>NC_081290.1:148612500-153612500 GCF_030435805.1 Mustela lutreola | reverse complement strand
AGAAGAAGAAGGAAAAAAAAAAAAAACCCTGCCTTGCCTAAAGAGAAATCCTGACTTTGAATGTCCAGATGGTTTTACCAATATTCTTTAAAAAAAAAGAACAGATTTGTTTGTTATGGTTTGTAAGAAATAACTAGTACTGATGGATGAAATATGTGGAAAGGTTCCCAAGCCTGTGAAGAGAAAGAGGTCCAGGCCAACCCATTGCTATGCCAGCTCTAATCACTTTTTGATCACAGCCACATTAGGGAAACCTGGGGCCAGAGCCCCACGCTGCCATGCTCTTTCTTAAATTGCTGACCCACAAAAGTAGTGTGTGATAATGGAAGGATTGTTGTTTTAGGCTGCTAAGTTTTGCAGTGGTTTGTTAGATAGCTGAAATGGCCCTCTAAGGAGCTGTCATTCTGTGGCTCTGTGATTGTGCATTGGTGAACTTGGTAGATGTCTTAACCAGTGGAATGAGAAAATCATGTCATCTAATGAATTGTTCTATTTCTCTCGCTTCTTCTAATGAGAAGCTCATTCACTGGAGTATGGCACTGAGAGCAGGCACTGTAAGAATTTGATGAGCCTGTTTTTGAGCCCATGGGTTGTGTGAAGACTGATTTGGGGCAAGTTACTTAACCTCTCAGAGCCTTAGCTTCTTCAGTCATAAAATGGGGCTAATAAATTATCTAACAAGAATTAAGCCAAGCCTTAGCAAGTCTCTAGCATGCAGTAAGTGCCCAACATACCTTAGTTGCTGCTGCTAAGATTGCTGTCATCATTATAATTGTTAACACACTCAAATTTAAGCTGGTGAATAATAAACTTAACATAGTAATGAGAAAATTTTAATCCATGTGTGCATAGTCACATGCTGAGCAGTATTTGTTAATATAAATGTACTGTGTAAACTTACTCATTGCCAATAATTCCTTTCCTTTTTTTAAGAGTGTGTCCTGGGTGGGAATGGGGCAGAGAGAGACTCCTAAGCAGGCTTCACGCCCAGTATAGAGCCCAGTGCAGGTCTCAGTCTTAGCGACCCTGAGATTATGACCTGTGTCAGACACTTAACTGACCGAGTCACCTAGGTGCCCTAAATCCTCCCTTTTATAGTCTTCCAGCAAGGAGGCTTTTTGTTGCCATTTTCCCACTACAGCAATTATAGTGGATTTCTTAGCATATCAATTTTTAAGAATTAGTATTTATTATGAGTAATAACTAAAGCAGTTATCTTCCTTCTAATGTGATGTCCTACACAATTTGAGGTAGATGTATTGGCATTTATTCAGTGTGTAAAGAATTCATTGCTTTAAAATAAATGAATGAAAACTGAGATAAAAACCTCTTTATCATCATCAACATGTATTGAGTATTCATGGAGATGATGGTACTGAATTTAATAAGTTTCATAATGTATTTGATGCTATCCCTCTTCCCCAAAGATTTACAGTGTTTTAGTACTGTTAGAGTCTGTTTATGGAAAGGTAATAGGATCTCAAGGACAAATAGACTCTTCAGATCATCTAGTTTATGCCATTGCATAAAGCAGGACTATTTTTGTCATCACAATGGAAATTAGCCTGATTCCATTAACAGTAGCAAGGCAAAACAGATTTTTAATGTGAGTTTCAGAGAATTAGATATAAAAAATGTTCCTCAGACAGGGAGTCGACAGTTCAAATACTTAGGTCATAGAAAATTTAACGCTTGGGGAGATTTACAAGTGGAATTAAATGCCATCTAAGAAACTTGAAGGACAGTCCATTTAGGAAGGACCAGGAGACCATTACCCTTCCCTTTTCTTTCACTGAAGTTCATCTGAGCAACATAAAATCCTTGGAGGTATGAAAGGACAAAATAGTGAATAGTTTACCAAGGATATTGAATTTGAACCAAAGTGATATTTTGTACCTAGTACAATCTTTACTTCTGTTAATACTTTTGAAGCCAGACACAATAGATATTCTTTTACAGGTTATGTAAAGTCCTGATTTCTTCTCTTGCACAGTAAACATAGTTTGTTGGCATTTATTTAATAATGGAAAAGCTGGAGAAACTTAAAAGGTTATAAAAATTTATGTGGTGTGTCCTGATGATTGCTCTGATTTCTAAAGCTGCAAAGACAGTAGGACTTGGCCCCCTTCTTGGAATTCATGGTCCTCTGCTAGAGGACACAGTTATAAGTTATAGAAATATCTTGAATGAAATGTAACAGATTCTTTAAGAGAGTGTAAGAGTCTTTTCTACAGTGTATTTCTCTATAGCAGCTTGAGTGATCTTTGGAAAATGTAATTGAGATCATGTCACTACTGTCTTCAAAACCTTGCAAAGTATAAAAAGTAAATTTTTACAATGGCCTAGAATTCTGTATGTCATACCCACCCACCCCTACCCTATCTCTTTCTCTTTCTCACTCTTTCTCATATATACATAGACACATACTCACTACTGCCCTACCTCATCTTCTGGGTATTTGGTAACTGCTCTGCCCTCATCACACTGGCTTCCTTGCTGTTCCTCTAGTATTTCAGGACTGCTCCCACCCCAAGTTTAAGTACTTGGTGGCTCTTCTGTGTGGAATGGCCTACCCCTACCTCTTTCACACTTTTGTACAAATGTTACCCTATGTATAATCGAAGACACAAACAATAACAACAAAACCCTTGAAACTCTTATACCCTTTCCTTTGCTTTATTCTTCTCCATAGCAGTTACTGCCACCTGTTACATTGAATTGTTTGTTTACCGTCTTTCTTCAGTGGTTTGGAAGCCCCATCAGGGCAGGAATTTTTGTACTCTATATAGCATCTAGAACCATGCCTTGCATGAAGTAGGCTCTCAGTAAAGTTTTTACTGAATTGAACTCAGTTACTGAAGTATGTTTTAAACATTGTGGAAACAGACTAGAGAACCATTAATTTTTACCATGGTGCCAGAAAAATCTACGGAGAACTGATGATTGATCTTGGTACAAAGGGCAAGAGTCTCTGAATGGACAAGGTATTGTTAAGAAGATGTAACTTGTTACATAACTTGGTACATCTTCTCTTTTATGCCTTTTTTTTCTATTTGCCAGCTTATCCTGGGTCTCAAATGTCCATGGAGTCCAGGTATCTGACTGTAAACGTGTATGTAAGTAGTCTAATTTTAAGATGACAGGGAATCAGGAAAATTGATATCCTGCCCGAAAGTTCCCAAGATTTATAAAATAATGATGATGTTGAAATCAGTGGTGGTGGTAGATCTTGTTCCAGACAAGTAAAACATGTTTGTGATCTCATTTGACACAACTGCTAATTTGTAATCTTTGGCCTAGTTGGAGGTGAGAAAGCCAGTTAGTTTTATGTACATAAGTGTGGAATTGGGTAGCAAGGAGTAGCTGCTTAGAATAATGTTGCTAAACGGGCTAGGCAGTATAATATACATATTTGAGAAGTGCTTCCTGTTTCCTGGGTATGTGAATATTCACATCTCTCTTCTTTAGGAACTTGTATTCCTCTGATATTTGAACTTCTACAAAGATCTTTGTGCTTTGATGCCTATCACAGGCATAGGGATGGATGAGAAGCTTGGAGAACTTGCACCACAATGGGCAACTGCCTGGCTGGAGTGTGATCCATAGTGTGAAGAGTACCCAAGATCAGGTTACTCTTGGCCTCTTCTAATTCAGCGGTGAAATCATTCCAAGTGAGTAAGAAGCATTGCCGAACTAGATTTTCTATTGAGCACAGCTTTTGAAAAAAGGAAGAAGAGCTAGATATTGACTTTTTAGTGCCTATTCTATCAGTGGTCTGTTAATCAACAGAGGATAAATTATTGCTCCTCAGACACAGGAAAGGATCCCCTTGGCTTGAAGGCGTTTCTACCTTTCTTTTCTTTTTTTTTTTTTCTTTTATTGGTAGAGGATCTTTCCTCCAGCCATTTGCTCCTTGGGGGTTTTGTTAAGGACTGAAGGAAAACTGAAGGGAGCTCTTTTGATTTATCTTCTATCCCTTTCTTTTGGTCACTCCACAGGGCTAAAATAGCCGAGTTGGCTTTAATATGTCGCCATTAGAGACCAAACATTAGCTGGAATAAACCATCATGCCTCACAATGAAAAATGTTCCCTGATTGGCTAATTAATCAGTCAAAGGGGAATGACATGGCTCTCGGCTTGAGGGACTCTGGTAGAGAGAAACAGGCTGTTGATAAATGGTTTTCCAACAAATTCATATATCAAGGAAACTTAGTCATTTTTTAACTATACTTTGTGTGACTGCAATTTTTTCCAACTTTTTCTTTTCTGCTGCTCTTGCTGTTTGGGCTACGTTTTTTTATTGTTGATAGAAAAATATAGGATTTTAGATATGAGAAAAGAAATGCTTTCCACTTACTCATGTCTGTTAGTCTGATTGGTTATGACTGTCTGCGCTTATTGATAGGCGAAAATCTGCTTTTTCCAAAATAATTTATGGAATTATATTTTCTTGGCTTCTTCAGAAGTTAATAAGATCTCCAGATTCTGGCCCACACTGCCTAAATTTGAATCCTGGCTCCATCAAGTTGCTAGCATTGAGCTCCTGGGCCAATGACCCAACCCCTATCTGCATTAATTTCCTCATCTTTAAAATGGGATAATAATAGTATTACCTAAAAGAATTGTTAGATTGGAGATTAAACGAGGTCACTTATAAAGCATTTGAAATAGTCCCTGGCATGTAGTGATAGTGAGTACTCACTGAATGTTTGTTGTTATTTTTTAATCAAAGTAATAGATGCATACTGATTTTAAAAATTAAGTTGCCCTCATCGGCTTCTAATGAAAAGCAACATTCTTCCATCACATCCCACGCTATTTCACCTCCCAAGTGCTCCAGTTCTTTTAAAATTATCTGGTACTTATTTTCATATTTTAAAATATCTTACATTGACACTCTTGATGTGTTACTTTTTTTTTTTTTTTTTTTTTTTTTACATCATCTGAACTTCTGTTTTGGTAGGTTAGGCCTTTTTACCACTCAAAGTACTGACATAATTATTAATTTGGTATTTGGTATCTGCATTTTCATGACTATGTAAATATTGTTCCTTGCTAAGCCAAATAGTATATTCTAATTTCTTTTATAAGTGTACATTGCCTTTTATAATTTTGCATTGTTTTCTGGTGGGGAACAAAGGGCGTGTCCGTGTAATTTTTTCTGTACCCCGTAGTAACCTTTTAATATCCAGCTTTCTGTCATGTTGAGCACACCAGCTAATCAGTGCAGTTTTCTCCCCAGGGATTGCCCTCCTAGGACCCCCTTCTTCCTCATCACTCTGACTGGCTGCTTGGTTTGCTCTGTCGCTGGCATCCCAGACTTTCCCGTACACTCTGCTCCCATTACCTCTTCTGTCCCCCTTCATCTTTTGCCAGCTTTCTGAGAAGGGGTACAGTTCTCAAAATCTCTATCCTAATACCATGGCAGATTGGGTGGGTTTAAGCATTCTCAGCTGAAAACCATTTTCTTTGCAGGATTTTGAAGGTATGACTAGTCCCTTCTGATTTCCATTCCTGCTGTTTTTATTTCAGTCCTTTACATAGATCTGTTTTCTTTGTCTTGTCTTCAGGAGTTTTTAGGATCTTTTTATCTTTGGATTTCTAAATTCTCATGGAAGTGTGATTGGTTGGGTATTTTTATTCACTAGGTACTTGACACATCTTCCAGTGCGAAGATCCATTTCCTTCTACCAGTTCTGGAAATTTAACCTTTTTATTCATTCTTTGGTAGTTTTTCCCTCTGTTTTCTTTAGAGGTCACTAGTTTCACAGTGAGCATCTTGAATTATTCATGGGATTTTTTTCATCTTTTGTCTTCTATTTTTCTATATCTTTATATCTTTAACTTCTGGAGATATTTTCTTGATATTTTTTCTTCCAATCTTTCTACTAAAAATTTTTGTATTTTTTTCCTTATTAAAATTTTAAGTTTTGCCCTCATATTTTTAATTTCCAAGAGCTATTTCTCATGATCCAATTGTTCCTTTTTGTTTATTTTTCAGTATCCCCCTATTCTTGTTTCATGGATACATTGATCTCTGAGCACAGTATTTTATGAGGGCTCCTGGTGGTTTTTCTCTTCTTCTGAGCTCATTTTTCCTTTTGGTTTTGGTTTCTTTCATGTTGGAGATTTTCCCCATAGTCTGAGGTCCCTTTGCTGTCTGACTTCACTTGAGTCAGCTGGTAGACCACCATTTGGAAGCTCTTGCAAGGCACCACTGCTTTCCTTCAGTGAGGCTCAGTTTCTCTAGAAAGGCACTGTTGCTTGGGGAACAGGGCCTGGGTTCTGGTGATGGATGAGGTGAGGAGGCCATTACATACATACTCTGGCTGCCTTGCCCTCCAGCTGCAACTTGGTCCTACCTGGCAGAACTTCTCAAGGTTGGTCTTCCCAGAGACTAAACCCTTTGTTTTCTTAGACATTTTTATTTTAGAGAGAAAAATAGCCCTTGTTTTCCATTCTATAAGTGGATAGGGCCTAACACAGGGATATTGGCCAAATCATTACTAAAGAAGAGGTCAGAAACATTAAGATGAAACCCTTTCACCTCAGAAGAAAAATTGTTTGGAAATTTAACAACCCTTTCTTTCACCCATTAATTTCAAATGTAAACTATTTTATCTCAAAAGACTTGGGCCAGGGGTGGGGTAGGGGTGGGGATTGTTTTCAACTCCTGGCCCTAGCATTATTTGTGTTTTAAAACAACAAACAAACAAAAAAAACTTATTTACTCCTCAAGATTTACTTCCTTATAAGGTACATTTAGATAAGATTGGCCTGGAAATATTCTAAATTTTACATTATCCCTGGTCTCTTATGTAGACTTTCTCTTCCACTTCACTCTTTCTCCTCCCGGTCATGACTATCTCCTATTACAGCCTTCAGAATATATGCCTGAGGAAAACTGAAGAAGCCCCCCTTTTGAAGTGAAGAAAGTGGCATATTTTTCTTCACTCCTCTTTCAGCTCTAGTGTTGGTTCTTACTGGTTAAGCATGGGTAATTTGCTGAGTTTCTCAGTTTACTTTAGACAACTATATATCATGGAAATATATAATTCCTAATTTATTGTATACGAATGTGTGAGTGGATTGCAGAAAGTACCCTGTGCCTCCAGATATACATGTTTTTAACACCCTGACATGGAAGCCTTTTGGGTGTTATTCCTGTAGCCAGCAAGCTGGATCTATTTTATATTTTCTCCACACATTGTAGGAAGGCGTAGGTTAGACATCTTGCTCCTGACTCCCATTTTCATCTCCCACCAAAAGAATGCAAGGTGTTCTGCCAGGAGAGACAGGCCTCCCCTTCTAACAGGTTTACCTTTCTTAGGAATTATAATTGTACTATTGAGAAAGATTAATGGAAACTAACTATGATGTCAGAATGGAAAGAGTAATGGACTGAGGGACAGGAGAAGATCTCCATTTAGGTCTTTAGATCTGTTGGTAATTGCTTTTGTGACTTTGAGCCAAGCCTTACCTTTCTCTGGTCCTGAGTTTTAGATTGAAGCACTGGTGGGATCACTTCCTGTGAGAATGATGACGAGTAGATTAAATGTACCCAGTGTTGTCGGGTAAAAAAAAGTAAACACGCTAATACCTTTTCCATCACTGTATGTTGTATTTGCCCAGCACAGTTGGATAATGAACTTGAGTATGATCTTTGATTTCTTTCTCTCCTTTGACCTTCATGTCCAGTCAGATCATCAACAACTCTTGTTGATTTTATTTATATTTTTAATACCTATGGCATCTATCCTGCTTTTCCATTTTTACCAAAATCATGGCCATTATTACTACCAATTGTTATTGCCATTGAATTACTTTCCTAACTGGTCTGCCTGACCCTAGTTTTTCCTATTTTCAGGGTATTCTCTGACCTGTATTCATGAACTCTCTCTTGTGTAACATCACTGCCCTGCTCCGATCATTCCTGTGTCTAACAAATGCACTGTCCCTTAGCCTTGTATACTAGGCCCTCTACCAGCTGGCATGGTCTGTGTCTAGGAGCTAATGCCTGCTGATTCAAAATCAGATCCCCAGGACTGTTTCAGTGAGCTCCAGACATCCTTTGTCTTCTCACATCTTTGTTTCCCTACACCATGGGCTCCGCTTTCACTGCCCTTGGCTTGTCCACTCTGCCTGAGTCTTCCAGTGCAGCTCAGGTCTAGCCTCCCACCACTGAAGTAGGGAGAGAAGGAATGCACAGTTGTTTAGTCAAACAAGCATTGGTATTTTAAGTCCTGGCTCATTCATGTATTCAGATTGTTATTAAATGCCTCTGTGCCGGGCACATTTCTAGACACTGGTAATGTAGCAGTAAGCAAAACAGACAAGTATCACTGTCCTCAAGGGAGTAACATCTTCATGAAAGGGTTTCCTACGATGGTCTTTCCCTTCACTGAACTCTGCATTTGTCTGAGTTTGCTGTCACTCTGTGCGCTTAGCTTATAATCTCTTTTATTATCCTTTTAATAGAATATGTCTTGCTATTCTACCTGAGGCAGAGGCCATGACTGTCACTTCATCAGCACTAGCTCAGTGTCTTTAGTAGTTGCTCATTAGGAAACTAGGTAACTGAGTTGGTTGGTATAATTCAGTGGATCGGTAGATAGAACTTTTATAATAATCATGGGAATCAAGTTTATTGTTTTAGTTGCAGGTTAACTTTCCTGCTTCTTAATTGATGACTTTATATAAGGACTGTTAATTTTCTGGTTACTAATAACAACCTTACTCATTATCTCCTTTATTAAGAGTTACTTAAAATTCACTTCCATGGTAATCTATGGAAATCTGTTTCAACACCAAAAATTATTTTCCAGAGCTAAAAAAGAACTTACTATCACTGATCAATCTTAGTAATGCTAAAAGTAGAACAATCAGAACTTGTGTGCACCTGACATATGCATATGAATCTAGGAAGTATTCTTGGCTTTAAAGTAAAATCTTTTCAGGTCTCTAGAAGTAACTTTCACTCAAAAAATACAGTGTTTGGTGGTGCAAGCTTAATGACCTTCTGAGGAAACAAATGAAAATCCATAATGTGAAAAATTGTTTAAGACAACTGACCCAATTTCTGCACTAAGTCAGTGGTATGAAAAAAACAAATGGGATTGTCAGGTGGAAAGAGACTGTAGATAGAAAGACTCTAAGGGATAGAAGTCACTAGACTTAATATGTAAGCCTGGTGTGGGACCTGATTTGAACCATAAGACGGTTCACATGAGACAGTTGAGGAGTCTGATTGTGGATTGTGTATTAGATGATGTCAAAGGATTATTGTCAGTTTGGGTAGATGTGCTAATGACATTGTGATTATGTAAGAAAATTTCCTTATTTTTTAGACATCTAGAAAGAAGGAAGAGTGAAATGACTCATCCAGAATTTGCTTAGAAGTACATACACGAAGATTAAAGAAATGATGTAGCAATGTGGCAAAACCTTGTTAATTGTTGATAATAATATTGGTGGTCCACTGATTGTGTATATAATTAAAAGTTTTCACAACCTAAAATTTGGTAAAGTATCTCCTGATTATAATATTATTTAACATTTATTTAGCTTCGCTTAAAGAGTGGTGTAATTATTTTGTATAGTAGGTTCAGAGTGTCAGGGTCATCCTTCAAGTGCAAAGTTGTTAGTGCCCAGTTTATTTTTGTCCTATGTTTTGTTTTGTCCTAGTTTACTTCTTCCTCAAATCCTTTCAATAAGTCTTCTTGTCATCTATATTAATATTAATAGAAATCAGGGATGGAAGCCAGCGGAGAGCAGAATAAAAGTGGATGAAAGATAATGGTTAGTTTGAGTCTTTCACAGAATATAAGTTCCTTGTTCTTTGAGCACTTCATCTTCCCACACCTACGGGTCTGCCATATTCCTTATGTATGGTTATGTATGGTTCATCATCCCAATTGCATGGGACAGAGAATGAGGTGTGGAGACAGAGTAATTGATTTCTCCTGGGTCCACTATCATCTGTCTACTCGTGAGTGCTTGGGAAATTTAGATCTGGAAGGAAGATTTAATAATACAGGGTCACTAATAGGTTTACATCATCATTTGGGTTCTGGCAAGAGAGAGTAGTCCCAGAATGGGATCAGGTTCAAAAAGTGGTTGTTTTATGGAATGAAGGAGTGGAATGCAAAGCTATTCCAGATCTGGAATATCCAAATTTAATCAGTTTTCCATGGTTGAAAGTTGTTTTCATAGAGTAGAGTTTATCCTTTTGTGTGGAGTGAGGAGTTTGTGTGTGTGTGTGTGTATGTGTGTGTGTGTGTGTGTGTAATGAGGAGTTCTAAGGGAATTGTCTTTAGTGTGTGAGTAACTCACTTTGTGTAAATCACAGAGGTTTGTCTCATCAGCCGGTTGTCAACTCCATGAGCTTATTCCTGAAATCATTCTGTTTGTTCTGGAGAATCAGGATGCTCAGAGCATCATTGTTAAGGGATTTATGACTTGTTCCAAGGAAGTTTCTTGATTACTCTAAATCTTGTTTCTTCCCTCCTCTATCTCCTAAGCTGCCTTTTTATTTGTTCATTACTTGGAAGTCTTTGGGCTCTTTTATCTCCCATGTACGTTTTTCAGTTTATTGGTAGGAGACAGTTGTGACTTGTAAGGCATATAGAATATCTTCTCCTTCCCTTTCACATTGGAGGAACAGCACCATAAGCTGGCCGCATTTCAGTGGCTTTGGTACATGATACGATGTTTTCTTTACCACTTTTAGTCTGTGACCATCAGAGTCTCTCATGGGAATATGATGGTATCTATGCTAAGTGATAAATGTGCCTTATCTTTTAGTCAAACTTATTGGTCAAGCTGTTGGGATTCTTGAGATACTGATTCCAAGCACAAAGCATCCAGACTGGAGGTTACAATGATAACAGACATTCTGTTTCATTAGAACTGGTTTAGCATAGTTCAGTGAGTATTCATTGTTTTAAAACCACAGTCCCAGTAAAAGTCCCAGTTCTGTCACTTCATCCTCAGTGTGACTTTGAACAAGTGGAAAAGTTTAGAACTGAAAGAGACCACCTGGTTCTCCTCCTTTTGACTTTACGAAAAGGATACTAAGGTCCATGGAGTCTGAGCTTGACCAGCAAAGGGCTGGGCTGAGAGAATTCCAGCCTTAACTTCTGGATAAAGGCATCACACCATTTACCTGGCCACTCACCTGCCCTGGACTTCTGCTTCTTCACCTAGAAATGATGGGTAAAATAACTTGGATGAAAGCACTGTGAGACTCATTAAGTCATAAAGCAAATGTAAAGAATTCAGTTGTCTTTGAAAGGGTAGGAAGTAAGTCCAAGCAAATACCGGGATCCTGCTCATTTTCCCCTACTCTACTATATGAAAGATAGAGTTTAAGGGGCAATTCTGTAAGCTACCAATGGAAACCCATTACGTTTCTTTATTTCCTCTCACCATTCTTTGCTCTCTGCAGAATGAGGCATGATTCATCTGTGAATTCTCTTATGTGTTGATATGTTCCAGGATTCCCTTTTTTAGTGGGACTACATACATGACATGTATTTATATGTATCTCACTGAGCTTGACACAATAAAATGTAGAGCTGAAAAGATGTACGCCAGGGATCCAACAAGGAGCTGGCTGGCTGTCTTTACAAACTTAGGGTTTGCCTGTGCAGAAAGGAGAGTTGGGCTAGAGTCGCTGTCCACTTACTCAGATACATGGGTCCTGTATGCCAGCACTTTGGCCGGGTGCTGTGGTTGGAGGTGATGGGAAAGCACAGAGAAAAGAGTAATGTCCTTCTCTTTTAAGACTGGTGTCACACTAGGAATTTGTACTTTATTCCCAACCAGATCATGTAGATAAACTCCACTTTGTTGTTTCAGTTAACCATGGCCAAGAAAAATCCAGTTTATTCAGAACAGCACTCTCAATAAAAGAATCACTAAGTAATTACTATGAACATTGGCTAAAACCCTGCAGTAATATCTGATTGCGTCAGTACAGTTGAGCAACAAGTCACTCTTAAATTGGACAGGTGCGTTTATACATATGGAGTGTTAAAGCTTTTGTTAAACCCTAAGAAAGATCCATATAATGTTCTGTATATCAGACTCTTATTAGGTAATGTTCCTGCATCTAGGGTCTCACTTTGTGTAAGTGACAATGTCAATAGAAAAATGTAATTTAAATCCAAACCAAAAAGGACAAAAATCTTAAAGAACAGAAGTAACAAATGGAAAAACAGTGTAGGATGGTGGGAAGAGTAACAGGCTCTATGCATACTTGGGTCTCAGTCTTGCCTAGGCTCTTGTGACTCATGTGGCCTTAGGCAGGAATTTAATCTCTCTGAACCTCAGGAGGCAGCTAGTGACAATTAGCCCAGCAAGGAGTAACCTTGACCCTAATTCAGAGTAAGTTCCCTGTTCAGCTTCATCCAAAGTCATTCTAACTTGGATAAAAACCTACTTTGCCCAGGAAAGTTTCTAAGATCCATGTTCAAATCCATAGTCTTTAAATGTTGTTCTCTTATCTCCTGCCAGCTGACTCTTCTCATGGCCCATGGCTGCTTGCTCAAATGCCATGCATCCCCACTCAGGTGCCTGCAGACCATCATGTTTTGTGTCCATTGCACCCTAGCGAGTAGGATTAGCTCTTGGTGTTGCTACCCACCCAGCTTTGGCCTGAGCGGCTGGGTCGTTCCCTGCATGCTTGCTCCAGGTTAGGCTCATCACCTGTGCATTTCAGACCTTATCAAACATGGGCTTTCATGAGCCAGACAGATTTGGTTGGGAAAAGAACTGAAATCTTTTTTGGCAGCTATTGAAGGCAGAATAAGGTGAATGAGCCAGAGCCAGGCTGGAGAAAAATGAAACAGGAGCAGACATGTCTGTTCATCATCTCCCCAGCAACTGCCAGGCCTTTGGAGCCTAAAGGGGACTGGTTGTCTTGTAATGTAAAAGCAGCAACATCAAAACACTTCAAGGAATGAACATAACTTTTTTTTTTTTTTAAGATTGTATTTATTCACTTGAGAGAGAGAGAGCATACTAGCGAAGGGGCAAAGGGAGAGGCAGAAGCAGATTCCCCACTGAAAAGGGAGCCCGACGTGGGACTTGATCCCGGGTTGACCACTGGTAACTAAAGATTTGGGTAGTGATTGATTGCTGTTCTGATATGAAATACAGTAGTCCTCCCCTTTGGCTTCGCTTTCCATGGCTTCAGTTATCCGGGCTCAACTGTGGTTCCAGAGGAGATGATCCTCCTTCTGATGGATCTTCAAAGGGTCACCAGGAGCCTACTGCTGTGTCGCAGTGCTTTTGTCACACCTCCTCCCTTCATCTTATCACATAGGCATTTTAGCATCTCACATTCTCACAAGAAGGCTGAGTACAGTACAGTATGATATTTTGGAGAGCAAAGGAGAGAGGGACCACATTTACATAACTTTTATTGTAGTATATTGTTGAAATTGTTATGTTTATTCCTAATTATTGTTGTTAATCTCTTATGGTACCTAATTTATAAATAAAACTTTATCATAAGTATATGAAAAAACATATATATTCAGGGTTTGGTAATCAGGCATCCACTGGGGGGAGGGTCTTGGAAGTAGCCACAATTAAGGGAGCACTACTGTAATTGCTTCTTACACCCAATTTGGGGAAACTGGAGTATTTTCTGAAAAGCTGACACTAGGAGGAGCTACTGAGCAGTAATTTATTCACTGCCTCCAGTTCTTAAATTGTTAGGCAGAAGAATCACCTGGTGAGCTTGTCAAAAATGCTTCCTATAGGCTCTGGCTGACTGGACTCTAGAAATAGGCATTTTCAACAAGCCCCAGGTGACTGTGGGGTGCAGTTTCAAAAACACTGACTAGGTCTTTAGACTCAAAAGAATTTACTTCTAAGAAGTTAGAAAGGGTGGCTTTCCCTTTTTGAAAGACTTACAAAAGCAATTGATGGTAGTATGGAGGGATTTTAGTTTTAATCAGCTTACTGCCAAAGGACTTTTTCTAAATACCCACCAATACAGCTTTTGAATTGCCTGATTGGCTTTGGTCAATCAGGAGTCCTAGCTGCAAGCTTGATTGATAACAAAATTATATATTTTTCTCTTCTTTAATAATTTCCATTTTATATTACCTTTATATATACTGAGTGAAAGTATGCATTGACTTTTTAACCATGTGCTAGTTAAAAACTGGTAAAAGTAGTATGTAGCCACAATAATTCATTCTGAGTTGTTTTCAGTTAAAGGCAAATGGATTGGGAGGACATGAAATTCAACTTAAAGTGGTAAGTTCTTGAGGCAGGGGATTATGCTTCTCTTTGTATTTCAACAATACAGGCACACACAAGCCATACCTAGGACAGATGTACTCTAGGAGAAGTTCAGTTAATTCTTCCAAAATTTTGGCTGACTGGGTTATTCAAAGAAAGTCTGCCTGTGTCTGCAATGATCTCAGAAGCACATCACTTGCAATATCTCAGAAGCACTCAGAAGGACAAATCCAAAATGGATTCTGTCTCACTTGATCTATTCTTCCCTTCTAGTGTAGCTTTTATACCTGAAAAGTCAAGGTAAATACATTTTTCTCTCCCTAAAATTACTTGCTTTTATTTCTTATTAAATAAAAATAGCAGTTGTTGTTTTGACTTAATTCATCATTTAGAACTTTATACTTCATTGCATTATTAAGATGACTGACATTTTTCTGACATATTCATTACATATCCTATTAATGCATATTTTTTTCTCCATCAGAAACTGAAAGGACATTAATTGCTATTTTACCATTTCCTACTGACTAAGTGACCAAATGTTTAAAGAAATTACTATGAATTTCTTTCTATGACTGTTTTATATGCTGTTTGTTTAAATGCAAATACTGAAAAATATCAAAAGATGGTTTGGGGAGCTTTTTGTCATGATGATGAAACACTAGAAATAAAAGTGAATTCCAGGTGTCCCTTTTCCTAGGTGTCTATGCTTATATTTTTTTTCTAAATCTCTGATACAGAAGTTCTCTTTTTGTGAATAAAATAATGATTTATTAATATTCCCCAAACTGCAGTAACCTGCATGATTTAGACCATGCTTATCTTCTAAAAGCTGTTTAACAGCTATATTTTTATAACCTCCTATAAACATGTGTTCAGAACTTTAATGAAGATCAGTAGAGCTCCACTGTAGGCTGCTTCAAGCTCTGCCTGGCAGGTTTGACCTCAAACCTGAGCTAAAAGCAGAAGGACCATAGTGTGAAACTGGAGCTTTTTCATTAGACAGGAAGTGGTTCAGCAATAATCATTTTGGTCTAGAAAGGACAGTCTCAACATTGTTCACTATTAGGCACCAACCCTAAGAGATACACAAGACAGGTATTAAATACGAGGAAGATTCAGAAAGGTTAAGTAAAGTAACTTGTAAGTGTCAACGACTGTGTTCAAAAACCAGGTCTTTCTGAGTGTAACTTAGCAGCATTCTTGCTGTTGTTTTGCTTTACTATGTTGCAGATTAGGCAGGCCTCAGCGGGGTTAGGGAGCCTGGGACTGGATCAGCTTCAGTTCAAGTTGTGGTACTCTTTCTTCTGATGAATTCTCTCAGCATTGCTGTAGGGCAGGGTTTTCCAGAGGTGTTCCATGGAACAGGAGATGGTATTAATAGATGTTGGGGGGAAAGAAGGGAAGGGGGCTGATGGTTGACGGGGCTGATGGTTGTCATGTCATGTGTTCAGATACACTTGGGAAACAATAGATTGAACATATAATTATGTAACTGTTTGTTTGTTTAAACTGCATCCTTTTAGAGACTTCTATGTGGTAATGAATATGGTACATCTCCAAAGCTTCTGTTACTTATTGGACTGTGGACCCTTCTTTTCAAAAACTACCTGTTTATATCTCCTAGAACACATTTAGGAAAGCTGCTCTAGATCACTAGGAGAAGAAATTACCAATTGAAAATTTAGGTAGAATAATGAGTTTTTATAACCTATCAGAAGTCAACAAGTTACTTTTCTTGGCCTTCCTGTGTCTTAAACATTTTATGGCTTTAAGGAAAATGTCTTACCAGAACAAAACAAAACAAATAGAAAAGCAAAGTAGAGGCATGCCTAGCTAACTGAATCATCAGTATAATAGAGAATTACTATCATTCTTTTTCCCATTCTACTCTCTGAAACTTGATATGATGGCCAAGTGACAAGATACTATGATGGAGGCTGGAATACAAAGTATAAAAGATATAATGCATCAGATTGTTACAGATTATCTCCACTCTGAAGTTAACCAAATCAAAAGATCTTTAAGCTCAATTATGCCCAGGGGATACTTGTGCCCTTTGCCTGCCTGGGGTCTTTGACTTCAGAGGAGGCACTCCATGCCCTGCTACCTGGTTTTTCCCTGCAGTTCCTAAGAAGTCTTTCTCATGTGAGCAGACAAGTTACTTCCATGCATTTAGCATTTAATGGATATGCTTTTTCTCACCATCATTATCTGTAACCCTAGAAATCTTGTCTCATTCTCACTTGAACCCACTAGTTCTCCAAATTTCAGAGCTCTTTCACCACTTGGCATCTGAAGTCCTTAGCCAATTCCCATTATGACATACCTTTACTGTCTTCTATTGAGGATTTAAATACCTGAGGCAGTGAAAGCAGTTGCTGTTTTTTTCACCCATACAAATTCTGTGTTCAGTTGAAAGGGAATGACTGCTTAGGCAGCATGAAAAAGATGCAAATGATATTTGTGAATAAAGAATGGCCTTTTTGTTGATTTTTGGTGACTGTCATAATATGTGGAACTCCCTACCATAGAGTAGATTTAAAAAAGTGAGATCATGTTCATTTTAACTTTACCTGTTTAGGGTAATAAAGTAGCTTTAAGAGTCTTGGGAGTTTTTTTGGTTTTGTTTTTTTTCTTTGTTTTGTTTTTTTTGTTAAAAGCAGTGACTATAAAGTAAAGACTTTGTTTTTACCTGAGGTGACACTGATTACTGAAAATTTTTGTTGGCACTTTTAGAAAGGACTTTTTCTGCCTCATTGATTATAGCGGCTAAGAAAGACAGCATGGGAATGAGCCAAGTCCTTGGTCGGTGGCCAGGTTAGAGAAATTCTGTGAACTTAATTGGCTGGGGTGGAGGTTTGATAGGCCTTAGTCACACAGGTCTGGTGAATTTTCTTACTTTGATATTACCACTTTCACCCAGCCCAAGTGATTTGTGTTGTTGAGTGAATTCATCTTGGAATTTTGCACTTGTAAAATCAAGATACTTTTGAATTTTACTTTCTGATTCTCTAAATGAATGCCCACTTTCTAGACAAACATTAACATTTACCCTGTGTGAATATTCAGAAACATATGTGTTCATTTCTGCCTTCTACCTCCTTTATCACCATTTCTCTTCTTCAGTGATGTTAAATTTCCCATTCTGACATGGACAAGGAAGCTTACCCTGAATAAATACAATATATAAATGGTCTTTCTGTTCCTGGGAAGAATTCAGAGCACTCTATGTATCTGAGGTCACTAAAAGCAAATTACCTTAAAAATATTTATGCACTCAGTTTTTAGTTTTAATTCCTAAAAGTATAGTCTGAAGGCATCCATTTTCTTCTCATTTAAAAGTAATAACAACCAAAAAGTGTGGTCCTTTTTACGTTGCATGGGTATACCTCAGGGATATTAAGGCTTTGGTTGAAGATAACCACAATAAATAAAATATCACTATAAACCATGTCAAATGAGATTTTTGGTTTCCCAGTGGGTATAAAAGCTATGTTTACATTATAGTGTAGTCTGTTAAGTGTACAATAGCATTGTCTAAGAAAAATGTACATACCTTAATTAAAAGAATATTTTATTACTGAAAAATGCTAAGTCATCTGAGCTTTCGATGAGTTGTAATCACTGATTCCAGATCAACATAACAAATAATGAAAATGTTTGAAATATGGTAAGAATTACCAAAATGTGACACTCAGATACATGAAGTGAGCACATGCTTTTGGAAAAATGGCACCAATAGATTTGTTCCACAGGGTTGCCACAAACCTTTAATTTATAGAAAATACAGTACCTGTGAAGTAGGGTAAAGTGAAATACAGGGAAAGAAGGCATGGCTGTAATACTATTTCAGCCTTCAGCTAATATGTAATAAAGCTGCTTCTTGTGAGAAAACAAAAGTTGCTTTCTTCGTAGTTTAGTGGAAGTGTTTGTGAATGTTTATAGAATCTATATAATTTTTTTTTCATTTTTTAAGAGATTATTTATTTATTTATTAGAGCCCAAACAGGGGGAGGGAGAAGCAGACTCCCTGACATGGGTTTCAATCCCAGGACCCTGAGATCACAACCCAAGCCAAAGGCAGCCACTAAACCAACTGAGCAACCCAGGCACCCCTAAGATCTATATATAATTTTTTAACAAGATCTGTATATTTTAAAATGTACTTGTAATTATGGATTTTTGTTGATGTTAAATTACCAGTGAATGGGCATTAATATTTTGGTTCTTCTGAGAGCCCATTCCTGAAAATAACCCTTCATTGCCTTCCCACAGCATTCTCATTTTTGAAGAGAAAAATTAGTAGTTATTACTAATTTACTAATTTAGTTACTATTACTAAATTAGTAATTAGTTAGTAGCTAACTTCTAAGCAATTAGCAAATTGATTTTTTAACAGTTTATACTTGTTCAAATTTAAAACCATTTGTAAATCTTTGAATGTGGTTGTCCTCTTATGTGAAAACTATTCTAGGCAGCATAGCTTTCACACACCCCAACTGAATTATTTTTGCCTCTTGTTTGAATCTGTTAATAGATACTCCTTGCAATAATATTTGTTTTACGTTTATCTTAAGTTAAATCTCTGCTGGCAATAAGGAATACACTAAAATGCTCATAAGTGACTCACGTTATCATGATTTGTTATAACAATATTAACTGTGTTCATATTGGTTTGACAGATATACCTGAGGCTAAATGACTTATAAACACACCCTACTTTTATTTTGGAAAGTGGAGTCCTTTTTGTTTTATTATTGAAATTAATAACTTTTCATAATAAAAATTAAAACAAGTGCCTCCTTTCTACTGGACACATGTATTCTTCCTTAAGCATGAGCCCATTTGAAGCTTTTTGGTGGGGACAAAAGTGTCTAGGTCAAAACATTTGAACAAAGCTCAGGAAAACAACTCTTGGCTCAGAAAAGTCTTGTGCCATAAATAACAATTTGCTTATTTTTTATAGACCAGCAAATAGAAGGATTCTCTAGATAAAATGCTACTTAAAGTAGCTTAAGGAATGCAGACACTCATAGAAGATTTAAGGGCAGGAATTACCTCAAACTTAGGCTTCTAGAAGCTCCTCAAGGCTAAGATATCCATCCCTAGCAAGTACTGACACATAGTGCACACTCAATAGATGTTAACAAGGGTTGGGGAATAGTCTGCTGAGGAACAATCTAGGGAGTGTGACTTGGCAAATACATGGAAGTGGGAAGAAGATGGTATGAAATAGAACTCGAGTGTGAATGGAGAATCTGCTTCCACATGGCAATGAGAGATGCCTGATAGGGGAAAAGGCTGAGCAATACCTAAAATGGGCTGTACGATTGGACTCTCAAATAATAAAATGGCTTATCTTGTTTAATCATGCATATTACATATTAAAACTATATATAGTACAACTTACAATGTTAGTAATTAATACAGTTTGTAGCTATAATACCATATATGATATACAATGTATGATATATATATATAGTTACAGATTTGAGTGTTGTTTGTTTCAATTCTGAGTTGTATATACTGTGAGCCATATATCACAACATTAAAGCAATCACGTCCCTCAACTGCTTCCTTTTTTATTCCTACTACATTCACCTGTCAATACATCTGTTAATCTGAAGGTTTCAAAAATATCATTAAACCTTACCTGAGTTCCTGTGGTCTGCATAGGGCATACCATTTGCCAGTGTCTCATGAATTCAGTCACCAAGATTATTTCTTTTTACTGTAAATCTGCTTTACCTCGTTCATGAATTCCATAGGCAGTTCTTGAGCACCTGCGGTGTGCCAGGCACTCTTCAAAACAGTGGGTTGGGAAGACAAAGCCTGTTGCAGCCTCCCATGGAGCTCACAGTGGCCTGGAAGAGAGACGTGGTTTATCATTTCAGTGCAGTTTCGTAACTTGTGCTAGAGGTGCACATGTGGGCTCCCCCTTCCTGGAGGTGGTGGTTCCCTGATGTTGTCCTAGCTTATCCGTCAAGGACAAATGGGTTAGTAAGAGAAGAGACAAGGAAGGCTTTTCAAGCTGAAGTAGCAACATGTGCAAACACGAAGTTGAAAGAAAGCAGGGAGAGCTGTAGAATGCAGGGAGAGGGCATTAGGAGGTGAGGCACGAGCTGAGTTGTGTGGGAGATGTGCTACTCTGATTAGAAACTGGTTGTCCAGCTCTCTAAATAAGTGGACCTTTATTCAGAGACTCAGTCTCAGAGTATGATACAATATAAATAAGATTCATTACTATCTCTTGTTTATTCTGAGTGAGAGAAGGGAAGAAAGGGGAAAAGCTGGCCAGAACAGGGAGGTAGGAGTTTCTCCCTACACCAGGCAAGGTGTAAATGGCATCTCTGAGTAGAGATTGAGATTGAAAGAGTTTGTTCTGAGAGCCACAGGTCTTCCAAAACCTAGCTTCTTTCAGGTCTAGCTAGAAGAGGACTTCCACCAGGGGGCCCAAGCAGAGACTCCAACAGTATCCCAGGCCAGTACAGGTCCATCTGCCCTGGTCAGGGCTGGAGAGAGCTCATGACCAGCCTTGCTTTTCTTGTAGCTGCTAAGCCAGACTCTTACTGGAATAGGACCAACAGATTTCCTAAGCATAGCAAGAGTAACCACAAAGACAGGAGCTGGGGCTCCCCAAACAGAGATACTCCACTGATCCTTTTAAAAGAATATAGTATGTTTCCACCTTTGCACTGAAGCCTTAATTCTGATTGTAGTTTTACAAGCAATTTCACCAGCCAGCTTATTCTGAGGCCAAGTTCTGTAGTCAGTGTGCCATGAATGAATTGCAGGTGTGCCAACATACCGATCCCCTGAGCCCTTGGAGTGGGGGGTGGCACGGGGCGGGGGGCTGGAGTAGCTGCTGTCCCTGGGCTTGTCTCCCGCAGCTGCTGCCAGCAAGCAACTGCATGCATTTACCCTCAGATGCTGTATACGTATTATTGGCTATGCATGCTCCATCAAAAAGTGCTGGAAACCACTATTGAGGGACTTGGTATCAAAAGAAAAGAAAGTCTCCCTGGAAATTAGTTTTGACTTTCGGACCAGCTGTTGGAAGGTGGTTGTAAATTCCTGGTGAACCCTAGTAAGACACATGCTAGGAGCTTAGACTGTAGTCTCTGCATGCATTTGGAAATAATGGAGAGATTTGAAGCTTGGGGCTGGGGGTTGTGATTTTTTTTGCAATTTGGAAAGATCCAAAGGAAGAGCAAGTCTGTAGCAACTGATCAGTAATGAAACATTAGCAAAATGTGTGTGCCACCCTGGGCTTTCCTTGGGGTCACACATTTACTTCGTTTCCACTTACAATACGTTCTTTCCTATCATTTCATTGCCATTACTATTAACTAGTTTTTTCACACTTCATTTGATACCATGAGTTTCTTACTTGATTTTTCTCATGGACCCATCCACATCTGCCAGAACCCATTCTCCCCTTGAACCTTGTATTTCTGTAAGCTTCCTTATTCTCATTTGGCTCCTTTCTGCTCTCACTACATGTGGCAGAAGGCTTTTTCATTTGGCCTCACTAAAGTCCCTGTAGACCCAAGCTGGTATGATTTAACAGGAGAAGGACCTTGAGAGAGGCATTAGGACAATCTAAAAGTGAAAGAGATGAGGGGAAAGAGCATGGAGCTAGTGGCATAGGGAGCTCCGAAAATGCCACCCCCTATGACTAGTTTACCTGCCTCTTGGACAGGACAACAGTCTGACCTAAATGATCATCCTGGAGGAATGCACCCTCCAGGTGCTAAACTTGTAGGTTTTTCCCTGTTTGCATTTGTTTGTTAATTTCAAATGATTTTTTATTGTGGAAGCAGTTAATATTGTCACTACAGAAAAATTATTGCCTACAGATATGCACTAAGAAGAAGGCAAAAAACCCATGATCCAGATACCCAGAGATAACCATAATGAAAATCTTGGCATGTGGAGGCAAGTGGGTTTGGTAGTAATAGTGTCTGGCGTTTCCTGGCTATCTTAGAAGCAGGATCAATGTACATACTGGGTTATGACCTCTTAAAAATTCACACTTACCATCTCTTAAGGAGCTTGCATTGTTAGCTCTGCCACTAAGCCTTTGAAGTGTGTTGCTTATGAGCTCTCTGCTGATTGGCTGCATTCTTAAAAAACGCTCCTCTCTTGACCACTGCTCTTTCTACAGTGAAAGGGAGCTTGCCCAGCATGCCACCCATCTGGTTGGCCCATTATTCTTTTCTTTACTGAACATCTCCTTAATCCTGCTCATTCTTTGTGGAGAAGACAAGGTTTTTGATTCCCTTGTCATGTTCTGCCTCTAAGTTGCCTGGTAATCGAAGGAAAGAACTGGCTGGAAGGGCTGAGGCAGCAGGAGTTGTCCTGGGGTTGATCCCTTTAAGGCCCCTGAGAGACTTTTCCATTCCTGCCTCCACCTTCATCCTGTCGCTCTTCTCTACCCCTCATCCTGCTTTTCCCAATCTCTTCAGACCCCTGGTATTACATAATATTCCTGTTAGAATCAGTTCCTGTTTTGCTAGCTAGAGGAATTGTGACTCTTAGGGAAAAACCCTGTTCTAACATTAGTAGCGGCTGCTGGTAGCCAATCCATGATCTCATATGGGAAACACATCGCTTTGCTGGCTTCTCTGTTCCCGTCTGAGTCAGCACACAGATGGGATTACCTTGCTGCCTTGGTTTGGTTCCCCTCTGCCTTGTTTCTTCGGTGGGAGTCCACGATGATTTCTCTTAGGATAATGGAACTGCCAGCATCAATTAGGCCAGCTAGTTAGTGATCACTTTCACTTATGCACAGATGCCTTGGGTTTCTTACTGCACTCCAGGAAAAATTCTCCTTATAGACTAGCAGATGTACATGCACTTTTAAAAACATTGTATTATGGAAAACTTAAAATGTAATAAAAGTCAAGTAATAAGAGTTCCTGCCTACCCATTCCCAGCGTAACAGTGATGAGTTCATAGCCAGTCTTGCGTCAGTCGTTCTCCATCCACTCTTCTCCCCAGTTACTGAAGCAATTCCTAGACATCATATCATTTTATCTTAGTATCTTATTTTAGCATTTCATTATACATCTCTAAAAGATGAGGATTTTTTTTTAAAGATAAGGACTCTTAAACACACAACCACAGCACCATTATATCTTCTAAAAATTAACCGCAGTTCCTGATGTCATCAAATCCAGTTAGCATTCACATTTCCCCAGCTGTCTTACAGTTTTTTAGTTTGCACGTGTGTTTGAATTAGGTTCTAACAAGACCTATATATTGTAATTGATTGATAATGTCTTTTACTCTCTTAACCTGTAAGTTCCCGTTTCCTCTTTTTTCCTTACAATTTATTATTGAAGAAACCTTGGGTTCCTTGTCTTACAGAATTTTCCATATTGTGGATGTTGTTGATTTTATCTTTATAATGTCCTTTAATACATTCACTTTTTTTTTTTAATAATACATTCACTTTTTAAAGAAATGCTACACTGGATCATTTTACAATATATTGTAAGGATAAGTAAGGGATAAATTACTATCCCTGCTGGACCCCCTTTTGTCATTAATTTTCCTTGCATGGCTCTTTACCAGGTATATGGTTCCTGCCTTATATAATTTACAATGTAAACTGATAGGCAACAGTTAGTATTGTAAGTTCTTCCAAAATAATAATGTCCAATATAAATATAACAAAATATCACATCAATTATAGGCATTTCTTTTTTTTTTTTTTAAGACATTATTTATTTGAGAGTGACAGCATGAGCAGGGAGAGGGGCAGAGGGAGCCAGCAGCTTGACGTTGGCAGTGGGATCCCAGGACTTTGGGATCATGATTTTAGCTGAGGGCAGACAACTAACTGAGCTACCCAGGCACTACTAGTCATTTCTGCTGTAACAGAAGATATGTATTTGTGGAAAAATATCTCATTTTGCAAATTCCACATTAAGAACAACAAAGCTTATGGGAAAAAATCAGGTAAGAGGTAGACTGCTAAAATCTTTTCAGTTTTGTAACCAAGAACACACATGTTGCTTACCTCCCCCACCACCTCTTTTTCTCTCTTACACACACACACACACACACACACACAGAGTAATTATTGGCTCATGAGATAATTCACTCAGACCAGGGAAACTACTTAGGGAATCTTAAAGATGTTCAAAAACAATATTGAATGAATACATTGGCTACTAAGGATGGAAGTGGAACTCTGAGCTGTGGGCTGCCATTCAGGTGAACACAGTGACATGCAGTCTGCTACCAGCAGAGAGCTCTTTGCAGAGAGAGCCCTGGATGCCAGTGTTGTTGCAGATCTGTTGGGGGAAGTGGACTCTAAAAATGGATGCTAATTAGCATGTAGGAAGTATGTTGGGAGGTGTTTTCAGGACTACTACCTTGGGTGGGAGGGGGTGCAAAGAGAGAGGAAGCAGGATTGGCAAGGAGAGAAGTTGGCCTGCTATAATACAGTCACGGGTCCTCAGCTGACTCCACAGGGGCCTCTTCAAAGCCACCCTACTTATTTGGCAGAAGCTGGGTTTTATGGCCCTGCATTAACTGGTCACTGGGTCTAGCCTCCCTGTCCCCCAGGAATGGGAGTGTTACTTTAGGACCGGTGACTATTCCCAGAAAGGACTGACAGCTGAGAGTGTTCAGCTCCTTGGGGAACAGACCCTTCAGTCTGTTCAGCTGGATTAGGGGGCACAGCATAGCATTTGTTACCTGTGCTCAGTTTAACTTCCTAAAAATAAAACTGAAAGGATCCTGCGGGCACAACAGCCAAATGGAGAGGTTTGATGTTTGGGGGTTTTTCCCTTTCCTTCTGAGGATGGGATTCTGCCCAAACAGGCCTGGTTCCCCTGGCCTAGGAAAAATCACGCAGCTTCCACATTTTATTTCCCCTGTTTACCAGTGATGAATAAGCTACTTGGTGTTGAAGAAACAGATGTCACAGAACAGACTAGGTAAGAAGAGTAAGCGATGACATCAGGGATTTTTCACATTTTCATTGGCTTCAGAAAGTGTCTATCCCATTCACAGATTCAGGCCTGGCTGCTAATTACCAGCCAGCTAATTACCAGCTGCTAATTACCTCAAGAAAGTCACCTACAGTTTAAGGCTCTTCCCATGATGGCACATGATAAATTTTACCTAATTTATTCATCCCCTCCCACCAGGCTATCACAAACTTACATGGTTAGTTACTACAAAACAAGAAAAACTGAGAAAATATTAGATTTCTCTGGCCATCAACAAATTCAACTGTCTAATTACTTTTAATGACTATATTGACAAAGGAACAAGTGACAAAGGATTACTCTATAGCATTACAAGGCATTTTGGATGAATGAAAATGGGGAAAAAATGACTAGGATCATGAACTCCAAATAGCATTTTAACAAATGCTTAAACTTCGGTCCTGACTTCAATAACCTAGACTTGGTGGGGTTTCTGTTTCTACAAAAAAGAAAAGCTGTCCTGGGGAAGCTACTTTACTACTAAGTATAATCCGAACATCTCATTTCACTGAGATCTGTGCGCCGTCAGTGATGAAATGGACAGCCTTATCTTTCTACTTACTATGTTCTAGTCCTGCCATATTAGCCATGGAAAATCTCTTAATCTAATAGTACACATGGCCCAGAATCTTTTTAGGTAACTAATTCTACCATCTGGAATTTGATGTGCCTGGCAACTGGTCTAAATACTTGTCTAGCTAAGGAGGAAGGAAGTAGTCACGCTGCATTGTTTGTGTTCCTTTACGATAATGCATTAGTCCAGCCTTGCATAGGGTGCATGTGAGTATAGATGGAGATACACATACACAAGCAACGAACATTCTACATTAAGTACTTGGAAATGGGTCTTTCAACACCTAGTTTGTTCAGTGTTGTGAAAAGTATTTACATTCAACATTTGCTTATATTTCTTGTTGAAATTTGGAGTTGAAGAGCTGTTGTGCCAAAAGAGGGGAAAAACTGCTTATTTGATAAGAACTAATTGTAAATTAGTACAGCAAATGTTTGCATGTAAATGAGCATTACTAAATTGCTTGAAGCTACCTGAAAGCCTTTCTTTTAAGTAATTTAAGTATTTCCCTTAGCTTTGGGAATTCTTTGTAATTCAAGCTATTTTCTAATTATGTTGTTTGGATAACTTACCACTGAAATACCATCGGATGAACTAAGAATCTTTTCTTTTATAGGCTTTGGTTCTAAACTAAATGCTAAAGGAAGATTCTTATTTGTTAATTTGCTAGACCAGTCCTTCCATAGAGATAATGTGAGAGGCTTAAACCCAACCTTAAATTACTAGGATCTCACTAATAGCTCTAAGTGTAGTTTAGCATGTTTTTTGATGCTTATCAGTCATTAAATTATAATCTTATGTAATTCCATTGGAGCTGCTTTATAACAACCAGAAAATTCTGTTTAAAACTGTCTTTAACCTAAAGGGAATTTTAACCTTTACGGGAATTTTCCAAATAATTATTTTTTTCTTCCCTAAGATTTAAATTGTAAGTTCTCTGTGTTTATTAGAAATCATAGTGCTGGTAGGTCTTTCTGATTGTCAGGGTTCTGTTAATTCTTATCTGAAGCCGACTGAACCTCTAGGAAGTTCATTCAGAGGTTTATTTCTTCGAGTGGCACTCAAGTCTCTGCAAACAACACAAGGCTGAAATGTTTGTCAGCTGTTCTTTGACAGGTTTATCTTTTCTGCATCAGAGTTGTTTAAAGCAGAGTAGTAGTAGTAATGAGAGCCAGCCTCCAATCGCTTCTGCCCCCCCCCCCCGATATCCAGGACTTCTGTAATTCATTCCAATTCTTAAAATCATATGGAGGTTCTCAGTTCTACTTAACTGGTCATGAAGCATTTTGTGAGCCTGGATTCCAAATCACTTTTTAATAAGTACTTA
This sequence comes from Mustela lutreola, assembly GCF_030435805.1. NCBI lineage: Eukaryota > Metazoa > Chordata > Mammalia > Carnivora > Mustelidae > Mustela > Mustela lutreola. The sequence goes on along the minus strand of NC_081290.1, from coordinate 153,585,336 downwards.
CATTTATTTTATGTCTTGATTTCAATAACCTAGATTTGTTGGGGTTTCTATTTCTACAAACAAGAAAGCCCACCTGAGGAAGCTACTTAAGTAAAATCTGAACATTCATATCAATGCCCCTTCTAAAAGGAAGGTAGCTTTAAATTATAGAAAATTGCTGTGTAGACTCTGGAAATCAGTTAAGTTAGTTTTATTTCTGTGTATCAGTAAACCTTATAGATAGAGTGTGAGCTTTAGATATTTACCTAATCCTTATTCCAAAGTTGAAGTTCCAGATTGGAAATTGTGTGCCTGTGTACTGTGTGATCCTAAGAAAATCTTTTTAAATTTATGCTGTATTTTTTATTTTTTTATTATGTATGCCACCGTACAATACATCATTCATTTTTGATATAATGTTCCAAGATTCATTGTTTGTGTATAACATCCAGTGCCTGTGCAGTCCGTGCCCTGCTTAATACCCATCATTGGGCCAACCCATCCCCCCCACCCCCTCCCTTCTGAAACCCTCTGTTTTGTTTTTGTTTTTGTTTTTTCAGAGTCCATGGTCTCTCATGGTTTGTCTCCCCCTCCGATTTCCCCCCACTTCATCTTTCCTTTCCTTCTCCTAATGTCCTCCATGCTATTCCATATGTTCCTCAAGCAAGTGAAACCACATGATAATTGACTTTCTCTGCTTGATGTAATTTGCTCATATGGTGTATTTTTTAAATATTTTTTAAATATTGACACTTCACTTAGGTAAATCAGCCATTTAATTTTGGGGTGCCTAAGTGGCTCAGTTGGTTAAGCATCCAGCTCTTGATTTGGACTCAGATCATAATCCCAGTATCTTGAGATTGAGCTCTGCATCAGGTTCCACACACAGTACAGAACCTGCTTAAGATTCTCTCCCTCTCCCCCTGCTCCTCCCTGCTTCTTGCCTCTACTCATGCATGCATGTACACTCTCTCTTTATTAAATTTTATTTTATTTTATTTAAGTTCAGTTAATTAACTTATAGTGTATTATTAACTTTAGAGGTAGAGTTCAGTGATTCATCAGTTGTATATAAAACCCAATGCTCATTATGTCACATGCCCTCCTTAATGCCTGTTACCCAGTCACCGGATTCCCCCACCTTCTACCCCTCCAGCCACCCTGTTTGTTTCCTAAAGTTAAAAGTCTCTTATGGTTTATCTCCCTCTCTGATTTCATAATTTTTTATTTTTCTCTCCCTTCCCCTATGATCTCTGTTTTGTTTCTTCAATTCCACATGAGTGAGATCGTACAATTGTCTTTCTCCAGTTGACTTATTTTGCTTAGCTTAATACCTTCCAGTTCTGTCCACATTGTTGCAAATGGTAGGATTTCATTTGTCACTGATGGCTGAGTAATATTCCATTGTATATGTATACCACATCTTCTTTATCCATTCACCCGGTGCTAAGCCCTTTATCTGGTAAGACATTTACAAAAATCTTCTTCCATTCTGTAGGTTGTCTTTTGGTTTGGTTGACTATTCCTTTGCTGTGCAAAAGCTTTTTATCTTGGTGAAATCCCAGTAGTTCATTTTTGCCTTTGTTTACCTTGCCTTTGGAGACTTGTCTAGTAAGAAGTTGATGTGGCTGAGGTCAAAGAAGTTGCTGTCTGTCTGTCTCTCTCTCTTAAGAAAAAAAAAAAATCACTTAATTTTAGATCATCATCCTTATGCTCATCCCATCCCTTCCTCCCTTTTAAGGGAATAAATGTGTTGTTAGGGAGGTAAAAGTATAGCATTCATATTACTTTATTTTTTAATTTTTTACTTGGAATTGGATTAATCATGATACATAGCACATTATTTGGTTTCACTTTATTTTAGACTCCTTTTCCCTTATACAGATCTAGAACTGATACCTTGACACTTCCTTAAAGTAAATAGATAAAATTGGATGTCTTTGAGTTCCAAGTGAGCCATAGGCAGAGCCTGTTTCTGTGTATCTGTGCTTTGAAATTATAAATCAGGCTCATCCTAGAGTCTTGTTTGTGACTCCTTCAGTGTAACAATCTCTCATTATTTCATCATTTTTCTTCTAAAAGATACTATTTTAATTGTTTTCTTCCTGTGTACTTCCCCTGCTTGAGACTTTTCCAGTTCCTTCTTCTATTTAACTCGGGTATTTGCCCTTGTCGCCCAGTAGCATTGTTGCATGACCAATGATTAAATGAGTAAGGCACAGTCCCTACTCAGGGTCTAGTTGGTAAATTAAGGTTTACACAATCAACTGGAGCAAAAGCATTGATTGCTGAGGACATATGTGATGTAGCGATGAATTCAGCTTGCAGAGATTAAAGAAGGTAACACATGTGTAGATTCTTAAAGGAGCCATAGTTGGCTAAGTTGAAAGGCCTTGCAAGGAGGAGAAAAGAGCCATTTCCACAAAGACACAGATCCTTGAAAAAGCAAAGGGCCTTTTAGGGGACAGCTAGCATACTGATATGGCTAGCCTGTGAAAATGGATAGAGAGAGGCAAATACCCCAGACACTTATCCTCTCTGTGTTACTTTGAAATAAATCCCTGAAATCATAACATTTTATCCATAAATACTTCAGTACTGAGCTTATATGTCTAAAGGTTAAAGGACTTTTTAAAAATGTATAATTCCAAGACCGTTATTCTATAAAAGCTGATGATAATCATTTTCAAAATGATACAGATTTTGGCTTTTTTCTTTTTTTTTTTTTTTGAGATTTTATGAGAGGGGTGCTTGGGTGGCTCAGTGGGTTAAGTCTCTGCCTTCGGCTTGGGTCATGATCTCAAAGTCCTGGGATGGAGCCCCGCATCGGGCTCTCTGCTCAGCATGGAGCCTGCTTCTCCTCCTTCCCCTCTGCCTGCCTCTCTACCTACTTGTGATCTCTGACTGTCAAATAAATAAATAAAATCTTTAAAAAAAAATTTCACTTATGAGAGAGAGAAAGCGAGAGTTAGGAGGAGTGTGGAGGAGGAGGGGCAGAAGGAAAAGGAGAAGAAGACTCCCTGCTGAGCAGGGAACCCTGACTTAGGACTAGACTGTGATCCATCCTGGGCCCTGAGATCATGACCTGAGCAGAAGGCAGTTCCTTAACTAACTGAGCCACCCAGGAGCCCCAAATTTTGGCTTTAAGTTTCTTTCAGTCTGTGGATTCCCTCCATATCTTGCTCGTTTTTTTTTTTTTTTCCAATTTTAGAATGAAATTTAGAATAAAAATTTCCACGTATCTGTTTACCCTGAGGTAATAAATAAATAATAGATATTTTATTTGTTTCCTTTATTTACCAGTTTTTAAATAGAATAGATTCTCTAGCATTGTCTGAAAGTGATTAGTGAGTTTTCCTTTTTTGTATCACTCATGGAGTAAAATACATCCGTTGTGTTTCAGTGTGTTACATTTATTTTTTTAATGATCAGATTTTCCATCTTTGCCCAGTGGAAACCTCTTCAGGTTGGGTCCTGAATTCTTTTGACATGACCCTATAATGGTATTTGATCATTCCTTCTTACTCAGGAAGAGATTTTCCAGGCTTACTATATAAGTTTGCTGCCTCAGACTTGGAGTCATCCATTTCTCTCTGGTTCCTTTTGGTGGTAAATAATGTTTGGAGACCACAGTCTGGGCAGTAGGTTTGCTCATTGCCATTAGGTTGGTCTTTGTTCCTAGCCCTTATTGCATAGATAGAACTATATATTTTTTAAAGATTGTATTTATTTGACAGAGAGAGAACATGTACACAAGCAGGGGGAGCAACAGAAGGAACGAGAGAAGTCCTGTGTGGGGCTCGATCCCAGGATCCTGAGATCAGGACCTGAGGTAAAGGCAGATACTTAACTGACTGAGCTCCCCAGGCTCCCAAACTGTATTTTTTAAATAATAAAATAAATTATGTGTTTATATTCATATTACTGGTTCAAATTCAGGACCATAGGACTTAACATTATTAATCTTTTATTATCTTTATTTGCCACAGTAGGAACTCTTGGAATCTATGGATTCTAGAAATAAAATCATTATACTATTATTTTATTTATTTCCCATTACATTTTCTATCCCAACTTCATGATAGTTAGAGAAAAACACTGACAACTTATCCAGAAAAAAAGAAAGAAAAAAAAAAGCTGAAATGTTTTTTGTTGTTTTAGCATTTCTTTTTGTCCTTAGGGTAAATCCCATTAAGGTATGTACAGTCAAATTATGGTGTTTTAAGGTCATTTGGAATTCCATTCTGTGTAGGTATTCACATGTATTTATCTCATTTTGTTTTTAGGAATTACTTTCTTTTTTTTTTTTTTTTTAAGATTTTTACTTATTTATTTATTTGACAGAGAGAGAGATCACAAGCAGAGCAGCAGGTGGGGGGTGGAGTGGGGAAGCAGGCGCCCTGCTGAGCAGATAACCTGATGTAGGGCTCAATCCCAAGACCTTGAAATCATGACCTGAGCCAAAGACAGAGGCTTAACCCACTGAGCCGCCCAGGTACACCAGGAATTACTTTCTTAAATATGATTTTTTTAATATGTTCATTGATTCTTGATTATGTTCTCCATTTTTACCCTCTTAATTATATTAGAAATTACTAATTATTCTGTAGTTTGAACTATGCACAAACTTTTAAGTGGAACCTGGTTTTAAGATCTTTCTTCACCCAGATTATCTGATTGGTCAGAACATATAGCTCTTAATGCTTGCACATAATTCTGTAAAAAAATGATTAGAGTATAGGCAGTCTTAAAACTTGATACATACATACTTGTGTGATATAGGACATGTTATTCCTCTATCACCTTCCATTACAGGATGGAAAAGTGATATTTTTGACTAAGCCTGGGAATGGATAGTTCCATGTCAATAATGGGATATCTGGAGAAGAGCTAACCTCTCTTCCCAAAGTCACCTAGCAAGCTGGTTGTTCATGACAGAATGCTTGTCTGGTCTTCTTGTCACTTCCCTTCCAGGTGTCTGCCAGTTTTGCATAAAATGTATGGTTCATTGGGAAAAGCCTGCCCCCTTAGAACAAGGGAAATCAAAGATTTAGCTCTAAGATTTAATCAGAAGAACTGCTCATCTTATCCAGACCATGGCAGTATCTGTGTAAACACACCTTCTTAAAGCAGGTTCAGCAGAACACTAATTCCATGGGGTGTCAATGAATTTTATGCCAAAAAGGGTTCCAAAGTGAAATAACTTGGTAAGTTCTGAAGTTTAACCGCTACTAGATACCTCAGATGACAGTGTGCATTATGAATCAAAAGGAGGAATAGCATAGGCTTGTTTCCCAAGCTTATTTAACCATGAACCCATCCCACTTTTTCATAAATCAACATGTTGTATTGGAGGAGTATTACATTGGAAAACAAAGCTGCCTCGAGATTTAACTTTACAGGACATCCATGAGACAGGGACATCTTAACCACAGGGATCCATCCAGCAAAATTCAGATTCTGAGAGAACTTAGTAGCACAAATGCCTTGGTTTCATCAGTAAGAAATTGAAAAAGCAAAAGAGGGAATGAGAATGAATAGCCTAAAAGACAAGAGACCTACCAACTAATCACAATATATACGTGGACCTTATTTGGAAACTGATTCAAAGGAACTATAATAAGAAATAAAAGACAATTATAAGTTGAATTGAAATTAATAAAAGAATTAAAAGACAATTAAACCAATGTGAATACAGGCTAGATATTTAGTGATGTTAAACAATTTCTGTTAATCTTATGGATTTTTCTTAGAGCTCTTACCTTGTAGACACACATACTAAAACATTTGTAGATGAAAATACATGATATCTTTGATTTGCTTTGAATTAATGGAAGTAAAGTTGGTAATGGTTTTGTGTTGATAATGGTTAAAGCTCAGTATTGGATATTATTGGGTTCATTTTACTGTTTTCTCAGCTTTTCTATGTTTGGAAATTTCCATGGTAAAAGTTTTAAAAAGAAGACTGCTAAATATGTATCACTTCTGTATGAGTTCATTAGAAATAACTAAGGCCATAACTAATTTTAAATTTCCCTGCTTAGTCTAGATTCTTCCCCAGCAGCTGTCTTTGTTCCCCCAGCTGGAAAAAGACCAGGATTTCTAAAGCATAGAAGCCTTTTTGGATTTACAGGTGTGATTTGTTGCAGAATGAAAGAGGTTACCAGTGACATCCTTCTGTATTTGGAGGAGCCTCTCATAGCCTTGCTCCTTCCTCTGCAAGATGGAAATGGAATTGGCCACAGAAAATACCAGTTGTCTCAATGAGACACATGTGCCCTAAGAAAACATTCTCTCTGCAGCCTGTGGTTTATAGGCCCCCGTATATGCATAGACAGCAGATGGGTCTTGTGCTACGTGCCCAGAAGCCAGTAGCATACGGCAGTTAGGGGCAGGGCTCAAAGCAAGGAAAGTGGTAGTGCATTCCAACCAGAAAGGAAGTTCTTATAAAACCTTTTATCCCTGTTAATGGCAGTTTTAGCAAAAAGAGATCAAAAACAAATGTGTTTGGGGGGTGAGGGAGAAGGGCAACTTTATTTGGACCAAACCATTTTAAGATATATTGAAAACTTCATCTCTTTTCCTCATTTTATACCCCTTTCTACCTCCCCCCACCTATCTCAAGCTACACACACACACACACACACACACACACACACACCCTTAGACTAGTTTAGTTTATTGCCAGCCAGTCATGGTGCTGTCTGCTCTGGAAAGTAGCAGGAAAAGCTGATAAGGTGCTGAGGACAGAAATCTCTGGCCTTATCTCTCCCTAGCACACAGTGCCGAGAGTGCATCCTTTTCCTGTCCTAGGACAAGAGACATAAACCGACCATCTCCTGGCAGCAAGGACTTCAAACAGGCTTTGGGAGCCTGCCTCTACTTTCTATAAGAGCCAGAAAGGAGAAAGTGGGTCATTGCTTTTTTGAAAGTTGTTTTAATACCAGTAAAAATTTATATTGTCTTATAGTTCACAAACCCAATTTATAATAAGACACTCATAATAAAGAAGAAGAAAAGAAAAAGAAGTGGCGGGGGGGGGGGGGTGTAAAGGGAAGAACTACCAAAATAACCCAAGAGTTGTTAAGTCACTGTACTGTTTTGTTTAGTTAGACTTTTGCCAGGGCGTAGGTTTGGACTGAAAGGATTAGATTTGGCTTTTTGTTTGTTGACAGATCAAGCAAATGGTTTTGAGAGCTTTTGTGATAATAAGAAATTGACATACAGATGGCTCAGTTTTGGAAGAGAAGAGTGAAATATTGGCTCGTTTTTCCTCCTAACCCTCTCTCCTGCCAGGAAAACAGAAATAACATTCTCTCCCAGATTTTCATCCTATAATGTAACGAAAATAGGATGAACCTTTGGGTTAGAGCATGGCCGTGGCTTGTGAGAAGGCAATGCTTCGCTTCTCATGAAATAGTCTGCAGGGACACCAGTGATGTGGGTCTGGGCATCACCATCTCCCCTCTGGGTCCTCTTTGGAACCTCACCAGGTGAAGCAGGAAGCATGATGTCATTCTGAATATTCTAGATCCTCAGGACCCAGTTTGCAAGACTTTACAGTATTAAGGAGGCCAGGCTTAATGCTTTGTTACTAGTTTTGGAAGAAATTGTTCACTGGACACTTCCAACAGCCAGTTGCTCAGTTTGTTTCCCAGTGTCTAGAGTCTCTCATGGTTTGTCTCCCTCTCTGATTTCTTCCCATTCAGTTTTACCTCCCTTCCCCTGTGATGCTCTGTTCTATTTTTTATGTTCCACATATGAGTGAAACCATATGATAATTGTCTTTCTCTGCTTGAGACTTAGCATAAACCCCTTCAGTTCTATCCATGTTGATGCAAATGGTGGGTGTTCATCCTTTCTGATGGCTGAGTGATAGTCCATTGTGTATATGAACCACATCTTTATCCATTCGTCTGTTGAAGGGCATCTTGGCTCCTTCCACAGCTTGACTATTGTGGTCATTGCTACTATGAACCTTGGGGTGCATGTGCTCCTTCTTTTCACTACATCTGTACCTTTGGAATAAATACCCAGTAGTGCAGTTGCTGGGTGGGAGGGTAGCTCCATTTTTAACTTTTTGAGGAACCGCCATACTGTTTTCCAGAGTGGCTGTACCAACTTGCATTCCCACCAATAGTGTAAGAGGGTTCCCCTTTCTCCACATCCTTGCCAACACTTGTTGTTTCCTGCCTTGTTAATTTTTGCCATTCTGACTGGGATAAGGTGGTATCTCATTGTAGTTTTGATATGACTTTCCCTGATGGCTAATTTATTTTCTATGAACTCTTTAGAATTGTGGTCTCCCTTTAATCGATTAGGGATTTATTTATTTTTATTTTTTTTTAAAGATTTTATTTATTTATTTGACAGAGAGATCACAAATAGGCAGAGAGGCAGGCAGAGAGAGAGAGGAGGAAGCAGGCTCCCCGCTAAGCAGAGAGCCCGATGTGGGACTCGATCCCAGGACCGTGAGATCATGACCTGAGCCGAAGGCAGCAGCTTAACCCACTGAGCCACCCAGGCACCCCTCGATTAGGGATTTATTGAACTGAGTTGTTTTGCAGTTGGTTTTCTTATCATTTAGTTTCTCCCAGTGCATTTTTTAAATTTTAATTTTTGATGTGGTGGGAAAACTACTTACATGAGATCTACTCTGGTCTTATTTTTTTATTGATATTATTTTTTTACAGTCTGTCTCCCTTGGGATGGGAGCTTCTTATCAAGGTCCCAACCATGGTCAGGTAAATGATAGGTGCTCAGTGGCTGTTCATGAGGGACAAAATGGCCAAATCATTGGACCTGAGCCTTTTCAAGGTCATATTTTTGTGTCATTTACTTTTATTACATTATGTGACTCCCCGAGTTCAGAATTTTATTTAATTTACTCATACTAATAACTTAAATATCCTTTAAAAATAGAATTATTTTGCCCTACCAAATCTACTCCTAAAAAGTTTTTTTTTTTTCTTTAAGATTTTTATCTATTTGACAGACAGAGCACAAGCAGGCAGAGAGGCAGGCAGAGAGAGAGAGAGAGAAGGAGGCAGGCTCCTGAGAACCCAATGTGAGGCTCGATCCCAGGACCCTGGGATCATAACCTGAGCCGAAGGCAGAGGCTTTAACCACTGAGCCACCCAGGTGCCCCTAAAAAGTATTTTTAAATGTTTTTAATTGTTATTTTGATTTCTGGTCAATTAAAAAGAGTATAGAAGGGTTATTAACCTTATATAATATACAAGAACTGAGGGACTTTCTTTTGTTAGTGACTTCATTTACCTAATTTACCTTTCTCTTAAAAGTAATCTTGAGGGCACCTCAGTGACTCAGTCTTTAAGCATCTGCCTTCAGCTCAGGTCATAATCTCGGCGTCCTGGGATCAAGTTCCACATCAGGCTCCCTGCTCAGTGGAGGATCTGCTTTTCCCTCCCCAACTTCCCCTGCTTGTGTTCCCTCTCTCACTGTCTCTTCTCTGTCAAATAAATAAAATCTTAAAAAAAAGTAATCTTGACTATTCCAGATAACTATTCTTCCTCTAATCCTAGTTTCAAAGTACTGGGTTCTCTGAACTCTTCAAAAAATGCTGTGCTTTCTATAATAAGGAAGCTGAGTATGAGTTTTCATGACTCCTAAGCAATTATCATGTTTTTTCTGGAGTAAAGATGGAAGAATCAGATTCTCAGATAGCCTCTGCTTTTGCTCATTAAGATTCAGAGACTAGGAGCGCCTGGGTGGCTCAGTGGATTAGCCTCAGCCTTCAGCTTGGGTCATGATCTCAGGGTCATGGTATTGAACCCCGCATTGGGCTCTCTGCTCGGTGGGGAGCCTGTTTCCCCCTTTCTCTCTGCCTGCCTCTTTGCCTGCTTGTGATCTCTGTGTATCTGTCAAATAAATAAAATCTTTAAAAAAAAAGATTCAGAGACTACCCTTCAACTATGGATAAAAGATATTTGTCCTGCCTCCAGAGAACAGCAAAGAGAACCAGTTGACCTAGAATTATAAAATATAGTCAGTTTGGATTAATTTTAGACTTCATTTAAAGAAGTTGGTATCTACGTCACATTGATCATTTCTAGCTTTGCAGGAGGTTCGTTTATCTTCTAAGGGCTAGTATGTTGTGAAATGTTGTCACATGAGTCACTGCAACTTCTGAGCCTTAGGATCTTTCAGGGAGGCAAGAAACCTGCTCCTCTTTCTTTCCCCTCTTTTTCCCCAGAGGCTGTATGACTCTTGTCAGGAGTTTTGATGTCAGTTACTTGAAAAATTATTGCCATAGAGAACCATCATTTTGAAACACGTTTATGTTGGTTCTTTTAATGGATGGCAGTTGGAACAACTGAGGAGGCAAAAGAAAAAAAAAATAGACATGAACAGTTTTGTTAGCATTGGCCTTCATATGAGGAATTTGGCATTATTTGTATTGCCCTCCTGTTGTTCAGTGCAGAGCGAGATATTTTGTCCCTTTTAGTTTTCCATTATCTTCTCTGAGGGTGTCCAGTTTATTCATCTGAGTTTGTAAATTCCAAGAAAGTTCTAATGCCTAATTATTAGAAAGATATCTCTGTAGGTTTGTAGGGTGTTGAGAATTCTCTTTGATGTCTGGATCACTTCATCAGACTTTCTCCTTGTCTACCATCCTTTGCTACTTGAAATCAGATAGCAGTTAGCAGCCTCTCTACTATTCACCAGCATTAATTCAGGAAGATAACAAGTGATGGACATTAAGAACTCCCATCAAACCCAAAGCCCCCCAGTTCCATATAAATGTGGATGTAGATGTATGTGTCTGTATGTATATGTGTGTATGTGTGTATACTTCAGAGCATCTAATACTTCCAAAAGCAGATATTTGATAATTTATTTGTTCAGCAAATACTTACTTAGCATCTATTATGTTTATTTCTCTCTAGAGAGAAACAGACTTCCACAAATTCTTTACTGTTGCAATTCAAAACTTTATTTAAGGACATTGATATTTGAAATGCATATAGTTGTCACAAGTCATAAGATAGTCTTTTGATTTCCCCTAACCATTTAAAATGAAAAAATATATATATATATATATTTAGGGTGGGGGCAGAGGGAAAGAGAGAATCTCAAGCAGGGCTCAGTCTCACAACCCTGAGATCATGACCTGAGTTGAAATCAAGAGTTGGACACTTAACCAGCTGAGCCATGTAGGCACTCCTAAAATGTAAACCTGTTTTTTAACTTGTGAGGTGTTTAGAGATCAGCAGCAGGCTGGATTTGGCCCATGGGCCATAGTTTGTCATCGCTGTTCCAGAGACCTCTGCTGGAGCCCCTGCAGAGTGTGCTTCTAATACATGCCATGCATCTGATGAGAAGGAAATGGTTTCATCTGGATGGGAAGAATGTATACTGCAAAATGCTGACTCTCTTCTTCCTACCCTTCCAAGCACCTTCTAGTCATTAGGCCTGCCGGGCAGGCACAGATCTCTACCAATATATACAAAACTTACGGCTCAGTGGGTGGTAGTGAGAGTATCAGCCTTGATCTGCTTGGGCTTTGTATCTTCTGTGCTTTCCTTGAGCACCTACCATGTGGTTGTTCCTCCCTGGAGAGTGTGTTCTGAATATAAATGAAATAGGAATGGTCTCTGCCCTCAAGGAACTTAACATTTCCCTGGGAAGATGCTTACACAGCAAATTATACAGAATCAGAAAATAAAAGTAGCTCATTAATTGCTAGTCACAGACAGTAAACAAGAGAGGATATGTCACAAGTGATCAGCCTTGTTGAAGGAGGCAGTTTTGCACTCCATCTTCAAGAAGCTGATGCACCTGACTATGTGGAAAGGCTCTACAAGAACATCCTAGGCCCCGCATAATGCGTGACTGCATCAGCCCATTCTGCCCCATCTGTTGGCAGAGGCTGTAGCGCGTACATATTCCAGCAGTGCCTCATCCTGTAAGTGATGAAATCACTCCATAACTTTATCTCTGTCCAAAATGAATGGGTGCAGTTTCTACATCCCAAGAGTACGTCAAGACATAATTTGTGTTTCTCAGAACTGTCCTGCTGAAAAACTTGGAAAAGATACAAAATGTTCTTTCAAAGCACTCACTCTGCAAGCTTTCTTACCTTTGCACAGACTGATCCAGCCCAAGCTGAGGACAGAGAAGAGAGGAAGTGAGCATCTGCTCACTGCAGGCACCAGCTGTCAGAGCTAATCACTTGCTAAATCCATTGCTTTCGAGCTCAGGGCCTCTGCTTTTTCTTTCAATGAGGAAAGTTGAAGGATTGCTGTTGTAGAATGTGTTTTAACATGGAAATCAAAAGGCTTCAGTCGTCTTGTCACTTAAGATGTCACGTATGTGAGAGGCCAGTGAGCTGAAAGACTTTTGCCTTTGAAATCCCATTGCTGTACTAAATCTATCATAAGTTAAGATTTTATATTTATAGTGCATTTGCCCAAAACATCTCACTGAATTCTCAACCCAAACTGCTCTGTTTTCTTGCCCTGAAAGATACTAACAACATCCTTTTGAAGGCAATAAGGAAAATCCTTTTTATTTGGGCATTTTGCTGTTAATCCACCTTAGTATACATGTTTGAAAGGCAAAGAGAACTGTGAACCCAGAGGTGTTTGAGCAGATAGCTCATTAAGCTGCAGAGCCTCTAGGAGAGATTTATGTAAGAGAAACACCCAATAAACTCAAAATTCTGTGGATACTGGAGAAAAGTTGACATGTGTAGTTTTGGGCATCTTTCAGGCACCTGAGATGATTGTGATGTATTATAATTGATGTTGTAAGGATCTCTCTTTGCAAAGTCTTGTTTCCTTTACATCCATTCTGTCCCACTGCTCCCAATTCCAATGGTAATTCAGAACTGCCAAAGATAGGTTTAGGTCCCAAGATTCTCCAGCCCTCATAATGGCGCAAGTATATATAGGCTTGACCACTGGAATGTAACTACTGCTTTTGAGAAAACGGAGACAAAGCAAGTTAACAGTAGGAGGTACTGCCCGCCTCCCCAAGTAATCGTTTTTGGTATTAGAGGTATCTGGCTGGAAGTTGTAAGACATCTGTCCATGAGGGAGTCTTACCTTAGGTGGAAGTTTGGACTCAACTTTTACTTCCTGCTTCAAAACCCTCACACTTTGCTAAGTGAATTTACATGCTAATTTGACTAATTATAAACCTCTTCAGCCTGGTTTTAGGCTATTTTTTATTTATATAAACTGCAAACTACATAAGGGTTTGTTTGTTTTTTTTGTTTTTGTTTTTGTTTTTTTCTTTTTAGAAAGTAATATCTATTTCTGGTGACATTTTTTCTACGTCAAGCTTTTTGCATCAGTTACCTTCTGCCCTCGTCAAAGTTGAGCGTGGATCTTAGTCCATGGGTTATATGACCAACTGATACACATTTCCATATTAGGATGATTTCTGAAGAAAGCAGCAGCAACAAGTGAATCTGTGACATAGGCCAAAAGTTAGGATGCTATAGTGGAAAGAGAAAGGGCTTTGTTTCTGGCAGCCTTGTGGCCCCAAGACCTTCTGCAGTTAAGCGCTTTGATCTGTAAAATGGAGACAGTTCCTTTCCTTGGGCTGCTGTGAGGGTCACATGGCCTGACTTATGGTAATAAGTGACTGGCATTTTGAAGGCATCTCAGAAATGGTGGCTGCTTTCTTCAGTACATCAGGTATGGCCTTGTTGGGTCAAGTTTCCTTCTGTAACTGACTGCAGCATTCCCACAGGTACCTTCTAGCTTTAAACCATTGAGGTTCTGTGAATTGAGGAACAGGCACTTCTGAGTTACATCCCACAAAATATTTATTGCTTGGGTAGAAATTAAGGCCCCAGCTATCATTTGGGAAAACTGATTGTCAGATTTTTTTTTTTTTTTTTTAGTTTAAACATTATGAATTCTTGGGACGCCTGGGTGGCTCAGTTGGTTAAGCAGCTGCCTTCAGCTCAGGTCATGATCCCAGCGTCCTGGGATCGAGTCCCACATCGGGCTCCTTGCTCAGCGGGGAACCTGCTTCTCCCTCTGCCTCTGCCTGCCATTCTGTCTGCCTGTGCTTGTTCTCTCCCTCTCTCTCTCTCTGATAAATAAATAAAATCTTTAAAAAAAAAAAAACATTATTAATTCTTTATTTTGTATACCCAGGACCAATATTTTCTCACAGTAAAATTTTAGACACACAATAATCACCTACTTTTAAATGAACATGAAGATTAAATCCCTCATGAAAACAACCACTAATTTGCACATGCATTTCCCTCTGTTAATTGTATCTTGCTTCACATTTCAAATGAAATTCTCCAAAGTTGCATTATTTTAACTACAAATTAAAAACAGTGTGTATTTTTTTTATTAACATATATTATTTGCTTCAGTGTTCAGGTCTGTGAATTATCAGTCTTGCATAATTCACAGCACTCACCATAGCATATACCGTCCCAATGTCCATCACCCAGCCACCCTCTCTCTCTCTTCCCGCCCCCCAGCAACCCTCAGTTTGTTTTGGGGTATTACGAGTCTTTTATGGTTTGTCTCCCTCCCGATCTCATCTCGTTTCATTTTTCCCTCCATACCCCCCATGATCCCCATTCTGCCTCTCAAATTCCTCATATCAGAGAGATCATATGATAATTGTCTTTCTCTGATTGACTTACTTCGCTTAGCGTAATACCCTCTAGTTCCATCCACATTGTTGCAAATGGCTGCATAGTATTCCATTATGTATATACCACATCTTTATTGGTTTATCTATTGATGGACATCTAGGTTCTTTCCACAGTTTGCTATTGTGGACATTGCTGCTATAAACATTCGAGTGCACGTGCCCCTTTGGATCCCTACATTTATATCTTTAGGGTAAATACCCAGTAGCGTGATTGCTGGGTCATGGGGTAGCTCTATTTCCAACTTTTTGAGGAACCTCCGTACTGTTTTCCAGAGCGGCTGCACCAGCTTGCATTCCCACCAACAGTGTAGGGGAGGGTTCCCCTTTCTCTGTATCCTTGTCAACACCTGTCGTTTCCTGACTTGCTAATTTTAACCATTCTGACTGGTTAACATGTACTTTTGTAAGCTCAGAGAAATGAGAAGACTGAGATTTTCTGGGAACAGACTATATTAACTCAGGAAACAGAACAACACAAGGAACTGTTGCACTTTATATTTTTAAAAGAGTAGGTTCTAAAATACATGGAAAAGATTTCAAGACTCTAAATGTACCCTTGGGTCTTTTTGAGTAATTGACAAAAAGGAAGGCAATACAGTGGACATATTACAAATTTAGGGAGAGGTTTGTTTTAAAACTGCTTTTGTTATTCCCTTATCATTTCCCCTCCTCGTTCATGGACCTCTTTCTTTGCAAAGCTTCGTCTTAGGTATCCTGCTTGGTCCTGGAAATGCACATTTACTTCGGACATGTCCCTGACCACGTGAACTGACAGGAGGCTGTAGTTAGCGTAAACCCTGGGGGGATTCCACAGGCAGAGCCCAGCTCCCACACAGACGACTCTACAACCTGTATCGGTCACTGGACCAAAGTGAAAGCCTGCATTTCTCCTTGAGCGTGCCATAACTAGGCAGCTATTAAAACTCTTGGCCCACTCAAGCCAGGACTTAAAGAATCTTAGGCTGTGAAGGCATAAAAGCCAAGGGAGAGGCTGCCCATCATTCATTCCAGAAGGCCACCAGTTTTAATTCCAGTTGGGTAAAATCTTTAGCATTTCCCCCACGCTCTGCCTTTGGAGAACACAAATTTAGGGTATGTGAAGGATCGATGGGGATTTTGAAGCCAAGGTATAGAAAAAGAGAACCTTCAAAATTGTTAAGTACAAAAAGAGAATTTATTATCATTTTTTACATGGACAGGACTGGAGGAGATTATGCTGAGTGAAATAATAAGTCAAGCAGTGAGTCGATTATTATATGGTTTAAATTACTTGTGGAGCATAAGGAATAATATGGAGGACATTAGGAGAAGGAACAGAGAAGTGAACTGAGGGAAATCAGAGGGGGAGCTAAAGCATGAGAGTCTGGACTCTGAGAAACAGGGGGCTTTGGGGTAGGGGGGCTGGGTGAGCCTGGTGGTGGGTATTAAGGAGGGTACGTATTGCATGGAACAGTGGGTGTGGTGCATAAACAATGAATCTTGGAACACTGGAAAAATAAAATTTAAAAAAATAGTAATATGTTCTTGGTTTTAAAAAAAAGCTGTATATTGGACTTTGTGAAAGACAATTTTTTTTGTTTTTCCTTTACTTTGTAAGTTAATGAGACAATGAAGTTAGCTTAAACATAGCAGATTTAAGTAAAGCTTTATGGGAATTTGCTTTATGGGGAAACAAGTTTTAGATTTTTGTGACCTTTCTTAGAAGTATTTAGGATGATTTTCAGGATATAGGTATAAAACAGATTTATAGTTAATAGTCACTCCAGTTTTTTGCTTTCACTGATTTAATCCTCTATGTAGTGTCTGTTCTTTTAAACAAATTCTTAACAACTCTTCAGTACAAAATAGTATTTGGCTCTTTCAGCTATTCTGAATGGTATTACTCAATCTCCTTGTTGACTGCCTGCTCTCTTACAGGTGGTGTAGAAATGTTTTTCCCATGGGTAGACTGCATGTATATTGGTGTCACTGCAGCATCTTGGCTTAACAGTTGGGGTGGTGCTTTGCTATGACCAGAGCTCATCTCTTCTGCCTGCTTATACTGCCTCACTGTACCTTCTCTGTGATATGAGCAGCACAAACGTCTCTTCAGAGATCAGTAAGTTTTAGACCTCCAAGGCACTTTGGAAGTGATCTCCTTTAACCTACTTCTTTGACTTAATAATAGGTAACAGGCTTAGAGAATCTATGGGATCCATTAAAGACCTTCATTAGTTAACAGCAAGGATTAGAATTCAAAAAAAAAAAAAAAAGGTTACCTGAATCCTTAAGCGTAAATCAAATGTTTAGTAAGAACTATACCTCTCTTGGTAGCATTTTGTATGGAAATGGAAGTTTTCAAAGTATTGGTCATTTATTTGGCTGATATTTAGAACACTGTTAGCAAATTGGTGCATTCTCAAAGTTTATGAAAAAGTAGAAGTCACTTTGTGGCATTATAGATTTTTTTTTTTGAGGTTGTATTTTGTGATTAATGGAAATGTGGAAAGATGCAAGTTGTCTGTTTCAAATGATTAGAAGCAACTGTTGCATTTTTTCAGTCTTACTTTGAAATAAAGACCAAACATGAAAAAAGTTTTAGTTTTCTTAAAAAGGTGTATATTTTTCATATTCATGGCCAAGAATATAGAATACAGGGATGACAGTTGCTATAGTAAGAAACTAGGTTTATGATTTATAAAATCAAAATAAGAGCTTATGCTGTAGGAGTCCTAGGCACTGCCCTTACAAGAGTCAGATCTGCAACTGATTACTTCTGTTTCTGTGGCTTTTAAAACAGATACATTCCTGTGATGTGGGAGGGTGGCTGCCCCTGGCATTAAATGGCTCTCCCCGGCAAGTCATTGTTTTGCCTACACTTTCTTTGAGATAAATAGGATTTGGGTGCTGGCACCTTTTGCTTGTCTCCATGCCCTGCTAAGTTTGGTGTGCAATGGCCCGTGGTTATTAAAATCCTTATCACCATAAGGAGTTGATTATGATCATAGTTATTTTCTGGAATTAGAAAGGCCTGCTGAATTCAACAACTGACTCAAAAATAGTCTTATATTTCCTAATAATTAAAAGTGTGATTAATGCCAGCAATTAGTTCCTGTGATTTAACTGTTAAAAGCAGGAATTAAGGAGGTAATACATAGGTGAGCAAGGTAAGGAGCCATAGGATACAATTTAAATTTCAGTTCCTCAGACACCAGATGAGCTGGCCTGCATAAAATAAACTCCTTTTAATGCCATGAAACTAAATGAGACCTGCTTTACATAAACAGGACACCTTCACAGACTGTCTTCTGTCTGGGTGTGGCTTTGTACCTTAAATGGAAGGCAAGAGCATTCTTGCCCATCAAACTGGGATTAGCTGGCATCAGGACACCTTGAGAAGATTTCTCATTCTGCTATGCAGAATTTCAGCTTTTTCAACATTTAAAGAATTAAAAAGACAAGTGACCTTGTTTCACTTTCCTGGGGCAGCTGTTTTTAAATATTTTGCAAAATTACATGATGGGATTGCAGCCAGAATTGAATGCTTGATAGGTAGCATATGAAGTTGTTCCAGCACTTAGTTGGTTTATTCCATATGTTCTGCTGTTTACATTTGGAAATTTAAAAATTGACCACACAATTTTGTGTGGTTTTTTTTTTTAAAGATTTATTTATTTATTTGATAGACAGAGATCACAAGTAGGCAGAGAGGTAGGCAGAGAGAGAGGAGGAAGCAGGCTCCCCGCTGAGCAGAGAGCCGGATGCGGGGCTCAATCCCAGGACCCTGGGATCATGACCTGAGCCGAAGGCAGAGGCTTTAACCCACTGAGCCACCCAGGCGCCCCCACAATTTTGTGTTTTTAGCCCTGAGTAAAATAAGGTTTGTGTTAATTGGGTAAGTTGTGATACTGTTGGTATGGTATCCTTTCGTGAGAGCTCTCTGAGGCAATAGCCTCTAAAACCCAGTTGTTCATTGATGGAGTATTGATTCTGCTGGAATTTGAAAAAGGATGCTACGTTGATTCCACTGAGCTGGTTTTTGAGTTCTGTGTCAAGAACATGGTGTGGTCCATTTATATGTGTTGGTTTGTCATAAAGTTAGCTGCATAGGCAGAACTTTGCCTGACAAGTTCAGAAAAATTTGTAGAATCCTAATTTGGAAATGGATTTATTCAGAAAGCCATTTTTCTACCCTTCCAACATGAAAGGGTCAACCAGTCTCTTCTGTGCAAGTAAGTAAAAATGAAAAGAAGCCCGGTTATTATGAAAATCCAGGTTTAGCATTATTGTCTAAGGGCTTATTTCAAAAGTTTCTGTCGGCATAGTTACTCTAAACATTGACTACATAAACCATAGTCCTTATATTCTTCATCTTGTAGGTACTTATTTTCTCGAACACATTTTCATCCTCTTCCTGTCAGCCAGCCAAAACCCATATGATGATGGTAGCATTTCATTTTTTATCCCAAGCTATCAAGTTAGGAATTTTCTCACTTCTAAAGCCTTACAGTTGAATGTATTTATTTAAAATTAAAATGTAAACCTCACTTAATGCCAGCTGTTATGAATGAGTAATTCTTCACATTTGGAAACAAGACTAACAGAGCCATGAGTATCTAATCCATGTTGGAGTAAGGATGGGGCCATCTCTCTTCCCCCCCAGCCCCAGCTGAGAAGGAATGGTTCCCCATGATAACCTACCCTTTGTGTGTGGAAGAGGGAACACATACACTTCCAGCCTTAGTGCATTCTCTTCTGGAGGGCCACCCCTGTCTGTGGAGGAGACAGGTGTTCCTGACACACCAGATTCTGGGTTGGCATTGGGCTCCTGTTACAGGAAGGGCTAGCATATATCTGTGTCATCTATGCTTCCGGGTCAATGCACAGAGACCTGTGTAATCCATAATAGAGCTGAAATAGGTGTCTGATAAAATCACAAAGCTGGAGAACGTCAGTGTCCCTGTGTTTTTAAGGGAGCTTCTGGGTACTTAGTCATCAGGCATAACATTGTTGCTAAGCAGCTATTTACTCACAATTCCCTGTAGGTGACTTGCCCAAAGTTAGCTTCTGTCTTTTGAATACATACAGTATTCAACCAAGTGTCTGGCCATTTTGTTCTGTGCTTTACTGTTGAGCTCTACCAAAAGGGAGACAAAGAGCCAAGGTGGAAGCTGGGCACTTAGCCTGGTCTTCTACTGCTTAGGGTGAGTAGTTCCATGTGCAGTTCTTTGGGATGCTGTGAAGAGTTAACAGTTGATGCTTAATTGGTTTTAACTTTTTTCCCCACCTTAGGATGATGATTCCAGCCCCGCCACTCCAGATGGGAATGTGTCTTCCACTACAACGACCAGTGCCTTCACCATCCAGGAGTACTTTGCCAAGCGGATGGCAGAGCTAAAGAATAAGCCACAGGTCTTAGCAACAGGGCCTGACCTTGCAGAGACCCGAGTGGAAAGAAAAAGGGGAAAGAAGAGAAAAAAAGAGGCAAAAGATAAAAATGTAGAGACTTACACCGAACCGCAGGCCAAGAAGAAGAAAGACCAAGCTGAATGGCAGCTCAGAGACCCTTGTCAGGATGAGAATTCTGGTGTTTCTGCTGAGGATGGAGAGGATTGTGTGTGGCCCCCTGATGACCAGGACATTATCCCAAAGCCCAAAAAAAGAAGAGAAAAGAAAAAGCTGCAAAAGCAAGTTGAGGAAGCAGTGGAAGCTATATTACATGACATACCAATGAAGAAGACGAAGAAGAAGAAGAAGAAAAAGAAGCAAGGTTCCGAATAAATTCCTCGAGCCAGGGCCTTCTAGCCATTCAGCTGTCAGAGCCCTGTGAGCAAACACCTTTGGCCTGAAGTCATAGCAGAGTTCACCCAAGAGTGTTTGTGCACATCTTTTGACATGCCCGTGGGTTGCTGAGTCTCGTCTTCTCACCACATTTTTCCCAACACATCCCTGGAGAACTTTCTATTGTCCCAAATCATGTCTCTCATAAACAAATAAATTTCTTTTTAGACCATGAGCCCTTTAGCCTGAGTGTTTATTCATATTTATTTGAATATGCTACATTATGTGTATGGGCACGTGTGTGTGTAGGTGTGTCACAGTCTGTATTTGCTCTTGATTTCCTTCAGTAACAATGAATTGTGCTTCCTTCTCAAGGACTCAGTCTAATTAAAGGATTAAGAGGCAATAGTTTGGATTTACATAATTCTTTCTGTTCTATAGCCAACCATGCATTTTTTGCCAAGCATGTATTATGTGCTTACATTCCCAGATTGGAGTGTTGTTTGGTTTAGTTTGATTTGGTTGGGGAGATTGTTTTAATATCCTCTCTTCCACCAAGTGATGGTGGCTGTGTATTCAGAGATCTTCTTCTTCCCAAGATAACAAAGTGAGCTGACTCTGGGGATAGCTTAATCTTCCGGGTCTCCCAGGAGGCCTCTCAGCCAGCTGTCCCTCACGGAGTGTGGAAAGTCAGAACTGCTTCCATGTGGTGGTGCTTGGGGATAGTCCCCTGTCATGTGCTCTGCCTTATTTGTAATGAGGAGGAGGTCCTCAGGAGGTTCAAAAATACTGAGAAGCTAAGGTCATGGAAGTAATTTCCTCTGGAAATCAGCCAGTCTCGAGATTGCCTTATAAAAGTACCTAAAAGTATAAACATTGCATACATAAAAAAAGAGTATCTTTCTGTGCTGCTCAAAGCACATGGCATCACCTCATTGTGTTTATCCTGCCTGCCACTATGCCCTGGTGAGTCTCCCTGTGTGCTGGTTAATCTTCCTGGGGGACTTGACTTCAGACCCCCTCATGCCCTCTTTGGGACACAGTGGAAAAGCAAATGCTTGCTTGAAGTTTGGAGGTCCAGCCCTACTGTTTTCCCTGCTTGTTTGCCCTCCTCTGCCTTCTTTTTGCTCCTCATCTATTCCTTCTTCATCATCCTTTTCTCCTTTTACTCCCTTTTCCCTGCTCTCTTCTTATTTTCAGCCCCCAGCTTTCTTGTACCCCTTTTTAGCTGCCTGCTTCCCATGCCACTCTTGCAGTTTGCCACTGCTTGGCCTGCTCTGCGGGACCTGTGACCGTAGGTGTAGGGGGAGGAGGGACTTCACAGGCTGTGTGCTCTTCCCCTGATTTCAAGATTGCTGAGGGGTAGCAGGAACTAGAACACCCAGGTGATCTGATCACCTGTGGCCCTTGATTCTAACTCTCGTGATCATATATTCCATATGAACCATGGCCCTGAGATGCTTAGGATTGAGAAAATATATGAAGAATGTTTGGTTTTAATCCCTTTAAGATTCTGAAGAGTGCTTATTGTTTAAATACACACACATACACACACATCCCACAGAGAAAAAAGTCTTACGAATTCAAAGTCTGAGGTCTAGTTTCTCAGTTTTATCTTGGCTTCCAGAATTTAGAATCCCAGGCTATGACCCAGGCTAATAAAACACCCAAGATTTTTCAAGTCAGTTTTCTTTCAGAGGGCACATGCTCCAGTTATCTCTGCTTGTCCCAGCTTGTCGATGAAACCAGGGTTCCAGAAGGGAGTCAGAATGTATAAAACCTAAAGTGAACTCTCTTTTAAATACAAACACACATATATATGTACATAATATATATGTTACACATATATGTATATATAAAAACATATGTATATAAATATATATGTTTATTATATGTAGTCTTTTTCTTTTTTGCTTTTTATTAAACTTTAACTTCTCTTACTGATAAAAATCAGTGCCAGGAGAATATACTCAACTGTATGCAGAAGGAGGAAGCAAATGGGTATTTAGGAAGAAGGTGCAGTGCTTCTAGGTCAAATGCGGTGAAGGGGCCAACTGGGAAGACCAGAGGCCAGAGGTGCTGAAGGGACGTTCTTTGGAATTCCAAGGCAATTGCACCGAAAGGGAAGTGCAGCGTCCATAGATTGAGCCTGTAGACTATGATAATGATTATATTAATGGGCTGTGGAAAGAACTTGTAAATGAGTTTAATGGCCAAATGGGTAGCCTGAGTAAAAGGCACATCTTCAACAAAGAGCAAACAGTGACCATTTGCTTTGAAGGACACAGAATCTTTATTTTCTCCAGACAGCCTTAGCTTTCATTTTTCCCAAGAGTCTCTTTTTCAGGACACTTAGTTTTCTGAAACTAAGGATCTAAGTGGAGGACTTAGAGGACTGCATTTTATAGGCATGTTTTTAAAATTGTTCATGTACGAATCCTATTTTTTGCCTTAAATTATCTTAAGTGAAAATACGTTAATTTTGTATTCTGCTGTGCTTTCTTCAGTTTTAAGAGGTAAAGCAGGTTCTCAGGAGATTTATCCAACAATGAGGTTCCTAAATGTTGTCTTATAGTGCCCTTTTTTCCTTTTTTGGTTAATTTTAATAGATAATAATTACTATATGAAATCCTATGTGCCTGGCCCTATTTCAAACAGTTTAAATAAATCAACTCATGTATTAGCACCCAGTAAAATAATCATTATTGTAATTCCCTTTTACAGATAAATTCTGTTTTATAAGCAGGCCTCTTTTAATTTGTATAGCTAGAATAATGCTGCTCCTAGAGAACCAGATGATTCAGTCCCTGGTCACAAACCCATGCTCCCTTTTTTGGTCCTTGACTTGACCACATCCAGTATTACCTGTTATTAGCAAAATTTTCTGTTGTTGATGCTCTTAACTTTGCATGTCACTGTTACTTTTATTTATGTATTCTCAATTTATTAAAAAAAAAAAATAGCAGTTCACCCATTTCTTACACTACCTACCACATCTTGCAAACACCGGTCTTCTATATCTGAGCTTGGTTTTGTTTTCTTTCTTTTTTGTTTACTTACGGGTTTTAGATGCCACATATAAGAGAGATCATATGGTGTTTGCCTTTCCCTGACTTGTTTCACTTAGCTAATGACCTCAGGTTTTGTTTTCTTTCTTTTTTGTTTACTTACGGGTTTTAGATGCCACATATAAGAGAGATCATATGGTGTTTGCCTTTCCCTGACTTGTTTCACTTAGCTAATGACCTCAAGGTCCATCCATGTAGTTGCAAGTGGCAAGATTTCATTCCTTTTTATGGCTGAACAATGTTATTTTATTTGTATTTATAAATTTCTTTATCCTTTTTATCCATTGATGGACACTTGTGTTTTTTCCCTATATTAGCCATTGTAAGTAATGCTGCAATAAACATGGGGGGGGGGTCATATGTCTTTTCAAATTAGTGTTTTTATGTTTTTAGATAAATGCCCAGAAATGGAAATGAAGGATCTTATGATAGTTACATTTTTAATTTATTAAGGAACTTCTGTACTGTTTTCCATAGTGCTTCACTAGTTTACATTTCTTCCTACCAGCGGAACACAAGGGTTCCTTTTTCTCCCACTTCCTCACCAACGTGTTATTTCTTGTCTTTTTGATAATAGCCATTCTAACCAGTGTGAGGTGATAATTGTGATTTTGATTTCCAATTTCCCTGATTAATGATGCCAAGCATTTTATTATTTTTTTCTTACCTGTTGGCCATTTATACGTCATCTTTAGAAAAATGCCTGTTCATATCCTCTGCCTGTTGTTTAATTAGTTTTTTTCCCCCCCGCTATTGAATTGTATGAGTTGCCATTGAGTTCTTTATATATTTGGGATATTAGCCCCTTATCAGATATATGATTTTCAATTATTTTCTCCCATTCAGTAGGTTGCCTTTTCATTTTGTTGATGGCTTCCTTTGCTGTGGAGAAGCTTTTTTAGTTTGATATAGTCCCACTTGTTTATGTTTGTTTTTGTTGTTTTAGTTTTGGTATCAGATTTAAAAAATCATTGCCAAGATCTGTCAGGGAGCTACTGCATATGTTTTCTTCTGGAATTTTATGATTTCAGGTCTTTTGCTCAAGTCTTTAATCATTTTGAGTTAATATTTGTGTATGGTGTAAGAGAGTAGTCCAGTTTCATTCTTTTCTGTGTGGCTATCCAGTTTCTTCAATACCAATTATTGAGAAGACTGTCCTTTCCCCATTTCATATTCTTGGCTCCCCTGTCATATATCGATTAAACATGTATCTGTGGGCTTATTTCTAGGCTCTCTGTTCCATTGGTTTGTGTGTCTGTTTTATGTCAATATCATACAGTTTTAATTACTATAGCTTTGTTAATAGACTTTAAAATCAGGGAGTGTCTTGCCTCCAGCTTTGTTCTTCTTTCTCAAAATTGCTTGGCTATTGAGTCTTTGGTGGTTCCCTGCAAGTTTTAGAATTGTTTTTTCTATTTCTATGAATCATAGGACTTTTGATAGGGATTGCATTGAATCTGTAGATTGCTTTGGGTAGTGTAGTATGGGTATTTTAACAATATTAATTCTTCCAATCTATGAACATAGAAAATCTTTCCATTTATTTGTGTCTTCTTCGCTTTCATTAACATCTTGTAGTTTTCAATATACAAGCCTTTCACTTCGGTTAAATTTATTTCTAGGTATTTTATTCATTTGAATGCTGTTGTAAATGGGATTGTTTTGTTAATTTCTCTTTCTGATAATTTGTTATTAGTGGGGGAAAATGCAGCAGGCTTTTATGTATTGATTTTCTATCCTGCAACTTTACCAACTTTGTCTATTAGTCCTAAGAGCTTTTTTGGTGGAGTCTTTAGGGTTTTTTATATATAATATTATGACATCTGCAAATAGTGACAGTTTTCTTCTTTCCAATTTTGAGTGCTTTGTATTTTTTTTTTCCCTGCCTAATTGCTGTGGCTAGGATAAAAGTGGTGAGAGTGGGCATCCTTATCTTGTCCCTGATCTTAGAGAAAAAGCTTTCCACTTTTCACTGTTGAATCTGATGTTAGCTGTGGCCTTGTCATCCATGTCTTTTATTATGATGAGGTATGTTCCCTCTATACTTACTTTTTTGAGAGTTTTTTTAATCAAGCTGAGTTTTGGCAAGTGCTTTTCCTGCATCTATTGAGATGATCCTATGATTGTCATCCTTCGTTTTGTTAATGAAGTGTGTATCACATTGACTTATCTGCTGGTGTTGAACCATCCTCACTTTCCTGCAATAAATCTCTCTTGATCATGATGTATGATCCTGTTAATGTATTGTTAAGTTTGGTTTGCTCATATTTTGCTGAGGATTTTGCATCTCTATTCATCAAGGATATTGACCTATAAATTATTTTTGTGTTTTTAGCATCCTCATATGGTCTTGGTATCACAGTAATGCTGGACTCATAAAATGTGCTTGGAAAAGTTTTGCCTTCTACTTTGTGGAAGAGTTTGAGAAAAATTGGTACTAATTCTTTTTTGAATATTTGGTTGAATTCACCAGTGAAGATATCTGGTCCTGAACTTTTATTTGTTTGCAGGCTCTTTGATTACTGATTCAATCTCCTAGTAATCATTGTGTTCAGATTTTCTCCTAGTAATCAATCTGTTCAGATTTCCTATTTCATGATGAATTCAACTTTGGTAAGTTGTATTTTCTAGGAATTTATCCATTTTTTTCTAGTTTGTCCCATTTATTGAGATATAATTGTTCATAGTAGTCCCTTATGATCCTTTGTATTTCTTCATTATCAATTGTAATATCTCCTTTTAATTTTATGATTTTATTTATTTGGGTCTTCCTTTTTTTCTTGGTGAGCCTAGCTAAAATGTTGTCAGTTTTATCTTTCCAAACAACGTCTTTATTTCATTGATCTGTATTGATAATATATTCTCCATTTCATTGATTTCTACTCTATTTGTTATTTCCTTCCTTCAGCTAAATTTAGGCTTCAGTTATCCTTCTTTTTCTAATTCCTTGAGGTGTATATTTAGGTTGTGTATTTGAGATTTTCATTTATGGAGTTAGGCATTTATCATTATGAACTTCTCTCTCTTAATTGCTTTTGGCTGCATCCTATAAATTTTGAAATGTTACATTTCCATTTTCATTTGTCTCAAGGTATTTATTTTTCTTTGGACTTCTTTGACCCATTTGGTCAGCCATATGTTGTATAATCTCCATGTATCTGTGAATTTTTCAGTTTTCTTCATGAAATTTGTAATTTCATACCATTGTTGTTAGAAAAGATGCTTGATAATGGTTTCATTCCTCTTAAAGGAATGAAGATTTGTTTTGTGGCCTCACATGTAATCTATCTTGGAAAATATTCCATGTGTACTTGAAAAGAATGTGTATTCTGTAGCTTTTGGACAGAATATTCTGTATAATCTGTTAAGTCCATCTGGTCTAAAATATTATTTAAGGCCAGCATTCCTTATTGACTTTCTGTGTGGATGATCTATCCATTGAGGTAAGTGATGTATTAATGTCCCCTACTATTACATTGCTGTCTATTTCTCCCTTCAGGTCTGTTAATATTTGCTTTATACATTTAGGTGCTTCTATCTTGGGAGCACAAATATTTCCAAAGTTATAGCTTCTTGTTGGATTGACCCCTTTATTGTTATGCAGTGCCCTTCTTTATCTCTTACAAGGTTTCTGTCTGATAGAAGTACAGCTACTCCAGCTTTCTTTTTGTTTCCATTTGCATGAAACATCTTTTCCCAGCCCTTCACTTTCAATCCATGTGTGTTCACCCATCTAAAATGTATCTCTTGTTATGATGAGCACTGGATGTTATGTTTAAGTGATGAATAACTAAATTCTACTTCAGAAACCAGTATTATACTATATGTTAACTAACTAAAATTTATATAATTTGAAAAAAAAGTATCTCTTGTAGGTAGCATATAGACAGATCTTGTTTTTTTTACCCAGGCATTCTGTCTTTTGATTGGAGAATTTAATCCATTTACATTTAAAGTAATTATTGATAAGTATGTTTATTGCCATTTTGTTCATTATTTTCTGGTTGTTTTAGTACTTCTCTGTTCCTTTCTTCTCTTGCTTTGTGGTTTGATGACTTTCTTTAGTGGTAAGCTTTCTCTTAATATTATTTTCTCTTAATCATTTGTATATTTACTTTACATTTTTGCTTTGTGGTTACCGTGAGGCTTACACATAACAACTGATATCTACAATGAGAGTATATTTGAAAGCAACTGGAAAACTGTAAAAAGTTTCACAAATAGCTTGAGTTAGTATTAATACAAACTGTAGAAAATACTTAAGGGTAGACTGCACATAAGAAATTCTCAGTGGATTTTCCTTTCCAACTTGATCAAGAGGTTGTGGGAAATTGGATAAGTCACTCAGCTTTTCAAAACCTGTTTGCCAATTAAAACAAATTTTTCTTCTAACTTACAGAAAATATTGATGCTTCTGAAAAATGAAACCAAAATAAGCATTTGTTTTAGACCACAGTGCATACCTCTGCTTCTCTCTTCTTTCACCTGTTGGCTGACAGCGGCAGAAGCAAGCTGGGACCTGTTGGACTTTTTTGTTTGTTTTGTTTTTTTGTTTTTGTTTTTGTTTTTGTTTTGAAGCAGTGTCAGAGAAATGTTTCAGCACAATTGGCCCAAGCAATTTCAGTCCCTGGACCAGCAAGCAGGAGCCGTATTTAGATTTAAGTAAGAAGTTTCCCCACTGTTACCCTGTTTATCTTGTGCATTCTGCAGCCACTGCAGTTTGAAACCTATTGTGTTGACCTATGGGGATGAGAAGGTCAGATGAGTTGCTCTGATGTGTAGTTTTATATTGTTCGGTTATTAGTGAGCAAATTAGTATCATGTCCTAATAAAGTGGATGACTAGGCTCCTTGCATAAAAGCATACTATCTAGTTAAGAAATACTGAATAGATTAAAATGACCTATACAAAGCCTATATGGGACCAGTAGGGGGAAGTGGATGAGTTGGGAGAAGCCAGAAAGAGAGAGAGAGAGCATGTGAAAAAGAGTAGGTAGGAATAGAGTTGATTTGGGTTGCCAAAATGTGGGTGGTTAGAGTGTGTGGGCTAATAACAGACATGCTCACTGAGCTGTCCCCTCAGCTGAATAGAGATTTCTTTACCTATTGGCCTTCAACTCCTGCCTCAGATGTCATCAACAATTTCTCTAGCCTTTACTCAAAAAGCTCCCAGGAGCAGTCTCTCCTTTTTTTTGAATTTTCATACTGTTTTCTGACTCATCAAAGACTACCCTGTATTATGACTTTTAGATGTGTGATTTTTTTTTTCCCCCTTCAAGTCTGGGGCTTCTGAAGGTGAAGTTAAGCTTTGTATCTCTACAGCACCCAGGACAATGCCTTGCACATAGCAGGTACAGAGGACTTCAAGAAACAAATGAACAAACCACAGCTAGGCCAGAGCCCATGCTCTGAAGACCTGAGGGTGTCCTAGGATTAAGATAATCAAGAATGCACTGCTATGGCCACAGCCTCTACTTTCCTTCAAATCCTCAACACTGTAACATAGGGTATATGTAAAAACTCATCACCCAACTTGACACCTTAATGATAAGTTCTTTCCCTTTTCTTCCCTAGGCCTTCCTTGTGACTCTCACCTTGCCATGGAGATCTCAAACGACTTCCTCCTGGGGCCCAATATTCAAGCCTCCCTTCCTTGAGTGGTAGTTGTAGGATTCAATGAAAAATAGGACCTAGGGGCACCTGGGTGGCTCAGTCATTAAGTGTCTGCCTTCAGCTCAAGTCATGATCCCAGGGTCCGGGGCTTGAGGCCCATATTGGGCTCCCTGCTCAGCAGGAAGCCTGCTTCTCCCCCTCCCACTCCCTCTGCTTGTGTTCCCTTTCTCGCTGTGTCTCTCTCTGTCAAATAAATAAATAAAATCTTAAAAAGAAAAATAAAAAGAAAGGACCTAACCAAATACTTGACAGCCCTCAATACATTTTTCTCTCTTCCTCTAAGCAAAAGTGGTAAAAAAAAAAAAAAAAATTCTTAGAAACAGCTGAGAGCCCCATTCATAGGAAGATGACTGGTGTCCTCTCAGATGAGGAAGTTCTGTCTGGCAGCAGCAGTCCTCCTGGTGCTCTGCAGAGCTATCACAAGGGCTTCTGAACCACTTTTCAGGTGCTACAATGATTCTTTCTCATGAAAGACGAGCTCCAGGACGAAACAAGGTGTGGTCAGGTCATCCTTAAGACGTCAGAGTCCCAGGAATGCTTAGGGCTCTTCACTGGAGGAGGTAACCTGTGAGCAGCCCCTGGGGCACAGCGGGGTGTGGTCACATTGACTCAGACTTCTGAGGTGACAGGTTTCAGGATCCTGCCCTTACCTGGATCTCTAGGCAGCTCCTAGTGAAGCAAGTTGTTGCAATTTAGCTTGGAGGGTTTACAAAATCCTGCTGTAATGGGGCAAGGCACTCTCAGTCTCCAATGAACAAACATTAGCAGGGAGAATGAGTGTATTCTGGCCACATAACCTAATTGGTCTTCAAATCAGAGGATCCTTCCAAATGTTTGTCCCTGAGACAAATAATTCTGTTCCCCTCAACCCTGTAGGAGCTGTGTTATTACATTGCTCATTTAATGGATGATGAAATAGGCTTAGTTGCCAAGTGCCTTGACCAAGGTCACCAGTTCATGAAGTGGCAGATGAAACGGTTGTCTCCCCAGGCTCCAACCCCTTTTTGCTCCTGGAAAGGTTTTGGATATGATGATTTTTGTTTTTAATAACTAAATTAATTTAATGTGTGATTTAGTCCATTTGGTTATGTAAGGTGCCTTCATAGCAGCTACAATGTAATTCACAAGAGGAGAGGTATACTAAATGATGTGGGAGAGCATCATCAGATTTGTACATATAGTCATTCCACAAACCTTAGATGATTAAGGCCCAATGCTAGGGACTAGGAATAGAGATATGACAAAGACGTGATCCCAGCTCTCAAGAAGCTTACCATTTAGGGGGTGCCTAGGTGGCTCAGTCATTATTTGTCTGCCTTTACTCAGGTCATGATCCCAGGGTCCTGGAATCGAGTCCTATACCAGGCTCCCTGCTCAGCAGGGAGTCTGCTTCTCCTTCTACCTCTGCTGCTACCCCTGCTTGTGCCCTCTACCTCTCTTCCTCTCTTTCTCTCTCTCCCCCTCCTCTCTTTCTCTCAAATAAATAAATCTTTAAAAACAAACAAGCAAACAAACTGGAGGGAACCTTTGATATTTCACCAGAAATAGGAATGAAGCTGGTGCAGCCACTGTGGAAAACAGTACAGAATATCCTCAAAAAAGTTAAAAAATAGTACTGCCCTATGATCCAGTAATTCCACTATTGGGTACTTACCCAAAGAATGCAAGAACACTAATTCAGAGGAATACATCCACCCCTATGCTTATAGCAGCATTATTTATGATAACCAAACATGGAAGCACCCCAAGTGTCCATTGATAGATAAATAGATAAAGAAGATGTGATATATATATAGATAGATAGATAGATAGATATAGATATATATTTCAGCCATTAAAAAAAAGAAATCTTGCCATTTGTGACAACATGGATAATGCTAAGTAAAATAAGTCAGCCAGAGAAAGACAAATGCCATATAATTTCACTCAAATGTAGAACTTAAGAAACAGGGCACCTGAGTGGCTCAGCGTGTTAAGCCTCTCTGCCTTTGGCTCAGGTCATGCTCTCAGGGTCCTGGGATCCGTCCCGCATCAAGCTCTCTGCTCGGCAGGGAGCCTGCTTCCCTCTTTCTCCCTGCCTGCCTCTCTGCCTACTTGTGATCTTTCTCTCTGTGTCAAATAAATAAGTAAAATCTTTAAAAAAAAAAAAAAAGAAAAAAAGAATTTAAGAAACAAATGAGCAAAGGAAAAAAGAGTGAAACCAAGAAAGACTCTTAACTATAAAGAAGAAACATGGTTGCCAAGAAGGGAAGTGGGTGGGGGTGGGAGGAATGGGTGAAATAGGGGTTGGGGATTGAGAAGTGCACTTGTCGTGATGAGCTGTAATGTATAGAATTGTAATGTATAGAATCACTATAATGTACACCAGAAACTAATATAACACTGTATGTTATCTATAATGGAATGAAAATTAAAAATTTAATTTAAAAAAAGTTTTAGCAGAAAAATACAAGTCAGCACAGCAGTTTGGTGCAGAATCACCCTGGGTAGAAGGAAAAGGACTGGATGACTTTCGGTGTCCTCTCCCAGTTCCTGGCCTAGGTCTTTCTCCCCACTGGCTTCTGAGAGGTGCTTAGGCTGCAAAGAGAACTACACCAATTGGTCATGTGTGACACTGTGAGAGTCTTGAGTTTCAGGGGCCCCAGTCCCTTCTTTACTCATTACTAGTATTTGACCAGGATTGTTGAAATTAATTTATGGTAACCAAGGAGAATGGTGGACATGTGTATCTCATTATCAGTTATTATTAAGCTAGAAGATTTGTAATTATTTTCTCATTTATTCTCAAAACGACCCATAGATAATTATGATTACCCAGATTTGGGGCATGGAAAAAAATGAGATTGTGCTTGATTGACATTTTTCTCAAGATCACACAACTAGTAAGTAGACAGACCATTAAATCTGCCTGACTCCAGAGCCCCCAGTGTTTCCTCTAGTCTACGTAGCCTCCTAGCCTCCTACCTATCCCTGAGGATCATTATATGAACATGATTGGAGAGAAATAAAATATATTCATCACTTAGTGTTTAGCTCACAGTTCCCCACTTCCCTGACCACTCCTAGTCTTAGTCACATGTCCCCTCCTGTTCCTTTTGGCACTGAGTATGTGCTTTTTCCCCCATACTTACCATGAGAGAAGCTTACCATTTAGGGGTACCTGGGTGGCTCAATCATTGTTTGTCTGCCTTCACTCAGGTCATGATCCCTACCACTGTGCCTTTCCCCAATATGTGTTTAAGAAATATTTTTGAATAAATAAATCATAGAAATGCATGAGTAAATTAAGTGATTTCCTCTTATTCCCATATTTTGCAGTATTATGGGGCAGTAGGCACTTGGCCCAAAGAAATCCATGGCTAGTGCTAAATGCTGGATTTTTAAAGTCAGACTGATTAAAATGTATTTAGAAAAAATAAATTGACCATTTTTAGTGCACAATTTGATGAGTTTTGGAAAGTGGCTTTAGTTGTGCAATCACTATAATTACTGTTTTATAGAACATTTCTATTAGCCAATAAATTTCTTTGTGCTCCTTTGTAGTCAGCCACCTCCCCCCATGCCCTGGCCCCCTGGCAACTACTGATCTACTTTCTATCATTACAACTTTATTGTTTTTAGAATTTCATATAAGTGGAATCATTTCAACTTAGCATAATGTTTTTGGGATTTAACAGTGTCATTGTATTTGTCAGTAGTTTGTTCATTTTTATTGCTAAATAAATTACATTAAAAAAAAAGATTACATCTAAGGATAGGCCAGTTTATCCATCCATTAGATGACCATATGAGTTTTTTGCATTTGTATACTCTTACACACAAACCTTCTATGAACATTCAAATACAAGTCCTTATTTGGACATACACTCTTATTTCTCATGGAGAAGCACCTAGGAGTGGAATGGCCAGGTCATATGATAAATGTTTGCTTAACTTAGAAACTGTCAGTTTTCCAAAGACTACCACTTAACATCCTCACAAGCAGTTTATGAGAGTTCTGTATGTGCCACATACTCACCAACACTTGATATTCTAAATACTTTTAGTTCTAACCATTAACCAGATTGTATAATAGTATCTCGTTGTGGCTTTAATTTGTATTTCCCCCTAATATCTAATGATGTTGAGCATTTTTCATGTGCTTATTGGCCATTCTTATATTTTCCTTTGTAAAGTGTCAAATCTTTTCCCACCCTTTCATTGCATTTTCCTCGTTACACTGAGTTGTGAGATGACTGTGTATGTAGAACACCCTCAAGAAATCTGTTCTAAAATCTTCCTTGAACTGGTAAGAGTTTAACAAACTCACAGCATATGAGGACAATACACAATTATATTTTTTTATCTTTTAATGAACTATTAGAAATAGAAATTTTTAAAAATACTGTGTATAATCATTCAGAAAAATTAAATACTGGGAACATCAGCAAGGTGACAGATAAGGAAGCTCCAGACCTTAGTTCTTTAAAAAAAAAAAAATCAAATAAACAACTCTAAGCTTACTAAGATAACTTTGTAGAATCTCTAGAAATCAGCCAAAGAAACACCCAATCAAGATAAAACTACACTCAAAATGCTAGGAAATTTCATGATGTTTTTACTTCCCTTCACCCCACTCCCCCACGATGAAATCAAGAGGAAATGACCCAAGCCTGAGTTCTGTCTCTTAGGCCAGAAAGAGTAAGGGAAAATTATAACATTCTGTCCTATCTATGGGCTGACCAAGGGACCGTGTCTCTCTTGCCTGTCTGAGAGCTCAGACAGGAAATAGCAGCAAGGTTTGGATCATTAGCTGGAAGCCATGGAAGAAAGTGATAGGTACCATGGCATGTAAAACTACAGGGGGACTGCACTTGTGCAGATACCTGGGCATAAGAGATTGTGGGCAGAGGAGTATAACAGAACACCTAAGGCCCTGAGAAGATTCTGGGTTGGGATGCTTAGGGTAATTAAGACAGTTAAAAGCAAGGTAAAAAATGGGGAGGGGATGATATAGGGGGGAACATATACACAAAAGCCCAGGTAGGACACATGCTTAGAAAAGATCTTAGAAACTCTTCAGTCTTCACCCTGTGCTGATCTTCAGACTCAGGGGCATGCTTATTAGTAAAGGTATCCCATGACAATCTGGAAAGACTAGTAAGGCAGCCATTTTCTCAGTTTTCAACAAAAGATCACAAAACATGTGAAGACACAGGGAAACAGGCCCCATTTGAAGGAACAAAATAAATTTCCAGAAATAGTCTCTGAAGAAACACACAGTGAACTTATTAGAAAAATACTTTAAAACAAGTGGCTTAAATATGCTTAAAGAGTTGGGGCGCCTGGGTGGCTCAGTCGTTAAGTGTCTGCTTTCGGCTCAGGTCATGATCTCAGGATCCTGGGATTGAGCCCTGTGTTGGACTTTTTTTCTGAGTGGGGAGTCTTCTCTCTGTCTCTTTCCTCTTCCACTCTCTCAAGTAAAAAAAATAAAATCTTAAAAAAAAAAAAAGTCATGGCATAGCTCTATTTTTAATTTCTTAAGGAATATCCACACTGTTTTCCAAAGTGGCTGCACCAACTTGCATTCCCACCAACAGTGTAAGAGGGTTCCTATTTCTCCACACCCTCCCTAACACTTGTTGTTTCCTGCCTTGTTAATTTTGGCCATTCTAACTGGTGTAGGGTGGTATCTCAATGTGGTTTTGATTAGAATCTCCCTAATGGCTAATGATGATGAACATTTTTTCATGTGTCTGTTAGCCATTTGTATGTCTTCTTTGGAGAAGTGTCTGTTCATGTCTTCTGCCCATTTTTTGACATGATTATCTGTTTTGTGTGTGTTGAGTTTGAGGAGTTTTTTATAGATCTTGGATATCAGCCCTTTGTATTATCATTTGCAAATATCTTTTCCCATTCCATGGGTTGCCTCTTTGTTTTGTTGACTGTTTTCCTTTGCTGTGCAGCAGCTTTTGATTTTGATGAAGTCCCAAAAGTTCATTTTCACTTTTGTTTCCTTTGCCTTTGGAGACATGTCTTGAAAGAAGTTGCTGTGACCAATCTCAAAGAGGTTATTGCCTATGTTTTCCTCTAGGATTTTGATAGATTCCTGCCTCTGTTGAGGTCTTTTATCCATATCGAGTTTATCTTTGTGTATGGTGTAAGAGAATGGTTGAGTTTCATTCTTCTATATACATAGCTGTCCAAATTTCCCAGCACCATTTGTTGAAAAGACTGCCTTTTTTCCATTGGATATTTCTTTCCTGCTTTGTCTAAGATTAGTTGACCGTAGAGTTGCAGGTTGATATCTGGGCTCTCTACTCTGTTCCACTGGTCTATGTGTCTGTTTTTGTGCCAATTCCATGCTGTCTTGGTGATCACAACTTTGTAGTATAGCTTGGAATCAGGCAATGTGATGCCCTCAGCTTTTTCTTTTTCAACATTTCCTTAGCAATTTGGAGTCTTTTCTGGTTTCATACAAATTTCAGGATTGTTTGTTCTAGCACTTTGAAAAATGCTGGTGGAATTTTGACCAGGATGGCACTGAAAGTATAGATTTCTCTAGGTAGTATCGACAGTTTAACAATGTTTATTCTTCTGATCTATGAGCATGGGATGCTTTTCCATCTTTTTGTGTCTTCAATTTCTTTCATGAGTGTTCTGTAGCTTCTTGAGTACAGATCTTTTAACTCTTTGGTTTATGCCCAGGTATTTTATGGTTCTTGGTGCTGTCCTTCAACTGTCCTTCAAAAATGAGGAAGAAATTAAGATATTCCCAGACACACAAAAGTAAATGGAACCTATTCTCTAATTTCCCTTTCTACATTTTCATTGTTAGTGTATAAGAAAGCAACTGATTTCTGTACATCGATTGTGTATCCTGCCACATTACTGAATTGCTGTGTGAGTTCTAGTATATTGGGGGTGGAGTCTTTTGGGTTTTCCATATAAAGTATCATGTCATCTGCAAAGAGAGAGAGAGTTTGATTTCTTCTTTGCCAATATGAATACTTTTTATTCCTTTTTTGTTGTCTGATTACTGTTGCTAGGACTTCTAGTACTATGTTGAACAACAGTGTGAGAGTGGGCATCCTTGTCGTGTTCCTGATCTCAAAGGGAAGGCTGCCAGCTTTTCCCCATTGAGAATATTATTCCCTGTGGGTTTTTAAATGATAGATTTTATGAAGTTTAGATAGGAGTTTACGAAGGAATGTTAACTCTATCCCTATACTTTGAAGTGTTTTAATCAGGAACAGATGCTGTATCTTGTCAAATGCTTTTTCTACATAAATTCAGAGGACCATGTGGTTCTTCTCTCTTCTCTTATTGATTTGTTCTATCAACAAAGATACAGACGTAGTGAACAGATCTGTACCCCAATTCATAGTAGCAATGGCCACAGTCACCAAACTGTAGAAAGAGCCAAGATGCTCTTCAATAGACAAATGGATAAGGAAGATATGGTCCATATACACAATGGAGAATTATGCCTCCATCAGAAAGGATGAATACCCAACTTTTGTATCAACATGGCTGGGACTGGAGGAGATTATGCTGAATGAAATAAGTCAAGCAGAGAGAACCAATTATCATATGGTTTCACTTACTTGTGGAGCATCAGGACTGACACAGAGGACACTGGGAGATGGAGAGAAGTGAGTTGGGGGAAACTGGAGGAGGAGACAAACCATGAGAGACTGTGGACTCTGAGAAACAAACTGAAGGTTTTTGAGGGGAGAGGGGTGAGGGGTTGGGTGAGCCTGGTGGTGGGTATTAAGGAGGGCATGTATTGCATGGAGCACTGGGTGTGGTGCATAAACAATGAATCTTGGAACACTGACAAAATGAAATAAAAATTTTTAAAAAGAGTTAAAAGAAAACATGAAGAACTAAAGGAACTCAGGAAAAGTATTTGTGGGAAAAAAATGACAATATAAACAGATAGAAACTATAAAAATGAACCAAACAAAATTCTGTGCTGAAAAATACAGTACCAAAATTTTCATTAGAGGATTTCAAGAACAGATTCACATACATAGAAGAAACAATCGATAAAATTGAAGACTGGACATTTGAAATTATTCTAGTCTGAGGAGCAGAAGGAATAAATAAGAAAAGTGAACAGAGCCTTAAAAACTTGTGAGATATGAACAAGCATAACAAATAAGCATTGTAGGAGACCTAGAAGGAGAAGAGGCAGAGAGTATTTGAAGAAATAATGGCTGAAAACTTACCAAATTTGAGGAAATATATGGATATAAATCCAAGAAGTTTAACAAAATCCAAGTAGGATAAACCCAAAGGGATTCATACCAAGACATATTATAATTAGACTGTTGAAAACCAAAGATAAAGAGAGAATCTTGAAAGCAGCAAGAGAAAATTGACTTACCACATACAAGAGATCTTCAGGAAGACTGTCAGTAGATTTCTCAGCAGAAAACAATGAGGTGATATATTTAAAATGATGAAATAAGGCAGAGAGGAGAGGCTCAGTCAATCAAGAATTCTATATCCAGCAAAACTGTCCTTCAAAAATGAGGAAGAAATTAAGATATTCTCAGACACACAAAAGCTAAAGGAGTTCACTCCCATTAGATCTGTTCTATAAGACATTCTAAAGGGAGTCTTTCAAGTTGAAATATAAGGACACCAGATAATAACTCAAAGCCATATGAAAATATAAGATTCTCTAGTAAAGATAAACACTCAGACAAATACAATAAAACAGTATTATTGTAATTTTAATTTTATAACTCTAATTTTAATTTTCTACAGTATTTAAAAGACCAATAAATATAAATTTATGTTAGTGGTTATGCAATACACAAGGATATAATTTGTGACATCAATAAGAGAGGTTAGGGGAGCCGAGCTGTAAAGGAATAGAGTTTTTGTATGCGATTGAAATTAAGTTCGTATCAATTCATGGTAGATTGTAATCTAAAGGTGTTTTCATTTTTCAAAGACAAATAATCTCTTCCCAAGCCTGTATTTCTTTGATTGTTTCAGAAGTCTTCCTAGATGCACAGTTCTCCAAAATGTCAAAATGCTACCTTCAGAGTAGAAAATAGATTCTTCCAATCATATCTTAGACTTTAGGATGAATATCAAGTCCCCCTGATAAGAGGAAATGAGAAGAGAATCAAAATGTGTCACTACAAAAAGTCATCTGAACACAAAGGAAAGTGGTAATGGAAGAAATGGATAAAAAAAGCTATAAGCATATGGAATATTTTTTAAAATATCAAATTTAACTATAAATGGGCTGAACTCCTCAATCAAAAGACATAGAATGGCAGAGTGGATACATACACCAAAACTGTCTATAAAAGATGCTGTCTATAAAAGCTATCTATAAAAGATGCACTTTTGGGGCACCTGGGTGGCTCAGTGGGTTAAGCCTCTGCCTTTGGCTCAGGTCATGATCCCAAGGTCCTGGGATGGAGCCCCACATTGGGTTCTCTGCTCAGCAGGGAGTCTGCTTCCTCCTCTCTCTCTGCCTGCCCCTCTGCCTACCTGTGATCTTTCTTTGTCAAATAAATAAATAAAGTCTTCAAAAAAAAAAAAGATGCACTTTAGATCTAAGCATCATAGGTTGAAAGGAAAAGGATGGGAAGAATATGTCATGAAAATAGCAACTAAAAGAGAGCAGGAGAGCTATACCAATATCAGACAAAATAGACCTTAAGTCAAAAACTTACAAGAGACAAGGATATTATATATTAAAGGGTCAATTCACCAAGAAAATGTAACAATTATAATAATATACTCAAACAAATATCAGAGCTCCAAAATATATGAAACAAATATTGACAGGATTGAGAGGAGAACTAGATAGCTATACAATAATAGGGGGAGACTTCAATACTTCAATTTCAATAATGGACAGAATAGCTAGAGAGAAGATCAGTAAGGAAACACAGGACTGGAATAAAACAATAAATCAATTGGAGCTAACTGACATATACAGATCACTCCACCCAACAACAGCAGAATATGCATTTTTCTCAAATACATAAGGAACATTCTCTGGAAATGACCATATATTAAGCCACAAAACAAATCTTAATAAAGTTAATAAGACTGAAATCATACAACATATCTCTGTTAACCACAATAGAATGAAACTAGAAATCAACAGAAGAAAAACTAGTAAATTCACAAATATGTGGAAATTAAAGAACACATTCTTAAGCAATCAATCAATGAACTCATAAGGCAAATTAGGATATATATCTTGAGACAAACAGAAGTGAAGACACAACATGCAAAATCTTACCAGATACAGTGAAAGAAAACAGTACTAAGCAGGAAAATTATAGCTGTAAATGTTTACATTATAAAAGAAAAAAATCTCAAATCAAGAATCTAATTCTATACCTTATGAAACTAGAAAAAGAAGAACAAACTAAACCCAAAGCTAGCAGAAGGAAGGAAATAGTAAAGACTGGAGCAGAGATAACTAAAACAAAGAATAGAAAAACAATAGAGAGCACCAACAAAACCAAGAATTGGTTTTCATTAAAGATGAACAAAATTGGCATGCCTTTAACTAGGTTGACTAATAGAGAGCACACATTCATGAGAGGATTCAGGTAACTAAAATCAGAAATGAAAGAGGGGACACTACTACCAACTTTAGAGAAACAAAAGGGATTACATATAAATATTCTCTTATAAAAAAGTACTGTGAAAAATTGTATGTCAACAAACTGGATAACCTAGATGAAATGAACAAATTCCTAGGAACATACAAGCTACCAAGATGGAAGCATGAAGAAATAGAAAAGTCCAAATAGAGCTATAAGGGAGCTTGAATCAGTAACCAAAAATCTCCCAAGAAAATCCTGGGACTAGATGGCTTTACAGGTGAATTCTCCCAAACACATAAAAAATTAATACCAATTTTTCTCAAACTCTTCTAGAGATTAAAGAGGGTGAAATACTTCCAAATTTATTCTATGAAGCCAGCATTATTTTGATACCAAAGCCAGACAAAGACATAAGGAAAACTACAGATGGATACCCCTTTTGAATACAGGTGCAAAAATACTCAACAAAATACCAGCAAACTGAACTCAGCGGCATACTGAGAGGATTACACAGTAATCCAAGTAGGACTTATTCCTGAAAAACAAGAATGATTCAAGTACAAAATCGATCAATGTAATACACATAGTTAACAGGGAAGGGGAAAGGAAACAGGAAAGGGAAGAAAACCTATGCCATCATCTCAACTGATACAGAGAGAGAGAGAGAGAGAGAGTTTGATACAATTAACACTCTTTCATGGTAAAAACACTCAACCAATGAAGAAGAGAAAGAAACTACCTCAACATACTGAAGGCCATATATGAAACAGCCACAACCAGCATCATGGTCAATGGAGGAAGACCTGAATGCTTTTCCTCTAATATCAGGAACAATTCAGTGATGTCCACTTTCACCATTTCTTTTTTCTTTTCATTTCTTCTTTTTGTTAAAAAATATATATATATTTAAATTTGTTAGTTAATCTATAATGTAGTATTGGTTTCAGGAGTAGAATTTAGTGATTCATCACTTATATTTAACACCCACTGCTCATCCAAACAAGTGCCCTCCTTAATACCCAACACCCACTTAACCCATCACCCCAACCACCTCCCCTCCATCAACCCTCAGGTTTGTCTCTTAGCAATCACTCTCATTATTTCTATTCAGCATAGGACTGGACATCATAGTCAGAGAAATTAGGCAAGAAAAAAGAAAATAAAAGAAAAGAAGAAAAAAGAGTATCCAAAATTCAAAGGAAAAAGTAAAACTATCTCTGTTCACAGTAATAGGATCTTACAAGTAGAAAACCATAAAGATTGTAGTATTCTTAAAAACTAAGAATAAACAAATTCATCAAAGTTACAGGATGCAAAATCAACGTACAAAAATCAGTTGGTTTCTATGCACTAACAATGAACAATCCAAGAGGAAATTAAGGGAAATTTTTCATTTAAGATAACATCAAAAAGAATAAAATACTTAGGAGTAAACTTAACCCAGGAGGCTGGGTTAAGTACACTGAAAGCTACAAAATATTGCTAAAAGAAATTAAAGAAGACAAATAAATGGAAAGACATCCCACATTTATGGATTAAAAGACAACATTTTTAAGATGTTATACTACCCAAACAATATACAGATTCATTGAAATCCAGATTAAATTTTAGTGACAGATTTGTGCAGAAATAGAAAATTCCATCCTAAAATTCATATGAAACCTCAAGGGACAAATCTTAAAAAAAAAAAAAAAAAAAAAGTTGGAAGTCTCACATTTCCTCCTTTCAAAACTTGCTACAAAGTTGCAGTAACTAAAATACTGTGGTACTGGCATAAAGATAGATAAATAAATCAATGGAATAGAGACCCTAGAAATAAATGCTTACATGTATGGCCAAATAATTTTTTTAAGATTTTATTTATTTATTTGAGAGAGAGAGAGGACAAGCAGGAGCAGGGGGAGAGGCAGAGGGAAAAGCAAACTCCCTGTTGAGCTGGGAATCCCACCATAGGCTTGATCCCAGGAACTCGAGATCATGTTCTAAGGTGAAGATATGCAAACAGTCAAAAAGCAAGAAAGTGGTCAACCTCACTAGGGAAGTGTGAGTTAAAACTACAAGAAACTATTTCACACCCACAAAGATGGTATTACAAAAAGGAAAACAAAAACAAAAAACAAAGTAACAAGTGTAATGAGGATGTGGAAAACTTGGACCATTTCCTCCACTCTCTTCCTGCTTGAATGATTTCTGAACAAAAGTCCAATGTATGCGGCGCCTGGGTGGCTCAATGGGTTAAAGCCTCTGCCTTCAGCTCAGGTCATGAATCCAGCGTCATGGGATGGAGCCCCGCATTGGACTCTCTGCTCAGCGGGGAGCCTGCTTCCCTTCCCCTCTCTCTGCCTGCTTCTCTGTCTACTTTGATCCCTGTCTGTCAAATAAATAAATAAAACCTTAAAAAAAAAAAAAAGCCCAATGTAATTCTTATCCTTGCTTCTCTATAAGTAAAGCAAGTTTTCCTCTGGCTTCTTTCGGGAATTTTTTCTTTGTCTTTGATTTTCTGCAGTTTGAATATGATATGCTTAGGTGTAGTTTTGGGGGGCGAGGAGGAATTAATTCTTTCTGGTGTTCTCTGAGTTTCCTGAATATGTGCCTTGGGAAATTCTTGGTCATTTTGCTTCAAGTATTTCTTCTATTCCTTTTTCTCTGTTTTATTCTGCAATGTGAGGATATGTGTAATTCCCTTACACATATGCTACACCTTTTATAGTTGTCTCACAGTTCTTGAGCTTTTTGTTCCTTTCTCTCTCTCTCTGCTTTCCAGTTTGGGGAGTTTCTTTTTTTGTTTGTTTTGTTTTGTTTTGTTTCAGTGTTCCAAGATTCATTGTTTATGCACCACACCCATTGCTGCATGCAATACGTGCCCTCCTTAATACCCACCACCAGGCTTACATAACCCCCCACTCTCCCTCCCCTCCAAAACCCTCTGTTTGTTTCTCAGAGTTCATAGTCTCTCATGCTTCATCTCCCCCTCCGATTTCCCCCAATTCACTCTTCCTGTGGCCATTTCTGCTATGAACATTGGGGTACACATGGCTCTTCTTTTCACTATCTTTATCTTTGGGGTAAATACCCAGTAGTGGAATTGCAGGGTCATAGGGTAGCTCTATTTTTAATTTCTTAAGGAATCTCCACATTGTTTTCCAAAATGGCTGCACCAATTTGCATTCCAACCAACAGTGTAAGAGGGTTCCTTTTTCTCCACAACCTCTCCAACACTTGTTGTTTACTGTCTTGTTAATTTTGGAGTTTTTTTCTATTGACACCCTCAGACTTGCTGATTCTTTGCTTAGTCGCATCCAGTCTACTAATGAACCCATCAAAAGCATTCTTCAATTCTGTTATAGTGCTTTTACTTTGAACATTTCTTTTTTATTCTTTCTTACAATTCCCATCTCTCTGTTTGCATTACCTGTCTGTTCTTGCATATTGTCCCCTTTTTCCACTAGAGCCTGTAGCGTATTAATCATAGCTATCTTAACATGATAATTCCAACATCTCTTAATATCTG
Source organism: Mustela lutreola (assembly GCF_030435805.1). NCBI lineage: Eukaryota > Metazoa > Chordata > Mammalia > Carnivora > Mustelidae > Mustela > Mustela lutreola. Next base: position 153,542,117 of record NC_081290.1, on the reverse strand, counting down.
AGCTTGGTTCCAGTGCTCACTCTGTCTCTTCAAACAGTGTTCTTTGCCTTTTAGTATGCCTTGTATTTTTTTTTTTCTTGAAAGCCAGGTATGACGTACTGAGTAAGTGGAACCTGGTACTGGTTCCTGTGGAGGTTTCTCATCATGGATTTCTGCTCTGGTAAATTGTGATTCTTTGTATCCACCTATCTGGCTCTCTAATTTTGGAGACAGCAGTTAGCCTTTTGTTTGGAAAAATTTCTTTTCTTCCTTCTCTATAGGGAGAAAAACCCAGTTCTTCCCTACTGTATGTTTCTTCCCTATGAGTCTCCTTTACTACTTGCATAAAGAACTTCACTTCTGGTTGCCAAATGTGTGGAAATTCTTTGAAACACCAAGAAATTCTCTGAAATACCTGTTGAGTATCTCAATTCTGTCATTATCTACCTAGAGAGAACATGGGATCCCACAGGTTAAGGGCCTAGTCCCACAAGACTGCCCCCCATGTCCACACACTTCACATGTCAGTTGCAACACCTTCTTATCACCTATGCTTCTAAACAACTGATTGTAGATCAGAAGTTCAAATAACCCCCTCCTTGGGCTCCACCAATTTACTAGAGTGCCTCAAAGATCTCAGGAAAACGCTTATATTTACCAGTTCATTAAATGATATGATAAAGAATACACATGAACAGCCCCATAGAAAGGTAGATAGGGCAAGGTGTGGGAGGGTCTTGAGCACAGGAGCATCTATCCCTGGGGAGTTGGTGTATGCCAGCTTCGTGCTGTGTCTGTGTTCATCCACCTGGAAGCTCTATGGATGTCTGGATTTGGGGACTTTATGAAGGCTTTCTCCTGTAGATATGATCAATTGTTAACTCAATTTCCAGCCCCTCTACCTCTCTTGGAGAAGTAGGGAGTGGGGCTGAAAATTCCAAATCTGATCTTTCTGGTGAACCCGCCATCTAGGAGCCATCCAAATACCCACCCAGACTCACTTCCAAAGAACTTATTAGGGAATTTCAAGGGTTTCAGGAACTCAGTCCTAGGAAGCAGGGACAGAGACCAATATGTTTTTTTATTACCTCATTTTCATGACCTTTCATGACTTCAATTTTCTGATAGATCTAGAAAGAGTTGTTGAATTTCAGTTTATCTTTTTTCTTATTGTTAGAATGGGATTGATGATTTCCAGGCTCCTTACATGCCAAACTGGAAACTAAAATTGCCATGCTTTTTAATCTATCTGTGTTTTCGTGTCTAAAGTGAATTTTTTACAGGCACCATATAGTTAGTCTGGCTTCCTTTTCAATCTGACAATCTCTTCCATTTAAATGAAGTGTTTAGGCCATAAATGCTTAATGCAGTCATCAATATGGTTGTGTTTTAATCTAATAACTTACTATATGTTTTCTTTTCTTTTTTTAATATTTTATTTATTTATTTGACAGACAGAGATCACAAGTAGGTGGAGAGGCAAGCAAAGAGAGAGGGGGAAGCAGACTCCCCGCCTGGGGTGAGAGCCCAATTTGGGGCTCGATCCCAGGATCCCGGGATCATGACCCAAACTGAAGGCAGAGGCTTTAACTCACTGAGCCACCCAGGCACCCCTATGTTTTCCATTTGTCCCATCTGTTTTTTCTTTTTTTTCCTTCCTTTCATGTCTTGGGTAAATTAGATTAATTAAAGTTCTTATGATGCAATTTTATCAACAGTATGTCTATTTGCTTTTTTAAAACACTGGTTGCTATAGAGTTTATAATATGTATCTTTAATTGATCAGTCTACCATTAAATAATGTAATATAACCTCACATATAGAATGAGAACATCACAACAGTATATTTTCATGTCCCTTCTTATGGCCTTGGGACTACTGTCATAACATTTTATTTCTACATATTTTTAAAGTGCCATAATATAGTGCTATTATTTTTGATTTAAAGAATCAATTATCTTTCAAGGAGGTTTTTAAAGTAAAAAAAAATATCTTATATTTACCCATATATTATCATTCCTTTATGTGGATCCAATTTCTGTCTGGTATCATTTCCTTTTGCCAGAAGGACTTCCTTCAGAATATATATATATATATATATATATAGCCAGCCAACTGAAAATGAATTCACGAAGCTTCTGCCTCTTTGAAAAGCCTTTATTTTGCTTTAATTTTAAAGGACATTTTTGCTGAATATAGAATTCTAGGTTGAGGATTTTATAATTTTTCTTGATTAGCAGTTTAAAAATGTTATTCCATTGTCTTTTGGATTGCATAGTTTCAAGCATGGAGTCTACTGTGATTCTTATATTTGTTCCTCTAGTTATGTGTCCTTTTAACTGGTTGCTTTTAAGATTTTCAGAAGTTCAACTATGATGTGTCTATTTGTGGTCTCTTTATGTTTCTTCTGGTTGAAGATTGTTGATCTTTTTGAAACAGTGGATTTGTAGTTTCCATTAACTTTGGAAAATTTTTAGCCATTATTTTCTCAAATATAGATTTTAATATCGCCTTTTCTTCTGGGACTTCAGTTGCTTTTATGGTGGGCCACTTAATATTGTCTCATAGGTTATTGCTTCTCTATTTTCATTCATCTTTCTCTCTGCTTTTCATTGTGGATAGTTTGTCTCTTGTTCACTAATATTTTATTCTGTAATATCTAATCTGATGTTAATCTTAGCTAGTTTATTTTATATTCCAAATATTGTATATTGCAATTTTATAAAATTTTGATTTGAGTCATTTTAGATCCTTTATTTATTTCCCTATCATATTTTTTCCTTATCTTCTTGAACATATGGAGTATATTTGAAATATCTCTTTTAATATCCTTATCTGCTAACTCCATTATCATTTCTCTTTCTATTTCTATTGTTGCTTGTTTTTATCCTGGCTATGAGTTGTACTTTTTTTTTATGAGGCAGTGCTCTTCTGAGGACAATACCCGATGCCTCATGTATTAAGAGCTTTACACCTTGGCCAGTGGGAACAGGAACTTTCTGGCCCCGTGTGAACTCAGATTATTCCTCCTACTTTTTTTCCAGATTTTTTTTCCACACAGTATTAGTATTTTTTGACCTATATGTACAGATGAGTACTCAGCCAAAGATCAAGGAGACCCTTCTGCAACTCTTTGAGGCTCTTCCTCTGTGCAGACTCTTCTTATTTGCTTTGTCCTCCCTGAGCTCAGAATTTTGTCTCCTTGACACAGCAAAAACCCTGGTCTTTGTTTCAGTTTCTCTTCCCCATGCTATGGCTGGAAATTTTCTCCAGACAGTGAGCAGGGAAATTTACTGGGTTCACCTTGTTTATTTATCTTTTCCATGATTATTGTTCCACACTGTCTGTGTATAATGTCTGGAAACTTCTGTTTTATATATTTCATCTAGTTTTGTCATGATTTAAGGTGAGAAGATAAATCTAATCCCTGTTTCTCCATCATGGGCAGAAGTGGAAGTTTCTGTAACTTAAAGTTTACTTTCTTACACATTATTTATATTATTTGTTTATATACAACCAGCCTCATTTCATTTGAACACTACATCTTCTGGGGAACTGAGAGTGCATTGGGCTGAGTCATTTTACCCATTCTGCCTCTCACTAGCTATCATTTAATGTCTGTGAACCTCGGTTGCTCATCTACAAAACTAGGTATTAATAATGTTTCTTTGCTTTCCTTGTAGGATGTTTGGAAATGAGATGGGATGTGACTTGTAAGATCACTTTCAATTTTTTAAAAAATAAACAGCTAAAAATAAATAGGTAAAATACCTGTTTATATAAGTAAACAAGACTGTTACTAGTTCTGCTTCAAAATTACGTTGACTAGATTCAGTGTTGAAGTGAGAGGATGGCAAGAGTTAAAACCCAGTTGAAGAAGGCCTTGGAAACCATTTTCCCTACTTGTACTTCTTACCAAATAGCCCAAGTCCCCTTCCAATAAAACTTTACAAATTCCAGTTCCAAATGTGGATCCATAACTCATTAAGCTTTTTTCAAAATGTAATTTTGGTATCCAGACCCAGTCCCAACCTTTAAATTGTTTTATGGCCCTAATATACCTTATGCCTCAGCAGTCTCCATCTTTGAAATGAAATTACTGTTACCCTATTTCTATTATTTTCTTTGGGGAAGCTTTGAAAAGCCTTTTAAATGAATGGCATTGTATATTATATGTGGGCAGAAGACATGAAGAAGAGGGTGACATACTTCTTGGCCTTGACTTTGACCTTGGGGTAGGAAAGAGTGTTGTTATGAGTTACTTAGTTATTTGAGTTCTAAATTTATGGTGTTCTTACCACCATCATCTCACACATACACATATCTCATAGTGGTTTCAAAGGTATGCCAAAATTCTTTAGCATTTCTCATACTGAGACTTGGGATCTATGTTCCCTTCCCTTAAATCTGGTCAGGCTTGTGACTGCTTTGACAAATAGAGTATTGGTTAGAGGTGATGCCATGTGACTTCTAGGCCAAAGCAAAAAAATCCCATGTACTTTGTTTGTGGGAACCCTAATTCTTGGAGTTGCATTAGCATTTAAGAAGTCCATCTACTTAGAGGCCACCATACTAAAAGGAAGTCAATACAATATGAGAAATTCATGAATAGATACTCTGGTTACCCCAGCCTTTGAGTGACCCCAGCCCTGGTGCCAGACACATGGCTGAAAAAACTTCCAGATAGTGCCAGCTTGTGATCATTCTAGTTACTTTCAGTTATTTGTACCTTTCCGGCTGAGACCTCAGACATCATGAAGCAAACACCCTTACTGTACATGATCCAAATTCCTGATGCACAGAGTCACCTAGAATAATGGGTGGTTAATCACACATCAGTAGAGAACTGGAGGGCATCCCTTCCTAAATCACTGTCACAGGCCAGTAGAAATGTGGGGCAAATCATTCAAGGACCAATTTAGATAGGTGGTCTGAGTGGATATGTGGAATGAGGGGTGTGTTTCCCAGTGAAGTCTTCATAAAGGGACATCTAAAACTGCTGAGACATTCAATCTTTCTGAATATAAATCCAGGAGCTGTGGAATGCAGTCTGTTCACATGAGTTGTTAGGGGCAGCTTACTTCAGTGCTTGTAGGAAGTGAGCCCTCTTGTTGCCCTACTAGCTACCCACCCACTGAACATTGTTCCCACTGCCCTTCCTCCCTCCCTCCCTTCCTCTTTCCTTCTATCTTTCCCCTTTCATTGAATGCCCTTTATGTGCAACACATTATTTTAGATTTTGGAGTGTCAAAGATAACTGTGCATTAACAGAGTCCTTGGCTATATTTTGATGGTTTGATATCAGGGGCCTTGCTGACTCTGGAGGGACCGCCCCTCCCAAGGCTAGCCAATCCCTAGAGACAGTAAACAAGTCAACTGCTAGTGCACTTTTCAAGTACAAAACCATACCCACAATCATCTCCTTCATAGCACTCTTACACTCTGGGCCACTATCCACCTGCCCAAATCACCTCAAGGCCAGGTACCAGACAAACAGGAACAGCTCTTATACTCCAGAGCCTGTTCAAATTCTTCAGACTAGCCAATCCTAAGCCTGATTCCCCTCACTCACCTGGCCTTCCTGAGGAAACCACAGTGAAGGCTTTTGCCCCCTTCCAGTGCTTCCCCATATGTCCCCAAGAGTATAGAGTACCCTCTTGGGAACTGCTTGTAACTAGCTTTCCAGTGGCAGTTGTCTTCTGACTTGTTGGCTTTGTGATACCTCAAATTTTCTATTAATATTCTATATTGTAGGGGCACCAGGGTGGCTCAGTGGTTTAGGCCTCTGCCTTCGGCTCAGGTCATGATCTCAGGGTTCTGGGATCGAGCCCCGCATCAGGCTCTCTGCTCAGCGGGGAGCCTGCTTCCCTCTCTCTCTGCCTGCCTTTCTGCCTACTTATGATCTCTCTCTGTCAAATAAATAAATTCTTAAAAAAATATATATATATTCTATTTTGTAAAACAGATGGTATTCAGTCCTGCCCTAAGGAACTTACAATTTAATGGTGGTGGGATGCCTTAAAATAGCAGGACTAGTAAAATTCTGTTTCATGATCTGAGCACTACTTACGCAGGTGTGTTCACCTTATGAAATCTCAGCAGAGTCTCCATTGGCACGCTTCTCCATAGGCATGTTATTCTTTATTAAAAAGCAAAACAGAAAATAATGGTAAAAGCAAAACATAAAATAATGGCAAGCTGAAATCTATTCAAGAAGAAAATCTCATAAGCTAAACAAACAGTACGTATCCTTAGCTTCTCACACCAGGATTGTTGGTTGATGACACAGTTCTCCATGATGAGATCTCTATCAGGATCACCTCACAATGTCAGTCATGATCCTGCCACTATTTACCCAGAAATCAGACCCCTGTACAGAAAGCCCAAGAAAAGACTCATTCCCATTTCTTCCTATTTCCACTGTGTTTTATTTAAAGATGACTTCTAATCAGTTTCTCTTCTTCCTCCTAGGCATTTGGAAATGCCATATTCTTTGGAAAGAATAGGCAATAGGATAAAGACTAGAAACAGACCCCCTTGAACCAACTGTTCGTTTTTCTTGTAATCTGTTGGTTTTTCCATCTAAAGTCTGAAAGTCTAGCTTCTGACTAATTAAAGAGAGATCATTTCAGTGCAGTAATCCTACATACATACTCCCTTACAAAAGAAAAACTGGCCATTGTTCAGAGTGGAGTAGGAGAAAATTAATGTAAAAAAAGTGTGTTCTTGGCTTGGAGCTCTTCCAGCCCTCAGTGCTAGGGAGAAGCAAACACAAAACCCAGAATGTGCACTGGCTTCCCTCTGCCTTGCCCTGCAGAATGCATACAACACAGGCAAGCACTTCATCTCACTGGCTTCATGTTACTCTCCACCATGTGCACTGGTTAGGTGACTGGCTCAAACGTGTCAGCCAGCAGTAGCCGATGGGACTGGACTTACATCTTCTGGCTTCAAGTCAGGGTTCTTCCCACCATTTGCTGGGAGACAGGATCAATCAGCAAAGAGCACTTTTGTGTGTGTGTGGGGGGGGGGATTCTGTTGTGTGTGTCAAGTCTGATGTGGGCCATCTTGGGAAATCTTGGGCTTCAGCACCCCAGTTCTTTTTTAGTATTAAGTCCTTCTTACAAAGGGATTTTGATATTGGCAAGAAGTCTACCCTCCCCACATTCAGGAACAATGTAGTTTGGAAACCCTATTCCACTTCCCCTAGTGCCTGTAGAAAAGCAGTTAAACCTCAGAGGCAGTGAAGCTCTGTCCTGGTTTCCTTGTGCTCTGCCTACTCCAGGCCACTCGGGCAAGCCTACAGGTACATCTTAAGTCCACACAGTGTTGTTTAATCCCACCTGCCCAAATGATTCTAAATTGGGGAACTTGATGAATTCCTCCTGAATGACTATGAAGAAATTGCTCTAGGTTAGAAAAGAGCAACCCTGGGTACAACTGCTTAGAGGAAAGTCAGGGTCTCTTTTTGCTGGGTCAGCCGTGAGGAGTTGGGGGAGAGGCAGCTAGCAGGCCTGGGCAGGCTTCCTGGCTCTCCAACATGCACCTCACCCATGGCCAACAGGGTTTGCTGGTTTGCTTTTCACATTTCCTTGAACTTCAAACACCCTTTGGGTGAGGAAAGCTCCCGTGGAACTTGGAGGGACCGGACTGGAAAGGGCACAAGGACAGAGGGAGACACAGCAGCTGGTTAGAAGCCCTTCTCTCTGGCCTGGGGCTCTGCTGAGGGTGGGAAGCTGGGAGTTGACCGTGGAGAGCCCTGCAACCAGGGAGCAAAAGCACGAAGGCAAGGGATGTGTGTTCACATCTCTGCTCTGCCCCTTGGAAGCTGCAGCCTCACCTGTGTCATCAGGGAAAGGGCTTTATGATACCACTGGGGCTGTCTGCTTCCAAGAAGGTTTGTGTAGAGGCCCAGACGAGTCAGCAAATGACCTTTTACAAAGACTGCCGGTCAAGTACATAAATTAATGTGAGCAAAGATTATGGTGGTGATTATTTCAACCGAGAGATGAAATGCACCAGCAAACACATACACAAACCATTGTAGACATGAGAGCTGGCAGCTGTGGCTCCCCCAGTCCAGTGCTATGCGTTGTCCAGATGCTGAGCTCCTGTGCAGGAGCTGCCACTCAGAGCAGGGAATGTGCACCAGACTCCCCTCCTTCCCCTTCTCCCAGAGTCACCAAAATTCTTAGGTTTGGAACAGAATAAGGAAAACTCCTCAAGGGGGAAGGTTCTGAAGGCCTGACCCTATTCATTTTATGTAAAATGTCATCCATTCATTGTAACAATTCACAATTCTTTAAAGCACAGGAGATGATTTGACAACTAATGTATCAGTCATCCTGATTTTGTCCCCATTTTACAGATGAAGAAACCGGGGCTGAGATCAAGTAAATGACACTGCTAGTAAATTGTAGCAATTTACACTGGGGCTTTCAGACTTCAAGTCCTGTATTCCTGGAAACCCACGTTCAACTACAGAGCTGAGCTGAAGAAAGACATGGGAGGGAGCAGAGAAAGAGGGGGAAAGTGGGAGGGAGAAAGAAGGAGGAAGGAGGGGGGAGGGAAGGAGGGAAATAGGGAAGGAGGAAAGGAAAAAGAAAAGAAAGGAAAGGAAGCAAAAGTCATTTGAGGGAGCAGAGAGTGCCGTTCTCGCAATACACACGGGGAAGTAAAGGCTTGCTCAGGTGCCTGTGCGGACGGGTCTCCTGTGTTGTTCTCGAGCGGTGCCCACTGTGTCCCTGAGGCCTCACACGCAGACCTCTGCTCAGACTCTGCTCTTCGGTGTTTGACGGAACCCTCCTCCCATCCCGCTGCGGACCCCACTCCATTGCCCCTACTGGAGACTTCTTGGTTTGATTGCTTGCGAATTCACCGTGCGAAACTCCTACGGACAACTGGCTGCCGTCCCCGGGCCCAGCGCAGGCCCAAGCAAATGTAGGGGCTGTTGCGCGGTGAGAGAGATGGGGGATGGGGGATCGCCAGCCTTGGCCCTCCCTCTCAAGGCTCGGGAGCACCGGGCTTTGGGGACGCTTGGGGTCCATTCGGAATTCCGGAGACTGAAAGTCGCAGTGACCAGAGATGCAGAAGGACACGCATCTCTTAGCACCGCTTTCAGCAGGGCACGTTCGCATAAAGTTGCCCTGGTAAATCAATGCGCGGGTGCAAATTAAGTAGTGAAGGAAAGGAGCGAACAAAAGAGCCCAGGTTCCGGTGAGCAGAGCGCTCGTACGCTGAGAGCAGCGCTCAAGCGAGCCATGTGGCCCTTAACGTCCTGGTCCTGGACGACTCAGTCTCGTGCACTTTCTCCAGACGAAATGCAAGAAATTAAACAATTGGAAACAACAATCACAGCTTGTATTTTCTCTGCGCCCGCCCCCGCTGTTTTCTCCAACTTTGCGAAAGACGTTTGGAACCCAACTTGACCGCTCCGCGCTACCCGGATCCCGCGCCTTTTTCTAACCTGGTGCCTGGGCGCAGCCCCACTGCGTTCTCTCTCTGCTCCCGAAAAACGCCGGCAGCGCGCCAGAGGTTGGGGGCTGGAGTGGGAACGTCCGCGGCCGGCAAGGGAGCTCTATCCTCTAGAGGCCTCTGGGCCTTCGAAGCACTGTCTGTGCCCTGCAGCGGCGGTGGACTTAGAAAGAGTCGCAGCCCAGTTGTTTCAGGGATCCACGTTTGCAGCGCAGTTCCCCCTCCCGAACCCTCACTCGTGGTCCCTTCTCCTTCCCTCCTTACCCCAATGAGGTGCCCTCCCGTGGCCTGGCGGGACTCTGGTGCCCCGGGGTTCCTAGATTATCCTGGCCTGGGGATTTTTCTTGAGGAGTTTCTGGTAGAGGGGTCTAACACAGGAAGTGACCTAGGCTTCCAGGGGTAGGGATGTCTGCCTAGACTGTGGACAAATCTGCACGCAGCCCCTTTTCTCCCCACTGTCCGCTTGGTCCCTGGCGCCAGCGAGGCCCTCTGCTCCACCTTGACACCCCCTTTCTTGCCAGCACCTGCTCCCTTTGCTGCTCAGTTCTGGCCTGCGAGGGTAGTGTTTGGAGCACATGGGTCTAGGGTGCTGCTGCTGGATCCTTCTGGAAAAGGAGAAGATAACTAAGCAATCTATTATTTTATGAGTAAAGCCCATTCTGAGATGAAAATTATCCCGGGTTCTGTAGATTAAAATTGGGATTTAAAAACAGGAGTTGCATTTCTCTACCCACTTGCCTTGGGGTCCATGGGGCCTGTCTGGGAATGCATGTTGCATATGAGGCACTTATGAACTGCGTGCACCCTAGGGCATTGAAATTTGGTCTTAAAATTTACAGGGCTTTACATCCAGAGTTGTATTAACAGCAACCATCTTATAGAGGTTAAGCTTTCATGTGTATTATCTCACCGAGTCTTCACAACAGCCTTGTGAGATCAAGTCTTATCATTGTCCTCCTTTTAGGTTTAGGAAAAAAAGGCCTAGAGAGATACATGACTTGCCCAGAGTCATGCATTAAGTAATCAAACACTGAAGACAGATCCTGGCTGCAGACCCCAGGGTCCTCCCAGGACAATGCTACCTCCTTTCAGGGTCACCTCTACTAAGCCCTAAAGAGGGATGGTGCTCAGTAAATATTTGTAGATTGAATTCCAGGATCTAATCAAGCCTCATGATTGTGTTTTATACAGTAGGGTGTGCCTAAGCCTTATTTACTCACTCACTTATTCTTTCATTTATTTGGCAGTTCCTGAGCGCCTACTGCGTGCCGTGCTGCCCTGAGAGCCAGAACAGCCCTACTCATATGAGTTGTCCTGGGGGCAGAGGGCTGGCATCTTGGAGAGACTACCCTGAGCTCCCAGCCCTCAGCCCTCCCAGAACCTGCCGCCATCTAACCTGGGAAGTCGGAAAGCCGCTGGAAAGCCATTGAGCAAGGCGGGAAGGGAGGGCCATAGCAACTCCACTCCTAGAAGCAGGAGCCAGACGGAGACAAGATAAAATACAACCAGAAGGAAAATACAGAGAGAAGATGAGGGAGCTGAAGACCCCGAGGACCTCCGAGACTAGTGTGGTGTGGAGATAAGAGTGTTAGAGGAGAGACATCAGATGGCAGAGTGAATGAAGGAGAACTGAGAATGCAGTCCAGCCCTCAAGACAGCCTGGGAGTTGCAGGGGGCTCTGTGAGCACGGCACAGGGCCCCATGCAGAGGGCATCCCTCCTCCTGGCATGTCTCTGGCCGCCAAAGCTGGCTGGGAGCGAGGATGTTGGAGCCCTGTTCATTTTAGAAGAAAGGCAAGAATGTTCTCTTCAGAATAGTTCACACAGGCTGCTCTGGGGGGATTCATGGTCAGTTCCTCTCCCGCCCGGCCTGGCCTAGCGAAACCTGTTTGGCTTCAGTTCTCCACGGGATTCCAGACGCGGGAGGAGCTGGTGGAGTGTGGCTGGGAGAGGCCACGGCCAGTCGGGACAGGGCACTGGAGTCTGGCTCCCGCTCCGGGGCGACGGGACTGCGGGCGGCGCCAGCCTCCTGGCTCTGCGACACCTGCACCCAGAGCGGGCAGGACGGGAGGCGGCCAGGGGCGGATTCCCGGGAGGGACTCGGAAGGCAGAGGGGCGGGCCGGGGCGGGCGCGGGGAAGTGGCCCTCCCTCCCTTATCCCCATCCTGGCAGGTCGGAGCGGGGACGCGGTGGCCCAGGACGCAGGGAGTGGGCCCGAGCCTAGACGGAGGGAGGGGCTGCGCCGCCTTCCCGAGAGTCATTGGAGGACGCGGCCGCACGAAGCTGATAAATAAAGGGACGGGCCGCGGCTGCCAGCCAAGTTGGACGCCCGACCCGTGCGAGGGCCAGGTCAGCGCCTGCCCTGAGAGGCGAAGCGAGGGGACCCCCGTGCGGCCATGGCCTCGCTGTTGGGAGCTTATCCGTGGCCCGAGGGGCTCGAGTGCCCGGCCCTGGAAACCGAGCTGTCGGATGGGCTGTCGCCGCCGGCCGCCCCCCGCCCGCCGGGGGACAAGGGCGCAGAGAGCCGTATCCGGCGGCCCATGAACGCCTTCATGGTGTGGGCCAAGGACGAGAGGAAACGTCTGGCGGTGCAGAACCCGGACCTGCACAACGCCGAGCTCAGCAAGATGCTGGGTGAGTAAGCCAGCGGGCGGGCGGGGTTTCCCGGGAGGTCGGCGGGCCGGGGGCGCGGGCAGAGGCGGGTCCGGGGGCTCGCTTCTAGGGGCCGTGTTGCGGTCCTGAGAGCGCGGGGTGCCTGGGTAGGACCCGGCTTGTGGGTATGCTCGGGGAGTGCTCGCGCTCGCTGTGCCCGCGAGGTTGGGCATCTGTGCGAGCGTGGGTAAGCTCACAGTAACCGGGATTCAGAGCCGGGATACCTCGACGACGCCCGAAGTGAAACCGCGCGGCCTGCTGGGGTGGGCCAGGAAGCCCACTCGAGGGAACCCAAGGGACAGGCGGGGCCATCAGCTGCCAGGCCCCCGTCGCCCGGCGACCGGGACCTACGCGCACACAAGGTCCGGACGGAAACCCGGAGGCTGGGTGGAACCGGTGTTTGCTAGGAATATCAAAGCGGGAAACCCACTATTCCCTGAATTTACCACTGGCACAATCACAGAAGGAGGTTGTTAACTATTATTAACTAATATTCGTCAAGAGAGACCTTGCAGGAACGCATCCTTTCTTTAACTTAATTATTAAACCTACAGCAAAAAAATGCGCACATAGACTCGATCCGATAATGTATTTCTCAATCGCAGGAGGTAGATACAGCGATTGGGACGCTCAGGGCGGTCAGTGAGGTCTGTCCTGAAGCCTGCCACTTTCTGAGGGCTGCTGAGCCGGGGCAGCGGGCCTGGGGACAAGGACAAGCCAGACCAGAGGAGCCCAGAGAAAGGAGTTAGGGCAGGTCTGAAAATTTAGAGTTCCAGTAGGGCTTTTGTGAAGGTTTCTTCTTTCCCAGGTCTGGAGCTGAGTACTTTCAACTGCTCTACTCCTTTTTGCCCTTCCACGGAGGTTTTATTCATTTTAACTTGTGAAAACATTTCAAAGCATTTTGTAGGCACAGTGGGACAAGGGGAAGTATGTGGTCACCTGAGACTGGACTGACCCTCCCCAACCACACCCCTCCCCCCCAGAACTGAGCTTTTTTACTTTTCTCTCCAGAGCTCCAAACCTTGGGGTGAGGGCTGTCACCCACCCTTCTTTGGCTAAACCTACAGGCCCCCAAAAGGGGTCCTTCCTGCAGTGTAGATGCCCTTTCAAAGCTGCTGGTTTCCAAAAGTCTCCTACGGATGCATAGCCCAGTCCCCTGGCTAGATAAGCCCAGGACACAATGGTGGGTCAGTGTCAAAGCGAGCCCCTTTGTCCATAAAAATATTAAAAATTATATTTCATACTGTATGGGCATAAAGACAAATATATTAATATATACAACAGTAAAGTATTTACCTAAAAGTTGATTTTTTTTTCTTCAGGTTTTTAAAGAAATGAAAATACTTTTTTTTTTGGTGGGTCCTTCAACATTTTTTTTCATGGGCCCAGGCACTGCGCCTTTTGATAAAGTGCAGCTCCTGTGACCAGGACAGAGTGAGTTTTCTGTTGCAGGCCCAGGTCAGAGGTGGGAGAGGAGCTCAGGCTAGGGAGACTTTCGGGACTGAGGCTGCCTGCAGCCCAGGGAATGGGAAGGCGAAAGGACCTACCTGACAAATGCCTCTTGTGAGCTGATCCCTGTTGACAAGTCTCACTTAAGCTTCCAGAGGTTATAATTCATTTTGCAGGAAAGACACTGATTCCTTCCTGCCTAACTGCACAAGGGGCAAGGGGCTTTTAAAAATATGGACTTCCTACACCTGTTACTAGGGGGCAGCGTGATGATCCAATTCCACCATGATCTTGCCCAGGACTTTCTTTTCTGACCTAGGAAAGTGTCCCCAGCTTTTTTGCCTCTAAGCTTTCCAGTCTATAACATCACAATTTCACCTAGTAGCACTACTATTTTTAGGATACTATAAATAAAAAGGCACATAAAAACAGTTAATATATTTAATGAAATTTAAAATGACTATTTTATTAATATTATGATATCTATGTACACTTAGAAACTAGAGTGACATTTTAAATTCAGTCCACAGACAAAGTGTGGGGTGTGCCTCTATTTTGGGCCTCTTGCAACAACTTTGCAGTCTCAGCCACAGGCTGGGAACTGCTGACCAGCCCTAAACCCAGAGTTCCTGACACTTTTGGAGTTGCTCTTTTAAGTGACACGTAATTATATTAATTGATGGGTCTGTCACAATAGTTATAAACTTTCATCCCAATGGTAGAGTGCCTTTAATAATTGCCCTCCTCCAGTGCTCTATGAGGGCCAGGCATGCAGAGTCAGGGTCAGTGCAGGGTACTGAGGTGACAGGACATGGAGCTCTATATGGGGCCCTATGCCAAGGGTTCTGGGTGGGACATGTGGCTTCTTTCCTTACCAGGAGTGGGGATGGGGGTACTTACCTCCAAGCTAGTAGGTCTCAAACTTCAGGATACATTAGAGTTGGGTTGGGGGGAAGGGGCTTCCAAAGGTGCAGAACCCCCTGGGTCCGCCTGGGAGGTAAGGGTCCAGAGATGACCTTCAGAAAAGCAGCAGCCAGAGGGATGTGCAATGCATGTACTGACAGATGAGAGAGAGAGAGAGAGAGAGAGAGAGAGAGATATGCTAAAGCAATTTATAAAACTATACAGAAGGGAGTAAGGATGAATAGAAAGTCCAAGTGAAACCAGCACTTTAGCACCAATCGGTTACAAGCGTGAGATGCTTCTTAAAGAGAGAGTTTTGAATTGGACAATATCACAATACGTTTTATAGTGAGGAAAATAAAGACCCAGGGAAGTCAAAGAACTTGCTTCTGTGAGAAGAGTCAGTGACTGAGCAACTGACCCCTGCCACAGTCACAGGCTACTAATTAAGTGGAGAGCAGGAAGCCTTATCACGAGTGCGTGTGTGCATGCTTTTGCACCTGTGTGCGTGTGCACGCATGTGTGTGCACGCATGTGTGTGCATGTTGCAGGCAGATGCTAGCAGGCTGGCAATGGGCTTCATATGGCAGGGTCCTAACTGACCGTCAGATGTGGGGCATAACTGTCTGTTCCCCTAAGTGAGATCCTGTAATTTACTTACATCTGTAAAACGATGGACAGAGCCCAGAGTTCCCTCACAAGACGGCCTGTGGGATTTATGCCATAAATAAATATAGCATCACTTCCTGAGAGGCAGCGATAATCAGCAAAGGCAAAGAGTTTTCATTAAAATGCACAAATGAGTAGACTTGGTCCACTTAGGGTAAAAAAGAACCCAAATTGGTCGTTATATATTTTTATCGGGCATCTGACATTGGGTCTGGTGGGCTTTTCACTATGAATCCCGCATTGTTTATAGGTTTGCGTGATTCGTGACTTTAGGCTTTTATAGGAGAGGTGAAGCCACCCTGTGCATAGTTGGCCTTAGTGGTTTTGCGGGCTGCAAGCGGAAGAGATTTTTTGGCCCCACAGTGCCAGGATCTGGGATGGGAGCGGGATGCGAGGGGTGCAGTGTCCTTTAAGTCCTTTGTGGGGTGGGGACGGGTGGGATGGGGATGGAGGCTGACTGGCGAGTGCAGTGTGGACGCAGGGAGGCAGGAGCGTCTGACACAGGTGAACCTGCCTCTCCAAGCCGCGCAGATGCTGAAAGGGGCCTTCTCTGACTTGTGTGAGCAGGAAAGTCGTGGAAGGCGCTGACGCTGTCCCAGAAGAGGCCCTACGTGGACGAGGCGGAGCGGCTGCGCCTGCAGCACATGCAGGACTACCCCAACTACAAGTACCGCCCTCGCAGGAAGAAGCAGGCCAAGCGCCTCTGCAAGCGCGTGGACCCGGGCTTCCTCCTGAGCTCCCTCTCCCGAGACCAGAACGCTCTGCCTGAGAAGCGGAGCGGCAGCCGCGGGGCGCTGGGGGAGAAGGAGGACAGGGGTGAGTACTCCCCCGGCTCCGCCCTGCCCAGCCTGCGGGGCTGCTATCACGAGGGTCCAACCGGTGGAGGCGGCACCCCCGGCAGCATGGACACTTACCCATACGGGCTACCCACGCCCCCGGAAATGTCGCCCCTGGACGTACTGGAGTCGGAGCAGACTTTCTTCTCCTCCCCTTGCCAGGAGGAGCATGCGCACTCCCGCCACATCCCTCACCTGCCTGGGCCCACTTACTCACCGGAGTTCGCCCCCAGCCCCCTCCACTGCGGCCACCCCCTGGGCTCCCTAGCCCTCGGCCAGTCCCCGGGCGTCTCTATGATGTCCACTGTACCTGCCTGTCCCCCGTCTCCTGCCTATTATTCCCCTGCCACCTACCACCCACTCCACTCCAACATCCACGCCCACCTGGGCCAGCTCTCCCCACCTCCGGAACACCCCGGCTTTGATGCCCTGGATCAGCTGAGCCAGGTGGAACTCCTGGGGGACATGGATCGGAATGAGTTCGACCAGTATTTGAACACTCCTGGCCACCCAGACTCTGCCGCAGGGGCTGTGGCCCTCAGTGGGCATGTCCCCGTCTCCCAGGTGACATCAACAGGCCCCACAGAGACCAGCCTTATCTCCGTGCTGGCTGATGCCACGGCCACGTATTACAACAGCTACAGCGTATCATAGAGTACAGCGTATCAAAGAGGCCGAGGCAGCCAGCCTGGCCCTGCCTCGCGCAGCCTCTACTTCCCGAGCGCTGAGCAGAGGTAACCGCGCAGTGTTACCAACGTCCTCAAGTCACTCCGACAGCCCGGGGTGTGCATGTTTGAACTGTCAGCGGGACAGAACCGGGCTCTGCCGGTCTGAGTGCCCCTTTGCTCCCTGCCACCTACATTTTGAGTATATTCCTTCAGATGGGTTTTCCACTGGCTACAACCTGGGAATAAGGCAAGGTAGTTGCCAAAAGAAAGATGGCTAACTGGTAGATTTTCATTTACTTCTCTGGGTCCCCATCGCGGAAACCAATGTGTGAAAATCTCAGCGGCGTTCACACCTCTCCAGCTTCTGACCCAGATGCTGGTGGGACCCCCACTTGGTTCTTTTCCCCTTGCAGCCCCTCCCCCAGTCTGTAAAGTTGGGGACAGACTTGACATCTAAGGCACCTTCTACTCCAGGGTTTTCTGATCTAGGATTCTTTCAAGGCTAATTAAAAGGAAAACGAAGTTTGTCTTAGTAAATTCATTAATGTCCAGCCTGGTGGTAATTCGTGTGTGCAGCCCAAGAACACACAGCTTTCTGCACTCGCACGAACTTCTAAAATGATCGTGGTCTTTCAAAAGGACAGTACTCCTCTTGATTTGGGAAATTAACCACTAGAATTGACTGTGCTGCTGAAAACGAGATTGAATTCAAACCACTGGTTTTTAAACCTTTTTAAAAGATGAATTATTTTTTATCACACATTTCAAGAGAATATACACAGCCTGAACATATACAGTGTTTGTGGGACATGCACAACACACACACCTTCATGCACACCCTTAAATGCATGTCTGTGCAGCCTAGATCAGATACTCTTGTTGATGTTGGCAATTTCCTGTTAACTGTCATTCTGTTCCGAATGACCCAAAGAGCAGGGAACCTAAAAAGAATTTCTACACAAAAACATCACTTACCTCCAATCTGAATGTGTTCATTTCTTGAGCAAAATTTTAACACACTCTCCCCTCTGCAGGTGCAAAAGGAGCTTCCTTCTCACTGTAGCTTACTTCCCTTCATCCTTTCCTGGGATTTCTTTTTCTCTTTTTCACTGTTCTTCCTCCACCCTTGAGTTGCCCAGAAATTCAAAGATCCCCTGGCTTAAAAATCCTAAACATCATTCCTATGGCTGAGATGGGAATTCAGTCTCCTCACCAGACAGCTGGTTTTGGGGAACATTGTTGGCTAACACTTCAAAACAACTTACCTTTGCTATACTGACTTCCCAAAGAACAGAACTGCACTGTGATTCAGAAAATATTTCTGAGCCCTGACCCCACCCCCCAAAACATTTCCATCCTTCTCTCAAACCTCCTTTGAAGGAACATACCTAGCAATGAGGGAAAAGACAGTTGTCTTTTAATTCCAGCCTATTATTGCCTGTATGAAATATGTAAGTGTTTTATATATTATCCTATTTTTAGCTTATATTTTATATTGTTGAGAGATCGTTTTTTTCTTCCAAGACGTCCTACTATTAAATTACTTATAAGATATAATTAATCTTAATGCTATTGCTGTATACGACATGGTAATAAATAGTGAATCATTCACGACACTATGATTGACTGGTGCAGTCCAGAATGTATATTAATAATCTTGTAAAACATCACAGATGTTAAGCTAAACTGTTCCATTTTTTTTTTTTTTTGTAAGAACTACACATGCTTTGGAACGGTTGTAGATATTGATCTGTCTAAAATATTTAATTTAAATAAATGTTTTTGTACCATGGCCATTCTATCTTTTGAAATGTAGTTTTGCAAACAGAAAATGTTGTCCAGAGAGCCGTAGATATTATGCCCAGTTCCCCTTCATAGTACTGGTCAAAATACTTAATCAATTTTTTTTATCTTAAAAAATTATCTTGTAGGTTGGTTTATTTTATTTTATGAATTACGATAAGGAGATAAAGCCTAATTTGACATGTTAGAAACAGTGTTTTTATCATGAATATTGAAAAAAAAGACGAGTTCATAACCTACCTGCAGAACAATTTTCTCCGGATGACTTCATACTTGCAACGTGGAATGAGGTGATTATCAGGCACTCTCAAGATAGGATGTAAGTTCTGCCCAATTGCTTCCTTAAGGCTGCCACATTTTCTCCTCCTTTGAAATAATCTAGAAAAATATCTAGCTTTCTCCCGTTAATATGCATTTATTGATGTGGTATAACAAGACATCACTGGCTTTCAAAACCCAGTGGAATGTTGTGGAGAAGGCAGAGAAGTGCCTGAATTGGTAATTAAAAGATGTAACATCTTGTGAGGTTTAGGATTAAAATCCCAGCCAAAAAATGCCTGGAAAAAGCTGATGATTACTCAGTCCCCTTGCGGGTCGCCGTGCCTGGCTTCTCTCCATGGGGAAGCAGCTGTAACTTGTTCTCCTCCCAGACTCTCTGGGCCAAGGAGTGGGTTCTGGGAGGGCCCAAATGGGCTTATGTTTATCCTTCAATTCTGATCATAATCTATAGTCATTACTTTCATAGCACTTTATAGATGTAGGGAAATTTACGGCAAGTTTTATGGGCTAATCCTCACCCACGATCCCAGGTGGGGCCCTGTCATCCATCCACCCGCTGTGCAGCCAGGACATTGAGGCCCTGGGTGGGAGGTGGTGCAGTTTAGCTCACCCCACTCAGCTGGTGGAGGCTGGTGTTCCCCCACTTCATCAGATACATTTGTTGGCAACATCAGTCAAAGAGTCTAGAGGCTTCATGCCTCTTTTAGCACTTCACCATGGCATGGGACCACATGCAGTCCAATTCCTACCTCTCACAGCCCTGGGGAAAGAAAGAATGGCACAGAGGAAATTACAGGGTCAGAGTCAGATGAAACCCAAAGTCATGGTCATCCAGGCCCACTGCCGTGGCTGGCTGGCAGACTTCAGGGCCATCAGCTGTCTGGAGGATGCGTCGTGCAGTGTCTGCACAGGACTTGGGCCCTCGGCACTGCCAACTGGGCATTTTTCATTCCCTGCCTCTGGGAGGGCAGGACACAGGCAGGCGATGGGGCTGCTCTTTTACTTCTGCTCAGCCATAGGTGAAACAGTTGTGCCCAGAAGCCAAGAGTACTTAGGAGCTTTAGCTGCCCATTCTGAGAACCCACCTGTCCCCAGCAACAAGAGCACCTTTTGCTTTAGCTGATGAAGATTGATGGGGTATGCACAGTTGTCCTTTTTTTTCTCCAACATAGGTGTAGATATTTCATTCTTCCTTAAGATCCTTCAGTATTTGCTCATAGTGCACAGTAGCCAGGGTGAGCACAGAAGTGGGATCACATGAATGCAATGAAGTTCCTGCTTCTGTGCTTCTCACTCATCAGCTCCGGTAATATATGCATATGCCAGCTCCCCACCCCCGGCTTCCCAACTGTATGAGCTTCAGGACTCACAACACCTTGCTTAGCCCCACGTGAGTACCCCATGGTTAACCTTCTTCCTCTTTCCAGAAGCCATTGGATACCTACTGCACAAAAAGCCTATTGTTCTCTCAGATGTTTTCCTTTCCCATACTTCTGTGTTTAACCCAGTGCTCTTACCTACAGGGAAAATCCTCGCTCCCATCACCTGTCTGATGACATCCCACAAACCATCCAAGTCCACCTTACCTGTCCCCAACCCTGCCTGGCAGAGGGGCCCGTCACTGGTGTCCCTGAGCTCCCATGGGTCTTGAGCAGACCTTGGTAACAGCCCTTACTGCTTGGCAGTGGAATCATCAATGCATATGCATCTTCCCCAGGAGGACAGACACATAGTAGTTGCTCAACAGAAATATGAGGCAATAAATAAATAAATGTCTGAAGTATTCCTGTTCATCTTGGTGATAAAGACCTAAAACCTCCTGGGTCCCTATTTCCCTGCTATACTGGACACTAGTATATCCCTGCTATACTGGACACTGTCCCTCTGGACACTAACACCCTAGAGCTTTCGTGCAGGGCTCAGGCTGGATGTGATGCATCCATGGCTATTCAGTCCCACCTGCTAGACTGTAGCCTGTAGTAAACAGGTCAGGAATGGGCTCAAGGTACAGCAGGAAAATCCCCTCTCCCATCCCATCCTAGGGCAGCTGAATAGACCTGAGGCTTGTAACATTTGTAACTGCCTGCTTTGCTTTTGAAAATTATGCTCTTGATTTCCTCCCAGTGAAAAGGATTTGGAAGGAAGGGAGGGAGGAGGGAAGGAGAGAGGGAGGAAGGGAGAAAAGAGATCTATCTATCATCTTTTTAATCTATCCTTCTATCTGTCCGTCCATCCATCCAGTTATCCGTCTACATGATCCATCCATCCATCCATCCATCCATCCATCCATCCATCCATATCTGTCTGTCATCTATCTTCCACTGATATTTAAAATTCTACCAAGAGACAGTCTTTGTAGAAAGTTTAGAGAAAAATATATCATCTATTATCCACATCTTCAAGACATTGCTTATAGTTTTTTTACATAGGTCATCCAGTCTTTAAAATTTTGTTTGCATCTAGCTTTATGTACACATATGTTTCTTATAATACACATTTTTATTCATTGATATTAAGTAAACATTTTCCTGTGCTACTGAACTTAATTTTTCTGTAAAAGGTGTTTTCTTGTCAGTTGAAACAGCAATTTGAAAAAAAGAAAAATCAGCCACCCCATGACTTTGATGTAACTATTTTCAATATGCTCATTTTGGCATCCTGAACTTGCCAGGCTTGTATTTGTGTGTTCAAAATTATACCTGGTGTGATCATAGCGTAGATATGGATACTGCTGGCATTTGGCTTTAATTTTCTCAAGAATCATAGAAAACATAGAAGTTTTTGCCATATTGATATTTATCTTCATAATATTATTTTCAATGATGGCTCAGTATTTCAGAACATTAATGTAGCTTAATTCACTTGACCACCCTCTTGGTATTCAATCTCCCACTTTTATTTTTTTCCATTACAAATAACACTGCAGTGAACATTTCCTTGTTTATGTCTTTGACTTGACTTCCTGCAGGGAATCACGAGAACTAGATAAATGAACAAGTTTACAGCTTTTGCTTCAAACTGCTTATTTGTTGGGTTCCCAAAGAGTCTCGAGTGATAGCGAAGGCACAAAAAGTCTCCATTCAATTTCCAGGATGAACTAACTCTCAACAGGAAGAATTAAAACCCCTGAATACTACTTATGACTGACTTAAATCTGACCATGCTCACTTGGCTTCACTTGTCATGGTGACTTTTTTTTTCCCGAAGACCTATTAATGGGCTCACTGCTGGTTTCCATCAGCAAATTGTGATGTTCCTTTCCCCTAACACCGCAATGGATGGCGTGTGTTTTCCCGAGCATCAAGTAACTATGTAGGGGAAAGGATGACTCTATCAGCAAGGCAGCTGGGTTAGTTCCAGAGCCCCTCAGAATACCATCAGCACGCTGGCTGCATTCACAGGGCACTCAGAGCTCTAAACTCTCTAGGAGAGTATCTGGAAAATGCCTGGACCTGGAAGCAGGTGTCTGACCTAACCCCATCACTGGATTTTAATGGGGACTTGAGTAAATCCCCAGACTCGTTCTCTCATCTAAGGGGATAGTGAATTTGTAGACTCTTAAGAAATTGTAAACTTTATATGCATGTATAGGATACCTGTTTTCTATGTTTGATTTCTTCAAACAATTTAGTTTTTGTTTGTTTGTTTGTTTTAGGCTTGGAGGCTGGTACTAGTTTGAAAAATTTGGAGCCATATGATTGTCCTACTGGGGTTCCTTGGGTGAGAGAAATAAGGGAAAAGGACTCCTTTAATATGGCTAAGGGGATTACAGAGGACTCACTCAGTTTCCTTGTCTGGATACCGAGTGGGATTGGAAGAAAGCACGGAGTCATTTAGACCATTCTCTATTGGGGGCTGCCTCTTAGCCACTCGTGGCAGACGGCTTTCCATCTGATCTGAGTCCTTCCCCAAAAAGGGATCTTTCTCTCTGTAAGGTAGTCTAACAACTTCCATCATCAGAAAGTTCTTTCTTGTTCCTCACCTAAATCCTTCCTGTTTCAGTCCAAGTCCTTGTGGGCTTGTCATCATCTGTGCAGAGGGACACATTTGTTCCCATCTCGCCCACGTCATTCTCATCCCTGCAGGCTGGTGGTCATGCTCCTCTGCTCTTCACTGTGGGGCCATGTCTGAGGCCCGGGTTGGGTGTGGTTTCCTCCAGGTCCTCCCTGAGGTCTGCATTCCCTTTAATCAAATGCTGAACTTTGTAGGGACGTGGGAGGGGCGGGAGGAGGAGGTCTCCTATGCTGGGTGAGAGAGGGAGGCCGGGGATTTCACCAGGGAGTGGGAGCGTGGACTCTGTGGGCAATATTGGAATGTTCTGTGAGTAGGCATAGGGTGTAGTCATTTCTCAGAGGGTCACACAGCTGGGTCACATGGTGGGTCCCCTGGCGCTGCTCACAGTCTTTCAATGGTCACTCATCTTCCATCACTCTAAGGGGCCATGGGGTGGCACAGGTCTGGGACAAGTGGAGGGGACATTAAAACAACAAAAATGTTCCAGTGGATTCTGGAAAAATCACTCGTTTCTGATGAGTGAAGAATTTGCAGCCTCCAGGGGCCTCAGGGAGCTGGCTGTTGCCTCTTAGAGGTTCTGATGACAAAACTTAAAGGTGGGGCTGTGACTTCTGTGGGGAACAGGTCATGTGAAGGGGACAGGTAGCCACAGGCATCCACCTGCTCCAGCCTGTGTCTCTCCACACCGACTAGTTCTTACCATGTCAGAGGAGCTGGAGAGGTGCAGAGCTCTTCCCTTCCAACCCAGCAAGTCCTGGAAACTGCTTTTCCTTCATTCCTTTCCCTGAAAAGCAGAAGCAGCAGTTCCACATCTCAGGGCCCTGTGAAGGTCAGGGGAAGTGTGCAACCTTAAAATCGACGATGGAGTGATCTGTTCTGGTGATGACTGTCACTCTGCTGGGGGTATCTTCATGTAAACAGAATGGTTACATTTTCACTGGAAAGAATATGGGGCTAGAAATTAGGAGATTCTCGTCCCAATTCTGTGACCTTGAAAAAAATCACTGGAGGTCAAAACTGGAAGGAATCATTGTTATCATGCTGTCAACCCCCAGGTTTGATGAGAAAGGAAATGGAGGCCCAGAGAAGTCAGGGGACTGGCCTAAGAGCAGGCCGCTGAGAGTAGGAGCGGGAGCAGGTCTGTGGGGGGAGAGCTGTGATGGAGAGGTGAAGGGTGAGACCCTTCAGGACCAAGGTGGTCAGTCTTCCTTAGCCATGCAGGGTGGCTAGGACGGAGCTGTGGGCGAGGGTGCCCCCACAACTCTCTCTGCTACATGGGCAGGGGAGTTCCTCAGCAGTGGGCAGAGACCAGTGGCATAGGTACAGGGGTGTGGGTTAATAGGAAGAAAGAGCCCTAGGAATGAGATGGGAGGGGAGGCAGGAGCACTGTGTGTTAGCAGGCCTTCAGAAGATCTCTGGAATTTCTTCTTGCACTTCTTGAAACCCAACTGGTCTTGGTGGGTGCTGGCCCAGGGGAGGGAGGCTGGGAACAAGGCTCCCAGAGGACAGAATCCCAGTGCACTCTGCTGGGAGGCTGGCACACGGCCCTAGGATTCCCAGACACTCCAGAGGCTGGCCCTGAGGGGCCTGATGAGCACACCAAGACCTCTCCAGGAGCCAATGGAACCTTGTGTTGTGTTTCTGCCATCTCTGCCGGCCCTTCCTTCCTGCCCCTCCATGTCCAGGCTGTAGGGACCCTGAAAGGTAGCAGGGGGGTCAGGGGCTGCTGAAGGGCTGGGAGGCCAGGGTGCCAGGGACAGAGCTCTAAGGGCAGCAGGCCATGGCCTTCCACGCCACCTCTCCAGTGGGCTGGAAGATGAAGAGGAGAAAGGGATGGGGGAGGGGCCTTGAGAGGGCGGAGGAGCAGCCCCGCTGCTGAGTATTTTCCTGCCCATGGGAGCTGCTGTGACCAGGAGGAGGAGGAGGATGTGGCCGGAGCCCAGTGTTTCCTGCCTGATAAGCCAGCCCCTCCCTGGGAGCCCTGGCTGGGCCCACCTTCTCGCCCGGAGCCCTGCCCAGGGAGGGACTGGCTGAGGAGGAAAATCACTTCTCCAGATTAGCTCGCCCAGGCTGAGCCTTCCTCCTCCGCCCCTGTCCCTACGGCAGCCACAGGAAATGAGGCTGGGGCCCAGCAGCCCAGAGGTCCCCACCTTCAGAGCACTCAGCCTCCAGGCCTAGGGACTCCGGTCTGTCTCGGGACCCCTCTGTCCAAGTCTCCCAAGAACGGAAGCCTTCTTGCTCTAAAGTCAACCATTTCCAAGGGGGGCAGTGAGTGCAAAGCTTTCATGTGTTTGTCAGATCTTGTGCCTGGAGTTGGGGCCTAGAAAACAAGTCCCTTTACTCACGGTCAGTCCATTCAGCCAACGCCTCCCAAGGGGGCCTGTCCAAGGGCACAGAGTGTGGAGGGTTTATGAGGCAAGACACTAAGCAGGCCCAGGAGACCCAGCACCTGCCCTTCTCTACCCTGGCAAGCGTGTGGTTGGGGTGACTCTCTGACCCTTTCTAAGCATTGCCTCCCCACTGTACATAGGAGGGGAGAGCCAAGTGAGAGCTAGAGGCCTGCCCTCCTCCCAGCATTCATATCGAGGACTGGATTCAGGGCACTCCTGGAGCAGCAGGCACAGTGGCCATTGCTGAAGAGGGCTGGGCACACTGAAGGCAGTCCATCCCCACTGGGGGGGGTGGGGACTGGAGGGAAAGCATCTACTCTTCAGTGTCATCTTGGACTGACCAGGCTTTATGCTCCCCTCTCTGCTGCCCATAGAGAACATCCCCTTTTGGTTTCCCACATACCATCCTGTCCCCTGAGGCCAGGTTCCTCCCTGGGAGCCAGGGAGCCTGGGCTCCAGGTTGGAAGCAAGGGTTGTGCGTAGGCTCCCAAAGCAAAGGAGAGATGCTTTTCAGAGAACACTGTTTCGAAATAAGGACAGAGTCCCAGAGAGTGTAGGGACACTGCTCAATGACACATTCACAGATATAAGCCTTACCAGGACTGCAGACCACTGACCCCAGGTGGGCCCCCAACTGCAATGGTATGGTGTTCCCAGCATGCCAGAAGGGCCACCACCTCCCCTGCAGCCCAGACCTTCTTCCCAACCCACTGGTAAAGGCACCCCCCCTCCACACTCCCACTCCCACTGGGAAGCTGATTCTTGGTAAGCAAACTGGCCAAAGGGAGTATTGAATCTCAGCACAGATGAACACGCACTTGCCTGGGAAAAAACATCTTCATAGGTGTGGACAGATACCTGGGTATGCACACTCATGAGGGTGAATAAGCAGCCCCTCTCCCTTCACATCTGGGGTGCACTGCCTTTTATAAAGCATGTCCTTATTTGGATTTCACGTAATCTTCACAGCAATCCTGATGTAGGTACGGTTATGCCCCGTCACAGGTCCCGGAGCTGAGGCTCGGGTGAAGCAAAGAGACTGAGGAAGGTCCCATCGCTGGTAAGTGCACAGGGACCATGCCCAAGGATGCTCCCCGAGGCCTGCTCCCTGGAGTGAACTTCCACACAAGCTCAGCTGAGCCTGAGGAGCCCAGGTAAGCAGAGGAAGGTCTGGAATTCCCTGGGCAGCAAGACTACCTGCATCCCGGCTGAGCACTGGGAGCTACCTAGGCTGCCAGGCCTTTGCAGTCCTCTCTGCTAGGTGGTCCCCTGGTCACAGGATACTTGGAGATGAGAGAGGTGGGTGAAGGGGAGAAGATTGGGGTTTACACCTTTTCATTTTATGCTCTGCAGGGCTGGGCCAGCCAAGTGCCTGCTGCGCTGCTGTGCGACCTGGGGTAACTCACTTTTCCTCTCTAGGCTTCCATAAATGAGGAGCTTATACTCAAAAGTTTCCAAGGGGCAGAATGCTCTGCATCCCTGAGCCTGTGAAAGAGAAACAAAGAAAAGAGGGGAGTTCCCTTCCTTTCTGTTCCTGGCCTCAGCATGTGCAGTGGTCTCTGGGGAGATGGTCGTGTGGGCTGTCCCTGGGCAGGTGTCACTCTGAACAGAGCCGGAGCTGTGGTTCTGACATCCAGGCCCTGAGCACCTCCTACCACATCATCTTTTCTGTCTCAGCTACCCTGGGGGACTGTCCAGCCTCTGTCACCAGGCTACATCATGAGGCCCCCAGTCACCTGATCTGACCCTATTCCTGTGTGTCACCCAGCCCCACCTCCTTGGGACTCTGCCCTACCTTACTTACATCAATGATCTTTCTACCTCTCTGCATAGGTTGTTGGGCTGGACAGGATGAGGTAAGAGGCCTCTGTCTTCTGAGCCCAGCCTGGCAGCTCCTCACGTAACCCTGACACAGAGGAGCAGCCCTCCCCATCAGGCATGACCTAGTGCAAAGGTTGCAGCTGGTCTCTGGAGAGATGCTGGGATTCCTCCATGGTCCATGGAGACTCCTGGGCCCTGTCTGGTCAACCCCACTCCAGACACTCACCACCGGCACTCACGGGCTATGACCCTGAGCCTCTTTACCTCCAGTCCTGCTAGAGGTTCCATATGGTCTGGAAATATGACCCTTTTCATTAAACTTTTGCCTACAAGGTGAAGCTCAAACTTTTCAGAGGACATTCAGCCCCCACGCTTCTGGCCAGTCTCTTCTCCCCTGACTTACTTCCCATAGCACAGCCTATGTTGTGGGTGCAGCAAATTTCCAAATAGGACCTGTTTCTTCATACCCCGGTGCCTTTGCATAGGTTGTTTCCTCAGGGTGGAAAGTCCTTGTCCCCACCTTCACTCTGTCGATTCGTCCTTCATGTCTCGGGACCTAGTTCAAATGCTTCCCCTCTCAAAAAGCCGTTTCCACATGCCTTCCACCCATCTGATCTACCCTGTCCCAGTCTTCCCCACAAGCTCCATCTATTCCCATAGCACTCTCGCACAGCATCTATGGTGCGATGAGGCAATCTCTCTGTCTTTGAGCATCTGTCCTCCCACTGGTCTGGGAACATGTTTATCTGGGAAAGAATCTTATTTGTCTTTGACTCCATGGGGCCTACTTTGTGTCAGGCACATAGTAGGTATCCCATCAACCTCAGTTGGTTGACAGAACAGCTCTGCAGGGTTCAGACACTTACAGGTCTGTCCTCTGCCCAGTGTTTGATCTGAGACATGTCGCCTCATTTTCCGGTGACTCAGTTTTTCTGTCAATTGGTACTGGTTTATGTCAAGAGTTTTGAGATTAGGTAACAAATAGAAGCAATGGGAATAGCTCAGGAGATGATCAATGGTGAGATATAAATTTCTGAGACAATCACCGCTTGATGATCCCTGGAAAAATTCAATTCTACACTGGCTTTCTGCCACATCCTAGCTCAGGTTCATATCCCCCATTTGGTCATCAGTCAGGAATGAAAACTATTTGTAATATCGTCCCTACCAAAGTAGATTTGGAGGAAATTTGTTGCTGCATTTGGGAAGATGATACATACATATATGTATATATGTGTGTGTATGTATATGTATGTATGTGTATATATATGTATGAATAGAATTTATCACACGAAGGAGCTAACTGTTAATTCTACAGTAATAAGGATGCTAAACTAACTTTGGAAGTAAATTTAGCCCTTTAGTAAGTTACCTTTTCTAGGCCTAATTAAAAAAAAACTTTTATTATTTCCTTTATGTAGGTACATACAGAAAACTTGGAAATACACAGGTACAAGAAGAGAGAGAGGGAGATGGAGAAATTTCCCCCTCTAATCGCCATGAAAAGGACACTTGCTATTATCACTGTGTTGTATTCCTTTCAAACTTTTCTTTTTAGGTATATGTGTGTGCTCACATGAGTGTTGTTTTTTTTTTTTAACTTATTTTAGAATATTGGGATTACTTTGTTTAGTAACTCATTTTTTTAAAAAGTGAAAATGTATCCTAAATATGTTTCTGCATCAATGCATGTCTCTTATCAGATGATGAATATTCTGTTGTGGGCCCTTCTAGAAGTTGCTTTTCCATTCCCCATGTTACTGGACCCAGTGAACAACCTGTGGTTTGCTGAAGAAGTCTGAATTGCCCTAAATGAGGACCCAACTCTTCCACCAGAATGAGTGAAGTATACAATCTCCACCTTTGGGGGTTTCTTAGACTTCAGCTGGACCCCTTTCCCCTAAGACTCCCTCACTTGCAAGTTCCCTAAGAGGTATGTGGCGCTTTCTTTCCGGTGGTGTGTATTATGAAAATAAATAGGCACGGATTTCACTTTCCAAGTCTGGGTTTTGTTTTCGGGCTAAATGTCAGTTCTCAAACAACACATTCCCTCTTCTCCCACATCATGCTGCCCCCTCTCCATGCCACCAGTTGCCTCTCAGCTCTGGTGGGAAAGGCTGCTCTGGCACGGGGAGTGCAGGCTCAGATCCGGGCGGCTAGGGACACAGGGATGCCCACTTTCATTGCCATGCTGGGTGCCTGGGAGGGAAGTGACTTGTCTGAAGTTTGTTTAGTGAGTCAGCAGCTTGGCCTGGCTGCCCTGAGAGTGCTGGGAATCGGCCCCAGGCTCAGGACTGCCAGACCTCAGCCTCTGACGTGCAAGGTCTTGCTCAGGGAGGAAACCTCTCTTCCTGGGAAGGCGGGGCAAAGGCCCTGGGGTGTGCGCCTGAGGCTGGGGATGATCTCCCTCTGCTAAAAACTGCACAGGGTGATTCTGGGTGGTATTTTCCTGTTTCGTCTTCTCTATCCAGCCAGACTGTGACTGGAAAGGTCATGTCTTCCTGTCTCCAGTACCTTTCCAGGTTGAGCCCCTTCTAGCGCATTGCTGCAGGGGAGAGAAAGTGTGCACACAGAGCAGAGACTTGGACCCGGCTTCTCAGCTCCTCTACTTGTTAGCTATGAGAGCCACAGTGAGTCACTTTATTTCCTCGAGCCTCAGCCTCAGTTTCCTCAGCTGGAAGAATGGGGATACTGAGACCCCCTCCCCGGGTGGATAAGTAGATTGAAATCTCATGCTGTCATCTAGTGACTCAAAGCAGACACGTAATAAATGAGCACTGCTCCTTTATGCTTCATCTCGCCAGGGCCCATCTGGGAATCACAGTGGCTCCCTACCCTGGGCAAACGGCCTTACATTCAGGGCCCTTTTCCTTACTCCTGTCCCCAGCCCTTGTCTGCACTGAGACAGGCTTCATGGAGTGGGCACAGTGCCTCAGTAAACACACAATTTATAGAACCACAGAGCTTGCTATGGAAATGCAACTTCAGGCCAGGCTCCCCCAGTCCCCTTGTTGAACTTGGAGGAGAGGAGCCCCCCAGCACTCCTACACAGACATCCTGAGTCTTTAGGATCCCAGCAGCCAGACTTACCTCCAACACTGCTGCCAAACTGAACCATCTGCTCTTCTTCCCAGCAAAGAGCCTTTGCTCAGATTGGTGCTCTGCCCGCTCAGATGCCCCAGCCTGCCCTCCCTCTCTCTGAAGCCTCCTCTCCCTGAGGCCTGGCCTCCTGTGCCCTCCCGGGCCTGAGGCCTGCCTCTCCTGTGACCCGTCCGCCCCTGCATGCCTCTGGGCCTGCCACCCTCCGTCACATACTACCCTATGGTGTTTGGCTTCTCCTCCAGATGGAACCTCCTAGAAGAGAGAGAGATCAAATCAGTCTGATGGCTGATTTAGAGGAAAGGGTGGAGAGTTAGGGTTAGGTCAGGGTTTGAGTCTCAGAAGGTTACTTACCAGCTCAGGTGGGAAGAACAGGTAACTTCCCCAACTCCTCAGAACCTGTTTCCCCGTCTGTGAAATGAGGATAATGAGAGGCAGTGTCGGGCACTTGGTAGGTCCTCGGTGTTAAGCTGAAGATGGTTTTTATTGTGTTGTGTCTGCATTCTCCTCTGCGTCTTGCACACTCCAGGGGTTCCTCAAGTACTCCCCAAAGGAGGAAGCAGCACACTGTGGATGGTGTGAGTGGCGGAGCTGGGGAGCCTGGACGGGGGTACAAACCGCCCAGAGGGGCCTTATTGGGTCCAGTTTGAGTTTCCCCCGTACGTTGACACCCTCAGCCTTCTCACAGGCTCCCCTTCATGCTCAGTTTTAGAGTTTTCCATAGCCACTCACACAGATCAGAGGGGGGCATGTCCAAGGATAGACGCTGGGAAGGACTTCGAGGTAGAGCTTCCTATGGGGAAGGCAGCCCTTCCTCTACACGCGCGCACACACACACATACGCGTCTGCCAGGATCGCAGTGGGGTGGGAAGAGGGGGACTGGAAATTTTGGAAAGTGGGGCCCTGGCTTCTGGGTTGGTGTTTTCCCTGCCAGTGGGCATGATAGTGACCTTGGGCAAATCCCTTTCTTTCCCTGGGACTCACTTTCCTCCACTTCAGGTGGCTGAAGTGGACTCCTGCAGCTCTAATATTCTATGACTCTGAGGTCAAACAAACTTCCAGTCTCAAATAAATTAGTATCCAGGTAAGAGTTTACTCTAAAATTTCAGATAAGTGACAGTGGCTGTACAGGTGCAGGGAAGATTACCATTGAGTAATGGCTGGCAGTATTAATGAATGAATTTTCTTATGAAATTTACCATTTATTTAACCCTTCATTTACCTAGTGTTCTGTGCCAATGTGGCAGATCAGATATGGTTAAAAATATGCCACTCCCTGCACTGAGAGGTATGTCTATTTTCCTACTCCCTTGTTCCTGGGCTGGGCCACTGCTTTGGCCAATAGAATACAGTGGAAGTGGAAGTGAGGCCCTGTGTGTTCCTTCTACTTCTTCCTGCTTGGAGCCCAGCTGCCATGCTGCAAGAAAACCCAAGTAGCATGTAGAGAGGCTGATGTGAAGGAGAATCGGAGCTCTGTATCAACAGTCTCAGCTGAGCCACCAGTCAGCAACCAGGATCAACTTGCCAGCCATGGAGCTCAAACATCTTGGAAGTGGATCCTTCAGCTCTGGTTGAGTTGTCCTAGCTGATGCCTTATGGACAGAGCCAAATTGTCCACATGAATCCTACCCAAGTTGCAAAATCATGATTGTTGTTTTGAGTCACTGAGTTTGGGGAGAATTGTTACACAGGAAAAAATAATGGACACAGAGCTAGTGCTGGTATATGGGAATCCAAAGATGAAGAAATCTGTCTTAGCCTATACTCCTCCCCGAAAAAGACCCTAAGACAAAGATTTGCTTACAGCATATAGTGTTTTTGGGAAGTGATCTCAGAGAGCAGGAATGAAGACAAAATGGAGGAAGACAGAGGAGGAAAACGAATGTAGGGTGTGCCTCTGAGTTTTCCTTTTCTGTGGGTGACTGGTGCTTGATACTACTGGGACCTTCTGAGGAGCCTTACAGAGCATGTCTCAACATCGCCTGCCTAAGGAATAGGAGGGAGAAGCACTTAGCCATGAGTTCCCACTTTGAATTGGCTGGGTTGTTCCACAGGATGTTAAGTTCCCTGTACTTCTGGGATGTGCATACATGAATATCGTGTGGGTTCCTAATGGTGTCCCATGCTGTGACTTCAGAGAGGTCCCGAGACAGGAAGCAGGAGACATTCAACATATGCTGGAGATGAGCTGTTGTCGGCATAAAGTGGACAAAATCTTCATGGAAGAACTTTTTGTAGCCCTGGCTCAAATCAGAGATGCGGCCATGAGAAGAGGAGGTAGCTCACAGGAAGTGTCCAGGGTGACATGGACCTTTGAGGAGGTGGCCATCCACTGCATGTAGTAGTGGCTATTCCATGAAGCTGTCAGCCTATCTCAGCTGCCCCCAAAGGCTGGACTTTATCCTGGGCTTTTGAGTCCCAACCACCAGCTATCTCCAGTTCAGATTTTGAAAATGAGTGTCCTCCAAACACCTAAAAGGTCTAACCGGTATTATCCTTGAGACAAAAGCCACTGACTCAAGTTAGTGCTTCTTGCCTTAACCGCCCCACTTTCACCAATAGATCTATCCTTTTGCTAGAAAAGTTTCAAAGCTTTTGTCCAGCTGTCTGGCCTAAACTGTTCACAAATGCATTAGGGACATTTGGGGTCCAGAATCCAGATACCAAGTCTGTATACATGAGAAACTCAGGACAATTTTGAACTGTGCTGCTTCCTTTGCTGTGGGGGTCATGGAGGTGGCATTTCCAAATTTTGCTGGAAGTCTGAAACCCACAGGAAGGACAACATCCTGAGAAACTCTTCTGGGATGATGGGGCCTGGATAACATAGTCTTACTATGTTATCCATAGTATCCATATACTATCTGAATCATATCAGGTTCAGAAAACGATTTCCCTGTTCTCACTCTGGCCCAGGTGTGTGTGAACCTTGACTGGAAGCCATGCTGCCATGTTCTGAGAATGCTGGAAGAGGAAGTAGCCTCAAAAGGGGTATGAGTGCCACCTTGTTCCTCATTTCACACATGCAGGGACTGGGAATGGTCTGTTTTCTCAACCCTTTAAGCAGGTAAAAATAACTAGAGAAAATATTAGAAAGCCTTTTCAGTTCTTTAGAGGATGTTTTACAAGCACCACTGTGAGGAGTTAAAATAAAGCATTAATAATTGATAAATTTTGGACTTAATGCATGTTATGGTAGACACCCGATTGAATGAGAAGGGGCTGGTGACCCGCTTTTGGTGGGGGGAGATGTTTTCCGAAGAGGGAACAATGATAATTGGTAAATTTTGTGTAGTGTTGCTCAAATCCCCCATTTGACTTTGACTTTGTATGTGCAAGTTCCCAGGGCAGAGGTTTGATCCTCTGGGCCCGGAATGGTTTTCCAGCATTGAAGAGTAGATGCTGTGGCTTCATTCCATGTCTAAGTCCAGAACAAAAAGAACGGCTTATACACAGATGCCTTTGCATAGGAGCACAGGCTGATAAACATGTGTATAGGTACTTTGTCCTTTGAGGCTGTGGATGAACCAAGAGGACAGAAGTTCTCATTGCTTTTGCTAAGGCTTCACCACCTATTAGTCAAGTGACCTTGAGCAATCACTTTACCTTTCTGTCTCTGTGTCCTCATCTGTCATGGGGGAAGGATTCCTTGCCCTGCCTGTCTTACTGACCTCAGTCAGATCATGGGTGTATGCACGTTGGCTCAAACCACTGACAGGGGAGAGATGTCTCTAGGATGACAAGATAAAATAGCAACCTCTCAATCAATATTTCCCCCCTCTCTTCTGCTTCTTTTGTATGTAGTCTTGCTTCTCTCAGGCTGGAATCACAGCTACTGGCTGCTCTGGTCAGAACCCTGCCTGTTCTCTAGAAAAATCCATGAATCAATCAACAGGGCTGGGGGTATGTTGGGTAGGGTGAGAATAGAGTATTTTGATTGGTCCAGCATGGGTCATGTGCCCGTGCAGGGCCCAACCACTGTAGCCAAGTGCAGTGGAGTACCATGTGCCCATCCTTCAGCTTGGAAGGCACTAAGGCTAGGAACCCCCCTCAGAAACACTTGACTGGGGTAGAAGAAGGAAAATAGTTCTTCAAAGGAGAGTTTGACCTAGACTGTCAAAACTGGGAAATTCCATGGAGGTGCAGGGCTACTTTGTAAACTCACCTGTAAGCCAGGTAATTGTAAGATGCCATTGGTGTCTCTGTTGTTATTCCTGTACCTGAGTTTCTACAGAAAGGAAGAGGGACTGGGAGCCTGGCCAAGAAGGATGAGAACATAATTCCTTACTTGTCACTGAAAATGCTGATATCTTTTAGATAAAACAGTTCTCCCCATTGACACAGAGATCCTAGGATGAGTGCTCCTCATCCGTCATGGTTCTCATTTCCTACTCCACCCATGCAGCCACTTGATCCCCCCTGAACAGGTGGCCTTCAGCAATGCTCCAGTCCCAGAGCCTGGACACATGTCCAAATGTATGAGGTGAAGAAGACACAACAGATGTACAATGGCTCCTGGCTCTCATTGGAGTTGCAGACTAGCTGGCAGCACAGTAGTCAGATAAGCGACCACAGTGCAGAGGGATGACTGCACAATAGTTGCTGGGGTAGAGGAGCTTGGGATGCCTGGACTGGGGAGAGGAAGGTGCCCGCTTTTGTGGACTTCTCTTCCCCACCCTCGGCTGTTGCCAGACCACCAACCTGTGAAAGGCAGTAAAACATGGAGGTGAAGAGTATGAGCTCTGTGGGTACTGCCTAGTATTATTTAACCCCTGTTCATCAGTTTTCTCATTTATATAATAGGGATGATATTACTAGTTTGTTCATTATAGGATTGTCATGAAAATAAAGTATGTGATGACATAACAAGTGTTATGAGTGCCTGGCACACAGTGTGTGTTCAATGCATGTAACTTATCACCATGTGTTACACCCAATATTTACTTGTTTATTCATTTTCTCCCTCTCTTTCTCTGTCTCTCCACTAGATTAGAATCTTCCTGAGCAGGGACTTATTTACTGTTTGGTGCAATATTCTCAGGGCTCAGAAGAGTTGCTAGCACATTATAGACACTAAATATTTGTATATTTCACACATGTTGGCTAATATTATATTATACTTGGCTTGAATTATTTTAATAGCTTCCTTCCTAGTCACCCTCCAGCCTCTATATCCCTGCAATAATTTTGCTCCCCTAAGCCCTTTTTAAAAACATGAGATATTTTCTTTGTTGTTTTTTTTTTAAGATTTTATTTATTCATTTGACAGACAGAGATCACAAGTAGGCAGAGAGGCAGGCAGAGAGAGAGAGGAAGGAAAGCAGGCTCCCCGCTGAGCAGAGAGCCTGATGCGGGGCTTAATCCCAGGACCCTGAGATCATGACCTGAGCTGAAGGCAGAGGCTTTAACCCACTGAGCCACCCAGGTGCCTCTTTTTCTTTTTCTTTCTTTCTTTCTTTCTTTCTTTCTTTCTTTCTTTCTTTCTTTCTTTCTATTTTGATATTTTCTTTGTTTTTAAAAATTGAATTTATTTTACTTATTTAAGAGAAAAGAGAGAGAGAGAGCATGCATGGGAGTGGGAGGAAGGTCAGAGGGGGAGAATCTCAAGCAGACTTCCATGCTGAGTGTGGAGCCCAACACAGGGCTTGATCTCACAGTCCTGAGATCATGATCCAAGCTGAAATTGAGAGTCAGATGCTTGCTGGACCACCCAGGCACTCTTCCCCTGCCTAAACATTTTATTTTTTTATTTTTTAAATTTTTATTTAGATTCAGTTAGCCAGCGTATAGTATGTCATTAGGTTTTGGTGTAGTGTTCAATGATTCATTAGTTGTCTATAATATCCAGTGCTCATCACATCACATGCCCTCCTTAAATGCCTAAACCTCTTAAAGTCTCCTTTCCCCACAGATCTTTTGTATAACAACCCCCCAGCCCCCAGGTATAAATGACTTTGTCACTTGCCCTTGCACTATCTCTGCAAGCACCTGGCCCAGTCCACTTGCTGTCCTGGCTCCTGCTTTTTCTCTGCCAACCACAGCCTGTAGATATGCTTTTATTTTCTTTCTATTTAACGTGCTTTCTCCAATTTCCCCCCTCAGTTAGAATCCTAATTATCTCTCAAAATCCATTTCACATTGTCCTTCAAGGAGCACCTCTCCTTGATCCTTCCTATAATAATAGTCCATTTCTCCCCTTTGAGTGTCTATTTTAGCATTGTCTCCTTCTTCCTTGTGTTAACATTAGCAGTGTATGCATCTGCCTCCTGTTTAGACTGCAAGCTCATTGAGGGCACTGACTGTGTCTTTTTCGTATCTTCATATTTGCCACTTATCTCAGCATCAGGCATCTAATAGACATTTAATATGTGCCTGTTGAACAGCCTCAGTAACAAAGTCCCAGTTACCCCAGAGTTATTCGAGTTCTGCACCTGCTTACAATCTCCATAGCTCACTACCCAGCCGGTAAATATCTTGCTTATTTAATTGCTTCACGTTTTGCACTTGAATGTGAGTTCATGGATGGGAACCTTGTCTACATTTTCACTCTTGAGTCCCTTGTGCCTAACAACATCCAGTATGAACCATCGGTCAGGTGATATTTGGGGGATGAATGAGTGAATTCCAGCTGGCTCTGAAGCATAGTGGGACGAGTTTGACTGTTGTGCGGAGTTGCTCATCACTTTCTCCCATCCTTTCTCCACCTCATTTTTACTTTCTGACCCTCTTGGTGCAGGTCTGACATCTGTATGCCCAACAACCAATTCTAGGTACATTTCTGCTCCATGTTTTTTTTTTTTTTTTTAATTTAGTGAGAAAATTGACTTTACCAACATTTACATATTTGAAGTGATATTATCACCTCAAAAATGATTACTTGCATCTGTCATGTTGAACTTTTAAAAAAAGAAAATTTTCAGTTATATTCACAATATTGAGAGATAGTTCACCTTGAATGAAATGAATTTCTAAAAGTTTTACTTTGATTGAATTATATGAAAAAAGTGAATTGTTATTGGAATTATCAGATTTTTCTTTTTTTATTGTTGCACCAGATTCCATGAGTATAACACTGGCATCATTTAACCATGTGTGACATTCTTCTCTGGGTGGCGCTATCAAATAAACACTTACCATTTCACTCATAGCATGTGTGCAAAAAAACTTGGAACTGACAAATGTACTAGGCAGGGCTCTTCAGAAAAACACAACCAATCAACAGAAGACTATGTATATTCATGGAAGAGACATATTATAAGAGTTGGCTCATGTGATTAGAGACACTGGCTAGTCCCAAATTCTCACGGCTGATGTCTCAGGCTGTCAGGCTGCCATAGAAACAGGAAGAGCTATGTTCCATTTCAAATGCTGTCAGACAGGGACCATTCTCTCATACTCAGGGAGGGGTTGGTGTGGTGAGGTCAGGGTTTTGTTTTATTCAGGCCTTCAACTGACTGGACAAGGCTCACCCGCATTGGGGAGAACAATCTGCTTTATTTAGTCAGTCAATTCAAATATTAGTCTCATTCAAAAACACTCTGACAGACACACCCAGGATAATATTTGACCAGGATTTTATTTTTTTTTTAAAGATTTTATTTATTTATTAGACTGAGCAAGAAAGAGAGAGAAAGATACAGAGAATGAGCAAGGGGAGGGGCAGAGGGAGAAGCAGACTCCCCACTGAGTAGGGAGCCCAATGAGGGACTTGATCCAGGACCCTGGGGTCAGGACCTGAGCCAAAGGCAGATGCTTAACCAACTGAGCCACCCAGGTGTCCCTGAGCAGGATTTTAGACAGTGTTCTTAAAGTCACTGATGACCTTTGAGTTAGATGCTGATATTCCCTAAGCAGATTTGTGCCTGCTTTTTATGTAGTCAGTGACATCACCATGGTTCTCAGGGCCGATGGTAAAGGCTGATAACATTTTTGTGATTGTTACAGTTTGCCATTAACTTTATTCAAAAAGAGAAAGATATTTACATTTTCATGACTCATGCACTTTCCTATTTTGTGGAACTCCTTGCTATTGAGGGTTTTTTGAAAAATGAAAATGCAGTAGCAAACACGAAGATAAATACTTGTAGATTGAGAGTACATGGTAAGTGGGAAAGCTGCTGCAGCAACGCTGCCCATTACTGCCTATGAACCCTGGAGCAAGACTGCTGCCTTCTAGATCCTGAAGCTCATACCTGTCACTCCTTACTTTCCCCACTAACCTGGAGTCTGTTGGCCTGCTGCTTCCTGAACCTTGCAGGCCATGGCACAACTGGCATGGGTCTTTACCTTCCCACCACCCCAAAGGGGAAATGACTCTCCTCCATTGCTTGTGTCTGTGTGCATTTCAGGGTCTAAGGGGAGCTGCATGCAGTATCCCTGAGAGGGTTGCACTGGGTTGGAAAAGAATTGAGAAGGAGAGGCAGGTCAGCCCTCATCATCTTCCAGATTTAGCCTGAGTTTAAGTGAAAACTCACTTGCTCACAGCACACATCACTCACACACCAAGAGATGCAACTGTGGCAAAAGCTGGAAGTACAAGTACAAGCAAAGGGGTACTGATCTGATCTTGGCTTCTTTTCAAGCAATTCTTAATAGGACTTCATTAAGCAATGACAAACTAGATAGAACACCAGGACAACAGGAGGCAACTGACACCATCC
The DNA here is from genome assembly GCF_030435805.1 of Mustela lutreola. NCBI lineage: Eukaryota > Metazoa > Chordata > Mammalia > Carnivora > Mustelidae > Mustela > Mustela lutreola. Next base: position 153,503,421 of record NC_081290.1, on the reverse strand, counting down.
ACGACAAATATAGAATTTGGCCACCTTACCTACAGAAGCTTTATCCTTGGGCTCGAAGGGATGCTCTGATCTCAACCCAGTTTTAGGGTAGTTTCTCCGTTTGGGGTTTCCATGTCTATGTGGTGTCAGTGTCCAGGCCTTATGTGAGCATAGGGGCACAGGTGGAGACTTTGCTCTCCCACAGTTGACTTGGGGTCCTCTGAGAGTTGTAGCAAAAGCCTGCTCAGTGCTCCTTCTCAGGGGGGTGGGGAGATCCCCCAAGCGGAACACCCATTCTCTGATCTTACCTTGATGTAGAAGGCCCAATTTTAACTCTCAGTGTATATGTGGTCTGAGGCCTCCACTCCTGTCCCCATGCAGGCCTTAAATCCACTTGCTGATGTGCCTTCTCACCTTGTTTCTGGTCTTTTGTGACTTCCCTGTCCCAGTATCCTTCCCAAATGCAACTCAGCTACCCCTGAAATGGATATTTAACAAGCACTGAAACCAGAACTTCTGTATATTTGAGTAGGAGCTGGAGGAGGCAGAATGCTTAGGGTGTCCCTTTCCCTCCCAGACAAACCCCCAGGCCTCCTCTGCTTGTCCTTGAGGAGATGACATCAAATGATTGTGGAAGTCTGATGGGTTTGGGGGTATTTGTCTCCCTTGCTAATTGGGGAGAAACATATTTTCTTTTTGAGAGAGAGAGAGAGAGAGAACACATGAGGAGGAGGGAGAAGCAGAAGGAGAGGGAGAGAGAGAATATTAAGCAGGGTCTATGCCCAGCATGGAGCCCAATGTAGGGTTTGATCTCACAATCTTGAAATCATGACCTGAGCTTAAATCAAGAGTCAGATGCTTAACTCACTGAGCCACCATGATGCCCCCAGGAGAAATTCTTGAGGGTAGAAACTTCTAGCACAGGGCTGAGCCCAGTGGAGTATTCCATTGGGAAGGCAGGGTAGGAGAGATTCCTACCTCCATCATATGGTAAAGCCTACAACTCTGTTTTACCTTAGCAAGAGGGAGGAGTGTTTTATATCTGAGAAGTTTGGTAAGATTCTTCATATCTGTTTGGACAGAGAAAGGAAGTTCCAGGGTTTTCTTAACATTTTCACTCATTCATTCATTCTTTCTTTCTTCATTCCCCAAATATTTTTAACATCTACACCTAGTGTGGGGATGAAATGCTAGTCTTGACTCCAACCCTTCCAGATTAAGGAGAAGAGCTACTCCTGAATGGAAGGGAGGGCCCTGCAGGCTGACCGTGTGGACACAGGGCTGCAAGAGACACTTTCTTCTCCCTCACAGCCACTACAGGGAGCACCCATCCCCTTGCTGGAGGAGTAATAGGAGGATACTGGTCAGGCTGTATGTCCATCCATGGGGATGGTGACTTGGGGTCCCTTGGCAGGAGACTTCCTGGGAAAGGTCCAGGTCCAGTGGGGACGATAGCACCAACAGACCACTATCCATACCTTAGGGTCTAAGTGGCCTGAGACGGAAAGGTTTCAAAGCCTCAGGGGTTTTGTGGGTCTATCTGGGCACCAGACACAGGGACAGGACAAGTCTGGGACCCTGAGTATGGATGAAATGGTTGAGCCACCATCCATGTGGGGAAAGGCAAGGTAAGAAGGAGCTATAAACCCTTTTATACTTGATTGACAACCACTACTTCCAGTGTCTCCTGGACATGAGAACAGAGCTTTCAGCCCAGTTTCTTGCCAAGAAAGTGAAAGAGACAGTGAGTGGCAATATCTTTTCTGCCCTGATCCTGGAGGCCACAGTCTCTTATCAGTTACATGGCTGTAATAAGCCAACTACTGCAGGATTTGTTTCCCTATCACCATGAGACATGATGCTGTAGGGGAAAAAGTGCAGAAATAAGAGTCCAGACACCTGAACTTTAGTCCTAATTCTCTCACTCCCTCTTGTGTGACCTTGAGGTGGTACTTGATCCCATTGACTCTTGAACCCCTTGAAAAATGGGAATAGCTAACCTTGCTTCATCATCTCCAGGTTAGAGTGGGAGAAAGACCTGACACCAGCTGGCAACTACCCCACCTAAGAGAGAGGGAGAGCTGGGCCCTAGAGATAGAAGGGATGTGGGCAGGGTCACACAGCAGACCAGAAGCAGAGTTGGGTTCAAAGGCAGGTTTCTGGCTTCGGGCAGTACCGAGTCCCCTGCCTCAGTCTAAGTGATGTAGGTTCTCACAAAACGAAGAGTTTTGCATAGGTTCTAGGCAGCTCTAGGTCTTCTAGCAGAGAGACTGGCATGTGCATAACAGGCTGTGGGCTGTCAGTCCTGTTGTACAAACTGCAGAATGGAAACAGAATCCTAGGTCCTGTTCCCACTCTAGCCAGAGAACCACTGTGTTAGCTGGAATTCCTTCCTGGTGTCTGGTGTCACCCTCACTCTTATCCACTTAAACCTACTGGTGGTGGTTCTATCTTTAGCGTCTAAACTCAGCCTTAGTTAACAAGTGATGTTTGCCTGCCCATGCAACACAAATTCTGTGCTCAGCAGAGTAAGACAGCTTTCTTCCACCACGCAGGAAAAATCCATTTGGGTTGGATTTTCATGGGATAGAAGATAGAGGAAGACAGAAGAGGAAATATGAGGACTGTTATTTTATTTCTTTTAATTGCTAGAAACCTTTGATCTACTGGGTGCTGAGCACATCACATAATACTTCCAAAATTGTCAACGGCTTTTCCTCAGTCAGTGTCTTCAGTCAATGGACACCAATGGCTTTCTACTTCTTCTTTGCTTTTGCTTTCTTTCCTTTGTTTGCTTTGTTGAACTTAAGAGATTCATCTTGCCCTTGCTGGCCAGTGATTGCAAGTGGGGAAGGAATAGGAGCATTGAGGTTCAAAGTCTTCTTCTGAAGTTTCAGATCCAAAATGTCAAAAGTTATTTGTATCTCATACTGCAGCAGCTCCTTCAGGCATTCGATCTGGATGTGAATGGCCTCACTGATGAGATTTTCTAACTCCTGTAAGAAATGGAATGTGGCTGGTGATCAGGGCCCTAGGAAAGGCTGAGGCTGTCTGAAGATATAGTCCTTCCACAGGATCCAATGCTGAACACATCAGCTCCTTTTTCTGTACTCTAGAACTTTCCATTTCCCCCACCAGCTCTCTTGGCCACCATTCTCCACCCTACTCTGTGCTCTGAGAGTCTGACTTACAAAGGCTGTCTCAACTGGCTACCTTACCCCTCTGGCTTTAGGCTGAATTCAGCCAATGGGAGGCGCTGGCAGGAGATCTGAGGCTGGAAAGAGAATGAAGTCTCTCGCCTCCCTCCCAGTCTGCTGTGGGCTGGCCCTGGCTCTGATCCTCTCCTTACACTACACCTCCTGTCCCATAGCCCTTTCCCATAGCTCTCTTTTTGGACTTTCTTTCCTTCTCGCTTCAGGACTACTGTAGCAATAACCCTATTTGAGTGCGTCGTTTATTACTAATATTGTTCTGGGTCTATAGGCCAGTCCCATATTCCCATACCTTCTGATCAATGCGTGTTCCATTTGGATGTTATCCCCCTTCCCTACCCTCCTGCCCTCATCTCATTTTTACATCTTGAAGTTCTAGTAGCAGGCTTTATCAGAAGGGACAGGGCAAGTTACTCAGACAGTGGGCCTGTTCCTCAACCAGCCAGTCATGGGAAGAATAGAAACTCAGCCACCATCTGCCATGTTAAACAGGAGACACTATCTGTCATCTCAATCAGGACTATGGCATCATGGAATCCTGGAGACATGGACCATGTAACTGTGTTTCTCCAAATTCCCCGTTTGAACAACCAAACTGTAGAGGAGAATTTGTGCTTGTCTGGAGGGGACATTCTTGGAATATCTGATTGCCTAGAAGATATCTCTTTGTGATCTCATATTTTAACTTAAAAATTCACGCAAAACCTGACATTTTCCCTGTACTATCTCCTGACTGTTTTTATATAAAAATAATATTCTTCCCCTAAGTCCTTGGGAAGGATCATTCTCCAAGAGGATGTATCATGTTTATCCTGTGGTGTTCATCATCTCCAGCTCAGGCACAAGACTAAAGACACACAGTGGAGGGGATTCTAGTCCATGAGCTCTACCAGGCAGGGCCAACAGCAAAGTAATGAGGGCTGGCAAGGGAAGCTGGGAGGGGCAGAGAGGGACAACTGTGTGAACAAGAAGAAGCAAGAGTGGGAGGGAAGGCGGCCCCTCACATTTCTGGCCTTGTCCACACATTCTAGAGTAAGGTCCCCCAGAGCGGGTAGAGACAAGCTGTTGCTTAGATTCTGCTGTGTTCTTGTTTGCTGGATATCTTAATGCTCTAAGATTGCATGGCAGCCTGATGTGTTATTTCTCTGAAGACTTAACCTTAGAAGAGTATCATCTATTCTGCTGTGCTAATTTCTCTTTAAAGATTTTCCCCATGTTTTATATATATTTAAGGGAATATTTCATAGGTCCAGTCACTCTTTGGCTGATGATTTAGAGACCTTTTGAAATATATAGGCTCTGGGATTCTCTACCTCCATTTCAGCCCCAATCTCCCCAACACATGAACACAATTGTGTACACACATATGAGGACAATTGTCTCTGTGTTTACAGATGATGTGACAGTGATGATATAAGTGCCTATGTCTAGATTAAAAAATGAATTTGGACTCTTCCAGGCCCTTAAGAAGTTGGTGGCTCTGGGGCTATCCTAGTTACCATTAGTAAAGAGCTGGTCATTGAGCCTCTGGCTCCTGGAGCCTCAGTGGTCTTAAGAGTGGTCAACGAAGGATCCCAATTTCTTAGATCCATGCCAGACTCTTCTAGGTTCTCTCTGACCCCCTAGCCCCACACCTTTGACTATCTCAGCATATTACCCACTTGGACTATCTCCACTGGCCCTTCCTGTATCATCTTCCCCAACTACAAGGCCTCAAAGGATGAAGGGCACTGAGAGAATTTGTGGTGATTCAGAGTCTAGGGTCTTCTTTAGTGGAATCTGTCACTGAGGAATGTTGCAGTGGAAAGAACTTGGACTTTGGGGTCAGCCAAGCCTTAGCCTAAATGTAAACTCTACCCCTTGCTAGCTTGGTGACCCTGGGTGAGTCAATTAAATTCCCTGAGCTCCACTACTCTCATTACTAAAATGGGTACATGAATTACATCTCACAGAGATGTTTCATGAAACATGCACACAAAACCTGTGGCCCATGTTCAGTTTCTGTCTGTCCCCTTCTGCCCCATCCCATGTGTGCAGACAATGGGGTCCTCTCTGTGAGTCTGACTCCAGCCGCCATGTTTTCTTGGTAGGAATGGGCATTTGTATGTGACAGGTGAACATCTTTCCACCTCACAGGCACAGCCTTACCTCTCTCTTCAGAACCCGACTGGGCTGCTCGGGCACCTCCAAGAATGTTTTCTGTAGCTTGTGCTCTTGCTCCAGGTGCAATGCCTCCTTTAGAAGCAACATATTCGTGCGTTTCTGCACCTCAGCCATATTGAGTTCTGCCATCTGCTGCTCAAGCTGCCAGATGTCCCTGTCCATGCCCTCAGCCAGAGGGAGGGGATGGGGTGGCGCACACACTTCCAGGTGTGTGACGGTCAGGTTGACCTCCTGGTCCTGGCCCAGGACATACTGGTAGAGTTTGTAGTGGCGGATAAAAGTGTTGTGGAAGTAGTCACAGAGGGCCAGCAGGTGGGTGGTGTTGAACTGCCCCTGGTAATCTCTGAGCTTGTTCCCCAGAATTGTCACAGCCTCAGTGATGGAGCAACCTGCAAGCACAGAGAGGCCAGGCATTAAGTGTGAACAGAGGTAGAGCTGCATTGATAGCTGATCAATATAGGTTCTGAATCCAGACACTATGAACGCAGAGCCCACATCCTACCAGCTATTCTATATTACCATTTATTAGCTCTTAAAAATTATGGAGTGTATCACATTTTTCCTTTTGTCTTGACTTCTAGGAAGCTCAGTGCCTATTTTATGTAGTAATTTATATTTATCTCATTTTATATGTTTATCTCACTCTTTACCTATATTTTGACTTGTAACTCTCATTTTAAAGGTTGACTTCAGCTGTGCTTTATGATGTTTCCACTTCAAATCCCTCAGAAAGGAGATGAGGGTGTAAAAAAGAGATTCTGCTAAGAGTGGAGCATGAGATGATGAGAGACAGATGTCCAGGCAATTATTATGCTGTAGATGTGTGTCACAGAGTTAGGCAAATATTGTTTCTACCATGCAAAATTCTGCTCTGGAGTTATGTCATGGCCAATGCTTTCCCTGAGCAAACCTCTTCTCCCATCTCCTCCCATTCACTCCTTTTTCTCACAACCATCAAAACCTTGGTGTAGTGTTGTGGTTAAGGAGGTAGAACTCTTTGCAGCATATGATTGGATCTTAACACAGAGGGTGGTTCAGTAAATGGTCATTGCTAAATGATATGTATGCCCTGGTGAACAGACATCAGGCAGAGAAAGAGGAAAGACAAGGGAGAGAAAAAGAGTATGCCCTGGTGTAAGCATACCTGGGTCCTCACACAGATGCCTTCCCTGAAGTGCACTGTAAACTCAGTCAAGTGTCTCTTGTTCCCTGATTCAGTGTCTATGTAAGACATATGGACATGTCTATGGGAGCTTGGGCCAGCTGACCACCAAGTCACATGCTTTTGGGGATTCCACAGTTTTATCCACTGAAGACAGAGACCAAGGGATGGATGCAGGGAGCCTGGCTTTACTCCTGGAGTGGAGCTCTAACATGTGTAGATCCCTTTCCTTGTCTTTCTTGTGTGAGCTCCCCATGGGGCTCCGGATGAGTCTCTTACCTTTCCAGCCAAAGGTCTCCATGTTCTTTTAGGAGGGGCAGTTTCAGTCTTGCTCATGTGGTTTTTGTAAAGTCCTCCTCACCCCACCCCCACTATATGTTCATTTTGGCTCCTCACTCTTGGCTCTGTAGGAGAATATTTACCTTAAATCTACCCAGAATACTGAGATAGTAAGGCATCACTGTTTTAGAAAAATGGTAGTAGATAAAGCACTACTCCACTTTGAGCCTCGTTAGAATGTATTGGGAAGTGTTACTTGGATGTAGACTTTAGTCTCCTGCAGAAGGGATGAAGAGGGACCTCTCCACTGTGCAGAATTGAAGGTTGTTGGGCTGTGTTTTCCCTGTCTTTCAAGGCAAATAAGCAGGTTCAGAGGCCCAAGAGAGTGCTTCTGTTTCAAAGTGGTGTAGAGGGAAGGTTTGGAGGCCCGAGACAGCTCTGTCACTTTCTAGCTATAACACTTGGGCCTTCATTCCCACAGATATAAAATGGGATAATTATATTTAGTTGATAGGATTGTTATGAGAATAAAATGGGATAATATGTCCAAGTGCCTTGCACAAAGCCTGCTACATGGTAGTTATTAATAAATGCTGTAGGAAAAGAAGAGTTTGTTTCTGCGCTCTGGGAAAAGTCTCTTCTAACCGCATCTATTTTTCCTTCTTTCTATCTCTCCATCTATTCAACCACCCACCCATCCATTCATCAATCTGTCCATCCATCCATCCACCCATCCATCCGTCATTCATTCATCCATCCACTTGTCCGTCCATCCATCCATCCGTCATCCATTCATCCATCCACTTGTCCATCCATCCATCCATCCATCCACTCATCCACCCACCCACGTACATATCCATCCAAGATTAATTTGTCAACTCTTACTGAGTGCTTATTAATACTAAGCACTATGCTGGGTCTGGCAGTACTATGACAAGACACATTCCTTGCCTTCAAAGTGCTCACAGGAGAGATACATAAGTAAATGTTACATGTATAAAGAGAAACAGAATCAGGTAAAGAGGAATGTTCAGCTGAGGACAGGGAGTCCCTCCTGAGAAGATAATGCACGAGGTACACCTCAGAGACTTAGTGAGACTGAGCCAGTAAAGATAGTAAAGAGAGAGGCACTTCATGGGTTCAGCTGAGTGAGAGCATTGGGGCAAGAAGTTGCATGGCATGGGTGGAGAATAAGACTGGGTTTGTTGTTGTTGGCACTTAGAGATGGATGGCAAGCATTGAGTGGAGAAGTAGGTGGGAAACAGATGGAAGGGCCTTGGAGGCTACATTCAGATTTCAGAGATTTGCACTGTAGACAGTTCAGGGTCAGCACAGTGTTGTAGGCAGGTTGTACACATGGCTATGGTTGCGTTGAATTAGATCGCATTGATGGTTATGTGGTGCGGGTGCATGGTGTGGCCCAGTCCAGATGAGAATTACTGTGGCCTGAGAATGCTAGGTTAGCAGGTATGGGCAGGAGAAGATTTGAGTGGCAGGATTGATGGTCAGATGTGGAGTGTGGTAGCAACCTGCACCACTGCCACGTGTTCACTCTGGGACAGTTGGAGGGGTGGCAGGGCCACCAATAGAATATGTTGTAGGTGAGACATTTACCTCTGACATGACCTCTGCCCTCAGAGAGCTTCTAGTTTGTAGAAAAGGTGACAATTACACAAATGCTTAGCCCCTAGCACAGGGCTTTGTGCACAATAGGAGTCGATGAGTATCTAGCGAGTAAATGGACAAATTCTGATGCTAAGTGCAGTGACAGAACTGTTCATTTAACCACCCAGCAAGTATTAGGGGCCTTCAATGTGTCAAGAGCTCATCTGGCTTCCAGAGAGGGAATGAAGGGCTAGGGAGGAAACACAGAGTATAATTCTGCTCAGCTACACAGGCTGGGTGCGCACAGAATAGGAAGAAGTGACTTTGTCAGGGAAGGTGGGGAGCAATTCTCTGAGTAGGTGATGAAAGAGATGAGATGACCAGTGTCAGAGGAGTTACTTGGCAAAGAGAGGTAGGAAAGAGTGAAGCAAGCAGGGGTAACATAGTGTACAAAGGCCCTGTGGTTGAAGAAAGCATGGCCTATTTGAGGAACTAGAAGGCTGGGGATGAGGGGTTGGCAGGCTAGAAGGCAGCTGGTAAAAGATGAGGTTGGATTCTAGATGATGTTGGGAGATGGGCAGTGGCCTGGAGGTGCTGGTCCCCTAAGCCCCTATGGGAGGCATTTGGTCTTCAGTCCTTAATAGTGGTATTGTTAAAACAATGCCTCTTCCACAACCTGGTCAGATCATGATCCTCCTCCTTCTCCCTCTCCCTCAGCTCCTGCCTGGCACACTGACTTTTCCCTATTTTTCCACCATACCCTGTATACTCTTGTGCCAGGCCTTGGCCTGGGATGCCCTTTCTGGCTGTGGACATACTCCTCACTCTTAGGATGCCAGCTTCCCACAGACCCCTCCTGGGCCACTCCACCCCCACCCTATTTTTCCAATAAACTAGTTATTTACTGTATGAAGCAAAAGTGAAAGAGCTGAGATGCCCTTCAACAGACAAATGGATAAAGAAGATGTGGTCCATATATACAGTGGAATATTATGCAGCCCTCAGAAAGGATGAATACCCAGCTTTTGCATCTATTTGGATGGGACTTGGAGGAGATAATACTGAGTGAAATAAGTCAAGCAGAGAAAGTAAATTGTTATATGGTTTCATTTACTTGTGAAACATAAGGAATAACATGGAGGACATTAGGAGAAGGAAGGGAAAAATGAAGGGGGGAGATTAGAGGGGAAGATGAACCATGAGAGACTGTAGACTCTGAGAAACAAACTGAGGGTTTTAGAGGGGAGAGAGGTGGGGGGATGTGTTGGCCCGGTGATGTTAAGGAGGGACAACATCCAGTGCTGGATGTTATGTGTAAACAATGAGTCTTGGAATACTATGTCAAAATCTAATGACGTGTTGGAGAGGATGTGGAGAAAGGGGAACCCTCTTACACTGTTGGTGTGAATATAAGTTGGTGTAGCCACTTTGGAAAACAGTGTGGAGATTCCTCGAAAAATTAAATATAGAGCTACCCTATGACCCTGCAATTGCACTACTGGGTATTTACCCCAAAGATATAGATTTAGTGAAAAGAAGAGCCCAATGTTCATAAGCAATGGCCACAGTCACCAAACTGTGGAAAGAGCCAAGATGTCTTTCAATAGACAAATGGATAAAAAAGATATGGTCCATATATGCAATGAAATATTATGCCTCTATCAGAAAAGATGAATACCCGATTTTGTATCAACATGGATGGGACTGAAGGAGATAATGCTGAGTGAAATAATTCAAGCAGAAAGAGTCAATTATCATATGGTTTCACTCGTGGAGTATAAGGAATAACTTGAAGGATGTTAGGAGAAGGAAAGGGAAAGTGAAATGGGGGAAGTTGGAGGGGGAGATGAAGCCAGAGACTGTGGAGTCTAAGAAACAAACTGAGGATTTTAGAGGAGAGAAGGGTATGTGGACAGGTGAACCTGGTGGTGGATATTAAGGAGGGCACATACTGCATGGAGCACTGGGTGTTGTGCATAAACAATGAATCTTGGAACACTGAAAAAATAAAATTACATAAAAAAAAGAATGATGGGGAGGAGTCAAGATGGCAGAGAAGAAGCAGGCTGAGACTACATCAGGTAGCGGGAGATGAGCTAGATAGCTTATCTAAATATTTCAAACACCTACAAATCCAATGGGAGATCAAAGAGAAGAAGAACAGCAATTCTAGAAACAGAAAATCAACCACTTTCTGAAAGGTAGGACTGGCGGAGAAGTGAATCCAAAGCGATGGGAAGATAGACTGTGGGGGGCGAGGGGCCGGCTCCCGGAAAGCAGGAGCAACGGAGCACAAAATCAGGACTTTTAAAAGTCTGTTCCGCTGAGGGACATCGCTCCAGAGGCTAAACCGGGGTGAGCCCCCGCGGGGTCAGCGTGGCCTCAGGTCCTGCAGGGTCACAGAAGGATCGGGGTGTCTGAGTGTTGCAGAGCTTACAGGTATTAGAACAGGGAAGCCGGGTACAGAGACAGAAGCGAGGAGTGAGCTCTCAGCTCAGGGTTACCTTGAACCGGTCGCAGGCTCAGTGAGCTCGGAGCGCAGCTGGGGCTCAGGCAGATGGGTGTTATTGGGTGCTATTCTCTGAGGGTGCACTGAGGAGTGGGGCCCTGGGCTCTCGGCTCCACCGGGCCGGCCAGAGACTGGGAGGCCACCATTTTCATTCCTGTCCTCCGGAACTCTACGGAAAGCGCTCAGGGAACAAAAGCTCCTGAAAGCAAACCTAAGCTGATTACTCAGCCTGGCCCCTGGTAAGGGTGGTACAATTCCACCTGGGGCAAAGACACTTGAGAATCACTACACCAGGCCCCTTCCCCAGAAGATCAACAAGAAATCCAGCCAAGACCAAGTTCACCTACCAAGGGGGGCAGTTTCAATACCAAGGAGAGCAGCAGAATTCCAGAGGAGGAGCAAGCAAAGCACGGAACTTATGGCTTTCTCCCCATGATTCTTTAGTCTTGCAGTTAATATTTTTTTCAATTATTTTCTTCTTCTGCTAAATTTTTTTTAACTTTTACCCTTTTCTTTTTTAACTAGTTTATCTAATATATAGATATGTATATATATCTTTATATACATATAGATATTTTCTTTTTTATATTTTTTCTTTATTTGTTTTCTTTTTTTAATTGTTGTTGTTTTTTTTTTCTGAACCTCTTTTTATCCCTCCCCCCCCATGATTTGGGATCTCTTCTGATTTGGTTAAAGTGTATTTTCCTGGGGTCTTTGCCACCCTTTTAGTATTTTACTTGCTCCTTCATATACTCTTATCTGCACAAAATGACAGGGCAGAAAAATTCACCACAAAAAAAAAGAACAAGAGGCAGTACTGAAGGCTAGGCACCTAATCAATACAGACATTGGTAATATGTCAGATCTAGAGTTCAGAATGACAATTCTCAAGGTTCTAGCTGGGCTTGAAAAAGGCATGGAAGATATTAGAGAAACCCTCTCGGGAAATATAAAAGCCCGTTCTGGAGAAATAAAAGAACTAAAATCTAACCAAATTGAAATTAAAAAAAGCTATTAATGAGGTGCAATAAAAAATGGAGGCTCTTACTGCTAGGATAAATGAGGCAGAAGAAAGAATTAGCGATATAGAAGACCAAATGATAGAGAATAAAGAAGCTGAGCAAAAGAGGGACAAACAGCTACTGGACCACGAGGGGAGAATTCAAGAGATAAGTGACACCATAAGACAAAACAACATTAGAATAATTGGGATTCCAGAAGAAGAAAAAAGAGAGATGGGAGCAGAAGGTATATTGGAGAGAATTATTGGAAAGAATTTCCCTAATATGGCAAAGGGAACAAACATCAAAATCCAGGAGGTGCAGAGAACCCCCGTCAAAGTCAACAAGAATAGGTCCACACCCCATCACCTAATAATAAAATTTACAAGTCTCAGTGACAAAGAGAAAATCCTGAAAGCAGCCCCAGGAGAAAAAGTCTGTAACATACAATGGTAAAAATATTAGTTTGGCAGCAGACTTATCCACAGAGACCTGGCAGGCCAAAAAGAGCTGGCATGATATATTCAGAGCACTAACTGAGAAAAACATGCAGCCAATTATACTATATCCAGCTATGCTATCACTGAAAATAGAAGGAGAGATAAAAATCTCCCAGGACAAACAAAAACTGAAAGAATTTGTAAACATCAAACCAGATCTACAGGAAATATTGAAAAGAGTCCTCTAAGCAAAGAGAGATCCTAAAAGTAGTAGATCAGAAAGGAACAGAGACAATATACAGTAACAGTCCCCTTACAGGCAATACAGTGGTACTAAATTCATATCTCTCAATAGTTACCCTAAATGTTAGTGGGATAAATGCCCCAATCAAAAGACACAGGGTATCAGAATGGATAAAAAAAAAAACAAAACCCATCTATATGTTGCCTACAAGAAACTCATTTTAGACCCTAAGACAGCTCCAGATTTAAAGTGAGGGGGTGGAAAACAATGTACCATGCTAATGGACATCAGAAGAAAGCAGGAGTGGCAATTCTTATATCAGATCAATTAGATTTTAAGCCAAAGACTATAATAAGAGATGAGGAAGGACACTATATCATAGTGTCAAAGGATCTGTCCAACAAGAAGATCTATCAATTTTAAATATCTATGCCCCTAACGTGGGAGCAGCCAACTACATAAACCAATTAATAACAAAATCAAAGAAACACATCAACAATAATACAATAATAGTAGGGGACTTTAACACTCCCCTCACTGAAATGGACAAATCATCCAAGCAAAAGATCAGCAAGGAAATAAAGGCCTTAAATGATACACTGGACCAGATGGACATCACAGATATATTCAGAACATTTCATCCCAAAGCAACAGAATACACATTCTTCTCTAATGCACATAGAACATTCTCCAGAATAGATCACATCCTGGGTCCTAAATCAGGTCTCAACTGGTATCAAAATATTGGGATCATTCCCTGAATATTTTCAGACCACAATTCTCTGAAGCTAGAACTCAATCACAAGAGGAAATTTGGAAAGAACCCAAATACATGGAGACTAAACAGAATCCTTTTAAAGAATGAATGGGTCAACCAGGAAATTAAAGAAGAATTGAAAAAATTCATGGAAACAAATGATAATAAAAACACAACGGTTCAAAATCTGTGGGACACAGTGAAGGCAGTCCTGAGAGGAAAATATGTAGCGGTACAAGCCTTTCTCAAGAAACAAGAAAGGTCTCAAGTACACAACCTAACCCTACACCTAAAGGAGCTGGAGAAAGAACAAGAAAGAAACTCTAAACCCAGCAGAAGAAGAGAAATCATAAAGATCAGAGCAGAAATCAATGAAATAGAAACCAAAAAACAATAGAGCAAATCAACAAAACTAGGAGCTGGTTCTTTGAAAGAATTAATAATATTGATAAACCCCTGGCCATACCTATCAAAAAGAAAAGAGAAAGGACCTAAATAAATAAAATCATGAATGAAAGAGGAGAGATCACAACTTTCACCAAAGAAATACAAACAATTATAAGAACATACTATGAGCAACTCTACGCCAACAAATTTGACAATCTGGAAGAAATGGATGCATTCGTAGAGACATATAAACTACCATAAATGAACCAGGAAGAAATAGAAAACCTGAACAGACCCATAACCAGTAAGGAGATTGAAACAGTCATCAAAATCTCCAAACAAACAAAAGCCCAGGGCCAGACGGCTTCCCAGGGGAATTCTACCAAACATTTAAAGAAGAACTAATTCCTATTCTCCTGAAACTGTTCCAAAAAATAGAAATGGAAGGAAAACATCCAAACTCATTTTATGAGCCAGCATCTCCTTGATCCCAAAACCAGACAAGGATCCCATCAAAAAAGAGAACTACAGACCAATATCCTTGATGAACACAGATGCAAAAATTCTCACCAAAATACTAGCCAGTAGGATTTGACAGTACATTAAAAGGATTATTCACCACGACCAAGTGGGATTTATTCCAGGGCTGCAAGGTTGGTTCAACATCTGCAAATCAATCAATGTGATACAACATGTTAATAAAAGAAAGAACAAGAAACATATGATGCTCTCAATAGATGCTGAAAAAGCATTTGACAAAGTACAGCATCTCTTCCTGATCAAAACTCTTCAAAGTGCAGGGATAGAGGGCACATACCTCAATATTATCAAAGCCATCTATGAAAAACCCACTGCAAATATCATTCTCAATGGAGAAAAACTGAAAACTTTTCTGCTAAGGTCAGGAACAAGGCAGGGATGTCCACTATCACCACTGCTATTCAACATAGTACTAGAAGTCCTAGCCTCAGCAATAAGACGACAAAAGGAAATTAAAGGCATCCAAATTGGCAAAGAAGAAGTCAAACTCTATCACTCTTTGCAGATGATATGATACTATATGTGGAAAACCCAAAGACTCAACTCCAAAATTGCTAGAACTTGTACAGGAATTCAGTAAAGTGTCAGGATATAAAATCAATGCACAGAAATCAGTTGCATTTCTCTATTCCAACAAGACAGAAGAAAAAGAAATTAAGGAGTCAATCCCATTTACAATTGCACCCAAAACTATAAGATACCTAGGAATAAACCTAACCAAAAAGGCAAAGAATCTATACTCGGAAAACTATAAAGTACTCATGAAAGAAATTGAGGAAGACACAAAGAAATGGAAAAATGTTCCATGCTCCTGGATTGGAAGAACAAATATTGTGAAAATGTCTATGCTACCTAAAGCAATCTACACATTTAATGCAATTCCTATCAAAATACCATCCATTTTTTTTCAAAGAAACGGAACATATAATCCTAAAATTTATATGGAACCAGAAAAGACCTCAAATAGCCAAAGGAATTTGCAAAAGGAAGCCAAAATTGGTGGCATCACAATTCCGGACTTCAAGCTCTATTACAAAGCTGTCATCATCAAGACAGCATGGTATTGGCACAAAAACAGACACATAGATGAATGGAACAGAATAGAGATCCCAGAAATAGACCCTCAACTCTATGGTCAACTAATCTTCAACAAAGCAGGAAAGAATATCCAATGGAAAAAAGAAAGCCTCTTCAATAAATGGTGTTGGGAAAATTGGACAGCCACATGCAGAAAAATGAAATTGGACCATTTCCTTACACCACACACAAAAATAGACTCAAAGTGAATGAAGGACCTCAATGTGAGAAAGAAATCCATCAAAATTCTTGAAGAGAACACAGGCAGCAACCTCTTCAACCTCAGCTGCAGCAACATCTTCCTAGGAACAACGCCAAAGGCAAGGGAAGCAAGGGCAAAAATGAACTACTGGGACTTCATCAAGATCAAAAGCTTTTGCACAGCAAAGGAAACAGTTAACAAAACCAAAAGACAACTGACAGAATGGGAGAAGATATTTGCAAACGACATATCAGATAGAGGGCTTGTGTCCAAAATCTATAAAGAACTTAGCAAACTCAACACCCAAAGAACAAATAATCCAATCAAGAAATGGGCAGAAGACATGAACAGACATTTCTGCAAAGAAGACATCCAGATGGCCAACAGACACATGAAAAAGTGCTCCACATCACTTGGCATCAGGGAAATACAAATCAAAACCACAATGAGATATCACCTCACACCAGTCAGAATGGCTAAAATTAACAAGTCAGAAAATGACAGATGCTGGCGAGGATGTAGAGAAAGGGGAACCCTCCTGTACTATTGG
Organism: Mustela lutreola; assembly: GCF_030435805.1. Lineage (NCBI taxonomy): Eukaryota > Metazoa > Chordata > Mammalia > Carnivora > Mustelidae > Mustela > Mustela lutreola. The sequence continues at coordinate 153,487,314 of NC_081290.1, read as the reverse complement.
TGGGAATGCAAGCTGGTGCAACCACTCTGGAAAACAGCATGGAGCTTCCTCAAAATGTTGAAATTAGAACTACCCTATGACCCAGCAATTGCACTACTGGGTATTTACCCTAAAGATACAAACGTAGTGATCCAAAGGGGCACCCGAATGTTTATAGCAGCAATGTCTACTATAGCCAAACTATGGAAAGAACCTAGATGTCCATCAACAGTTGAATGGATAAAGAAGATGTGGTGTATATACACAATGGAATACTATGCAGCCATCAAAAGAAATGAAATCTTGCCATTTGTGACTACGTGGATGGATCTAGAGGGTATCATGCTTAGCTAAATAAGTCAATCAGAGAAAGACAACTATTATATGATCTCCCTGATATGAGGAAGTGGAGTGCAACATGGGGCGTTAAGGGGGTAGGAGAAGAATAAATGAAACAAGATGGGATTGGGAGGGAGACAAACCATAAGTGACTCTTAATCCCACAAAACAAACTGAGGGTTGCTGGGAGGTTGGGAAAGGGGAGTGGGGTTATGGACATTGGGGAGGGTATGTGCTGTGGTGAGTCCTGTGAAGTGTGTAAACCTGGTGATTAACAGACCTGTACCCTGGGGATAAAAACGTATTATATGTTTATAAGATATATAAAAAAAAAGAAGGATGTACTGTATGGTGACTAACGTAACATAATAAAAAATAAAAAATAAAATACCCCCCCAAAGTTTTAAGTTTATTGAAAATAACTAAAACAATTAATTTTGTAAATTTTTTGTCAAAGAAATGACACTTTTGCATGACATTTTAAGATTTGAAGCATTGTTATTATGAATATACATAAATTGCTTCTTTGAACATGTAATTTGATAATCACAATTTACATAAATAAATAAATTACATTAAGATTACTTAGAAGGTACAGTTGTAATGTTAGTTTAGATTTTGACAATTTTTATTTTTTATTTAAAAATTTTTTATTGTTATGTTAGTCACCATAAAATACTTCATTAGTTTTTGATTCAGTGTTTCAAGTTCTATTGGTTATAAATTTTTTAAAAGATCTATTTATTTATTTATTTATTATTAGAGAGAGAGAGCATGAGTGGGGAGATAGGGAGGGGCAGATGGCAAGGGAAAGAGAAAATCCCCAAGCAGACTCTGCTGAATATGGAGCCAGAAATGGGGCTCAAACCCTACCATGAGATCATGACCTAAGTCAAAATCAAGAGTCAGACACTTAACCAACTGACCCATCTAGGTGCTCCCACCTATTGATACCTTTTAAATTTTGAATTTAGGGACGCCTGGGTGGCTCACTGGGTTAAAGCCTCTGCCTTCAGCTCAGTTCATGATCCCAGGGTCCTGGGATCGAGCCCCGCATCGGGCTCTCTGCTCATCGGGGAGCCTGCTTCCTCCTCTCTCTCTGCCTGCCTCTCCACCTACTTGTGATCTCTGTCTGTCAAATAAATAAATAAAATATTAAAAAATAAATTTTGAATTTAATTTAAAAATTTTAGTCACCTTTAAAATTTTTTTTTAATTTTTAAATTAAAATTCAATTAGCCAAGGTTTAGTACACCCCATTAGTTTTTGATATATATAATGTTCAGTGACTCATTAGTTTAACTCTAAATTAAATAGAAAGAATATGGTTTATATATATATAAAGCAGATGTACCTACAATATGTAATCAGAATATTTATGATGTTAAAATTTCAAAGGGGTGGATGATTAAGGAAAAATGTCTAAAATGCCTCCTCAGTATGATCCAGCGACTCCACTTCGGAATATATATCCAAGGAAATGAAATCAGGGACTTGAAGAGCTATTTGTACTCCCTTGTTCATGGCAGCATTATTCACATTAGCCAAGACACTAAGTGTCTGTCGATGGGTGAATGGTTAAAGACATTGTGAGATAGACATATGTCTATCATATATATAATTTATCTCTATGTAGAATATATATAAAGAATATCTATTTATATAAATAGAATATTACTCAATCTTAAAAAAGAAGGAAATCCTGCCATTCCCAGCAACACTGAGGGACCTGGAGGACCTTATGCTAATTGAAATAAGCAAGATGCAGAAAGACAAATGATGCCTCATCCCACTTACATGTGAAATCTAAAAAAGTGAAACTCAGAGAAGCAGAGAGTAGAATGATGGTTTCCAAGGACTGAGGGGAGGGGAAAATGGGGGAGATGTTGGTCATAAAGTTCTAGTTATGCAGGATGAATAAGTTCTGGAGATCTTCTGTACGGGATAGTGCCAAGAGCTAGCAATATTGTTTGCATATTTGAAATTAGCCAAGAGAATAGATCTTAAATATTCTCACTGCAAATAAAGTGGTAATTGTGTGAAATAACTAATTAGCCTGATTGTGGTAATCATTTAAATATTTGTAAATATTTTTGTCAATTATACCTCAATAAGGCTTGGGTTATTTCCCACGGAAAATATTCAGAAAATGAATAAAACAGCTTCTAGGGAAATGGATAATGCTTTAGTGTGCTGCAGTGTGCAAGGCCCTTTTTCTCCATTTTCTGTTTTGATTCTCAGAGCCTCTCCCCTGTGTCACAGAGCCCCAGCAGGCCCTGGAACAATGGCCCATGTGTTCCTTGGCCCATCTCTTGTGCTGAGAACTATCTGTCCAGGCAGATGATCCTGGGGACCCCTTCATTCCTGAACTTGTGTCCCAGGTCCGCAGTGGGGAGGGGGACGCGGGACCAGTTGTAGCCCTGTGTTCCATAATCACTTGGAGCTTTCCAAAAATACAGACACCACCTCCCCCGCCAAACCCCAGCCACACACACACACACACACACACACACACACACACACACACACACATCTCAAAAAAGGAAGTGCTGACTCAAGAGGGCTAGCTTGGGAATGGCTGTTCCTCAGTTATGAGCTAGATTGGGCCCAAAAAACTCAGACATTGACATGCAGGGAGTCATGAAATTCTCACCTGGTAAAGGATAAAGCCAAAGCCCCCAGATGCCCCATTCTGCTAAGCGACCTTTACACACAGCACCTGTCTTCAGAACCTCAGTCCCCTCACCTATCACATGGCCATTAGGTCCCTTCCTGCATAGATATAAGCTTTGTGCTGCTCGGATCCGGTGGGCCTGTCATTCTATTCTTTTTTTTTTTTTTTTTGGTTTTGGAGAGGGTATGGAATATCATACAGAATATACAAGACTCCATTTTTAAAAAACTTTTATTTGACAGAGATCACAAGTAGGCATGGAGGCAAACAGAGAGAGAGAGAGAGGAGGAAGTAGGCTCCCTGCTGAGCAGAGAGAACCTGTTGTGTGGCTCCATCTCAGGACCCTGAGACCATGACCTGAGCCGAAGGCAGAGGCTTTAACCCACTGAGCCACCCCGGTGTCCCATCCATTTTTTTAAATAGTACTCATGTACATTACATAATGACATGCCAAGAGTTGAAGACTCCTCTAAAAGAAACATGCAAAGCAAGTACCCCGGTGGAGGCAAAACCAGGCCCTGCAGTGTGGCAAGGAGGAAGGGGAAACATGAGGAGATGGAGTGGGTGCTTGCATGAAGAAGGCATCCTGATGCAGGATCCTGGGGGCCAGGAGTCATGGAGGGCTTCCAACAAAAAGGATACTGGGAGCCCAGAGTGGAAGAATGGGGAGGTTGGCAGGAGATGGTGGGGAAGAGCACTCCTGGAGAAGGGACCACAGGGATAAAGGCTGGATGCAAGTAGGGTACAGCGTGGGCATGTGCATGATCCACATGGCTCAGAGTTTCTGGGAGGAAAAGCTGGAGTCTGGGGGACTTGCCTGGGGGAACAGAAGGGCTTTGTGTCTTCAGTTTGCAAAGGCCAAGCTTGTGTATGTCACATGAAAAAGCTGGACTTCAAAACAGAAGCTGGGCTCCTCAACCAGAATTTGTGGACCCCAGGATGGGCCACGAGGCTAACTAGCACTTCTAAAATTGCATCCAGAATTTCACATGCATTTTTCCCCCCTGGGGAGTGTGTGCAAAGAAAGAACCATCACATTTCTGAAAGGAAATGAACTGGCTGAGAGCTGCAGAGCCACTCAGAGGTCTGAAGAGGGGAAGGGAGAGGTCAGCTGGGCATTTCAAAAGCATGGTGGTGATGTGCAGAGGATGGCAGGCACGATCAGTAAAGGAATCTCAGAGGCTGGGGGACCAGGGTGAGGTCATTGGTTTCTGGTTATCAAAGCCAGACTCCAGATTTGTGTAGCAGCGACTGAAATTCACGAGGTGAGTCATTGCGTCTTCTCTGAGCTCCACAGAGCCAAATGAACATCCTGGCAAGTGCCCTTTCTCTCCTCCAGCCTGGTCTGGAGTACGTGGGGCTGGGATCACTTGCGTCTTCCAGACGTGTGGTTGGCCATAACTGCCTGGTTTGTCAGGGCTGGTCCCTGGTCTTCTTTATTCAGCTCCCGGCACAGAGCCCAGGTTTGAATCAAGAAGTCTGAGGGCCAGGGTACCTGGGTGGCTCAGTAGGTTAAGATTCTCCCTTCAGCTCAGGTTATGATCCCAGGGTCCTCGGATCAAGCCCTGCCTCTGTCGGGCTCCCTGCCTAGGAGAGAGCCTGCTTCTCCCTCTCCCTCTGCAGCTCCCTCTGCTTGTGCTGGCTCATGCTCTCTCCCTCCCTCCCTCTCTCTCAAATAAATAAATAAATTCTTTTTAAAAAAACCCAAGAGGTCTGAAGGTCCAGTCATGTTGAGTGACCTCAGCAAATGCTGGCAAGTGCTCCCAGCTACTTGTCATCCTGGCGGGTGCCCTCTTATGGTCATAAAACCCAAGTATGGACCTCCTCCATGATCACAGGAGGAGTCCCTGGGCTGGATTTTAACTTCCAGCCCCAAGACTCCTTTGACCAGCTCTGGTTTTCAGCAAAGATCATCCCAAGCTGGCTCAGGAGACACACTTTCTTGGCCTTCAGACCATTCTCCATTTGCTGCAGGTTGAGGAGGTTCTGATGACTCAGAAAGCCAAGGATTAAGTCTCAGAGAGAAGCCTCTAGCTGCCGGGGAACAGATCTGTACGTGCAAGTTGCTCTTCAATAACAGGGAGGGGCCTTCATTTGCATTGGCTGCTGGGAACTTCCTGAAGACGGTCCCCAAACCCCTGGAGGCCAGCACCTGCATGGGGATGCAGGCACAGGAGTGGAGGAGAGCAATAAGCTGGGAAAGAGCGGGGGGGGGGTGAAAACACCAGACGCTCCAGAATCAGGGCAAAAAGCCACTGGGCTTGGACCAGTCACTGGGGTGTCCTCCTCCCAGTGCCCCTCATATGTGGAGTTTGAGGCTGTGTGAAAGCAAGGGAGATGTGCCACGTCCCAAAAGGGTTGGGAACACTGAGGTGGGAGTGAGGGGGAGGATCCAGGTGCCACCAGTGCCCCCTGACAAACCAGTTTGTTTGCCCCTGCCTTGGCTCAAAGGGGAGGAGCCAAGTCAGGCTGCAGCCTGGATGGCTTACCTTTTTGAGCACCTATAGGGCTGGTATGGGACAGTGGGAAGCAGACAAAAGCACAGGACCCACATCTCCACCCCCATCCTGCATCTTTGAATGCTGTCCCCTGCCCATCTCTCTGCTCCTGGTAAGGTTCTGCCAAACTCATTTAATACCAAGGTGCCAACGACAGTGACAGCTCAGAAGACAGGGTATGCTTTCCTTGAGGGAGCAGAGGACTCTTGTTTGGGGAGTTCCCACTGGGCCCCATGTGCCCTGGGTCATCTCAGGCTCCACCCAATCCCTCCCAGCTCTGTGAGGCAAGTGTAGGCACTTTACCCATGAGAGAAACTGAGGTTCAAGGAGTAAAGAAATTTGCTTAAGGTCACATAGCTGGTGGGGTGGGGAAGTCAGAATTCAAAGCCCAGCCTGACCCAACCACCCACTTTCAACCAGCCATGGACTCTCTCTGTAGACCCTTGGAGGTGGACACTGGAAGGAGCCCCCAGTCCTCTCTGTCATGGTTTTCCAAAGGATGTTCTGCAATCTGTATTACATAGAAATGAACTCTGCAGCCAGAGACCTTGAAGATATGTTGGACCAAAATAAATTAAATGGAGCCCTTAATTCGCTGGTGGGCTCAGCGAATGGCCAAAAATCGTAGAGTGTAGGCAATATTGCTCAAATTTATTTGAGGCAAATGGTCTCTCAGACCAAGGAGCACATTTTGACAGCTATTGAACTAGTCTAGTCCTCTCATGCTAGAGATGGGAAACCAAGGCTCCTTTCTGCCTCCATGAATCTGACTACTCAAGATACCTCACGCAAATACAATCCTACAGGACATGGTCTTTTGTAGCTGGCTTATGTCACTTAGCGTAATGTCCTCAAAAGTTATTCTAGATAACTTAATGTTATCTAGATAATGTAATGTCCTCAAAAGTTATCTAGAATAACTTTTGAGGACATTATGGGTGGCTCAGTGGGTTAAAGCCTCTGCCTTCGGCTCAGGTCATGATCCCAGGGTCCTGGGATCGAGCCCCACGTGGAGCCCTGCATCGGGCTCTCTGCTCAGCAGGGAGCCTGCTTCCTCCTCTCTCTGTGCCTGCCTCTCAGCCTACTTGTGATCTCTGTCTGTCAAATAAATAAATAAAATCTTAAAAAAAAAGTTATCTAGATTTCCTCCCTCTGTCAGGCCAAGTGACATTTCATTTTATGTATGCATTCCATTTTGTTTATCCATTCACATGCTGACGGACATGTAAATCCCTATGGATGGGCTGCTTCTGCCTTTTGGCCATTGTGAACAAAGCTGCCATGAACATGGGAGGACACATACCTGTTCAAGTCCCTTTTTTCAGTTCCTTGAGTGGTGGGCGGGGTTAGACCCAGAAAGGGCATTGCTAGGTCACATGGCAATACTATGTTTAATTGTTTGAGGAACCTCCCTACTATTCTCCTGCCTAATAGGTGCTTTGCTTTCGTTTTTAAGATAAACCAATAGTCACATTACAGAAAAAAACGTACCCCAACAGCGGGATTAGAAAGACTTTGTTGACCCTGTAACTATTTTCTCATGGTTCACTCTCCTGGGATCAAAGGGCAAATACAGAGCCATGTATTTTAGATTGTCATGGGCTTTTGCCAAAACTCTTCTTTTTGCCACTTGTGCTTTTTAGCACAAGCACCCCCTCACTGTTCCTCATTCCCATTCCTCAAGAAGTTGACTTTTTTTCATTAAAAAAGAAGTTTTTTATTTTTTTAAGTTTTTATTTAAATTCTACTTAGTTAACATTCATTGTTATATTAGTTTCAGGTGTGCAATATATTGAATCAACACTTCTATATATCACCCAGTGCTCGGTGCTCATCACAAGTGCCCTCCTTAATCCCTGTCACCTATTTTACCCAAACCCCGCCTACCTCCCTACAGATAACCATGAGTTTGTTTTTTATAGTTAGGAGTCTGTATAAGAAGTTTGTAAGCTTAATGCTAAAGAACTTTGGCAGGAAGAACAGACTCTGGGGCCAGAAGATCTCAAGGTTAGTGATGGTTCTGCCCTTTACTGTGTGATAATTTGTAAGTTACCTAATCTCTCTGAACTTCAGCTGCCTCATTTTGAAATGGGTACAGAGTACCCACCCATCTACAGTTGCTGTGAACATTAAAGGGATGATCTATGAGGAGACCTTAGCACATAAGGAAGGCTCTATCCCCTCACACAGTGCCCGGGCAACGTTTGCTGGAGAATGGCTGAGTGAGGGGTGGAGTGGACTGATTCAGGGAGGAGGCTTTGGAGGACAAACAGAAGTCTTCAGGCAGAAGGCTCAAAGCAACCCATTTCAATTCAGCAGCAGGAGGAACATTCTAGAAGCAAGAGCTTTATTAAAGGAGCAGTCTAGACTTGAGGAGTGAGGAGGTTTTTGGCTGGTGAGAGGATTCTTGAATAATGTGTGTGTGGTGGTGTTGGTGCGGCTTAATTCAGGTGATCTCTTAGGTTCCTTTTTGATTGAACTGACAGTCTTCTGCAGCCACATCTAAGGGTGCTGTGGGCCAAGCCCTGCAGCTGTCTCAAGTTTAGTGAAGGGAATCCTGACTTCGAAACTTCATCATCATCCTTGTTGTCATCATCCCTGAGTTGAAAATGACTAAGTAATCCCATGGTCTCAGGGACATGGAACTGTACCTAGACTAAAAACAGGCTATTCCATCCCCAGGCCTTGTCCCTGCTGATGTCCAGATGGCTAGGGAAGGACATGGGAAGTTAGAGGTAGAGCATGAGGTCACTCCAAAGGGCCAGAGGTCAGGTTTGAGGGCACCAGTATGACCCGCCCACACACAGGTGGCACACATGGGCCAGAACACATTAGCCAAAGGACACAGCTCCTCTTCTCAGATGGGCCTGCACCACCCACCACTTTGGAGCCATCCTACTGAGGGGCAGGATCCCAGTTACATGCTGTAACTCCAGGTGACCCAGTTAGGAGCCCCACCCCCAGGTGTTCCACACCTTGTTCTTCCAGGTGCTCAGCTCTTCCTGCATGTCCGCAGTCTCATTCCACTCTTACCATGGGGTGCTCTCCCAGGTTTCATGCTTCTTAGACTCTCATGTAGCCCATGTACAGATCCCTTCGGTCAAGATGGAAGGTCACATGGCAGGACATGTGCTCTGCTGTCAGACGGACCTGGATTCAAATCCCAACTCCATCTACTGGAGGTGTGATCTGGGCCAAGTTATTTCAACTCTTCGGGCCTCAATTCCTCATCATTAAAATGATGTCTGTGATGCAAGATCACAGTGAGGCTTATAGATGTTACATGGGAAAATGCCAGGATCATAGAGTCCTCACTGTTCTTCCCTCTGCAGGGCGTATGTCCCTCAGGGAAGGCTGGGGGAGGTTTCTATGGCACAGTCTTGATTTCTGGCCTAACAGTCTCACCTAGAGAGCTGTGACCTTAGTGTATGGGCTGAATTAACAGCGTGTCCCCCGTAATTCATATGTTAAATCCTAACCCTTGTGCCTCTAGACGGGATTGTACTTGGAAATAGAATCTTTGAAAGAGATAATTCAGGTTAAATGAGATCATGTGGATAGCTCTAATTCAATATGACTGGTATCCTTGTGAAAATAGGACATTATCACACACACACACACACACACACACACAGGAAAGGTCATGTGATATGCACAGGGAGAAGGTGGCCATCTAAAAGCCAAGGAGAGAGGCCTCAGGGAGGCCTCAGAAGAAACCAACCCTGCTGATACCTTGATCTTGACTTCCTGCCTCCAGAATTGGGAGGCAATAAATGTCTGTTGTTGAAACTGCCCAGTCTGTGGTACTTTGTTATGACAGCCCCAGCAGACTGACAGACTCACGGAGGTAGCTCTGGAAGGGCAATTGCCCATTTGTCCCAAGAAATGCTCTCTCAAGATTTCAATCAATGGCCTTTGTGGAAGCTTCCACTCTCCAGCAACAAATAAGTTGTCACCAAAGGCTCCTTCTCCAGGTCTAATGGGAGAGACATGGGATTCAGGCCACCGTGGAGAAGGCTGCTGGACAAGCTACTTTCCAAGAAGAGTGAAAGTGCATTTTTTCTCAGCTTGTGCTAGTCCTGAATCACTGGAGGATCCCTGACATGGGGTTGGGTACTCAGGGGGCTGCTAGTGTAGAGCCGGGGCAAGGCCATGAGTGTTCTGGTAGGAAGTACTTGCATAGATTACCTTGGGGAAGTAATGCCTCCTGCTAGCCCCAGTTTTCTGGAGACAGATGGTATGGCTGCCTTCAATCCTATGTATGCCAAGATGACATTTCCTGGAGAATCAGGAGTGGCCATGGATGGAACTACCAATAGGGGGCTATGACTGACTGAGCACTCCCCTGCCTATCTCATGCCTCCACCAACTGATCATCAAGGCTCACTTCCTCAAAGCCCCAGGAAATGGGGCCAAACCAGAAGGAAAGAGGTTCTTCTAGCCCAGATGTGTAGGGAAAGCATCAGAGGTGAAGTCTGAGGCAAGACAGGCTGTTCCCCTCACCCCTCACCTGCTGCAATGCGTCAGTCAAAGATAGGATGTATGGGTCTTCTGGGTACCCCAAATCTCTGCCACTCCCAGATGCAAAGTTGGACACCTCAAGGGTTCCCATATGCCCCAACACCTGTCTCTTCTCCTTTCCCAGAGACTCAACAGGGTGTGCAAAATATGCCCATTTCCTGCGATTTCTTCCCATTAAGACAGAGCAGCAGCTTGTTGTTTCTCTGTGCTGGGCCTGGTGACTTCCCTCCAGCCCATGGAGACAGCAGGCTGGGATCTGCCCAGGGCTTCCTGTAGGCTGGCAGTGGAGGTGAGGTCGACAGGACTCTCTCTTTTGGCCTGGGGTTGAGCCTGGATCATCCTGGTGAGACATTTGCCAGGACAGAATCAGCTTGTGCGTTTGAATAAAGGGCAGCTCTTTCCCTCCTGGTAGCAAGGCCCGAATGGGCCAGGAGTTAAGCCAGGCTGGCAGCTGTCCTGTCAAAGCTTTGAATCACTGTTGTACAAACATGAGCTTCCTTAAATACTATCAGCCAGATTTGTTATCTAGTATGCAAACAGGATTCAACCATCCTTAGCCTCAGATTAACAACAACAACAACAACAACAACAACAACAACAACAATAACAACAAGAAATCCCTGGAGATGTTCCCTTCTGAGAAGAGTGACAGTCTCCTGTGGACATTAGTCGAAACAGAAGCTTGCATGTGAGCTGGCCAGCCAGGTCTGAATCCTGCACCTCTCCACCTGTGATGGGTGGGATGTGGATCCCTGAGGGGCAGGGTGGGATGTGAGATGGGAAGCACTACAACTCTTTGGCGACCTGACCTGCTGTCTTGACAGCTCTTCCTGCCCCTTGCTGCCTGGATCCCCTAACAAGGGTAGTGAACAGATGCCTTCCCCCTTATGCTTTTGGGCAGTGGCACTTCTTCACACACGTGCCCAAGGGCAGGTCATGGGTATGGGGTGGCTCCATTAGGCACTGGGCTTGAGGTTGTCTGGACCACCATTCTGCTGGCCTGTGATTGGAATACATCTGCAGTCCTGCTTGCAAGGTGAGGGGAAGACAAGAAATTTCGCAGACAGTAAGCCCTCTGAGGGATGTCAAGCAGCAGCTTCTCATCCTGGACAGCCAGCACCTTCTGTTCATCCCATCTCCCGTCTGTGTGTCATGGGCACATGGGAGTTAACATTTATTGAGCATTAACTATGTGCCTGTCACTGTGCTATACATTTAGGAGACCCTGTCTCATTTAATCCTCCCAACTACACTAGGAGTTCGAACTGTTATGATCCTCATTTTAGAGCCGAGGAAATGAAGGTAACCTTTCCAATAATTATTTCCAGTAATAAGTGGTGGAGGTGAAATTTCAAACCAAATCTTCTGAGTGCAGAGTTTAGAGCTAATCCCCCTGACATCACCTGGACACGCAACACTCAAGGCAGTCACCCTGGACAAGTCAAGCAGCCTAACCTCCTCTCTGCCTACAGGAAATATCATCTCCAGGGGTACCAATTTAAAAAATAATTAATTAATTAAAAATTAATATTACTTTTTTTCATGTAGCGCCTACTGCGTGCCACATGCTGCATTTGGCATGGAGGCACAGATAGAGGGAGAAAAATGAAGTGGGCATAGACCCCTCTCCAGGAGATCCAGCCTCCTCAGGGTCTAGTCTTTCTTGCTGTCTAACCATGGCTCTTTAAGGGAAGAGTTTAGATCTGAATAGATAAGGAAGGAGGATACCTCCATGGACACAGGGTTTGAGAAGAATGAGGCAGCCACTGCTGGTGGCAGTGGCGAGGATGATTGTATGCATGTGCGTGCCCAGAGAGGATACAAATGCAGAAATCCAGTTATGAAGTGTTGAGGACCTTGGGAAGGTGTGGCCATGGCCATGGAGAGAGGGGGCCAAACTTGGGCCTGATGTGGGAGGGTCCGAGACTGGCTCTGGGTGGCAAAGTCTGGGGACCTGCAGGGTGAGGGGATGGAATAGGGTGTGGGAGTTTGAGAGGCCCTGGGCTCTAAGATCAGCGCAAGGGGCATCTCAGAGGTGGTGCACAGGGCCTCGGCAGGGGCAGGTTGAACAGAGAGAACATTTGGAAACACCCTCCAGCAGATGGGGCTGATGTCATATGCCCCTTTGTCCACTTGGACACTGGCTCAGTTGGCTCCCACTGGCATTGTTTCCTGGATAAGGAGGGGAATCTACCCAGAGCTGGTAAGCACAGGAAGGAGCAAAGGGTACATGGACCAACTCCTTAGAGAATGTGGTCTAGACCTGGGTAGCTTGGCTCAAACAACACCAGGCGGTAGAGAAAGAACAGATTAAGGTCGGGTTGGGAATTGGGTTGAGTGGGAACAGAGCTAAGTAAGCAAAGACAGGGGTTTGGGGAACAAAGCCAAGAGGAGCAAACCAGGTACGTTCAATGAACAGTGCTATAGGTTTGGTTCCTGCTGCAGTGATAAGACCTACACTTCTGGATGGACAACAGACCCCATGGGAGCGCCTGAAATCCCCGAGGAATGGGTATTATAATAACAATGGCTAACCAACTGCACATTCACAGGGCTTCTTTGTACCAGTCACTCTTCCAAGTGCTTTACATAAATGAACTCATCTAATCCTTGCAATGATCCCATGAAGTTGGTGAGATTCCTATCCTCCTCTTGTCCTTACAGTCATCTGAAGCAGAGAGAGGTTAAGGGATCCTCACAGGATCACACAGCAAGGAAATGGCAGAACCAGGACTTGAGCCAGGGCACCAGGAATGTTGAGGACCAGTCCAGCTTGAGACTGGTGTTGACTATAAAGTGAGGAGGACACTCCCATGGAAGAAGGAAGCTTCAGCTGAAATTCTATCCCCTATCTCGAGAGAACTAATGAACTTGTTCATGCTCTTGCAAGTGTCCCTGTACTGGATTTCTGAGAAGCAGTGTGGGTATGGCATGAAGATCATCTGGGCCAGCCTGATCATCCTCAGGAGCAACAGGTATCATCCTGAATGGCACCATGGGGGACCCAAGGTGAGCAGGACCTAGCTCAGGACGCCTGGTTCTAGAGTGGCTCCATATCCATGGGTGCTCACAGCACAACCCACTGTCACTCCCTGCAAATCACAGCCAGCATGTGGTATTACTCTCAAGAGTCAGCTCAAACAATGAGTCTGTTACCTGGGAGTGGAGCTGGGAACCCAGGTAACAGACTCATTGTTTGAGCTTGCCTGCCTCTTTCTCACTTCCCCACTTACCAAACAAGTCTGCTAGTTTCCTTTACCTCCTTGGACTGCCTCTGGCTGAAGTGCCAGCCCCTTTGCTCTCAGTGCATTTTCCTGCCCTACTCCCTGTGATGCAGGGTCAGCTGCCTTAGTGCTGGCGTCTGAGGAGAAAGGGCCTCAGATGATCTCTGCTGCCCTCGGGAGGAAGCTGATGCTGCTTCTGAACCTGTGGAGGCTGATCTGTCCTGGCTGCTGCATCCAAGTGCATGCAGCCACTTCTGATCATCCCATCTCTGAATCACATCATTCTCTCAAGTCTTCTGCCTTTGTCCCTATGGTCCCCTCCTAAGAATAATGGCTAGCTCTCACTGAGTCCTTACTAGGCACCAAATTCACATTATGAGCTTTATGTATATAACCTCATTTAATCCTTAAAACAATCCCAGGAAGTGGGTATTCTTGCTTTTCCCATTTTCTAGATGTGTAACCAGAGGCTTGGAGGTGATGTGACTTGCCAAGTACCATATATCCAGTAAGGGACTGACATAAGATTGGAATGTTCCCTTTAGGTGCTGAGCCTTCGGATGGATTCTGTTTTCAGTGAGTTAAATTTCAGGCATGAGGGGCCCACCCAAGAGCTTGTTCCTATTCTGTGTTTGCACCAACCATGTTTCTCAGATTTGGGGATGATTTAAAGGTAAGAGGAAGAACTCATAAGCTGGAGAGCCCAGGATCAAGATTTAGAAGATGTCAGGAGGAAGGAAAGATGGTCAACACTGACAAGATGGAATCAGCGGGAATAATTGTAAAGTCTTGCATGAATAATCAAAATTGCCATTGCACAAGGGCAGGATGGGAAAAATAGTTCCCATGTGGGACTGCCTGCCCAATATAAATCAATGTGACTTTGATGTTGATTAAGTAAACTTACCCATAGGCTATATAAACAGGAGCATCATCAGCAGGACAGAGGAGGTGATAAAATCCCTAATCACTTCACTGATCAAATTGCAGGCTGTTTTGTGTTTGGATTTGGATGATATATTTTAAGAACAATATTGGCAATCACAATTATGTCCCGAGAAGGGCAGGAAAGAAGATGGCAGTGGTGGGGGGTTAGAGGGAAAGGGTCTATGGAAATGATTTCATATTAAGAAAGGCAAAAGTGCCTGGGGATTTCTAGTCTAAATGTAAAGACATGATAGTCACATTTTATGAAGCAAATGAAATATCTGCAGGTCCTGCATTCTGGTTCTAAAGGACAGACTTTGATCATTTGAGTAAAAGGTGCAGAAGACAGGTGTAGCTAGATATAAACAGGAACTTCCAAATAAGAGGAGTGGTTGTACAACGGAATAAATTGTTTCAAAAGGAGGGAGCACCCTATAGCTTGGAGGGTGTCAGCAGAGGCTTGAAGAACTTTGTTGGCTGGTTGAAGGGGCTCCCTGCAGTAGAGGGAATGAAGTTCCCAGATCACCAAATGTCCTTCCAACTGCACGGTTTTAGAAATCCACAAGGCACAGCTAGGCTGTGCTGTCAAGTTATGCGATAACCAGAAATGCTGAAAGTACCAGTATGAGCTAATCTCCCAAGTCTGAAGTTTGGTTTGCATCATCATTGACTGCCTTTCACAGACTCAGCTTGTGGAAGTCTCTGATGGAAACTTGAAAGAGCCCGAGTTCCCACCTGCTTGGGGCTGACATTCTTCTTCCCGCTCGTCAGTGTTTGTTCTGGCCATGAGCCACTACAGAGCTCAGCCGACAGGCTTGAACTCTGGTACCTGTGCATTGCTGTGAGCAGCAGGGAACAGGACCAAGAGGGATGCCAGGAAGGCTGCAGCGATGAGGGCTGAGTGGGGGGTTGGATGGGATACAGTTATCTCTTAAGTCAGCCCAGAAGCAGTGCCATGTCTGGCTTAAGCCTTCAGACCGGGATCACTGGTTTGGAGGAGAGAAGGGAAGGAAGGGTACACGAGCAGCTTAAGAAATAAAAAGAGTCTAATCCACATGCATATAAGATGTGTGATTCAGTGGCAGCCCCTAAATAGCTTGAAACAGAGGAGTGGTGGGATTTTATTTGTGTCTGAACAAAATCACCATACTGTTTAGTGAAAAGATGCAGTACAAGATTTGAAAGCTGTGGGTTGGTCAAGAGATGGAGGTGGGTTAGAAACAGTGGTGGACAAGGAGCCGGTGAAAAGTGGTAAGACTAAGGAGGGGCATTGAGTTACTGATGCTGGGACTGGTGGGTGAACTCTGGGCACATAAGGGATGGGGATATCATGTATGAGGGACAGGGCGTCGTGTGTCCTATTTGCTTGGCAGTGGTTGGAGGCCTTGGACAGAAGTCCAGCAGAGGACCTCA
Source organism: Mustela lutreola (assembly GCF_030435805.1). NCBI lineage: Eukaryota > Metazoa > Chordata > Mammalia > Carnivora > Mustelidae > Mustela > Mustela lutreola. The sequence goes on along the minus strand of NC_081290.1, from coordinate 153,471,739 downwards.
AATATGCCACATGTTAAAAAAATATTATACTGAGGGGCACCTGGGTGGCTCAGTGGGTTAAAGCTTCTACCTTCGGCTCAGGTCATGATCTCAGGGTCCTGGGATCGAGCCCCGCATCGGGCTCTCTGCTTGGCAGAGAGCCTGCTCCCCCCTCTCTCTCTGCCTGCCTCTTTGCCTACTTGTGATCTCTCTCTCTCTGTCAAATAAATATATAAATAAATAAAATCTTTAAAAAAATATTAGACTGTAAAAAATTTCAAAATAAAGAAATACAGAAAAGTTTCAAAAAGAGTATATAATCAAGGCAGTATGGTCGGCCAAAGAATAGACAAATAGATGAACAGGGCAGACACAAGAGAGAGCCCAGAAACAGACCCACACAAATACATGTGACTGATATTTAACAGAGGAGCAAAGGCAATACGATGGAGCCAAGATAATCTTTTCAACAAATAGTGCTGGAACAAATGGACATCCACATGTATAAAAATGGAATCTAGATACAGATCTCATGCCTTTCCCAATAATTAACTCAAAATGGATCATAGGTCTAAATCTAAAATATCGTACTATTAAACCTCTAGAAGATAACATATATAAAAAACGTAGATGATCTTGGGTTTGGTGATGACTTTTATAGATACAACACAAAGATGTAGTCTATGAAAGAAGAGCTGGTAATTTGGACTTCTTTAAAATTTAAATTTTCTGCAAAAGACATTGTCAAGAACAATAAGACAAGCCACAGGCTGGGAGAAAATATTTGCAAAAGACATACCTGATAAAGGACAGTTATCTAACACAGACCAAGAACTTTAGAAATTCAACAAAAAGAAAACACCCTGCTTGAAAAATGTGTAAAAAACTTAATAGACACTTTGTCAAAGAAGTTATATCTATATATCTATGTATATATAGATATACATATAGATGTATAGATATATAGATCTATCTATCTATATGGCAAACGAGCATATGAAAAGGTGATCATTATTATATGTCTTCAGGAAAATGCAAGATACCACTACACAGTTATTAAAATGGCCAAAGTTGAGAAAATGGACACTACCAAATACTGGTGAGGATGTGGGGCAGTAGGAACTTTCATTCATTGCTGGTGGGAATGCAAAATGGCATAGCTACTCTGGAAGACAGTTTGGCAACACTAACAACAGCAGCACTAATACATTCCTACCTTACAATCAAGCAGTCTCATTTCTTGTTATTTACCCAAAGAAGTTGAAAACTTATGTCCACATAAAAACCTACACACAGGTATTTATTGCAGCTCTAAATTGTCAAAATCCGTGAGCAACCAAGAAGTCCTTCAGTAGATTGAATGGATGCATAAACCTGGGTGCATCCAGACAATGGGATATTATTCAATCCTAAGAAGAAATGAGCTATCAAACCATGTAAAGACATGAAGGATACTTACATGTATATTACTAAGTGAAAGAAGGCAATATGAAAAGACTATGACTTTTAACTATATGACATTCTGGAAAAGGCAAGAGTATGGAAATGGTAAAAAAAAAAAAAAATACTGTGGTTGCCAGGGATTGGCAGAGGAGGAGGAATTAATAGATGGACTGCAGAAGATTTCTAGGGCAGTGAAATTATTTTATGTGATACTTTCATGGTGAATACATGTCATTATACATTAACTGAAATCCATAGAATGCACAAAACCAAGAATGAACACTAATATAAACTACGAACTTTGGGTGATAATGATGTGTCAAGGTAGATTTATCAGTTGTAATAAAATGTTCCACTCTGATGGGGTACATTGATAGTGAGGGAGGCTGTGCATATATGGGACAGGGTTTCTGTGGGAAATCTCTATACTTTCTGCTCTATTTTGCTGTGAGCCCAAAGCTGTGCTAAGAAATAGTCTACTAAAAAATAGCATAACTGAAGCCATAAATCTCCTGCAAGTAAACAGGAGAAACCTCCTTGACATGGGTCATGACCATGATTTTTTAATTTTTTTGGATATAACACCTAAAGTATAAGCAACAAAAGCAAAAATAAACAAGTGGGTCTATATCAGAGTAGAAAGCTTCTGCACAGCGAAAGCAATTATCAAGAAAATGAAAAGGCATCTTATGAAATAGGAGAAAGTATTTGCAGAACACATATCTGATAGGTGTTAATACAATGAACTCCTACAAGTCAATAGCAAAACCCCATATAATCTAATCAAAATGGACAATGGACCTAAATAGGCATTTTCCCAGGGAAGATATTCAAATGCCCAATAGGTCCATGAAAACAACCTCTATATCACTCATCACCAGAGAAATGCAAATCAAAACCACAATGAGATACCTCCTCACACATGTTAGAATGCCAGTATCAAAAAGACAAGAAATAAAGTTGGTGAGGATGTGGAGAAAAGGGAACCCTCATGCACTATTGGTGGGAATGAAAACTGGTGCAGCCACTGTGGAAAACTGTGGAGGTTCTTCAAAAAATTAAAAGTAGAACTGCCATATGAACCAGCAATTCCACTTCTGGGCATATATGCAAAGGAAGTGATATTGCTATCTTGGGGGCGGGCGCCTGAGTGGCTCAGTCGTTAAGTGTCTGCCTTTGGATCCTGTCATGATCCCAAGGTCCTGGGACTGAGCCCCACACTGGGCTCCCTGCTCAGGGGGAAGCCTGCTTCTCCTTCTCCTTCTCCCACTCCCCCTGCTTGTGTTCCTGCTCTCACTGTCTCTCTTTGTCAAATAAAAAAATAAATAAAGTCCTTAAAAAAACTCACTATCTTGAATTGATATCAGTACCTGCATGTTTCCGCCGGCATTATTCACAACAGGCAAGACATGTAAACAACCTACAGTCCATCAATGGATGAATGGATAAAGAAAATATGATATTTTGGCAGCAGCTCTTCCTGCCCACGGGTCCTGTCCCTATGCTTTAATAAACCAACATTTTTCACCAAAAAAAAGAAAATATGATATTTTTCAGCCATAAAAATATTACTCAGCTATAAAAAAGAAAGAAACTCTACCTTGTGCAACAGTGTGGATAAACCGAAAGGGTATCAAGACAAATACTGTATGATCTCACAAGCGGAATGAAACAGACTGATGGTTGCCAGAGGTGGGTGGGCAAAAAGGATGAAGGTGTTCAAATAGTACACACTTCCAATTATAAGATAATTAAGCCCTGGGAATTAATGTACAGCATGGCGACTGTAGTTAACACAATTCTGTTGTATATTTGAAAGGTGTTAAGAGAGTAGATCTTGAACATTTTCACAAGAAAAAAATTGTCACTATGTGAGGTGATGGATGTTAACTCACCTTACTTTGGTAATCATTTTGCAATATGTTCATATGTCATATCATTATGCCACACACCTTAAACGTATACGATGGTATATGTCAATTATATCTCAATAAAATTGGAAAAACGTAGTACAAAGAAATTTTTCCCAAACTACTTAAAGAATAAGCAGCCCACACAATGCCCCATCATCAGATTGCTTTCATGTACGTTACCTAACACAGGGCATTCACAACCACACTCATCAGAATCAGGAGATCTCCCTTGACACACCGCTATTGCTTAATCTCCAGACCTCATTTGCATTTTCCCTGTTGTTCCCTTTTTACATCCTTTTTACTCTGATGTACAAAGACCCAAACTGAGGCCACGTGTCAAGTTTAGTGGCCAAATCTCGGTGTCTTTCAGTTTAAAACAGCTCCTCTGTCTTACCTTGGCTCTCAGGGCCTTAATATTTTTGAAGCTCACAGGAGAGGGACTTTGTTCAGTGCCACTAATTCAACGTTTTCTTGTGATTAGATCATGTTTTGAGTCCTTCCTAGAACCATCACTAAAGGATGCTGGGTTCTCCTTTTGCATTCTACCAGGTGGAACATGATTCACAATGTGTACTTTTACTGATGATGTTGACTGGATCATTTGATGAAGGAGATGTCTGCCAGGCTCCCTCACATAGAAGTATTCTTTTCCCCCTTTATAATCAGCAAGAATATTGTGGGGAGGAAATACGTAAATATCCCATTTCTCATCAAGCATTCAGCCACTGGTTTTAGCACTTGTTAGTGACTCTTGGCTGAGTGTTAAAATGATGGTGACCCAAGGGAGGCTGTTCCAGATATTTGCTTAACGAATGAATCTGCTGCTCACAGCCCAAGAGATAGATCGGTGTGATCACATCTCTTGTGCACTAGAGTCCCAGGAGGAGATGGCTCTTCTCATGAAGGCATGGCAGGGGTGGGAGAGATGCTCCCTCTTTAAACTCACTTGACTGCTTTTACCCCATCCCTGCCAGCAAGCTGATGGATTTCTCCAAGACATTCAGCAGACCAAAACCTGATATGTGGAACAATTTGCTGTCTTTCAGGAATGCAATGGGGAATCAGTGTAGGGTTTTAAACAGAGGAGTCACATGTTTATGTAAGTAAAAACAAAATGAAACCAAACAAAAGGTATGAATCATGGCCCCTACTCCCTTCCCCAAAATAAAACCTGACTCTACTCTGAGCCTACTCTCAGCGAGCGGCCCCAGTGGTATTGATCTGATGATGAGAGTCACACCAAAGTGTAAATGACTGACCAAGAGACAAACACCCTGACTGTTATGTGAACAACTTGGAGTGTGCAAAATTTTCAGCCAGAGAGATGGAGTGAAAAGACCCAGGAAGGACATTCAATTTGCTTCGCTTTCCAGAAACCTAGACAGGAATATTATCTATGAGCATGTGAGGATACTAAATGTCAGAGGAAGAAAGGAAGGGGCTTCCAGTTCCTCAGAGAGTTCCTGAGACTATGGACCTTGGTGGTGGTGTGGGGGGGGGGGGCTTTGACCCCTATCCCCTAGAAAGCCTCGCTGACTCCTGCTCCAGATGTCCCATACCTTTGGTTTCCTTGAGCAGCTCTTCTGTGAACTTGACCACCTTGGTCACTTCCACCCAAGGGAAGCCTTTGCCTACGGCAAAGATGATGCTTTCGTAGAGTGTATCCAGTAGAATGCTTTGGCGGGAGTCTCTCACTTCGTCAAACTCCTCCCAGTTCAGCAGTCTCCGTAGGTGTTCCCTACCTTTTGGTTTCTGCAGGGCATGATATGAGGGATGGTGGGTGAGACTGAGAAATCAAGATGCCAACCTCATTGAGCAAAACCCTACCGGGTCTTCAGGGCTCCCCATCATCCTGAAGAGTAACCAGGACTGTGGGTATGCCTGGGCAGAATTGTGCTTTCATTTCTGGACAGCTTTACCTCTCCTTTCTGGGAATGTGTTCTTTTTTCTAACACCTCTCCTTCCTCTGAGAGTTCTCGTGCTAGACACTATAGTTTCTAAGCTTGTATGCCTCCAGCAGGCTTCAAGTCCTGATTTATGGTCCCTCCTTCCTCTTCCTGAAGACAAAATTTGACTTCTCTCTGTGTCTATTCTCAACTAGCTGTCCCGGAGGTATTGATCTGATAATGAAATTTATGCTAAACTGTAAATGACTGCAAAGAGGCTTGGTGAGGTTATGCTGTAGGAGAAGGAATGTGTCTAACTTGGTGAAAATTCAGGCATTTTAGTAGACTAGTGTGGGGGCAGTGGGGAGCTTGATCAGAGTCCTAACTGTAAGAACCCAATTCACCTGAGTGTTTGTTTTGCTTTTCCAGAAAGTTTTCTGTAGAACGTCAACAGATGTAGGAGAAGCAAGTGCCTTTTAAAGACAAGGTAAGTCAAGGTGCAACATGAAGTAGAGACCCACCAAAAATGGGAGTGTTGCAGCTCTGGCTGCGGGAATCAGAGCTGCCTGGGAGATCTCCAGCTGCTGGTGAAAGCACATGCGAGGATGGGGAGGGAGACTCCACCAAGAAAGCCTTTACCTGGTGCCTGCCCATCAATTCATGGCTGCAGGTCAGAAGCTAATCTGTGCTTGGGGTCCTCTTGCCTGATCTCTACAGCAGTGCCCTGAGACACCTCTGTGGACAGCCCTTTTCTGCAAGGAGCTTGCAGAGAACTCCAGATCCTGCACTTGGTCCTCATTACTCCACAAGGCCATCCCCATTTGCTCATGTCTTTTGGCCTCAGAATTGGCTCTGAGAAATCAACAAAATCTGCCCTCTCCCAGCATTAAAGCAAGAGCCCCCTCCACCCCTCACCCCACAACCACACACACACAACCACACACATTGGCATACAAGCTCAAAAGGCTCACAGGGCCCTGAGTTTATCTGGTGAGAGGTGGCATCCCATGGTAACAAGCCCCAGGGATCTCCCTGGCCCTCCTCAGAGTAGAGGAAGGTACATAGTCTTTGTGTTTGTCTCCTCCTTTGCTCCAGCCAGGCTCTATTCCTGTAGGCTGGGAAAACAACCTCCAAGCTCCAAAGGCTGCTAAGACGTTGGCCTGGCATTCCAGCTGACACAAACTGATTGGAGGGCTCATAGGTGGTGTGCTAAGAAAGGAGTTATGTCCAAGGTAGACACCTTGAGGGAGAACCATTGAGGGGCCACTTCTCACACACACAGCACACCATTTTACCAATCTGAGCAAACTCTTTTAAAAGCTGTCTTTTCTCTTCACCTGAAATTGGAAGACTTTTTTTACTCCTTGTGGTGTTAAGAGTGCCATGGTCCCTGCATCCAGTTACTAGGAGACCTAGCCAGGACTGACGCAGAGTTTCTGGAACCCTGGAGGTGAGTGTGCCAGCTTTGTGAGGTCATGAAGACCTGCTTTGAGGTGGCTTTTTCCAGGCTTCTTTCCTCATGGCCCCTCCTCTCCAGCTGGGTTCTGGGTTTCATTCCCCCACACCTGCTTCAGGGGTCTTGATCCATTTCCTACAATGTCCAACCTCTCCTCACAGGTGGTGAGCTTTCTCATGCTTTCCTGTGAACACTCACAAATGTCCCCCATCCTACATCTCCTTTAACCCAATCCCCACTTCTCTCCTTCCTTTCACAGTCAATGATTTGTCTCCATGTTTTCATGGAGTTGTTGTCTTCATGTCTTCATGGATTTTCCTCCAATCAAGACCTGGTCTTAGATCCGTTCTTCTTGGCTGGCCAGTAGTATCTGTGACTTCCAGTTTCCTGCATCCTGATTTCTCTTCAGGGTGCAGAAAACAGGTTTGTAGGGGTGTCCTCTAGTTCAGTACCCAAGAAGCCACAGCCAAGATGAGTAGGGATTGAGTCTCTTCTCTTGGGGTTGGTAGCTGAGCCATCTGATCATGGGGCTGCCTCCATTGATACCTTCCCAGACATCATTGTCTCTTTTGGTTTGGGCCTGGCAAGGGAGTTTCTGGTCTGAAGTGAGAGCTCACAGGTCATAGCTTTACCCTGTGCCAGGGAAGAAGTAAGAGCTCCCAAGTTTCCAGCATCCACCACTTTAACCATTAAAAGTCATTATTCCTATTAGATCCATGGCTTCATCATGCTGGGTGGGTTTCATGACCCACTTTTGCTACCCTCATGGACTTCAGGGCCCTTACTACCTTTTCTTCCATGAGGAAGAACTTGGTTAGGGCCACTTAGTTACACTCCTGCAAATTACTAGGGACAAAGGGATGGGGAAGTGGTGTCCTTCCTTCCCATGAGGCCTCGGGCTCCTCATGCCAACTTACCCATTCTCTTTTCAGCAACCCTTGCATTCTTGTTTATCTCATGGAGGGTGTCCCTTTTCAACGTGTGGTTCCTTCATAATGGATCCCTTTTCATCATCATCATCCTTGGCTGATGCTTCTTGACTTCATTTCATTTCATTTCTTTCCTTTTCTTTTCTTTTTTGGTTTTATTTAAATTCAAGTTAGTTAATAAATAGTGTATTATTAATTTCAGGATAGAATTTAGGGAGTCATCAGTTGCATATAATACCCAGTGCTCAATTACATCAAGTGCCCTCTTTAATGCCCATCAAACAATTACCCCATTCTTCCACCCTCCATGAACTGTTTCCTCCCAAAGGATCTCTCTATCCTTCTCCTCGCTGCCTTCTCTGAAGACTTCTCTTCCTCTATTTTTTCCTTACATGTTGGTGTTGTCCATTGCTCTATCTTACCCTGTTATCCTTCTAAGCCACATATTCTTTTTAAAAACTCTAGTATGGTAGTACTTAACACAAGATCTACCCTCAATACATTGTTAAGTGCATAAGACAGTCTTGTTAACTACAGGCAGTATGTTGTATGGTAGGTCTCTAGAACTTATCCACTTTGTGTAACTGAAACAACACATCCATTGATGAGCAATCCTCCACACTCCTCTCCTAGACCCTAGCAACCACCGTTCTACATGCTGACTCTATGAGGGTAACTACTTTGGATACCTCATATAAACAGAATCACATGTACTTGCCTTTTTGTGATGGGCTTCTTTCATGAACTCAGCATAATGTTCACAGCTCATGTATTCTTAAGGGATTTTTTTTTCCAGTTGCATGACTTTCATGTCTATCCATAGAAAATGACTTCCAAATTCATGAAACGAATGTGTCTCCTCTGTCCCCAGCTTGGAGTGTGCTTTTGTGCTGTCTCTTCCCTGAGAAAGGATGACAGGTAGCTCTGCTACTTGTTAGATTTGAGGGGGATCACAGGGTTTCAGGGTTTCTGTGGGGTAGAATCCTGATGCAGGTGTTTGAAGGAATCAGTCCCCAAGTCTAGTGTTACTTGGTGGGTGCTGTCCCTGTCTATAGTCCTGGGGTAAGTGATGCAGGCCAGCCTCTGTGCCTGGACACTCTGATGCTCTTCCTTGACTTCTCTCCCAAGTAGTGTTGGGCTGGGTCTCGATATCCCAGACCCAGAGCCCCTTCTCATCTCCTTTCCCATCCCTCTCAATTTTCTCCTTATGGTTACAACTCTCTTTGTTACATCAGGAACTCAAACAGACTTAGAAATGAGATTTTATTCTTGCACATAACTAAAATGTCTTGGGGTATGTTTAAGGAGAAGCTAGATCCAGGTGTCCCATCTCTATTCATTCTTAGGATCTTCCCTGAGATTTTCCTTTATCATTTCTTTCCTAAAATGTAATTTTCACTTCCCTCACCTGGCTAACTCTCATGGATTTTGCAAAACGCAGCCTGCACATCAGCTCTTCTGGAAAGACTTTCAGATCCTTCATCCCCAGGCTTGTTAAGCATCTCTCCAACTGTTCAAGCCAGCAATCTGTGGGATGTTACTTACTGCTCCTCCCCCTGTTCCTTTGCAGATACCAACTTTACCTCCCAGATTTTTATTGAGCTCCTTCTCTTCTCTTCATCCCATTGCTACTTACCCAAGTAGAGTCCCATCAATTCTTGCTCCCAATCCTTTTACCCATTCTCCATGTTGTTGCCAGAGTAAACAAACAAACAAATTTGATTATGGGCTGGAAACTGGCAAAGGGGAATTTACTAGGATGTTCATAATGTTCTGCATTTTGTTTTGGGGGTTGGTTACTCAGATTTATATCTTCACTTATGATCTCTGAATTCTATTTTATATAAATTTAATTTCCCCTTTGTTTACACATGCAAATACATTTACACATAAAATTGGATTATGTCAGTTTCCTGCTTCAAAACTTTAAATTGTTGCTTATAGAGTAAGTTCTAAAGCCTTCATGGGTCTTAAAAGTCCTTATAATGATCTGGATGCTTCTTCCTTGTCCAGCCCATCCTGACCACTCTGCCACTGGCCACTCTTCCAGTCCTCTTCTGTCCTCCCTCCAGAACTTTGTACACACTATCTTCTCTCCTGGAACACTTTCTTCTCTCTCACTCTGCATCCAACATTCTAATATCTCACATCTCAACTTTATCATCTCTTTCCTGGGGAAACTTTCCTGAATCCCTGTGACATGGTCTTTTAGTACTAAATGCATCACTGGCAGCACTTTGCTCATCGTAATTTTTCATTTTGATTAACCATTTTGATGATTTGGTTTTTTTAATTTAATTTTATTTTTTCAGTGTTCCAAGATTCATTGTTTATGCACCACACCATGCCTGTTTCCATCTAGATCATAAGGCAAGATGGCATTTTACTTTCTTAAAAGATTTTATTTATTTATTTGACAGAGTGTACGAGAGCACAAGCAGAGGCATCAGAGGGTGAGGGAGAAGCAGGCTCTTTGCTGAGCAGGGAGCTGGATGCAATGTGAAGCTCAGTCCCAGGACCCTGGGATCATGACCTGAGCCGAAGGCAGATGCTTAACCAACTGAGCCACCCAAGCACCCCAGCATTTCATTTTATTGATGATTTTATTTCCTGCTCTACAAACCGTAGTAGGCAGAGCTGCATATTGACTGGATGTGACTATCATAACAACAGGATATCTCACCTGTTTATTGAGAACTTCTCCCTCAGCCTGCTTTCCCCATGACAACGTGAACAATGTTTTCTTCTCTGGGGCCCTGCTACCTTACATAGGGCCTGCAAGGTAGCTGGCACTCAGTGTTTTCTAGTTGAATAACTGGAAGCATCACAATGTGATATTGACAGGAGGAAAACAAGTTATACCTGCCTTTGCACTCGACTCATTTGGCCACAGCCAATATTCTTTAGTAATTCATGGACTTTCTCAGATCTCCTCTGCAATCCATACAAAACCACAGAGTCCAGCACTCTTAAACTTAATGGTATTTGAGATACCTTTTCCTATTTACTGTATGTGTATATTAACTCACCTATGTTAAAGATATGTTTGTTCATAAGAATAATTTCATATACTTACTAAGCAATGCTTAAAAGTGTTTTTAGTTAGTAAATAGTGAGCACTATGTTTCAGGAACTTTAACTATCTCTTTAATCTTTGCAATAATTCCATAGGATAGATATATTAATGATCATTCCTTTTTGGCATATGAGGAAACTGAAGCTTAGAGAGATTAAGTATCTTGTACAAGATCTCACAAAACTAGTATTGGAACCCTGACCTTAACACTTGGCCATGCTAACCTCTATTGCAAGATTCAAGAGTTTTCTAGATAAGATCTGGACATTTGGGTTCATGGACTCCAGTTAGTGCTCAAGTAGAGTTTACGTAACTTCTCACTTTGGGCTACAGTGAGAAGTTTATTTGAATGATTTATTTGAATGATTCAGGGGAGAACTGACCAATATTTTTCTTTTTATCCTTTATCATCATCAACAACTTTTTTGTAGCAGTCATCATGTTACCCATTCATCTTATAACTTATTCATCTTGTAACTGGAAGTTTGTTCCCTTTTACCAACTCTCCTTATTTCTATTTCCCATCGCCAACCAATGACAACCAATAACTTTTGAACTCTCTGTTTCAATGAGTTTGACTTTTTTTTTTTTTTAAAGATTCCACACATAAGTGAGATCGTTTTTGTGATGGGCTTATAATGTCATCATAGTTCATCCGTGTTGTAGCCCGTGCCAAAATTTCCTTTTTAAGACAGAATAATATTCCATCATATGGGTAGACCACATTTTGTTTATCCATTCATCCACTGGTGGACACTTGGGTTGTTTCTACCTGTTGGCTTTTTTAAAAAATATTTTATTTATTTATTTGACAGACAGAGATCACAACTAGGCAGAGAGGCAGGCAGAGAGAGAGAGGAGGAAGCAGGCTCCCTGCCAAGCAGAGAGCCCGATGTGGGGTTCAATCCCAGGACCCTGGGATCATGACCTGAGCCGAAGGCAGAGGCTTTAACCCACTGAGCCACCCAGGCGCCCCATACCTGTTGGCTTTTGAGAATACTACTGCTATGACCATGGGTGTTCAAAGAGATCATTGTAATTTGGAATCTTACAGGATCAAAAATAAAACTGCTTCTATACTTCAAACTGAACAATTTATAAATAGTGGCTTAAAAATGACAGCCACAGTAAGTAAAGACTGCTATCTCACTAGGCAAAGACAATGATCTCCTAGTAAAGATAAGATTAAACCTTCCAAACAGAACATTGTTGGAAATTACCTCAAATCAGTAGTCCTATTTTATGGGCTAAAGTATTATGCTGTGGCCAATAGAAAAAGGTCAGCAGCCCTAAAAATTAAGTCTAGATAGGCTCTTTGGTTCCGTGTGGTTGGTTGCACATGGAATCAGTAGGAATCAATGAGAACCAAAGTCACCTAAGTTTTGAGAGAATAATGTTACCATCGAAACCCAATCTGACTTGCAACATCCCATGACTCTTAAAACAAAACTACTCCGATACCTCCAACCCCAAACAAATGAGAGGTGAGCTTTAAGGATTGTGAATTTCTAAAAAAAGTCTCCTAAACACCATTCTGAGATGGAGCTTGGAAAATAATGGATGAGGAAAAACTTCCCAGAGGGGAGAACTATGAGGAAAATGCTTAAAGGAAATTCTCTCAGAGGTTGAAGCAACTGTCCAGGAATATGATCCACGGCCAAGACCAAGAGCCTACACTGGTTCTATTCCAGAGTATTCCAGGATTGCCATGAATCAATGAATGCTGTGGGTTTCCCATTTTTCTCTCTCTCTTTCTCTCTCTAAATTATCTCTCTTTTATGGGAGTTTTAAAGACAGTTATCTTTCCTTTCTGTCATTGCATATGAGGGCTGCTGGGGCAGATTCTTTGACTTAATGGTTTTCAGACCTTGGGCTACAGGGACCATATTTACTTATTTTTTTTTAAATTTAATTTTATTTTTTCAGTGTTCCAAGATTCAGTGTTTATGCACCACACCCCGTGCTCCATGCAATACGTGCTCTCCTTAATACCCACCACCAGGCTCATCCATCTCCCTATCCCCCATCCTCTCCAAGACCCTCAGTTTGTTTCTCAGAGTCCACAGTCTCTCATGATCCATCTACCCCTCTGATTTACCTCAATTCACTTTTCCTTTTCTTCTCCTAATGTTCTCCTTATTATTCCTTATGCTCCACAAGTAAGTGAAACCATATGATAATTGACTTTCTCTGCTTGACTTACTTCACTCAGCATAATCTCCTCCAGTCTCGTCCATGCTGATACAAAAGTTGGGTATTCATCCTTTCTGAAGGCTGAGTAATAGTCCATTGTTTATATGGACCACATCTTCTTTACGCATTCGCCTATTGAAGGGCATCTTTGTTCTTTCACACTTTGGCAACTGTGGACATTGTTGCTATGGGCACATATGGCCCTTCTTTTCACTCCATCTGTATCTTTGGGATAAATACCCAAGAGTGCAATTGCAGAGTCATAGGGTAGCTCCATTTTTAATTTTTTGAGGAATCTCCACACTGTGTTCCAAAGTGACTGCACTAATTTGCATTCCTACCAACAGTGTAAGAGGCTTCCCCTTTCTCCACATCCTCTCCAACATTTGTTGTATCCTGTCTTGTTAATCTTTGCCATTCTAACTGGTGTAAGGTGGTATCTCAATGTAGTTTTTTTTTTTAATTTTTTATTTTTTATAAACATATATTTTTATCCCCAGGGGTACAGATCTGTGAATCACCAGGTTTACACACTTCACAGCACTCACCAAATCACATACCCTCCCCAATGTCCATAATCCCACCCCCTTCTCCCAAACCCCCTCCCCCCGGCAACCCTCAGTTTGTTTTGTGAGATTAAGAGTCACTTATGGTTTGTCTCCCTCCCAAACCCATCTTGTTTCATTTATTCTTCTTCTACCCACTTAATCCTCCATGTTGTATCACCACTTCCTCATATCAGGGAGATCATATGATAGTTGTCTTTCTCTGCTTGACTTATTTCGCTAAGCATGATATGCTCTAGTTCCATCCATGTTGTTGCAAATGGCAAGATTTCATTTCTTTTGATGGCTGCATAGTATTCCATTGTGTATATATACCACATCTTCTTGATCCATTCATCTGTTGATGGACATCTAGGTTCTTTCCATAGTTTGGCTATTGTGGACATTGCTGCTATAAACATTCGGGTGCATGTGCCCCTTTGGATCACTACATTTGTATCTTTAGACACTGGACCAGATGGACATCACAGATATATTCAATGTAGTTTTGATTTGAATTTCTATAGGGACCATATTTAGATATGATAGAAAAGAGAGCATCACTCTTAGTAGGCATGAATATGAATATGAAGAAGGGTATTTATGGATGATGGGTAGTTCAAGGGGTTGGATCTCTTTGTGGTTTGTCCAGTATTTATTCTCCCCTAGTCATACCAGTAGGATTCCAATCATCTTAAGATTGCAATGTATGCAACTGAAAAATATTTACCTTTCTCCCTTGCATTTTGGAGAGATTATGTGACATTTACCCTGGAAAGATTTTCTGGGCTTTGGAAATCCTACTTGCCCTTTATCCCTTTCTTTCTTCCAATTTGGAATGTAGAGATGATCACAGGAGCAATAGCAAACACATGAGTGAGAATTCCATCCTGGAGTCTCTGATGATAGCTGAGGCTACTGCACCAGCCGCTGACTACAGAAATCTGAACTTTTGTGGTATGAGAGAAAAAAAAACCACCCACTTCTTAAGCCACTGTTATTTGGGTTTAGAGTTATGTGTATCTACACTCAGTCTCTCAGTATTGCAGGAACTAATTGCTGAGGCCCAAGTTGGGTCAAACCAGGTCATAAGATGGATCCGGCAATGGGGGTTTCTTGTTCACAGAAATAAAGTGATTTGCCAGAACCAGGAAGTGGGGGCGTTTAGGTTTCAGGATATCTCCCCTGGTCACCAATGTGCATTGCACGTCCTACTTCCTGTCAGGGCCTTGAGAAAGAGACAGTCATCGGTCATCTTGGAAGACTTTTCCATGGCTGGGGGTGGGGTGGGCAGGAAATCTGCTCATTAACATAAAAGGAGTCCCGCTAAGGACAAATTATTATGAGAAGCCAAAGGTCTACTGTGTTTTGGACACTACTCAGAAGGTAAATTTAGGCTTTTGAGCATGCAATCTGTTAGACCTTAGTTTCCCTGGGCAAGGACCCCTGGAATTGAGATGGGGGAGGTACACAACAAAGAAAGGCCAGTTTTAGGACCCAGTAAACCTCAGCATGTTTCTAAGCATTCATTCATTCACTCAAAAATGTTTATGAAGCATGTAAGAGAAACCATTTTGCCACAAACGTGAGATACAGAGATAACCTGTAAATTCCTCTATGATGTGGCCCCTCCCCCAGCCCTGCCTTGGGGCATGCTCAGTCTTGAGGATTTTGAGCCTTTTCTTGCCTCTATCCAGAAGGCTCTTCTCTCAGGTTTGGCTTGGGAGAGAAACAGGGAAGAGCCTGTTTGACCAGCTCTTTCCACTCAGGACTTGACCAATGTCACATTCTCAGAGATGCTTTCCTCTCACTCTCTGTACCATCATCCTGCTTTATTTTCCTTCACAGCACTAATTACCACCTGCCATATATTTATTTGCTATATGTTTGTCTTTTCCTCACTAGAATGTAATGTCCATGAGAGCAGAGTCTTCTCTTTGCTCACTGCAGGAACCATGTGCTCACAACAGTGTCTGACACTGAGCACACACTTCATATTAATTAAATGAATGAATGAACAGAGGCCTTGTCCCCAAGATGCCTCATATTAATTGAATGAATGAACAGAGGCCTTGTCCCCAAGATGCCTCCAGTTTGGGAGAGGAGCAGATCAAGTCACCAATAGTGCTGTGTAAATGTAAGAACAACACTCAGGAGGCTGTGAGGGAAGAGAGGAAGGCACCCAGACCAGACAGGAATGGATGTTTGGAGAATATGACTCTGCAGAGACAGAGCAGAACTAAAAGGGGACTCAGGGTCAGGGCAGAGAAAGAGGATGGAGTCTGGGTGATTAGCCATGTGAGACAAGTTGGGGAACATTTCTTCCTCTAAGAAGAAATGGGGGGATGATAAAAGAAAGACAAATACTATATAATTTCACTCATGTGGAATTTAAGAGCAAAGCGGATGAACATAGGGGAAGGGAAGGAAACGTAAAATAAGAAGGGAGGCAAACCATTAGAGGCTCTTAACTCTAGAAAACAAATAGGGCTGTTGGAGGGAAGATGGGTGAGGGGATGACATAACTGGGTGATGAGCATTAAGGAGGGCATGTGATGTGATGAGCACTGGGTTTTATACACAGTTGATCAATCACTAAACTCTGTACTGAAAGTAATAATACAGTGTGTTAACTAAATTGAATTTAAATTGGAAATAAAAAAGAATGGTAAGGTGGGGGTGTGGGGTCATAATGGAAAGTTGAGAAAGGCCACTGTAAGACATGATCCTAACTTCAATGTAGGAAAGAGACATGTGGAAGTTATCTTTAGGGTCAGGGGAGACATCATTCTAGGGAGAGACTTTTTTTAGACTAGTTTAATAGGCTTCTTTTGTTGTGCCAAGATGGCTTTTGGGGAATACTGGAGCAGAGGGCAGACGGCTACATAAATGGCTCTGCATAAAAAGTGGATAGAACATTCAGTATTTGACCTCAAAATGGGGGTTCTTACTGGCAGTGAAGAAAGTAGGCATGGCAGTTAGGTAGGCAATCAACCTCACCTACCCCAACAAAAAGCCTTTCTGCCTAGGAATAATAAAGCATTTCTTGGTATAAAAGAAGGGGCAGGGCCTTGCGTGTAGAAGAGGTGAAGAAACAGAGGACTACGAAGAGGATCTTGAAGAATAGGATACAATGAAGGAAGCTGGGACCCAAGAAGAGGGGCCACCATGAGAAGTCCTCACTGGTGGGGAAGGTGTGATGACCGAGGAGTTTGGCACACAGGGATGTGTCAGAGTCACTTTAAAGTGTCCTCCTTCACTGGGCTATGACATAACCCCAACTGCCCTTCTTTACCCCTGAAATCACAGACCTCTATTATGTACAATGGTCTGGTTATGAAGAAATTAAGACCAATGTGGGGCAAAGAATGGTAACAGCTCAAAAGCTACCAGGTGAGAGAGTGGGAATTTAGCAGTTTGAAAGTTCTACTCCCACCAAATCCCTCCAGAGACATGGGGAAGGGGGGGCGTTTCCCATCAACATTGGATGCTACTGGATTCTGTTTACCTTCTTCTTTAAGAAGAGAGTGACCCCAATCTGATTTTTACTTTACAATAGTAGGGCATAAATAATGCTGTTGCTAAGGGTGAGGGGGGCATGAATGGAGTTTGGTCAGGTGGGGAAAGCAGAGATTTGGAAGAGCCAACTGTAGAGGATAGCCTTATATCTCCCAAACTGTAGAAAACACAATTTAAATAAAAGGACTTAACCACACTTGGTGAATACATATTAGTCCAGGTCTAAGTTTCCTTGAGAGCCTCTCTTGGAGAGGAGGGGGTCGTAGAGAGATCAAAATCCAGGGAAAGGTAAGTAGAGAGGAAAAATTTTAATCCTATGATCAGAGAGCCCAACTCCTATTATCCTGGTCAGAGGTCTGTTGAGACAGTGACCTGGATAAATTGGTGATTAATTGGAATAGCTAGAGTGAGGACTGACCTGACCAGAAGCACTGAGGAGTATCACTGGATGCTCAGATAATGTTGATACGATGAGTTGGCAGAAACCTCAACCCACAGGAATGAGTGAATTCCTCCAGAAGCTTCCCACCCCTGAGTGTGGAAAAGAAAAAGGATGTGGCAGGATGGATCAGAAAGACAGTGACTGAAGTAACATCCCTTGAGCACTGGGTTGGAGGCAAAGTGATCAGGTGCCAGGAAAGGGGCAAAGGAATCTGAGGAGGGTGGCTAAGTTCTGGTGAGCATGAAGAACAGATATAGTGGGGGCGGGAAGAGAGAAAGGGAGCCAGAGATAGAAGACCATGGCCTGACAATGATCTCATAGAATTAAAATTTCCAGAACTAAGAATGTCCTGGGTGACCAGACTGAGGAACAGACATGGGTTTTCACAGTGCTACAACCTTCCCATTTCTTGACTCCTCTCCTCATTCCCTTTTTGAAACTTCATGCTCTTTTTTTATTCTTTTAATAAAATCATTCCTTTTCTTGGCCTATGCTGTTCTCCCCATAAAAAGCATAGTAGAGTGGGAGGCTGATACCAAGCAGCCTGAATCTAAATTCTGGCTCCATTGCATACCAGCCAAATGACTTTTGGAAAGTTAACCTTTCCAGAACTCAGTTTCTCTATTCAAAAAGTGTGATAATAATATCTACCCCATAGACTAGATGAATCAGCATGTCTTGAATATCAATGAATGCTGTACACTTTTCAGGTATTCAGTGAGCCAATACACACCATCTGAAATTTCTTCGTGTTGCTTATGGTCCAGAGTTGGCATGAAGAATCTGGATTTCAGTCAATGACTATTGCATTGGACAATGCCTGTTCTGACTTACTACAATTATCTGAGGAAGCCTAGAGTGATGATTAATTTTAGGTATCAACTTTGCTGGGCCAAGGGATGCCCAGATAGCTGGTAAAATATTATTTCTGGTTGTGTCTGTGAAGGTGTTCCTGAAAGATACTCACATTCAAATCGGTAGACTCAATAAAGCAGATTGCCCTCCCCAATGTGGGTGGATGCTATCCGATCTGTTGAGGGCCCCCCAAAGATCAAGAAGGCAGAGAAAAGGTGAATTTGTTCTCTTTGTTTGAGCTGAGACATCCATCTTCAACTGCCACATCGGTGCTCCTCAGTCTTGGGCCTTTTGACTTATACCATCAGCTCCTCTGGTTCTCAGGCCTTCTGGCTGGGACTGGAACTACACCACCAGCTATCCTCACTCTCCAACTTGCAGATGTGGGGCTTCTCAGCCTCCGTAACTGCATGGGACAATTCCTTATAACCTCTTTCTATATATCTAAATCTCTCTATACTCTACTCATTCTGTTTTACTTGAGAACTTTGACTAATACACCTAGCTTTCAAATACAGAGTGATCTCCACTCTGCAGCCCACGTGTACGCACATCTGATTGGATTGAATCCCACACCTGTCAACCAGAGGCAAGCCTTGAGTGATTTTGTGGAACTGATCAGTCATGTTGATATTGAACGTACATTGCTTAAGTTGTCACCTCGTGAGGGCAATGCATTCTCAGTCCCCATCGTTTCTGCAGCTGGGTCTTTCACCTCATTAAATTCCAGTGAGGAAACCACCAAGTGTTAGGTCATGTAGTTCATTCCTGCCTCTAAGAAACTCTTCACCTAAATGTGAATATTCTTAGAAAGGATAGTTTTCTGCTCTCAGAGAGAGTGGATTTGATAATTCCAGGCTTCAGTAGTTCCCCAGAAGTGTTGCCAACATAAAGCCAAAACGATCAATTCAGTCTAAAGTCAGTAAGTGGGGCCCTCCAAGACTTGGTAGAGAGAATAGAAGGTGGATGGTTTTACCCATCAGCTGGTTCTTTTAGGCCTTTATACACCTAATTCCTATCTCATACAATGACACTCTATTTTCTTTTCTGATTTGTTCAGGGAGATGGGAACCAGCCAGCCACCTCTCCCCTAGTGTCCCTGACTCAGGAATTGTGCTTCCATGGAGCAACCCCTGCCATCACAGGCTGCTTGTGGCCCACCCAGGTGGCTGGAATCAGGCGGGAGCCCTGGTGCTGGGAGGGTGCCCCTGAAAGCCCATGGGGGCTGTGTTTAACAGTCTTGAAGAGTGCACCCTTGGGCAGAGGGCCAGGAACAATCTGTGTAAACCACTAAGCTAATTATTCTTTCTGCAGATGGTGTCCCCCACTAATCCTCTCTGGGTTTGTCATAATCCAGTTCTTTTCTGAGGCGAGCTTCTGGGTGCCCGGCTTTTGTGCAAAAGGGCTATCTGCTAAAGCAGAGGAGATAGGGTGACTGCTTTGTGGGACTGGGGTTCTGGGCTCTTGAGCCAAGGAGAGTGGCTGCAACTACTGTCCAGAAGGCCACAAGCCCTGTGGCCCTAGGAGGCTGAACCAGCTTCAGAGAGTGGGGCAAGCATCCACACTGGCCTGACTTTCCACTGCTGGCTGTGTCCTTGGGGCTCAGATTGCTCAGAGGAGGTGGCCATGACCTTTTGCTCTGCAGAGGACTGTGAGTCTGTAGGTCTGTATCCCTTGGGGTCAGCCGCCCCAGGGGTAGAGTATCTTAGCTCTGAGAAGTCACAGCCAACAGGGCGGCCATTTCAGCCTGAGCCTCTGGGAGGGACGTCTTGAGTGGGATGCTTGTGGTGATGCAAGATTGGGTCTCTTACCCAGTCTGCTGGGCTGTTTGGAGTAGGTCATGTTTAAACACGGTGCTGCTGAGATTCAGGTTCCTGCTCGTTGATTTACAGGATATTAATATTATAGCCTGTCTGGTTCTCCCACCCATCCCAGGAGAGTGAACAATGCAGTCACTGGAGCCAGAGAGGGAGAAATCCCTCCTGAGGACCCTCCTCAGACTCTTAGAGTGGAGGGGGCACTGCCCTTCAACTTCTGCAAGGTGAAGATGGCCCATGGTGGGATGGTTCAGGGGTCACACTTGGTTCTCAGAGGATCAAGACTTCAAGGGAAGGCTATAAAGAGCCAGGGTGAATATAAAGATTGGCAGGGAAAAGGGTTAGGAGTCCCTAGGAATCACATAATTGATTTTTCTCTACTGGTTTAGAGTTAGCACTCATTCCTACGGAAGAAAGTGGGACATGGAGAGATTAAATTATAAAGGGCCACAAAGCCAAACCCAGTTTCTGCCTCAAACCTCTTTCCTCCTTGTTGCTCTTTCTATGGTCATTCCTGGATAAAGACAAATGCCATCCTCCTATCCCAGGTTTACTGACAAAGAGACTGAGGCTTGGGGTAGCTGGGTGATTTGCAGAGGGCACACAGTCAGCGAGGGCAGACTGGTTAGCCAAATCCAGTGTGACTGCCACTAATTGTCTCTGTGCCTCAGTTCTGTGCCTTCCTGCAGGGCTGCACCTTACTGCCGACTCATCCCCTACTTGGAGGAGGAAGTCCACTCCATAGTGTGGGGAAGGGGGCACAAGCCACTGCCTGCCTGTTGTGTAACCATGGAGGAGGAGGCCTGAGAAGTGATCTGGTCCCTTCTCACAGTCAAGAAGTGCACCTCAAAGAGTGAGAATATCCTCTGCTAGGCTCAATTTCTAGAGAAGTACAACCTGCATCAGTCTCTATTTACCCTCTTAGATATACGGATGTCATCCAGAAATCCTCTTATTGCAGTGATGTAAGACAGGCCTGCTTTCCTTATTCAAGCTTGGGGGAAAGAGGAGAGCTGGTTGCCATTTTCAATACCTTCATGCTTCAATGTATGTTTGGCTATGTGCATGTAGGGGTGCATGTCTATATGTATGTGTCTGTGTGTGTACATGTCTGCATGTGTAAATGTACATGCCTATAAGTTGTATATAGGCGAATGGGTATTTCTTTGTGCATGTGTATGCACCTGGGTGTGTGTGTGTGCGCATGCCGATGCAGGAGAGCTGGAGGTGCTGAGACACCACTGGACTGGCAGTCAGAATGTCTAGACCTGCTCTGGCTGGCTGCCTGGTACTCCTGCTCTCTAGGTCTTGGTTTTCCATGTGGAAGGAGAGCTGGATGGACTAAAGGAGCCATTTCTTCTTTACAGGGCAACAGCCTATGCCTGCAGTGTTCACCCGCTTTCTCAGCTCCAAGCCAAATAACCCCAGTCCCTATAACCTTTCCCTGTAAAGCACATTTTCCAATCCTTTAATCATCTTAGTTATTTTCCTCTGAACTCCCTCCAAGATACCTATGTCATTGGATAAGTATGTGGTATAAATTAGTCAGTGAATCAATCTGTCAACAGTATCTCTTGAGCAACCAGCCTGTGGCTTGCAGGAGGTGCAGGGCTGATACAATCCAACCACACAGGAACAGAAAGAGTTTTCACTCTTTCTGTTTCCTTCAGACCAAGGGTTTGTTTGTCCAACAGTGGTCTGGGGCACTGTGGACATGCTGGGAAGATATTGTTCCTTTTAATACCACCATCTCTTGAAGGTCAGGGTTGTGCCTCAACATCAATATCTGAAAATGTTTAAGTAAACATTTAAGCGCACCTGCTTTGTTCAGAGCCATATGATAGGCATGTTAAGAGTTAGGAAATGAGCATGATGTAGTCCCTGACCACTAGGAGGAGAGGCAGGTGCAAGAGGTAGAGAGTAAAGGGTAGGTATGGAAGCAAAGAGGGATAAGTGTGTCCTAAGACAGAATTTGCCAATTTCAATGCTGCAGATAGGACATTGATATTCAATGTGGGCTGCTTTGAAAGCTTTTCTCTCAGATGCAGCATGGTCAATAATAAAGTGAAGTAGACAAAAGAATTCAGAATTTGGAGTACACCAAACCTTTATTTGAATAATGATTTCACCCTTCATTAGCTGGGTGAACCTCAGGCAAGTTGATTAAGGTTTCTGAATTTCAGGTTCCCTACATGGAAGAATAATACCTACTAGGAAGGATTATTTGAACTTAGTGACATCATATTTGTAAAGTGTCTGGTGCATAGTAGGTGACTGGTATTATAATCTCCCTTCCCCTGTCAATTCATTAAGGATCATTTGCTGAAAAGTCTTCAGCTCTTCTGGATGGATAAATGTTGGTCATACCACCAGTTGGGGTTCTAAGTTCTGCGAGTTGATTATATGAGTTGACCTTTCTGAGCCTGCTTCTTTATTTATAAACTTCTACCTCACAGGTCAGATTTAAAGGTAATAATTAGAAAAATTATGATGAGCAAAGCACTTCATAAACTATAAAACACAGTAAAACTACTAATGGCTTAATATTACCCATCAGCTTTAGCTTACTCACCCATAAAATGAGTATAATAATAGTAATTTCTATGAAGATGAAGTGAGATGACCAATATAAAAATAATTTGTGAAATTATAAAGAACTGTGGAGTCTTGTTCTTATAACTTCCCTAAGCTTCAAATTCTTCATCCATAATACGACAGGATTGCCAATAGGTTCATCTTATGTGCCAACCTTGGTCATGTAATAGCTCATTATTTTACATGTGAATAGTGCAAATTTCTAGTTAATCCCTGCTGCTGTTGCCTTGGGTCCCATTGTCCCCTTTGGTCAAAGCTACACATTGGGCCACTGTTATATCAGGATGCTTCTGGCTACAAGAAACAGAATTCCCAGCTAAAAGTGGTTTTAAGGTAAGGGATTTGGTGTCTCATCTAACAAGAAGTCCAGAGGCAGGGTGATTTCAGGGTTGATTAGTTCAGTGGTTTGACCAAGTTAAGACTCTAGAATTCTCTTGGCTTTCTCTTCATGGTCACGTGGTGGCTATAGCAGTGCCAACAATCACATCTACATAATGACAACAATCAGAAACAGGAAGAGATGAATCCCTTTTAATGTACAAAACAAATTCTTGGAAGCCTCTTATTTTCTAGGGTTGTATCACATGCCCTTTGATAGGGGGGAATGGATTGCATGATTGAATGTGACTAGTCAATATTCAACTTGTGTGGCTGGAAGAGGCTCATGAAACACGTGGTCACCCAATCAGGCCTCTGTTAGCAAGGGAGAAAGTCCACAAGTGCAAAGAAGGAGGTGACCAGCAATGTCTCTTTCCAACTAGAACCAGGTCCATAGGGCTTTACTTGCACACCTCTCCACAATGTTGTGAGGTTTTCCTGTAGCTGGGGTCACAGCTAGAAAAGCCCCCACCACAATCCTGAAAAGCAGTTTAAACAGATATTCACCACCCTTCATGAGAGAATTTGAGCTTTCTGGGAACCAGTGGGAGCAATCCAGCCTCCTTTCTTGGCAGGAAGATTACTGGTCTAGAGGGTCAGGGCAAGATCATAGCCCTGTGGACTCGGCGGCCCCAGATTCTTTCCCAGGCAAAGTGCTTGACCCTGAGAATTGAAAATCAGCATCACAACATTACTACTGTGTGTGATATTTCCTTCTGAATCTAGCATAGTGCTAGTACCTACAGCATGTGCCTGAAAAACACCTAAGGTGCTTAAGAAAGGCACTTTAATTGCCACAATTTAAGCAGTTCAATCAGCGAGTGGGTTTTTTTTTTTTTTAAGATTTTATTTATTTATTTGAGAGGGAGAAAGGGAGAACATGAGCAGGGTGAGGGACAGAGGGAGAAGCAGGCTCTCCACTGAGCATGGAACCCAAAGCAGGGCTCTATCCTGGAACTTCAGGATCATGACCTGAGCCTAAGGCAGACACTTCAGCAACTGAGCCACCCAGGCACCCCAAGAATGAAGTCTTTTATAGTGGAATAGGTTTTGATGGCATTTTAAGAAAATAATTTCTGAGGATTTAAAAAATCTCATTCTCTTCCTCTATAAGAGCTTTGTGAATCCATTGGAATGGTGGATACAGGGGCTTTCTGAGGGAAGAGGAAACCCCCGCCAGGTATCTATTCTAAGGAACAGGCTCAGGTCTAGACCCAGGGATGGCCACCCAGCTCTGAAAGGAAGCAAATCTGGGGAGGAATGGGATGGCCACAGCCCTCACTGCCCTGGATCCTCATGCTCATGAGGTGGATGCCCTTGTTCTTGAAGCTCCCTATTTAATTCCTATTAAGCGTTGTGGGAAAGTTATAAGGTTGAGATCCCCAAGGGTATCTCTAGGGGAGATATGTGTAAGATGGAGGAGGATAAACACTGAGAAGATAGAAGATTGTGTCTAATTCCCCTGTATGTATGGTATCTGTCCATGCTCAGCAAAAGTGATTTCTGTAAATGAGTTCTTACTTGGAACTCTAGCACAAGAGCTGAATAATGGTAACGCCAAATGGACCTTATTTCTCTTCCATTTTGAAGGTCTCATTTTACTGGCAAAGACAAGGAAGTCACTTCAAATAAGACAAAGAACCGAGGGCTTTGGATGTCAGGGTCCATGCCTATCCCACCATTCTTTGTGACTTGTCTTAAAAGCTTGGGAGATTTATATCAGATCTGTGCAGGATCAGGATGCTATGTGTACTAGATTCCAGAGCAGTGGTTCTTAAATCTATTTGTGGTGAAACTGCCTGAAGCCCCTCTAGGACAAGGCCTGGAAACTTACATTGAAAAACAACTAGCAGTCATTAGGCTGGCTACTTGTGCACTGTTGGTGGAAATGCAAAATGGTGTAGTTCTATGGAAAACAGCACAACAGTTCCTCAAAAAATTAAACATGCAATTACCATATGATCCAGCCATTTCACATCTGGGTATACACCCAAAATCATTGAAAGCAGGGTCTTGAACAGCTTTTTGTGCTCCTGTGTTTATAGCAGTATCATCCATTATACCCAAAGGATGGAAGTAACTCAAGTATCTACCAACAGATGAAAGCATAAGGAAAATGTGGTATACATATACAGACAAGGAAGTTCTGACACAGGCTACAACATGGATGAACCTGGAGGGTGTCATGCTAAGTGAAATAACCCAGCCACAAAAGGACAAATGCTGAATTATTTCACTTATAGTAGATTCCTAGAGGAGTCAAATTCATAGAGACAGAAATGGTGGTTCTATCAGAAATGGTAGAACGGTGGATGCTTGGGGCTGGGTAAAGTGAGAATGGAGAGTTAGTGTTTAACACAGACAGTATTTCACTTTTGCCAAGATGAAGAGTGTTGTGGGTAGATGAGGGTGACGATTACACAACAACGTGAGTGTTAATTTCATGGCACTGTACACTTATAAATTGTTAAGATGGTACACTTTATGTTATGTGTACTTTACAAAAACTGAAAATAACAGTAGCAGCAATGACAATGAAAAGATGCTTTCAGCTGTCACAGGTTAGGTTCCTTGGGAAGCAGAATCTGAGAGGCAGGTTAGAGTGTTGAAGTTTATTAGGAGGTGTCCTTGGAACAGTCCCCATAGAGGAGGGGGAAGAAACAGGATTGACAGAGGGAAAAGTGGGCTGCCATGGAGTTTCAGTGGAAACTCAGACAATTTTGCAGGGATTTCTGAAAGTAGACAGCTCTTTACTGCTGTCCCAACTTCGAGCGAGATGACCAGGTATTTATAGCTGGGCATGATCTGTCATTGGATGTGTGGCCTGGGCAAGGCTATCTTCTGCTGAAGCAATTCCGAAGGGGGCTCAACTCTGATGTCTGTCATTTGAGAAGAGCAGATGCAAAGTGCCTATTAGCATAAGTACATACTTGGCTTCAACACCCATCCCTGAATCTTCTCAGCAATCTTCGTAGTACTTTCCGAGGAAAGCCTTATCTCCTTGTTCTGTATGTAGGACATAGAGCAGTTAAGTCACTTGCCCAGCCATGTGGCTAGTAAGTAGCTGAGCTGGTTTAGAACTCCAACCTCTTGTCTGAGTCCAGGGCTTGGTCCACACCTGCCACCTGTAGATGCAGACAACAGTGGCTCTGCCTTGGATCCTGAACATTAGAGGGTCTGGCCCTGGCCCACCTCCATCGAGATCCCTTCCTAGGGGATGAAGATCCCAGAGAGACCAGCATATTTGTTCCACCTGGAGAACTCATTTTTCCCTCCCTTCTTGAGCAGATACTGGGGAGTCATGATTCTCTGGAAGTTACTAGGGCCTACGTCACCTCTTCCCTGAGTCCATGCTCCCAAGGCTCCTAGTAAGGTATGCAAAATCCTTCAGTGGCTTGTAAGTGAAAGACAAGGTCTTCACATATCACCAAGACACGTAGCCATTCAGAAAACCAGTGCTAGTGTCCATGTTTTGGGGTTCAAACCCTAGCTTCCCTTTGAAGTTGCTGCCTGTCTCTAGGTATTTAAATCTCTAATTTCTTCATTTTCTCTACTATAAAATGCAGATGATAGTGGTGGGTCTTACAAGGTGTGTGGGGATCAGGTTGGTAGGGCAAACGACTCATAAATGGGTGCTGGCATTAAGAGGTCCTCATCACATCTCAATGACATTGCTGAATCTGATTTACTCTTTGCTTCTCCTGACCCAGCCTGGTCCTCCTCACCTGTCTCTAGACAAGACTCTAAGTTCCAAGGTGCAGGGATGGCTTCTGTTGTGCTCTCCTTGGTGACCCCAGTGCCCAGCATGGGGAAGAGATTTTATCTGTTGAGTGATAGAATGAAGATGGGGCAGGATGGACTGCAGGGTGTTGAAGGAATCAAGACTTTCTGAGTGAGATAGAGTGCAAGCAGGAAGGAGAAGAAAGTCTACATCAGCAGGTACCTCCAGATTCCACAGTGTGGAATCTATGTTCACTGTAACCAAGATAAGAATGTGTTTTCTGCCCAGCCTGGTCGTGACATGGGAGATCTACTTCCTTGTGCAATGAGAAACAGCTTGTGAGTTATGTCTCTGAGCATCTCCAGAGCCCATCATTTACTGGTGTCCCATTTCACAGCTGGGACCATGGAGGCCCAGTAAGCAAGCAGAGGCCGAAGGCTCAAGGGCACATGACTGCTTCCCTTCCCAGAGGCCTTTTTTCCTGGCAAGATGTGCCCATCCCAGAATGTGTTAGCAATGATTCTCTAAGCTGGCTGTGCTTCAGAATCACCCGGAATGATGGCTCATACCAATTCCCCACCCTCGAAGGTTTGGATTCAGCTCTAGGAAGCCGTGTTTGGAAAATCTGGGACTTAACCAAAACCTCTGGTGGTTTGGATAATTTGATGTTGAAGACTGATGTTTGGGAGCCACTGGTTTGGAGAAGACTTTACAGAGATTAATTTAAGATTTTATTTCTTTTATTTGTTTGTTTCTTCATTCCCA
Organism: Mustela lutreola; assembly: GCF_030435805.1. NCBI lineage: Eukaryota > Metazoa > Chordata > Mammalia > Carnivora > Mustelidae > Mustela > Mustela lutreola. The sequence goes on along the minus strand of NC_081290.1, from coordinate 153,444,224 downwards.
CAATAACATAAGCATTATAGAAAGCCAATAGATCTGTTGTTAAAATAAAAGGTCATTACTACAAAAGTCAGTCAATTGGGTTGTTAGTGTTGTATAAGCTAAATAACTGTTGGCTGAATTATTCACCTTTATTAGCAATAACATGTATTTAATGCGGAGTCCGAGAGAAGTGGTTCTCATTCCTGGCTACACATTAGAATTCCAAAGGGAACACTAGAAAAGAGCTGGTTCAATAGGGATTTTTGAGGTGGGGCTCTAGGTAGAGTCTAACATTCAGCAAGGTTTGAGAACTCCTGCTATGGCATTGCCAGAGCTCCCCCTAGTCACCAGCTTCATGGCATCCTCAGAACAAGCCTGTGAAATAGGCAGGGATTTTGTTTTTATTTTATTGATGAAAAAGAATGAAAAGGCTGAGGCCCAGAGAGGGAAAGAGTGGTTCTGTGTCTTTGTTTATAGATGGCTGTAACCTCACCTTGACTCAGTCAACTCTTAGTAGTCATACTTTGCTGTATAGTTGGGAGCACGCATGAATCCAACCTGCATAGTCTTATGCGCATCTTCAAAGAGTAGGGCCAGCACAAGGATAGGCTGCTGTGGGCTGCCTTTCTCTGAAAGCTACAATTTGGGAGAGCCTTTGGTTTCTTCTAGAATCATAGACTTTTAGGAGGAACAGCTTCTTTAGGGGCCACCTTGTCCAGCCTCCTCATTTTTTTGGAGAAGAAATCAGAAGTCCAGAGATATGATATGAAATCCCCGAGTCCCCATTGCCCCAATGAGATAGCATCTCAGTCACCAGGTCCTAGTCCTAAGCACTCCCTGTAATTCCAGTTGCCCAGACCTTGAATGGAGCTTGGGTCCTTCGGGAGGAGGCCAGGAAGCAGAGCATAAGCTTTCACAGAGGGCAGAATTGGGCTGGGTGCTCTCAAGACCACACATGATCTTCTCATGTCCCAAACTTGTCCCTGGCAATATGGCCACTTGTTGACAGATGCTGGAAGGTTCTTCTACCCTTCTTGACCACTTCCCAATCTCCTCCCACCCACCCTTTGCCACATTTGCCAGAATGACACAGACTGTACCCAGTTTTATTGCCTGGTGTTGTGAATCAGTTCCTTGTAACATACCAGTTGCTTCCATTCTCTGAATTTCCATGGATCCATCAACACGTTCTTGGAGCTAGGTGGTTTGCCACTCACCACCACCTGCCCAGGTGAGAGGTAGTCGGCAAGCCCCAGGCGAGAAAAGTGTTTTTCCAGCACCCACATTAGGTTCTTGGCTGAATCAGGATCCTTTCTATCCTGGTGCAGGGATTGGCTTTTGTCTTCTGGGCAGGAAAGACCACATTCCAGCTTTTTCCAGGCTCTTTGTTACCTTGTTACCTGGCTGCAGAGACAGATGGAAAGACATTGTTTTTTCCTCCCTAGAAAATTAATCTCAATGCTTTCCCTTCCTTTCTGAGAAGTAGTGAATGTGTCCATAATTCCTGAATCTTTCAGAGAACGCATAGCAGACCGGCCATCACCCTATGGCAGAAGCTGGCTTGGGAACCATCAAAAGAGTAGAAGAGCTACCACCAGCACCTGCAGGGATCCAGACATTCTCACACACATGATCTCATGTAGCATTTGGGGGTAGTTTTTAGTTTCTTTTTCAGATGAGAAAACTGGGTCTTGGGCTACTAGTTAATTTATCCCAAATTACATAACTAATAAGTGGGGAAAAAAATTTTGACTACAGCTGTGTAACCATAAGCTTCCTTGTGTCTTGCTTGAAGCTCTGCATTAGAGAGAGAGAGAGAGAGAGAAATAGGAATGCTTGGGTGGCTCAGCCAGTTGGGCTTCTAACTATTGATCTTGGCCCACTTTGTGACCTCATGGGTCATAGGATTGAGATCTGCCTCAGAATCTACACTGGGCAGAGAGTCTGCTGGAGGATTCTCTCCCTCTGTTCCTCCCCCCAACTTATGCACAACCATGAACTCTCTCTAAAATAAATAAGTCTTCAAAAAAAAAAAGGAGAGAAATAGAACCTCTGTAACATTCTTCATCAAAAATATTTTGTACTGGGGTGCCTGGGTGGCTCAGTGGGTTAAAGCCTCTGCTTTCGGCTCCGGTCATGATCCCAGGGTCCTGCTTCCTCCTCTCTCTCTGCCTGCCTCTCTGCCTACTTGTGATCTCTGTCTGTCAAATAAATAAATAAAATCTTTAAAAAATATATTTTTGTACTTTTTAAAAGTTGATCATGGTTTTGTTTGAGCCAATGTTCTTCTGCTTGTGACTCCTAAAAAGACCTTGATTTCTTCTTATCTTTCCCCTAAGTTACTGAGCATCTAACCAGGGAACCCTGGGTATATAGACAATTCTTGTGTAACCGAAATGCACCAGGGCTCTCTGTTGGCACTTCACAGCATCTAGGCAGAATAGGAGAATCTCATTCTGAAATTTAAATTTTTTTTTCTCAAAATTCTAAATATTTACTAACAACCCCCCCAAGAGGCTGGAAGGCTCATTTCAAAGCAAAATATACAACAGCTCTTCTTCAGCTATCTTCCATCCACTACCCAGATTTTTCTAGTTTTTCCAAAAAATTTTCTCTCAGGATTTTAGCCAGTACTACTCTCCTTTTATCTCTCACTTTCAACTTCCCAATTATTTTTGTTTTTCTTAAGTTTCTTGAGAGTTTTATTTTCTTTCTTTAAAAAAAAAATAAAAACCATTTATTTATTTATTTATTTGAGAGAGAGGGAGAGAACACAAGTGTGCGCATGGAGGGGAGGAGCCGAGGGAATGGGAGAGAGAGAATCTCCAGTAGACTCCCTGCTCAGCAAGGAGCTGGATGCAGAACTTGATCCCAAGACCCTGAGATCAAGACCTGAGCTGAAATCAAGAGACAGATGTTTAACTGACTGAAGCCTTCAGGCCCGTCAAGAGTTTTCTAATGTAAATGAATCAAAAGCTTTTTCTTCTTTCTCAATTCAACAGACTTATTCTTTCCTCTTAAGCACAAACACCTAACTCCAGACCAACAAGACACGTTTCCACTGTGGGGACATGCATATGGTTGGGCCTGGGCAAGGGGAGATGAGGCACTGAGATATGTGGTGACTTGTATGGTGAGCCAATTTGGTTAGATTTGACTGCAGGTAATAAAAAGTCAAGTTTTAGTGGCTTAATTGAAAAAATGTAGAGGCAGTCCAGTGCTGGTATTTCCATGGTCATTGGCATCTAGGCTCCATCTATCCCTCATCTTTATTACTGGATTCCATTCTGGTGGCAAAATGGTACCTGTAGCTCCAGTCATTGCATATAAATTCCAGGCAACTTGAAAGATGTTTCCTAGAAGCTCCTCCAAATGACTTTTGCTTAGAAGTCATCTTTTAATCACCTTCATCTGAAAAGGAATTTGGGGAAATGTAATTTTATTAATTAGACATATTTCAGCCCCCAGTATATAGGATTTGGGGAGTAAGAAGAAAGGGAGAGTGGGTATTAACATACTTTGCCACACATGGTAAACATTTTAATCACTCCCTCTTGGGACTTTTAAAAAACTCTTTTAAAAGAAGTAAGCTTTTATTTTGAGAAATTTGTAGATTTGTAAATTTATATGCAGGTAAGAAATAATACAGAGAGATCTGTACCCTTTACCCCATTTACCTCAATAGTAACATCTAATAGTACAATATCACAACCAAGATGTTGATATTCATACAGTCAAGATACAGACATCTCTTGGGGCACCTGGGTTAAAGCCTCTGCCTTTGACTCAGGTCATGATCTCAGGATCCTGGGATCAAGCCCCGCATCGAGCTCTCTGCTCCGCAGGCAAGGAGCCTGCTTCTCCATCTCTCTCTGCCTGCCTCTCTGCCTACCGATCTCTCTCCATCAAATAAATAAATAAAATCTTTAAAAAAAAAGATATCATGAGAGACTATGGACTCTGAAAAACAATCTGAGGGGTTTGAAGTGGCAGGGGGTGGTGGGAGGTTGGGGTACCAGGTGGTGGGTATTATAGAGGGCACGGATTGCATGGAGTACTGGGTGTGGTGAAAAAATAATGAATACTGTTTTTCTGAAAATAAATTAATTAATTTTAAAAAATATATAGACATCTCCTATTACAAGGAGATGTATTACAAGGATCCCCCATTTTGTCTTTTTATAGCCACACCAACTTTCCTCCTTAGCTCTGGCAGTTATTCCTCTGTTCTCTATGTCCATAATTTTGTCATTTCAGGAAAGGTAGGTGAATAGAAAAGAATATGCAACATTTTGGGCTATCAGACGCATGAAAATATGTTCATCATTACTAGCCATCAGGGAGATTCAAATTAAAACCACATTGAGATATCACCTTACACCAGTTTGAATGACCAAAATGAGCAAGACAGGAAACAACATGTGTTGGAGAGGATGTGGAGAAAGGGGAACACTCTTCCACTGTTGGTGGGAATGCAAGTTGGTGCAGCCTCTTTGGAGAACAGTGTGGAGATTCCTCAAGAAATTAAAAATAGAACTTCCCTATGACCCTGCAATTGCACTACTGGGTATTTACCCGAAAGATACAGATGGAGTGAAAAGAAGGGCCATCTGTACCCCAATGTTTATAGCAGCAATGGCCACGGTCACCAAACTGTGGAAAGAACCAAGATGCCCTTCAACAGACAAATGGATAAGGAAGATGTGGTCCATATATACTATGGAGTATTATGCCTCCATCAGAAAGGATGAATACCCAACTTTTGTAGCAACATGGACGGGACTGGAAGAGATTATGCTGAGTGAAATAAGTCAAGCAGAGAGAGTCAATTATCATATGGTTTCACTTATTTGTGGAGCATAACAAATAGCATGGAGGACAAGGGGAGATAAAGAGGAGAAGGGAGTTGGGGGAAATTGGAAGGGGAGGTGAACCATGAGAGACTATGGACTCTGAAAAACAATCTGAGGGTTTTGAAGGGGAAGGGGGTGGGAGGTCGGGGTACCAGTTGGTGGGTATTGGAGAGGGCACAGATTGCATGGAGCACTGGGTGTGGTGCAAAAATAATGAATACTGTTATGCTGAAAATAAATAAAAAATAAATTAAAAAAAATAATATGCAACATTTTGCATCACAACTTATGGTATGCATCAATAGCTTGTTCCTTTTTCATTGTTGAATGGTATTTGATGAAATGGATATATGACCTGTCTAAGTATTCATTCATTGAAGGACATCTGAGCTGCTATGAGTATTTATGTACAGTCTTTGTGTAGAGCTATGTTTTCATTTCTTTGGGATAAATGCCCAAGAGTGCAATTCCTGGGTCTTATGGTAGTTACTCTTTAGTTTTGTAAGAAGCTGCCAAACTTTTTTCCATGGTGGCTGCAATAAATTACATCCCCACTGGCAATGTGGAAATGTAAAATTATAGCCATTCTGATAGGTAAGTAGATTTCTTATGGTGATGTTAACTTGCATTTCCCAATGGCTAATGACGTTGGACATCTTTTCATTTGTTTATTTCCTATCCATATTTTCCCTTTGGTGAAGTGTATGCTCATACCTTTTACCCATTTGCTAACTGGGTTCTTTTTGTGTTCCCTGTTGAGTGTTGAGATTTCTTTATATATTCTAGATACCTATTCCTTGTTAGACATGTGGTTTGCAAACATTTCCTCCCATTCAGTAGTTTGTCTACTTAATGGTATCTTTTGCAGAACAAAAGATTTAGTTTTTAATAAGGTTGAATTTAATCAAATTTTCTTTTTCTGGATCATGTGTTTGAGTTAAGTACTTTTACCAAGATACTGATTATTTTCCATTTTTTTCTGAGAGTTTTATTATTTTATGTTTTACATTTAAGTCTATAATTTTGAGTTAATTTTTGCATAAGATATGAGATTTAGATTTATACTAATTTTCTTTCTTTCTTCCTTTTTTACTCTGGATGTTCAATTGCCCTCACATCATTTACTGAAAAAATTATCCTTTCTCATTTTGTATTTCTGTCAAAAATCAGTTGGACATTTTTGTGTGAGTTTATTTTAGGGGGTTACTCTCTATTCTGTTCTGTCCATATATGTGTCTATCTCTCCACCAATAACTTTTGGGGTTTTTAAAAGATTTTTTTCCCACTAAAAGTAGTATATTACAAGATAGAATATTGAAAATATACAAAAATTTTTAACTTTTTGAAGAACCTCCACACTGTTTTCCAAAGTGGCTGCACCAACTTGCATTCCCACCAACAGTGTAAGAGGGTTTCCCTTCCTCCACAACCTCTCCAACATTTGTTGTTTCTTGCCTTGTCAATTTTTGCCATTCTAACGGGTATAAGGTGGTATCTCAAGGTGGTTTTTTTTTTTTTTTTTTTTTTTATTTTTTTTTTTTAAAGATTTTATTTATTTTATTTGACAGAGAGAGATCACAAGTAGGCAGAGAGGCAGGCAGAGACAGAGGGGGAAGCAGGCTCCCTGCTGAGCAGAGAGCCCGATGCGGGGCTCGATCCCAGGACTCTGAGATCATGACCTGAGCCGAAGGCAGCGGCTTAATCCACTGAGCCACCCAGGCGCCCCTCAAGGTGGTTTTGATTTGAATTTTCCTAATGGCTAATGATGATGAAAATTTTTTCCTGTGTCTGTTAGCCAAATATTTGTATGTCTTCTTTGGAGAAGTGTCTGTTCATGTCTTTTTTTTTTTTTTTTTTTAAATTTCTTTTCAGCGTAACAGTATTCATTGTTTTTGCACCACACCCAGTGCTCCATGCAATCTATGCCCTCTCCAATACCCACCACCTGGTTCCCCCAACCTCCCACCCCCTGCCCCTTCAAAACCCTCAGATTGTTTTTCAGAGTCCATAGTCTCTCATGGTTCACCTCCCCTTCCAATTTCCCCCAACTCCCTTCTCCTCTCCATCTCCCCTTGTCCTCCATGCTATTTATTATGCTCCACAAATAAGTGAAACCATATGATAATTGACTCTCTCTGCTTGACTTATTTCACTCAGCATAATCTCTTCCAGTCCCGTCCATGTTGCTACAAAAGTTGGGTATTCATCCTTTCTGATGGAGGCATAATACTCCATAGTATATATGGACCACATCTTCCTTATCCATTTGTCTGTTGAAGGGCATCTTGGTTCTTTCCACAGTTTGGCGACCGTGGCCATTGCTGCTATAAACATTGGGGTACAGATGGCCCTTCTTTTCACTACATCTGTATCTTTGGGGTAAATACCCAGTACTGTTCATGTCTTCTGCCCATTTTTTTTTTTTACCTGATTATTTGGCTTTTGGGTGTTGGGTTTGAGATCTTTATAGATTTTAGACATCTATCCTTCAGCTGTAGTGTAATTTGCAAATATCTTCTCCAATTCTGTGGGTTGCCTCTTTATTTTGTTGACTGTTTTCTTTGCTGTGCAGAAGCTTTTGATCTTGATGAAGTCCCAAAAGTTTATTTTCACTTTTGTTTCCCTTGCCTTTGGAGATGTGTCTTGAAAGAAGTTGTTGTGGCTGATGTTGAGGAGGTTACTGCCTATGTTCTCCTTTAGAATTTTTGATGGATTCCTGTCTAATGTTGAGGTCTTTCATCCATTTAGAGTTTATGTTTGTGTACGGTGTAAGAGAACGGTCGAGTTTCATTCTTCTATATATAGCTGTCCAATTTTCCCAGCACCATTTATTGAAGAGACTGTCTTTTTTCATTTGAATATGTTTTCCTGCTTTGTCGAGGATTAGTTGACCATAGAGTTGAGGGCCCATGTCTGGGCTGTCTACTCTCTTCCATTGGTCTATGTGTCTGTTTTTGTGCCAGTGCCGTGTTGTCTTGGTGATCACAGCTTTGTAATAGAGCTTGAAATCAGGCAATGTGATGCCCCCAGCTTTGTTTTTCTTCAACATTTCCTTGGTGATTTGGGGTCTTTTCTGGTTCAATACAAATTTTAGGATTGTTTGTTTCAGAACCTGGAAAAATGCCATTAGTATTTTGATCAGGATGCCATTGAAAGTATAGATTGCTCTGGGCAGCATAGACATATTAACAATGTTTATTCTTCTGATCCATGAGCATAGAATTTTTTCACATCTTTTTGTGTCTTCTTCAATTTCTTTCATAAGAGTTCTGGAGTTTCTAGATTACAGATACTTCACCTCTTTGATTAAGTTTATTCCAAGGTATATTATGGTTCTTGGTGCTATTGTAAATAGAATCAATTCCCTGATTTGTCTTCTACAGTTACATTGTGAGTGTATAGAAAAACAACTGATTTTGGTGCATTGATTTTGTATCCTGCCACATTACTGAAGTGCTGTATGAGTTCTGATACTTTAGGAGTGGAGTCTTTTGGGTTTTCCACATAAAGTATCATGTCGTCTGCAAAGAGAGAGAGTTTGACTTTTTTTTTTTTTTTTTTGGTCAATTTGAATACTTTTTATTTCTTTTTGTTATCTCATTGCTGTTGTTAGGACTTCTAATACTATGTTGAACAATAGTGGCAAGAGTGGAGGTTTCTCAAAAAGTTAAAAATAGAGCTACCTTATGACCCAGAAATTGCACTACAGGGCAATTTACCCCAAAGATACAGATGTAGTGAAAAGAAGGGCTACATGTACCCCAATGTTCATAGCAGCAATGTCCACAACAGCCAAACTGTGGAAGGAGCTGAGAGGCCCTTCAACAGATGAATAGATAAAGAAGATGTGGTCCATATACAATGCAACATCACTCAGCCGTCAGAAAGGACAAATACCCACCATTTGCATCAACAGGGATGGAACTGGAGGGGATTATACTAAGTGAAATAAGTCAAGCAGAGAAAGACAATTACCACATCATTTCACTTATTTGTGGAACAGAAGAAATAGCGTGGAGGATATTAGGAGAAGGAAGGGAAAAATGAAGCGGGGAGAAGTCAGAGGTAGAGACAAACCATGAGAGGCTATGGACTCTGGAAAACAAACTGAGGGTTTCAGAGGGGAAGGTGTTGGTGGGTTGGGGGAACTGGATGATGGGTTTTAAAGAGGGCACGTATTGCCTGGAAAACTGGGTGTTATACACAATGAATCATGGAACACTACATCAAAAACTAATGATGTACTACATAGTGACTAAAATAACATAATACATTTTTTTTTTAAAAAAGGCAAAAAAAATTGAGTGATTTACAGCATAGAAAAAAACCTTGGTATTATGAGAAGAAAACCTGCTGTTATTTGGAAAGTTGAAATATGCAAAATGGCTCATTTTCCAACTATGTGAAGTATATGAGACCTTACAGTCAAAACAATATTATTGTTGAAGTCAAATCAAATTCAAATCATTCAGCTTTCCTGGGCCAGCTAAAGGCTCCTCAGATCTTACAGTTTTTGTAGTTTCTTTCCTATGACTGGTATCATTCCGATGGAGCTTTATTTTTCATTTTATTTTTTAGTAGATTAAAGTACAACCAAAAGATAAATGAACAACAACAGCAACAAACCCTGACCATTCAGAACCCTGTGATAAATACATCCCATGCAACATTCTGCCAACATCATCTCTGAAAAAGAGGCAAATGCTACAGGAATTCTTTTGCCCAGGCTGTTCCTTCTACTTGAAATGGTTTTCATCCATCTTCATGAAGTAAAATGTCATTCATCTTTTAGATATGTCATGTGGTGCATACCTTGATGCATTGGTAGGTCTGAGTAGAGTTTGGCCAAGCTTTCTCTGTGGTCATGAAACAAAAAGGTTCACAATTAGATGCTCAAATTGCATGATTTCTTTTTATTTATTTATTAATATTATTTACCCCAGGGGTACAGATCTGTGAATCATCAGGCTTACACATTTCACAGCACTTACCATAGCACATACCCTCCCCAAAGTCCATAACCCAACCACCCTCTCCCTACCCCTCCACCCACTCAGCAACCCTCAGTTTGTTTCATGAGATTAAGAGTCTCTTATGGTTTGTCTCCCTCCCAATCCCATCTTGTTTCATTTATTCCTTCCCTACCCCCAAAACCCCTGCCCTGCCTCTCAAAATTAGTTTCTTAAGTAAATTGAAAACATCATCAAGAAGCAAAGAGAAAGAGGTAGGTCAGATTAACACACTTAGAATTATATTACCTGCATCCTTGATAACATAATTTCCGTATGTCCTATTTCTCTTTCTCTCTCTGCTGCACTGTCTCTTCTGCTGATGATGGGGTTACAAGGACCAGAACTGAGAATGAGCAAAGGGGCTCAGCAAAATAATGTGTGCTTGAGCTGTCAGAAAGCAGAGGCAAGAACACCTGGCTCCAGTTACCTCTCTATAGTTCTTCCATTAATCTGTTGAGCAGCTAATGATTTTAATAGTTTTTTCTGTCTGGTGATCCCCTTTATTTGTCTCAGCTCTAGTCTGAATAATTCCAATTCTCAAACAATTTGAATAGAAATTTTTATTAATATTTTGAGAAAAAAATCAAAGGAATGAATTATTTAAATTCTTCCTTTAATTTTTTATTTCCATGTGACACTGTCTTAAATTTCTGCTTAAGTTCCAGCATCCATGGAAAGTTCCTATTTCAGTGCTTCCATTTGTACTTTGATCATTAAGACTAACCAAACTATATACAAATGGCTAACAGACACATGAAAAATGTTCATTATCATTAGCCAGCAGGGAAATTCAAATCAAAACTACATTGAGATACCACCATACACTAGTTGGAATGGCCAAAATTAACAGGACAGGAAAGGACATGTGTTGGAGAGGATGTCGAGAAAGGGGAACTCTCTTACACTATTGGTGGAAATGTAAGTTAGTGCAGCCACTTTGGAAAATAGTGTGGAAATTCCTCAAAAAATTAAATATGGAGCTACCCTATGACCCTTCAATTGGACTACTGGGTATTTACCCCAAAGATACAGATGTAGCGAAAAGAAGGGCCACCTGTACCCCAGTGCTCATAGCAGCAATGTCACAATCATCAAACCGTGGAAAGAGCCAAGATGCCCTTCAATAGAAGAATGGATAAAGAAGATATAGTCCATATATACGATGGAGTATTATGCCTCCATCAGAAAGGATGAATACTCAAATTTTGTATCAGCATGGATGGGACGGAGGAGATTGTGCTGAGTGAAATCAATTAAGCAGAGAAAGACAATTATCATATAGTTTCACTTACTTGTGGAGCATAAGGACTAACATGGAGGACATTAGGAGGAGGAAAAGAAAAGTAAAGTGGGGTAAATCGGTGGGGGAGACAAAGCATGAGAGACTGTGGACTCTGAGAAACAAAATGAGGGTTCTGGAGGGGTAGGGGGATAGATGAGCCTGGTGGTGGGTATTGAGGAGGGCACATATTGCATGGAGCACTGGGTGTGGTGCATAAACAATGAATCTTGGAACACTGAAAAAAGAAAGTGACTTGGTTTCAAAATTTAAAAAAAAAAAAAAAAAGACTAACCAAACTGTTTTAGTATTTGGTTAGACTTCAGTGAGAATCACTAATGTCTATAAATAAGTGAAAATGTGTTTGAATGTGTTTAATTTGCATAGGCTAGCTTAGCCCATATTTTTGTTGTCCCATGTGTAACTGCCATAAGCCATACCTGAAACTAACAGAATATTGTCCAATCTTTCTTTCCTGCCACAGGCTTAGAGGATTTTCTCCAGGTCTGTGTCTGCTCGGGCATCTCTGGTCACCAGCTCCAGGAATGGGTGCCATTGCGTGCTCTTGCTGGAGAGTGGACTGGGCCCCGGGGCTGTAGACAGGACGGTGGAGCTATCCTAAGATTTTGTTCCTTATCAGGAGGATACAGAGTCCTGAAAAATTCCCCCACCCCCAGAGTTCGTATTTCCTTTTGGATCCCTGAGCATCTTTTGATCTTGAAATGAACCCATTTTTCCTCTCTCTCTTCCTATTTCCCCCCCCCCCCCCCCGTCTCTCTCCCCTCCTATTTCAACCAACTTAGGGAAATAAAGCCTATATGGGAGATAAGTTACCACAAATAACATCTACATTAACTCTTTCTTTGCAGAAAAGCTCAACTGAGCACATTAACAAGAGCATCTGATATATTATCAAGTGGGTCAACTGACCAAGGGGGAGTTCCTTGGACTATACTTTTTACTTCTATATTCACTCCTCCATTTAATACCAAAAGACCTAGAGGAGTCTTTCAGTTGCTCTATAACATCATACAAAGTAAATTTATCACCTAATTAAATTTACCACCTACCTGGCTTGATTTCAGTACAGCAGATGAGTACTGAAGGAGATAATGTCCTCTCCCCAGGAGGTGGAAGAAGGCACAGTCACTCATCTTCTGTGATAAGCGAGGATGGTTGGGGAATGTGAAGCTGATATCCTGTGTGAGCCTTGATTTTGGGTCCAGACTCAAACTTCTTTCTCCTTACCTGTTCCTTGGGCCCTGAGCGGACCCTTCTCCTCTCTGGGCCTCAATCTCTTGCTCTGAATGCTCTCCAAGGATAGCTGAGAGCAGGTGAAATTTCTTTGTGTTCCACAAAAACTCTCCTCTAACAGGGACCTTTTATCATGATTTGTGGTCCTAAAGCTGGTGGCCTAGGAGCTGTCTCAGGGAACCCTGTGGACAGGCTGACGTTTGCCCTGGTCACTCCCGCTCCTTCTGGGTAGCAGATAGCTTCCCAAGGGGCACTGTGCCCAGGCAGCCTGAGTGACAACCAGGATAGGTTGGTTCCGACCTGTTGCGGGCATAAGGCCCAGCTCTGAATTACCTAATCCCAACTAAAAGCATTCTGATTGCTTGACCGCTGACCTCCTGCAGCTGGATTATCAGATGTGGCTTTGGGGAATAGGCTTGTTTATAATGCCAGAGACAAAGGGAGGAAACGCAGAGCAGTTAAAACAACAGTCCTTCCTGTTGCCCCAGCGCCTGTCATCCAAGGAGGTCATTATGAAGCAGGCTCCTTGGAGCTGGTGGGGCCCTGCGATGCATTTCAAAGGGGAAGTGGAAGAAGAGAGGCATTGACTCTGCAGGGCAGGTGTTGATGTCTCTATTTTACACAGGAACAATGACCAGGCTCAGATAGGTTGATTCATTAGTCCAAGTCAAGACTTTTAGCTGTTAGAAGGTAGTGCTAGGACTTTGTGGGGGATCTGGCTGACTGCAAAACTACCTCTCTTTCCTTTGCCTCATGTTGCCATCATCATGCCAGACAAAGCAAGCCTTAACCTATCCCAAATGCCCTCAGTGCCCCTCTTCAAGGCCTAGATGTGAAGCATCCTAGAGTCCTCGTTACAGACTCAAGAAGGGTGAGCACTGAAAGGACCCATATGCATCACTGAATCCAAATAACCCATTTTACAGATGAGAAAACTGAGACACAGAGAGATGAAGCAAATCCTCCACACCACATGGCATTAAACCATGCCTGGCAGAAGGCAGGTTGTCCACAGAGAGTTGTTGACTAAATGATGGAATTGGTGGTAGGACTGGACATAAACTCAAGTCCCATTCCCATGTAGTTCTTGTTCTATGCCAGCCTCTTCAAATGGACCATTGTCCATAGGTCCACAGAGCTTGATCTGGGGGATCTTCTCCTGCCACCTCCAAGCATTCCACCCACTGGCCTCCAGCTGACTCTGAGTCCCCACTATTCATGCTTTTTAAGTAACTAATATTTATTTTAAAGTAGTTCCAAAAAACTCCCATATTCTCCACCATCTCTGTAGGTACCCCAACACCCTTACCAATGGCTCCTTCAACCAACAGCTCTGTGCCAGGCAGGGAAGGGAAGAGAAATGTGGAGGAAATGGGAAGCTCTTAGTGTTATTTAAGTCAAAAGGTTTTCCTTTTCTCAGTTTCATGGTTGCCCAGAGAGTAGAACATTGAAGAACTCTGTCCTAAGAAGTTACCTAGTCTTTCTTGACAATGTCCAGGATTCATTAGACATTCAGTAGGTATTTCTAGAACAAAGGAATGAATTGGTCTCACAGACTAACATAAGTTTTATTAATTATGTTCCCTTAGGACATCCAAGAGAAAACAGAAAGTACATGAGGAAGTGAGTATCTAGGGATGGGCTGGGGGTAAAAAGGCAAGGTGTGAAGAAGACCCAGAGACTAACATGAGGGGTTTTGGATGCCTAGAAGGGGTTCCTCTTGGAGGAGTTAATAGAATCCAGGCTACTAATGCTTAAGGGTCACTTGGAAAGCACCTGGGCTTCTGTATCCTACCCCATTTGTACCCAGTGAGGTAAACTGACTTCCTCAAGGATGAATGTTGGTCCATGGTGGGATTAGGATGAAGGCCTAGTCTTCTGACTCCTAAGACTTTGCTTGTCTCCCCTTGTTCCACAGTTTAACTGCTCTGTGCATATAGTATTGGCTGACATTAATGTAGGAAAGAGGAGGCAAAACTCACAAACACTACATATTTTCAGCTATGCATGGCAGAAAAACTAATCAAGAAGGCTCAACAGTACCTATGGTCTGGATGGATGCATTCCTGAGGAAGTTGGGTCCCTAATTCTTGGTGAAAAGTGTCCCAAGGAGACTGAAGAGGCCATGTCTATCGGTGCCCCTTAAGGAGGGGATATCCCACTTGGAGGTTGGTGAACTCATATGAGGTGAAAGAGTCATAAGGCCTGGAGGTATATTTGTTCTGCCCACAGATGGGATGGAGCCACCTGGCCTAGTGGGTTCTGTGTGGCGCTTCAGTAATATTGATAGTAGTAGAAAATGTAGCAGCTACCACCATGCCTGTAGACTCAGTTCTTGTTGGTATGTTCCTGAATCCCTTGGGCGGCCTCCTAATCCAGCAAGAGCCAAGGGAATTGGAGCTCTTCTGCCAGCGTCCCTGCTAAACCCAGAACATCCTTCAGCTCCAGAAAGCAGTACCCAAGTAATGTCAGTAACTCTGAGGGTAGACCTGGATAGTCTGGAACCAAGTTCTCTTCATGCAGTAGCACTGGACACAATACACTACTTCTGTGCTTTGTTTTGCTTTCATTGATTTGCTGTTCCTCAATTATGGCAATCACAAAGGATCAGTTCACATGCTTGTAGAAACCTTGAAGATGACAGTGAAGATGAGGTTGTACAGCAGGGTGCATCTTGTCCTGTGGTCCATGTACTGCTCAGTGCTTGTGCCCAAAGCCACAGTTGCTGCTACTTCTTGGATACTGTGAAAGCATATATTCTGTACTATCTGCATAAGAATGAGTGAGTGGGGTTCAGAGAGGAATCAAATGTACCTTCTTTCCTCTGTAAGTGCTCTGTGGCATGAGCACTCTGCACTCATTTCACGCCCCAATCATCTCTCTTCCTGCTCAGACAACTGTGCTAGGGTCCAGCCTGACCCACTGGGCCCTATCTTCTCCTCTTCAGGGGTCTGAGGCTACCTCCAGCCTACAGCTGGAGGGTAAGTTTGGGAACCTGGTTAGGCCTTTAGCCACCCTTTTTTACAGTAAGAGGGCAGGGTTTCTAGAGTCATGAGGATCAGGTTTCCTTTACATCTACCAATCAATTTTCTCATTTGAGAAAAAAAACAAACAGGGAGGGTAGAAAGAACTATTTTTCATTCCTCATGGTACGAGGTGAAGATTATCTACAGTACTATGAAAATGCCTTGTAAACAGTGACCCACCGTGAAATAGTGGCTACTGAAGTTCATATGAACTTGATGGAGGTCTGGAGAACTTTTGTAACTGGGTTACAGTCTGGAGGTTTGAAGCCCCTCCAGCTACTCTAGGTTGATATCAAATTCAAATTTGGTTGATACCAAAAAAAAAAAAAAAAAAAAAAAAAAAGACATTTTGCTTCCTGCCAGGACCTTAGACTCCTCTGAGCAGGCTTATGACTCCACAGTGACTCTCTGGTGCCTGGCACATAGGAGAAATGTGGAGCAGATCTTTGGAGCTAAAAGGCACTATGGTCTCAAGCATGTTACTGGTGCCCCTGCCCAAGGTTTCCTTTGTCTGGAAGCTGATGTCATTTGGGATATTTGGTTTGTTAAATCTCTGTCTCCCCCTCCACATCTGTTCTTAGTCCTTTGACTTCTGTGGATTGCCTCACAGATAGCCCTGCCTTCTGGCTTCTAGTTGGGTTTGGGCAAAGGCAGTGTGAGAAGACAGACATTGGCACTATTAGTTTTCCCATCCACTGCCAGGACACATTTTTGGCAATGACTACATTTTTCTATTCAAGGCTGTCAGGTGCTTTTACCTGACAGGCTGTCAGGTAATTTTACCTCTCCCTGGTCCAGCAATGCTCTTTCACTCCTCTCACCCCTTCAGTCACAGGGGCAGTAACAACTTCCCTCTGTTGTCATCTCATAGGCACATCACCATCCCTTGTTGGATACATAGCGTTGGACATTCTACCTATGTTTCCTCCCTAAACTCTCAAAATCCACCCTTTGACTGTGCCCTGTGTTTCTCAAGGGAGCCTTGACTGACCGAGGTGGGTACAATTAGATGCTGACCCTCACTCTCAGAGTGACTCCTTGGGTTCAGTGGCTCCAGATCCAACCTTGGGGCGGGGGGGGGGTGGGGAGCCTAGCATAACAAATAAGCAGGGGAAGTGGCTGGTGTGTTACTCATTATACGTCAGTCTTACCCAAGGAAGAGTGAATATAAACTTTTATTTATTTTAAGTCTGAGTATGGGCTGAGCAGTCTCAAAGAGTCCTAAGGCTCCCTTCCCAGTCTTCTTGTGATGATGTGAGATGCTGAAATGGTTGCATGTCAAGATGAAGTAAGGTGAATGATGCAGGCACTGTGATGTAGTGTTAGACTACTGCTCGCCTTCTGACAATAGGTCAGAAGGAGATTCATCTACTTCTGGATGGCTGCTTATGGTGGGTAACAGAAACTGCAGCAAGTGAGGGGGGGGTCAATTGCCCTTATTAGGGCACTCAACAAACATTTCCAGAGCACCTTCATTGTGCTGTGCTCTGTACATAGCTATGCATGGGGGACCCCAAAATAAATGGCCTAGTTCTCACCCCCAACCATCCTCTAGTGGCATAGGAGAAATAAGCCATGTGCACACATATCAATGATACAATTAGCATAAAAAATGAGAGCAAGAGAGATAAAGCACTGTAGGTACTCAGGAAAGAAAGAGGAACATCACCTCCCCCTGGATTTTGGGTGGAAATAACCCATAAATCAATATATTGGATTGTATAGCCAAGAGACAATCCTTTGCCAAAAAGCTGAGCTAAAAGGTAGACCTAGGGGTGCCTGGGTGGCTCAGTGGGTTAAAGCCTCTGCTTTTGGCTCAGGTCATGGTCCCAGCATCCTGGGATCGAGCCCCACATGGGACTCTCTGCTCAGCAGTGAGCCTGCTTCTCTGCCTACTTGTGATCTCTGTCTGTCAGATAAATAAAATCTTTAAAAAAAAATAAAATGGAGACCTACTAATCTTCATTAATGTCCTGTTGTGTGCCAGGGACTTCACAGCCATCATCTCAAAACTCCTGGGAAACACTATTAACCTTATGGTGCAGGGAAGGAAATAGCTTAGAAGGCTGAATGGTTGCCCAACAAGTTCTAGATTCAAGATGTGCCTCTGTGTCATCTCTTCCAAATCCATGCATCACAGAAAAACTTCTGTCCATTTCTCAGAGGAGAAAAGAAGGTTCTGCCTGCATCCAATGAAGGGTCATAGAGTGCAGTGGTAACCAGCTGTTGCTAAACCTAAGGAGGAAAAACAGGGATTGTCTACTGTTATTGCATCCCAGGGTTGCCGCAGGTTATTTTATATCATTTCTTCAAACCAGTGTGTCATGATTTTTTAAGTCATTTTGACTGGGCGAAGGAGGTAGCTAATAAAACATAATTTATTGGGGGATGTGTGCGAGGGTATTTTCAGAAGAAATCAGCCTTTGAGTCAGTAAACCGAGTTAAGTAAATGACCTTCACCAATGTGGGTGGGCACCATCCAATCCACTGAAGGCCCACACAGAACCAAAAAGGCAAAGGAAGGGAGAATTTGCTCTCTGCTTGAGCTGAGACCTCCATCTTCTCCTGCTCTCAGACACCATCACTCCTGGTTCTTGGGCCTTCAGACTCTGCTGGGACCAACACCATCAATTCCCCTGGCTCTCCAGGGCCTCCAGCTGGTAATGCCAAACAGTGGGACCCCTCAGCCTCTAGAATCTCCTGAACTAGTCCCTCATGATAAATCTCTTTGTATCTCTCTCTATACATTCTGTTAGTTCTGTTTCTCAACCTGGTTTCTCAACTACTGTACGGAGGTAGGATAGTGGAAAGAGAAATTGCCTGACCTATACCCCATGCCCCCTCCTCAGGCTAGGTCTGTCCCCTGTCTTTGCTCCCTTTCCTTCCTCAGTAGGACCTGTCCTCTGGTGGCTCCTTGACGGCTCCTCCCCCACCATCTCCCACCATGTGAAACGTGATGACAAAATGACAAAAACATTCTCAAGGAAATGAGCGGCACCTCTCATGGAGGCCGCCCTAAGTGTCAAGAGAAAGCAGGATTTGGAGTTATTCATTCTACTTCCATGGACGGATTCCAAATCTACCCCGTGCTGGTTTCCCCCTTCCTGTTTTTGAATCCAGACGTTTGCGGTCACAGTGTCTTCCCTGTGGGGCAGTCTTTAAGGGCTTGTCATCTTTGGTTTTCATTTCATCAAGAATGGGCTGCTTCTCTTCTGCCTTTGGCCAGTCCTTATCAACAACGGATTGAGGCACCCTGAGAGAGAGCTGAGGTATTGGCAGTCTGAAGGCTGGCAGAGCATTGGTCTGTCATTTGTGACCCAGAGACCGAGGGACAAACAAACTCTGGAACTGTGCCATTCTTTGGATTTCTCCTTTGTTCAGTGGGGTTTCCCACGCTCTCCCTTGTAGGTTATGGTAGAAGCAATGAGATAATATGTATGTGTGTATATATGTATGTATTACACTTAGTATCATGTAAATATATTTATGTACATATATATAATCATTTTGTAAACTGAAAAGGGCTTCAGATATGTTGCCTTAAAGAATTCTGCTCTTCTTTTAATTTTATGTTTACAAGGGCGTTTTATGTCAGGATTGTCTATAATAATCATGGTAAGAAATGCCTACCCATAGGGTATTGGCTAAATATATTTGGTAAGTCTAATCAACAGGATATCACAAAGCTTTCTTTCTTTTTTTTTTTTTTTACATTGGACTTTATTTTTGTTGAAGTATAACATCATACAAAAGAGTATGTAAATCAGGAGTGCAAAACCTGCTACACTTAGTGAGATGTCACTGAGCAAAGCAATGTAACCATTACCAGCTCAAGAACAGGAATTAGCAGCATTCCAGAGCTGTCCTCGGGTATGCTCTGATCTTCAATCCCTTCCACACCTCCCCTGTGAATAGAACCACTGTCCCTTAACAGTGTAGATGATTAACCCTATTCTCAACTAGACAAAAGATTACTGCATGATTCCTTCTGTGCAGTTAAGGGTTCTTAGGTTTCATGAGCTCTTGCTGAGATATGGTTGTATATTTATCATGTATTTTAAAGCAGTGCCCCCTGCACACTTTGCATGTGTGTGTGTGTGTGTGTGTGTGTGTACTGTTGTCATGACGATATCTTCCCCACCGGTCCTCCAATTCATCTTGCTGGTTGATCTTGGGTGATCATCATGTCCTACTCAAAAGTCCCCCATGGCTCCTGAGTATGCAGCTCCTTATATACAACCCCTCTTCCCCCAAACCAGGCAATCTCACTATTCTTGACAGTTGGGAGATCATTCCCTCAAGCAAGACCCCACTCACAATGTTGCTGCGGACCTCACCCTGCCCTGTCATGCACATCTTCCCATCTCCCAAAGGCCCACTGGGAAGTCCTATAAAAATTCTCTGGCTTGAGACCAGTCTCCCCTTTTATGAATTTCTGTTGTACCTTGACTTAACATCACTTGGGGTGGCCTGCAATTGCCGTACAATATTGTCCAGGTTTTACTTTAGTTTAGTGGGTTTCAACACTGGCTGAGAATCACTTGGGGAGTTTTTTTCTTTTCCCCAAGAAACTGAAAGCCATTTTTAAATTCTGAAAAACTGTTTGGGCTTCATGCCAAAACAAAAGCTCTGAATCTCTGAAGGTGGAATCTGAGTGTCAGTACTTTCCAAATCTCTCTAGAAGTTCTGGCTAAATTGTGTCCCCCCACTCCCACCAAATTCAGACGTTGAAGTCTTAACTCCCAGTACCTCAGAAAATGATTGTGTATAGGGTCTTCTAAGAGGTAATTAAGTTATATGAGGACCACATTAGGGCAGGCCCTAATCCAATATGACCAGTGAAGAGGAGGATATTAGGACACAGACACACATAGAGAAAAGGCTTTGTGAGGGCCCAGGGAGAAGGCAGCCATCTTCAAGCCAAGGAGGGAGGCCTCAGGAGAAACCAACCTTGCCAGCACTTTGATCTTAGACTTCCAGCCTCCAGATCTATGAGAATGTAAATTTCTGTTGTTGAAGCTTCCCAGTCTGTGGGACTTTGTTATAGAGCTGGAGCAGACTCATACACCAGGTGATTCTACTGCACATCAAGGGTGCAGCACCTTGCTGGCTACAATGATCTCCCTCCACCTGCCACCTCTCCAGCTGGATCATCATCTCCCTGAGGTGGGGGTGGAGCTGTACCTTTTGATTCCCTTGGTATAATAGCTGGCTATTGACCCATTGGTAACTAATGACTTATCACATCACAGAATATGGCCTCCGTAGGCATTTCTTCATGGTTTTTTACTCTTTATGTCCCCATTGTACTTGCAGATGCTTTGGACATTTTTTTAACAGTGACTTTCCACTTATTATCTTGGCCCCTTTTACTTCTGCTATAGTTTTCTGTAAAAGGCCTTTTTCTATTCCAGGGAACCTGGCCTGAGTTGGCATGTTTAATATTTTCTCTTATATTGAATAAACATCTGACTTTTCTTATCTTCTTTATGTGGCATATGCTTGGTCTACTGGTGTTAGGTAACTGACACTTGTCCCAATGACTTGTCACTTCTGGTAGGATTTTAAATCTTATGCAGGGTGACCACTTACTTTGACCTGCTCCCTTCTCTCTGGGTCATCACTCTGTTCACTTCTGTTGTGCATGCAGGAGAAAACCTTGCCAAAAAGTACACCCACCTCCATATATCTTTTGTTGTTCAAGACCATCAAACCAGGAGAACTCCTTTTTCCAGAAATGGACCATTTGAGAACCACTGGATTCAGGGTTTGGAAGTGAACATAGATGTAATTTACTGATATGAAACGGAGGCCAAGAGGTGAAAAGTGGTTGCCCAGGGTTAGACAGCTAGGGAGTGGCCAAGCCCATGTTTTCAAGCTGCCTGTCAAATAGTGCAGAACTCTATTCTGTGACCCACACTGCTACCCTCTAGACAAGGATTTATTTTCTCTGGAAACAATGTGGGTATAAAGCAAAAACAAAATGCATTATTCTCCAGAACTTGTCTTGAAGTTTTCTCTCAATCTGTCCTTTATAGTCCTCAAACTTTATATTACATTCTCTTTTCTCCACTTGGAAGCCAGTGATGGCCTAGAGTGGTCATTACTGCCAAACCTCATTTCTACCCTTGTTGGGGTCATTGCTAACCCTCCTATGCAGGTTGCAATGGCCCTGTAAATTCTACATTAGGAAGTAGGTGGAAGATGACAGTTTCAGGTTAACCTTCTAAGTGACTAACTCAATTGATAAGTGCCTCTGCCTTCCCCCTGTCTTCCTCCTGAAATGTGGATGGGTGGCAGAGTAAAGAAGAGTACAGAGCTAGAACAAAGCAAGACAGAGTTCTTCACTCTCCACTCTCTGCAAGTGAGTGACATCTGAACAGCAAATGGTTTTTGTCTAGCCAAGACCCATGACCGAGCTCTAAAGGAGACCTTTTGGACTCTTTAACTCCATGCCACTTGGAGCAGAGTCTCATCAAGTTATTTTGGGCAGACTGGATTGGTGGGGACTATGATGTTCACTTTTCTAAGCTACTTGGGTGACTTGGGGTATGGATAGGACCACACAAGAGCTGACAGGTTGGCAGTCAAGCTGTGGTAGGTGGTCTTGATGAGCATGGAGCACGAGGAGGCAGACCATTAGTTCTGGGCTGAATATATTCCAATCAAGCTGCTTGCCAACAGCAGCTATCTTGTGGCCATGAGAAAAGCTAAAGAGAGAAAATAGGCAAGCAGTATGGGCAACAGGGCAGAAAAATGGAAGTTGTCAGGAACATTCTATACTAGCTTAAGCATGTCCATCACTAGACTTCTTCTATATGAGAGAAAAATAAACAACTACCTGGTTTAAATCATTTTGGGAGGAGGGTCTCTGTTACTAGGAACCAAATGCAATTTCTGATACAGCAATCTCTTAAGATCATTCTAGTTATCTAAAAGTTGTCTCCTAAGCTCAAATGAGAGCAGTCTCAGTGTCAGGGAAAGGCTCTGGCCATTCTCAGAACACCCAATAGTGCCTTCTTGGCCTGCCCCAATGAAATATAATCCTTCCTTCTCTCCAGCTTCTGCCTAGTTCCTTCCCATTAATTTGTTTATTTGATCTTTATTCCATTGCTTTTACCTGTGGTTGTATGTTTGTTGGACCTCAGGCCTCCTTAGTTGATTTCTTGACTTCTTGGGGCCATTGGCAGCCTGAGGATGTGTGCCCTGTCTGTGTGCCTCACAAACCCTCCCAGCTTTCTCTAGCCTATGGCAGCTGTGGGACTTGCACTTTTATTGTCTGTTTGTTTTTTGCATGCACTGGCCATGGGCAGGCAGGAGCTTTCCACCATTGGGTTATCCTGCCCCTATTTTATTGTTAGTTCACTCTTTTCTCTAACAATACTCCTCACCCAACTCTTGCCATTGCATGGTTCCCCAAGCATCATTTATTCTACAAATATTTGTCAAGCACTTGTGATGTGCCAAGCACTACCTTGGGCAGAAGGGACAGAACCAGAAATACTTCCTGCCTTCTTAGGAACTCAGACATCCCTCTTTGCACATTGCACTGTACAATATTAAGCTGTATAAATCCAGGCCATCTCATTAGCCTACTTCCCTTGTTGATAAGCTGTCTTAACAATATTAGCAAGTGTGTGTGCGGGGGAGAGGGAGGGCTGGGCAGGAACATACTCTAACCCTGTGTTGTCTTTTTTTTTTTTTTTACTATTATTTTTTAAAGACTGTTTCCAAGGATTTTACTTTCTATGTTAATGTCAGGTTTCTTCCCATCCTGACTCTCTTTTCCTGACTTATTATGGTCATGTCTTTCTTTTATCATCAAGAAGAAAGGAAACCATCTGTGGAAAACTTTTCCCTGTAGCTACAGGTTGAATAAGAGCATCTATGTTCACAAACACAATTTCTTGGGCGCCTGGGTGGCTCAGTGGGTTAAGCCGCTGCCTTCGGCTCAGGTCATGATCTCAGGATCCTGGGATCGAGTCCCATATCGGGCTCTCTGCTCAGCAGGGGGCCTGCTTCCCTTCCTCTCTATCTGCCTGCCTCTGTCTACTTGTGTTCTCTGTCTGTCAAATAAATAAATAAAATCTTAAAAAAAAAAAAAAAACACAATTTCTTTCCTTCCTCCTAAATCTCGCTGCCTACATATACTGGTAAACCAGAGCTCCATGGTCTTCCTCTCTATTGTCCCTCCTCTCAGTTTTCTCATCTCCAAGAAGTACATCAACACTTCTTTGTATATGGAAGACAACATTTAAGTTTTACTCTCTTGAGGTGTGGTGCAGTTTGTTGAGCAATTGACTCTTGGTTTTGGCTTAGGTTGTAATCGTGGAGTGGTTGGATTGAGCATGACATCAAGTCCCTCTTCGGGCTCCGTGCCCAGCATGAAGTCTGCTTGGGATTGTGTTTCTCCATCTCACTCTGCCCCTCCTCCCTGCTCTCTCTCTCTCTCTCAAATAAATAAATAAATCTTCCTCCCTGCTGCAAATAAGTAAATAAATAAATAAATCTTTTAATTTTTTACTCTCTTAGCAGATTTCAATTATGGAATGTAATGTTATCAACCATAATCAACATGTTTTAAATTAGATCCTCAGATCTAGATAAAAAAAAATGTTACCCTGGACTTCATGAATATCTGGGGGTCATCTATGGGTGGGCTTCAGTGGCCAATACCCTCTGAAATTGTATGCAATATTTTGTGCTTATAATCATTGGATATGTGGAATATGGGAATGTGCTCATTTTTTCCTGGGGTGGTGTTTGTGGTTTTCACCGTAATTTTGAAAGGGAAGGATATTACCTGGGCAATTTTAAGAACTAAAGACTCCAATATTTTTAAGAACTAATGACCCCAATATTTCTTGAATTTGCAAGATTCAAGGGTAATCATTTATAGCATAACATTATGTGTTTTCTTTTCCTATGAACTTCTACTGTAACCTCAGTGGCCCTTTAGTCTGGCACTTCTTTTTATTATTAAAGTGATTGATGCTCAGAGAAGTTAAGTAGCTTGTTCAGAGACATCAGCTAGTTACTGGAAGAGCCAAGGTGAACTCATGAGCCTGGGTCCCTGGAAGCAGAAGGGACAGTCTTGTGCCCAAAGGTGAGGACCCTGGTGCAAGTGTTCTGTTTCCCTTCCTGGATTATAAATTCTGTTAGACATAAACCTGTGTCTTCATGCTGTGCCACATTATGTGTCTAACCAAATTTCCAGCACATAGCTGGATGCTCTTTCTGAATCCACTGCTTAGAACCTTAAGCACAGAGAGTGCCTGGTCTGCTGTGTGGAGCCAGTATGTTGTGTGGAGCCAGTCTGATATGACTACCCTTCACCACTTCAGATCAGGAAAGTCTCCATCCACCAAATCACATTTCTCCTCATCACCTCCTTTGAGTTTTTTTTAATTATTTTATTTTACATTTTTTATTGTAGCAAAATATATATAACATAAAATTTACCATTTAACCATTTTAAAGTGTATAGTTCAGTGGCATTAAGAACATTCACATTGCTGTGCAATCATCACCACCATCCATCTCAACTCATTCTATCTTCTGAAACAGAAACTGTCCCCAGTAAGCACTAATTCCCTGTTCCCTCTCCTCCTAGTCCTTGGTAGCCACCATTCTACTTTCTGTCTCTATGATTTTGACTGTTCTGGGTACCTTGTGATGGATGAAATCATACAGGGTTTTTCCCTTTTTATCTGGCTTATTTCACTTAGCATAATGTCTTCCCTTCTTTTTTTAAGGCTGAATGATACTCATTTGTATGTCTATACCACTTTGCTTATTTGTTCATCTGTCGATAGATAGTTGGGTTGCTTTGGCCTTTTGGCTATTGTGAATAACGCTGCTATGAACTTGGGTGTATAGATAGCTGTTTGAGTTCCTGCTTTCAATTCTTTCGGGTATAGACCTAGAAGTGAAATGGCTGGACCATCTGGTAGATATGACTACCATGTTGTAGCACACCGATTCCCTGATGTGGTTATCACTCTGTAGAACTTGATTTCGAATAAGCTCTGTGGCTTTGTCATAGCAATGTGTACAGCCCATGCTTGGCTCTTTGTCACACTGTATTTCATTGACTTTAATATACGCAGGTTCCCCTTCCACCCCGCAGATGTTTTACTATCTCTGCAATCAGGATGTATCTTGCAATTAATAGTGTGCCTTTGTCTGCCACCATGTCTATCTTTCTTTCTTCTTGACTTATAATACAGTGGTGCTCCTTGGCAAACTAGAGTCATTGAAATGGGGTGGTGAAATGGCTCTAGCCCCCATACACCCTGTATGGACCCATGTGTAACTGGAGGAACCTATGAAGGGCTTAGCTACCTGAATGACAGCAGTTCTTATTCTCTCTGGAGGCTACGTGCCATAAGCATTTTTCTCTGGGGGCATGTACCATTGACATCATCATTGCTTCTTTGAGCTGTTGATATATAATATCAATCAACCCTTCAAGGCTTTGGCTACAGTGCTCTCCCCACTTCCTGCTCACTCCCTCTTAAGTCTAGTTTTGGTGTCCTTGCCACTTGTTTCTCTCCTTCAAAGCCCAGCCTCCATCCTGCCTACAGAATTCACTCTATTTATTCTCTTCCTGAATCCATCACTCTTGTTGCCTGCTCCTGCCTCCAGCTCCTCACCCTGGCTTAGCCTGCTTCCAGAACTGCCGACAACACTGTTTCCTCCCCTGCGGGCTTACCCTGCCAATTTCTCTACCAGGGCTATCACCTTTTTGAGCATTTCCTGTGACTTCTATTTTTTTCTGCTTTTGCCCCTTAATCTGTTTTTCCCTACTTCCCTCCCCTTCCCACACACAGCTGGAATGCCTCCTCTGCTTTCTTGCCCTGCTTCCTTCTGAAATCCCCTGGTACCCCTCCCCCATCCTTTGCTGTCCTAAACCAATCCCATAATAGCTCTGACAGGTGCTGTGGACCCTGGGGTTTGCTGGGACCTATTCAGCACCAGTAGTTCACCCCCATAGCCTCTGTGCTCACCAAGCCTATCCACCAGAGCTTGGCAGCTGGCCCCTGATCTCCTGCAGCACCCTGGTCACCTGGAAAATCTGACATCAGAGTTTCCTCCAAACCATTCTGCCCAGCATACCTTGGTGAGGTCCTACCCCCCGTGCAAGTTGGGTGGGGAGTTCAAGGGGAGGTCTCCTTTAAAGTTTAGTGATGGGGCTTGGGTGCCAGAAACCCTCTGTTGTTGGAGTGTCTCTCACCTTATCAAGACCCTCACCTGCCACCACAACGACCAGTATTCCCCCCCTTGACCCTAAGCTGGACTTTGAATGTGGAGAGCTGGAAAGCAGACCTTATTTGCTGTCCTCCAGCTCTGCACCGTTCTTCTCTTTGCCCCTTCCCCCCAACTACTCATTGCATCCAAAAGACTCAGGCCCTTCCTTTCCTTTATACCCTTCTTTATGAAAGTATTTCCCCCCATTTGGGGGGAAAGAATGTCTTCTCTCTACCATGAGGGAGGTTCATGTGAAAGGGAGATGCTAAATGGGCCCCTGGCCACCCTCTTTTTGTGCTGGGCCTAGAGTCCTACTTGGATTATCTGTTGAAGAGGCCAAATCCTCTCCCTCTAGTGCTTAAGGAGAGAAACGTCCCGATTTTATAAGGAGGAAAGCAGTGAGGGAAAAACCGATATATGCAACTGTATGTATCAGCTGATTATTAATCCTTCGTCCCCCATCTGAGGGCCTGTTTTACATTCTCTTTCCTTCCACCCTCACTGGCATGTGAGAGTGGGGCAGCTGTACCATACTGGGAGCAGAGTAGGAGGATCTGGCAAGGGCTTGAGGGCTGCCTGCCCACCCAAGGGGCCTTCCTAACTCAGAAACCCAGCTTTGGAATCCAGGAAAGGCAGAACCCTCCCTGGTCCTCTCACTCATCCTTCACCCTGGTGGGTCCAAGTGCCTTTCTATTTCAAATAATAGACCAGTTTGGGTTCTAGTTTGAGGACTTGCTGAGTCTAGGGGCTCACCCAGCTCCATGAAGCAACCCATGGAAGTGCCAGCTTCTCTCGACTTCCCCTGAGTTGTGAGAAAAAGGCCATTAATCCTGGGAAACCACACGGGACACGCTGAAGGTGAATAAGTCTCTGGTTAGCTTGGGACAGGGAGTGGCGGGAGAAGTTTGGGTCCCAGCATTTGAGGGGATGGTTCAGTGTTAAAACTAGGGCAACCCTAAGCAAGCTGGGATAGTTGGTCACCTTGGCCTGAAATGATATCTGCTTCTTATTTCTCTACTATTTTTACCAGACTCTGTCACTGTCCTCTTTTCTCCACTTAACCTGTTCTTGGATCTAATGCAGGAAACCTGAGTTTGCTTTTGCCAAGCATTGGTCCTCAGACTTTTGTGGAGAAGGGTTTTTGGGTCTGCTGTTGAGATTCCTGGTTGCAGAGCTATGTCTATGCTGCTTTATCCTCATGGAGATATTTAATAAAGCACCCTTAACAAAGCCATGTCAGATGAACTCACGTGTAGTGCATCTGCCTCCACAGAGAGGATGGCCCTTGCCACCACTCCCTTACCCCTTCCTCCAAGCTGTTCCTCCCTCTGCTCCCTTGCTGGGTGAGTGGACAGCACCACCTCCCATCAAGGTCCCTGAGCCTGAAACCCCCAGAGCCATGCAGGGCCCCTGCAGGGCCCTTCACGGCCCATCTTTTGGTCAGCAGTCCTGCTGGTGCCTTCTCAACCCCTATGGGATTAGTCCCTTTACATCACACAGCAATTGCCCTCATTCACCAACTATGTTCCTGCCTTCCCAGGCCCCATCCTCCCTACTGCTACCAGAGGGGTGGGTCTTTCTAAAATATTAGAATGACATCCTTGAAGGCTCTTGCTGAATGCCCAAGCTTTTCACTGCAACTTTGCATATACACCCGCACCCCAAATGCCTTGAGCAGAGGCCCGATGGCAAGTGTCTGTTACCCTTTGACCCTTCTTTACCCTGATGGTACAGCAACATTGCCGGCTGATCACAACACACAAGATGCCCGAGCACCTTTCCTCCCATCCTCCAACTGCCCACCCCTGTGGGTCAGAGTGGTACCAAAGCCATATCTATTTGGCCTAGTCCTAACTTCTTCCTTTTTTGGCTAATCCTTAAATTGTCCTTTAGGTCTCAGCTCAGGAGACTCCATGTCACCGCTGCCAGGAAGTCTTCCCTGATTTGCTGTTCTTCTTAATCTGCTTTCAGTCACACCCTATGTATAATATATCTATAGCTATATATCTCAAAACATTTCTTATGCAGCATTTTAATAATGTACTTGCTTATCACACTAAAATGTGACCTTTTGAAGATGCATGAAATGTCTCAGTAATCTTCATATTTCCAGGACCCAGTACAAAGCCTGGTAGTATACAACAGATGCTCAGAACTCTTGAATGGGTACACCAATGAATGAATGACTGGGTGATTGAATGAATGAATAACCTCGTCAGGCCAGGTTATTTTGAAGGTGAATGAATCAGAAATTTATTAAGCCTCTTTGAAAAAGAAAATCAATTTGCTTCTCCCTTCCCAGTAGTTGCAAGAGAAGGTCATATTTAACTTCTCAGCGACTTGCCAGGAGATGAAGCTGAACCTGTTTGTTTCAGTCAGTGAGGCTGGAGAGCAAGCAGTTGCCTCACCTTCCCACAAGGAGCAGTGTGAGTCATATGTGCCCTCACCTTTCACAGGGCACAGATCTAGGCCACCGTGGATCCTTCAGCTTGTTCTCCTGGGCCCTAATTTTTTTTTCTAACGTGTGTGTGTGCGCGTTTGTGTGTGCCCCTGCATATGCAGGTGTGTCTGTATGTGTATTTATGCATGTGTACAAGCCACCTAGTTATGTATGAGTGCCCCTAGATGCATTCAGCAGGGCATGATCAATAGTTTCCCTCGGCTTCTCTTGGGGCCATGTGCTTAATTTCATGCTGGAAGGGAGTCTTCATGGTGAACTGTAGCTGCTACTAGCCTGATCTTTGGTACTTTAGATCCATTTCTCTTTTTATTTCAAAAAGTCAGTTGGAGATTGAGAATTCTAATTCAAAAAGATGTTATTTTCTAGAATGCCAAAGGAAAGGGGTAGTCAGCCTCTTGAGTGTATGTTGCAATATTAAACATTTTTGCATAGGTCCTCAAGGCACTACAGGATGGTCTTTGCCTTTGATTCAGGCCAAGTTTCTGCTTTCCCCATGAAAAGTCCTCTTCTCACTGCAGAGTTGTTGTCCCAGAGGTCACTAGAAAGGCCATCTCTGCCCAGAAATGTTCTGCAAGGAGCAGAAAAGCCTTTGGAGGCAGCAGAATGCATAGGAGACGTAGCAATGCTGGGAGACAGTGACACTGGGGAGCATGGTGACATCAGAGGACACAGTGACAATAGAGAACATTGACATTGGGAACATGGTGACATTGGGAACTGCGGGACACAGTCACCCCTCATTTCCCTCTCAGTGCCTCAGTAAGGGCCAGGAAGGACACACATTATTGCAAGTGAAAATGGAAGTCAAGTGGGAAGAAAGGTTGGGACTGCAGGAGGACACGCCTGGGTAACTGCGTCTGGCAGCTTCAGGGTTGTTAGTGGGAGGTCTAGGAAAGCAGCTTAAAGGGATTAGTTGGGAGGGAGGAGTTTGAAGAAGCTAATTATAAAGTTCGTAGCAGAGATGAGAGAGGATTATAAGACCTCTTTGTGCACCATGCTTTTGAAAATGAGAGAAGAGTTCTTTCTCCTGAGATGAATGTGGATAAGATAGAGAGCAAAGGTAAGGAAGGGAGATGGGGGATCCTGAGCCATGAATGAGACTCATGGCTACAGCAGGGAAGACCACATTTCCATGCAGTGTGCACATTTATGAGGGTCCTGTAGTGGTCTGAACCATGTGGGAGTGGGAAAGATTCCTCACCTGACTGTAATTCACCAAGTGTCAGTTTACTGATAGGATTAAGCATTGTTAGGAGGATCTGTGAAATATGTGCGTTAGTAATCAGTGTGTATTTCCTGGATTCCTGGATTCCATACTGAGCATGAAGCCCCAGGGAGTACAGACTTGTACAGACTTGCCTCCCAGCCTTGGGGTACATGGTCAAGAAGGATACAGGCCCAGGATATAGGAAATGTTGGGGAAGTTGTACTGAAAATGAGGTTGCCCCAGACTGGCGGGTTGAGGCAGGCTCCACAAAGGAGGGACTCCAAGTCAGGGTGCAGAAGGATGAGGCGTGCCCTGCAGGCAGTCTGGGAGCCAGGAGGCTGGGTGGCAGTGGAGAACTCCTGTGGGAAAGAAGCAGGAGCTGAGGCTCAAGGGGTCAACCAGAAGGAAGTCTGAAGGTCCCTCAGATTGCAGGGTAACAAGCCTGAGCTGCTTCTGCAGACACTGGGGAACCATATGAAGGGTTTGGAGCACAGGAATGCCCAGGTAAAACTGGGTTTCAGGACAACTTGACCAGCAGGTACACCGAACAGAGCGTGGCAATGACAGGGAGTTCCTGTAGGAGGCTTTTCCAAACTCTGGGCAAGACAGTGGGGCTTCCCTAAGTGGGAATGGAAACAAACAGTTGGATGAAAGGGCTTGACCCTATCAAGACTGGGCTAAGCCCCCTAGCAGTGGGTCAGGGTATTCTTCCAGAGGGTCCATCATGCATCTTCCAAAGACTTTGGAGGGATGGGAGGAAGGAGGCATTCTTTTTACTTTAACACAAACATCACCATATAATAAAGAGAAGACATGGTGGTATCCTCTTTGGGTTACGAGTCTCCTTGGCTATACTCCTGTCCCTGAGGGGTTTGGGGCCAAGGGATTCTGCTCACCTGGCACCAGAAGACACGAATCCAGAGAGCTGAGAGTTCCCCTGGGTTACAGATGAGAACTTACACTATACAGAGTGAATATGGCTGCATGTTACAGGTGGTATCCACCAAGACACAGGTTATGTCACTAACGTCCTGGATCACACAGATCGTAGTGGGCAGTTGGGATTCGAATTCATATCTGTCTGGTGCCAGACCTTTGGCCTTTCTTCTATTCCACCAAAAGGGATTAGCCAGCTTCCACAAAGCTAAGTGGTACAAACTTGGGATGGTCTAGAAGTATCTCTGTAACAAAGGGGAGAGAGGAAATGCAAACCCCCCTGGGTTGCTCTCTGACTCTCCTCCTCCTCTGATCCACTCCAGCTGCCTGGGCCTCTCCACCATGAACAGCACCTTAAGGGATGTCCAGGCCCTGAGCCACCGTGAGTGCCTCCTGCCTTCCATGGCCCGGACTCCCTCTGTCACCCAGGTCACACCAGCCAAGAAGATAACCTTCCTCAAGCGAGGGGATCCCCGATTTGCTGGGGTTCGCTTGGCTGTTGATCAACGAGCTTTCAAGAGCTTTGGTGCTCTAATGGACGAGCTTTCTCAGCGTGTGCCTCTCTCCTTTGGGGTGCGCTCTGTCACCACACCCCGTGGCCTGCATGGCCTCAGTGCCCTGGAACAGCTGGAAGATGGTGGTTGCTACCTATGCTCTGATAAGAAGCCCCCCAAAACACCCAGTAGGCCAGGTTGGTCACAATGGAGAAGTCCATCTACTCAGCAATCAAGGGATTTTGAAAGCCGGTGTGAAGCACCAGGAACATCCTCTTCCTGCAAGGGTCCTAAAGCCCCAAGGAAGATAATGCTGGTTAAGAATGGAGACCCTAGATTTCAGCAGACTCTGGTTCTCAGCCATAGAAATACAAGAAACATGACAGCCTTTCTCAGCAAAGCCTCAGATCTTTTGCACTTTCCTGTGAAGCAGGTGTACACGACGAGTGGGAAAAAGGTAGGTTGTTGAGGTATGCTATTTCCTTTAAAAAGCTCTCTGGACCTCAAATCAAAATACTTAAATGGAATGGGGCGGTTATTCCTTGAAAAGAGGTACTGATTGCATTGCTACTAATTAAAGGTAAATTAAAGGAGTGGAGATAGGCAGTCAGTTAAACAAGCAATTATTATTTGCATTTTGGTTACCATTTAGTGAGTGCTTAGTGAGTGCCAGACACGGTGCCTTGCACATTTTTATTATTTTCTATCCAATTCTTCTATTATCCAATATCACCTATTTCAGGAAGAGTTCAGTGTGAAAAACAAAAGTTCCTCAAAGTACCTTGAGCAGAAAGTAACCTAAGGCAGAATATTATGGGATTCCCAAAAATTTGGACAGCTGGAGGCATGAGCTCTAAGCTGGATCTACAGGAATACCTCCCAGCAGAGTGCAGGAAGCTACTACCCTGCTTGAAGCTAATGTGATTATTGGTTCAAGGATACTTCTCTGAAGTGGTATCCAAGCTTATAAAGCTGGGACCAGGAAACTGCCACAGCTGCATCTTGGCACTCTTGACACGCAGGAGCACTGGGGTGCCGGGACTAGCCTGCCGCCTGGGCTGCTATGGCCTCCTGGTACCCACACATTTCCTTCACAGCAACAACAATCAGAATCAAGAAGAGATGGTATCTGCCCTCTTTGCTTTCCCAGACTTGATCAAGTGCATCTAATTGATGGAGAACCCAATCTGCATACAGCCTGAACTGTGGAGAAGGCTAGTGAATATAGCTTTTGCCTTTTCAGCTCCTGCAGAACATGAGTGAATACCAAAGGTGCACGGGATGGAGGATGGAGGTGGCTTGATCTAATCAACAGTTTCCCCATAATCTAATCCTATCGATACTTAACACCTGCATACACTATTCTACCACTGCTTAAATTTACAAGCAGCAGCTACAGCAGCATATTCCCACCTAAGTATGTAGCTATCTTTCCTACAATCAAAATATATTTGCCTTATCCCCAGAGTCACATCAGCACTGTACCATCCATCCTCTGGGCACAAGCCCACCTTTGTAGTCTCTGTCCTAAGATTTAACTGTCAAGTCACCAAAATAACTTGTAAAAAGTGCTAGAGGGAAGCAAGGGCAAAACATAGAAAATTGATTTATGCCTAGCAGAGTTGCAAAGAAAACTAGGTTATCTACTGCAAGGCCATTGATGGTATTAGGTTTCCTTCTACTGTCCATTTTATATTCCCTCTGCCCTCTGCCAGCACCTCAGCTGAATATGGTTATAGCTATGGCAGAGTGGCTGTGGACCATTTCCATCATCTAAATTATAATGCATTTACAATGTGCTAGCATGTGCTACATCATTCTTGCAGACTCTGAGGCCTTGGGGGTCCTTCCTGAATTGTTGTACTCTTGTGTTAATTTTTACCACTGAATATGGCAGCCACAGAAATCACCCAACAGATTCCCTGGGCTATAGATTACTTTTTCCCTGACCCTATTTACGTAATAGCATCCTATTCCCCCTAACCAAGATTGAATAGGATCCAAACTCTTATTCTGAGAGACTCATTACAGACCCATTCAACACAGAACCCCTCTTGTTGCCTCTTGGTTCATATGGCCAAGGGACTGTCTCAACTTTCAACTTCAATGACCCCCTGTTGTGTCTCCTGGTGGGGACATTTTCCCTTGGACCCAGAGTCCTCCAAACTAGCAGAGCCTGAAGTTGTTGGGGGTGGGAAGCAAAATGTCTGTAGCTAGGTAATAGGTGTAATAGTGAGAGGAGCTGTTCTCATTCCCACCCTTTAATGCCCAGGTATCTGTTGTCTGTGCAGAAACAGCACTATACTCTAGCGTGGTTGCCAGTCCAGAGCACATATCACTTCTTGCAAGATAATGCCTCAACATTATAAAGTGACTACTTTGAGCTGGTGCCCATAGGATGATCCACTGTTCTATAAGTTACATCTACTTTTGGGTGATGGGGATATGGCTACACAGTGAACTCCATGGGTATTTGTGCATTGCCTCACTCCTTTTGCTATGAAATCAGTTCTTTGGATAGAAGTAATTCTCATGCATTATGGCAATGATGAATGAGGTATCCAGTAAGTCCACAGATGGTGATACTATAAGAAAGATTTGGGTAAGGAAGGAAATATATATTCAAAATTAGTGTCTATTCCAGTGAATCCACATTTCTTACTCTCCCCCTGTTGGAGGGGTTCAATGACCATCATTGGCTGCCATGACAGACCTTTCTAATGAGAATGAGAGCTGCAAGGACTATGGAGGCTGGCTTCTCTGACCTAAAGAAATAAGATGAAATGGCCCATGAGATGGATGTCTGAGCACCTCAAGGTATGCTGCAAATCTCAAGTGTTTGGGCACAAGTTTAGCATGGATTTCTGCTCTTAGAAGATTGGACTCTCAGCAGACATGGCATCAGACCCACATGAATAAGGTACTTTACATTCCTAGTTCATGTTTACTTTGCCACTCTGCTCATGAGCCAACTGAGCACACCTTGAGGTGGTTGAAGGAAAAGAATGACTAATAGTCATTACAACAGGTCATTTGTCCACATGATTATCACCTCTGGTGGGAATTCCATGGGACACAAATGTTCTTATTCTCCAGGCACATTCTGGGAGACCCATTTAGATTCTTCTCTAGAGTTCCTTATCACCAGCCTTCCAGTCTTGTTCTGTCCAAGGCCCTGATTGTCAGTTTGAAATGCTAGCCACTGCCTATGAATTTCCATAGGACCTCCTGCCATTGCTCCTTACATGAAAAGTAGCCAATCAAATCACACTGTGTCTTGTACTTTCCTTCCTCACTGCCCTTCATAGCCCCCCAAGTAGGTCTGTAATGGTGTAGCAGTCAACTTTTGACTTGTATCAGCATATCCTGTGAAACCATCTGAAACCCAAAATTAAATATTTTCTTCTTCAGTTAAGTGGTCATAGGGAACTCCTCCAGGAAGTTGTAAGTGGAAGGGCAGGAGAGGTGGCAATGCAGCAGAAGCAGGTGAAATGGGAGTGTGACTCATGAAAATTACTTGTGCCTTTCATTCAAATGTTTGGAGCCTGATCTAGTCCATGTCACCACCTCCTGATGATGGGGTGCTGCTTTGACACACTTGCTTTATGGTTTGATGGATCACAAAACAATCATTTCAGTTTTATTTCAACCACTAGAAGAATCTGTTTCTGCATCTGATGTTTGGTGACAAGAGAAAAGACATTCTTTTATAGTAGTAGTGGAAACACCCAAGTCTTCTGGCTATCCCTGAACAGAGAGTTTGGACCTTGAG
Source organism: Mustela lutreola (assembly GCF_030435805.1). Taxonomy (NCBI): domain Eukaryota; kingdom Metazoa; phylum Chordata; class Mammalia; order Carnivora; family Mustelidae; genus Mustela; species Mustela lutreola. The sequence continues at coordinate 153,408,701 of NC_081290.1, read as the reverse complement.
CTTACCATTTTCTTTAAGTCAGAGAAGCCAGCCTACTCCATAGTCCTTGCAGCTCTCATTCTCATGAAAAAGGTCTATCATGGCAGCCAGTGATGGTCAAAGTCTTGCATTCTACTATCAGAGATGATAATTCAAGAGCCTATTTTATCACTTTGTGCCAGAGACCACCAGTATCCCATTGTAACCAGATTATCACTGCCTTCAAACCCAATCAGGTCAGATGACTAATTCAAGGCTCCTATCCTTGAGGCTCCATTGCCTGCAACAATATCTGATACTGTACCTTGAATCAGTCATGATTCAGTATAGGGAACAGAAAACTCTGTAGGTATCTTAAGCATGAAGAAATTATACACAGAGAGTTTTGGGCTTAAAGATTGGAAAGCTGTAGGTTCATAGGCTTGATTTTTGGAAACAATTCCCAGAATATCACATATTTGACCCATCTGGGTAGATACATTTAACACAATCAAGCAAGTAGGTTGTTGGGATGAAGTCCCTGGAATAACTGAGTTCAGTATTAGCCCACCATTTCTGTGCTCTGGAATCAGGCGGGTCATGTGCTACTGCTGTCTGTTGATAACCAGAATGCTGGTGACTAGGTACTGGGACAATGAGTGTGGCTTTTGCCATTTCAGCTGCACACACCCCTTCATACTTTTGAGACTTTTTTTGTGTGTGGCAACAGTCAAAAGCAAAAGAAAGAAGTGTTCTTCTCCACTGTCATTTCTCTTACCTTGTGCAAGTGCATCTAATTATTAGAAATGATTTCATAGTTAGAATTCTAGCTGCAGGGGAGTCCAGAAAATGTATATAGAGCTTTGTACACTCTGCCATACTGGAAATTACACCAGAAAGAGAGCAAAATAGAGGTTAACTAATCGAGGACATGACCTCTACCACACAAACTCACAAGGCAATTCATGTTATTACTTCCTTTATATAGGTAAGAAAATTGAGGCACAAAGGTTAAGTAATTTGCTCATAGTTGCATGGCTGGCAAATGACAGAATCAACATAATGTAAGAAAACTCCTAAATTATGGCAGTTTGCTATGTACCAGCATGTGCTACATGCAGAGGATACAGAAAATAAGGCTAGGTACCTACCTTCAATTAGCTACAGTTTAGTGGGTATGGCGAAATGAGAGAGAGCAGGTACAAAAATAAGTTAATTGGAGAAAAAATATTAGTGTGTTTTCATATAGACTTAATGTAGAACTATTAGAGTTTCTTTTTTTTTTTTTTAATTTTATTTATTTATCAGAGAGAGAGGAAGAGAGAGAGCACAGGCAGACAGAATGGCAGGCAGAGGCAGAGGGAGAAGCAGGCTCCCTGCTGAGCAAAGAGCCCGATGTGGGACTCGATCCCAGGACGCTGGGATCATGACCTGAGCTGAAGGCAGCTGCTTTACCAACTGAGCCACCCAGGTGTCCCACTATTAGAGTTTCTGTAAACAAAATAGTCTCATTGCTCCCCAGGGCAGGCTGTGGCAAGGTTATCAGATTTCAGATCCTTGACTAGGTGAACACTCTCAATATCCTCTCAATAACCCTCTTTCTGTGTGTGGATCCTAAACCTTGACCTCTTTTTAAGATGAGAGCATCATTTAGCCCTGAGTTCTTTTTTTCCCCCTTGGGAAAGTCTGATTTCTTAGAAGTATGACTACATCTATAAATTGATAGACTTGGTTTGTGTTTGTATTTTTGTGATGCACGAGAGTTCTAAATCAACAAAGAAATGTGCTTAGTAGTTTGAAAGAAACTTCTAATTAACTAGGTTGAAAGACCTGGTGGACAGCTAATTTAGTGTCATTTGTGGGGAGAGGATGCAAGAGTTCTCTTTTTCTCATTTCCTTGTTAATGAACATACCCTTCTGATTTGAGAAAATAAAGAAGAACAGATTCAGCCCTTTGAAGATGAAACGAAATCCCCCAACAATGCCAATTACAATATAATGTCATAAATAGTGCATAGTCTCACATGTGCCATAGGGGCCTCAGAGTCATGGAAATTTTTCTAAAAGCGGGGACCTGTTTCTTGGAATGCAATTGTCTGCTCAGCATATAGCCCAGGATATCCTAGGGTAGGTGGGAAAGGATGGCATAAGCCTCTGGTCTGGAGCCTAGGGAATCATTGGAGGAGCCTGTACAGAGAGCAGCCTTGCCCTTCTCTGTTCCAGAAGGGCTGAAAGCAGAAGTCATGGGCTCAATATTATATAGGAAAACAAAGATTGGACCCAGGAGAGAACTCTTTATGGGAAATGAGTGAGATAGTCAATCAGATTTCCATAGGGAAGCTGGAGGCCCTTCTGCTTTGGTTGCTTAAAAAAAAAAAAATACATATTCTGGAGGCTGCAAGGGTGGGCAGGGAAGCAGGACAAAGACTTCTTGAAGTGTTTTCCACCTGAGGCATCCAGAAGAACCCCTAAACCACAAGACTTATAGTGGGTGGAGGGAGAGGTATAGGTAGAGAGGAAGGTCATGGTGATAGGACCTAAGACCCCAGCTAGTTATGGAGGTATTATGGCAAGTGGATAGGATCAGAATTCTGGGGTGAGATGTGCAAACTTCAGCAAAGGGTCAGAGTGATGAGATTATTCCTCTACCTATGTCTCCTGGGTAGATGAGCTCTGCAAACTAGGCTTCCTAACTCAACACTCTCCTTCTTCAGGTGGACTCTCTGAAGGGTCTGATCCACAGTCCCTCAGTGCTAGTATGTGCCGGCTATGAGTCTTTCAAACCTCTGGCAATGGAAGATTCTAGAAGACATGGAATTGAAACTTTATCTGGGCAGACTCCAAGAAACAAAACTGGTGAGTTAGTTTTAGAGTTTCCCCAATTTTGTTTGCACTGGAGAGTGGTTCAGTAGGACTAGGCAGATATCCCTTCTAGATAATTTTAAAAACCTGCCTTTTGGCTCCAATTTTTATGTATCCCAGTTGTTTTGGGTCATCCTTGCCTATTCTTCTTTCTTAATGCCATCGACCTTAATTGGGTTGAAATTTGACTGGTGTGTGAGAGAGGGGAGTTTGGTATTTAAAGAGAACAGGGATTAGGAGATCTTAAACTCTAAGTTTCTAGGATCTGAAATAAGCTTTATTTAGGACAATGGTGGACATGACATTATGGAGGCAATGGACCATGGGTATGTGGCATCTGAATCTTTCATGACTCCCTTAGGCAACAATAGAAGCCAAATGGACTAAAACTAACAATAATCACTAATCCTCCATCTATTCATTCATCTCTACATCCAACTGATCCAACTGTATGTATATTGCTCCAAAAAGCCTACTATGTGCCAGAGTATAAGTGTTGTTATTCAAAAACACATTACTTTAAAGGCATAATTAACAATTGCAGGTTGAAATTTTCAGCAAAATTATTGGAATGGAAATGGGCCAATTTGGTGAATAAACAAAATAACATCCTTTGTGAAATGCTGCTAAGAAATGACAATAATGGTTTTGGTGATTACTGCATGCCAGGTGCTAGAGGTACAAAGACCTTTTATCCACAGAGCTCCCCTTTCGAGGAGCTCCCAATCTCATTACGTGCTTACGGAAGAGCAGAACTTGGCAAAACCTTCTGTCTAGGACTCAAGTGGAAGGATCTTTTCTTTTGCTGGCCATAGGCTCAGCCTCCACTAGCCCTTTCCTCTTCCCAAGCAGGAGGAGATGAAATGAGAATGCATTAAGGGCTTCATTATTACTTGGGATCACTTTTTCTTCCTCCAAGGGCTCCCTTTTCTTCTTTTTCATGGCTAGAGTGCAGGCTTGACTATCAGGACTTGGTATTGTGTGTCCAGGTCCTTTCTTGCAATCATTTATCACCCCCAAAGCTTGATGAGTGTTAGGATGATAAATCACCACTAATAACTGCAAAACATTTTGCAGTTTACAATCAGGCGCCTATGCAGCATCTTATTGATTTTGCTTCCTGTGTTGGGGGTGGGCACGAGTCAGACCTGGAGATAGCTCTGGGCACTGCTGCTCAGCCTGCCAACTCTGTTGTCTATTGAGAACATACTTTGTGCTAGCAACTCTGCAGAAAGTTTTATGTTCATTGCCCTGCATCATCAAAACAAACTTACCATTATTATTTTACAACTCAGTAAAGAGGTTCTGCCAAAAACTACACAGCAAGGAAGTGGCAGAGTTGAGACAGAATTCAGACTTGAAGTTCATCTCAAAGCTGGTTCCTAAATTACAGACTGGATAATCATTCTAGAATGGTTTGTCCTTACTTTGTGGTTTTGGGGTGGCAGGGTATTTAGGTGATGAAAGGCTCATGATTAGCCGTTATTCTCTGATCCTGAAGCTCCCCCTAGTAGCTCACTGTCTTTCCTCTTTTCTCATACTTTCATTGTGTGCCAGGAAACTGGGGGCCAAAGGCCAAGCAGAGTGTGATCCACTCAAGGTCCAGGTCGGGCAGCCGGCCACAGCAGTTTTCCTTGCTATCAGAGAGGTCTGGTCTCAGCAACCCTCCGGTGTCCCTGCATCATGCTCAGATGGACCCCGCTCATGATGGACACCCTCAAAACATTCCTGCCCAGCTTGGCCCATTGGTGGCCAGTGATGATGTTGAGAAAAAGATCCGCATGAACGAAGATGGCAGCTTGTCTGTAGAGATGAAAGTCCGCTTCCACCTACTTGGGGAGGACGCACTCTTCTGGTCCAGGAGGGTGGGGAGGGCCAGCGCCCTCACAGCAGCCAGTGAGGAGGTCCCTGTCCTGGGGGAGGTGGGCTCCCTCCACTGTGTGTGGGAGGACCACCCTGGGGCCTCAGAACATAAGGCACAGGGACAGGGGCCCTGTGAGGCAGGATGTGAAGAAGCTTGTGGCCAAGGCCTGTGGCAGCCAGGGTCCAGGTATGAGATCTGGATGAACCCCCTGTACTCCACCCAGGGAGAGGGGATGGCCTCTCGGAAGAGATCCAGGCTGACCCAACACTCCCACTCCAGGAGGCCCTGTAGCAAAGGATTCACCAGAAGGAAAAGAAGCAGCAAGGACAATGTCAGCCCTGCCTCCAGTGACAGACCCCCCAAAGACTCTGAGTCAAACCCCTCCTGCTGCTCCAGGTCTCCAGAGGGCAGCGTGGGCAGGTGTGACCTACATTCAGCCTCAGGGGCTGCCTCCCAGAGGGGAGCAGGGTGGGAAACTGATGGCCCATCACGGACTAGGGAAGCCCCAGGTCAGCAGGGAGCAGGGCATGGCAGCAGGGAGCACCACAGCTGCCTGAAGCCCCAGACCCGAGGCACGGTAGGTGCTCTTTCTGACTCCTCAGGGAGTGCTGGTTCTCACGAGCAGTCTAGTGAAAGGAGTGAACAGCACCAGGGCTTCCAGAGCCAGACAAGGGCCATGACTACCTCCCGAACAAAGGCCACTCAGGGAGAAGGCCCCAGTCTTCCCACGGTGAGTCCCTTGTCTTTGAGGAATGAGGACTCCCAGGCAGAAGAGAATGGACAGGGTACCAGGAGCACCCAGGCTGAGGGTAGGTCTGGGATGAGACTGCCCCTGGCTCCAGGTCATTCTGGCTCTGGGGACACTGCAGAAGGCTCTTCTCCACCTTCTGCCTGCACCTCAGTCCCAGGCAAGAGAAGAAAGAAGGGCAGAGCCAGTGCTTTGTCCTCACCCAGCATTTCTGGTCTCAGCCGAGGGGCTCAGATAGGCTGCCCCAGTCAACACCACACCCGAAGGCATACCCACTGCCCACCTGACTCACCCATGCCCAGGCAAATGCCGGGACCTCCCAGCAGAGGCAGGGCCTGCCCAAATGGCCCAGCGCCACCCCTTTCAGCAAGCTCACCCAGTACCAGGAACCAGGCCTCCCAGGATACAGGGTCAACCTTCTCTGCCTCTCTTCATTCCCAGTATGCACAGGGGGTCAGCAGTGCACTCATTACCCCTGTGAGCAATTTGGACTGCGCTTCCAATTTCTACTCCCCATACCCTCCCTCTGCTGAGGCTGAAGTGGACCCTGAGTTCAGGGCATGCTCATCAGCTCCCACACCTTCCAACACATCAGACTCTTTGAGCAACCAAGCTGATGGTCTAGACAAAAAGGCAGGGGGCAGCATTCCCAAGTCTTCCTGGCCTTTAGTTCTGCCAGTTGGACAGCCCGACACAGGGATGCCAGGAGCCCATCAAGGCTGCAGCTGCTCATCGATCAGCACATGTCTGTTCCACAGGACACCCAGTTGTACGTCTCATGCCCTACAGACCTCCCAGCCATTGAGAAGCCTGGGACCCTTCTCTGAGGTCTCCTTGGCATGCAGCAGATACTGTCCCACTCCCCCAAGAACATGGCCTTTTGTCAAGAAACACCCTTCATGTAGTAGCAGCCCCAGGGCTGACTGCAGGCCAGGTGGGGGAGAGCTGAGGGAGGGAATGCTTGATGCATGGCACCCCCGACCCCCTGGCTCTCAGTCAGGGGCTATGGGGAAAGCAGTCAAAGCCTTGAGAAGGGGCAGTTCCAGCTGTGGCCCCAGGTCTGGGAGAATATACCAGGGGAAGAAGGTTACTGGTAGAGGGGAAAACCTAGAGGGGCAAGAGAAAGATGGCAGAATGGTGCTGGGTGCTCTGCCCCAAGCCTCACCAGACGCTGTAGTCCGTGAATGGCTGAGCAACATTCCAGAGGAGCCCATACCCATGAAATGTGAGATGGTGGATGAGAGCACAGATGTGGCAGGGAATGACCCAGAAGGCCCCAAGGAGGACCCTGTGGACCAACATTCCCCAGAATGTCTAAGGGAGCCAACACAGGTCAGACAACTGTCACATGAAGGGGCCACCAGCGAGAAAGCAGAACCAGGTGAAGCCTTCCCAATAACTGGTGATACTGATCCCAAGTCAGGAGAGGGTCTTCCTTGTAATGGAGTTTCAGAAGACCCCAGGGAAGCTGGAGCAGGCAAAGGCATGGCCGCAGACTGTCGTGTGGGCCAGTGTGTGCTACCTCACAAGGTCTCTGCATCCATACAGATCATGAAGGTACTGATGGGCTCCAAGCAGGGCCGGCCTAGCAGCCTGCCTGAAGTGTCCAACACAGTGGGTAGGAGGCTCAGCCATTCTGCCCAGGCCCTTATCACCTGTCTTGCTGGGCTCCACTTCTTTGAGGAAGACCTTGGGCCTCCAACTGGCAAAGTGAGGTTTATAGATTCTTCTCGGTACCAGGAGCTCCTGAGCACCATCCAGGCCCTGTGGCCGGGATGTGACCTCAGGCGAGGTGAGCTGGACTTGGGGCTCTGGCAGCTTGGCTGGCGCCAGGCTCTGCCAGGCCTCAGGTCTGACATCGTGACTGAGGACTTCACGCCGACATCCTCATCTGGTGTGGATGTCCACAGTGGTTCCGGAGGCTCAGGGGAGGGCAGCGGACCCTGTGTCATGGAATGTGCCCTGGTCCCTGAGAAGATAGCATTGCCCTTGAAAATCCCCTCCCAGAGGTCTGATTCTAGAAACTCTGAGAGCCAAGAGGATCAAGGAAACCAACATCCAAGTGGTTCCACAGCCTCTTCAAATTCCCAAGCATGGACTTGTGCCAGCAGAAAAGATGAGACAGAGAGAAACAGTGGGGGGCAGGTTCTGGGACATAACCTGGACCAAGAGGTTGAAAACACAGTGCAAGATGAGGAGGCCCTGCTAGAGAAAGTTGGAGAAGAAAAAGAAATAGCAGCACTGCAAGGAGAGGGTGTCCATGGATTCCCAGAAGAGGAAAGGGTCATGGGACAAGAAATGTCAGAGGCCAACTTTCAGGATGGGGAGGGAGCCCAGGAAGTTAAGAGTGGGCAGGAAGAGGAAGCAGGGGGAGACCCTGCCTCCACTCTTCTTTGTCCTCCAGGGGAAAGAGAGAAACCCACAGAGCTCCCTAGGAACCTCAGCGAGAGGGATCCAAATACCAGCGGTCCCCAAATGGAGCATGGTTTGGAGAAGCTGCCCAAAGCAGCTGAGCCATGCCATGTGCAAATCCAGGCCAAGCATACTCAGGGGCCTGGGGAGAGGAGCTCTTCTCAGGCCCGCAGAGTGTCTCTGGACCCTGATGCCCTCTGGGTGTCCAGGTTGCTGAGGAAGATGGAGAAGGCCTTCATGGCTCACCTTGCCAGCGCCACAGCTGAGCTCCGAGCCCGCTGGAGTCTGCAGAATGACCGGCTGCTGGACCAGATGGTAGCAGAGCTGCAGCAGGACCTGGATTGGCGGCTCCGAGAGAGCACTGAGAATGAGCTTCGAAAGATCCAGAGCCGGGCAGGGGGGAAGACGCCGGCCCGGGAAGCCCTCCGGTGGGAGCTGTCTCTGCAGACAGAGCAGCGCAGACGTCGCCTCCAGGGCCTGCGGCACCTCTCAGCCTTCTCCGGGCAGGCTGGAAGCCAGGGTCCTGGCTCCTTCCCCATGGAGGAGGATGCGTCCACCCTCAGCGGAACCCTGGGCACCTGGCTGGTTGGGGAGCCTGAGGGGGAAGAGTTTTGTCCCTGTGAGGCCTGCATGCGGAAGAAAGTGATCCCCATGTCCCCAAAGGACACAACAGGGGCACCCAGAGCACCCATCAAAAAGGCCTTCGACCTGCAGCATATTCTGCAGAAGAAGAAAGGAGGGTGTGCTAGTGGGGAGGCTGCAAAGACATCCTCTAAGGAGGAAAGGATGGAGCCGCTTCAGGTGGACCCCTTGGGGACAGGGACCATCCAGGAGTCCAATGGAGGCCTGGAGCTGGGGTTAGGCCAGGACCCTGGGCCAGAGGAGCAGGATGAGGGTGAGAGCAGCCAGACCCTTGGCAGAGATGGAGACTGCCGAGGGGAAGAGGAGGAGGCAACTGCTCAGAAGAGAGAAGGGATCACAGGGGCTGATCGAGGCAGTGTCCCAGAGGGAGCAGGTGAGGAAGAGCAGGGTTCTGATGGAAAGGAAGAAAACACAGAAGAGGGCTCTGGGGCTGACACCAGTTTGGAAGGTGAAGCCTCAGGAAGAGAAGACCCAAGTCTAGGAGGACAGGACGATGGTGTCAAAACTCCAGAGACGTGGGAAGCTGAAGGAGAGGGGCAATCAGAGTTAGGGGGAGGAAACCAGGGGGAGAAAGAAGGTAGCCCAGAGGCTGGCTCCGGACAGGGTCAGCTGGCTGAGACTTCTGGAAACAGCAGCCCAGATCAAGAGGGGGAGCCAGTACTGCCCTCTACCCCAGGTGGAGACAGCCCCTGCCAGAGGTCAGGTTGGAAAGCAGGTCTCACTTCCTTCAACATATCTTCTTTGGGAAACTGCTCTCAGCTCTCTCAGAAAGGCTCTGAGGAAAAGCCTTTGAGCAGAGACATGAGGAGCATCGAAGAGGAGTCCAAGGGGGTCCCTGGTTCAGAGAGAAAAGTCACAGGCATGTATCCAGAAATCTCCGCTTCTGAGCAAGAAGGAGCCCCCTCGGGCCCCAGGACTCCAGAGCACGCAGCAGGTAAGACCTCTGGCCTAGAAGTTGAGAAGGTAGTTAAAACTCCTTCTTTCACAGAAATGAGGTTTAAAAACTTCACCGTGGACAGGACAGATGCCTTTGGCCAAGAGGACTTAGATTTCTAGAGCTCCAGCTGCAAGGCGGTCATGGGTCTGTTTTTATTTACACTTGTCTACACACCTGAGCGAGGCTCAGTCTCCTGAAGATGTGCAAGCGGCTTGGAGAAAGATCAGGACTTGCCACGGGGCACAGCCACACCACACTGCCCCTGGGTTCTAAATCCTGGAGCTTCCCATGCTCAGTGTGAAGGAGGGTTATCTCAGATCTGCCCTGTTATCCCAGGTCAACTGGACCCCTCCATTTTCCTGCTGAACCCAAGAGGATGAAATGGACTGGAAATGTTCCAGTAGAGTTTTTGTTTGTGTGTTTGTTTTTTGCTCTCATTCTTTTCCCTATTGATCTCCAGTTATTTTTCTCCTTGGCCTCTCTTGGCATTCACCTCATTCGACTTTGAGGTGCTTTTTTTCTAGTCTTGAATATATTTGGTGACTCTGCAAATGTGAATACTTGGAAGATACGGACAAATTCAGGGTCATTGGACAAAGTTTGTTCTCAGCCCCAAAGTCCAAGTGTACATCCCTAATTCATATACATATTCATGAATATACATACTGGTAATGGAAAAAATTGGGAAAGGCAAAAAAAGCAGGAAGAAGGAAAAGTAGTCATCCATAGTCCCATCACTCAGAGATGACTAATGTAGCGGTTGCCTACAGTTCCTTCCCAATTTTTCCTAATAATTTGATGGTTGAACTCATACTTATACACTTCTTTTTCTTTTCTTTAACAATGCAAGAATTTCCCCCAATTTATCTCAAAATCGTCACATGACTTTTATTCATTAAAACTATTTTTAATGCCTGAATAATTTATTATGCAAATATAAAACACTTTACTTAGCCATTTCCCTAGTATGGACCATTTAGATGGGTTTCATTATTTTGTGTTTTTTTGCTTTTTTTTTTTTTCCTTAACATTTCTCTGCCCAAACTGCAGATGATTTCCCTAGAATAGATTCCCAGGCTCAAATTTACTTCACCGAAAATATCAGCTTTTCCGAGGCTTTTGATATCATGCTGCCAAATTGCTTTTCTAAAGGTCTGTACTAATTTACATCACCTGGCCCACCACGCACTCATCCGTATTTGGTATAACCATTCAAAATGAGAAATCTTTTCCTAATTTTACGGGCAAAAAATAGTACCTCATTTTAATGTGGTACTATTTTTGACATATTTGATTGCTAATGAGATTAAAGAGTTTTCTATGTTTATTAAGAAGCTATTTGCATATAAATTTTAAGTGTATGCCTTTTGCCCATTTTCAACTGAGATCCTAGCTTTTTTTTTTTTTGATGAACTGATTTGCATGTGCCCTTTATAATTTTATTGTTAATATTCTAGTTATTATTTTTGAGATTAAAAAAAAAAAGCCCTTTCTTTGTGTCCTTCCACATCAAGCCTTGACCAAGTCCTGTCTGAGTAGGGAGCTCCTGATGGGGCAGAATTTCTTTGACTGGTTCTCACCAGCATTCCTGCTCCTACATGACCATTCTGTGTATTTAGAATTATTAAAGTGGAAGTTGATGCTACAAGGACAGGTATTGCCCCCTGGTTGTTAAAATGTAAATACTACTAATAAAAAAATAAGTAAAAATTTAAAATAGTAAAAAATTAAGAATAAGTGAATGTTGGATGTAAGCTGGATCCTCAAGCCTGCAGTCACCTACTGTTTCTAAGTGCTGGAGATGTTCTTAATAAAATTTGATGTGCTGTAAAGTTTTTTGTTGTAGGGTTTTCTTTCTTTCTTTCTTTCTTTTTTTTAGGATTTTATTTATTTAGTTATTTTAGAGAGTGGGGAGGGGCAGAGGGACAGAGACAAGCAGACTCCACGCTGAGCATGGAGCGTGACTCAGGGCCAGATCCCAGGACCCTGAGATCATGACCTGAGCCAAAATCAAGAACTGGATGCTTAATCAACTGAGCTATCTAGGCTCCCTGATGGAGTTGATTCTTCAAAGTGTTTACATTAGAAATATATACACACACACACACACACACACATACACACTGGTGCCCTAGCCAGCAGCCCTCAGTGGAGGAGGTTGTATTGTGAGCTTTTTTAAAATACAGTGACATGCAGAGTTGTCCAGAACCTGTCACTGTTAGTTGACATGACATATATACCATGCACTTCTTCTGTGGCTTGAGGTCTCCAGTCATCCCACTAATAAATGTTGCAACATTTGTGTTTCCTGATCTGACCTGCCCAAATGACAGAGACAGCCTTCCCTAGCACTCAGTGACCTGACACTTAATGAAAATGGTGTTGTCTGTCTCTGATCCTGAGAACGCAACAGCTTGGGATTTGGAGTTGCATGACCTATAAGCTCAAGTCCCAGCACTAGCACCATAGTTTCAACTGTGAAAGAACTGTTTTCCTCACTGCATTGTTGAAAAGTAGATGAGCTAACACATGAAGCTTCACTGTACTCACATTGGGAAAACAGAAATATTTTCATTAGCACTGCTTTGTTTTCAATGTCTGTTATGTGTCAGTGACCATATTACATGTACGTATACTCTTTTTTTTAACATTTTTATTTATTTATTTGATAGACAGAGATTACAGGTAGTCAGAGAGGTAGGCAGAGAGAGGAGGAAGCAAGCTACTGAGCAGAGAGCCTGATGTGGGGCTCGATCCCAGGATCCTGAGACCATGACCTGAGCCAAAGACAGAGGCTTTGACCCACTGAGCCACTGTCTTTGGCTCAGGTCCTGTACGTATACTCTTAACATGTCTGTGAACGAGGCAAGTCCACACTGTCACCCTGTGTCACAAATGAAGCAACCGCAACAGAGAAGACATACACAAACTTCTCTGAACTCAGGAAGCTCCTTAGGGATAAGGCCAAGATTGAAACACAGATATTTCGGAGTCTAAGGTCCCTGTCCCTTCCCCACCATATCATATTTTCTTCATTTCGATTCAGGCCCCATAAATAAATAAATTAAGTAAAGGTGATCAACACTTTGTTGAATGAACTTACTGCAAAATAGTTAAGACTTAGAAAAGTAAATTAGATAAGATCGGTTTGCTCGGCTGATTGCATTATGTCCTTAGTAATGGTCTACTTACATACAGGTATCAGGAGCTGGAGATAAGCTGGTTTCATAAAACTATAAGTTAAGCTGGAGAATTATCTCTCCGTGGGATTCGCCTTTTAGTTACAAACTCACCTCCCTTAAGCTCCCAAATATTTCTGCCCTTTATCTTTTTAAATGTTGTTGTTAATGGAAATCTCTGTTTTCTTACGACTGGGAGATAGAGAATTCAGGGCCATCCGGGAAGGTGGAGCTCTTCGTGTCTCCTCTCTGTGGTGATCATGCCGCATAGCAGGGTTCAGGACTCTGATATGTAGCAATCTTGGGAAAGTGTTGGCATTCCTGTAGTCTTAACCCGAATCCCTGATTCCAAACCCGATTCATTTGTCACTCAAAGGGTTGTCAAAGTCCTTAAAATATTTCCAGCCAGGGATTTGTCCTTGAAGTCAATTGAAGAGGGAAGTGAGCACTAGTCAAGGAAGCCAAGCTCTTCTCTTTATCCTGTTGTCTAGCCAGTGGGGATCAGAGGCTCTAGCTCCAAAGGACTGTCTTTCAGCAGCTGAGAACCAAAGACCCCCCGTGTCCAGGACTCGTGCCCAGAGATTCTGACGTTATTGTCTGACTTAGAGCCCCAGCACAGCTATGTTGTCAAGCTCTCAGACGTATCCAGTGTTCTCTCGAGCTGGTTCATCGCTGACTTGGTCCAGCTTCTTTTCCCAGGCGAGAAGACAGACCCAGCCTGAAAAAGGTAATTGCCTAAAGCACACAGTGAGATAAGTGGCCATGCTGACACCAGATACCATGTCTTACTTCAGACTCCTCCTTCCCAGAGCTGAAAGAGGCCCTGCTGAAGAGTAAGAAGAGCCGCAAACTGCCCTGCCTTGTAACCAGACCTGTGCTCACCTCACCTGCATGCCCATCCACCTTCCTCTTCCCCTCAATTCCCCTGCATCTGACTCTGTCCCTGAGACCTAGGCTTTATCTCTACAAGAGCCCTTCTTAGGTGTCCTGGGGGGTAAGGGGAGGTAACCTGACCTTCTTCTGTGAAGCTCTCCAGGCAGGTGCAGCTTGGAGGGGGACACATCCTGAAAGATTTCCAAACAAATCATAGGCTTGGGTTTCCACCTAGAGAACTTCATTCAAGTGGACAGTCCCACTCAGAAAATTCTGATTCAGTGTGTCTGAGGTGGGACTCAGGAATGTGCATTTCTCACAAACCCCTGGAGGAAAGCCCACATACCTACCTCTCCCTGACTGCCTCGCTGAGTTGAACGCTTGCATTCTGTGGTCAGGTCATCCTACCAGAACTGGGGTTCCTCAAGAGGCTGTGCACCTCTACCCAGCCTTGCCAGCCCTCCAGCACTCCACCCCAATCCCCACCACACAGTTTCCCTGCTTTTCCTCATGATGTGGTCTGCCCAAAGGACACTATAGGCGAGCCACAGCAACCTTTCTCTACTTCCCTTTCTGGAGAAGCAATTAGGGTGGGTAAATAGAAATTTCCCTCAGCTGGTCCTCCCACCCACCTCCAAATCCCAGATCCAGAGGCCCAGCTGACAGCCTGGGCCCCCTGGTTATCTATGGGTCTCACCTGGGGCAGACACAGATCTGGGCAGCAAAGGTCACTGAGGTCATGCCCTCTCACTAACCAAGTTATCCTGGGCAATGGGTCCCACACTTGTTTCATGACTTCCCCTGGAGCTCCCCCAGACCTGGCCTCCTGGGGCACTCAGCCCAGTGTCTTCAACCCTCAGACTGGTGGTCTTTGCCAGCATTTGAGCTGAGCCCCAGTATCTAGGAGGAGAAGGCAACTGCGTCATGCTCTCCACCTCTAGGCAGGCCTCCATTTTCCCACTGCTCCTACACCCTCACCCCAGAGGCACTTGTAGACCCTCACCTATGCCTTCTTTCCTACTGGGGTTTATAGAGCCCCACCCATAGCCTCTTGGGTTTTAAGGTTTTAGACTTCGTTTACAGGTGATCAAACCCAAGGTGCCTAGTTCATTGATGAGATGACTGATTGAAGGCCTCACAGGTGAGGAGCATGACCCAGCTGCTGCTATGCCTCTCCCCCACTTTCATCTATAAACTCTGCCATCTCAACTCACCATCCTGCACCACACTCTTTTTTTTTTTTTTTTTTTTTTTTTAGATTTTATTTATTTATCAGAGAGAGAGAGGGAGAGAGAGCGAGCATAGGCAGACAGAATGGCAGGCAGAGGCAGAGGGAGAAGCAGGCCCCCTGCTGAGCAAGGAGCCCAATGTGGGACTTGATCCCAGGATGCTGGGATCATGACCTGAGCCGAAGGCAGCTGCCTAACCAACTGAGCCACCCAGGCATCCCTGCACCACACTCTTGACCTTAAAATCACGGCTAGTGGCCTCCTTTCCAAACAATGTGGTATTTTTAGTCATCTTCCTGATTGGTAGGGCCAACACTCTTAATGATGCTCCCCTGGCTTAAAACAATGTCTCATCTTCATGGCCCCCCAACAGTCCATCTCTGGTGCTTCCTCCATGGCCTGCATGTGAACCTGAAATGCTGAGGTCTCCCCATGCCAGCTCATTATTCTTCTCTTCTCCTCATTTCACTGAATGACCTCACTTGTTCTTGCTGTTGTTGATCCTAGTTTTCTGCTGATGACTCCCAAATCCAGGGCTTCAGCCCGGGCACCTCTCTAAGCTTTCAGGCCCTACATTTTCCTTAGGAACAACACATGCAGAGTAGAACTCCTCTCCTTTCTCAGTCTTTTCCTTTCCATGCTCAGACCTGGCACATGCACATACCTGGCATCATCTCTCCTAGACTCATTTCTCCCCAACACCCATGACACCCCACCATCCCTCCTAGACTCATCTCTTCTTTCACCAAGTCCATCAGGTCCTCTCTCTCTGTTCTACTAAAACTTCCCAGGCCTGGTGATTCAGTTCTCACTGTTACTATCACCTGCCTAAGACGGTCTCCGTATTTCTCACCTTGCTCCACTCAGGTTTATCCTCACCATGATCACCATCATATATCTAAAAGATAAACCTCACCATGTTACTTCTAGCTATAATTAGGCAAGAGTCTGTATCACCCAGAATGATGCTCCTGACTTCTTACAAATTACCCTACAGATATAGACTCTACAGACCCTTTTGTTAATGGCTTGGAAAAATCTTAAACTTTTACTAAAGTATTTTGCTGAAGCTTTGGGAAGAGACTATTTTCTTCCCATTTGCTTTTCCCAGGACTGTGACCTCAGCTTGCTCTTGCGTGGACTCTCCTTGAAGCAGCACTGGAGAGATGGCAGAGCACAGTGGTTAGTAGTGTGGACTTCAGAGGTTAACTGAGGGGCTCTAACCTCACTTCCACCACCAGTCACCATTTACTTAATCTCCTTCATGTGAAAATCAAGGTAAATAATAGTACTCACTTCCTGGAATGGTGGATATGGTTCAGAGAGAATACACAAAGCAATTAGCATGGTGCCTTGCTTACCTGGAAAGTTATCAATAAATACTATCAGTTGTTGTCACTGTTATTTTGTTCTTTTTATTCAGCAGAGTTAGCTATACCAGTCAAAGAAAAACAACTTGGGGCATTTTTATATGGGGAATGAGGGAACTTCCCCTAAAACACAGGCTGCCATGTTGTTGGAGTAGCGCACCATGTGAGTAAAATATGGATACTTGACATGAGCAAGAGGCCCTTCCAGCTGGGCTGTCCAGGAAAGTACCAGGAGATAATGATACTTGGCCTGGGTCTTGAGGGATGAGCTTTGGTGTAGAGAGGTGAAGGAAAGGGCATTCCAGGTGGAGGTGATTACAGGAGCAAAGGAATAGGGAAGTCATACATGTGTCTGGACCGTGAATAGTGAAGAGCCAGGATCTCTGGAACCAAGCATGAACGAAGTCTCCAGAGGGAGTGTGGTCGTGTATACAGCCCCATAGTGAAGGCCACTTGAATCCCTTGGATGTTGGACAGCCCTGACCTTTGGCCAGAAGTATTTAAAAGCAGCCCTTAGAGAGCCCTGCTCTCTGTCTTCATTCCAGTAACTAGACCACTGTTTTTCGTCTGGGCTTGAGTCCTTCACTTGGATATTCAGCTCTGTCTGGGATGCCTTTTGATGGAGGGTCTACCTTGCTCTTGAAGGTACAACTTCCCCTTGTTCCCAAGATAATCCATGACCTCTTATTGCGCTTCTAATGTGTATCAGGCAAATATAGGCTTTTACGTACATTCTCCACCTTTAATCCTTGCCATAACCCTAAAAGGCTGTATATTTCTATTTGCAGTCCTGCCCTTGGCCTACTGGGCTGAACCTTCCAGATTCTCACATCTTATTCCAGACAGTGTCTCCCCACCCCAGGGCCACCCTTCTTGTTTGGATCCCTGACACCCCCACTGGCTTATCCCTGATAAGGAACAGGGAACCTATGGTTTTCCAACTGAGGGAAGCCTTCGAAAAGCATTAATGTTTTCATTTGTAACAATGGCTGGGGGAACTAGTGAAGTTTGGGGTACGGGGGTCAGGATGCTGACACCTTGCAACATGCGGGCCAGTTCCTCACGAAGATGGGTGGTCCCACCTCAGCCACCATGGGTATTACTATTGCTGCATTTTATAGCTGAGAGGACTGAAGTTTGAGAATACCATGGCTTCCCCAGTGACACAGGGCTATGAGTGGATGAGCATCCCTCTCCTGATTTCTGACTCTTCCCACTCTCTCCCATAAAGAATGAGATCACTCCTAACATTCCAGACTGGCTTGGGAGCACCCTACCTCAAGGCAAAGTGATGAACTGAGTGACCTTTCAAAGCTCCATCAATCACAGTCATTCCAGGAAAGGACAAATCCAGGGACAGATACTCATTGGGTACAATGGATGGAATGGTGGGAAGGGTAAGAGTTGGAGTGATTCATTTTCTTGGAAAAGGCTGAGTCCCACATCCTCTTTTGCTCTGCCCCAGCATGGTGAGCTTTTTCTTGCCCTGTGGGAAACAGGTCCTGACAGGATAGGCATCTCCAGAAAATGTTGGGGACCCAGAGGTAAAGAGAATGCTTTCTAAATCTTTTGTTCTACAATTAAGGAGCAATTATCTTTCTTCTGCTCTTTGACCTCTGCCTTCCAAGCATACCTGACCTTCCCAAATGTGTATCAGAATCAAATCCACAAAATGTTCTGAATTTAAGGGATAGAGGAAGGAGATAAGACATCTACAGGGTAAACTGAGTTTATCCCCTCCTGTACCCAGGGTTCTTTGTCCTTACTATGAAACTAGATGATGTTTAGGTCAACCTGCTCTTGCAGGTGGAGATTATGATTTCTGCCAGTGGGTTCATTGCAATTGGATGTCACAACAGCACTGCAAAAACTCATTATGATAGAGTTTTCCTGCATTACTTAGACCAGCATTTTGAGGCACACTATCCACCGATTGACATTTGTTAGTTCTTTCAACCAACATATGTTGAGTGGCTGTTTCATGCCAGGTCACATCCCAGCTGCTGAGGATGCAGAGGAAAAACTATGCTCCTGATATCCCTCTCTCTGTACCTGATTGTGTGACCCCTCCCTGGGGTTTACTGATTAGCAGTGCTACCCTCTAGATGGTTAAGTGGAATAATAGTGTTTCTCTTCCGGGTGCCTACCAGGGCAGCAACAACACAAAAACCCAGAAAGTGACTGAGAAGACTGGGAGGTGCAACACGAATGGCTTGCTGAAGAGCAACTCTGGAGCTAAAAGACCAGGTGGCAGTGGTGGTGTGGGAGCTTCCAGCCAGGAAGAACTGGAGCCAGGATGGGGTAAGTTAGCCATGAGCTGAGACAGGGGATCAGGTGACAGCAATTAGGAAGAACCATGGGGAGTTACATGGTATATGGGGGGGGGGGTCTGTGGGTAGTGGGTATAGGGCAGAGAGGGAGCTGAGAGTCACCAAAACGCTGCCTAGTTGAGAAAGGAGCTCTGATGACCCCAGGCCTGTATCACCTGAGAGATGCCTATTCTGGAAGGCAAAAGAGACTCATTATAATGGAGGAGGAGGGGTGTGGAAATTTTGAAACTCCTAGGGCACTTTTGAAGAATTAGGATAGAGCTTTGTCCAACATGAGGGCAGGCCTCTCCCCATGCCTTAGGGAGGACTAGGCTTCAGCCAGCAGAACTGGCAGCTCAAGGTTGGCCCTGGCTCAGAGACCCACCCAACAACCAGGTCCCCAAAACACAGACCCAGTCTTAGACTGGAAATCTAAGAGAGGTGTGAGATATTGTTGGGGAGGGGGGCAGACGATGAGACAGAGAGAAACCTGGACTAGCAGGATCCTTCCCTTCCCTCCACCTCCGGCTTCCTGGGAGAAGGGGGCCAGGCCACCACGAGGGGTGTGGTCTTCTCTAGTCCAGGTGTTTCTGCCTGAAACCATGCACTCTGACCATCAAGACGGCCTTCCTGCTGCACCTGCATTCTAGTCCTGGCTCTGTGCCTAACCAGGAGAATGACTCAGGGCACCCTTGGAGGGCCCAGCCATCCCTTCCTAGCTATGGGAGAGATTTGTGAGGAACTCCCTAGTTAACAGCCACAACAGGGGAGCCAGAACAAGAAAGAATGACTTCCCATCTTACCCAGAAACACCTGGCTTCTGGGCTGGTGACTGCAAACCATCGGAAGAGCATTACTGGTTTCCAGTCCTCTGTGTCACAGACGCATGAGTCTTTCAGACCAGGACAGCCATGCACCTGCTACATCCTGGCTCTGCCATTTATATTTCTGCATCCAGATCTTGTGTAGCCCAGTGGACTGGTTTGAAAGATAAGAGCACAGAGGTCCAGAGAGGTCGTGCCTTGGCCCAAGGTTACATAGCAAGTTAAAGCAGAATCAGGCCTAGAAAAGGGATTCCCTGATTTGTTGGCCCGAGTTTGCTCCACAGCCTGATCCTGAGCCTCAGAGTCAGGGCTGTCTCCTCTGCTCCTGTGGGTGGAGAGCGTGGCGGGCAGGGAGGGCAGCATCCCAGCCTAATTAGAAGCTGTAGAGGAGCAGGGACATGGGGGGCGGTGTTCGCAGATTAGTGCCCCCTCCATAGATCATAGGCACGCCAAAGACATAATAAATAATCTGCCCAAAGGTTTTAAAGGTAAAAATCAGCAAACCATTAATAACATCCCCAGCACCATACATCACGCTGAAATCTTCCCATTACGCTGCTCTCGGAGCCGATTCGCATTTTCTAGGCTGTTTTTTTCCCCAGTATGTTCTCCTGCAGCTCTGAAACCCCTCCTGTGCCGCCCCCTGAGCCTGGAGGATGGGAGTGTGAAAACTTTGCGGATTTTCCATTTACCCTGGTTCCTGGTTCTCTTCAGGTGTGGGGAGGGATGAACAAAGGGGAGGTGTCCGCGTTCCTGTCTTGGGACCTTATGTTTCTGCTACCACTTTTCCTTTTAATGGACAGGATGGAGCCTACCCTCACCCCTGGTTTTAAGTAGGAATAACTCCTTGGCATCTCTCTCTCTCTGAGGCAGAGGAGGTTTAATTAATGAATGCAACAGGGTCACTTTAAGTAAGAAAAGTGTTAATGGCTGCACTTTCTAATCCCTGGTGTCCTCAGGCTCTGCAGGAGGCAGCAGGGAGCTGGGGGGGGGGGTGGTTGACAGAGTGCATTGTTCATGTTTTATATTTTGAGGTAACCTATGGCATCAAGCAAATCAAGACCTGTGCCTGTGATCTGGGGCAGCACAGAGATAGGGTGACAATGGGGCAGAGAGCCAGGACAACACCTGAGTCTCCTTCGAGGCAGGAGTGCAAGGCATAGGCCCAGGCACCAGTATTTGTCCTCAACTACGAAGCAGAAGTTAGAAAAGGCAGTCTTTGGCAGTGGTCACGTGCCACCCATCATGAATTCATGGAAGGGCACATCTTGAGTAGCTCCTAAAACTGCCACAATGTAATGGTTTCTTGGATGCAAGATCTATACTGAAATCTGTGCCAGGTAACTGTTGCCTCCTAAGAAGGAAGGGGAGAGTCCTAGCAGTGTGGGGAACCGGGGAGGGGGGGCTCCCATCTCAGCTCTTCTGTCCTGAGCTGGGTGACTTTAGGCCAGCCTTCTCATCCCACCTACAACATTCTGGGCCTATTTCCTCATCTACAACATTCCTAGAGTCCCTTCCCGCTCTGAACTACAGCAGCTGAGTCACCTCCCTGACTTTCTCTCGAGACCCACACATGCTGGTAGTTCTGCAAAATCTCTTGAGTAGTCCCCATGACCCACAAATATGGGCAGCCTTCTGTCTCCGCTGCCAGTCATTCCTTAAAGCCCAGCTCCCTCCTTAGGCTGGTG
Organism: Mustela lutreola; assembly: GCF_030435805.1. Lineage (NCBI taxonomy): Eukaryota > Metazoa > Chordata > Mammalia > Carnivora > Mustelidae > Mustela > Mustela lutreola. The sequence goes on along the minus strand of NC_081290.1, from coordinate 153,387,806 downwards.
GGACTTGCCAGGACCAGACCTTCTCAACCTCCTTCTGCTTCAGGGTCATCAAGGGCACATTGGCAGCTTTCAAAGGCTCTGCTGGCAATCCCCACTCTGTCCTGCTGTCCTCTGTAGGTACAAGATTCCTCAGCTGCCACACTCTGCTTACCAACCGTGTGATCTGGGGCAAGTTACCAGTGTCTCTGAACCTCAGTTTACCCATCTATGGAAATGGGCTCGGTACCCAGCTGTTCGTGAGAGTAAGTGTTTGTGAGAAACGTGAACATGCCACAGTAAATATTTAATAAATTACTTGTTACTGGGACAGGCTGGAAATTTTCTGTCTTGAGAGCATAGAAAACTACCTACCACGGGTCAGCCTGGAGAGAGAAAGTACGTTCAAACCGGAGGAGAGTAAATTTGGGAAGGTTTCACAAACGAGATAACATCTGATCAGTGCTTTGAAGGAAGAGCGGGGGTTTTAACGAGTGGACTTGGGAGCTGTGGGTGGGGCAGATTCCAGGGAAGGGGACAGAACAATCAAAACCCCAGGGCTTTGGGAGGTAGGGAGAGCCCAGCTTGAGCCAACGCTGGTGGGTGGGAGGAGAGGTGGGCACTTGGGCCTGGGTGGATACCTGACTCGAAAGGCCGAGTCCCTCGCATTGGGCTCTGCTCCACTGCCAAGGCGTCAATTCTGATGATAGAATACACTTAGCCAACCAGCTGTCCTGAGAGACTCCAGTTTCCCTCAACTCCCTGTCACCGTGACAGACCCTCGGCCCCGCTCTCAAGCCTTGATGGATGGCCCCTGCACTGGATTTCATACATCTCCGTCTTCCCCAGAAAGCTGTGACACGAGTAATTGGTGTCACCTCTGTTGATTGCATGCCAAGTGCTGACAAAACAGTCCGTAACAGGGAGCTCCAGTGGCTGCTCTTGATTGTGTGGGTGAGGGAATTGCAGGGAACTGACCTGGTGTGACTGACCCCTGAACTCTCTGGGGGTAACCCGAGATAGGCAGCTGGCCTGGCTGGGCTAGTTAGGAGCATGTGCAAAGGTAACCTGGCCCCAACCTGGAGAATGTGCTGGGAACTTTCTAGACGGATGCACCGTGGTGTTGGGATCTAGGACTCACCTCCGAGGCTGCAATTGGTGTCTGACACACAATTCTCCAGTCAGTGCAGTTCAGGCTGTTCAGCATCCTGGCAGTGCAAAGGGGGAGACCCTCAAGAGCTACTGCCCCCCACCCTGGCTCCTGCCAAAAAATCTGCTATCCTTCCTCTATACAGAGGACACACACGAGGTTAAATGAGTTTCAGCTATAAATACAGATTGAAGTGCCGACCAGGACAGGAGTTGGGAGAGGAGTGGGCTTAGGTGGGTAAAAGCCGGGTCACCTGCTCACGACCAAAGAGACCTTTCATTAGTTGAGGCCCAAAGTGGCCGTGCCTTTCTGACCTCCATGATGGAGAGGGTGGAGTGGCTGCTCAAATATCTTTCATAAGAGGGTGGTGGCCCCACCCCTGGCATAGGCTTAGCAGAGAGGGCTGCTCCAAACCGGAAGCGTACACAAGGGCCCCCCACCCCGGCTGTTGCCTGAGAAGAACACCTCCTACTGCATGTGATCTGGTCCTTAACCAGAGTTCGCCCAAGAGAAACAGGGTTAGTTGACAATTGGCGGGGGGGGGGGGGGGCTGGAGAAACACCCACTTCTCTAAATTTAACTAAATACACTAAAATTTGCCCCTTAACATTTGGCCCTAAAATAAAGCAGAAGCTGGGTGCCTGGGTGGCTCAGTCGGTTAAACATCTGCCTTTGGCTCAGCTCATGATCCCACGGTTCTGGGTTCCACACTGAGGAGGGGGAGGGTCCTTGCTCAGCAGGGAGCCTGCTTCTCCCTCTGCCAGCTTCTCCCTTTGCTTCTCCCCCTGCTTGTGTTCTCTCTCTCTCTGACAATAAATAAATAAAATCTCTCTTTAAAAAACGAAGCAGAGGGGCACCTTGGTGGCTCAGTCAGTTGAGCGACTGCCTTCGGCTCGGGTCGTGATCCCAGGGTCCTGGGATGGAGCCCCGCGTCAGACTCCCTGCTCAGCGGGGAGTCTGCTTCTCCCTCTGCCTACTGCTCTGCCTACTTGTGCTCTCTATCTGTCAAATAAATAAATAAAAAATCTTTAAAAAATATTAAAAAATGAAGCAGAAGCAGCAGATAGGTGGACACATGGGTCATCCCACAGCGGTCTCCTTCTAGGGCCTTTCCTGACTGATCCCTGTCCAGCACCGAGAGAATCTTTGAGCAGCAAGCTCCCCACAACAGAAGAGCTTGGGTATCCATTCCCTGGCTCTGAGTTATCTCCTCAAGGACTTTGGACAAGAATTAGTTTTTGGTTTTAGTATCGGAAATAATATTCAGGTATTTTGTTTTGTTTTTTTTACTCCTCCCCAAAGGCCACTTGAGACAGTCACATTTCTCTCTCACAGTGACGGCTGCATTCATGGCTCCCCAGCCACATGTAGGACTTGGCCTGGGACTTACCCCAGCTCTGGGCTCCATGTTACCTCCTTCCCTCCATCCCTTGTGTTTATTTTATTCTATTATATTGTTGTATCTTACAGGTTGCTTTAAGTCCTTTTCTGTGTAAGGTGTGATCAAGCAATGAGCACGGCGTCAGTACCTGTGGTCCAGATTTTGTACAGGAAAGAGGCAGCTATTCCTCAAAGCTCATCATTTATCCCCTGGGGCACCTCCTGTGGTCTCCAACGCAGCCTGGGGGGATTTGAGTATATATTCTATACACATCTGCTCCACACTTACCACGTGCCATGAGCCACAGATGAAGTGCTGATGGCCCTTGAGACATCTCGAGAGCAGAGGCAGGCACTCAGACACTGAGACAACGTCATCTGTTTGGCCCACTCCCAGCAAATGTCTATCTGGTCTATCTGAGCCATTGGCTGGCCTGCTTGGAGGACCTGTGTGTGTACCCAGCCTCTTTGCAAGGGCTGTGGGGTGCTGAGGAACCCTGCTGCTGTGCACGGGACAGGCAGGAGAGTAGGAGAGGAAGTTAGACTCCAGAGCTGTGGTCCTCCTGGGAGCCTCTCTCTCCTTGTTCCAGCTGGATGACACCTGCCCTCCTGCCTGGGGACATCTGGAAGGCCCCCTCTTGGGCTACTGATTCCTTAACTGCACCTACCCCACCCACAACGAGGGAGAGAGAGGTCAGTCTCTTGGGGGTTGGAGCAATGCCAAGGCTGCCCGCTGGCCCTCCTTCCCAAGGCACTGGGCACCCCCCCCCCCCAAACAGCCCCGCCACAGAGCAGTCTCCAGCCTGGCCCCTGGGACCTGCAGATCCTTCCTCGATCCCGCCTGGCCTGGGAGAGTCCCCCTGGCTGGCTCATTGTCCCACCCCTGCTACTTTTCCTCTGCCGCATTGTTCCCGTTATCAGCATCCTCCACGCTCAGCGGCTGCACAGGAAAGCGTGACTGCCGCTGGGGCTGCTGCGGAGGCCGGCCGTCCGCCGTCGGGGCCCAGGTGTCCTGCTGGCGGGGGCTACCGCACAGGCGGGTCTCCCTGGGGCCGGTCCCAGAGTTCTGACCGCTGCAGCATGCTGGAGTACATGGCACGTGGCCCTGCTCTTTTTGGATATCTTGGTCTTCTGTGGTTGAGGTGGGGATAGGAGATCCTGGGTCCAGCTGTGAGATGCTGGAGGTGCATGAAGCCTCTCCACATCTTCCTATCAAGATCAATGCCCCACAACAATCAGTAGCTCTGTCTCTGTTGCCTTCTCAGCTCAACGCAGACCTGACTTTGTTGTTGACAAGATCAGCTAAGGCCCGGGAAATGAGGGCGTAAAGGCATTTTTTTGCCCACAGTTCCTGGGCCCTTTCCGTAGTGAGGGGTTTAGATTAGAGCTAGCTTAATAGAGTCCTTCCTACCCAGAGTTTTGGAGGCAGGGCTGGGGAAAAGGAGAAGAAAGCCTACTTTGATCTGAAGTGGGCTAGAATATTCTAGGCATCTCAGGAGAGCTGGATGGTACCAATTCAGCACGTAAAAAGACTAGACTCCCAACTCAATTTGAATTTCAGATAAACAAAAATGATTTGTAAAACATAAGTATGTCCCATGCAAGATTTGTGACATAATTATACTAAGCAAATTCTTCTTCCTCATCTTTTTTTTTTTTTTTTTTTTTTTTTTAAATCTGATATTCAAAGCAACTTAGATGTCTTTTACTTTATCTGGTGTTACTTTAAATCTCCTTGTGGGGTCTAGAATGCTAAAGGTCAGTCTTTGGGATGTTTAGGCAGGATTGGGAAGATGGGGGTTGCAAGTCTTTCTAGATCTGTCTCATTCTCTAAAATTTTTCTGGAGCATCTTTTCCAGAGACCTGCAGGGTGCCGGTGGCTCTCCAGGACACAGAGCATCCAAGTCTAAGGCCCCTAGAACAGCTCAGGCCAGATATTTGGCCTAGGGCTCTCTGCAACCTCCTCAGGTGGGTCCATTCATCAGAGGTGTGGGTGTCCAAGAGGAAGTCTGCAGAACTGACCGGGTAATGGAGGCGGACCAAGGGAAGATCCTTAGCTATGGAGCCTACTTTATTCTTACCACCAAGGATGTCCCGCCCTCTGCTGGCAAATGCAGATATGACAGGATTTTCTCCTTCAGGATCTGTGGGAGAAATACCAGAGAAGCCACATTTACAGCTTATCTTCAGTTATTTATCTGTTCCAGGAGAATCTGAATTGTGACTTTTCTGTGAAGAAAAATCACCCTCACGAATCTTGGTTATTGAAAAAAAAAAACATTTTTTTCACTCTAGCCAAACAATAACTTGGAGAAAAGAAACTGTGAAGTGTACTAATTTTGCCTCCCAGAAGGAGTGAATTTGGAAAGTTCTACAAAGAAAAAAGTAACACAGTAGTCTGTGGAGTGATGTCTCTCGGTATCATTAACAACAATGGAAACGGGAGGATGGATGACCACACCGAGCTGCCTCGGAGCTCCTCTTGACCCAGATGGCCAGGCCAGGATGCCAGTATCCCACTCACTGTGCCACAAACCCAGTTCTGGAGCCATTGGCTTATATAGTTCATGATTTGCTGTTCCCTTCTATTGACATGGATAATTAGATGCTTCCTGTGATAACCCTTCCGTTTTAGCTCAAGGCACTTCCGAGTGACCAGAAATCTCAGGACAAAATTTCCGATGATACTCAACAGGCCAGTAACACAGTTCCTACAGATAACAGCCAATGGAAGGGTCTATTAACTCCAGACAACAAATAGTTTTACTTCGTGTTTGGAATACAGGAAATAGACCTTTTTCACCATCAAGATATTTATAATCTGAATGGAATGGCATAGTTATTAAGTGTGAGCTAATACAGCTGCAAGGATTGGCTACCTGTAAACAGGGCAACCCCAGGTGTTGTGGGTTTCTCTTCAGGTTTTCTCTTCAAGAAATAGAAGAGAAGATGGTGAGTGCATCACGAGGCTGGAAAGCGAATATTTATTTGGAATAAGTAAATGAATCACAGAAAATTGTTTTTTTAAAAAATAAACTTTATTTTTTAGAGCAATTTTAGATTCACAGTAAAACAGAGCAAAAGCTATAGAGCTTTCCAATGTCTTCCCTGCCTCCACACATGCACAGCCTCCCTCCCCCACTATCAACAACTCCGTTAGAGTGGTACATTGTTAAAATCCACCAACTTGCACAGATACATCATGATTCCCCCAAGTCCATAGTTTTATGCCCGGGTTCACTCTTGGCATTGTACATTGTGTGGATTTGGAGCAATGTATCGTGACATGCATCTACTGTTACAGTTACCATAGTTTCATTGTCCTAAAAATCCTCTGTGTTTCACCTACACAACTCTTTCTACCCCGGAACTCCTGGAAACCACTGATCTTTTTACTTTCTCAGTAATTTTGTCCAAATAGCATATTTATAAAATTAAAAAAAAAAAAAACAAAAAACCTCAACAAGTATCACAAAACCAGAAAAATAACCCGTACAAGCTTCTGGCTCTGTGTGTTTCAAATCTTGGGTGTCCCCTGCTTGGTACACACTTCCAGTGCTGGGAGCCCTGAGACACGTCGTGCTCACGGAGGCAAGACCTCTGGCCTTCTGCCTTCATCCCATGGTGCTGTTGGGTCCCTGGTGTGTGACTAGAAGCCGTTTCCACACCCGGATGGTTAGCAATGATTAACTACCCAAAAGTGACTGAAGTACGTATACACATGGCGAGTATGATGCAGGGGAAGTCAGAGTGGAAAAAACAACAGCCTTAACCAACCTGTGGCTAAAATATTTCGCTTTCACAAATCTCATAAAATGCATGACTGTGTTAAAGTTTTTGGCAAGAACAGGGGATCCCGAAGCTTAACCTTATACGACCAAGGCCAAATTTCAATACAAATAAAGTTTATATTTTCCACAGAAACATGGCTAATAGATATTTAGAGAATAACACTATAGATGTCTGGTTATTTTGAGTGTTCCAAGTGTCTTGGGAATGTTTTTTCCAGGAAGTGTAGTCCTATAAGAGTGATTCTTATTTTTGCATGTTTTACAGAAACTAGGCTTCTGACATTTAATCCCAATAAATAGTCAAATGCTCTTCATTTATGGCTTATGAGATCTAGCTTTATCCCAAATTCTCAGTCAATATTAGATTTAATTTGCCAATGTTCAAATTAGGCCCAAATTGTGCTGCCCCAAACCCTACCCAGTATCCTATCCCAAGGATGTTAACATGGTAGCAAACACCAGCTAAATGAGAATAATAGAGGGAAGGCATCTTGGGGAAATGATTCGATCTGCTTCAATATGAACACAAGGTTCAAAGTCGGTGGAACAGAACGAGAGGAAATGTAACACAATGGGTGCAGGCTGGTTTAAGGGTTGCTTGACAAGGAGGACTGCTACAACAGGACTGAGCTTCCGAGTAAGACAAGGAGCTCTTTGTGAACTTATGACCTTCTCATCTACTGGGCTGGTTTGGACCTGGTTATGAGGAGACAGAGAACCTGTTAGATGACCACTTTCAGGGTGTAAGAATTCGAAGTTTGTCTTGTTAGGACACGTTCAGGATTGGATTTTAGGTAAACAATGCCCTCTACTGCTAAACAGCTCTCATGACAGCTCTCTGGGTGACAGTTTTTGCAAGGAGGCTCTGTCTCCAGGAACCCCTAAAGAGGAGAGGAGCAAGATGGAAATGGTGTTTGATCCATAGGACACCAGGAGCCTTCAACCAAAACAGAGGTTTCTGGGTTTCTGTCTCAGGTTTAGATTCAAGCATCCAGTTGAGGTTGGACTACAGGGCCCCTAGAATTCTATCAGCACCAAGATACAAGAATAGTCACAATTATTTGAATAATTGTAAAAAATAAACACTTTTTCTTCCTCTTTGGATCAGATGGTTTGGCTAATGTATATATCTCACTAGATCAGTTCTTTGCAAGTAGAACAGAAGGCTTTGGACATTCAGATCTCATTCTAGAAATCAAGAGTTAAGCACTTCTCTCCTCCCCATTCCCCTGCCCTATCCTCACCACTGGGACCCAATTTTATTTAATTTAAGAGTGGTTAAAATCACTTATTCTCATGTTTGTTTGTTTTTTTAAAGATATTATTTATTTCAATCTCAAGTAGGTGGCGAGGCAGGCAGAGAGAGAGAGAGGAGGAGGAAGCAGGCTCCCCACTGAGCAGAGAGCCCAATGTGGGGCTTGATTCCAGGACCCTGAGATCATGACCTGAGCCGAAGGCAGAGGTTTAACCCACTGAGCCATCCAGGTGCCCCTTATTCTCATGTTTTATGTAACTTGAAATATCTCCCCAGGAAACCTGAGTTTTCTTCTTCTATTTCTTCTTCCTCCTCCACCTCTTCCTCCTTCTCTTTCTCCTCCTTCTCTTGCATTTTCTTCTAAAGACATTTGGAAGCTAAAACATATGTAGTATGTTGTCTCAATCATTTGAGACAAAGCCCTGTGTCCACATTCTCTTGGTGGCTTGGCTTTCTGGGTTGAGTGACTGCCACCCCTTCTTACCTAGCTTCTGAAGGGAATGCTCACTCTCTCTGCTGCCCCTCAACTGTGGGCTGGGCGAGCAGGGAATCCTTCCCTGACACTCTGCCATTAACTAGCCACTTGACCTCAAGCAGTTGATTTTATTGACTTCATTCTTCTCTGCTATAAAGAATGAATTGAACTAGGTCATGTCTACAGTATCTCAGCTCCCTCTGAGACCCAATAATCCCACTTCATTGTCTCAAGCTTCTGCCAGGCTCCTTCTGGGTAGACCAGTTACACTCTACTGGTGAAGCAAACAAAGGGTCCTGGCAGGTAGACTATGTAATCTGAAGTACTTACTACTTTCTTGGCAGCTGGCACATACACTTAACCATTATGGGTGATTTGACAGCTGTTTTATTGGCTTCATTGGTTACATCAGACAAAATACCTAAAATCATCTGTTTACGATATTTATAAAGTTTAAAGATACTGTAAGGGATCCAGGCTCATTCTCCATCTAGAGCTGCATCCCAAGGAACTGCAACCTCAAAAAGTCCTTGAAAGGTCAAGTTAGCAGGCTTATCCTCCAGGTACTAGGCTGAGGAGACCTGTGCCCTCTGGAACTGTCCAGGCATGCTCTAAACTCCTGATTCTCTAATGCACCAAGTCTCTGTTCTGAAGGAGGCATCTCACCATGGAGCTCTAGACTCTTCCAACTGCCATCCACCTGATTTCTTCTCTAAGCTCCTTGGCAGGTGAGATGGGAGGGGAGGGCCTGATAAAATAAAAAAATGAATCCAGGATTTTTAACTAGATGCCTGGGGCATCGGGGTGGGGGGTTGGTTCTTGAAAACTCCCATAGGCATGGGAACCACTCAGAAGATAATAAATAATAGTGACAGACAGAAACAAGGACCAAATGTCTCCCTTTTGATCTTCTATTTCCTCCATAGGGGTCTTGGCGCCTGGGTTCAACACCGACTTGAGTGTTTTGTTCTACTGTTTGTGCCTTGGTATGAAAACACAAACGCCAACTTCCTTCTGAATGCAAGGCACCTTGAGGAGAACCAGGAGAAACTCCACAGGAACAGGGTCCTGCTTGTGGTCTCCCACACCCTGACTTTAGTAGGACTACGTCTGGGGAATCTTCATATCCTAATCTGAAGGTTCAGGTGGAAAGTGAAAAGCCAGGCTTAATATCCTGTGCAAACGCTCACACACACACACACACACACACACACACACCACACTCTGACTGTAAATACAGGATTCAGCCTATAAAAGAAACAATAAGAACTAGATTCAATGAGGTTTCCCTGGGCAAATGGAGTGTTTAGGCTTTTGCTGGGATTCTATTGTGTAGACTGGAGTTTCTTAACACAGTAAGACAGCAAGCAGCTTCCTGTTATGGAAACAGCCAAACCCTAACATTCAGAAAGTCAATCTATACAGCAACTGGATAAACAACCAAGATAATGATCAGCCATAATGGGCACAATAGCCAAAATGGGATTGCTTGGAGAAAAGGGGCTGGCGTAGGCCCAAGCAATGCAGATGAATACAAGCCATCTCCTGCTTAACAATCCCCATTCATTGTGTCCTGGGCTTGTGCACACCACCCCATACACGGCGGCTGGGAGTGTGCAGGTACAGATCCTAGTGCTATTTATAGGTGGCTTGCTGGGAGCCATGTGTCTGGTTCCCTGGCTGACCTTCCGGAGACCTGGGGCACTGTGCTAGGACAGGTGTCCTGTCTTTGTCAGCACTGGGATTGGTGTCATATTCCAGGTCTTGTCACTCATAAAGCGACCTCCTCCAAGCCAGTCCTGGAATCTGGGTCTTAGTTTCCCCATCTGTAAAAGGCCATCCTAATAATGGATTCAGGCTGCTCTCTTTCCTCTGGAGGCTACATATATGACAATGTCTTTGGTTATTTAAGAAGGGGCAGCAGAAATGGCATTGCTTTATAAAGTATCTGTGTGCCCCGCCTGGCCCTTTAGCGGTTGCAGGACTGTGCGCAGTGAGAGGTAACTCGTGCGCAGTGAGACTATCTTGTGCGCAGTGAGATGTATCTTGTGCACAGTGAGACGTATCTTGTGCGCAGTGAGACATATCTTCTGCTCTCCAAAGCAGTGAGACGTATCTTCTGCTCCATTACTGAGGAATCCAGACATTCCATCAACCCTTACTCAACACATGCTCATGTTACCCTGCCCTGGGCATCATACAATTAGGGCAGTGATTCAGTCCCTTGAGCTATAGGGACAGGGTGATAATCACCCCATGTATTCTGTCCTGCATGGTCCTGAAAGGTCTTGCTGACTCCCAAATCTTTCTCACCCAACTGCTTTCTGAAAGAAAGTGCCCACCATTTTACTCACTCCTTTGGTTTAAATTAAAAGTTGGGGTACATTGCGAGTGGGGATATTATATCAGGAAGTCCCGTGGCAGTGGGGACATATCCTGGGAAGAAGATGTGAGGCCACTGGAGTACCCCACAGCTTTTTGTGTGCCTGAATCTCTTCGTCTGGGAAGCAAGAGCAGGTCAGACAGGACTGGGAGGTCAGAGAGTGATAGGAAGCACTGTCAGGGCCCAGGTAGGAGATTCTAATGTCAGGAGATGCAGAGAATGGTAGCCTAAGATGATGGGGACTCTTGGAATTTTTCAGTGGGACAGAGGGTAGGATAAAAACTGATTAGTAAATTCTGATATCTAAGAGCAAAGGCACTGTAATGTACTTACAGTTATGAGGGGCAGGAATTTATTTTTCAGAGGTGGCAAGGATCTTAGAGATCATCCCAGAGGGAGGCCATGACTCACCCAGGTTGCAGAACAGGTGAAATCAAGAGTGAGAAGGTTGGCTTCCCAAGTCCATCCTTTCCATCACACCTCACTGCCTCTTCCCATAAAGACTGCTATGGTGACAGATGCCTTATGAGCCTAAGGCTTGACCAAGGGCTCTGCTCAGCAGTCTCTGCATCAGGGGTCTCCTACTCCCCTGGCACTATCTACCTCCAAGCAGGCATTAGGGGAACCAGGGTTCCTGGGCTCTCTCTGTCATCCCTGCGTAAGAGCAAGGAGATCAAGGCCTGACAGGGACCAGAAGCCCCTGACCTGCTGACCACAGCATTCCTGGCAGCTCTGCCTTCCCTACACCTAGGGAGAGTGGAGAGACAACAGCCAAGGCCAACAGATGACCACTTTGAGCAAGAGAGTCTTCAAGACAAGTAATCAACTCCCCAACAAGCAAAATAGTTCCCATTTTTACAACAGTGGTGAGTCCTGAGCTCAGAATTCCTTCAGGCCCTTTGACTTCAAACCCAATGCTTGTTTTACTGAATCTCCCTGGCTCTAAATCCACAAAGCTTCTGCTTAAGCACAACATGACTTCCCCAGTGATGCAGGGATGAGTGTTTATTTGTTTACCTGTATGTATTACAACTGGTAACTTTCAAACTTGTATTAGATACCATTGCTCAACGACTGTGGATTCAGACCGTCATCTGTGGTCCTATTACTCTAAAGTCCTTCAGAGTAAAATAAAAGTCTGTGCTGCCTCCATTATCCAAACAAGATGAATTTGGCATGACTCCTCAACTGGTGGAGAAACCAGTTGCCTTCAGTTATATAGAATAATAAAGATGTGGCCTTAGCAAGGAGCTGGGGGGGGGGGGAAGGGAAGCCCCTCTGTCCATACCTTCCTCCACCCAAGCAGGTTATTTGCTGGACCCTGGCTTCGGACCTCTTACTGACCACCATCAGCTCTGTGACTGGGAGGACAGAGCAAGCAGCTTTTGTCGTAGAACTGGGTGTCATAGTCTTATTCTTCCCTTGTAGGGCTTCTAGCTGGGACAAGGCCTGGACCCCACAGCTGCATGCTCCTCCTTACTCTCGCTGATCACAGATCTCAGATTACAGTTTTTTTTTTTTTTTTTTTATTAAATATTTAAATCCAAGGGTGCCTAGGCAGCTCCATCGGTTAAGAGTCTGCCTTCTGCTCAGGTCATGATCCCAGGATCCTGAGATCAAACCCTGTATCAGGATCCCTTCCCAACTAGGACCCTGCTTCTCCCTCTCCCTCTGCCTGCCATTCCCCCTGCTTGTGCTCTTTCCCTCTCTCTGTCAAATAAATAAGTAAAATCTTTAAAAAAAAAAAAAATAAATCCAGTGCCTCCTATGACAGCCACCTAAATGTGTTCATGTGCTTCTTATAACAGCTCTGAGAAGGTACTATTATTATTATTATTATTATTATTTAGAACAGCAAGTTAAAGCTCATAAAGGGTTCCTTTTGCATGCTGATTCCATAGCTAAGCAGTGACCATAACAGAAGATGTACTCTGGATTGTTGGACTCCAAGTTTTGTGCTCTTTCTAGCACACTATGTGTCCCCATCCCACGGCCTTCAGCCATCCTGGCCTTGACCCAAGGAAGCCCCCAGCCCTTCCAGCTCAATCAGACCTCTGGCGTTATCCTTCTCCTGCTCCGATGGCCTTAGGTACCTACCTCTCAGAATAACCAGATTGCATATTTCCACCTGCGCTGAAAAGACTTCACTTGTCCACTCCTTGTAACCATTCTTTACACAATCTCAGGGGTACAGCTTTCAGTGACTTCATCTGGCCTTCTTTGCTTTTCTTGGCATCAATCACGTGGTAGGAGTAATGAAAACAAAATCCCAGTCAGCCAAGCTCATGTCCAAGCTACACATACCTGTATGTAGAGAGACATGAAAGAACATGAGACAACCCCAGGGTCCTTATTCACTCTGCCAAGAGTGGATCCCCCATTGCAGGTGCTACAAGTGTGATCTCCATCTTCCCAGAAACCAGTATCATGAGCTCACTTCTAACACAGGCCAAGAGATGCACTGCAGGTGGCCTCATTGTTTTGCAGAGCTTCCACGGTCTCTTTTTGCCTTCAGAGAAGAGTCCCACCTTTAGAGAAGGCTTTCATGATTTGGCTCCCCTATGCCCTGGGACCAGCAGAGCTGTTGTCCCCCTCACTCATCTGCATCTGTTCCCTCATGGACTCTCCCTTCCCCCTCCATTTCTCTCAACCTTACCTGTCCTTCCAGGCCCCATTCAAATGATGACTTCTTTGCAAAGCCTTTCCTAATGACCCTATTTTGCAAATGAGGAAATAGAGGGTCAGTAGAATTAAATAACATGCCCAAGTTTACACAGCCAGCAAATGGGGAAATACAGATTTTAAGCTAGGCCTGTCAGAATCCAAAATCAAGGATCATTCCAATGAACCCTAAACTCCCTGAAGAACACATGGGATGACATACTTAGTGCAGTGCAAGGAGGGGGTATCAAAGCTTTATAGGTTCTGAAAGAAACCTTTATAGGTTCCCAGAAAGCAGGAAGGACAGGATGAGGATAGGGCCTTGCCCATATTGGGTGTTCAGGCAGTCCCCTTGACAGAGACCACAATATTGATGACACTCGCTGCCATTTATTGAGATTCAACTCTGTATGATGCTCTCTGTTAACTTTAAATATGGCACTCCATTTAATTCTTACCCCTGCACAAGTCAATTATTATTATACCATTTTCACAAGAAGACTCTGTGTTTAGAAAGCCCACCTAAGCTAGGCATTTTCCCCACTAGTTTTTGTAACAACTGCGTGAGATATGCATGGTTACTTTTATGTTACAGTTGACATAATCGGGGCTCAGAGAATTCCCAGCCATTGGCCATTGCACATGGCAGGGAAGGGTGGAGCCCAGGCCTGATAACTGTTCCCCTGGAAAACTGGGCTCACTTTGCTCCTGCCGATGGAAGATGAGATGAAAACTTTCCAGGCAGGAGTCCTGCAATGACTGGATACACATCAGTAACTATGGATTTGTCTGACTTGAGTGGGGTTCCCACTACTTGATGGAGTAGAGGAAGGAGGATTAGGTGGGAATGGGTACAGTGCCCAATCAGAGAATGGAGAGTTCTGGAGGAAGATCCTGTGAGAATTAGCAGGTAAAGACGAGTATGTGGGCCTAGGGCCCCAGACTCTCATGCTTGGGCATACAGAGTAGGCTGGAGGAGGCTAGTGGAGAGGGGGACATTCCCTCAACTGGGAAATTTCACCAAGTTTTGCTCTCAGGCTTGGCATGTAAAACTTGGGGTCTTGACTGGACACCAGCAATCAATCTTTAACCTCTACTTCCTGGAAAGCAAAGACAAAGACTGCTGGAAAAAGAAAGGTAGCCTTCTCTTCACACCTTCCCTAGAGCAAGGTAGCTATGCCTTAGGCCTGCAAGAAAGTGGAAATTTTGTTGTCAAGGGAACAAGGCTCAGTCTGGGGCCATTTGAGGACCCCTGGAATAAGGAACCTATTAGGTAGGAGGGGTACCAATACAGGAAGCAGATAGTTTGGTTCAATTCAACTCATACACAATTCCATACTGAGCCTGCTTTAGAAACCATGGTGGTTGGGGAATAAGAGAGACCCAGAACCAGCCCTGGGGTGTCAACTTTCAGGAAGGGTCAGTGAGCCGCCACAGCTGGTTCAGTTGAATAAAATCTATCAAGTACTCCACATATGTGTGGTAACCTTGAAAAATATTTACTGAACTAGATTCTTAGGTAGAGAGGAAAACAAGATGGTGTTCCTATAACTCAAATTCAGGGCATCAATGGTAAATATTAAGCGCTAAGAGTAGTGCGATTCTTTTGATTCTTTTGGGCTCAAAAGAGCTGAAAAAGCCTCCAGGCATCTAACTTGGGCTTGTCACCACTTTCAGAGCTAATGAAAAAAGTCACCTGATATATGAGGTGGATAACCAATTAGAAATCTCAAGATCTAGGATGGGTTCTTGCCTCTGTTAATAGCTGTGTGTCATGGGCAAGTAACTTAAACTCTTTGGGCCTCCATTTCTGTTAACTATAACTTAAGGATAATGCTAATGATAACAAGGGTTTATTTATTTGCTTGCCAATTCATATATTGAGTGCTGACTGGTACCTTTCTGGGCTCTGGAAACAGCAGCAGACATGACAAAAAGGGCCCACAATCATAGAGTTTTCTGTCTGATGAGAAGAAGCAGAAAGTGAAACTAAGGAAATAATACACAAGATCCTTTCAGGTGGTGATAATTTGATAACTGTTATGGAGAACATGAACAAGGTACAGAGAGAGAGAGAAAGAGAAAGAAAGGGGGATGGAGGAGTTTTCTCTGTTGACTTTGTCCTCTACCTTTGCAAGAGCCAGAACACTCTTTCACAGCTGTAGCATTAGAATGAGTTATTTGCCTCCTTCTATTATCACCTGTCCCAACCAATTCATGTGTTGACATCTTAAGCCCTAACGGGATGGTATTAGTTAGAAGTGGGGGCCTTTGGGAGGTAATGAGTCATGAGGGTGTAGCTCTCATGATGGGATTAGTGCCCTTATAAGAGGCACAAGGGAGTTAGCTTCCTCTTTCTCCTTCCCACCCTGTGAGGACACAGCAAAAAGGCTGTCCAAAACCAGGAAGAGGTCTCTCACCAGACACAGGATCTGCTGGCACCTTGATCTCGGGCTTCCCAGCCTCCAGAACTGTGAGAAATGCACTTTATTATTTAAACTACCAGATCTATGGTAATTTGTTATAGCAGCCAAAACCAACCAAGACATTGCATTTCTTCTGTCTACCATCCACAAAGGCATAAAAATTGTGGTCTTGCTGGAGGTCATATTCTTGTCCTCCTTCCAAGGGGATTCCATTACTGAATTTTCATGTCATGTCCTGGGGGGGCATTTCATGTCCTGGGGATGGTTGCTGTGTTGCTGGTTCAGCCACCTACCAGTCCTGGCTGCAACTGTGAGCCAAGTCAGAGACCAGGTATGAAACTTCAACATCTGCATGAACCCATGATGATCCTAAACTTACAGTTCTGCCCCATCTTGCACCCTTCCAAGAAGCATCAGTTTCAGAAAGCACGAGGGTCAGAAAGAAATCCATGACCAACATAGCAGGATCAGAAGTAAGGTACTAAGTTCAAGGCCAAGGGGACCCTAGCGGGGTGGAGGGTGGGGCTGTCCTGGCTTCTACATGTGGAGCTTTCTGGAAAGCTCAGCTCGGAAATTGCAAAACTGCAAATGATGAGGTTTGGCAGGAGAAAGGTTGAAAGAAAGGGTGCCCTCAGGGTAGGAGGGAGAGCTGGGGCCAGCGGGGATGTGGGGGTGGGGAAAGCAAGCCAGTGGCTGCCCTATTTGCTGTTTCACACCCGAGTCTTGAGCTGAAGTGTGGCTGGGATTTGGATGGCTAGAGCAGGTGGGAAAAACCTTCTCTACTCAGAGAAGGACCTGCTTCCTGTTCTCAATTTTCTCTTCTTCCAGGTAAAGGAATAATATCCTAGTAGCCTTCACTGAGAGGGCTGCTGGAAGATGCTAATGGGCCCCAAAAGGCATGGGAGACATTGTAGAATCACTTAATAATAAAATGGAGAAATACAAAAGAACATCTAATTTAATTCCCTCATTTGATGAATGAGGGGCCAGAGGGGAATTTTCTCACCTAAGATCACACAGCAAGTAGGTAAATACCTTGTAATTTGATGCAGATTTTTGGCTTCCAGATTGGTGCTCTTTTTACTACCCACACCTCTCATCTGCTTTGAGCCTGGTGGTCCTATGCCCAGCACATGTGTACAGACTGAAGGATGGAGAAGGTGATTATCACCAAAATGGTTACCACCAGTTTTGAAGGTCCAGCAGATGCTTTGGGTGCACTAGCATCCAGAGCAGTTGAGGGAGGACAAGGGTTCTCATGTTTATTATAAGAAAAACTAAAGTCATCCTGTCCCAGAGGTGTTTAGAGCCCAGTAGATTTCCCCAGTGTGGACAAAAATGTTCAGCCCACTCAGCATTTCCTGGGTTATGCCATTGTGGCAGGCAGTGCCTTGCAGACTTGACTATCTTGGCCAAGAAAACAAAAGATTATGTCTGCCATGTATTAGTTACGAGATCTCTGACAACCTGCATACATCTATGAGCCTCAAAGCTCTTACTTGCATATTAATATACACCTTTTTCTTACATCATTTAGTTACTAGACTTAAAAATGCAATATAGGATATGAAAGGTACATAGCTGGATATTTACTCTGAAGCTATTTCTCTATGTATCATCAACATCACCACTATCACCATCACCATCACTGCCTGAGGAACTGAAGAAGTACATTTCGTAGATGTTTGATGCAAACTTTAATTACTAATTATCAAAGGCCTTAGGCAACTGATAAAGATATCAATCAAACACCTGGACTGTCCATAGTCAGAACATGCTCTTCAAACAACAGCAACCAGAGGGCTTTTCTCCCCATAGTGGGTTCTTAGAATATGTTTATCATTTGGCTCACCTACCTGCCCTGAAGATGGAACCAAGAGAGGTTAGAAACAGTAGGATTTGGGGTTCCCAGTTGGAGGTCCTTTCGTCACTGTGATGTTGCCAGAGAGAAACAATCCCAGTGAACATGTTCCAGTGTCCATGCAGTCAGGCATCCATGGATTTCAGACAGTGTCCCCCAGGACTGAGAAGCCATGACGGCCTTTCTGGAGGAAGTGAGCCTTCCTACGTGTGATGGGGTCAGGGTTATGGCTGATTTAAGAGCTCTTGTCCATCCAGCTGGTGTGTGTTGTAAACCATCTACTATGTAAAAAGGTAAGTCATTTATGATATATTCTCTACTCCAAGAGAATAAATCCCTCTCTCCACTTCAGAACGGCAAAGTCCCCAACCCACCATGGCAACATATCTATGACTCTGTCCAATTAAAATGGTTCAAGGGTAGCATTGCCTATCCTAGTGGCTTCCTTGACATTTGGGGACAGGAAGGCTGCCTTGGCAGGGTCTCTCACTTGGCAGGAGGAAGGTGTGTGTTCTTTGACCTTCAGCGTGTTAGAATGAAGTGGGCAGGTGACTCCTGCCCACTCCCCATGGTCCCTCTTCTTGCACCAGGCTGGCTTCTTTCACATGTGCTCCTGTCTGGTTCATTTGGACATTTGAGAGTGGAGCCTTCTTTTCCCTTTCAGTTAGAAGCATTCCATCTCACGGTCTGATGTCAGATCACAGAAGGTAGTACTAGATGAGCAGCATGTTCCAACCTTCCTGTTTGCGGGCTAAGGAACAGGCTCAGTGAGGGAGTGACATGCTCAAGGTCACAAGGTGAGTTAGTGGTAGATTCCAGGGCTGGCTTCCAGGCACTTGCCTCCGGCTGTTGTGATGTGCATCTGTGTGGATATCACTTAGCCCTTCATTAGGAATGGGTGTCCTTCTCAGAATCTAACCCCAACCCTCCCCATTGCTGAGGCCCTCCTTGCTCTGGGCTCAAGTCCCTCACTGTGTGTCTGTCACCCATTACTCATGACCACCTGTCTCCATGTGCACCTGGGTTCCCTCTCATGAGCTTCTCTTACAAAACTGGGCTGGGGGCTGTAATCTAGTGCTCTCTTCTTCTCCCACCCCTTGTCCTCATCATTAATCAGAGTAAATCCCATAAAGTTGGTGCCCCAGGGTTGAGAACATGCTCAAGATGGAGTTCCAGGAGTCTAGGCCTGGGTGGCCTCTAGTGGATGCAGTGATGTCAGGGGCATAGAGCAAGGGGTTGAGGTTGGGACTGGGGAAGATTTGGCACCCGTGGCCATCCCCAAGTCTGAATGAATAGAAGCCCCCTCGCGGAAACACCTGGTGGTAACGGAAATCCAGGACAACTTTTATTATCCCTGTTCACAGGTCCATTCAGACTACATTGGGGGCTTCCTATTTCCTCTGCTGGCACTTCACACTCATTCATAACAAGAAAAGCCATTGTGCTCCTGAGTTATGGGCCAAGGATCCCCACGGGGCGGGCATTAAACACATTGGCCCAGATGCTTATTTTTAAAATTGTATTCCCTGCTGAATTGCAGATTCTTATTTTTTCCTCCTCCCACAAAGAAAACTTGAGAGGGGAGTTTTCTCCCAACTTCGAGGGTGAAAAATAACAGTGAAATCTGTTTCTGAGTCCCTTCAGCATTGATCATTTCCAATGATCCCGCTCATTGGAAAGGAAGGTGTCCTTAGCTCCAGTTCTAGATTCTAACCCCAGCTGTGCCCACACTGGTCATGAGTGAGGGATTTTACCCAATGGTTTTGGGTCCCGACTGTCAAGTGAGAAAGTGGGCCAACTCTCCAGGATTCTTTAAGAACCAGGTGCTGTGAATACAAATAGTATGCACTGAAGACTTGAATCTTTCTCTTGCTTATGGCCTGTGGAGAGGAGTCTCTGTTTAGAGTGGGTAAGACTAGCCCTCAAGCCGTTGTTCCTCCCCAGGTAAGAAGCATCCAGAACTCCAGACATCAAAGGATCCAAAAGGCTCTTGGCTAGTACCAAATGATGATAGGAGACTGTCACAGGGTGAGTATGGCCATGAGTTCAGGCTCCAACATCGATAGTCACCAACAGAGTGGTAGTCCACTCTGTCAGGGGATTGGCTCCAGGCCTGGAGCCTGGAGCTGCTGAGACATCTGCCCATGTCTCTTGATTCTTCACTCTGAAAGATAAATCTGACAGCCAGATCTTCCACTTGGCCATGACTCTGTATATTGCCAATAATCCTCATGATTATTTCCCAAAAGTTGATCATCTAGACACCTTATAAAGCTTATATGCCTAAAACCTTAAAAGAACAGATATCAATTTGTTTGCTTGCTTTTAATATTACCTGTTAAAGGAAAAATTATTCTGGCACTTGTTAGGATAGTAAGAAATTTATTATTCAAGACTACTGTGATAGGTGTCAAGACTACTTATGGGGCAGAGAGATGGAGTTCAAATCTAAATACATCCCGAACAAGTGGGTATTTATAGCCAAGGAGCAGTCTGTAGGGTCAGTGGTTGGAAATTACTAAGAGGAGACATCAGGGTAGGGGATTATTGCTAACATGACCTAAGAGGACTCTTGCTGAGCAGGTCAGGGTGATCCCATTTCACTGGGGCAGAGTGAGGGGGATTAAAGAATTGATCAGATACTGAAGGTCATCAGATACCAAGGGTGGAAGATTATTTCTAAACTGACTTAGCAGGACTCTTAGCAGATCTGGACTCTGAAAGAATGGACATAGAAACCGAGGGACAATTTCTACTTGAAAACAAGGACCTAGGGGAGCCTTTTAAAGTTTAAGTATGTGGGGCGCCTGGGTGGCTCAGTGGGTTAAAGCCTCTGCCTTCGGCTCAGGTCATGGTCTCAGGGTCCTGGGATCAAGCCCCGCATCGGGCTCTCTGCTCAGCAGGGAGCCTGCCTCCCCCCCTCTCTCTGCCTGCCTCTCTGCCTACTTGTGATTTCTGTCTGTCAAATAAATAAATTAAAAACAACAAAAAAAAACCTTTAAAGTTTAAGTATGAGACTTTCTAAAGTTTCATACCCTACCTCAAATATCAGACATTGGATTTGCCAGGGGAAAAACCATGGCTTCTTCTTTGGGATCTCACTGACCGCACCTCCCAGGGACTGCTATCCACAACTTCTCTCTAGCCTTCTTAGAAGAGGGACCCTGCCTTGGGTGGGAGATGAGTCTAGAACCTGATTCAGTTTCCTTTCAATCCTGAGTCCAGGATTGGAGAGGTACATGGAGAGTACATGGAGAATGACAGTTACATCACTGTTGGGTTCCCTCCCTCCTCTCAGGGAAGCATGGGAAAACTTGGCCTTGGCTGCCATTCTTCATCATTTTCCTCTCACCTACTCAGTAGCTTGTGGTTGAGTGGGAAGACTGGGAGGCTGTGGGGCTTTTTCTCTGCTGTGTTGCAGGGCCTTGCTGCTTATCCACACAGGGCCTCTGTAAGCAGGGAGTGAATGCATCTGTGAATGTGTAAGGGACCCACAAACAGAGACAGAGATGAGGGAGAAGCAGGGTGGTGGGCCGTTCGTGGCCTCAGAGCTGCTGTTTGGCCCACGCCTGGGGAGGTGAAGTTCTATGAGGCTGAGAGACCATTGGCCCACTGTAGGTCCTGAGAAGGGTCCAGTCTTGCCCTCTTAGTTCTGATCTGAGATTTTGCTAATGTGGGGGCCACTGAAAGTGGAAAGTGGGAAAGAATATTTTGGTCACCCTACTTCTCATTCTTTGGAGGCTCAGACAGGAAGCAACCTTGAGATAGGACAAATGAGTGAAGGGATTTCTAGAGACAGGCAGAGGGACAGACTACATACTCCTGAGTCCAGTCCAGCTATGATCTCTGTGAGCCTGAACCAGCTCCATGCCATCTTTGGTGGGGAAAGGAACAGAGAGGGCACTGCCATACCCACTATGAACTGTGCTTCATGTTTTAACTCATCGATAACCACAACAATTCTGCAGTGAGTATTAATAGTTTGTATTTCAGGAAACCGGGGCCCAGAGAGATCAACATTGCCCTAAGTCACACATTGCTAAGTTCCTGAGCAGGATCCCAGCCCTGGTCCCCTTGGATTCCAAGCCCCAAGCTAGCATTTCCCCAGCTCACCTACAAACCAGGGATGATCTTGCAGTCTACTTTCAGTACAGTTGTGAGAATCCCATGAAGGAACTCTTGGAGTGTGCCTGAGTTTTAGACCAGCATGCTGTGTGTAAGAGCGTCTCAGGATCCCTCACATTGTTCCTGAGCCAAAGGCACTCTTCTTTCAAATCCTGATGGGCTCTGTCACTGTAAAATAGTGGCTTACTAGAGAAAATCTTATCAATAAGGAGCCAGAGGATGCCTTTGAAGGAGTAGGATATGGGGAGAAGTTGGTACCCCCACCTGTTCTTGGGTAAAACTGGGTGCTTGATGGGCTGTGGTCACTCACCGGCGAAGAATCCTATGGCTTGGATTACAGCCTCCCTGCTCCAAGTCCCTTCTTCACCTCATCTGGGACACTTGGCCACTTACAGTGCATTAAGGCACATATAGGCATTCTCACACACACACACACACACACACACACACACACATTCCTATGCATAAATGTGTTCGTATATGCATGCAAACATGAACACAGACTTACACATAGAGCAATGGATTTGGGGGGTAGATGCTGGCTCCCCATCAGACATCCTGGCATCCATGGGAGGTCTTGCTTACCCTGCCCTTTGTGTGGCCTCTGTGGGTCAGAATTAGAAACCTTTTGGGTATCATTAATCCCTAATTGTCCCAACTCCATATGTCCTTACCCACCAGCAGCTAGGCCACTTTTATCAATGTACTATCCATCTCCTAAAAGTGGTCCTGACCTCCACTCAGCCTGTTTCTGTCACTGGCACAAATATCATTATCCTTGCACGCAGGCTTTACTGACTTACATAAGTGTTAAGAGACCTTAACCAAGAGTCCGTGAGTGGTTATGTTGGGCCTCAGGCCTCCTAAGAGGCCAATAGGTTACATGCTGAAGAAATAGCTGAGGTGGTGGGACATGCTTCTCTGAGGGCTCCAGGGCTGTTGTAAGCCCTCACCCCATCCCACAATTTCAGATTCTGCTGTCCTTCCTTTCAATTTATTGCTCTATTTCTCTTGCCATTGACTATTCATAGAATCAGTGAGCTCCTGGAGATGATCTTAGAGAAAGGGTATTCTAGATTCTACCATTGTGGGCTGAATTGTTTATCCAAAATTCATATACTGAAGTCCTAAGTCCCAGTATTTTAGAATGTGATGGTATTTTGAGATAGGACATTTCCGGGGAAAGGGGTGATTAAGTTAAAATAAGGTCATATGGGGGGAACCTAATCCAATATGATTGGTGCCTTTAAAGGAAGAGGAGAGTAGGACACAGACATAGACTCACACAGAGAAAAGGCTGTGTGAGGATCCAGGGTGAACATGGTCATCTGTAAGCTAAGGAGAGGGGCTCCAGAAGAACCCAGCCCTGCTGACATTTGACCTCAGACTTCTAGCCTCTAGAACTATGAGAAATAAATGTCTGTTGTTTAAGACTACCAGTGTACTTTGGCATGGCAGCCCAAGTAGATCAGTATACCCCCCAAGTGCACGGATGACTCAGGATGCACAGCCCATCAGTAAGGAGTCAAGGCTGTTGAGGTATGTGCTCAGCCTGTGCAGGCTCCTGGGGGGAGCATAGTGGATGCTGTCACAGCCCCCAAATGCACGAGTGGAAGGGAGCCTCTATCTTCTGACAATTTGTCTCCAGCTGCAGAATAGAGGCCTAAATGTCAGAACTACTCAGAAACACCTGGGGCACGTATGTCAGTGAGGAGAAGTCATACATTGCAAAAGAAGAGATGTACTGTTGCAGAGCGGAGAGGCAAGAACTTCTCAGAGCCTTTCAGGCAGAGGGCCTCATGGAGGCAGGGGTCTGGGGATTGGCAAGTGGATGGTGGAACAAGAGGGCTGGGAGCCCCAGGCAACATGGGCATCTTCTGAGTTGGAGCCAGGATGCCAGGAGAGAAGGCAGGAGGGATGAGGGATCATGTCAGGGAAGAATGGATCAAAATGTGTAGGGTGTTAGGAAGAACGAGCAGGAAGAGTAAGAGGGTGAAGCCAAAGTAGCCATTGAAGCTGTAGATCTCAGTATAGAAAGAGCCTTAAGTCCCTCAGGTCTCCCTATCATCTGCAGGCTTGTACCTTGCAGGGGCAGCCAGCCTCAGTCTTAACATGAGGGGAGAGAGCACTGCTCCAGGAGTCTAGAGCCCTCAGTTCTCATTCCTGGCTCTGCCCTGGGCTTGCTGTGTGGCCTCGAGCTGGTCACAGGTGACCATGACACTTGGGCTCAATGGTACCTGGAACCTCCTGGTTCCCCCCTCACCCAAGGCTCTGGGTGATGAGATCCACTGCTTTCCCAGGGCTCACCTCCAACCTTAGGGGAGCATCCTTCATTAATAGGAAGCACACTTCCAGTAGCCTGCACCCAAGTCCAAATTCTGCCCTTTCAGTTACTCAGAGTAAACCCTCCCCTCTTTTCCACGATAGCCCCCAGTATGCCAGGGAATGCCATTATGGCCACCCAGTGTTCTCCCGGCCAGAAGTCCTATATTCGTTTAACTGCCCTGCCCTTGACACACCTTCTAGGGTTTTCTTAACTTGCAGTCTCCTACTGCATTGCCCTGGTTGGTCAGTGTTCTTTTGAATGCTCTCCTCATATGTCCTGTGGTGGGTGACATGTCAGCCCTGGTCCTAACAGCCCATCCCCACCTCCTAGCACTCCTAAATCCAGGATCCCAAACTGCTTCTCTCCTCAGCACTTTCTGGGGCTGTGTGTTTCTGTCTCTAACAATACTGGGGAGAGGGGCAGGGAGTGGGGTCTCTGAGCCTGCTTGGAAGGCCTGTTATTGAGACGACCCCCCCTCTCTTGCTCTTCTAAGGGTTAACAAAGTCCTAAGCCAACAAGGCCAGGATAGGAAGCGGGCTCCAGGAAAAGGGAAGGATATCTTGCCTTTTCATCCGGGTTACAATGCTGAAAGTGAGCCA
This sequence comes from Mustela lutreola, assembly GCF_030435805.1. NCBI lineage: Eukaryota > Metazoa > Chordata > Mammalia > Carnivora > Mustelidae > Mustela > Mustela lutreola. Next base: position 153,363,398 of record NC_081290.1, on the reverse strand, counting down.
GTTGGGGGAGGGGCTGGAGGCTGAAAACAACCGCCCCCAAATAAAATTATGAATGGGCTGCCTCCACAATACTGAAGGTGTGGGGAAGGGGGAGCTGCGGGTCTGTTGACAAGCAGCAAGGTCAGGGCCCCCGCCAGGCCAGCACCGTAAACAAGGACTCACAATGCCCTTCTTTCCTCCAAGAGCCGGCTCCTCTCCTGGCCCTGGTCCCCTGGGCCCCAGCCTGCCCTGTCCCTCATCCTTGCAGGAGTCTGTCACTGAAAAGCCACTGCTACTTCCTCAGGGAAAGGCCCAGGCTTTTGTGAGCTCTTACTTCCTCCTCCTGTGGGAACCACTCCTGGGGCTCTGACATCTGCTTCAAGGCATCTTTCTCAGGGGGCCCAAGGTGGGAAAAGAGGAGGGGCGCTGGTGCAGGGCAGGGGGGTGCAACCTGTCCGGGGCTGGGATTGTCATCACAAGGCCCGGGGAGGGAGAACAATGAGGGGAGCCCCGGGCCCCCCCTCGAGGTAGATGCTGGTGCAAGCTTCCTCTTCCCACAAGCCTGCTCTTTTGTATGTGTGTTTATTGGGGGGTCGGGGAATTCTTTTGTTTGCTTTTGTTTCCCTTTTTTTTTTTTTTTTTTTTTTGGTTTGGCCTTTGGCTAGCCCCAGGCTTGGGCTCAGGAGGGTGGAGGGGCAGTGATGCCAGCAGGGTGAGATTATAGAATTCTCTGAAGGAGTGGACAGGGGGCTGTCATGGGAATGGAGGTAGCAATGGAGGTAGCAATGGGGAGAGTATGTGAGGAGGAAGTTTTAGGGCTTCTTGAGGCCAGGAAAGTAAGATGTTGGGACATGGTCACCAGACGTCTTTATGACCCATAGATCCAGCCTTTGAGCTGTATGTGTGAGTGTCTGGACAGTGGCCCTGAGAACCTTAGCAAAGACCTCAGACAAGGTAAGTGCTCAATGACTAGCTGAAGAGCATGTGCAGGGCCAAGAGCTCTCTCTGCAGGGGCACTTGGAAGCATCTTGGAGTCTCCACCTGAGTCACTCCTTGGTTCCATGCTTGGGTCCAAGGAAGCCCTGCCAATATCCTACCGCTAATGCCACCCTACGTGCTTGCTGTGGCTGGAACAGACATGGTAGATTGATCCCAGAACACCCAATGGAACCCACAGAAGTCACACCCCTGGGAGAGAAACTGCCTTGATCTTAGTTCTCTATAAGAGCTCCAAGGTGGGGCTCAGGGTGCTGAGAGGCTCAGCTATGATGAGAGCTCTATTTTCTAGAAAAGCTTCTAGTCCCCATGAGAGAGGTGGCAGGAGGCAGAGGAGCAGTTTCCTGGGTTGCAAGATTCAACCTGACTTTCCTACCAGCTGAATTTAGGTGGGTTTTCTACCACACACTGAAGCTTGTATAGATGCAGTGTGGACACTCCCCTTCTTTTGAGTTCTTATCTGAGAGGGCACACGTAAGTAATGAAGGTGAAAGAAGCAGGCTGCTTTGGTCCTTAGGGAAAATTTTGGAAAGATTTCCCAGGAAGTATCTTTGAAAAACTGGAATGGGAGATCTCTACTCCCTTAACTGAAGTGCCTACGACTTCTGGGAATGCCTGTTTCCTTCCCAGCTGAGTCTTAGCTCTGGCTGCATAGTAAAGTCATATGAGAGGAAAAGGCAAATATCAGACAGCCACTCTGGAAAAGAGTTTGGTGGTTGTTTCTTATAGGACCAAACATGCAACTACCAGGTGACCCAGCAATCTCAAGCCCTGGGTATTTATCCCAGAGAAATGAAAATTTGTATTCCCACGAAAACCTGTTCGTGAATGCTCCAAGAAGCTCTATCCATCATAGCCACCAACTGGAAACAACTCAGATGTCTTTCAATAGGGGAATGGTTAAGTGAATGGTATGTCCACACCATGGGATACTGGTCAGCAATGAAGACAGTGAGTTAACAACATAGGCAATGAAATGGAGGGATCTTAAAGGAATTATGCCAAATAAAAGAAGCTCATCTCAAAAGCCAATCTCAATAGACTGTCTGATTCCATTTGTTTCATTCTTGAAATATCCAAACGATAGAAATGGAGAACAGATTCGTGGTTACCGGGTGGGTGAGGCTGCAACTGGATGGCATGTGAGAGTCTCACAGGGATTGAACGGCTCTGTGTCTTGATTGTGGCAGCGGTCATGCAAGTCTACACGTGGCTAAGACTGCACAGAACCACACACACACACACACACACACACACACACACACGTGTGCAATAAAACTAGTGAAATCTGAAGAAGTTCTGTGGATTATAGCAACGTCAAGGTCTTAGATTTGATATTGTCCTGCGGTTACAATGATGTTCTCGCTGGGGGAAACTGGGTGAAGGGGACCCAGAATCTCTTCTACAGTAGTTTGCAACTTTCTGTGAGTCTATACCTGTTTCAAACTAAGAAGTAAAAACCACAATCAGAAACGAAGCATTCTGGGCTTCAGCTCCACCGTCCAGTCAGATGTTTGTTAAGCAGATACATAAGACAAGGTCAAGACCTGTCTAATACAATGTGCCATCAATACTGGTGAACAGTTATATCTTAAAGCAAAGTGAAAGGAAGAACAGACAAAAGGTGCCATCTCCTAGAGAGCCCTGTCGCACATGCCAGAAGGACAACAAGGTGACAAAAGGGGCCAGATGACTGCAACCGGGGATGTGGGACAGTCTCACACCAGCTCCTTCCAGGCTCCCACCCCTGGACTGCCATCCCATCACAAGACATCTTGCCAAGACTCAGACCAGCTGAGCCTCACACCTTATCTGCATGGCCTGTGTGGACCTGTGCAAGGTTGCCAGGGTACCTCGGCAAAGCCCCTTTTCCACTACTCTTTCAAAGTGGGCCTAGCCACCCAATAGTTTAAAAAGCCTCCCTGTATTCTGCCAGGAAGCTGGGCTTGGAAGCCCACATGGAACTCTGTAAGCAGAGGCCCAGAGGTTTACCTTCTGGCTCCATGGGGGCCAGGGCCTCAGGCAATTCATTCTTTGCTTGGACCTCCTCGCCTGTAAAAGTGGGGATGGCTCACCCTTGAAAAGGAAAGCCACTGGTTGGAGCATTAAGGACTTGCTCCTTGGGACACTCCAGTACTTGCTGTTAGGAGCACAGCCTCCTCAGTGTCAGAGAAATGCTTAGGACAAGAAAAAGGCATCCTCAGTGAATGCAGGTGCCAGTGAGGCTTTCTCCCGGACAAAGGCAGGATAATGACAGAACATGAAGAGAGCGGGTGCTTTGGAAAGAACAGGGCACCTGCCAACATATGCCACAGCTGCGTATCCATGAATAGAAATTTCCAGAGTAATTCTTCTCTTATACCAGGAGAGTCTTTGCATACATACACATAGATCTGAAAGAAAAACATCATGGTCTTCACCTACACTTGGAAATAAATTGGAATGAAAATCCAGATCCCAGCTTATAAGCTTTTTCCTTCCTTCATTCAATGGATTCATTTGTTCAATCAATCATTCATTCATTCTTTCAATCCACAAACACTTTAAATGTGTCTCATAATTATTTGATACTCTTAAAGCAATGCTCAACTTCTCATTTGGAACTGCACGCTCAGGCTTGAACTCTGGGCCCTCCAGACAGCCCAGATACTTACTTGATATGAATTATTAGGATCTGAAATATATGGAAATAGCCAAGGGCACTAATGATTCTGGGGGCCCCGTGAAGGAGAACGAGGAACTGGGCCTGGGTTATCTAGGGAAGCCTGGGTCCTCCTAGTTGAACAGTAGCCCTTGTATAGGACTCTCCAGAGCCTTTTCTGTGCTAACATGCATTGCGTATCCCTAGCACAGAGATGTAGCCAGAGGAATTCCCTAAACCCGCCTGAACACAGAGCATTTCATGAGACCCTTGGAACACTCTTTGGGAACTGCTGTCTGATGCCAACGACAAGATCTGTTGGAAAAGGGAAAAGATGGGGTCAGGCAGCAAAGTGAAAGGCAAGGGACATGTAAAGGAGGACAGAGGGTCAGTTGGGAGATTTTTATAGGATTTGCAACAAGTGACCTAAAAGCAACACGAAGGTGTTCTGTCTGTTTAGAAGAGGAGACTGTTTCTTCCCCCTGGGGCCTGGAAGACTTGGGGACATGGGTTAGAAAGAAAGGCTGGCTTAGAAGGGAGGTCAACTCAGGAAAAACCAGAAAAGGAGTGTAAATGTCACAGCTATTGGCCTGAGAACCTGTGAGAGAAGGGACAGCTCCAGAGGAGCTACAGAGGCTTCCTCAGCTGAAGAGCTTCTAGACTTAGCTCAGGTGGCAGAATGCTCCCTTCCTGGCAAACCCCATTCTCCCCGGCAGTCCCGCAAGCACGAACATCTGCCACCTAGTGGCGGAGAAAAATACTGCACGACAGCGGATTTGCATACTGCAGATAAACATTTTCTCAGATTTCATGTGGGTAATGGAATCTTATTTAGTGCAAGGCATCTGCTGCATAACTATGAGTTGCTGATCTGTTCCAGATGATAACATCAGTACATTTGCGAATAGGACTGCTTGTTCCCAGAGCTGAACTCCCCCATTCATCCTTCTGTGTTTAGGCCCTTGGATTCCCAGGAATCCAAAAACCCTCAGAAAAGGGTAGTCCAGGAGTCCATGTCCCAAGCTGCCCCACCAATTCTGAGGTCCACTCAACGAGTATCTTGTGTCGTGTCTTTGTTGTCCTCCAAAGCCCTCCTGCATGGTAAGAATCTGCTCCTAGTACAGGTGCCTGAGTTAGGGAAAGTCCTTCTTGACTCTGAACTCTCATTTCTTCATGAAAATTGCCCAGTTATAGTAGAACTATCAAATTATATTTCCAGTATGGAATGCTAGGATACTTGAAGGCACTTCAAGTTTCTAGTTCCTGGGTTTTCGTTTCATTTTTTTGCCAGCGTATTGGGAGCTGTTCTTTGTGGCCACCGGGAACTATGGTTCCTCTCCTTGGTTTTCTCACTGGTGAAAGCACAGCGTGAAATTCAAGCCAGTGAGGAGACTTTCTGCCTCTCTCTCCTCTCTGTATTTTCCTCTTCTGTCTCTTCTAAAAACGTGTCATTTGATTGGCCTATAAAATCTTAAGGAATAATCCATGGAACCACCTGGAACAATCCATGATTATGAATCAAGGCCTTATCAATGTATTCTTTCCTCTACAAATCTTTCCCTTCTTCCCTCCCCCAGCAGCAGAAGGCTTGGTCCAGGACACTGTTATCACACTCGCCAGCCTCCTGCATGGTGTCTCTGACATCCATTCCTTTGCCAAGAACTTTCTGTAGTGAGTAGGGCAAAGACACACTGTTGGGTGCTGTGGAGGTGTGGAGCATAACAACATGGAGGACATGGGGAGATGGAGAGGAGAAGGGAGTTGAGGGAAATTGGAAAAGGAGGTGAACCACGAGAGACTATGGACACTGAAAAACAACCTGAGGGTTTTGAAGGGGCGGGGGGTGGGAGGTTGGGGGAACCAGGTTGTGGGTATTGGGGAGGGCACGTATTGCATGGAGCCTTGGGTGTGGTGCAAAAGCAACGAATACAGTTATGCTGAAAAGAAATTAAAAAAAAAAAAAAAAGAACTGCAGTTGAGAAACTGATGTCTCTCCAGTACACACACACTGCACTCCAAGAGGCTGCGAGCCTTCGCCTTCCCCTGCGAGAAGAGCAGAGAACTTAGGCTTTCCAAAAGCAATCTGGCACTCTGCACTGATGGTGGCTCTGTAACAGCAGAAATCAGATTCCTGAGAGGCAGGGTCAGGTTGAATGGTTATGTACCACAGACCTGCCCCACATGAAGCCCAATGGTCATTTCATGCTGGCCTCCCTACTGGCTCCAATACTCTGGCTCTGGATATGGCCAGCAAGTGGAATAATGGAGGCAGTCAGAAAGCTTATGGCTGAGGACCGAATCAGTCTGGGAAGTGAGTTCATGCACCCAGATATTCTCCAGGGTGAGCCAGAGGAGCATGAAGTAGAATAGCTCTAGATAATCAGAGAAAGGACAAAAAACAGTAGACACTCCATCTAGAATCCCAGGCAAGCAGCTGGCATTAGGGAAGTTTGCTAGAAGGACATTAAGGATATGGATATGGAGGACCCACCAGGGACAGAAGTACTTGGACAGAAGAACCAAGACATCTCTAGGAGGCTGTGTCCGGGGATTATTTGGACCCTAGTTTCCTCATCTGTAAATAAGGATAATGATTGGATAATTATGGGGATTAATAACTGTAAATGGGGATAGTGATTAAAAGAGTTCAGGCACATGGAAATATCTTAAATGGGTGTATGAATTTCCTATGGCTGCTGTAACAGATTACCACAACTAGGTGGCTTAACACAATGGAAATTTGTTCTCTCGCCATTCTGTAGACCAGAGTCTGAAATCTGTAACCCTGGAACAAAGGAATAAACAAACAAATAAGCAAAAGGGGGAAATGGACCCATAAGTACAAAGAATAAGCTGATGGTTGCCAGAGGGGAGTGGGATGGGATGGGCAAAATGGGTGAAGGAATGTGGGAGAGGCTTCGGGTTATGGAATGAATAAGTCATGGGGATAAAAAGACAGCATAGGGAGCACAGTCAGTGATGTAATGGCATGGTATGGTGGCTGATGTCAGCTACACTGGAGGTGAGCACAGCACAACATATAGAGTTGTTGAATCACTGTGTTGTACACTTGAAACTAATGTAACATTTTGTATCAATTATACATACACACACACACTTTATATATATATATATATATATATATATATATATATATATATATATAAAATCAAGTCAAATCAAATCAGTATCGGGACGCCTGGGTGGCTCAGTTGGTTGGGCGGCTGCCTTCGGCTCGGGTCGTGGTCCCGGCGTCCTGGGATCGAGTCCCGCATCGGGCTCCTTGCTCGGCGGGGAGCCTGCTTCTCCCTCTGCCTCTGTCTGCCATTCTGTCTGCCTGTGCTTGCTCTCTCCCTCTCTCTCTCTGATGAATAGATAAAATCTTTAAAAAAAAAAATCAAATCAGTATCACTGCACTGAAATCAAGGTGTCAGTAGAGCTGTTCTCTCCCTGGAGGCTCTAGGACAGCTTCCATTCCTTGCCTCTTCCAGTTTCTGGGGCTGTGGGCGTTCCTAAACTTGTGGCTGCACGACTCCAATCTTCAATGCTGGCATCTCCTCACCTCTCTCTGTTCTGTTTTCATAACAACCACTCCGTTGTGTGGTCAAATACTCCCCTGCCTCCTCTTATAAAGACACTTACGGGTCCACTCTGATAATCCAGGATAATCTTCCCACCTCAAGATTCTTACCTTACTCACATGTACAAAGACCCATTTTCCAATTAAGGTTACATTCATAGGACCCAGGGATAAAGAACTGATGTCTTTGGGAGCTACTGCTCTCCTGACCACATGGGGATGATTCTAATTCATGCTGGCAGAAGTATCACAACAATATCATTGTTGTAAAGGTTAAATAAGACTAAGTTCTTGAAAGTGCCTGGCACTATGCAGGGCACATAGATGGCACCTAGGAATTGCTCATTGGCTTTAAAATGCAGGCTGGGAGGTACATGGACTGGCCACCCCTTACAGAAGGACACAGAGCACAAGAAGGAGCCCAGTGTTAGGATTAGGCCTACACAGGAGATAGGATAGGAGCTAGAGAAACAGCCCCCAGTTGGTGCTACCTAGGAAGTCAGTGCAATGGCCCAGTCCAGTTGGAGACAGATAGGGCCCACAAAATGACAGGAGCATTGCAAGTTCCTGAATAATGGCCCTGCCTGGCCATAAGTCTTCATTTTCTAAATTCAGATTTGAGCTAAACAAATAGTTCCTTCTTTACAACCATTTCAGAGTTATCAGGACTTCAGGTGGAATTCAGGTATAGATATTACTTTGAATCAGACCCCAAAAGGCTTACAAAGTTGAGAGGTCTGGGCATCCACTGGAAGCCAAGATGCTAGGCTGGGAAAGCTAACCTGACCTGTTTCTTGTAGTGACCATGTGGCCAAGTTCTTCCTCAAAAAGTGGTGACCCCTGGATCTGGAACTCTGTCTCATTCTGAGCAATTGGGCAGTGCTAGAAAGATGTTGGGCTGCTTTTTTTGGATCTCAAGGTGGAGTATAAGGCCGAAAACTCAAGCTCAATTTTATGTGCTCCTATTATGGAACGAATTTGTCCCCTCCCCCCACCAAATTCATATGTTGAGGCCCAACTCTCACTGTGACTGTATTTGGAGATAGACTTTTAAGGAGGTAATTAAGGTTAATGAAGTCATTAGGGTGGGGTTCTAACCCAACAGGACTGATGTCCTTTTATATAAAGTGGAAGAGATACCAGAGGTGTATATGCACAGAGGAAAAGCCACGGGAAGACACAGTGAGAAGGTGGCCATCTACAAGTTATGAAGTCTCACCAGAAACCAACCCTACTAGCACTTTGATCTGGGACTTCCAGCCTCCAGAACTATGAGAAAATAAATTTCTATTGTTTAAGCAACCCAGTTGATGGTATTCTGTTTAAACAAGCTAATCCAAGCCTCCTTCAGGAACCAGGGGTCACTCAATCCTCTTATTACTACAAAGTCTACTTCCCACAGTCTGGTTGTTGACACTCTTTCTGGTTCCACCCCAATGTGGCCTGTGTCTGGCAGTCTCCTTCTACTCCATGGTTGTGAGTCTTTGTGGATCTCCTCAGCTCAGTGTCAGTTGTTATGTAAGGTGTGTTACTTAACTCTGGGGTGGGAAACCCTCCTGAGTGAAGAGGAGGTAATTAAAACAGGAGGTGGCCACAAGCCAAGAGATGGAAGTCTGTGTAAGGGTAGGGTGCACCAGCCCCTGGGAAAATGTAGCATTGGTTTTCTCCTGGAGTTGGGGTAGGCAGCACTCACTTGCTTTGGGGGGCTCTTTCCCAGCTTTTTCCAAGTTCAGGTAGGCTGTGGAGTTGGCTGAGCTGGCTGTAGGTTTGGCCTGACCACAGCTGGAATGGGACCCCTTTGGTCAGGGGCACCTGGCAAGGGCCAAGCCTCTGGCTATAGGGGCCTTGACTTTTGATTTGGAGCCTTCAGTGAGTAGAGCATTTGATGTGAAGTGGTCGTCCTAGCTTGGGTCCTTGCTGGGACTTCTCTCAGTCAGGACAAGTTTTTTTGTTTTTTGTTTTTTAACCAGATTCTGGGCTTTCTATTAAGCCATAGGCCTGAATTCCTCTAGCCTATGAAAAAAAACCTCTTAGAAATGGGTGGAAGAGGGGAGGAGGTGGACCCAGTAAGATTTACCTTTGGTGAGTCAGGGAATTAAACTGACCCTATGGCAGGGCTCCATGACACAGGAGGTTCTAGAACTCAAAATTAGCTGAGACCTCATTGCTTAATTCTGGTGGGGACCCTAGAATCTGCTGGCAGCTAGGGAGGTGTTGGGGAACATCAGGCCCCTAGACACAGTTGAGCCCAGGTGTGGTTTCCTGGGTCAAATGGCCTCAATTCCGAAATTTTCAATCTCAACCAGAAGCTCCCACAGCAACCTACAGGCAGCGCCAGTCACCCAGCTTGGGTTCTGCATTTTCTTGGTCTTTCAACCCCAAGAGAAACTGGAGGCATGGGATTTTAGATAGATTTCAATGGAATTTGTTACGAGTCCAGAAGTTGTCCAAAACCATAAGTTTCTATGCTCATAAGAGGAGGGCAGAGCTTGATTATGCCTTCTTGCTCCTGCCTACTCTGCCTCCACCCAGCTCTCCATCCTGGCCACCACCACAGGTGCCCTCAAGTTCTCTCTCCACAGCCACCTGACCTCTTTCAGACTCTGAGATTTACCATATTCTTTCTTCCTGAGCCCTTTGCAGAAGTTGTTCCCTTTGCCTGGAAAGTTCTTTCCTTCATTGTTCTCTGACTCATCCCTTTCTATCTCAGTTTCAATGTCACTTATATGGGAAGCCTTCCAGGATATCCCACAGGCCAGATCCTCCTCTTGTCTCCTTCCTGTCACCGGTTCTCTCTCCAGCACCACATTTATTGCAGCTGCAACCGTTTTGAGATGCCCACGCCCATAGATGCAATGCACAGAGTAATGGCTGCTGCTTTTTGCTCACCACCTAATTGCCCAGCACCTAGCCTGTGGAAGGTTGCTCAGCAGGCATCTGTTGAAGGGGTGAAAGACAAAATGGAGGTTCTTAAGGACACACAAAATGGGTAGTGTAGGCAGGGGTGAGCAATTAGAGTGAAAGGGATTATAATTAGAACTTGTCCCTCCCTTAGATCCTTTTTAAAAATAATTGTTGGTTTCTTTTCCGGATGATGCAGTGATACATATTAATGTTTTTCAATGTGTGCATCCTAGTTGGAGGAACTGGAGGCTCAGAGGATGCCATGGGGACAAAAACCATGAAACAAGGCAGGAGGAGACTTCAGAGCCCCATCCCCTAGGATAGGAGACTGCATGCAATTCTGAGCCAAAGGTTGGTTGGCTGCACCGGGCTTGCATTTTACTGGGTAGTTCTCAGCAACCTCATGGGGATAGCCCAGGAGTGTCAAGTCCAACTTTCTCTCTGTATCCTTGGACACATTATGAGACCTCTATGTGTCTCCTTTTCCTCATTTGTCAAATGGATATCAATAGTAGGGTGCACATCATATGGAGTCATATGGATCATATGGAGTTCTGAGTGAGATTTTATAGCACACATGGTGTTTAACAGCACAGGTAATCTGCGTTCAGTAAGTCCCTTTATTACACTAATCACTATCCAAAGGTTCATTGAAGCAGGCTCCTGGCTCCCTCTCTTGCCATAGACCATAACCAATAGAGTCATAATCGTGAAGAGACCTAATTCTCCTTATCAGTGCAACATGTTCCTTTTCCAGGTAATTGTGTAAAGTTTCGTGATTTAGGCAGGAAAAATGACCCCATTAAAACATTATGAGGCTCCTTCCATCACAAATCATAAGTATTACCAGAATGGAGAGGCTTTACTTGATTTTTCCATTCCTTTAGAAAGAAGAAGTTCTTGAAGATTTTCAATTTGAGACTATGCCTAAGAAATGTGTTTTCTGCCTGGAAAACTGGCTTCTGTTGAAGAAGAAGAAAACCACAGAATTTGCAGATGAAAGGCTTGGGATTCACATGGCCCTTGTTTGCTAGCTTCCTGGGTTCAGATCTGCTGAAGTGGGAAAACAGCTTTGAGCTTCCAAGCTAATGTTTGGTAGATTATAGTAGGAGGTATGTTCCCTGGAGTCCCTCCAGCCTTCACCATTCTTGCCATCATTAACACTCTTATGCTTTCACTCTCTCAAAAAAAGGGATTTCTTAAAAATTCCACCTTTAGGACATCAGTAAGCTGGAAATGGGATCTCTGAGTTAAATCAAGCAGTTCCTCGCCTTTATATGAAGAGGAAGACGAGGAGCTTCTTCAGGAGGCTCTAATACCTTTACTTCTAATGCACGAAGATAGTCCCTTTTGCACAACTCACATTAAGGCTTACTGAGGCAAGTCAGGAGAAGGAGACTTTTTTTCCCTCCAGTAATCTTCAGCCATTTTCTCCAGTGCTCCACCAGTTTGTTGCTCCATACTGACATTATCCAAATGTGCAATGGTTCTGTTCTTTAACTGTCCCTCTGGGCGAGAACATTGGAAGGCAGGGATTTTGCAAAGTTCTGCTTGTGGAAGTTATTCATTGGCATCTACCAAACAAACACATGGAAAGAAAAGGGAATCTGGAATGCTCTTTAGTGAGGACAGTTGGAGACTTGATCCAGAACAGAGCAATATGCAATTATTTGTTTGCTTTCTGAGAGGAAGGGATAGGGATTTTGTTCTAATCACTGAGAGCTTCTGGGCCAGTGCAGGATGAAGACACTGTGTTCCCTTCAGGTCCCCTTGTTGGTTCCTTGGTCAGCATTGCTAGGATTAGGAAGTGAAGATCCTCTGTGCCGTCTTTGAACAAGATGACCCAGGCAAACACAGTCACAGGAGGGCTTATTCTCAGTCTTCTGGGACACAGGACCCTCAGTTCATGACTCAGGTTTGGTGTTTCTACTATTGCGTCCACTGACTTGTGACGCTGACAGGGACTCTGCCTCTCCCACCAGACGTTGAGCTCTCCCAAGATAGTAATCATGCACATCCTGTGATTTTGTTTCCCACACAAGGACACTTTACACTCTGATGCAATAATATAATGAATGAACGAAAGAAAGAATGAGTGCATTTTAGTGACAAAGGTATTTCTGTCTCACCAAGTCATTGTCTTATGAGGAAAGAAAGCAAATGAGAAGGACACCAGTAAGAAGTCCTGTGTGCAGGATTGCTTCCTGTGCCTTTTGACCTTCAGTTATGAAGCATGACCTTTATGGCTTGTTGAGCACAGACTGCTTTTAGAGGATATCCTCCCACTGCCCTCCCAGAAGGAAGGGGAGATTGGATGTTTCTCAAAGCCAACCACTTTCAGGGCCTTCTCAGTGTGCTCTGAAATAAGAAGAGAGCAAGGGAAGGTAGCAGCAGTGGGAAATTTCAAAGCAGTTCTAGATGGAGGCTGGGCCCATTTTGGCTGATGGGGTAGGAAAAAGTCTTGGTGGAAGTAGCTGATTTACTGAAAGTTAACTGAATGTGAAAGAAGACAGGATAACCAAGCAAATACTCTTCCCTCAAGCTCTCCCTACACCCCCATATAAATGTGTGCACCTGTGTGTTCCTATGTGTACCTGTGAATGGATACAAGCACACACACACACACACACACACACACACACACACACACAAACATAAATATATCATGTCCTTTGAGAAGTAGATCATGTAGACACAGGCTACATGGAATGGACTGGAAAGCTATTTCTTCAGAAGAGGTTAATAATATTAAAAGTCCAAGATAACATAGCCTAGGGTAACAGGAATTTGGATATAACGAAGTCAACATCAAATATTCTCTTGGAGGGGCAGGCTGGGATGAGAAGGAAAAACTGCAATTACCTAAATTGCAGGTAATCTGATTTAGAAAGTGAAGAGTCAGATGATAGTTCCCTGTGCCTCACTTTCTCCAAAAGGGCCAACAAAATGGCACAAATTGGAGAATCCTGGAATCTGCCTGTATCTTGAAGGTCTCATCAAAACTCCCAGGACCCCAAATCATCGTTGATATTGAAGTCAGAGCAGACAGCTGACATCAGCGGTGTCAAACCAGTGCCTGGGCTAGGACAGACTGCACAGTGTCATAGATCGGAGGCTCACCCACTCATTCATTGACTTTGCAACATCTCAGTCTTCTAGGAACTTGGATTTCTCAGCTTCCACTTATGGTTTTGGGTCAGGGTTTCTTTGAACGATTCTCTATAGGATAATCATGATCCTTTGCATATCTAAAATGCCTTGTAGTTTAACAAGCGCTTGCCTTTGCTCTCCCTCATTTCAAGAAGACAGACAGCTAGACATAAAGGGTTCATCATATACCCATCAAGTACCAAGATGGTACTTCTATCTTTTTTTTTTTTTTAAAGATTTTATTTATTTATTTGACAGAAATCACAAGTAGACAGAGAGGCAGGCAGAGAGAGAGAGGGAAGCAGGCTCCCTGCTGAGCAGAGAGCCCGATGTGGGACTCGATCCCAGGACCCTGAGATTATGACCTGAGCCGAAGGCAGCGGTTTAACCCACTGAGCCACCCAGGCGCCCCTGGTACTTCTATCTTATAGGCAAGAAAATTGTGGTTCACAAAATTCACAGAGAGAAGGAAGTGGTTGTCTGGGCTTCAGCCCCTTCATGGCCCTGAGCATTCTATCTGTCTCCTTTTTATTGATCTGAGGTGTATTTGCAATGTGTAAGGCTCTGTGTCAGGGGCTTCAAGGGACCTAGAGGCAAAAGAGTGTGTCCATGCTGTCATGGAATTTGAGCCTGATCGCTTCTCTGTCCTTCCTCCATCTTCACTACTGTATCAGCACAAAGAGTTGGGTCCACTCTCTTCTGGGGCCTTGTTCCTCTGCAGGCTGCATTCTCATTGTCACACCCCAGATCCAGGCTTTTCAAAATGAGGCTCCCTTACCTGGTTAAGCCAGGGACACCAGGAGCTACAGAATAAACCTGAACTTTCTCCTGAAACATCTTACAGCATCATTGTTACTCAAGAAGTAATTTAAAATTTCCATCTCTACTAAAATGCAAAAGATATAAAAACAACTGAATTTTTAAAACAAAAAACACCTGAATTTTAAAGAAAACCTGAGACTCCAGAGACCCCCATACTTGTGGAGCCCTTTGCTTATAAGCCCCAAGGCCCATCTGTTAGTTAGCCTCCCTGGGCCACTGTGGGAACCGTGGGGGAAACAGGCAACAACTTCTCTGACTTTCCCTGCCTTTCTGCACCTGGTCTTGGACTTGAATATACTGGGTTTACAAGGCTCCTTGAATTCACACAAAACCTGGTCCCACCCACAGAGCATCCTAACAGGTTTATGCTACTGTCATTGGTTAGGAGAGTCCTGGAAGATACTGAGTACCCAATACAGTACCCAATACAGCAGCCACAAAGGAAGCATAGAACACTGAAATTGGCTTCAGGATGCTCCTGCCTGACATTTCTAACATAGCCAAAGAACAGCTAGAGAGCTGACTATAGACCTCATTGCTCCACCTTTGAATGAGGATCTTCTCTTGATGACCCACATGGTCACATCCACTGTTGCATTTGGCAGGACTCGGTGAGCTCCTTTGTGACCCCAGAGTGTTGGAATGCAGGCTGAACACTGATTCAAGCCTGACCCACCTTCACCTTCCCTTCACTCAGATGCTGTTACCTTGTCTTTGAGATCCTGCCACCATTGGCTCCTCCAACCCTACAGCTCCTTGTCTATGCAGGCCCTTCTCTTCTCCCTCCTGGACCATCACAACAGTCTCTGGCTGTGGGCCAGTCTCTGGGCCCCCTGGCTCTGCTGCTGTCTTCCTCCACTTCCCATGCAGTAGTTCCGGGATGTGATCATGCCAGTCCTCCTGAAGACCTTAAATGGCTGCCCATGGCTGCTTCGGGGAACATTGGGGCCCTAAAGGTTAGGGTCTCCGGGGCCTTCTTCCACACTCTGGCCCAACTTTACCTCTCACCTGCCCACCTCCAACATAGCACTTGTTGTAATGATGCAATCATCTGTCTACTTCTCTGTCTCTTCCTCCAGACCAGGATTCAGCATTCATGTTCTCTTAAGGGCCAGATAGTAAATACTTTCAGATTTGTTTGCCTTGTGCTCTCTGTTACAACTTCACAACTCTGCCTTTATAGCACAAAGCAACCATGGACAATATGCAAGCAAATGGAAAAGGCTGTGCTCCAATAAAGCTTTATTTATAAAAGCAGGGATGGGCTGGATTTAGCCCCCAGGTTGCCGGGCACATGTTAAAACATATTTGAATGAATGTATGACCAAGAAGGCTTTGTGGAGGGGACAGAAGGGCACAACATGTTTTTCCTGGGGATCCAAGTCTAATACTACAGCACCGTGAGCAGCCTCAGGCTCTGGGATTTGACTCTGTGCTGCCAAACCAGGCTTCTGCTTCCAGCATTGGATCTCAGGAGGAGAAACCCCAGGCTTCGTGGATTAGCATTTGGTAAGCTGTAGAGTGAGATTCCTGGGTCACTAATGCAGAGGGACAGGAAAGTCCCCAAATGACCCAGCCATCGAGGAAGAGAAACCACTTGCTAGCTCTCAATACTGAGCAAAGCCCCAAGGGGCCAGGCTCCCTCAAAAATATCCATCAGCTATGAGTGCTCTGGGCCCAGGGTCTCATAGCAGCCATTGGGAGGGTAGGGGAATCCACTGACTCCCAGAAAGCTCCAACTAGTTGTGAGGCAAGAAACCTCTTCTCTCTCACCCTTCAAATCTGTATCTGTGGCTCTCCTGCCTCTGGGATACCTTGAGGCCTGTCCAAGCACTCCTCATTTGGAGAAAAAAAGAACTTTCTTGACACCTGGTTGACCTTTTGTCTGAAGTCATTCTACCACCTGGTGGCAATACCTGGGAATTACATCCCCATCCTGGCCAATCCCAGAGAAGCCTTTTGGCTGGGTTGCCCCACCTGCAAAGCCCATTCCAGCAACCTAGTAAGACTCCATTCATTCTGCAAATTCTGTGGACCTCTATTTTGTAAAGACATCCATTAGCATCAATGATGCTTTTTTCCCATGCAGTAGCATGGCTTTATCCCCGACTTTCTCTAGGTCTGAACTCTCAGTGAGTTCCTCCCTAATAACTGCTCTAAAGGAATACCATCCGCCTCTCCACTCAAAAGCTTCTTATCCTCTCTCCTTGTGTCCTTTCCTTCACTATGCTGTCCCACCTGTCATTTTCAGTAACATCTGCTTGCTTATTGTGTCTGTCCCTGCACTAGAATGTGGGCTGAGGGCGTGCTGTCTAGTTCCAGCTTTTATCCCAGTGGCTAGGACAGTGCTGGCACACAGAAGCCCCTGGTAAATGTCTGATGAATGAGTAGACAGTACCAAGTACACACGAACCCATGGTTTTGCTTTCTTTAAACACTTGATCTCAGTTTTGTGAACTGTATTATGTGCCATTGTGTACATAGCATTAAATATGTAATCTCATATTCCCTTCTGGACTACAAATTCTAGAGAGGATTATGTTTGCATTTTCTAACTGAAACCAAAGCTCAATAAATGTTTTATTTTTCACTATGAATACAATAATGTTAGTATCATTAATAATAATCCCTCACATTTATAATCTGTTTTATAGTTTCTATCAGTTTCTACACTTAATCTTCTTGACAAGTCTATAAAAGATTAAAAACAGGAACTATGAATCCTATTTTTATATGAGGAAATTAGGGCTCTTCATCATACGTTTAAATGACTTGCCCAAGATCACACAATTCCCGAGGAAATGTGCTAGAACTTCGACTGCAGACTGAGCATTCTGTTCTCTGCTTTTCTTGATTCGCATCCAAATGGGGAGACTGTCCCTCAGATGAGGTTGTTGGGAAAATGTGACATCACAGTGTGGGTAGAAGGGATCTGTACAAAGAGCCTGTGATCTGCAGAAAAGCTGATTCTGCAGCATTCCTTGCCCCTGCTCTACTAATCTGCTGCTGTAACAAAGTACCTGAAACTGGGTGGCTTAAACAACAGACATTTATTTTGAACCTCAGTCCTGGAGGTTCAAAGTCTGGGATCAAGATGTCAGCAGGGTTGGTTTCCCCTCAGGCCTCTCTCCGTGGCCTGCAGATGGCCACCTTCTCCCTGTGTCCTGACGTGGCCTTTCCTCTGTGTGTGTTTGTGTTCTCATTTCCTCTGGTCATAAGGACACCAGTTCTATTGGACTGGGGCCCACCTACTGAATTCATGTTACCTTAATTTTCTCTTTAAAGGGCCAGTCCCCAAATAGAGTCATATTCTGAGTCTCTGCGAGTTAGAACTTCAACATAGGAAGTCGAGGGGACACAATTCAACCTGTAACACTCCAACCCTCCACTTGCCTCCATGAGACAAATGCCACCTTCTTTCCCCACAGGCCTGTGCACTCCTTGGAGAGCCTCTGGATACCTTCCTGCATGTTCAGAATTGCCAGCTGGTTGGCTAATTACTGGCATGTGTAAGGACAAGGTCCGAGGCCACCAGTGACTGAAAGGATGGGAAACCTTAGAAGCCCTAGAGACCCCTGAAGGAAAAGCAGCTGTTATAAACTATGACCACTTTATTAACATCCCAGGTAACAGGAGATTTCCTTCTAAGAGGAATGCCTTACGGCCAAAGTCTAGGTGAACATTCTGTGCACATAGACAGAGGAGGAAAACACTCAGAGTTCAATTTCAGAGACCCAAGAAGCTCTTTCAATTTGTCCCAGTTAACTAACACCTGAAATTTGTTCAGCTCATGTTGGAGCAAACCTCTTTGTGACCCTAGACCTCAGCTTCTTAACCTACAACATAAGGGACTTAGACTAGATCCAACAGTGAGATTTAAAAGGAGGGTTTGGGCCCCAGCTCCAATACCACCTAGCTGCGTGACATGGGTGAAGTCACTTAACCTCTCTGCAACTTAGTATCCACATCTCCTAAGTAAAGAGTAGGGTCAGGTAATCTGTAATTCAGTGCCATCTAGCATTCTGTTTTAAAATTTTTTTCAAGCGCTTATAAACTTACAGAAAAGTAGGAAGTACAGATCATTTGTAGGGTAAGTTTGATCATTTGAGGGTAAGTTGCTGGCCTGATTCCCCATCAGTATTTGTTTCTACAAACGAGGACATCTACCTGTATAACCACAACACAACCGTCAGCATCAGGTGATTGGCACTGATACACTGTTATCATCGTCTTCTTCAGACCCCATCAACATTTTTCCAATTGGCCCAGTAAGTTCTTTCAAAGCAAAGGATTCCATTTGGAATGATGTGCTGCCTTAGGCGGTCACTCTTATTTAGTCCTCTTCAGTTTGGAACAATTCCTCCATTTTTCCTTGGTTTTTATGACCTTGATACTATGGAAGATTGTGGTCCATTTATTTTGTAGATATTCTTCAGTCCCAGGCTCCTTTATAGGGGTACCTCACTTGGACTCTGACTTCCCACATCACTCAACCTACCGCATGGATAGCCTGTTGACCCATCCAGGCTCTGATTCTCATTCTGGGCCATCCCCTCCTCAAGGATGTCCTCCGCACCGGGTTTGGGTTCTACCACCAGGCCACCTTTCCTTGCAGATGTCTTCCTCAGTGCTCTCACACAACTCTGAGACCGTGGCTCTCCTATCCCTGAACTAAGGACACAATAGGTGTTCTACCACACATCATGGCTTTAGGACTGAATAGTTCTGTGTGAAAGGGAAGGGAAGGGAAGGTGGTAGCTGATGACTTTATAGTCATTTTATTTTATTTTATTATTTTTTCAGTGTTCCGAGATTCATTGTTTATGTACCACACCCAGTGATCCATGCAATACATGCCCTCCCCAACACCCACCACCAGGCTCACCCAAACCCCCACCCCCACCCCTCCAAAACCTTCAGTTTGTTTCTCAAAGTTCACTGTCTCTCATGGTTTGTCTCCCCCTCTGATTTCTCAGTTTGCTTTTCCTTTCCTTCTCCTCATCTGTGTTATTCCTTATGCTCCACAAGTAAGTGAAGCCATATGATAATTGACTCTCTCTGCTTGACTTATTTCACTCAGCATAATCTCCTCCAGTCCCATCCAGGTTGATACAAAAGTGGGATTCATCCTTTCTGATGGAGGTATAATACTCCATTGTATATATGGACCACATCTTCCTTATCCATTCATTTGTTGAAGGGCATCCTGGCTCTTTCCACAGTTTGGCGATTGTGGCCATTGCTGCTATGAACACTGAGGTACATATAAGCCTTCTTTTCACCACATCTGTATCTTTGGGGTAAATACCCAGTAGTGCAATGACTTTAGTCCTGAGTGTGTCCTCCAAGTGTGGATGAGTCTGCTAAGTGGGAGTCAATAAGAAGGAAGAGAAAGACCATGAGGCCCTAGGATTTAGGGAGAGGCAGTAGTGGCGTCAAGAATGAAAAACAAAGAACTTGAGGGTACTGAGACATGTTTAGCACATTCTAGAGCTCAGAAAGATTGAGTATGAGGTACAATTTTGGGGGTCACAAAAAGAACCTCACAAAGCAGGATGGGAATGGGTCTCACTTTGGGAGGTTATCTCTTGTGCTCATTTGTTCCAGAATGGTGCATAGCCAGAATGGTGCAAATTATAGAACTATAAATAGGAGATGTGATAGGGAGCTGGTGATGTACAGCTTGGAGAAGTTGAAGTTCTGTGAAGCCAGAAGCATGGTCTTCAAGCATACCCACAATGTCTGCATGGCCCTCAAGGGGCTGCACCAAGTTCATGAGCAAAAGAGCTATAGAGAGGCTGAGGGAACTCAGGATGGGACTTTGTTTAAAGCTGTGCAAAGCTGAGAAGGGCTGTCTATGGGTGGTGAGCTCCCTGTCATTTCTGGCATTCAAGTTGAATAACTAATTCAAGTCTAGGCCAGGGAGGGAGTGTGGGGAGGGGAAAGAATTAGGGTCCATCCCCATATGAGGTCTTGTCACTCAACTTGCCCTTATGACAGGCGTTTGGTTCTACTGAGTGTTAACTATGTGCCAGGCTTTTTCATCACTTCATCTGCGTCATTATACCCTAGTATTGGCATTATTCAGTCCATGTGACAATTCTCCCCATTTTACAGGCCAGGAATGTGGGGTTTAGTTGCTCATGTTCTTGGGGTAAGCCCTGAGTCTTGGCAAGTGTGATTCTGGACCTGACCCCATAGCTCAGGTCCACTGCCCCCCGCATTCCGTGTTCTCAAGGCCAACTCAGGACAAAGAAGCACAGGCCTGCCTGTTCCCCTGGGTGTGGGTCACATTGAAGCTGGCTCTGCTCTCCACATCTGTGCCAGCAGCTGCTCACACAGCATCTGAGCCCCTGGGTGATGTGGGGACAAGGCTTTGGAAGGATGCTCCAAAAGGAGGGGCAGCCCATTCACACACGCAAGCAGGGAGAGATGAGCCAGGAACCAAAGATAGAAAGTGCCTCTTATTGGGCCTGTTCTGATGTAAAAATGCAGAACTCAGAATTAAACAGGCATTTTGCATTGCAGAGCAATAGTGCCTAATTAAGCTATTCTCGGGCCTGGGGGCACTTAGGAATTTTGTGAGTTTTTATTGCTCAAGACAATGAATAATACATAAGTCTATACAGTCTCAATTCAAATGATGACTCATCAGTCACACCGAAGGATTCGTTCCAATCCTATCCATATTCTGATGTGATCTTCCTACACTTCTGAAAGCCTAGGCTTGGCAGCTGGGGCCCCCCTATTTCTTGGTGATTAAAGTTTGGCTTTTTTAGGGAAATACTTTGCAAAGCTAAAACATGGACCATTGCTGGTCTGCAAACTGTTTATTCCTGGTCCATGAAGAGATAAGCACAGAAATGGAGAGAGTAAATGCTTAGAAGCCTTTATAGCAATTTAACCATGTGACTTCGTGTGGGGGGAATCTAATAATAAACGTTTGGGTTTGCATTTTATATGTTCATTTTTTAGTTCACTTTTATAGTAATTTAATTTTATTATGTTTTATGAAAATATTGGTTTGAAATAAGTTAGCAATTTAAAATAAAAAACAAAAGCCCTTGTTCTTCTCCCACAAATGGTCTGAGAAGTACAGGTCCAGGCCATGATCCTTCCTGCTCATCACATGGATCTGCAGAGCACATGGTCAACTTCATGACCCTCAGGTCCAGTTACTGCAAAGCACCAGGTTCAAGCACTTGGGGAAGAAGAGCATGCCCTGAATTTGCTGCAGGGCTCTCTGTGCTGAGCTCCAGCTGTGTGATCCCTTGGCTCAAGACCACAGCTGATCTTCCTGGAGCCACAGTACCCA
This sequence comes from Mustela lutreola, assembly GCF_030435805.1. Classification (NCBI taxonomy): domain Eukaryota; kingdom Metazoa; phylum Chordata; class Mammalia; order Carnivora; family Mustelidae; genus Mustela; species Mustela lutreola. Next base: position 153,342,011 of record NC_081290.1, on the reverse strand, counting down.
CCTGGGGCTTGTGAACCAGTGACTGAATCAGGACAAGTTCATACCCCAACTTTGCAGGAAAGTAGCTGGGTGACCTTGACCAAGTTGCTTCTCTCTTTGGGTTTTAGGTCTCTTGTTTGTAAAATGAAAACATTTTTCATTTCAATGGTCCTTCCAGTTATTTCATTCTATGACTCCAACATCTCCTGAGAATGACTAAGATGCCCATTTTAAAACAAGAAATTCAAGGCCATGTCCTAAACAAGTTTTCATAGCACACTGAAAGCAATTTCTTAATCTAGATCCAGAAAAATTGCTGTCATCCAACATTCATATTTTCTTACACATCTATTAAGGTTCAGTTTAATACAATAAGCGGCACATATGTGAAAAGTATATTGTGTTGTGTTTTGACATATGCATTTGCCTGTGAAGCTATCATCTCAACCAAAATATAGTTGACCCCTCAACAATACAGGAGTTAGATGCACCAACCTCCAAGCAGTTGAAACTCCTGTGTATAACTCTGTAGATAACTTTGACTCCTCCAAAACTTAACTACTAGTAGCCTACTGTAGCCTTACCGATAATACAAACAGTTGATTAACACATGTTATATGTATTATATACTGTATTCTTTTACATTAAAGTATGCTAAAGAAAGGAAAGTGTTGTTAAAAAATCATAAAGAAGAGAAAATACATTTATAGTTATACATTGCATAAAGCCCTCATATAAGTGGACCTGTGTAGTTCAAAACCATATGTTGTTCAAGGACCAATCATATTGATCATTCCAATCATTTCCAAAAGTTGTCTTGTGCCCCTTCAAATTCCTCTTTCCCCTTAACTCTGGCCCCCAGCCTACCCAAGACCTGCTTTCAGTAACTACAGATGATTGCATTTGATAAAATTTTATATGAATAGAATCACACAGTATGCACTTTTTCTGTCTGACTTTTTTCACCCAGTTTTGAGATTTATCCATATTGCTCCATGCATCAATCTCTTTTTTAAAAAGATTTTTTTTTATTTATTTGAGAGAGAGAGCACAGACAGAGAGTGAGAGGGAGAAGCAGACTTCTACTGAGCAGAGAATCTGATGCAGGGCTTGATCCCAGGACCCTGAGATCATGACCTGAGTCAAAGGTAGATGCTTAACCAACTGAGCCACCCAGGCACCCTGCATCAATCCTTTTTACTGCATTAATTGGATATACCACAACATATTTATCTGTTTAGTAGTTAAAGATAAAATATAATTGATTAAATTTGGGCTGTTTCCAGTGTTTGCTATTACAAATATTACTACAAATATTCACATGGAAAGTTTTTTGTGTGAGCATGTGCTTTCATTTCTCTTGGATAAATATGTAGGATTTGAATGCTGGATCATAAGGTAGGTATATGTTGAACTATTTTAGAAATTGCCAAACCATTTTTTTAGTGAGTTGTACCATTTTACAATTCCACCACATATGTATGAGAATTCCACTGGTTCTATAATCTTGTCAACACTCAGTACTGCCAGTCTTAAATTTTAACTGTTCTAGTGAATGCATAGTAGTATCTCAGTGTGGTTTTAATTTACATTCCGTGATGACTAATGAGGTTGAACATCTTTTCATGTGCCTATAGATCATTTGTAAATATTCTTTTGTCAGGTGTCTGTTAAATCTTTTCCCCATTCTTAAACTGAGCTAATTTCGTTGCAAGAATTCTGTGTATATTCTGGATAAAAGTCCTTTGTTTGATGTACATGTTGCAAATATTTTCTCTCAGTCCCAACACTTGGTCTTCAGTTTTTTGGTTGTATACAACTTCAAGGAGCTTTACAATTCTATATAAGATCATCCGTGTGCCTGAGTCCTAGCCATGGTCCCAGGTGAAAAACATTGGCTCTACGGTTCTAGTATTGGCCAAAAGATGGTGAAAGCTGGTGCCAGTAGCAGAAATAAGCCCAGTGAAGGTAGAATACTTTTTGAGTAGGACCGGTATGCATAGTTTCAGGTCAACTGAATTTTAGAGGATGACAATAAAGGTAAGTGGATAAGTTTAGCAGAATATGGACAAATGAGATTCATACTATCCCTACCAACTGTCCAGAGAAACTACAACCAAGGAAACAGATTTGATGAAGTAATCAAGGAAGACATTGGTGGACTCTATTGCAAGAAATACAGATCAAGTTGCTGGAGCTGGGAGGCATTCCTGGTTGAGGGTAGGACATTGAATGAGTCCTCTCATGTAGAGTCTTAGAGGATATGAAAAGAGCCAGAGATCAAGGACTGAAGAATGAGGGAGTGAACTCCCAGCTTGAGAGAGAGGAAGAAGAGGAGACATGGAAGATTGATGGGAGCCCAAATTATTGTATTTGGCTTTTGCAATGTGGGCCAGGGAGATGCGTGCATAAGCAGATTTGGACAAAATGAAAGATTTAAAATGATATGCATAACAAGGGCTTGTAGATACTAGGGGAGGAGAAGAGGGTGGGGAAGGATATTTGCCAACAGAGGAGAGGCAGAAATGGGGAGGAAGACCAAGCAGGCCAAGAACTTGAAGAGGAGGAGGGATGAATTTGAGCAGCTGTTATGAAACGTGCATTTGTAGGGGAGAGAGCTGAAATGAGAGGGTTTGTTTTTAGGTTTTGATGTATGCATACAGCATTCTACCTTCTTTGTCTGCCTTTCAAGAAACTTTCCAGTGAAGACTTCTGATGCACTTCAGAGTTTTTGGAGTCAGATTTGTATTTATTTTGAATGCAACAGTATGCTGAGGCTGGCCCCAAGGCAGTCCCATTTTATTCAGGTTACAAAAAGCTTCAGTGATGGATGGTGAGTAGTTCTTGGCTCAAGGCAGGGATTTTGTCTGTCTTGTTCTTTGTTTTGGAAATGTTGGCACTTTCTAAGTTCTCATCAAATGATGGTTGAATGTTATTGTAAAAAGCCTATAATCGTATATTATATATTGCCTGGGAGATAAGTGTAGGGGAACCAGGTAATTCTAAAGGAAGCATTAAAGAGTTGGTCTCCAGGTTAGACATCTGCTCCCCATCTTCATCTTTTCTTCTCTGTGACTACGTGCCTTTCCCTAGGTAGAACATTCTGTCCTCTCACTCTCCACATATTAGCTTATATACCCATTACCCTACTCACCCCAGTAAACTTAGAAAATAGTTCTCATTGTTAACCATGCTCAGGGACATGACTACAGACTGCAAACAAACACCTTTAAACACAAAGACTTCTGGAATGCTATAAGGATTGGAGGTAACAGTAAGTTCACTGGTCTGAAGAACACCATGTGTGAATTATGGCCAGGTGGGGAGGAAAGGTTCTTCCCTTCAGAAATTGTCTTACTTCTGAATCTTTCAGATTTGGCTCCCCTAACCTTAGAATTCGTTAAATCTGCCATAGAACACTGGACTTCCCTTCAGTGAGATTTGTCATTCTGTCATTGCTTGTCCAGCGTTGTCTTTCCATATCACAATGCAAGCTCCAGGAAGGCATTCACCAATGCTTACCTTGACAATGGTGATATGCTTATACCTAGGGACATTTTAAGTGCTTAATAAATGTGTGTTAACTGAATAGCTTATTGAATGAGGCCTTCTATGTTCCTGGCATTAGAACTATAGAGAGGAACGAGGAACCTCCCGCATCTCCCGTTGCTCTTCCTGGGAGTCAGGAAGTGGCTTCCCACCCAATAAAGAGCTGAGGTTTGCCTCAACATTCTTTTCAAATGTAAAGTCATGAATTTTTATTTTGTAAGAGGCTTTCAGAGTTTCTCTAGAGATCCTTTTACCTAGGAGGACACAAAGTTTGAACAAGTTTAACCAAATCCCTCAGAAAGCGAGTGATACCTGAACCCATGTATCAGATCCTCAGGCTAGATCCTCACCTTGAGCAGTGTCCAGAACTGGTGTGGCCCAGTCATTAAGTCTACCTCCATTAGATCAGTCTGTCTGGGTGTGAATACTAGCTCTGCCACCTCTTAACTGCATGACATTAGACAAGTCACTTTACCTCTTTGAGGTTGTTTCCTCAATCTGTGAACAAGATATGATAGTAATACCTACTCCACAGGAATGAGAACTGATGGGAAAGATCTTAACACATATAAAAGTATTTAGAAGTGTGCTTCGCATGCAAACATCAGCTGTTATTAACAAGGAAGGCTGCATGGTATTTCTTAGCCTGCTCAGAGCCACTCAATCCAGGGTATGGAGGGTATGGAATCTGAGACCTTCCTGATTTCCACAGCAAATGAGGGGTTGAATTAGGACTCAGGACACTGAGGCTCCTGGGGTGTTTTCAGAGCTCCAGTATGGCTTTCCCTCACTAACCCTGATTCTTGACACTTTGTGCTGAGTGAGTCTCTTCTATCCCATGAGCCTTAGTTTTCTCATTTGAGAGGAGGAAGTGGTCATCTCTGTCCTGCTACCTACAAAGTCAACACAGATGGATGAGAAGGTGATTTTAAACAGGAAAAATGAAAGTTTTCACAATTATTTCCCAAACAAGTGAGTTGTGGGGGCAGGGGGAGGAAATACCAAGAGTTTTGAGTCAGAAATTCTCCTCCTGAAAGAAATTGCTGAGAATCTGCTTCTTAGGAAACGAGGTGACCTCGAGTGGCAAGTTAACAGTTCATTTCATTGGTTACATCTGTTCTCAGGGTGGGTGCTGCCAGCAGAAATGGCAGAGTGCCCAGGCGGGTGACACCGACATTGGGCAGCAGAGAAGAGGCAGTGACATCTGTGTGGGGGCGGAAGCGGATGCATTTGTCAGGGTTTTGCTCTTTCTTTTCTAAATTCAGAACATTTGGGGAGAGAACAGGAGTGAGGAATACTGATTTCCCCTCCAGGAAAGGATGATGGATGGCAGGAGGTGGTAGAAAACACGGCCACTTCCTCTCCCCATCCCGTCCCATCTAACCCATCTCCATCTCTTCCTCGAAGGCGGTCTGCTTGTTGTCTCTCTCCCTCCTCCTCCATTACCTCCCTAGGCTACCACAACCACACTCCTACTCTGCTTCACACTCTCTCTTTCTTCGCTCCCTGACCACACATGCCGCCTAGGTTCAGAGTTATACCACGTGTCTCAGAAAGAGTTATTTTCCCTGCCTGTTATGGAATCTCTGCAACAGGAGAGGTTCAGACCCCACTTTGGGTCACTTGTGAGACCTGGCAGCAGGGTGAGTTTTCCCAGGGGGCCAAATTGTCACAGCTGTGAGCAGCAGCAGAGGCTGGACAAAGGCAGTATTAAGTTCATCCCTAACCATTGGTGGGGAGAAATATGGCTAGGAAGAAGAAAATGTGAGAGTTGAAGGCTGTTAGTTGGGGCAGTCCAACAGACAAGAGACAGTACAGAGAAAGAAAAGGTGACATTGGGGAGAAGGGTTCCTAGAACAAGGGCTGGCCTGGATGTCAGGAGCCAGGACCCTGAATTCCAACATTGACAGCACCTACCTGACTTTGAAGAGCCACACTGCCAACCTATCAACCAGTTAAGAGAACACAGGATTTCTCAACCTTTGCACTATGGATATTGGGGGCCATACAAATCTTTGTTCTGGGAGTTGTCCTGTTCATTGCAGCATCCCTAGATAGATGCCATTGGTATCCCCACCTCAATTCCCAGCTGTGACAACTGAAATGGTCTCCAGACATTGCCAAGTATCTCCTGAAGGCAAGGGCAGCTGTGGGTGGTAGTGTTTGAATAAGCGTTCAAATCCTGATTCTATAAAAAATAATTCTGAGATTTCTGTTGACCTTAACTCTGCAAAATGGTGAGAGATTTGGCACTAGGCAGTACAGCCAGCTTATCATTAAAGGAGATGGGCCTCCTGAGTGCCCACTGGACACCATGACATATGGTTAAATCCATATGGATTGGGCTGCATAGGCTTTATTTTGTTTTGTTTTCTTTCTACTGACAGTTATTTTGGAGCTAATTGAGGAACTCCACTATAAAACCCATGAAGATTGGATGTTAATTCAAGTAAATTGAGGCACACACACACACACACAAAAAAAAAAAACCCTAAAGTAATCCTAGTTATAACTAGCTTTGGGTTTCTGCCACAGGTATCAGCTCATGTATGGAGAGAGGGAGGAATGCATAGAAGACGTCCTCAGAGTCCTGTCACACAAGCCAAAGAAATTCAGATACCTAGTTTCCTATAGTCAAAAAAAATGGAGCAGGAAGAGAGTAGGAATCTGGGTTTTTAGGACATGTCCACCATAAACTGCCTATATCCAGGCTTTCTTTATATCAAAGAATAAATCCTTGTGTGTTTACCAACTGCTTTTTCAATTACTGTAACTCTTGCACAGTTCTGGTAATTAATCCAATCATAGAAACTCACCTCAGTCTTTGTTGCTGATCTTCCAGATCTTGTTCAAATGTTACTATAAACAACTAGACCTAACAACCATTTATTGAATACTCCACCCAACAGTAACAGAATATACAGTTTTCTTTTCAGTACAAGAAACACTCTTTGAGGCAGATATATAAGAATCAGCTAAAGTAATACTTAGAGGGAAATTTATAGCTATAAATGCTACATGTATTAATAATGAAGAAAGGTTGCAAAACAATTGTCTAACTTTTCCCTTAAGAAACTGGAAAAAGAGGAGCAAACTAAAACTAAAGGAAGAAGAGGAAAAGAAATAATAAAGAGTAGAATGAAAGTGAATGAAACAGAAAATAGGAAAAAAATAGAGAAAACCAATGAAAAGATCGTTGAAAAGACAAAAAACAATTGATAAGCAATATTGACAAAGAAAAAAGAGAGAAGACTCAAATTTTAAAATCAATAATGAAAGATGAGACATCACTATTATTCCAAGAAATTGGATAACTTAGATGAAACAGAGAAATTACCAGAAATACACAAACAACCAAAGCTTTTTCAAGAAGATACACATAAACTGAAAAGACCTATAACAAGTAAAAGATTGGAGGAGACCAGACCCAGATGCTTCATTGGTGAATGCCACCATTTTGTAAAAATTCAGACCAACTATTCACAAACTCCCCCCAAAATTAGAATCTTTGTAATTAATTCTATGAAGACAGTTTACCCTGATGTCAAAACTAGACAAAGATATCACAAAAAAGAAAAAAAATCTGGGAAAAAACACAAATACAGGGAGGTTAAATGGCATGCTACTAAACAGTGGATGAGTCAACCAAAACAATTAAAGAGAAAATTTTTAAAAAATACATAGAGGTAGGTGAAAATGAAAACACAAAGTTCCAAAATCCCTGGGATGCAACAAAAGCAGTTCTAGAAGAACATTTATAGAAATACAGGCCTACCTTAAGAAGCAAGAGAAAAATCAAATAAATTTAACCAGAATTATACTTAAAAGAGCTATAAAAGAATAAAAAACAAAACCAAAAACCATCAGGAGGAAGAAAATAATAAAGATTAGAGCAGAAATAAATGAAATAGAAACACACACACACACACACACACACACAATAAAACAGATCAGTGAAATCAGAAGATGATTCTTTGAAAAGATCAACAAAATTGATAAACCTTAAACCAGACTCATCAAAAAGAGAAAGAATGGGGGCTCAAATAAGCAAAATTAGAAATGAAAGAAGAGAAATAACAATACCATAGTAATACAAAGGATTATAAGAGAATATTATGAGAAGTTATATGCTGACAAATTGGACAACCTAGAAGAAATGGATACATATCTAGAAACATATAACCTCCCAAAACGGAATCAAGAAGAAATAGAAAATTGGAGCAGACTAATTACCAGCAATGGAATTAAATCTGTAATCAAAAAACTCCCCCAAAACAAAACTCCAGGGCCAGAAGTCTTCACAGGCAAATTCTACCAAGCATTTAAAGAAGAGTTAATATTTATTCTTCTTAAATTATTCAAAAAAATGGAAGAGGAAGGAAATTCATTCTAAGAAGCCAACATTACCCTGATACCAAAACCAAATAAAGACACTGCAAAACAAGAGAACTACAGGCCAGTATTTCTGATAAAAATAGATGCAAAAATCCTCAACAAAATATTAGCAAACTGAATCCAACAATATATTTAAAATAATCATTCACCATTATCAAGTGGGATTTATTTCCAGGATGCAAAGGTAGTTCAGTATTTGCAAATCAATCAATGTGATACATCACATCAATAAGAGAAAGTATAAAAACCATATAATAATTTCAATAGATGCAGAAAAGGCATTTGACAAAGTACAACAATAATTCATGATAAAAATCCCCACAGAGTGGGTTTGAAGGAAATATTCCTCCACATAGCAAAGACCATATTTGAAAAACCCACAGCTGACATCATACTCAATAGGAGAAAAACTGAGATCTTTTCCCCTAAGGTCAGGAACAACACAAGGATATCTGCTTTCACCACTTTTATTCAACATAGTACTGGAAGTGCTAGCCATAGCAATCCGACAAGAAAAAGAAATAAAAGTCATACACACTGGTAAGGAAGAAGTAAAATTTTCACTACTTGCAGATGACGACACTAAGTACCTAAAAACTTCACCAAAAAACTATTAGAATTCATAAATGAACTCAATAAAGTCACAGAATAAAAAATCAATGTACAGAAATCTGTGGCATTTCTATACACTAGTAATGAAGCAGCAGAAAGAGAAATTAAGAAAATAACCCCATTTACAATTACACCAAAATAATAAAATACCTTAACCAAGGAGGTGAAATACCTGTCCTCTGAACACTATAAAACATTAATGAAGGAAATAAAAAATAACTCAAAGAAATGGAAAGACATTCCATATTCATGAATTACAAGGACAAATATTGTTAAAATGTTCATACTACCCAAAGCAATTTACAGATACAAATCAATCCCTATCAAAACACCAACAGCATTTGTCACAGAACTAGAACAAACAATCCTGAAATGAATTTGGAACTACAAAAAGAACTCAAAGAGGCAAAGCAATCTTAAAAAAAAAAAAAAAAAAAAAAAAAAGCTGGAAGTATCACAATTCCACATTTCAAGTTACACTACAAAGCTGTAGTAATCAAAACAGTATGTACTGGCACAAAAATAGACACATAGATCAATGAAGAATAGAAAGCTCAGAAATAAACCCAGGATTATATGGTCAATTAGTCTTCAACAAAGGAGGCAAGAATATGCAATGAGAAAAAGCCTCTTCAACAAATGGTATTGGGAAAACTGGACAACTATGTACAAATCAATGAAATTGGGCCACTTTCTTACACCATACCAAACAAACAAACAAACAAACCTCAAAATGGATTAAGGACAAAAGTGTGAAACCTGAAACAAGAAAATCCTAGACGAAAGCATAGGTAGTAAACTCTCTGACATAGGCTGTAACAACATTTTTCTAGATATGTCCCTAAAGCAAAGGGAAATGAAAGAAAAAATAAATTTTGGGGATTACATCAAAATAAAAAGTTTCGTGCTCCATATCACTCGGCATCAGGGAAATACAAATCAAAACCACAATGAGATATCACCTCACACCAGTCAGAATGGCTAAAATCAACAAGTTAGGAAATGACAGATGCTGGCGAGGATGCGGAGAAAGGGGAACCCTCCTACACTGTTGGTGGAAATGCGAGCTGGTGCAGCCACTCTGGAAATCAGCATGGAGGTTCCTCAAAATGTTGAAAATAGAATTACCCTATGACCCAGCAATTGCACTATTGGGTATTTACCCTAAAGATACAAACGTAGTGATCCAAAGGGGCACGTGCACCCGAATGTTTATAGCAGCAATGTCCACAATAGCCAAACTATGAAAAGAACCTAGATGTCCATCAACAGATGAATGGATCAAGAAGATGTGGTATATATACACAATGGAATACTATGCAGCCATCAAAAGAAATGAAATCTTGCCATTTGCGACAACATGGATGGAACTAGAGCGTATCATGCTTAGCGAAATAAGTCAAGCAGAAAAAGACAACTATCATATGATCTCCCTGATATGAGGAAGTGGTGATGCAACATGGGGGCTTAAGTGGGTATGAGAAGAATAAATGAAAGAAGATGGGATTGGGAGGGAGACAAACCATAAGTGACTCTTAATCTCACAAAACAAACTGAGGGTTGCTGGGGGGAGGGGGGTTGGGAGAAGGGGGTGGGATTATGGACATTAGGGAGGGTATGTGCTTTCGTGAGTGCTGTGAAGTGTGTAAACCTGGTGATTCACAGACCTGTACCCCTGGGGATAAAAATATATGTCTATAAAAAATTAAAAATTAAAAAAAAATAATAAAAAAAATAAGTTTCTGTGCAGCAAAGGAAATTATCAACAAAACTAAAAGACAGCTAACTGAATGAGATAAGATATTTGCAAATGATGTATCCAATAAAGAGTTAGTATCCAAATTACATAAAGAACTTATAAAACCAAACATACACACAAAAACAAATAATCTGAATAAAAATGGACAGAAGACATGAACAGACATTTCTCCAACAAAGACATCCAGATGGCCAATAGACACATGACAAGATGTTTGACATTATTCATCATCAGGGAAATGCAAATCAAAACAACAATGAGCTACCACCTCATACCTATCAGAATAGCTAAAATCAAAAACACAAGGAACAAGTGTTGGCAAAGAAGTGGAGGAAAAGAAACTCTCATATATTGTTGGTAGGAGTGTAAACTGGTGCACCCATTGTGGAAAACAGTGTGGAGGATGGATGTTACTCAAATAATTAAAAATAGACCTACCATATGATCCAGTAATCACACTACTTCATATTTACCTGAAGAATACTAAAACACTAATTCGAAAGGATATATGCACCCCTGCTTATTGAAGCATTATTTAAAATAACCAAACTATGGAAGCAGCTCAAGTGTCCATCATTGATGGATAAATGGATAAAGAAGATGTGATATACATATATATATGTATATGTACATATATATATGATGAAATATGTGTGATATATATATACACACATACACATATATATGATAGGATATTATTTAGATATAAAAAAGAACAAAATCTCACCATTTGTAACAGCATTGATGGATCTGAAAGTATAATGCTAGGCAGAATAAGCCAGTCAGAGAAAAACAAATCCATATGATTTCACACATAGGAGGAATTTAAGAAACAAACAAAAAATAAGAGACAAACCAAAAACAGACTCACAACTGTAGAAAACAAACTGATGGTTACCAGAGGGAAGGTGGATGGGGGGATGGGTGAAACGGTTGAAAGGGATTAAGAGTACACCTATCTTGATGAGCAGAGAATAATATATAGAATTGTTGAATCACTGTATTGTACACCTGAAACTAATATAACATTATATTTAACTGTACTAGAATTAAATTTTTAAAAAAAGACACTGCAAGTAAAGTGAATTACAGGCCAGAATTCTGTATAATTATAAACACAAAAATCTTCAACAATATACTAGAAAAATAAGTCAAAGGACATACAAAAAGAATTTTACACTATGACAAGCGGGATTTATCCCAGGAACGCATGGTCACTTTAACATCTATTAATTAATGTAATACACCATAGTATTAGAATAAAAGGCAAAAACAAAACAGTTATTTGACAAGATTCAATACCCTTTCTTTCTTGTTTATTTATTTATTTATTTATTATCAACATAGAATGTGTCATTTGTTTCAGGGGTGCAGGTCTGTGATTCATTTGTGATTCATTCATTGCGATTCACACAATACACAGCACTCACCATAACACATACTCTCCCCAATGTCCATCACTCAGCACTCACCATAACACATACTCTCCCCAATGTCCATCACTCAGCACTCACCATAACACATACTCTCCCCAATGTCCATCACTCAGCTACCCCATCCCCCACCCCCTTCTTCTCCAGCAACCCCCAGTTTGTTTCCTGAGATTAAGAGTCTCTTATGGATTCCTGTCTCACGTTGAGGTTTTTTATCTATTTTGAGTTTATCTTTGTGTACGGTGTAAGAGAATGGTCGAGTTTCATTCTTTTACATATAGCTGTCCAGTTTTCCCAGCACCATTTATTGAAGAGACTGTCTTTTTTCCACTGTATATTTTTTCCTGTTTTGTCGAAGATTATTTGACCATAGAGTTGAAGGTCCATATCTGGGCTCTCTACTCTATTCCACTGGTCTATGTGTTGGTTTTTATGCCAGTACCATGCTTTCTTGGTGATCACAGCTTTGTAGTAAAGCTTGAAATCAGGTAACATGATGCCCCCAGTTTTATTTTTGTTCAACAATTCCTTAGTGATTCGGGGTATCTTCTGATTCCATACAAATTTTTGGATTACTTGCTCCAGCTCTTTGAAAAATACCGGTGGAATTTTGATCGGAATGGCATTAAAAGTATAGATTGCTCTAGGCAGTAGAGACATTTTAACAATGTTTATTCTTCTGATCCAAGAGCATGGAATGAATAGTCTACTTCAATTTCTTTCATGAGTGTCCTGTAGTTCCTTGAGTACAGTTTCTTTACCTCTTTGGTTAGGTTTATTCCCATCAGAATCCTAGAGGAGAACATAGGCAGTAACCTCTTCGATATCAGCCACAGCCACTTCTTTCAAGATATGTCTCCAAAGTCAAAGGAAACAAAAGCGAAAATGAACTTTTGGGACTTCATCAAGATCAAAAGCTTCTGCACAGCAAAGGAACAGTCAACAAAACAAAGAGGCAACCCACGGAATGGGAGAAGATATTTGCAAATGACAGTACAGACAAAAGCTTGATACCCAGGATCTATAATGAACTCCTCAAACTCAACACACACAAAACAGACAATCATATAAAAAAAAAATGGGCAGAAGATATGAACAGACACTTCTCCAATGAAGACATACAAATGGCTATCAGACACATGAAAAAATGTTCATCACCACTAGCCATCAGGGAGATTCAAATTAAAACCACATTGAGATACCACCTTACACTAGTTAGAATGGCCAAAATTAGCAAGACAGGAAACAAGGTGTGTTGAAGAGGATGTGGAGAAAGGGGAACCCTCTTACACTATTGGTGGGAATGCAAGCTGGTGCAGCCACTTTGGAAAACAGTGTGGAGATTCCTCAAGAAATTAAAAATAAAGCTTCCCTATGACCCTGCAATTGCACTACTGGGTATTTACCCCAAAGATACAGATGAAGTGAAAAGAAGGGCCATCTGTACCCCAATGTTTATAGCAGCAATGGCCATGGTCACCAAACTGTGGAAAGAACCAAGATGCCCTTCAACGGATGAATGGATAAGGAAGATGTGGTCCATATACACTATGGAGTATTATGCCTCCATCAGAAAGGATGAATACCCAACTTTTGCTGCAACATGGACAGGACTGGAAGAGATTATACTGAGTGAAATAATAAGTCAAGCAGAGAGAGTCAATTATCATATGGTTTCACTTATTTGTGGAGCATAACAAATAGCATGGAGGATAAGGGGAGATGGAGGGGAGAAGGGAGTTGAGGGAAATTGGAAGGGGAGGTGAACCATGAGAGACTATGGACTCTGAAAAATAATCTGAGAGTTTTGAAGGGGTGGGGGTGGGAGGTTGGGGGAACCAGGTGGTGGGTATTAGAGAGGCACGGATTGCATGGAGCACTGGGTGTGGTGCAAAAACAATGAATACTGTTATGCTGAAAAGAAATAATTTTTTTTAAGTGAAAAAAAAAAGAGTCTCTTATGGTTTGTGTTCCTCTCCTGTTTCATCTTGTTTCATTTTTCTCTCTCTCCCCCTATGATTCTCTGCCTTGTTTCTCAAATTCCCCATAGCAGTCCAACACCTTTTCTTAATGAAAACACCAAACAAAGTAGAAATAGAAGGGGACTTCCATCGTCCGATAAAAGACCTTTACAAAACCCCACAGCTAACACAATATGTAATGGTAAAAGACTGGGTGTTTTCCCCTAAGATCAAGAACAGAACAAGGATGTTCATTCTTACCACTATATGCCCTGGCTCTAGCTGGGTAACTTAATAAAAATAGCAAATAAGAGTCACCCAGATTGGAAAGGATAAAGTATAACTATCCCTATTTGTAGATGACATGATCTTGTATATAGAAAATCCTAACAAGTCCATTTAAACACTATTAGAACTAATAAGCAAGTTCAGTCAGTTTATGAGATAATCAGTACAGAAAAATCAGTTATCTTTCTATACCCTAATATGAAAATTTGAAAATAAAATTAAGAAAACAATTCCACTTAAAATAAAACGAAAAACAAAATACTCAAAATAAATTTAACAAAAAACTTCAAGACTGGTGCACTGAAAACGATAAACCACTGTTAAAAGAAATTAAAGAAAAGCTTAATTCAATTAAATTAAATAAATTCAATTAAATAAATTGAATGGCATACCATGTTCATAGAGCAGAAGACTTAATATTGTTTAAGCTGGCATTATTCTACCACGGATTTGATACAATACACCCCAAAATACCAGATGCCTTTCCTGCAGAAATTAACAAACCAATCCTAAAATTCATATGGGAATGTAAGGTACTCAGCCAAAACCGTCTAGGAAAGGAAGGACAAAGTTGAAAGACTTATACTTCTTGATTTCAAAACGTATTGCAAAGCTATAGTAATCAGTACAGTATAATACTAGCATAAGGATAGATACATAGATAAATGGAATAAAACTGAGAGCCTAGAGAGGCACCTGGGTGGCTCAGTTGGTTATGCAATCCACTCCTGATTTTGGCCCAGGTCATGATCTCAGGGTTCTGGCATTGAGCCCCACATTGGGTTCCATGCTCAGCAGGAGTTGTTGGCATATGTGTATGCATGTACACATGCTCTCCCTCTCTCTAATAAATAAATCTTTAAAACTGAGAGCCTAGAAATAAACCCTTATGTTTGTGTTCAACTGATTTTTGAGAAGGGTGTCAAGACAATTCAATAGGAAAAGGACAGTGTTTCAACAGATGGTGCTGGGACAACAGAAAGGAATGGAGTTTGACTCTTTCCTTATACCATACATAAAAACCAACTCAAACCAAATATATATATCTACATGTAGGAGCTAAACTAAATAAACTTCTAAAAAGAAAATGAGAGTAAATCTTTTTGAATTGGGGTTAGGCAATGATTTCTTTGATATGATACATGGTTTCTTAGACACTAAAGAGACTAAAGAAAAGAAAACAGATAAATTGAACTTCATTAAAATGAAAAATTTTTGTACTGAAAGTGATGCCATCAAGAAAGTGAAAAGACAACCTACAGAATGGTAGAAAATATTTTCAAATCAAGCATCTTATAAGAGACTGATTGGGTATAAAAAGAACTCTTACATCTCAGTAATAGAAAAATACATAGCCCAACTTTAAAATGAGCAAAGGGGAGCACCAGGGTGGCTCAGTGGGTTAAAGCCTCTGCCTTTGGCTCAGGTTGTGATTCCAGGGTCCTAGGATCGAGCCCTGCATCGGGCTCTCTGCTCTGTGGGGAGACAGCTTCCCCCCGACTCTCTCTGCCTGACTCTCTGTCTACTTGTGATCTCTGTCTGTCAAATAAATAAAGAAATAAAATCTTTTTTAAAAAAATGAGCAAAGGATCTGAAAAGGCATTTCTCCAAAGAAGAGATCTAAATGAGCAATAAACACGAGGAGAAATGCTCAACATTATTTAGTCACCAGGGAAATGAAAATCAAAGGCACAGCAAGATACCACTTAATCACACTAGGGTGTAGGATCAAGAAGATGAGCAACAACTGTGTTGATGAAGATGTAGGAGAATTAGAACTCTAATACATTTCTGGTGACGATGCAAAATGGTTCAGTTACTTTGGAAAACAGTTTGGAAGTTATATGACTCAACAATTCCTCTCTTGGGTATCTACCCAAAAGAAATTTTGCCTACGAATGTTCATAGGAGTATTATTTGCAATAGCCAAAATGTAGAAACAATCCAAATAAAGCTCTGATGCATGCTATAACATCATTAAACCTTGAAAATATTATGCTGAGTGAAAGAAGCCAGTCCCCAAACAACACATATTATATGATTACATTTAAATGGAGTGCCAGAATAAAGAAAACCTATAGAGACAGAAAGATCCCATTTAGTCATTGCCTAGGGCTGAAAAGGGAAGGTGGCTGGGAGAAATGGGGTGTGACTGTGATTGGGCATGCGAATTCATTTTAAGGTGACAAAAATGTTCTAAAAATGGATTATGATGATGGTTGCACAACTGTGTGATTATACTAAAAATCATTGACTTGCACACTTTAAAAAGGTAAACTGTATGGTATGTAAAAATGAAGAAAGACACTTAAAAAAAATCCCTCTGGTAGGTAGCAAATGAAAGGCAAGAAAGGAGAACCCCACCCAAACTGGAGTGATCCAGGCAAGAAATAATGGCTTAACTTAGGTTGGTGGTGGAGGCGGAGAGAAAAGGAAGAATTTATTTTGGAAGAAATAAATGGGGAAGTCACATGGGGACTGAGACTTTCAAGAATGTTTTCCAAGTTTCTGGCTTGAGCAGCTGGGTGAATGATAGTGCCATTTGCTTAACTTGAGGAGACTGGAGGAAGAAACACATTTAGTGGGAGAGTAATGAAGTGTTGTATTTTATTGCGGAATTTAAGATACTAGTTAGGTACTTAAGTTTATACACCTGCCTTCTGAGTCTTGGTGAAAAAAAACCTCACACAGACTCACTGAGGTGAGTTTCCTATGCAGTTTCCTACTTCCACTGAATGGTCAATGGTGCCTAGAATTTCTGCCCTCATCTGCCAGCCAGTTTTCTGCTCCAACCTCTGCAGTAACTTTTTCAAAACCTCCCATTCTCCTAAAACTTCCTTTCCCTTCACTCTTAAAGCTGAATCTTGACTCTTATTTCACCGAAGATTAGAAGCCAATAGATGAGAATTCTATCAACTTCTGGACACATTAGCTACTGATTTCTCTCCCCAGGTGCTCTTGAATTCTGCCTCTGCACCCAGCAGTGTGCCAGGGCCAGCTCTTAAAAGCCTGTGAAAGTCATTTGTAAAATATTCAGGAATTTTGAGAGCTGGTTGTTTCACCAAAGATTGCTTGAAAATTAGCCAAAGGGTTGTATTTACATAACAGAAGTCACCATATGCAACAAATCATGCTTTTTTGTTGTTGTTGTTCAGAGGGAACGTTTATTCGAATGCCACCTGCACTCTTGTTCCATCCATTATACCCATTCTGAAACCTTTAGCCTCTAAATGCACATTCCCATGAGCATTTAAACATAATCTCCAAAGGGGAAAATGCTCTTCAGTCTAAAATCTCTCTCTGTCACTAAGCTGGTTTTTTCCTACCTTTTCCAATCAAGGTTTCTGAGTTGCCCACCAATACTGTCTCCAGTTGTTCTATTTCTAGTCACTCCTCAATCTACCACAGTCTAGCTCTGTTCCCAAGGTCATGAGTGACCTCCTTACTAAGTCCAGGGGACATTTTCCAGTCCTTATCTTCTGTGACCTCTCAGCCACTTTGGAAGGTCATTGAAACCCTCCATGTAGCTGCTGGGACAGCACATTTTCCTGGTTCTCCTCCTAACTCTATGGAGACCACTTCTCAGTCCCCTTTACCAAGTTTTCTCATGCTGCTAGTCCTTCAAGTGTTGATTTTTCTTTAGAACTCTGCCCTTGCTCTTATTTCTTTTCATTTATACTGGCAATATCTTTCACTCTGTTAGCTAGAAGCTGGAATCCAGTCTTCCCCTTACTGTGGGGATAACCTGGGAAAGAAAAATGGTCTTGTCAAGTCCCCTTGTAAACAGAGTAATGCCAGGACTCTTGGATAATACGCTAATGATACTAGTGCGATATTTTCTACTAAATTCATTTGTTGGGTGTACCTGATCTATCTTGTATTCCTTACAGTAAATAAACCTATAATCTATAGGTATGATGCTCTGGTAAATATCATGTCGAACACAGACCTCGCTGAATAAAAAATGGAGAAATTCCTTAAAGAAATAGTTCTTTGTTGTAAGTGATGTTCCCACAGCCATTATTTAGAGACTTCGTATGCTAAACCCAAGCCAGAGCTTATCTCATGGCAAACAGAAAAGATCTGGCAAGCAGCCTCAGATTGCCATATTTTGCCTGTGCCCTTCAATTGTTCATATCCTTGATATTATTAGTAAAACTTGTAACTTGTTACTGGATAAAAGATCTGATTCATGAATCTGATTTGACAATCTGTCTGTCGTCATGATTTCAATTAACATTCTATGTGAAGGGCTCTAAAAAAATTTTTTCCTGCTCAGTCCTCTCACCTGAACTCCAAACCATATAAGCAAATGCCTATTTACATCTCTACTAGAGGTCCCACTGAGAACTTAAATTCAACCTATCAAAATATGAACTTGACTTCCATCTTCTCCCCTCCCTTTCCCCTTCTGCCTTCCCACTCACATTCAGTTAGTGGAAGGGGAACTTCAATTACCCCACATGCTCAAACAATAGCCTGACACAGAGCCAGCAAAGGGCCTGGGGCTGAAGATTCGACAGCTCAGATTTAAAGCTAAAGGCTCCTACGTCTTGCCAGACTGGTTTGTCATTATCTCGACTAAAATTGCCCCTGGGACTTTCCTATCTTATCTGTCCCTGTTGTTCAGTGTGGGAAACAGTGTTCAGTGTTGTTCAGTGGGAAAATCGTTTGAGTTTGAAGTGTGCAGATTGGAAGAATTAATATTGTTAAAATGTCCATTTTACTCAAAGTGATTTTTAGGTTTGATGAAATCTATCAAGATTCCAATGGCGTTTTTCACAGAAATAGGAAAACCAACCATAAAATTCATATGGAACCAGGAAAAAAAAAAAAAAAGAAAATAGCTAAAGCAATCTTGAATAAGAACACAGCTGAAGGCATCACAATTTCTGACTTCAAGCTATATTACAAAACTATAATAATCAAAACAGTATGGTGTTGACATAAAAACAGTCACAGAGACCAATGAAATTCATTGGTCCAGAAACAAACCCATGCATATATGGTCAACAAATTTTTGACAAATATGGCAAAAATATATAATGGGAGAAAGGATAGTCTTTCTCAATAATGGTGTTGGAAATACTGTATATCTACATACAAAATAATAAAATTAGAACATTATATCATACACAAAAATCAACTCAAAAATGGGTTAAAGACTTGATCATAAGGCTAATTTTATAAAAATTCCAAAACATTTAAGGGGAAAGCAAAATTCAGCCAGTAGGACTACATCAAACTAAAAACTTCTGCAAAACAAAAGAAACAATTAACAGAATGAAAAGGTAAATCAGAGAATGGAAGAGAATATTTCCAAAGCATATATGCAATAAAAAGTTAATATTGAAAATAAGCAAGGAACTCATACAAATCAATAGCAAGAAACAAAAAAAAAATTTAAAAATGGGTGAAAGAACTGAATATACATCTAAAGAAAACCTACAAATGGCCCACAGATTTATGAAAAGATGCTTAACTAGTTACCAAATCATCAGGGAAATGTAAATCAAAACCACAAGGAGATATCACCTCACACTTGTTAGGAGGGATATTATCAAAAATTCTAAAGATAGCAAATGTTGGCAAGAATGTTGAGGAAAAGGAACCCCTTTGCCGTGCTGGTAGGAAAGTAAAGTGGTACAATCACTGTAAAAAAATAGTATGGAGGCCCCTTTAAAAAATTTAAAATGACCTAGCAATCCAATTCTGGCTATGTATCCAAAGGAAATAAAAAACTATTTCAAAGAGATACTTTCATTGCAACATTTTTCACAAAAGCCAAGATATGGAAACAACCTAAGTGTCTACTGACAGATAAATGAATTAAGAAACTGTGGTATGGGTGCCTAGGTGGCTCAGTGGGTTAAGCCACTGCCTTCGGCTCAGGCTGATCTCAGGGTCTTTGGATCGAGTCCTGCTCCACTCAGCAGGGAGCCTGCTTCACTTACTCTCTCTGCCTGCCTTTCTGTCTGCTTGTGATCTCTCTCTGTCAAATAAATAAAGTCTTAAAAAAAAAGAAAGAAACTGTGGTATATGCAGTGGAATATCATTCCAACTTTAAAAGGAAGGATATCTTGCTTTTTGCAACAACATAGATGAACTTGGAGGACATTGTGCTAAATTAAATAAGCCAGGCATAGGCAAATATCACATGATCTTACTCCCATATGAAATCTAAAAAACTAAATTAAAATTAAGTCAAACTCTTAGAAACAGAGAGTAGAATGATGATTTCCAGAGGCTAAAGGTTGGGGGAAAGGAGAGATACTGATCAAAGAACTCAAATTTTCAGTTACATTCTCACCACTCATGCACACACACCCACACACACACACACACTCACACACATTGATAAAGGTATGTCAAAGGGACACAGAAAGAAGCAGGAAGTACCCAATGATCACAGCTGGAAAACTTGAGCAATAAAATGAAAAAAAAATTTGGATTAAATCCAAAGTAAAAAGTGGATCCGTATTGGTATACATAAATGACTAAATAAAGTAGTAAATGGGGTGCAAAAGACAAACTTCCTGTGCAGAAAAATCCCGAATAAATATATTCTGCATTCAAGGAGGTGGAATAGAATTCTCCAATACTTTAGAGTGGGCTGTGCATTGTGACTTCCTTCTGTAGAGTACAGTATGGAAAGGAGGGGGAAAAGAGTAACTTCATAGTAAAGAGGCCTGACACACATTGCCTCAGCTTTCGATTAAAATCAAGATTAACAGTCAAAGATCATGTAGATAGTATGAACTCTTGTTATGATGTGACAAAAATACACTTAACGTCTGTGATCTTCCTCCCCAAAAGTTCCAGTCTAATCATAAGAAAAAGATAAGACAAATTCCAATAGAGTGGCATTCAATAATATACTTAACTAGCATTTTTTTTTTAAAGATTTAATTTATTTGACTAGAGGGAGACATCAAAAGTAGGCAGAGAGGCAGGCAGATAGAGAGAGAGGAGGAAGCTGGCTCCCCACCGAGCAGAGAGCCCGATGCGGGGCTCGATGCCAGGACTCTGGGATCATGACCTGAGCTGAAGGCAGAGGCTCAACCCACTGAGCCACCCAGGTGCCCCTTAACTAGCATTTCTAAAAACAATCAAGTTCATAAAAAAATGAGAGTCTGAAAACCTTGTCACGGTCAACATGCACAATATTACTAAAACAGCCCACACTTTAAATACAAAATATTAATAAAACACTACATCAGAGGTTCTCAAACTTCCTCAGTTCATAGGCCCTAGGTGTCTTAGTAATTTTTTTTCACAGCACTCCCAGACCAAAAAATACCTAATGACTGCATTTTATTAAGTAGTTAGGGCCAAATAACTTACTAGCAGTAGCCCACTCAAATGTCCAGCAGTGGTTGCTGCTTCCCTCTATGTCAGACAGATGTCTCTTGTGCTTCCCTTGAGTCCCTAGAAGTTTGTAGTAGTGCCCTGAAGCACCTCAGCATAGTTTAGGAATTACAGCTCTAGGTATTAAAATTCTGATGGGACATATATGATAATCATTTGGCACAACTAATCTTAAGTCAACTGACTGGATAACATTTAAACTTAATGTTTCCATATCATGATAAAGCATTGCATTGGTTAAATGTTGAATGGCAACATTGCTTCCACATCATTACCTTAGCAGTCCCTTTCTGTATGCTGATGATATTCCTCACTGTATTAGTCAGGGTCCTCCAGAGAAACAGAAACAAAAGGAAGTGCATATATATATAGAGAGAGAGAGAAAGGAAGAAAGATTTGTTATAGGAAAATAGTTACTCTGACTATGGAGACTGGCAAGTCCAGATCCACCATGGGGGTTGGCAGGCTTAAGGCTCAGGACAGTTGAATCCCAAAGGCAGTCTGCTGGTGAATTTCCTTTTGATCAGAGAGGCCAGTATTTTTCTATTCAGACCTTCAACTGATTATATGAGGCTCACCCACATTTTGGAGGGAAATTCAGTTACTCAAAGTTCATTGATTTCAATGTTAATTTTATCCAAATATCCTCCAAACTGGCATATTAAATTAATCATCACAAGTTCATCCTTTGTCACCCACACACATTTCCCTAAATCATACTTAATCTCCAAATAAAGGCAACAACAAGGTCATACTTCTATATAACAGGATACAACAATTCTATATACCATGGAAAATCCACTAACCCTTTCTCCAGAAGAGGATGCAATGTTTTTGTAATGTTTAGTTTTCTCTTAATGTCTTATAACTCAAGTACTGTTTCATATAAAGTTCCATATAAAGTTAACAACACTTAAATACTATGATATAAAATAAACACATCTTATGTTACATAGTAAGGGGATAAGAGCGAGGAAAACCTAGATATTTGCTCAATATATACATAGACAAATATTCATAACAAAATAAGGGGAAAATATGATAATTACAGTTTCTATTTCTGTGACTTTCACATGGTCAGAGATGGTATTGTAACTACCTTCTTCCACTACCCATTCTGTATCTCCTTTGCCCTCAACAAGCACTTCAGCTGATATGGTTCTTTACACAGTGGGGTGACCTAATCTTCATTCCTGAAAGGTTTGGGCCATTAGCAGCCTTGTCTGGATTGGGTTGTTTTAGTTTTCCATTAACCTTAATTTCAGGTATTGCTGGGGTTCCAGACATACTCCTCCTGACCTCCATTATAGAGTGGTAATTCAAGTTTCCCTTGGTAATCAGGATTCATTACCTCAGCTAACACAGTAAGGTCCCTTACTTGTCTGTTGTTGATTCAGAGGCATAAGGAATCCAGAATGGTCAGGTGGCAGTCTTCTCTTCCAGTTCAACGAAATCATTGTTATGTCTCCTTTTGGAAATATTCCTCTAGTTAGAACTAAAACCTCTAAGTATAAGTTGTGTGGACAGGAAGCAAAAATTTTACTAGCAGGTGAGTAAAGCTACTCCTCCTATTTCTAGTCCTAGATTCCTAGACCTGTAAATCCCCGCTTTGGAAGAAACAGCATCATATATTGGTTGACTCAGAACATATATAACTTCCTGCAAAGAATTTTCCTAGTCTTACAAAGCATTTCTACCTGTCTGGCACTGAAATCAAATCCTCAAAGGCTATTCCGCTATTTTATAAAGCCAGATGCTTCAGGATGGTAGGAAACAAGGTTAGACCAGTGAATTCCACAGCATGAACCCACTGATGCACTTTATTTGCTGTTAAGTTAGTTCCTTGATCAGAAACAATGTTTTGTGGATTACTATGGATAATACATTCTGTAGGTACATGGATGATATTTTTGGTAGAGGCATTACATACAGGAAAAGCAAATCTGTATCCACAATAGGTGTCTATTCCAATAAGAACAAAATTCAGCACCTTCCATGACAGAAGTGGTCCAATATAATCAACCCAACACAAGTAGCTGGTTATCACCCTGGGGAATGGTGCCATATTGGGAATTTATTGTTGGTCTCTGCTGTCGCAGTTTGGGCACTCAGCAGTGGCCATAGCCAGGTTGGCCTTGGTGACTATGAGTCCATGTTGCTAACCCCATTCATAACTGCTATGCCTGCCACCATAGCTGCTTTATCAAGCAGTGATTTAGAGATGACAGGGGTGGCTGGGAAAAGAAGCTGATTAGTATTCACAGAATAAGTCCTTCTACATAGTGCATTATTAAAATCCTCTTCTGCTGAGATTTCCTTTTGGTGGGCATTGACATGGAACACAAGTATCTTCACTTTTTCACTCAATCAGAGAGGTTTATCCACACATTTCTTCTCCAGATTTCTTTGTCACCAATTCTCCAATCATGTTTCTTCAAGTCCCTGATCCTCCAATCAAACGATTGCCTATAGCTATGAATCAGAATATAACTGTACATGTGGCCATTTTTCCTTCTAAGCAAAATGAACAACTAGGTGCACTGCTTAAAGTTCTGGGAGAAATCCTCTTCCTCACTTTCCTCCAAGGATTCCCCAAGAAGGAACTATAGTGCTACCACTGTCTACTTTCAAATAGTGACTGCATACAATACAGAACCACCTATAAGCCAGGGCTGAGTTTCCTCTTCCTTGGTCAATTGATCGTAAAGAACTCCTCCTGAGTCCATAGGTGAAAACTGGGAGATAGAAGGTGGTGTGGCTGGGTTGGAGTGAACCAAGGGCATTGGGATACTTCATGTATTTATTTCTTCAGGGCCTGCTTGAGCCCAATCTCATATATACTAATGTCCATAGGATGATGGAGTGCTGCTGTATGTACATGCTCAATTTTATGTTTTGGTATATCAGATAACACTCAGTTAATGATGGGCAGCTCAGGTCATATGGTAACTTGGTGGCCCATGGTCTAGTGGTCAGTATCTACAAGTTCCAGCATTGGGCCAGAAACTGCTTCTCAAAAGGAAAATAGTTCTCTACAAAGGATGGAAGTACTTTGTTCCAAAACCCTAAGGGCCTATGCTATAATTTACATTTAAGGGCCTGCCACAGTCTCCCAACAGCATCCCTATCTGCCACTGATACTTCAAACTCCTGCTGGATCATATGGCCCAAGTGGCAGAGAAGCTTATATAGCAGGCTGGACCTATTATAGAGCCTTCTGTCCTGGGATACATGTAGCAACTTTTTGGGTCACTTAGTAAATGGGCCAGAATAGCACACTCAAATGGGGAATATGTTGCCTCCAAAATCCAATGAGGCCCACTTGGTTATACCTCTTCTTTGGTTGCAGGAGGTAAAGTGACAATTTATGCTTTACCTTAGAAGGGGTATCTCAATATGTCTGACTTACTGAATCCCTACAAATTTCACCAATGTAGGAGGCCCCTGATATTGGTTAGATTTTTGCTCATTGCTTAGCATGTAAATGTCTTACCAATAAGTCTAGAGTAATTGATTTCTCTTGCTCACTAGGTCCACTCAGCACAATGTCATTAATGTAATGGAATAGTGTGATATCTTGTGGAGGGGAAAGTGATCTTATGATCAAGATCCCCATGAATTAAATTATGACATAGGCCTGGAGAGTTGATATATCCCTGAGGCAGGGCAATAAAGGTGTAATGCTGGCCTTGTCACTAGAAAACAAACTGCTCCTGGTGGACCTTATGAATAGGGATGGAGGAAAAGGCATTTTCCAAATCAGTAGCTGCATAGCAGATACCAGGCAATGTGTTAATTTATTCAAGTAATTAAAGAGCATCTGGTAGAGTCACTGCATTTGAAGTCACCATCTTGTTATGCTTACAATAATCTTCTATCATTCAGTGTTCTGTCCAGGCCAGACAGAAGAGTTGAGTGGGGATGTGGTGGGAATCACCATCTCTGCAACCTTCAAGTCTTCAATGGGGACCTAATCTCTGTGATTCCCTCTGGGAATGCAGGATTGCATTCGGTTCACTATTTTCCTAGGTAAAGGCAGTGCCTCTTGGCCTTTTCCACCATAATATCCCTTACTCCATAGATCAAGGAACCAGTGTGATATTCTGCCAGCTTCTCAGTATGTCTTTTACAGTTATTTATTCCAGAGCTGAGGAAACAACCACATGGTGGATTCAGGGATCCACCCGACTTCCTGTGAGATGGACCTCAGTTAAAATCCCATTGATCACCTGACCTCCATAAGACCCTCCTCACACTGGAGGGCCACAGTTGTGTTTGTCTCTCCTGGAACCACTGTCCCTTCAGAGTCAGTGTCTGGTGGTCCCCCAAAATATTATTTTCCTTTTCCCCAGTGCACGATTATCCTAGTATAAAGCTGTAGGTCCCTTTAAGGAAGCCTTGGAAAATTAACAGTATAAATATTTTGTGTGTACTGAGGTACTTCCTCAAAGGTACCCAGCTTCCCTTTCTTTTTTTTTTTCTTTTTCAGCATAACAGTATTCCTTGTTTTTGCACCATACCCAGTGCTCCATGCAATCCGTGCCCTCTCCAATACCACCATCTGGTACCCCAACCTCCCACCCCCTGCCACTTCAAACCCCTCAGATTGTTTTTCAGAGTCCACAGTCCCAGCTTCCCTTTCATCTAAGTAACTCCAGGTTTGCAAACTGGCTCAAGTCTGAGGAGAAGCCATGACTATTTTTATAATTCAGATTAGACTTTTGTTCACTTGACCTAGAACTTCTCTGCTTATCCAGAACAAGTAAGATTTTCATAGGCTTCCTATCTGTTTCACCTCTAGGCACACTATGACCAACAGGCCAACACCATGATCCGTGCATGTCAGTCTATCCCTATCACTATGCTAACTCTGCTATCTATTATGGTACGCAGGCTCTCCTTGCCTTAGGCAGTTGAGTGCCACAATTAGATATTTAACACCCCCGGACCCAATTATTGTTATTGTGATTAGGTTTCCCAATTCAGAGACTGCAGTTCTTCCTGAAAGGTCTAACATACAAAGAATGATCATAGTGCTCTTCAAGGATTCTAAGATTCTCCTCACAGATTTACTTCTTACAGTGGTGGGGAAAGGCATGTCTTCTGGACCCTTCCAGGGTGGGTAAGTGGGTCTCAAATGACAAAACCACTCCAGCATCCCACCATCCCTGTCTTTGAATCCCTTTCTTCACATGAAATTGAGGGAGATCCAGCATTTCTCTCTCACTCACTGTGGGCCAACTTTTGGCCCATGCTTCAGCCCACCAACCAACCAAAGTGTTAGACCCTTTCTAATTCCCCAGGATGCAACGTTAAATAAAATTTTTTTAAAAAGTTAGCCCATATCAAATTCTGCCTGATCCAACATTATGTTTCTTCCATCATTATTCAACACCTTTAGTATCCATTACCACAAATATTCTTTCTGCATGAATTAGAAAACTCAAGTAGTTCTTTTGAAGTATAGCACACCACCTCATGGGTCATACTTTGTACCTCACCTTTAGGGTCCTGATGAGAACTGAGTTTACATATAGGTCTAGAGGCAAAGAGGGGTGGTGGGGGTGGGTCTTCAGAGAATCAGCATTGTCTTGCTTGGTAGTGGGGGAGGTCACTGCCCTCTCCTCAGACAATGTAGGCTTCAGACAGGGATAAAGAGGTCACTTTTACTGAGGGTAGAGAAACTGCTTCCACTGTCAAAGATGATTTATCAGAATTTAGGTGTCTAGTGTTCCCAGCTCCATCAGGGTCTTCCCTGATCCCTTTCAGGATTCTATTCCTTCCCAATCAATGCCTTTAACAGTAGACACTCCATGAGGTCAGGAGTTCAACTCACATTGTATTTCAGTCAGATACAGAATGAGATTGTGAGTTTGATTTTTAACAATTTCAGCCTTGTGGTCATAGGAAAAAGGGTTTCTTTCAGAAAAAAAATGAAGACTTCAAGTTATTTCTGGGACTCTTGAGCTGGAAATTTGAACCAGGAGCTCATTCTTTTCTTTCCCCACTTTATCTAACATCATTAGGAGCAACCAACCGATCTCATTATACTTACTAGTTTGACAAAAATGTTTGAACATATCATAAATATGGTCACCCTGATCTTAGTTTCTTTTAAGTTTTGGAAAGGAATAAACAATGGTGATATTTTGCTTATCTCAATTGCCCCATCACACCATGGACTATCACTGCTCTCTTCACTACTAGAAATCATTAGTGTCTTTAAATCTAATCAGATTAGAAAACGAATTCCAGAAACCCCAGAATGAATTCAGAAAATTCCTCCTTAAAATTTTGTTCTTCTAGAAGCACTCTCAGGATGCCTCGGTGGCTCAGGTGGTTAAGCATCTGCCTTCAGCCCAGGTCATGGTCCCAGAATCCTGGGACTGAGTCCCACATTAGGCTCCCTGCTCAGCGAGAAGACTGCTTCTCCCTCTGCCCCTACCCCCTGCTCATGCTCTCTTTCACTCATGCTCTCTTTCTATCAAATAAAATCTTTAAAAAAAATTAGTATCATTCTCCATACCAAAATCTGTACAACTCAGAATTCCCCAGAGAAAAGTGTGTGTGTATGTGCATGTGTGTATGTATGTGTATAATAAGAAATTGCCTCACATGATTATGGAGACTGGTAAATTCTAATCCACTGTGTGATCTATCAGGCTCAAGACACAGAAAAGCTGATGGTGATAAACTCTGAGAAGACCACCCAGGAAAGGTGATAGTGCAGATGAAATCCAAAAGCAATGTATTGAAGAAAGTCTCTCTTTTTTGTGGAGGCTAGTCTCTTTGTTCTATTCAGACCTTCAACTAATTGGATGAAGCCTACCACCTTATGGAGAGCAATCTGCTTACTGGAAGTTCACTTATTCAAATGCTAATCTCATCCAAAAACCATCATACTTTCCAAGTTGAGATATAAAATTAACTGTTTTAGTCTCTCAGGTATCTTTCACATAGTATTTTGTTTTTCCCATATGTTAGAACTAATAACTTGCCAATACTTATCCTTACTTTGAGGACAACTCATTTTTACCTCTTTCTTGAGCAATGTTAATTTTTTTTCTCAGGACCCCCTGCTTAAAAATCACATTTTCATTCTCTACCTTAGAACTCTTCTCTTTGGGGGCAGAAGGGTTTGTTCTCTTTCCCCCTTGCTTTCATCTTATTACCAGTTTTCACTTCCAGTTTATTCTTTAGTCAAATTGATGATGTTCATCTCCAGTTAGCCGTGTTTGTTCTCTTTTCCACACTTGGAAAAACGTCACTTCTACCTTCAGTAGATTCTCCTCCATGTTTCAGTCTCTCTGAGGAGACTTCTGGGTCCTGCCAGCCCATGAAGATGGTCCCCTCTGTACTCTGCAGGATTCCTGGGTCCCAAACCCTCTAGCACTCTGTTGGAAGGGTCAGGTGTGGGACATATCAGTGTTTGCCAAAAAGCTTCTTGAGGATGGGATCCTGTCTTCTGCTAAATCCTCCAGCATCTGACTCTGTGAGCTATCAGTGTAAGACCAAATTACTGAGTGCTGCCATGTGACTCTTTTCTTTGGCTTCAGTCTCCATTGGATTCCTGGGCCACACTAAAGATGCAGTGACAATTTAGCAAATGCAAAACTTTAAAAGGAACCTGGGAATTTTCTCATGACCTACAGCATGGCTGATACTTCAGAAAAAGATTGTGAGACAAAGCACTTCCTAGTTCTTTTCCCCCCACTCTAGCCTTGCTGTCCCAGTGGTCCTGAAACAGCAATTTCTGGACATATTTTTCTTCAGCAGCACCTGGGAGCCTGGAATTTGGCTATCTTGGAGGCCAGCCAACCAGAATGTCCACCATCAAAGGACATCTTCAACACACAGTTCCCTTTTCCTGTTCATAGCATTTTTATTTCTGTGTAGGGCACCACCTGCACCCACTATCAGTTCACATAGTTCTAAATGGATGGCCCTTTGCTGGCTCCTGGAGTGGACTTCAAGCCTCACCTAGAAGAATGCCACTGTTAGCCACAGTGACTGGGGCAGCAATGGGCTGTGGGCTTATGAGCTATGAGAATTAATTGCTGATATTATCAGGAAGAAGGCTCTCTCTTTTGACTGGGGCTATTAAACTGGTAGGATGCAAACTGGAGGTACTGGTAGTCATTATGGTCACCACTTGGAAGCCCTTTTTGAGGGTGATAACTCTAAAAAAAAAAAAAGTCCTTGTTGACATTTGTTGAGTCCCTAGATTCAGCCATGCCCAAAGCCAAATACCACTCCTGTTTTTTTTCTGCTATGTACATCTACATCTATAAATAACAGTTTTGACTTTAGTTTGAGATAGATAACTCACTTGCATTGGAAAGAGTCCTGACTAATGGAGGAACCCAAAACCTAGTCCGCAAGGCAAGGCTCCACCCTGCCTCTCTGGTCTTACTATCTATTGTCACCTTCAGTTCCTGGCCCTTAGATCTAATCTGTAGCCTATCTGTCTGTTGGTGGTACATTTTCACACAGCTTCACTGGTTGAGGAATCGCATCTGCTTTATTATCAGTAGAAAATGTCCCAGCATATCACGTAGGACAGAAGTGAAATCAGGATCCAGAATCTGGGGCTTCCTGGCTCTGGAAATTCTGCAGCGTGGGACCTCATTTGTTTCCTGTTGGGAGGAGCTTTCATTTCCTCAGCATCAAAGGGCCTTCCCTCTATCTCAGTCACTTTCTTAATCCAGAGGTTGTAATTTTCTAACAAGGTGTATATTCCTGGTGTGTTTTTCTGTCCACAGCTCTTGCCCCAGCTGATAATGCCCACCTGATACCAGGTCTTGTCCGACTCTGTGGTGCAGACCAGAGGGCCCCCACTGTCACCCTGTGGGCAGAGAACACGGTTCAATAGTCAGTCCCATTCTAGACTTCTCATTTAAGACAAAGCATAAGTCACTCATTGAGACAATGCACTGATCTCCCCTGTTCCAGGCTGCCAAAAGAGATGTTATCATTGCTGACCATGCCCACCCCTCTCCTGGGTCCACAGGAGCAGTATGCTGCTGTCAGGCTAGCTCTGAGAGTTATAGACAGTGGAGAGGACAAAACTGAAGAGGGAGGAGAGAGAGGGAGTTGGTGAGAGAATAACTGCATATAGCACAGAAGAAGGGAGTTGGAGGAGAGAGCAAATGCTGCACAGACCAAGAGGAGTGGAAGCTAGTTTTTTGGGCCTTACCAAATGAGCAGCTCTGGAAAGGGCTGTAAAAGAAAATAACAAAAGCAGGATATGAGAAGTATTGTTAGAGTTGGTAGAAATGCATTGAATCTCCTTTCGTGTTCTTCTAGAAGCATGAAGGAGAATGATGTTCCTTTTTAATTCTTTGGTGTGAGTGTCTGTCTGCAAGCGACCTAAAGCTTTTCTGAATGCATGACGCATCTGGGGTGGAATCACAAGGGCCTATGGCTCCCATGATTACATATATAGAAAATATATACCAAGTCCTCCTGTGTACCATCTATCTATCTATCTATCTATCTATCTATCTATATGTATATATATGTATGTATATGTGGCTTTCTTCTACCCATTTTAATATATGCAAAATTAAGTTTAAGGAGACTCTAAAAGCTTGATCAGAGCTACACCATAGCCCAGCCAGAACTGGAACCAGGACTTCCTGATGCCAAAGCACACATTCTTTCCACCTTGCTACTTGCCTTTCATGGAAGTTGCTGAGGGTCTACAATCATTCAGGAGTCCTTTCTGTAATGGAGAAATAGCCTCTTTTCCAAGATCATGAACAGGTGGCTAGAATGAATGGAATCTTACAACAAGCTCTAACAGAAGGAGAAGGATTACCAATATTTCCTGGACACGATACATTGAGGCACAGTGTTAGCCCCTGGATTTTTGTTTCTCATCAATCACATTATCTCAGTGAGGTAGGTATTTTTTTTTTTTTAAGATTTTATTTATTTACTCGACAGACAGAGATTACAAGTAGGCAGACAGGGAGGCAGAGAGAGAGAGGCGGAAGGAAGCAGGCTCCCCACTGAGCAGAGAGCCCGATGTGGGGCTCGATCCCAGGACCCTGGGATCATGACCCAAGCCGAAGGCAGAGGCTTTAACACACTGAGCCACCCAGGAGCCCCAGTAAGGTAGATATTTTGATTCCCATTTTATAATTCCAAATTTGAAGGTTAAAGAGGTTTGATCACTCTCATTTAACAAATCTTCACTGAGGGAAAAACTAATCGTCAGGCCTTTGGGATACAAGACCTTATGCTCTAGTGGAAGAGATCAAAAAGTAAGCAAAAAGGATCAACTGTGTTTGATGGGACAGGAGTATGAACACAGTAAAGGAGGAGTACAAAGCAGGGAATAAATTGATTCTGTTGAGGGAAAGTTCTGTCAGGGTAGACTTCAAAGCATTTAGTCTGAAGGGTAAATAGGAATTTGACAGGAAGTGTGTGTGTGGCAGGGGACTGACTGGAGGGGAATCAGACAGGAAGTAGAGGAACTAAGAGGAGGACATAAAAATGAAGATCTGAACCAGGGATGACTTTGGATATAAATGATTAACTAGTTCCCAGGTCATAGAGTGTGGATAGCAGAGATAAAGTGTAGAGGGGAGATAATGAATAAATGTGTTCAAATGGAGTTTGGGTTGACTGAGGGGTGCATCACCAAGCAGAGGGATACACAGAGCAGAATTACAAAGAGGTCATGGCTCAAGGACATCCAATAAATGTGGTACAAAATCAAAATTGCCCTTTCCAGTATAAAATGTTGTCTCTAACACTTGTCTGGTTTTTGTGGGTGTTTTTGTTTGTACTGGTTTTGTTTCAGTCATTGGGCAAGAACCAAATAAATAGAATCTCCACTCTACTAACTCCTTCCATAAATTTTGTTTTTATAATGTTCCTCATTTTATGAAGGGGTGAATGTTATTAAAAATCTCATTAGGAGCGCCTGGGTGGCTCAGTGGGTTAAAGCCTCTGCCTTCGGCTCAGATCGTGATCCCAGGATCCTGGGATCGAGCCCCTCATCAGGCTCTCTGCTCGGTGGGGAGCCTGCTTCCTCCTCTCTCTGCCTGTCTCTTTACCTACTTATGATCTCTGTCTGTCAAATAAAATCTTTTTAAAAAAATCTCATTTTTCTGTTGCCTTGATTATTCGTTATTTTCTTATACAACTGTCCCCGGGCAAGTAACTCTTCTAAGCTGCAGTTTCCACATAGTTCAAGTGAAAATAATACCAAGTACTTGCCAAGACTGTCGGCAGATAAAATTTTAAGAATCTATGAATCACTCATCCCAGGGTAAATGCTATGTAGTAAAAGCCCTAGAAATATATTAATATTGTTATTTTTACCCTTATGTGTTACAAACATTGCTTGTATATTTAGGAAATAGAGATTCTCCTCACAGACTGCTGGGGCCAAGAAGGATGTCTGTAAATACATGTCCTTTTATCCATGAACCTTTTTTTTTTCTTTCTGTTGGAAAGAAAAAGCACACATTGCTTCAAAGGAGAGTCTGGTCTCAAACAGTTAAGGACCTGGTGCTGATGACAACCTGCCTAAGTGGGACTTTCTTCCAAAATGAAGTCTGATAGCCAACTGTCTGTCTGATTAGAAACATACTGACCATGAGAGCCTGGAAGTTCACCTCTGTGAGACAGTTAATTATACCATGTCATTACTCCTCTCTGTTTTGGGGTAGAAGCAGATGACTCAGCTTTCAGCCTGGCACCACTACCACCTGGACTTCGCACAAGTCGCTTAAATTCTAGTCCTTCTTTTCTCAACTATTAATCAGGGAAAGTGAGAGCTGCCCAGCCCCTTGTTCAGGGTAGTGGAGAAAATGAAAATATTGAGTATGTGTAAAAGAGCTATGAACTTATTACACTGCTTTGGATCCAATCAGATAGTGAAGGGAATTATAGATGATTAAAATAAATATTATCTCACCTGTGAAGCAGAGTCTTGATTAAATATTTCTATATATTTCTTCATAGTTTTTAAATCTGTGATTCTAGGAGCACCTGGCTGACTCAGTTGGTAGAGCATGTGACTCTAGATCTCAGGGCTGTAAGTTCGAGCCCTATGCTGGGTGTAGAGATTACTTAAAATAATTTTTTTTTAAATTAAATAAAAATAAAGTGTCTGTGATTCTAAAAGTCAAAGAATCTATGTAGTGAAATAAGACATCTGTGACAGCAGCAGGGATGATGAGCTCAAGATAACACAGGGCAGTGGAACTACTCTGTATAATACTATAATGATGGCTATGCGTAATTAGACTTTTTTCTTAACTTACAGGATTCATAACACCATAAATGAACCCTAAAGTAAGCTACGAACTTTTGGTGATAGTGATGTGTCCGTATCAGTCTGTAGGTTGTAATAATTGTACCCCTCTGTTGGGGGATGTCAATAGTGCAAGAGGTTAGACATGTGGGAACAGGGGTAAATGGGAAATCCCAATACCTTCCTCTCAATTTGTTGTGAACCCAAAACTCTCTAAAAAAATAATGTGATAAAAAAAAATAAATAAACTGGATCAGGTCTAAATCAAGTCAGCTTGGCAGTCCCATAACCAGACTTCTCAGCAGCCCAGTTGGATGCCAGTTCTTAACCTGCAGACTCTTAGCCTCCTTGAGGACCTCTCTCAAGTGTCCCCTCCCCTAGGGCCATTTTATGGACAGATAGTTGTTGGCTTACTTGGAAGGTTCATCTATTTGGCAAACATTTTTTGAGGATTTTTCATGTGCCAACCACTGTGCTATGCAGTGAGAATTTACACACGAGTAAGACAACAATTCTGTTGGAGCTGAGAAGACAGACCTGAAAACAGTTAGTTCATTGTTATGACTGTTGCTCTGGAAAGTTGATAGTCCTTCACAAAAGTATTGAATTACTAGCTGGCGATAAGTTTGATTTTATATTGTTTGACTATGCCATTTAAAAATTAGTTTTTAATTAAACTTTTTAATTTTCATAGTGTAACCTGAGTAAGGGTATTACAAAGAGGAAAAGTGTTGGGAAATGTTAATGAAAAATCCATTTTTCCATTGTTAACACTTAATTTTAATTTGTATTTTAAGTATAGCATCATCATATTGTTATTATTTTGAACATATCTAAATGTTTTCATTATAAAATTATCATTTCCCTGAATTATATGATGATATGGTTTGTAGAAGTTTGCTAAATTTAAAAGCATGATTTTATTTTTAAAGACTATTTTTGAACCCAGGGGACTACCTGCCTAGTTTATCTGTTTTAAAGTGATGATAATATTAAATAATTTTATAAAAATTTCGTTGACTGCATCACTGTCAGCTTATTGTTAATGATAGAAAGCTGTCCAAACAGAAAGCAAAGATTTTCACTTCACGATTTTATAAAAACAAGGCCTAAAATGATAACCACACCTTAATTTATAATATTCTTAAGTAATAGACAATTAATTTTAGAAGTTTTCACTACAGTACATTTTGATGGGAGAGGTCTTAAAGAAAAAGTCCTAGATTCTAGATAGTGGATCCAGCCACTGCTTGAAGCAAAGGTACATAAAATGTCATCAAAGGTGACCCTTGATGCCTTTGAAGTTTGCCACAGTTGGCTTTGGCTGTTTGAATGTGGGATAGTGTTAAATCAAAGAGATTGAAATGGTCCAGAGGGAGTGCCCATGGGGCCTGATTGTTATATTCTTGGGTAAGCGGTGGGGATGACAGCAAGTCTTCCATGCCTGGCACATACCTCCCCTGCTGATCTTGTTCTGTCCAGCTCTCCAGACTCGTCTCTTATAATTTCTAGCTTCCGAAATCCTGGAGATTCCCTGGGCGCATGATGCTGTTTCAAGCTTTTATGATTTTTCCCACATTTTCTCCAACTTCCCTCTCATTCCAATCTTATCTGTTAAATGTTGTTTCCCCTTTTCTATTGATCTTGGGAGCCCTTTGGCTCATGCTTCCGTATGAAATAGTTGCTCTCTGAGTCTGTGATAGAGCTAGGATCTGAGATCTTTCTGTAACTGCTATTATTGGGAAGCTTTGTCTTCTTTTTATTATTTAATTTTGATATAACTGTGGTTGTGTAAGGCAATGACTGTAATGTTGTAATTGTATAATGCTGTTGTAAGAAGTGTATGTTATAATGCTAAAATGCAGTTGTAAGAAGTAATACAGAGATATCCCGTGTTTTCTCCAGTAATAACATCTTTATATGTTTCTTCCAATAACAACATCTTACAAAACTACAGTACAATAGCACAACCAGGATGTCGGCATCTACACAGGGATCCCTCATGTTGCCCTTTCTGGGCTGCCTCCATGTCTATAATTTTGTCATTTCTAGAATGTTTTGTAAATGGAATTATTCGCTGTGGGACCTCTGGAGATTGGCTTGTTTCACAGAGTGTAAGTCTCATGAGATCCATCCACATTGGTGCATGTATTAACGGTGTATTTTTGTCATAGCTGAGTGGTATTGCATGGCATTGATGTATTATAGTTTAACCATCCACATCTTTAAAGAAATTTGTTTCCAATTTTTGTCTATTATGAATGCTATAAACACTCCTGGGCAGGTTTCAATGTGAACACAAGCCTTCATTTGTCCAGAATAAGTGCCTAAGAGTGGCATTAGCTGGCTTGTATGGCAGGAGTGCATTCCATTTTTCAAGAAACTGCCAGTTTTCCAGAGTGGTTGGACTATTTTACATTCCTACCAGGAATGCATGAGTGCTCCAGTTCCTCTGCATTTTTGTCAGCATTTGGTGGTGTCACTATTTTTTTTTTAATTTTCAGCATAACAGTATTCATTTTTTCACCACACCCAGTGCTCCATGCAATCCGTGCCCTCTATAATACCCACCACCTGGTACCCCAACCTCCCACACGCCCCCCCCCCCCGCCACTTCAAAACCCTCAGATTGTTTTTCGGAGTCCATAGTCTCTCATGATTCACCTCCCCTTCCAATTTACCCCAACCCCCTTCTCTCTAACTCCCCATGTCCTCCATGCTTTTTGTTATGCTCCACAAATAAGTGAAACCATATGATAATTGACTCTCTCTGCTTGACTTATTTCACTCAGCATAATCTCTTCCAGTCATGTTCATGTTGCTACAAAAGTTGGGTATTCATCCTTTTGATGGAGGCATAATACTCCATAGTGTCTATGGACCACATCTTCCTTATCCATTCGTTTGTTGAAGGGCATCTTGGTTCTTTCCACAGTTTGGCGACCATGGCCATTGTTGCTATGAACATTGGGGTACAAATGGCCCTTCTTTTCATGACATCTGTATCTTTGGGGTTGATACCCAGTAGTGCAATTGCAGGGTCATAGGGAAGTTCTATTTTTAATTTCTTGAGGAATCTCCACACTGTTCTCCAAAGAGGCTGCACCAACTTGCATTCCCACCAGCAGTGGAAGAGGGTTCCCCTTTCTCCACATCCCCTCCAACACACGTTGTTTCCTGTCTTGTTAATTTTGGCCATTCTAACTGGTATAAGGTGATATCTCAATGTGGTTTTAATTTGAATCTCCCTGATGGCTAGTGATGATGAACATTTTTTCATGTGTCTGATAGCCATTTATATGTCTTCATTGGAGAAGTGTCTGTTCATATCTTCTGCCCATTTTTTTTATATGATTGTCTGTTTTGTGTGTGTTGAGTTTGAGGAGTTCATTATAGATCTTGGATATCAAGCTTTTGTCTGTACTGTCATTTGCAAATATCTTCTCCCATTCCGTGTCTTGCCTCTTTGTTTTCTTGACTGTTTCCTTTGCTGTGCAGCAGCTTTTGATTTTGATGAAGTCCCAAAAGTTTATTTTTGCTTTTGTTTCCTTTGCCTTTGGAGATATATCTTGAAAGAAGTTGCTGTGGCTGATATCAAAGAGATTACTGCCTATGTTCTCCTCTAGGATTCTGATGGATTCCTGTCTCACGTTGAGGTCTTTTATCCATTTTGAGTTTATCTTTGTGTACAGTGTAAGAAAATGGTCGAGTTTCATTCATCTACATATAGCTGTCCCCGCCATCTTGTCCCCCTGTCACTATTCTTTTTAAGCCATTCTGAGAGGTATGGATTGATAGCTCATTATACTTTTAATTTTCATTTGTTTAATGGTTAATAACATTGTACTTCTTTTCATGTTCTTATTTGCCCTCTGTATATCTTGTTTAGTGAAATGTCTGTCCATGTCTTTTGCCCATTTCCTAACTGGATAGATTTTTTTCTACCATTGAGTTTGAGAGTTCTCTATATGTTCTAGATAATTCCTTTGTTGGATATCATCTCCCAGTCTATAGCTTTGTTTTCATCCTTTTGTAACAGCACTCCAATCAGTCTTAAGTGTTGACTTGCTTCATCTTAACACACTCCTTACTTGCTGACCTGAGTCCCCTGATCTCTAACAGAATGAACTTACTTTCTTTGAGGTTTTGTAGACCATGGGCCTTGAGGAGTGAAGGACTAGAACTTTCCCATGCCACAGAAGCCAGCAAGTCTATTTGAAACCTCCTCAGCTTTCTGATTAGCTAAAAAAAAAATTTAAAAAAAAATTAAAAAAAAATTTTTTAAGGTCATACAAATGATTTTTACTGTCCTCTCTTTGTGCATCTGTAGACCTGGAACACCTTTGCAGAAAGAACAGAGTACTCCCAGTACCAGATCCCCTTACATTGGAATAATGCTTACAGCTGGCATCATCAAGTCTTCATGTAATCAAGAAACATGGCTGCCACTTCCTTTGCTTATTAACCACACTAAACCCCTTTAAAAATCCAGGACCAGGCAGAAACATCAGAGTTGGCTTTTGTTCAAAAGTCCATCTTCTCCCTGGGTTGCTGGTTTCCTGAATAGAGCTCTAATTTCTTTCCAGTCAAAAACCTGTCTCTTGAGTAATGGCCTTTCAAGTG
Source organism: Mustela lutreola (assembly GCF_030435805.1). Lineage (NCBI taxonomy): Eukaryota > Metazoa > Chordata > Mammalia > Carnivora > Mustelidae > Mustela > Mustela lutreola. Next base: position 153,303,773 of record NC_081290.1, on the reverse strand, counting down.
ACTGGGAAGCTGAACTTGGATTTGGTAACACTCTTAATGGGGTCTTTCACAGAACAAATTTTTTTAATTTTGATGAGGTCCAGTTTATCAGTTTTTCCTTTTATGAATTGTATCTTTGATGTTATTCTATGTCTCAAGGATTGCCTGTGTTTTTTACTAAACTTTTTATAGTTTTACATTTAAGTTCATGATGCATTTTGAATTGTTTTTCTTTAAGGACTATTTATTTGAGAGAGCATGAGCAGGAGGGAGGGGCAGAGGCAGAGGGAGAAGTAGGCTCTCTGCTGAACAAGGAGCCTGACATGGGGCTCTATCTGAGGACCCAGAGATATGACCTGAGCCAAAGTCAAATATTTAACTGACTGAGCCACCCAGGCACTCCTTAAGTTAACTTTTAATTGAACTTTTTCTAGGAATTAATGGTTCTCAATGAAAAATATAGATTTATCCTAATTTTTGGCTTTATTTTTCCTTATTTTCTTTATCCTATGATTATCAATAAATTAAATCCATCTCTCTATTCTAGCTATGACAGATCCTACCTAGAGTATTGCCTGGAGTATTAGGTTATGAGACTGGTTGTTATTTAAAATCTTCAGTTTTAATAGGTTTCTTTGAAACTGGAGTCAGGGAGGGGGGATAGCAACTCTTTACCATGGGATTGGGGTGGAAGCCCTGATTCCCCAACTCAGGCCTGTGATGACACCTAAGGGAGGAGCAGGAGTGCTCAGTTATTCCTAGGTGGGGTGAAAGTCCAAGTTTCTCAGGTGCCTCTACTGACATCAAGGGGGGCAAAGGATGGCTGGTTACTACTAGATGGTAGTTAAAGTCCTGATTCTCCACATAGCTGCTTCTGTAACCACCACCATGGGCTAGAATGAAGTCGAGATTGTCCACTTGATCTTGGTTGATGGGTTGGGGGAATCAATTTTTTTCCTGTTCTTTTGTTTGAATACAATGTTTAATATCTGTTGTCAAAAAGTTTCTGCCTTCCTAGGTTGCTTCTTTCCTAGTCCAAAGAGAGGGAAATCTTTCTTGTTTTGTTCATTTTCATCTGCGCTCATTGGCATTCTGAGATGCAGACTCATCTAGCATCCAGTCTGGGATATATAAGAAGCAAAAAGAAAACCCAAGGAACTCACTGCTGGGTCCTTCCTTAAGTGTTGTATAGCCAATCAGTCCATATCTACCTTTCAGAGCCTTTATTTTTGTTCTATAATATAATGTCCAGTAGTTTTAGCTGTACTTAGTGGGAGGGATTGGGGGAACTATGTTTACTCCATTCTGTCTAGAACCAGAAGTTCCAATTCTCTTTTTTGTTTTATAATGTTAAATTGTCCAGAATGTGAAGAAAACACAAGGTTGACATGATGTTTGATACGATCTCTGGTTTTGGTCTGCACAATAATCACCATATGTGACTCCTGCTAAACAGAGTCATTTTTTCTCATGGACAGCGTTCATTCTTTCTCACCTCAGAGCCCCTCCTTTTCTCCCTGATTCCTTCAACCCCTATCCCAGCAACTCTCTTTCAAGACTTTATTTCACAGCCTAGCAGGAAAAATTATCATCTTCCAACAATGAACAATAACAGACAATTCTGTAGATAAACACTCTCCCCTTCCATGAGATAGCTTTTTCATTACTCTACAAAATATTTAACATCTGCATTCATAGTCATAGTTTTATGTCAGTGACCAGATCCATTGCCCAGCAAATGAGTAGAGCTAAGTGGGCTCATTAGGATGATGATGAACAGAGCATCTCCAAAGACAAAGAGAATGGTTTTAAAGACAATACCCATAATTCATCCTTAGAGCCACAGGAAGCTAATTCCCAAGGTTTTCCCCCCCTATTTTTTCTAGCATCAATCAAAAATGTTTTTCTTTTTAAATTGTGGTATTGATTTTATTTAAAACTAAGATACCAGTCTTTTGTCCCATGAAATCCATATGTATTTTCCAAATATTATAAATCTTTATTCAATGGCCTGCCCAGAAGTTTGTGGACTCCTTTAGGTTAGAAACTGTGTCTCATTCATTGTTGGATTCCCCAGGGCTTAATGTGCTCAACAGTAAATTAATGAAATAAAATTATTCCTTCTATGAATCTCAAATCCTGCTTGGCTTTCTCTTTTTTAAGAATTCCAAAAAATGGGAAAGCAGTGGAGCCCTATTTATGTAGTATATATAAAGAGTAGAAATATTTATACAGTGTTGCTACATACTGACTCATGGACATGCACTGACATTCCAAGGACCTGACAATGAGTACTTCCCAATTCATGTCCCCATTTCCATGGTAGAGCCCTGAATCCCACACATTTTACAGACTCTTAACTGTCTATTCTCTATGAAGAGGCGATACCCTGCAATGGCAGCCCTGAGGTGATAAGAGTCTATAGGGTGAAGTTGGGGATACCCCTTAGTTACCTGGCAAGCATCAAAACTCTCATTCTGATAGCCAGCACACAGCATATTCTTGGTAAGTTTTGGAAATGCTTCTGAGCATTTCTCCCAATCCATGATGATCATTGGCACTTTCATCAGATCAGTTTTCACAGAGCTTTTATCATCTAGAAATCACATTAGAAAAGTCACTAGATAGCAGTCCCAGTGCTGATAATGCACCTAGATCACCCTGTGTATTCCTGTGTCCCATCAGCCACTTGTCTACTTTTCTTCATATCCTCCACTCCCCACTTCCTTCCAGTAATCCCATGCTATTCACTCATTCTACAATCCCAGGCTTTTCTAAACTATTCCCCACCTACTTGGATTATTCCTCTTATTCCAAATCATATTCCTGCTTCCAAGCAGACTTCCTCCTTGACTCCAACCAGCCCTACAGACTTGACTCCTTGAAACTGTCTATTGATCATTTCTCAGCATAAGACTGCCTCTTCAGCATGTATACCTATTGCTACTTCTTAGTAAATTTCTAAATTCTTCTCCTTATTGAGTAGTTTTAATTGCATAGGTATCTATCTGCCTCCTCCTCACTTCTAACTCTCCAGTAGTAGCCCAGAAACAGCGTTACTCTAGTTGTCTTCTCATTACTAAACGCCTGAAATACCTACCATCTTCCAGACCCCAGCTGGTTGTAAAGCTCCCCATGGACCTAGGGTCTTGTTCAGGCCTGAGACAGAGCTGTGCTGTTCCCATCCGTTCCCCAACCTATTTTCTTTGGGGATAGTCCAATGGAGCTTTCATAATCCCTTTCTGCCCTAGTACAGCTCTTCCTATCTTGGCCAAGTAACAATTTAACAACAAGTAACAACAAATTCATTTCTAAGAATGGCTGGGCAACACTCCAGGACCATCAAATATCTAGGCTGGGACAGGCTTCTTGAATGCCTGTAGGAACCAGGTGGGAAACATCAATGTGTGAATCAAAGGAGATGCAAGAGAATAAAGAGTATGGGGGCCCCCCGGCAAACTGGAGAGTTTAAATTCAGTTAAACAAACAAACAAGAATGCTCTGTGCTGGCTGAATATGACCACACCTGGCGACTGGTTTGGACCTGGCATCTCAACTAGGGGCCTTGAGGAGTTGTTTCCTTGGCACTGGGAAGGGGCTGAGAGTTGGCCTCTGTGAGCCTCAGGTATGCAGGGATTTGCTCTAATGCAAGTATTTTTCTCCTTCCTCCTTCCTTCACTCTCCCTCTTTTCATGCTTCTGCCCACATCTTTAGATTTACTGGCCTCAGATGCCCATGATGTGGCTCCTCCCCCAGCAGCTCTCAGGAGATGCTGAGTGGACACATACCACTGTTGGTCTGACCCCATCCTGCCACCCAGCATTTGTGCCACAAAGAAGGGCTGGGCTTTCCAGGTATGCAGATGGGCTCTGTTAGTCCATTGAACCTGATGGGTGAGTCCAAGAGCAGCAAGGCGATATCATTGTCCATGCTGAGTCTTCGAAATTCCTTGTGAAGAACTATGCTGGTAACCCCCTTTATTTCCAGGGATGAGCTGCTTAAGTCATTGCTTCCCAACACAACGCTCAAGTCTGTTGGACTGGTGGCACAGAAACAGAGAGGAGGAAGGAGGTGAGGAAGAGGAGTCATGAAGGGCACAGAATTTATGCTGCCCCAAACCTCTAAATCCCCTATAGTTCTAGGGACCTTTCAGACTTGTCCTACTGGGGCTGTTGCTCAGAAGATGTAAGAATTTGAAAAAGGTAGAGGGAAGTGAAACACCAGGGGTGTCAGACTATAGCCATATTGCTGCTCCAGCACAGTCCTAGAGATGTGAATGAGATACTCCTGTCTAATGCTACCGAGAAAGTACTTAGCTTTGGGTATTCCAAAGAATACACAGGAGGCCACTTGGCATGGCTCAAACTCACTTCAGATAGGTAAGGTGTTATTACATTGATTTGCCTACCAGTCACTTGGAGACTCAGGCACAGAATTGAATCTAGACTTACTATTGATTAAGCATAAAAAATCTTAAATAATAATTTAAGCATTCCCTCAGGGCAAAATGGCCAGAAACTTCCCAATAGCTAATCCTTAAGTATATAATGGAAGCATATGTGACAAGTTTCCTTGGATATGCCATGATGAAACTTTCTCCTGTTTTTTTATTAATTTTTTAAAAAGTTAGACTTTCTGTGTATCTTCAAACTTTCTTGAGGTGGTGTAGCAGGTATAGCAGAAAGCATAGGCACTGGAGCCAGGATTTAAATTCTATTTTTGTTTACTATATGTGCATCATGGGTGAGTCACCCAGTCATATTGGGCCTGTTTCCTTCTCTATAAAAATAGTATTGTTCATTCTACCTGCCTCAGAGTGTTATTGAAAGATTGAATGAGTTAAAATGGGATTATTCATCTACCTTGTTCACGTAGCTGAATGTCAGAATGAATAAGTTAATACAAGTAATTTCTTAGCAGGTAACTGATTCATGATTAGTAAACAGTAAATGCTAGACTTACAACCAGTCTCTTGGAGTGCAGAGAAAACTCTCCAAGGAGCAAGTAAATATGGTGTTAGATAGCCCAGGATTCCTGACTTCCAGAATTAGCAGACTATCCTCCTAGAAGGTCTTACATGTCCTAGAAGAGGTGGGTGGAACAAGCCTTTGACCCTACAAAACCATGAATGCTCCTGAAGAGGACAGTGTTTGACCTCAGGGAAACAATAGTTATTTGTCCTGGGTGACAGTGAAGAGGGCATAGCAGATGCCACCTTCAGGTTCACTGCCTCCTCCTTCTTAGGGCTGGAAGGGTTGGGTGGTAGTCATTCCTGTCTGGCTCAGGACTGACCAGGTCTAGGATTTCCCTTAGCAATCAAGTTTTGCTGAGAGTGCCCTGGGAATGAACAGTGTCAGAAGCAACAAGAATGGGCTCTTAATACTTACAGTAGCTCTTCAAAAATTAAACAGTGAGCAGCAGTGACAATCCACCACTTGTTGATGATTGAGCCGCCGCAGAAATGTTCATTTCTTGCCTGAATACTCACCTGCCATGGGAACTCACCCACCTCAGCCTCCATCCCCCCTATGATTTTGGAATACTGAGCTCCTTCCTCAAAAATTGGTCTTTTACCACATTCTGGTGGATGAAAGAGAAAAAAAAAAAAACAGGAAAAAATGCAACATTTTGTAATTGTCCACGAAGGCTTATAAGTAGTTATTATTATACCCTTTCCAGAAATGTGGAAACAGAGGCTGGCCCAGTGAAGCACCTTTAGGAAGACAAGTAAGCCAACAGATACTTTATTTTGCTGCAGAGGGTCTGGGACAGAAGTGTTGGCTCTGTCCCCTCTCTAGCATTGTGATCTCAGAAAAGTCACTTCATTGAGCTTGTTTCTAAGCTCTAGCCAAAGAAAAATGAGGGAAATATTTGTCCAGAGCCATCTCTGGAGTGTTAGGCAGAATAATGACCCCACCCCCAATAGATATCCATGTCCTAATGGACCATGCCCTGGAACTTATGACTCTGTTACCTTTCAGGGAAAGGGGGACTTGGGAGATGGAATTAAAGTTGCTAATCCACTGACCTTAAAATGGGGAGATTATCCTGAATAATGTGAGTGGGCCCAGTGTAGTTACAAGAGTCCTTAACATGGTGAAAGGAAGCAGGAGATAGATATGACTATTGAAGAAAGGCCTGCAGAGATGCATGCTGCTATCTTTGAAGATGGAGGGACTACCAGCCAAGGAATACAGATACCCTGTAAACCTAGAAAAGGCAAAGCTAAGATTCTCCCCTAAAGCCTCATATTAGGAACAAAGTCCTGCTCACAGCTTGATCTTTGCCCAGTGAGACCTGTGCACACTTTTATCCTACAAAAATGTAAGGTAAGAAATGGGTGTTAAGTTTGTGGTTGTTTGTTATAGCAACCATAGGAAACATACATGCAGGAAACAAGATGACCCAGAAAGGGTGTGGACCTTCTGCAAGCCCTGAGCCTAAGCCGTTTTAGGTTAAAACATTCTATTCCAGGCAGAGGAGCTCCATGCCCTGAGAAGCTGAGAGCAAAGGCTGTGGCTGCTCTTGCAGAGAAGAGATATTCACCTCTGGACAGAGTACAGATCCAGCACCTTGCCCACAAAAGGAGAAGCCTGTCCATTTATGTTGGTTGGCTTGAAAATTGCTTTGTACTCTGGAACAAGGAAAGAGTTTGACTCTAAGGAGCCTAAGATCTCCTCTTGTCTCTTTCTTGATGGCACTTTTGCAATTTTTCAGTCAATAAAGGTTTTGAGGATTTTGTAGTGTGGGTTGGATTGACCAAATAGTGGTCATGTTTTGCTTAAAAAAAAAAAAAAAAAAAAAAACTAGAATGAAAATTCAGCAATTTGCATCAAAAGACTTCAACTGTCAGTAATCTATAAAGGCTCTTTTGGATCTACACTCTTTTATTTACCAAACACAGAGTGCTTACTAGGTGTCATGCATTGTTACAAACACTCTACAAAGACCAATTTACTTAATTTTCATAATAATGCTATGAGATAGGTACTGTTATTATCATCCCCACTTTACAGTTGAGATAGCTGAGGGACAGAGAGGTTAAGTAATTTGCCCAAGGTAACACAGCTAGTCATGGCCAGACCAAAATTTGAACCTAGGCAATCTGACTTCACAGTGAGTGCTCTTGGCACTACTCAGTGCCCCTCTCTGTCTGGAATATTCTTCTCTCAGATGGTTGTGTGGCTCACTTTGTTTAAGCCTTTGTTCAAGAATCACTTCTTTGGAAAGTTCTCCCTAACCCCTCCTGTCCTGGTCTCTCTTTATCTCCTACCCTGTATTATATTTCTTCATCACTTTATCATTAAGTTGGAGATTATCCATCCCTTTTTGCCTCCGATATCAGAATGTAAGCTTCATCTGGGGAAGAAGACATGTCTGCCTTGTTGATAGTAGAATGATAGCATCATGATGAATTCCCAAAAGTTCATTTTTGCTTTTGTTTCCTTTGCCTTTGGAGACATATTTTGAAAGAAGTTGCTGTGGCTGATATAGAAGACGTTATTGCCTATGTTCTCCTCTAGGATTCTGATGGATTCCTGTCTCACATTGTGGTCTTTTATCCATTTCGAGTTGATCTTTGTGTACGGTGTAAGAGAATGGTCAAGTTTCATTCTTCTACATACAGCTGTCCAATTTTCCCAGCACCATTTATTGAAGAGCTGTCTTTTCCACTGTATATTTTTTCCTGCTTTGTCAAAGATTATTTGCTCGTAGACTTGAGGGTCCATATCTGGGCTCTCTACTCTTTTCCACTGGTCTATGTGTCTATTTTTATGCCACTACCATGCCGTCTTGGTAATCACTTTGTAGTAAAGCTTGAAATGGGAAATAGTCAACAAAACAAAGAGGCAATGTATAGAATGGGAGAAGATATTTGCAAATGACAGTACAGAAAAAAGGTTGATATCCACGATCTATAAAGAACTTCTCAAACTCATCACACACAAAACAGACAATCATATAAAAAAAAATGGGCAGAAGACATGAACAGACACTTCCCCAATGAAGACATATAAATGGCTATCAGACACATGAAAAAATGTTCATCATCAAGACAGCATGGTACTGGCACAAAAACAGACCCATAGATCAATGGAACAGAATAGAGAGCCCAGAAATAGACTCTCAACTCTATGGTCAACTAATCTTCGACAAAGCAGGAAAGAATGTCCAATGGAAAAAAGACAGCCTCTTCAATAAATGGTGCTGGGAAAATTGGACAGCCACATGCAGAAAAATGAAATTGGACCATTTCCTTACACCACACACGAAAATAGACTCAAAATGGATGAAGGACCTCAATGTGCGAAAGGAATCCATTAAAATCCTTGAGGAGAACACAGGCAGCAACCTCTTCGACCTCAGCCGCAGCAACATCTTCCTAGGAACAACGCAAAAGGCAAGGGAAGCAAGGGCAAAAATGAACTATTGGGATTTCATCAAGATCAAAAGCTTTTGCACAGCAAAGGAAACAGTTAACAAAATTAAAAGACAACTGACAGAATGGGAGAAGATATTTGCAAACGACATATCAGATAAAGGACTAGTGTCCAGAATCTATAAAGAACTTAGCAAACTCAACACCCAAAGAACAAATAATCCAATCAAGAAATGGGCAGAGGACATGAACAGACATTTCTGCAAAGAAGACATCCAGATGGCCAACAGACACATGAAAAAGTGCTCCATATCACTCGGCATCAGGGAAATACAAATCAAAACCACAATGAGATATCACCTCACACCAGTCAGAATGGCTAAAATCAACAAGTCAGGAAATGACAGATGCTGGCGAGGATGCGGAGAAAGGGGAACCCTCCTACACTGTTGGTGGGAATGCAAGCTGGTGCAACCTCTCTGGAAAACAGCATGGAGATTCCTCAAAATGTTGAAAATAGAACTGCCCTATGACCCAGCAATTGCACTATTGGGTATTTACCCTAAAGATACAAACGTAGTGATCCAAAGGGGCACGTGTACTCGAATGTTTATAGCAGCAATGTCCACAATAGCCAAACTATGGAAAGAACCTAGATGTCCATCAACAGATGAATGGATCAAGAAGATGTGGTATATATACACAATGGAATACTATGCAGCCATCAAAAGAAATGAAATCTTGCCATTTGCGACAACATGGATGGAACTAGAGCATATCATGCTTAGCGAAATAAGTCAAGCGGAGAAAGACAACTATCATATGATCTCCCTGATATGAGGAAGTGGTGATGCAACATGGGGGCTTAAGTGGGTATGAGAAGAATAAATGAAAGAAGATGGGATTGGGAGGGAGACAAACCATAAGTGACTCTTAATCTCACAAAACAAACTGAGGGTTGCTGGGGGGAGGGGGTTTGGGAGAAAGGGGTGGTATTATGGACATTGGGGAGGGTATGTGTTTTGGTGAGTGCTGTGAACTGTGTAAACCTGGTGATTCACAGACCTGTACCCCTGGGGATAAAAATATATGTTTATAAAAAATAAAAAATTATATTAAAAAAAAAAGAAAAAAAATGTTCATCATCACTAGCCATCAGGAAGATTCAAATTAAAACCACATTGAGATACCACCTTACACTAGTCAGAATGGGCAAAATGAGCAAGACAGGAAACAACATGTGTTGAGAGGATGTGGAGAAAGGGAAACCCTCCTACACTGTTGGTGGGAATGCAAGTTGGTGCAGCCAATTTGGAAAACAGTGTGGAGATTCCTTAAGAAATTAAAATTAGAGCTTCCCTATGATCCTGCAATTGCACTACTGGGTATTTATCCCAAAGATACAGATGTAGTGAAAAGAAGGGCCAACTGTACCCCAATGTTCATAGCAGCAATGGCCACGGATGCCAAACTGTGGAAAGAACAAAGATGCCCTTCAACAAACGAATGGATAAGGAAGATGTGGTCCATATACACTATGGAGTATTATGCCTCCATCAGAAAGGATGAATACCCAGCTTTTGTATCAACATGGACATGATTGGAAGAGATTATGCTGAGTGAAATAAGTCAAGCAGAGAGAGTCAATTATCATCTCCCATGGGGAGATGGAGGGGAGAAGGGAGTTGGGAGAAATTGGAAGGGGAGATGAACCAGAGAGACTATGGACTCTGAAAAACAATCTGAGGGTTTTGAAGGGGCTGGGAGTGGGAGCTTGGGGGAGCCTGATGGTGGGTATTATGAAGGGCACGTATTGCATGGAGCACTGGGTGTGGTGCATAAACAATGAATTGTTACACTGAAAAGAAATTAAATTTAAAAATAAAACAACAACAACAACAACAACAAAAATAATGATAGCATCACAGCTGGCATCGAGGGGACACTCAACAGGAATGAGGAATCCTCTGACTCAGTGGCTCCACTGCTGAGAACTATCCTAAGGGAAGAATCTGGAAGGCAGCAATTGAAAGATGTTCACTACAGTTGATCTCTATTACAGCAACAAATTGAAGGCATCCTCAATGTTATGACTAAAGTAGGGCACATGCATTCAGCCATAAAAGTTATGCTTATGAAGGGTTTTTAATGATGCGAGCCAAATGTTTAAGATACAATGTTGAAAGGGAAAAGTCAGGATAAAAAAAAATATATGAACATACTGTTTTAATCATGTTAACAAGCTGCCCTGATGCTTGTGGGAGGAAATGTGTTATGACACTAAGAGTGATTATGAGCTTGAAGCTTGATCAAATTATGGATGATTGTTATGGGTACTAATCCTGTGACATCTCTGAGAAGCAGAATATGACATTTGATAAGAGGGTGGGCTCGGGTCCCACACCCCAAGACCAAATCCTGGCTCTGTTGCTTATTGACTGAATGATTTCAGTAAGCATTGGGGAAAACTACTTACCCTTGCTTACTCTCTTTCTTCATTATGAAAATGGACCTACCCTATAAAACAGATGTTTTACAGATTAAATGAGATAGTGGGCATTGAGGTGCCCAACACAGTGCTTGGCACAAAGTAAATCCTCAAGCTACATTAGCCGTCAGAATTTCTCATTTCATCTTGCCCCAAAGGCTCCACGGGCCTCATTCTCCATCTTCATCCTGAGAACAACCAATATCACCAGTGTAGAATTGTGTGGACTTGTCAGTTAATACTAGAGCATAAAACCCCTGAGTAGTGATGGAGGCAATGCTGAAATGGGTGAGAAGCAGCTGCAGTTGTAAACACTATAAAGGGGCACGTTCTGCTGGTTCTCTTCCAATCCCTGACTCACTCACATTTCAGCCAACACCCAGGCCAGAATCTTGAGGAAGGCCAGGTGAATAGGCTGTGTTCTTTTCATGGGGTAGTGTGCGGAGAGGGAAATGCAGGCCCAGAGTCAGATGGATGCAAAAATCCCTGCCCACTTCCGCACTATGTGACTTGGACAAATCTTCAACCTTCATAAGGCACAGAGTTGGTCACAAATGCATGGGGCTGAGAGTGGAGACCCCACTATAATGGGGTGGAAATTAAACATGGGGAATTACCTTACCCATGAGAGGCACTAAGTAACCCAGCTCCCCTCCAACCTCATCCAAGCCTTAGAGAGAGAACCCATCAAGGAACCAATGGTGAGGAGCTGCCCATTAAGAACAGAAGGCCCTGGCCTTCTGTCTGCATGTACACATGTGAATATGCCCAGTTAGGCTTCTGCTCTGTACCTGCAGTTCCCCAGAGCTCTGTCATGCTTCTGACCCCCATTCTCTTTTTCCCCCGATTTGGAAATCTGATGCTCAGCTCATTCTGGGCACTTACTTCTAGGCCCTCCATTACTCATTCAGAGATAAAGTTTAGGATTTCAAAACTGAAACTTAAGATCAGACAGGCTAAACTCTGGGCTGGGGAAGAGGAGAAGAGTGGGAAGTATTTTTTGTGGGGGAGTGGTATGAGGGAAAACATGAAGCTACTACTCTTGTGCCCTTGTGGGCCAGCCTCTTAATGACCAATTAGCTAGTTAATGAGCTCAATAACCACATCTCTCCCTTAGCCCTTAATGCTCACCACTGACTGGATGAAAGTGATGTGAGCAGGGCCACTGTCATGCCCAACCCCACCTGGGAGAGCTGTTCTGGCCACTGGGAGAAGAGACCACATACCAAAATGTACGCCTTTGACTTGGAACATGAGCAGCAGAATTGATAACAGGAGCATGGCCCTTGGCTTTGATGTTGGTCTAGGAGGTGATGGAGGCCAGGGATCAGGGATATGATGCTGATAGAGCCTCCCTTCTTATAGCCAGTTCCTGGCCAATGATGTCACAATGGGCTGTGGAGTTTAAGAACTCAGACAGGTCATGCAGGCTTCTCTTCTTGCCATTTTGTTTCTAAGAGGGTTGCTCAGGGGTGGTACCCCATCCTTGAAGGTGTCTAGTCTGAGCTTCCCTTCTCACTGATCTGGTTAGGACCCACCTCTCACTGAGTCCTTGGCAGAAACCTTGCTTTTGGCCCTTGTCACTCCCATGTGTTTTAAGGCTCAAATGCAGCCTCTTTCACAAAGCCTGTCATGTCAGGGGCTCTCTGTGAATGTGTGTATAATGCCTAAGGGAAAGGTTGCCAGGCTGGGCCTGTAGATTGGGGAGGAGATCCAGGAGGCTCAGAGGCCTTTCCCAGCACTACCACCCTACCCAAAACATTTGCCCTAAGAGTTTTCTGCTCAGACCTCTGATCTTGGGCTGCTGGCATGAGCCTTCTAGACTGGGTTCAGAGGCTCTGGCTTCGCCTCATGCATAGCCCAGCAGGCTAAAATCCTTGCAGCCACCACTTTCATGGCCCCCAAATTTTCAGATAATCCCCTGTCCACGTCTCTAGATGGGAATATGAGACTCAAAGGTGGAAATGCCTGGTCTATGTCTTCTCCTTCTATCAGCAGCTCAGTCATAGGATTTGGACCTTACTATTTTTTTGCATACTTTAAGCACACTGACTGGGGTAGACTCTATCCAAGCAACTTCAGTGCTGCCTTCCTGGCCACTGGCCAGGACCAGTGGTTGGAAGAGAATCTCACTCATTTCAGTTCCCAAAGTGACCATAGTTCATTTTCCAGACCAGAGTGTCTACTCTTCCCTGCCTAGCTCCTGTGGTTTTCTCACCTGCTGAAAAGGAATAATAGGGTCCATCCATAAAGTCATTGTGAAGCTCAAAACCAGATTATGTGACTCGGGTGCTGGTCCCTCTTTACTTACCAAGGATGTGGCTCCAACTACTGAGAGGATTTCTCAGTAGTTTCTCAATTTCTCCTGAGAGGAGAAATTCCAGGGTAGGTGACTGACTCCTTCTCTTATCCCATGGGCCCCTGGAGATAGCTGTTCTTTGGCACCCGGGGTTCCACTCTGAGTGTTGGGCCAGGGCCTGTTGTGCCGTCATGAGGTGGTGTGATCCCCACCTGTTCTGAATAATATGTAATCTGCCTCCTCAAACAGAGGAGGCCTGACGAGCGGCTAACCCTTTTCTTCTTTACTGGCATATGAATAAAAGTACCAGAGCATACTGGGTCATGGGGCCCTAGTCTGACCACCAGGAAGCCCCGAGCTTTCCCTCTGTTCTTCCTTTAGTTTCACCTCTCTCCCTCCTCTAGATCTGCTCCTCCCACCCCTGCTGAATTCTGGTGGCTTTCCCCTTTGCTCAAGTGCTGGGGTGGGTTGTGGAGGGGTGGAGCCTCCTGGGTCAAGGGTCAATTGGGTGAAAGGAGGATGACTGCTAATCCCCCTTGTGGGGAAGCAGGAATAATAGACAGACCCACACTAAACTGCTGCTCATTTTCTACAGAAGCATCTGGACAAAAGCAATGCTCATGTCTAGAAGATCCATTTCCTTCTGGGTCTCTATTCCTTCTATTAACACAACTGGGCTCTATTTATTGTGAAATACTCATACACTGCCCAGCATTATTTTATTTATTTATTTATTTATTTATTTATTTATTTATTTATTGTGTGTACCAAGCTTCTTTACAATAACAATAGATTGCAAAATGCCTGAACCAGTGGAGGGGAGAGATGGGTAGGGTCAGAGCTGCCATGCACATCCACATCTCCAGAGGACACCATTCCCATAGACCACAGTGGGATTACCTCACCCTGGAATTGGGCAAACACAGGGGATCAGGTGTGAAGAGAAACTTCAGTGCTCTATTAGAAATCTAGAGAAATCCAAAAGGCACTTGACGACACAGGTTGCCCAGGGACAACTGCCTGACTAATGCTTCCAAGGCCCCCCAGTGGTCATTATCATGGTGATTTTATTTACCCCATGATCCTGACCAATGGATCTCTAACTTCACTATGCAGCCTGGGGAACTTGTTCAGTGCAGATTAAGGTCACCAGATTTATCAAAGAAAAATACAGGATGCCCACTTAATTTTGAATTTCAGGTAAAAAAAAATGTATATTTCTAGTATGTGTGTACCCCATGCAGTGTTTAGAACATACACACACTAAAAATATGTATATGTTTATTTTTTCCCCTGAAATCCTAATGTATTTGGAGTTCTATATTTTTTTAAGATTTTATTTATTTATTTGATAGATCACAAGTAGGCAGAGAGGCAGGCAGAGAGGAGGAAATAGGCTCCCCGCCAAGCAGAGAGCCGGATGCGGAACTCGACCCCAGGACCCCGAGATCATGACCTGAGCCAAAAGCAGAGGCTTAACCCACTGAGTCACCCAGGCACCAATGGAGTTCTGTACTTTATTTGGCAATGGCAGTGGCGATTTCCAGGCTTCTTCCTTCAGATGCTAATCCAGTGGATTGGAGAGGGGAGAAGAGCCAGATCTAAGTATTTTAAAAGAGGTCTGCAGATGATTCCAGTGGAAATTATCCTGGGCTACTTAGAGAAATGTCAGTCAGGCCTAGGGTAGAGAGTTTCCTGGGGTTTCTGGGAAGCTAGGATTGGAGTCTGACTCTACCTGGGAAATCGGGAGAGAAAAAGCGTGGCTGGCCAACCACTTAGGCTCTGGGACGGGACTGTGTAGAGGGACTGATTGATCCCCTAGTTTGTGCAGTGTGGGGTGCAGAGGAGAGAGAGCCAGTCAGGGGTGTCTGAGGATCCACCCACAGGGCTTCCCAGAGGGGCAAGAGGGCCCCACAGGAAAGAGGCTGGGGATGTGCTTCCAGGCCTGGGAGTGGCAGGAAAAAGGAGGCCTTCAAGGAACCACAGAAGAGCCCATGAAAACATCCCCCTTATAAGTCAGCGGGAAATTTCTCCTAGGCCCAGAGGTCAGGAAGCTGATGTTTGGGCCAGCTCACCTTTATCTGCACCCTCTCCCCAACTTCGATCCCTGCCAGGAGTGAAAGAGCAGCTCAAGGTGGAGGGAGATGAACAGGGGTGAGAAAAGAGGTGAGAAAAGGCCCTTGTCCCTAAATGGACCCAGACCAGGGGAGGGAGATTTAACAGTCAGATTTCAGCCTCTGGAGTGTGACTAAGGGTTTAGATATTCTAGCATCTACATGGAAACTAGATTTGGGACTCAAGTTCCTATAGCATTATTATCTCTGAACAATCAAAAGGTATACTTGGAGTTTTTTGGTTTTTTTGTTTTTGTTTTTTGTTTTTTTAAAAAATCTGGGCAGGACAAATCATCCCTCCTGAATGGAGTTTAAAAAAATGGTGAGGAACACAATAAAGCTGTGTTTTGATCGCAATCCATGCATTGCACTGGTTCAAACATAGTAGTTGTATTGCCCATTGCATTCTTTAGTGCCTTTACAGTTGGGAAGGGTCTGGCTGGAACCTCATGATTTCTCCATTTACAGCAGTCTGCTGAACAGTGGCTGTGGGGAAGGTACTCATCCATACAGGCATGGGCAAGTCACCTAGCTCAGGGAGACAAATGTCTTGTACAACTGCCATGCTCCACCCACCGCTACCCCCCACCCCAGCTCTCATGACCGATGCGGCCAACTGATCATAACTCCTTCCTGCTGAGCCAAGGATTGGTCACAATATGGCCATTTAGGCAGCTGTTACCAGACGATCAGACAAAACCCATTGTTATTGTTGCACTATAACCTTACGGTTGCAAAAGCCTTACCAATAACAAACAGTTGATTAATACATATTTTGTATGCTACATATATTATATACTGTATTCTTACAATGAAGTAAGCTAGAGAAAAGAAAATGTTACTAAGAAAATCATAAGGAAGAGAAAATATATTTACAGTACTGTACTATATTAGCATCATAAGTTTACATCATCTGTTTACAAGATGAATTGTCAGTCAGTATCTACATCAACCGTCCTATATGATACAAAACATGGCAGATATTATACATATTACTAAGAGTAAACATAAAAAATGGAAAGAGAAAGTGAAAAAGAAAGTTGTGTTTTTTATAGGTATACTGATCTATGCATTGAAGCAGCAGTATGGTTGCTCTGGGGTAACCTAGTGTAATTGATGTGATTGCTTCACAGTAGCCTCACTTATACACTAATGAGTGAATTGTTGTAAAAATGTTATGGCATGCAGTATTACAATCATATTCATAATATAGTATTAGTAACAATGCTACAGTTTTTTAAAAACCACTTAACCTGTGATAATAGGCTGATATGCAGTTTCTCCAATTATGAGGAATTTATTTATTGTTTCAGGCTTGATGGATTTCATGGACTTTCTTACAACAATGATGGCATCTTCAATGGTGTCATCTTCCCAGACTTTCATGATGTTCTCTCTATTGGGGTTCCCTTCCATTACATTGGAAAAGTTTACAGACTGTCATGTATAATGGACCTTAAAAATCTTTACGATCCCCTGATCTAGAGGCTGAATTAGAGACATTGTGTTTGGGGGTAAGTAGACCACTCCAGTACCTTTGTATTGAACTCATGAGGCTCTGCATGGCCAGGAGAATTTCCAGTATCAAATGGCATTTCTTTAAAAGGCAGCCCCTTACCGGCAAGTATTTCCTGGCTCCAGGGGCAAGGCATCAATGGAACCAATCCAGAAAAGGGTTCTTGTTGTCTAGGCCTTCTTGTTGTACAACCAAAAGACTGGTAGCTGATGTTTATCTTTCCTGCTTCAAGACTCAGGGGATAGTAGCTTTAAAGATAAGGGCACTCCTCATTATAAACTCAGCATTGGCATAAAACAGTAGAGCTAGCCTGTCCCTCCCTGTCTTAAATACTGGTGTTCACTCTTCTCCTTACTAATAATGTCCTTCGTGGCTTTTTTTTTTTTTTTCCCCCCAAATAGGGCACTTTCATCTGCATGAAAAACAAAAATCTGATCAGGTAGGTATCTTTTCTCATCAGTAATTTTGTTTTTAAAGATTTTACTAATTGTTTGACAGAGAGAGAGATAGCAAGAACAGGGAACACTGCAGGGAGGCTTCTTACAGAGCAGGGAGCCTGATGTGTGGCTCAATCCCAGGACCCTGGGATCATGATCTGAGCTGAAGGCAGATGCTTAATAACTGAGCCACCCAGGTGCCCCTCATCAGTGATTTTCTTAATGGCATCTGGGAACTCAGCTGCTGCCTCCTGGTCAGCAAAAGCTGGTTCTCCTGTTATCCTGACATGTTTTAAGCCAAACCTCTTTCTAAAATCATCAAACCATCCTTTGCTGGCATTAAATTCTCCAGCTTTAGATCCTTTACCTTTTTTTTGCTCTAAGTTATTATGACTTTGCTTTTTCTCAAGTCATAGTAGAGTCTAGAGGTATGCCTTTTTTATAGCAATCCTGCACCCATATAAAAGCTGCATTTTCAATATGAGATAAAAAGGCATTTTGCAAAAAGTACAAGGTTTTAGTACCTGCTGGCATAGCCACAGTGATGAGTTCATGGATTTCCTTTTCTTTTTATGATGGTCCTATGCTAGATTGATTTATCTTGAAATGGTGGGCAACCACTGCTACAGACTTCAGGTTATAGCATATATGAGGGAATTAAGCTTTTTCTTGTAATGTCAGGAATTTTTTCTGCTTCTTGGGAACACTTTCAGCATCAGTGGTAGCACTTTGTATGGGTCCATAGTGTTACTCTAGGTTTACAGTATTGCACTAAACACAATGAAAAATACATAAGAACCATGAGAGATCACTTTTTAAATGCAATACACAATTTACTGCAAAGACCAGCGGTTTACATGGGAATGATTGACATCACAGCATTTTAAGTAGATATTCCCAACACTGAAGTTCACTGCAAGAGCAACAGAAGAGGGCTATGAAATCATTACAGTAATATAGTATGAACTACTATATGTAATATAGTAATATGTATAGTATAGTACTACAGTAATATACTATATAGTATATATACTGTATATATATTTATATATTATATATGAAACTATTAAAATCAAATATAAAATATAAAATATAAAAATTATTAATTCTATAAATTAATTTATTAATTAAATATTTATTTTAATCATATCTATTTAATATTTAAATAAATTAAATTAATATTTTTAAATATTTTAATATATTTAGAATATTTAATATTATTTTATAATAAATTGTTAAATTTAATAAATTTATTTATTTAAAAATATTAAATTAATTTCTAATATTATTTAATATTTATTTGATTCATTTACTATTAAATTAGTATTTAATATTAATATTTTAAATTTTAATATTTAACTTTTAAATGAATTAAATTGATATTTTATCATTAATTAATTAATTTGATTAATGATTTAATTAAATTATTTATTAACTCAATTTATGAATTAAATATTAAATATTAAAATATCAAAACTAAAATATAAATTTATTTTTATAATATATATATTATATATATTTTTATAATATATATATTATATAAATATATAATATATATTTTATATATATGCTGTAGTAATATAGTATAGTATAGTGTTGTATAGTATAGTATTGTACAGTAATATAGTATGCACTACTACTATTAATTTTTTACAGTTATGATTTAATATTGCATCTTTCCATTTGCTTATATTTCTCCTGACCATGAATGATTCCATGTACAGTCTGTAAATTCTATATGTGTGCATAAATCTTCACTTTTTGTAAAAGATTTGTGTGTATTTTATGGCACTAAATGATATAATAGTCTAGTATATACATATATTTTATGCGTTGATGACACACCAAACTTTTTTCTTCTAAAGAGTCACTTATTTATTTTGGAGAGAGAGAGCAGGCGCTCATGCACACATGTGCATATGTGCGGGGAGGGGCAGAGGGAGAGAATCTCCAAGCAGACCCCATGCCAAGAACAGAACCCAACACAGGGCTTGATCTCATGACCCCATGAGATCACTACCTGAGCCAAACCAAGAGGGGACGCCTAACCAACTGAGCCACATTTAAATGTTGATGAGAAAGATGTGAAAGAGAAAAAGAGCATGAGGACTAGGGAGGGAACAAATAATTGATAGTATCAGATTCCCAAGGCTGTAGGAGGATTGAGAGTTTCAGAGGACATGTGGAGCGATTATCTTTAATCAGGAGGCATTGCTTCTCTTTGGGACGTTTTAGTAGTATTCTAGACACCAACACCGTCTTCTAATTTTTCTACAGTACTTCTGGTAATTGCCAGCTTCTTATTCCAGCCCTGCTTCCTATATAGCACCATAAATGTTGTCAGTTCTTCTGGGCTCACCCCTTGGCCTTCTTTGCTTCTCTCTCCAAACCTTCTCAGTGAACAATCCCATCCACTCCATGACTTCAATAGGCTGATAACTTTCCAATTGATACCCCACCCCCAAATTTCAGATCTGTACTTGGATCTAAATGCTCATCTTATAGAGCTCATCAATCACATTATTTTTATATTCAACCTCTTTGGGTATCTCTCATTTACATCTGTTTCTTGGTAACTCCACTATTACGGGCTGAATTGTGTCCCTCTTAAAATTCTTATGTGGACATCCAGCCCCCTATACCTCAGGATGTAATCATATTTGGAAATAAAATCTTTGAAGAGATGCTTAAGTTAAAATAAGGCCCTTATCCAATATAACTGTTTTTCTTATAAAAAGAGGAAGATGGTTACCAGAATGGAGGTATGCAGGGAGATGGGTGAAATAAGGACAGAGATTAAGGACTGCACTTGTGATGAGCACTGGGTGATATATGAAATTGTTGAGTCACTATGTTGTACACCTAAAACTAATATAACACATTATATGTTATTAAGTTATAATACGTTAACTACACTGAAACTAAAATTAAATTTAGAGGAAGAGACATCAGGAGTGCATGTGCAGAGAGAAGACCATGTGAAGAGGCAGTGAGAGAGTGGCCATCTGCACACCAACCAGAGAGACCTGGAACAGATCCTTCCATTATGTCCCTCAGAAGGATGCCAACCCTGTTGACACCTCAATCTTGGACTTACCAGCCTGCAGAACTGAGAAATCTCTGTTGTTTAAGCCAACCACTGTGTGGTACATTTTTATGATAGCCTTAGCAAACTAATGCATAAACCCTCTTTACTACTCTAGGCCATCATCATTTTTCATCTACATTTCTGGAGCCACTTCCTAAATTATATTCTCTTTTCTATTTAATCCTCTCTAAAATAATCTCTGTGTAACACTCAGAGTAATCTTTTCATGCATATGTGACTATGTGACCCACTTTCATTCCACCATTCTCCCCACTAACCTCACAAGAAAATTCAATCTTCTAAAAAGTCAGAGCAGGCTTTGAGATAAAAAATATGAAAACTCACCCAAAGACCCATAGCTTTTTGATGCCAAAGCATATGATAGAATACATGGTCCCTCAAGAGGCTCAGAGTCAAAAGTGGGAAGGGAATGTGCAAACAAAAGTTTGCCTAACATGGTGTCCCTTTATTCCCCACTATGGAGAGAATATAGGGAAGGATTAGCCACACAGACTCATTAAGCCAGGCTGCCCTGCATCCCCTGTTTCCTCCGCAACCCTGGGCTTACTGTGATGTCACCCAAGACTAGCTCTGCCATGCATTTGTGATGGCCCCAACTGAAGCAGCTGCAGCTAGCCCTTTATCAGCTTTGGTTAAATGCATAGGTTGGGCAATTCTGGACTGGAATGAAAAGAAGATGCTCCAGCTTCTAATTCCACTGCTTATGGTGCTCAAGGGACATGCCCTGGAAGAGCCAGGTCTGTGCCAGGCTAACCCAGGGCAGAGGATGGAAAGAGGCCTACAACCTCTTACCTGGTTCCTGTAGACTTGATTCTGAGTCCTGAGGGGATGATGTGTTAGAGAAAATGGCTCAGGAAATGAGGAGATTACAACTGATTAATCAAAGTAGATGTTTTGGGCTTAGTGAACATGCCATTTAAAATGATCCCCCAGGGTCTGGACCCAGAATTCTGGAAATACAGGGGACTTGGAGCAAGAGTTTAGCAATTGCCTCTGCTTCTCCAGTCTTATAAGTCTCCACTGACTTTATAAAAAGTCTCTGCTCCCTTCTTTATAAATGTATTAAGGATCTTTCTAGGCGCAACACTCTGGGACAAGTAACAGAGTTGTGGTGGAATAAAGGCCTCATTAATTTAGACCACCTGTATGAGATTATGTAACCTCATAAAGTGGGAAAAGTTATAGGACTATTATAGGAGCAAATGAATTAATGCAGCATTTTCAAGTATGTTCAATAGAATTCCTGTCCTGTTAGAAAAGTCCTCATGGTTAAATAAGATTTTAAAAATGTTCTATTTCATACTTTTTCTGTAGAGTCACAGTGAATATTCACATATTAAAGGTTTTGAGAAATCTCAATGTGAAGAAAATAGTTTAATTTTATTTAATCTGATATTTCTGAAATATATCTGGCCGCAAGACCACCCTTTACCCCCTTATTTGTAGCATTTTCTTTATCCTTTTGAGAATTACCAGTTCCTATAACTTTCTCATTTTTCCTATTTGAATGGGTGTTATTAATTGGTTTGTAGGACCTTTTTAAAATTTTAATGACATTAACCCTTTGTCTCTTTTGTGTGTTGCAAAATCTTTTCTCCTATTTTTTTTTTTTTTAACACTCTTAAAAGTCTATTTTGGACCAAATGTAAAAATTTTAAGTTTATGTAAAAAACTCATCAGTATTTTTATTTGATGTACTAGAAGGACCTTTTCATCCCAGGTTATAAACACAATCAGACCTGTAGCAGCATATTGAGTTCTGAAGTTAGACTGACAGCAACTAATTACATTTCCTTCACATACTTGCTATGTGATCTCAGAATAAGTTAGTAAATATCTCTGTATTTGTTTTCTTATCTGTAAAATGGCAATATTAAGGTTTTTGTGAAGATTAAATATGCCTAAAGCTCTGAGAACAATGACAGACACTTTGCAGATACTGAAAATTTGTTAGCTTTCATTATTCCAGAATTTAAATGATTTTATATATTAAATTAACATTTTTCCCATCCCAGGTTGATAAAGATGTTTCCCTATGTTATTTTCTAGAAGTTTTATTTTTCATCTTTTATATTTAGACATGCAATTTGGTTTCAAATTTTATGTACAATACAAGGTAGAGTTCAAGACTAATTTTGTTTTTAAAAGAAAGTAATCTACAAAGAAGCCCTCATTTGGCTATCTTCTGATTTCCCAGCAGAAAATCTACAGGCCAGGAGATTAGAATGACATGTTCAAAGTGTTGAAAGATAAAACTTGCCAGCCAAGAATACTTTATCTAGCCAGGTATCCTTCAGGTATGAAAGAGAAATAAAGCCTTTTCTAGACAAACAAGAGCTCAGGGAATTCACCACCGCTTGATCTGCCTTGCAAGAAATGCTGAAAGGAGTTCTTCAGGTTGAAATGAAAAAAAAAAAAAAATCCTTATTAGTGACATAAAAGCAAATGAAAGTACACACTACTCTAGCAAAAGTGAAAAATAAACAGAATTAAGAAACTGGAACTCTATATTAGAATGCTGGGTTAATCAATTACATTATAAAGATTAAAGGAAAGGAACATTAAAATAACTATAGCTACTATAATTTTTCAATGAAATTTTCAGTGAATTTACCTTTCAATGAAAGGTAAATTGTGACATGAAAAATATAAAAGCAAAGTAGTAAAAGGGTGGAAGTTTATAGGCAAATGAAGATTAGGTGCTATCTGCATAAGAAGAACTATTTTATATATGAGATGTTTTTTGTAAGCCACATGGTAACCACAAACTAAAAACCTAGAGAAGAGTCACAAAACATAAAAGGGGAGAGTAAATTACCATGGAAAACCACCACTTTATAAAAGAAGACAGAAACAGAGGGAAAAAGAAACAATGGAGATACAAAACAACCAGAAGACAAATAATATGATGGCAGTACTATGCCTTAACATACCAATAGTCACACTAAATATAAAAGAATAAAATTTACCAATAGAAAGGCACAGACTATTCTGGGTGGATTAAAACAAAAACAAAACAAACAAGCAAACAAAAAAACAAGAACCAACTACATGCTGCCTACAGGAAATTCATTTTAGCTCTAAAGACACACCTAGGCTCAATGTAGAGGGATAGAAAAAGATACTTCATGCATGTGGAAAACAAAAGAAAAATGAAGGTAGCCATAGTTACATCAGATAAAGTAGACTTTATGCTAAAAAAGATAACAAGAGATGCAGAAGATCATTATATTATGATCAAAAAGTCAATATATCAAGAAGATATAACAATAGTAAATATATAGGTACCCAACATTGCAGCAATGGAATATATTAAACAAATACTAATGGATTTGAAGACAGAAATAGTTAAAAATATAATAATAGTAGTAGTATATTTCACTACCTCATTGTCAGCAATGGGTAGGACATCCAGAAAAAAATCAAAAGAAAATATTGGAATTGAATCATAATCCAAAACAAATGAATTTAATAAACATGCATAGACCATTCTAACAAATGGCAGGAGAATATTCTTCTAGAGTGCACAGGTAACATACTTGAGAATAAATTGTATGGTATGGCACAAACAAAAAAAATCTTAGAAGTTTGAAGAGGATTGAAATCATATCAACAATCTTTTCTGACAACAATGGAATGAAGTTAGAAATGAAGAAGGGAAAAGCTGAAAAGTCTTTAAGTATGTGGAACCTAAACAACAGACTTCTGAACAATCAATGGATCAAAGAAGAAATCAAAAGAGACATTTTACAGGGTAGCTCAGTTGGTTGGTTAAGAGACTGCCTTCAGCTCAGGTAGTGATCCTGAAGTCCAGGATTGAGTGCCCCATTGGATTCCCTGCTCATAAGGGAGTGTGTGTCTCCCTCTGATCCTTCCTCCTTTCATGCTCTCTCTCTCTCACTCTCTCATTCTCTCTTTCAAATAGATAAATAAAATCTTTAAAAAGAGAGAGAAAGAGACATTTTACAAATATATCAAAACAAATGAAAATGGAAATGCAATGTATCAAAAATTATGTGATGGGGCACCTGGGTGGCTCAGTGGGTTAAGCTTCTGCCTCCAGCTCAGGTCATGATCTCAGGGTCCTGGGATCAAGCCTCACTTTGGGCTCTCTGCTCATTGGGGAGCCTGGTTCCCCCCTCTCTCTTTGCCTGCCTCTCTGCCTCCTTGTGATTTCTCTCTCTGTGTCTGCCAAATAAATAAATAAATAAAAATTTTAAGAAAATTATGTGATGGGGCAAAAGTAATTGAGAGGAAAGTTTATAGTGATAAATGGATATATTAAGAAATTAGAATGATCTCAAATAAACAACCTATATTTATACTTCAGGGAACTTGAAAAAGAAGAACAAATCAAGCCCATAGTTAGCAGAAGGAAAGAAATAATAAAGATCAGAGTGAAGATAAGTGAAATAGAAATCAGAAAAACAATACAAAGTGTCAACAAAACTAAAAGTCAGGTTTTTTTTGAAAGGTTTTATTTACTTATTTGAGAGACACAGCAAGAGAAGGAATACAAGCAGGGGCCATGAGAGAGAGAGAAGCAGGCTTCCCACCAAGAGACCAATGTGGGGCTCAGTCACAGGACCCCAGGATCATGACCTGAGCTGAAGGCAGACACCCAAAGACTGAGCCACCCAGGCACCCCTAAAAGTCAGTTTTTTAAAAAAAGGTAAACAAAATTTACAAACCTTTAGCTAGACTAAGAAAAAAAAAAAGGAAAGAAGAGTCAAATGATAAAATTAGAAATGAAAAAAAGACATGACAACTTATACTACAAAAATACATAGGCTCATAAAAATTATATGGCAACAGATTAGATAACCTAGAAAATTGGACATATTCCTAGGACATAAAACTTACCAAACTGAATCATGAAAAAATAGAAAATCTGAGAAGACCAATAATGAGTAAGAAAATTGAATGAGGAAAGGAGGGAAAGATGGTGGAGGATTAGAGGATCTTATTTCAACCGGTCTCCTGAATTGAGCTGGATATCTACCAGACCACACTGAACACCCACAAAATTAGCCTGAGATGTAAGAAGATATATCTGGATCTATACCAACAGAATATCTCTGGCAGCTGGTTTTGAGGTGTGAAACGTGGAGCCATGATTCTGCTGGCAGATATTGGAAGATAAACAGAAGGGGATGGGAGCCTTCTGGGATCCTGCACCACCAGAGCACAAAAGCCTCCTGTACTGGGGACCGGGCATAGACTTGCAGACCAGTAGCAGCAGGGAAAGGACTTTAGGGCAGCCCCCAGACTGAAATCCTGTGCTGTGGGGGTGCATATGCAAACTGAGGGTGGCTGGTGGTTTTAGAAGCACAAAGGGCAGAGACATGCCTGGACCTGGAAGTAAGGGCTGAGAGTGCTGCTTTGGGGAGCACAACACAGGGTGCTGTGGTTTTTAGGAGGAGAGACAAAAATGGAGACAATGTGGCCTGGAGGGTTTTCTGGTGGAGAACAGACTGGGATCTCTCTATTCTGAGACAGAAATTTGGATATGGTTCACTCCTGTTCTGACTCTCAGAAGGTATTCAGAAAGCTGTCAGGGAAAGATGACAGAGAACAAAAGTCCCCCCAAAGCCAGTTTTCACTGAGCCCATCACCCTCACAGGGGGGACTCTGCTCAAATAGGGTTGCCTGAGTAACAGTGTGGCTGGCCCCTACCCCAGAAGACAGGTTGGAAGAATAAGAGGCAGCCAACCCTACATTCCCTATAAAACAAGTGTATGTTGCTTCGGTTGTGGTCAATAATTGGACTCCATACATTCCTTCAACCATCCTTCAATAGAATGACTAAGAGGAGGAACCCCCAACACTAAAACTAAACTAAAGTTTAGTTTAAGAGGAGGAAACCCCAACACTAACACTAAAACTTAGTTTTAGTTTAGGAAAAACTAAAATACTGTGACCTCTGCCACAGAATTAATGGATATAGATATAAGCAAGATGTCAGAAACAGACTTCAGTGTATGCAGACAATAGCTAGGTTGGAGAAAACCATTAATGACAACATAGATTCTCTAAGGGCAAAAGTTAAGAGTTGATCTGGCAGAACATAAATATACTACCAATGAGAACCAATCTAATCTAGATATTCTAACAGCTAGGGTAAATAAGGCAGAAGAATGAATTAATGATCTAGAAGACAAAGAAATAAAAAAGAAGGATCAGGAGGAGGCCTGGAACAAACAGCTTATAATCCATGAAAACAGAACTAGAGAAATAAATGATGCCATGAAATGTTCCAGTATCAGAATTACTGGGATCCCTGAGAGGGTGTAGAGAGAGAGGGAGGTAGAAGATATATTTGAGCAAATCCTAGCTGAGAACTTCCCTAATCTGGGGAATGAAAAAAAGATTCATGTCCTAGAGGCAGATAGAACACCCCCCAAAATCAAGGAGAATAAATCAACACCCATGCATGTACTAGTAAAACTTGTGAATCTCAAAACCAAAGAAACAATCTTAAGGGTAGCTGGGGGAAAGACATTCCTTATGCACAAAGGAAGGAACATCAGAACAACATCAGACCTGTCCACAGAGACCTGGCAAGCCAGATAGGGCTGCCAAGACATATTCAGGGTACTCAATGAGCAGAACATACAGCCAAGAATACTTTATTTGGCAAGGCTGTCATTTAGAATAATTGGAGAGAGAAAGAGCTTCCAAGATGGGCAAATCTGAAAGAATATGTGACCACCAAAGTTGTCCCAGCAAGAAATATTAAGGGGGTTCTGTAAAAGGAGAAAGACCCCAAGAGTGATACAGAAGTTTACAGAGAAAATCTATAGAAACAAGGACATCACAGGCAACATGATGACAATAAAATCTTATCTTTCAATAATCACTCTCAATGTGAATGGTCTAAATGCTCCCATAAAATGGCACAGGGTTGCATATTGGATAAAAAAACAGGACCTATCCATATGCTATCTACAAGACACTTGTTTTGGAACCTAAAGATACATCCAGACTGAAAGTGAAGGGGTAGAGAACAATCTTTCATACCAATGGACTGCTAAAGAAATCTCAGGTACCAATTCTCTTATCAGACAAATTAGATTTTAAGCTAAAGACTGTAGTCATATATACAGGAGGACAGTATATCATTCTTAAAGGGTCTATCCAACAAGAAGATCTAACAAAGTATCTATGCCCCCAACACGGGAGCAGCCAACTACATAAGCGAACTGTTAACCAAAATAAAGAAACATATTGATAAGAATATGTTAATTGTAGGAGACCTTACCACTCCAATCTAAACAGAAAACAGATAATTTAGGCAAAAAATCAACAAAGAAACAAGAGCTTTGAATGACACATTGGACCAGATGGACCTCATAGACATATACAGAACATTCCATCCTAAAACAAGAAAATACTCATTCTTCTCAAGCACACATGAAACTTTCTCCAGAATACAACACATACTGGGTCACAAACCAGGTCTCAAACTGATACCAAAGACTGAGATTATTCCCAGCATATTCTCAGATCACATTGCTTTGAAATTGGAACTCAATCACAAGAAAAAGTTTGGAAGAAATTCAAACACTTGGAACCTAAAGACCATCCTGCTTAAGAATGTTTGGGTCAGGGGCGCCTGGGTGGCTCAGTGGGTTAAGCCGCTGTCTTCGGCTCAGGTCATGATCTCAGGGTCCTGGGATCGAGTCCCACATCGGGCTCTCTGCTCAGCAGGGTGCCTGCTTCCTCCTCTCTCTCTGCCTGCCTCTCTGCCTACTTGTGATCTCTCTCTGTCAAATAAATAAAATCTTAAAAAAAAAAAAAAAAAGAATGTTTGGGTCAACCAGGAAATCAAAGAAGAACTTAAACGATTCATGGAAATCAATAAGAACAAAAAAAAATCCTTCCAAAACCTATGGGATACAGCAAAGGTGGTCCTAAGGGGAAAATACTTAGCCATCCAAGCCTCATTCAAAAAAATAGAAAAATCCTGAATATACAAACTGTCTTTAAACACTAAAGATCTGGAGAATCAACAACAAATTAAGCCTAACCCATGCACAAAAAGGGAAATAATTAAGATTAAAGCATAGATCAATGAATTAGAAACCAGAAATACAGTAGAACATATCAACAAAAGTAGAAGGTGGTTCTTTGAAAGAATTAATAAGATCAATAAACTACTGGCCAGACTTACCCAAAAGGAAAGAGAAAGGACCCAAATTAATAAAATTATGAATAAAAGGGGAGAGATCACCTCTGACAACACTAAGGAAATAGAAACAATAATCAGAAACCATTATCACTACTGTTATATGCAATAAGTTAAGAAACCTAAAAGAAATACATGAATTCCTGAAAACCTATGAACTTCCAAGACTGAAACAGGAAGAAATTGACAACCTGAACAGACCAATAGCCAGTAAGGAGATTGAAGCAGTGATCAAAAACCTCAAAAAAGAGTCCAGGACCAGAAGGATTGCATGGGGAATTCTACCAAACATTCAAAGAAGAAATAATATCTATTTTTCTGAAGCTGTTTCAAAAAAAGAGAAACAGAAGGAAAACTTCCAGGCTCATTCTATGAGGCCAGCATTACCTTGATCCTCAATCCAGGCAAAGACCCCATCAAAAAGGAAAATTTCAGACCACTATCCCTGATCAACATGGATGCCAAAATTCTCAACAAGATCCTAGCTACTAGGATCCAACAGTATATTAAAAGGATTACCCACTACAACCAGGTGGGAATTTTCCCTGGGAATAAAGGGTGGTTTGACATTCACAAATCAATCAATGTGACAGAACACATTAATATGAGTGAGAAGAACCACATGGTCCTCTCAGTTGGTGCAGAAAAAGCATTTAACAAAATACAGCATCCTTTCCTGATTAAAACTCATCAGAGTATTGGCATAGAAGGAGCACTTCTCAATTTCATAAAATCCATCTATGAAAAACTCACAGTGAATATTATTCTTAATGGGGAAATGCTGAGAGCTTTTCCCTTAATATCAGGAACACAACAAGGATGTCTACTCTCACCACTATTTTTCAACATAGTACTAGAAATCTTAACAACAGACAACAAAAAGAAATAAATATATTCGAATTGGCAAAGAAGAAGACAAACTCTCTCTCTTCACAGATGACATGATACTTTGTGTGGAAAACTCAAAAGACTCCATTCTCAAATTAATAGAACTCATACAGCAATTCAGTAATGTGGCAGAATACAAAATCAATGCACTGAAATAAGTTTCTTTCTTATACACTAACAATGAAACTGTAGAAAGAGAAATTAGAGCCATTTACAATTCCATTTACAATAGCACCAAAAACCATAAGATACCTTGAAATAAAAGGTCTATAGTCTTGGAACTACAGAACACTCATGAAAGAAATCAAAGATACAAAAAGATGGAAAAACATACCATGCTCATGGACTGGAAGAATAAACATCGTTAAAATGTCTATGCTACCCAGAGCAATCTATACTTTCAATGCCATCCCAATCAAAATACCAATGGCATTTTTCAAAGTGCTGGAACAGACAATCCTAAAATTTGTATGGAACCAGGAAGAACCTCAAATCACCAAGGAAATGTTAAGAAAAAGAAAAACAAAGCTGGGGGCATCACATTGCCCAATTTCAAGCTATATTACAAAGCTGTAATCACCAAGGCAATATAGTACTGGCACAAAAACAGACATGTAGACCAATGGAAAAGAATAGAGAGCCCAGATATTTACCCTCAACTCTATGATCAACTAATCTTAGACAAAGCAGGAAAGAATATCCAGTGGAAAATAGACAGTCTCTTCAATAAATGGTGCTGTGAAAATTAGACAGATATGTACAGAAGAATGAAATTCAACCATACTCTTACACCATACACAAAGATAAACTCAAAATGGGTGAAAGACCTCAATGCGAGACAGGAATCCATCAAAATCCTAGAGGAGAACATAGGCAGGAACCTCTTCACTATCAGCCACGGCAACTTCTTTCATGACACATCTCCAAAGGCAAGGGAAACAAAAGCAAAAATGAATTTTGGGGACTTCATCAAAATAAAAACCTTCTGCACAGCAAAGGAAACCATTAATAAAACAAAGAGACAACCCACAGAATGGGAGAAGGTATTCACAAATGACACTACAGCCAAAGGGCTGATATCCAAGATCTATAAAGAACTTCTCAAACTCAACACCCAAAGAACAAATAATAAAGTAAAAAAAATGGGCAGAAGATATGAACAGACACTTCTCCAAAGAAGACATACAAATAACTAACAGGCACATGAAAGAATGTCTATTGTCATTAGCCATCAGGAAAATTCAAACCCAAATCACATTGAGTCACCACCTTACACAAGTCAGAATGGCAAAAATAGACAAGGCAAGAAACAACAAATGTTGGAGGCTGTGGAGAAAGGGGAACCCTCCTACACTATTGGTGGGAATGCAAGTTGGTGTAGCCACTTTGGAAAACAGTGTGGAGGTTCTTTAAAAAATTAAAAATAGAGCTACCCTATGACCCAGCAATTGCACTATTGGATATTTACTCCAAAGATACAGATGTAGTGAAAAGAAGGGGGATGTGTGGTCCATATACACAAGGGAGTATTACTCAGCCATCAGAAAGGATGAGTACCCAGCTTTTGCATTAACATGGATGGGACTGGAAGAGATTATGCTAAGTGAAATAAGTCAAGCAGAGAAAGTCAATTGTCATATGCTTTCACCTATTTGTCAAACATAAGGAATGCATGGAGGACATTAGGAGAAGGACGGGAAAAACGAAGGGGGGAATCAGAGGGGGAGAAGACCCAGGAGATACTATGGACTCTGAGAAACAAACTGAGGGTTTTAGAGGGGAGGAGTATGGGGGGATGGGTTAGCCTGGTGATGAGTATTAAGGAGGGCATGTATTACATGGAGCACTGGGTGTTATATGCAAACAATGAATCAGGGAACCCTACATCAAAAATTAATGATGTACTACATGGTGACTAACATAAAAAAAAAAAAGTTTGAATCAGTAATCAAAAGTTAACCAACATAGAGAAGGACAAGACCTGACAGTTTCAATGGTTCATTCTACCAAACATTTAAAGAAGAATTAATGCCAATGCTTTCAATCTCCTCCAAAAAATAGAAGAGGAAGGAACATTCCCAAACATTTCACAAGACCAGCATATTCTAACACCAGAGCCAGATAAGAATGTAATAAAAGAAAAAAAAAACCTACAGACCAATATTCCTGATGAATATAATTATACAAATTCTTAACAAAATATTAGCAAACAAAATTCAATAGCACATTAAAAGGATCATAAACCATGATTGAGTGATATTTATCCCTAGGATTAAAGAATAGTTCACAAATCAATACACGTGGCATACCACATTAACTGAATGAAAGATAAAAATCACATGATCATTTCAGTAGATGCAGAAATAACATTTGACAAAATACATTAGCTTTCCATGATAAAAATTCTCAACATATTGGGTATAGAAGGAACATACTTCAACATAATAGCCATATATGACAAACCCACAGCCAATACTACACTCAATGGGGAAACATTGAATGTTTTTCCTCTAAGGCCGGGAACAAGACAAAAGTGCCCATTCTCATTTACTCAGCAAAGCACTGGAAGTCCTAGCTAGAGCAACCAGTCAAGAAAATAAAATAAAAGGCATCCAAATGAAAAAGGAAAATTGTTTTGGATATAGATGATGTAATTTTTTATATAGAAAATATATTTACAACACTGAAAAAGTAATCAATGAACTCAGCTAAGTTGCAGGATACAAGATCAACATACAGAAATCAGTCTGATCTGTAAATCAGACTAACAACATTATATCTGAGAATGAAATAAATAATCCCATTCACAATAGAATAAAAAAATAGGAATAAAGTTTACCAAAAAGATGAAAGATCTCTACAGTCAAAACTATAACTTCGATAAAAAAAAAAAAACCTGAAGAAAACACAAGCAAATGGAAAAATATCTTATGTTTATGGATCAGAATTAATATTGTTAAAATGTTGATACTACTCAAAACAATCTATGGCATCAATACAATCTCTATCAAAATTCCAACATCCTTCTCAGGAATAGAAAAAACTTAAAATTTTTATGGAATCATCACAGACCCTGAATGGCCAAAGTAATTCTCAGTAATAAACTGGAGGCATCACACAAAGCTTCAGGGAATAAACTCAGACAGAAAGACCAATGGAAACAAACTGACAGCCCAGAAATAAACCCTTACATACTGGGTCAACTAATATTTGACAGGGACTCAAGAATATTCAATGGGGAAAAAAGTCTCTTCAATAAATGGTTCTGAAAAACAGGTTAGTCACATAAATTAAATGGGAACCTTACACCACACATCAAAGTTAACTTGAAATGGATTAAATTCTTAAACATAAAAACTAAAACCATAAAAATCCTAGGAGAAAACAAAGGGAAAAAATTCCTTGACATTGTTACTGGCAATAATTTTTTGGTTATGACACCAAAAACATAAGCAATAAAAGGAAAAATTAGTAAGAGGAACTATATCAAACTAAAAAGTTCTGCACAGCAGAAGAAAAAGTCAACAAACTAAAAGGCAACATATTGAATGGGAGAAAGTATTTGCAAGTCATATATCTGGTAAAGGCTTAATATCCAAATTATATAAAGAATTCATACAATTTAAACTTTCTTTTGATTAAAAAATAGATAGATGAACTGAATTTGGGAACTTCTTTCCCAAAGAAGACATACAAATGACCAAAAAATAGGTGAAATATGAACAGATACACTGACATCAGTAATCTTCAGGAAAATTCAAATCAAAGCCACAATGAGATATCACCTCACAACTGCTAAAGTAGCTTTTATAAAAAAAAAAAAAAAAAAAAAAAAAAAAAAAAAAAAAAAAACAAGAGTTAACAAAAATTGGGAAGGATGTAGAGAAAAGGGAACTCTTGTGTACTGTTAGTGGGAATGTAAATTGGTACAACCATTTTGGAAAACAGAATGGGGTTTTCTTAAAAAATTGAGAATAGAATTGCTATACGATCTTGCAATCCCATTTCTGGGTCTATATCCAAAGGAAAGGAAAACAGGATCTCAAAGAGTTGTCTGTATTTCCACATTCATTTCAGCATTATTCACAACAGCTAAGATAAGGAAACAACCTAACTGTCTGTCAATGGATGAATGGATAAAGATGTGATATATGTGTGACTATTACTCAGTCAAAGGAAAGAAGGAATTCCTGCCATTTACAATAACATGACTGGACTCTGAGGGCATGATGTTGAGTGAAATAAATCAAGACAGAGAAGGACAAAGACTGTATGTTCCCACTTATATTTGGAATCTGAATAAAACAAAGTTATAGAAACAGAGTGGAATGGTGGTTATCAGGGGCCAGGGGTGTGGGGAATAGGAAGAGGTTGATCAAAGGATCCAAATTTCCAGTTAGAAGATGAATAGATTCTGGGAACCTAATGTATAATATGGTGATAATCATAGGATTAACAGTACCATAGTATATACTTGAAAGTTGCTAAGAGAGTAGATCTTACATGTTCTCACTACAAAAAAATGGTAACGGGATGTGGTGGAGTTGTTAGTTAATGCTATGGTGCTAATCATTTTGCAATAGACAAGTGTATCAAATCAACATGTTGTCCATATTAAAGTTTCACACTGTTCTATGTCAGTTATATCTTAATCTGGAAAACAAAATTATCCTCAGCAAAAGACACTAGATACTAGATACTGCAGAAGGAAGGGACTTTTTTCCTGGTTCTTGTCTGGCATGCTTCTGTTTGTTTCTCCTTGTTCCTACAGTATGATTGTTGCAGGGCGAGAGGACATCCAGAAGTGCTTGGCTCCAGCCATATAGGTCATAAGCCTAAGCCTTGTCCCCTGTCTAGTGACCTCCTGATATGTAAATGGCTCCAAAATGGCTTCTAACTTTTTACACATCCATTTGTTTTCTTTTTCTTTTTAAGATTTTATTTATTATTATTATTATTATTTTTTTTTTTTTTTGAAAGAGAGAGATGAGAGAGAGCATGTGTGGGGGAAGAGGCAGAGGGAGAAGCCGACTTCCCACGGAGCAGGGAGCCCACGATGTGAGGCTCAATCCCAGGACCCCAGGACCATGACCTGGGCAAAAGGCAGTTGTTTAACTGACTGAGTCACCCAGGTGCCCCATCCATTTATTTTCAATAAAGCCCAACTTAGCAGTTTTTAGATGTTGAAAGCCTGCCTATTTTGCACACCCGGTGAAACTGCACCCAATATGTGCTAGTCATAGATAAGATAAAGCCTGTTGATTATCAACACTCACACCATTATTTGCACTTAATTGCTCTTTGACTCAGAGACTCCCATATCTGCTGCTGAACAGCATTACCTAGATGTTAAACACCTTCTCTGATCTCTTGCCCCTGGGAGTTCCCTTGTCCTCCTCCCCTTCTGGATGGTGGCCCTTGGAGTTTCTGGATGGTCTCCTGCTGTTAAAGGGCTTGTAGGACATACAGACCTACTGAAATAAAGCTTGTGTGTGCTACTGCCACCTTGTGGTCATATCTTTTTCTTTGACAGGTCCCCCAAATCCTTCCAGTCTCCTTAAACCTCACTGCAGCTGTCCCAACACACACAAGGACATCCCAGGCCTTGTGCCCTTTAGCTAATGAGCAGACTCTTGATACCTAAGCTCCCTCCTGCTCACCTCTACCTGCTTAGCAGGAGGGGTGTTACAGCTTCAATCTAGCTGTACTTCAAAGGGATGTCTCCTGCTTGTGTAGCAATAGAACTAGCAACCTTCTGTTTTCCCTTGGACTGCAAACTCACATTATCCAGTAATTTCTGAACCCGAAACTTAGGGAGAGTCTCCTCTGCCATGTTCAGTCCCTTCACTCTACTCTAGACTTATGGTATTCTTGGAGTCCTGTTGACCGTTTGTAGTCTTCCTCTGTTAAAATTTATGATTCTTGATATTGACTTTCCCTATTCAAATTCTACATGGTTGCTGTCTCCTGAATGGATCCTACGTATCTTTGGC
This sequence comes from Mustela lutreola, assembly GCF_030435805.1. Taxonomy (NCBI): domain Eukaryota; kingdom Metazoa; phylum Chordata; class Mammalia; order Carnivora; family Mustelidae; genus Mustela; species Mustela lutreola. Next base: position 153,268,382 of record NC_081290.1, on the reverse strand, counting down.
CCTTTTGCATTGCCACCCCAGTGTTTTGCTGGTGTTTTCTGAGCCTCTGCCTCTCTGTGCCCCTCTGCGCCTGCTCATTTATTTCACTCAGCTTCATTACCAGTCCAAACTTGGAAGATGGTGAGAATACCTGATAAGAAGTATTTCTCCATGCTCCTCATGTACAAATGGCTCTTTCGTTTCTCTTTCAAAGTTCATTGTGGCCACCGACCTGCCTTTTCAAATTCATCATCGTTATCATTTCGTGAACTGTTTGAAGTCCAGGAAGGTGAGTTCCCATGGCAAGTGAGTATCCAGATCTCACGGAAACACCTCTGTGGAGGCTCAATCATACATCGGTGGTGGGTTTTGACAGCAGCCCATTGCTTCCCAAGAACCCTGTAAGTTTCTGAAGCATTGTCTTAATTTGCATCAAATTTCCTCAACATTTTAAAAAAAGATTTTGTTTATTTATTTGGCAGAGAGAGATCACAAGAAGGCAGAGAGGCAGGCAGAGAGAGGGGGGAGGGAAGCAGGCTCTCTGCCAAGCAGAGAGCCCAATGCCTGGCTTGATCCCAGGCGGTGGGGGGAGTGGGGGAGAAGCAGGCTGAGCAGAGAGCCTGATGCGGGGCTCAATTCCAGGACCCCGAGATCATGACCTGAGCTGAAGGCAGAGGCTTAACCCACTGAGCCACCCAGGGGCCCCTTTCCTCAACATTTTGTCTGGGCTGCATAGTTTAATGGATTAGTGCACAAGGGTTATGAACCCATGGACTCTATACCCAGTTTGTTCCCATTGGCTTTGTATCAAAAAATCTCTTTTCTATACCTACTTTCTCCTTTTAAGTGAACCATATCCTAAGGTTGGCTGCTAGTTATGACTATGCACCCAGTATTGGAAAATCAGTACAAGTTTCTCCTCCTCCTGCCTGCCATATGTGCAGACAATGCACTATGTTTGTTCATTGTACACATACTCATTAAGCAGAACCATGGGCTGTTCCAAGTGCTGGTGATATAGCAATCAACAAGACAGTCAAAATTCCTATTGTCAAGGAATTCACATCTTATTTTCTTGAATGGATTCATTTGTCTTTCTTTGGGTTGGGGAGATCTTCCTGGGCTGATAATTCACTAGCTTAGACATTTTCTTGAGCCTGGACTCCTGATTCCTGCCACTCTGATCTTTAGCCAGTCTCTAGGGCACTACACATCCATTTCATTGGATTTCTCAGTATCACTTGTGAACGCTGCTGTTTACAAATGTGTCTATAAATGTGAAATGCAGTGTAACTGTTACTATAGTTTGGAGTTATTATTTTCATTTTTTAGGTTAAAAATGACATTGGGAAATATTACCGTGGTCATGGGAACCAAAAGATTCAGTGATGTCCACTTGGAGAGAAAGCAAGTGCAGAAGATAATTATTCACAAAGATTATAAACCATCCCACCTTGACAGTGATCTCTCCTTGCTCCTTCTTGCCACACCAGTACAATTCACTAACTTCAAAATGCCCATCTGTCTGCAGAAGAAGGAAAGGATCTGGGACCGGTGTTGGATGGCAGAGTGGGTGACAGCTTATGAGCATGGTATGTGTCTTCCCTTCAAAATCCATAGAGAGTTCACATTGATGTTTCCTGGGCTAGACAGCATGATGCTTTGGAAGACTCAGGTCTGAACTTTGGTCTCATGACTCTAGCTTTGTGATCTTGAGCTAGTTCCTCCACCTTCGTCACGCTCACCTTTTCTCACCTGTAGAATGACAGCAATGTCTCCCTCAAATCAGTTATGTGGATTAAATTAAATACAATTATATTGTAAAGTCCCTAGTGAAAGCCTGGAATATAGAAGAATCTCAAAATATGAGAGTGAAAATTTGGGGGGGGGGCAGAAACACTGGGCGCTAGAAAGCCAATTTGGATTCTTCCTTCATGGGTTGTTTTATAATGTACATCTCTCCATCTGTTTATCATTTGATGAAAGTCAGTGATCAAAATAACTGAACCAGTGATTCTTCAACCAAGCTTTGTCATCAATGACTCTACTCTTTCTCCAGGGTGCAAGGCTGGCCAGACAGCGAGAACCTCTGGGAGGGTGAGAATGGGATGGGGAAGCTAGAAGGTCCTCTAGAATTAGTTTTTTCCTTCCCACAAATTGGCAGTAATAGGTGGGTCATTTTCCTGATTTCTCCACTGACCTAGCAGAGACACTGGACAACACTGACTCAGAAGCTGTATTATTCTGAACCTCAGCACAGGGACCAACCATGCCTGTGGAGAGATAGTAGAGCCATGGAGAAAGTTTATTCTAAGTTTACCTGGCAGGGACTAGTGCTTGGGGTTTAGTAGGCTGCTTCCAGAAGGAATGAGTTGCTCAAAGAGAATACATATAAGCAGAAATGAAAAAACCACTTATTGGAGATCTTAAGGAGGAGATTGAGTGGGGAATTACATTAGGTCACCTCTAAGGCCTTTCTACCCTGTGAGTCTATGGTTTGCTAAGTGTTTGCATCATTCTGTGTCTTCCACCGTGATCAACCACTTTCAGTGGTTGATGCAGCACTCATTCTCACACTAGCTTCCTCATTTCCCAGACCTCCCTGACAACTTAAACGTGTACCTGCAGAAGCTGAGAGTGATGCAGATTAGCTGGAGAGAATGCAGCAAGAGAGTAGATCAGCTCTCTAGGAACATGGTTTGTGCTTGGAAGGAACCAGGCACCAAAGGCGATTGCCAGGTACTCAGCCCCTGCCTCAGCCCCATCTTCCACATGCCCCACCACTTTCTACGTTCTCAGGATAGTACCCTGGAGAGAGGCCCTTAGTCCATGCCACTAGGGCCCCCTCATCCTGCCCTCTTTTTAGAGCTACTGTTGATTCCTTGCAGACTGTACCTTCTTCATTCTCTCATTCTCAGGGAGACAGTGGGGCACCTATGGTCTGTACTACTCATGGAACCCAGAGGCTCTTCCAAGTGGGTGTCTTCAGTTGGGGCACAAGATCTGGCTTCAGGGGGAGGCCCGGTATGTTTGTGTCTGTCGCTCAATTTATTCAATGGATCCAAGAGGAGACAGAAAAGGAGGGAAAAGCCTATACCATCTCAGGAGCCTGGAGAAGCTCCCTGCTTCATGTTCCAATATACCCATTATTGTTGGGCTTGGGTTCTCAAATGTTGTTTGCCACCATGTTTACTAGTGATAAATCAAATCACTAAGCTTTAGACCCATCTTTACTTCTCCTCCTCCTTCTCCTTTTTTCCCCTCCCATTTTTTCAAAAACATCTATAAAACATTGATATGAGTTTGGCTTCTCTGCTAAACCCTGGAAGTTAGACACTTAGTCTCCCAAATATTGCATATTGCAAATCTAATGAAGCAAGTCCAAATACAGTACTAAAAAGAGGTACAAGCTGTACATTGGGGATCTCAGAGGAATAAAGATGACCTCTAAAAAGGTCAAAGAAGGCTTCAGGATAGTGTTGGAAATCAAACCTTGAGAAGTCACTTCATGTTTTTGGACCTTGGTTTCTTTATCTATGAGTAAGGAGATTTGATTACATGAATTTCAAGGTCTTTCATCACTCTGACATTTTGTGTTATTGAGTGAATTCTTTTACTTCTTTCATGGAACATAGCATTGCCAAACTTGTGACCAGCTTTAATTCTGTCATCCCAGTGCTTTACACAGACCCAAACACAGGGAGATGCCCAGCTGAGGTAAAAATGCTTTCATCCACTGGGCCAGTCATGAAGGAAAGTCTATCATAGAGTTAGGATCAGGAGTTTCTTGTCCTATTTAGAGTTGAAAGGAGGGTGATTATGACTTGAGACTTAGAGATTAGACCTTTCTTTCCCTCCCCTTAATATCACCAACTAAAGTTAGCCTAATGAAGTGGCTTGGTGGAATCAGCAAAATCTGCCCTTTCCATAGACATGGGTAACTGAATGAGGGCCACTGTTGAGTGGTCAAAGTCATTACTTCTAAAATGGGAATGGATGAAAATTTAAGGACAAGAAAGCCAGTAGGTCCTGTCACTGAGGGGAATCAGAATAGGTGGTGTGCCCAAACAAAAATACAAAGGATAAGAATTTGTTCTTAGAAAACTGTGAAACAGTGTTTAAAGATCAGGGCTATAAAATGCAGTCAGAGACCAGTTGTAGTCTTTCCAAGGTTCGTTCTTGGTTGAGTCAACCTGACATGACATGACGCAAATTAGAAGATGCAAAGAAGACAGTCAACAATACGTCACCCCCATGAGAGTCCATAAAGAGAAAAACACTCATTCATTCAGATACCTTGTGAATAATGAATGTGTACTGGGCATTGTAAAAATAAAGGGATGTAAATATATAAGGTTCATGTCTTCAAATGTGTATGAACCACATTTATGTAGCCACAATCAAATTTATGAATCTTTTCAAGGAGTCTCAAAGTGATTATTTTTATGGGATATTATTATTTTACTGACCATATTAGAGTTCTCCAGAGAAAGAGAAAAAGTTGTGTATGAGGGGGAGGGAGAGAATTAGAGTTTTATTTAAGAAATTGAATCATGCAATTATGGAGGCTGGTAAGTCTGAAATCTAAATGGAAGGCTAGCAGACTAGAGACCCAGAGAAGGATTGATGTTGCAATGTGGAGTCTGAGACAGTCTGGAGGAATCTTTCCTTCCTCCCTAGGACTAAAATTATCTGGATGTCTGCTAAAAATGCAGATTGCTGGATTTTATCTCAGCCTTACAAAATTAGGAGCTCTAGGGGTGAGGCCCAAGGCATCTGCATTAGAAGCTCTCTGGGTCATTCTTTTAAGTTTTTAAAGTTTTAACAGCTTTGCATGTACAATAAATTGTACATATTGAAGTTTAGAATTAGATAAGTTTTGACATATGTATACACTCATGAAATGAATACCACAATCAAGAGAATGCATGTATCTATTAACCCAAAGCTTTCCTCATGACTTTTGAGGCACAGAAGTTTTTAATTTTCATGAATCCCAATTTACCAACGTTTTTTTCTATGGTTCATGCTTTTGGTATTATAACTAAGAAACCTTTGCCTAACTCAAAGTTGAAAAGACCGTTTTTGTTTGTTTGTTTGTTTGTTTGTTTTGTCTTGTTTTGTTTTCACTTTAACATTTTAAAAATTTCATAGACTTTTTGGTATTCAAAAAAATTTTATTGGGGTATAATTAACATTCAGTGTGATATTATTTTTAAAAAATCAATGATTCGACAATATTATATGTTATTTAGTGTTCATCAAGATAAGCGTATCCTTACCCAGCAATTGCACTACTGGGTATTTATGCTAAAGATACAAACATAGTGATCCAAAGGGTCACGTGCACCCAAATGTTTATAGCAGCAATGTTCACAATAGCCAAACTATGGAAAGAACCTAGATGTCCATCAACAGATGAATGGATCAAGAAGATGTGGTATATATACACAATGGAATACTATGCAGCCATCAAAAGAAATGAAATCTTGCCATTTGCGACAACATGGATGGAACTAGAGCGTATCATGCTTAGCGAAATAAGTCAAGCAGAAAAAGACAACTATCATATGATCTCCCTGATATGAGGAAGTGGTGATGCAACATGGGGGCTTAAGTGGGTAGAAGAAGAATCAATGAAACAAGATGGGATTGGGAGGGAGACAAACCATAAGTGACTCTTAATCTCACAAAACAAACTGAGGGTTGCTGGGGGGAGGGGGGTTGGTAGAAGGGGGGTGGGGTTATGGACATTGGGGAGGGTATGTGTTTTGGTGAGTGCTGTGAAGTGTGCAAACCTGGTGATTCACAGACCTGTACCCCTGGAGATAAAAATATATGTTTATAAAAAAAATTAAAAATTAAAAAAAAAACTAAGGAAAACAGAAAAAAAAAAGATAAGCGTATCCTTGGTGTCCTTTATCTATTTCACCCTTTACCCACCCACTTCCCTCTGGCAACCACCAGTTAATATAGTTTTTGAGTAGGTACAGATTTACAGAAAAATTGAGCAGAATGTACAGAGATTTGCCAAATACTGCCATCCCCTCCCAATTTCCCCTATTTTTAACATTTCGCAGTAGCATGGCATGTTTATTACAATTATTAATTCAATATTAGTAGATTATTAACTGAAGTTTATAGTTTAGAGTTCATTCGTTATGTGGCACATTCTACGGGTTTTAACAAATGTGTAATGACATGTCCACCATTACAATATCATACAGAATAGTTTTAAAATCTTTAAAAATCAAGTGTGCTCCTCCTATTCATCCTCTACTCCTAAATTCCTGGCAACTACTGATTTTTTTTACTGCCTACGTAGTTTTGCCTTTTCTGGAGTGTCCTGTAGTTGGAATCATACAGTGTGTGGACTTTTCAGATTGGCTTATTTTTAGACTGACTTGTTTTAATGTGAATTTAAGCTTCCTCTATGTCTTTTCTTACCTTGATAGCTCATTTCTTTTTATTGTTGAAAATGACTCCATTATCTGGATGTACTGGATGTCCATTCACCTACCAAGGGACATCTTGGTTACTTCCATGTTTTGGCAATTATATGCAAAGCTGCTATAAAATATTCATGCCAGATTTCTGTGTGGTCCTAAGTTTTCAACTCATTTGGGTAAATACCACGAAGCATAATTGCCAACAAATTAAGTTTGTAAGAAACTGCCAAACTTTTCCAGATTGTACCATTTTGTATTCCCACCAGCAATAAATGAATTTCTGTGGCTCCACTTTCTCACCAACATTTTATATTATCAGTATTCTGGACTTTAACTATTTTAATAGGCATGTAGTGATATATTTTTTAAGATTTTTAAATTTATTGATTTGTCAGATTGAGAGAGACAAAGCACATGTAGGGGGAGTGGGAGGCTGAGGGAGAAGCAGGCTACCTGCTGAACAATGAGCCTGATGCAGGACTCAATCCCAGAACCCTGGAATCATGACCTGGGCCAAAGGTAGACACTTAACAACTGAGCCACTCAGGCACTTCTATCTATTTATTCTTGAGTGAGTTTTGGCAGTTTGGTAATTTGTGTCTTTCAAAGAATTTGTCTATTTCCATCTAAGTTATCAACTTTTTTGGGCAAATGGTGTTTTCATAATGTTATTCTTCAAATATCTGTATAACCTTTAATTGTCCTTTAAAAATATGTCCTAACACATACATTGTGTAACTTGAATTGCTTAAAATTTATTAAGGCTATTTTTATGACCCGGAATATAGTCTATCTTGATAAATGTCTTGAGATACTCAGGGGGAAAATGTGTACTCTGTTGTCATTGGTTGGAGTGTTTGATAAATATAAATTAGATCAAGTTGGTTGATCATATTGTCAATGACTTCTATATATGAACTGATCTATTTATTTACCAATTACTGAGACAGGAGTATTGGCATCTGCAACTAAATTTGTCTATTATTTCTCAAAAATCTATCAGTTTTTGTTTTAGGTCTTTTGAAGTTGTTGGGTGCACAAGGTTTGAGATTTTTATTTCTCTTAATTGGCCACTTTATAATTATGAAATAACATTTATTCTTGTTACATTTTTTTGCTCTAAAATCTATTTTCTCTAATACTAACATAGGCACTCTAGCTTTAATTTAACTAGTTTTATCATGATATAACTTTTCCCATTCTTTTACTTTTAATGAATTTGTGTCTTTATATTTGAAGTGACTTAATTATAAGCAGTACATAATTGGATACTGCTGTTTTACCCAATTTGGCAACATCTGCATTTTAATTGGTGTATTTATAGTTGATGTAACTCATGATATGATTGGATTTAAGTTTAGCACCTTGTAATTCCTTTCCTATTTGTCCTTTTAAAAACACCTTTTCTGAGTTAATTATTATTTATGACCCCATTGTATCATCTTTTTTGGCTTACTAGTTAGAAATTTTTAAAATTTTTATTGGGGCTCCTGGGTGTCTCAGTCAGTTAAGCATCTGCTTCTAGCTCAGATCATGATCCCAGAGTCCTGGGATCAAGTTCCACATCAGGCTCCTTGCTCAGTGGGGAGTCTGCTTCTCCTCCCTCCACCTTGCTCCCATGGCTGACTTGTATTCTCTCTCCCTCTCACTCACTGTCTCTCTCAAATGACTAAATAAAATCTTTTTTAAAAATAAAGATAAAATCTGGGTATTCATCCTTTCTTATGGAGGCATAATACTCCATAGTGTATATGGAGAACATCTCCCTTATGCATTCATCTGTTGAAGGGCATCTTGGTTCTTTCCAAGTTTGGCGACAGTGGTCATTGCTGCTATGAACATTGGGGTACAGATGGCCCTTCTTTTCACTACATCTGCATCTTTGAGGCAAATACCCAGTAGTTCAATTGCAGGGTCATAGGGAAGCTCTATTTTTAATTTCTTAAGGAATCTCTACACTGTTCTTCAAAGTGGCTGCACCAACTTGCATTCCCACCAACAGTGTAAAAGGGTTCCCCTTTCTCCACATCCTCTCTAACACACATTGTTTCCTGTTTTGTTAATTTTGGCCATTTTAACTTGTGTACTTTGGTATCTCAGTGTGGTTTTGATTTGAATCTCCCTGATGGCTAGTGATGATGAACATTTTTTCATGTGTTGTATCAACACAGACGGGACTGGAAGAGATTATGCTGAGTGAAATAAGTCAAGCAGAGAGAGTCAATTATCATATGGTTTCACTTATTTGTGGAGCATAAGAAATAACACGGAGGATATGGGGAGATGGAGAGGAGAAGGGAGTTGAGGGAAATTGGAGGGGGAGATGAACCATGAGAGACTATGGACTCTGAAAAACAATCTGAGGGTTTTGAAGGGGCGGGGGGTGGGAAGTTGGGTGAGCCTGGTGGTGGGTATTATGGAAGGCACGTACTGCATGGAGCACTGGGTGTGGTGCATAAACAATGAATTCTGGTACACTGAAAATAAATTTAAAAAATTAAAAATTAAAAAAAATAAAAATAAAAAAGTAAATGTTTTATTTTAGTGACTGATTTAAGGTTTATATAGGAGTTGGGAAACTATGGCCTGTGGGTGTTTCTGTAAATCAGATATTGGAAGGCAGCCACACCCATTCATTTACATTGTCTATAGCTGTTTTCAAGTTAAAACAGAAGAGGTGAGCAAATTGTGACACTCTATGGCACACAAATCTAAAATATTTACTACCTGTTCCTTTAAGAAAAAATTTGCTACCCTGGCTTACATTATACATTTTTAACTTGTGACAGACTACCCTCACATGATATACAATTCACGTTTAGTATAAAAACCTTTTAATAGTACCCTTCTTCCCCTCACATTTAACCTTTATTCAATTGCTATCATACAATTAGCTTATTTACATTATAAACCAAAAGAAAGAGAGAGAGAAAATGGTTTCTAATTTTGTTTAAACAGTTATCTTTCAAAGATACAAATAAAAAATTATGAGCTATCATTTGGCCATATTCATGTAGCTGATGTTTGAGAACTACCAGTTTATTGCTTTAATGGAGGCAAAAAGTAGAGCTGAACATACTTTTTCGTTTCTTCTGTATTTCAGTCTTTCTTTGTTTATGGCACTTGTTGGGATGGGGTGGAGTTACTTTCTGAACAAACTTTAGACTATTCTCTGGGGTTAACCATGGGTAAACTTAACTCCTCTTTTGTAGTGAGACATAAGTAGACAGTTTTAAATCCTATTTAAGAATAGTTGTATATGTATATATACACATATGTATATGCACATATTAATTGTGCTAATATGTGCATTAATAACTCACTTCACAGTATGAAGTATTTTGTGCATTAAGAGGGGGCACAGGTAGACCTTCCTGAGATGTCTGGGGCTTGCAGGATAGGTAGGATGTGAAAATGAGCATGATTCAGGGGATGACATTTAAAAGGATACTTCAAAGGGAAACATTAGTGTTTCACAGAAGCTGTAGCCTAGGAGTAAAGATTTTCCTTCTCTAAGAGAGGCTTGTTCATACTTTATTATGTCATTAAATAGGGAAACCTTTAAATTGAAGCAATGGAGCTTTATTTAAATTGGATAACAAACATTTTCCCAAATATTTCCTGTTTCATACACATCACTCAGAAGCTTATGAAATCCTGAACCTTGACTACTTTTGAAAACCTCTTGACTGTAACTCTGGATATTCTTGATGTAGCCCACAAATCCTGTCTCTCCCACTGATGTCTCCACTTCATTTACCAGGCTCAACCATACTGATCTTTCTACTCTTCCAATGGGACAAGTTCTTTTCTCCTCCAGAGCCTTTCCACATTCTTGTCCTTTGCCTCGAGCATTCTTTTCACCAATCTTCCTTATGCTAACTCTTGCTTATTAGCCAGGTCTCATTTTAAACATCACTTCTTCAGAGTCCCTGGTCACTCAATCTGAAAAATTTTCCCTCCTACTCTCAGTTCTTTTATACACATTCATGCTTGCTGTAGCAAATTTAATTATTGGCCCTGTCCTTCATCTGTTCTTGGGTCAACACCCTTTTCACTTACCAGGGTAGCTGTACTTTTGGGGAAAGGAGATTACTCAGATATTTTGAAAGCAGTTCTGGTTTCAAAGTTTGAAAAAACTTTCAAACTTTCTGGCCCAAGTTTGAGTTAAAGTAGATACAACTGATTTAGGGACCCCATCTAATAGATTCATTTTTCTGGTTCTTGAGTGCACACAGGATGGTTATACTTAGCAGCAAGCAGAATCCGGACCCCTCTATTCATTCTCTAGTTTAAGAACATTTATAGTAGAAAAACCCTGATAATGTCACCATTGATCAAGATAGTTGTCATAGTTTGGATTCCTTAGGAAACAGATTCTGAGACTATCCAAGAGGTTTGTTAAGGAATGCCTTTAGGATAAACACCTGTGGAAAGAATGAAGTAGGACCAGCTAAAGGAAATCCTGGACTGTGATACAAATTCAGTAAAGGCCTCAACAACTTCATGAGGTCCTCTGAAGCTGGGATGGCCTTCCACAGTTGTCTCTAATGGAGGTGAGGAAGTTAGAACTTTATATTCCCTTCACTGATAAGTCATTCAATGTGGGGTTCCTTCGGAAAACTTCAGTCATGACTTTAGATAAAGAGACTCTCTTCAGCCAAGGCAATTCCCAAAGAGATATGACAGATAGGGTAATAAGTCAGAGAGATTCAAATGGAGAATTTGAGCACCACATCACAATTTCCACTATGATAGTTATCCAGAAGCAGTACTGCATCCCAGGTGAAATTGCCAATATTAATGCCACTCTCAAGAGTTAAAGAAGAATCCCCATTATATCTCCATTCAATTCACTGGAAAGGTCCCTGCAGAAATCCAGATGAATCATGGCAGACAATAATATACTTGCCATACATTTTATCAATTGGCAGCCCCAACTGAGCTGTTATGTCTTATGTGGCATCATTATTACAACCCATACTCTGCCACATGGTATGTAATTATTGATCTGGAAAATTCATTCTTTTCCATTTCCTCTAAGAAAGAAGATTAAAATTGGTTTGCATTGACCTGGAAAGTATAGTAGCTCATATACATTGTCTTGCCCCAGGACCATGTAAACTGTCTTGCTCTCTGTCACATTATAGAGTATCACATTATTCCACTATATTAATGTCATCTTGCTTATCAGCCCTGGGGATTAGGAAGTGGAAAGCACTTTGAATGTCCTGATTAGACTTATCACTCCAGAGCAGAGAATGAAAGATAAAGATTCAGAGGCCAGATACATTAGTAAAGTTTCTAGGGGTTCAATGGTCGGAACATCTCAGGGCATCCACTCTAAGAGAGAGGACAACTTACTGCACTTACACCTCCTGTCACTAAGAAAGGGGCACAGCAGTTGGTGAGTCCTCCTTGGAGCTTGTAGATAGCATATACCATCATTGAAAATAATGCTCCAACCCACTTATCAGTACCTCAGAAGGTTTCCAGTTGATTGTGGAGCTCAAAGCAAGAGAAGATTTTGCATTGAATTCAAGATGCAGTACAAACTGACCTGTCACTTCGGCCAGATGATCAATAGATCCAATGATACTAAATCCATGTGAGAATAAAAACTTTGAATGATCCTGAAGGCTCATTTTCTTCCCATTTTTGATAATTCAACAGAGGCCTGGTTCAGTAGGCCTGAGTTGGACAGGCCTATATGAAGGACAATATTATAATAAAAAATTATTTTAAAAATTGCAAAAAAAAAGAAGAAGAAGAAGAAGAAGTGGCTAACACTCTTTATTGCTGAGCTCCTGAAATTCCTCTTTTCAGACAAGATCACTTTCTCAACCCATGAAACATCAAATGTTACACAGTTGCGGAGATGTTCCTTGTTTTCCCCCATCTAGTACAAATGTAGAGAATTATGGCCACAGAGGTTCCTCTCTCCTGGAACACTAATGATGGTATTTACAGACCGTCTGTGCTCAGACTAAAGTAATGAGAGTTCAGGGGATCGTGTGTATTCTAATACTTCTCCATTATAACTTCCCCACCCTAATCAATACCACAATATATGTGTGTCCGTATTACTGTGATAGATATAGACATTGTATGGAGTCTCTAGCAAGCCATAATAAGACAACTGTAGACTGTTATGAATCTGAAGCAATCTGCCTTTTGCAGCTGAGAATTTGTAAAGCAATTCCTGATGAGCTAGAGTTATAGCAGAGTGAGCACCTAGCCATGACACATCAAGTAACTATGGGACAAGAACTACCTATCATAAACCACCAATTCCCATGATTTGGCAGGCTAGAAACACTCCATATTCTAAAGAAAATTTAGGATTGAGCACAAGCAAGTCTAAGTAATTAACACAAACAGGTTGCTTAGGCCCCCGTGTCCCCTCTCTCTGTTGCAACAAAGCTTCTCTCTCTGCTTATATATTGACTTAAAAAGAGGCCCTATGCCAGCTGATGGCAGAGGAAAAGCTCTCAGTCCTGGTTGCACAGAGGCCATGAAGATGGACTTCTGCCACAATAGAGACCTGCTCAGGGCTGACCTTGAATGATGTGACAACGAGGAGCAATACCCTTGTCGGCAGAGCTCTGAAGAGTGCATTTTGTCATCTCCTTTGTATGGAGAAATAGATAGTATGAAATAAGACCTCATGGGCAGTGGTAAACAGCTTGGCTGGCTGGTCAAAGGCTTGGGAAAGCAAGATTGAAATATCCAAAGTAAAAAAGTCTGGAAAAAAGGCAGGTGAGTGGACCTAAGGAGAAACTTCTGTGTTTCGCATCAATGCCCACTAGAGAGTATTCACTGCAGGGAATGTTCTGATCAATGAGGGGGATCAATGCCTATAATGATAGCCTATGTAACACACAGTAAGGAGTAGATCCTACATCATGGCCTAGGACACAAACATGCGCACACATACACATCTGAAGGTAAATTTTCATGAAACAATACATATCCTTCCTATATACTAGTTACCATCCACTAAATTGCATGGCTCATTAATAATAGGACGTGAAATGTGAATCACCATTTGAAAAACACTGATGGAAATCCATCTTAACCTTCCTTTTATATTTAAGGAAACTGAGCTCTAAAGAAGGCAAGGTTTTGTTAAAAGTTATGAACCGATTCAGGACTAAAATTCATATTTCTTGATTTTCAGATAAATTTATTTTGGAGCATCTTTCTCACATTTGTTAAAGGAAATAAAAATGGAATATTTCTGAGCTAATATGGGCTACAAGATAATTTGAAAAAAATTTCTTTTTAGTAAACATCTACAAATGAAAGCTAAAATCCAACAGACATCCTTCAAAATGCACACCTGATCCCATAAGAAAGTAAAGTTTAGGGAATCAAATACAAAATAGAAGTAGGAGTCCAGAGTTGTTATCAAGAACAAAAACCCAACAAGAGGTCTAGAACATTAAGTTATAGGAACAGGTTGCATAAATCTAGACTTTTGGATTTTAATGGTCATGGGGGGGACAAGAGCTTGAGCTTTTGGAAGGTATGTGGTACAAACTGAGAAGTATTCTCAAAGAATGGACACTTAAAGGATTACAAGTTGGAAAAAAAAAAAACAACAACAACATCCTCTGCAAAAGGAGATTGTTCTTTGTTATAGCCTCAGCAAGAGATGGGAGAAGAATTCTCAGAGGAAGGGTATACATGACCCTATCCTCATAAGTGTGTTGCAGCTCAAAGTGAACTTTGTACATAACCCAGAAAACACCAAACTGAAAAAGTGGTCCCAGTTGGGTGTATCCCAGGAAATCTCTCAGAAATAGGAGCAAATCTTCTCTAGAGACAAGTATCTTCATATAGGTAAAGCTGCCAGATAAAATATATGTCGCAAAGTTTAATTTGAGTGTCAGATAAACAATGAAAAAGTTTTCATATAAATATGCAGCATGACATATCTGAGGAATATTTAAGAAGTATTAATTGGTTTTCTGAAATTCAAAGTGACTAGGTATCTTGTTTTTTCCTCTAAACTGGCAACTCTAATCCTAGTTCCCTACAGATGCCCACAGATAAGTTCAACAAATCATGGGTTCAAAATATAAAATTACATACGTGATGTCCCCATGCATTGAATGTGGAGACACATATGAGAATGTAGTTCTTCTATTAAGTCAGAAATTAAAGAATTTTGTAAAAATGTAAAAGACTGATATATCACTGACTTCTACCTCTGAAACCAATAATACATTATATGCTAATTAACTGAATTTAAATAAAAATAAATTTTAAAAATTCAACTGATAAACACACAGCTTAGGCCATTTATTATTGCTGGAGGAGGTAGAAAGACCCACAGAGACCTTCAAGTAGGTTCATAGTGTTTTGTTTCTTGAAGTGTGAAGTATTCCTGGTTTTACTATATTATCATTTGTACCACTTTTGTCTTAAATATCTTACCATAACTTATAAAATGAAATAAAAAGGAAAAAGAAGAACACTTTAAATGTTTATAATCTCTTCTCATTTTGCAAAGCAAGATGCATAAGGAAGAGCAAAACTAGTACTTATGAGAGATGGTTAAAAGGAAAATAAGGATAAAAGAAGAAAGCATATCTGGGGAAAGTTAGCAGATAGAAACTCACTACAAGAGCAGGATTAGTTTAGTTTCAGTGACCACTGCTGCTGCCTCCCTTCTACATCTCAAATACTGGCAAGGAGCATCTCATTGGACCCCAAATCACATCTAAAATGTCAGTGCAAGGGAGCTGGAAACTGCAATTCATAGGCTAATAGATCTCACAAAACTGAAAAATGAGGATTTAGGTTTTAGGGAACTGGATTTTGAGTGCTACTAAAAACTAGCTAGAAAACCCAGACCACTTTGGCTTCTCTGCTTGCATATACAAACTTCCACTATGTTAAAAATTCTAGAAAACAAGAATAACAACAATGGCAGGCATCTGCCCAACACAATACAAATATTTTTCATAGAAACACAAGCACTCTGATCCTCTTCCTCAAAGCAGGAACCAAAAGTCTCATAAATCACAATATCCATCTCTGGGTGATAATCATTCCTCTTTCAGGAATTCCCACTTGGGTCTTTGTGTCACTTTAGATCCTCCAAGAAGTAGATACTAAGAATTATATATAAAAGGGATTCATTGGGGAAAATGCTTAGGAAGACTAAAATGCAGGGAAGTGGCAGTATGCAGGGCATCTTAAAACTCCAGTGCAGACCTGAGAAAGTCTTGATCAAATTGATGTGAGCTCCTGAGCAAAGATTGCCATGTTGGATAATAATGGACCTGCTCTAGTACCCCCTGCCTGTGACTCTCAAGCATTGCCTGGATGCAGCCCAAGAAAAGAGTGTTCTTGGCTTGACTGCCTGATGGATCCAAAGGAGCAGCAGCTGAAAGATGTTACCAACTACACTCTTGCAACAGCTTCTCCCGAAGCAGATCTGAATGGTTCAGCTCCTTGGTCATCCCAATCTTGTATCTAAAGACTAAATAATAGGGACACCTGGGTGGATCACTCAGTTATATGTCTGCCTTTGGCCCAAGTCATGGTCCCAGGGTCCTGGGATTGAGCCCTCCATCAGGTTCCCTGCTCAGCAAGGGGTCTGCTTGTCCCTCTTCTCTGCTTCTCTCCCTTATTCATGCTTTCTCTCCCTTTCTCAAATAAATAAAATCTTTTCTTAAAAAAAGACTGAATAATAAATTTAATGACCACCAACAGGAGGTTGGTGGGAAGGAAAAAAAGGAAATTGGTATACACAAACAAGAAAATATGGGCAGCTGCTACAGTTCTTGAGTAAAAAACTGGAGCCATGGCTGGTGTGTGTGAACTCCTTCATCCAACTTGAATGAAGCTCAGCTGATTGTGGCTCTTTACTTGGTGATAGGACCCAAGCTTTCATTTCTGAGCTCTTGGTGGTTTTGCCTATGTTGAGTTGTTATAGTTTTCAGTTTCTCCTTTGGGATAATGAAATACTAAGAGCATCCATGGAAGATTTCATGGACTCCTTCCTGTCTAAAGTCTACTTGCAGTAAAATTCTTCTCTTCATGAGCAGTGTCAGTCATTTCAGTCAGCATCTTAACTCCCTAGTTTCTTGGTTCAATGGCATGGGGAGCTCCAAATGGGCTGGTAGCAGTCTCAACCCACAGGTCAATAGATCCATTGCATTTCCTGGAAGGAGCAACCCTCCTTTGGAAACCAAGACCGCTAAACCTTCAAAGCTCAAAGTTGTGGTAAAATGGGGTAAAACATTTTTGAATGGATCATTAGGTGAATAGTAAATGAAACCAGTCCCATTTCTATCCTTTGATTTACAAACCTATGTTTTCTAGCCATGGGAGAAAACATGGCACCATCTATTGAATACAGGTTCTTAATATACTCCGTTCTTTGTAAAAGAGCTTTCCAACCTCATATATTGTTAAACACAACAGGCTCGGCTATGGAACCTTCAATAGGCCATCTGTCTGTTCTAGAAGACATGCTGCTCTTGAATGGTAAGATGCAGGGTAAGATCAGTGAACCTCATGGACATCAGCTTATTGCCTCACTTCTATTGCATTATAACCAGTGGGTCAGAAGTTATGCCAATTGGAAAACCATATGATGAATAACAGCATTTAGTAAGTTATGTGTGATGGGGTAGCAAAAGCATGTGGGCAAAGTGGTCACATCTGTATACAAAATAAACGTCTATTACTATGATTTAAAAAAATTGTTGTCTATTCCACAAAAGAAGAGGTCAAGTGTAGTCAATCTTCCCCCAATCTTTGTTTGTGTGTCACATCATCCTCAGCCTGCAGATGACGGTCACGACAGGGTATTTTAAGAATGCTGATGCGCCTCTCGGTAATGATTTTTCAATGCCTAATCTAACACAGTGTCCTTGGGACTCATCTGAGGGATAGAGTTAGAGGGTGGGTGAGAAGGTCACATTTAATAAATCCATTCTGACAGTCTTATCCAAGGCTTTGGATTCCTTCTTTTAGACTCCACAAAGGAATCTCATTTCAGGTAGGACATTATTTGTCAGTCATTTCCAGCTGCTTCAGCTAACTCATTTAAATACAGAATTTCTCTTATGTGTAAATTTGGCCTAATCACATTTTACTTTATCCCTCACCTAACCCGGTCATAATTCATTCTCATACATTAGAATATAGTTCTTTTAATGCATATACTTTGGGGGTCAGATTTGAACTGATCCCCTACAAAGTCGATCAGAATGACTCTACTTTTAGTTTTGACTCCTATGAGAGGTGTGGTAGGAGTGTGTTGAGAGAATCAGCATCACCTGGGAAAAGTGACTATTTCAGCCAAGTCATTATAGTCTTCAAGCAAGGGAAGACAGACCTTCCAAGAAAGAGGTAGAGGGCTGCCTCTGACAGGATGGAAAGCTCAATGGGATTTGGGGTCTTAAAATACACTGATTAATCTTAATCCATCCAAATATGCTATTGCAAGTTTCCTGGTCACCTTCTTTCCCAATTAATCACTTTTATGTGAGCCTCTAAAGAAGCTGTGAATTGAAGTTGTGTTGTAATTCTGCCACCTACAGGAACTACTTTGGGTTGGATTTTTGATACAATAGATATGGGATTCTTTTAGTGCAATTGTAGAAGCTTCTCTGTCCCTTGGATAATACCTTTGAGTTGAAAAGCCCCAAGATTGTTGGGTTCGTTTTCTGTAAGCTGTCCATTGCTGTAGTCCTAGTACTTATCTCTTCCACCAGAGTATTCTATTGCAAAAGCCACCTGATCTCTCTTAATAGGTAACTGATTCCAGGGAAGGCAAGTAATAACTCAAGAAGCTGTTTTGACATTGTATACCATGAGCTCCCAGAATCTCACTTTTTAAATTGCTTTGAGTACTTTTTATTTCTTCCTCTGGATTGACATCACTGTCTGGTGTTGAATCCTCCCTCCAGTATAGCTCCATTCCTGCCTCTATTCTGTGTGCTCTTATTGTTATATATGCTAAATCTTTTATGTTATCATCCCAGCAGTAGGATTTTTTATTGTGTTATGTTAGTTTTTGATGTAGTGTTCAGTGATTTATTGTTTGTGTATAATACAGTGCTCATTACTACACGTGCCATCCTTAATACGCATCACTGGGCTACCCCATTCCCCCACTCCCCTCCCTTCTGAAACCCTCAGATTGTTTCTCAGAGTCTGTTGTATCTCATGGTTTGTCTCCCCCTCTGATTTCCCACCCTTCAGTTTTCCCTTCCTTTCCCTAATGTCTTCTGTGCTATGCCTTATATTCTACATATGAGTGAAACCATATGATAATTGTTTTTTCAAGATTTACTTATTTCACTTAGCATAAATTCCCCTCCAGTTTCATCTGTCTTGACCCAAATGGTGGGTATTCATCCTTTCTGATCCATTGTATATATGGACAACATCTTCTTTATCCATTCATCTGTTGAAGGACATCTCAGCCCCTTCCATAGTTTGGCTATTATGGACATTGCTGCTATGAACATTGGGGTCCATGTACCCCTTCTTTTCACTACATTTGTATCTTTGGGGTAAATACCCTGTAGTGCAATTGCTGACTCATAGGGAAGCTGTATTTTTAACTTCTTGATGAATTTCCATATGTTTTCCAGAGTGGCTGTACCAGCTTGAATTCCTACCAACAGTGTAAGAGGATTCCCCTTTCTCTACATCCACACCAACATTTGTTGTTTCTTGCCTTGTTAATTGTTGCCATTCTAACTAGTGTAAAGTGGTATCTCATTGTGGTTTTGATTTGAATTTCCCTGATGGCTAATGATGTTGAAGATTTTTTCATGTGTCTGTTAGCCATTTGTATGTCTTCTTTAGAGAAGAGTCTGTTCATGTCTTCTGTCCATTTTTTTGACTTAATCATTTGTTTTCTGGGTGCTGACTTTGAGAAGTTCTTAATAGAAATTGGATACCAGCCCTTTATCTGTAATATCATTTGCAAATATCTTTTCGCATTCTGTGGGTTGCTTCTTAGTTCTGTTGCCTGTTTGTTATGCAGAACCTTTTTATCTTGAGGAAGTCCCCCAAAGTTCATCAAATTTGGGGAAGGGAAACAAATTTTTGCTTTTGTTTCCCTTGTCTTTGGAGACGTGTCATGAAAGAAGTTCCTGTGGCCAATGTTGAAGAGAAAGATTACTGCCTGTGTTCTCCTCTTGGAGTTTGATGGATTCCTGTCTCACATTGAGGTCTTTCATCCATTTAGAGTTTATCTTTGTGAATGGTGTAAAGGAATGGTTCAGTTTTATTCTTCTGTATATGGCTGTCCACTTTTCCTAGCACCATTTTTTGAAGAGGCTGTCTTTTTTCCATATTTTTTCCCGATTTGTCAAAAATTAGTTTACCATAGAACTGTGGGTCCATTTCTGGAGACTCTATTCTGTTCCACTGATCTATGTGTCTGTTTTTATACCAATACCATGCTGTCTTGATGATTATAGCTTTGTGATATAGCATGAAATCAGGCAACATGATGCCCTCAGGTTTGTTTTTCTTTTTCAACACTTCCTTGATGACAGAATCCCATTTTCTGCCAGTGACAAGGTCAATACTCTCTGCACATCAAACTAGGTCTGACAATAAATAGATTCCCATCTTTGTAGTTGAACTCCCTGGAATTACTTTTAGTACCAAATACTATATCCAACAATATTCTATCAGGATAACAGAAAATACAATGTATCTCAAGTAGAAGGAGATATAGGGCATAAAAACAGATGCTTACAGAACTATTAAAGGGGCTTGAATGCAAAAGTCAGGAAAAAGTTGCTTGCTTTTCAGAGTTTAACAAACTTCAAAAATCATGGGAACCCACTGCTAATGATCTTACTCTCTTCAGCATTAGAGTGGCCATTTGCAGGAACATACTCAAAGATAATGGCAAGAACCTCACAACTGTCATCTGCTAAGATCTGTGTGTCTGCACTTAGCTGCTATTGGAAAATAATGGTTTCTCCCTGTTCTCTGCTTCCTGAAACTTGGCTACGGTTCCAAATTTGAAAGCTGCTGGAATTCTCAGAAATGTACCCCCGAGCTTTCAGCTTCTATAATTTTTAGGGGAGTTTAGAAAGGCAGAGAGGGTGCCCAATATCAACATAGAATATTTGGCATGTTGATCTACTTAATGTGGAAAACAAGAGTCATTTTCTCAGATACTTGCTATAAGGGTTAAGTGAGATAACACTGGCAAAGCCCTGAGCACAGGATACTATACATGAAAAAGCTTAATGAGTAGCCTGATATCTTTAACAGCCCTAAGATAAGAGTGCCTTATAGCTTTCAATTCCATTCTCTGGGATAAGCACTAGATGATTCCATATAGCTAATTTCCATTTGTTCTCCCCCCCCCCCCCATTTCCCTACTGCAGATGCCCTTCCCTGGGTCAGGTAGGCCGGCTCCTAGGGACCAAAGTCAGCTGAGACCCTGAATGTTACTTGGCTTGCCCTCAGCAGTGTGAGATACTGATACTGACAGAAGGTATAGGCAGGAGGTGAGGGAGCTTGGAGGTATTTCCTCCCTGTCCCTTCCCATTCAGACATTGTGCTGCCAGTGGTGGAGACCCTCCTTGACACCGTGCCTCCACACCTGCTATTCTTGGTGGATTCCAATAAGTATATTTTCTCTCCTTGTCTTACCTTCTCTTGCCTGGAATGCCTTCTACATATGGGTCTTTTTAAGATGCCCATAATTTGGGCGCCTGCGTGGCTCAGTGGGTTAAGCCGCTGCCTTCGGCTCAGGTCATGATCTCGCGTCCTGGGATCGAGTCCCACATGGGGCTCTCTGCTCAGCAGGGAGCCTGCTTCCTCCTCTCTCTCTCTCTGCCTGCCTCTCCAACTACTTGTGATTTCTCTCTGTCAAATAAATAAATAAAATATTAAAAAAAAAAAAAAGATGCCCATAATTCTTTCTTAGTCCTTTCACTAAAGTACTTTTATTCGAACTTTCTGAGGAGAATTCTGTTTCCTTCTCTGGACCCTCCCTAATTGATACACTCAGGGTTATCTCCCTTCACCCTGGGGCCTGCAGCTTTAGAGCCCTCAGAGGCCTGCATGGAAACTCTGCGTTAGGGGAGTGCTCAGTGGCAGGTCCAGCAGTGGAAGGATGGGGAACACAAAGACTTCGTCCACCCCTCTTGACAGATGAGCTATCAGCAAACAGGTAGTTCCCTCATGGAAAAACATATCCGAGGACCCATCTTGCGCCCCTGTCCAAAATGGAATCTGCAAACCCAGGGGTTGAGTCTCTGTAGCCTTGTGCCCAAATGTTCCGAGCAGCCTGCAACAAGAAAGAATTAGGGCACAGCTGAAATCCAGAAGGGAAAGGAAACGGGCTAAGATCCACGGGGAACAACGTCTATTTCTTAATCTGTCTCCTGCCCCAAATAGCTCTACTCTCCTCCCCCACTTGTGTTTACCGTGTCTGTTTCTTTCTCTGGCAGCAGATGCCACCAGGCATTAAAGTAGGTCACAGAGGGCGGTGATGAACCCACAAAGGCCCTCAGGCCACGACCTCCCCTGACCTCAGTCAGAGGAGGGCTCCCGGGTCTGGAGCCAGGGGGCTCCCGGGTCTGGAGTGGCAGAGCACAGACCCAGGGGACCCCGTGCTCTTCAAGACCCCCTGGCAGGGCCCGAGCTCCCTAGAACCACAGCGGGGTTCCTCAGTCCAGCCTGTGAGTGGCAGGGACCTGTTCTGAGCTGGCAGCAGAGAGGACAGCACTGGGCTGGGCCGCAGCCCTCCCTTCCTATCCTGCCCCAGCCCCTCCAGCCCCTCCTACCGCAGCCCTGCGGGAGTGCCCTCAGGAAGGCCCCTTCTTCCCAGGACAGCCAGGGAACCACATGCTCCTGCTGTTTCCCCTGGGAAACCCTGGCGTCCTTTCCACACAGACCCCCCAGGGCCAAAACCAAGGCTCCCAGACTGCCCCAGGGGCAGTGCTGTGTCATGGGTAGAACGCAAGTTACAGAGTCAGGAAACTGGATTTCAGCCCCAGTCACCTGAGGCTTAGGGCAGTAGGAGCTTGCCCAGAATAACCCAGCGGGGAAGCAGCAGAGCCCGCGCCCACAAGCCGCCCGCGTCTGCCTCCCTCACGGCCTGACCCCACAGCCCTCCTTCAGACCCCCCTGCCCAGCAGCCAGTCCTCACGTCGCCTTTCTCTCCCCAGGTTCTTTCGGAGCACGGCTTTGACCTGATCATGACCGACATTCGGGAGGGACAAACCTACTACGCGGAGGATTACCATCAACAGTACCTGAGCAAGAACCCCGATGGGTACTGCGGCCTCGGAGGCACCGGAGTGTCCTGTCTGCTGTGTGTTATGGTCCAAAAAGGTATATGTAGGAGCCCTGGCCTCCAGTGTGGCTGTGATGGAGCCCAATAAGTAAATAAGGCATAATTACATAAAGAATTAATTAAAGTTAATCGAGGTCATAAGGCTGGGGCCTTGATGTTGTAGGATTAGTGTTTTTATAAGAAGAGAGGCCAGAGTGTGTGCTCTCTCTCACTCTGTCTCTCTGAATCTCTTCCTCCCTCCATGAACACTCACTGTGGACAGCCATGTGGGGACACAGTGAGAAGCTGACCTTGTGCAAGCCTGGAAGAAGGCCCTCACCAGGAACTGAATAATCTGGCACCTTGATCTTGAACTCGCAGCCTCCAGAACAGTGAGAAAATAAATTCCTGTTGCATAAACCACCCAGTCTGCGGCATTTTGTTATGACAGCTGGAGCAGACTAACACAGTATTAAAAGATGATTTCCCCCCCACAAGTTTGGCCCTTGAAGTCACAGCAAAAAGGCCTTCAACAAACTGGGCAATTCTTTTATGGTTCACATCAGTGGCTTTTTCGAAGACTTTTATGGCTTTAAAAAAAAAAAAAAAAAAACAACCTCTGATTTATTCGGTATAATTTATATTTATTTAGCAAATTCACCTTTTTAAGCTGTATGGTATTATGAATCCTGACAAATACCAACAGCTGTGTAACCACCACCACAATCCAGACACAGAAACTTCCTATCCTTCCCAAAAAAGTTCCCCTTGCCCCTAGAAACCCATCCCCTTCCCCAAACTTCAGTCCCTGATAACAACTGATATGTTCTCTCAGCCTTCTCTTTGTCTTTTCCAGAATTCCATCTAAATGGCATCATACAGAGTGTAGTGTCTTGTGTCTGGCTTCTTCAAGTTAGCATAATGAATCTGAGATCACGTTGTTGCATGTATATATGGGGTTTTTTGTGTTTTTGTGTTTTTGTTTTTGCTGAATAGTGGTGCTCTTGTCTGGATCACAGTTTTATCCATTCACCTGAGGAAGGACGTGTAAGGTTTACCAGATTTTAGCAATTATGAATGAAGCTACTATAAACATTGTGAGACTTTATGGCGGACACGTCTTCGTATAATGGTGTTTTGATAAAAGTGTGAATTCACCTACTGATGTGCTGGGAGATTTGGGGATTCTTTGGGGTCTAAGTAGATAATGCATATGCTGTGTTTTCTTGTTCTGGACTCCGGGACCAGCCATGGACATGGTGTGGTTAAGTTGAGCAGGATTGTGGGTGACACTGGGATTTATTTCTGCCCTGTTCCACCTCATACACACAAGCTCTCCAGGCCCCAAAGGATAAAAACATTTATAGCCTCAATGAAATTCAACTTCATGCTGTTTTCCAAAGAACAGCAGTGAGGAGGCTTTCTCTCCCATTTCAGGCCCCCTTCTAGCATAGAAAAATATGAGCTAAGTGGATGAATTCTGATGCTTTGCTTACAGCTATGAGAAGTATTGTAAATGCTTATTGTGTGAAAAGTCTATACCCAATAACATGAACTAACTTCCTAGTATTTCATCTGCCTTTTTCTTATTCTGACGGGATATTTCCAAGAGTTTTAAAGATAAATTTTAAAGCCTCAAGACAGTCAGGCAAAGAAAAATGTCTATAGTCATTTCCCCTGAAATGGAAATCCATTATGTATAGAATTTTGGAGAATGTTTACATCTCTAGCTCCTTGCCAGTCTTTAGTAATAATCCTTGCTCCCCATATACCTGTCATATGCATGGTGATTTCTTTTGAGAATTATTCAGTGGCTGCATAGTAGGGAAGACTGTTTATTTAGATTTGAGCTTTATTCAATAAATTGACCTCTTTCTCCTGCTCAAATTTGTACATTATTCCAGCTCAATGTTTTAGTGTACCATTTGAAATTGCCAATATTAAGACTATTTTGGAGCTACTAAAACAGCAATTATATATGGTTTAACTTGAAAGTTCCCATAGGGTGCACCTGGGTGGCATAGTATGTTAAGCGTCTGACTCAGTCTCAGCTCAGGCAGTGATCTCCTGATATCAAGCCCTGCATCAGGCTCTGTACTCAGCGAGGAGTCTGCTTGGGATTCTCTCTTGCATTCCCTCTGCCCCGCTCACTCATGATCTCTCTCTCTCTCTCTCTCTCCCCCTCTCTCTAAAATAAATAGATAAATCTTGGGTTGTCTGGATTGTTCAGTTGGTTAAGCATCTGCCTTCGGCTCAGGTCATGATTCTAGAGTCCTGGGATCGAGCCTTTCATCATGTTTCCTGCTCAGTGGGAAACCTGCTTTTCCCTCTCCCTCTACCTTCCCCCACCTCAAATAAATAAATAAAATCCTTAAAAATAAAAAATAGAAAATCTCAAAAAAAAAGAGATCCTGTAGTTCCCATACACCTTGGTATTTTTGTGCATGTTTTATGCCCATCTAGAATGCCATCATTAGTTTCCTAGGACGGCCATTACAAAGTACCACAAACTGGGTAGTTTAGAACAACAGAAATTTATTGTTTGGGGTTCTGGAGGTCAAAAGTCCAAAATCAAGGTGTCAGGAAGCCATGCCTTCAGCTCAGGTCATGATCCCAGGGTCCTGGGATCAAGCCCTGCATCGGGCTCTTTGCTCAGCAGGGAGCCTGCTTCCTCCTCTCTCTCTGCCTGCCTCTCTGCCTACTTGGGATCTCTCTCTGGGAGGGATCTGTTCCAGGCCTCTCTCCTAGCTTTGGGTAGTTCCTTGTCTTGTGGCAGCCTAACTCTAATATTCACTTGGTGTTCTCCCTGTGTATGTGTGTATCCAAGTTTTCCCTTTTCACAAGGACACCAGTGATGTTGAATTAGGGACCAACCCTGCTCTAGGACAACCTCATCTTAACTAATTGTATCTGCAACAACTCTATTTCCAGATAAGGTCACAATCTAAGGTACTGTGGTTTGGGACTTCAAAAGATGACTTTTGGAAAGACACCAGTCAACCCATAACAAATGCCTGTCTGTCCCTCCTTAATACCATTTCTCTTTGTAGCCTGACTCAGCCCAGACAGAGCTTATTTTCTCTGGAGAATCTTCCCTAATAGCCTATTTCCACCATCCACCATATACACATGTTCCTCCCAGATTGGGTTGGACACCTCTCTACAGTTCACAGTGATACACTTATGCCACTGTATTGTTGATGTCTTTGGTCACATGCCTCTCCCAGATGGGTAAGAGCTTCTAGGAGACAGAGAACAAATATTGTTCATCTTTGCATCATGTCACAAGCCTGTCATTTAGAAAGTGCTGCATAAAATGCTAGCTAAACTATTGAACAAGTGAATGAACTGTATCAATGAAAGCCACCCTGCATGGAGATGTACTTTATGCAGGTCTTGCTTTATACAGTGCTGGTCAATATACCCTCATTTGCCGGAGCCTGTGGAGATGCAATTAGTAGAGAGAAGACATCAGTAGAAATGATATTAGTAGAGAATTAAAATCATGGGCTTGGTATTTGCCAGGTCCTGTGCTAAGATACACACATTATCTCATTAATCCTCCCAACAATATAATGTTGTATCATTGTTATCGCTATTGTGCAGAGGAGTAATCTGAGGCTCAAAGTTCAGTAGTTCCTCTTAGGTTCCCCAGGTGATGCAAGTTCTCTTATTTAGGTGTCTGAGGCTATCCTCGCTCTACTGTATCACCTGAGCTATTTGGACCAGAAGCCTCGGATCCTTTCTCCTAGGGAGTGGCTTCAGCTCTTTTGTCCTGATCCATTAGTGAACCTGAGATGCCTCGACTTAGGATCCCAACTGGTAAGGAGGCCTCCTACTCTCCTGCCCCTGCCCCCAGTTCCAAACTGACCTCCACATCCCAGAGGATTGGCTCATGGAAATCATCAGGTCCTGGAGGCAGGATGCCACTTGGCTGCTTTGTCTGGACCATGGCTGCTTCACCCAATGCTCTATTGTGACCCTGATGGTCAGGCTGTGAGATAGTAGACACACAGAGCAAAACTCAGATTTGGTCCCACTGAAATGAATTTGTACAGTCTCACCCGAAGGCTTTCTATTGACCTGAGTAAAGACCAGGGCCAATGAAAGGATGGAGGGATGGAAAAGCAATACTCTGCTGCTGGTTGCCCTGCTGCTGCCCTGGATACACAGCTCCCTAGCATGTAGGTGGCTCATGGTGTTTTTGTGTCTGCGCCTCACTGGGGCCCTTGCTCACTGGGGTGCAGGAGGATCACCTGGGGACCTTGTTCAAAAGGTCACGTTCTAGGATGCTGATTCCACAGCTCAGTGTGTGTGTGTGTGGGGGGGGGGATCCAGGGAACTGCACTTTTATTAAGTCCTTAAAGTGAATCTGATGCCCTCCGAGGCACCTGGACCAGACTTTCAGATCACTGCTCCCACAATACCTTCAACTTTGAATTTATATGTGGAGTATGTGGAGGAGACTGGGGTGTGTGTGTGTGTGTGTGTGTGTGCGTCTATCAGTCTGTCTGTGTCTCTCTGTGTGTGTGTATGCATGCATGTGTGTATTTTATGTGTATGTTAGATCCCAGAGTTTTCCATAGTGGATGGCTGAGAGGGGTAATCAGCCTTTGAGAGGGGTAACCAGCCATCAATCTGGAGATGAAACTAGCCACATTCCTACAGCTTCAAGGTCATGAGTAAGGCTGCTTTCTCTTTGAAAACATTCTGAAGGATCATGTAGAGCCTTATTGGCCTAATGCAAAACAGTAACTTGATATAACTATAATGAAGGCAGTGTATTAATAGCTACTATGGATTCCCCCTGGGTTCTAAGAATTTTTGGAGACTTGTGTTATGTTCAATCAGTTGTTGGTTGGCAAATATTATAAACCTCTACCATGTGCCAGGAGTTGTTTTAGGAGTTGGTTTATAACAGAATGGCATATTCATTTCCTATGCTCAGGCAGTTTTACTATCTAATGAGGGGAAGAACATATTAAACATATAAAATGAGTAAATAAGTTAATTTCAGTTCTTATTAAATGGGCTTATATGGGCTTATATGATGGAAGGCCTGTAGGTGGTTGTTGAGACTCTACTAGTAGGTGGTCTCAGGAAGGCTTTCAGTAAACCTCAAAAAGGCTTTGAGAGGGGCACCTGGGTGGCTCAGGGGGTTAAAGCCTCTGCCTTCAGCTCAGGTCATGATCCCAGGGTCCTGGGATCAAGCCCCGCATCGGGCTCTTTGCTCAGCAGGGAGCCTGCTTCATCCTCTCTCTCTGCCTGTCTCTCTGCCTACTTGTGATCTCTCTCTGTTAAATAAATAAAATCTTTAAAAAAAAAAAAAAAGGCTTTGAGAGCCATCTGATAATAAGGAGACATATTTCCAAGCAGATACGACAGCAAGTGCAAAGGCCCTGTGCAGTGAATGAGCTCAGTATGTTTTGGAGGCATACAGATTGATGGGGCAGACAGAGTGAATGGGAAGGGGTCACTGAAGAGAGATGGGCTCAGAGGGACCAGTGGGGTCCAGATCATGCTGAGCCTTGTAAAGGCAGAGGAAGGACTTGGGATTTTATTCTGGTTACAATGGGAAGCCATCAAAGAGTCTAAACAGGAGAGTGAGAAAGGAGAGGTACTTGAGAAAGAGACACCGGTTGCTGCAGAGGAAATGTGTGCAGGGGCAAGAGTGAGTGAGTATGAAGGTGTGATGGCCTGGATGGGTTTAGAGGCAGCAGGCATGGAGGGAAGTGGTTGGTTTCTGGATATCTTTTGATAATGCTGACTGGACTGGCTGATGCATTGGATGCCAGGAGACAGAGAAAAGGAGGAGTAAAGGATAAGTCCCAGATGATATTTTTGCCTAAGCAAACAGATGCAAAATATAACTGTGGGAAGCATATAGGAAGGCAGATTTGACTTTACTGGGGTCAAGTAAGCTGAGAATTCTATTTGGGCCACATTAAGTGTGAGGTGCCTCTTAGACATTCTTGTGAGTAGGGCAGTTGGTTAAAGAGTTGAGGGCTAAGTGAAGAGATCTGAGAGGTCAAATGTGAGATCTTCTGTATAAAGATGATATTCAAAGTTATAGCTGACAAGAGATACCCCAGGACATACTTTGCTAAAGTGCAAAGAGAGAGAGGTGGTCTGAGAATTGAGCCTTGGATTTTGGAAGGAGAGGAAGATTTAGCAGAAGAGCATAAATATGACCATCGATGTAGGAAGACAACCAGCAAATGCTTTCTCCCACTAAAATTTTGTCCAGAGATGACCTCAGATTTCACCAGGGGTTTTGGGCAAAACTCAGACCTCTTTCTCCTTGATCCAGATTAGGGTGAAGCCAAATGCCATCCCTCTAAATCAATGTCACATGAAATGTTACATTAACTTATATTTGTGTTAAAGATGAGAACACTGAAGCTTAGAGATGTTAAATCACTGGCTCCAAGTCACACAGCCAACAAATAATGCAGGCAACTCAGAACTTCTGATTCCAAAACCCATTTCTTTCCCTCTTCGCCAGGTGCCCTGCCAGCTAGGACAGAATCAGGAAGTTTCATGCTAAGACCAGAGTGCATTTTGCACATTTGAGTCTGTCTCTCTGGTCCTTCTTCTCGTTCTCTCATAGTCACCAACATATCAGTAGAATCTTTAGGGAGAAAGACAATTTGTCTAAGATAGCTTGATAGTATGAGCAAGAGAAAACACTTTGGACTAAAAAGCTGAAATGAGACCTTGCTATCTTAATCTGCTTGATCATATCCCTGGGTCTGGATCAGTCAGTCACTTGGGAAAAATCTAGAGTCTGAAGTGATTTCGTTCAGGTGGGACTTGCAAAGGGACATCTCTGAAACACCCCCAGGAATTTTGCTCTGTGGTGCTGACAGACCCAAAAATTCATTTGGTTCTCTATCTACAGAAAATAGAGCCCCCTGGGCTCCCAGGGATTCTCCTAAAATTCACAATCACAGGTCTTTTATTTTTCAAGTCAGTCCCAATTTTATGTAATTTTCAACAAAGTTGAACCATTAACATATGAAAATATAAAAAAAATTAGTATATTTGCATGAGACTTTTTATGTAAATACATGGACATTTCAGTATGCATGACGTTTGGCAGCCTGATATCAATATCAATAAAGCATTTAAAACATTGTAATTGAAGTGATATACCTCTTAAGGAAAAATTAATAAGGAGGCTAAAATATATATATTTTAAATATAAGAATTTAAAGATAACATTTTACATTAATGTAATTCAAGTAAAAATATTTCCCTCTCACCATTTTGAACTGTAAAAGTACAGTGTGTTAGAATGGGAAAGAGCCTTAGAGATAATCTTATTAAATCCCCTCATTTTTAAAAGTTTTTATTTAAATTCCAGTTAGTTAACATACAGTGTAATATTAGCTTTAGGTGTGCCATATAGTGATTCAATACTTCCATACAATCCCTGGTGATCATCACAAGTGCACTTCTTGAGAAAACTAAAGACTCTAACAGGTAGCCTGTTCCCCTATAGAGAAATTCCACAAACAATATGCAAATATTTAACACAAAGAATATATAATTGGGCTCTGGACTCTCCTGAATTTCACCTGCACAGTCTCAGATTGTCCAGATCAGCCTCAATTCTGTGCAAATACCAACAAAGTGGAATATAACAATATGGCAGAAGTTTTAGACTTCTGTAAGATGTTTTATATCATCTGTAGTTTCTACCCACTGATGGTGGAGCTGAACAACCCTGATAGCTCATCTTTAAGAAAATCCTGCAAGAGTCTGAAGGCCCTTCTGAGTCTTCTTTCCTTTCATGTTTCTTGTAAGGTTTCTTATGTTGGCCACCCATCTCTGAATATACTCCATTTGTTAATGTTATTCTTGCCCTTGTGGCTCCAAACTGACAACCATTCAAATGTTGCCATCTATGAAGTAGAGCACTTAGCAGTGATGTCATGTTATCAGCATCTTATGGTTGATATTTTCGTATGAAAACTTCCAAGCTCCCTTCACAGTCTAGAGCTTTGGATCTATTATTTTTCTATCTGGAGATGCAAGACTTTTATTGAGTCTGATATTGATGCCCATGCCCAGGATTCAGATCTGGCCAGATAACTTTCAATCTCAATTCTCTCATTTGTAATATTAGTTCTTGCTCAGTTTCATGTCAGGCCTTATTGTGTACTTTTTCCCCAGGTTTAAGATGAGTTTTTACCCATTTAAATTTTAAAGGTATCTATTAACACTAGCCTGGTTTGGTATCCTACTGCCAATCTAACATCCCCAGACCTTTAGCAAAAACTACTGATAGATCATAGTCCTTTTTTCTGTTGCACTTAGATGCACCTTTGAACTTGTCTTACATAGAGGACTGCAGATAGCCACTGCCTCCCAGTCAGTTTTAGCTCTCCAGGTGAAATCTTTTCTCCATCTCACTCCAGAATTGCAGGTACACACGAAGTTGAAGACCAATACTTAGGATATAATGTCTTAACCTGTTTAATGTTCACCTTAGAGAGCAGTCATCAAATTGCATACAATCATTTTAGCCAATAAGATTCTTGAAGAATTGAGCAGACACTTTGTTGAAATATAGACATACTGTGAAAGCTATGGGCAAGAAGCATAAATAATTAGACTTCAGAACCAGACACACGTGACTGAAAAATCCCCATCTGCTCCATACAAGCTAAATAATCATGGGCAATCACATGATGTCTCAGAGATTAATTCTTCAACTATAAAATGGGAATAATAAAATATATCTTAGAGTTTCTCTGGGAATATTAAGTGTCTCACACATATGCAAAATGCAGAAGCTGACTCATAAGTAGGTATTCAATAAGAAGTAGTTATTATGTTGCAAGACTGATATATTAGAGATTTTTAACCATGAATCCAATCTAAATCTTAATCTTCAGTAGTTTTGTTTAAACTTTCACAAATCATTATCTTATTTAAGTATTTAGAAAATTTCCCAGAGGTCCAACTTTGCTTTATTGTAGATTAATTCCAAGATTCCCTTTTTGACCCTGAAAACTCAACATTTTCATTGGAGGTTGGGGTTCAGGGTCCTGGCCATGTGTGGTGTTCCACTGGGAATGCTGAAATGTCTTTCTTGACAGGAGCAATGTGGGTGAGGAAGATATTCCTAAGCAACAGCTCCTTATTCTCTTTGTATCTTCAAATGAAATGACACCTGTATGAGCCACTTATTCTGCCCCTGCCCAAGGCTTTCTGACTTAGGAACTCAAAGAACAGCCAATTCTTTAGGTGTGGGGTGAGGGGGACACAGCATTTTGAACTAAAGTCCCTCAATTCCTGATCACCCGTACAGGTCATTAGTATGTCAAAGATTTTACCACTGATATTGAGACCTTTCTGTCCACCCTGTCCATCCATCTATCCACCCATCCATCCATTTATTCATAAGTATGTATTGGGTTTCTACCACATACCAGTCTCTAAATCAGATAATGAGGAAACAAAAATTAGCAAAACATGCTTCTTGCCTTCATAGAGATTAGAATTTAATGGAGGAAATACACTTTAGCAGTTTCACAAATAGTTAATTTCTGCTGTTAGTGGAAGGTAGGTTGTCAGGAAAGAAAGTTATATGGAGGGTAGCTTATATAATCTTGAAAGGCAAGGAAGATTTCTTAAAGGACTTTATAATTGAGCTAAAATGTGAGGGATACACAGGAATTAAACACAGGGTACATAGGGATAAACAGGAATTAAATTAAAATGTGAGGGATACACAGGAATTAAGCAAAGAGGGGCATATGAGATAGGAGCCTGTCTTTCTGGTAGAGGCATGGAGAAAAGCCCTGGGGTGGGAAGGAGCATGGTACTTCTGGGGAGCTGAAGGGCCAGGAAAGTTGGAAGAGAGAAACCCAAAGGCAGAGATAAGCCGTAGCAGGGCTGGTGTTTGGCAGTGATGGTGACATGCATTGGTTGTGGGAAAATGTAGTAATAATGAGAGGTGTGATGAGGGTGACATGGTGGGGACATGTGGTGGTGAGGTTGTATGTTGTGTTGTGTGGTGGCAAGGTTGTGTGGTGTGGTAACCTGTGATGTGGGGATACGTGGTGGGGATATGTAGTACTGGTGTTGTGTGGTGGCAGAGTTGTATGGCTATGGTGATATTTGGTGATGGTAACATGGGTGGTAGTGATGTGTGGTGTGGAGGTGGTTTGAATAGGTATAACTTCCATATTATGCATATCTGTGGAAATTTTTGAATGCCATTGTCTTTTCTCCCCCATGCATAAGCATAGTTAGCAGTTAGAAAGCAATTTGCCCAGTGGTAATGAAAAGAGATTCTGGAGCTAGACTACCTAGTTTCAAATCTTGGTTCAGTTACAAACTTTTGGGTTTTGGCTAGCTGTCCTAACCCTAACAGAGAATTAAACTGTTTTGTGCAAAACAGAATGGTGCCTGGCAAGTAGTAAGCACTCAGTGTTTTAGATTTTATGATATTTATTTTTCTCATTACTCAAATGACATTTAGAAGACACCAAAAGATCTCAAAACAACCCTACCACATAGAAAATGCCAAAATTTTCATTCCTTTTAAGGTGCAATTGGAATCCCTAGAATTAAATTAAATGAAAAGCAGTGCCAATAATCTCAATAGGAAATACAGGACAGCAATCAGGAAGAAAGGGGCTAATCAATTTCCCTTTGCCTGTAAAACTTCTGGTGTCTGTGTCATCCAGGTATAGAAATTGAAAATATAAGTCCAGAGCTAAGGAGAAGGATTTTATGGTCTATACCAAGGTACCATACCACAGCCTTATTTTTCAGAGGACACTGAGGCCTATTTTCAAATAAATGAATATTCCCATTTAGGCTTCCTTACTGAGCAGCAATAAAAAGATCCAGCTCCAGGGTTTGTGGTAGTGTCTTCCCACAAGCCCTCAGAGGAAGACCCTTCCAAAAAGCAAAGCTGTGGTGAAAGAAGGAGCCATTGTTCCCGATAAACACACCATTACAAATGTGATGCCTTTCACCAGCATTAGGAAGCATCATTCTTGTTTGATGGATCTCCCACCTGGTGCTAGTTAACCTGGCTAAGCCACTGCTATCTGTGTGCTGGGGAGGCAAGAAGAAGGGGCACTAAACTTAAGTTTCTTCCAAGCCAACCAACCTTGACAGTGGAGCCCTGGTTCTCTTGTCCCTCTTCCTTCTTTTTGCTTTCAGTGACCTGTGGCCAAATAAAAAGTAGCAGGCCTGAGAAGTCAGAAACTTTGGAAATCGTAGGCGGGGATCCTGCAGACATTATAGATTTTCCATGGCAGGTGAGTATTCTTCACCGCAGGAGACATATCTGTGGAGGCTCAATCCTGAGCAGGTGGTGGATTTTAACTGCGGCCCACTGCTTCATAAACAGACATAAGTAAGTATTCCAGACAGACCTGTTTTAACTGATGTGCTAGGATATTTGTCCTTACATCCTTATTATTCTCCTGGAAACTCCATCCAAGTTTGTCAGTCTCAAAACGAAATACCAGGAGGCTAAATATATGCCTGTGTGATTGAATATCACACTTTGCAGGTGGTAGAGATACTGTTCTCTTCCTAGGATGTTTTACGTCTCATTTCATGGGACCCAGATGGTAGAACAAATGTTCTTTGGACTTCTCGGCATCTTGCCAAGTGCATGTGGTCCTGGTCCAAACCTTTGGAAAATACTTTCCTAAGCATTTGCATTACTTGGGGAGAAAATGAACTCGACAGTGGCCATGGATTCCGAGAATCCTAGAAGGGATTGGGATCCAAGGGGAGGGTCTCAGGCCCGGCTGCATGACAGAAGTTCCTGAGATGCTGTCTTAGCTCAGTTCCATGCATCAATATCTTTGAGAAACTTCCCAGGTGTGTGTTAATAGCTAGTCCACCCCTTCCTGCAAATCAAGATCAAGTCCCTCAGTTACTTGTACATAGCACAACTTTCAGACAGTTGTTAATAAAATTTACTATTGAATTTGCCCAAAAGGCCATCAAGGCAAAAGCTGGTTGGCAATGTGGCAAGTCTGGAACTCGGGTCTGTCTTCTTCTGCCCAGTCAGGGCCCAAGTGCATGGCCCCAGCTGTCTCCATCCCTCCAGCTCTCAGGATCACAGTCTCACACTGGTGGAATTATTTTCTCTTAAGGCTCACCTTTTTTGCCTTCCACCACTTACCTCTTCGTTCTCTTTCTTTTGTTTTGACATAAGATCTGACTTGGAGATTATACATAGTGCAAGAAGCACTGGCACCAAGAAATCGAAGAGGATGAAAGTGGACAAGCTAATTACTCACCCTTATTTTGACAGCTGGCTCTTGGATAATGACATTGCTTTGCTCTTGCTCAAATCTCCGTTGAAGTTGGATGCCGAGAAAGTGCCCATCTGCCTTTCAGAGGTCACTGACATAGAGAGCTGGCGAAATTGCTGGGTGACTGGATGGGGCATTACCAGTGAGTTACGACAGCCCAACCCAGTGGGGGATGGCACCCTGGTTGATGTTTTAAATGAGAAAGTAAACTCTGAAGGCTCTGCTAGCTCTGAGAAGTCTGCCTGGTGGGTTTGGAAACTTCTGGTTTTTATTTAAAGACCCATAATGAGCCTTAACTTCAGTCCACATGTGAATCATCCTTCCTTGGCCTTCCTGGGTTCTTGTAGCAAATTTTATGTCCATATTGTAGAACACAAACCCTGAACAAGGACTCAGTGATAGGCGAGGAAGAAGTGTTTAGAGTCCAAGGGTGACTTGGAGGAATTTGGGGGAACATATTGATGGGCAAAGGAGTGGCAAAATGGACTGGGCTCCAAGAAGCCTACACTAATGTCAGCAGAGCAGCTCGGTTCTGATCCCCTGTAACAAAGGGTTTGGTGGCCCAAATATTTGAAAACTACAGATCCAGGCCAAGGAGAAGGGGACAAACTGAATATAAATTTGTCCTTATAGAGTCAACCTGTACCCTACACCCATCACTCCACCCAGCTAACTCATAAAATTGTGCCCTTTTGTCATTATTTTGGCAAATATGTCTTACTCTAAAATCTAAAGAACAGAAAAAAAAATTCCAAAAAAAAAAAAATTCCAGTCAGTGTCATTCTTCTAAGTAGACACACAAATGACAATACATTAATCCCCACATGGTCCCAAAGCTCAGAGTCTGTTTAGAATTCCTCATTGGGAATTACCCTTGGAAGCTTCTCATGAACTTTAAAAAAGACCACCTTCTTAATTTAAAGTTCCTCTGTGTCCCTCAGCACATATTCATTGATCCTCTTCCAGGCAGTGTTCTAGGCTCCGGGAATTCAACAATATACAAAAAGGGAAATAGCCTTTCTTAGGAGAATAAACATTCTAGGTATTAGGTTCACCTCTTAGATAGACAGTGAATTACTCAGAAGCTCTGACATGATTTAAATCCATCTTTATGAGCCATGGGCACCAGGACAGAACTTGCCATCAGGAGTTTTCTTTACCTTTTTATGGATTTAAATGAAATACCTTTTTAGGACTACAGAGTTAGCACCTTCTGCAGAATGAGAAAAGTACACTGAGACTGGGATCCAATAGATACCCAGTTGTGGGGAGCTCTGGATTCAAAGAGGATGGGATTCAGTGTCTCCTGAACACCTCTCTACCCTTACTAAGTCCAGATTTGGGTAATTCTCTAAGCTATACGGTAGTTCCTTTGTCACTGAGGTGAAAAGATGTGATGGTGAATGGGTGCTTGACCTCAGCCCAAAAGGACCACTTTGAGCTCAGGGGCCTTTCCCTATCTGCTTCTTCTTTGGGTCAGTTCCTATGAAAAGTATGAGTCAACAGCTAAACAAAGTCAGCCTCAACCTGGTCAAATGGGAAACGTGCTCCTCTGTTATGTATGTGCTCACCAGGAACATGCTGTGTGCTAGGAATGCTGAAGAAGGGAAGGACGCCTGCCAGGTAATGGAGCTTGTCCCTTGTTTGGAGAGGGACTGCCACAGAGGGCTGATAAATATTTCTGGGATAATTTGCTCCCCTCTACCCCCTCTGGATAAGTTTCCTAATGGTACTGTAACAAATTACCACAAGCAGGGTTGATTTAAACAATGGAAATGTATTCTCTTATAGTTCTGGAGGCCAAAAGTCCAAAATCAAGGCATCCGTAGGGCCATGTTCTCTTTGGAGGCTCTAGAGGAGGATACCTCCTGGCCTTTTCTTACTTCTGGTAGTTTCCAGCAATTGGTGGCATTCCTCAGCTTGTAGGTGAATCATTCCACTTTCTGCCCCAATCTTCACATTGACTTCTCCCTATATGTCTGTCTCCTATTTTCTCTTCTTCTAAGGATTTCAGTTATTGGCTTAGGACCCACCCTAATCCAGTAGGACTTCATTTAATTTAACCAAATACATTTACAACAGTCCTATTTCTAAATAGGCTCACATTCTGAGGTTCCAGATAGACTTGAATTTGGAAGGGATGTTATTCAGCTCAGTACAGATGCTTTGTAACCAAAGGGAGACTGTGTGGGATAGTGGTTAGGGGTGCAGTTTCCCGTAACTTCCCTCTCAGCTCCTCTACTTACAACCTGTGACTTCCCTCCAGGCCTGTGCTTTTTCAAATTTCCTCGTCTGTAAAATGGGAATGTTAAGAGTTCCTACCTTCAAGGACTATTGTGAAAATTAAGTGAGTCAATGTACAAAAGCACTTAAAACAGTTCAGAGCAGAGGATGGTCATAGTAAATTCTATAAATATAATTTTTTCCATTGCCATCTCTTACACCTGTTCAGTGCTTAGGAGTGTACAAATCGCTTCCACAAATACACAAAATGCCAACTAGCCCTGGGATGCAGGTTTATTTCAGATGAGGAAACAGGATCAGAAAAGCTCACAGCCCTACAGAGGATACATTGGCAAGTTAAATTACAGACCCAGAATTCTAAGGAAGGCACTCTGTCTTCTGAGATTAGAGCCATCTTTTGGGTTCTAGTAGGAGCAGGGCTTCAAATCCATCAGCCCAGCCTGGTCATGTCCAGACTTGGCTAGTTCAACAGCTACAGAAATGCTGAGAGCTCCTATTGAGTACAGGCTTGTCAGATAACAGGGGAGTACAGGGCATCAGAGGTGTTGTTTCCTTCCATCCACACAGCCATGTTGCAGGAAATTTAGTTATTATCACATCGAAGAGCATTGAAGCAGAGCCCTAAATGCTGAAGAACATTTTCACATTGTCTCAGCTAAATGCTCCCCCTGGCATACAAACCAAGATCTGTTGGGCTTCAGAAATAGAAGGTCTTAACTGTGCTGCTGTTCTGCCTCATATCCTTCACGTAGATCCCCTCATCTCCACAGAAGAGATTGTAATTCTCCATTTTCAAGAAGGGTCAGGGGACGTTCCAATGACCTCACAGAATTGGGTAAAGAAGAGTTTGGTTCAAAGTTAGCTGATGGGCACAGTGATCTTTCATGATAACAATCTGGTTTAGAAAAAAATCAAAGAAACCCCTATCTTGTTTATTTTGTCTTATTTGTTTTGGATTTGGGGGTTTTGTCATACTACTGAATGGTACTTCTTTCCAACTTTTTTGTGTCTCACTTAACATTTTCAAAAATAAGTCTTTCTAAGCTGTGAAACAATATATAATAAAATAAATAATAAAATAAATAACAGCTAAGTATTCATATTTGCATACTCAAGGCTATGGACAATTATATTTGACTAAGGGGTTGCCTCTGCATGGCTAGAATTAGAAATTATATTTATTTCATTTATTTATTTGAGTGCATGGTAGGGAATATTCAAATGTTATAGATGGATGTACAGTGAAGCAGAAGTTTACCTCTTAACGCTTGTCCTGTTCACTCCCCAGAGAAACCATTTTTACAGTGTTACCTTTTATCTTTCCTGAAATAGTCTTTCCACATATAATCATATGTGTATTTATATATAAATTCACTTAATTATATAACTATGGGTATTCTTCCTGTTCTTTTTCCATATCTGAGATTTCTAATTTTTTTGATGAAGGCACATAATTTTTAATAGAATTTAGTAAGTCACAGAGATGAAAAGTATAGCATACAGAATATAGCAAATAATGTTGTAATTACAATGTAATTACAATTACATTGTATGGTGACACTTAATGTCACTGTATAATACATAGAATCATCACATGACTATGTTGTGCACCTGAAATTAATATGACATTGTATGTCAACAATACTTTAAAAATTTTAAAATAAAGAAATGGCCCAAAGATTTGGGGGCATTGAAAGATTGTGTGTTCCTCAATTTTCATATCAATGATGCCATTCTCCTTACTTGTCCTTATTTGACAATCTTTTTCATGATACTTTAAAATTCATAAATTGTTTCAAATTTAATGTTTTAAACCACAATATAACATGTTGACTCACTTTTGGTATCTTTCGCATTTTATATGTATCAGTTTATGTACTTGCTGTATTTAGCCAATTACCTATTATGAGGTATAATGGATATTTATTTTTGTTTTTTACTTTTTGTTATTATGAACTATATAGAAAGACCAAAATGGGTTGGCTGAAAGTAGATTTAAAGTACAAAAGCAGTGAGAAAATTGTAAGAATTCTGAAAATCAGTGAAAGTGTTGAGGTAAAATGGATTAAAAAAGCACTCATTGGTACATCAAAATGAACACATGTGACTTGATGCTGCTGCTGCTGCTTCTGCTGCTGCTGCTGCTGCTGCTGATGATGATGGATATTCTTTTTTTTTAATCAAACTATCATTCATTGCCATTGTTTTTGATCAAATTGTTTGCCACTTTGTCTGACAGTCATGGGGCTGGGAGTATAGTCATGCAGTTGGAGAGTCTAATCAAACTGCCTCTCACCAAAAGACACTATAATGCTTTTTGCCTTATGCCAGTTGTCCACACCTCAATAGGCTATAGAAGTAATTTGTTACTTTCCCTTCCACTCCCAAACAACTTTTTTCTCCTAGGGTGACAGTGGGGGACCTCTGGTTTGCCAGAAAAAAAACAACGAAAGCATATGGTTCCAGCTGGGCATTGTCAGCTGGGGAGAAGGCTGTGGCCGGAAGGAAAAGCCTGGGGTGTATACGAAGGTGTCTAATTATCTGTTATGGATTAACACGGAGACCACGCTCTCAGGAAGGCCTTATATGCATGAGCCGGACTCTGGGTACAGTTTGCTTCAACCACCCTGGGCCATCTTGATACTGTATTTTGTGATACTTCTATTACACCTGTGATTAAACACTGTAGAGCCTCAAAACCAAGTGTCCTCGGTTTTTGGAGTAAGGTCAATGGTGGGGTACAAGGGATTCTCATAGAATTAATTATGTCTGAAATAGTCATATACTTATAATACACCTGCGACCCACTGCAGAGCCAATTGTTCCCTTGGAACTTGGAGGCAGGTTACCAACTTCATCTTAAGGCCTCTCCAGAGGTTTGGATGGAGAACCTTTGCATGGAGAGGAGCATGCCAAGGATCTCTGAAACAGAAATCCTATTCTTTTCTCTCCTATAAACAGATATCCTTCCACAGATTCTTTCCAAAGGAGTAAACAGTACCCCCCCCTCCTTTTTTGGTCTTAAAATAACATTCCAACTCTTCTCTCTTCCTTCATTTATAGCTAATCCCTGAGACCTACAGATTTGGTCTTCAGAAAGATCCTGTTCTTCACCTTCTTTTGCTTCCATAGCTACTACCTGGTCCAGAGCCCATTAACTGCTGCTTTGGACTCTCAGAGGTCATGTGGAACAATGCTCTGATTCAGGATCAGGAAATCATTGAAGTAGAAATGTCCTAGAGATGAAGTGGGAAAGAAACACACAGCTGAATGGGTTATAGTAGTCAAGGCACCTTTGCAGGCAAACATCAGAAACAACCTGAAGCAAAAAAAGGAAATGATAAATATATTGGGGTAGAGCAAAATCGAAGGAATTACTGTTCTAGTAAATAGTGTCTAAAAACAGTCCAAGACTACATTTTGGACCATTGGAAAGTGTAGATGGACCCTCCATCCTTCATGCAATCACCCATGAGCATAATTTTTTCCAACTGGACAAGAGGTAATAAATGGCATTCTTTTCTGAGGCAATTAAGCACATTTTTGAGGAGAAAGGGAAAAGCTGTACTCAAAAATATGGGTGTTTTTAGATGAGTTTGCCTAAAGTAGAATTCCTTTTGCTGTGAATAACAATAACAAAATAAAATAAAAAGGTGAAATCTTTTCTGCATATACATAGTGAAAGGGAAGAAAAGAGGATGAAGAGAATTTCTCTGTGCTAGTTTTCATTGGCTGCATCAGAAGAGGACAGCTTGGCCACCATCTGAATCTAGAGAGTGGGTGGAGAAGCATTTCAGTAGATGAGAGCAGGTGTGTAGTTGTTTTGCCGAACCTGCAGAGCTACCCTAAACTTTTGACGATTGGTAAGCAGGGAAATACAGCTACCAGCAGATGGATGACTGATCCTGAAAAAGGTAGGTTTATAAGAATTTCCTCTTTTTCATGAAGGAAGCAGCTGTGACAGCAACTTGACCTTCAACTTGGCCTCCAGAGGGCAGAGGCTGGGAGAGACTGAGAAGCCACAGTCTTGTGCCCTCAGCTCAGGGCAGAGGCTGACAGAGAGGTTGAAACAGCCTGCCACTCAGCCAAGATCCTGGAAAGGAAGTGTGTGCAGGAAGAGGGCTGCTTTGACTCCATTACAAAGCATGTCTGATTTTTGACAACCCTGCAAGGAAGAAATAAGAGCTCAAACTAGTAACTTTTTTATTTAAATTGAGGTATAAATTACACAGAGGGACATGCCCAGTTGCTTATAGACTGAGTATGTGTGCTTCAACAGATGTATATATTTATGTATATATTTATTATTTATTTAGCTTATATTTATTTATTTAGCTTTAACATTAAGGTCTATGATCTATTTTGAAATAATTTCCATGAATGATGTGATATGGATCAAGATTCATTTCCTCCATATACACAGCCAATTTAGTTGAAAAGACCTTCTTTTCACCCATTAAATAGCCTTGGTGTCTTGGTTTAAATCAGCTTACCATAAAATATAAGTGTGGGTCCATTTGTGGGACCCAAATGTTTTGTTTTGTTTTGTTTTGTTTGCTGTCCTGGGTAGTCTTGAATTAGGTGTCTGATTTGGGTTTTATTTGGTATCTGATTTGTTACCACTTGAAAATAGGACACAAGTAGTCTGTGGCATGTACTCATTTAATTATCACCTATAGTGTCTTAGAATGAATTAACAATTGAAAGCAAACTTTGACAAACCAAATTGCTGTGGAAATGAACCATTATAATAGAATGAGAAATACAAAGGCTATGGGAGTAGCCTAACTACCTAGAATAAAGCTTAAAGAAACTAGTAAACTCAGGGGTTTATGTTTTGGGCTTAAGCCATAGTCAAAGAACCAGAGAGTGTCTCTATCTGCTATATGAAAAGTATCTTCTCTCTTATAGCTGCAGAGCTAATGTAGCCAAAATTTAAGTCCCCAGTCTAATGGCAGTGGTTGCATAAATACAGTATAAATTGAATTCATAGCCCCTATAGGTCTCTCATACAAAAGATAGGACTGGGGAAAGAGTAGAAACCTGAAAACTGAAATAGGATATTAGGGTGGATTTGTATGCATCTATTTTTAAATGGAGGTATTATCATCATTATTCACTTATGGTGAAATCAACAGATCAGGAGACAACCGTCATTGGAAAGATAGTTTGCTACAGGTTGGAAGAAGACAGAGCACAACACACTATGTAAGACCACCTGGGGAAGCAACAGGATTGGTAAAGATGCAGAAGAAGCAAAGGGAGAAGGTGGGCAAGAGCCTTTCTGTGGTTTTTGCAGGGAAGAATGAGAGAAGCAGGCTAAGTAAGCTAAGCTGGTTTGGGAATGGCTAATTTGAACAATTTCCACAGGCTCCAGGGTGTAGGGACTGCCTTCAATTAACAGATGGTGGCTCTGAGGTGATTAGGACAGGGTGTGAGGGTTCAATAAAGGGGCATGATTAATACAGTGTCTGAGTATTTTGACCTAACATATCCCTCTGAGTCTCACTTGCTAGCAGAAAAATCCTTCCTCTCTGACAACTCCAGCCATCCTCTGATTGAAAGTACTGTAATGACCTCACATGAGGCAGTTACCTTAGAAATAATGCTATTTTTCCTCAAGACTCAACCCACCAACTCTCACGTCCTCCAGTTTCTAAATACACATATGGTGGATTTAGTTTAGTTTCATAGTATCCCACAGGAAAAAGTACAAATAATTGGACCTGGGAAGACATTAAACAACAAAAAGGTGGCAGAATTTTGCTAACATATTAGAATAAAGCCACAAAATATTGTTAAAATAAAGTCTAGGGGTGCTAGAACAGGAAGGAATGAATGTAGCACCAGATGGGGCCAAATTATTCAATATTGTTAACATCACAAATTCTGGATTCAATAAACTGATTTTGAAACTTGAGAGTGAGTGGCTTTAATAGTCTGCTTGCTTGGTTAATTAAAACTTACATTTAAAGGGAGCCTATATTAGATGTCCTACTGACAAATGGATAAAGATGCAGTATAAGTATATACTGGAATACTATGGAATACTATGCAGCCATCAAAATACATACTGTCTCGCAGAGTGGCTGCACCAGTTTGCCTTCCCACCAATAATGCTCGAGAGTTTCTTTTCCTCTACATCCTCACCAACCCTTGTTCTTTCTTGAGGTTTTTTTAAATTATTATTTTAGCCATTCTGAGGGGTGTGAGATGATATCTCACTGTGGTTTTGATTTGCATTTCCCTAATGATGAGTGAAGGCATCTTTTCATATGTCTGCTGGCCAATATCTGGATGTCTTCTTTGGAGAAATATCTATTCATGTTTTCTGTCCATTTTTTAATTGGATTATCTGCTTTTTTGGTGTTGAGTTTTGTAAATTCTTTATATACTTTGGATACTAACTTTTTATTGGATATGTCATTTACAAGTATCTTCTCCCATTCAGTAGGTTGTCTTTTAGTTTTGTTTCTTGTTTCCCTTGCTGTACAAAAGTTTTTTATTTTGATGAAGTCCCAATAGTTTATTTTTGTTTTTATTTCCCTTGCCTCAGGAGACTCATCAGAAAGATGTTATGGTCGATGTCAGAGAAATTACTGCCTGTGCTCATTTCTAGGATTTTTATGGTTTCAGGTCTCAAATTTAGGTCCTTGATCCATTTTGAGTTTATTTCTGTGTACGGTGTAAGAAAGTGGTCCAATTACATTCTTTTGCATGTAGCTGTCCAGTTTTGCCAACACCATTTGTTGAAGAGATTGTCTTTTTCCCATTGCATATTCTTGTCTCTTTTATTGAAGATTAATTGATCATATAATTGTAGGCTTATTTCTGGGCCTTCTATTCTGTTGCACTGACCTATATGTCTATTTTTGTGCCAGTGCCCTACTGTTTTGATTATTATAGCTTTATAATATAACAAAGTCTGGAACCGTGATACCTCCAGTTTTGTTTTTCTTTTTCAAGATTGCTTTGGCTATTCAGGGTCTTTTGTTGTTCTCTACACATTTTAGGATGGTTTGTTCTACTTCCATGAAAAATGCTGTTGGTATTTTGATAGGGATTGCTTTGGGTAGTATGGAAATTTTAACAATATTTGTTCTCCCAATCTATGAGCATGGAATTTATTTCCATTTCCTTATATCATCTTTAATTTCTCTCATCAATATTTTATAGTTTTCAGAGTGCAGCTCTTCTGCCTCTTTGGTTAAGTTTATTCCTAGCTATTTTGTTATTTTGGGGGCAATTGTAAATGAGATTGTGTTCTTAATTTATCTTTCTGCTGTTTCATTATTTGTATATAGAAATGCTACAAGTTTCTGTACATTTCTCTGCTTGCCTTACTTCAGCTCTCGGGTTCCATCCCTATTGATGCAAATGGTAGGTATTCATCGTTTCTAATATCTGAATAATATTCCATTATATATATGTACCACATCTCCTTTATGGTTTCACTCATATGTGGAACATAAGCAATAGAATGGAGGCCCATAGGGGAAGGGAGGGAAATCCAAAGGGAGAGAAATCAGAGAGGGAGGTGAGCCCTGAAAGACTATGGACCCCAGGAAACGATCTGAAGGTTTCAAAGGGGAGGAGGTTGGAGGGAGTGATAATAGCATGATGGGTATGATGTGATGAGCACTGGGTGTTATACTTATCTAATGAACAACTGAACACTACATCAAAAACTAATTATGTACTATACAGT
The DNA here is from genome assembly GCF_030435805.1 of Mustela lutreola. Taxonomy (NCBI): domain Eukaryota; kingdom Metazoa; phylum Chordata; class Mammalia; order Carnivora; family Mustelidae; genus Mustela; species Mustela lutreola. Next base: position 153,223,418 of record NC_081290.1, on the reverse strand, counting down.
GGCTAAATGAACATAATAAAATTTTTTTAAAGTTCTGTACATTGATTCTGTATCCTGTGACTTCACTGAATTTGTTTATCAGTTTTAGCAGTTTTGGGCTGAAGTCTTTTGGGTTTTCTATATATAGTGTCATGTCATCAGCAAATAGTGAAAGTTTTCCTTGTGCCTCACAAATTTGGATGTCTTTTATTTTGTTGTTGTTGTTGTCTGATTGCTGTGGCTAGGACTTCTAGTACTATGTTGAATAAAAGTAGTGAGAGTGGCCATCCTTGTGTTGTTCCTGATCTAGGGGAAAAGCTCTCAGTGTTTCTGTATCGAGGATGTTGTTAGCTATGAGTTTTACACATAAGGTCTTCGTTATTTTGAGGTATGTTCCCTCTAAAGCTACTTTGTTGAGGGTTTTTGTCATGAATGGATGTTATACTTTGTCAAATGTTTTTCTGTATCTGTTGAAATGACTATATGGTTTTTATCTTTTTTCTTATTGATGTGATGTATCATGTAGATTGATTTGAAAATATTGAACCATGTTGGCATCCCAGGAACAAATCCCACTTGATCATGGTGAATTTTTTTTAATGTATTATTGGATTTGGTTTGCCAATATTTTGTTGAGGAATTTTGCATTTATGTTCATTAAGGATGTTGGCCTGTAGTTCTCTTTTTTTGTGCTGTCTTTCTCTAGTTTGTTTGTTTGTTTTTTAAAGACTATTTATTTATTTATTTATTTGGCAGACAGAGATCACAAGCAGGCAGAGAGAGAGAGAGGAGGAAGCAGGCTCCCCGCTGAGCAGAGAGCCTGATGTGGGGCTCGATCCCAGGACCCTGAGATCATGACCTGAGCCGAAGGCACAGGCTTTAACCCACTGAGCCACCCAGGTGCCCCTCTAGTTTTGATATCATGGCATGCTGGCCTCATAGAATGAGTTTGGATGTTTTCCTTCCTCTTCCATTTTTTGGAAAAGTTTGAGAGTAGGTATTAACTGTTCTTTAAATGTTTGATAGAATTTGCCCATGAAGCCATCTAGTCCTGAACTTTTCTTCATTGGGAGTTTTTTGATTATGGATTCAATTTCATTGCTGGTAATTGGTGTGTTTAAGTTTTCTATTTCTTCTTGTTTTAATTTTGGCAGGTTATATGTTTCCAGGAATTTATCCATTTCTTCTAGGTGATCGAGTTTGTTGGTATATAATTTTTCCCAACATTCTCTTATAATCCTTTGTATTTGTTTGGAGTTGGGTGTTACGTCTCTTCTTTCACTTGTGATTTTGTTTGAGTCACCTGTTTTGGGAGTTTGTTGTTGTTGTTGTTGTTTTGATGAGTCTGGCTAGAGGTTAAACAATTTTTTGATCTTTTCAAAGACTCAGCTCCTGGCTTCTTTGATCTGTTCCTTGTTTGTTTGTTTCTATATAATTTATTTTTGCTCTAATCTTTATCATTTCTTTCCTTCTGCTGGTTTTGAGTTTTGCTTGCCCTTCTTTTGTTAGGTCCTTTAAGTGTATGGTTAGACTATTTATTTGAGGTTTTTCTTGTTTCTTTAGATAGGCCTGTAGTGCCATAAACTTTCCTTTTAGAATGACTTTCTGCATCCCAAAGGTTTTGGACTATGGTGTTTTCAGTTTCATTTTTCTTCATGTAATTTTGGTTTTTTCTTTGATTTCTTGGTGACCCATTCATTGTTTAATATCCTTCTATTCAACCTTCATGTATTTGTGCTCCTTCCAGATTTTTTCTTACAGTTGATTTCTAGTTTCATAGCATCAATAGAAAAGATGCATGATATGACTTTGATCTTTTGGATTTATTGAGATTTTATTTCTGGCCTAATATGTGACCTATTCTGGAGAATATTTTATGTGCATTTGTAAAGAATGTGTATTCTGCTGTTTTAGGATGAAATGTCCTGAATGTATCTGTTAAATTTATCTGGTTAGTGTCATTCAAAGTCACTGTTCCTTGTTGATTTTCTGTTTGGATGATCTGTGCACTAATGTAAGTGAGGTGTTAACGTCTCCCACTATTATTGTATTACTACTGATTAGTTCCTTTATATTTGTTATTAACTGTTTTATGTACTTAGGTACTCCCATTCTAGGTGCATAAATATTTAGAATTGTTATATCTTCTTCTTGGATTATCCCTTTTTTATTATATAGTGTCTTTGTCTCTTTTTATAGTCTTTGTTTTAATGTCTATTTTGTCTGATATAAGTATTGCTACCCCAGCTTTCTTTTGACAGCCATTTGTATGACAAATATTTCTCCGTCCCCTCACTTTCAAATTGCATATGTCTTTAGGTCTGAAATGAGTCACTTGTGGGTGGCATATACATGGATGTTGTTATTGTTTTTTAACCATTTTGTCACCTTATGTCTTTTGTTTGAAACATTTAGTCTACGTTCACATTCAAAGTAATTATTAATAAGTATGCATTTATTACCATTTTGTAACTTTTTTGTAGTACCAAGTTTTTATTTAAATTCCAGTTAGTTAACATAAAGTGCAATATTATTTTCAGTAGAATTCAGCGATTCATCACCTATATACAACACCCAGTGTTCATCACAACCAGTGCCCTCCTTAATACCTATCTCCCATTTAATAAATCCCCCACCCACCTCCCCTCCAGCAACCCTCAGTTTGTTCTCTATATTTAGGAATCTGTTTTATGATTTGTCTCTCTCCCCCCATTTTCATCTGTTTTATTTCTTAAATTCCACATATAAGCGAAATCATATGGTATTTGTCATTCTTTGACTAATTTTGATTAGCATAATACACTCTAGCTCCACTCACGTCATTGCAAATGGGAATATTTCATTCTTTTTTAAATTTTTAAAAAATTTTAAAGATTTTATTTATGTATTTATTAATTGGAGAGAGAGCGTATGTGAATAAGGGAGAAAGGGAGAGAGAATCTGAAGCAGACTCCACACTGAGTGCAGAGTTCAACGTGGGGCTCAATCCCACAACTGTGAGATCATGACCTGAGCCAAAACCAGGAGTTGGATGCTTAACCGACTGAGCCACCCAGGCACCCCAAGATTTCATTCTTTTGATAGCTGAGTATATTCAGTGTGTGTGTGTGTGTGTGTGTGTGTGTACATACACATGAAGATGTGATATATATATACATAGACACACACATCTATATGTTCTAGGTTATCCTAAACAACTTCTTTATCCATTCATCAGTTGATTGGCATTTGGGCTCTTTCCATAATTTGGCTATTATAGATAATGTTGCTATTAACATTGGGGTACCTATATCCCTGGGAATCAATATTTTTGGTTGTTTTTGTAGTTATCTGATTGTTTCTTCTCTTGCTCTCTTTTCTCACAGTTCATTGGTTTTCTTTAGTGATATACCTGGTTTCCTTTGTCTTTTTTTTTTTCCTTATCTACTATTGTTTTTTTATGTGTGGTTACCATTAGATTTGTATACAACATTTTCTGCATATAGCAGTCTATATTAAGTTGATGGCTACTTAAATTTGAGCCCATTTTTTTGTATACCATATATCAAACACTACCACATTTTTAGTATATGCTGTCATACTTTACATCATTTTATATTGTGAATCCCTTGACTGATTTTTACAGATATTCTTACTGCTTTTGTATTTCCTACTTTTCTTAGTTCTCCTTATGGTCTTTCCTTTCCACTCAGAGTCCCTTTTAACATTTCTTGTAGGGCTGGTTTAGTGGGCATGAACTCCTCTAACTTTTGTTTGTCTGAGAAACTCTCTATCTTTCCTTTTATTCTGAATGATAACCTTGCTGGATAGAGTACTATCAGCCACAGATTTTTTTTCTTTTTAGTACTTTGAATATATCATGCCACTTTCTTTTGGCCTGCAAAGTTTGTGCTAGAAACCTGCTGATAGCCTTGTGGAGATGTTTCTTGTATGTAAATGTGTTTTTTCTCTTGCCCTTTAAAAAATTCTCTTTATCACTAATTTTTGCCATTTTAATTACTATGTGTCTTGTTGTAGACCTATGCGGGTTGATTTTTTTGGAGGTTCTCTGTGTCTCCTGGATCTAGATGTATTTCCTTCCCCTGGGAAGTTTTCAGCTATGATTTCTACAATTAAATTTTCTGTCCCCTTTTCTCTCTGCTTCTTCATCTGGGAACACTATTAGACAAATATTATTATGCCTGATGGAGTTGATGAGTTTCCTAAGTCTATTCTCATTTTGCATAATCTTTTTTTTTTTTTTTAACTGCTTAGCTTGATTATTTTCCCTTACTCTGCCCTCCAGGTTGCTAACTCATTCCTCTGCCTGCTATTTATTCCATTTGGCCTATTTTTAATTTTGTTTATTGTGTTCCTCATCTCCAATTTTTTTATGTTCTCTATTTCTTTGTTAAGGGTCTCACTTGTGTCCTCACTGTTTTATCAAGTCCAGTGAATATCTTTATGATCATTACCTTAAATTTTCTATCAGTCCCACTACTTATCTCCATTTCATTTAAGCCTCTTGTTATGATTTTTTTTCCTCATTCTCTCATTTGGGACATATTTTACCTCCTTACTTTGTCTAGTTATCTATGTCTGTTTCTCTGTGTCAGGAATGCCAGGTACATCTCCTGTTCTTGAATATAATGGCCTTATGAAGAAGAGGTCCTATTGTGCCCTGTAATGCAGTGTCTTCTGTTCACCAGGAGCTGCCATTTCAGAGGTGTCTCCTATGTGTGTTGCATGTGCTCCACTGTTTTGTCCTGGACACCTTTTCTTTCAGTGCAGCCATCTGCAGAGGCTTTTTTGCATGTTGTGGGCAGTGTATGGCCCCCAGTGGGGTGGGGTGTATAGTCTTAACAAGGTACATGCTGGTTTTCTTATAAAATGAGACCTGCTGCTGCCACTGAGACTGGGGCCATGTGGGAAGTCTATACAATTTTAATAAGGTGCACCTTAGGTCCATGCCAATGTTAGGACCCAGACCCTGCAAAATGTGTAGGCTGGGAAAGGCAGTGTTGGCAAGGCTTGCACTGGTCTTCTGAGGGAGGAAACCTGCAATACTGGGACTGAGGCAAAAATGACTGGATAGGCTTTGGATCTGCCAAAGTGCATGGGGTAGGGCTTGTTGTGAGCAAGTCATAGAGCTGGTCCCTGCTGGTGACCATGTGTTTATGCTGGGGAAGGGGGAAAGGAAATGGTGCCTGTTCCTGGGTGGCCGTGTCAGGGCAGGGGTAGTGGGTGTTCTCTCTAGGGACAGGCTCTGAAATGAGTAAACTACTCCCCCTCCCTCCCATATGCCCCAGGCATTTTTAAGACTCCTGCTTCTCTGCTGTAACTCCACAAGCAGTTTGTCATACTTTTTTTTTTTTTTTTTTTTTTTTTTTTTTAAAGCAGGGGCAGAGGGAGAGGGAGAAGCAGGCTTCCAACTAAGCAGGGAGCCCAATGCGGGGCTCGATCTCAGAACCCTGGGAACTTGACCTGAGCTGAAGGCAGACGCTTAAGGACTGAGCCACCCAGGCACTCCAAATCATACTATTTTTTTTAAGGGCAGGGACACAGCTTCCTATCACCCACCATCCTGACTCTTCAAGAGCTGAGACTGCTGATTTTTAAAATTCCAGGCTTTAAATCTCACTACTTATAAGAACTCATAAAATTCAGCCCCTCTAGTTTTCAAAATCACACGTTATGAGGATTCATCTTACCTATGCAGGTTCCCCATTGTGACAGTGTTTCTTGCTTTTCTCCACGCTCACAACTCCCTCCCCGCAATGATGGCCACAGTCATTTTCACTCCACACAATGTCTCTGCCCTTCCTATCCTCTTTAATGTGGCCTCTTTTCTACTTTGAGTTGTGGAGTTCCTTCTGCAAGTCTTGGGGTCATTTTCTGGGTTATTTACAATGATGTGAATGTTATTTAGTTGTATCCATGGGATGAGGTGAATTTAAGGTCATTTTACTTAGCCATCTTGGCCCCCAGTCAGCTCCCAACTATGATTTTAGAATTTTCTATTATTTTTTCCTGAAATTTTTTGTTTTATATATTTTGAATCTGTGTTATTATGATCATACAGATTTTGTATTATATCTTCCTATCAGAAAACCCCTTTATTATCATGAAATAAAAACTATTTCAAGTGATGTTTCTTGACTTAAAGGATCCTATATCTAATATTTGTATAGCTATATCAGGTTTTTTATTAATGTTCACATGGTATATATATTTTTAATCCTTTACTTTTAATCTTTCTGTGTTCTTATATTTTAAATGTGACTCCTGTGAGGAAGATAAAATTAGGTTTCTTATCATCCAGTCTGACAATGCTCTGCTAAGTATATCAGTAACTACTGATATAGTATGGTTTATATACAAATTTACTATAGGTTTTCTACTTGACCCATATATTTTTTGTTCCATTCTTTTCTTCTTTTATTTTTATTTTATTTTTTTTAAAGATTTATTTATTTGACAGAGAGAAATCACAAGTAGACAGAGAGGCAGCCAGAGAGAGAGAGAGAGGGAAGCAAGCTCCCTGCTGAGCAGAGAGCCCGATGCGGGGCTCGATCCCAGGACCCTGAGATCATGACCTGAGCCGAAGGCAGCGGCTTAATCCACTGAGCCACCCAGGCACCCCTCTTTTCTTCTTGATAATTTTTATCAATCCATATTTTCCATCTATTAACTTGTTAGTTATACTTCATTTTATAATTTTTTAGAGACAAAACAAGTGTTCCTATCTTATTCAGTCTAACAAAATGCATTAACTTATCACTTCTCTGAAACTGGTGGAAGCTTAGAATCTTTGAATTCTATTTAGCAAACCTCCTTCAAGTTATCAATGTAACGTATTTTAGTTCCATATGTATTTTTTAAATTCCAAAAGACATTACAATTGTTGCTTTGTGTAATATATATTATATTTATCCACATTTCTGTTTCTTTTCTTTCCATCTTATATTTTATACTTCCATGCAAGATTATTTTTCTTCTGGCAAAGAACTCCCTTTCATTATTTTCACATAACCCTGTTGCCAGCAAATTCCTTTAGTTTCCATTTGGTTTAAAAATTTTATTTCACCATCATTTCAGGAGTGTATTTTACTAGGCTAGGCTTCTAGACTGTTTCTTTCATCACTCTAAAGATGCCAGTACATTACATTCTGTGTTTCACTATTTCTGCTGAGAAGTCAGCTGTCATTTTTATTGTTGTTTCCTTGTAGATAATGTGCCTTTTTTTCCCTTCTGGCTGCTTTGATGATTTTTACTGTCTTTGGTTTTCAGCAGTTTTACTATGATATGCCTGGTTGTGATTTTCTTTGTGTTTCTCTTGCTTGAGGTTCTCTGACCTTCTTGAATATGCAGATTGATATTCATAAGTTTTCACAAATGCTTATTCGATACTTCTTGAATATTGATTTTGTCTCATTCCTTTTTCTTTTCTTCTCCTTCTGAAACTATAATTATAGAAATAATAGGCGCTATGAATGTGTTCCACATGTCTCCTGTGCTGTGTATGTTTCCTTTTCTTCCTCTTGGCACTTGACTTGTCTTCTAGTTAACTAATTCTGTGTTTGGCTGTGTCTAATCATCTAATCAGCTGCCGAAACCACCCATTTAATTATTAATTTCAGATATTATATTTTTTTAGTTCCACCAAATCCGTTGGCTCTTCATAATTTACATTTCTTAGTTCTGAATCTTTTCATTTATTCTGTCTACCTTGTCTTTATTTTATTTAACATATTAATTATGATTAATCTAAAACCCCCTTTGTGCTACCACCAATATGTGAATCCTATGTGTTTCTGTTTCTGTTCATGTCTTAAAATCTACTTTGGTATTAGTATAACTTTACCAGTCATCTTTTGGCTAGTGTTTTTACATAGTTTCTTCTGCATTATTTTTCTTTCAACTTTTCTGTGCTCTTATATATAATATATGTAAGTAGCATATAATTGATTTTTCTTTTTCATACTGTCAATGTTAATGTCCAGATTACAGAGTTATATTTTCTTGGTTCTTTCGATGGTTAATTTTTAAATTTAATTAATTTTAATCAATTCAAGTACTCAACATTGTGTATTTAGAAAAAGAAAAGGAAGAGAGGTTCCACTTGCTGTTGTCTTCCATATGAGAGGAATCCCCTGCTCTCTCTTCAGTAGATATATTAAAGGGTTGGCCATCTCAATCCAACCAAAGACTTAAGTAGGTTATAGCTGTTCCTGCAGTCAAATCTCATATTGAATCAGTATTTCTCTCACCAATCCTGATTTTCTGATTGAGAACCTAGCAGGTCTCAAACTCCTCAGCTTTGAAAGTCTGCAGGAGATCTGGGGTTTCCAGCCTAGATCTAGGGTGGAAACCCCAGATCTCCAGCCTCAGCCCAGACAGCTTCAACCCGGTACCTATCCTAAGGAGGATATAGGTGGTATCTTGAGGCAGATTGCTTTAAGTGGTGGATCTTGGAGACTGCAGATATTTCTCTATGGCTTAAGTTATTGTTTTAACTTTTTAGTCATGCACTCAGCTTGCAGTTGTGCACTTGGGTCCTCTCAAGTTTCTCATCTCTCCTGCAGACCCACCCAACTACTAAAACTTCACTGGATTCCTCTGCTCCTGTGCATGGTCTCTTTTTGGTCCAAGTCTGATTCTCAGTTTATAGTAATTATTGGTAAATGGTCCCAGAGAAGAGGAGGGACATCAGCTCATTCCACAACAGTACCGTTTTTCTGAAATTATAGTTTATTTACTCCTCATGGCTCTCACAGTTGTCCTATGCTGTGATTCTTAAAAAAAAAAAAAAAAAAAAAGAAAGAAAAATAATCTTCTCCCACTCCATGGGTTGCCTCTTTGTTTTGTTGACTGTTTCCTTTGCTGTGCAGAAGCTTTTAATCTTGATGAAGTCCCAAAAGTTCATCTTCGCTTTTGTTTCCTTTGCCTTGGGAGACATATCTTGAAAGAAGTTGCTGTGGCTGATATCGAAGAGGTTACTGCCTATGTTCTCCTCTAGGATTCTGATGGATTCCTGTCTCACATTGAGGTCTTTTATCCATTTTGAGTTTATCTTTATGTACGGTGTAAGAGAATGGTCGAGTTTCATTCTTCTACATATAGCTGTCCAGTTTTCCCAGCACCATTTATTGAAGAGACTATCTTTTTCCCACTGTATATTTTTTCCTGTTTTGTCAAAGATTATTTGACCATAGAGTTGAGGGTCCATATCTGGGCTCTCTACTCTGTTCCACTGGTCTATATGTCTGTTTTTATGCCAGTATCATGCTGTCTTGGTGATCACAGCTTTGTAGTAAAGCTTGAAATCAGGTAATGTGATGCCCCCAGTTTTATTTTTGTTTTTCAACATTTCCTTAACAATTCGGGGTCTCTTCAGATTCCATACAAATTTTTTGATTATTTGCTCTAGCTCTTTGAAAAATACCAGTGGAATTTTGATCGAAATGGCATTAAAAGTATAGATTGCTCTAGGCAGTAGAGACACTTTAACAATGTTTATTCTTCTAATCCAAGAGCATGGAATGGTCTTCCATCTTTTTGTGTCTTCTTCAATTTCTTTCATGAGCGTTCTGTAGTTCCTCGAGTACAGCTCCTTTACCTCTTGGATTAGGTTTATTCCCAGGTAGCTTATGGTTCTTGGTGCTATAGTAAATGGAATCGATTCTCTAATTTCCCTGTCTATATTTTCATTGTTAGTGTATAAGAAAGCTACTGATTTCTGTACATTGACTTTGTATCCTGCCACGTTGGTGAATTGTTGTATGAGTTCTAGTAGTTTGGGGGCGGAGTCTTTTGGGTTTTCCATATAAAGAATCATGTCATCTGCGAAGAGAGAGAGTTTGACTTCTTCATTGCCAATCTGGATACCTTTTATTTCTCTTTGTTGTCTGATTGCTGTTGCTAGGACTTCTAATATTAAGTTGAACAAGAGTGGTGAGAGTGGACATCCTTGTCGTGTTCCTGATCTCAATGGGAAGGCTGCAAGCTTTTTCCCATTGAGGATAATAGTCAACAAAATAAAGAGGCAACCCATGGAATGGGAGGAGATATTTGCAAATGACAGTGCAGACAAAAGGTTTATATGCAGGATGTCCTCTGAAATTATTTCATCAGTGCTAGAGTGGAATGAGGACTCAAGATTAGGGAAAGGCTAAAAGGGCTAAGGACAATCAAGATCTACCTACTCTCTCCTTCCATCTAAGAAGGCTGAAAATCTGCGAGTTAAGGGTCCTGGAGCTGAACAGAGGATTCCCCCAAGGTCCCATGGTTCTGGGGAACAGAAACCACCCTAAGATGCCATGGAAAGGAGGCTGGGGAACTGAGAGGGTGTGAGGACAAGGCATGACAGAGCCTGAGGGCCTATGTCAATTCATCACCACTCTTTTGACCTAGTTTAGGGACCGTCAGTCTGGTGGCATCTACTTCAAGAGAAAGAAATCTAACACATAAACACAAATGGGGGGAGGATAGCAGAGCTATTTGGGACAGAAGACAAATTAAGAAATAGAAAGTTTTCCCTATGGGTTTTAGCCTGTTTCTTTTCTAATTCTGTATTTGAGCAATGCCCTGATTTTTTTTTTTTTTTTTTACCAGACAGTCAGGGTATTTGAACACAAAATGACAGAGACTCAACTCCAGTTTCATTAATTCCATCTGGGACAGAGGGGATAAAGTAGGTCCTGGGCTTGTGCCTTCATAGAAGAATTGATTACATTCTGACTGATTCTGATATGAGTGAAGAACTAAAGTCTTCCATGAATGCTAGAATTAGTCTCAATATTGAGCTTGTTCCCTTAATGCATTCCCCCCACCAACCACCCAAGAACTCACATGGGCTCCTGAGTCTTCATTCACCTTCTGAGCTAGAATAAGGGAGACTGATGGTCCTGAAAGACAAAAGGCCTATCATGTAAAACGAGAAAACTGATCAAGGCCAAAACAAGTTGAATCAAATTAGTCAGTTCCCTAATAGGGGTCAGAAATGAGACTGAGCAATCCTCCTAAGGATGTTTTGAGAAAACTGTCTCTTTATAAACTAACAAATTCTGAGAACCATGCATTTTGCAAGTGTTGTATCATTTTATCATCCTAACAACAAATTGGGGAAATACGATATTGTTATCCACATTTAATTCTGTGCCCCAGATACTGGTTTTGATACTTAGCACTATGCTGGCCCTACTAACCTCTCCCAGGCTTATAGTAACTGTCGTCTTAGAAAACTGGCCAGACTCTTTCTGTAGGAGGTAAGTCTACCCTGTGATCTCCTTCACTTTAATGTCTCTGATATCTTTGACTCCTGAGCTTCTTCCGGTGTGAACGTTGGATTAAGTGGCTCCAAGGGCTTCTCCCAGTTGTATCATTTGGTGACTCTAGTACCATCCACCCCTCCATAATCTTGGTTTCCATTACTTAGAGCCTTCTTGTTTCTCTATATGCAAACACCTGCAGAGTCTTGTCCTTCACACAAAATTTTCACAGATCTCTCCTTGAATTCTTATAGACCCCTGTAGGCAGAAGCACTAATTCCTTTTTAGAGACAAGTAAACACAAGCTGAGAAATAGAAGTGAACTTTTCCTGAGGTTTGCCGACTTTAAAGGTCCTGCTCTCCACCCCACCCCACACAGCCTCTCTCACTGCCCTTCTCCCTCTATCCACCCTGTTCTTCTTCTTGCTGATACACTGGGCTAAACCCAGAACTCAGGCTTTGCTCCCTGCTTGTTTCCCAGGAAACCAGTCCATCAGGGAGTTCACCCAATTACATGGTTTCAATTACTATTTGTTGAGAGATAATCTTCATTCCCAGCTCTTAACCAACATGTGCTCTCCTATCTACATGCAATTCCACTTGTGATTTTGTGGGCATTTCTCTTTTCCTGAGGTATTTTCTCCATACATCCACATATTTTGTAAGTGCATTGATATAAAGATAAAAATATTAGTCTAGATTAAAACGTTGTCTTTGAATTTTTTTCTTCTGATCATAAAAGAAATTACAACATTTTTGTGAGCCCCCTAAAAGTATTGTTGCCCTAGGCAATGTAATAGCGTGTCTTTGTCTTTAATAATGAAAAATTGGCCTTACGTACATGATTCTTCTGAGACTGCAAAATAACCATCCACAAGAGTTAATCAGAACAAACCTGCAGCCTGGGGAATAAATAGTTCTTGTTTCCACCAACTAGGGTAGAAAATCTCTTAATTCTTAGGGCATGCAGTAGGAGGCTCCTAAGTGGGTTAAGTCTTAGTCCTAGGCTAAATGCTGCTTTGGTCCCACCTAAGAAAGCTTAAAAGCAAGTCCTGAAAGGATTAAATGGTTTAGAAGTAACTTAGATGTATCACAGAATAAAGCTCAGCAGTACTTGTAGAAATACAAAAATATCCAACACCCAAAAGATAAAATCCATAAGGTCTCTGGCATTTACTCAAACATTACTAGGCACAGCAAAAATCATAAAATAAGACCCACAATAGGCATAGTCACTAAACCAAAAGAGACTCAGAAATGACACCACAGATGATATTGTTAGTAGACAGGGCATTTAAACAGTTATTATAAATGTATTAAATATGTTCAAAAAGCTTAGAGGAAAGATCACACATGTTAGTGGAGACATGGAAGATGAAACCCCCAATCAAATATCAATAAATGAAAATCACAGTATCTGAGATGAAAAATATACTACGGAATTAACAACAGATTAAAGATTCTAAAAGAAAACAGTAGTAAACTTGAAGACAATTAGAAAGCAATAGAACTGAAACCATCAAAAAACCCTCAGCGACAAAAAAGGCTGAAAACAATTATCACAGTATTAGGGGGACATTTAATTGTCACCCCCAAGAAGGGGAGGGGGCAGACACAATATTTTAAGATTTAATGGTAGAAGGTTTGCAAGCTTCGTTAGAAACTATAAACCCACAGGTTCAAGCACAAGAAACATGAAGAAGATTACACCAAGGCACATCATAATTGTATTAGCTTCCCAAGGCTGCCATAACAAACTACCATAGATGGGATGGCTTAAGACAATAGAGATTTATTCTCTCACAGTTCTGGAAACTGGAAGTCTGAAACCAAAATGTCAGCAGGGCCAGGCTCTCTGTGATGGCTACAGTGGTAGAACCTTCCTTGTTTCTTCCTAGGTTCTGGTGGTTCCCAGAAATTTTTGGCATTCTTTGGCTTTCAGCTGCATCTCTCCAAACTCTGCCTCCATAATCATATGCAGATTGTTCTGTGTGTCCGTGTCTTTACATGACATTCTCCTTTCTGTGTATCTGTGTTCAAATTTGTCTCATTCTATGAGGACAGCAGTCATTGGATCAGGGTTCATCCTAGCTCAATATGACCTCATCTAAACTTGATTACATCTGCAAAGACTATTTCCAAATAAGGTCACATTCACAGATATCAAAGCATGGGACTTGAACATATGATGTGGGGCAACACAACTTTATACACTACAATAATCAACTTACCTAAAACTAGTAATTAAGAGAAAAATCTTAAAAGCAGTCAGGTGGGGGAAAAATTATGTACATATGTGCAAAGGATGATAGCAGGTTTTTCATTGAAAGCAATATAAGCCAAAAAAATAAGGACAAGAAAGCAATATCTTAAAATTCCTGGGAAAAAAGACATCAACCTAGAAAAATATGTCTCATGAACAAAGGTGGAATAAAGACTTTTTCAGACACACAAAATCTCAAAAAAAAAAAAAATCACTAGCAAAACTGTACTATAAGAATTGTTGAAGGAAGTCCTCTACACAGAGGGCAGGTGACACTCAATGGAAATATAAATCTACCAAATGAACGAAGAACACTAGAAATGTTAACTATGTGGGTAAATATAAAATAATTTTATCATTATTTAAATCTTTTTATAAAATGATTGTTTAAAGGAAAAATGGGGGTGCCTGGGTGGCTCAGTTGGTTAAGCACCTGACTCTTGATTTTGGCTCAGGTCATAATCTCAAGGTCCTGGGATCAAGCCCTTATCCAGCTCCAGACTCAACAAGGAATCTGCTTTATGTTATCTCTCTCGCTCTCCCTCTGTCCCTTTTCCCCACTCTCTTGCTCTCTACAATAATAAATAAATAAACAAATCTTTAAAAAACGAGGCAAAAATAACAATGTGTTGTGGAGTTTATGATGTATGCAGGATAAAATGTATGATAGCAGTGGTATAGTAACCAGAAGCAGAGAAATGGAGATACACTGTTTGTAGGCACTTATAGTATACATTAAGTGATAAAATATCAATTGTAGTAAATAGTGATAGGCTAAAGATGTATAAGCGTTAAAGTAAACACTAAAATAATACAACAAAAATATTATTAATAAACCAACAAAGGAGATGAAGTGAAATAAAAATACTCAATGTCCTAAAAGAAGAGAGTAAAATGAAAAGAAGAGCAAAGAACAAATGGCAAAGTAGAAGACAAATAGACACATAGAAGATTTAAACCTAACTATAGAAGGTCACCTGGATGGCTCAGTCAGTTAAGTCTCTGACTCCTGACCTCAGCTCAGGTCTTGATCTCAGGATCGTGAGTTCAAGCCCTGTATTAGGCTCCATGCTGGATATAGAGCCTGCTTAAGATTTACTCCCTCCATCTCCCTCTGCCCCTCCCTTCCCAACTTGCATGCCCTCTAATTAAATAAACAAATAATAAATACATAAATAAATAAATATATAAATATCATTACAACATTTTAATTTACACTGCAAGTAATGTCATAGATAGATTCAAAAAGCACAACTTAACTATATGCTGCATATAAATTCACTTTATTTTTTAAATTAAATTAATTAATTTATTTTCAGAAAAACAGTATTTATTATTTTTTCACCACACCCAGTGCTCCATGCAATCTGTGCCCTCTATAATACCCACCACCTGGTACCCCGGCCTCCCACCCCAACCCTGCCAATTCAAACCCCTCAGATTGTTTTTTAGAGTCCATAGTCATGATTCACCTCCCTTTCCAATTTACCCCAACTCCCTTTTCCTCTCTAAGACCCCTTCTCCTCCATGCTATTTGTTATGCTCCACAAATAAGTGAAACCATATGATAATGGACTCTCTCTGTGTGACTGATTTCACTCAGCAATTCACTTTAAATATAAAGATACAGATTGGTTAAAAATAAAGGATGGAATATTATATATACTGTGAACATTATTCTTAAAAACCCTGCAGTGAATATACTAATGTAAGACATAGTGGGTTTCAGAACAAAGAATATTACCAGGGATAAACCTATACTTTTTATAATGATAAAAGGGTCAACTCATCAAGAGAGTAAAAAATCTTCAGTGTCTGTGCACCTAGTCACAGAATTTTCAAACACATGAAGCAAAACTACAAGGAGAAATAGACTAACCTACAACTACTGTTTGATGTTTCATCACTGCTCTCTCAATACTTGATAAAATAAGTAGACAGAATATCAATAAGGTAGAAAACGTAACATAATCAACCAATTTGACCTAATTGACAATTGTGGAACACTCCATCTAGCAACAGCAAAATAGACATTATTTTGAAGTGTACTTGAAACATTAAAAATAGATCATATTCTGGGCCATAAAGGAAGGTTCACGTTCAATATCATTCAAAATATATAAAGTATGTTTATTGACAACAATGGAATTAAATTAGAAATTAATAAGAGATCTTTGGAAAATTTCCAAATATTTAGAATTAAGTAATACACTTCTAAATAACTCATAAGTCAAAGAATAAATAAAAGAAAAATAAAAAGTATTTTGAATTAAGTGAAAATGAAAACAGAGCACAGCAAAATTTGTAGTAGCGGAAGGAAATTTATAGCACTTAATACCTATATTAGGCAAGAAAAAATAGTCTCAAACCAATGATCTTAGCTCCCAACTAGAAACCAGTAAAATGGAAAGAAAAGTAAAGCTAAAGTAAACAGAATAAAGAAAACAAAAAAGTTCAGAACAGAAATCAGTTAGATAGGAAATACTGTAGAGGAAATTCAATGAAACCAAGAGTTGGTTCCTTCAGAAGAGCATATGCAACTAATGAATCGCTAACACTACATCAAAAACTAATGGTGTACCACATGTTGGCTAACGGAACATAATTTTTAAAAAGGTCAATAAAATTGATAATCCTATGGAAAGAATGATTAGAAGAAAAAGGGAGAAAAACCAAATTACCAATATATGACAGAAGTAACATCACTAAGGAGTCTATGATTATTAAAAGGTAAGGAAATATAATGTCTATAAATTTGACAACTTATATGAAATGGACAAATGCCATGAAAAACAAATTCAGGAAAAAATAGAAAACCTGAATAGCCCTACATCTGTTAAACAAATTGAATTTTCAATTAAAGACCCTCTCATACAGAACACTAAAGATCTAAAGATGGTTCACTGGCAAATTCTATGAAATATCTAAGGAAAAAATGATATCAATTCTAACTTTTTCAGAAAATTGGAAAAAAAAGGAATACCTCCCACTAATTCTATGGGGCCAAGATTACCTTGATACCAAAAATCAGACAAAGACACTATGAGAAAACTGCAGATGAATATCCTTCATAAACATAGAGGCAAAAATTTTTAAGAAAATTTTAACAAATTTATTCTAATATTATATAAAAGGGATACTATGTCAAGACCAAGCAGACTTGGTCTAATATAATCATACAAGTTTGATTTAAGAAGGCAAAACAGTCATTGCAATTCACCATATTCATAGAATATCCGTATCATTTCCTAGTTGTAGAAAAGCATTTGACAAAATCCAGTGTCAGTTGTAAAAAAGCATTTGACAAAATCCAATGTCCACTCCTGATTTAAAAAAAAATAACAACTTTCCACAAACTAGGAATACAAGGAAACTTGACAAAGAGCTCCTATTAAATATCTACAGCTAACATGATATTTAGTAGTGAAAAACTACTCCCCCCTCAGATCAGGAATATGACAAGCATAGCTGCTCTTACAAATGTTCAACATTGTACTGGAGATCAAGTTCATTGAGGCAAGGGCAGGGATGATGGAAAGGCATATAGATTGGATACGAAGAAGTAAAACTGTGTCTATTTGCAAATGACATGATCATCCATGTAGGAAATTCCATGGAAACTACAAAAAGTATAATCAATGAGTTTACTAAGGCGAGCAGCATATAAAGTATAAAGAGTATAAAGATGTATAATAATCATCTTTGTATAAATTGGCAATGAACAATTGGAAAGTGAAATTTTAAAAAATACCGTAATTTTTAAATTTTTAAAAATACTATGATAACTCCATAAAAATATGAAGTACTTAGGGATAGATCTTAAAAATGTGTGTAAAACCTATATACCAAAACCCACCAACATTATTAAGACACATTAGTTAAATTTAGAGCTATATTATATTCATGGATTGAAAGACAAAATGTTTTTAAGCTGTAAAATTTCCCCAAACTGATCTGATTCAATACAATCTTAACTGAAATCCCAACAGAGCTCTTTTTTAAAGAAATTGATAAGCTGATTATAAAATTCACATGGAAATGCAAAGGACCTGGGATAACCGAAAGCAACTCTAAAAGAGAACAAATTTGGAGAACTTACATATCTTAATTTGCTAAACATCATAAAGTGATATAATATTATAATGTGAACATATAAACTACTAAAGCCTAAGTTCCCAGAGAGAGACTTAAAAACAGTTGTATTCACACCCAGTTTATATGCAGATCCTTCCCATGTGTCCTCCCAGAAGCCCACGTCAGTTCTGCCAGGGCTGCTGGCAGCTTACTGGTGCGGGCCACATGGCTCCTCCAAAGGCTGCTTGTGTAGTGGCTTCATGTGAACTCATCAGGGTCAGGGACAATAGGCTCTCACTGTTCAGAGCACTTTATCTTGAAATAAAGAACAAAATCAAACTTTAAAGAAATTTGGGGACTATTTATGCTGAGTGATGGAAAAGGACCATTTAAGTACCTGATCTGAAACCAGAGAAGGGCTATAACTCCTGAACTTTCACTGATTTTTCACTCTTCATACTCCCTGATTTTAAGACTTTTCTGGTAATCCATAGCAATCAAGACTGCGCAGTATTGGCATAAAGATAGACAAATAGATCAATAAAATAGAATAGATAGTCTAGGAATAGACCCATACTTACATGGACAATTGATTTTCAACAAATGTACAAAATCAATTCATTTGAGAAAGAATAGTGTTTTCAGCAAATGGTGCTGGAACAATTGGATATCCATAAGCAGTGAAGAAAAAAGAACTTCAATGCATACTTTATACCTCATACAAAAACCAACTCAGGATGGACCACAGGCCAAAATGTAAAACCTCAAACTATAAAACTTTTAACATTAGGCAATATATCCTAGATGTGTTATCAAAAGCAGCATCTGTAGAGGAAAAAATGTGATTAATTAGACTTCATCAAAACTAAGAATTTCCATCTTTGAATGATGTTGTTAAAAGAATGAAAAGACTGGGTGGCTCAGTCGGTTAAGCCACTGCCTTTGGCTCAGGTCGTGATCCTAGGGTGCTGCGATCGAGTTCTGCATCTGGCTCCTTGCTCCGTGGGGAGGCTGCTTCTCTCTCCGTCTCTGCCTGCTTGTGTGCATGCATGCTCTCTCTCTAATAAATAAATAAAATCTTTTTAAAAAGAGAGAGAATGAAAAGGCAAACTATAAACTTCACAGAAGATTATCTACATTAGATAAAGGACTCTCAAAACTCAATATTAAGATCAGAACCTAACAAAAAAGGTGGGGGGGGAATATTTGAACAGACATATCACCAAAGAAGACATGGCAAATAAACACATGAAAAGGTGTTCAACATCATCTGTCATTAGGGAAATGCAAATTAAAGCCACAGTGAGATACATGTACACACCAACTGGAATGTCTACAAAAAGACTGACCATTGCCCAGTGTTGACAAGGATGTAAAAGAACTGAAAAACTTATATGCTGCTGGTGATGACGTAAAACAGTACAACCACTTTGGAAAAGGGTCTGTCAGCTTCTTAGAACATCAAACATGCATCCATTACATGGTCTAGTCGTTTTATGCTTAGATGTTTAACCAAGAGAAATAAAAGCATATATCCATAGGAGCTTTTTTTTTTTTTTTTAAGATTTTGTTTATTTATTTGACAGAGAGAGACACAGTTAGAGAGGGAACACAAGCAATGGGAAGGGGAGAAGCAGGCTCCCTGCTGAGCAGAGAGCCCAATGTGGGGCTCGATCCTAGGACCCTGGGATCATGGCCTGAGCTGATGGCAGACACTCAATGACGGAGCCACCCAGGTGTCCCTTCCATAGGAGCTTTATTTGTTATGGTTGCAAATGAAAAACAACCCAAATGTCCCCTGACTGATGAATGGATAAACAAATTGTGATATAACCACACAATGAAATACTACTAAGCAATAAAAAGGAATGAACCAAGGAAACACACAACCACATGGATAAATTTTAATATACTTACACTGAGTATAAGAAGCCAAACAAAGAAAGAGTAAATAGTGTATGAGTCCAGTTACAGGCAGTTTCTAGAAATGCAAACTAATCTGTAATGACAGTGATTGCCTTGGAACTGGATGCAGGGGAGGATATGGGGTGGAGGAAGGATGCCAAGAAATGAGGGATTCAAAGAAGCATAGGATGATGGATACATTTATTGACTTAATTATAGTGTTGGTTTTATTGATATATACATATGTCAAAAAGTTATCAAATTGTATATTTTAAGTATATAATTTGTGTGTGCTTTGGTGTATGTTTATTGTGTGTGTGTGTGTGTTAATAACATCTTAATATATCCTTTCCCCCAAAAGAATAACCTTAAAAAAAGAGAGAGAGAGAGAAATCTGAGGACCTAGCTAGCTCATTTGGAAGAACATGCAACTCTTGATCTGGAGTCATGAGTTTGAGCCCCAATTTTGGCATAGATGGCTTAAAAATAAAATCTTAAAAAAAGAAAAAAAAGAAATCTGATAGTGAGACAACTGTAATTGTCAAAGGCTCCAGCAGGCCCTCAAGATGTGACCTTGGAAAATAGCTAAAACAACAACAACAACAAAAATGTAACAGCCTCATGCAACCAAGGTGCAGAGTGCAGTAGATCTCTTATGGATGCTCAAAGACACAGAAACCCACTTTATTGCTATCACCAACTGTCATCTCCAGGACTCCTTTTCATACTAGTCACCTATAAAAAATTAATCATTGAGGGCACCTGAGTGGTTCAGTGGGTTAAAACCTCTGCCTTTGGCTCAGGTCATGGCCCCAGGGTCCTGGGATCGAGGCCCGCATCGGGCTCTCTGCTCAGCAGGGAGCCTGCTTCCTCCTCTCTCTCTGACTGCCTCTCTGCTACTTGTGATCTCTCTGTCTGTCAAATAAATAAATAAAAATCTAAAAAAAAAAACCTTAAAAAAATTAATCTTCGATACATGCATGGATACATACATGGTGTACGGATACATACACCATTACTACTGCTCTTAAATATCCTTTTGCCACCTTTTCTTCAGTTCCACCCAAATGCTCTGCTCCTTCCCACGTTAGGGCCTTTACATGTCTCTGCCTGGATTGTGACCCTTCTCTTGACCACATCTTCACCTCTATTTGTGTGTTAATTCTCATGAATCTTTCAAAAGTCAGCCCATATGGAACTTCCTCAGTTTGAGTCAGAACTCCTCACTTTTCCGTTATTATAATACACTAAAATTTTCCCTCTGAGTATGCGCCACAGCTTCTAATTATATATTCACAGTGCTGTTGGTTTAATGTCTACTTTCCTCCCATTAGACTGATTTTTATGAGTCCAGCAACCATATTTGGCCCACACAGGGCCCTATCATCTATCAGAGACTCTGACACATACAAGGAATTCAATAAATACATGTTGGGAGAATGAGAGAATGAACAATGAAAAGAAAATCATGGATGAAATCCTCTAATGTAAAAAAAAAGAAAGAAAGAAATCCTCTAATGTACAAGTGATTTTTTTTAAAGATTTTTTATTTATTTATTTGACAGAGAGAGATCACAAGTAGGCAGAGAGGCAGGCAGAGAGAGGAGAGGAGGAAGCAGGCTCCCTGCTGAGCAGAGAGCCGATGCGGGACTCGATCCCAGGACCCTGAGATCATGACCTGAGCCGAAGGCAGCGGCTTAACCCACTGAGCCACCCAGGCGCCCCATGTACAAGTGATTTTTATAGGTGATCAAGGGCCCTCGGTCTGGAGCTATTCCTTTTACTTCCACCTCCAACGGGGCCACTCAGTAGCAGAACATCTATGTAGCAAGGATAGGGTAGACGACCCATGGAGTTGTCCTCCTGTATGAAAATACATCGGTAAGTAAACTGCTGGTGCCCAGGAATGCCTACCTGTTCCACACCCATTGCTGATGTCAGAGATGTGCTCTTGGTGTCCCAATGTTTCAGCTGGAACTCAGAACATATTGCCATAAACCTGTAGCTTGATCTCAGATGGAAATATCTAGATTTTCAGGAGGCAAAAAAGGCATCTTGGAATCAGGTATAAGGGAAGAAGAAGAAGAAGAAGGAGAAGGAGAAGGAGAAGGAGAAGGAGGAGAAGAAGAAGAGGAAGAGGAAGAGGAAGAAGAAGAAGAAGAAGAAGGAGGAGGAGGAGGAGGAGGAGGAAAAGAAAGAGGAGGAGGAGAAGAAGGAGGAGGAGGAGTGGGACAAGGGGGAGGAGGAAGAGAGGAAGAAGGAGGAGAAGATGGAGGAAGAGAAGGAGAAGGAGGAGAAAGAGAAGAAGAAGAGGAAGAAGAATAAGGGGAAGAAGGGGAAGAAGAAGGAGGAGAAGAAGGAGGGGGAGGAGGAGAAAGGGGAGGATGAGAAAAGGAAAAAAGAGGAAGAGGAGGAAGAGGAAGAAGGAAAATAACTGTTCCCTTGAAATATTATAAAATATTCCAACTAACTAATAATGTTTGGAAAAGGTTACTGATCATTCTGAGGCAGGGTGGGTTCACAAGAGTAAATAATATTTTAAAGGTATCATCAAATAATAAATTATATAATATGTATATAAATATATAATATATATAATACTATATACCATATATTATAATATAATACTATATACCATATATTATAATATATACTATATATTCATATGCTGTATATATAATATATATTATATATACACTAGGCAGAGTCTGAAACATAGTAAGTGTTGCCTACATGGTAGATATTATTGTTAAGTCTTCTTATGAAAAGGAGAAAAAGAGACTATTCGATGAGACTTTTAATCTAATTTACTTTTGTGAATCCAGCTTGGCCCAGAATAATCACTTACGCAAACAATACTAGTTTGTTTGAATAGCTTACAAAACTTCTAGGGAATGACCTTTATATATAAATATTTAATCTTCCCAATAAGCCAATAATGTAGGTATTATCATCACCATTTTACACTCCAAGAAACTGAGTCTCAGAGAGATCATGGAATTTTTCTCAAGGTTATTCAACCTATAAGAGGCAGATCTTGCATCTTTACTCAAATCTGTCAGACTCTAGTTGATCTCTCCTTGTGCTTTAGTGGTATTTCTGGATTTAAGCAAAACATCTGCCCCATTCTCTAATCATCACATTGTGGATAAAACAATGGTATGTTGTTTGTACGATTGTTCACGTAGGTAAACTTACAACAAGCTGAAGGCATTATATCTGAAGCACTTGTCAAAAATTGTGTGTCTATTTGGAAGGAAAGCTATAGATTTTATCTGGAAAACCATGTCTGATTGTTGGCTGTAACTGCCCAGAGTCCTTTGTGGAGAAGAATTCTGAAGCTGCATCTGGGCTCAGTAGGAGAAAGCATGAAATCCACCAACAATTTCTACTAGAGGCTGGAGAGAGTGAAGGTCAGCAGTGGCAGTAGAGTGACAAGTTATGCCAATTATAATAGATGCTCTAAGACCTAAACAAATGACACATCTTTCTAAGAGAATTGCCCAGTTTAGTATTTTGCATAATGACTTTCAAGAAGGCACTGAGGGCACGCTAATGAAGCCCATGCATGACATAAAACTCGGAAAGAGAAACAATATTCCAGATGTCAGAGTCTAAATTAAATTACCTTAACAAACTGAAATGCAGAGCCTAAATAAACAGAACAAAAGTCAACAAAGAATGAATGCAAATTCCTGTAACTAAGGTTAAAATGATAATAATGGAGCAATGGTATAAGAGTATGAATGGGATCCCTGGCTTAAAGATCGTTCATATGAAAAATACTTGGGCTTTTATTGATCCTCTGGGCCAATGAGATGACTTAGCTCCACTAAGAAAGGATATGATAAAGATTGGAGGACCTGCAAGTCCAATCAAACTCTTTCCTTAGACTAGTGCTGTCTAATAGAACTTTTCTGCAGTAATGGAAATGTTCTAAATTTGCACTATCCAATATAGTAGCCACTTAGCTACTTGAAATGTAGATGGTAGAATTGAGGAATTGGATTTTTAATTATATTTAATTTTAATTAACTTAAATGTAAATGGACATATGTGGCTGGTGGCTACCATGTTGGACAGTACAACCTTAGATAAGTGATTTTCATCGCTGGGCCTGGGACATATAGTAGTGTTGGTCAGCAGGTGTGAATTAAGGTTTTAGAAGGGATAAGAATGTTATTGAGCCTAGAAAATATCACTTGAAGAGAGTCATTTTGTTTTCAAATATCCTCAAGTATCTATCTCCTAAGGAAGAGAGTCGGACTTCCTTGGTAGCCCCAGAGGGCAGGACCAGGGTCAATGATCTGAAAACCAGAGGAGGGAGATTTCTTTCTGATATGTAAATGAATCTGTGGCACTTTCTAATAGTGAAAAAAAGTTGTCTCTTGGGTCCTCAACTTCCTCACCTATAAAATAAGGGCAGAAATTTAAATAACCTATAAGACTATTCCCCATTCTAAAAAGCTGTAATTCTACATGCCAAGGCACAGTATTTAAAAATATTTTTACTTAATTAACATGAACCCTAGAATAGAGACATCTTTTTATAAGAATTTTCAGAATTAATTGTGGAAGAAAGTTTACCTTCCCTATTTGTATCTTGAAGGTCCTGCCAGGAAATAAATGGCACACTCAACCTGGATAATTAAGAAGATGTTCATATAGGGAATATTTACAAAGTAAACAGGGTTTAGGAGAACTCTAAATAGATAGTGTTGTAGGCCATAAGCAGCAACAGCATGGAGCAATTATCACCCATTCACAGGCAGCCCATGGGGAACTGCTGGGAGAGTAAATACCTTAATCGTCTCCCACCCTCAGTCTCCTACTAGTGCCTTCTGTTGGCCAGACCCAAATTAAAGCAAGACATAAAGGAAGCCTATTGTTTGTTACAGCCCACTCAGGACTCCTGGGACACAGCGAGATATAGAAGGATTGTTTGGATCTGAAGGAGCAAAATGATATTCAGCATAGGCTGACTTAGACCGTTCAAGCTGCTTTAACAAAAATACCATAGACTGGGTGGCTTAACAGACATTTATTTCACAGTTCTGGAGGCTGAGAAGTCTAAGATCAAGGTGCTGACAGATCTGGTGACTGATGAGGGTCACTTTCCTGGCTTGTAGATAACCACCTTCTTGCCACAACGTCACACAGCCCAGAGAGTAAGCACCTGTCTCCTTCTCTTCTTCTAAGGGCACTAATCTTAACATAAGGGCTCCACCCTCATGACTTAATCTAAACCTAATTACTTCCCAAAGGCCCCGCCTCCTAATTCCATCCCATTGAGGGTTAGGGTTTCAGCTTATAAATTTTGGGAAAACACAGTATCTGTAGCAATCTATAACACTACTTTTTTGTCTTTTGACATTCATAGTCACCCTTATCTTTTGTCTGAGTAAAGAGTTCATGTTCCCTACACACAAAGTCCCATTAGCAAATTTTTTGTATGTCCATTTTGTCATAACTTCGTATAAGGTAATGAGGTAAAATGGAGAGGAAAGAGGACAATTAATGTACCTAAAACATAACATGAGGGGCGCCTGGTGGCTCAGTGGGTTAAGCCACTGCCTTCAGCTCAGGTCCTGGGATCGAGCCCCGCATCAGGCTCTCTGCTCAGCAAGGAGCCTGCTTTCCTCTCTCTCTCTTTCTCTCTCTCTCTGCCTACTTGTGATCTCTCTCTGTCAAATAAATAAATAAAATCTTTTTTAAAAAATAACATGAAAACTAAGTTGATAACACAATTTCCTTCTCGCACCACCCATTTCATGACCCCCTTTCTCTCTGCCAGCAAATCAGATGGGTAGAGTTCTTTGCCTTCTGGGTGATCCAAACCTACTCCTGTTAGGGCTGAGGTCCACATATAATCCTTGCACCCACTGTCTTCTCCTTGAAAGTTGAGATCATTCATCTTGATTAGGACAGGAACTCCCTTATACTTCTATTGTTTCATTAACACAAGAAGCAAAAAGTGTCCAGGGGAGAGTTTCTACTCCATATTCAAAGGGAATCATGAATGTGTTTTCTAATAGAAACATTAATCCCTTGAACACTAGAAACTTCAACCTATTGAGTCCAAAGTCTTGAGGATATGAAGCAAAAATTTCTCCAGTGGATTACTTAGTGCTATAGTGAGACCGATCACTCCCACTTCCATGTCTTGGTTCCTGGACCAATACCTTCTGGCTCAAGGACAGATGGTAACAAATATTGGATACAGATCTAAGTCATACATCATGTCCAAAAAAACAACATCCCAACTTGATAGGAGGTTGCCACTCAGCTGATATAGGAACCAATCCTTCAGCAGGCCATTCCACAGTTTTGTCAAACCAACTGCTTCTGAGCGATTGGGAATGTGGTAAGACCAGTGAATTCTATGAGTAGAAACTCATTCCACACTTCTTCCAGTATGAAATATGTCCTTTGATTGGAGGGGTTGCTGTGGAGCACTATATCATAACTATAGACAAAGCATCTGGTTAATTCCACATACAGAGTGATTAAAGGAGTTCTATGAATAGTAATGCAAGTGAATATATGGAGTATGTGCCCACCCTGTGAGGACAAGTCATAATTTACTCCAATACAAAAGGTGCAAAATAATTACAATGGACCAGGTGAGCACACTGGGATATTCTCCTTTGGCTACTCAGCACTGGGGGGGTAACCGGATCAGACTTAGTGAGTCTCTGTTTCTGAGTTCATGCACACCTTCCATTTCCATCTTGCAGCCGTTGTGCTTGTGAGCTCATTAAGCAAGCAGTCATGTGGTAGAGACTCACACGATGGGGAAATCTTACCACTTGCCTACTGACTCTGAAGTCAGAGGTGAAGTGTGATGACTTCGCATGGACATTTATGTGGAACATAAGTATTTCCATATTTGTGCCCAGTCTAAGAGATTTACCCATATCATTTCCCCCTAGACCTCACTGGTCTCTCAGTGACCATGCCCTGACCATTAGCCACTGCTCATGAATCAATATAGATGCATATCTCTGGCTACCTCTCCTTCTGTATGAAGTACATAATCAAATGCACTGCTCAAATTTCATCCCCTGAGAGAATTTCTTCACCACTGTCATCCAGGCAAACCAAGTGATGGTACAAAGTGGCAGCTATCTGCTTCTGACTATAGCAGCTTACAGTAAGAGCTATCTATAAACCAGACCCACAGTTTTCCCCTTCCTATTCAGTCATAGGAAGTTCCCTATGAGGTCATAGGGTGGAAAAAAGGAAAGGTAACGATGAAATTGAAGTATCATGTGAGTCTGAGTCACCTGTTTTGCAGTTTATTCACACTTTCTAAAATTGCTCCTGAGCCCAATCTCTTGTGCACAATTTCCACTTAAAAATAAAGTATTGCTGTGCACATTCAATTTTGTGGTTCAGATAATTAGATGGTACCTAGGTTATGAGGGATAGTATGAGTTGCCTACTTCTCTACCTGGACCTAGTAGCAAGTCAGGGGTTAGTTTTCAACGGAGAAGGGAGGAGGGCATAACTTTATTCCTCAAACCCTAGGGTCTGCACTGTGATTCTCCTACTAGGGTTTGCCAAAATTTCTATCCAACATCTCTATTTGCCACACCTATATTCAATCCATTAGGACTGCTGTTGGCAAAGTGGCTTGTATGTTAGCGTAGATCTGCTGAAGAGACTTTTCTTGCTCTGGGTCCGGTCCATCTCAAATCTGGTGGGTTATCCAGGGTTAGCCACAGTTCAAATGAGCCCACCCAAACATGGTTATCTGTTGCTTCCCAAAGCCAAAGAGGTCCACTAAATATTGTGTCTCTTTTATCACAATGGGTAGTCCAAGTGCCAATGACTTGTCTCTCATGCTCCAGATCACCAGACACTTAGAAACTTAGCCAATGTAGCAATCCCTGAACTTGTAGGGGTAAAATCTCTCACTGTCTAGGCTGCTTGTTCCTTCCTGCTTGCCAAATCCAATTCATCTAATGTCATCAGTGCAATGGATCAGTTATTGTTCTATGAGATGCCAGGATGATCAAGGTTTCTTTGTATGATGTAAAGTAGAATGGGCACAGCTTTGAGACAGGACAACAAAGACATAGTGATGACCCTACTATGTGAAGGCAAACTGCTTCTGACGGTCTTTACTCATAGGAATAGAGAAGAAAATATTTGCTTAGCAAATAGCTACATTGGAGGTGCCAACAACGATATTAATTGTTCCAGTAAGTATGCTATATCTGACATATTACTAAGTGTGTAATAATCTACATTCATTTCCCAAGACCTATCTAGACTTAGCATCTGCCAATTGGGAACAAAACGGGGGCGTATGCCAATCTCAACCTCTGAATCATTTAATTTTATATTTTAAATTCTCTCAGAGATACTATTTTTTCTTCACTCAACTAGGATTGAGGAGCCTGGGGTTCTTTATTTCATGAATCAGGGAACTAAAATGGGGATTTTGTCACATATTTGGTATGTCTATCACCATTATGTTTTAATAGGTTTTATAATTTAGGTGTGGTAGGGTCAACAGAACATGAAATGACTGCCATTATAATGAGAATTTGTTATTCACAGAATCCATGAGGAAGAGGCACGCCATGCAATGCCAGCCATGCCATGCCATGGGGAGGCTACAAGGGTAAGCCTCAGTGTCTGACAGAAGGCAGAGGGAGGGGCGGAACTGTGGGCAAGAGTCTTTATTGTGGTTCCCAAAGGCAGGAAGGGGTGAACAGGGTAGGCAGATTTAGAATTAGCTCATTTTAATAATCTTAGCAGGCGGTGGGGCACAAGAGCTGTCCCTAATTGTCTGGCACCTGATGATCTTGGGGTGTTTAGGGGAAGTAGATAATGGTCTGGAGTGTAAGAGCCTAATAAAGGAAGTGGGGATGTGGACTCTGGATTGGTTTATATCTGGAAGATTACCTGTGGGAGGAGAACTTCCCCCAGGGAGAAGCAGAGTGACAAGGGAGGCAGGAAGCCAAGGCAATGTGGCTTGGGTCAATTATAGGGTTGCCCAAACAAGGTGTATCTAACATATGTGTGCAGGGAATGTTAAAGCATCAAGTTTATAGAAGCTAGAAACATAGTTAATACATATTAGGCCGACTGGGAGTGAAGAAAGAACCTCAAGCGTGTTATTCAGATCCACTAGACCTACTGTGAGATAGACTTGGAACAACATGCATTTCATCGGTTGGTCTTTTATAACCTCCCACCCTGCCCAGGAGACCATGGTGGCCGATGTCCCAACACATCAATTTTATAACCAGTAAATGATAACGCCAAGGAGACCTGGGTTACTTCCACTTCTTGAATAGAGTCACTTGGGTAAAAGGCCCTCAGTCGCCTCTGGGGAAGGCTTAGGGCGAGATTCAAAGTGTATACTTCTTGATATGCTGTGGAGGTCCTACAGAAAAAGGACCTGGCTTCCTTGTTATTTTTTATTATGTTCCGGTATAACTATAGAAAAAAGTTGGTCTGAGTTTAACCCAAACTCGTGATGCGTCCTCCGCATTTCTCTTTTGCATCGCTCAGATCATTATTCAGTTCTTGGGGGATACATCTGTGCTCAGCTGTCACTGCAAGGACACATCTCCTTATGTGTCTCCTTCAAATGTCACCCCGGAAATTCCTTCGCTCCTCCTTTCCCAGATCTCCGTATGTCAGAACACCCCAGCATTTAATCCTCTGACCTCCTCTCCCCCTCCACATTCCTTCCCAGATGATCTAAACTAGTTTCACACCTCAAATGTCATCTGTGTACTGGTGGTTCTTAGATTTGTCTTGCTCAGATCCCTCCTGGGCCCCAGAACTGCACAGCAAACTGCCCTCTCTCACATTTCCATGAGGATACATGAGAAGCCCTTCAAATTGTGTGTGGCCAAAGTGGATTCACTCACTGATCTCTCCTCTGTCCACTCCTTCACAAGAAAATAACTCCACCTTCCCTCTAGTTGCTCAGCCTATACCAAAAAAAAAAAAAAAAAAGAGAAATTTATAAATCCTCCAATGGCTGTCAATTTATCAAATTAAAAAAAAAAACAAAACAGGTTCCATTAACCTGTCCTTCCAAGGTCCTACATGACCCGGCTCTTCCTACCTCTCAGGTAACTTTCTCCAATACTCTTCCTCATTCACAGTATTCCAGCCCCACTGGCTTCTCTATTTCTCAAACACTACAAATTTCTCCCTGTCATGGGCCATTTATACTTTCTGGCTCTTCTATGTGGGAAGATTTCCCCACAGGCAACTAAAATGGGTTGCTGAGACTGATTAGGCATATCCATCCCATATACGTCTTCTTCCCTTTAATAATATTTTTTAATAGAAGTATTTAACAGAAGTATAGTTGGTACACAATGCTACATTAGTTTCAGGTGCACAGCACAGTGATTGGACAACTCTATCCATTCTGCTGTGCTCACCACAAGTGTAGCTACCGTCTGCCACCATACAACTCTATTACACCACCACGGGCTGTATTCCCGTGCTGTACTTTCATCCCTGTGACTTCTCCTTTCCAGAATTGGAAGTCTTACCTCTCACTGCCTTTCACCCATTTTGATCATTCCTGTACTCTCTGGCAGCCACTAGTTTGTTCTCTTCATTTATGGGTCTGTTTTTGCTTTGTGTTTCTTCATTCAGCTGTTTTGCTTTTGAGATTCCACATATGAGTAAAATCACAGGGTATTTGTCTCTCTCTCTCTCTGACTTATTTCATTCAGCATATACCCTCTAGGTCTGTCCATGTTGTTGCAAATGATAAGATCTCATCATTTTTTATGGCTGTGGTGCGTAACATTCCGTTGTATGTGTGTGTACACACCAACCACATCCTCCTCATCATTCATCTATTAATGTACACTTAGGTTGCCTCTGTGTCTAGACCATTATAAATGATGTTTTGATAAAGGGATATATTATACCTTTTTAAAATTTATTTGAGAGAGACAGCATGAACGTTGTGGAGGGGCAGAGGAAGCACACTCCCTGCTGAGCACAGAGCCGGAAGTGGGGCTCTATCCCAGCACCCCGAGATCATGACCTGAGTCAAAGGCAGACACTTAACCAACTGAGCCACCCAGATGTCCCTATACATCTTTTTGAATTAGTGTTTTTATTTTCTTTGGGTAAAGACCCTGTAGTGAAATTACTGGATCATATGGTATTTCTATTTTTAATTTTTTCACAGTGCCTTAGGGCACAGAGGAAATCCAAGAAGGAAAAGAAACACACTAAATGCATGGGGAACAATGTATTTCATAATCGTCTCCTGCTCCCAAAGCTCTCTCTCCTCCCTTATGTTTGTGTTTTTCCTTTGCATCATTCGGTTAACTTGTTTCTCCACCTCCAGAGGCCATCCTTGACCGATGTAGCCCAAACTTCTCTGTAGGTAACTTCCCAGCCCCTGGACCAACTTACCCTATCGTCTCCATCATCTTCACATCACCTGTCAGGACCTGTGCTTATCTTATCTGTTCATGCAATCGCCTGTTGATTGCTTATGTTCCCACCCCTTGTCTTGAATATAAAGACTCTTAAGGGCAGGGATTGCACATGTCTGTTCTAATTAGAAGAGCACGTGATGTGGCAGCTGTAACAGGCATGTGGAACAGAGCTATTATCATCAAAGTTACCAGGAACCAGAGGTGTGTAGCTGTTTTCCAAAATTTTCAGTCATATTTTCCATTTGGGGGAAAGTCATTGTGAGGCTTTTATCGCTTTTATCTTACAGTATTAGAAACATCCTGCCTAAAAAGCAAAAGATGAGACAGAAGGCAGTTTGTATTAGGATGCAGACTTTTATTAGAACAAGCATTTCTCATAGCTATAAGCAAAGCATTAGAATTCATCCAACTAACTTTTATCTTTTCCCTGTCCCAGGAGGATGGAAAAGGAGAGAAAGCCCCTTGCACATCTAGGATCAGTCGAGCAAAATATTGCGGTGAATGATTCATTGAGGCTATAAATGTTTGCAGATTTTAAGGCACTGGAGGGCAGCAGGGCATGAGAGGTGGGACAGGGCACAGCTCTCATGTCCAAACGCCTTATCCTCTCTGACAATCTCCCAGCTTCCTTCCCCAGGTTCCATGGCAGGCACCCAGCCCCAGGAAGGGGGGAGCACAGCGCATTCATTATTCTCATTCAGACCCCGAGCGATCCAAACAAAGTCACCGCTGGACTCCCACTGTAACTTAGTAGAAGACAAACCGCATGCTCTCCACTCGCCATTGCACTTCCTGTAATTAGACCTCATCAAACCAGATTTTCCTGAATGCCTTCGCGCTTTGTGCACTTCAAAAAGCCACTGACCCGAGCCACAGAAGCACTGCCCAATTTGTTGAAAGCATTTTGGCTGTGACTTCAAGGGCTGACCACATGGGGAGAAATTACTTTTTAACACCCAGTGGACAGGACACTCCGGTGCCCCCGAGGCCGCAGTACCCATCTGGGTTCTTGCTCAGGTACTGTTGATGGTAATCCTCCGCGTAGTAGAAGGTTTGTCCCTCCCGGATGTCAGTCGTGATCAGGCCATAGCCGTGCTCCGAAAGAACCTGGGGAGAGAAAGGCGCCGTGAGGACTGGCTGCTGGGCAGAGGGGGTCTGAAGGAGGGCTGTGGGGTCAGGCCGTAAGGGAGGCAGACGCGGGCGGCTTGGGGTGTACCGTGGGTCCTTGTGGGCGCGGGCTCTGCTGCTTCCCCGCTGGGTTATTCTGGGCAAGCTCCTACTGCCCTGAGCCTCAGGTGACTGGGGCTGAAATCCAGTTTCCTGACTCTGTAACTTGCGTTCTACCCATGACACAGCACTGCCCCTGGGGCAGTCTGGGAGCCTTGGTTTTGGCCCTGGGGGGTCTGTGCGGAAAGGACGCCAGGGTTTCCCAGGGGAAACAGCAGGAACATGTGGTTTCCTGGCTGTCCTGGGAAGAAGGGGCCTTCCTGAGGGCACTCCCGCAGGGCTGCGGTAGGAGGGGCTGGAGGGGCTGGAGCAGGATAGGAAGGGAGGGCTGCGGCCCAGCCCAGTGCTGGCCTCTCTGCTGCCAGCTCAGAACAGGCCCCCTGCCACTCACAGGAACCCCCGCTGAGGAACTGAGGAACCCCCGCTGTGGTTTTGGGAGCTGGGGCCCTGCCAGGGGGCTTTGGAGAGCACGGGGTCCCCTGGGTCTCTGCTCTGCCACTCCAGACCCGGGAGCCAGGGGACTGAGGTCATGGGAGGTCGTGGCCTGAGGGCCTTTGTGGGTTCATCACCGCCCTCTGTGACCTACTTTAATGCCTGGTGGCATCTGCTGCCAGAGAAAGAAACAGACACGGTAAACACAAGTGGGGGGAGGAGAGCAGAGCTATTTGGGGCAGGAGACAGATTAAGAAATAGACGTTGTTCCCTGTGGATCTTAGCCCGTTTCCTTTCCCTTCTGGATTTCAGCTGTGCCCTAATTCTTTCTTGTTGCAGGCTGCTCGGAGCATTTGGGCACAAGGCCACAGAGACTCGACCCCCGGTTTGCGGATTCCATTTGGTCTGGAAATGGCAGGCAGAGCCCCGACTTGAGGGATCTGGGCAGTGTTTGACTGTCGGTCCACTGGAGATGGAGTCCTCCCTCTGCAGAGCAGGGGGACTCCAGTATTAACATTCAGCATGAGTCACTGCTGCCGTTTTCCCCCGAGAACCTTCCCCTTCTTCCTGAGTCTCCATCCAGCCCTCTGAGCCAGAATGAGGCAGACTGAGGATCTGACGCCAAGTAGGCCCAGGATGGTAAGGGACAGGATCCTTGCCAAGGCCCGTGGTTGGACCCCACCACTCGGAAGCAGCCAGATTCCTTACAGGGGTTAGAAATGAGAACGAGGAGCCATTCTGACTTCAGTTTTGACAAATTTTTGTAAAGGAGCAATTAGCGAGGGCTTACCATATGCCACACTCTTTGCAAAGACTTCACAGTGTTAATTTTAGCCTCCCAACAGCCATATGAAGGAAGAACTATTATTATCATCCGTATTTAAAAGCGCGTGTCAGAGATTGTGTCTTGATCCCTGACATTCTCAGCTCTCCCTGCAGAAGCTGGAAGCTTGGAAACTACATTTCCCAAATTCTATTGCCAGTGCCACTCCAGTTTAGATATCACCAATGAGAGAAGCACACATGAAATTTGGCAGAAGAGAGGCCATTATTTGCAAGGTGCAGTCATGAGGATGGGCACAGATATCTCCAAAGAACAGACCAAGACTCTGCCAGCTCTTTCTGACAATTGTGGACGGTCCTGCCTCAGGCAAAGTCACCAGCAATGATTTTTAGCAATTTCTGTAACTTCTTGGTATCCTGAAAAGCAGTGGTGCTTTTCCCCGACCTTCCCTCAGACAGCCTTTCTAATGATTCTAGAAGCATCAATTCCCTTTGTAAAATCCACCCTCCTGCTTGAAACACCTTGAACACCTCTGTTTCCGTGACTGAACTCCAGATAACACAGCAGTGGGTTCCAAAATTGTTTTCAGGAACCAAAACCTCAGTGAGGATGAGAATCTGGAATGGTTAACTGTCCTGGCCAGATTTAGAGTTAGAGCTGGCCTCACGGGGAGTGGGGAATGGGTGAGTGCCCACGGGTTGTAGTTGGCATTTACTTAAATTATGGCTAGTATTTGCCTATGGAGAAATGTCCACTGTAGGAAGGCTTTGGGACCCTAGGTGGCTGTGGCGGTGGACTATTCTGGTGAAGACGATAAAGTGTGGTACTCTGGCTGCTTCAGGCTGCACTTGAGAGCTCATGGAAAGAACAGGATGTAAGGTCACGACTTGGATTTCCTGGACTGAGCTGAGAGAGGCAGAGAACTTCTAAGACTAATTTAAAATAATCTGTATCTTGTAGCTGCATTCAAATACCAAACAAAAGGGGCCCAGCTTTACCAGTGGAGCTGGAGCCCAGAAATCATGTGCACATGGGACTGCCCTCAGCGAGCTCATCCACTCACACTGTTGCAGACACTGTGTCGGGTCTACT
This sequence comes from Mustela lutreola, assembly GCF_030435805.1. Taxonomy (NCBI): domain Eukaryota; kingdom Metazoa; phylum Chordata; class Mammalia; order Carnivora; family Mustelidae; genus Mustela; species Mustela lutreola. The sequence continues at coordinate 153,188,972 of NC_081290.1, read as the reverse complement.
GCCCTCTGGTTCTTACCCGAGATACTGCTGGCAGGCTGATGTGAGTCTTCCATATTCTGAGGGACCTCATATTTGGACCTCAGAAACTTCCTGGCTATGGTCACACTGCACAGGAGCTTGCCCTGCTGTTGAGATCCTCTGCCTCCTTCTCTGTCCTTCACCCTCAGGGCCAGGACCCAGCCCTTGGGGCTGCCAGGTCTCCACGCACTCGCCTCATCCCCACCCAGGCTCTGTCCTCTCTGAGAGTGACCTCCTCACACACTACTCACCCTATTTCTCTTTCATAAATGGCCATCCTCCTTGTATGACCAAGGATAGCCTTCCTGAGGCCCTGGGATTCATAGCTACTGACTCCAGATGCTTCTTCAGAGAGGTCAGTACCAGTGGGCACGACTGCCCAGGCTCCCTCCTCGTCCTACCACTGCTAGGCAACATCCCTTTGGGGGAGTAGTGGGAAGGGGACTGTAGGGTCCCAGGCAGTACCCAGCCTCTGCCACAAGATGGCAGACATTTCACTTTTATTTGAGAGGAAACAACAGGAATAAACAGTGGTGAAAAGCCACACAGGAGACAGCTCCAGGCTGCCCTCCTGCACCTCCTGTTATGCTGGGACATTCTCGCTCCTTCTTGTTGGGGTGGGAGACACCTGCTGTAACCATGGGGCCAGGAGTCAGTATCGCCTGCTCTGTACCGGGCTGACCCATGTCTAGGCTGAGGCCATCCCTAAGCACAGGGCTGTGGCTGTCCTTAACCCTTGTTCTAAAACTGGGGAGTGGGGACAAAAACACAGGAAAGAAACTAGATAAAAAAGCAGAGGGAGCAGGAACCCAAAAATCCTAACCAGTGTCTGGTTTTCCTTCTTCCTCACATCCCCCACCTCTGCTTTCTTTCTTTTCTTTTCTTTCTTTCTTTTTTTTTTTTTTTAAGATTTTATTTATTCATCTGACAGACAGAGATCACACGTAGGCAGAGAGGCAGGAGGCGAGAGACGAAGGGAATCAGGCTCCCTGCCGAGCAGAGAGCCCGATGCGGGACTCCATCCCAGGACCCTGAGATCATGACCTGAGCCGAAGGCAGATGTTTTAACCCACTGAGCCACCCAGGCACCCCTCCCACCTCTACTTTCTTGCACACAAGGCTGTGGAGGCAGGCCAGTCTCCTCAGCTCTCCCAGGCCTGTCTCCTGGAGAGGTCTCACCAGACCACAGGTTTTGACGCAGTTCTGGGGGTCCCTGGGGTCCATCTGTTTCAGACCCGGTTGGTGCTGGTCGGCTTTGTCGGTCCTCTTTGCTCTTTCATTCCAGCCCTTCCACTCCACTGTTTAAACCGCAGGGTTACAGAGAACAGGACTAAGGACGAGGAGTGATTATTGCTCCTAGAAGCTGGGAGAGCATGTGCTATAATGGCACCTCCTCAAACCAGGCAGCGAGGCCTTCCCTGATCTCTGAGGAGAGCCCACCAGGCCTTATGTGCTGGGTTCCTTCCACCTCCTCAGCCTCATGTCCCTCATCTTTTTCTAACTCTCTGATTTCCCTTCCTCTCTGAGAACTGTTTCTGTGGGTCACATTAAAGTTTTACATTTCCTGAACATTCCATTCCCTTGCACACAACCTTCTTGGAATGTTCTTTCTTCTCTGCCCTATCACATGAGCTCCTACCCATCTCTCAGCACCGAGATCAAATGTCTCCACCTCCGTAAAGCCGCTCCTGACTCCAGCTTCTTGGATCCCACAGAGGGACTGTCCCTTTTGGCACTTAAGACATTGCACAATTGTCCTTTGCTTCTCTACGCCACTCCCTCTCTCTTCTGGCAATACACATACCAGACTGTGTGCCCCTTGAGAGTACGGACCGTCTTGTTCCTCTACCTCATTTCAGTGCTTCATGCAAAATAAATGAATGAATGAATTTAAAAAAAAAAACAACTGCTGAGTCTTGGGGATCTCTTGGGGATACTCTTCACCTTAGGGGCTTCTACTTGGGGCCCTGCTGCTGCCTCAAGCCCAAACACCTCCTTGAGGACCTGGGAAGGAATGTCAAGAGGGTGCTTGGGAACCAGGGAGCTCAAGCTGTCACTCTCCTTATCACGGACCCCCAGCTAATTCCATAGGTAGGTTTACTCTTTAGACTCTGGCATTCCAGTGGCTGGGTTCATGCAGGGGGGACCAACCATCTTGCCTAAAAGGATGACCTCAGCATCTCTGATGCCTAAAAAGCCCGCTCACTCTTCTGGGGTACGGGGGGAATGAGGGGTGTAATGGGGGAGATAGAGGAGCAGCAGGAAGTGAGAGATGAAGACTGGGTTACAGATGACCCTTCTGGCCCCCAGAGTCCACTGGTCCATTTGGCCCCATGTGCAAACTGTGCAGGGGCTGGTGGGGTGAACCTCGGTCTTCTATAGCATCATCTAGGCTAGGTGCCCCAATCAGTTATGGGGGTGTGATAAATAATGTTTCTGAGTACTTTTCTCAGAAAAGTACTTCTACTTTTCTTCCATGAATTAGGGCAGCTGGAGGGCTTTCTCAATCCCAGCACCACTACGGTTCTCCTGTCCACTACAGTGGGAGGGAAGGGAGTGTCAAGAGAGCTAAACTGGGATGACACATGAGCCACAACCGGTATGATCCCCTCCACTGTCTATCAGAGGGTGCCCACGCTGATGGTGTACCATTCCCGATGATAGAAATGATGAATCACATCACCTACTAAGTTTGCTGGTATTTCTAAAAAGGAGACTGTACCCATGAAAGTGTATTGCCCATAGGGAAAACTGAGCAGAGAAATTGCTGAAAGCAGCTTCAGGAAATGCTCTGGCCTGAAGCACAGATGTCCCGGCAGCTTGAATCCCTGAGGGGCCCCCAGGATACAGGGCCCTGCCTCCAACACCAGGCTGATGTGGCTCCAGAAGCCTGTGCTCTTCCTTTGGGCTCTACAGAGCCACCCTGTGGTGTGGGGAGTGAGTCCAGGCCATGAAGGACTTGCCTGGTCAAAGTGATTGCCAGGTTGGCTCAAACCTCTGCTATGGTTTCAGATCTCACATTTAGATCTTTGATCCATTTTTAAGTTTCTTTTTGTGTATAGTGTTAGAAAGTGGCCCAGTTTAATAAGGGGTTAATATCCAAAATATGCAAAGAATTTATACAACTCAACACCATCAAAACAAATAATGCAATTTAAGAGAGGACAGGAGACATGAATAGACATTTCTCCAAAGAAGACCTACAGATGGTCAACATACATGAAAAGATGCTCAACACCACTCACCATTAGGGAAATTCAAGTCAAAACCACAATGAAATATGTCCTTATATTTGTCAGAATGGCTAAAGTAAAAACGACAAGAAATAACAAAAGATGACGGGATGTAGAGAAAAAGGAACCCTTCCGTGCACTGTTGGTGGGAATTTAAATTGGTGCAGTCAACTGTAGAAAATGGTACAAAATTTCCTCAAAAAATTAAACTAGAAATACTGTATGATCCAATAATTCCACTATTGGGGGTTCACCCAAAGAAAACCAAAACACTAAAAGATATATGCACCTCTATGTTTATTGCAGCATTGTTTACAATCATCAAGATCTGGAAGCAACCTAAGTGTCCATCAAGAGATGAATGAATAAGGAAGATGTGGTGCACGTGCACACACACACACACACACAAATATTATGCAGTTATAAAAAAGATGAGATGACGCCATTGTGAGCACATGTATGGACCTGGAAAGTATTATACTTATCTAGAGAAATAGCACATGATTTCATTCATATGTAGAATTTAAGAAAAACAAAAACCAGAATCAGACCTATAAACCCAGGGAACAAACTGATGGTTGAGAGAGGAGCTGGGGGGGGGGGTAGATGGGTCACTTGCAGTCATGGACTGAGTAAGGCACAGGAATAAAATGCACAGCTAAGGAATATAGGGGATGCCATTGTAATTCTTTGTATGGGGATAGATGGTAGTTACCCTTGTGATCAGCACAGCAGAATGTAGAAACTTAACTGAATCATTGTGTCTTATACCTGAAATGAATGTAACACCGTGTGTCCACTATACTTAAATAAAAAAAAAATTAAAACTCCACTCTGATGTTGCCAGGAAATCATTCTCTCACTGGTCCAACCCCAGGGCTCAACTAGTCCTTCCCCTCCGCAGGCTCTAGGACTCGGTCCCCAGTGCTACATGGAAAGCCAGCCCTGCATGCCTCCTCTGCTGGGTTCCTCAACCAAGCCCAGCTCCACAGGAAGGAATGATCTGGGCCTGACTTCTCTACCCCTCATTTTTCTGTCTGCTACTTTTGTTCACTCCAATATAATTATCCAAAGGTTCTTGTTTGTGGCAGTTTTTTTTTTTCTTGCTGATTTTTTTTGGAGGGAAGTGGGACTCAACTAAAATAACCTACATCGGTGTGACACCTGGACCAGGAAATTTCTGAAAGATCACCTAATAAAATTGATCAGTCATGCTTTTCTCACAGATTCTTACTTCAGCCTTTTCTTAGATGGCCCCAGAAAGTCCCCTGTGCCTTTATTCCTATATCCTGTTCTCTCTATAAAATGGGCACAGTACCTAGTTCTCTGCTATCAGGAGGATCCCAGCAAAGGAACAGCAAGTGCATGACCCTCTGGCATATTTTAACTACATGACAGCACTGGCTTCCTTTGCCCTAAGCCCTAGTGCTGGAGGAAAGCTAGCCCATTCCCCCTGCCCTCGTATAATAGGTCTCCACGTACACTTGTCCTGCACTCCCTGTGTCTACAGCTGCGCAGCTGACCTCTTGGTGGGGAGTGGAGAATGAGAAAAGGAGGTGGTTGTCAATAAGCTATTGCACAGCTCCTCCCACCCCTGCCAACAGGCATCTCCAGCCCCCACCACCCCTGCCAAAGACCGCAAATGCCCAAGGAAGTTGCTGGCGGCCATTCCCTTACAGATGCTTTGCCCTGGGCCCCACCCATCTTTCCAGAGCTACCAGCAGGAAGCCTTTCTTTTAATAAAGTTAATGAACATGTGACCATTCTGCTCACTGCAACCCGATAACAAGTTTACTATTAGCTTCACTGAGATTTTCTGAGTGCCCAGGTATACTCAACATATTGAATGGAAATGACTCACAGACTGCCCGAGAAAGCACAGCAGGGCGGTCACAGCAACACAGGCTTTGGGGAGCACCAAAAGATGAGGTCAGGAGATCAAGGCAGACCAGATTAGCAGATCAGGTTAACAGATGAGGGCACAGTGGCCCAGCCCTAATCCCAAACTGTTGCATTCATCCTGGGCTGCAGTGTCTCCAGAGAGCTTCCTCACACACTCTAGTCCATGTGAGGCTTTCACTAACCATAAGGGGGGAGGAATTATTATTCTGAATGCTCCGCGTGGGACAGTGAAGCCCAGAGAGAGAGAAGCCTTGTCTAAACCACTCCCCAGTCAGCTGCAGAAACAGGACTAGAGTCCCCAGTTCCTGACCATTTCCATTATTACAATAAGGCACACTTCCCTTCGTGGCCAGCCGATGCTGTAACTTTCCCTTAGAGAGGGATATGTATTATTTCAAAATCTCTGGAAGAGTTCTAAACATGGATCACCCTCTGTGGGGATCACACTCTCCCCCCCACCGAGCTCACATCCCTGGAACTCAGAATGTGTGATGTAGATTTCTCAGGTCGTCTCATTGACTTTTGTTTTCCAAATCACGGTTAAATACACACGACTCCAAATTTTCCATCTTCACCACCTTTAAGTGTTAAGTCCATTCCCGTTGTTGTGCAACTCACCTCTAGAGCTGTCCTAATCTCTAGAACTAAAATTCTTTGCCCATTAAATAAGAACTGTCTGTTCCTCCTGCCCCATAGCCCCTGGTGGCCCCACCGTACTGACTGTCTCTATGAGTCGGATTACTCTGGTTACCTCATGCAAGGGGAATCACAGCATTTATCTGGCTTCTTGCCCTCAGCATCATGCCCCCAAGGTTCATCCCTGTTGGAGCCTGTGCGGAACTTCCTTCCATCTTAAGGCCAAATAATATACCCTCGTAGGTACAGACCACGTTTTGTTTAGCTACTCATGCGTCAGTGAAACTTGGGTTACTTCCCTTGTTTGTTTGTTTGTTTCTTACGCTGTCAAATAATACACTTTGCTGCATGACAGTCTCATCCCACAACAGTTCCTTAGATACTCCCTGGCCTCCTTCAATTAGTAGCCTTCTGTTAGGATGCTCAACTAGCCCAAAGAAGCTCCCAAGGAGTATAGCCGTGAAAACAACTCGCTCCAAACACGGGGTTCGGTTGCCTTTTTCTTGTCTCGCCTCAGCGGATCCCCCGTGCCAATGACTGCATTACCAAGATGGAAAACCAACACAGAGAGCTCCTCTACGGCCACCGAATAGGGAGAGAGCTGGGGCTGTCTGCCTGCCCCTTCACTCAGGACAGACAGACCCCTTCACTCCAAAAAGCAAAGGCTACAAACTGATTCCAAGATCATCTGATTCCAAGAGATGACAGGAGACCTACTCAAAGTGTCAGGAAAGCGGAGTTTGTGTTTTAAGTGCCAGGCTCCATATCGATTTTCTGATGGAGGTCAGAGGAGAAGTTTATAGGACCCCACTAGTGGGGCAGATATAAGCTGTAGGGTGCTTTTTCTTTCATTTTCTTATTTCATTGTGCCAGCAGTCCTGCAGGGGCAGGGAGACCATTATTCTGACTTTACCCACAAGGAAACTCAAAGAAGTTAAAGCCTGTGCTCATGTTCTTGTGTCCAGAGTGATAGCTATGAGTCCAGGACAAGAATACAGGTCTGTCCGGCTCTGGATTCCATGCTCCTTGCCACCTACATACTGTCCTCTGAATTGGGGAATGTTGGAGATGTGAGATCCCAGGCAGCTGAGTCTGCTCTGCAGCGTGTCTGATGTAGAAACTGTCAATATGAACCCACCAAGAAACTTCTCTTGGAATTCTATCCAGCAGGGCACGGAGGGAGAAGAGGACATGGGCTCTAGAGACACTAACACATGTGTGTATGTGCATATGTGTTTGGGAGAGGTGTGTGTGCACTTAGGCATGTGAATGTGCGCTCATATGTGTATATGTGAATATGAGTGCCTATGAGGATGTTTTGTGATCTACATTCAACCCCACCTCAGATGGAGGAACCTACAGACACCTTTCACTTTTTACGCAAATGTATCACTGTAAAAAAGCTTGAATCTCTGGTCGTGATTCCTAACATCTTAGAGGGTCATGGATTCACTTGGGAATCTAATAAACCCTATGGACACTCTTTCCACGTAAACTCACAATCAAGTATCTGCTATAATTTTGAAGGATCCTATGACCCTCTGGAGTCAACCCATGAGCCTGATATACAGAACCTTTAGATGGGGCCACCAAGTTCAAAGTAATCATGGTACCTTGCCCATTCCCCATCCACAGGGTTCTAGAAACATGCAGGTATATTCAATCAGCAATGAACATTTTCAAGACAGATATCCTTAATTTCAATCATAGGTTGAAGGCCCGTTGAGAAATGGCTGTATTGCTAATGAGCAAGTCACCAGGAAAGGAAGAAGGTAACTGCAGTTCAAACCTCATTGGATTCATATTTTTTTAAAGCCTCATTAAGTCTGACCCAAGCAAACGCAAGAGACCTGGCTTCTGGTCCCCACTCTGCCCTCTAGTGGCAGCAGGGAGCATGGACGAGGTTTAGCTCCCTCCTAGGTTCCTGCTTTCCCTTTATGAACTGAGAGACCCCCTTCAGTTCGTTCCAGATCTAATTCCATCAAATCCCATGCTATGTTTCCATCCTGCGTGCACACACACACACACACACGCACACGCACACGCACGCACCCCCCCGTGCAGGCTTAGCAAACTCCGCCAATGCCGATGCCCAAGTCAGCAGTTTTATTCCATTGGCAGCTTCTAGCTGACCAGATTGCCATCAATCAAAACTTCTGGGAAGGGATGCAAAATGACTGGCATGGCTTTTAAATAAAACCACCAGAAAGAAAAACACCATCTATTCCAAGCTGATCAGGGACGCATGTGTTTCCGGTTCAGGAGAGCACAGAGCACCCACAAAACTGCCAGGTATGCAGGAGCCGTTTGCCCCTGCCATAGTGTTTGGGCCACAGGGAGGAAATTACCGGGCTCCTCATGTTCCACACCACACAGGGCCCTGAGAGAGCAGGAGCTCCAGGCTCTGGCACCATGGAATCAACCCCCCCCCCCCCCCCCCCCCGTGAGTCCATCAGGGATTGTTAGCGTATGCAAGGAGAGACAAGTCAGGGCTCACAGAACAAGGATGTGACACAGACAAGTTGAGTGCTCAGAGGGGTTTCATGGGGCCCAATCAGGGCTGTACGGACCCTTGAAGTGAAACTAAGGAGGCCGAGTAGAAAGAAGGTGACACGATTAGATCTAATTCGGTCCATTTACAAAACCTGCTTATGCAAAGGGTGGCCTCTAGCTGGAATGAGTTTGGCCTTCTTCAAATAGCTACTGCATCCCTGTGCTCTGTCTTTCTCTGGACTCTGTGGTTGTGCAGAGCAGTTAATGGCTTTCCTTGGCTGTTTCTCTGTGTCGCCCTCACCCTCAAGGTAAATCACAAGTGTCTTCCAACCAGCAAGGCTGGTTTGCCACACAAAATGACAAAGCTACAAGCCTCTGCTGAGAAAGGGAAGTGAGAGAGTTCAATTTGGCCAGTAAGGATTCAAAGTTTTACCCTTGCTCCTCAGACGGCAGACGATGGGCCAGCAGCTTGTCAGAAATGTAGATTCTGGCCCTTGCTCCAGACGGACTGAATCAGGATCTATATTTCAAAATTATCTCCAAGTGATCCAGGTGTGCGTTAGAATTTGAGAAGCTGTGTTCTAGCAGACAAGCATGGCAGGCTCTGTCAGTGGTCACCAACAACCCCTGCCCTCCCTCTGGAAGTCAGGTTGCCTTTGTGACCGGCTCTGGTCAGGCCATGGGCAGGTGGGGCTTATCTTGTTTCTGGGCAGAAAACGTCCAGTGCCAGCAGGAACTTTTCCCCCTTCAGCCAGGGGCCCACACAGCTCCAGCCAGCAGGGGTTCCATCACCCTGGCTCCTGGCACGAGGCAATCTGGAGCAGAGTCCCCGCACAGAATATTCTATTCCTTCTACTATAGATGCCTGGTTTTCCCTGGTATGGGGTATGATGCTAAAGCATCATGGAAGGTAGGCACAGCTCCGTGTAGGCCGGTCACTTATCTGCGGACACGGTTTCAACTCGCCAGCTCCACTTAATTAATGGCCTTGAGTAATCAGTGTGGGGCACTTATGATGTGCCACAGACGGTGCTGGGTCGTAGGCATACACAGGTGGCCCAGGGAAGCCCTCCCCAGAGTGGGGCAATGACAGGCATGTGTGCCATTACAGCAGGAGTGCCTACCACATAGCCAGCTCGGCGCTGGAGGGCCCTGCCAGCAGAAGAGGACAAAGGTCCGTACGAGGAGTCTGTGGCTTAGACATGGAGTCCGGCTATATGGTGAACACGCGTCTGCCTGTGGGTGTGGCCGGACAGCTAAAATGGGACAAAGCGGGAGCCACACCCACATGCTGTGGGGTGAAGAGAGAGGACCCCTGACCATCGGGAGGTCAGAATTCCACCAGAAGAGAAAGGACCGACAGGTACATGCCAGGCAGAGGGACTGTGCTACAATACATGGAGAAGGAAGAAGGAAAGATGAACCCAGCTTGGAAGGTGGGTCCTGAAGGGGGCGGATGTCTGGTTGGGAATTGGCTGAGAGGCCTGGAGAGGAGGGTTGGGAAAGCTGCAAGGGACCTGCAGCACAGCAGGGAGAGATGAAAGCAGGTAGCAAGGGAGGGGCCTTGGGAGGCACTGAGGTTCCTTTTTTTCTGTTTGCTCCCATTGAAGGTAACTCAGTACATGCTTTCTGTTCATCCTCAGCCCTTCAATCTCAGTGACATGTGGAAGCACTTTACAAGATTAAAGGAACCACTCGAACCCCGGCAAAGCCGGCAGATGCCTCTGAGGTTCACCGGCTGGCCTCTGGCAATGACTTGAAGACCAGTTGCGTCAAGGTGGGGAGGCTGGGGAAGGAGGTAGCTATGGCTTATTTTTCCATTACTTAGTGGTCATCCTTTACCTCCCCATAACTTACAAATTCCAAGTATCACTTTCTGGGTGCAAGAGAAATTATGTCCTTCCTTCTTCTCTATTTCGTGCCTTGAAGGATGGAGTCCCACCAGGCTGGTTCAGGCTGGGCTGCATGCCTGGCTTGGAAAGGAAAACAGCTGAGTTGGGGAGTTCAGTTTCGGACCAGGGAGTTGTACAGCTGACCTGGGCCACTGTCCACTTGCTCCAGCCAAAGCAGGCTCCCTTCAGCCTTGAGATGACGTACATCAATCACACATTCAAGGACTGCTGGTTTCTCCTGATTTGATCTTCCCTTTGAGGTCTGATGGTTTTGAAAAGGAATTCAAATGACTTTTCCTACGGGGTTTTACTCTCATAGTTTTTAGGTTGACAGGAAATGGATCTCTCTCTCTCTGTGATTCACCGTCTCTCTCTCTCTCTCTCTCCCATATATATCTCTAAGGAGTTATTCTCTGTTTTTTCATATCTGAAATCAATGCACTACAACCTCTCCTTTTCCTATCTTCTTAGCATTTAGTATACAAAAGAATCCACTTGTCACTTTTCAGAGGAAGCCAAGGACACAGGCTTTCACCTTGGGGATGAAATGCAGATTTCATTAAAAGGAAAGATCCTTCAATCCAAAAGGTTGAATAGAAAAGAACTTAAAGCAAAATGCCAGCTGCCTAAGTTTAGAACACTGAATTCAGCAAGGTAAAAGAACTTTTCTGAACACCGCCGTTTCTCATTCATGTAGGATTTCAGTGATTCGAAGCTGCAGCAAAGGAGATTCATCCCAATTTAAACTGTGGGCAGAATGGTCAACTGTCCTCGTTTGCCCCAGGCAAAGGGGCTTCTCAGGATGTGGGACTATCAGTGCTAAACCTAGGACAGTCTGGCTGCTCACCAGAGCTGTGGAATGGGTAAAAAAATTCATGTCTCTTCCCTTACCAGCACTGGGAAGCTTGTTCCCTCATCCGGGCCTCAGCTCCCCACCTGTAAGTGAGGTTAACCTAGGAGGCTGTCTGCTGTGGATCTCTTCTCCCTCTGAGCCACGTGCTCCAGAGCCTCCTCTAAACGGTGCTTCTTTTTTCCAGATCGCTGTTATATTGAGATGTAGTTCACATGTCACAAAATTCACCCTTTTAAAGTTTACACACTGTGGTGTTCTGTGGCATAGCCTCAGAGTGATGCAACCATCACCGTCTTTTTTCGCTTTTGGGTGTTTGTTTGTTTTTTTGTTTTGTTTTGTTTTTTTTCATTTCTGCTTCGCAGACTGGATAATCTCAATGAATTTTCATTTGCTCATCCTTCTTCTGCCCCTTTAGCGATTTTTTTTAGTGTTTTTTTTTTTTTTTTCATTTAAGTTACTGTTCCTTTGAATTTATTTTTACTTCTGGAATTTCTACTTCTTTTTTTTTTAAGATTTTGTTTATTTGACAGAGAGAGAGACAGCGAAAGAGGGAACACAAGCAGGGGGAGTGGGAGAGGAAGAAGCAGGCTACCTGCTGAGCAGGAAGCCCGATGCAATGCGGGACTCAATTCAAGGACCCTGGGATCATGACCTGAGCTGAAGGCAGTCACTTAACAACTGAGCCACCCAGGCGTCCCAATTTAGTTCTTTTTTTTGATCATTTTTATTTCCCTATTGTTAGTCTTCATTGGTTAAGACATTGTTCTTATCTTTTCCTTTAATTCTTTAGATATGGTTTCCTTTGGTTCTTTGAGCATATTTCTTTCTTTCTTTTTTTAAATTTAAATTTAATTAACCAATGTATAGTACATCGTTAGTTTTTGATATAAATGATTCATTAGTTGCATATAATACCCAGTGCTTTGAGCATATTCCGAATAGCTGATCTAAAGTCTTTGGTTAGTTAATCTTATTTCCATGTTTCTTTATCTCATACTTTTTTCCTCTTGAACACTGGACATTTTAGGGGCTCCTGGGTGGCTCAATCACTTAAGTGTCTGCCTTCAACTCAGGTCATGATCCCAGGGTCATGGGATTGAGCCCTGCATGGGCTCCCTGCTCAGTGGAGAGCCTGCTTCCCCCTCTCCCTCTGCTGCTCTGCCTACTTGTGCTCTCCCCCCCCCCTCTATCTCTCTGTCAAATAAAAATAAATAAATAAAAATAAATGAAAATTTGGGCATTTAAATCATATAATGTGGTAACTCTGAAAATCAGACTACTCTCTCCATTGGTTTATTGTTGTTACAGCAGTTCATTTGTTTAGGGATGTTCTTGGGCTACTTATGTAAAGTCTGTGTGGCCCTTTCACGTGGGGCCACTGAGATCTGCTTGGTTAACAAGCGATCAGCTAATGATTGAGCACTGGGTTCCTTACACATCGTGAAGCAATGGTCTTCCATGCTTTGGCCCTGTGTGTGTGTTTTAGAACAAACACAGCTTGGCGACTACAGCAGTTTGCACTCTGCCTTCTCTTTCTTTCCTTCCTTGCATAGGCCTCCAGGTCAGGCAGTGAGAGATTAGAGTCTTCTCTGGTATGTACGTAACAGTGGTTTGGTTATGCTTTCACCAGCTGAAGGACACTGGGGTTGTTCCGGTTTGGGACTATTGTGAATAAAGCTGCTATAAACATCCAAGAATAGATTTTGCAGTGAACATAAGTCTTAATTCTCTTAGGTAAAAACCTAGAAGAGGGCTGCCGGGTCACATGGTGAATGTATATTAAACTTGAGATAAAAAATTTCCAAGTGGTTTTCCACCATTTTGCATTCCTACCAGCAGTGCTGGGGAGTTCCTGCTACAGGCATCCTTGTCCGCACTTGGAAACGTCATTATTTTGAATACAGCCATTCTAACTGAGTAGTCTTTCTATGTGGTTGCAATTCCATTTCCCTAATGACTAATAACATTAAGCATGGTTTAATGTTTTTATTTGCCTTCTGTATATCTTCTTTGGTGAAGTGTCTGTTCAAATCTTTGACCCATTTTTTTTAATTCACTTGTTTGTTGTTTCTGTCAAATTTTGAGAATTCATTATATATTCCCAGGTTCTGTTTTGATTTCAAATGCACAACGCTGCCCTGAGACCCTGGTATGTTCCTATTGGGCATCTTGGCTCTACATTTGTAACATAATGTTTTATATTGTATATAATATCTATCTGTCTCTCTCCCCTCTACACACACACACACACACACACACAAACACAGCTCCGTAAGTAATTTTCCTTTTTGATTTACTTCAAGAAACATTTACCGTGTCCCTATTAAGGAATCATACAAGGGGGGCGCCTGGGTGGCTCAGTGGGTTAAGCCTCTGCCTTCAGCTCAGGTCAAGATCTCAGGGTCCTGGGATCAAGTCCCACATCAGGCTCTCTGCTCAGCGGGAAGCCTGCTTTCCCCTCTCTCTCTCTGCCTGCCCCTCTGCCTATTTGTGATCTCTCTCTCTCTCTGTCAAATAAAAAAAAAATTAAAAACAAAAAAAGGAATTGTACAAGGTACTAGGGAAGCAGAATTGAATAGCATATTGAGAAGCTTTCTGTTTTAAGAAATATGGCTTTCAATTGGATTAAATTAAGAAATATATAAGAATGACTACATGTGATATCTCAGCTTTTAGAGTATAAGATGATTTGCTCATACAAACAATTGAAACATGTTCATTATAACTTTATAAAGGCCCGCTAATTATCATGAGTAAACCCTTCCTTTATTCATAGTCCTAAGTATTCCCTGATAGAGGCACACATTCTGAAACAATGTTGTTTGCATTAAAAGATTTCTGCTACGATTTTAAAAGGATTCTCCTGTATTCCAAGCTCATGCAACGTCATAAAAGCCAAATCACGTTCTCTTTAAAGACAAAGTACAACCACTCTGCACATCTTAGCATACACCCTCTCCCTGATGAGGAAAGGTATCTATAGAACAGCTCAGAAAGGGGCACGTGGGTGGCACAGTGTCCGACCCTTGGTTTCGGTCAGATCATGATCTCAGCGTCGTGAGATCAAGTCCCACATTGGGTTCTGTGCTAGGCACCGAGTCTGCTTGATATTCTCTCTTCTCTCTCCTGCTGTCCCTTCCTCTTGCAAACTCTCTCTCTTTCTCTCTAAAAATAAATAAATCTTAAAAAAAAAAAAAAAAAGAACAGCCAAGAAAAACACTTCACTTAACTGCAGCATGACTATCTGCAGAAATGCTAGAAGAATCTTTTTGAATACAGAGAAAACTGACTTTCAACAGTAACTTAAAAAGCTATTGCAGTTTCTTAAAATCCTCTTACATGGAGTTTAAAAAATGAGATTTAGCAACTTTATTGTTTTTTTATTCACTGATTAAGACAATAAAAGTTGTGCTCATTTCAATATTAAGAAATTAAAATCTCCCTTGAGACTTTCTCTGCCCTGGAGTAGGTTACATCTGTCAAACGCAAACAGGCTGGCCAGCTTGCATGCAGAAATTCTCCCCGGGGCTCCAATCTGTATAACCTCGCACTGTATTGTCTAGGGCTAAGAATGAAATGATTGGAATTTTTTTTTTTATTATCAAAGGAAACTAAAAATAGGGCTATAAAATAAAATACAAGCTGTAAGGGGAAATACATTTAAGATATATTTTTGCTTTAATGCTCTAGCTTCCAGCCTCCCATGGTAGAGAATAAACGATGATGTTAAATAAAGAAAGAAAAGATGCTTTTGTGGGTTTCCTCTAAAGCTTGAAAATGACACAGTGTGAGTAAATGGAGGACGGCCCCGCAAAAGGCTGTTTCCCTGTGATACTGCCAGTGTGCGGCCCCGAGGCGGCAGGTGTTGGCCGTGTTTTACTTTCTGGTTTCAGGCAACACCATCTCAACTTCTAAGCAGACATCACTGAAGACGTCTTGCTTCTTCACGTCTCCTAATTGCTAATGCAATAACAAAGGGACACACAAGACCCGAGAAGAGATAGAATGGAGGGGTCTGGATTAATGAAGACTCTCTGTTCGGGCTGGCTAAGTTTCTGAAGCCATGAAGTACAGTCAGGATGTTTTTTGAGAGAAGAAAGGAAGGGAGGGTAGGAGGGAGGGAGGAAAGAAATGGGAAAATAAAAAAGAAAGAATCCAAAATAGGCTATGGGTGTTCTTTGCCAAAACATAATTTTAATTTTCTTCCAGGCTCAGAACCAGTGGAAGAACTGGAACTCCCTCAAGAGAAGGTGGCAGGAACAGAAGCTAATTATACAACTTAAATTTGGTAATACAATATAACTTGGCATGCTTTCCGGTTAGGGCAATATACATCCATGCTAACGAGTTAAGACAATGGGGGGATATACTGCAAGTAGCACTATATATCTGAGTATCAGGAATTCCTTCTAGTATCTCCAGGGGTTCTCATGCAAATCAGGTTCTACAGATGTTAGTGACAAGAGGGGTCTGAGTTCTACTCTTGGCGCTACCCAACCACATGACCTTGAGGCTTGACCTTCTCTTCTGTAAAATGAGGGCAAGGCACCTACCTCTCAGGGCTGTCTTGAAGCATAGATGAGATTATATATTAGAAATAATATTCCCACTTCATTGGCACTGCTCATACTTATGACCTTTTGGCACCCTCTGGATGTCGTACCATGGGAACTTGACGTGCAGGGATTATGTCCAAAGAAAGGGGGAAAACCAGAGCCTGACTGACAGCAGCCTCCTTCTACCCTTCCTTGTTTTTCCCTGGCACCACCAAATGAGTGACTCAAGATGTCATATGTCACAGAGAATTCTGGTACTTTGAAGACACAGTCTATGGCCCAGACCCTGCATCCGAGGGGACTGGTGGCCCTGGCCGAGCCCTCAGTCTGCCTGTGACTGTCTCCAGTTACACACCAGTGGTGAGATCGGCAGCACCACTGGGGAGAGCCTGGACACAGGCCCTGGAGGAAAATCTTCCTTCCTTTGATTTTCTCCGTGAAGAAAGATCTCGATCAAGGTCTATTAAGACCCCAGGGAAAAGCCATGTTTCTGGAAGACAAGGAACAGAATGTGCACATAGGGGAAAGGGATAGAGATGGTGAGGAGCTAAGAGTTGGTGTTTCTGGAGCGCTGACTCCACCAAGCACTGCCTCATGTGTTACTCCTGCAATCCTCATAACAGCCCCTCTACTGAAAGTAGGATTATCGACCCATTTCTATGAGGAGGGCACTCAGCAAAGAGAAGAGGGGCAGGATTTGAACCCAGGCAGCTGATGTTCTTTTTTTTTTTTTTCCCTTTAAGATTTTATTTATTTATTTAAGAGAGAAAGAGGCTGAGAGAGAGAGGGAGCACGAGCAGGGCAAAAGAACAGGGAGAAGCAGGCTCTCTGCTGAGCAGGGAGCTTGATTCGGGACTCGATCCCAAGACCCTGGGATCATGATCTGAGCCAAAGGCAGACACTTAACCATCTGCAACCAGCAAGCATCCCCTGAGCGGATGTTCTTAACCATTCACTGTAGCTGCCGTCTGAACTAGAACCTGTTTCATGGCTACTATGTGACAATATCCCTGGACCATGGTAGAATAGTATCTGCTCTCAATATGATGGGGAGGTTAGCTTCATCTGAAAACCTTTGCTTTGATTACATATTCCCCTTTGAGTATCCGTAAAGACATAAACTAAGACTGATGCTAGACCTTGATTTTTCTACTTCTCCCAGAGATGTGACCGTTCATCTTTGGCTTTTATTTGCTGTCTGTAAGCTAGTTCTCTGTGTGTGACAACACAGACTTTGTGCTGTGCTCCTGATCTCGTGATCACTCTTGAAACAAAATAAGAATCCGGTATGGAAGCTCGTCAGCATGTCTATTGCATCTTACTGAAAGTCTAAGAAGTTCCTATCTGTTCTTCTTTGCAATCCTATTAATCCACTCACAGAATCTTTGTGTTGTCAGAGGAGCTTAAAGATTTAAATGATCCCTGACAAAACTCTCAGAATTGGTGTCTGATCAGGATTCTAGAACACAGTCATCATAGGATGCAGAACAGGCATTCAGTTATAAATTTAATGAGCAACTAAGAATTTTAATAAAAATCCAAATTATCCTACACCCCAGGCACCATGTGGTTTAGACCACGGAGGAGTCACTCTCCATATTTCTGTCCCCCACCATATCCTGACCCTTCTCTTGACTTGCTTACAGAATCCTTCTCTCAGCATGAGCTTCCGACGTAGCACATCCAAATCTGGAGCCATTCTTCTTCTTCTTCCAAAGCTGTTCCTCTTCTTCTGCTCCCTCTCTTGGTACCCAGCATCATCAGCCATCAATCCCCAAAGCTTTCTGTCTCATTGTTATCATCAGCTCTCTCCTCTCTGATGTCTTAAAGCAAATCATAGTTATCAAGGAAATCTTGACACATCATTCTGAATGGTCCACGAATCCACCACCCTCATCCACAGGTTCAGCCATCACCAGCCTTTGCCAGGACTGTTGTTAGAAGCCCCCATCTGATCTTGCTGACTCATGTCACGACCCTAAAATCTATCCCTCGTCCTGAGCCTGGACCTATGGGAGCAGACGAGAAAGGCTGTGTGTGGGAACACAGGTGTGTTACATCAACCTCCACACTGGGAAAGACAGAACTCTTTTGTTTATTCCATTCACAAATGACAAAGAAAAGGTCACATCTGACAAGGCAAGACTCAAGGCCATCCTCAGCAGGAATCTCCCCTGGGTGCCTGGAGCCTGGATATATTTGAAGGAGCTCTCAGCTGGCCATAAAAGTAGGTCCAAGCAAAGGTTGCAAAAAGAGAAAGAAAACGCCTGCACGCTTCAGAGAAATCAAAGGCAGAAGCACAGAGCAGGGAGACACAGCTCCTATGTGAAGAAATAACACATTGTGTGTTTGGGAGTCGGTTGTCAGCTTAACTTACGCCAAGAGGGAAAAGCAGATGCCTTACAGATAAGCGTGCAAGGTATAGAGGCCACTGCCGAAAAGATAATATGCCAACATGACTTGGACTCCACTGCCCTGTGTCTGCTGCCTGATGTTTCTGAAATAAGGTCCAGCCAGCTTATACATGGGCATCCCCCCACACTGCCTGGGCCCTTCCTGTGCCTCAACTGCCTGTTAGGCTGCCCGACTTACCTACAGGACCTGGCCAAGCCACTCATCCTTTCTGCTAAAGTACAAATGACAGTCTCTTGCAAAGGTGTGGTAGACGTGCTCATTAAGAGGCTCCTGTTCTCATTTTCCAGATGAATAACAGAGGCTCAGAGAGGTTAAGGAACCAGCCCAATGTCATACAGCTAACAAGTTGCCATGAGTGTTGGATGCCATCCTTGGCCTGCCAGCTAGACTCTCTCTCCGTTCCCCTGGCTGAGCGGACACACTCCCTCTCCCCTGTCCCTGCGGGACACACGGGGTGAGTCCTGTTGCTGATCCCAGCCTGGTGCATGGGCTGCGCCTGTCACTCCCCAGAGAATCAGATTTGGTGAAAATCATTGCCATTTCTCCCTCATACTGGGAAAGAGCAGGAAACACAGTACTTAGTTCCTACTCTTATTTTGATTATATTCGGTTCACTAGAAAAGGACCAACTATAGGGAGAAATACCCATGCAAAACACTCAGTGCACAGTTCCCCCGGTCGCCCCTCTGTCCCTTATGATCCATCATGTCTGTGTATATGGGTGTGTGCGTACGTGCGTGCACACCTGTGTGCGTTTCCCTGGGTTCACCCCTGAACCTCGCCACTCTGCCCCCATTCAACATCATTCACTCCAATGCTTAATTGCCAGCAGGTGGGGAAAGCCTGCTCTAGAATCGTTATGCATATCGGGTCCTTAGGTGTCCAAGTTCTAGGGAAAGAAAAGTGACAGCTGAGGCATCAGGGTAAAAAGAAGAAAAAAAATGTTCAGGGTAAAAAAGAAAAAAAATGTTATGTGGGGTGTGGAACACACATTTTTATTCTCTCCCTCTCTCTCTCTTTAAGAATCTGGCACAAAGACCTCACCTCCTTCCTGCCAGGGATGGAACAGTAGTGACTTGGCAACAGTCTCAAGCCAGATGTCACCCTCATCTGGTTGCCTTGGCTGGTTAGTTGTTTGGAATGAGCAGCCCAAACACAGTGCAGGCGGGGCCGCTGTGAAGCTGTGGGCGGTGAAGCTGGGTGCTGGGCACTCGCAGGGCCCCAACCCTCAGGGGCTGGGGGGACAGGTGGGTTACTGGGCCACCAAGTGCCCAGGTGCAGGGTCTGCAGAAGACAGAGGGGCCCTCCGGAAGGACACACGTACACTTCTTCTTTCCTGTCTCTCTCCCGAGGGTGAGCTGAGTGGTCCTGCTTCCCCAGCACAGGGGTGCAGGCATGTTCTGCTATTTTACCAGGACAAGGCTCCCAGCACATTTGGGAGC
The DNA here is from genome assembly GCF_030435805.1 of Mustela lutreola. Classification (NCBI taxonomy): domain Eukaryota; kingdom Metazoa; phylum Chordata; class Mammalia; order Carnivora; family Mustelidae; genus Mustela; species Mustela lutreola. Next base: position 153,169,532 of record NC_081290.1, on the reverse strand, counting down.
TGGTCCGCAATCAAGCAGCTCCTGCTCCCCAGGGGTCTCATGCACACAAGACCACACTCCAGGAAACAGATGGCGGGGGCCAAATGTAGTGAGGCTTCTGCATCTGGAGTCCTGTGAACATGGCCAGGGCAGCCAGGCCTTCGTGGGCTTCATCCAGGCTGAGTCCGAAGCTGTCATGGGAAAACGGCCCGGCTCCGGGGCAAACACAGCAGTGAGGAGACAGGAGACACGCGCCTGCAGAATGCAGGAGGGAGAAAGCCGTGCCTGGGAACAGGCACAAGCCACCTTCACAGTCTGGTGGCCAAATACTGAAGGGTCTGAGGCTGAGAGGGGAAGATCCCAGGGACCACGCGTGTCCTCTGGAATGAGCCCTGGAACCAGAGGCAGGTGCCTTTAGATCAAAGCCACGCGCTCAGATGTGTGTTTGTACACACATTGGTGTGTGTGATGGGAGGGCGGCGTGTGGCAAAACCTGCCAACAAGCCCATTTTGGTCACCATCTGTCATGGAGAGCCTGAGCACCTGTCGGAAACAGCTGCTGATGGCAGATAGTAGGTGAGGGAGGAAGCAGCCCCACCCCGGGATGGCCTATTGCAGGGAGCACACGGCCTGTCCCCACAGGAATGCCAACTGTTCACTTCGAAGCCCATCTCCATGAGGAGGGGGAGTGATGTAATCCCTCGCTGATCATTTACTCCCTCACAGGAAGGGTGGGAGGAACACCACCACCCACGCCTCCTCAGTATCAGGTATGGCAGTGGCTTGTCAGAGGGGCTGAGGAGAAATGCGTTCAGGATTCCCCGTGGGGAAGAGAAAAATTCCAGGGTAACTCTTCTCCGGAGGTGTGAGCCCAGAGACTCCCACCGTGAAAAGCCCCGCCTCGCTGGAGGAAGAACAGTAACACCTTTCTTCCCTGGCCCTATGGGGAGCACGATGTTCCATCTGTGTCAACCGGGGACTGAGTGACAGGTTGGAGTGAGCATTAGAGGGTGACGTGGCTGGGGACCAGGCCCTCTGAAGCATTTTCTTTCGGGTAAACAAAGTTTTCTTCATTGAAATAAAGTAAAAGCTGATATGATAACTTCTAATGAAAAAGCTTCCTGAAGTTGGTCCCCCGCCTACCATATTTTTAAGTGTTTGCCGTTGTTCAACGCTCGGTGGTTGCAGGCATTTTTCTACTTTATTTTCCTTAATCCTCCCAATAATCCCATAGGGTGGGTGCAGTTTCCCCCTCATACACTGGATTGGAGGGCCAAGGCTTCAAGAGGTAACGTTGCTCAGGAGGGACACACAGCCGGCGTGCGAAAGCTGGGGCCCCAGTCTGCCTGCCTGCCTCCAGCCCCTGGGCTTTGAACCCGCGGGCCACGCTGCTGGATGTCTCCTCAGTGGTTTCAACTTCGTAAGGCCTTCATGAACACCCACGATTTGCAAAGCACACACATGCTGGGCCTCCGTGGGCCACAAACACACAGGAGGCACACACTGCTGTCTCTTCTGAAGTGCTTTTCTCCACAGAGCCACCTGACGGCCTCTCTTCTGAATATTAAAGGCAGCTCAAAGCCCCCTTACCCAGAGGGAATTAAGGAGCCCCAGTTGGAAGTCTTCCTTGCCCAGGCTCAGAGAGCCCTTCCCGGGTGAGGCTTGGGTCTGAGCCGCCCCATTACCCATGGCGCCCTTCCACTGGCCTGGGAGCTCTGTGGGAGCAGAGACCCGCTATCCCAGCCTCCCACAGGTACACCACAAACTTGGTGGATTGTGTAAGATGTCACACCCGCCTGCTCGCATAGCACAGTGGGACTTTTTCTTGTTGGCTGGATCGACATCATTCTCCTCTGGGGATGCCCCACAGTAGGGCACCTTGTTTCTGGAATCTTCCCTTCTGCTTTTTCCTGCGTTTTCGCTGGTTGTTTCCTCCCTCTCCAACTACCAAGTTTTCAGAAACTTCACTGGCACCTTCAAAGAGCCTTCCTCAAAACGGTCCCGAGATATTTTGATCTGTAGCTTCTAACCTACAGGGGCTGGCAAACAAGCATCTCAAGCCTTGTGTGTATGTATGCCTAAAACCAGAGCCATACAGGGGTACAGCGTACTGGCTTAGTGCGGGGACTGGGTGACTTATCTTTCGGTTGCTCAGAAGCTGTCTTCTCTTCCAGTTTTCAGATACTTAGAACCACTCTGCTCCTAGGAGGGACTTACTTTGGCCATGGGGTCAGTGGCCAGGAACGTGGTAGGCATGGTGTACTCTTTGCTTCTAAGAAACAAACTCCTCCAAATAGCAAGAGAAACCAGGCTCCTCACTAATGACCGGGCAATTCAGTGCAGGAACACGCTGTGTTTAAGCCTCAGGTCTGGAAAATTTCCTGCTGATTCCATATTGCAAAAGAAAGTTGCTATGAATACCACTCAAAAATCCCACTCTATTATTCTCTTAAAAATAGTTTGGCCAGCCACAACTAAACCTTTTGTGAAAGGGGCACTTCCGGGCACAAACGTGGACATGCCTCTGTGGGGATACTGTTTCCATCCCTAACGCTCCTTCACCTCCTCTCCACCTGTCCTCCATCCCTCCCCACATGCCAGGAGCCATCTTTAGAAAGTAGGATAGAGGTGCTTGGGCTTTCAGTTGCCCCAGTGGAACATCAGGGGCTATGGGACAGTACATGGCAGGGGTTCTGAATGCTTGCTCCTCAGAAATGACGACGCACAAAACAGACTCAGGGCTCTCCTCCTGAGAGTAGAGGGAAGAAGGTAACAGGAAGCTGTAAATGCAGGAGACAATTCTGGCCCAGAAATCCAGTCAGGGCTCTCTCTGCCCTTTCCAGGCAGGAGCTGAAATGGGAAGTCAGGACCCCTCAGGTAGGTTCACCCTATTCCCACACTCTGGAGACAACTCCTTCTCAGCCAGATGCCCAGGGATGGCAGGATACGAACCCAGAGCACAGCGGTGGGCCACGGGAATTGTAGAGGGAGCAGACGGCAGCCCTCAGCCATGTCAAAGCTCACAACAGACTCAGAACTATGAGGACCTGAGCAAAGAGCCCCCTAAGGTCAGGGCCTACCTTGCCTCCTTCTGCTGTTTTTTAAATGGCAAAATATATAGAACATTTACCATTTTAAGCGTTCAAAGATTACAATTCAATGGATTAAGTACATTCACAATGTTGTGCAGCCAGCACCGTCATCTGTCTCCAGACGGATCATTCCAGATCCTGTACCCTTTAAACTATCACTCCCAATTTCCCCCTCTTCCATAGTGGCTGGGAGCTCTAGTTTACTTCCTGTCTCCCTGAATTTGCCTATTCTGACCACCTCACATAAGTGGAATCATGCCATATTTGTTCTTATGTATCTGGCTTATTTCACCCAGCATCATGTTTTCATGTCACCATGTTTTCAGCCATGTCACAGCACGTATTAGAATTTCATTCCTTTTTAAGGATGAGTAATAGTCCATGGTATGGAGAGACCACATTTTATCTACTTATCTGTTGATGAACACCTGGGTTGTTTCCACATTTTGGCTCTTGTGAATAATGCTACTGTGAACACTGGTACACAAACACTGCTTGCAGTTCCTTTGGGCACATATATAGGAGTGCAATGGCTGGGTCATTCAGAAATTCTACATGTAACTTTGGAGGGACAGCCAAACCATTTTCCACATTTGCACAATTTACTTTTGCACCAGCAATGCACAAGGGATACCTGCCACTCCCCACTTTTTAAAGTAACAGCCATCCTAATGGGTGTGAAGCAGCTAGGATCTCATTGTGGTTCTGATATGCATTTCCCTAATGACTAATGATGCTGGGCATCTCTTCATGTGCTTATTGGCTTGTTAGCTGTCTTCCTTGGAGAAATGTCTGTTCGAGTCCTTCGCTCATTTTTTAATTGGGTTGCTTTGTTGCTGTTGAGTTGTAAAAGTTCTTTATATATTCTGGATGTTAATCCCTTATCAGATATGTAATTTGCAAATATTCTCTCCCATTTTGTGGGATGTCCTTTTCCTCTCTTTATAGTGTCATTCGATGCACAAAACTTTTTAATTTGGGTGAAGTTCAACTTATTTATTTTTCTCTTTTTCACTTTTGGTGTCATACCTAAGAAATCACTGCCATATCTGATATAGATCTGAATTAAAACCATCCCAAATCCAGTGAATATTTTCCTCTATGTTTCCTTCTAAGACTTTTATAGCTTTAGCCTTTAAGGTCTTTAATTTATTTTGAGTTAGTTTTTATACATTGCATAATGGAAGGGTCCAATTTCATTCTTTTGTACTTCCATTCAGCCACAAAACTAGATACCCAGTGTTTCCAGCACCATTTGTTAGAAAGATTGTCTTTCTTCATTGGATGGCTTGGTACTCTTCCTAAGAATCGGTTGACTACATATGTGAGAGTCCAGCTTTTCTTTTTAATACTGTCCCTTATCTTTCCTTCCTTTTCTGCCACCACCTCAGCAATGTGACTCCCCTCAAAGGATGATGGTTTGCCCATCCCCTACCTCTTCTAACCAGATCAGTATTGTCTCCAGGCAGCAGTCCCCGAAGGCAGGTGCACCATTCAAAATCAGCACGGATCCATATCAATTCTCTCTCTATTCTCCCACATCTGCTCTCATTCTTGTTCTTCCGATTTCTACTCCGATGCCAGCCAGTCAGGGGGGGAACCTTACTGTTGTTTTAAGCTCCAGCCCTCAGGGCTTGTAACCACTACCCCATATCCTGACGCACAGACTGAATGGGTCATAGGTCATGAAGTCCCCCTGATCGTCTCTCTGATTGTTCTCGTAAACCTGTCTTTTCCCTTCCATCCTCTCCATCCACTGCCTCTCTCTCATCATTTCCCAACCTCACCCCACCCTGCTGCCTCCACCCCACCCGGTTCCCATCCAGCCTCGACAATTCCTCCAAAGTGATCATGGAACATACAAATCGGGCTTTATCTCTGCCACTTAAAGTTCCTCAGAGTCCCCATTTCCAGGAGTGTAGTTTATTATCCCCCCTTCACACACACAACCCTTTGGATATACTGAAACTGCTAGTCCCTAAATAATCCATTTTATTTTTTAAAAAAGATTTTGTTTATTTATTTGACAGACAGAGATCACAAGAAGGCAGAGAGGGAAGCGGGGTGGGGGGCAGGCTCCCCGGTGAGCAGAGAGCCCTATGCGGGCTTGATCCCAGGACCCTGGGATCATGACCTGAGTGGAAGGCAGAGGCTTTTTAACCCACTGAGCCACCCAGGTGCCCCTGAATAATCCATTTTAATCTTCATGTCTTTGCACATTACATTCTCCTTGTCAAGAGAGTCCTTACTCCCACTGTCCACAAGACTGTTCCAAAACAAATTAAATCTCACCTCCCTTGTGACAAGTTCTAGATGACTCCTAAAGACCATCTGAAGCAGAGCTGGTCATTTCCTCATATGTGGTGCACATCCTGTGTGGCTTTATGAATCACAACAACACAAATCATCAATGCCACCACCATGTACCATAGGCCTCTCAGGCTCCAGCATTACAGGGGACACTTGTGAAACTCCTACCCCAGTAACACCCTATGCTTTTGTTCTCCAGTCCACTTCTTCCCCTAGACAGCAAGAGACGTGAGGGCAGGGACGCCCCTCTCCTCATCTCTGCAGACCCGGCATGGTATCTGGCACCCAGCAGGTGCCAATACGTCTTTGCTAAATAAAAGAATGACTTCAAACTCCCACTTTAAAGTTTTGCAGCCCTCGGAAAATTCCAGTTTGGGCAGCTGCTCCTGTCCTCTGTGCAAATAGGCAGTTTATCAATCCAAAGGTTGGCAGCAGATCTGCTGAGCCGAACTCAGCCCTCAGGCTTTTTCCCAGAGCCATCCCTCCACTCAAGTGGAAGCCACATCTGACTCTCCTGATAGGGGCTTCTGCCAGGGAACTAGGAAAGGCTCCGTGCAGCCCCACCATTTCGAATGCTATTTTAAAAGCAAATTCAGAGGCGATGGTGGTATTTTTTGCCCTTAAGAACAAGACAAATCTTTTGACAGAATAAGGTTAAAAAAGAAAGGAGGGGAAAAAACTCATACTGCATTTCCTTTGAGCTGAATTGAAAAAAATCCCCAGTCTCCCAGTTCCAGCTGGCAGACCGCTGGACTCACAGCTTCCGAGGAGAAGGGGAGTGGAAAGATCAGCCCTCAGCAGCTGAGAACTTATTTTTGGTTGAACAGCTGGTGGAGGAATTGCTGGCAACAGGCAGCATCTCCCCTGCACGGCGCGCAGGGGCACCGACACCATCTGGGCAGAACACCCCTGTCCAGGCATGGGTACGCCACTCTCATGTGGACATTGACAAATCTGACTGTCGCGGGCCCAGGCCAGACCTGGTGGTCAAGGACCTTCTGGGGGACCCTCTGAGAAGAAAGGGGTGCTCAACACCCCAAAAAGGAGGCGCCAATGGAACTCCATGGCCAGCCTCAACAGAAGCTCTCTCTTTTGGAAAAGGGGAAAAGAACTGCTCTGTCCTGCTCTAAACCTGAGACCAGGACCAGCAGGTGGAATTAAATGGATGCCGAATTTAGTCCTTTCATGAGGAAGGAAACTCTCCTCCACAGACAGGTCTGTGATGGGCGGTGGGTGGGGGAGCGGGATGCTCCAGAACTAGACAAATAGAGGCTGGCTGATCGTTTGCCAGCAATCTGAGAACAGGCATCCCTAGATAGAGCAAAAAGCCCTTAGCCTCCTAAAGGCAGGAAGGTCAGTGCGGACTAGTCAGGAGTCGTGTGTCATCACTGTGGACAGGCAACCCGAAAGAGGACGCCAATATTTTAACAGACTCCTGAGTGGATTTTTACACTAAACAACAAACTTTTTATTTGCTTTGATTAAAGCCACAGAGTGACTGCCAATCTTCTGTACATTGTGCTGAATCCACAGCACCGTGTACAATGTTGATGTTATGGCTGAGGTTCAAGGTTTTCCACGTTAACACGAGAGAGAAGAGAGGGCCTCTACCCACTTCTGTTCTTTACCAAGCTGTTATAATGGGCTCACTTCTTCACTTCTGCTGTTTTCTTTTTTGGTCACTTAGAACAACAGGAATAAAAAAGTCCTAAAGACTATGAGAAAACAGAATGTTCTTCAAAGAAAGTTTTTACATTTATATTCAATCCATATAACCAGGACTCCAAAAACATCTTCATGTTCAATGTGGAGTATTTTTAAATGGAAATCTGAAGCAAAAGAACACGAAGTAGGTAGAAGAAAAATAGTTTTCACTGGTAGAGAGCCTTCCAGCCCAAACTCAGAAAGATCACTTCCTGCGAGTCAGGCTCTACTGTAGCCACCATTAAGGGTAAAGACATACCAAAGCTGGGGTCCCTGCCCTCCAGGGGCTCCTGATACGCATACTGAAGCCTGGCACAGCAGAGAAGCACGTGCACTCCACGGCGCTCACACCAGTGCTCCGCTCACCCTGGGCTCTTCTCCCCTCTTATCCCACCAGGCCCCCTGCCTACCCTCACCCAGCCCCACGGACTCCCTGAGGGTCAACAGACTAGTCCTCTGGCTGCTTGTATTTCAGATGAACTCAATCCAAACAACAATTTGTTTGACTCCCACAGAGCACCAGGGTCAATGTTAGGACCTTGGATGAGTACGAATCCATTTGTTTGTTTATGCCTCCAGTCTACTCCCCACACATCAGAGATGGCTTACAAAAACAAAATAGGGCCAGGGAAAATGTACTTTCTGGGGGATCATCGGGCCAGGAGACGAAGATAGGATGCACACATTCGGGTCCACAAATGAACAGGACATGGCTCCCAAGCTGTCTGGGGATGGTGGAAAAAAAAAAAACCCTTACACTAATGTCTGGAGTGTAGTAGTAGAGAGGCTGGTACACAGCAGGTGCTCTCAGTGGTCACTGTGAGGTGCAGACAGCACCCAAGAGGCTGAGCCTCAGAGCAGGGACATCAAATTAAATCCCTCTGGCTGGGAGGGTCAGGCCACTTGGAAGGGAAGGGAAGACCGCCTAAAGTCACCAAGTCGGTTCTTCCTGCTGAGAGTACAATGTAATACAACACTGTAATGACAAATGCCAGAGAATTCCTCAAGCAACAGCAGCCCCCTGCTAAACAGAGTGTGCCAGCAGACAGGGGTTGAAACCACAATGTCAGACCAGACCCCGGATCCTCACCTTCCCTTGGCTTGGGTGATTTCATTCATTGAACCACCTCGAGGTTGTAAATGGAAGCACTAGTCTTGAAATATCTCTAGTGGAAGTTCCTTTGGGTTACGAGGCAAGGTCACACAACAGGCAGAAACATGTCATCCTTCTAGAAAGTTCTAGTCCAGAAAAGATCGTCTACCCATACCTCATACTCTAAGGAATCTGAAGTGACCTGTAATCATTTCCCAAAAAGGTTTAACAGCCAGGATTCTCTTTTAGGGGATCACGGTGTAAGTTCTCAATGCATCATCTTCAAAAACGAATCCGATTTTCACTGGAATAGTTATCTGGTTTTCCTCCAAATTGTATTTTCCTTTAGTGATACAGCCTCTTATCACACTGAAGCTCCAAATATAGGCACATAAGACATTATTGAAATGCTACATTTCCCATTTAAATGCCGCGTCTTCTTTCATGGCCCTTGCCACTCGATGTGTAAAATACAGATTCACCTGAAGAAGAGCGGCATCGGCTAAGTGCATGAATGGTGTCCTCGTGGAGGCCCGGTACTTGTACCAAGGACAGAAACCGTCTATCTCTGACAACAACACCTCCTGCCTGTCTCTGTAATTCACCTGGCCAATGTCCCAGTGAGTAAGGGGAAAAAAACAACATTTTAAAGGAAGAGAAGGTGGAGGGCCAGGCCTCACACAGCGGAGACGCTAGCCTGAGAGAGGAAAGGTCACAGCTAAGAGGCCTTGCAGGAAGGGTGTGAGCAGCATCACACATGGGTTATTTCAACAAAAATTGTGCAATAGGGAATGCAGACAAGACACCGCCCACCTGAGCTTGACTGTACTCGGAGGGCCTTGTGGATTGACAGAAATGGGAATCTTTGTGAAATGTCGTTTCTGATTTCAGCCTCTATAGAGAAGGGAGCTGTGTGCAGAGGAGAACCACTTTATATTATTACTAAAGATATTTGCCTCTGAGGAGCACCTGGGTGGCTCAGCTGGTTAAGCATCTGCCTTTGGCTCAGGTCATGGTCCCAGGGTCCTCAGATTGAGTCCGGCATCAGGTGTCTTGCTCGGCAGGGAGCCTGCTTCTCCCTCTCCCTCTCCCTGCTGCTCCCCCTGCTTGTGCTCTCTCTCTCTCTCTGTGTGTCAAATAAATTTAAAATTTTTTTGAAGAAAAAAAGATATTTGCCTCTGAGACCCATAAAAGATAGGGCATCTGTCTCAACCTTAAGGACTTTAGCACTTCAAGGATGCAGGGCAGAAAAAACGGGAAAGCCCTCTCAGATGTGGGCAAATACAATTTTCATTGGATAAGGGAGAGTCTCAAATTGTCCTGTGCTTAAAGGCATTCCTGCAGCGACAGTGGACTCGGGGTCAGCAGATATGCAGGCATTCTCAACATTTTCTAAAAATGGTGGGGCGGGGGTGGCAGCAAAAACCCTTCTCACCCCAAGCTGGGAGGACTCGTTCATGCTCTGTCAGGACTTCAGCACTAGCCTCCAAAGCAGCCTTTGCCTGTGGTGTCTGCCTCCTCTGCCCCACTCACCTTGCCACTATCAGAATGATTAAACAAACAAACAAACAGAATCCACATCTCTGCCCATGTCATCCCTCTGCTCAAAAATATGGTGAAATGTTTGCTCCACATTTTGGCCTCCCGTAAATTTGCAGTCTTCATTCTTCCCCTCCCTCCCCACTCTCTATCCCCATTCTGTGGTTCTGCTCCAGTGGACACACAGTTTCTCAGAATCACACATGCCTCTCCCTGGAATGCATTCCCTCTTCTCTTACGCACCACAGCCCTTGTAGACACATGTGTGCACGTGAGCATGCATTGCACACACACACACGCATACACACAGCGACACATCTCCAGTTAAAAATCCTGCTTATCTTTTGAGACACACTTCCAAACAGGAACACCCTCTGGAAAGCCGTCCTCTCTCCCCTGGGTCACACAATTCAGTGCCTCCTTGGGTCTGTTCCTAGAGCATCCCGAGCTTCTCTTTCTTGTCACACTCATTGAATTAATTCTCAGTTGCTGTCTGGGTGTTGCTTTTGGCCACTGGACCGTAAGCCAATTTGAGAGCAGAGATTGAGCTGAAATGATTATTATTGGTCCCGCCCTGCTCCCATGCATCCCAGGGCCTAAGGCAGTGTCAGACGTGGAAGATAGCCTATGGTTTGATTGAACTGAATACGTAATTGCAGATCATTAGTTTACGATCCATAAGCATGGGACTTACTGAAAGAAATCCGGATGCAACTCAGACAAATAACCTACAATATTAGGTGCAAATTTGAGAAGCCATTTCTACCTCCCAGTACCAATTATTTGGAATTTGTTTACTAAAGAATACCGTTCACGAGAGCAGACTGTAAAAGAAAGAGGTCCCAGTTCATGACTGAGAGCAGTGGGAGGTGTGGAGAATCACCTGGTTATGGCATCAGCTCCATCTCCTAGCCGCTGTGTGACTTTGGGGAAGTTGCACAGCCTTTCTGAGCCCTGGTTTCTCCTTCAATAAACTGGATGTGGGAATTCTGCCAGTCTAACGAGGCTGCTCAGAGAATCAGCCAGATGATAGATAACAAGGGATTTAAGAACTAAAAATGTGCTATTCAAATGAGAAAACTTACATAATTATTTTGGAAATCCTACCGTGATAAGCAAATTTTTGTAGTTAATATAGCGTTCATCCCCTTTTTTGGGACCGTAAAGAAAGTATGAGATGGGAAGAGTGGGAAGCACTATCTATGGTTTTACACCCCTGTGTTGGCAAAGGGTCTGACACTTTGGGACAGTGCCTTTGAAAATACAAACTATTTTCTTTGGGGACCACAGGGTTCTGGCTGCCAAAAACACAGATGTATAGTGTTAACTAACCTTGGTTTCTCTACAATAAGAGTATTGAACACTCTCTTTTAGTTTTGGAAAGGTCAAGGAGAAAAACTTTTCATAACAAGGAAGATAAAGAGAGTAGTAAAATATTACCAGTCTGGGATATTATTATAAATATATAAGATGAAAATGTCACCTAGCTAATAGTTCCTATTAAATTGCTGGAAACCCAATGCTAACACTAGATGTGTTGTCTTACAGTCTGTCCCATCTGCTGTTTACTTCACCATGGGTCACAGAAAGCCTAAGTGACACAAGGCCTAGGGGCGGGCCATGTGACCGTGCATACATCATGTTGTCTGCAGACCATATAACCACCCCCATGGCATCTTCATGCCAGCCCCACACACGACCTGCACAGTGACCCTAGAGAAAGGCATGTGTGACGCTCAGGGGCCAGTCACAGAACTGTCTCTGTCCAACACCCCACCTATCATCATGTAGATTTTCACGGCACAAGCCTGCTACCCAAGTACTAACTCCACACCTAGACATCCATGTTGCCCTGTGCGAGTCATACACAATAGAGGATGGCTGCATGCTAGCCAGTCCTGGATATTTATCATTCCCAGGCCATCATCAAAGCCACAGAATGTTTCCATGTACATTCAGTCATGTGTAAGTACATAGTTTGTATCTTTTCTACTGCCCAGTAGCTGCATCTCTGTAACACCTGGGTGCCGGTCACAACGGTGTCACATAGCACCCAGGAGTGCATCCTGCCACACGTCAGTGGCAGCCATGGAATTACTGGGCCAAATTCCTTCAAGATGGCATCCTTTTGCCTACAATACAAGGTACCCATCTCTGTTAAAAGCCAAGAAATGTCTCCCAGCTACATGGCAGTGCCAGCTAGAATAATCGCCAACTAAATTCTCTAAACTCCATTACGGCGTGTTCAGTGAAAAAATAATGCAGAAAAATGTGCCCAGCCAATGGCAAGGAAACCGATCTCAAGCTGTAGTGGTATCTGTTGGAGAAGCACAAGGGATCCTGACTCCTTTTTACACAGTGGATGGAAACCGTAGCGGGAGGGTGGGGGTCGTGGAGGGGGAACTCTGCTTTCCATCTTTGCCTCACATTTTCCCAGGACTCGTGGGTAGCTATGGACAGGGCTCAGGGCCTAAGAATTACAGAACATTTCTCTGCAATGGGAATCATCCTTTGGGGTCAGCTAATTTGGTCCTCCTAAAAGCTTAGCTGAAAAGACTGAGGGCCGAGGAGTAAAGTGATGGCCACAGGCTAAACCACTGATGGAAGACTAAAGGGCATTCGCAGCAGCATGCTTTGCTACCAGGTTAATTTTTCACGACAGTGTCCACTTGGCTACTGGGCACATTTACTGAAAACCAGAAAAAGCATCAGGGCCAGATCCAGAAAGAGCAAGGAAGCCGGAGATGAGGGTGGAAAATAGAGCTCAGGACCAAGAGAAGGATGGAGGTGGACCCCGGCAGGGAGGGACTCTGAGCTGGGAGCAGAGTCTGGCTGAGTGCCCTGCTTTGATGCTGACCATCCCCAAGGTCTAGAGGAAGCCATCTTCCCTCCTTGCCTGACCACTTCCTGTGCTATAACAGGAGGGTGTTGGCCTATTCCATCCCTTCTCACATTCACAATTCAGACAGGTGTGGTACAAGCACCGTGTGATGTGCGTGTGATGTGTCGGAACGGCCTGGCATCCCAGCTGCTGAAATTTAATTAAGAGGACAGCAGATAGATGTCTGCCCATGGAGCACTGGCCAGCCAAGACAGTGCATCTTCATTCCCTCTCCCTGGTTGTGAAGGTCGTTATCACAGAGAAAGATCGGGCCTCACAGTCTCCCTCCCTCCACAGAAGCGAACCTTCTGCTACAAAGCGGACAGCGGAGGCTGGAGTTCATCAAACCTCCTCATCTAGATTCCTGAGCACTCTGTGTTCACGCAGTGCATCCTTTTAATTCTGAAAGTCTGAAAATGAAGCCAAAAACACCAACTTCTAGAAGTGCAGAGAGATGTTTCGGGCATTTCTATAGATCAGGAAATGTTCACTGCTTGAAGAGCGCTGTGGCGGAATGAGGCCAGCGACCCAAGTCCTCAGTAAGTGGAACACAGTATTTTAAAGACATCACCATCTTCCCACTCACTATTCTCTCACTTCCTTTCACGTGGGACAAATGAAGCCATGAACAAATCAGGCCATGGAGCAGTCTTCTTGGGACTCAAGGGCAGGGCAGGGACAGTGGGTGGCAGACATGTTGGGTGTGGTCACGATAGAAGGAGAAGGAGGCTCTATGCATGGTGGCGTGGCTAGCCAGAAGTCAGATGCGTGACCCTGGGAACTCACCTACCCCTTCTGTCTGACCTCAGTGTCCTCACCTGTGTATGTGATCTCTAGCAAACCCCCCCATACTCACTGTAAAATGTCCACAGATATATCAATGAGTGATGAGAATAAAATTTAATAGCATTCTAATTGAAGATACGAGTTTGGTTTCATCATCCAGAATGCCACAAATATCTACCATTGTCTGTTGGGTCCCAGGCAGTGCCTAAGATGCCCCATACACCACAGTGCCTTCCCCCAGACGGGGCCATCCTACAGAATTACGCCTATTTTCAGGTGAAGAAACTAGAATTTAAGCTGCCAAGAGCAAAAGGCGAGCTACGTGTCAGAACAGGACTGGAATCTAGGTTTCCAGCCACAACAATAAGGAATAAACCTCTTTTCTAACTGGGTTAAGTTGGCTCATTTAAAGGTTTCAGGAGGAAATAAAAGCCAATGCAAAATTAGGTTAAATTTTTTTTTAAAAAGTATTATTCTTAGAAAGTCAAAATGTAACTAAATTCAAGAAATACTTCCCCATGCTTTTGTTTTTTGAAGTCCCAGAACATGAGCTTCATTTGAGAATGACTAGGATTCACCTTCAAAAACTCAGAGCACAATACTGCATGACTGTTTTTAAAACGTAATTTTCATTTCTTCATTTTAAAATGAAAATGTAATTTTCATTTTTTCATCTTTAAAATGGAGTTAATGTATGTCCACACCTCTTGAAAGCTTCCAGGAAGGTGATGCATACAAAAAGGACAACTACAATGCACCAAACAAATGGAAGGTGTCATTTTATTGTTGTAATTATGACTTTGCCTTGATAAATACCTAAAAAGTTTCCCAAATCACCATGTGACAATGGTCAGATATATAATAATGGGATCTAACTAAAAGTTTTCATTTTGCTTCCTTTCATGTCCTCCGTGCTGACAGGGACGCTCCTGGCTTCCTGAGTGGGTGAGAAAAGTGAGCAGGAGCTGAGCTGTGAGACCCTGAGGGCAAAAAACCCTACTGGATGAGCCTGATCAGAGCTGACAGCTCACCAGACCAGTATGGCTGGTCGACTATCCTTGATGAATCCACTAAGCAGATCATGGCCATAGTCCCGATTTTGCATGAGGAAACAAGGCTGCCAACATGGGACCACACAAGGACCCCCACACCCCCCACTCCATTTGGGACATGCTCACTCCACAGACATGTCTATGTTTCTTCACAGCAACACCCCGTATAGAACACGACCCTAAATACACAGGCACAAGCAGTCTCCAAGTTAGACCAAGAGATTCTGAAAGTGGCCCAGCCAGGAACCAGAGAATGATTTCAGAGAGTCCCTCTAACCGGAGGACACAGTAGGGGTGGTAACAGCAAGCCTGCGGCAGGAAGGACAGTGTGAGCAAGCCTCCGGAGCAGGCAAGGGACAGTCAGAACACCTGAACCCGCCTGGCTTGAGCTGAGATGTACACACAGGGGTACGCTGGGAATGACCTTGAACTTCAGGCAGAAGTGTCTGGTCAGTGGCAATGAGAAGCAGTTATGTTTTCTGAAAAAAGACTTTGGTGGCCGGGGGCGGGGGGCGGTGGTGGTGGTGTGGGGAACAGTCTTCTGAAAAAAGAAGCCCCAGCTTGCAGAGGAAGATTAATCCAGCATCTGAGCCAGATGACTGGGGAGGAGTCAAGCAGGCAGAAGCCGGAGTACAGGGTGTATTCCAACCCAACCCAGGTGGTGGCAGGAAGAGAAAAGGCACATTAAGAAGCAAATCCCACAGGGGCTCTTATGCCCCACTCCCCTATTCCCCCCCTTCTTTAAAGAAGATAATGTAACTACTAAAGAAGTAACAAGAAAGTTGCAACTAGATAGGAAAACAGAAACATTGATATAATTCGGGGTTTTTAGAGCCTAATGGCTACTTTTAAAAAATACCACAAAGGGAATGGAATACACTTGTTAACCCCTCACACTATAATCATACAGCCTTCTCCCACGAGGCCTCAAAAATAACCTAAAATATGTCTGGTACAAGTACATCGCTTCCTGATTCAGAAGACTACTGCAGTGGTTCTCACGCCTGGCTACACATTTAGAATCACCTGGGGAACTTTAAAAACTACAAACCTTTCTCGAAGAAACACTAATTGGATTGTGTGGGGTGAGGCCCAGGCCATTCTGACAGACTGCCCGCCTTCTCAACCAGCACTCTAGTTCAGTGATTCTCCACTGGAGACAAGTGCCCCCTAGGGGACATTTAATAATGTCTAGGGACATTTTTGGTTGACATAACTGGGGCAGGGTGGTGGTGGTGGTTGCAAGTGAGCTACTGGCATCTAGCGGGGGAGGTCAGGGAAGCTGCTTGACATCCTACAATGCATGGGACAG
The DNA here is from genome assembly GCF_030435805.1 of Mustela lutreola. Taxonomy (NCBI): domain Eukaryota; kingdom Metazoa; phylum Chordata; class Mammalia; order Carnivora; family Mustelidae; genus Mustela; species Mustela lutreola. The sequence continues at coordinate 153,153,784 of NC_081290.1, read as the reverse complement.
CCCCCACGTCCTCCAAAGAACTACCTGGCCCTAAATGCCAGTTGTTGAGGAATCCTGCTTTCCTTAAATATGATATTGAGGTTGTGTTGTGTATGCTATTTGGAACTTGATGAGTGGAAAGAAGCCAAGATTTGAACACTGAGCAGGTTTCGTTCACCTCTTGAAGGCTCTGTTTTATCATTAGAAAAGTGGGAGATACACTCTCTCCTAGCTCACGGGGCATTTTGAACCCAATGCAACAACTACTGATGCATTTGCTCTGTTTTACCTTCCTTCTTACCCTTATAGAGGCTTTCAAATAGAGGTATTCAGATATCTATAACATTATACCGGGTGGGGGGACTCTAATGAGAACTCGCATGTAGCTGTGCGTGGACCATCCTCTAGTCTGGCTACTTGGTGTGGTCAGCTGTGTAGAGCAGCAGCTGCTAGAAATGCAGCAGCTGCTAGAAATGCAGCAGCTCAGGCTCCTCCCACCCCACCCCACCCCACCCTCTGGACCTGCTGAATTAGAATCTGCATTTTAACAAGTCCCCAGCTAATTCACATGTACATTAACATTTTGAGAGGCACTGCTCCCCCAGCAGCAGGTCAGCCTATGGCACCATTTTTCTTCCACCTCTGAAGGTTTTTTAGAAAAATAATAAACTCTAAAGACTCTCCTCAAAGGGTTAGTTAGCATTGCATTGTCCTCCAAAGAAGGGCTCTAACACCACTGAAAGATCAAAAGGAAAATGCACGCACTCCATATTTTTGGGAATAAAACCGCATGTGTGTGTCCAATTAGACCGGTGGTTTTCAAACTGTGATCCTAGGATCATCTGCATCACCTGGGAACTTGTTAGACGTGCAGATTTGGGGGAGTGAGTCCAGTCCAACTCAAGATGGGTCCCCACCACCTAGTGTGATTTGATAAGCCCTCCTAGTGCCTGTAACCCACACTGAAGCTTGCAAACCACCGGAGCTGCCTATAGCCCTTATGAATACGGATACGAATGTTAACAGATGTGAATGTTCACGACCTTTGATCCAGCATGGTTGCCACTTCTGAGAATCTATCCTAAGAGCTGTTCCTCTGCTGTTGGGCAGTTCTGTCAGTAACATTCTAATGAATGGAACGAACATCATCCTACAACGATCTCTTCTTTCCTGCCTCAAGCATCTCTACTTCACCCCCACTGCCTTTTTAGCTGCCTTCCACATCTTCCTCATCTTCCTAAAGTCAAATCAGAGAAAAGTCATTGGTGCAAAAGTAACACAAGGCAACGGAGAAGTCTGGAATCAGACAGGCCTAGATTGTCTCTCGCTCTTAGCTACGAAATTCAGGGGAATTACGTCACCTCTGAGCCCCACTTTCTCCATCTGCAAACTGGAGATGATAATACTTTATCTCATAAATGAATAGGAGCATTGAAGGAAACGCAGCATATATTCATTTCTCATTACTGGTCAGGGGAAGGCAACAATACTGACACATATACTTGAATGGCAGCTACGTTCTGAAATTTTAAGAGGAGCTGACATGAGACAGTCCCTCCATCACCACCCTCCCTGAAACACCCACAGATGGAGCCACTGAGGAATGGGTTATGATAAAGGGAGGACAGCACTTCCAGAAAGCCACCCCTTCCTCTCCCGTCTCCATGAGAGATTATTGTCCTCCTCTGTCACTCTTTACTCTTATCGCCTTTGCAAGCTCCTCTTCTTCTTCTTCTTTTTTTTTTTTTTTTAAGATTTTATTTATTTATTTGACAGAGATCACAAGCAGGCAGAGAGGCAGGCAGAGAGAGAGGAGGAAGCAGGCTCCCTGCTGAGCAGAGAGCCCGATTCGGGGCTCGATCCCAGGAATCTGAGATCATGACCTGAGCCGAAGGCAGCGGCTTAACCCACTGAGCCACCCAGGTGCCCCTGCAAGCTCCTCTTCTTTTGCTCTCACCACAACTGTTGGTGTTCTGTGCTTCACCTGATTTTAGAGAACACCTCCTCTGGGGTAAGTGAAAACTTGCACAAGTCACTCCCTTGGCCACAGAAACCACTTAACCACTTAACCACTTAACCAATCTTTAAATGCTGACCTCTCCTGGCTTTGAATCTCCTTCACAGCATCGCCCCACCCCTCCACCCAGCTTCACAACTTCTTTCACTGACTTTTGGAAATCTCCACCTGGATTGTCCAAGGAGGACCTCAGATGCCACACAGCCCACAACGAACACAGTCTCTCTCTGAGAGCCAGCACTCCCAACCTCCCGACAAGAGAATAATCTTTTAAAATCACAGACCTGATCTCACACCCCGGCCCCACCCCGCTCCAGTCATAAATCAAAGCTGTGCTGTCACATCTCCCACCTCCCTTCTGTCCCACACCTGGCAGCACTTCCACCTGCAATGTGCCCCCACCGTTTCTGGCAGTTCTCTCCTTGAACAAATGCCATTAAGGCTCCTCTGAACTCCTCTCAGCTTGGCCTGACTTTTGGACTTCTGTGTTCATCGTTGTCCAATTTTAGCAAGAACCATGCTAAGTCAGTGGAACTGGAACCCCTCCCCACCAATATCTGGTCACACTGGATAATGGATGGGATTCCTTGTCCCCCACAACCCTGCAGGGCATGTCTGATCGCCCTGGCCTGCCTTCGGCAAGCATCCTGTCGAGTGCATTTACCACTGGTGTTCCCTCTTAGTCATTCTCCATCCACTGGTCCCTACCCAGCTCCTCATCTATAAATACCCACTTTTCCCTGTTGTATTCAGAGTTGAGCCCTATTTCTCTCCCCTACTGCATAAAGGCCACCCTTGAATAAACTCTTCCTTACTGTCTTTAACAGGTGTCATGAATAATTTTATTTTTCAACATTTCCCCAAATAGGACTCAAATGTAGGTCTTACCTAAACCAGCAGTAATCAATCCTGGTTGCATCCTGGAAATATCTGGAAGTTTCATAAAAACAAAGAAACAAACAAACAAACAAAAAAGGGCTGCTTCTGTCTGGGTCCCACCTCAGACCAGTTAGTTCAACACCAAAATAAGTGAGGGGGAGTGAGCAGGAGGAGTGTTTTAAACTCCTCAGGTGACCTCAATAAGCAGCAGCAGGAGTTGAGAACCTCTGGCCTAGAATCCTTTCTCCTCACCTCCTAGGGAAAGAAAGCAACTCTGCAGAGATTGTCCTGAGAGACCACAGTGACCATCATTAGGGTGTTATCACACTCTGTCTTTTTTTGCAGAGCAGAAATTCTGGTTTTTCATTCTTTGGATTCCCAAAGTGGGTGGCAAGCAGCCTGGCAATGTTTTTGAACTGATTTGAGGAAGTCAGAGCAAGCAGGTTGGGGTAGAGGGAGAGTCTCCAATCTTAGGCTGCTACTACTTCTCATTCATAAGGGCACGGGAGCTGTCACACAGTTCTCCAGGGTGGCACAGCCCCTACATGTCAAGGATTTCCAATTTAAGGTACAAGCTCTGGGCTCACAGCTGTCCTAAACTGCCAGGTAAATGTCACAGCATTTTAATGTGCAGTTTCACGAAGCAAAGGTAGTCTGGAGTCCTTAATTTGAGGGTGGATCTCAGCTCTGCAGACATCGGTCATATGAACAGGGACACATTCCCCACCCTCCAAGCCCCCTTGGAGTGGGAGAGGGGTGGGGGTAAGGAGACGAAGAAGGTCCCTAAAGTTCTTTCTGTCTCTAACATCTTACAATGCTCTGACAAACACAATAGAAATGCCTGTCCTTACTCATGCCCAAATAAAGCAGAAGTTATCACAATGAGGGTGACAGTGATCAGGAAGGAAATTCACAAAGACAACAAGGCTCAGAAGTGGCTCGCAATTTCACAATCCATCACTGGGCTTTGTCTGAAAAGATTATTGAAAGAAGAGATATGACTTGGAGTGACCAGGAGAATAATTCTAATCAATGCCTCCAGGAATGATGTGCTTTATATTCCTTTTGATTTCAAGGTGTCTGATAGAGTTTCCAAAACATTCTCGCAAATGTCAAACTCACTGTCAACCCTAAACCACCTGGAAAAAATAACTGACAGGCAGCTAAATTAAGGAACTATAATTTTGCTGAAGTGTTTCAGGGACCTTTTAAGACACATGAACCAAATTGGTATTTCTTCAATAATGCCCAGAAGCCGCTCAAGTTAAGACAGACCACAAACTTGCTCTCCTTCACACACACACACACACACACACACACACACACACACACTGTGCTAACTATCTAAAGAAATGAATGTGCTAATCAGCTTGAATATGATGACTGTTTCATAGTATATACGTATAGCAAATTGTACATCTTAAATGCATACAATTCCTAATTGTCAGATATACCTCAATTTTTTAAAAAATCTGACCCTGTGGGGTGCCTGGGTGGCTCAGTCAGTTGAGCAAGGGACTCTTGATTTAGGCTCAGTGGTGATCTCAGGGTCTTGAGATCCAGGTCCGTGTCTGGCTGCTCAGCGCGGAGTTTGCTTTTCCCTCTCGGTCTCCCTCTGCCTCTCCTGTGCACACACACACACTCTCTCTCTCTCTAAAATAAATAAATATGCAAACAATGAATCATGGAACACTACAGCAAAAACTAATGATGTACTATATGGTGACTAACATAACTTAATGAATTGATTAATTAAAAATAAATACCTAACATCTTTTTAAAAATTTACCCTGTATGAAATGAACTGTTTCTCACCCCAGGACCCCCCTCACTCCAAGGGCCGTTCTGAGCTTCCCGTGACCCATAGCACCTAAGTAATCCTTCTGAAGCCTGAACCCCAGCCTCACGTCCTGCAGCCTTCTTGCATTCCGGAGGGCAGGAGAACTAGCTAGCACCTCCTCCGGACAATCCTGACACAGCCAGGATGTGGACTATGGACCACAGGTCTATGAACCCCAGCAAATCACCGGGCTTCAGAGAGTCTGCCTCCAGGGTCATGTGGCAAACTAGGTTTTTCTCTCTCTCATGGATGCTACCACAGTTCTAGGAAAGCTCCACACCTCTCACCCTTTTCAAAAAGGGAAGGTCTGGGCATTCTCTTCTCACTACAGCAGCTCAGGAGAAGATGGCCATTCCAAAGAAGGAAGACATATTTAGGAAGCTGAATACCTACAAGGGAGCTGGCTGGGAAGGGGGAAGAGTGGGATTTTAGGTGGGTAGGAACAGGGAAGTCATCAGGGGGCTGGCTATGTGATTTCAGTTTGCACAAACAGCTAGTTGGTGGCAGACCTGGGCCTCTTCCAAGCATGGCCTTGACTGGGAGGGCGTGTCCACTCACAGAGAAGAAAGGCCATTCTGGCCCTTGAATGACCCTCCCAAGACCTCGGCCAACTGCTAAATAGGAAAAAAGAGCTGACATGTTTGCCACATGAAGCTTTGCAGCTAGTGGACCCCAAAGGCCTGTTGACCAGATTTTCATGAGATACTTTGGCAAAGCCCTCTCCTGGCACCACCTTTACAACCCTAGACCAGGCCTCCAAATGCGAGGCAGGTGTAGAATGAAAGCCTCTGGTCATTTTGCAAATAGAGCACTCAAGGTGTACCTCCCTCCCAGGTCAAGCCGAGCCTCTAGGCCAGCTGCTACCGATGGGTCTTGGCACTAAACGCAGTTCAAGGGAGACTCTGGTGACAGGCTCTCCTCTAGAGAGGACAAAGATTCAGGAAGGCACAGCTCTGGACTCTCATCCTAAAGACCCAAGAGAATGCAATGGTCAGGAGAGGGGATGCATATAGGCAGAGCTGTCTTCTGGGCCAAAGGCTCATGAGTTGCTGGCAGGGCTCAACAACTTGCAGAAGCAGCCACAGGAGGGGAAAGAGATAGCTCCATCCGCTGAGGTGAGAATAAGAACCCAGCAAGTAATACACAGCAATCTTTACTCCCATCCAAGGGTCACAGCAGACCACCTCACCCGTCGCCCCTCATTTTCCTCTGCTCTAGCGTGGGCAAGAAGACCCACGCCTCACAGGATGCAGTGACTCAGCATTACTATTCCCCTATTCCATTTGACTCCTTCAGTTACCTGTGGATGATCTGGGCCCTGTGAGTTGGTCCCTGGCATGCCTCTAGTTCCCTAGGATCACAGCAGTGCCCATAACCTGAGGTAAGGCAGGGAGAACACCAACCCAGGGTGCTTTTTCCAGACCCTGGGGATGGCCCTATCTTCCAGGGTCTCTGACACAGTTCTTTGACCTCGAAGGAAAAGCCTGGGTCTCAAGAAGCTTCCTGAGGGTCAGCCCCATCTCTGCTTCTACACCGCAGCTGGAACAGAATCTAGTACCCCTATCATTACGGGGAGGGTGGGGGCAAGAGTTTCACTTGACAGTTCCACTGCCAACCACAGAAAGAACCTACAGCCTGTCGCCACGGAGCTGGAAGCAGGTGTGTTCCCATATACCAGCTGGGCCTCCAGGGCAGAGCATGGGTCTGACTCGAATGTGAAGGGTGGTGGACACTCCCTGGGGAGGGGCCGGCATGACAAACCCAACTGCAGGATCATACGTAGCCTCCTAGCTCCCTTCCTCCCAGATCTTCTGAAATGTTCTGGGGATTCTGCTCCCTGGCTGCTTCCTTTCTGAAGCCCTGGGATCGAGCCCTAAACAAAACACCTGCAGACTACTTAGTCAGGGCGAAACAAGCTAGAGGAGGGGCGGAATGGGCTGATTTATGTTAGGAAGAGGGTGGACCCAAGAGAAAAAGAAGGAGGGAGAAAATTAATGATACCAAGGAAAGCTAGAAGATGAGCACGTACCAGAGGCAGGTGGGAGGGAAGCAGGACAAAGGCAGGAAGGCTGAGCAAAAGAGAGGTCTGGGAGAGACCCACTGGGATAGATGCTGCCCCGGCATCCCTTCAGGGGCCACGGGGCAGGCCGATATAGGACATCCATCCAATCTTTTAAACAAAATACTACCAAGTGCCTATTGTGCACCAAGCATTTTACTGGTTTCTGGAGACAGAGATGAAAAAACACAGTCCTTAGTCTAGAAAAGGAAAGAAAAGTAAACTAAATGCAACTGCATTTTCCCATCCTGGGGTATACCTAGAAGGGTCCAGAATCCAGGGCATTTCAACCAGCATGGAGCTAACCAGGATAAATGCACAGAAAAGGGCCACACATCAATGTATTACATAGGTCTCTTGGAATATCCTTACAGAAAGAAATTTCAAAATTGAATGCTAATGGTGCTGTTGGGGGAAGTGAGGTTCAGCACCCTGTGGCCCATCTTCCCAGGGCAGAGAGTGTTTTCTCCAGCTGCCCGTGCAAAAGGCCAGGCCTCGTCCTAACCCTGTAGAGGTTGTCCTGGAAATGCTTGCAGCCAGAGGTGACCCTTCTAGCCGGATCTTAAATCATGAGGAGCCCTCCACAGATGACAGGGAAGGAGTCGTGCTAAGCAGGGAAACATGTGGAAAGGCAGCCAGGCCCAACCAAAGCAGCAGGGGAGAGCACAAGTGGCCCAGGGGTGGCCTCACCATGCTGGGAGATCCAAGGCAGACAAAGCTGAAGAGAGAGACCAAAATCAAGACTGAAACCAGTGCCCTCCATCATGTAGTTTGCTTGCTTTCTGTATTTTTTCTTTTTTTAAGATTTTATTTATTTACTTGAGAGAGAGAGAAAGGTGGGGGAGAGGGACAGAGGGAAAGGGAAAAGCAGACCCTCCGCTGAGTGCAGAGCCACCTGCGGGCTCCATCCCAAGACCCAGGGATCACGACCCCACCTGAAGGCAGACGTTTAACCGACTGAGCCACCCAGGAGACCCTCCATGTGTATCTTTCACTGGAAATTTGTGCCCCCTTGCACATGAATGCTCTTAGGTTGGGTGTACTCTCCAGCTCATTACAGGCCCGCCCGCCCTCTCCCAGGGCCTGGCCCAGTGGATCTTTATGCTACCAGCCTGCCCCTTCTAGGCATCCAAGTTCAGTTCCTGATCCGCCAGCTGAGTAAGAATGAACTTAGTTTGCTATGTCCTGAAGGACCGGCGATGTGCAGGCGCCGACTGGACATAAATGGAGACTGGCACTCGCAGAGCAGCCAGTGATCGAAAAGATGCTTCTGGGGTAACTCTCAGACCCGGTAATCCCACATCCACGGATTTATCCTCGCCAAATCGCTTTTATTTAGAGTGCTATTTTTATGGCTCAGGAAGGATCGGCGGTCTTGTCGAAACAAAGGGGCTACCACTAGGGGCCGCGCAAGTCAAGCTGCCTGTTTCAGACTCAAAAAGGACTGTGCCAGGCTGGGGGGCGGTGGGGAGGGAAGGAGACAGGAGGGTGCACAGGTGTGGGGGAGGGAGAAGGTGGAGGCAGCATGAGAAAGAAGGAGGGACCTTCCTGCTGGGGACCAGGATGGTCAGGAAATGACCGACAGCAGGCCTGGCACAGGGCACAGCCACGGGCTTCTAGCCCATCAGGGCAGGGGAAGCGCCCATCCCCACGCCCTCACTGTGCTGCCCCCCCCCAACCCCCGTGCGGGTGCCACCTGTGAGCGAAATGAGAGGCTTCTCTGGTTAACGAACAGGGATCTTTTGGTCGCAATACATCGCTGCAGATTTCAGATGTGTTCTGGGTTTCCCATTGTTGCTTTTCCCGCTATGTCGTCTTTCTCAGATAACCTCACTTTGAGGACTGACAGGAAGGTCAGATGTTGGGACAACAGGAGGTCATGCGCAATGCCTCAGAAGCCATCTTCCCCCTGGACAGGCAGGTGACTTCTCCAACAGTGGAAGGCAGCAAGTTGCTAAATGTCTAGGGACAGCTGGTCAAAGCATGTAAAGCCGGTCACAGGAGGGAAGTGTTGTGCACTCATTGAAAATGACAAGTATGAAGGTTACAAGGCAACGTGGGGGAAAAAGCACTAATAATGCTAAGTGGAAAAAGTCTAAGACAAGGCTCTAATGTCATCTGTGTAAAAAATACGTATGCAAATGGACAAAGACAGTGAGCTCTGGGTAATTTTTCAAAGTATCTTTATTGTACCATGCTATGTTAATATTACGATCCGTTATCAAGAGAGAAACGAGCACGCGTGGGCACACACACACACACACACACACAGAGTGGTTCTCAAACTATGGGGTGGGGCAGGTACAGTGGTTCTCTAACCTCAGCCCGCCTGGGGCCACATACAGGGCCTGTTAAACAGATTACTTGGCCCATCCCCAGAGTTTCTGAGTCAGTAGGTCTGGGGTGGGGCCCAAGAATTTTCATTTTTTAGTAAGTTCCAGATGATGCTGGTGACACTGGGCTCATACTTTGAGAACCACTGAGCTAGTGTATGGTCTCTATGCAAGTATGCACCTTGAGGGATGCCTGGGTAACTCGGTCAGTTAGGCATCTGCCTTCCACTCAGGTCATGGATGGAGGCCCACCATCAGGCTCCCTCCCTGCTCATCAGGGAGTCTGCTTCTCCCTCATCCTCCATCCCTCCCCCTGCTTGTGCTCCCTCGCTCTCTCTGTCAAACAAATAAATAAAATCCTTAAAATAAAAAAAAAAAAATGTATGAACCTCGAGCTGCTGAGGAGGATGTCAGGAGCTAATATGGCCAGGCCACTGGGGTCACTGCTCTGATCAGAAAGTTCCTCGTGGCTCACAGAGACTGAGAGACTGTTATAGATGGGTGAGGTGCCAGCCCCCTCAGTTTCTAGCGGCGGGGGGGGGGGGTGCCATGGCGTGTCTGACTGCAGGACTCCCTAGTAGACCCACCTTTAAGGCAGTTGCCCATTTAAAAGAATCTCTTGCTGGGCGACTGCTTTTCCACATCTGCTCTTCTCGGCTTTCCTCTTAGATCCAGAACATGGGGCATCATCTCGTAAGGACCCACAAGTGATCTACTCCCACTGCCAGCTTTCATGTGTAAAGAAACCAAGGCCCAGAGTGGACACCACCCAGCGGCCATGCTGTCGTCTTGAGGCAGAGCTGAGCCTAGAACCCAGGGCTCCTGAACCACATCTCTTTCTCTGCTATTACACTCCGTGCTCTTGCAAGTCAGCAGAGCTCCTCTGCCAATGTTTAGTCACTGATAGAGATATCTGCTGGCCTGGCCACCCAGAGCCTTTCACCCTGAGCAGGTGTTGCTGATTAGAAGCTTCTGTGCTGGGGCCAGCACTCCCAGGGTGGGGGTCACATGCATGCTGCCGCTGCCCAAGTTCAAACTGAGACCCTCCTGGACCACAAGTGCCGCAGCTGCCAGGAAACCTCTTCCTGGGGTCTGTGCTAAGCAGTTCCCAGCTGGTTGGCCCTTGGGAGACTCAGCACCCCCTCCACACCCAGCACTTTGGTATTCATGACCGTCCTTTGAAAAAGTGTTTTGGCAGCAGGAGTCTGCCCTGTGAACTTGCCATAATTAAAGCCACCCAGAGAGACTCAGCAGAGGTTCAAATCTGATTTCAGGCCTGAAATCAGCCAACCCAGGGTTCTGAGAGGCACACATTGCCTGCTGTCCCCCAACTCCAGCTCACAGGCTTCTAGTGGTCTCCATGAAACATTTTGGTACCACATCTTGGTGGGCAGATGCAAAACCAAAAGGTCAGAAGTGCAGAGTGCATTTCTGGGTGCAAATATCTGCACTCCTGGCCTCACCCATCCCCGTCCCCCTTTCTCAACCATCTAAAGGATACATAGCAGCCATTCCTTCTAATAGAGTCTGCTACTGCTATTGTAATAAACTTGTGCTAAAGTGAACAAAGAATCAATATCTGCTAATGGAAAAAGATTGCTACTAGTAATATCAAAGGATCTGGTTCTTAATAGGTCAAACTGTGCTTCAAATCAGAGGCCCCACATAGACGCTGGCAGAAATCTCCTTAAAGGGGATTCAGGCCACCTTCAGGTTTGGGATGTTGCCAGCCAAGAATGTCAAGTGTAATTAATGTAAAATCATGCAGGCAAACTGGCCTGGTTTTTATCCTCTGGCTGGGTCCACCCATATAGCAGGTAAATTATTCCCAAAAAACAACCTTGTGATCATTACTTTCAGTAAGATGGATCACAATGGACTTTCCACACAGCTACCTAACATGAAGTGTCATTAGAAATTAAGGCATTACTTTGTAGCCCCATTCTACAGATGAGGAACCCAAGTCAGATCCAGAAAGTCTGAATGGCTTACCCAAGGTCTCACGGTGATTCCATCCTCGTGAGCCCCACACACCTTTGCTTCTTTTTCAAAGTTTCAGGAAACTTTTTATTTTTTTTAAATCTGAGTGAGATGACACAGTGAAGAAAACACCTACATACTGCTTGTGACTAGGCCCAGGAATATCTGCTTCTACTAGAGTAAGATCTCTTTAAGGAAAAGGACTTCTGATTCTTTGTTTTTATATATTCAGCACTTATCATATGCTAGTCCATTGTATATATGTACTGGGTGTTGGTAATTACAAGAGTTGACAACTCGAACTAACATTTATTTTTAACTAACCTTAATTAAAACTGATATGAAGCTAAAACTGGTTTAAAACTTACAGTCACATGAAACAGAGGGTTTCCTTGGGGTTTGAAGTGCTTCATAATAGCTAATATGTATTGAATACTTACTGTGTATCAGGCACTATTCTGTAATTTACATGGAGTGACTTGTTTAATGTTTACCGCACGATGCTAGTGCTATCATTGTCCTCATTTTATAGATTGGGAGACTTGGGCAGAGTAGAGAAGGACTGTGTGATACCCAAGAGCATGTACTAAGCAGCCCAGCAGAGATTCTGGCCCAGACCGTAAAACGGCATAACTCATGATGTTAACATTACGCTTTGTTGTTTCTAGGTAGGCGCCTGACCAGAAGGGCAGGTGCAGTCCTAAAGATGCCTTGCAGGAAAGCAAGCCCAATGTTGTTTGCTGTTTGCTCCTGGTCGGACTGCAGGAGCAAGAGCTGTGAGGATCCCCTAAAAACACACCAGAAATACCAATGCCCTAAGGAATACATCATCTTATGCGTACAAGTTGCCCTAAGGTTTGCCAAACAATTTAGTCCAAGGAACAGATCATCTACCCAGTAAGCACCCATGAGCTGCTGAGACCATCAGAAGTGTAAGCCTGCAACCCAGAATGGGATGTCACTAACAGATCAAGTCAAGCTCCAGGAAGACACAATCTTTCCAGGGCGCTTTAGAAGTAAGGCTTTAATCTGATGGGGAGGAGAACACCATTATTTAGCTAGGAACACATGGCCATAACGGTTCCCGTCTGTCTGGAAATCCACACAGAAACCTCCAACAGAATACTGATTTTGCGGATCTAATACTCAACTCCATTCCTAAGCAAAGAAGTGAAGGAAAACTTCCCCCTGCAGAGGCCAAGGTGGGAGAGCCATAATTACAAGAACAGGACGAACTATGACCAAACATTTGTACAAGTCCTGAGGGCTGGGCCTTGCCCCTCACCCCTGCATGATGTTGACACTTAGCGGGTGGCAGGTACTTGGAGGGCTGACCTGTGTGTGTTCCCCTGCTCCCATCCATGATGCGGCCTCCTGCAGCAAAGAGACAGGAGCGAGCTTGATGACTTATTTACCTACGGGCTGCCATTCCAAAAAATCCAAAGCTGAGGGACCTGCTGCTGGTTACTGGGCATCTCCCATAACTCTGCCTCCCTGCAGATGCTCACCTGTTAAGGGTGTGCAGCCTGCCCTCGGCCCCTGCTTCCCTGAACACATCCCATTCCTATCGAGGCACCCACAGAATCTCAGGCTCTACAAAACATCATTCCACCGGGGCATTCAGGGAAACACATAAGCATATGAATTCAGTTCTGCAAATACATTTGTGGTAGTGTCCCAAATATGGAGCTTTTCACCCACCTCAAGGGTCAAAGATCCACCCCAGGAGAGCCTATGTGGTACACACGCCAATAACTACTGATCGGGTGAAGTCTCACGGTAAGTCAGATTGCGACGGAGCTGCTGCTGGCCTTGTTTTTTTTCCCCCCTAAATATATTGCAGAGAGTGAGGTGGAAAGATGCCAGAAAGAGAGGAGCAAGCAGCAAGGGGAGGAGCACATATGTGTCTGTACAAGACAATTGCAGAAGTCTTTTGCCTGTCAAAGGTACAAGAGATCTCCAAGATAAGATTGAGGGGGGAAGGTAAATGAAATGCTGAAGCTTTCTGAACATTTCCAAGCAAAGGACCCCCTGACCCAGCCAGCTCCATCTCTGTGATCGTTTTTCTGCCAACGTGCAGTGAGAAGGACACGGAAAGACTTACACTGTCATTCTACCTGTCCTTTACTAGCTGTAAGACCTGTGGCAAGTCATAGTGTTATTTCCGAGACTTGATCTAGGGATCTGTAAGTTGGACCCTAAGCCCTACCTCCCCGAGTTCTGTGAGACCCACATGTAAGGCACCAAGTCTGGGTCCTGGAGCACAGGATTTGCTAAAGTAGCAGTTGCGGTTATTTCACGTCTAACACAGAGCAGCAGAAATGCCTGGGTCTCCCTGCTCCCACCGAGGCAGCTGGCCGAATCCACACCGCAACGCCCTGGATTTGGGAGAGTTGTGATTTCCTCCTCTCCTCTATCTATCCATAATCCTCCAATTATATTCTATGAGTTCAACTTCTGCACTTTCTTATCATAAACTCCACAGGCAAAGTGTTCTGGGACCAAAAGGATCCTAGGAATTTGGCCTGGAGAACAAAAGCCCATCAGCTCACCCGCACTGAACAGAAGGAGGCTTGACTCCTCCATCAATCAGCCTAATAGCAGGGGAAAACGTCTCCACTGCTGTTCCCTGTGTTTGCAGATAAGCCAGAAACGGGGTGTGCGGTGTGGCGGGGGAGGGCCGACACTACAGCTAAGGATGCTAACGTGGCAGGAGTCACACACCTGCCCTCAGGTCTTTCCGTGGATTGAAAGCAAGTGGCCACAACACTGACCCCTCAGCCAAGGCTGTGGTCCTTACACACAGCCCTCCTCATACCCTGCACCTGCTCAAAACTCTCCACAGCCTCTATGGCCTGCCCCATCAGGCCCACGCTCTTCCATCTGAGGGCCCATCGTGATCTGATCCATTCCTACTGCTTCCCTCCTGATCCTCACGGGCCCCTGACATCTGCCTTCTCTCCTGGTGTCCCCAGAGTTCAACAAACTGCATATGTCTTATCCCTGGGCCTCCATTCCTACTGGCTTCCTTCCTGGAGCACCCCGCCTCCTCTCCCCAGAAAAGCCCATCTCGACCTCCGCCAAGGGCCATTGCCTGCCCCGCTTCCTCCATGAACCCCACCAAGGCAACAGCACAGAGTTGTGTCGCAGTACCCTCAGGGAGGCCTGGCTTCGAGCCCACCTCCCAGCTAACCAGCTAATCGTAGACAATGTAACCTTTCCAGTCCTCGGTTGACTATTTGGCAAATGACAACAATAGTTAAGTGCCTCACGGACAGGATAGGGGACTAAAGAAGATCATGCTTGTAAACATGCACTTAGCACGGTGCTTGGCACACAGTTAAACCTCTATGGGAAATCCCAGTTTTAACCTTAAAGGGGACTCAGCTGCTTTTAGGTGTCGACCCTCCACTTTGAAAGCCTCATAAATGGCAGCGATGATTTTAATGATTATTCCCGGACTATCCCAACCTTCTCTGACAAATGCCCGTAGTGCCTACAGCCTGCTTCACGTCATTGGGAGCTACTCATTCCGGTTTCTCCCATCTTAGCTTTGTCTAATTGCAGGCTTGCTCCCTTTGTTCACATCCAGAGAGAGGCAGATGGGGGCAGGTTCGTGTCAACTGGATCGTTTCTGCTGCTAGAACACGGTTGTTGTAGAAGTCAGGTTCTCTGAGATTCGGTTTGGTTATCTAGAAACAGGGAAAACAGCACTTGCCCTGCTTTCCTTCTAACATGAAGGCAGGGAGCAAAAATAAAGTGCTATGGGGACGAGCATGTTCGAAGTACAAAGCACCACACACGCCTAAGGAATCTGTTTATCTTATTTGCAAGCATGCTGAAGATAATCTCTGTGGAGTTCACTCGGAAAATTACTCTAAACACTTGCGGCTCAATGAGGCCTGTGATTGTAATAGTCTATTTCTTAATTCCTAATTGGACCCCTCGGGCTCACATGGCAGCAGCTGCCCAGCAGGGCCAATGACACCCAGTGAGAAAGCCCGGAGCAGAGCTGGAGGTGAGAGGTGGTAGGACCCACCTCCCTCGGGAGAAGAGCTCACGGGGCCCTCTCGAAGCAGATGAAACCCTCCGTGCGGAAGCCCAGAGGTATCCAAGGGAACAAAAGAAGCCCACGGCAGTGTAAAGGGGGCAGGGGTCGGTTGACAGAGAAAAGGGAGTCTGGCAAATTGAGTCCAGCTTCACACGTCCAAACTCTATTGTGGTGGGGGTGACCAAATCTCCTTTTCTCCCTTCCCAATGGGAAGGAATAGTTCTCTTTGTTGTTGCTTCCTTTATTCAGGCAAAAAGCTGAGAACAAGACACAAATAATTATGTCACTCCCAAAGTGTAGGGACCATCTGGGGAAGCCCAGTGTCACTCCTACATTTATCACGTGTAGGGTCAGGGAAATTGAGGAAAGAGGTGAAGGTCAGCAGAGAGCTTTGGGGATTGATAGTATTCTTCCTTTGTCCAACATGAGGGACCATGTACCAAAGCCAATGTCCTCTATAATACGTGTGTTGCCCCAGTCTCAAACCCACACCACCTCTATAGGCTGACAGGGCAAATTCCGTCCTTTCTGACTTTCAAGTGCTTTCTGGTATTTATCTCCTTCCCGATCTTGTCCCAAAATAATACACCCTAAAAATAATCAGTGAGTTAAGTTTTTAGCAGCCACCGAGCATGACACAGGGAGCTCTGTTTCTTCATCGGGGTTGCAGAGAGGATGCAGTGGGCAGGTATGGTCCCAAAGCACCTCTGGAGGACTGTGATACGCCTGGGTCAAGCAGCATTGGCACAGGATGGTGAGCAAGTCATCTTCATTGGTAGGAAGAACCAAAGGCAGAAAAGGATTAGAATTATGGAGAGGAAATGTGGACTATACGTAAGATACATTTTCTAATGACTCGCCAATGTCGCACATGTATGGGTGACAGTACATCCAGGAAAAACATACCAGAACTTTTATGTATCCATAGTAACCCTGGCACATCTCTGTCCAAGTAAATGTTCCTGCACTGACTGGCTCATTTGGCAGGAGAACAGATCCACGTGGCCAACCCACAGGCTGACCCAACAAGACCTCACAAGTAAAAAACCATAAGGCAAATTTTTAACAAAGTATATCTTCTTCCCTGTTGTTCACCATGACAAGCGATGACATTCCCCTGATATTCTAGGTATGTAATAGGGACTGTAGAAGACACCATGCATCATGGAGGATCTCAACTCTATCTTGGTCGGGGGGACCAATCTTTTTCCCTTCCCAACATGGACTGGTAGAAGAAGAAGGGGAAATGTGTTTAGAACAAGGGAGAGGCACTTTATAGGTAATTAGAATGTGGGTCCCTTCAGGCTATGGGCCAAGCTTTCCTTCTCTGTGGTGACAGAGCAAGTGAAGTGGTTAGTACTCTTACAGTAATTATTGTTGGATGCATATGGGAATTCATGAGAACTGAGATTACACTGAAAGAAGAGTATTTCTAATGGTTTCAATATGAAATCTCTCCTTAGAAGCCTCATACATTGGATGATTCTTTGCCTATTTTGCTATTTCTTGACCCAACACATGAATGCTATGCCATCCTATGTAACAGAACCAAAGAATTCTTTTTTTTTTTTAAAGATTTTATTTATTTATTTGACAGACAGAGATCACAAGTAGGCAGAGAGGCAGGCAGAGAGAGGGGAGGAAGCAGGCTCCCCACGGAGCAGAGAGCCCCATGTGGGGCTCGATCCCAGGACCCTGGGATCATGACCTGAGCCAAAGGCAGAGGTTTTAACCCACTGAGCCACCCATGCACCCCAGAACCTCTATCTTGAGGAACACTTCTTATCTTCTCTTCGGGAACAGTTTCACATAACAGAAGGAGTATGAAATTTAGAGCCAGAAAATCTAGATTTACATCCCACCTTTGCCACTTGCTGGCTGTGTAATCTTGCCCAAGTCATTTCATTTCTAGAAACATAATGGTTTCCTCAGCTCTAAACAAAGGTACTAATTATCTAGTGGTTTAGACAATGAAAACAACATGTGAAAGCATTTTGCACCTGCAAAACATGGTAGCAATGTGGTTGTTATTAAACCAGAGAGCAAAAATAATAAGAGAAGTGTAAATCTCTGTCTGCCCTTATTGGGGACTCAATGTGTTTCTTCTGAAACAAGAATAGAATGTATGTGCCAAGTGTCCATCAAGAATGAGACTATGGGACTTTGCCCGTGTGGTTACTTCAGTATTGAAATCAAGGTTTCATAATCGCATGGGAGAGTGGGTGAATGGCTATCTTCCCATACCTGATATGAGTTATATAAGGATGATTTTAAACCTGGAAATACGATGAATAATTCTCATGTATGTATTTTTCTTCCCATGACTCTTTAAAAAACAGTTTTGTGATTAATGGGCTCTAATGAGATTAAATAAATTATTGAGGAGTGTCTGGGTGGCTCAGTCGGTTAAGCATCTGACTTCAACTCAGATCATGATCCCAGGGTCCTGGGATCCCCTGGTCAGCAGGGATCCTGATTCTCCCTTTCCCGCTCCCCTTGCTTGTGCTCTCTCCCTCTGTCAAATACAATCTTTAAAAAAATAAATTATTGAGCTGTCCATAATGCATAAATAGGATGACCACTGATGATCATTACCTAGCATATATCATAGTCATTTTATTCCATACTTCATTTTAAATATCAGTCTTCATTCTAAAGTCAAATTTTGTTATACTGTAAATTCCCATAATTCCTTTATATTGCCTTAATTTCTGATGGACTAGTAAAGCATAAAGTACCACAAGTCAAAGGCAAGCAAAGGCCAAAAGATGACCCTATCTTAACTGTGTCTGACAGTAATTTATATAATGTATATAAAATAGTATCCGTAGGTGGTGTTCAGTTTGCTGTAATTATATTTACTTTTCAGTGTCAGTCCATTTCTTTAGGCACTTGGTCTGCAATTAAGGCACTCTACCATTAGGTGGCAGTAGTGTCATAGTCATGCTGTATTCTAATAAGATTCTGTCTACAAATCCTATTTCTTAGCTGAGAGGGAAAACAAAAAGCTCTATATGAAAAGAGCCATGTTTCAACTATATCTAAAAGATAGCTTTAGTTTTTAATACTTAACATAAAGTAATATGGAACCATTACAAACTTCACATAAACTTTTCATCCTTAATTACTCAGTCACTAATTAATATAATCGTTTGTCCTTCAGAACCAAATGCAGAATTTATCTCAAACTCACTAAAAAGCCTCAACTTGTATTCTGACATTCATTCTTTTGGCTTTTGAACTTCATGCCTTTGCTTCAACACACCTGTGGGATGTGCTCCCTTGGTGGCACAGCTCTGTTCCAGAACAACTCCATTTTCTTACTAAGTTCTTAAAGACAACCTGAGGGGAAGTCTTGCTTTGTTTCTCTGGCTATTAGATCAGCTAGATGGCCTTTCTAGAGTTGCCTGGCCCATCTCCCAGTGACAGACAGGTACAAGCACCCGTGGGCAGCAAACACCACAAATCCTTCTACTACAAGGAAGAAAGTGATGTTCCACTCTTTCTTACAAGAGAAACATCCTTCCAGCCCAGGGGAATCCTGAGATGTTGGTTCATTTAAATATCATCTCTCTCTCCCTCTCTGTGGTTCCCTTAGTAACAACTCTAACTCGGGGTCAGGTACAAACTGTTTCACAACTGCTTTATAAAAGAGCTTTTATCTTTTATCACAAAACAGTGCACCTTGCAAACAGCATTTGTGCAGATAGGTGGGTAGGATTTTAAATTCACATCTAGAGGGTTCTATCACTAGAAGCAATCATGGGCGGGATGCTGTTACTGCAGCTTTGGCCCTAAGCAGTACCCTCTTCAGCTCCTCTCCTGAGTGGCATCTGTAGCCATCCCCCCCCAGGACTTAAGTGGATCAACATCCACAGTCCCAGCAGAGGTCCTACATTCATCTTCCAAATTTGCAAAGGAAAACAAGTCTCAGGAAGTCAAATGATGGTGTTGCATTTGATCTTGATTTCAACTTCCTAGCCTTTTCAAAATTGGGATTCTTCTGACCAGATTTCCAAGGCAGGGGGTTGGAGAAGAGGCCTTAAAATGATCCATTCTGTCAAAATGAGTATTTAAACTTTCAAAAACAATCACAATCACCACTGTATCACTTGTCACCATTGTACTAAACTAAGAATACAGACCTAAAAAATTTTCGAGCTGGACATTTTAACATACTGCTACCAAGCTCTGTAGCAGGGAAGCATCCATTCTATAGCTTCACGACAAATGGTCATCCTGCTACTGCCTGGTTTTATTGTGTGGGTGAGGCCTTCATTCCTTTGCAGGGAGGGGGAAGTCTACTGATAGGTGGCTCTGTTCACTTGGAAGTCCTTTCTGATGAGCTAACATCTGTCTCACTGCCACTTTCACCCGCGTCCTCTCCTGTCCCCAGGAGTAAGTGAGCATGCCCTTTCCCTCACCCAAGGACAGCCCAGCAAGATCTTGCATGCAACCTTCCTACCTCCTGCATTGTTTTCTTCTCAAGCTAAATAGAATTGCTTTCTTGAACCTTCCTCACAAGGCCCCTCTCATCTTAGGTGCCCTCTTCCAGGTATGCCATGGGTGTCTGGGCATGTCAGGCTGTCGCCAGTACCAGACAGATGCAGAAGCATGAAGAGGCCAGATCAACGCCAGATACAAAGCAATGGAGCACATCTATAAGGAGCTCGTTTAGGCTCCAGGGTTCCGATCTGCCTCTGATACTTACTTGAGATGTGCCTTGGGTGGCTCATCTCTATAATGACAGCAGCTACTTCACAAGGTTATTATTAATACATGGAATTAAATCATACTGGATAAGAACATACATAAGGTTACCTCGCACAGTGACTGACCCATAAATATACTCTCAGTGGACTTGTAGCTAGGACCAGTAATACTAATTGGAACACAACAAAATCAAGAGTTCAAGTAAATGAAAAACAGCTTTCTCAGATGAAGTACTACGGGGCTGTGTCTAGAGGTCAACACAACCAATTTCACATTGTATTGTCTCAGCAACTCATTGATTCACTCATTCATTAAGTGAGCATGAGCTGAGCATATACTGTGGTGCTCAGGGTCCAAAAGCTGAATAAGAAGGCCCTGAGCGCAGGGAGTCCCTAGGAAGAATATATGGTCCCAGCAATAAAGGATAACTAGTGGTGTGGGTATGTCAGAGCTATGAGGTGAGGGGTCTGGGAGCATGGGAGACGGGCCTCTAGCTGGGGTTGAGAGAGGGCTTCCCGGAGGAGATGCCACCATCTGGCCAAAAATCAAACCTAACCACCACTGCAACCTTGGTTCCCATCTCTGACACTCCATGAAGACCTAGACTGAACAGGCAGCTTGCCTAGATCCCAAAATGTCTGGATCCCCATGGGGGTGATGGCTGCTACTCTCTCCACTGTCAGCTCAAGCAGAATTCCAGAGGCTTGCGAGCCCCAGCTCAGACATCACCCAGTGCCCTGTCCAGCCCAGGGTCAGGTACCAGCGTTGCTTGCATCTTGTCAGCTCAGGCTCGCATGCCCATGGCACAGGGAGCCAAACTGTAGGCAGGTGGCTTTGGTATAAATTTAGAGCCCTTTGCTTCCTCTGCCCACTCAAACTTCACACTTTTCCCAAAGCTGCCTTTGCCTGGAACAGTTTCCCTAAAAGAAACATGAAAGCTCTTCTCTTTTCTCTTTGGAAAAAAAAAAAAAAAAAAAAAAAATCTCCTTTGAGCCCATCTGTTCTGGAAAGCCATCCAGATTCAATGGTTGTTTTTCCACAAGGCCAACATCACAGGTCCCCAGGTGTTCTCCAAATCCTGCAGAAATCCCTTCTGTCTGTCCTGAAGCAGCAGGGGAGTAAGGCAGGAAAGGCTGCTACAGTTACATAAGAACTAACAGGTGACAGAGGGTCTCCCACAGCCATAATGACTAGTCGGAATATGGTGGGAGAGGGGGAGAAGATGGCAAAAGGATATGCCTGAGAGCCAGGAGTTCTGGGTTTATGACTTCATCCTTCCATTAAGTAGCATGTGACCTTGGACCAGGCATCCCACCTTCACGCATCTCAGCTTTCTCATCTTAGCATCAAGGAAGCCTGACAAGGAGAGGTTACGACAGGTCTTCCTGCCATACAAGCAGAGATTAGGAAAGCATCCGTTCTCCCCAAGACCAGGACAACTGCTTCAGCCCCTCGTCCTGATCCTCCTCTATCTAGAGCCAGGCAAGGAAAAAGTTAATGTTCTCAGTCTGTAAGTAGTTCCTGCTGTTGCAGATAAAATTAAATGGCATGGCTATTTTGGTGGAAAATCAGGTAAAAATGCTGAAAAATAAACTCTCCATCAAATGCCAGTCCCCACCCCCCCACACCCGCCCCATGTTCTTTTTTTATGCCCATTTGGTATTTGTTTTTAATTCTGGCTGATTGTCAATTTTAAAACCTGATGCATAGAGTGGCTTGCTATTCCGGAGGCGTTATTTTAAGATGAAACAATGTAAATTCTGACTTTGGATGGCAGATGGCTGGCAGTTCACTGTTTGGCAAACCAACTGGTATGGTATGTTGGAAATTCAGAGCAGCAGGTATGCAGTTCAATTTGAAACCACCACAGATGCTCGGAGGGAGCGGGGGAGGGGCACAAGCTGGTCAGGAAATTAAGAACAGTACTCTGAGCTCAGAGGGGAAAAAAGATGATAATTAGCTGAAAGTTTGCTTCTTTCAGTCTCTACTTTTTCTTTTTTCTTTCTGTCTTTCTTTTCTTTTCTTTTTTTTCTTTCTTGTTTTTTGTTTTGTTTGGTTTGGTTCGTTTGGGTTGGGTTGGGTTGGGTTGCTTCTTAGAAAACCAGGTAGACCCTCAGAAGTCAGTCCAGTGAAAAGCTGATTTTGTTCTGTAGCTGTCTGTCTGGCAAGGCTCAGCCTCAGTGAGGAATTCAAAGGTGAGGAAAAAGCCGATAAGGAGAAGCTCAAACATGTTCTTCAACAAAGAAACGCCAAGAGCCATGTTGCATAAGAAGCCTACCTGCAAGGTGATGTTTAAGACAGGATCAATTAATGATATTTCAAGAAGGATGGATTCACGGTTTAGGAAAGACCTTCACACATGAAACTGACGACTCCAATGTTTCTACATCCAGGGAATTTCCCAAAACAGGGTTGGAGAGAGGTAATGTCTACTATGCATTTCAATCAGATTCAAGGTGGTATAGATAGATGATATCTGGCATACCCATCTGCAGAGGGACTGAACTCTGCCCCAACTCGCCCATCACTGAAAGTCTATTCAAAGTCATTAAGAACATAGTCTACTTTTAAAGAAGGTCATTCAGGCTGCAAATCTCAAATTGTCAGACTCCTGCCAAAAGGAATGTCAAAACAAGTCATTAGAACAAGAACTCTTGATGTGTGTGTGTGTGTGTGTGTGTGTGAATTGAGCTAATTCTCATTTCCTCCAAATTTGTCTGATGGCTTAGAAGGCAAGTTCCAAAAGTTCCAAAAGTGAACAGGAGACCTCACAAAGGAACTGGGGTAGAAATCTACCTCATAAAATTTTGAGACTAACAATATCTTTCAACCTACTCGTGTATTAAGGGTCCTTTGGTACATTCAAGGCTTGAGGAGCTTGCTTCAGTGATTCCGCAAAGTAGCAAAACTCCTACTTTGGTTGCACATGGATTATAACCCAACTAAATTCAGAGCACCACAGTCCTAATGACAAAATCACTCAAATAGCCGGGACAATCCCGATCACTATATTGCACACAGGTGTTCTGGCCAGAAAAGCAAGCTAATTAAAATTCCAATTCATAACTTAATTGCTCATCTGGACCTTCAGTAACGAGCAAAGGGTCTCTGGGTTTTAAAATACCACTGCTAAAAAACAAAACAAAACAAAGAGAAAAAAAAACTACTGCTAGTATGGTGCACCATTGCTTCAACAGAGCATTGCCAGGAAGATGTCTGGAGCAAGTGCACATGTTTCTTTGGTTCCTCCTCACACACTGACTTGAATGACTAAGTGTGGTGTTCTTCCTCTCAGCAGACATGTAGCAGGCACCAGGTGTGGTTGTAGGCACTGGAGGCCATGCAGATGAATCAGACATGATTTTTACCCTAAAGAACTTTCCAGTCTAAGAGGAATAATAAAGTGTGAATATATATAATCTCTGAGGAGCATGTAGGGCCTGGAGGAAAGAGGCAGAAGGGAACAAAGGGAACTCTGAACTCTCCATTTCCTGAGGAAGTTCACTATTCTCTTTCTTTCGGAAGGGAGGCCCTCACAGGCACTGACAGATTCCTCTCATGCTCTACGGTGGCACCCTGGGTCATGGTGGGGACAAAGCTTCTCAGGACTTTCCCTCCATCTTACGGCCTGGAGAAGTAAATCTCACTTGGCCATGTTCCCTCATCATCTTCCTGAGAACCTGGTTTAAAACCCTGAGAGGGGGCTGGATCAAGATGGATCCCCAGCTTGAAAATAAATCAGGAACTGCTGTGCTTCAAATATAAAACTACCCAAAAGACAAAGAAATCTAAGGAAGCAGGAAACAGATGACAGGAGAATGGACGTTTCTGGGGGAAAAATGTGCTTGTTATATCACCAACCACCAAATGCGAACCACACCATTGAAAGAGGCTGGCGAGGGTCCCTGAATATATTTCTTGTAAGTGCTCTTAACACCAAATGGATCAAAAAAAAATTTTTTTTCTCTGAAACGCTGCAAAAACAGCATGTCCTTCTGTTGTTTCAAAAATGACATTTAAGCAGCAATGAAGCTGTGTGTACCACGGGGGTGAGGGGACAGTCACAGGGACAGAAGAACAAAGAAGCTGGGGGCCAGGAGGGGTGGGGCACATCAGGGACAGCATAGACTGGTGGAGGAAACTGTATTTAAAAATGGACAAGGGGGAAAAAAGAAGGGACAGGAGGCCAGGAGAGAAATCAGTACCAGAGTACATACACTTGATTTTCTAGTCTCTCAAGCAACAGTTTTCAAAAGGGCCCCATTTGGAGACCACCTTCCTCTTGGGAGACAATGGTGGGGTAGGAGGAAGATGAGGACTCTCTGCAGAACCTGGACTTTAAGGAGACTGCTTGGCTGGAGGTCATGTCCATATAAAGAACCCATCACAGATACAAAGAGAAAATAGGTGAGGGGAGAAAAACTCGAAATAGGAATGGAGCCAAGAGGTGTCACAGTGACCCTCCTCCTCCATCCCACCACCTACATTGTTAAAGATTCCACACCCACATTATTCACTTTGATTTCTTTGCTTATAGTATAGTAAATGGATATTTCTGATTTGTTTTAGTATCTGTAGGTAAATTTATAGGAAGAGACATATCCTTAACAGCACAGAAGAAGAAAGAGATGAAGCCCCATCCATAGCAGACAAAGGGAATGAGAACAAGTATCACAAAGTATTTCTCCTTGGCCAGAGGTCATGTTTCCATTGGTAGGAGAGCATCCAATTAAGGAAAATTATTTATGGCAAATCTACATTTTACCGGACACCAAATGTTTTACGCTATTACATTAATCTGACAGCAACAAAGTGATGCAGGGATTGTTATACCCATTTTACAGGTCAGTGAGGTTAGCTAGCTTGTCCCAGTCTCCTAGCAAGTTAGGACAAAACAGGATAGAGGTCCTAGGCTCTCTCACTCCAGATCCAAGAAAGTCCAAGATTTCTCTTCTGTTTCCTCACAAACAAGAGATTCAAACAAAGCAAACAATGAAATGGGAAATGAGAGAAAGATAAATTTACCACCTATCTCATGTGAAGGAAACTATTTCCCTTACTAGGAAATGAAGGGAAGATAGTAGGAAGAAAAAACAAGAAAAAGAAAACATATTTTTGCCCTGAAGGGTAAGACTGTGGTATTAAAAATTTGAAATTTTAAAACAGATGAATTAGGGAAATATTTTTCACATTTCAAAAGACATATTTACTTGACAAAGTGATTTTCTGAAGTTACTTTAAGTAGATGCTTTCCCAAGTACATTTAAGCTAAGAGCCAAATAAAAATTTTTCCACATATAACTTGAGGGAGACAGGTGGGTTTCTGAGAAGAGAAGTACACATGAGTCCTCAAATGTCTCCACTGTGTCTCCCAGAAGTAATTTTTATTTGCATTCAGAGTTTCCAGTCTTCAAAAATCTTAATAAGACATAAAAATAGGCTTATACGCTCCCAACTCCCAGGACAAAATGGTCTGATAATAATGGGAGATTCAAAGGAGAAGTTAACCTATTTCACAGGTGTGCCCACAGCCACAATGCTCAAACTAAAGTTATAGCCTAAAGAGTTGAAAGAAAAGACCGAGAACTACAAATCTCTCAAACAAAAGTTTAATAAACTTTAGAGACAGGCCCCAGAGCCTTTGACCAAGGCAGAAACACAGCATTATTAATATGTCTCATAACAGCTAAGACAGTCACTGATCTGAGCTAAATCTTCCCCCAACACATTGCATTTCAAAAGGCCTGTTATCTCAGAAAAGGTTGCATTAAGTGTCTCTTGTAATTATGTCTCCAAGAAACAATACTCTTCTCCTCATTAAATGTTTCAGTGGGTGGCCCTGCTGAAGGCGGCAGGAACTTAACCCCAGAGTCACAGAGCCTGAGGTGACAAAAGAAGAGGTCACCAAGGAGTTGTCCAACTCTATTAGCTGGGGTGAGGCTGTTTATTGGGTTGAAAATAGCTTTAATTAGGGACCTAGCAAAGAAGCAGATAAGTTATTGCTATATAAAGTGTTTTAATAGACAAAGGCACTGGAAGTCACAAGCTTACTCAACTACTTCCCATTCTGGTTGTGGTTCAAAGTGGCAGGCTGTGAACTCTAAAAGCCAATTCAACAGTTGCAACTCATTATCTCCATTTAACAGGCGGCAAAAACACTCTCCTCCCACTAGAGGGTGAAGTCCACCAGTACCACAGCCAGACCCTGTGTCCCAGGCACCCCAATGAACAGCCTCTTTGGAAATAAGATGGTTACCAAAAGGACTGCCTGTGGACTGGGGTTCTATTCCAGAGGTAGACAGTTTCATGTTATTCCACAACATGTATCGAGTAGATGTTATACACAGGACAGTGTGAAGTGTTGCTGCTGGAAATTCAACAGTGAGTCCTGCCTTCCACCAGCTTAAAAACCCACTGGGGGATTCTAAGAAAGGAGCAGCTGCAGGAATATTCTCCAAATGTCTCATAGAAAAAAATTACAGAGAAGCTACATGCAAAATCAAGAATGTACGAACAATACTTACAACAAAACTAGGTGACAAGGTATCCCCATAAACCCCCAAATACAGCCATTGGCCTAAACAACCAACAGCCATAAGGCATGTGATGTGTGTCACTGCCATCTAGGCTAGAGAAGGCAGAGGGAGACAGCAGGCATCTGACGGACCTCAGAACAGGACACCAAAATATCCAACAGGAATTTACTGGAAAGTACAGATGGCCAAGTTGAGAACAGAGGATAAAACTGGGAGCAGTTCTGCTCACTCTAATAGTAGAAGCATTTAAGGGCCTGTGTTAGAAGGTCTGAAGTAAAGAGGCTGGAGCTGCGTGGTTCCTATGATCATTCAACAAACTCTCCCAGGACTCCACTGCTGGGGGTGGAATCAAAACTGATCAGATAGAAATTACAGAGATAAAGGAAAGATGCAGTCTGGATAAAAATAGAAGAGGAGAACAGAAATGAGAAATCTCAAAAAGAAAGCTGCCATATGCTTTTTTTTTTAAGACCAAGTCTAATAACAGAAGAAGGAGCACTATTAAGTTAGAAAGCTAAATAAACCAATCCTCCTCCTAAAAATTCAGGAAAGTAAATTCACATAAAAATTCACATTTTGCAAAAGAAACCACATCTAAGACGACCCTCCTCTTGGGGAGCTAAGTAAGGGGACTGGGAAATGGGGACTTTCTGTGGCAGTGTGTATGTAGGCAAAATTTTATACAAATCCATTATAAAAAAAAAAAGAATTAGGAGCAGAATATAATCCCTATGGATAATAAAGGAACGCTAGAAAGATGGTTTCAGAAAACTATCAAAATTGCAGTATTTTTTCAAAGTTAACTAAAGGCCTTAAGAAAATGATGCAAGACCTGACACAATATTTTTAAAAAATTTAGAAATGAAAGCTGAACTAGAAAGAACACAGAAGCTAATACATTAAAAAAAAAAATAATGCCTATGGGGAAATAGAAGGTAAAATTAATAAAATGTTTTAAAAAGCAAAAAGAAATGAAGAAAGAGATAAAAAGGATCTCAAGAAAGGGACAAATATTGAAGACAAGAAAGTAATTCAACCAGTGGTAAATAGGAGTCAGTTTCTAAAAAAGAAAATCAAGGCAAGGAAAGACAAAAATATTAAAATGTATGACTCAAGACAATTTTCCTGAATTTTTAAAAAAATATTTGAAACTAAATATTCAAAGAACATTCCACCTACCCAATATTATCAACCCAGAATGATCAACACCTAGACATTATCTTATAAAATTACTAGACTTTAAAAATAAAGAAAAATATCTTTATAGTACATGACTTATAAAGGAAAGAAAATTGGATTGTCACATGCTTTTGACAGCAATATTTTATGCTAGAAGAAACTGGACTATTTTCTTCTATTTTAAATACTCATATTTATGATAGTTCAGAAAAAAATGTGCACTAAGGATTTTTTATCCAGCAAAACTGACTTCATGTATAAAAAACACAAGCTGTTATCAACAAGCAAGAGAATATTGTCCCATTAGCTGAACCCTTACTAAGGAATCTACTAGAGAATTAACTTCAGACAACCAAAATGACTAAAGTGGCATCAACATTAAGAATAGTGAGTAATAATAGATAGCTATAGAAATAAAACACAATGGCAGTAAAAAAAGATAAATATGGCTGAATGATTTGATAACACAAATATAATACAAGCATTAAAATTTGGGAGGAGGAAAGAGAATATGGATATAAAAAATGTTAACTGTTTTCAGTAGTCATAGTTGATGGTGGTAGTATTATTACATTATTGTTATTCTGAGACTTTTAAAATAATTATGGGATATTCTCATTTTAATTCCATGTTTTTAAGAACCAGGATTCTCGGGGTGCCAGGGTGGTTCATTCGGTTAATCATCTGATTCTTTATTTCAGCTCAGGTCATGATCTCAGGGTTGTGAAATAGAGCCCTGCTTTGGGTTCTGCACTGGGCATGGAGCCTGCTTGGGATTCTGCCTCTTTCTCTCTAGCCCTTCCCCCTCCCCCCTCTATCTCTCTTTAAAAAAAAGAAAGAAAGAAAAGAAAAGAAAAAATAACCAGCATTCTTGGCTTGGAATAAAGGAGATATTATAAATGTAATATAAAATAGTTGAGTAAAAACACTACAGTTTTGAATCTGAGCCTGAAATAGTTTGAATTCACAAAGTATGTGATCAGACACATTACACACATACAGACATTACATAAGTGTATGCTGTGTCTGATGAAAAAGTTAGAAATAATAACCAACCCAGTAAGAATAAGCATCCATACTATCCAGTCTTGAAATATTTTCCCATTAAAAGAAACCAGGCTTCTTGGAGAAATGGTTGATTCCAGGTATGGGACAGGAAATACACAATAGGATCTTAGAGTGTATTCATATACAAGACAGTAAGAAAGATCAGTAACTTCCTAAGTTCATGTCAAAAGGACCCAGAAGCCAAGTGAAGAAGTTCTAACTGGCAATGGATTGGAACCCATTAAGTACATGTAAATACTTGAGTTCATAATACTATTTAAAAAGAACTAATTGGTTATATTTTAAAGATGACAGGAAGCGAACAACTTAAAATCTTAAAATCTGCGTATATAAATATACTGAATATTTATTCTCCCTTTCCTATGTAAGAACTGTGCCACTGGGTAACTAAATGGTAGATGAATGGGAACTTCTCCTTAAAAAAATTACCCCAGCTATTAAATGAAAACAAAATTATAGAGTTAGAATTATACCATTTTCCAGCCATCAGTGAAGTGGTGAATCTAGACATTAAGCATCACTGAGTGTTAAGATGACAAAGTAAAAACCAGACGTTATGTGCTTCCTGATCAAAAATACCATTGCCTTATGAAAGAGATTGAACCTGAGTCCAGTTAAGCCTCTGAATGCAGCTGCCAATGCGCAGAAGATACAAAAGGCAGAGGAGTACACTGAACGGCACTACAAGTATGCAAGCTTGTGGGATCTACAGATTAAAGACCAGGTCCTTCTGTAGAAAAAGTGTGAGGAAAGGAGAGGGACGGAAGGGATGCTACGGCTTTTAAAAGAGACTTAAAGACATATCTTTTTTGTTGTTGTTTTAATGAGCAAGACTAAAAAAATAACAGTGAGGAAAGCAAACTTCGGTGATAAATCCACAGAGAAAGGCAAGAGAGTAATTACTATAAAGATTGAGAAGGGGAGCGAGCTATGATTGCAATGGAGCAAATGGAGGGGCTTTGAGGGTGGGTAGCAAAGTTCTGTGGTAACAAGAGTGTTTGCCTTATAGAAATTCACTAAGTATAGATTTCAGTATTGCTTTCTGTATATCTTCAATTTTATAATAAAGAGATGAAAACAAAATTTTAAAAATTCCAACAGGGATCAGTTTTAAAGTATGTTCAGAGTACTCTAGGTTCCACCTAGATAAAAACTAAGAGATAAGACTATCAACTAAAGAGTTAACAGTAGAGGAGGCCCAGATTTCCTGACTCTAACCACTCCTCCAAGCTGGGACCACTTAATCCCAGCTCCCCAGATAAACTAAGGAGCTTCAGGTCAACAGCTCAGTGCTCTGAGCTGGCTCCATCCCGGCCATTGTGGACAGGCTCTTTCTCTAAATCTCAGTTCTAGCACATGACACCAGTCAGTTTTCCTTTTGCTGAGACTATAGAACCTCAGTTCCTATGGAATAAGGCCAGCCCTTATCATCTCCAACTCTCTAAGAATTAGATTTCTACTTTGAATCCTAGTTTCTTGACTTTTGGGTCTCCCTGAAGCAAGTCACCTGCCTGACTAGACCTCTGACCATTCCCTGCTTCTGGAATCCACCCATGCCCCCTCTCCCCCAACCAAGACCAACACCAATCATCTGCCTTCTGCAGGTGCCCATCAAGAGTCTAAAGCTGGTCTCTAGCCAGCCAGGACTTCTAGATGCTGTCTCTTTCCAAAA
The DNA here is from genome assembly GCF_030435805.1 of Mustela lutreola. Taxonomy (NCBI): domain Eukaryota; kingdom Metazoa; phylum Chordata; class Mammalia; order Carnivora; family Mustelidae; genus Mustela; species Mustela lutreola. Next base: position 153,123,478 of record NC_081290.1, on the reverse strand, counting down.
GTCACTCTGAAGGCATGATTTGCTCTCTGCTGTCATTTATATTCTGAAGGAATTGATCTCTTAGGTAACTTCTCCTAGTTCACTGCAGTTTGTTGTTGTTGTTTTTCTTCAATGTAGCATATCATCCAAGCCAGATTTTTCTGACCCTTATACATGACTCACAAAGACTCATACATTTGCAGATGTGGAAATGCCCTCAGCCAGGTCATCTTTTTAAATTACCTCATTTGCTTTTGTTAGGAAATTGAGCATCAAAGAAGTGATGGTGGGTTTGGCAGGTCCCACATCAGTGACAAAGCTTGCACCAGAACTCAGGGTTCTCTGACAATGACTTTATGCCTCCTACCTATCCATCTATCCTTGCCCATTGTCTCTTTTCAAACAGGCACTAACACTCAGCATTTCCACACAAGTTGCCATTAGCTAGTTGCCAGGAATGATGCTAGGCAGGGACAGATGGTGCTAAGGGCTGGTAGAGCATCTTGGTGCTATAGGTTAATGAACAAGGTACACATAGTTCTGCCCCAACACAAATAAAGATTTATGGGGAGGATAAAAAACAAGAAGACACTGTAAAACATGCTAAATGTAGACAAAGATTCTCTCAATGATCAAACTACCCAGACCCCCCTAAACTCTTTTTCAACTAGTTCTGGCTTTTGGACTTCTATGTTCATCTCTGTATTGTCCAATTTTAGCAAGAATCATGCTAAATTAATTTAAGCAGAATCCCCCACTGTCAACATGTGATCGTCCTTGATATCTGATCATGTTCTTCATCCCCCACTACCTGTGGTAATGTCTGATTGCACTCCCTAGCCTTCAGTAAAGAATCCTGTTAAGCTGGTTTAGCCAGAATCCCCTTAACCCTGATTTTCCCCTTAGTAACTTTCCATCCTGGCATCTCCACCCTGATCCTTGACTACAAATTCCTACCTTCCCATGCTATATTCGAAGCTGAGTCTAATAACTTTCCCCACTGCAAGACCTCATTGCAGTGGCCTCTACACATATCGCCATGCCCTCTATTGAATACAGTCTTCTTTACCATCTCAACAAGTGGCACGAATACTTTTTCTATAACAATGCCAGAGTACAGAAAGGACATGGTGCTATCAACATACACATATGAAAAGCTATAAAAAGCTATAAAATTCTGCACTGCCCATACATGCAGCAATTCCCCTTCTGAACTTATCCTAGGAAAATAATCATGGCTGCATGAAAATATTTTGCTACATTATGCTTATCAGAGCAGTGTTTACAATCATGAATTGTTAGAAACAACACAAATGTCAAAAAATGCTGGATTGGTTAAATTATATCATATTCATTCAATGAAAACTAGCAAAAAATAATATGGGAAAATAAGATGTAATGGCATGAAAAGATATTTCTGAAATATTTATCATAAAAACTTTAAAAAACAAAATATATACTAAAAAGATTAAATAAATAAAAAACAGAATGCATACTAAGATTCTATTGGTTAAAGTATTTATTCCTATAGAGAAAGGAACAAAGTTTATATATCAAAATTTTTAAAAATATGATTATTAAAGGTAATTTTATTCTCTTCTTTTTGCTTATTTATATTTTCTACAATAAACATACATTAGTTGTATAATAAATTAAAACAAAATTTTCTTCCTCCAGAATACTCCTTAAAAACAAAACTCATCTGATTGTATCACTTACTCATTGTCAGTGCATGTTCTTGCTCTACAATTTGATCTTGCAAACAATATGAATTCCACCAACTTAGAGATAAAGTCCAAAGCAACCCATTATAATTCAATTAATGTCTTAGAAAGACCTTCAGTGAGCTGGCTTCTCTAAATATTAGAAGATGAGCTTTCCTAAGTACAAGAAAATCTTCACTCAGGACTTAAAAAAACCAATAAATTGAAACTCTAGTGCTAACCAAAGATACATAAAACAAAATAAAGTGCAATTTTTTGCTTATTATATCAACAAACTAAAAAAAAAAAAAAAAGAAAGCACAAAGTCTGGTAAGATGTAATAAGAAACACAGCATGGACACACCCTGTAGATAAGCTCAGCAATAGCCCCACCCACTAACATGTCCCAACAGTCATGGCCCCACCCCACAGCTAGGCTGGGGCCCAACACTGCCACCAACATACCACAGCTATGACCCACTACAACAGAAAGGTGCACATAGCTTACATATGTGATACCCCTTAATCACCTACCATTAGTGATCAAGGAAGATTCTGCTTCTGGATCCCACAGGACATCTCTTATAAAAGGGTACTCCCTGAAAACTGGGAGAGGTAGCTGGTTTATCTAGCACATCCAAACAAACACAGAAAATTGGGCAAAGTGAGGAGACAAAGGAATATGTTTGAAACAAAAGAACAAAGAAAAACACTCAATGAAATGGAGGTATGTAATCTATACAATAACAAGTTCAAAGTAATGATTATAAGGATTCTTACCAATTCGGGGGAAGAGTGGATGAACACAGTGAGAATTTCAACAAAGAAATACAAAATCTAAGAAAGTGCCAAACAGAAGTTATAACTCAACTGAAAAATACACTGCAGGTGTTCAACAACAGAATATTCAAGTAGAAGAATGAATAAGCAACCTGGAAGACAAAGCAATGAAACTTATCAAGACAGAGCAGCAAAATAAAAAAAGAATTAAGTGAAGATACTTTATGGAACCTTTGGGCAGCATCAAGCAGAATAACATTCAGGTCCTGTAAGGACCTCGGAAGGAGAAAAGAAAGAAAAAGGGCCAGAAAAATTATTTGAAAAAATAATGGCTGAAAATTTCCCTAATCTGGAAAAATCAGACACCCAGACAGCCATATCTAGAAAGCACAGGGAATTCCAAATAAGATAAACCCAAAGAGATCTATACCAAGACACATTATAATTAAAGTGGTAAAAGTTAAAGGAAAAGAATCCTAAAAGCAGCAAAAGAAAAAAAAAATTAATGAAGAAGGGAAATCCCATAAGGTTAGCTCTAGATTTTTCAGCAGAAACTTTATAGGCCAGAAAGGAGGGACATGGCATATTCAAAGTGTAGAAAGGAATTAAAAGTCCATCCAAGAATTTTTCACCCAGCAAGATTATCATTCAGAATTGAAGGGGAGATTGACAACTTTCCAGATAAACAAAAGCTAAAGGAGTTCATTACCATGAAACTGGCCCTACAAAAATTCTTAAAGTAACTTTTTTAAGGCAAAAATAAATGGCACTAATTAATAATAAGAAAACATATGAAACTAACAATCTCACTGCAAGTGGCAAATATATAACGAAGGTAGAGCATAAAGCAATAGTAAAGATTAAAAGACAAAAGTAGTAAACTTAACTACTACATGAAATAAAAAGATGTAAAATGTGTCATCAAAAATATAACATGTGGTAGGAGGAGTAAAAAGGCAAAGTTTTGAAATGTGTTTAAGTTGTTATCAACTTAAAACAGACAACTATCTATATAGGATATTTGGTACGAATCTCAAGGTAATGACAAAGAAAAAAATTGTACTTAATACACAGAAGAAAATGAGAAAGGAATCTAAACATAACACCAAAGAAAGCTATCAACCTGCAAAAGAAGAAAAAAGGAACAGAGAGGAACTAGAAAAACAGCCAGAAAGTAATTAACAAAATGACAATAAGTACACTCTTATTAATAATTACCTTAAATGTAAATGGACTAATTTCACCAATCAAAAAGTGCAAGGTAGCTGAATGGGTAAAAAACAAACAAACAAGATCCATCTATATGCTACGTACAAGAGTCTCACTTCAGAAGTAAGGACACAGACGGACAGAAAGTGAAGGTTAGAGAAAGATATTCCATGCAAATGGAAATGAAAAGAAAGCAGGAGTGGCTATATTCATATGAGACAAAGGAGACTTTAAGAACTCTAATAAAGACAAAGAAGGGCATTACATAATGATAAAGGGTCAATCCAGCAAGAAGATATAACATTTATAAATATATATGTACCTAATATAGGAGCACCCAGATATATAAAGCAAATATTAACAGACTTAAAGAAATTGAGAGCAATATAAGAATAGTAAGAGATTTTAATATTTAATATCTTATTTTCATCAATGGATAGATGATCCAGACCCCCCCTAAAAAAAATCAGTAGGCAACACCGGTCTTAAATAACACATTAGACAACATGCACATAATAGATATATACAGAACATTCCTTCCAAAGCACAATACACATTCTTCTGAAGTGTACATGGACCATTCTCCAGGATAGATCACATATTGGGCCACAAAAGGAGTCTCAATAAATTCAAGAAACCCAAAATAATATCAAGCATCTTTTCCAACCATAATGGTATGAAACTAGAAATCAACTGCAAGAAAATGGGAACACCCACAAAGATGTGGTGATTAAATAACATGTTACTGAATAACCAGTGAAACATCCAAGAAATTGAAGAGAAAATTTAAAAATGCCTAGACACAACTGAAAACAGAAACACAGCCTACCAAAATCTAAGGGAGTTCTAAGAAGGAAGTTTGTACTACTATAGGCCTACTTCAAGAAATAAGAAACATTTCAAACAATCTAACTTTTACACCTAAAGAAACTAATATAGATCAGAGCAGAAATAAATGAAACAGAGACTAAAAATAGGAAAGATCAGTGAAACTAAAAGCTACTTCTTTGAAAAGATAAAACAAAATCAACAAACCTTCAGCTAGGACTAAACAAATGAAAAAAAGAGTGGACTCAAATAAATAAAAATAGAAATAAAAGAGAAGTTATAACTAATGTCACATAAATACAAAAGGTCCTAAGGGACCACTAGAAAATTACATGCCAACAAATTGGACAAACAGGAAAAGATGGATAATTTCCTAGAAATATACTAACCTTCCAAGATTCCAATCATAAAGAAACTGAAAATCTGAATAGACCAATTACTAGTAAGGAGATTGAAATAGTAATCAAAAACTTACCAACAAACAAAAGTCTAGGACCGAACAGCTTCACTGGCAAATTCTACCAAACATTCAGAGAAGACTTAATATTTATGCTTCTCCAACTCTTCCAAACAACTGAAGAGGAAGGAAAGCTTTGAAAAATATTTCACAAGGCCAGCAGTACCCTGATACCCACGACGAGACAAGGACAGCACACACACAAAAAGAAAATTACAGGCCAATATCTTTGATGAACATAGCCACAAACACCCTCACCAAAAAAAAAAAAAAAAAAGAGAGAGAGAGAGAGAGAAAGAGAGAGAAGGGAAAAGGGAAAGGGAGGAGAGGAAAGGGGAGGGGAGAAGAGAAAAGGAAAAGAAGAGAGAGGAGAGGAAAGGAAGCATTTAAAATTAGAAAGGAAGAAGTAAAACTGCCATTATTTGCAGATGACATGATATCATACATAGAAACCAACAAATGAACCAATAAATAAATTCAAGAAAATTTCAGGATGCACAATCCATATCCAGAAATCTTTGGCATTTGTGTATACTAATAACTAAACAACAGAATAAGAAACTATCATAAAATATTTACAGTTGTATCATAAAGAATAAAATACAAAGGGATAAATTTAGCCAAGGAGGTGAAAGAGCTGTACACAGAAAACTATAAAACACTGGTGAAAGAAACTGAAGAAAATACAAATACAGAAAATATTCTGTGTTTATGAGTTGGAAGAATTAATATTGTGAAACTGTCCACACTACTCAAAGCAATCTATAGTTATAATATAATCCCTACCAAAATTCCAATGGTATACTTCACGAAACAAAAAAAAAAAACAATTCTAAAATCTGTATGGAAGCACAAAAGTCCCTAAATAGACAATGCGATCTTGAGAAAGAAGAACAAAGCTAGAGGCGTCAGGCTCCCTGATTTCAAATTGTACTACAAACTTTAGTAATCAAAACTGTATGGCGTTACCATAAAAACAGACATACAAACTGATGGAACGGAACTGAGAGCCCAGAAATGAACTCACTAATATGTGGACAATTAATCTACAACCAAGGAGTCAAGAACATACAATGGAGAATAATAAGTGATGTTGGGAAAAGAGAAGAGCCACATGCCAAAGAAGGAAAGTAGACTCCATCCTACACCATACACAAAAATTAACTCAAAATGGATTAAAGACTCGAGTGTTTTTAATAAGAGGAAAACATAAGTGGTCAAACATAGATGGTAAACTCTTTGACATCAATCTTAATGACATTTTTGGGGATCTGACTCCAAAGGCAAAGGAGACAGAAGCAAAAATAAACTATTGAGACTACATCAGACTCAAAAGCTTTTATACAACAAAGGAAACAATCATCAAAATGAAAAGGTAACCCACTGAATGGAAGAAGATATTTGCAATCCATATATCTGATAAGGGGTTAATATCCAAAATTTATTAAAGAACTCACACAACTCAATGACAATGAAACAACTTAATTAAAAAGTGGGCAGAGGATCTCAATAGACGTTTCTCCAAAGAAGACATACAGATGGCCAATGGGCACAACATCAGTCATTATTAGGGCAATGTAAATCAAAACCACAATGGGATATTACTTAATACCTGTTAGAATAGGTATTATCAAAAAGACAAGAAACAACAAGTGTTGGCGAGGACGTAGAGAAAGAGCATCCCTTGGGCACTGTTGGTGGGACTGCAAATTGGTGCAGCCACTGTGGAAAACATGATGGAGATCCCCCTATAAAATTAGGAATGGAAATACCAAAAGACCCAGCTATTCTACTTCTGGGTATTTATCCAAGGAAGATGAAAACATTAATTTAAAAAGATACATGCTGGGGCGCCTGGGTGACTCAATGAGTTAAGCTTCTGCCTTGGTTCAGGTAATGATCTCAGGGTCCTGGGATCGAGCCCTGCATTGGGTTCTTTGCTCGGCAGGGAGCCTGCTTCCCCCCTCCTCCACCCCTCTGCCTGCCTCTCTGCCTACTTGTGATTTCTCTCTGTGTCAAATAAATAAAATCTTTAAAAAATAAAAATAAAAAAATAAAAAGATACATGTTCATGTTCATTGAAGCATCATTTACAATAGCCAAGAACAACCCAGGTGTTCATCAAGAGATGAGCAGATAAAGATGATGTAGAATATTTACACAATGGAGTATTACTTAGCCAGACAGAAGAATGAAATCTTGCCATTTGCAACAAATGGATAGAACCTGATGGTATTATGCTAAGCGAGATCAGTCAGAGGAAAAAAAAAATACCCTATGATTTCACTCAGATGTGGAATCTAACAAAACAAACAGAAAAGAAACATACAAACAAAATAAAATGAAAACAAGCATAGATATAGAGAAGAGACTAGTGGTTAATAGAGGGGAGGTGGGCAAAATGGGTGTAGAGGGGCAACTGTATAGTGACGGATATAGTCTAGACTTGGGGTAATCGCTTTGTAGTGTATACAGACATCAAGTTACAAAGCTCTACACCTGAAAATTATGTAATAAAAAAAGAAACACTGCAATGCAGTACACTGAGTAACACAGACTTCTGAAAGTTAATCCATTGAAAAAAGACAAAGAATTATTTTTAGTTTTCTTCACAGCACTTGGGCAAATTTTCTTACGTTGGTTTCCTGCTTTCTGTCGACAATAAAGTTTCCATCCATCTTTAAAGTCCTTTGCCTCGTGTTTTTTCTTTAAAATATCTGAAATACAAAGTTTCCTAGGACACGAAGCAAGTACCAAAAAAGAAATCTTTGTTTATTTCTGCCTATGATCGCCCTGTGTGGGATTCAAAAGAATTTTCTAAATGGAACTCTGACACCTGCTTGGCATCTCAGAACACAGAAGGGTGGGCACTAGAGAGACGCAGAGACTGAGAGACAGACGTCACTGGTCCCGGCCTCCCCAGCGGGCAGCCCCCGTCTGTTTGGTCTCCTCGATGAAACATGTCTGGGTGCCTTAAGGAGAACTGTAAAGCCAGAGAGATGGGACTTAACGAAGCATTAAAGAACGGAGGCTAAACAGGAAACTGCATCTAAATTACAGCAGGGTGGGGGCGCTGAGTGGCTCAGTGGGTTAAAGCCTCTACTTTCCGCTCAGGTCATGATCCCAGCTTCCGTTCCTCTCTCTCTGCCTGCCTCTGCCTACTTGTGATCTCTCTCTGTCAAATAAATTTTAAAAACCTTAAAAATAAATAAATAAATAAATCACAGCCGGGTCAGCCATGCTGCTCTGCAGTACAACTGACCCCGGTTTCAATTATCCGCATGGAGGACTTGCAGGTGAAAGCAAGCCCCAACAAGGCTCACAGGGCCCTCCCAGGGTCCTTCTCCACCCACTTCATTAAGGGATCTGGTGGCAATCAGTAACAAATCAGCACAGCAATTTCTTTTCCGTTTTTATATTATAGTGAGCACACGTAAACCTGAAGCCAGCCACGACTGAGTGGCTTTTTATTAGCAAGGCTGCTAGAAGCTCTCTCTGGCTCCTCTAGCGAGGGACTGTTTGCAAAAGGCGGTTCTCCTGAGAATGTTCTGTGTGCTGCAGCGTGCCCACTACCTTGAGCGCTGCTTTGCTCCAGCATTCTTTGTCTCAGGGTGACAACGCGTGTGAGCGCGCACGCATGTGGGTGGCTCTGACCTACGGTTACTGAAAAGTGCAGAGGGAGGGACGCTAATACTCTCATCCCCCTCCCCCACGCACAGGGAGATGGTGACAGGAATGACTTCAGCGGCAGGAGCACACCCCCAGGACAGCTCCGGTGGGCAATGAAGGTAAAGCAATGTGTTTCGCCAGCTGAGCATTGCAGAACGCTCTGATATACTGCAAGGCAGAACTGATTTTTAAAAATAAAAGAAAAAGATAGTCGCGGCCCCTTTCTCCCCCTGGTTGTTGTTGACTCTCCACAACACTGGGTCTGGCGCGGGTTCTGATCCCTGGAGTTTGATGCACGTTTGATTCACAGACTGCTGCGTGTCTGCACCAGATGGCCTCGAGTTAATGAACACAAACTCATCACTTTTGCTCACCAGGGAAATGTGCAGCTCAATCTGATTTGTACTCTACAACTAAAAATATTTGAGTATTTTTCGGGAGCATTTTACTGAGACAAAATGGCACTTCAGGAAAGCACTAAAAGAACAGAGACTAACCAGCAAATTGCTACCACAATCTTCCACACACGGATAAGCCAGCTTTCAGATCATCCTTTGACCAAAATTAAAGTAATATGCTCTGAACTGTGCAGGAAGGATGACCCCATCCTGCCCTCCTGCCCTTCCCCCCTCCAACCTCTCGGCCCTGCTGCAAGCTAAACTTGTGGTCCCAAAGCACAACTAGAACTCCTTCCAAACATAAGATCTTCTCATTTACATACTAGCAAAAACACCCGTCTATGCAAACATTGGTACATACAAACACAAACATACAGAATCTTATATATTTTTTGAGGTATTCTTATCCACACATTCATATATATAACAATTTTAAGATTCAGAGAAAGTTCATTAGATTATCTCCACAGAATCTCCATCTTGTCCGAATGTGACAGAACTTTGTTCAACGGAGTGTTTTCCTGCCCATCGGCATGACATCAGCAAACAAAATTGTGCACTCCTAATGATGAATTATGAAAACAGGAAGCTGTTTCCTATAGCTCACTTCTTCCCTTCTCTAGACGCCCACATTTCCTGCTGTTTTGCTAAATCAATCTCAGTCGTTTGGCTTGAGAACATGAAAGATATAACTTCACAAGTCAGCTCAGATCTCATTCTTCCCCAACAACGCCCACAGCCGCACATCATGTGGGTTCTTTTCTCCTAGATGTGGCTGAGATATCCAGGGTCCAACATTCCTCCCAGCTTTGAAACCTGGGTCTCACCTGGGAGCTGGTTAGAAATCTGGAGCCTCAGGCCCTTGCCCCCTACCTCCTGAATCCAAGTCTGCATTTTAACAAGATCCCCAGGTGAGGCATCTTACCCCCACCTAATTATGTAAAACAACTGAATCCGGATCACAGGGGTTCTCAGAGTGTACGGTCTTGACAGGCAAGTGCTTTAATAATCTAGAACCTTCCCTGTAAAGATATTTTATAAGCACCAGGTTTTCACAAAACTCTGACTTTTTCACAGCAATCACCTAGACAAATAGAAGTCACTCCATTGTTTAGAAGGGAAAAAAAATCATTGTTCATTACGAAGTGTTCTTTGTGCAGATCCGCACAAAGGATAGGAAGCCTGGTGTTTTTTACTTGAATGAATAAGGTGGAAATAGAGTGCCACTATTAAGAAACAGGGGTCCAGTTGCCTTCACTGGATGTCTTCTCACTCAGAGCCTCCTCCTGCTTAGACAGCTTAAATGAGGTTCTCTTTCCAGCCAATTCTGGAGCAGCTGCATAGAATTAGCAGGAAATAATAGTTTAAACTACACATAGTTTAAAATACATACTATTTGTCACCTTGAGAGAAGCCATAGGCAGGAGGGGACAGATGTCCTCTGGCTGCTCAAGATTTAACCCTTCCCCTCCAGGCTGACTGCAGCAAGGCTGGCTACAGAAGTGAAAGGATCCTAAGAACCAGAAGAGATCAGAAGAAGCACGCGTGAGGAAAAGCTTGTTGTGGAGGTAGAGGTAGAGGTCCCTGTGGACGCTGCTACAGGGAGTACTGGGGTGACAGCCTTGGTGCCACTGAGCACAGGGCAGCTAATAGGCCCTTTTATGCCCAGCCCAGAAACAAAGGGTGAACTAGCAAGGAGCCCACTCAGCCAGAGATCCACAAATCTGACCACGCAAATACGAGAGCTGACTTCTGCTTCCAACACTATAGCTGCTGCTAAAGGAGTTTTGATTCGATGAATTAACTACGAGGTTATGGACTGATTTAACTCAGAAGTTCACTTAACAGCAGACACCCAGGGTGCTAGAGCAGGAAGGGCTTTATATGGCCTTCTAACCTCTCCAGGAGCCTCAGGTACAAATGCCTTTAGAAGTCAGGAATGACAGTAAAAATGAGTCAGGGGAGAAGGCTCTAGAACTGCACTGTCCACTGGCCACAGGGGACAACTGAATACTTATGTGACTAGTTCAAATTAAGAGGTGCTGCTAAGTATAAAATACAAAGTTTTTCAAAGGCATAGGAGAAGACAAAGTGTAAGATACTCACTAGTAAGTTGTATAATAATTTTATGTTGAAATCAAAACAGTTTTATGGCATTGAGCTAAATTATACAATTAATTCCACCAGCCTCTAGTGTTTTTTGTGTGGATGCTAGAGAATTTTAAATTACATATATGACCTAGATTTGTGGTTTGTACTAGACCTCTGTGGAATGGTGCCAGTCTAGAACAATGGGAACATTTAGATAACAAAGCCACCTGCAAAATAGATGCCTCTTGGACAGGAGTTTAAATTCAAGCTTTAGAAAAAAGAAGACTACAGACCAAATTCCATTTACAAGTCACTGGTTTGTGACTGATGATTTTTTTTTTTAAAGTAGGGAAGTGCCTCTATCACATGCCACATAGCTAGTTAATATAAGGGCTACAATGGAAACCTAGTCTCCTGTTCCTGCAGTTCAGCATTTTTCCTTATGGAGGCTCATGTCAAAGCGAAAAGCTTAAATGGCAGGTTGAAGGGAACCTGTGACCTTCATTTAGTCCCTTGACCCATCTGGGATTTGTGCCTATAAAATGAGGGTGCTATGGTCTGAATGAGTGTCCCCCAAAATTAATATGTTGGAAACCTAACCCCCAAGGTTGGGGTTTGGGAGATGGAGGTCACGAGCAGGGGCCCTCATGAACGTGATTTGTGCTTTTATAGACGAGTGCTGACAGAACTCCATCGCCCCTTCCACCCTGTGACAATACGATGAGAAGTCTGTGGCCTGGAAGAGGGCCCCCCTGACCATGCTGGCACCCTGACCTTGGACTTCTAGGCTCCAGAGCCGGGAGAAGTCAGTGTGTGGTTTACAACACACCCACTCTGGGGTACTTTGCTTTAGCTGCCTGAACAGACTAAGATGAGGGAGGTTCTATGAGAAGGCCCCTTGGTCCTCTTGGGCTCTGACAGTTGAGCATTCATGGGCCTCACAGGGACAACTCAGGAGTGACCTGTCACAGAATTAAGGCCAGTGGGGCAACAGGGCCAAATTAACAGCAATCAAGATACAGCGGTTCTCTAAGAACCGAACTGTTAGAGTTCTAGCACTGTGTTCGTCGATTAAATTATGATTTAGTCATCGCCAATTAAGTGTCAGGTCCTGAGCTAGGCATAGCACGGAGGGAGTTTTCAAAAGCAACTAAGGCAAGGCGTCCCTATCTCGAAGAAGTTAGAGGGAGGGAGAGACTCCTATTCAAGGTACATTACCAAGGGCATGGGTGCAGATGTGCAAATGAATGGGATGCCATGTAGCTGCAGAGGAGAATGCTATGCCAAAGGGAGTTAGGGTGGCAGTGCAGGAGAGCTGGGATTTTAATGACATTTTGAAGAACGCAAAGAAACGTGGGGGGGAGGGGGTAAAGATATTCTGGGCAGAGGGAACAGTAGGCATAAAGGCCTATGATGATGAAAATTAGAAGGATGGAGAGGAGCGTAGCAGATCAGAGAAACACTTCCTGCATCAGAAGCACACATGGTGTATGTTATTAAAACCCTTTGAAATGGCTGCCTTGCACCTTATGAGAGCAAAGGTGAATCAGCTGACAGCGTACATATTGATGCTACCGAAAGCGATTTCTAAATATAAACTGGAGCAATCTAAACATGAATGTATTCCATTTTATTTGTAATTGTTGTAATTTATGATTATCATTTATAATTTGCATTATCTAATCATGTCTTAAAACTAATAGATGTATTGCATACGATTATTCAGATTTCAGAGGCATTCTTTGCATTCCATTTTCTTAGGCTGGCATTTTACAAGGTGTTGTCATTCTCTTCATCAGATGCAAAAATCCAAGAACCAAAATACCAAGTTGGCAAGCTTTTTTCAGATACTGCAAGCCATGCAACAGCCATGTCCGTGCTGGTCTCTGAGACTTATTACGTCTGCCTATTCTTCAGCAAGACTTCTCTCCCCTAATACCTCTCAGATCCCAGCTATCTGCTGGTCCCAAATTCTGCCCCTCTCCAGTATAACACATGACTGTATAGTGCTAATGAGTTAGGAAATCAATATTTTAGATGCCTCGGTAGTGCGAACTGAACTTCTACTAACGAGAAGACAATTATCTCAGGATATAAGCTGGGAAACAGGCATTTGGCCCTGCTGCTTGGAGAGATCTCAAAAAAAGAAATCTCGTGTGGAGAGGGCCCTAGCACTTACTCAAGTACAAAGCAATTTACTCGCACTACCAAAGGAAGGACTAAGTAAATGCTGATAGTTCAGACACGATTATTCTGATACTCTGCCTGTATGATGGGATGATTTACAAGCAAGCTCTCAACTGCAGGTTTAAATTAATCAATCCCAAATCGATCTAAAGATGAGCCCATTTTATGTGAGGGTTACTCTAGATGCACAGGCCAGCTGCCTCATTCATTCATTCAACAAATACTTAAGTATTTGTTACATACAAGGCAAAGACCAGCTAGGGTGGTTATTTCGATGAGTTTAGTCCAGTGAGAGAGAGAGAGAGAAGATAAACCTCTTTAATAACTATGATACAGGCAGCATATAGCTGCCATCGGAATGATACAATGGAATGTTTAGTCATTCGTTTACACTGGAGTGAGGTTAAGGCACCACAGAGGAGGGAAGGAAGGGCACATCCTAAAAATGAGAGTTGGGACAATTTGATCAGAAGGTTAGGTACGCGTCAAGGAGTAGCGAGCACTAAGGCAGACATAATCACATAAGATCAGATTGCACACACCAGCCTATGAAGTCTGAGGCCAGAGAAGGGTTTTCCACAGGAGAGAAGCATGACCAAAGTGGAACTTGGGAGCAATGTGGAGGATGGATGAGAGAGGGCGAGACTAGAACCCAGTGACTAGGTAGGAAGTTGATGTAACAGTCCGAGACAGAACAAGGGATGGGGAGGGACTGAAAGGACATGGACAGAAATGGAAGGAGATAAAGATGAGGGAGACCTAGTGATGACTAAATAACTATAGGGGACAAGGGAGAATGTTCTGGGAGGATGGTGGACTTTAAAAAATGGGGGTATCCCAAAGAGGAACTGGCTTGGGGGAAAGAACAAATGTTTGGCTATAGATGTGTTAATTTTGAGATGCAAATGGGGTAGCCAATGCAAAATACCTATAAAGCAGTGGGAATAGTGGACCAGAAAGTAGAAAGTAGGGGATAAATTGGACTGTATTAGATAGTCAATCATCCTTTGTTTGTTCAACATTTATTTAAATGACTGGGTACCAGACACTGGGTTAGGAACTGGAGATACAATGAACAACAAGACAAAATCCCTGCCCTAAAGGAGTTTCTGAACTGAAGGAGGAAACACATCAGTACCAATTAAAATAAAAGGGGATAAGTGTTACAATAAATGCAGGTGCTATGAAAACACATTGGAGGGGAGCTTATGGGGTTAAGAAAGAGGGTGTGTGAGAAAGGAGAGCAAGGAACAGCAGACTAGCACCTTCAGTTGGGAGAATGGTGACAGACTGAATACACAGAAGGATAACAGCCAGACAATCTATAAAAAAAGAACTCTGATCCACAACTTGCAGCAAACAGCCCAGGAAGTCAAAATACTATCTATAGTAACCAACCCAGGAAGTCCAAGAACAACCTTTATAGCAACTGTCCCCAGACAGCCAGGACTTGATTAGTGACTGACCTCTCCCTTATGGTTTGACCCTTTTCCAACTTAGGACCAAACAAAGAAAGCCAAATATATACCCCTAACTAATCACAAGATATCCCACTTCTAGTTAGCCCACCTGCAACTAACTACGCCATGCCTATAGCTTCCAATCAGGGCACACCTGAAGCCACCCCTTTCTTCCACTATAAAGCTCTCCTACTCATGCCTGCCTTTGAGTCTCTGCCAAATGCAAGTGATGATGGCTGACTCCTTTGTTATAGTAAGTTCTGAATGCATAGCTGTTGCTCATTCACATTTGGTGCTCTTTGTTTATTTCCACTACAGCAAGTGACTGTGTAGAACTGGAGTGTACCGGATGTATGTGGGGGTGGAGGGTCAGCAGAAGGGGAAGGGAGTTTGGGCTCTTTCTCTCTTAAGCAGTGGGAGGAATCAACAGCCATATTAGGAATGACTTTTAAGCCAGGAGAAGTTGTACATAGTTTACGCTGACTGTAAAGTCATCTATGCAGAGGCAAAAGCTAATACTGAATCTTTAATCTCATCTTTTCCGAACTAGTTCTCAGAGAATGTAAAAAGGAATCAGTGGGGACAAGATCCCATTTACTGAGGCAATGACTCAAAGTCACTCCATCTTTGCACACCCTATAAGAAGTAAGGGATCCATGGATGCCCTGCTACTCTCAGGGGACTTGGCAAATTTGGAACACTAAGCAAGAGATGACACGTGAACTGCCCTACACACACATAACCCAAACACAACTCAGTGAACCAAGCAAATAAACAAAGCACAAGATGGGAAAAGATGGCTGAACTCTGCCTCTGTATCATAGTAGGCTACTGAATGGCTAGAGTACATACAAACGAGTTAGCTCGAACACCTACATTTTGAACAAAGGCTACAACCAAATGATGGATTGGACCTTTTAGTCCCCTCCTATGATTTTTTTTTTTAAGATTTTATTTTTATTTATTTGAGAAAGACAGAGAGGGAGCAGCAGACTCCCAACTGAGCAGGAAGCACAATGCAGAACTCGATCCCAGGATGCTGGGGTCATGACTCAAGCTGACGGCAGATGCTTAAGTAACTAAGCCACCCAAGTGTCCCCCTCTCCTATGATGGTTAACATTATTCAAGCACACCTTGATTTCCCAAACTTCTTTAGGGTAAACTTAAAACACAAGAAATGGAAACTAAAATATGTTGCTTATTTTATTTATGCTATATTTTAATAAATATGATTATAATCTCATTAAAAGACTTTATCACAAGATTTTTTGAAAGTATATTTATCAGAATTCTTTATGTATATTTGTAATAATAAATTGCATTTGTATAGATCTTTACCACTTTTAAGATACTTCTAAGCACATTTGAATTCCACATTGAATGAGAGATGGAAAAGAAGGGGTGTGTGTGTGTGTTTTTATGTATGTGTGTTGATAGATGGGCTCTCAGATCACTTGGTCCAAGACTTTCCCCCTCATTCTGTGGAAAAGGAGACTGTGATCATTTGTATACTTATAGACTGGACATAAAAAAAACCTATCTCTCGACTCTTAGACTGGTTTTTTATGCATTCTTAGTAAGCTAATTACGTCTTACTGACCAGAAGACTGAGGTTAAGGTTAGGGGGAGTAGACTGTTACATAAATAGTTTCAGTGAATCATCCCTGCTGATACCCATGCTCTTGCACAGTCTCCTCCCACACTGAATTTGGGCTTGAACATGTGACTTGCTCTAACCGATAGAATATCAGCAAAGCCAGCAGAGGCTCCATAAGCACCAGCACACTGGGGTTCAGCATGTACCACCTTGTGGGGCAGCCCAACCTGGGCTAACCCCCCTGAAAAGGAAAGACTATGTGAAAAGAAAGAGGTCCAGACTTCCTAGCTGCCACAACTGAGCCCAGTTTCCAGGTGACCCATCAACTGAATGGAATCACATAAATGAGCCCAAGAAAAATCAACAGAATCATGAGAAAAAGAAAATCGTTTTCATTTTAAATTACTAAGTTTTGGGGTAGGTTGTTATACAGTAATAGACAACCAATACACTGAGAAAAAAGAAACTGACCCACAGCTGTCATTCTCAGGGCCAAGAGCGGTATTCAAAGTCCAGCATCTCGAGGAGAATTGGAGAACATCTTGGTGAACAGAGTTCTCCTGGTCTTGGAAATGTGAGATTCCACGTTCCAGATTCACTCAACATCTCTGTGGTTAGCTCCTCCAACTGCTTAACAATCTTTGATTCTGGTCCTATGCAATAGACTCCTCCCCTCAAAGCCACTGGATATGCCCAAGGGGGGAAGGAACCCACCAGCACTCTCTAGACTAACATCAGATGTGACAAGTGCTGAGACATCTTTGTACAGATGCAGTGAAGGACAGCCAGAGAGACAAAGCCACTTGCCTCAATCACACAGCTGCTGGTACAAGGGACAGGATGAGAACCCAGGGCTGCTTACTCTAAAACCGGTATCTTTTAGGTGATGGTGCTTGCTACTTCTGTAGCAAGAGGAGAAGCTGCAATCCCTAGGCTTAGGGACATAGTGATCCCATGTCAGTTCCAAGCATGATGTTGCCATTTGGGACTACAGTGCATTCTGTCTTCAAAGACCTTTAGGTAAGCAACTGAGCAGAGAGGCTTAGCAAGACAGTATGAATTAATTTGTTTAATACCCACATGTGTCTAAATCAGGGTCTGAGATGGTAGGGCCATGGAATTAATTTGTTTAATACCCACATGTGTCTAAATCAGGGTCTGAGATGGTAGGGCCATGGATGGTAGATTATTTCATTTGTCTGGATACACAAAACTTAGTTATTTATCAGGCATTATTTAAAAATCTCTAGGTTTTTGTTGCTGTTGTTTGCTGGTAAAGTCCTCAAATTCACATACACTGTTTGAAACAACATTCAAATGTTCACAGCAGAAATCTGTTACTGGCTTATATGTGAGGGCCACGGGGGACCACGCCTCACCCTCCAACAACAAGATCCCAGGAACAAAGCATTACATTTACATTTGTCAGAAAGGAGAACTGGGTCACCTACCAGCACTAAGCTCTCCCCTGAACTGATTAGCAGACAATTAAAAGTGGTTTGGGAATGCAATTTGCAAATGGATAGTGCTACAGAAGCACACATTCCACTTTGGGGGGATAAAAAAGAAACAGGAAAACAAAGGCTACAAACAAATTGTAATCATCATAAATCATGCTTCAGTTTATTCAACTGTAATAATACTATTCGTTGGCTCATTATGAGATTTCTTACCACCTCGGAAACACTGATCACACCTGCATGACGTACGGCATGGACTGTTGGGTCTGACATGCAAACTAATTACATCCGATTTTAGCTCTGCCTTCAGCCTGTTGGGAAGGCAGAGAGATACAGCATTCATCAGGAAGCCCGGAATCCCCTTGCTTTCTCTGCTCCGTGGCTGAACACGCCTGAACATTGTCAGCAAGAGGAACGATTGAGTCCAGGAGACTGGGGAAAAGCTGGTAGCAATTCCTAGGAGTGGGAACTGCTACAGTATTATAAATGTCCACCTCCAAGAGTTAGTTGTTTTGAAGCTAAAGGAATTAAAAGTGATTAACAAGTCAGAGAGTTCCATAAGAGTTCAATTATGGTTCATATTTACTGGATGCTTATGCAAGAGGCCAGTCCCTTTCCATATATTATCCCACGTCATTTTCCCAGCAAGCCGATGCCGTATTTGTATTAACCGCATTTTACATAAGAGGATGTTGAGGCCAGAGAAGTTAAGAAACTTGCCTAAGGTCACATAACATAGCTGGAACTAGAACCCATTTGTCTTTTACTTGAGACTGTGACCTATCCCACTAAATAAATCAAGACCTATGGCAAGCAGAGTGGGCAGAAGCTCTAACTTATAAACTCAGTCTGGCAACTGGGCTCGGAGGCCTTCTCCAATAACCTTTTCGGCCAAGAGAGTCAATGATCTCTGCTCTGATTTCTGTGCTTCTCTATGAGACAGATGCACAGGACAAGCCATAACCTCTAGATTAACAGCTCAGTGTGGTTTGAGCAACACTTGGGGACCTAAGGATCCCCAAGATATTTCCCAAGGTCCACAAGGTCAAAACTCTTTTCATGATAATGCTAAAGTATGTTTCCTTCTTTCTTTCTCATTTTTTCATGAGTATAGGTGGAATTTTCCAGAAGCTACATGAAGTGTGATGACACCAGCACTCCAATAGCTAATGGAATGTGTGTTCTTGTGCTTTAAAAATCTGTTTTAATTTCTAATATCGTCAGTATCCATAGGTAAAACCCTCAAAAAGAAAAAAAGAGTTTGTTGGGGTCCTCAGTAATTTTTAAGAGTTTAAAGAGGTCCTGAAGCCAAAATTCTGACAACCACAGCTTGAGATCATATCTGTAAGGCCAATCAAAACAAAATAGTCTGAAATCTCAAACACTGGTAAACAGAACTTAAGAATAAAAAGACCCACTTTGCTTTTGCACAGCTGATTACTAACAAGCCATTTTTAATTCCCTGAATTGAGCAGATCCAGCTGACTCACACAGCACAGGAAGGGGATGAGAGTGGGAAAGAAGGCTGTTTGATGAGGACTTTGTGAGTTAACTCTTCCCTAAAAATCCTTAACCAGGGGTGGAGAACCCACCACTCAGGGAGCGCAGCTTACGTCAGGGGAGAAAATGTACTGATGGAAAACTGCATTATAAACATGCCTCCGCTGGCAAGTGGCCTGACCCTGCCTTAGTTGTCAACAGCTGAGGGTTAATACCGAGTCCTTTGAGTGAGTCATTGCCTCTGTATGTCAATTGCTGATGCAACTGAAGACTTCAGTTTCCGAAGTGCTGGGACAGAAGGAGCAGGAAGAGGAGGGAAACCAGCTAATACTGATCACGCCCTCCTACAAAGCAGGGGCGTGGTATGTATTATCTCATTTATTTTACACAATCATCTTCTGAGGTACATGTGATTAAATCCATTTTGGAGATTGGGAAACAGAAGCTGAGTGGTTGTTATCTAGGCTCACCTAAGATTAAGTCCTAAGACTAAGGATAACTGAGACTGAGGATACATCCACTATGTTGACATTCCTAAGCCTAGCTGGGCATCAAAATCGTTTGTAGAGTTTTCAATTTTTCACATTTCCTAGACCTTCCAAGATCCTAATTCGGTAGGTCTGGGTGGGACTCCATATTCCACAGAACCGTACCAGCTGTCGATGGCTAGCTTGATTAGCTGGCTAAGTGATTTCACATTTGAAAGCATTTTCCACACCAGCACTACTGGTTGGCTTTCTTTTTAGGGCCTTTTCTTCCCCGTCAAAGAAATAGTATTTTTATTATATAATGAGCATTGTTCTTTACCTGAAGTTAACTGGAGATGAAGCCCGTAAAGAAGCTGATGCATAATGCTCTTCCAAGTTCTAAGCAACCATGCACACACGTTTCTAGAACCTCTCCTTGCACTATGTAGGTACTTGGTAAATACCTTTGAATTAAGGGGAAATGTGATCATAGATAACCCTTACTACTCTGTTAAGTGGGTTTAATAATTCCAAATGTGACAGCTCACAGGTATGCCACAGTAAATAGAATTGGGATATAAATGCTTTCTAGTCACCCAAATTGGGTTCAACAACGTAGTAGTGTTGACCTGGAGAAGGCTGGGTACTTGGAGTCTGCTTGGAAGAGCTAAGATTGCACAGAGCCCCACTCGGAATGGGCAGCTGTGGCTGTGTGGTCTCTCGTAGCCATACACTCCCTTTGTGGTCTCTTCCCTCATTCTCATACCGCAAGGACAAGTAACGGCCGTCTTGACAACTGCTATTACCGAAAAGGTAGACAAGCCAGCCAATGCTGCTGCCTCTGAGATCCATCTGAAGCTGGAGAAAGAGAGGGCAGAGGCCTGGGTGGGAGAAGGTCTGAGGAGACACAAGAGAGGAGGCCCCAAGAGCCCCCATGTTCCCTCTTTTAAAGTGTCCAACAGCCTTCAGTGAAAACCCCATTGCTTTATAGGGGGAAAAACAAAACAAAACTGACAGCTGGGAATAGAGGAGGTGCTGAATTTATTTTCCTTGTGGACTTTACATGTTAACTTGTGATCAAAGTCAATTTAAAACCGGCCAGTATAGGCCCTGAATCATAAATTATGGAAATTCATGATACAAATTCAACTCTGACTGAAAGAGTGAGTGGCCGTCTCAAGAAAATTTACTTAGCCAGAAAAGTTACAGAAAGGAACCCATCTCCACAGTCCAAAAAGGTATGGTAATGGAAGAATTTTACAGAATTTTATAGCTGAAATGTGGCTCCTCAGCAAGGGTCCATGAGTTAAGGTTTTATGGTAAAATTTGAGGGGCCACTGATGACAAGAGGCAGAGAAACTACATTTCCTAAATCTTATGAAACAACAGAAAAGGATAAAACGTCAGATCTTTCATCAGTGAGAAAATGCAGTTTGCAAGGACTGGACACCAGGCTATCTTTTGCCCCCTGCAAGCCAAATTTAGCTAATGCCATTTGGGCAGCATTTTCCAGATTACAGCCCTCTTCACATTTACAGTCTCCCTCGATCCTCAACCCCCACAACGTGAGCAAGCGGGGCAAAGATCATGAGCTCAGCTTTGCAGATTAGGACATTATTTTTAAAAAGTGGTATGAGTGGTTGAAGTGTCACCAAAAAAAAAAGTCACCCAAGGGTGTTAGAAACTTTCAGGACAAACACAGCGCTTCTCAGATCATTTTCATTTGTGTGACTTCTTTCCAGTGTTTGGTCAATCCTAAAATACTGAGTTTTCCTTTTTACCAGAACACAATTATTTACGTCCACCTTTTTTTCACTTGCTGCTGGGACTTCTTCATCCAGGCCTACCCTTCTAGGCTCCTTTCCCACGCACAATGTGCACAGAGGGGCTGGTCCTGAACACATCCTGTTTTCCTTTCCCTTCTACCTAAGGACACTTTTCTCTTCTGCTGCCCTTCGAGTGTCCCTTCAGTTCATTTCTCTTATCTTTTATCGCCTCCTCTAACTGTTGACTTCCCAGGCTACTGGGAAGTCTGTCTTGTATCAGAAACATAGAACCCTATTGTCATAATGAATGGTGTGAGCATTTTTTAGGACCACTTTACAAACTGATTTAGCAGAAAGAAGGGCACTTTGCTGTATACTAATAATGCTTTAGTAATATTTCCCTATCACAAGTGCTTGGGTATTAAACTCTATGGATTCCTGAAACTACACAACAGCTATTGTGCAAATATGCATAAAAATAATGTATTAGTGTTTCACTCAACTAAGTATCTTTGGCACAAATGATGATAGCCCCAAAACCAGGTTCCCTTTTTCTCACACAATTATTTTTCTTTTCTGGTAAATCCTGCTGTTTGGCGATAAAGTATTTGTATTGGTAAATGTGTTTCTATATTTGCAAAGTAATCCTGTGGCATAAGGGTCTGGTGCTTTCCTTAAAGACATGAAGATATCTAAATGAAACAAACATTAGATCTACATTTGGAGGATTTTGTCCCTTGCATTCGTTGCCTGGTAAGGGATGTGATGCTCTATAAAACATACAAAGAAGATGTTAAAAAGATATAAAAAGTTTATAGTTTAGACCAAAGACGAATGTCATCTCATCCATGGTATACAGTAGATGCCGGATAAATCCTTACTGAGAAAACATCAAGTTCTAACCCCACTCCATATTCCCCTACTACCATTCTGTTCTACAATCCGAGAACCAGTGAGGAAATTAAGTCATTTTATAAACCACTAATCCACATCATTGTGGCTAAACAACACTGAACTCAATGATTTAAAAGATTTTTTCCAGGTAGATGAATCTATGACATACAGATAAGAAAATGGAGAAAAAAAGAAAGCCTTGCCATTTTTTCAATGTAAAGTAGGCAGTAGGAGTATTTGGTGGCTAATGGTCTTATTCCTATGTGTCCCTAGTAAATCATGATCATAGACCATGGAGATTTCTTAGCAGTCCAGGGAGTTCATACTGATTCATTTCCAGGTGTTTAAAATGACGTCAGGAGCATCTCTGGCTTTTACCTATTCAGTATTCTCTCTGGAACACTCATTGTTAAAATCTGTTTCTCACTATATTTTCCTTATGGCCTCTAAATACTGATCAAGGACAATAATAGGGGGATTAGCAATGAACGCTGAGGGTAAATGGAAAGTATAAGAGGAAGAACAGATGCTTGTAAGTTTCTTACATCATGACAGACTCCCTATATCTTCACTCTGTAGAGTTAATTCTATCTTTGGAGGCCAAGTATCACTTATGGTAACTTCACCACTCGGGTTTTAATAAAAGCATTGTTTGAGATGTGATGCAAAATAATTTAACGTTCTCCTTGCCACGAAGGTATATTCTTTTGCATGCTTGCTAAGGTCCTATCTCTAGGAAGTGAAATGTCTTCATTTTGCTTAAATTCCCCTAAGAGGATGCTATACCCAGTGTATGAGGGAGGAAAGGAAGAAACTCGGTCACAGCTTGCCAATAGGTTTAATAAACTCTTGCTACATTAGGATACTAGATTTGAGACTAAGCATTCAGGGACTCTCTGCCTCAGCTCCAAACTGATCCAATGTCTGTTAAGTTTGCTGCCTCTGATCAGCATATGGATAGGAAAGACTAGTATGCAAGCCACTGACATTTGTGTCAGTCCTGGTTTTAATGCCAAGATGCAGAAGCAATTACTCTCATATAATCATACAAAAAGACCTAACACTTTTTCCTGTTCCTTAGTCTTTTTGAATATTAAGGACAAAATTCTCAAACTTCTAGATCCAGGACAAAAGGAAGGAGCAAAGGTGGCAGAGAGGTAGATATCAATAATACAGTCATGAGTCTGGGGTACGTTTCTATTCTGATAATGTCTGAACCGTCCCCAAAATAAATAAGTGACCAAAATAAGAGAGAGAGGGAAGTGAAAGGGATAAGAATTTTTAAATTTGTCTCCCTGGCTCTGGCATAAATCCCCTCCCTGTGCTTAGCCAAGAGCCTTCTGCTCAGTGAAAATGCACAGTATACAGTGATTTGAGTCAGGCTAAAACCACAAGCAACAAAGAAGGAAGGAGGAACAACACGAATTCCTCAAGCCCTTAGCTTCTGATCTTGGCAAATTAAACACTACTGACACATTCTTATGAAAGGTCAAACAGGCATGATAAAGCCTGAGTAGAAATGGGAGGAACGACCACCTGATCATCACCCAGCTTCCCTGGGTATGAGTCTGTGGGGACGTTAAATGTTCAGGAATCTATTGTGGCCGTGGGACAGAAGGGAAAGGCATGTGTGGCTTGCAAACAAAGAAGCAGGGTACGAATCCTGAGCTCACCCATTTACAGGTGGTGTGACCTTGGGAGCTATGAGCCTCTGTGTTCTGTAAAGCAGGGATTTGGAATACCGCCTCACAGGCTCACTGGGAGGTGCAGGTGAGAGAAAGTTCACAGAAGGTCCTTCTCCACCCTCCACTCTGCTGACTGGTGCTGTCTGTGTTGGTGCTGGGGGTCAAGGTCACCAGCCATGGCCAAATCCCAACTAGTGCCCGGCTCTGGAGGTGGCAGACCCTGGGTATGGCTGGAGCACAGGTACCACCATTGTTCATCAGTGGGGACCCCAAACCCTGAGGGAGGCAGCCAGGATCCAGTCAAGGAGGTCTTCACGACTGTACTTCTCTATCTCTACCTGTCTCATTGGCCAGGTGCAAGATTAGGCATGGGGAACATTGGTTCACTTGGCCTTCACTTACGCAGGTAGGACATGGGTAACCTACAGCTCTGAGGCCAGAATAGTGATCCATCCCAGTTGCACCGGTAAATTCCGAAGTGAATCCAACAGGAGGAAAATGATTTTAGAAACAACCAGGTCCAGGTGTACATTTCGAAATGGGAAGCTGTCCTCTTTTCGTTTTAGAATGACAGGGTCATGGTCAAGGAAATGGAATCGGAAAGAGGCTTTGGCTTGGGCTCAGGCCCTCTCACTAGGAGGATGGCTGGGAGTAGAAGGGGTCATTCTACCAAATTTCAAATCCACATGGGTAGAAGAAAAGAGAGCTCGGAGGAGTTCAAGGTGAAGGAAAACAGCAGCCCACTTTCCCTCACGTGCTCTGCTTTTGTCCTTCACACACTTCACACTTGAGGGAGAATCTAATGACATTGACCTTGGGTCCCCCATTCTGCCCGGCGGAGTACACAGCTGTGGCAGGCGGTCCCTGCGGGACCCTGCCCGCTGCTGCATGCACCGTTAATGTGGCCAAGCCAGCAGCTGACTGAAAACAGTGGCAGGCAGGCACTAGGCACACGACCCCTGACACTGCGGGCCTTTTTTTTCCTCCTCTCAGCTAGCAGCCAATGGGCGGGCTCTCTCCACCGGCTGCCATGGCAACGAGAAGACTGCTCCGCAGTGCCCAGAACAGATGTCACATGAGCCAAGATGAATGTGGTGGGGGTGGGGAGCATTGGTGGGGGCGGAGGGGGGTGGGGGAGGCATTTGGAGTTAAATGGTCCCACCAGAGGGAGTGAGGCAGATTTTGAAGTAAGTGCAAAGCTGTAACATCTATTTCCTTTCTCTTCCCTGTCCTTTCAGTTCTAAACACACATGCACAAACACGAGTGTCCTTTTATCTCCGCTACTGAGGTGCCTGCAGCTCTCGGGCTTTCATGGCAAACATGAAAGCTCTGATTTCTGGAAGCCTTAAGTGAACATCGCCTTCACTGCAGAAATGCAAGCGGGCGTTCTGCAGCCATTTAGGAATAGGCTGGGAAGCTCTGTGGAGGTGAATCGGGGAAACTTAGAACCACTCGGGGCTGAGACAGAATCCATAGGAATTTTAAAGGCAAACGCACTGCCTCCGTAGGCACACCACAAACCCCGTTTCGCTCTTGGCATCACTAAAATGTAAGGGCTCCTACGATCCTCCCCCCACGGGTAGTTTTTCTGATCTTACCGTTCCTAAGGCCATTTTATATAGACTAAACCAGGGCGGGGTTTACCAATCTACCTGCTTGAGCAACAAAGGCTCTTTTGTTGTCTCTAAAATAGATCCCATCCTCGGTAAAATACTGTATTTAAAAGGTTTCCACTACCTTCCTCTTCTCTGCCACTGAAATTAGCCAGTAGAGGGTGGGCAGGCAATGAACGTATATATTGGCCAGTATGATAGGAGGTGATGTCAGTGGCACACAAACACAAGGAAACCGCAGGCCTTTCTTCCTCCCTGCCTGCAGCCAATGGTCAGGAACCTAATCTTATTCCTGTTACCAGATCACAGGAATCAGAGAGACACAAGGGACAAGGTACAGGACTGGTCTTAATCTGATACATGAAATGCACTGAATGCGTCAGAGGATGGGGAAAAGTGACTTAGAATGATTGTGCGCTTGTGCTTAAGGCCCCTGACAAACATTCAGGGGGTGCCTGCTTTGTGCAAAAGGCCACATGGAGGGCTGCAAACGTGGCAAGGCAAAGGAAGTGCACCCACTTATAATCAAGAGTGAAAAGAAACACAGAAACTCTGACATGGGGAAGAGGCAGGAAGTGTGGCGTGCAAAGCACCATGTGAACCGGGAAGAAGAGAGGCTCCAAGGAGCGTCCTGCAGCATGCGGACGTGAGACAGCCTCGACTGTGGCAGACCCCTGACATATTACACACCATATCACAGGATGCCCGCCATGCCCTCAGAAGTCGCGACTGTCATCCCAGCAAATCAGGAAACCCCAGGCTTAGGGAGGTGAGCAAAGGTCATACCACAAGCAAGTAGCAGAACCACTGGTGATCTACGTCATCCACCCACCTCCACAGGGCTCTGCTCCATGAATCGATGAGCAGAAGTGACACATGGCTGCAAAGGACGCAACTGTGCATGGAGGCGCCCTTTCCTGGTCTTCCCAACAGCGTCCCTGAAGTCGTGGGCGTCAGATCCTCACTGCATTTTTCCTACGACATTCTAAAATAAACAGTAACTATTAAAAAGTGAAAGGTTCTGGGGCGCCTGGGTGGCTCAGTGGGTTAAAGCCTCTGCCTTTGGCTCAGGTCATGATCCCAGGGTACTGGGTTCTCTGCTCAGCAGGGAGCCTGCTTCCCTCCCCCCTCTCTCTGCCTGCCTCTCTGCCTACTTCTGATCTCCGTCTGTCAAATAAATAAATAAATTCTTTAAAAAAAAAAAAAAGTGAAAGGTCCGTCTGGATAGACCCTGAAGTCATCCCGTGTAACACAAGGGGTACAGATGTCACACCGCGGGAGCCACTGCGTCTTCCCACGCCGGCCTTGAAAGAGGAGTAAGAGTGTGGTTCGTGGAGCACTGGATTTCGTTCAAAGATCACCCTATGACAGTCAGAGTTATTTTGCATGTACATCCTCCACCGACATGACACTATCTTCTTGGGCCTCACAAGCATGCTTTCTCCTCTCGTTATTCGGGCCAGGAAGTGGCTCAGGGTTCTTGCGGTGCACTTGAATGAAAAACAGTGACACAAGGAAAAGGCTGTGGGCCCAGCAAAGTGAGTTACTCCTGGAAGCTGCCTCTCCAGGCTCCATTCCACCCTAGGGCGGCACTTCCCCGCCATTGCAGTGATGGACCAGAACCACCAGAGGGCAGTAACACAAACCAGATTTTTCCTTTGGATCCAAATATGGATGCACACAGTTTAATAATATGTAAAGCCCATTATTACAAGCTTTTCCTCTCCCCACCCCCTATTAATGAACAAATGCCCAGGGGTAATGCAGATATTTCTAAATACAGTGCAGGAAAGGGCAATCTGTACTCATACACAGGGAGTCTAACCCACAGTGATAAGTGGAAATGAAGATAAACACCCAGATGCAACTAAACCATTAAGGCTAAAGATTTAGCTGTCTATACAGCTGCATACATGGAAATATAGATGCCTGCCTCCCAGAAATGGGTATCTTTAAAACATTTATTTCATGAGTTCTTATTAAGAGTTCATAATAATACCTGTAATGGTAACTACAAAGCTACAAGAGGGTCTAAGATGAATTTCATCTTTATGGCTAGGCACACAAAGGGGGATTTTACTCCTTGCCTAAGGTAAGTGAACGAATTATGCAGGATTTTTCCGTGGACATTGAAAACCTGTAACTCCACACTTTAAACAACAGCACAAATTTTAAAAGAAGGGTAACAACAACTGGTTAATGCCCAAACCATAAAATATCAACTGACATTTCCCCACATCCATTCAGGGTCCTTCGATGCAGATGAATGGTTTTTGGTGTTTGTGACAGCAGAATCTTGTTGTGTGGTTACTGGTTTTAACCTCGCAGCAGAGAGCATACAACAGACCGACTGAGTTGGGATACTTTTACCCAAGAATAACCTATCCATTTCTCAACAAAGACAGGGAAATAATCCTGACATTTTCTCAAGTCATGACAGAAAGGAAGATTCCCTGATCCTGTATTTTCACAGTGGCTGAAATCTGAGGGTCTTCGGAAAAGCAAGATGGAGTCACTGCAAACAGCCTTGTGTCCGGAGTCACCCCATGAAATCCCAATATTTGTAAAATGCTTGACAGATTATCGAATACCCCCACACAAAATTCGGGCGAAGCACATGGAATTCAGAGTCGAAGGCCTGTAACTCTAAATGGACTATCAGGTCACCTTGGGAAAGTGAATGAAGCCCTCGGAGCTCAGTGCCTTCCTAAGGTCGGGAGGAGAACAGATCCTGAACGACGAGGGTCATGTCAGGACGAGGGTCACCTGTGTAATATGGCACAAAGCACTGAAAACTTAAGATTTATAGAGTTTTGTTCTTATTTTCCCCATTTTATAAACAAGGAAATAGAGCTGTAAAGACTTGTCCAAGGTCAAGGTCATGGCTGGTAAAAGGTAGAGCAGGGTCATGGCCAGGTATTCTCTTCCAAAGTTGTGATTCCTCCCACCCCTCCATGATGACTTTGTCAGTGTTGACCTTTATTTCTCACAGTTCTAGGGCTGGAAGGCCCCAAATGGAAGTGCCAACAGAGTGGATTTTATTGTGAGGACTATTCTCATGACTTAAAGATAATTATCATCTCGCTGTGTGCTTACATGACCTCTTCTTTGTGTGCATGAGGAGAGAGCTCTCTGTGTAGCTTCTTACAAGGACACTAATCCTATCGTGGGGGCTCCACCCTCATGACCTCATCTAACCCTAATTACCCCTCAGAGCCCCTTCTCCGAATTCCATCACCCTGGGAGGTTAGTGCTTCAACAAAATAAATTCTGGGGAATACAAAGATTCAGCCCATAACAAGGGGGTAACAGGGGGCTTCTTTATCCTGCTCCATATTTTCTGTCCAAGGCAACAAATATTTGCTGATAATCTGCTAGGTGCCAAGGATGGTACCAGGCCTCAGGGGAAACAAGGAGGACCAGGAGCCCTCAAAGAGTTTAATGTCAGGACAGTTGCTATAGAATGTTCTCCAAGGCAGATGGAATGTTCTCCGAGAAAGAGCGTTTATGATATGCGGGCTTTTATGACTGTGTATAGCATAATTGATGACAACAAACTTCATGAGATCCTTCTTTAGATAGCTGTGTTTGAAACAATTATAATGTGAGTCTGGCAACTAATCAGCACAGAATTAATATTTGATAAGGTAATTAACATATTAATTTCCTGAGGAAGATGGGGGTCAAAGGAAGGAAGGACGTTTTCAAATTTTCAGCCTATAGATGCTTACAAGGAAACACAAAGGATATGAACCTCCTGGTAGGGAATTGTCAGATCCAGTTATGGGATGACGATTATAGCATAACTGGATATTTACTGAGTATGTCTAATTTCTCTCAGTTGAGTTGGTATAATTAAAACTGCTTTCTGGATTAGAAAACTGAAAGAGCTCAACTTCAGTTGATATATATTAGCTGGGGCAGCTGGGTGTTTCAGTTGGTTAAGTATCCAATTCTTCGTTTCAGCTTAGATCATGATCTTGGGGTTGTGAGATCAAATTCCATATCAGGCTCTGTGATCAGCAGGGAGTCTGCTTGAGATTCTCTCTTTCCCTCTGCCCTGCCCCCACTTTTGCAAGCTATCTCTCTCAAATAAATAAGCAAAATCTTTAAATATATGTATGTATGCTAGTATGTATGTATTAATGTATTTATATAAATATTCAGTCTAAAAAAGGGACATTTTACATATATGTAAAGTCTCATTTAATTCTTACAATAAACCTTTGAGGAAATTTTGTTAGATAATTTAAAATGAAGACCAGAGAAGTCAAGGACTCATAAGTGGTTAAGTGACTAAGAGAGTACTAGAACATTCTTCCAACCATTCAAATGTTATTTTGATTACACGCACAGACAATTTTCTCTTTTAAGCAGCCCCAAAATCTAGAAGCTAGGATTTTTTTTTTCTGTTGTTATTTTTGGTATGCTACTTTATTCTGTTAAGTAGTATAGGGGTGAAGTTGGGTCATTTTTGAAGGTGCATATGTTTGAAAGGGGAAAAGCTTATGCAAATTTCTACCTTCCTTCAAAAATAGACAAGGATCTCAAGAAAGAGGAGATCAAGTCTCATCTGGGGAATTAAGTGTGCTCTGTGTTTAGCCCTGGGATCCAGAAGAACCCACATGGGTACCCACTCAGTGAGCATGGCCTGCCCTTTCTGAACAGCCCAGAAGAGAAGAACTCCCAGTTTCAGGACCCACTGGAGGCTGGACATGTGGCAGTGGTTGTCCGGAAGCCAGGTCTGGAGACTGTGGAAGGCTGAATAGTGTCCCCAGAATTTCGATGTCCTGATCACTGGAACATGTAAAGGTTATTTTATGTGGTGAAGATTTCACAAATAAGAATTAAGGATCTTGAGACAGGCAGATTATGTTGGATTATCAGGTGGGCCCTAAAGGCAATCACATGTGTCTTTACAAGATAGAGGCAGAGGGAGGTTAGACACACAGAAGAGGAGGAAGCAATGTGACCATTGGGGCAGAAAACGGAGTGATCGAGCCACATGTCAAGGAATGCTGGGGAGTCTGCCTCTCTAGCTGCAATCTAAGAGGAGTAGAGTTAAGAACAGATTCTCCCCTAGAGCTTCTGGAGGGAACACAGCCCAGCTGAATCCTGGATTTTGGCCTAATGAAGCTGATTTTGGACTTCTGGCCCTCAGAACTATGAGAATATGAATGTCTGTTGTTTTGAGGCACCAAGTCTGTGGTCATTAGCTGCCGTAGCTGTTTGTAATTAAGAGAGGAACAAAAAAATCAGAGATGTGGCAAATGAGAAAAAGGAAGACAGTTTCATGTACCAACTACTGACTTAATCTTGCCAAAATGGTGTTTTATGCTTGCAACATTGAGCAATTTCTTCTTTCAGGGGGGTTTGCAAGATACGTTCTGGGGTCAAGAACACTGTGGTTAACTCAATAATGACTTCCTCCTGGTATATAACACATACTAGACAAAGCAGCCATTCCTCAAACCTCCAAAACCAGTCTCTTTGTGGCAACAGAGAGTCTGCATAAGACTTAACTTTGAAATACAAAGAAGTATAAAAACATTCATTATGATGTTCACTGCATATGTACAATTTTCTATGAGTGACTGTGGTTCTTACCCTGAGTCCCTAGACCTCTAGAAGTTCTTGAGTTTTATTCGAAGGTTTGGAGCTCTGAGTAAGAATTACATGTTAATTCTTGGATATATCATAATAATTATGCCCTCTAACTAGAAGATGTCTTATGGGATGATGGCAAAATGACTATTCGGAACCTTGTAAGCCATGATAAGGAGTTGGGATTTCATTCTAAATGTAGCAGGAAGCCATTGACGAGTTTACCACAGGACAAGGACACGACTGGAATTAGATTTAGGATGTTGCTCTGGCTGCCCCATGTGGGCAGATGGTAGTGGACAGGTACACAGCCCAGTGGCATAGGAACAGATAATGGTAGCCTGGGCTATGACAATGAACATGAAAATGAGAGAGACTTAGGCACAGTGGAGACGTACTGGAAAAGCAGAATCTAGGTTAATCCGATTAACTGGAGGGGAGAAGTAAGGGAAAAGGTCAATCAGTGATGACTCCTAGGGATCTTGCTTAAGTAAGTTAAAAGAGAGCTGGGAAGGCCAAAATGGTGGTGGTGGCAGGGGGAGTTGTGGGGCTTGCTTATGAGGGGGGAAGGGATGGAAATAAAGTCTCCAGTTTAGGAAATACTATGATGATAAGTAAGGGGAATTAACAAGGCAGGCAGTAGAATATGGGGAGCATAGGTAGGTAGGTAATTTGGAAATGAAATCTCTCTCTCCCTCCCTCTCTCACACATGCACACACACTGAGCAGCCAAACCAAAATTTGCCAGGGCTTAACTGCAGGGCATGGGGAGTCTGCCTCTCTAGCTGCAATCTAAGGGCTTTGGGAAGAAAACTAAATAATCAAAACTGAACAAAATTCTAGAATGAATTTAAAATTTTGGGAAGAAAATTAAATAAAGCTGAAGCAATTCTAAAAAATGCTGTTATGATCCAATCGCTATATCCGTTTTTTTTTTTCAGTGTTCCAAAATTCATTGTTTATGCACCACATCCAGTGCTCCATGAAACGTGTGCCCTCCTTAATACCAACCACCAGGCTCACCCCTTCCCTTCCAAACTCTCAGCTTATTTCTCAGAGTCCACAGTCTCTCATGGTTCATCTCCCACTCCAAATTTCTCCATCTCACTTTTCCTCTCCATCTCTCAATGTCCTCCGTGTTATTCCTTATGGTCCTCAAATAAATGAAACCATATGATAATTGACTCTTTCTGCTTGACTTATTTCACTCAGCATAATTTCCTCCAGTCCTATCCATGTTGATACAAAAGTTGGGTATTCATCCTTTCTAATGGAGGCATAATACTCCATTGTATATATGGACCATATCTTCTTTATCCATTTATCTGTTGAAGGGCATCTTGGTCCCTTCTACAGTTTGGCAACTGTGGACATTGCTGTTATGCACACTGGGGTACAGATGGCCCTTCTTTTCACTATATCCGTATCTTTGAAGTAAATATCCAGTACTGCAATTGCAGGGTCATAGGGTAGCTCTATTTTTAATATCTTAAGGAATCTCCACACTGTTTTCCAAAGTGGCTGGACCAACTTGCATTCCCACCAACAGTGCAAGAGGGTTCCCCTTTCTCTACATCCTCTCCAACACTTGTTTACTGTCTTGTTAATTTTGGCCATTCTAACTGGTGTAAGGTGGTATCTCAATGTGGTTTTGATTTGAATCTCCCTGATAGCTAATGATGATGAACATTTTTTCATGTGTCTGTCAGCCATTTGTACTGTATACTGTTTTTAATCTTTCACTTTGGGTACTTTAAAATGACACTATATAGAGTATAGAGGACAGATGACAATCTGTTAGATAACCGAAATTGAAGATAAAATATAGTAAATACTTGGAGATTATAGCGACATTGAAGATACAGATGAATGGATGGGTGGGTGGATGAACAAACAGACAGGGAGACTGATAGAGACAGATTTTAAAACACTATTTTACATTTGGGACATGGTGGATAATTTAGCATTCACCCAAAAAGGTTACCCAAAGGAAATGTGTTTGTTCATGAAGTTTTGAGAAGCTGGGAAGGAGATAGGTCATGTGATCAGGAGAGCTATCTTCAGACTTAGTAATTCTCTATCAGATTTCAAAAAAGAAGATCTATCAGTAATCAAAACATTTGATTCCTAAAAGAGGAAAAGTTGCATTTTCAGTATATAAGAAACATATCTGAACACCCACCTCCCCTCCCAGAGGTCACGATTCAGTTTAGAATATTAGAAAATATCATGACAGGTTTACTTGGGAGGTAAACTGTCTACAGTTGATAATCCAAAGCAATTAATGATACATTTGATTGTCTCCTCCAATTAATACCATATGCAAATAATTCCACAATAAAACTCGGGAAAAAATATGAAAATGCAGTTAAGATTACACAGTCTTTGTCCAAAGTAAAAAATACACCTGCATGTTGTGCAAAAGTCCCTAGCTCACCAAAGACATGATGTAGCTGTCATATTCTGTGAACAGAATCCAGCACTTCCAAGGTCAATGAACCCAGTATGAGGTTTAATTTTCACTCTGATCTTCTTCTATGAGGTTTTCTGGCCTCCTTTAATCTAAATAAAAATTAGCAAACTTCTTCAGCCATTTATCCTTTCCTACGGTTGTTGGTGAGCCTGGTATCTACCACCCAGCCAACTTTGCAGAAAACCACAGTTTAGATGGAAAATCACTTTGGGTTTCTGGCTCATCAGCAGTACTGCACATCTAATTAGCTCAACAATTGGTCCCTGTGATAAAATCAGCTAATTTTATGTTCAAATGGCTGCTCCGTGGTAAGCAATACTGTCACTCTCAACTCCATGTATAAAGAAGTTGCTGAAGAAGCTGGTTACTAGGGGGTCACTGGGGGCAAACTAGTGAAGACTATTAAATTAGTAACTTAAGTCAATGTTACAGTTAGTGCATAGGGGTCCCACCAGGGCTCAAGATGAATTCCCAGAATGTAATGACGGGGCCAGAAATGCCAACTCTTAATGGGGAAATTAGTATATACAAAATACATGGAATGAATTATCTGCAGAATCTCCTACTCTTAGAAATAAATCTATATGTTTTTGAGAAAATTACAAGGTCCTAGACCTTAATCTAGTATTGGTAAGAAATTACTCTCCCTAGATTAAAGACTTCTGTGGTTTCAGGAATTTGTGCAAGCCTGCCCTAGGTAGAAAACCTAGGAAAGTCCATTCCAGGAATCACCTATTCAGCTTCCCCCTCTCTTCTCCTTAACTGTTAAGGCAACTGGTGATATCAGAACTCTCCCTACTTTGTGGCATCTATTAGAAACATTATTAAGGTATTTTTTTAAGGTAGATGCAGAAGCACAGATCAACTTGTTTATGGTATAAAAGCTACTTATATCATCTCTCATAGGCATTGCAAATTATTGAATTTTTTTGGTGTGTATATTATCAATTATACCAATTGAGTGGATGGTTAGAAATTTTTATAATTTTTGAAACAAGGAACACCTGAATGCAAATAATTTTACATAAATATACAGAGAGATACATACATACCTCCATTTAATTCATTATGCCTATACATGTATATAGATAAATATAGTCAGAGATATAGAAATGATTTTATTTATATAAGGGGCTTAAAATAGTAATTAGCACATCATAAGCTCTCAGGCCGCTCTGGTATTCCTGTGCTATTATCATTATCATTATTATGTAGCTACATATATACTATATGTAAATATATAAACTACACATGTAATGGTGTATTATTTATCTATCTGGTGACAGCAGGATGCCTGCTAAAAAAGAAACTTGTCCTTTTCTTTCTCTGCTCTAGAAGAGGCGCCAGAAAGTCACTAAATTCTGGTAGATCATCCTTGAGGCACTGGATTCAGTAGGCTGCCTGGAAGGGATGGGGCAGTGGGGGGTCAAGGACGCTTTGCAGAAGGTTACTTCACCTGCCTCATGTGCACCAGCTTAGATCCTCTCAGCCTAACCTTTCTCTCCTCCAGCCACCACTGCAGTGCTCTGCCCTGTATGGACTCTGGTTAGCTTTATGCAGGTACAACCCTACACTTCACACCCATGCGGTGTCCTCCTGCCTCCTGCTGCAGGGACACAGTCTCCTAAGTCCTCACAGTGCCACCCAGAAGCACAGAGTGAACCCACAGGGAATGGCATCCATTAGACATGGGTTTCCCTTCTTCCCCTAGAATGGTCATTTCAGAAGGACCAAACAACCCATCACTGATAGGAAAGACCAACGTATATTCACTCTCCCTCCTTCCTTTTCCGTGTCGTTTACCCCTGCCTCCTCGCTCCATGGCACCACACTCCCAAGTTAAGGCCTCACACAACAAGCCTTTGTCATAGGCTCTGCTTTCCGTGGGACCTGGACTAAGATAAAAATGATAGTAGTCACCCCTGTGCAAGGGCACAGTTAGCCCTACTGCTCACCAGGGAAGGTGAAAAAAGGTGGAACATTGTTCTTTGGTTTTAGAGAAGGAAAATGACTTGTCCCCTCATGATATGGATCTGCAAAGGCGGGTAGGAGACAGTAGTACCTGGTGCTCAAGGTGGGACAGAAAGATAAATCCTGCCACAGGTCTCCTTGGCAAAGACTGTATCAAGAATGTAAGATCCCTCTGCACTTGACTGAGCTCACCCAAGGGTCCTTGAACTGTGGCTTTCAGCATTCAGCTCTTTATAGTGGTGACTGAAAGGAAAACTACTTGACCTTTAAGCTGCGTATCTCCAGAAAAGAAAGCAGGGGAGCAGTTCCTGGTGCAGCACCTCTGATGGCCATGAGGACTGTGCTCTATGGTGGCCCCATGCTCTTGCAAGAAGCCAACATAAGAGTAGAAGGCTTGGAATCTTGAGTGTCCCAGCCAGGAAGCCAGACTAACATGCCCCGTGCCTGCTGCAACATGGGTACACACACGCCTTATGGACCACTGTGCTGTCTAATCAGGTAGCCACTAGCCAAATGTAGCTATTTAAATAGACAATTAAATTAATTAAAATATGATAAAACACTCTGCCACTCAGTTGCATTAGCCACGTTTCAATGTTCAATGGCCAGAAGGTGGCCAGTGGCTACTATATCAGAAAGGGCAGAAGAGACCACTGCCATCATGACAGAAAGTTGTATTGGGGGTGCCACTCTGAAGTCAGGACTCACAATTTTAGTCAGTTAGCCAGGAGACTCAATACGGGCTTACCACTCACCTATCAGGGGAATGGAGGGTTGTTTTCATTTATGTGGTAAAATAAAAGAAATACAAGAGTATTTGTGCTCTGAGTTGGTAATAAAGCACTTTTTAAAAAGATTGATTGATTGATTGATTGATTTGACAGACAGAGATCAAGTAGGCAGAGAGGCAGGCAGAGAAAGACAGGGAAGCAGGCTCTCTGAGCAGAGTCCGATGTGGGGCTCGATCCCAGGACCCTGAGATCATGACCTGAGCTGAAGGCAGAGGCTCAACCTACCGAGCCACCCAGGCGCCCAGTAATAAAGCACTTATATGTGGTTATGTTAACAGCAATAGATATTTGGATACTGGGGCAGAGGAGACCCCAATCTTTATGGCAGTAAAGACTTTACTTTTAAAAACCAAGCAAAACCATGTGTATGTATGTATATATTTAATTCCAACATACTTAGGTATGAAACACCCAAAAATTATTTGGTTAGAACAATGATCTAGAGAATAAGATTAACATTCCCCAAATCTATAAAAATAATGGAGAAATTATTTAAAAAGTTAATTACATTTAATACCTAAATTTTAATTTAATTTAATTTAATTTAATTTAATACCTAAAATTTTAATTTTAATTCTAAAATCAACATGGGTCCCACTCAGTGCAAATGGTAAGAAACTATACTGGGATAGAAGTAAAAAAAAATTAGGTATAAGTTAGCCTCTTCATCATCATATGGAAGACACTGACTTTTGAACTTAAAATGCTCATTGTGAACACCAGAATGTCATCTCCTTTAGTCATATTCTAGAGAGACAATATCCTTCTCCAATCTCTTAGCATAACTGTTGGTACCTTAAGAGACTGGATCATAACACTAGGTAATTTACATATGGCATTAATCACATGTCATTTTCTGTATTATTCATTACTCACATTGTCTTTATAATTAAATATAGTGAGATTAAACCAAAGAGAAGTGATTTTTCAGTTCTTGCTTGGGGCTGATGCTCTGCCGAGCTTAGCACAGCATCTTGCCTGGTGTAGGCACTTCCCTACCCACCTCTCAAATGTTGGTGTTCCATAGGTGTTGAGCCTTTTCTTCTCATCTCTTATCTTTTTTCCCAAGTGACTGTATCAGCAACTAGGACTTCATTTACTAAATACAACTCCCAGTAATAAGGGCTACCATTTGTGGAACACTATGTGCTAGGCCCTGTGCCTTACAAGCATTAACCAAGTCAACAGTCACAACAACCCTGCCTGCAAGGAAGAAACAGCCCACATCTCCTCCTAACAATCATCCAGATGCCCACGTCAGAGGTCCCTTAAACCCGACATTTCCAGACTTAACTTACATTTTGCCACAAATCTGCCTTGGTTCCTCCATACCATCACACAAAACATTGCAAGCCAGAAACATACAAATCACCCTGGATTATTCCCTCTCCTTTTTCTCCACTTCCAGTAAGTTCCAATTTCTATTACTTTTACTTCTTAAATATCCCTTCATTCCATGCAGTCTTAACATTAACAATTAAGACTTCCATTACTTCTTGCCCAGAGTCCTGCATCAGCTGTCCAACTCATTGACCTAAATCTGGTCTTTTTTTTTCTGTAACCCCAGTTACTCTATGAACTAAACTGGGTATCTGAAATACAGGGATAATAATGAGGTCTTTCTCCTTACAGGTTTGCATGAATTAAATGAGAGAGCTTTCTAAGTGTCAGGTAGTTGATAAAAAGTTACTTAGCTGACATATGAATTGAGACAATTTGGTGCTGGAGGCTATGTGCTTAACCATCACCACATATGCCCAGGTGATCCCATCATTATCAACTTCATGAAGTTGTGATGAAAAGTCATGATGGGGGCGCCTGGGTGGCTCAGTGGGTTAAGCCGCTGCCTTCGGCTCAGGTCATGATCTCGGGGTCCTGGGATCAAGTCCCGCATCGGGCTCTCTGCTCATCAGGGAGCCTGCTTCCCTTCCTCTCTCTCTCTGCCTGCCTCTCTGCCTACTTGTGATCTCTCTCTCTCTCTCTGTCAAATAAATAAATAAATAAATCTTTAAAAAAAATAAAAAATTAAAAAAAAAAAAGAAAAGTCATGATGAACAGATATGAGAAAGGGTCTTTACAGTGAAAAGCTTTTGAGAATGGCAATATTAATATACTCCAATTACTCTAACATTTTGTAGCTTTAACAATAAATGCTATCTTGTGGTTTCTGTAGGACCACTTAGCTTGGCGCCTCTCGCTTGAGGCCTTTCATAGGGTTGTAGTCAAACTGTGAGCTGGGGTTCCAGACTCATCTGAAAGCTTGAGTAGGGCTGAGGGGCTTCCAAGCTTGCTCATGTGGTTCTTGGAGGCCTTCATCCGTTGCCATATGAACCTTTACACAGGGGGCTGCCTCACAACATGGCAATTGGTTTCCTCTAGGGCAAGTGATCCAAGAGGCAAGAAGGGAGGGCCCCTACTATGGAAGCCACAATCTTTTAATAAACTCATCTCAAAGTAACATCCCACCACTGCTGTCATTTATGGGGAGTGAGTCATTAAATCCAGTGCATACTCAAGGAGAGGGGTTTACACAAGGGCAGAAACTTTAAGAGCCAACCCAGAGGCTGCTTACTATAAGCACCTAAGTAGACATCACAGCCCTGAAGGGAGGGGGTGTGCTGAGAATAAATGGTGCTCTATCAGCATTTCCCCTAGTCCTCTTTGCTTTTTAGAGTTGAACAGCCCATAAGCTTCATGCCCTGCTACTTTTTATCAGTAAATAACACTCTTGTCTTGGTCTCCTCCTCACTGCCATCTCTGCCACCATGGAGGATAGGTGGAGAACCCACAGACTGCTGGGAACTATTAAATGTCAGACTTTTTTCATAAATCCAAAATAGATCAGCATTATAGTAACTACTGGCTCTATTGTTAAGCTTAAATTTAAGTCAGGAAATATAATAATAATTAAATTTAAACATTATCACAAAGTTCTAAAAATTAAAGCAATGCAAGTTATTTTTAAAAGAACCAAAGCTCTATTGAAGACTTTTAAATATAATACAAGTTAATAGTAAAAATAATTATTTCATGCTATTATATCTGTATTTCTAAGAAGTATTTTTATTATAATTCAATCCACTGTTACTCGCAAGAGACAGTGAGTGAGTATTCTGGGTTGAACCGTGTACTCCAAAAAATGTAGGTTGGAATCCCAACCCCCCAGTATCTCAGAATGTGAGCTTATTTGGAGATAGCATCTTTATAGAGGCAATCAAGTTAAAATGCAGTCATTAGGTTGGACTGTAATCTACTATGACTGAAGTTGTCGTAACAAGGAGAAGTTTGGACACAAAAACTGACAAGATAGAGGGAAGAGGATGTAAAAAAGATACAGTGAGAAGATAGCTATCTACAAGCCAAAGAGAGGGGCCTGGGCTAGAACTTTCTGTGGCAAGCCTCAAAAGGAACCATGAGTCAAGAAGAGCCAGGACCTTGATTTTGAAATTCTAGCCTCCAGAAACATGAGACAATGCACTTCTGTTGTTTAAGCTGACAGTCTATGGTACTTTGTTATGGCAGCCTGAACAAAGTACTATACAAAGAAGGAAGAAAAAAGTGAGATTTAGTGAAAGAGAGGTAGGGAGAAATAGATGACTCCATGTCAAGATACACATCCACGTGGATGAGATGACTTTCACGAGAAATACACAAAGGCCTACTCCTAAAATTTCATTTAGCGTATTTATGGAGCAGAAGCTGACAGATATTTCCAAAACTGTATGAATGGACACAGTGCCAGCTGAAAACAACCAGATTCTCCTTCTACAGGTGGGGTCTGACTGATAGGGGCCACCAGAGGGAGTCCAGGAGCAAGAGAGGACCCTACCTTCTGGTAGTCTTCTTTGGACCTCAGGGCTACATCCATGTGCTCAGTAGAGGTTGGATAGATGGCTGAGCGGTACTGAGTGCCATGGTCATTGCCTTGTCGCATGCCTGGGAAAGTGGAAAGCAGAAAGATTACTGGAGTGGACCAAGAAACAAGGCAAGTGTCACAAGTTTTCTATTATTCATGTGCTGCTAGGTTGCTTGGTGGTTTTTGTTTTTATTTTATTTTATTCAATTGAAGTATGGTTGACACACAATGTTAAATTTGTTTCAGGTGTACAACTTAGTGATTTGACAAGTCTTACCTTAGGCTACACTCACCACAAGTATACCTACCATCTATCACCTTACAATGCTATTACGACACCTTTGACTATATTCCCTGTGCTATGCCTTTTATTCCTGTGACTTACTCATTCCATAACTGAGAGCTTATATCTCCAACTCTTCTTACTCTTTTTCACCCATCCCCTACAACCTCTCCCCTCTGGCAACCATCAGTTTGTTCTCTGTATTTTTGGGTCTGCTTCTACATTTTTTTGGTTAGTTTTGTTTTTTAGATTCCACAAATATGCAAATTTGTTTTTCTCTGTTTTACTTATTTCATTTAGTATAATATCCTCTAGGTCTATCCATGTTGTCACAAATGGAAAGATTTCATTCTTTTTTATGGCTGTGAGTAATATTCTCATAAACACACACACACACACACACACACACACACCCCACATCTCCTTTTTCCATTCATTCATCAACAGACATTTAACATTGTTTCCATATCTTGGCTATTATGAATAGTGCTGCAATAAACACAGGGGTGCATATATTGCTAAGTGCTTATTTTAATTTCATCTTGACACCACTCTCCTTAAATAAGCACAAAATATATCTGTTTTTCTTTATTTTAATTACAACAGTTATGTTTGAACTTAGGTAAGTTTATCATAGGTCTTAGATCACAGTAGATACTCTACAAATATGTACTTTTCTATGCAGATATTTAAATCATAACCTACTCTAGTTTTCACTTGTAAAGCACTGGGTTGTCCATTATTTCTTTGGATCTTAATGAGACACTCTGTGGCATGTACTGTGGTCCCTCACATAGTAAATAAGGAGATGGGATTATATATGGTAAGCCATACAGAGGAGGTGCCTATAAATGACTAAATAATGATATTCAGTGAGTTTGAAGAGCTTGCCTAAGATCATCCACCCAATTAAGGGAAAACCTGAGCCTTACAGTTAGCCCAGTCACAACTGCTAAAGTATATATCCCAATCAATTTCTAACTGAATAATTTCATCCCCAAAGTTAAATAGGCACAGGCTTAAGATAGATCTTCTATAGATCTCCATGCTGTGGTCAAACGAAACTCATACTCGTTTACTGCATCATTCAAGAATCAACTTCAGTTTTAACAAGTGCCCTAAGTATCCTCCAATAGAAAATATATCTTCCAGAAAGAACAGCTCTGTACTTTCAGATCCATGTGAATTACCTGGGGATGTTGTTAAAATGCAGATTCTGGTTCTGTAGGTCTGGGGTGAGCCTGAGTGAGAGTCTGCATTTCTAAACTGCCCATGGGTGGTGCTGACCACCAGACTGCACTTTGAGTGGCTAGGTTTAAAGTCTGCTCAAATATTTTCAAGATTCTTTATAATCCAGCAGCAATAATTTTAACTCTAATAATGCAGTAAGGAAAACCTGAATCTTCCAAACTAACATCCTTGAGGTACCCAATGTACAGTACTCCTTCCACCTCCAACCCCATTCCCCCAGGAGGCACACACTTTTTACTGAACTCCTCCTATTCAAGACTTAGTTCAAGCATCTTCACTCCACATAAACTTTCCCAAGGGCTCCTTATAGCTGTGACAATCATTGATCCCTTTGGGCAGGTCTCTCTCTCAGAGATTTTACTGTACTGCATTGTTATTATGTGGTTGTCCCTCTTCCTCATCTGTGAGCCTTCCAGGGGGCAGAGCCTTACAACCATGGGACCTGGTATAGCATCAGACAGATGCATACCCTTCCACCATGAAGGACATGTAAGTTTATATCTCATGATCCAAGGCCCTGCAATCAGTATTAGAGTGCAAATCAATCAATCAGTGCTTTTTACCTTTAAATGAAAATATAAATTTTTTTAAAGATTTTATTTATTTATTTGATAGAGAGAGATCACAAGTAGGTAGAGAGGCAGGCAGAGAGAGAGAGAGGGAAGCAGGCTCCCTGCTGAGCAGAGAGCCCGATATGGGACTCGATCCCAGGACCCTGAGATCATGACCTGAGCAGAAGGCAGCGGCTTAACCCACTGAGCCACCCAGGCACCCGAAAATATAAATTTAAATGTAGATAAAATAATCCTTCTTAAGAGCTCTAGGAAAAGCTACCAGTGAGCTAATATGTTTGACTAGTAGAGGGAAGTGCAGTAGCTAAAGACACCAAAGGTTCACTAGGTCAGTTAATGAATTGACAAGCTAGAATTCATGATCAAAACTAGAGTCTAAAAATAGAGGTTTAAATAACAAACTAGTAGGATTTAGCGTCAAATCATAGGCTATCTATGGTGTGTGCATATGTACTTGTGCATACAGTGAAAGGGTGTTTTGGTACCTGTACCTATTTGTTCACATTCCAGATGGGTTGACTTCCTAGAAATTCCACTTTCCCACCTTCAGAGTCCTATCCCCACCTTGACACACAAAGGTCACATGGGGACTGGAAACTAATTAGTGGTTTAAACAGCCAATACCAGTGACGTGAAAATATTAATTTAATAATAATAATTTAATAATATATGATATATAATAAAAAATAAACCAGCCCATGTCGCAGCTATAAGGAGCCCTCGGGAAAGTTTATGTGGAGTGAAGATGCTTGAACTAAGTCTTGAATAGGAGGAGTTCAGTAAAAAGTGTATAATAGCAAATTAGCACTGTATAGTACCAAATTAGAATATCTATTTCATTTCCATATAAGCTATATGTTCACTTAAGTACCATAATATTATGATAATGTACAATACATATTATTACAGCACAAATATTATTTTAGCCTATACTATATAGGTATTATAATAGTATATTTATTAAGCACTTAGTATGTGCTAAATACTTTGCCAGGTGCTAAGGATACAGCAATGAATAAAAGCAAACCCCACCT
The DNA here is from genome assembly GCF_030435805.1 of Mustela lutreola. Classification (NCBI taxonomy): domain Eukaryota; kingdom Metazoa; phylum Chordata; class Mammalia; order Carnivora; family Mustelidae; genus Mustela; species Mustela lutreola. The sequence continues at coordinate 153,079,898 of NC_081290.1, read as the reverse complement.
TCACACAACTCACATTTTAGTATAATTTAAGAAACTGGAGAAATATGCTTCCAGAATGGCACTTTGGCAATATTTTTTTCTTTACCTTCTTCAATGTTCACTCTTTCACTTAAAAGTAAGGCTTTTCTTGAGTGACTACTTTCCATCCTTCTGTGCACAAAGATGTGATGGTAATATTATTGATCCCTCTGAAAACATTCTCTAAGACACACATCCAAAAGATTGCTGGATGGCTGATTTTCAGGAAAATCTGACTCATCTCCATTTGGTACAAGATGCAGAACAGTGAGGTCTCTGTATGGAGTTGTTTACACCTATTCAAGTTCCCTTTTTTTTTTTGGAAGATCAACTAGCATGTGAGTTAAAGAGAACAGGCAGGTGGGGTTTTTTTATACTTTTCAACAAATTTTGCTAAGATTCCATATGCCTTGTACAAAAGACATAAATATCTCTGTGTTTGGATGAAGGTCTTTAACTTATCATAGGATTATGATAAATTGCTGCTTATGCATAAAAACTAATTTTTAGCAAACAAGATGGGAAAAATTAAGAATCATTCCAAGGAAATTGTCTAATAGTGGGTTCTTCTACTGATCATATTTTCTTAAATAGTCTGGTAGAAGAGTACACAATAAAACCTCCAGATTTACATCTACATTCAGAGCCTCTCTTGTAGTGACATGACAACCTAAGGGGTAGAAATATCCAAGAGGTTTCACAAAATTGTGTGGTTGGGCAGAAAAGATACATATGACTGTCATTTCTAGGCAAGTATATAAGGCAGTGTATTTCTATAAAAAACAATCCATGATTCTTTATACAATTGTGGGGTATACTACTACTACAATCTGGGATGGGGATTTATGAACCCTTCCCTAAAGCCATGATTCCCTTGAATCAAATTCTAACTTGATCATCTTCTAAATGTTATACTACAATACTGATAGGGTTGCTGTCACTGTTGTTTTTGTCTTCTTTGTGCAGACTTGGGCTGTCCCCAGCTCACCCTGGACAGCTATAAAGAGAAGTAACATAGTGGGCATTATCCACAGCTCTGTCCCAGACTCCTTGCACCAACCCCAAATGACTTTCTATCAGTTGGAAAGAGAATTATTCACATTGTTATAGCCACCATCTTCAAGTCTTACAGATTTGAATTTACAGCCTTGACCTTCCAATCCCAACACTTCTTGGATATTCTAACAAAACTGACAGCTCCTCAAGTCAGAACTAATCACACTCTCTTAGTCACTCTGGCTAAACCTCTGCCTGCCTGGAAAGAAGACAAGAAAATGTTAAAGAGATACAGTAGAGGATAGAGAGAAAACATCAAAGTCTTTATTCAGATATCCTTGAATTTTGAGTGACGTTGGATAAGGCACTAACCCTCTGGTATATTCATGAATAACAATGTTAATTTGATTGAATTTTTTTCCATCAAAATTCACCCCAAGGAGAAGGTATTAATATCTTAAAACAAAACCATATGCACATTTCCATCTATTTGTGTATGTGTTTAGTTGATTCCAATGCATGTACCTTTTGGTTAACTGATGAAGAGGCTTATTAAGTGGAGGGGAGCTTGAAATTTGGAAACAGATGGTTCACTGGGAAATATGATTTGATGCACAACAGATTGAAAACCTATAGAACTATGGATTTTCTGTTCTCATTATTCTTAATACATTGCATTTACAGATGTTTAGTGTCATTAAACTTTTCACCATTTCTTTCAGCCTCCATTGGTTTATGTTATGCACGCAAAACAGTAACTCACATGTGAGGAAAACCTGTTCACTAAATCTCTTATTAGAAGCCTAGGACTCAGCACTACAAGACCTTGTTTTTAAGTCTGACTATGTCACTAACATGCTTTATGTAAATTACCTAGTTTCTGAGCTTCAAACCTCATTTGTAAAATAAGGATTATAAGGACCTAAACTATACGTTTGTTGTGAGGAGTAAATGAGATGAAACCTGTAAAGCACTTTGTTGACTCTAAAAAATTATGGGGTGTTAAGTACTTTAAATAACTTTTAATAATCCTGTAATGCTTCAGAATAACTAGTTTGAAATAAAAAAAACAAATGATGTCACACAAGATAATCTAGGTACAAAACTTTTCATCCCCTGAAAAGCATTAAATAATATTCTTCTCTCAGATGCCCACACAGTACAGTTCACATAGGAAAATCCAAACAGAGAATCAAAATCCATTTTATGTGTGTAGAAATGTACTAGTTTTTAACTCTTTATTACATTTTTAGCAGAATTATCTTCCTAATTAAAATTTTAGCTCTGCTAATCTCCATCCCAGTTCTCTATTTCAATGGAAAACAAACCCAAGAAAAGGAAAAACTCTTTGAGTGAATTTTCTGGCACCTGCCCCTACCCATGAAGAGCCTTTCAAAGCAATGTCTCATTCTTGATCTCTTATCTGAAGTTTGGAAAAGTCAGGTCTTTTTGGCATTAATCCCAAGAAAGAACCTGGAAATCTGTGTTCCAACCCATGGAATCGCAAAGTTAAATAAAATATTTGACCATTATACCTGATCTAAACAGCCTTTATAATGTTGTTATCAAGCAGGCAAAACTAACCAAAATTGCACTGTGAAAAAGACTGAAAAATATCATGAGAGACAGAGAATCCCTACTTGTCTTTCCTTCTTCCAAAAATAAATACATTCCCTCTACTATAAAGTGTTCACAGAGCACCAGCTGTGTGCTCAGCACTGTTAATGATAAGCCTTGATCCCAAGAAAGAGCCCAGAAAAGGGAAAAGGGGAAAGGGATGAGCTTGACTCTATACTTCACTGTACTGGGTTTTTGCCAACATTTCCCCTCACCTTGCAGAAAACTGTCATTAGTCTTCAGATTAGCCCTGTGAAGTTGGTATTCTCAACTTTCTTTGACCCAATCGAAGCTGTGAATCAGAGACATTACGTGGCCTGCCTGATAACACAGAGCTGGTAAATGGCCACACTATGATTTAGAACAAGATCCACCTGATACCAAAATTGATGCACAACAAGTTAGAGCAAAACAATCAATGATAATGGAACAAAGTGTACTGTAGGTGGTGCATCTGGAAATGAGCATCACCACCTAAGGTCCAGAAGTAAGAACAAGTTTGCTATGTGCTGAAGCCTGTGAAGAGAACAGAGCTGGGTTCTGCCTAGGGGTCTAGAAGGAAATGAAACTGGTTAGTTGAGCATGAGGCCACACAGGAATCTCAACAGGACATCCCAGGGACTAGATATGTTTGGAAAGATCAGTCTCAAGGAAGCTACAGAATTCCATAGCATCCTGGGGAAGTATAGTCCTCAAAAATCCAAAACTCTCTTTCATATAGATTCAGTAAGTGTTGCAAAGTTCACTGTGCCCTCCACTTGGCTTTGAAAAAACTGAGAGGATGAATTATTGATACTATCTGGTTGTTTTCCTCCAGGAAAGCAAGCAATGGGCCTGCTGTAGTGAGTGAAATGAAAATAACTGGCTGAGAAACAACATCTTGTGATGAACCTTCTCCCATAGCACTCTCTAAACGAAATAATAAGGACTGGGCTTTGGAGCCTTCTTGAAGAGGACTGACCTCTTGGCATCTACCAACTGTTTGCAATTTTCCCATCCACCTTCTTCAAAGAAGATTTGAAAGGGACAAACCACCAGACTGTTCTAAGATTTCTCTCTCTCAGCAGAGCCACAGAAAGCACTGGAAAACAGAGAAATGCTTAATCTGTAATGAAGCAAAAAAAGACAAAAGTTCATCTGCTCAATGGCCGTCTAAGCCTTAGCTCATTTTTGGCTACCAGCCCTGTTCCATACCTTCTAACTGGAGAGATGAAAAAATATGCTTGAACATGGGAATTTTAAAGGGAAATTCACACTATGACTTGTTTCAAGGTGATTACTTTTAGAAATTCCAGGACTCACCAGCTGATAGTGAACATCAGGGCAAAGAAGTACTCATTTATAAGGGCCTGCAATTTCTAACTGTGTTAGGGAACTTCAGGGGAATAATAATCTCATTAGAGGCTCACTGTGTTGGTTGCATAGACCGGGTGACTACTGCCAGGAAGAATCCATATTCTTCTCTTCTACAGACAGTTGCTAGGGAAAAAAATGGATCCTGACCCATAATTAGGTTTTGTCATGAGACAGTTCTGAATTCTAATTTCAGCTCTCCTGTTTGCTAACTGTGTAATCTCAGCCAAGTTATTAGACCCATCTACACTTCAATTTCTTCATTTGGAAAAATGGGGGTGATGGTACATACCTTGTTAGGTACCTTGCATAGAAGCCCAGTAAACATAACTCCTCCATCCCCTTGTGACTTCTAATGCAGAAATTCAAGGAAGAGACTTTTTCAATGTATTTCTTAAGAATTTAAAAGTTTCGGGTGCCTGGGTGGCTCAGTGGGTTAAGCCACTGCCTTCAGCTCAGGTTATGATCTCGGGGTCCTGGAATCGAGTCCCGCATCGGGCTCTCTGCTTGGCAGGGAGCCTGCTTCTTCCTCTCTCTCTCTCTCTGCCTGCCCCTCTGCCTACTTGTGATCTCTGTCAAGTAAATAAATAAAATCTTTAAAAAAAAAAAAAAAAGGAATTTAAAAGTTTCTCAGGCAATAAAGAGTTGTTAAGCATCCACCTCAGTCCAGGAATCTTGCTAGGACTTCAGCTACAACACACACCAAAGAACCTAATCTCTGTCTCAAAAAATTTCTACAATGTATCATCAAACAGATATGCATGCAGAGAAGCAAGATGTGCTTATTATGAATGAACAGAGATCCATCTATAATCTGTGCCTCTTGACCACTCTGGTCTCATTGAAAATCAAGGATTGGGTTAGATCCTTTTAAAAGCAGTTCTATTAAGGTAACGTTGATATACAAGAATGGCATACATTTAAAGTATACAATTTGATCAGTTTTGACATGTATACACACAATGTAACCATCGCCACAATCAAGATAATGAACACCTCCAAAATATTCCTGTGGCCCATTTTAAATCTGTCCTTCCCACAACTCCCAGTCCCTGCCCTAAAGCCTCAGGCAAACTCTGACCTATATTCTATCATTCATTTATATTCATTTGCATTTTCTAGAATTTTATAAAACTGGAATCATATAGCATGTACTATTTTTTGGTAACTCAACTATGTTGTTTTAAGTTCAGTACTTCCTTCTCTTTATTGCTGAGCAGTGTTCCATTGATTGGATACCCCACAATTTATTCATTGACCTATTCATGGACATTTTGGTTCTTTTCAGCATTGGGCTATTAAAATAAAGCTAGTATAAATATTCATGTACACATCCTTATATGTACATATGCTTTCATTCCTTTGGATAAATACCTGGGAGTGGAATGGCTGGTACACTATTGTTTAAGACTGTCAAACTTTTTCCAAAGTGGTTGTAATATTTTATATTACCTGCCAGCAATGTAGGAAAACCCCAGTTGTCTTACATCTACGTAAACACTTGGTACGGTCAGTCCTTTTAATTTTAGCCATTTGAATATATGTGTAGTAGTAGCTCACTGCGGTTTTAATTTGAATTTCTTAATGCCTCATGATGTTGAGCATTTTTCATGTGATAATTTGATATTTGTACATCTTCTCTGGTAAAATGTTCAAATATTTTTCACATTTTTAAATTGCATTGTTTTCATATGGTTGAATTTTGAGTTTTTTATATACTCTGAATACAAGTGTCTAAACAAATATATAATTGGAAACTACTTTCTCACAGTTGGGTTTGTCTTTAATTCTCTCAGCGAGTCTCAAAGAGCACAAATTAATTTTGATGGAATTGAAATTATCAATGGCTTCTTTTATGGATCAAGTTTTTGGTGTCGTAACTAAAATCTTTATCTAACCCAAATCATGAAGATTTTTCTTATATTTACTTCTAGAAGTTCTATAGTTTTTGGTTTTAAAATTAGAGCGATGATTCCTTTTACATTTTGTATATGGTATGAAGTACAGATTGAAGTTGTTTTGGTCTTCTTGTTATTGCTGTTGTATTCTTTTGTTGTTGCTTTTTTGCAGAAGGATATACAATTGTCCCAGCATCATTATGGAAAAGATTATCCTTTCTCCACCATACAGTCTCTTCTCCAAGACTCTGTTATGTTTGCAAAGCACTGAATTTCTATATATCTTATCATCCTCAATATATACTTATTATTTTGGCTCTAAATAGTAGATTATCTTTTAAAGAGATTTAAATCTTTAAAAGTCTTTATGTTTAGTTAAAATGTAGTTAACATTGTTAGTACTCTTTATTCCTTTGTTTAGGTCCATATTTCTAGCTGGTATCACTTCCTCTATGCTTAAAGAACTTCTTTTCACATTCTCTAGCTCAGGTCTGTCAGTGATGAATTTATTCACCTTCTGTACATGTGAAAAAGTATTTCTCCTTCAATTTTGAAAGATATTTTCACCAGGCAAAAAATTCTAGTAGGACAATTCTTTTTCCTTTCCAGTACTTAAAGATATTATTCCACTGCCTCTCACCTACCATTGTTCCTGATGAGAAATCTACCATTTCTCAACTTTGTATCTTTGTTCCTCTATGAAATTCATCTTTGTTATGTGGCTACTTTTAAGATTTTCTCTTTATCACTGTTTTTAATGATTTGATTATTATGTGTCATGGTGTAATTTTCTTCATGTTTCTTATGTTTGATGCTCATTTACCTTCTCAGATCTATAATTATACAGCTTTTGTCAAATTTGGAATTTTTTTCTGACATTCAAATTCTTTTTAACTCAGACATTATAATTTTCATCTCTTGAAGTTGGGTTAGATCTTTAACCCACTGAGCCACCCAGGTGCCCCTGGGTTAGATCTTTAAAAGCAAAACTAGTTTATCTATTTATTTGAGAAAGAGAGAGTACAGAGAGAGGAGCAGAGGGGGAGAGAGAAGGACAAGCAGACTCCATGCTGAGTGTGGAGTCCAACAAAGGGCTCAATCCCACAATCCTGAGATCATGACTTCAGCCAAAACCAAGTGTAAGTGGTTTACTTACTTACTCAGTAAGTAAGTAAGCCACTGACTGGCTGAGCCACCCAGGGACCCTGGGAAAGGTGTTTTTTAATATCATCCACCCTTCTATTTAACATGCCCAATCTTTCCTGTTGCTTCTTAAACATAATGAATATAGTTTTAGTTACTTTAATTCTTATTGCTAGTATCATTATCTATGTCAAGTTTGGTCATTTTCCATTGATTGATTTTTCCCACTACAGACAGTATTTTCCTGTTTGTTTGAATGCCTGGTTATCATTAATGGATGCCAAAAAATGAATTTTACCTTGCGGGGTGTCAGATATTTTGTAATTCTACATTTATGCTTATATTCTTTGTTATGAAATGAGGTTAAGTTACTTGATAAAAGTATCCTTGAATTTAGGGTAAGACGGTGAAGTAGGAGGACGTAAGTTCATCTCATCCCACATATACAACTAAAAAATACATCAGTATCAGCAACCCAGAAAACCATCTAAAGATTGACAGAAAAAAACTACAACTAAATGTAAAGAAGCCACACTGAAGAGGGTAGAAAGGGTAGAGATGTGGTGGGGAGCTAAAGGGACCAGACCATCTGTGGGGTGAAGAGGGGGTGCCACAAGCCTTGGGCAAGGAATGGGGGGAGAAACAGACCCTCATATCAGTGAGCCCATGCATGGAAGATGAATTAGGCTTTGAAAATTAGAGAGGCTGAATTCCGTGAGTTCTTAAAACCAGTGGGACTTAAAGCTGGGAATTTAAAAAAATCAGCAGGCTAGGCGTTGGGAGAGCTGAGAAGGTAAGAGGAAGCTGAGTCCCTGTCCTTAAAGAAAGAGCATGACAAATAGCACACAGAGAAACAAAGTAGAGGTAACAATTTGAAAAACACCTGTGGCATACAAGAAGAATTATTTACTAATCTCAGAGTGTGTCCCAGAGGGGCAATGTTCACTGAAGGAATTCTCTAGGAACAAAGGAGCTGGCAGGTGCCATCTTCCTCCTCTGCCCCCACCCCAGCATAAATATACAGCCAACTGTAGGAACTGGCATGGCATCAACATTCACTACTTAACTTGCTTTCACCAAGCCCTGTGTCCATCCCTCCTACCCCTACAGCTTCCACAGTCTGCAGATCTGCCCTTTCCAGTCATGGCTCCCTCAGTCCCAATCCTGTGGGATCCTTCCCCTGAGAAGACTGGCACGTGCACCTTATTAAAACTGTGCACCCAGCCCATGCATGCTTTGCAGATCTGCCCTGGCCAGTCTTGGTTCTGGTGGAGTGGCAACAGCAGGACTCATTTCACAAGCAGGCCAGCATGCACATTGTTCAAACTGTGCCCCACCCCTGTTACCCAGTCTCAGCAGTGGCAGGAGTGGTACATTCCCACTTGCTGGCATGCAAACCTTGTGGGCACCACTCAACACACTCCCCTTCAATCTGCTTTTGGTCAGAGCCCATTCAAACTGAGCTACAAACCTAGCAGTGTGCAAGCAGCCCCAAAAGGGTCCAGCACCACTCCAAAGAGGCTCTGGCCCTGGGGTTAGAGGAAGAAAATCACACACAGCAATCATACATTGCAGACAGTTGGTGTGATTTCAGGGACCACCCAGTAACAAAAACTTCTCGAGGGACAACACAGGGAAAGCAAGCTGCAGTTTGGTGCTATTTCATCTCTGGCAAATGCCTGATCTGATTCAACTCATCTGATTCAACTCAAGCCCAAGGCAGCCCCAGACTCATCCACTAATACCACAGGGATCAAACACTGTCCACAACAGGCAAAGAGAGCCACTGAAAACAAATGGACTGAAGGAAAAAACAACCAAGACACAATAGCAGGGTACATACACAATATACCTAAGAGACACCCCTGAAGTGCCAGATTCCAGTGGACAGGAGACACTACACTTCAAGGGACTACAGGACCTCTTCCTAAGACCATTACTTCCAAGAGCGGGAGATGTAACTGAATTTCCTAACACAAAGCAATGAACCAGAGAGTTAGACAGAATAAGGAGACGGAGGAATGTGTTCCAAATGGAAAACTGGACAAAACTACAGAAAATGATCATAAAGATACTCACTGGCCTTGAAAAAAGAGTGGAGGATATCAGTGAGACCCTTAACACAGAGATAAAAAGAAATCAGAGATAAATAATACAATAAATGAAATTAAAAATACACAAGATGGAACAAATAGCAGTAGACAAAGCAGAAGAATGAATTAGTGACCTGGAGCAGAAGAATGAATTAATGGCAGCAATCAAGCTCAGCAGGTGAGAGAAAAAAAAAATTGTACAAATGATAATAGACTTAGGGAACCCAGCACCCCCATCAAGCATAATAGCATTCATATTATACAGATCTCACATGAAGGAGAGAAAAGAAGACAGAAATTTTCTTTGAAGAAATCACAGTGGAAATATTCCCAGGGAAAGAAACATAAATGTAGATCCAGGAGGCACAGAGATCCCCCAACAAAATCAACCCAACAAGGTCCACATTAAGATACATAGTAATTAAAATGGCATAAAGTAGTGATAAAGAGAGCATTTTAAAAGAAGCAAAAGAGAAGAAGACAGTTATAAGAGAAACTCCATAAAACTATCAGCAGATTTTTCAGCAGCAAATGTGTAGGCCAGAATAAAGTGATATGACATATTTGAAATGCTGAAAGGAAAAAATCTGCAACCAGGAAAACTCTATCCTCTATGATAGCAAGGCTATCATTCTGAAGAAGAAGAGATAAAGAGTTTCAAGACAGACAAAAGCTAAAGGAGTTCATGGCCATTAAACTAGTCCTACAAAAAATGTTGAAGGCGATTCTTTGAGTACAAAGAAAGACCATAAATAAGACTAAGAAAAGTAAGAAGCACAAAAGCAGTGAAAATAAGTGTATCTGTAAAATCAATCAAGAGACACACAAAATAAAAGGATGTAAAAAATGACACCATGTATCTAAAGTGTGGTGGGGAAAGGAGTAAACAAAGGGTTCAAACTTAAGTGACCATCAGCTAAATATAGACTGCTATATCCAAAAGATGTCATACATAAACCTAATGGCAAGTACAAATCAAAAGCCAGTAATAGACGTGCAAAAAATAAAAAGAAAGAAATCTGGTATATCACTAAAGAAAGCAAAAAAAAAAAAAAAAAAAAAAAAAAAATGTCAGAAGAGAGCAAAAGAAGAAAGGATCAGAAAAGAACTACAAAAGCAACCAAAAAACAAATAACAAAATGGCAATAAATACCTATCTATCGATAATTACTTTGAATGTAAATGGACTAAATGCTCCAATCAAAAGACATAGGGTGATGGAATGGAAAAAAACAAAACTCATCTATATGCTGCCTATAAGAGACTCATTTCAGACCTAAAGACATTGCATATTTAAAGTGAGTGGATGGAGAAATATTTATCATGCAAATAGAGGTGAAAAGAAAGCCACGGTAGCAATTCTTGTATCAGACAAAATCCACTTTAAAACAAACAGTGTAATTAGAAACAAAGAAGAACACTATATAATAAAGGGGGCACTCTAAGAAGAAGATATAATAATTGCAAATATTGATGCACCCAACATAGGAGTATCCAAATGTATAAAGCAGTTAATAACAAACATAAAGGAAGTAATTAATAATAGTACAATAATAGTAGAAGACTTTAACACCCCACTCACATCAACAGATAGATCATCAAAACAGAAAATCATCAAGGTAACCATGGCTTTGAAGGACACATTGAACCAGATGGATCTAACAGATATATTCAGAACATTTCATCCTAAAACAGCAGGGCACACATTCTTTTCAAGTCTGCATGGAACATTCTCTAGAATAGATCACATATTAGGCCATGAAACAAATGTCAACAAATTCGAAAAGACCAAAGTCATACCATGTGTCTTTTCTGACCATAACACTATGAAACTAGAAGTCAACCACAAGAAAAAATTGGTAAAGACCACAAATACATGGAGGTTAAATAACATGCTACTAAACAATGAATGTTTTGGGTCAACCAAACCTAATGGCAACTACAAATCAAAAACCAGTAATAGATATGCAAAAAATAAAAAGAAAGAAATCTAGTATATCACTAAAGAAAGCCAAAATCAAGAAATCAAAGAAAAAAATAAAAAATTATATGGAGAGAAGTGAAAATGAAAACACAATTGTCCAAAACTTTTGGGACACAGCAAAAGTGATTCTAACAGGAAAGTTTACAGCAATATGGACCTAGCTCAAGAAGCAAGAAAAATCGCAAACAACCTAAACTTACACCTAAGGAGCTAGAAAAAGAAAAAAAAAAACCCAAAACCAGCAGAAGGGAGGAAGTAATGAAGATTAGAGCAGAAATAATTGATATAGAAACAGACAAACAGACAAAAACTAGTAGAACAGATCACTGAAGACAAGAGGTAGTTCTTTGAAAAGATCAACAAAATTGGTAAGTCTCGAGCAAGACTCATTAAAAAAAAAAGAGAGGATCCAAATAAGCAAAATCACTAATGAATCAGAAGAAATAACAACCAATACCACTTAAAATAAAGATTGTTAGAGCATACTATGGAATTATTATATGCCAACAAATTGGACAAATTAGAAGAAATGGATAAATTCTGAGAAACATATAAATTACCAAAACTTAAAGCAGGAAGAAAAAGAACATTTGAACAGACAAATTACTATCAATGAAATTGAATCAGTAATCAAAAAACTTCCATGAAACAAAAGTCCAGGCCCAGACAAATTCACAGAGGAATTCTACCAAACACTTAGAGAAGAGTTAATCCCTATTCTTCTCAAACCACTCAAAAAAAAAAAAAAAAAAAAATACAAGAGAAACAAAAACCTCCAGATTCATTCTATAAGACCAGTATCACTCTGATACAAAAACTAGATAAAGACACCACACAAAAGAGAGAGAGAGAGAGAACTACAGGCCAATATTCCTCGTGAATATAAATGCAAAACTCCTCAACAAAATATTTGCAAACCAAATCCAACAATACATTAAAAAAGAATATACCATGATCAGGGGGATTTTGTTACTGGGATGTAAGGGTGGTTCAATATTCACGAAACAATCAATGTGACACATCACATCAATAAAAAAAAATAAAAGCCATATGATCATTTCATTAGAAGCAAAAAAAAAATTTGAAAAAGAACCACAAGCATTCATAATAAAAGCCCTCTGCAAAGTGTGTCTGGAGGGAACATATCTCTTTTTCTTTATTTTTTTATTGTCTTGTGCTAGTCACTATAAAATACATCATTAGTTTCTGTACATATCTCAACATAATAAAGGCCTTATATGAAAAAACCATAGCCAACATCATACTCAACAGTAAAAATCTGAGAGTTTTTTCACTAAGGTTCACGAATAAGACAGGGATGTCTGCTCTCACCACTTTTATTCAATATAGTACTGGAAGTCCCAGCCACAAATTAGACAACATAAAGAAATTAAAGGCATCCAAATTGGTAAGGAAGAGGTAAAGCTGTCACTATTTGCAGATGACATAATATTATACACAGAAAATCTATACATACCATATATACTATATCTATATATACACCAAAAAACTCTGGAGCTGAGAAATAAATTCAGTAAAGTCACAGGATAAAATATCAATGTGCAGAATTCTGTTGCATTATTATACACTAATAATGAAGCTGGTGTTGGAAAAACTGGACACCTATATGCAAAAAAAGAAAGAAAGAAAGAGAGAGAAATTGGACTACCATACACAAAAATAAGCTCAAAATGGATTAAGGACCTAAACGAGAGACCTGAAACTATAAAAATCCTAGAAGAGAACACAGGCAATAATCTCTCTGACATAGGCCATAACATCTTCCTGGATTTGTCTCCTGAGGCAAGGTAAACAAAACCAAAAATAAACTATTGGGACTGCATCAAAATAAAAAGCTTCTATATAGCAAAGGAAACAACCAACAAAACTAAAAGACAACCTACTAAATGAGAGAAGATATTTGCAAGTGACATATCCAATAAAGGAATAGTTTCTAAGATACATAAAGAATTCATTAAAAACAACACCAAAAAAACAAATAATCTAATTAAAAAATGGGCAGAAGACATGAACAGACATATCTCCAAAGAAGACATCCAGATGGCCAAGAGACATATGAAAAGATACCTAAGGTCACTCATCATCGCGGAAATGCAAATCAAAACCATCATTAGATATGACTTCACCCTTATCAGACTGGCTAAAATAAAAAATTCACAAAAGAAAATTGTTGGTGAGGATGCAGAGAAAAAAGAAACCCATGTGCATTATTGGTGGGAATGCAAACTGGTGTAGTGACTGGAAGACAGTATGTACGTTTCTGAAAAAATTAAAAATAAAACTACTGTAAGATCCAGTAATGGCACTACTGGGTATTTAGCTAAAGAATATGAAAATACTAATTCAAAGGGATATATGCACACCTATTTATTGCAGCATTATTTGCAATAGCCAAATTATTTAAAAGCAGCCCAAGTGTCCACCAATAGATGAATGGATAAAGAAGATGTGGAATTTATATGTAGTGGGATATTATTTAGCCAGAAAAAAGAATGAAATCTTGCCATGTGCAACAGCAACATGGAGGGAGCTAGAGAGAGCATAATGCTAAGTGAAATAAGTCAGAGAAAGATAAGTACCTTATGATTTCATTCATTTGTGAAATTTAAGAAACAAAACAAAAGAAAAGAGACAAACCAAAAAAAAACCCCAAAAATAAAAAAAAACAGACTCTTCACTATAGGGAACAAAGAGATGGTTACCAGAGGGGAGGGGTGGGTGGGGAAAATGGGGGAAGGAGGTGAAGGGGATTAAGAGTACACTTATCTTAATGAGCAATGAGTAATATATGGAACTGGTGAGTCACCATATTGTACACTTGAAACTAATACAACACTGTATGTTAACTATACTTGAGTAAAATTTTAAAAATAAAAAACCAAGTAACATATCCTTTTGGTTTTTGCTTTCAAATACTATTATTTTGGACAAAAGAAGCTTTTAATCTGGGTTAATTTTCTTGCTAATGAGCTAAAACTTTCTGAGTACTTTATCTGATGTCCAGTGAATTTTTATATGTGTACCACTCTGGCTAGTGAAAACAGGCAAGTATTCTCAACCCCATGTGAACTCTGGGGATTTTTTTCCCTCTAATTGTTCAAGGGGATTCTTTTCCTGGCCTCAGTTTGTTTTAATCACACAATATTCTGGTCAGTACTCAGACAATCACTTAAAGGAACACTTTGCAGATCTCCAGAGATTTCTCTCTCAACATTTCTCTCTTCCCTTCTTCTATTCTACAAATTCTACCTTCTTCAGCACCCCTAGACTTCCATTTTCATCTCCTGAACTCACAAAACTGTGAGGCTTGCCTTGGGTTCCTCTTCCTCATTCTGCAGCACAGAAGTTTTCTCTAAGAAATCAGATGGGGCAATTATAGGATTTGTTTCTCTGATGTCCATTGTTTCATATATTTTGTCTAATTTTTTAGTCTTTTAAATCACAAATAGAAGTCTTTGGGCTAAATAGCTTCCAACCCTAATTTTAAGAAGTCATTTAAAGTTGAAAGAATGGGCATGGAGGCATGGATAGCTAGGCTATCCAAAATTCCCTTGGGTTCGAGTGGAGTTTTTCATATTTTTTGTTTTGTGTTACTATTCTGTTAACAAATGGATGCTGTACATTTATTTCAGTAAAATAATTCAAATTAAAATGTGCATAAATGGCATCTAAATGGTGACAAATATTTTTAAATCCCCATCATTAATCAACAAATTAATTTTCTCTGTGTTTTACCCTTTTGTCTTCATTCTTAATCCCTGCTCCCTGAGTGTCAACAGTACCTTCCTTCCTTAAATGTTTTTCCCCTTGGCCTTGTAACACTACACTTTGCCTAAGACTTCAACTGTTTCTTGACCAGTCCCTATCTATTTGCTTTTCTATTTTTGCCCCTCATCATTTTTACTACAGTTGTTCATAGGTGTGGTCTTTTGCCATGGTCCTCTCTTCCATGTACCCTCCAATGGAATCTCCCCTTTCTATGCTAAAAACTTACAAATCTAAATTTGTGATCCAAATTCTCTCTCAGATTTCAGTTGTGTAGAACCACATTGCTGTTAGACACATACATAGGCTCCGTCACCCCTCAGTTCTCAACTGACCTTATTATCTTTCATTGCCCCTACCTTTCTCATCTCCATCAACTGACAGGATCATTCTCCTAGCAACCCAAGCTTTCAATCTTGTAGTAATCCATGTTTCATTTGAGCCTCTTTTATACCTTAAGCCAGGCAGTCACTTAACTTTACCTTTGTTTTCTGTAAAATCTTTTACTAATCTTTCCCTTTCCACAGCTTCCACCCTGATCTAAACACATTACCTCATGGTGTGTGATGATAAAGCCAGGATGAATACCTAGATCTTCTGTAGAGACCTAATTCAGTGTTGCTTAATAAGTGCTTCTGGGTTGTTTCTAGCTGTATATATTGAATAAACAAATTGGTAGTTCCTTGTAATAGTGGATCATTTAACTACATAATCCTATTACTGCTTCCAGATCTACAAGCCTAATATTTCTCTCCTCTTCCTTGTACAAAGCCTAAGGGCATTATTTTCCAGTTTTTCCATTTTCGGAATAAAGTAAACATAATGCTGAAACCTGACAGACATCTGCAAGTCCCTCCTATGAAAACACATTCAATTTCATAATTCTTATGCTAGACTTACAGCTTTGACTTACTTATCATCCCTTTAAACTTTATAAAACCCAATACATTTATCAGCTCTTCTCCATATCAGTAGTCACTAAAGGCAGATCCTTTTGAAAAGTAAAGTGAAGGCAAGTAAAGCAAAATTTCCTTCAAACAATCCAGGGGAGAGGTGCCTAGGTGGCTCAGTTGGTTAAGCAACTGCCTTCGGCTCAGGTCATGATCCTAGAGTCCTTGGATCAAGTCCCACATCGGGCTCCCTGCTCAGCAGAGAGTCTGCTTCTCCCTCTGACCTCTCCACTCATGTTCTCTCTCTCAGATAAATAAGTAAAATATTTTTAAAAATCCAGGGGATTTAGAATATACATATGAATATTTAATCAAGGAACCCCAGGACATTACACTGAAATTTGGACTTCTGTGTCATTTGGGTCAAGCATAAACTTTCAGCCCCTCTTTTTCATACCAGGAGATGATAAACTATCAGCAAGGGAAACTGTTATCTAGATCATTTGAGGAAGGCAAGAGTTCTTGGCCAATTTTAAAGTGGGAAGGAAATGCTAAGAAATCAATTAATATGCTAAAAATGAAACTCAGGTGTTTTGAAAGACCCTGCTGAGCAACTAAACTTAAAATAGAAGGTTGACTACCAAGGACTCTTTGTCAGGGTTGCTTTGCCTTGGCACTATCGACATCAGGGACAGGTACTTCTTTTCAGTGAGGGGTTGTCCTAGGCATTGCAGGATGTGTAACACATCCCCAGATTTTATCCACTGTTGCCAGCAGCGTCCACTCACTTGTGACAACCAGAAATGACTCTATACACTGCCAAATATCCCAAACTGCCCCCATATGAGACCCACTGCTATATATTAATGAGCAACATCTTTTGATATTATCACTTATAAACCTCCTTTTTGAAGGCCACTGAATGAAGCAACACATGAAGTGAAACTTTAGGATGTGAAAACCAATAGTTATTAAAGAGAATCACAGGTCTTTGGTATTCATATTTTCTGTTATATGCACTAATTTCAGTGGTTATCAGTGCCGTTTCTCCCTTCTTTCCTTCCTTCTTTCTTTCTTTCTTCCTTCCTTTTCTTCAAAGATTTGCATTAGAAAACACAAGACCATTTTTTAAAAGTTTTTCAGTAAAACAGCATTTTAAGTTACACATTGGAAGTCTACAAGGAAGGGAAGAAGATATTACAATCTTTAAATGAATAAGCAGAAATCAAAATCAACATGTATACAATTGCAAAAAGATAAAGTTCTCATTTGTAGGAAGAAAGCAAGAAAAAAAGTCGGTTTTCCTACTTATTTAATAGTTTGGGCAGGGAAAAAAGCAGCATTAAAGTTGTCATCATAATGTGCTTACGGTTGATTACAGCATCTTTTCATACCTCTCAGAAAATCCTGTATCTCTCAAAAGTTAGTATGGCCCCACCGTACCAATTAGGAACTGCAATCAGTTTAACAGAGAACAAAAACAAGAGTGACTTAAACAAAAGAGGATTAGATTTCCTTTTCACTTAAAATGAGTGAAAGCTGTTCATGTAGGCTCCATGGTCCCCAGGGACTCAAATTTCTTCCTCACACCCAACTCTCCTTAGCATATGGCTAAATTGCATCTCCATGGGGAAAACATCACAGGTCCCTGAGGTCCTCCAAAAGGTGGATGAGCCTGCCTCCCTCATAGCGATAGACAGCTCTTCTCAGCATCACCCTTCTATCATCACCCACATGATGCTTCCTAGCATCCCTGGCCTTTACCTGCAAGGGAAGGGAAGAGGAGGGGAGGGGAGGGAAGGGGGGGGAGAAGGGGGCAGGGAGGGAAGGGGAAGAGAGGGGAAGGGAGGAAGGAAGAGAAGAAGGGAAGTGAGGAAAGGAAGGTGGGAGGAAGGGGCTGAAGAAGGAAGACAGAGATATATATTATTTACCTCTTCAATACCTCTTTGCTTTTCTTCCTATGTAATGTGAAAATAACTCTGAGGAAGAAATATTGGGGTGGAGGAACTATGACAAATAATCCACTGTGAAACTGGCCCATCCAGATTTAATAGAACTCCAAAGGCCCATTTCAACCTCTGCCTAACAAGCATGTAAGCCATATCAGTTAAGAAAAACTAACTGGTCCTTTTAATTTCTCATGTCTGAATATTACACATAAAATATCCCGTTCTCCCAGTGAGCTATAATTACAAACATATGTGCCTATTAAATTAAACATACCTTGACTATAAATGCAATTATTATTTGAATCAGGTGATCAATAAAATAGCTAATGATCCTGGAGCCTTTATTATATTTTACTTATATTATTTGTCCAATTCCCCAAGGACCTGAAAATTATTATCAAAACCATTTCTCAGAAGATAAGACAGATACCCAGAGAGAGGTTGAGTATTGACCCAACCCAATGTTGGATATGGAACTAGCTAACTCCAAAGCCCATGTCTTAGTCACTACTATCCCAATTTGTAAATATTATATCATTTAAGTATATTTTAAAAATGAAGTAGGATGTAGTGAAAATGATATTAAGTGGCTCTCTTCTAAAAGGAAATACCCTGTGTTCCCTATCATTTTTACAATATTTTTTCTATTTTTTTAATGCAATGCATTTCATGAGGGATACAATGATATTGCTATATAACAGAGGTACCTATTCACTTTGTACCTAAAAGGAAGATTTTCATTTTCAATAATGAGAAAACATTACTTCCATAATCATAAATAAATTATTTTGAAAAGATGTAGTGATTTCTTCCTGAGAGGTAGAAATTCACCTTAGTATAGATTTTACTACTATAAAAGGCAAATTCTATTTATGACTGGCAAGAGGAAACATTTTAAATTATTATATCTTAGAATGCCTGGAACTCCATATGCATTTATGCTATTAACTCCCAAGTTAAACCAAATAATGAGTCTTGAAATGTTCAAATTATCATAAAAATGTATAAAACTTCCAGAATATTAAAATTTATATGTCACCCCTTCCTGTCCAAGTCTTAAAATTTCATAGCAATGAGACAATCAAAATGCTCCACTATAGAACATTAAGCATATACATGAGATTTGTAAGAGTTTACATCTGAACCAGAACTGAACACCCATGTGCACACATATTCACAAAGCTAGACCTTCAGGACAGACATTGTTCATAGACATTAAGTAGCAATCAACATATTAATCTTTATAATCTTAGATCTAATTACAGAAAGGTACATAAATTTATAAAAGTACATAAAACAAATGCACAGTTTATTAGTGTGTTCACATTAATATTAGTATTTTATATATAATGTTAAAATATTTCCCATAAAATGAACACACGTATAACCACCACTCATGTCAAGAAATACATCACTGCCATTATCCTCAAAAGCTTTCCATGGGTCCCTTCTGGGGATCCTCCCTGTTTCTAGCCATAAACATTCCTGATTTTTGTGACAATAATTTCCTTGGTGCACAGGCACACCTAGAAAAGACATAGTTTAATTTTGTCCATTTTTGAAATATACATAAATGAAATTATGTATTTTAATGTATTTTAATCTTTCACTTAATCTTTTACATGAGATCTTCTATTTTCTTCATTTTCATTGTTTCATAATATCCATTGTGACACACACACACACACACACACACACATCCCACAGGAATATTACTCAGCCATAAAAAAAGAATGTAATCTTGCCATTTACAACCACACAGGTGGACCTAGAGGGTACAATGCTAAGTGAAATAAGTCAATCAGAAAGAGACAAATATCATATGATTTCACTTATACATGAAACTGCAACAAAAAGACATACTCTTAAATATAGAGAACTGAAGGTTGCTGGGCAGGGGTTGTGGGTGAGGGGATGGGGAAAATAGATAAAAGGGATTAAGAGTACACTTATGATGAAGAGCACTGAGAAATGTATAGGGCTGTTAAATCCATGGGACGCCTGGGTGGCTCAGTTGGTTAAGCAGCGTCCTGGGATCGAGTCCCACATCCGGCTCCTTGCTCGGTGGGGAGCCTGCTTCTCCCTCTGCCTCTGCCTGCCATTCTGTCTGCCTGTGCTTGCTCTCTCCCCCCCACCCCTGATAAATAAATAAAATCTTAAAAAAAAAAAAAATCCTTATATTGTATACCTGAAGCTAATATAACACTGTGTGTTAATTTTATTTTAATTAGATCTAATTCTATATCCTGCAAATATAACTTCTCTGCTCTTACATTTTTTGCATGATTTTCTTAACTGAAGTATAATTGACATATAGAAGTTTCCAGTGTACAACAGGACTCAACTTCTGTATGCATTGTGAAATAATCACCACTATAAGTCAAATTCCCATCATTCACCTGACAGAGTTAGAAAAAATTATTTTCCTGTCATGTGAAGTTTTAATATTTACTTTCCAAGCAACTATCAACTTTGCAAAGATAGTATTATTGGCTATAGTCACCATGCTTTACATTACATCCCCAGGACTTATTTTATAACTGGGTATTTAAACCTCTTGATCTCTTTCATTCAATTTTCCCATACCCAGTCCCCACCCCTCTCATAACCAGCAAGCTATTCTCTGTATGTATGAGTTTAAGTTTGATTTTGTTTTGTTTTCTTTGTTTATTTGTTTTGTTTTTTAGATTCTACATATAAGTGAAATTGTATGATATTTGTCTTTCTTTGTCTGATTTGTATCACCTAGCACAGTAAACTCAGGGTCTGTCCATATTGCAAATAGCAAGATTTCACTCCTTTTTAAGGCTTAGTAGTATTCCATGATATATTTATGCCACATCTTCTTTATCCATCCATCCCTTGATGGATGTTTATGCTGTTTCTACATCTTGGCTATTGTAAATAATGTTACATATAAACAAAGGGGTATATACTTTTCAAATTAGTGTTTTCATTTCCTTTAAATAAATAGCCACCAGTGGAACTGCTGAATTATATGGTAGTTGTATTTTTAGTTTGGGGGGGGGGACCTTCATACTGTTTTCCATAGTGGCTGCACCAATTTACATTCCCACCAACAGTGCTCAAGGGTTTCCTTTTCTCCACATCTCACCAACTCTTGTTATTTCTTATCCTTTTGATAATAGCCATTCTGACAGGTGTGAGATAATATCTCATTGTGGTTCTGATTTGCATTTCTCTGATAGTTAGTGACATCAAGCAATTTTTCATGGGCCTGTTGGCCATCTGTATGCCTTCTTTGGAAAAACGTCTATTCAAATCATCTGCCCATTTTTTAATTAAATTTATTTATTTTTTAAATAAACCTATAATCTATTTTTATCCCCAGGGGTACAGGTCTGCGAATCGCCAGGTTTACACATTTCACAGCACTCATAATAGTACATACCCTCCCCAATGTCCATCTCCCCACCACCCTCTTCCGTCCCCCCTCCCCCCTGCAACCCTCAGTCTGTTTTTTGAGATTGAGTCTTTTATGGTTTGTCTCCCTCTGATTTTATTGTTGTCATTATTGAGTTTTTTGAGCTTTTTATATATCTTGGATAGTAACACCTTACCATATATATGACTTACAAATACCTCTTCCCATTCAGTAGGTTGCCTTTTTATTTTGTTGATAGCTTTCTTCACTGTGCAGAAGTCTTTTAGTTTGATGTAGTCCCATTTGTTTTTTATTGTATAAGTCACCATCACTCCGAGTCAGATCCAAAAAAACATTGCCAAGAGTGATATCAAGGAGCTTACCGCCTATGTTTCTTCTAGGAGTTATATAGTTTCAGTCCTATATTCATGTTGCTAATCCATTTCAAGTTAATTTTTGTATATGGTGTAAGACATTTTTATTCTTTTGCATGTGGCTGTCCAGTTTTCCCAACATCATTTATTGAAGAGATTAACCTTTCCACATTGTATATTTTTGCCTTTCCCTAGAACCCTGTGGTTCTCCTAGATGTAAGCCCTACTAGTTTTGAAAGCCAGAATTTCTGGTATCTCATCTCTCCAGTGCAGGTCCCAAGGTTTGGGGTGACTCAGGTGAGGCATAAGCCCATTGTTCCTCATGGAGGAGTTCCATATTTGTGAGACCTCTCTCAATGGCAGGTCCCTACACCAAAGGTAGACTTTTGGGCAAGACTCTGCCTTTCTTATTGTGGCCTTTTGATCCCTTATTGTAAAGTAGCTATTTAGCTAGGTCTTAGGTTCTTTTAAGAGGGAACTTCTCTGTAAGTAACTGTATATTTGGTATGTCTATGGGAGGTGATTGCAAGATTTTCCTACGCCACCATCTTGAACCACCTTTCATTTATTAGGACTTCACCAAGATAAAAAGCTTCTGCACAGCAAAGGAAACAATAAATAAAACTAAAAGACAACCTTTTGAATGGGAGAAGATACTTGCAAATGATGCCTCTGACAAAGGGTTAGTATCCAAAATCTAAACAGAGCTTATCAGACTCAACACCCAAAAATAATCCTGGAAAGAAATAGGCAGAAGGCATGAATAGACATTTTCCAAAGACATACAGATAGCTAAAAGACATATGAAAAGATGCTTAACATTACTCATCATCAGGGAAATACAAATCAAAACTGCAATCAGATATCATCTCGTACCTGTCAGAATGGCTAAAATTAACAACAACATCACCAAAGGCAAGGGAAGCAAGGACAAAAATGAACACTGAGACTTCATCAAGATAAAAAGCCTTTGTACAGCAAAGTAAACAGTCAACAAAACCAAACAACCAATAGAATGGGAGAAGATATTTGCAAATGACATACAGATAAAAGGCTAGTATCTAAAATCTATAAAGAACTTATCAAACTCAACACCCAAAGAACAAATATTCCAGTCAAGAAATGGGCAGGAGACATGAACAGACATTTCTGCAAAGAAGACATTCAAATGGCCAACAGACACATGAATAAGTGCTCAACATCACTTGGTATCAGGGAAACACAAATCAAAACCACAATGAGATACCACCTCACACAGTCAGAATGGCTAAAATCAACAAGTCAGGGAATGACAACTGTTGGCGAGGATGCAGAGAAAGGGGAACCCTCCTACACTGTAGGTGGGAAAGCAGCCACTCTGGAAAAGAGTATGGATGTTCCTGAAAAAGTTAAAAATAGAACTACCCTCTAACTTGCAATTGCACTACTAGGTATTTACCCAAAGTATAAAAAAATACTGATTTGGAGGGACACATGCACCCTGATATTTATAGCAGCATTATCAACAATAGCCAAATTATGAAAAAGCCTAAATGCCTATCAAATGATGAATGGATAAAGAAGTTGTGGTAGGGGTCTACAGTGGAATATTACTCAGCCATCAAAAAGAATGAACTCTTGCCATTTGCAACAACATGAATGGGGCAAAATAAGTCAATTAGAGAAAGATAAATACTATATGATTTCACTCATATGTGGAACTTAAGAAACAAAGGAGATGAACACAGAGAAGAAAAAAAAGAAAGGAAGGCAAACATAAAACAGACTCTTAACTATAGAGAAAAAAATGAGGGTTGCTGGAGAGGAGGCAGCAGAGGGATGAGTTAAATATGTGATGGGAATAAAGGATGGCACTCGTTGTGATGAGCAGGTATTGTATGTAAGTGATGAATCACTAAATTCTGCACCTGAAACTAATACTACCCTATATGTTAACTAAATGGAATAAAAAAAAAAAAAAACCTTAAACAAAAAAAGGAAATGTTTCTCAAACTCAAGGTGATATGAAAATGACATTACAAAATTTTGAAGCTTTGTAGTTTGCTTTCAGTTAGCTCTTTAACCTACTCAGTGTTGACTTTTGTGTACGGCACAAGGTAGAAATCCAATTTAACATTTTCCTATATGAAAACCCAAATCATCTTACCACTATTTATTAAAAAGTCATGCTTGCACTGCTCACTGAAATGCCAAGTGTGTCATCTGTCATTTCTACGTATTGTGTGGGTCTGTTTCTGGACTCTCCATTCCATTGCAATGGCCTAGTCATATATCCCTACATCAACTTCATACTGTTTTAGTAATTGTTGCTTTATAGTAGATCTTGGTATGTAGAAGTTCTTCCAGCCTCTTATCCTTATCAAGAGCATCTTTGCTTTTCTAGAACTTTGCACGTCCATGTAAACATCAGAATCAGCTTTGAAGATCCACAAAAGTAGCAACAAAAACTATTGGAATTCATTCACTTGGGTGTACATGGAATTTGTAAGATAACTGGAGAGAAGTGAAATCTTCCCAGACCATAAGCAAGACTGGATATTGTATCTTCCAGCTCCCCAACCACTAAGCTAATGTCACACTTTTTAAAAAGTTTTTGGTAGCAGTCTACCTCAACGTACCAACTCCTGGTAAATAAATAAACCCCGAAATTCCAGTGACAACTTACTACAAGTTTATTTCTTGATTATGTGATGTCCAATTATTAAAAAGGCATTCAGAACAGTTTTGTTTCATGAACTCTTCAGAGACCTAGGCTCACTGAAGCTTAACCACATCATAATCATATGCTTTATTTCTTTTACTACACTAATGTGTAAATTATATCTGTTGATGTTAAAATGCTAAACCAACTCTGCATTACTTGAAGGAATGTAACTGGTCATGATATATACATGCTTTGTATATATTACTATATTCAGTTTGCTAATACTTAAAGATTTCTGTATATATGTGCATGAGTAAGATTGAGCTGTAATTTTCTTTTCTCATATCATCAGGTTTTGGTATCAAGGCTATGCAAAAATCATAAGATGAATTCCATCATTCTTTAATCTCTAGAATATTGTGTGGAAGATTGCAATAATTTTTTTTCCTTAAACACTGATAGAATTCATCAATGAAGCCATCTGAACTTAGTGATTTTTGTAATGAGAAGCTTTTTAAATACTGATCCATTTCTTAATGACTATAGGTCTATTCAGTTTTAGGTTAGATTTTTTTTAAATTTTTTATTTTTTATAAACATGTATTTTTATCCCCAGGGGTACAGGTCTGTGAATCAGCACTCACCAAAGATTTTTAAGGAATTAATCTAACTTTCAAATTTATTGACAGAAAGTTGCTCATATGTCATGATATCCCATTTTTTATCCCTGATGTTGGGTATTTGTACCTTCTCACTTTTTTCTTGATCAGCTTACCAAAATGTTAATTTTGGTAGCAGCAATGTCCATAATGCACAAATGTCAATTTTATTAGCCATTTTGAAATACCAACATTTGGTATTATTAATCTTCTGTACTACTTGTTTACTTTCCATTAATTATTCCTTATCTTTATTATTCCTATCTCATTATTCCTATCTTCTTCATTGTATGGTTTATTTTGTTGTTGATTTTCTAAGTTCTTAAGATGGATACTTGCCCAGTATTTGTCTTCTTATAATATATTAATCAAGTCTCTGTACCTCCCTTTGGGAGAGCATAGGTGTCTCAGTCAGTTAAGTGTCTGCCTTAGGCTCAAGTCATAATCGCAGGATCCTGGGATAAGCCCTATATGGCTTCGGTCTCCCTGCTCAGTCTGCTTCTCCCTCTCTGCCCCTCACCCCAACATGTTCTCTCTTTCTTTCTCTCAAATAACTAAATGTGTGTGTGTGTGCCTGTCTATCTGTCTGTCTGTCTGTTTCAGGAACTGCTTTAACTATGCCCTGTAAGTTTTGACGTGTAGTATTCGAATTACTGGATAGTTCACAGTAATTTCTAACTTCCTTTAGGAAATTGGAATTGCTTTTACTATGCCCCATAAGTTTTGATGCCCTATAAGAACTCTTTTAGGAACTTTTTAACTAAACTCTAATTTTATTTTTTTTTTAAGTTTTTATTTATTTGACAGACAGAGATCACAAGTAGGCAGAGAGGCAGGCAGGCAGAAAGAGAGGAGAAAGCAGGCTCCCTGGTGAGCAGAGAGCCCTATGTGGGGCTCGATCCCAGGACCCTGGGATCATGACCTGAGCCGAAGGCAGAGGCTTTAACACACTGAGCCACCCAGGCGCCACCTAAACTCTAATTTTAAATGATCTAACCATTCCTGTCTAAAATATGTAGAATTCTTCATGGCTAAAAATTTTCAAAAGCCAGACTATTTGAATTCTTCATCTTGCAATGTGCTTAACAGAGTTATAAAATTGTAATGGACATTCCAAGGAGCTCATGAGGACAGAAACTTCTCACTGGATAATGCGCTCCTGTTTTCAGTCATAGTGTGTTGTGTTTTCTAATGGCTGAAAGCATCGTATAACAATGGGACTGAATACCACACAATGGAAAGAACACAAGGTTTGGAACTAAGTAGGCCTTAGGTCCAAATCCCAGCTCTCTCACAAACAATAACTGGCTTGTAACAAATCACTTCACCTCTCTGGGCCTGTTTATTCATCTGTAAAATGGGCCTAAGACCATCGACTCACAGGTTGGGATCACATGCATTCAAGTGCCTAGCACAATGCCCAGTCCAGAAAAAAAGTAGGAGTCTCTCATTCAAGTTGGAGGCACCAGATCCTTACAGAACTAGAAAGGCAAAGGAAAAATGTTAAATATAAATACTCTATAATATTATACAAGAGAGGGATTTGAAAGTGCAAATAGCGCATTTGCAAAGAGCGAAGATAGTATGTACATGTCTGATAATGTTATGCAAGGAAAAGTGCCACTGAAAGAACAATTAATAAAGAAAAATATCAGTTAAATGCTTTGTTTCATTTTTTTCTGTTTCTGAAATTCTTAAGAGAATGAGATCCCTTTCAGAATTCATAATGCCGGGTTTGGGTCGTTTTTGCATTTTATATGTGTGCAGCTGTTCTTCCACTATAAGTATGCACATCTGCTCATTAGCAATACAATATAATTCCCACTGTCTAATTATTTGCAGATGATAGATTCCTTGTACATGGTCTAAAAAAAGGATAGTCCTTCAAAAGTGGTGACTTATTTAAAAAAAAAAACTAACTTAAGAGGGTCAGCACAACGAAGTTCAGATATTAATTTGGCAAGTTCAAATATATGAACACCAGCATGTAATTGCCAACTTGATGAGAAACAGAAGGAAATAAGACTTTTTTTCTCTCTCCAATCAATGTTTCCCAGGAGACAGCATGAGGGGGCTCGCTTCTCTACCATACACCTGGAAAGAGACTAGGAAGCAAACCTGAAGATGGAATGGACCAAGCCCACCACCAGTTCTCAGAGACTTCTCGGGAATAACCCACGTAAAGCAATACTTCATGGTGAGTGTGCTGGGACATGCGGGGTGAGGAGATGTGGAGCCCAAGGGCACTGAATGGAAGAGAATCCTTGGTGGAGGTGGGGAGAGTTTTTCATTTCAACTATCGGCCAAAGAGCCCCATTAATCCCCTACTCATGACACTGAAGGCTAAGGCAGCAGGCTCAGGGTGTGTAGCCCTTGGGCCCCATAAAACCTAACACCACAGATCATGTAGCCCACTGGGGAAAGTCAGACAAAGCTTTCTGAGGACAACTGGGGACTCATTGTGAGAGGTGAAGGCTGAGAGTGGGAGGAAAAGTGGTGCTGAGAAGTTGACTGAGGATCAAGGATATGAACCAAGCACAGGGAAAGATCAAAGATATTCAGAACATGAGCTGGGAGAAGATGATAGAGAAAAGTGAAGGGATACTAGGGTTCCAGAAGGAGTAAGACAAACAGAAGTTGGAGACCTTGCTCTTACAGAGACAGGATGAGTCTGGTGGCTATTATCTATGACTGCTTACTCTGCTCAGCACTGGCCTCACACAACAGACTACATTCCCTCATACATCCCGACACACATTTGTGTGGTAGGAACTGTTTGGCAGACGGAGCAGTAGAGGTTTCATTCATATGTTCTAGACAAAATGGTTTATGAGAACCTCACTTTCAAGACCTTTTTTTTTTTCCTCCTTCTCTACAATAGCTGAGCCTATATCATTCACTCCCAGGGCTGGGGGTACTACTTTCATTGGGGAGCAGTGGTCAGGGAAGACCTCTCTGAAGACACGAAGCTTGAAGCTGAAGGAAAGGAAGGAAGGAGCCAGTCATGGCTTGAGCTGCAGGCTGACTGAGCAGTGGGTACAAGGCCCCAGGCAAGAAAGCATGTGTGTCTTCCAGGAATGGAGTGAAGGAAGGCACAGTAGCAGACATGCAGTAAAGTAGGGCACAGAAGCTGAGGTTGCACAAGAGTGCCAAGCAGTTGGGCTGGCCATTGTAAAGAGTCTGTATGTTAAACCCACCCACCCAAAATGGACAACCAGCAAAATGCTTTAAGCAGGACAGGGATCTACGTTGTTATATGTCATGATGTGTCATGATGAGGACAGGTCATTATGGAGAGTGGATTCGGAAAGGCAAGACAAGCCAGTCAGGAGGCTACTGTAGCTGCCAAATGAGCGAAAGCGACAGCTCAGATCCAGGCACTTGAGTGAAGATAGAGATGAGACGAGACTCAGTGAGGTGCCATAACTTTCCCAGGTCACGTAGCTAGTTCACAGCAGATCCAGTTAAAGCCATATCTTCTCTAACCCCAGGGTCTATACTCTTGATAGATTTGATTAAAGATGCTTTAATTAAGGAAACATTTAATTAAGATCTTCAGAAGAGTGACTGGGAGTTCATCACCAGCTTTTAGTAGAAGACTATTATAGTAAGGATATAGGTTCAGCTGTTGTAGAAAAGGAAAAACAACAGCACCAAAAATCCCTAACTGAACCAAATAACAGTAGGTTACAGAAGATAGCTTTTGCACTGAGTCCAGCCTGGGATGGTAACTCTGGAAGCTTCTAGCTTATAGATTCTTCATTATAAGTGCGAGGCCTCCATCCCTGTGGTCCAAACTGGCTCACCACTACCTCTACAGGCAACTTGAGGGAAGTAGGGGAAGAGAAAGAAAAAACTCCTTGCTCTAAGTACACAGAACCCAGAAGTTGTACACCATTACCTCTACTCATGCCCTGGTATGCAGAACTCTGACACGTGGCCATACTTGACCATAAGGAATCTGAGAAATTTAGTCTTTACTGGTGGCTATAAATCCAGTTAAAATTCCAATCCTACAGAAGTGGGGGAATTGACACTGGGGTCAACCAGCAGTCTCAGGCAGCAGGCATCTTCAGAAAGGCCACTGCACCTTCATGAGTATGTTGGAAGACCCCCACCTATAGCCACAGTCCCCTGAGAAGGCCTGGAGCTACTACAAAAGGTCCACAAATCCAACCATGCAGCCAGCGTAGCCTAGAGTCTGTAGAATGCATTGTGTATATGAGCATTTCCATTTTCCAGAGGTACGTGACATTGTGCTTGTTAATAAAATAAGCATTCAATTTAAAGTGTAATTAAATTCATAGTGGCATCTTAATATATTTGCTTTAAAAGGGTTACTAAGAACACAACTGTATCACATGGGGGGATCCATAAAATTATTTGTGCTTATAAGAGGTCCTCCTAGTCAGAAGTTTGAGCCCCTCTGGTGCAGGGAAAGAAAAGAACCTTGAGCTTTAGACAGAGCTGGGTCCAATTACTGCCATCGACATCAAGCAAGACTGACAAACTTTTGGAACCTTATTTCCTCTCTTCTGTTGATGGGGTTACAATGAACCCCACTTTATAAGGCTTTGGTAAAGATTAAATGAAATTATAAATTTAAAGTATCTATCACTAAGACTGGCCTAGAAGAGGTGCTTGAAAAATGTTGCTCTCCCTTTTCCCAGGGTTAAGGAGAGTAAAACAGGTTGAGAAGTCAGACTTGTATCAAGTGAGACAAAGCTGAAATCTTTCAACATCGTGTGTTTGTGTCCTTGTGGCTTAGCCCAAGGTATGGGCCTGTGCCCTATATCTTCATGCAGGAGCAGTACTGAAATGGTGTAATTCACACAGAGAGGGTGCTAGGTAGAGGGATACAGATCGAGCATGAGTGGCTGGGATCCGATCTGGTTTTTTGGATGACTATGTCAGCAGCAAAGTTAAGGAGCCACCTGTCCCTCACCCTCACAACCACCACTACCTAGCCCCCCAGCAGCCACTCCATCACAGAATGGCAACAGCAACAATGCTGAAACCTTTCCAACTAATAGGAAGGACCAAAGAAAGCTTGTGGACCGAAAACCCACACTTTTATAGGTAGAAGGTAAATACTTCCCCACAGAAATCAAGGATATAAAAATAACTCAATAATTGGGGCACCTGGGTGGCTCGGTGGGTTAAAGCCTCTGCCTTTGGCTCAGGTCATGATCTCAGGGTCCTGGGATCGAGCCCCACATCGGGCTCTCTGCTCAGCGGGGAGCCTGCTTTCCCCCACCTCTCTCTGCCTGCTTGTGATCTCTGTCAAATAAATAAGTAAAATATTTAAGAAAAAATAACTCAATAAGCTCATTGAAACTGTACTGTTGTATTGAGAAGGACATAGCTAGAATGCCTGGCACTTGCATGATGTTTGACCATTGTCCAGTTATTTTCACATTATTTCATTTAATTCTTATGACGTATGCAGTATAGGCATCTGCCTTTTTGGGATATGAGAAAACAGCTCAGATTGAGTAAGTGGCTTGGCCAAAGTCACACAGTTGGGAAAGGGTAAGGTGGGCCCAGAACCCAAATCTCCTAAATTCTCAGGCTCTGCCATGTTATCTGGAGACTGGGGAGTCTGGACTCCACATGGTCAGGGATGAGCATGTTCTAATCTATCCTTAGGAGCCTGGAGGAGTCATATTTGTCCCATGAGTACAACAGGACATATTAGCTTAAACAGTGTTATCTGAGTACTTCAGCAAAACAGAGATTTTGTGGTAATTGGTAAATTAAGAGAAAAAAACTATTCCAATTACTGGCTGAATCTATGACAACGCTATTAGGTCTCTTACTTCACCTGAAGCTAATCCATTGGGTAGAACTCTCTTAGGACTCATTGTCTATTGGCTGTGAAATATCTTTAAAATAGTATCTTTAAAAGTCTACATTTTCTGACAGCTCTCTTACCAGCTTTGCCCAATTCCAAATGGCAGACTGGGGGAATTTCTGCCTTGCTATTAGGGCAGATACCAATAGAGCTCCTGCAGCACCTTGAGGCAGTCAAAGACTATAGGACTTCTCTGCCTAGTCTATGCCATGAAGATCTAATTGAACTGAAAGGGGACTTTAAGCTGAAATTCTTGCTATTTCTACCACAGCAAATCCTGAACATTAGCAAGAGTCCCCACATTTGCAAATGTCATTCTAAGATATTGCTTCTCTCACAAAACAAAGTGAATCATAACTTTAAAAAAAAAAAGTGACCCCTTCAAATGTTAATGACTCTACAAAGTACTCAAATCTTTCAATATGCTAATTAAAATACATTTCTCTTAAAATGTTTCTGTTGAGACTCGTCAGTTTTCTGGGCAAATCCTCACATCAAAAGTCAATAACTTCTCAAGTTGACTCAAGTTTTGTCTTTCTATTTATAAGCAACACTGACATAGGCAAGAGTATCCCTTATGCAGTGTTAAGAATCACTCATGCTTCTGACAACAACCTAGAGTAGGTTATTGCTTCACCGATGAGAGTCTCCACCAAATCCAAAGTCCTGCTGTCTTCTGAAATGTCCACTGAGTAAGACCAGTCAGTCTTATGGGCCTCTACTTCCTTCATCTGTTCTAATGTGTGGTCTCTTTTCTGAATACTAAGAAAAGTGACAGGAATCACCAGGTGACTTCAAGTAGAGAAGTTAGAAGCTGTGTTCAGATGGCCATGTTCAATTGCACCCCAGCTATCTCCCACTTCATGCCCATTCTTCAGGGAGTGGGCTTCAAATTCTTACCTCAGAAAAATTACATGTGACTACATGTTTTGGACCTTCAGGGTGCCCTAGGAATATTAAATTCATTGGCTCTGGAGTTCTGAATTGATGTTTTTTGCTTTTAAAGTTCCAGTGTTAACATATACTTGCTTTAATTATTTCAAGTTAGTGTGTTGGTCTTATACACATTTATCTGAAGGCTCATTTGATCTTAGTACATTTGGATTAAACTATTTTCTTCCTACAGAAATAGACTTTCTCTGTGCATTAGCAAGGGGCTGGATACTGCTGCTTTTTACAGGCAACTTGGTGATTTGGCATGACCTAACACAGTGCCTGGCAAGCAGAGGAGACACAAGATCAGTGTCATTAATGACTGACTGTCTTTCATAATAGTTTAGAAATATTGAGATGATCTGATATGTATTCAGGCCATATATCCCGAATCTCAAGCCCCAATTCTTAATTCTGAATTTTGAAGGAACCCCCTACTCAAACCACCAACAGGTCTTGAGGAAATAATCTTTAGTGTCCTCCATTCCATGTCTGAGTCAGTGATAAATTTATTAACCAAATGGCTTTAGACCTCTGATTTACAGAGCCAAATGAACATGGTTTAACTAATAAATACATGTAATAACATGTATAATAATATGTGTGATATAATAAGCACAATGATTAAGTTGAATGAGTGGATTGGCAAGGATTTTTGTTGTTGTTGCAAGTAATAGAAACCCAACAAACGAGCTTCAGTTTAAAAAGATGGAGAAGGGTAGTTACCTAGTAGTTCTCATAACTGAGAGGTCCTCAGTCTCTGAAAGATTCTCCTTTCTCATCTCTCTTTTCTCAGTGTCTCTGCTAAACTTCTTTCCTTGTTTCTCTTGTGGATAAGCTCTTTCAACATACAGAACACCTCCACCTTGGCAGCCTCATAAAAGGGAGAACACCTTTTTCTCTCACATGACAGTCCCAAGGAAGGACTCCATATTGTCCTGCTCGGGTCACATACCCATGCCTTGAAACAAACACTGTTGCCAACAGAAACAGATACTGTTTCATATGACCCAGGCCTGGGTTATATGATCACTCATTTCACCCTATTTCCAGAAGTGTCATGGGAAACTTTGGAATGCAGAAAAAGATTTTCCAATAGCCCATTACACTAAACTCTCCAACAAAAGTAATCCTAGTAATAATGCAGAAGATCAGATATCCTGTGATTGAATATCTGTGAATATATATACTGCATCAAGCACTATTCTAAGTAGAAACAGACCTATACAAGGTAAAAAAAAGATTCTTCCTCTACATGCATAATTTGTCTAAAATATCAGGGTTAAAAATATGTCACTGAACAATCAAATCCTATTGTCTGTGAACACTATCAGCAGCAATTTCATCTTATGGCTTATAGAATTGAAGCTGAAGATTAATCAGATGACCTCTAAAGTCTCTTCCTGTCTTTGAGTCTACAACCCCTCTGTCAGAATCAAAATACTTCTGGAAGAATAGTATACCAAGCTATTACTTTATTGGACAGTATTATGGGTTGAACTATATTTTCTCCAAATTCGTATGTTGAAGCTCTAACTTTTAGTACCTCAGAATATAATCTTACTTGGAGATAGAGTCTTTAAAGATTAAAATTAAGGGACACCTGGGTGGCTCAGTGGGCTAAGTGTCTGCCTTTAGCTCAGATCATTGATCCCAGGGTCTTGGGATCGAGTCCTACATCAGGCTCTTTGCTCAGTGGGGAGCCTGCTCCTCCCTGTGTCTGTCACTCTTCCTGTTTGCTAGCTTTCTCTCTGACAAATAAATAAATAAATAAAATCTTTTAAAAATGAAAGTTAAAATTAAATCAGTTCATTTGAGTGGGTTCTAATCCAATCTAGCTGGCGTTTTTGTAGGAGGAGGAGATCAGGACAAAGATACACGTGGAGGAAAGACCCTGTGAACAGGACCCAGGGAGAACATGGACATCTACAAGCCAAGGAGAGAGGCCTCAGAAAAATTCAATCCTGCCAAAGGCTGTATCTCGGACTTCTAGCCTCTTAAACTGTGAGAAAATAAATTTCTGTTGTTTAAGCCACCCAATCTGTGGTACTTTGTTATTAGCAAATAATACACACAATAAACCAAGAATTTCAAAGAGGAGTAAGGCACAGTGGAGAAAAATTAGATAATGGGATAGAGAGAACAAGAGGTTCCTTTAAGATTCTTTTAAAAAGTAGAATTCCCCCTAAAATTTAGGGACCAGGACCAGTGACATAGTTAACTGAGGTATGCTAGTAAAGATGGGATAAAATAGGAAAGAAGTTAAGAGAAGGAAGGAGAGGTGCATGACAGACTTCACCCTTTTTGAAATTTTGCCAAGGCTAGACATAAAGTGATTGTATCAGGACAGGACACTATGGTTGGCCAAGTCAAAGGCCACATACCCAACCTTGTGGGCCTGTGGTGAGCCTGATTCCTTCATGACTTCGGGTTGTCCTGGGCTCCTAATATGTGTCTCCACTGAGAACTCTGAAATGCTGAGCATTCTGCCCTGACCTTTGGCTTTGGGAGCCAAATGCCTACTCCACCTGGATCAAAGGATCACCAGCATGAGCTCTTAGCCATCATCACTCTTATTTATGATGCTCACTATGAGAGCTTCCTGCTGAGACCACCCTAAGTTTGTTAGGCCTGCCTTTCACATATAATAGGCCAGTTCCAAGAGTCCAAACCAGGGTGAATCTAAACCTTCTGATTATAGTATTCTTACCCTACCAGTTCTCTACCTCCCCTGCCCCATACCTCACCATTCTCCTGCTAGAAACTCATCCCCCTGCTCTACACCCCATGCCAAACCAGGAAAGCCTGCTCCTAGCACCCTTCCTAGGCCTTCACCCACCCGGATGGATATGCCTGGATCCTGAACCTGGGTTCTTTATCATTTTGCTACTCTTGCCTTAGCTCTGACCTTTGCCCTCTAGCAAATCGACCCAGACACTGGGTGGCACTTAGAATCAGAACTCAGGACCCACCTCCCTGTACTGCCAGGGTCATATTAAAATTCCACCACAAAGCACAATGCACATTTGGAAAAGCACACCCCCTTCTTCAGAAACAGCCAACACAGCATACCCGCTACACAAAAACCTGACACCAAAGGGAAAATATTTTTGCTAAACAGACTGATTGCTAAATGAACAGGGTTTGTGAAAATCACATCTATTATATAGGACTTTTCAGTTCATAAGCCTCATAATATCAGATCATCATATTGGCAAGGCAGTGCTTGTAAGGCTGTTAGGATGAAATCTGGAAATTGCTTCATTATTGAATATTACAAATGATATTTGCCAACAGGGAATTTTGCTTGTGTGCGCATTCAAATAAAATTTCTGGCCACCATTGTTTATAGCCCAGATATATTAATATCACCAATTCCAAAGAAGACAAATGAAATATTTAAATAATCCAAGCATTGTGGACCCACTGACTACTGCATTTTACCTTCATGTTCTTTTTTTTTTTTTAATCACCCACAGACATTAAAAAAAAAAAAATCCTGATAACGTCAAAAGATGAGAAAGGCTAAATTCAGGGGAATAAAAGAACCATAAATCAGGAAAACTTTGGAGCTGCTAGAAAGACACTTTAATTTTGTAGACAAAAGACTGCATTAAGGAGGAATAATGCAATAATCAAAGGTGAACGAATCTCTATTGTCTGGCGTCTTTCTCTGTGGGAATTTTCCCACCCCTGACAGCTGTAAAGGGGGGAGGAGCGCAGACTGTGGCTGTGCCTTTATTCTCTTCCCCGTTTGCTCCCCAGCCCCTCCTCTCCTCCGCCAATAAATGTCTGCAATCATATTCTTGAGCTCCTGTGTGATTTCAAGGTTCATCTCTTCCATGCAGCTCAAACACTAATTATCCCAGCTGTAATTAGTAAGATAATTAAATACTGGCTCACTCATCTACCTTGGGTCGGGTCATGATTCTCCCAGAAGACCTTGAGCAGTTCCTCAAAGCTGATGCGTTCTGGCTCGTACACCACTCGGACTACTTCTGCATGGCCAGTTTTTCCTTGAAAGAAACAGAACGTACAATCAAAATTTACTGACAACACCAATCTACTACAAGTCATCTGTTTCCACAGAACCACCAGACAAGGGCTCACGTTCTTCCCTCCACAGCAAGAGTGGGAGCCTAACAGTACGTTAGCTAACGATTTCATAGCAAGTCTGTCGCTGGTTCTGTCTCCATAAACGCATACAGTTGTCCTCTGGCGAGCTTCCTAAGGGTGATGACTTCTCGTCATTGGGCTCTAATTTTTTTAATTTCACAAGAAAACAAACTCGGGTTTTCTTTTCTTTTCTTTCTTTCTTTCTTTTTTTTTTTAATCTCACCCTTATGAAACCTTATGGATCCAATCTGACATAGTGCTCAAGGTTTGAAACTCTGCAAGGGGAATGAGCCAATTTATTTTTATTATCACTCCCTGCGATATGCAGTAAGCACAGCTGCACTACAGGGTGACATGGTGCCAGATCAAGAAACCATGGACAAACAGCCTTCTAACTCGTTCACATCGGATTGATTCATTAACGGAGGGATATTCGCTGTGCCCTGTTAAGGCACAGGGACAACAGGTCAGGTTCACATACCCAGTAGGGGACAAGGCTTTTCTCAGCCTATTTTGTCTCGGCCGCAGCAAAGGTCTCTCTATTAGTGTGCCCATTCTCAGAGGTGGTCCCAGGGTTCTGGAGATCAGGGAAGTGGGTGTTTGTAGTGGCCCTTGTACCTCTGGAATTCATGCCCTTCCTTATTTCACAGTGTTAGGATATAGTAAATAATAGAACCCTCCATACATATCATTTCTCTATTTAAATTTGTTTTCCATCTCTTTCTGGGCACCTTACATGCAGTAAAGAATTTAGCTTTGCCCTAAGAGATATCTGGCCTTTCTCTGCCTTAGTCTCTGGAAGGTAATCTGCATCATACCTGATAGGAATATCCTTCTTTAAGGTGAGGCTAGCCACAGCAACAGTCTTAGGATGAAAGTTAGCCCCTTGGAATCTTAGGATCCTGATGGCCACACCCAACAGTGTTAGGGTCAGGGCTGGCCATGCCAGACAGACCAACCATGTGCTGAGACTGGGGACTTTGGGTAATGCAGAATCAGCTAAACTAAAGACTGAATTCAACCATGTGGACAACCATCAATCATGCATATGTAATGAAGCTCAAATAATAATTCTGAACACCAAAGCATGGGGGAGCTTCCTGGTTGACAATATTCTTTGCATATTGTCACATAGGGATGTCAGGAGGGTAACACATCCTGACTGCATGGGAGACAACACAGAAACTTGGCACTGGAATCCTTCCAGACTCTGCTCTATGCATTTCTCCATTTGGCTGATTTTGATTTGTATCCTCTCTCTGCAATAAACCATAACCCTGAGGATTACTGTTCTCAGTGAGTTCTGTGAGTCCTAAATGATCAGACCACACAGTGGTTTGGGAATCCCTTGAACTTCACCTTAGTTGGCGAAAGGGTTTGCCCATAGGTTGGTGATCTCACTTTAATCCTCACAGTGATTTCACTGAGGGGAAAACTGAGACACCTAGAAGTTACATTTGCCCAAGGTCACATGGAGCCAGTGAATTCCTGAACCACAACCTAAGAACCTTCTGGGTTTTTTGTCCAGGATTCTGTCCAATAAACAAGCAAAGAAAGAAAAGTGAACATGAATCCAGAAAAAGGAAAAAAAAATCTATTCATTATCTTTCATCATTTTTCTCACATTTAATTTCTGACTGTAGAAATAAAAATTTGCAAACAATATGAAGTTTAAAAATGTACAGAAGTATAAAAAAGAAAAGAAAAATTACATATTATATTCTGACCACATACAATAAGTACTGTCATTATATTTTACACATCTCTTTCTGAATATATACCAGATACACACGAGTGCACATGTGCTCATACACATGTACACACATGCACACACGCGCAACCACACCATGCACAATTTGCTTTACTGCAAGCATAGCATCATTTTTTTCAACTTACCAGC
This sequence comes from Mustela lutreola, assembly GCF_030435805.1. Taxonomy (NCBI): domain Eukaryota; kingdom Metazoa; phylum Chordata; class Mammalia; order Carnivora; family Mustelidae; genus Mustela; species Mustela lutreola. Next base: position 153,042,306 of record NC_081290.1, on the reverse strand, counting down.
ATATTGTATTTTCCCATATCACTGGAATTTTTAGGAAATGCCACTTATAATGACTATGTAAACACTCCAAAGATGGTTGTACTATTATTCAATCATCCCCTGTCACTGGGGGTTTAGACTGAATCCTATTTTTATCTATTGGTGTAAATATCTTTCCACATTTCCAAGACTGCCTCGAGCCACAGTTACATAAGTGGGATTTCTAAACCAATGCTTACAAACATTTTAAAGTTTCTTACTATTTACTGCTTAGATGCTATTCCGTAAAGTTGACCCAGTTTTCCCTCCCCATTGGCAGCACGTTTCAAGGCCAGTCTTAGTCACTATTGCAATGTTTTTAACTCTTACCAATTTATAGCAGGACAATAGTGTCCTATCATTTTATTTTCAATGAGTATAATTATTAGTAAGGTTAAAAAAAAGTCATGTTAATTTATTTTAATTTATTTGCTCTAAGTTTTATAATACCATTTTTATATTGGGTCATTTATATTTTTAATGAATTGGTCATTTTACATAATTTTAATTCAAAGACTACAGTCATAGAAGGAAGCCAACAAACAGATCTTATACTCACAGATATGAAAAGAATTATGGGACAACAAGGGAAGAAGATATATTAAGTATAACAATCAAGTTATTGTAAAACCACTTTTTTAAAAAGATTTTTATTTTTTATTTATTTGACAGAGAGAGATCACATGTAGGCAGAGAGGCAGGAAGAGAGAGGAGGAAGCAGGCTCCCCGCCAAGTGGAGAGCCCGATGCGGGACTGGATCCCAGGACTCCAAGATCGTGACCCAAGCCAAAGGCAGAGGCCCAACCCATCAAGCAACCCAGGCACCCGTAAAACCACTTTTGATACCACTTCAAAATCTCATTATTTCATATTTTGAAATGCTTAAATGAATGATTAAATACATAAGAATTAAACTCTCTAAATATTAACAATAGTAATAATATGTAACAAGCACGACAAATGTATTTGGTAAGAAAAGCATAGAATCCACACTAGAAATCTAGGCAAAAGATGTAAACAGGCAGTGCACACAGGAAGAAATAAATGTAAATCAAGATTGAAAAGTGCTCAACATTTCTAGTGATAAAAGCAAATAAAGGCATATTGAAACATGAACGTACCATCTATTACATTTTATAAAACTGCTTAAAAACGTATCTAGTGCCGATGAGGAGACTGTAACATTGGCACCCTTACTTGGCTGGTGACAGCATAAACAACCGTCCCCTTTCCAACCCCACAGGTATATGTATCAAGAGCCACAAAGAATAAAATTAACTTACCTTCTCTAAGAGACCCAGAAAATCTATCTCAAAGATACAACTCCAAATAATGGAAAAGAGATGTATGTGCCAAAAAAAAAAAAAAAAAATCCAATCCATCATTTCTATAATAGCAGAGTACTATAAGAAATCCAAAAGTCAAATAAAAAAGGAAACCAAGTATGGCATTAGCCACAAGATGAAGTCTCATGTCACCATTAAAACGCAATCTCCTAACCCTAGTAAAAACTGTTACCATTCACTGAAGTCTGACAAAATGGCAGCCACTTTATCAATCTGATGTTCTTTAAGGCACACAACAAATTTTCTTCCTAATTTTTTTCTATTGTGGAAAATACACATAACAAAATGTACCATGTTAACCATCTTTAAGCACATGGTTTGGTGGCATTAAGTACCTTCACACTGTTGTGCTACCATTACCACCACCCATCTCCAGAACATTTTCATCCTGCCAAACTGAAACTGTCTCCATCAAACACTAAGTCCTCATTTCTCTCCTACCCCCCGCCAATGACCACCATCCTACTTCCGCCTCTGTGAATTTGACCACTGTGGGTACTTCATAAAGGTGGAATCATACAGTGTTTTTCACTCAGCATAACGTTCTCAGGGTTCAGCCACGTTATAGCGCGTGTCAGAATTTCCCTCCTTTTTAAGGTTGAGTAATATTCCAGTGTGTGGACAAACCACATTTGGTTTATCCATTCATCTGTCAGTGGACATCTGGGTTGCTTCCACCTTTTGGCTACTGTCAATAATGCTGCTATAAACACGAACACACACATATCTCTCACAACCATTTTACAAGAGAAATGTGGTCCCCCTTTTAAAGATGAGGCAGTTAAGTCCTCTCCACAGTTTTTCTCACACAACATTCCACAACCATTAAGGAGTGGGACCTAGTGAAGAGTCAACCAGTGAAGACCCCTGAAGCCACTGAGTGACAGCAAATGTCACATAGGCAGTGGCTCTGATGGGAAATCACAGATGGGGTAATTGACATCCAGGCTGTCAAGACTATTTTCCAAGATTAGGCTCTTCCTTTGTGGTAGCAACATGGGCTCAGGAAAGATTTCTGCAAACATTTTCAGACATAATCTGGGCACTGACATTATTTGTGGAGAGGTTTAAAGAAGTTTGGTTGTTTAAAAGAAACTACTACCATTAAAATTCAACATCCATCTGCATTGACAAACAGTGGGGAGAAGCCCTTGCCAAACTCACCTTTAAGTTTCTTTATTTTATTTCTCCAAAGTAGAAGAGTCTGTGTAAAAATACCCAGTGCAAATGATCAAAAGGATTAAGGGGCTAGGGAACCACTTACAGAAATGCCCAGGCCTCCAGGAACTCACCAATGTGCTAGGCTAATTTGATTCCTGAGACCAATCTGCAAATACTTTCTGGTGCTTCCAGAGATAAAAGGCTGTATCTTAAAAATACTTTGAGCTGTTTCTTCATATAACATCGTGCAAATAGCATGATAGATGTGATGTGCAAACGTGCTTGTTAACAATGCGCAGCAGCGTTAGAGGTGTTCTAACACTCTTTTAACACTGTTGTTCGAAAATATCTTGAAAGGAAATAAAAAGGACAAATGTCTTCTCTGAGCATTTCCCAGTGTGGCCTTACCCCATGACCCTAAAGAAAGGTGAATGAATGCAGAAGGGTAGGTTATGGACAGTCCATTCCTTGTAAGACAAAATAACCCAGAAGAGATATAAAGGAGTGCCCTGGGGGCTGAAAAATCAGGCACTCTGGAGTCATCTAGGCTTTTGTGGGAGCCAAGTCATCCATGGAACCAGGCATTTTCAAGGAGAACCCCAAAATAAATGAGCCTGTCTTTAAAGTCCCATGTCACAGCTTTCCATCTCATAGGGAAAATGTTATTCTCAACTCTTCCAGGCTTGGGTGATGAGTGTTTGCTACTGTCCAGGCTGGTAAGAAGGAAAGAGGGAGCAGGAAGGTGGCCTCTCCAGTAGATGAGAATAAGAGAGAGCTCGGGAGCTGGTGAGATGCAAACGCAGGGGAGTGTCGCAGGGGGCAGCACCCACTCAGGAGCCAGACTGCGTGGGCTACCCCTTGGCAGGCACATGACTGTGGCAGGGCTGGTGAGACTGAAAAGGGTGGTTCAGACCAGAGCTCCCTGGCATAAGAACCAGGCCTTCCCCAAGGGGCCTACACTCACTTTTGAAGGCCCTTAATTCTCCTTAACTACTCTGTGCCTCAGTTCCCTCGTCTATAAAATGTGGAATTAGAACAGTGCCTGGCACAGAAGGTATCAGTCTATCTCATGCTCTATGCCTCATGTTCAGAGGTTGTATTATATTCTCTACTCAGCTGGGGTGGAACGGGAGAAGACTGGAATTAAAGTCACAAGAAGTAACTTAAACCATGGTTCTAACAAGTCATTTGACACTTTTTTGACTGTGATCCTGAGTCTCCTACTTTTCTGGATGGAACTAAAAATAATGTCTGTTGTTAGAGTCATCAAGATTAAATGAGGTCATATGTGGGAAAGTTCTGGGGAGGAGTAAAGCTCTCTGTAAGTAAATATGAGGTTTCTATGGTTGTTTTCCTTTTGTGTTTCCTGAACAAGGACACCTTCCCCATAAGGACTAAATTCCAGGAGAAGAAAAATAATGTAAGGAAGCTTCCAACTCATCAAACTAAATTTTTATCTCTGAGAGTGTCTAATTCTGATTTTATTCATGCATTCATTCTAGAAATATCAGTTAAGGGTCTCCAGGTACTGATGCAGGGGCTGAGGTGAGGTCCAGCCGACACATTCCAGCCTAGGTGCAAACTATAGTCCGGCTTTCGTCCACACCGTGCAAGGACACTGATTCTCACTCTTTTGATGAATTGTGATGAATCACGTGTGATTCACTGTAGAATCAGAACTAAAAAAGACAGGAGTTTAATGAGAAAGCTCTTAACTCAGGTAAAAAGAAATCCCTGGAAGCAGGTAGGAACCTCACCTCCCTAGACAAGCTGCTTCCTACTGTGCTATTGTAGCTGTTGACAATGTCTTTTGGACAAGAACTTTTGTCCATCAGAGTCAGTAGTACTCAGGAAACAGTGCAGAGCAGAACACTCCCCCCCTCCCCACCACTGTCCCTTGGGCTGCAGGCTTTAGAATATGCGAGGCTACCTCTCTCAGGACAAAGCCAAATGACCACAGGCAAGCAGGCGGCAGCCACGAGTGGTCAGAATCACACAGCTAGCGTGGTAAGAAAGCGAGCTGGGATTGAGAGTTAGACTCCAAATTCTCTGTAGAACTAGTGGCTCCTCCCCAACAGGGTGGGCAAATCTGATGCAGAGGAGATTTCCACAAGGAGAAGGAGCAGGACCACCAGCACCAAGGCCAGCTTGAGCCTGGGAGGGGCTCCTGGGGGGTAGCATCTCACCTGACCAAGAGGGATTCCTGAGGCAAGCCAGGCAGCCCAGACCGGCATGCTTTGTGTGGATTCCCAGGTCCCAGTGTGTGAGCAAAAAACTGGAAGTGAGAGCAGAGGTCCCAGCCCTCCAGGAGGGGCCTGGACAGGGACACAGAGGAGGAAAGCAAAGAGAGACAGAGACTAGAGGACTCGGGACAGAGAGAGAAAGCTTCAGGCAACACCGGGGCACAGGGCTCCCACTCCCTGTATCAGGGCTCCTGGAATTCTTTGCTGCTGCTGTGGAGAGGGTCAGAGAAGAGGTCACCCATCTGGTCCCCACCAGATACCCTAGACACATGGGCACCCCTCTGCTGCTCTATCTGCAAGGCAAAGAGAGACCTCCAGGCCTGCTCACTTCCCTCCTCATGTCACAATCCACCATGGGGCACACATGACCATTAACAGGGTGCCTGCCTGTCTGCACCAGACTGCCGGGCCCCACTGAGGGCCAGGAAGCAGGCATCAGGGCACTTGGACCTAGACGGCATCCTGGGCTTGCCTCCTGGCCACCCACCAGCCCAGGGGTGTGACTTTGGCCAAGCTCTTTCCTCTCCAGGCTTTAGTTTCCTTATCTTTGAAATAGGACTAATTCATAATAGTAACATCAAGGACTGTTGTGAGGATTAGCTCGATAACCCATAGAAAGGGCTGAGAGTAGTCTGGCCCACCCCATACATGAAACCCTACCCAATATTAGCTTTATTTGTAATGGTATGTTTTGTATTGTTATTGATACTACTATCACTGTTATTTCATAATGGGGGGGCTGGGAATCTGTATTTTTACAAGATACCCTAGGTGATTCTTAATAGTAACCAAAATGTGAAAACCACTCTTCTTGAGCCCGGGGCACTGCTTAAAGAAACCAGCCCTCGGGGCGCCTGGGTGGCTCAGTGGGTTAAGCCGCTGCCTTCGGCTCAGGTCATGATCTCAGGGTCCTGGGATCGAGTCCCACATCGGGCTCTCTGCTCGGCAGGGAGCCTGCTTCCCTCTCTCTCTCTCTCTCTGCCTGCCTCTCCATCTACTTGTGATTTCTCTCTGTCAAATAAATAAATAAAATCTTAAAAAAAAAGAAAAGAAAAGAAAAAAAGAAACCAGCCCTCAAACTCTCTCCTGAATCCTAGTACTGGCTGTCTCCATCATCAGGAGGTGCATAGGAGCCCCACAGGCCTTAAGGAAGGAAGGCAGGCAGGCAGAGAAGGGGTGGGGAGGGAAGGGGTGGGGAGGCAGAGGGGAAGGAGAGCACAGAGGAGAGGAGGAAGGATACTAAACCCTGTTAAAAAGTAAACCGAAGGGATGCCTGGGTGGCTCAGTTGGTTAAGCAGCTGCTTTCGGCTCAGGTCATATCCCAGTGTCCTGGGATCGAGTCCCACATCGGGCTCCTTGCTCGGCAGGGAGCCTGCTTCTTCCTCTGCCTCTGCCTGCCTCTCTGCCTGCCTGTGTGCACTCTCTCTCTCTCTCTCTGACAAATAAATAAAATCTTTAAAAAAAAAAAAAGTAAACCGAAGCATATCGAACATCCTAAGTGTTTATTTGAGCAAACATCTAGGCACATAGGGCAGCAACAAACCGGAAGTGGGTAGGAGCCCTCCAGAGAGAGGGGCTAGGGAGAAACTTATATGGAGAACGTGTGAGAGCAAATACAAGAAATTATCTGACTGGCTAAAGCTTAAAGCTTCGTTGGCTGTTTGTGATTGGTCGCTCTTGGCATTTTGATCTCGTGACCTTGAGGTACTCCCAGGCCTCAACTTTGGTTTGCTTCTTAGGAACCACAGTATTAGAGCCTCCTCTGTCTAATGGCCTCCTTGCTTAATTAATTTAACACCTTTTACAAAGATCTGTGGAATGAAAGACGGAGTAGGTGAACAGGAAAATATGAAGAGGAAAACAAGAGTTAATAAATGTAGCATTTACAGGAAAAAAAATAAATATAAATAAATAAATAAATAAATAAATAAATAAATGTAGCATTTACTAAACACTATGCATTGTTCTAAACTCTTTTGATATGTATTAATGAAGTTAACACTCACAAAAACCCAGAGTAAGTAATATCATTCCCATTTTCTGGAGGAGGAAACGGAGCAACGAAGAGGTAAAGGAATCCGAAGCCATACAGATATGAAGTGGCAGAGACTGGACTTGAGGCCCGCACAACATGGCTCCCAGACAGATGACAAGAGGGCAGCTTAAGTGAGGTGGGCTTGTGAGTGGGCAACATCCTTATCAAGACATCAGATCCATGAAAAAGGAAAGGGCCACATGGACAGAAGAAGTCAGGGGTGCTTCAAGAAAGAGAAGGGGGAGGGCATGGCCATGGTCATTAGCAAAAGCAAGAATTCAAAATGGACGGGCTAAGAGGCAGGGAGCTCCTCTCTGCCACAGACCTGATATCATGCCCTGTCACTGGAAACACCTCTCAGCCAGCCCATCCTCCAAGCTCCCCCGCTCAACCCAACATAACCACAACCCCTCAGCATTCGGACATAGCACTTTATATCTGCAAAGTGCTCCTGGATCCACAAATTCATTTTAGTCTCACAGCCACTTCCCCATGCAATTAGCAAGACTAATATTATTATGTCCATTTGATCGATAAGAAAGTCAAGGGTTAAAGAGATGGACTAACTTGCTTGGAGTCTCAGAGCTTGTAGGCAACTGAGCTAACCGAGAAGTTGACCCCTGTCGGTGCACTCCACTCCCAGTTCCTTCTCCCACAACTGTTCTTTGCCCTGGGGCCCACAGGAGTCCTTCCTGGCCACCAGGCCTCTCCAGATCTGGCATTATCCCCAATCTCACTTCCCCACACTCTTTCCCTGAGTTAAATGGTTCATATCTCCAACTCTACCCCTAGCTGCTCTAGTGCCCCCCTTCCAGCCATCTGCAATCAAAGCCCCCCCCTTTAGGGGCTGCTTCTTCCAGGAAGCCCTCCTTGAGTACAGGATCTGGAGAAGAGGCATGAAGTAGGTGGAAAACATATGCAATCCTACAGGACCTGCTATGCTCAGATCTGGACTTTGTGACTCAGTCAGGTTTCCTGAGGTCCCTCACCAGGTCACTGTGAGGAAAAGAGGTGATGTCTGTGGCAGGTAGGAGCTAGCAGTTACCAAGGGGGTTACTCAGAAAACGGTGTTTTTCTTCAAACACAACTGACCCAGGACCCTACCCCACCCCCACCGCCAACCAGATTCTTCTTCACTTGAGACCAATTCCATACCTTGTAACACTTGAGTCCTGTTTTTAAGCCCTTGTTTAGTTTTTCCAACACACACAATGAAATCCTGGAGAAGAAGAGCCATGACAATGGCTCTCCTCTGTCATCCTCCAGGACTGGGCCCAGGATCAGACATCAGTAAATGAATAGGGATCAGAAGATTCTTTGTGCTGAAATTTTCTAACACTTACACAGACTTCTTCTGGATGAGTGTCCTACTGGCCCCGGCACTGCTCATCTGTACAAAGGCCAGTCTCCTAAATGGGATTACAGATCAATGCTCTGCTTTGCCTCGCTGTCCCTAACTGCGGAATTCTATGTAAACTTGCCATGTGCCTTCAAACGGATATAGCTACTACCCAAAGAAAGGTATTAGATGCAACCAGTGCAACCTTACTCCTTGCAACACTGTGTTTTATATGCTCCCTAAATTCCTAAATACTTACTGAACACCTACTAAGTTCCAGGCTCTGCATTAAGTACGGGAGATTCAATGGTGACAAATGTTAAAATAAGGTGATAACAAGAATTTTTGCAGCCCTGGTACCACCAACAGTCAGGACCCACATAAGGAATGGCCCTTTAAAGGAAAAAGATTTTTATTTATCCTCCAGGGAAGATGGCAGGAAGAAGTAAGCTCTAGTTATTTTTCCATTAAATAATAACCATTTTTCAACTCCCCTCATCTTTCCCAGCCAACAAGACCTATCCGAACTGTTAAGCCAAATCAAAGAGCACAGGGAAAGATCCAGGTGTTTGAAGGGAAAGGGAGAGCATTGGATGACTAATACCTCTCTTCTCCCATACAAGATTCAAAACACTACTTTCCTCTTGCTAATTAACTACAAAGAGGTAAGATGTCAGCTCAGTTTCATCTCCAGCTCCTGCAGATAGAAAATGTGATTTCCAACAATGTACTCATTATAAAAAAAAAATCCTAATACATCAAAATTGGGTGCCCTGTGGAGTTCATTATAGGATTTGAGGAATGTCTATACTGTCATTTTATCTTTGCTTTTTTTCTTTTGTCTCATCAGTCACTTAAAATGTCCAAAGAGAAATGTAAGCTTTAAAAAGCATCCTATTGATTGCAAAGTAGAAAAAGTACTGTTGGAGCAATTGTAATTTTTTTTTTTTGGCCCACCATGGGGAGACATTGAGGGGAATTTATAATCCTCTGGTGTATACTTAATACAGACACATTCTTTAGAGATTATTCTCTTGGAGGAATGCTATAAACACAGTTGAGCACTTGATAAGAAAATTCCTCAAGAAAACAATAAACGACAACCATTACATCCTTTGTCCCACTGGAGGTTTCTTACTGCTACAAAGCTAACTAGTAGGTAACCAGTCTAGGAGTGAGCAGCTGACTAGTTTCTGTATCCAACCTGCTGATTATAGAGGATGACCTCCACAACATTTGAGGTGTTTTTTCCAGAACCTGAAGTATATGAAAGGCTTTTCTCATTGGGTTGATCGATGCCCATGTCCTAGGCCTCCCAATGCCCCATTTCCTACTCTCAACCTACTATGAGGGGGACAAGCATTAGGAGAAATTTAAAAAACTGACCTGCCACAAAGGGATCATGGTCCCCTTGCAGCCAAGAGAACAAACACACTTCCGTTAAGTGGCCTAATTAATGCTTAAAAGGGTCCTGTACATTGAGAAACTGACTTCTCAATGCTGCTAAGTGACTCCCAAGTCCAAAATGAGGCTTGCTTGTGCCTTGATGTCAGTGGGCTATACAAGAAGAGTGGTCCACAACCCTATGCCGTGAAATCACACTTTCTGAAAAGTAGTCTCAAACCTCTCACTGTACCGCACATTGGAATCTGGATGCAGGAGATCTGGAGTCAGGCCCAAGCATACGTATCTCCTTCACAAAGATTGACGGTTGCTTCTAATGCAAAGTTGGGAAAGGGAACCGTGAAATTAGTCACTGGATATGTGCAGCTATATCCAGGAAGAGGAAACCAGAAAGATGATCTTTTAAACAAAGTATCAGGGTTATAAGAGATCTGAAAGGTCAGCTAGCCAAATGCCCCATTGTGTTTAACCCCATGGCAACATTCAGGTGACCATTTCAAGTGAGAGGATGCACGTTGCTTCACAAAGTATCCATGTCATTGTTGAGCTGTCCTAATTGCTGGAAAGTTCTGCCGTTACAATGTCAAACCTACCTCCTTCTATTCATTGGTCCAGGTTGTACCTCTTGAGTTCTCATCATGCTGCAGAGTGACTCTTAAAAAGGCTAGAATCATAGGACATGGTGGTGCAATTAAATGAGTGCTGACTTTGGGGTCAAAAAGCCTACTCTTGGGTGCAAAATATGCCAGATAAGCGGCTTAGCTTCTCTTTGTCACAAATTCCTCATTTGTAAAATGGGACTAATAAGAGCTTAGTGTATGGATTGTAGAGTATGGTTAAGAGCATTCAATAATGGAAATAAAGGGAAAGCCCTCGGGGAACTTAGCAGTAGTAATAAAATCCATGGTCTCAGGATTAGTCCTTCTCTAGCCATATACTACTCATGATGAACACATCATGATGGCATAAAGTTCACTCTGAAAAGCCAACAACTTTCAAACCACAAGGATCTAGGTTATTACAAACAGAACAATATGGACTGCTTTCCAAGCAAAGATGGGCTGTTCTGGGTAGGCTGCCAAGGGCAGGTTTTCCTAAAAGCGTATGTATTCCAAATCCAAGTGAAAAGACAGCTAGTGAACCCCCGCAATCATGAACTGAAAGGTCTTTAAAACCAAGTCACATTTTTTCATATTCTTCAAAAACTATTCTTGATTCATAATAACATGGATGAGAAAAGGCAACCCAATTGAAGCTTGTCATTGCTCATACTGTGGCTGCTTATACAGAATTTCTAGAAGAGCTACTTTAAGGCATACAAAGATAATAATTGCCTATTCATTTTGAACATACACCACCTTACAGTTGCTTTTTAAGTTCATGTGGTAGTAGCATATTCTCCCAACTTGAATGATACATTATTTATAAATAGCCCGCCCAGGAATGATTTGGCAGGATGCTCCAAGAAGCATGGCTCTGACTTATTTAGATGTCTACATTCACTAATAAGAAATAATAACTTTCTGTTTCATTTAAATATTTTGAGAAGAATGGCACTCTAAACCAAGCCTTTAGATTTTGTGCATAATAGCCCCATACTGAAATACTATTGGTGGTCTGGGAGACGCCTTGGCTTTTTCTCCTTCTTTAAATAGTACCAAAAGCACCAGTTACTTTGTCAAAAAAAAATCAATCCCAGAGCCTTATCTTGAAAGCATATCAATAATATGAGTGACCAAGGTTTAATCTTAATGTATAACTATGTAAATATCATATAGAAACTTTTAAAAATAATCAGCAAAATACCAAACCAGCTGATTCTACACATTCAGTCAAATATTGTCTAATTCAGGCATTCTTTTTTTTTTTTTAAGGTTTTATTTATACATTTGAGAGAGTAAGCGAGTGAGCGAGAAAGAGCATGCGAGCATGAGCAGGGGGAGGGAGAGGGAGAAGCAGACTCCCTTGCTGGGCAGGGAGTCTGATGCAGGGCCAGATCCCAGGACCCCAGGATCATGACCTGAAAGATAACAGATGCTTAACAGACAGAGCCACTCAGGCGCCCTAATTCAGGCACTCTTAATGGGGGTAATACCATTCCCGGTGAGGGGAGAAAACTGGCTCTTAAGGGACAAAATCATCTTACATATCAAAATGCTGTGGCCTTCCAAAGGGCCACAGTAATATAAACTCATATATAGCATATCTCTGATATTAAATTTTAATGGGGAATAGAGTGAGACAATTAGGAAAGAAATGTCGAAAAAGGTTCCCTAGGATGGCTATAATTCTTTAAAGATTGAGAAATGCTGATCTAATTAATTCAATTAATACATCAGTACAATCAAAATGGTGAAGCAATTTACCATAATTCCTGCCTCATTTCCACTTCTGGATGGGGTTTGTAATAGAACATGACTGCCAGAGGAGGGATTCATTCAACAAGTACTTATAGCATAGCTAGCTTGAGCTCTGAGGACTCTTTTGGGGGCAACTAACACAACAATGAAGAAGACAGTTCCTAGCCTAGTGGAGTTCACAGTCCATAAGGGGAGAGAAACATGTACATGGGAATGTACAGGATAAGACAACAGCTGCTCGGAAGAGGAAAGTGCTCAGAGTTCTGTGGAGGCACATGGGAAGAACACCAAGGTCAGCCTTGAAGAGTGAGGGAAGACTTCTCAGTGGAGAGGACCACTCCAGTGTTCTTTTTTTTTTTTTTTTAATTTTATCTATTTATTTGACACAGAGAGAGATCACAAGTAGGCAGAGAGAGAGAGAGGAGGAAGCAGGCTTCCCGCTGAGCAGAGAGCCCGACGCGGGACTCGATCCCAGGACCCTGAGACACTACCCGAGCCGAAGGCAGAGGTTCAACCCACTGAGCCACCCAGGTGCCCCACTCCAGTGTTCTTAATGCTAAGCTCCACCGTAGCCAAACTTGACCCCTAAGCCTCTCTCATTCATCAGTCTAGGGTACTAATACCAGTCACATCATATTAGATCGGTGTATATCCCAAAAGAGGTTCCATAGGAACTAACACCAGAATCCCAGTTTTGGACTTAAGGTAACTCATTCCATATTAACCCAAACCCTGCATTAGACTTTTTGTACCTTGAGATAAGTGGTACTCAGTAAGTACAGGTTAATGACAAAAATATTTTGTGCAATATACTTTTTAAAGATTTATTTATTTTTTTAAAAGATTTTATTTATTTATTTATTTGACAGACAAGGAGATTACAAGTAGGCAGAGAGGCAGGCAGAGAGAGGGAGGAAGCAGACTCCCTGCCGAGCAGAGAGCCTGATGCAGGGCTTAATCCCAGGACCCTGAGATCATGACCTGAGCTGAAGGCAGAGGCTTAACCAACTGAGCCACCCAGGCACCACTATTTATTTATTTTTGAGGGAAGAAACTTAAGTAGACTCCACACTGGTGCGACCCTAACCCAGGGCTTGATCTCACGACCATAAGATCACAACCTGAGCGGAAACCAAGAGTTGGATGTTTAACCAGCTACAGCACCCAGGTGCCCTGTGCAATAATTTTATAAAAATCACAGAATATTTTCAAATGCACTAACCAAATCTTCATATAACTCCATGTAATATCACATCCATTTTATAGATGAGAAAATCAAGTCTCAATGAGGTCAAACTATTTGAATTAGAGATAGGTAGCAGAATTCAGTAGGTTTGAGCCAAGGCTCCAACCCAGACATTGACCCCATGGGCCTGATGCTCTTTCCCCATAAACACTGAGGCTGAGGATAACTACTAAATGATTGCTGCCTATGGCTGCCTATAGATCCCAATTCAGCTAGAATCATTGATATTGGGATTTTTTTAGTCTTGACTAGAAGGCTTTATTTATTTATGAGTGAGAAAGTGCACATGAGCATTTGGGGGAGAAGAGGAAGAAGGAGAAACAGACTCCCTGATGAGCAGGGAGCCCCATGCAGGACTCAATCCCAGGACCCCAAGATCATGACCCGAGCTGAAGGCAGACACTCAACTGACTGAGACACCCAGACGCCCCACGGATTAGCAGTTCTTTGATGACAGCTAGTAATTAATCTATGAACCCAGAGACAGTCCTGAACAAAACCAAACGGTATCAACAATGAAGTGCTGAGACACTATGTCAAGAGTATTAAAGGTGCAGTCAGAATATTTGGTTTGGATGAACTATTTAACTTCTCTGAGTCTCGGGTTCCTCATCTGCAAAACAGTTATAATAAAAATGTCAAAAAATTCACTTCATTACACACACATTCGCACATAGACACATAGGCTTTATTAACGCTTAAGTGCTCCAATTCTTAGCTCCCTCTTCTCATGCCTTCTCCCATCCTGGGACAAGGTGAGTAATTTAATGAATGTGGGCCCGAGTCATGGCTATATGCACACCACTAAGCCAATGATATGAGAAATCCAAAGACACATGATACAGGGCCCGCTCTTAGGGAACTCTGAGAAACACTACCAATGCAAGGTAGAAAGTCTTAGGTGCCACTGGAGTTCACTAGAGAACAGGGAAGGTGTCATAAAGGAGGTGCATGTGAACTAGACATTAAGAAATGAGGACATTTTAGGCATACAGAGCTGAGAATGTGGTTATTTCATATGATAAAAATGACAAGCACCACAGCACAGAGAAGGGAAACCACAGAATGGATATAAAGGCCTTAATTAACTGATCCACACTATTCCTTCTGGCAAACATGGTGGCCAATAACCACAGCATCAGAATCCATGCAGCTTTCTCTGGTACATCTGCATACTTCTGCTCCCACAAGTTGAAGCCTACCTTACCAAGCTGGCTGTGTTTGCTCCCAAACCTGTTTAGACCAATTGTGCTTTATCTTGCAATTACAAAATGTAACTAAATATTATATACAAACAAAAAAAAATAAGAGTTTTGTTTCTATTGAGAATTGAGTTTAGAAAAACTCAGTAAAAGGAAGCTGTTCAAAAATACTCTGACATTAAGTATAGGAAAGACTACTACATAAGATTAGGAAGGGTGGGGAAGGGTGGTTGTCAGGGGCTGGGGGAAGGGAATAATGAGGAGTTATGGCTTCATAGGTACAAAGTTTCAGTTTTGCAAGATGAGTCCTGGAGTTGGAGGGCGGTATTGGTTGTGCAACAATGTGAATGAACTTAATACCTACAAAAGTGTACCCTTAAAAATGGTTAACTTGGTAAATTTCGTGTTAATGGGAATTTTGCCATAATTAAAAAGAAAATGAAAAAAAAAAAAGATTGCGGAGGAAATCATAAAATCCTAGATAAACCCTATGTTTAAATTGTTTCACACACACACCTAAGTTCTTACTTGATTTGAAAGAACCCAAACTAGAAATTGTAGATAATAATCATCATGGTAAACAGTTAGTGCTTATTCTGTACAAAACATAGCAGTTCTAAGCAGTTTACATATAATGATTTATTTAATCCTCCCAACAAGCCAATAAGAAAGGGGCTGTTATGATACCCATTTTAAAAATGAGGGCAATTAATTAGGCACAAGAGGTTAAATGGTATGACCAGGATCACAGGACCAATCAGTGGGAGAAACAGAATGCAGACTAAAAACGTAAGCCCCAGAGTCTGCACTCTTACCCATCCCCTGCCCCACTGGGCTAGGGAAGGAAGATAAAGAGGCACTCCCCAGAGAGACTCGCCATCAAAGGAAAGATACCCCAAATTCAAAGGTTGGCACAAGAAGCTATGTTTATTTAAGTCTATTTAAAAAGGGGGGGGATTCACCCTCCCTTTAATCAATTTTCCTGTTTAACCAATTATCATCCCCAAAAGCAGTGTAGAAGACATTTCTACTACATTCATCCTAACTGGAGCCTGAGATACTAAACAGCCCAGGAGGCAAGCAGCCAGCCCACACCGGTAATCCACGGGAAGGAATGGCTTCTGCTGCTGGAGCATGACAGGAGCCTGTAGTCCCCCGACAAGCACAGAGACGACGGAGACAGCTCTGAAGTCAGCTGATAACGATGTGCACTTTTTACATGACAAGATATAGGATTCATTGTGTGTCACTGGAACCTAAGAGAATGTCTGGATGCATCTGGCACGGTTTATTGGAACAGAGACTCCTGTAAGAAACCTTTTCTAATCAAGGAAATAGCTCTGTGTGTGTGTGTGTGTGTGTGTGTGTGTGTAAGGTGAATACATATGTATACAATGTGTCTGCATCTATCATTTGAATTGGCTGAATGATCAGGGAAGTCTTCTGGGCTAGGTTTAAGGAAGCTCCTGGAACCAAGAATGGGATTTTCCCTCCTTTTGTCTTCAAAAGCAATCGACAAGCACTATGCATTTTCTAAGGGTCAGCACTGACCTAATTTTTTTTTGGGGGGGAGGGTAAGGGTGGAGGTGAAAGGAATTCAGTCAAATCAAATCAAGTCTTTTCATTAACAAACTGTAGAGAGGAGTTTCTGGGAGCTATAGAAGTAATGTGTTTTTTCCTGGTTTTTTTTTTTTTTGTTGTTGTTGTTGTTGTTGTTGTTGTTGTTGTTGGAGAACTCTAAATTCTCGGATCAAAAAAACAGATTTGGTGGCAAGAGAGAGTTGTTAAGAGCTGCATTAAAGATTAACTTCAGCCCCAGGTGCGCTATTTTGGTGGTAAGGGGGTCTAAAGGCAAAGACTGGATTAAAGAGGCATCTCCACTCTTCTGGGTTTACCCTCACCCACTGTAGCCATCCCTCACTTATCAGAGAACAGAGGAGAATGTTCTGAATGTTGTGGGTACATCACGAAAGCACCACTGTACTTGCTTCCATCATGCAGGGCTGCACAGACAATGGGACTGGTCACCCCAGACACCCATCGCCCACATGGCAATGGCACTGGCAAACAGGAATTTCTCTAGGTCTATTAATATTGAAAAACACCTGGATAAATGAATTTTAGAGTTTTCACCTTGGTAGATATCCTTTATGTAAGGTCAGTATAAATTACATTCCTTAAGCACTAAAATAACTAACGAAAATAAGCCCAAAGTGACTTTCAAAATATAAATTTCAAGCTGTAGATACATCAGTAACTATTTCTGTACTATGTTCTCCATCTTAGCCCTTCTGCAAATTAGGGATAATTGTACTTGCCAGATACTTACTTCAGAGGGTGGCGAGAGGATAATGTTTGTAAAGCTTGTTGGGTTTTGTGGATGAAAGGTTTCTGATTAGTACAAATTGTAAATTATTACTATTCATTAGAAAGAACAAATGAATTATTTCAGCTCCTAATGCATCTCTGACACCATATGCTATTGTACACAGAAGGATAGTCTTGAAGAACACACCCTGTTCACAGCACCTCTATTAAATGAAACTACATCCCTCTATCTTAAAAAGAACACTTTAGAGCAGCCTGAAAACCCTGAAAAGTAAGCCCCATATTTCTTTGTCCCTTTATCTAAAAAGCAGAAAAAAAATATAATTAGAAACGTGGATAAGAAGCCTTCACCATTGTGCTTGGCTATAAGCTTCAGATGTTTGGATCCCAGCTTGATAATGGCCATCGTCTTGATCAGGTCCCTTCACAAAGCAGGCTCCTACTTCACAGACAGGGTGGGGTCAAGGTCTCTGACACAGAGAATAAAGTAAAATTCTCCATAGAGGAGTCACTCCATAGAACCCAGGCACTGTGTAGACTTGATACCATTTTCCCCTGTGGTACACGCCGGAAATCATCCCTCAAAGACCATTTCTTATCGTAGCACTTGCTAAGGTATGTTGTATGTGGTCTCCTGGTTCCCACATTCACTGCACTTGAATTGTTTCGGAGCTCTGTTTTCTCAGCTTCACACAGTCTAAGCCTTGGGTGCTGGTTAGTAAGTCCTGACATTCCCATGCTTGTGTCCCCTCAGGCTCTTTGTATCCAATTATCCATGAGGGTGGAAATTGGAAGATTATGTTCATGTCAGTGTTCTCCAGTAATTTCCATTAAATCCATCCTTTTTGATATGTAAGTTAAACTTTCTTTTCAACAGCTCCAGTGACAGAGAGAAAAGAAGGAGGCTGAGGAGGATGAGAAGGACAAGGAAGTGGAAGGGGCGGGTAGGTAGAGGGGAAGGAGAGAAAAGAAGGATTGACACATAAAGATTTAAACTAAGTAGCTTAGAGCTATTATAATTCATTGGCAATTTTGATAGAAATTATTTTCTTTGGTAATTTCCTTCGATAGTTGCTTTATCAAGATAAAACTCACATACTGCACACTTTAGCCATACAAAGTGTGCAATTCACAGAGTTGGGCAACCATCCCCACAATTAAAACATTTCAATGCTCCAAAGTAAAACTCCATGCCTTTTCGTCCTTATCCTCCAAACCCTCTGTACCCTCTAGTCCTAGGCGACCACTAATCCAATTTTTGCCCCTATAGATTTCTGTACTGTGGAAATACACACATTTCAAATAGAAGGAATCATGCACTATGTGGTCTTTTGTGATTGGCTTCTTTCACTGACACTGTTTTCCAGCTCAACCATGTTGTTGCGTGTGTCAGTATTTTGATCTTTTTTTTATTGCCAAATAATACTCTATTCTATGTATATATCACACTTTATTTATCCATTCTCCCGTTGATGAACATCTGAGTGGTTTCCACTTTTTGGCTACACTGAATAGTCAAACCATGCTGGTATGAACATTCATGAGCAGGCTTTTGGGTGGAGGCAGGCTGTTATTTCTCTAAGAGTGGGACTGCTGGGTCACATAGCAACTCTATGTTTAACCTTCTGAGGAGTGGCCAGACTGCTTTCCAAGGTGACCTCACCACTTTCCCTTCCCACCAGCAGGGTATGAGGGTTACAAATGCTTTTTTGACTTGAGTTTTATTAGACATAAGTATCCAAAAAAAAACCCTTAAAAATTAAATAATTAAATAATTCAAAAAGAAGAAATCACAATAAAAATTTTAAAATACTTAAAGCCAAATTACAGCGAAAACACTTCAGCTGACCCTTGATCAACACAAATTTGAGCTACATGCATGCACTTATATGCACATTTTTTTACAGTAGTGTGTAGTAAGTGTACTTTCTCTTCCTTGTGATTTTCTTAGCAACATCTTCTTTTCCCTAGATTACTTTATTGTAAGAACACAGTGTATAATACACCTAACATAGACAACATGTGTTAACTGACTATTTATGTTACGGATAAAGCTTCTGATCAACAGTTGGTTATTAGGAGTTAAGTTTGGGGGAGTCAAGAGTTACATGTTGATTTTTGACTGAATGAGGGGTTGGTGCCCCCAACCTTCCCACTGGTCAAGGATCAACCATACTATCAAAACTATTGGGGGGGCACATGGATGGCTCAGTGGATTAAAGCCTCTGCCTTCAGCTCAGGTCATAATGCTCTCTGCTCAGCGGGGAGCCTGCTTCCTCCCTCTCTCTGCCTGCTTCCTCCCTCTCTCTGCCTGCCTCTCTGCCAACTTGTGATCTCTGTCTATCAAATAAATAAATAAATCTTTAAAAAAAAACAAAACAACTATTGGGGGCTGCCTAGTTAAATGTCTGACTTGGTTTCAGCTGGGGTCATGAGCTCAGGATGGTGACATAGAGCCCCACAATGGGCTCCATGCTAGGCATGGAGCCTGCTCAAGATTCCTTCTCTCCCTACAACCCTCTGTCCCTCCCACTCCATCTAAATATATATGTACACACACACACACACACACACACACACACACACATATATGTCTCCCTATATATAGGGAGGCCCCAAAACTGGTTCTTTGTTAGATATTTATAACTTCAATTCAATTATTTAAAGAGAAAGGAGCAAAAATTTAAAGTATCAATGAACAAATTAGAAAACAATCGAACAAAAACAGTTAAGGGAAGGAACCATAAGAGGGAAGCATGAACTAATGAAACATAGAACAAATATTCAATATAAAAAATACTGAAGCCTTGGGACGCCTGGGTGGCTCAGTTGGTTAAGCAGCTGCCTTCGGCTCAGGTCATGATCCCAGCGTCCTGGGATCGAGTCCCACATCGGGCTCCTTGCTCAGCAGGGAGCCTGCTTCTCCCTCTGCCTCTGTCTGCCTGTGCTCGCTCGCTCTCCCTCTCTCTCTCTGATAAATAAATAAAATCTTAAAAAAAAAAAAGAATACTGAAGCCAAAAACTGATGAAGAAAAAGGAGAAAGTACAAATAAATTATGACATAACTACCACTGCAGCAAAGACTAAAATGATGAGAAAAACACTGTAATAATTTTATGTCAACAAAAATATAACTTTCCAAAAGTGATGCACAAAGAAAAAACGGCTGATTTTTTTCTTTAATAGTCATGCTTTAAAAATGGATTATTAGTGGGGTGCCTGGGTGACTCAGTGGATTAAGCCTCTGCCTTTGGCTCAGGTCATGATCTCAGGGTCCTAGGACTGGGCTCCGCATCAGGCTCTCTGCTCAGCAGGGAGCCTGCTTCCCCCATCTCTCTGCCTTCCCCTCTGCCTACTTGTGATCTCTCTTTCTGTCAAATAAATAAATAGGAAAAAAAATGGATTATTAGTTTAAAAAAATCAGGGCACCTGGGTGGCTCAGTTGGATAAGCATCTGCTTTCGGCTCAGGTCATGATCCCAGGGTCCTGGGATGGAGCCCTGCATCAGACTCCCTTCTTAGCAGGGAGCCTGCATCCCCCTCCCCACTCCCTCTACTAGTGCTCTCTCTTTCACTCTCTCTCTGTCAAATAAATAAATAAAATCTTAAAAACAATACAAAACAAAACAAAACAAAAAACCTTCCCCAAAGGAAAACATAAGTCCTGAAGGGCTTCCAGGTAAATTCTATAGAATAATCAAGAAATGGATAGTCCAAATCTTATACAAGCTCTTAAAATACTAGATAAAAGGGGGAATGCTCTCCAACACATTCGGTGAGGTTGGTATAACTTGATACTCAAATCAGACAAGGATGGTATAAAAAAAAAAAAAGAAAAGAAATCTATAGGCCAGCTCAGTCATGTACCAAGATGCAAACTCCAACAACAACTGAACGAGCAATATATTTAAAAGCTAAACTTCATGGCCAACATAGGTTTATTTCAAAAATGTAATCAAAATCGTGACCAGGAATTTTTCATCAAAGTTGATAAAGTGATTCTTTGTTAGAATGGAAGAGTAAAGGGATAAAGACAGCCAAGACTCTCCTCCAAAAATAGTTGAAAAGACCTGTCTTATCAAATAAATAATTAATAATTACGATGGTTCATTGGTATAGTGATCAATAAACCACACTAAAAGAACAAAATACTAAGCCCAGAAAGAGATCCAAGCAAGTATGAAAACTTAGTATATGACAAAGGTAAAATTGTAGACCCCCAGAACACCTGATCCTTCATAAAGCAAAGAAAATCAGAATCTCACATCCAAAAAAAAAAAAAAAAAATCAATTGCAGTTACATGAAAACTTTTTCGTGCGAAAGTCAAAACTCCTTTATTGTCCTATAAAAGCCAACAGAGGGGAAGATATTTGTGATCCTGGGTTAAGGAATCTAGGCAAGATACAAAATGCACAAACCTAACAAAACAGTTTAATAAATTCAATCACATCAAAATTAAGAACTGCTCATCAAAAGACACATAAAGGATTTTTAGCAAAATATATTTGAAAACTTTAAGTCAGGAAGAAAAAAGACAAAAATCACAATAGGATAATTAGCAATAGGTCAAAAGAGGCATTTCACAGAAGAGAAATAAATATATGAAATATATTTAATAAATATATGAAAATTATTTGTAACTCATTATAATTAATAAAACACAAGTTAAAACCACAAGATGCCATTTCATGCCTATAGAACCAACAAAAATTTACACCCTGAGAAAGGTCTATCCTACTTCAGAAATCAAGAGCTGCAGATATGCTCAAAATTCCAGAAGGACCTATAGATACTCTTACACAAAGACACCAGGAATGTGTAAGGATATACAAAATGGCACTGTTTATAATAGGGGGAAAAATGGAAACAATCCAATGTCCATCTACAGGAAAATGAATAAATAAATTGCAGCCTGGCCATACAATAATATGCCACCAGCGGAAAAGCAGTGATGAACTACAGCTATGTGGTTCAATGTGGATGAATCTCAGGAATGAAACATTGGCTAAGAGAAATAATTCATGCAAGAACCCATTCAGTATGACACCACTTATGAAATGGTCTTAACAGGCAAAGCTAAATAATATATTGCTTTGGGATATATAAGCAAGTAGCAAAACTACAAAGAAAAGCAAAGGGACATTAAAAACCAGACTTAGATGGTGGACACTGCTGGGAAGAAGGCCAGGGGATCCAGCGAGGGAGGGGCATGCCAAGGGCTTTGACGTTACCCGTCAATCTCTAGTTCTTAAGTTGAATGATGGGTTCCTTTTATTATCAGGCTTTACAAATTAAATTCATTTGACAAAGTCTCTTTCATGGACCAAATATTTAAATTTACTTTAAAAGGACTATCTGTAATGTCCCTAGAGTATCAGACTTGTATCTGTTTTTATTGAAAAAAAAAACTTTGGATATTAACCTTTATTTTTCATTTTTAGGGGAAGTTATTCTGAATACCTCACCTAAGCATTTAATTTTAATTATATATACAAGCATGCAAGTTAATTACTAGTCTACTAATTTTTTTTAAGTTGTACTATGTCAATCCAGAATCATTTTCATTAGAGAGCCCATGATTCAAACTCTTTTTCCCATTTCCTTTATTTCTTCAGAAGCCTTATAGATGATAAGACCCAAAAGGTGGCTTGGAGGATGGTCAATGACTCTTGGAAACTCTCTTCAAGGAGGTTAAATAGGATTGCTCTTTGCAATAAACCTTAAAATGAACTAGGTATTTTCTTATCATAAGCAATGCCTCCATGGAATGACTGGGTTAAAAAATCAGGATTTGAGATGAGAGCTGTATTGTTCATAGCTGGCAAGGTCCAAAGACTTCCTGACGATGGCCTTCTGAGAACACTCTGATTCCTCCCCCCAGTGTGGGTCATCTTTAGGCCAGGAAGCTTTAAGTTGGAGGGGGAAGACATGGTTAGCTTCTTCATGCTCTGCTTTATCCTCCTTCTCTGTCATTCTGACCCTTCCATTGTTGAGCCCAGACAGAGAGAATATAGGGGAGAAAGAACTCAGCCCTATATGGTAGGTGACATTTGTAATCTGTGTTATGAACTGAATTGTGTCCCTCATAACTCATACATTGAAGTTCCAACCCCCAAATCCTCAGAATGTGATTATATTTGAAAGAGGGTCTTTAAAGAAATAATTAAGTTAAAATGAGGTCAATTGAGGTATCCCTAAATATGACTGGAATCATTATAAAAACAGGGGGTTAGGACACAGACACACACAGGGGTCAGACCAAGTGAAGACACAGTGAGAAGATAGCCATCTACATGCCAAGGAGAGAAACCTCAGAAGAAACCAACCCTGCCATCACATTGATCTTGGTCTTCTAGCCTCTAGAGCTGTGAGAGAATACATTTCTATTTTTTAAGCCACGCAGTTCACAGACTTTGTTATGGCAGTCCTATAAAATTAATACAATTGGTATTGAGGTTCCCTCTATATGTAGGCAAATGGGTCATTAAAGTTTCTTTTCCTCATTGGGTAATTTTATAGGTTTCTGGGGATCTTCCCTTTAGAACCTCTGGACAGTGCTCCCTGGAAACAGACAGGATCTCTCCTCTCTCTGACCCAGCCAGCTGCTTACTACTGCCCCTACCTGCTCCTAACCTCTGGGCTTCTAGTATTCCACCCCGTAGATTTCTCTATAGGACTACTTTTGTCCGTCCATGTGGTTCTCTTGGGAGAGATACTTTGTAAAAGATCCCAGGCTGGCTTCCTAGCACAGGGTCTGATTCTGGAAAACAGACACCTCTGACCCATGATAGTAGAAGCACAACTAGATCCCATCCCTTGATACCTCTGGTTGTGTCTTCTTTCCATTGCCAGCCAGCCAGCTCTTGGCACAGCAGCCCGCCTTTGCCCTCCATGGGCAGGACTTACACACTAATCCCTAGATTTCCTTACACACTAATCCCCACAAATTCTGGGATCAGATTTGAAATTTTCCAGGTCACCTCCTTGAGGTTTCCTTCATTTGGCTTAAGGTCACAACCAGGTATCCACTTCACTGACTCTCCCTATGTACTGGGTGGGAGAGAATGCCTCATTTTCCAACACGTGCTCCAAGAAATCTTTGCTCTCAACACTTTATACACCTGTCTCATGCTGGTATAAACATTTTAACTATTTCCTACGAGGTCCTATACCAGTGGTCTAGAACCTCCCTCCACAATGTGTAGCTTGGTGCCACCTCCATTGTTCTAGGTTCTGGGGCTCCGCGGACTTTGGTGAGTGGAATTTAACATCTAGTTCCACTTCATTTTCCTGCTGCCTACTTCTCTGGATGATATGAAGGAATTCATCAGTAGAAATGACTGAGAGGCAGAGGCCACACACAGGCCAACAGAGAGGTGTGGGGGTTGGCTTGCTATAGTTTCTCCTCTCTGCAATTTGGCTGGATGATTTATACCCAGAGAGTGTAGCTGTTCCCTACACCCCATGGAACAAGGTAGAAGAAACAACCGATTTCTTGAAGAGAATAACCTAGAGAATAATCCAAGAGGCAAGGGATGATGAAGCCTGGCAGTAGCTGATGGAAGAGCCCTGGAGCCCAACCTTCTCAGGGGCAGGAGTTGAATCACATTCTGCCTTTGAACTCCAAGCAGCTATGGTCAGTGCCTTCTGGGTAGCAGGTAATCCCTGAATGCTCCTTAAATGGAATTCTAAATACATGAACCACTGAGAACCTGACTTCAGGTTCTTCAAAACCCTGGGGTTTGTGAAGGAACTAGTGAAAATAGAGGGCAATTGATGAATTTTCATGATGTTTTTGACTTTTTAAAAACACATTTTAGGGGGCGCCTGGGTGGCTCAGCGGGTTAAGCTGCTGCCTTCAGCTCAGGTCATGAACTCGGAGTCCTGGGATCGAGCCCCGTATCAGGCTCTCTGCTCAGCAGGGATCCTGCTTCTTCCTCTCTCTCTGCCTGCCTCTCTGCCTGCTTGTGATCTCTCTCAATAAATCTCTCTCAAATAAATAAATAAAATCTTAAAAAAAAACACATTTTAGTATCTATGGGAAATGATTCAATGCCTGAATATTACACTTATGCGGCATGTGTGTACCCCATGATTTTGCCACAATCTCCCCTTCCTGGCAGGCTTTCCCACCACTTTCCTAGCACTGTTCTTCACACACACGTGGTACTTCTATCTAGACCACTCTGCCCTGTCATCCTTCATCTGCCCAGCTTCAGCCCCTACATGACCCTTGTTCATCCCCACTCCTCTGAGTGTAGGAGCTGTCCGCCCAGGTCTGTCCTGTAGCCTGCAGCACGTTCTCCCTTAAATTAGAATTATCTTCTACTGAATCCCTTGATTTACCAGATAGTTAGGTCTTATGAACCTTTGTACCCCTCATAGGACCCACATGGACACAAATGTAGAAGGGCACATAACGAGTGTTGAAAGAATGTTAGTATACATGTGTGTTTTAACAATGTACATAATTTATTCTTCAGTGATGGGAGACACAGACAAAGGTTAACTCATACTTTTGATTTATAGATCCAGCCACAGTTATTGAACATAAAACAAAGTCGTGATTTTTTTATGTTTTTTTTTTCAAAAAGTAAAAATATGCAGAGAAATGCTTATAAACATTTTTATAAATCTGCTATCCCCTATTAGCAAATCATACCTTATATCGAGTCTACAATAATGAGTAAGATAAATTTGATCACCTTATAGCAACACTTCTCCTGTGAGCCCAGCCTTTATTATGACAGGTGTTTGGTTTTGTTTTTACTTTTGTATGGTAATCAAATGAAATGTCTGAAGACCTATACAATTACTTGCTTATTCTTGCAAAGTCTCAGAAAGCACACTTTTTATCAAATTGATGTCCCTACGTATTCAAATCTTGTTACATTTTTAAGTTCCATTTTCTTACAGAGATTGTTTTCAGACACACACCTTCAAATGAAATAGGATTAAGGAACAAGAACTTTGACTGGGGGGCACCTGGGTGACTCAGTGGGTTAAAGCCGCTGCTTTCAGCTCAGGTCATGATCCCAGGTGTCCTGGGATCAGGCCCCACATCAGGCTATCTGCCCAGTGAGGAGCCTGCTTTCTCCTCTCTCTCTGCCTGCCTCTCTGCCTACTTGTGATGGCTCTGCCCAATAAATAAATAAATAAAATCTTAAAAAAAGAATAACTTTGACTGGTGTGTTTATGAAATGAAAACATAGGGAAGGAACACATCCAGGGTTTTAGACACACACCAATAACCACCCAGTTAAATATTATAACCCTAAACTTGCATTCACATCCTACTTTATGGTTAGTCAAACACTGTTGCATGTGATGGCACATGGTGTTGGCTATCCAACAGTTATTACCCACTCCCCACATTTTCCTTGCTTACAGAATACCAATTATGGTGGATAGTCAGGCAATGGTGGGCAGGCTGGGCCCTTCTGACTTATGAGGGGTAAGTTTTAAATGTTCCAATCTCTCCTTCCTGCTAGCTTTTGTGATTAGGCCCTTGCATTCCATGGCCATTGCCTTCCACTTTGCAGTGACTGGCCTAGGCACAGGGACACAAAACAATTCTAGCCGTAGCGATATAAGGGGACGTCTTCTAAGGGACTTCTAAGAAACTCTTCTCCTCCTTACAGAAAGGACACAAATATGAAGTGCCAACCCCCTTTTTTTGACAGCGGATATTGAAGTTGAGAACCTGGATGCCTGAAAGTGTGGCAGCTATCCAGGGCCAGTGAGGGATGCTGCCAAAGCTGAGAATAGCAGAATAGAAAGATGGGAAGAACCTGAATTCTTGATGATTTTTCTTTTTTGAGCCACTAAATTAACTACCCTGGAACTTCTTGACTTCCAGTTATG
Organism: Mustela lutreola; assembly: GCF_030435805.1. Classification (NCBI taxonomy): domain Eukaryota; kingdom Metazoa; phylum Chordata; class Mammalia; order Carnivora; family Mustelidae; genus Mustela; species Mustela lutreola. The sequence goes on along the minus strand of NC_081290.1, from coordinate 153,015,760 downwards.
TAAAAAACAGTACATGTTCCTATTTTTAAGCCAATTTTAGTTAAGATTTCTGTTACTTGCTGCCAGAAGTATCTACATATTGGATCTCATTAAATTCTCACAACAATGGTGCAAAGCAGGCATTTTACAAATGAAGCAAATAAAATAGCAAAAAATTGCAATGGCTATGCCAAGGTCACATGTCTATAAATGGCATAACTGGATCTGAAACCAGGTCTCATTCCAAATTTGGCGTTTCTTCCCATGAAACCCGATGACACACACAAAAAAGCCTAGAGCAAGAAAACACACTGTCAAATCATTCTGACATCCTTAGCAAGTAAGTCTAAGGCAAACGTGCCATCATGGAAACGGGCTAGCCACTGAGTATAAACACTAGTTCTGTCAAAGACTCTGATATTATGGCTGAACCACTTAACATTTCTCAATTAGGAGACTCTTATTCTCTCACTGTAATTGAAAACAACTGATTTAAAGACAAATCTGGAAACATTAAGTGCCAGCCAATTGCCTACAACTGTTTGGCACTGTGGGAGATGCACAATAAACCAGATACTAGCTTGTTCTTAAGGCATCTGTGCACCTGAGACTCTGAGTCACAGATACTTGAAATAGCTGGAGAAACACACTCATTCTTAGTGTATTAGTCTATCGATAGTCCATATATTAGCCTATATAATGCCAATGACGGCAAGATAGATACCAAACATAGCCACGAAACGCAAAAGTGGTATGGACCCCCCCTTTTAGGTTGTCCAACATCACTCAATAGCTAACAAAATATCTCATATGCCCGTGGGTTAGGTTCAGCCATATGAAATTGCTAACATCCAACCATCTTCCACTACAATAAAAGGCAATTTTGTGCATTTCAACCTTGCTAGGTTCAGTGATGAAGCAGCAAATAAAAAGCTTTCCGTGCAGTAGGGGAGCAGGAACATAACCTGGCAGTAACATTACCATGGACCAGTGCTCTGGAGGAGTACAGGTAGAGGGTGAGGTAGGAGGACATGGGGAAGACACTGAACCTAAACTTGTGGGATCAGGGAAGACTGCTCTAAAGAGGAAAGGCATAAACTGAGCTCTCAGTGGGAAATAGCCTCGATATAACTGATTTCTTAAAGCTCTAAGAATGTGTATTTCTAAATGAATGTTCATACTCCTCCCCCAACCCACCCCCACTCTCCTGCCCCCGGCCATTTTCACCCATTACGCATATGTCTGGAGAGCCAGCTATTTTATTTTAATTAATTCTTTTAACAGGGTTATGTTGAGTAGTTACACAGAAAACATGTAATGCATGCTTTAATAATCACCCCATCCATCAAGGTGAGAATTAGTATCCCCACTTTCACTAATGAAGACACAAAGGCTCAAACAGATACCCAAGATTATGTAGCCATTTAGCAGCAGAGGCTGGAAAAAATTATGGTAGGAAATAAGAAGAAAACAACAGCATGATCCCCGTATAATCAATGACCTAAATGTCCTTTGTTTAAAAACAAACAAAAAACCAAGGGCAAAAAATTTTTTTTTAATTCTACTTGAAGGCAAAAAATTATTGGGGCATCCAGGTGACTCAGTTGTTGGGCATCTGCCTTAGGCTCAGGTCCTGATCCCAGAATCCTGGGATCAAGCCCCGAATCAGGTTCCCTGCTCAGCAGGAAGCCTGCTTCTCTCTCTCCCACTCTCCCCTGCTTGTGTTCCCTCTCTTGCTGTCTCTCTCTGTCAAATAAATAAATAAAATCTTTAAAAAAAATTATTCTGGGGATTCTGGGGTGGCTCAGTCAGTAAGCATCTGAGTTCAGCTCAGGTCATGGTCCTGGGTCTCAGAATGGAGCCCTGGGTGGAGCTCTATACTCAGTGAGGAGTCTACTTCTCCCACTCCCTCTGCCTCTGCCTCCCCACCCCCTCATCTGTGTATCCTCTCTCTTTCTCTCTCAAATAAATAAATAACATCTTTAAAAAAGAAAAACAATTTGGCATTACCTTGTAAAGTGAACATTCATCAAAAGACAAAAAATCTATTCCGGTCACTCACCCAAGACTAGTATAATTGCCCTGACTACCACCCAGATGGTACCCATGAGACTTAGAGCTCCAATAAACTCCAGAGGACCAAGCCAGAAGTCAAATTAGTCAGAAGAAGGGCTTAAGATGCTTAGGTCCTTTGACATCACCTCAGAAAGACCATCTGAAATGTCTAAAGTTCCATAAAGAGCTCCATTCACAAAAGATAACCACGTTAGCCCCCTTTTCCAGGAGTTACCATGAGATTGCAGGAAAGTGGAGCTGCAAATGACTTAAATTCTGAGATTCTACAGGCTCTTCAGCATAAATCTACGTCCTCGTCTTGGGAAGCCCATCTTAATGGCATCTCTTAGCTTTCCTGGCAGCTAGTGTGACCTCGCAACTGAGTCCTATAAGAATGTGAGCAGGAGTGATACACACCATCTCTGAGCCCTGGCCTTCAAGCAGCAGGGTGGCCCAGGCCACACTCTGGCTGCCCATTTCAGACTACACAGGTCGATGACAACAGGTACCTAGGGTGTGGCCGAGCCACAAAATGGAAGCTGCCTGGTTCTCTGAATCACCACATGAGATTAGCAGCCCACTGACCAGGAATACCCGCTTGCAGCTGTTATGTGAACAAAAAGTACATCTGTACTGGTACTGGTACTGGTACTGGAGCCGCTGTACATTTTGGGGGTCTATCCATCACAGAAAGAGTCCAATGCCATAGACAGTGGCAGAACCAGGTCAAGAAGCAGGTATGCAGCCTCTTGTGACCTTAAGAGATTTATGGAACAGATGGCTCCAACAGAGCCCCCAAAGGAACTCTGCCACACATCTTGTGACTTGGACCAAGGGGCAACCCGCTGCTGTACCTGGCTCTGAGCACCAGCTGCCCTCAGGTCGCGGGTACCAGGACACAGCATCCATGGAGGACAGAGCTAAAGAATAAGCAAATGAATGATCCAACTGACTGTAAAGTCTTTAACAGGATAATGAACATCAGGGTAACAAAAGATACTCAAAATAGTAAAGTAAGAGGAGGAATGAGAAATGTTTGATCGCGTTTTGATACAGGTTTTATTGCGCATCTAAACAATTCTTAATGCAAAAAAAAATTTATGTCCCTAAATAGCCAAAAAATACTGTAAGTAAGATGACCTTTTATTTATAGCAAGGATGGCTCTGAGCATTAAGTTCTGTTGCATTTTTTTAAGTTTCCAAGTGAGGATTGTTTTTAGATATACACCTTCAAGTGAAACAGAACTAAAAAATAAAAGCCTTGACTTACGTGTACATGAAATGAAAACCGTAGGGAAGGTACATGTGTGGGGCTTTTTTTTTTTTTTTAAGATTTTATTTTTAAGTAATCTCTACACCCAAAGTGGGGCTTGAACCTACAACCCTGGGATCAAGGGTCTCATGCTCCACCAACTGAGCCTGCTAGACGCCCCTCTGGGGCTTTAGATACAATTATAAGTATATGAATGGTACTGAGTTACTTGAGACTCTTTGACTTCCAGAAATTTCCGAATTGGAGATGTGACCTAAATACCAGTAAAACAATTATTTGTACTTTAAATTTCATGAAGGAGAAAAGCAAGCATGTTACATTGGAGGGTAACCCTCTAGGGTCCCCTCCCTCTTTGGGAACTTTGTACTATCACTTTACTATCACTCAATAAACTTTGCTTTGATATATATATATATATATATATATATATATATATATATATAACATTGGAATCAGACGCAGTGAACTGTAATTTTTAAATAAGATAAGAAACCTTCAAGTTGAATCTATAGAATAATAGGACTAGATGGGATTTCAGAAAGCTTTCTCCTCCACATCCTAATTAAACATGAGGAGGTTTAGGCACAGAGAAGCTGAGTCACTCCCAAGGTAAAACAGCCTTTTGGTGGGGAGAAAAAAGGAGAGAAAGGCAGAATAACTCCAGAATTGCTGACTCCCAGACCTGCGTTCTTCAGCTCTGATAATATAAAAGGAAGATCACACTTAACTTCAGAAAAATACTTGAACTATACTTCCAATTAGTTAAACTACACTAAGGAGAAAAGAGGTGCGACCTAAAATTAGAACCATCTTAAGTTGGCCAGGATACATTTTGTAAGAATAATCTCACTGAGCTTAAGGAAATTATTAAAGACATTTTTAAAACATTGTCCTTATTCCTTCCACTATCCCCTACCGCTATTATTATAAAAATCTAGGTCCAGGTAATGAGGTACATAGTTTCTTATTTAGAAAAACTAACAGATTATTTTTAATCATCATAATGGTTACACACTTTCAATTACACAGAGAAAAACATCAAATCCCTTTTAATTTTACCTTTCTTAACCCTGAAGGATATTTCTTCCAGATTTCACCAGCTGATACAATTCAGATGGAAAAAAGATCCTTTCTTTATTACTTAAAGGGAGCTGTAAATCAACTGTAGACCTCCGGGAGGCGGGGACAAAGAGAAAGAGGGAGGACTCATTTGCTTATTAGGTTTCCATGAAAAAAAATTAAGAATAGCAAGCAGATCTGAATCTGCCCACAACTGAAGCCTTGTAACAGTTGCTACTGAAACATTAAAGACTTCTTACAGACAAACTGCAATCAACCTAACTTTCTGTTGTCTCGCATACGTACGTGCTGCTCCCATTGATGAGATGTTATTAATAAAGGAAGAGATGGCTACAAATTAAAGCAAGCCCTGCCTAATCACATTAATCCAGAGCAAGTCAAAGGCTTCAATTTTCGAAATAATTTTGGGCTTAATGCCTTGGAGATGGGCAGACTGTTCCATTGAGGCAGCAGCTGGTCCAATTTAAGCTGCATTGTGAGGCCGGAATTGTCAGGTCCTTACAGAAACAAGGAAGCCTGACAGTTTTCAGGATGCAACCAAAACTGCTGAGACAAAGGAAATTGCAAGAAATTGAAAGGGCTCTGTAACAATTACAAGGCGGCCCACTGTTGGGGGATTGTATGTGATTAACCAGCTCTCACTGTCAGGATGGGGTGGCGTGCGCTCTTGCAACCGGGCCCCCAGACGTGGAGCCCCACACAGCTGCTGCAGGGAGCATAGTCACAGAGCCACTACGTCGGGTTACTGATGAGAACAAGGCCTGCCCGGGCAGAAACAGGGTAAGCATGACTGGGAAGGCCAGCTTACGCACTTTGCGTGTCCCCTTGGTAGAGACAGTGGCTGCACTGACCCCCCTCCCCTCCCCAGGACAGGGGGCCCAAACAGGCAACAAGAAGGAAACAAAGGATGCCAAAGCATTTGAGGGACAGAAGGGACTCAACCCTGGGTACCAGAGAATAGGTTTTCAGCAGGAGGATTTTGACTTTTTATCTTAATGATTTTCTGTGCAACAAAACTAAAAAGTAGGTCATAAAAAAAAAAAGAAGAAGAAAGAAAGAAAGAAAAGAAAAGAAAAAAGAAAGGGAAAGAAAAGAAAAAGGGTTGGGCTGTGAATCAGGCGATCTGATTTCTCATCCCAGATGTGCAACTCTGTCTGTGTGATGCCAGGCAGTTCCCTTTTTCCTCTGGGCCCTGCTTTCTTCATGCTTCAAACCAAGGTTCTGGCTTTGTGTTCCACAGCTCTATAAACGACAGAGGTGATCACCTCGTACTTCTCATAGCATCCCCTTGCACTTACTGATTTTTCTAACACACGGGGAGATGCCACCACACAGAGGCCCGAGAGCTCACCATTCCCCATATGTACTCCACCACTGAACAATGTAGAGGCCCCACCAAGGAAACGCTTTGCATGGTTTCATTTGTTTTAGCCACTCAATGCTTTAAAATTCCCATGTGTCAGAAAAGAAAACATGTCCAGTTTCAAATAGTAAAATCCTCCCATTCACACCGTCAGACAAGGCCTGAACTAAGGAAGTAAGCCGTGAGAGACTAACAGACCTAGATCCTAGGCCCGGCTCTCCTGCTGAGACAACTGTAGGCTTACCTTTCTGAAACTTTATGGTAGAATTACCTTGGAGTTCCTTACTTTACCTTACAGCATGTTGTTTTCTCGTTTTTTAGTGCTTTGGTTTTGTGGGGTTTTGTTCAGACTCTGCTGATATCACTTCTCTCTGGCATGTTACAAGGAATTTCTAGGAAAAGGGCATCTGAGGGGTGTCTGGCTGGCTTGGTTGGTAAAGCATGTGACTCTCGATCTCAGGGTCACAAGTTCAAACCCCACATTGGGCCTAGACCTTACTTAAAAAAGAAAAGATTTTTAAAAAGAAAAAGGACAGCTGGAATAGAAAAGATAGCAAATAAAGCCTATCTAGTATATAAATCGAATAAAAATAATGCCTTTGTATGTAATGTCGATTAATTCTGTAATAGTCCTAGGAAGTCAATAAACACTGGCACAAATAATATTAGTTTTGAGTGAAATAACTTCGTTGAGATTTTATTTATTTATTTATTTATTTATTTTCAGTGTAAGAGTATTCATTGTTTTTTTTTTCCTTTTTAAAAAATTTTTAATTTTTTATAAATATTCATTGTTTTTGCACCACACCCAGTGCTCCATGCAATCCGGGCCCTCTCTAATACCCACCACCTGGTTCCCCCAACCTCCCACCCCTCGCCGCTTCAAACCCCTCAGATTGTTTTTCAGAGTCCATAGTCTCTCATGGTTCACCTACTTCGTTGAGTTTTAAGACAACCCAACAGAGAACAGATGAGTGTGCAGAAGGATGGATAATGCAGAGATAGACACAGTGGGGAAACTGATGGATGGATGCACAAGCACACCTCATTTTGGGTAACAGAGGAATTTCTGAAAAGTCCATAGCTTCTCCACATTGGAATGGGCCTTGGAGATCACCTATCTCAACCTCCTACCCCAGCTGTTCTCTCAAACTCAGCAGAGAGTGACTGCTGGCCTTAGTGTCAGGATAATTATAGTGTGTGGTGATTAAGTGTCCAAATTCCTCAAGGAATCTGCCAAAACCACCTCCCATAGTCATGTTCTCTCTGAACAACACACAATAATGATTTCCTCCCTCACATGGCAGTTCTTCAAAAATCTGAAAACAACTAACATGCTCCCCATTTCCTGCCACACATACCCAAGACTTTGACTTAGTGTTTGGAATTTAACCACAGTAGTACATTAGAAGGCTTCCGAATTTAACAGAAATGTAAGCTACAAAGTCATTGCCTCTTAGCTCCAAATCCACCCTTCCTTCCTGCTCTGTGATGATGGAGGTGGGCTTGGTCAATGCGCTCTTTGCCAGATGCCGGGATGTGAAGCCTTGTCACTAGAGGGTGCCAGAGGGACGCTAGAGGAGGAAAGGGTAGTTCTCTGTCAGATTGCCCTGTGCTTCTCTCATCAGGCTCCTTCAGGGCAGGACTCTACAGGCTTCCCCTCCTGTAGAGCAGTTTCCTCTTATGAGGTTCATGCAGGCCAATTAGGGTAACTGCCATCGCATCTATAAATACGATGCTGCTAAATACAACTGTTGGCTCTGGGTTGTACTGTCGGCCCCCAACTCCCTTTATTGGGTTGTGCTTGAGGTAAATTTGAATCATTTTGTTATCTGCAAATGAACCCTAATATATGGAATATATTATTTACTTCAGTTGATCATAATAATAACCTTAATGTTTTTATTGATTGGTTGAATAATTGTGCTGTTATATAGGAAGAAGGAAACGAGATGAGATGGTGGGAAGTGCGAAGGTGATATGAGAAAGCTAAGTTTCCGTCTATTATTAGTGATTATAATAATTAAGATTGTTATTATTATCATAGTTAAAGCTTACAGAATTCTTAGTATTTTCCAGCACTTCACATATAGTGACTCATTTAATCCTTATAAGAGTGTTGGCGATGACAGTAATGTTATTTTCCCTCTTTTACAAAACTTGGAATTGAGGCTCAGCAAAGTTGAGTAATTTGTCCAAAGTTATACAGCTACTAGGGAGTGGAATGAATGTCTAAAATGGTCAAACTAAGAAACAGCAGTGTGAATGCATTATTTGCAGACATGGTGGTCACTAGTACAGACTTCTGGGGAGCAGGATTTAGGGCAGAGTAGAATAAGGAAGAAGAATATTGCTTTTATTTGAAATGGTAATTGATTTTTAACCTTCTGCATATAAAAAAAATCTTATAAAATAATCAATTCACAATCGTTTAGACTAAAATAAAATCAAATAGATTCTATTGCATGATAACTTGATCATACCGTTAACCTCAAATCTGCATATGAATTGTAGTTATTTTAAGAATGAACCTGATGACTTTATTTTGCTTTTATTTGGCCTACTTTTGAATAGACCCTCATCCTTCAGGGTTAGTTTTATCAATCCCAAAACCCATCCTCCTACGAGAGTCATATTTAAATTAAGAACATTAAAATTTGGTACTTTCTAACCTGTGGAGTTTCTCCTAAATCTGTTGCATTTGCGATCATTCATCCATTCATTCACTCAACAGACATTTAACTGACATCTGTTCTATGACAGGCCCTCGTCTAGTCTCTAGTGACTGGAAGATAAGTCAGACACAAACTCTGCATTAAGTAATATAATAGTCTAGAATAAGATACAGACATGCAAATCTATACAGTATAGACATTTGGAGGCTTTACTATAGAATAAATTTGAGCTAGATCTTAAAGCATGCATAAGTGTGACAGTTAGTTGTACTTGTGTGTATCAGCTTGAATGGGCCACCGTGTGCCCAGACATGTGGTCAAACCTGATTCTGGCTGTATCTGTAAGGGTGTCCTTAAATGATGGTAACATTTCAATCAGTAGACCAAGTCAAGTAGACTGCCTTCTCTAATTCGGGGGCTCATCCAGTTAGTTGAAGACCTGAGCAATACAAAATCCTGAGTAGGAGGAAACTCCTCCTGTCTGACTACCTTCGAGCTGGGACATCCTGTCCTCGTACACAAACTGAAACATCAAGCTGGGTATTGCCAGCTTTCAGATGGGAAATCATACCATTGGCTTCCCTGGGTCTCCAGTTTGCCCACTGCAGATCTTGGGACTTGTCAGCCTCCATAATCCTGTGAGCTAATTCCTTATAATAAGTTTCTAGATCGATATATAGATCTATAGATAGATCGATGGATCACCATCCTATTCGTTTTGTTTTTTTCTGGGAAACCCTGATAAGTGAAATAAGCTTTTGTGAAGTACAAAGTGAAGAAAACTATTTCAGATAAAGGAAACAACCTTTTGCCAAGTTTTGGAGACATGAAAGACTCAGCATGCTTGGCTAGGGAGTAGAAGAAACTGAGGAAAGAAAAAGGTTAAACTGTGAGGATTTAGAAAAGAATACTCATGGAAATTAAAGAAATCATTTAATGGAATTCCATGGTAAACCATTTTATAAAAGAAACAATCCCCTTTGTAATGCTAATAGACAGTTGATAAATCTGAATTTTTTAATAGAGATAAAACCACTTTTAATTGAATTTATGGGCAGGTGTTTCTTGCATATAAAATGCACAGTAATCTATTCCTAAAATTATGTGTCTATTTACTTATATTTTATACTCTGCATAATTCCTAGAAAGATGGTTATAAAGAATTTTTATTATGGAAGTTTTCAAACATACACAAAAGCGAAAATAATAGTAAAATAAACCCCAGTTACCTACCTATCCACCAAATGCAAAAATTGCCAACATTTGAGCATACTTACTTTACCAACCCCTTTTCTCTTTCTTCCGTTCTTTTTCTTTTATTTTGTAGTATGTTAAAGCAAATTTCTCACATTGTTTCATACCTAAATACATTCATATATAGTTACTAAAAAAGGGGGGGGTATTTTTGTTCATAGTTCATTATCTAAACCAGCAAAATTAATGGTCTTTTCTTAGCATCATCTCCCAGTCCATATTCAAATTTCTTTCAAAAATGTCCTTTTTGAGTTTTTCTTTTTTTCGAATCAATTTCCATCCATGGTCCACACAACTTATTTGATTGTTATGTCTCTTAAATATTATGCAACTGACAATGCTTTTTTAAGTTACTGACATATTTAAGAAACCAGGTCAGATCTTTAGCATAGCCTACATTCTATTCCTCATTGCTTCCTAATGGTCTGTGTATCACGTAAGGGATTTCTTTATCCCCTTTATTTCACGATAACTAGATGTTAGATCTAAGGTTTGGGCTTTATTTAGGTAAAAGGATTTTAGCAAGAATTCTCCATACATAGGGCTGTACATTTCATCTTACATCAAATCAAGAGATGTATAATGTATGGCTGTCCCGCTTTCAGCGATGCTAAGACTGATTAGTGGATTCAGGTTGTGAGAGGCAGCTAACTGTTCCCAGAAATGTTTATCCTAATGGTTTTAGCAGGGTGAATATGGCCAAAGGAACTATTTCATTAGAATATGAAAATGACAAAGTGGCGATTTTGCTAGCTCTCCAATTACTTCTACATTAATGTCTAGAATGCTTCTACAGAGATGACTTTCAATCATAAACTGGGGGAATTAAAAATATGTAAAATAGGGGCACCTGGGTGGCTCAGTGGGTTAAGCCTCTGCCTTCGGCTCGGGTCATGATCCCGGGGTCCTGGGATCGAGCCCCACATCGGGCTCTCTGCTCTGCAGGGAGCCCGCTTCCTCCTCTCTCTCTGCTTGCCTCTCTGCCTACTTATGATCTCTGTCAGATAAATTAAAAAAAAAATCTTTAAAAAAATATGTAAAATAGGAGTCACTATGATTGACATACAATAAATTGCACATACTTAAAATGTACATGAGAGATTTTAACATACGTATCCACTCTTAAAACCATCACCACAATCTAGATAAGGAACATATCTCCATTTACTCACAGAAGTTTCCCCATTCACCTCTGTAATTCTTCCTTCTCATTCCTCACTGGCCATATCCCCACGCAAATATTTCTGTTACTGTAGGTTAGTTTGTATTTCCAGAGTTTTGTATACATTGAATCATACAGTATGTACTATTTTTTGTCTGTTTTCTTCAACTCTGCATAATTGTTTTGAAATTCTCCCATGTTATAAGGTATATCAGTTGTTTATTCCTTTTTATTGCTCAGTAATATTCCACTGAATGGAGATACCAAAATGTATTCACACATTCACCTATTATGGACATTTGAGGTATTTCTCATTTAGGGCTGAAATGAATAAAGCTGCTATAAACATTCTTGTACAGGTTTTCATGTAAATAATAGTTTTCATTTCCCTTGGGTGAATACCCAGAAGTGAGATTGCTGGTTCATATGGTAAACGTATCTTGAACTTCATGATAAACTTCCAAATGGTTTTCCAAAGTGATTGTGCCATTTTGCATTCCCCCCAGCAGTGTATGAGAGTTGGTACCGTCAGTATTTTTAATTTAATCCTTCTAATAAGTTATAGCAGTTCAGTGTGGTTTCAGTTTGCATTTCCCTGATGACTAATAATGTTGAGAATTTTTAAATGTTTTTATATGCCATCTGTATGTCTTCTTTGGTGACATACCTATTCAATTCTTTTGCCTGCTTTATTTCAAAGTTGTTTGTTTCCTTAGTCTTGAGTTTTGAGAATTTTTTTACATAAAAACTTTTATTCTTCTATGGAATATAAAAGAGAGAGAGAGAGAGCTCATAATGAGCTTAAAGCTATTTACTGCCAGAACAAAAATGTGCACCAGGCAGCTAGGGGTTTGAAATAAAATAAAACCCTCTTCTAGTGATGAAAGGAGATCTCTGCCAACTCAGTGTTTCTGTAGTGGTGAAGCCAAGTGTTGGGGAAAGACGCCTGGCTTCCATTATGTTTGGATGCCCTCCTCCTGCTGCACAGATTCCCACACTTCAATACCTTCAGCCTGGCTTAACCATTTTCTCCTTGTGAAGATAAAACCCAAAGACCATGAAATCAAACTTTCCTAAATTCTTTGTAGAGATAGGTCATATACAAATGAGCTAATGTATACCTTGTGTCGATACTCCATCTAAGTGCTCATAAAATCAGAGAATATCAGGTACGCCCACCCATACAACATTGGATTCCCCTGGACAGCATCCCTCAAAGCGTTTGGAACTCCAGGTGGGTGACATGGTTTTAGTGACCTTATGCTAGCTACCAGGAACCATCCCCTCCCTCCTTTAGCAGTCCATATGAAAAATCTTGTGACTGGCAGCTCTACTCTGCAAAATTCTCTTTATTACTCTTTATAATTAAACCTAGATTTAAAATTCTATTACATGAATAAGGCAACTAGCAGATTACACATTATTTCTTCTATGGATTTTCTTCCCCAAAAAAGCCATACTCAAGCAGAGAGAGTCAATTATCATATGGTTTCTCTTATTTGTGGAGCATAAGGAATAACACAGAGTACATGGGGAGATGGAGAGAAAGGAGCTGGGGGAAACTGGAGGGGGAGACAAACCATGAGACTGTGGACTCTGAGAAACAATCTGAGGGCTTTGGAGTGGAGGTGGGTAGGAGGTTGGGTGAGCCTGGTGGTGGGTACATACTGCATGGAGCACAGGATGTGGTGCATAAATAATGAATTCTGGAACACCGAAAAGAAAATTTAAAAAAAAGCCATACTCTTAATTGCTATGGAAAACAAATAGAAATGTGATCTACTACACGGTATCATGCTGCCTTTTATATAGAATTTTGCAACTGGGTGTATTACGCTAAAACACAAATAGCTATTGATGGGCAGACCTTTATTTTATTACTTATAATAGAATCTGGTATATAAATGAGAAGTCCAGAAATAGATACATCACAAAACTAGTCTGTCCAATAATATTGCACTAAGGGAGTATCAGACCACGAATATAAAACTTGAATGAGTTTTTTCAGTTCACACAAGAATATATCGCTTTTATAGCAATGAAAAAAAATTTCCCCTTTGCTATTCAAGCAATATTATGTACATCTGCATTGTCTTCTTCGACACTCATAACAAACCCCTGAAGTGGCAAAGGGGCTCATTTTCCCATGATCACAGAGAGAACAAGTGGGAGCCACAAGGCTGATAGCCAAGTTTTCCGCCTCTAAATCCCATGCTTTTGTCCCTGTGCCTCCTGGTTCCCCTAGGTAACAGTATGCTGTTGTCCACGTAAGTCTATACTTGATGCATCCAGAAAACTCAAAGAATTAACAGTGTTGTCCCAACCTCACAAAAGTGATCCTATAATCATTGGTAACTTTCTTTTACACAAATGGGTAGATGTCATGACATATTTCTGATTCTGCTCTAGGTTCTGTTCCTTTAAGAAAAGAAATTCCTTTAAGCCTTTATTTTCCTACTGAAAAGTAGTTGACAAAGGGATATCTTACAATGAAACCATTTAAATGATTCAGAAAAACTGAGAATGGCTCACTCTGTGGTATCATTTCTTTGAGCACAATTGTTTGAGCACAATTGTTTAGATGAATTCTACTCTTGCCCATTATCTGAACACAACGTGTGGCAGCAAATTGCATTTTGTGGTAACAATGCATCTACATTGGCTAGGACTCTATTTTCCACTGCCAATAAAGGCACAGGAGAAGCATTCAAACCTGGAGACAAATGACTGTGTGAGGAAACACAGGGAGCACCTGCAAAAGGGTTTGTGGGGTACGCCTTATCTATTTGTAGCAATTGTGCTCAAATCTGCATCTTTTCCAGAAAAAAACTAAAAATAAGGGTCCCAAGAGGTGGGGAAAAGATTACTACTATAAAGTTGTGTGACAACAGCAAGAAGTTAAATTGTACCTGAATTTCAGGAGGTTAACATGAAATCGCTCTCTTCAATAGGTTAGCTCAGCTAGGTATATGGATATCCATTTCATGGCTTAGTGTGGCCTATTGAGAAAATCAGCCAGTAGTCTTGCTCAAAAGGAGTATTGGGTCAAAGAGCCACACTAAAAACCCCATGATGGTGTAAAAGAAGAACTCAACATTTTGGAGTCAGGGTTATTTTTTTTTTTTAATTCCTTATGGTGCAAAACTCGTCTGCGTGTATACTTAATCTTACTCAACAGCAATTTACAAAGATCTTACTACAGGCCAGACACTGTCCTCAATGATAAGGACAGAGTAGTGAATAAGGCAGTTACTAAGGTAGATATTAAATAATTTGTCAGAAAACAGAAGGACGATGCTTTGAGCATACACAATGGGGGGGGGGGGGGTGCCTAACCTAATCCAGAGAGGAGAGGGGGAGGTGTGATGGAAATCAAAGACTTAAAGATGAGTAATGACCAGAATAAAGGAATAATGTCTCTCCTTATCTCTTCTACTCTCTTTAGAAATCATTTTTCAGCAACATACTTTCCACCCAAATGCCTTGAGTGCCAATAGAAGCTATTTTGTTAGATAAGAAATGAAGTTTTCCCGTTCTGTTTAACAACGAAGAAATGAATTGCTTGTTGTAGTTACAACAGTGTGTGACAAGTATTCATATAAATGTCCATCTCCTCCATTAGGCTATGAATTCCTTTAATGCAAGAAATGCCCTTCTCCTCTTTATATTTATGCATTTAGTTGCTTATTCATCAAACATTTATTAAATGGCACTAGGATTATAAAGATAAACTTAAGGTCCTGGCTCTGAAGAAACCCTGCTCCAGACAAGGAGGAAGATGATCATTGTGATGTAGTAGATGCACTGAGGGAATGAGGAGAAGGAGAAAGAGCTCACCTGGCCTCAAGGTCTGGGTTAGGGTCAGGAAAGATTCCCCGGAGGAGGTAAGGCCAATTCTCATGGTGCCTTCTGAAAGAACGCATACAAGCACTTTTTCTCTGTATGAAAGGATGAAAGAATGCATGCCCCCCAGCCATTAACGGTAACACCGTGCAAGTATAGAGCATATTTCCTGGTGCGCTGATAAGTGCACTAAAAAGATCTTCTCATTTGGCAGATAAAGAAATTGGTGTTGGGAGAGGCTACATGACTTACTCCTGGTCGCCCCTTGGGTGTGAGGTCAGAACAAAAACACATCTGCTGACCCCCATCCCAGTACCCCTTTCTGTACTTATCTATTGCTTTTCAGAAAGCAAGCACACCTGTAGGGCCAGAGAGCAGTGGAAGGCAGAATACTGGAGACCATAAAGAATCCTCAGGGATGAAATGACTAGCTCCAAGACCAAGGAACTGTGTCATGGAACCTGAGTCATACGTCATACCCTGTGGTCAAGGAGACAACTCTAAGAACTCCTCCCCACTCATGATTACAAAGACAAGCACAGACAAAACCCCAGATACCCCCACAAGGCCCTATTCATTCTCTCCAAATCAACTCCTTCTCTGTCCCTGAGCTGCTCTCTTTAGCCACCGCAGGCTCCCCTCCCACTGGGTCTTCACAATAAGAACCTAAACAAACTTCTCTTTTGGCTGCTCCTATGAATGGCAGAGAGAGTGCCCCACATTGTTTGGGACATAATTACATGATTAAGCACAGGCATCCTCTCCAGGAATTCTAAAGTGCCATAATTACCACAACAGGAGGGGGTGGGGGTAAACAATGTGCAATCATTGCTGTTGACAAGGTTTTGAACTTCAGTCCAGAGCTATGTTGGTCCCCATTAAAAGGGAAGAGGCATACTTCTTACTACAACTATGTTCATATCAAGAAATATAACAAACTATAATCAAGAATATAATCAAGAATATAACAAAAGCTGATTGCCCTTAATGACCTTATTATTCTTTCATTAAATGTATTACGAAAACTGGGCAATGTATTTTAGTGAGTTCTCTTTTTTTGAGTGATGTACATATTTAATGTATGGCTGACCTTTGCATTTAAACATGACAGTACTGGTAGAAGACTCCTACAACCATGTGTGGATAAAGAATCCACATGCCTTTTGCTATATTATACATATATCATGAGACCATGGGGTTCTTGCACCA
Source organism: Mustela lutreola (assembly GCF_030435805.1). NCBI lineage: Eukaryota > Metazoa > Chordata > Mammalia > Carnivora > Mustelidae > Mustela > Mustela lutreola. The sequence goes on along the minus strand of NC_081290.1, from coordinate 152,999,867 downwards.
TAAACAAAAATTAATTCACAAGTGTTCACAGACCTATGAACAAATGTATATGATAAACTATACAACTTCTAGGAAAGAAATTGGAGAAAATCTTCCTGCATGTGAGTTAGGCAAATATCTCTTAGATATGACCCTCTATCTAAGGGGGTGATCCATGAAAGAGTAAATTGATAGAATGAACTTCACCAAAATGCAAACTTGTACTCTTCAAAAGATATTGCTAAAAGAATGCAAGGGCAAACCACAGACTGGGAAAAGTTCCTGCAACGCATATATCTGCTAAGGGATTTTTAATTATAATATATGAAGAACACTCAAAACTCTAAAGTAAGAAAACAACCTCATGTAAGTGTACAAAAGATTTGAACAGACATTTTTATGAAACAAAATATACAGTTGACAAATAAGCACATAAAAAATATTCAGTACCATTGAGTCATTAAAGAAATCTGAGTGAAAATCACCAAAGGATATCATTATACATTAGAATGACGAAAACTAAAGATGGACCATACCAAGTGTTGATGAAGTTGTATAGAGAGACTGGTGCTCCCATACCCTACTGGATGAATGTAAATGGCACATCCACTGTGGAAAATAGCTTGGCAGTTTCCGAAAAAGTTAAACATACACCTACCACATGACTCAGTCATTCCATTTCTAGGTGTTTATCTAAAATAAATGAAGATATATAGTCACAGAAAGACTTGTATATGAATGTCTGTGGTGGTGTTATTTTATAATTGCCAAGAATGAAAACAATCCAAATGCTCACCAACAGGTAAATGAATGAGGTATCTACACAATGGAATGCAATTCAACAATAAAAAGGAATGGACTATCAATAAATCCAAGAACATGGAGGACTCAAAACAATAAGTTGAATGAAAGAAACCAGATATGAGAGCACATACTGTATGATATCATATAAAATTCTACAAAATGTAAATTTTCTATAGTGACAAAAGGTACACCAGAAGTTCTCTGGGCATTGGGGTGGGGATGTGGGGGAGGACCAGAGGCAAGGGTGGCTGCAGTGAGAGGGATGAGGCGCGCAGGGAAAAGATTACAAAGTTGCATCAGAAAACCTTAGGGTAATGGATAGGTTCACTAGCCATGATTGTGGAGATGCTTTTACAGTGTCTACCTATGTTAAAATTGAACAAATTATATACTTCAAATACGTGTATTTACTACGTGTCAGTTATACCTTAATAGAGCTGTTTCTAAAAAATGAATACACTAAAAAGGACCAGAGTCCTACCTAGACTTAGCTATAGGCTGGCTGGCTGACAATGGTAAGGCATTACTTTTCTTGAGTTTCTATTCCCACTGAGTAAAAAGAAAGGATTCCCAAGGCCCTTTCAGCTCTGTTAATTTGGTTGACGTATGGGCCACTTGTTCCAGCAGCCATCACAGTTTGTGATGACTTCAGACACTTTTAGTCAGCCTAAAGATTTGACTTCAAGAGACTACCCAGAGTTGACTGCTGCCTAGAAGGCCCCAGTGACACACCTGTCCCGACCATCCACTGGTTGGCGTCTTGTGCGCTGTGTGCATCTCTTTCAAGAACCAAAAGCAACCATGATTCCATGGACTGTCTAGACCAGCTTGTTCCCTTTGCTCCTTTCTTCTCTCCCCATCCTTGGTGTTTGGCCAGTCTCTCCTCCAGCCAGCCAGCTGATGCCTTAGCCTCTGGTCTGATTCCTGGAATATGGACTGTCCTCTCCCACATCCAGGACTTAATTGGGTAAATACCACCAGGATATTCAGACAAAGCAGAAGATCAGCCACAGGTGAAACGTGACCAATAACACTCAATGCTCTTTCCTTCTTTCTTTCTCTTTTCTTTCTTTCTTTCTTTCTTTCCCTCTTTCTCTCCTTTTTAAAGATTTTATTTCTTTATTAGAGAGAGAGAGCAGCAGGCAGAGGGAGAAGCAGGCTCCCCACTGAGCAAGGAGCCCGATGTAGGGCTTGATCCCAGAACCCTGGGATCATGACCTGTGCCAAAGACAGACACTTTACTGACTGAGCCAACCCCCAGGTACCCCCAATGCTCTTGCTTTCTTGAATCAAAGTCCAAAACCTGTTTGTCATGATCCTAGTGACCACCTATGACTCAACCAAAACCTCAGCCTCACTCCAGCTCCTGTGGTGGCACATTCTCAGAGATTAGTTTAAAGCTTCCTTTCCCCCTATGGGGTGACCTGATCCCCATTTCCCCCATCGCATTTAATCTCCTCAACATATTGGCCTATCTATCTACTTAACTGACTTCCTAGGACCCTCTTCACTGGCTGTGCACTTTATTCCCAGGTTACTTCTTTGGACTGGATATAGAGGACTACACACCTGGCCCATTCATCAAGGCTAAAGGTTCCTTGCAATTAGTCATTTTCATAACCATGTACTCCAGAAAGTACCCCTTCTTCACCTTAGACACATCAGCCGTGCCGTGCCCTTAGTCAAGCCCACCTGCTCACCCTGCTCGTCCAAGCAGCTTATTAGGCCCACTCCAACAGCCAGCTCCCTGCTGCACCCACCTAGTCCCAACCTGGAGCAGCTTTGCCTGGCAACTCTAGCATTCGCCCAGACAACCACAAGCCCAACAAACAAGTTGAAATATATCTGGAAAAGTTGCAGAATAAAAATCTTTGAAAAAGTTTCAATGCTGAGTTCCTGAAAAAAAAATAAAAACAAACTTAGGCTCAAACATATCTTACAATAACTTTAACTTGGTGCATATAATTTGTAATAGTTGCATTCACTGATAAGATGGTTTTGGACAAATAAAGGGAATGTCATAATATTACAAAATGTGAAATGCTATGTGCTAATAACTGGAGTTCTCATAGGCCAGTGGGGATGAAAAGACTATTTTAGTCATGACTTAATGACACAGGTATAGTTTGAGGGTGAATTTTAACAGAAGATTGGCTTTTAGAAAAGCAGCTCTTTGGTCAAAACTTTGAAGTCATCCCTTGGTATAAATGTGGAATGTTTTGCATCCTCTATTGTAAGAAACATTAGCCCATTAAAGTGAAAAATACTTTCATGAAAAGTAGAAATATAGACCTGAAGTTTGTTAAGAAATATTTTTTAAAGTAAAAAATATAAATATATGGTCAAATCATCATTTATCTGAGTAAAGAGGAGGAAATGATGGTATGAATAAGCAAATGACAAAGCTTTTAAAATTACTAAAGCTTATTTTTTTAAAGCTTATTTTTATACTGTGTTCTGTACCTTTTGATTTCTAAAAGCATTGGATATTCTAAGAATTCAATTAGAATAAACAAATCATGCAGTAAAGTCATGCAAAATCACAACTGTAAGATGGGTTGAAAATTATCTGGTCCTCTCCATCTTATTCTCCTACTCAGGCCCATCTTTATTCCTGCCCCAGGACAGGCTCCCTCCCATGGGCCGGTCATAAAGCTGGAGCCATGCCCACATTGGTGGAAACCGGAATTCAAAAAAAAAGACTTGAGAAGCATTTTAGCGTTTTAAAAAAAGTAAAAGAATCCTTCCAGAAAGTAGCATGAAAAGGCTCTTGGAGGTTGTCACGGAAAAGAAAATAATATAGTGTTTTCATAAAAAGTGTACACAGCATTAACAGAATGTCTGAACATACATAAATATCTTCCTGGGACAATGTAACCTTTTTTTTTTCTTTATTGTGGTAGAACCCAGGTCCTTTGATGTAGTAAATGGTGGGCATTAAAGGACTCAGGCTGGAGAATAAGACCACTGATTGTCTACATGTAATAAAGGCAAAGCATAGATCAAAGATAACCCTGTGGTTTACAGTTTGAGTTACTGCCAGAAAAGTAAGGCCACTGATAGGGGAAAAAATGGGAAATTCAGAAAGAGAAGTTAATTTGGGACTGAGAGTGACAAAGGGTTTGAGTTTAGCATGTAAAACAATAACTACCCAGATGAAAAGTGATTTTATAATCAACCACAGAAAATACGATAATGGTTCTAGATACTAGGCATCAGTATAGAGCAAGACAAGCTATATCAACAAAGACAAAACCAGTAAAAAGACAAAATGGTCAGCATCAGCCAAGGGTGGGTGGATGGTCACAGTCAGGGAACAGAATGAGTGTGACATCAGGGAATATAGCCAGGATCAGCTACTATAATCAGCAGAAGGACAAAATGCTCAAGAGAGCAAACCATGAGAGATGAAAATCATGGCACAATCCAGGAAATAGACCCAAGTGAAAAGGAAAGGAGTGAGTGCCAAGATTTAGGTATGAGACAGCCCAAATTGACTTTCTGGGAGAATACTTGAAATAACAAAGCTTGCTCTGAAATCTGAAAACCCACCCACCTACACCGACCCCTGCCAAACCACTGATCTACCAGTACCTGACCTGAGCACTTAAAAAGGAGTGGACACCCTGTGAAACCAACTGTTAGGGAGTGAAAAGACTACCCACAGAGTGGGAGGGCATATTTTCATGAGATATCTGATAATGGATAAAACACTCTTAAAACTTAGTAAGAAAACAACTCCCCCCCTCAAAATGGTCAAAAGATATGAATAGACAACATCACTGAAGAAGATACACAAGTTGAAAGAGCATACAAGAAGATGCTCAGCTTTATATGTCATTAGGGAATTGCAAATCAAAACAACGAGATACCACTATACACCCATTAAAAAGATAAAAACCCAAAAACACTGACAACACCAGATTCTGGCAAAGATGTGCAACAGTAGGAGCTCTTGTTCACTGCTTGTGGGAAAGCAAAATGGCACAGCCACTTGGGCATGATTCTGGCAATTTTCTACAAAGCTAACATCATTCAACCCTATGATCCAGCAGTCATGTTCCTAGGTATTCACCCAAATGAGCTGAAAACACATATGCACACAGAAACCTGCCCACAAATGATTCTAACAGCTTTTTCCCTAATTGCCAAGAATTGGAATGCCTTAGAATAGGTGAATGGATACATCCATACAATGGAATTTATTCAGTGATAAAAAGAGATGAGTTATCAAACCACAAAAAGATACAGAATAACATCAAATGCATATTGCTAAGTGAAAAAAGCCTGTCTGAAAGACTGCATTCCATAGAATCCCAAGTATATTTCGAAAAAGGCAAAAATATAGCCGGTAAGAAGTCAGTGGTTGCCAGGGATTTGGAAGCAGAGAGGAATGGATGAACAGGGAACATCTGAGGCAGGGAACTGTTCTGTATGACGCTCTAATGGTGGACACTCATCCTTGTACCATTGTCCAACCCCACAGGATGAGCAACACAAAGAACGAAATGTAAACTGTGGATTTAGTGGAAAAGAATGTACCAATATTGCCTTATCAATTACAAGAAAGATATCAGACTAATGCAGAATGTTACTAAAAGGCAAGATCTGGTGGGGGGGGTGCGGTTGGGGTAGGGGTAAGTACTGGAACTCTGCTCAATGTTTCTATAAGCCTAAAGCTGCTCTTAAATTAAAACCAAACAAAACACGTAATGGATGTAAACCTTCAGGGAAACAAAAAGAAATCTGCCTCACCTACCACTGTATCTGGCACTTCCAATTGATTCACAGAGTAGGTGATGAATTTTAGAAAGTTTTCAACAGAGAACCCTTAACATGAACGTAGGTGTATACTAAATGTACAGAAAAGTGTTGAGAGTGTAGCAACTTAAAAACATGTCAGTTCATTCTTCCTGTCATCAAATTAAGAGGTTATCAGTACCCATTAGAACAGATCATAGCTTTTGTGGTGCACTATTAAAGTGGCTTAAATATAACCAGATACAGTAGGTTTTGTTTGAGTTTAATACTATTTGGTTTTAAATGAAGGCTTCATTTGCATTTTATGATGTATGTTTAAAACTGAACGACAGGGGCACCAGAACAGCTCAAAGTGTTAAGCATCTGCCTTTGACTCACGCTATGGTCTCTGGGTCCTGAGACTGGGCCCTTCATCAGGCTTCCTGTTCAGCAGGGAGTCTGCTACTTCCTCTCCCCCTAACCCCCTGCTCCTGCTCTCTCTCTCTCTCAAATGAATAAATAAAATCTTAAAAAAAAAAAAAAACTGAACCACATTTTGTAATTATTTTCAAGAAATTTGTTATTTTGTACTTTATGCTTAAAGAAAAATTCAGTGCTAAGAAAATTTATTTCAAATATATTTGCACATCTATCAAATATCCAAATGTCCTTCTTCCAGTGCTCTGAATGTCATAGGATTACAACATTCAGAAGTGACATCATAACATAAAGTCTTACAAAGATGAATGAAAGACAATGTATCCTCTTACAGACACACAAAAAAATTTAACATATATACAGATGGTAGAATTTCCTTTATTCCCCTACTGAATTTCATTTGTTTTTCTCCCCATCAGCGCAAATTGCTGTCCACCACCCTTTCAGATCATGGGCACCCTGGTTCTACTTCTGCGTAGGTATGTCATTGGGTCAACCTGATACCGTCCTTGGATTTCCTAGCAGGGACCATAGTCCATGGGCATCCAATTTATGCAATGACTCGCCCATCTGTTGCCCTACCTCCAGGCGATGTGACCAGCCCATCTGTGCTGTTGACAGTGTGGACTACCTTGCTTATGTGCATGTGTGTTGTTAGAATGGTGAGGTGTTCTCTCTCTCTCTCTCTTTCTCACACACACACACACACACTCATACTCTTCTCCTTTCTCTCTCTCTCACACACACACATTCATACTCTCTCTCTCTCTCTCTCTCTCACACACACACACATTCATACTCTCTCTCTCTCTCTCTCTCTCTCACACACACACACACACACACACACACACACAACTGTGGAAACTTTTCTCCTTCTCTGTTCCATTGATATCTTGGGCTATCTCTGGCTTTTTCACTTTGCTTTCATCACTAACCAGAATTCTGTGCCTCACACAACTGGCCAGGCACGGTGGTGTTAAACAGTTTTTGCTTGCTTGTTACGTGTGATTCCTCATCTGGAAGTGAAGCCTTTATTCTGCTGCAACTGGTCTAAATTAAAGGGTGAGTCTTGTTCACGAGGGGCTCACCTACACACAGTTGCTGATTTCTTCCATTTCTTTGCCATTTGTTCTGACAGATCATATTTATCGTGTCCATTTTGTCTTGGCAGTGTTTGTCTTTAATCCACATTTGGAAACCGACCTAAATAACCAGGTTGTATTTTATTTTTCTGGAACTTCTGTAGCTAATAGAATCCCAGGGAAACAGGCCCAGGCCCCTTTTCTAGAGTTTCTGTGTTGAGGTTTTCTGAGAGAAACCATCAAAGCAGGACCATTACCAACACAGCCGCCCATCCATGAGGGCCTCTGCTTGCCAGTGAGGCCGGCAGAGCCTAAAGGAACAATGTCAAGAACACCAGTGAGCAGAGCAAAGCTACAGAGGGAAAGCCCAGGAGAGCACCAGTCATAAGCTGCAAAGGCAAAGTCAGGGATGTGGAAGATAAGACCCAGAAAAATAGAAAACACCACATCTTGCTTCTCTCCTCAGCCTACCCAGATAACTTCCTTTTAGTCCTATATTCTCTACTACAGTATATATTCCTCCAGTAGACTATTCAACATATTTTTTTCTTAACTTTCTCAAATGCCCAGAAGAACATTTGATCTATACATGAGGGGGAAAGAAAACAGAGAGTGACTTTTAATCCCATGACAGGAGGGAAGAGAGAAGCAGACTTTGATAGACTGGAGAATGACATGAGTTCCCAAGTACCTAGTTTCACCACAAAGTATGTACTTTTCCATCTGATTGATTATGCACCTTGTTCTAATGATTTTTACAGGTTCCTTTGACTATACTCAAATGGAAGGTCATAGGGGTGCAGTAATTTCAAATAAAAGAAAAAGGCTTTTAGACACACATAGAATAGAACACAAGGACTGATAACCTAAGCTGCCTGATGCATTGAGACCCAAGGTCTCTAAGATCGAGTTCTACCTAGTCCATAGTTAAGGACACTGTTTTTGCTTGGAACTGGAAAAGGCCTGTCACCTTCCTCTTACTTCCAGACTGTCCAAGGACCCTTCCAGGTCACTCCTTCCATCTGTTCAGGCAGGTGCCTAGCCACGCCAACGGGCAATGGTGTCCCCACCTCCTACAACCCCTCATTTGTCTCTGAGCACTAACCACACCCTCAGCATGCCCTGGCCAAGCATACAGCACATCAACATCTTATGCAATCTCTCTATTTGATAAAACTAAAACTTGGGGTATAATAAATACTGGAAATGAAACAAATGTTAAATAACAAAATATTAAAAATTCTTCACAAAGCTAGTAGGAAAGAAAGAAACAGTCAAAAGCTAAAAAGCAAGGTCAAAATAAGTACCCAAAAAGGGACCCAAGACCCAAGGCACTGGAGTTTTTTCTGAACCTATTTGGGTAGCCACTTGGGGAGAGGGAATCAGGGTAGCAGATGAAGTCTAGGAAACCCCCCCAAATAAAGACTCTAAAGTTCCCCATGGAGGGGGAACTTCAAGGAGCAACATCCTCAACATAAGGCTGAACATAAGGCTGTCCCATCAAAAGGGAATATGAAAAAAACCACTATATCACTATCCGAATACTGGTGCCCTGAGGAAAGAGGAAGCTGCCTCCCCCTGAGATCTTATAACCACCACACACAGGCATGCTGTCCAAAACCTTGTTATTTATGTGGTCCACAAAAAAAAAAAAAAAAAAAAAAAAAAAATCAAATAGAGAATTAACTTGAAGTGCTTCTGGTGGATAAAGCTCCCATGTCTGACATGACCTAATAGGAATCCTCTTTGGCAGAGAGCCCCTTCCGTCCATTCCTCCAGGAAGCACAACCCCAGAGTTAATCTCTGCCCCTTGGTTAAAAACCAGTGAGTTTATAGCAGTTTTATGCATCATTGCCAAAACTTGGAAGCACTCAAGATGTCCCTGAGTAGTTGAATGGCTATATGAGTGTGGCACATCCCAACAGCGGAATAATATTCAGCACTAAAAAGAAAAGAGTTGGGGGCGACTGGGTGGCTCAGTGGGTTAAGCCTCTGCCTTCAACCCAGGTCATGATCTCAGGGTTCTGGGAATGAGCCCTGCATTGGGCTCTCTGCTCAGCGGGGAGCCTGCTTCCTACCCCCCCACCTCTGCCTGCCGCTCTGCCTGCTTGTGATCGCTCTCCCTCTGTCAAATAAATAAATAAATAAATCTTAAAAAAAAAAAAGAGAGAGAAAGAAAGAAAGAAATGAGTTATCAAGCCACAAAAAGACATGGGGAAAAAACTCAAATGTATATTGTTAAGTGAAAGAAGTTGATCTGAAAAGGCCATACAGATACTGTTTTATTCCAATTATATGGCATTCTGGAAAAGACAAAACTATGGAGACGGCGAAAAGATCAGTGGTTGCCCGGGGATGGTGAGAGAGGAAAGGATGAACAGGTGGAGCACGGAGGAGTTTTTTAGGGCAGTGCAACTACTCTCTATGATACTATAATGATGGATACATGTCATTACACATTTGCCCAAACCCATCAATATAAATACCAAGAGTGAACTCTAATGTAAACTGTCGGCTTTGGGCAATAATGATGTGTCAAAGTAGGTTCATCAGTTGTAACAAATGTACCGCTCTGGAGGGGGATGTTGATAGGGAGGCTCTGCAGGGGCTGGGAGCAGTGGGGAGGAGGGGGCAGGGGACAATGGGAAATCTCTGTACCCTACTCTTAATGTTGCCTTAAAGCTAAAACTGCATAAAAAACAGTGTATTAATTGAAAAATGTTATTGAAGATCCAAAAAAAGATGGTTTTTTCCTGATGCCCACCCCACCCCCCACCCTCAGTATGTGGCTTAGTCTTTTTACAACCTGACTCTCGGAAGTAGACAGATGGTTTTCCCTGGAGCATTTTCAAACTATCAAACACAACCTAACAAGCCTTAAACAAGGTGACAGGTTTGGGTTTTTTGTGTGTGTGCACAAAGATACTAAGTTCAGGCACCTATGACTTTTTGTCAACCCACTCTTCAGGAGCAAAGCAGGTCCGCTGACAGGGGCATGGGTGTTAGAGTAGCTCATTGCTCCTCACCTCTAGAACAAAGGAGGGGAGGGAGCACTTTCAAATAAACATGCTCAAGGAGCCAGAGCTGAAACTGAAAACAAAAGGAGCACAGTGACTAGAAGAAACTGGATGCTCTGGGCCCTTCTGCCGTGATACCCAGAACTCACATAGAAACACCTGTATTTTGGGAACCTAGGTACAAGCAGGTGCCTGGGTATAGCTCTGAGAAGGAAAGGCCCCCTTCTCAGGTCTTCCAGAACTTTCTACTGGATGGTGTCCTTGAAATCCTGGACATACTTCCTGTATACAGACTTAAAGGAGGCATAAGGGCTTAATGAGGTGGAGGAGGTCTTCTCCTCCTCCAGGTGTTTCAACTCCGAGTGAAGTTCTCCCTGATCCTCAACTGCTTCTAAAATTCATTCCAGGGATGCATCTCCTTAGGCCTAAAGAATAAGGACGGAGTCAGGGGAAGTACCGTCTTCTCATCAGAGTATCCTGGACAGTGTTTCAATAGTAAACATCTGTGCAAAATTTTTAATCTGGAGAAACTATTCCAGTGCTTAATAGAAGTTTCAAAAACCACTGGAACAGATAACTTCTAAGATCCATGCAACTAAAAGAAAAAGAAAATCAAATACAGAGAACAAACCAGTGGTTGCCAAAGGAGAGGTGAGTAGAGGGATGGGAAAAATAAATAAAGGGGATTAAGCTGTACAGACTTCCAATTATAAAACAGAGAAATCACAGCGATGAAAAGTACAGCATCGGGACCATAACCAATAATATTACAATTACATTGTATAGTGAATACCCTTACTGAAGTGAGCACTGAGTAATATATAGAATTGTCAAATCCCTGTGTTGTATACCTGAAACTAATATGACTTTGTTAATTATATTCCAATTAAAAAAGAAAAAGAAATCCATGTTGCTATAGATCAAGTTCCTCTCAACAGTCCCAGATATTTCTTATAAAGCATTTTCAAAATTCTAGTTTATTCCTAGAACTTCACAGTTTAATTTCTTTCAAAGTATCCTAAAATGCTCAAGAAGGGCCATGTGAAAATGCACTTATTGGAAACAGATAAAGAAAACGCTTAGAAGGAGACAGTCTGAAATAAAAACCCTGTTTTCTTTTCAAAAGAAATGCCATCAGAAGAGACAGTCGGTACCTCTAATTGGCAGGTGCCACACTGAGCAACTTAACTGTTTCTGGGCGCTTTGCTTTGTTGTAAATGGGAGGGACAATGCCACTCTATTCCATAGGCCTGTGACAAAGATCATCCCGGGAAAGTGTTTTGTAGATTTTATAAACTTAGCGATTAATATAAGCTAGTGTAATACCTGTGGAGAGTATTTAGTTATAAACTGTTCTTTTTTTTAAGAGATTTTATTTCTTTGAGAGAGAGAGAGAGCAAGTGGGGGTAAGGGCTGAGGGAGAGGGAGAAAGAATCTTAAGCAGACTTCATGCTGAGCACAGACCCCACATGGGACTCGAGCTCACGTCCCTGAGATCATGACCTGAGCAGAAATCAAGATCCGGATGCTCAACTGATGGAGCCACCCAAGCGCCCCAAGTTATAAACTGTTCCAAACCCAAGTTGGGCGCCATATAAGTCATAAGTTGTGGTTTTCTTTTTCAGGACTGTTCTAATAACAATAGACTGGAGTAGAAGAGCAACGTGTCCTTAACTAGAGGAAAGAAAAAGCAAAGAAGAGGGGAGGGAGAAGAGGGAATAACCAAAAAGAAGAGTAAGGTTAAATTAAAAGGGATGCACCCCATTGTGGGTGAGCAGTCCTCCTGGGAAAGCCTCTGCCACAAAGAAACCATACAAGCTCCCATGTGCAAAGACTGAAGGCGCTGAGCTCAGTTCTGTCCCTCAGTGCTCCCTGACAGACCCCACAATACCTTGCACAGGAGGCCAGGATTTAGGAAGCAAAGCCTGCCTCACAGCTGAAGGGACTCAGTGGTTTGCAGCTGAGTCACAGGCTGAGGAGGCCCAGGCAAATCATGGGTGCTAGTGAGGCAAATAGCAGTGTCCTCTTCTGAAGATGCTCCGTTCCTACTGGGCCACGCGTTGGCAGGATGGAGGACCATGTTTTCATAGGAGTCCCTCTTATTGCCATTTTAACTGGCAGATGGGGCAGTAATTGACCTAGATATTTATTTTTAATGTAACTTAGAAGAAAAAAAGAATGCTCATTTGAAGGCTCTAAAAATTGTCAGTCCTTATGAAGTAATTAAGACCCAGAGTATCACCTAAAATTCCTAGAGATGCTCAATCCCCTATAAGAATATTTTCTCATATTACATTATAGTTCCATTATACGTGATTTGAAAATATCAGTGTAGGCATAGTCATCAATTGCTTTCGCATTTATGTTTTCAGAACTGCTTGCTATAGCAAATTCCTCTTAATCTCCCTCCTAAATCTTTGAGAATATAATCCTGAAACAAGGAAAGAAGAACCTATTCCTAGTGCTGGGTGAACATAAAGAATGTTTTGATTACTGTTCCTTTTCCTTTAATTTATTTTCCTTTTAAGGCGGTTATTAGAGTTTTACCATCAGATATGTTGAAATACTGACACATTTAACTAGTTAAAGTCTGTCAGTCTGTTGACCTTTGACCACCACACCTGTTCCCTGCAGTGATTTAAGCTGCTCAAGGACAGAGATGGATTGAACAGCCAAATAAACTAGAGAATGTGAAAATACCAAGGTCACATGAAGGATACATGGAACATGCTCTAGTCTTCAGAGAATCCATAAACCATCCAATTTCATTCACCGCCCCTTCCCTTAAATGACAACAGATACTGATGCAACTTGGGTCTCTGGCCAATAAACCCAACAGGAAGGAAAGGCACATAATACTTTCTTTACCATGAGAGGAGGACGAGCTTGAATTGCCTCATCTGTTGGTGTTTACCAGCCTGCAGTCCTGTGAAGCTGCAGAAAACACTCACCCTCTGTGATGGCTAACACCGGATTGAAAGATGCTGGCCAACTCAAAATGTCTCTAGCGAACAGACATCCTTCTGTGTATTTCCTTTCACGTTGGGAACTTGGGACAACCCTTTAGCATGGCCAGTCCATCACTGTATGAGCACGAGAGACCACACGGTTCTGTCTAGATGCTGCTTAAGAGCCTCCAGGGATCATTGCTCTAATTTAAGAAACCAGGGATGAAGAACATAGATGGAGACAAAGAGCTGCTCTGAGGTCAGTGACACTGGATGAATGTGTATTTTATTCATCATAGCATCGGCTCCCTTATAGATTGAAAATGGCAAGTGATGTGAGCAAGATGATTATTCAGATCATGAGGCTGTGCTCGATGGACAAGTCAATTTGCAGATTCTGTGTCCTAATGCTGCAGGTCCTGAGAGTCCACAGCCCAGGCTGGAAACCAGATTTGCAGAAGCTTTGAAAGAGAGTGGACCACCACACCCTCTTGTTTAATAATGTCTTTTCTCATTCCTAGGTCTAGGGGAAACAAGGTACTGAAACACTGGTTAACAAGAGAGGTTCCTCTTTAGGGCAATAGGGAGGGATGTAATGTGATGAGCACTGGGTGTCATAGGCACTAATGAATCTTTGAAGACTACGTCAGAAACTAATGATGTATTATATGTTGGTTAACTGAACATATTAAAAAACAAAAAACAAAAACAAGAGTGATTTCTGAAGGCTCTATTGTCACACCCTCAGCCCCACTCCTGGCTGTAGGAGTCAGCACTTAGAGCATCTAGAAGGCATGAGAATGGTCTATTAGAAAATCCAAGTCCTCAGCTTTTAGGGGGAAAAAAAAAATTCCAGCCTACCTAAAAAGATAACCAGGATCTAGCAGACAAAAATATTGATGTATTGAAATCTTGACATTTCAAACTCAAAAGCTACCTCCACTCTGAATCCTTGATCCCCATCCTTACTTATAAAAGCATAAGGGATACAAGTATCAACTTCTTTTTAGGATTCCAGCAACACGTTGATCTGGGAAGAAAAAAATTTCAACTCTTCTCAAATCTATCTCCCAACTCACTTTTTCTCGGCCTCAGTTTCCTTATCTGACAAAGGAAGTAGTCTCAGTGGTTTTCAAACATTTTCAAAAGCTTTTTAAAATAATAAAATATTAGTCAAGACTGCAACATATATTATAGCTGAAAGGCTGAAGGAGTTAGCCAAGTAGCTCGAATGTTTGTGATTTAGTTACAACATTCTTCATTATTGGAGAAATCCCTGAAGCACTTTCCTGGAGCCCCTTCAAGAGGGGCAGCCCTTGTCAAGAATCCATGCTTATCTTTTCTAGTGATCGAGGCTTAGAAAATAAACAAAAACAGTCATTTTCCCATGACCTGTGTTTTGTCCTTTCAGGCAATGGGTCCATTTGCTGAACTAATCTGTCTTGAACAGCTCTGTGGATGGGTTGGATGGAGGAACCATATTTGGTCCCAAGGATTATAACTATGAGTCATAGGACCATTGATGGCGGGGATTGCTTTCTGCCAGCAGTCTGAGAGAGAGAGAAACATTTCTGTCCTGCGTGCTACAAGTTCAAGGTCAATTTTATGTCTCACATCTGAGGAACAAAAAGTGATCAAATTGCTTATAGCAAGAACTGAACACCGGAATTCATGCCTTTTCAGGGATATGCCAATAACTTATTAATTTACCTTGACTGACATTGAAATGAGTACAAGAAGACTTACTACGCACTAAAAAGAGATTTAATGTAGTCTGCAAGGAATTTAGAAAGAGTTTTACATTGCTTGGTAAAATCTGCTAATAACAGAACTCATTACTACTTCGAAGAAAAATGGGATCATCAATCTTATGTAAGATACATGGACACGTACGTACATCCACCCAAACACTTCAGAAATTAAGTCAAACTAAAAAAGTATACTGAGCTGCTTTATATTAGTGGGGAAATGATTCAATGCTTTATGAGAGCTCTTCAGCATCAAGGAAATAAAGATGTGCCTTTGGGGAGGGAGTGGGTCTGACTATGAACAAAGAAGAGGAACAGGAGAAAACTGGCTTCTGCTTGCTGCAACACATGCATATTCTGTGAGCTGACCCCGTGCCCCTGCCTACCGATGCTTCACGGCCCTTTCTTTCATCTTTAACATGCCCAAGAGCTAGAGTGATAGCAAGTATATGCCCTTGATGTTCCACAACACCTCCAATTTGAAATACTTTTATTTTCAAGTAAGAACCTCACCACGACTCTACTGGCTTCATAAAATAGCACTGTCTCCATTTTACAGGAGAGGAAATGGAGTGCAGCAAGCAAAACGGCTTGAACTTCAACACTGTTGGAAGGTGACATGAGAACTTGCACACTCTGTGCCTCCCAGACCAGGCTCCTGCTCAGAATGCCATTGGATAGGTTGCCTGAAACCCCCCCAGAGTGTTTCAGTGAAACAAAGTATCCGGGCTTCAGATTCTCTGTGGTGATGGTGTAAATCTCACTTCTGAGAAAAACTTATGCAGTCCCTTTCATGCTTCTGGTTTGGTGCCCCTTGGCTGTGCAGATCTCTAAAAGCTTTTGAATAGACTAATAAACACGGAATTGTTCTGAACATCTGTAAGCAAAATACGAAAAGATATTACCCAGTGAATGAACATCCTGGGTTTTCTCGCCAGAAATGGGGTTATTTGTGTATTAGGCGAATGCACTGAAATTAACCCAGAATGCTTACCCATTGCAGAAAGTCTTTTCATATTTTCATCTGTGTAGTCGTTATTATAAAATGTAAGAATAATTCTCTATCAGGGTATTCAGAACTCTGAATAGCTCAATTACTTCTAAAATCAATGTAGTAAAGCAAAATCGTGCCAGTTAATCAGTTGGTTTGCATAACAAATGTTTGGAGGAGTTGGTGTGTGTTGTGTGTGCGGGTACACATGCATGTGTGTGTAAAGAGAAATCCAGGGTCAGCTCAACACTTTAAAACAAACGTGAAAGATCAAGCTTCCATTTGACTATGGAGAAAGAATTCTGGAAAACGGGTACTATTTAATTCATTCAAGAACGGGTACAGTAAGTCTAGGCTCCTGGAGGTTACACCATCCCAGGTGTATGCTAGGCATACACTGAAATTTTAAGGAACACCTGAGGGGCGCCTGGGTGGCGTCTGCTTTCAGCTCAGGTCATGAACCCAGGGTTCTGGGATCGAGACCCGCCTTGGGCTCCCTGCTCAGTGGGGAGCCTGCTTCTCCCTCTGCCTGCAGCAGCCCCGCTTGTGCTCTTTCTCTCTCCCTCTAACAAATAAATAGAGTAATTAAATCTTTTTAAAAAAACAAAGGAACTCCAAATCAATGCATAAATCCTTGGAAATCATTTTAGGATTAGAATGGTGGTCACTAAGACTTAGATTCCTTCTCAGCTATGATCAGAGTCAGATCTGAAACACCACAAGAAACAGTGGCCAAACAGTAGTGATGAGCCATGCCACCGCACATCCATGCTGTGACTGGGTTCCCAGTGCAGGACCAGGCAGTGGGCAACTCGCAGAGGACTCTCATTCAGGCTTGGAACATCTAAGAGCTGCAAGTTTCTCAGCCTGTGGCTCTCGGTGTTAATTGATGAATCCAAGGAAGAGAAGTTTAAGTGCCTGCTACAGGAGAAAGGTCAGTTTTAGATGAAATCATGGGCAGTGTGAGGGTGGGAGTCTCCAGGGAAATGCACAGAGGCAATCCCAGCCTTTGGCAAATCATTGTGGTCTGGTTTCTCTAAGCTCTGGGAGCCAAAATTCCATTTTTATCATTTAATTTGACCCAACGCTAATCCAATATGGACAGTATGACCTGTGTGGACTAAACTCACAACAAACTGAAACATACATCTCTAAATGGCATTTAATTGAATTTAAAATGAGAATTAGAACTGTCTGGCTGACCAACCTGGTCTCATTGCCTTTTCTTTCTGTAAATAATCTCCCCAGGAGGATAAAAAAATGAGAAGTTTCTCCAGAGTGTGGATCAGAATAAGAGGAGTTACTGATAAAACTTAAAAGCATCAGGGTGTCAGGCTCTGGGAATCTGTCCAGAAGTCAAACCATACAAAGAAATCCAGAGGGCGCAAGCAGGACTTCCCCTTTCCCAGGCTGGCCTGGCTGACCAGCCCCCCTATCGAGGACCCTCTTTTTTCTTTCCTTTTTGCATAGGGCAGGGCATTCCATTGGGTTACTCTGAGATCCTACAGACCCGGAAGCCACGCTCTTCTAAGCAACTGCCTGTCTCCACTCTGAGGCCCTGCAGGCTTGTTTTATACATCATTCCCAAAGAGCCACTTTATAGTCTCGAGGAACTGTTGGCCCCTTATGTCTTCTCCAAATGTCAGGCTCAAGCACCACACAGATCACCTGGCATGTAACCCACCTATTAGTGGAGCCATTCATGAACATTCTACTTACATGTCAGACTCAACTCTGTCCATGTGTCACCATCATGGGATCACCTCTTCTCCCGACTTCTTACTAGAAGCCATACACTTTTCTGTGTGCCTAACTGCACCCCCAGCTTGGATCTCCGAATCACAGCAACATCAATAGCAACAAAGAAATATCATCCAGACATTAATATGCGTCCTACCTGGATACACACCTGCATTTACACTCACATACACCCTCGCTCACTTGCTCACCCCCACCCCCGAGATGGAGCATACCCACTAGCATGCAGGCACGACAAACCACTGCCAATGTTTCTGGTCCTAGGGCTGCCATGGAGATCCATGAGATCACCAGTCTGTGGGATAAGACAATGCTGTGACGGCTCTGCCATTAGTCATCGTGTGATAGGTTGGTGTGCGGTTAGCGCTAGCCCCTTGGATTTTGCAAACTGCCCCCACTCCGAGTGCTATCCCTGGAATTCTGGCACCTGCCTCACGGAACCAAATGGTACCTTAGGTCCAAGTGTATTTGCTGTACGAGAAGGAATTTGGCAGACAGTCCAGGTCCTAGGCTTTGTTTCCTGAATGAATGAATGAAAAATGAATACCTTTACAAAAGACTGTTGTGACCAAAGCTTTGCAAACTTAATTACAAACACAAGAGCAATTTGGAAATTAATCTAAATACTGGAGCACAGACTAGTATTTCTCTATGAGACTTTAGCAATTATTACGCAGTTTAGTGGAGCCTTGGTTTTTCTTCCTTGCAAGTCAGACCTCTCCAGGGCTGACTTATTCAATACAGCTTTGAGCACCCGAGGCTTCAGCAGGGCCCTCCCAGTATAAACTGCTTTCTGTTTCCCCATCCTCTCCTTGGTCAAAAATCTTTAATTAGCTGGTTACCCTAATTACTTTAGCTGGGGACCTTGTTTGTTCTCCTTCCCTGCTATTCCCAGGGATCTGAAGGCTCTACCACTTCTGTGCCAGAGGGTCCTTTCTATCACAGTTTCTCTCTGTCTTTTTGGTTTTTTCTTTCATGATCAGAACAACAACAACAACAAAAGCCTGGGGAAAGAAATCATCTCTCCTTCTGTGTCTGGGTAAGACCCCATAACCATCATTTCCCAATCAGGAATAAGTTTCCATGACAACCGTGCTTCCCAATGCCACCACTAACTTAGCAGGTAGTGTTCTTTACCAACCTCCATGCTTTCTGTACAAGACTCTAAGAAACTGGCTGTTTGCATGAACTGTATCTTAAAAGAGTTTTGTCCTTTGCCCTTCGAAACATCAGAAAGACCAAAAAAAGAAAAAAATGCTTGTTATTTTCTTTACTTGTAATCATTAAAAAGCACACCAATTTTTTAAGAGTATAGTGGAGGGATGGACATGAAAGAGAGTGTGGGACTCGGTGGAAGGAAGTATGACTGGACAGATCACTGGGATATGACAGTTGGGTGACAGACGTCATGATCAATGGAATAACTTGATGCTGAGAGCTGATGAGATTGGAATTCCTGCTATATGTGACCTTGGGGAACTTCCTCTTCCTCTCTAAGCCTCAACAGTCCCTCTGTAAAAGACAGAAACTGAGACATTTCATAGACTTCTTTGGAAGATTAGATGGAAAAAAAGCAAAGAGGCAAAAAGTGCTTCTTACAGTGTCTGGCACGTAGTAGGAGTTCAACAAAGGACAATTAGCATACTGTTCTTATTAACATAAAGAGTTGAATCGGAAAAAGTCTTAACAAACAAGCAACCAAGTATTCTAATTGATTATTAACATTTTGCTGGTGGAGAATAATAGTACAAGCAGTAGATATTTGGAGGTTTTCTTAGCAACCTTTTCTCTTAGGCTATTAAGTCATGTCTGCAATTATGGGAAGGAATCTATTCATTTCCATTCCTGAGACTTAAGAGGATACACCTGGGCAATCTCCAGGGTTCATGTGCATCTATTTATAACTCTGCATAAGTATTTGTTTAATGCCGAAACAGATGCAAAGAAAAACCTCAGATTAACCATTAAAGTATTTGTTCTATATTCCACATTCTCAACACCAATGAGTATATTTCAGTTCTTCTGTAAGGCAAGGAAAACAAGAGTATATATGTTTTTGTGATACTTTCAATATTGCACAGCTCAAATTTCATTTCACAATCAGAATTCATATTGTAGCAAACAAACCAACATGCTCCTTATTGTACAAATGCCCATACTCCCAACTCCTCCCCCAGCTGCATTCACTGTACCCTCAGGGAGCTGAGAGGGCCTTCCACAAATAACACCAATTCAACCTTTCATTTTTAAAAATAAAACTATTTTTAAAAATAAAACGATTTGTGTATTTTTAAAATCCCATTTTTGTCACCGTGGTGGACTATGTATCTAGATAATAAACCCTCCCTGTGAAGAACTCCTAAGAGGGGTGCCTGGGTAGCTCAGTCAGTTAAACATCCAACTCTTGATTTTGGCTCAGGTCATGATCTCAGGGCCGTGAGATCAAGCTCTGCACTGGACTCCATGCTCAGCAGGGAGTCTGCTCGAGATTCTCTTTCCCTCTCCCTCTGCCCCTCCTTACTCATGCTCCTTGGCATGCTCTCTCTCTAAAATAAATAAATCGGAAAAAAAAAGAAAGAATTCAAGATAGTGAATGAAATTTTTTTTTAAAGATTTTATTTATTTATCAGAGAGAGAGGAGGAGAGAGAGCGAGCACAGGCAGACAGAATGGCAGGAAGAGGCAGAGGGAGAAGCAGGCTCCCTGCTGAGCAAGGAGCCCGATGTGGGACTCGATCTCAGGACGCTGGGATCATGACCTGAGCTGAAGGCAGCTGCCCAACCCACTGAGCCACCCAGGCGTCCCTGAATGAAATATTTTTTTAAATGTGTTTTACAGTCTGGGTGTTCCTCCATTAAAAATAAAACTATCCTATGATCTGGCAATCTCTCTTCTGGGTATACATCCTAATGAAATGGAATCAGTCACTCAAAGACAAAACTACGATCCCATAATGCTGGGGTCCACCTCAGCATTATCCACAATAGCGATGGCCTGGAAGCAAACAAAGTGTCCACTGGCAGAAGAATGGATAAAGCTATTGTGATATGTATATATAATATAATATTATTCAGTCCTACACATGAAGACAATTCTGCCACTTGCAACAATGTGGGTGAAGCTGGAAAAAATTATTCTACATGAAATTAATCCAAACACAGAAAAAATGTATACTATGTATATTGCATGTCCTTACTTATATGTAGAATCTGAAAAAAAAATCATACTCCTAGAAGCAGAGAGTAGAATGGTGGTTACCAAGGGCAGGAGTAGAACAAAGCAGGGAAATGTTGGTCAAAGGGTACAGAGTATCTGTTTTGGAGGATGAATTAGTTCTAGAGAGCTAATGTACAGCACGGTGATGGTAGTTAATGATACTGTATTGTTTCACTTGAAATCTGCTAAGAGAGTAGATCACAGGCGCTCTTTCCACAAAAATAAAAGTATGTGAGGAGATGGGTAATTTAATTAGCTTGACTATTAGTAATCATTTCACTCTATATATCAAAACATCATGTCATACACCTTCAATATATACCATTCTTATTTGAAAAATGAAAAAGAAATTTTAAAGAGAAAAAAACTGTGTTTTAAGTGCTATGTGAGCTGGCAGAGAAATAAAGGAAATCCTTGAAGGCTAGAACAAAAACCAGATTCGGAACAGTTGTCTGGTATCTGAGCTAGAATTTGCCATGCGGGCATCTGCCTCTCCTGGTAGCCAAATATTTTTCTGTAAAGGGCTAACTCATAAATGTTTTAGGTTTTGCAGGGCATACCATCTCTGTTATACCCACTCAACTGTGCCATTGTGCCATGGAAACCTTCACAGATAATATATAAACAAATGGGTGTGGCTGGGTTTCTATAAAACTTTATTTACATAACCTGGCAGTGGGCAGAATTTAGCCTGCAAACCAGTTTGCCAATCCCTTCATTATAAATCAAATTTGAATGTCTTCCCTAGAGAAAAACAATTAGAGTGTGTGATGTTTTTCCCATATGGTAGACTACTGCAGTCTTCACACACCTCTGTATGCCTGCCTTTGGGGGATCCCTCCGCATTGACTCTGGGCTAGACGATGTGACTTGCTTTGGCCAGTGGGACCCTATCAAATGTGATATAAACAGAAACTTGCAAAGTGCTAGCAGAATGGGGCTTATCCTCTCTTGCTGCTCTTGGGATCTCTGCACCCATCACCACGTGAATTTGCCCAGGCCAGTGTTTTGAAGACACGGTCCATCATTCCCCCTACCCCAGCCAGCAAAGAACGATAGCCGGCACCAAATGCAGACCTGTGAGTGAAGCCATCCTAGACCAACTAGTCCCCAAGCAGCCTACTAGTTGACTGGAGTCACATGTGTGAGCCCAGATGAGACCAGCAAAAGAACCACCAAAATGAGAGCCACCCAAATTGCTGACCTACATAATCATAAGCTAATAGGTGATTGCTTTAGAATTAAGTTTTGCAAGTGATTATTTTGCAACAAAAGCTGAATGGTACATTCCATAGGAAATCTATTATCTTCTAAAAATATAAAGTGAGAGGGGCACCTGGGTGGCTCAGTGGGTTGAGTGTCTGACTCTTGGTTTTGGCTCAGACCTGAAATCAAGACCCACATCAGGGTCTGTGTCTCAGCAGGCAATCTGCTTGAGATTCTCTCCCTCTCCCTTTGCCCCCCCCCCCGCCGCTTGTACATGCACACTCTTTCTCTAAAATAAATAAACCTTAGAAAATAAAACAAAAATATAAAGTGAGAGATCAACAAGTATATTTATAGAAATGGGAAAGAAAAGACTGAGGAAACACAAAAAATTATACTTGCATTTTAAATATTCTGTCACCTGCCAGCAGAGACAAACCCTTTCTTGCTCATTATAACAGAAGTTGGAGCAAATTCTTCCTACCTGAACAGACTTCTTTATAAGTAGGATTGGTGGTGTAGCCTCCTGCGTAACCAACTTGAGTTGAATATATTCCTTTCATGGTCCAGAATTTCCTCTCAGCTCCCCAGAAACAGCCCATTCCTAAGAAAAACACAAGACACTGTTTAGTCCATTGTCAAAAATGGAGAACTACTGCATATTAGAAGCAGATATGTTATTCATGTCTTTGGTAATCAAAAATAACTAAGATTTTATCCTTTAAAGAAAGACAGTTTCATGGTGGCAACCTAAGTGTCCATCAGTAGATGATGGATAAGGAAATGTCTTATATACACACACAGACACACAAATGCACATGCACACATACACTGGAATATCATGCAACCACAAAAAAGGATGAGATCATGCCATTTGAGACAAAATGAATGTATCTGGAGGGTATTATACTAAGGGAAATAAATCAGACTCAGAAATACTAACACAATATGATTTCACTCATAAGTGAAATTAAAAAAAAAAAAAACTAGTAACAAGAAATGAACAAGGAACAAAAAGCAGAATCAGATCTACAAATACAGAAAACTGATGGTTGCCCAGGGTGGTGGGTGAGGGAGGAGAGGTTGGGGAATGGGCAAAATAGGTGAAAGGGAGTAAGAGATACAGGCTTCCAGATATGGAATGAATAAGTCACAGGAGTAAATGGCACAGCATAAGGAATATAGTCAGTGATACTGTAATAGCATTGTATCTGAACAGATGGTAGCTACACTTACGGTGAACATAGCATAATGCATAAACTTGTTGAACCACTAAGTTGTACACCTAAGACTAATGTAACATTGTGTGTCAACTATACTGAAATTTAATATAAACATGTTCGAAATAAAGAAGAAAAAAAAAACAATTAACTAATTTAGAAGAATTTTTAACATCTAAAAATAATTTTATTTGAGGCTATTTGCATAGAATGTCTCTTTGCTTAATTGTGCAAAAACTTAGAAAGCCTCAAGTTTTAATGAAGTTAGTAAAGTATACCTTTTCAAATAACATAGTAAAAAGATAATTGCATTTGATAAATGATTTCAACACTTAATTCATTATGAACTTGCTAAAACATAATAACTGCTATTGATAGCATAAATTTATTTAATGATCAGCATCGTGGTCATTTTTTTAAAGATATTTATTTATTTATCCTACAAAGAGAGGGAACACAAGCAGGGGGAGTGGGAGAGAGAGAAGCAGGCTTCCCACTGAGTGGGGAGGCTGACACGGGGCTCGATCCCAGGATCCAGGGACCGTGACCCAAGCCGAAGGCAGACGCTCAATGACTGAGCCACCCAGGCACCCGCCCCAGTCATGCTTAAAAAAAAAAAAAAAAAATTCTGACACAGAAAATAACACTAACTTACTGACTTACATGGGAAAACTTCCCCAAATCAACACAGATTGATGCAGTTCTCAATTAACAATTTTGCATAATATGTTGAGTTTCTTCAAAGATGTCTGTCCATATAAACTTGCACGTGATAAATCACTGCTCATCAAAGGGTGAGTTCTATTACTAAATATAATGACTGAGGAAACAGAGAAGGGGGAAGGCAGAGAAAGAGATGACAATAACAAACACACGAAGGAACTCACAAAAATAGCATTCCATTCAACGAACAAACATTGTGCTCATATCAGTAGTTATTGGATTCTTCTGAACATACAGTGAAAACCAAGACCTAGCTCCCAAGAATGCCCATACTTACACGCTTAGGAAAAGTAGCATTACATCTCCCTGGGATCCAAATAAAGAACCCTCAACTTCCTACTATGAGTTCCTAAACTGTCCACAACTGCTACTCTATGACCGACTTCTAGATGTAAGCAAGATTACTGCCTTGCTCGAGTTTTATACAGCTTTAGTAAGTCATATATAATTAAGAGCTTGGGAAGAACAACAGTTGGCAAATTAATATATGCCTCCTACTTCCACAATCACTGGATTTGTTAGACTCGATGACAGAACTGAAAGAAAGATTAGATGGAAGTTTACTGAAATTCTTGACACTTGTTAATAGTCTAAAATTCAGAACAGTATTAACCAAGATGCCATGTGCATAACGCTATACATTATACAAAAATTTATTTGCTTAAATGTGAGGGGAAATAAATTGACCAAAAATAGATTAACAGTTAAAAATAAGAGCCATCTGACAAAATCCATGTAGTAAAAAAAATTACTGTTGTGATAACAAAGCAACATGGAAATATGTATATGATTATATCATAATTAACTAAAGCTAAATTTAAAAGAAAAAAACACAAGTATGTGCATGCTCTTATTATAACTATGAAAAAAATACCTATACTGAAATAGATGAGAAGAAAATATACAAAATTATAACCATGACTGTTTTATAGTGCTGAGAATACAGGATTTTTTTCATTTTTCAAGTGTTTCTGTAATAGATTCATATTACTTTAAAAATGAAATATATATACTTTTTCAAAAAAATTCAAAGAAAAACATAACCATATGAATTGTTTGAATTAGAACTGCAAGATACCATTCTTCCCATTTACAAGTGAGTTGTTTGCTGCTAGTGAATATAGATAAATATTTACTGAGTATTTATAAAAATGGGTTATCCTCAGATCTCTGGAACAAGAATTCGCTATTAATTTTACTGGGTTGCATTTCTAGGATCAGGGAATTGTATCAGTTAAGGTTTTCCAGAGAATCCAGACCAATAGGATAAGTTGCTGTTGTTGTAAAGGCTGAGAAGTCCATGATGTACAGTCTGTAAGCCAGAGACCCAGGAAAGCTGGTACTATGAGCCCGGGCCAAACACAAGGGCCTGAGAATGAGGAGAGCCAGTGACGTAAGTCCTCGTCCAACAGCACTGATGTACCAGGCCAGGAGAAGATGGATGTCCCAGCTCAAAGAAAGAGTAAATTCACCCTTCTTCTGGCATTTTATTCCATCTGGACCCCTGACAGACTGGAGGATTCCCGCCCCCACATTGGTAAGTGTGATCTTCTTTCCTCAATCTACCAATTCAAATGCTGATCTCTTCCCAAAACGTCCTCACAGACACAACCGGAAATGGCTATCTGGGCACCCCTCAGTCATGTCAAGTTGACATGTAAAATGAATCGCTATAAGAATGATGACAGCAAATACCTGGAGAAGGATATAAGTAAAAAGTGTGGTGGGCAGCATTACTAAGCATAAAAGGCCACAAACACACCCAGGAGTTGTGCAGTGTGATAAGCTGAAAGCACTCCAGCCCCTGAAGCTCAGAATTCTGTGAGGTTCACTCAATAAAATACTCCTGGGGATGCCTGGGTGGCTCAGTCAGTTAGGTGGCTGCCTTCAGCTCAGGTCATGATACCAGGGTTCTGGGATCAAGTCCTGCATCAGGCTCCTTGCTCAGCAGGAAGCATGCTTCTCCCTCTGCCTGTCACTCTCCCTGCTTGTGCATGTTATCTCTCTCTGACAAATAAATAAAATCTTAAAAAAAATAAAATAAAATAATAAAATAAAATACTTCTTTCCTGCACAATGGCTAACATTGATGGTACCAAAGGGTACTTAAAACTTTCAGCATTCTATGCACAAGGTTCATGATGGGCCATTTTAGCAGCCAGCCTAACCTGACCATTGTCTACAGTCTTACCCTGATGGCCCTAGACTTTTTATCTTCACTATATCCTCATGCTATATAGAGTTAATGACACTTAATATGGATCTTGGCCAGACCAAACAAAATATTTGCTGCAAGCTATTTAATCCCCTTTTGATGTTTAATAGAGATCAAGACCCCCCTGTTAGACGGAGGATGACCCCATTCTAGCTGGGCATAGGCTTCTGGGAGGGGGTCATGTGTGGCTGAAATAATGCCTTGGGGACCTGGTGTGTAATCAATGTCAAAATATCTGGAGAGGTACTTAACTTGGAATAAGTGTTGTTATAGGAATAAAACTCCTTGAAGCAATCAGATGTTTCATCTAGTGGTTTCCAGTATAACCTAAGCATTCTATTATTTGATTTTGAGAGTGTGTGTGTATATGTGTGTGTGTGTGTGTGTGTGTGTGCTTAAACAACAACAACAAAAAACCAAGTTTATGACAGAATTTCTCAGAACTTACAATAATCTAGTAAAAAACATAAATATCATATATATACATACATATATGATACAGTATGCATTATTATTTTTAAGATATTTCATATTTTGGGGGACACCTGGGAGGCTCAGTTGGTTGACTGTCCGACTCTTGATTTTGGCTCAGGTAATGATCTCATGGTCATGAGATCTCAGGATCATGAGATCAAGCAGGGTGTGGAGCCGGCTTGGGATTCTCTCTCTCCCTCTCCCTCTGTCCCCTCACCAGCTTGAACATACTCTCCCTCTAAAAAACTTAAATTAATTAATATTTTATATTTTTAACTGTTTATTATAAAGTAAAACACAGGTACAGAAAAGCCACACAGAACAGATGCATACCTCAAAGCATTATTATTAGGCAAACATCCTTATAACTACCAGCCAGATCAAGAACTGCAAGTTTTCCATCTCCTTCAGAATTCCATCCTTGTATCATACCCCAAACACAACTCCCTTCCTCCCCTAAAAGGAACTACTCTCTGACCTTTACAGTAATACTTTCTTCTGTTTCTTCATATGTTTATCATTCAAGGTGTCCGTCTTGATACTATTCTGTGGTTGTGCTCATTTTTAAAAAATTTGATTTAGCCTTAAGCTCTTTTCATCAACAGGTTCCCTCTCCATTCTCTTTTCTGATTCATCCGCTGAAGAAAACAAGACCCACTGACCTGCAGAGCTTCCCACAATGTAGATTTTGCCAATGGCACGCTCATGGCACAATTCAACTTGTTCCTCTATCCTCGGTATTTCCTGCAAATCTGCTGGATCCAGAACCTTGAACGGAGTCAGATTTCACCCTTTGGCAAAACTATAGGTGAAACTATGTTCTTTTTTATGTAAATTTTAAAATTTTTTCCCAGTTTTATTTATTTATTTTTTTAAAGATTTTATTTATTTACTTGAGAGAGAGACAGTGAGAGAGAGCATGAACGAGGAGAAGGTCAGAGAGAGAAGCAGACTCCCCATGGAGCTGGGAGTCCGATGCGGGACTCGATCCCGGGACTCCAGGATCATGACCTGAGCCGAAGGCAGTCGTCCAACCAACTGAGCCACCCAGGCGTCCCTTTTCCCAGTTTTATTGAGATATAATTGACCTATGACATTGTGTAACTTTAAGGTATACAACATAATTTGGCATATATAAATACATATATATATACATAAATATAACACAAATTACAACAATAAGTTTAGTTAACACATCCATCACTTCACATAATTTCAATTTATTTTCTGTAATAAGAACATTTAAGATTAGCAACTTTCAAGTATACGATATTATTAACTATAGTAATCATAATGAATATTAGATCCCCAGAACTTATTCATCTTATAACCAGAAGTTTGTACCCTTTGACCAACATCAACCCATTACTCCCACCTCCCCAACCCCCAGAAACCACCACTCTACTCTCCTTTCTATAAATTTGGCTTTTTTTATCTTCAAGATCCCAATATGTTAGATCATATGGCATTTGTCTTTCTCAGTCTGACCTATTTCACTTAGCATAATGCCCTCAAGGTCTATCCCTGTTGTTACAAATAACAGGATTTCCTTATTTTTTTTTTGTGGCCAAATAGTATGCCACTGTATATAGATCACAGCTTCCTTAACTAATCTGTAAAAGAACACTAAGGTTATTTCCCATGTCTTGGTTACTATGAATAATGCTGGAATGAACATGGGGGTGTAAACATCTCTCCAAGATAGTGATTTCAGGGACGCCTGGGTGGCTCAGTTGGTTGGACGACTGCCTTCGGCTCAGGTCATGATCCTGGAGTCCCTGGATCGAGTCCCGCATCGGGCTCCCAGCTGCATGGGGAGTCTGCTTCTCCCTCTGACCTTCTCCTCGCTCATGCTCTCTCTCACTGTCTCTCTCTCTCAAATAAATAAATAAAATCTTAAAAAAAAAAGTGGGATTAAAAAAAAAAAAGATAGTGATTTCATTTCCTTTAGATATATATCCAGGATTTTTGAAAAACCTCCACACTATTTTCTATAATGGCTGTGCCACTTCACACTCCTATCAACAGCACACTGGGGTTCCCTTTCCTCCACATCCCAGCCAACACCCGTGACCTCTTTGTCTTTTTGGTAACAGTCATTTCAACAGGTATGAGGAAATACCTAACTGTACTTTTGATTTGCATTTCCCTGGTAATTAATGATGTTGACTGTTTTTTTTCATATACCTGTTGGCCATTTGTATGCCTTCTTAGGAAAAATGTCTTTATTCTCAATCAAATTATTTGGCGTTTTTTTGTTTTGTTTTTGTTGTTGTTGTTGTTGTTGTTGTTGTTTTTTGGTTTGGAGTTGTAGGAGCTCCTTAATATATTTTGGATATGAACCCTTTATCTGATATATGGTGCGCATCTTTCAATAGCTCAGCTGGTAGAGCGGAAGACTGTATCTGATATATGGTTTGCAAATATTTTCTCTATTCCATTGCCTCTTCATTCTGCTGATTGTTTCTGTTGCTGCAAAGGCTTCTTATTTTGATGTAATCCCACAAATTTTATTTTGTTTTTGTTGCTTGTGTTGTTTGTGTCATAGCCAAAATATCACTGTTAACACCAATGTCAAGGAGCTTTTTCTCTGTTTCCTTCCAACAGTTTTATGATTTTAGGTTTCATGCTCAAGTCTCAATCCATTTCAAGTTCTTTTCTGTGAGTGGCATAAGGGTCCAGTTTCATTCGTCTTTATGCAAATATCCACTTTTCTCAACATCTATCTAAAAGACTATCTTTTCCCCATTGAGTATTCTTGGCTCAATTATTATTAGTTAACTATGTATGTCGAGTTTATTTCTGGGCTCTCTATAATATTCCATTGGTCTATGTGTCTGTTTTTATGGCCGTACTCTATCATTTTGGTTACCATAGCTTTGTAGTATAATTTAAAATCATAAAGTGTGATGCTTAGAGCTTTCTTCTTCTTTCTTAGAATTGCTTTAGCTATTTTTTTGTAGTTCCATATAAATGTTTTGTATTGTTTTCCTATTTCTGTGAAAAATACCACTGGAATTTTGATATTAGGTTTGATATGGGATTGCATTAAATCTATAGATGGTATGGACATTGGGGAAGGTATGTGCTATGGTGAGTGCTGTGAAGTGTGAAAACCTGGAGATTCACAGACCTGTACCCCTGGGATAATAATGCATTATATGTTAATTTTAAAAATTAAATTTTTTTTAAAAAGGGGAAAAAATAAATCTATAGATGGCTCTGGGGAATACGGACATCTTAACAATATTCTTTTTTTTAAAATATCAATTCTTCCAATTTGTGAACATGGAGTATCTTTCCATTTCTTTTTGCCTTCATCAATTTCTTTCATAAATATCTTATAGTTTTTGGTGCACAGATTACTCCACTTCCTCAGGTAAATTTATTCCTAACTATTTTATTGGTTTTGATGTCATTGTGAATGGGATTATTTTCTTCACTTCTCTTTCAGATATTTCAGAGTTAGTGGATAGAAATGCAACTGAATTTAGGATGTTGTTTTTGTATTCTGACATTTTACTGAATTCATTGAGAAGTTCTAACAGTTTTCTTATTTTGTTTTTCTGGTGAAGTTTTTAGAGTTTTTTCCACATAAGGTAATGCTATCTTCAGACAGAGAAAATTTTACTTCTTCCTTTCTGATAGGATGTCTTTTATTTCTTTTTCTTGCCTAATTATTCTGGCTAAAACTTCCAACACTGTGTTAAATAGGGCTTTTGAGAGTGAGCACCCTGGTCTTGTTTCTGATCTGAGCAGAAAAGTTTTCAGCTTTTTCACCATTATGATGCTAGCTGTGAGTCTGTCATATACAGCCTTTATTATGTTGAGGTATGTTCCCTCTATTATCTTCTTAAATTTGTTGAGAGCATTTGCCATGAAAGGGCATTGAATTTTGGCAAGAAATTTTTCTGCATCTTTGAGTCATATGATTTTTAACCTTCATTAATGTACCCATAAATGTATCACATTTATTATTTTATATATGGTGACCCATTTTTGCATCCCAGGGATAAATCCCACTGGATAATAGGGCATAAGCCTTTTAATGTGTTTTTGAGTTTTGGCTTGCTAATATCTTGTTGAGAATTTTTGCACTTATATTCATCAAGGAAGTGAGCCTGTAGTTTTCTTGTAGCATCCTTATCTGGCTTCAGTATCAGAGTAATGCTGTCCTCATAAAATGAGTTTTGGAGCATTCCTTCCTCTTCAGTTTTTCAGAAGAATTTGAGAAGGATCAGCATTAAGTCTTCTTGAATGTTTGATAAAATTCACCAGTGAAGCCATATGGTCCTGGGCTTTTTCTGTTGGAAGATTTTTCATTATTGCCTCAACCTCCTTAGTCCCATAGATTTGTTCAGGTTTTCTATTTCTTCATGATTCAGTCTTGATAGCCTATATGTTTCTAGGAATTTATGCATTTCTTCTGTTATCTAATTTGTTGTCATATAATTTTGCATATTAGTTTCCTATGATAATAACTTACTTTATATCACATTCACTCTGTACTTTATTTCTCCTTCCCTGACCTTTTATGCACTCACTTTATTGATCTCACAGTTTTTATATTGTATACCTGTTAATAAACTTTTATAGTTATATTCTCATTATTTTTTAACTTATATACTAGAGGTAAAGTAATTTGCATACCTCCATTACAGTATTAGATTCTGCATTTGACTACATATTTACCTTTATCAGTCAGTTTTATAATTTCATATGTTTTCATGTTGTTATTTAGCATCCCTTCATTTCATTTACAGAATTCCCTTTAGCATTTCTTGCAAGACAAATCTAATAGTAGTGAACTCCCTTAGCTTTTGTTTGTTTGGAAATACCTTTATTTTTTCTTCATTTCTGAAGGACAGTATTGTTTGGTATGGTATTCTTGGTTGACGGTTCTTTTCTCTTTCAGCACTTTGAATATATCACCCCACTGCATATTGGTCTGCAGAAAAATCCACTGATAACCTAATGGGGCCTCCCTTGTACATAATGAGTCATTTTTCTCTTGCTGCTTTCAAAATTCTCTCCTTGTCTTTGAATTTTAACATTTTAATTATAATGTGTCTCAGAGTAATCTTCCTTGGGTTGATCCTGCTTGCACCCTTTTGAGTTTCCTGTACATGGATGTCCATGTCTTTCCCAAGATTTGGGAAGTTTTCAGCAATTATTTCTTTAAATATTCTTTCTGGCCTTTTCTCCATCTCTTATTCTGAGACCTCCATGATACAACTGTCATTCACTTGAGTGCATCCCATAATTCACATAGGCTTTCTTCACTCTTTTTCCTTTTTGTTCCTCTAGTTGGCTAATTCCAAATGATCTTTGAGTTTGCTGATTCTTTCTTCTTCATGAATAAATCTATTACTGAAGCTCTCTACTGAATTTTCCAGTTCTGTCACTGTATTCTTCACCAGGATTTCTGGTTAGGTCTTTTTAATGGCTTTATTTCTTTATTAAACTTCTCATTTTGTTCCTGTATTGTTTTCCTGAATTCATTTAGTTTCCTATCTATGTTCTCTTGCATTCCATCTAATTTCTTTATGATGATTATTTTGATTCTTTGTCAGGCAAATTATAGATCTCCATTTGCAGTGAAAGATTTAGTAGTTTCCTCTGGTGGTGTCATATTTGCATGATTTTTCTTAATTCACAGAGCCTTGCATCAGTGTCGGCATTTAAAGGAGTACACTATTTTTCCAGTCTCTACAGACTGGTTTCTTGTTCTTTGATCATAAAGCACCTAATATCTAGTTGCCTCTTATTTTGTGATATTAGTAACCATTGATACTTAATGCTTAGATATGCTAATTCCCTGAGAGTTGCAAAATGGTGATCTTCTAATTCTATCACTTCTTTTACATTTATTAGTTGAAAAAGTCTTAATAATGAGAAGCTTCTTCTCAACTACTTTTTGTTACTCAGTGGTTCAGTTCATAAAAGAAAGGGAAAATAAATATTTTATTATATCTATTTACTTAGCAGTCTTTAAGATGATGAATTTGCCCACTCCAAGGTTGACCAATTTGTTTTTAAAACAGCATTATAAACTCATTTTTTTTAAACAAACGATATGTTTCACCATTCCAATCACTCCTCTCATGTAAACTCCACTTGACATATCTTTGGCCAGAAAGAGCCTCTTCAAATTGCTTCCTGAGTTCCTTTGAAACATCCTTCATAGTCTCCTCTTACTTCTTTGTTATCTGGTATGACAGGATGTTCCAGGCTCATCTTAACTATTTCCTACATCATACCTGGAATCAGCCATTTCTCTAAGAAGCCTGATTTCTTTAAATGAGGAAAGGTATTTCAACAACGTGACCTGGGTACTAGTGATGCTTGCTGAGAAAGTCCAGCCATGGGACACCAAGAAACCATGTGACTGAAATTGCCCATCAAAATCGAAGTACTGTCAGACCTACCAAATCATAAGGTCAAAAGAGTGCAGCAATAATCCATCATAAGATAGAAGTTATACACCTGGAATTATACACGAGCAGGACCACAGGGCATAAGCTGTATTAATAGATTGCCAGACCTCTATAGCATCTACTAGGATTACACCAACACCACTCCCTCAGTTCACATCTATGACTGAATGGGGATTCCATACAAGCAGCTGAAGAACGAGAAAAAGACTGGATTTTTGGTTATGGATGGTTGGGCTATTGTGTACTGATGCAAATCAACAAGGCATAGTAGTCACACTGTGATCTCCCTGAGGAGTGGCCATAAAACATGACATGATGGTAAAGGAAAATCTTCCCAACTCATGACCTTTAAGAAGTGCACCAGTTACCTAATTCATGTGTAAGGAAAAATAGCTCAAGTTTAGAACATATGTAAATTCATAGGCAGGAGCAAATGATTTAGCTGGCTAGTGAGAATGCAGAAACAAACAAACAAAAACCAAACAAAAAAAATTTTTTTAAAAGACCAAAAAAAAAAAAAAAAATCTTGAAAGACTGCAAATAAGGAAATCTAAGGTAAAGGTATGTAGATGCACATATAGGAGCAAGTATGCAGTACGAAGGTATTTGTACCATACATTACTATTAATGCCAGGCGGAGAGCATCCAATAAGAAACAAGCACTAAATACAAAGCTGAAAAAATGACCTGGCTGGTGGAGATCAGTCAGCCTGTTTCACTGGCCAGGATCCAGTCCCAGCATGATGGGGACATCATTTGTACAGGAACGAAGTGGCCATTGTGACAAAGATGGAGGGCACACGTGGGCACAACAATGGACTTCCACTTACCAAATCTTACCTATTACTGCTACCATCAATGTCCAACCTGCCAACAACAGAGAGTCTCCAAGCATGTTATATGGTACCATTTCTCAAGGGGACCAACCAAACACTAGCTGGCAAGGGGGAAACACTGGGCTCTTTCCAACACTGAAAGAGCTAGTGGTTTGTTCTCACAATAACAGACACATATTCCTAATATGGGTTTCACTTTCTCTGCCTTCATAATCTCAGCCAGCTACTGTCTCATATAACACTGCATCAGAACAAAGAACCAGGTTTACAGTATAGAAGATGCAGCAACAAATCCATGGATGGACTCCATCTACCTCATGATATACCATACCACCCAGAAGCTGCTATCTTGATAGGGCACTGGAACATCCCAGACATGCAGCTGAAACACCAAGTACTATCCTTCAGAAATCTGAGTATGTGCTGAATAAAAGACCCCAAAGATATTGGGACATGATGTCCCCCAAAAGATGAATGCATGATTAGAAAAACAAAGTGTGAAAACAGAATTGACTCTACTTACTATCACTCCCAATAACCACTGGGGGACATTGTACTCCTGTCTCCACAACTCTTGGCTCTGCAGAGTTAGACATCCTGGTCCCCAAAACTGTAAACTTTCATCAGGAGTCATAGCAAGAATCCACTGAATTATAGGCCTGTAGCTGTTTTCTAGGTACTCTGGGTTCCTTGTGCCCAGGGGCAAACAGGCAAAAAGCTTGCCATGCAGAACCAACCCACAAGCAGTAAAGGAGATCTCTGTTGGGCCACAGACTTGCAAACATTTGGTGTTAGAAGTGATATAAATATTTGCCAACCAGATGGGTTTAAAAATCGTATTTCATTGTGGTTTTAACATATACTTGGGTAATTAACCAGTAAACTTGACATATTTTCATGTTGGACATTCATATTTGCTCTTTTATACATTTTCTCCACTTTTCTCTTAGGCTGTTATATTTTTCCCCCGGATTTGCTGGAGTTTTTATATATACTGAGCACTAATTTTCTTGGTCAGTTTTGTTTGCAGATACCATCTTGGGTTAGATGTGCCTTTTACCTTCATTTACAATGCTTATTTTCATATGCATGTTTTAAACTTTAATTTTGGCTAAATTTCCCTATCTTTTCCTTTTTTTAAAAAAATTTATTTATTGTTATTTATTTATTTTCAGCATAACAGTATTCATTGTTTTTGCACCACACCCAGTGCTCCATGCAATCCGTGCCTTCTCTAATACCCACCACCTCGTTCCCCCAACCTCCCACCCCCTGCCACTTCAAATCCCTCAGATTGTTTTTCAGAGTCCATAGTCTCTCATGGTTCACCTCCCCTTCCAATTTCCCCCAACTCCCTTCTCCTCTCTAACTCCCCTTGTCATCCATGTTATTTGTTATGCTCCACAAATAAGTGAAACCATATGATAATTGACTCTCTCTGCTTGACTTATATCACTCAGCATAATCTCTTCCAGTCCCGTCCATGTTGCTACAAAAGTTGGGTATTCATCCTTTCTGATGGAGGCATAATACTTCACAGTGTATATGGACCACATCTTCCTTATCCATTCATCCATTGAAGGGCATCTTGGTTCTTTCCACAGTTTGGCGACCGTGGTCATTGCTGCTATAAACATTGGGGTACAGATGGCCCTTCTTTTCACTACATCTGTATCTTTGGGGTAAATACCCAGTAGTGCAATTGCAGGGTAATAGGGAAGCTCTATTTTTAATTTCTTGAGGAATCTCCACACTGTTCTCCAAAGTGGCTGCACCAACTTGCATTCCCTCCAACAGTGTAAGAGGGTTCCCCTTTATCCACATTCCCTCCAACACATTGTTTCCTGTCTTGCTAATTTTGGCCATTCTAACTGTTATAAGGTGATATCTCAATGTGGTTTTAATTTGAATCTCCCTGATGGCTAGCGATGATGAACATTTTTTAATGTGTCTGACAGCCATTTGTATGTCTTCATTGGAGAAGTGTCTGTTCATATCTTCTGCCCATTTTTTGATATGATTATCTGTTTTGTGTGTGTTGAGTTTGAGGAGTTCTTTATAGATCCTGGATATCAGGATATCATTTGCAAATATCTTCTCCCATTCCATGGGTTGCCTCTTTGTTTTATTGACTGTTTCCTTTGCTGTGCAGAAGCTTTTGATTTTGATGAAGTCTCAAAAGTTTATTTTGGCTTTTGTTTCCTTTGCCTTTAAAGACATATCTTGAAAGAAGTTGCTGTGGCTGATATTGAAGATATTATTGCTTATGTTCTCCTCTAGGATTCTGATGGATTCCTGTCTCACGTTGAGGTCTTTTATCCATTTTGAGTTTATCTTTGTGTACGGTGTAAGAGAATGGTCGAGTTTCATTCTTCTACATGTAGCTGTCCAATTTTCCCAGCACCATTTATTGAAGAGACTGTCTTTTTTTCCACTGTATATTTTTTCCTGTTTTGTTGAAGATTATTTGACCATAGAGTTGAGGGTCCATATCTGGGCTCTCTACTCTGTTCCACTGGTCTGTTTTTATGCCAGTACCATGCTGTCTTGGTGATCACAGCTTTGTAGTAAAGCTTGAAATCAGGTAACGTGATGCTCCCAGTTTTATTTTTGTTTTTCAGCATTTCTTTAGCGATTTGGGGTCTCTTCTGGTTCCATGCAAATTTTTGGATTATTTGCTCCAGCTCTTTGAAAAATACCAGTGGAATTTTGATCAGAATGGCATTAAAAGTATAGATTGCTCTAGGCAGTATAGACATTTTAACAATGTTTATTCTTCCGATCCAAGAGCATGGAATGGTCTTCCATCTTTTTGTGTCTTCTTCAATTTCTTTCATGAGTGTTCTGTAGTTCCATGAGTACAGGTCCTTTACCTCTTTGGTTAGGTTTATTCCCAGGTATCTTATGGTTCTTGGTGTTATAGTAAATGGAATTGATTCTCTAATTTCACTTTCTGTATTTTCATTGTTAGTGTATAAGAAAGCCACTGATTTCTGTACATTGACTTTGCATCCTGCCACATTGCCGAATTGTTGTATGAGTTCTAGTAGTTTGGGGGTGGAGACTTTTGGGGTTTCCATATAAAGAATCATGTCATCTGCGAAGAGAGAGAGTTTGACTTCCTCATTGCCAATTTGTATACCTTTTATTTCTCTTTGTTGCCTGATTGCTGTTGCTAAGACTTCTAATACTATGTTGAGCAAAAGTGGTGAGAGTGGGCATCCTTGTCGTGTTCCTGATCTCAATGGGAAGGCTGCAAGCTTTTCCTATCTTTTCCTTTAAAATTTGTTTTGTGGGTGTGCGTGTGTGTATGCATGCACGCACACACGTGTGTGTATCATGAATGAGAATTCCTTCCATACATTAAAGTTATAAAGATAATATTATTTTCAGAAGTTTAAAGTTTTGTTCACTTTATGTTGCTGATTCATTTTGAAATAATTTTCATGTAGGATATAAATAGGTATTCAATTTTATCCTATATTGATAATCAAGTGTCAAAAATAAGGTACTATTTATTAAACAATCCATTTTCCCCACTTATCTCTAATGTCATCTCAAGCATTCCCATTTCTTTTTTTTTTTAAGATTTTATTTATTTATTTGACAGAGAGAAATCACAAGTAGATGGAGAGGCAGGCAGAGAGAGAGAGAGAGGGAAGCAGGCTCCCTGCTGAGCAGAGAGCCCGATGCAGGACTCGATCCTAGGACCCTGAGATCATGACCTGAGCCAAAGGCAGCAGCTTAACCCACTGAGCCACCCAGGCGCCCCAAGCATTCCCATTTCTGAGCTATTATTTTCCATTCATTTGCCAGTTCCTACACCAATAACCTACTGTTCTTCATTAATTTATTCAACAAATGTATATATCCATTGTCTACTAGTGCAAAGAAGAGCTCTAGGAACTCAGGATACATGAGTGAACAAAACAAAGAACCTACCCTCTTATAGTGCTTATATCCTAGTGGCAAAAGACAGATAACAAACAATAAATAAAATAAATAAGTGAATGATAGAGAAAGTTAAAAGATGTAAAGAGCTACTAAAAAAAGGAGCAGGATCAGAGTAATCAGGAGTGCTGGGAAGGATGCAATATGAAATAAGTTGTTCAGGATGATCCTCAAAGAGGTGTCAACTTCAAAGTCTTGAAGACAGTCACCCATTCAGCAATCCAGGCCAGGGGGTGTTTCAGACAGAGGAAATAGTCCCTACAAAAGCACCAAGAAGATGCCTGCTATGTTTAAGGAGCAGGAAAGAAGTCATGTGGCTTGAGTGAGTTGAGCAAGGGAAGTAGTGGAACATTAATCAATGTAAGCCAGATTGTGTGGGGCCTTCTATGCTACTGTAAGAACTATGGATTTTATACTGAGTGACATGGATGACCACGGTTGAGTTTTGAGCAGAAGAGGGAATGTCATGTTTTACCAGGATCTTATGCTTTACAAGGATCACTCTGGCTATGCCCTGCTGAGAAGAGACTGGAGGGGACCAAGCACAGAAGCAGGGGATGCTTAGGAAACTACTGCTGTAACCTAAGTGCAAGAAAACAGTAGTTTAGCCCCGGTGGTAGCAGAGGAAGTCACGATCATATTTTGGATACATTTTGAAGATAGAGCCAAAGGATTTCCTTTCCTGACAGACTGGAGAAGGGTTTGAAGGAGAGAGTCAAGGTTGACTCTAAGATGATTGGCTTGAGTGAAGAATTACGGGTGAAGCAGATTTATAGGGGGAAAAAACAAGGGTTGTGATTATTCTAGTTTTAATAAGTCATGCCATCTAGTGCAGCAAAACTTACTTTCTTACTGTTTTTCAAAATTTTCTTTGCTATCCTTGTCCCATTACTATTCTAAATTTAGTTTAGTATTAGCTTGTCAAGTTCCATAACATACCCCATTAGGATTTTGATTAGAATTACACTGAACTTAGAGATTAATTTGGAAAATATATGTTTTCATTAATAATATTGAGCCTTTCTATCAATGAACACAACATAGCTGTCCATTTATTCAGGTCTTCTTGCATGTCCTTCAATGCCATGTTATCATTCCTCCATAAAGTTCTTATAGATTTGTCTTACATATAGTTTTATGTATCCTATGATTTGTACTGCTGCTCTAAACACTACTTTTTCTTTTCTTTCTTTAAAATATTTTATTTATTTATTTGACACAGAGAGAGGCAGACAGGGGGGTAGGGGTGGGGGGTGGGAGCAGTCTCCCTGCCAAGCAGACAGCCCGATGCAGGGCTTGATCCCAGGACCCGGAGATCATTACCTGAGCCGAAGGCAGAGGTTTAACCCACTGAGCCACCCAGGCGCCCCACACTTCTTCTATTATACTTTTTTATTTCCTCTGGTTGGGATATAAAAACACCACTGGTTTTACTATGCTTTCCCATATGGATGTGTCAGAAAACTTAAGAGAATTCTCTGGGTTTTAATGGCTTTTCTCCATGTTCTCTTTGACTTCCTCTTTATAAAGAACCATATTTTATACAAATGACACTTTCATATTTCCTTGTTGCATTATTATTCTCTTTCCTTTATTTTACTTTCTTCCACAGCTAGGACCTCCTACTCAATGTTAAATAATAGGAGTAGAGTGGGAATCTTTGTCTTATCCTAATTTAATGAGAATGAAAACTCCAGTAAGTATGAATTTTGCTGTAGGTTCTTGGTTAGATACTCTTTACCACATTAGAAATATTTCCTTCCATTCCTAGTTTGTAAATAGCTTTTTATCAAGCATGAGTTTTAACAATGCTTCATTCTTAGAAATGATCAGATGGTTTCCCTCCTTTCACCTCTTAAAGTAATATATTACATTTGTAGACTTTTCTGAGCTATCCTTCAATAAACCTCACCTACTTACAATGTATTTTACACTGAAGAATTACTTTTGCTAATATTTTAGTTCAAATTTTTTCATTTATGTTCATGAGGAAGATTTGTCATAATTTTATTTTCTTGTCCTGTCTTGTCCAGAATCAGTATCAAGGTTATATTGGCCACATAAAAAGGATTGGTTAACCCCCCCCCCCATATTACATTGCATTAGAAAAGGATCATTTGTTCCTTGAATTTACAATAAAACTTTCTGAGCCACCTGGACCTTGTGTTTTGGAGAGGAGAAGGGATGAAATGTGGGAGACTCCGCTTTGCTGTTATTCATTTATTCAGGTTTTCTTACTTCTATTTCTCTTTTAGGGGTTTTCATAACAAAACCTTGGCTTTTATGGATCCTCTTTTTTTGTTGTTTTCTATTTCGGTTCTTTCTTTACTATTATCTTCTTGTGCAGTTTACTCTTAATCTGTTCCTTTCTGTCTCTGGATATTATTTATTTTCAAGTATTCTTGTTTTTTGAGAAATGTATTTAAGGCTACACATTTACCTCTAAGTTTTGCTTTAGATACATCCCACATTTTTAAAAAATGTTTAGATATGTCGTATTTTCCTCATCATTTACTTCTAAATATTTTATAATTTTCATGTTCTCTTTTTAACCCATATGTTATTTAAGGGTATACATTTTAGTTTTCAAACATATGGCATATTTTTAATACTATCTTTTCATTTTGATGCAATTTTGTTGCATTGCACTTAGAGAATGTGATCTATATTGTATTCTTTTGAAACTTATTGAGACTTATTTAGTGACCTGCTACAAAGCACAGATGAACCCTAGATTCCTGGAATACAACAGCTGTCTTTTACAGAATATAACTAAATGCCTCTCTAAAAAATATTTTATCCTAGAGTGGTATGATGCCAGTGGTCTGCAGACTTGCCTCTGGAAGCCATGGATTCAATGAATTTACTTGTCACCACCACCCCCACTCCAGAACTTCTGAAAGACATTTGTAGAAATAAAGTTTTGAAAAGAAAGGGGAAAAGATTCCAATTTATTTCAAAATCGAAGCATCTAAAAGATTTAAAGATCATATCACAATTATAACTACATCATGGTCTCAGACTTGCTTATTTTTTTTTTTTTTTACTATAATTGAAAATTGTTAGTTGGTAAAAGAAATTTTTTTCAGAAGTCCTGCTGGATATTTTTTTTTATTTAGAATTACTTTTAGAGTCCTGCATTTCGAGTCAAACTTCTTCTCTGTTGTTTCTCAGAATATTATCTGTGGCTGTAGGTTTTTTTATATTTATGGGGATTATTTTACCTTCTCTTAAGAACTTTAAAGAGATTTCAGAATTTCATTAAGCCCTTTGCATTCACACTGTGATTTCTGACCTGATTAGTAAAGATTGTTGAAATGTTAATTTTCTAAAAGTAAGTAAAAGGCTGACCACTACAATTTTGGCACTTCTGAAGGTGGTCTTACTTTTCTGCATTGGTACTCTGTATAAAGTGGCTTCAGCAAGTTTTGCTCACTAGTACATTCCATGCTCTGTTCACTAGCACATCCCATTCCCTGTTAACTAACATGCTCCATTCTCCTAATTCTGTCTGTTAGGGGTGTCACTGAATAACAAACCCTCTGACAACAGATGGGATAGGAAGAACGGTCTGTACTGTCAGAGTGGAAACCAACAGGAAGGCCAGGCTTTCAATAGAACATGTGCAGTTACCACATGTTCCCTTAACATTTTATCCAAACGTTCCCTCTCTTCCAGCTCTTTTCCCCCACTTTTAGACTTCACACAGAATACAGTCATACTCACAATCATTTCCAGGGCTACCTCC
Organism: Mustela lutreola; assembly: GCF_030435805.1. Lineage (NCBI taxonomy): Eukaryota > Metazoa > Chordata > Mammalia > Carnivora > Mustelidae > Mustela > Mustela lutreola. The sequence continues at coordinate 152,958,337 of NC_081290.1, read as the reverse complement.
ACTACTAGAACCCCAGAAAGTTAGAGACAATAGGAAGAGTGACACAGCCACTCCACTTCTGAGTCTGCATATTCTCCCCCCAACTCCCTATAGTTTCTGACAGCTTAAGGTTCCAAAATCACTTTGCCTTTTTTAGCTTACTGTGAGATATATATTTATAGTTTCCTTTTTATACTTTAGCCCCTTTCTATAGTTCAAACCACATATCAACTATTTAAAAATGGCTCTTAACCTATAGGTCTAACCCCTGACTATCCACCTAAGAAAGCTTTGGAAAGATATGCATTTCCATCTCCCTGCCAGGTATGTCTACCTGGAAGGTTCCTTGACATCTTGAATTCAACATATCTAATACCTAATAGACCAACCATGCCAGATTTGTTTCAATTGCATCAGCCTTTTCCTAAAACCATAGTAGGAAAGCTGAGAGTCCCCATTGTTTTTTTCCTTTTCCTTTTCTCGGCCTATCCAGTTTCCTGGTAGTCAGTCCTTCATATTCTCATTCCTTTCCCATCACTACCACCCTGGTCCAGTAACTCGCCAGCTAGGTGCTGACCACAGCCCCCTTTGACTGTCTTTCCACCTCAGCTTGCTCCCTCACTGCCACATATATTTCATGTTGCTTTCAAGTTGATCTTCATCACACCTACTTCCAAACATGTCACTTGTCTTCTTTAAAACCATGAATAGGTAATATGCGTGAATCTTAAAAGTAGTAACACCCTTTTATCCTGTGATTCCACTCCCGAGCAGCAGTATAAAGGACGTATTTTTAAATTAACAAATACTAATTTTTCAGAAACGTTTTTAAGGGTATTATTTATAATCATTAAAAATGTGAAACAACCTAATCAAAATTAGAGAAAGTATTTACTGATGGTCCACCCATAACCATTTATCTAAGATTATTTAATTGCATGGAAAATATTCAAAATAAAACATTAAGAAGAAAACACAAGGTATTAAGCTTGTGTTTAAATATGAACATATTTAAGGGATATGTTCATATTTAAAGGATACACTTTGACAAAAAACTAAAGGAGAATAAATCAAAATGTTAATAGTAAGCTTACAAGTGATTTTCATTCTCTTCTTATACTCTTTGGTATTTCCCAAATTTCTACAAGAAATATGTACTCCAACTGTCATAATAAAAAGAAGAGGGTTTTTTAAAAGATGTGTATATAGATTGATTGATAGGCAGTCTGGAAGGAAATCCAATAAAATGTTGGAATAATAGTTGTCTTTAGTTGTTCTCTTTTGTGTAATATTTCCAAATTTTCTCTAATGCACATGTGCCACTTTCGTAAGCAACAAAATTAGGGTAACTGCTAAAGTTTTAATACTCGGACCCTATCCTCAGCCGAACTGGAATGCTCTGTTTCATTACCACCGTCCTCATGTTATCTGTTCATGCCCTGCAGCCTTCATCCCTGCCTCTGCCTTTGGAAATCCTGCCTAGTTTCCCAGAATAATCTCAGATATCACCTTCTCCCCCTAAATCCTTCCAGAATGCCATTCAGATATAAAGTAGCTCTTCTTGGAACTCCAAAGCACATCCAAGCCCTCCTACCTCAGGCACTTATATAGTCTACCCTATGTAATGACTATTGGCTTCTGTACTGTGACCTCCTCCCTATACTGTGAACTAAGAACATGGGGCCCCTCTCTCTGGACTTGGTTTTCCCTCTGTTACCTAGCACGGCACCTTGCAGATATTAGTCTCCTCAGGGAAGTAATTTTTTGAATTGAGCTGGAATTCTCTGAAATTTAACCGACCACCTTTTATAAAGGTGTTTATAAAGGAGTCATTCCCAGAAACCATAATGCCAGGCTACGGATCACTCAGATCTTCCTTTGAGGTGTCTAACGTGGAAACGCAGTGATTACATGAAGACAAAATGGAGTATTGAACACAGAAAGAAAAAAGTTCTCATTTCACTTTTCCCTTCCCTCTACCAGATTCCTGGGTTTTTGGAGACATGGATTCAGAAGCATTGAAAGTAGGTATTTCAACCAGGTCTTTTTGCTGAAACACTTACTACCTTTGTGGCCTTAGGAAAGATCCTTATGCCCCTTTTAAGTTTTAGTTTCCACATCTATACACTAGGAAGATAGTACTAATCACAGAGTCAGTGATAAAATTTCTTGGATAACATATAAAATGAGTCAAGCATATAGTAGGTACTCAGTAAGCATTCATTTCCACTCTCTTCTCTCACTTTCCCTGCTTGCTCCATGTCCCACTCCTAACATACACATGCACACATTCAAAACTCCCTCTCTCAGTCCACCCCAGGTCAGAGGTGCTTCTCCTGCCACCCTTGGTGCTGCAGATATCACACTGTCCCATGGTGAAATGTGAGAGCCATCCCCTCCAACCTCAAATGAAACAGACTGCATTATGATCTCATAAACAGCCTCTCTGGATTCCTGCCCACAGAATCATCTGAGCTAGTTCCTCCATTTCCTAAGCATATAACTCTCTGGTTACCACTCAACTCAGACATCACTTCTCTGACAGCTACTTCTTCTTCTTCTTTTTATGATTTTCTTCATTTATTTGACAGAGAGAGAGCCAGTGAGAGAGGGAACACAAGCAGAGGGAGCAGGAGAGGAAGAAACAGGCTTCCCACAGAGCAGGGAGCCCTATGTGGGGCTTGATCCCAGGACCCTGGGATCAGGGCCTGAGCTGAAGGGAGATGTTTAATGACTGGGCCACCCAGGCACCCCTCTAACAGCTACTTCTGAACCCATCACTTAAAAAAAAAAAAATACCTTGGGCGCCTGGGTGGCTCAGTGGGTTAAGCCACTGCCTTCGGCTCAGGTCATGATCTCGGGGTCCTGGGATCGAGTCCCGTATCGGGCTCTCTGCTCAGCAGGGAGCCTGCTTCCCTCTCTCTCTCTGCCTGCCTCTCTGTCTACTTGTGATCTCTCTCTGTAAAATAAATAAGTAAAATCTTAAAAAAAAAAAATACCTAACATCTCGTCACATCTCTGCCTTCTCACTGCCTCCTTCATGCCCAGTGTTTTGAGCCGGGTCTTCATCATACCAAACCGACACAGAATGCTAGCCTCCACCAGGGGCACTGAGAGCTACGTGCCTCTAGACCACTCACTGGGATGTCTGAAGCCACAACTGGTCATCTGAAAATGAAGGCATTAAATTATTTCCAACATCCACCTTGATCACTGGCTGGATGATGGCTCTATGGAGAGAATAAAAGGGAGATCTGAAATCTAAATTCCTCTTCCTCTCAATTTTAACTGTGATTTTACAATTGTGATTAATGAAAAAATAAAAATTTCCTACTAACAGTACCTAACCTGGTATTCTTTCCCATATGTTCTAAGAGGTAAAGGAAGGAAAGGGGGAAAAAATTAAGGAGGTCACATTTCTCAAATGCCTGCTGTGAGCCACACATTGCACCAGTATCTTTGTATACATGAATCCTCCCCCTGCTCCCCAGTAACTGTACAAGGAAGACAGAATCATCCACACTTTAACAATGAGAAAATGAAGATTCAGAGGGGTTCGTTTTGTCCAAAGACACAGAACCAAGGCACACCCAGGATTCCGACCCAGGCATGCTTAGAATTCAAGGCTGCTGTTCTTTCCCTTATGCCATGCCGCCTTCCTAGAAACAACTTCACAAGCTTATCTTCGTGGAAAACGGTGTAGACCCGAAAGTAAGTTGAATTAAGAGCCTCCCTACTACAGATACAAGGTTTGAAGGATGTTCCTGCCATACCACATTATTCATCACAGGGAATTCGGTGGCACCTGCTAAAAAGAAGGCAGTTCATGTGGCTCTTATAAAGGCAGCATGATTTTATGGAGCACTCTGCTGGAATTGTGTTTTCTGTAATGAGATTTTACTAGATATAAATAAAGTATCTAAACACTCAATGGAAAGACCCAGTGCACTACTCATGGTACATTTCAAAGGCACTCCTTTCCATGGCTCCCTGTCCTTTAAAATAAAGCACATGGATGACACCCAAATTTTGTCACTCTGGTCCAGATCAGACGGGTCAACAAACTGAAACCCATATTCCAACCACAATCTGACAAGATACAAACCCCTTATCAGAAGGGTGGACCTGGGCAGAGATGGGGAATATCCTGGGCTACGTTCTAGAAAGCCAACTCAGAGGACCTGAGACAAGAGGCAGTTAGGTCGTGGTCACAGACACATCTACAAACCCTGCCTGTGTGTGCCTGGGGCATCACTGCTGGTCAGTCACCAAGCAGAGAAGAGGGCAGGAAAGGGGGATTTGAAGATAGTTTTCAGTTCTAAAATGCTATGACTCTCTCCTAAAGAAGATGACTAGAGGTGGTAGAAATGTAAAGGAGGTCTCAGTATATTTTCTTCACTAGTTTTACTTTTGGGGCACCTGGGTGGCTCAATCGGTTGAACATCCAACTCTTGATCTCAGCTCAGCTCTTGATCTTAAGGTCGTGAGTTCAAGCCCTGCATTGAGCTCCACGCAGGATGTGGAGCATAGTTAAAAAAAAAAAAAAAAACATGTACAGGGGCACCTGGGTGGCTCAGTGGGTTAAAGCCTCTGCCTTCAGCTCAGGTCATGATCCCAGGGTCCTGGGATCGAGCCCCACATTGGGCTGTCTGCTCAGCAGGGAGCCTGCTTCCTCCTCTTTCTCTGCATGCCTCTCTGCCTACTTGTGATCTCTATCAAATAAATAAATAAAATCTTAAAAAATATATATATATGTACATATGTATGTGTGTGTGTGTGTGTTTGTGTATACACACACACAACTATGTCTGTATCCCTTAAGGACAGTGGAGCCACAACTGCTCCTCAGATATGAGCTGATGAGGCAGTGGATTCCCCTATAAAGGATGACCACTGAACATGTCTGCACTGTGAAAGCCCAGGCTTTGCAAAATGAGCTTGCTGGAAGCAGAGCAGTTCTCTCAGCTGCTGGAAAGAAAGTGACTGCTAGCTGGACTAGAGGATAATAATTAAATAGAGAGTAGCACCTCATTTCCAGAGAACTATATTCCTCCTGAGGGCGTGAGCATGAGGCTAGAGCTAAGGCAGGGTAAGAGTGAGCTATGGGATTTTTATCAAGGCCTGACAAATATGGTCAACACTTTGCTTGGGGCGAAGAAAAGAAAACCATAAGAAAAAGAAATAGTATTCAGTTCTAAGGGACATCCTTCTGTATTTTTGTTTATTGTGTTATGTTAGTCATCATACAATACGTCATTAGTTTTTCATGCAGTGCTCCATGATTCATTGTTTGCGTATATCACCGAGTGCTCCATGCAATACGTGCCCTCCTTAATAGCCATCACCAGGCTCACCCATCCCCCCACCTCCTTCTTCTCTAAAACCCTCAGTTTGTTTCTCAGAGTCTACAGTATATTTTTTAATTTCCCAGATTTGTCTGTTCATGGGCTCTGACTTCTCTGAGGTACCTGCAATTTTATTTTCCTTTCTAGAGTGGGTAGGAGAGTTACAGAATTTCAATGAATAAATGACCGTAACAGTTGCCAGTGGGTATTGACTAACAGAGTAGAATGTGTTCCAACTCAATCCTAAGAGAAAATGTAGGACATATAGATGGGGAAAGAGGTCCCAGATGAAGAAAACTTCCAAAACAATCTGCAACCACAATGTGAAGCTGGAAAACAATGAAGAGAGGTGAAGGTCAACCTGGACCATTCCACTTCATCAAGAAGGAACAATGTAGCTGGGACAGATGTTAGTGAAAACCCAGGCTTTCAGTGTACCAGTTATTAAACTGAGGCTTAGACCCTTAAGACAACTAGTCTGAAATACTAAATGTTTTCATTAGACTAAGCAGTATTAAAATGACCCCTAGTGACTTGGTCAGGTACCTTTCTGCTCTAGGAATAGGGGTGAATAGGGGTGAAAACATACTAGAAGCTATGGGTCCCTGCCACCAACTTACCTCAGATCTCATGACAGCATCCACAGGGTTCAGGTATAGGTAGATAATTTGAATAACATTGTAGGCTACTCCCCAGGTTGCCTGTTCAGTGAAACTGAGGAATTGAAGACATTCCATCTTCCCTCTGGCATTTCACACAGTCATTTACTCTTTCTTTCTTTCTCTTTCTTTTCTTTTCTTTTCTTTCTTTCTTTCTTTTTTTTCTTTCTCTCTCTCTCTCTCCCTCTGTCTCTTTTTCTTTCTGGTTGTTAGCATGGATATATTACTCCCTCTTCCAGTTCCCTATCCCTTGCTAATTTTCTGCCTTGGAAATGCCTTCATTTCAACATTGCCTGGCATCCAGTACATAGTCAATAAATGTAGATCCTTCTACCTCACACTTTCATCCTACCTCCTCTTGTGGCTCCCAAATGTCACTTATCCATCAAGGACCCAGAAAAGGTGGTACATGTACATCACAGAGGACAAAAACCATCCTCCATAAAGCCCATTAGGCCATGCATCACTAAATTCTTCAGAAGTTTCCATAAGTCCCCTCAAGACCTCCTCCAAAAGTCTCTGTGTCTTCTCACTCCTCACATCAGGGCTTCTTTTCCTCAAGATACATTTTGAAAATTATTTGTTACACAACTGTGTGCAAATTAAGTAACAATATAAAAAATTTCTTACCATTCCCATTGCAGATGTGTGGAACATTATTCATTCTTTCACCTAATAAATATTTATATTAAAGGTCTGTATTTGGGACTAAGCCCTGGTAACAAAAAGACAGTAAGACATAGTCCCTATCATCAAAAAGCAGGCAGGCAGAGGGAGCTAATCAATTCAATATCTAATCATAATGCAGAGTGACAAATCTTATGTGATAAACAAAGGCACAAAAAACTAGGGGGAAAGACTAGGGAAAGGTTGTTGGGTCTTCCAAGAAGAGCAGGGCTTAAGTTAAAGATATAGAAGCATATGAAGTGGTTAGAGAACTAGGAGGAGGCCCCTCACAGGTTGGGTGAGAAGTGATATTTAAAATGAAAGCTTGCTGAATAGATTGGGAATAGCTCCTACATGGCCTTAAATGCTAGACTAAGGAGTGAAGATATCTTTCTAGAGACAAAGATGCCCCAGCAAAAGAATGGTATAATCATAAATATACTTGGAGAAGAATCTATGTCAGGTATGTAATCACATCTCTTGGGGGAAAAAGATCTAAAGACAATGACAGACTGACAGAGAGACTCTCAGATGTGTCTAGTGGATGGCATGCCCACTGCCACCACCCTGGTCCAGACCACCATCATCTCTCACCCTTTAAAGACTGAGTATCCCTGTCCTTGTGGAAAGGGGAACCCGATTTTATTTTTGCTGGTAATGATAGAGGTTGTGATACAAATGGGCAAAGCAAGGTCTCTTATGAAAGAAAAGAGGATAAAAAATACAGCTGTTTAAAAAGAGTATAAAGAGAAGGCATGTGCAATGACCTCCAGTAGCATTCAACATTACCTTCTGAAATCTTATCTCACATCTTTCTAGTCCAATCTTGACACTGACGTCTAAATGATTTTTCTAAAATTCAACCATGATCCTATAATTTCTATGGTTCTTTCTGCTCTTAAAAAAAAGTTTCATTTCCATCACCTGGCTAACTGGGTGGGTAGTGATGTCGGATAACTGTGATGGGAATAAATTTAGCAGGAAAAGGAAACTACTAACTGCCAAGGGCCTAATATGATATCGCCAGCACCACCGTATAAAATGTACATAGTCTATCTCACAGAGACCTGCCTTGTGAGAAGTTACCATTATTTTCATTTAACAAGTGCTGATCCCAGGATGTAGACTGTAACGATATATTGGAGAGAGGTAAAGCTAGGATTTGAACCCAAGAGTGAGCCCATCTCAACATAATATCACGATGGAATCACAGGAAAAGAAACAATGTGTTCTAAAAGGAGTTGGAGAGCAGATGGGGGAATGGGGTTGGGAGGTCTTTGACCAAGATGGAACTTCCCTGTTTTACAGTCATCTATTTTTATTTAATCTTTACCTCCATTCAAAACTCTTTGTTCCATTGTCCTGATTGGATCCCTGCCTTTGACTCAACATGTGGCACTCATTTTGACTACCCCCAAAAAATATTTCATCAAATTTATGGCTATTATTTTCACAAATATATATTTCTGCTCCAGCATCTCTCTCTGGGATCCTTCTGACACTGCAATTACACATATATTAGACCAATGATATTATCTCATAATCACCAAGACTCTGTTTTGCTTTGCTTTGTTTTTAAAATTTTCTCAGGGCACTTGGTGGCTCCGTCAGGCTCCGTCAGTTATGTGTCCAACTCTTGAATTTGATTCAGGTCTTGATCTCACGGTCATGAGATCAAACCCCATTTTAGGCTCCATGCCTATCATGCTTAAGATACTCTCTCTCCCTCTCCCTCTAAAAAAGAAAAAAGTTTTCTCAGGTTTGCATAATTTTTTTTTGAAGAGCTTGATATAATTTTTTATTTAGGTTTGCATAATTTTTATTGACCTGTCTTCAAGTTCACTGATCCCTTCTTATGCAATATTCAATCTCCTATGAAGTCTATCCATTAATCGTGGGTTTGTTTCTTTCAGATGCTGTATTTTTCAGTCCTAGAAATTCCACTTTATCCTTTTTTATAGTTTACATTTCTTAGCTGATATTTTCCTTTTAACTCATTCTGTCCATCTTTTTCCATATATGCTTTAATGTATTTATATTATGTTTTAAGTCCTTATCCGCTCATTTCAATGTCTGGCTCATCTCTGTGTCTGTTCTATTGACTTTTTCCTTTATTAACCATATTTTCTTGTTTCTTCACATATCTGATCATTTTTATTGAATACTAAACACTGCAGATGATATGCACTAGATTTTGTGATTTTTCTCCAAAGAATGTTGAATTCTGTCCTGACACACAAATGAATTGCTGGTGGGTCATCTTGATCCTCTACAGGTTTAGTCTTAGATTTTATAAGAATTGGTTTATTTTTGCTTTTCCCCCTTAGCCCTAGGATGTAACCTTCTATCCTGGGTTTACTCCTAAGACATGGCCCTCCTAGACTTTCAAACAAAAGCCTAAAGTTTTTACAATTCTCTTTAACTTGGCAGGACTTGAACTCCAACTCATCACCAGAACCAAGCTCCTGCTGAAACCTCAGCTTTCTAGCAGCTGCTTTTTTCTGGTTTCTTTAGAGTCTCACTCTGTGCAGGCACAGACAGAGGTAGCCACAGATGTGAGGGCAACTGGCACAGAGATTTTAGGGGCATTCTCTCCATTGCTCCTCCCTTTCAGAATGTTTCGCATTGATATCTAGCTACTCTTTCAGTCCCTGGATTAGACTACTGTCTATTCAGCCTGGTCAGATAGCCTCTTTCTATTTGCACTCTTTTTTTTTCTAAGCAAGTGACTACTGGAAGGTACCCTCAAGGAAAAAGCTGGTTAAATGTGGTGCTTATCAAGTTTGTTTCCCTTATTTCAAATGATATGTTATCTCCAGATACTGCCCAGACAGCAATATTCGGTTGTTCCCCAGTTCCTTCAAGTAACTGTCTTTTGGAGGTTTTGTGTGTTTGTTTTGTTTTTGCCAGAGGCAAAATGATTATCAGCTGGAGTTTCAGAAACTTACTTAAGTTCAGAAATCTGCTGAGTTAGGAATTAAACCCAAATTTGGATGAAAACACATATCTCATATTCCATCTCAGCAATTTTTGGAGCTGGAAGAGTTAAAAGATTTTTTTGGGGAAGTGTAATTTTTTTAGGGAAATACAAATTTACTTCATTGATAAATTTTAGTCTTATGATAAGCACTGATTTAATATTTTAAATCACATCACTATGTTCCTCTGATCTGTGCTTGATTTCATACGCTATGTCTACCAGAAGTACAATCTGAAGTACTTCTACACCATTCAATGTGTTATGGAACAAGCAATGACCCATTTTGAAAGGACTCTTATGCACACAGTCAGCATGATTCTAAGTGGTTTAATTCAATCAATTCCACCTAAAGCTACAAGTAATACCAATCCGTAAGTAGAGCAATAACACCAACATACAGTTGACACTTGAAACACATGGGTTGGGGTACCCAAACCCTGCACAGCTGAAAATTTATGTGTATCTTTTGACTCCACCCAAATTTAGCTATTAATAGCCTATTGTTGACTAGAAGCAGTATCAATAACATAAATAGTTGACTGACACATATTTCATATGTTATATGTATTATATTCTGTATTCTTACAATAAAGTGAGCTAGACAAAAGAAAATATTATTAGAAAATCATAAGGAAGTACGGGGCACCTGGGTGGTTTAGTGGGTTAAGCCTCTGCCTTCGGCTCAGGTCATGACTCAGGGTCCTGGGAGCGAGTCCCATATCACGCTCTCTGCTTAGTGGGGAGCCTGCTTCCCCCTCTCTCTCTGCCTGCCTCTCTGCCTACTTGTGATGTCTCTCTGTCAAATAAATAAATAAAATCTTTAAAATTAAAAAAAAAGGAAATCATAAGGAAGTAAAAACAAATTTACAGTACTGTATTTATTGATGCCACAAATTTACATTGTCTGTTTATAAAATGAATCGTCTGTCAGTACCTACATCAATATTGACTTACATGATACAAAACACTATATGTTATTCATATTATTAACACTGACATCAAAAATGAAAAGACAATGTGAAAAAGAAATGTGCATTTATTTACAAGTGTAGAGATTCATGCACTGATAACAAAGAAGCAGCAGTATGAGTGCTTTATGGTAGCCTAGTATAATTGATATGATTGCTTCCTAGTAGTCTAGCCTTCACACTAATGAGTGAATGATTATAAAACTTGTATGGCATTCAGTATTATAGCCATATTCATAATGCAATATTGGAAACATTGTTACCTTAAAAAAAAAAACCACCTACCTGTGATGATAGGCTGATATGCAGTTTCTCCAGTTATGAGAGAGAGATGCATACCATATAGCAATGTAACTCTTTGAAAGCACAGTTATAAAACAATAAGAAAGCTGACATATTAATTTTATATTAAGTATCACTTACCTTAGGCCTATATAAAGAAAGGTTATCCATTTCCACTCAAGTCTTTCACAAAATGTTCTACATGATGAATACTTGGGTGATGATGATGAGATGATGATGATTGTGACACAAAAGCATCTCATACAGCTCTTGCCTACAGTGATTAGATTTTCACACAAACTCTCTCACACACCTGCACAAGTTTATTAACTGCACAGCAGGAGGATTATTTATTAGTCATTAAGTGGAAATGTATCACCATAAAGGTCTTCATCCTCATTGTCTTCACATTGAGTGAGCTAAGGAGGAGGAGGAGAAGGAAGGGTTGGTCTTGCAGTTCTAGAGACAGCAGAGAGGGAGGTAGAAGTGGTAGAAGGAGAGGCAAGAGAGGCAGGCACAGTTGGTGTAACTTTACAGAAATATATCATAATACCTTTTTGCTTCTTTTTCCTCTAGATATGTTTCTATATAGTACTGAGCCTTTTCCCACCATTTGCTTTGGTTTCAGTGCCCATATCATGGAAGGGTTCATATCATTTTTTCATAAGAAAAAAAAAAAGAAGAAGTAAAAAACAGCACTGAATAATTGGAACTCTTCTGCCAGATTGTCTAATGTCAGTTGGTTTTCTGACTCTGCTTCCTCTACATCTTCTTCCTTATCATTAGGCACTGGTTCGGAAGCACGTGTCTCCATCAAATCATCTTTTGTTAATTTCTCCAGTGTGGTGCCTATCAGCTCTTGAATTTCTCCATGATCCTCATCTTGAATTCCTTCACACCTCACCATTTTTGTCATATCCACAATCTCCTCCATGATTTTCTCGCTTGGCTCTGTTGAAAATTCTGTGAAATCATGCACAACATGTGGACAGTTTTCTCTAGTCACAATCTACTGTTTCAGACTTGATGGCTTTCGCGGCCTTTCCTATAACAACAATGGTATCTTCAATGGTGTCGTCCTCCCAGACTCTGACAGTGTTCTATCAGGGATCTCTTCCATGGCTTGCGCAAAGCTTTACATGGACTGCCATGTGTAATGAATCTTAAAGGTCTTTATGATCCCCTGATCTAGGGGCTGAATTAAAGACATTGTGTTTGGGGGCAAACAGACCACTTCAATACCTTCAGTGTTGAACTCATGGGGCTCTGTGTGGCCAGGAGCATTTCCAGTATCAAAACAACTTTATAAGGCGGACTGTCCCTTACAGGCAAGCACTTCCTGACTTCAGGGACAAAGCATCAATGGGACCAGTTCAGAAAAAGGATTCTCATTGTCCAGGCCTTCTTGTTGTACACCCAAAAGACTGAAAGCTGGTGTTTAACTTTCTCTTCAGGACCTGGAGGTTAGCAGCTTTATAGATAAGGGTAGTCCTAGTCATAAAACCTGACTGTATTTCTACAAAACAGTAGAATCCCTGCCTGCCTTAAATCCTGTTACTTGTTTTTTTGTTTGTTTGTTTGTTTTTGTTTTTTTTCTAACTAACAAATGTCCTTTGTGGCTTTTTCTTCTCCCAGGATAGGGCACTTTTGTCTGCATTAAGAAGCTGTTCAAGCAGATATTCCTTCTCCTCAATGATTTTCTTAACAGCATCTGGGAACTTGTCTGTTGTCTCTTGGTCAGCAGAAACTGCTTCTCCTGTTATCTTGACATTTTTTTAAATTTATTTATTTGATAGACAGAGGTCACAAGTAGTCAGAGAGGCAGGCAGAGAGAGAGAGGAGGAAGCAGGCTCCCTGCCGAGCAGAGAACCCGATGTGGGGCTCAATCCCAGGACCCTGGGGTCATGACCTGAGCTGAAAGCAGAGGCTTTAACCCACTGAGCCACCTAGGCGCCCCATCTTGACATTTTTTAAGCCAAATCTCTTTCTAAAATTATCAAAGCATCCTTTGCTGGCATTAATTTCTCCAGCTTTAGCTCCTTCACCTTCCTTTTGCTTTAAGTTTTTACATAATGACTTTGTTTTTACTCGAATCATATTAGATTCTATAGGTAGGCATTTCTTATAGCAATCCTGTACCCACATAAAAGCTGCATTTTCAATATGACATTAAAAGATATTTTGCAAAAAGTGCAAGGTTTTTGCACCTGCTGGCCTAGCTGCAGTGATGGCTTCATGGATTTCCTTTTCTTTTCTCACAACTGGCTTTACGCTGTATTCATTCATCTTGAAATTGGTGGACAACCACAACTGTAGACCTCAATCTATGGGACACATGAAGCAATTCAACTTCTTCTTGTAATGTTATGACTTTTTTCAGCTTCTTGGAAGCACTTCCAGCATCACTAGTGGCACTTCGTAGGAGTCTCGGGGTGCTATTCAAAGTTAACAGTATTGCACTAAACACAATGAAAAATACTCAAGAATCGGGGCACCTGGGTGGCTCAGTTGGTTAATCATCTGACTCTTGATTTCAGCTCAAGTCATGATCTCAGGGTCATGAGATGGAGCCCCAGAGGATTTGCTCTCCCTCTCCATCTTCCCCTCCCCTTGCTAGCTCACTCTCTTTCTCTCTCTCTCAAAAAACAAAAACAAAAACAAAAACCCAAGAACCGTAAGAGATCACTTTTAACTGGGATATGCAATTTTAAAAAGAGATGAACTGTTCATGCAGAGATGATTAGCATCACATGGCATTTTAAGTGGATACTCCGAACACTTGAGCTCACCACACTAGCAACGGGAGGTCGCTACAAAATTATTATAGTAGTACACTATTACTATAGTCAATTTTTTGCAATTATGATTTAATACTGCATCTTTACATCTGTTTAAATTTCTCTCAACTGCAAATAGCACCATATATGGTTTGTGAGTATTTTTGCATGCAAGTTTTGATAAATTTTAACTTCCTAAAATAGACTTATCTGTATTTTATAGTAGTAAATGATAAAAACAGACTCATATCTACATATATTTTATACATTCTTGACATACATTTTTCTTAATTTTTTCAGTATTTCCAGGCTGCATGGTTCATCTGTAGGTTTTTTCACATCTTTGTAAATCTCAAAAAAACTTTCTAAGGAACTTACTAGGAAAAAAAATCCACATATAAGTGGACCCATGTAGTTCAAATCCATGTTGTTCAAGAGTCAACTGTACTCTCTACAAAGGATTTGTATCTGTTCTCAACTAATGAGTCATTTAAAAGGGCCACTAACATTCATAATACCCAGGGATAGAAAATAATGTAAAACTATGAAGATAACAGCATTTAAGAAAGATACACAAAGGTATAAAGCTTTTCATTATTGTTATCAATTCAAGGTAGGATGTGTTCTGGCCCAAAGTACTGGACCAAGAGGCAACAGCTTCCTCAATGGTATCCTGCTTCTTTTCTCACCATCATAAACATTCTATCTTTAAGATAGCAGCCAGAGTGATTGCTTTAAAAATGAGTCATATTTTGTCACTTCGTGGCCCCAAATCCTCTAAAGGTTTCCCATAGCTTACAAAATAAAAGTCAAAGTCCCCACAGTTACCACAAGGCCCTTCATGATTTAACTCCCTCTTAAACTCTGGCCTCAGCTACTACTACCCCCCTCTTGCTTATTCCACTCCAGCATATGGGCCTTGTGGCAGGCACACTCCTGCCTCAGGGACTTTGTACTTGGCTCCTTCTGCCTAGAATGGATTTTCCATGGATCTCTGTATGACAACCTCCTTCACTTCTTTTAGATCTCTGCTTAAATATTACCTCATTGATGCCTTCCTTGATCATCCTTTTAAATTGCAAAACCCCACCCCAATCCCAATCTGGCATTTTCTATTCTCTTCCCTTGCTTTATATGAATCAATAGCACTTTTTACAATCTGACAATCCGTACCATATACTTGACATATTTATCTTATTTTATGTCCTAGCCTATTAGCACATACGTTCTTAAGGGGAGGTATTTTTTTTTGTTTGTTTGTTTTCTTTCTGTTGTAATAAATAAACAACTTCATGAATAAGTGAATAAATAACCTGAGGGCTAGACCTAGTTCCACCATCAACTAGTACCCTGACCCTGGGAAAGTCATTCAATCTCTCTGGGCCTCAACTTTCTCATCTCAGAGCTAACTAGGAACAAGTAAAATATTACACACATACTTTCTAAAAATCACTACCCAAATATGTAAGTTGGTTGGTAATGGTGGTAGTATTTTTATAGCCACTTCATGGCTGGGTAGAATAAATATGTTCTACATGGAAGAAAAAAACACAGGGACAAAATTGTCAGTCCAGTTAGCAATGCATTAATAGCACCTGGGAAACTATCTGTCATCAGCTAGTACACCTGACCAACTAACTGTTTGCTATGTGTCACTGAAGACCTATGTATTGGCACCAGGGTTAAAGCACATATGCTCTTCTTGGGAATCCAGATCTTACTTTTACTTGTGGGAAGGCAAGGCCAATGCTGAATCCATGCCTACGGGGCCTTCTCCATTTCGTGGTCAGGCTAGTGCACATTTCTATGACAAAGCTATTAAGGTGAGGCCTGGCCAAAGGACATACTTACCAATCAAGAGCTATTCAGCCAAAAGGAATGCTAGGAAACAGTGCCTATGCATAACTGATAGCTCACTTGATCTACAGGTAGTTCTCACTCTAAGCTCCCACTGTCATCCTATCCTTCCTCCTTGTATGAGGTGAACACAAATTCTACCACTCCTCTCCATGCCACCTGGACAAAGGTCATATGGCAAGACAAAGGAAGCCTGGTGGAAAAGAGGGTGACAAGAACTTCTCCCAAGTACAAAATGAATGTGTGAGGGTTAGAAGCAACAGGGATGCCAGGCTTCCACATGGACACATTCTCATCTTGAATTAAGTGACAATATTATGGAAATTAAGAAACTGGGAAAGGACCATCACAGAGAGAGACATTTGAGATTCAAAAGGCTGCAATAGGGGATGTTAGGGAGTCCAGAGATGTGGCTAAAAATATGCAATTTTTTTCCCACAAAATAAACAGCAGTAACTCCTACTAAGTTAGCTTGATTCTGGAAAGCCACATCTGAGAGTATTTTCAATCATCTTAAAGTAAGCATATTTGTAAAATGTCTTTTTGAGTTTGTTCACAGTAAGTTTTACCATGAACTATCACTAATTATCCATACTAGCATGAGCCTTGGAATCATAGCTGAGACTTAGAAGTATTTATGGTGGAACCTAAACCCAAAAGACAAACATCTGGCAAGTACCACCATTGGTCCCAATTGGTCTTGATCAACTGTAATCCTTTGTTTAAGTCCTGGAGCACCAATGACACAAGAGGAAGATGAAAAGTCTTCTAGATAATAGCACCTGGGATTTTGCTGACACTCTATACAAGAGAATTCAGGGAAAGTTCACAGGGGTTTTCATCATTGTTCACACTATTTTAGCCAAATGTATGCAGAACTAACTGGCTGTTTCTCAGTGTGGATCAAACATGTTGCTTCAACTGAATCCCACTTCTTAGGCTTTCAGTGAAAACATCCCAGTAATTCCTGGAAAAACAGATCTGGCACTGTTTGATTTTGAATGCCTTAAAAAAAAAAAAAACAAAAAAAAAACTGTATGTTATACTAGACCTAAGAAATTTCACTCACAGGAATTATTTTATTTTTGTTTACTTTATACATAGCATCATTCCAAAAGGAAAATTTGAGACAAATTACAAAAAAAAAAAAAAAAAAAAACAATAATAAATAATAAAAAGAAAAATGAGTTAGTAAATAGCTTCCAAAATACTTGGCCATGACCCTGTAGATAGTTTTACCTGTTTTGTCTGTGAAAACTGGAAGACACAGAGTATGGAAAACGCACTCTGATAAATATGTCTCCTGCTACCCTTGAACACATTCACAATATAAGCCAAAGCATGAAAAAGTGCTCCAGGTGAGACAGCCCAGCTGTTAGTCTTTATAGTGGGCAGCATTCCTAGGGAGGCATTGTCATTTCTTGGCTGCTTATCCATTCTCATCATTCCAGTATTTTGACAGCATTCTGCATCTAGAAGCAAGATGGCCCCCAGTCCTCAGGCCCTCTCTGGAGCTGGCTTTTTCATCCTGGGTTACTGAGGTTCAGAACTGAGACCCACATGGCACTCCATCCACTGGCCACAAGACCTGGGATGAAGATGGCCAATTCCCAGATCCAGCTTTGCCAGAGACATACCTTCTGCCACCTGACTATAGGCCTGCATCTTTGTTTTATCCAAATCTGTTGAGGCAATCTGTCTATCATGATTATATTTTCAAGTGTGTAACCAAACGGTTATAAATTTCAATAATTTGGTTAAATGCCCAAGTGAAAATGGTCATTCAGTCAAATTAAAGAGATTTCCATCACTTGTTAAATCATTTTTGACTTAAGCAACTATATTTTTATATGCTTCTAACTCATGAAGATACATTTAAACCATGCTCAGATCCACAGAGTAAAATGGCAGATGGGGGAAGGGGGAAGATGATGCTTCTTTCTTAATCAAACTGGATGTCAAGGTAACCAAATAGTTAATAAAAGTGAAGCTTCTTATAGAAATTTTCTAGTTCATAAATAAAAGGAAATTCTAGAATTAAAAGAGTGCCATCCTGCAGCCTCTAATAGAATAACAGATCTAGGCAATGAGCATTAAGGCTGGTAACTTAATTATCCAGTTATTAAATGCCTCCTGAATGGTTTATGCACCCCACCTACAGATTCTGATCAGGACTCTAAGTCCCAATTTATAGAAAGCATAGAGGAATGATAAACATGATCATTCAATCTAGACTGAAAGAAATGTGCAGAATAAATTATCTAATTTCTTGAACAAATAAATTACAAAATAAAAAAAAAGAAGGATGAACTTAACAGAGTAAGAGACTAAATAGGGGCGCCTGGGTGGCTCGGTGGGTTAAGCCTCTGCCTTCGGCTCAAGTCATGATCTCAGGGTCCTGGGATCAAGCCCCACATCAGGCTCTCTGCTCAGCAGGGAGCCTGCTTCCCACTCTCTCTCTGCCTGTCTCTCTGCCTACTTGTGATCTCTGTCAAATAAATAAATAAAGTCTTTTAAAAAAGAGAGAGAGACTAAATATTTATATCAACCAATTACAACGTATGAACTCAATTTGGATATCGATTCAAACTTATGGACTTTTGGGATATTTGATGTTATTTAAAAAACTACTTTTATTGCTGTGATAATGGCATTATGGTACGTTTTCTAGAAAACTGCTTATTTATGTATTTATTTATTTATTTATTTTTTTAATTTTTTTTTTATTTTTTTTTTTAGACTTTAATTTTTTTTATTTTTTATAAACATATATTTTTATCCCCAGAGGTACAGGTCTGTGAATCACCAGGTTTACACACTTCACAGCACTCACCAAAGCACATACCCTCCCCAATGTCCATAATACCACCCCCTTCTCCCAAACCCCCTCCCTCCAGCAACCCTCAGTTTGTTTTGTGAGATTAAGAGTCACTTATGGTTTGTCTCCCTCCCTATCCCATCTTCTTTCATTTATTCTTCTCGTACCCACTTAAGCCCCCATGTTGCAAAAGACAGCCTCTTCAATAAATGGTGCTGGGAAAATTGGACAGCCACATGCAGAAAAATGAAATTGGACCATTTCCTTACACCACACACGAAAATAGACTCAAAATGGATGAAGGACCTCAATGTGAGAAAGGAATCCATCAAAATCCTTGAGGAGAACACAGACAGCAACCTCCTCGACCTCAGCCGCAGCAACATCTTCCTAGGAACAACTCAAAAGGCAAGGGAAGCAAGGGCAAAAATGAACTATTGGGATTTCATCAAGATCAAAAGCTTTTGCACAGCAAAGGAAACAGTTAACAAAATCAAAAGACAACTGACAGAATGGGAGAAGATATTTGCAAACGACATATCAGATAAAGGACTAGTGTCCAGAATCTATAAAGAACTTAGCAAACTCAACACCCAAAGAACAAATAATCCAATCAAGAAATGGGCAGAGGACATGAACAGACATTTCTGCAAAGAAGACATCCAGATGGCCAACAGACACATGAAAAAGTGCTCCATATCACTCGGCATCAGGGAAATACAAATCAAAACCACAATGCGATATCACCTCACACCAGTCAGAATGGCTAAAATCAACAAGTCAGGAAATGACAGGTGCTGGCGAGGATGCAGAGAAAGGGGAACCCTCCTACACTGTTGGTGGGAATGCAAGCTGGTGCAACCTCTCTGGAAAACAGCATGGAGGTTCCTCAAAATGTTGAAAATAGAACTGCCCTATGACCCAGCAATTGCACTATTGGGTATTTACCCTAAAGATACAAACGTAGTGATCCAAAGGGGCACGTGTACTCGAATGTTTATAGCAGCAATGTCCACAATAGCCAAACTATGGAAAGAACCTAGATGTCCATCAACAGATGAATGGATCAAGAAGATGTGGTATATATACACAATGGAATACTATGCAGCCATCAAAAGAAATGAAATCTTGCCATTTGCGAGAACATGGATGGAACTAGAGCGTATCATGCTTAGCGAAATAAGTCAGGCGGAGAAAGACAACTATCATATGATCTCCCTGATATGAGGAAGTGGTGTTGCAACATGGGGGCTTAAGTGGGTACGAGAAGAATATTTATTTATTTAGAGCAAGCACCACAGCAGGATGTGGAAGGGAAGGGAAGATGGAGAGAGATAACCTTAAGCAGGCTGCACACCCAATGCAGAGCCGGACTTGGGGCCTGATCCCACTATTCTGAGATCATGAACTGAGCCAAAATGAAGAGTCCGAAACTTAACTGACTGAGCCACCCAAGTACCCCTAGAAATTTGCTCATTTAGAGATACATATCAAAATATTCATGGATGAAATAAAATGATACGTGAGATTTGCTTTAAAATACCTAAGATGGAGGAGAGAGCGAGTGGGAATATACATGAAACACACTCAGCCCTAACTGATAACTGTTGAAGCTGAGTAAGAGAGGCTTCACTACATCAGTTTATTTTTAACATATTTGAAATTTTTCCCAATAAAGAACTAAAAAATAAATATTTTTTTAAAAATCCACTGAAAGAAATAGTATTGAGAGAAAATTCTTTATAAGATAACCCGGCCACGGATTATTTTAGATGCAATACAAGTAATTTATGCAATAAGCCAGAGCCCACCAGAAAAACACCCTGTGGCACCTGTGGGGGTGTGTGGACCAAATATTCCCTGGTGGATGTCAGGAGCACAAGTAGAAGAGCAGTGTAACCAGCAGCTCACAAATGGCCTCATGCTGCTCACTTTCTAAAGGGTTCTCAGTAGTACTGCTAACTCTCTTACGTTACAGTGTCCTCCTTCTACATATCCTTGAAAGAAACTTCTTTCGGGTTCTAGAATCAGGAGATTTTAAGATTCCCCCAAGCATACAGATTTTCAGTATCACACCCGTGAGGGTTCCTATTAACAAACAACGCAGGCTGGCAGGGATGTGAAGAAATTGGAAGCCTTGCGCTTTGCCAATGGGAATGTAAAATGGTTCAGTCATTGTAGAGAATAGGATTGCAGTTCCTCAAAAAATGAAACATAAGATTACCATGCAATCCAGCAATTCCACTTGTAGGTATATTCTTTAAGGTACTGAAAGTAGGGTCTCAAAGAGATATTTATACTCCCATTCTCATAGCAGTAGTATTCATGAGAGCCAAAACATGGAAGCAACCCAAGTACCCTTCAATAGATGAATGGATAAACAAAATGTGGCCTACATATTTGGTGGACTATTACTTGGACTTTAAAAAAAGGAAGGAAACTGCAACACACGTCACAATATGGATGAACCTTGAAGACTTTATGCCAGGTGAAATAAGCTCATCACAAAAGGATAATTATTGAATGATTCCACTTACTGGAGCTATCTAGAGTAGTGAAATTCGGAGAGATGGAAAGTAGAATAGGGATTGCTGGGGGCTAGCTGGAGACAGAACGGAGAATTACTGTCTAAGGAATACAGAATTTCAGTTGGGAAAGATGAAAAAGTCCAGGAGATGGGTGGTGATGATGGTTTCACAACAGTGAGACTATTCTTAATGCCACTGAACTGTACATTTAAAAATGGTTAAAATGGCAAATTTTATATTGTGTATATTCTATCATAAGTTTTAAAAACTGAAACCAACCATAGACTAACTGATCTTCCCAATGCTGCTAGAAAATATAGAATCAAATTTGTGGCCAACTTTGATAAGTTATATTTTATTATGATGTGCACTATTTGTATATTTCATTTCTCATATTTTTCTTTGGCCTAATATATTCAGTAAATATTAAATTCAGTAAATACTTAATTCTAATATATGGTATTTTGCCATGTCTTGTATCCATTTTAATTTTCCTTTATTTTATTTTATAACAAGGCCCAAGGGAAATGGTTGGAAGGAGTAGAGTAAGAGAGACTATTCTGCTTTTTATTACCTGCATTATGGGTTTCATTATTTTTCTTAAAAATGCTAGTTGAGTTAGACTGAATAATAATTAACTCTAGTTTTTGTCATTCTCCAAATCTACATTTTTCTTCTAAAAAAGCTAATTCACAGAGAAGCAGTAGATACATAATTGTTTCTCTTGCACAACTTACTGGGTACTTTTTCTCTGTAGTGCTTTAAGAAATTACTCCCATATTTGTAAAATAAAATTATATAAATTTTCATTTTTAAAACTTTAAAAAAGTTGGTCAATTGGATAGTCACTGCATACTATTGGTAACAGTGAAATAATTAGCCACAGCTCATCAATTCAATAGTTGAGGCCAAAAGAGAATTCATGGCACTTTTGGAGAGCTCTGTATTGATTCAGAAGGAAGCAATGAGTCTCATTTAGACCTCATAGAAAGGTCTCATAGAAAGCTGAACAAGAGCTGGCCAGTAATGGGCCAACATTAGATTAGTTTTCCACTAATGCAGTCGGTTATCCTTCAAAATCCCTGAGTCACAGGACTCATCAGGTATTATGCAGGAGAGATTATAGATCAAATGGAACTGATTGATGTTGCAGTTAATCACCTGAGGGCTGGATCAAGCACCCTCTAACTGGGGAGACCAGGTGCCCCCCACCCCGGGGAGCAACTCACCAGCTTGGAGGGGGAGGGGGCTTATTTTCTGGTTCTTACATGCATTCCAAATGGTTGAGGTTGGTGGATACGTGATTATCGAACATTATTGGATTTGGATTTACTCTTCTACAATGGGTTCACTTCCATTCTCTAAGCTCAGAAATCCCCACCCACACTCCAGCTTCGAGTTTCTAAATATATGCCCCTATCACCCTCCTCACCCAAGGATACCCTCTCGGACTCCACACCTGTGCTCCTCTGGATCAGACCTGGTGGCTGCATCAATCCAAGCAATGCAATACAATCCAAATGGGATTTTCAGCTAAATCCTTCACCCTCCCCTATATTATCTGACCTCTCCACGCGCAAAAAGAAAATACAAATTGAAACTTTTACGCACACAAAAAAGACATATAAAATGACATATATCTTAAAACATGTCCCTAAATGCCCAATTATTTTCCCTTAAAGGTTCTTCAGAGTATATGGGAAGAGGCCTATTTTTGTTTCCCCAAGTGCCTCATCACTTAAGAAGTTTGCACCAGTTAGCAGCCTGCTGTTCTAACAGTCTTGTGAATTTAGATTGTTTAGTTAATTATAAACACATTTCAAAGTCATTCTTTCTGGCCTTTTTCCTAGAATGAGTGACTGCCACTCCACAGCTCACAGAATGGTCTTCAATGGTTTTCAGTCAAGGTTCAGGGAGAAATATGCCACACCGGGATTTGATTATTTACCAACATAATGTTGGATTCGAGCCAATGAGACACCAATATATTTTCCTTTGAAGTCTGACATATTGCCTGCTGCTTTCAATGCTGTTTTCTTGGCTAGCAGACAAAATAACTGTGGCTGTTTCAAAAAATTCACCTCCAACTGAAGTCAGAGGGAAAAAATGTCTTATGATTGGTTCATCTTATAGACACTGATCTCATTCTCCTTTGGGGTACTGAAGGTGAGACCCCTGGACTGTGGTGCATCTGTGGGCTTGTGCCAGTCCCAAGCCCCGATCTGGAATCAGTCCTTCCATACACCTATTTAAGAAACAGTCTAGTAAATTCTTGGCACCCTGGCTATAAACAGAGATTTGTAACAAGGTCATCAGCACATTTTCATGATGTCTTGGATTGCCTTTCGCTCCCTCTCATTGGAGAAGCCCTAAGAACACCTGACAAAGAAAACATGTTTTGCAAGGGTTTGAGATCACAGAGCCATTGCTGTCAGGCTATTGGGAGCCTAAAAACCCACCCTAAGAATTCACAGAGATTCTGCTTCTCTGCTTCTTCTGCTGCTGTCACTGGTATCAATTCCTGTACACTAAGATTCCTCACTGCAGAATCTTACCTTGTAACAAACAGCCTTGATGTGGATTTCTAAATGATAGGATCAAAGGCTTTCTTGTTAGAAATAATTTTTTCCAAAAGGTTTAATTCTGAAATAAGACAAATGCTCATTAACTAAGAAGAAAGGCTCTAAAATGCTATTTAATCCCATTTCTCAATTGGTTAGGAATGACCACTCTATCATTTAAATACCCCTAGTGACGGACTGCTCATCACCCTATGTCACTGGACACTAGTAGTACAATATGAAACCTGCAAGGGCATAATCAGATCAATTCTCCATCTCTTACTGAAGAGCTATGAGCCAGGTTTTATAAATTTGAATTAACTTTTAATTTCAAGTCATTCAGAAAGAATATAACAATATTTACTGAGGAAAATCTTAGAAGTTAGTAGAACTACTGGTGTTGGTACTGTATGATATATAATGTAAGTATAGTCTCCGACACTGTAATTTTTTTTCATTTGTTTACTTCATTTAATATATCTATGTTCACTGTATTTTATTTATTTATTTGTCAGAAAGAAAGCACAAGCAGGGAGAACAGCTGGCAGAGAGAGAGGAGGCTCCCTGCTAAGCAGGGAGCCAAATATGGGACTCGATCCCAGGACCCTGGGATCATGACCTGAGCTGAGGGCAGATGCTCAAATTACTGAGCCACCCACGTGTTCCTAAGAACTGTATTTCATTTTTTTTAATTATACTAAAAATCTTCCCAAATTAACAAATCTTTGCAACTCCCAACTTCTCTGCATTTTCCTCAATTAATCATTTTTTAAATTTTATTTTGAAATAAATCTTCTTGAATATGGAGTATTTTCAATAAAATGAAAAGTTGTTCTGGGCTTAAAAACAACCACCATGAGAGGCTGAAGCCTGTGCTCTCTGCGTGGATGGAGTGGCTCACTGCCAACGGGATGTCACTTTCATTAAGTTGTTGAGAGCTGGAGAGAACCTTTCTAAGTCAGGCACAGCATGCTGGCAAATGTAATATGGATGTCCTCATGCCTGAGAAAGCATTCCCACCACTTGACCAGATTTCTTTCATCTTTGGGTGCCTCAGTTTCTCTGTCTCTAACAGAGCACAATAATGCCCACTTCACAGGGATGTTGTAGGATTAAAGGGATGATAGCCATAGGGCACTCTCAGCCACCAGGAACAAAGGCATTAAGTAATTGCAAAATGTTCGGTTCTGCTTTTCCAGCTTGTGGAAAAAGGGCTCCCACTGACTTGAAAGAGAGCATCATACACAGACAAGGAGAAGCCCACTGGGTGAGCAGAGCCTATTACCTTCATTATCATTGTCCTAAAGTGCAGAGGACAGAAAGAGCAACAAAGAAGCTTAAGAACCATGGCCACACAAAAACAAGACGACGACTAACAAATGGGCCATGAAAGAAAATCTGAAAAAATGAACAACTTAGCTTTAAAATAATCTGTGAAGATTATACGCCAGAAATGAAGAAACTATCTATCTATTCCTTGGTCACTTGACAGAATGCTGCACTCGTGTGTTTTTCACAGTGGAATGTGCCCTGTCCTCACACTCCACTTCCTTACATTATCCACTCTAAATGCTTAATGGCAGTTCAATGACCACTTTAGAATGGATTAAAATTTAAAAGTTCCTACGTAGACAGGATTCTGTAATGTACATTCAAATGATTAACCAATAGATAATAAAATTGAAACTGGTGATACTATTAGATCATAAGATATTAAGACTTACATGGGTGAAGAATGAGTTGACACAAGTAGAAAGTGCCATTGGTACTTTGGTGAACTCACAGTCCGGCAGATGTAAAACAATCTCCTGTACATTAATTCATGCTACTAAAATCAAATGAGTAAAAATGGCATAGTAGATGTCATTCCAATAGTATTTTCCCAGCAAAGGCTGTATCTCAAGAGTCCTTCAGAGCACTCTGGGAATGCATAGAAACTCACAAATCAGTTTGCTAAATTGACTTGGCTGGATAGCATGCTTTTGTGCATGGATCCAGCTGAAAAGCATTTCTGCAGCTACCAGACTTGCCCCGTGGTCCCTCCAACTCCTCCAACCAGGGCTAAGTGTCAGGGAACATCCTAAAAAGAGCATGGGCTTCAGGGTCAGTTAGACTCGGACTCAAATTCTCCCTCCACCATATCACTGGCTGAGTGGCGCTGGTAAGTGACAGGAGCTCTCTGAGAAGAGAATTACATGTTCCTACCAGCCTTGCAAGGTGTCAAGAGGATTAGATGTCCAACATACGTCAAAGAGCCAAATGCTATATACTTGGTTTAACCTTTTCGGTCAAGCTATAAACAACTCGGAATGAGAGAAGCCCACCCCCAAAACTGCCTGCTGTCTCTCTCCACTGCAGGCCAGGAGGACAAGTAATATAGAATGAGAACAGTTTTTAAAACATTAATAAAAAATGCCTGCACATACTTAACCCAAATAGAGGCCTTAATTTAAGCATGTGTAAGAGCCAAACCCCAGTTCTCATAAAGTAAAAATTCTTAGCTGTCCAAAGATACTCTATTTTTACGATCTGTGTAACTCTGCACTTGTAGAAATTATATACAATTCACCTCTTTTAAAAGCCACACACCTTGGCCATTCACAGTGGATTTCCAGGGGACTGTCTGCTGCCAGATCAGCCTTCAGTTTTAAATATATGAGATGTAGAAGCAAAGGGAAGAGTCTCAGAGCACTCTGTCAGCCCTCTCATTCTATAGGAGGGGAACCATGCTTGCCCAAAGCCAAACAATGAAGGCTATGGGTTAGGATTTTTAGGAAAGCCAATATAAACCAAAGCCATGACAAATAATAATTAGCATCTCATCAAGGAGCTTTATTTACTGATATTTCTCATTCTCTGGCCTGCCTGGTGCTTGGTCTGCCCTTTGGGAAGGAAGCTTTCCTCCAATAGCACAACAAAGGGAAACCTGCTAAGATAAGTCAGTCTCATTTTATATTTCCCAACATGACATGGAACTGAGTTTCTAACATGTCTGGGGGTGAAAAATCTGAAAGACAAAAACAAAAAAAATCATCAAAGTAACCTTTTGAGGACTGATGTGACATCTGCTGTCCCCTGGGAACGGTCCTAAACCCACAACTCCAGTAAAATGGCATCATCTGAACATGAGTCCTTGGAGGAAATGTTAACAAATCAAATATTTAGCACATACTTTTAGAGTGTCCATTACGCTTTTTTGCTACAAAAATCAAATTCTCCATTTACATTTCTGAGCATAGTAATTCCTAACTAGTGATCAGTGTATTTTAAAAGGTGATAGCCCATACAGAGCAAGATTTACAAACACTCAGGCAGAATTAGCTCTGTTTCATAACTCTGCAACTGTTAATCATAATTGATTACTAATTCTGGTTCCATCTCTGTGAATAAGTTAATGCTTTTCCTGAATAGGCTAATTTAGAGATGGGTCATCCTGAGGCTAATTTCCACCTCAAAGACACCTCCATGCTTAAAGCAGATTTACATCAAAAGCCTTTGTAGGAGATCATCATCAAGATCAGGGTAGAAAGGAAGCTAGAGGACAGCATAAAGTCAGGGAACTTCAGGATTTTTAGAATGGAGCCAACCATAAAACCTATCTAAAGGCTCAGGGGAGGGTACCTGGGTGGTTCAATTGGTTAAGCAACTGCCTTCGGCTCAGGTCATGATCCTGGAATACTAGGATCTAGTCGAGCATCAGGCTCCCTGCTCAGGGGGAATCTGCTTTTCCTTCTGACCCTCCCTCTTCTCATGCTCTCTCTCTCTCTCTCTCTCTCTCACACTCTTTCTCTCTCTCAAATAAATAATAAATCTTCAAAAAATGAAAAATAAAGGCCGAGGGGAAGGATCCAGAAGATACAAGAAAATGAAAATCCACAGGACAGAGGCAATAACCCCTGAGAGATTGATAAGGGCACCAGGGCATTGCTCCAGGGAAAGGGGAACAGGAGGGTTTAAAGGAAGAGGAAACCAGGAAGAAAAGGGAAGGAGGAGAAGAAGGGAGAAAGAAAGGGAAAAGGCAGGGAAAGAAAGTGCCAGGTGTAGAGACATTTTGAAGGAAGCTTAAGTGACATTAAATATGGAGGTCAGGAGCTATGAATTAAAAAGGACCTTGCCACCAAAAGGTTTGGAATCTAACAGAGAGGTTCTGCTCAGCCACATAATTTTATATTGTAAATATATACTCAGGGGTTAAATTTTATTCTGTTTAAGACATTTTAACTGATTTTTCTCTAAGGAATATGCTGAATTCATAATGGAAGAGAAAGAGATTATTCAATTAGATTGATTTTGTGGAATAACAACTCAAAACTTCTTGAACCCCAGCCGTTGACAAAATTACGTATCAATGTGGGGGGGGTACCCTTCTAGAGAAGAAAAACTCAAACTGTAAATTATCAGGTTAATTCACAGTGTGGACGTAAGAAATAGCAAATACACAGTTTGATATTTGGTTTGCAAAGTGAGAAAAGAAAGCATATTAAATTCTATAGAATAAGCTTTTCTGATCCCAGAAATACTAAGAACTCGATAGGTTTTTTTTGGCTCCAATGACTTGTAAATATCTAGAAGAGCCCAGATTTTGAAGCCCTGAGGACACTTGCTAAAACTCAGAAATTTGGCACTAGTCTTTGCACACAATTTGGGTTTTCTTTCAGAGTTGATATCTTACCAAATACAGCCATCTGTGTTCCCTCTGGGAAAGGTTCAACTGTTCTATTGCCATTGACATGATGTTTGGCTAGGAAAAAAAAAAAAAGAGGGAGAGAAGGAAAGAAAGAAATACAAGTTAAGTGTAAAGTTCCACACACATACTAACACATGTCATTAAATGTGTCAAAGAGTCTATTTCTCGTTTTTAGTTAAAAACGCCACCAAAGCTTACCCTTTTAAGAGAGTTTCAATTATTCTGTTTTTAATCTCAGTTACTGAAGAGCCTCAAGATGGTCTAGTTCAAGTGCCTGGTTTTACAAATGAGGGTACCAAGGCCCGAGCTTGTGCAGAGCCCTAAGACTGGTGGTGGCAGAGATAGCCCAGCCCCAAAGCTCCTGACCCCTGGGCAGAGAGGCCCCACAGGACCAGGCCAGCCCCTGAGGAAGAAGGGAAACTTGGGGTCCCCGGGTGAACTGGGGAGACTTCCTCTAAAGACTCCTGATAATCAGAACATTGACCCAATCATTGAAGTGAGCCACGAGGACAGCAGGGTAACATTGGGGCCAATTTTTTAAAAGAACAGAATAATAGAATGCATCATTTCACTACAATACAGCCACTGTTACCAGGAGCCACAGACATTTGCCTTCTTACAGATCAAATGGATAAGCCAGTGTTTCTCAACTACTCTTCCTGGTTGAGTATGTTGCTGGTTTCCTCCACCAACACCCTCCCCACCCTGGGCATAGCAAGGACTTAGAAATAGAAGGTGACCAAGTTATGGTTTTCCAGCATTAACTTATTCTCATAACCCCTCAAACTTTAGTCACATAGAACCCAGCTGAGTATGATTCATCTACAAGTATTTGAATAATATCCTCAGCAATCCTTGAGTATGGGCATTTAAGTTGAAAATACGTAAGAATGGCTAAAAAGCCTTGATGCTGGGGCGCCTGGGTGGCTCAGTGGGTTAAGCCGCTGCCTTCGGCTCAGGTCATGATCTCAGCGTCCTGGGATCGAGCCCCGCATCGGGCTCTCTGCTCCGCAGGGAGCCTGCTTCCCTTTCTCTCTCTCTCTGCC
Source organism: Mustela lutreola (assembly GCF_030435805.1). Taxonomy (NCBI): domain Eukaryota; kingdom Metazoa; phylum Chordata; class Mammalia; order Carnivora; family Mustelidae; genus Mustela; species Mustela lutreola. The sequence continues at coordinate 152,929,184 of NC_081290.1, read as the reverse complement.
TGCCTCTCTGCCTACTTGTGATCTCTGTCTGTCGAATAAATAAATAAAATCTTTAAAAAAAAAAAAAAAAGCCTTGATGCTGCTTCATATAGCACATACATTTTGATTTCCTGTGTCCCATTCAGTTTATGGAGCACTGGCAAAGGGCTCAGCATGACAGTCTGACTGAGGGGGCTGTGGAGAGTAGGACATGGTTCCTGCCCCTGTGGAAATTAAAATTACCTTCACAACATAAAAATGTCAGAAAGCTTTACCAGAAAGCTTACAATTATGTGCCAAGTTCTGGAATTAGGGACTAAAGGTACTGTAAGAGTTCACAGCAGAGGAATAGCAAAGCTGGGTGGGAGTGAGATCCAGCAACCTGGAGGAAGGGCAACCATCGCAGCGTCCTGAAGGAGAGGCAGGGTTTGGAAAGGCAGAGAGTGAACAAGCAACCTGAATGAGAGCCAGGAGTCTGGCTGTGACTGAGGCATCATCTGGGACCAGAAGAGAGTCTAGTCTGGGCATAGCAGAGGTGATACATTGAGCAGCAGTGGCCATGAATGACACAATGGTAGGCATGGACCAAGGCATGAAAAGTCTTGAGAACTCCATCCAAAACCACAGGAATCCCTCTCCAGTACCCTAGAAGTCTTTTAGAACCTGAAGGCTTATGAGGCTCAGTCAAGTTCAGACAACCTCTGCAGGATACCATCAATTCAGGGGCTCTCACAGGTTATTCAGTGATGGTGGCACTAGCCTAGGAACAGAAAACCTGGAGGAAGGGAAGAGACCAGCCCAGGTCCCGGTGGCCATGGGACCTTGTCAAGCACTCATTAATATGGTTAGAACCACTGGTTGCTGAATCCAAAGAAATGTGATGAGGTCTGACATGGAGGTCACAGTTCTGTTCTAAGGTCACCACTTCACAGTCCCTGCCTGTAGTTCTGAAAATGTTTGCCTTTACGCATATCAAGAGTTATAAATCCAGTCAAGCTCTTTGATTCACTAATCCCACTCATAAGAATTCAACCTAAAGAATAATATAAAAGTAAAAAAAAGATGATACAAATAAGAATATTTATTACTTATAATAATAAAACTTGAAAATCAAATGAATATCCAAAAGTACTAACATTGCTTAGAAAATTATAATTCATGATTTATCAAAAGCATGTGATATTAAGTAACATATGTTAAATAGAGCATTTGAAAGATATATAAATATGTGAAAAAATATTTGGGATAATGGTAAGTGAAACAATCCTATTACAACACTGGATGTAGATTATAATGACAACTAATTAAAATATGAATGCTTATAGGAAGAGAAATATTTCTCTGGCAGAGAAACATACAAAAATTAAAACAACTAGGGAGATTATATGAGATTCTTACCTTTATTAATTTCCTTTATCATTGTTAGATTCTTACTTTCTAAATGAAAATCTGTTCAGATTTTTAAGAATCAACAAAATTATGGGTTAAAAATTTTTTCTCACAGGACTTGATTTCCCCAGACAATCCATCAAGGCTTATTTATAGCCCAACCAAAACACTACACATTTACCATGAAAAGTGTAGCCTATTTGACATCTCCTCTCAGACAGCTCAAAAGTACCACCAACACAAAATGACCTTCCATTCCAAACATGGCCCTCTACCAGAATCCCCACCTCTAGGAACAGGACTGTTATCCTAATTTCTAAGGCATCCTTGCCTGTTCTTGAGCTGTCACTATCCACATCAATCCACCACCAAATCTAGCCAGTTTTACCTTCCAGACATCCAGAATCCCTCCACTTCTTCCCCTCACCACCAAAATCATTGTGGTCTCCTTGCCTGGACTCCTATAAATACCTCTAGGTCATCTATGTCCCCTCTCTAATTCGCATTACCTTTCTAAAAGAAAAACAAACTCATTGTATGACACAAACTCCCTAATTTCCTTCCCCACCTTCTATGGCTTCCCATTGTTCTTAGGCTAAAGTTAAAACTCTAATGTGGCCTTCAAGGACCCATGAGGTCTGATCACCTCAATCCTCATTCTCTACTACCATTGATTTCTTGGGACCAATGACCTTCTACAGCACTCACCAGAGCTGCATCTTACACTTAGCCATTACCTGGACAAACAGACTATAAGCACAGGGAGGGCAGGTCTCATAACTCCTTTGGGTCACCACTTTGATAATCCTTGCCCAATGGGGGACAATGCATAGGAGTTCAATAAGTAGTTGTTAAGTTACTGTCAGAAGACATAAACAATACTGATAAGCCTCTCTTCAGCCATTACAAAAGATATGTTATTTGATACTCTAAGGACATCTCTTTGTTTTTATGTACAAATGTCCCTGACATAAAAACAATCCATTGAAAATGGCTACTCAAAAGTAGTTTCCCCAGCCAGGTAGCCCAGAGACCAAGGAACTCCTCTCTGTTTCACTGCGCAAATGTCTTCCCCTCTTTCCATCCAATTCACCTCTCTTCTCAGAAGGTGGCAGAGCCAGTGGAGGAGGAAAGCGAATTAGAGAGTAAAGGAGGAAGTTCATATGCAACTCTCTCCTCAATGCTAAGGTTTCCCTAGACCCTGCTTTGTCTTTTATTCTAGAGACCAAGACCCAAAGATAACAAGTCTATAAACCTGATTTCGCATTTTCTTCTGAACTGCAGCTGAGTCAGCTCCTGGGTAACAAAAACACAGCATTAGCCAAGAAGAGATAGCAAAGTGTCGGCAACTAAGGACAAGGGCCCTAGAGCAAGTCTGCCTAGACTTTGAAACTCTGCTCTCCCACCTCCTAGCTGTAAGGAACATGGCTTAGGCATTTCACTTCGAGTTTCTTCATTTGTACGAGTTTCTTCATTGGTACCAACTTGTGGGCCGCTTTGAGAATTAAATTAGTTAATATATGTAAAGCACTTAAAACAGTTTCTGGGACATAGCAAACAACTCTTAACTGTTAGATTAGAATTATCACCTCTGTGTGACTTTATTTTTCACAAGATTTGAGTCAGGAATGACAAGTGCATGACCCATGATAGACCTCTACTCCACCTCCATACTCATGGCAGACACCACTCATCAACCATGGCAGACTCTCTCCATCCCCAAATGGGACCACAAAATCTTTTCTCAACCTGGCATCTCACAGAGTCTCTTATTATTTAGATATACATGCATATGTGATGAAATTGTTTTGTCATTCCTGGTCTAAGTGAATAAAAGAGAAAAATGGACAAAAAAAGAAGACACTTTCCTTCTTGTTTCTACAGATAAATTCCAATTAAAAAAGAATATATATCCTTTGAAAATTTCCCAATCTCTACGTATGGCTTTAGGGATCAAAGAATAGGGGGAAATCTAAGTACTACTTTCCATTCCATGTTGCAAGAATGGTGAGTTCTTAAAAACCAAGCGATGGCAGTTCTACTCCTAGAAACCAAGGCTTAGCTTCCAAGGGCACTTTCCTACTGAAATTCTGCTGAGGCAAGTATTTGAGAGCCAAAGAACCCGAGATCCTTTAAACACATTAGGTAGGTCATTAAGATTTGGGGGGAAGGGATGGGCGGGCTCATTTGGGAACTTAATGAGCATCTATAATTTCTTTTCAAAATTGGTGGCACATGTCACCCCAGAAACAATCAAACTGATTAAACAGAAAAGTCGTTCATTGATTGGGTACTAACTATTGATTACCAACAGAGCATGAAATGGAGATGGGAGAGGTCACTGACAGGGACATCTGTTGCTCACCACAGCAGGGTGGATGTCTCCAATCTGTCCAGACAGGTGGCTGTCCCTTCCCCCACTCCACAGGGGGCACATTCCAAAGCTACATGCTCCAGGAGGATAAACTCTGCTGATGGCCATGACGTGTCCTCAGTCAAGGGTATATGAGGACAAGGAATAGATTTTCATTTATCTTGAAAGCCCAGTGCTTGTGGAGCAGCAAGGTTAATTAGAGCAAGATTGGGTCAAAGTCAACTATCAGAGAGATGTTGAAGGGGATTTGGGGGACATGTTTAAAAGCTTTAGAAGATTATACAGACACTTCTTTTTTCTTTTGTTTTGTGAATATCTAATGCACTTGAAGCTTATGAAAATAAGGCAATGAAACTATTCAATAATATACCTGCAATAATACAAATTCAGACATAGACCAACAAGTAATCTGCTCCATGTCCTGTGTTCAGAAAGAGAGAACTAAAACATATATCTTTGGGGTTGGGGGGAATGAGATAGGGAAATAAGGGACTGAAGGATGGGCCCCCAGACTTTCACTATTCTCTTGCAGGGCCAATCTCCTCCAGTCTGGGTGACTGTGGCAACACTACCGAACTTGAGGCTCCAGGAACTGAGTCGTGCCTAACCTGGGATCCTTGCTCAGCTACTAAGACCCAGAACCATCATCCCGGGACTGGAACAGCCTTGTGTCAGATTAAAGCCTCAGAGCTACAGGTCAGTTAACAGTGCAAGCTCCTCCTAGCCACGCTTTTAACCCAGCAAAAACCCAACACATACTTCTCAAGTGTTACTATCAATCATTCATGCTGCTACAAAACTTATTGGTGGTGATTAGCTTCAGTTTGGGGCTGGAGTAAAAGTACCTTTATTCCATTCATATGGTAATAAAATCTGTCAAAAATCTGTCAAGCCCCAAACAAAATATTGTCTCACATTCCCTCTCATTGTCTGTTTCTTTGTGGCTCTTTCTCCAGATCGCAAATTTCTGGGGTCTTGAGGTATGAGCTAGACTGGAACTAAGCAGGGTTCATATTTGGCCCCTATGCCCTGGCTTCACATCAGCCTCTCCTGTCTCCAGCAGAGGGGCCCTGGATCACAATGACCACAATGGGCCCTGGTTCTGCCAAGGTGCCCTCCATAGCATTTTCAGGATGACTTGATCACTGTGAGTATGGATTTGTAAAGAAAGAGGAGGCAGATTCCTGAGGATACACCTGTCGTCCAGTCCCTGATATATGAGACAGGTGCACTAGGGAAAGAGAAGTAATAATGTTTCTGGTCACCTATGCCCAGAGCACTGTGGCTCTCTATTGTTCCTATACACCGTGGTCCTTTACATAATTCGCTGCAATTTTTTTTTCTCTGGTATCTTAAAGTGAAAGTCAACCTAGAATGGGTTTTGCCCCCAACAGTGTACTCTGTATGTGAGGAGGGGAATACTGGGAAGTTACATGGCAGTGGGCAGGTTGCTGGGACCCTGCTCGGCCCGAGGCCCAACCTCTGCTCTCCACCTATCCTGCATCCAAAGAAGCCCGAGTTCTTACTGACTGGTCAGTGTGTGCTAGAGGCAGATGGGATTTGTGGCCAGGAGAGGCTAGCAAGGAGTCCCCAGTAATGGCAATGGTGGAAATGAGACAAATGTCCCCAACTGCTGTGGGAAAAGAGGAGAGCTTTCCTCTCAAAGTTCAAGGAGGAGAACGAAGGCCAGCTCTGTCTTCCTCATGTGGTAACCAACAACTGCATATTAGTGGGAGCTGCCCTAAAAACAAAAGACAAGCTCCACACACACACACACACAACAGAAGAAATCAGTTGGAAAAATTTAAGATTGTAGCTCTAAGAAAAATTTCATGTATCTTTCAAAATTTTATCCTCATGCCCTGACCACTGTCCCTTCTGTTAAATCCCATCCACCCACACCATTCCCCCTTTTCCCTTTGCTCCATGTGCAGTAAACCTCAGCTGCATCTCTTGGCCAATAAAGGAGCCAACAAAGCCCCAGCTCAGGCAGCCCCTGCACCTCCCAACATCCCTTGGGCAGAAGCCCCTACTTCACAATGTCAGAGCAGAATGGGGCAGAACAAGAGAACAAGGTACCGTCCAACCTGTTCCTGAACCCTGGCCTACACCATAACACATCTGGATGAAGCATAACCTAAATACTCGGCAGGGGGTAGGGGGGTCTTTGGCTCATACCCACTGGCAATTACATCTTGATTGTCTGGTGCGGGCCAGATACTAAGTGTTGTGGGAACAAAGATAAATCACAGATCCTACACTAAGAATCTCCATTTAACCAACAAACTTGTTGAGAGAACCCAAGAGAAGATTTCCAGTTGAGAGAGTGAGGCAGTGAGGATAGCAATATGTTTTAAGAAGAGTAAGGCATTATGCAAGCAAGGGATATTTTTATTTCTCATGATGTGCCTGCTGTGTTTTCTGAGGTCTGCTCAGCGTACCCAGAACAGACACACCACATGCACATACCCTCAGACACAAGCTCTGTTCTGGTCCTCAGAAAAACTGGCCTATAATGATCTTACTAGGTTCTTATGTTGGCAGAGGCCATAGGATCGCCCTGGAGAGGGAAGGAAAGTGAACACAGTGGCACCCACGACTAGAGGGTAAGAGGCAAGCCAGGGGCCCCAGAAACCAGCATCATGCACCCCAAGCAGGCTTCCACAACTCTATACAAGACAGCTATCCCACTGCCAGAGAGAAAGAACAAGGCATCACATGTAAAAAGAATGAATAAACACATGCAAAGATGCTCAATTACATGAGATACCATATCTAATTCATGAAAGTGGCAAAACTTACACATCAGTGGTAGGTACTCATGAAGGAGTAGGGAGATGGGCCTTCTCATACACTACTCATGGAAGTGAGAAATTCCATACAATAGAACAGAATACAATCTATGTGGAAAGCAGTCTGGCAATATACATCAGGAGCATCAAAGGCTTTTAGGTCCTTGACCTGGTAATTCTAAGTATACGTATCTAAGCCAAAGGTTTCCAAAGATGCTTACAATAGAATAGTTTATAATAGTGAGAAACTATAAGCAACCTAAATGACCCAACAAAAGGAAGATAATAAAGTAAATTATGGCACAGTCCCAAGGTGAAATATTACCTAGTAGTTTTAAAAGTATGATCATAAATAGGTTTTTTTTTTTTTTAATGGCATCAGGAAATAGGAATAAGATAGAGTTAAGAGGGAGGAAAAAAGCAAGATTTGAAAAAAAAAAAAAAAAGGATCCTACTCAATTAAAAACAAAAGCACAGAAAAATGACCACAAGGAAACAGGGTACAAAGGTAAATGTTGCTGCCTCTATATGCTGAATTATGGCTGATTTTTCTTCCATCTTTATGCTTTTATTTACTTCCAAATTTCTCTTGAGGAAATATTTCTTTGATAATCAGTAAACTATGAAACATAGAAAAAAACTAAAAGGCAAACTTGATACAGAAGAAATCTAGATCCAACCAGGTCTATTTTCAAATTATAAAAATCTAAATGTCTTCCTTGAGTAGGACAAGCAAGAACAGAAAGCCTAAAAACTCTCTTAAATGAAAATAACCAATGAGCAGATTATTTCCTGATTACTAAAAGGCCTCATCAAAGGGCCCTTTCCTTTTCAGTTTGAAGTACCCTGAACTTTCTGGCTTGCTCAGTGAGACAATGCCCCCTAAGTGATGAGCACTGGAACTCTCCTGGGCCTTCTAGACTAACTCAAATCAGCTGTATCACAGACCTGGGAGATCCTCTCCGATGAGGGCCATCTGACGAGGGCCATCTTGAACATTGTCCCTCACCTGGGTAGGGCTCGTCAGCTAATGAATTCATAGGTAGGCATGTGAGGGAACAGGGAATGACGGTTGAAAGAGGGACTTGGGTCAACACACAGGGATCCATATTCTGCCCCAATAACATCACCATGCAGGAAACAACTGCTAAACACTCATGAGGTGCCAGGCATTGGGTTTATTGACAGCGACATAAAAATAGTAAGACAACGTCTGCCTTCTCTTCCTCCTTCACAGACCACCAACTAGCCCACGTCTTAGGGTCACTGATCAAGTTTACCTACACAAAGTTTCCATGGTAGCAGCAGTGCCTATAGCTCTTTTTTTTTTTTTTTTTTTAGAGATTTTATTTATTTATGTGAGAGAGAGCATGAGCGAGGAGAAGGTCAGAGAGCAAAGCAGACTCCCCATGGAGCTGGGAGCCTGATGCGGGACTCGATCCCGGGACTCCGGGATCATGACCTGAGCCGAAGGCAGTCATCCAACCAACTGAGCCACCCAGGCGTCTCGTGCCTATAGCTCTTAATGCATCCTGTTACCCCACTATTATCAGACTAGCATGAGTTCCCACGCTAAATGATCCCAATAAAGCATGCCATTGTTGTTCATGCCATTTTGACTCTGTAATGCTATTATTAGTTACATTTAAGAACCGTGTCTAAATTAGGCATTGATGGAAAATTTCCACCACACTTCTATTAAAAATCTCCCTGCCCCCTCTTAATACACCCAATTCCTAGAGGTTACCAAAATTAGATAATGTTGAGAAGAGAATTTCCATTTAAAATAAGGTTAGCTTGGGGCGCCTGGGTGGCTCAGTGGGTTGAGCCGCTGCCTTCGGCTCAGGTCATGATCTCAGGGTCCTGGGATCGAGTCCCGCATCGGGCTCTCTGCTCGGCGGGGAGCCTGCTTCCTCCTCTCTCTGCCTGCCTCTCTGCTTACTTGTAATTTCTCTCTGTCAAATAAATAAATAAAATCTTTAAAAAAAAAAAAAATAAGGTTAGCTTAAGGATTAAAATCTATATGTCATCCTGATGAATGTGACATCTCTGTGAATATGAGTGTTAAAAGCCATTGTATCAAACAATGTGAATGTAAGCCACAATGATTTTCTTTTCTTCTAAAGTGCATGCTTCCTATTGATCCTAAAACACATTTTGGATTTGTAAGGTGGGTGTTAAAAACATAACTATAAAAGGGCACACAGAAATCATACTTTTTAGTATTATTTTAAAAACTGAGCCCTTCAGGGACTTGGAGTGGACCCTGGCTTCCCTAGCTGGCGTCGCTCAGAAACAAAGCAAAATTATCTACCATTTTTCCAGTATTTGTCAAGGTCAGTTCTGCCACATGAAAATGATCAATGTTGTGCAGAGTATCTAAGTCCTATGAATGTAATTAAGGCATGAGACCACAGAGGCATTTTCTGAACCCATGCTAGACTGCGAGTATCACTTTGGAACCTAACTGGATGCCACTAATTCCACCAGTGGTTCTGTACACCACATGACAATACAGCAGCCACAGCATGCATCAGGCCTTCTTTCTTCCTCCTTGAGAAAATGTCAGCAGTCTTCAGCAGGAAGCACCTTGCTCCTCCATGGCACATAGTCTGCCAGGAGGAAGCATGAGGCACCATCCGCTGTCAGTCAGCCAATGGGCAGGAACAGTCCAGTCCCTCCCCCTTTCCTCTGCCCCCATCCCCTCTGACAGTGATAAATGATCCAGCCTTCCACTCAGCTGAGCTTGACAGGCCAGACCTCCCCTTGCAATCTGTTCCAGACCAACACCAAACTTTCTCATCAGCACTGTAAAGGGACCTGTTATAGGGTAAGGTCAGATCTATTTGCTCGCTTGCTGCTGTCCTTTCACCAAAAGGAATTATAACTTTATATCTAAATGGAAGCTCCTAGTCAAAAATGAAATATGTTGTTATAAACCTTACAGGAAACTTGTCTCAACTCTCTTCTCACATTAAAAATGAAGGAGATATAACTAACTATGGGACTTTAAGAAGAAGGAGGAAGAGTTAGAGATGGAAACATAAATGTCAATTTAGCTTCTATTAAAATCAATAAGCCTTCCACTTATTAAATTATTATCTGCTGTTGGGGGTAAGGAGAAGGAGACAAAAGAGTCTACGGGGAATAAAATATTGTTAAAGAGACAAAACATTAACAGTGAACATTAACAAGACTCATTAGAGATTAGCTTCTATAATACATTATGCTCGTGTACAGTGTTGTTTCAGGACTGTTTATAGAAAGATTGGCACCAACCTTTTGCATAAAATAATCTATGCAGTGGAATAATATGCACCATTATAAAGAACGAGACAACTCTATAGGTATAGACATGGATCTACAACATGCATCATTAATTAGGGGAAAGAAATCAACAAGCAGGATAATGTGTATGAAGTGCTGCGATTTTTTTTTCATCATTCTGTCTTTACTTTTTGAACTTCAGTCCATGTGATGTAATACATTTTCAAAAATAGATCTAAAGAAGTATTTTAAATGTGTCCAGTCTTTGCTACTCAGTGATTACCCCTGCAACCCAAGGGTCTCTTCCCAGGGCAGAGGGCTACACTGAGATACAAGGTAGCCAGTGGCGGGCAAGCAGCCGCTGAGTATGGATCAGCCTGATGCTTACATATTTTTTAGGCCTGGGACAAATGCCAAAGACCATCTCACCTGAATCCCAGCAGAACTGTTTGCAACAAGCTTTAAAATTCTCAGTAGTTTACAGCATCCTAAAAGGTCTCAAGATAGAGATAACATTCCATTTCCTCCCTAAAACTGATCAGCATTCTCCAATGCAATGTCAGTTGTACTCTTTTTAAGGGGGAAAGGACTTCAAGAGGATACATCATTTCAAATTTTGGATGAAATGTAAACACTATTTACCTTAAAAAAAAAAAAAGTGTTTCCAGATTTACCTATATTTTTTAAAGGCAAGAGAAGGAGAGAAAAGGAAGAAGAAACTGAGGGAAGGAGGGAAGAAGGGAGAGAAGGAGAAAGACCAATAGGACATTTTGACTTTCTGGAATTTGACACATGTTTTAATCATTTCTCTGTCCCTCCTGCCTCTCATCCTGTTTCTCCTTGCCTTATAATTTCCCCCACAATAGAAGATAAGAGTATTTTTAAATCTATTTTAGATTTACTGAATAGTGATTACACTCACCATTCCTAATTTTAAAAGTGGTTTAAACATTTTGTATTTCCCACAAAAACGATAAATGAAGTTTTTACTATGAAGGCTTCAACTGATTTTCAATAAGTCAGTGAAGTTTTTTTAAAATCCAGCTCTTATTAGAGAAACAGCACATGTAACTCATCTATTCCAAAAATTTCACTTAAGGATCTGTCATTCTTAGAGAGCAGGCTTGGTCACATGGTGACCCAGTACATATTAATATTAAGACACACAGCAGATACAATCTTCAACTGCAGTTCTACAAATGACACCAAAAGGCATTTTATGACTTTTGTAATAGTTGCCTCCCATGAAAGAGTGGTGCAAAACTGAACATTTTATTTCGGGGGAGTTAAGTGGAGATAGGGATGGTTCTTACAACAGGCCTTTGCTCATCTGACTTAAGAAAGGGATAGAGATTTAGAGGTAGCAGTGCAAAGTCTATTTAGTTACCTTCCTTGAATATATGCTCAAGCAGACCGTTGGGTTGTCAAGTGATGGGGTGATTTCTAGATGAATTCACTAATGACTGACAATGCTGAATAAAATGACAGCCATATCTGAAAACATCAAGTACATGGGAGGACAAGGCAAGCAGCCTTCCACTGGACCCACTCAAGAGGCCTGAATGGCATCTCTCTCAAGTGCAAGGCCATCAGCTTCTGTATAAATATGGGCTAAAGGGAGTGTAAGAAAAGCCAAAAACATTTCCCATGTACTAAATCTGATCAAGCGGTTTCAGAAATACCTGATTAAGACTGCCTTCTCTCCCATAGTCATAGGAGATGACTATGGCCTGACATAACTCAACTATAAAGGGACTTCAGTGCATGAGGTCAGAGGAAATCTGAATGTGAGTAAAATTACATCTGGATAGGTCTTCCCAGGCTCTTATTGCCAAGACTGAGTCATAGTAATCTCTATTTTCTGTCACTTTATCTGCCCAAAAGGCTCATAGTTTAAAATGTGAACTATTGTAGGAAAGGGAGCTGAGAGGACCTAGTGAAATATAGTAAGTCTCCAACTTAAAAATGAGTCAAATTTCAAAAGTGTGTTTATAAGATGGACATCGGGGATAAAGAATCCATTTTCTCATGAACATGTTGCTATAAATGGTTGTGAGCTAGCCTACAAGGGCCTACTCAACCTATAATAAGGCTCAAATAGAACTCTTTCTTAGGAGTGTAACCACCATGGGATACTGCCTCAGTGTGAAAATATACCCTACCTTCTACCCTACAAACATCAAGAACACATCCATTCATACTGGCCAAGTTGGTTACAGGCTACAAATAGAGAAAAGAAAATATTCACCTATTTTCCCAAGCTGCCCAAGTACTAACTCAACCACAGAAAGAAATCTCCACTTTGGGGAGATGGAAAGGACATTTTCTCCCAAGGAGAAGAGGACAAAAATTCCTTGAAGGTTAAAGAATAACCTTCAAATGCAAGGTACATTTCAGATGCAGTGGTCTCATTTCAGATAAGAATGCAAAGCTGGGTAGTTTTCACTCAAGGTCTCCTGCAGGTTGGAATCAATGTATTGGCTGGGGCTGCAGTCTCATCTGAAAAGTCAGCTGGGGCGGGACTGTTCTTAAGTTCATTTGTATGCAGGCCTCAGTGAGCTTGAGAGCAGATTCCCCCACCCCTCACCCCTGCCCTGGTTTGACCTTCAGAAGACTCAGCACAGCTGACATCTTGATTGTAACCTCATGAGATCCTGATCCAGAGGCACCCACCTAAGCCACACCCATACTGCTGACCCAAAGAAACTGTGAGATAATAAATAGCTGTCCTTTTAAGCTGCTAAGTTTGGGGATAATCAATTATGTAGCAGTAGATAACTAATACGATAAATGTGTTCTAACTTCCAGTAGCTACTTTACAAATCAACTCCCGGAAATGTGATCCATTTCTAAGTTGGAGACTATTTCTATGTAATTTATGTTCTCCTCAACTTTATTCCCCATTGTACTGGGATTGCTAAAACAGGCATTCCTGAACTACTAAAGCCTAGGAATAGTGTATAAAATATCAGAATAAGACTTTTAGCAATTCTGAAATAATTCTGGCAATTTTTATTTATTTGCATTATCCAGAGGATTGTTAGTTACTTTTCCTGCCATTTCGTTTGAGAAGTTACATCTCTGCCTCATAGGGCTTACCAAAAAAATGAAGAAAAATGTTTTCCCAAAATTCCCAGGAAAGCTAAATTTAAATTCATGCCAAAGGCCCTAACTGCAATGGAGAAAATGTTCTGTATTTTGATGGGGTTTATTTGGTTGGTTGAGTTTAGGTGCTTTTTTCTTTGACTAAGTGGAAGTAAGAAGATGGCTGGATTGTTTCCATTCACAGTGGTACCTACAAGAAATACAGGTTTTCCCCTTCCTATGGGAATAAAAATCAAATCTAAAGTCAAAGTTGTTGCCGATATAAACTAGTTTTTTTTACTAGCCTGGATACTCCATCCATAGAGCTTAAGATCATAGTACCTCTATTCTAAGCAGAAAAATAATAAGATCCTATTATAGCCTATGCTTACTGCATCTCAAGAAATTCTAAACAACTCTGCCAAAAACCATAAAACACTGGAAGAGTCAAGCTGGAACTGATCATTCAAGTGATATAGGAAACCATATTCCTTGCTCATTATTTGCTAAATATCAGTTCTTGCAGAAATGTCATTCTTCATACTCTGTTCTTCCCTTACCTCACTTTAGTAAAATCCCAGGTTAAAACACATAGGGAGGAGTGTAAGTGAGGGGAGAAGAAAAAATACTGGTTAAATATATAGCACTGTCTCCTAGAAAATCCACAGGTCACAAAAGTTTCAACTCAAATAGTTCCTGTGCAGAAGTCGGGATCCAAGCAGGAGATAGAAACCATATAGTAGGTTAAACAGGGGGAAGTCTAACATAAAGAATATTCACTATGATTAAAAAGCAACTACACAATCTAAGGAAACTCTCTATGGTACTCTAGGACTGAGGTTACCCAAAGAAGGATAGACGTGGATAGATTCAAACTTCACTGGAGAAGGCGCAGTTAAACCACTGGAGAGCAGAGAATTTCACTGGTTTGGCCAGACCAGAGCTGATCTAGAGATGCTAAGCAAGCAATAGGCCACTTTTCAGAATGCAGACAATCAGAACCCAGTGGTGTGAGTATTCAGCGAAGGTTTGGACATCCAAAGAGGACTTTTGAGTGTCTGCAGGGACTCTGAGAGCACATGGACAGTGCAGGAGCTCTGGTTTCCTTGTCAAGAGAAATTCAGGAAAGTTACAACCAAGCCAAGATTGTAAAGTCATACAAGGACTAAAGTTCTGGGCCAGTGGCTGGAATAAGCTCTACCAGAGGTCCTCATACTCACACAGTCAAACCTGGCCCACACCAAAAATGGCAGGAGAGATTCTTCATCTCACAAAGTCTCTGCAGTGACTTCTCTTTTGAGAAAGCTTAAGACAATGCTCACATTAAAAGAAAAATACTAAGAAATTCCTGTGTTTATCACAGATCATATTCAGAATGATATATTCAGAGCTGAGAGGCAATAAATTAATAACATACTTTTGCAAGACACAAATTACAAAAATTTACAAGGAAATAGAAAAATCTGAATACAAAATCTGAAGTAGAACACTGGGCCCATTCCTTGGGAAATTCTAGATACATTTAAGGAAGAGATAATACCAAACCTCCATAATGTCCTTCAAAAAATAAAGTAGCAGGGAATTTCTCCCAGCTCATTTTATGAGCCCAGCATTACCATGATAACAAATCCAAACAAAGAAGAAAAAAACTATAGACAAATTTTCCATATGAACACAAAAATCCTTTAATAAATATTAAAGACAGGAATATATTCTAAAGGCATAATAATAATAGTCAAGTAAGGCTAGTTGATGGAATTCAAAATTGTTTCAACATTCAAAAAATGCAATAAGTATAATTTATTATACTAACTGACTAAAAAAGAAAATATATGATCAGCCCAACAACTGCTAAAAAATATCTGACAGAATTTAGCACCAATTCGTGATTTTTTAAAAAATTCTCAGTAAACTACAAAGAGAATTTGATAATGAATATCTACCAAAATCCTACAGCTAGCACATAAAAAGGAAAGATAAGGAAAAATGATCTTTATAAGTAAATGACATTATTGTAAAAATTAAAAAATCCTATCAAGAAGTTATTTGTGTCAATAAATTAATCAAGATCACAGACTTACTGAGTCAATATATAAAAGTAAGCTATATTGCTATATAGTTGCAACAAAAAAAGGGAAATTGAAAAAATATTTAAGTAGCATTAATTGTAATAACGTGAAATACTTAGGGAGATTTTTTTAAAAATATGTATAAAACTATACCTGAAAACATTACTAGGAAAATTTTAAAATAGCCAAATAAATAGAGAGATATACCATGTTCATGGATTGGAAGACCTGACTTAAGATGTTAATTCTCCCCAACTAAACCTAGAGTTTGAAATAATACAGATGAAATCCCCAAGAAGTTGATCCTAAAATTTAAATAGAAAATCAAAAGACTTAAAATAGCCAAAACAAGATCTGTACATGGAAAATTTTAAGACATTGATGAAAGAAATCTAAAAGACACAAATAAAATGATATTCTGTGCTTATGGAGTAGAAAAATTAACATATTCAATGTCCATACATCCCAAAGAAATCTACAGATTCAATGCAATCCCCATCAAAAGTCTAAAGGCATTTTTCACAGAAGTTAAATAAATAATCCTAAAATTTGTATGGAACCACAAAAGACCCCCAAATAGCCAAAGTTATCTTGAGAAAGAAGAACAAAGCTAGAGGTACCAGACTTCCTGATTTCAAACTACATTACAAAGCTATATCAATCAAAACAGTATGGTTTTGGGATAAAAACAAGTGCACGAAAAACAGAAAAGAATAGGGAGCCTACAAATCAACCCACACAGATATCTGGGTGACTCAGTCAATTAAGCATCCGACTCTTAATTTTGGCTCACGTCATGAACTCAGAGCTGTGAGATCAAGCCCCACGTAAGGCTCCGAGCCCAGCTTAAGATTCTTTCTCTCCCTCTCCCTCTACCCCTCTCTCCCATATCCACTCTCACTCACTCTTAAAAAGGAAGGAAGGAAGGAAGGAACCCACACACAGATGGTCAAATAATTAACAATAAAGGAGTCTTTAATGGATAAAGAATAGTTTCTTCAATAAACACTGCTGGAAAAATTGGAGCCACACGTAGGAGAATATAACTAGGCTCCCACCTACTACACCATACACAAAAATTAACTAAAAATGGATTAAAGAATGTAAGACCTCAGAGCATAAAACTCCTTGAAGAATACATAGGTAGTAAGCAACCTGACATTAGTCATGGAGTTGAATTTTTGCATCTGACTCCAAAAGCAAAGGCAATAGAAACAAAAATAGACAAGTAGGATTATATCAAACTAAAAAACTTCCATATAGCAAAGGAAACCATCAACAAAATGAGAAGGCAAAAGGGGGAAATACTTGCAAGCCAGATATATCTGATAAAAGTTTAATATCCAAAATATATAAAGAACACATGCAACTCAATAGCAAAAAATGGGCAGAGGATCTGAACAGACATTTTCCCGAAGAAAACATATGTATTGCCAATAGGTCATGAAAAAGTGCTTAACATCACTAATCACCAGGAAAATGCAAATCAAAACCACAATGAACAAGAAAAAACAAGTACTGGAGAGGATGTGTAGAAAAATGAACCTTCATGCATTATTGGTTGGAATGCAAACTGCTGCAGTCACTCTTGAAAACAGTATGGTAACCACTCAAAAAATTAAAAAGAGAACTACCTTATGACTCAGAATCACACTGCAGGATATACATCCAAAGAATATGAAAACACTAATTCGAAAGGACATAACTAACCCCATGTTTATAGCAGCATTATTTACAATAGCCAAATTATGGAAGCAGCCCAAGTGTCCATCATTAATGTATGGATAAAGAAGATGTGGGAGGGGGTGTGTGCATGTGTGTAGGAATATTATTCAGCCATAAAAAAAAATCTTGCTATTTGTAATGTGGATGGAGCTTGACAATATAATGCTAAGCAAAATAAATCACTCAGAGAAAGGCAAATATCATATGGTTTCACTCATATGTGAAATTTGAGAAACAAAGCGGGAAACAAAGGGGGATAAAGAAACAAACCAACAAACAGACTCTTGAGCACAAACTGACAGTGACCAGAAGGACAGTGGGTAGGAGGATGGGGGAAATAAGGGGTTAAAGAGTACACTTACCATCATGAGCACTGAGTAATATATAGAATTGTTGAATCACTGTACACCTGAAACTAATATAATACTTATGTTAACTATACTGTAATTAAAATGTAAAACTTTTTAAAAAGGGGGGCACCTTGGTGGCTCAGTCAGTTAAGTATCTGCCTTTGGCTCAGGTCATGATCCCAGGGTCCCGGGACTGAGCCCTGCATCTGGCTATTTGCTCTGCAGAAAGCCTGCTTCTCCCTCTCCCTCTGCTTGCCACTCCCCCTGCTCGTGCTCACTCACTCATTCTGTCAAATAAATAAATATAATCTTTAAAAATTAAAAAAAAATCTTTAAAATAAACCACAATGAGATACCACCTTGCATCCATTAGAATGACTGTCATCAAAAAAACAATACTCAAGGATGTGGAGAGAAAAAAAACCCTGAGTATTGTTGATGGGAATATAAATTGGTGTAGCCACTATGGAAAACAGTATGGAGGTTCTTCAAAAAATTAAAAATAGAATTACCACATAATCCAACAATTCCACTTCCTGGGGACATATCCAACAGAAGTGAAAGCACTATCTCAAAGAGGAATCTGCACCCCTATATTCACTGCAGTACCAGTTACAATAGCTATGATGTGGAAACAATGTGTCCATTGGTGGATAAATAGATGCAGAAGATAGAATATATATATAATAGAATATATATATATATATATATATATACACACACACACTCTAATATAAAGAGAGTGGAACATATATACATACATACATATATACATATATATATAGTGGAATATTTTTAGTCATACATAAAAAAGAAGGAAATCTTGCCATTCGTGATATTGATGAAACTTGAGGGCATTATGCTAAGTGAAGTAAGTCAGACAAAGAAAGACAAATAATGTATGAACTCATATATGGACCCTAAAACAACCAAATTCATACAAAACAGAGAACAGATTGGTGGTTGCCAGAGGTAGGGGATAAGGAGTTAGGGAAACAGGTGAAGGTGCCCAAAAGGTACAAAATTGCAGTTATAAGGTGCCGGGGATATAAGGTAGAGCATGGTGACCACAATTTATAACACTGTATTGTATATTTGAAAGTTGCTAAAAGAGTGAAGCTTAAAAGTTCTCGTCACAAGGAAAAGAACTGTAACTGTGTAAGATCATGGATGCTAACTAAACTTATTGTGGTCACCATTTCATAAGATATTCATATAGCAAATCATTGTACTGTACACCTTAAACTAGGACAATATTATAAGTCAATTATACCTCAACAGCAATGGAAAAAGTTAATAAAATATCCAGAACTATTTTGAAATTTAAGTTGAAGGACTTCTACTGCCTAATTTCAAGACTTACTATAAAGTTATAATAATCAAGACAGTGGGGGGTTGGCATAGGAGAGTCCTATAAATAAGGGGAACAGGATAGAGTGTAGTTGCATTTTGATAAAGCTGCTGAGGTAATTCAATTAGAAAAAGATAATCTTTTCAACAAATGGTGCTGGAACACCTTGACATCTATATGACACAAATAAATCTCAGACCTTACATTGCACCTTACATAACATTTAGCTTAAAATAGATTGTAGATGTAAATGTAGGATTGCTCACAACCTGAATACAACTCTCCGTTGTTTTTATGTCATCCACTTGAAATGTACCACTGCAGGGGCTCCTGGGTGGCTCAATGGGTTAAAGCTTCTGCCTTCAGCTCAGGTCATGGTCCTAGGGTCCTGGGATCGAGCCCCACATTGGGCTCTCTGCTCAGCAGGGGGCCTGCTTCCTCATCTCTCTCTGCCTGCCTTTCTGCCTACTTGTGATCTCTGTCAAATAAATAAATAAAATCTTTAAAAAAAGAAAGAAAGAAAGAAAAAATGTACCACTGCAGAAATCAATTGGAAACTAAACACTTTCCCAAAATCTATCTCTACTTTTACTGCTAGTCTCATATCCTCAAAAAGCCCCCTTATAGGGGACAAGTGACTATTAAAGGGACACTTAGGGGAGTTTCTTTGTAGTGATAGAACATTGTATATGCTGACTGTGGTGAATTACATAAATCTTAACATACGATAAAATTTCTTAGAACTAAACACCCAAAAAAGTACATACAGTAATGTGAAATCCAAGTAAGGTCTGTGTTTGAGTTAACCACATTATGCCAATGTGAGTTTTCTGGTTCGGACAACATACTGTGACTTCATAAGATGTTATTGCAAAAAGCTAGTTGGAAGGGCGCATTGGCACTCTGCACTATTTCTGTAATTCCTGTGAGTCTTAAATTATTTTAAAGTAAGAATTTTTTAAATCTTATAAGAAATCCTAAACATATCAATATTCCTTAATTATCTGAAAAGAGAAATTAGAAATACTCAGAGCTCATAAGGCAAATTAAAAAGATTATCCTTCCCATAACATAATTTTCAAAGTTCCAGAGTACTAACCCACTCATTTAAATTAAATTCCAGGCACCTGGGTGGCTTAGCTGGTTATGTGTCCGATTCTTGATTTAGGATCAGATCAAGATCTCAGGGTTGTGGGATCAAGTGCTGAGTCAGGCTCTGCACTCAGCAGGGAGTCTGCTTGGGATTCTCTCTCTCCTTCTCCCCCCGCCCCTTCCCCTCCATGTGTACTGTCTCTCTCTTTCTCTCAAAAATTAAATAAATAAATCATTTTTAAATTAGTTAATTAATTAATTAAATTCCGTGTGTCTGTAGTCTACATGTATAATCATTTCAAAGGTTTGAATAATGATGGTTCTATTTCTTTGTTATCATAGAACTGCTACAGAATTGCCTCTGAACAGAAAGAGCCAGAGTATAAGCTCCATGCTAGGAGACAACATGATTTCTACATAATACCCTTGAAGAACCTCAACAGCTTAATTTAAAAATAATAGCAAGCAATTACTATTTGCTAGTAATACTTAGTATAATCAAAACACTTTAGGAACAAACACAGAGGAGTAAGTTGTGTCTAGGTATTATAATGGAGAGACTACCTATTTTTTAGTTCTCAGATTACCATGCCCTAGTTTGTACAGAAATATACTAAATAGAATTTCCTTAGGGCTGCATGTATAAGTCAGACACCTACCTACTATCCTAGGTGCAACATTTCATGCTTCCTAACACACAACACAGGGTATCAGGGATTGGTGGGGGAGATTACTAGTGAGAATCAAGTTCCACCTTAAGTCACTACTTCCTTCCCCTTGCTTCTTTCCAAATTCCACAAACAGGCATAACATTTTACAAATGCTTTTCCTGTAGGATGTACCCAGGATTTGATAAACAGCAAACCTTTCAAGACACTCCAGAGATCACTGGCCAAATTGCAGAAAACACATGGTCACTATAGGTCATCTAGAGACCAAATGTGGAGAGGGCTCAACTGTGTGGGCTTTATGGCCAAAAGAAGATAGCCTGCAGCTAACAGTCCCCTTTGCTTGAGCTCTCATGTTAAAGAAGTATTCCAAAGCACTCCTTTATAGTATACTACCAGTCGCCCATGTCTTTAAAATCTAGTTGTGATGAAAAAATATAGCTAGAGCTGAAATTCAATGTAAGTCCCTATTGAAAGAAACACTTCATGAAATCATTCAGAAACAAAAGCCATTCCTCTGCCGGCACTAAAAAGCATGAATTTACAAGATCAACAATCAGAATGGCTGATGACAGCTCACACAAAAAGATCTAAGCGTGGTATTTTTACAAAACCCAAGCACAGACCTTTTTCCCTATACGGAGCTCAAAGAGAAATGACATATAGGATTTAAATCTAACATTTTCACTGAAGAGACAATAGGAACACGGCAGGACTGACCTTATTTTACGCAGAGGCAGCTATCCCCCTGGCGTCACCTCTATAGGAAAAGGCTTAAATTGTCAGGGCTTCCGAGAGAACCAACACAGTGACAATTTTACCAAAAGTAAATGATTACTACCCAATTAGCTCCAGAGCAGGGGTTGGCAAACCACAGCCCACTGGCCACAGCCTGCCACTGCTTTTTGTACAACCCTGGAGCCGAAAGTGGTTTTTCTGTGTTTTTTTTAATGATCAGAAAATAATCAGAAGAAGAAAACTATTTTGTGACACATCCAAATTATATGAAAATCACATTTCAGTGTCATTAAATAAAGTTTTATTGGAGCCCAGCCACTCTCATTCGTTTATTTATTGTCTCTGGCTGCTTTCACTCGACAACAGCAGAGTTGAGTAGTTGTGACAGACACCGTATGGCTTGGAGAGCCTATATAGTATTTACCATCTGCACCTTTAAGGAAAATTTTCCAACCCCTGACCTAGAACAAAGCTCTGAAGGGCAGGGCATAAGGGGATCAGAATGTGAGGTCATGGGGAAGCCTCCTCTGTTGTAAGGGCATAGATATAGACAGGAAAAGAGATACACAATGAAAGACGAGGGCCAGAAGCCAAATGGGGCCACCTCTGCCACAGTGTCAGGACCAGTAGAGGAAGACCTGATGAGTGACAGGAGCACCAGTAAGATCCTAGTGCAGTACAATGGGGAAAGAGCTATGGCTCGAGGGCTCCACTCCCCACCACCAGAACTGTGCCTTTGAGCAAGTCACATCACCTCTCTCAGCCTCAATGTCCTCATGGTGGAAGGGGGGGAGGAGGAATGGAAATTATATGTATCTCAGAGAGCTGCTGGAGAACTGGGAGGGAATGATCCCCACCACAGAACCTGGTCTACATGTTAGGGTTTAGCCTCCAAAGAGGATAAGTTTGCACAGGTGGAAAACCAGGGAAGAAAGGAAGCCATCTGACACGGAGAGAACACAGGACTCAAAAGTCCAGAGGATCCAGTGAATGGTTAGCTTAAGTTATCAAAGTAGGTTAGGTTAGGTTATCAAAGTAGCCAAAGTGGAATAAGCAATCAGAGGCCAGATTTTGAAGATTAGAAAGTACCACATACAGTGCTCTCCTCCACTTTCCCTTTGGTTATTTATCTCCCTTCGTGGTTCACATCCCTCTTCCCAGTGAGTCCCCAAAGATACTCTTAAGTCTTCTTGGCTCAACAGAGGCACCAAGGGTTCATCTGTGATCACAGCTCCTTTCATTACCCCAATGCCATCCTTAGAGCATCTATTCTGAGTAGAAACAGGCTCTTCTCTTTCATCCACCCACTCATCATTAGATCATTTGACCTATTTGCCCCCCACGCTTAGGTGAAGTCTTTGGGGGAAACCCTAGATCCACAGCTGGCAGCATCTTCCAGCTGCTGGGTGAGAACTAAATGAGATTCCTGGGACTTTGAGTAATTTATAATGAATTCTAATGACTGCCAGGCCCCAGTCGTGATGCATATTGATGAACTGCCCCTTGCAGCCAGCTGTCCCTCAATCACCAATTGTCCACAGGGGGATTCCTATTCACTAAGGGCACAGCCAATCTCCAGAGATGAGAGAGCAGCAGGGGTTGTGCAAAAGAGAATGGCAGCCCTTTAGCTTTCAGATAGAGGATTTCATGGTAAATGTTGGGGATATTTACAAAAAGCAGAAGGCACAAGGAAAGAATATTTAAGAACCAGGTCTCAGCCCAGCAATAAAAATCATAAGGCTGCATATGCAAACTATTCATTCTCATGTTTTATTCAACATCATTTACTGCCTTTCCATTCGTTCACCCTTGCTTTCTCTTTTTCACAGGCTATAAGGTAAAATCTGGCTATTTTCTGTTCAATCTGAGTACTGGATTTGGAGAAGGAAGACTGAGGCAGAACACTTGACTGCATACAATTATGAGTTGTATGACCTACAGCTGTGTGTCCTTTGACTCCTAACTTTTTGTCACCTAACTTTTCTGAGTCTAGATCTCTTCATCCACCAAATCTGGGCCATGCCTGTTCTACCTTCCTGCCAAGGTATTTAACTGGATCAGATGAAAATACATGATAGGATGGACACAGTAAGTTTAAAGCATCAGACAAAGCTAAGGGATAAATGGGTCTTCATATTTCAAGGTTTTTGCCAGTTTCTAAAACAACTGGTCAAGGAAATATTTTAAAAAACAACAACAACAGTGTAAACCAGAATAGAATCCAATGTAAACCAAACATTTAATTCCAGGATGGAAAGAGAAGAGGGTTCTTCACTGAACATAATACGGTAGACAAGCCTTCTACATATAGAAGGAGCATAGTTATTAACATGCACCATTCCCAGCAACAAGGAACTAATTCTTTCTACCTCAATGGAAAGAGGTTGGAGTCGATGAGTCTCTAAGGGAGATGGGGAAACTTAGAGATTAGGAATTATGTCAGAAGCTGACAATGTTAGAGAGCAGTAAGGGAATTCAAACCCCACCAACAAGACCACCAACCACCAACATCAACAATAAACAACAACACTACCAATTCCATCAGTGTCAGCCTCAGCTTTGCCTCCTCTAATGCCACATCTTCCTCCCCTCCATGTAGCAGAAAGGACACAAGGCCTCTATATCAAGGCTGAGGCTTCCACTGAAGAATATAAAAGAGTAAGTCTGGGTACAAGTATTCTTCTCATGGGTTGGCCTGCCTCCTACTCTGCTCATTAGTGTTGAATCTGAATTTCTGTATTTTAAGCCATTTCTTCCTTGACTGCCACTGCTCCAAACTTTTGGTCTGCCCATGACTGAGGTTTCAATAGACCCTTAAGGCCTGCTCTGGCTTCACTGTAGGATTTTTACCAGTAGATTCCAGGTGGCATCCATTTTCTAGAAAATGGAAACCCAGGTGGCATCATCCAGAAAATGTTGATAGCCATTTTCTCAACACCCTACTTTTGACTCACGATTCACATTTAGCCCTATAAGTACCAGGGGACATGAAGCAGGACTGTCTTCTGTTAATCCTCACACAGTTCTAATCCTGAGCATCAATAATCTGTCTCTATCATCTCCTACATCCTAGTGTGACAATGGTCTAAAATGACAGGCCAGTACAAAAAGGGCCAGCATAGTGCCAAGTCCAGAGAACCAAGCAGGTCTCAAGAGCTAAGAGTAAATGCAGAGTTAAGATCTAGGATAAACTATACTACTGAGGCTTTTGGATATGGTGCTCTACAGCATTAGATAAGACTATAAAAGTAATATTAGAAACAACTGAGATGGCTTAAGGGGTCATGGAGTCTGGTTGTTTTAAAGACATGTTGTAAACTATATGATATACTTTAAAGACATATTAATGTAAAGGGAAGAAAAAGCACAGAAAACACAGAATTTAAGCTGGATAAGCTTAGGCAGAGCCTCTATATTTTGGATCCCACACAAAGCCCAAGATGGGCCATTTAAATACTATTCAGATCCAGGCCTCAGATCACCACACAGTGGCAGAGTTTAAAAATGTACAAAAGAAGGAGTGCCTGGGTGGCTCAGTCAGTTGAGTGTCCAACTCTTGATCTCAGCTCAGGTCATGATCTCAGGATCATGGGACCAAGCCCATGTCCCAAGCATGGAGCCTGCTTGGGATTCCCTCTCCCTCTCCTCCTCTCCCACCCCACTCAAACATATATACTCTCTTTTCCTCTTAAAAAAAAAAAAAAAAAAAAAAAGTACATAAGAAGAAAACTACTTGCAACTGGAACTGCAAACTAAAAAAACCACCACCTAGCAGCTTGGGACAGGCTAAATAGAACCATTTTACAGCACACTGGGTTGAAAATCAGAAGTCCCAGCTCTATCTCAGAGGATCAACGGCCTTAAGTAAATCATATATTACTTCCTTGAACTGCAGGTTCTTTATCTATAAAAAACGAAAGGGTCTTTTCATTAAGGTCTTTCCTGCTCTAATAGTCTATGAGTGAGTCCATCATATATAGCTGTGGTAGGTGGTCTCCAGGATGGCCCCCGAATAGCCTCATCTCTTGTTCTTCATGGCTTTGTGCAATCCCTTCCTCTTCAGCAACTTAATTCTAACTAATAGAATATGGATGGGCCAATGTGGCAAAGAACCAAGGGCAGCCTCTAGGCAACAAGTGAGTCTCTCAGCCTAACAACCCGTGAGGAAATAAATTCTACCAACTACCATATAAGTAAAATTGGAAGCATATCCTTCCACAGTTGAGCCTTCGGAGAAGACCTCAATATTGGCCAGCACTGATCACTCACTGCAGCCTCGTGAGTGATCCTAAAGCAAAAGATAAAGCAAAATTTTGTCTAGATTCCTGACCCACAGAAAATATGATGATAGATGTGTGTTGTTTTAAGCCACTCGGTTTATAAATAATTTATTACAAGACCATAGGTAACTATAACACATAGCTTTGTTTGTATCCATGGCCTTGACAGTCAACATCTCTGCCTCTCACTTAAGATATTCTTATAGTACCCCACAAATGAAATGAAGGATCACCTGAACTGGGGTCAGGAAATGACTTGGCTGCTGCAACTTAATCAATAAATCAGGCAAGTCAGGAAAGCCCCTCAATCACCTCCTTAACCACTTATCACCTCGAAAAACTTTGGTGGTAGGGTTAAGAAAATAGCTCTAAAGCTATAGATGAGGTCATGTGCCAGGATAATTCTATCTCCTCTCCCCACCCCAACTTTATATTTCATCTACATATCCATACTTTAAGGAGAAGAGAAAATATCTTCTTACCTTAATCTCCCCCCATTCACCCCTTTACCCAAAATGTACACCAATCACATTGTCAGGCCAAGGCACAGGAGGCATGGAGGAAAGGACATTCACATGCAGGAGCATGAACACAGAATAGAAGTCAGGTGTCCAGGGTGCTAACGTTCTTGTGAAACTACCTGTACCATCAAGAAGTCCCACTGGCTTAACCTTCAAAATATATCTGGAGTATGACCACCTCTCATCAGTTCCATCACTACCCAAATCATTCATCTAATTTCCTCCTCTAGTAAAACATCTACCAATTCCACTACAACCCCCTCTGTGGGCCCCCCTCCACCCCGAGTAGTTATTATAGACTGAACGTTTGTGTTCCCCCACCTCCAAATTCACATGTTGAAGCCTTAATCCCCTGCATGACGGCATTGGAAGGTAGGGCCTTTGAGAGATAATTAGGTTTAGATGAGCTCCTGAGGATGGACCCCTATAATGGGATTAGTGTCCTTATAAGAAGAGTCCAGAGCTTGCTCTCTGTCTTCCACATAAAGAGAAAATGGGAAAGCAGCCATCTATAAGCCAAGAAGAGATCCCCACCAAGAACCAAATCTACCTGCACACCTGATATTGGACTACCCAGACTCCAGAACTGTGAAAAATAAATATCTATTACTTAGGCCACCCAGTCTATGGTATTTTGTCAGAAAAGCCCACACAGACAAAGATAGTTAATTGCCTTAAATGTAAATACAATCTTTATATCACTTATATGTAGAATCCAAAAAAGTTGAGCTTGTAAAAACAGAAGATGGAATAGTGTTTACCAGAGGTTGTGGGGAAAGGGAAATTGGGGTGATGTTGTTTAAGGATACAGACTTGCAACTAGGAGTTGCAATAACTCCTGGAGATAATAACTCCTAGAGATCTAATGCACAGTATAGAGGTTATAGTTAACAAAATGGTATTACAAACTTCAAAGCTGCTAAGAAACTAGATTCTAATTGTTCTCACCACAAATATAATGATAACTATGTGATATGATAGAAGTGTTAGCTAACAAGTTACTATGGTGATCACAGAGTAATATATAAATGTAACAAATCAATAGTTGTACATTTTAAACTCATATAATATTGCACATCAATTATAGCCCAGCTTAAAAAAAAAAAAAAAAAAAAGTAAATACAATCATATCTTCCCCAGTTTTGGTTTCTGAAGGATACATTCCGAAGTCTTGGCCTGGGCCTGAAGAACTCCCTGGCATCTGTCCACAACTGGCTTCCAGCCTCATCTCTCCCTTTGCTTACTGTTCCCTAGCCATACGGCACATTGTCTTTTGAACATGCCAAGACTGTCACCCCCACAGGGTCTTTCCAGGAATATTTTTCCTGCAGATATTTATTTGACTTACTGTTTTATCCCATTCAGGTTTCTACTCAAACACAACTTCAGCAGAGAGGCCTTCCCTGGCCAGCCTTCCTACAACATCATCCCCTCTGCTCCCTGCTCATACCTTCTGCTTTATTTTACTTTATAACATTATGCACTATTTGAAATTACATATTTGTTTGTTAGGTTCTATCCCCTCCTTCCATCGGAGTGTAAGTTTATTGTGGGTGTAGATACTATACATCTTGTTCGAACTTATCATTCACCAGTGCTGGGACAGGGCCTACTGTTCAATATACATTTACTAGATTAACCGTGGGTTTGAAAGGGAAGTCTAGAGAGGAAAACAGGAATGGAAAGACGGCAAAGCAGAAATCATAAGCAAGAGAGCAACTTCAGGAAGTCAGCTAAGATAAAGGGATATGATAGGTTTAAAATTACAGCAATATTTGGCAGAGCATATCTCCACAGCTCTTGATCCACTATCTTCTGATAACCTTTGGTTTCCTCTCCATTTCTTCAATACATTCAACTGAAGAAAACTAAAAAACAATTTCAAATAGTGTCTGATACTAAATGAATAAATAGTATACAACTTAGAAGTTCACTCTTCTGCATATAAAAACCTTTACTTGAGAGGAGGGACCAGAGAACTAAGCAGGCATGGCCAGGTGTGAGCCCTGCGCTAAAGGCTTTACCATCAGTAAATCTCACCTCAATCCACGAAGTTGGCATCATCTCCTTCCAGATAGGAGAAAACTAGCTCATGTGGGATTTAGAACGAGGACTTGAACCCAGGTACATTTAATTCCAAAGGTGGCAATCCTAACTAATACACCCCATTCGTTGGGTGGTGGATTCACACCTGGACTAGAAACCAGGAACGTCAACACACAAGAAAGCAAAACAAGACCTGACAGAACCAGGCAAAAAGCAACCATTCAACAAAAATATATGTGCCATTTCAAGACAAAAGTAATGCAAGACAAAAAGAACCTTCCTTTTCAGAAGAACTGAAATGCCCAGATGCAGCATGCATTATAATTATAAATGATAGATTTTTAGAGCTGAAAGTAACCACAGAGAACATTCAGTCCCACCCCTTTATTGTTAAGATGAAGGGGCCAACGCCCAGAGGCCCATAGTTAGAGCAATTGAACCCCTGGTCTTCCGTCCTTGGTGTCTATTCAGTGTACAGATCCAAAAAAATTGCAGTTCCTACAAGAAACTTGATTGATTCAAAACTTGAAAAATTTCCTATCTATTTAAAAATAGATCATAAGGGGCATCTGGGTAGCTCAGTCGGTTAAGGCATCCGACTTGATCTTAGCTCAGGTCTTGATCTCAGGGTCATGAATTTAAGCCTTACACTGGGCTCCATGCTGGGTGTGCGGCCTACTTTAAAAAAAGAAAGAAAGAAAGACAGATGGATGATGATTCTGTCTTATCATCACATTACTATACAGGTGAAAATAATAATTTTATAAAAATAAAAATACTATAGAGGTAAAAAAAAGTAATGCAAATAGTAATACTTTTTTCAGTGACTAAAAGCACAGAGTTGGGGGGCAGCCCTGACAAAGATGGGGCACAGGCTTACCACTGTGATCAAAGTTAACCAAGAGGGAGCCTGTGATGAAGAGGGTATTTTTAGCTCTCTCTCTCTAATGCCCCTGAATCGATGGGAGATTCAGAAACTTGCAAACAGGTCTAAGTACTAAGTCATGTCTCTCTCATAAAAAAAACAAACAAACAGAAAACAACTAGAATTACCATGAAACAAAAGCCCGATTGCAGGAATCTCTTCATTAGGGAGCAGGTCTGAGCCACAGGTCCAGACACTGGTGCCATCTGTTGTTCCCAAATCACAGACAGCAACAACTCTCTCTCCTGCCTCTTTTTCTACTAAAACATCTCACAGCATCTCAACTTAATTCCAGTCCTTGATAAAATCAAGAAGAGCCTCCAATCTTTCCACTAAATAGCCTCCCTAGCTACCCGGGTTACTTGGGATTTCAACCGATGTAATAAAACCAGAGTTAGGTGACCATCATTGTCACTCCTATTTATGCAAAGTGAATATATGCCTTTTTTCACTTTTCTTAGACAAAATGTGTCTTCACAGCTTTATCGCTATACTTCTAAGTCTGTGGTAGTTTCTGTGATAGGAAATTAGTAATATTACGGTTAACAGGTTTTTTGTTGTTGTTGTTGTTGTTTTTAAATTACATTCCTGCTTGGAAAGTTACTGTTTTTGAACAGCTAAGATTCATTTTGTTTTTGCTGTCAGAGTGTGTTAAACTAAGTGAAATCTATCAGGAAGTGTATGCACCCCTGAGTCTTCTGATTTTCACACTCTTAGCTCAAGGACAATGCAGACATTTTAAATGTCATGGATAATTAGCCAGCATCTTTACAAATAAGATTGCTTGCTCCGATAGAATCACAAAGTTTGCCAGTCTCAGGAATAGATGTACTCATTAGGAGGTGATCAGATGTAAAATATTTGTTTATGTTTCCGGAATAAAAGAAGTGGGTGATGCGGTGGAAAGGACATAGACCTAGAGGTGAGGAGATCCAGATTCCGGACCTAATTCTAAGTGATTCCAGAGAAGTCACATTGCCTCTTTATTCCTGTTTTCTCTACTGGAAACTCAGAAAACTCCCTCCAGTTCTCAAAAATCTCAGTCTATGTCACCTATAGATAGACTTATCCACACATGGAAAAGATATTATGTAGGTTATCTTCAACTTAGCATCCAAGGTATCCATAGCTTTTCTCCTTTTCCAAGACTGGTTTTAAGAAATCTCAAGGCTATTCATAGACTGCTGCTAGAAAAAGTTCACCAATTTATAAAACATCAACAAATACCAGATATATGCTGAGAACTTTCTTACCAAAAATGATCTTAAATTTCCCTAAGGGTACACATTATGTTACCAAAACATGTGCCAAATAACTATAAGTAACTTTTAAGTCAATGCTGATACACCACAAAAAAAAAAAAATTATTTCTATAGCTACTGGGGTAAATACTGAAATGTGACTATTTGCTCCCAAAGTAAGAGTTGCTAAAAATACACTTATAAAGTACTATGCACCTACCAAACTCACAAACTCAAAGAAATTTATCAACCAGAAGTATCAAAGCTCAGGAATAAAATTTTTAAAAAATCAATATACAAGTAAATACAGTATATCCACCTTGAGTTCAGAGAATTATGTATTATATCCATCAGAGTACTTTGCCAGGTACTGTGATATCAGGTCTGTTGAGTTGCTGAAGTACATAATAAATTAGAGCCAAAGGCTCTAACCCAATCACTCACCAATGAATCAGCATTAACCTGTCTCTCTATCAATGCTGTAAAGTTTTCAAAACCAGAATAAGTACATACTTGGTGCATTTCACAAGTTCCAAGTTCTTCAGCACCATGATAACACCACTCAGGACATCTACCATTTGCAAAGACATGTGAGACTCACTGAACCAAAGAGAAGAGCAACACATAATAAACTGGACAAATCTGCAGAACCATTTCTCGCTCTAAGGTCTCTACTGGGAAACAAGAGCTCCACCATGACCCTGCTTCATTTATGAAATATGGTGAGGTTATAGCCCCCATTCGTAAGTCTCCAGACAAGACTCTATTCTAAGAGAGGGAGCTAAATTATCTAGGGCCATTTCCCAGTCAAGAAGAAGGATACAAGTTAGTGGAAATAACTTGAAAACACAGCTGTTTGGCTGATCACAGTCCCTGCTGCAACATACTTCTAAAGAGATGGCAGGAGCCCTGAGTAGGGATTAGATTCTGCCTCCAAGTCCTGCTGCATCATTAATGACATATGACCTCAGGTAAACCATTTAACTTCACTAATCTGATTGTCAGCTCTACAAAATGAAGAGGATGGGCTATGATTCCTGAGTACCTTTTCACAGAGGCTTCTGAAGTCAGATTTCTTCTATGTTTATTATTCACATAAAAAGGAGAAAAAATAAATCAGTATTTGTGGAGAAGCTGAAGTCTTCCCTAGCTGAAACAAGAGATGGGCTAATGATACACAAGTATGAGCCTTAGGTTCTGGGGCCCAGCTTCACAACTGAGACAAAGAAACTCCGCACACGCATTCATTTCCTAGATCCAGGCCTCTGGAAAGGCCTCCAGGCACCACTCAGGGGCCTCCATAGCTCATTTCTCCATCCTGACTGTCCTGGGTCTTTGTGAACTGAGGCCCCATTTTTCCCCAGTATCATTCCATCCTGGGGCAACGACTCAGATGGGACTGCTTCTCAGAGGAGACTTGATTTGAGATGAACTAATGCTTCTGATTTTAGAAAGGACAGATTTGAGAACTTTTCCACAGGCAGACTTCTTCTGAAACTTCAGTTCTCATCCTGAATTTTAAAACCATAATGTGACATTTTAACATATGGCAAAGAGAGATGAATTTGAGATCGTTTCAAACTGCTTAAAAGATCTGCCTTAAACACAGATTTCCATTATTACAGATCTAATAAGTCCTATTCTCATCTGAGCTATCAGCAACAGAGTAAGTAATTACCATTCAACTTGGGCCGTTCCAGTCCATTAGCCCAATACTGATGACTCAGGCAAAGCTACACATGAAGAACAAAATGCTGATAAAAGATAAAATGGAATGGAAGGAAATGCTGCTGCCTTATCCATTCTGCCACATCAGTTGTAAGGAATGAATCAAAAACAAATAAACTTGATAGAATGATAAGCCCAGAAGTAAATATTAAAAATATAAAACAGAGTTGTATCTACCTAGATGAAAAAGGAAAGCAAAATGTCTCCTTCAATATATCATAGGTTCAAAGGACCTTCAATCATCACTTACAATGATACCTGAATACTACAAGGACTGGATCTAAGTGGTGCCAAACATCCTCAATGTGAAAAGCTGAAAGTTAGTCAAATATTCATTCAATAAACCTTTGCCAATATAACGGGCTCCATACTAGGTGCTGAGGATACAAATGTGAATGAGACACTATCCCTACCAGCAAAGATTTTTAGGACAATTGGGCAGACAAATAAGTATACCAACTATTATTATACAGTGTGATGCAAGTTTGATAGAAATATGCATAGGGTAGAACTGGAGTATTACTATAGCAACTAATCCAAAGAAGATGGAGTCATGGAAAGATTCTGGAAGGAATGCCTGCCAGAAATGAGCCCTGAAAGAGAGGGTCACTAAGTCAGATGAACAAAGGGGCTGCCAACATTCTAGGTAGAGGGTACAAAATGGACACCATGATGAGATACAGCATGGAGGGGAGTCACGACTACATAGGGCTGGGCAAGTAGCATGAGGTTGGGTTGGGAAGGGGTGGGAAGTCTAGAAGATCCATGATTCTGGAGAGGCAGATATGGGATCATGGAAGGTTTTAAATACCACAATGAAGAGTTTAGATTGTACACTGCAAACATTTGGTTTTTAAGCAACATAATGTAATTAGTAGAAACATCTACTAATTTGAGTGGGGAGACATGAGATTGACAACAAGGACTGCCTGGTATCTGCAATAATATGGAAGGGATGTGAGGAGGGAAAGGGAAAGAGAGATTCAAGACAGTCATTTTAACCACACCCAAGTTAAGGGTATTTTCCACCCAGACTTCCCACCCAAAGTTTCAAGCTCATTAGACTGAAATTTTTCCTTAATCCAGAATCTCAGTCATCAATTAACCAACATTTGTTGTGCCAATTTCACATTCTTGGCATCTTGAGAGAATACAAGAATAATGAACCTTGTAAGCTGATAACAGTGTATGTTTAAGTTAGGGAAGTAAGACTGATACACTTGAAACAGAAAACAGTGAACATATATGATTGCATGTTAAACTGTGTGGTAGAAACGATCACTTCTAGAGGAACAATGGGAAAACTGGAATGATCCATTCAGGCTGGGAAGATTTCCAGGAGGCAGTGAGGCGCAAGCATCATGGCATCTCATGAATGCTGGGGGGAAGGGCCTGCTCCTAGAGTGTTGGAGGCATGCTGGCATGGCTCAAGGGTAGAAAGGTAAATGTGGAAAAGTGCTCCAGAGGGTAAAGAAGACCAAGTCTCACAGATGGTGAAAGCTGTGTTGAAGAGCATGGAGGCTGAGAGGGTGGATCCCAGACCAGGTGAGCCAGAGGTCAGATATTTTGGAGTAAAACTCAGAACTGGTGGTGACGGCATGGGCCAAGGTGGAGGGCCAGATGCAAGCTCCCCAAGGCAGGGAAGGGAGGGGAAATCCTGGACGGAGCTGAAGCCCATGAGGCTGGGGTGCTACCCTACTGACAAAGACGAGAAAACAGAAGAAAATGCTCTTTAAGGACATGAGGATGGTGAGTTTGCTTATTGACCATAAGTCACAGAAATTCAGAACTGGAAGAGATCTTAGAGGTCACTGAACTGGATTCATCCAACCAGTTGTCAGTGTACCACACACACTGAGCCTGATGTGACAGTGGGGCGGTCTGTGGAAACATCCAACAAGCGATTTCAAAACACAGGATCAGGATCAAATGAGAGGTCAAGAAGGCAAACATAGATGTGGGAGTCTGTCACCACAGAAGTCATCATGGAAGCTAGGAGCATGGATGAGCTCCAAGAGGGGAGAGAGAAGGATGCAGGACTTCGGGCTGGGGTCTGAATTCAAGAAAGGGAGCAAGAAGGGAGGTGAGCGGGTGAGATATTGGGAAAAGAAGCCATCAGTGGAGGCAGGAGGAAAGCCCTAACAATGCCCTAAGATCCAGGAAGAACTATGGGGAAAAACAGGTGCATGATGACAAACACAATGGCTTGTGTCAATCCAGGTCTCTCCATCCTGAGTCCACTCCTGGTCATCCTTTTCTCACCCGCCCACCCCATGTACTACTTGAGACTACTTAGCCCATTTTCTATTTTCTAGCTGCCACATAAGCTCTTCCATCCGTGTTCCCTCACACCCTCTTCCCCATTACGGGGCTGGGTTCAAGTTCCCTCCTTCTACCTCTCTACCCCATCACTGATATATCAACTCACAGGGACCCACAACCCTTTTTATAATGCAGAGAGCTAAGACCACTCCTACTCCCTTCCCCCAAAACCTTTGCTGATAACCATGTGGGGGGAAGTCCTCCATCTTAGCTCTTGTTTTGGAAAGGTGCCCAGGCTAATCCTCTTTGGTTTGGACCCAGGGGATCCAACCCACAGCACCCTACGATGGCTAAGCCAATTCCTCCATTTTCTGCGCAGTCCAGGTGTGCAGCTTTATGCGGTAGACCAAAGCTGCCTCCTGCGAGTTAAATGTAAATGGAGTCATTTGCAAATGCAAATGCCTACGATGGGACAGACCCGGAACCCAGATGACTGCAGGCAAAACTACAGGAGTGACAAGAAAACAGTGACAAAGAAGGGGCT
This sequence comes from Mustela lutreola, assembly GCF_030435805.1. Taxonomy (NCBI): domain Eukaryota; kingdom Metazoa; phylum Chordata; class Mammalia; order Carnivora; family Mustelidae; genus Mustela; species Mustela lutreola. The sequence continues at coordinate 152,894,759 of NC_081290.1, read as the reverse complement.
GCAGATTGAGTTAATCAAGGCGGGATTTGGATGACAACATCTTGAAAAGTTGAGCCTGGCGGGGAGCCCAGGAAAGAGACAAGCGGAAAGACTGCTGGGCGTGGAGCCCAAGGAGAGCTCAGTCTGAGGTGTCAGGGAGACGCCTGGAGAGCAGTTGGAGCCTCAATTTGTGGGCAATGCCTGCAAAGGGGAGCAGAGGGGGCTGATTCTTTCAAATGCAGGGCTGGAGAGAGAGAGATTGCTTGGCCCAGTGCTGGAAGCTAGGTGACCCTGACTCCTGAGACACAAGCCCTCTCTTTCACTGGACCAACTTAAACCAGGATGGCAGGCCCTTTTGACTTCCCTCAGATTCCTCACCAGAGTGATTTCTTGATTTCCAAAGAACTGGGTATGACACTGCTGATACCATTTTTACTCTCTCACATGGCAGAGAACAAAGACTATACACAGAGTCAAACCCAGAGAATCTTCAGCTCACGGGGCCCTGGTACTTAATGGAAAAACGCAAAACCACATATATGAACCAAAGGTACTAAGATTTTAAGTAAAGCAGCTTGTATCGGGGAAGACTTTGAACAGCAAAAGGGCCAGAAAGGGACAGTGCTGTGAGAAGAAAGCAACTCTCTCTCCATGCTCATCTATTTGCATAAGCAGTGAGCTATTTTAAAAGGCCTTTCTGCAGGCTTGCTTTCTGCCTGGAATGTTCTCGTCCCCTCTCCTCTCTCCCCTTCACCTTCTAAACTCTTTATGGAGACCCAACTCAAATGTCAGCTTTCTTCCCTCCCATTTTTGTTGTGTTAATTTCAATGTGGTATTATATTTGTAATTAGCTGTTTAGTCTGCCCCCTTCTCACACATAACCTCAAAACGCTTTTCTTCATCTTGTGACACAGCCACTATGCCTCACACACGAAAAGTGCTCGATGTGTATGTCCAGTTAATAGACAGAAGATTTTATTTAAGGAGAAGGTGAGCTGCAGGTATGCAGTCTCTGGCGGCTTGGTTACCCTGCTTCCGAGCACAGCATGACTCTATTCCTTTAAGGCTCCTTGGCTCCCCTCTCTGGTGAGCCATTCTTCCTATGCCAAGTAACACTTTGGTCCTAGCTTCTCTCTTAGAAGTTCATCCTCATGTCCTTTCCCAATACCAAGTTGGGCTATTTCTTTTGCCTCCTTGACCTAAGTTCCTATTCCTCCTCTCTTTCAGGTCAAAGATAATGTTCCATCAACTGGTTCTTTAATTGGCACCTTCTCTAACCTCTGCCTCTCAGTTAATAGTCAGCCATTTGGCCAGTGTTCCAGGTTAGAAGTGTGTCCTCTTTGTCATTTCCCTCTTTCCCCACCCCATAACCTCAACTGACTGCAACTGGACTTTTCTGCTCAGGCTTCAGAGTCAACCCTGGACAAAAGTGTAGCAGCCGTGACCTTCCAAATAGCTCCACTTCTTGCCTATTCTGTCCCTCCAACCTCAAGCAACACTTTCTGGGTTCTCCTAAAATGTCATTCCTTTGCTATTCTCAAACCCATGAGCTCCCCTAGTAGCCCAGCATCACCTCCCATGCAGGTGGACCATCACTCCACCCGTCACTTCTCCCCAAATCCATTGCTTTTGTCCCTGTGACCTCCTTCACAGACACTGGCATGGAAAAATGTGTCCTCAGCTCTGTGACACTTCCATCCCTCTGATGGGGTATTCCCTAGTCTAGGAGGACATCTAGGAGGGAGTCTGCTGGTATTATTATTATTATTATTACTATTACTATTATCATCAATGTATATGGGCTATTACCTGTATACACCCTGTCCCATAACCTAAATTCTTCTGATTCCATTACCTATTTCAGACTTCAGATACTGTGTTATCTTTTCTGATAAAAAACACGAACACCGGGGCGCCTGGGTGGCTCAGTGGTTTGGGCTGCTGCCTTGGACCCTGCTGCTCAGGGTCCTGGGATCGAGACCCGCATCGGGCTCTCTGCTCCACAGGAAGCCTGCTTCCCTCTCTCTCTCTCTCTCTCTGCCTGCCTTTCTGCCTACTTGTGATCTCTGTCTGTCAAATAAATAAATAAAATCTTTAAAAAAAAAAAAAAAACCATGAACACCTTACAGCATTATAAAAGAAATGCTGTGGCAAATCTAAACAGATATAATACTTTCGGATTTCAAGTACTTGTTAATAGAACTATAACACTATTACAGGGGTTGATACTTGGCACAAGTTGCACTACCAACTAAACAAATTGCAAAGACACTTTAAAGATAATTTTAAAAGTGCTTTTCACATGGCTGAGTTGATGATTTAGCTTTTTCCAGTAATATAATCTTTATTTAATTAACTGGGTGATTCCGTATCAGTAGTTTGTGGTCACTGCCAATGGTATCAGATGTGCTGCAGTTTAGTCACTGGGGGAAGAACAATGCTGACAAATTAAAAAGCATATTTCTTCTTATAGTTTTGCTCATTAATAACAGTTATTTGATGTCTTATCAACAAAGATATAAGGCCCCTGTTTTGTCTCACAGAAATTAGAGGGTGAAAAGTTGATAAGAATTCTTGTTACGAATACAGGGAGACAAAGAGAGCTATTCATTTTCATAAAGTCCTATTTTCAGAAAGCAAGGTTTAAATTGGAATAACGCTCACCAAACGCTAACTCTGACACTTTTGTTCAGGGCTGAGGAGCAGAGGGGAAAAGAAAGAGGACACACTGGCAGCGGGGGGTGGGGGATCTGCCTGCACTGGCCCACAGGAGAAAAAGGTCAAATATTTCTAAAACAAATTAAAGCTGACTTCCATATAATAGCAGCTTTTTCTAACTAGGACTACATCTGGCCCAGCTTTGCTCTCTCTCTACCCTTGAGCAGAATATTAAAGATACAGAGGAAAAAGTCGGTTAGGAAGCTACTGCCTTCTCAACAATATGCCTAAAGTAAAGTGAGTTGCAGAAAAGCTAGCTGGAAGCTCTCTAGCAAAGAGGCACCTTCAGTCTCAGTGGTAAATGACTGAATAATTGCCCCTAAGATCAAGAACCAGACGAGGCTATCCACTCTGTTCCACCTACCATTCCTATTCAACATCATACTGGAGGTCCTCACGATCCCAATAAGGTAAGAAAAGGAAATAAAACACATTTAGATTGGCAAGGAATAAATCAAACCATCATTCTTCACAGAAGACAGGATGGACCACCTAGAAAATACCAAGGAATGGGCCAAAAAAGTTACTAGGATTAATAAGTGAATTTAACAGGTCTCAGAATACAAGGTCAATAATACAAAAATCAAGTCTATTTTTATGTACTAACAATGAACAGATAAAAACTGAAGTGTTTAAGATCTCACTTATAATAGCATCAAACAAGATGAAATCATTAGAAATTAATGTGTGCAAGACTGGTCTTTTCATTTTCTCAATGTCTTTTGAAGAATACTTTTTAATTTTTTTTTTACAAAGTCCCCAACTTAGCAAGGTTTTTGTTTGTTTGTTTGTTTGTATTTTGTTTTTTGGTTTTTTTTAATGATTTGGAGGTTTTGTGTCCTAAAGAATCATTTCTCTAACTTAAGGTCACAAAAATTTCTCCAATGTTCAGCGAATCAGATGGTTTTATGTTTTACACTGAGGTTTATGATCCATTTTGAATTAATTTCATATGGAGTGAAAGGTAAGTAGTTCTGAAATAAGCAAACACTGATAAACTAACATGGGAGGAACACAGGAAACTGAGAAATGGACAAAACTCAGAGGATACACACAGAGCTAACTTTATGCTAACTTCCCTTGGTTGAGGCCAGGAGTCATGCTTTATTTATGCAATAATACAGGCTGATGAATATGCTAAGTTTTCACCAATTTTCCTATTGTACAAAAGCTTCCTGTTGGACAGTTAGACTGACAAAGAAGAAAGGGAACACAGTAGTCCCTGAGCATAGACAGAGACTCAGCATTCCACCACTGTCCTTGCTATGTTGTCTCCTCGAAGCCCTAGCAGGTTGTCACAGCTGATGTCTCAGTTTGAGGATCTAGGTGAGGAAGCTATCTCCTGTTCCCGTGAGACTAGGTTACAATTAAAAGCACACAGATGCCAAAGTCCTTATAACATGCCCCTTATTAGGGTTCACCTATAATCCTGCCCATACCACATGGTGATTAATTACCAATAATTTATATGTCTTTTGATCATGAATATCTACACATGCCTTGAAGTTAATTAGTGAGTGCTACCAGTGACTAGAAACAATTAATCAGGTATACTGATACGTATTTAGCATACTCAAGATGTCACGCTCTTCCAAATTTATGATTTATTAAAGCAAAGCCTGGGTTATCACTCTGTGGGTATGTGGGAAAAAAGGATTCCTGCATGGGTGGCAGGTTGAACTGAGTGAGGTGAGTCCTTGAAAACAGATGCCTGTTCAAATCCCTGCTGAACCGTTTACCGGCTGTGTGACACCAGCAAGTTGATTCCCTTCTCTGGGCCTCATTTTCCTGGGCTATGAAAGGAACTAAAAGTATTCTATTGTATAGGCTTTCTTCTCTAGGGTTAGATCCATGCCGGATCTCTCCTCCCTACCTCTCAACAATTCATACTCTTGAATTCTTTTCAAAACTGTTTTTGTGTGAAGCTACAATGTTCTGCATGAAAGTGGAGGGAGAAACTGCATATGCCTGAGCCTTACCAGGTGACATCTGAGCTGGCCTGGGATGATGTGACTCTCATGGTATGGATGGACCAGAATAATGTAGAAATCTATGCATGTTAATGGTATTTGCCAGAAGGGAAGCTGACATATAAAATCACACAGATATGTTCATAGGAACCCAAGAATTTTAATAATAATAAAAGTAGTAGTAATAGTAGTAGCAATAAACATGTAAGTGCCTGACACTGTTTTAATTATTTTCCATGTATTAACACACTTGATCCTCACAACAATCCCATGAAATAGGTATTTTTATTATCCTCATTTCACAGATAGAAAAACTAAGGCACCGGGTGCATAAGGGTCTTGCCTGATGTCGTAAAGCTGGTAACAAGGGTTCCACAATCCCTAATGTCTCCCTAAAGATCAGAAAGGAAAGGAACTGTCTTCTAGTCAAGAAGTGTCATCACCAAGTCCTAAAAGAGTTTTTCCATTCCTGGCTACCCACTCACCTGCTCCACATGGCAATGGTTTTCCTAAACAACATCAAAGTGCACGAGGGACCTTCTAGTGTATCGGCAATATTTATTCCCTGGGAGAGGGGAAGTTACATAGATATCTATAAATACTCATTAAGTTCCACATACATTTTCGTTTGTATATTGCAGCTTAAGAGAAGGCGGAGCAGCATCCCTGCAAGGACCCAACTATGCAGGCTTTTCAGTCGGGGAGGGCTCCACATTCAGCTGTCCCTGATGCACACCTAGGACACAGCACAAAGGCTGGGAAGTAGACAAGCAGAAGATGCCACACGTGCCTGCTCTGCATACTTTGAATTTGCATGCTAGAATTACTACAGCAAAAGCTCCGCTAATCTCCTGGCTGGCATGGTTGTTATTATCATGCAGCGCACACATGCATATTCATCCAGATTTAAAGGGAAGAAATAAGCCTCCCTCATGGCGCTGCTGATAAACAACTCCCCAAAAATCTCTTTCCCTATACTCAAATGAAACACATTTTGAAGCCTTGTCATACTTAAAAGTGATTTTGCCCGTAAGTCTTTTATATGTTAATAACATTGTACGTTGAATATTTCATTCCCAAGATCATTATTTGATTGGTTTCCACGTGATGTTCAGCACAATGGAAATGGACACAGCAATATCGGGTGCCTTTGGACACCAATCTCCATGTTAAAGCTCATGTCGCAGGCATCCAAACACGCTGAACACAGCTGCAGCGGGAGCCCCGGCAGTGTGTGCCAAGTCCGCTTATTTCCAGACAAAACATTTTAATTCCTTGTGTGTGGGGGGGTGCTTAAGGGCAAGGGCAATGTTGGAAGAGGATGGAGAGGAGAGGAGGAGGAGAAAGGGGAGGATGGAAAAGGTATAATGACTTGGAGTTAAGGTATTAGGCCCTGCTGCATTTCTGCAGCTATCATAAGACTAACTCCTCCACATAACCCTGTCCTCTTCACGTAGGTGAGGTGCTTGCAGCCAGGATTTCTCAGCCCTAGGAAGACACTAGATTGATGCAGGCCCTTCCTCCAGAGGGCCTGATTTAACTAGGGCGGTCCAGGGGTGCAGAGATGGGCAGGGAGGCTGGGAGTAACCTGGACACCAGTCCCAGAGGAGGTAAATGCACCTACAGTTGTGGTTTAAAGGTAAGTCCAGGTTTCTGAAGACAACCAAGAGCAGGCAGGCTACACAGCTGGCTGTGAAGACTGCTCACAGTCTCCAGGAAATGGGCTGAACCCATTATATCACTTAGTGAGGGCAAGGCTGAGACAGCAAAAATAGCATCCAGTTCTGAAAGTATGAGCAAGTGAGTAACTGAGCTGAGACAACACAAGACACCAGGAGATAAAATGCAGATAATGCAAAGTTTAAGACTGAGGCCAGGTCACTTGTCAGGTCACTCTCCAACACACAAACACACATGCACATACACAAATGCTCACAAAACATACACACAAGTACAAGTTCACATACGTGTACACACAAACACATATACATATGCATGCGCGCGTGCACACACACACACACACACACACACACCCCAATATGCTAAAAGGTATCTGCTGTACATTTCACCCTTTGACAGCTTCATTAATTAATAACATTCCAAGTTCACTCTCCCCTGCAATGCATGTAACCAGACCCTCCAAAACTTCTAAAAAAGCCTGCAACCAGACTAGCCCTCTACCCCATGCCAATTCTCTGCCTTGGCTCTTTGGAGTATAGACAAAATCATGTTTGCTCCCTCTGATTTTACCAGCTCCTGATTCATTCATTTGAGGGTCTATCCTGTGCCAGGCATTATCCTAGGCAAATTCATGCGCCCTAGGCAAAGCAGCACAGGGTTGTCTGTGCAAAGATTCCCAGAAACACACTGCATGTTTCCAAATCACAGTACCCAATGGACGAGCCCTGTAATCTAAGGTGAGTTACTGAGCACCCCTGTGCTTTAGTTTCTTTTGTCTCTAAAAGAGAGATGATGATGGGACCTGTTCACAAAGTTGTTTTGGGAATCAAACAATTTCAGACATTCTTTTAAAAGTTAGAATGGGACTTGGAATAAAGTAAGCACTCAATAAATGTTAGCAATTATTTAATCCTTTTGCAATCCCATAAGGGACTCTTCAATGCCTCCACTTTACAGATAAGGAAACTGAGGTTCAGGTTGCAATGACAATGTCCTCATATGTACTCTCTCATTTATAAGACTGTGGGATTAGAAGGTAGACTCAGCCGGCAAAAATGTACAAAGCTTTGTAAGGTTATCACTAGGAAACTAAAGCCCCCTGTGTACAGACTGCCCCTCATTTCCTGGCAAATAATCCAGGGGTGAATTCACTGCTAGCCTATCCTTTTCTTTCCACCGTTGTCTTACCCCCTTGCCTGTCTTCAGGCTGGTTTTGCCAGAAAGCCATTTGAAATCCATGATTTAAAATCTTGTTTGAATGCAGTTCAAAGGTTCTGTTCTGGTGTAAACTTGGATTTTCTCATTAGAAACCCAGCTACTGTTTTTTAGGTTTGGGGGTCTTTTTTGTTTGTTTGCTTGCTTTTTTTTAAATGAATGCTCAAGCCAGAGAAAGTGGGTATATTACTGGAAAGAGGGGTACTAGTTCTCAATAAGTTTAATGTGAAACAAATGCAGTATGTACTGTAATATTATTAACTCTAATTAGAAGCCAGCAGCTCAAGACTATAAGAAGAAAGAAAAAAAAAAGCCAGTTGCATTCTTCTAAGAGCTACATTTCTCCTCCTAGGCTGCACATTAGAATTACCTAGGAAGCTTTTTAAACATATTTACACCTACACCTCACCCCCTGAGACTCTGATTTAATTGGTCTAGGATGGAGCACAGGCATCAGTATCTTCTTTAAAGTTCCTCAGACAATTTTTTAAAAAGTCCTTCTATGTTCAAGGTAGTGCATTTTGTTTTCAAATATACTATTAACTTAAAAATAAGAATCCTATTATGGTTTGGGTACAAGTATACAATCCCAAGAGTTATTCCATTCTCTGTGACATGGGGTTGCTTATTAAATATTTCACTTCTTCAATGAGAAAGGACTAAAATAAAATCAGAAGTGAAATAGAAGTAATAATCAATACCACAGATTATAAGAGAGAATTATAAAAGAATACTATGAAAAATTATGTGCTAAAAATTGGACAACTTAGAAAAAATGGATAAGGTCCTAGAAACATACAGTCTTCCAAGAGTGAATGAGGAAGAAACAGAAAATCTGAACAGACTGATTACCAGTAAGAAAATTGAACCAGCAATCAAAAACTCTCCAAAAAACAAAGTCCAAGTCCAGATGGCTTTACAAGTGAATTCTACCAAACATGTAAAAAAGAGTTAATATCCTTCTCAAACTAGTCTAAAAATTAGAAGAGGAAGGAAAGCTTCCAACTTTATTCTATGAGGCAAGCATTACCCCAATACTAAAACCAGACAAAAGGACACTACAAGAAAAGTAAATTACAGGCCAATAACCCTAATGAGCATAGATGTAAAAATCCTCAACAAACTATTGGCATACCAAGGTCAGCAATATGTTAAAAGGATCATTCACTATGATCAAGTGGGACATATTCCAGGGATGCAAGGATGGCTCAATATCTGCAAGTCAATCAGTGTAAGATACCACATCAACAAAGTGAAGAATAAAAACCATATAATTTCAATACATGCAGAAAATTCTTGACAAAATTCGACATCTGTTCATGATAAAAACTCTCAATAAAATGGGTTTAGAGGGAGCACACATCAACATAATAAAGGCCATATATCACAAACACACAGCTAACATTACTCAATGGTAAAAACCTGAAAGCTTTCTTCTAGGATCAGATAAAAGACAAGGATGCCCACTCTTACTATTCAACATAGTACTGGAAGTCCTAGCCACAGTAAGCAGACAACAAAAAGAAAGAAATTAAAGGCATCCAAATTGGTAAGGAAAAAGTAAAGCTGTCACTATTTACAGAGCACATGATGCTATATATAGAAAATCCTAAAGACCACCAAAAAAGTTAGAGCTAATAAATGAACTCAGTAAAATTGCAGGATACAAAATTAATATACAGAAATTGGTAGCATTTCTATACCTTAATTATGAAGTAGCAGAAAGAAAAAAAAGAAAAAAGAAAACAATCCCATTTACAGTTGAATCAAAAAGAATACCTAGGAATAAATTTAACCAAGGAGGTAACAGATTTGTACTCTGAAAACTATAAAACATCAATAAAAGAAATTGAAGACAGCACAAACAAGTGGAAAGATATACTATGCTCATGGATTGGAAGACTTGATATTGTTAAAATGTCTATGCTACCAAAAGCAATCTACAGATTCAACACAATCCCTATCAAAATAGTAACATAATTTTCTACATAACAAGAACAGATAATTCTAAAATTTGAATGGAAGCACAAAACACCTCAAATAGCCAAATCAATCTTGAGTAAAAGGAACAAAGGTGTAAGTATTACCATCTCAGATTTCAAGCAATACTACAAAGCTACAGTAATCAAAACAGAATGGTACTGGCCCAAAACCAGATGCATACATCAATGGAAGAGAATAGAAAGCCCTGAAATAAACCTATGTTCATATGGTCAACTAATCTATGACAAAGGAAGCAAGAATATACAATGCAAAAGAATAAAATTGGACTACTTTCTTATACCATACACAAAAATAAATGCAAAGCAGATTACCTAAATGTAAAACTGAAATGACAAAACTCCTAAAAGAAAATCACCAGTAATCTGGTCATTAGCATTAGCAGTTTTCTGGATATGACTCCTCAGGCATGGGAAACAAAAGCAAAAAAAAAAAAAAAAAAAAAAAAACTATTGGGACTACACTAAAATAAAAAACTTTTGCACAGCAATGTAAACTATCAATGAAACAAAAGGCCACCTACTGAATGGGAGAAGATATTTGCAAATGATATATCTAAAAAGTAGTTCATATCCAAAATATATATCGAACTCATACAACTCAACATCAATTTAAAAATAGACAGAAGACATGAATACACATTTTTTCCAAAGAAGACATACAGCTGGCCAAGATACATGAAAAGATGCTCAACATTACTAATCGTCAGGGAAATGCATAGCAAAACCACAGTGGACATATTACCTCAAACTAGTCAGAACAGTTAGGATCAAAAAGACAAGAAATAATAAGTGCTGGCAAGGATGTGGAGAAAAGGGAACCCTATGTAATATTGATAAGAATGTAAACTGGTGCAACCACTATAGAAGCATCTCAAAAAATCAAAAAATAAAAATACCATATGATCCAGTAATTCCATTGGTGGGTATTTACCCAAAGAAAACAAAAACACTAATTCAAAAAAGATATATGCATCCCTATGTTTACTGCAACATTATTGACAATAGCCAAGATATGGAAGCAATCTAACTGTCTATCAATAGATAAATAGATAAAGAAAATATGGTGTGTATACACACACACATACACACACTGGAATATTTGTCAGCCATAAAAAGAATGAAATCTTATCATTCGTAACAACATGGATGGACCCAGTGGATATTATGCTAAGTGAAATAAGTCAGAAAGATAAAGACAAATATCATAAGATTTCACTGAACTGTGGAATCTAAAAAACAAACAAACAAACAAAAATAGACTCATAAGTACAGAGAACCTGTGGTTGCCAGAGAGAAGAAGGTAGGGATTGGTGAAACAGGTGAGGGGGACTCAGAGGTACAAACTTCCGGTTATAAAACAAATAAGTCACAGGGATCAAAAGTACAGCATAGGAAATACAGTCAGTAATATTATAATAACTGTATGGTGACAGATGGCAACTGCACTTACTGCAGTGAGCACCGCATAACACACAGACTTGTCCAATCACAAGGCTGTACACCTGAAACTAATATAACACCGTATGTCAACTATACTTCAATTAAATACATACATAAAGTAAAGTAAAATGGCAAAAAATATATTTCACTTTTATTTGGCCTACAGAGAAGTCCTATAAAAGAGGAGAGGGATCAGAACCAACACAGCGTAAAACTTCCACAGAGCTGGGGAAACCAACCAGGGTCATCTCTTTGGTTGCTCTGAACAGCAGTGAGATGGGGAACAGGGACCAACCATGAAGAGAAGGGGTCTGGTGCCAAATACACCAAAGCCCTGGGGCTGTAAACAGTCCACAGAGAGATGTTTTTCACCCAGGAAGTACTTACAGAAAATTTAATAGAAAACAAATTTTAAATGAAAAAAAGGAAAATTGAATAGAAACACTCCAATGAAGAAATGAGATCAGGAAAGATATGAGGAGTACCTTAAACTATGAATGGTAATACCTCAGGACGAGGGAGAAAGATACTACTAACCCTTAGACTTATTTTTTTATGTTCAGTTAAAAGTACTACTCCATAATAAGTTTTGCTGTGGCTAAGTATTGTTTATTTTTAAAAGATTTTATTTTTTTTATTTGAGAGAGCACACATGCAAGAGAGCATGACTGGCGGGGGAGGGGAGAGGGAGCATCAGACTCCCTGCTGAGCAAGGAGCCCCATGTGGGGCTGGATCCCAGGACACTGAGATTGTGACCTGAACTGAAGACAGATGCTCAACCTACTGAGCCACGCAGGCACCCCTAAGTACGTGGTCTTAAAAAAAGAAAAGAATGATTTCTAAGAAGAGAATAGTGAAAACCAAACCAAATAATAACAACAACAAAGAATTAAGGACCTAAAGAATCAAGTACAAGATAAGCCAACAAAGAGAATGATTTCCTTTCATATTTCCAGGAGTAAACCTGGCAAAATTAACCTCCCTTCTGGGTTCAGAACACAGGAAACAGAAAAGCTAGTTCTATAAAATACCTTGAGTATTCAGATTTTCAAAAGTGGCAGCTGACAACACTGACTCAAGGCAAAATGGCAGAAGATGCCATGTTGGTAGTAGCAATCCTCCCACCTGGTCTGTCTCGATACGCCATCTGCTGCCACACAGATATCCAGTGTCCATCTCAGCTGAGTCCGTGGCCCCCAAAAAGGTTCTTAGCCAGGCGTGCCTCCCCTTCAAGATCGTCTGGCTCCCACATTACCCATCCTGTGGATACGTGGTCCTTTGATCTCAGAGCACACGAGGATGACAGAGAATTCTGTTTCTACCCAACACCATACTGATTTCACATGTATCCTTCCAACTTCCGGATATGTACTGGCTTAATCTGCCTTTCTAGGATAGCATGGAAACAGGAATTTTCCTCTCCAACTCCATATACATGAATACCCCACCCCCAAGGGAATTGGCAGAATTATAACTGGTCAGTGATCATCAGCCCTGCGACAGTTTAAATGTGGCTCCTTAACAGTACACGTCGCAGTTTCATTCACCTGGCCTCATTTTTTTTCTCACAGGGCCCAGTAAGGTGAGTACCGCTTTACCAAAGAGAAAACAGACTACCTTGGAGAGGTCAGGTAACAGCTAAGGACCCCCAGGGCCTCAGCGCACCAGTCTCCCGATTCTAAGGCTCCAGGATACCTTGTGAGCTCCCACTACACACGGCTCAGTTGTGGTTAGAAGTGTGACAGTTCTGGTCATGCCAACTTTCGAATTTTAGTCCCCCCACCCCCCGGTGACCTTGGTCAAGCCACCTAACCTTTCTGAGCCTTAGTCTCTCCATTTATAAACGGGAATGATATTAGTACCTACTTTATGAAACGGTGTATATAAAGTCCTGAGTACAATGCACAAAACATAGAAATCAGTCAATAAATATAAGCCACTCTCGTCATTAGTACCTTTACTTTATGGGTATATCTGTGTACATATGTACCCACAAATAAAGCTCTCAGTCAAGCACTCTGGAGATCTTTCTTGCCTCTTGCATGAGTGCCTTTTACAAGTGCCCTTCACTGGCAGGGCAGAGAACACTACTGAATTCTGCATCACTTCATTCTATTCTTTGGAAGCCCCTGGGCCACTCCCCACCACACACACCCTCCAAATCCCACCTCCGGGCCATTGCCTTCCTTCTCTCTCCCCTTCTCCAAGGTCTATGAGGAAAGAAGGGCAGGGCAGAACCATGGAAATAATGGGGGGATGTCCTGGGACCAAAGAAATGACAGCATCCCCAAGCAAGCAACTCTTCCAGGAGCAATGGAAGCCTCAGGGCTAGGAACAGATCTATTCAGATACTATATATGCCATGTATTCTGAACCCACAAGGGAAACTAATTCTGCTGGAACCAGGCCTGGGAATATAAAAGGAAATTGTTCTCTTAGTCCATCTTATCTTGTATTTGATTCGTGAGGCCGACCATCATGCTACAGATTTCCCTCTTGCCATGGTCTGACGAGCCCTGCAGTCTCTCTGCCTCCCTTTTTGCATGGTAGCTGGCCCTCCATTTATCACACGGCCAGCTCATCAGGAAACACTTCACAGCACCTTCAGAAGCAGGGCACTCACAGAAAGCAAATACTTGTGAATTAAAGGAGAAGCATTGTTGGCACTCGGTAGGTGTTTTAAATACTCAAAATGATAGCAGGATGTACTCAAGATCACACACCACAGCCCCAAAGCCTCAAGTCTGCCAACACCCCTTCCAAAAATATAAATAAGAGCTTTGGCTCAGAGCTATAGGAATAATTCAAGCATTGTTCCAATGCAGACCCCTTCTCCATCTCAGGCTCAAATCTGTCACTTTATTATTTAATCACTTCATGTCGGAGGTCCTAAGACCCTGCTTCAAAGTGCACTCACTGTGCCTTCAAGACTGTCAGCCAGGAGGGAAGGGCAGGGAACCAGTCTCCTCTGAGCACTTGCTGGGAGCCAGACTCTGTGCTTTTCCTGCTTAATCTTCACAACACCCTGGAGTGAGTGAAATGGTGTGTCCCCTTTTTCAAGATGCAAAACTTGAGGCTTTGAGATGGTAGGTGGCCTGCCCAGGAGCCACACTAAGAGGCCAAGGGTAGGATTCACACACAGGTCTGTCAACTCCCAGGCAGGTTCTTGCTAGAAGGGGCCTTGGACAGCTGCCAATCCAGTTCCCTTGCTTCCCAGACAGAAACCAAGACCAAAGAATCGGAACCCAGAGTCAGCAGTACACCCTAGATTCAGAACCCAGGCGGGCGTCCTGGATCCCCTCGGGCACATCACATTCTTCGTCCACCTTGTCTTTATTAAAAAAAGATTTCGTGTGTCCCAAAATCATTTCACAAAAAAAAAAAAAAACTTTATATTTTTTTCTCTTCTAAACAAACCAGTTTAAGAGCTGCATAAAACCTGCCCTACTTAGAACTTCCACGTAAGATCTGGCGTTTGTGCATGGTAAATCAAATTCAGCATTACTCAGGGAGTCATCACCCCAAGTAGGTAATGAAGATAATCCATCAGAGCTGCGCAATGTTATTGGGCCATTCCTGCCGAAAGAAATAGCAAAAACAGTCAGGGACCAAAAAAAAGAAAAAAAAAGCCACCAGGAATTAAATGAGGAAACAGATGATATTTAATTATATAAATATTCCCAGCAATGCTCTGAGGAATGGAATTATTGGTTTGCTGGGCAACCCCTCATTGAACCAGGCAGCAGAGGAGATTTATACCACAGAGTTCATGTTTTCATTAGAATTCATACAGCCTGTATTTAGAAAGTAGGTGTCTGGAAGCTTGATGATATTGTGTGTTCGTAATCTGACACTGTAATGTGATGGCATTAAAAAGAGGAGGGAGGCTCCTCTCTTATTCATTTGATATTTACATTTTATTAGTGTTATTATTTGACATAATTATATACAAAAAATTAGCAATGTTAATTAATGCTGCACTAATGCAATCATAATTACTTCCATTTATTCTAGAACATAGTGAATTTATAAATTTATTTATTTGGGATTTGAGTGACTTATTGGATTCACTTTTTTTAAAATTTTTTTTCAGTGTTCCCAAATTCATTGTTTATGCACCAAACCCAGTGCTCCATGCAATACGTACCCTCCTTAATACCCACCACCAGGCTCACCTAACCCCTACCCCCTCCCCTCCAAAACCCTCAGTTTGTTTCTCAGAGTCCACAGTCTCTCATGGTTTGTCTCCCCCTGCAACTTCCCCCAACCCACTTCTCTTCATCTCCCAAAGTCCTCTGTGTTATTCCTTATGCTCTACAAGTAAATGAAACCATATGATAATTGACCCTCTCTGCTTGACTTATTTCACATTTTTTAAAAACTAAAATCTATTCACCCATACTCTCTCACCAAGCCAGCAGAGGAAATACATTGTCTAGGGTTTTAGCTAAAATGATCCTCAGGCCAAATTCATGAAATGGAAAACTAAAGGATAAGCCACTGATTCACCCCCAACTCTATATTTCTAGTCACCTGTTAGGCTGGTTTGATATTATTTTTATTCCACTTCCAGTGCAATGAAGTTGAATTATGTGGCCCAAAGAGAATTTCAAATGGACTTTTTTGCCCATTTTCAACTGAAAAAGTGCAAAGAACACAAAGACAAGCACTTGATTTTTACACCCTGCAAGGCATTATACTGACTAGCATTTCTAAAGCGTTTCAAAAGATTTCAAGTTCTAAAGGTATCTTCCTGGGAAAAACCAAGGAAAGCTTTATAAGCATTTCCTGCCAAATTTGACAGTGAAATGTCCACTAAGAATTAATATTCTAGAATTATAAATGTATTTCCTAAAAAAATAAATCAGTTAAGTAATCAGAGACCATTTTCTACCAGTGTACCTTTTCATGAAGTAAGGTCCCCTCATCATTTATTTCCAAATAGCAGGTTAACAAGGTTTCTGCCAGAAATAACAAATTTAAGAGGCAATGCCAATCAAAGTCCGTCATAGACTGAGGCAACCTCTTTCCAGTTTCCCTACCACACACACACACACACACACACACACAAATCTGCTTTACTAGAGGGTTTTTCACAGAGACGTTATCCTGGAACAAATTTCAATAAATTGAAGGAATTGCAATTCTTCCACTGAATTCTGTATGGACTGAGAACCAGAACCGTATTTCCATGCATTTTTTTTTTTTAAAAAGTTAAAGGAAAAGGCCTCACAAGGCTCCAGAAATGAGAGTTAAGATTCTTCCACACACACGCCAAGGACCAAGCGTCTAGAGTCCCACCCTGAATCTTGCATCTGAGACCTGGAAAGGATTTAGAGGTCATCGTATCCCACCTGAAATATCTCTGATTTGGTCATGGAGAGGTAGAAAAAGGACTGCAGAGCTGGTTATCTTGCTAACCCGCTTTTCCTGCACAGAGCACAATCCCTGCGGGTTCTGTGCCCCTGCCTGCAGGGGTGGGAACATGCCCCACATTTCTGTCTCTGTCGCAAGCCTCCCCTGAAACTCCTCACCTCCTGTGGGCTGACTGCTCAGGTTACCTCAACTGGCTCAGCAACTGTTCTTAGACCTGTACTAGATATGGCAAACAGAGAGGGCAAAACTTCCATGCAAATCTTCTCCTGGGTGGTCATCCTCACTCACTCAGTATCACCCGTCTTCTCCTTCTCCTGAGTCAGGCTATTAACCAAGGAGTGATCCTTGACTCCTCCCTTGGGTCGCAAAACCAGCCAGTCTGTCACATAATCCCACTGGCTGTACCTTCGCAGTCAATTCAGAATCCAACCCCTACGTGCCATGGTGGCCCAACCCATCACTGTTTCTCATCAAAATTGCTACACTGATCTCCCCAGCTGGCCTCCCTGATCCCACCTGGGGCATCTCCATCTCCATAAACTCTCAGTACAACACCTGGGGCGATACTTTCAGGCCATTAAGTCATATCATGTCACCCCTCTGATCCAATAAATTCCTACCTCAGAGCAGAAGCCAAATTCCTTACAAAGGCCCATAAGAACCCACATAATATGACACCTACCCTTCTCCCCTACCCAACCCCTGGAAACTCCTCTCCCTGAACTCATCTCCTACTACCCTACCTACCCCTCACTCCACTCTGGCCATACTGGCCTTCAGCTATTCCTTAAATTTTCTTAAACTTTCTGCCTTCAGACTTCTGCACCAACATTTCCTGTGTGGAATGCTCTTCCCCACACATTTACCTGGCACTTCCCCCTACTACATTCAAGTCTTTGCTCAAAAGACTCATCTTGGGGCGCCTGGGTGGCTCAGTGGGTTAAGCCGATGCCTTTGGCTCAGGTCATGATCTCAGGGTCCTGGGATTGAGCTCCGCATTGGGCTCTCTGCTCAGCAGGGAGCCTGCTTCCTCCTCTCTCTCTGCCTGCCTCTCTGCCTACTTGTGAACTCTGTCTGTCAAATAAATAAAATCTTAAAAAAAAAAAAAAAAAAAAAGACTCACCTTCACATCTGGTCATTCTGTTTAAACTTGTACCACCATCATCTCCCACTTCACTATACCCCATTCCTACCTCCCGACATTTTTAGGTTTTCCTTGTTTTATAACCTTCTAATATCATATGTAATTTACTTAACTTTTATAGTTTGGCACCCCCACCTTCCCCAACTGAATTTAAAATCCGTCATGGCAGAATTTTTTCTTTTCTTCTCTGCTGGATCCCCAGTGCCTAGAACAGCATCTGGAACATAGCAGACACTCAATAAATATGAACTGAATGAGTAGATTTTGACAGATGCTGTGTGACCATCTCTCTCTCTCCATCCTCTCCTCCTGCCACCTTCACTCTTCCTAATCCCTCTTCCTCCCACTAGAATGCTTTAGAAACCTGAGGGCAGGTATCCTGTCCTGGTCATCTCTGTGCTGTCATACCGAGTACCGGAGCCTGGCACAGAGAAGGTCTTGCTTTCCTTCCCATGTCCCTCCTCTTGAGGGTGGGAAAACGGTAACATACCTCTATTTCCCTTCTAGTTTCTTAACCATATAGCGGATATACCACAGCCCAGAGACCTCTCCAGATGTCCTCTCTTGACAACAAGCACTTCACCTCAGACTCAACCATTCAAACCATTCGAATCTACACACAGCACTCTTCCCTCCACCCTACTCTGACACTTAGGTCAATGAATGGCATTACCCCCTACACCTAGCTGCCTGAGCAGGAAAGACAGTTGCAGGCACTCCCCAAGCCCCACATAAAACCAATCACAAATTCCCACAGACTGCACTTCTTAGATACCCCTGGGATCTAGGCCTCACCATCCTCACTACCACTACCCCAGTGTGTCTACTGTCATCTTTCATCTGCTTATCTCCTGAGTCCATCTAATCCATCTTTTACAATGCAGTAAGAGTAATCACAGTAAAATCTGTAACACCACTTAAAACCTTCCAAGGGCCATCAGGGAAATGTAAATCAGAATTATAAGGAGGTACCACCTCATATCCACCCAATATTAAGATGAGGTACCACCTCACTGCCACTAGGATGCCTTTAATAACAAAGACAGGCAGTAACAAATGTTGGTTAGGATGTGGAAAGTGGACCCTTCTGCTGATGGAACACCATGCTGGTGGGACACCATGCTGGTGGGACTATAAAATAGTGCAGGAAAACAGTCCGACAGCTCCTCAAAATGTAAAACATAGAGTTACCACAGGACCCAGCCAGTCCATTCCTAGACATATACAAGAGAAATTAAAGCAAATGTCCACACAAAATCTTGTATGCAAATGATCACAGCAGCATTATTCATAATAAACAAAAAGTAGAAACAACTCCAATGTCCATCAATGGACTATTATTCATTAATAATAAGAAATGATGTACTGACATATGCTACAACATGGATGAGTCCTGAAAACTTACACAAGTGAAAGATGCCAAAAGACCACATATTATATGATATCATTTCATTTATATGAAATGTCTCCAGTTGACAAATCCACAAAGACAGAAAATAGAGTAGTATTTGCCTAGGGTTAGGGGTTCATTGAAAGGAAATGAAGAATGACTATAAGCAAGTACAGGGTTTCTTTCTGGGGTGATGAAATGTTCTAAAATTGATTGTGATGATGGTTGCACAACAGTGTGCCATTGCATTGTATAATTTAATAGGTGAAATGTGTAGTACATGAATTATGTCTCAGTAAAGCTGTTATTAAAGAGAGGGAAGGACTGGGAAGAAAGAGAGAGACTTACCAACCCATTGCATTATAAGGCCCTTCTTTAGATCCTGACTTGAACAAAGTATAAGTGGGGAAAATTTTACTCTGTCTTTAATATTAAATGATATTATAGAATGACTATTAAATTTTCAGAGTGGGGAAACACACACACACACACACACACAAGAACTATCATTTGGCCTGTAATTAATGGGAACTCCAAGAGATGGCTTCCAGACCCCTAACCAGCCAAGCCCTACATCTCTCTGCAGCCATTTCTCACCACTGTGTACTCCTAAGCCCTCCTCATCAGCCTCACCTCTAAACCTTATTTCAGCCACAGTCATCTTTTTAGAAATTCTGTACAAGTATCAAGCTATTTTAATTCCTCAAATCAACAGACATATCAACTGGACCAACCAGTGATTATATCCAAGAAAACTAAGGCCCCATGCCACACTGTTAGACAGAGACAGAACTGAAACTTGCAGCAAGGCTTCTTTTTTTTTTTTTCTTGTAAGTTTTACTTATTTATTTGAGAGAGAGAGCGAGCGATCACATGCATGCCCATGCATTCATGGGGTGAGGGGTAGAGGGAGATAATCTCAAGCAGACTCCCTGCTGATCATCCTGGAGCCCAGTGCGGTCTCCAGATACGGATGGATTCCACAACCCTTCCGCCATCTTGAACCCAGATGGAACCAAGAACCAGATGCTCAACGGACTTAGCCACCCATGCACCCCCTAGTGCCAGAAATACTTAATCCCAGTACAACTCCATTTCCAATGTCCACTTCCTCAAACTCAAGTAGCACACAATTCAGGGAAGTATTAACTTGGTCTTTACTACCATGAATTTTCTCAAAATATGTCTTCGCTTTAGAGACTATTCGACATTTACTTTCAGGTACCAGCAGCCTGATGTTCTAAGATGATTATGTAAAAAACAACAACAACAACAACAACCCAGAGTCAGACAGAATTGGGTTTAAATCTTAACTCAAAACTAATACCATGAGATCCTTCCTCACATTCCCCCTTTTCCATATTTGTGTCCCTCCTTCATCCACAGTAAAATTCTGACCCCAAAACACCATTATATTTACACATTTATTCTCTTTTTTCTTTTTAAAGATTTATTTACCTTAGAGAGAAAGAGTGTGCTGGGGAGGGGGTGGCACAGAGGGAGAGGGAATCTCAAGCAGACGCCCTGCTAAGTGCAAAGCCCAATGCAGGGCTTGATGCAGGGCTCAGTATGGGGCTCAGTCTCATAACCCTGAGATCACAACCCAGAGATTATGACCTGAGCAGAAACCAAAAGTGGGATGCTTAACCGACTGCACCACCCAGCCACCCCTCCTCTCTCTTAACTAGGAACAAAATACATTCTGAGTTTAATCACTAATATCTCTACCAACACAAACATACTAAAAACAAACAAATAAACAAACAAACCTCAATGTTTCTTTATACTTCCTTTTGTCATTAGACTATATCCAGTATGGATATAACTTTTTAAATACAGGACCCTTTGGTAAGATTAGAATAAAAAGATCTTAATGATTCGGTTAATCGTAAAATTAGCTTGTTCTCTCCAAATGCGAATTTAAGATAATATATAAGAATCAAACTCTATTAAAATTAGCCTTCACGCTAAGCTTTACAGTATCTGTGGTATTTAAATAGATAATGTTAAGCTTTTGTAAATCAACATTGCAGAACGTTTAAAGACCATGGTCCCAATTTCCATAGAAATAATGGATCACTATTTTCAAGAAAAAAAAAATTAAAATCTTTTTCAATACGTTAAGTAATTTTCTTAAGATGATCTTCCAACAATTAACAGGTTTGACCCATGCTTTAACATTACTTCACAAGAAGTGAACTTGTTCTATTTAAAATAGAATTTATTGTTCCCATAAAACATAAATATGGCCTTGAAGACTTACATTTTATTGAAGCAGATTTTAGTAGTATCTTACTACCTAGTGCTTTTAATTGTGTGGTCACATCTACTGTAACCTTGGTAAGATGGCTATTCCTCTGTAAGATTTGAAAGCAAGTACCCCCACCCATTGAGATGAAATTAGTAAAAGTGTTTTGACCACTTCTCATCCCTCAAGAAGATCAGATCTGACCCTTCCTTGCATTCTACTTTCAACAGATAAAACCTACATTATGTGTTGAGGATCCCAGACTAGTACTTCATCTCCTCCCCATCTCTGAAAGTCCAGACTTGCATGGGTTTAACTTAGATTATCAGCCACTGACTACACACATGAAAATGGTCAAAGCACCATTGTTGTGTTTCTCTCTGCATGATGTTAAACATCTCAATAATTTGTAATTAATGAAATCAACAAGAAGTATCCTAAAACTTTGATCCTAAATGAAATGAATTTTAGATTGAAATTGAGACTACAAGATTCAAAACGAATTTCATGTCCTCTTTCTCCACTTGCTTCTTCCAGAACTATATTTAGGAACACCACATCACACTCTCCATTATGGGAAAAGTAGCCAAAGCATTTAATGTGCTCTTCTGACGGTCAGCAACATTCTCTCTGTGCTATTGACTGCTGTCGCTGTGGGAAGTGACCAACATCAAAACCCTACCTTTCAGCCAAAAAGAGTCGTCACTAGATCTTTACCCCTACTGTTGATCTTGTGCCTTAAAAAAGAGAAAAAGAGACTAGAAGCCTGGAAGAAGAAAGATGCTGGTGTGAGCGTTCTCCAAGGGTAAAGAAGAGTAAAGGTGAGGAGGTAAAAATAGCCTGAGCAAATGGAGAGGTGAAAGGAGAAATGTACACAGTGGGTAAGTAAGAAAGACAAGATTAGTTATGAGGACAGAAATGAAGGTGGAAGACTTGATGGAAAGAACAATTCAGTTGGAAGAAAGCCTCATTGCCTTCCTGCCTCACCTCATGGCTCATCAGTGTTTCTGTGGCAGGCAACAGTCTGGCCATGCCAATTTCTCAGGCTTCTGCTTTCCCACGTTCTAAATAAAATCCTCCACTCATTCTTTAAATTGTGAGGAAATATATGTAACTTGAAATCGACCATCTTAACCATTCTGAAGTGTGCAGGGCAGCGGCATTAGGTATGCTTGCGTTGCTGTGTAACCCTCAGCGCCCACTATCTCTAGAATTGTCTTGTCTTCCCAAACTGAAACTCTGTCCCCAGGAAACACAAACTCCCCACTCCCCCTTCCCCCCAATCCTGGCAGCCCCCATTCTACTTCCTGCCCCTGGGGATTTCACAATTCCAGGAAACTCATGGACATGGATCCTAGAGTATTTACCCGCTTGTGATTGACTTATTTCAGTTAACACAATGTCCTCAAGGTCCTTTCATGTTGTAGCATGTGGCAGAATGTCCTTTTTTAAGACTGAATAATATTCCACTGTATGTACATATCACATTTTTAAAAATTTATTCATCCATCAGTGGACATCTGGGTTGTTTCTGCATTTTGGTTATTGTGAATCACGCTATTACGAACATGGGTGTTTATGCTCCTCCACTCATTTTTAACAACCTCCTTCAAAACGCACAGATAGTATTACCTCTTTATAAATATATATTTTTAAAAAACAGATAACTTCTGTACTCAGCAGGAGATCCACAGAATCTGAAAAACTGAAGAGAAATATTTGTTTTGATGATTGCCCAGCCCACCCGAATACCCAAGCACTGATTTAGCCAATGTTTCTAAATACCCAGGCTGAAATAAATTTGCACCAGGATTCTTTACAGCCTTATGATTCCAATCCAGTGACTCATCTTCCTGTCAAGAAGATGACGACTTGGGCAAAAAGAAATTGACACACACTAGTTCTTAGTCTTAAAAATACCTCTTTATTACACCTCCTGTCTGAGTCATAAAAACAAACTCTTTCTCTAATAGATTCTACATTTGACATATTTATATTTTTATGATTCAATCTAATTTTATTTCATATACACATACATATGCATATGTGTTTATATATGTGTATGTAGATCATATTTCTATACACACACATATACACACTTATTTACACACAGAGATTTCTATTCTTCATCTATCCTTTCCAAACTGAAGTCCAATTTGCTGAATTTCCAAGGGGATTTCCACTTCAACACACAAAAAACATGCTCACAACTTAAGAGCTTGTAATAAAATTACCAGGGCAGCTAAGGGAGCCATGTTTCAGAGTGGAGATATATACATATTCTTTTTTAAAAGAAATATTTTAGGGGGGCCTGGCTGGCTTAATTGGTAAAGCACGCAATTTTTTATCTTAGGGTCATGAGTTTGAGCCCAACATTGGGCATAAAAAAATTTAAGGGGTGCCTGGGTGACCGAGTAGGTTAAATGTATGCCTCTTGATTTTGCCTCAAGTCATGATCTCAGGGTCCTGGGATCAAGCTCTGAGTTTGGGGGGGGGGGGTCCACATTCGGCAGAGAGCCCACTCTCTCCCTCTCCCTCCAACCCTCCCCCCACTCTCTCTCTCTCAAAATAAATACATCCATTAAAATTTTTTTCTAAAAGAACTATTTTAGAAGCATCCCCAGTCCTCTTTTGCATAAAACATAGTCTTACAATGAATTGGTCATAAGACACCAAGGAAATAATGGTCAAGTGATGGAACCCCAATGTGTGAAGTTATGTTACAAATTTAAAGCAGATAAAAATGCCAGGTAACCTTGTAAATGACCTTGTCCTTGACTTCAGGTGGAACACAATCTTCTCACCAAGCAGCACAGACAGAGTAAGAAATAAGATTGATAATCTTCCCGGTCTAACTTATCTCACCATTGCTTGTCTCCAGTGACTCTAAGTCCTAGTCAAACTTGTGTCCTGACCCCACACAAAAACTCTAACCTGTTCCTTCTGCTAGAACATTCTCTACCCCAATCTCTTCCTGTCTAACTCCTTTCCATCCACCAAGCCCCCATGAAGCCCTTCCCGACACCCTCATAGGGAGGCACGATTCCTCCCGGCTCTGATCTTCCTCATCATGGCCCCCAACTAGAACAATACCACCACGTCTTGCCAGCCCTGCCCTCCAAACACACCCATGTCCATGTTGCCCTGCGCTCCTTGAAATCACCCCCACCAGTGTGTTGCATGAACTGCCCGTGCCACACTTTATCCATCCATAAAATGAAGGGATGACAGTCTGTGCTACACAACTCTACAGGCTCGTGAGGCAGCTGAAACGACTCTGTAAAGAAAAACGGCTACAGAGCAGTGCAGGAAAGAGACAATGCAGGAGCTGAGGAGAAGACAGCAGCAGTGTGTTTTCAACTCTTGTGTGCTTTTTACACAGAGGCTTCAGAGCAGCAGAGAGAATAGGCCGGCTTTTTTGATATAAGTCAAATTACCAAGTCAGACACAAAAACAAACTCACAGATATCTGTCAATCAAATGAGGCCATAATTGCTATGTGAGGCTGCTTTTTGCGTTGTTTGTTTCTGGAGATTTGAGGTCATATATTAACACATTAATTGAAATTTTGGTCATAATTAACATGTATTAAGCTGTTGATTACATGGTTGCATTTTGAAATTTTTAATTGGTTTGTTTCAATTGATAAAAGGTAATTTGTTTGGGGATGATGTTGAGAATTATGTATTTAATTATCATTGAATAGATAATTAATATAGTGTAGCAATAGTAAACAATGACTATGGTAATTATCATGGAAGTGCACATATTTGTACAAATATGACAGACTGATTTTCTCTCTAAAGTTGCTCTGGTCTTTGCTCCGAGCTGGTCGCACTGTTTCACTCCCTTCACAGATGTAATTAGCCACATCTCTGTGTCAGCCACTTCCTTCATCTGAAAAGAGCTTTGAGAAGCCATGAGGACAAAGGACATCCTAAAAGCCACCTCGAGCTCCATTTTTCCCTCTTTGCAGATTACTCACTGAGAGGGCTTTTCTGCATTTTTAGTCAGCTCTAGGCATTCCCTCAGTATTAAATTGAACCTTTTTATTAAAGCATTCCTGTATCATTAGGGCACCCTTTTCCCCAACCCAACAGAGTAATCATAATCTAAGAGGGGTAAAGGCTCCCATGGTGGTTTAACTATATCCACTAGAAAATCATAGCACTTACCAACAGACTGCATATTACTATTTCTAAATTGACAGAGGAAGGTGGCAAAAACCTCAGTGTTTTTTTTAAAACTGCTTTCTCTACAGTACATAAACAAACATACAAATACATAAATAAATAAATAAATCCCCAACTCAGAAGAAGTAATCATGAATAATATGGGCTCAGTGTAAAATCCTGCCTGTCTGTCCATCAGCAAAATTGCTGCTAGACCGAGCTCTCCTTCACCTACCAGGTTCCAGAAACACCTAGCACATCCCAGAGAACACAGTAGCCAAGGGCTGCCCCAACTTGTGGGCATGGAAAAGGTTGTTCCCGTATTTTCCAGAGGGCAGCCAGAAAAAAAGGCCCTGTGCTTGCCCTGCTGGGACTTTTTCTCTGCCTTCCTTTCTCCTGTCACTCAGCACAGAGTGGGAAGTCAGAGGCAGCTGTGACGGAAGAAAGAGGTGACTCGTTTAACAAATGTGGACAAAAAATCTCCACTCTTCACCCTCCCCAGAGCACAGGAAAGAGCAGCCTGCCCGCTTCCTGGCCATAGCTGCACATAACATATATTTTAGAGACATGCCCCCAAATCCAGAACTGTTTTTACAAAAACAAAAACAAGTGTCAATAAATTCCTAATTTAATAAACTTAAAGAATGGAGAGAGAAGATATATGATTGGCCAGACTGCAAAGGGAACCATAGAAAAAGTTAAGTCGGGGGTAGGGCGAGGGAGAGGGGTGGCCATTACTCTTTCTTCATTTGCATGAACCTGAATTGATCCTAGAGATCAATATTATCATCTTAAAATCAAGAAGACAAAACTACACTGTAACATTTGACCTTATTCTAAAGTGTTATTTGAGGTACTGTCCAAACTTCTGTAAAAACATAAAACAACTTATTCAACAGTCACCTGGCATAATGAAAAGCCAGTTAAACGACGGTCATTTTCCCAGCCTTAAGTGACACAAGCTGAACAAATATGATTTCATTTGGGTCTCCACACACTCCCATGAGACAAGAGGAACAGGTGTTACAATCCCACTTCAGAGATGTGGAGACTGAGGCTGAATGCTCTGTCAGCAGCCACACACCCAAGATGTGAGGACGCCAGCTATATAGCACTGCTTGACAGGGTGCCATTTCCCATGACACAAAGATATCACAACATCCATGCTACGACCTCAATGTTTGTATTCACCCCCGCTCGCAAAAAAGTCATATGCCGAAGCCCTGGCCCCCACTGTAATGGTATTAGTTGCTGAGGCTTTGGGAGGTGATTAGGTTTAGACGAAGTCTTGTGGGTAGGTCCCCCAAGATGGGATTAGTGTCCTTTCAAGAAGAGGAAGAGACCAGAAGTCTCTTGCCATGTGAGGACACAGAGAGATGGCAGCCATCTGTGAACCAGAAGAGGGCCCTTACCAGGAACCAGACCATGCCAGCCCCTTGATCTTGGACTTCCCAGCCTCCAGGAGGGAGAGGAATTAATGTCTGTTGTTTAAGCTGCCCAGTCTGTGCTACTATGTTACAGTGGGCCCAAGATGGCTAAGACAACCAGTTTTTTGACTAAATAAATCAAAGCCAAACTAACATGCCTTCTGGCAACGCTTCCTAATTGTTAGTCATTTCACCACCACCTTCACGATTTCTGCCAGCTGCAATATTAGTTACATAATATCTTTCATGTAGACCACCCTTCAGATGTATATCCATTTATTTTTCCAAAGAGAACTCCATGCCACCATCATAAATGGAAAGCCA
The DNA here is from genome assembly GCF_030435805.1 of Mustela lutreola. Taxonomy (NCBI): domain Eukaryota; kingdom Metazoa; phylum Chordata; class Mammalia; order Carnivora; family Mustelidae; genus Mustela; species Mustela lutreola. The sequence continues at coordinate 152,867,672 of NC_081290.1, read as the reverse complement.
AGTATCACTGTCCTCAAACAGAAGCTAGCTACATACTAAATACAATGAAAATCGAACAATGCGGTCAAAATGTCAGCCTACACAAGGCTTCCTCTCTCTTTGTAAAAATGGCTGGGGGTGAGAGGTGGGGGGGTGGGTAATCAGCAAGTGTTAGAGAAGTGTTGATGTGGCAGCTAAGGGGAGCCCTCCTTCCATTGAGAGAGGGACTAAAGGAGCTCTAAGGATATAGACCAGGCTGGACAGGAGTTGGTGTAGACAACAATTTACCATCAGCAAATATACTCTGGGGCCACCTGCTTCCTTGCTCCTCAGGAATGCAAAGTCCTCTCTCTGAGACTCACTCTTAGTCTTCAGCTTCTCCATGTCAGCTTTTCCTTAATAACCTTTCCTCATCTTCCCAAATTATAATCAAACTAAAGATCTAGAACTCACTATTTTTTTCAATACAATTAAATTAATCTTCTTAATTTTAAAAGCAACATTTGCCATTTCTGAAGGGGAAAAAAAAAAAAACAAAAAAACTCTTCAGCCCCAACCCCACAGTTAAAATAGGGTGAATTTCTTTAGGGAATAGATTTTAACGCACTTTTTAATGGATCAGAAGCCACACTATTTAAGAAGGTACACCTTATCCCTGTGTTCCCAGAAATAGAATATTATCTGTAACCCTTATTCTAAAAAAGACTTCCCCTTTCCACCTTCACGGTGTAAAATCAAATATGCTGCAGAGCAGAAAAGATTCCTTTCTCTCCACTCCCACACTCATTCTTGGCTTACCTGGGCTTAGATCTAATGTTGGCGTGGGATCACTCATGCAGCCCTTCCTGGTAGCCTCTGTGGCAACGTCCTTAATGAAGTAACCTGGCAATATGACAAGATGTCTGGGCACTGGCAGCAATGTTTTAGAGGATGCAAAAACTTACTTCCTTTTTCAGTTCCCTCCAAATCATACGACCTCCCTCTGAAGCTCTGCATCATGCCGTGGCCCTGGGGGCAACTGTTGGGGTCTAGGAATCTCTCTGTCCCACCCTCTGGCCCCTCAGAGTCAGGAGACAGCAAACTTCCATGAGGGACAGCCCAGAGAGTCAGAACCTTGTACATTCTGCTTCCCCACCTCTGACACACAGGGGAGCCCCTGAATGTTGAGTGAGTGAACAAATCCTCCAGACAGCACCTGCTTCCTTGAACTTGAGCTTGTATCTGCCTTGCGTCTGATGGCCCTTCCTTTCACAGACATTCCAGTGTCAGTGACCACACTATCTGTTTGGTTTGGGTTTTTGTTTTTTTTACTATTTGGTAGTGCCAGGAATCAGGGTGTGGTAGCCAGTCTCCAGAAAGCCCCCCAGTGGGCCTGGGTTCTCATGACCTCATGCATTCACCTCTGACCCTGCATCACCCTGCTCTGGATAACAGGGAGCATCCTGCAGAAGCGACGGGATGTCACTTCCCAGGCTGAGTCACAAAAGATATAGACTTCTGTTTCACCCTCTCGCTTGCTTGACTTGAGGTAACTCACTCCAGGGGAGCTAGCTGCCATGTTGTGAGACTATTCCGGCAGCCAACAGTGAGAGCCACATCATAAGGGTCTGCGCCCTCCTGCCAACAGCCAGGTGAGTGAGCCATTGTGGAAGCAGATTGACCAAAGCTCCTGTAGGCAAACTTCCGAGGCTCTGTGATCTGCCTCTTTTCTGGGATCCACAGCCACATTTCCAACTCTTTGCCAGACATCTGCTTGTGGATGGACCACTGGTCCCTCGGTCCAGCATGAGCAAAACTACACATCATTTCTTGCAGACCTGCCCTTCTTTGCACCTCTCCGCTCTTCATCTGGTCTCCCTGCCCTGTCCTCCCTGAAACACAATCTGGAAAACTGCCTCAGCCCCTCTCTCGCTGGTCCCACATCCAGGCAGTCACCGGCCCTGCTCTGCTTCCTGGGGGTCTCTTCCATTGCCCTTGCCTTTCCATTATCACTGCAACCACTCCCCATTGGCCCCACTGGGGGGGTCACTCCACCTCTTCCCTGGAAACCTCCAATAGCCTCTGCAGGCATACCAACTTCCAGAAAACTTCCAGAAATCCTCTATACATTTGTGAGCAGCTGCTTTAAAAAAGGTTACATGTGCCAAGCCCCTACTTTAAAACTTACAATGGCTCCTTCTTTGCTGGCAGAAACACAAATCTTGTTGTATGACCCTTGAGACTCTGTAAGGTAAAGCCCACCTCTCCCTTCAGCCTGAACTCTAATATCTAGCCCAGGCTGCCGCCCAGGGGGCACCTGAGACAGCAGTCACCTGAGGACCTGTCACAGAAGGCCTGAGATTCCATTCTCATTGGTCTGGTATGGGAACCAGGCAGCAGCAATGTTTTTAAACAGTTTTAATGAGCTATATAATTCACATAACATACACCTGATCCATTTAAGGTACATAAGTCAATGCTTTTTAGCACATCTAGAGTGGTGCAACCATCACCACATTCAACTGTAGAACATTTTCATCTCCCCAGAAGAAACCCTCATACTCATGAGCAGCTTCCCTGCCCTAGGAAGCCACGAATCTACTTTTTGTCTCCATAGAGTTCAAGCAGCAGGCGTTTTTTATAACCAGTTAGGTGATGCAAAAGCACCGCCAGGGGTGAGAGCCTCTGGCCAAACCAGACCTCTCACCACTTTAGTTCCCTGCTTTGGCTTCTGTGTCTCACTCTGCGCGGGGTGTTTCTCTCCCATTTCTGTGTTTCAAATTCTGCCTGCACTTCGAATACAGCATCCCCCGTTAAACCTTCAAGGACCCCTCCTCTTCCTCAATTTACCTTTGCATCATCTGAACAGCCAGATGGCAAAGCAAACATCAGCTGACACCCCACAGTCCCACCAGGCTTTGCTCTACTAGAGCTCTGGTCCAGACCACCCACTCCCGAACCCCAGGAGCCATTGCTAATCCACCTCTGAACCTGCACTATAAGCACAGCGTTGGTCCTGTACTTAGAGGGACTGAAAATAGAAATTTCAAATAAATACAAATAGCATCTACCTACAAATTTTCACCGTTACAAGATTTCAAACGGGAGGACATCCTCTTCTCACTCCCTCCACACTAAATCTTCATTTTTCCCCCTTCAGTAAGAGTAATAATAAAACAGTGGTATGGAATAACCTTTCAAGTTACCTGCAGCATCAAAACCTTCATACACTTACACATGCACACACATACCCCCACGAGAGTATGTGTGCATATGTGTGTGTGTGTGCACGTGCGTGTGTGTGATTTTTAAATTTCCACCACAGAGAGCAGGGACAGTTATAATAAAGAACACATAATTATTAATCTGCCATCATATGACACACCATTCCATAAAACATTTCAGGGAAACCACACGCAAAGAACTTCTCCTTAAATGAAGGATTTTGAAAATGAACAAGCCACATGTTCACATCATCAGAATGTATAAACAGCAGAAGTACAACAAGGCACTCACCCCGCAGATCGGGTGATCATAAGCCTGCATCTTCAGTGGATGCGTGAGGGGGGAATGTGGCAGGACGAAATGAATTATGCAGGCAGCAAGCAAAATAAAAAAATCAAGACCGTACATTCTTCAGCGAAAACATACGCTTAATAATCTAGATGCCGCCTTCAAATGGATTAAACACACTTGAAAATCACACACTGTAATTTCACAAAGAACCTTATCGAACCCAAATGTCTTATTTCATCCTTGATCAGCTGGCCTTTCTTTTCCAATGAGGTGTTCTTCACATTAATTACTGTGTTCTTGTTGTTTGTTTTAAATAAAGAAGAGCCTGTCCGATATAGAACAGGGGCTCCTGTCGGACCTTTCTTTCCTCACACTGTATGCCCTGCCTCTGTCACTTGAGTTTTGACTCAGCTCCGCAGTGAAAAATTAGACTTCATTTCAGTATGCTAATAGCAATCTCTCCAAAACAATGTAATCAAGGCCTCACGTGCACCTATAATTTCATCCTTGACATAAGCCTGACAGCTATTTATTGTCTGAAAGGGAAAGGGGGGTAGTGCGGGAGGAGAGAGGGGGAGGGGTCTTCTATATGCCCCCCTCCCCCAAAACAAACCCAGCAGCTTTATGTTTGAAGGCAGAGTCTTTGCAAAGTCCAAACAAATGGCAATAATCATGGGGTTTACATATGTCTTGTCTTAAGCAATCAAGGCAGAGGGTTAACAGAGAAGCACATTCAGATGCGCCAATTCCCAAACTGCCCACCTCTGATGAGCCAGCTGTGAGCCGCAATTGTCACATTATAATTTAGGCAAAGGGAAAAAAAGGCATCAGAATACACACTGGATCAACATAATTATTCACAGCAGGATGCTGCAGAATTAATTTAGCCAATCAGAATTATACGTGGGGGTTGGGCACATCGCAGAGATGAAGAAGAGAAAGCAGGGAGAGGAAGGGGAGGGGGGGATGAGAATGGGGGAGGGGAGTGCTGTTTTCAACACCTCACTAATATTTGGGTAATCCGATCTGGAATATATTTTGAATACATGTAAGCACAGTGTTGTTTCTTTCTCGTTTATTTACAAACACCTCTACGGCACTTACAATTTATGTGCCAGTCACTAGTCTGAGCATGTTAGGAATATTAGCTTATTTAATCGTCAAGACCATGAGGTAGGTACTATTATTATTCTTGCTCTGCATGCGGATGCTCAGAAAGCTTAAAGGGCTGGCCAAGGTCGCACAGCTCGAGAGAGGGAGAGCTGGAGATGGAAGCCAGGCAGACTGGCTCCAGAGGCTATGTATTAACCAGCCCCAGTTTAAAGGTTTTCGCTCCCAAACAAGTCAATCAGCAATCTCAAGGCACACTATGACTGGTGATGGGCTCTGAACCTTAATACCCTGGAGCTAGAGTGTCGCCTTTCCCTTATTCTTTTCAACTGATTTCCGTAAAGACAGGGACGATACTGTCACTACTAAATCCAGATACTGTCACCACCCCATTCGCCAAAGTGGGAAGAGCAAACCGTTGCCCTTTGGCCTCCCTGGTTTATGACCGCACAGCCGCAACAGCTCCAGTAAGCAGCTTGGCCTTCCCGCCTGACACAGCCTTCCTAGGGGAAAGCAGCAGCTAGGGATGCAGAAGACGGATCAGAAAGAAAAGGAAAGTCGGCTGCACCGAGGGAAAAAAAGGGGGGAGAGAGGGTTCGGTTAAATGCCTGATGTGCAAACACAGGAAAGGGATTGAAGAAGGAGCCAGAGGTCACACAGAAAACAACTTCCTGTCTGGATTTGTATCTGCAGACGCGGGTTGGCAGTGACATGAAATGATGCTTGCTTTTCCCATAGGCGCAAGGCAAGTCTAAATGAAAGTAGCCCTCTTCCTCCCCTACTTGGCATTCTGTCATGAGGGTAGATAGCAGAGGAGCCAAGAGGAGCCTTGATTTCCTTGTAAAAGTTAGACTTCAGCTGGCATTCACGGCTGCTGGTAATGGGGGGAAATGACAGGGAGCGGCCCAGGGTTTTATGTGTGGCAATAATGTTTGATCTATGCCATTGTCAATGAGAACTGTGATTTAATCCATAAGGATATAGAGCCTCGTGATGAAAGGGGAATAACGACAAATCCTGATTAACAATCACTGCTACACTAAAGCAGGTTTCCATAGTAACAGGGCTGAAATTATACAGCAAACTGTGATGCCATACCAGGCAAATTACTCCATGAAGGGGCCCTTTTCTGAAAGCATTTGGCTTTCTGTGTTCTCTTAAAATTAAGATGCAAGCATCTTACTTTCAACTTGTATTAGCTTTCCTCTCTTTTCTAAACACTCCCTCTTCAGTTGGTCTCAGATAATATGAGGGATAAATATGTACACACAGGAAATGTAGCAAATAATTAAGCACATTTCAGCCCCTCTCTCCCCTGAAAGGAAAGGACAAAACAAAATTGTGGCAAAGGGAATCTTCCTTTCATATCATTCTTTTGATCAAATCATGCTTAATTTCTTGATTTAGGGCGTGGGAGAAGTCGAAGCAGGTCCCAGCAAAATATTCCAGCTCCTACTCCATATAACAAAGTTCTCTGAATTTACAGGAGGCACAAAATAAAAGATCAGAACAGGGGTTAGGAAAAGGAAGGTATTTCCTTTGTTCCCAAGGATGTCTAATTTTCAATTAAGATCTTAAAAAATAAGAACATGGTTTTAAAGTAATGCTGTTTTCCAATGCCTACTCAAAATAATTTAAAAAACGGTGTAATAAGAAAATCTGTATCAGTAAATACCACCTTAAAACTCTTATGGCTGTAACTGAAACTGACTTTGGCAGTGAACCTTTCTTTTTAAAATAGTCTTATCAAATAGCCTAGGAAAAATCTACTGGGTGAATCATACTCAATGTCCCCTTTCAACTGCAGAGGAAGGGAAAGTGTGACATTAAAAATAAACAGGTAAATGATAGCCCCAAACATCCTCTGAAAGGGGGTTCGAGACCTGGAAGGGGGTGAGGGGAATTTAAATGCTACAAGTATTAAATATTCCTCCCCAACGGTAAAAAAAAAAAATAAGTAAAAGCTTCACGTTTTTCAGAAAGGCTACAACTCTAGAAAAAAAACACAGTTCCCTTGAGACGGATCCACGTCTTTTAGTTTAAATCATTGCAGGGTGGTGTGGGGTAGTGGAAAGAACCCAGATTTAGAGGCAGAAGCCCTTGGATACTAGCTCCATCACTTGCCAGATGGAAGCCCTCTGTCAAGGCAGCCCTCTGAATCTGAGTTTCCTCGTCTATAAAATGGGAATCAGAGTAGCTACCTTGCTTACCTCAAAAAGTTTCCAAGATGACACATAAAATACCACACATGAATACATTCTGACCATCGCAAGGTGTCTCCTGCTCTGATCTCAGCTTCACCACTTACCAGGTGTGTAAGCACCATAACCATCTCAGAAATAAGGATAAGAGCAGTAGCATAAGCCTTGGAGGATGCTGTGACAATTGGAGTCATCACAGGGAAGGCACACTGATCAAGGCCTGGCACAGAGTACGCCCTCAGTAAATGTTAGCTCTTATTTCGGTGGGTGTCCATAACCCAGGGGTCTAACCTGGTGGCTGGGAGGTGACAGATGGATTTCCTTTCGTCAGCATGACGGTTTTGTTTTGCTGGATTTGAGCGCCTTTAGGTGGGACACACACTCCACAATTCACATTTGCCTCCACTTCTCATCATATCACGTCATTACCTGCCTGGCCCTCAAAAAAGATTTCAGGTTGCAGCCTTACACATGTTCCTGTGGTTCTCTGGGTGTCTGCTTCATTTTGTCTCTGTCTCTTACTCCACATCTTTGTTTTGTCCTTTGTTTCCGTGTGTGTGTGTGTGTGTGGGTGTGTGTGAGCTCTCTCCCTTCTTATTTTCATCTTCAATCTCTCTTAATTTTTACCTCTAGCATTTATTAAACACAGATTTTATATTCTCTGTTCTTATTTTTTTAAGGCACAGAAGTAGAACGCATTTCTCTCTTAAAGAAATTTAAGTTGCAGGGCACCTGGGTGGCTCAGTGGGTTAAAGCTTCTGCCTTCAGCTCAGGTCATGATCCCAGGGTCCTGGATTAGAGCCCCGCATCAGGCTCTCTGCTCTGCAGGGAGTCTGCTTTCTCCTCTCTCTCTGCCTGCCTCTCTGTCTACTTGTGATCTCTGTCTGTCAAATAAATAAAAATCTTTTAAAAAAAAAAAAAGAAAGAAAGAAAGAAAGAAATTAAGTTGCTCTTTCCTTAGCAGACTGTGATTCATTCTTCCTGGTGATCAGTGACTTATGATAGAAAAAGTGCTCTCCACCTCTGCTACAAGAAAATCCAAATTATAAAATGGGTAAATTGGGAAATTTTGTGTATTACAAAATAGTTCACTTAGGGGTTTTCTGTTTGTTCATTTCTTTTTTCATTTGTAATATTAGGCCCTTAGTACACTGAAACACAAATTTATTATAGACCACTGAGTCCTAACACTGACTGAGAAGGGCAACGCGAAACAGTTATGAAAAACTACTTGGAATCTGAAAATGAATCACAAATGAAAATAGGAAATCTTTGAAAACCTATGCAAACAAATGAAAAATACAGGCACCTTATACACATTTTTCAGGAACACATCACTGTACTTTTTACATTGGGGACACATTTACCAACACCAGGGTCATTCCAAGCCTTAAAAACATTGTTTTTAAAAGAAAAAGTATGTAGACTACTGTTTTTGCCATTACAATATTCAGATTAGTTGTTATTTACAGATTATATGCTCTTAAAATATATTAGCAAATCTTGTCCAAGGAACATTCGCAGATTCCTTCTGAGAACATTTTAAGAGTGAGAAATTCACAAAACATAAGAAAACAAAGTATTCCAGTGCTGGAACCTAAGTATTCCTCGACATTACTAACTAAAATGCAAGAAAGTCAAGTTACTCATTCTGAACTGAGAGCTCCGTGAAAACTTTTACAGTAATACAATCTTGGATTTCAGAAGAACGGAGTGGTCTAAGGCACCCCTGACCTAGAGGTGCAGTCCTCCGTGCATGGCATCTACCCATTCCAGGGAGGGGGAACCTGGCACCTCCTCACCAGGAGCAGGCGGTCTGCTCCTGACGCCTGGCTCTGTGGTTGTGATTTTGTTGCTGCTGCTGTCAGGTGAAACCCAAACTCTCACTGCCTTGTCAGCCCTCTGGGCTTACCTCTCTGCTAGCATCATCACACTCCCAAAGGCGTTCATTCGGCAAAGTGGCTTTTACCCTGATAAAATTATGAAATAATCAGTGGAGAGCAACCTCTCTTTTTCCAAGGATGATTCAGGAGGGGGCAAGAAAATGTTTTTAGAGCCTTTTATTCCATTCAAAATGCAAATAGCTTAATTCAGTCCCATGGGGAAATATACAGTACTCTTACAATTCAGATTACCTACTATATTGAATAAAAGACTGTCATTGAAAAAATTGACATACTTGAGAAGTAGAAACATGAAAGCAGCCTTCTAATTTCTACCCTGAAAAAAAAGAACAAAGACTGTATTTTGAAAATTGGTGGACCACATGTGTCCCCTGAGCCACAGAATGCTTATCTCTGAAATGAAGGAAGATGAAGACTCCCAGTCTTCTTACACTCCCTTCCTTTGCTGGAACATCTACACCCGTTCACCCCAAAGCTCACAAGACCCTCCAGCCCTCAGAGCTTCCAGCTCCTCCTTACTTGGCATCTCGTGCACTTGCTGACACCAGTTCACACCCGTAATAACTCCTAAAGACATTTCCATTTTAAAGTCCTTCACATCTTTCTATAATGTGAAGGGCTATATCCCAGTCACCCCGCTCAGGACACCCTCCTATTTATCACCCACCACTAAACCAAACATTCCAGAAAGAGTTTCACCAGTCCAAAGAAGCCTGGACTTCTTTATCGTCCATAGACAACCCTGATTCAGGGAAGCGAGCCCTAATCTAAGAGTCAGAAGAGCCATATTTGAATCCTGCTGTCTTACAAATTAGCTGTGTGGCCTTTGACTTGCTACTAACCTCTCTGATCCTCAGTTTCCTTTTTTAAGAAATGGGGGCCTTGGACATATGAATATCTTTGCTGCCTGTTTCCCAGAGCCAAATAAAATGATGTATAAAAGCATGCCTCTAAAATTGTAACACTAAATTACTATATATATAATAATCCCTTAAGTAAATAAAGTGTTACAATGTATATAGTATATATAGTAGTCTATATAATATATATAGTATAGTATATAGTATATATAATACATATATATAGTATAGTATATAGTATATATAATACATATATATACGTATTAGCACAATGGTTTTCCAGTTTCTAAGGGGAAATTACTTAAGGAAGAAGGGAGTAGAGCAGGCAGCACTGGGCTCCTTCCACCTCCGTTACCACGACTCAGTGCCGCTGTCGGTTTAAGCATAGGGTTCCAGGATTTCCATTGAGAAACAGGTTCTCCTACTTTATAAAAGATTGAAACCTTCTGTACTAACTGTTTTAGTTCCAACATCACACGTCTGATTCCTATTAAGCCTATGGTCAATTCTTTCTAATGGCTTAGCTCATTTACTATGAAATGAGTTTCCACTGAATTCTTTCATTTCCCAGTATACCACAATCCTCTTACAATGAAACAGGCACAGAATAAACAAAAAAAATAAATGCCGATTCCAAGTGCATATCTGAGACAGCCCCTTCTGCTGTCAAAAAAGAGCACTTAACTTCTGAATGTCAACAGGATCTTTCAGATGATGGCCATGAAAAATGGCAGGCCCCTCAAAGTTCCTAAATTTAAAAAACCAGAAAACAATTTCTTTACACACGAATACTGAAAACCAATTTGAAAAAATAAAATTTTAAGTGAACTCGGGAAACAAAAGCAGACACGTTATTTTCTAAAGTTGGTGTTAGAATGTAGAAGCCACCAGTAATGGTTTACCGAGCCATCCATAATCCCCCCCAAAGAGGATGAGTTTTCTTTTGCTGTTAAATGTATACCCTCCTCTGTATAAAACAAGGATTTGAGGTGGAAGCAAATTTCTCAGACCAACACACATCACAGGTTACTGGAAAACTCAAGAGAAGTGTGTATTTGATTTATCTCAGTAAAGGAGCAAAAAGTCTTTTCAGGTCCATGGGAGCAATGACCAGAGGTGTTCAGACATGACTGCAAGCCTTCCACAGTGGATAGCCAGCAGGGGGGAAATTCAGTGGCAGGAGAAAAGAAGAGACCATTCCTAATTCTGAGAAAGGCATACAGAGGAATGGTGAAGGACTGGGGCAAAGATATAGTCACAGGTAAACCTGTGGTTTGACAGGAGAGGTGATCCAGGATTAAACTCCGTATGCTCTAAGTATGGATTCCTGCCCCAGCTGCAGAATTCCAGAAAAATATGTCCCCTATCTATGTGAGCCACTCTACTTGCTATGCACTGATTTCTTTTCTTTTTTTTTTTTTTTAAGATTTTCTTTATTTATTTGTCAGAGAGAGAGAGAGAGAGAGAGAGAGAGCGCAAGTGAGCACAGGCAGACAGAGTGGCAGGCAGGGTCAGAGGGAGAAGCAGGCTCCCTGCCGAACAAAGAACCCAATGTGAGACTTGATTCCAGGACGCTGGGATCATTACCTAAGCCGAAGGCAGCTGCTTAACCAAGTGAGCCACCCAGGCGTCCCTATGCACTGATTTCTACTATGTAAAAAGAAATACACTGGGACGTCCAGGAGGCTCAGTCTGTTAAGCGTCTGTCTTTGGCTCAGGTCGTGATCCCAGGGTCCTGGGATCGAGTCCCACATTGCGCTACTTGCTCAGCAGAGATCCTTCTCTGCTGCTTCTTCCTCTGCCTGCCTTTCTCTTTCTCTCTCTCTCCTTCCCCTTCTCTCTGACAAATAAATAAAACCTTTAACAAAAGAAAGAAAGAAAAGGAATATGCTCCATTTACCTTTGTCCCAATTTTTAAACATTTTATAGTTTTGAAAATCACAAGTCCATAGTCCCTGCCAAGATGTATATATTCCACAGGGTACTTACTATCTACACATTTGAATTTAGTGGTCTCATGCAGTAGAACTTTATTCTTGTGAGTGGGAACACAAGGAGGGACGTATGGGACTCGGAAGTTGCTAGACCCAGAGTAAGCAAACTGGCAGGGGTACAGAGCCCCTTCTGAGAGAAAAGGAAATGTTGGGTCTTGAACACTAAACCCTCTCTCCCCAAAACTCAAAATCACTGAGGCCTTGTGAGATAGACGAGGACAGTGCCAGAGGCAGGGAAGGACAGTAAGAACCCCTAAGGTAAAATCCCCAAGAGATGAAGAGACAAACTGCGGGACCACTCCTGACCAACAAGTTCAGCCCAGCCTAGGGCGGAGGGAACCCAGAGCATTTCTGACAGGGTGGAAGGAAGGGCACCAAATGGCCTAAGGCGGTCATCCCTTCAGCCAGCCAGGCTGTACACAGCCTGTCCTGCTGGCCCTCCCCAAGTACACACATAGGCCCCTGCTCTGTGCTGTCCACCCCTCCCACCTGACCGCCCGACACCCGATACAACCTCCATGTGGAATATCTAACTCTTTCCCAAGACACTTCTCTGCACCAAAAAACAACTCATTCCCTAGAATGCCTGTGCCTAGCACAACCACAGGACTGTACCAGTTAGTTTACTCCTAAGTCAGAGACCCCACCTGCAAAATGGGCTTTGAAGGCCTGTAACTGTGAAAATTAGTAGGGGAAGGTCAAACACAGTGTTCCCGAAGCCACAAAGGCCTAAGTCCCAGCCTCACATTTGGCACTAACTCACCCCAGGACACCAGGCTAGTCCCCTTACCTCTCGGGGCCTCATTTCTGTAAAATAGGCAGGGCCAACACACAACCCCTGAGCATCCCTGCGGCTCTTCAGTTCTAGAATTAATAATAGATGAAGCATTTCAAAATTTTACTTTCCTGCATTATTAACTATGCTTTTGTGAAATATCCTATGTTTTTGTGGAAATTCTACAACCATGTCTAGGAGTTTGATATACACACCTCTCTGCTGGGGTAAACTATATGACATTGCTAATATTTGGTTCTTTTTGCTCACAAAACAGTAATGTCATGTGGTTCACTCTAAATCTATTTACCACAAGGGCACATAAATGCAGAGAACAATGCTAGCACATTCAGTTCCTGTGCATTTCATACACTTTGGATCATGTCAATCATAGTATAAATTTAAGTGTGATAATGTACATTAAATTCCTAATATAATACCCAGCACATGAGTCAGATCTCAATATTACTAATCAAATCATGCACATTACCCACTGAAATTGCTTTAACTATTTTTCAGCATAAGAAAATGCTTGCTTTCTATCTAGTATAAAAGAGTGCAAAAAAAAAAAAAAAAAGCATTCTAGGTAGAAAGAAACAAACAAAACTTAGGTAGAATAAAACCAATTTTTTAAAAAATCACATCCAGTGAACTGTGCAATTCCTTTTTTCACTCTAGAGATTTGTTTCAGTGGTTAAAACATAGGAGAACTATTTCTTCCCCATCGCTTTGCCTCTCTCTGAAGTAACCAACCCCTAGCAATGAAAGCCAGGGCCAGGGCATGGCCTGAAATGGAGGATAGTTTTTTGCAGTTAGAGCTTATCTAGGACCTTTAAAAAAAAATAGAATTGTTCATGAGCAGAGAGAAATATAAACCCTACTGGTAAACAGTTCTGAAATGATGGTACCTATTTCGTTAGTCTTCCCACACTCCATTTCCCTCTTCACCCTGAAGTAAAGTTTGGGTCAGATGTTACATAAAATTTAAATCCAGGGGAACCTGGGTGGCTCAGTCGGTTAAGCATCGGACTCTTGGTTTCGGTTCAGGTCATGATCTCAGAGCTGTGAGATCAAATTCTGCATCGGGCTCCATGCTGGGCATAGAGTCTGCTTGAGTTTTTCTCCCCCTCTCCTTCTGCCCCTCCCTTCCTCCCACTTGTGCTTGTGCTCTCTCTCTCTAAAATAATAAATAAAATCTTCAAATAAATAAAAATTTAAAAATGGAATATATATATATGTATATATATATATATATATATTTTTTTTTTTTTTTTTTCAAATTCTTCAGCTGATTCCCTTAGCAACAGCTTTACCTTGTACAGCCTACGTTGGATACAGAACACTCCAGCAAGAGTTCTCTGGGACTGATTTCTTAGAAAGCCTACACTGCAGTCAGAGCACAGCTTGTACAACATTTGAAAGGAAAATGTAATGAATGACATTTTTAAAGAAAAATTAAAGTAGGTTCATCGCAGACATATTCCAACCAAACATTTGGTTTAGTTGCTCTGTTCTGCCCTAGGAGAAGACTTCCCTTCTACACTTTTGATTATTACCTAATAGAATTTGGGCTGTTTCTGTCACCATCTTGGCTTTGGGGGTCTATCAGGATGCATGCAGACTGGTCTGGACTGTCGTCAGGGAAATATCAGTGGGCCACAAGTAAACTTAGACCAGAGATTGTGCAGAAAAACAAGCCTCTTAGCAAAGGGTCCCCAAGCCAGAGGAAACACTGACAGTGACTCAGTGTGTGACACAGACTTGTATATATCCTGCTGTCACATGCGTTGGAGAGCAACCCCGACAAGGTAGCCATTAAAATTCCTTTTTGTACCACCTAGATGGGCATGGAAAATATTCACCTCCAGTTTAAATGCTAACTCCACAAAAGTTCAACATTGAAAGATTTAAAGTGGGCACCTGGGTGGCTCAGTTGGTTGAGCGGCTGCCTTTGGCTCAGGTCATGATCCCAGACTTCCAGGATCAAATCCCACATTGGGCTCCCAGCTCTTCGGGGAGTTGGCTTCTCCCTCTGACCTTCTCCTCTCTCATGCTCTCTCTCACTCATTCTCTCTCAAATAAGTAAATAAAATCTTTTAAAAATAAATTAAAAATAAATAAAGAAACTAAAAGATTTAAAGTGTTGTATTGTGTTTTCCAACTGGTGAACACCATCAGGAAGCAGTAAGCTATTTTCTCATCTTCTCATATGGTAATAGCTACCAACTTGCACCTGGAAGGTGGTGAAACTCACCTGTAACAGAGCGACAGGAAGATAGGGAGAATGGAAGAGTGAAGGCAGAAAACCAGACAGCATGGAAACATTTTATCACTTAACAGGACACAAGTTCTTTTAAGACAGGATCTAAAGAGGTAGATTTACATGTGAGGATATGTATCCAATTAAGAGTCAGCCTCAAAGAATCACAGTAACAACAGTTGCTACCATCTTAAGCACTTACCATGTGCCAGGCCACATGCTTTGTACTTTACATTAATTTTCTCACTTAAACCTAGTAATAATCCTTTTTTTCTACCTTTAGAGATAATAAAACTAATGTTTGTGTAGGCTCAGCTTGAAAGGTTGCACAGCTAGCAGACAGCAAAGCCCACCTATTAGGCTAGTTGACCCTAATACAGGTTGTCTCTAAAATATCTTTCCTGGGGACATCTAGATGGCTGTCGGTTAAGCAACTGCCTTTGGCTTAGGTCATGATCTCAGGGTCCTGGGATCAAGCCCAGCATTGGGCTCCCCACTCAGAAAGGGTCTGCTTGTCCCTCTTCTTCTGCCCCTCCCCCAGCTTGTGATCTTTCTCTCTTTCAATAAATAAAATCTTTAAAAAATAATAAAAATTAAACATCTTTCCTGGAGGGTCAGAGGGGAGAACCCTAAGATCTAGTCATGCGCACGGCCAGGACCTTGTATGAAGCACTGAAACACAGAGGCAAGAACAAAGCTGGACCTGGGTATGGACCACACACCTCCCTAAGTTGGGGACCACAGGAGCCAGGGTGCCCCCACAGTACTGTCCTCATTTCTAATACATGTCAATAATATGAATCTTACAGTGTGGTCATGAGGACCCAAGGAGCTAGAACAAAATGTACTGTACTCGCACCAGCACTGAGCTGATGCTCAATCAATAGTCATCTATCCCCTCCAACCACCCTCACTGCCTCCACACACAGTCCATGAAAAATAAGATGCCGAAAGTATGTCTCTCCGACAGTAGATCCAGGGACCAGCGGCAACGTCCCAGGGCAACCACACCCAATATCACTTTGCTTCCCTGAGAGTTGGGCAGTTCCAGGCCTTTAAAAGGCACTCCTGTAGGATTCAGCTCCAAGCCAGGAGCCCATAGAGCACCTGTTCTGAGTAAAGTACAATTTATGTAAGGCCAGCCCTGCTATGGAGATTTCTGACCTTCCAGCCCAGTGGCAGTTACTAAAATGGCCAAGACCTTGTTCTCTTAAAGTGTGGGATCCATCCAGACTGCAAGTCCAAACCCAGTCTTTGGGTTCTAAGTGCTACCTATTTACTTTATGGCTATGGGTAAATCATTTCACCTTCTGATCCTAGCACAGTATCAGACACACAATGGGCACTTGGTAAATAGTAACCAGTATGCTTATTACATATCTCATAGGATTGTGGTTGGACTTTTAAATGTTTGGGAAAGTGCTTTGTATGGAAGAGTCAGGAGACAGTGACGTAGGCAGGAGCGAGCTAGGCAGCAGGGAACTTTGAAGGCAAGCTACTGCAACAACAAACTTTGATGTTTCAGACATGACCATGGGGCTTGTTGGTGGGCAGAATGCTCTTTGTACCTGGGTCAGTCACAGAACATACACCATGACAGCCAGGCACTGGGCTTGTGGAGCAGTTAGGGCCAAAGACACTGCAGAGAATCTACTGAGAAAAATGTCAGACAGTGGCCTGGGCACAACCACAGTGGAATACGGGCCTGACATCATTCACATCAGATAAGCAACCTGAAAGCCCAAATTTGTTTGTAGAGGGGGAAATTTCACTTTCTTGGGTAAAATTTCCTATTTACAGAATGATCAGGATCAATGTGAAAACCACTGCTCAGATAAATTAAAAATAGCAAACAACCTTGAGGATTTTATTGGCAAGGTGAGAATCATTTCTCTCTATCTGAACCCTGATAGAATATAATACCCTTCAGTCTTCCCCTCATTCTTCCCTTTATTAATCAATTAGGACACAAAAAAACTCAATTAAAAAAATCATAGAAAAAGACTTATAAACAACATTCAAATCTTTACCAGTCGTTTGCTTTCATTTAACATAACTAGCTTCTCCATTAAAAGAAAATTAAATAAAATAGGAGATGTTATTGCAGCTGCTTAAGAGGAGATTTGGGGATTTTACTCCTTCGAGAAATAATTTCCACTTCCCTCTGGACCCTCGGCATTCCAGCATTGTGTCCCAGCTCAGGGACACACATGGCAAGAGTGCCTAGTGGCTGGCTGCTGGGCCAACACTGGCTAGAGGCAGTGAGGGACGACAGGATCTCAGATCTTTTCAACAAGGGTGTGTGGAGAGGCTCCCTTTTTGAACAAGCTCCAGAGGAATTTCCATAGCACATCAACATGGAAGGACCAGAATTCCAAATCATTAATTAATGAGCAATAATTCTGAATGATCAGAAGGACATACCAGAACCCTCCTCACCCTTCACTGTTTCCCAGTTGGCACAACTCCTGCCCTAACCTTTCCAATGCTATTCCACCAGCTTGGGGTACCCTCCCTCATAATGCTCACTTCTTTCTTCCTACAAGCTAATTGCTACCTGCCCAAATCTTACACATTCCTGAAAACAGTTAAATACCATTTCTACTCTTTCCTCTGTGTAGCTTTCTGCGATCCTATCAGCCAGAAGTAATTTCTTCTGTGGCTAAATTTCCATTTAATTTGTGCTTTATTTGCATCATTATCACTTTCTACCTTGCATTGTAGATATTAATGCACACATTTCTTCCCGCATTAGGTGGCCAATTTCTAGACAGAAGAGTCCACATGGGACTCACGTTTGTGTCCACAGAACCCAGCCCATGATAGGTACTCTAGTGTCTAGAAAAGGAAACAAATAAAAAAACAAAGGAACAAAGGAAGGAAGGAGAGCGTGTGTCCTTTCTGATAACTTTTATAGTTCTGTAGTTTGCAAAAACAAGCTGAGCTTGCTCCACAGACCATTAACATTTCTATATACACACTCAGCCTGCTAATAAAAGCACACTGAGGATTCTTAAAGGCCCTATAAGAAAGGTTTTATATCCTGGCTTTAGCATCGCTGGCATCTGTGGCATCTAAAACCTGAGAACGCTATTCCTCTGAGGTGTCATTAGCTTTCTGTATGCCTTCAAAGGCTCAAAGACAATTTCCTGGACTCCTATAAGAATGCCAGTTTCTTTCCAGCCACGGCAAAATATATCTTAGCTACCGCTGGAATTGTCATTTGCTTTCTATGCCTTCAAAAGCACTGTGAGAGATATAGCCCGATGCTATTATTGGCACTGTCAGTTTCCCTATGTCATATCAAAAGAGCCCTGCAAAGTTTCTTTGTGTGTGCAGTCTCTGTGTGTGTGCACAGTGATGCTAAGATTATTTTTCTGGTGAAATGCCTTGTCCACAAAGCCTACCCAATTTTTTATCTAATAGCTTCCTAAAGAAAGAATGTCTGGGGCGGTGGGGGAGGAATCCAAAGAGTAGCCACCTTTGTTTCACCCACATCTATATTAAGAGACCAGTGAGAGCAATGCCCTAAAATCCAAAAGAATATTCACATATCGGGCAGAATGGAACCTATCTAGAATTCCACAACAAGAATCAAAATTCAGTCACTATTTTCGCCAAGTAATACCATTAGTTAAGGTATAGACTCTCTTGCTTCCCCTGAAAAGTTGTTATCCTTTATGAGAGAATTATAAACCACCTCCGATTCACAAAGTTGCTGAGGAGTCCACCACACTCTAAATGCACCGTGGTTTTCAATGGGCATGCTGCTGGCATTTAGGGCAGGACCATTCTCGGTTGTGGGGGATTATCCCTCACTCTGCTGAATGTTCTGCATCCCTGATAATGCCAGTAATCATCCCCAGTCAATGCGATTACCAGAAATGCACCTGCCAACATTCCCAGGTACCCAGGTCCTCCTAAGGGAGGTAAGTTCCGGTTGTGCACAGACCAATGGGGACACACACAGGCACACACACACTTTATAATCCTCATTGCTGCCACATGTGTTCTGGGTTATATGTATGCATGTATCACTGGAGAGAGAAAGAAATAAGGGAAAAAGGATGTAGGGAGTGGAACTAACATATGCCAAACGCCAAATGTGAGCAAGTCAGATGCTCACTGCTTTCACAAGTACAAGCAGCTTCGGACACAGATTTGACTTGACTGTTTACGAACACAAAATGCCTTTATATTCCAAGTCACTGGTATCTCTGCATTTGTTCCCTTCCCAGGGCTTGAGGATAGGGAACTGGGAAAAGAAAAATCTAAAAATGCCAATTAACAGCATTTCTACCCCTCATGATCCACAGAGTCCCATCCAGGGAAATTTGTGTTCTAATTGTTACTGAAACTGATCTTTCTCCTTCCCCTCCTCAAAGTCCTGCTTCCTAGGGCTCTGGTTCCCCTGAACCTAAGGCTGGGGGAAGGGGGCAGATGGAGGCATCTGTTCAGAGGGCAAAAGAAGGAAAATTGCCACTGCAATTTCTTCACCTCGTTATTTTACACATATGCTGTTTTGTTTCGTTTTCTCGGAAACCCTGAAAGATGTATATTTCAATTCTCATTTTCAAAGTCAAATGAATTTTCCCAAGTAGGAGAGCCAGTCTGTTCACCTAAAGCCGTGCTCACTTCTCTTTACATCTCTGCCTCTACAATACCACATCGCCACCATTACCACTAATGATAATAACAATACCAAAGAAGGCCCATGTCAAGAAAGAGCATGAAGCAAATTTGTGTCTGTCTGTTTAAAAATAAGTTTCAGGCAACCAGAAGCTAGAGAGAGAGGATGTTCTGGTTGATAGAATCCATCAATTAACCCCAAAGTTCCTCTGTTTGTACAAAACAAAGTTGGGATAGTGTGAGATAGAGTCTTCTCCCCTCGAGGGATTTGCCAACCAGTGAGGAAATTAAGACTTACAGACAGCACGTATTATGCAATGTTGCTGCCTAAGTAAGGCTGACAGTAAAGGCATTTGGAAATTTACCAAGGAGACTTGAATGTCTTCCTCATCTCCTGTCCTGGAAAAAAATATATCAATTTAAATATAATTAACCTAACAAGGTTTTGATATAATTCATTATAACGTGTCCTTCACATAGAAAACATTTAGTAAATATTTGTGCAATGGATGAAAAAACGAGGTAATGAATAGCACCTCTGACAAAACCCAAGAGTTGAAGAACAAAGAATTTTGGGGGAGGTCCTTAGCATTACCTAAAGGAATAAGGTACAATACAGAAGCCCCTTCCCATTCTGGAGACTGGCCTAAATTTAAAATACCACCACAGGCAGAATTTGCCTCATAAAATGTACTTGCACAGACAACAAAGCCAGGCTGAGAGGTGAATGCTGAGTACCTCACTTTCTGGGCTCAGCTACTAGCTAAGGGAGCCACACCAGCCTCCACAGAGATGCCTTGGGAGAATTACAAATTAATATGAGTCAACAAAGTTCAAATACACTAAAAGACAGTCAAAGTCAGAAGTGGCAAAGAACCCAGTAATGCCACATGATCTTGAATATGTTTAAGTTAATGCTTTATTATCACTGGAATTAAAACAGAAAATTCTTAAAGCTCTCCTGAGGAACACATACAGAGGGAGACTATATCTGCTCTCCCCCAGTGCACCATGGCCCATGAGGATGGCCACAACTCACTCCAGTCTGAGGAGCACTGCCCTTGATGAAAAGACAGCAGGCAGCATGCCCACAAAGAGACATCACTCCACATGTGGACAATACAAAAATCCATTCTTCCTGAATGTCTGAAAAAGAATCTGGAATTAAATAAGATTTAAATTCCTATAACACCATGAAGGTAATAATATATAATTTTCCTATCTGAATTTCTCTACTTATACTTATTCAAACTCTGACATTTTTTAATTATGTATTTATTCTACTTAACAACAACCTTGTGAATTTTAATCAAGTCAGCTAAAGTACTTGCTAATTTACCCAATTCTCTTTTATCATAAATATAACAAATGTCCTTAACCCCGGTATCAAATATTCATTGATTGGTTTAACGCTAAATAGTAAGTTTTCAGGGAAGATCCCTAGAGAATATCATTTATTATATCACCCTCTGTTCATTCTTTCTGGGTGCTATCTCTAGTGACGTCTACTCTTGTGAAACAAATCTGTTCTGTAAAGTGACCACTAAACACAAGTATGAACTCTGAACCAAATTCAAACAGTGGCTTATCCAACAGAATGTGGTATATACAAATATCATTCACCCTTTAAAAGGAATGAGATTCTGATGTATCATACAGTATGGAAGAACCCTGAAAATATTATACTAAATGAAAACTAAGCCAAAAACAAAATGACAAACACTGTATGATTCCACTCTATGTGATATATCTGGAATAGGCAAATTCATAGAGACAAAGGTAAAATAGAGGTTTTCAAGGGCTCAGGAAAGCGAAGATAGGGAGCTATTGTTTTATGGATACAGTTTCTATTTGAGATGATGGGAGAGTCCCAGAAATGGATAGTGCTGATTGTTATACAACACTATGTTTTACTTAATGCCACTTTTAACCACACACTTAAAAAATGGTTAAAATGGGGCACCTGGGTGACTCAGTCGGTTAAGTGTCTACCTTCTGCTCAGTCGTGATCTCAGCATCCTGGGATGGAGCCCCAGTCAGGCTCCCTGCTCAGTGGAAATTCTGCTGCTCCCTCTCTCTCTACCCCTCCCCACCACACACCACTCATGCACACTCTCACTCTCTCTCAAATTAAAAAAAAAAAAAAAAACTTTTTAAAAAATGATTAAAATGGTAATTTTATATTATGTATATTTTACCACATTACAAAAAGTAGGGGGTCCAAATAAATGATAATTACAAATGATTTCGTTTCTCCTTTCCCTCATCATACTTTATATATATCTTATTTGTTTATAAGACAAAGTCTAGACAATCACAAAAGATATCTTACAGAAAGGACAGACCACTCCAGAATTTACAAACTGAGAGTGACTAAGAGATCTAGAGCAATGTCTGAAAATTATGTTTACCAAAATATCACTTGTGGTTATCCTTAAGGGATAAAGTTTTTCAATGATTTTTACTTTCTTTGTATTTTGGGGTACTAATGACTTCATTCATAGTAAGCATTCATCATTTAACAAAAATAATGTAGTTATTTATATCGTCAATTAATCTTCAACAAAGCAGAAAAGAATATCCTATAGGAAAAGGACAGTTTCTCCAACAAATGGTGTTGGGAAAACTGGACAATTATATGAAAAGAAAAAAAAACTGAACCATATACCATATAATTCATATACCATATGAACCATATACCATATACCATATATATTCTAATTCCATACACAAAAATAAATTCAAAATAGACTAAAGACCTAAATGTGAGACTTGAAATCCTAAAAATCCTAGACAAGAACACAACCAGTAACCTCTTTGACATCAGCCATAGCAACTTTTTTCTAGATATGTCTCCTGAAGCAAGGGAAATAAAAGGAAAGAGAGACTACTGGGACTAACATCAAAATTAAAACCTTCTGCACAGCAAAGGAAACAACCAATAAAACCAAAAGACAACCTACTGAATGGGAGAAGATATTTACAAAAGACATCTGATAAAGAGTTAGTATCCAAAATATATAAAAAACTAAATCATATTATATATATGTATGTATATATAATATATAAAGACAATGCAACACCCAAAAAACAAATAATCCAGCTTAAAAATGAGGAAAGGACATGAATAGACATTTCTCCAAAGAAGATATACAGATAGACATGAAAAGATGTTCATCATCACTTACCATCAGGGAAATGGAAATCAAAACTGCAACGAAATATCACCTCACACCTGTCAGAATGGCTAAAATCAACAACACAAGAAACAACAGGTATTGGCAAGGATACAGAGAAAAGGGAACACTTGTACACTGTTGGTGGGAATGCAAACTAGTCCAGCCACTAGTTTGAGTATAGAGTATAGAGGTTCCTCAAAAAGTTAAAAATAGAAACACCCTATGATCCAGTAATTCTACTACTGGGTATTTACCCAAATTCAAGGGGATACATGTACCCCTATTTATAAAAGTATTATTTACAATACCCAAGATGTGGGAACAGCCCAAGTACCAAGAGACTGATGAATGGATAAAGGAGATGTGAGATACACACACACACACACACACACACACACACACACACAGTGGAATATTATTTAGCCATAAAAAATTATGAAGTCTTTCCATGTTGCAACAACATGGATGGAGCTAGGAGTATAAAGGCTAAGCAAAACAAGTCAGTCAAAGAAAGAAAAATACCATATGATTTCACTCATATGTGGAATTTAAGAAGTAAAACAAATCATGAAGGTGGGGGGCGGGTGGGAAGAAAGGCAAACCAAGAAACAGACTCCTAATTATAGAGAACAAACTGATGCTCACCAGAGAGGAGGTTGGCGGGGGATGAGGAAAACAGATTGATGGGAATTAAGGAGAGCACTTGCTGTGGATGAGCACCAGGTGCTGTATGGAAGTACTGAATCACCATATTGTATGCCTAAAACTAATATAACGCTGTATGTTAACTAACTGGAATTAGAATAAAAACTCAAATATAAATATAAATATGTGTGGGTGTATGTGTGTGTATGTTATTTAACAAAGAAAGGCTGACTTAAACAGTGTACAATGGAGTCCATTTTGTCTGTCATCTTCCTCCATTTTATTTGGCTTCAACAACTTTGATCTGAGACACAACTCCACTCATCAGGCAGTATTTATTAATTTGATCATTCTAAATTATTAATTATAGGAACCTTGGATTCCTACCCAGGAGATAATCTTCCAAGTATAAAAGTAGCATGATTTCTAGGGTTTTCCTTTCTTTTCTTTCAAAAATGGATAAATATAGAACTTTCCTCCAAAATCTGGCAGAGTTTTGTAGAAAACCTGAGCTTTGGTGCCTTTGATTAATCTTAAATCATAAAAGCTATGGCAAAGGCCTTCTGAAAAGGAATATGGTTGTCTTACTATAAAATGGCCAAAAGACTCTAGTAGCCTAATAGAGGTTGTAATATTGCTATAAGTAATAACACTTACTGGTATCTATTTCTGTGAATAAACTTCCTGTCCTCATTAAAAGAAGGCAGAGGCTAAGATACCACCCACATCACCTATTATATAATACCTTTGTGGATCAATTGATATTTTGAACAACCAAAAATGTTTAGGAGGAAGAACTCTTCTTCGAGATGTTCAGATGACTTTGAAGCCCACAGAATGTATGTATCATTCAGTGTCACATAATGGCTCCCCTTTGCCTTCAGGGTCAAGTTCAAGCTTGTTAGCCTGTTAGCTGAGGGCCTTTATGACTGGTCCCGAATGCTCTCCAGCCTCAGCTCCCACCATACTCCCCATGCTATTTCCCTCCAGCAACAGCTAGCAGTTCCAGACTGATTACATCTCCCCTTAATACCACTGCACAGGTTATTCCCACTCCTAAAATGTTCCCCACTTCTCTCTCCTCTCTGCTTAGCTAACTCCTACCCTCCCCCCCAATTCTTAGGCCAAGTTTTTTATTATCCAGGTTCAATTTCTATTAAAATTTTTATCTGGGCCCCCCTGCTCCTGGCCTCCAGCCCCACCACATCAACCCTTCCAACCTTGTGAGAAATTTGCCAAGAGTTATTGACCCAAATGTTCCAGGATCCTGGGCTATACACAGAATGAGAACACAGTAAATATTTTTCAATGAATGAATGATGCCATTGAACTAATGACCTTCCACATTAAGAAGAATGACATCATCACCACTAGCCATCAGGGACATTCAAATTAAAACCACATTGAGATACCACCTTACACCAGTTAGAATGGCCAAAATTAGCAAGACAGGAAAGCAACATGTGTTGGAGAGGATGTGGAAAAAGGGGAACCCTCTTACACTGTTGGTGGGAATGCAAGTTGGTGCAGCCACTTTGGAAAACAGTGTGGAGATTCCTCAAGAAATTAAAAATAGAGCTTCCCTATGACCCTGCAATTGCACTGCTGGGTATTTACCCCAAAGATACAGATGGAGTGAAAAGAAGGGCCATCTGTACCCCAATGTTTATAGCAGCAATGGCCACGGTTGCGAAACTATGGAAAGAACCAAGATGCCCTTCAACAGACGAATGGATAAGGAAGATGTGGTCCATATACACTATGGAGTATTATGCCTCCATCAGAAAGGATGAATACCCAACTTTGTAGCAACATGGACAGGACTGGAAGAGATGATGCTGAGTGAAATAAGTCAAGCAGAGAGTCAATCATCATATGGTTTCACTTATTTGTGGAGCATAACAAATAGCAAGGAGGACAAGGGGAGATGGAGTGAAGAAGGGAGTTGAGGGAAATTGGAAGGGGAGGTGAACCATGAGAGACTATGGACTCTGAAAAACAATCTGAGGGTTTTGAAGGGACAGGGGGTAGGAGGTTGGGGGAACCAGGTGGTAGGTATTAGAGAAGGCACAGATTGCATGGAGCACTGGGTATGGTGCAAAAACAATGAATACTGTTACGTTGAAAAGAAATTAAAAAAAAAAGAAGAAGAAGAAGAAGAAGAAAAAGAACGAAAATTCCCACGGAGTCAGGTTCTCTTACAAGCTGCCCAAGCAGTACCAGATTCAGATCAAACGAGAGGTGTGAAAAGGCCAGTTCTCCACCCATATCAGGAGTCAGCCCAGTGGCCCAACTATATGCTCTCTTCTGGCAAGGATTTAAAGTTTAACCAGAAAAGAAACATACCTGGCCTGCATGATAGGGAGTAGGATGAAGAAGTAAGAAAGTGTCCTGTACAGTCAAGGACCTGAGATCCCAGCCCTAGAGGCCAGACCTAGCCAGAAAGTTGCCCTCTGCTCTTCAAAGGGAACACCTGACAGCCTTTGTACACTCTAGCATGTTCTGGCACAATTACTGGACTTTTCCTCAAGATCTGGAAGACTATCATGGTAAATCATCTAAAATCACAGCATTGTCTTAATGACCAAGACATAGCAACAAGTGGTTTGTCAAGTAGATGGAACTGGTGACTTGCCTCAAGGCCTCTTAGTTCAAATTTTATACTTTCTTTCGATCTTACAATTTAGTATCTCAATTTAAACATGAAGTAAATTATCTTCCAAAATAATAAATGTTCACTACCTTTCTAAATAATAAAATACATTTTCCCAGCACATAAACCAACAGCTTTATTTTTATGCTAGAACTGATGTGAAATTACATGTCATGAATTATTCATATCATCCAATTTAATTCAATTATTTTTACTGAATTCATATCTAATCCATAAAAATGTTTAACTCAACCAAAAAAAAATCATCTCTGCACCCTTGAATAATAGATTTCTTGCAAAAATTCAGGAATGATAAGCATATATTTGGTATTTGAAATGACAAGACATATTATAATTGTAATGGTGAAAATAATTTTAATTATCTAACCATATATTCTGTTCTATTTACTGACTGATGTGTCATAAAGGAAAACTTATTTATTATCAAAGTAGAATCATGGGAGCAAGAAATGAGTCTTAGTTCCAATTATGGCACCAAAGTCACTTTGGGGTTTTCCCCAAGATTCACAAGTATAGCAAGCAGATGCTCCCTTAAATGGGAGCAAATACCTTGCCCAATTAAAAGCATAAATTTGGGGGCACCTGGGTAGCTCAGTGGGTTAGAGCCTCTGCCTTCGGCTCAGGTCATGATCCCAGGGTCCTGGGATAGAGCCCCACATCAGGCTCTCTGCTCAGCAAGAAGCCTGCTTCCTCCTCTCTCTCTCTGCCTGCCTCTCTGCCTACTTGTGATCTCTGTCTGTCAAATAAATAAATAAATTATTTTTTAAAAAAATAAAAGCATAAATTTTGTACTTAAGGAAGAGAGATTTATAAAAAAGAAATCAGAAAGTGCTGTTTGTCTTTCTCTGACTTATTTCACTTAATATACTACCGTCTAGGCCCATCCATGTTGTGAATGGCAAGACTGCACTCTTTTTTATGACTGAGTAGTATTCCAGAGTGTGTGTGTGTGTGTGTGTGTGTGTGTGTGTGCATGCACATGTGTGTGTCACAGATCTTCTTTTATTCATTCATTTATCAATGGACATTCAAGGTGCTTCTATATCTTGGCTATTGTAAATAATGCTGCAATATACATAGGGGTGGATATATTTTTTTGAATTCATGCTTTCATTTCCTTGGATAAATATCATGTGATTCTATTTATATGTGGAATTAAAAAAAAAAAAAAGGAATGGGAAAAAAAAAAAACAGAAACAGACCCATAAATACAGGGAGCAAACTGGTGGCTACCAAAGGGGGGAGGAATGCGCAAAATGAGTAAAGGAGGAATGGGCAAAATGGGAGGTACAGGCTTCCAGTCATGGAATGAATAAATCACGGAGATGAAAAGTACGGCACAGAGAATATAGTCAATAGTACTTTAATAGTGTTGTATGGTGACAGATGGTAGCTACATTTGTGGGGAGCATAGCATAACCTATAGAGTTATTGAATCACTATGTTGTACACCCCAAAATGCTAACATTGGGTATCAACTATACTCCAATTAAAAAATCTTTTTTAAAAAACCAAACAGAAATCAGAAGGGGGAAACCATCACTCCCTTCTTTGTGAAAAACCCTTTTGGGTTCATGCACCTCACCTACTGACCTCCTCGGAAACGTTCCTGCTTTTGTCCATGTCTTTGGCAATTGTCTCTCCACCTACTTCTCTGACCCGAACTCAAGGGTGGTCTCAATGCCCCCAAAGAAAGCAATGGAATCCCTTTGCCTCTAAGTTCACAGATGTCTTCCGCTCCACTGACCTTCACCACCACTCATGCCACACAGATCTGCAGCCACGCCCAAGCCAGAAATCCCTCTATCCCTGCAATCCCAAATGTCAACAAACCATTCTCTGACCACAGCCTCATAGAACTTTTCCTCTTTCTCATCATCATGCTTATTCTCAGACTTCATCAAGCCTTCCCAGCCCTTCACCCGACTATGTTCTCTGGATCCACTAACATTCCTAGTAAGACCAAACATCATAATTCATCATTTAAATCACTCTTTTTCTTTAACAATCTGGAAGTCTTTTTTTTCTTATAGGCCTATTAGGCCATGGATTCATAAGGAATAATTTCCAGTAGCTCAAGTTCTTTTCCACTGATTCTCACACACTCTTGCTCCTCTGGCTGGAGGAGCCAGGTGCTTTAGTTGAACCCATGTACCCTTCCCTTTGGTTTCCTTCTTTGTCTGATTTCTGTTTCATGCATTTCAGGAAGCAATCTTGGCTCTCAGAGTGCTTAATATGCTCGTTCTTGCTCTTGCTCATAAGTTCTCTTAACACTTCTGGCAAAAACCTTGTCCTTAACTTGTTTGTCTATAACAACCCCATACTAATACTTTCAGTCCAATCCTTGGTATCTACAATATCATCTTTCTTGTAGCTTCACATGTATGCTGCCAAAGGAGCAACTCTCTGTTTTCTAAAAGGCCTAGAGAACATATAGCCAGTGCCTGTCTGCTTTCCCTTTATGTTCATCTTTTTGATAAATTATTAGAAAATGGTGATTCCAAACAAAAGGCTTAAATCACTCTTTGTCCCAACCTCCAACTCTCCTTTAAATTTCTGCTACACCTGCCCCACAGAATCCCACACCTAGATCACTGCCACATCTATTTTTTCCACATCTACAGCCTACTGAGCACAGCTAGAGGAGGTCACACAGTCATTTAGGTTGGTGCCATGACCAAGTCATGGTCTCACACCTCAGGCAGACCATCCACCCCATCCAGAAGTCATTCTATATGCCTCCAACAAGCTCCTCTCCCACACGCCACATTATCTATCTCAAACCTTCTCCACCCTTTTCAAGTCCCCACCTCCTCATTTCCTGTCTACTCATACCTCACAGAAATATCTAGAAACCATCAGGAAGGTACTGTCTTAATCTGGCCTACTATAAACAAAATTATCTGTGTCAAGTGCATCCTTACTGCCAGGTTCAAAGGATAAAGGACTGTCTTACCTGTACCTATTTCAATGGCATTTTTTAAGTGACTAATTTCTTATTATGTTTTTCCAAAATGTTTGACTTGATTTTAAAGCAAACAACATCTTATATTTTTGCACTTCAATTTCATGGGTTTGCCTAATATATATAATTAAATGGTGTAAACTTAGTAACAAGCCCAACTGACGCAAAAACATTTGGGAACAAACACAACAGACTCTTGGTAATTATAGAAGTGCACAGATACACAAAAACATAGCCTACTAGCTGAAAACATTCAGTCTAGCAACATATCTATGGTGGTTAAAGAGAGAATAAGGCTTATCAATTAATACAGTGAGACTTTTAAGTGAAAATCACCCAAGAGAGCTTCTACTGTTGTTTTATCCTTTAATTTTACAAGTGTTTTTACAAAACCATCTTTTCTACTATATTCTAACTTTCTATGCCTTCTCATTTTGGTAACCTGAGCTTAGTATCTAGCACAGTTCCAAGGAAATTATAGATGTTTAGCAAATGTTTTGAATTGAGTTGAAACAAATTAAACTGAGGTGATAATGGCTAAAATATATAAACACCCCAAAAGTTGTAGATGCATTTTTTGTGTGTGACTAAACCATATAGAGAGGTAAGTCCTTATAGCTTGGTATCACTAACCCTTTGCACACATTCCATAGTGCTAACCAGACACCATAACATCAATTGGCAAATTATAGGTCTTAGTGCAAGGCACTTCTTCCAATTAGCAAAGAAAGCTCTTCTTGTTCACAAACTGTAAAGTCTATCTCCTTCCTACTTGGTACAATTACAAATTCATTGTAACCTCAGCAGAGCCCTCGATGTTTCTAAATACTCTGTTCACTTATGCCTAAAAAGTTCCTCTGCTGGATATTCTACTTGCCCTTTTGGAACTACTCTCCACTCTTCCCTGCCCTATTTGAGTCCTATATGGACTATGCATTAATGGGCTCCCTTGATTTCCACCTTCTAGTTGGCTTTGGCTAATGGGAGACACTGGCAGAAGCCTGGACAAGACTGTCTACAAGTATATTCCTCTGGCTGTCTCTCCCTTTCAGGCCAGAATTTGGCAGTGGTTGTGTCCCTCTACTGAAGGGCACAGTTCCTATGGGATGATCCTCTCCTACAGCACAGCTCCATTCTTGTAATTGCCCCCTCCTTTTGCCCCTTTGGATCCAGTAGTGGTAAAGCTTTTGCTAACTCTGGGGTGCTCCACCATCCCTCAATGCTTTCTTTTAGCCCTGCCCACCTTTGTAACCAGTGTCTTCGTTCAACTTTCTCCAATTATCCCTCTTGAGTACTTCTGCCAGGACCCTGACCAAGACAGTCCCTTTGTCCACTACACAGAGAGATCATTCCAAGACTCTACTGCTGTCAGCATTCTACTCCAGGACCAAATTCAAAGTCTTCCACTCGATCCCATCTCTTCTCCTACCCTAAGACTATTCTTCACCAACAAGCTGGTACTCTTCAAGAATCAAGCACATGCCTCTTTTAGTACTCAACACATTTATCACACATTCCTTTGAACTTTTTTCTCTCCAAATGGACAAGGATGTGTACTAATCATCTCAGTACCCAAGTGCTTATCAGCGAACCAAAAATATATGTAAATACCTTGTCACGATTGCTTTTCCATACTAGAGTAACTCCACACTTCAATCATTTAGTCCAGTGCAAACCACTCCCAAGTATAGAACTTAATCACTATTCTCTGAGGTTACAACAGAAAGCACCTTAACCAAACAGCCTTTACTACCTTCTCTAGATACTAAAGAAGGGGACCCAGTGAAGACTTCAATAACAGGCTCCTATAGTGTCCTATCATCATCTTGTTCATGAAAAATCTTTTTCCTTCAATAGACGCCAATTCATATTTTTATGAAGACATGTATTTTATGGACAAATTATATAGCAATATTAAAGCATACCAGAAATGATATCCAGGATAATGGATCTCCATTGGGTTAATAGTTGTAATTCACTATTATGCTTTCAGAGAGTGCTTATGTAGACACAAACTATGAATTATAAGGAAGCAGAACAAGAGCCCACACAGACGTATAAGAGCTAAAGGTCATACTACAGGTCCTCCACATTCACAGGGAATTCTAGAGGTCTCAGAAATAGAGGAATTCTCTTTAAAGGTCTCTAGAACCTGCCTTTATGAATACTGAGATCCACCCAGAGGGAGCAAAAATCAGGCAGGGCTAAGCCAGAAAAGCCAAGGATTGTTGCCTTCCAATATTCTAAGCACCAATGACTTGCCCCCCCAAAATAACCCTATATCCTTGCTGTTCTATCACCAGCCTAAAGACCAACTCTGCCACTGAGGGAAGGGAGGGGACTGGATAAGAGTAGTAGATAAGTAGGTAAGAGACAAAGGGTAACAGTGGAGCTGGGTTGGTTTTTTTTTTTTTTTTTAAGATTTATTTATTTATTTATTTGACAGACAGAGATCACAAGTAGGCAGAAAGGCAGGCAGAGAGAGAGAGAGAGAGGAGGAAACAGGCTCCCTGCTGAGTAGAGAGCATGATGTGGGACTCGATCCCAGGACCCTGAGATCATGACCTGAGCTGAAAGCAGGGCTTAACCCACTGACCCACCCAGGCACCCGGAGCTGGTTTTAAAGAATGTGAAAAGTTTACTAACTAGTGAAAAAAAGGGAGGTCAGTCTAAGCAAAGAAAACAGAAAGTGCAGAAATTTGGGAAAAGGGCAAAAAAAAAAAAAAAAAATCAAGCACAGCATATGGTGAGGACCGATAGGAGATGGGAATAACAAGGTGGCTTGCAGTTAGATTGTAAAAAATTTGAGTATTCAGCTGAGGAGTCTGGACTCTATTGCAAGGAAAATAGAGAGCCACCAAAGGTCTTTGAAAAGAGAAGAGATGATTAGGCCTATAGTATTTCCTTAGTAAGATTATAAACCACCTGAGGTAAAGATATGTGTTCTATGAAAAAAAAAAAAAATGTGTTCTATGATTATTTATGTCATCCAAGGACCTTTACACATAGTTAGAACTACAATTTACATATTTTGTTTCCCCTTATCATTTCCCATAGTTCATTGCACATAGCTAATACTCAATTGATGTTTGCTGAATAAATGAATAAAATAGTCATTATTATAAAGTTTTTTCTATAATCAAGAACATACACCAGTGACTAATTGTATCTGCCAAGGCTATATAAGCAATGAAGTAAAACCATTACTCTAAAGCAGGAGTGACGAATAAAAAAAGCTAAAACTAATATTGAAGATCTGCCGACCAACATGAGCCCAGGGGGACATCTAAAAGCCAGTGAAAATAAAATAACCAGAAACTCACTAAAACCCTGTAAGCACCTTTGATTTGGTGTCTGTATATTTCCTGACTAATGAAAATTAAATAGCTCCTCAGAGTGATGAAGTGTTCCGCATGTTTTCATTTACGGTCAACCTTTGATATCTTCCGATCAAGATGGAATGTGACATTCATGTGAATTCAAACACGGATGTAAGGACCCAGGATTTTCCTTAATCATGGCAATCAGAGATTCGTTCAAAACTAAAAATGAGAGTAAATTTATGTTTTCTCTAACACTTCTAACTGGTTCTTTGGAGCAAAGAGAGTCCAAGTTACCAAAACTTAAAATATTTTAATACTAGCAAGTAACTTTCACCACTATCAACAAAAAGCCTAGGTAACAGGGCAAGCACATGTAGTGATTGTATTCACATGTATTCACATCACACCACAAATTACTATCCAAATATACAAGATACTTTATTGGATTAACAAAAGACATGGTCCCACCAACTAAGATTCACTCTAATACCCAGAATATAGAAACTTACATTTCTAGAAATCCAGTCTCTTTCTCCATTCCTAAAGAGAAGAGCCATGAGTTCACACTTAATTCAGGACAGAAGAGCCCACGCTCCCCTTTGAACGCACTTTGTAGCTGGCCAGCAAGCATGGAAAGAGCACTGTGCAGACCCAGCCCAAGGCAGAACTGTGGTCTTTCCAGATTCTCTTTGGTGCTCCTTCTAGGGACTGTCTCCTCTCTTTCTTTGCAATCCTTCTCTTTAAATGCCCAGTGATCTCTCTGGCCCCAGGGCACCCTCTTCTCTAACCTCTCTCTAGACTTACCTATCCTTCATTCCATCCTTTGTCATTGCTCTTTCGTTGAAGATCAACTTGGGAATTCAATCCCCAACAAAGCAGAGATGCCTAATTAAATGCCTTATAAAGTCCTGCAGAGGAACCCCAATGCTGAATGAGAACTCCTGAGATGCATAAGAAAAAGAATTCCAAGACAGATCTTAGGCATTATTCAGCCAGAGTTATTCTGGGCAGCTGTGCATATTCAGTACCCTCATATTATTTCATGAGGTAAACCAACTATTGTGCTAATATCCAAGCCACTACCTCACATACAGCCCAAATAGAACTTGTATTGAACCTTGTATTCAACTCTAAGATGCCTACTTCCACCTTAGCAGACCTTGCTCCAGGCTCCTTCAGGATCCCGAGCTTATAACAATAGCATGGTATCACACTACATCAAAATTATTTGTCTAGCCTCTTGCCCCAATAACCTATAGATCCATCTTTGGACTCTGTACCCTAGAGCCTAGCACAGTGTTCAGCACACAGTAAGTATGCTTGCCAAATCTGTGAAATTAAGGAACTATTCTTTGGTGCATTAACACTATAATCTAACTGGGGTTTTAATGTCATTAGTTGCAAGGATGGATCTTTGCTTCTTTGACACACAGCTGTAAGCGATGTGTCATGACCACCAAGAGCAAAGTTCCTGTTTTGGCAGCACTGGGTCACAGCAATGGCTACAGCTATGAACTGACACCTTTTTCCCCCTCTAAACTGCCATGAGTTACAGATTAAAGAAATGTGCAGTATCTATGGGAATGGCAGCTATTCTGACCCTATTGCCCCATAACATGTGTATTTTTTTTAAAGCAGTTATCTTAATTGTTTTTAAAAATTGACACAGTTTGTATTTTTGTATATTTTCTGTTTATTAGTTCATTCATTAAAGAGGTACCGGGTGTAGGCTATGGTCTGTTCTAACTTTTCTAACTGCTAGGGAAACAGCAGTGACTAAGACAAAATTCCTGTACCCATGGGACTGTCCAGATTCCTCAAATTCATCATGCAGATCTATGAGGCTTCCCTAACCATGAAATTGAACTTCTTGTCTTCCTAAGAACTGAAAAAGCAAATACAGGTTATGGTATCAATCTTTTAGAAAACTCAGTAATATTTCTGACTACTTCCTCTATCAGATCAATTCTGATTAGTCACTGCATTCATTTCCTAGGGCTTCAATAAGAAATTACCACAGATTTGGTGGCTTTAACACAGAAATTTATTCTCTTGTAGTTCTGGAGGGCAGAAGTCTAAATCAAGGTATCAGCATGGAAATGCTCCCCCAGAAGGCTCTGGGGAAGGATTCTTCCTTTCCTGCATACTAGCTTCTGGTGGCTTGGTAATCCTTGCTATTCCTCTGTTTATACCTGTATCACTCCAGTCTCCACCTCTGTCTTCACAAGGTCTGTCTTCGATGTGTGTCTTCCCATGGGTCTGTCTTCCCATGGTCTGTCATCCCTATATGTCTCCACATGGTCTGTCTTCCCTGTGTGTCTCCACATGGTCTGTCTTCCCGGTGTGTCTCTACATGGTCTGTCTTCCCTGTGTGTCTTCCCATGGTCTGTCTTCCCTGTGTGTCTTCCCATGGTCTTCTCTGCATCACTGATCTCCTTACCCTCCCACAAAATCTAAACCCCACATGACTGCAGTTTCTCTTCCAACATTGTAGGGATATGTTTTTCCTCACAAGTATTTAATCTATCTCTAATTTATTTTGCTAAAAGGTGTGAGATAGGGACATAACTTCACTTTTTTAATATAGCTAGCCAACTGCCACATCATCAATTATCCATCCTTCCAACTCTGATGATACAATGTCATCTCTATCTTAAAATAAATTCCCATCTAAACCTAGGTCTACTTTTCCATCTATCCATTGGCTTATTCCATTACTAAAGCCACACTCTTCACTAACTTTATAGTATGTTTTAATAAGTCCTCTTCTTTGTTGTCCTTTTCTTTAATCTCAGGTGTTCTCATGCATTTATTGTTTCATTTGAGCTCTATAATTGTTTCAGTGAATCCTTCAAAAATTTTTCATTGGGATTTTTACTGGATTTATATTTCATTTACATATGAGATTTGAAAAGAATTGACATCTTTACAATATTGATTCTTTCATTAACTTAAGGCTTCCCTTATGCCCTTTACTGAAGTTTTATAGCTCCTTCTCATATGTCCTTTCTTTAATTTCTTAGCTCATTCTCTGGCTCATCACTTCATTCAACCATCCTTCTCAAGCATAAGGACTTTCTTTTGCCAGGGAGTCTCCTAGAAAAATCCCAAACATGGATCAATCCAAGTGCTCGGCTTCAACATGCATTTACTTGAAATGAGATACCACTTCACACCTACCAGGATAGCTATAAGGAAAAACATTAAAAACAAGTGTCAGCAAGGATATGGAGAAATCAGAACCCTCATATGTCATTGGTAGATATGTGAAATGCTGCAGCAAATACAGAAAACAGTTTGAAAGCTCCTCAAAATGTTAAACATAGGCTGTCATATGACCTAGCAATTCTACCCCTAGGTATAGCCCCAAGATAACTGAAAATATATGTCCACATAAAGACCTGTCCATGAATCTTCACAGAAGCATTGTTCATGAGAGCCAAAAAGTGGAAACAACACAAAATGTCCATCAATTCATGAATGGGTAAACAAAGTGTGGTATACCCATTCACTGGAATATTATTCAGCCACAAAACGAAATGAAGTACTGATATATGCTGTGATATGGATGAACCTTGAAAACATTATGCTAAGTGAAAGAAGCCAGATACCACAGGCCACCTATCATATGACTCCATTTAAATGAAAGACCCAGAATAGACAAATCGAAAGACACAGGAAGTAGATTTGTGGTTGCCAAGGGCTAAGGGAGGGAAGAATGAATAGTGTCTACTACGGGGTACAGAGTTTCTTTCTAGGAAAACGAAAAATATCTATAATTAGACAGTGATGGTGGCTGCACCAATTTGTGAATATACTAAAAGCCACTGAATTGTACACTGCAAAATGGAGAATTTTATAGACTATGAATTATATCTCAATAAAACATTTTTTTTAAATAACTTTCCAAAAACATGCAAATACATGAGCTAGCTGCTAAGGGATTCTAGAATCACCTATACTCACAGACTGTTGCCCCTATAAACTCATGGTCTTCTACCTTCCACATTTTTCTAATCAGTTCTCTTTCATTCTCTTCTTAACGTCCAGTGCACATTTTATTTTCTACTTTACTCAGACCTCCAACCCTGTCACCTCCCATTCACTTTCAGCAGATAACATCATCTCAAAGAAAACTTCCCCACTTGCAATGGCCAAACCTATAAACCTCGTTTTTTGTGCCAATCCCCTCTTCTACCTTCCCCTTACAGGGATGGGCTGTTTCTCTCCTCTTCCAAGCTAATCCCTGCACTCTGTATCCTAGTCCCCCAAAGAATATCCCCCCACCTTCTGTAACTTCAACTTTTGCCTCCCTCCCAGCACTTGCTCAAGTCCATCCTACATAAACAAGCAAGCAAACAAACAAACAAAAACCCCCGGGAGATATCATCATGATAACAACCTAAGTCATTCCCAACTTCAGTCCCTCTCACAAGACCACCAACTAGCAACTATCCATAAATAAGACACCACCGTGAGAATCCCAGAATCCCAGGGTAAGACTAAAGCACCCTAATAAGCCACAGAGACCAAAAAGGACCATATTAGAAGGATAAGAAGAAGGACTAAACTCTGATCACATCACCCCTCCTGCAGGCTGGCACAGTACTGCACCAAGAGCGCCCCCTGGACCTACAATTCCTTCATGGAAAAAGAGAGTCCAATATAGACATCTAGCTACCCCAGTATTACAGGGTGACTCCTGGGAGACCTACTCAGATCTTACCACATACAGATCACTAGGGAAACTTGCAGAGCTTGACCAACAGGGATCAGATAGAGTTGACACAGGGAGCAGGGCTTATACCAACCGGCCCTGGGATTGTGGGAAACCACATCCCTGTTTGCAGGGGCACTGGAGCACAAATCCCAGTCAGTGGCTCCGTCCATCTGAAGGACTAAGCTTGGTTGGCAATTATACCTGAAGCCATACTAGCTGTAGAGGCTATATATAATGAGCCTGCCCAGACAGGGAAGCAAATTTGCAACCCTGCCCACCTATTGAGTATAGTCTACATATTTGTCTGACTAGTGGGTCTGGCCAGAGAAGCTGCACTATCACAAAGCTCATCCTATAGCCCAGCTTCAGCAGGGCTTGGCAGGGAACCAGGCCATCAATCTGGCTCAACTGTTGCCTCCAACAACCCGAAAGCCTCTGGCCTCCAACAACCAGAGAGCCTAAAATAACTCATGGAAGCCTTAGAGCCCAGCTTATGGTACTGCCTGGCCACAGAATGCAGCCTACAGCCCTAATCAACTGCTTAACAGAGCCTATGGCCCCACCTAGACAGGGAGTCTAATTAGACACCTTGCATAATCTCAGAGCTTAGCCTGAAGCCCAACTCAACAAAGGAGCC
The DNA here is from genome assembly GCF_030435805.1 of Mustela lutreola. Taxonomy (NCBI): domain Eukaryota; kingdom Metazoa; phylum Chordata; class Mammalia; order Carnivora; family Mustelidae; genus Mustela; species Mustela lutreola. The sequence continues at coordinate 152,830,322 of NC_081290.1, read as the reverse complement.
TGGATAGTTTCTCCTGCTTGACTGTGGAGCACAGTCTCTAGACCCACCCAACTTCAGGATATAGCTGAAGGCCCTTCCGATCAAAGAATTCGACCAGTGTGACCTTGCCCAACAGCACAGCATGGCCAACAACCTACCTGACTTACCCTGCCAAGGAACAAAGTCTGTGACTTTGTTCAACCAGAGGTAACTGCAGACTCTATCTAATTATATCACCTTCCACAGCTAGAAGCTCTGCCAGATCAAGAAGCCCACCCAATGGCCCTGACTGAGCACAGAGGCCAGCCAAGAGGCTCACCCAACCACACAGCCCAGCTAGTGTCACCCCTCCCATCCTTAGAACATAGGCAGAGACCCCAACAGCAAGTTCCACCTGCTATGAACGTTACCAGCTAACCTGTCTAATACCCCAATCTGAGCTGACTGGTGAAGGTTTTTCTCCCTGAAGCAAACCTGTGAAGTCTGAAAAGTAGAAACTTTTTCAAATATGTGATACTAATAGGAAGAATCAAGGATCACAAAAAATCATATAAACATGATATCACCAAAGTAAACTAAAAAACTCCAGTAAGTGACCCTAAAGAAATAGAGATCTATGTACTATCAAAGATTTCAGAATAATCCTCTTTAAAAAGAGAGAAAGAGAGAGGAAGCAAGATGGCAGAAAAGTAGCAGACTGAAATATTATTAGGTTCCAGGAGTTCAGCTAGATAGTTATCAAATCATTCCAAACACCTATAAATGCAACAGGACATAGAAGAGAAGAAGAGCAGCAATTCTAGGATCACTTTCTGGAAGGTAGGACATGTGGAGACGTGAATCCAAAGCAACGGGAAGATAGAACCCAGTGGGGAGAGGCCGGCTCCTGGCAAGTGGTGGATCAGTAGAGCACAAAATCAGAACTTTTAGAAGTCTGCTCCACTGAGGGACGTCACTCCAGAGGTCAAGCAGGGGTGAAGTCCTCATGGAGACAGTGTGGTCTCGGGACCTGCAGGGTCACAGAAAGATCAGAGGTGTCTGAGTGCGGTAGAGCTGCCAGGTATTGAAGTGAGGAAGCCAGCTGCAGACACGGAGCCAAGGAGTGAGCTCTCAGCTCAAGGTTACCTTAAACCATGATACAAGGCACAGTCGGTCACTAGTCTTCGAGCAATGACCCCACAAGTGGCAAATCCAGAGAGACCTTCTCCCTCCTCCTCTAGAAGGAGTGGTGCGGGAGCAAACAGCAGGAATCTGTTGGGTTTGGAGACTCCAAATGGGCCATGCACCAGAGACAGAAACACTTGGTCACAGGCCAGGTGAGCTTGGAGTGTGGCTGGAGACCAGGGAGATGGGAGGGACTGATTGCTTTCTCTGAGGGTAAACTGAGGAGTGGGGCTCAGAACTCTTGGCTCCTCCGGGCTGGAGACTTGGAAGCCACCATTTTCACTCCCATCCTCCAAAGCTCTATGGAAAGCATTCAGGGAAAATGAGCTCCCAAGAGCTGAACCCAAGCAATCAATTTGTCTGGCCCCTGGCAAGGGTGGTGCAATTCCACTTTGGGCAAAGATATTTGAGAATCACTGCAACAGGCCCCATCCCCAGAAGATCAGCAAGAACATCCAGCCAAGATCAAAATCACCGATCAACAAGAACTACGGAACTCCAGAGCTAGGGGAAAGCAAAGCACAGAATCCATGGGTTTTTCCCCATGATCCTTTAGTCTTGCAAAGTTAAATTTTTTTTATTTTATTTTTTCTTATTCTTTTTTTAACTTTTTCTCTTTTAACATTTTTTAACTATTTTATATTAACAATACCTTTTTTAAAGAGAGAGAGAAAGACAAATCAAAAAAACAGACTCTTAAGTACACAGAACAAACTGATGGTTGCCAAGGAGGAGGTGGGCGGAGGGACGGATGAAATAGGTAAAGGGGATTAAGAGTACACTTATCATGATGAGCACTGGACAATATACAGAATTACTGAATCACTATATTCTACACCTAAAACTAATATAACACCATATGTTAATTAAACTGGAATTAAAATTTCAAAACTTAAGTAAATAAACAAAGAGAGTAGTCCTCTTAAAGAAGTTCAGTGAACTACAGGAACACACAAACAACTAAACGAAGTTAGGAAAACAACACATGAACAAAATGAGAAGTTCAACAAAGAAATAGAAACCATAAAAAATTAAAAAAAAAAGAAATTCTAGAGCGACTGAATTAAAGAATTCAGTAGAAAGGTTCAATGTCAGACTCAACCAGGTAGAATAAAGAATTAATAAACTGAAAGACAGGTCATTTGAAATTATCCAGTCAGAGGAGCAGAAAAAAAAAGGAAAAAAAAGAGTGAAGAAAGCCTAGAGACACGATCAAAAGAAATAAAATACACATTATGAGAATCCAGAAGGTAAAAAGGAAGTGATAGGAACATAAAGATTATTTAAAGCAATAATGGCTGAAAACTTCCCAAACTCAGGGAGAGGACTAGACATCCAGATTCATAAGGCCCAAAGGACCCTAATTTTATTGAACTGCAAAGGGCTAAAACTAGACACACCAAAATTAAATTGTCAAAAGTCAAAAATGAAGAGAGAATTTTAAAAGCAGCAAGAGAAAAGTGACCTGTCATATTCAAGGGAGCCCCAATAAGATTATATGCAGATTTCTAAAAAAAAAAACAAAAACAAAAACAAAAAAAAAAAAAACTTTGCAGGCCAGAAGAGAATGGAATGATATATTTAAAATTTTGAAAGGGGGGGGGGGGACTAGCAACCAAAAATACTATACCCAGCAAAGTCATCCTTCAGAAATGAAGGAGAGATACTTTCCCAAACCAACAAAAGCTAAGGGAGTTCATCACTACCAGACCTGCCTTTCAGAAAATGTTATACAGCATTTTGCATATTGAAATAATGTGCTAATTAACATTGTAAAAACATAGGAATGTGTACAATTTACTACTACTTGTAAAAACACAGTCAAAGCCACATTCCCTAATATTGTAATACTCGTATGTAATTCATTTACAGTTCTAGTTTAAAGGTTAAAAACCAAACATATGAACTACAATAATGAACTGTGATAATTTGTTATTGGATTCACAATACAAAAAAGATGTAAATAGTAACATCAACATCCTAAAATATGAGGAGGATGTGGGAAGAAATAAAATTTAATGTCTCTGTATATCATTGAATTTAACTTATCAGATTAAAATACAATGTTATAAAAAAAATAAAATAAAATAAAATACAATGTTATAATATTTTATGTAAACCTCATGATATTCACAAAGGAAAAACCTGTATTAGGTACACAAAGGAATATGACAAAGGAGTCAAAGCATACAGCCACAAAAGCGTCATCAAAACAGAGACAAATGCAGCAAGAGAGGAAGCAAGTAACAAAGGATCTATAAAACAGAGAGCAGTAAAATGGCAATAGTAATTCCTAACCTACCAATAATTACTTTAAATGCAAACAGATCAAATTCTCCAATCAAAAGACATAGAACGGCTGCATGAATTAAAAAAAAAAAAAAAAAAAGATATGCTGCCTACAAGAGACTCACTTTAAGGACATACAGACTGAGAGCAAAGGAACAGAATTGTAGGATATTTCAACAAATAATAACTAAAAGAAAATAGTGATAACTATACTTATATAGACAAAACAGACATTAAGCTAAAAATGGTCAAAAGAGACAAGTAAATCATTATAATGATGAAGAGGTCAATCCATCAAGAAAATATAACAATTGTAAATATTTATACACACAGCATCAGTGCACCTAGTTATATAAAGTAAACACTAACAGAAGTAAAAGGAGAAATAAACAGCAATACAATAGTAGTTGGGAGCTTTAATACCCCACTCTTAACAGTAGACAGAGACTCTAAGGAAACTGAAGATTTGAACAACACTATACACCAAATGCATGTAAAAGACACACTCAGAACATTCCACCCAACAACAGCAGAATACATATTCTTCTCAAGCGTACATAGAACATTTTCTAGGATAGATCATGTTAGGCCCCAAAACAAGTCTCAACATTCTCAACAAGACAAAACATATCTAATACCTTTTCCAGCCACAATGGTATATGAAACTAAAAATCAGTATCAGGAAGAAAGCTGGAAAACTCAGAAATATACAGCATTAAACAACATATTCTAAAGAATGAAACTGGATTTCTATCTTATACTACTCACAAAAAATTAACTTGAAATGGACTAAAGACTAAATGTAAGACTTATAACCATATAAATCTGGGGAAAAGCTCTTTGACACTGGTCTTGGCAATGATTTTCTGGATATGACACCAAAAGCACAAGCAACAGAAGCAAAAATAAATAAATGGAACTACATCTAACTAAAAAGCTTCTGCACAGCAAAGAAACCATCAGCAAAAAGAAAAGCTTATCTATGAAATGGAAGAAGATATTTATAAATCACATATTTGATAAAGGGTGAATATCCAAAATACATAAAGAATCCATACAACAGCAAAAAAGAAAGAAAGAAAGAAAGAGAAAGAGAGAGAGAGAGAGAAAGAAAGAACAACTTTATTTTAAAAGTAGACATCTTTCCAAACAAGATACACAAATGGCCAACAGGTCTATGAAAAGGTGCTTAACATTACTAATCATCACATAAAGGAATGAAAACCATAATGAGATATGACCTTGCACCTGTCATCAAGAAAGCCAAGTGATAACAAGTTTTGATGAGGATGTGGGGAAAAGGAAACCCCTGTACACTACTGGTGGGAATGCAGATTGGTGCAGCCACTGTGGAAAACAGTATGAAGACTCCTTAACAAAGTAAATAAATAAAAATAGTACTACCATATGATTTAGCAATGTTACTTCTGAGTATATATCTGAAGGGAAAAAAATCACTCTCTCAAAAAGATACCTGCATGAAATAAGTCAGACAGAGAGAGACAAAGTCTGTATGACCTCACCGGCATGTAGCATCTAAAAATGAAAAACCAAACTCATAGCAAGAGACAGCAAACTGGCAGTTGTAGCAGGGGTGTGCAGGAGAGTTGAAAGGATGAAGGTAATCAAATGGGACAAATTTCCAGTTTTTAAAATGAATAAGTTCTGGGGCTGTAATGTATAGCATGATTATAGTTTATAATACTGCATTATATATTTGAAAGTTGCTAAGATAGTAAAACCTAAAAGTTTTCACCACAAAGAAAAAATGGTAACTATGTAAGGTAATGAAAGTATGAATTAGCCTTGTATGTGTTGACTAACATGTATCAAATCATCACTTCGTATACGTTAAATTAATACAATATTATTTCAACCGTATCTCAATAGAGCTCTTTAAAAAAATTGTCCTCATCAATGCCATACCTTCTGCATTATTAGTCAGCTCAGGATGTTGTAACTAATAAACCACAGACTTGGTGGCTTAAACCACAAACATTCATTTCTCACAGTTCTGGAGGCTGAAAAGCCCAAGATTGAGGTGCTGGCTGCTGGTGTCTGTTAAGTCTACCCTAGTTTTCGGACAGCTATCTCTCTGTTGTATCCTCCTCACATGGCGGAGAGCAGAGAAAGAGAAAGCAAGCTCTCTGGTGTCTCTTCTGATAAGGGCACTAATCCCATTCATAAGGGTTCGACCCCCATGACCTAATTACCTCCCATAGGCCCCTTCCTCCATACCTTCACATTGGGGATTTGGCTTCCACAAAGGAATTTTAGGGGGACACACACATTCAGGCCACAGCACCCCCCAAATCCAACGCAGCCCAGGTCCTGACCTCTCTGCCAATTGTCATCTGCGTCTCTACCTCCTGTCTTCCAACACATTCACCCAACAAACACTTAGTGAGCACCTACTAGGTGAAGACACAGTTCTCCACTCTGAGGATACAACAGCAAGCAAGAACAAGATTCCTCCACTCTTATGCCATTCCTATGTTCTAAGTGATGGGAATACAGAGGCAATAAACAAGTAACAAACAGATGAGATGACTACAGAGAGTCACCTTGCTGTGAATAAAATAAAACAGTGATGTGAAAAAGTGACTAGTGGGGGTGAAGGTCTGCTTTAAATGGGGTGGTCAGGAATGACCTCTCTGAAAAGGAGACACCCAAGCTGAGACCTGAGTGATTCAAAGGAGCCAACCATTAAAGTTCAAGGCTTCCAGAAAAAAGGAATTGTATCCCTGGAAGGCAGTAATGAACTTGGCAAGTCTGAAGAATAGAAAAACTTCCCCAAACTTCCAAAAACTTAGGATAGCCCCAACTATATGATAGTTTCCATATCGTTCTGCGTTTTCTCCATTATGGAATTTATAACACTATATTAGAATTGCATTTAATTAGAATTTAATTAATTATTGAATAATTTAATGTAATGTTATTTATTTAATAATTTAGTAATTAATTGCATTTAACTTATTCAATGCAATTGGAATTGCATTTAATTGAATGTCTTCCCCAACACACTGCACGTTTTGCAAGACAGGAAGCTTAGCATATATGATAGACATGCAATAAGTACCTTTACATGAACTTTCCAGGAGTTATAACCAAAAATGACATTTTTGTTTCTTTTCCAATATTTGCATTTATTTATATTGTTTATGGCATTGGCTGAAATTTCTAAAACGAGGCTGAATAACTATGAAAATACCTGGCATTTTATCTGGTCATGACTTCAATATGAAATTTTTTTTTTCCACCAGCAAGTTAAGTGATATTGCTAATGGTTTTTGCAGATACTCTATCGTGTGAGGAAAGTCATTTTCTATTTCCCATTGACAAAGAGCTTTTTGTTTATATTTAAGAAAAAGGAGACATTGGATTAAATCAAACTGTTTTGAGTCACTCTCAGGATGACCATACAGTTTTTCCCTCTAACAAATTGATAGGACTCATTACAATCCTAGCTTTCCTAATACTGTACTATCCTTGTGTTTCTGGAGTAAACATTACCTGACTATGGCAAATTATTCTTTTAAAATAAGGAGGTGGTTTTAGAATGTTGATTAAACCTGGAACTTGGGTGTCAGAACTGACTAATGAATTAGAGAACACACAAAATGCAAATAAAGAAAAAGAAATCTACTTGGGTAAGTCAATGAACCTAAGAACTGAGTCTTTGAAAAGAATAATAAAGTAGATAAATTTCTGGCAGATCTGACCAAGAAAAAGGACTGACCACAAAAGCCCAACATTAAGAATAAGAGGTTATATGCCCAGATGAAGTAAGCCCAGCCAGTCCTCACTAAAGTCTCAGTCTCCCCACTGTTAATCACAGAATATGCACTCACTGAGGGGGGGTGGTGTGTGCGAGGCTTAAATGAGGCAGTGTGTTCAGAGGACATAGTACACAAAGCACAGTGCTGGCTCCACTGAGAAATAAAAAGAAGTTCTCTTTTTAAAACAGCTAACATCTTAGATTTGGCTTTTATCCTGACTGTCCTTAACAGGTTATTCCAGTCTAATAACATGAATGACCACATTTTTCTTCTTCTTCTATGTCTGCAAGATGTTACATAATCTAGGCATTCTAGCTATATACTTTGCTTTTAAAACTACATAATCCCATTGGCATTTTAGATCCTAATTTCTTAGCTTTCTCTTCTCCATGCCTTTCATTATTCTTGAAATACTTATACTCTTCTACCTTCTACTTTAAAGGCAATTTTGGTAATTTCTATTTTCCAGAAATTTCTATTTTCTTAGAAAATCATCCATTTAAACATATATTTTCAAGTAAAGTTTGACATAGCATTCTCCTTGTGAAGTCCTCTGCATCTGAGGTTTGTCTCTATGGCAAGAATCCTAACTTTCCACAGCAAGGTCTTCAACAAACTGCACCACTTCCTTCCCACTTTACCTTTTAGGAGCCTACCACACCCTCAGTGCTCTAGGCACATGGACCTATTTGCCAGACCTCAGCTATCCCATGAGTTTTGTCTTCCTATCTTCACTTACGTTTTTCCCTGCCTGGACTGTCTCCTTCTGGTCCCTACACTTGATACAGTTCTACTCATCATTTAAGAACCAACTCAAATGTCAAATTCATTGTAGCACAGAATTGATCATGCCTTCCTCTGTGACTTGGTAAACCTTTGCTCATAATACTTCTCATGGTACTTCTCATAATGGGCCATAAATGTTTTTATTTCTCTGCAGCCAGATTCTGTTTCCTGATGACAGACTGTACCTATTTAATTTCTCTTCCTTTTTAACATCCTTGCTCTATCTAACCCTAGTACAGCAAATGCAAAATGCCTGGCACATAGTAGTAGCTCAAAACTATATTCTCATAGCTGCTTGCACTTGTGCTTTACAATCTGTGGTGATATACAATACACACACACACACACACACACACACACACACACAACCTACCTAGGTAACATATACTTGGTCTGTCCCCCCACTGTGCTGAAGAAAGAGATCTGAATTTTTTGCTCTCCACTGTATCCCCAGTTCTCAGCATAGCACCTAGCATATGGAAAATACTCCAAACATATCTGTTAAATGAGTACTATTTAAAGGAAATTCAGTAAGGCTGAATCTACATGAGGCAACTAATTGAGAGATAGTATTAATCTAAGACAGCTTGGGGATTTGACATATTTAGTAGGTTTTGGGGGTGCCTGGCTCGCTCATGAGTAGAGCATGCGACTGTTAATCTTGAGGTCATAAGTTCGAGCCCCACATTGGGCATAGAACCTACTTAAAATAAAAAATAATAATAAAGTAAAATAACAGAGATTTGAGAGACCTTCATTCTAGAGCCACCAAACGTGGCAGTTAGGTGAGGACCCATTAGGAGGCTAGAGGAAAGTCTGTCACTCTTGTGGCATAATAGCTTTTGAAACAATGGTGGCCAACCACATGAAGGAAAAGCTTCTGTCTCATTCCTTCATTCAACAAACATATATTGAGTACCTACCTTGTGTCAGGTACTTCTGGAGAGACTAAACATTCCCACATTAAGATACTTCCACATCCCCAGTCATATACCCTTCCCCTTGTAAGTAACACATGATATGTTAAAGCTATGCAAAAAAAAAAAAAAAAAATTTACCAAGAAACCTGTCTGACAGTCCCTCCCTATGATGATTCCGCTTGCTACAGGAGAAGGGATGGATCAGTCATAAGTAGGCTTAACTTGGGAATCTATTTTATGTATTTTGAGGACCTAGCATCCCACTGTTTTCACTTTTACAAAGTATTTAAAAGGAGACAAGATTAAGTGGCCCTGTGAGAAAAAACTATACAGCGGTGTAGGATTACAATGAGGGAAGAAGCCAGGGGGAGGTGGAATGATTTATGTTCACAGGCCACATAAGCATTCCAGATGGCCCCAAATTTGTCCTTCAGCACCTATCTGACATCATTCACCATACATTCATGAACCACGAACACACAGCCATGTAGTAGGTACCAAGGCATGACAGAAGCTAGGTCCAGATGATCAAAGTGAATCCATCACAGCCCAGAAATAGTCCCCCTGTCCCTGGTAACAACAGAAACTCTGTCATCTTACTGGGGAACTAAGAGGCTCTATGTAGACAAATAAAGCAAGTAAGAAATTTTCAGACTTGCTTGACCGCTAGACCTCTAACTAGGACAGTGATAATCTGGCTCTTCTGGGCACTTGTCCAACTGTGCCTTGAGAAAATGTTGCTCTGTATTTTGCATGCCCTTCTGTAGTACAGAAGTAGCTAAATTGGACTGGGTTAGAGGAAAGCCAGGCACCTAAATCATGTCATATATAAATGGTTGAATACAGAAGGGGTATTTTTCAAACACGTGAAAGGCTGCCACATATCAGAATTAGATTTTGTTCTGTATGACCTCAAAAGGTACAAGGAGGATTAGCACATGAAAGTAATAAGAAGAAAGATCACAGCATCACAGCTCTATAGAATAACCTACCAAAGATAGCACAGGTCAGCCAGCCTTGGAGAAAGCGAGATCTCTATTGTGAAGACCAAGACAGTCACTTGACACAGATTCAGCAAAGGAGACAGAAGGATCAGAGGAGGTGATTTTGCTGGATAATATTTAAGTTATTGTCCAAATATGAGAGCCCATTTTAAAAAGTACAGCAAACAACTAAAGAGAATCTTAAATGCATTCATCAGACAATGAGATGAGTGGGCAGTGGTGGTTCTCATTTATGCTATTTCTCCCACCTAAACTCTTCCCCCTATTTCTAGCCAGCAGTGACTTATTTGAATCTCTCTTGGCTGCAGACATCTCTGATATGAATCCCAGTGGGCAAGAAGATGGGAAAAGAGGCTAGAGAGCAAGCCACAAATCTGGACAATCTACATCTATGAAAACAAAAAATCACCCAAGAATGATTAAGAGTTGAGCAAAATAAAATGGATGGTGGTGGAAGCTGGCTTCTATTCAAATCTGAATTAAAAAAAAAAAAAAATACCAAAATAGGCCAAATCTTGCTTGTTTCAAACCCAGCTTCAAAGAGATATTAACTAAACAATTTTGATGGTGCGAGAGAGAACCAAGGAGGGCCTAAATTGTGGGCCTGGGTGACAGCAAGGTAATAAAACTGGACAGGAGCTTAGTACATGTCTACTGAATGCATGAATCACTCAATGAGGCAGCCAGCCTTGGCCACAATCCGAGAGCCAGGGATTAAGTGAAATCTAGGTTCTTGGGAATAAGAGATGATAGAACCTACTGAGGGCAAAGGTGTCAAGTAGAACATACCCATAAATATGTTGAAGTCAGAAATTATGGTAACCTATCTTTCACTGGCTAGTGATGGTAAAATCCAGAGCTAAGTAAGGTCATGTTCAGACTGGTTTTGGACTGCATGCTACCGTTTCATCACTACCCTGGACAATTCAACCATCGGTGGGAAAAGATGGCAAGCGAACTTCACGAAAGTAATGACTTCAGTTCCTCATTTTGGTTCTTCACAATATATACTGAACTACTATCAGAGACAAACTGCTCTTGAAAAACAGCATGGTATATTTTCAAAATGTGTAAATTCAAATGCTGAAAGCACATGACAAGGAAAAGGAAAGCATGCATACACTTCGGCATTTTAGTACTCTGAATATTAATTCTATTAAAATTAAAATTAAGTGCTAGGGAGAGAAGGATTAAAACTGATATACTTTCTGATGTCAAATGTGGTTCCTTTGCCAGAGTACTTATTTTAAAGGCAGGCACTATATGCATTGTATTTCCTGGTCTTAATTTGTGTTTTGCTATGCTCAACAATTTTAATGCCAAGAGGAAGAAACTAAGAAAGAAAGGGAATGTGCTGGTCTGAACCTGGAGAGTTGATCTAATTGAACTGAAAAAATTAAAAACACTTCTCCATCTGTTCAGTACACCTGCTGATGGAGCACTACCACAGGTAGGGAGGAAATCCATCAGAGACCAGTTATAAATAGATTTTTATTTCATCTGCTAAAAGCCTGGCAGCCGAGGTGGGAGGGCTGCCCACATTGGCAGCCAGGCAAAAGCTCTGAGCTGCTTTTGTGTTTAGGTGAAAGGAATAAGGAGACAGAAACCAGCAACAACAAAATAAAGCAAATTTCCCAATAACTCATTTGACAACCAACCAGTAGTCACTAAGTTCGCTTAAAGCATGTCACGCATTTCTGAGTGCTGGGGAGATCAAATAATCTGGCATTATTTGGATGGCACACCCCCTTGTGAGGAGGTATAGAAGCCCAATGGACAACAGACATGTTCACCCATCAGTTCTGTATACAAAGTTTGGATGTTCCAATTTCCCTTGTGGCACCCATAAAATTAAACCAAGAGGGAGGGGCATATTGATAGCATGATATTGTCAACTTTACTGACACGCCATATCTTTCTGAGGATATAAGGTTGATGGAAATTCCAATATACTAAAATGTCAACTGGAATCAAATGTGTTCATGGACAAGAGAAAGCAGCAAGCCCAATCCATGAAATCAGTCTATGGAGAGACCATGAGTGGTGAGAAGCATTAGGGTCCCTCCTTGTACGTGGGAGTCAGAGACAGGAACTCCTTGTCACATCCCCTTCAGCCTCTAGACGGGCGCCTCACACCTAGAGCAAGGGGAGCAAAGGGCAGTCAAGCTGAATGAACCAATAGCAAGGCCAGCGACAAGACGATCTTCCTCTTTGAGTAAAAACAGGATCAAATGGATGCCTCAAGAAAGGACTGATGTGAGTATTCAGAGCAGATACTTAAGTGCAAAATGTCAACGATTATATTTTAAAAGAGGACCCATGAGAAGAGGAGTGGGGAAGAGTGAAAAGGAATAGGTTTCATTTCACTGGAGACCACATACGCTTAGGAGAAACTTCCTGATGCCCTTCAAGGATGTTAAGGATATTACCAACAAGATAATGACCCGCTATTCTGTCTCTACCAAGGACAACGAGAGAAATGGGATCGAACTGTGGCAAGGGAAAATTGGGTTAAATATGAGGAAGAATTTCCTGACAGCCAAGGTATTAAACACTGGAAAGGGAAACCAGAGGCGATTAAGGATGCTCTCTGGAGGTCTTTAAAAAAAAAGTCGAATAGCTTGGCAACTATCTCGGGGTAATTTAGGTACAGTTCCGCCCGCTCCTCTGGCCTTTATCAGTGCTCTAATTCATCCCCTGGCCCAGACAAGACACATTCACCACGGTAAACTACAGTCACACTCTGTTCAATAATGAGCTCTCCGAAGGAGAATAAGCATTAATAAAATGGCAAAAGCTCTCTTAGAAGTAAAACTCATTTTTCTTTATTTAAACTGCACATTGGGTTTTTGTGGTTTTCTTTTCCTTTTTCTTTTTTTCCCCTAACACTTACATCCAGAAATAGCCAAACAAAGCTCATCTCCACTGATCTGTTATTCCAAAGCATTAAAAGGAATCCAGGTGGAAGATTAAGTGTGGAGAATGTTCTGAGTCAGAGACCCACAGAATAATTTATTATGCCCCTCTTTGCTAGGTGCTGTTTAGCATGGAGCACTGCTGCACAGAAATTCTAGTTTTCCTCCTCAGAAGGCTAAAAAGAAAAGCAGATTCCCATTGGTTTGGCTACAAAGCAGCAAACTAAATTATCTCCAGCATTCTAAAATCAGGAGTCTTTGTTTATTTTATGGCTCTCTAGTCAGTCTCATAGTAAAAAACTTCAAAAGAGTTTCACATTCCAAGAGGTCCATGTTCTTTAAAATATTTGAATTTTAAATCTCCCTTTATGTTGGGGTGCCTGGGTGGCTGAGTTGTTAAGCTTCTGCCTTTCACCCAGGTCATGATCCCACGGTCCTGGGATGGAGCCTTGCATGGGGCTCCCTGCTCAACGGGAAGCCTGCTTCTCCCTCTCCCACTCCCTCTGCTGTGTTCCCTCCCTGGCTGTGTCTCTCTCTGCCAAATAAATAAATAAAATCTTTTTTTTTTTTTCTAATCTCCCTTTATGTTGAAGAAAAAAAGAAGGGCTTTTCAAGGAGGACTCTCTTCTTCTCCTGTCAGAGCTGTCATTACACTTGATTGAATTTAGCTGCAGTCTCTCTTCACCTCTGTATGATAAGCTCCATGAAGGCAGTATGTAGGTTGTGTCCAGTACTGTATCATCATCACTGAGCTCTAACAGACACTCAGATATTAAATGAATGATGGACTGACCACCTGAATGAATGAATGAATGAATGGTAGAGGATTTACCTAAGTAGGTGGTCCCAAGTAAACATGGGAAGGTCACTAGAAGCTGCTCTTCTAGTGACCCCATCATGGAGTGAACAAATGCCAAAAAATGGAATGAACAAGGCACTAGGAGACAGAAGACTTGATGTGAGCTGCAGTGTCACTAAGCCAGCACTTCACCTCTCTGAGCCTCAATTTCTCACCTGAGATATGGACTGTGTGTGTGTGTGTGTGTGTTCCTCAAAGGGCTGTGGTAATGTGGGTAAATAGGAAAAACAGAATTTGTAATTAAATAGAGGACAGTTACTCTTTTCACACATTCTTTATTGAAGATTTCCATAAAATTTTTAAATCATGAAGGAGTAGTACAAAGATGGTATTTGATGCCAACTGCTGATTCCAGGAAAGATTTCAGTAAGTGGGAGAAGGAAGTATGACCCACGTTCCGCCAGGAACAGAACATTCAGCTAGTTTCCGTGTGGTCGGGAGGCTCATTCACCGCACATCCTAAGGCAAACACGCACTGAGCCAAGTACACAGCCACTGCCCTTAAGAAAGGCAAATCTGCAAACTCCAGACCAGGAGCTTTTCCTCAAGATTTGGATTTGCAAGTCCAGTCTTCCACCAGTTCTTCATCTCTACCTAGAACTCTGCCCACCTACACTTGCTCACGGCAAACTACCCTCCCACAGGCAGTGGTGCCAAATGGCTTAAGCATAACCCAACGCCTGTCAGTAAAGTGAAGACAGCATTCTTTCACATCCAATTTTAAAACAGATATATAATTATATATAATTATCGAAGCCGTTACATCTAAAGAGTAACCAGCAGGGAAAGGAGAGGGAGGGCTCGGTATACAACACCCAGCATGGCCCCCAATCCTCCTGGTTTCTCAATCTTCTGTGTGTCCTTTTGTTTTGCAAAGTGATTTGGGAGATTAGGTGGGATTTTTTTTTGAGGCGGGACAGCAAGGAAAGTTGCTGAATAAGTGCTACTTGGTTGCACCACAAAAGATACCCAAAGAGCCTCAGCCACAACTCAATTCCACTTGCCCCAACAGTTTGAATTTCTCAATTAAGTTATTTTGTTAGCAAGAGGACGGGTTAGGGAAAGGAGAAAGCGCTTACTGCAGCGCGTTTATTCACTGTATAGAAATCACTGTAATAAGATCAACAGAACATTCTTTCTGCGGGCCCAAGAACTCCAATTTGCTAACGCTGCTGATGCAATGGGAATGTGCCCAAGTTACCGGTGTGCTATAGGAGGTTCTGCAAATAACAGAACGTCACAATAGTCATTTATTCAATAACTGGTGCTCAGAAGCTCGGAATCTGTCCATTGATTTCAACTGACCAAAAGTCTATGTGAAAATTAAGCAACTTTATCCTCTAGATATTAATTAAGGGGATAAAATTCTAGTTCATTCAAAGAAATATTAGCCTCATTAGCCCTCTCCGCCACATCCAAAAGCATGGATTATTGTAAGTATTATTACTAAAACCACCTTTGAGAATAAAAAAATCAAAGTATTCTAATTTTTCAAACACATAACATAGCTGACTTCAAAAGTTGCTGTAAGGAAAATAAACTAATCAAAGGTTAGGCAGATATTTTACCCTGTATAATAAAGGGCTGGCATATAAACATACTGCTAACTAATAAAAATAAGACAACTGAAAAGAAAAATGTGCAAAGGATAGGAATAGAGAATGTACAGAAAAAGTAATCTAAATTGTCAATATAAAAGGATGCACAACCTAAGTAATCAGGTACACAAATTCAAATAACAAAATATTTCTTGCACACCAGATTGACAAAATGTCAAAGTCTGATACCAGCAAGTACTAGCAAAGACATAGGAGATAACAGAGATAGGACAATGCCATAATGTTAATTGGTACAAATGCTTTGAAGAATAATCTGGCATTATCGGGACGCCTGGGTGGCTCAGTTGGTTAAGCGGCTGCCTTCGGCTGAGGTCATGATCCCAGCGTCCTGGGATCGAGTCCCACATCGGGCTCCTTGCTTGGCGGGGAGCCTGCTTCTCCCTCTGCCTCTGCCTGCCACTCTATCTGCCTGTGTTTGCTCTCGCTTCTCTCTCTATGACAAATAAATAAATAAAATTAAAAAAAAAAAAATAATCTGGCATTATTAAGTAAAGTTAACATATTTGGCAACTCAATTCCATTTCTAGGTAATTCCCCTAGATATCGCAAAAATGTACGGAAGACACGTGCAAGGTGTCCATGATAGCACAGTTAGCACAAGGCAAAAATGCAATGTCTACAACAGAAGAATGGATAAACCAAAATGAAAAGCTCTGTGACATCAGACCTGTAGTAGCAACACAGATCAATCTCAGAAATATCTAATCTCATCTGCAAAAAGACAGCCACGGTATAAAATCATTTTATATGTGTTTTAAATTATCCAAAATAACAGTAACAATGTGTATGGTTACCTATACATGTTGTAATATTACAAAAATGTATATAGAAATGTTCTACACCAATTTCAGGGATGGAAGGATAGGGCTTTAGTTATATTCTGAATGTTTTATTTTCTTTAAAAAAAGATCTGGAGCAAATGAATATAGCATTTGTTAGTTCTGGATAATGAGTACATGGGTATTCACTCTGTCTTATTCAGTACTTTGCTAGGTGTTTTCATAATTAAGAGTTTTTAAGTGTTTTAAAGACACATGTATATAACTCATAATCTCTTGGCACAGAGCCCTGGAAATCATACAGAATCAGGTGCATTATCCTTAACCCACCATAGTCATATGCTTGAAGTAGCTAGACTAGATAATTATCTCTCCCATTTGTAATATCAGTTAAATTGCTTTCAGGTATTACCTCGTTGAATATTCTTTACAACCTCCGATTCAGGCATTATAACACCCATTCTTCTGA
This sequence comes from Mustela lutreola, assembly GCF_030435805.1. Classification (NCBI taxonomy): domain Eukaryota; kingdom Metazoa; phylum Chordata; class Mammalia; order Carnivora; family Mustelidae; genus Mustela; species Mustela lutreola. The sequence goes on along the minus strand of NC_081290.1, from coordinate 152,813,757 downwards.
GAGGAAAAGTCAACTTTTAGAGCTTCAGCATTTTTCCCAAGATCACCCCTTTCATAAGTGATTCAGTACTGGGATCTGGTACTGTCATTACTATACCACAGATGACCACTAGGCATCTCAAAAATGGTATTCTAAAGCCATACGCATCATCTTTAAGGTCTATGTTGTCAACCTGAAACCACAGGTGAGTTAGCAAATGAAATGAAACACTTATCACTGCATTACTTCAATCCTTCTGTCAAATCCATTTCTTCTGATGATTTCTAATATACTGACCTCTTCTAAAAATAAATTATAAGAGTCTTGATAAAAGCCAGCATATTATTAATGGGAAAAATGGAAACCTTGCCCAGGTAGGTTTTTCTCTTATTTAAAAAATAAAATTCAAAGTTAATAAAGTAAAAAATATAATCTTGTTTCTTCACTTCAATCTTTTATTCAATGTGTTAACAGTAAACAGATACTAATCTCAGGGAAGCAGATGATTAGAGAGGGCTAGTGAGAACTTAAACATCATGAAATAACTTATTAAACACAAATTAGCACCAACAATAGAAGCTAAATTTAAGGGTAACAGCTCAGAGACTATTCAGGCTATTTCACCACAAAACTAGCAATCTAAATAAGAGTATCACCAATGGGGAACATGAATTTTAAAAGGCAGTAACAAGGCACCCCTCCCCCCACAAGCTGTAAATAAAGGCCAATGAGGAACCTGGACTTCCATCCCCACCTTGCAATAATGAAATGCTCGCTTTTCCCCTACAAACATGGTGTCAGTGGAGTCTATTAAAATGGAAGATTTAGGGGCACCTGGGTGGCACAGTGAGTTAAGCACCTGATTCTTCATTTTGGCTCCAGTCATGATCTCAGGGTCATAGGATCAAGCCCTGTGTTGGGCTCCACACTCTGCTTGAGATTTTCTCTCCCTCTCCCTCTGCCCCTCCCCCCCCACACTGACATCTCACATGTACATGCATACCCCTGCTTGCTCTCTCACATAAATAAATAAATCCTTAAAACACACACACACACACACACACACGATTGAAATAAGATCGAGAGTCTCATAATACCCAAAATATCCAGGATATAATCAAAATTCCTTATCCTTCCAAGGACAAGGAAAACTTCAACTTGAATAAGAAAAGACTATCAGCTGATCCCAGTACCAAGATGACACAGATATTGGAATTACCTGAGAAGGATTTTTAAAGCAGCCGTCAGAAAAAACTTTTCAATAAGCAATTATGAACAGACATGAAACAAATGAAAATATAGAAAGTCTCAGCAAAGAAAGAACAGATGAAATACATTAACTGAAATTAAAACTCACTAGGTGGGCTCAATAGCAGAATGAAGATAACAGAGAAAAGAATCAGTGACCCTGACAATAGGAACAACAGGAATTACCCAATCTAAACAACAAAGAAAAAAATAGAATAAAAAAAAAAAATGATCAGTGTCAAGCACCTGGAAGACTATAACAAAAGATCTATCATCATATCATCACGAGACCTAGAAGGAAAAGAGAAAGAGTGCAAACCTTAAAAAATTACTCAAATGTGGCTGAAAATTTGCAAATATGGCAAAAGACAGGGACACCTGGCTGGCTCAGTCATAACAGCACACAACTCTTGATCTCAGAGTGGTAAGTATAAGCCCCACGTTGAGTCCAGAGATTACTTAAAAATAAATAAACTTTTTTTTTTAATGGCAAAATACACAAGTCTACATATTTAAGAAGCTGAGTGAACCCAGGATAAATCCAAAGAAATCCATGGCAAGCTACATCACAATTGAACTCTTTGAAAACTAAAGACAAAGAGAAAATTTTTGAAAGTAGTGAGAAAGAAATATCATCTTACCTAGAAGTGAAAAACAATTGAAATAACATCAGATTTCTCACCAGAAACTACAGAGGCAGAAGAAAGTGGTACAACATTTTTCAAGTGCTGAAAAAAAAGGGAACTGTCAGCCTAGAATTCTATATCCAGCAAAAATATCCTTCGGGAAAAAGGGAAATCAAGACATTCTCAGCCAAAGGAAAACTTAAAGACTTATTACCAGTAGACTGACCCTAAAAGAATGGCAAACAGAAATGGTAAGAAGGCTAAGAAACTACTTTGTGTTAAAATTAAATATGATAATCACATTCCATGATACTATATAAGTATTATTTTATGTCAGTGATTACAGTAGCACCTTGGTTAACATACCATGAGAAACTCCACTAGAAAATAATTTAGAGATGATAAATGTGGCATTTGGGTTATTTCAAAAAAAAAAAAAAAAAGCTAGACATCATGAGCTCATAGTCTATAACCTCCTACTTTACCATTATCTATGCTGAAAAGTCAAAGTCAATTTACATCACTCCAGCTTACAAGTTTTTCAAAAATATAACCTGGTACAAGTGCTAATACTGCCTATTGATTCAGCAATCCCATTTTGGGGCCTATACCCAAAAGAACTGAAAGCAAAGACTCATACAGATTATTTGTACACCCATGCTCAAAGCAGCATTATTTACACAGCCAAAAGGTGGAAACAACCAAAGGTCCATCAATAGAAGAAGGGATTTAAAAAAAAAAGTCTATATGCACAATGAAATATCATTCAGCCTTAAAAAGGAAGGAAATTTGACACATGCTACAACTGACTGAACCTTGAGAATGTGGTGCTAAGTAAAACACCCAGTCACTAAAGGACAAACACAATATGGTTCCACTTACATGAGGTGCTTAGAACAGTCAAATTCACAGAGACAGGAAGCAGAATAGTGGCTGCCAGGGACTAGAGGAAAGGGAAAATGGGAAACTGTTGTTCAATGGGTACAGAGTTTCAGTTTTACAAGAAGAGTTCTGTGAATGGACGGTGGTGATGACTACACAATGTGAATGTGCTTACTGCCATTGAACTCTGAACTTAAAAATGGTTAAGATGGTAAAGTTTATGTTATGTATTTTTACGACAATTTTTTAAAATTTTAATCAAAAACAACAAAAAAGAATAGTATCTACTATTTGTTCAGCACTTGCTATGTATCAGGGAGTACACTAAGAGCTTTGCAGATATTTCCTTATGTCTCTTCTCAACTGACTTTGAGGAAGATAGCATGATCTGTTTTACACATGAAGAAACTGGGTTTGCATAACTAGACCAATGTTCAAAAAGTAAAAAATGTAGTCTAAATCAAACTGCCGTTGGTAAGACTCTGAAGCCCATTGTCTCTAACCCATGATGGTGGAAGGACTAGGATAAAGCACTCCGGAGTCTCTGGGAACAATTCCATCTTTTCAAGCAAGGGAAAATAACTCACAGTGGCCAGCAGAGAAGAAGATATGAATGGCACTGATCTATGGAATGAAAAAGGATGGCATCGCTACAGAGGGACTAGTTCTTCAAAACCCGAACTTTAAAATATTTTCTACAAAACTGCAAGATCATTAGATGATCCTAATTATATTGGAACAAGAGATTCTTAGCTATAAAACAAAAGAGAAATTTGTAATTCTTAAAACATGCTGGAATACAGAACACAAACAGGTAACTTCTTTCCTTTTCCACAATTACTTCTAGAGAAATAAAATAATCTCGGCACAACCAGTGACAAAATCAAGTCACATGTTATAGTTGGTGCTGTTATTCATGACCTACTGGGTTTCAGAATACATTCCTAACTTTAGTATTCTCTGAACCTTTTCTTTCCCTTCACTAAAATTTCTATATACCCACTTCTCCTTATTCCACCATGTTCTCTGGAACCCCACCAATCATATCCCCTATCCAACCTGGATCCCACAGGCAAATATTGCAATGCTGCCCTCCTTTGCCCACATCCTCTGACCTTCCTCAGTTCCTGCTATTTTAATTCCAAGCCTGGATTCACCCCCATGTTCACTCTCTCCAGGGCCACCACTTGTACCTGGGTGACTTTGTACCTTCCTCCAGCAGATCAAGGCACAGGGCTTACGCAGGAAAGTTGGGCCTGAATTTCATAATTATACACAGTGGTCTTGACTCTGCCCCTGGAGAGAGACCTAAATAGATGCTGTTCACCATGAACTGGCCTCAGCAACTCTTCATGATGTTGTATCACACTCTCAATGCTGATTGTTTTCGATACTCTAATCTAACCTCAAGATCTCACATCTACTCTCACTCTCTTAGTAAAGTTATTGGCAGGACTGAAGCCAGCTATTGAGCAGTGCCCTCAACTCTCCACAAGTTTCCTTCACCATAATCCCCTCAGGCTTCTTCCCACAAGGAGCACATAAGGAAGATTTCCAACTTGTTAGACAGTCCGTTGGCCTGCTCCATGCCTAGGCCACACCACCATGGCCTACAGCTCTGGGATCCCTTGGGGAAATGAAAGGGAGAATGTAAGACAACGGAGGGCTGCCAGGAAGGGAATGAGCATTGGGAGCCACTGTGCACCAGTCAAGTTCTTCTTTTATATTGTCTCCAATGGTTACCTCAGGGGTTCCAACTCAGTCACAGAAAATGCAGCCCTATATGCCACTCCCTCTAAACACATAACCAGCAACACAGACTCAGATTCAAAGCAAAATACTGCATTTTGCTCCTCAACCATAATGAGTAAAAGTTTTCTTAATCAAATAAGCCTCAAGGAGAAAATCTGCTTCAAAACTTGGTTTATTCCTTCAATGAGTCCATACTGCATGGCCGTTACGTGCCAGTGTTAGGTGCTGTCGCTAGGATCGATGAGATAGAGGTGAAAGCATTGGTAAGCTATAAAGAGATACACATTTACTGATTATTCTTATCCTTCCCCTCCCCACAACTATGAATTCCTTATGGGGAGAAATTACATCTTTGTCTCCCCTACATCCAGCATGGGGCCTGGCACAGAGTAGGCCCTCTGGGAATATTTGTTGAATTACTTCATCAGTTCCTACCCGTAGCTGAAACATTTCTTATCTCATTCCACCTGCCACCAGCCCTGACGCAGGCTATGGCCACCACCACAACCTCCGAGCTCACCTCCCTAGTTCATGTGACTCATTTCCTCTTAAGAATGTGAATCTATACCTCCTTCTCATAGAAAAGAACAACTACATGGAATAAAGTTAGCGCACCAAGTTAAAAGCTCACTCATGCCTAGAGTCAAGAGATGTATCATCCTTATGAGCCTTTATAGTAGTGAACAAAACTAAGGAAACAAAACAAAACACTAGGCAACACGTAAAGTAAACTAACTGGTGTGCTTAGAATACACAGCCCCCTAGCACACTTATTTCATAAGCGTGACCCTCACTTACAGGTGTGAGATTGCCCTCCTCTTCTCTTTCTCAGAAAAGGAAACAAAGAAAAACAAAAATCCCTTACAAAGAGGTCGCTGCTTTATGCTGCAGCCACATCTTCAAAAGTTCAATGACACCTACTTTGGCATCTGTAAAACCTAGCACGTGAGCCGTGGTCCAAGCCTCCCTATTTGATTTCTTTCTCATGACATCTGAGTTGCTTACTGTACACGTCCCTCAGAAGACTTGAACAACTGAAGCTTTTTGACCAGTAAGATGCAGCAACCTGAAGAATGGCCCAACAAAGTTCCCAGAGCCGTATGGACAACAGCTGATCTCCTGAGGTTTTATAACAACACTCTGATATGTATATTGTACAATGGAAGTTAACATACCTTAATCTATTGAAATACATCTCACTACAGTGCTGCTCTTTTCTATCTAGGCTTCTGGGCTTCTCTTTTAAATCTATGCTCTGTTCCGTCCATGCATGTGGTTTCCTTCCCTGTTACCCAAAATAACTTCGTCAATAAAATGTTAGCATGCTTAAGTGGGTACTCAATAAACATTTGCTCAATGAATGAACAAATGACTGAATAATTATAAAATACTGGGCTAAGGCCCCCTAAGAGGTTTCCACTAGTTTATAGAATTATGTGCTTGCATGTTCAGGTATCACGTCTAAATGGGACTGAATAATAGGTATCAAGTAGCAGTTAAGTATTAATCCATATCTGTCTTAATAATTCTACTTCAAAATCTACAATTCAAACTATAATGAATATATGCTGAGACAGAGTTCATTTACAATCATACTACTAGTATTTACACACCTTAAGATTTGAAATATTAATACTGATATGGAAATAATTCACAGCCTAAACATCAATGTGTTTGTATAATAAAAGGTCTAAAAGTAAAGAAAAATGTCTCATGTTAAGCCTAAATGCTTGTGTTTGAAAATGTAATCAACTATTTTTAAACATACCTCTTAAAAAAGATTGTACAAAGGAGTGCCTGTTTTACACCTAGTTAACAAGGAACGCTTTAATATGGGACTTTTTTCATTTTAGGATATGTAACAAGTAGGCCAGTGAGAATATATTAGTAAAAAACTTTATTAGGTATAACATCTAATATTTATTATCAAATCTTAAGTCTAATAAACACCATAAAATGTAGCTTTACCACTACCGAAAAATTTAATATTCCTTAAGGTGTGTTCTGACATCTTTGTTTTCTAATTCACTTATTTCTTATTATCCTGTCAGAAAACAACTGGACATAAAATAGTCTGGGCATAAGATCAGTTTATTCTCACTGAGTTCGCTGTGAAGAAGTTCTGAAATAAGCTAGCAAATTATTCTTTTAACTTTGAGGAAAAATGGTCTCAGATAAACTAAAGAAGTCACATATTTAGCAAACCTAAATGACGAGAGGTTACGTTAAATGTTTAAAAAGTAAATGAAAGTAAATATAAATCGGTAATAAGACGGTCGGAATGAAAGCGTAGCTCTAATTTAAACTTATTTGCTGAACTTTCTTTTTGTGTCCTATATTGTTGGTTGCTAGCATGGGCGTGAAGGATCCTGTAAGCAGTTCAACAGGAAGACTGTAGCCATGCAAGCATCTCCTTCCCAGTGCCTATCAGCATGTCTTTTATGTCTTGGCGTCCATTTTAGGAGTATCAGCGAGGTGGTGTATAAAGAAGCTTATAAAACAAAGGTTGTCATTTTGGCAACCCATGTGAACACTAAGTGATTTCATTTTACTGAAGATCAAAATGTTGATTACTGAAAAAGTTGAAGGGAACACTTAAGCTGAACTATGCAAACACCTGTATTAGATCTCACAAATTTTTAACTCATATTTGAATATTAAATGCCATTCTCAGAACTGCTGATGTATGTCACTATGATACCACAAAAACCATTTTAAACAATTGATCATTTAAGGCGCGCCGTAATATAAAGCTATAAACAAAAAAAAAAAATTTGTGTGAAAGGATTAACAAATCCATGATTACATGCTCAAAACAAAAGCATGGAGCAGTCTTTTATACTACCCAAAATGATTAGTACTTATTTGAATATACATACGATTTCCCTGTATCCTTTTAGTATATGAAATAAAAAGAACATATATTATCATAGGAAGTCATAACTTAATGCTACAAGTCAAACTCTCTTCTTTAGAAACAGGAATACTTACTGACAACGAGGGTGGTCCACAAAAATACGTGCCTTACAGTTAACCTCTCCTAAAATAATGCTGATTTTTAAGAGCAGAACTATCACAATCGAACCATAATCAGGCCTAATAGAAACTTTATTATTAAGAAATTAGATTCAAAGTATGTATCCAAGTAAAATACTGGGTAATATTGAAAAGCAAATCCATGAACTTTCTAGATTTTCTTTCTACTTAAAACATTTAGAGAGAGCCAAGCTATAGTAATCGTTTAATTATACAATCTAATCAACTAAAAATAATGGAATTTTTCTCCAAGAACTGCAAACACAGCTTGCTACTTCTTATCCAAAAGATTAAATTTCTATTCTCTCCCATTCCCAGCCATTTTCTGCCAACATCATAAAAATTACCTTTTATCATTTTCTTCTCACAATGAGAATCCCCTAATCGCACACATCTTTGAGACATAGACACCTCCCCACCCACCTCCCCACCCACCTCCAAAAACTGGTTCAGAGCAAAGACACACACAAAAATAATGACCAAGCTCACATTTCTTGTTTGCCCTTCACACGAAGTCTGGTGTCTTCAGCTTGCCTTTCTGGTCTTCAGTGTTGTCAGTCATTGCTGGGGGATGTAGTTTAGGACAGCATGAAGCAGCAGAAATAAAAGCTGTTGCTTTAAGAAAACGTTTTCTTAAACACATGGATAAAACAACTTTTACTCTGACTTCCTGGCTGAGTTGCATAAAATCTTAGAAAGCCTCCTTGAAACGTGAATGTCTACAAATGGGAAAAAATAAAATAAAATAAAATCTAAAAACTTACGTTCTGAACACATTCCGAAGGATGTCTGATTTGATTTGAAAGCAGGTTTGTACTGATGAACAAACTTTATTTTGTAGAGAATTAATATTCTCTCTAATTAGAAATTTGCCTTGCCATCTTCTATATTAATCCTGTCTCTCATGGTGTAATCATACATGCAAAAAATCAAATACAGTATTTCCCAAATGCATGGACACTGTGGAAGCTTCATTTTGAAAAAGGCTTTTATTTCCCTTAATACTGGTGACTAAACGTCATTGTATGTACCAACACTTTCAAATAGCCCAAGAGACTTAAAAAGCCTTCTAAGTTTGAAAACCAAAAAGTTCTGAGTTTTTCTGTACCCCAGGACGGTTTTCTTTCCTGAAGCTCAAGCCGAGAAAGCAGACAAAAGAAGCTGATTTGACTGAGCTGTGCCAAGTCTTGCCTTTTTTTCTTTCCTCAGCTCTCCCTCTGCCTCTCTCTCTCCCTCTCCCTCTCTCTCTTTCTCTCTCACTCTTTTGCTCCCAGTATGGCAACCTTCCGAGCAGTCTTGGCGGAGGTCCAGCCTGTGCCAGTCTGTCTGAATTCTTGTCTCCAAAAGATGTCCTTTGCGGATCAATTAATACATTTGAAAACAGGAAACTGTGGTACGGTACCCAAATCCTGGCACCAACAGCATCGACTTCTGCCAAATCACCTTACAGATTTCATGGTATCCTACCTTTCATAATCATTACTAACATGTTCCCGGAGCAATAATGGAGTACTAGAAGCCATTCACTGTTCAGCGATAAGGAATCTGTTCCCTAGAAATGTCCATATGCGACATATGCACAACCTGCAGTAAATCAAAATTCTCCTGTGAGAAGAGATGTATGTAACTTTAATAAGCACCACATACTGTATTTCTTTTTATAAGACTTGCTTTTCCTTGCCCTGCTGCAAAGAATCATGGGAGGAGAGAAAAGGAGGCATGCAGATTAAAATTAAAACTGTATGCCCAAATAAGTCATGCTTTACCCTATGGGAAAAGAACATAGTTCTGACTGAACAGCAAATCCCATTATTAAGAAAATTCTAATATAAGCTGTACCCATCCAAAATTTTACTGGATATGAAGGAGGAAGAGAATCCTTTTCAAAATATAAATACCAATTAAAAGGGGAAGAACTAACTTAGGGGTAAATTTAGTGAAATTAAGTATATTTTCAAAATTTGAACCTCAAGTTTCAAATAGTCACTTGTTTACTAAATCCATACCACTACAATTAAGAAGTACAAATAAATACTGTTTATTTTTACTTATAGCATGCACATCTTTTAAAACAAAAGAGTCAGTCTCTGCTTCACACATCTACCTGTCCTTTGCAGACCAATTAATACATTTGAAAACAAGAAGCTATCTATGGTACCCAAATCCTAGCACCAACAGCATCGACTTCTAACAAACCGTTTTTCTGCTATTTCATTTAAGAAACCATTTTTACCTTTGATGCTTGAAAATATGGAGTAACTATACTCTAGAATCACCATGGTTTCATGGAAAAAAAACAGAATAGTAGGTTCTAGTTCTTTCTGTCTTTCTAAGGTGTGTAACCTCAAGGTCCCAAATTGCTCAATCTGTACATCCCTCACTTTGTTCATCTATCAAATATAAAAATCAGTGACTTCCTCTTCTGTGGTCCCAAAATACTCTCCTTATACTTAGTATACCTCTACTCTAATTATATAGTAGTTAGTTGAGTATGTGGCCTTCACCAGACAGGCCATTCTTGGGCAGGACCATGTGTCACTTATCTAAGAAAACTGAAAGTCTTCCATAAGCAGGTGCTCAATAAATCTATTAGGTGAATAAATTATGGCATTAGATCACATAAATATCACTCTGAAGTTCCATAAAATTATGAAATATGATAAAGAAAAACAAAACTACATATTACTAAATCGTAAATTGACAGATCAGAGAAATGCTACAAAATATTTTAAGTGTTGAACTGAAGCACTAACAGAAGTGTTCTGTGTAATACTTCCAAATAAGGATGATGAGACATGGGCAGGATGACAGTAGATTTGCAATTTATAATCAAACTGTTGAAAAAGTAAAAGACTAAGAAAGAATCTTAAAAGCAGCAAGGGAGAAGTGACTCCTCACGGGTCAGGGGCCCAATAAGATTAACAGCTGATTGCTCACTGGAAGCCATGGAGGCCAGAAAGCAGTGGGATGATAGAGTCAAAGGGCTGACCGAAAAAAAAATCCACTGGTAGTTCTTTATCAGCAACCTTCAAAACTCAAAGAGACACTAAGATGCTCCCAGATAAACAAAAAAACAGAATACTTATTGCTAGTAGATCTGCTCCATAAAGAATACTAAAAGAGCTTTTTCTTTCAGACTGAAATGAAAGGAAACTAGACAGTAACTTAAATCCACATGAAGAAACAAAGAGCACAAGTAAAGGTTACCACAGAAAGCAATAATAAAAGTAGTATAAATACGGGGTGCCTGGGTGGCTCAGTCAGTTAGGTATCTGATTCCTTATTTTGGCTCAGGTCCTAATCTCAGGGTTGTGATATCAGACTTCATAGCCAGCTTAGGATTCTCTCCTTCTGTCCCTCCCCACTTAAAAAATAAAAAAATAAGAAATAAAAAATACACAAATGTATTTTTTGTTTATAACTTTTTTCTCCTACCTGATTTGAAAGACAACAGCATAAAGCAATAATTATAAATCTATGTTGATGGACACACAATATGTGAAGATGTATCTGTGACAACAGGATAAAGGAGAGATCAAACTGAGTTATATAGGAGCAAAGTTTTTGTATACTACTGAAATTAAGTTGATATAAATCTGAATTAGATTGTTACAAATTAAAATGTTAAGATCAACCACTAAGAAAACAAGGGAATTAAAATGTTATCCTAAAAAAAAAAAATCACAGAAAAGGTAGTAATGGAAGAACAGAGAGATAAAAAAGACAAAGACAGAGGGAAAACAGCAAAATGACAGAAGTAAATACAACATCATCAGTATTCACATTAAACTTAAATGAAATAAAGACTCCAATTAAAAGACAGAGATTGGCAGAATGGATTTAAAATACATAATCCAACTATGTGCAGTCTACAAGAGACACACTTCAGATTCAAAAACACAAATAGGTTGAAAAAATATATATATAAAAATATATACCACACAAACAGCAACCAAAAGAACACTGGAATGGTTATACTAATATCAGACAAAATGCATTTAAAATAAAAATTGTTACTAAAGACATCTAATAATTATAAAAGGGTAAATTCATCAAGAAGATGCAACCATCATAAACATATATACCCATAACCAAAGAGCTTAAAATATATAAAGAAAAAAATGAAATAATTGAATGAAGAAACAGACGATTCAACAAACACAATTTTCCAATAATAAGTGGAGACTTCAATACTCCAGTTTAAATAATAGCCGGGACAACTACATGGATCAGCAAGGAGCAGAAGCTTGAACAGCTCTATAAAGCAACTAGACCCAACAGACATATACAGAACACTCCACTCAACAACAGCAGAATACACAGTCTTCTCGAGTGCGCATGGAACGTTCTCCAAAACAGACAATATATTAAGTGATAAAGCAGGTGTCAATAAATTTAAAGATTGAAATCATACAAGGTACTTCTCCAACCATAGTGGAATCAAAATAGAAATCAATCACAGCAGAAAAAGATGGGGAAAATCACAAATATATGGAAAAAATACTCCTACATAACCAATGAAGAAATTTAAAGAGTAGAATGGAAATAAATGAAATAGAGAATAAGAAAAACAATTTTTAAAAATTAGATAAAGTTATTGCAAGAAAACTACAGACCAATATCCCTTATGGATATAGATGCAAAAATTCTCAACAAAATACTATGAAACTGAATCCAGCAACATACACAAGGGATTTTAAACCATGACCAAGTGGGATTTATCCTAGGAATACAAGGTTGGTTCAACACAGAAAAATCAATCAATGTACTACACCATATTAATAAAATAAAGGACAGAAACCATTCAATCATCTCAATAGATACACAGAATGCCAATGTTTTTTCATGATTAAAAACTTGGATCCACATGGGGCACCTGGGTGGCTCAGCCATTAAACATTTGCCTTTGGCTCAGGTCTTGGTCCCAGGGTCCTGGGATCATGCCCCACATCAGGCTCCCTGTCTCAGCGGGAAGCCTACTTCTCCCTCTCCCACTCCCCATGCTTGTGTTCCTACTCTCACTGGCTCTCTCTGTGTCAAATAAAGAAAATCTGTTTAAAAATTAAAAAAAAAAAAAAGATACTTGGATCTACATAAAGAAAGAAAGAGTACTTAAGATGCAAAAGTGAAAGTAAAATAGACTTATTTTTCTTATTTTTAACTGCTCTAACAAATGAGAATTTGTTCAAAATAATAGCAATGTACTTAGTTATATAAGCTTATGTGTGTATATGTATGTATGTGTCCATTTGTATAAATATATGCTTATATATAAGTGAAACAAAAGACAGCAATAATACTAGGTATTAGGATTATTTTATTATTGTAAGATACTCACACTACCCATGTAGTAGGGCAGTGTTATTTGAAAGTGGATTTGGATTAGTTGTAAATGTATATTATAAACTCTGGGGGCATCACTAAAAAAAAGGTTGTTTTTTTTTTTGTTTTTTTTTTTTAATTTTTTATTTTTTATAAACATATATTTTTATCCCCAGGGGTACAGGTCTGTGAATCACCAGGTTTACACACTTCACAGCACTCACCAAATCACATACCCTCCCCAATGTCCATAATCCCATCCCCTTCTCCCAAACCCCCTCCCCCCGGCAACCCTCAGTTTGTTTCGTGAGATTAAGAGTCACTTATGGTTTGTCTCCCTCCCAATCCCATCTTGTTTCATTTATTCTTCTTCTACCCACTTAAGCCTCCATGTTGCATCACCACTTCCTCATATCAGGGAGATCATATGATAGTTGTCTTTCTCTGCTTGACTTATTTCGCTAAGCATGATACGCTCTAGTTCCATCCATGTTGTTGCAAATGGCAAGATTTCATTTCTTTTGATGGCTGCATAGTATTCCATTGTGTATATATACCACATCTTCTTGATCCATTCATCTGTTGATGGACATCTAGGTTCTTTCCATAGTTTGGCTATTGTGGACATTGCTGCTATAAACATTCGGGTGCATGTGTCCCTTTGGATCACTACATTTGTATCTTTAGGGTAAATACCCAATAGTGCAATTGCTGGGTCATAGGGCAGTTCTATTTTCAACATTTTGAGGAACCTCCATGCTGTTTTCCAGAGTGGCTGCACCAGCTTGCATTCCCACCAACAGTGTAGGAGGGTTCCCCTTTCTCCGCATCCTCGCCAGCATCTGTCATTTCCTGATTTGTTGATTTTAGCCATTCTGACTGGTGTGAGGTGATATCTCATTGTGGTTTTGATTTGTATTTCCCTGATGCCGAGTGATATGGAGCACTTTTTCATGTGTCTGTTGGCCATCTGGATGTCTTCTTTGCAGAAATGTCTGTTCATGTCCTCTGCCCATTTCTTGATTGGATTATTTGTTCTTTGGGTGTTGAGTTTGCTAAGTTCTTTATAGATTCTGGACACTAGTCCTTTATCTGATATGTCGTTTGCAAATATCTTCTCCCATTCTGTCAGTTGTCTTTTGATTTTGTTAACTGTTTCCTTTGCTGTGCAAAAGCTTTTGATCTTGATGAAATCCCAGTAGTTCATTTTTTCCCTTGCTTCCCTTGCCTTTTGCGTTGTAGGGATAGAGGGCACATACCTCAATATCATCAAAGCCATCTATGAAAAACCCACCGCAAATATCATTCTCAATGGAGAAAAACTGAAAGCTTTTCCGCTAAGGTCAGGAACACGGCAGGGATGTCCATTATCACCACTGCTATTCAACATCGTACTAGAGGTCCTAGCCTCAGCAATCAGACAACAAAAGGAAATTAAAGGCATCCAAATCGGCAAAGAAGAAGTCAAATTATCACTCTTCGCAGATGATACGATACTATATGTGGAAAACCCAAAAGACTCCACTCCAAAACTGCTAGAACTTATACAGGAATTCAGTAAAGTGTCAGGATATAAAATCAATGCACAGAAATCAGTTGCATTTCTATACACCAACAGCAAGACAGAAGAAAGAGATATTAAGGAGTCAATCCCTTTTACAATTGCATCCAAAACCATAAGATACCTAGGAATAAACCTAACCAAAGAGACACAGAATCTATACTCAGAAAACTATAAAGTACTCATGAAAGAAATTGAGGAAGACACAAAGAAATGGAAAAATGTTCCATGCTCCTGGATTGGAAGAATAAATATTGTGAAAATGTCTATGCTACCTAAAGCAATCTACACATTTAATGCAATTCCTATCAAAGTACCATCCATCTTTTTCAAAGAAATGGAACAAATAATTCTAAAATTTATATGGAACCAGAAAAGACCTCGAATAGCCAAAGGGATATTGAAAAAGAAAGCCAACGTTGGTGGCATCACAATTCCGGACTTCAAGCTCTATTACAAAGCTGTCATCATCAAGACAGCATGGTACTGGCACAAAAACAGACACATAGATCAATGGAACAGAATAGAGAGCCCAGAAATAGACCCTCAAATCTATGGTCAACTAATCTTCGACAAAGCAGGAAAGAATGTCCAATGGAAAAAAGACAGCCTTTTCAATAAATGGTGCTGGGAAAATTGGACAGCCACATGCAGAAAAATGAAATTGGACCATTTCCTTACACCACACACAAAAATAGACTCAAAATGGATGAAGGATCTCAATGTACGAAAGGAATCCATCAAAATCCTTGAGGAGAACACGGGCAGCAACCTCTTCGACCTCTGCCGCAGCAACATCTTCCTAGGAACAACGCAAAAAAAAGGTTTTTTAAAGTAGTGTGACTAATATACTGAGAAAAGAGAAAAAAGTACGTCCATATAAAATGTTCAGTTAAAATCACAAAAGGCAGGGATGCCTGGGTGGCTCAGTCGGTTAAGTGTCTCTCTTTGGCTCAGGTCATGAGCTTCAGGTCCTTGGAGAAGGAGAGTAGTTTCAAAGGTGCATTCATTCATTCATTCATTCATTTTACACATATTTGTAGTGTTCATTTAAGCTAAAAGCAGTAAGCGAAGGCTCTAGGAAATCCAGAGGCACATCAAAAACTACCTCAGCCCTCAAGAAGCTTAAAGTCTGGTATGAAGATAAGACACTTCAGAAATACGACACTTTACATACTGTTGTTATATGACATATGTGATGTCATAAAACAAAAGAGACAAATTGCCTTTCCGTGAAGCTCACGTGTGGAATTACGATGGCCATCTTTCCTGAGGCAGATCCAAATTCCACCCATTCTCTGCTCTCCTCTCCTCCCCCCACCTCCCCAGTCTCACCTCTTTCTTGCTTCTTTCTCCTCCCTCCCTTCTCCCCCATTATGCACTTAGTCATTACCCGCATTCATTGGGATTCATAAAGCCAGTATTTACTGAGCACTCACTTAGGGGCAAAATGTGGGGTTGGAAGCCACAATGAACACCGCAATGACATCAACAAAAGGTAACTGTACATGAATAATAACTATGCTAATAAGCACTTGCCCATTCCTTAATTCATTCACTTCTCACCCAACCTTTGGAGGACAACAGGTGTTATTTTACTCTATAAATGAGGAAACTGACATCAGAAGAAGTTACATGACTTTCTAGACCATCAGACACGCATCTAAAATACAGGAAACTGAAGCAACTATTCCAGATTCCATTACCAAACGAGTTCTGGAAGACTGAATGGACACATCCCACTACTGACTTAACAGTCCTTCTGAAATGGTTAATAGATACCACAAACTCCGCTTTGTCAAACCAGAATTCCTGACTGTTCTCAGAAAAGTTCACTCCTCTTTCACTCCTAAAAATCCAAGAGCCATCCTTGACTCACCCCTTAGCACGAGAAAAGCTAAAAGGAAAAAGACAGTTAATGCCAAGTGTTGGTGAGGACACTAGAAACTGGACCCTTCATACGTTACTGCAGGGAATATAGAAGGGTAAACAGTGTGGCAGTGTTGTGAAAAGTTCGACTTACACTCTTACTGTAAGAACTAGCAATTTCTAGCCCTAACTGTACCAAACACTTCGTCAAGAAATTCTTCTCAATAGCCAAAACCCGCAAACAATCCCCAAGTTCACAACACGGCAAATGGTTAAACAGAATGCAGTCTATCAATCCTGCATGACAAAAAAGTCACCAATTACTAATACATGCAACAATATGGAGATTCAGAAAGTCACGTTAAGTGAAAGAAGCCAGACAGAAAAGATGACATGTTGTGTGATTCCATTTCTAAGAAAGCTTTAAAAAGATAAAGCTTTCTAAAAAAGCTTTAAAAAGATAAAGCTCTATGTAGAGAAGGCAGATCCTTGGTGGTCTGGGGCTGCGATAGGGGAGGGGAATGGCTGCAAAAGGGCAGGAGAGAACCTCAGAGGAGACCAAAGTGTTTTGGACAGGATTGTATTAAGGTTTCACAACTCTATACACCATATATTTTTTTAAATCAAACTGCATACCCAGAGCAAGTGAGTTTTATGCTATATAAATGATACCTCAATCTATAAACACTGAGTATTAGAGTATTTACTATATCCAAAACACTGTATTAAGCCCTTAAGGAGATACTGAGATGACTAACACACTGTCCTCCATCTAAAGGAGCTTCCTCCAGTCCCTTCCTTTCAGTTGCAAAAGCAGGACAGGGACATGGAAATAACATCATAAACCAAAAATGACTGCCAATATAGAAATGGGAAAAGAATGTAACAGAGTCTGGAAGAAGGAGGGAGGACCGAGGGAAGGTATTCAAGGAGGCCTTACAGACAATGTTCTTTTTTTAGAGAGAGAGAGGGAAAAATAATCATAATAATAATGAGTTGGGGGAGGGGCAGAAGGAGAGGGAGAGAGAGAATCCCAAGCAGACTCCCTGCTCAGCATGAAGCCTAACTTGAGGCTTGATGCCACAACCCTGAGATCATGACCCGAGCCAAAATCAAGAGTCAGACACTCACCCGACTGAGCCTGCCATGAACCCAGGATGTTACTTTTAATGGGGCCTTGAAGGATGACCAAAAATCCAGTAAGTGGAACCTGGAGGGCATTCTTGAGAAAAAAATTTAAGGGCAGGAATGATTAAGACATGTCAGCCACTAGCAAAGCAGTATAGACAAGGCAGAGGTCCACCAGGGGAGCAGAAAGAGTTCCAGGCCAGCTGAGCACCCACTACAAAGTCCCAAGGCATGTACTCACGTCTCTCATGGGGCTTCCTCAACCTCAGGCATTTCAGTGCCACATTCATGATTTTTCCCATATTTGAAATTATAGTATGATTTATTTATTATAAACTTAATACTCTTTCAACTAATTTTAAGGTTTTTTGTTTGTTTGCTTGGGTGTTTCATTTTGTTTTTTTAGCAATCTCTACACTCAATGTGGGGCTTGAACTCACAACATTGAAGAGTTAGTCCCATGCTCTTTGACTGAGCCAGCCAGGAGCCCCTAAACTTCTTTCTAACCTAGATTAGTTTTTGAAGGAAATTTTATAATTTGTCATTAACTTTATAAAGGAAACTTTATAATACAACTATAAAATGAAAACAAGCATCATTTGCCAGAAATTTAAAAAAAAAAAAAAACCTGTTAAAATGGATGCTATTAAATTGTCAAAGCAGATAGCTACTCGAGGCCTGTATCTATTAAAAAGAGAAATGAACAAGTTTTGGAGAAGTACAAAAAACATTCTAGCACCAAGCTGACACTTGCACCTTGGTAGAAGCAGAAGAGCTGAAAGATAGCAGAAAAAAGGAAGGGTTTTCTCACTGTGGCTCATGTTATTCAATGCCATACCCTTGGACCATCTAATATCACCTTGTGCTTTGGGAAATGCTGGTCTATAGTAAACCCTAAAAGGGGGGGGGGGGTCGGTAGGGGGGGGATAAGTATAACAATAATGAATATTTATTTAGCACTTACTATGTGCCATTGTTCTAAATACTTCTCATTTCATTATCCTTCATAACAGTAAATACTGGTCTCATACAAGAAGGATCAACTTATTTTTCAGGCCAGGAAACTGAGGCATACAGACTAACTTGCCCAAGGTCATGCAACTTGCCCAAGGTCATGCAGTTAATAAAGGGCAGAGCTGGAAATTAACCCAGGCAGTCTATAGCCAGTCTGTACACCTGATCGCTACAATTGAGCAGATTCGCATGTGAAGTGATAATTTGTCTGGCTATGATTTGCGTGCTGAACTAAAGGAAAGAGAAGCCAGAAGGCTACTGCAACCACCCAGGCACCAGATCCCACCGGTCAGCTGGGACCTGAGGGTTAACTGCCGTTTGCAGTGGGCAGCAGAGGGCAGCAGAGGCCTGTGGAGCAGGAGACAGGCTCAGGCCCAGACTTGCAGCAGGTAGGCTTCCAGTAGAGAGGGGGATCTGAAGGCACAAGGCCAAGGCCCAAATTAGACATGCAAAGCCCATCCTGGAAAGAGAAGAGCTGTGAACACCACCATCCTCAGAGGGTCAGAAGAAGTCAATCCTGGAAACTGGCATAAAGCCCCCTTCCCCCAACTCCTGAAAACAGAAATCCTGAAGGACCAGTGTGTCAGAGCAGCCAGGTGGCTAAAACACCAGGCCTGGCCCCTCAGTCCCTGGGGAGTCACCTAAGACCTTCTCATCATCTAATACCCAACCCCCTCCAAGTTCTTTCAGGTTGCACTTCCAAACCATGGTACTGATATCATGACCTCTTCTTTTATTTGTAATTGGATTTCAGGTCTTTCAAGAGTACAAAACTTGGCTGTACCTTGGCGTGAACTTCCTCCTTTTAATTCAAAATATTCCCTTAGGAGTGGTATCTAATTCTCGGAGGAACTGTTTTAAAATTAAAATTAAGAAATACATTCAAATGCCATTTCCAAGCTTCTGACAAGTCTGAAACATCTTGAATGCAGACACTATTAATCCACAGACATCAGAATCATTTTATTACCTTAAATCTTCCAAAATCATTGTTTAAAAAAAAAAAAAAGGTAGCAGATATAACTGTCAGAATAAGAAAAAAAAGAAAGAAAGCTTCCTTGAAGAAAATTTCCTATGCATGGCTTTAAAAGGAAGTTTCAAAAAATTAAAAATAACTGATCTGGACTACCCAACTGATGCTTAACTCAGACTCTATTAAATAAGCAGAAAAATTAGACATTGTACATTTGTGATTACCCTTGGAAAAACTGTGATTTCTTATTTCCCAGGAGAGAAGCTTTAAGAGCATCAATAAATTTCTCTGGATATCAAATATTTCCCTGTTATTCTGAGTAAATTATATTTAGATCAAAAGCAGATGGATTATATTTCCCTTAAAATGCCCAAGAGATTTTTAAAATACAAGGAAATATGTCACATATCCAAAAACAATATTTTATCCTAATACCTGCATGGCAATATCTCCCCATTAGAATAATTAGTCAGAAAACAAAACTAATTCTGAGTTTTAGAGGCCCTAAATTCAAAATAGCTTATTAAGACCAGATTGTCATTTGCGATGCTAAAATGAAATTCATAATCTGTGGTGCCCTTTAAAAATCCCTGCAAATATGCACTTACATTTTTGTTTTTAATCTAGAAAAAAATGTATTTGAATTAATGATAAGTGAGATGGGAGTCTGAATTTTATTTAAATACTATGTGCACAAACAAGGAACACAAATGCAGTTAAGCATTTCCAAATTCCTGATAAATTCTCCCCCTCATCAGTGCCACAAAGTTCACGGCTTAATTGTTCTCATCTATGTTATTTCTGTCTTCCTGACAAAACCATAAGTTCCTTAAGAGACTATTAATGTTTTTAATCATCTAGTAAAATGTAATTCATGTGACAAGACTAAGGGAGTTCAAAAATACCCCTCGGTGGAAAGACGGGCCCTCCAAACTGAATCTCTCATCACCATGTCCCCATTCTCTCTCCTACTTAGTCTGGCACCCAGTTCAAGCTCTAATATCACAACATTTAATCCTAGGTCAGTGTTGGAAAAGTCCACCATCTTGGAGAAAATAATTTGATATGGTTTTTGAAATAGAAGGTGAGGCCCTTAAAGCATGGGTATTAGCTAAACCCCAAGTCAAAGAGAAGTACTGAATCTGTTCTGTGTGAGAAAAGAGAGGGAAGGTGAAAGAAACGAGGACCAGGAAGAGTATAAGGTTGGAAGGTGAGAGGTGTGAGGTTTGTCATGCATGTTGAGACAGGTAGGAGAAAACCATGACCAGAGGGCCAACCAGAAGGAATCTGGGAGCAGGAGTATCCAAGGCTGCATTTGTACCTCTGTGCTGTGTCATATGTGGGCAGCCACCCCTCCATCACTTCCCCATCTTCAGTTAAGTCTAGAGCATTCTTACCCTTATTATGAGTGGGGTTTTAGTAGATATAAGGCTAAAAGGGGTCACGATTCAGTGCAAAAAGAGGGCTAGTATCTGGGGATGCAGGAACCTAGAGGCAGAGGTAACCAAGTGAATATAAGCATCCTATATATATGCATACACTCCAGAATTTAGGCTCTTCGGGATGGCTTTGGATTTCCATGATTAGGAACTGGGGCTTAAGCCAAGAGCAGGGGGCCTCAAGTGGCAAGTGGGTGCCAGCAGCTTCAAAGGAGGACTTTGGCACGTGACCTCACCAGACTAGCCATGTTTTGCTCTGGGTCTCTCCTGATCAACCCCTTCCTGATGGCACTCTGGGATTGCCTAAGACTGGATCTCCTGTGCAGCCCTGCCCAGGTCTGCTAGCTCCTCTAGATGTCTGGCCCTTTTCCTGCCCCAGAACTATTCCTGCTTCAGTCTGTGTTGTAACATCTCGCCCAAGCATTTTCCCAACTCTCAACCTCAACCTGCCTCTGCATTCTGTTAGCCATTTCTCTTTCTAGACTGACAGTTTATAGGACAATGGCTTGTTGCATGGCTACTGTGGAAGACCTGGCACATAGTAATTAAGAGGACACTAGTCTTTGGAAGGGAAAATTGTAGACAAATTTCACTTTTAGAAGACAGAGTTGCAGGCTAGTGCAGAAGCAACAATCTGCAAAGAACAAGGTCCATATGTATTCTGTGTGGAAAGAACTTTTGCTCATTGGGGAAACCATTGTGCAGTTCTACTTATAAATAGCCTAAGGGATTTGCTTCAACTGCCCTCTCACATATTCAAATACAGAAAAAAACTAGTCTCTAAGAAATTTTAAGACGAAAACCAGATTTAAAAAAAAAAAAACCTCTAAGTAGCCATATCCCATGGAAATGTAATAATGATAAGGAAGGATAAACTTAGTTCAAAGGCAGAAAGAGAGATTCACAGTTGCCAAAGTAACTTTCTCCAGACATAAAAAGAGACCACTAGGAAAAGTTGTCACTGTACTTGCAACCATGTTGCATTCCTCCATTTTCTTTCCCTTTCTCTGCCTTTACCTCCAGGGGAGGAAAGAACAGAAAAGAAGGAGGGGAGAGGAAGCAAGGGCAACAATGCAAGAAAGATGCAGGGGTTTGAGTGAGGGAGGGCTTGAGTCAGTAAGTTTCTGAGGAAAGGAGATCCATTTCAAAGGGAAGAGATGAAGTGTTAAGCACAATACCAAGTAAGCACATAAAATTATTGCATGAATGGAAAAAGAACCTGCAGAAACTTTGCTTTCAAGCACTTTTTATAGATAAGCCAGGGAAGGTAAGTAAATTGCAAAACAGTGCACAGAGAACAGCAGCACTGGCAAAACCCAGAACTCATGAGGAGCAGCCCCCTTCCCAAGTGGTCATTCCCTCAGGCCATGGTGGCTTTTCACCTTGGTTTGGGGGAGTAAAACAAGACTGCCCATAGCAGAAAAGCATCACATGGCTTATGGGAGTGATCATATAGGCCATGAACCCTGTGATTATTAACTTCTGAAATAAGAAACATGGAAGACTAATAAAAGTTTTCCTTAGGGGTGCCTGGGTGGCTCAGTGGGTTAAAGCCTCTGCCTTCAGCTCAGGTCATGATTTCAGTATCCTGGGATGGAGCCTGGCATCGGGCTCTCTGCTCAGCAGGGAGCCTGCTTCCTCCTCTCTCTCTCTCTCTGCCTGCCTCTCTGCTTACTTGTGATCTCTGTCAAATAAGTAAATAAAATCTTTAAAAAAAATAAAAACAAGGTGTTTAAAAAAAAAAAAAGTTTTCCTTAAAGAGGAGGGGAGGGGAGCCAAAATTTTATGATGCAATACTTGATAACCGTTGGGCTACGGAACAAAGCGCTAGTTTATAATGGGAGCTCACCGACCTATAAATGTTATGGCTTTACTAGGGAGAAGAATGGAAGTCATTTAACAAGCTTTATTTTTCTAGGAAAACAGTAAGTACCATATCATATTGCTGAGCCAGGTTCTAACACTCATATGGTTCTTGCAACCTAAATATGTCATGTACCGCATGCCTGGAGGGAAGTGCTCAACCTCTGGGCAAGGCCATGATAAAGCTTCCAGAGGCATCACTGTGGGGTGGACTTCCAGCAAGGCCAAGTGGGCAGGAATCCCTGCCAGTGGCGGGGTCTTTGAAAACAGCAGTGAAAACTGGAACAGTATAAATGTTTAGCACACATGATGTAGCCCTACCTATCATAGCATTCTAATTGTGGCTCTTGTGAAAAGATAGCTGGAGACTGCTGCCTTGAAACTGGCAATTCTCATTCATTGCCCATTAAAGCCACATCCAGAGTTAAGTATAAGAGAGGCACCTATATTCGTTCAGTTCCAAGTGACAACATCCAACTTGAACAGGTTGAAATGAAAAGAGAGACAGGGAGAGAAAGACTGGGAACTTGGTTTTGCTTCAAGGAGTCCGAGGAAATGTTGAAGGATGAAACCATTGGAAGAGCAGGAAGGCAGATAGATCTCTGAAGCAAGCCCATGGAGAACCTGTGTGCCATCTCTGCCTCCTTCAATGTGGAAGGTCCTCTTCTCCTAGTGAAAACAGACCTTCCCCGAAGAAGCAACTCCAGCTCAACACTGTCAGCTGTCCTAAGTCAGCTCCAGGCTTGCACAGTTCACAGCCCCTGGCTCTAAAGAGGCTCTGGGAGGGAGACTGAGCCCATTCGGGTCAGATCCCACTGCAGGAATCAGCACAGCCAGGGCAATCACAGAGGACACTCTGGCTCTTGCCGGAGCTGCAGGAAGGGGACTGAAACAGCTCCTAGACAGGAGGCCCAGTGGGCCGAGATGAGGCAGCCACCCCCGTCTCTATCACCCAGGGTAGCAGGTCTGTCAGTAAGCATCTGCCTATGTGAACTGCCCAAACACGTAATCTCCCATATTTCAGCTTCCCTTCTTATCTCCAACATGGCTCTGATACTCAATACCAAACTGGCTGAGGAGAAGTGGAGGAGGAAGGAGGAGGAAGGAGGCGGGGGTGGGGGGGAGAAGAGGAAGGGGTGGGAGGGAGGAGAAGAACAAAAAGGAAGTTTCAAAATTGCAGACATCCTCATTGCACTCACCTCTCCCCCTCCAAAAGAACAGTTATGATAGAATTATTAGGAAGCAGTACTAAATTTTCCCACATTGGCTTTGTATCAGCTCTAAATCAAAATACTATTTTGTGTGTTTCATTTCCTGTGCGACTCTTGTTGACACAAACTGGTTGGGCTTACATCCCAAAACCTTCAAAGAATTAAGCATTGGGTGCCTGGGTGGCTCAGTGGGTTAAGCCGCTGCCTTCGGCTCAGGTCATGATCTCAGGATCCTGGGATCGAGCCCCACATCAGGCTCTCTGCTCAGTGGGGAGCCTGCTTTCTCCTCTCTCTGTCTGCCTGCCTCTCTGCCTACTTGTGATCTCTCTCTCTCTCTCTCTGATAAATAAATAAATAAATAAATTTTTTTTAAAAAGAGAATTAAGCATAAAAGTGGAAAACTTAGTAGCAATACAGGGTGAATAGAATGCTCTGAGATGTCCCATGACACATATAAATCATGCAGTAACAATTTAAAGATAATTAGGAAGAATTAACATATTGCTGGGGATGGGTGATGGGAACCAAAGAACTACATGAGTCTCTTCCTAAAAGAACAATAAGAAGTTGCCATATCCAGATCCCATGTGGTACTGATGATATCCAAAAGGACAGAATTGTAAGAAACCCGTGAATACACAAATTGTCCGAAATCTCAAAAGCAGGGAAAGGAGAAGAGAAAGGAAAGAAGGGAGAGGGAAAGAGGAGAGGGAGTGAGGAGGAAAGGAAGGGGGGGGAGACAAAAGAGAAGAGGGATGGAGGCAGGGAGAGAGCAAGGAAGGCAGACAGACCAGGAAAATAACTATGAATTTTTAAAAAGGGGGGGGGGGACAGTAGTGCAGAAGATAAGCATCCACATGACAAATGACAAAAGCAATATGCATTTAAATGGATTTATTTTGGCGTGCCTGAGTGGCTCAGTGAGTTAAGCGTCTGGCTCTTGGTTTTGGCTCAGGTCATGATCTCAGAGTCCCAACACAGAGCCCTAAGTCAGGCTCTGTGCTCCACACCACAAACGGAGTCAGCCTGCGATTCTTTCTCCCCTTCCCTTTGCCCCTCCTCTCCTCTAAGAAAATGGAACACAGAGATGGGGGGGGTGCCCTGTAAATGCCAACAACAACAGCTACCACTGTTGTTAAAGGCTCTGCAAACCCCAAAAAAGAACCACCAGAGCTCTGCTAGAACTCTCCTATTGACAGAGGGAGCGTTGAACCACAAAGCAGTTCACTTGCGAGAAGACTGGTGTTGACCAATCCAGAAGGAGGCCATCTCTGGGAAGTGGGGAAAATGGAACCTGAGTAAACGCACACCCATCACCCATGTTGGCCATCCGAAGTAATCTAAGAGACCCTGTTTTCCCAAGAGGTGAGAAGAATATGGACTTAAGTCATCATCAACCTTCCTGCCTCACAGGTGGGTCCAGCCCCCAGTCCTTCTGCCCAGGAAAGGACATCGAGGTTACAATTGTGGCTTGCTTGCCTCCCTACCACACACGGCAGCTCTTTCGGTGACTGTGATGTTCCCACACAGCCATCAGCCAGTTTTACAAAACAGCAGGCAACCGCACAGCAGTAAACCGTGCCCATCCATCCCCACTGACCCCATCATACTGTAGAAGGAATACTCTGTATGAGTGGCCAGGAGCCAGGTATCATGCTAGGCCCCTTCCTGACTGTCTCATCTAGTCCCAGAAATATCCGCTGGATGTTTCCATTTTACAAATGAAAAAATTGAGGCAAATTTGTTCATATTAGTTCACTTGTTCAACCTCACCACAGACTGGTAAGCATATGAAGTGAAGTGCAGCATCGCTGTCCAAACACAAAATGTCTGTGCTTTCCATCAAAACAACTTGTCCCTGTCTAGAGGATGCACTTCCGAATGCTGTCTGTTTATACTGAGGCGGCAGACATCTACCTATGGTCATGAAAGGTCCTATAGAGAGACATAATAAACAGGCAGTCATTTCCCAGGATCATACGCCACAGCAAAAACGAGTTTCCATACCTTGGTATTAAGTCAAGAGAGGAAAGCAGTACCCTCGGGAGAAAAATATGAATGATACTAAAGGAATGTAGCAAGTCAATAAATCTAGAGACAAATATTGCTATGTGATCTCTCTAGTAGTAATGCAGGTACTGATAACCTTACCAAAGTTCTTTGCAGAACTTGTTAAATCATAAAATCATCTCTTGATTCCAGAACATAAAACAATGTCTTTTTTATGTAAACACAACCTTGGGGAAACTACCGATAACGGCAGATCTTTTTAAGGTATTTTCTTCTGTCACACTGGGAGCCATTTCCTTCACTCACCAATATTTTTACATATTTGTAGAAAGACTTCTTTTCCATAAATATTAAACACAAATTGTAATGTAGCAGCTAAGAGCTCAGATCTCCTCTAATAACTATTTGCAAAGCCATTGGGCTCACACAAGCAGTCATAATCAAATTTCTAAAGACAGACAGTTTGTGCTGGAAGGTAAGTTAAAAACAGAGCATCCATTTATCGAAATTCATTAATATTAATATCTATTGACCTGCGTTATACTAAAAGGATTTTATTGAATAGACAACTTCCAAACACAATATTACACAGACTGTAAGCTCAATCATTCTTTCATTCATCTAACTAATAACTATTGTGCAACATAAACATGCATAGGCATGGGGGGATACAAATAATAAGCCTTCACTAAGCTGAAAATGCAGTTATAGAGAAAACATCTGCATATATTAAATTGTATCACTATTATAAAGTTAAACAATTAGAAGACAACAATACATGATGTCTTCAAACAATCTGATTACATGCCAAATGAGCAGCAAAGAAAAGAAATAGCTAGAAGTGCCCGAGGGAGGAGGGTCAAAATGTACAGGAGAGTAAGAGAAGACATCACTGAGATAGGAGGAGATGCGTGGGTAAAAGAAACATCCTCAAAGGGAAGAAAAAGGTGTATTATCAGTAAAGTCATGTTCTGGAGAGAGCAGATCAAGCAAGCTAGAAAAAATTGTGTATGTATGTAGCTAGATGCAGAACACAATATCTCTACCAATTAATAGCCAATAAGCATAAAACCTCAGTAAGTTTACCTCTCAGAGATCATAGGAGCCTCTTTGCTTACTTCCTAACTTAAGGACTTGGGTCATCGTTTTTATAGCTCATTTCTGCCAAAACAACAAATTTGTCAAAGCCAAAGACTTTTAAAACTCCCTCAGGACAAAATACAATAAGTATGTATCTACAGTGTAAAGAGTTATCAACTTTAGAATGCTACACTCCACCGGACCTTTTAAAGATCACTAAGTCATGGATCTTCCCATCGTGTGAAGATTCTGAAATGCAGCAAGGCAGATTACAGTGAAAGTCAGGGAAACGGAGCAGGAAAGGTCAGGCTGTGAAGTAAGGGCATTTTGTTCAGTAATTTGTTCAGGTTGATGATCAGGGTAAGAAGATAAAAGCGGTTATGAAGCTAAGAACTACACAAAATATATTACTGCTGACAGAAATACAGACATGTTAGAGTAGGGAGGGCCTTTAGAAGTCAGCTAGATCTACACACGAACATACTCTGCTTTCTTTCGAAATAAGTACTGGCCAATGACTCAGGGTCTAGGTCTCAGTTAATTGAAGAGGCGCATGTTGAATAATTAAAAGTTTGCAACCATCAGGATGCCTGGGTGGCTCAGTCAGTTAAATGTCTGCCTTCAGCTCACTTCATGATCCCAGAGTCCTGGGATCAAGTCCCACATCAGTCTGCTTGCTCAGTGGAGCACCTGCTTCTCCCTCTGCCTACTGCTCCCCTGTCTGTACAGTCTAATAACTAAATAAAATCTTTATTTTAAAAAAATTGCAGGGGCGCCTGGGTGGCTCAGTGGGTTAAGCCGCTGCTTTCGGCTCGGGTCATGATCCCAGGGTCCTGGGATCGAGCCCCACATTGGGCTCTCTGCTCAGCAGGGAGCCTGCTTCCTTCTCTCTCTCTCTCTGCCTGCCTCTCTGCCTGCTTCTGATCTCTCTCTGTCAAATAAATAAATAAAATCTTTAAAAAAAAAAAATTGCAGCTATCTTATGATATAGAGATATGAGTAACTGTGACAGAAGAAAAAAAAAAAGCACACCAAAAGAAAGACCTCATGAAAGCAGGAGTCAGAGAACCTTTTCTATAAAAGGTCAAATGATAAATGCTTTAGGCCCTGAAGTTCATAAATCCCTGTCACAACCGCCCAGTTCTGGTATTATACTACATAAGCCGACACAGACAATAGATGAACCAGTAAGTATGCCTGTGTCTCAATAAAACTTTATTTATAAAAACAGGTGGTCGAAGCAAATTAAGAAAAGAGGGGAATTATCTCAACTCAGTGAAGAACACCTGCAAAAAACCAACACACACTTAACATCACACTTAACCCTGAAAGACTGAAGGCTTTTCCCCCTGAGATTTAGAATAGGCTAAAGATGTCCACTCTCACCACTCTTATTTAACATAGCAGTAGAAAATCTAACCACTGCAATAAGTTAAGGCAAAGAAATAAATGGCATACAGATTACAATTGTCTTTGTTTCTACGTGACATGGTGGTCTATGTAGAAAATTCTAAGTATTATGTACATACACACCTCCTAGTACTAGTAAGTGGGTTCAACAAGGTTAGAAGATAAAAGATGAACACATAAAAATCAACTGCATTTTTATATACTAACAGCAAACACATGGACACCAAAATGAAAGACATAATGCCATTTATAATCACTCCAAAAAAAACCTGAAAAATTAAGTATAAGCATAACAAATATGTACAAGATCTATACACTAAAAATTATGACACTTATAAAAGAAATCAAAGAAAACCTAAATAAATGCTCACAGATTAAAAGATTCAACACAGTAGAGACAATAACTCTTCCCAAATTGTCTTATAATTTTAGTAAAATTCCTATCAAATCCTAGCAAGATTTTTCTGTAAACATAGATAAGTTTATTCTGTGTGTGCATTTATTCTTTTTTATTGTGATAAAATACATGTAACATAAAATTTGCTATCTGGGCCATTTTTAAGTGTGTTGTTCAATAGTATTAAATACATTCATTCAATGTTCTGCAACCATCACCACCATCCATACCCATAACTCCTTTCACCTTCTCAGTGGGTTAAGCAACTGCCTTCAGCTCAGGTCATGATCCCAGAGTCCTGGGATCAAGCCCCACATTGGGCACCCTGCTCAGCGGGAAGCCTGCTTCTCCCTCTGTCTCCCAATCCCCTGCTTGTGTTCCCTCTCTCACTGTGTGTGTGTGTGTCTCTCTGTCAAATAAATAAATAAAATCTTTTTTTTTTTTTTAATGAAACTTTATGCCCATTAAACACCAACTCCCCATTCTCTCCTCCCCGCAGAGCCCCTGGCAACCACCATTCTGCCTTCTTGCTTTATGACTCTGACTACTCTAAGTGCCTATAGAAGTAGAATCATACAGTATTATAGACAGGTTTATTCTAGAATCTATATGGAAGGCACAGGCCTCAGAATGGCTAAAAACAATGTCAAAAAAGAATAAAGTGGGGAGGGCGACTCTGCCCAATATTAGGGCCTACTATAAAGCTACAGTAACCAAGATAGTGTGGTAGAGAGATGGACACATAGATCAATGGAAGAAAATAAGAATCCAGAAAGTAGACCCGCACAGATGTGTCCAATTGATTTATGACAAAGGTGCAGAAGCTAGTCAGTGGAGGAAGGATTTCAACAAATGGGTGCTTTAGCAACTGGATATCCATAGGCTTAAAAAAAATGAACTTCAAACTAAATCTCAAACTTTAGTATAGATGCTGCCAAAGTGAGCACTAAATCTCAAACTTTAAACACTTAAAATGGATTGTGGACTTAAATGTAAAATGTTAAACTATAAAACTTATGGGAAAAAATAGGAGAAATCTTTGGGATCAAGGCTAAGCAAAAAATTCTTAGACTTCACACAAAAAGCACAATCCATTAAAGAAAAAATGATAAATTAGATTTCAACGGTATTGAAAACTTTCACTCTGCAAAAGACCCTACTACAAAGATTTTTTTTAAAAAACCTACAATCAAGGAGAAAATATTTCCAAGCCATATATCTGACAAAGAATTAATATTTAGGGGCGCCTGGGTGGCTCAGTGGGTTGAGCCGCTGCCTTCGGCTCAGGTCATGATCTCAGGGTCCTGGGATCGAGTCCCGCATCGGGCTCTCTGCTCAGCAGGGAGTCCGCTTCCTCCTCTCTCTCTCTCTGCCTGCCTCTCTGCCTACTTGTGATCTCTGTCTGTCAAATAAATAAAATCTTTAAAAAAAAAAAAAAAGAATTAGTATTTAGAACATACAAAGAACTCACAAAACTGAACAGTAAGGAAACAAATAATTCAATTAGAAATGCCTAACGTTTTACCAAAGACATTTCATTGAAGAGGATATATAAATGACAGGAAAGCACATGAAGAGATGTTCAATATCATTAACAATAAGGGAAATAAAATTCAAGCCATGATGAGACATCACTACACACCTTATCAGAATAGCTAAAAATTAACAGTGACAACATCGAATACTGGAAAAGATGCAGAGACACTGGGAATGTAAAAATGGGATGGCTCTGTAAACATTTTGGCACTTTCTTATAAAACTAAACAAGCAACTACCATATGACCCAGCAATACACTCTTGGGCATTTATCCCAGAGAATGCAAACTATGTCCACATAAAAAACTGCACACACAAATCCATAGCAGATTTATTCATAACAGTCAAAAATTGGGAAGAATCCAGATATCTTTCAATGGGCGAATGGTTAAACAAAATATGGTATAACCATACCAAGGAATACTACCCTGCAGTAAAAGGGAACAAAGAATGAACTATGTAACACTTTCAATGATTCTCCAGGAAATTAGGTTGAGAAGAGCCAATTCCCCAAAAGGTTACATGCTGTATGATTCCATTTGTATAATTTCAATGGTGTAACAAAATTACAGAATTGGAGAACATATGAGAGGTGGCCAGGTGTTAGGAATGGGCTGGCAGTGGGGAAGGAGAGGGATGTGGCTATATATGGACAACACAGGGGTCCTTGTGCTGATAGAACTGTTCTGTACACTGACTCAATCACAGTCTATATCCTGGTTGTGATGTACAATAGATTTGCACAATGCTACTGCTAGGGAAACTAGGTGAAGGGTGTTAATTTTTATAACTGCGTGTAAATCTACAATTGTCTCAAAAAAAGAAATTTAATTTAAGGGCGCCTGGGTGGCTCAGTGGGTTAAAGCCTCTGCCTTTGGCTCAGGTCATGATCCCGGGGTCCTGGGATAAAGCCTCCCATCGGGCTCTCTGCTTGGCAGGGGGCATGCTTCCCTTCCTCTCTCTCTCTCTCTGCCTGCCTCTCTGCCTACCTGTGATCTTTGTCCATCAAATAAATAAAACCTTTTTTAAAAAAAAAAGGTATTTTTTTAATTTTTTATTTTTCATAAACATATATTTTTATCCCCATGAGTACAGGTCTGTGAATTGCCAGGTTTACACACTTCACAGCACTCACCATAGCATATACCCTCCCCAATGTCCATAACCCCACCCTCCTTCTCCCAACCCCCCTCCCCCCAGCAAACCTCAGTTTGTTTTGTGAGATTGAGAGTCACTTATGGTTTGTCTCCCTCCCAATCCCATCTTGTTTCATTTATTCTTCTCCTACCCCCTCAATCCCCCATGTTGCATCTCCACTTCCTCATATCAGGGAGATCATATGATAGTTGCCTTTCTCCGCTTATTTCGCTAAGCATGATACCCTCTAGTTCCATCCACATCGTCACAAATGGCAAGATTTCATTTCTTTTGATGGCTGCATAGTATTCCATTGTGTATATATACCACATCTTCTTTTTTTTTTTAATTTTTAATTTTTTATTTTTTATCAACATATATTTTTATCTCCAGGGGTACAGGTCTGTGAATCACCAGGTTCACACACTTCACAGCACTCACCAAAGCACATATCCTCCCCAATGTCCATAATTCCACCTTCCTTCTCCCAACCCCCCTCCCCCTAGCAACCCTCAGTTTGTCCTGTGAGATTAAGAGTCATTTATGGTTTGTCTCCCTCCAATTCCCATCTTGTTTCATTTATTCTTCTCCTACCCCCTTAACCCCCATGTTGCATCACCACTTCCTCATATCAGGGAGATCATATGATAGTTGTCTTTCTCCGCTTATTTCGCTAAGCATGATACGCTCTAGTTCCATCCACATCGTCACAAATGGCAAGATTTCATTTCTTTTGATGGCTGCATAGTATTCCATTGTGTATATATACCACATCTTCTTGATCCATTCATCTGTTGATGGACATCTAGGTTCTTTCCATAGTTTGGCTATTGTGGACATTGTTGCTGTAAACATTCAGGTGCACGTGCCCCTTCGGATCACTGCGTTTGAATCTTTAGGGCAAATACCCAGTAGTGCAACCACTGGGTCATAAGGTAGCTCTATTTTCAACATTTTGAGGAACCTCCGAGCTGTTTTCCAGAGTGGTTGCACCAGCTTGCATTCCCACCAACAGTGTAGGAGGGTTCCCCTTTCTCTACATCCTCGCCAGTATCTGTCATTTCCTGACTTGTTAATTTTAGCCATTCTGACTGGTGTGAGGTGATATCTCATTGTGGTTTTGATTTGTATTCCCCTGATGCCGAGTGATATGGAGCACTTTTTCATGTGTCTGTTGGCCATCTGGATGTCTTCTTTGCAGAAATGTCTGTTCATGTCCTCTGCCCATTTCTTGATTGGATTATTTGTTCTTTGGGTGTTGAGTTTGCTAAGTTCTTTATAGATTTTGGACACTAGACCTTTATCTGATATGTTGTTTGCAAATATCTTCTCCCATTCTGTCACTTGTCTTTTGGTTTTGTTAACTGTTTCCTTTGCTGTGCAAAAGCTTTTGATCTTGATGAAATCCCAATAGTTCATTTTTGCCCTTGCTTCCCTTGCCTTTGGTGATGTTCCTAAGAAGATGTTGCTGCGGCTGAGGTCAAAGAGGTTGTTGCCTGTGTTCTCCTCAAGGATTTTGATGGATTCCTTTCTCACATTGAGGTCTTTCATCCATTTTTAGTCTATTTTTGTGTGTGGTGTAAGGAAATGGTCCAATTTCATTTTTCTGCATGTGGCTGTCCAATTTTCCCAACACCATTTATTGAAGAGGCTGTCTTTTTTCCATTGGACATTCTTTCCTGCTCTGTTGAAGATTAGTTGACCATAGAGTTGAGGGTCTATTTCTGGGCTCTCTATTCTGTTCCATTGATCTATGTGTCTGTTTTTGTGCCAGTACCATGCTGTCTTGATGATGACAGCTTTGTAACAGAGCTTGAAGTCCGGAATTGTGATGCCACCAACTTTGGCTTTCTTTTTCAATATTCCTTTGGCTATTCAAGATCTTTTCTGATTCCATATAAATTTTAGGATTATTTGTTCCATTTCTTTGAAAAAGATGGATGGTACTTTGATAGAAATTGCATTAAATGTGTAGATTGCTTTAGGTAGCATAGACATTTTCACAATTTTATTCTTCCAATCCAAGAGCATGGAACATTTTTCCATTTCTTTGTGTCTTCCTCAATTTCTTTCATGAGTACTTTATAGTTTTCTGAGTATAGATTCTTTGCCTCTTTGGTTAGGTTTAGTCCTAGGTATCTTGTGGTTTTGGGTGCAATTGTAAATGGGATTAACTCCTTAATTTCTCTTTCTTCTGTCTTGTTGTTGGTGTAGAGAAATGCAACTGATTTCTGTGCATTGATTTTATATCCTGACACTTTACTGAATTCCTGTACAAGTTCTAGCAGTTTAAAAAAAAAAAGATATTTAATTTAAAAAATTTTAAACAGACTGGAGGCTTCCAGCAATTCCTGGCAAACTAAAAGGTGCAGTTGAGATGAGCAAGAGGCAAGGACAGACCATGAGTATAGCACCAGAAGTTCTGTGACTACATGTGGGGGCACCCTGGAACAGGAGAGGGCTAGGAACAGCTGGTGAGGGTTTGGTAGAGCCATGGAAGTGGGAACAATTTGTCCTGTGAATCCCTGTGAGCCCCTTCTTCCCTCCCCCACCCAGTGTTTAGGTCAGTGTTTAAGAGGGAGAAATAGGGAAGGGCCCCAGGTAAATGATGATACCCAGACAAACCAGGGACCAGATAAGCTCTGAAGGCCGGCTGCTGTCAGCTCTGACTGTTCCCTATTCCCACTGCCAACAGTAAGGAGCACAAGTACCCACAGCTGCTCAGCCCATCTTCCAGGACTGGCTGCCCAAGCTGAGACTGGGGAAAGTCTAGAAAAGATGAACTCACAGTCGGTTACAACTAGAAATAGGAGGACTGCCAACTGGGAAAAAGACCAGAACAAGGAGTCTTTACAGCTTGGGGTTTCACAACTAAACATTATAAGAAGAGTGACTTGATACCTTTATAGATGTAAAAGAAGGCATGACATCCATGAAACAACAGGATCTTGATTTTTATAAAAAAGACTCAAGAGGAGATCTGAAAAGTGAAGAAATGTAATCATTGCCATTAAGAACTTAATAGAAAGTCTCCACAGCAGAATGAAAAAAACAGCAAAATTAGAGATTAAGGCTAAAGAATTCTTCCAGAATAGAAGATGAAATGATAAAGAGATAGAAAGTTTAAAAGAAAAAACTCATACAGAACAGCTCTAGATTTACGACCATCTAACAAATCAAAGTTTATAAAGGAGAAATAGAGGTAATGATGAGGAGCCAATGTTAAAGAAAGAACATCTAAGAATTTCTTAGAACCAAAAAAAAAAAAAAAAAAAAAAGACATGGGCTTCAGAATGAAAGGGTTACCAAGTGCTAAGCTGTATAATAATGCAGAAAATTTTTAGAGCCTCAAAATATAGAAAACAATCCCAAAAGTTATCGGAAAAGAAAAATATTATTAACAAGCAAGAATCTGATCTAAAGCAGACTTCTCATCAACCTCTCTAGAAACAAGAACTTCTAGGGCTGAAAATCAAAACAAAATGGGACTTTGAATGGAGATTTCTGTACCTAGACAAATTTGCATTCAAATGTGAAGATGAAACAAAGGCATTTTTCAGATATAAAAACTTCCAGACAGAAAGTTACCATCCTAGATCCTCTCTTAAAGAGACAACCACAAACTATATTTCATAAAAAGAAAAATGCTATGAAGTATGAAGAACAAAAACAAGCAAACTTTGTTGTATCTTCTTTATGTTTTTTGTTGTATCTTCTTTATTGAATTATATTTACTTTATGTCTTTCACTAATTGATCACTTACTACAGCAATGGATGTTTCTGTTGAAAAGTTATTCACAATTATCAAGTTTGCCATCCATAAGAGTTTAGGGAGGAATGTACACTGGAGAGAAATAAAATTGTGACAACATTTAAAATATTGAAGGACTCTTAGATTATGGTTGGTTTCCTTTGATCCACAGATAACAAATAAACAAATGTCAACCTAGAAGTCAAACTTTAAACTGCTGGTGACTATGGATGACCTTGTTCTTTGCTTCTTGCATTTTTTAGTTTCCTTTTATGCATATGTTAACTTTAAAAAATCAAAATTTTTAAAACCTAAAAAAAAAGGTCAATTGGGAAACATTCTATACAGATAGTATGTAGGGTTGCCATTAGTTTTTTCTGGGCAATTGGTTCATTCACTCATTCATTTATTCACTCAACACTTACTATTCACCTAGAATTCAAGAAACTCTACCCTAGACCCTGAAAGGAACACAAGGAGGATCCAAACCTAGATTCAGCTCCTAAAGGACTCGCAATTTCATGGCAATGACAACCATGAGCACAAGTAATTATGAAGCAAAACGTATTACGAGAAGATATAAATAAAACACAAAATTGCAGAGATAGTAATGATTGCTTTTGAACTCAGGAATCATGTAAAATTGGTGCATATGCTGATAAGTAAACTTCAACAATCCCCAATGAAATGACTTCTCTGCTATCAAGGTAAGTTTACTATATTATTAATGACTTCTGATCAGCAGTAAGGGAGACTAAATGTTTCAAAATGTTACACCTACCCTGCCAAAGCAAAGCACAGAGTTTCACAATAATCCAGCAACTTTGATGCTTGTTCATACTAACACAGTGAGAATTATTCAGATAATGTGAGGTTTTTACCATTGTTTTAGTTTGATTGTTACATCACTGTTGTTACAGCTACACTTTGCCACAATGAGCTACATTAAATACTGATACAACGAAAATTCATTAGATTTAAGAGTCGTTTTTCATCTTAAAAGATAAATTAGAATGTGCCCCTAATTGCAGCACTGCTACTTAAAAAAAAAAAAAAAAAAAAAAAAAAATGGGCTGCAGGCCAAATCTGGCCCACAGGCCTATTTTGCCAAACTCTGGTTTACAGCAAAGGTGCTAAAACTTTTTAGTCCAGTTCATCAAATTTAAGTGGGTCAAACAGACCTCTGTGTCCTCAGAACAAACAATACCATAACTAGCCTGCCAAGCTGTACCTAGAAACCAATCCAAATGTCCTGGCAAGCATCAAAGACTCACAGGATGTTTATATTTCATGGATATGATGCTTACCATCTGCCTACCTGACCCTCTGACATCCCCCCCGCTAAAATATACATCATCACAGAAGCTACATTCTTTTCATTTTCCTTTCTGATCCAAACTCCCTACCTTAGAACAACTTCAAGGCACTGCATAACTTAACACAAACTTTATCCCCTTTGGCTAGATTTTACAAGGAAGGTATTCATAAGTCATTACCATACATATGACGCATACCATGATTACTAAACATATCTATAGTACTACTGGAGCCAAACACTTACTAACTGATACAAAGTTTGCCTTTGTTTTGTTTTGTTCTAATAAACTAGAGTACATATATACCATGGGATATTATGCAGCCATTAAAAACAACATATAAATTTTTAGCAAACTAGGGATAGAGAGGAACTTCTTCCACCTGATAAAAGAATACAGGGGCATCTGGGTGGGTTGAGCCTCTGCCTTTGGCTCAGGTCATGGTCTCAGGGCACTGGGATCAAGCCCTGCATCAGGCTCTCTGCTCAGTGGGGAGCCTGCTTCCTCCTCTCTCTCTCTCCCTCTCTCTCTCTCTCTCTCTCTGCCTGCCACTCTGCCTACTTGTGATCTCTCTCTGTCAAATAAATAAATAAAATCTTAAAAAAAAAGTACCAAAAAAACCCCTATAGCTAATATGATAATTAATGGTGAGAAACTAGATGCTTTTCCATTAAAATCAGAACAAAGCAAGGATGTCCCCTCTCACTACTCCTAATCAACATCATACTTAGAAGTACTAACTAATGTGATAAGAAAAAGAAAACCTGGGATACAGTTTGTGAAGAAAGAAATAAAACTATCTTTGTTCACAGATGACATGACTGTCTATGCAGAAAATCCCAAAGAATTAACAAACAAACTTCCAGAACAGCTAAGTGATTACAGGAAGGTTATACAAGGATACAAGGTTATACAAGGATACAAGGTTAATATACAAAAGTTAACTGTTTCCTCACATGCCAGTGATGACCAACTAGAATTTGAAATTAAAAAAAAAAAAAAAATTTACTTTAGTGCCAAAAGAAAGGAAATACTGAGATAAATCCAAACAAATCTAACCAAATATGTATACAATCTATATGAGGAAAATTTTAAAAATTCTGATGAAAGGAAATTTTAAAAAGCTAAGTAAATGGAGAGTTATTCCATGTGCATGGGTAAGAAGACTCAATACTGTCAAGTTGTTAGGTCTTTCCAGCTTGATCTATAGATTCAACACAATCTCTATCAAACTCCCATTAAGTTATTTTGTGGATATTGACAAACTGATTCTAAAGTTTATACAAAGAGGGGAGGGAAAAAGGCCAGAGTTGCCAACACAATTAAAGAACAAAGCTAGAGGAGTGAAACTACCCAACTTCAAGAATTATCATAAAGCTATTCTAATCAAAACAGTATGGTATCATCCCAAATGATACCAAAGGAATAGACAAATGGACCAATGAAAATGAACAGAGATCCCAGAAATAGACACACACAAACATAGTCAACTAATGTCTGACAAAGACACAAAGGCCATGCAATGGAGAAAAACAGTCTTTTTAACAAATGGTACTGAAACAGTTGGACACTCATGTGCAAAAAATATAATTTTTAAAAATTTAATCTAGACCCAGATCTTACATCTCTCACAAAAACTAGTTCAAAATTTAAAATGCAAACCTACAGCTCTTGGATGGTTGAGTTGTTAAGTACCTGCCTTTGGCTCAGTGTCCTCGGATCAAGCCCTGCATTGGGCTCCCTGCTCAGCAGGAAGTCTGCTTCTCCCTCTCCCACTCCCCCTGCTTGTGTTTCCTCTCTCACTGTCTCTCTCTCTGTCAAATAAATAAAATCTTTAAAAAACTAAATAAATAAAAAATAAAATGCAAACCTATAAAACTTTCACAAAGTAAAACAGGAGAAAATTTGGGTGATCTTAGGTTTGGCAATGATTTTTTAGATGCTTCACTAAAGTTCAATCCACAGAAGAAAAAACTGGTAAATTGAACTTCATTAAAATTAAAAATGTCTGCTCTACAAAAGATACTGTCAAAAGCGTAAGAAACCAAGCCACAGATTGGGAGAAAATATTTGCAAAAGACACCTGATAAAGGACTGCTATACCAAATATATGAAGAATTCTAAAACTCAACAATAAGAAAATTATCCAATTTAAAAATGAACCAAAGTCAAGAATGGACATTTCACCAAAGAAGATATACAAATGGTAAATAAGCATATGAAAAGATGTTCATCATCATATGTCATTAGGGAAGTTCAAAATAAAATAAGGCAGCACTATATACCTACTAAAATGGCTAAAATCCAAAATACTGAAACACCAAATGCTGACAAGGATGTAAAGTAACAGGAACTCCCATTCACTGGTGGTAAGAATACAAAATGGAATAAGCAGTTTGAATACAGTTTGGCAGTTTCTATAAAATGAAACATACTCATACCACATGATTCAAGAATCATGCTTCTTGGTATTTACCCAGAGAAGCTAAAAACATGTCCACATAAAATTTGTAGTAGTAGTCTTATTCATATTTATTCATAATTACTGAAACTTGGAAGCAACCAAGATACTCTTTAGTAGGTAAATGGCTAACCAAATTGTAGTACACTCATACAAGGGAATATTATTCAGCACTGAAAAGAAATGAGCTATGAAGACAGGGAGGAACCCTCAATGCGTACTGCTAAGAAGAAGCCAATCTGAAAGGATACATACTCTGTGATTCCATATATATGACATTTTTGGAAAAGCAAAACTATGAAGGCAGTAAAAAGATAAGTGGTTGCCAGGGGTTCAGTAGGGAGAGAAAAATAGGCAAAATGCAGGGGACTTTAAGAGCAGTAAGACTATTTTGTATGATACTCTAATGATAGGATACACATCATTATAGATTGGTCAAACACACAGAATACAAAAAATAAATAATGAACCCTAATGTAAAGTATGGGCTTTGGTTAATAATAGAGTACCAATACTGGCTCATCGACAGCAAATGTACCACACTACTGCTAAATGTTAATACAAGAAACCTGGGGTGAGGGAGCATGTATATATGGGAACCCTCTGGACTTCCCACTCCGTTTTCCTACAAACCTAAAACTGCTCAAGGAAATAAAGTCCATTAATTTTTTAAAATACAATATTTTGAGATGTACCAACTACTTGCAGGTATTTCCACAATGTACTAATAAGTGAGAAGAGTAAGATTCAGAGAATATAGGCTGATCCACTTTTATAATACCCCGACAATGTTTTGGACACTGGTTACTTAGAAAGTTGGGAGAAGAAAATAAAAATAATTAAAAACATACTGACCAATCCAACTTTGAGCAAAAATATAAATAAAAATCTGAGATTTAAGTAGTAAAGGCACTGGGGCAAGAAGAAGCCATCTCATTTAGATTGCTTGGCCTCACCACCAGCCCACTCTGTGGGAAGAGCCCAGTACCAGATTCACTGGGTAGATTGAGACTACTACTAACTTGAGACTCAGGGAAGAGACTGCTTGTTTCCTTTCTAATTAATGTAATGTGACCATTTGGAGATAACAGTAGAGAATCCTCTTTTAAAAAAAAAAAAAAAGATTTTTTTATTTATTTGACAGAGATCACAAGTAGGCAGAGAGGCAGGGAAAGAGAGAGGGGTCAGCAGGCTCCCCGCTGAGCAGAGAGCCCAATGCAGGGCTAGATCCCAGGCTCCTGAGACCATGACCTGAGACAAAGGCAGAGGCTTTAAAAATTATATCAACTTTACCAACCATCCTGCAAGTTCCAAAGCAAACATATCCATAAAATGAAGCCTAGACCTCAGCTTTTTAAAGAATCTCCTTATCCTGAGAAAGAAAAAAACTGTCAGGTTTTTCATGAACCAAAATAGTTCAGTCCTAAGTTCCAGCATTATATGAATAGAAATCTCTTGGTTCATTTCTTGCCCCTGGAAATTCATATTGAAATTTATACAGCTTATTCCTTAAATCGGGTGTGTGTTGCCCCAAAAGGACTGCAGGGTGACACAATCTTATTTGCCCCAACTCCTAATTTTCATCAGAAAATAATTATTCCTTTCTATTCCATTTAACGAAATAAATCCACAGAGCTTCATAGTATGAGCATAATGCTGAAGAAAAAGAAAAAAGTGTTGTTTTTCAGTTTCTTAAAATAAAAAGTTGTCTGCAAGGGGCTCCTCAAACCTTTTTTACATTCGGAGGCAGTTGGGTGCAGTTTCTACTCTTGGAGGTATGCGGTCTCCCAGCAACCTGCCTCTGGTTGTCAGGGAGAGCCCCCGCCTAAGCTCCGGTTGTTATCAGGCCTGCTGCAGTCCTCGGTGGGGGCAGCGGGGAGCTCTGTGAGGAGCTTCTTCAAGCCAGTGCACACATCTCGGTGTGCAAGGAATGCTAAGTGGTTAGCTAGGAACTCTGGAGACCAGCAGGAGTTGCTGCAGAGGGCTGACTGCTGGATGACGTAGCTCTTTAGGAATTGGCTCTTAAGAAGAGATAAGGAAATAGAGGTTTTCAGCAATGCAGTGTTTTCTCTGGGGCTCTATTTGACAGCTGGCTACTCGATTCTGCAAACTCTAACATGGTTTTCTTTTCATCTGCTAACTACAGTACATTCAGGATTTTTTACTTTAGCTTTCATTTTCTCCAGCTGGAAAGCTATGAATTTCCTCACAGTATTTCATTTTCATGACTCTTGCCTTTTGGGTAAAATCTCTTAAAATATCATTTTGTTGTTGTTGTTGTTAGTTAGCCAAAGAATAAGTTCCGGTCTCATGTGAACAATGCTTTTTAATTTTTCACACTGCATTTGACTTAAGCCAAGTATAAATTACCTAACAGCAAACTACAAATAAAAATAATCAAAGGTAAAATACGAAAAAGTTACAGAAGAAAATTCAACACTAATGTTATTACTTTGCCATGGTAACATTTTCAAAAGAATTCATTTTCTATACATGCTCCGGGAAGACATTCAATGTTTCCCAATTTTATCCTTCATTTTTAAAAAATGTAATGATAATATATTCATTGGAACATATTGTAACTCTGCATTTCTTCCAGTTTCACTATTACCAGTCTTTCCTACATTATAATGCAAATTTAATACACTTATTCAACAACAAGCTAGTGGATCAGAAATATACCCTGCTGAGAAACACTGTAGATAACCCTCACACAAAATCATACAAAAGCCCTACAGAAATATAAGGGACCATGTTTCTCTTTATGAAGGACAATAACCTTATTTGACCTTTTATAAGAGACCAAGCTTACAGAAGAGATCCCAGCTAACCCAGAGGATATGCTGGTCTTGGGTCAAGGTAAAGTCAAGCATCTGGCATTGTTAAAAAATAAAACAAGACATTTGGCTCAAAATGGAATCACTTAGGTGGAGACCTACATCACCAAACCAAGACTTAACTTGGGTACAGTTTTGGCTCTCCCAGAAATGAAATTCTAAACCAGTCAGTCCATCAGTAATTGCCTGATCAACACCAGTTAAGTAGTCTGCCATTACAAGGACATATCCTTGTAATAACCAATGTGCTTTTTACCTAATCTAACTTCCTTGTTGCCATTCCCTTCACCTATAAAAGTCCTTCATTTTTGTACAAGCTTCTTGGAGCTCCTTTCTGTCTGTTAGATTGGATGCTGCCCAATTCAAGTCAACTTTGGCTCAAAGAAACTCAAAAAAATGTAATGTGCCTCAGTTTACCTTTTAACAGGATCCTGAATCAAAGTCATCAAGTATCTATGTCACCAAAAAGGAAGGGCACTTTGGTGGGACATCCAGGAGAAAGACACCAGAAAACCAAGCAGCAGCTTAGCCATCGTAACCAAGACCCTTGGCCCATGCCAGCAGGGCACCATACCCAGACTGAGCTCAGGAACCACCAGGGAGAAGAAGAGCAATCCCTGACCTCCAAAGAGACTAAAAGGGTTTCAACTTTCACCTCCCTGAGAAGACACAATAAAAGTGCATAACGAGGCCCCAGAGCTATCACTCCACATCAAACTCTTAAGAGCAAAGCTGAAACCACCCCCACAAGGTAGCATGGAAGGGGAAGAACTGAGCTGAGCCTTGGAAGATCCGAGAAGATTTAGATGGGCTGTGAGAAAGAAAGCAAACGTCCTAGAAGGAAGGAACAAAGAGTAGAGTCGGGGTGGGGGGCGGGCAGCGGTGGCGTACAGAGATCAGGAACACCGAGGTTAGCAGCAAGGTAGAGGAAGTTTCTAACTCCAGAATGAAGAGTGTCATCATGTTAGCTAGGGTGCAACAGAAGTTACTCAAATCAAACGGCTGCAAGCTATCAGTAGAAGGGAGGAGAAGGGAAGGACAAAAGCAGGGAAGGAACGGGTTCTGTTTTTGAAAACTGGCAGTTCCTGCCAAGGAGATGAGCTAGGTAGGTGAGCCTGATAGCCCCATGCATGAGCCAGCTGGAGTGGGCTGGGAGCTGAGGACTTGTGCAGAAGCCCCCACGCTGTCCTGAGTCACCTTTAGCTCATTATAATACTAGGATCTCCTTCTATGAGTGGAGCTTCCTGCCATTTTTTGAGCAATGTGTGCACTAGCATGTTGACATGCTAGGCATGAGCAACTGAACCAAGGGCCTAAGAACAGAAGAAGTGTAAATTCCTTAATGCATATGCAAGCTCCCTGCTCCCACCCTCAAACACAGAATAAAAGCTTCCTGGGCTAACCCCATGGGGAGGCAGTGCTTTGAGAGCTATCTCCTTGTCTCCTTGCTTAGAGTTCTTCGCGTTCAACACTTCCTTGGGTTGTGTTCAATTTGATGCACCCGAGTTCACGCCGATTTGATGCACAATCACAACACCGATCACTACAGTCACCATTATTTCCCAAGCAGTGA
Organism: Mustela lutreola; assembly: GCF_030435805.1. NCBI lineage: Eukaryota > Metazoa > Chordata > Mammalia > Carnivora > Mustelidae > Mustela > Mustela lutreola. The sequence goes on along the minus strand of NC_081290.1, from coordinate 152,770,345 downwards.
TAGTACAAAATTTAAGGTTTAAACAGATGTTTGATAGTGGTGGTCACAGCAGACTGAGGAGAATGAAGGCAGAGACCAAGCGAAGTGTGATGGTTCTTTTATGTGTCAGTTTGACTGAGCTAATGGATGCCCAGATGGCTGGTAAAACCTTATTTCAGGGTGTGCCTGTGAAGGTACTTCTGGATGAGATTAGCATTGGAATGGGTACACTGGGTAAAAACGATGATGCCCATCAGGTTGGGGAGACCCCATCCAATCTGATCAGATTAGAACAAAAAGGTAGGAAAAGGGTGAATGTGCTCTCTCTGCTTGAAATGGGGCTTCCATCTTCTAATGCCCTCGGACCTTAAGACTTGGGACTAGGACTTACACCACTGGCTCCCCCAGTTCTCAGAACTTCAGATCTAGACTAGAACCACATCACCAGCTATCCTGGGCCTCCAGCTTACAGAGGGCAGATCCTGGACTTCTCAGCTTCCATTACCATGTGAGCCAATCCCTCATAATGAATTTCCATAATATATCTATATAGACATATAGATATATAGATATCCCACTGCTTATGTTTCTCTGGAGAACCCTCACTAAGAGAAGACAAGGAACAATCAAGACTTATTGGAAGAGGGACATATTAAATACAAAGCCAGGTTCAGAAATGAATACACCTAAGGTTTGGGGGACTTGAGGGTATAGCAGTGCCATTGACTGAAATGGAGAAATTAAAATACGTACCCAATGTTTTGAAGGCAAAATGGTAAGTCTGATTTTAGAAGTTTAGAACCATTCTAAACTTCCATACTTCACATCCTAGAAGTTCATGGGAAAATGGAAATGGAAAAGCAGAACTCTTGCAAGATGAGATCCAGAAGTCAGGAGCCCTCCGCAGGCCAGAGCGGCTGGAAAGAAGCTGGCCATGAAAAGAGGAGTAGAAAGAGCAAAGCAGCAGTAAAAGGAGGGAAGTGAAGTGGGCGATGCCAGCAAATGCCAATTCTGCTTATTCAAAGATAAGACCTTTGTCAGGTATCACCAACCTCTTACTAACTCTTAGCTTAGATACAAGTTTAAAAAAAGGAGCCACTAAATCATGACAAACCCAGGCCCAGCTGAAGTCTGCTGTAACAAAATCTCTGGGAAGCCTGGTAGAAACTCAGTTCTGTGAAGCCAAGCCTAGACTGATGCTCTGAACTCAGGAAAGAGAAACAGCAAGTAAAAAAAACTGCCATCGTGTAACAGGGTAGATGGGACACTCAAGTATGGCCAACTCCTCATCACATACATTTCCATTTGGCTGCAGAAATTCTGTCCAGCTAATAAAGTTTTCTGGTATGGGAGGAAAATCCTTTAACATTTTGGAAACCAGCAAACATTGACAATCCCAAGGCCCCAAAACCCTACCCTTCCTGTCTTCCTCAGTACACTGTTCTCTCCATTTTGCATTCAGACATTAATTGACTACCTACTATGTGCCATTATACATAATATGTGGATGTCTATTACATACGCTAGTGCTCATAGGGGTCCACTTCTCAGAGCTCACAACCTAAGATGCTACAGTCATTCCGCAAGTATTTACTGTCAGCCTGCTGTGTTTCGGGTGGCAGGAGAAGGCATCTGACCATCTACCAAGGCAGCAGGGGTGATGGTTGGCAAGACACTGGGGTCTATGAAGGGGCAGACCAAGCCCAGCAAAGAGGCTCCTCTCTGGTTCTTGCTAAGGGCATGGAGCCCACTGGCTCTCTTGGGGCCCATGTCACAGCCTGGTGTCTCCTCATCCAAACAGCTTCCCATTTCTCACCTCAGCTGTCCTCACTCTCCTCCCTCCCCCAGCTGAAGTAGGGACTCACTGCCACCCCGATCCTGAAAGAAGCAGGCCAGGGTCCCCCATAGGCTGTACTGAGCAGGACACCTCTTTCCCAACCACTGCGGCAGATTCCTAGCAAGTCCCTGCTTAGAGATTTAAAGATGAGGAGATCCTCATCATTCATCCTGGCCAACAGAAAAGTTTACTACCAGTGACAAAAGTAACTGAGAAGAAAGTCTGAAATCAGTCCAGATCTATTACTATTAGTGAAAAACCAATTTTGAATATATACCTCAGGGACAAAAGATCAGCTATGTTAGCTTCTCTGTATCACAATGGCTAGAAAAGGTCAAACAAAAAGACCACCTTCAACCAGCATTAGTCATACTTTCCCCAATATCCACAAACCATAAATGAGTGCCTGATGTTGGTAGTATCCTCCGTGAAATACTACAGACTAAAAGATAAAACAGTATCAACCATAGCCAGCCCCTCCCTTCAAGGAGTAAAGGATGGCCCCTCCCTCTGGACAGCCACATTTCAAGGGAGCTCCCCTTCATATGAGGAGACAAGACAGATTTAATAACCTGGGTAGCAGCACGACATCTAAGTAACAATGAAAAATCCAAAAGGAGGATTCATGAAACCGTATATCATTACTTGTCCAGAAGAAAAGAAAGGGATTGGGGCCCATGCATGGTTCAGCTGGTTAAGCATCTGCCTTCGACTCAGGTCATGATCCCAGGATCCTGGAATCAAGCCTGCATCATGCTCAATGGGGAGCCTGCTTCCCCCTCTCCTCCAGCTTGTGTTCTCTCTGTGTCAAATAAATAAAATCTTTAAAAAAGAAAGAAAGAAAGAGAGGAAGGAAGGAAGGAAGGAAGGAAGGAAGGGGAGGGGAAGGAGGGAAGGAAAGAAAAGAAAGGAAAAAAGAGAAAGAAAGAAAAGGGAAGAGAAGAGGATCAGTTAGGTTGGAGAAAAAAGGGATGCATTTATAGGAGAAACAGAATCCAGTCAGGGCAAGTTTTGAGGATGAGGTATGATAAGGATCTATGAAAGGGGCGCCTGAGTGGCTAAGTGGGTTAAAGTCTCTGCCTTCAGCTCAGGTCATGGTCTCAGGGTCCTGGGATCGAGCCCCGCATCAGGCTCTCTGCTCAGCAGGGAGCCTGCTTCCCTTCCTCTCTGTCTGCCTCTCTGCCTACTTGTGATCTCGATCTCTCTCTCTCTGTCTCTCTCTCTCTCTGTGTCAAATAAATAAATAAAATTTTTTTTTAAAAAAAGAATATATGGAAAATAGTATTTTACCTAAGCAGGCATTTAACAGACATGTAATGAATGACTAAATGAAAACACTGGCATGTGGAACCCACTTGGGTAGAATCACATGAGCAATTCCAGACACAAAACACTGAAACACATGTTAGTCAGAGGGTGGGATTCTGTAAGGGCACAGCAGGAAGAAAGGCTGGGAAGGTAAGGACCAGATCATGGGAGGTATGGAATACCCTTATCCTAGGGACTTCAGGGAAACACTGAGAGTTCTGAAACAGAGGATAAAATAAAGAGCTTGAAACAAGATGCAAAGAGGAGAAATAATAGTTCCGTGTCCTCCAATTTAGAAATTAATCACACATTGGGGAAAATTTTTCTAAAAGGAAAATTGTTTTCTATCATTTTCTTTTCAAAATCTATGTACATCACTCAAAATAAAAGAAACACACATAATGCCTTCTACATAATAGTGGAAGGAATTTGTCCCCAAAGATCTTTTCTTTGTATAAATGATGCCACCACAATTGATGCTTCAATAAAAATGAATATTTATGAAATGTAAAATGACTTGGATTAACTTATTCCAATTTCACCCTCTAAATTTAGATTTTTTAAATCACGCCAAAATGTAGATTTTGATTACAAAAGCAAGTTGGGGAAGAAAAAAAGACTTACTTGACAAGAAAAAGAGAGCAAAATTTAAAAAAGAATAAGAACTTGAAATAGGGATGACAAAAGTGATAGAAAGGTGGTCAATTAAACTAAAAACCTCAGAAAGAGATCATCCTCAGAGCAGAGTTATTTAACTCAATAATGCAGTCATGTGACAAGAATCATGAAGGAAAGTCTCCCACTTGTGTGTCCCATCCACCTTTGGCAACCCGCACAGCCCTCTCCCCAACTATTAGCTTCTTAGCTAACCTTTCAAAGTTTCTTTGTGCATACATCTTATTATTTTCCTCCCTGTTCACACAAAAATTAGCATACCATATTAACACTGTTCCGACCCTGCCTTTTTCACGTAACACTATATCTTGGCAATCTCTCCACACCCATTCATATAGGTTTTTCCACGTTCTTTTTTACAGCTGCATATTCCATTGTGAGGACGAACCACGATTTATTTAACTAGCCCCTATTGATAGGTATTTGGGTCGTTTCCAATCTTCGGTTACTGCAAACAAAGCTGCAGTGAATAACCTGGGATAGTCATCATTTGGCATGCGTGCAAGTGTATCTGTAGGATAAATTCCCAGAATTGAATTCCTGGGTCAAAAGGTATATGCATATATTGCCAAATTGCCTTCCGTAAGAGGGGAGCCAATTTACACTCTTGCCAGCAATGTACAAGAGTGCCTTTTTCCTTAAGGATTTACCAACAGAATGTACCATCAAAGTTCTGGATTTTTGCCAATCTGAAAAATGAAAAATGGTGTTTGCATCCTCCTCATTATGAGTGAGGTTGAGCACCCCTTTATATGTTTAAGAGCCATTGTACTTGCTTTTCTGTAAACTAACTGTTCATAACCTTGCCTATTTTTCTAACGGATGTTGGTGATTTCTTATTAATTTCTAGGAGCTTCTTACGTATTAGGCAGAATAGTCCTTCACTTGTAAGTTGCAAATATTTACCCCAGTCTGCCTTTTGATTTTGCTTACGGTAATCTTTGCCATGAGAAGATTTTTACTTTGATGTGATCTAATTTATCAGTTTTTTTAAGTCTTCTGATTTTAAAGATTATTATAAAGATTATTTCCTTTAGATTATAAAGGAAATCTCCCTTTATCACACTTGAATTGGTTCATTTTCACATGTAACTAAATGAAAAAAACAGTAGAGTACAGTAGTTAAAATCACAAACTCTAGAGCCAGACAGCCCCCATTCATGTCCCAGCTCCATGACTTATTAGCTATATGACCTTGGATAAGTCACCAAACCCATAAGGGCTTCATTTTCCACATCAATAAAGGGGGTTAATAATAATTACTAACCCAGGGGGTTACTATGAGGATTAAATATCTCAGTAAATGTAAAGTAGTTACTAGAGTGCCTGATATACAGTACACACCCAATCAGTATGAGCTATTATCATCAAATGTCTGTTTGGGAAATTATTGATTTACGATGTAAACTACAGATCCAACTTTTTTTTTTTTTTTCCTTATGGCTATCCAGTTTTCCCATAGCTATTTATTATTGAATGGTCCATCTTTTCCCCACTGATTTGAGATATCACCTTTATGATATACTATATTTCCATACATATTTAAGAATTTCTGATCTTTCTATCCTATCCCATGGATCTATTCGTGGACCAGTATCACAGTGATCAAGTTATGAAGCTTCACTTTTACTGTGTGGTAGGGCCAGCTGCCCCTCTTTGCTCTTCTTTGACGTCACCATAACTCTTTCTCTTTTCTTTCCATATGATTTTTTTTTTTTTAATTAGTGTGCCTGGCTCTAGAATAAAACAAAAAAATATTAGTACTTTTATTAAAACCATGTTACCTTAATAAATTAACTTACAGGGAGAACTGATATAAGTTTTCTGTTCACTCCTTCTATCCAAGAACTTGGTATGTCTTTACAATTTGTGCAAATCTTCTTTTGTGTCTTTCAGTAGCATTTGGAAGTTTTTTTCACATAGGTCTTGCATATTTCTTGCCAAGTTAATACATAAATTTTAACTTTTTTCATTGCTGTTATAAACGGGGTGTGTTCCTTCATTATATTTTCTAACAAGTTATTTGCATAGAGGAAAGCTACTGGTTGTTGTCTAGTAAGTTGATACCTTACTATTAATTCTCTTAGATTCTCCAGGTATATAATGTCCTGATCTACAAACTAGTGGCAATTTTACATTCTCTTTTCCAATTTGTACATCTCTAATTGCCTTCTCCTATCTAACTACATTAACTACCACTTACAAAACAACGTTAAATAACAACCAATCACCCAGAGTAGGCCTAGTCATGCTTTGATCCACTTTAAGCAGCCTTGGAAAAGCTTCACATAAAAGAAGTTTGAAGGTGTGAATCTTCTTGAATCTTAGTAAAAATCTACTAAGACACAAGTTATAAAAAGATGAAAATTTTCTCAACACCAAAAAATAATAATCCAATTTTAAACGGGCACAAGACAGGAACAACATTTCTCCAAGAAGACATACAGATTGCCAAGAGACACATGAAAAGATGCTCAACATCCCTCATCATCAGGAAGTGCAAATCAAAACCACAATGAGATACTACCTCATACCTGCTGGAATGGCTAAACACAAAAACAACACAAGCGTTAGTGAAGATGTGGAGAAAAAGGAACCCTCATGTATGCCTATGGGAATGCAAAGTGGTGCAGCCACTGTGGTAAACAGTATGCCTCTGACTCTCGATATTGGCACAGGTCATGATCTCAGGGTTGTGAGTAGCAGAAGTGGCCTGTGAAATTGTCTGAACATGATGCTTTGAGAGGAGGCAACTCTTTGATGACTTCATTTCTTCTAGAAAAATCATTCTGTTATTTCCAAAACAGAATGGGATCTTTCTTGTATCAATCTGGGTCAATTATATTTGCCTAAAAATTATCTATTCCATCCAAATTTTCAAATTTATTTTCGAAGAGTTAAATAGTCTCTTATGATTCCTTAAGTTTTCTACTTCTATTACTCCCCCTTCTCAGTTCTTATTTTGTGTATTTGTATTTTATTCCTTTTTTATTAGATAGCTACAATGTATAAATTTCATTATTACAGCACAATTATTTTTCAAGAAGCCACTTTGGGGATTACCCATATTGTTCTATTGTTTTTCTATTTATATTTAAAGTTCTTAAAAGAGTACACCAGGAGCAGGTGTTCTACATCTCTTCCCCTCTCCAGATAAAAAAAACCACAAGTAATAGTGAACACTATCTAAGACTATAAGCCCAGGAAATCAGAGATTAAATATGAGCTGTCAATGTTATCTTGAATGATATCACCAAATCCCAAACACCTGATCAAAAAAGCAGATTTGCAATATTTCCAAAATGCAAGAAAATAAAAATTTTTAAGGTGCCACTCGAGTAAAATAAAAACTGGGCTTTTACAGGAATTAATTCACTGGAAATAAGATTAGTTCTAACTATAATAAACTTACATTTCAACAGCATGGGTTTTCACTATAAGATTTTCATTATAAGCCTTCCACCTCCTGCCTATCTCTAGCAATTAATTGCCCACCAATTCAGTTCAACAAGCATGAATTCCACTCTTCCTTCAGTCCCAAAGTTCTATGAGTATTGGTTTATAGACAGGCACAGAAACAGAGAGAGACCACCTCCACATACAAGAACAGGCAAACTATGCATGCCCTGCCAGCCAGACAGTGCTGTCCAGGACTGCCCATGAACCTGAACACAGTGCGCTTCAAAGGAGCCAGTCCAGTCCAAGTTTAGTTGTGACCAATCACCCAGAACAGGACTATTCATCTTTTCATTCACTACAGGTAGCCTGGGAGAAATTAAACATTACAGAAATTTGAAGGATTGAATCTTACCCTCTCACAAAGTTGAAATCTACTATTAGGCCATAGTTTATAAAAGGGTGTAAGTTTCCTTAGGAGTACCAAAAAAAAAGGTCGGATTAAAGCTACCATGATTAACTCCTCACACCAAAAGTATTGGTAATAGAGCACAAAGAGCTTAGTACTGGGCTGAAGCAAAGACACTAAATAGGGCTTATCTTCTAAGATCAAAAGGTGATGCTTCTGTCACAGAACTTTTGAAAGTCCGGGTATGATTAACAACAGGCAGAGATAATGAGGAGAAGTGAAGGGCTGCTAAACAGATTGGAGGCTGGGACAGAGAGGAATTTGACTTTCAAAACAGTACTATTAAGTCCATAAGCTTCAAGCGTACAGCCACTAAAACTTACCAAGGAGGTGAAAATCCCCATTTCTGGGGCCAGTCAGAACCTTCACCAACCTACCAGGGGAAGAGTTATACCAGGAGTGGGGATTGGAAAGGCCACAATCTAAAACTGAAATATTTGGGGAGGAAAAGAGTTACAACAGCTGAGCAATAAGGACATATGCATTGCATATGCATATGCATTGTAGGCTTGGCCCTCCACCAAAAAAAAAAATCAGCTTACTGGTCCAGATACAGAGATGTATGTATGACTGTATAAAAAGAGCCTGGAAGAGAACCAAACCCCGAGGTTTGCCATTAGAGTTACCAGGTGGATGTGACAAATAAATCATTGGTTCATTTCTGCCATGTTGGTTAATCTTTTACCAAAAATGTCATTTATGTATCAGGTAAGTGATGGGGAAGACTTTGATTGAGATTAAGCAAAACTACATTTTGGTCAAAGTTGATCTTGAACCAGTTTGCAAATCTGATCAAGATTTTTGTGTTCATTTGTTGTTTTTTAGATGTCTGGGAGGGCATATCAAAGAGAATGTGGTGTGTAAAGAAGTTTAGTACAAGCTGGGGGTGTTCGGCAATGAAAAAGCACTGACTCTAAGTATCCGATTATGAATACTGATTTGTAAAAGAGAATTTATTTTTAAGCTTAAAACTCATTCTCTGAATTTGAATCAAAAATAAACTTTTAGGGCTGCCCTGAGTTGGAGCTGAAGTGGAGGGGGGACACAGGACGCAAAACTGCTAATGTAGATGGAGGAACAAGTTACAGAGTCCGTTTCCAAACTGCCCCACATCCAAAAAACTTCTACCTTTTCCAAACTCATGCTGATAACCCAGTATTGTGTATGATATTTTCACCTCACTATGACCTCCTCCTATCACTCAATAATTCTTTAAGGGAAAGAAAAACAGAATTCCTAGGAATTTTTAAATGCAGGATTTATCTTGGCATTGAGCCATATGTAAAAGACTAATCACCGTTTAATCCTCCAACAGCTCCAAAGCAATGGTGTACAAACTATGGAGTACATTAGAATCACCCAGAGGGTTTGTTTAAAACACCAATTGTAGGGACCACGCTTTGAGAAGCACTGCACCAAGATAACGGCAATGGTCCCTTGGTTGGTGGACCTGGGCTGTCTGTGAACTGCTACAGGTCTACGACAGATATTGAGGCTTAAGCTTTATCCAAATGACTTTTAGAGTAGTTTAACATTACTGGGCGCCCAACCATGTGATGATTTTTCTGGCATTTCTTTTTTTCTTTTTTTTTTTTTTACTGTATTTTCCAAAAGAGTTGGTATGAGATTAGAAAATCATTTTTAAGTTTGAAAAGCACAACTCTACAGCGGACACCTCCGACTACTGATACACACCGGCAGACCCGCGAGCACTGGGCCAGGGACACCCTGCCAATTGGGAGAAACCGGGAACTCAGGGAGGAGGATAGTGGAAGCCTGAGGATAATTCTTCCAACTGGTACAGTGGTCTGAGATACAATTCCAAAACTGCAGTTTTTATCGTTCTGCATCACTGCATTGCTTCCAGTGACAACACAACACGGCACCATCGCGGCAAGCGGCCAGTATCCCAGCCGATCGTACCCCAGAAAAAGAAAAGGGAGGCACAGAAGCCGGCACTGAGGGCACACACACCTGTGAGAAAGAGCGGAAATCGGGTCAGCACTTTTCCTACCCAAAGATTGGAGCCGCCGATGTATTTGCACTCTAGGTGACTTACATCAACATACTAGATCCCATCAAAGGGCTCAGTGCTGTTTTAGGGGGTAACAAGGCAAACAAAGAAGAAGCTACGACCCACCCGCCCCGGTCGGAGCCTCTCCGCGCCTGCGCAGACCCCAGCCTAAGGAGCCACCCGAGTCGAGTCCTCAGCTCTCTTCCGGGCGGGCCGAGGACGCGCAGCCGCCGGGCTATGACGCGCATGCGCCGCGACGATACCCTTGTCTTCTGCGCGTGCCCGCGTCCTTACCCGCAACGGGGATCGGCTCCTTCCGGCCAGGCAGGGCCTCCTGCGGGCTGACGATCTTAGAGGCGGAGTCGCCCATTCTCGAGCCGGGAAAGAGGCTGTGGAAGAGGTGGCTAGACCTCCTGGCGGCTGAGAGCATGGGCGGGCCGCTGGCCGACGGGCCGCCGAACGGAACGGCGCGGTCGTGAGCGGAGCCGCCGCTGCAGAGTGGGCAGCGGGACCGGCGTGCACTGGGCCGCGCTGCGGGCGGAGTCCGCTGAGGCCGCGTGCGCTGCGGGCTGTGGCCGCTGCCGCCCGGGAACAGAGGTTACCCAAGGCTTGGGCCAGACCGGCAGTGACTGAGGGCGTGTTCTCACCCCTGGGTGGGAGGGGAGACGGCGGGGGTGCCTGGTCCGAGGAGGCAACAGAGAGTATTTCTGGTTTGGCTTTGGTGCAAAGTTTCCAGGCAGAGAACAGGTACACTAATTGCGATACGAAGTACATGCAGCGGCAGAGGCCAGTAATACTAATGCCTAGCCTTTGATTTTAAAGTTCGTTCCCTCCTTAAAAACCTTAGCAGTTGTTCAGTGTGTCCAATAAGGTATAAGACAACCTAATCTACAGGCAGCTAGAAGGTGTATGTATTGACACGAGCCATTATAATGATAAATTATTAAAAAGATGAGTATCCAAAATAAAAACTAAGCACAACTTGCCAAAAGCTCAGAATACGGACGATAATTCAAAATAATGTCTGATGTGTATGTACACACATACAAATACACTGCTAAACCCATTTTGCAGGGGGGAAAATAGAGAAGGCACTAACACCACTATTAATTATATGAATTTAATCGTGCTGTTGGATCAGCCTTGTTTCTCTAATCATGGGAGATAACATTTGTTCCTGTGACAAATTTTCAACCAGAAAAATAAGGTGGGTAGGGCCAGATGGGTGACTTGGGAGTTCCATATGTGAAATTTTGGTTTCACACAAATGTTCTGCTCGAATGGGCAAATAGTCTCGTGAGGGAAGGAATTTAAGATTAGCACCCACAGAAATGAAGAGTTTGACCGGACCTCTCCCCCATGAGTGAGTTACCCTTTTGTTTTAATGTGGTCTGGACTATAAGAGAAGGACAGGAAGGTGGCTCTACTATATTGTAGAATATGGTCAGACATGTAACATTAAGTGTAAAGTTTTTATTTAAGATTTTTATTTTTATTTTAGATTTCCTCTGGCAATTTGCCTCGGTTTTTACTTTTGATTTATTTGTTTTTGCTATGAGATTATGCAGTATAGTTTCTATAGGCCTCTCCTGAGAGCACCCCAAGGTGTCCCTTCTACGCTTGGTCACTGCTAAGTGCTTGAAAAAATTAGATCGCTCTTCTGCCGGAGGAAACATTGTGTGTGTGTGTGTGTGTGTGTGTGCGTGTGTATTTTAAATTATTGCCTTTTCATACATACTGACTTTCTCTGTTTTGTGGTTGATTGTATGAAATTAAACATGTTAGAAATAACAGCAACGAAGAACTGAAGAATTTTTCACGTCATGAAGTACTTATGTAATATTAAATGAAAAAGTAAAACAACTGCAGTATGTATATGTGTACTCTGTAGTATATATAATACATGTATCTCCACTTGTATACCCACTGAAGAAAGACTAGAAAAAAATTAAAATAATGGTTGCAGTTTTGTGGTTCAGTGATCTACTGACTCCCACCTTCTTAAAATGTTCTGTGTTGTTACAGTGTTCTCAAGTTTACCAATGCCTATATTATTTATGTTACAGAAAATACTTTTAAAGGAAAAGGACCTTGATTGATTTCAAAGCTTTTTTTTTTTTTTTTTTAATAAAGTGGTTTCTCATCTCACTTACCAGAATAGTTGCAAGAAAAGTTTACAGTGAGGTTGGTTGGTTGGTTTATTTAAGGAGAAAAAATATTCCTGCCTTCTGTAATGCCATTTTCACAACTAGCACTCTATTTTCTTGAGACCCTTTTAATCCCTTGTGAGCTCCAAACAGTCTTTTTTTGTTTGTATTCCCAATTGGGCACACACTGCTTTGATTTGTAGTTTTGTGATCATGTACTGGTTTTTCAACAAATTCTAACAATGTGTGTTTTTTAGGATGCAGTGTAAGCATCCTCTTAGATATGAAAAAGACCCAAAATACAAAGTTTCTCTTTTACATACAATCTAAAAGTAGGTAGTTAAGTGCTGATAGGACCATGTCGTTTCTTCCGTAATATCTCATGCTGAATTGGCATACATTAAGTGTTCTGTGGTTAGTATTGGTTTAATTGGGCCAAAAGCCTGACTTAGATAAGCAAAAGGTTTTTATCGCAGTTCAAGAATGGCTCCGCCTTGGCCCTTGGAGACCAGAATACTTACTCAATACTCTACTCCAAATCTAGGCCTAGGTTTTAGCTGGGATACAGATAAGGTTGCTTTAACAGAGACCCAAAGATACCGTATATGAAACAAGATAGTTTGGATTTTTGTAATTGAAGCATAGTTGACGCACAGTGTTAACAATAGTTTCTGATCTACCAAATTAGCTTCAAATTCAACAAATCTATAGTTAAGCTTACCGGAAGTGTAGCTACCATCTGTCACCATACAACGCCATTAAAATACCATTGACTGTATTCCCCATGTTATATCTTTTATGCCTGTGACTTACTCATTCCATCCATAGAGGTCTGTACCTCCCACTCCCCTACACCCATTTTACCCATCCCCCAGCTTCCTCTCCTCACAGCCATCAGTTTGTTCTCTGTATTTATGGCACTGTGAAACAAGATCGTTTTGGTTTTTTCTCTCCCATAGTGGTCCAGAGGTCACTGGTCCAGGAATGGTAGGTCAGTGCTGCTGTCCTTGTACATAACCTCCATTCCAGAACCTGCCATCACAGGTTAACCCAGCAAAAAGGCAGAAAAGAAAGGGATATACATCTCAGTACTCCTGGGAGTGAGTCTCAGAGGTAGCACTACTCACTCATTCCATTGACCTGATTAGAGACATAACCAAATTCAACTAGGAGGTGGGAGATAAAGTTCTCTAGTTGGGTACCTATGGATCCAGCAAATACCCAGCGGTTCTAGTAATAAAGGAAGGTGAGAATTTACCTTGTTGGAAAATTCTGTCACTGGCCACCCAGATATTTATATATGCCCATCTTCTAACAACGCACCCTATCCCAAAGGGAGAAAAGCCAAAGTTCCAAGAATTATTGCATCCAGCTCTTAAGTCTATGATCTGAGGATGATATATAGTCCTTTACAAGTCTAAATAAAACTCCTCATGACCCAGTGACCTACTAACTAAAAGACGAGGTATCTGCTCCCCTCTCCCACACCCTCCCCTACATACCTGGTGAGGTAGGAATATGAAAAATTATTTGCAAGAAGAATGATGGGGGAGAGAAGTAATCATGGGTCCACTGCCTAGCAAAATGTTACAAAAGGGAAACTTCAGGGGCGCCTGGGTGGCTCAGTCAGTTAAGTGGTTTCCTTAGGCTCACGTCATGATCCCAGGGTCCTGGGACTGAGCCACGCATGAGGCTCTCCGCTGAGCAGAGAGCCTGTTTCTCCCTTTCCCTCTGCCTGCCGCTCTGCCTACTTGTGCTCTTTATCTCTGTTGAATAATTAATTTTAAGGGGGGGGGGGGGGCTTCAGGATTGTCCAGGTGGTCAAGTAAATTCATGGTTAGACCCCATTTCTGCTTTCCAGAAGGAATTCCTCTACTGTTACATTTGAAGTTACTGGTTTTACTCTCTGAGATGTTCTTATCCATGGTTCTCCATGATTGCTTCTGAAGAGTATATTGACAAGTATGCCCTCCTGGGAGCATACATGTCTTTTGGGGCCCAGTTTCTTACTGGTGCCATTTTGAGGGACTTCGGGGCCAAATGCACACAGGTTCTGGGGAGCTAGACTTGTAGCTTTTTGTCAACCCCATTTGAAAAAAAATATTGAATATATTTCTGGTTTATTTGTTCCTTTTACAATTCCTTGTACAAATAACCACAACAAAAGATTTCATCTAGTCATATTTCTAATGCCTAATTACTCTTCATTTTTATTTGCTAGGCTCTGTTTGTCCCATCTATCCTGTATCTATTAACTTAATTACAGTGCCCTTGCAGCCAGCAAAAACAGCAGGTTTGGTTGGAAAGGCATTCCCCTTAATATGCTCTTCACTGCTTGCCTTCTATCATCTGGCAGAAAACACTTTGCTAATGGCCCTTAAGAAGGGCTTTGCGTCGCAGTTTTATCTTCTGTTATTGGGAGTATAATAGCTTTTGGCTTTATCAAAACTATAAGGCCCTAAATAACCACCCTCAGTCAATTTGTATTGCAGACTGCAGGCAGAAAACCCCAATCTTAGCAGAGCTTTATTTCCCTTCCTCTCTTAAAATCACTGGCTTCTACCTGAGATCATCTTTCTCAAGGGACTTTTCCTGAAGGAGGCAGGCAACAGCCAATACTCTCTCATTGGCCAGAGATTCACCCTTCTGACCATTTTCCCTATGGTTACAGATTCAAAGAGCATGTGGTTGGACTTCCAAGATATTGAGTTGACAATTTTATCACATGTTTTATGGCAGCATAAAAAAGATCACCAGCTTTCCAGCCCGTAATATCTGTGTCCTTATTGTCAGCTGCCTGCCATTACATCAATGCCATATAGTTTAGGTTAATGTTGTGAAGTCTACAGAAAAGCTACTAGAGCTAATATGTTGATTTAGCAACACTTTAGGATGCTAGCTATATACAAAAATTTATTGTGTTACTATATTTGAAAGAAAAAGAAAAAATAGAAATTGGAGTTTTTAAAACACCATTTAAAATAGCATCCAAAAAAATATTAAGTATTAAGAGATATACGTGACTAAAGATGTGTCAGACCTATACATCAAAAACCACAAAACACTGTTAAGAGAAATCTTGAAGATCTAAATAAATACAGAGGTATACCATGTTCATGGATCAGAAGATTCGGCATCCAGATATTGTTAAGGTGCCATTTCTCCCAAAATTGATGTGTAGATTCAATGAAATCCTGGGAGGGGGGGGAACTCAGCAGACATTTTTCTAGAAATTGGCAAGCTGATTCTAAAACTCAGGTGCAAATGCAAAGGTCCAAGACTGGCCAAAAACTGAGGAGTTCAGCTCCAAGCCAAAATCCTTCATGTCATCTTTTAGGCCCAACCACCGGCTATTACAAAGGCTTTTCCCAGCAGGTCTCATGAGGCAAAACTGCCCTCCTCACATTTGGTGTACAGGCAATGAATTACAGTCTCTTGGAGGGAATCATAGTCAAGAACTTAAGACTTCGGCTCCACCCCACAAGAGCCATGCTCATAACCAGATCTGCATTTCTAGACCAGGCATCTCCATTTGGAAGCCTCTTTGAGTGGTTTCTCCTCCACACACCAGACTTTTGTTTAGTGCTATTCAGCAGGGAGACAATTTCCCCCCTTTTGTCCTGCATGTCATGTGATTGACCCTTGCACTCAGTGTTATTCCTTGTGGAAAGATGGAACAGGAGCCAGCACTCTCCATTTGGGCCTCTTGCCTACACTATCACAGTTAGTGAATAAAGACTTGATTGTTGTTTTCAGTTCTGCTTGTTGTCCTAGTTGACCACCCCAACACCTGACAGTTTGACACAAAATACTATGAAAAAGGACAAAGCTAGAAGACTTTCACTACCTGAGCTCAAGATTTTTACAAAACTACAATAGCCAAGAAAGTGTGATTCTGGCCATAGGAAACAGAATAATAGATCAAACTAGAAAGTCCCCAAATAAACCTACACATATAAATTGGATTAATTTTCAATCAAGTTGCAAAGACTGTGACTTCTAAAATAGTGACTTCTAGATTTCTAAAAGAAAACATAGATGAAAATCTTTATGACCTTAGAGTAAACAAAACTTCTTGGCTAGAACACAAAATGCATGAGCCATAAAAGAAGAAAACTGATCAATTATATTCTATCAAAAATCAAGATATTTACAAATAACATTTCTGATAAAGTCCTAATATCCAGAATATATGACCCTCAAAATTCAATAATAAGAAACAAACAGCACATTTTAAATGAGCAAAATTGAGCAAAAACAGACACTGCACCAAGAAAGATATATGGATTGCAAACATGCACTTTAAAAAAAAAAAACAACTATTCAACAACTTCAGTCATTATAGGGAAATGGAAATACAAACCACAATAAGAAGCCACTACACACTCACCAGAATGGCTACAATTTAACACACTGACCATACCAAGTATTAATGATGTGGGGGAACTGGAACTCTCATACACTGCTTGTAATAACCTAAAATTATATGAACATTTTGGAAACGTTTTATAAGTTTCTTAAGAAGTTAAGCACTCATCTGCCATATGACACAATCATCTTATATGAAAATATGAGTCCATTTAAGTCTTTTTTTTTTTTGTCCATTTAAGTCTTATACTCAAAGGTTCATTGCAGTCTTACTGTAATAGGCAAAAACTGGAAACAACCCAAATGACTACCAACAGGTGAATGGGTAAACAAATTGTTGTATATCCTTACAATGGAATTCTACTCATCAGTAAAAGGGGATGAACTATTGATATCCTCAACAACACGGATGATTCCACTATACAGAGTGGAAGGAACCAAACTAAAAATAAAAAAAGAGAGAGAGAGAGTAAAAATTGTATGATTCCAATTACTTAAAATCCTAGAAAATGCACAGTAATCTGCAGTAACAGAAAGCAGATCTGTGGTTGCCTGGGAATGCAAGTAAGGGATGGGCAGTGACATAAAAAGATTTATAGGGAAATTTTGAGAGTCGTGGATTAGCTTGATTGTCATGATGGTTTCACAATTGTATCCCTATTTCAAAGACTGCTAAACTGTACACACTTCTAAAAAGTGTGTTTCTGCTATGTGGGTAGAGTGAATATATTAATGTTTGAGCCCAGATCCACCTACAAAACTGCCTCTTGCTCTTCAGAAAGCAGACCCAGAAGTGACAAGATGTAAGGCAGTCAGACTTTGTTAAAGAGAGTGTTGGAGATCAGGAGTGAGAACTGCTATTAAGAGTCCACTGGGGTGAATAGGAAACCATCATGAGTAATATGGAGCAATCTGAAGGCTCTCGAACTTTTCTATACAACTTCACTCATTCTGTTGATACCAACTACAATCCCTGCCTCATTCTCTCTGGTTTTCTGACCTTATTCTTCACCACTCAATTCAAGACTTGTTTTTTCTGTGCAACCTTCCCTGACTGCACAAGGGAACAGTGGTTATTCTTTCAGTCTGGGCTCTCCCATAAAACTCACTGTTTACATCACTCAGGTAGCACATAGCATGTACTGCCTTGTACTAATAATTATCTGAAAGGATATACAAATTTCTGTGAAGTTTTAAAACATACATGAATTCTTTATTGTTTTCCCTTTGAAAAGTGAAGCCTAATTCCCCTCCCTTTACATTTTGTTTGGACTTGGTGTTTGTGTCAAATGAATAGAATAAGGCAGAAGTGATGGTGTGTGTGATCTCTGAGACTAAGTCATAAAAGGCAATGCAAGCTTCCTTCTTCCTCTCTTTTAGATCACCCCCTGAAGGGAAAGCCAGCTGTCACATCATGAAGATCTTTAATCAGCCCTCTGAAGAAGTTCACATGGTGAGGAACTGAGTTCTCCTGCCAGCAGCCAGGTGAGTAAGCAATCTTGGAAGCAGATTCTTCAGCCCTGGTCAAGCTTTCAGATGACATCTTGTCTGCAACCTCATAAGAGACCCCGAGCCAGAACTACCCAGCAAACATGCCTCCAAATTACTGACCCACAGAGACCATGAGGTGAAAAATATTTGTTTTTGTTTTTTTTTAACTATTTTTTAAAGTCAAGGTAAGATAGAGAATATTCTTAGAAACCAGGCTTATGAGAATTAAAGGGTTTTTCTTAACTGATTTTACATAATAAGAACCAAGTGAACAGGACTGGTCTTTAAATAAACCCTAGCCTAGCAATGGTAAAGGACATCACTTAAGAGATAAGAGAGAATATCAAACATCTTATCTCATTCTCCTACCCTGGGATGGATTTGGGGATGGAAACCTCAAAACATAGGGAAGAGTCTGATGATTTGGGAGCTGGTGCTTCATTTCCTGGGGCATAACCTGAGAAAGTGGCCCACTGATCCATAAAGAGATTAGTCTAGTGGATTGGATCAACGCATTTTTAAATGACTTAAAGTTGACTATATTAGAAGATATCAGAGTGAGTCTATACGTAGTGAAGATAAATAGAATTTGGGGAAATCTTTATTTCTTTGGCATATATATCTATACACTATACATGCACTGTACCTAGACATAAAACGTATTCCTTAGTGTAGGTTTTGGTAAAATAGTAAGAATCAGAATAAATTTTTTAAAAATTTAAAACCATGGTCTAGAGAGACTATAAATCTCTCAGAAGAGTCTTACTTTTGGCAGGGGATGCAATGTGGTATATGTGCAGAGGAGGAGCCATGGGGCTGAGGACAGCCTCACAAGATCCTGCACAATTGTGTTGACTATGGAGAAAGCAGGAGAGCATTCCCAGGTCCCAAGGGGGTTAAGGGTTTGGAAGGACCAACAGAACCAAAGACCCAAATAAAGCCTGGAGTTGGAGTGAGGAGACCCAAATACTGAGACCTTGTGATGAGATGCAAAAACAAGGTCCTCAGTCATCACTAGCAGGAGCCAGCATAATGCCCAATGGAAGGAATAAGAGCAGCTGTGTCTCAACAGTGCAGGAGCTCAGGGGCCAGGAGCACAAGCCACACCAATGCAGATACACTGAGGACAGAGGCCAAGGCCAACAGTTACCTTAATGGGAGGCCAATAGACCAGGAGGACACATAACCTCTCTCCAGACCCAAATGCCATCTTGAAAATGAGAAGAAGAATCCAGGAGAGAATCCCAAAGGACTGAGCAGTTACCCAAACAGGCAATTTAAAACTAAAAACCACCAAAAAGCTGCTTTTACTTGGCAAGATCAAGTGTTTCCTTCCATCGCTGGGAATGATGACTTTTTATACATCTGAGTTATGTTGTTTAAATTTCGCTCCCATTACATGTGATCTATCAAAGCATACAGAAGGGGTATTTATCCTGACTAAGAGTAAGGGATGTTCCCTACTTCCTAGGATGACCTTGCAAACAAATGAAATATTGTATAGTAACAATCTACAACAAAATAGCAAAATGAGAGGTGAAAAAGATAATGCAATAATTTTATTAAATATATTAAATACATTAATTGATTAATTAATATTAATTAATATTAAATATATCCAACTTGAAAAGTTATCCTTTATTCTAAAATAATGCACTTCTGACTTTTCTGGTGTCAAAGCATCCTTCCTTCACACATTGTGGTGATGAGAGACAGTGGTTATTCTTTTAAGGCCCTCATTTGGTAAAGTTGAAAATAGACAACATCTTCCAAGATGTTTGATCCAATTTTACCAGCACTTGAAATGCACATGTGGAACTCACACATGGCAATGTGCGTGATGGCCCCTGAGGACACAGAATAGCCACTGCATCTACACAAGTTCCCTTCCTCCCTCATCCAGTCATTACCACCCACCCTCTCAACCCCATCTTGTTTCCCAACAAGTAGCTGTGCTCTTTTTCTCGCTGGCTCTATCTCATTCTCCCTCTCGGCTTTCCTAACCACACATTGTTCCAAGCCATCTCTCACCAGTAGAGTAGAAAGGATATAAAAGATATGACTTAAAGGATGAGAGAGAAGGCCAAGTGTCCCTTCCCTTACTCCCACCTTGCATGAACCTGGGGACAGAATCCTAGAAATAGACATGGATGGGGGAAGGAGCTGAGGATTTGAGGACAGGTGTTCAGCAAAGAAGAGGACAAGAAGAGGTACCTGTCCAGAAGAATCTATAAAACTTTGTCACTACCCAATTTCCAAGCTACATCATATTATATCGTATACATCACAAACCGAGCCCAATTATATACTGAAACTTTTCTATAAACTTAGAAATCTCAGTCTCAAATTATTTTGGCAATTTTCTTTTAAAAAACCACCTACATGCCAGGGTTACTAAAAATCAAAAATAAAAACAGGGACACCTGGGTGGCTCAGTTGGTTAAGCATCTGTTTGCCTTCAGCTCAGGTCATGATTCCAGGGTCCTGAGATTGAGTCCTGCATCAGGGTCCTTGCTCAGTCGGGAACCTGCTTCTCCCTCTGCCTGCTGCTCCCCGTGCTTGTGCTTACTCTCTCTCTCCCTCTCTGACAAATAAATAAAATTTTTAAAAATAAATAAACAAAAACAAAAACCACAATAAGGAAGAAAAACATACTCCCTGAAAAGTCATATAATACATGAAGACATTTTCATTTAGTGAGAATTGAGAAATCAATTGTTATGGAAGGTAGATTTATGCCATTAAGTAAATTACAGAGAACATACCTCCTTCTCGGTTACAGAAGGCAAATGATATATATTTTTTTAATGTGTTGCTTTCAGTGTGCTTTTTATCTTGCCCCCTACATGCAGATTCTGCTGAAACCCTCATTTGTTTGGTAAATGCTGTTGAACTCCATGCCATACACTAGGCTGCAACCGGACGGCATACAACATGAAAGAGTAAGGTCTTCCCAGGACTCCAAGTGGAGACAACTTGAGTCCAGCCATCCCAATGGACCACACAAGTCAGACCAAGGGATGCCACGCAGCATAGCTCTAGAGAGAGGCTTGGGAGTGGTTTCGAGAGAGAAGATCAGACCCTCAGCTTCTGAAGCTGCTGGTCACAGATATGAAGGGCCTTGCACCAGGACTGTCCTAGGTGCGGAAGATGAAGTCAAGAATAACTTGTACGAGAGGCAAGGCTTTGTCCCTTCCAAGAGGCATGTTAGCCCTTACGTATATTTTCTGCTAAACTCCTGAATAACTGTGGGGATCCCCAGGCATACTCAAACAGAGATAAGGCTTTTCTTTTCTTTTCTTTTTTTTTTTTTTTTGGTCTTTGGTCTTTTCATAAAAATCCACTTAAGTAGGTAGAGACACTCTTATAAATGAATAAATAAAAGCTTAATGTGACACTCTATGTTTGCATACTTAAAACCATGTGGCCTTATTTATGGTTTGTTTGTAGAGGATACAAAGCTATCTTAAGCATATTAATTAATTGCATGGATGATTTCACTGAGTTTTAAGAGGAAAATAAATATAACAATAATAACAATACTTACTAATTGTTGGGCACCTATTAACCCCCAGTCACAGTTTAGAAGCTTAACATGTACTATTTCTAACCCTCACTCTGACCTGTTTCCACAGGTTTGGTTTGGTTTTGTTTTTTAAAGATTTTTTTTTTTTTATGTATTTATTTGACAGAGAGAAATCACAAGTAGATGGAGAGGCAGGCAGAGAGAGAGGGAAGCAGGCTCCCTGCTGAGCAGAGAGACCGATGCGGGACTCGATCCCAGGACCCCGAGATCATGACCTGAGCCGAAGGCAGCGGCTTAACCCACTGAGCCACCCAGGCGCCCTGGTTTTGTTTTTTAACATTTATTTTATTTGGGAGAGAAAGAGAGAGTGAGGGTAGAGTGGATGGGCAGAGGGAGAAGGAGAGAAGGTCTAAGCGGATTCCCTGCTGAGCATGGAGCCGGGAGCTGGAGTGTATAACCCCAAGCACAGTGCCCATCTCACAACCCCGAGATCTCGGTGCGAGCCCAAACCAAGAGTCAATAGCTTAACCAACTGCACCACCCAGATGCCCCATTTTCATAGTTTTATACATAAAGAAACCCAAGCAAACAGAGCTACTAAGAATAATCTGGATTCAGGGCGACTAGGTGACTCAGTTTGTTACACGTCTGCCTTCGGCTCAGGTCATGACCCCAGGGTCATGGAATAGAGCCCTGCATTGAACTCCCTGCTCAGCAGGGAGTCTGCTTCTCTCTCTCTCTCTCTCTTCCTCTACCCCTATCCCCTGCTTGCGCACGCTCTCACTTTCTCTCTCTCTCTCAAATAAATAAATAAATAAATAAATAAAATCTTTTTTAAAAAAGAAGAATTTGGATTCAAACCTGAGTGTTCTTAACTCCCACGTTCAAGGTCATTTCTTTTCTTTTTCCCTTTAGGTAAAGGGAAAAAATAATTAATCAATTATTTTTTTTTTAATCATGGTAAGTACACTCTTAAATCTCCATCAACTATGTGACCCATTCCCCCCCAAATCCCCTCCCCTCTGGTAACCAAGAGTTTTTTCTCAATAGTGAGGAGTCTGTTTCTTGATTTGTGTTCTCTTTTTTTCCCCTTTTGCTCATTTGTTTTGTTTCTTAAATTCTGCATACTAGTGAGATCATATGGCTTTTCAATTTCTCTGACTGACTTATTTCGCTTCATATTACACTTTCTAGCTCTACCCATGTCATTACAAACGGCAAGATTTCATTCTTTTTTATGGCTGAATGCTATCCCATTCTGTATATATACCTCATCTTCTTTATCCATTCATCTAACGATGGACACTTGGGCTGCTTCCATAGTTTGGCTCTTGTAAATAATGCTACAAATAAACCTAAGGATGCATGGATCTCTTTTCATATCAGGATTTTCATATTTGGGGCGTAAACACCCAGTACTGCAATTACTCCATCAATGGGTAGTTCTATTTTTAAACTTTCGAGGAACCTCCATACTCTTTTGCAAAGTGGCCGTACCACTTTGCATTCCCACCAACAGTGCACGCGGGTTCCTTTTTCTCCTCATCCTCTCCAACACTTGCTGTTTCTTGTGTGCTTCATTTGAGCCATTCTGACAGGTGTAAGGTGATAGCTCACTGTAGTTTTGATTTGCATTTCCCCAATGAAGAGTGATGTTGGGCGTCTTTTCATGTGTCCGTTGGCCATCTGTATGTTTTCTTTGGACATAAGAAATGTTTAGAGGTGGTAGATATGTCTATTATCTCAGTTGTGGTGACAGTTTCATAGGTGATTGCATATATCCAGACTTATCAGATTTATCCATTAAATATGTGCAGCTTTTTGTATATCAATTATTTCTTAGTAAAGCTGTTAAAACAAAGAAACAAATACACAAGAACATTTTATTTAAATCTTTTGGGGGCCTCTGTGGTGTGCGTGTGTGTGCATGCAGGTGAGGACATGAGTATATTTGAAGGAATTAAATTTATATACTAACTAGAGACACTTAGCCAACAAAATAAGAGAGAAGTCATATCTGCATGGAGACCCAGGAGACACCCAGGAGAAGGGGTAAGGAAAGGCTTTTGAAGGGACTTACACAATTGGCTCAAAAGGGTCTATGAGTGATTTCTAAATTCCTTCAACACATATTAACAGTTATGTCCTTGACACTGAGTAGGCAATTGAGATACAATAAGAAGTGAAAAATGGACACAGCCTCTGCCTTCCTATAACTTACTATCGATGGGAGGAGACAGATTTCAAAGGATCACATGAATAAATGTGTATAATAATTATAGCTAATATTTATTGAGGGCTTCCTGTGTGTCTGACATGATTTCAGGCACTTTTCCTTAACTTATATAATCATCACCAAGAAAAAACTGAACAAAACCAAAACACCTGTGAGTTGGGTGCTACTATGATTATCCCCAACTTTACATCTGATAAAAGCTATCAAGGGAAGGTCTATGGTGACATGAGATCCTTTTCTGGGATCTCTGGAGGTCGAGGAAAGCTGAGAAAAGACTCTCTGGGCTGCCTCCCCTTCCAAGGTGGGCAGTTTATTCCACAAGCAGTAGGGGAGTGCTGAAAGTATATTGGTTTGGGGACACTGGTGAATTCTTCATGATAGGCGAGAGAGTGGAAGATGGACATTTGTTCATGACATACTGCTTCCTCTCTGCCAAAATCTGTGCAGTGCTGAGCCCTCGTCCCACATTAGTCTCTGACTGGACTTGAATGTTCTGATCCTGAGTTCCTTAAAGAGGGAGGTCCAGAGATGAAATGCATCAGGCTACGCATAGGGGTATCTAATTAAAATGAGGTGACCCCTGACCCCTAGGGAGGAGCAGCAGCATGGGGTTGGCAGTGTCAGATGCTGTGATGGCAGCAGCACCAGAGTGGCATCTGTGGTGGCAGTGGGGGGACACGAGTGACAGCTGAGGCGAGCTCACAAGTCACCTGGGATGCTGACAGGGAAAAGAGCTCCGAGACATCTCTCATCAGATGCTTCTAAAGGCCAGTGTGGCTTGGGGAAGTTGCGTTACATGTGAGCTACACGCCTAAACGTTTCCGTGTTCTTCTCCCCTAGCGTCTTTGATGCTTTCTGGTTCCCAGGCACTTGGTTTCTCACTGTCTGTACTGTCTGCTGAGCCCTGCTGCCACTCACAACTTTAAGAGATTCTCCCGTGGGGGTTTCCATCTTTCATTTTCAATCTCTGATTGCAAATCATTTTCCTTTGGCTGTTGCTTCATATGCGTTACCCTCTCCACAACTTCTGATCCTTGTCAAGATGTGCTTGGTGTAGGAAGATGAACGGCTGAAAAGTAGTGCCTTATTTACTTTGACAGACAAGAAAATATATGGAATTTTAAAAATGTGTTTTTAAAGTTCCTGTTGTAATTCCTGACAGCGATGGCTGATTACAAAGAGAAGTTTTAAATTACCAAGATTTCTGAAATCTGGGTTTTGAGGTCCAACACATTCTATTAGATGTCACTGGATATGCTGTACATTTTAACTCTTTGTGTGATTTCTGGTGTGTTCCAAGTCTCTTTAGATCCAGCAGTGATAGCTGTAGAGAAATTAATACTGATCTAAGTTTTAATTTAGAATTCCATGTGTGACCTAAAATGGGCAGTTGAGAGTATCCTTAGACGCCAGGGGCCCCAGAGGCATATTTGGGGCAAGGGTGGTGGGTAATGGGAAGTGTAGTACCTACCTGAACAGTGCTTCTAGAAATTTGGTGCCTAGACCAGCAGTGTCAGCATCACCTGGGAATTTGTTGGAAATGCTAGCCATAGGCCCCTCCCAAACTACTGAATCAGACACTCTCTGGTGGGACTCACCAATTTGTGTTTCAACAAACCCTCTAGGTGATTCTCATGTTGCTGAACTTGAGAGCCACTAATCTACTCAAAACCACAGTGTCTTAAATAATAGAGGTTCATCTCTGACTGATGTATTAGTCTGTGAATAAGTAGTCTAGGAGTGAAATGGCAGTTCCATGGTGTTGGGGACCTAGGGTCACTCTGTCTGGTCACCCTGCTCCCCTCATTTGCAGTTCCCTTCTCCTGGTCTGCAGGGGTTACTCCATCCAGTCTGGCTCTTACACCTGTGTTTCAGCCAGCAGGAAAGGAGGGTAAGAAGGAGATCATGCTTCCTCCTTCTAAGGTCATGACCTAGGAATTGTACATATTAATTCTACTCTGATCTTGTTGATATTCACCTAGTTATATGGCCACACCTGGTCATTTTTACCTTATATCATGGGTCCAATTACAACATGGGGTGGAGGTGGAGTTACTAAGAAATGGATAATGGATATTGGAGATTTCTGGTAATCTTTTAGGAAAGATGCTAAAGGAAACTTTTACCTTCTGCTCAAATCATTCCATTCTGTTTTACATTTAGATATGAACTTCTTTCCAGGTAATAGATTAAGAGCAGAGGAATTCATTTAAGTAATATCTAACCAATTCATTTTTTCGTAAAGAAATTATCATGAAGGACTACATCATAATAAAAAGGTTTTGCACAATGAAGGAAACAATCAACAAAACTAAAAGGGAAGTTACTGAATGGAAGAAGATCTTTGCAAATGGCATATTAGATAAAGGGTTAGTACCCAAAATATATAAAGAATATATATATTCATATATATACATATATACATACAACCCAATACCCAAATACAAATAATCCAATTTTAAAATGGGCAGAAAACATGAACAGAACAGACATTTCTACATACAGATGGCCAACAGACACATGAAAAAATGCCCAACATCACTCTTCATTGGGGAAATGCAAATCAAAACAACAGTGAGCTATCACCTCACACCTGTCAGAATGGCTCAAATCAAGCACACAAGAAACAGCAAGTGTTGGAGAGGATGAGGAGAAAAAGAAACCCGCATACACTGTTGGGAATGCAAAGTGGTGCAGCCACTTTGCAAAAGAGTATGGAGGTTCCTCGAAAATTTAAAAATAGAACTACCCATTGATGGAATAATTGCAGTACTGGGTGTTTACCCCCCAAATATGAAAATCCTGATATGAAAAGAGATCCATGCATCTTCAGGTTTATTTGTAGCATTATTTACAAGAGCCAAACTATGGAAGCAGCCCAAGTGTCCATCGTTAGATGAATGGATAAAGAAGATGAGGTATATATACAGAATGGGATAGCATTCAGCCATAAAAAAGAATGAAATCTTGCCGTTTGCAATGACATGGGTAGAGCTAGAGAGTGTAATATGAAGCAAAATAAGTCAGTCAGAGAAAGACAAACAACAGTACAAAATCACTCATATGTGGAATTTAAGAAACAAAACAAAATGAGCAAAGGGGAAAAAGAGAGGGAGAGAGAGACGAACCCGGGAACATATTCTTACAGAACAAACTTGTAGTTACCAGAGGGGAGAGGGTGGGAGGATGGGTGAAATCAGGGATGGGAATTATCATGATGAGCACTGAATAACATATCGAATTAATGAGTTACTATAATGCACACCTTAAGCTACTGTAACACTGTATGTTAAGTATACAGAGATTAAAATTTCAAAAATATAATAAAATGCTCAAAAAATTGTCTCATGTCCCTTTATTTTGGCTTTGTTTTCGTATGGCAAAAACAACATGAAATCTACTTTCGATAAAATTTGAAGTGCCCAATGCTGTACTGTTAGCTGTAGGCATTATGTTGTACAGCAGATCTCTAGTACTTATTCATCTTGCATAACTGAAACATTATAACCACTGAAACACAGCTCCTCATTTTCCCCTCTTCTCAGCCCCTGGAAACCACTGTTCTACTCTCTGCTTCTATGGTCTAATTCAGATGCCTCCTGCAAGTGGAATCATGCAGTATTTGTCCTTCTGTGACTTATTTCACTTAGCATCATGTCCTTCAGTTTCATCCATGTTGCAGCAAATTAAAGGATTTCCCTCTTATTATATTTTTTTATTTTTTTAAGATTTTATTTACTTACTTGACAGAGATCACAAGTTGACAGAGAGGCAGAGAGAGAGAGGGAAGCAGGCTCCCTGCTGAGCAGAGAGCCCGATGCAGGGCTCTATCCCAGGACCCTGAGATCATGACCGGAGCCAAAGGCAGAGGCTTAACTCACTTATACACCCAGGCGCCCCAATTTCCCTCTTTTTAAAGTCTGGATAACATCGCATTGTATGTATATGCCACATTTTCTTCCCCCCCCACCATTCTTATTTAACTTCCAGTTAGTTAACATACAGTGAAACATTAGTTTCAGGTGTTGTGTGTATCACATTTTCTTTATTCATTCACCTATCAATGGACACTTAGGTTGTTTCCATGTCCTGGCTATTGTGAATATTACTTCAGTTAATATGGGAGCATAGATATCTCCTTAGAATGTATTTTTAAGACTTTATTTTTTTAGAGGAGGTTTAGGTTCACAACAAAATTAAGAGGAAGTACCAGGATTTCCCATACACCGTCTGTTCCCACACATGAACAGCCTCCCCCATCATC
This sequence comes from Mustela lutreola, assembly GCF_030435805.1. NCBI lineage: Eukaryota > Metazoa > Chordata > Mammalia > Carnivora > Mustelidae > Mustela > Mustela lutreola. Next base: position 152,742,635 of record NC_081290.1, on the reverse strand, counting down.
TCTGGAATGCTACATTTTTCACCAATGAATCTACATTAATACATTATAATCACACAAAGTCCATAGTTTACCTTAGGGTTCACTCCTGGTATTTTACATCCTATGAATTTGGACAAATGCATAATGACACATGTCTAACATTATAATATCTATGGAATATTTTCACTGTCCTAAAAATTAACTCTGTGCTCTGCTTATTCGTCTCTCCCCTTGATCCCAGAATGTTTTTTGAGGATACTACAATTTGTCAGCATTATCTTTTTTTTTTTTTCTGAGTGCATGCTAAGATTATGTGACCAGTAAACAAGACAATCCAAGTGAAAATACTTCATGTAGTGCCTAATGCCTAACAACTGTTATTTTATTATTATTGGGGTTTTTTGTTGGTTTCTTTTTAAAGATTTTATTTATTTATTTGACAGAGAGACACACAGCAAGAGAGGGAACATAAGCAGGGGGAGCAGGAGGGAGAGAAACAGGCTTCCCACTGAGCAGGGAGCCTGATGCTGGGCTCAATCCCAGGACCCTGGGATCATGACCTGAGCCAAAGGCAGACGCTTAACAACTGAGCCACCCAGGTGTCCCTATTATTGTTTTTATATTAAGACATAACAAATCTGGCCCTGGTCTGCCATTGGAGAGACTTAATAAACATTTGATGATTAAATGAATAAATGGCAAATGAATGAGTAAAAAAGAGGAGGCCTGGATTATAGTATTAGTTTTGGATTAACTAGTTCTGTGACCTTTGACTAGTGTTTTAATGTCTCAGTTTTTCACATCAGTGAAGGTGAAGGGGGAGGGGAGAGAAAACTCTAACTCTAATTCACTGAATCACCAACTTTTTAAGTTGAGAGGGCATTCGGCAGACCTGTCAGCTGGTAAGTAGTTATCAAGTTCACAAAGAGGCCAAAGGTGGCATTGCCAAGTTCTTCCAGTTTAATAAACTAGACTGCCTAGTTCTCTGTCCAGAAAATACCTTTAAAGACACAGTAGAGTCTCAGTAAATGTGTGAATTCAAATGAGTGAAATTGTGAATGATACAGTGTTATCGAATTTAAAGCTGATTTACATTGGTTTTTAAAAGCCTGATTATCAGATAACTTCTTTATTTGACTGTTATTAATAATAATTCAGAACTACTTACATGAAGATAATTCATTCAGTTAATCATTTCTGGGGACACTTGCCCCCAGGATAAAGTACATGTTTCTTTTTTTTCAACGTGTTATTTTAACACAATACAGTTAGAGTTTATTTTTAAATGTGTATGTGAGTTTGTGTGTCCGTGTGTGTGTCTGTGTGTGTGAGAGAGAAAATACTTTTTTTTAAAGACTTATTTATTTATTTTTGAGAGAGAGTGAGTGAGAAAGCATGAGTGGGAGGGGCAGAGGGAGAGGCAATGAGAATCTCAAGCACGCTCCATGCTGACCATTAAAACCCAACCACGGGGCTCGATCTCACAACACAGAGATAATGACTTGAGCTGAAACCAAGAACCCAAAGCTTAACCAGATGCCCTGAGAGTAATTTTTAAAGCCTAGATGAATATCCATTAGGACATAACAGTAGTTATCTCTGGATGGCAAAAATATAGGCAATTTTCATTTTTTTGTTCCTTCTCTTATATTCCTTCTTTTATGTAAATTTTTTGAGGTAAAAAAATGTATATAATATTATATCAGTTTCAGGTATAAAGTGTAATTCAATTTTTGCATATACCTCAAAACAATCACCACAATAAATTTAGGTACCCTTTGTCACTATACCATTAACTTTCCTTCCCCCATTTCACCAACCTCTAACCCCCTTACTCTCTGATAACTACCAATCTGTTCTCCCTGTGACTTTTGTTTGTTTTGTTTTTTAGACTCCACATATAAATGAAATCATAAGGTATTTGTCTTTCTTGTTGACATATCACTTAGCATAATACCCTCAAGGTCTGTCCATGTTTCACAAATGGCAAGATTTCATTCTTTTTTATGGCTAAGTTGTAGTCTTAATACCACATCTTTCTTATTCATTCATCCACTGATGGACACTTAGGTTGTTTCCATATCTTTTTTTTTTTTAAATTCCAGTATAGTTAACATACAGTGTTATAATAGTTTCAGGTGTACAGTATAGTGATTCAACACTTCCATACATCACCTGGTGCTCATCACCACAAGTGTGCTCCTTAATCCCCATTGCCTCTTTCACCCATCCCTCAACCCAACTCATCTCTGGTAACCATCAGTTAGTTCTCAATAGTTAAGAGTCTGTTTCCTGGTTTGTCTCCCTCTTTTTTACCCTTTGCTCATTTTGTTTTGTTTCTTAAATTCCACATATGAATGAGATCATATGGTATTTGTCGTTTCTGACTGACTTACTTTGCTTAGTATTATACTCTCTATCTCTATGCATGTTGTTACAAATGACAAGATTTCATTCTTTTTTATGGCTGAATACTATTCCATTGTGTATGTAATCCACATCTTCCTTATCCATCATCTGTTGATGGACACTTAGGCTGTTTCTATAATTTGGCTATTGTAAATAATGCTGCTATAAATATATCCCTTTGAATTAGTGTTTTTGTATTTTGCAGAGTAAATACCCAATACTATAGTTACTGAATCATAGGGTAGCACTATTTTTAACTTTTTGAGGTTGTTTCCATATCTTGCTATTCTAAATAATGCTGTAATGAACATAGGGGTACATCTATCTTTTTGAATTAGTGTTTTCATTTTCTTTTACAAAATTCAGAAATGAAATGGTTGAATCATATGGATGGTAGTTCTATTTAAAAATTTTTCAAAAGCCTCTATACTGTTTTCCATAGTGACTGTACCAATGTACATTCCTACCAATAGTGTACAAGTGCTCCATTTTCTCCACATCTTTCCCAACCCTTGTTATTTCTTGTCTTTTCAATAATAGTCATTCTAACATTTGTGAGGTGGTATCTCATTGTGGTTTTGATTTTTCACTTATCTGATAATTACTGATTTTAAATATCTTCTCATGTGCCTATTGGCCATCTGTATGTCATCTTTGGAAAAATAACTACTGAGATCCTCTGCCCATTTTTTAAAATCAGAGTGTTTTTCTGGTTATTAAGTTATTTGAGATCCTTATATATTTTGCATATTAACCCCTTATCAAATATATGATTTTCAGATGTTTTCCCCCATTCAGTACGTTGCCCTTTCACTTTGTTGATGATTTACTTTGCTGTGCAGAAGTTTTTTAACTCGATGTAGTCCCACCTATTTACTTTTGCTTTTGTTGCCTTTGCTTTTGGAGTCAGAGCCAAAACCAATGTCAAGTAGCTTACAGCCTGCGCTTTCCTCTAGGAGTTTTATGTCTTCAGGTCTTACATTTGAGTCTTTAATCCATTTTGAGCTAATGTTTGTATAAGGTCTAGTTTGTTATTTTACATGTGGCTGTCCAGTTTTCCCAAAACTGTTTACTGAAGTCGCTGTCTTTTCCCGATTATATATTCTAGGTTCCTTCATTGTATTTTAATTGACTTTATATGTGTGGATTGATTTCTGGGTCCTTTAGTCTGTTCTATTGATCTCTGCATCAATTTATATGCTAATATCATACAGTTTTGATTACTATAGCTTTGTAGTATTGTTTGAAATTAGGGACCATGATAACTTCAACTTTGTTCTTCTTTCTCATTTTGTCTATTTATTTGTGGTTTCATACAAATTTTTGAATTATTTGTTCTAGTTCAGTGAAAAATGCCATTGGGGATTTTGATAGGGATTGCACCAAATCTGTGGATTGTTTTAGGTTGACATTTTGACAATATTCTTCTAATCCATGAGCACCGATTGTCTTTCTATTTATTTGCATCTTCAATTTCTTTCATCATTGTCTTATAGTTTTTAGTGTATGGGTCTTTTACCTCTTTTGCTAAATTTATTCCTGGGTATTTTACTCTTTCTGATGCAACTGTAAATGAGATTATTAATGTCTCTTTCTGTTAGTTCCTTATTAATGTACAGAAACACAACAGATTACTGTGTATTGACTTTTGTATCCTGTTAGTTTACTGAATTCCTTTGTGTTCCAAGAGGTTTTTTAGCAGTCTTTTTTTTTTTTTTAAGATTCATTTACTTATTTTAGAGAGAGATAAAGAGTGAGCAGGGGGTGGAGGAGAAGGAGAGGGAGAGAAAGGAAAGAACCGGACCTCCCACTCAGCATGAAGCGTGACATGAGGCTCGATCCCAGGATCCTAAGATCATGACCTGAGCTGAAACCAGGAATCAGAGGCTTAACTGACTGAGCCACCCAGGTGCCCCAAACCTTGGTGGAGTCCTTACAGATAGATAGATAGATAGATAGAGATATATATAAAATATATATATGGTGTCATATCATCTGCAAATAGTGACAGTTTTACTTCCTTTTTTCCAATTTTGATGTCTTTTACTTTTTTTTCTTGCCTTATTGTTCTGGCTAGGACTTCCAATCTACATTGAATAAAAGAGGTGAGAGTGGACATCCATGTCTCGTTCTTTTTTTTTTTTTAATTTTTTTTTATTTTTAAAAGTCTTTTTAAAAATATTTTATTTATTTATTTGACAGAGAGATCACAAGTAGGCAGAGAGGCAGGTAGAGAGAGAGGAAGAGAAGCAGGCCCCCTGCTGAGCAGAGAGCCCGATGCGGGGCTCGATCCCAGGACCCTGGGATCATGACCCTAACTCAAGGCAGAGGTTTTAACCCACTGAGCCACCCAGGTGCCCCTTTATTTTATTTTTTATTTGTTTATTTGACAGAGAGAAAGAGAGAGATCACAAGTAGGCAGAGAGGCAGGCAGAGAGAGAGGAGGAAGCAGGCTCCCTGCTGAGAGAGAGCCCGATGAGGGCCTCAATACCAGGACCCTGAGACCATGACCTGAGCTGAAGGCAGAAGCTTAACCCACTGAGCCACCCAGGTGCCCCCATGTCTCGTTCTTGATGTTAGAGGAAAAGCTTTCAACTTTTCACCATTGGGTATGATGTTAGCTGTGGGTTTGTTATGTATGGCCTTTATTATGTTGAGGTATTTTCTTTGTATATCCATATACCAACATCACAAATGGATGTTGAATTTTGATTCATTCATTTATCATAAATGGATGTTGAATTTTGATGTTGAATTTTGAGATGATTATATAATTTTTCCCTCCATTTTTTTAAAATGTGGTGTATTATGTCAATTGATTTGCAGATGTCGAACCATCTTTGCAACCCTGGACTAAATCCCACTTGATCATGATGTATGATCCTTTTAATGAGCTGTTAAGTTCAGTTTGTTAATATTTTGTTGAAGATTTGTATGTGTTTTTTTTTTTTAATTCAGAGAAAAATGCTGTTTTGTAATTCATTTATTGAGTAGTCTGAACTCAGGGATATAAACATGCTTAATTAACTATCCTGACTTTCTAATTATAAAAACACAATATAGTTTTAAAAAATGTCAAGTGTAAAGGAGAAAACAAACTAACTTATAATGTACTAGACCAAATCTCCCTTCCTAACCCTTATGGATGTCTACAGAGTTCCCTAAGCTTTATGATCATTTCCAGTTATTAAAAATTAAGTCCAGTTCAGCCTATACTTGGAGATTTCAGTCATACCTATTTTAATTCCCTCCTGCTTCCTTTCCCAGTCTCAAACCTGGCTTTCCTCCCAAAGGCTATGAAGAGGAAAGGGATCACTTTGGTTATAACTTCTCCCTTTTCCTAGGATCAAGCTTTTCTAGGATTGGAAACTAAGAAGAAGGATGGAAAAATTGGGACACACCTTTCCTCAAGTGGACCATCAGCATGATTCTCTGGAGATTTCTCTACTGGCTTCTCAGGTTCACACCAATGGCATAGAGCTCCCCTGTGGCAGGGTCACCTGTATATGCTCTAATGTCCAAGTGAGCCTACTCACAGCATGGGACCTTAATTTTGGGGCTCCACAGACAGGAAACATTCTCTAGCTCCTGGCCTGGAGGTACAGTCCATGGTGTCTGGCCCCTAGGAACCATCCCATCCTCTACCCTTAGGAAACCCTTTCAGGAGTTGTAGAGGCAAGTCGAATCAAGCTAAACTGCCTTTCAAGCTGTCCTTTTGTCTCAGAGGAGCCTATCCATGCCCTTCTTGCCAAATGGTTGGACCACTTATTTCTCTTTCCTGTCTCACCTCTTTATTCTCCTTTTCCCTACTCATAAGAGTGTAGAGTGTGTCTACAAGTATAGGGTGTTAGCAGCATTTCCCCAGAGGAGAAATGCCAATAGTCCCTTTAGTTTTGGACGGAGCAGTAGTAGAGTCCTCCATATGGGGCAGACCATTCTAGACTCTGATGCATCTCCCCTCCCCCGCTCCCCCATGAGACTTTTGCCTATAGACACTGGAGAGGTCTGACCACTTCATAATAAACTCTGGGTGAGCAGGTAGACTCCAACTGCTTGAAGATCTTTTTCAGTGATGGAGTACTTGTTGCCCTTTGTCCGGAGCTTTGGGTCCTCTTTGCCAACTCCAGGAAAACAGGTGAGATTTCCCTCAACATCCAGTTGATTCTATATCATCTTAGTTTCATAGGAAGAAAAAATGAAAGAAAATAACTCAAAATGCCAACAATGGTTTTCACTCTGTCATGAAACTGTGGGTATTTTTATTTTTTCCTCCACACTTTCCTATTTTAAATTTTTCTAGAGTGAACATGTATCACTTTGTAAAGAGAAAGAAAGCAGTTTTTTGAACAGAGAATTAGTGATGCAAAGTTGACTTGTAGATTGGTGAAATGATAAAGTAAGTAAACTTCCTTGACCAATTCAACTTTATTCTTTTCATCTTAAATACTGGGTTACTTCATTAATACAGATTCTTTTCTCCTTTGTTTTATTCATATCATGAATAGAAAGATAAAATATCTGTTTATCAAAGAAAATAAGGGTTTTTTTTTCCCCCACACCTTCGGAAGAAATTAGTACTTTTTAAAGTTAACTGTCCAATGTTAGGTCATGTTTGAAAATGGGCTATTTATTGGGTTTATTTTATTAAATTCTCACTTGCAAATAAATATTTTTAAATTGCCAACCAAGTATTACAAAATGTGTTACACCCTTGGAAATCTTTGCTGAACTCCATTTTACCTACTTCAGCCTTTGTTCAGAAGTTTAAAAATAACCTGATACTGAATATTTCTGAAGGGCTTTTTTAATATATGCTTTTTAAAACATGCACTTAAAAGTATAGTTAGCATATTTAAGATTTTTGTTATCTGTATACCCAGTGTGAGGCTCGAACCCCCAATCCCAAGATCAAGAGTGGCATGCTCCACTGACTAAGCCAGCCAGGTGTTCCACAGATTTAACATGTTTAAGTAGATATTTAATATATATGTCAAAAAGCAGCCTTACAGATTGACATGATTTTTTAATTATCTACAAAGGTTAGCAAAGCTTGCTATCTTGCTATTAACATAAGTAGAAATTAGGATCTCTAATTCACGACTCTATCTTTAAGCTATGCTCCCTTCACAATGTCTACCCTGTGGCATACTTGTCAAATATGTGGATAGAATTATCTTTAACTAGGTTGATATTTCAATTTTTACATTTCAAAATTACAAATAAACATGTGCTTATTCCAAAAATTTCACACAGTACAGAGCATCTGGAGTATACGTTAAAAGAATGACTTGAACATATTCTACCAATGGTGTATATCCTCCCAGATATTTTTATATGTGGGTTTATTTTTTTATGGGTTTATTTTTAATTACCTCATTAAAATGTTTTAATCTAGTCTAACTTCAGCTCTGGTTTTCATATACAAATACCATATATTACAATACATTTTGTTTAATAAATACTATAGTCATTTAGATTTCTGCTTTGTTTTGTTTTGTCTTTTACCTATTCATCCTGTAGATAGTATGCAAAAATTTTCTAGGTCATAATTATTTTTCCACCAGCATTTCTCCCTGAAACAATCACTAGCACCAGTGCACACAATGAGAAAAAGACATCCATCTCTGTTTCTGGTCAACCGTACATTTTTCCATGTTTAGTAAGTTACGCTCTGTGTGGCTCCAATAAGCCTTTCATAAGATTTAATTAGAACTTAGGCACTCAATAAATATTTGTGGAATTGAACTGAATTTCAGTAATTATTCTGTTAATTCTTGAAGCATTTAGACACTGGGCGGATAACACAGGCTAGTGTTTTTCACTTTGAAGGTTGCAAAACCTCTAGAGACAAACCCATTTCCGTAGCAGGTGATACTAGTCAGTGGGTTTTTGTTAGTTATTTGGAGTTTACTACAGAAAGCCTTTTGATCTCTCTCCACTCATGCTTTCCTTGGTCCCAGATTTCTAAGCTTAAAAACCTCAATTGGAAATAAATTCATTTCCTTAAGCCATCTGGTGGCTTTCCCTTGTAACTGCAACATCAACTAATGGCCGAACATGGACTTCTCCAGCTCGCCCCCACAAACCCCAGGCCTGTCATTTTCTTTCTGTATGTTTTACAAAATGTGTTACAACGAAGTGTTACCTAAGTAATATGTAAATCTTAAAAATCCTAGAGGAATCTTCATAATTCTAACCTCAGGACTACTTTAATATCAAGAGCAACATAGTAAAAGCTATGAGTGATGGAGTAAGAAAAAATATATTATTTTTTATAACTATATGCTAAAACAAGCTTTCTTGAGCACCTACTATATGCCAAGCAGCATGCCTGGACTCTAAAAACCAATGTGAGAGGTCCATGTTCCCAGGGAATACAGATAAAGGGATATATGGACATAGACAACAAAGTATGATAATAAACTTGCTGAGGTGGTGAAGGGAAGAACTCTGACCGGTGACCCTTTATGCCACACTGAACACCAGGGAATGGGCTCTGTTCCCCCACAGAGTAGTCAAAATAACAGAAAAGAAAATCAGAAATCTTATCTGGAATCAGCTCAAAATAATAATAAAGAAAAGAATGGGCTTATACATGGATTATGTACCTTTGTAGCTTACTTTATACAAAAACCAAGAATATTCACATCTTTGTGTAATTCACAGCCCTCAAGGCCATGTTACCCTAAATTAGATCATAGCAACAGACCTAGAGACCCCTAGGTTATCAGTCGATAACCTCCAGGTACCACATAACTTAGCCAAACACCACCTCCACACCCAGCATTTGGAGAATGGAAGAGAGCAAAGAGGAACCTGCTTGGCAGACTGCAAGTGGGCTCTTCTAGCTCTGTCTCATTACCCCTGAATGACCAAAGGTTCTTAGAGCACATTCTCCTGGCAAGGTCGGAGAAGGCTCATGAGAGGCTGTTCAGTTTGAGCTGAACATGGAAGAGTGGATAGGAATTCACCAGATAGATACAGGGGTAAACCATTCCCTTTCATGGAGACGTGTGCAGCAGTGCAGCAGTAAAAACACATGGTTTATTTGGGATTTGGCAGGTGATTCAGTAAGGCCAGGAAGACCATTGTGAACAGGGAGTGGTGCACACTGCAGCTGAGGTAGGAAGCAAGTGCCCACTCCCGAGGGTGGCACATAGCATGCTCAGAGTTGGGTCTTTAGCCTTGTTGCTAATGGGGCCACTGAAGGACTTTAAATAGGGCAGTGATGTAATCTTTTGCATTTTAGGGAGAATGCCCTGGAAGCATGGTGGATATTAGGTTGAAACACACTCACCAAGAACTAGAAGGCCAGTTCGGTGGCTGCTAATATATTCCAGGCAAGACATGATGATGGTTTCTGGATGAATTTAGTGGCAATAAATACAGAGAAGTGGGGTTGGATTTGGGAAATATTTAGTAGTTAAAATAAACAGATTTTTGTGACTTGGATATAATAGATTAGATACATAGAGGAGTTTAGGATGATTCCCAGCTACCTGGCTAATAAATCAACATTCTTTAGGCAGCAGGATATACAGGTCTGAAATACAATGAGATGTCAGAGCTGGAGATACAAATTTGGAACTCATCAGCATCGGTGCTATGGGAAAGGAAGAGATTATTTCCGACCAAGATATTACAATGCCCCATATTTGGAAGAGAGGTGTTAAATAAATGTCAAATGACTAAATATACATTCTTATGTCCACCTGAGTATATGCAGATAACCTGGCAGGCTGAATAGGAAGACTTCAGCCTAACATATTCTACAGACCAGTGCCTGGAAATGAGGTTGGGGTTGAGTGGATGGGAGACCCAGAGCAAGGTAAAGTTTGGTTTTTGTGAAGATGTTACGGATAGTTTCAAAAATAATTGTTTCCACCAAATCTGTACCTAGGTGCATTAATATCCTATACCTGAAGTCATAGTGCTGAGTCATTCTTATCCAGGGCCAGCTGTCACTTGTCACTTGATATCTTCAGCTTTGATTGGAACATTGAGCCCTGGACTGACGAGCACTAGGGATGAAAAGTAGGGAGAATGGGAGAACTCTGCAAAATCTACCTCTATTTTTTCCTGGTTATCTCAGACCGGGTGGAAATTCCAATCAAGATCACCCTGAGGAAATAGCAACATTATTCATCTATGGGAACCTTAAATTTTAAAACTACCTAATTCTTTGCGGGAAGGGAGCAGTAACTTCCCCTCCCATTAATAAGCCAATTTCCCCTCTCTCTTCTTCCAACCCATCGTATTTTAGAAGAAATTCATTCTAGTTAATATGAAAATTGGGAGCCAGAAATTATGAAGGATGCTTATGGATGCAGTTCTAGTGTTTCAGTAAGTCGGTCTGTTAATCTAGGTATCAATAATACACTTATTTTTCTATTATTTAAATGTTTTCAGTATCCATCTGCTCTAGGAACCAACTGGAACATCCTAACATTATAAGGAATGCACTAATGGAAAGATACTGAGCTCCTTTATCAATATTAAAAGCTCTATGTCACTTTCAGGCAATCAGTGGGGACCATTCTAAAGGAAGGCATGATGACCACATAAGGATAGTATTAGAATGAATTTGACCCTTTCGGGGGAAAGAGAACCTAAGCCTAACCATAACAAGCCATTGTTCAGTTTTCCCTTATTGAAGTGTTCAAAAGTAAAAAATAGAAACCTTTTGTACCAAATTTCTGCTGAAATATTTATTATTGTCTTTATCAAACCCCACACGGTCAGATAAACAAAAAATAGAGATTTCGCAGTGAGACCAAGTACTTTCTCTAAAATATTTTGACATCTAATGAGGTAAATATTTCTTTGTTAACATTCTTTAAAAAAAAAAAAAACCGTTGTGGTTCTTCTTCCTATTCATTCTTGTTGATAGATTTTGAATAAGTTGGTCAGTTGCCTCTTTGGGGTTTTGACTGGAATATTTTTATATCTGTGTCATAAGCTGGAGAAAACAGATATCTTTAGTTTTCCTATCAATGAAAAGTGATTTTTTTTTCCATTTTTTTCTTTCTTCCTCAGTGAATTTTAGCATTTTTTTCATGTAGGTCTATCTGCTTCTTAATTTCATCCATTATTATTTTATAACAACTTGCTGCACTTAAAACATGTCCAAAAAGTGTGATCCAGAGTGTCATATTTACCAGGACATTAAGAAACTGAAATATTTCTATTAGGCTATTTTAAGAAATCACAGGAAATAAAAGAAAATATCATAATCATCTTTTCTTATGAAGAAATGGATCATCTTATAAGTTTTACTTTGGTTGCTTTATGGAAATGCCTACAAAATCACAATGTGACTACAGCAAATGTGGTTTTATTGAAGAGCACAGCCTGTCAGATCAATCTGATTTTTTCTAGAGCAGGATAACTGACTTTTAGATAAGGGCAAAGATTTATATGTAAAGTATTTGGGTTTCAGGAAGTCTTTATTCTAATGAATAAGTCTGTCACAAAGAATGTAGTAAACAGTCTGGTCCTGGCTACATTGTAGGAGGAGAAGGTAAACTTGAAAGGGAGCTATCTTTTTAACTCTATGCTTATTTATTAAATTTAAAGACAACCAGCCCTATGGCAAACACACATTATTCTTATAGGAAAAGTCAACTAGCTTTTTTTTAGAGTTGCTATTAGTCACAGATAAAAAGCAGCTTCATTCTCTTGGTCTATTTGCTTGGAAAACATTCTTATGCCTAAATTCCCTGAAGTGTAGATATTAGACAATATGACAGTGTGAGCTTGAGAACAAAAGAGGACCACGATTGTATAACCTCATGATTCCATGAATTCTGCTATTCGTTTCCCCATCAGTTTACATAGCCTCTTATTAACTCAAGTCCAAGGAAGCCCAAATCCAAAGGAGAGATGGTGAAGGGTGGTGGGGTGGGGAGTGTGTTCATGGGTAACCATTAAAACTCTCACAACATCCCAATCCCTTCTCTAGTTTTAAAGGTTTGAAGAGATAAACATGGTAAAAAGCAACAGAAACTGATGAAGATGCAGACATTTCTCGTGGGGCTACAAAGGGGCACAACTGCTCAAGATGACAAAGGAAAAACAACGAACCAAGCACAAGATCTTTCTATTATCTATTTTTCTGTGTTACACACCCATGAATACAGCCTTGTGTTCACCCAACAGAAATGAAAGGTATGTGCCCACACGAAGATTTGTATGTGAATGTGGTATATCTGCATTATTCCTAGTAGACCCCAACCTGGAAACAACGGAAATATCCAATCAATGATATGTGGCTTAAATACATTGTTATATAATAGCCAAAATACAGAAAGAGCTCAGCGGTCCATTGACAGATGAATGGATAAAGAAGAGGTGGTATAGATAGATAGATATGTAGATAGACAGATAGATAGATAGATTGATAGAGGGAGGAATACTACTCAGCCAACGAAAAGAATGAACTCTTGCCATTTGCAACAACATGGATGGAACTAGAGGGTATTATGGTAAGAGAAATAAGTAAATCATTTCATATGGTTTAATTCATACATGGAATTTAATAAATAAAATAGATGAACATAGGGGAAGGGAAGGAAAAATAAGACAGAAACAGAGAGGGAGACAAACCATAAGAGACTCTTTAGCTTTAGGAAACAAACTGAGAGTTGCTGGAGGGGAGGTGGGGGGGAGGATGGGGTGACTGGGTGATGGGCATTAAGGAGGGCACGTGATGGAAAGAGCACTGGGTATTATATGCAACAGATAAATCGCTAAATTACCTCTGAAACTAATAATACACTTTATGTTAATTAAATTGAATTTGAATTTTTAAAAACACATTGTGATACATCCATGAAATGGACTACTTATCAGTAAAGAGAGACAAAATATTAAATCATACAACATGGGTGAGTCTCCAAAACCCTCTACTAAATAAAATGAGACACGAGGACTAAATACTATATGATCCTAATTATATGAAATTCTAGAAAAGGTGAATTATTGGGACAGAAGCCAATCATAGTTGCCTTAAACCAGGGATTGGGGAAGTGGCTTGACCACAAAAGGGCAGAAGGAAACATTTTTGGGTGACCAAAATGTTGGGGAATATATTGTATATAAATTATACTTCAATGAAGCCAGTGGGAAAAATTAAACAGCAACAGAAAGCTGAGTATATACAGTGAGAGTTGATTATAAATCACATTAATCTAAAACACTCAAAAATACACATAACATTATTAGTAATACGGGCATTTTAGTTTAGCTGGAATACCAATGTAAATGGCCATGAGCAGGCTGACTTTTCCAGTTAGCACACATGTTTATGATTGTTGTTGCCTCCTTTCTTTATTGCAACTACTGTCAGCATCAGTGTTGAGAACGTTTTCTCACATGAGGTACAGGATTTGGCTCCCACAAGCTTAGTCTCTTGGCTGCTCAGAACTAAGGCTCACACAGCCTCCCTCTTACCTGAGCTGTCCATGAGCGGCTGTCAGCTGCTATCTGCTTCCTGTCCGTGGTGTCCTGAGTAGCAGGGGACTTGGAACAGCAGAAACATGGAACCATGAGGCTGTGTCGGTGGTCTCCCCAGAAACTGAGACAACTCTTACCAAACTTCAGTAGCATGGAGAGAGAGAGAACACTTCCAGAAATGCTCTGTCTGCGTTTCCAGAATCAGAGAGTCTTAGAGACGACGGAAAAGGACAGGGCCTGCCCCTAAGCTCAGGCAAAAAGCCAGGACTCGTCGTCAAAGGAGGCCTCAGAGAAAGAGGGCTGCCCAGCCATCCCAAGTGCAGGCAAGATGGGTGCTGAGTCCTGGAGCTCCAACCCTGCTCCTCCTGCCTGCAGGTGTCTGGGCCCCCCACCTCCAAAATATAGCTACTCAGCTCTGTCTGGAGAAGAGGGGTAGATGGAGGCCATCCAGCCCTGTCTGACTCCAGCTGTCCCAGGAGGCTCAAGTCAGGTGTAATTTCAGGTCCCTCTGTCGATCATCAAAGTATGATTTTTAGAAACAACGGCAAATCTCCTGAATCCAAACAAAGAATTTTCCTCCCTGCTTGTAGAGCCTTTCAATTCCTTTAAGAGGAGTCACACTGAGTCAGAAGGTTTGACTTTCACAAGTTTAGGATAGGTAATAAATCAACCTAAATTCTTTCACCTTTAAGAGTAATTAACGGTTAGTTGACGATTTATATTATTTTTCTTGGTTCCTACTGGAGGGGATTAGAGAAGAAGTGCCAAATGCTGGGGGTGGGGTGGTGTAAGAGTCGGAAGACAAACTTGATAAGCATCGTTATTTTTCAGAAAGAGGCACAGTTCTCTCCATTTGACACAAAGACTACACACTGTGGTATTTCTGCTGCGCGTGCTGAGGCCTAACTCAGTCATGGGAACGGAGTTCACCAAAGCTCTCAGCACTCTGGAGAAGGTGGGTGGTTCTGCCATCTCACTTCACCAAGGCAAGACGGAGACCCAAGAGGTAGGCAGCACAAGGGAGGGAGGCAGGATTCCAGGCCTTTCCATCTCTGTATCCAGGCTCCTTTCACCAGACAGTATGAGGGACCCCAACAACACAGGCTTAGGAAACTGTCCCCCACAAAAAGAAAGGGAAATCCCCAGCTTCTTATATTCTCACTTCTGGCTTCCCAGAGTGGAACTAGAGATGTGCATCTGGAGAGGTCAGTGGAAAGTGCTCAGTGGCTCTTCAAAATGCTAGGGGACCGTGGATGCCATGCTAGCCTCTAGTTGGCTGCTTCTCTTCTGAAAAGTGCACAATTCCTTCCTGCTCCCTCTTCCTCCACATTTTTTTTTCAAGGCTATCATTTGCCTGCCAGTCTCCAGATTCTTTCATCCAAACAGGCTGTTTCCCTTCCTCCTCTGAAGTTCCTATTATACCTTGTCTGGTCTTGCTCTATTCTGCTTTGTATTATAGTTATTTGTTATCATAGGTTTGGTTCCCCAAAGGCAGACCCCCTAAATGAGGATTCCGGTACAATTGATTTATTAAGGAAAGAAATGGTGGCTGGGAGGCAGAGGGGCAATAAGAGAGGAAGGGAGAAGAAGCCAAATAAGAGGCAACTGCAGGCAAAGACCCAGGCTCAGCCCCACCCCCATGGAGCTTTGGAGTCTAAGTTATACCTAAATTTGTTCCTCTTGGGAAAGAGGCTAGGGCTGCTCTGAAGGGTATGAACTCTCAGGCAGGCAGAGCATCTGCAGGCACACGGAAGCGGAGAAGGGACATAGAGAGGGAAAGGGGAGGCAGGGCTCCAGAGGAGGGATGATGTGTCCTCACATTGGAACATTCGCCTTGTCTCCCTGTTATGGGTTGACTTGGGTTCCCCAAAGAGACATGTTGAGGTCCTAGTCTCCAGTCCTTCAGAATGTGACCTACTTTGGAAATAGAATATTGCAGATATAACTAGTTAAGATGAGGCCACACTGGAGTAGGTCATGCTCTTGATCCAATGTGACTAGTGTCTTTGTGGGAAGGGGACATGAAGTCACAGAGTGAGGGTGCCGTGCAGCAGTGGGGGAAGACTGGCATGGTTGGTCAAGGAAAGTGAACAGCAGCTGGTCACCGCTAGAAGCTAAGAAGGGGCAAGAAGAACTCTACCAAGCATTTCAGAGGGAGCATGGCCCGACTGACTCCTCAATGTGGGACTTCTAGCCTCCAGAACTGTGAGGGAATAAATGTCTGCCCTTTTAAGCCATCCAGCGTGTGGTAATTTGTCACAGCGACTCTAGGGAATGAATCCACTCCACTAAACTATAAGTCCCCTGGCAATCAGGCAACACCTTGCTTGCTTTTCCCCTCCACATCTGTTTATAGCAAGTGCTGAGCCAGAGCAAGTTCCCCAAGTTCTCCTCAAAAGTTCTCCGAAGCTGTGCCCCAGCCCTGTGTTGACCAAGCAATTCCTTTGATGTCCAGGTGGCCGGTGGGAGTGTCTTTTGCTCTCTGTACTATGTCTGTTAAATTCATGAAGCCCACTTGGGAGCTGGCATTGCTCTTGATAATCTTGAGTTGTGTCGGTCCCAGTTTTCTATAAGGGGATAAGGTGAGCATCTCTCATCTGGGCTCCCAGAGTACCCTGGGGAAATTTCACTCCTGGCTCTGCAGACTATTAAAGAGATTAGCTTGTGCATTTGTCATCCCCCAAGACTGCGAACTCTGGTGGGGTGTTTCTGAACCCTGAATACCTGATGTCTGGCACATAATAGGATTTTTGTTCAAGCACTGCACTGAACAAACCTGACTATCCTAAAGCTTAGCTCTGAGTTCTAGAAAATTCCTGGATCATCATAGCAGTCCTTTCCTCAGTCAGAGCCACCCAGTGTCTCAAAGATTTAGTGTGTACGCTGTGTATTTTATAGGCACACCGTGCTCATAGAGAGGCTGGAAAGCTAGCCCTGCTCATTTCTTCACAGTTTATTATGCGGAAAAACATAAGCCTTCTGTTTTCCTGGGCTGTTAACTTGGAACCTCATTTCATGTATAAAACTTGCATTAAAAGATACTACCTCCGTGAATTAATCAGCCATATAAAGATCAAAAGTACTTTAGAGTACAAGGGACTCTCAGAGCTCATACCCTAGGAAGAATGACTACAGACCAGGTGAGAGAGATTGGGTCCCTGATCATTAATCCTCAAACAACTTAATGACATTGGTATAAGGCTCACCTCAAAGATGGTGAAATTGAGACTCAGAAAAGTTAAGTGACAATCCCAAGATCACATAGTTGCTAAGGGACAGAGCCCGGTTTCTCTGACTGAAAGCCATGGATTTCTAAATAACTCTAACTAGACTCTCAAAGTGAAAGCATTTTAAAGAAAATAACCAATTGTTTTTCACAAGAAGACCTGGAATCACCTAAGTGGGTGATGTTCTTCACAACCATCCCTTGGATGGTTTAAATAGTTGTGATGATTTGCTGTTCCTCGTTTCATTTGGGGAACACTTCTTTGAGGATTTGGGGTTTCAGAACCTGAAGGACATTCTTTTAAGTATCACTGCTGGGGACAAATCTCCAACTCTGAAGTCGTTCTGAGTAAGAAATGGAGAATAAGGCAGATGATTGAACTAGGCATTTAATGTTTTCAGTCTGAAACATGGTCGGCCATAAAGATACAGTATGGGTTTTCAGCGTGGATCTGGAGACAGCAGAGACAAGTTTCCAACAAGATTTGGAGCCAGGCAGAAGGGGGTCTGAAATCTGCTTTGTCACTTACTAACTGACCTCAGCAAGTGGCTTGACCTCTCCATGCCAGTCTTCTCTACAAAATCAGAATGCCACCTATTTTATAAAGTGGTTTAAATGACATAATGTATGAGAATGATCCCATACAGCCAGTGCTTACCAAAAGATAGCCATTACTATTGATTAAAAAGGACTTCCAAAAAGCTTTTAAATAACAACATAATTGAAGATGAGCTAGTTTCAAGAACATTCATCTAGGGACACCTGGGTGGCTCAGTCGGTCAAGAGTCTGAGTCTTGATTTTGGCTCTGGTCATTATCTCAGTGTCTTGAGATTGAGCCCCGTGTCAGGCTCTGCGCTCAGCAGGAAGTCTGCTTGAGATTCTCTCCCTCTCCCTCTGTCCCTCTCTCACTCATGCTCGCTCTCTCTCTCTCTCTCTCTCTAAAATAAATGAATAAATCTTTAAAAAAAAGAAAGCATACTCACCTCAATGTTCAAGCTGTGGTGCCTGTTACATATGTCCAGGGGCAAGACAAGCAGCTCAAAGTGAGTGCTTTGGTGTCTTATGTGTTCCCATAGGTTGAGTGCATTTCCACACTTTGCAGTGAGGTTGGCTCTTAACAATTAGTTGCAACAATAAAATAACACCACGTTCTGGGATTGATCATTCCTTATCTGTTGGTTACTGCTCCATAGCACAGTGAGTTTCCAGGAAAAACAGAAAAAAAGAAGAGGATTTCTATTAAAACAAGAAAAATTTATTAAGAATGACTGGTAAGTAACTGAGCATGGCCTCCTTCCCTGAGCAGAGCTGACTCTGTACTGAAATGATTAGTCAAATATTTATTGCAGAGTTTTATGCAGTCAACTGGCTGACCAGGATTCAGATCCTAAGAGAATTTTTTCATACAACATATATTTCTTTTTCATTACACTAGAAATATATGTTCCTTGCAGAAAAAGTAGAAATTGCTGACAAGCAGAAATAATGCTTAAATCACACATAATCCTGCCACCCAGAGATAAATACTGTTAATATTTTTGGTGAACATTCATTCAAGTGTCACTGTATATTTACCTATTTTTACACAAATGGGATCACATTATACATGCAATGTTATAACATGGTTTATTAACTAAGCAATACCGTGACCATCTCTCTGTGTCAATAAATGTACTTGTACAATGCAATTTTCATCAAATGGTGCATAGTATTCCACTTAAATAATAACCCATATCTATCCAATTCTGTACTGTTGAACCATGTAGTTGTTTCAAAATCATGTTCTTGCTATTAGAAATGACACTAGGATGAGGTCACCCTGGGAAGAGTGTGTTCCATGAGATGAGAACAAGCAGGGACACGATGGCCCTGATGACAAGGATAGGTCCCTTGGGATAAAAAGGAGTCCAAAGGACAGGAAAGAGTAGTCAGAAAACAAAGTAGAATGGTGGTTGCTAAGAGCTTGAGGGAAGGGGAAATGGGGAACTGTGTTCAATGGGTATAGAGCCATGCAAGACAGAAAAGTTCTAGAGATCTGCTGTCTGACATTATTTTATCAAGAGCGTAGATCTCATGTTATGTGTTTTTTACCACAATAAAAAGTATATATATGATAGGGAAAGTAATAAGGGAGGAAGGGAGGGAGAAAAGAAGGAATAAAGGAAGGAAGGAAGGAAAACCAGAGAAGCAGAACTAAAACCAGGAGGAAGTGGTATCAACAGAAGTCGGTGGAGAAAAGAACCTCATAAAGAAAGGAGAGGCTTCTCAACACTGCAGTATTTGCCACCACACCAATAAATGCCCATCCATGGAATCAACTGGATGTTCTATACAGTCCATATATGCAGCTTCACAAAATTGTTTTACAAAGCCCTCAAATTTACCCCCAACAAAATGCAGCCATTATCAAGCCACTTCGTTATCCAATGGAGTTGGCGTTCACAAAACTGACTCTAGAGCCTGAAGATGCTTTCTGGAAACCCAGTCCCTGACTTCTTGGTCCATGACAGTCTACGTTGATGCACACAGGTGTTGTGTCTCATAAGCAATGCTCCCTTTTCTGGTGTGACAGATGGGTGTGGCCTCTAAAGACAGACCTGTCTGCTGCCCTATAGCTCACTACACAACTAAAGGGTCACCCATGCCCAAGTTGACCAAAAGCTTCACCTCCCGCCGAGGCTATAACTTTATCATTGGCTTTGTTTCTTTCTTTAAAGGAGTTCTTATTTTTCCCTTAACATGTCCAACATTATCCACTGGAAATTATTGATTGGTCTAGTCACATCGTGCATAAATATTAGAAGATACAAACAATAAGTAAAAATCCCTCCAAAATGCACACTTACACAAACCTAGGCCTGTGAATACAGGCCCCTTAAAATTAAATAACCTCTCTGACACTGTCGTCAACCTGGTATAAGAGTTAATGCATTCCTACAAGGTTAAATCCTCTCCTTTAAAGGCTGGTGCTCTCAGCGCTTCCCAGTGAGGGCCCAGGGTGGTAACTGCAAATGATATTTGGCTAAGCTGACCCATCCAACCCTGGGTTTGCCCAGGAGTTTCATGGTTTTAACACTGAAATTCCCAAGTCTTCAAAAACTCTTCAGGATTATTGGTCACCACTGTGGCTCCAATTAGTTTTGCTACTCTTTCTACTAAACTCTAACAAGAGGACTTCTTTTCACCCTGACTTTCAAAACCCATTGATTGTGAACGAATCACAACGTCAGAGGGAATCACGTACAATCATTAACAGTTCATATTTATAAGAAATTATAAAACATTCAGAACAAATGATTTTTTAAAAATGACACAACTCCTTGAGGTTCTGGCATTCACCATCAGTCCCTCAGTGACCGGTGAGCCCTCACCCAGGTGCGACTGGGGGGTGTTCCTCTCCTCGGTCCAGTGCAGGCCCTCTTATATCATACAGGATTGGTGTCAAATCCGATCCTTCTTCTTCCATCCATTCATTATGTAAACTGAGTGCCTACTATGTGTCTGGCAATGTGCTGGGTCCTAGAAATACAGCAGAAAATAAGAGCTGCATCTCACCTGGTAGAATTTACACAATGGCGGAGTAGACTGATATTAATCAAATAATCTCACAAAAGAACATGTAATTATTAGTTGTGAGGAGTGCAATGCAGGGTAAGTCCAGAATGCAGATAGGATAGCAGGAGAAGCTGATTAGGGTCAGAGATAGCTTCTCCAAGGAAGAAACATTAAGTTTGCCATGAAGGATGAATGAAAAAGTGTATCAAAACTCCTACCAGATTAAAAAGTTTCAGAGTGAGACAATACCAAGTGGTAGCAAAGATGTGATGCAGAGGGAACTCTTGTGTACCATTGGTGGGACTGTGTGTCCATTTCTACCTAATGCCTCTGGGGGCACTGGTGTGGCTCAGTTGGTTAAGTGTCTGCCTTGAGCTCAGGTCATGATCCCAGGGTCCTGGGAAAGAGCCCCACATTGGGCTACCGGCTCAGCGGGGAATCTGCTTCTCCCTCTCACTCTGCCTGCTGCTCCCTGTGCTTATGTGCTTGCTCTCTTTCTCTCTCTCTGTTTCAAATAAATAAATAAAATCTTTTAAAAAAATAAAAATACCTAATGCCTCTGAATGTAACATCCTCTCTTTCTAGGCTGTGCTCTAGACCACTAGGGTTCAGACTCTGCAAAATACATTTCCCACGATCCCTTGCCTGCTGGCTTCCCGTGAAGATTTGCCAGTGCAAGACAGTGGTGGAGATGAGAAGGCAGGAGGAAAGGGAAGCTTTTTGACTCCAGCTCTGACCCTGGTGACACTTACCCATGAAGCTAAAGCGACATTGGATGGGCAGTGATCCAGATGCCAGCAGTCTGGGCAGAGGCAGCTCCTCCTTCAGCAGCACTTTTTCAGGTGGTGCCTCCCAGTGGATCCAGAATCAACTGGAATAGTGTCTTACCACAGCCAGCACAGGCTTGTGTGCTGAGCCCCAGGGATCCAGCACATTCTGATTTCTGGGTATCACTGATTCATCCTTTTTGGTCCGCTAGCTCCACCTCCTTCCTTTTGCTCTTCTACCTCTCCCAATGCCTTTGGAACCACTTGCTTGTATTCAAGTCTCTGTCTTTGAAATACCTAGAGTGGTTTCTGTTTCCCCAACTAGACTCAGTTTCAACCACCTTTTCTTCTCACAAATTTTTATTTTGAAAAATTTCAAACACACATAAATGGTCCTTCCACAATTTTGCCACATTTGCTTCCTCTTTCCCTCTTTCTCTTCCTCTATCTCTCTCTCCTCTTTCTCTGTCTCTCCATATACTCTGCTTCATGGCCATTTGAAAATGAACCATAAACATCTTTGCACTTTACTCTTAAATACTCTTACGAAAGACCAAGTGGGGGACACCTGGGTGGTTCAGTCAGTTAAGCCTCTGACTCTTGATCTCAGCTCAGGTCTCAATCTCACGGTTAGGGGTTTGAGCTCCCATGTTGGGCTCTACAATGGGGGTGAAGCCTACCGATAATTAATTAACTAATTAATTAATTAATTAAATTTTTAAAAGTAAAAGAAAGACTAAGGAAAGAACTTTTTCTTATGTAATGTCAATATCATTCACATTTTTAAAAATCACAGTAACTCCACAGTATCACCCAATCTTCAGTCCATGTTCACATTTCCCCAATTGCCCCAAATCTACCCTTTACATTTTCCCCCAGTCCAAGATTCATGCATTGTGTTTCATTTTTATGTTGATTCAATCACTTTCAAAAACGATTCAGCATCAGCTTATAGAAATTCTTGCACAGATGCACCAGGAAATATGTATAAAATGTCCATAGCAACACAGTTCTTTAGAGAAAAATACTAGAAACAATCCACGTGAAGGCAAGAGGAGGAAATGGAAGGGATCAAGCAGGACTGGCTGGGGCAGCTGGGTGGACAATGTTGCCCAGCCACCTGCTTTCCCCATGGGTCCCACAAGAGTCCATTTGCTTTTTGGGTTTTGAAGTGCACCCAGTGGCTGTCTGCAGCCACTCAAAAATCACTCTCCCTGCTTGTGCCTCAAAATAGGAAGAGCATTTTTATTGCTCTAGTGATTTCTCTGTTTGCCTTTCAAAAAACCCAGAAATCCAGGAAATGCACTGGAGGCAATTCCCCTCCAATGCCGAAGAACTCTATTATCGGCCCTCACTCTGCCCAGCCTCCGCACATCCTCGAATGATGTCATGGTCCTTAATTCCAAGTGCAGCCTGAAAGACTCCCCCATCACACAGCAGCCAGTTGTTCTATGATTATGCCCTGTCTCCCACCCTGAAACTTCCCTCACTCACTGTCCCACCCCCTGCCCTCACTGCCTCTAGAGTTAAAAGCAGCCACCTGCTGCCCCATGGGGTTTAACTACTTTACTCTTTCATGTCTTCTTACATGTGTGGGTTACACATGCAGCAATAGGATATTTGCTTTATACTTAGATCTATTTGCCTGTCTACGGTATTATGAACGTGAATGGCTTGAATCATCTACCACTGAAGACCCCGGCTTATAATGTGTCACCTCCATAGGTCATTTTGTTTTCTGTGTTGATCAAGCCTGAAGGATTAATGGGAAAGAATGCTATATTGATGAATGCCTTACGAGGAACTGATTAGGAAGATAGATCCATATACAAGACTCCAACATGACTACATTCATATGAGGCAATATATATTGCCTTCATATGAGGCAATACACTATCATACCTAAAAACAGTTCCTTATTAACCTTGTTCACACTAAGCAATAGATAGTGCTGGTAATAGTTCGAATAAGGTCAGAAGGAAGAGACTATGCCATGGCTTTCAAACAGATTCTTACAGACAGAAGATTATACCTGAGGGTAAAATGTGGTAGACAGTTCAGCATAATCCTTGATGGGCCTCAATTCTTTTTGAGAAGTCATACCAAAATCTTGGCCAAATTTCCCAAGTTATTTCACAGTCTCATCTGGGAAGTCTTTCAAGATTATCAGAGACTTCTTGTAATGACTCAAAGTCCTACTAGTCCCATTTCAAAACCTTGAAAGAAGTAGTAGATCTCCTCCAGTCATGAAAAGAAGTATGAGTGGACTCTTCTAGCATTTCTATACCCAGCACTTGTGATAGCATGGAGATGGTCAGCCACTTGCTAATTAAAATCTTTTGTTCTGTTGGTAAAGGGAGAGGAGAGCCCTTTATCCCAAGTATCATAGTCATTCATTATGCATGGTTTTGTTCTTTTCAGTTTCTTGAGTCATAGATTGCTATGGTGACACTGATTTTCTTTTCTTTTTTCTTTTTAAGATTTTATTTATTTATTTGACAGAGAGATCACAAGTAGGCAGAGAGGCAGGCGGGGGAAAAGGGGCAGGTTCCCTGCTGAAAAGAGAGCCCAATGTGGGGCTCGACCCCAGGACCCTGAGACCATGATCTGAGCCAAAAGCAGAGACTTAACCCACTGAGCCACCCAGGTGCCCCATGACACCAATTTTCTTAAGCAAAATCAGCCTCAGGGTGATCAGTGATCACATTCACAGCAATATTGTATTTACCTCTTGCTTTAACCCTCCAATGTCTCTCAAAACCTCCTCAGTTAGTTCTAGGAATTTCCAGAAGATGTCTCATATATGCTAATGGGTAAGTTCTCCCAATATCAATGTGATATCTACCATTTTCATGTTTTTCTTATCCAGTAGGGATATCTGCTATCCAGCCCTCACACTTACAAGCCCCTATCAAGCTAATCTCTCTCTCCTGCCTCTACCCATGGGGCCCACAAAGACAGTATGAATGTCAATACCACATATACTATCTATTGATGCTCATGAAATGCCAGCCCCACCTCCTGCCACTGGTCCTACAATGTTATAGAACTTCCTACGCCACAGAGTTTATAGCGAAGGCATTCCCCTGTGTTCTTACTTCAGCCTCTTCTCTCCATGGGACTTGGCATCCAAAGACGTTGAATTAGTGGACCACTCTCAAGAGCAGTTTCCAACTGTGCTCAGAAGCATCCTAGCACTCTGAACACTAAGGTATCGTTCTAAGGCCCAGCCAGTGTGCTTGCCTTCCTTTGGGAAGAGTTCTGTCCTGAAAATATTTCAGACCTTTTAAAAATTGACCTCTGTTGACACATCCTGTAACATAGATGAAATTTGAATTTTGAAACATTATGTTAAATGAGATAAGCCAGATACCAAAGAAAAAATATTGTATGACTCCACTTACATGAGACATCTAAAATAGTCAATCCATAGAAAGAGAAAGTAGAATGGGGGTAGCCAGGGACTAGGGGTGGAGGACAATGAGGAGTTAGTGTTTAGTGGGTACAGAGTCTCAGTTTGGGGTGATGGAAATGTTCTGGAGATGGATGGTTACACAATAATGTGAGTGTACTTAATGCCACTGAGCTACACACTTAAAAATTGTTTAAATAGTAAACCTTATAATATTGCATATTCAAACACAATAACAAATAAAATATGTACAACAAGATGAGCCAAAAAAAATATTGGCTTTAGCAGGCCCATCCCACCAGGCCTCTGGATATACCTAGGTGTGTCTGCTTCGCAAAGTAGACTCAAGGTGGACCTCCAACAGCTCTTAGAAACACTGTAGCAATAAAGAACTATTTTATTGAAGGCCTGTCATCTCTTGTTAGTGTTTTCACATAGGAATTCCTTCCTGGAATTACTTGGGAATTTACATTTTCCTGAATTCCAAGAAAAATCAGTCAAAAAATCAAGAAAAATTGGAATTCTCCTGTGAGAATCAATGCTTAGCAATCATCAGACAGACCACCTGGGTTCAAAAGAAACTGCTGGCATGGAGTTAAAAGCAAAAGAAAGATATGCTGATAAGTGGAGTCCATGATAAGATTGACATTTCTGAGCACCAGGAAGAGGACATGGAGTAGGAAAGTGATCACACCACCAAACAGTCTTGCTCGTGGTTGCCTTGTTGTAAGTGTGGGTTTATGGAGCCAGTCTTCTCTTAATGGTAATAGATAAATCATTCTTGCAAATAAAATTGATATTAGTAAGTTTGAACACATATAAAAATCCTATGCGTGACATTCTAAGAAATAAGTTTTGGAAGCCAAATACGTCCTTACATTGGTAATGTCAACATGTGATTCTGGGTAGTGCTATTAAATTTACTAGGACACTCAAATGTTATGCTATTCAAACACTACCCAATAATATTTATCAGTGTTTTCCAATTATCTACAGACTATAGTTTTTTATAAATATTTTACCAGAAAAAAAAGTGCAAAAAGAATAATATGTGAAAGCCTGTCATAGAATGCTTCTATATGAAACTAGAAATTGATCTCAAATCTGAATTGGCAAAAGCAATGTTAATTTCTTTTTTGTAAAGATTTTATTTATTTATTTATTTATTTGAGAAAGAAAGCATAAGCAGGAGGAAAGGAAGAAGCAGGATCCCTGCTGAGCAGGGAGCCCAATGTGGAGCTCAATCCCAGAACATCAGGATCTTGACCTGAGCCAAAGGCAGACTCTTAACCAACTGAGCCACCCAGACACCACTATGTATTTATTTGCTTGTTTGTTTGCCTGTTTATAGAGAGGACAGGCTGGCGGTGGCGGGGGTAGGGGGGTGCAGAAGGAGAGAGAGAAATAATCTCAAGTAGACTTTGCACTGAACACAGAGCCTGATGCAGGGCTCAATCTAACAACCTTGAGATCATGACCTGAGCTGAAATCAAGAGTTGGTTGCTTAACTGATTGAACTACCACGCACCCCAAGCAATATTGATTTCTATAGCAGAACCAAAACAGGGAACAACAAACTATTTTTAACATTAAAAAAGAAAATGAGTTTAAATGAAACAACACAAACCCTGTTATCCAACTTGGAGATGCTTTGGGATGCACCCTTAACAATTCTACCAGTATTGATGTAAAATGAAAGAAATTTCTCTACATCTGAAATATTGGTCACAAAACAGAGATCAAAAATTACCTTCTTTTGGTGTTTTTTTTTTTTAGTTATCAGATGTTTATAGCAAGAAAATATTGTTTTGCATGTTGTTGAAATGTGTAATCTTTTCATAATATATCACTTCATATAAACCAGGCATTTTTTTTTTAAGATTTTATTTATTTATTTGAGAGAGAGAGAAAACACAAGCAGGGAGCACAGCAGGCAGGAGAGGGAGAAGCAGACTTCCTGCTGAGCTGGAAGCCAGATGTGGGACTCAATCCCAGGAACCTGAGATCACAGTCTGAGTCAAGGGCAGATGCTTGACCAACTGACCCACCCAGGTGCTCCTAAACCAGGTATTTAATACATGAAGTAAATTTTTCTATATAGAAAAACCTGTGTATAACACTATCACGAAAATTCACTATTTGTTATTATGGTCACTCAGTTTTAAACTCAAAAATAAAGTATTAAAAATTACAATGGAAGGCATGACTTTGGGAAATCCTGAAAATTCCCAGGGATTCTAACTTCTCATTCTTGAATTCTGAATATTCACATCTATCATGAATTCAGGAATTCTATTTTCTGTCCATTTTTTGAATAAAATTGTATGCATTTAAGGTGTGAAACATGACGATTTGACATACATCACATGACACATTACATGTGAAATGATTAGTACAGTCAAGCTAATGAATGTATCTTCTTACATAGTTGCCATATTTTTGTTCGTAGTAAGAATGCCTGAAATCTATTGTCTTAGCAAATTTGCAGTATTCAATATGGTATTAGCTATAGTCACCGTGCCGTACATTAATTAGATCTCTAGGCTTACTCATCACATATAACTACAACTTTATATCCTTTGAATAACATCTCATTGACCCTAGTCACCACCATTCTACTCTCTGCTTTATATTCATTTGACTTTTTTAGGTTCCACATATCAGTGAAATCATATAATTTCTTCCTTTCTGTGTTTGGCTTATTTCACTGAGCATCCTCCAGTTTCATTCATGTTGTCCCAAAGGATATGATCTCCTTTATTTTAAAAGGCTGAAAAATATCCTATATGTACCCTAGTCTCTTTATCCATTCATCCATCAGCATATGCTTAGGATGCTACCATATCTTGGCTATTGCAAATAATGCTGCAATGAACATGAGAGCACAGGAATCTCCTTAAGGTGATGACTTCATTTCCTTTAAGTATATACCCAGAACTGAGATTGCTGGATTGTACAGTAGTTCTATTTTTAGTTTTTGAGGAACCTCCATGCTGCTTTCCATAATAGCTGTCCCAATTCACATTCTCACCAGCTGTGCACAAGGGTTCCCTTCTCTCCACATCCTTACCAACACTTTCTAGCTCTTCTCTTTGTGATGACAGCCATTCTAACAGGTGCGAGGTGATATCTCACTGTAGTTTACACTTATAGTTCCCTGATGATTAGTGACATTGAACACCTTTTCATGTACTTGTTGGCCATTTGTATGCTTTCTGTGAAAAAAAATATCTATTCAGTTCCTTTGCCCATTTTTTAAATTGGGTTGTTTGTTTTTTGCTATTGAGTTGTATGTCTCCATTATATATTTTACATATTAACCTCTTATCAGATATACAGTTTTTCCTGCCCATTTATTAAAGCCACTCAGTTCATCAGAAAGTTTGCACAGGAGTCTAACCCATTAGTTCAAGTGAACTCTATTTGCATATGGATATATAAGCAGACAGACCTTGGTCTTACTATATACTAGATATCTGAGGAATTCAAAAATTACTTTCTAAAAACTAGAATTTACAGGAAATTCCTTCAAATGGCCAAATATTAGTGTTACTTAGTAATTTTACAAAATAATTAGTCAGACATTATATTTCAATGTTTGAGATTTTGAAGAAGGTAAAATTTTCTAATGAGCATTTTGAAAGATTTAACTTTTTTAAAATTTATTTATTTTCATGTAGACTCCACATCCAGCGTGGAGCCCAATGTGGGGCTCAAACTCATGACCCTGAGATCAAGACCTGAGCTGAGATCAAGAGTCAAATGTTTAACCAACTTAACCACACAGGTGTTCCTCTGGTGATTTTTTTTAATAGTTCAGGAAATTTTATTCACGGAGTTCCTCCATTATAACATGATCTCATGGACTCCACTAGAAAGAGAAGTACATTCTTTGTCACAGATAAAGGTGTAGTTTAAGAAATAATCTTATTCAACTTACAAACACATTTTCTCAACTTACAAAAAATAAAAAATTATTTAGCAAAGCAGATCAGTCTACTTGATTAATCTACATAAGTCTAGGTGTGCTACTGAGAATACTTGTCACCGTTCACTGCAATTTGTCAGAGCTTTATTGTGCTCCCCATTACTAGTAAAATCTCAAGAAAAGTGATTAGATGCTCTAGAATAAATATTGAAGAATAATAGTCTCTATATTCAAATTTATTCTTGTCCCTCTAATAAGGGTGAAATTTCAATAATGGGCAAAATATTAGCCTGGCCCACATTCTGTGGAAAGCAGAGCCTGAGGCAAGGATTGAGTCCCAATGCTTCACTTTATGGGGTGCAGTTCCAGAGCAGTGAGAAAGAAAAGGGACATGATGTTGGTAGGGACGGGGAGCACTGTAAGACCCTGTATGTTACAGCATTAGCCATCCTTTACAAGTTGTGAAGGTATAAAAACTGACTACTTTGTAGATGTACCCATTGGGCCAGAAACTCTAGGTTAATCTAGAGAAACTATGGCTTGGAACTGGCCATTAGAAGCAACAAGGAGTAGTAATTCATCCACTCCGCTTCTTCTCATTTCTTATTTCCTTCCATTAATCAATGTTTTCCCCAGTAGGGACTTAACTCCTCTGAATTTCTGGGTAGTATCTTCTAAGCCCTTTGACTGATGCTCCAGAAATGAGATTCTATGCCCCAACACACAGCATCTCATCCATGTCCCATAGGAGGGCAAGAGGACAGAAACTCAGTGTGGTGATTGGTCAGTCTGGCTATGCAGCAGGTCCCAGGGACTCATAACCTCCAGGTGATGGAGCCATGCCACTCCAGAGGGAAGAGGCCAGAGCAGCAGCTGAGGCAGAACAAGCAGCTAAAGACCCAGGTGGTGACGGCATTGAGAGAGAGTCATAGAAGGAGTATGAGATATGCCTGATCTGAGTATTTCATACCAGTTTCAAGTATTGTCTTCAACAGAGTATCATAGGCTGAAGTGTCTTCCCACTAAAACTCATATGTTGAAGTCCTGGCCCCCAGAAGGTCCTCAGAATGTGACTGTATTTGGAGACAGGGTCTTTGAGGTCATTAGGGAGACTGTGATCCAATCTGATGGCTGTACTTCTGGGAAGAGGACATAAAGACACACACAGAGGGAAGGCCATGTGAAGAGGCAGGGAGAATATGGCTATCTACAACCCAAGGAGAGAAGTCTCAGAAGAAACCAGCTCTGCTGACACCTCAATTTTGGTCTTCCACCCTCCAGAACTGCAAGAAAATAATTGTCTATTGTGTAAACCACTGCCTGTTGTATTTTGTTTAGCAGCTCTAGCAAACTAATGCACAAAGATAGATCAAATCAAATTCCACCCTGCCTTCCCTTCACGTCGGTCTTTTGTTCACATTCCCTTGGGCTCAATTCCTAGAGCAGCCAAATTATTAACTGTCTGAATCTACCAGAATGAATGAACCATCTTAATTTTTTAATCAAAATGAGAGTCTCCAATAAAGTAGTAGATGCTTTTGCTAGTAGAATGTAACAATATATACAAATAGGCACTGTATGTTTTAATGAAGTATTTATTTATTGCACTGGTATTAGCTCTTCAATTATCTTACTACCCCTTACTGGGACATAGCAACAAATATTCATATATTAGTGTACTGATTATTGAGATAATAGAGCAACTTCAACCAAGTCAATAAAAGAAATGAAAAAATAATAGAAGTTATGATGTGCTCTTAAAAAAATTTTTTTAAAAACCCTAAAATTTGTAAAATCCATAGTGAAGCCTGATACAAAAACAAACTAGAAAAACAAAAGTGGCTGAAATACCAAACATTTACATGGCTGTGAGGAATGTCAACTTTATATAATTACAGGTTTATTCAGTGCAATTGGTGTTTTGGGGCTCAAAAAAATCATATGAATTGAACAAAATACACTTACTTTTTGTTTTTAAGATTTTATTTATTTAATTTATAGAGAGAGAGAGAGAACATGAGTAGGAGGGGCAGAGGGAGAGGGAGTGAGAGAATTTCAAGGCAGAACCCAACACAGGACTCGATCCCATGATCCCGGGATCATTACCCCAGCCGAAGACAGACACATAACCAACTGAGCCACCCAGGCACCCAATACTGCTTTATGCATACCTTTTATTAGGTGATTCACTAATGCCCTACAAACCCTGTTTAATTAGGTTCGTTTATATGATAGCAAATAAGTATTGTCTTATGTTGTTTTATGTTATATCTTTTTCCCCTTTCTCTATCGTTTAGCCATCTCTTCTGTTGGAAGTTCCTACACTATTTTCCTCATGTCTCATGTTTTACGTCCTCGTAATTGCATTTTATTGCTTCTCCGCTGGGGCAAGCTATTTTGAATCCTATCTACCTCCATTTGAGTGCCTTTGTAGGAGGCACTGAGTTCATGGGAGGAGGAAGATGAACCAAGCTAGTCCCTGTCCTCCTGGTGTTTACCGTCTAGAATGAACAAGCACTTAGAGGTTAGAGCCAAACCTGTTTAACTTGTGTAAAATTTCTGCTAATATAGGAGCAGGAATTAAAGTCATTTGACCCCTCTTCCAGTGCCTTCTCACCAGCCCCCAGCACCACATAAAGCTGCCCTTCAACAGTAAAATGGATACATAAATTGTGGTATAGTCATACAATGGGTAACTACAAAGCAATGCAAATGAACATCTACAACTATATTCAACAAAATGGATGACTCTCACATACATAATGTTAAAGGAAAGAAGCCAGCCAGGGAAGGGTGCATACTGTGCTGTATAATTCAGGTATATAATGCACAAAAGCAGACAGAACTAAGCCATGCTGTTAGAAGTTAGGAAAGTGGTTATTCTGGGGTTGAGTTGTGGGAGGCAGTGACTGGTTAGAACCATGAGGGGGATGTTCTGGGATCCTGGCTATCTCTCCCTCTGAGTACCAATTAAACAGGTGTTTCAGGTTGTGAAAATTTACTGAATGTGCACCCATGTTCCTCTATGTACTATACTGCAATACAAAGTTTTTTAAAAATATCAAATTGTGCCCAGCAATACATAGTTTTTCTAATATTGATAATCATTTAGCTCTAAATTTTCTTGATTTTCATAGAAACAGATAAGAATAATATTTCTTCATGACAAATCTTGAAGACAGAGGCATAACTTCGTTCAAAAATGTTTAGAAGGATCTTCATAGGGACACCTGGGTGGCTCTGTTGGTTAAGCATCTGCGTTCCGCTTGGGTTGTGATCCCTGGGACCTCCGATCAGGTCCCACATTGGGCTGCTTGCTCCATGGGGAGTTTGCTTCTCCCTCTGCCTGCTGCTTCCTCTGCTTATGCTCTCTCTCTCTTTCTCTCTCTCTCTCTTTTTCTTTCTCTGACAAATAAATCAATAAAATCTTTTTTAAAAAATCTTCGTAGCAAAGTCCCATGCACATCTGAGCTGAAAGAGAGATCTGGGCAACATGATTGATCAAGTTTTGTTTCTTTTGTCCATTTCAGCTGATAAGCCAAAAGCCACAGGAAATTACGCTAAACTAACAAAAACAGTTAAGTCCATTTTGAAAAACAACAAAGGGCATTGTGACAACAAGAACTCCAAGCATGGTACTAGATGAATGAAGTAAATGTGTTTTTAAAATATTTCTTTTTGATGATGAAGAAAAATGCTCTTTGAAAAACATTCACATCTATACTAGTACCCATAAAGCACCAGAGATCTAATGGACGCTCCACTAAGTGGGAAATGAACAACTTGTGAATAGAAAAAAGACAACAAAGTACTCCTTTCAACACATCTACACAAAAGAAATATACACAGAGTCAACTGGGCCAAATGAGCTGGTTGTGTGTGTGTGTGTGTGTTTCTTTTAAAGTCCCCTTGAGGAACAACACAAGAAAAAGGGAAATCAATGGAATTTTTCAAGCTACAAGAGTATGTTGTATAGTTTAAGATCAATACTTAATTCGTAGGATTGAAAGTTGGCACTTTCCTCCTGCATACATCTATTGTATTTAATATATTAGCATATTGTATTTAAAAACAATTCCATGGGTCCCAATTGCACAACAAGAAGAATGTTGAATTATATAGACCAAAATTAAGCATCTTAAAACCTGATTAGATACTTACTAAATCATGACACGACAGATAGAAAATGAATCCTGAGTCTATCCTTGATTTCAAACAAGGACTTATGAAAATGGTTTGGAATATAAAATTATGGAAAACATTACAGTACATCAAAGCAAAGCAAGTTTAATTAGGCTTAGTTTGATAATTGCTGAAAACAAAGAACCTGCCTCACAGCATGGCTAGTGTAAAATCCAGCAGTAAGTCCAGTTGATCCAAATTAAAACCACCCTATCTACCATCCCACATGAATCCTTTTATCTGAAGTCTACAGAGAACAAAGAATTACAATTCAGCTCAGAATGACAGAGGGCCTGTAGTTTTTTCATCAGGATTTGTTTTGGCTAAAACCCGACTATGCATGTTTCATTTCTCTAGTCTAAAAATGTAACATACAAGGACTTTACGGTAAAACCCAAGAGACTTACCATTACTAGCAAAAGCCAATAGGAGATCAGTGTATTTCTTCATCATATGTGGATCTATAGAATCCGTTTCCACTTTTCCCCACATAGGTGTCATAGCAAACAAATATGTCCCCTTACAGCCAAATTCTTTTCTGAATTATTGATTTTTCTGGATGCGAAGCATAGAAATGGATCTCTCGGGAGAACTATAAAACTTCCCCCAAATTTAAGGAGATTAAAAACATCATTAAATTAATTGGGTCAAAGAGTTATAGCTATGCTAATTTTTCAAAGTAAAAACATATAACAGGGAATCAGGAAGCCTAAAAGGAAGTCAGGGGTGGAGCTGAAATGCTGTTAAATCTCCGGTCCCCCTATTTTGTTCAGAACCTCATCACCTACCAGCCCAGCAGGCACTGAGGTCTCCTCCCTGGTATGCCTGACATCGGGGCTCTTCCTCCCAGCCACTTGCAATGCCTCGCCCAAATCATAGTCCTAAAAAATAAATATGATCGTGTTGTCTGCCCACTTATAGAATTCCACTGTAATTTTAAAAATTCAATCCTCATATTTAAAAAACTCACTAATAATAGAAATGCTAATTAAAGCAGCAATTAAATACCATTTTCGTTTATCAAATGGGCACAAATACTAAACAAAAAAATGATTAGTGCTGGTAAGAGAGTTATGGAAGAGGCATTTTTATACATACCTCTAGTGAAAGCATCAATTAGTATAGCTTTTTTGAAAATCAATTTGGCTATATAAGATCATGACCATTAAAAAAGTCATATGCCTTGACCCTACTTCTATGATTTTATCCTAAAAAGTAGTCAGAGTTATGAACAAAGATTTATGTAGAAAAACAATGATGAGAGGTTAAAATTGTGATGCTTAGCAGAAGTAAAACTCCAATATTAAGAAAATGGTGGCCAGAGGAGCACCTGGGTATCTTAGTTGGTTAAGCATCAGACTCTTTATCTTGCTCAGGTAGTGGTCTCAGGGTCTTGAGATTAAGCCCCACTTGGGCCTTTGTGTTCATCTGAGTCTGCTTGAGATTCTCTCTCCCTCTGCCCCTCCCCTACTTGTACACATTTGTGCATGTGTGCAGTCTTTCCTCTCTCTCTCTCTCAAATAAATAAATCTTCAGAAAAAGAAAAAAAAATGATGAGCAGAAGGCCACCTAAAGGCAGACTGGACACCTGTGTCAATCCACTGAGGTTGCTCTAACAAAATAGCATAGACTGGGTGGCTTGTAAACAATAGAAATTTATTTCTCACAGGTCTAGAGGCTGGAGAATCCAAGATCAAGGGGCTAGCAGATGCTGTGTCTGGTGAAAGCCTGCTTCCCAGTACATAGCTGGCCACCTTCACATGGTGTTGTTACATGGTAAAAGAGTAAAGGGTCTCTCTGGGGTCTTTTCTATAAGGGAACTAATTCCATTCAAGAGGACTCTATCTTCTTGACCTAATCACATCTCAATAGCCTCAGTTCCAAATATCATCACTTTGGGAGTCAGGATTTCAACATATGATTTGTGGGGTGGGGTGAGGGCGTCACAAACATTCAGTCTAGAGCAATGCCACAGGGCAAGAGTCTGGGGATAGGAAATCCTATAGTTAGGATTATGTGTGCAAACGCTGACTAGTCTCCAGAATAAGAGAAAGGAAGCTGATTGTTAAGACCATAAATACCTGAGCACATGAGCAGGAGGACATTGTCTCAATGTGCTATACCCTGCAAAGTTGCTAACGCGGCTTTCAAAATATATATTGACTTTTTAATAATGCATATACACAGCAAAGAATTCAAGTAACACAGGATATACCCAAGTAAAGTTTTAGCCCAAACACCTCCACATGAAATAAATCATTATTAATATTAAAGTCCACGATACTCTGGTTTCTCTTCAGATCGCATAAATCTTTCACCTTTTACCAAAGTACACATCAACCCAGCAGTCCTCTGTGCATATTTAAACTGGATAGAAGAAAGGCTTTTATAAAACTAGGATCAAATATAAATAAATTAAATGATACACTTCTTCTTGTTTAAATGCTGCTCATCATTTTTTAAAACTTTTTTGTGTATTTTATTTTGTTTTGACTTTTTAATGTGGTTATTCATTCCATCAAATCCTGTAGGAGGAATATCCTGTGATTTAGCTTGTGCCTTCTTTACAAAGATGTGGTCCTGAGTCTTCGTTTCAAAAACATTGGTGCTGGGTCATACAACTCTAAAACCTGTTGAAACTGATTAGTGTTTCTAACTCCAGAAATGTCCTTTATTAGGGACAAAGGCAGACTCATTTCCGTATCACACATTGTCAAGGTTGAGACCAAAATAGGAACAGAGTTGAGAAAAGAGACCTCTTCGTTTACTCAGGTCCATGTTTAGCAACAACAATAACACAGTGGCTTCTAGAGCTCTTAGGCAGTAAATGTCATCTGCGGAGTTTTGCTGAGACATACGCCTCCCCCATCCCTTTTATAATGGCTCTGAAGGGTCATTATTTAGAGTCCTCTGTTGCTCTGACCTGGCTTTAAGTGTCCCCGTAGTACAAGCATGTGTACAAGCATTAGTGTTTACTGAGTACCTACTACGTGCTCAGCTCTGCAGCTGGTGCTTGGGGAAACGAAAGGAAAAGTCAAGTCTCTGCCCTCACAGGACTTCCCAGCTGGAGAGAGAAGGTGTGTTCTTCGGAAACAGCAGCACAACGGTGCGAGACAGGAGAGAAGTACTCCACTCTGGGCTCCGCCTGAGGTTTGGTGAGATTGATTACATTCATGGGGAGGGCCCCAAGGGGTCGTTCTGTCCAGGTCCTCGCACTGAAGCCCTCATCATAAATGCCTATTTGTTGAGCAGCTGTTACCGGTCGTTACCTGATGACTGCGAGTGACACTTTTAAAGTGGGAAATTATTGAGCTTTTTGTGTGTAAAAGGTTTCTGAACTACCTATTAGTCAACCAGTTCTCCCTTAGCAGCACATAAAACTGTCATTTTGAGTCACACTGAGTCAACCACAGGCTACCTTGACTCATGGGGACAAAAATGAGTTTATGTTGAACAAGAGCTTAGACCCGCCCAACTCCGCTACCGTTTTCGTTTCTCTAAAACTTAATGTGAATTTGTCACACGTGGGTCAAAAATCTGTATTTTCTTAACATAAATTTCAGCATAGGTGACTATCCAATATAAAAGGAAGTATGGAACCAACCCCAGGTTCAAAATCTGGCTCTGCCATTCTCTAGCTCTGTGACCTTGCACCAAAGGTTCCTCATCTGTAAAATGGGACTTTGGCGACCTCCACATGGGACTATGGGACTACGGCGACCTCCCCTGCTGCGAGGATTCATATCACTCTGCAGGGAAAGCACCAGGCATAGAACATTTCTCATTTTAAGTGTCCCCGTAGTACAAGCATGTGTACAAGCATTAGTGTTTACTGAGTACCTACTACAAATCATGTGTTTGCTTCTTTATGTGAGAGTGTCTGTGTTTGTGGCCTTATTGGGACCCTCAATGTTAGTGTTTTAAGCTTTCATTCATTCACTTTCAGCTTTTAGCTGGGAGGACACCTAGGTGCAACTCTCCTCTGTTGTCTCGAATCTGGGTTCATCCGACACCTGCCGCCTCCGCCATGCCGCCTGAGTTCAACCTCAGGGACATCAAAGTCATATACCTGAGGTGCACCGGTGGGGAAGTCACTGCCACTTCCGCCCCGGCCCTTAAGACTGGCCCCCCTGGGTCTGTCTCCAAGAAAGTTTGGTGATGATATCGCCAAGGCAAGAGGTGATGGGAAGGGTCTGAAGATTACAATGAAACTGACCATTCAGAACAGACAGACCCAGACTGAAGTGGTACCTTCTGACTTGGTGCTGATTACCAAAGCCTTCAAGGAACCACCAAGAGATAGAAAGAAGCAGAAAAACATTAAGCACCATGGAAAATCACTTATGATGAGATTGTCAATATTGCCCAACAGATGTGACACCAATACTTTTTATTAATTTTATTATTTATCTATTTATTTTTTAAAAAATTTATTTATTTATTAGAGGGAGAGTACACGAGAGAAAACAGGGGCAGAGGGAAAGGGAGAAGCAGACTCACACTGAGCAGGGAGCACGACTTGGTACTGGACCCCAGGACCCTGGAATCATGACCTAAGCCAAAGAGAGATGCTTAACCAACAGAGCCGCCCAGACACCCCTATTTTTTTTTACTTATTTATTTTTAAGTAGGCTTCATGCCCACAGTGGGGTTTCAACTTACAACCCCAAGATCAAGAGCTTCATGCTCTACCAACTGAGCCAGCCAGGCACTCCAGTGCAGCATCGATAGCCAGAGAACTCTCTGGAATCATTGAAGAGATCCTGGAGGCTACCCAGTCTACAGATTACAATCTTGATGGCCACCACCCTCGTGACATCATAGATGACATCAACAGTGGGGCAGTGGAGTGCTCATCAAGTTAAGAACTACAAAGGAAGATATTTCAATAAAGAATCATAAGGGTTTTAAAGATAGAGGGAGTACTGAGATTAATGATGGCTTCATGAAGGCTTTAAAGAAGTAGAGCTCAGGGGTACCTGGGTGGCTGTCGGTTAAGCTTTTGCTTTCAGCTCAGGTCATGATCCCAGGGTCCTGAGATTGAACCCCACATCCAGCTCCCTGCTTAGCGGGGAGCCTGCTTCTCCCTCTCCCTCTGTCTGCTTCTCCCCACTGCTGTGCTCTCTCTCTCTCTTTCTCTCTCTCTGTCAAATAAATAAATAAAACGTTAAAAAGTAGAGCTGATAAAAATATATGTTTATAAAAAATAAAAAAAATTATATTAAAAAAAAAAAGTAGAGCTGAATTTTAGCAAATACTCTGGCTTTGGGTAGGCTTCAAAGAGAGGGGAAGACAAAGCAGAGGTTGGAGTCTGTATGAACAAAGTTAAGGAGGCTGCAATGAATGTAGCAACAACCTGACACTGACAGCAGTTTTCAGAGAAACTGCTATGTGCCAAGAATCTTTGCGGGCTCATTTAGGCAAATAATTGCATTTAATTTTCCTAACAAACCTATTAACTAGATTTATTTATTGGCTCCTCAGTTATTAACTGAGTGGCTACAATTTTTTTGGAAGAAGCTAGAAGTTAAGAACCTTGTTTCAGACCATGCAGTCAACAAGCAGTAGAGCTAGAATTCACACCCAAAGCTCCTGCCCCAGGCTTGTGTTTTTCCAGCTGTAAATTGCTACCTTTAGCAGCATATAGGAAATTAAAGTGGGGCAGATTACAGAGGACAAGAAAGCTGGGTAGATGAGTTTAAAATTATTGCTATGTTGATGATTCTATTGCCCTGTAATTAAATTATAGCTACACTAGCCATCCATGTATGCAATTTATCAATGATTAAATAAATGATAAGATAAAATTTTTGTTAATCCGATTAAATCAGATTAAAGGAGACATATACTAAATATGTCTATAGATAGTATACTATATGTGTATATATATATATATATATATATATATATACTATATGTGTGTGTGTGTATATATATATATATACACACACCCATACTAGCAGAAAACAAAGAAACGAAATGTGTTATGAAAGACATTATTGAGAGGTGCCTGGGTGGCTCAGTCAGGTAAGTGTCTCCCTTTGGCTCAGGTCATGATCCCGGGGTCCTGAAATCGAGCCCCACATCAGGCTCCCCACTCAGCAGAAAGTCTGCTTCTCCCTTTCCTCACCCTGCTTGTGCTATCTCTCTCTTTGTGTGTCAAATAAATAAATAAAATCTTAAAATTAAAAGAAGATATTTTGGGGTTGACAGACAAAATTGGAATTAGGATGGTAGGTTAGGTAAAAAATATTCTATCAATGTTAACTCTGCTGAACTTGATAACTGTATTATGGTAAGGTAAGAGGAAATACACATTGAAATATTGAAGGGTAAGTTCTGAGATGTATGCCACTCGCTCTCAAATGGTTCAGAAAAAAAATACACACACACACACACACACACACACACACACACACACACACACAAACATATGGAGAAAGAGAGAGAAAATGAGAGAGCCAGTAAGGTAAAATGTTAATTATAGGTAAATCCATAAAAATACGATACAATCAGGTTTTCTTTGTACTATTCCTTGTGCTATTCCTATCCTTGAAACTTTTCTTCAAATTTTCTATTATTTCCAAAAGAATTATATTTTTGATCATTTTTATTTTGAAGATTTGGGACTAAGTGCATTGATCAAATATTTAAGGTTAACCAAAAGTGACTTTTTGAAATAAAAATCTAGCATAATACTTTCCTCTTTTAAAAAGATCAAATTTAATTTATCCAGACTGTAGAAAGAGAAAATGGAATTTAATGAGCACCTAATTTGTTCTAGGTCCTTTACAAATTTTTTTCATGCAATCTTCACAACAGTCTTCAAGGTAGATTTTATCCCCATTTTTTAAGTGATAAAACTGAGGGCTCAAAGAACTCAAAGCTCCCAAGGTAATGTGGAAATTGGATTCAAACCCAAATCTATTAATATCTGTAGTGTCAAATTAAAGTAAATACCTACAAGGCATGAAAATATCACAATCATCTCATTATTTATATGTAAAATTAAAATGCATTCATATTAAACTATTACATTTGATATTAAACAAACACTGGTTAATGTCCAACCTTTACTTGGATTATCTTAAAAGCACAATTTGGATTATTTGCCTTAAGTGCATTGTCTTACATGTCCCTTGTGGAGGTCAATCACCAGCTAAAGAAGCTGAATCATGAAGCAAAGAGAAGAGATGCGGTAGCAGAAAATACCACCATAACCTCACTTGACTGCAACTGAGCACCCAACCTGTTAGATCTGGGTTTTCATTCTACCCCCTCTGTTAAGTACACATGCACGCATGTGTGCACAGCGGCGTGCCCATACGTGTGATATCATTCAGCCCCTTACTCCCCACCCATCCAGACCTATATAGTCCCAACCTGGGACTCTGTCTACTCCTCCTTTTCCTTCCTGCCCCATCAATGTTTAGTTATCAGAGAAGGACTACTACTAAGGGCCCACAGTGAAACAGGACCACCTCATGTCCCATCACCATGGGTCTGTATCTCCACAGGTAATTTCACCCAACAATGCACTCCACTGATTCAATTTCCTTTGTCACATTCCCTATTGTGATGCCAAACAGTCATAACTGCTGTTAAACCAGGCCAAGAATGTGTTTGGAGATCGTGTAGAATGGAATTGGTTGTAAGAAGAGGTGTCAATTATCGTAGACTTGTTCATCTTTTCCCTGCCATGGTGGCATTTGAAATTTTTCTCTTACTCATTTAGATTCCAATCTCTGAGCTTCCCTCTCCCTTCTTCCAGCTTCTAAGTCAAACAGATTTTTCTCAGCAAAATAACCCTTCGGTGACTAGCAGAGACAGGCTGGTATGTGGGCTACAGCAGATGTACGAGACAAGCTCTACAGGCATGTTAAAGGGCTCAGTGTCAAGATAAAATTTATCTAATGCAGCATTTCCTCTCAAGTGCAATTTATCATCCCTTAGATGTTGAACCCCTTATAAATATTAGATTCTCTTTTTCCACAAACACTGTTTGTTATTGTACCCTTGGTTCAGGACAGGCTTTGAAATTAGATTGACTCATTTCATTTCTGCTTGCAGATTCACTTTCTTTACTCCCAATTCTAATTTTTTCCCTTTGCCTTGAAATTCAATTTCTATTCTAACACTTTGAAAAACAATGTCAATTAGAATTTGGCACTTCTGTGGAAGCTGTTTGTTCCAAAATGCCTTTTAACACACTTGCATCAGTGCAGTGTCTATTGAAGGACCCACATCCTAGGAAGACGGCTGGCATCTGCAAAGTCACCTGGGATGTGCCTCAGTGTGACAGTGCCACTGATGCCATGAGGCCTTTGCTGCGACTGAGCAAAGAGATCCAGTTGTTTCTAAACTATCAAGGCCAATGATGATAGAATATTAGAGCTCGACGCCGGCCGTGCCAGCTCATTTTTTTTGGCGGCAAGATTGGAGAAAAGAGCAGTAGTCACTGAACGCGATCCTAGAGAGGGATTAACAGGTCCTGACTCATAAGGATTCTAGGTCATGTCACAGTAGCATGCCCAAAGGGACTGACAAAGCCATGCCAGTGCATAACTAATAGACGTCAGAAACCGGGGAGACATGCATGAAATGTACAGTGGATCCGAAAAGCAAACTAGGCAGTAGGTAAGGCAAATTCTGGAAATGGGCTAATGTCCTCTGCCAGACACAATAAAGGTTTGGAAGGGGCAGAATTCAGAGACCTTCCAGCCCGACATCTGTGCTGAATGAGGCCTACAGACCTGCCACTCTGTGTGAGCTGTGCTTTCCCCAACTGGAATTAATCACTTGCTCCCGAAACTCCCACAGCTCTTTGTTACCTTATTTACAACCCTTGAAATAACGGATGTGGAAGTGCTTTGTAAACTGAAAAGCACTGTACAAATGTCAGGCATTGGGGGTTTAGCAGGGGAGCAATAGATGATGCCTTTCTTCCAGTCCTGAGTCGGGAACCAATTGAGAGAGAGAGAGAGAGATCGAGACAGGGAGTGAGCCAGACCAAGCTTGTCAGGCTTATTACTGATACAGCTGGTTCAAGCACAGGGCAGCAGTGGACTTCCTCCGACTTCCCTCCAGAATCAAACTTACCCCTCAGTCAAGGCAGAAAGTCTGACCAAGGAGCCCAGGCTAATCAGAGGCTCCTTCCTCCTTCCTTGAGGAGACTTGAGTGTAGGAGCAGAGCGAAGGGAGCCTGGAAGTGTTCCTCTCAGTCCCTCCACATAGAAAACCAAAAAGAACCAAAGTCCATTCACCATAAAGGACGATCTGTGCTTCAAGCTTCAGTCACTTAGATATACTCGGCAGGCTCTGGGCAAGATGGTGAGGATATAGAGAGCAATGAGACCTCGGGGAGTTTATAATCTCATAGAAACTATTAATAATCCAATGTGCTAGCTGTCCATTAAGAAAAGTGCGGGTCATTATGCCTGCATGAGCAGGGGACGTTTGCACAGAGCAGGTGATAAGGGAGTGGGCTCCTGGAGTAGGTGTAGGAGTTCCCTAGATGGAGAAGAGCAGGAAGGGACTTATTCGTAGCAAAGGAAACGGCAGGGCAAAGACAAGAAAACTCAGACCCTAGAAGGAAGTGGAAAGGAAGTTCCCTAGAAGGAAGTTCAAATAAATGAACACAAAGGCCTTAGAGAGTACAAAGCTATACACTTCCATATCTTACTTTTTTATACACCCAAGTTGAAGGCAAAATTCAGATTAATATCTAGGCTTTTTATTTCAAGATAAAACAGAATGGTTTTCCTTTCTAGTCCTATTTACCATATATAATGAAAACTTTCGGAATTTGCTTTTTCAAGAAAAAAAGTAGTAAGTCCAAAAAGTGTCTTGAGGAAGACACAACTTTCGTGAGACACTGGTAGTTCACTCCTTACCAAAAGGTACAGTTCACTAGACTATACAAAACAAGAGAGGATACTACGGCTTATTTACTAGGTTTCTTGGAATGGTAAAGGAAATTTATATAGCCCACAGCGACTTGTAGCAAAATCCCCTTTCTTATCTTATCTACTTCTCTCACACTCCAACACTGGCCAGAACCCCTCTCCTTGACAGCCCCTCCAAAATAGACAAAGCCTACTTCAGATCAGGGTAGGAAGCACCCCTGCCTTAATAATGTGTGTTTTATGTCCTCACTTCTCTGTTTTCAATATATGTGAGATATGTGATATACACCAGCTGTATAGATGAGTATATCAATTCCCATTCAGTATGTAGAAAATTCGCTGGTCACCAGAGACTAAACTCTGTACCCAAACATACTTCCCATTGCTCTCCCTACACTGAAAAGCAAAACATTTTGGCGGCTTCCTCCAGGTTTAAGTTTTTAGGATCCTCTTACATGCATTTGCCATAATTTTGGTTTTGAGCAGCTTCCTTCATTCTCGGGAAGGGTGTATT
The DNA here is from genome assembly GCF_030435805.1 of Mustela lutreola. Classification (NCBI taxonomy): domain Eukaryota; kingdom Metazoa; phylum Chordata; class Mammalia; order Carnivora; family Mustelidae; genus Mustela; species Mustela lutreola. The sequence continues at coordinate 152,699,303 of NC_081290.1, read as the reverse complement.
GCCTCCATCTGTCATCTGAACTTTTCAAATACGCTTCCCCCAAAGTCTGAGGACAGTGATTGCCTGTAACTCTTAAGTTGTCAGAGTCACACTCTCCAACTGTTCCCATCGCAACCACTTTGTCAGCACTTTTCCTGATTCTGGGGGTGCCCCAGGGCAGGCGCCCTTCATCAGCCTCTGTCCTCTCTCTGCTCCCCTCCCAACTTTGCTCATCGACACAGGATCACCTGTTAAACCTAGTGACTCAGCCAGGCTTCATACCAGCATCCTCAAAAAACAAACAACAACCAGAGTTCTAGACCAGAGTATTTCTAAATGTCGGCTTGTCCCCATCTTCCACATGGCTGTGCTTCTGTTCTCAGGGTCCCATTGTTCTGCCATGGTTATGACTAAGAGGACCAAACTGCTTAGGAGAAAAGTGGGTCTAAAACAAAATAACAAGGAGTTAAGATTTTTATATAGTGAGAGGAGATGCAAAAAATTAAGATCCTCAATTGATAAGCGGATAAATAATTCACCAATATTAAATACAGAAGATTAACAAACTCAGGTGAAATTTTCACCCTCTCAAGTATTCAAAGCAGTACAAATTAAATTAAAACAATGATAAGATAAAATTTGATAATAAGAGGCGCCTGAGTGGCTCAGTTGGTTGAGTGTCTGCCTTCGGCTCAAGTCATGATCCCGGGACCCCGGGATCGACCCCTGTGTTGGTTGGGGGGGCGGTCCCTGCTCGGCAGGGAGTCTGCTTCTCCCACCCCCTTTGCCTTCTACTCCCTTTGCTTGTCCTCTCTCTCTCAAATAATACTAAATAAATAAAATCTTTTAAAAAATTGGAAAAGGGGATATCTAAAAGATGATATCCAATGCCATCAAAGGTTTAGGAAGACAAATATTCTCACACTTTTAATTGGTATGATCTTTGTTGAAAGCAATTTCAGAGTATTTGCTCCAATTGCAACATTCTACCAGAAGTATAATGGGAATAAAATGTATACAAAGGATACTCATCATTGTTTGTATTACTCAGCATTATTTATAGTAGCAAGAAAATTAGAAATATCCTTAATGTCTATTTTTAGACAAATAAATAAATTATAATTTATGACACTCATAAGGATTTTAATGCGTAAGAAACTATTCATATATATCTATATATAGTGTAATAATTAAAGTATTGGCAGATATGCATAAGAAAAAGAACAAAAGGAAATACACTAAAATATTAACAGTGATTGAATTTAAATGATGGAACTCTGGTCGATCTTTTAATTTTTTAGTTTTTTTGAATAAGAATGTATCATGTCTATAATGAGGGAGGGGGAACTTTTTAGAAAGTATTTGAATTGATGATCAAGAGACCTATTTCTAGCCCAGTTTCTGCCACTAAAAAAATTATAGAGTTTAAGAACATTCGCATATCTCTGAGCCTAATTTTTCAAGTCTGAAAATGGTGGCTCAACAATGTGTCAAGTTGATGAAACTAAGCGGGATCCTAAAATTCCCTTCCCTCTAAGTTCCCAGCTGGCACAGGTCTCCAAACTGGAAGGTAGCAGTAAAGCAAGAGACATCTTGTTCTTATGCTCAGCAGGCTGGTGCAGGGAACCAGGTGGTTCAGGCACACTGTCCCTTACCTTCTGGCTCAGCTTGCTGGTATGGGCAGCAGTCAGTCTCAAGCTTCTCTACCTTCCCTCAGATCCTCATTCAGCTTCTCCATATCCTGGAATAGATGTGTGTTTGCCTCAGTGACGAAAGGCACCATCTTCTTCAGCAGGACATCCACACCATCAAGGTCAAAGGCAACAAGAACGGACATGGGTTTGTTTTAATCCATCCTCGTGGGCTCTACATCATGCTTCCGGGTTCTGCCTTGTTCTGACTCTCCCCTGCTTTACATTGATCTCTCCTGCAGAATTCAAATGCCAGGGTCAGACACAAAGACAACAGTCAGCTTCCACGACTGCGTGGGATCAAATTCCTACCATAAATAAATGAATATCTCTTGGTTTTACTTCTCTGATGACTGATAAAGAAAGTAGGAGATGGGTGGTGGGATTTATTTATTAAAGTACAAAGTTCCTTCCAGATCTAACCTAGAAGATTCTGAAGTAAATTCAAAGTCTCCTTACATTCATAATCAATTGAAAATCCAGAGTCGTCTCAACACAAAGTTAACATCAAAGTAACATTGAGGGGCTCAGGGTGGGGTACCAAGCACACATGAGTATCTGGGCTCCTCTAAGATCTCATGAAAAAGATGGTAAAATCATTTAAAAGCTACAACTCCAAAAGAACCAAGACAAGAGTCAGCATTGAAGAGTATTAATAAATTGCTGGAAGACATAAAGCAGATGGAAGAACGGTGACTAAGGAAAGGAACCCAAGGATGCATCAGCCCAGGGTACAAACGAAGGGATCTTCAGAACCTTAAGAACTCTGGATTCTAAGATAGCAGGTTACTCAGGCACATGTGTGGGAAGCCATGCTGAGAACACCAGGATCAAATGAAAGCCTACGTGTTGGATATATGACCTCTCCCAGCAACTCCTCACCAGCATAGTGAGCAGAATGGCCACAGTCAGGCATGTCTCCCTAGCCAGGAATTGAGTTCTTAATTTTTTAAGAGAAGTTGTCCTCAACTTTATATGCAATGTGGGGGGAAATTAGGGCAGCCCCTAAGCAACATTCCCACAAAGTCGAGTCGTCCATTTAATTCCATGTAGGACCCCCCCCCAACAGTCTGCTCCCCGTCTGTCCTGTCCAAAAGCCTGATAGTCAATGACACTAGTTCTATACACCTAACTCCCATTTTAGTGTCTATTGCTTTGGTATTAAGTGTAAACAAATATTTGCATTGTAAATGAAAAAAATCAAGCAGGAAAAAAATGACATACACACACACCCCAAAATTCAGGGAACAGAAGAAAACTAAAAACACAAGCAAAGCGAAATCTGTAAAACCAAGAATTATATTCTATGAATGAGCCAAGAAAGAATAAGGAAGAGCTCTTAGAATTCAAAAATCTGGCTGTACGGTTGTTGAGATTTAAAAAGTACAATGGTAGGATAGAAAGATAAATTCGAGACTCTTCCCCAAAGCATAGAAAGAAGAAAAGTTTGAAAAATATGAGAGAAATTTTAAGAGAGATCAAATCAGAAGGCCAACATTACATTAACAAGTGTTCTGGAAAGAGATAACAAGGAAAAGAAGAGGAGAGAAATTATCAAAGAAATAGTGTAAGACAACATACCAGAGCTAAAGAAAGATACAAGTCTTTAGATTAAAAAGAGAGCCTCTGAGTAAAGGATCAAAGGATGAAGAAAGATCCCTACCTGGACATGGCATGTTGAAATTTCAGAATACCAAGGATAAAGGATAAATAGGATAAATACACTTAATAAAGAGATTGTAAATGTCATCAGAAAAAAAAGAAAGAAAATACATATACTAATATAAATTATAACCATCACCACAACACAATAGAAATGTGATTCAAAGTTTGAAAAAGTTGAGGATATGATAAAAGCAGGTAGTGGAGTGTAAAAAATTATCTACTTGAACTAAGTATTGGGCAGTCTCCATCAAATGGCAAAATAACGATGGTATTACACCCACAGAGAATGATCCAAAGTGCGGTGCTTTATACATCAGTGAACAATATTTACATGATCATAATAATGTACAAAATAAATACTTCCTGGTTTTAAGCTTATAGAATCAACACATATAGAAATCTTGGAAAATCCCACTGTAGTTTTGGGACATTAAGAGTCTCTTATGGTTTGTCTCTCTCCCGATCCCATCTTGTTTCATTTATTCTTTTCCTACCCGCCAAACCCCACATGTTGCATCTCCACTTCCTCATATCAGGGAGATAATATGATAGTTGTCTTTCTCCGATTGACTTATTTCACTAAGCATAATATCCTCTAGTTCCATTCAAGTCATCAAAAATGGCAAGATTTCATTTCTTTTGATAGCTGCATAGTATTTCAGTGTGTGTGTGTGTGTGTGTGTGTGTGTGTGTGTGTACCACAAGTTCTTTATCCATTCATCTGTTGATGGACATCTAGGTTCTTTATATAGTTTGGCTATTGTGGACATTTTTGCTATAAACATTCGGGTGCACGTTCCCCTTTGGATCACTACGTTTGTATCTTTAGCGTAAATACCCAGTAGTGCAATCGCTGGGTCATAAGGTAGCTCTATTTTCAACTTTTTGAGGAACCTTCATGCTGTTTTCCAAAGTGGTTGCATCAGCTTGCATTCTTACCAACAGTGTAGGAAGATTCCCCTTCCACCATAGTTTTGGAATATGATGTAGCTGTTACCAACTTTGAAGTAGAAGGAAGTGGGGAGGGACGGAAGGAAGGAGGAGAGCAGAGAATTCCTCATCTTATAAAATAGAGTAAAAACACAATGAGTGGAGTAAGAATGAAGAGTAAACATATTTTTTATGGGTGGAGAAGTCATCCAGGGAAGGAGAAACCAAGCATAGTGATAGAACTCAGTTGGGACAGAAAAGATATAAATGACTTGATCTTTCTTGATCATGAAAAGAAACTGATTTTGAAAAACTAAGAAGCAGTTATTTAAGCCTGTTTATATTGTTATATTAGCATTTATTTTAGAGACTCTAAAAGTGATGAACCAAAAGAACCCAAAACAAGAATAGTTGAAAAAGTGGTTGCCCTAGGGAGTGTGAGACTGGGAGTGAGCATTAACAGTGCTCGGAGTTACTGAGACTGCCTGGAAAGGAGGGCCTGCCTGAGCATGAAGGCAACATGGAGGAACCAGGATCAGGAGACAGAGAGAAAAAGAACAATCTAGATCTGAGGATATTGTTAGACCTCATCAGTCAAGCTAAAAGCAAAACTGGGTTTTTAATTTTGAAAGTTATTTTGGTGCATTCTTAGGGCTGCTCTAACAAAATCCCATCAACAGGGTAACCTGTGGACAACAGACATTTATTTCTCACCATTCTGGAGGCTGGAAAGTCCAAGATCAAGGTTCCAGCAGATTCAGTGTATGGTAAGGAGCAGCTTCCTCCATCTTCTCACTCTAAACTCACGTGGTAGAAGGGGCAAGGGATCTCTCTGGGAATTCTTATAAAAGAGCAAGAATCCCATTCATGGGGACACCACCCTCATGACCTAATAATCACCTCCCAAAGGCCCGACCTCCTAATACCATCACTTTGGGGCTAAGATTTCAACATTTGAATTTGGGGGGGACATATTCATAGCATAACCCAATAAAGTCTACTTTGGAGTTGGGTTTCTAGAACTTATCTTTAAAAATACCCAGTATAGAGGTGCCTGGGTGGCAAAATTGATTAAATGTCTGACTCAATTTCGGCTCAGGTCGTGTTCTCAGGGTCGTGAGATTGAGCCCTGAGTCAGGCTCAGCTCTGAGCATGGAACACACCTGGGATTCTCTCTTTTCCTCTCCCTCTCCCTCTGTCCCTCCTCTCCTCTTATCTATCTATCTATCTATCTATCTATCTATCTTTCTCTCCATCTCTCTCTGAAATAAATAAATCTTTAAAAAATTAATTTAAAAAATTAAAATACCCAATATATACAAGATGTTCCTCTCCCTCTACAACCTCCCTACTTCCAGCCATAAACCTGCATTGTTGGATGCCTTGTGTTGTGTGTTAGGAGAAGTTGGAATTTCCTAGCTTGAACATGAATTAATACAAGAATTATTTGGGGGGATGCCTAGGTGGCTCTGTTGTTAAGCATCTGCCTTCAACTCAGACCATAATCCCAGGGTCCTGGGATGGAGGCCCATTTCAGGCTCCCTGCTCAGTGAGAAGCCTAATTCTCCCTCACACATTTGCCCTGCTTCTGTTCCTTCTTTGGCTCTCTCTCTCTCTCTCTGTGTCAAATAAATAAATAAAATCTTTTTAAAAAATTAATTTTTTGAATTATTAAGTCCAAGCTTATTTAGCAGTGCTGTATTTAAAAATAAGGAGGTACTGGGGGCATCTCGGTGGTTCACTCAGCTGAGTGTCCGACTCTTGATTTCAGTTTAGGTCGTGATCTCAGGGTCGTGGCCCAAGCTGGGTTCCACACTTGGCGTGGAGCCTACTTTAAAAAATAATAGATAAATAAATAAATAAGGAGGTACTGTTGATTTAAAGAGACTGGATTGGGTACCTAAATTGAGTGTCTGAGTTTGGGGCCTCTCTTGTAGCCACAGCAGTAGTATTCTTGGCCTGGCACCTTAAAGCTCTGCCTGATGAACAAAATGCATGACTGTCTCTTTTTTTTTTAATTCTTAGAATTGTAGAGCCATGGAATATCAGAAACAATCACCTAACATCCTCATTTTTGTGTGTGAGAACCTGGGGCTCCGAGAGATTAATTTGTTAAGAGTATATGCTAAGAATTAGTGGCAGATCCAAGACTAGTGTCTGAGTTTCTCCAGGCTCCTAGTTCCCTTCTCTTTGTGTTACACCTTTGGGATGGGGCTGGGCAGAAGAAGCGGGGAGAGAACAGCAAAATGATGGATAGCATCAAGTCTGCAGAGTCAAATAAGGGACATAAATAGGAATACAAAGGGGTCTTGAGACCTTCCTTGTCTTCCCCAGAGACCTCCTTGCCCCAGTGATTTCCTTGACTGAAGCCAGTTCCAGAGAGTTCTGAGGCCCTCTAAGGCTGACATCCTAGATCTGGGATGCTGGAACATCTGAGAGGGGAGGACAGATCCTTTCCGTAACTTCCAGGTGTGCAGAGGGCATGCAAGGACCCCGCTCAGCCTGCTTCAGGGAGCCCAGCAGCATTTGGGCACAGACAGACCAGTGCTCTCTGGGTTCTGCGGGGTTTTAAATGCTTTTCAGTCAGGGGTGCCTGGGTGGCTCAGCTGTTTAGGTGTCAGCGTTCCCAGGTTCCTGGGATTGAGTCCCGCATCAGACTCCTTGCTCTGTGGGGAGTCTGCTTCTTCTTCTGCCTGCCACTCCCCTGCTTGTAGTCTCTCTCTCTCTCAAATAAATAAATGAAATCTTTAAAATAAATAAATAAATAATAAACGCTTTTCAGTTAGACAAATTCCTTTTTCAAACCTAATTAGTAGTAAATACAGTCTTGTATAAATATGAGCTAAGAGCATAAAGGAGCATCTGAAAGAGAAGAACGAACCACCCTGGTCTCACTAGCCTCACCCAATAACTGCCTTCCTTTCTTCTTATTCTCCTCTGGCTTTTGTCCATGTGCACACATCATTTTCTTGGTTGTAATCAGAAGGAGCATACAATTTTGTATTAAAGCAATAAAGTTTTAATGATATATAGATATAGAAGGCAAATGGCTATAAAGCAAAATTTATGCAGGTTTGTGGGAAAAAATCCATTTTAAAGGGGAGCGTATAGGATAATAACACATATTAGAGCAGCACTTTGGGGATAGTGCTTATAAAGATTTTAATAAAATCCCTTCTCTTTCCTTTTTATATTGTTCCTTAACCAACTCATGATAAAATAAATGTAATATATGTTCAGCCTATATTTGTACCATTTGATTTTTAAAACAATCATGGTGGTTACAGAGAAAAGAAATTTTCATAGATCTTAAAGCAAAAGATATTACTTCCAACCCAGTGACAGGCAAATTGTCCACAGCATTTGGAATCATGTAATTCTGTCTTGCCATGCAAATCCAGCTAACCTCAAGTAATACATAAACAAGCCCTTATCTCTTACTTACCTTGAGTCTAGAGCTAAGCATTATTATGGGGTCACACAATGGTTGCCTACGAGGTTCTTAAAAGTCCCTGAAAATTTGAGGCAAACCGACATAAATTGTCAGTGACTTGACCTGACATATTATATATTTAATTGTCATTTTGTTTTCTATCTATATTTCCCTATCAGAAGGTGACACCCCCCCCCCATGAGGGCAAGAACTTTGTTTTGCTCACGGCTGCATCAACTATGCCTCTGTCTTAGCTGGGCTGCTGTAACAAAAACACCATCAACTGAGTGGCTTACACAAGGAACATTTCTTTGCCACCCCTCTGGAGGCAGGAACGTCCAGGATGGAGATGCCAGCAGATCTTGTGTCTGGTGAGAGCCTTCTTCCTGGTGTGTGGATGGCTGTCTTCTCCCTGAGTCCTCACACGGCAGATAGTTCTAGTCTCTTCAGCTCCTTATTAGGCCACCAATCCCACCATGCGGGCTCCACTCGGAATCTTACCCAAACCACCTTACTTACCAAAGGCCTCATTTCCAAACACCACCACATTGGGAATGAGGGCCTCAACCTATGAATCCTGAGGCGACACAAACCTTCAGTTCCTAGCATCCTTCTACAGTGCCTGACCATTGTGGGTTCTGGTGCGTCAGCTGACTCCCACTTTCTGTTGCATTCTGACTGAATCTGCAGCCCAAGCACCTCCTAATGGCTTTCCTGTTTTGTTTTGTTTTGTTTTTTCCTCCAGTTCTAGACTGCAAGCTAACTGGTCTTTTTCATCTCAGTATTTCAAAGAACATCCCAGATTACATTTTTTGAGAAGATGGGCAGTCTTGTATCTTGTGACTATTTCACATGGATACAGTCAATGAGAAGGTTAATCTGTTCAATGTGAACTCTGCTCCTGTCTTCCCTAAATGTAGGCACAGATGACACTTGTCCCCGCAACAGTGGATTGATTGGGATAAGTTGCAAAGATCACAACCCACTCTCCCTGATTTGAACAGAAAGGGATTTACAACAGACATGGCTCATGGTATCAGAGACAGACCCTACACTGACCTTCCAAAACCAGCTGCAAAAGTCCCCCTGCGGAACGGGACCGCTGAGTTCCCTGCCTCAATCAGGAAATTCCTGGATGAAGCAGAGAGTTACCACTGCATCAGCAAATTCCTAAACCACACCATGTCTGCCACAATGCAGTCTCCTGCTCCTCTCAGCATCAATGGCATGTCTCCCACAAGTGCAGCTGATTGGCATCATCTAAATCCCATCCAGAAATGTAGCTGCAAAAGAGTCTGGGGAGTGTCACTTTTAGCTTTCCATACTCTGTAATAGTAGGATTCTAGAGATAAGGAGGTTAAAATAGAGGCGGTGGGATCCCGACTACACTATCCTCTACGCTGTGAGGAAGGGAAATGCACAAAATTAAGGGGGTGAGCTTTGTATACTGCCAAACACTCACCACAATAAATTTAGTTAACGTCCATCACCTCGCAGTTACACATTTTTTTTTAAGATTTTATTTATTTGACAGAGAGAGAGCAATCACAAGTAGGCAGAGAGGCAGGCAGAGAGAGAGAGGGGAGGAAGTAGGCTCCCTGCGATCATGACCTGAGCCGAAGGCAGAGGCTTTAACCCACTGAGCCACCCAGGCGCCCCACAGTTACACATTTTTTACCTTGTGATGAAAACGTTTAAGATTAGCAATGTTCAGATATGCAAAACAGGATTGGGTTATTAACTATGCTCATTAGCTACATGGGCATTAACTGTAGTCATAACTGTGTAGTTATTAACTATAGTCATCATATTGTACATTACATCCCTGAAACATAGTTATCTTGGAATAGAATCTTGTATCTTTTGACCACCTTCACCCAATACCTCCAGTCCCACTTTTGTTAGCCACAAATCTCATTTCTATTTCTAAGTTTGTTGGTTAGGCGTTCGTTGTTTCATTTTACTGTTTTAAGTTTCCACATATAAGTGAGATCATACAGTATTTATCTTTCTCTTCCTGACTTTTTTCACTTCACTTAATACCGTCAAGGCCCATCCATGTTGTCACGAGGCAGGATTTCCTTCGTTTTTATGGCTGACTAGTATTCCTCTGTGTGTGTGTGTGTGTGTGTGTGTGTGTGACATTTGTTTTTGATCATTCATGTTGACTAGTCAGTAAATATTTATTGAGCCCCTACTATGAATCAGACACATTGGGGCACCTGGCTGGCTCAGTCAGTAGAGTGTATGACTTTTGATCTCAAGGTTGGAAGTCTGAGTCCCCAATTGGGCAGAGAGATTAGTTAAAAATAAAATCTTAAAAAAAGAAGTCGGGCACTGTACTCAGAGCTGGGAATACCACGATGGCTACAACAATGGGTACCTTAAGAAACTTATGGTCTAGTGGCAGAAACAGATAAGCCAGTGATGGCAACAGAGGAGAAAGGCTTCCCTCACACAAAGTGCTGAGGGAGCCAGAAGAAACCATGTACATTTCTGGATTCCTTTCCTCTGAGAGAATGAACCAGCTTTCTACTGCATCTTCTGATGGAATCCAGCTTTTTTTTTTTTTTTTTTTTTTTTAAGTATTTTCTCTGACAGAGCTCCCCTGTGAGAGTCGAGGCATTCAAAGTTGTAAATCACTTCAAAGCTGGCCATGATTCTTCAAGTATGTTGTGTTACCATTGTTCTCATTATCAATGGTGTTGTTCTGACAAAGCCCTGGGCTGTCCTTCCCCCAAAAAAATACTGTTATGCAAATACTAGCACAACTAACTAATACTAGCACATACTAACTATGTGCCTGTATGTGAATACGTGTGTATTTAGGTAGTTCTGCTTATATCTGTATATATGCATCCCCACATAAACTGACATTTGTACACATTTATACTCATGAATGTTCATGGAGGGATGTGTATTTGTTGGGCTGTCACTCCATAAATGTGTAGCTATGTGCATGGTCTTTCCGCCTCCTTGTTGTTTATACAAATGCATGAATGTAGATGAAAGTTTGCTGAAGGTCAAATGTAAATGAATACATTCAAAGAGGTATCAGGGAAGGGAGGAAATACATGTGTGTAGGAATCATATGTGGATGATTCTCACATTGAATTATGAGGGTTGTCTTTAAGAGCATCTTGTTTTACTTCTTGAGTTATCTTAGAAGTTCTATTTTATTACTTCCATGTACAGAAGTCCTCAAGTCAAAGATTAAATCCCCAACAGGACCCACTGCCCGTTTCTGCCCACCACCCCAATACCTTGTGTCCCTGAAGGACAGAAACTGAGCTTTTACATCTCTGGATCAATGGTATGGCATAAGGGTCATGCTCAGGAAAGAAAGAAAGAGGCCAGGAAGGAGAGAGGCAGGGGAGGAGGGAAAACACAGGAAGGAATGGAGGAGAGAAATAGAGGAAGGGAGGAGAGGGAGAGAGAAGGAGAGGAAAGAGAAGGAAAAGACAGAGAAGGAGGAAATCGGCCTTACTTCTCATGAATAGACAAGCAGCACACAGTAACAGAACTGAGCTAATAAGCTGCAGGATAAGATAGGTAAGACCCATCACTGGACCATCAAGGGACCACCAACATGTACCACCCCACTCTCTGCCCCACCCCACTATCTTTTTGGTCCAAGCTTCTCTCCTGGCCCATCCATGGACTCTCAGCCCTTGAGGGTGAAGAGCTGTTCTTGGTTTGACCTCCATGAAGCCCTTTTGTCTACAAGAGTGCCTGATTAGGTGGCACCATGAGCAGAGCTCTATAGACTGTTAGCTCTAAGGCCGGTTCTCACTGAGGCTCTGCCTGTCTCAATGTCTTTGGGCAAGTCACTTAACCTTCATGGGCCTCACTTATAAGGTACTTCTCCACTGAATGATGCACTGTATGATCCCTATCCCTCCTGCCCCAGAATCCCATGATTCAATGTCATGACAGCTAGCTCCAACTGCCACCTCTGAGGCTCCAGGCTTTGTTTGTGACCATGGTCTTCCCCTTCCCCCAGCCTCCTCCCCAGGCTGGTCATCAGTTCATCGCACTCACACTGGACTCCATTTGAAGAAAACAGCAGCTGCCTCACCACAGACAGACAAGATCAATAAATAAGGTAACACTATTTATGTTAAGCTCGTGCAAGCACCAAATCCCAGGCTAGATACAAAGGTCAGTTCAAAGGCCGCCCCTGCAAGACGTTGTGCAACCCTATTATATCCAGCCGATTCCAGGCCCAGTCCCCATCAGGGAGGCTTCTGGCTCTGCACAGACACCAGCAGACCCTCACTGGGCTCCACCAGTGGCTCCAGAAACCCTCACTGTCCGAAGTCCTTTCTTTCACATGGCCTTGTGTCCCTTCTCTGTCCTGATTCTCCCTGAGCATAAAGGCCTCTCTTTAGGGAGCCAAACGGGCCTCTTCTCTTTATCCATCATGCCAACATATTAGCTGTCAGTGATTAAAGGAAACTCTAGATCCAACCCCATCTTCAACACCCAAGGGCACAGGAGAGCAAACGTCGGCTGCTTTTTGAGGGTGGGGAAGGAGAGAAGGTGAGAGCAGATCAAGATATTTGCCCTGGGGAGGGAAGAGGGCAGGAAGTCCACTAATATTAATGTTCAAAGCACTGAGGTGGGTTCCAGGAAGGATCCCCAGGACAAAGCCATCATGGCTCTCTCTAAAGGACTTTTCTAGCTACCAGAGGGAGACAGGTACATAAACTGGTATTTTGCATAAAGCATCCTGGAAAAAATGCCTACTGCAGCATACTGAGAGAATTCTAAGAAAGTAGTCATTGATTCTGTCTTTGGGGGACATTTCAGGGGAATGTGAAATTTGAAGACTTCTGAGATTTTTTTCAGTGTTATTAACCAGTGGTGATAATACTTTCCATTTGAGCAACACTTTGTGCTTTACAAAGTGCCCTCACAGCCTTTATCTTCAACTCCTACTCAACAATACCATTAACTGGGTCACTGTTGCATGACCCTTCTAACTCTGCTGGATCCTCTGGTCCTGACTTCTGGCCTGTCTGGCCCTATTATATTCACCTGAGCCCTGTTTATGCTTCCATCACCTGTCTCTGGACCACCTGACCCAAGAATCTGGGGTCAATTTATTTTCATCCCTGGTCCTTGTCAGATCCATGTGTTTCTATATCTGTCCCAATCTGGCAGACTAATACATCTTCAGTCTCTCTCTACAGGATGAGTGGCAGCCTCCAGATAGAAAAGGCGGGATTGAGAGCACTGTTGGTGGGCTTGTAAAATGGTACAAGTGTATGGAAATCAGTATGGACGTTCCTCAAAGTATTAAAAATAGAATTATCATATGATCCAGCAATTCTATTTCTGGATATTATTCAAATTATTGAAACCAGGGTCTTGAAGGGATATATGCACACCCATGTTCATAGCAGCATTACTCACAATAGCCAAGAGGTGAAAGCGGTTGTAGATGTCCATCAACAGACAAATGGATAACAAAATGTGGTGAATGCACACATGGAATGTTGTTCAGCCTTAAAAAGGAAGGAAATTCTATCACATGCTATAACATGGATACATCTTGAAGACGTGATTCTAAGTGAAAAATCCAGTCACAAAAGACACTGTACAATCCCACCCATATGAGGTATATAATGTAGGTAAATTCACAGAAAAACAAAGTAGAGTAGTGGTTACAAAGGAATGAGGGAAGAGAGTGAAAGGGAGCTGTTATTCAGTGGATATGGAGTTTCCTATTTGTAGAATAAAAAAAGTTCTGGAAATCTATTTCACAACAATGTGAATAGCACAATAATACTACTGAACTGTACACTTAAAATGGCTAGGATGCTAAATTTTGTGTTATGTGTCCTTTTAATGCAATAAGAAAATAAATCTTAAAAAAATAAAAAGTAGAAAACACAGAGCCATTAAGAGTGTGGAATTCAAGAAACATTGGGTGGGGGGGGGGGTTTCCTGGGTGGCTCAGTTGGTTAAGCCTCTGCCTTTGGCTCAGGTCATGATCCTAGAGTCCTGAGATGGATCCCTACATCAGGCTCAGTGGGGAGCCCGCTTCTCTCTCTGCCTGCTGCTCCACCTGCTTGTGCTCTCTCTCTCTCTGAAAAATCTATTAACAAAATCTGTAAGAAAAAAAAGAAACATGGGGTGGTTGTAACATGAGGCATGTAGACATGTGGTTTGGAAGGTGAGGCCAGGAAACGTGAACAAACCCATTAAGGGCCTTGTTTACACACGGCCTTTCTGTGGAACATAAAACACTCCACATCTTTGGTAACTTTGGGGATCATCATCAGCTTTCTAATCTCTGACTTATTTGGGCTTCTACATTATTAGAAACTTTCACAATCATAAACATGCAATTTCAAAAGTTAAGTTGGGGGCACCTGGGTGGCTCAATTGGTTAAGCATCTGCCTTCAGCTTAGGCCATGATCTCAAGGTCCTGGGATTGAGCCCCACATCAGGCTCCCTACTCAGTAGGGAGACTGCTTCTCCCTCTGCCTGCTGCTCCCCCTGCTTGTGCTCTGCCTCTCTCTCTGACAAATAAATAAATAAAATCTTTAAAATATTAAGTTGGGTCTCAATAACTAAGATAGTGACTGTCTAGTGTATAACCCAGTGAGACTATGGAGAGCAAAAGGAGGCTGGATTTGAGATACATGAAGAAAGCAAAATGAACAGGATGTAGGGAATGATTGGAGGAGACTATGTTAGCTAAGGATACCTTTGACTGCCGAATGTTCAACACAAACTGGCATAAATAATAAAGGAAACCAGTTCAGTCATGTGATTGAAAGAATCCAGCTATAGAATGGGCTCCAGACTGCCTCTGTGAGAGAGACTCTAGGCTCTGGCTCTGCATCATGACTCTCTTGGCCCTCCTATTGGGGGTGAATGGACTGTCCCCTCGTATGAGCCTTCTTCATGGTAACAAAATGCATTTAGCTTCTCCAGACCTCATATTTGCATATCACCTCATTCAAAACAAAAAAGGGAGGTATTCTTCCTGCAGCCATCAACTTTATTTCAGACCAGACTGGACCAACCTCCAGGCCATGGGAGGGCCATACACTAAATGGCTTGGGCCTCTGAGACAATCTCTGTGGCAAGAGAGATGGAACTATGTTGACTGACTCTAATGAATCAGGGCCCACCATCAGGGCTAGGGGCAGGGTAAATTCTACCCAAACTACACAACAAATACAGGGTAGGAGAAGCGAGTCCCCAAAAGGAAATCGAGGGGCTGAGAAACAATAGGAAAGGGAAGGAAAAGATGCTGGGGAAGAAGCCAAACCTGTCCATGATGGAGGGGGAGGAACAAGGCACCAAGGACAGCACCAAGATTCCTGACTCTGATGGCTGTGGACATTGACACCCCTAAAAAAAAAACCGGAAATGCCAGAGAAGTAGAGCAAAAAGGTGAGGGAGATTCATGAATTTGTCATTGAGTTTGAAGTGACTAAAAAGACACATAAGTGGAGTTGTTTTATGTTTGGTGGTCAATTCTGGATCCTTCCGGAAACCCCACAGAAGTGAAACCACAACTAAGTGGTCCCCCTGTCTTCTACAACACTACGCCATGTCTCTTTAGAGTTTTGAAATACTCCATAGTTATTGATCAGCCATTAGTAATTCCCTCTGACCCTGCTTAAGTATTTCCTCTCCCTCTTCAGTATTACAACCTACAAATCACTGGAAATGGGGTTGAGCAGGTGCTGATCAGAAGACAAAACATTCCTCTTAATGTAAGAAATTAATTTGTGGCTCTAATTGCCTCAAACTCTAAATGAAAGAAAAAAAAATCTACATTCCCCCAGCATTCAAAATAGAACACAGGCTTTATCTGAGTAAAGAAAATAATCTGTCAGGGGGAGAAAAAAAAGGGACTTAAGCTGCTAAAATGTCAATCTTACCCCATTGTTAAGGAAAAGCTAGTTTAATTACATTCATTTCTACACAGAATCATTTTTGAGTGGTGTACACAGGAACCTAAAGGTCTAGGGTTTCAGAATTGACAAGCTACATTAAACAAAGACAATGGGAAAAGAGCAAAGCACAATGGGGGTAAGGGAGAGACATCATTTGAGAGTCCGAGGCTTCGAGTCCTAGACTTAGCTCCTCCATGAAGCCACTTTGTGACTTTTGTCAAGTCACATACCTTCTCTGGACTACAGTTCTGTCATACGTGGTCGAGGGTCCCAAAGCGCAAATATTCTCAACTTGCCTTTCGTGTCCATGAAAACGTCTCGGGAAATTGAGGCTAGACTCTTTTCCCCAAGATAACTTATTTTACTGTAATAGAACATAGCTTTGTGTTCTATTACACATGCCCGTGAAGTATACAAAAAAACAACCGGGAGTTTTCCAATTCACAGATGTCAAAACAGGGGTAAAGGGAAAGATCCTATCTGAGGTGATCCAGAAAATCAACTGTGACTCAGAAAATGATGAACAGAAATCAAAGTACATCCCAGAAGCCAGGTCCCCAAGGAAATCAACTAAAAATAAAAGGTGGCTAGTTTCCACTCCATGGAAAATAAGCCTACCCTTATCCATTTTCCCTTTTCCCACACACGCAAAAAAAAGTATGGGGAGGGTACTAATTTTCTGTGTCTCTATACATGGAGGGCAGATAGGCACACCAGCTTCCAAGGGCGGGGAGCACAGAGAATGCATGTGGGCACAGAGCAGCCCTGCTAAATGGACGTGTTACCTTAGTCGAGCAAGTGCTCTGCACCACTGCGTGGAGGGAAGATTGAGGCAACCCCAAAGTCTAATTGCTTAATAAGCTTTAAGGGTTGTCCCTCACACGCTGACCTGCCACCACCCACCCATAGTTGCTCCCTGCCTGGGGTTTGGGCTGCTGCATTATTACTGCAAATGGCCTCTACCCGGTCCCAAGCTCAGTCTGGTGATTCCCAGCCCAGCTAGCTAGCCTTTTCTCTTCTTTGCTTTCTATCGAGAATGAAGCCATCTGGGGAACTCATTTCTTGGTACAGTGTATGTCTCCCCACTCCTGTGTTGCATCTGCTGAGGTCTTTAGAAGCATCAAGAAAGAACTGGAAAAAAAAAACAACAAAAAAAGTGGTAGAACACAGGACCCTAGGAGGGCAGTAAACTGAAGCTAGATTTTCATTTCTCTAATACTAGCTGGGTACTGGGCAGCCTGTGCAGACAGGAATCCTCCAGGCGAAAGCTGTCTTCCAAAAGGAAGATGCTCGGGGCTGGAGTTTTGCCTGCAGAAGGAAGATGGTTCCAGCGGTTCAAATATCAGTCTACAAAGCACCTGAGTGGCTCAGTGAGTTAAGCCTCTGCCTTCGGCTCAGGTCATGATCCCAGGGTCCTGGGATCGAGCCCCACATCGGGCTCTCTATTCAGCAGGAAGCCTGCTTCTCTCTCTCTCTCTCTCTCTCTCTGCCTGCCTCTCTGCCTACTTGTGATCTCTCTCTCTCTCCGTTAAATAAATAAATATAAATCAAATATCAGTCTACGAGAACCCCTGAAGAAGCAATGGATCTGCACCATGAACAGAGAACTACCTAGGGTATCATATATAGCTAACTGAAACAGAAGGATACAAACAACAGGAAGAGATATATATCAGCATGCATGTTAATTTCCATTCTCCACCCCCCACCCCCAGTTGAGAAACCAGTGAAAAGCCTCAGTCAGATGTGGTGGGGGACTGCTTTGGTCTGGTCGTGTTGGGATTTATTTTCTTCTCACACGATTTAAGGTTCTGCTGGTCCTCTGCGTGCCAAGCTGTTCTTGTTCCGTGCCATTCTGTGCTGGAATGGTTTCTTCCTGAGATCAGTGTCATTATTACTAATTTCAGAAAATACCTGTCTCCTGGCCTCTGATTTTTAAGAGTCTTCATCTATTGTTTGGCTAGAGAAGAGTGCTTGCTTTCCCTTCAGGACTCTCCGTTGAATGCCTATTTGCCAGTCCTTTGTCACCTCGAGACTGGTTTTTCCTCTGATAGGACTGTGCCTTTTGGTCTCTCCCTGAATAGTCTTGACAGAAACCTCTGTGCCCCCACTCCAAAATCCTAGTGGAAGACAGGGAACTTCTAAACTTGAGCCTCTCGACAGGGGATATTAATTTGCAAATTCAAATAGGTCTTGCTTTCCTCCCAGGATCCCGGGCATTCCCTCCCTCCCTACAGCAACCCTAGGTTTGATGTTTTAACCACTTCACATCCTCTATTGTGTTAGAACAAACTTGCCAGATTTGCCCTGGGCCATCGTGGGCTCTCCTTGCATTCTGACTCTGGTAATACAGCGTAATTGCATCAAAAATTAAATTAAGACCATCAAGTTTCAAGGATGCACGACCCTAGAAAATGAATCAGATTTTTGTTGCCTTGATGCATCTTTTACTTTCTAGGGATTGGCGCAGGGTAGATTACCGTGGGCCAAATCTAGACTTGGCATCAAATGTCTTTAAATGACAGAATCTATGCCACCAGAATATTTCGCCCCTGTCTTGGTTTCGATCCAGATATGAGCAACCTGACTACCATCCTACAGAAAATGTTTGGACCCTGAATCTATAAAACAGCAATTTTTATCACAATATTTCTGATGGCCCTATAAAGCAAACTTAAGACAGTTGTCTCTGTGAGTCGTCAGTATTTGTTCTCAGATAAAACATGCTTTTAAAATTCACTTCCAGGTGGAAGCAACCCAGTGCCTGTTGGGAAATGAATGGATAAATAAAATGTGATCAATACATACAACAAATATTATTTGGCTTTATAAAGGAACAAAATTCTGACACATGCCATAACTTGGAGGACCCTTGAGGACACGATGCTAAGTAAGATAAGCCAAGCACAAAAGGATAGACACTGTATGATTCTGCATACATGAGGGACCTAGACATAGAGACAGAAAAGAGAATGGGGGCTGCCAGGGACTGGGGGAAGGAGAAATGGAGAGTTCGTGTTCAAAGGGGACAGACTTTCAATTTGGGAAGACGAAAAAGTTCTGGAGATGGATGCTGCTGATGGCTACACAACGTCGTAAATGTATTTAATGCCACTGTACCGGACACTTAAAAATGGCTAAAACGGGGGCCTCTGGGTGGCTCGGTCAGTTAAGCATCTGCCTTCAGCTCAGGTCATGATCCCCAGATCCCGGCGGCAGGGGAGTCTGATTCTCCTTCTCCCCTTCCCCCCCTCATTCTCTCTCTCTCAAATAAATAAGTAAATAAAATCTCTTTTTTAAAATGGTTAAAATGATGGGTTTTGTGTTATGTGTAATTCGCCACAACTTTTGAAAATATCATATAAAAATTCATTTTCAGGCAAACACTTTGCATATTCCTCAGACTATCGAACTCTGTGGTTGAAACGATTTCCCCGTGACTTGATTTAGTTGCCGCACAATCTCAACAATACATACAGACTCTCCAGGCATCAGGAATAGAGGAAAGTTGTGTTATCCACTTACAAAGATTTCAAAGTTCAGAGCAATAAATCACCGATGCTTTTTCTTGGCTTTCTGGACAATCTTCTTAAAGGCCTTTTCAGTTCTTCAGAATTAAAACAGGTATGTCTTGTTTTCCTCTCAATGGGAGCAGACATGGCTGAAAAGACAAATGCATGACAAACAGATCTCTACAACAATTCACCCAGGAACGCTGTTCTCAGGTTTGAGGCTTATGTACCCAGAAGCCGTGCTGCTCACCATTCTGCCTCCCAGCCCTCCGCCCTCCTGGGCCCCTTGCCCCGTCCACTGCTCTTCAGTCTGATTATACTCTACAAGTGTTTTACATCAGGGGCCAATTACACAAAGAGATAAAATATATGCCTATATATGTTTTCATTTTTAGAGACCTTTAAAGGCCCCACATTACCTGTCTTATGATAACCTTCAATGCTAGCAACTTCAAATAAGGCATATATCCTCAACCATATGGAAGCTGAAATATAATAAAGCCTAAATGAAATTCTAAAAACTAAGTCCTTATCCAATACCCCACAACTACCTTTTTTTTTTTTTTTTTTTTTAATCAGTAACTTGCAGAGGACTCTGGCTTCGATTCCTTTTTCCATCTCTGGCTGTTTCTGGAAGGAGGGTGATGTGGCAAAAAAAAGGACAGGGAACAGAGGGGTGGGCTTTAAAGCCAGAGAGATGGATCCAATTCCTGGCCCTGCCAAGTACCAGCTATGTAGCTCTAGCTCTCTGCAGAACCCCAGCTGCTGATCTGCAAAATAGGGATGGTAATCTATACAGGCGTCTATACTGCAAAGCTGTGGCAAGAACTTGAAATTATGTATGAACAGCATTTGAGCAATGCTTGGCACACAGTAGGTGCTCAACAAATTACAGCCATTGCTCATGGTGTCTACATCCCAACACTGTGGCAGATATCACTTTCCGCTCCCCAGCTGCACTGTACCTCCTTCACCACTCCCCAGGAACCAAGTTCAGCTCAGAGCCCACAGAAGCTTACCCAAGCTGGGGTGTCTGGGTGGTTCAGTCCGTTAAGCAACTGCCTTCAGCTCAGGTCATTCTCCTGGAGTCCCTTGATCAAGCCCTGCATCAGGCTCCCTGCTCAGTGCGGAATCTGCTTCTCCTTCTGCTTCTCCCTCTGTTCCTCCACGCCACGCACCGCGCCCCCATCTTCTCTCTCTCACTCACTCTTTCTCAAATAAATAAATAAAAATTTTTTTAAGAAAAGAAGCTTACCCAAGTTCTTTCTCCAGGCACTATTTCCCATAGTATCAGTGTGGAAAAGTAGGGAACTCACACATATACCTTTACCAATAAATGTTGCATCAGGCTTTAACACTCAAGAGGCAAATATGACATTATTTGCTTGGGGAAAATGATATGCTCACTACGAAGAGACAGGGCCCAGGCCGGAAGACTGCTTGATATTTTTCTTCACTGCCATCGTTCAACCCTGCTCTAGTTCTCCTTGTCCTACCCCTTGCCCACTATCCTTCTCTTTCCTGAACTACCTGAAATTCATGAACATGACTTCATGAAATAATGAACATTAAAAGATGAAAAGCAGAGTTAAGCTTTCCTTAAATAAAATTCATCCTTTGTCATAGGAGATGATGATGTACATTCAAAGGGAATTAACCCCATACGGTATGTGACATCATCCCATTTGGCCTCCGCATCCCTCAGGATTGGCGCAAACACCAGGGGACATTGATGCCTACTTAGAGCACACACCTCAGTCCACTGGTCTTCTTGCCTTGCCTTCTCCTAGTGTTCCTGCGGAGTAAGCACTAGCCAGTGACCTCATCCCCTCAACCACAGCCAGCTGGACCAAGGACGACCACCTGATTGAAACTGTGCCAACCAGATTCTCTCTTCCAAGAAGCAATCGTTGTTTCAGAAATTCTAGCTAGCTGCCTTTGAGTACTTAAACTGGAATAGGGTCAAGACAAAGTAGACTATATTGTGTCCATATGGAAGTAGAAATGAGAAATGTGGTCTGGAGAGAGAAAAAATAGAGCAGATGCCTGGAGAGAAGTAGAATGAGAATATGCACTGGAGGGAGGAGGAAAGAGAAGAGAAAGAGGGAGAGACAGAGAGAAAGAGGGACAGGAGGAGAGAGAGAAAGGAAGACACAGAGAAAGCTTTCCTCCTGAAGACTTTCCAGTTGCCGGTTCCAGCCCTTTGCGAGCCCCAACTGTGTACTCTGTCCTTGGGATCTTCAAGAGACACCTGTATCCTTCTGATGATCTTCTCCTTTTGCTTAAGCCAGTTTTTGTGGGGTTTGTCCACTAAAAACAAAGGGTCTCTGAGCTACTGCTTCTCATTCCAACCACTCACCCAGCTGGGTGACACCACCAGCACTGCCACCAGCAGTCACAATGGAAAGCACCTCCCACTGATTGTAGGGAGCTGAGAGCCAACACTTCCTGGAGAGCAGGTCCAAATGCCAGAAGCATACCATCTTTGTGTAGCAGTGTCCATAGCCCCACGATGTGCTGGTAAATAGTTAACAACCAGCTCTTTCAGGGCAGGGAGGGAGATCCCTGATCTGTGGTGTGAAAACTCACACCATTGCTACTTCCAGTGAGATATTGTTGAGTGTGGAGTCTAAAGGAGATATTCACAATTGGCTCTTAGAAGTCAGGACAAATGGCCCTCTAGCCTATATTTTCTGATTTATAAGTACTTCCTGACTCTCTTTTATTACTCGATTCTTGTTATTATACTGTTGTTTTCATGGTTTAAGTCTTATTAGTTCTATGTCTCTTATTTTGAACTAATTCAAATCTTTTTTGGAGAGTGCATAATAAAATGATTTCAAAATACAACCACATTCCTCTTTGAGAACTGTATGCTCTCAGACACTAAAAGAATAATAACAATAATAATAATCACACTCATACAGCAATTAGACTTTCTAAATTAGCTCAATGGCATGTTAATGGCAGTAAGAACACAGGCATGATCATCTGACTGACCTGTTTTGAATCTTGGCATAAAGGATGCACCTGATAAATATTAGATTTCCCTTCATATTCACTGACTCATTTATTTCAACTATCCATCCTAGCCAAGTGTGGTTACACACAGGACAACCAGAACCTGCAAAACATTCCTGAACAAAGTTCACAGCTTTTCCAGGGCAGTGCACACCTGAACCCAGCTTTGGGAAACCTCACATGTATACAGAGACTAGAAAGAACATTAGAGAACAAATGCTTCATTTCTTATGTTCTACTTTGAACTGAGCTGTTGTTATTTTTGGTTCTGCTTATAAAACAAGAATGAGACAAGAACTCACCAGACATCTTCTCCCTCTCTACATATTGAAAGTACCTCACCCTACCAACACCAGAAGAAGGAAATGCCTTTCACTGGTTTGTGGCAGGGGTATCTAAGTAGGTCCCCTGTTCAATTTCAGCTTTAGTTCCAACCATTTCCAGTCTTGTCTTTCCAGGAATTAGATAACAAGCCTTATACAAAAGAAGCAACTCAACCAACATTTCTTTGAACTCTCTGCCCTCCCACTAGCTCCCACCTTCCTTTGTAAGAAACGCAAATGCCCCCCAGGCCCCCTTAGCCTTTGGACACCGAAGGGAAAAGCTGAAAAAATGGTTCTCCTATATGGAAATCTTTCAAAACTAGACTAAGGCTCCATCTTACAGTGTCTTTAACAAAGACTTGTGTTTTAGACCAAGGTTTTCAAAACACTTAGTTATAGATTTCTCTAAGTGAAATTTCACACAAAAGTCCTACAACAGATAAAAAGTAGAGTTGATCTTTCTTGGCTTCGTAGGTCTTTCTATTTCTCAAATTTCAAAAGATTTTCAAATTAGGACTAGTTGAATTGCACTGAGGGTCCCCAGAGACCTCTCCAGACTGAAGCCCAGCCTCTCACTTTTTGAAAAGACTTTAAAACATTTCTGGGAAACCCTAGGGCTTCTGAAGCACAATTTGAAAATCACCACATTAAGAAGCTCTCTGTGCCTGTGTGCAGGAGCAAAGTTGATTTGGGGGCAAGAAAGCCAGTTAGGAGGTTCCCACAACTGCTCAACTGAGAGATAACGAAGACCCAAACTGGCCTAGAAGACACTTCCCAAGTGAAGTCACTAGGATGGGTGGTTGATTAGATGGGAGAGTCAGGAGAAATGACAAAAACACCTCTGATTTTTCAAGCTTGTTTGACTGCAAAAATTATGGTTCCATTAGAAAAGAAACAGTCTGCAGAAAGAGAAGGAAATAATCACAATGGTTTGGAAGTATGCCATATATTATTGTTTGAAGTTGTTTAGCCTCTCCATTTGAAGCATCCAGAGGGGACTTTCTTATCCCAGAGAGAGGGAGTGACTTGTCCACAGCTTTCCATAGGAAACCAGGACCCCCATTGTGCCTAAACGGCAAACACCCATAACACAAGGCACAAAAAGATAAGCCAGTTGCAAGGCAACAGGCCCCCAGGTTGTGAGGTCTACTTATCCTGAAGTCACACACAAATGGTCAAGATCATTTTCCAAATAAAAAACTGTTTCCTCTCTCTAGGCTTAGCTTTTCTGAGGATACCGGCTGGCAGCATTGCCATCAGCAGAAATGATGTCAGATCAGATATTGACAAATGTTTACTGAGGGCCTGCCATATTGGGGTTAGCCTAGAGAGGGGAAATGCTGGCTCCCCTTAGGATTCCACGAGCTTAAGCCCACAGATGGGGTCACTGAGACCACTGCTCGTTCTCCAGAGGAAGCTCATTTGTTTGTCTTCGAGGGATCTACAAACAGTGGCTTCCTGCAGTTAGGATCAGGGACTTCATGCTCCATGACCCGCGCTGGATGCACTTGGCTGTCACCATTAGAACGCTATCATAGAAAGATCTCCCAGTGCCAATCTGCTTTTTCCCTCTGTTTGCCACTGGATCACCAGAGAAGGCAGATGGCGCACTGCAAACACAGCCATAAACCAGGCAAATGTGAACCATGTTGATAATAGAAATCCAACTTGGGGCACACCAGCCCTTGGGACTGATGCCTGCAAGTGGGTCCACTGGGCGGAATGGGAGGCAAACTTCAGGTCAACACAAAGAATACCCTCAACCGTTCTAAATGGGACCCACAGAAAACTCTCTGCGCCTCGATGTCCACACCATAGAAATGAAACAATGCTTAATATCTCCTAAATTGAATCTAAGCTTAAAGATAAACACGTGGGGATTTTAGCACCGGCACTTCCACAGACCAAGCGGCCAATACGTGTCGACAGTTATCAAATCCCATGCGCGAAGGACTGGGCTGCCTCGGGGGCAAGGGGGCCCCATCACACGATTTTTCACCTGGCATTTGGACACTCTCGCCAGTAATACTGCAGAGGGGATTTTGGGCTGTGGGTGGGAAGCGGACTCAGTTCCGCTCACGCTCTAGCCACTTCACTGCTAAGATTCCAAAACAGGGAGTCCGGCGTTTCTTCATGGGCGGCCGCATCATCCGTGTTCACTCAGCCGACAATCAGGGGACACGGGCTCTTTCCAAAGCATCGCGCACCGAGTGTCAGCAGTGGGGAATTTTAACCACAAAAGCTTGTTTCCACCCAGCCACTGTGGCCATGGCTCCAGCAACCCCAGAAATGGGGGACTCAGAATAGGCTACATGAGCTAATCACAAAAGGGCTTGTTTTCTATTTCTGTCTTCGGGATTATCTAAGGGATTGGCAGGTCTTTAAATCACTCCAAGCTGCTTGACCACGCCGCCAAGCCTGCTACCCAAAACACCCCGCCAAGCACGATGCTGTTTATCAAAACAGGGTTAAAAAAAAATCTTTTCTTTCAATTTCCACTCTATTTCCTAATTGAGAAATACATAATCCCAGGAGAAAATCAGCTCTCCTTTCTCCATCTCTTTCTGTCTCCTTGTCTCCCTTCCTTCTCCTTCCCTGTCTCCCAACCCCCTCCAGCGTTTATCATTTTAAGCTCTATGCATGCCATTCTTCAGGGGATTAAAGTCAAATTTAGTCTTCTGCAATTGTTATTACCTACCCTTTGGCTTAGGAGATGCATTTGCCTGCATTTGTAATGCCTCAATAACTTCCACTCTCCTCCACTTGTAAACAATGCATTATATTAAATAGCCTGTGTCTAGCCTTGTATTGAAACAGACAATAAATTAGGACTTCCAGTTCCTGGTTTTTACTGATTCCTAAACCTGCCAGTTACATGCCTGTCTGCCCCACTGAACATTCTCTCTAAAGCTGAGAATGCACAAAGCCCTGTTCATCGTTCTCCTGTCTCCATCACTGCTGCCGGCTGTCAGTTTCACACCACCAAGCAGATTGTAATTGGCAGGATGAGGTGCAGAAATAGGGAATGGTTTGAATATGTGGTTCTCACCACACCACACACACACACACACACACACACACACACACACACACACAGAGTCTTTCTGGCTTACAACATTCTGCAAATTTAGGGACTTGATATGTGAAGCTTGTAATCAGAACTTGCATGGGCTGCCCTCATTCGCTAGCCAGTGAGTTGGAAGCAGAGAAAGGAAACACAGTGCAATCAACACCCAGTGCTGTCCTAATCCAGCGCAGGCCCCTATGTGTGTGTTGCTTCGGGCATGTGCTCTGCTGGGAGCCAGCCGTGGTGCTTTGTGGGGAGTCTCGCTGGGATCTGAGATCTGCAAGCTTCCCAAGAGTCATGGGGGCCTGGCTCAGCCTTGAGTGAGGTCCTAGAGCAAGGAGCAGAATCCAGCTTTCAGAATCTTTGGTAGTTTTTGTGAACCTCTCGTTCCTGGGAGATGAAAACTCAACATCAATCTTACCACCCAGCGTAGTCCAACACCTACCATTCTTATCTAGACTGAAACCTAGCTGAACTAGATCACTCAGAACAGGGTTTCTCAACCTCGTCACTACTGATACTTTAAACCAGATAATTCTCTGGGGGGTGGGGAGATGCCTGTCCTGTGCCTTGTAGGATGTTTAACACCATCTCTGGCCTCTACTTACTAGATTGCCAATAGCACACGCCCTGATTGAAGACAATCAAACATGTCTCCAGACAGGGCCAAAGCGTCCCAGAAAGACAAAATCACTGGGACTGAGAACCACAATAAATCAGAGTTCTCTTTAGTTCTCATGTGTGCCCATGGTTGCAGGATGCCAGACCTAATAAAGACCAGAGAGTTCTCTATTCCTCTCCCTCTCAAAGTGTGCTCCCCAGACCACCTAGAATCACCTAGGAACTTGTTAGAAATGCAACTTATAAAGCCACACTCCCAGTGAACTGAGTCAGAAACTCTAGAGCTGGAATCCAGGCAATCTGTTTTAATAAGCCTTCTAGGTGATTCTGACCAAAGCTTAGGTGCGGGAACTACCATGCTATTCCCACACTCCCCCACTCACTATTTACAGGTAGAAAAACTGAGACCCAGAGAGGTAAAGTGACTGCCTCAAAGTTGCATAGCTCCTGGACCCTCAGACCTTCTCCTGCCCACACCGAAGCACCCGCAATTGAATTGGACTATTCTTCATGCTTATCTTCCTCATCCTTTACCCTCATGAGATTATTGCCTACAGTTAAGCTGGGATTGAGTTCAACCCTTTCTGCCTATGCTCCCTTCCTGCCAGCAGTGGGGTGTGGGGCAGTGCATACGGAACGAGTGTGGGTCTGTGTGGGTTTGGGGTGTTCTATGTGCTTGTGCCTACAAGGGTGCATTTGATAAACGTGACTGTGTGCACACCTCATCATGTGTGTCTGCAGAAGGCACATGGAGGGGAGAGGCTGAGGTTACCACAGGGTGGCCGTGCTCCTGCTCTCTCAAGAGCACACCTCTGAATACAGGATCAGTAACCTGTGACAGTGTCTGGCAGCCTGTCTCTCAGTCTGAGGGCCAGTGGCAGGTATGAATTTTGGATGGCAGAAACTGACATGCTCCTTCTTTCAGAAAGGATGACAATGAAAACTCATCTCTTGGGACTTTCAGAAAACACACATGTTCATCCAGGGTCAATAGCTTGACTATTTTTGACTAAAATTCAACCAGCCTTTGTGACACCCACCCCCCAACAAACACACGCAGAATTGATCAGTTGTTAGAATTGGCAACAGTTATTTTCACATCAGATGGACAGAGCCTCTGACCCCTACTCTTGTGTGAATATTACTAGTTGAAAAATAAATATATTTCCTAGCTGAGAAGAAGATCTGAACTACTGCCTGATTTAAATCCTGACTTTAGTCACATGTATATGTATTTGGGTTGCTGCAGAAATGTCCTGTGTAGGGAACAGAAGGATCCAAGCTGCAAATTCACAGTAGAGCTTGGGGAAGAACTCAGGCATGCTGACTTTGATTGAAAGTTATGTTCTGACAAAGACTGTTTCCTAGACCAAACTTGGGCTCCTCTGAGCCCTCTGCTCGACTAGGCCCCATCTTGGGCTTCCACCTCTGTTCTTCTAAACTCCAGTTCTAGCAAGAATCCTGCTAAGTCAGTCTAGAATCCCCATCCTCAAGATCTGATCACCCTCAATATCTGATCAAATTTCCTCATCTGTCCCCACCCCCGACCCCATAACATGGCCAGCCTTCAACAAGTATCCTGTTAAGTCAGTTTAGAAAGAACCCTCCCCCATTCATGACGTGTTGTCTTAGTAATGTTCCATCCATGGATCCCCTCTCTGCTCCTCACCTACAAATCCCTACTTTCCCTTATTGTATTCAGAGTTGAGCCCTATCTCTCTCTCCCATCACAGAACCCCATTATAAAGGCTGCCTTTCAACCAAGTCTTCCTTACTATCTCTAACAAGCATCAAAAGTGTCACATGCCAGTGTTGGAGGGGATGTGGAGAACAGGGAACCCTCTTACACTGTTGGTGGGAATGCAAGTTGGTGCAGCCACTTTGGAGAACAGTGTGGAGATTCCTTAAGAAACTAAAAATAGAGCTTCCCTATGACCCTGCAATTGCACTACTGGGTGTTTACCCCAAAGATACAGATGTAGTGAAAAGAAGGGCTGTCTCTACCTCAATGTTTATAGCAGCAATGGCCATGGTTACCAAACTGTGGAAAGAACCAAGATGCCCTTCAGAGGGGGCGCCTGGGTGGCTCAGTGGGTTAAGCTGCTGCCTTCGGCTCGGGTCATGATCTCAGGGTCCTGGGATCAAGTCGCACATCGGGCTCTCTGCTCGGCGGGGGGTCTGCTTCTCTCTCTCTCTCTCTCTCTGCCAGTCTCTCTACCTACCTGTGATCTCTCTCTCTGTCAAATAAATAAATAAAATCTTTAAAAAAAAAAAAAAAGATGCCCTTCAGCGGATGAATGGATAAAGAAGATGTGTTCCATATACATTATGGAGTATTATGCCTCCATCAAAAAGGATGAATACCCAACTTTTGTATCAACATGGACGGGACTGGAAGAGATCATGCTGAGTGAAATAAGTCAAGCAGAGAGAGTCAATGATCATATGGTTTCACTTATTTGTGGAGCATAACAAATAACATGGATGACATAGGGAGATGGAGAGAAGGGAGTTGAGGGAAATTGGAAGGGGAGATGAACCATGAGAGACTATGGACTCTGAAAAACAATGTGAGGGTTGTGAAGGGGTGGGGGGTGGGAGATTGGGGAAGCCAGTGGGAGATTGGTGGACATTATTGGAGGGCATGTATTGCATGGAGCACTGGTATGGTGCATAAACAATGAATGCTGTTATGCTGAAAAGAAATAAAAAATAAAATAAAATAAAATAAAATAGAAAGTGTCACATGCCAGCTAGATTTTGTCCATCTCTAATGGCAAAATGGATTCTTCCTTGACAGATATCTGAGGTTGAAAGGATCACTGTGAAATGCTAGGATACAGAGGACAGATGAGGCCAACAGGCCATGCTTCCCCACCCAGGACTTGAGACTTCTGTGAGCATCTAGAAATGGAAGCATTCCACTCCCAGGTAAGGTAACAGAACTGGGGGGAGAGACCCCCGATGAAATGGGTCAAACCCGGAAACCTAAATAGTAGATTGGACCATATGAAATTGCTTTTTTCATCACCAAAAATGGAAAGGCATTGGCAAGCTCATGTGGTTCAGCCTTATAACATTAATGGGTCTCTCAACAGCTGTCTTGTGAATACCCACTATGTCCAGGAGGCTCAAGATGCTACTGGAAAGAGGGGAGAGAGGGGACACAAAAGGCTCCAAGAGCTTGCAATCTAATTCAAGACTCAGAAAATCAGAAGTTTGTTCTTGTCTTATTCCTGAATGGAAAAATCAGAATTTCTCCTTGTCTTTATGGGGAAGATTCCTTAACATCAGAAATGAAAGAAGAAAGAAAATGAAAGAAAGAAAGAAAGACCTGTGGTCTCTAGTGATACCCAAGCTCTTATTAAGTATATGTGTTTATTTTAAAATCATTTCTAGGGGCGCCTAGGTGGCTCAGTGGGTTAAAGCCTCTGCCTTCAGCTCAGGTCATGATCCCAGGGTCCTGGGATCAAGCCCCGTGTCGGGCTCTCTGCTCCACAGGGAGCCTGCTTCCTCCTCTCTCTCTCTGCCTGCCTTTCTGCCTACTTGTGATTTCTCTCTGTCAAATAAACAAAATATTTTTTCAAAAAATCTAAAAAATAAAATAAAATAATTTCTATTCCTAACAGATGAAAAACAGTTATAAGAAAAACGATTTCCTGAGGGCCACACAACAAAAGACTGCCAAACCAAGGATTGGGCCTCTTACAGAACTGGGCAAAAATCAGGGTGTAGAAGTCTAGAACAGGACAACTTGGAGGTTGTCTGTGAGCTGGTGACCATCCACAAATGTTTGCTACCAGCTCCTGATAAGTAAGTACAGAAATTGAAAGTAATTTTCTAAGGACACTTAGAGCCATTTGGCATAGTAATTTTATTTCTGTTGACTCTAATAATAAAAAATTGGAGTTAGAATTTTATATGTCCGTTTTGTTTATTTCATCTTTCTAGTTATTCGAGGTGATTATATTTTACAAAATTATCAGTCCACGCTGGATTGGAAAAAGTTTTTTTAAGTCTTCCACTGTAGAGATATCTGAAAAGCACTGACCCATAGGAAGGTAGACATCCGCTTCATGTAAAGAACAGTAACACTGTCATAATATTGTGTAGCAGGTCCTATTATAAATGCTTGCAACATAAGCTCATTTACTTCTCACAACACCCCTGTAAGTCAGGAACTATTACCATTCCTCTGATTTCACAGACGAGGAAGATAAGCTGCTTTCCCAGTATTGCTCCCCTGGTGTGTGACAGGTGAGATGAGTGCCCACCATGCGTGGATCTTGGGTCCACACTAGTAAACTCTGTCATGAGACTGTACGATAAAATAGGAAACAACTTGATTCCTATGTCAGTGATAACATAGAAAGAAAATCGAGAAATGATGAACCCCCAAACTCCAGAAGGAAGATACTCCCGGGAGGAAGGAATGTAGGGAATGTGACTGGAAACAGTACACATGCCACGCTCCTGGGGTCTGGCCATGTTTTATGCTGAAACCTGGTGAGAAATATGCATGGAGTTTCATTCACTATAATTCTTATGCAATGCATGTTATACACTCTTTTATATATAGGATACATTCTACAGGTTAAAAAAAAAATTTTTTTTAAGGAGTAACTGGAGCTGTCAACCAATCACATCCACAGTCTCTAGAGAGGATGAGCACCCCCTAATGGAACGGACAGGTACAGCCATTCTCCTCTCCAGACAGAGAGCATCTGGGAAGTCTGAAAAGGACCTCAAAGTTTCCTTCCCACATTCTAGAACTCACAGGAAGGAAGAAGCCCGCATTACCTGAGAATCTGAACCAACAGCTTTATAAATGGATGCAGAATTAACATTTAAGCCTTGCGGAAATGCCACACTTGAGAAAACGTACAAGAGCACAATTATCATGAGAGAGGGTATTGAGGAACTCCTTGATGTATTCCAAGAGCTTTCACTGTATATGATTCATACATTAATACTGATGTAGGTAATATGGGGCCCACTTCAGCAAACAGGTGAAGCTACTTGCCTCATAAGAGACTGAGGTGAAATGTGTGTTTGTGCTACACAAGAACTCTTCTTGTTGTGTGGAGGGCTAATGTTGCTGAGGAAAGTCAGCGCTTGAAATTTTTGAACCATTTTTAGGTGTCCTGACGGCAGCCACGTGAGATGAAGACAAAGATGCTTACTCACCAAGAAAGCAGGGTCGATGTGCCAGGCAATCCAACAAGCATGAAACTGAGAGGCAGCAGACCCCTGGGTCGCACATCAGACCAACCGAATCAGAATCAAACCAACTGAATCAAAAATCTGCTTTGCTACAAATTACCTCCCCCACCCCATGATTCTGACTGAAATATTCCTAGGATCATTTCAGATGCACAAGGCAAATCAAGAACAAATGTTTTAAAATCACACAAACCTAGGCTGAATTTCCTTTCTGACACTTACCAGTTGTATGGGCTTTCCAAGAATGTTATTTTATTTCACTTGAGCCTCAATAGTGCCATCTATTAAAACCAGCTGATACTATCCCTGATCTCTCTGAATTGCTAATAAGATATAATTAGAGGTTGCAGATAAAGTACTCGGTATACAGTAAGTGCTCAAAAATGTTAGTTGTATTTATTCATTATCATTTATGACTCTCCATGATATGCAAGGCAATGTAGGGAAGGTGTGGAGGGAACAATACAAGAGTGGATGAAATAGATAGATAGTCTCCAATCTTCAATGAAATTATATCTAGTGGGCTTGCTTTTGAAGCTTTCCTATAAACTTACCAAGTAAAAGCAATTCCCAACTTTTTTCTAGGATTATCAAGACATCACTAGCCCAAGTCAAAAGCACTTTATAACCCTTGATCATTTTCAGGAGACAGCTTTAGAAATTGGAGGTGGGAAATCTGCTGGGAATGTATGATCCAAAAAGCTAATCTTCCTTTGAACCAGACAGGCACTATGAGTGACTTCAAACTACCAATTGTTGACAAAAAGTTTACCAGCCTGTATCCCATCCCTCACACTGGGCCCTTGTACCAATGTGTTTAATGCCAGAGATCATGACAGCCTTAAGAAATGTGTGATGGGTGCTCTTGGCCAGTGTTTATGGGTCCCCTTCAAATCTCCCTTTAGGGGATGGTGGCTCCCAGGGCCCTGTTGACCTATGTCTGCAAAGTGAAGAGAGAATAGAGGGTGAGAAGCACCTTCCCAAACCAGGCCCTAACAAAACTCATCCCCCCTGAAGGGAAAGCAGACCCGTATGTGTGAAAGTGCCTCTGATTCTGCACGGTCCTATGGTAACATTTTCTAAGTTCTACCATCAATTCTCTGTGCCAAAAGAGGGATATCATTGGCAACTTTCCTTCAAAATTATAATGAATTCAGAATTGTATCTGGGATCTCTAAGAGTGCACAATACTACAGAGACCACTCCATCCAAACTGACCCAGAGAAAGTCCAAAATTTGTACCCCTACCCTCACCTGAACTTTTCCTCATACCTGTGCACATTCTAGAGATAAGCAGTGAACACTTTTGGGGTTGATGTAAAGGAACCTGATGCTGATTTTCCTTCTCTCCGATTCAAACCCGATTGGAGTTGATAAGCAAGGGTTTTGATTCAAAAGGACTCTTAGTAAAATTATAGACTGCACAGAAACATAACTGTAAATGAGAGCTACTGAATAAGTTGAAATAAGAACTTTATCATTTTTGCTAATTATGTCAAGAAGAAATTTAAATCAAGAGTTTCCAGGGAGGAACAATGGTTGGATAATCTATCATCAGATAAGTGGCAACCCTATTAGGAAAGATATATGATTGCTAGTTATGACACTTAACTCAGTACAGTGATTTGCAGTGGTGGTTCTTTAAAATATTGATGCCAGACCCTAACCCAAGAATAACCAGATTGGAGTTCCTGGGGGTTGGGATCAGGCATCAGTATTTTTTAAAAGATCCCCAAGTGCTTCTAATGGACAGCTTGGGTTAAAACCTACTGTCTTAGTTAACAGAATTTAGTTACCTAAAGAGGTAAATGCTGCTTTTAAAATAGTTTGACTTTTTCCCTTGGGCACCCAACAAATCATGTTGATTAATTAACATTTTCCAAACAACAGTAACGAATTAACTGCTGCTAATGTTGAAGCCATGGAATTAGACATGATTTTTAGGCATCAGACTCATGTCCCCAGATAGAAGGTAGAACATGAATTTCTGAGAATGAAAGCTTGGCAGACAACAGTCAGGGATAGCCTGACCTCAGCTGAGCAAGTGCCATGGAGGGAGCAAGACAGAACTACTGGCTCACTTCTACATTAACTCAAGTATTTATTAAGTACACCAGTCACAGTGCTAGGGGCTGGAGAGTCTGAGATTAAGAGAATATGACCGATGCCCCCACAGGAACTGACAGTCTAATAGGGAGAAAGAAATATAGATAAAACTTTCCACCCGTGCAATATGTAATCTAGATACATAGCAGGTACTTGGGGAGAACAAGGAGGAAGTATAGAAGATAAGGATTAGATAGAGGAACTGTCATGAAGACAGATGAGGATTCCTGGAAAAGGTAACTATGAGCTAAATCTAGAAGGATGAGTGGAACTCTGCTAGGTCAATGAGGTCTACAACCTGTGCCAAAGTGAGGAAGAGCATGACCAGTTCTGAGAACAACCCAAGTGATAAATGAAACTGGAAAGGTAGGCAAGTTGCTGATTATAGAGGCCCCTGTATGCTCTCTAAGGGTTTTGGATTTAGCCTTGGAAGTGAGGAGGTTATTGATGGAATTCAGGTAGAAAAATGATATGATCAAGTTCACATTTAGAATGATCATACTATGGAACTAGAGCGTATCATGCTTAGCAAAATAAGTCAAGCGGAGAAAGACAACTATCATATGATCTCCCTGATATGAGGAAGTGGTGATGCAACATGAGGGCTTAAGTGGGTAGGAGAAGAATCAATGAAACAAGATGGGATTGGGAGGGAGACAAACCTTAAGTGACTCTTAATCTCACAAAATAAACTGAGGGTTGCTGGGGGGAGGGGGGTTGGGAGAAGGGGGGTGGGATTATGGACATTGGGGAAGGTATGTGCTTTGGTGAATGCTGTGAAGTGTGTAAACCTGGCGATTCACAGACCTGTACCCCTGGGGATAAAAATATATGTTTATAAAAAATAAAAAATTTTTTAAAAAAAGAATGATCATACTAGCAGTTTATAGAGCCTTGATACTCAAAGTGCAGTCCACAGACTAACATCATCAGCATCACATGGGAGCTTGTTAGAAATCAGAAAAAAAAAAACTCAGCTCCCATCCCAAATATACTAAATCAGACTCTGCATTTTAACAAGCTCTCCAGGTGATACACAGGCATTAAAGTTTGAGGTGCACAGTTAAAGAGGAGAAATTTTCATGAAAAAGAGGTGAGATTTTTAGGAAGACCAGTCAGAAGGCTATGGCAACAATTTGTTAAACCATCCTTTTAAATGGCTTTTTAACAACTGCCTATGCACATACCCACCTATAGACCCTCTTCCAAAACATTCAGTTGATAACTGAAACATTCAAGAAATACTTGTCAAGATAAGCTGAGTTTTTTCCTCAAGTTACCTTCATTTTCCACCAGCTTACTAAGAATCCTGTATATCTAACCATAGCATGAGATCGACAGGCCACGTGCACTGGAATATGCAGTGATATCTATTGTGGTATTTCAGGTGCAATTTCAGCAGAAGGGAGGAGAGGTCCCTTCATCTAGCTTTGATGATGAGTACAAGCAATGAGCCTATAATCTTTCTCTCTCTGTTATCTCAAAAACCACGTGTGGAGAGAACACTATCTTGGTAGTGGGGACCCAGAGACCTAGACCAAAGTCAATTACAAACTTTACAGTCGTTGGTTGAGTGTACTGAGAGAGATAGAGACCAAGAAGACACAAATATAACGATCTGAAAAGAGAGACGGGAGAAGTTATGTGTCTAGGGGTGGCCTTTGATGAAGATGATTTCTTCTCCTTTATCATGGACAGTAAGTGATCATGGGAAAAAGCTGAAGCTACCTGAAAGCATTCTTTTCACCAGAAAATAGCCTTCCCAAAGAGCACATATGAAGAATTTGAAAAAGGGAGTGTGATCTGGTAGGTAAGAAGGAAGGGGGCTAAAAGGACAAACAAACAATTAGTCTATAAATAAGCATAAATGTACCTCATCTTTAACAATCAGCATGTTATTGAACAGGGTGTACAATTGGACTGGGGTTAAATTAAACCTATTTTAAGCCCATTCTGGGAATTTGCTATTTAAAGGAATCCTTTGTAAAATGGATAATCACCCACTAATGAAGCTTTTGTTAAATCTAGAGTTCTACAAAGCTGAAGTTCCCAAACAGACTATGATTGGAAGATCACCCCACAGATATCTGGCAGAGTACAATTTGTCTGTATGCCAGAGAACTGAGTTCTGTAAAGAGTCCAGTGGTTAGGGAACCTTGCTCAAAGGAGTCCTGCCTTGGTGAAAAGCGGGTATGTAGATAGATGAAAGAGTACATAACTTAATAAATAGAAGATCCAGGGATTTTAGTCCAAGATCCATGGATCAAGTTAAGTAGGTGGGAGACTAGTGAAGAGAAAGCAGATTGCACATCACAGGCAGACAGAAGAAAGGGCGACAGACCACAGAAAATATGGAGATGGTGTTTAAATCGTGATTAAGTCTTCCTTTACTCATCTCTGGATTTCTAGTGTTGGTATCCAGAATGTTTCAAAATACTGTCAATTTAATTACCTGATAAGCATCTGTCAGTTCTTAACTAGCTAGAAAGACATTCTGTATTGCAATGCAATACACAAGTAATTTAGTGTTAATCAAGTGATCTTGTGTATCTTGTATATCTTGACTCTAAGTGCCAAAAGGAGACATCCCTCTGTGCTGGACTTCTTTGAATGCCTTCACAGAAAAAATGGAGCTTGGGACACCTGGATGGCTTAGTTGGTTAAGCGACTGGCTCTTGGTTTTGGCTCAGGTCATGATCTTAAGGTTGGGAGATCAAGTCCCACATTGGGCTCCATGCTCAGCTCAGAGTCTGCTTGAGATTCTCTCTCCCCCTTCTGCTCCTCCCCTACTTGTACATGCACTCACTCTCTCTCTCTCTGTCAAAGAAATAAAATAAATAAATAGATGTTGAATGGAAAGTTAAAAGATGGGAAAGGTCTGTAGTTTGGAGAGGAATGTAGGAAGAGGTCATCAGAATTAAATCCAGAGGTATAGTTATTTAAGACTCTCTCTTTAGGGGCGCCTGGGTGGCTCAGTGGGTTAAAGCGTCTGCCTGCAGCTCAGGTCATGATCCCAGGGTCCTGGGATCGAGCCCCGCATCAGGCTCTCTGCTCAGCAGGGAGCCTGCTTCCTCCTCTCTCTCTGCCTGCCTCTCTGCCTACTTGTGATCTCTGTCAAATAAATAAATAAAATCTTTAAAAAAAAAAAAAAAGACTCTCTCTTTAAATTACCAAGCACAAATCATGGACTTTGAAATAAATAAATATGTATATCCAATTGTAAGCATAGAACGGGACTCCAAGAAAGAGCCCAGGGTGAAGATAAGAACCAAACACATTTCATTCTCAATAGCAACCTAGGATTGTGATGGCCTCCTCATGCTTTCCACAAAGTAGAATGCTGCCTTTCTACAGCCAAAGGTTGAATGAGAAGGAGGTTGAGAGATACAAAGGCATCAGTGCAATGAATCAAAACAGAATTCAAGGGATGAAAAAAAAATTGAAGAGATAGGCCAGTGAAAGGGTCAGAAAGGGGTTAAATAGAGTCAAAAGAAGTTCCATTTAGATTTCAACCAAGATCAGTACCAGCTATTTCTCAAAAGCTTTTATGACTTCATGTAACTTAGCAACTGACCTATGTTTAGTTTTTGTTTTGTTTTTATCCATGTTAGTATCTCTGGAGTCACTCAGCAAAAATGCTTAAGATTGTGCATTCACTAAGAGATGGGAGGCAAGGGGAAAAAATATGTGCTATGTCCTCTTTGGCAAGGTTGTGACAATATAGGGCAGCAAAAATGATGAGCAAAAGATCCAATCCTTGGGGTTCTCAAAAGAAAAATCAAAACCTAATGGCTGTTCTTATGATCTAGACATGTGCTCAGGACAGTGTGTCCCAGAAAGCCACTGTCCTTGGGATATTTCAGGATTTTATTCTTCCCCTACCTGGAAATCAGAACCAATCCCTCAGGCAATCTGTCTTCATAGACCCCCTTGTTCTATCCCATATTGAAACAAAGGTACTGGGAAATAAAGCAGGCTCTCTTACAGTTGATGGTGGGCCCCCACAAGAACTCCACCTCCCCCCCCACATCCCCATAAGATTCTCTTCCTTGTGAAGAATATTTGGAAATGCCATGGCCAGTGAGCTATCCCAGTTGTGAGGGATGACTTTCACTGGAATGGTAGAATCACATACCCTCCCCCGACCCCCCCTCCCTTGCTGCTACCATGCCGTGGCGAGGCAGGGACAGCTCCCAGCTTCCTCACTAGCGAGGCCATTTAATGTGCATATCAGCACCACCACAGCGGACAGCTCATAGCAGGGCTGTGTGCGGAGTGTGTCCTAGAAATTTGTTCAAAACTTGGTAAAGGAAAGTTCCTAGTTGTGCACTCAGCCACCCCTTTCACTCTGCCCTGAGACAGAGCCAAGAAGTTTTGTGACCCTCTCTTGGCATAAGGAGAGCTCACACCTCCCCACAGGATGTCCATCTAGCTTTTCACTTTAGAGAGTTAACTGAAGAAAGGTTGTTATTTGTTTAGACCCCAGTAATGCCACCAGGAAGTCTGAATCTTTCTAGCTTCTACTCTGCCAGCCTTAGCTTATTGGCTTTTCGTCGCTAATGGTCTCAGGACAGCTGCCCCTGCGCCAGGTATCACATCTGCATTCAAGAAAGACAGAATAACGAAGGGATGTCATTCCAGTAAATCTGTTTATTTTATTAAGAAAACAAAGGTTTTCCTGAAGCATCCAGAGAGTCCCACTTAGGTCTCTTTGGCCAGTACTGTCAGATGACCACATCTAGCTGCAAAGGGGGCTGGGAAAATGAGAATTTAGCTTTCCTACCCTTGCTAGTCAAAGCGTCAGGCAGGAGAGCCAAGGCAGCTACCATGTCTGCCATAAGCAAAAAGTATAACCACTGTCAGGTTACTTACCACTGTGAGGCTACTTCTTCATCTGTAAAGTGGAATCATTCTAGTACCTTCTTCATAGAGATTATAGAAAGTCATATGACATGGTTCCCATAGGACATGGGACACACAGGCTCTTCAGGTCCCAGGTCAAGCACTGGATATTCTATAGTCCCAGGACCTATACCAGCAAAAATCTGGGTTACAGAGTGATGTTAATGTCCATAAAGAACTTTTTTGAGTCAAGTAAGGTACACATCAATATAAAAGTCATAGGAAGCTTGAATCTTCATGACCTCAGAGGCCAAAACCATTTTTTCTAAAAAAGGTTAATATGTTTAATTACATTAAAAATAAAACTATTCCTGGGCGCCTGGGTGGCTCAGTGGGTTAAACTGCTACCTTCGGCTCAGGTCATGATCTCAGGGTCCTGGGATCGAGTCCCGCATCGGGCTCTCTGCTCAGCAGGGAGCCTGCTTCCTCCTCTCTCTCTCTGCCTGCCTCTCTGCCTACTTGTAATCTCTCTCTGTCAAATAAAATAAATAAAATCTTTAAAAAAAATAAAAAATAAAATAAAACTATTCCTAATCTACAGAAGAGAAGCTGGGGCTCAAAGAGTTAAGTAATTTTCCCAAGATTTCATAGTTAAGAGTGTTCATGATGATAATAACCACTATTTATGAAACACCTAGTATGTACGTATATTATATTTAATCTCACAACAACCCATAGGTATTATTATCTCTACTAAGCTATTCTATCTTAGAGGGGCAATAAAGGAAGCCAGAGCTGTCTGATTCCAAAGCTCTGTCTGTGCTACCCTAATGTATGTACTTGACCCTTCTGCCATCCAGAGATGGGACCCAGGGAATGATCAAAAAGAACATTCAAGCAGGTCTGTTCTGTGAAATGTACTTTCAATAAGTAAATTAAACCCTTGCAGATCAGCTGAGGGGAGAGGGATATTCAGCATAAACTATGATGATGAAGCAATAACGGTGACATACTCTTGTCCTGCAACCTGCTGACAAAGGAGCCAGGTTCTCAATTCTGGAACTCATCCACCCACCACCAATTCCTGGCCAACTTCCTGGCCATCCCACAGGTACTTCCCACCCCCTCAAGAAGAATCCTTTTCAGGAGACACTTCCCATCCAACCTGAGATACCACATTAGGTCAGCCTTGAAAAGCAGCCACATTTCTGGAGGTGTTGTTCATGCTGAGTTTATTAGAAATGAGTTTAATTCATTCCCTTTTGAAAAGCCAACTAAGAACAAAAGGAAAATGAACCTCACATAGGTTACATATTTTGAAAGGAAGTGGGAGCTTGATTGGATAAAATGGAAAAAGCAATAAACAAAGAGTCTGAAGCCCTGGGTTCTGATTGCTTCTTCATTGATTGGTTGACTGGGTGATTCTTTTCAACTGTACGAGCTTCAGGGTCTCTTACAACTCAGGCCCCAGAAAAGCAGGAAGCAGGTTTGAAAAGGCAGCTTTCTGAGAGAGGGGTCAAGATTTTACTTAGCCACATGGCTGGCTAAGTAAAGTGAAGTTTAGCCACAAGGGTAAAGTAAGTGAAATTCAGGGACAATATTTTGAGAGCAGACAGTTAGGGGTGGAGGTAGGTAGATGGAGATATAATGGAGGGAGCAGAGGGAGCAGCTATCAACACTCAATGAGAAATCCAGGAAGAGTGTATTACTTCCTGGGCTTACCCAGGGAGAAGAAGATGGCAGTCCTTATCTTTGCAGACATCTGGACCCATGCTACCCATCTGTGCAGTGAGATGAGCGGCCATGGTTCCCTTCCTAGGAAAAACTTGCTCTTAACTGAGAATCATTTTGGAACAGCCTGCTTGCTGATGTGTCAAATAGAATGAAGCTTCTCCATTAAGTCAGGAGATTGAATCCAGCATCAGCTTTATGCTAGGCACTGTGGGAGATACAGAGAGGCCTAGAAGAAAACATGTGCACAGAAGAAAACTTGCACTGACCACCAACTTTCAAGCCCAAGGCTAGGAGTTGTGCATCTATTATCTCACTAAATTTCAGAGGTCACTCTTACAAAGTGAAAAGGAATAAAGTTCCATGAGAAACTCAGATGATAATGATGATAATAATAATTATAATGCCTGACATCTTTGGAGTGTTAGGAGTGGAGAGCCAGGCCCTGTTCTAGCATTCTGATGTATCATCTCCTTGAGACTGTGCTATGGGGCGGTCTCTTGCTTTTTCCCTTCCTTTTCATAGTTTTACCCTAATCGTTATGGCTTCTATTTCCTGAGTTTTCTTCCTGCCGTGTGGGGCCTCTGAGCCTGTCTTTGATCTCAGTCCATAAAGTGATTCTGGGAAAAAGAAAAGGTTGGTCTCGATAAGCTGAGAGCCCCCAGGGTGGCCTTGACTCAAATGGAAGCATCCAGGGAGAAGCACAGGAAGGAGCAACTCACCAGAGACCAGGTGCATTAAAGAAGGGGCATCCCTTCGGAAGTGATCCATCACTTATGACACTTAAAATGGAGCTGGGAAGAATTTGACGACAAGGATGACAGAAAGGAGCTCCCTCACTCATGCCCAGGAAAATGAAACTGATTGAGTTCCTCCCAGGGCTCTCTCTCTCTGACTCCCCAACTTCCATCCTATAGACTCAGAGGCCCCTCCCAAGAACTGGATGGTGAGCTCAGCCTGCCTGAACACAGGGACTCTAAGTTTTAAGCCCAATTAGACTCTCCATTTGCTGCTTGACCCTTGATCTCTTAAGTAGTGTCTACACAACCCCAAAACATTTTATCGGTTGAATCAGAAAATTCAGCCAGTCATTTACCAGAGATCTGAGCTCCAAATCTTTGGACCAGTTTGAAAAGATGCTTTTATTGGATTGATCAAATTGAACAAATGTTCTCCCTTGATCCTGGCATGGCCGTGGGTCCATATCTAGTTACAGCACAGAACCTGAAGGGAGGGATGAATGAGGAAAGAATGTGAGTTGTTTTTTTCTTTTTTAAGATTTTATCTACTTGACAGACAGAGATCACAATTAGGCAGAAAGAGGAGGAAGCAGGCTCCCCACTGAGCAGAGAGCCTGATGCAGGGCTCGATCCCAGGACCCTGGGCTCATGACCCGAGCTGAAGGCAGAGGCTTTAACCCACTGAGCCACCCAGGTGCCCCAAGAATGTGAGTTTTTAAACCCAGGGCTCTGCTTACCCAATTTAGCGTGAATAAATGAGATCGAGTACCCTAGGTTTCTGTTAACTAAATCTATGGGAAGTGTCTCCTCATCAATGACACTTCTTTAGTTACAATTATAATTCTTAGGGCATTTTATAGTTTATAAGTACAAATTTTATATATATCTGCTGAGAGTCCCCTGAGACTGTGGTTATTCTAAACTGAGGGTCTGAGGACTATAGATGGCTGCAGGAGGACCCAGAGGCAGTCTCATAACCAGGAACTAAGCAGGCCAATTGCTGACCAAGCTGGGTCAAATGTTGCTTAAGGACAAGTAAGATGAGAATTCCCTGACTTCCCTCCCATCTAGGTCCTTCCAGTCACTAAATATTAGAGTGCCCAGGGCTCTGCCTTCAGCCCCTTTGGGCTCTCTCTACACTCACTCCCCTATAATATTCCTATAGCTTGGTGTTTTTACCAAATGTATCCT
The DNA here is from genome assembly GCF_030435805.1 of Mustela lutreola. Taxonomy (NCBI): domain Eukaryota; kingdom Metazoa; phylum Chordata; class Mammalia; order Carnivora; family Mustelidae; genus Mustela; species Mustela lutreola. The sequence continues at coordinate 152,657,305 of NC_081290.1, read as the reverse complement.
GGTAGCCTTGACCTCCCTCTCTCAGCTCTAGACTCACACAAGTAAATTTCATGAGGACAGGGATTCTGTCATAATTCATCTGTGCATTCCTCACGGTACCTTGAGCAATACTAAGGTAGCAGGTCTCAGAGAGATGTGCTTCACGAAACTGTCTCCTAAACACAAAGGCAAGATTGGCCATGCCACCGAGAAAGATCAGTACTCATTTCTCAGGCCTGTACTTTCATCCCAGGATGCCCAAGGGTGACTTGTCCCTGTGGCGTTCCAAGGGAGCCTGTACACCTTTGCTCCCACGTAAATGCCATACTTCTCCCAACCTTGAACAAAATACCATCACCAACACAAAAGAACTGGGATTTCCAGATCCCATAAAACTGGAAACTAAAACAGCAGAATTATTCACCTCTGTCAGAATAATCTCCAGAACAAATCCAAGGGGATCCTGGTAAAAGACATGAGGAGTTTTCTCCAAGATTAAGCAGAGACGGTTGGTATAAGCTACACTGGAATAGTATGCCCACTGTGGTAGGTCACCTCTAAAATATCCTCCAATCATCTCCACCCTCTGCTGTTTACACTTCTGCATAATCCCTTCCCCTTGAGTGTGGGCTGGATTTACCAATGGCTAATGAATAGAATATGGCAGAAATGGTGGTAAGTCACTTCCAAGATGCTGTTCTAAAAAGACCATGGTTTCATTTTGGGACTCGCCCTTGCTCTCTCTACAAGCAAGCTGCTGCACTGCAAGGCAGCCCTGCGGAGAGGCCCCCATGGTGAAAACCTGAGGTCTGCGATTGCCACACAAGTGAGCAGGAACGCAGATGCTCCCCCCAGTTGAACCTTGAGCTGACAACTTGATGGCAGCCTCTTGAGGGACCTTGAGTTAGAATCGCTGGCTCAGCTACTTCTAGATTCCTGACCCACTTAGAAACTGTCAGATAATAAATGTTTGCTGTTTTCAGCTGCAATCTTTTTGGGGTGATTTGTAACATAGCAATAGAGAACTAATGCACCAGTTTTAGCATGTACGGCCCCCCACAAGCTCCACGTACCTATTTTAGCTCTTTCCCACATTTGTTCAGATGTTAACATACTCAATTGTTACACACACATTCAGTTCGGCTGTTATTCACATGTTAGTGTTTTATTCATATTTGAATGCTAAATGTAGTACTTAAACATAAAATATTCATTTAAGTGTACATGAAAGCTCTCAGATGCTGCTTTACCCCAGGTTCCCAAGAAAGCAGTCTGAAGCAAATTGTATGTGCCAACATATTACCAGTGATATAATCCAGGGCCACCAGGGTGAGGGGGAACTGGGAAGGGAGGTGGGAACAAATCCCGAGCTTCACAAAATAGCACAGCCCATTGCTTAGTCATACCGGAAGTCTCCAGAAAGACAACATGGAGTCATGGCACCTGCAACAGTCCATGAGACGGAGAAAAAGGGAGTCATTTGTTTGTTGGTTCCTTCCTGTCTCCCGTCTCTCTGTGGTCAAACTTCATCCGATGGACATGAAAGCCCTCTATGCTTCCAGGTTGTGTCCACATCCTCAGGGCAGCCACTGGGGAAACCAAGTCCCATGCCCATGACCTGGTGCTTCCCCTGAAACCAGACATGAGGGTGCCTAAGCCTCTGTGGGTGCCTCAGTACCACCCTCCCCATCCCAGGGTGGAGCTGTTGTGGCTACCACTACAGCAGACGTTAGAGACCTTGCCAAAGTCTGGCCCTCACTTGGAGGAGGCTGAGACAGATGGCAGTGTTAGGAGGTGAGGTGACAGAGGAAGCAGCTGGGGTTCTTCACTGATCAGACAGCCAAGAACTTGAGGGCAGTTGAGACTGAGCAAATCAAGGTGGAGTATAAACAGGATCTGGAACAGACTACACACAGATGAACGCAGAAGCTGCTTTTATATTGGAACTGTGTATCTATGGACACACTTTCAGGTGTTATCTGTATTCACTCAGACTTTATTACTTGTCCCCTGAACACAGGGATGAGCCACCCCCTACAGGAGGCTTGGAAGACAGGTTCGGCAGCTCGGAGTTTTGTTGCCTGGAGGCATCCTTATTCCTCAGGAGAATTTCACTTTCCTGGAAACTTAATATTATTTAATTCCATTGTCTGGTTTCATATCATGATGTCACCAAGAGTACAGGAAGATGGGAGCTGACCCAGGATGAGATTGCAGCTGAGACCCGAGTCGACCCTCTAGAGGGCTCTGGTGTGAGGATGGCCCTTCAGAGTTGTCCTAAGTGAAGAGAAAGAACCAGCCTTTGTATTCCTGCATCAGCCAGTCATCTGGCAGGCTGTGTCCTGAGGGGGATTGTAACCTTGGATGAGACAGCTCCCTGCTGCCAAGAGCAAATCTCAGCAAGAGATGCAACTCTGAGCCCCTCGATGCCCTTCCCAGTGACCAGAGATGGACACATGGGCCCTCTAACAGGGATCTCGGTGGAAGACCACAATATTCTTGGGTAAGAAAAAGTTTTCTATACCCTTCAAGGTTCTGACTGATCTAAGAATCAAGCTGATATGAGGCAAATTAACAGGAGGAAATCAACTTTAATTTCATACATATGGGGAATCCACATAAGCATGAGATTCCAATGACAGTTGGGCAATATGAGGTCCATTTGTCATCCTGAATTAAGGAGAAGAGGGGTAGGGGTCAGGGCTTCAGAGGGAAGAAAGGCAATTCACAGGAAGAATGGAAAAAGTAAATATTTGGTAAACAAGTACTTATTGGGCCATCCAGAAACAGTGAGACATAGAGAGGACTTTGATCAAACAGGCCTTGCTAGGTCCCTCCCCCACAACATAACTAGTTCATATCATAATGTAGTTATTTATGGTGCCAGCTCACTTCCTCGAGCAGGACTTCTATCTTTTAGACAGTTAGAGGGAAGGTGAAAACTTCTGAGTCTTTTGGGCCTCGGTTAAGTTTTCAGCTCAAAGTAATCTTTGTGCCAAAGTGATACATCTTGGGGTAACTTCTTTTGAACACCTACCATGTTCACTACAGTTGGCTACCATCTTGACTAAACTTCTCATGTTAAAAATTGCGACTAAATCTAACTCCTATTTTCCTCCAAAACTGAACATAATGATTCACCCTAGACTTTTCCCCCGGAGTTGAAAAGGTTTTCAATGAGGTGTAATAAAAGATTTTACAGTGTTTGCAGTGTTTACGATGATCACGTGATGTTTCTTTCCAGGCTCCAGTGATTCCCTGATTCACCAGATGACAGGGACGGGAACCAGGCCTCAAGTAATCCCAAAGTCCAGGAACCTTTTCCTTAACAAATAATCCGAAATACAAAGTCAGCTTTCTTAATCACTGTGCCTAGATTTCCTTGTCCCTCCTGAACTAAAGGGCAAACCCAGCCATTGGCTGTAGACCAAGAGGATGTTGCCCTATTGTCTCTGTTGATCTAAAGAAACCAGTAAAATAAAATAACATATAATAGCCATAATCTGAGGCCAGAAATCCCATATTCCTCCTCCTATCCCAAGTCTGGCTAATTTCTTCTGATCATTCTCCCTTTCCTTCCCCTTCTACTGTCCCCAACGGTATTGAGACTGCAGAGTCCTGTCATTGTATCCAAGTGTTCAAACTCTGGTTTACCAGGTGCCCAGAATCCCCCAGGTGCCTAAAGTCAGTGCTTCTCAAAGTGCAGTCTGAACACTTTGGGGTCTGACACAGTAGGAAATGGGTCCCCTATCCTGGCTATTTCCAGAACAGTTATTATGGGTTTTGTTTTGTTATTGTTGCTTTTAATATGTTTTACACCCTGATCTTCCTATAAAATATTTTCAGAAGAGAGGTCAAGACAACGCATTTGAAAAGCTCTCTTCCTGATCAACATTCAAGTGTTTTGCATCACCAACACCAAATTAACCTCCACTTTGTACCTACGCTTCCTCTCTCTGAGCACAAGCTCCCATCTCTCTAACACGTACTAATTTCCCACTTTAAGTGGGAAAATGTGGACTCGAGGCAGTATCTAGCTGGCATTGCATAACCTTGTTTCCCACTGTGCTCCCTTTACAGTTGCCTTCTATTGTAACAAGTAATATCCGTTTACCATCTTACACTTGTGGCATAAATTTTTCATTTTAAATGGGTATAATTCACATCATTAGATAAATGAATTTAAAGAAAACTATGAAGTAAATGACAGAGCAGACTCAGAGTTATGGCAAAGAACATGAAGGTGGTCCAGGGATGAATGCCATCCTCTGTGGGGCCGTTACCCCTTGCTGGGCGTTCCATCTGTGCTCGCTCTATCATCACCAGCTTCCAAATACAGCACAGCGAGAGTCCTCCACCTTATTGGGCATGAGAACCAGAGAGTCCGATTCAATATGTTGGAGGTGGAACCCAGGAATCTGCATTCTTGACTGACACCTCAGCTGGTTCTGATGCTCAATTATCCCCTTTGTGACGTATCCATTCTCCAGGACTCCCAGGCCACAAGTTCCTTAAGGGCAAAAATCATCTCTCACTCTTACTCAGCTGGGCTTAGCACATGGGCAGTCCTCAAATCAATGTTTGGACGGATAGAGTCAGCCAGATAGGGCAGAAATTACATGCAACCGGAAATGTCAAGCTGGGAAAAAGCCTTTCTTTCTACAGCTAAGGAATGGAGCTCGGAGAGATTGAACTCCTTGGGTCTGACCCTTGGCCTATGAAAAACAGAGTCACAGCAAAGGCCAAATATCTGAGCTCCCGCCTGAGTCCTAGACCACTGTTTCCTGCGTTGGCAGGCCTGCCAGGATTAGAGCAGGAGTTGACGAGAACTTAACAAATCATGAGCACATATTCAGTCAGTTTGGCTCACAGCAGAATCTAAGCCTTGAATTTTTCAAAGGCATAAGAGAGACTATGAGAGTCTGGGTAAATCTGCCCAACTGGAGGAAAAAGAAAAAGCAAATCTACTCTAGGTTGTCAGTAGCAACTTCTTCAAATGCAGTTGCCAGACATGGAAGATGTGTTGGAACCAAATAAGGACACATAAGGAACCAGACGGAGACATAAGGAAGCTGTACCACTCCCCAGCGTGCAGACTGGGAGGTCCTGTGCAGCCGTCTCTATCCATCCCTATGTCCCTATGGTTATTGCCTCCATTCAAGGCCCCTTCAAACAAGCCTGTGCGCTCAAATCCTTACCCTGCTTCTCACTATCTATAATCTAGCATCCTCTGTACCTTCGTTCTCTCAACTGTAAAGCTGGAATAATAGTAGTTGTTACTTCATAGCGTTGTTCTTACCTCAAGGGTCAGAACTCTGCCACCTTAGTGAGCAACCGCTCACATTTTTCCATAGTCACTAGTCAAACACCTACATAATACACAATACACTTTGCCTAACATGCTATCTTACAGATGTGATGTGTGACAAGGTTCTAAGTAAACTGCGCCAGTAGATCAACATTCCTCTGAGTTAATCTTACCAAACCCAATAAATCCATAATAGCACTGTATGTGCTAAATAGTCCTTCAGTTAATTATTTAATTAGCTAGTGATTTACTAATGCACCAATAAGCTACTAATACCTAATTGTACTTATCAATACTACCCTAAGACTGGACATAGTCCACAGACCCAATCCATTCCTTGGTAACTAGTATAATGCCTGGCACATAGTGTATCTTCAGTAGATATTTGTGGAAAAAATAAACTTACTTCTGGTATCCATTTATTTTCATGTTCAAATATCTTTAACATTTTGTTATTATTGTTTGTGTTTTGTGTGTAACCTGAGTACCCGGTCTCATACGGACTATGAGCATGGGATACTGAAAACTGAATACTAAAGTGACCTTTACTAACCCCTCCAACAATTGTAGAAAACAAGGAGTCACAAGAGAAAATTTTCTATTGTGCAACTCTACCAGAAGCCTGAGAAAATACTTCACAGGCAGGGAATGACAAGAAGACCCTGGACGGTGTGGAGTGGGAAGCAAGCTGATGGGCTCAGAGGAGAACAAAAATTCTACAGCAAGGAACATGCCAGCAGTCTAATTAAGAAAAAGGGACAGGGAATTGGAGACAGAGTCACGTGTCAAAAGATAAATTAGAACAGATATGAAACTACTGACCTGCTATTCCTATTCTAAGATCTTTAGTCAGCATAACCATAATGCAGTTTATGTTCCTATGAGCTGCTCACTGAGAGGAGAGACTGTAATAACAAGTCTTCCTCAAAAGTATGGCTTGAGGGGCACCTGGGTGGCTCAGTGGGTTAAGCCGCTGCCTTCCGCTCAGGTCATGATCTCAGGGTCCTGGGATCGAGTCCCGCATCGGGCTCTCTGCTCAGCAGGGAGCCTGCTTCCTCCTCTCTCTCTCTGTCTGCCTCTCTGCCTACTTGTGATCTCTGTCTGTCAAATTAAAAAAAAAAAAAAAAAATCTTAAAAAAAAAAAAAAAGTATGGCCTGAGTCAGAGAAAGACAAGTATCATATGATTTCACTCATATGTGGAATTTAAGAAACTAAACAGATGAACATGGGGGAAAGGAAGGGAAAATAAGATGAAATCAGAGAGGGAGACAAACCATAAGAGCTAGGAAACAAACTGAGGGCTGCCGGAGGGGAGATGGTGGGAGGTTGGAGCAACTGGGTGACCGACATTAAGGAGGGCATTTGGTATAATGAGCACTGGCTATTATATGCAACTGATGAATCATTAAATTCTACCTCTGAAACCAAAAACAAGAAAGGGGAAAAAAAAAAAAAAAAGAGGGATGCCTGGCTCAGTCATTCAGTGGCTGCCTTCTGCTGAGGTCATGATCTCAGGGTTGTGGGATTAAGCCCCACATGGCGGTCCCTGCTCAGCAGGGAGCCTGCTTCTCCCTCTCCCTCTGCAGCTCCCCCTTCTTGTTCTCTCTCTGTCAAATAAATAAATAAGAATCTTGAGAGAGAAAGAAAGAAAGAAAGAAAGAAAGAAAGAAAGAGGAAGAAAGGAAGGAAGAAAGGAAGGAAATGAATGATTTCAAGTGGAGGTATCCACTTAACACAAGAGTTTTGGGGAAAAAAATTAACAGTTATACCTTAGTCCCCATTTTAATGATATTAACAGTGAAGATGCCAAAAAAGAAAAAAAAAATATGGCCTAGCTTCCTTTGTCTTGCAAGGAAAGCTCTCAGCTCTGCACAGCACTAATTGGAATGGGCTGCAGGAGGCTTTGAGCATGAAGCCGAGGGAAACTGAGGTTTCCCATGCCTGTGTGTGTCCTTGTACAGGGGTGGGTGTGGGAGCAGCAGGCCTGAAGTGAAGTCTTCCCAAAAGTGATCAGGTGAGATGGAGTGGTGACATGTAGGAGGCAGAAGTAGAAGAGTATCCCTGAGGTTCCAGTACAATCTGTAGGGAAACTCAAGGCCTCCAGTAACCTGGAGATGTCATGGAATGGGCCACCTGTGCCAGGCGCTGAGTTAGTCCACCTCAATGCAGAAAATCAGTTGGCATCTCAGGAAAGCCAGGTAAAATTTTACTTGTATTTGACTTTTTATCCATCAGAGTCCTGGCAGGAATTGAATAGCAGCCCAAGTCATAGATGAAATTAACCAGGGATGATGTCATACCCCAGAGCTAGAATATCAGGGACCCATTACCTTTCCTGAACCCACAGGGCCAAGGGGAAGTACCCGTTGCCAGATCCCGGGGGGAAGTAGCTATGGAAGGAGATGGTCCCCATTAGCACCGGTGGTCTCTGGTACGGGGCACAGCCAGCCCCAGCAATACGGCAAGGAGGGAGCCAGGGGAACAAACACCCTACCACTCTCTCAGGCGGCAGGGCGTGTCTCCTGTTGGCCAAATCTAACCAGAAGCCAGAGGGTAAGTGTGACCCTGAGGCTCAGGGCAGAGCGAAGGATGGAGAGTGAATCAGGACTGGGAGGGGCTCTTCAAGGCAAATGTGACAGAAGGTGATTTCACACACCTCCCAAATGTATTTTTACCCTTCTCCAGCCTACTTTCTACTTGTATGGACCATATCAAAGGGCCACATCCCATGATCGCTGGCTTCTGGTTGGGTTTAGCCATTGACAAAGTTGAGAGTGTGAGCATAATGTTTATTTGTTTATTTATTTCATTATCTCCATCTCAACAAGGGGAAGCTGACTACTTGAGTCTCCATCCAGGTCCAAAGGACAAATACTCTTTCCACTTGTCCCTTCTGACTATCACACACACTTATCTCTTGTGGCCCATTATAGCTCCATGCCTTTGTAAAGAAAGAGTTCTTTAAAAAATTTAAAAAAAAAAGTCCCTTTGACTTATCTCATTTTGAGATGCTGCATTTTTCCTGTTGGGACCCTGACTAATTCATTTCATAAGGATGATTTTTATAAGGTGACATTGTTCTATAGTAACACGTATCCAATTTTTCAGTGGAAATAAATGAAGAATTATAATTTATTTACCAGAAATCCATTTTTACTTCTTATGAACCATTTTGGAATACATACATTCTACTACAGGAAGGCACACCTGGACAAGGGATAAGTCATTATAATTTTTTACTTACACAAGTGGGGAATATAAGAGAGAGAGAGGACATTCCTTTCCCCTAAGACCCTGGGGCTCTGCCACTGGCTAGCTCCAAGCTTCAGCTTAAGTAATTGCTTCCCAATGCTAACATTAAAAGCAAACTGACCATTTAGCTTCACTATTCAGCAAAATATGGATTGAGGGGCTGTTCATCTGAACAGACTTGAAATTCTAATTGGTCTTTCCTGCCTTAAAAAAAAATTTTTTTCCATAGCTCCCCATTGTGTGTAGAATAAAATAAGCCCAAACCAGAAACTCCAAAGCCCTCTGAGATCCAACTCCAACCTGCTCTCTTCTCTTCTTGCCCTCTGAGCGAATATCTTATATTTCACCTACCACAGATGGCTACAACACTCTTCCCTGTCCATGTCCTGTCTTTACTTCTCTGTGGCTGTGTACTTCCTCTGTTTGCATCTCTTGCTGTCAAAATAGTACTTGACATGCAAAGACTTCTACACATATTCACAACAGCTATAATTTAAATAGCCACAAACTGGCAACAACCCAGATGTCCATCAACAGGTAAATGGATACACAAACTGTGGTATCCATACAAGTGACTTCTACTCAACAACAAAGAACACGGTATTGATACATGTAACAACACGGATGACTCTTACAATCCTTATGCTAAGTATAAGAAGCCAGATCAAAAAAGAGTATGAAATGTATAATGCCATTTACGTAACATTCTAGAAATGTAAACTAATTTATGGTGGCAGAAAGGAGATGGAGTGGTTGCCTGGAGATGAAGGCAGAAAGAGGAGGGATTACCAAGGGCCTCAAGGACCCTTGGGAGAGTGATAAAAATGCAAGTTACTGATTGTGATGATGGTTTCACTGATATACATGGTTCCAAACTCGTAAAACTGAACACTTTAAATATGTGCAGTTTATTATACACCAACTGAACCCCCAAGAGGGGTCAAAAATACCATAAACAAATTATAACACAAACTGGAAAAACTACTGGCAGCAAACCAGAAAAGGAGTATTGCTCATATTAAGTGCCCCCAACAAACTAAAAAATACAACTAAAACAAAAACAATAATAATAATACAATACAAATGAAGCAATGGAAAAAGGGTATGAGCACAAGTAGTCAATTCAGAAACAAATAAAAGGACACACATGTGTGCATAAAATCCTTCTGCCTCAACACAATGTAAAAATACACCCTCTTCACCAAGGGACCTGAAGGACCATTGGTGTCTGGACTGAAGGTCAGGAAGCAGCTGTCTCATGGGAGGGGAGAGGGTTTTTTTAGGAGCGTCTTCATCACATCTTCAGCCCTTTCACCTTCATCGTGCTGGGCTGCACTACTTGCCACATCAGGTCACCAAGTTCCTTATGGGAAACAGAAGCCACATTCCATCTGGATGCTTGTCCTTGCATTGCCCCACCTCAGTCATCATCGGAACCTTACCATGTTCCAGTCACAGTTACATTTAGCTCATTCCAGCCCAGTACAAAGAAGGGCTGGTTACTCATCCTCAGGCCAGGAGAGAGCTTGTGACGGGCTTTATCCCAGTCTGCGTTCTGTCACAGCCAGTGACACACCTCTCTCTCTCCCCCAGAGGGAACTATGGACCCCTGAGGGCCATGGGCGGGTCTGTTCAAGGTAAGCCTCCCTCAGAACGCAGCACAGCACCCGCCACTCTTCACCCGGAATAATATCTTGAGTTTTAATGTGGCATTTACCAAAGCACTGTCGCATACTTTTTTAATTCCACTTTCACAAGAACCCTGAGCTAGGATGATGATTAATCTTATCATTATTCTGACTCTCAATGTGAGGAAGCAGAGGCTTGCAGTTGGGTGCCTTTCCTCGAGGCGGTCCACTGCAACAGAAAAGGGACAGGAGCCTCCACCCCCTCCCTCCCCGTCCTGGGTTGTCCCCAGCGCCCCCATCATTTGGGGAAGGACAGCTGAGCGGAAGGGCCCCCGCGCTGGGGCAGAGGGGAGGGTGCACCTGCAATGTGCTCTGGCAGCTCCACGGTTTTCCTGCATCCAGTCTCTCTCTCTCTCTCTCTCCCTCGGCCCGGCTGTTCCACTCTGTTTGCGGGCAGCAGCCGACTGAAACTGACAGGCTGGCGGGGGAGCTGGAGCAGAGCGGGTCGAGGGAGGGAGGGGTGTGGAAGGGGGGAGGGGTGCGGCAAGAATCGGGATGGAAAAACCCCAGGTGAGGAGGAAGAAAGAGGGAAGAAACGGGAGCATCCCTAAGAAGCGGGAGACAAAGAGAAAAGTTGGACCTCCGAGGAAACACAAAAGAGTGCATAAGCCTCTATGAAGGGGGGCGGGGAGAAAATGAACAGATGATGGCTCATTTATTAATTATTAACAAACAAGTAACACTAATGAATAGCATCATTAAAGGGCATTTTGTGAATATTAATATGTAGCTGTATTCTAAACGTTCTCCCCTTGGCCAGCCAAGGTCTTTCCGATCTTTGCTGGAAGGTCACTTATTTTCATTACAACCACACCCCATCAAAACCCCGCCATAACCACCCTAATTCTGTCAAGCATAGTTCTTATCACCAATAAGATCCCATAAATTAGTGTTTCCTATACTCATTTTTACCATCTATCTCCCTGCACTTAGATCGTATGCTCTACAAAGACATGGATTGTTGTGTATTTTGTATACTGTTGTGAACAATTACCTAATATACGATAGGTGCTCAATAAGTAGTTAATGAAAAAATAAAATAATACTAGACAGAAAAGGCAGAGAGGCTTCCTTTCATGCACCACCACCTACTTCCTGCACAATTCCTCTCTCCAGCCAGCCCTTTCTCTCACCCAGGCTTGCATGAAAGTTCAGCAGTGAGCTCAGCCTTTCCCTCTGAGCAGGCTGTGAGCAGCAGAAGGGCTGGGACTGAGAGCAGATCACAGAGCTCCTGGCTGCTAACCCCTGGCACTCTGGACTCAGGGCAGCATCCTTCCAAACAAGCACGAAATCAGAGTTCTAGACTTGAAACTGTCCAACCCTCTCGTTTTATAGAAGTGGAGTGTGGGACCCAGGGAGGTGGAGTGACAGTGAGCTCCTGAGTCCCTCTGCAGTCTGGACTGATACATACGTGGGGGCTTTGTTGGTAGGTAGCCAATGGGCCAGCTCTGGGAAAATGTTGAAGGTAGAAGACACATTTGGGCCTTGCAGCTTTGGCTTTCTGTTATTGCCTCTCCTCCCCCCTGCACAGGTCTGTCCTCTCCCAACCTCCCCGGAGCTGTAATATACTCAGTGATTCATTCAGTGATCGCATTTGGCCCAGCAGATAAAACCCTTATTTGGATTAGTGCAGGGGAGGAGGCTCTGGCAGTAGGGTTTCAGTCCTCAGGGACCTGAGTAGAAAGGTATTTCACAGAGGAGGGCAACCTTGTCCAAACCCTAATATGTGGTTTTTCAAAGGAGCTTGCACCCTTTTGGAACCCACGTGATAGTAGCAGAAGCCCAAAGCCAATGAGAGGAAATGACTGGCTCATGGTCTGTCTGTGAGTCGGGCTATAGAAATCCAGGTTTTTCCATTTCCGGCTCCCTGCTTGCAGATTTTCTCTTCCTTCCATTATCATTAGGGCTTGAGCAGGAAGAGCTGCGTATATAAAAAAAGGTCCGCAGGTTTTCCCTGGACCCTCCTAGATCTAAGTAAGCCTGTGATATGGGAGCTTTTTCTCACCCATACCTCTTTCATTTTTTTAAGATTTATTTTAGAGAAAGAGAGAGAGAGAGTGCGCGGGTGTGTGAATGGGAGGGTTAGAAGGGGAGGGAAAGAGAGAATCCCAGGCAGACTCCCCGCTGAGCTCAGAGGAAGAGGCAGGACTCAATCTCACAACCCTGGGATCACAACCTGAGCCAAAACAAAGAGTCAGATGCTTAACCAACTGCGTCAGCCAGGCACCCCCATACCTCTTTCAAATAGACAAAACGACATCATCAGAGAGGACTTGGAGCGAGAGATAAGAAACCCAGTGCTTAAAATAAGCCATAATGACTTCTATTTGTTCAGCATCTAATACGTGCCAAGAGCTTATATTCACTCATCCTCTGATATAATCCACACATCAGTCCCATGACGTAGGCTCAGAGAGGTTAATCAGCCTGCCAAATGTCACACAGCTGGTAAGTCTCAGAGCTGGCACTCAGACTGAGCACTGTGTGCTTGGGCTCCCTGTCAGGCCCCCTCCGGGCCATCCTAGCCGCCTTGGGCAACAGCAGAATGGAGCAAAGGACCAGCTTCCTGTCTGCCTTCAGGAGGATGGCCCTCTTGTCCCTCAGAGGCTGCCATCCCCACGGGGTCCTTTCCATCTCACGTTTCTGGGTTAGGTTTTCCACAGCTCCGTTGCCATGGCACTGGGGGCTCTCGTCACTATTCAAAAACCCAGAAGAGGAAAATAAGAGGACTCGGCTCTTTGATTCAAGAGCTGACCAGTTCTTTTAAAAGATAAACTCAATCTGGTCCTTGAATCAGGATTAGAAATGGGAGCTAGATAATGGCACTTATAGGTCTTGGAGTTATTTAGCTTCTTGCTTCAAGTTCAGCTCACTTTTCAGACATGATCACACTCTCCTCCACAGGCTCTTAGCAAAAGCCAGGAGTAGAGACGGGGACAATTCTCTGTCGGCCGTACCTACAGGGAGGCTCATGGCCCCCGTCCCTGTGTCTGAACTTGTTCCTCTTCGCTTCTCTACTGCCTGGCATGAAAGATAAAGATGTCACACTCCCGGCACTGTTACATGTAAATGGAAATTGATGGGAGGGCCATGGTTTACTCCATCGGGTTTAAAATATCAAGAAGTAAATATGCTGCAAGGTTGATAGGTAGCCCGTTAGAGATGAGAAGGCTTTTACTGCTTCAAGCACTGTTCTCCCCACCCAGCAGTCACGTGGTGTCTCCCAGAGGAAGAAACAGAAGTCCCAAGAGAATGAGCAAACCAAAGGGAAGGGGTGCCTGCTACCCCGCTTCAAGACAGCCTCTAGGGATGGAGACCACCTTTCCTACTGGCAGTGAGAAGGAATCTCCACCCCTACTAGGATGCTCAGCGTTTATCCCTCACTCTCTTGGCTCTTTGATTTTTCTCCTTGACTCTGCTTGCTCTTAGCACTTGGTTATCATGGAAAGAAAATGCCCTTTGGAATCAGGGAGACTGGGATTTAAAGCTCAGCTCTTCCTCAACTGAATAGCTGAGTGATTTTAGACAAATTACTTAAAATTCTCTCAATTCGGGTCTGAGGACAGCCTGGGCAGACCCATCCACTCTCTGATTTCCTGTCCTTGTTTACTTAAATAAGGTATCAGAAGATTCAAGCCCTTGCTCCACACTCTGGTATCCCAGTGCTTGCATTTTGAATGCTTTTAGCATTCAGTTTTGGATTCCACATCTCCATCCACCAAGTTTTTGTATTTACACACTAGGGTTTAGTCTTGCTGACTGGTTCTCAATACGGAGGGATCTGTTGAGAGTTCTGTAACAGGGACACATACCGATTACCAAGTTAGCTAACCCACTGACTGATGAAGGGAAAAGAGATAGAGCTTTTGCTTAGATAAAGCATGCCCTTTAGTAACCAATCGTCCAGTTTGAAGGTGAAGCCAAGGATGTTAAACATTATTTATTTAGTCTTCTGTGAATCAGTGCTCCTCTGCTCTCTGTTCTCAGCCCAAACTACAAAGGAAACTTTATTTGAAATTTGCAATAGTCCCAACCTTGGGCACCACGAAAACGGAGAAGAGAGGAATGGCCTACAATCATAGAACTTCCTATCCCAGTCAGTAATTTGAAAACAGAGTGCAATCGACGCTATGTGGCAAGAATCTATCGAGCAATTCATCCTCATATTTAAACTAAACCATCTACTTCCCTGTCAGTGCCCAGCAGGCCTGAGTTAAAATTTGTAGGCAGAGGTTTGGGGATTTGGGGAAAAATAAGGCTAATGGATTTTAGGGGTTTTTTTTTCCAAAGATTTTATTTATTTATTTGACAGAGAGAGATCACAAGTAGGCAGAGAGGCAGGCAGAGAGAGGAAGGGAAGCAGGCTCCCTGCTGAGCAGAAAACCCAATGCAGGACTCCAACCCAGGACCCTGGGATCATGACCTGAGCTGAAGGCAGCAGCTTAACCCACTAAGCCATCCAGGCGCCCTTGGATTTTAGGGTTTCTTTTCAGGGTGATGAAAATGTTTGAAAATGGATCGTGGTGATGGTTGCATGACTGTGAATATACTAAAAAGCAATGAATTGTATACTTTAAAAGAGTGAATTATATGATATTTGAATTGGATATAAATAGAACTGTTTTTAAAAATTCCTTGGCCTGTAATTCTGTTTCCTTAGTATGAAGTGGGGATAAGAGCTGACAAAGCTGTTGTGAAAGCTGAATGACTATAGCAAAGTGCCTAGTGCTGGATTCTAGTAGATGCTCAATTAGGAGAATGTTATTGTCAGAGTAGCAGAAGTAATAGTAATTAAGATAGCAGTGGTAGTGAAATCATTCTCATAGCCTCCACACTTGCTTAGCTCATTGTACCCCCTTATTTTTTTCCTCTAGATTATTATCTCTACAGCTCATTTGAAAATTTGAAAAATTAATGACCTCTTTGTGGTAGCTCTTTCAAAGCTGTCTGGAACAATGAATCCTATCTTCTATTCAGCTAGTTTTACAGTAAAAAGTAACTTTCTGTTTGTTTGTACCATCTTTCAACTAGACTATGAAACCCCAAGGACAGAGAACGTGTTTTAGTGCCCCTCTCAACACAACTTGCTCTTGAAGCAAGTCGAGATGATTTCTCGACTGGGTTTTACTATTGGATCTGTTGGGAAAATGGGATTAATATCCTCACAGCCTCTTTTGTCCCTCAGTTCCCTCACCTGTCCTTTCTTTTGTCCTTTCTTTTATCCATCTAGTAGCCTATCAATCATCTATTTTCGAATGTGAAGCATCAGTCTTTTAAAAATGGCTTCCTCCACTTTCTACTACCCCTGTGAATCTAACAGTACACCAGAGCTGAGAAGAAATTATTGTTCCAGCTGACAGATCATCAGTTAGAGAGTATTGCACAGAAAGGTGGATATGATACCCTCACAACATGTTCCTTTGAAGAAGCTTAATAAGTGGGGCCCCAAGAAATCTTTTACATACCGAATCTTGTGCCCCAAAACAGACTTCCAGGGAGTGAAGGGGTCTCCTTACTAGACAAATATCTCCTTTCCTGGTTATCTCATTGTCCTTTGCAGCTGAAGGAACACTTTCTTACCAAAACAAAGAAAACTACACAGTTCAGTCATTAAGGTAGCAAATGAGGCTTGGCACCTCGAGGAAATAGAACTGGTTATGATTAAGAATGAATCTGAATCCCCCAACAAAATAGAATACACAAACTGGCAGAATACTATGTCTCCTAAGGGGAGCTAGTAACTCGGTTCATTAAGCGTCTACCTTCGGTTCCAGTCATGATCCCAGAGTCCTGGGATCAAACCCCACTTTGGGCTGCCTACCCAGCAGGAAGTCTGCTTCTCTCTCTCCCTTTGCCTCTGCCCCTCACACCCCAATCCTGCTTGTGCTCTCTCCCTCTCTCAAATAAATAAAATAAAATCTTTTTTAAAAAAATACATCTTCTAACTACTGAAACTACCTTACATCAGTTGGGCACATGGGGCTAAACATGGCAGGAATGAGTGAAAGCGCTGTTGGTTGAAGAAACTCTGTTGACTGATTTGGAGTACTCAACAACAGATGAAGTGTGTACTGTATCTTTAACAAATGACCTAGATTCATCTCCTGACTAGCCACTCAGTGTATTAGAATGCTTTTAGCTGCAAGGAACAGAAACCCCCGCTCAATCAATAAAGAACTTGACTCGCTCACATAACAGGAAGGCCAACAGAAAAGCAGGTTTCAGAATTGATTGAAATAGGGGCTTGGCGATGTCACCAAGGACTCAAGTTCTTTTCATCTCTCTACCCTGCCACATGCAGTGTTGGTTTTAATATTAGGTTGGTAGCAATTTGGCAGCAACAATTCTCAACATTTCATCATCAGACATTCTCAGACATTCCACCATCCTTTAAGAGTAAGAAACCTTTTTGCAGCGACCTCACAGCACTAGTCACTGGTACAGGGAAGAGGAATACCCCTCCCCCACTCAGCCCTACTCTGGAGCTGGGGGTAAAGTTGACATATGGCCACATGAAGAATGGAGGGTACATGAATACAACTGGAGTTCTGAGGGGAAAGAAAGGGAAATGGAGGCTATGTAGACAACCAAGCATGACCATTACACAAACCATCCAAGGACATATGGGATGACTGGTGGGAATTAAACACCTAAATGAGCATATTCACAGAAAGTGCTTTCTCCACAGACTTGGGATGATAGAGCTTATCCTTTCTTAGAAACAATACAAAGCGGTCGTTCTTAGGAACTCCAAAGGAAGGTCAAATCATCCTAAAAAATATGCAGCCATGAGTGGAAGTGACATGAAGGTAGCTGGGGGAAGGATGAGAACATGTGGGCAATGACTAATAAAACCCACAGGCTTCTGTAAGGTTCTGAGATGTCTTACTGCCAGTAGGAAATGAGGGTGGAGGAGGGGATGTGTCACTAGCTGTTTCCAGCAACACTGTGACTGTCTGATAAATCAATGGTGTCAGGATGAGGATCACTGGCTTATTATGTTAATGGTAGAAAAAAATTTCAGATACAGAAGGGACCAAAGCCAAGTTCACAGGCAATGGCCAACTCAAAGCAGGATAACAAATTTCTCTTTGAATTGTCCTGGCACTATCTGCACATATCTGATGGGCATGGTTTGACACTGGCATAGCCCATAAGGATTGGGAAACCAGAAATGCTAGTATCTCCCCATCAAAGTTTTTGTAGGGACTGTTACTAACTTTGGGGCGATACTCTACAGTTAACAAAAGAACTTTGTGTAAATGATACCATTAATTGTTAGAGAAGATAGGTATTTGTTGTTATCTCTCTTTACATTTAAGGAAACTGAGACTCAAGGGAGTTAAGTGACCTGTTCTAATCTTCATGGTTCTTGAAGAATCAAAACTATACCCAGGGTAAATTTTCATAGAGGCAGAATAGCAATGTGCCTTTTCTTGCATACTTTGTGGCGTCTCTGAGGCCCTAGAGATTCTTAGACTTTCTTCCATCTTGTCCTGAAACTGAGCCTGAAGCTCCCACTAGTGGGAACATGTTCATTGAGCTAAGATGCCGTGTCTGCTAAAGATCCCTGTACTGCCTTGGATAATTGAAAAGAAATGGGCATCCAATTCTCCATCAATTATTCTTCAGTGTCCACCCATGCTTCCCTGAAATCCAGGTCTGTGTAGCCAAATCTTACGTGGTAAAACAGAGAGCCAGAGAGTGCATACTTAAACCGAAAGGGATAAGATTAGTTACAGGCGGTGCGGGGGTGGGGGTGGTGGGGAGGAATGGGAGGGGGAGATGCCATGGGATTCCATCTTCTTTCTGATAGAATGGCACAGAAGGGATTAGATAAATGCCTCAAGCAGCTGGGGAAAAGGGCAGGCAGCTGATGGGTTGGGGTGGGGACGGTGGTGAGCCTTAAAGCCCAAAGAATAGACTAAAAAGGGAAATGATTACTAGCCTAGAGTAAAACCCAAAGGAATCTGAGTTAGACTCCCAGATCCTAAGCGTTCCTTAAGACTCCAGTTTCCAATATTCAGCACAGCTTGCCAAGGACACTGAGTCAAACACACAGAGTTCCCCAGTGTAAAGACCGACGTAGCCCTCGCTGGGATTCTGAAGGGCCCTCGTGGTGCTGTCTTGGGTGCTGAAGTAGTACAGCCTGGTGCCCAAACATGCAGAGGCAGCAAGGTGATTTCAAGCTGCACCATACTCCACTTCTGATTCAGCTTGAGTCAGGCTGCCCTCCACCCTGGCACTGCTTATTGCAGAACTGGGACAAAGTGCCTCAAATACTCAGCTTTGCCTTTCCTCCCACCGCTCTCAGGAGCTTCTTGAAGAAACAGAAAAAGGATTTTTGAAACTCTGAGACATGTACCAGACAAACTGGCAGTTCAAATCATTTGCCACTAATCTCCCAGGAAACCACTTTTTGTGTCGCCTTTTCTCTATCTGTGGTTCCTTCTTCCTCTGCTGTAAGTACACCTATTCCACAACCCGCTTCTCTTCTTCTTGGAGGAGAGTCTGGGAGAAATCTGTCCTAAACCAGAGTGACTTAAAGTCATTTGACAACTTATATGACATGAAATGAAAGGTTGACACTTGCATAGCCCATAAAGATTAGGAAATCAGAAATGGCAATATCTCCCCATCTAAGTTTTTGTAGGGACTGTTATTAATTATTAGGCAACACTCTGCAGTTAATGAAACAATTTGACATAAATGATCCCATTAATTGTTACATAAGATAGGTATTTGTTGTCATCATTCTTTACAGTTGAAGAAACAGACTCAAGGGAGTTAAGTGACCTGTTCTAATCTTCATTGTTGTTGAAGAATCAAAACTATAACCAGGGTGACCTTTCATAGAGATAATTGACCATTTAAGAAAGGTATTTGGGAGGCAATAAGGAAGGAAGAGATTCTCCATGCTTTTAATGTTACTAAATCCATAAACAACCTCCTGTTGTCTCTACATATAAACGGTCCTCATTATTACTACATTATACAATGTGAAAAGTTTTAGTACTATAGGGGAAAATATTAAACTTATTATAAACCCAAATTATTTAGTCATTCAAGTGAAATATAAGGATGATCAAGACACAGGCTCTATCTTCAAAGCTTTCCCAATCCAGTTGAGGGAATGGGTGACATCTTGCAAACTAATAATTTTTCTACCAAGACAGGAGCCAAGTTTCACAGAAGCCCAGAGACCTGCCTGGAGGATCTAGGCAATGATCTAGGAAAGAAGTGTATTAGGTTAACAAAAGGGAAAAGGAAAAAAGAAATCCAGATTTTGTGGTTAGAAGATGTGAGCTCCAGTCCTGATTCTGCCAATTACAGTGTGATCTTAGGGAAGTCGTCTAGCTTCTCTTTCTTTGTAGCAAAGAAAAATAATAATACTGGACTCAATGAGTTATTTCAAAGATGATCTGAGATAATATGAAAACATACTTCCTAAACTGCAAAGCGCTATTAAACAAAAGGCTAACCATGTTCGGACTGTTTGAGTGACAGTGTAAGCTTGTGTGTAAGTGTGATGAAGGCAGGACTGGGTTCTTCTCACTGGTTACAGTGCCCAACAAAACTTCATGTTCCCAGAGAGAGATATCAAGAACAGTCTGATTGCAAAAGAGCTCTGACTTGGGGAAAGAAAAAGGCCAATGTTTGTCCTTAGTGGCCCGGGCTGCCCAAGCCATCCCTGGGGTGCAGAGCTGAGAGGTGCAATGGAAAAAAGACGGCTCTCACAGGAGGAGTTGGCCTTAAACAGTAGCTCCAGATGGAATTTCAGCTGGAGGCATACAGCAGCAGCTGAGCTCAAAGAAATAACTGAGGTTTTCTGGACCTACTCTCTGGCTGGTAGATGAGATGAATCAGAAAGGAATAGAGGACAGGTGGTGCAAGCAGAAGGGAAAGGAGATGGGATGAGGAGAAGCAAAAGAGAGGTCACGATATAGGGTTACATTCTAAATCCTTTGCTTGGGTGGAAATTTTCAACTAATATAACTGCCATTGGATATTGCTATCGCCTCATGAAGAGATACTTTTTAGAAAGAGGATAACCACAGATTATGAAAGTTGGAAGAGACCTTTAAAATGCTCTAATCTAACACTTTCATTTTACAGATAAGATGAGGGTTAAGAGAAGTGAAATTCAAAGTCAAAACATGAGGTCCCGAGAAAACAGACCAGGATTCAGGTCTTCTAATTCCCATGTCAATTTGTTTCTCACTACTCAATAATTGAATTAAGGTGAAGTTTGAAGTGCTGTAACAAATAAACCCAACACTGCAGAGACTTGAAGAATGAATAAGGATTTTTCTCCATTCACATAACAGTCAGAATGTGAGTGGTCTATGGGGTTGGATTTCCCAGGAAATGAACTGATGAGGAAACTTGCATGCCAGAGCATTACTTACGGAGTACTTTCCAGAACAGCGACCGGCAGAGGGCTGTTGCAACTGCAACAGAAGCTTCAGCCAATACCATAGGAAGCTCTAGAACTGGGATGCACTTTACCATTGTCCAAACTTGAGGCATGGGAACCAGGCCTGTTGACCATACATTGACCAATCACTGGATGTGGGCTGCACCTGAAGGAGGGAGTGGAACATAAGGTGGGGTAGTTCTTTCTGGCCAAGAACAATGTTTGAAAAATCCAAATGTGAATCCTCAACAGCCTATGACCCCAGAATCTGAGGGAAGGAGTATTCCAGGCCTGAAGGGGGAAATATAGATTTCCAAAGCTGGGTTACCATATTGTCTGGGTTCATGTCTTGGGAAGGAGATAGCATGGTGGAGACACACCAATATCTTAAGTAACAGAACAGGTAGTGGCTGAGATTCTGTTGACAAGAACTCAATGGCATGGTCATACCTAATCTCAAGTGCAGCTGAGAACAGTGGGCTTGCCGTGAAGCATGCGCCCAGCTGCATCCACTATCTGTGAGAGAGCATATACAAGGGTATTTATTTTTTTGATGTAATATATGTTTAAATTATCTGTTGTTTTATTCCTCCCTTTGGGGCTGGATAACACATGTTCCTTGAGACTCTTCTGTCTCCTATTATTCTCCAAGGTAGTGGTCAAGCCAGAATGCTCTCTAGATAGAGGTCCTTCTCACCTGCCCTTGAAGTGACCAGAAAACTATCAAAGAGATTTTCAGAAGCTATCACTCTGTTCTAGAGAAAACCTAGATTCGAGGGTTTCTCCATACCCAGTAAAATCTGGAGGCACAATGGCTTATAGTTTTGCCCCTCCTTATGTATGTGATGCACGTTGAGCTACAGGTGGAAGTTTCGTTTATGTCATCATTTGTTAATATTCCGTCTCTCTCTTCCAAAGTCTAGCTGGTCATAGCAGTATCTCTTCTGGCTCAATGCCCAACACAGCCTGACCTCACGTATTTTATATCAGAACCTTATAACTTAACTGCTTTTTGAAACAAGAACTAGATTTGTCAGGATCCGGGAAGTGTTTCTGAGTATTCCGTCCAAAATCCTAGAACTGAATTAATAATTCCAATTCTCTGAAACCCAACAAAGCCTTCCAAAATTTCAATGCAAAATCATTTTTTTCCCTTCTTTCCATTTTTGATTCTATAGTCACATTAAACCCACAGAGCCGTCTTTCTATAGACATTCTCTTGGGCTTCCAATCCAGTGAAGGAGGAACTGGGAAAGATACTCAGATGCTTCTAAGGGTCATGCAGAGAGCATAGCTGGAGTCAAAAATGTCGAGATGTGCACCCCCCAACTTGCAGGGACTCCAATCACCGAGGAGAAATGACCAGCCCTGTTCTTACTAATTCTTCTTTAAAAAATGTTCTTACCAATTCTTCTTTAAAAAATGTTCAGAGATTCGTAGAGCTTTCATTAGGAAAGCTCTGAATATATAGAGCAATCCTCACCATTGCTTTCTGTAGTCGGTGCTTTGCAGCTTACAAAGCACATTTACATCCATTGACTTAGATATTTCAAAAAAAAAAAAGGGTGCAGGCATGTACCTATGCCAGGGGATATGCAGAACCATCCACTGAAGTGCAGGAAAGGAAATATCAGAGCCCGAGTGTTTTATTAAATAGCAGAAATGGATTTTTATTAACATCTAATACATGGATTGATATTGATGACATTTTGTCCCTGTGCTGAAAGCCCAGATGTAACTTATAGGAAACATGTTACCTGAGGGAAGAGTGAGAGCTTCACAACATTGAAGGCTCAAGTTGGGTTGCAGACTATCTGATCTAGTTTTAATTAAACAAAGTCTCCTCTCCCGAACAAAGTGGATGCTTGGCTCAGAAAGAAATCCCAAATGGAAGTGAGTACTTAGAACACAAGCAACAAAAAAAGGCAGGGCTGACCCTTCCACTCCTAGTAAGAACGCAACTGTATAACCACCATATTATAAGATCAAAATAATAAAGACTTACTCATATCTAAGAAGTTGGCCAAAAATTTTTGTAATTATCGTAACTGTTTGAAGTACCATTTAGCATCCACTACGATTAATAATGAACCTTATCCTTAATGTATATTATAACTTGATATGTTAGCTAATGATATAAGTGATGGGATTTACAAATATATAAATATACATATATTGGGGTTACACACACAAATACATTTTTAGCAACAGGAAACACTCTCAGAAAGTTTGGGAGACCATTGCCATAAATCATTTCAACAATTCTTCATGGTCACCCTGTGAGTGGTATTATTTTGCAACTAAGAAAACAGAAACCCAGAGACTATGAGCTATAAAACTTATGTGGAAGTGAAGACCAGCCACCAATGAAACTGGCAACCCAAAAGCTGAGTGAGCGATTCAGGCAAACATCTGTGAGAATTAAAAAGCAAACCCCACCCCTCTAACTACTGAGTCGCAGGCTCTGCCCTGTTCTATTCCTAAAAGATTATACCAGGAAAGCTGGCTCCACAAAGAATATCTCATTCTATCAGACTGAACGATGTCACCCTGAATCCTGGAAGCCTGCAGAAACATCATCCTTTAAGAAAAAAAGCCAGGCATTTGTCCTAGGATGCTTTAAAGACGCTGTCACCATCCCCACCTACAAACACAAATGTTGCCTTAGTATATGCCTGAAGCAGGAAGTGAGACCACAGTCCCAAGTGACAGAAGCTGACTTCACAAGGGGTTAGGGGAAGGGGGGAGACTGATTGTGGCAAAAGCCAAGGTTTCTCGAAGTCATCCCTTTGGGGGTTGCAATGTTTAAAAGAAAATTTGCTCCCACCACTAAAACTCACTGGGTGGAAATCGCCCTCGGAAGAATGGAAACCCATTTCCCTCTGCAGCAATCCAGTCAGCTTCCCCAATGCTCAGAAATGTGCTGTGCTCAGCATTTCTGTGCTGATGCAGCATCCATGGTCCAAAAGGCGGCCGGCTGCAGCAGCCACAGCAGCAATTGCTCTAGGGGGTGGAAATCAGCTCGCACCATTTCTACCTCATTTGGCAGCAGAAGCACCGAGTCACAAGGAAGATGAGGTTCTAGTCCAGAAGCAGCTGGGCTATGTCACTCTAAAGGTGGTGAGTAAAATGGCTATTCACTGGGGCATTAAGTTTTTGTGCCATTTTCCTAAGTGAAGATTCTGGGTGTAAGCAGATATGTGTGTGTGTGTGTGTGTGTGTGTGTGTAATTGTACACATGAATGGGTACTCATATTGTCACTGAGCAGCAATACTTGGATATCTGTAAGTGGAATAAATAAATAGAATGCAGTGTTGTCGAACTGGAAGGGGTCATAGAAATCGTGCTTTCCAAGCCCCTTATTTCACAGAAGAGGATCTTGAGGTTCAGAGAAGTGAAGCCTTTTGCCAGAGATTACAGAGTTAACCGGTGGCCAGGTCTAGCTTCTCGTGTCCTGATGCCCAGTGCAGGATTCTTCCCATTGCTCTATGTGGGTATAAGATGACTGCCTCTATGCCAGGAGACCTGTATCCCTGGGAATAGGCTGAAACCTGCAGCCGCAGCATCAGTGTCACCGAGATCCTTCTCGATGTTTCCAGTAAACATGGGAAGCCATTTCTAACTCACTGCAAGCTGGGGCACAGAAGCAAAACAGCAGCACGTGTTTGTCATAAATTGCTCCAGTCCTAATGGTCACCTCCTCCCCCGAGGTTATTCTTCCGGTCACACTGCAAACAAAGTGTATACAGCACTAACGAATCTTCTCAGCAGGGTCAAGTGGGCTGTTGATAGGGCTGGAGAGTATGCTTCATCAATAATATCCCCCTTTGCTTGGAACAAGTATTTGCTGAGTGCCACCCATACGCCAGGCACCATCATATTCTTTATATCAGTACATTCTCATTGCGGCGCCGTGAGGCATCATTACCCATCTTGACAGTAACACGGAGGGTGGGGGAGGGTCGCATAGGCAAGCTATTTTGGGTCTTTGAAAAGTTCCTAGTTCTTCCAAGAATTATGGTTTTCGAAACAGTTATTTTCTGTGATCCTCCTTACCAGAATGACCACTGCCCCTGAAATGGAAGGAAATGTTCTCTCCTTAACGAAAAGCCATTATCTGCAACATTCTGGATCAAATGTGTAGTCAGATCGAGGAGAATGACATTGAACATTTGCAGGCTTGGACTCTAAATTAGGCATTGTATGGGTCTTTGGGGTTTTCTCAGGTTTTTCTCCTATTTTTCTGGGTTCTGGTTCAAGTGAAGATTGCGCAGCACGTTTAGGAACCCTGGCTTTTTAATACAGCTCTACTCCTAATTATGTGATCCTGACCAAAGTTAGTTTACTTCTCTGAGGCCTCTCATTGATAAACTGACAACGAAGACTAAATTATCTCTAGCCCTCCTTTGAGCATGGAAATGCTTGTGCATGAGTTCATTCATTCACTTACTCAAGTGTTTCCTGAGTTCCCATGACGCGCCAGACGTAGGAAGGAATTTTAGGGAGAACTGCCTCCAGCCCCACACCTTTCAAGCCTGCAGGAATTACTTGCACAGGAGTAGTTCTGGTGAAGCTCCATCAAGACACTGTCCAGCATGCTTTCTGTAAACTAAGTACGCCCTCCCTCAAGTCCCCTCTCAGTTCGAAATGAAGAGAATTTCCTTTCTGCCGGCTCTTTTGTATAATAACATTTATTGAGTACTTAGTAAGACACAGTGCCAGGCACTATGCTGGATCATTTTTATGCCTTACGTCACTGAATCCAGACAGTAATCCTATTCAGTAGATCATATGATTAGCCTCGATTCACAGATGAAGAAACTGGCAACTTGACCAAAATTGCAGTTAGAAAGTAGTGGGGACAGAGTTTCTGTTTGTGCTAATGAGAAAGATTCAGGCATGGATAGTAGTGGTAGTGGTTGTCCCACATTATGAGTGTACTTAATGCCACTGAATCGTACGATTTAAAATGGTTAGGAGGCGCCTGGATGGCTCAGCCAGTTAAGTGTCTGACTCTCAGTCTCAGCCCGGGTTTTGATCTCAGGGTTGTGAGTTCGAGCCCCATGTTGGGCTCCATGCTGGGCATGGAGCCTACTTAAAAATAAAATAAGATAAAATGGTTAAAATGGTAAGTTTTACATCGTGTGTATTTTACCATGATAATACGTATAGCAGTGGGGAAATTCAACCTCCATCGCATCGACTCCAAAACCTTCAAACCTTCAAACCTTCAACTCCAAAACCTTCAACCTCAAAAACATTCCTCCTTCATCCTCACCACAAGACAAGACTCAGAAAGGAGGGTGTACCCTCTCTAACAGAGGCTTAGACTTTTTCCTTTTGTTTGTTTGGTTTGGGTTTTGGTTTTTTAGTTTCTTAGGAAGCCACAAAAATAATGCCTACACATTGGGAAAGTTCCTTTCTGTGTTGAAGGTCAACATGAGCCTATTCTGAATCATAATCAGATTCTCAAATCTGGAAGACTCAGAAACCACTTCCATGTTGTTTCTCCCATTCTTCTCCCAGTCTGTAAGATAAAGCTCTGTCTATAAGGTCAATCCAACTTCAAACACATTTAAATACCAGGTCGTTCCTTTGTACATGTCCTGGTTTACATATTGTGGGGGAGCCGGGATGAGAAAGATATCATTTCTGCCTCCAAGAGTTTGCAATCTAGCAAAAGGGGCCAAGACAGAAATATGAAGAAGCAAAGTCATTGAATAGAATTTCTGAATACCTATGCTAGATGTGAAGATGATAGACATGAACACAACAGTTTTGGTCTGCTGCAAAGATGACACAGAGTCAATGAGAAGGGCCTTCAGAGGGAAGAGATGATATTCTGTGGAGAGAGAAAGGTATTTGCATGGTGGATTTTTCTCCTCATCCATAAAATAGCCATGGACCTATTCCAGATGGTATTAGAGTTTAAATCTCACCACCTGTCCCTCCTTTTTTTCCCCTCCTCTCATTGTTTTTTTACCCTCCTTTCTTTAGGCTCACTCTGTTTTCCTTTTTTCTAATGTTTTCAATTGGACACTTAGATCAGTAATCTTTGGTCTTTTCCTGCACTTTAAGACTAAGTTCTCCTTTAAGCGTTTCTAATGACTACAAGATACAAAGTCTTGATGTGTAGTATTTTAATGAATTAATATTTTACAATCTGGTTTCTTCTTAGACCAGGGAACCATTCAGAAATATCTTTTATTCCCAAAAGCAGGGGAGAAGAAAGTGGATGTTTTTTCTAACGATTTCTCACTAAATTACACTGTAGTCAAATAATACAATCTGGGGGTGCCTGGGTGGCTCAGTGGGTTAAAGCCTTTGCCTTCGGCTCAGATCATGATCCCAGGGTCCTGGGATTGAGCCCTGCATCGGGCTCTCTGCTCCACGGAGAGCCTTGTTCCTCCTCTCTCTCTGCCTGCCTCTCTGCCTATTTGTGATCTCTGTCTGTCAAAAAAATAAATAAAATCTTAAAAAATATATACAATCTGTATGACATCATATCATAGTATTTGTTGAGACTTCGTTTGTGGGCTACTACAGGATCAAGTTTTGTAAATGTCCCATGTAGCTTAAAAAATGTAATTTTTCTAATTCCTGATAAGGGATTTCTAAGGTTGCCCACTACAGCAAGCTTGACAGTGTGGTGTTCAAATGTTCTATATCCCTTCTAACCATTTCTACAATTACCAAGAGAGGTACCTTGAAATCTCTTCTTATCATACCTAATTTGTCTTTTTCTTCCCAAGATTACATCATTTTTTTCCTGTTATATTTGGAAGCTATGTTTCTAGGGGCATACAAGTTTAGAATTGTTCTTCTACTTAATTGTTCTTCTTACACTGGTTTTTACTTGGAGAACATCTTAACCACCATGATGTCTTTTGTCTTCAAGTGTATTTTATCTGACATTAGTAAAATACACCGGTTTTCTTCTGACAGGTATTTACCTGTTATTTCTTTTCCTATCCTATTCCTTTCAACCTTCTTGTTAACATGTTTTTTAATGCATCTCTTGCAAACAGCCCATAGCTAGCTTTTTATTTCTTGTCCAACTATATTTACTTCCCTTAAGCTTTACTATGCCATTCAAAGAATATTCCTATATCTCACCTGAAAATTGTAGATACTAACTTCTGGGAGGTTTTCAGGTTTCTTATTGCCAGAAACGAAGGGTCTAGGACCCTGTTACTTAAGATTTCTAAGGGTGTGTCTTCTCCTTTCTCCCTTTGGGGTGTTAAAATTGGCCCTTTCTCTCACTCAGTCTGTACTGTTCCATCGCATCACACCAGTCCTACCTGTCATCTTCTTCTTCCCAGACATCCCCCAAAGAATTTTGCTTCTACAGCTGGAGTCTTCAGTGTCTCCTCTTTATCCCTGCTAATAGATTGTACCAGAAGTGAATGATGATGAAGATATTCTAGATTGGCACTTCCTTGAAAACAGACCTTAACAGCAAGACTCAGTTCTTCAAAAGAAATGGAGTTACTTAGACCCTTGGAAAATGTGGTTACAATTGCCCTTCTCTGCAATTAATGATAATGCCATTACCACAAGGCATTGGGGAACTTCTCTGGCTTTCATCAAGAACAAATTATACTAATAGTCTTTCTTTGCCAATAGCAACAAAGATACCCCTTTTTAAAGGTAAAAATCAATGTCTTTAATATTTGTTGAGCATTTACTACAACAACGCACTGTGGTAGTTTTGTTTTGTTTTGTTTTGTTTGCATTGTGTGATTTTATCCTGACAATAGCTCTCTGAGGTAGATATAACTATTACCCCTGTAAGTGGAAACCTCCAAAGCGTGGGGTTCTGTGAGAGCTGTGCTCAAGCCCAGTGAGAAAGCAAGTCAACAGGCTCCACAGTTTCCCAATGAAGAATTCTACCTCTTCTCATCTGTCCCCAACTGTGGTTTACTACACAAATGCGCAAGCCCTTTTGCCTTTGACTTCCAGGCACCAAGTAACTGTGTAGCCTTGGGCAAGGTGCTTCTCTCCTCTGGGCCTCCACTTCCTTATCTTTTAGCTCTAAGATTCTCCCGTCTGACCACTTCACACACCATGGAACCAAGACTGCCAGTCAACCTGGGGAGGCAGAGCTGTGTAGTAGAGCGAGTATGTGGTCTCATGTCTGTCTCGACTCTAAAACCCACACCTGTTCTAGAGAATCCACCCTCTCTGGGAGAAGCCAGAGACCTATGCAAAACCAGCACAATTTCAGAAGTGCCAGCAAAGCATCCTGTTTTCCCCAAATAGCCATCATTCGCTGGCTTACGGGTTCCCAAAATGTTATTAATTGATGTTATGGCCTTTTAAAAATTTCCTCAGAGAAGAAATGTGGGTAGATGCAGGTTACTGAGTTGGGATCTTGTTGCGCAAGCATTGGGAGGGAGCTGCTTGAGAGGGAAGAAGAGAGCAAAACAAAGAAAGCTTGGAGCTCTGGGGAAGTAGGAAGAACCCCTACACCCTCCACTTCCCAGTGAGAGAGGAATAAGGCTCAGCAAGGGAAAATGATGTGTCCAAGATCACTGCAGCAAAGGAAGTACCAGAACCAGTTCTTCTGGTTCTTCTCCGGACTCCCAGACCAGTAGCCTACAACACCCAGTGTCTTGGGGCTTGCCTTGCAGCCTCCTGGATTAGGCAAGGAACTCTCTTGGTAACACTGTGGCTATTGACATGCAATGTGTAAGGAACGTGGAATGAAATGCCATCTTTTCCTGTCCTAGGGTAGCCAAATAATTTAAACATGTATTAAACAGAGAAACAATTCCCATAAAAACTAAATTCCCATTGTTTCTTTCATTCTCTCCTACCTTGTCCATCACTTGCTTCCGTCCACTATTTCCCTTTGTAGTCTATCAGCTCTGAGTCTCAGATCATGCACCAGAAACTGGGAACATCTCTGCCAAGCAGGAGTCCTGCTTATCATCCCTGCCTTGGGGGAGACAGGAAGCAGGAGATCACCCAGAACAAAACCGAAGTGTATTCACCTTGGTTTATGGTCCCCCATCCCGAGAATTTCCCCTGGGAAACTCTGCCCTCAAATGAGCCCCTAAATCTGTTTCTATTTTCCAACTCCCCTCCCCCCACCCCATTCCAGGTGATGAAACACTGAGACTGGTTAAGATGCTGCTTAAATGCAGAATGTAGAGGACACCTGGGTGGCTCAGTGAGTTAAGTCTCTCCCTTCAGCTCAGGTCATGATCTCAGGGTCTGGGGACAGAACCCCACATTGAGCTCTCTGCTCAGTGGGGAGCCTGCTTCCCCCTCTCTGCCTGCTTGTGATCTCTCTGTCAAATAAATAAATAAAATCTTTTTTAAAAAAATAAAAAATAATTGCAGAATGTTATTATCACCATGTATCATCCACATCAGTTTTCTAGGTCGTCCTAGATGTCAGAATGATGCAAGCCAACATTTTTATTATTTAGGATACAGTATACTAAGTTTATGTTGATTACTCTAAGTATCATCTTTGAAAGATAACTAGCATTAAAGTGTTGATAATGTTCCACTTTTGCAATCATATTTGCATAGTGTACAACAGAGTTTAGCAGGAAAAATTATCTTAAGTGGTGTTTCTCATCTGCTCTGTCAGTCTCACACTGCTTGCTTCGACTTGGTACATGAGGCAGGACAAACGTTTACAATTTTTTTTTTTATATCAGCTTTACATTATAGAATGTTATTCTTGTCCCTTCTGGGAAGCCTGCAGCATGGAGTTGTCATGGAAAAAGCAGAGTCTTGGGGGCCGGTCGTAACTGAATTCCAATTCCAGCTTATGTACTTGAGAAAGTGATTTAACCGCTCAGGGAAGCAGCCACCAGCCACCTCTTCCGTAAAATGGAGTTAGCAAGGCAGCGAGATTGCAGATAATGTATGGGAAACACCTAGACAGCACCGGGCCTGAAAGGCAGCAGCCCCCTTTGTTCCACATACAGTGTTTTTAAATGCCCCTTGACCGCATGCTGAAATTAAAGCTGGGAAGTAAGCTGACATTCCCTGCACCACACTTCTGGCTAACGATTCTTTGGCCTTCCAGCAGAGTTATATATGCAGATAATCTGTTTGATGCTGTTCAACACAGAAGGGACGCTGATTTTATTTTAGAACAATAGTTGACTGTCTCCCGAGTGTCAGCTACTGGGAAATAAATATTGTAGATTTCATTTATCCATTCATTCATTACAAACAAGCTATCCTCCAAACGACCCCCTCATTCTTCCTTTCTCCCATTTACTTTTTTTTTTTTTTACACTCCCCCCAGGCCTATTACAGTCTCTTGCCCAATTGGATGTTATTTTTCATTTCTATCCTGTCACCACCTAATGTCCAAATTTATTTAAATCATCCTCAGACACAATCCTACAAGATATGAATCACGTTCAGGGTTTTTCTCCCCCCCAACCCCCCGCCCCGACTGTCAGCTGTCTCATTTATGATTGACAAGATTTCCATTTCAGTAATTTCTACTAATTCTGCTTCAAATCTGTATATCTAATGAACACACCAATCGGCACCTCATTTTTAGTCAGGACCATTTTTTTCTCGTGCAATGCACTGACTTCATAATTTGCAGTACAAGGTAGCTGCCTCTAAATGAAACTCGAAGAAAGCCTTGTCCAGTTTGCATGAAAACAGTCTCTGGCATGTGAGTACACCCATAATATCCTCTCTAGGCTCTCATCCTTTATGCATATGAACACTGTTTGCATGCTGCCGTCATAAGAACAAAAAAGAAAAACAGTTTGTCTGCACCGAAAAGCAAAAAAAAAAAAAAAAAAAAGCAAAAAACACAGTCTAAGTTCTCCAATGCAAACGCAATCTGACACATGCTAAAAATTGCCTGAAGCACTGGTGAGTTATAGATCTTCTCCCTGGGGCAGATAATTCATAAGGAAATAGCTTCATGCCCTATGTAGCAATTGAACAAAAATATTTACTTGCAGTAATATCAGATGATAAGGGGAGCAGGGTTTCTTTCTGGGCAAGGGGGGAGGGAGAGCCCTGCGGTAGAGGCCCATCATAAGCATTGCAAATGAATCATTAGTCGTCATCCTGCAATCTAGGTCAGGATGGAGCCAAAGGGAAGGGCTTTTAAATGGGCTACAGGGCTCAGGTTGGATCTGCTTCTGTGAAGGCACAAGAGGCAGACACTTATGTTGTGGTGAGGCATTCTAAAGGGAATACAAAAATGCTTTCACCTGAGAGAGGGACCTTTTCCTGACCCAGAGAGTAATCAAGAACAAAGAGGGTTGTACTTTCAGATGAATGCCATTTAAACACACACACACACACACACACAACTTTTCTCTAAGCATTCTGTATTCAACTTTGCAGGCCCTGAAGAGTGTCTACCAGATAGATGTTAAAAAGGAGAGAGTACCTTTCAGACTCAGAAACCTGTGGGTTGTCTTTTAAACAATGCAATTTTACGCTATTTTGGTCGAAAAGGACTTTTCAAGTCATCTACTCCAGGCATCTTGTGTTGAATAAGAGGATATGAAACAAGAAAAGAGGGACCTACTTGCCCCAAGGGCATACGAGTCACCTGCACACAACTGTTTAATTTTCTTTTATTTCTTAAAGATTCTGTTTTGTGCAATAGGAATAATTAAATAAGGCAGAAACAAAACAAATTGACTTGGCAACTGCCACCTGATAAACTAAATTGGTGTCAGATATTCTTGCCAGGTGCCTCAGCCTTCCCCCAAAATGATTCTGAAAGGCTGCTGCTTGGTGGACCACTGTCTTGGGGGTCCTTCCTGAAAACCTCCGGCCCTGGCATGTTGGGGTACTCAATCCACTTGGCCAAAGGCTCTGAGACCTTTGTGTGACTCCTGCCCTACCCCTCTGGGGCCACAGGAGGCTGGCAGTGTGTGTGTTTCAAAATACATTCTGAAATATCACTAAAACTAGAGACATTTAAATAGAAAGACTTGAATTCCAAAATTAAATCCAAGCTATGCACTAAATGTAGTTGCTAGGGTTGGTGGGCTATTTCTTTTATTTGCAAAAATCATAAGAAAACTTAAAGGTCAAATGGCATAGGAAGAAAATAGGCAAGAAAGGAAGAGAATCAGTTTTGTCTTTAACGCTAGATTTGCTACAAACCATCCACATGATATCCAGAAGTAATGTCGCCTTCTGTCTAGGCCTCGCTTTCCTCTGGCTTTTCCTCTTTTGTACGAAGCAGGAAAAAAAAAAAAAAATGATCTCTAGGCATCCAGCATTAGGGTTATGCCATTCCAAGGGTATCTCCAAAACTGACTTATTTTTTGCAAGCCACAGTCACTGTAGAACTCTCTGTAGCTATTTCCAAGATGTGAACTGACACATTAGTGTCTGCTAAATTCATGTAAAGCTTCCGAAGGAGGTAGTTTCACTATTGAAATCATTCTCCAAAATAATGGTGACTGACTTGAGACTAAGAGCTTATGAATCTAACCCTCTAACCAGTATTTTTTTCCCCACTTCACTTTCCAGATTGATTTGTGAGGGCTTTTTTTTTTCCTCTTCCTTCTTTTAAAATATTTGTTAAGGCCTGAAGAGAACTAGGAATATGGGGTACGCAGTACATGTAAGCACACATAAATAAGTCAGAACAAGCCTGGTTCTTGTCTAGCCTGAACACTTCGGTAGGAAAAGAGCTCTGTATTCTATTTCTTCGGCCACCACAACTTGAAGGTTATAGAATATTCTATTTCAGGACACTTTTAGGACGGAGAAGCCCATTTAAAAGTACTGCAGTGTTATTTTGATTTCTGCCACTGAATGAATCACTCCTCCTGAATGCAAACACCAGCAAAGAATGCGTTAGACGATCCACCATCATATTAAAAATTAAATCCGGCTGCATTTCATAATGGGCTTTCCTTTTTAAAGCACAGTTTCATCTTTTCACCATGGAAATTGTGTTCTGATGGCTGTTCTTTATGGTTAACACTGAGGCATCGGCCGAGGTCAGAACCCTGCCTCTCTGAACAGGGAACCAAAATGTCACAGACACATGGTATGCTTGGCAAATAATATATTTCTTTCCAATCTCCTGTGTGTCTTCAGTTTGCCTAGTGTCATGCTTGTGGTAAGCTGAAGAGAGTTTATTTCTCAGGTCTTCTTTCCTTCCTTTGGCGGAACCAGCGGGAGGCGTGCGATTTACAATGAATTCAGAAGTGCACCTCTTTTGATTTTTGTTGTTGTCTTTATTTTAACCTCCAAGAAGAGAGAGATTTAACTCAGTCTTCACCCCAGGCTAAGCTAATACTTAGGTCATGTCTGAGCTCTCTGGGGAACCCCGCTTTATACCATCCGAGGGGCAATGGTGTCTTTTCACGTGGAGCAGCACAGCTGTCCAGCCATATGGGCCCCAAACAGCCCAGTCAATCGGATTTGGGGAGGTTTTACAATGTAATTTCTTAACGTGCTAGTATTTGGGGTGAGTTTGATCAGGGGTAGAGACAGCTCTTAAGCCCAAGGGTTTAGGTTTTAAGAAGCCATCACAAATGTCCCAGCATCTGATCAGACTGGTTAAAAACAGATAAGAAATCTGTGACTGGGGGAGGGGAAAGGACTCCTGACCCCCTCTTAGGAGAGAGCCCCAGGGGTATGCTGTAACTATTAATTCGGCATCAGCTGCCTTTTTTTTTTTTTTTTTTCCTTTTCTTTTTTAACCCGGGGCTCATCATTTAAGGCGTTCCCACTCAGGCCTGCAGAGCATGTTACAAAACCATCTCTCTGCTCCCCTCCCCCCATGCCGCAAGATGAGAGAGCAAATCTCCTGCATTGCAGCAACCGCGCTGGAGGACCGCATTGAAACCGTCCTCAAGCTAAACAAAACCAGGCCTTTGAGAAAAACCTAGAGAAGGGCAGCACCGGTATGTCCTACTGCCTCTCGGGCAAACGCACTCCAAGTCGCAGCCCGGTCCCTCCACGTAGAAGGGGTTTGGAAACTGCCTAAGGCATTCGTAAGGACTAGAAGACAAACAGTCCTGAATCTAAAACCCTCATCAAAATGGTGGAAGTCCTGAACCAAAGTACCGCCAATACAGTTTTTTCCACCCGAAAAGTATTTTAGTTGGAGGGGAACGTTAGCAGAATGGTAAGTCTTCCCCCAGAAAGGTATCCCACACCATGGCCCTTTCCAACTAACTACACAGTCTTCAGAAATTAACAATCTATTGAAGGAAGGTTTTATATATTTTCCCTCTGTTTCTCCCTGTCTCTCTGTCTCGCTCTCGCTTTCAATTTAAACCAAGGCTTTCCTTTTCTTAGAATTTACAAAAACTGCTTATTTTTAAGCTTTCTCGTGGTACGCTGTTGGAAGCAGAAAGCCAGTGCTACGGGGTTTTGAGACTGCTATTCTTTTATTGGGACAAACACTCTGTAATTGACAACAACCCTAACGGCCTTGAAGCTGGCGGGACAGCGCCCAGGGTCACATTTGATCTGGACCCTTCGGGCTCCGCGGGCGCTCATCTGCAGCGACCCCCGCAGGACCGCTCTCCGCCGCCCCGCACGGGCCATCTGATTTGAAGAGCTGCTTTCAGCTGTCGGGGGCTGGTGCTACACCTATCCATCTCTAGGTGCTCTGAAACCAGCGCTGCCCAAGAAACAGTTTTGGTTCTGTTGTTTCTGTTGTTGTTGTTGTTTGAAGTCCTCAAAGAAGAAAAGCCGGAGTAGGAGAAACAGATGGGCCCTGCGTGTGCGGAAATCACCGGGGCTGGCGATTGCCTCCCGCCGCTGCCGAACGCACTCCTCGGGGAAGACGGAAGATTTCTCATTGCTGGCGCTGGGTTTTTGTCGGGGGGTGTCTTTGGGTTTTGTGTTTATGGGCAGATTCATTCTGAGTCCTTCCTTATGACCATGCTAACCCCGTGCTCCCAGAAAAACACACAACACGGCCACAACCATCACAACAAAAGGCACCTCCCCGAAGTGAGTCTAAATGTACGCGGGACGGGTGGCGGCCGGACGTGGAGACGCACTTTTGTGCCTCTCTAATCTCGGGAGTCCATCTGGCCCCGGCGGGCGCTGGGCGGCGGGGCGGGGGGGGGGGGGTGGCACTGTAGGGGAGGGCCGGGAGGAAGGGAGCCGGGATGGGCGCGCGCACGTACCCAGAGGCGCGGGCACGCGCGCCCGCTCTCCTTCACATTCACCTTGACTGCAGGGGGGCGGAGGATGGGACTACCTTCCCCCATCACCACCAGCCCTTCTCCCCAACCCACCCCATACCCGCCGCTGTCCTGCCCAGACTCTGCTAGGGGCTGGGAGGGAGGGATGGTGGGGAGGTGCAAAGGCGCTCGGGTCGCCGCAGCGCCCGGACAGCCGCGTGCTTTCCACAGTGATGTCAACCGCATCCGCCGCAGCACCGCCCCCCCCATCCACCCCCCACCTCGGGCCTCGCCCGCGCCGTCGTCCGCGGAAACCCCCGTCTGGCTCCTCCAGCCGGGGGACGAGAAGCGGGGGGCGTGCCTGTGTCCTGAGCCCCCCACTCCTTTTGCAAAACCGGGAGAAACAGGGAGTGAACGAACCGTGGTACCGCAGCTACTGGGGCGGAGGAAGGGGTGGGGGACGATGGACCTGGGTGTAGGTTTGACGCCCAGGACTGCTGAAGGGAATCTGCCCGGGACTGGTGCAGCCGGGGTTACGTTTAGGGGGCGGAGGGCACGCATCACTGCAGGTGCCGCGCTTGTGGGCACGGCGAAAGCGCCCCCTTCGCCCAGGATAGAAACGGATAAACGGAAGCGCGTGTGAGTGTGGGGGTGCGAATTGCCACCTCCAGCCTTGGCTTTCCCGCTCTTCCGAGCGCTCCCACTTCTCACTTTCCCCAAATCCGCATTTTCCTTGGCACAGCTCTCCCGGAGCAAGAAGGAGAGGGAGGTACCCGGGGGCAGTGAGAATGACGTGTGCTGGTGCAGAGAGCGGGTGGGGGGCTGCGGGCCCCGCTCTGTGGACCGGCTCCTAATCCTCTTGTTTTCGGTACAGTCAGCAGATGTGGCTTCTTTTAGCTGAATAATCGGTTAAAGGAATAATAATTTTTAAAAAGGAGATCGACCTCACCCAAAGAGGATGGCGAACGAGATTAGGGCTGGGTAAGGATAAATTAAAAGGCTCCAAATTCTGTCTGTCCCTCTCAGCCTTCCTCTCTATCCACCTCCCCCTCCCTTCACCGCCCTCCCCTCCCCCCCTTCTTCCTCATCCCCTGCAATCCGCACTCGACGCGAGTTCACGCGGAGGGCTGGATTTTCAGGCTGAACCGCAACTTGCGCTGCGCGTTATTATTATTCATCTGAGGGTGCTGCCGCCACAACCTTTGCCTCCTGCGCTCCTCTCCTTCCCCCCGGCCGCTGCCGCCAGCAGTGCAGTCCCTCCTGCACGCATGCTCTGGTTCACCGAAGGGAGATTCTGAATTTTTTATCGTGCTCATGATCATCATCATGATGTTCCTTATCATGGTTATCATTTCCTCCTGCCAGGTGGAGCGACCACCAGCGCCTTCTCGCCACCCGCCCCTTCCCCAGCGAAGGAAGCAATTCCGGCCGGGCCGCGGCGGCCGCTCCCTAGATGCGGGTTTCCTTTACCTCTCCGCATCCTTCCCTCTTTCATCTGCATGTATGTATCTTGATTCCTTTATTCCAGTAGATGTATTGCCTTTCTTTGGGCTGGCCGAAACGCTGAGGAATGCCACCAGTCTCTTCAAAAGAAGAACAAAAAGAGGAAGACCTTGAGTGGACCCCAGGACAAAGCACTTTGGGCTCGGCAAGAAGGGATGCGCGGGAGCGCTGACTCGGAACGAGAGTGATCTCCGGTGCCAAGGAGCGCCCACCCAGCGTGCGGACCTATGAGGGTATTCGGATTGAATTTTATTTATCCTTTTGGCATGCTTGAACAGTGACACTGTTGGAGAGGGCTAGGGTTTGATTTTGTTTAGTTTTTCTGGGAAAGCGAGCTGAATGGTGGGAGATCAGATAGACCTTAAGTTGGCTTTCCTGCTCCCCTGCCTGGCCTTCTCGAGATCCGGGTGTTGGAGAAGAGAGACTGGGAAGCAGAAGGCTTAGAAAAGAGTAGGCACCGGAGATGTTGTCGGCGAGCTAAGGGAAGGTTGAGGTGAGGGGTAGGTGAGTGGAGACGGGACAGCTGGAGGAGGATTTTGAAAATAGGAGGTTTCTTTAAAACCCCCCCTTTGGGTTCACAAGATGAGTTTTGCTGGGGAGGAGAATATGGTTGTCTGTCCGTAGAAGCTCTGAGAAATTGATGAAAAATTGATATGTCCATGTACACACATAAGGAGGCGTCTGGATTTGTGTGTAAACAGAGCAGAGAGGTGGAGGAAGGCATGGAGGGAGGGGGCTTAAAATAATGTCTTATTATCCCTTTGGCTTTGGGGACTCTTATCCTCTGTCCCTCCCTCTTTTTTGACCCAGGGATCCAGCTGCATTAGACACGAGTGACCTTTTAAATCTACACCCACCCTTTACCTGGTAAAGCCCGTTGACAGTTTGGGGTGGGGTGGGGTGGGGTAAGGAGACTGGTAGGGGTGTTTTGAAGACATATATATATTCTCTCTCTCCCTCTCTCTCCCTCTCCCCTTCTCTCCCCTCCTCCCCTCTCTCCTCCCTCTCCCCTCCTCCCGTCTCCTCCCCTCCCCTCTGTCTCCTCCTCCCTCGCTCTCCCCCCATCACTCTTTCTCTTCCTCCCTCCCACCTCCCTCACTCCCTCCCTCCCTGCTGCATTTTGCATGAGCTATCTAGGTCATTAGCATTTTAGCGTATGCAAGACTTGACAAAGCTGATGAGGGGCCAGATGGGCCTCGCTCTTATGGTTTTTTTTTTTTTTTCCCTTTTTTTCCCCCTCTTTTCCTTTTTCCCCTCCACCACTTGGGACCTGAGCAAGAGGACTGCAGCAGGCGAGTTTCGGAAGGCTGCCTCCCCGATCCCGGCCCGGAGCGAGGCGGCTCGCCCCTGCGGCACGCCCGGACAGCCTGCGCCCGCACTCAGCCAGAAAGGTAAAGGCGGCGGCGGCGCGCCCTGCCCTGGTAGCCGCTGCCAAGCCCCCGCTGCCCTCCGCGTCCTGTGCCCTGGACTTCCTCCTCCACCTGGTCCCCCTCAGTTTACTGGGCTAAACTGAGGGTGAGAGGTGGGTGGGTAGGGTTTGCTGTGCTGGGGCGAGGTGGGGTTGGTGTTGGGTTGTTTGTTGTTTTGGGGGGGTTGGTTTTTTTTTTTTTTTTTCATTGTCTGGATCTGCAGGGGAGGCGAGGCGCGAGGAAGGGGCTAAGGGAGTCGGGGTAATTAACACGGGGGAGGCACCCTCCGTCTCCCACTTCCACCCACACCCCCAACCCTCCACCCCCTCCGCTTTGCAGGAAAAAGCCTGGATCCGAAAGGATGGGGGAGAACAAAGAGCCTTTGGAAGACGTCGCTGTTATCTCATTGTCTGTGTGATTGGGGGAGCTGCGGTAGGGAGGATGCTGTGGTCCTGTTCTGCCTGCCTCCCCACCCCCATCCCTCTCCCCGCTGTCAGTGCGCACGCACGCGCGCTTCTTTTTACTTATTTTTCCTTGTTTTCTCATTCCATTTTCTCCCCCCGCCCCCCATCCACCTGTCCTTCCTTCCTCCTTTCCTTCCTCAGGAGAAAGGCCTCTCTCTCCGTGTTCACAGCGGACCTTGATTTAAATGTCCATACAATTAAGGCACGCGGTGAATGCCAAGAATGGGGCTGGCTGAGCACCGTCGGTCCGAGAGGGCCCGCCGGGAAGGAGCCACGGAACCGAGGCGCCCTCCGCAGAGCTCAGCGCCGCGTCTTTGGGCGGGAGGGGTCTCGGTCTTCCGCCGGCCGGGCTGCCCCGAAACCGAGACCTTGGGGTGGGGAAGTGTGCAGTTTGTGACAGACAGGGGGCTTAGAGACACAGACAGGGAGAGAAGCTGATTCTGTGACAGAAACACAGATCTGTGCAAGCACAGATGCGATGGGGGCGGGGGGGGGCGGTTTGCCTCTGAGCGCATGACGGAGTGCTTCTGTGTGCATATTTTTCTCTGGGCTGGGGGCGCATTGTATGTGGGTCGACACCTTCCGTGGCTGTGTTTTTGTTCTGAGCTTAGCTTTTGGTTTGCCCTTAAAAAAAAAAAATAATTTGGCATCCGGAGACTGGCGGTCTGTGCCAGGGCTTGCAGATATATTGTGTTCTCCTTGAGATGGGGGGTAGGAGGTGGGAAGGGGGGGTAGCCAGTTGGAAGGGAGGAGGGAGGTGTTTGTCATTCTTTGCTGTAGAGCTGGAGGCACCTGACAAGCTTAAGGAAGTCATGGGATATATGAGGAAGAAGGAACAAACTCCTGGAAGGTTCACTAGCTTGATGGGGGCTGAAAGCCTGGCCAGGGCTCTTAGGAGCATCTCACTTCCTCCTTGCGGCTGTAATTGTAGTTTCAGGCAGAGATCCAGGAGATGCAGAGGAAGGGAGAGGCGCCATAACCTACATGTACCAAAGGAGGGGGAGGGAATGAATTCCTTCTTAAATGGGAACCGAAGGAAAAACAGATTGTGCGCAAGTGTTGCTGAGGGAAGACTGTTTTGAAAGAGGCTGTCAGGGAATGGAAAGGGCTAGCCCTCCCTCATCCTGGAAGAATCTGCTTCACAAATGAGGCCTTCCTCCCCAGCCCTAGATGGAGAGCAGCAGCTGGTCCTGGGGAGAAGCCCTAGCTGTGGAGAATGGTGGCAAGACCTAAACTCTTAAATTTGCAGGTGGAGAAAATGGTAGAGGTGCAGGTCCCTGCAGAGAAAGGAGGCCAAGAGCTGGATCTCCCCACCAGGAAGGCTGCTACGTCCCTTTCCCCACCCTTGGCAGAGGCCTGTCTTTGCAAGGCTAAGGCCATGAGGGATGCTTGGGATTTTAGTTTGATTCCTAGGCCATTAATAAAGGCCTAAAGGAGTCTCAGATGAAGCTTGCTTATTTTGTTCAGCAAAGTACCCGGCTAACCCACTTAGCAAATTAGTATTCAGAGATGCCATGGAGCCCTAGCCTCATTTCCTCCAAAATACTTATGGAGTACCTCCTATGTGCCAATCATTGTATAATTATTATATCTTGGGTTCTTCCTTTGCCCTCCTAAGGGAGTGTCTGGAGTCGGTTAAGTGCGCTGTACCCCCTCTAGATACTCCCAGAACCTTCTCTGTGGAAATGTGCCACAACCCGCTCACTCCTGCAGAGAGAAGACCGCAGTTCTCATCATGCAAACTGTGGGCATGGTGCTATCTCTCAAGTCCCAGAAGTCAAGTTTGGCCAAAGGACAGAAAAGAGCACTCTGGCCTCTGAGCCTTAGTCCTCGTTGTCCTAATAGTCAGCGGCAGCCACTGCCTTCAAAACAGACCAGCCTCCAAATGGTGCCTTGTTGGGGTGTAAATCCCCTTTCCTCTCCCCTCCCTCTTACCTAAGGAGGCTGCTCTGGTGTTGGGCTGGGGGTAGGGTGGGGGGGAGGCACGGTTTAAGCCTCTGATGACCAACACTTTGCCCCACGCTTGTGGGCGATAGTGGGATTCGTCTCTAATTGCTTCCCCATAAGTCCATCAGACATGGCCGTGCCCTTTCACTGATGCGCCTGTCCGTCAGTACAATCTCCAGATGCCTCCCCAAGTAATGGCCCTTTTAGGTGGAAACCTAACACGCTTCTCCCTGAGAGCTTAAACCACAGGCACCATGGACATAGCCCCCACCAGGTTCCTGAGGCTGATAAACTAGGCAGGGAGGGGCATATTTTTTATGACTTATATAAACTCTTGTTCCAGAAAGCATTTCATGGGTGTGGGAGTGTTCTAGGTTTGCCGGGTCTGTGTGCCTGGGTGTGGGGGTTTTCCTGTGTTCACCAGGTCTCGTTGTGAAATGTATTTTTATGTGGGGTTTTAATGGCCGAAAATGGCCCAGATGAATGCACCACTTTGCCCCTGGTGTAATTTCAAGGCCCCTTTTGTGTTCACCAAATAGAGGCATCCGAGCGAAGGTCAGTCTTAGCTTCTTGCCTTCTGTTATATTCAGGGCCTATTTATACCTGCTGATACTTACGTAAGAAAACTGAGATTTATGCCCTTCCAAGGCATTTCTTTAACTCTCAGCATCATCTGCTCGCTTGTCTAGTTGAGCCCCTCTAGTTACATCCTCAGCCTTGAACGAAGGGAAAAACATTCAATTTTTAAAACACAGGACGTGTTAAGGCAGTTCGCTGATTGAATATGCCAAGGTGGCCCCCAGGAGTCCCTACCCATCACCATCATTATGGGCCTCATGACTGGGAGCTCCTCTGTTGCTCAAGGTGACTGTACCAGATACATTAAGATGGATTTAGAAATGTTATCAAAGGAAAAAATCGGTAATATTATTCTTTCTCCTGCCAGAGACGGCCCAGGCCCAGATCTCTGTTTAAGCAGAAAAGAAACTGATCTTTTAACAAAAGCTAAGGTAAATTTCTCTTATCCTTTCTGTCACCAAAGGGGTGGGGAGCAGGGATAGGTTTTGTGGCTTAGCCAGAGAAGTGAATAACGGGGTAGAGGCAGACTTTCCATCAGGCATATGCCCATTACACATATATATGTACATTTTCTCTCATAATCCTATGCATTGCTTACATTTATAGGAAAGCATTTAAACACACACACACACACACACATCTATACTCTCTGCACAGGAAGACAATTTTCTCTTTCCCTCAACTTACATAATACCCCCATCCCTTGTTCCAGTCTTAGAATGGAGTCCTCTGGGGGCAGCTGCAAAGCACTCTCCCTAGGACAGATGGAGCCTCCCTTCCTCATCTACTCTGTGGGTGGTTTTAGAGCTCCATGAGTCAACTGGGACCAAAGGCTGTGCTGGTGGTATGTGTGTTTGATTCACGGGGATGAGCATGTCAATAACAACAGTTTGAGAATTATGATACCTAATAAAGATTTTTGTTCTTCCAAGTCCCATCTATAACTCTTTCATTTGGGTGTTTTTGCCAAGTCCTTCCCCATTTGATTCCAATGGAAAACAACAACGACAACCACCACCAAAAAAAAAAAAAAAACCCAAACCTAAAAAACCATTTAATAGTTAATTGCATCTCCAATGTAGACCTAGAACAAGAAAAAGGACTTCAAATGGGATTCGGTCCAGTCCATGTGTGCTGTTCTGTGCCACCCCATCCGGATGCCAGTGGCCTGGAGAGATCTGCACCAAATTTAGATGGCCTGGAAAAAAATGCAGGTTTCACTGAGAGCAGAAAATGTTCCAGGTCAGAAATGAAGAGTCGGCAGCTCTCAAAAGGTTCACCTTTTCATTTTCTTACCCCTCTCCCTTTTGTCTTAAGATAGAAATATTTGCCTCCAAACACGAGGACCTGGGTCATGGCTGCTGACGCCCTCTAGAATAAACCTCCAGGATGACCCGGGGCTTTCCCAGTATTACTGTGGGGAGGCAGGTTTATTTGAAATTAAAATCCAGTCTATTTCTTAGACATGTACAAATAGTGAGGCCTAGAACCTAGAACCTAGGTCACCTTGAGGTGACCTCTTCAAGGCCGTTGTTGCTGGAGAGGAGCGAGCGCGCGCTGCCCAGCCTGGGTGGCAGGGGTGTGGGCTAGGCCTGGCCATCCACCCGGCCCGCGGCCCCACGCCTGGAGCTTCGCAGTGACCTGCATTCCAACGTGCACAAGGCTTTCACTTTTTCTCCTAATGCCCCTGAGACCTCTAAATGGAGCAAGGCGAAGATGAACAGGCGCTGGTTCTGGTTTCCTTTTTCTTTCCTTCCTTGCCCCTGTTTTCCCAGCTTTGATTTTTGTTTTGTTTTGTTTTGTTTTGTTTTGTTTTGTTTTTGTTTCTCTTGCCTGAATCAAGAAACGGGTCCCCGAAGCCCTGGGTATCCCGCATTTCCAAAGCTTCGGGCTGATCCAAGGTGCGGGTGGTCGCGCAGACAGCAGTGTCTTGGGCACAGAGCCCCTGCACGGCGGAGGCAGCCCCAGAGGCCCACCTCTTACCCTCTGCAGCCCACCTCGGTTTCCCCAATTTCGCTCCAGAGCCAGAAGGGTAAACGAAGGTCAAGTTAGAGATAATTACGGAGTCGGTGGGAATGGGGGATGCATCGAGGCGGGGTACATCTTCAGCTTGGAAGAATGGGACACGGCAAACCCAAGGCCGCGGCGGAATGGACTGCCGCCCCCTCCCCCGTTCCCAGCACCCCGGAGCTTTCCCCAGCGAGCTTTCCCCAGCGCACAAGTGGAGGCCTAGATCCTGCGCCTTCCCGCTGCGCACCGCGCTGGCCTTGGCGTGCAGAGGACCCAGGGCCCCCAGGACGGTCCCTCTCCCCTCATCCTTCTCCAGGCCGCCTTCCTG
The DNA here is from genome assembly GCF_030435805.1 of Mustela lutreola. NCBI lineage: Eukaryota > Metazoa > Chordata > Mammalia > Carnivora > Mustelidae > Mustela > Mustela lutreola. The sequence goes on along the minus strand of NC_081290.1, from coordinate 152,613,303 downwards.
TCAGCTCCAGGACCTGCGGTCTCCACGACCTCACCCGGCACCCTGGAAAGCCGCAGGATGTGCGCGCGAGAAAGAGGGGCGGGCATAGCCCAGGGAGGAGGTTGGGAGAGATCCCCATCGAAAAGTCACGGTTTAACCCCTCCCGGGCTTCCCACCAGCCCAGGGCCCGTGTGAAAGCTCTTTAGGGGTGGTTTTAGGGAAGGGAGCAGTGTTTCTGCCCCCAATACGTCCTCGGTGACTCCCCTTACACCGCCCAGCCTCCCCTAACCCCCTACACATGGAGCCCTGGCGATGGGGCCAGGTCGCTGGCACGGGCCCCCAGGACCCAGCAACCCACCAACCCCAGCGACAGGTCCTCGCCATTTCCAAATACCTTCCTCCTCCACCCCCACCACACTCTAAAGTAGGCAAAACAACCACCATGGAATCCTCAACCCAGAAGAAAAACGACAGTTTTCTCCTTCAGCCTTAGCGCTAGTCTCAACACCAGAGGAGATGGAGCCCCTGAGAAGTGGGCTGGAAACATAGGAGCAGACACTCTGTGTCTTCGTGAGCCCCCAAACCCCAGGCCTGGCCCCAGGCAGAGGAGACACTCAGCCTCCCTTCCACTGGTCCGCTGGATGGCGCCTCTTGAAAAAAGAACTTAAACCCCCCTTTTCTTCACTTGCTAGGCCCACCAGGGTGCAGAGTCAGTGCTGTGAGGCTCCTTTGGATTAACAGGCCAGTGCCCTGAAATAACCTTCAGAGCCTTGTCTCAAGGTCATGTGCCCAAAGAAAGGAGGCCAACTGGCCTCAAGAGGCTACCGGTCCCTTCAGGAGGAGTCTGGCAAATGTCATACCACCAAAAGCCTCTGATAGACAGGAGAGTACACCTGGCCTTCACAGGGGGCTTCCCTTCAGCCCCCTCTCACACTTACCCAGATTGATGTGGCAATATTTATTCCCATTTAATTGAGACACTGGTTTAATTTCAGATTGCCTCGGTTTAAGGCCCAGTGGGGTTTTCTGCAGCTCTTTTCCCCAGTGCCTCTACAGAAACTAATTGCTGTTAATATCCAATTTTGGCTTTATTATTCGTTAGCCAATTATGGATCCCATAGCCCAGGCCCCTTGCTGCTTACCGCCTCTGCTGGAATCAGCTAACACTATGCCTGGCTTCTGCTTCTTGCCTTTGCCTCTCTTCAGACCCTTCCCCCACCCCAAGATGATTTACAGGACACATCAGTCATTTGGTTAGTCCCAGTACTTAGCACAGTTGGGGATGGGGGTGTGGTATTTTCGGGCTTTATTATTTTCTCATTTTGAGGGAGACTTCTTTGCAGGTGAAGTAAACAATTTCCACTTTTTAAAAAAGAAAATGCAAGTTTTTTTGCTCTCTCTTCACCACCTCTGGGCTTTCTTTTTCTGGAGCCATTTTTGAAGTAGCCTGTTTCAGCCAAAGGCAAGCACAGTGCCTCAGCCCTAGAGTTTCCTCTCCCTCCTGGAACTCCTGTAATCTCCCCCAGGGCCCTGCCAAAAGCTACAGCTACCCCATGTGTATAACACCATGGGCTCTAACAGTAGAGTGCTGGGACCGGGTCATTTCACATTTCAAGGAGGGAAACATGAAAAAGCAATTTGGGGAAGGCACCATTTTCAGAGATGAGAAGGGAGCTGCTTTTGTCTCTAGAAACCGCTCCTGCTTTAGTTCCTTACAGGGTGGAGCTGACGCCAGTGGAGGCAAGAGCCTTTTAAAAAAGTGGTTTTGTTTTGGGCTTTTTTTTTTTTTTTGCTTCTTTTTATTTGTGTGCCCCAAGTTCACCGACATGCTGAAGCAAACACTTCCCGTTACTTGTGCTCTGCAAACAGGAAAATAAAAGTAAAAATCATAACTGACAGCAGGAAGATCCTTCTTTGTCTGTCTTCCTTTCTTCCCTCATTTTGAAATAACGCTTTACATGCTCTAATGTGCTCTTACAGTTATCTCTAGCACTTCTATAGCAACCTGCATTGTGTCCGCATCAGAATCGATGGAAATAAAACAGAATGTCAGAGCAGCTGGCTTTAACTGAGGCCTTCCTTTGCCACCTGGAGGCCCATCCCCTTCGGAGGAGGCTGAAGAGTCAGCATGGCCAGGGAGCGCAAGGGTCAGGTTATTAAGAGCGAGGAAGTGGGGGTGAATGTTGTGTAGGTCTGGGACACTGTTAAGAAGGTGCCTTACACATAAGGCTCAGTAAACACCACCAAATTGGATGTAATTAAATTAGCAGCAGCTGTCCTGCTTTTCTTGCAGAAAAGCTTCAATTATGCCTTAAGGGATTTGGGGCAGAGGACAGACAGAGTGACCTCACAGAGAACGAAGGGACCTAAAAATGTTTCTGGTTCATCCCCTAGTCTCAGCCCTGCTTGATTCATGCAGGTGTCTGGAGTTTGATTTTCAAACAGTGAATGAGTTTTAGTAAGACTGCATACATGACCATGGCGGGGGTGGGGGTGCAATGGTACATAAATAAATATCCATTTCTATTTCCTTCAACTGTAGTCCCCCCAGCCCCTTGGAAACATCTATAGTCTCAATGGTCAACAGGTGTTAGAAAATTAAGCCATCTCACAGTAATTTGTGAGTTGTTCAATCTCTTAAGTTTCCCAGAGATGTTTCTATTTTAGAAGAAACCCTTAAAGGAACAAGTGGGATTCAGTTGTAGGAGTTTCTTATAAAGGCATCCAAAAGTGGGAAAGCGGAAAAACATCAACTTTCCCACTTTTCATGTGAGGAAAGTATCATTGCCCCTTCATTCCAGACAGACCAGTGCTCCAAACACATAGATATGACATAGTTCATAAGAAAAAAAACATCTTGGGGCAACTGTCTGGCTCAGTGATTGGAGCGTGTGACTCGATCTCAGGGTTTTGTAAGTTCAGGTCCCATGTTGGGTGTAGAGGTTACTTAAAAAATAAAATCGGTGTGTTTTTGTTGTTGTTTTTGGCTTTTTTTTTTTTAGAGAGAGAGAGCATGTGAGTGGGCAAGGGGAAGGAGGAGAGGTAGAGAATCCTAAGCAGGCCCCATCAGCATGGAGTCCATTGTGGGGCTCAATCTTACAACCCTGAGATGGTGACCTGAGTCAAAACCAAGAGTCAAGATGCTCAACCAACTGAGCCACCCACGTGCCCCCCAAAAATAAAATCTTAAAAAAGAAAAGAACACATTTCAGGAACCCCAAATGAATCCTTGTTGGTTCCCTCTTTAAGCTCTGATGGTCAACTAATCCCAAGAGAATGTAGGGAGGAGCCCTGAGCCCTTAAGAAAAACACCTGTGATTTTTTTAAAAAGATTTTATTTGTTTGACAGAGAGAGAAATCACAAGTAGGCAGAGAAGCAGGCAGGGAGGGGGAAGCAGACTCCTTGCTGAGCAGAGAGCCCAATGTGGGCCTCGATCCCAGGACCCTGAAATCATGACCTGAGCCGAAGGCAGAGGCTTAACCCACTGAGCCACCCAGGTGCCCACAACACCTGTGATTTTTGCATAATAAACAGTTCAGGTTAAGGTCACCACATTTAAAGCCAGCCCTTTCAGGTCACTTTGCATAATTGTGGACTCTGATTTCACTATTCCATGAACGACAATTAATTTTTCCATCAAACCCTGGATATGTGATAGGGTGAGCCTTCCCTCCAGAAGTCCAAAGCAAACCCAAAGGAGTTTCAGGCAAAACTGGAATTGGGCAGAGCTTTACTTTGCCCCACTCCAGCCTTGGTTTTGTATACTCTTCTCCCTAGCCGGCCCTTCCCTTGTCTAAAGGAGCTCCTTCTTCTCCTTGACAACCTGACTGTGTCTTGTCCCCACCGTACATCTGTGTTTCCAACAATGGCAAAGCCAGGTCCCAGAGTAGGTCCTTGTAGGGCAAGAGGCAGGAAGGGTTATGACTTTTGTTCGGGCCCATATAGTAATGACCTTCCCAGCTTTCTGCCAGCCAGCCTCTTAGAAAACTTGGATTTGGAAAATGTCAAATGTTTCTCCCATCTTTCCACTCTTCCCCTTCTACCTCAGCATCTTGCCACCTTCGTGTGGACAATTAGCCAATAACATCAGCGCAGCAGGAGAGGTTCTCATCAGAATCTTGCTGCCAGGCCACACTGTCTCCCTGTTGCATTAGACCTGTCTTGCTCAATTCCTGAATCACTCATACTACTGACTAAAAACTATCCAAGACAGCATTTGGGGCATCTAGGATCATCATTTAACGTAATACCAGGGACTCTCAGAAGTCTAGAGGGATTTGGTTTCTTCCTTTTTCTTTTTTCTTTTGAGACTTCTGGGGTATTACAAAATTAAGAAGTGCCAAAAGCAGGGTCACCAAACTTGTAGTGTTCTATATATACTTATAGTTAAGAATTTGAAATGGCCTATGCGGTATGTATAGCATCTTCCCAAAATAGTACCAAAAGTTCTGCCTCTGAGACCCTCTATGATTCTGGAACCCAAGCAGAAAGTCCTGCAAGCTCAGGCCTACCCCTTAGCCCCCAGAGAGAGAGTATAGAATAGCATAGAGGACTGCCAGCTTTGGCATAAGACTACCTCTGTTTGATTCTTGGTTCCATCACTAGGCCTTGTGACTTAGGGTAAGTTGTTAAACCTGTCTGAGCATCTTCTGTAAAAATAAATAAATAAATAAATAAATAAATTAAAATGATGATAATAATGCTAGCCATACTTCGTAGAGTTGTTGTCAGGATTAAATTCAACCTTGCACGTTAATACGTTTAACATAACACAAAGCACTGTTCAACAGAAGTATATGGAAGTGTAGATGGAATTTTAAGTTCTCTAGTAACCATATTTTAAGTCAGAAGAAACAAGTGACATGAATTTTAATACTATGTTTTATTTAACCCAATAGATATAACCCCAAATATTGTAATTCCCACACTCAATCAATACAAAAATGATCACAAAGATCTTTAACATTGTTTTACTCACAGTAAATCTTCAGACTCTAATGTGTATCTTACACTTACCATGCCCATCAATTCAATGCTAAATTTTCATCAGAGATACTTGCTTTGTTTTTAGATCTCACAAAATTTTTGTTGAAAAGGTAAATTTGCATGCCCCAGTTAGCTCTGGCCATTCTTAAATATTTTCTCATAACCAGAGCATCTGTTTTTAAGTTTAAATTAAAGATCCCATTCTTCAGTTTGGTCATAGTTCAGGTGCTCAATAGCCACCTGTGGCTAGTGGCTCCCACACCAGACAGTGCAGATCTCAGCATAATACTTGGCATAGAGTACTATAATTGCTCACTAGCCATTACTCTCAGGGCCGATCCCTCCCCAGACACAGGGCACAACTCCTTTTCTTACCTCAGACTCTAAACTGGAGCAGGCTTATCCTTTGTTCCACGCATGGGCTCTGAGGAGAGCCCTTCTTGACTTTCCCTATTGTGATTTCATGAGGCCTTCTGGAATCTCCAGGATTGTTTTGCCATGTGCTTATGTCAGGAGTGAGGTTAGTAAGGTTTTTGTGAAGGGTTATTCTTGGCGACAAGAACTGGTACATCTGTGCAGCAGAAATGACTGGACTAACGTGGTCACACTGGTGACTGACATTTGTTCCTATTCACAGACCAAATTGTATATGACAGAAAATAGACACGGGTATGGGACATGCTCCTAAATTTAATTCTGTGCTAATTTCTCATACTGTTAATTACAGATCTTTTCTAGCTTCCCCATATTCATTTTTCAAGCAATTTTTATTAAAAACTTGCAGTGTGTCAAACACTGATGTCAGCCAGGAGGAATTTGTAGATTTGTAAGACTCACTCCCTCTCTGTCCTCAGTAGTCCTACAGACCACTGGAAAAACTAGGACAAAAACAAAAATAATTATGACAAAGCCCAATGTGATTGGTGTCATACAAAAGAGAGAGTCCTAATGCTAGGGGAGTTCAAACGAAAGAGATGCCTTTACCAATGAGAGGGTTAGGGAAACTTCAAGAAGCAGGTGGAATATTGAGGTAGGGCGATGCTGAGTGGCATCCTAAATGGTAAGATTAGCCTGAGTGCCAGCCCAGGGACGAGGAGAATCTGCAGGACTAAGCCTGAGTATGATGACAATATATCAGAAAGAAAGTTTGGGGCCAGATTGCATGTGGGAATTGCTGGATCATATAATGTCTTAGTCAGCTTGGGCTGCCATAACAAAATACCACAGACTGGCTGGCTTAAACAGCAGAAATTTATTTTCTCACAGATCTGGAGGCTGGAAGTTCAAGATCAGAGTGCCAGCATGGTCGGGTTCTGGTGAGAACTCTCTTCCCAGCTTGCAGATGGCTGCCTTCTTGCAGTGTCCTCATGTGACAAAGAGGGAGAAAGAGAGAACTTGGGTCTTTTCCTGTAAGGGTAAGCATGATGTTCTGACCCTCTTGGCAATCTAATCACCTCCCAAATATTATTTGGCAAATGCTGTCTCCAAATACCATCAAGTGGGGGTTAGGGCTACAAAATACGAAGTTGGGGTGGGTGGGTGAGGGGACATAATTCAGTTCATAATACGTAGAAATCCTATTTTTTAATTTTTTGAGGAAGCACCATACTGTTTTCCATAGTAGCTGCACCATTTTACACTCCTACCAACAATATATGAGGGTTCCAATTTCTCCACAATGTTGCCAGCCTTTGTTATTTTCTGTTGGTTTTTGAATAGCTGTCATCCTAGTGAATGTGAGGTGGTATCTTGTTGTGGTCTGATTTGCGCTTCTCTAAAGACTAGTGATGTTAGGGCATCTTTTCTTGTGCTTATTGGCCATTTTTCTTTCATTGGCCATGTATATATCTTTGTTGGAGACATGTCTGCTCAAGTCCTTTGCCCATTTTTTAATTGGGTTGTTTGGTTTTTGTCACTGTTGTGACAATCATTACTTTGGCAAATCTGAGGCAGTTCTGACAAGTGGAACAGAGTCAGCGGTCCCTTGACTGCTGAATGAACTCTTCCCATCCTGAGTCTAGTAGCAGGTAGTAGCCCCTGGTCACCTGCATGCCCACTTATCATCCTGGGTCTCCCACAGTTTGTGCTTAAATCCCCAAACCTTCCTCCTTGGTTGGGTCTCTGAAACCCTTCTTCCCTCCCTCCAGTTCCTGAGGGTGAGGCTTGACCTCTGGAGGACTCCTATTCCAAATCCAATGAAGGGCTTCAGACAATAGAATGTTTACATCCCTGACCCTGACCTCTGGCATATTATTCAGAACTCTGATGATTTCAAATGACAGAGACCCAATCTGAACCAGCTTAAACATGCAGGGGAATTTAGCAATTCATGCAACCCTGTCCAAGAACCTAGTTGTAATGAAAGGACAGCTGGAAACATGGACTCAAACATCTTTAAGTCTTCATCTCTGTGTCTTTCTGCATGCAGGTAATTCTTCTCCTTCTGCAAACCAGCCTCTGCTTCCCAGGTCTACACAGCAAGACCCATGGGTATTGGGGTTTCCCAGGTTTTACATTTTAGAGCCCAGCTTAGATCAGGGGGCCACCCCTGGGCCAATCAACTTGACCAAAGAGATGGAAAACCCCCATTGGTCAAGTGTGAATTAGGTGTAGGCATGGAGCTCCCATGGTAACTGTGGATGTAAGGGAGGGGCAGCCACCTAGAGAAAGGTACTGGCTGAGTAATACCACAATGTCCTGGGACCACCAGTGGCCTGTAAATGGTGCCCCTGGATTTGCACAGAGGTCCTGGGAGAATATGCTATTTCTGGACTGAAATCCAACAGACCAGCGTCACCCTTTCTCACCTGCCTTCCTCAGAAGGCTCTAATGCCAGAGCCCGTCACATCCTCAGGAGTCCTGTGGTTTGAAATGCTGACCCTGTCTCCTGACCCTGGTGCCAAGCTCCCAGCATGCTTCAGGGTCAAGTTTAGTTTATGATGGAAGCTAGTTGGGAACCACACATTGTTACTTTTTTTTTTTTTTTTTTTTTAACCAACTGTATAACATTTGGTGCTTTTCACAACACTATACCACTTCTATCTTACTGTACTGTCTCTCTCTCTAGCAAGCCATCAGTATGTCTTGTCTACTCCCCAAAAAAGAGAAAAGGGGAGAAAAGCACCAGAAATACCTATGCTCTCATCTCCCAGGGGTTCCTGGACAGAGAGCAATTTGGGACCTGAAGGAAATCCCCATGGAAAGGCCCTGCCCCCAGGCCTCACTAATTCTGGATTTTATTCTCTCCTGTGAGCTGGGCATTGAATTACTGTCCCCCAACCCCCATACCTCCTGTTTTCCATTGTCTCATCTAATAAAGGTTCCAGATCCGAAAGTATCTGAGACCCTAACCCTAATCCAATTAAACCCTGCAAAAGCAACTAGACTTAGGAAAGACAAAGGGGTGAAGAGGTTAATAGCAGACAGAACCTCCACTGACGAGCTAAATTAGCCTTGCCCTCCTCAGGAGAAATGTTAAAAGCAGATTACTAAGACTGCTGTTGGTGATTAACATTTGCTCAAAATTCTAAGTAGCTGATTTTTTTTTTTTTTACCCCAAGTTAAATGTTAACCTGAGGAAAGGACAGTAGCTGTGGGAGAAGAAGGTGAAGAAGAAAACAGAAAGGCCTGCTGGGTGGATGTCTTCCGCCCAAAGTAGGAGGAATCAAGAATGGTGAGGAAATGCTCCCCATCCACCCTCGTTCACATCCCTTCTCCAGTAGGAAAGACGGAGATTGTTCACCATCTTCATTCAACCAAAAAGCTCCGCTCCAGGATGGCAAGGGAAGCAGGGAGGCAGCTCCCACCCCTGACCTTGAAGGGGAGGTTGGGAGCTACCTGGAGGCCTTCCAGTTGTTTGTTTGTTTGTTTCTTTGTTTGTTTAAGGTTTTATTTATCTATTTGAGAGAGAGAAAGAGTGCACACAAGAGAGAGAGCACAAGCAGGGGGAGCAGCAGAGGGTGAGGGAGAAGCAGACTCTCCACTGAGTGGAAGTCCTATACGGGATTTGATCTCAGGACCCTGAGATCATGACCTGAGCCACCCAGAGCCCCCAGTCTTCCAGTTTTGTATCCTATCTTAGTCTGTTAGAGCGACTATAACAAATGCCATAGACTGGGCGGCATAAACAACAGACCCTTATTTCTCACCGTTAAGGAGGTTGGAAGTCGAGGATCAAAGGGCCAACCAGTTCAATCCCTAGAGAGGACTCTCTTCTTGGTGCGCAGATCTATGCCTTTTCCCTGTGTCTTCATGTGGCAGAGAAAGAGCTCTGATCTCTCTCTCCCCTTATACTCTCATCAAGGGAGCTCCACCCCTAGGACCTCATTCAAACCCAACACCTCCCAAAGGCCCCACCTCCAAATATCATCACACTGGGATTAGAGTTTCAGCATAAGGATGCTGGGGCATAAGCAGGGGTGGGGGGTTGGCTCCATCCCCTCTCGACATTTTACAGTACGTTGGTGCCTCAGGACCATATTTGGGTGCAAATAAATATCTTGATTTTCCTTGCTATCCTTTGCCAGAAGCTTCATTTACCACAATGAAGAGTAGAAAGGTTCTGATGGGAGTGTGTATGTATGACTGTTCGTGAATACCATTAGTCGGATGTCAGTGTAGACAGAAACTCAGTCCAGCAACCAGAGAGGCCCAAGAGTAATAGGCAGAACAACAGTAGGCACTCCATTAAGGCACTAATCCATCTGGGAAGAAGCAAAGAAAAATTGGACGTGGGTCTTAACTTTGAGAAACTTAAAATACGAGGAAGAGAAGACTTATAGTTAGGGCTAAAAAACATAACTAACATAGACTGCTGTTAAAAAGTCATGTCGAGGGGTGCCTGGGTGCCTCAGTGTGTTAAAGCTTCTGCCTTTGGCTCAGGTCATGATTCCAGGGTCCTGGGATCAAGCCCCGCATCCGGCTTTCTGCTCCGCAGGGAGCCTGCTTCCCTTCCTCTCTCTCTGCCCGCCTCTCTGCCTACTTGTGATCTCTGTCAAATAAATAAATAAAATCTTTAAAAAAAAAAAAAGAAGAAGAAGAAGTCATGTCATTTCAAGAATATAAAATGGTGTGGCCACCATGGGAAACAGTCTAACAGTTCCTCCAAAAATTACAAATGGAATTACCATAGAATCTAGCAACCCCACTTCTAGCTATAAATCCAAAAGAACTGAAAGCAAGACTCACGTATATATTTGCACACTCACGCTCATAGCCGCGTTATTTGCAATAGCCAAAAATGTGCGAGCAGTTCAAGCGCCCATCAACAGATGAATGCATTAAAAAAATGCGGTCTATCCAAACAATGGAACATTACTTAGCCTTAAAAAGGAATAAAATCCTGACACAGGCTACAACACAGATGAACCTTGAGGACGTGATACTACCTGAAATGAGCCAGCCTTGAAAGGACAAATCCTGTATGAGTCCATGTATAGGAGGCACCTAGAGCCCTCAAATTCACGGAGACAGAAAGAAGACCGGTGGTGCCAGGGCCTATGCTGAGGGAGGGTTGGGGAGTTGTTGTTTAATAGGCACAATGTTTCGGTTTTGCAAGAGGAAGAGTTCTGTGGACGGATGGTGGTGATGATTGTGCAAAAATGTAACTGCACTTAACAGTGTTGAACTGTGCACTTAAAAATGGCCAAGATGGTAAGTTTTAGAAATGTGTATTTTGCCACAATTTTTAACAATATCATGTTATTTCAGATAAGACTTCCTGGAAGAGGGAGCATTCAGCTCTGCTTGGAAGGGCAGGTGAATTTCAATATGTAAAGGGGAGAATAGACTATAGAAACAGAGGGAAGAATGTGAAATGTCCAAAGGCAGTGACATATTCATAAATAGACACAGTGAGTGGTTTGTTTCCTGGAACAAGGGCTCAGGGAAAAAAATAAGTTCAAACGGCTGTTGAAGCCTTGAAAACCAGACCTTGAAATCCAGGATTTTATCCTCTATGCCAGCAGATGGAGTGTTTCCATAGTGTGTTCTATAGAATACTAGTTCCCTCCGATGCTGTGGGTAAAGGGGAGGATGGAGCCCTACTGATACATTTGAGGAAATGCTTTGTAGCCTATGGGCGATTTACAAATAGCTTATCAGTGATACCCCTAACATTTTGTTTAACTTACTGTTGCCCAAGTGTGTTTGCTCATGCTGCCCCTGGAGTCTCACAACACCTAACATCCCCCGAAAGTGAGTTCCATATGTTGAGAAACACCTTCTCCAGAGCAAGGCAACTGTTGGAGATGTTTGAGCAGAGGTCATGGTCAGAGATGGCTTTAGGGAAGCACCCCAGACACCAGGCAGGTGACCGGAAGGAAGGGAGTCGAGACAAATGACGAGAATGGTGGATGATCCGCTGTTGAGGAAGGGTCACGTGTCAGGTTCATAGGTTAAGCCCGCTTTGAAAAAGTGCCCGAAACACCAGAGACTCTTCAAGCACTGAAAACATACCTTCTTACTGAAATCAAAGGCTGACAATCAGCAAATGTTCCCAAACCCAAATGCTGACTCATCCTACCCCCAAGCAAAACACAGTCTCCTCTAGGTCCAGCCCTCCTATGTTGGTTGGAATCCCCTCAGCCCCCAGAGGAAGATGAAGTAGTGCATTGAAGGGGCTTATACCAGCTTGTGAGAGCTATTTAGGAATTTTGCAAGACCCTTTGGTGGGGGCCTGCCACCATGGGAGCATTTAGACCATGGAAGTCAGCCACTACACCAAAAGCAATGCTTTGTTTTTCGGAGGTTTAGTTTACCACACACCACTGAGCAGATGCCAAGATGGGATTAAACAGGGAAGGATTTTATTAGGAAAGCACGTGTGTGAGAAAAAATGGGAAAGGCTGCGAGAGTGGTGTCAGAGAGCAAGGCAAGTCTGACCCCAAGCCAGGGAAAGAGGGAAAAGGAGGTTGGTGGAAGCATCCTGAATTACATAGACATTTTGTTGAAGAAAGGTTCTGCTAGGTTGTTGGGGAGTCCTTGAGACCTTGAGTCCTTGGACCATGGGTGGAGGTGTCCCAGGAAACAGCCTGTCTCAGTAACCCTGTGGCACTTGATCATTTATACGGAGCCAGCCCATGGAAAATGTGGCCTCAGCGCAAATGAGGCAATAGTTTTCTGAGCTCAGTAGCTAGGACCGTGAGTCATTTGTGGTCCCTGTTGGCCATGGTCCCTGTGGCATGTTCTCACTGTCACCACAGTCTACCCCTTTCAGCACACAGGAGAATCAAGAAGCAGCTCCTCTGAGCTTCCTTCCCATGGGCCTTGCTTCCTAAGGGATGAGCCACAGCCCCCATCAGCTGTCAACTGCTGTTGACCTCGAGGCTGCAATTGGCACCCTCATCTCTCTCTACTCTTCATTTTAAGCCCCCTTCCCCTTTAGCTCTCAACTCACCAGGTGTTGGTTGCTTACCTGAGGGTCTGAGCATCAATCTTGAGAGTCTAAATCCTGATCATCACATGCTTCTCACTTTGGAGGGGCTGCACATGTCCATTCATAGTTGCAGTGGAACAAGGGAGTAGCAAGAGGCACCGCAGTAGGTCTCCCGGGTTCCTCCTTGCCCTCATTGTGTGAAAGCACTCTTACCTCCTCCTGCCGATGAAGGTCAATGATTCTTGTCCATATGGGGACTCCTTTTTTCATCTGTGGATCTCTGTGCACAAAGACTCCAAAGTGTCCTGGTGGTAACCTTAACTTGTAGTTCAATGTGATCCTTGCTGTGTGTCCTGGCAAGGGTGTGTCCTCTTTGGGGACCAGGACCTCTGACCTTGCAGAGCACAGAGTTTCAGAAACAGGAGACACAAAATCTGCCCAGGGGTCACTGATAATGGTGAGGCCAGCGGTCTCAGGGTCCTATGGTGTGTGATACCCTTAGAGAGTCCCTTGTTCACAGGCCCACTTCTGAACCTCCTTAGCTTGGGCTGTGTCCCTTAATTGGATGCTGTGCTGTATGGAAATCCATGTCTATGGATTGGGTGTTATATAAGCTCCCAGAGAGCAGGGCTGGTGGAGGCACTGTAAGCAAGAAAGGCAAATCCATGCCCAGAATAAGTACCTACCCACATGAGGATGAACCAGTGGCCTTGTCAGGCTGGAGTCCTTGAGCAACAGTGCTCTATCCAGGACTCTATCCAGGGCAGCTCTGTGGCTGACAGTCAGAGGCAGCAGTAGTTAGATTGGCCTTGGAAAGTGGGAGTCCATGCTGCTGGACCCATACGTTGCCTCCATCTCTGCCACCTCAGCCATTCTGTTCATGAGTCTATTGTGCCAGTTCTGGGGTGGACAATGGCAGCTGACATCATCCGCCAAGTCATTTTGTCTAATTGATTGTTCAGAGCATCTCCCATGGCAGATGCTTGTGGGTGGACATTAAAGCATGCAGGAGAATTCTTCACATATTGTACCCACTCTTTGTACTGCACATGTCTCTACCTCTGAACTCCTCAGGCACTGCCCAGGATCAGCATACATTCTCATCCTTCCAGGGAAAGTGGTTGGCCCAGTGCACCGCTCATAGCTCTGTCCACTGGGAAGACTGTCTCTCTATACTGAGTTTTCAGGCCACCCCTGAATGTGACTGTTATCCACTTTTAGTTTGTTCCTGCATATCAAGCCAATCCATTTGTAAACCAGAACTGGGACTTTCTCCCTCTTTTAGCTGGTCATGCAAGATCCTGCATGCCCTAGGTACAACCATGGAGGAGAGCCCCAGGACAAGTGAGGTTGGTGGTGGCGTGAGGGTCTGGACTACCTGCTCTCCCAGTTTACTCACACCTTCTAGTCCAGCTCAGACTCAATCCAAGTTGCACCATTTCTATTTCACAATGGAGTGCAGCAATTTAATTTATGACTTTGTAGATTTGACAAGACTCGGTCCATAATAAGCAGTTCTGAACACAGGTCCCTGGGTACACCAAGGTCAAGTGTTCCATTTCCACTAGGGCCCAATAATATGCTGAAAGCTGATTCTCGAAGGACATTTCAATCTCTGAGTATGATGACGTGACCCTGCTCCCAAATCCCAGGACCTGCATTGTGATTCTCCCACGAGTGCTTGCCATAAACTCTATAGTGTGTCTTTTTCCTTTATTTACACTTCCAACCCCCCAGGATCTACCAGATTGTGTGACCCAGGTGCCATGGCAATTACACCACAACCGAACTCTCTGAATCACGCTTTCCTGCTCTGGGTCATCCTCAAAGCTAGATTCTTCAATGTCACAGTACAGGAGCCAGAACAATATATTTTTTAAAAGATTTTATTTCTTTATTTGAGAGAAAGAGAGAGAGAGAGAGTGAGAAAGAGCATGAGAGGGGAGAAGGTCAGAGGGAGAAGCAGACTCCCCATGGAGCTGGGAGCCCAATGTGGAACTCAATCCCATGGAGCAGATCATGACCTGAGCCAAAGGCAGTTGCTTAACAAGCTGAGCCACCCAGGTGCCCCAGAACAATATTTTTATGTGTGGAATGTTTCTTTCAGAACTTGAATAGACTCACTGGTATTGGGCTTTCTTCTTTGTTGTATAGGATGCAAGATATGCAATTTGCTTTTTATTGTGAAGGGCCTTCACCACTGGACTCCTAAAAACTTCACTGAGGTGGCCAATCCCTGAATCTCCATAGGGCTCTCTTACCACCTACTGGAGTACGTGTGCTTTACCCAAGCCTCCAGCATAATGGCTACCTCGTGCTTATCCTAAGAGCAGGATGTCATCAATCAAATGGTGTAATCCAGATCTCTCTGGACTACATTATGACAGAGAGCAGAAGAATTAATATAGATTGGGGGCAAAACCATAAATAAACATTGTTGGCCACTGCACAAGAATGCAAACTGTTTCCCATCCTCTTTTCTGGTTGAATTGGAAAAGAATACATTCACCAAATCACAGGCCACATAGCATGTACCTGTGGCTTGATTAACCTTCTCTAATGGTAAAACCATATTCAATACAGTAGCCACAATCAAGGGTCCTCATTGATATAAGTCTGTGGTAGTCTACTGGGATCCAACCAGGCTTTTCAGGACCCAGACAGGCAATTAAATGGACCACTACTGCTACATCCTTTAATCATCTCCTCCTTCCAGCCCCCACTATAACATGATATTGTTTTTTTTACTTACTTCTCTGGCTGTGAGAGGGTCAGTTTCAGAGGTTCCTTTTGGCTTTCTCCGTTATGGTAGCTTTGTACAACATAGACCAGGACCTGGTATGGAGGTTATTCCAATTGCCAAGTATACTCATTCCAAATACACACTTCAAACCTGGGGAAATTGCCATCAAGTGGATCTAAAGATCTAGTAGCCCCATTATTAAGTGTACATTAGCCAGGACCTCATTTATTACCTGGCCCTTACAGGCCAGGGAATGTAAGGACAACTTGGATCTCCAGGTATCAGTGTCATCTCAGATCCTGGCTCCAATGCTCTTCAAAAATTTCTGGTTATTCCCCTCTTCCCAGTGTACAATTACCCAAATAAATTAGGACCCCTGGGGAAGGACTTGGGGGATCATTACAATGTATACTGCCATGATATTGTAGGTTCCCTCCTTCTAGAGACCATCTCTTCAGTCAGTGGGTTTCCAATCTTAAAGTCTGTTCAAGTCTGGGAACTGAACAAAGGATCTTGACTTTTTATTGGAATGGCTATCCTTAGATTACTAACCTTCATTCTTGCCTTATTTTTTTATTATGGATATTAAATAGCATCCTTTTTGACACCTGTCTATTCTTCCTCTAGAGAACCAGTTTCACAGTTCCCTGAGGGTCAAGCCCACTTGGCTCTCTCTCCAACCTCAGTGGTTTTTATAGCAGTTAGACTGCTGGCCTCCGGGAGTTACTGTTATCACCTGGCCTTTATTACTTGGAAACCTTCATTCCAGTAGCTCTGTGACCACTTCTTTTATTCCTCTTTGCCTACAGATGAGATCCACCACTGAACTCCCTCATTCCTTCCTAATACTTTTGGCAAAATGATGTATCCATGGGCCTTCCCATGGAACATAATCCTCTGCTGGGTCTTCTTCTGGCCTTATATTATATATCCATTCTAGTATACCTACTTCCTCTTTCTGCCTTCTATTAGCATCTTCCAGAGTAACTCAGGCATTTTCCACTTTGCATCCATTGTTTTTTTCCAGGCTTCTAAGAGCCACCCCAGCAAGCAGCAGAGTTTTTTCCAACCCAGTGGGGTCATCAATAAGAGTGTTAAATTTCATGCTCTTTTAAAGTGCCCCCAAGTCAATACATTCTTGCCTATCCAACCTCACATTCCAGCCCCTTTGATCATGTACCCCTAAAATCCAATTCCAGACATAGCCCCCTGGCTCCTGCCAGGACATGTCATCTAGTTTGTATAATTCTTTAGGTGCAGAGTCTCTGTTCTCTTTCTGTGGCTGAGCACACCCCCAGCCAGATTTAAATCTATGCTGAGAATTAACTCATTCTCAGCCTGGCAGTCAGGAGAAGAGATAAGATCAACTCCTTAGGGAGAACACCTGATACCCTGTAGGGGAGGGATTTCTGCAGAATCTTCCAGTATAACAGAAGTTCTGGACCTCACTAGGGAAGGGTTCACTACCTCTGCAAACCCATAAGGCCCCATTGTGGTTGTAGAGTTAACATCCTCAACATCCATCCAGATGCCCCTTGTCCCATGTTTTAGGGTTCCAGATCATCTTAGTCTGCTCAGGCTGCCATAACAAAATTCCACAGACTACACAGATTAAAGAATAGAAAGTCACTATCTCACAGTTCTAGAGGCTGGGAAACTAAGATCAAGGTGCTGGCCAATTTGATTTCTGGCAAGAGCTCTCTTCCTGACTTGCAGACTGGCTGTGTTCTTGCTGTGTCCTCACATGGCAGAAAGAGAGATCTCTGTTCCTCTTCTTGGAAGGCCACAGTCCTATCAGATTAGAGTCTCACCCCTATTATCTCATTTATCCTTAATTCCCTTCTAAAAGCTTTATCTCCAAATACAGTCACATTGGGGATTATAGCTTCAACATAGGAGTTTGAGGGGAAGACAGTTTAGCTCATGGCACAGATTTTCCCAAGACCCTGTCCTTTGCATAGCAGACCTGTCTTTGCTGAGCATTCAAACATATTTGGAGCTCTGAGATTTGCAATGAGGTCTTCAACCTGCTGCTCAAAGTGTGTCTGCCTTTTTACTCTGAGTGGAAAAAACCTCTTTGTCAACTACCACCACAGCATTCTGGCTCTTGCATTTAGGCATTATCTGCTTGTTAATAGCCTTCAGTCTCTCATTATCCTTTTTGAAGGGCATCAGTACAACTTTGCAGTAATCAGTCAGCTCCATTGTCTTTGTAGGCACTGTCTGTCCATTTTCTTCAAATTCCTGCATCATCACACCTGCCACAGCATTCCCTGCCTCAACATTCCCTTCCACCATGACATTTTCCCAAGTTACCACCAGTGAAATCTTTAGCAAATGAGCCACTCCATTGTGGTGACTATCCGAGACCCGCCTCCTAATCAAGATGGCTTCCTCTTCCTGTTTTGGGTGGTGGCTGATCCAGTCCCACATCTCCATCTTGCCCCTTGTTTCCTCACACCACTCTCAATACTACTTGTGTTAGTCCAGGTCCTCAGAGAAGCAAATGCCAGGAAAGGAATCAGTCTACAAAGGGAAATACCTGTGGGAGAGCAAATGGGAGGAACTTCCAGGGTCTGGAGAGTCATGTCAGATCATGAAGGAGGTCTGACCCCACGTGAAGGAAAAAGGGAGGAAGGGAGGCTAGATGGAAGCATCCTGGATTGCCACGAAGTCTAAGAAAGTTTCAGCAAGGCCACCAAGAAGTATTAGAGCCAAGGTCAACTGTCAGTATCGTTGCACATTTAGTCATTGACTGGGAGCACCTGATGGAAGCCTGGACCCAGCACAAATACTGCTGCAGATTTCAGAGCAAAGAGCCAGGACTCTTGGTCACTTATGGTCCCCAGAGTCAGAGGTCTGCCAGGTGCAGTCACTAGTCCACAGTGCTTCAGCCCTTCTCTGTCTCCAACTCTGCAGGAAGAGAAAAAAATTGTTATATTCAACAGAAGAATAAATACATAGTTTTTTCAATGCTTGAGTGTCTATCTTAATACCCACTTATGCCAATTAATCCCAGATACGATCTTCCTATCACTGCATCATCTCCACCATACTGGTAAGTGTTTGTTATTTTCTCCCCCAGATCAAATACTACTGCTGATGGCAGTCAGTGAAGGCAAGGGTGCTAAAGGCCATCTTCACATTTTGTCCCATATAATCTCTTTGATAATTGCCTTCTGAGAAGCTCACCATCCAGAAGCAGTCACAATGATTTGCCATTGCCATGGTATCACTTGTATAATGTTCACAATACCAGGCTAGTCTCTGTGCCTGAAAGTTAAATGATCAGTCAAGGCACGTCCCCATGCTCCTCTGAAAGGAAAGGAATGGGCAGCTGGGATCCTGCTCCTTTACCCAGAAGGGAGAAACTCAAGTCCGTAGTAGCAGAGTGGTCACCATGCAGGGAAGAGCTGGGGCAGGACAGAGTGTGTCTAGTCGCCAAAACCATCCCACAGGTGCAGTTGCAAGTCAGTCCTGTGCCAATGATTTTGTTGTTGTTGTTTTATATCTCTACTCAGTTTTTTTTTTATATATATCCCATTCTAGATCCTTCTGACACTAGTCAAATCCATTTCCATCCATGAAAGACAAGTCCGTAAGCTCCTTCTGGCCTCAACTCATATAAAATTAGAGTATACAAGATCCTCTACACTGTCAACTCAGCATCTATTGAGCTCCTGCTGCATACCAAGTAGCAGGACTGGTAAGTCCTGGAACACAGAGATGAGATGCAGTCCCTACTTTTTGAAAGCTCCCAATCAGCTCTTCCACCAGCCTCATGCTCTTCACTGCATTTGGTGTGCCAGGGTCTAAATTATTCACAGAGGATAAAATGGTCTATTTTGGGGTAACTCCTATCACACTTCATGGTGACTGCTTCCATTTTTAAAATAGCCTCAAGTGTGACTATTAATCAGGATATCATTAAAAATAATATCTGTCAGGATGACATTCATTTCTGTTCCATAAATAATGTCACCAGCATTGAATTCCTGAACAGTGGAACATTTACAGAGTTACAGAAGAACTCCAGGTAATGAGCTTCTGGAGGACAGGGCTGTGTCTTTTGCCTTTCTGACACAGAGCACCTGGGACAGTGCCTGACACAAAATAGGAGCTCACAAAGTTCACTGAATTAATTTTAAAATTCTTACCTCTCACGTTGTGACCCTGTTGTAAAAGTTTGTTGTTCTTTGTGATGTCAAGCTCCAAGATTCAAAAAGCTCCCAAAACATCTTAATGTGTCTTAGAGAACCATGATTGCTTTCTAAAAGTGTACTTACCGCACATCCCTTAGGTGAATTTATTTCATGAGTTTATTACTCAATATGTGAAAAGACACATAGTTCCATTACTTTTAAAACCACCTCTATTAAAACTCAAGAGCTGTCCCCTTTTGAATTGGATAAAAAAAATCAATGTCAGTGTTGTTGTGTCCACTTCTAATTTTCTCTAGTGCGAACATTCTAGGCTTATTTAAGTTTTTAAATTAGATTTTGAGCTAATTGTAGATTCGCATGCAGCAATCCCATGTGCCCTTCACCCAGTTTCCTACCAATGGAAGTATTTTGCATAACTCTAGTACAATATGGCAACTAGGAAATTGGCATTGCTACAACCCAATGACCTTATTTAGACTCTAGTGTTACACACATGTGCACACACGTGTGTGTTTAATTCTATGTGTAGAATCAGTGTATTCACTGCCACAAACAAGCTTCAGCATACTTCCATTGCCACAAAGGTCCCTCCTGCTACCATTCCAGAGCCACCTCCCTCCTCCCTTTGCTCCCTAACCTCTGGCAACTACTAATCTGTTCTCTAGCTCTATAATTTTATTTACAGGATGTTTCATAAAGGCAACCACACAGGATGTAACCTTTTGAGATCTGAGATCCATGCAAGTAGTTGCATGTATCAGTAGCTTTTTTATGGCCAAGTACTATTCCATAGTCTGGATGTAACACAGTTCAACCATTCACTTGCTGAAGGACATTTGGGCTGTTTCCAGTTTGGAAATAAATCTATTTGATTTTACAACACTTTTTTTTTTTTTTTAATAAGGTCTTCAGCCATCAGGTCTCTCTTTTTTTTTTTTTAAGATTTTATTTATTTATCGGATAGACAGAGATCACAAGTAGTCAGAGAGGCACGCAGAGAGAGAGGAGGAAACAGGCTCCCCACTGAGCAGAGAGCCCGATGCAGCGCCCGATCCCAGGACCCTGAGACCATGACCCGAGCCGAAGGCAGAGGCCTTAACCCACTGAGCTACCCAGGCGCCCAGCCATCAGTTTTATCATATTCAAAAGCATAAATACTCTGTTTCTTTTCTTATCTCCATCTTTGCCTGCTCCTTTCTCTTTTTAGACACCTTTCTCGGCAATTATCATATGGTTTCACTCATATGTGGAATATAAGAAATAGCATAGAGGGTCATAGGGGAAAAGGAGGGAAAACTGAATGGGAGGTCATCAGAGAGGGAGACAAACCATGAGAGACTCTTAATTATAGACAATGAACTAAGGGTTGTTGGAGGGGAGGTTGGTGGGGGGATGGGGTAACAGGATGAGGGGCATTAAGGAGGGCATGTGGTGTGATGAGCACTGGGTGTTATATGCAACTGAAGAATTAATGAACTCTACATCTGAAACTAGTGATGTACTGTATGTTGGCTAATTGAATTTAAATAAAATTTTTAAAAAAGAAATATAATAGAGCATGCTTCTCAAGTCCTAGCATATTTTTCTGAGCTTTATTGATCAAAATTCCACACAGAAATCACACTCAAGGGGCGCCTGGGTGGCTCAGTAGGTTAAGCCTCTGCCTTCGGCTCAGGTCATGATCTCAGGGTCCTGGGATCGAGCCCCGCATCAGACTCTCTGCTCGGCGGTGAGCCTGCTTCCCCTTCTCTCTGCCTGCTTGTGATCTCTCTCTCTCAATGTGTGTCAAATAAATAAATAAAATCTTAAAAAAAAAAAAAAAAAAAGAAAGAAATCACACTCAAGGGGCACCTGGGTGGCTCAGTGGGTTAAGCCTCAGGTCATGATCTTAGGGTCCTGGGATCAAGCCCTGCACCGAGCTCCCTGCTCAGCAGGGAGCCTGCTTTCCCCTCTCTCTCTGCCTGCCTCTCTGCCTACTTGTGATCTCTCTCTGTCAAATAAATTAATAAAATCTTTTTTTTTTTTAAAAAGAAACCACACTCAAGAACACAAGACTTTAAGATGATAGTACAATGATAGTATTTTCCCATGTTTTTAATACCTTCCTTGACTGGGCCCTACACTTGGCTAACTTTTTTGGCTACTTGAAACTGATAAGCTCAGAGAAAGGTCTAATATTGTCCAGAGACATGTTTATCCCAAAAAGTTATAAATATAGTTTGGATTATTATTTTTCTGAACACCACATCTTTTATTTAGCCATGCTGAAACTCGTTTGCTATTTTTTTGTAGCTCAGAGAGTCTGGCAAGAGTTTCTTTTATTTTACAACCCTCAGTTTGCGTTTTCACTACCCAGTAAGCCTTGTGCAGTCTGCATGCTTGGAGACCGCACCAACAAGCCCCACCCTTCTCTTGTGTACTGGTCCAGGGCTTCAAGCCAGCTTTTCTCAATTTCTTATGATTGTGTTTCTTGCTAATGAGAGTCTTATTTATGACTACTTTCTGTTCATCAGAAGGAAGGGATTCATTTGACTTTCCAGAGGCCTGAGTCAGTTTTCTGAATTCTAGGAACACCCACATTCCCATCATAGACTGGAGAAGAAAGACACCAATAAGCTACACCAGTGGTTCTCACATCTGTCTGTACATCATATCCAGGTATTAAATCTGAGGAAAACCCAGAGCTCTTTTAAAAGTCCTCAAGAGTCACATAAGTTGTAGTAAATCCATATATTGGAATACTATGCAACCACAAAAAAAAGTCTAAGGAAGTTGTTCTGTTCACTGGAACATCCTTTGAATAAAAAGACAAATTTCCTCTTGCCCACTACCTATCCTGTCTTCTAGTCTGAAATAAGAAGTTGATGTCTCGAGATATGAAAACCATCATCTGATAATGACACAAAAGCACAAGAAAGGCAGGGTGGGAAGCTATGAGATATCTAGGTCTTGGATGATCTAGAACTGCGGCACTAAACCCCAGACTGCCTACTATCAGACCAGATAACAATAAGAGAAATAAGAAAATAGAAAAAAGGTACAGAAGTAGAACAGGGATGAGGAATGGGGAAGCTCTGATGGGCCTGAGTCTCAAATCTCAGTTCATTTCTGAGACCTGGTTGTATCTTCCTCTCACACTTTGCAACGTACCTGGTCTTCTCATAAATTTTTCTTCCTTTGCTTACATGAGCATCACTGGATTTGTGTTACTTCAACCAAGGGTCTCACCTAAATCAGTACTTCAGCACTGTATTATCACTGACATTTATAATTTTGTCTCTAATTCATCAAGAAAAGGTTAAAATATACTTGATAATCTCAAATTTGTTTTTTAAAAAATTAGGAGTGTTATCACAGTGTGGTAGTAATAACACTGGCTTTGGAGTTGGACAAATTGGATTCAAATCCCCATTCTGGCGGTCAGCCAACATGTTATTTTAGCCACGTTACATACATTCTTTGAGTCTCCATTTTTCTTACTGGATAAAGGGTGATAATAATCTCTACTTTGCAGGGTTGTTAAGCATTGAATACCGTAACGTAGGTATAGGGCTGGCAGAGAATGAGTATCCAATAATGCTAGGAATTTTTGAAAGAAGGTACAGGGGCATCTGGGTTGCAGTCATTTAAGTATCTGACTCTTGGTTTTGGCTTCTGTCACGATCTCAGGGTGGTGAGATCAAGTTCCGTGTGGGGCTCCACACTGTGTGAAAGCTGCTTGGGACCCTCTCTCCTTCTCCTCCTCCCTCTCTCTCTCTCTCTCTCTCGCACTCAAATAAATAAATAATTTCTTTTTAAAAAGTTGGAGAAGTATGTATTATATTTGAGAAAGACTTAACTTGAAAGTAACTTTTATGTTTAATAGGTTATCTTTTTTTTTCAAGAGAGAGGATTACCTTATTTCCCAATGATGCCAGATGGTAGATCATCCATGCACACTGGTCCAAACTTGGAATATTGCAAACATTATTTTTGAGTGTCAATAAACAATCAGAAAAATTATGTGCTGGCTAAACTATATCCTCCAAGTAAGAGTCCTAAAATTTATAGGCACTGTGTAAGGAGATCAGCAGCCAAAGGCAGCTCTGAACATTACTTGCCAGAGCTCAAGGAAAAATCAGGTGTCTTGGAATGCCAGATGACTTTACAGACCACAGGCCTCCCATATTCATCTAAGCCCCAGAGTCTCTGCAATCTCTGGACTAGGAAACCATATCCACAGGTCTGCTCTTCATCATGAACAACCATAGCTTTAAATACAAGACAGCACTTTAAATCAAACAAATCCAGATGGACAGTTCTCTCAAAGCCAAATCTAGACCCAGGACACAGATTTCTAGAGGAAAATGCAGCCAAGGCAGATACAAAAACAACCCAGGGAACAAAAAGTCCCAATCACTATAAAGTCATCGATCCCACTGCTGCTCAGAATCAAGTACCACATGTACATGGAGAGAGCCGAGGGGAGGGCCACAAGCTAGAGTCCAAAGCCCTGAGAATGTGCAGGCAGAGTGGAGATCAGTAGAACACAGCAGTACCAGTGAGGGGGCATAAGCTCCTCTAACAAGACGGTCCACTTGACGTCCACTCCTTGTTAACATTGCGGATCTGACTTCACACATATCCATGGCCCCACTACATGCACAGCCCTATACTGTGGGCCACTGTTGTCTGATATGATGCGTGTAGAATATGAACTATCTAGGAGGCTTCAACCTTCCAGAAGACACTGAAGCTCTGGTTCCTCTTCCCAGCCTTGCAGGCCAGCACTTCAACTTCATCAGTTTGCTCAAAAGTGTCCAGACCCTGCAGGACTGCCTTGTGCTGACCAAACTTGTAAGACACTCAGGTAAACCAGATGTCTACTGACTGACTCTCTCACTGGAAGGATACAGGTCCTTTAGTCTGTCTTCCTTTGGTAACACCCTTTCCTCCCAACCTTTTGTGTTCCACCAACATACATTTACTCTATATCTACATCTTTAAGACCCTTCTCTTTGAGGCAAACTCTCTGATAAACTGATGATGGTGGTGGGTGGTCAAGGATAGACTCTTTCTTTCCCAATTACAATAATAATGGTTAGCATGTGTTGAATAATGGTTATATGTCATATGCAGAACATATATGAATATATGTTATATATGACAAGCATTTTACATACACAATCTCATATAATTCTCAACTATATATGGCACTATTATTATCATCCTGATTTTTATAGATGAAGAAGTGGAGGCTCAGAGTGATTAAGTAACTTAATTGTCCCAGACTGGGCTGCCCAAGAAACAGACTCTGGAGCTATCATGCAGGGTGTTTGTTAGGGAGTGCCCTTGAGATCAACACCTGTGGAGCAGAGGGGATAAGAAAGGGAAGGGGCAGAAGGAGAAGTTGACCTGCGATGCCCATTAACAGCCTCAGCCAATCCATGGGAAGCTCTGGAGCTAGAATTGCCCTCTGATGTTGTCTCCAATTGGGCTGAGACATCCAGGTCTTTACACTCCCTCCCAATCAGTCATTGGACATGGATCTTTCAGCAGGGTAGACTTTGGGCAAGATGGCTCTGCAGAGAGGCAGACCCCAAAGAGGCTGACACATGGAAAAATTCTGCTCACCACATTTCCAGCAGCGGGGGCAGGAAGTCCTTTATGACACAGGATATGAGTGGCACATCACTGAGTCTGGAATGTTAAGAAGGTCCACAGCTAGGGTGCCTAGGTGAGCTCAGTCAGTTAAGCATCTGCCTTCCGCTGAGGTCATGACTTCAGGAATGAAGTCCAGGGATCGATCCTCACATCAAGCTCCCTGCTTGACTGGGATCCTGCTTTTTCCTCTCCCTCTGCCCCTCCTGCTTGTGCACTCTTTCTCTCTCTCTCTCAAAAAAATAAAATTTTTTTAAAATTTTTTTTAAAAAAGAAGGTACACAGCTAGTGAATTGTAGAGGCAGACTTGGAACAGAAGCCCCTCTGACCCCAGATCCTTCTAATTAACCATCTTTCTCATTAACCAACTTAGCACCTCCCACAACCCTTTAAATCCAGTGTTTAATTTTGAGCTCTCAGAAGGTGTTTTTTTCTGTTATTTGCTTTGTCTGCAAATTGGTATCCTTCTCCAAGATGATAAGACCCTTGAGTACATTTATGGCTCTTGCTTAGAGGGCAATGGCCCTATGCCCCTCTATGGGAGAAGAGTAGCCTCAGAAGTGTTGGTATCTTGAGCCTTTAGTCGCAAGAAAAATTAAAAAAATCCTGTGCCCCTCCCCCTCCTAACACACTCTGTGGTTACTTCAGCCTCAAGACTAGACACACATACGCACAGAACGAAACCAAACATTTCAGCAGTCCTACTTCATCTCACTGCCTCAGAACAATTTCCATCCATTTCCCTCTTTAAAAATTAACTTTTGAGACCTTATTTAATTTTTTCTCTTCCATCAGAGTAATTAAAATAAGCAACAGTGAATCGAACAATCTAAGAGTCACAGATCATTTTTGTGAAAACGATATTTTATCCCTGTAAGAATTTCAAACCATATATTTTTTAAGTTACGCAAAATGACATCACCCAAGGGGAACCACTGTTAACATCTTTAATATACCCTTCCAGAAAATTCTTTTCTATATGCAGACTAAAATATAGGTATTCAATTTTCCATAAATGGGAGTAAGTCATCCATGCTGTTCTGTGATCTGCTTTGTCCCTCCCTGGTGCAGAAAAGGGGCATCTTTTCATGACAACATATTCTCACCCTGGAGCATGTGAGCCGCTGAAGACGACCCTGGGGATAGAGACAGAGGTGCAGAGAAGGGGGTGGTTGTGATAAAGGTTTCTGATCTTATCCTAAGAAGACATTAAAAGACTGCAAAATTCAATTTATTTTTTAAATGGCTTATTCTGACTACTGGGTGCATTAAAATAAGCCATTATTTGTTTGTTTATGGCCATTATTCAGTAAAAAAAAAAAAAAAAAAAACAAAAAAAAACCACATTGAAATGATGTTTCCATGGCGTTCAACCTCAGACATAAGAGATGCAAATGGGAATGGCTTCCATGCACTCCATACACAAGCTTTTTGAGTTAGAATTTATCAGCTGTCAGAGAAAAAGCCATCAGATCAAAGGGGTTTTCCGTCTTTATAAATTTTATCCGTCTGCTTTCCAGAAACAATAAATGTTCATGGCAGAAAATATAAAGAATTGAAAGAAAAGAAAAGAAAACTTAACTCACTTCTAATTCTACCATCCAGACATAACCACTAACCACTACTATATTCTGCCAGTCTTTTTTTTTTTTTAAGATTTTATTCATTCATTTGACAGAGAGAGAGATCACAAGTAGGCCGAGAGGCAGACAGAGAGAGGCTCACCGCTGAGCAGAGAGCCCGATGCGGGGCTCGATCCCGGGACCCTCAGATCATGACCTGAGCTGAAGGCAGAGGCTTAACCTACTGAGCCACCCAGGCGCCCCTATTCTGCCAGTCTTTTATCTAAGAGTATTTTTTTTCTTTTACAAATAAGAGAAATCATATTGTGTGAACTTTTTATATTTTGATATATTGTGACCATTTTTCTAGATCATTAAATGCTCTCCCATGACTTCATTTTCAATGGTCATCTAGTATCCGTTGTGTGGTACTATCATTTGTTGTAACGGTCTCCATTTGTTGGCATTTAGGTTGTTTCAAACCACTGTGATGAAGAACCTTGTAGGTAAATCACACTATGATGAACATCCTTGCAGGTAGGTATTTTCATATGTTGCCATTTTAAGCTTCCATGGGCCCGATCTATTCTTATAACCTCATCCCACATCATATCAGACATTGTAAAATGTCCCTCCAGCTCACATCAAATGTCACTGTTTTTGCAGTAAAAAGTTTAAAGGATGTTTATAAGTTACTTTTTAAATAATTTAGCTCTGAAGAACATGTTTAATTTAGCTTTGAATTCTCAGCAGTCCTTTAGCATATACCAGAATTCTTATAAACTGAGAAAAATTGAACCTACAGATGGTTTTTAAATATAATGAATTTTATGAATAATAAATTTAATAATCCATTAACTTTATATAAAATTATATTTTGTGAATATGTAGTTCAACATCTGTTTATTTCATTTTTTTTTCTTTTTTTAAAAATTTGGAGCCATACATTTTTTTCTGTGTCTCAAACATTTTTTTGTAAGCTCTTTTTTTTTTTCTTTTTAAAAAGATTTTTATTTATTTATTTGAGAGAGAGAGAAAAAAAATGCAAGCCAGGAGAAGAAGAGGGACAGAGGGAGAAGCTGGCTGAACAGGGATCCCAATGAGGGGCTTGATCCCAGGATTCTAGGATTATGACCTGAGCTGAAGGCCAATGCTTAACCGACTGAGCTATACAGATGCCCCTTTTGTAGGCTCTTTAAAAGTTCATAGGTCTCAGGCATTGTGACTGTAGATCCTAATATAAGAAGTGATATTTTGGGGCTCCAGACTGGCTCAGTTAGTAGAGCATGGGACTCAGGGTTATAAGTTAGATCCCCACACTGGATGTAGTGGTTACTAAAAAAGAAAATCTTAAAAAAAAAAAAAAAAAAAGTGTCATTGCAAATTGCTAAAAGGGGCCAATAATATAGAAATATTTTTAAAATAAAGCATGGCCACTATCACTCTCAATAAATTATAAACTGTGTCTGTGTTCCCCTCCTCTTCTTCTGCTGCCTCCCTCTACACATGCATGTAACATTTACCACCCATAGTCCAATGGGCATCTTGGGAGAAACAAGAGAAAGAGAGGCATTTTGTTTCTTAGGGCTTGGTTACCCACAATGGCCTGCTTTCAACTCTTTGGTGGAAGAATCCTGTGGGCCAGCCTGCACCTTGGCACATGAACTTGCTGTTGCTGAATAGACATCTGCTGAGATGGACATGTTAATGTATTTGCATGGACACATGTCAGCAAGACTCTGAAGATAATGGCTTAGTGATGGAGGCACAGACCACCAAAAGAGACCTACAAGTGGGCCCAATCCTCTACTCCCCTGTGTTGACTTCTCCCACCCAAGGAAGCCCATTTTCCCTTTCATGTTCTCCTAAGGCCAAGGAATCATCATTCAAAAGGCATCTTTGGCACAGAAGACAAGAGGAAAGAAACCCACCCCCATCCAGCCATCTGGGATTAGACAGGCTTCAGCAGGCAGCTCTCAGATATATCAGGGCAGGATTTCTCAAAGCATCTCCAAATGTCAAGTGAAGGAATGAATTACAGCTCATCGATAGATGCTTTTCCCTTTGAAGAGACATTTTAGGCAACAGAAAAGGTCACTCCCTGCCCCTCTCCTTCCCTTCTCACCCATTTTTTATAGACTTTATTTTTTAAAGCAGCTTTAGGTCCATGGCAAAATTGAGGGGAAGGTACAGAGATTT
This sequence comes from Mustela lutreola, assembly GCF_030435805.1. Classification (NCBI taxonomy): domain Eukaryota; kingdom Metazoa; phylum Chordata; class Mammalia; order Carnivora; family Mustelidae; genus Mustela; species Mustela lutreola. The sequence goes on along the minus strand of NC_081290.1, from coordinate 152,584,655 downwards.
CCCTCAAACCACACATGTGTGGTGCCTTAAGACTCCTCCCTCTTGCAGAAACACCTCTTTTCCTTTCATGTTTTGTTCTTTGGACTTCAGCCCTGTGTCCTTAGCATGGAATCTCTGGGGCTTCTTCCTTAGCTCTTCACCCCAACTAAGTTTCCTCTACCGAAAATTCCCCTCATTAATCTCTGTTTATTAGCAATGCATTTTCTTCTTATTGCATCGTACTTTTTAAATTATAAAAGTAATAACATGAAGCCAGGGTATCTTGGTATTTAGCTATGATTGGATCCTCCATCCACTCAACCCATCTCCACTTATTACCAGCATCAATCATACATTCAACAAATATTTACCAGATTCCTACTATGTGCCAGGGACCCCACTAGGAATTGCACAATATAAGAAGTAATGAGTTTAAATTGGAGCATATAGGGTTTTTATTAAATAGAATTGATGTAATAACTATTTATGGCTTAGCCAATGTTTTCACAGGCATTGCCCCAGTTGCTTCTTATGACAACTCTGTAAAGTGGCTCAGGACCGCAGAACCCATACCTCCAAGTGCCAGACATCTGCTGTTTGCCCCTCCGCATCCATTCTTCCCAGCCTGTCAATGTCACAGCCAACTTTGATGTGACCAGCAGGGTCCTGTTCCCTGTGACTTTGGTAGATTTGGGCCCATGGGGAGCTTGGCAAGGGATCAGAAGGGAAGGGATTGAGGTCAGGATATTTATTTCCCTGGTTTCTCTCCTTAAGAAGTTAACCTAAGAGGGCTATGAATCTGGACCAAAGGTCATTGCTCTTTTCAGAGCAACCTGTTCTCTATAACTTTCCTTCACAGTTCTGGTAACTCCTTCCCCTCAAGCTTAGGAGTGGTAACACCTCCAATGCTGCCAGTACCATGTTCCTACAACATTCTTGTGGCTCCTTTTCATGCAACCATACTTTTTAAATGAGTTCCTCTGCAAATAAAGCCATCTCAAATTGTATTACTTTAATAGAGAGAAAGAGAGAGTGAAGCATATCCAAACATGGCAAATGTTAACAGGTGATGGGTTTATGGGTATCTCTTATGCTATTCCTTCACTTTTAAATTATCTGAATTATTCAAATGATCTTTCCTTTAAGATTTCTTTTTTAATCTAAGTAATCTCTACATCTGACATGGGGCTCAAATTTACAACCCCAAGACCAAGAGTCACATGCTCCACCGACTGAGCTGGCCAAGTGCCTCTTACTTTTCTGAATTATCTTAATTTGAGGGGTATAATTTGCTTATGTTAGTCCCTGACTTATAGAGTAGCCAAGCCAGTGTCCAAATCAAGACTTTGTTACCAGACATACGGTGGCCAACTGCCATGGGTTGCTGGGACTTTCCCAGTGTTATCCCTCAAAGTCCTGCATCCCAGGACTTTTCCACAGCCCCATGCATTTCTCCAAGAAAGAATCAAACTGGTTGTGGTTCAGGAAAAGCCCAGGCGAAACTCTGACCCTCTTTCTGGTTAAATAGTGAATCTCCAGCCTAACTTCTCAGCCTGGAACAGTAATGTGGAGAGAATAATTATGTCTAAAATACTTGGAGTTTTTTGACTGCATATTAATGATAATACTAACTCAACACTGAAAAAATTTTTTAAACTACTAGAGCCTTATGATTTCAAATTTAACATTTTGCATTATGCACATATTTTTAGAGTAGTGAAGTAGGTTGAGATGATCAACAAACATAAAGTCATATTATGACAAAATTCTGTACAGGGAGTATAGGACAATTATAAGTTCCAAGGAGAAATGAAATTATGTAAAATTAAATTAAAATTAAAGAAATGTTTTAGTGTTAAAGTGGATAATGATGGGTATCAAATCACCATAACAGTCATATCCCAAAGGATACACTTAAGAAATTAGATAACAATTTGTTTTAAATTTTCAATATTTACAGCATGCTGGATTTCATGGCCCTTGCAAATATTTAAACTTATAGTGAAACTTTTTTTTTTTTTAAAGTAGGCTCCGCACCAAGCATGGAGCCCAACATGGGGCTTAAACTCACAACCCTGAGATCAAGACCTGAGCTGAGATCAAGAGTCAGATGCTCAACCAACTGAGCCATTCCAGGTGCCCCATAATAAAACATTTTTAATGTCAACTTTAAAATGTCAGAGAATATATAGTTTTTTTAAAAAAAATGCTTAAGGGCCACATAAGCAAGAACATTTGTATAACCTGATGAAAATGAGATAATCATAATAGTGAATTTTGATCACCTGCTCCATGTCAGACAACATTTCATTTCTCTCCCAACTTTTTATTTTGAAATTTTGAAACATTCAAAAAACTGGTAGACCACTACAAGAAACTTCACAAACCCTTTACCAGTTGATATTTGCCATTTTGCTCATTCTCCTTTCATATTGTGATCTTTCTTCCCTAAATATTTCAATAATGCATTGCTTAAGAAAAGATCATCTCCTATATAACCACAATGGCATTATCACACTTTAAAAAATTAGCCATAATTTTATATCATCCAATATATAGTCCATATTCAATTTCTCCAGTTGTTCAAGGATATTTCTTATGCTTGTGCTATTGTTATTTTATTCTGATATAAGAATCAATCAAATGTCATGCATTGCATTTGTTATAGTGACTTTCTACTCTCTTTTAAGTTAAAACGGTCTCACTGCCATTATAGTATAGTATAGTATATTGATTTTTTGGCAGGTCTGGACGAGTTACCCAGTAGTCTTATAGAATTTGTATTTGTCTTATTGCTTCCTCATATTTTGGATTTGCCTTACTGCTTCCTCATAACCTGGTTTCAAGTTAGACATATTTGGCAAGTGTACATTCTATATGATGTTGGATGCCTCTGGTTGCACACATTGGGAGGCACAGAATGTCAGGGAGTCCCATTATTAGTGATGTGAAATTTAGTCTCTGAGCTCAGGTGATAACCCATAGTTCTCTCCACTCTGAAGGTACATGTTGCCCTTGGAAATTAGTAAGATTCTGAGGGGCAATATTTTTGAGAGCATGAGAATATGTTATTCTTTGACAATTGTATTCATCCATTCATAATCTTTACCAAATTGATTATTATATTGGAGGTTAAAAACAATGGCTATCTATCATTTCTTCTATCATTAATTTTATTTTTATCTTTATTCTAATTATTAGTATAGACTTATGGAAGTTTAAAAAATCAATGTGTTGTGTAAACATAAGTCCCCAAACTATAAAACTTCTAGAAGAAGCATAGGGGAAACTACTTGTGATATTAGATTTGGTGGTGGTTTCTTGGATATAGCATCAAAAGGACAAGCAGCAAACCAAAAATAGACAAAAAAGACTGTATCAATCTTTACAACTTTTGTGCATCAAAGGACACCATCAACAGAGTGAAAAAGCAACCTATAGAATGAGAGAAAATATTTGCAAATAATATATCTGATAAGGGATAAATACCCAGAATATGCAAAGAACCCCTACAACTAACAACAAAAAATTCAAATAAGCAATTAAATATAAGGCAGAAGACTTAAATAGACATTTCTTCAAAGATAACTACACAAATAGCCAACAAGCACATGAAAAGAGGCTCAATGTCTCTCATGAACCAAACCAAACTACAATGAGTAGATAACTACACAAATAGCCAACAAGCACATGAAAAGAGGCTCAATGTCTCTCATGAACCAAACCAAACTACTTACATTCATTAGGATAATTACTATTTAAAAAAAGGGGGGGGCACCTGGCTGGTTCAGTCAATAGAACATGGGGTTCTTGATCTCAGGATTCTGAGTTCCAGCTCCTCACTGGGCAAGGAGTCTACTTTTAAACCTCCCCACCAGAAAGAAAGAAAGAAAGAAAGAAAGAAAAGAAAAGAAAAAGGAAATAATATCGGCAAGAATCTGGAGAAATTGGAACCTTTGCGCACCACTGGTAGAATTATAAAATGGTGCAACCACTATGGAAAATAGTATGGCAATGCCTCAAAATTTAAAAATAGATTTACCATATGGCCCAGCAACCATATAACCTCTGGTTATATGTCCAAAAGAATTTGCAAACAAGATCTCAAAGAGGTATTTTCATACCCATGTTCACAGCAGCACTGTGCACAATAGCCATGGGGTAGAAGCAACAAAAACATCCATCAACAGGTGAATGGATAAATAAAATGTAGTATATATATAAAATGGAATATTATTCAGTCTATAAAAGTAATAAAATTTATTTACTCTAACAATAATTATTTTTTATGCAAACAGCTTGCTGTATATATCTAATTGCCATGTTTTACAGTAACAAACATACAGTTTCTTAAGAGGGTCAAACCAATTTTATTGTGGATTTTATTCTCAAATTCTGCATGTATGTATTTAATCTTCATAGCTCAGATAACATTGCTGCCTATTCACAATTTAAAATACCTAGGAGGAATTTTGCTGATGAGGATCTAAATTCCTACTCCCACAATTTTTATAACATAAATAACATAACAATATATATAAATATATATTTCTATATACATAGCATAATAACAGTAAGGGTTAACATGTATTGAGCATAAATATGTATCAAGCACTGTGCTAAGCTCTCTGCACATCTCTGATCATTTAATTGTTATAAAAGTCTGATTCGTGGGTGTTACTATCATGCTCATTTCATAAGTAAAGAAAATGAGCTGTAGAGCAGTTAGATCACTTACTCAAAATCATACAGCCAAAGTGGGAAAGTCAGACAGTGTGACTCCACAGTGGCAATGCTGCATGATGAAGGTATTTTGATGGTGTTTATTAACAAATGTTGCATGGCAGAGATTGAGTGGTTGTCAATAAAAGGGCATTAAACCAACAGTCAATAGAAGCCAGTATTATTTTTCTTATCAACAAGATTGTAACACTCTTTGGGGGTAGGAACCCTATTGTACATTTCTTGCATTCCAATGCTTAACATAGTCTATGCATAACAGCTTCTGCTGCTCTGAAATTAGTATGAAATTCAGTTGCTATCTATAACCCAATCACATGGAAAGAACCCCACCCACATCCCATGAATCACCTGAGTTGGGTCAATTCCACTATTGAAACAGTTGTCTAATCCCACATCTCTTCCCCATCCTCATTGCTACTGCTCCCGACTGAACCCTGATCATCACTTGCCTGGCTTAGGGCAACATTCCCTTTGCAGCTGGGACACTCTTAGAGATTGTTAATATCCAGCTCTTCCTTGACTCTCTAGACAGTGTTAGTCACTCTTTCCCAGCAGGGCTTGTTCCACTGTATTATAATTACCTATACATACTTTTGTGGTCTCCAATTAGACTGAGCTCTTCCAGCAAAGGTGCTGTGTCTTTTCAGGTCTCATCTCTTCTGCCTAGCACAGAGTCTGGAACACAACAAATGTCAGTAAGTGATTGCTGGATCCATGATCTCCTGAAGGACTTTATTAAAATGTCTTGAACTAAAAATCATACTTTAAAAAAGCAAATGTAAGATTTTCACACAATATAGAAATTACAAAATAAAGACAAATTTCCCTCCCCAACCCAAGTTCTCCCCAGTGATTTTGGGGAGACACACATACAGACAATGGAATTACCCTTATGTATGCATATTATACAGCTGCTTTTGTTGCATGTATCTGGGAGATATTTTCTATAAAATTTGTCTCACTATTTCAAACCACTCTGTAGTAGACCACCAAATGTATATTTACTTAACCAGTCCCTTGCTGGTGGACATTTGGGTAATTTTCAGTTCTTTGTTAAACTAATGCTCCACTGAATTTGTCTCAAGGTCTCACTTTTAAGTCTTTTTTTTAAAACAGAGTAACACATTCACATGATTCAAAATCCAAGTGTACAAAACCACGTTGAGATACAACCTCACACCAGTCAGAACGGCTAAAATCAACAAGTCAGGAAATGACAGATGTTGGTGAGGATGTGGAGAAAGGGGAACCCTCCTACACTGTCAGTGGGAATGCAAGCTGGTACAGTCACCCTGGAAAACAGTATGGAGGTTCCTCAAAAAGTTGAAAACAGAGCTACCCTACAACCAAGCAATACTGGGTATTTACCCCAAAGATACATATGTAGTGAACTGAAGGGGCATGTGAACCCCAATGTTTATAGAAGCAATGTCCACAATAGCCATACTATGGAAAGAGCCTAGATGTCCATCAACGGATGAGTGAATAAAGAAGATGTGTTATATGTATGCAATGGAATATTATGCAGCCATCAAAAAAATAAAATCTTGCCATTTGCAAATATGTGGTTAGAACTAGAGGGTATTAGGCTAAGTGAAATAAGTCAATCAGAGAAAGACAATTATCATATGATTCACTGATATGTGGAATTTAAGAAACAAGGAAGAAGACTGTAGAGGAAGAGAGGAAAAAATGAAACAAGACAAAATCAGAGAGGGAGACAAACCATAAGAGACTCTTAATCTTAGGAAACAAGCTGAGAGCTGCTGTGGGGGGAGGGGTAGAGAAATGCGGTAACTGGTGATAAACATTGGGGAGGGTATGTATTGTAAAGAGCACTGGATATTATATAAGACTGATGAATCATAGACCTATACCCCTGAAACAAGTAATACATTGTATGTTAATTAATTGAATTTAAATTAAAAATATTATATTGGTTATAGCTGGTACAATAACTATTGACTTTTACATACTTCTACTGAGGTATAATAAACATAAATAAAGAGGCGCCTGTGGGTTAAAGCCTCTGCCTTCGGCTCAGGTCATGCTCCCAGGGTCCCGGGATCAAGCACCACATCGGGCTCTCTGCTCAGCGGTAAGCCTGCTTCCTCCTCTCTCTCTGCCTGCTTGTGACCTCTGACTGTCAAACAAATACATAAAATCTTAAAAATAAATAAATAAACATAAATAAAATGCCAAAAATACTAATTATTTAGTATTTTTATTTTAGTATTTATATTTGTATATCTGCATATTTTATATTATTTATTTATTTAGTATTTATATAATTATTTAGTATTTACTCAGTAAATACTAATTTACATTTCTGCCAGCAGCAAACATGACTTATTTCCCTACATCCTCACCAACACCAGCTATTTTCAAACCAGTAAATATTGGCCAATCTGATAGATAATAAGGAAAAGCTTCGGTGTACAGTTCTTTAATTATGAGGGAAGGTGAGCAGCTTTTCATATGCTTATTGCTGTTTGAATTTCTTTTTCTGTGAACTGCCTACTCCGGTCCTTTGCATATTTTTCTATTGGGTTGTTGTATTTTTCTTAATGATTCATAAATTTTTCTGGCATAGTATCTGCAGATATTTTCCCTCAATACATTTATAATCAAAACCACGTAATTGAAAATTTCAAGTTTCTATTCAGGTGTCAGTTTTGTCTCCCCGGATTGTAAATTCTTTAAAAACAAGGACCAAGAATTTCTTCTAGTCCCAGATTATATGGCAAATTCTTGTTGATCAGCTGCAACCTTCCTTCTGGACAGCTGACATGGCTGTGATCCTCTGGGGAAGAATTGTATCTTCTGTAGTTACAGAAGAAGATGAGATTTGCCTTCCAGGGTCAGCCCCTTCATCGATCGGTCTGGCTTTCTATCTGACAGCAGCAACAAGAAACGTGTTGAAGGGAATCCAATTACCCTCTTTGACATCTGCTTCAAAAGGTTAGGAATTTATCCTATGTATCACCATTTGAGATCTCTCTTCCATCAATTCATCTAAACCCCTCCTGAACCTCAGTGTATAGACCTGCTCCAGGCACTCCAGGCAATGAGTTCTTTTGTTTATAATGCCATGTATCAAGTTCTGGGTCAGGAGGGCAGTATTATAGGTAGACGCATATAATTCTCCCACCTCACTCCAAATACCTATAAATAATAAATAAAAATAGGTTTAAAATATTAACACAGTATTCCCTGTATTCATTCCTCAACTTGCTTCAAACTTTTCTTTGGTCCTTTTTTACTGTGTATTGTTACATACAGAAAAAGACAAAAAATATGAATACACAGTTTAATGAACAGTGGTAAAGAGCATTGCTATGTACTCACACCAGGTCAAGGGAGAATGCTTCCAGGGTCCCCGAACCCCCTTATGTCCCTTCCCCCATAAAGGGAGAGTAAACACTCTCCAGACTTTTGAGATGATCACTTTCTCCCATTACTTTACGTTCTACCATCTATGGATATACTCCTAAATACTAAACTTTAGTTTAGTTTAGTTTTGAATTTTAGGCAAAGGGACTTTATGTAAGTGGATTTTCTGTGTTTCTGTGTTTTATTGTGTTTTGATTCTTTCCCTCAACATTAGGATTTTTAGGATTTATCTATGTTTGCTAAGAACCATTTTACTTTTATTTTCTTTTTAAAACTGAGAACAGTTTTATATCATTTCTTTTCTTTCTTGATAATCTTCCATTATATGACTATACAGTAATTACACATTCTACTGATGATGGGCATTTGGGTTCTTAATTACAAGCAATCCTGGTATTCTTGTAAATATATCCTGGTACATGTGCAAGTTTCCCTGGGGTATACTGAGCAGTAAAATTGCTGAGTCATAAAGATGCATGTATTCAACTACTAGTTATACCCAAACATACTTTCCAAAGAGGTTATACTAATTTTCACCCCCAGCAACAGTGCCTAAGAGTTACAATTTCTCTATATGCTCTTCAATACTTGGTATTGTCAGAGTCTTTTTAAAACAGCTTTGTTGAGATGTAATTCACATAACACACAATTCACACTTTCAAAGTGTATGATTTAATGGGTTTTAGTACATTCACAGAGTTGTGCTTCCATTATCACAATCAATTTTTGGAACATTTTAAAAATACATATATCAAGTCATTAAAATGTACACTTAAAATATCTTATAATTTTATTCATCAATTATTCCTCAATAAGCTGAAAAATGAAGAATCAATATTTTAAAGTTTTCTAGGACCTTTTAGTTACCACAAAAATAAAAACCCTGCACCCCTTAGACATCATTGCTCAATCTTCCTGTCCCAGCCCATCAGTCTACTTTCAGTCTCTAGAGATTCACATGCTCCAGATATTTCATGTAAGTGGAATTATACAATATGTGGACCTTTGTGGCACTTGGCATAATTTCTCAAAGCTCATCCATATTGTAGCATGCATTAGTATCTCATTTTTATTCCAAATAATATCCCATTATATGCAAATACCATATGTTATTTAGCTATTAATCAGTTGATGGACATTGGGGTTCTTTCTCTTTGGGGCTATTATGAGCATGCTATTAAGGAACATTCATGTACGAGATTTTGTGTGACCGTGTGTTTTCATTTCCCTTGATTATATACCTAGGAGTAGAGATCCTGATCACATGGTAGCTCTATGTTTAACCATTTGAGAAAATGCCAGTCTGTTTTCCAACGTGACTGCACCATTTTATATTCTCACCACCAATGCATGATGGTTCCAGTTTCTCCACATCCTCTCCAACACATTATTACTGGTCTTTTTATTTTTTTTTTAGAAAGATTTTATTTATTTATTTGAGAGAAAGAGAGCATGAGCAGGGAGAGAGGCAGATGGAGAGGGAGAAGCAGCCCCCCACACTGAGCTGGGAGTCAGACATGGGGCTTGATCATGCCAGGACTTTGGGATCATGACCTGAGTCCAAGGCAGATGCTTAACAACTGAGCCACCCAGGGGCCCCTTGGTCTTATTTTTTTAGTAATAACCATTCAGGTGGATGTGATTTGAGATCTCCTTATAGTTTTGATTTCCATTTCCCTGATGGCTGAAGAGGTTGGTCTTTCATGTGCTTATTGGTCATTTGTATATCTTTAGAGAAGTGTTTTTTCAGTTCCATTGACCATTTTTTAATTGGGCTATTTGTCTTTTTATTCCTAAATTTTAAGAGAGATATATCTCCCTTACCAGATACATGCTTTGCAAAAATGTTCTCCCATACCATGGTTGTCTTTTCATTTTCTTTTTTTTTAAAGATTTTATTTATTTATTAATCAATCAGAGAGAGAGAGTGTGTGCATAAGCAGGGGGAGTGGCAGGCAGAGGGAGAAGCAGGCTCCCCACTGAGCAAGGAGCCCAATGCAGGACTTGATCCCAAGACCCTGGGATCATGAACTGAGCTAAAGGCAGACACTTAACTGACTGAGCCACCCCCATGCCTACAAATACTTGATTTGTTTTTGCTTTTGTTTCTTTTCAAGATTTTTGTTTATTTATTTGACAGAGAAAAAGAAAGAGCACATGCAGGGGGAGCAGCAGGCAGTGGGAGAGAGAGAAGCAGGCTCAACTCCCTGCTTGGCAGGGAGCCCAACATGACCTTAATCCCAGGACCCTAGGATCATGACCTGAGCAGAAGGCCGATGCTTACCTAACTGAGTCACCCAGGTGCCCCAAATGTTTTAAATTTAGTGTCAAGTTTACCTATGTTTTCTTTTATAGCTCATGGTTTTTTGTGTTGTACATAAGAAACCGTTATCCAAGGCCAGAAAAATGTACATCTATATTTTCTAAAAATTTTTATTATTTCTGTACTTACATTTAGATTTTTTATCTATTTTAAATTAATTTTTATATATGGTGTGAGATATGAATACAATTTTATTCCACGTGACTATCTATTTGCATGTAGATATCCAGTTGTCCTAATACCGCTGGTTGAAATGACAATTCTTTTCCCATTGAATTGTCTTGACACCTTTGTCAAAAATCAATTAACTGAAAATGTGAGAGCTTATTTGTAGACTGCTCTTAATTTATTCCATTAATCTGCATGTATATCCTTATATCAATATCACACTGTCTTAATAACTGCAGGTTTTTTTTAATAAACATATATTTCTATCCCCAGGGGTACAGGTCTGTGAATCACCAGGTTTACACACTTCACAGCACTCACCATAGCACATACCCTCCCCAATGTTCATAACCCCACCCCCTTCTCCGAACACCCCTCCCCCCAGCAACCCTCAGTTTGTTTTGTGAGATTAAGAGTCACTTATGGTTTGTCTCCCTCCCAATCCCATCTTGTTTCATTTAATAACTGCAGCTTTGTAGTAAATTTTGAATTAGGATGTATGAGTTCCCCAGCTTTGTCCTTCTTTTTCAAAATTGCTTTGGCTATCACGGATCCCTTGCATTTTCATATGAACTTTAGGATCAGCTTGCCAGTCTCTACAAAGCCAACTGGAATTTTGATAGTGATTACACTAAATATATGTATCAATTTAGGGAGTATTTTCACCTTAATAATACTAAGTCTTTCCAATCATAAACATAGAAAGTCTTCTTATTTATTTGGGTCTTTAATTTCTTTCAACAATATTCTGTAATTTTTATTTTATACATCTTACACTTTATACACTTACACACAGTATTTGTTAATTTAGTCTTAAGTATTTATTCTTTTTGGTGCCTTTACAAATAGAATTGTTTTCTTTCTTTTACTTTTTTTTTAAAAGATTTTATTTATTTGAGAGAGAGATACACAACTAGAGGGGGTCACAAACATGGGGAGTGGGAGAGGGAGAAGCAGGCTTCCCACCAAGCAGGGAGCTCGACGCAGGGCTTGATCCCACTACCCCAGGATCATGACCTGAGCCAAAGTAGACACTTAATGACTTAGCCACCCAAGTGCTCCTAGAATTGTTTTCTTAATTTCAATTTTGGTTTATTGCTAGTGTATAGAAATATAAATAACGATTGTGCATTGATCTTATATCCTGCAACATCACAGAACTCATTTATTAGTGGATTAGTAGATTCTGTAGGATTTTCTATATATAAGATCATGTCATCTGCAAATAGTGATAGTTTTACTTCTTCCCTTTCTTTAAAGATCTTATCTATTTATTTGAGAGAGAGAGATCATAGTGGAGGGAGGGTCAGAGAGAGAAGTAGACACCTGAAAGAGTGGGGACCCTGATACAGGGCTTGATCCTGGTACTCCAGGATTATGACCTGAGTTGAAGGCAGACTCCCAACCTACTGAGCCACTCAGGTGCCCCACTTCTTCCTTTCCAATCCAGATGACTTTTACTTCATTTTCTTGCCTAATCCCTCTGGTCAGAACCTCCCATACAATGTTGAATGAAGTGGTGAGAGCAGACATCCTTGTTTTATTCCTGATCTTGGAGGAAAATATTTCACATTAAGTGTAATGTTAGCTGTGGGTTTTTTTATAGATAGCCTTTATTGTACTGAGGAAGTTCCTTTCTTTTCCTGGTTTGCTGAGTGTTTTTATCATGATGGAGTGTTGTATTTTTTCAAACATTTCTTCTGCATGTACTCACATGATGGTATGGTTAATGTCCTATATTCAATTGGTGTTGTGTATTGCACTAATTTTTTGAATGTTGTACTGATTTCTGAATGTCAATCCAACCTTACATTCCAGGAATAAATCCTACTTGGTCACAATGTAATATCTTTTCATATATTTCTGGATTCAATTTCTTAACCTTTTTTATAGATTTACTTATTTTAGAGAGAGAGAGAGAGCATGAGCAGGAGAGGCAGAGGCAGAGGGAGAGGGAATCTCAGGCAGACTCCATCCATGCAAAGCACAGAGCCCAGTGCATAGCTAGATCTCATGACCCAAGATCCCAACCTGAGCCCATACCAAGAGTTGGTCCTCAACCAACTGTGCCACCCAGGTGCCCTACAATTGCCTAATTTTGGGTTGAGGATTTTTGTGTCTACAGTTGACCCTTGAATTACGTGGGTGCACTGACCCCACATGCAGTGCCTGGAAGCCTTATCAATAATATAGTCAATTAACACATTTTGTACATGTATTATACACTGCAGTCTTACAATAAAGTGAAATAATAAAACATTACTAGGAAAATCATAAAGAAAATACATTTGTAATACTGTACTGTAAAAAATCCACATGTAGGTGACCCTGCAACTCAAACCCATGTTATTCAAGGGTCGACTATATATTTATAAGAGATATTGTTCTGCAGTTTTCTTCTCTTGTCACTTTTTTTTTTTTAAGATTTTATTTATTTATTTGACAGACAAAGATCACAAGTAGGCAGAAGGCAGGCAGAGAGGTGGGGGAAGCTGGCTCCCCGCTGAGCAGAGAGCCCAAGGCGGAACTCGATTCCAGGATCCTGGAATCATGACCTGAGCCAAAAGCAGAGGCTTTAACCCACTGAGCCACCCAGGCGCCCCTCTCTTGTCATGTCTTTGCTGGTTTGATATCAGGATAATACTGGCCTCATAAAATAAAGTTGTCCCTTCTCTTCTGTTTTCTTTCTGAAAGAGTTTGTGAAGAATTGGTATTAACTTTCTTTAAATGGTTGATAGTTGTCAGCATTTTTTTTTTTTAATTTCTCCCAACTGGTGAATGTATTTTAGTATCTCACAGTTGTTTAAATTTCCATTTCTCTGAATACCAAAAGTTGAATATTTTTTATATATTCATTGAGCTTTTGAATTTCCTTTAATCAAGGATTTAACCATTTGGGGAAGGCTATTTTTTTTCTTACTGATTTACAAAGTTTCTTTTTATGTTCTGGATACCTATCCTTTGTAAATTGCATGGTTGCAACAAATATCTTCTTTTCTGTGTCTTTTTAAAAAGAACCTTTATGAACTCCTGATAAATAGAAATGTTTAATGTTTATGTAGTCAAATATATGGTCTTTTCCTCTCCATAAGGTCAGGAAATTTGTGTGTCCTAGGTAAAAAATCTTTTCTCACTCCCAGATTATTAAAATATTCTCCTATATTATCTATTATCTCCTAACTTCTTTCCTTTCATTTTTTAAAAGATTTTATTTATTTATTTGAAATAGAGTGAGAGCAAGAGAGAGAGTGAGAGATCACAAGCTGAGGAGTGGGGAGGGGCAAAGGGTGAGGGAGAAGCAGACTACCCCTCTGAGCAGGGAGCCTAACTCAGGGCTCGATCCCAGGACTCTGGGATCAGGACCGACCTGAGCCAAAGGCAGATGCCCAACCAACTGAGCCTCCCTGATGCCCATTTTCCTTTCATTTTTAAAAATTGTTTCCACCTGGAATGTTTTATTGTGAATGACATTAGATAGGAATCCATCTTCATTTTTCTCCCCCAAATGGGTTTCTACTCGTCCTAACACTGAAAATATCATTCTTTCTCTCCTACTATGCAGAGCCAACTCTAGAACATATAAAGTATCCCGGAATGTTTCTTGATATATATTCAGTTCCAATGATCTGCCTATTTGTATCCCAATACTATACTGTTTTAATTATTACAGCTTAAAATTATTCTTGATAACTCGTAAAATAACTGCTTCAACCATGTTTCTCTTTCTGAACACCTTGACTCTTCTTGGCTCTTGTGTTTCCATACACATTGTGGAATTGGCTTCCACCAAAATTTTGTTTAGATTGCATTGAGTCTACTCATAAACTTGAGCAGAAATGATATTTTATAATATTGAGTCTTACAAACTACAAGTATGGTGTATTTATCCACTTATATAAGTATGCTTTAGTATCTCATGCTAAAGATCTTTGTTTTGGTAAAAGCATTGTGCAGGTATTTTTATGTACTTCATTTTTTTGATATTATAAAATTATACTTAAATATTTTTTTATTTTCTGTGTGACTAGTAATATAAAAATGTAACTGATGTTTGTATCTAGTCAATTGCCTAAACATTCATTGATGCTAATCTTTGAACTGCAAATTCCTACAGATTTTTTTAAATTAACATATAATGTGTTATTTGTTTCAGGGTACAAGTCTGTGATTTCCTATGGAATTTTTATGTATACAACAATCATGTGTAATTTACACATGTAATTGTGCATACACATTTACATGTGTTACATTGTGTAACATGTAAAATGATGGGAATTTTTTTCTCCTTTTTATTTTGTTTTCTTGCACTAATGTGCTGCTTAAGACTTCTAGTATAATGTTGAACAGAGCAGTGATAGTGGATCCTTATATCGTTCCCCATCTCAGAAAGAAAGTGTTGAGCTTGTTGAGGATTTGCTTTTTATTTGCTTTTTTAAAATTTTTTATTTAAATTCAATTAGTCAACATATAGTACATTATTAGTTTCAGATTTAGTGTTCAATAATTTATCAGTTGTGTATAACACCCAGTGTTCATCACATCATGTGTCCTACTTAATGTCCATCACCCAATTACCCCATCTTCCCACCAACCTCCCCTCCAGCAACCCTTAGTTTGTTTCCCATAGTTAAGAGTCTCTCATGGTTTGTCTCCCTCTCTGATGACCTCCCATTCAGTGGCCCCTCCCTTCCCCTGTGATCCTCTGCGCTGTTTCTTATGCTTCACAAATGAGTGAAACCATATAATAATTGTCTTTCTCTATTTGACTTATTTCATTCAGCATAATACCCGCCAGTTCCATCCACATCAATGTAAATGGTTAAGTATTCATCCTTTCGGATGGCTGAGTAATATTCCACTGTGTGTGTGTGTGTGTGTGTGTATCATCTTCATTTTTAAAAATCTTTTTATTATGTTCAGTTAGCCAGCACATAGTACATCATAAGTTCTTGTTGTAATGTTCAGTGATTCATTAGTTATGTATAATAACTAGTGCTTACCTCAACGTCCATCCTCCTTAATATCCACCACTCAGTTACCCCATTCCTCCAAGTCCCTGCCCTTCTGTAACCCTCAGTTTGTTTCCTAGAGTCCAGAGACTCTCATGGTTTGTCTCCCTCTCTGATTTCTTCCCATTCAGTTCTCTCCTTGTCCTGCGGTCCTCCATGCTATTCCTTGTGTTCCACATATGAGTGAAACCATATGATAATTATCTATTTTTTTATTTGTTGGTTTTGTTCCATTGTGTTTTGTTTTGTAGATAGCTTTTATAAAGTTAAAAAATATATATAGCCTTCTATTCCTATTTGGTTATGAATTTTGTCATGAATGGACACTAAATTTAATAAAATGCCTTTTCTCCCTCTTTTGAAATGATCACAAATGTTTCTCCTTTAATCTGTTACTATGGTGATTTACATAAATTTTTCTCTAGTATTTATCCAACCCTAGTTTCCCAGAATAAACCAACTTGGTGCTAGCATATTATCCATTTTATACACTGCTGGATTCTATTTGTTAATATTTTATTTAGAATTTTTGTACCTGTGTGAGATTGGCCTATGATTTTCTATTTGCATACATATCAGATTTTGATATCCAGATGACAGCTTCAGAAATCAATTAGAAGGAAACTCTTTCTATTTTCTAAAAAGTTTGTGCAAGACTACAATTATTTCTTCCTTGAATATTGAATTGAATTTTTCAGTGAAGCTCTCTGGGCGTGGGATTTTGTTCATAGGAAAAATTTTAACTACTAATTCAATTGTTCCAATCCTTTATACAAATGTTGAGGTTTGCTTTCTCTTCCAGAGCCAGTTTTCATCTTATTTTTTTTAAGATTTTATTTATTTATTTGAGAGAGAGAGAGAGAGATCACAAGTAGGTAGAGCATCAGGCAGAGAGAAAGAGAGGAAGAAGCAGGCTCCTTGCTGAGCATAGAGCCAGATATGGGGCTCAATCCCAGGACTCTGGGATCATGACCTGAGCCAAAGGCAGAGGCTTAACCCACTGAGCCACCCAGGCACCCCCAGTTTTCACCTTAAATGTTATTGAGGTATAGTTTATGTGGCATCAAATTCAAGCCTCTTAAGTGTATAATTTAATACACTTAATTTAATATAATTTAATACTTTAGTACATTTGCAGAGTTGTGCAACTATAACCTGTTGCACAATTCTGTTTTAGAACCCAGACTTAGTTTTGATAAGTTGTTTTTTTCCTAAGAATTTGTCCACGTCATCTGAGTATTTGGCATAACATTGTTCATAACAACTTATTATTATATTGTTAATTTTTATACTACCAGTTATGTCTCCCTTCTACTTCTGTATTTTGTACCATTTTTATTCCTCAATTAGTCTCACCAAAGGTTTGTCAAATTTATTAATCTTTTGGGGGGGAACAATTTCTGGCCATATCAAACCTCTCTACTGTGGGTTCATTTTTCATTCCAGTAATCTTCTTTCATCATAACTAATCCTTCTTTTTCATTTTTTAAAGTTCATTTTATTATTCTTTTCTAATAGTTAAGATGAATGCTTAGCTCATTTATTTTCAGACTTTTTTCTTTGATAGTTTAACTACAAAGCATTGTAGGGGCGCCTGGCTGGCTCAGTTGGTGGAGCATTCGACTCTTGATCTCAGGGTTGTGAGTTCAAGCCCTATGGTGGACGTAGAGATTACTTAAAAATAAAATCTTTTAAAAAAAAAAAAAAGAATAGTCCCACTAAGTACTATTTTAGCTGTAACAATGAGTTTTGAAATGTAATATTTTTCTTATTGTCTAATTCAAAATATTTCAAAATTTCTGTTATGATTTCTTTTGGAATTCCTGGTAATTTAGTGGTACATTTCTTAATTTCCAAGTTTATGGAGATTATTTTGTTATATATTTTTATAATTGATTTCTAGCCTACTGGTATTTTGTTTAAAAAAATAAGCATTGTGGGCGCCTGTGTGGCCCAGTTGGTTGAGCGACTGCCTTCGGCTCAGGCCATGATCCCGGACTTCCGGGATGGAGTCCCGCATCAGGCTTCCAGCTCCTTGGGGAGTCTGCTTCTCCCTCTGACCTTCTCCTCTCTCATGCTCTCTCTCACTCATTCTCTCTCAAATACATAAATAAAATCTTTTTTAAAATTAAAAAAAAAAAAGCATTGCATGATTCAATACTTCAAAATTTTTTCACTTGTGGCCCAGAACATTGTCAACTTTTAAAAATATAGTATGTGCACTCAAAAAATTTTTTTCATTCTGAAGTTACCAGAAACAGTGTTCTAAATATTTATATTAGCTCTTTTTCATTAGTCATGATGTTCTAATCTTCTTCATCATTAGCAATTATTTTGCTACTTCCTCTAAAGTATTGAGAGAGAGGGTTTTTTTTTTTTTTAATCTTTCAGGATAATTGTGGATTGGTTATTTCTCCTATGATTCTGTCAAATGCTCTTTTATTATGTTTTGTGAATGGGTATTAAGTAAATACAAATTTAGAAATTAGTCAACCTGTCTGATAAATTGAACTTTTATCATTTTGATGTGACCATCTTTATGTCTAATATTGCTTTTTTGCCTTAAAGTTCTTTTATAACTCATTTTACAAATTCTGAAATTAGTTCTTTTTGATGTAGTTCTAATGAGCTTTGGCAAATGCATGGAGCTGTGTAACCATCACTGCAATCAAGGTATGGAACAATTCCTTCAACCCCCAAAATGACTGTGTGCTGTTCCTTTGTAAATACCCCCAGCATCAATCCCTGGTAGTCTGATCTCTTTTCTATCACAATAATTTTGCCTTTTCCAAACATCACATAAAGAGAGCCGTCAAGTATAAAGCCTTTTGATTCTGGCTTCTTTCAAATAGTGTAATGCATTCAGGATTCATCCATATTATTGCATATATCAATAATTTGCTTGTTTTGTTGCTAAGTGGTATTCCATTGTATGATTGCAGTGAAGTTTGCTTATCCATTCACCACTTGATGGACACCTGGGTTTGTTACACATTTTTTGGTGGTTAGAAACAAAGCAGCTATAAACATTCACAAATAGGTTTTCATGAAAACAAACCTTTTTCTTCTTCTAACTGATATGGTACATAGACATTGAACTTCATTAGAAACTGTCAAACTATTTTCCACAGTGCCTGCACCATTTTGCAATCCAACCAGTGATAGATTAGAATTCTGATTTCCCTGTATTGTTGCCAACTCTTGGTATTATCAGGCTTTTGTTTGGTTGGTTTTGTTTTATTTCAGCCATTTTATTAGATATGTAGTAGTATCTCACTGGGCTTTTAATTCGTATTTCTCTATTGATTAATGATGCTGAACAACTCTACATGTGCATTTATTATATCTTTGGTGAAAGTTTCTGTTCAAAACTTTGCTCATTCAAAAATTTTGGTTAGTTTTTTTGTTAGAGTTAGGGAGTTCTATGTACAAGCCCTTTGTCAGATAAGGTTACTTGTAAATATTTTCTTTCAGTTTGTGGCTTAGCTTTTCATTCCTTTATCAATGTCTTTCACAGATCAATAGTTTTTTATTTTATTGACATCTCTTTTTTTTTTTTCTTTTGTAGATTATGCTTTTGAGGCCATGTCCAAAAACTTTCTCAAACTCAAGGACAAAAATTTTTTTATCATATGTTTTCTTTGAGAAGATTGAGAAGTTTTTTACATCTTACATTTAAGTCTATAGTATATTTTGAGTCGATGTTTATGTAGTGTCGAAGATATAGGTCAAGGGGTTTGGGGGTTTGTTTGGGGACAGAGGTTGCATATAACTGTCCAATTGTTCCAGTATCATTTGTTGAAAAGACTAGTCTTTCTCCCTTGAACAGCCTTTATACTTCATTAAAAATCAATCAACTGCAGTTGTATGAGTCGATTTCACACATATATAGATAAATAGTCTATTCTATTCTAGTCTATTATGTACACCATATTGTCTTCATTTCTATGGCTTTATAGTAATTTTTGAAGCCAGGTAATGCAAATCCTCTTTTTCAGAATTGTTTTGGTTATTCTAGTTCCCATGCTTTTCTATGTAAATTTTAGATTCAATTTGTCTATCTACAAAACTTCCAACTAGGATTTTGATTGGGATTGCATTGAATGTTCAAATCAAACTGGGGGAATTTGGCATCTTAGTGAATTTAAGTCCTCCAACTGATGAACAGAACATATATCTCCATTTATTTAGACTTTCTTTGGTATCTTTCTTAAAGTTTATTTTGCCTGAGAGTAATATAACTATAGCAGGTTTCCTTTTGGTTGACATTTGCATGGTGTATCTTTTCCTACCTGTGGCCCCTCAGATATGTCCACATCCTAATCCCCAGAACCAGTGCATATGAGAGATTACATAGCAAAGGGAATTAAGGTTGTAAATGGAAGTAAGACTGACCAGGCTAATCGGCTGACCTTAAAATAGAGAATTTATCCTGGATTATCTGAATGGGCCTGATGTAATCAGGAGGTTGGTTAAAAGTAGCAGAGAGGTGATGGGCATTAAGGAGGGCATGTGTAGTGACGAGCACTGGGTGTTATACGCGACTAATGAATGGCTGAACACTACATCCAACACCAATGATGTATTATATGCTGGCTAACTGAACATAATAAAAAAAAATTAGAAAAAAGGAGGCAGAAAGAGGCAAAGGAGGAGAATAAGTCAGAGTGGAGCAATGTAAGGAAGACAGCCCAGTATTGTTGGTTTTGAAGACAGAGAAAAAGGGCCATGAGACAAAGAACACAGGCACTCTTTAGAAACCAGAAAAGGCAAACAAATGGGTTATCGCCCAGAGCCTCCAAAAGGAACACAGTTCCAATAACACCTTGCTTTTAGCAGAGTGAGACATCGTATTATTTAAACCAGTAAGTTTGTGGTAATGCGGTGCACCAGAAATAGAAAAATAATACACTGTCCCTTTACTCAGACTTTCATTATTTTATGCTTAGAAAGTCTTGCAAACAGCATATGATTTAATTTCGCTCTTATTTTTCTTAGTTTGATCATCTTGGTTTTGTAATGAGAGCATAGAGTCTACTTGCACTTAATGCAATTGCTTATATATGTTTGGGTTTAAACCTAGTACCTTGTGTTATGCTTTCTAATTATACCACCTATTCTCTGTTTCTTTCTCTTTTTTCCCCATCCATTTGCTGTTCCCTTTCCTTGCCTCTTTTCGCTTGCTTGTGTTTTATCATTCTATTTCTCTCCCTGTGAATTTATGCATTATATATTCTGATTCTATTATTTTAATGAATACCTAAAAATTAAAACATACATAATTAACTTGTCAAATGTTAAAATTAGTCAATATGTATTCTTTCTCTGGATAATTAAAAACCTTTAGAACAGTGTGACTCACTTTATCCTTGTCCAACGTATTTGTTATTATTGTCATGTATTTTAATTTTATTTTAAACCTCATGAGATATTATTATTGTTTTATCTAGTTTACATTAATTAAGATTTTACCTAGATAGTTACCACTTTTTCTCTTTATTTATTTTTTAATTTGGTATTACATTAATTCTATTGGAAATATATCCTTTGGAATTTTCTCTATTGAGCTTCTGATACGTCAAAGTCTCTCTCTTTGTGTTTCTTTCTACAAAAATCTCTATTTCATCCTTATTCTGTAAATATATCTTTACTGTACATAAAGTGGCAGTTATTTTATTTTTATGAATTAGCAAATTCCATTGTCTTCTGCATTCCATTGTTGCTATTAAGAAGTCAGCTGTTAGTTTTGTTGGCAGTCCTTTATTTATTTTTTTTTTAAAGAATTTATTTTATTCATTTGACAGAGAGAGATCACAAGTAGGCAGAGAGGCAGAGAGAGAGAGGAGGAAGCAGGCTCCCCGCTGAGCAGAGAGCCTGATGCGGGACTCGATCCCAGGACCCTGAGATCATGACCCGAGCCAAAGGCAGCGGCTTAACCCACTGAGCCACCCAGGTGCCCCTGTTGTCAGTCCTTTAAAGATCTTTTTTCTCTGGCTGCTTTTCAGACCTTTCTTAATTTTTGGTCTTCTAATATCAATATGGACTTTTTTAAAAAAGATTTATTTATTTATTTTAGAGAGAGAGAGTATGTGCACACGTGCGAGTTTAGAGGGAGAAGGAGAAGAAGAGAGAGACTCCCCTCCCATGTGCAGAGCCCAATGCAAAGCCCGACCCCACTATCCCAAGATCCTGACCTGAACTGAAACCGGGAGTTAGCCACTTAACCACCTGAACCACCAAGGGACCCCTAAATATGGACTTTAAAAAAAAAATTGAACCAGGTTGTGATTTTAAAATTTGTACATCTCTGGGTTGCTGTCTCTAATTCTTTCTAGAAATTTCTAGAAAATTCTTAGACTTTCTCTCATCAAATATTGCTATTTCCCTCCTTTCTCTTCTCTTCTTATGGAAGAGATTATATATATATTATATGTATATAATATATATTATATATTTGATTAAATATATGTTAGTTTTTCTCAGTCTTTTAACCATTTTTTTGTGTTTTTTATCTTTTTGCTTTTCTGTGCTACCTTCTGGAAAAACTTTCAGACCTTTCTTCAAGATTATTTATTTCTTATTTATTCTTCAGAGACATTTATTCTCCAAAGACAGCTATGTCTAATCTGGTTGTGAACCCATCCACTGAGCTTTTAATTTCAGTTATTGTATGTTTTACTTCTAGATGTTCTATTTTGTTCTTTTTCTATTAAAATAACTTTGTCATTGCTATTTATTTCCATTTCTCTATATCTTTTATCTATTTAAATATAGTAAGTACAGTTGTTTAATTGTGCTTGACATTTGCAATATTATGCCTTTGTGAGCTTTGCACTGTTGTTTCTTCTGGTTCTCAGTCACAGTTTTGTTCTCCTTTTGCATTTGTTATCTATGTGTGTTGCTACTGTACTAGATAGAATTTCTTATAGGAAGTATTTGAGGCCAAGAATTTATTATAGGAAGTATTAGAGGTCTCTTTCCCAGAGAGGATTTGCATTTTCCCCTCCCTGGTATAAAGATGCTACCAGTCCCAACACTGCCTGAAATTTCCTAACCCATCCAGGTGGTATAAACCTGAAGGACAAATTCCTTTGAGGGTCACCCTTACCCTAAAGATATGGCTCTTTGAGTTTCAGATTATGATATTCATTCAAAATATCTTCCCTAGGAACTTTTCTTCTTGAAGTACCAGAAATTTCAGTGTTCCATGTGGAGAAATGTCTAGCTTTGAACAAAGATAAGACAGTGGGCCTCGGTGGCTCAGATGGTAAAGCATCTGCCTTTGGCTCAGGTCATGATCCCAGGGTCCTGGGATGAAGTCCTGCATTGGGCTTGCTGTTCAGCAGGGAGCCTTCTTCTCCCTCTGCCTATACCTCTCTCTCTCTGTCTCTCATGAATAAATAAAATCTTTTTAAAAATAAATAAATAAATAAGGATAAGACAGTAATGTCAGAGTTCTTTCTTTTTAATAATATTCCCTGTGATATTAAGAGGCTTATCCCTGGGTCACGCCTGGGTGGCTCAGTCAGTTAAGTGACTGCCTTCGGCTCAGGTCATGGACTCAAAGTCCTGGGATGGAGCCCACATCAGGGCGGAGGTGGGGGAGTGGTCTAAGCTCAGCAGGGAGTCTGCTTCCCACTCTTCCTCTGCCCCTTCCCCCACTCATTCTCACTCTCTCAAATAAATTTTTTTTAAAAGATTTTGTTTATTTATTTGACAGAGAGAGATTACAAGTATACAGAGAGGCAGGCAGAGAGAGAGAGGGAAGCAGGCTCCCTGCTGAGCAGAGAGCCCGATGTGGGACTCGATCCCAGGACCCTGAGATCATGACCTGAGCCGAAGGCAGCGGCTTAACCCACTGAGCCACCCAGGCGCCCTCAAATAAATTTTTTAAAAATCTTTTAAAAAGGAGAAAAAAAAAGAAGCTTGTCTCTTGAATTCAAAGTAACACGTTACATCAGTTTCCTTGGAAACAGTTTATAAAACAAAAGAGCATATAATTCAAGAGATATTTATTAAGTGTCTTCCACGAATCAGATGTTATGGTCCTAGGAATACAATCGTGAGAAATACAGAAATCAGCTTACTAATGACTAATTTCTTTCCTGGATATTTCTGGCAGCTTAAAGATTATTTTATTATTATTATTTTTTAAAGATTTTATTTATTTATTTGACAGGCAGAGATCACAAGTAGGCAGAGAGGAAGGCAGAAAGAGAAGGAAGCAGGCTTCCTGCTGAGCAGAGAGCCCACTGTGGGGCTCTATCCCAGGACCCTGGGATCATGACCTGAGCCGAAGGCAGAGGCTTTAACCCACTGAGACACCCAGGCACCCCTATTTTATTATTTTGATTGATAACTTTAAGGTAAAATAAATCACTGTGTTTCTATTATTTTCTATTTGCTACTATTCCTCAGAGAGCTCAAAGCCCATTTGGGGAGAAAACATGAAACAAACTGGGTAATTCAATTCTTTTTTTTTTTTTTTAAGTTTTACTTATTTCAGTAATCTCTACACACAATATGGAGCCTGAACTCCTGACCCTAAGACCAAGAGTTAGATGTTCTTCCAAATGAGCCAGCCAGGCACCCCCTGCATAATTCAATTCTACAGTTATTTGTATGGAAGGTCTTCTATGGGAGTACATAGGAACTATTGGGCATTGAGTCCTTAATTACTAGGTGCCCAGTACTCTTCATTTATTTCTTACCTCAAACTTATGAGACAGGTATTATTATCCCCATTTCACAACTGAAGAAACTGAGGTAGAAAGACATTTACATTTCTGAAGTCACATTGTATGATAGGCAACTTCTAAAATGGCTCCCAAAGATGCCTGCCTCCTGATATCCCCACCATGCTGTATATTATCTCCTCCCCCTTGAAAGTAGGCTAAAACTAGTGCCTCACTTTAATCAACAGAATAATGCAAAAGTGGTGGGATGTCCCTTCTGAGATTAGATTCTAAAAAACTTTCATCTCACTGTCTGTATTTCCCTTTGACTCTTTTCACTTTTCATTCTGATGAAGCAAGCTACCATATCATGAGCTATCCTACAGAGAGGCCCAGGTAAGGGAGCAGAGGTCCGCAGTGCAACAGCCCAGAAGAAATGGAGGTCTGCCGACAATCGTGCACATGAGCATGAGAGCAGGTCCTCTCCCCACACCCTCAGATGAGACCTCAGCCCCAGCTGTCACCTTGATTGCAGCATCATGAGAGACCTGAGCCACAAAGCCCAGTTATATCATGGCCAGATTCCTGACCCATGGAAACTGTAAGATAATAAGCATTGTTTGGAGCCACTAAGCTTTGGAGTAATGTGTTACACAGTAGACAACAAATACATACTGCTAATATGAGGTAGTCTGATATTTGATAGGTCTATCTGAGACCACACTGTCTTCCTGGGCATGTTAATGACCAACAGATAATTAAATCCTCAGAGGAATTACCTCTGAAGAGAAATTTCAAGAGGACTCCAGACAAAAGTACAACTAAAACTACAAAAGTAGAACTAAACTCCATCTGAAATCTCACTGAATGCAATGCTTTCGTTTCACAGTTGAGGAAACTGAAGAACTGGGACTTTCCCCATGCCTTATGGCTAGAACCTAGTTAATTTCCCCATCCAAAGACTTTACACTATTTCATCCTCACTTCCATTGCTATTTAAGTAGGAAAAATGCCTTCTTGGATTTTGCTCACTAATATGTTTTGTATAAGTTGTGTGTATATATTATGAAGTAATTGCAGCAAGAGTAGAAGACCAACAGCAATTGGATGGTTACAATGAAGAAAAATTGCTTGGTGTCCTGTTATTCCCTTTGTTCTCCACCATTTGCCCCAGCAGCAAGAAACAGACACTGATTCCTCAACAAATGGTATTGGGAAAATTGGACATCCACATGCAGAGGAATGAAACTGGACCACTTTCTTACGCCATACACAAAAATAAACTCAAAATGGATGAAAGACCTAAATGTGAGACAGGACTCCAGTAAAATCCTTAAGGAGAACACAGGCACCAACCTCTTTGACCTCAGCCACACACTTCTTGCTAGACACATCTCTAAAGGCAAGAGAAACAAAAGCAAAAATGAACTATTATGACTTCATAAAGATAAAAATCTTCTTCTTTTTTTTATCTGAAATCAAACTATGGGTTTTTTATTTTGTTTTGTTTTGTTTTGTTTAAAAGATTTTATTTATTTATTTGACAGAGAGAAACACAGAGAAAGAAGGAACACAAGCAGGAGGAGTGGGAGAGGGAGAAGCAGGCTTCCTGCTGAGCAGAGAGCCCAATGCAAGGCTCAGTCCCAGGGTCCTGGGATCATGACCTGAGCCAAAGGCAGATGCTTAATGACTGAGCCACCCAGGTACCCCAAGATAAAAATCTGTGTGGCAAAGGAAACAATCAACAAAACTAAAGGCAACTAGAGAATGAGGAAAGATAATTGCAAATGTCTTATCAAATAAAGGGCTAGTATCCAAAAATCTATAAAGAACTTATCAAACTCAACACCCCAAAACAGATAATCCAGTCAAGAAATGGGCAGAAGACATGAACAGACATGTCCCCAAAGATACAAATGGCAAACAGACACATGATAAAACTCTCAACATCATTTAGCATCAGGGAAATATAAATCAAAACCACGATGAGGTATCACCTCACATTAGTTGGAATGACTAAAATGAACAACTCAGGAAACAAGAGATGTTGGTGAGGATGTGGAGAAAGGGGAACCCTTTTACACTATTGGTGGGAATGCAAGGTGGTGCAGTACTCTGGAAAACAGTATGGAGGCTCCCCCAAAAGTTGAAAATAGAGCTACTGCATGACCTAGCAATCACACTGTGAGGTATTTATCCAATGGATACAAGCACAGTGATTTGAAGGGCATGTGCACCTCAATGTTTATAGCAATGTCCACAATAACTAAAATTTGGGAAGATCCCAGATGTTCATTGACAGATGAATGGATAAAGAAGATGTAGTAAATATATACAATGAAATATTACTCAGCCACGAAAAATGAAATCTTGCGATTTGCAATGACAAGGATGGAACTTGAAGGTATTATACTAAGTGAAATAAATCAGTCAGAAAAAAACAATTGCCATATGATTTCACTCATATGTAGAATTTAAGAAACAAAGCAGATGAACACAGGCAAAAGAAGGAAAAATAAAATAAGATGAAAATAGAGAAGGAGGTAAACCATAAGAGATGCTGAACTCTAGGAAACAAACTGGGTTGCTGGAGGGGAGGCAGATGGGGGTAAGGGAGATTGGGTGAGGGCATTAAGGAGGACATTTGATGGAATGAGAACTGAGCGCTATATGTAACTGATGAATCTCTAAATTCTACCCGGGTAACTAATAATACAGTATATGTTAACTAAATTAAATTTTAAAAAAGAATTAAAATAGAAAAAGAAATGGACAATGAATGGAATTTGGAGGAGCCCTGGATAATGGGTTATCTGGATGCTTTATGAATAAGAAATTCTGATCAAGCCACACATAGGCAAGAAAAAAGTTACTAGTCCTAAGAACTAGATGATTAGGCAGCTTATCAGCCAGAGAACTGCAGATATTTTGTGACTCCTGAGATGTGGAAGATGGTTCAGAAGATAAAGAAGAATTTTTCAAGGTCCCAAGGAATCCTCAAAAGAAGAAAACAGAGGACAGAGGACTCTTTTTTTTTTTTTTTAAGGATTTATTTATTTATTTGATAGAGAGAGATCACAAGTAGGCAGAGAAGCAGGCAGAGAGAGGAGGAAGCAGGCTCCCCGCTGAGCAGAGAGCCCAATGCGGGACTCAATTCCAGGACCCTGGGATCATGACCCAAGCTGAAGGCAGTGGCTTAACCCACTGAGCCACCCAGGCACCCCCAAAACAGGGGACTCTTTGCAAAATGTATTCAATAGCCACTTGTCAAGCAACTTCCCCTCGCCCCCAAGCCTCCTTCATAGGTTGCAATGTTACATAGGTCCACTAGAGGTCAGCATTTATCCCTCTCTGAAGCAGAATTTCTCCATCACTCATCTAAACACTGACCACCCTGAGATATTTTGTCTGCTAAACCGAGTTTATAAAGAAATAATCGACTTGGGTTTTGAGTTTTTATTTATCAAAGATTAAAATAATAGCCATTATACATTTCAGATCACTCTGAGATAACTGGTGTAATAAAATTCCACAACCTCCAAAAAATATTTTTTAGTTAACTTTCTCATGGAGAAATAAACATACAATATCCAGTGGAGTTTTGAAATGCTTAAAATTTTAAAAAGAAGAAGAAGGAGGAGGAGGAGAAGAAGGAAGAGGAAAAGAAGAAGGAAGGGAAGAAGGGAGAGAGGAAATCTAAGACTCCGGGATTTCCCAATTTCCTTGGGATTCAGAGGCCCCAGTTTTGGGAAACACCAGTTTTAGCCAGAGAAGTCCCACTAACTCCTCAGGGTAGGATAGTTATATTTTCCTTTTCAATGTAGGACAGGCATGTGTCCTTGGATAGGACTCCCTAGTGTTAGGGAAGAACTGAATACGCATTGAGGAAAGCTTCAAGCTCAAACAAGCTCCTGATCACTTGTTCTTGGCCAATGACGTATGTTTTGGAGTTGAGTGGTAGTACTTGGCATCCGCTGAATTTCAGTGTCTATCCACATTTCAGTGCCATGAGCTCTCGGGGAGACATCAGCCCAGTTTGAGGCAAGATTAATTTAATCACCTTGACTGGGTTGTAATATGTTTGAAGTCAGAGACTCGCGTTTTCTCCAATGTCACTACAGAGCTTAGCATAGGGTATAAATGGGTTGATGGTAATGTTTTAATACCAAAATGTACTAATAAGCCACCTAATGAATAAAGAGCATCAATTCTCCAGAGTCTACAACTCAAGGTACGTGTGGAAATGGGTAATATACGATACACCCATGGTTTAGATATATGACCCATGTTTAGTGCTCAAGTTAAGACTTCAACCGTCGACAAAACTCAGAGGATTTGGAAAGGAATACTGTGTATATTCCTCACGTGCAAATGAAGGTGCACTGCTGGGACAAATTGGCTGCAGTAAAAATGTTGGCCACAAGGTGGCGGTGTTGCCTTGGCGTCAACCATTGCCTCAGCCCTTGCTTTAGCTGGAACCTCAGTGCTCTAATGATTAGGCTAAATGACCCCCACTTTAGTTTTAATTACTAAATCTGGAAAGATGGGGGGAAATGATATAATCACTGCCAGACTTTTCACCCTTGGCTCCATCTGAGACTCAACTTGACTTTATCAGAGGAGGAAAAGAGGGAAACATGTTTTATAGACACTCATTTCCTATTTGTGACAGGATTATTCAGCTAGGAGGCCAAGTATTCTAGGCCTGGGATCCATTTTCTCTCTGCCTCTATTCTAGGGAGTCATTCAGTAAGACCTGGCCAAAGTCTTATTCCTTGTGGAAGAAAGAAATGAGGGTTGAATTGTGTGTACAGCGAGAGGGAGGGAGGTTTCCAGAAGTGAGTTTAAAAGGGTCTTTCTTTTTTTTTATTTTTAAGATTTTATTTATTTATTTGACAGAGATCACAAGTAGGCAGAGAGGCAAGCAGAGAAAGAGAGGGGGAAGCAGTCTCCCTGCTGAACAGAGAGCCTGAAGCGGGGCTCGATCCCAGGACCCCAAGATCATAACCTGAGCCAAAGGCAGAGGCTTAACCCACTGCGCTACCCAGGTGCCCCAAAAGGGTTTATCTTTCACCGGACCCTGATTCTGTTTTCAATAACATCAAAGAGGGAAAGTTATCAGATTTTTTTTTAATGTTACTTATTTATTTATTTATTTATTTGAGAGAGAGAGAAAGCGCAAGCGGGAGGAGAGGTAGAGGCAGAGGGAGAAGCAGACTCCCTGAAGAGCAGGGAGCCCAATTCAGGGGCTTGATCCCAGGACCTCAGGATTATGACCTGAGCCCAAGGCAGACGCTTAACTGACTAAGGTGCGCAGGAGCCCCCAAATACTTTTGATCACGATTCAGAACTACCAACATAGGCAGTAACAGTTAGCCAGATCCAATCAGGTGAAGTTGAACCTGCAATAAATGTGAAGTCTCAAATCTGGAAGCAAATAAACGAATTGTCCCAATTTAGCTGAATGATCCCACCTTCCCACACCAAATTCATTTCTTTTTTTTTTTTAAAGATTTTATTTATTTATTTGACAGACAGAGATTATAAGTAGGCAGAGAGAGAGAGAGAGAGGAGGAAGCAGGCCCCCTGCCCAGCAGAGAGCCCGATGCGGGACTCGATCCCAGGACCCTGAGATCATGACCTGAGCCGAAGGCAGAGGCCCAACCCACTGAGCCACCCAGGCGCCCCTCTTTTTTTTTTTTTTTTTTAAGATTTTATTTATTTATTTGACAGACAGAGATCACAAGTAGGCAGAGAGGCAAGGAGAGCGGGTGGCGGGGGTGGGGAGCAGGCTCACTGCTGAGCAGAGAACCCGATGTGGGGCTCGATCTCAGGACCCTGAGATCATGACCCGAGCTGAAGGCGGATGTTTAGCTGACTGAGCCACCCAGGTGCCCCTGTTTATTATTGTTGTAATTAGATGGATCACAGTAATCAAATTCCTAAGCAAGAAATGGAAGTCTGAGGAAGCTTTAAATCAGCCAAACATTTTTTATTTTTTTAATTTGGTCTCTGGGGGCACCTGGGTGGCTCAATTGGTTAAGCATCTGCCTTCAGCTCAAGTCATGATCGGGCAGTGCGGCCTGCTCAGTGGGGAGTCTGCTTTCTGTCTGCCCCTCACCCTCTTCATGCTCTCTTGCTCACGCACTCTCTCTCAAATAAATAAATAAAATCTCTATTTAAAAAAACTTGGTCTCTCTGGCCCACTGGTTTATAGAACAGAACAGTTTTGATTTCTCTGGACAAATCAAAACTGCTCTGTCCTATAAACCAGTGGGCCCAAGGCTTTGATGCAGCTTTAATGAAGATTGTTCACTTCCATCAGTGGGACAGTGCATACCTTGAGTATCCACTGTGTGCCAGGCTCCAGCTAGCCATTCAAGGATGAAGCCGTGGGCTGCTGCCAGGCAGGGTCTCCCAGCAGGAGAGAGAGTGATTTACAAACAAGGAGAACAATGTGTTGGTGTGCGACAGACCCCGGATCGAGACCCTTCAAAGGTGCGGGAAAGAGAAAGCACTTAATTCTGCCCGAAGCTGTCAGGGAAGGCTTCCCAGAGGAGGGGACATTTCACGGATTTCCGGGGTCAACAGGAAAGAGAATTTAAACCAGAGGAACTGGGGAGCAGGTGGGCACGCTAAACAGCGGGCAAATGTGGGGAAATGGCAAGACCCAAAGCTGGAAGCAAACAGACACCCTCAGGGGGACCGGAGACCCAAGCTCCTGAGTATGGATTTCACACTGTTCAAGAAGAGCAATGTCTAACAATGGAACTTCTCAAACTTTAATTTGCAAACAAACCGTCTGGGGATGGCCTTAAAATGCAGGGCTGAGGAGGGCCCATCTTTCACGTTTCCAGCAAGCTCCCGGGATTTTCCCACACTATTGGTCTTCCTCAGCTGGGGCCTGGTGTTTAGTCACCAGAGAGATTTCAACGCTCCCCTCATGCCCAGAGCGCAGCCTGAGCCCAATTAAACCTGAATCTCTGGGATGAGACTTGGACAGTGGGGGTCTTACAGCTCCCCAGCGACACTGGGGCACAGCTGATCACCCACGGAAGAGGTGTTAGGAACGTAGGAAGGAAGCACATATGAGGACTTTTAAGCAGTGCACAGCCCTGTAAGACGGAATGTGTGAGAAGAGGGTAGATGGGGGGAAAGATTCACCACCTCGCGGAGAATGAACTCTTTTGAAAAGTTTTTCCTTTTTAAAAAAGATAAATTAAAACAATAAAGGGACTCTGGGTGGCCCAGTCCGTGAAGCATCTGACTTCAGCTCACATCATGATCCCTTTTGGGGGTCCCGGGATCAAGACCCTCAGTGCAGCGGGCTCCCTGCTCAGCGGGGAGCCTGCTTCCCCCCTCTGCCTGCCGCTCCCCCTGTTTATGCTCGCTCTCGCGAGCTCTCTCTCTCTCATGAATAAATAAATAAATAAAATCTTAAAAAACAAAACAAAACTTTGAAAAGCCTTTCCTGGCAGCCTGAGGCAGAATTACCTGCTTTTTCCCTTGCCACCCCCCCTTCACCCACCCACAGAAGGCCTGGATCACACGTCTGATCTTGTTTGTAACTTGCCTGTCTCTCTCTGTCACTTTTTAAAACTGTGGTAAAAGATAACACAAAATCTACTCGTTTTGAAAGGGTCCGTGACAAAAGGACGAGACCAATACAAAGCGAAAGTTAAGCAGGGCTTTACTTCGCGCCAAGCTTCGAGAATCAAACCGACCAGCCAGGACCCTCTCCTGCAAAGAGGTGACCCCTCCCAGTCTCACAGACTAACTTTTATAGAGTAAAGGCCATGTAGTTGAGCCTGGCCACACACAGGGGGCCAACTGAATTACATTCTACCCCATGATAGTCATCTAATTCAGCCTATGACCTTGGCTAGAACTGGTGACTTGTCTGGTGCCCAAAAGGCGGGGCTCACACTCCTTGGCCCGTAATACATGCGCTTTCCCTGGATTGGACGTTTCCACCTGGCCTGGCTCATCCTTGGCGGGTAGGGAGGTAATACGTGCGCTTTTACTGATTGGACGTTTCCACCTGGCCAGACACGTCCTTGTATGTGGGCTCCGTTATCAGGGGCTGGTCAGTCATATTTCACCAGTTCTGTTTCTAAGCACTTTTCTCTTGGGTGGAAGGGGCAGATTTAATCTAAGTTTACTGCATAAACAACAAAATGGCTCGCTCTGGCTAGGTAGGCCCTTACACTTTTAACCGTTTTTAAACATACAGCTCAGTAGCATTAAGCACATTCACGTCGTTGGGCAACCATCAGCACCACAGAAATTTTTCACCTCCCCAAATGGAAACTGTTTTTTCCTAAGGAGACCCCACACCCAGCGTGGGGCTCAAACTCACAGCCCTGAGATCAAGAGTCACACGCTCAGGCACCTGGGTGGCCCAATTAGTTAAGCATCCAACTTTTCTTTATTTATTTTTTTAAGACTATTTGTGTATTTATTTGAGAGGGAGATCATGGGGCAGAGGGAGAAGCAGGCTCCCCGCTGAGCAAGGAGCCCCATGCAGGACTGGATCCCAGGACCCTGAGATCATGACCTGAGCTGAAGGCAGAGGCTTAATAACTGAGTCACCCAGGCATCCCATGCATCCAGCTCTTGATTTTGGCTCAGATCACAATCTCAGGGTAGTGAGGTTGAGCCTCAAGTAGGACTCTGTGCTCAGCAAAGAGTCTGCTTCTCTCCCTCTCCCACTGCCCTTCCTTCTGCGCTCTCTCGCGCTCTCTCGCGCGCTCTCTCTCTCTCTCTCTCTCTCAAATAAATAAATAAATAAATAATCACATGTTCTAGTGACTGAGACAGCCAGTCGCCCCGAAACTCCAAAACATAAGCAACAATTCCACATTCCCCTGGTCCCCTGCAACCATTCTACTCTCTGTCTCTGCCAGTCTGACTACTGCAAGTGGAATCATTCAGTATTTGTCCTTTTGTGACCGGCTTAATCCATGTAGCATGATGGCCCTCAAGGTTTGTCCGCGTTGTAGCCTGTGACTGAATGTCCCTCCGGAGACCGAATACCATTCCAGGGAATGAGGACGGCATTTTGTTTACCCACACATCTCACGGTGGACACAGGGCATTTCTTCCTTGAAGCTATTGTGAATTACGCTGCTAGGAACATGGTATGGAAGCAATCAGTTTGAGACCCTGCTTTCACTTCCTTCGGGTCCGTGCCCAGAAGTGGAATTGCGGGATTGTGGGGTAACTTTATGTTTCATTTTACGAGGGACCTGGTCTATGGCTCTCAGAGGACTGAGAGAGCCTGCCAGGCGGCGGCTTCATCTGAGAGCCCCTCTGCAGCTGCTCATTATCGTGGCTTTTTCTGGCCTTTGTGGGGTGTGGACAGGTAAGAATACGTAAAAAAAAAAAAAAAAAAAAAAAGAGAGAGAGAGAGAGAATCACAGGAGCGCCTGGGTGGCTTAGTGGGTTAAAGACCCTGCCTTCAGCTCGGGTCATATCTCAGGGTCGAGCCCCGCATCAGGCTCTCTGCTCCGTGGGGAGTCTGCCTCCCCAGCCCCCACCGCCTACTTCTGATCTCTGTCTGTCAAATAAATCAATAAAATATATATTTTTTTAATGGAATCACAGAAAGCAGACCATTCACGAAGCCATTTTTAGCAATTTTCACTTAGTGCCACAACTGGTAGGGACAAGAACCAAAAAAACTAGAGTCAGTACAGCCCAAGGGATCCGCGGGGAAAGGTGAGAGGCTAGCAGGGAAGTGAGCCTCAGCTGCGGAGACCACTGGAAGGACTGCTTGATGCATGTACCAGCGAAGCCCTGGTGTGACCTGTGTGGGGAGGGGAGATACATAGAGATCACGGGCCCATTAACAGACCTTCCCTAAGCCCCCAGCCAAAAAAAAAACCCGAAACCCAAACCAAAAACATCAGAGTATCTTAAAACATCAATTTCTGAGCTCTAGAATAAAGAGAAAAAATGAAGAGTGCTCCTCCCATCAGTAGACAAAACTGATGTGCCTACAGAGGAAAGAGCAGAACCCACAGTGAAAAACAAGGGGTGACAAATGAAACACTCGTCTGGATGGTTACTACAGCGAAGCAAAGACAGTCTCAGGGTGGGCACGCTGGGCACCTCTGAGCCTGATGTGTGTGGAGTCAAAGACTCTCGGGATCACTTCCGGCAAGAGGAGGAACAAACAAGAAGGAAGCAAAGAAGGAGAGAGAGCACAGGTAAGCCGCGAGCCTCGCCCCAGCAAAGGGACGGAGGAGGGTGTAAATAAACTAGAGAATACACAAAAGCATTTTAAATAAAAGGCTCACAATCCCATCACCCAAAAATATTAGCCAAAAGTAAAATAAAATATATATGTGTAGTTAAAAAAGAAAACCAAAACAAAACAAAAACCTACAAGGGCAGCCAGGTGGTTCAGTCCGTTAAGCACTGGACTCTTGGTTTTGGCTGAGGTCATGACCTTAGGGTCCTGAGATGGAACCCAGCCTCAGTCTCCACCCTTAGTGTGAGTCTGCTTGAGATTCTCTCCCTCCGCCCCTTCCCCCTCATGCTCACTCTCTCTCAAATAAATAAATAAAATCTTTTTTTAAAAAGCTACTCAAAAAAGTATGAAATAAAAGCAAGAGTTTTTTTCTCTGCCAACTTCCTTTTGGCATACCTTTCTCGAAAACAGCATTTATGCATGCCAGTTTATGTAGTTGTATTATTTTTTATACATACTCTACACCCTGTTTTTGTTTTGTTTTGTTTTAAACCCAAAAGAGGAAAGAAAATTGTCAGCAAAGACCACAAAAAATTAACGGCAGGAAGGACAGAGATCCTTACAAATAATTTTCCTACAAATAATTTTCATAGGAATCCACTAAACTTTTTTTAATCCAATTTTTTCCAAAACATCCTCTGAGCAATTAAAAACGTCAGCACCTGTAGTTGGAGCTGAAATGGCAAAGATTAAGATCGCCAGTGGTTTCAGCTTTCTCATTAACACAGTCAACCTCACAGCAATATCAGAAATACCGCATCTCTCATCCATTACACAGGATGAGAAGAGAAACTACTTGTTTAATATGCTGAAAGGGGCCACTCGCCATGGTTCCTACTCTCTCCTGACTGTAAATGAGAGAAGAAAGCATTCTGGACATTTTAATCACATCTGCATTGGCGGTGTAGTTGGAAGAAAATCGCCATCCATACTTTTACTTGTTTGTCCTTTGAAGGTCCCTTGCAAGAAGTAACAAACATTTCAATAAGGCCTTCATTGTGGCACCCCATCTTTTCACAAATTAACTTTGCAGACATGCATGTTCTCTTGCAGTGGGAATGGAAACACTTGTAGAAGAAAATTCTATAGAAAATTTACAGTCCAAGTTGCCAGGCATTTGCATGAAGTGCCTCTCTGAGTCTATTTTTGAAATGGCCACTGCAGGTGAATGTATTAAAGATACTGTGCTTGCTGTTCATGATTCTTCATAACTTTTTTTTTTTTTGATTCGTCATAACTTTCTCTAAATTCTTTTTTTTTTAAGGTTTTGTTTATTTATTTGGCAGAGGGAGACCCCACCAGAGAGAGATCACAAGCAGGGGGAGTCGGAGAGGGAGAAGCAGGCTTCCCGCTGAGCAGGGAGCCTGATACGGGGCTCCATCCCAGGATACTGGGATCATGACCAGAGAGAAAGGCAGACGCTTAACGACTGAGCCACCCAGGCTTCCCACTTTCTCTGTCTATTCTTATGTCTCTTCTCTATTCTTGTTAAAAGTTCATACTTTTTAGATCCACACATGCCGGATCATCTTTGTCTGCTCAATTAGAAAGCTTAAAATATCATGAATGACTACGCTTCAATCATTTTATGGAGCACCTATCATATACCTGGCGTTCAGAAATATAGGGATGAGATAACAGTCTCTGGACTCCAGGGGGCGGACACACCAACCGAGTTGAAAAGTACCTCCAAATTGTCGCGCCCAAAACCCAGAGCTAGGACATGGGGTAGACCATGAAGACATGGGCTAAGTGAAATAAGCTAGTCCCAGAAGGACAAAGATACACAGGTATCAAGGGCAATCATCTTCATAGAGATGGAAAGTAGAATCGTGGCTGTCAGGGACCGTGTACCTTGCTTTATTTATCTTCATGCAGACATACTCTAAGTTGACTTGTCCATGGCCCTATGTTCTTGTCCAACTCCAAGAGAGAACATACTGCTACATCCCCAGCATTTAAATAGAGCCTGGCACATAATAGGCACATTCAATAGATGATGGCTATTTGAATGAGAAGATGAGACAGATTTCCTGATTTTCTAGCTATGAGGTCTTGGCTTGAAATGAGTAGCCCATACCACATTTGTGTAAGCCACAGAAGGCAGCTAAAGACTGTCTGACAAAGGCCACTGTGAGTACAAGTGAGGCACTTTCTGGGCCTAAAGCAAGAGGGGAGTGGACAGTGGCTCTGGTCAAGGCCTCACAGAAATTTCCCTCAAAGAGAAAAAATCACAGTTTTTTATGGAGACCCATATCCTCTCTAGTGCTCTCAAATGACATCCTACTTTTTCTCCCCAAATTCCTATTTACAAAGTTCCAATTACCACAAGGCCTAGGGTCATGGAGCTAGGGTTTCCCTTCAATTCTCATCCCCTACAAAATGAGATCATCTGCCCTTTCAGCTTTAAAAGGCCATAAGAGGTAAGAGGTTCTGGAGAGAAAGTAGCTTGCTTCCTTTGAGGAGTGTTGAAGACAATTTCAACTTAATATTTCATCATAGAAAGGGAGTTGTGGATGAGTGACTTTTTTTTTTTTTTAAGATTTTATTTATTGGGGCGCCTGGGTGGCTCAGTGGGTTAAGCCGCTGCCTTCAGCTCAGGTCATGATCTCGGGGTCCTGGGATCGATCCCCGCGTTGGGCTCTCTGCTCGGCGGGGAGCCTGCTTCCTCCTCTCTGCCTGCCTCTCTGCCTACTTGTGATCTCTCTCTGTCAAATAAATAAATAAAATCTTTAAAAAAAAAAAAAAAGATTTTATTTATTTATTTGACAGACAGAGATCACAAGTAGGCACAAAGATAGTTAGAGAGAGAGAGGGGGCCCTGCAAAGCAGAGAGCCCAATACGGGGCTTGATCCCAGGACCCTGAGATCACGACCTGAGCCGAAGGCAGAGGCTTAACCCACTGAGCCACCCAGGTGCCCCTGGATCAGTGACTTTTAAAGGGTAAAAATGACCCAATTCACCTAGAATTGACAGCCAAGTGACTGCTGACAAAGGAGCTCCCTAACGAGATGTTTCTGGAACTGGTGGGCATGTGTAGACTGAGGCTAAGGGAGAGGCTAGTGTGAAGCTTTGATCAAAGAAAGGGTGCTTTGGAAGCCAACATCTCAGCTGAAAATGTAAAGAACACAATGGAACAACACCCAAGAGGCTGGTTCCCCTGAGCTCTGCAAAGACTGCGGACTGCTCGAGGCAGCAGTGCCCACAGCAAGGGTGGGGCAGGACAGCGCCTGAAGAGAAAAAGAGAGACTGAGAAGAGGAGATAAGCCTCAACAGATGACCTTGGAAATGCTTTCAAGGAGTAGGGAGCAAGAGTCTTTCTTGAACCTTTATTGTGGGCTAGACACTTTGCAGGTACACCTTCTTGAAGCCTCCTACCCACCTGATAGTTTGGTATTACTATTTTCCCTTGGCAGATGAGGAAACTATTGTTCAGCTTGTGTAACTTGCCCAGCACCGGGAAGCTGGCCAGTGCAGCAGGTAGGACTCAAACCCAGGACTGACTGATTCCCAAAGGACAGTCCAACTCTGGCAAATGGAAAGCAAATGGAAGAGCACCTTGCGTTTCTTGTTCTTAGCCTTATTCTGAGCCATAGATCTCTTCGAGGGCAGGAGTGTCTTCTGGGGACCCGCGAACCTCCCCAAACTACTTGCATGTGTATGTTTCTGAAGAGAAGATCCATAGCTTTTGTTTGATTCTTTAAGGATCTCTGCCCCTTCAAAAGATCTTGACCATTGTTTTAGGAGGTCCATGAACTCTTGTAACAGCAAAAGGAGTGCGGTGGGGGTGGGGGGTGGGGTAGCAACAAAAACTCTTTTATCAAGAAACGCATCCAGGGAGTACCTGGGTGGCTTAGTGGGTTAAGCGTCTGCCTTTGGCTCAAGTCATGATCCCAGGGTCCTAGGATCGAGCCCCGCATCGGGCTCTCTGCCCAGCAGGGAGTCTGCTTCTGCCTCCTGCTCTGCCTACTTGTGCTCTCTCTCTCTGTGTCAAATAAATAAATAAAATCTTAGGAGGAAAAAAAAAAAAAGGAAACGGATTTAGGCTATGTAAATGACAAATGAGAAATGGGATGCCCGATAAATTGATAAAGTCTGCAAGGACATCACATATGTAAATGTGATCAGGATCCCTACCCTACTGGATGTTTGTCACATTTGCGGCCGCCCAGCATCTTTTTAACACCTCTCCGATATCTGGGAGCTTCTCATGTTATGAAATGCTTCCCTTCCCCATTGTCCCTTGCTACTAGGGCACAGACATGTACCTGGCTCTGCCTCCTCTCCCAGACAGGGGCTCAGGTGGTATGGAACCAAGAAGAGAGAGAAGGGGGACTTGCTTTGTCTTGAAGGTGGGGCAGTAGATACGACAGAGTGTTTGAGGCCCAGGAATGGCAGTGGGATAACTGTAGCCTAATCATGTTGGCCACAGCATCAGGGGTTTCCTCTTCAGACCAGTTCTGTAGTGTAGTTGGACATTGCTTCTGGAACTGAGCCTCAGCTGGGTCCTCCAGCACCACTCCCCACGAAGCTGTCCAATTGGCTTGCAATAAACTCCTCTTCTGCTGAATCAGCGCAAGTCAGTGTCTACTTCTTATAATTAAGACCCCTGAAAGATGTACCTTCATTTATGAAGAAAACATTAAAATTAAAAGGAGTCTGAGGCATTGGATTCACACATGCAAACAACTAGACACCCATTCATCAGAGATTAAGACTCATTTTAGAAAAAGAGTGTCAAGAAGAAAACAAATGTAATCTTTTTTTTCCTCCAGATTTCATTTAATTTCTGGTTAGTTAACATACAGTGCAATACTGGTTTCAGGAGTAGACGTCAGTGGTTCATCACTTACATACAACACCCAGCGCTCATCCCAGCACCCAGATGCCACCTTAATCCCATCACCTGTCTAGCCCATCCCCCAACCACCTCCCTCCAGTAACCCTTAGTTTGTTCTCGGTAAGGAAGAGTCTCTTATGGTTTATTTCCCTCTCTCTCCTTCCCCCCTCCCATGTGTTCTTATTTCTTAAATTACACATATGAGTGAAATCATATGGTATTTGTCTTTCTCTGATGGATTTATGTCACTTAGCATAATAATCTCGAGCTCTCTTGTTGCAGGTGGAAAGATTTCTTTCTTTTTGATGGCTAAGTAGTGCTTCCTTTTTGATGGCTGTGTGTGTGTGTACACACCACATCTTCTTTATCCATTCATCAGTGGACAAAGAAATGCAATCTACACCTACCTATTGCTCACAATCTCACACTACGATTGATATATGTTATAGTTGCGTGTTTTAAAGGGAAATGGGATTTTTTTTTAAGTTGAAACACTCTGCATCATGTCATCAGGGGATGATAAATGAAAACTATAATAAGATACTACCACGCACCTGTTGGAATGGCCAAAATCCAAGCACTGACAACACCAAATGCGGACAAAGATCTGGAGAAACAGAAACTCTCATCTATTACTGGTGGGAATACAAAACAGTTACATCAGTTTGGAAGACAGTGTGGCAGTTTCTTACAAAACTAAACATACTGTAAGATGCAGCAATCCTATCCCCTGGTATTTATCTTAAGAGTTAAAAGCTTATGTCTGTTCAAAAACCTACACAGATGTTTATAGCAGCTTTATTCATCATTGCCCAAACTTGGAAGCTCCCAAGATGACCTTCAGAGATGAAAGGATAAATCAACTGCAGTATGACGAAATATTACTCAGCAGTGAAAAGGAATGAGCTATCAAGGACAACAAGACATGGAGGAAACTTGAATGCATATTACTAAGTGAAAGAACCTAATCTGAAAGACTACATACTGTATGATTCCAAGTATAGCACGTTCTGCAACAGGCGAACTAGGGAGCCAGTAAAGAGATCAGTGGTTACCAGGGCTAGGGAGAGGAGGGAATGAATCAGCAGAGCCCAGAGGATTTTCAGGGCAGTGAAAAAATACTCTGTATGATATTATGATGATGGATACAAGTCATTCTACTTGTCCAAACCCATAGGATATCCAACATCAAAAGTGAACCTTTAGTTAAATTATGGACTTAGAGTGATTAAAATGTGTTAATGTAGGTTTCCTTAGTAAAAAAGGTACCATTCCAGTGGGGGATACTGATAGTGGGCAAAACTGTTTATATATGGTGGCAGAGAGTAGATGGGAAATCTGTCCCTTCCTCTCAATTTTGTGGCAAACCTAAAAGTACTCTACAAAATAATAATAATAATAATAATAATAATAATAATAAAATGAAGTCTTAAAAAAAAAGAAAACAGCAGGGACACCTGGGTGACTCAGTCAGTTAAGCTTCTGCCTTTGGCTCAGGTCATGATCCCAGGTTACTGAGATCAGGTCCCTCATCAGACCCCCTGCTCAGCCAGGAGTCTGCTTCTGTTTTTGCAGGCTGCTCTCCCTGATGTTGTTCTCTCTCTCTCTGAGAAATAAATAGATAAAATCTTTGGGAAAAAAAAAAAAACATTTTAAAAAGCAGCAAAATAAATAAAAAATAAAAAGCAAATTATTCCATGACAAATATAGGCATCATCATTAGAAATACATGGTAGGTTATGTATAATTTCAAGCAATAATATATGATGTTCTGAAAATAAAAAGACACAACTTTTTCAAGTCCACAACAGCACCAACAAGAGGCATTCTGAGTGGTGTCTTCATGCTCATCAAAATGCTTTCATATAAATCATTCCATTTGATTTTAGCAGTAGACTCCAGGCTGGCATAGCCTTAAACAGCCATGACATTGCCACTGGAAGTGGATAGAAATGATAAAGAGGAACTATTTTATAACTCAGCATTCTATTCTGGTCACAGTAAAACAAAAGAAAATAGACATAGGGCATTCTTCTAAAATTCCAGTCTAGGTAGACATAAAATTTTT
Source organism: Mustela lutreola (assembly GCF_030435805.1). Taxonomy (NCBI): domain Eukaryota; kingdom Metazoa; phylum Chordata; class Mammalia; order Carnivora; family Mustelidae; genus Mustela; species Mustela lutreola. The sequence continues at coordinate 152,543,201 of NC_081290.1, read as the reverse complement.
AGAAAAATCAGGAAGAGACCACTTTCCAAAACAGCATCTTGAAGAATGATTGGAAAACATCAGAGTGAGTGTCTAATTTCATTAAAGAAAGAGAAGTAAATGGTAGGAATGTTATTCTTTAAAGATTATAAGAAGGGCACCCAAGTGGCACTTTTGGTTAAGACTCTTGGTTTCAGCTCAAGTCGCCATCTCAGGGTCACGAGATTGAGCCTCACATTGGGATCCCCACGGAGAGTGGAGCCTGCTTGAGATTCTGTCTCATTCTCCCTTTGTCCCTGCCCACCCTCAAACCCCCGTGCTCTATTTCTCTAAAAAATGATAAATAAATAAACAAACAAGCAAATAAATATCACAAGAAATATAATCATTGACCAGTAATTAAGGACTAGGTGAGAACTATATGATTAAGTGGTTGTACGTAACGTTGAGAATGGGGGCAAACCCACCAATGAATACTACAGATCCACGGTGTGTTATAGACCCTGTTATTGGTGCAGTCATGGCTTATATTCGCTTCTCCACTGGCCCAGAGAGTGGCTGACTCACAGACACAGGAGCTGCGATGGTGAGCTGGGATCTTCCCACCCCCACCTAGTCCATCAGTGTCATGGACCAATCTTCGCCCCAGCCCCTATTTTAGCCCAAATATACCTGGAGAGTGGTGGCTCTCCCCTCAGTCAAATGCAGAAAAAATTTAGAGAATAAAGGTCGGGCCAACCCTGGAAAAGCTGGACTTCCTCTAACTAATCCTTGTTCTTTAGGACCTAGGTCATGAGGAGGGAGCCCTTGTGAATGGGCTTTCCATCTGCCATGTGAGGACATAACGAGAAGATGGCCAGCTATGAACGAGGAAGTCTTCTCTCATGAGACTCCCAATCTGCCGCCACCTTGATCTTGGATTTCCAGCCTCCAGAACTGTGCAAAATAAATTTTTATTATCTATTGCCCAGTCTATGGTATTTTTATAGCAGCCTGAAAGGACTAGGACACTCACCTTAGTCCAACCACTCTGTTGACTCCTCCTTTCTAACCCTAAAGCCACAATCCCAGCTCCTGACCTGAATATTGTAATGACTTTCTTGGTTCCACTCTTTTTCTTCTTTAAGATCAAAGACACGCCCCCTGTTGATTTCTTCCGGTGTCATTCCCCTAGGCCGACTTAACTGTGCCTCATTTGTGTTCCCAAAACACCATTAGGCACTTATCACCCAGTGTTGTGGTTATTTATGACACATCTGCCCCTCTCTTGAAGGCAAGACTGGTGACATCCATCTTTGTGTCCCCAAAGAATATGCAGTCACAGTTATTCGTGAAACAGGAAGTTATGCTGCAGGGGGGTTATGAAGGGAGTTTCAGAGGCCTGGATTCAAGTCCCAACTCTGCTCTTTACTCAGCAGTGACTTTGAGCAAGTCACTTCACCTTCCTAATCCTTCCATTCTTCAACAAAAAACAAGGCAACTAAAGTCCCTGAGGAGGACTGTCGCAGGATTTGCCTCAATAAATGCCAGTTACCGATATTAACAAATTCTTGCTGAACTAAACCGGGTCTACCCTGTACATCAGTGTCCAGTTACCCTCTCGACATTGTCACTTTCATCAGATCACTCCCCTGATCAAAATCTTCCCGGGGCTTGCTCAGTTTGGATGAAGCCCCCAACTCTTAGCTTTAGGAGGTATTGATTATTCATATAGGAGGTAGTATTTATTGATTTAAATAAACATGTTTATTATTATGTGTTTTTTTTTTAAGAGAATTTATTATTTGAGAGAGAGAGCAGGAGCTGGGGGAGAGGCAGAGGAAGAAAGCCCTGAAGTGGGGTTCAATCCCAGGATCCCAAGATCATGACCTGAGCCGAAGGCAGAAGCTTAACCGACTGAGCCACTCAGGCATCCCCGTTTAAATGTGTGTGTGCTTTTTTTTTTTTTTTAAAGCACTGTTTTTGTAAAGCTTGTTTCATAATTAGGAGTTGATCACAGGAAAATCACACTCTCTGGGAATTCACCTTTCAGGGAGGCATTCTGAGAACCTACCTGTAACTCCGTGGTTCCCACCCCCAGGTACATGTTAAAATTGCCCCGGGGAGTTTTTAAAGCATACCAAAGCATATCCAACCCCCAGAAATTCCAGTCTAATTGGTCTGGGGTGTGGCCGGACACAGGGATTTTCTTTCAAGCTCTCAACTGGGTCTAATAGGCAGCCACTGTGCAGTGGCACCTTTGTCACGAGTGCTTTGTCATACCTGGGAGAACCTTCGTGCCAACTCACCTGCAACCCCACGGTTCTGCGGTTCTTGCTTTTCAGCCGGCTCTTCCTGTTCCCAGTTTGCCTGGTAGAGGCCTCAGGCTCACCGGTTCCTGCCCTGAAGGATTCGTCAAGAAGGACCTTCTGAGGCAAACGAACCTTGTCTTCAAATCAGGCCACAAACAGTCTTGACTCACCCTCATAACTTCCTGGACTCTTGATCTAGTTTACCCTTTCCTGATAACATCCTGGCTGGAGAACCAGTTTCTGACCTATGGTGACCTACTTTCCCCTTGGCTGGGGCTGGAATCTCATGTTCTCTGGGCTCCTCCCCGGTCTCAAACTAGCAGGAGTTGATTACTTCTTTGGCTATTACGGCGTGGCCTCCTGATTTTCACCTCGATGGCCCCTAGCCTTCTGAGCTTTTACAGTCTTAGCTCTCATTTTGCTTGTTCTAAACCCATCCCAGGCCCCAGCCCCAGCCCCAGTCTCAGCCATCGGTGCATTTGCGGTGACCAGATTTCACTTACTTTTCTGTTAGAGAACTGGGTGTTGAGCTGAACCTTGAACAACCAGGAGGAGAGAGGCCTGGAAGTAGTTAATTCAGAGAAAGGGAGGAGAGCAATTTTGGAGGTGGCCCAGCACAATTTATATTTGAGCATGTGTTAGGATCCTGAGGGTAACACACAGGGTATTCCAATGGACTGTGCAAAAACCACAATCCTTGAGGCACCTACATGGCTCAGTTACTCTCTCTCAAATAAATAAGCAAAATCTTTGAAAAAACAAAGACAAAACCAAACAAAAAAAAAGTCACAATCCTTTCCATCTAAATAGCATGCTTTCTACTCCTTATATATTTACTCCTCCAGCTTTGCTTTCCTCCCTTTTAGCACACAAAACACGTGGGGCTCAAGTAGGAAATCCAAATTTCTGTTACTATGGGGAGCAAAATGAGATTTCAGAATCCAATCGACTCACTGCAGAGTGGCAAAGAAAGTGACAGACGACCAGGATCTAACATTTGTACGGGTCCTCTAAGGAGTGTCTGCATCGTTAATCCAGAAGGGCCCTGCTCTTTAATTAAAGCCCCCACAGTAGACTTGGATCACACAGGCCTAAGCCACAAGTCCCATTTTAGGAGAAGGGGTGTTGCGACTCACATCAGCTCACTTCTGGCACCTATATTCCTTCCGCAATTGTCAGCTCAGGGTGACCTATCTCACAAATCTATCTGGGATGACATCTCAAGGAGTTCTTTAACTTAAAACTTAACAGCAACTGAAAGATTTATTAGGAATAAAGGAATCCACACTATGGAATGAGAACTGTGTATGATTTGTTCTATAGTTAGCTTAAATATAACTATTTAGATTATAATTATAAATAATAAGGAGTAGTGTTTTGATATTAATTCCTTCTCTACATCTTGGTTAAAGTTCAAATTTCTTTGCCGTCTCCTATTTTTTTATGGTTTACTTCATTATCGGCATCCCATACCAGCCTGTAATGAAAAAAGTCCTTTCCTTCCACTACGGCCCTTATGACTAATTCCAGAAAATTCACATTCACATGGTTGGCAATTGCTCAGCCTTCAGACAGTATTAAAACGTTTTATCTGATTATTTTTTTTGCATCATCATGCAAATGTTCCAGAGAGGGTCTGAAGGATAATCGCATCAGTTGTCTGCCTCTTCTATGAGAGAAACAATGGCTTCAAGTCTGAGGAGAGGAGCTTGTGAATGAAAACCAGCTTGAATTTTATGAAAAATGTATCCCAAGCAGCTGAATGAAGTGACCTGATGGGTAGGGACGCCCTTGGTATCGTTTGATTGTACCTTGGATGAAAGCTATCAAAATACTGTTTTAACCTTTCCATCTTGACAGTGGCTAACCAAGAAGTCTGGTCATACTTTAAAACCGCTCCAATTTCATTATAGTACAGATAAGTTCGCTTTCTCATTTTTTTTTTCTTTGAGAGAGATAGAGAGAGAGAGACAGCGAGAGGATGGGGAGGGGGCACAGAGAGAGGAAGAGGGAGAGGAAGAATCCCAAGCAGGCTCTGTGTGCAGTGTGGAACCCAGCTCAAGGCTTAATCCCACAACTCTGAGATCATGACCTGAGCTGAAATCAAGAGTCGGATGCTTAACTGATTGAACCACAGAGATGCCCCTGTTTTCTTATTTTTATAGCACTTTTTGGTCATTAAAATACGTAATTCAAAAATACGAAATACTTAAATGCTACAGAAGCAAAAAAGTCAGAAAAAAATTTATTTTTGATTACAGAAAATTGGAAAAATGTGAAAAGCATAGTAAATAATTAATGTTAGCCATAATCTCTTCAACTAAAAACTAACATTCTGGGGTATTTCTTGTTTTTCTTTTTCATTTAATGTATAGATATGTATGTGGTTATAAATGCATATTTTAGGTAAAAATGGCATCATACCATAAACTGCTTATAAAAATTATTGTTAGAATATATCTTTCCTTGCCATTAAATATTCTCCAAAAATGTGAATTTTAATGATTACATATAATGACTGCATCCCGTTGTAAAAAAACATATCACAATTTATCTATTTCCTTATTGTTGAAAATTTAAACTATTTTCAGTTTTTTAATATTATGGATAAAACCCAACGGATTATTCATAACCATAAACGTTTATTTATGACCTCTTCTAATTACTTCCTTAAGATAAACTTCCTAGAAGTAGGAGGTATAAACATGCTTAAGGCTCTTAAAATTCACGTTTAAGTTGCTCTTCAGAGAAGTTGCACCAATGTATACTTCCCACCAGAAATGTCTGAAAGTGCTGTTTTCACAGGAACTGTCTCGCACACCGCTCCCTCCCCACCCCCGCCCCACATCCCCATGGCTTTGGCACTGAAATTTACCACTGAAAGTTCCACATTCCAGGAAACCCCTGTAGAGGTCCCAGTTTTCAGATGGGTGTGGAAGGCTGGGGGAGAGTTACAAAACATCTACTGTCGTTAACACAGACGGGCTGAAAACACTGCTTTTAGTGTCAGATGGATACGGCATAGATTAGCCATCCTCCACTGTCACCAACTGTGGAAGCTGGCTGCCATGATTTTTCGTTCCTGGTGATCACCAGCCTGATTTAATTTAAGTGTGTAACTCGGAGCGCCTTGTAACCGTGAGGCTTAACAGTGTGTCTTTGTCTCTGTGGATTTACTGTTGTGCTTTGTTTGTATTGAGAATTTGTACTGAGTGCTAGTTTAGTTTTTAACATTGTCAATGCTGTGATCATGTTTTCTAAGAATTCAGATAATACCAACACCAGCATGACCCAGACATCACTGAAAAGGAAGGCTAAACAACTGTGCCATTTTACCGACAGACAAAAGGACTCAAGGATGTGATTGGGAATGGAGGTAACCCAAACAGTGCATACTATGCCTGGGCAGTAAACAGTCTGCAGTCAGTCCCTGGGGAGACCGATGTGAATGTATGAATCTCAAAAGCCTGGAGTGAGATGGGCTTGTTCTTCTAACTCAGTCAAAAGTTTGCTTGTTTGTTTGTTTGTTTCTCCAAAAGGCACTGATGCTTAGTGGAAAGGAGTGGCCATTGATTTCGTGTGACCATACCCCACTAAGGAGCACACATTTTCACAACATTCCTTTGATTGCTTTTTGTCTCAGGAAAGTCACATTTTCTGATTCTGGGGTTAAAATAAAACCAGAGCATCCTGGTGCACCTGGCTGGCTCAGTGGTGGAGCATGGGTCCCTTGATCTTGTGGTTGTGAGTTCGAGCCCCATGTTGGGTGCAGAGATCACGTTGAATGAATGAATGAATCAATGAATGAATTTTAAAAATAAAGTGTCCTGTGGGAGAACAGGAGAATGAAAGAGGAAATTTTGATAACAGATGTATCTTGCCGTGTACAGCTTATTATGGCAGAGCTTACCAACTCCGGGGTAGGGGGTCGGGGGGTGCGGTGCGGGAGACAGTTCCTGTGAAAACAGCACTTTCAGACATTTCTGGTGGGAAGTATACATTGGTGCAACTTCTCTGAAGAGCAACTTAAACGTGAATTTTAAGAGCCTTAAGCATGTTTATACCTCCTACTTCTAGGAAGTTTATCTTAAGGAAGTAATTAGAAGAGGTCATAAATAAACGTTTATGATTATGAATAATCCGTTGGGTTTTATCCATAATATTAAAAAACTGAAAATAGTTTAAATTTTCAACAATAAGGAAATAGATAAATTGTGATATGTTTTTTTACAACGGGATGCAGTCATTATATGTAATCATTAAAATTCACATTTTTGGAGAATATTTAATGGCAAGGAAAGATATATTCTAACAATAATTTTTATAAGCAGTTTATGGTATGATCCCATTTTTACCTAAAATATGCATTTATGGCAGAGCTTACCAACCATTATGCTTTCTATGGTGTATCAAATGATGAGTTTAATCATGGCAACAATAGTGATAATAAAAAGGATCAGAATATGCCCCCTCAATATATGCCATGGTGGCATATCATTTCGAGCTGGAGTCACTTAAGAAACAGTAGAGGCAAGAAATGCTCTCTGCCCTCTCCCATCAGCAGATGTACTGTATAAATTTTCCCTGGAGAAAGGTGCCCCCCGCCCTAGCTCCATAGCTTGCATCAGGATGAGAAGAGCACTTGTAGCCTCAGAAATAGGGAGCTGACACTGAGAAAGGTTTGCATAAACAGACCTTACTAAAATAACCATTATCTTCCATAAGTTCCCCCATATATTTCCTAGCTACTTCTCTGTGTTTCATCATCCCTTGAAACCCAAACTTCCTTTCCTTTGTTAAACTGGTATAGAAGCCCCCAAGTCTAACTGCTTCTTTGAGTTTCAGTTCTTTTCTGTGAATTCCTATGCATATAAATATTAAATAAAAATTGTACCTTTTCTCCTGTTCATTGGTCTCTTGTCAGTTTAATTCACAGGCCCCAGCTACTGAACTAAGAAGATAAAAGAAAACTTTTTCCTCCCTAAACAAATATGTTCCACTTCTTAGGTACTTTGATAGGAAAAAACGGAATTCCAAGTCATCTTCTCAATTTCTATGAAGACTTTAATGAAACTGCAGAAAACATAAAACAGAAGACTGTGAATGTATTATCCAACTACAAACTAGACCATGCTTATGTATTTGCGTATTTGGCAGACAGTCCAAAACGTAAATTTTTGGCAAATTCCATTCAGTCTGCACATTTCTTACCAAAGACAATGAGAAAAGATCTTTCCTGCTAAATGTTTTGCATACTTGGTGCACCGAATTGCTAAAGAGGAAGGTGAATTGCTCTCCCATGATATTGAGATTTTCATTAGAAAAGCTTAGGTCATTTTTCAGTCTCCTGAAAATTACAGAACAAGTTCATGAAATATAGGACTTTATAAAAAGGGAAGGAGTTAGCCTTCTGAGGCATGGGCTTGTAGAATTGCTTGCTTTGGAGTGTTCACAAATGACTAGCATTTTATTAATTTTTTTAGATTTTATTTATTTGCTCGAGAGAGCAATAAACTTATGCCAGAGCATAAGCAGGGAAGACGCAGAGGGAGAAGCAGACTCCCTGCTGAGCAGAGAGCCTGAAGCAGGACTCGATCCAAGGACCCCGAGATCCTGACCTGAGCCAAAGGCAGACACTTAACCAACTGAGCCACCCAGGCACACCATAAGTGGTTGACCATTTTAGACATGAATGGTCCATAAGATGAATATGCAGCCACAAAGGACATTATTGGCAAACAGTTATTCTGCCAAACAAGCCTGTAGTTACAAAGAGGATGAACATTTTTGGAGAGCTGGATACAAATTCCTACATGTCTAAAACCCTGCTAAAACTAGTAAGTAAAATCCCAAGTATTCCGTGCTGAAATGCTTTGTGGAGAGGATAGTAGCTTGTCTCCATCATAGTGAACTGACCCAGGAATTAGTGTAATGGGGCTTGGTAAGAGCAGCTCTGTAAATCAACCTGTTTTTCACATTTGAGTATATTCATTCTATCACTACACAAAAGAAAAGGAGCCCTTAAGTTATTGTCAAAGGAAACAGAGAGAGTAAAAAAATCCAACAGCCTTATGGGAGAGAAGGAAACATCTTTGTTGTTTTTTATTAAATATAAGTTAAGGTTTGTTCAATTAGTCCTATTGTATTTACACTCCCCTTTTGGAAAGTACTACATCTGTGTATCTTACACACGCACAGTAATATGGACTACGAAACGTAAATAGCCAATTAAAAGTTTAAAAAAAAGTTAAAGCTGCTGTATCAGAGAACTAAGAAACATGATAAAAATACTATATTTTGGGGGTCAACCATCTGGTTGTTTGAGCATGCTATTCTTGGTAACAGGTTATGGGTTCAAACCCCACGTTGGGTATAAAGCTTACTTAAAAAAGAAAAATCTTTTGGGGCACCTTGGGGGCTCAGTCATTGGAGTGCCCGACTCTTGATTTCGGCTCAGTTTGTGATCTCAGCGTCCTTGAGTCCTGCCCCATGCTCAGCAAGGAGTCTGAGTTTCTCCTCGCTCCCTCTCCCTCATGCAAATGACACGCTCCCACTCTTTTAAAAATAAATAAATAAGTCTTTTTAAAAAATCTTAAGAACATCATATTTTTCTTGCACATCACTTTTAATTTTGTCATGTTATTAATTATACAAGTTGCCCTTGCTCACTAGTCTCATTGTGGTTTTATTTAAATAGCATTTATGTAACAGATAAGTAAATAATACAAAATAATATATAGCTTTAGATTAACACCCATTTTACATATTTTTATGTTAAAATAACAACACATACACATATATCTAGTTATTTATTATACATTCTACTATTATTAATTTTTTGTCCAGTATGATTGTGTCATGGGTTGACTCTCTAAAAAGATGGTCACTTTACCAACCTTATGTCACCAAAAACCAGGCATTAACTTTTCTGTTAGAAGTTTGCCAGTTTGTTAAAAAGAAAAATGTCGTCAAATTTTTGTCAAATGTGCATTTCTTTAATATGAAGGAGACTGAATATTTTTCACACGTTTATTATTTACCTTTTTTCCTTTGGAAATAGCCTGTTTTACTTTTGTCAAAATTTCTATTGGTCTTAACATTTTTTAAAAAACTTTCTATTGGCCTCTTTCTTTTTCTTTTTGACTTATAAGCCTTCTTTAGGATTGTAATTCTACATCTATCAGAATTGCCACACTTCCCAGTTTATAGTTTGGCTCTTTCCATTTCCTGGTGACATGTTGGGGCATTCTTTAGAAATCATTTTTTCTCGAACTATTGGCTTTTATTTTTCCCTTAAAGAAGCAGCTCCTTGGAGGGTGAAGGGTTAGGGCTCTGGCACGGCACTGACCTACGTCTGAGTCCTCCCTGCACCTAGAAAGACCTGGAACAAGTTTCTCGATGCCTGTGCTGTTACCGAGGACTTCCTTCTTTGAGATCAGCTAACTATTTACTTTCACTTTTCTCTAGTTTTTCGTGTTTTTACTTGTAAGCCTTTGATCTGTCTGGAATTTATCTTGGTGACTGAGGGCTACATCGTTCTACGTTTTGAGGGAGGTTTTGCGTTCCTCCCATAGAGGATGTGGCAGCGAGAGAATTCTGCAGCTGTCCCTGCTCCGATCTGGGGCTTGCTCAGCTGGCCCTGAGTCACACTGTGGCATTGGGCGGGTTTTAGAGTTTCTGGCTTTCTAGTGGGTAGCATAGCTTCCAGATTGGGTCCCAGCTGAAAGAAGTCTCCCTGGGTGACAAAGAAAAATGAACTCTGTGATACTTCTTAATACAGAGCCCCCAGGCTACAGCTGTCTTGGGTTTCTCTTTAACCACTTCGAGCCCGGTGTGTGGAAGATTAAAACCACGCGTGACTTCCATCCCAGCCTGGGTCGTTTTCCCTGCTCTTGTCTTCCCTCCAGTATCAGGATTTGGGTGCCCCACCCTCATGCTTCCTGCCGAGGCGACACCTTCGAGATCTGAATCTGGGGTGACTCAGAATGGTCCTCTCTCCCCAGCGACACTTTGGTCTCCACCCCACCCACTTGCAGCTGCACTGTGTGACAACCTCCCTGGGAAAACAGGATCTTAATCACCTGGCCAGTATCAAAGGTGGAAGTCTATGGATAATTCCTTCCATTGTAACAGCATATTTATCTTCAAATGAATTACAGGCTTCTGGAAACGTAGAGCCCATCATACTCATTTTATGCTTCCTTATCGGGCAAGTACTTGATTACACATGCAATCAAATATGGGTGACATTGAATTATATTTCATTAAAAAAACCAATAATGAACAAAGGGAGGAGAGTGTCTTTGATGGCAAAGATGTGTCCCAGGGTATATTGCTAGGAGATGAATTTTCTTCCAGCTCTATCCAGGATTTCCCAGAGGAGGTTTTTGTTCCTTCTCTAGATAGCCCCCTTTGTGAAAAAAAGTCCGTTGCTTCCCTTAGGCAAGGAGCCCTGGACCAAATAGTTTACCTCCAGCTTCCCCTAAGCTTTCTTCTGTGGTTTCAAAAAACCCCTTTAAATTCTAAATGGGATTTGTTGATGAGCTGTGGAAACCTCTGAGTTTAAGGGAGCGGACCACTGCAACCCTAGATCTGACTAAACTAATCCCTTAGGCGGTACAGTGGGTCCCCAAGCAGTCCGAGCGTTTGTAATGCAGCCTATGAATATTTTATAGATGTCCTTTTGTGCTCACTTACGGGGCCTGATCTGTACAATTTGCCTTGAATAATATCAAAGGAATATCCTCTTCTGACCTCTGTCCCTAAATGATTTATGGAATAGGCTTGTCGGAGATATATTATTGATGTCATTAAGAGATGCTTTTCAACAAAAGGGGAAGGAAGTTTATGTTTGTACACCTCACAAACACTTTGGGGGGGGTTAATGTGAAATCTGTGTGTTTTGGAAGGGCATTCACTTCTGGATCTTCAGAGATTGGGAGGAATTGCAATTTCTTCAATAAAAAGGGCTAAGGGATGTTCTGAGGATCTTCCGTCCCCAGGTTCATTTATTCCTGGAATTTCTCGTCACTCTAGAATAGAAGTCAAAATAATTAACTTAAAGCCCTTCTCTTGTCTCGTGACTCTTCCACCTCTGTGTCTTTCCATTGGAACAAATCAGTCGCCTGGTATCTGTCACATGGGCTGTATGCTCTTTGCTCTGAGCAATACCCAGGATGAGAAGACATCATTCCTGCTCCTGAGTTCTCAGTCTTGTTGGAGAAGACAGGACCTCTATCCATTATTGACGTTGGCTTGTAACCCGATGCTAATATAGTATAGTGCTAACAAGTTTCCAGAAGGGAAATAGTAATGTGTGTAGGATTTAGTGAAAGATGACTTGGAGGAGAAAGTAGGTTAGCTGTCACCTGGCAGGGGGAGAGCATCATTGAGTGAGAGAAACCGAAGCAAGCATGCAGGATAATAGCGACTGTACCAACCGGGGAGAGAGCAGTAAGCGGTGAGGGGGGTGAGGAATACCACCTTCCATAAAAAAGTAAACCCCACAGCTGTGAGGGAGCCTGAAGACAGGACTCTCCTAGAGCAGACCCCATGATCTCAAATCTGTATACTTCTGATTTGACTCTTGTGGTCTTTTCCCAATCCCCATCACACTTACCACATTGGCCTCAGAGGTAGACTTCTTCCCTTTTAAAGGTCTGTCAAAAAGCCCCTTCTTTTGCTTCCCCTTAGCATAGGTCAGATACACAGAAGTTTAAGAAAGGTTTACTAAATGCAAATAAAGAATAGAAAGGAAACCAATACACAAATAATTAAGTTTACAACGTGCCTTGCTCTCTGGGATCCTAGACCCTCTCTCATTTCAAATAAGATCCCAGGGAAAGAGGGCTTTACCTGGGGCCACCCTACCTACTATGTTTCAGAGGATGTCTTATTTATTTATTTATTTATTTATTTATCAGAGAGAGAGAGAGAGAGCGCGCTCGCAAAGCAGGATGAGCAGCAGGCAGAGAGAGAAGGAGGGAGCTGTTGAGCAGGGAGCTCAATGTGGGGCTCAATCCAAGGACCCTGGGATCATGACTTGAGTTGAAGACAGATGCTTAACCTGCTGAGCCACCCAGGTGCCCCCCATATAAACTTTTTGCAAATTATGTCTTTGCGGTACTCTTTGATGCAGACCTGAATGTCTTTCATTTACCTTCTTTCTTTCATGCTTATTTTCTCTACCTCTGAGCTGCCTGTTCCATCTCCCGGCTCTTCCTGCCACATCCCCTCTCCCAATCCCTAGAACTGCCTGGAGTATCCTTAGCTTTGCCTTCTGAGTGATCTCCCAGGCCCAGCATACTGAACCTGCCCCCTTTAAAGGACATTGTCTTTTTTCACAGGACCCTGAGATCGCGACCTGAGCCGAAGGCAGAGGCTTAACCCACTGAGCCACCCAGGTGCCCTAGAGGATATTGTCTTTATTTATTTATTTATTTATTTATTAAAGATTTTATTTATTTATTTGATAGCGAGAGATCACAAGTAGGTGGAGAGGCAGGCAGAGAGAGAGAGAGAGAGAGATGGAAGCAGGCTCCCTGCTGAGCAGAGAGCCCGATGCAGGACTCGATCCCAGGACCCTGAGATCATGACCTGAGCCGAAGGCAGCGGATTAACCCACAGAGCCACCCAGGCGCCCAAGGACATTGTCTTTAAAGGGGATTCCCACACAGCACTAAAAAACAAGCAAAGAGTCAGTAAAAGAACTTGAAGAAGTTACAAATTTTCCAGAAATCTAAGCAAAACTTTTGGTTTTTAAGAACAGGTGCTATGTCTTTCTTATCTTTGCATGTCAGGCACCTAACACAGTAGTGCCAAGCACGTAGTTGGACGTTTGTTGACCAGGATAACAACTTAACTAAAACAAGGAGAACACAGTGATTTCATAGAAAGTGAGGGAATCAAAAGCTTCAAGAAGAAGGATGGTGAATAACATGAAATATCACAGAGAAATCAAGTCAAATGAGGACTGAAGGCTGCCTACTGGATTTGCAATCGGGAAGTTGATAGTACGCCTTGCCATGACAGTTTTATTAGAGGGGTGAGGGTGGGTGAAAGCATGATTAAATTAATAGTTGGTTGACTAATGACAGGTGAGGAAGGAAAAACACCGAGTGTAGATTATTATTTGTGGGGAGCTTGGCTGGGAGACAGGAAGACTGGTGACTACAGGTAGACAAAGGATTGATAGAAGGTTGTCCTTGCTTTTTTTCCTTAACTTTTTTGTTTTGTTTTTCACATGGGAGAGTCTCAGCTAAGGGGAAGGGGTCATGGAGAAGGAAAGTTGATCTGGTTAGACAGGGATTCACAAACAGAACAACTTTGCCATGGAGGTGGGATGCAAGATCATGGGACAGAGGCCTTAGCCTTGAGCTGAAGGCGCACACCTACCTCTGCAACTGGAAGGGAAAAGTTGGTGCTAATAGAGTCATGGATGACGTTGTGGGCATAGGAAATTTAGGGAATTTTCCCTTGAAAGCCTTGATTTTTTTGTGGCAAAAGTGGTCCTCCTGGGGCGTGGCCATGTTGGGTTGGGGGCTTGAAGAGAGTGATGAAGATGGCAAAGGCCTCGGGGAGAAACAGGTGAGGGGGCTGAGCAGGAGAAAGGGTTTCATGTGCTGCTAAGGGCCACACTGAGATCAAAGACCACAGATTTGTGAGGGCACTGCTGTGTATGGGTGTGTGACTTCCCAGCTGGGTTCCTGGGCGCATGAGATAAGGGAAATTGATTATGTAGGTTTAGGGGTTCGCAGGTCATGAGTGGTGTTGATGATACAGTCAAGACGGAGGTTTAGGCTAAGGTTGTGAGAAAGTGACCCCCTGAAAGAGTCTGAGTATGAGAAAAAGGATAAGTTGAGGAACTGGAGGCTCAAGAACAGTATACTTACTTGGTCCTTGGGAGTAAAAGAATGAATCAGGTTGGATGAGTTTGAGGTTATGGATGGGAGGTATGGGATTTCATAGGCGGAGCCATCTTAGATCATGGTAAGATCCAGGTGTGGTCTTGTTAGTGGGTGGTTGATGAAGAGTGTCGGTAACGCTGACAGACCCAGCAGAGCACCAGATAGCTCACAGAGAGACAGGGCAGGGGAAGGGTCATGGTGTGGCCGTCTAGGCAATGGCACATGGTGGTTGGGGACACCCAGGATTCGCATTCAGGAACTTCTTGCTCAGGCCCCTGTGCAAGTTAATTTGCCTTATTAAGTCTCAGTTGCCCATCTCTCAAGGGCTGACATCACAGCACCGACTTCAACCTCACAGGGCTGTTGTGAAAGGCAAATGAGATCACACAGGGGGAGTCCTGAGCAAATATCAGGCACAGAAGCCCTCCAGAAATAACAAGTATGGCACGATGACTGCTGTCATTGAGACAGAGGCCCCCCACTAAGGATTCACGTGGTAGAAAAGGTAACACTAACATGAAAAATACAGGAAAGGGCACATGGGTATGGCTGACAGCAACCTAGATTTTTGTAATCAAACAAATTTGTGTTTGCATTCCAACCCTGCCACTTACTAGAGTGACTTGAGGCAAGTCATCTAATCTGTCTGAGCTGAATTGTGATGCTACTATCTTCACTCCCCCAAATGTATTAGGCGCTTGCCTACTACAGACCAGGCAATGGCTTAGGTCTTGGAGATAAAGAGACTTGCAAAAGATGATATCCTTGTGCTCACAGTATAGCTGGAGAAACAGAAGGGATAGTTCTAATTGGGAAAACTAAGTTCCCGCCAAGCTAAGTCTGAGACTGTAAGTCTGAGACCCGAGTCCAGGTCAATTCTGATTTATGTTGGAAAGAAATCTCCTGCCCCGATGTAGCCATTAGTTCATTCTTTCTTTTTTTTAAAGATTTTATTTATTTATTTGTTAGAGAGAGAGAGCGAGTGCAGGCAGAAGCAGAGGGAGAAGCAGCCTCCCTGCCAAGCAAGGAACCCAATGTGGGACTCGATCCCAGGACACTGGGATCATGACCTGAGCCAAAGGCAGCTGCTTAACCAACTGAGCCACCCAAGGCATCCTTTGTTCCCTTCTTTTAAAAGGCAACAACAGAACTTAGTACACAATTCGTACTTTTTTACAGTAGTGGCGTTTTAGAAACAATTCTGGAAAACAGAATGCTAAAAATTGGATCTTTTCAAATTCCCATGGGCTGAGTGATCTGCTTGTAGGTGCTTCCCTTTATGAAAGACTGTGGAGTAGGAGATCAGAACACAGGAGCAGTCCAGCGGCTCCTGTCGTTATTTTCTTGGGTCCTTAGTTTCCTCATCTATAACATAGGGATAATAACAGTAAGTACTTCATGGAGTTAGTATGAGTGTTAAGAGAATTAATTCGTGTAAAGTTCTTAGGACAGTGTCTGGCACATCGTGAGCATTCAAAGTATGTTAGCTATTATAATTTTGCAAGCGATGATCTTAACAAAGACAAGGCAAAATTCTTCAGCCAAGGTACAGACCACCAGAAACTGCTGAATGAGTGGATCAAAGCAATAAAACAGTCAACTAGAAATCAGGTTTAGAATGAGTAGATTTGCAAAATGTCAGGGCTGGAAAAATGAGAAACTTACTGACTCAACTAAAACTCAGCGTTAAACAGACCCATTAAAATGCCTTGGAATGTAATATCTGCACCCTAAATATTTGTTAATTCAGTAAGTACTTGCTTTACAAAACAAAGGTCCATGGAAGTGCTTTCTTTACTAAATTCTCTTCCTCTCCTTCCTCTGAGAGTTGGAGAGAGAGAAACGGTGACTTTCCCTGTCTCCTGTTGGAGCTTGAGCTCACACTCCCTGTGTGGTGACAGCTCCAGTTTCACCTGGTGTGAAAGCCCCCAAGCTCCTGGGCGGCAGGCTGTAACTTGCGTCTCAGTCCTTTCTCTCAGGCCTAGCTCAGGAACACATTCCATGGGAAGATAAAGACATTTCTGGTCTCAGGCTCTCTGTTCTAAGAATCCTCCCTCCTCTTCTTTATTGCAGAAGTCGAAAGAGAGAAGTTAGTGTGAATAGAAATCAGAAGGGAGAATGGCCCGTGAGGGGTTTTCTCTGCAGTCTCTAGGGAAGCTACGATCATTTGCTTCCAGTCGTATGTTTCCAGGACAATTTGTATGATTTTGGAACTTCAGAGAAAGTCCTCACCTCTTCCTATTCTCTCCCCCCACCTCCACTTCAACTCCTTAGGGGCTTTCTTCTCTCTGAAATTTGAGCTTAAATTTAAACACAATGTTCCCACAGAAACTGTGCAGCCTTCTCTTTTTCTGCCTGTCTGGTCTCTGTTTTAAAAAAGCTACAGTCAAGCTATCATCACACCATGCCTTTTAAAACCAACATTTGTCAGGTCATAAAAGAGATATCAAGGGAAGAATGGCTGTCCAAGAACTTAGGTACATTGCAAACCTTTATTTGTTATATTCTGAAAGTTGTAAGATCGTTATTAGAAGTATGTTAAAGACTAGAGCACCCAACTCCGGTAAAGGGGACATGATAAAAATTTTTTCAATGCTAAACAAAAACAAAAGGACAGTAGTGGGGTTCTTCATCAAACAAACAATTTCCGTATAAAAATATATACTTTGTGACCTTTTTCTTCTCTTAAAAGAATGATAGGGACTGTAGATAGCAATTATTTGCATTAGTTTTTAAGAAATTTACTTGGTAAAATTAAAAAGCTGGCAATCTTAAATGGTTCTCTTTATTTGGCTGTGAAAATTAAAAGACTTACTGTATTAATATCCACTGCTTCAGCAGCTGGAAAGTCCTCTGAAACCTCAGAGAAATGCCCCATGAAATAAATTCCCTTCTTTTATTTATATTTATTAAAATTAAAAAAAATTATTTGAGAGAAAAAGAGCAAGCACAAGCAGAGGGTGGAAGAGAAGGAGAGGAGGAGGGAGAGAGAATCTGAAGCAGACTCCACGCTGAGCATGGAGCACAAAGTGGGGTTCGATCTCATGACCCTGAGATCATGACCTGAATTGAATTCAGGAGTCAGTTGCTCAACTGACTGAACGACCCATGTGCCCGAATTCCCTTTTTTAATGAAGGCATTCTGGCATAGCTTTTTCTATTTTTAACCTTTTTAAAAAATCGTGGCAAAATATACATAACATGAATTTACCATTTAAACCACTTTTAGGTGTACAGTGGCATTAAGTACATTCACACTGTGCAACCATCACCACTATCCATCTCTAGAACTTTTTTATCTTCCCGAACAGGAACTCCCTACCCATTAAAAACAAACTCCCCATTTTTCTTCCCTCATCCTGGACAACTTTCTGTCCCTCTGAATTTCATTATTCGAGGTATCTTACCTACGTGAAACCATACAGTGTTTTTGTGTGTGGTGTCTGGCTTATTTCAATGAGCATAACGTCTTCAATGTTCATCTATGTGTGGTATGAGAATGACATTCCTCCTAAAGGTGCTTTTAACCTTTTTTTTTTTTTTTAAGATTTTATTTATTTGACAGACAGAGATCACAAGTAGGCAGAGAGGAAGGCATAGAGAGAGAGGAGGAAGCAGGATCCATGCCCAGCAGAGAGCCCAATGCGGTGGTGGGATCCCACCACCTGGAGGGAGATCACAACCCTAGCGGAAGACAGAGGCCCAACCCACAGAGCCACCCAGGCACCCTGCTTTTAATATTTTTGACAATTCTACTTGTTTCTAAGCTCTTTCAACTAACTGGATGGTTGGTAAAGGGGCAAGTCTTGCTGGCTTTCTCTATTGACTCATCTGTAAAATAGTCCTGAGTTTTGTATTATCACTTAAACAAATCCAAGTAGGCGTCACAAACCTATGGGATCCAGGCACATGAGTGGTAAAGCAGAATGGAGGGGGCAATGGCCAAAGGGACAACCGTGCCTCCCATGAAGGGGGCCACTGCGACCCAGTTCCAACCCATTATTCCTAATAGGTAATGTAGACCCAGAATTGAATGGACAAGTCTCCTAATTTTCATGGCCAGTACTGCTGCACCAAAGGGACCATATTTGCCAGCCAGATCTGGCCCACAGACCACTAGTTCGCAGTCTCTTCTTGGGCATATAATGAGCTAATTTTACAGCAGCTTCATGCTTGCATTCATTCATTCATTCATTCACGCAATAAATATTTACTGGGTCTCTACTGCAGGCTAGGCTCCACATACAGATATGGTTTAAAAAATACATGATAAGACGGCAAATAATGACAGCATAAATGCTATAACAAAGTGAAGATAATAAGGACTTCCATTTATTGAGCACTTCTATGTGCCAGGGAGTTTTTAAGAACCTCACATGTATTAACTCAGTTAAGTCTTGAAACAATCCTACGAAATAGGCGTAAAGTGTTTCCATTTTAATTATGAGAAGACAAGTCTTAAGCAGTCAAACTACTTGTCCGTAGTCACACCGCTGGAGTCCTGAAGTGGGATTTGAATTTGTTCAGGAGCCCATGATCTTGACTGGGTAGTGGCTCAGACGGCGGGGTCGTATATGAAGACTTCCGAAGAGGTTAACTTTCCCCTGGTCTCGAAGGATGATTTCGGCAAACAAGTCCAGGAGTGCAACCCAGGCAGAGGAAGCTGAGCCAGGGATCATACTTTGAAGGTTGGCAGGAAATGAGTCTGAAGAGGTCGCTCTCAGGGTCTCCAATGCCATCTATTCAACTCTGTTTGCAGGTGCGATATCAGCTTATCGACGGCTTAGGTTTCAGTACTAGCTCTGAGAGCAGAATGGTGTAGAAGCAGGGGGGTATTCACCCGTTCCAGACAGCGAAGAGCGCCTTTCTCCCGCCCGAGCCCCTCCGCTGCTGTCCTGCCCCCCACCACGTTCAAGGACTACAAGTCCCGTCATGCAGCGAGAACGCGCCGGGAGCCCGGCGACCTGTCCCGCCCCGGCCCGGCCCCGCCCCCTCCCCGCCCCTCCCCGCCCCTCCCTCCCGCAGCCCCCTCCCGCCCGGCCAGCCCCGAAGAGTTGCCCGGTGGCCGCGGCAGACGGAAGCCGAGGGAGAGCCTCGGCGGCAGCAGGATGGGGGACTCCAAAGTGAAAGTGGCCGTGCGGATCCGGCCCATGAACCGGAGAGGTGAGAGCCGAGCCCGCCCGGGGCCGCGACGGTGGAGGCGGCAGGTGCCTGGCGCGCCCTTCCCTCAGCCGCGGCCGCTGTGTGGGGTCCGTCGGACCCCGCCCCTGCAGTCCGAGTCTAGTCGAGAGAGCGGCCGGCGCGCCCCGAAACCTCGTCCCCCTCGCCCGCCGGTCCTGCTCGGGGACGCCCCTCCCCTCGCCCGCACCGCGTCCCGGGCGCTGCGGGCCCCACGTCCCGGTCCGCTGCCCCTTCCGCCGGCGCGCCTGACCCGCCCCGCCCCGTCGCCCTTTCGCCCTCTCGCCTCCCCTGCCCTTGCGGGAGAGCGCTCTGGTCCCTCGCCCCCGTCTCGCTTCCTCCTCCACCCCCCCCCGCCGCTGCCCCTTGCTCGTGCCCCTCTGTGTCCCCCGCTTTCTCCTTGCCAGCTGTCAGAGTGGCCCCCGCCCCTCGGGTCCTCACCCCACCAGCCTGGCCGGGAAAGCCAGAAACCCCGAGGCCCCACGTCTCTGGCCCAGTCACCCCAACCCTGCACTTTTGTGGTCCGTGGCAGGAAAAAATGGCAGGGAATTTGGTTTTACTCCTGAGAAAGCATTCAAGTGCAAAAATTCCTCGTCTGCGGTTTTCACTTTATGTACGTTTAGGCTGGACGGTCATAAAGAATTGTGAAGACTTTGACTGAAGTTGGGCGAAAGAGATACCTTTCCCCTCCCCCTTTTTTTGAATGTTGAGATAGTTTTGTTTTTGCTTGCAGTCATATTCGTCATCTCTCAACAATAAATAGTTTAAGTGCCAAGATTCTTGTGAAATTGTATCTTTCAAGACATTCTCTCAATTCTGCAGGGAGGGTAGAGAAAGCAGATAAACCGAGTACATTTTAAATCAACTTTAGTTAGACAAATGGAGTGACGAGAACCCCCAACTCAAGTACCAAGAGGAGGTGGGCTGGGCCTTGACTTTAATGCTTAAGTAGCAGCGTCACTGGGCAAGTAACTTTAAATGAGGTAATATATTTGAAAACACTTTCTATCCGAGGCTATGTTATTGAGATCACTTATCCCGGCAGATGACTTTTCAATTGATAAGACTTAACTAATCAAAATCTTGTATCAGAATCACTTCTAAGATGTTTTTGCAACTTACATGTTCATAATCAAGTGTTGAATCTGTGTAGAAATTTTAAGTTGTTTTCTGCTTTTCCTTTTCTTTGCTGTCTTTTGTATATATTGAGATACACAGATCAACCATTTGGCAGTATGTTTTGTTGGGTTGTCCTTTTGGAAGTTGGTTTATTTCTCTTCCGACTCATCTCTTCTGTTGGAGTTGGTGATTCCTCCTGTCCCTGCTAAGTTAGTTTAAGTCTGTTGTGTGACATAGAAGAGTTCCTCCCTCTTTCTCACTAAATGAACTTAAACTAGTACATGTTTGGGATCTTCAATCTTTCCTTTGACAAAAATCAACTCGGAAAGTTTTCAGAAGCTTCTGTTCTTAAGTGCTCAGGCATCTTTATTCAAATTTATTACCATCACAATGATTAAAAAATCAGGAAAAAGTAAGCCACATAACATTGTTATCTGGGATTTGATTCTGAAAGCATGGTATCAGCACATTCTTAAAATTGCCTTTTTCACAAAAAACTTGGAAATGTCAGTGCTAAAAAGATGCAGCTAACCAGCCATCACAAAAGACCTATCTCAGATAATTAGATTCCTTCCCTGTTCCCCTCCCCCCATGAATTTCAGTTTTTGGGGGGAAGTACTATTGTTATAAATTGTCATTTAGTTAGATTGTAATAATTGGCAGGATCAGAGTTTCCAGGGACACACAGAATAATAAAAATTTTAGCTGTGGAATGGATGTTAGCTGTTCCTTTGGGTGAATTCATTTCAAAATTAAGGTTTGTACATGGATCCATTACTCTATTAATAGAAGTGCCTTATTGTGGTAAACTGTTTCCCCCTTCATTTAGTGCTATCTCTTACCTAGCATTGTATTTCCTGAATGCATATGGACTTCTTTTTGCTGTGATTACCATGATAATTAAGGTTATTGGTTCTATTTCTATTTCATCATGAAGTTGTCATTTACCTAAATCTAGACATAATGGAATACACAGTAGTGGAATTCTAAAGCTAGTGATTTTTTCCTTTTTTTTTAAGATTTCATTTTTAAGTAATCTCCATATCCAGCATGGGGTTTGAACTTAGAACTCCAAGATCAAGAGTCGCATGCTCTGCTGACTGAGCCAGCCAGGCTACCCTAAAGCCAGTGATCTTTAAACTGCTACCTGGCATTTGTTTAAAAAGGCTAAAATAGAAATGTATTTCCTTTCCAGTAATTTCGAAAAGAATCCCATTACTTTGACTAATAATTACTTCTGGGAAAATTTAGTGTATTAAGTAAGTAGTGTCTAATTATGACAAATAGTAAACTTTCAGTCATAATTATTTCTCTTTTAGCATATCAGTTCAGGATGCAACCTCGGAAATTACTCTTCACAAATAAGAATGAGAAGAGAATGGGTTACCAGGCTGATGAAGTTTTGCTGTATAGATTCTAATATTTGTAATCATATTGACTTCTTTTTGAGGAAAACTGAAATTTGCAAGAAGCTTCTAGCGTACCATTAAGTCCTTCATGTGATTCAGTGTCTGTGCTAAGGTGTTAAGGGAGTTCATTGGTTTTTTATTTAACATTTATCATGGAAGTAAGAGTTTCAGTCTTTTTTGCTAAATTATGTGTGGGTTAGGGAAACATTGTTACTTCAACATTAAGCATTATGCCCTCATTTGATAATAGCAAGAATTATAATGGCTGGGCGCCTGGGTGGCTCAGTGGGTTAAGCCGCTGCCTTCGGCTCAGGTCATGATCTCAGGGTCCTGGGATCGAGTCCCGCATCGGGCTCTCTGCTCAGCAGGGAGTCTGCTTCCTTCTCTCTCTCTCTCTGCCTGCCTCTCTGCCTACTTGTGATCTCTCTCTGTCAAATAAATAAATAAAATCTTTAAAAAAAAAAAGAATTATAATGGCTAATGAATATGCTTTTGTCAGTAATATTTTTCTTGTTATATATTTTAACATTGCACTAGCAAAATAAAACATAAAAGGGAAAAAGTCTGCAGCATCTTTCCATTTTAACAATTCAGTCTCATTTTCTTATTTTCATTCTAGTTTGTGTTCACATGCATATGTAATTTTACTTACTTTTAATATTACAACTTCTTGTTTTTGCTGTTCTTCATATGTAATATGTCTTTAAACAAGCTGAAGGAAAGCTGTAAATTTGATTCGTCAGGAGATCTTGAAGTTCTTGTTGCAGATATTGTTTGGTTTTTCATGTTATTTTTCAGACTTGGACAACTCACCAGGTAACTCTGGTTGTGTTTTTCTATATACTCTAAGGAACACCCATTCATACATTATTAACCAGTTTAATTACTAAGTGAACTGAAAGGTTTACAAGCATTATCGATGGTATTAACTAGATCAGTGACACTCTCCTGTTTAGGAATTGGATGTTTTATAACTTCAGATGGTTTTAAAAATATTTACTATTTACTGAGTGCCTGCCAGATGTCTAGCTTGTGTTAGATATTACAGGATCTTGTTGCCTTTCTGCAAGGGACTTCCCATGGTTAAATATGTGTAAGATTAACTACCAAAATAAATACATTTACATCAAAAGTGTTTGGAAAATACCTTTCCTATCTACCTAGCCTAAGGTAGTGAAACCAAGAATTACATTAGGTATTTAGCTGGAGAGAAAAATAGTGAAATAGTTTATTTCAGTTGTTAGGGAACATGGATAATAAATATATTTCAACAGGTATTTCTCAAGGGATTACTTTGCATTTTATAGTACTTGATACAGTGAAAGGCACAAAGACAGAAAGAAGAAAGTACCGTCTGACAGAAATCAGTGCTTAAGTAAATCATGGTCTAGAATCTCAGTGGAAATATTGTTATGTAGATATTAAAAATGATGAAAATCAGCATCTTTTACCAAGGAAGACAGTTTTCTCTGTTAGCAGAAAAAGCAGAATGAAAAACATTATGTGTGACTGTATGGTTGAATCTGCTATTATAATTCTTAATGTGTAAAATGTCAACAGGAATGGGCAAGGGCTAGAAAGAAACATGAAAAAATGGGATTGCTTGTTCCTGTTGGGAGACTCCTATGTCCTGAAAATTCTTAGTGTTGACTGCTATTGTAGTGTTCAGCTTTTTATGGTTCATGCTCATGAGGAAATGGCTGTCCTATGAAAAGATAGGATTAAAAGGTAAACAAGCACCTATCGCAGATTGTCAGGTGAGTGATCGGGAAACAGAAATTCAGAGGAGTGGAAGATCTCTGGAAGCCTGGTGATCAGGGAAGGCTTCTCTGGGGAGGGAGAACCTCGGTTGATGTGGAGGGAGGAAGCTTATGATCAGAACGGGTGCATGGTAGCAGGCGAGGGGAGAGTGTTGGGTCGTTGGGGAGGAAGTATGGTTTGAGAGCAAAGGCACAGAGACAGGAATGAACCAGGCAAGTTTAGGCGGCAGAGACAGGATAAGCTTGACAGAAAGGAGGGTTCTGTGAGCTTGACTAGAGAAGGATGAGATTAGAAAGGTAGGGTGGAATTTAAGGGAGCCCTGAGTGCTAACTAGGCCAGAAGTCAGGGTTAGGGTGGATGGTCCATGTGCTCTGTTTAGCTCTATAGAACTTCACATGGATCTCAGACACTGGCAGGAGGAGGAAGATTGCCTGGTCTTAGAGCAGGATCAAAAGCCTGGGTAGATGCCCGATTCAGGGCATAGGTGGGTTACATTTAAGGGTGGTGAAAATGAAGCCATGTGCATAGGAAGAATTAGGCTGATCGAACTTAGATAAGCAGTTGGGACCCAGAAGGCAAGGTGAAACTGAGGAAGTAGGAAGCTGAGAGAATACGCTGGTGGTCTGTGAAGACACAGGGATCCCTAGGAAATGAAGGGGCTTGGTGGCAAGGAGATTCGAAAACGAGAAGGTGGTTTGGACCCTGAGGTCATTAGTGGTGTCGAGGATGAGGATTGGAGTCGAGGATGGCAGTGGATGGAAATTTCTGACATACTTTCTAAAACAGAAGATCCTTGTTTTCTAGCATCTGCTTGATATGCTCATGGAGAATGAGACACACATCTATTACAACATTGTTTTGTTTCTACTGTGCACTCAATGACTGAAATTGAGATTTATCCATACAGGGCCAGAGGCTTTTGAAGAAGAGAGTACACATTTATATGATAAAACAAAAATTTGTCTGAGTTGGCTTTTACTTTTACCCCCTCATCTCCACAAAGCAATGACTAATGTCTAACTTTTCCAGTCCTTAAGGTCCGAAGATGGAGAAAACCACTGACAAAACTATTCATTAAGTTGATGAATGGAGATGTTTATTGAGTGGAAATGGATTGTTATCGATCTCTCAGCTTGCTGATCAGGTTCCCCTTGTGTTCAACAGAGCACGTTAAAAAAAAAAAAAAAAAAAAAAAAAAACTTGGCAAAGAAGAGCAGTGTAATTTATGGGGAATTGTGTGACACTAACTGATCTGTGGGACACAAATCCATGACTTAATTGGTACTGGGCTTGAGCTTTCAGGTGCTGTAGATGTCTTTAAAAGATGCTGTTAGCTTATTCAATATGTGTTGATTGAAGAAAAGAACAATAGCTACTTCTTTCTGAGAGCTTTCTGTTTGTGATCTACAGAGTTGAGTACTTTTTCTTCCTCAAACAAAATTTAGAAGGTAGTTTATGGAATTATCACTTAACAGAATCTCAGAGGGGGGTTAAGTAAATTTCCCCAGAATTACAAGACCTGCTGTGCCATTAAAGCCTGTGCTTTTACTGCTGATTTGGACAGGATGATCTTTAAAGGGACCTTGTATTCTTGAGTTTACATAATTTTCAAAGGTGTACGGGATACATGAGAGGCAGAAGTCATGATCTTTGACCAAAGGACCTCACTGTCTTGTTAGTAACAAGAGATGCACAATTACAAGAATATATGTACACAGTGATGCCAGTGCAGTTTGAATTAAAGAATGGGAGTGAGACTTGAGAATGGTAAGGACTATGCTGGAGACAATGGGCAGGCAGGGAGACATGTTAGGTGGGGTACAAAAACAAGTTGTTGGAATTAATCTGTGTGTTTTTACCCTGCTTGTAAGCTAGTAAGTTAGATAGTTACTGGTCTGTGGGTGCTGGTAGAAAATGTGGGACTTCTGGGTCAGAGGACTTACTCATGGCATGGTAAACAGTGAGAGTAGCTTCCCTTGCTTGCCAATCCACAAGGGTGTGGAGAGTCCAGATGGCTGCTGTTTAAGTAGTAGGTTGTGTTACTTCTGAGGAACACTCAGCTTGGGGAATCCACAGTTTTAAGTGGTAATAAGCAAACCTGCTCTTTGTCCTAGAGGAAGACCTTGTCCCACAAGGTTGCTGGCTACAAACACAGTCCTGAGAGAGAGTCTGGGTAAAAAGCATCTATTGCCTAGCATTCTAGGCCATATATTGCTGTATACCCAGCAAAAATGTGTAAAGGCAGTGGGGAAGCAACTGAAATTTAGGAAATATAGGAAGACTGCAAAGCTTCAAAAAGAAATACAGGAGAAGCAGGTTCTAAGGTGGAAGTGTAGGAAATGATGAGTTTTATTCTTAGACATTCAAGTATTTAGTCAGCCCTTATCACATGTTGTGTACTACACCTATAAATATGAATATAATATGTATTCCTGGAAAAAATCAACATATTTATTGAGTTTTGGATCTCTGAAGTGTAGTTAAGTGGTTGGATCCAGAATGCTGTTGCATATGAGTCAAAATCTAAGGAACTAGAGATGTGTGTAGAGTCACACATTTGGGAGTCATTACTGTAGGTAGTAGATAGAATATCAAATTAAAGTGTGTGTGAAGAAGAAGGTGGTCACAAAGTTCAAGAAGAGAGACTAAGAGGAGCAGATAAAAGTAATAGGGAAGCCCAGGGGACATCTGGGTGGCACAGTTAGTTAAGAGGCTGACTCTTGGTTTCAACTCAGTTGTGATCTCAGGGTTGTGAGATCAAGCTTCACGTGGAATGGGTGCAGAGTCTGCTTGAGATTCTCTTTCTTTCTCCCTCTGCCTCTCCCACTTGTTCTCTCTCAGATAAATAAATAAATACTAAAGAAAAATAAAAGATAATATGGAAGCCCAGAGAGAAAATGTGTCAAAGAATGAATAGTTGGTAGTCAGATATCACAAGAATGGCATGTAATAACTGTTCAGTGGATTAGGTATCATGGCAGTCAGTGGTAATTTTCAGAATAATTTTGATTGAATGAATGAATTAGTGCTGGTATGTTAATAGTGGGCTGAGAAATAAGTGGGTTGCCAGTATGGTGGTAATGAATATACAACTTTCTTTCAAGAAAATCCATTTAGAAGGGAAGGGTAGAGAGTAGTATCTGGAGTTGTACCTAGGAACAGACCTTTTTAATGAGATGTTTGAGCCTCATTATAGACCAAGGCAATAGAGAAGGAAATTTTTTAAATTTAGGAAGAAGAGGATAATTATATAATGGCAAAGGCCTGGAGTGCGTAATTTTCTTGATAAGGTAGATTCTGAGGTTGTTATTTGAGAGTGAGAAGGATTGGTTTGGCTGGGATCTTTGAATTAATGATTGTTTGGAAATGTAATTGAAGAACTCTAACCATATTTTGCATCTATTGAGGGTAGTGGGATCATTCTTTCTAATTTTTTTGAGATAATAATTCATCAAAAGTGTACAAGTTAGTGGTTTTAGTGTATTTGCAGAGTTGTGCAACTATCACCATTATCCATTTGCAGAACATTTTCATCATTCCACAGAGAGATTCTGTCCCCACTAGCATTCTGTCTACCTCCCTCCCCC
Organism: Mustela lutreola; assembly: GCF_030435805.1. Classification (NCBI taxonomy): domain Eukaryota; kingdom Metazoa; phylum Chordata; class Mammalia; order Carnivora; family Mustelidae; genus Mustela; species Mustela lutreola. The sequence continues at coordinate 152,515,971 of NC_081290.1, read as the reverse complement.
AACACACACCCATCCCTCTTCTCTGCCCCTGGCAACCACTGCTCTACTTTTTGACTCTATGGATTTGCCTATCTGGGCATTTCATATAAATGGAATCAAGCGATATGTGACTTTTGTATCTGACTTTCTTCACTTAGTATAATGTATTCAGGTTTTTGGCATGTTGTAGCATGAGTCAGTACTCATTCCTTTTTAAAGTTGAGTAATATTACATGATATGGATATGCTGCATTTGTTTACTCGTTCATTAGTTGATGGGCATTTGGCTTCTTTCCACTTTTTGGCTGTTATACTGCTGTGAACATTTGTGTTTAACCTTTTGTGTGGATGTATATTTTTATTTCTTTTGGGTGTATATATAAATAGAAGTGGAATTTCTGGGTCATATAAGTAACTCTGAATTTTGAGGAACTGCTAAATTGTTTTCCAATGTGACTGAATCATTTTATATTCTCACCAACAATGTATGAAAGTTCCAATTTATCCATGTCCTTGCCAATACTAGCTTTGTCTGTCTTTTTGAATATTGCTATCCTAGTGTGTGTGAAGTAGTATCTCACAGTAGTTTCGATTTTCATTTCTCCAGTATCTAATGATGTTGAACATCTTTTCATGTGTTCATTGGCTATTTGTAGATCTTTGGAGAGATTTCTTTTTTCTTTTTTAATTTATTTTTTATTTTCAGCATAACAGTATTCATTATTTTTGCACCACACCCAGTGCTCCATGCAATCCCTCTATAATACCCACCACCTGGTACCCCAACCTCCCACCCCCCCGCCCCTTCAAAACCCTCAGATTGCTTTTCAGAGTCCATAGTCTCTCTTGGTTCACCTCCCCTTCCAATTTCCCCCAATTCCCTTCTCTCTATCTCCCCATGTTCCCCATGCTATTTGTTATGCTTTGGAGAGATTTCTATTCAAACTATCATTTTATTTTATTATTTATTTATTTATTTACTTACTTATTTTAAAAAATATTTTATTTATTTGTCAGAGAGAGACAGAGAGAGAGAGCAAGTGCACAAGCCGAGGGAGAAGCAGGGTTCCTGCCGAGCAGGGAGCCCAATGCAGGATTTGATCCCAGGACCCCAGGATCATGACCTGAGCCAAAGGCAGATGCTTAACTGACTGAGCCACCCAGGTGTCCATATTTTTATTTTTTTCAGTAGGCTCCAGGTTCAGTGTCAAGCCTAGTGCATGACCCTGAGGTCCAGAACTGATGGGAGGGGCACCTGGGTAGCTAAGTTGGTGAAGTGGCTGACTATTCTTTCAGTTCACATCATGATCTCAGGGTCCTGGGATTGAGCCCCCATTGGGCTGGGTGCTCAGCTCAGCTGGGAGTCTACTTGAGGATTCTCTTTCTCTTTTCCTCTCCCTGTGCGCCTCCCTCTGCTTGCCATCTCTCTCTCTCAAGTAAATAAATAATAAAAAAAATGAAAAAAAAAGGGGCGCCTGGGTGGCTCAGTGGGTTAAAGCCTCTGCCTTTGGTTCGGGTCGTGATCCCGGGGTCCTGGGATCGAGCCCCACATTGGGCTCTCTGCTCATCTGGGAGCCTGCTTCCCCCTCTCTCTCTGCCTGCCGCTCTGCCTACTTGTGATCTCTGTCTGTCAAACAAATAAATAAAATTTTGAAAAAAATGAAAAAAAAAAAAGATCTGAGCCGAGATCAAAGTTGGATGCTCAACTGACTTAACCACCCAGGTGCCTCTCAAACTATCATTTTAAAATTTGGGTTGTCTTTTTATTATTGAACTGGTAGAATTATTTATGTTTTTTGAATGCCAAGTCCCTTATCAGAGAAATATTTTCTTGATTATTGTGAGTTGCCTTTTCATTCTGTTCTTGGTTTTTTTTGTTGTTGTTGTTGTTCTTGGTGTCTTTTAAAGGACAAAACTTTTTTTTTCTTTTGTTTTTTTGTTTTTAAGATTTTATTTTTAAGTAACCTCTACACTCAATGTGGGTGTCAGACTCACAACCCCGAGATCAGAAGTTACATGCTCCACCAACTAAGCCATCCAGATGCCCTTGCAGCACGAAAGTTTTTCATTTTGATATGGTCCAGTTTATCTTTTGTTGCTTGTGCATTTGAAGTCATATGTAAGGAATCATGACCTAACTCAAGGTTATGTGGATTTATGCCTGTATTTTCTTTTAAGAGTTTTGTAGTTTTAGACTTTGTATTTAAGTCTTCGATCCATTTGGAGTTAAGTTTTGAATGTGATGTAAGGTAGAGGTTCAGTTTCATTCTATTACATGTGAATATCCAGTGGTCCCAGCACCATTTGTTGAAATGACTATACTTTTTCCCCATTGGATTGTCTTGGCACTCTTGTCAAAAATCAATTGACTATTGATTTTGAGTGATTACAGTTAGCTTTTTAGGAATGTGATTGGGAGGTAAAGGGAGGTACATTTATATTTCTGAGTAGTATATTTGGTTTGAAAATTATTAGTAATTTTCTGGAAAATTAGAAAATAGTTATTAAATGGGCAACTCAACTTACTTTATTCACACTGAGAATGATGCATTTCCTCAGATGGAACATGAGTTATGTAAAGGGAGTATCCCAAACCCTGCCCATCTTTCACTATGATGTCATTGAGGAATGAGCCATAGCTGATTTGTGTGTTGAAGGAAGACTTGTTTCAAATTATTGTTCACTTTTACAGGGTGACTAATTTGCTGGCTGAGTAAGCTGAATTGTCAGCTGTTAATATTTTAATATTCTTCTTGAAGAGCTTGACCTAGAAAAGGATCGTGTTTGGGAAGTAATATGGGATCTTTAATGTTAGTGGAGTAAATTTCTTTCTTTTTTCTACGGACTCATGGATACATCAAAGTATTCATGGTTCTAAGTATGATAGAGGTTCATTAGTTAGGATACTAAATTTATAGGATTACTTAATTTTAAGATCACTCTGGTTTTTTATTGGTTTTTAGACATAGTACTAGTTAAAACCCAATCTCATTATTATAGACTTCCCTAGGAATAAACTGTTGTCCATGTGTTATTTATTAAAATAATGGTGAGCATTTAGTGCTATTTTTTTATTGTGGTAAAGTATATATAATATAAAATTTATCATCTTAAACCACTTTTAAGTGTACAGTTTAGTGGCATTAACTTGTTATGAAACTAGCACCACTCTCCACATCTAGAATGTTTTAATCTTGTAAAACTGAAACTCTGTAACCATAAACTCCTCCATTGCCCGGTAAACCCAGCCCCTGGCATCTACCATCTTTCTATCTCAATGAATATGACTACTCTAGGTACCTCATATAAGTGGAATCATATAGTATTTGTCTAGCTGTCTCACTTGGCAAAATGTCAAGGGCTCCATCCACATTTTAGCAAAATTTCATTCCTTTTTAAGGTTGAATAATATTCCATTGAAGTATACCACATTTTGTTTTTCCGTTCATTCATCGATGGACACTTGGATTGTGGCCACTTTTTGGCTGTTGTGAAGACTGCTGTGAACTTGGATATTCTTTAATGTTGATTTTGCAAATGCAGCTCATAGCAGCTAGGTCCTTATCTTTTTAATCTAAGTATTGCTCTAAACTAAGAGGAAGCTGTTTATCTTTTGGATTTTTGGTAGGTGTTTTAAAATTTTTTTTTGTTTTTTTGGGATGCCTGGGTGGCTCAATTGGTTAAGCATCTGCCTTCGGCTCAGTTCATGGTCCCAGGGTCCTGGCGTCAAGTCCTGTGTTGGGCTTCTTGCTCGGTGGGGAGCCTGCTTCTCCCTCTGTCTGCCGTTCCCCCTGCTTGTGCTTGCTCTCTCTCTCTCTGACAAATAAATAAATATAATCTAAAAAACCTTTATTTTAGTTTTTAAAATTTAGATTAAATTTAAGGCCTACATTTATTTCTATTATTTAATTCCTGCTTGCTTTATAAGCAGTATAGAACAAGAAGTTTTAAATGGAGAAAGTGTCATAATCAGAATCTTGTCGCAATGTAATTTTTAAATTAATTAATTAATTAAATTTTAAAGATTTTATTTATTTATTTGACAGAGAGAGAGAGAGAGAGAGAGAGACAGAGACAGTGAGAGAGGGAACACAAGCAGGGTGAGTGGAAAAGGGAGAAGCAGTCTTCCCGCCAAGCAGGGAGCCTGATGTCGGGCCAATCCCAGGACCCTGGGATCACGACGTGAGCTGAAGACAGATGCTTAACGACTGAGCCATCCAGGTGCCCCTGTAGTTTTTGTTTTTTAAAGAATTTATTTTTAAGTAATCTGTACACTGAGTGTGGGGCTTGAATTTACAGTCCTGAGATTAAGAGTTGCATGCTCTACTGACTGAATGAGCCAGGTGCCCCTTTTGCAATATACTTGAATTCAACCAACTAATATTTAATGGTACTCTAGCTATAGCACTTATATTAAATGTTTCTTGTATATCTGACCCTTAAACTTTCTTCAAATCTCACTGCATTTATTTGCTTTGGTGTGTGTGTCCTAGATGTACTACCCATATTCTAAACAGCCTTGTTTTAATATCTGTCCATCAATCAACAAAATCAGAATGGGAATTTTGTTTGATTAAATGGAACTACTGAAATGAAGATAGTGTTTATATTTTAAAGGCCACCTTTCATGGGTGGCCTTTAATCTTTAGGACAAAATGAATTTCCGTTGAATATATTAGTTATTAGGTGATTCTGTGTATTATATAGGATATCCCCAGGATTGGTTCCTTTATCATGCCTTTTCATGTTTCCAAATTATTGGTTCTATCTAATGAGGTTATGAGACAGAGAAGGGAGGAGCTGTGAAGAGGATAGGGAAAAAGCATACAAATAGTGAAGGAAAAGTTTTGGATCCCTTCTCAATTCAAGATCATTTGAAATGAAGACTGATCACTTAGTGAGAAAATATTTGATTTACAGTTTTTCAGGCATGCATTCTAATGTATACTTCTGCATACAGAACTGTATATGCAACTCCTTTGCTTAAACCAAACATTCTTGCAAGGCACTAATAACTAACTTTGTGGTGGGTGGTGAGATGGTAGATTCTGAGTCACACAGTGCAATTTCCGGAGAATCGATAATACATTTGTGTATAATACAGATTTGACTGTAAGGGGCCAGGCAATACAATGTGATCAGAAACCATTAAGGAGTAGTATTAACAGAGTATTATGATTGCGAACTTTCTTGAGCTGTGGGCCTATAGACTTTAGTGCTAGTTGATCAGAGTAGAACATGTGCTGCTTTGGGATTAGTCTTCTACACCTAGGCAAAACATAGCTCAGTAGTTTTCCTTTCAGTTTTTTTTTTCCCCTCCCCTGAAAAATGTATTGGCTAAAAGAAAGACCACTTAGTTTTTTTGTACTTCTAGAATGTATCTTTGAGAACAATTGTAGAAAAACCAATATAAGAAAAGTTGTGGCAGGTACAGGGAGGGAAATTTTAAATTTTGCTTTTTGGTATTTGTCTCAGTTATGTAAGTTAAGATGAAAAAAAGAAATGACCTTTCCTGGCAATGGAAATACTCTTGAGTTATAATGAATATGACATTGACATTTGGCCAAGGCTCTTTAGGAAATACAGAATAGCTCCAGTATAGTGCAGCTCCTTTCCTTAGAGCTTATCTTTTGGTAATGGAGATAAGGCAAACAGTTTCATACTTCAGGTCAGAAAAATATGAGTATAAAAATATGAGGGGTGGGGCACCTGGGTGGCTCAGTGGGTTAAGCCTCTGCCTTTGGCTCAGGTCATGATCCCAGGGTCCTGGGATCGAGCCCCACATCGGGCTCTCTTCTCTGCAGGGAATCTGCTTCCTCCTCTCTCTCTGCTTGCCTCTCTGCCTACTTGTGATCTCTGTCAGATAAATAAAAAAAAAAAATCTTAAAAAAAAAAAACATGAGGGGTGCCTGAGTGGCTCAATTAGTTGAGCATCCTACTCTTGCTTTTGGCTCACGTCATGATGTCAGGGTCATGAGATCAAGCCTAACATGGGGCTCTGTGCTCATCGTGGAGTCTGCTTGAGATTGTCTTTTTCCCTCTCCCTCTGCCCAGCCCTGCTCACACTCTCTCTCTCCCTAATAAATTAAAAAATATATATATAAAAATATGAAAACATAAATATGCTACAGCCTATACTTTTTAAAAAAAGAACTTTATTGAAGAAGAAAAAAAAACCAGCTTTATTGAGATACAGTTCACATATCATACAATTCAGCCATTTCAGTGGTTTTTTTTTTTTTTTAAAGATTTTATTTATTTATTTGAGAGAGAAACAGTGAGAGAGAGCATGAGCAAGGAGAAGGTCAGAGAGCGAAGCAGACTCCCCATGGAGCCGGGAGCCCGATGCGGGACTTGATCCCGGGACTCCGGGATCATGACCTGAGCCAAAGGCAGTCGTCCAACCAACTGAGCCACTCAGGCGTCCCCATTTCAGTGGTTTTTATCATGCTCACATAATTGTGCAGTTATCAGCGATCAATTTTAGTATGTCTTCATACCCCAAAAGAAAACTATACCCATGTAACCACATGGTGACTATAGTTAGTGATATTGTATTACATATTTGAAGGTTGCTAAGAGAGTAGATCTTTAAAGTTCTCATAATGGAAACATTTTTTTGTAATTATATATGGTGACAGATGTTAATTAGCCTTATGTGGTGAGCATTTTGCAATATATACAAATAGGGAATCATGTTGTATACCTGAAACTCATAATGTTGTATGTCAGTTATACCTCAATTAAAAATAAACAAAACACCATACCCATTAGCAGTTACTCCCCAGCCATAGGCAGTAACTAGTCTATTTTTCTGTCTCTGTTTGCATATTCTGGACATTTCAAATGAATAGAATCATATAACGTGGTATTTTGTAACTGGTTTCTTTGACTTCACACAAGCTTGTAGTATGTATCAGTACCTTATTCCTTTAAATTGCGAAATAGTGTTCCATTTTATGGATGTACTAAATTTATTCATTCATTAGTTGATAGACATTTATCCATTCATTAGTTGATAGACATTTGAATTTTTCCATTTTTTGGCTGTTATGAATAGCCCAATACTAGCATTATGAACATTTATGTACAAACTTTTATGTGGATCTAGTTCTAATAATATATATATAATATAATATAATATAATATAATACAGTACAATACAATACATCTCTTAGATAATATATACCTAGGAGTGGAATTGACAGGTCATATGCCAGCTTTCTGTTTAACCTTTTGAGGAATTGCTAGACTGTTTTGCAAAGTAACTACACCATTTACATTCCCATCAGTAATGTATGAAGGTTCCAATCTCTCCACATCCTCCCTAACACTTGTTATTATCTTTTTGACAGTAGTTATGCCTATGGGTGTGAAGTGGTATCTTACTGTATTTCTAATTTACATTTCCCAATGTGTAATGATTTTGAGCATTTCTTTGCTTATTGGCCATTTTTGTATCTTTTTTTTTGGAGAGATATCTACTCAGATCCATTGCCCATTTAAAAATTGGATTGTCTTTTTATTACTGAGTTGTAAGGATTCTTGATGTTTCCTGATACAAGTCCCTTATTAGATACATAATTTACAAATTATTTACAGATTTGTTTGATTCTGTGGATTGTCATTTTACTCTCTTGACAGCGTCCTTTGAAGTACAAGAGTTTTTTGTTTTGATGCTGTCCAATTTATCTATTTTTTATTGTTTTTTTTTAAAGGTACTTATTTATTTATTTGACAGAGAGAGAGAGAGAGAATCACAAGCAGGCAGAGAGGCAGAGAGAGAGGGGGAAGCAGACTCTTTGGTGAGCAAAGAGCCCGATTTGAGGCTCGATCCCAGGACCCTGAGATCATGATCCTAACCCGAGCCAAAGGCTGAGGCTTAACCCACTGAGCCACCCAGGTGCCCCTATATATATATTTTTTTATTGTTGCTTGAGCTTTTAGTGTCTGAGAAATCATTACCTAAGCCAACATCATGTGAGTTTACCCTTATGTTTTCTTCTAAGAGTTTTATGGTTTTAGCTCTTACACATTTATGTCTGTGATCTTTTGGAATTAATTTTTATGTATGGTGTTCATTCTCTTTGCATGTGGATATCCACTTGTCCCACCACCATTTTCTGAGAAGACTGTAATTTTCACACTGGATTGTCTTGTCAAAATCTTTGGCCATAAATGTGACAGTATCTTTCAGGATTGTCTGTGTCCTATATGCCTGTCCTTCTGTCCTTATAGTAGTATAGCACCCTCTTGATTATGTAGCTTTGTGGTTAAGTTTGACATTGGTGAGTGTGGTCTTTCTACATTGTTCTTTTTTATTTTTATTTTTAAATTTTTTTTAAAGATTTTTATTTATTTATTTGACAGATCACAAGTAGACAGAGAGGCAGGCAGAGAGAGAGGAGTAAGCAGCCTCCCTACTGAGCAGAGAGCCCGATGCGGGGCTCGGGGCTCGATCCCAGGACTCTGGGATCATGACCTGAGCCAAAGGCAGAGGCTTTAACCCACTGAGCCACCCAGGTGCCCCATACCTTGTTCTTTTTTAAGAATATTTGGCTGTTCTGGGTCTCATGCATTTCCGTACAGATTTAGATGCATTCAGCTTGGTTAAAAAAAAAGAAAAGAAAAGGTTACCATGGGATTTTGATAGGGATTACCTTGAATTTTGTAGACCAATTTGGATGTATTGCCATCTTAATAGTATTAAGTCTTTCAGTTCATGAATGTAAAATAGCTTTCCATTTATTTAAATGTTGAATTTCTTTCAATAGTGTTTTGGAATTTTCATTGTACAAATCTTGTACTTCTTTTAAATTTATTTCGAAGTAGCTAAGTCTTTTTAATGCTATTATAAATTGTTTTCTTAACTCCATTTCTGGGTTTTTTATTGCTGGTGTATAGAAGTACAACTTATTTGTATGCTGGTCTTATATCCTACAACTTTGCAAGATTTGTTTATTCTAGTAGTTTTTAAATGGATTCCTTAGGATTTTCTATGTACAAGATGATATTGTAAATGGAGATAGTTTTACTTCATTCTTTTCAATCTGGGTCCTTTTTATTTATCTTGCCTAACTGCCCCTACCAGAACTTTTAGAACAATGTTGAATAGAAACTGTAGCCATAGAACTTCCTTGTCTATTCCTAATGTTCCAGGGTAAGCCTCTAAGATAAACCACTAAGCATGACATTGGCTGCAGGTTTTTGTGTATGTCCTTTATCAGGTTGAGAAGTTCCCTTTTATTCCTAGTTTGTTGAGTGTTTTTATCGTGAAGGAGTATTGTGTTTTTCTCAAATGATTTTTCTGAAATAACTAACTTTAAAAATAACCATTTTTAAAGTTAGTTATTTCAGAAAAATCAAACTGAGGGTTGCTGGGGGGAGGGGAGTTGGGAGAAGGGGGGTGGGGTTATGGACATTGGGGAGGGTATGTGCTTTGGTGAGTGCTGTGAAGTGTGTAAACCTGGCGATTCACAGACCTGTACCCCTGGGGATAAAAATATACGTTTATAAAAAATAAAAAATTAAAAAAAATAACCATTTTCTCTGTTTCTTTTTTCTCTACAGAAATTGATTTGCATACCAAATGTGTGGTGGATGTAGATGCAAACAAGGTTATACTTAGTCCTGTAAATACTAATCTTTCCAAAGGAGATGCCCGGTAAGTTAAGAAACAGTATTATGTACAATGGATTTCTAAATGACTGAAAACCATAATGGCTACTAAGCTGAGTTCAGCTTAGGAGATAACAAATGCTTCATTACTGTGTAGAGACATAGCTGTCGAGTAAAAGAGGTGATGTCTGTAATATGGAATGACTAAGTGCCAGAACAAGTGTTGTAGATAGCAATTGTATCAGAAGCTCAGAGGAGAGAGCTTTAGGTTAGAAGGTGGAGTAACTGAGGAAGCCTTCTTGAAGGAGACAGTACTAGAAGATTATTAGTAAGATGTAGATGGAAAAAAGTAGGGTAGAAGAGAAGACCTTTAGGTTGTTTCTCAGTTTCGGTTGTTTTTACTTCTGCCGCTTCGAATCCTGTTAGAGCCCATTTCAGTTACTCTTTCCTCCTCAGGGCATTCCTGCATTTTCAGGATTTCCTTCCTCTAAATCCCCTGTAAACTGTGGTCTGTTTTACCTAACTGAATTATTATGCATTGTATTGGATTTGCTGCTTGTGGCTCTAAAGTGGATTTTAAGGTCTTGGAGGGAAGAACCTCTCTGTCAGGGGTTGAAGATGAATCACTTCTGGATTTGGATGATAATATGAACAAAAGGAAGGGCCAGAAAGTGTAAAGAAAGCGAATTTGGGGAAAAAACCAGAGATTCATTTGTTTTTTCTCAGCAAGCACAGGGGAGTAAATTTAATCAAACAGGCTAGGTTCAGATTACAGAAGACCTTGAAAGCCGATAAGGGAATTTGACCTATATTTTTATGGTAAGATGTCATCTTTGACATCTTAACATGGTTAAGGAAGTGGATTAGGAAAAGTCAGTTGGTTGTATAGAGAGAATGGTTGCAACTGGGGAAAGACTGGCTTTTTATAGAGATCAGCTTGATTTCAGAGATGTTTTTCTACTGACCCTGGAAGTAAATTATACAAATTAGAGAGACAGTACCTTCCATGGTGCTTTGCATGAAGTAGATACTTAAACTTAGACAATGTTGTGCATGGAAATACATACAGAAGGCACTTCATAAATGTTGTTTCAGGTTGAGTCATTGAATTGAAAGGGCGTTAGACTTGGAGTCAGAAAATCTTAAATCAAACCCCTACTTAACTATGTTGTTTTTAAGTAGTAGTATCTAAACTAGTAGCTAGTTATTTTTAACTTTTTTGAGTCTTATCTGTATGGTATATGCCTTACCAATATCAAAGAAATGTTTTCTGAAGATCAAATTATTGCTAAAATGTTGTGTAAAGTGCTCTGTAATTGTTTGGACTTACCGTCTTTGATGTAGGGCTGTTTCATAAGTATCACTAGGTTATGGGTACTATCAGATATGAAGTTATTAGAGTGTAAAGGGTATAGATGTGTCAAAAATGATGCTAGGATTTTGAGCTTGCTGATTGAATGATCTATTGTTCTGAGTATTAAATGAAATTACTAATATTGGAGCCTGTTTATTGCTCTTGGAATTTTAATTCTGGAGATTGTTGCTTTATTTGGAAGTGGGTTACCTCTGAAAAACTTGGAGACAATATCCTTTGGTAGGATGATTGTAGGCTTTACCTATAGACTGACTTGGATTCAAATTCTGGCTTTGCCACTTGGTAGTGTGGTTACCTACCTGTGTTCCTTATTTATAAAGTGTTTTAGTTTTCTAAGTTTTATATTGCTGCATAACCAGTTATCTTTAGAAGCTTAATGGCTTAAGGCAATAGTGTGGGCCCGGAATTCAGACAGGGATGGCTTATCTCTGCCTCATGCTATCTGGGGCATAGCTGGAAGACTTGAAGGTTGGGGATTGGAATCATCTGGAGAAGGGTGGGTCACCCAGATCTGGTGGTTGATGCTGCCTGTTGGCTGGAGGTGTAGCTGAGGCAGTAGGCAGAATACCTGCTCACCATCTGGCAGGTTCCAAGGGCAGGTGTCTTGAGAGAGCGAGAAAGCCGGGTGAAAGTAGCATTCATTGCCTTTTATGTCCTAACCTTGGGAGTCACCCAGTATCTTCTTGTCATCTTTTCTTACTCAAGGCTGATCTAAAGCTCTAAACAATTTCCAGAAGAGAAAATATAGGCTCATCTGTAATGGAGGAGCATCAGTGTCACATAAGAAAAGCCTTTAGGATGGGATATATGTTATTGTGGCTGCCCTCGGAAAATACAGTCTGCCACAAGTGTGTGATAGTATCTACCTGATAAAGTTGTTGTGAGAATAAAATGACAATGTGAAAGCTGAAAAATATATTTTCTTTCCTTTTGAGGTCTTTAAATCTCAGGGGTCTGTGAAAGAATTAAATAGCTGTTCTGGTTCTATAGAGTATCTTGGATAGCTCTTTTTTCCATATGCTGCAGATACAAATTGAATATCATTCAGTGCTGTACAGGGTTGGATAAAAAACTTTAAAAAATGACAACTTCCAATAAGGTTGGTATGTTTTGGGTTTTGATGAAGTAAAGTTAAGCACAGATTTTTAAAAAACAGCTTTTATAGAGTGAAGTGTATTTAGCTTGATGAATTTTCATAAGTGGAACATAACTCCTGTAAGTGGCACCCAGATAAAAACCAAGAACATTGCTGGGCTACTTGCCTGGCTCATTTGGAAGAGCATGTGACTCTTGATCTCTGGGTTGTGAGTTCAAGCCCCACATTGGGTGTAGAGGTTACTAAAAAATATAGACATAAAAAAAAGAACATTGTTAGTATAATAAAAGATTGCCTTTTGAGAAGTGCTTTTTCTTTTAATATGCTATCAAGGTGAAAAGAGAAAATAGAAATTTTGGAACGTAGCGGTCCAGTGGTACAGGTTGGCTTCATTAAATGTGAAGAAAAATCGGAAGAAAACATAAATTAAAACTATTTTATGTGATATGAGGTTCATTATAGTCTAGTTTGTAGAATGACCAATCCATAAAACATGTTTTATAGGAGCTATATAATGAGAGAGTTAAGAATTTAGAGTTAACATGTAAGTGATTTGAGTCATTTTAAATTAGTAGTCACAGGACGCCTGGGTGGCTCAGTTGGTTAAATGACTGCCTTTGGCTCAGGTCATGATCCCGGTAACCTGGGATCGAGTCCCATATTGGGCTCCTTGCTCGGCAGAGAGCCTCCTTCGCCCTCTCCCTCTGCCTGCCTCTCTGCCTGTGCTCGCTTGCTCTCTCTGACTAATAAATAAAGTCTTAAAAAAAAATAAATTAGTAGTCAGAAAAGCTAAAATTAATATTTTTTCTTTAAAAGCTATAAAATCCATGCTTCTAGAATAGTATCCAATTCTATTAATCTAAAACCATGACTAATTTTATATGTGTATTTACAACTCAAGTTAGTATTCTTTGAAAGTGGACATATGTACATTTTAAAATAATGGTTTATATATTTTTCTGATTAATTTTGTATTAATTTCTGACAGTTTCATGATTTGATGTTTGTGCTTATTAATACTAATAGAAGCCATGGTTAAATGAGTGGATAAACCATTTCTAGTTTAATAGCTTAATCAGGGGCGCCTGGGTGGCTCAGTGGGTTAAGCCGCTGTCTTCAGCTCAGGTCGTGATCTCAGGGTCCTGGGATCGAGTCCCACATTGGGCTCTCTGCTCAGCAGGGAGCCTGCTTCCCTTCCTCTCTCTCTCTGCCTGCCTCTCTGCCTACTTGTGATCTCTCTCTCTCTCAAATAAATAAATAAATCTTTGGAAAAAAATAGCTTAATCATGAGGATTTGGGAAACATTTCTTGCTCTGCTATATATGGAATTCCAAAACTGTTCTGAAAAATAAGATGCTTAAAAATCAGAAAACTGGTAACACAAGGCTAAGAGATTAAGAATCCTGACTTTGGAGCCAGAAATCCTGGATTGAATATCACTTTTACCACTTAACCATGTATGCTATGAAGCAGGTTACTTAATTGTCCTCTGCCTCAGTTTATGCACTGGTAAAGAGGAGATAGGTTGTTATAACAATTAAAACAAGTTAAAATATGTAAAATGGCAGTGCCTGGTATACAATAAACCTTATATAAATGTTAGTTATTACTTTAAATATTACTGTTAGAAATGGGTTGTATTTGTGATGTTTGGTGAGCTGTAATATACTTTCATAAAGGAAGTAAAATTTTTTAAACCAAAATACATTCAGTTCAATACTAGAGTGTGCATACTTATCAAAAAATTATCTGGTTCTAGGGGTGCCTGGGTGGCTCAGTTGTTTGGATGTCCGACTCTTGATTTCTTCGTAACTGTTGCTGGTTTCAGGATCATGAGATTGAGCCCACTGTTGGGCTCTGCGTGAGTTCAGAACCTGCTTAAGATTCTCTCCCTCTCCCTCAGCCCCTCTTCCCCAACCCCCCACCCCACATGTCCTCTCTCAAAAATAAAAAAAAAATAATAATAAAAATAAGAAAAATTAGTTCTGTAAAAATTTCAGCTTTGCAAAGTCAAAAACTTAATTTTATGTTTGCCTCAAGTTGATGGGGGCTCTTAAGGAATAACATGCCATGTATTAGAGAGCTATGACCCCTAATTTGATGTTTACAGTGAATAAAATATCAACTAACTTGGGAAACCAGGTCAAAAGATTGATTTAGCATAGGGTGAGAACAAAGGGGCATTTTATTAAATAGGGAAAAGATTAAGGACAAAGTCTTTCTATTTTAAGAAACTCTGGTCAAATGCTTCAGACTGATAGACTTGCATCCACCAGATCCATCTTTTTCTTACGTGTGGAGTACTAGCTATACACTCCTAGGTTTACTCTATTTTTCCTTCTGTTGCACCATACCGCTTAGACTACTAGTACAATTATATGTCTTTTTGAAATTACTTTTTTGCCCTGCATCAGTTTAGTTTTCCATACTGGTCCTTGGGATTTTTCAGATCTTCATCGGCGACATGTTTACAAATTATCTTTTAGGGCTAAGAAATGACCAATTCATTATGTATTTTAGTAGATTTTTGCAAGTGTAATTCTCAACATTGGAATCTTTGCATTTAGGAGCACTTTAAGTCCCTTTTGTAACTAGTTATAAGTAATACCATGGTATAGAACAGTCCCCCCCCCCTTTTTAAAGTTTATTTATATAAGTAATCTCCGCACCCAGCGTGGAGCTTGAACTCACAACCCCAAGATCAAGAGTTGCACACTCTTGCAACTGAGCCAGCCAGGTGTCCCTAGAACAGTCCCCTTTTAAATAGCTGAGTAAATATTTAAGCCTTATTTTGTTTGAATTAAAACAAACTCTTAAAACTTGTTAAACTTTTAATCTGTAATAAATGTTAATGTTAGTTAGCCTGTCACCATCATAAGGCAAAATAGTTTCTTAGGCTAATGTTTATCTTCTGCCTTTTGCCTTATTCCCTCCCTCCTCTGCCCACAAAACAGGCCTTTCTCTCTAACTCTGGCTCAAGTTAATTGAAATCCTAATATTGGCTTTTTTTTTTAATACTAATATTGTTTTAAAAGGAAGTAAGGTGTGATTTCCTGCGGAGAGTGGCAGCTCCCAGTTTATGAAGCAGTTGTGTTATTAAAGTTATATATATGTGAATTTGGAAATGGGAAGGCATTTTCCCATAGGAACTGATAGTTATTTCTAGTAAAAATGGTGTTCTATTAAAAAAGTGACTAGTTTGGCCCACAACTCATGGAATCACACCTTTTATATTTTAGTATGAAGCAGAGGTGCTTCATGGCCACTTCCCATTTTGTCACATGTGATTATATTTATTTATAAAAGATTTTATTTGTTTATTTTTTTAGGGAGAGCGAGAGAGGGAGCCAGTGAGCCAAGGGAAGGGCAAAGGGAGAGGGAGAGAATCCCAGGCAGACTCCTTTGTGAGCATGGAGCCCATTGGTTGTGGGACCAATCTCAGGACCCTGAGACCATGGCCTGAACTGAAACCAGGAGTTGGATGCTTAATTGCCTGAGCCACCCAGGCACCCCTCTCACATGTAATTTTAAAAAAGATGTGTACTCAAGAGTAGAGATTGAATAAAATTCATAATTTTTCCTCCTTGTCAAGGACATCCTGAAGTGAGAAAAGACTTTTTCCTTTTTTGGCTCTGGGTGTGTGGCAGTGAAGATGTAATGACTACTAGTAACCAGTAGACTTTGGTGTCACTGTGCCAAAAGTGCCAGTTCTTTTAGCCGCCATTGTTTTTGCATCATGAGGGCTAGTATCAGCATAGTGAAAAAGGCAAATATCAGTATTATTCTGAAAGTAGTTGTTACCTCAAGCACCGTGTTGTCTTACCACACAACAATTTAAGAATCAGATTTAGGCATTAAATCACAGACTCTAAGAACTGGATTGATGCCTTTGGTGTATTTATTTTTAAATTACTTTATTGAAATGTAAAAAATATGCTATATAATTCATCCCCTTTGAAGTGAACAGTTCAGTGGTTTTTATTATATTTAGAGTTGTACAGCCAGCATCATGATCCAATTTTATGACATTTTAATCATTCTGTTACTCAACTTTCTGTCTCTATAGATTTGTGATTTGCCAATTTTGACATTTCATATAAATGAAATAATACAGCACATGGTCTTCTGTGATTGGTTTCTTTTACTTAGCATAATGTGTTTGAGGTTTATCCAAGTCGCATTTATCAGTACTACATTCTTTTTATGGTGGAATAATATTTCATTGTATTCTGTTTGGTTTATCCATTCATCAGCTGATGGATATTTGGGGTTTTTTTTCCCACATTTTGGCTATTATGAGTAATGCCGCTGTGAACATTTGTGTTGGTCTTTGTATGGACATATGTTTTCATTTCTCTTAGGTAGATATCTTGAAGTGGAATTGCTGGATAATATAGTAACTCCATGCTTAATATTTTGAGGAGCTGCCAGACTTTCCCAAGGCAGCTGTGCCATTTTACATTCCCACCAGCAGTGTATGCAGATTCCAATTTCTTAAGGTTTTAAGGAACTCTTCATGTACTGAAAAGGAAAAAATGGTGGTGACTCTGGCTAATTGGAGAGTGCATACCCTGCCCGAAGGCATTCAAATTACAGCTAAAAAGCAAAACAAAACATTGTGCTGTCCAAACAAAACAAGTCTTGGCCAGGTTCAGCCCTTGGCTGCTGATTTGGAACCCCAGGTTCTAGTATACTTTTCTACTGAGCCATACTTGTTGACAGGGTTTTAAAAATCGAGCAGATTTTAAAAAATAACAGTATGCAAGGGGGTTTAAAGAATAAAACACTTTTATGTTTTAACCTAAACATTTTTTAATACCTTTTTTAAAAAAAGATTTATTTATTTATTTATTTGACAGAATGAGAGAGAGGGAGAGCATGACAGGAGAGAGGATTAGGGGGAGAAGCAGATACCCTGCTGAGCAAGGATCCTGATGCGGGACTCGTTCCTGGGACTCCAGGATCATGACCTGAGCTAAAGGCAGTCGCTTAACCAACTGAGCCACCCAGGCGCCCTGAAGTTGTTTTTTTATCTTTCCCTTGTATTTCTTTATATTTTCAATATATTTTGATATATAAATATATATATTTATTTGTAAATTGTTCGCATACCACTATGTGTAAGCAAAGTGAATTTTTTCTAGAAAAAGGTCAATTATGTGACTTAAAGATTGACTACTTATACGGATTAAGGCCTGATATTTATTAATTAATTTATTTAAAGCATGGACAGGACCTGTGAGCAGGAAAAGCTGCCTAATGCCTGATTCTTAAAAGCTAAAGAAATAAAAGTGTTAATAGACGCTTAAAAAGAAAAATATCCTGAGTTCATCTTGGGGAGGAAAGCTAAATGTTGGTATTTTACCAAATATCCTGTTCCTCCTTTCTTCCTCCTGAAAAAACCAACCCAAAACAAAAGCTTTTCTCTCCTCATCTGTTGTTTATAGTGACTTCCCAGCAAAAGAAGCAGTGAAATTGTTTTAGTGTCCTTCTAACTCTTTGAGGAGACTATGGATCACTGCGCTGTGCGCACTGAGAGGTGCTGCTTTAAACACCAGAACTGAAACCCAAAAGGGAAGGAAGTTCTCAGGAAAAATTGCATTGTTTCGTCTCTAGATCCGTTAATCCACTTTCCTCTTTAGTTCTGTGTTTTCTGTCATTTGTGAGTGTGTGTGTGTGTGTGTGTAACAGGATAAGAGTTAATACACTGACTTTGGAGTCTCTCTTATAATTCTTTTTTACCCTGCCCCACCAAGTGTAAGATTTGAAGGTGAGAGTTTTCTGAAGGAGAAAATATTTGAGAGTTGGACTTAAGACCTTAATGAATCTGAACACTGATTTCTTTGGTATTATGTGAGATGGCCTGTTCTTTAGTACATGTAGGAAAGTCTCTTCAACATGGATGGAACTAGCCATAAATGGCACAGATATGCAGAGTTTTTCTGTTTTGTAGTAAAGCTGTGGTGCTTCCCTCTTTTTCCCATATGATCATGTTTAACCTGAAGTTTAATTGATACATATGAAGATGATAACTGCCAGTGTAGTGAGAATATCTGAGATGTTGATCTCAATCAGTACTGGTAAGGTCATTAAAGTTCTTTTTATTCCTTCTTATTTTATACTAGACATCAGGTTCATCAAGTCATTAGTAACTAACATGAGCAAAGCACACTCAGGCCCTTCTTTGGAGGTTTGTAGTACTCTGATCCTGGTAGAAGAATGAATATATGCAGATATATTCAAATATGCAGAGTATAGTGAGGCTGACACATGCACATACATTTCTCTTGCAAATGTACTGAGTAATGCTACCTAGGAGAGGGCCTAATGCTGCTAACTGCTTTGAAATATCAGAAGTCATTTTCAGAGTAATTCCTTGTTAGTGGAAGGCATCATTAGGTCATATTAGATAATGACTTTTAAAATTTCTCTACTGCTATATGGTTACTAATTTAAGTAAAGATTTTAATTGAAGTAAGTCATGCAAAATGTAATTATGGTATGTACAATAGACCTGTTTGTTCTCTCTGCTGTGAAATGACTTGAGTGAGGCTAATAATTCTGCCCAAATAAAATTTACTCCTCTGGAGAACAGTATGTGGTATGTTTTAATTTCATAAAGAGGCTCTTCCTTGGGGGAGCCTGTCTACCCTGATTATGTCAGACTAAAGAGGGGGAAGCATTGTTTAGTGTACTCAGAAATTTTAGATGATTTCGCCCCCTTAAAAAATACAATGACCATTGAGTGTATAAATCTTGTACTACTTATGAATATAGTTGTGAAAATGAATCACAGAAACTCTTAAAAGCTAAAAAGATAATAAAGATTGTATTCATGTCTTTGCATGGTTAATAGTAGTAAATAATCAAATAACAATAAATGTGTGTTTTTCCACGTTTACCAGCAAAGGCTAGTAGAGTGCCAAAATGAACTGTGTGATAGTTTGTTAGTAAACCTGTCTGAACGAAAATTAGATTATCATAGTAGAGTTGGTGATATTTTAGCGTTGTCATGGCTATATCAATAAACTTTTTTCTTTAAATACCAGAATAGAGAGTGTCTGTCAATGAGCCCGAAATACTACTTGTTTACTGACATTTGATACAATGAGGACTTAGAGTTACTGGGCATGATTAGTTACTAGATTAAGTTATTTATTTTTTTATTTTAAGATTTTATCTGTTTATTTGACAGAGACAGAGATCACAAGTAGGCAGAAAGGCTGGCAAAGGGGGAGGGGGAGGCAAGCTCCCTGCTGGGCAGAGAGCCTAATTTGGGGGCTCCATCCCAGACCCTGGGATCATGACCCGAGCCAAGGGCAGAGGCTTAACCCACTGAGCCACCCAGGTGCCCCTAGATTAAGTTATGGTTAATAGGAGGGGAGCCTGGGTAGTTTGGCTGGTTAAGCATCTCCCTTTGGCTCAGGTCATGATCCCAGGGTCCTGGGATTGATTTCTGTGTTGGGCCCCTTGCTCAATCTATTTCCTTTCCCATATGTGGCTCCCCTACTCTTGCTCATGCTCCCCCTCTCTCTTCCTTTCTCCCTCTCTCACCCTCTTACCTCTCGGTCTCTCAGATAAATAAAACCTTTTTTTAAAAACTTATGGTAATAGGAATTGAATGTTTTGAATTTACCCAGAATTCTGGATTCAGCATAAAATTATGAGATAATATATGGTATATTGGGTGTCTAACTTCAAATAAAGTTTAGGTAAAACTATCAAGTTGTACCTATTGAGGTATTTAAAATTGTTTTTTTGTTTGGCAGTTTTTTTTTTTAAGGGTTCTTTGTCTCAATATCTAGTGTAGGGGTTGTTGCTAATATAAACTAGATATTGTGTAAGAATCTAGACTTCTCTTTTAAAGAGAAGGTAGCAGTGCTCCCTGAGGAAGTGGCACATGAGAGACCACTCTAAAATTGCTGTATCACAATACCTTAGGAATCTTTATTACCCGTTCAATAGTTGAACATAAGCTCTTTGGCAGGTATCAAGCTAAGAATTAGGATAATCTTTATTAATCCTTAGTTCCATTACATTGTGGTCAAATTATTTTTAGCACAGAATGTCTGTAAATATACTAGTAGAACAAAAAACAAAGCAAAACAGAAAACTGAAGAGTAGAGAAGTTGAATTAGTCTCTTACGGACTTTGTAAGGTTAGATTTTTGCAGAGTCAGATTTGAAATGATTCTATTGTGTACTTTTGAGCATTGTGCATTTTTTTAATGAGAGTGATATTTAGCTAACATGAAAAATGATCTCTTTTGCAAATTAGTAGCTTAGGGTTCTGGAGCCCTTTTTCCTTCTTCCTAAGTTTGTTAAAAGAGTGTCTTATATGATGGTGAATTTTACTTTTGCTTTACTTTGATCAAATCTCATTTATATGTATTTATAATTAAATAAAAACCTCAATGGATTGGGTCCTAATTAAGAGCAGTGATGAATTTTTATCTTCCTGTTTTGGCCTATATATGAAACAAGTCAATTATCCTTTGTTTTACATTTAGGAAAACAGAATTTACATAAAGATCATTGAATAAGTAAAAATTACATTTGCCATTTAATTTTTAAAAACTGTGTTATCAGGGTGCCTGGATGGCTCAATCAGTTAGGCGTCTGCCTTCAGCTCAGGTCATGGTCTCAGGGTCCTGGGATCGAGCCCCATCAGGCTCCCTGCTTAGTGGGGTGCCTGCTTCTCTGTATGCCTACCCTCCCCCAACTTGTGTGCACACACATTCTCTTTCTTTCAAATAAATAAAATTAAAAAAAAAAAACAACCTTTTTGTTATGGAGATTTTATTTTTAATTTTTTTAAAAAATATTTTTTTTATTTGTCAGGGAGAAAGAAGGAGAGAGCATAGCAGGGGAAGGAGCGGCAGACAGAGAGAGAAGTAGGTTCCCTGCCGAGCGAGGAGGCAGATGTGGGACTTGATCCCAGGACTCTGGGATCATGACCTGAGCCAAAGGCAAATGCGTAACTGGCTAAGCCACCCAGGCTACCCTATTATAGAGTTTTTAAAACATACATCAAAGTAGACAGGATATAGTATAACGAACCCCTATGTGCCTGTCACTCAGTTTCCGAAACTGTTAACCCATGGGTAATATGGTCATAACCACATCTTCAACTCTTTCCTTTTTCCTATATTAGTTTGAAGTAAATCTGATTTTAACCACAGATATTTTAATGTATCTTTTACAATTTTTTAGCAATTGCTTCAACACCATTAGTACACCTAGAAAATTAACAATAGTTATGTAAAGCATCAAATTTTCAGTATTTACATGTCTAATTATCTGATAAAGTTTTTTCCCGTATAGTTTGTTTTGAATAGCATATAAATACAGTCTCTACATTGCAATTGGATTATTTATCTTTTGATTTGTTGCTCCCTCAGTTGTTGAAGAAATTCAGTCACTTGTTCTGTAGATAGATTAGTAGGTGAATTTATTACAGAGGATGTGTTATTCTTAGTCAGATGTCAAATCATGCTGATTTTTCTGGTGAGTATTTTTATCCCAACATTCCTTTCCTCTCTCTGACATTACCCTAGTTAAGGACCATAATTGCTTTCTGTTTAGATTACAACATAGCTTTTAACTGATTTCTGGAACCCACTAATACCAGTCTGATCTTCCTTTAAGACTGCTTCTCCGTCCTGTAATCTAGAATATTTTGAATTGAGAGCATTTATTATTTCTAGTACTTAAGCACTGTCACTGCTTAGGTGACATCTTTTATGTTTGTTCTGCCCTGTTTTCCAGTGCCTGTATTGTTTAGTGTTTTCTTCTGTGTGTGTGTTTAAGATTTTTATTTATTTGACAGAGAGAGATCACAAGTAGGCAGGGACACAGGCAGAGAGAGAGAGGGGGAAGCAAGGACCCTGGGATCATGACCTGAGCTGAAGGCAGAGGCTTTAACCCACTGAGCCACCCAGGCGCCCCTTTCTTGTGTGTTTTGAGGCCTCCTCCCCTTTTAGACTAGCTGCTTGAAAGCTGAGACCACTTTTTTTCTTTGTGTCACTTACAGTGCTTTCCATGCAAAGGTGCTCAGAGAATGGCTCTTGATTGATTATAGCTGTTTTATTAGTGCTTATTCTCAAAAGTCCCTCATTCTGATATTTTCCCTGGTTAGTAGTTGGAGGAGTGATTTATGAGGCTGGGAGTTAGATTTTACGAAGATTTTACAAAGATTATTTCTCAAGACAATGGTAGAGCCTGATGAGCCGTCTAGATCTGCTCTGCCATATGGAGGCTGTTTTCTAGCATCCTTGCCCACTAGATACAGTCACTTGTTTACTCCCCTCGCACCATGGCTTTTGTTTTATTTTTGTCATTTTGACAACAACCTTTTGTTTCAGTGCTGTTTCATTATAGTTGTGTACTGTTTCCTAGTGATCTAATATTAGGATCATACTGAAGGATGAGTTTCCTTTGGGAAGAATTTCCTAAAGATTAAATAACTCTGTTTCTAATAAATACGTTTTGCAAACTGGGGGTTTGTTTAGGGGTATGTTATAGGGGTATGTTTTGTTTGGCTTGCAGTTTCAGTGTTTAAAAATCAGGAAGTTTCATGTGAAAATTTAGATTTGCAGTTTTTCTTAAACAGCCTGAAAATCTGGCAACACTGGGCTTATTTCCTCCTTTGACAAGGTCATGAGCTCTCAGGTCCCCAGCTGGTCAGCTCCCTCATTTACATTATTTACCTGGCCCCTGTGGACCTTTCCATTTATAACCCTTGGTGTAGATTTTTATTGGGTTCAGTCACAAAAAACATTCTTTCCTGACCTTTGCCCGGGATTTTGGGGCTCACATTACTTTTGGAGACTCTCCGTTGTTGCATTCTGAATATGTCATGTTCTCAGTTTTTCTTTAGTTCATTAAGTTTAGCCATGTGAATTCCATAATTGTTGACATGACTTTATAAATTATTACATGTTCAACTTAATATGTTAACATTAATTTATAAAAATATGAAACAGTACTACTTTCACTAAATACATAGTTACATTTACATATTTTTGTTTTGGAGGACAGTTATTTTTCTTAAAAATATTAATTATGCTAACATGTAATTTTGCTATTTTTAAATGAATTATTAAAATATTTTAAAAATTTCTCAACTTTAGTTTGTCATTCAAAAAATTTTCCATGAGCTGTAAGCCATATTATAAAATGCTCTTTAGGGTCCTTGTAATATTTAAGAATGTAAAGGAGTCTTGATACCAAAAAGTTTGAGAATCTCTGATCCTCAAATATAATGTAAATTAAAATTGTCTGGTACTCATCAAATTGTCAGGTAAATTAATTAATTGTCAGGTAAATTAAAATTGTCTGATATACTTACCAGAATTTTAGAACATAATTATTTTTCCCCTTCTAAGCAGTATCCTATAAATGGGTAAATTATCTCTAGGTCCCTACAAAAGCCTATTTAACCTGTGGTATTTCTGAAGTGTATAGCACTATTTAACTAAGACTTTCTAAGCAATAATTCTTTTATTCAAGAGTTCCAGGTTAGTAGTCCTAAAAAATCTAACCCTCTCTTTTGGGTTAAGGGGTTCGTTCTAAGCTCTTCTGATTGTTCTCTTGCTCTTGATAGGGTTTGCTGGGTAAACAGTAGGAAGAGCATTTGAAAAACTAAGATGTAATGTTTTGTGATTTGTGATTTTTTTGGAGGGCTTTCAAATGAGATTCAGATGCTGGAGGGATAAGAGAATGGGCAGTTTTGGGGGTGCCAGTTAAACGTCTGCCTTCCCCTCAGGTCATGATCCCAGACTCCTGGGATTGAGCCCAGGGTCGGGCTCCCTGCTTGGTGAGTGGGGGGCCTGCTTCTCCCTCTCCCATTACCTCTGCTCATGCTCTTTTTCTCTCAAATAAATAAAGTCTTTTTAAAAAAAGAGAGAATGGGCAGTTTTGGAGAAGAAAATTGGGATTTCTTAAAGACTGGAGGGATTTGAAATAATCCTACTTCTTTCCCTTTGAGGAGTGGACAGCCTGGAAAAGAAGGTGGGATTCCACAACTTCCTGAAGTTTCTCCTTCTCCCTCTGCTTTCCATCTATCAGTCACCCATTACTTGTCCCCAGCAGAGGATCCAGGAGGGAATCTTTTCCCTCCTCTGTCCACTTTGGTGTACTCTCTTCCATCATTACAGAGTCCTCACCTTATATTACTGGAGTAGTACAACAGCGAAAGCAAGATAGGGGTGGAGAAGAGGAACTCCTTTGCTCTTGCTGTGGTGAGATAGACAGGAAGGTAGGCTGTACAGAGAAGCATTCCCAGCAGCTGTTAGAGGGCAGGGGAATTCCCAGACCAGTTCAGTTGGGCAGCTGTCCAAGTAGGACAGTACGTACACTCCTGACACATGTATGTTTTTATTCTCTAGTTGCAAACACATATCTTGTCCTTCCAACGTTTTTTAGATCCCTTTGGGTTAGGGATTGAAACTTATCCAAATACTTTACAGTTCAAAGGATTTATAGGTATAGAGTATCTGTAGGTGTTAGTATCTGGCATAGGGCTGGGCATGCAAAGGCCCAAGCAATACTTTTAGATTGAAAAAAATTATGTATATTGTCCTCTTACCCTAAGAGGAAAGTAGAAAGTCTTCAGCCTAGCCTCATACAGGCTTCTTCATCGGGTGGGATTGAGACAGGCTCTAAAAGTCTTATAAGAGTATATGTAGGGGGACACCTGGGTGACTTAGTCGGTTGGGCCGCTGCCTTCGGCTCCGGTCATGATCCCGGGGTCCTGGGATTGAGTCCTGCATCGTGCTCCTTGTCCAGCGGGGGAGCCTGCTTCTCTCTCTGCCTCTGCCTGCCACTCTGCCTACTTGTGCTCTCTCTATGACAAATAAATAAATAAAATCTTAAAAAAAAAAAAGAGTATATGTAGGGACACATGGGTGACTCAGGGGGTTAAAGCCTCTGCCTTTGTCTGGGGTTTTGGGATCAAGCCCCACATCAGAAACTCTGCTCCGTGGGGAGCCTGCTTCCTCTCTCTGCCTGCCTCTCTGCCTACTTGTGATATATGTCTGTGAAATAAATAAATAAAATCTTTAAAAGAAAAAAAGAATATGTGTGGAAAAGACAAGCTTAAATGTATTTTAACTGTAGTGCTTATTATTGGAGGGACTTCAGCCTGCAGTTCCCAGTGCCTAAGGAGGGCTAGTTCTGCTGGCTTTCTTGGTGTCTGCTGTACCTTTCAAGAAGGAGCTCCGCTGGGAGTGAGATTCTCAGGATAGTTCTCTTCTTCACAGTGGGTTATGTGAAATTCTGTATCTACTAGGATGTTAAAGAAGACAGAGAAGGCAAGAAAGGAGTATATATTAAAAGTGATGTGAAGAAAGCAAGAAACCTTTGACAAAAAAAAAAAAAAATTCTCCTTTCTGTCAACAAGATGGATTTATTTGATTTATAAACTTCCATGTTTAAAAATTTATAACAATTAAACAAAAAAACTTAAAAATATTCCTAAATAGAAAGATTGATAACTGTAAAGATTTCAGATGTCAGCAGAATGTAGTCACTGTGAGGGTGAAAAGGATTTTTATTTTCAGTCAGAAATACAGTAATTCAAGTTTCAGGATATGGTATTGGTTAGGTCTTGTGTGTGTGTGTGTGTGTGTGTATGTTTTGTTTTTAGAGAGGGAGAGAGAGGGGGTTGGTAGGCAGAGGGATGTGGGGGCAGGGGAGAGAGAGAGAGAGAGAGAGAGAGAGAGAATATTTTATTCAAGGCAGGCCTCGATCTCACAACCCTGAGATCATGACCTGAGCCAAGATCTGGAGTCAGACACTTAACTGATACTTAAGTGGAACCTTGCAGATTTTTTGGAAGTTGAATTTGTCATGTATAAGCTCTTTGGATTGGAGTTCTTTGTTTTGCGGCCTTGGACTTTTATAGTAATTTTATGCAGTAATACCTGTATATCTAAATCTCCATTAAGGCAAACCTTTTCCTTTTTATTTTTTAGATGTTACAAACTTTAAAAAAATTACTAAGTGTTTTATAAAATAAATTTTACCCTATGAAATGAAAACCATCATAAGAATCTGCAGAGTAGCTACACTTTATATTGTACTTTATTATTTTGTTTTACTTACATATTCTTCAGTGTAGAAAATTGGGTGGCTTGTTGTTTTGGTCATACGTCACAGACTTCCTTGCTCAACTTTAGTCTCATCAAATATTACCACAACAGAAACCCCATGTGTAAGCAGAATCTTTGCCTGTTTAGTTATTACTCTCACTTAGTCACTCAGTCAGTCATGGCTATCCTTGTAGTCTGCTCTCCTCTTTGGGGGATTGGAAATTGCAATATAATGGAAGGAACCAGACACTGTCTACTCATTTGGTACTATTTCACATTAGTCATTCTAATTAAGTTATGTAAGTAGTACAGGAAACCCCTATTGTGTGAAAATCCTTTCCCTGAAAGTTTGATTTATTAGGACTGAACCTATATGCTTGTCTTTATCCACTTACATCCGGAAGGATGCTTAAAAGTAGCATTCTGGGACAGAGGCTGGTTCAAGATTAAGTCATACCTTGGCACTGAACTAAGGCCTTGTCATTTCCATAAGCTTCAGAGGTTTTCTGACTCCACTTTCACCTTAGTCCTCTGTATCAGGCATCTCTGATGTGCCGCCTCTGATCTTCCTGGCCTCATTCTCCCCAGGGCCTTTGATAACGTTGTAGCCCTGGTCATTGCCAGCTCAAGCTGGATCCTGACCAACTTCATGTGGCTAAAATCTGACACCTCATTGCCTCCCACCCCTCCCCCCCTTCCCTGGGACTGTGCTCTATGATAAGCCTTGGGTTTTACTTTCTGAGGAATCCACACCAAGAAAATCCATTTTGTATGCCCTTGCTCTATGTACTAAAGGGTTCTCTTGATTATATATTAAGGTGACTGTTGGTTGGTCTGATGTACTTTGGCCTGACCTGGCACTAATAATAAAGACCTGAACTTAAAAATTAGGAAGAGGTTGGGAGGGAGACAAACCATAAGTGACTCTTAATCTCACAAAACAAACTGAGGGTTGCTGGGGGGAGGGGGTATGGGAGAAGGAGGTGGGATTATGGACATTGGGGAGGGTATGTGCTTTGGTGAGTGCTGTGAAGTGTGTAAACCTGGTGATTCACAGACCTGTACCCCTGGGGATAAAAATATATGTTTATAAAAAATAAAAAATTATATTAAAAAAAATTTAAAAAAAAATTAGGAAGAGGATAAGTTTGTTCTTCATAGAGTGGATTACTTTTTGATTTATCTACCTCATAAGAATTAGCAATGGCCTAGGATTGAGGTGCTGCCAGTAGAGTTGAACCATCATCGTTGCTTATAAGGACAGGAAAAGGCGAGACTTGGTTGAAGAGCATCTGAGAAGTATGACTCAGACTACACTTTGAGTTCTGAGTCTACATTTACCAGCTATGGGACTTTGAAAGTTTCCTTCACCTCCCTGAGCTTCAGTTTCCTTTTCTGTAAAATGGAGGTGGATATAACATGGAACTTTTATGATTTTTAGGGTCATAAATGAGTTATTTATATAAGAAGCCCAGCACAGGGGCACCTGGGTGGCTCTGTCAGTTAAGCGTCTGCCTTCAGCTCGGGTCATGATCCTGGGGTCCTGGCAACAGAGCCCTTCATCGGGCTCCCTGCTCAGCCTGTTTCTTCCTCTGCCCTTCGCCTCCACTTGTGCTCTCTCACTCTCTCTGTCAAACAATTAAGTAAAATCTTAAAAATAAAATAAAATAAAATGCCCGGCACATAGTATGTTAGTAAATGGTAGCTGCTGTTGTTATTCCTTGATTTATTTATTTTGATCAGCTTTATAAAATTTTATTTATTGAAATAGGTCATATATTTTAAAAAATATTTTATTTATTTATTTGAGACAGAGAGAGAGAGAGTATGGGAGGAGAGGTCAGAGGGAGAAGCAGACTCCCATGGAGCTGGGAGCTTGATGTGAGACTCGATCCAGGACTCTGGGATCATGACCTGAGCCAAAGGCAGTCGCTTAACCAACTGAGCCACCCAGACACCCAAAATATGTCATATTTTAAGTAACTTTTTTCCAAGCAACACTGGCACATGCTAGATAACTCAGTAAATATTTATTGGCTGGGTTAGGCATGTAGTAAATTATCATATCATGTTCTTAATAACAAATAATGCCCTTTTGCTTTTAAATGGTAGTAATCTTAGATGATTTAAGCTGTACTTTTTAGTTTCTTAACCCTTCAGATAGCAACTATAAGACATTTATTTCAGGGATTGTGGGTTTCCTCTGAAGTGTAAATGATTTGCATGCTATTTCTCAGAGTTGGCTTTCTTGTTCTGGTCAGAGCGCTATTGTTATGGTAAAAGGAACTCAGTGGTCAAGGTCTTTGAACACTTAACCAAGGTGTGAGAAATATAGGGACAGCTAGTACAGAGTTCTTGGAAATACAAAGAGTGAATAAAATTTAGTTTTTGGATCTTCTGATTGATGATAAATAGCACTTATTTATAGGCAGTATTATTGCTTATAGTGTGTTAGATCTTTTGCAAGGTTTTTACCTGTAAGTACAACAAAAGTACCTACAACAAAAGATACAGGCACCATCTTTTCTCATAATTTTCAGGAGGGGAATGAGGTAGTAGGACTTCCCAGGATCACACAATTAGTAAGTGGCAGAGCTGGAACCTGAACTGAGGTCTGCTGTGTTCATTCTTTCAAAGCCAGATGAGCTAACTGTTTCTGATTGCCTTCTAAGATCTTATAGAAGTTTCTTCTGGATTTGTAAACATTTGAAAAATTATAATTGGTTAATTCAGATTAGAGCAAAACTATAGGCAATCAACAGTTATTGATTGATAGTTAATATATCCAACCCTGGCAAGGTACCTGATAAGGGAAAGGTAAATAGGACATGCTCTTATTAATTGATTAATTAATTAATTATTCTTTAAGTAGGCTCTGCATCTAGCATGGAGCCCATGAGATTGAGCTCACAATCTTGATGTCAGCTGAGTCACTAAGGAGACCCTACATGCTCTCTTTAAAAAAATTTTTTTAAATAAACTTTTAATTTTGGAATAGTTTTAAACTTACAGAAAAATTACCAAGCTACTACAGAGAGTTCTTCTGTATACCCCTCACCCAGTTTCTTTTATTGTTTATTTTTTTCATTTATTCAGCAAATATTTGTTGAATGCCTACTATGTGCCAAGCATTGTTGTAGGTGCTAGGGATACAGCAGTGAATAAAAGAAAGTATCCTGGTCTCATGAAATTTACATTTTCAAGGAATGAATTCATTTGGGGATTAAGGATTGGAATAGCAAGGTGCAAAAGAAAGACTTGTCCAAGATATAACAAGAACATACATACATTTCCCCCCCCCCTTTTTCTCTCTCTCTTTCTCCCTCCTTCCTTCCTTTGTTTTCTTTCCTTCTTTCCTCCCTCCATCCCTCCCTTCCTTCCTCCCTGCCCTCCAGAACTTTTAATTTCAAAGCTTAAGTCATCTGGGATTTGTTGAAAAATGTTTTACTCTTTATATGGCTTTACTTTTCTCTTATCAGACTGAATATTCTTAGTCTTTTATTTGATTATTCCTTTGTAATCTAAACAGCCCTTTTATTTTTATTTTTCAACATGTTACTTTATTATTTTTTAAAAATATAGTTGACACACAATGTTACTTTAGTTTCACATATGCAACATAGTGATTTGACAAGTTTATACATTATGCTGTGCTCACCACAAGTGTAGCTACCATCTGTCACCTTACAAAGCTGTTACAACACCATTGACTCTATTCCCTGTGCTGTGCCTTTTACTCCTGTTACTTATTTATTCCATAACTGCTGGAAGCCTGTATGTTGCACTCCCCTTCACCCATTTTGCTCATTCCCCCACCCCTTCCCACGTGGCAACGTGTGTTCTCTGTATTTATGGGTCTGTTTCTGCTTTTTGTTTTTGCTCATTTGCTTTTTAGATTCCACATATAAGTAAAATCATGTCTTTCTCTGACTTTTTTTTTTTAAAGAAACTCACATTTTGAAGTTAGGGAAATCCATTCACATTCATTACTTCATTTAGTACCTGTTTTTTTTTTTTTTTTAAGATTTTATTTATTTATTTGACAGAGATTACAAGTAGGCAGAGAGGCAGGCAGAGAGAGAGGAGGAAGCAGGCTCCCCACTGAGCAGAGAGCCCGATGTGGGGCTCGATCCCAGGACCTTGGGATCATGACCTGAGCTGAAGGCAGAGGCTTTAAACCACTGAGCCACCCAGGCACCCCTAGTACTTGTTTTTTGAGTGACCTCTGTTCTCTGTGTGTGTCAGGATGATAGTGAACCTAGGAAAACAATGATGAGCAAAAGGAAAATTGTTCCAGGTTCATGCAGCTTTTTAGTCTGGCAGGAGTATTATGAATTACCATTTTGGTTGTTTATAATCAGATTAGATATAATCACCTAGGATTAGAGCTAGGTGATTGCTTATAAGCATTCTCTGCCCACCCCGCCCCCACCAGGGGGAATGTTACCATGAAATTCTGACTGAATTCTGCTACATATTTATTAATAGGCAGGCACAACATTAGTCAGACAACCTGTTCCTCTAAGCTCAGTGAAGTCACAGCTTTCAGTTAAGCATCTTGTTATCTGAAAAAGCATCTTGCAAGAAAATTTCCCTTGAGACAAATATAGTAGGATTTGGTACCTCATAGTTAGAATTATGTGACCGAATCTGAATTCAGGTCAGGCTAGAGCCCTAGGCCAAGGACACTGTTCTTGTTCCCACTGTTCCCTGGCACAGGACACTAGATTTGTGAGAGTCCTATACTTTGTTCTCCTAAGAATGGAGGTACCTATATAATATTTCTAGTCAGTCTCCATAGTTTTAACACAATGCAGTTTATCAGTGAAAAATTATTTGTGACATTCCTTGTCTTGATAAACAAACCCTCTAGTACTAATCACAAAAAGGGTAGCTGAAGCCACGTTAAATCTGCGTCTAGAGCAGAAATTCTTAACCCCTTTTGCCATGAACTCCTTTGGCAGTCTGATAAAGTCTGTGCCCTTCTTAGAATAATCTTTCAAAAGCATAAAATGCAAAGGATTACAAAGGAAACCAAATGTGGTAAAATATAGTTATTAGAAAATATTTTTAAAGACATGTGATACAGTAATATATGCTCATTTATTACTGTATTAATGAACGAGATCCAGTGTTGGGAATAATTGCTGCTCTAATTACCTAGTTGTG
This sequence comes from Mustela lutreola, assembly GCF_030435805.1. Lineage (NCBI taxonomy): Eukaryota > Metazoa > Chordata > Mammalia > Carnivora > Mustelidae > Mustela > Mustela lutreola. Next base: position 152,484,642 of record NC_081290.1, on the reverse strand, counting down.
ACAAATGTAAGTGCTAGATACTTGAAAAAGTTGAAATGTTACTTGAGGGCTGCCTGGCTGGCTCAGTCAGTGAAGCATGCAACTGTTGACTTTGGGTTTGTGGGTTGGAGCCCCAGGTTGGGTGTGGAGTTTACTTAAATAGAAATAAATTTTTTTTAAAAAGAAATGTGACATGAAAATAGGTGTGATTTTATAGGTGACAAAGTCACTACTAATATTACAATTTAATATCTACATTAGTAATTGCGGGTAATCACTAAACTTCAATTAGAAGCTCATCTGTCTTCATAGATGCTGATTCATTCTATCCAGTTTAAGATTCCCTACTCTAGTGTGTGCATTCTTTTTTTTTTTTTTTAAGATTTTATTTATTTATTTGACAGACAGGGATCACAAGTAGGCAGAGAGGCAGGCAGAGAGAGGGGGAAGCAGGCTCCCCACTGAGCAGAGAGCCCGATGAGGGGCTCGATCCCAGGACCCTGAGACCATGACCTGAGCCGAAGGCAGAGGCTTAACCCACTGAGGCACCCAGGCGCCCCTAGTGTGTGCATTCTTGATTAGAATCGCTCATATGCTACCTCATTATCCCTGAAGTGTATATTCATGATTAGGATATTCAGTGCTAGTTATTCCTACATGTGGATTAAAACTAACACTTGCATTTATCACCATTTTCCTTTTTTGGGGTATAATTTAGTAGGGACGATGACATTGTACAAATAAATAATACAGTCTAAGGAGTTCCATAGGAGAGAACCATGACGTGTTATGGGATCAGGCTGAGTATTTTTAAATAAAGACGAGGATCTTGTCTAAAATAGAGGCAATATGATAAGATGATCTAGATAAACATTAATATAGTGATGTATGCTCTGGGTGTTGGAAAAGTGAGGAGAAAGAATGAAAGTTAAAATTACTTCAATTCTTTCTTTGAGGTTAAAAAAAGACATCACAGAAAAATACATGATTAACAGGCTCTGTTTTGTCTGGTTCAGAAGTAAAAATACTTCAGTTGCAGAGAACAGAATGACAGTGGGGTAGGAGCTGGAAAGGCAGAATGGAGCCACACATGAAGGAGGGGAGGGCACACAAGGTTTTTGCATGTGAATGACATAATTATCCAGGCATGGTTATAAGCACCTTACACGTGTTAAGTTATTTAATCCTCACAGCAATAGTATTATTATTTGCATGTTATAGGTAGAGAAACAGGCATGGAGAGATTAAGTATCTTGCCCAGACACAAAAGTAGGCCTATCTGGATCCACTGGGCTCAAAACAACTTAATACAAGGTCACGCTGATGACGGTATAGAGGATCGGGTAGGCAGGAGTGCAGCTGGAGATAGGAAAATCAGGTCAGAGACTGTTAAGGTGATAGTGGCAAGACATGGTACATGAGGCCTGAACACCCAGCAGGGAGAACAGGTGAAAAGAGTTTTCCAGGTTGGAAATTGACACATTTATGTTTTCAAGTTAGAGAACATCCACAGAATAGGAAATGAAAGTTCAGCGTTCTGAGTAGAGATTTTTACCACCCCATTTGTAAATACGTACTTGGCTGGATCAGTTCTTGTGTTAAAAGTATTTCTTACTGACTGAAGAATGATCATGGTGGGCAGGGTTTTATTGTAATCACCAGTTAATGTTTACAGGAAGCATCCCCTTAGCCACTTGTCTAGATAGGAGCACCAGTGGATAGCTTCCCAAGTGTTTTATTGTATGGTGACTAAGCTCATAGTTGTAAAACACACGTACTTAGGCCTTGTTATAGCAAAAGGGATGATGAAAATCCGGCTTACTTGCTAACAGTTATTTTGAGAAAACTCCAGAGAAGTTGGAGGGAAAGTTTTAGGTCAAGGGCAGACTAACAGTACATTCTGGATCTGGAGCAGGATTGATCCATACTTGATGTAAAATGCAGCGGACACCTCAGTAAGTCCCAATTCCCTAGGCCCAGACAAATTCTCAGTGGTGTCGTGGTGTAATGAGTTCCCTAATAGACAAATTCAGGAGGGCTCAAAATGTGGACTGGCATGACTGCCTGGCAGATAAATAACCAGGGTCCGTAGTTCTCCATGTTATAGATGATCGGCGCTAACTGGGAGTTCATAGAACACATCCAGTCCACATTCTGCATTTTAGGGAATTAAGTAAGTTGGTTCCTGGTCACAAAGTGTCCAGATTGAGCTCCAGGCCTCACTGACTGGATGGACATTCTTAGGAGCCTGTGATGGGTGGGCAGGAGGACCTGCGGATGTCCTTTCCCAGCACGCTTACCCACACAGCCCTTCTTGCTCCTCCTTTTACCTCAGAATCACTGATATCTCTGTGTAGAAGTATGTTGGTTTTGTTTTTAATCCACCATAAAGCAGTGAAGATTTTCAGGTCAGTCAAGACTAAATGCTAAAATTTTCACCCTAATAGTCACCCAAATATGTGCCTGCTGCGTTCCCATTTTTAATTCCATATGTATTTCTTTTTCACTTCTGTGCTGATAGACTGATGGTCTGATACAAGTCATGATTTCTTAATAATTTCCTTCTTTTTAGATTTAGTTATTAATTACAAATGTACAAATTGTACATTCCCAGGCTGGAAAATAGAAGCAATTCTTGTCTATTCTTAATATTCATCCCTGGGACAAGCTGTTAATTGGAAGGCAAAATATTTAAAGCCAAAGTGGGAAGACTGGAATTATTCCCTTAGGATGCATTAGCTAAATGTACAGATAAAATTTTTATGCCTTTTATTTCAGGTTTTTGGTATACCTTATTTAATAAGGATTCAATAAGACCGTTGAAATGTACTTTCATTAGATCACATCATGAAGTATCTATTTCAATTACAGTCAGTCCTCATCTCATTTCAAGCTATAAAATATTTAATATTTTCTGCCACCTGTTAACAAAAAAACAGTTTATGCCAGTTGCTAGAGTGGTTTACAGTTCTATATACTCTTTCATTAAATATGTAGGAAAAGTCTAATGTTGTCATTTTGAAAAAGTTAATGGACTTCTTCCTTATTCCTATTTAGTTATTTTTAAGAATTCAATTACTAGAGTTTGATGTACATGTTAACCCAAGGAATACCATATCTTTATCATACTCCTTGTTCTGTAAATAGCTCCTAGTTTTAGTTATACATTAAATTTTATTATTATGAATCAGTTAATGAGAAACAGCATATTGATCTATCTTGTCTTTTATCCATTTTAAATTACTGAATGTATATAAGTTAGATCCTTACCTGATTGTTTTTTGTAATCCATCTTACAAAATGTATTCCATATTATAGTTCTTGAAATGAGTGTTACAACTTTTATTTGAGTTTTAAAAAGATAGGTCAGGTTATTTTGTACAGAAAACACGTTTTATTTATCTGGTTAGTTTGATAATAAGATAATCAAGATTTGATAAGATATTTAGGATAAAGATTTGATAATAAAGACATAGGCAGATTATAGGACAAACTTTCCCATAAATTGAATCAACTAAAAATGCAGCTCAGTGTTTTGAGGAAAGTATATTTAAAGCATGTCATAAGATGACATCTTGTCAAGTAGTAGTATTTTGTCAAAGGTGTAATGAAGTTAAAGTTTGATTTTTTTTTCTGAGTTAGAGAAGTTGAGCAAAGTTCCACTAAGTAAAATAGTAGCAAGTGTGATTAACTTATTATGATGAAGTCTTTAGCATATATGGAAATTGAGAAAATGAGTACCCTGTGACGTGGGTACAACTTCTCTTCGAAGTCCGGTAGTTTCCAATTCTTTCAGGAGCCTAATTGATTCAGTAGCTTATAGATCATTAAAAATAATGTTTGATGTTAAACCACTTTGTGATTTTTTTTTTTTACATGTACTGTGGAAGTTGTGCAAGGATTTGTGTGATGTTGCTATAACAGAACTTCTCATCTCATACCCTTATATATTTGAGCAAGGTTTTTAGTGCTTTGCTTCAGTACAAAATTCTATTCAGGAATAGAATTAATGCTGAGTAAAGAAACTGAATAAGTGATCAAAAAACTCCCCACAGACAATAGTGCAGGACCAGTTGGCTTCACAGGCAAATTCTACCAAACATTTAAAGAGTTAATACCTATTCTTCTCAAACTTTTCCAAAAAATAGAAAAGAAAGGAAAACCGCCAAACTCATTCTATGAGGACAACGTTACCCTGATACCTAGAAAAGAGAACTACAGGCCAATATCACTGATGAACATGGATGCAGAAATTCTCAATAAAATACGAGCAAACCAAATCCAGCAATACATTAAAAAAAATCATTGACACACTCAAGTGGGATTTATTCCTGGGTTGTAAGGGTGTTTCAGTATTTTCAAATCAATAACATGATAGACCACTTTAATAAAAGAGAGGATAAGAACTATATGATCATTTCAATAGAGGCAGAAAAAACATTTGACAAACTACAATATTCATTCACGATAAAAACCCTCAGCAAAGTGGATTTAGAGGGAACATACCTCAACATAATAAAGACCATATATGAAAAACCCACAGCTAATATCCTCAACAGGGAAAAACTGAGAACGTTTCCTTTACAATCAGGAACAAGCAGGGATGTCCACTCTCATCACTCTTATTTAATGTAATACCGTAAGTACTAGCCATAACAGTCAGACAACAAAAAGAAATAAAGGGATCCAATTAGCAAGAAAGAAGTAGAACTTTATTTGCAGATGACACGATCCTCTATATAGAAAACCTTAAAGACTCTACCAGAAAATTGCTAGAACTGATATACAAATTCAGCGAAGTTGGAGGATACAAAATCAAGGTACAGAAATCTGTTGCATTTCTACACACCAATAATGAAACAGCAGAAAGGGAAATTGATCCCATTTACAGTTACACCCAAACAGTAAGATGCCTAGGAGTAAATCTAACCAAACAGGTAAAAGACGTATACTCTGAAAACTATAAAACACTGATGAAAGAAATTGAGACACAAAAAAATGGAAAGATACTCCATGCTCATGGATTATAAGTACAAATACTGTTAAAATGTCCATACCACCCAGAGCCATCGACACATTTCATGCAATCGCTATCAAAATACCACCAGCGTTTCCACAGAGGTAGAAAAAAATAAAAATTTGTATGGAACCAGAAAAGACACCAAGTAACCAAAGAAACTTTGACAAAGAAAAGGTGAGCGGGAGCCGTCACAATTTCAGACTTCAAGTTATATTACAAAACTGTAGTGACAAAAGCACTATGGTACTGGCACAACAACAGGCATATATATATCAATGAAACAGAATAGAAAACCCAGAAATGGACCCACAACTATATGGTCAGTTAATCGTGGAAAAAGCAGGAAAGAATACCCAGTGGGAAAAAGACAGTCTCTTGAATAAATAGTGTTGGGAAAACTGGACCACTTTCTTACACCATACACAAAAAGTAAATTAAAAATGGATTAAAGAAAAAAAATGGATTAAAGACCTACATGTGAAAGCTGAAACCATAAAAATCCTAAAGAGCACAGGCCGTAACCTCTTCGACATCAGCTGTAGCAATTTCTTTCTAGATATGTCTTTTGAAGCAAGGGAAATAAAAGTAAAAATAAATTATTGGAACTTCATAAAAATAAAAAGCTTCTGCACAGTGAAGGAAACAATCAACACAACTAAAAGACAACCTTTGGCTTGGAGGAAGATATTTGCAAAGGACATAGCTGGGAAAGGGTTAGCATCCAAAATATATAAAGAACTTATAAAACTCAACACTCCAAAAATGAATAATCCAGTTAAAAAAATGAGCAGAAGGCACGAATACACATTTTTCCAAAGAAGACATACAGACGGCCAACAGACACATGAAAAGATGCTCAACATCACTCGTCATCAGGGAAATGCAAATCAAAACCACAATGAGATACCACCTCACACCTGTCAGAGTAGCTCACATCAACAGTGCAAGAAAAAACAGATGTTGGCAAGGATGCGAAAAGGGAGCTCTCTTGCCCTGTTGGTGGGAATGTAAACTGGTGTAGTCACTGTGGAAGACAGTATGGAGGTTCCTCAGAAAGTTAAAAACAGAACTGGCCTGTAAATCAGTAATTGCAGTACTAGGTATTTACTCAAAGAATACAAAAATACTAATTAGAAGGCATACAAGCACCCTGATGTTTATAGCAGCATTATCTACAATAACCAAATTATGGAAAGAGCCCAAATATCCATCAACTGATGAATGGATAAAGAAGAGGTGGTGTGTGCATGTGTATATGTGTGTGTGTGTGTGTGTGTATTTATACATACATATATATATATATGGTGGAGTGTATATATATATATATATATGGTGGAATATTGTGCTAAGCAAAATAAGTTAGTCTGAGAAAGGCAAATACCATATGATTTCACTCGTGTGGAATTTAAGAAACAAAACAAATGAGCAAAGGGAAAAAGAGAGAGAGAGAGACAAACTGAGAAACAGAGTCTCACTATAGAGAATAAACTGATAGTTATGGGTGGGGGGCGGAGCTAGATGGGAGGATGAGTTGAATAGGTGATGGGGATCCAGGAGTGCACTTCTCATGAGCACAGAATGTGGTATGGAGGTGTTGAATCACTATATTGTACACGGGCAACTAATATTATACTGTATGTTAACTGGAGTGCAAATAAAAGCTTAAAAAAAAGAGGTTTAATGCTCAGTGATGTCTCATTTTAGTAGTAAGCCGTAGTCGTCCCCATGGATTACTTTCATTAAAAGATACTTTCCAATACAGTTTTTACTTTTTATATCTATCACAACCTGTACTTGTTTTGTTCTGATCAGTGCTTCTAATAATTGTATTGACAGCTTTTAGTGCAGAGGAAGAGTAACCAGAGAAATTACACTTTTAATTTACATAGGTGTTTTTTTTTGTTGGTTTTTTTTTTTTTTTTTTTTGTAGAAAAGAATGGTAGAGCGAGTAACAAAAGATTTTAGGATAAGATACTTTATGGAAACTGGAATGGAAGCATGAATTCATGGGAAAAAAGTAAAGATATAAAATTACTATTAAAGAAGAGTCTTTTCATTTAAAGAATAGTTGATAGTATCAATAATAAGAAATCATAAAAATACCCAAATTTACAAAAATGTATGGTTCATGGTTACTGAGGATGTATTTAAAGGAATTTTATTTTAAAATACAGTATTTCAGAAATTGCATCTTTTGTAATTAAACTCATTTTTGAAAAATTTTTTATGTCAACTTAGAAATCTCTAAAAAGTTACAAGGTATTTAGGGGTACATGAGTGAAAAAACTTGAGGATTACTGTAGGTAATGAATATATGCTTTGATTTATTAATCTTAGACATAATTCATGGGTTCCCTGAAGGAGATTTAATTTCTGTGTATAGCTTTTTACCTCTTTTCTCACTGTTTGATTTTTATATTATTTTTATTTTTATAAATATATTTTATTTATATATAATATAAATATATATCTATAAATATATTAAATATTATTAAAATTATATTTTAATATTTATAAAATATATTATTTTTATTTCTTCTAGTTTTATTTCTTCTGTTTTATATTATTTTTATTTCTTCTGTTTACATAACATATTGAAACCTGTATTTTTTAATTTTTTATTTTATATTAACATATAATGTATTATTAGCCCCAGGAGTATAGGTCTGTGAATCGCCAGGTGAAACCTGTATTTCTGATTAGATCATCTTTAAACATTATCTCTTAACTACTTCATTTAAAATATTTATTTATTTTTTTTAGAGAGTGCGGGGGTGAGGGGTAGGACAGAGGGAGAGCAAGAGAGATTTTTAAGCAGACTCCACAGGGAGCACGGAGCCCCACGCAGGGCTCGATCGTATGACCCTGAAATCATGACCTGAGCCAAAACCAAGAGTCTCAATCCACTGCACCACCCAGGTACCCCTGTCTCTTTAAGCTAAGGACCCTGCCCTCTTCCTCTCTATACCTTTTTACAACCTACTTTATTTGTAAGTTGGCATTACTTTATATGATACATGTATGTATCCATCCATCTACCTACCCACCTGCCAGCTTGCCCGCCTTCCTTTCCATCAGTCCGTCCACCCATCCGTCTGTTTATCTCTTAGTGCTAGACCAGATAGTGTGTTAGGATTACTTGTCTTTCTCTGGGTTCAGTATCACAACCCATAGGTTATTTGATGGAGATTGTTTTATTATAAAGTATAAATAAATTCTCTCTTCCTAAATTCTATCCATTGTATTAGATTGTGCCACATTTTTGTTTGCTTTGTATTTGAACCATGACTTACTTGAATAGCTTTTTATTTTTCTTGCAGTTATAAAAATTTAATGTCTTTCGTATAACCTTAAATTTTCCCTTCCAAATTCTTAGCTATACTATTCTAATTTCCTCCCTTTGGAAATTTCTGTCTTAGAGCCTTTTCTGTCTTTGATTGCTCTCTAGACCTGCCCTGTATAATTCCTTATCTGGAATTCAGTGAGGAATAATTAACATTTTGTGTCCCTTTTTAATTTTTAGATCATAGTTTCTTAAGGAAACTGGTAGTTTGGAGTCTAATGTGTAACAGTTCAGGAAGGACAAGATGTTAACAAAGAATATACATAGGAAAAGTGGTGGCTGAAGATTTCAGGAGAGCCTTATAAAGAAAGTTTATTTTTTTTTTTTTTAGACAGGGTGTAGTCATGGTTAACCTAACTCTCAGTCTCTCATTTCAATAAACATTCACTGATGCCTACAATTTGGCAGGGACTGAGCTAAATTTAGGTGCTGAGATATCAAGATGAAGGAACTGGTGTGGAAGCAGAAGCACCTATAAGCAGTTGATATAAAGTAATCGTGTTATAAGGAAACATATGCAAGGAATTCTGGGAAGTTTATAGTATTTTAATTCTTTACTGCTGTAATTCTTTTATCTCATCCAGTAAGCATGATGTAATTATGCTTATAATATCCAAGATACAATGGGTGTTTCAGATAAGAAGCAGGTTTAAGGGGTGCCGAGGTGGCAAAGTCGGTTAGGCATCAGACTCTTGGTTTCAGCTCAGGTAGTGATCTCGGGGTTGTGAGATCACTTCTCACAGAGTTCGCTTGGGATTCTCTTTTCCTCACCCTCTGCTCTTCCCTCTACATGCGTGTGCTCTCTGTCTTAAACAAACAAACTTAAGGAAAAAAAAAAACAGACTTAAGTTTAGCGGTGAGTCCATTGATACCCATAAAAGAGAGGGAAGGGGGAAGGTGGTATTAGGAAAAGCCACCTTACTTTAGCATTTATTAATAGTGAATGATCCTGTTAATACAGCAAAGTATAATGAACCATCTTGAGTGGTGTGCTCTGACAGCTCTCTGCCCTGGAGAAAAGCTATGCTATTGCAAATTCATTTCCAGGCAGTGGAATGTGGCTGGGGAGATTTTAAACTAGGTGCTTTAGTGCCTTGCCTCCTCTGGACCAGCTCTTATTCTAGAGTTTTCTCCAAATTAGTTCACCAGAGAGTAAAATAAGATTTGCATCATTTTGTCATTGTAGCTAAAAGGCATTCCTCCCCTCTTAACTTTTTTTTTTTTCAGTAGGCTCCGTGCCCAGTGTGGGCCATGAACTTACAACCCTGAGATCAAGAGTCGCATGCTGTACTGATGAGCCAGCCAGGCACCCATTCTGTCTTACTTTTGAAAGAGATTCTTTTTCTCTGGGATTTTTCTCCACCCCAACTCTGAGCTGAGGTAGTCATGGGGATTAGTAAGATAGAGGAAATAGACAAACCAAAAATAAAAACACTGCATGTGGTGCTTGTTATGTGCCAGGCACTTTTCTAATCTTCATGGCAATCCTATGATATAGGTTCTCTTATTATCTACATTTTACAGATTAGGGAAACTAGATCATGGAAAGTTTAAGTGATCTGCCCAAGGTCACATAGTAAGCAGTGGAGCTGGGATTCAAAATCAGGCAATTTGATTCCAGAGCCTGATCTCTTTAACACTCTTTTTCTGCATCTCATGTCACTTTAGTTACTGATAGAGCTGATGGAGAAAATGGCTTTTGGACTGTTGGGCAAGTGGGTTTCCTGATTCCTTACCCCTGAGTTACATACTTTACCAGGCACAGGCAGACTTGACACCTGTAGGCTTCTCTTGTGTGGATGAACAGATCTCGTGAATGCTGTTCCTTCTCTTAAACACCACTGATTTGATACCTCACCCTTCCTTTCCCCCAGAGGACAGAATGAAGGGGTTTAGAGGCATCAAGAGTGTTATTTCAAACTCTTCCACATGGAAACATGAGGTTTGAGGAATTAAATATCCTCTCCATAGCACCCTTCATTCATTAAAAGCCAAATCTTCTTTGGGGAGTTAGCATAGGTGGGTAAGAGCTGGAGAAAGGGCAGTCTTCTGCCCCCAAGAAGATTTAAACTAAGCACCTAAAGCTCATATAGCTTGAGTTTTGTGCCACTGTACATACTTAACCATATATCTTTCCCCAGTTTGTAGTCCAATTTGCTAGGAGGCCCACTTCCATTTGAAGGCAAGAGAAAAAACAAATAACAAAAAACTAATAAACTTCAAATCAGGTCACTTTAGACAAACATCCTTCCCTAAGTTTCCTGAAACAAGCAAAGTTGTTTTTAACTTGTTTTCCCACATCATGTGCCATAGAGAGAGGCAAATGCTTAAGTAGAAAGAGCATAGTTTTAGAACGAGAAACTTAGTTTTGAATCCCAATTTTGCCACTGAACAAATTATTTAATCTTTGTGGTGTTCTTATTATCCTATAAAATAGAGAACACAAGACCTATCATGTAGGATTGGTATGAATATTAGAACTGAAATATGCCAGGTATTTGCCACACAGTAACAAAAGGTAGCTTCTAGTGTTAATAAAAATATGAAAAATACAGACTTGAACTAGTTGAATGCTTAAAGAATAATTTTACCTGTTTTACACAAGCAGGTTTCTTAGACAGGCCTCCTTTCAACACCGCTGGGAAACAGGAATACTGATTGATATTTGGGTATTTTGTCTGGTTATTTGTAGGCACACTCGTGTTTTGAAGGTGAGCGCACAAAACTAATTTGCCAGTAAGCCTCCTCTGTGTAGTACTGGTTATCTCTATGTTGTATTCAAATCGAGCTTTACATTTAAGAATTCATATCCTCATTTATTTTTTTATTTCTAAGAGTCTAAATTTGGATTCAGAAGCTTCCAGTGTTTTGCCTTTGTCTTTCAGACTAATGCATTCAAAGATTGCTGCTCCTTTGTTCAAAACATTTTAACTCAGTTGAAGAATGCTATAAACTATTTAAGAGTTTGTTGGTTGTATCTTAGGATGTGAAATAAACAAAGGATGTAGGTGCTTTTTTTCTTTTCTAGGACATTTCCTCGTTGCCCCCACTCCCAGCTCCCACTGCTGTGTTGCACAAAAATTGATGTATTTTGCTTCTTGTTAGATAGGCCTGACAAATCTTTTGTACCTATAACTCCCTTTCCCTGTTTCCCACCTACCATTTAGTCTATTTGGGGACTGGAATCCGTTTCCACAGGGTTTGTTTCCCGATTCAGGAAGCCAAACTTCATGTTGGAAGGAAGGAGGACCAAAACAAAACCGTGAAAGACTAACACACAGAAGGAAGAGCCACCACACAAAATTTGCTTTAGCAACCTGGTCCTGTATAGAAATATGATGTTAATGATCTCACAAGACCTGTATGGTTTTCATTTTGTCCCTCCAGCTCAGTACTGCTTCTGTCTTGGTTAGAATTCCCAGTCTAGTATTTAATTGTTGACCTTGAGCAAGTTACTCAGTCTTTCTGAGCCTTGGCTTCCTCACTTCTAGAATGGGGGCAGTAAAAGGATCTATCCTTCAGGGTTGTGGTGAGGATTAAAGAAAATAATACATGGAATAAACTTACAATAATGCTTGGATCCAGGAAGATCACAGACCTTTATTGAACCTAGATTTGAACCCAAGTCTGCTTTGTTTCCAAGCAATGTTCTTTCTGCCACACACAGGACACACTGTAGTGTAGTGTAAAGTAGGTTGTGTAGGTTTGGAGTAGTAGTAGTTCCACCAGATTCCTGAAGTAGCAGAGAGGCTTGGTGAGGCTAAGTGACCATTAGGATCACAAAGCTAGCGAAAGGCAGAACCAAACTGAAGAAGGGTTTCTATCTAGCTGCTGGGATAAACTACTTTTCCTGCAGCAACATGCCATGAAGACAGTGTCTTTGATGTCTAATGTTTTTATTTTGCCCCCTGTCTTGCAAGCTGCTTGAGGACTTAAGTGCATGGTGCCATCTGATTATAGATGCCTAAATAGAAACTGGAGACAAAGTAATAAAGACTGTTTTAGCCTAATCATTTGAGTGTATGTGTTGAGTCATCTAGTGTGGACATAAGTAATTAAATACATTATACTAAAATTAACTTATACATGTTGAGCTTGGTCCAAAAAAGGTTGGTCTAAATTTCGAATGTGTGGTTTTGCACATAAAGACCATAAAATGTATTAAATGTGAAGTTAAATATATGCTGCACATGGGACCTAGCAGTTTTACTCTTAGCTATCCAAGGGAAATAAAAATGAATGTCTATAGAAAGAACTGTGAAGTGGCTCAGAAGTGGTTAAAGGTAAAGAAGATATGGTCCATATATACAGTGGAGTATTATGCCTCCATCAGAAAGGTTGAATACCCAGCTTTTGTATCAACATGGACGGGACTGGAAGAGATTATGCGAGAGAAATAAGTCAAGCAGAGAAAGTAAATTATCATATGGTTTTACTTATTGGTGGAGCATAAGGAATAACATGGAGGACATTGGGAGATGGAGAGGAGAAGTGAGTTGGGGGAAATTGGAGGGGGAGACAAACCAGGAGAGGCTGTGGACTCTAGGAAACAAACTGAGGGTTATGGAGGGGAAGGGATCGGGGAATGGGTGAGCCTGGTGGAGGGTATTATGGAGGGCACGTATTTCATGGAGCACTGGGTGTGGTGCATAAACAATGAATTCTGGAAACTGAAAAGAAATAAAACAAAATAAAAATTTAAAAATGTTGATTAAAGAGGTAGAAGAAGTGAATGAAATAATAGTTAGAAATGGCACAGAGGAATAACTATGAATGAGAATAAAGAAAAAGTATGGATTTGACCAGGAGTTTGTCAATCCTAATAGTCCTAAAAGTAAGCATAGAAACTTGATTACAGAGAATCGTTCTGTTCTCTGCAGTGAAACATAAACACCTCTTAAAAAACTCAATCCCATTGGTCATTATGAAATGTAAATTAAAATCTCAGTGAGAGGCCATTCCACACCCACTTGAATGGCTGTATACATGACAGACAATATTCAGTGATGGTGCAGATGGGGAGCAACTGTAGCTCTCACCTGCACCTGGGAATGGGAAGCAGTGCATATACTTTGGAAAACAGCTTGATTGTCTCTGGAAAGGTAGATGTACACTACCCTATGACCTGACATTTCTTCAAGAATACATCTCTTCAAGAGAAGTAAAAATAAGTGCCCAAGACTTGTTTTTGAATGTTCACAGCAACACTATTCGTAATATCATCAAGCCAGAAACAATCCAGATTCTTCTCAACTGGTGAACAGATAAACTAAATACTATTCAGCAGTAATAAGGAACTAAGAATTGATAACATGCTACAACATGGATGAACCTCAAAAACATGCTAAGTGAAGGACACCGGATGCAAAAGACCACACATTGTAGGCTTCTGTTTCTATGGAATGTCTAGAAAAGATGAAGGGCAGAAAGCAGATGAGTGGTTGCCTGGGCCTGGGAGTAGATCCTGGGATTGACTGCAGTCAGTCATGAGGGAACTTTCTGGAGTGATGGGAATGTTCTCAAAGTGTGGGTAATTTACTTGTGGGTCAGCTGGATTGTGGCCTGGTTTTAAGCTTTGTTAGGTTGGGGCCAGAGTAGCCTTTATTCTAGGGTAAGTTTAGTCCTACACCTGAATTGTGGCCTTTTTGGGCTCTACCACCAAATGTCCCTTAGTGTTCAAGGACATCTGTCCACTGTGGCTAATTGTAACTCATGCCTCCGAGCCCTGTGTGAGCTCTGCAAATTGTTCAGTGTACATCTACTTCTCCGCAGTAGTTCTTTCCCAGAGAGTTTTATGTCCTGTGGGTGTCTTCCCTTTTGCGTATACAATTCAGTATTCAGTCAGAGAGAGTAGGGGGCCACTGCACCTTCCTGGAGTTCTTCTTCTGGGCTGTTCCCTTCTCTCTGGCCAGCAAAGTCCAGCTGCCTCAGATGCCCAGTATTAACCACCTCAGCCCAGGCCATCCTGTTCTGGCTTGGTTCCCCCTTTCTTTACAGAATGTCTCTAGGGAGAATGCCTGGGCAGTTGTAGGGCCCCTCTCTCTCGTTTGCCTTCTCCCCAAGATCATAATCCCTCACTGCCTGGTCCCTGTTTTTTGACAACATTTGCATCATATCCTTTGTGCAGTTTTCTTGTTTGTGGTAGGAGAGCTAGAACCAGTTATTGTGTCATGGCTAGAGTTTCAGATTTACATTAGCTACCTTGTTGAATATCAATGAGAGACATTTCCTGTAGCTCCTATGGCAGACAATTATTGGAAGTCAGAGTCCTCTACAGAGCTTTCATAACAAATGGTGCTTTTGTGCAAATGAAGAAAAAGGTGGCCCCTCTGGCCAGTCCAATTAGAAATAGCCATCCCTCCCGAGCTGTCCCAGCCCTGGGAAAAGCAAATGGTGCCTTTGTCTTTGAGCTTCTTGCTTTGCTATGACCCTTTACTACTTGGTCCCTGTAGCGGGGGCTGTGCTTGAATACCTGCCGAACCTCTGGGCCAGGTGCCTTTGTGAAGTGCACAGACATACAACTGTGTGTCATGATCAGTAGACTAGCTTAACATGGTGCAGCTCTTCCTCCAGTTGCATGTAGTAGGTAAGTTGCTGGGGCAAATAAAAATTAATACTGTTATTCTGGAACATTTGTACTCGAATTGTACCTCATATGTTGATGAAGACTTGTTGGAAACTTATTTTTTTTAATATTCCCCATTCAAAAGAGGGGTCAAATACATTTGGTAAGAAGTTAAAGGAAAAGGACAAGGAAAAAGGTGTCTTACATTATTTTGAATCACCATGGTAGATAAATGTCTCAGAACTCATTTTAGTAATCTTAAGGTCAGATATTTCCTTTGGGTTCTCATTAGTTTTTTGCAACAGATGTTATCAGCCATACACATTTTGTTTCTGTCAAACTAAACAAAATGGAGTACTATAAATTTGGGGGGAATGTGGTGTTCCCTGGGGGGTCATTATTTTGGGCAGTGAGGCTGGAAATGGTATTGGGTGTGTTTGGGTGTGGCTTCACCTGGAAAGGAGCAGAACAAATTCCTGTGCTGCTGTTCCCTACAGAAAACTTTTAGCCACACAGCCCTTTCTGTGTAAGGGTTGATGGCTTACAGGACTGGCTTTGTGCTCTGGAAAGGTACCTGGAATTCGTGGGTTTTTTGGCAATCAAAAAAAAAGTACAATGAATAATGTACCTATGAACTTTTATATTTAGATTCTATCCTCTTGAGCCCATGACCCTCTTATTTTTTGAGATATAATTGACCTTATAGTTTTATGTGTACAACATGATTTCATATTTGTATTACTAAATGATCACAGTAAGTCTAGTTAACATCCATCACCGTACATGGTTCAAAATGTTTTTCTTGTGATGAGAACTTTCAGGATCTAGCAGGCTTTCAGATAATACAGTATGCTTTGTTTAATTACACTTCCCATTCATTCCTGGATCCACTGTAGTCTTTACCAGTTGCACCGCTTTGTGGCTCTCAAGGCAGATTAGTGATCCTTAAAGAGCTAACCCTAGATTCTTTTCAGCCCTAGCAGCTGGAATGAACAGGAGGCTCACCATCTAGGAACCTGCCCAAAGCTTGTGTCGGATCCCGATGATGAGCTATGAGAACAGAAGCAACAGTAAGGTATCTTGCAAGTTGTATCCTGCCTGTGGAGGAGAGCCTGAGTGAGTTGTCTCACAAAATCACAGGGGAAATGAGCTCTAGGAGTATAATTAAAGCAGATCTTTGAATTGCTCTTTAAATTGGACTTTTGGAGACCACTGTGTCAGCCTCCCCTTGCATTGGCTTTTGTGACATTTGACTAATGCCCGTCTGGGATGCACCACAAGGTGGAAGGAGCTTTTTTCTTGAATTTCTGAGGCTTGGGCAGGTTGGTCCACAGAGAGTAAATGAAGTGTGAGCCACAGAGAGTAAATGAAGTGTGGCTGGGCCCCCATCAAAATCGGGAGACAGGCCAAAAAGAGCTTTCTGCACCCACTGCACCCCTCCCCCCTTAATTTGCTTGATCTCTCAGTAGTAATTGATACCGCTTATGCTCCTTCCTTCTTGAAACTCATGTGATGCCACTCTCACCTGGTTTTCCTCCTTTGGTCATTTCTTTTTGGTTTTTTTTTAGAGTATCTTATAACAGAAATATAAATTTGTGAGATAGTGTTATTTTCTTATTGTCTTGATGCCTTTCATTTATATTTGGTCCTCATTGCCTTTCTTATTTATCCAGAATGTTAGCTAATCAGCCTGTGGATATTAAACTAAGAGCATGCAAATGAGAACAAATAGAGGCTATTTGTTCAATGTTTACTATAGCAAGGGAGTCTGCTACTGTCAGTTGAGTTTGGCAAAGACTCAGAGGCAGGCAGGGGAGCACAAAAGCTTTATAGTTAAAAAAAAAAAGGAAAAGGAAAAAAAGAGGAGGATTTCAGGTGTACTTTTTTTTTTTAAAGATTTTATTTATTATTTATTTGTCAGAGAGAGAGCAAGCGAGAGCGAGCACAGGCAGACAGAGTGAGAGTGGAAGGCAGAGTCAGAGGAAGAAGCAGGCTCTCTGCGGAGCAAGGAGCCCGATGTGGGACTCGATCCCAGGACGCTGGGATCATGACCTGAGCCGAAGGCAGCTGCTTAACCAACTGAGCCACCCAGGCATCCCTCAGGTGTACTTCTGATGAAGGTTGTTGGCATGAGGAAGCTGGAGACCCGTTAACTAGAAGCAGATGTTATTTGTGGTTGGTTTGGGAGTATATTGGGCTTTTTTTCTGATTGGTCTTGAGTTGCAAGCAGGGGCAAAAAATAGGAAAGCTGGCAGTCACTGACCAATTCCTGACTGTTCTGGGTCAGTTGCCACAGAAGTTGCAGGTTTCAGTGTCTATATGGTCTGGCCATTCATTGTCAATTCAGTCTTTTAAGCCAAACATGGGTGAGGACATGAAAATGTCTTAGGAAATGTCTTAGGAAAATGTCTCTATAGCACTCTTTCTTAACCTTTTTTTGAGTTGTAGACTAAATCTTTAGAGAATCTGAAAGTTCTAGCTCCTCTGCCCAGAAAAAAAAATTTGGGAGTTCACAGACCCACTGAGGCCCATCCATGGACCAAAAATCTCACTTATTTTCATGTATATTTAACAATTTCCTCATGGTGTTACTAATTCAGTATTTTGTTCATGTGAATTTTGGACTATTACATGTTTCCCTATATTGTAGGAGTCACTGTTAAAAATATATATGCAAAGGTGTTTAAACAGCACCATTTTTATGCAGTATCACAGGAGGTGATTGGTAAGTCAACATTCTGTGATACTGAAGAATAAGCTCATTCTCTGGCAAAAAGATTGAACTTTTTATCATTTCAGTGTTGTTTTATGGAAAAACTTTCTGAAACACATCTGATTTCCCTGACCAGGGGTTGGGGGGGAGAATAACAATGGGAGATATTAATGGCTTAGAATCTTTTTCATGATGAACATGAAGAGCTTCTTGACAGAAAGGACTTGTACCTTATTTAATTTCTTTCCTTCTTTTTTTTTTTTTTTTTAAGTGGGCCCCATACTCAAAATGGAGCCCAGCACAGGACTTGAACTCATGACCCTGAGATCATGACCTGAGCTGAGATCAACTGAGATTGATTTGAGCTGAGAGAAGATTTTCTCTTCTGTAGAGAAAAGCATGGTGTCCTTTTTTTTTCTGTTTCTGGAAGCATTTTTTGCTTTTAATTCAAATATATTATGAATAGTTGGTAAATGGTATTCTAATCTGGCTAAAAAGATATGTAACTGTATGTATCTCATAAAAAATATTTTTTGGATGAGGATCAGGACACTAGAAGAATTATAGAGACTTTGCGGATAGTGTAAATCAGGAGTTAATTTAACAACTGAACAATTTAGATAAGCTCATCATCTCATGGCAAATTCCATCAAGCATCATTGAGTGCCTACCATTTGTTAGGACTGGGTAAACAAAGAAGAATGAAACATGCCCTGTGTTCTCAAGGAGCTTGTAATCAAGGGGAGGAAATAACAGCTACAACACTTTCTTGGGAAAGAAGACCTAGGGAGCTTATAAGTTCCTAAAAATGGATGGAGACAGTACCTTTTTGTGTTTTTTTTTTTTTTTTTTTTTTTGGACAAGAAGGCCATCACCAGGCCGAAAAGAGTAGGAGGAAGTACACAGGTCACCAAAAGTACAGAAGTAACCAAGCCTGAAGGACGTGACATGTCCAAATATGTGTAAAGCAAGGCACTGGCGGAGGAGAAGTAGGAGAGTGAGGCTTGGGAGGTGGGAAGAGGTTAAACCCCAAGTTAACGTTGCATCGTGACTGAAATCACAATAATGATGATATCTAACATTTATGGAGTGTGCACAAATGTGCATTAGAAACTTTCTTGCTTGAGGAGTGGATTTTATCCTCTAGGGGCTAGGGGGCCAATGAAGGGTTTTAGGGAGAATTATGACATGCTGAAACATGTGGTTTAGATACGTAGTGGCTGAGTGCAGAGTTGTAGAGAAGAGAGAGGAGGCAGTGGGGGCACCGGTAGGAAGCTCTGTGGTGGGTAGACCTAGAGCAGATGAAGAAATAGGGTGTCACTGTATCTGCTGCCTCTCCATAAGCTTTTTGCCTTCCCTAGGCCTCCGTGCAAATGCCACTCTATGAAGCCTTTCCTGACCACCCTGTTTAAAATGTCAACCCCAGGGGCACCTGGGTGGCTCTGGTCATGATCTCAGGATCCTAGGATTGAGCTCCACATCAAGCCCCACACTGGGCTGTTTGCTCAGTGGGGAGCCTGCTTCTTTCTCTGTCACATAAATAAATAAAATCTTAAAAAAAATTAAAAAAGAGTCAACCCCAGCTTCACTCCCTCCTTGTCTTTCCTGCTTAATTTTTTTCCCCCATAGCACTATTATGTTACATATTCACTCATTCATTCAGTTGTAGTAGAATTTAAGCTCTTAGAGAGCTGGGATTTTTGTCTGATTTGTTCAGTGCAGTTTTACAAGGTACTGAGATTAGGACCTGGCTTATCATAGATAGTAAATATTGTTGAAGGAAAGAGTGATCGTGGGAAGGGAAGAAGGGATGGGTTTGAAAGACGTTTCAAAGATCAAAGTCATGTCTCGGGAGAAGCATAAACATAGCAATCTACAGTTAGTTAGCTAAGCAGTTCTTACCCTTGTAAGAAGTGAAGTATTTAGTTGGGGAATGCTTGTAAATTGAGTTTCCACTTAAGGAAGCTAAAGAGATCTTTGCTAAGCATTGGATTTGGACAGTAATTATAGTAATGAGCTAGAAATTACAGTTTTTCTCAACCTGCTCGCTGACATAAACCCCAAGTTAACATTGCTTCATGAATCAGAATTGAGCATGCATGAATGTACGTGCACCAGGCATCAGATATATGCTCTTTTATTCCTTAAAGCCTGCAGCCTTTCCACTTCAAGTGTGAATTCTAGACCTATTACTGCTTATAGTGAAGATCAGCTTTAGCTTTAATTCTATTTCATAACTACTAACTATAATGACATTATTACTGCATATGATATTTGAGTTTGGGATTCCATGTTTAGGATTTGATAGCCAGGGTTGTGTGTGGAGATATCAGGATTGTCTTATTTAATTGGCTGGGCAGAATCTGTGGTGTAGTCCTGATAGAGTTGTGAAGGCACTCTACGTAGGTTCTTGGGATTGGATTTAGAAACATTCTCTTTACTTTTATGAATTTGTAAGCCTCTGTTTTGAGGCTTACAAAAACCCCATTCTACTTTTCGTTAATAGCAAGAATTTAAAACTCCAGCAGCCGCCTGGCAGATAGATCCACGTGGAAGACAGTGGTGATGTGTGGGAATTTAGGCTTCGTGCTTCCAGATCCTCTCAATTTTTAAGAGAATTCTTGATGTGGAATCTTCTGATTTTTGACTTTTGGTCAATACTGTGAGGACTAACGAAAAGATAGCTGTGGGCTATATTTGGGCCTGTGGACCTTAAATGTGTGACTCCTGGTTTGGAGGCTGGGGTTTGCATCTGGATAGAAAGAGTAAGGAGACAAGAGAGTTAATTTCATGCTCAGTAAAAACTTTTTTCTGTTAAATCCTGTCCAATCAAGGAGAAATCCAACACAATAAAACTGGAGAAATACGGGTTCATAAAATTAGAAATCAGAGATACCCACAAATACTGAGAGAAGTAATTATTTCTTTTTTGGAGTCTAAAATTAGTCTTTCAGTAATCTAGCCTAATCTGTTGGATACCTTGGAGTTATTTTAACATGTAATTATTAAAATGAATATGTATTATTCTGTTAACATAGATATGAAATATATTTCAACCCGCCTGCCAAGTTCACCAATATTGTTTTAAATCTTTGACCAGATTTAAACATTCTTAGAGCTCAAGTGGACAGTAGATTAAAATTTACTCTGTTTGTGTGTTTGACAGATGGGAAGAAGCAGGTGATTTGCAAATGACAGAGTTAATAGTGAGTGTCTTCTTTGAATTACGCTACCCCAGTGTTTGTAATTGAAATTGTGGAATTTATAAACAGGAGTTTTCATGTTTCTAAAGTTTTGTGATTGCAAAATATGCCCTTTGTGGTTCAGTGGCCATATTTTTTGGATGTTCCTCTGTTCTCAACCAATTATAGTTTGTGTGGGGGAAAGATTCTTGTAGAAGAGGATTATCAAACTGTCTTTTTCTCTTGATTTAAAGCAAGGACTGCATATCAGAGATAGTGACCCAAATGTTCTTCCTTTTTTTAAGGCCCCCTCCCCCCTCAACTTCTGGGATACTCCACACCATGCATTTCTGATCTTTCCTTGCATTCCCTGGATGCATTTCTGTCTTCATGTAATGCGTTTCATTATAGTTATCTCCTAGTTTATTCGAAGGTGAGGTTTGTATTTGTTCTTTGTTTGTTTTATTGTTTGGGGGATGATTTTAGAGAGTGGAAATGGTGGTAGAAAAATGGTTTTATTTTATTGGGAATAAATGAGATTGAGTGTAACATAAGGAACCTAATTTAGATTGGATGCTTAAAAGAGATGAAGGTAGGGAAATAATAATTAAGCGGAGAAACAATGTATGGATAGGAGTTATCCTCAAGATTTCAAGGCAGAAAGAAAATCATGAATGAAAGTCCTGAGGCTAGAAAATTGGGCACCCGGGGACAGTCGGAGGTGGTCAGGGTGGGTGAAAGTCAGACAGCACTGGATTGCGGGTAAGACAGAAGCAGAGGCCAGGCCATAGGGAGAGCTTGCTGAGTAACAAAGAGCCTTGTGTTGGATACTGATAAATGAGGAGAAGTATACTCTGTCTTTAGAGCTTATAATCTGGCTAAGGAGGTGACCCATGTATTAAAAAGTTTATATCATGTGACCAAATAATAGGTAGGATGTGAGCAATATGGATAGTTTTGACTATGGGAGGAATTAGGGGAGGAAAACTCACTTTCGGCTGGGGTTCTTGTGGAAGGTTTCTTAAGGGAGCTAGAGTTTGATCTGGGTTTTCTCATGAGGTAGAGCTTGAACAAACAGAGATGTCTGAGGGAGTGGCATTATGAGTGTAGGTCTGTGGAATACAGAAGTATTAGGGGTAGGATGTCCACTAGCTTGCTGGAGAGGAGGAATCCTCTAGAGCTGTGATGTGGGAGATAATGCTTGACCAGTAACTTGGTTTACCTCTGATGTACCAGGTATTTGCAAGTATCAGTGCTAGAAATAACCAGAAGTAGAACTTATTGAATGCTTGGTGTTTGTGTTCTTATTCTAGATAAAGAGAGCTCTACAACTGATCGAGTGTATAATTTCTCCTTCCTTCCACAACATCCTCACCAGCTACTTTTCTCTTGTCATATAGTTCCACGCATGGGAGCTGGCCATTTAACACAGTGTTAATTGTATTGGAGATATATCTCTCTTCTTTTAGCTTTCTCCAGTGGATCCTACCAAATTCTGCCTCTAAGCTGACCTAGAACAAGTCTGCTTCTCCTACCCCCAAATGTGTGAGCCCCCTCAAATCTGAAGGTGGCATCATGTCTTCCTTGAGTCTTCCCTGCACCCGGCTACATTATTTCTAGTCCTTTCATCTATTCTTTCAGTGGTAATGTTTTCAAACCCTCCTATATATCCTGTTCTCCTAGATATTCTACTTTATCAATAATGCTTTTAAAATTTATTCTTCAAAACTGAAGCGAGTACTCCAAATGCCGATGAAACACTAAACAGGCCTTTTAGTGATATTTGTACTTATTAAAGCTGGCGAGATAAGCAAAGATTGACTCTTTGGTGAGTCTAGTCAGTGTTGAAAATTTTAGTCATATCCAGCTTTATTCCTTGTGCAGAAAGCACATCAGGGGATGGGTGACCAAGAAAAAATTAACGATCATCACACAGATTGTTGTTTGGTTGCTGGTACTGCCAGCTAAGTCTGAAAAAAGCAACAATATCATTACGTAGTACGGCTGTATCAGAATAAGCTCTTTGTGATGTATACATCCGTTATGGAGTGAGTTGGAGAGAGTTGGAGAGAGATCCTGTTAAAACAGAGATTCCAAATATTTCTAATTGTGAAGGTTTCAGAAACTTAAATCATCAAAATTAAAAGAGGTGTTGATATTTGTATATTATGTTCAATTTTGGTAGTTGGACAGCATAATTGATCTGTAACTTGTAATTCTGCTGATACTGCTCTATGTTTTATACGTACAGGATGTTGTGTGGTTTATTTTGGATCCAAATTGATTTTATTTTTATTATGGTCAAATGTGTGAGCCTCCTCAAATCTGAAGATGACATCATGTCTTCCTTGAGTCTTCCTGCATCCAGCTACGTTATTTCTATTTCTTTGAGCTATTCTTTCAGTGGTAGTGTATATTATTATCAAAAGTATCAGTAAACATTTCCAAAGATCACAATTTATATAAAATAGTCATTAAATTTGTTCTTCATATTGTGATATTTAAAAAATTACTAGTGTAATTGGACTTAATTTTATGATGTAATGTATTATTTAAATGAGAAGTGAGCTATACCGATAAACCAGGTCAGTAAAAAGAAGGAGATGAGTAGCTTTTCCATAAATAACTGTTCCACTCAAATAACTGTTCCACTCAAACATTTGTTTCCCAAGTTTACCTCTTCCTAAAAAGCACATCTGTCCATGTAGATCAACCTGGGCTGTTAACATCTCCAGTAACTAGACAGTCACCATTTGGGAAACAGTAATTGTTGAAAGCAAGATTCATCAATGATGCTCAAATTCTTGGGTGAAAGTATGATGAGAGATGATATTTATATAGTCCCAAAGTCTCCCCCAATAAGAAAAATGTACAAAGAGAAAACTAGTGCTGTTATATGGAGAAACCTAGTAGATGCAGCCATAAGCAAATGATCATAGAGTTACCATCCTCAGTTAGGAGACGTGGATGGCCATCATCGTGTACTTCCTGGTGTGAGGCACTGAAAAGGACACATTACCTGTAGCGTTGTGCCAGCCAAAACGCATAACCCAAATTTAGTAATGAAGAAGAATTAGAGAAACCCACATTGAAGGACATTCTACAGAATAATTGGCCAGTACTTGTCAAGTGTTAGGGTCATGAGAGACAGACTGTCCCAGATGGGAGGAAACAGACAGCCGCAAGCAAGGTGTGATCCCCGGTCCAGAAAAGGGACATCAGTGGGGTACAGTTGGCAAAACATTTGTTTAAGGTTCGCTCTAGATTGTTTAATAAGGTTTGTGTTGATAGTTAATCCCTGGTTTTGATCATAATGACTGTGGTTATATAAGACATCCACATTTGGGGAAGCTGGGTGAAGGATACACAGGAATTCTTTGTACTATTTTTTGGAATGTTTTGTGAGTCTGAAGGTTTTAAAATGAAGTTAAGCAACAACAACAACAAAAAGTAATTCAACTCAGCTGATAGAAACTAAGACTTTCATGTTTTTACTTTGTCATGGCTCTTTTTGATTGGTCAGAACTGGTTTCCTTTGCTTCTTGAATCTCTGCTGTAAGCTGGATAGCTTAAGTTTCTAAACAAGGGATTTGGGGAGAAGTTAGCCATTACCATATTGGCTTGCAACTATACCTTGAAAGGTTTTGTTTCATTAATTAATTTACTTATTTATTTTTGTGTGGAGCTGTAATTACATCTTTGGGTTTCCAGTGGCTCTCTAGGTTATTTGAGCTTGACTGATGTAGTCACCAAAATCCCTAGCTGGAAACTTAGCTCTGTAATTAATCTACTGGTTTGTTTCTGTTTTTATTATTAGGTTCTGAATTCAGGTTAATCTCATGGATTTTTCTGTGATGTGTCCTGTATTATTGAATTTTGTATTTGTTGATTGTCTCTTAGGAAGAGCTGATTTTTGCATAGAATATTTTATTTAAACTTGAAATATCATACTAACTATCTTATTTTTCCCTCAGAAAAGACAGTCTGGAGTTTAAGTAAACTTACACTGGCATAAGCACTAAGTGGTAACCTTTTATTGGTAATAATTAGAATGAAGGAAATTAATACATTGAGAAAGGTTTCTGTTAGCAAGAACAGTTGTTAATGTATGACTCATAGATTAAGTCTAGAAGAAACTTGACGAGGCTGTTTCCATCAGTGTGAAAGAGGGGAAGAATGTGGACTTTGGGAATCAGAAGACCTAGTTTGACATCTCCTTACTGCTTATTATTGTGTCTTGGATAGGTTCATTTAACTTTTCTGAGCCTTAAGTTTCTCATCTCTAAAACTGAAAAAGACAAATAACCATATGATTTTACTCATATGTGGAATCTTAAAAAACCAAATTAAATGAATAAATAAACAAAAAGCAGAATCAGAGCTATAAATATAGAGAACAAATTGATGGTTGCCAGCGGGAAAGGGGGCGGGCGTGAATGGACAAAATGGGTGAAGGGGTGTAGGAGATACAGGCTTCTTGTTACGAAATGAGTAAGTCATGGGGATGAAAGGGGCAGCACAGTGGTATAGTCAGTGATACTGTAACAGCATTGTGTGGTGACAAATGGTAGCCACACTTGGGGTGAGCATAGCATAGTGTAGAAACTTGTACAGTCACTAGTTGACCACTTGAAATTAACGTAATAGCATTGAATATAGTCAGCAATAACAGCAACAACAAAGCCCTGAGAAACAAAAAAGGAAAGAACAAAGATGATAGCATACATCAGTGACCTCTACCATTATCTCACAGGTCTTTTTGTCAGGAAGTTTTTCTGTATCTCGTATTCTAGAGAAAGTACTTTCTTTTATATGTCAGCCACATCAGCTGTCACCCAAGAATCTGTTGGACAAGTGTCACTCTTTGGTAGACTTTCCTTGGTGTTTTCATGTTCTTACCTGAAATTATTTGATGCAAATTAGTATTAAGTTTTTTTTAGAAGAAAATTTTTTATGAGACAGAGGGACAAAAGTTGTATTGACAATTAGAAGGAAATACTTCTGTGTCAGTTTCCTTTCAGGTTTTAGATTTGAGTTGACATTTGGTCCTTGGAGAGAGAACAATTATTCCTGAAGCTCCAGTTATTGTTTTTGTCTCTGGTTTCTAAAGTTCTTTCCTTTATTCCTAAGTTTTTTGATTTTGACATTGTACCATGGTTATGAAAGTGAACATCATTGTATTAAGGAATTAGACAATGAAGTGTTTCACATAAAGAGGCATGTCTGCAGCTTACTCTCAGATGATTAGGAAGGAACTAATATATATATTATATGTGTGTGTGTATTATCTATCTGTGTATAGAGGAGGGGAGGTGGAGGGGGGAATGATATAATAGCTATGGTAATGTTAACACTTGGTGAATTTGGGTGAAGGGAGTTCTTTGTGCCTTTCTTGCAACTTTTCTCTGAGTTTAAAACTATCTCCAGAGTATACTGGGTTTAGTTATGTCTCTGTACTCTGAGGAGTTATGAGTCACAGTTTTGGGGTGGGGAAGTTATCTTACCTGGGTAAGATAGATCAATAGGGAATAAGTGAGTAAGTCAGTAAGTAATAATTCACTGGCAAAAAATTAGTTGTTCCTTTAATAAAACCGTTTTTTCTTAGCCAAAGCAGAATTTTTTTTTAAAAGATTATTTATTTATTTATTTTTTTTACAGAGATCACAAGTAGGCAGAGAGGCAGGCAAAGGGGGAGGAGGAAGCAGGCTCCCCACTGAGCAGAGAACCCGATGTGGGGCTCTATCCCAGGACCCTGAAATCCTGACCTGAGCCAAAGGCAGAGGCTTTAACGCACTGAGCCACCCAGGTGACCCCAGAATTTGTTTTTTTATAGAGGGGCCTATATAGTGAGCTGCTACAGTATCAAAGCAGAGAAAACTACCTGGAAGCAAAGTCAGATGATAAAAAGTAAAGACTCTTTAAATTATATATTTACAAGACCGATACAAGGATAAGCAGAATGTGTAAGGCAGAAATGTTAGGACTTTAAAAATTATCCAGGGCTCAGATAATGTTTTTTCTTCTTGAGAGATACAAGTTAGTATTTTATAATTAAGGACTCTACCCTACTAATTCATAGGTATTCATTTTTCCTTTATTTTAAATTGCTATTTGATTTCAAAGTTAATATTTTGTATTGCTAAAAATTTACATGGTATTTATTATCATTTTACCCATCAAAATTGTCTTCTAACCAAAAGAAAATTTTTTTGAACTCTCTCCTTCTTTCATGTCCACAATGACATCTCTTTTGGAAATGCAGAAGCCAGCCAAAGGTAAGAGATTTGCTTTATTATGCAAAAAATGCTTGTAAAGATCTTACGTGCATATTTTTGAAGGGTTGTTAATTTTCTTCTCAGAAAAGAAATCTCTCTTGTCACTTTTATAAAAGTAATGCAAGCTGTCAGCCTTTTCATAAACCCGAAATCATTTATTGGCATGGGAGGGCCTGAAGGTTTATGGAAAAGCTGTATTTGTACTTTGACCAATTCTGGCCAGTTTCCTGGCAACTACAACACAGATTCCTTTTGTGCTCCACTGTTCATGGATTGGCTTGAAACTGGTCGTTCCAGACTGTGGTCAGTACCGTGCTAGGCAGACTGATCTATGTTGTTCCCCAGACAGCTGGGGACACATTCTCAGGCCAACAGAAAGCTGCCCTGGCCCACAGTTTCTTCAGGCAGATGTGCTTTCATTTTAGATTTGAGCCCAGATTCTAAAGAAACTTCAGTGGAGTGCGTCAGTTCTTGTATATTTTAAGGAGTTTATAGGTTTGTGAAAGTGGACACAAGGACTATATTTTTGAATTGACCATTTGCTGCCATTACTTGGAACTCGTCAGGAAATTCAGATTTTTATCTACATTCTTGGGATTTTGTTTTTGAGTCTGCAGTTGAATTGTAATTCCATTTTCTATTGTTGCTAAAATATGTATAGACACGGTTCTTGGGAACTTGAGTAATGTTTTTTAATAGTTTAATATGGCACTGGATTTCTTTATATATATAAAAATCCTATTTATTTTTTATCTTTTATCTTTTTTCTGAAAAGGTTTTGGATTATTTCTATTTTCTGATTTCTCATCTTTTTTCTGAAAAGGTTTTGGATTATTTCTGTTTTCTGATTTTTTTTGATGGAGCTGGAGACTGGAGATTGCTGTAAAGATGTGAGGAAATGTTACACAACATTTTAAAACTGTTCATGTTTTATTTAATTCAGTTGTGTCTTAATGTTGAGAGGAATTGTTGACTTGACATAAAAAGTATGGAAGGATCAACACCACATTACTAACATAGTGGTTATATCTAGGGAGAGGTATGCTTGGTGAATGGGGAGATTTTTATTTTTTACATTTATGTTTTTGTGTTATTTGACTTTGTGCACTGTGTGTTCCTTTACTGTTGTTGAAAAAGTTTTTTTTTTTTAATTTTAAAGGAATAATATTTAGAAAGCAAAGGGTTTGTCTGCTTTAGGAAATTCTTGGATGATGATTCCTATAACAATTTAAAGATTCCTGTAATTGCAAAACTGCTAGAACTTAAAGAAGACTATTCAGTATTGTGAGTAAGTAAGAACTAAGTGTTCATTAGTTCCTAACTTTGTACCAGGCTGCAGTGCTTTCATATAATTTGGGGAATGGAGCCAAGCCAGCCTAGTGATAAACAGCCCCCTGGTGGAAAGGCTGGTTTGCAACCCCAGCTTCCCTACCTGCCAGCCATCAGGTTCTTCATTCTTTGTACCTCAGCGGCCCATGAACAGGGTGTAGCACCTGTATCGACTCTTGTAATGGTTACTTTAATGGTAGCTTCTCTACTGGAACTGAGATTCAGAAATGCAGTTGTTAAGGAAATCCCTAAATTAAAAAAAGAAAGAAAGAAAGAAAACCCGTAATAATCGAGAGAGGAGTGCCATATAGAGCCTGCTCTTTGATAAGTACACACATATGGTGATGGCATCTTTGAAGTGAGAGTTAAGCTTACAAAAAAAGAAGCAGGGTAGTTTCTATGTAACCTTATTAAGAACAGAATTAAATAAAATTATAAGAGACAAGAGTTGAAAGAACAGAAGAAACCTAATTTTGGACTTCATACTTTATTTCTTCTCACCATGCTGTAATGATTCTCACTACAGCTGACGAGTATAGCTTGAAAAGCAGCCCCTACCTGAAATTGTGATACACGCTCCTTTGGGACCACCTGCCATCTTCCTTTTCCTTTTCTTCCTCTCCCTGTTGGGAGTGTTGCTAACACAGTGAGCCACAACTCTTGACAAATAACATGTTTAGCTTTGGAAGCTTGTGGAGCATTAGTAATGTCCAATGCAGTGCTTCAGCATAGCTTCTGGATAGCTTCTGGGCCCCAGGGCTCTTGCCTCTTCCTGGGTCTTGTCAGCCACTAGGCTTCACCTGGCCTTTTGGGCCTAGCTTTCCCATTACTGCCTCCTTCCAGGGAACAAACGCCTCCCCTGCCTGTTGTTTTGCACAAAGATATGAGTGTTCTGATCATTTCCTGCTTTAAAGGTCCCTTTAACCAGTTGTCCTGGTGGTTGCCCCCAGAGTCCTCTAGTAGCTCATTTAGTTGTTCTCCTGGTGCTGTTTCAGAACTGGTCTTGCCTTTGGATGCATCTTCTTCTGTAGGGTTTTGGCCTGTGATCTCCATGTGGCCCTCACTCCACCCTGTCCTATCCCTCATCGGTCTCACTGCAACTATTTTTCGGGGAGTCTCAGTTTCTCCATAGGTAAAGCAAGCAGTCTAGCTTTCAAAAACTTAATTGTCCTTTCCCCTCTTCTTCCTCCTTTTGGCCCTTTCCCTTCATCTCTCCCTGCATCATTTTGAGCTAATTTCAGGTAGCAGCGGGATGTAGGCATGCACACTTAATATACCACCTTAATCTAATCTCCTTTCTTTAAAAAATTAACTTTTAGACCTTTGGTCCAGGTAGCCTTGTAGATAGCAGGGAGTCTGCTTGTCCCCAGCCCTCTTTCTCTGCCCCTGGCCCCCACTTCTGCAAACTCTCCCTCTCTCAAATTTGGGGAAAAAAAAAAAAAGACTTTACCTTTTTTTTTGAAGATTTTATTTATTTATTTGACAGTTCAGACAGATGCAATCTCCTGCCAACTCCAAATTCAACAGAGACAGAGAAAATATATTTTTTAAAGATTTTATTTATTTATTTGATAGAGAAAGATCACAAGTAGGCAGAGAGAGAGAGAGAGAAGCAGGCTCCCTGCTGAGCAAAGAGCCTGATGTGGGGCTCAATCCCCGACCATGAGATCATGACCTGAGCCGAAGGCATCAGCCTAACCCACAGAGCCACCCAGGTGCCCCAGAGAAAATATTTTTAAAATACTAAAATCATGTCATCATATTAAAAAACAGCATAATGTAACTTCAGGGACTAGCAGCAGGCTGGGGCTGAAGCCAAGTATTTACTGGGTCTTGGGATCAGAGGGAGGTTCTTGGAGGTGATAGAAGTTCTTCTCTTGTAGATTAGAGGGGCCTGATGTATGGGTGAGGACTGGAGAACTCACCATGTGAAAACTGATTTGAGTGAGGTTCCAACATGAATGAAGGCTTAAGGAAAGGGTTCTGGCCACCAACACTGAACTGTCTGTGTAAATCAGAGGGCTTGGAGACGTTGGACTTTGGGAGGACCAAAATCTGGGCTTTGGCAACTAGGAGTGGCAGTGTAAAGGTGGCCAGAGGGAGAGGAAAAAAACAAGCA
Organism: Mustela lutreola; assembly: GCF_030435805.1. Classification (NCBI taxonomy): domain Eukaryota; kingdom Metazoa; phylum Chordata; class Mammalia; order Carnivora; family Mustelidae; genus Mustela; species Mustela lutreola. Next base: position 152,454,117 of record NC_081290.1, on the reverse strand, counting down.
ACCACGTAAACCACAAAACACAAACTCGCAATTCAGATGCGCTTGCAAACTAACGTATAAGGGCCCAAGAGGAAAACTGTCAACAGGAAGAGAGGCAACAGACTCCAAAAATTGGAGAGTTTGAACTACAAGCTTAAATGATTTTAAAAACAATTACACTTGGGGTGCTTGGGTGTCTCAGTCAGTTAAGCGTCTGCTTTGCCTCAGGTCATGTTCTCAGGGTCCTGGGATCGAGCACTGCCTTGGGCTCTCTAGATAGCAGGGAGTCTGCTTGTCCCCAGCCCTCTTCCTCTGCCCCTGGCCCCCACTTCTGCAAACTCTCTCTCTCTCAAATTTGGAAAAAAAAAAAAAAAAAAGACTTTACCTTTTTTTTTTTTTGAAGATTTTATTTATTTATTTGACAGACAGAGATCATAAGTAGGCAGAGAGGCAGGCAGAGAGAGAGGGGGAAGCAGGCTCCCTGTGGGGCTCAATCCCAGGACCCTGAGATCATGACCTGAGCTAAAAGCAGAGACTTAACCCACTGAGCCACCCAGGTGTCCCTAAAAAAAAAAAACTACACTTAAAATCCTTTGAGACTTGATTGTAAATATGAAATCCAAAAAAAGAAAATTCAATGAAAAAAACTTAAAAGAGTGCCCCCCCCCCAAATAACCACAACCAACCATGCATATTTTGGAAAGTAGTAAATGTAAAAGATCCAAACAGATATCATCTGTGATGTCCCACTAGATGGTATTAACCACTAACCATTTTCCCATGTGTATTCTTTTTTTTTTTAAAGATTTTATTTATTTATTTGACAGAGAGAGATCACAGTACACAGAGAGGCAGGCAGAAAGAGAGAGAGGGAAGCAGGCTCCCTGCTGAGCAGAGAGCCCGACGCGGAACTCGATCCCAGGACCCTGAGATCATGACCCGAGCCGAAGGCAGCGGCTTAACCCACTGAGCCACCCAGGTGCCCTCCCATGTGTATTCTTAACTACTTTTTATCTGTACAGATTTTGGTACAAACATGGGATCATGGTCCAGACTTTCATAACTTTTCCATTAATATGGAACATTTTCTTACCAGTGTTCCACAGTCTTGAAATTATGCAATATTGCATGTGGGTGTGTTGTGATTTTTTGAATCTGCTATTTTATAACTACTTTTACCATGCCATAGTAATCATCTTTACATTTTATTCTTTTAAAAAATCTTCATTTTGGGGTGCCTGGGTGGCTCAGTGGGTTATCGGCTCAGGTCATGATCCCAGGGTCCTAGGATCAAGCCTCGCATCAGGCTCTCTGCTCAGCGGGAAGCCTGCTTCCTCCTCTCTCTCTGCCTGCCTCTCTGCCTACTTGTGATCTCTCTCTCTGTCAAATAAATAAATAAAATCTTTAAAAAAAATAAAATAAAATAAAAAATCTTCATTTTCTCTGAGAAAAGTAAAAATGCAGAGAATCCATAGAAACAAAGAAGACAAAGATCACTAATCTTATCATGCAGAAATAAACTTTCTATGTGTAACTATGTGTGTGTTTGCATGTATATGTGTATACGATAGCCATCATATTATAAATACTGTTTTGTAACCTCTCCTTTTTTCACCTAACATCGTGAAGAGTTTTCCACGTGAAATAAAGGTGTTGTCATTTTAGGATGTTTAGTTGTTCATTGTAAAACTGTACCATAAATAATTCAACTAACCTCCATTGTTAAGACAGTAAGGTACTTTTATTTCACTACTGCGAACAGTGTTATCAGTGTTATAGCACTGTTTATTATAAGTATGGTGAGGTTTTGTTCTTAGTATATACCATATTTTATTTTTCAACAGGTGTTTGCATATGATCACTGTTTCTGGTCTATGGATGAATCAGTCAGAGAAAAATATGCAGGTAAGTACAGCATCCTATTAACTACTATAGAAAAGGTGTTTTGATTTTTTTTCCCCACAAAGTATTAACAGCATTATTTTGTGTAGCGATAAGACCTGTATTGAGAATTTCCTCCTGCCTCTGCTGTTTTTACATTTTTGGGGAAATTGGAGATTGACTGTGTGCTGTTCTTGTTATAAGACAGTAAAGGTAAATTAATAGGGTACACAGGTTATTGAACACATTCCTAGACCTTACATGGGACATGGAGCACACACTAGCCACTTTGACTCCCTTAGATGTCTGTGATGTGGTCTACAGAGGCAGCTTGGTATAGGAAAGTTGAGCAAGGGGAAAAGGAAACCTACAGTTTAGTCTAGGCTCTGCTCCTGCCTGCTTGGAATTCTGTTATTCTCTTACCCTCCTCAGCAACACTGTCTCAAGCTTCTTTACACCACAAATTTAGGACTACAGGGACAGCCTTTTAATTGGCTTTATTCCTAACTGCGTGTGACACCTGTTTCTAAGCAATACCTTTTAAATATTGAGGGTCATATTGTATTGGCTTTTGTCATGAGACAGAGTAGTACTGCAGCTGGTTCAGAAAGTTAAGGTTAATTTACTCTAGCTGGCCCGATGGATTGCTTACGGATTCCTTCTGTATCGGAAGTAAGATGATGATATACTCATCTGGGAAATTAACTAGGAAGTGGGGCATAATGGAATGTTATTTATAGCATTCAAAGTATAACAAACATAACATCCAGTTCTTTCGTGTTTTATTCAAGACTCAAAGAGAGGTTGAATGACTTCTGTTATTAACATATTTAATTCAGCCTGTGGAGGAGAATTTCAACCTATTATTTTTGTTCATGATTAAAAGCCAGAAGACATTTTCGAGGTATTCTTCCCTCCTCTGGCTGGTGTGTACTGTAGGCTCTATAATTAAAAATTACCATTGAGGAAAAGGAGAGCAAATTGATATGTATGGTTGTTTTGAATTCTAGTACCCACTGAATAAAACATTAGCTGGTGGTATATAGTTGAATTCAGGTGCATGGAGGTCCCTAGTATGAATTTTGGGTATTTATAGTCATTGTTTATAAAATTAGCAGTTCATTAGCTTTTTGCTTTGCAGAGAATTTTTGTCCAGTATTTATTAATTCAAGTTCATATTATCAGGAACTTTTTACTCATTTCCTATCATGTGCTAACTAGAAATACTTGAAAGCCATAAGCTTTTGCAAGTATTCATCGAGTCTAAAAATCTTGTTTGGAGATAGTTTGAAAAAGTGCATCTTTAATTGTTTATAGTTTTCCAAAAAATTTTACATATGTAGTTTTGGCTTAAAATACCCTTTCTTTCTTAATTAATTAATTAATTAAATTTGTATTCATTTATTTATTTAATTTATTTTAAAATTTTATTTTTTTTATTATGTTCCATTAGCCAGCATATAGTACATCATTATTTTTTGATGTAGCGTTAAATGATTCATTAGCTGCATGTAACACCTAGTGCTCATCACCACAAGTGCCCTCCTTATATACATCAGAAAAATACCCTTTCTCATTCTTTTTCTCTCTGTCTCTTTTAGGTCAAGATGATGTTTTCAAGTGCCTTGGGGAGAATATCCTTCAGAATGCTTTTGATGGTTACAATGCATGTATCTTTGCCTATGGACAGACTGGTAATGTTAAATAATAATATATTTTTTATTAAATATATATAATATTAAATATAAATATTTAAGCTTTAAAGATTATAACAGAGAAAGTAACAAAGGGAATACATATTGTTAGCATCTTATCAGTTACAGTTGATAAGGAGCATTTGACTTTTCTACCTCTGCGGTTCTCAGGGAAGAAAATCTATTTAAAGTGAAGGAGTCACTTTTATAAGGGTATATACCTATAGCTTCGCCAATTGAAAACTATTGTATAGCTTCTCCAGTTGAAAACTATTCTTTATGGAAGAATGCTTCTGATATTTTTTAAGAGGCAGTATGTGATGTGGTTAAAAGCACATGGATTCTGAGCCAGGGTAGGCCATCTCCAGCCCAGCTCCTGTGAAACTTACATGTCAGTTTCCTTACCTATAAAACGTTGGTGAATATAGGCCTTCCCTATAGGGTTGTCACAATGAGTTAACATCAAAAACTCATAGAAAAGGCCTAGTCCTTGAGAAGTGGTGTTTTGGTTTTAGTTATTAGGCATTGATAAAGCGTCAAGTGATAAAAGCAGCAATTTGTAAATTAAAAATATCTTTATAAAAGCATTGCTGCTAAAGAAGGAAAAAGAGTTCTTAAGTTGGAGTATCATGATTTAATGTTTTCCTTTCTATTTTCCTGTGTGTTCTGACTTTTCTTTAATGAATACATATTGTTGGTACAACGAGAAAATAATTTTATAGTAGAAAAAGAAGATTACTCTTTGGTTTCTACCCTGTAGCCAGAGGGTAGTAAGTGACTTTGCTCTGGGGCCTATAGGGATACTGTGTATTTTTTGTGCTATGATTAGTGGTTGGGAACAGTCACAATAGTATTCATCATATGGATCTTCCCAGTTAATTTTAGAAAGCTGCTCAGACCTCACTGTTTTTTTGGTTGTTTTAGGTACCTTTTTTTTTTAAAGTGTGAAATGGTTTAAGAATGTTTTTATTCCCTTCCTAAAAGATATTTACTTTAGATTTTACATGTGTAATAGGAAAGCTTCTGTATTTAGTAGTCTCATCATTTTATTTGGGTATATTTTTTAATTTTCTTTTGGGCATTTTGCTAAGTGCTTATGAGCAATGGAAAGAGGGTTATGTATTTAAACTTCTCAGACACAGTAATAACTATGATTTCCACTTTTTAGGATCTGGAAAATCTTATACCATGATGGGCACAGCTGACCAACCTGGATTAATTCCAAGACTTTGTAGTGGACTCTTTGAACGAACTCAGAAAGAGGAAAATGAAGAGCAGAGTTTTAAAGTAGAAGTGTCCTATATGGAAATTTATAATGAAAAAGTTAGAGACCTTCTTGATCCCAAAGGGTAAAGGACTTTGGAAACTCTAATGTTACAGCATTGTGGACCAATACATTTAGAATTTGACTCAAGTGAAATTTTTTATATTGAACTCTGATAGAGAGCTATTTATCTAGTGATTGTCTTTGTGCTTTTATCTGTTTATCTAGTTATTGTCCTTGTGACTTTGTTTTTAGTCACATTGAGCGGCTTCCTGAAGCCAGTTCTGGCTTTTGCATTTAAGGCTGAGTTGGGGCAGGGAAGCATTGTCCAATGCACCTATATCTGGCTCATACTGCCTTTTTAAGATATATCCAAAACCACAAACAAAAAATATGCAAGGAAAATCAAGTTACTTAATATCAGACTGGTATCCTTAATCAAGTAGGGTTTTTTTTTTTTTCTTTCTTTTTTAAAAACAAGACCAAGAAATTTCAGGCAGAATTTAACTGTTTTTTCTTTGTAGGCTATGAAGTTAGGGAGAAGCATAATCAGAGATTTAAAACCTGAACTTTAGGATAGTTAATTTTAAAAATTCCCAGAGAAAAAGAGTGTCCCCTTTGATGGCATAGACTTTGAAAGCGAAGTGGTTCAGAAGTATTAGAAAGCCTAAGAAAATGCTGTTCTCACTCTTCCGTCATAACTGAACCTAATAAGGAAGGACATAGCTGAGGAAATCTGTCCATTGCACAGAGTTTCTGAGTCAGATTTTAAGGAAGTGCAACCATAATGAGAAAGAAACCCATAATAACCACAGCCTGTGGCTTAATAGATGAAGAATAGTGTCTGTAAGGTCAGAGGTCAAGTGAGCTGAGGTTGTTACAGAGAATGCGGAGTTACCAGGGGACATTTAGTTATGTTTGGATGAAGAAGTTGATCAAAGAAAGGTGCTCTTAGAAGCAGTGCATTATAGTAATGCTCAGTCAAGAAAACATGTCAGCCTCTCACTGGCATTTGTTTTCTTTGACAAAGATGATCTTTGGGCCTTTCCCAGTGACAATCAATTGGCACTTAAGTGTTTCCCTGTAAAACTTAACATTTGTTGAATGATCATTATTACATGCAGAGCACTATGCAAGTTGGAAAGGAAGATCTCCCAGTGTGGACCGAATGAGAGTTTTAGAAACAAATAATTGTAATACAATACAATAATGTTTTTAAATTGTACAAGGGGCTTACACAAAATAGTAAGCAAAGGGAATGTGGAGAAGAGTCCACAGAAGGTGCTTGATGATTTTTGTTCTAAGTAGGAGTTTGTCCACTGAGAAGTTTGGTGAGAACCATTCAGGCATAGAGGACAGCCTGTGCTAGAGCACAGAGGTATAAGAAATTACTTGCTTGGAGAGTGACCCCGCTGTCCAGTGTGGCCGGAGGGCACCAAGCATGAAAGTCAAAGCAGGAAACAAAAGGAGGCCAGAGGTAGGAAGGTTATAGCCTAGATACCCACATCTTGCTGAATATTGTGTCCTTGTATTTTTCCCAACTCTGCCCTGAATTCTCGCCCTTGCACCTCCTCTCTGTGAGGAGCATCCCTTTCCTTGAGATCCCAGCTAGAAATGCTTAGTGGGGAGGGGTGGAGTCAAGATGGCGGAGAAGTAGCAAGCTGAGACTGCTTCAGCTAGCCGGAGATCAGCTAGATAGCTTATCTAAAGATTGCAAACACCTGAAAATCCATCGGCAGATCGAAGAGAAGAAGAACAGCAATTCTGGAAACAGAAAAACAACCACTTTCTGAAAGGTGTTTTCTTTTTTTAAAAATTCTTTTTTTTTCTTTTCTTTTTTTTTTTTTCTTTTCTTTTTGTTTTTTTTTTTTTTCTTTCTTCCTTTTTGAACCTCTTTTTATCCCCTTTTTCCCCACTCACGATTTTGGATCTCTTCTAATTTGGTTAAAGCATATTTTCCTGGGGTTGTTGCCACCCTTTTAGTATTTTACTTGCCCCTTCATTTACTCTTATCTGGACAAAATGACAAGACGTAAAAATTCAACACAAAAAAAAGAACAAGAGGCAGTACCGAAGGCTAGGGACCTAATCAATACAGACATCGGTAATATGTCAGATCTAGAGTTCAGAATGACAATTCTCAAGGTTCTAGCCGGGCTCGAAAAAGGCATGGAAGATATTAGAGAAACCCTCTCGAGAGATATAAAAGCCCTTTCTGGAGAAATAAAAGAACTAAAATCTAACCAAGGTGAAATCAAAAAAGCTATTAATGAGGTGCAATCAAAAATGGAGGCTAGGATAAAAGAGGCAGAAGAAAGAATTAGTGATATAGAAGACCAAATGACAGAGAATAAAGAAGCTGAGCAAAAGAGGGACAAACAGCTACTAGACCACGAGGGGAGAATTCGAGAGATAAGTGACACCATAAGACGAAACAACATTAGAATAATTGGGATTCCAGAAGAAGAAGAAAGTGAGAGGGGAGCAGAAGGTATACTGGAGAGAATTATTGGGGAGAATTTCCCCAATATGGCAAAGGGAACGAGCATCAAAATTCAGGAGGTTCAGAGAACGCCCCTCAAAATCAATAAGAATAGGCCCACACCCCGTCACCTAATAGTAAAATTTACAAGTCTCAATGACAAAGAGAAAATCCTGAAAGCAGCCCGGGAAAAGAAGTCTATAACATACAATGGTAAAAATATTAGATTGGCAGCTGACTTATCCACAGAGACCTGGCAGGCCAGAAAGAGCTGGCATGATATTTTCAGAGCACTAAACGAGAAAAACATGCAGCCAAGAATACTATATCCAGCTAGGCTATCATTGAAAATAGAAGGAGAGATTAAAAGCTTCCAGGACAAACAACAACTGAAAGAATTTGCAAATACCAAACCAGCTCTACAGGAAATATTGAAAGGGGTCCTCTAAGCAAAGAGAGAGCCTACAAGTGGTAGATCAGAAAGGAACAGAGACCATATACAGTAACAGTCATCTTACAGGCAATACAATGGCACTAAATTCATATCTCTCAATAGTTACCCTGAATGTGAATGGGCTAAATGCCCCTGTCAAAAGACACAGGGTATCAGAATGGATAAAAAAACAAAACCCATCTATATGTTGCCTCCAAGAAACACATTTTAAGCCCGAAGACACCTCCAGATTTAAAGTGAGGGGGTGGAAAAGAATTTACCATGCTAATGGACATCAGAAGAAAGCAGGAGTGGCAATCCTTATATCAGATCAATTAGATTTTAAGCCAAAGACTATAATAAGAGATGAGGAAGGACACTATATCATACTCAAAGGGTCTGTCCAACAAGAAGATTTAACAATTTTAAATATCTATGCCCCCAATGTGGGAGCAGCCAACTATATAAACCAATTAATAACAAAATCAAAGAAACACATCAACAATAATACAATAATAGTAGGGGACTTTAACACTCCCCTCACTGAAATGGACAGGTCATCCAAGCAAAAGATCAGCAAGGAAATAAAGGCCTTAAACGACACACTGGACCAGATGGACATCACAGATATATTCAGAATATTTCATCCCAAAGCAACAGAATACACATTCTTCTCTAGTGCACATGGAACATTCTCCAGAATAGATCACATCCTCGGTCCTAAATCAGGACTCAACCGGTATCAAAAGATTGGGATCATTCCCTGCATATTTTCAGACCACAATGCTCTAAAGCTAGAACTCAACCACAAAAGGAAGTTTGGAAAGAACCCAAATACATGGAGACTAAACAGTATCCTTCTAAAGAATGAATGGGTCAACCGGGAAATTAAAGAAGAATTGAAAAAAATCATGGAAACAAATGATAATGAAAATACAACGTTTCAAAATCTGTGGGACACAACAAAGGCAGTCCTGAGAGGAAAATGTATAGCGGTACAAGCCTTTCTCAAGAAACAAGAAAGGTCTCAGGTACACAACCTAACCCTACACTTAAAGGAGCTGGAGAAAGAACAAGAAAGAAACCCTAAGCCCAGCAGGAGAAGAGAAATCATAAAGATCAGAGCAGAAATCAATGAAATAGAAACCAAAAAGACAATAGAGCAAATCAACGAAACTAGGAGCTGGTTCTTTGAAAGAATTAATAAAATTGATAAACCCCTGGCCCGACTTATCAAAAAGAAAAGAGAAAGGACCCAAATAAATAAAATCATGAATGAAAGAGGAGAGATCACAACTAACACCAAAGAAATACAAACTATTATAAGAACATACTATGACCAACTCTACGGCAATAAATTTGACAATCTGGAAGAAATGGATGCATTCCTAGAAACATATAAACTACCACAACTGAACCAGGAAGAAATAGAAAGCCTGAACAGACCCATAACCAGTAAGGAGATTGAAACAGTCATTAAAAATCTCCAAACAAACAAAAGCCCAGGGCCAGACGGCTTCCTGGGGGAATTCTACCAAACATTTAAAGAAGAACTAATTCCTATTCTCCTGAAACTGTTCCAAAAAATAGAAATGGAAGGAAAACTTCCAAACTCATTTTATGAGGCCAGCATCACCTTGATCCCAAAACCAGACAAGGATCCCACCAAAAAAGAGAGCTATAGACCGATATCCTTGATGAACACAGATGCGAAAATACTCAACAAAATACTAGCCAATAGGATTCAACAGTACATTAAAAAGATTATTCACCACGACCAAGTGGGATTTATTCTAGGGCTGCAAGGTTGGTTCAACATCCGCAAATCAGTCAATGTGATACAACACATCAATAAAAGAAAGAACAAGAACCATATGATACTCTCAATAGATGCTGAAAAAGCATTTGACAAAGTACAACATCCCTTCCTGATCAAAACTCTTCAAAGTGTAGGGATAGAGGGCACATACCTCAATATCATCAAAGCCATCTATGAAAAACCCACCGCAAATATCATTCTCAATGGAGAAAAACTGAAAGCTTTTCCGCTAAGGTCAGGAACACGGCAGGGATGTCCATTATCACCACTGCTATTCAGCATCGTACTAGAGGTCCTAGCCTCAGCAATCAGACAACAAAAGGAAATTAAAGGCATCCAAATCGGCAAAGAAGAAGTCAAATTATCACTCTTCGCAGATGATATGATACTATATGTGGAAAACCCAAAAGACTCCACTCCAAAACTGCTAGAACTTATACAGGAATTCAGTAAAGTGTCAGGATATAAAATCAATGCACAGAAATCAGTTGCATTTCTCTACACCAACAGCAAGACAGAAGAAAGAGAAATTAAGGAGTCAATCCCATTTACAATTGCATCCAAAACCATAAGATACCTAGGAATAAACCTAACCAAAGAGACACAGAATCTATACTCAGAAAACTATAAAGTACTCATGAAAGAAATTGAGGAAGACACAAAGAAATGGAAAAATGTTCCATGCTCCTGGATTGGAAGAATAAATATTGTGAAAATGTCTATGCTACCTAAAGCAATCTACACATTTAATGCAATTCCTATCAAAGTACCATCCATCTTTTTCAAAGAAATGGAACAAATAATGCTAAAATTTATATGGAACCAGAAAAGACCTCGAATAGCCAAAGGGATATTGAAAAAGAAAGCCAACGTTGGTGGCATCACAATTCCGGACTTCAGGCTCTATTACAAAGCTGTCATCATCAAGACAGCATGGTACTGACACAAAAACAGACACATAGATCAATGGAACAGAATAGAGAGCCCAGAAATAGACCCTCAAATCTATGGTCAACTAATCTTTGACAAAGCAGGAAAGAATGTCCAATGGAAAAAAGACAGCCTCTTCAATAAATGGTGCTGGGAAAATTGGACAGCCACATGCAGAAAAATGAAATTGGACCATTTCCTTACACCATACACAAAAATAGACTCAAAATGGATGAAGGACCTCAATGTACGAAAGGAATCCATCAAAATCCTTGAGGAGAACACGGGCAGCAACCTCTTCGACCTCTGCCGCAGCAACATCTTCCTAGGAACAACGCAAAAGGCAAGGGAAGCAAGGGAAAAAATGAACTACTGGGATTTCATCAAGATCAAAAGCTTTTGCACAGCAAAGGAAACAGTTAACAAAATCAAAAGACAACTGACAGAATGGGAGAAGATATTTGCAAACGACATATCAGATAAAGGACTAGTGTCCAGAATCTATAAAGAACTTAGCAAACTCAATACCCAAAGAACAAATAATCCAATCAAGAAATGGGCAGAGGACATGAACAGACATTTCTGCAAAGAAGACATCCAGATGGCGAACAGACACATGAAAAAGTGCTCCATATCACTCGGCATCAGGGAAATACAAATCAAAACCACAATGAGATATCACCTCACACCAGTCAGAATGGCTAAAATCAACAAGTCAGGAAATGACAGATGCTGGCGAGGATGCGGAGAAAGGGGAACCCTCCTACACTGTTGGTGGGAATGCAAGCTGGTGCAGCCACTCTGGAAAACAGCATGGAGGTTCCTCAAAATGTTGAAAATAGAACTGCCCTATGACCCAGCAATTGCACTATTGGGTATTTACCCTAAAGATACAAATGTAGTGATCCAAAGGGGCACATGCACCCGAATGTTTATAGCAGCAATGTCCACAGTAGCCAAACTATGGAAAGAACCTAGATGTCCATCAACAGATGAATGGATCAAGAAGATGTGGTATATATACACAATGGAATACTATGCAGCCATCAAAAGAAATGAAATCTTGCCATTTGCAACAACATGGATGGAACTAGAGCGTATCATGCTTAGCGAAATAAGTCAAGCAGAGAAAGACAACTATCATATGATCTCCCTGATATGAGGAAGTGGTGATGCAACATGGAGGCTTAAGTGGGTAGAAGAAGAATAAATGAAACAAGATGGGATTGGGAGGGAGACAAACCATAAGTGACTCTTAATCTCACAAAACAAACTGAGGGTTGCTGGGGGGAGGGGTTTGGGAGAAGGGGGTGGGATTATGGACATTGGGGAGGGTATGTGATTTGGTGAGTGCTGTGAAGTGTGTAAACCTGGTGATTCACAGACCTGTACCCCTGGGGATAAAATATATGTTTATAGAAATGCTTAGTGGACTTCATCCCCCTGTTTTGTATTCCACGGTGCTTGTGTGGAATCACTTGAACTTTATCTACAATGTGGTTGGAGTCTTCAGTAACTTCTTATGTTTGTCTTGTGTATTGTTAGTAATTAACAGCATGAGCTTGGGCTTCATGTGGCTCTGCATCCAGGTCCTCTAATTGGTACCTGTTGAGCAAGTTTCTTATGTTTTCTAGGCCTCATTTGTACTCTGGGGATAATACCATTACATAATATCACAAAGGGCTGCTGTGGAGATTGCCTGGGATATGCCTGAGGTCTTAGAACATTTACTTAGTAAGTGCACCATGGTGGCTAGCTGCTACTGCTGCCTCCACCATGCAAGTTTGTTGAGGACTTTTGCATTGTTTCCGAAGAGTTGAAGTGAATGGATTAAAAGCTCTAAGGGCAATCCCTTCTTAGGGAGACTATCTGAGAAAACTTAGTTTTTTGGGGTTTTTTAAGACTTATTTATTAATTTATTTAATAAATTGTAGCCCCAACGTGGGGCTCAATCTCACAACCTTGAGATCATGACCTGAGCTGAAATCAGGAGTTAGATGCTTAATCGACTGAGCCACCCAGGTGCCCCAAGAGAACTTAGTTTTTTATATCAAGTACTGATTTTATGAATTCAGTATCTTTTTAAGAGAATAGGAAAAATGAAAGGAAAAGGCTATGATATAGTATGGTCCTGAAATCGGACTTATGTCAAAATTTGTTCTATATTTATTTCATGTACAGTTTTATAGTAATAGGTGAAGTTTTTGGTAGCTGATCCTAGGGTAGTAGAGGATTTCAAATCATTAGAAAATAAGTTCATAAATAAGAATCACTTGCAATCTCACTGTCAACAAATATTCTTTTTTTATTGTAATTTTTATATTTTTTACAGAGCTTTTTTGAGATAGAATTCATTTACCATATAATCAACAAGGAATATTCTTAATGTTTTTTGGTTGATACAATTAAGTATGCTGTAATGCCTTAGGTTTTTGGCAGGTGCCCCTCACTGAGTTTATTAGTTCCTTCTTTGTAAGTGGTATCTATTTGTTTTTTAATCATGAGTAAGTAAATTTGTTGAATCCTTTTCACTGCACTTATTGAAATGATAATGTGTGTGTGTGTGTGTGTGTGTTTTTTTTTTTTACCCCATCTACTTAATCTATTATTCTAGTGTGGTAAATGAATCTTTATCCCATATTTAAACAACCCAGTAGCCCTGGGATCAGCCTAATGTTATATTTTTAAGTCATTATTAAATTCAGTCTGTTTTTTGTCTTTATTCATGATTCAGATTGGTCTTGAGTTTTCTTTCTTGCACAGTTAACATTTATTTAGTTTCTGTTCTTTGTACCACATTCTGTGAAATGACAAGTAGATGTTTGTATTTAGAGTCCGCATTCTTTGTGGTAGTAAATAGACATCCCACAGTGTACCCTTTTGTGTGATGTGATATTTTACCACATTATGAAGTTTTTCTTACCAGTCAAGATTTTAAATTTTGGTTTATATTCTTCTTAGATCAAGTAAGTTGGTTCTCTTTACCTGGGATCTTTGTTGAATTCAGTGTATATTTTTATGGAGCACAATTGAATCATTTTAAAAGCAGGTTATTATTTTAAAATTCTTTCTTTCTTTTTTAATGGCAGAAGTCGTCAAACATTAAAAGTCAGAGAGCACAATGTTTTGGGACCCTATGTCGATGGACTTTCCAAACTGGCTGTCACAAGCTACAAGGTAATGACCTCCTTTCTATACACTGCTGAAATTCACTGTAGCAGATTATTTCTTGTTTAATTTGTGATGATTATTTTTCTTGAAATAAAAAAAGTTAACAGTAGCATTACTTATTAAGCTACTTTTTGCAAAGATCTTTCTTAAAAAGCCATATATGGCTATTAGGACAGTTTAATTTTGAGAGAGAGTGTACACATTTGCAAAGCATCCCTATTCATCTATTGTGAAATACACTTTTACTTTCTTATGAGCTCTAAAATTGTGATAATCCTTAAAATTTCATCTTAAAATAATATACAGCAGCATTTTTCTTCCCTAGTAGTGCATAAGATAATGAAGTTGCCTATGATTTCATTAAATAAAACATGAATTGGGTATTTGGAATTCAAAGTCTGTTTCTAATTTGAGAGGATCACTCATTGGCCTTTTATTCTCTTCATTTTCAAACTTAGTTCTTCTTTGTGTGGATCCGTCAGCCTTTGCGAGATAGGAAAATGGGGTGGAGTGAGATGCTGTGATGTAATGTACATTGATTTAAGAGTCAGAGAATGTTGATCTGGTGATACTTAATCCTCTTGTATGTGACTCTTGTATGACTCAGATCACCTACCTCACTAATCCTCTTTGTCCTCATTTTTAAAATGGAAATTAGTTTTATTTTCTTGACTATCTTGTGAGGTAGGTCCATTTGGTTTTTTTGTTCATTAATCTTTTCTACCATTTGGTCCACAGTACTTCACTTAGTAAATTTTAGGTACTTCATTTGATAAACATGTATTGAACACTTGTCATGTGCCAGACTTTGTGCCACGTGCTGAAGATATAAAAAGTGAATGAGATGGTCCATTTCCTCAAGATGCTTATAGATGTTATTATAAAGGCGTTCTAAAACAACATGATTTTTAAGAGCAGTGAGAAATGCATGATTAGGATTCATGGTAGTTTTGAGGAGTGGGTGCCTAACTTAAATGGACATGTGGATGTCTGGGGAGGGTGGTGTCTAGGAAGATTTCCTGGTGGAGATCGAATGAGATAATGTGAAAAGTCTTTGAGAATGCTAGGGTTTGATATAAATATTAGTAGGTATCGTTATTTTGATAATGATCATTTGAGAACTTATATATACAACATTGGGGAGAGATCAGATGTATTTGAAGGCTCAGAGGAGATTGGAAAGTGTAAAGAGACATCCTGCTTGTTTAAAAAATTAAAAGGCTCAAAACAGCTTATGCATGAGGCAACAGATTGGGGGCCAGTAAGTAAGTGTAGGCTAAGTAAGGTGAAGCTTTTACATTAAGTCTCAGGATTGTCAGATTTAATAGATCTAAAATGAATTTGGAATGGATCTAAAATATTGTAGATTTTACTTTTTGTGTTGGTTTTTCTATTTTGGTGTCTGCTTAAACTTCTCTTTGTAGTTAATTTTTTTTTTTTTAAGATTTTATTTATTTATTTGACAGATAGAGATCACAAGTAGGCAGAGAGGCAGGCAGAGAGAGAAGGGGAAGCAGGCTCCCCGCTGAGCAGAGAGCCCGATGCAGGGCTTGATCCCAGGACCCTGGGATCATGACCTGAGCCGAAGGCAGAGGTTTTAACCCACTGAGCCACCCAGGTGTCCCATGTAGTTAATGTTTCTACTTTAAGGCTTTTTATTTATCATATTGAATTTTTTTCATAAACATTATTATTTTTCATTGATACAGCAAAATAGAAAATTATGATTTTCAAAGTTTTTCATATATGTGTGTCAGGATTGTGTTGGCTGCAAATAACAGGAAAATATAATAGAATTTAAGTCCTTTGAATTGTCATCTGTTTTGTTCCTTATTTACTCTCAGAATTCAAAATGTACCAGTTATGTAGTAGGTGACTTTCATATATATTTAAGTGAACAAATGAGTGAATGAAAGAATGAATGGGCAGAGGGCTGATATAGTGGTTCCAAAGATGCTTTTGGGGACCTAGATTCCTTCTAGCTCTCCACATAGGGCTCTGTGGTAATGCCCTTATTCTCATAGTTCAAGATCTTAGCTCTTAGAACCAAGATGTGAGAGCATG
Organism: Mustela lutreola; assembly: GCF_030435805.1. Classification (NCBI taxonomy): domain Eukaryota; kingdom Metazoa; phylum Chordata; class Mammalia; order Carnivora; family Mustelidae; genus Mustela; species Mustela lutreola. Next base: position 152,438,400 of record NC_081290.1, on the reverse strand, counting down.
CCTACTCCCTTTAAGGAGAATTCCCAAATGACTTTGTGTTTCATTTGCTAACACTTAATCCTATGGCCAGACTGAGCTACAGCATCTGGGAAATGTAGTCTCAGTTCCACTGCAAGGTAAGGTGCTCAGCTTTGGGTTCCTTTACTAGAAAGAAAATGAGACAGGGTAAGAGGAGACAAGTAGTCAACTCTTCAATACATACCATCTTTCTTATTCCTCATTAAAATCCTTGTAAGGTAGATTATATTATAGCTCTGTATTATTACTTATGAAACTAAAATTCAGTTTGTTTAATAACCATTTTTAGAACTTTTGACATTAAAAAAAATGGAGATCCCATCCCATGATCTTTTAAGTGCATCATGCTATCTCCTTTTTTTCTTTTTCTTTTTAAATTAACATATAATATATTATTTGTTTCAGGGGTACACATCTGTGAATCATCAGTCTTACACAATTCACAGTGTTCACCATAGCACATGCCCCCCCCAGTGTCCCATCACTCAGCCACCCCATCCCTCCCCCCACTCTACTCCAGCAATCCTCAGTTTGTTTCCTGAGATTAAGAGTCTCTTATGCTTTGTTTTCCTCTCTGGTTTCTTCTTATTTCATTTTTCCCTCGTTTCTCCTATGATCCTTTGTCTTGTTTCTCAAATTCCTCATATCGATGAGATCATATAATAATTGTCTTTCTCTGATTGACTTCCTTCACTTATCATAATACCCTCTAGTTCCATCCATATTATTGCAAAAGGCAAGATTTCATTTTTGATGGCTGTATAATATTCCTGTGTGTGTGTGTGTGTGTGTGTGTGTGTGAGTGTGTGTGTGTGTGTGTATTAATCACATCTTCTTTATCCATTCATCTGTTGATGGACATCTAGGTCCTTTCCATAGTTTGGCTATTGTGGACATTGCTGCTATAAACACTGGGGTGCACGTGCCCCTTTGGACCACTACATTTGTATCTTTGGGGTAAATACCCAGTAGTGCAATTGGTGGGTCATAAGGTATGCTATCTCCTTTTTAGTAGAATGGCAATGAAGTAGTAAATCTGTGCAGGAATTTAGTTCCTTGATACTCTGTTTTCAAAAACAGATCTGGTATAATACACACTAATGTGGTGACACAATGTTATGCTTACATGAAGGGGTTGCAGTTATTTTTGTTTATTGCTTATTCATATAATTTGATTTAATACTTGTCTCCTATTGCTTGTGTTATTAAAGAAACTAAATTTTTCAAAATTTCTAGATTAGATGAGGTTTGGCATGATATATTTGGCCATCTTAGGGGTCTCCACATGTGGCTTCTAAACTTTTCTAAGTTTATTCAGCACCTACAGAAAGTAAATGTTTTGTTTGAGTTTTCAGAGACAGTATTGGCTATTATATTCAGTGCAGCTTAATGTTCATTGAGAAATAAAGTGTAAACGTGTAAACTCCAAATGTAGTTGACTTGAGTAGTGAAACTTGTAATTCATTTCATAGGATAGCAGAGTTTTGATGTTTGTTTGACAGGTAATGAAATGTGTGTCTGTGACTTGTTTCTACTTAGGATATTGAGTCTTTGATGTCTGAGGGTAACAAATCTCGTACAGTTGCGGCTACCAACATGAATGAGGAGAGCAGTCGATCCCATGCAGTCTTCAAAATCACCCTTACACATACTTTATATGATGTGAAGTCTGGGGTAGGTATTCACACGCTTGACCTTTTTTTTTTTTTTTTTTTTAAATATTTCTAAAGTGGATCATGATTTATCCTATTCCATTCCCTTTAGGTGTTAGGTGATGTAAAGTCCTAGCCAGACATGAGTATTAGCTAGGACTCAGCAAGACACAGAAGCCACTGTAGGTAAACAGAAAGGGATTTAATGGAAGGATTGGGTGATTACAGAGTTGTTAGAACACTTGAGGAAGAGTGGATTCTACACTGAATGTCTAGGAATAACAATGTACATTTCATCCACCAAGGATGATACTGCTTCTGAGGCCACCACTAGTGCTATGAGCTCCAGGCCTGCGTGATAGCTGTGGTCTGTGACACAGGAGTTAGTGAAGCTGCCTCATAGTGAGGGGAAGCTGGAGAATGTAAACTGAGACGTTTGCAGAAAACCTCCCATTTCCATGATCTTGCTTGCCAGCAGAAAAAAGCCAAAACAGGCCAGGGGGATGACCTCTACTTTGCTAATGCTTTCCAAATCTGAAGCAAGTCTATCTGCTTGGCAGAACCCAAGTCACATCCTGAACCCTGGCTGCAAGCAAGTCAGAGAAATGTAGTTTTCAGTTCCACCCTGTCCAACTAAAGGAAGGTGGGACATGCTCAACATGCCTTGTACCTCGTCGCCTCAAACCATAGCATTTTTTGAGTTTTAAACTGGATGGCTAGCTGTATAAGCTAATGTTAACTCCAGCTGATTTAGTAGATATTGTTTGGAAATGTTACCTTTTACTGAACAGCTAAGTATTAGAAGGAATAAACTATACTGGGGACTTGTATCATAAAATCAGTAGATTTGTAGAATGACTTCTGGAGTGTTTGGTTTTGAAGCTTATAAAGAGTAAACAGAGCCAGAGATGTATATGCTTCTACTGCGCTGAAAACTTCTCATTTTTCCTCTTAATTTTTATGTGAATATTTGTGTATTTTATTATGATGCCTACCCCCCAGCAAATCAGTTTCAAATACCAGAAGCTAAAATAATCATGCTGGCAAAATGCTATATTTTGGCAAGATTTTTCATTTGCTGAAAGCATATTTTTCTTTTTTACCATCACAGCAAGATTAGTGTAACAACAAGTTCTTTGTTTTCTATTTCCTTTTCAGCATAAAACAAAAACATACTGAAGGCTTTTTTTTTTTTTTTTAAATATTTTATTTATTTATTTGACAGAGAGAAATTACAAGTAGATGGAGACGCAGGCAGAGAGAGAGAGAGGGAAGCAGGCTCCCTGCTGAGCAGAAAACCCAATGCGGGCCTCGATCCCAGGACCCTGAGATCATGACCTGAGCCGAAGGCAGCGGCTTAACCCGCTGAGCCACCCAGGCGCCCGGCTTTTTTTTTTTTAACCAAAAATACTTTTGATTTGGGAAGCTGAATATCCTTTTGTTAGCAACATGTTTATTTATGGAAGTAAATATAAATATGTATATTAAAGAAAAGTTTTAAGAAATGAACCAGCCTGTACATTTAGGCATTGCTTTCCCACATATCTTGTATTGTTGCGGAAGTATAAAATATCTGTCATGTGTGTTGGTTATGTTATGGAATATTTTTGATAAAGGAAAATGTCAGCATATATATATGTGTATTTATATAATAACTAGAGAAATATGTAAATTTAATACCTGAAACTATGAAATAAAGGAGTTACTATATATAAATAATATGAAAAATGTGAGAAAGTGTTGAGTTTTTGAGAGATCCTATTATGTAAAATACTGTTTTAAGACCAGTAAGAATTGCAGAAATATTTTTCTCTCAGGGCTATTGGTAAATATTTTGATACTTTAAGCAGTTCCAAATCATATTAAATTTTATATTTTATAAGTTATTTTATATAATTCTCTATGAAAACTTTATGGGGGAGCACCTAGGTGGCTCAGTCAGTTAAGCATCTGCCTTCAGCTCAGGTCATGATCTCGGGGTCCAGGAACTGAGCCCCATGTCAGGCTCTCTGCTCAGCAGGAAGTCTTCTCTCTCTTTGTACCTCCTTTCTCTCTATCAAATAAATGAATAAAATCTTAAAAAAAAGAAAATTTTACTGGGTTCCCTTCAAAGAATACCCTTTTGGGGGGCGCTATATTCTGAGATAACTTTCACTCTTATCTAGATTAGTATAGTTGGGTATAATTTTATATATATCTGCTACTAGACTATACAGTTTTCTTATACTATTTTTTTTTTAAAGATTTATTTATTTATTTTAGAGAGAGAGGGAGAGAGAGAGTACATGCCTGTGTGTGTACGAGCAGTGAGAGGGCCAGTGAAGGAGAGGGAATCAAGCTGACTCCCCACCGAGTGCAAGCCAGACTTAGGGCTTGATCCCAGGACCCCCAGATCATGATCTGAGCTGAAACCAAGAGTCAGATGCCTAACCAACCGAGCCACCCAGGTGCCCTTTCTTACACTGTTGTATAGCAGCACAAGCTAATTTTGACATAACAGTAAATAGTGTTTTAATAAAGGATTTAGAGAATACACTCATTTGGTAAAGTTGCAGGACTTCCTATGTTGTTTAACTGTTTATTAGTATTTGTTGATTTGTCTTCTAGACATCTGGAGAGAAAGTGGGCAAGCTGAGCTTGGTTGATTTAGCTGGCAGTGAGCGAGCAACTAAAACCGGGGCTGCAGGGGACAGGTTGAAGGAGGGGAGCAACATCAACAAGTAAGTTTTCCAGAAGCTTACTTTTGTTATTTTACTGATTTAAGAGCCAAATGGTGGAACTTCTATGGTTATTAAAAGAATAAGAAGCTGGAATGATTGAAGCTATAATGAATAAATAATGGAGAATTTTTTGGATATATTATATATGTGAAATATGTATTTATAAATATATAGTGTGTATATATGTATATATAGATGTATATATAGAAGTGTGTATATATATCTATATATCTATATATCTATAGATATATATACACACTTTTTTTTTTATGGGCCTGAGCCTATTTTATGTTTTGTTGAGATGTGTGGTAGGGCTGAGGAGCACAGTCAAATCAGAGGTTTCTCAAGAGCAGCTGTATTGTCATCTGGGGCTGAGTTAATTCTTTGTTCCAGGGACTATTATTGTGTATTAGTAAGATGTTTAGTGGGATCCCTGTCCTTACCCTCTAGATGGATGGTGGTAGTACCTGCCACCTCTCTTCCCCCGCCCCCAGTTGTGACAACCCAAACAGGTATATGGACCTTGCCAGCATCTCCCTGTGGCGGCACAGTGGCTTTCCAACTGAGAACCACAGGTTTGACCTATAGAAGAGGACCAAGGTAATGGTCTGTCACAGCCCGGATGTTGATCTCAACCTGGGTGTCACTGTCTGAACCAACATCAAATTGTGTCCTAGCCACATTGGGCTTTCCCTTGTATGACTGCTGTCATTTACACCAAGAAGCTAGGGTTTTAGAAAATAATACATTGTATACGGACTCCTGCATATGGTTATATTTTCTACCTCAAGCTGAATTACTAGCTCCTTGTGGGTGGGAATCCAGAAAGATGCATATTGAGAGTAACCAACTGGAGATCATAGAAGATTGTCATCCAAATGCTATGCTATTATTATATTATTGAATGGTGATATACAGATGTATAAATGATATTATGTATGATATGTGTGTAGATACATAATGTTATACATAGATACCTCATATACACACATACATATATGCAAAGGTTTTTGCCTTATACTAAGTTTTAATGTATTGTATTGTATTTGTGGCTTCTTTTCTTAAAGATATGTGGTGTTTGTGTCTTTATCTTAACCTAGAAGCTGACAGCTCATGTTGCTACTTACAGAAGTGAAAAAAATAATTGAGCTAAGCCATTTTATTGCTTGCAGTAGTGTTAGAAGGATATCAGCTTTTAAAATTTATGTGTTTTAAACTGAGCAGCAAAATGCTGACAACAGTACTATTCTCATACAGGTACAAGGCATTTTGATGTTCAGTTTTTGTGCTAAAATGTGACATTTGATATTCTTAGTTTTTTATGATTATTCTGGTTTGTTGTACCATGCAGGTCCCTCACAACCCTCGGTCTGGTTATCTCAGCTCTAGCAGATCAGAGTGCTGGCAAAAACAAGAATAAATTTGTTCCATATCGTGACTCAGTTCTCACTTGGCTGCTCAAAGTAAGCTCCCCACCTTTACCCTTTCTGGCCTACTCTTGGTGCTTGGTAGAAAGGAAGAGTAGACTGTAAATCCTCCTGTTTCATTTCTTTTACCAATGTTCAAATTTAAAATCATTAGTCTCTCACAGGATAATCATAGATTTAATAGATTAAGTATCTGATTCACTAGAACCTGGAAGCAAAGGGATTTGGGGCACACTGAACAACACAGTTACCTTTGAGATTGTGGGATGTAAAAGAGGAACCTCGTGCTAATCTGATAGTGATTGAGTCATAGGAAAGGATTTCCACTGTCTTATAGACTCAGCTGGACTACTCTGTCTTTCTCACAGACTCCTTTTGTTTGACTGACATTTTGGACCTTGTTTTTCTGATTAACGTCAAGAGTACTCATGATCACTTTAATTTACTTTTAGCTTCTTCATGTTGTTTAAGGATACAGAATAGAGCACACAGTCATTTTTTTTGTTAATTGATTTAGTATGTTTGGGAGAAATGGAAGTGAGAAAGAACAAAAGCTGTAAAGTGCTATGACAAGAATGTAAAGAAATGTGCGACCCTCCTTGCCCTCTAATTGCTCAGGGTCTGGTAGGGCAGATAAGTTGTGTACACAAAATGTTATAACAAGAGTCAGTGATTCCATGAGAGAGATGGTAAGGACATGTAATAGGAGTTTGATGAAGAGAGAGGCTATTTTCAGCTCTCTTTGTCTTCAAATTTCCCTTTAGTTTATGGAAGTGGTGTGGTGAGTTGGATATTGGACTGGGAGCTAGAGGATAGAAAATCCAGTGACAGTTTAACTCTGTATAGGGTTGCCAACCTGCAACAAAATATTTTACTTAATACTTCTTTCTCTTTTCTATTTTTTTTAAATGAAGAAATAATTTTATGAGCCCTGTGTTGTATTGTGATGAGTTATTCTCTCATCAATCAAGAATTTACTGAACACCTGTTACTCACTGTGGTAGTGAATATACTACCACATATATATGGAATATAAAGATGAGTTAAGCACAGGTTCACTTAACAGAGGACACAGCTTTTTTTTTTTGTTGGCTATTCCTAAATTTTATTTTAATTCCAGTATAAATGTACAGTGTTACATTTAATTTCAGGTGTATAATACAGTGATTCAGCACTTCATATATCACCCAGTGCTCATCATTAGTGAACTCTTAATCCCCATCACTTATTTCACCCATCACCCCCCCCAACCAGGAACCATCAGAGCCATCAGAGTTTGTTCTCTGTGATTAAGAGCTGGCTTCTTGATTGGTCTCCCTCTTTCCCTTTTTTTGGTCCCCTTTGCTTGTTTGTTTTGTTTCTTAAATTCTGCATATGAATGAGATCATATGGTGTTTGTCTTTCTCTGACTAATTTTGCTTAGCATTGTACTCTCTAGCTCCATCCACATCTTTGCAAATGGCAAGATTTCATTCCTTTTTATGATTGAATAATATTCCATTGTGTATATATACCACATCTTCTTTATCCATTCATCTGTTGATGGATACTTGGACTGCTTTTGTAATTTGTCTATTATAAATAATGCTGTTATATACATACGGGTGCATATATCCCTTTGAATTAGTGTTTTTGTATTTTGGGGTAAATACCAGGAATGGGATTTCTGGATTGTAGGGTAGTTCTTTTTTTTTTTTTTTTTTTTTTAAGATTTTATTTATTTGTTTGACAGACAGAGATCACAAGTAGGCAGAGAGGCAGGCAGAGAGAGAGAGGAAGGGAAGCAGGCTCCCTGCTGAGCAGAGAGCCTGATGTGGGGCTCGATTCCAGGACCCTGGGATCATGACCTGAGCCAAAGGCAGAGGCTTTAACCCACTGAGCCACCTAGGCACCCCTGGGCATGCTTTATTAAGTGAAACTGGCCACAGTGGAAAATCAGGTAGAGTACTTCCTTTGGCCAAAATGCAAAAAAATTAGAAATTTAAAACAAAAAGATAAATTAGCAAAGTTTGATAATTAAAAACCACTTGTAGATAACTCTTAGATTTAAGGGGTATTACAAAACATTTCACTACCAAGGAAATAATTGTGCTGGTCTTCACATATCAGTAATTAACTTTGAAATCTCATTTGCTTAATTTCCAGAAGGAATTTCGATACGATACTTATTTCTTCCTTAGACTTCCCACAGAAACATTTCCCGATCATTCATGATTATTCCCTGCATGTGCCTGATTGAAAAGACATAATATTGGGCGCCTGGGTGGCTCAGTGGGTTAAGCCGCTGCCTTCCGCTCAGGTCATGATCTCAGGGTCCTGGGATCGAGTCCCACATCGGGCTCTCTGCTTGGCGGGGAGCCTGCTTCCCTTCCTCTCTCTCTCTCTGCCTGCCTCTCTGTCTACTTGTCAAATAAATAAATAAAAATCTTTAAAAAAAAAAAAAAGAAAAAGAAAAGACGTAATATTTACTGTTCTGTTGTTCCAGTGTTATTACCTCAGTCCATTTAAACAAACACTAGGAAATATCTCTTATCAGATTAATTCACAGGCTTGAAGTTGCCTGGGTAATTTTTGAGGATCCATTCCATAGGCTGGAGGCAGAAGAATCAAGTACCACGCAAAGCGCTTCATGTGCATGATCTCATTGACTTCTCTGAAGGCAAATGGTAGTGTTCCCATTTTACAGAATTGACAGTGGTCACAGAAACAAGATTGGAATCAGGACTGACCTCACTTCCCATCTTCTCTTGCCTAGGCTATATATTGTTCATCTTACAAAAGGTCATTTTTCATTAGAAGGAGAAGCACTTTACTCTTACCAAATTTTAATAGAAACTTGTGAAAATACTTGAACTGAGGAAAAAAACTGAACATTTTAAAAACTCACTTTAACTTCTGTTTGGTAAAATAAAGCTGTAATTGTAACCTCTTGTGTGTTGTTAGGCTTAAAAAATGAAGTTTTCTTGATTTTTGTCATACTTTTTACTTAAAAAACATTATACCTTCACAAGTGGGGCATTTTTACAAAACTTATTCTGATGTCTGCATAACTTTCCCAATGGAATCCATTGATACACAAATCATTCTCCTTTAAAGTGGCTTTTATGTTCCTTTTGCTCTCTCCTTTAATTCTAAATTAGTCAAACTCTCCCTGATCCTTGTTCGATTTTGTATGATTCTAGTGTACTCCAGCCTATCAATGAACTCATAAAATTGCTCATCCTTTATAAGGTTTGCAGTTTCTTTTAAAAAAGTGTTTTTGCATTGTATTTGCATTATAATTGTGTTATGCTCTTGATATTTACAACATCTGGGGTCAGAGAAAATGACTGCCCTTGGTGATTTGGTGGGGGATGGATGTGAATGCTCTTCTCATTCTCTCTAGCTCTTCTCCTGGTGAGTGGAGTGGTTACTCGTTTGGTAAGTGGTCGGTGGAGAACCATTTCTTATTAAGAGGTTTTCTGCTTCTCAGGGTAACCTTCTAAATATGAACCTCTTAACATCAAATAATTTCTGGTAATGAATGCTCAAATAATGAGTATCTTTTGACTTAATCCACCTTTTTTCATTATTACTGCTACTTATCTAATGAAGGCGACTTCCATCTCTTGCCTAGATGATTGAAACATCTCCCTCAAGCTTTCCATCCCATTTTTTATAGTAAGTTATCCTATCTTAAAGTTAATACTCTTTTTTAAACTTCAGTCTCTTCAGTAACTCTCTTATAGGCCATTATGATAAAGTCCAAATTCTTTGACGATTTGTAATTTACTAGGCCTTCAGTAATTTGACCCCTCCCTCTTTCTAATGGTTCATCTTGATCTTGCTATAATCAGTTCTAGCTAAGTGATGAGTGCTCTAACTTCTAGGAATTTACTCTTACTCTGTTTGGAACTTTCTTCCTCTTCTTTTCAATCTCTTCTCTTACTTCCCTCCCCTCGAGCCTTTATCTGGATGATGTTTATTCAATATCTTTAGGTCTCAGATGTCACTTTCCCTGAAAGTTGTCCCTAACCCTTCAAGGTTAGGCTTTCTGCTCGTTGTGTTTTCTACGACCATGCTGTGTTTATCCCTACTCTAGTTCTTACTATATAGTATTTGCTCACCAGGGTTACCCTTTAGGTGGTAAACTCTGTGAAGAGCTGAGTGAAGGAGTACTTTCAGCTCTGCTCTGAACTAGCGTTTATGACCTTCGGTTAAGTCTGCCAGTCTTCCTGGGTCTCAATTTCTCATCTGTAAAGTGCAATAATTTCGTTAGATGACTTCAGAGTGTTCTTTCAGCTTTAAAAAATCCTGCCTTCCAAAATTCAGTTTCTTTCCTGTGTCCATTTAATTTGCAGTTGCTGCATTTGAAACGAAGCTCATCTGATTTGCCTAATTAAACAATTAAAGAGTAACAAGAAGCTTTATACTTTCTCCTTGAATGAGTGCCAGTTCTTTTGTTGCTGTTTCCTTCTTGCTGATGGCATGGGGCCATTTTTGAATATAAGCATATTGTTACTCATGCACAAGGGCTTTTAAAGTATCAAGTATTTGTCCTTTGCCAGGTTTCCTTTTCTCAGCACAAGTTGAAGCACAGTATCCATGCCTTTTCCCCTTGTTCGTTACTGTCTCAAATACCCTTTTACCCAGTAGTATTTGCTGTTCACGTGGGCTAACAGAATGCAGTAGATCCTGAAAGGCAGCACTCCCCCGTGGTGTTGCGAGTGACTGAACTGTAATTGGAGATGTCATTCCTGTGATCTTTATATATAACGTTGGAATTTCATTCATGTGCATCTTGACATTCTTTTGGAAGTTGCCAAAGCTGGGCACTAACGGTGTGAGATCAGTGTCTGGAAGCAAAGAAGAAAGCAAGCCATCATGCAGACTTGGCGGGAGTTACTTCTGCCTTCTAGAGCCCAAATTACTTATGCTTCCTTCCTTTTCATGCGTTAGAGTATATTTCCTTTGGAAGTATAACGAAGTTATGTTTTCTATGGAAAACTGAATTTTCTTTAGTGGATTGTCATTGTCGATCACACACACACATTTGTCTGTGATTGTATTGAACTGTTAGCATTACCTAGGGAATTACTTGGTCTCTGGCAGTAAGACAGAATAACTTGGAAAGCTGTCTGGCCACTTTACTTGTTTCCCAGGTCTGAGCTCTCTGTATTGCCAAGTGTTACTTGGTTACTGTGTAATTGTGAGTAGCTGTGGGAGAGTAGCAGTCATATTGGACTTGAAAGCGGAATACCGCTGGATTAGAGTATTGTTGGTTTACTAGGTCTGGATCTTTAGGCAGAGTATTTGACCTTTTTTGTTTAGAACAAACCTCTGGGGTTTTTTTAATCAGAAAAATAATCCAGTTCACAAAACGCTAAGAGACTAGGTAAAGTCTGTCCCAAAATGGTGTAAATCATAGATTGCACAGACAAATTTTAGATATGTTGATATCGGAAAAACTTTGTATCTTCAGAAGTAAGAGTTTTATATCTGTTAATGCTGCCCAAGGTAGAGTTGGCTTTCTTACAACCTGTGATTCCCCATATTGCCTTGTTTGAGTCTTTTCTCTATCTTGAGAATCTATAATTCAGTTATATTCTCTTGCTGAAAGAGGGTATTGAGTCTCTTTTTTTGGTTAATTCTTTTCATCTTGGGATGGTATGTTAGTGTATTATTAGTTATCTATTGCTGTGGAACAGATTACCTCTAAAACTTAACAGCTAGAAACAACAGCCATTTATTATCTCATAGTTTCCATGGGTCAGGATTCTGGGTGTGGTCTAACCAAGTGGTTCCCATGGGGGTCTCTCACGTGGCTACAGTCAAAGTGTTACCGGGGTAGTCAGTACAAGGTTTGACTGGGGTTGGATCTGCTCACCTAGGTGGTTGTTGTCAGGCTTCAGATCTGTTTCTAAATTCACTCCTGAGGTCTCTTCATAGGGCCACCTCACCTCCTGACAGTAGTTTCCCAAGAGTAAGAGAAAATACCTGTAACTGAAGCCATGATCTTTTTAGAATCTCATCTCAGAAGTGACATGCTATCACTTCTGCTCTGTTCTGTTCCTTAGAGATAAATCAGATGTCCTGTCTACACTGAAGGGAAGGGGCTGGTTGTTGAGGTAGTAATACCAGGGATTAGGGCTCATCCGGGGCTGTCTGAGAGGCTGCCTGTGGCAGGTGGATTACATACAGCCTTTGGGTGGTGAAGCAGAGTCAGGGTGGACTTGATTTCTAGTTTTGTAATTCTGAGTTATATTTAGTTATTTTTTAATGTTCTCAAGTGGAAGTAGTTTTTCAAATTTGTTGGCGCCCATTCTAAAGCCTGTTTCACCAGACTGATCAGTGTTAGCATAATGAAAATGAGTGTGTTTTCTTTAGCCCCTTTGCCTGAACTGTAGAAATGGTTGTGTAGAAGATAAGCCTGTTTTTTTAGTTTTTGAAGCTGTCAGAGGGAATAAAATCAGGTACCTTCAACATATCTTTTATTTTATAAGATTATAATTATATCTTATGTTTGAAAAAGTTTGCAAGGTACTTGATAGCTTGTAACAGCAACACTTTCTCTGCCATTATTTAAGCTTCACAGAGATTCCAAGTACATGGCATTATGAAGTAGATTGTAGGTAATCACTTTTTGATCAGATAAGAAATAATATCACGATTGTTCATTTTTTCTAAGGAAGTACATGGCATCATGGAGTAGATTGTAGGTAATCACTTTTTTTTTTTTTAAAGATTTTATTTATTTATCAGAGAGAGAGAGGGAGAGAGAGCGAGCATAGGCAGACAGAATGGCAGGCAGAGGCAGAGGGAGAAGCAGGCTCCCTGCTGAGCAAGGAGCCCGATGTGGGACTTGATCCCAGGACGTTGGGTTCATGACCTGAGCCAAAGGCAACTGCTTAACCAACTGAGCCACCCAGGCATCCTGGTAATCACTTTTTGATCAGATAACAAATATCATGATTGCTTAGTTTCTCTAAGGAAGATTTTTAGGAATTTAAGAAATCATTGTTTTTTGAGTAGACTGCTTAGAACCAATTGTTATTAAACTGAAATAAATGTAGGCTTCCTTGTATTTCCCTGTCTTTTCTTAAAAACCAGATCTCCCTTCTGCGGAAAAGTAGCTTGGCAGAGAAGAGTGAGCAGGGGGCATGAGTCAGTATATCTGTTTTAGTCCTAGCTTTGCCCTTTAATATATGTTTGACCTTGGTATGTTCTCTCACCCTGTCTGACTTCAACTTCCTCTATTATGTTTTCTTCCAACTTAAAAATCCTACTCAATTTCTTTCTTCATCTAGGACAGTCTTGGGGGTAACAGCAAGACAGCCATGGTGGCCACTGTCAGTCCAGCAGCTGATAACTATGATGAAACCCTTTCAACTCTGCGGTATGCAGATCGAGCCAAGAACATCGTGAACCATGCTGTGGTGAATGAGGATCCTAATGCACGAATTATCCGGGATCTTCGGGAAGAAGTAGAAAAGCTCCGAGAGCAGCTAACCAAAGCAGAGGTATAAGGCACAGCCAAGCCACACATTGTGGGTCTAGGAAAATCTAGAATTTGAATTTTCTTCCTCTTAGCTGTAAGTGATAAGTACTCCACTTAGAATTTTTGAGTTTCCTATAGGAAGAGAAACTTGAGATGAGTAATAAGTAAAGACAGATAGTCATAGTTGAAATTTATATAGAGTTTTTACTGGTGTGAAAGGATTGAACAGGAAGAGAGAATAAAGGGAATTGAGAAAATGTTTCTTTCCACAGTATAGGCAGGAGACAAGAAAGGAGAGGTATAACTAAGAATAAGGGAGAGAGGGAGAGAGATGCTTAAAACACAAAGTATGCAATTTTAGTGCAGAAAAGACTGGAAGAGGACTCAAGCAGATACTTGTATCATTTGTTTACTGGTTGAAGGCAGAATGGAAATCTTAAGGAGTTTTTCCACATCTTAATAACCTAGTTTTTCCATGTTGTGGTTTAATTATGTTTGTAGAAAAAATATTTTATAGCAGAAATACTCATCTGTTTAGGGATGCCTGGGTGGCACAGCCAGTTAAGTGTTGGACTCTTGGGTTTGGCTCAGGGTGATGGGATCGAGCTCCATATTGGGCTCTGTGGTCAGTGGGGAGTCTGCTTAAGATTCTCTCTCCCTCTCCCTCTGCCCCTCCCACTCATGCTCTCTCTCTCAAATAAATAAATAAATCTAAAAGAAAGAAAGAAAGAAAGAAATACCCATCAGTTTAGAGGTGCTCTATTTCTACTACCCTTTGTATATTCTGTGATGTATGGTGTTTATGTTCCTTTACTGAATTTGAAACATGTACCGTTCTAACCTACAACCAGATGCTCATCCTCTTTTTCAAAATTGGAATAAAATACCAGATTCAGGATCTGTAGTTTAATTAGCATTCTATTCCCATGATTAGCCCTGTGGGACTCTTTCCTGGGTTTGGGACCATAGCCCTTTTCTTTTTTACAACCTGTTTGCTGGTAGTAAGTTGATAAAATACATGGTCAAAACAATTGTCTTGGTCATATTTTTGCCCCTTGAAATTTATCTTGTTTTTACAGTATAATTTTACAGTTCATCAGGATTCTTTGAAATTTTGTTTCCATCTTCCTGGTATTAATACTACTGTTCAGTTTACAACATGTGCAGATTTCATCTGTATATACTTGAATCAATACCTGAAGTCATGAGTAGAGATTAGAATGAATCCCATGTATGAGTCTAGATATACGGTCCTATTGGGATTTAAAAATAAGCCATTGAGAGCCTAAATGTTCTGTCTCTCTAAATGTAGATCTTGAGGTGCCTGGGTGGCTCAGTCATTAAGCATCTGATTTCAGCTCAGGTCATGATTTCAGGGTCCTAGGATGGAGCCCTGCATCAGGCTCCCTGTTCACTGGGGAGCCTGCTTCTCCCACTCACACTTGCCCTGATTGTGTTCCCTTTCTCGCTGTCAAATAAATAAATAAATCTTAAAAAGAATAAATGTAACTAGATCTTCACAGTGACAGTAGGTTGGAAGAACACAGGTGAGTCTTCCTTTCAAGCCTACCTTGGCTAACTGAATGAGCTTGTGGGATGCACAGAGTCTGGTTGCTGTTTGTCAGTCGCATTCATCGTTCTGGCTTAGGTAGATCAGAGAGCTTGGTGAATTATAGAGCTGAGAGCAGCCAGATTATTACTATTATCCTTTTGGATTTAGTTAATGCTTTCTTCAGGGCATGGTACAGACATTTCATGAAATAAACATTTTCTTATAGGCAATGAAATCTCCAGAACTAAAAGACCGACTAGAAGAATCAGAGAAGCTAATCCAGGAAATGACTGTGACCTGGGAGGAGAAACTGAGGAAAACCGAGGAGATTGCACAGGTTCGTGCTTCCTGATTAAAGCAAGAGAAAGCTCGTGGCAGTTTGTGCAATGCAACTTATGGCGTTTCTGGTTCCTTTTTTGATTTTTGGCTTTGAAGATGGCAAATCTAGCACCAGTAATAAGAAACTAGATCCAAGAGTCTATTTCACAAAGTTAATTTGAAGGCTAAAGAAGACATAATTATAATTAATAGTTCATTATGTAAGAAATATACTTAGAGACATAAACATTTTTTAAATGAAGTAGCTACTTTGTAGTCTCTGACTCTAAACCCCCAATTCTATTAAGTGCTTTGCAGTCCTAAGGAACTTAACCTTATTACAAAATTATTAGTGGCAGATACTCGGTTATAAACCTCTGGCTTTATTATGACAACTTAATAAAAGTAATATGAAATAACTGAATCTGAGTTATCTATTGTGTTTAAAATACTTAATAGAGGTAGAGTTGTGCAATTTTAGGGTGGGAACCTTAGCATTTGGAAAGAATCCTAAATGTCCAGTTGTCTACTTAGTAAAAGACTTGTTCCATGGCATTCCTTTTAGGTAGGTATTCAGCCTGTTTTAGAAATATACATGGTATGTGGAGGCCAGCCCCCTGTCGAGCAATCTTTTCATGATTGGACAGCTCTGATGACTCCAATAGTAGCTATTTAATCAGAATCTTTTATTCTTTCATTTACGTTCATGGTCCTTAGTTTGTTCTTTAAAGCTAAGAGAAGGGGTGTTCCACATGCATACAGTAAATGAGAGTAATAATAGCAAATATGTATTAGGTACATGTGTTGGGCCCTATGCTAAGTACTTTTAAATGCAGTATTTTATTTAAGCCCCCAACAGTCCTACAGGACAGGGACAGTCATTACCCAGATATTTAAGGTAACCTCTGCCTTCTTCCGCTCCTTTTCTAAAGTTAAAAATCTCTAGTGTTTTCAACTGTTCCTCATATTAGTAAATACACAGAACTTGCTACTTTTGTCACCCAGCAGGTTCCGTCTTTAAATGTGCTTCCCAGAATCAATGTGTACATCAGATATTGTAGGATGGTACTACTATTATGTAGCATAAAGTGGATATCATATTAGTACAGACTAATTTTTATATGTTTTTTATTATCATCATTTCCAAAATAGATAATAACAGGAGAAGAATATAATGGATTCACTTGTGGCATCAACCAGTTTCACTGAGATCAACATATGACCATCTGGTCTTATCTGTTTCCCAACATTGAGTTATTTTAATGCATATCCTTCAAATTAGAAGAGAATAGTCCAGTATATGAACTTTATTTCTCATTTATACTTACTTTTTGTTTTTCACAAATTGTAAGTCAGTCTAATAATTACCCAACTTAAAACTAATTTGTGTGAGCCTTTTTGAGCTACTCCAAAAGTAAACATTGACTTTGAAATGGTATTGTATTTGCATTGCTTTGCTGATGGAAGGCAGGGTAGGTCTAAGTGAAATTGCATTGCTAATGCTGTTAAATTGTTATCATTAGCATCTTTCCTTACTTAACTATTCTCTTCCTCCATCCAGTGTCCCTTTTAAGGAGGGTGCCTGATTTTATCCAACACTTCATTTAACACCTTATCTTTGCAAGCCTTCAGGCTTTCTGCTGCTGAGCTTGCGTCACTTCTCTCCTGGAAAAAGGAGACCAACCTGGTCTGTTGGTCACTGACCTTTTTTCAGAAGACACTAGCATTTCCCAAAATGCATTTCTGGTGGTATAGCCACCAGTTGTTAATAAGTCTTCTGGGAAGAAAAATGGTCCATGGTCAGGTAACTTTGGGATAGTATCCCTAAAAATAGCAGAATCCTCAGGCTGTAATTCAGTTGTACTGCAAACTTACTATGTGGCCCTAGTTAAATGACTTAGTTTTTCTTGTCTTTCCTCAGAATCAAAGGCTTTTGGTGGCTATGACTCATTATCACTTGCTATTTATGTGTTGTCAAAGACACACTGCTCTGCCCCTATTCATATACCTTAATCTTAGACTACTGGTTGCAGGAGTCTATATCCCCCTCTGTGTATACCGTTGTATATCGTTTGGATTCAGAGACAGGTAGTTACAAAGAAGAAAGGTTCATATTCTTAGGAAAATAATACTTGAATGCATATGCATTTTTTATTTTGATACATTCACAAGACTGACATTTTGAGCACTCACTGTGTATGACGCACTGTGCTAGGTGTTAGGAATTCACAGTGGATGTATGGGATCCCTGCCTTCATAGAGAAATAGTCAAGTAAACAAGTATGAGTTACCAAGTATGAGAACAAGTATGCTTCAGATAGAAGAGACAGGTGTAAAATCTGTTCATCTAGGGAGCGCATTCTTGACCCTTTCAGGAATCTGGAAGAGTTCCATATAACTCTTTGAGAGTATATAAGCCTTTGAGAGTAGGAACCATAAGACATGAAGATGGAGAGGAAGCGGGCCAGATTGAGGGCCTATGGACTTTGTTGAGGGAGTTGGCTTTTATCCTGGCTGGGGATTCACCGCGGCTGTCGGGCAAGAGAGTGTATTAAAAATTTGGCCTTATGGAAAGATCACAGTTGGTAAAACAGCTTTGCTCAGATGTACAGAATTAAATGAGAGAGACAAATTTAAGATGTTAGGTATTTTCAAGAGTAAAAATTGAGAACTCAGTAGAATATTTGGTTGCTATTGGTAATGCCTTTATTTCTCAAAATAAAGTTGTAGTTAACAAGATAAAATAACATATAGTTTGGAAAGAGAAAAAAATGCAGTGATCTATAATACCAGGTCCTAAGATAACCTACTTTAATTATACAGTTATTTAATAATTATTCCAATGTATGACCTTTTATATCTTGCTGTATCAATAGTTATGGAATTAATAGCTCTCTAATACATTTACAGGAGCGACAGAAACAGCTTGAGAGTCTTGGAATATCTCTTCAGTCTTCTGGGATTAAAGTTGGGGATGATAAATGCTTCCTTGTTAATCTGAATGCTGATCCTGCTCTGAATGAACTTCTGGTTTATTATTTAAAGGTGAGGTAACAGACTTTGCTATCATTTCCTGCAGCAATATAGAACAGTGTTTCATAGTATTTTTTTTAAACTTGGAGAACCATGCTTATTCCAAAATAATGAGAATTAGCAAATTGTTTAAATTGAAGTATAGAAAATCTTGAGTTTCTGAGATTAATTTCCCTTTTTATTTGATTTATTTTTAAGATTTATTTATTATTTTAGAGAGAGAGATAGAGTGGATGTGGGGAAGGGGCAGAGGAGAGGGAGAGAGAGAATCTCTAACAGACTCCCTGTTGAGCACAGAGCCTGACGTGGGGCTCCATCCCACAACCCTGAGATCACCACCTACGCCAGAACCAAGAGTTGGATTCTCAACCGACTGAGCCATCCAGGTGCCCCTGGGATTAGTGGCTCTTTTTAGTCTTCGAGTGATATAATTTAACCTAGTAATACAAAAAATAATATTCTGATGTTATTTTCAAGAAATTAAGTAACTGTAGCTACTATTATTGACTGTGATTTATACCTGGGAGTTAAGTAGGTAACTTTAAAGCTTAAAGAAGGACTTTTAGAACTAAATGATTTATTAGTAGACTGAAGTTTTCGTGGTTTATATGAAGCACACCTTTTTGTGAGTGGTTAGATTATAAAAAGAAATGTTTATTTATTATTTTAAAGGAAATGTAAATGGAAGTTATGGTATAGGGCCACCTACTATGAATTTTGTGTTTCCAGTAATTAAGGAAAATTTAAGAATTTGGATTATCAACTTATAAAAAAAAAGAATAGGTCACTTAGAGACCAAGAGGGTCAGAGTATGGAACAGAAAAAAACCCAAATAATGATATACACTGAAACCTGAAATTGTGGGACATATCAGGGAGGCAAGAGACAACTTTAGAATGAGCCGGAATCCTGAGCCACTACATAAATTATGAGGAGCTCACAATTGCCTTGTCATGCCAACAGCATAAATAAATTAGGTAATTTATAGTCCTATTATTAGGACTATATGATTCTGACATGTGGTTAATAAATACTAGGAGGAAATCCCCCTCTCTTATACTATAGGCACTTATATAGTAGGTTTAACTAAGATGACTAGGAAGTTAAAGATGAGCTGGTAAAGTGTTTACTGTTGTAAAATTAAAAAAACAAACAAACATGTGGCTTCGTGTCTAGGAAGACTAAAGGATTTATGGCACATTGGCTAGTTTCCCAGTTTTGATCAGAGATATCCTGGCATAACTAGTTGGTGTTATTTTGATAACACCCCTTATTAATGAGTATCTGATGCCATGTTTTATTATGCTATGAATTAAATCACGTTTTTGATACATATAGCTTGTGTGTGCTCTCAGATTTTTGTACTCGGGTGGGAGCAACATGAGAGTAGCAGGGAGATGACCTGTGTTTTTGTCTGGATGTGTGATCTCAAGTCCATTGCCCCCTCTGGTCTACAGACTCCTCTATAAATGGATGCTTTGTCTGGCTACCTCACAGGGTTCCTGTGAAGATTAAATGAGAATTGATATATACAAACACTATGTGAACAGAAGCAGTACATACAGTACATACAAATATCAAATATTGCGCATTTATTTGATGCTCTTTGTGGTGTCTTACGTATATTATCCTTGTCTGTTGAAAAAAGAAGTTTAAATGATCACATCCTGTACTGTGTTTCTTAATAATCGTGGCAGCATTTTGCATTAGGGTTTCAGCTGTAGACAGTCATATGCTTCAGGAGAGATGCAGTATAGAATAGGACTCAAATATTCTGCCCTTTTTATTTCTCTGAACTCTGAATTCTTTTTCTTTCTGATGTGATGAAGTTCAAATTGGAACACACAAACACATACGCCCAACAAGAAAAAAACCTGATTCATATCTGTTCCTTAACTATAAAATTAAACAAAGAAACTATTTAAAGATTTTTGGAGAGTAGTCAAAATATTTCTGGTCATCTCGTGTGGAGGTGTCGGGATTCTGTTTCAGATTGTGTGGTCAACCCTGTTTTGGCAGAATTTGAGGCAGTGTTGATTTCTTGACTGCCCAAGCGCACCCCATGACAAAAGCATATTCATGACCAAGCACATTCAGAAGGATGATCTCAGTCCAAGAACAGTTTTTTGCTTCAGTAAAGTGATACCATGATGTGGGAAGGAGGAATTTGGAGGCTGAGCGTTTTGTTTTGTTTTGTTTTACTTTCTTCTTGCCTTTGAATTCCGAAATCAATTTAGGTGCTGGGCAGATGACTTCACATCTCGGGGTGATTTTCAGCACCCCATCTATAAAATGAGGGCACTAGATTAAATGGTCTCTAATGTTTTTTCTGGTTCCAAGTGGTCTGAGTCTCTTCCAGAACAGAATCCTCCATTTATTTGTTTGGTCTGGAACTGGCAGGGTAGGGTATGGTGGCCAAACCATAGATGGAACTTAACTCCTGAGATGATTTCGCATCTGATTTGCATGCATGGGCAGTCTCTGCCTTGCATGGCTTCAACACACACAAATTCCAGTCACCACAATTTAGTAAATAATGTTGATGCCACTGCTGTTCATGAGATTCTACATATGCAGCCAGAGAAACTTAGTGAGGGTGAACTTACTGATGTAAGTTATGAAAGTGTGACGAGAAGGATGAAGATGTCCCAAAGGGAGTGACACCAGAGAACACTTCCCATTGAAGGAGCCCTTGGAGGTATTTTGTAGCATCTGGACACAGAGGTTAAAATGGTAGATGCTTAGAAAGGAGGATCACAGTTTGCCAAGGAACAGAAAGCATGCTCACTCCATATTGTAAGTTATATACCTATACAGAGAAGAAGAAGGCAAGCAGTGTTCAAACTACTCTTGATAAGTTTTTCACAAAGAAAATATTTTAAATTTCAATGTGTCTAATATTCTAAATTATAGTAAACTAAATAGTTTTACTGTTTTTTCATTTCCTTATATATTGTAGCAATAAGAGAATTCTTAATGTTTTTACAGACATTTAAGAAAGTCACAAAATAGGAGCACTTGGGTGGCTCAGTTGATTAAGCCTCTGCGTTTGGCTCAGGTCATGATCTCAGGGTCCTGGGAACCTGCATTAGGTTCTCTGCTAAGCAGGGAGCCTGCTTCCACCTCTCCCTCTACTTGCCTCTCTGCCTACTTGTGATCTTTCTCTCTCTGTCAATAAATAAATAAAATCTTTTTTTTTTTTTTTAAAAAAGGTCATATAATTGTGGTTTTCCCCATTGATTATTAAGATCTCCTTGCAAAAAGTTATTTTTACAACTCTGTGTTCTCAGGTAAAGCAAGGATCGCTTGTGATTCTGAGATGGTCTTGGAGACTTCTACCCAGTAACAGCCAAGCTTCTAGGGGGAAGCTTCTAGAGGGAAGAATTGCTTCCCCCACCTTAAAAACATGATGCTAGTTATACGCTTTGTTTTCTGAAGAGTTTTATAAACACTTATTAGAAAAAGAGGGGGGATCCGTGCCCAAATCCCAACATGTAGAGATGACCTCAGTTAGTATTTAATAGTTTTATCTCTATTCTCTAGATCTATTCCTATATGTATGTCTTTGGATTTAAAGTGCTACATATTTTCACATTTCAGAAATGGTATCACAGTATGATTGATTGTCAGCATGCCTTGAATTATCCACCAAATCTTTCAGGAGGGCTATTTTGCTCATGCAGTTCTGGATCTACTCTTCACAAGTCAGCTATTAATGGCCTGGGAAACAAGGCTGATTCTACATAGATTTTACATACACACAGAAATTCTACAGAGTTTACATAGACACACTCAGTAAGGATTCATACCTTGATAAGTGATTCAGCAGCAGCTTGAAAAGACATGTTGCTCATATCATTGAAAGTAAACCATCTGTTGGTATGTTGCCTAGTATTCAGTCGCTGACTGAGGGGTTCAGAATGGCCGAGGCACCAGCCAGACAGTGTTTCTGGAGCTGCAGGTTAGGTTTCAAGGAGCCCAAGATGAGTAAGATAGTTAGGGCACATTAGGAGTTCTTGGGTCGGCAGCAGTTGGACCCCTATGATTTAGGGCTTGAATTCATAAAAGATGGGCAGGTGCCTTCCTGCCTTTTCCACCTCAATTCTAGAACAGTTGTCTTTGGAGTCTTGGTTCTGTTAAGCCAGAATGACTTATTAAGGAATTTTGATTATTTAGATATGTGAGGAGTAACAAGTATTTTTCTTCTTAGTGCTCCTGATACTCACTTACCTTTTCCTTCAGAAATTATCTGAGGATGCTGATAAGTCTGAGGAACCTCATAGGCTTTACTAATATGCTGCTTTTCCTTCTTGTAGGCTCAGAAAAGCTTGCCCTGTGAAATACGTCACTAGTGGACAATTCCTGTCTCTTTTCATCTTCCTTTCTCTCCTCCCTCATTTTCACATCCCCTTCCTTCTCTGTCTCTTTCTCTTTGTCCTTTAGGATTTAGTGGATGAAAGGGAGATTCTTAAAAAAGCTGCATAAATAGTTGATTTATAAAGGAAGCAAGGTACTGTAATTCATAGAATAGTTAACTAATCATCTCCAGTGAAATTAAATTTAAATGGATGAAGAAAGATTAAAAAGCCATTTCTAGCCTTTAGCTGTTTCTGAGATTTTAAAATCTAGTATTTTATATTTGTTAAAGTTTTCCTGAAAACTAGTATACTTTAAGAATCATTATATTCAGGGGTGCCTGGGTAGTGCGGTTGGTTGGCATCCAGCTATTGGTTTCAGCTCAGTCATGATCTTGGGGACATGGGCTCAAGCCCTGTGGCCTGTGTCGGGCTCCATGCTTGAGGCAGAGTCTGCTTGAGACCTTTTCTCTCCCTCTGCCTGTCCCCCCCCCCCCACATGCGCTCTCTTTCTCTCTAAAAAAAAAAAGGCATGTATCATATTGAGATGGAAAATCTACCACCGATTAACCTTATCTTATTTTGATTACCTTGTACTTTCATAGCACTTACTTATTAGATAAACCTCTGCACCAACCTATGATGTTTATTTTTTTCCTCATGAGTATTTTTATTGCATTGCTTAGAGCAAAATAGGAGGAATTTATCAAAAAGCTTATTGTCCAACTTGTTTAAACATCAAACAGTAAGGCTTTGGCAGATTGAGCTTTTAGGGCTCAATGTTTTAGATTCCAGCCAATCATCATCCAAATCAGAATAGATTATAACCTCAAATGAGAGATTTAAGTTGTCTCTGAGATTGTAAAGGAAGCACCAGAATTGGGACTTTGTCTTTCTTTTATCTCTAGCCATTCAGTGCCCATCTTTTAATACATGTTCAGTGTAATATTTGTCGAAAAAGTGAAGTTTTCCTTCTAGAATTTGGATTAGACCTTTATATGCTTGTGTTTATATCTTATCTCCAGTAATTTTTAATTTAGTCTATGACCAGATACTTAGTGTCTGCCATGTATCATATGCTGTGCTCTTTGTTGGCAAAGATGCAGGACTCCTGTCTAAATAAAGGGAAAAAACCATTTGTGCCACAGGTAGTAAAATGTGATACCCACTCTGAATATAATCAGGGTTCAGCGAAGGGAGAAGTAGGTGTCACTTAATGGTGAAACTTTCAAGTAGAAGATGAAGCTAGACCTGGGTATTTAAGACACTCTCATTTAGATGAAGGGAAGAAGAAGCATTTCAGGCAAAGAGAACAAGAGCAAGGGCACAGATGGGGGCCTGAACCTGTGTACAGCTGGAGATATGCTCAAACTCCAACCTGGAATATATAGCTCAGGGCTTACCTCCACTTCTACCAAAGTCACTATTAGGACTCTTTCTAGAATTTCTGACAGGAGGAGAAAAGAGATTATACATGGAAATGGCCTAAGCCAAGTGTTCTGGGGGATTTTTCCTTCTTTTTTAGGTGGTCCTGGGCCCTTTTTCTCTGTAGACTTTGTTTTGTTTTAAGATTTTATTTTTTTTAAGTAGTCTTTACATTTTATATGGGCTTGAACTCAAAACCCTTAGAGTCAGGTGCTCCTCCAGCGAGTCAGCCAGATACTTTTTCCCTCCTTTTGGAACTTCTTTCTACCATGGGATTGGTTTTGTAAAGACAGGGTGGGAAGAACCAAAGTGGGTAATGGAGATAGGCATGAGATAGATTCCTCAGGCCTGCTACTGACCATCATAAAACATTACTTACAGTTTCTACACAGTCAAGTCTTGTTCTCCAGATTAGAAAAGTCTGGGGATTAGCTGGGAAGCCTCACCCAGTAGTGGGAAGTAAAGGTTTATGTGGCATGTCCTCTGTATTATGTATACTCCTTGGGGATTGGATAGGATACCATAGGACAGCTCCATCCCAGCTCCATGTTGCCTTAGAAACACTACTGCAGTATAGTTGAGTGAAGAAGCCCCCAGAAGAGGGGAAATGAAAATACTAGTGGGGAGGGGCCCTTTTTATGAGATTGAGGTCCCAGAAGAGATGGGAAGCACTGGGACCCACAACATAATTAGAAGAGTTACCAGCAAAGGAGAGAGAGAATCGTCTTCCTTTGAGTCTGAAGGAAGTGATTATTCATTTATTTTTCTTTTGAATTTATCTAATGCCTAATTGTGCCACACCTGTGTTAAGTGATTGGATTACAGTGGGGAGTGGGTCAAACTGTTCTCTGCTTTTTTCCAAGCTAGCGGTGTAGGTAGATACTGAGCCCCAACAGTCAGTGCTAAGTAAGGAATTGAAATAGGAGAGTAATGGGGTGGTTGATTCTGATGATCAGTTCGGGATATATCTCTGAGAATGTGCCCTTTAAAGGTGAGATAGAAGTGATAAGAAACTACCAATATCAAGGTGGGGGGAAACATTTCAGACCAAGGAAACTGCCTGTGTGTTCAAAGGACTGAAAAAAGGCTACGTGGCCTTATCTTGCTCCAAGAGCAGGGGGAGTGGCAGGAGCTAGAATAGGAGAGATAGGCAGGGCCACATCTCTGGGTGTTTTCTTTTTTTTTTTTTTTCCTTCAAGATTTTATTGAGAGAGAAAGGGAGAGAGCGAGCGAGCATAAGAGGGGAGAAGGTCAGAGGGAGAAGCAGACTTTCCATGGAGATGGGAGCCTGATACAGGACTCGACCCGGGGTCTCTGGGACAATGTCTGGGACCTGAGCTGAAGATAGTCGCCCAACCAACAGAACCACCCCGGAGTACATCTGAGTGTTTTTTGTAAGCCTGGATAAGAATTTGGAATTCATGGAAACCATTAGAGGGCTTTAAATAGGGAGATCACATGATCTGCCTATGTGCTGGTAGTGGATGGGGTTGGGGGGCGGTTAGGATTAAAAGTGGAGGAAATAGCAGGAGGTGTATCCCTGTAGTAGAGCAGGGTGTGATAGATGGGGGGAAATAAGCCAATTCCGGATATGTTTTGGAGGGATAGTCTATAGGGATGTTCAGACTGACTTGGGCCCAGGGGTAGGCTGGTAAGGGAAGGACAGGACTCTATAGCATCTAAGCTTTTTAGCGGACTAACTGGGTGGTGGCAGTAATCACTGCCCTGGAAGGGACTAGATTCATTGGGTGGGGTTGGGGAACAAAAGTTCTGCTTCGGGCTTTTCACTTTGAAATGTCTCCAGACACTCAGATGTCATTTAGAATGACATTTAGATGCTTTGAAATGGCTTTAAGCAGGGCAGCTGGGTGACTCAGTCGATTAAGAGTGTGACCCTTGATTTCGGCTCAGGTCATGATCTCAGAGTCCTGAGATGGAGCCCGTTATCAGGCTCTGGGCTCAGGGGACAATCTGCCTGAAATTCTTTTCCCTTCTGCCCCCCGTCTACTCCTCCCTCAGCTTGGGAGTGCGTGCACTGGCTTACATACATACATACATACATAGATAAGTAAGTAAATACATGCACACATACATACACATACACAAATAAAAGTAAAACCTTAAAAAAATGTCTTTAAGCATCCAACTAGGTAAGAAATAATGGTTAGTGAGACTAGAATAGTGGTAATAGAGGCAGGGAAATAATGGAACTGAAGTCTAGCTTCTGGCTGGTGATTTATTTTTTTTTATTTTTTTTTTATTTATTTTTTTTTTTATTTTTATTTTTTATAAACATATATTTTTTATATACATATATTTTTATCCCCAGGTCTGTGAATCACCAGGTTTACACACTTCACAGCACTCACCAAATCACATACCCTCCCCAATGTCCATAATCCCACCCCCTTCTCCCCAACCCCCTCCCCCCGGCAACCCTCAGTTTGTTTTGTGAGATTAAGAGTCACTTATGGTTTGTCTCCCTCCCAATCCCATCTTGTTTCATTTATTCTTCTACCCACTTAAGCCTCCATGTTGCATCACCACTTCCTCATATCAGGGAGATCATATGATAGTTGTCTTTCTCTGCTTGACTTATTTCGCTAAGCATGATACGCTCTAGTTCCATCCATGTTGTTGCAAATGGCAAGATTTCATTTCTTTTGATGGCTGCATAGTATTCCATTGTGTATATATACCACATCTTCTTGATCCATTCATCTGTTGATGGACATCTAGGTTCTTTCCATAGTTTGGCTATTGTGGACATTGCTGCTATAAACATTCGGGTGCATGTGTCCCTTTGGATCACTACATTTGTATCTTTAGGGTAAATACCCAATAGTGCAATTGCTGGGTCATAGGGCAGTTCTATTTTCAACATTTTGAGGAACCTCCATGCTGTTTTCCAGAGTGGCTGCACCAGCTTGCATTCCCACCAACAGTGTAGGAGGGTTCCCCTTTCTCCGCATCCTCGCCAGCATCTGTCATTTCCTGACTTGTTGATTTTAGCCATTCTGACTGGTGTGAGGTGATATCTCATTGTGGTTTTGATTTGTATTTCCCTGATCTGGCTGGTGATTTAAAGACTGTAGCCTTCAAGAGGGGTCTGAGGGCCCAGAGGGGGTCGTGCAGGGCCAGCCAAGAAGGTCCTTGCCTTCACACAGGACAGAAATCAAATGGAAGCCAAGAGGAAGAGAGCGGAGTTTACCGAAGACCTAGGGAGAGTGCAGATACAGACAAAGCACCTGTTAAACTCAGAACGCAAAGGAGAATGTCCTCTTTGCTTGGGGCCTGGGGTTTTTATTGAGGATAGTGTCTTATCAGGCATCCAGTAACAGAGAGGAGTGTTTAGGTGTCCTCGGTAAGCCACTTATGCCCTGGAGCCAGAGATCTTGGTGAGTCAGTGGTTTTGGTCACTCCTTAGGTGGTATTGTGCTGGTAGACTCCAAAGAAGTCATTAACTCCTTGACCTTTACAAGGAGAACATACATTATTTGTTCTATAGGTATGTGTGGGTGGGGCATGGGGGGCTGTTGTAAGCCCTTGCAAGAGTAGAGGCAGGAAAGGAGCAAAAATAGCAGTTTTTAATTGGGGTCCTTTTAGTTTCCCTGTTTCAACAGTATTTAATACCCATGCAACTGGATAAAGTCATCATGATCAGAGGTCAGCCTTCCACTGACCAGATCTAATTCCCTGCCTGCTTCTCTGTGGCCTGGGAGCTAAGAATGGTTTTTACATTTTTTAAATGGTTAAAAAAATTAGAAGAATCACAGTATTTCAGACATGTGAAAATTATGTCCAGTTCAGATTTCAATGTTCATAAATAAAGTTTTACTGGAAAGTAGCCGTACTTGTTATTTGTGTGTTGTCTGACCATCTTCACACTACTAGGCAGAGTTGAGTGGTTGCATATGGCTTGCAAAGACTAGCATATTTTGTGTCTGACTGCAGATCTAGGTGTATGAAAGGAGAAGGTGGCTTAGGGACACATCCCAGTGTTATCAGTGTTTAAGTATATACAGTCCTTAAGTGTTGAAGTGCGTAAGAGGGAGCTTGATTTTTATATCCGTTTCTCAGTTGTCAGCCAAAACAGCAAGGCTGGTGACTGTGGCTTCAAGAATTGAGTAATTGTGGCTCTACAGTAGGAACAACACAGCCATCATATCTTCTTTGAGGATTAGGGAGACCATGGGATTCATAAAGTAATTTT
This sequence comes from Mustela lutreola, assembly GCF_030435805.1. Lineage (NCBI taxonomy): Eukaryota > Metazoa > Chordata > Mammalia > Carnivora > Mustelidae > Mustela > Mustela lutreola. Next base: position 152,410,210 of record NC_081290.1, on the reverse strand, counting down.
AATCTTTTCAAACTCCTTAGATTTGAATAGCTTTTTATCTTTGTAGTTGATCATCTTGATTGAGACTGGGTTCAAGATGTACAACTTAAGTAACTGGTTTTCAGACCAGCATTTTTGGTGCATTATTGACTCATGCCTCATGCTCTGAGAGTAGTATAAATTTGGGATCAAGATTGCAATGGAAAATAATGTAATATAGCCATTAATATGAAACTATAGTTTTAGTTTTGAAAGGTATAACTCAACTTAGTGCATTACTCCTTATAAGGAAATATACCTTATAGAATATATTTCAGAGAAAGTCAGAAATTCCCCCTACCCCTTTCCATTTGCTTCAAAGAAACTTTTAGCTAATGTAATGGATCAACGTAAGAGGGCTCAGAGGAGATGATTTCAGTTTTTATACATGTAAGAATACAGTATTAATCAGTGAGTTTGATTCTTTTCTAGGAACACACATTGATAGGCTCAGCAAATTCCCAAGATATCCAGCTATGTGGCATGGGGATTCTTCCTGAACATTGTATTATAGACATCACAGCAGAAGGCCAGGTCATGCTGACTCCTCAGAAGAATACCAGGTAATGTACTTTAATTAGTGTCAATGTCACAATAATTTTTAAGAGGAAGAAAGTACACTAGTTGTGGGTGTTATAAGCATGTTTGGCCTTTGCTTTTAAGTTCACTTAATGAAGCTATCCAGTTAGTTACCAAGACCTTTACATTGAACTTTTTAATAGCTCTTAAACCCATCTCTCCTCTCTATACTCACTACTGTGGCCTTGTTTAAATAAGACCCTCATCAAATCTTGATTGGAAGGAACTATGCCAACACTCTAATCTTTTTCCTGGGTCTCTTACCATACAGCCAGATGGCTTTTGACTAATTTTTATTTTATTTATTTATTTTATTTATTTATTTGACACAGAGAGAGATTTTATTTATTTATTTGACACAGAGAGAGAACAAGTAGGGGGAGCAGCAGGAAGGGGCGCGAGGCAGAAGCAGGCTCCTCACTAAGCAGGGAGCCTGATGTGGGACTCGATCTCATGACCCCAGGATCATGACCCCAGCCAAAGGCAGACACTTAACCAACTGAGCCACCCCAAACTTTCTACTATTTTTTATTTAAAATCCCTCACATCCCTCCTATTTGTCTCCTATTCCTCTGTGTCTGTTGTTCTTTTGGGCAACGGACTTGTATTTGACCTTCAAGACTAAGCTCTGTCGTTGTCAACTTTGGAGGAATTCCCTATTTGGTCTACATGAAGGGCCCCTAGTATATATTCCCTGTACACCTTATGCTTCCTCTTATGTTAAGACTTAATATTATTGTTTCTAAAAAACTTTATTTTTTAAATAGTCTCCATGTCCAGTGTGCACCCTAATGTGGGGCTTAACTTCACGACCCTGAGATCAAGACCTGAGCTGGAATCAATAGTCGGATACATAACCAACTTAGCCACCCGAGCACCCTATCACACTGTGTTCTTGTGGGCTTTTAACCTTTATTATTGCAGTAGACTGTGAGCTCATTGAGGACAGGGGCCTTTCTTTTTTGGTTCTCTCTCCTTAGTATGTAATAGAATATAAGTATATATTATAAAATATATATTATAATATAGTATATAAGCACTCGATAAGTAATGAATGAAGAGATATAATATTATGTAAATTAAATGTTTCTCACTTTGCTTCCTTGAGCTGTGAAGCTGTTACTGCCCTGTTATATAATGGTCTACAACTGTTAATTGACTTAGAGTGATTCTTCAAATGTTGATTCATTTCATTATATGATACTGAATAATCATTAACATCATTACTAATCTTGGGGTGTCTGAGTGGTACAGTTGGTTGAGCATCCCACTCTTCGTTTCAACTCAGGTCATGGTCTCAGGTCATGATCTCAGGGTTGTGAGATTGAGCCCCAAGTTGGGCCCACACTCAGTGGGCAGTGTGCTGGAGATTCTTTCTTTTCCTTTCCCTCTGCCCTTCCCCCTACTCCTCTACATGTGCTCTTTCTTTCTCTATTTCTCTTTCTAAAAATAAATAAGTCATGGGGCACCTGGGTGGTTCAGTCGGTTAAGCGACCAACTGTTGGTTTCAGCTCTGATCATGAGCTCACAGTCGTGGGAGCCTGTATCGGGTCTGCATGGTATCTGCTTCAGATTCTCTCTCCCTCCCCCGCTGAGTGCACTTGCTCTCTTTCTCTTTTTCAAATAAATAAAATTTTTTAAAATAAATCTTCAAAAAATATTATTACTAACTTATCCAAAAAGTCTTTAAATATTGGGAAACTATCCACGTCACAGTGAAGGATACAAATGAGGAAGAGGAAAGAACAGCAGGAGCTAGGCCCGGTACTCCCAGCCTGGGCATGCTATTCTCTTATTGAGTAGTCTTACTGAGGCAAGGTTACTCTGAAGCTGTGATAAAATATGACAAAGCAGGCCACATAATAATTTTGTTTCAGCACAGACAAAAACCAAGGTCACTCTGTCACACACCAAATACCAAATACTTTCTCTTGGCTGAGGTGAGTGATTACTTCTTTACCGGTCACAATTTTATTATAATCTTCATTCTAGTCTACCCTCTATAAATAAGATTTTTGTAGAATGCCCAATCATAAAAGTATTCCTGCCTTCTGAATGCATCCAACATGTACAGAGCCCCCTTCTCTCAGACCCTTTGCCAACTCGTCTGGCTAAAGCCCAAATCCTGCAACAGTCCTTCCGAGCACACTGGTACTGAGACATCCCATGCTTCCTGCGACTGTCTCTTCTCCCTGTGCATGAATAATCAACCCAGCTTGTTCAGCTACGGGAATGCTCCTAGTGGTCTTTGAGTGGAGGACATTGACACAAGTTTCCAAACTTCCAATTCTCACTTGAAATTCACAGTTGGCATTTCCTCGCTTTGTCCATTTGCAGGAAAATGGCTGCCCTAGATACCACTTTATATATGTCTTTTGCTCAGGACAGTCGTCATACTCTGGTGTCAGTGAACACAGTGCTTTTTTATGTACTTCTCGTTTTGTCAACCTGAAATGTTTAAAAAGTTACGAAGGGTCAGGATTTTTAAAAAGTAGTAATTTTTATTGCTTCATCAAGGACATCCTCAAAGGAAACCTTTTTCAACAATTCTGAGTGCATGGCATGAGTGGTTCAGTGACTACTAATCATGTTTGGTGCCATTGCCTTCGTTTGTGCTAAAACAGCAGTTTTACTCATTGCCGGTATAAACGTCAACACGGTGAAAAGGGCAGGTTAGCATTATTATAAAAATAGCTTTGATCTTGGGGACCCCACAGAGACCACACCTTGAAAACTCTTATTATAACCATGCTTTTATTTATTAATTATGGCTTAATGGCTGTAGGTTTTAAAAATTAGCCTCTATATGTTTCTCTTTAATTGAACTCCTCATTATATTTAAGGGATTTGTGTCATAAAAGCTGAAATCTGCTAATTTTAGTAGGTTCCCTCTTGTTAAAATTTTTGAGTTCATGCTTTGAATAATCAGACTATAGGAGGACCAGTTACTTATAGTGTTTAAAAACCTACACGTAGGGGCGCCTGGGTGGCTCAGTGGGTTAAGCCGCTGCCTTCGGCTCGGGTCATGATCTCGGGGTCCTGGGATCGAGTCCCATGTCGGGATCTCTGCTAGGCGGGGAGCCTGCTTCTCTCTCTCTCTGCCTGCCTCTCTACTTGTGATCTCTCTGTCAAATAAATAAATAAATAAATCTTTAAAAAAAAAAACAAAAAAAAACCTACATGTAAGTGAAATCCGGATAGCCACAGTAGGATTTTGTGTATATGCATATATATAAAAAGTAACTAACAATATAAAGCCAGTTAAGTGCTTTAGTATAGTACAGAAATAAGACACTATAGGCTGGAGTGATGAGCAGCTTTTACAGAGGAAGCAGAAACCAGCTGGGCTTTGAAAGCTGCATAGAACTTGGTAGGGGGATGGGGAGGAATGGGAACGCTGTTCTAGGTTGCAGGACTGGCATAAACCTGGTTTTGAAAGAAGAGTCAATTAAATTAATCATGTTTAGTGGACAGAACCTAAACTTTTTTTTTTTTTTTTTTGGCTGGAGTTGAGAATTTGCTTGAGGGGGAAGAGAAAGAGAGAGGTAAACAGGGCTTCGTTTTATAGGGCCTTAAGGGTCAAGATAAAGAACTTGACCTTTATCCCATATCTAAGCAAATGAGTCCTTCAGGAGGAAAGAGGCTTGATGAAACTGGTATTCCAGGAATATCAGTCTTACAATGGTGTTTTTTCCCTGCACCTGCAAATTTTTCCCTTTATATCCTTCTATCCACCCCTCTGTTGAACTCCATTGTCAAGGTAAGTAGTCAGTGGGGTGCCTGAGTGGCTCAGTGGGCTCAGGTCATGATCTCCGGGGTGGGGGGGTGGTCTCTGCTCAGCGGGGAGCCTGCTTTCTCCTCTCTTTCTGTCTGCCTCTCTGCCTTGTGATCTCTCTGTCAAATAAATAAATAAAATCTTAAAAAAAAGATAAGGAGTCAAGTGGACCCTATAAATCTTTTATATATTGATAGGATATGAATGTTTTTCTGTGCTCTAGGAAGTTACAGAAGAATTTAGCACAGGTCTCATTTTTTCTATTTCTAGAGTCTAGTTGGTTGCTTGGCTCTTATTATTCATGTAGATTGGACATACTCATTTGAGTTGTAATGTACACTGCTCCCAGCTTTTTCTTATTGACTATAATCACTTCATATTTACTCCTTAATATGCTATATAACAAGTTCGGAATTGTGAAAAATAGAGGATAGTAATTTATTATACTTAGTACTGTAAGCATTTCTCAGCAGAGAAGTAAATACAAATAGTGAAATTCACTGAGGGCAGGAGAATTGATTATTTTGGGGAATTGATTATTTCTTTTTTCCTAGTAACTAGATCTCTATAGTATTGGGTAATTAAAGGAGAAAATAAGATAATCATTGTTTGCTTGTTTAACCTCTTCTCCCCTCAGAACATTTGTAAATGGCTCTTCTGTATCTAGTCCTATACAACTCCACCATGGGGACAGGATTCTCTGGGGAAACAACCACTTCTTCAGGTATGACATTATTCATGGCTCTTAAAGAGAGATTATTGAAGATTATACTCTGAAACAGAAGAATGTATGGTAAGAATGTTAAGGTAAATTTAACTCTATAAAAAGTACACATTGTTTTGTACATATATATTTACTGACTGTTAATGGTTCGTTCACTATATGCTTTGAACCTGAGAGACGTACAAACAATACCCTCAGAGGGACGCCTGGGTGGCTCAGCTCAGGGTTCTGGGATCAAGTCCCGCATCGGGCTCCTTGCTTGGCAGGGAGCCTCCTTCTCTCTGCCTCTGCCTGCTTGTGCGCTTGTGCAGGCTCGCTCAATCTCTCTCTCTCTCTCTGACAAATAAATAAATAAAAATCTTAAAAAAAATACCATCAGAAAAAATAAGGAGTTTGCTTACTTATTTTTTTTCCATTTTATTTCCCAGTGCAAGATGGTTGTTTTGCCATCTGGTGTAAGAATTCATTAATTTTTTTTTTCTGACGTGCTTATCTTTTTATTTATTTATGTGTTATTGGAAAAGAGCAGTTTTAGTTCCCGTAGTCATAAAATAAAGTTTGTATTTCATTTAGGAATGTTTTTGACTGCAGGTAATGGCAGACTTGACTACAATGGCTTAAACAATTTATTTCACTGACCAAGTAAGAAATCCAAAGGTGGATGGTTGTTGGCGTTGGCTAAACCTCTCAAAACTGTCAGAGCAGAAGGCTTGTCACTGTCTCTTTGTCTTAGCATGTCCCTGTGGTCTAAAGACGGCTACACCATTCTAGGTATCAAAGCAGCATCCAGGCACATATGAAGAAAATGAGGGAGAAGGGTGGTGGTTCTTAAGCCCTATCTGCTTGATCAGAAATGGCAGAAGTCTTCCCAGAGCCCCCAGCAACCTTCCATTTTTGTCTTGTTTGGTAGAATTTGCTCCTTAACTACAAGGGAGGCTGAGAAAGTGGCAGTGCTGGGACTGCACACACTGTTTTCCCTAGAAAACTGGTGTTGGGTTGCTAGGGAAGGGCAGGCTGAGGTTGTACAGAACTACAGACCTGGTTTGTTCTCTTCCTGTCACTGGTCACCATGCTTGGGACATCAGACTGACTTTTCTTACAGTTAATGGAGATCCTTTGCTTGTAGGCCAGTCGGTATTTTGATTACTGGAAAAAGAATTTTCCACTGAGTATATGGAAAATATTTTTCATTTTTCTCCTTCCCAAACTAAATCAGGTGTAAACTACTTGGATTGGTTTTCAAAGCCTTCCAAGTTTGAGATACATTGATCTTTCCAGCATTAACTCCCATAACTTCTGCTATGCAAATTTTGTGTGCCTCTATGTTTTTTCATTCATAATTTCTTCAGAGACTGTGAGAGTTTCCATTTCCACATCTCTTCTCATGCTGTTCCTACTTTTAAAGCTTAGCTCAAATTACTTCCTACTGTGTCATCTTTTCTGTTGTTATTCTAGTGGTCCTCAGCTTTTCTTTAATACCTAGCCTATCACAGTCATGTGGCCCCAAGTCGCATGGTCTGTTGTAACTATTTGTGCTTGAGTGTGTGTTTATTTCTACTACCAGAAGATAAAATTCCTGAGTACAGTAATTGCCTTATACTTAGATGGTACCCCTTGGCATCTAGCAAATGCCAGTGTTTAATGGATGGAATAAGTGCATATCTTTATTTTTAAAATAATATTCTCCCCACCCCACAAGACTGAATTTGCCTAAAAAGAAAAAGAAAGCAGATAGAGAGGATGAGGAACACGACACGTCCATGAAGAATGATACCAGCTCTGAGCAGCTGGATATAGACGGAGACTCCTCCAGTGAGGTGTCCAGTGAAATCAACTTCAATTATGAATATGCACAAATGGAAGTTACCATGAAGGCTCTGGGGAATAATGGTAAGTAGATCTGCTGTGCATTTTAGAATCTTTCTAAAGTCGATGAAAAGTTAAAAATGTTTGTGACTGAGGCCTTTTAAATGTTAACAAAAAAGGAAATCTTTATGTTATTCTCTATATTCTTTTAATTTATTACATTTATAAAAACCTTTCATTCTTTCAGCCTTGAGTACAAATTGCTGCACACTTTGTTCTCACTGATAGAATTTCTCAGGTTTGAAATTTGACTGCCACTGTCACTCACAGCTTACATGTAGAACATACAGTAGATCTGCTTTTCCTGTGTGGAAGACAGTTCGGCATGTATCTGACAGAAGAGATGATATGATGAGTAGCAGGGACTAAGGACAACCAAGTTTAGTCCAAACTATCTTCAAGAATCTTCATTTAGGGGTGCCTGGGTGGCTCAGTGGGTTAAGCCTCTGCCTTCAGCCTAGGTCATGATCTCAGGGTCCTGGGATTTAGCCCCACATCGGCTCTCTGCTCAGCAAGGGGCCTTCTTCTTCCTCTCTCTCTGCCTGCCTCTCTGCCTCCTTGTGATCTCTCTCTCTCTCTGTCAAATAAATAAAATCTTTAAAAAAAAAATCTTCATTTACTAGTTAGGATGACAAACAGCATAGCAATATAGAACCACATGGGAAATCTATTGTGTTGTACTGTGACCTTTCTTTGATTATTTACCTTTTTAAAAAAAAACCTTGTTTAGATCCAATGCAGTCCATATTGAATAGCCTAGAACAACAGCATGAAGAAGAAAAACGATCTGCGTTGGAGCGCCAGAGGCTTATGTATGAACATGAATTGGAGCAGCTACGAAGAAGGCTGTCTCCTGAGAAACAGAACTGTCGTAGTGGGGACCGGTTTTCTTTCCACTCACCCAGTGCTCAGCAGCGATTGAGACAGTGGGCTGAAGAGAGGTAGGCTCATGGGGCCTTTAGTATGTGTGCATAGCATAGGCTCAACCCTTTAACTCACCTACGTAAGATGGCGTGGAGAAATCTAGACATTATTTGATAAAGAATTACAGAATTATATTAAGAGAGACGGTTACAGCTTCAGAACCATTTGTATGATCTTTTTTTTTCATTTTTGAGAAAAAACAGGAATCTTCCATTTATATTGATTTATTTAAAGTTTTCCATGTTAGGTGCTGTCCCATTTTAGTTTGTATGGCTTTTGGATTTGAATAAATAAGTATTTGTACTTAGAAGTTATACTTTATCATTGTATCATACTTCAGGTTGTGAAGCTTGGGTAGATGCTTTTTAAAAAAAAAGGAAAAAAAAGAGAGGTGGTTATCTGGACTGATTAGCTCAGGTGGGTAAAGCATGGTGCTAATGAGATGCAGATTGCAAGCTTGAACTCTATACGGGCTAATTAGCGTTGCACTAAAATGTTTCATCCATGGTTACAGACTGTACTTAACTAACCTCTTGCTATTCCAAGTTTGGTCTGCAGACAGGCAGCATCCCTATCAGGTGGAGACTGGTAGAAGTGTGGCCTGTCTGGCCCCACCCCAGACCTACTGAGTCAAGCTATTTCGGTTTTCAAGATCCTTGGGTGATCTGTATACACAGTCAAGTTTTCAAAGCACTGTCCTAATCAGTGGCCAGCTTGTTACATGAGCGTGTGCCAGTACTTACAGCATAGCTCAGATACAAGTGCGTGCATGGGTCGGTGTCAGTCATACATTTCCTGTGTGCACAAGGCACTTGTAAAGCTTGGTTCGCAGTTTGGCATTAACATATTGTGTACTACATGATATTCCCATGTGCTGCTTGATGGTTATCTCCTCCCTCCCCCGCCCTTTTTTTTTTTTAAAGAGAAGCAACACTGAATAACAGCCTGATGAGGCTGAGGGAACAAATTGTGAAAGCCAATCTGTTGGTGAGAGAAGCTAGTTACATTGCAGAGGAGCTGGATAAAAGAACAGAGTATAAAGTGACCCTGCAGATTCCAGCCTCCAGCCTGGATGCCAACAGGAAGGTGAGGTTGCGGGTAATGGAAGAGACAGACACAACCACTGCAGAAAACTGCTGTTTCACCAGTGTTAAATACCAGTGGGTGTGTCCTCATCCCCACCTACCCTTTCTGCAGTCTTCATCCTTTTGTACTTGTTCTCCTCTCTCAAGTAGAATTCACTTGCTTTTAATTCTTTGCCTTTGTGCATAGTGTCCTTTGTCCACTAGAATATCCTCTCCACCTCCTCCTACCACACCCCACCGATTTATTCCATTCAGCTCCCTTTCATCAGTCTGTTTCTGTGATTTCTGGGAAGTCTTTCCTGATGAGTCTTCAGAAAGTGGGTTTTCCCCTTCATTCCTGTGCCATCCTACAACCCTCCTCCTTTAAGTTCCGTGTTTAGTTGATATTTACATGTCATTTTCAGTTGCGAATAGATTGTTCTGCAAAACTGTTTAATAGTTGTTTCTTGTGTGTATTCATGATCACAAATCTTTTTTTTTCTCTTGGTATAATGTAATCACCTTAATAAAATGTAGGGGGAAAGCCCCATCAAAATTTTCTATCCTTGCCATCCATGTTATTTAGACCCTTTTCTAATTCTCAATCATATTCATACATAATTTTGATGGTATATAGAGTTTTATATCAGATAAATACTTTGAGGGATAAATAAAAATATTTTAAGCAAATAAATTTTATATTCAGATAAATATTTTGTTTCTCCCACAGTATTTGATACAGCAAAGCTTTAATGAATGTTTGGGTTTTCTATTCTGATTTGGTAGCAAGGACCACTTTCTTTTTCTTGTGGCATCATAGCCTCAGGGTCAGTATTTTCATAGAGTAGATATTTGGCAAATAGGTTGCTTAATGTTTTGAGTAATACAGTTATTGTAAACGTGATGCACTCATTGCTTTATGGAAACTTGCCTTTTGATACATATTCTGTGTGTGATTTGAACTTAGAACTTTATGTTGCTTATTGGTATTTGTAGGGCAAACCATGGGTACACTGGGAATCAGACAAAAAGCGGTAGAGGAAAGCCAATCATAGGCAGAAGGTATATGGCTTAGTTTTCTAGACGGCTGAGCAGAGCAAGGTCTCTTCCATTCTGTAGTGTCTGAGTTGGAAAAACAGAAACATAACCATTTTATCCCCTTGAAGCATGACTGTCTGTAGCCCTTTTCTGCGTATCCTGGCTCAGGCTTTGTTGGAAAGAGCAACCTTGCTCGCTTCTGGGCAGCCAAGTCAGTACCCAGAAGTGACACAAGTCATTTTGGGCTTCTCTGTCTCTCCTACACACCTGACAGTGTGTTCGCGGGACTGTTTGCATGGCTGTTAGAGATGATGCCTATCGCTGGAATCAAGGCAGCCATTGTTAACATGTTAACAGCTACTAATCTATGCTATTATTGATTTAATAGATTAGTATTTTCCGATTTCACCCAGAGAGAGGAGCTGGACAAGGAAGTATTTCTTAAGGAGAGAGTCCTTTTTAACTCAGGCTGGATCTTTCCTCATTTATCCAAGATGACCTTTTGTTTTTGGTACTGGAAGGGTTCATTTCAGTTCATGTCTGGCCCCTGCTGTGAACTCTGTTCTTTGTTCTGGTCTAACTCCTGGCTTTGTACTCCTCTCTCTCTCTCTCTCATTTTCTCTTTCTCTCTCTCTCTTGTGATTTTGGTAAGAGAAATTTCTTTTTTTTCTTTGTTCCAGTTCTTGTTATAGTTGCTGGAGGGCCAAGTCTTGATGCTGCAGGATATCGCTGGCTGCCGTTTCCTCCCTGTTCTAGTATTCTTCACCTGCAGTACCACTCCGTGTGGATCCCTGATGAGCTTTTTGTATTTATTCCCTAGCAGGCTGGGTAGAAGGTAGAAGGGCCTTTAGAGTAGAGAGAATGGCAATTTTTGAGCTTCAGATTTCAGAATCTTTGTTTCATTATGTGCATTCTCTTTCTTTGAAATGATTATAGACAAGATGGTAAAGCAGCGTTGGTGTATTTAACAGTTCCCTGAAGTTCTGAGTAGACCGGGTTCAAACAGTTGATAATTATCCAATAAATCTAAACTGATTAGATAACTGATAGATACGTCTCTACACATGGGGTGTTTTTATTTTCTTCTTGTGGTTTTAAAAGTTTAAAAACTGTTTCCATATTAAAAACACATTGCTTTGGGGTGCCTGGATGGCACAGTTAGTTGGGCATCCAACTCTTGGTTTCAGCTCAGGTCATGATCTCAGGGTCTTGAGTTCAAGCCATGTCATGTCAGGCCCTGAGCTCAGTGTGGAGTCTGCTTGAGATTTTCTCTGTCCCTCTTCCTCTGACCCTCCCACTTGTGTTCTCTCTCTCTGTCTTTAAAATAAATAAAATCTAAAAAAAAAAACCCCAAAAGCAAAAAACCCACCTTGCTTTTACAAGCTGGAAAAACTTCATTAAATTCTAGGGTTTTTTCTGGGGAAATTCACATAACATAAAATTAACCACTTTGAAGTGAATATTTCAGGGGTACCTGGGTGGCTCAGTTGGTTAAGAGTCCAACTCTTGATTTTGGTCATTGTGAGATTGAGCCCCGCTCTGTGCTGGGCACTGAGAGTGGAGCCTGCTTAAGATTCTCTCTCTCTGGGGACGCCTGGGTGGCTCAGTTGGTTAAGCAGCTGCCTTCGGCTCAGGTCATGATCCCAGCGTCCTGGGATCGAGTCCCACATCGGGCTCCTTGCTCCACGGGGAGTCTGCTTCTCCCTCTGACTCTGCCTTCCACTCTGTCTGCCTGTGCTCGCTCTCCCTCTGAAAAATAAATAAATAAAATCTTTAAAAAAAAAAAAAAAGATTCTCTCTCTCTGTCTGTCCCTCCCTCCTCCTCTCTTTAAAAAAAAAAAAAAAAAAAAGAAAAAGATAAAGCGAACTATTCGGTGGCATTTTGTCCATTCACAGTGTTGTGTGACCAGCATCTTTAGTTCATACTGTTTTTATTTATTGGAGAGAGCAAGACAGAGATAGTGAGAGAGGACAGGAGCAGTGAGAATCAGGCTACCCCACTGAGAAGGGAGCTGGATGCAGGACTCGATCCCAGGACTCTGGGATCATGACTTGAGCCGAAGGCAGCTGCTTAACCAACTGAGACACCCAGGCAACCCATACTGTTTTTTTTAAATTTTGTATCTAAAGTGTGTGTGTTTACAGATTGATATAATTTGTTGCCTCCATTTATCATTTACAGTTTGCTCTTTTAAACATTTTCTGTTTTGTACCACATTAAGATACTACCCATTCAAAAAATTTTTTAAATTCAAACTATTAAAGGGTAAAAGATCATTTCCTAGCTGTCCATCCCAGCAGACTTTCCCTTGTCATTCAATGCTTCTGACTCTTTTTCCACCCATAGATTATCTGGCCAGATGATGGCTTGAATAAAACCTTTTTGATTTCCCATTAAACATGATTTAATCTTTCGGGTTTTAAATTTAAATTTATATCCCATTTACTATAGGAATAACCTATATGAATAATTTACTATATAAATTTACTTTTAAAATTACATCTAACTTATATACTTAAATTTAAATTTTGATCGCAGCTGAATATAATGGCATTTTATTAAGCTTAAAAGGTTCCTGAGAAGTTTTGCGGTGAACTGAATAGAGAAGGATAGCAATTCCGTTTTGGTTGATGACATTTGACTGGTGGGTATAGAATGTTCAGGGTTGGCTTCCATGGTGGATATCTTTGTGTTTCACATGGTCACTCTTACTGTTTTACAGCGAGGCTCTCTTCTTAGTGAACCTGCAATCCAGGTGAGAAGAAAAGGAAAAGGAAAACAGATTTGGTCTTTAGAAAAACTGGACAACAGGTTGCTGGATATGAGAGACCTTTATCAGGAGTGGAAGGAGTGTGAAGAAGATACCCCGGTAAGTTATCTGAGAAAAAGGACCAAACTGGTCATCATAGAAGAAACCAAGCAGGAAGGAGCTTACCCATTTTTAGGGAAGAATTGTTCATTCTGCTAAAATAGTAATCCTGTTTCCAGAATAATTTTAATCCTCTAAATTGGCTAATCAAGAATCTTAATAACCTATTTTTCTGGCATCTTCTTTCTTCTTCTTCTCTTTTGCATTCTCTGGATTTCTAGTAGACTCTTCTACATTCCATTCTGACCTCTGTTGGTGTCACATTTGTCTGCTTCTGTACTGGACTATAAATTTACTTAAGACAAAGACCAGGCCTTATTATCTCTCTTCCCATTTCCCTACACATTTAACCTCACAAATAGAAACCTGCAGTATCTCTTTTTTTAATAGAACATCAGTGGTATCTTAATATTTATACTACTAAGAGCACATTTGGAAGGAGTTTTGATCCTACAGTGGGTGTTAAAGAGCTGTACTCTGAAACTTTCTCCTCAAGTTGCAGGTTTTCCCATTTAGGTCAGCCATGTACTTGTGCATATTTTAAAACAGAAATACATGTTATGTATATTTTTACAGTTTTTAAATACTGCTGGTGTTGCTTCCACATAGAGTTGTTTTCTTAGCCTCTTATTTTTTATTTTTATTTTTTTAGCCTCTTGTTTTTTAAAAAAATTTATTTGTCCAGATTATCATCAATAAGATTGACTTTTTGTAGTTAGATGACATTTTTTCTTAAATTTTTTTCCTTCTTTCTTCTGTACTCCTCTTGTATTTCAGCCCAGAAATAAAACATCAATAAATTACAAAAAAGCAAACCACTCTCGTGGAAGGGGGTCAGCTCTCCTTAGGAGCCCTGCATCTTATCATTTGGCAGGAACGAGTGCAATAAACATGAATGAAAACTGAAGAGCACTTTTGTGCACTTGACTCCTTTTTCAAGTCATTGGTTTTCCTCTATTTTCATGGCAAGATTTCCACATAAAGGAGAAGAGAAACGTCATGATACATTATTAAGATGACTGTCATGGGTGAAAGAGGCTGACCACCATTCTGATGGGAGAGAGGAAGAGAAAGTCTGTTTAATCCAGTGCTGTGCTTAAGCTAAATTTCATGACTTTATGAGAGGCATCAATAAGTGGTAGTAGGTTGAATTAATTCATTTTAAGTGATTTCTGAAATTGTGATGTTCCAAATCTCTTTAAAGGTCATACGTTCTTATTTCAAGCGTGCTGATCCATTCTATGATGAACAGGAAAATCACAGTCTCATTGGGGTGGCGAATGTTTTCCTCGAGTCCCTCTTCTATGACGTGAAGTTACAATATGCTGTTCCAATTGTCAACCAGAAAGGAGAGGTTCGTTTTCTCTTCATGCCTTGTGTCCCTCAGAGAAAAATTTAAGAAACAGTGGGGTGGTGACAGTATATTGCTGTGACTCTTTTTCATTAATAATGACAAGAGCCGTTTATGTGTATTATTAATACTTGTGTTTCCATCTGCTTGACGGGAATTATTCCAAAAACTTTGAGGGAAAGTAGCTGGTAGCACCTAGGCTTCTAAGTTCTCATTTACCAGTAACCCAACCATTTGACTCTAAACAGAAGAAAAAACAAAATCTGGAACCATTACCTGCTTTTCTGTTGTTCCAGGTGGCAGGTCGGCTGCATGTCGAGGTGATGCGAATCAGTGGTGACATTGGGGAAAGAATTGCTGGAGGTGATGACACCTCAGACCTCTCCTGTGGTAAGGAAACCCAGGAGAATAGACTTGTGTGCATGGTAAGTCCCAGTTTCATTTAGAAGCAGTGTCAGTGCAGCTGATTTTGAGGATTGTGGCTATTTAGACAATAAATACTGTGTTCTTTTTCGAACTTTGAAATGTCTGTCTCTAAATAAACCTTTTGTGGTGGTATTCCAGAAACCATATTTCATCATATATATTGATTTACCAGTTAGCTAGGTACTTCCACTGTCTTCCTCCGTGAAGCCTTGGATAAGTCACCTCTTTCTTCTGGAACATTCTGCTCCAAAGTTACATGGATTTCTGTTTATCTGAACTTCTCTCTAGAGAAGCACACTTTTTTCATGTAAGTTTCCTCCTCCTGTTGGACCTCTTGACTTCTACTGATGCTCAAGATTTATCCTAGCCCTGATCCTGTTCCTAAGTTCCTACTGTAATCATTCTTCACACTGTTTTTTCTCACGTGTTTTGTTCCTCTTCATCCATGTGCCTTTGTGTATGCTATTTGAGCATGTGGCAGTCTCAAACCCTGCTCTTTCTGTCCTTCCCAGGTATGCCATTCGTGCATACTGTTGCACGTTATCTGTCAGACGTCATACTGGAAATATAAAGATGAATGAGACAGGATTTCTTCTCTTAAGGAGCAACCTGTGTATTTTTTGTGAGTGTGTAGAGGGACACACATGTGAACAGAAGACTCCAATATTGTGTGACCCAGGTGCTCTGAGAGAGGTAGACAAGAGATGTTTGGGGACAGAGAGGAGAGGTAATTAATTCAGAGAGTAAAGTCTGAGGAAAATTTCTGGAAACATGACTCAGAGTGAACTTGAAGGAGAGCATGTTATGTAAAACTCTTTCTCCATAGGGTGCTGTGCTTTTCTCATGGATAATTGGTAGGTAGATTTTAAGGAGGTAATTACATTCCTAAACTCTTACTCAATAGGTGTAGATAGTGCTGCCTGTGTCACTCATTATGACACTGAAAAATATCCCCTCATACATTTCCAAACACACCCTAGCTAGTCCAGCCTGCCATCTGTTGAGAATCACTGGAGGAACCAGTTAAATGATTTTTGAGGAAGAGAAATCCTCAAGGGTTATAGGAACAATGTACAAGTGAGAAGAAGACCGTTCAAAGATGCAGTGAAAGAAGCCTAAACTTAATTCTAATTTCATAATCCATCCTCGGTCCAGTCCTGTATCTCAGAAAGTATTTCTAGAATTAGAGTTGATACTGAAAGGAGAAAGTGAGGCATTTGCTGAAAGCTATGGGGAAGCCTTAGCTGTTTAGAGATGGGCTTTTTTCCGTGGGTCTTTGCATTTATTAAGAAGGCCTCAGATGTTTAAGATGCTTCAGAATGTAGGGGGGAGAATTCTTAGTTCACTAAAAGGTTAATCTTTGATGGTGTTATTCTGGTTTTTAGAACATTTTTTCTGAAATTATACGGTTACCAAAGGTTGAGACATAGGCTCGATGACTCCATAATGGCCCATTTCAAAGGTGACAGATTAGTAAACACAGCTGTATAAAAGTTAACCTCAGTACAAGGATACTGTCTCACTTGGGAAAGTCACCACTGAAAAAAAGTAGAATATCCTGGGTAACATAAGCTTTTTTTGGTTTTGTTTTGTTTTGTTTTTAAAGAAAAAACAAAGTTAAAATATCTTGACACTGTTTTAGTGGAAGATAGCAAACATATACAAAAGTAGTGAGAAACCTCCCTCAGCATCAACTCACCATCAGTCTTACTTCATTCATCTGCCTAAGCCTCTCTGTGCTGTCCCCTTGCCCTGGGTGATTTTGAAGCTATTCCAGACATGATATTTCATGTCTGTTAAGTATGTATCTCTAAAAGAAGAGTACTTAAAAAAACACATTATATCATAACTAAAAATGAGTACTTAATATGAGATACTCAAGTCAAGTTCCTTGATTGTCTTGTTTGCAGTGTCTCTGGCATTTATCCTAATCTTTAGGCACTGACACTTGCGCTTGCTTGCTTCTTCTCTCTCATTCTCTCTCTTTCTCTCATACTGTACAGTTTATTTATTGTAGATACTGGGTTGTTGTCTTGTATTTTCTCATAATCTGGATTTGGCTGATTGGTATTATTTAATGTATTAAGATGTGTTTGCTGTAAATTGGTAGTTAGATACGAAGGTGTAAGGGGAATGGGTAGCAAGGACATTTTATAGGTAGTGGTGTGTTCTGCCATCAGAAGACACACCATCTGGTGTCCTTTGAGGGATGTTAGCAGTCATTGATGATTATACCTAGATATTTCATGAGAAGTTAGAAAAGAATGATACTATAACCCTGTCACTCCTCATTCATTACCTAGAATTCTTTTCTAGAAAGAGTCATCCTATTTCAGCAACTATTTGCACCTCAGAGATACAATTTTGTAGAGGAAGGGCAGGGTAAATGCTCCATTTTTTTCTCCTTTTTTAAAAAAAAACATCATTTTCAAAATAATTGTCTCCTACTAATATACAAAAGTGACTAGTGAGATTTTATTTTGTTTTTAGTCCAAACTAAACTAAACTTGTTATAAACTCTTTGGTGTAAGTATATTTGATGTGTTTTGATCTGTATATTTATTACCTGTCTCAGAGCTCACATGATCCCATCTTTGACCTGTGGGCTCCTCTCTGGAGTCCTTTTGACACAACCCTAACTGTCATAAACTATAGAGGCTAGCTTTCTTGCTTTCTAGTATGAGGAATATTCTGTCTAGTCCCATCCTAGACGTTTCCTATCCTAGCCTGGAATCAGCCAGCTCTCTAAGGAACCTGGTTCCTTTCAGTGGGAAGTGGTTTTTAGAGACCATATTCTAAGCATGTAATAGTCTTTTGTATTGAAGAAGGAAGACAGACTGTATGACAGTAAACACAATATAGGTGGAAAAAATAAAATCAGTCTGGGACACATAACAATAATAGGTGATAAGTACCACCAGCTTATAAAAGCAGTTTCTGGTTCTGTTTTTCTATGATGAAAATAAGTATGCACATATTAACATGTTGATATTTTAAATTACATTAAATTAAATGAGTATGTTTTAAAACCCTAAGTAGCATGTCTTCTGACATTCCTGAGCTTTATAGTGAGCAGTGGCAAGTCAAAGTCTGTGGTATTCTGACACCTTGTGGTGATTTTGATTTGTGTATGCAGAAACTTAAAAAAACAAACAAAAACTGTATTCTGGATATCAGAATAGTCTCATTCCTGATATTCTTCATTCCTGGCAATCTTATTCCTGATAAGTTGCCTTTAGGATATAGATCAGCATATGAAATCTTATAATTTATTTCAACCTTAAAATTGAGATAGATTTCTTAGAAAAAATACTGGCTTTCAGAAGGAATTTAATCATAAGGAAGTATGTTTCCAATATCTGTCCACTCAATACTTTGATGTGTTTTCATTCATTTTATTCCATTGATATGGTCAGTTCTCACTCCAGTATCATTAGGTAGCTATCCTGTTTCACGTAGGAGAAGTCTCAGCCTAAGAAAACTAAGAATTTAATCTGCTTAAAAACAGGAACTAATATATGGCAGAGTTTTATTTAGATCTATATTCTACAGAAATCTTGTAATTTTTTAAAAAGATTTTATTTATTTATTTATTTATTTATTTATTTATTTAATTTATTTGACAGAGATCACAAGTAGGCAGAGAGGCAGGCAGAGAGGGAGGAAGGAAAGCAGGCTCCCCTGATCAGAGAGCCTGATGCGGGACTCAATCCCAGGATCCTGAGATCATGACCCAATCCGAAGGCAGAGGCTTAATGCACTGAGCCACCCAGACTCCCTGAAATCTTGAAATCTTATCAAATATCATGTTGTCTCACCTTGAAGAATATAATAAAAAATTTTAAACACTTAATGAAAAAGTGATGGTTTTTAGAATGAACAAAAAATTAATTGCCAAACACTGAATTCTCTGTTGGGTTTATACGAATAAAATGCATTAGTCAGTCTGTTTTTTTGTAGCCTGTTATGGAATTGCTGTCTAAATGTTTTGAACTGTTGTTGCCATTGGGAAAAATGAGTAAAAATAGGAGTTCTCAACCATTGCTTACCCATTATGTACCTGGTATAGAAGAAAAAAGTCATCTGATTTGCCTGATATTCTATGTTACTATTAATGCTTCCTGAAACATTAAGACAATTGTATTTGTGATTGTATTTGCTGAACTGTCATCAACTTTGGTCACACATTCAATTTTATTTTTTGATAAATTTATTTACTGGAGGCACAGCATATTATGCAATGTGCAGGAAATGATCAAGTGAAGAACATAATAAATGATCAATGCTCAGTCATATGAAAGTCAGCCCATAATCAATTAAAAAGTCAATTTAGTTTTGGTTCATTAATTTTAGAGTTTAGTTTCCTTCATAGTTGGGAGTTTTGGAACATCACAACTTACCACAAAAATTGGAGCTTAAAAATCAAGCTGACACTACCTGCCAAAAGCAATATTTAGAATTTTTGACTGCTTTAAAATCCATTATGGGCATTTATTCCTGGCACATTTGGGTCTGATTAGACATGTATTTCTAATTACATGTTGTTATCACAAAACCTTACACTCCTGCAGTCCAGGGCACATTTCCTTTGATTCATCTCCCCTAAATTTGCATGGAGAAGGCCCTCTGTAAGAATTGGTACAGAGGTGGTCAGCATTCACCGTCTTTAATCCCCTTCCCTTCATCCCTCCTGATCTTCAGAGTATATCTGGATGCCTTTAAAATTTAACAAAAAATCCTCTAGTAGCATATAACTTTCTACTTAGAATCTTATTCTTTTCTAGCCTTCAGAATATCAAATAAATGGTTTTCTGCTCTTTACTGAATATTCCCTTTTGGCACATATGCTGATTTCATTCTTCATTCATCATTCTTAGCAATCTTATGTTTTTGGGATATATCCATAGTTAGCCAAATTCATATCATTGATTGGTATTGATGGTTGAGAACTTCCCTTTTCTGAGTTTATTATTATTATTATTATTATTATTATATGATGATGATGTTATAAGAAACTAGATTTGGCCTGTAAATGTTTGAAAACATCCAAGTTTATAGTCAAGGTCATTTTACCCTCTGTCAATGTCTCACTAAATATGACAGTTGTTGTCACCATTTCCCAGATGAAGAAATACAGCCCCAAAGTGAAGGGGATTTGGTCAACAAAAATCAGTAGTGACACAGTCAAGACTGGGACCCATTATCTGACTCAAGATACTTGTACCTTTTCTGAGTTAAAAACAGAGCCTTCCCTTTCCTTCAGGTTAAAATACTCCAAGCCACTGGGTTGCCACAGCATCTGTCCCACTTTGTGTTCTGTAAGTACAACTTTTGGGATCAACAGGAGCCAGTAATTGTTGCACCTGAAGTTGATACCTCTTCCTCCTCTCCTGTCAGCAAGGAGCCTCAGTGCATGGTTGTCTTTGATCATTGCAATGTAAGTTTGTTTTCCAGACTGGGCCAGCATTTGATTACTTAGGTAAAAACAAATTGTAAATTGAGCATTATTTTGTTACTAATTTGATATCAATATATATCTTGTATCAGAGTTTCTTAGAGTGTAGTTGGAGTCAGAAACCGAAATGTCATCAATACATTAAATACCTTAAATTAACACAGTGTTATATGTCAGTTATATCTCGGTAAAGCTGGGTGACAGATGCTAAAGTGTCAGTGCTTTTAACTCTTCCTCCACAGTCAAAATTTACTTTTGTGTGAATATGGATACAGCTGACCCTTGCCCAACACAGGTTGTAAATGTGTTTCCTCTTCCTTTTGGTTTTCTTTTTTAAATTTTTAATGTTTTACTTACTTTTAATTAATTAATTTTGGGGTGGGGAGGGGCAGAGGAAGAGAGAGAGAATCAAGCTGGGTCCATGCAGAGTGTGGAGCCTTATGTGGGGTTCAGACTCATGACCCTGAGATCATGACCTGAGCCAAAATCAAGGGTTGGATGCTTAACTTACTGAGCCACCCAGGCACACCCCCCTCCCCCGCTTTTAGTTTTCTTAATAACATTTTCTTTTCCCTAGCTTACTTTATTGTAAGAATGTGGTATACAATATACATAACATACAAAATACATGTTAATCAACTGTTTATGTTATTGGGAAGGCTTTCTGGTCAAAAGTAGGCTATTAGTAATTACATTTTGGGGGAGTCATAAGTAATGTGTGGATTTTTGACTGCACAGGGGTTTGGTGCGTGTTATTCCAACATTGTTTAAGGGTCAACTCTATATACCCTTCTCAAAGGAACCCATGTTTTGTATTAGACTACTGGAGAAATTGTCATCTATAAGAAACTGGTATTTAGAGAAAGTGAAGATAGAAAAGAGACAAGAATGAACTTTATCGAATACCTAATGCTCTGCTAAGCACTTTATGATATTCTTTCATTTGATCTTTATCTCGGTTGTATGTGATAATGGTATTTTTTTGTTTCAGCAGAAGCATCTGGTACAGAGGAATCAATTAACCCATGGCTAGTCAGACTCTTGATTGTTTTTTTTTCCTTAACTGTACCACAATTAATCCATCTCATTGTTTTCAAGGGAGTGGTCTCTTTCTAATCTATTTAAAACATAGAAATACCTTTAGTGTGTTAAAGATTGAGAGAGAGTGATAGTGAAAGAGAAATATAGGTTCTATGACTTTTTACAATAAACTGTTTTAGAGCTTAGTAATTACTGTAAAATGCTATCATATATATCTTGTAAAGATGGGCAGATTGGGAGAATTTTTAAAAATTAGGTGATTTTATTTGCACTGATGATCATTATTTATTTCCTTACTCTCCTGTTATTAGAGATAAAATTAACTTCCTAAAAGCTAGGAAAAATTGTTACCGTAACGCATCTATTGTTACCATACTGCATCTAATAACTTTTATATCAAGACATTGTAGATCATTGTTGAAATTCTTAATATTATTTAAGTACTTTAAAAATAGCTTCCTAAATTTTGCTAAGAAAACAGAATATAATGCTGGTCCTTCAAAATAGATTTTCAAGGTGAAAAATATTTTTAAAAATTAGATTTATAATTATGTTTGAAGTCAAGAACGTTAGACCATCTGAGCATTCATTATGCACATTAGATGACAGTTATGTTCTATAACCAAAACATTTTTTTTTTCATTTCTTTTCTCCATGAAGTGGGTGTATGGCAGTGGATATAAGTGATCATAAGGTTACCAGAAAGTACTTCCTCCTCTGTAATTATTTTCTTTCAGGAGTTTTCTGTTAACATTACTGAAGACTTCATTGAACATCTTTCAGAAGGGGCATTGGCAATTGAAGTATATGGCCATAAGATGAATGATCCTCGGAAAAACCCAGCCCTGTGGGATTTGGGGATTATCCAAGCAAAAACACGCAGTCTTCGAGACAGGTGAATTTTGGATATCCTTCTGATTCCATTTATAATTTTGAAGACTTGCTAGAAATTAATACTGCCATTTATAAGGATAGCTTTTTCCTGAGCATTACCAGTATTCCAGGGATAGATGCTATTGTTTCCAGGGTATTTATAGCACATTTAAACTTCCTTACAGGAGTGAACTTTGAAGAGTGACGGAAGAGATATTAAATGTGGAGTTAGTTAAGAATAAAGAGTGAATGAATTTTTGGAGAATAGTTGCTTATTCTGAATTACTTTTAGTTAATCAACTGTAGGGAGATATACTCTAGAATCAGGTTTTACTTATGTTGTCTTTAGTGCAGTGTTCTTTCGAAATGCCATCAGTCATGGAAGGAGGCAGGTATTTGTACCAGGATTTTTAAAAGAATGTTAAAATGGAATGGCTGAAAGGGGATATTCGTGCTTTCCATCTTATCATAAAAGAGATCCAGATTTTCTTTTTTTCTTGTTTTGGGTTTAGAATGTTTCAGCAAATCCTTAACTAGAATTGAGGTTTTTTTCCTTGATTCTGTTATTAATCTGAGCAAAGATTCTTTTCAAGTTACTAAATTGAGCATATATATCACTACCTTTATTTATGTGAAAATAATCATTGTATTTTCTTCTGGACCTCTGATTACTATATTTAGATTTTTGAGTAACCACTTTGAAATAGATTTGTAATTATACCTTTTTGAACAAACTGAAGGAACCATTTCTAGTTCTGATGTTAAATTTGTTTAATTTTGGTTTAATTATATTTGGTAGTATATATTTGTATATTACTCATTGAACTACAGGTCATTCTACTGAATTATTCTGTTTGGAGGTCATTATCATTGTTAGTTTCCATGTGAAGGATCCTAAGCTGCCTGTATTGAAATAGAAATGTGTGATTTTCCAAGAACTTTAACTGTTTCCTAGATGGAGTGAAGTTACCAGAAAAGTGGAGTTCTGGGTCCAAATCTTGGAACAAAATGAGAATGGCGAATACTGCCCTGTAGAAGTAATTTCTGCAAAGGATGTGCCAACAGGAGGAATCTTTCAACTCCGGCAGGTAACAGAATTGTTAAAGTTATCATTCTGAATG
This sequence comes from Mustela lutreola, assembly GCF_030435805.1. Classification (NCBI taxonomy): domain Eukaryota; kingdom Metazoa; phylum Chordata; class Mammalia; order Carnivora; family Mustelidae; genus Mustela; species Mustela lutreola. The sequence continues at coordinate 152,387,085 of NC_081290.1, read as the reverse complement.
ATAATACTCAATTCTTTGGCACTGTAAAGCTTAATACTGGATTCCTGTTAGCAGAAATATCTGATTGGTGATAATGAAATCTAGACTCTCCAAGTCCATCCTTTTATTAAAATTGTCTCCTATTACATATCTATTTCCTTTCATTTAAAAAAATATGCTAATTATAGGGGCACCTGGGTGGGTAGCTCAGTGGATTGAGCCTCTGCCTTCGGCTCAGGTCATGATCTCAGGTCTTGGGATCAAGCCCGGCATCGGGCTCTCTGCTCAGCGGAGAGCCTGCTTCCCCCTCTCTCTCTGCCTACTTGTGATCTCTGTCAAATAAATAAATAAAATCTTTTAAAAACAATTGTTAATTATAATATTTTAAAACCAGCTTCTCAACTTTGAGTAAGCAAAAAGATAAACTTTAAATAATGACTTAGAATTGAATTGCAGGAGACAATAGAAACGTATGATGCAGTGTTACATTAGAATATTTATGAACATAAGGAGTAGCAGTGTGACATGGCAGAAAGAATGAGCACTTCACAGGCTAGTAACGTGCTAGGGTTCAGTTCTGGTCTCCCACCGTGTAGCCCTAAATCTGTGAGCAAGTTCTGTAACCTCTCAGAACCTTCTCTTAGGTATAAAGTGGAAGTGTGATGATAATACCGACTTTGTAGGACTAGTATGAGGTTTAGAGATACTGTATGTGAAGCACAGTACTTGGTACTTGGAAGGTGAAAGGGTTCTTTTCCTCCCAATACCAGCCATTTGTCTGATTCTCTGCAGGCACCAATGGGGTGTCCCACAATGCAGTTCGGTTTTGTGTCAGATGCCACAGGTTTAAGGGCTCAGACTTAAGCACAAGATTGCCCTCACTGCAGATGCCAGTTGCAAGTATCTGGTCCTCAGTTCTATTCAACGTGGCTACAAAGTCAGGGGTTTGCCCAGCTCTCCTCCCCTTGACTTACTGTTTCTAGTCTTTTTAAATAAAGGATACTACTCAGGAATATCCCAATGGAAGAGATGCTTGGGACAAAGTCTGGGAAGAGGTATAAGGAGCGTTCATGTCCTCTCAGGGTGTGCCACCCTTGCACCATCTTGATTTGTCCCCAGCCAGGAAGCTCACTGAACCTCATTGTTTGTAGGCTTTTATGGATGTTCATTATGCAGGCATAAAGCTTGGCCATGGGTGATTAACTTATCTCCATACCTTCTCTGCTCTGCACAGAGGTTTGGGGGGGTGCTGACAGTTACAAACTTCCAGTGAAGGCTTGTTTTTGTTTGTTTGGTTGGTTTTTGCTACCAGCCCCCTTCCTAAAGCTACCTGGGGGCCTACCAAGAACTGCCAGATTTAAAGTTGCATCATTAAAAGATACACTTATAATCATTATCGCTCAGGAAGTTCTGAGAGATTCAGGAGCTCTCTGCCAGGACCTGAGGACAAAGACCAAAGATCTTTCTGTGATACTGCAGGAGGTATTAAATAAATGCAGCTAAGTAGATATGAATGCCTGCCAGGAATCAGTGTAGCAGAGAAATAGGTAGGAATTGTCACTTAACCGCAAGTGGATTATAATCTGTAAAGCGTTTCTGCTTCCAGCTAAAGAGAAAATATCTTAGTAGAATTTACATGGGAGATTTGGAAATACTCTTTTTTTTTTTTTAAAGATTTTATTTATTTATTTGACAGAGAGAGATCACAAGTAGGCAGAGAGGCAGGCAGAGAGAGAGAGAGGGAAGCAGGCTCCCTGCTGAGCAGAGAGCCCGATGTGGGGCTCGATCCCAGGACCCTGAGATCATGACCTGAGCCGTAGGCAGCAGCTTAACCCACTGAGCCACCCAGGAGCCCGGAAATACTCTTTTTTACTGTACAATACATCAATTCAAAATTTAATGATAATTTCTATACTTTAGAACAATGGAAAGATATTAGAATAGCTCTTGAAAATGAATGTTGAAATCATTCAAAGCAGAATATGAGAAAAGGTTAAAGGAAAAAGAAAGTTTACTTAAATGTTTAAGTTCTGAATGTTTCAGAAGGGGAAAGCTGATCAGCATTTGTTCTATGACCCCAGCAAGTGGGTTTTAGCAAATTCATTCATGTATGGGCAAAGAACTGAAAGGAAAAGAAAATTAGTTTAAACTATGGCATCAGATATATACATAAAATGGGATTCTTAAGGGTGTGAAGAACATCTTTTTCTGAACATCTGTTAAAGCTATATATATTTCTTTTTTGGATGCCTCAGAAATTTGTTCCCTGGAAGGCAAGACCAGATAATTCTCTATGGTTTAGTATAAATAGAATATATAAGTATTTGTCCTATTTCTGACAACCTTTACTAAAAAGTGTTCAAAGATGACTTGAGTTCATCAGGAAAGGTTCTTTTTTTTGAAGGGTGTTGGTCTTTATGTGGATGCTGAATCAGTAGTGCAAAGGCTTTTTTTCATACATAAACAGCAAGAATAAAGACACAATGGTTGGAATTAGGTAAATTTGGGGAGAAAGTAACATGTAGGAAGACCTGGAAAGCAGTAAAAGAGGAGGTTATAGAAGCACATGTGGCTTGTTGATAGAAGGACTTGGATGGTAGGCTCATTTGAATTAAAATATTTCAAAACTAGAACCTACTGTTCTTGAACAGTAAAACAGCAGAGGAGAACTTACTACGTACGCCATATGAAATTGCCTGTTTTGTAGTTTAAAAATGCTCAAATATTAGCAGTTACAGGAAGTTCAACCTATGAGTTTAAGTATACTGTTCAAAAACTTTTCGGTACGCCTGGGTGGCTCAGTTGGTTGGACGACTGCCTTCGGCTCAGGTCATGATCCTGGAGTCCCGGGATCAAGTCCCGCATTGGACTCCCAGCTCCATGGGGGGTCTGCTTCTCTCTCTGACCTTCTCCTCGTTCATGCTCTCTCTCACTGTCTCTCTCTCAAGTCAATAAATAAAATCTTTAAAAAAAAATTAAATAAAATAAAAACTTTTCTGTGGGACAGTAGCTGTTCTGGATCTTTCCCTCCTTTTTCTTTCTGTGCCAACCTTGAACCCTCCCCCTACAGTGCCTCGGACTCACCCTCCCAGTGTGGCCCCCCACGCAGAGTAGGTTACTTTTTGTTTCAAACAAAATAAACAAAACTGTAGCTAATTGAAATGACTGAACTATTTTAAAATTAAAATGTTTTCTGAGGTACTCTTTCCACAAGATACCTGACACATAATCCTTGGAAAATACTAAATCAAAAACATCTGTAACCCATCTCTTCAAATCTAGTCTTCTGATTAATCATTGCCTAAATTGATTTCCCTGATAACATGAAGCTCTTGGGAATTAAAATCTGATGGAAGAGGGGAAGAGTAACTGACTTAAAGTTAAACATGCAGATTCCATTGTTCAAATTCTGTTTTACATCCCTGAAATTCATAAACTGACTTTGAGGTCGGTATTTTGGGAATATGGAGGATCTTCTTGTAAAATACTACTTCATTATAAACATAGAGGTTTACATTGTGTTTATTATGAAAGTTTATGTAAGACGGAACAGCTTCTCTCTGCTCAATTTTTCATTTTGCAGCCAGGTTTTAAATTATTTGGGATTAGAGTGGTTAATCCAGGGTAGTGGTCATCATTCTTATTTCTGACAGCTTATTTTTAAAAGTAGATCATACTATATTATTGGGTTTGGTAATCTCTTTTTTTTTTTTTTTAAGGTCTGGTTAACATTGTTTACCATATGCTTTTTTTTTTTTTTTTTGAGGAGAGGAAAAGAGAGAATCTTAAAGCAGGCTCCATAGCCAGTATTGAGCCCCATGCAGGACTTAATCTCATGACCCAGAGATCATGAGATCAAGAATTGGACGCTTAACCAACTGAGCCACCCAGATGCCCCAATCATACTTTTTAACTTAATATATCACATATTTTTTCTTCCAGCAATATTTTATTATATACACACAGTTTGAATAGTTTTAATATTATATATTTATTTGTGTCTGGTTTTTTGTTATTCTTAACATATATTGCTTTAAGAGTCCTTATACAATATATGATTATTTACTGAGAACAGATTCCTAGAAAGTTGAATTTCTGGTCAAGGGATCCTTATATTTTTAAGGCAGATTGCCTTGCAGAAAGCTTTACCAGTTTATATTCCCAGCAACAATGTATGTAATTGCCTGATTTATAAACTATGGGCACTATCAGAAATTACCTTTTTAAAAGATAATTGCTAGTTTAGTAAGTGAAAATAAAGATGTATTGTGCTTATTTTAATTTGTATTTTTTATAAGTGAGTTTAACAGTTTTTATTGTCCTTTTCTTTTTTGCATTTCCTTTGTTAGAATGTTTTCTCTTAATGTTTCTTTTTATTGAAAAAGTATGCAAGCCATAAATATTCCGTGTCTTTCTATTTGCTGAAAAGGTAAATTATTTTTCCTGATTACTTTTTCAGTTGGTAGGTTACTGCTTAGTTTTTAATATATGGTGAAACTGTCTTCAGAGTTAAATGCTTTCTCAATATCAGCCTGTAGGGGTCTCTCTAAACCAAATTTTTAGAAATTAAACTGATTTTTAAGCAAAATATCTGTGATACAGGGACAGTCCCGGCGAGTCCAAGTGGAAGTGAAGTCTGTGCAGGAATCTGGGACTTTACCATTGATGGAAGAATGTATATTGTCTGTTGGCATTGGATGTGTAAAAGTTAGAACACTGAGATCCCCGAAGACTCATGAGACCTTTCATGTAAGTTTCTGTGCCAGTTATGTTCTTGCTGAAAGACCTAACAAGATAAGAGTGTCTTTTGGAACCTGACAGAAAACTGCCTTCTATGAACAATTCTTTCAGTTTTTTCTTTTGTTTTTCTTTGATTTCTTTTTTCTTTTTTCTTTTCTTTTCTTTTTTTTTTTAACTATATTGCATTAGCATGGAATCGCTGCACTTGCACCAGACTGTTGGTTTTGCCCTGGTAAATGGCAGACTGAGGGTTAAGACATTGAAGTCTCTAGAAATTCCTCAGTTGTCTACTAGTGATTAACTTCCCCTATCACCCACCCCCTCTGCAGAAACCCCCTGCTGGCTTGTAAAGACTGTTTGCCAGCAGGTGTTTGATTTCTCCTGGGGAGTGGGACTATAAACCCAGCAGGGAAAGTATTGTACTTGTTCCTGAAAAGGTCAAATGAGTGTTCTTCACTTTCCTGTGAGAAGCTTAAGGTCTGACTCCAACTTCCTGAAAACTATAAAAAATCGAGAATAGGGTGAGCATAGGTGGGAAATAAAATAGTATATTCACTAAATTAGAAAATATAAAGTATGGGAAAAGATTCTGGTTGTTGAGCATAGCCTGACTCCTGGAAACATGATTGTTTTAGTTTACATTTTTTTCTTTTAGGAGGAGGAGGAGGACATGGACAGCTACCAGGTAAGGAAGTACCTGTTGGCCTCATCAAATGTGCTTGATTCCTGTGCTGAATCACGCATTCCTGAGCCTTGTCATACTGTTATTTAATAACTACACAGTTAATTTTGAATCAAATACTGCTTTTTCTCAAATTAAAACAAGTTTCGTAGACTTCAGTGTAGGAAATCATTTGTGACTGTTACCCTTTTCCAAACCTGGAGCTCTGCATCTAAGTTTCCTACAGATCCATTTCTCCAGATCCTTATTCTTGCACTCTCTCTCCTTGAGTGGAGTCACCCACACTTTCCCCTGTAAGAGCTATCTCATAATGAGCCTCAGTCAAACAACACTGGTTAGGTATTTTCCATCTTCTAAACCAGGTCTCCCTTTCCCACTTCCAAGAGTCACACAGGTTTGGTTTTGCCCGCCACCCCTCTTTCTTATCTCCTGCAAGATTTTGTTTATGTCTGTCAAGTTCTATCTTGTTAGGCTTGCTAGTCATTGTTTAGGACTGTCAGAGCTCTTTGGATCCTGATTATGTCATCCAGTGTAGTCACTCTCCTGGTTTTGCATCATTATAATTTGATAAAAATGTCTGCCTTCCTATAAGTGACTGATAAAAATATTGGATCAGATAGGGTTAAATACAGAGTCCTATGGCACAACAATAGAGACTTCTTTTAAGCTGACATTATTCCATTAATCATTGTTCTTTGGATGTGATATTTCAGTCATTTATGATTTCATTCAAGTAGATTCATTGCACATTTCTCCATCTTGTCTACAAGAACGTCATGAGCTATTTGGTTAAGTGCTTTAGTGAAATCCAGATACACACTGTATCCTCAGCATTCCACTGATCTACCCAGTCTTGTTAACTTTATTATGAAAGGAAATGAGGCAATATTGGTATACAGTCGGGTGTTGACTGGTAGAGTTCTTAGTCTGGTGATAACGCCCCCTCTCTGCTCCAAATATCCCCCCACAAGAAACAAGGGAGAGAAGCATTTACATGCTGTTTGTAGAGACTAGTGAAACATGTTGAAGGCTGAAACAAGGTAAGAAGTTTGAGGAATTCCTATGATGGTTCCCACAGATATAGAATTGGAGATTATTGAGTAGTACTTGTGATTTTTTTTTTAGGTTTACTTTTTTTTTTTTTTTTTTTTTTGGTGATATCTACATTCTGTGCAGGGCTCAAACTCATGACCCCGAGGTCAAAAGTCATATGCTCTTCTGATAGCCAGCCAGGTGCCCAAGTATTTCTGATTTTTATCCAGCAGAGGGCCATTGTAGATCTTAGTTACTTGGAGTTCTGCCTCTCGAACCAATAGAAATAAAACTGGTTCTAGATATCAGAGAATGCCCTTTCAGAAGCTGTCTTTTTCCAGTAACAGCAGTGCTTTGATTTTTGGAGTTTCCTGTTCTGAATAATGATTGGAGTCAACTAGTAGTGGTAATAAACAGATTGATATATAATACTTCACATTTTTAAAGCCTTAGAGTAAGGTAGATGGAAGCATTGGTTTCAAATATCTTGTCTTGACATTATATCTGCCATAATTTCCCCTGCTTTCTTCCAGGATCGGGATTTAGAGAGACTGCGTAGAAAATGGCTAAATGCATTAACAAAACGTCAGGAATACTTAGATCAACAACTGCAGAAGCTTGTCAGTAAACATGGTAAGAAAAGCAAGTTGAATATTTCCTCCCCCCTCACACCGAATCTGTGCATAATTAATCTCGCTTGCAGCCATATAAATTAGAAGTAGATGGACACATCAATAATGCGTATAGGAATGTTACTTATTAGTGTCATATCCTTTCAGAACAACGTTTATTTAACTGTAATGATGTCTTTCTGTAAGTTTCCCCACATCCCCAACAAAGAGAAAATAAAGTATGTAAACATTGTCCTTCAAAAATAAATTAAGGAGGATGCTAACGTTCTTGATTTCTTATCCAAAAGCACCTGAATCCTCTAATTCTGGAAGAAATTATTCATGTGCTGGCCCATGGCGGCCTTCCATGAGCCAAAGATGGCCTTTCTGTAAGAGTACACCAGCTCTTTAGCTTATAGTTCATTTCTTACTGTGATTTTTTAAAATACTAATTAGGGAAGTAATAAGTTTTCAGTGAACCCTCATCAACCAGTACCTGAATACAGTCAAATCCTATTGATATGCAGGATGAAAGTGTAAATCAGGTGAGAAGTCTATATTTGATCTCCATTCTTGATGTTCTAGATAAAACAGAGGATGATGCTGACCGTGAAGCCCAACTTCTAGAGATGAGGCTGACTCTGACTGAGGAGCGGAATGCAGTCATGGTCCCCTCTGCTGGCAGTGGCATTCCAGGGGCCCCAGCAGAATGGTATGAACGCTGCCACATGTCTTCAAACATTTCAAAAGATTTTATTTATTTACTTGACAGAGAGAGATCACAAGTAGGCATAGAGGCAGGCAGAGAGAGAGAGAGGAGGAAGCAGGTTCCCTGCTGAGCAGAGTGCCCAATGCGGGACTCGATCCCAGGACCCTGAGATCATGACCTGAGCTGAAGGCAGCGGCTTAACCCACTGAGCCACCCAGGTGCCCTCTTCAGACATTTCAGATGCTCACGGAGCCTCCCACTCTCCATATCAGTTTTGCCTCTCTTTCAACTAATGGAAGACTCATCATAGCATAGGGAGAAAGTTTGAATTAAAGGAAGTGTTAAATTATTTTCATGAGTTGGAGTAACTATGGCTTAAAACTGTTTTATTAAATAATATTGTTATTGGCTCAGTAATTAAGAATTCTGAGAATCTAAATCAATATTTAATACCACTGCACTTAGCATTAAAAAAGAAAGTTAATATGTTAATTACTTGGGTCATTCCCTTAAAAGACCATTCGGTCATAATAAAATTGCATCTCCAGGAGTTTTTGGTTTTGTGCTGGCTTAAACTGTACTGTCAGCAAATGTTCTGTGCCACTTTATAGAAATTAAAAATAGTAAATTAAGCCATATGGGGCCCTTAAGTATATAATTTTTTAAGAAAGTAACTTTAAACAAAGAAGCTTCAGTTACAAACAGGTAGCTGTATCTTATAAGACTGAATTCTAGGATCAGAACGTATGATAATTATACACAAGAGCACCAGTGAAAAGAAGCAGCATTTACAGGTAAGTCTTTGGGGCATCTCTGATTTGAAATTATGACAAAAAAACGATACCCACAGTTATTATTGGCTTGACCTGTAATAATTCTCAGTGTGGATTAATGCTGTGTCTCGAAGTACATTCTGCTGAGAAAGTCGGCTTTATTTGAGGTGCTATTTGTTTATTATGTTTTAGGACCCCAGTTCCTGGGATGGAAACACACATTCCTGTTATATTCCTTGACTTAAATGGTAAGTTAGGAGATACTTTCTGAAGGCTTACCTCAGACAAATTAGTGTCTGAGTAACACTTAGATTCTAACAAAGTCTGCAGTTAGGCAATTCAGTAAGAATAAGGTTAGGGTCTATTTTATGTATGCAGAGGGACACTGACACTTGACCAAGAATGAATTATCTGTAAGAGTAATATTTCTGTAGCGGAGGTAGGTATGTTTCATCCCAGGACGTTTGCACATTTCACTGGGTAATCCGTAATAGCTGCGTGTGTGCTTTGTTCTTCTCTTCATGTGAGGTAGCAGTAGCAGGTGTTCCCCTACACTTCAGTGTTGTCTTCTTTATTCTTAGGAAAAGACTTCTCTCTGGAAAGGACTAATAACTAGTGATGCTTATGTAGGATGCTTTCTTTTATCTGGTGTTTTCTTAATCTTAGCTAATAAATTTTTCACTTTCTGTGGGTTCGTTTTTGTTGTTGTTGTTGTTGTTGTTTTAAAGATTATTTATCTGTTTATTTGGCAGAGAGAGGGGGAAGCAGACTCCCTAATGAGCAGAGAGCCCAATGCGGGGCTTGGTCCAAGGGCCCTGGGATCATGACCTGAGCCGAAGGCAGAGGCTTAACCCACTGAGCCACCCAGGCACCCCTCTGAATTCTTATGCCCTCATTCGTGCATTGCTTATTTGTGAGAAACTGTCCAATTTTTCTGACTTTTTTCTCCTTCATATAAAATATTTTAGATGTGGCTACATTTTACATTTATTCTGTCCAAGGAAGGAAAATAAAAATGAAAAGGTAGATTAAAGAGCTAAGGATAAGGTAAAAGTCAGCAGTTAAATTCCTAAAACATCTCAGAGAAACTGTGTATTATAATGAACTGTCCTAGATAGGCAAGCTTGGATGTCCTCAGTGGTTTGTTTCCACACAGCTGAAAGTGAGTTATAATAACTAAGGTATTTAGCATCTTGTACTACTTGGTTTATTTAGACATATGGAAAATTTTGTGTGCACACAGAGTTAGCAAATAATACTTAAGTCACTTCTGCTGTCAGTCCACCTGAGAGGGTTTCTGTGTTTTGCCACAGCTCTCTAGCCTACCTTGTTGTTCTCTGGCGCCTTGGAGGCTGAAGCTTACTCTGGGGCTTACTGTCCTTACGTTAGGTTCCTACATAGTTGAGGGGCTCGTGTGTGCACGTGCTTGTGCACGTGTGTAGGAAGGTAAGAGCGGAAAACAGTAAGCTTATAGAAGACCTGTTTGTATGGACATCCCAAGACATGATCAAGAACTTATGCAGCCTGATGCCCATTCTTGATCCCCATAAGCCTACATACTAGAAAGATACTTTGATGGCTACTCACAAGCTTAAGATGGATAGGGGGTTGGGAGGGCCTGACTTAGAACTAAATAACTAAAGGGCCAAGGGGCAACCCTCCCAAGTTTCTGGCTCATGTAGCCAATTGATTCTTTTGTTGAACTTAACGGTCCAATAATTGGAATCACTCTCGCTTCTCATTTCTTCAGTGCACTAAAAGATGGGGAATTTGGGTTGTAATCCTATCATTAACATTTATGGGCTGATCTTGAGTAATCTCTTGGGTATCTTGGCTTCATTTGCCTTCCATGTAAAATAAGGCATAAAGGTAGGAGATTGGTTAAGATAATTTCTTGAGAGTCTGTCCTTCTCTAAGAACTGTGAACTGTTTAATGGTTCTCTTCCATGTCATGTGAGATTTTAGAGCCAAAAGCAAATGAAATTTGAGGCAGTAGAATTTTAATACTAAGCACATTGAAATTTAGCTGGTAGGGGTTATCCTTTGAAATGATCTCTGATTTAATGGAACTTGCTTTTAGCTGATGATTTCAGCTCTCAAGATAATCTTGATGACCCAGAAGCTGGTGGATGGGATGCTACCCTAACCGGGGAAGAAGAGGATGAGTTCTTTGAACTGCAGATTGTAAAACAGCATGATGGAGAGGTAAACAAAGCATAAGTAGGGAAAATCATATGAAAAGTAGTTTCTTTAACCTTTCCATACATCTTTTGAAATAGTCAGCAGTGTAATCATTTTAATGCTTACATTTCTCAAGAAATATAAATGAAAACCTTTTACTGCGACTTCCAGAAAGAGTGGAACCCCTTCCAGAAGAAGTGGATGGTTAAATTAGTTCCCCTCCTGGTAAAGGATCTCTGTTAGTATTCATAGTTCAGGCCAGCAGTGGTCCCCTCTCTGGGGAAATGCTACTGAAGTACATAGAGGTAAAATACACAGCATTTGGGATCTCCTTTAATTCTTTAGTAAAGACTTTTTAAGAAGAGGGAAAAAAGAGTAGATAAAGGCAGTGTGGCAAAATCTTGATAATGTTTGAATCTGGGTGATGTGTGTACAGTGGGGCCTTACTTTCCAGTTTTGAGTATACTGGGAAAGTAAAAAAATAGTTAAAGCGAGGAAAGCTGATGGGGTGCTCTGGAGGGCACATCATCCCTTAGTGGTATTCCTAAAAGATGCAAAACTTCAATAGTAGGGGGCAAAGCTAGCTGTGATGCGTTCTATACAACAGTGGTCCTATGGTGTCATGGGTGACAAAGAAGGGCTGGGGAACCATTCCAGATCAAAGTAGACTAAAGAGACATGACAGCTAAGTGCAGTTAGTGATCCTGGATTGGAACAGTTGAAAGATTTGATTATGGACTGTATTATATCATAGTATTGTGTTGATGTTAAATTTCCTGAATTGTCCTATAGTTTAGAGGATGTTCTCACTGTTAGAAGACACTTGTTAATCTATTTAGGCAGGTAGAGTAACAAGTCTGGAACTGACTCACAAGTGGTTCAGCAAAAAATAATCCTGCATGTGTATGAGTTGTAAGAAAGAGAAAGGAGAAGTGGCAAAATATTAATAGCTGATGATTATAGATGGAAGATAACACAGGAGTTCATTGTCCTGAATTCATATCTTTCCTTTATGTTTGAGCATTTTGCAAAATAAAAACATTTCTGGAATCCCACCAGCCAAGAATGTTATCCCCGTACTTCCCAGACTAGAGTGATGGAGGCCACATCCTCACATCCTGGAGTCTTTCAGGCCACTTCTAGTAGATCTTCAGTGGGGACCAGTATGTCCAACTTCAGCCAAGCCAGGATGTTTCCTTGTGAAGTGTTTTGTGTTCAGGAGGAGAGGGCAAACAAAGTATGTTCTTTTGGTCCCTGCAGGTGAGAGCAGAAGCCTCTTGGGACTCTGCCGTGCACAGCTGTCCTCAGCTCAGTAAAGGCACCCCAGCAGATGAGCGCGTGTATCTGATTGTGCGGGTGACAGTCCAGCTCAGCCATCCGGCCGACATGCAGCTGGTATTACGGAAAAGAATTTGTGTCCATGTTCATGGTCGGCAGGTGAGTCATTAATCCCAGTTGAAGAACTGATTTTAATCACAGGTCCAATTAGGGGCAGGGCCAGGAATGATTGCTCTGGCCTCCTGTCCACACAGCCTCTGTGAACCGATTCAGTTTTCTCTTCAACTCAACCCTTGCTATCGTGTAGTCGGGTCTGCTTCATTCCCGGCCCCTGCTGTTCTGACTTTCTCCTAGATAGTGTTCAGTTATTACAGTGAGTCCTTCTTATTACAGAGTCACAGATGGGTGCCCCAGTGCCCCGTCAAAGCGCAGTTCTAGGTTTTTGACTTTACCTTTGGGTCGCACAAGACGTGACAGTTCTCCACAGATTAGTTGTTGGTTGGACTCACCCTCTGCTTTCTGCTTCCTTCTTCCCTCTCAGTCATCTCTGCTAATTTGTGGACTCAAATATTTGGATAGTGTACTCTGTCGAGCTTTTGGATAGCAAGACGAGTAAGAATTAGTCTGCATCTTGAAACCCCCAGTGTCCGTCGGCGTGTATAGCTGAATAAATAGACGGCGCCTCTATTGGCTTAGTGTGGGAAGGCAGGTGTTCCCTGAGTGCGGGAAGACTATGGGCGAAGCCATGGAGAGCTCACACTGAGCAAGTCTGAGAAGCCATCAGAGCCAGGGTGGTAGCATGCTGGCCATTCCTTTACAGACACGGTGCCAGAGGACATACACTGTTCAGTGCAGGGGGTGAGGAAGGACAGGGCAGGGCTGACTGGGACCTCAAGCAGCAGAGTGTGGCAGGCATTGTGACGGAGTGTGCCGCAGAGGTTGGGGCCCTGGCTGTCCACACAGTTGCAGCTGCATTATGAGGGACCTCATGCCGTCTGACTGGGTTTAGTAGACAGCTTCAAGGGAAGAACATAAACTATTTCTGCCATTGGCTTTGCAAATACAGGATTTGGGAGGCTCATTCTAGGGATTCTTTGAACTGTCTGTGCTCACTTTTTTTGAGGCCTTCTCAACACATTGACTAAAACCAGGACAGATGAAAAGACATCTTTTCATTTAAAAGAGCACAGTCACGGTTGACAGAGTCCTAGATGTAATCTCCACCCCTAAAAATTAATCTTTAGTTCTAAATGTCACACTGATATCCATCTTTGAAATGAAGACTGGTGGTAATGCTGTTAAAATTGCAGGTCTTTAGCTTGGCAATCCAGCATCAATAAAATCCAGGTCATCGGGTGAGCTATAGACGTATATGGGGTGTCCCCTGTTCGCTCTTTTCTCCAACTCTCTTTTCTCGGAAGTCTTTAAAGGATAGAAAAAGATGAGTTGCTCTTGAGGAGCATTTTGAAGAGTGATTTGCCATTCCTGAGCTAGAGATTCTGCTTGCCAGGCGATGACCTGGTATGGCACCGGCCCCACCGAATCCTTAACAGAAAGGATGCATCGTGGAGTCACCCAAGCTTCCGCTGGTGGTGGTGTCTTTTTTGTTTGTTTTTAATTTGTTTTTAAGTTTTTATTATAGCGGCAAGAATTTACCTCTGTTTTTCCCCTGGATGAAATGACGTGATATTATCAGATTGATACTGAATGACATGATAGTACTTTAGGACATGCCAGTTTTCTTCCCAGTTTCAGATATTTCAGTCCTAAAAATTGCTTCTTTATGACAAGAATGGGGACTTCCCCTATGACGCTGATATTCCTTATGATGCTCATACATGCAAATCACCTTCAATAGCTCCATACAGAAAGAAAACAAAAGGTAAATTAACAACAGCAACCCCCCTTCCCCACCCGAACCATGGAAAAATAAAATCTTAGCTGTCCCTGACTGGTGTAATGGGCTGTGGCTCTGCATTGCAAGGCTCATGAAGGGCTGAAATCAGTGGTCTCTTTGCATTCTAAGAGCTACGGTCTTTTAAAAAAGTAACTAAAGAGCACTGAATAGGAAAGAAATTATTATTAAACAGGTTTGTGAAATTATGTACTTCTAAGACCAAGTGGCTTAATTTTTCTATATTCTTTGGGAGTTTTCACATTATTTCCTACTTCCCTTTTGCATGAGGGAAAAGGTTGGGTGTTGGTTTAAAATTCTCTCTTCTTCTTATCTTTATTCACCAATTGTATTCTGCCCTCATCCCCGCTCTCTTCAACCTCTACAGGATGTTCAGTCTTAGCAGCATCTTCAAATGAGTCATCTATGCATTAATTCAACGGTTCAATTCTTAACTGTGCAAAGAGCACAGTCAGCATAAACAATGACCGTGCACTCTTAAATCATTCTTCATAACGATCCTGCTTTGGTCGAGAATTTAATGCCTGAACTTGTCAATATTCATGCTGCAAGATGTCCATCGTACTGGTGAAAAAAAAAGTGTAAGAGTCACCAGTCCTCACTCACATCTTAGGAAGGTCATTTTATTTTATCGAAGTCAACAGTCTTATTTCTGTAGCCTTTAAGTAGACCTGAACCAGATGCCCAGTGTCAGTTTCCAGAGTTTTGGGTTTATATTCTTCATATACTAGATATAGGACCTGCCAAAGGGCAGGGGCCTAGTAAATTGATTTTGTGTGCTGAGACAAAGTTGAAGAGCCTGTATTTTGTGATTTGGGTTTCAGCTTGTTTATATCGGAAATATGCTGTTTCTTTTTGGTTAGGGTGAATGCAGTATCCTTTGAGCTCTTTGTTAATGAAAACCCAGTTTTTGAGGTAGGAAACCATATCTTTCTTTTTTGTTTTTCTCTAGGGTTTTGCTCAGAGTCTCCTAAAAAAGATGTCACATCGAAGTTCTATTCCTGGCTGTGGAGTGACTTTTGAAATTGTCTCCAATATTCCAGAGGTGAAGGATCATATGAAGTTTGAGTTTACTAAAAATAAACATGTAAAAAGAGCTAACTCCTTGAAAGTCACCTACTAAGAAATAAATAGTCAATGAAGTTGTGTATTTGGGTAAACACTATAGATTTGTAGAAGAAATTTCCTAATCTTAATGTGATTCATTGTAAAATATATTTGTGGCTTAAAGGTTCTGGTTTTAGTATTTTGTTAAAGGAGTTCCTTTTAAAAAGCAAATCAACACTCCTAGAAGACATAAGGTAACAATATTGTCCCCCTCAAAGGGACGTAACATAGCATGTCCCTGAAAACAGAGATTCAGGCTTGCGTTTTGGAATCACACAGAAATCTTATTTTTGTCACCTATTAGTGAGGTGAACTTTGTAAGTTACTTGGAGCCTCAATTTTTTTCATTTATTAGATTAGGTTAGTGATAGCTTCTATATAGGGTTGTTTTTAAGGATTAAATGAGATGATATATATATATATATATATATATATATATATATATATAAGTTGTTGTGCACACACTGAGCAGTTGATTGTAATTCCCATTATTATAGTTTCTATTATTTTCTTCTTGTTACTTCTCTTTCTAAACTGAGAAAGTCATAGGAATCAAGCATATGGAGTTTATAATACCGCCCCCCGCCATGGAAGCTTGATGCGTGATGTAGTTCATATATGTGCTTCCTAATATTTAATCCCAGATTTCTTCATCCAGTCTGTGGCACAGCTGGTAATGGGGTAGGGGAAGGGAGGCTTCTAAGAAAAGGACCGTGGAAAAGAGTAGAGCAGTTTCTTCTGTGACACTCACCACCTGAAATCAAAGAGTGAGCGTGGAGATGCACATTGTACTTTGGCAAAAAATGCAAGATTAGGACTTGGTCTCTTGACTCCTGATCTTGCCTTTTTTTTGCCAATTAGTGGCTTTCCTTTTTCCTCATCTATAAAATGAGGATGATTGCTTCTTTTCAGGGTTATTAAAAGGCCCAAATGAATCACTATACGGGGTAGAAGTTTTGTGAACTTAAGCCACCTTCCAGATTCTTCCATATTTTATCTGTAATAAAAGCTCGCTTAAATTTTTAAAAATAATTTTGATGTTAGAATGTGTCTTATAAATGATATCTTAAAGTTAATTGGCAGAGTTTTTTTTTCTCCTTAGTGGTATATAAAATATTTTTTTTTCCTTGAAGTTGATGGCATCTTAAGATGCAGTGGCATATGGCTATATATTTTGTAGTTTGTGACATTATTATAACAAATTCACAAGTAAATAAAGTATCAGATTTTCTCTGAGAAGAGTAATTTGTTATGAGCCAAGCTAGCCTGACATGATTAAATGCACTAACAGCCCTCCCTGACTTGTGAGCGTCCCATTGATATGCATGGGGCACCCACATGAGAGGAGCAGGGCTGGGCTCTGGGGGAAAGCACAGTGAGTGAGAATTTACCCAGATACTTTTCTTCTTGGTGGGAGCTACACTGCCTGTAGCCTGTGTTGAGGATTGAGGATTAAAACCAATTTTAGAAGCTGCCACATGTTGAACATGTAGTCCATGGTCTGCTGCTGAGTGAAAGGGTTGAAAGCCGCCCTACTTTCATTCTTACTCTCTTGTGTCTGCCTCCTGCTAGCACTGTTTGGACCCCAGCTTCTCATTCCTGTCTCTTGCCTCAGTGATTTATTTCTGAAGTATTGTGGTAGTTGGTTGTATTTCCAGCTATTTCCACCAAATCCTTTCTAACCAATAACATTTTCGTTTGCAGTAGGAAAAAAGCAGAGGACAGTTTTATTAAGAATGTGCTATGTTTCAGTGCCATTGGGTTTAACCTTGCAAGTTAATCTGATCACCATTTATAACAATTTCTCTGGGAAAATGCATTTTGAGTTCCAAAAGCTGGCGTTAAAATGGAATTTTGGAATACATCCCATTTGTTAGCTCAGTACTCTCTGTGTGTATGTTTGTATAGATTAAGAAGCTTTTATGTTTTCTTCTATAGAGTACTTAATTTTAATACACAACTTTCTGTTCTCCAGGATGCCCAGGGAGTAGAGGAACGAGAAACATTAGCAAGAATGGCAGCTAATGTTGAAAACACAGCTTCTGCTGACTCAGAGGCTTATATTGAAAAATACCTCAGAAGTGTGCTGGCTGTGGAGAACCTTCTCACTTTAGATCGTCTCCGCCAGGTTAGCCAACAGAGCTGGTAGTAGCGGTGCGGACCCAGCCTGATTCTCTTCGCCTCTCTGCAGTTCTCAGCGTTGTTACATCTAAACTTTGGAAGCATCTGTTTAAGTGCAGCATATTAATTTAGATTAAATTTGTCACTTAAGTCTGTGAATATACAAAAGCTCCACTTGGAAGTTTACTTTTACCAAGGTGCTAAATGGTATCAAGTTGCTTTGAGGTAATGGGAGAAAATACTTAACTCTTGCTGGCTGAAGAATTACTTTAAAAATTCTTTGATAATGGACAATAACGTTGCTGAAGAAATATGTAGGAAGGTGGCAGAATGGGCCCTTTCTTGTTTAGCTGGTCATGCCTGCCACAGCTTTAGGGTGGATCTCTCAAAGGGATAGTAGAGATGCCTGCCAGCAGTATACCTAATCCTTAGTGGAACCCTAAACGTATTTTACATAGATATATGGAGGCTTTTTTGGTTTTAACCAAAAATCCTTATGAAAAACAAAAGTGAATGATCTAATTTTGGCGATTTTCTCCTGGGACTAACTTTTGTTTGGTCAGCTTCAAGGCGGCCGTCAATAGATACAGAAAAGAATGTAGAATCTAGGTAACTTGGAATACTCCACAATGTTTAGAACTAGGTCTTTCCAAGGCATAAAGAAACATCTATGATTTAAAGAACCAGGAATATGTGTGTAGAGATGGTAGCTCAAACACTGCTGTGCATGGTACTGATTTGGAGGTGGGTCTCTGATCTGTGTTTTTCCTCTGTATGTTTTCTGACTGACAGGAAGTTACAGTGAAGGAACAGTTGACAGGAAAGGGGAAGCTAAGTAGGAGGAGTATTAGCTCTCCCAACGTGAACAGAGTGAGTACATGGACTCCCCATTTTGTGCTCTGCCTGGGCTCTCCTGCCCTGCCCTTCTTTCCTTGGATAACACTTTTTTGTATCCTTTAACTCTCATCTCAGATGTCATTTCGTTCTCCAGAATGATTTAGGATGCCCTGTTCTCTACCCTGTAGCATCTGTGCACACCTCTGTCACTGTCTTTACCAGTATGGTAGGGACAGTGTCCATTTAAGTTCATCTCTCCTGTTTCTCACAGCTTTTGTATGAGCAGTGCCTAGCACAGTGACTGAGTGGATGTTCAGTGAGTGTTTGTTGAGCTAAAGCAAAACTAGCCCAAATGCCTTTGGCAAGCCATTTGAATTTTCTGGGCCCAACTTAATTATTTATAAATTGAGAAGTCTGGACTTGGTTTACAAACTCAATTGCTTAAAGGCCATCCAGGATAGTATAAATGAGTAAAACATCTTAGATGTATTTCATAACAGTGTCTTAAGTTTTTTGTTGTTTTTAAAAACAGAGGTATAATTTATGTGCATATTAAAGCATACAAATAATTCTTCACAAAGAAATATGATTGTGGCCGTGTGATTTATCTCTCCTTTCCTTACTTTTGACAAAGATACGGATATGAGAAATATTACCTTTGCTAACTTTACACTAAGAAAAACGACAGTACAAGCATCATAATGAAGAGCAGCTGACCCTTCCCCTTGGTGTTTGAGAGACGATAGTGAAAGTAGGGAGAGTATCAAACGGGAGGGCACATGTGGTCCCTGAGTGACTGAATGACATCACTAATGATCTCAGGATGAAAGATTGGGAACATTGAGGAATATATCACTTTATTTCAACTTGAAATCTCATTTCTTCAAAAAATGATACATTAAAATGCAGATACTTACAGAGGTTGGTATTTAGAAGAAATATCAACTGTGGTTTAAAAGAAATAGTTTGTGTTTATATATCTGCTACGAATACCCAGAGAAGGAAGTTGTAAGATGAGGACATGGTAAAATAATTAAGCTGGTATCCTTTAAATAGAAGGGGATAAACAAATGAAATATCCCTTACCCATGTCCTACTTGTTGTTGCCTCAGGGTAAACTGGGTGTCTGATCTTTTATAAACCTCCCACCTTAAAGTTCAATTCAGTTTAAAAAAAAATTGTGAGGGGCACCTGGGTGGCTCAGTTGTTTAAGTGGCCAACTCCTGACTTCAGCTCAGGTCATGATCTCAGGGTCCTGGAATTGAGCCCTGCTTGGTGCTCTGTGCTCAGTGGGGAGTCTGCTTGAGGATTCTGTCTCTCTACCTCTGCCCCTCCTCCTGGCTTGCACACATGCTCTCTCTTTTTCAAAATAAAGAAATGCATCTTTAAAAAAAGTTGTGCGTAACAATGTCTCAAAGTATACACTAGCCTAATTTACAAATGTCTTGACAGCATCTCTGCTGCCATCTGACTGTTGATTTGGTTTTCAAATTCTTGTATTTCCAGGAACGTAGATTCCTGTACTTTCACACCTAAAGGGCTAATCCCAGGGAAGCCTGGGTAGCTCAGTCGATTAAGCAGCTGCTTTTGGCTCAGGTCGTAATCCCAGGGTCCTGGGATTGAGCCCCACATTGGGCTCCCTGCTCAGCGGGGAGCCTGTTTCTCCCCTGTCTGCCATTCCCCCTGCCTGTGCTTGCTCTCTCTCTCTCTCTTACTCACTCTGTCAAATAAATAAATAAAATCTTTAGAAAAAAATAAAAATAAAGGACTAATCCTCTTTTTTTTTCTTTTTCAGTTGTCTGGCAGCCGACAAGATCTTATTCCGTTCTATAGTCTAGGCAGCAATAAGGTAAGTATTTATAACTATTTTTCTGTCAGTCTTAGACCGATTTCCCATCAACTTTCCTTTTCTCAAATATCACATGCTCATTTTGCATGCCAAAATTTCTCCTGTTCTTCTGTGCTGTG
Organism: Mustela lutreola; assembly: GCF_030435805.1. Lineage (NCBI taxonomy): Eukaryota > Metazoa > Chordata > Mammalia > Carnivora > Mustelidae > Mustela > Mustela lutreola. Next base: position 152,367,152 of record NC_081290.1, on the reverse strand, counting down.
TGAAATTTATTAGAAAGTGATTACAGTTCATTTCTTTTTACCAGTTAAGTTAAGGTTTATTAGACCTTACTACTCTACTTTTTAAGGGTTAAAAACCAGTTTTGTTGCTTGAGTTCATATTTTTATGTAGACATTTCTTCCTGTTTGAGTCAAAAAAGGAAATTTAAATCAAAATTGTAATAGTAAAATATTGATAAAATGATTGAAAATGTGTGAGGAATAGGAAGATTTTATCTGAAAGTTAATATTATTCGCTAGAAGAAATTAAAAATAAGGGAACAGAACTTATGTTAGCTGGGATTTATTGTTAATATAGTGTTTCCCAATTTAGTTTAGGTTTAAGCATAGAGAATTCTTTTTTTTTTTTTTTTAAGATTTTTTTTGTTTATTTGACAGACAAGGATCACAAGTAGGCAGAGAGGCAAGTGGGGGGGGTGGGAAACAGACTCCCTGCTGAACAGAGAGCCTGATGTGGGGCTCCATCCCAGGGTCCTGGGATCATGACCTGAGCTAAAGGCAGAGGTTTTAACCCACTGAGCCACCCAGGCGCTCCAAGCATAGAGAATTCTTTATCTTTTACTTAAAAGTATCGTACTCAGAATTGTTGTAACTGGATGTCCTATATCATAGTTTTGTGCCCGATATTTTTTGAGGGATCTGGTTAGATGTTGGTACTGTTAGCTATGAGCAACATGCTCTGTATTGCTCTCTTAACCCTTGAGGAGGGTAAAAATGAACAGTGTCTTATACAATGGCCTGATAATCAGGGATTTATTTTCAAATAATCTCGGGGGACAATGAGGGCATAGATAAGAGAAGATGGTCTATTTAATGGTGGTGCTTATAGCTGCATGGGATTTGTTATACTACCCTTTCTACTGTTGTTAGTTATTTTATACTCTGTTTTTGTACATTTCAAATTTTCCTTATAAAATCTTAAGAACAATTAGTTGATAAATAATAAGACTTATTCTTAAGATCTAGGTTACTAGGAGTTTACCTGAAATACATAAAAATGTGTGTGTATGTATATGTGTGTGTATGTGTATATATATATATCCCATTATTTCAGGCAAACTCCTAGTAACCTAGATCTTAAAAATGAGATATATATATATATATATATATATATATCAGTGTTTATAGACATATAAATTGCTCTCCAACTCACCTAATTTACTGTTCACCTACCATGTCTCTGAAAGTGTGCTAAGTAGTACTCCTTTATACTCATCCAGTGATAGGCTTGATCAGTTCTTAGTGAGCACAGCACAGCTTGTGATTACCGGAACAAAGCTGAGTTCCTGGGAAATTGTTTGTGTCATTATTTTTAAATGTAAATAAGCAAAATATTTTAAGGGAAATATATCTATAAGAAATAAAGCACAACTTTTTGTGTTTTTTTGGAATTACATCTAATCTAAATCCCCAGTTATATTTTAGTTCCTTGAAAGAAGTGGCCAAAATTTTCTGTCTACCCCCAATCTCCTTCTGTTTAAATAGAGAAAGTAACAGTATCATTTGAAAGAAAGTTACAGTGCTTCATCTACACCAAGTAAATGGAATAAAGGAACATAGATGCTATACTGGAAGTATGATAGAGTAGGAGACCAAAGGTGGGGGTGGACACTTTTAAAGGCATTATTCACGGATCAAGAGAGGCTGCAGAGATGATAATCCCCCTAAGCTAAAAGGTGAGGTCCCCCCACCTGCCCCCCGAGGCAGGGAAGGAGTGAAAGCAACAGTGTGAACAGAAGCATGGAAGGAGGAACAGGCTTGCTATGTTCATGACACTGCATGCAGTGTGACTAAAGGAGAGGGTGTCCGTGGGGTACAACCCAGAGAAAAGGGGCCTGATTGTCGGAGATCTAACATCATGTACCAAGGAGTAATGGAAGAGGTAAGGAGCCCCTGAAGGAGTAATGGCATTAACATGGTTACAGTTGAATTGGAAAGTGTTTTTGAACAGTCCACCTAAACCCCACTTGGGTTCCTGGCTGTGGCCCATAAAATCACATTAGAATATTGCATATAGTACAGATATATACAGTTATCAGTGCAAAAAGTGAAAAAAAATTTAATTTGTGAATGGATACATCAGGTGGGGGAGGAGATTCAGCAGTGGGAGGGTGAGGGAGTTGCTCTGGAGGAGGTAGATGCTCTGAAACTCCATGGACAGAAAGGTTGAGCGAGGAGGGCGAGGAGGGCGACGTGCACTTCTGGATGACAGAATAGAGAGATGAACTGTTAGAGGGACAGGTTTGGGGAAGAAAATGATTTAGTTCCATTTTTGATAGAAGGTGTCTGTGCCAGTTGAAGGGTCTGGAAGCCTGGGCCGAAGACAGATTGGGGAGCTGAGGGCATATTTATAACTGAGTGAGGGATTAGATCTAAAGTTGGAGCTGGTTGGCATGAGAATACTCATGGGCGCGTGCTGGAAGAGAAGCTGGCCAGAAGACCCAGCAGAGAGTAGCTTGGAAACTGGAGCAGAAAGGAATTTTTAAGTTGTTTGGTTTTTTCCCAAATATTTTTACTTATTTACTTATTTTAGCAAGCATGCATACATGAGCTGGGGGAGGGACAGAGGGAGAGAGGGAGAATCCCAAGCAGACTCTCCACTGAGCAGGGAGCCTGACATGGGGCTTGATCCCTCAATCCTGAGATCACGACCTGAAGCTGAAATCAAGAGTCGGACACTCAACCAACTGAGTCACCCAGGTGCCTGGCTTTTTAGCTTTTAAGATGAGGACCAAAGACGGCTTCAGATATGACAGCAAAGAGTTCCTGGGAGTCCATTCCCAGGGCAGTTTCTGTGGCAGGTTGGGGACAACTCAGCAAGACATGTTATAGTAAATGAGTAAATGTAATGTTACATATTTTTGCTACTCTACCAGGACCTTCCCTTTCTTAGTCATCTTGATTTCTTGGGGTACCCTAGTGAAGAGGAGGAAAGTTTGATTTTCAATCTCTCAGGTTTTACTGATACCATGGTACCATTGCAGCAACAAGGATATGTATCCCTCCACTCTATTTCAGGGTATATTTTGAGTTGTCATACACTTCAAACAAGTTAAATACCTTTCCCCCCCTATTTCTGTAGTTTAGTCTTCCTCAGAATTTGGCTTACTTGCCCCTCCCTGACCATATTAGTCCCCAACCCTCTGGAAGTGTATTGTCAGGGAAAACAAAGGGTGCCAGCTTGCCATTACTAACTAACTTTGCTCCCAATTTAGCTATGAAGCTGTTATTTTTATCTCCTTTTGAACTCCTGGCATCCATGGGCCCTGAAAGGTTACGAGGTATAGCTGGGCTTTAATCAACATCTCGTCACTGTGGGCATCCCTTGACTTCTCGCTAGGTTGAATGAATGTCCACCTATCATAATTAGAGACCTTTGGCTGTTCAGTAGAAGAAAGATAGAAGAAACCTGTTAGAAGATTTTTATGCAATGGGTCTGTTCAACGAGTAAGGAGATTCTAGTGATATAGGATTGTAATTGTGATGCTTAGAAAACGAAGTGAAAAGATTACAAAGGAAAGAGGATTTGATTCCAGACTTCAGAAGGGAGTACAGAGTAGCTCCCCCATATTCAGAGGAAGGGTTCCCTCAATAGTTTTATCATCAAAAACAGAGCATCTTAAAAGAGTTTTAGGAAAAATAAATATTCTTAAAATTATATTTTCTTCCTCTGGTCCCTGTGGCCTTAAATGAAACAAAGAAAATCATGCTTTCAAGTATAGCATTACCTTGTATTCAGTATGTGTTTTTAATACTACCCATAAAAGAATTCCTCAAGACTGAGTTGTGCATAAACTAATTGACCTACAAATTATCAAAATCCTGTTAAAGCCCTCTGCAGAGCAGCTGTGCTTATACCCATGTGAAATAATACATGTACAAGTGTCCATTCAGATATTGTTTATAATGGCAGAAGACTGGAAACAAACAGACTGTCCATTGGTTTGGTCTGGTTAAATACACTTAATCTGGGCAGATGTCATATACCACCCCCCCCATACATACAAATAAATGAATGGGATACTATGCAGCTGTAAAAATAACTGGGAACCCTGCTAGATACCCATATGGAAAAATTACCAGGATCTACTTAATGTTTAAAAATGAAGTGCAGAGGGGTGCCCTTGTGGTTCGGTCAGTTGAGCATCCAACACTTGGTTTCAGCTCAGGTCATGATCTCATGGGTCACAGGATTGAGACCTGAGTCGGGTTCCTGGGTCAGCAGGGAGTCTCCCTGAAGATTTTCTCCCTCTGCCTCTCCTTTGCCCCTCTCAAAAAAGTAAATAAATCTTAAAAAAAAAAAAAAAAATGAAGAGCAGAGAGGCACCTGGGTGGGCTCAGTCCATTAAGTGTCTGACTCTTGTTCTCAGCTCAGGTCTTGATCTTGGGGTTGTGAATACAAGCCCTGTGTTGGGCTCCAAATGGGACATTAAGCCTACTTTTAAAAATAAATAAATAAATAAAAGTGAAGTACAAATTAGTATACTGCCATTTATATTACAAAAGGAGGGGGACAGGAGAGAAGTGTGTGTGACTGTTTATAGATTTGCTTACATATACATAAGAAACCCTAGAAGGATATATAAGAAGCTAATACCATTACTTATCTGCCTGGGGAGAGGGTGAAATATGTGGGGAACTTAACAGGTTGGGGTAGAGGTAGATTTCTCACTATGCCTTTTTATATTATTTGGTTTGGGGATCATAGGAACCAATTACCTATTTTTTTGTTTATTAGAATTTAAAACATATGTATGTATGAAAATCTCAATAGGAGCAAAAAGAATATGTGTCAAAATTCAACACCTTTTCAAAAACATATATTAGAATTGAAAAATTTTACTCCTTGCTCTTTTAAGTAGCTAGTTTTTGTTCTTTTATGTGTAGTGGTTTGAGAAGGTCTCCAGTAGCTTTATTTATAATAATTTGTACACAGATTCCTAAAATTTCCTAACAATTTCCTAAAGGAAATTGTTTTGAAAAATCTCAGACTTTTTTTTTCTTTTCTTTTCTTTGGGGGACTTCCTGCATTCTTCAGTTTTCAGAGATCCAGGGACAGGTAATTAATCATTAGGTTTTCCTAATGAGTGGGATATAAGTACTATCCTACTACCCTAAAACTTTGTATCATGCTTGCTTTTACCTTGAAAATAAGAATGAATTTTTAAATGTAGTTTTTATAAGATGACTAAATTTGGCACTATACTAATTTTTTGGCTCTTACTCTTTTGTAAAAATAACTTCGGTAGTCAATATATAGGATTCCTTTCACATGCTTCTTTTTCTAAGACTGTAAAAGTAGCTGTCAAAAGAGCCCAGGAACTAAGGCATCTTAGTAAATTTAGAGGGTTCTCGAATGTGAGGAGTTGGAGTTAATTCATATTAAGCAGATAATACAAATAAATATTTGGGAACTTGTAAGATGTGCTTTTCTCAAGTGTGGTCAGGGAAAGGGGAATAAAATGACAAAACTGCTTTGGGCATTCCTTTGACATCACAGAACTTTTCTCAGCAGCGCCATTTTGGTTTCTTTACCTTAAAGTATTTGATGCACAAGAGAGAAATATAATTTTAACCTGGAGTTGATGATGCTTAAAGTGCTAGAAAAATGTGCTTTGAAATCATTGAATATTAGTTATATCTACCTTGTAAACTTGTGTGGGCCTATTTCCAGGTTCTGTATCCGTTAATGTGTCTATCCCTCTGATCTTGATTATGAAAACAGAAATATAGGCCACAGAATTTGATGTGCTGTCTTCCCCTGTGTAAGATGGGAACATCCAGTTCATTGAAACAATGTTCAGAAGCCAGGAGAGGACACAAGAAGAGGTTCATGTCTCCCTTTCTCTCCTAATTTTTAATTGATACCATGGCAAAGATCAGTCATTTAGGACAAAGTGATACTAAAAGGTATGGGAGGAGGCAGGGATGGAGAGTTTGATAGGATTAGGGCTCTTTAGGGGGTAGGAGGAAGCAGTGAACTACTAAAAACAGTCTCCTCTTTTGGCTTATGACGCTTGGAATTTGCCCAGCCATATTTTACACACCCTTTTTATGGATGCTCACTACATGTTAGAACTGGAATTGCTTTACTGAGCTCCACCAAGATTGAATTGATAGACCCGTTAATCTTAAAAAGATAAACTGAATTTGATGAACTACTCCCAACTTAAATTCACCTTAGGGCCTAAAACAAATCATTCTTTTTCTTTTTTCCCCTCAAGCTTTTATTTAAATTCCAGTTAGTTAACTTACAATATAATATTAGTTTCAAGTGTGCCGTGTAGTGATTCATCACTTACACACAACAACTAGTCCTCATCACAAGTGTCCTCTTCATCCCATCACCCTTTTAGCCCATTCCCTTGCCACCTACCCTCCAGCAACCCTCAGTTTGTTTTCTGTAGTTACAGTTGTTTTATGATTCCTTCTCTCTTTTTTTATTCCCTCCGTGTTCATCTGTTTTGTCTCTTAAATTCTATATATGAGTGAAATCATATGGTGCTTGTCTTTCTCTGATTTATTTTGCTTAGCATAATACTCTCTAGCTCCATCTGTGTTGTTGCACCTGGCAAGATTTCATTCTTTATGATGGCCTAGTAATAGTCCTCTGTGTTTGTGTCTGTGTGTGTGCACGCGCGCACACACACCCACGCACACATCTTGTATCTTCTTTATCCATTCATCAGTTGATGGACATGTGGGCTCTTTCCATGATTTGGCTATTGTTGATAATGCTGCTATAAATGTTGGGGTACATGTATCCCTTAGAATCAGTATTAAAGTCATTCTTGATAGCCTTTTCAATTAAAAATATGTCCCTAATAAACTACTGGAACTACACCAAAATAAAAAGCTTTTGCACAGTGAAGTAAACGATCAGAAAAACAAAAAGGCAGCCTACCAAATGGGAGAAGATACTCTTTTTAAGATTTTATTTCTTTTGGTGATAGAAAAATGCAAGCAGGAGGGGAGGGAGAAAGGGAAAGGGAGAGAGAATCTTAAGCAGACTCCACGCTGAGCATGGAGCCCGACGGTGGGGCTCGATCTAATGACCCTGAGATCATGACCTGAGCTGAAATCAAGAGTTGGGCGCTTAACCAACTGAGCCACCCATTTGCCCCCTAGTGGGAAAAGATATTTGCAAATCAAATATCCATTTTGAACTTATACAACTCAACATCAAAAAACCTGAAATCATCTGATTAAAAACAGGCAGAGAATCTTTTTTTTCCAAAAAAGATAGACAGATGGCCAATTCACACATGAAAAGATGCCCAACATCACTAATCATCAGGGAAATGCACATTAAAACCACAATGAGATAGTACTTTACACCTGTCAGAATGACTAAAATCAAAAAGACAAGAAATAACAAGTGGTGTTGAGGATGGGAAGAAAAAGAACCCTCATGCACTGTTGGAATGGAAATTATGTAGCCACTGCCACTGTGGAAAACAAAATAGAGGTTCCTCAGAAACCTAAAAACAGAATTACCATATGATTCAATAATTCCACTACTGGGTATTTACCCAGAGAAAACAAAAACTTTAATTCAAAAAGATATATATACACATTTTATGTGTATTGCATTATTTATAATAGCTAGATATGGAAGCAACCCAAGTGCTGTCTGTAAATGAATGGATAAAGAAGAAGTGGGACATTGGTATAGCCCATATACACAATGACATACATACAATGGAATATTACTCAGCTATTAAAAAAATGAAATCTTGCCATTGTGACAACATGGATGGACCTAGAAGTTAGAAATGCTAAGTGAACTAAGTCAGAAAAAGACAGATACCATATGATTTTTCTCAAACGTGGAATTTTTTTTTTGTAAAGATTTTTACTTATTTATTTGACAGAGATCACAACTAGGCAGAGAGGCAGACAGAGAGAGCGGGGGAAACAGGCTCCCCACTGAGCAGAGAGCCCAATGCGGGGCTGGGTCCCAGGACCCTGGGATCATGACCTAGCCAAAGGCAGAGGCTTAAATCACTGAGCCACTCAGGCGCCCTTCACACGTGGAATTTAAGAAACAAAGAAGAAGAGACCAAAAAACCCAGACTCTTAAATACAGAGAACAAACTGGAGGTTGTCAGAGGGGAGATTGGTGGGGGATGGGTAAAACAGATAAAAAGGTTTAAGAGTATTCTTATCTTTTTTTTTTTTAAGAGTATTCTTATCTTGATGAGCCCTGAGAAATGGGCTCATATGTCCATATATATATTATATATATATAATTACAGTGATGTTGCTATTTACTGTTACTGGATATTTCATTATTATAAGGCAGTTTTAAAAAAAATTATTTTATTTTATTATTTTAAAGATTTTATTTATTTATTTGACAGAGATCACAAGTAGGTAGAGAGGCAGACAGAGAGAGCTAGAGAGGGAAGCAGGCTCCTCGCTGAGCAGAGAGCCTGATGCAGGGCTCGATCCCAGGACCCTGGGATCATGACCTGAGCTGAAGGCAGAGGCTTCAACCCACTGAGCCACCCAGGCGCCCCAAGGCAGTTTTTTAATATATACAGTGAAAACTTAACAAGCTTTTTATGACCAGTCTACCAAGATGGACTTAGCTGCAGAATTAATTTCAGCATATTGTTTACCCATCTAAAAATTGGTTGTGCATTGAGACCTTTTGCAGTGCAAGGTTACACTGTCAACTTAAAAGCCATTTTAGATGGAATTATACTTTTTAATGTTAGTAAGGTACTATGTTTATCATCTTCGGATTGGAGGTTAAAAGTATCCAAAAGCTTAAGTGAATATTCAGTTAACAAAAATGATTTTTGTGTGTTTTGGCAGCAGTGCCTTCCTGAATACTGCAATTATTTAGTGTGTCACAGGTAAAGGCTGAAGCCAAATATGAGTCACTTCTTCATTATTTGCATTAGAAGCCACCTTTGGACCTGGAATGTTACTGGCATTTCTCTTTCTTTACCTCTTTGTCACCTCCCTGATCAAAAGCAAACTTTTAAAAAAAAAACTTTTTATTTTATTTATTTATATTTTTAATTTGGAAAACCCAAAGAATTTGTGTCTGGGAAGAGCAGTAATAGGAGAACTCTAGGTGTGTAAGGAAGACCAAAGCATGTTCTCAAGGCAACCGCCAGCCTCCCGTGTTTTCTCTGTTCCATTTTGTCTTTATCTACAATGCCAGCTACAAATAATTGCTATCTCGAATGGGGTTTTATTTCTTGGAATTCAGCCTGTTAGCACAAATAATCCCTAATAAGTATGAAGCTAGTTTAAGGCTCTAAAACAAAGCCAGAGTTTTCTCTCTTGTATCTCCTCATCTTGGCTGATTCTGAAGTTGGTCGACATGCAGAATGTTAGAAACAAGTCACAGATCTAGCTTTTCAGATTCCAGGCATATAGTTTATATTCCATACTCTTTCCACTTTGAGGACTGAACTCATAAGACAGCAGAAAGGTCCAGTGTTTGGCCATATCTTTTTTTATTCATTGTCCTGAGTTCATCTCCCTCTGAAGTACTTTTAACCGAATGTTTCCTCCCCCCCCCCCCAACATTTCAGTAAAGGGAAAATAACTCTGGAATAGCCAGTAAAATTTATTGAAAGATACTAATTGCCTTGTCCCCAAGGGGCAGTGTCTGTAGTTAGACACTGAACCATGGGTTTCTTTTTTGGCAAGAGAATGGACATGCACTACAAGAGAGAATAAGTGAATGATTTCAGTGAAATGTCTCCCCAGAGATCTGTGGGTATCAGAAGGAAGAGGAGGGAGTGTTGTACCCAGTTTGTCATCCAAATTTGTTGTTCCCTCTGAAGCAGAATCTGTTCTTCCCCAGATCAATTTGAGACATTCTATGTCCCTGTCTTTGATTGGCGAGACCTGGGAACAGTTAGTGTGTGAAATTCCTCAAGGTTAAGATGATGGTTAAGGTAGCATGGATGAAGTGAAATGTGTTTCCATTTTTCATCCTCTGCTGAGGCTAGCGGTCTGGCTAAGGCGTTATGTGTGTACTGTGTGCACCCTTTCAGATGTTCTCACTTGAGATATTTGAATATACGAGACAGTAAAAGTTATTGCTTCCATTCTGATTTGTTAGTAACATCGTGTGTGGGAGTGCCAGCTGGGAAATATTACCTGGGAAGCTAGTGGAGCCCCGAGTGTGCCTTGGGGAAGAGATGACACCTACATTATTTGTCACCGGACCATCATTATACACCAAATGGCTGAGATGCCGACTCCAAATCAGCTACTTAGTTTCCCTAAGGGACAGAGTGCCACTGTGTGAGCTGCCAAACAAGAAAGAAAAATCGAAAATACAAAAATAAATTTATTTTCAAATTAAGTAAGTTGTCTTCAAAACAACCTTGCATGAGTTTAACACCGTAAACAAAGCATGAGGCTTTTCCTCCTCTGAGAAGCTCCAAAGAGTATTGACCTTAGTGTTCAGCTTCCTGATTGTGATGTCCCAGAGTACACAAAACTGTGGCTTTCCCAGACAGACAATTAAATTTAAATGCAAAAGACATTAAGAAACATTAAAGTATGTAAATCAGTGTGTGATTCATAGTAACACAAATGCTCCTGCAGTGAAGTATTTCAGAGTTCATGGTTTCCCTAATCATCTCTTCATGGCTATTTTGTTTCCTGGCATCCTAATGCTAAGACATCATACCATCTTTTTTTTTTTTTTTTAAATATCAAGTGCTGAGAGAGTTCCTAGGGAAAAGTGGTGTTCTCAGAGGTAAACAGGATCCAGATCACTTAAGATTTATTGATTTTATGATCAGTACTTAGGTTGCTGCTAAAAGCAGATAGGTTTTCCAATACATATCTGAAACCGTAGAGGGCATTCCACTCCATCCATCTTCAGGAGCAGGGAAGAGCTCACTTTGCAGGCGATTACTAAGGAAAACTCGAACATTGTTAGGGTCACTCATCTGTGGAATACCAGCTTAAACTAATATAAAATACTATTATTTAACTCTGATGAGAAAGAAGCAGAGTGATTATCAAAGGATCAAAGGGGACTTAAAGCTTTTAGAGGACTTGCATCTCATCTCCATTACTGGGTTTTGTACTTGTAACATTTTATTGGGGTTTATTTCTTTGCCAGATGGTACTGATGTTAAGAGTGCTTTGATGATTATCCCCATTTTTGTGGTTTGCCACCCTATTCTGGATTGGTTAATCACCCAACTGGCATTGTTCTTGTATCATGCAGTGAAATCTCTTTAGTGGGAATTTATAGAATAAGTTGAGAGTACAATAAAACTTGTTAATCCAGAGACTTCCATTATTTGGAACTTGGGATTACTTGATTTGCGCTTAACTGGAATTTCTCTTTAATATCTGTGGAAAATAAGAGCCTTGATAATATATTGTTCTAGAATTTTTACTTTCATGAATGGTATTGGAATGGATAGAAGGGTAGTCCCTGGAGAAGGAAGAAGAGACAGTCCACAGTATTAGGGTTGTTCCTCGGTTTGATTTGAGAATCTGAAGCGAGAGAGTGTCTTGAGGCAGAGGAGCAGAACGTAAGGAAGGAATGTCTTCACATACTCATATTTCATGGAAAGCAACATGATGTATAGAAAAGAATGTTAGGACAGAACTGAGGAGACTTCCAATCGTGAACTGGAGGGAATAGCCATATGTGAGGTCTTACTAGTATTTGGGAAATTAACACCTGAAAGATGAAAAGTGTAAGAAGAAAGGTAGGTACTTAAACAGTCAAATCTCCCATGTCTTGCAAAGGGAATAAAACTTCAGTAATGTATAAAGTCTTTCTTAAATATTTTTAGGTCTTTCTGTTAACTGATTCATTTGAATAAAAACTACTGCTTTTGTCCTTAACAGGGCCGATGGGAGAGTCAACAGGATGTATCCCAAACTGCAGTCTCCAGAGGAATAGCTCCAGTTGCCCCATCCCTTCCTAACTGTCCCCCAAATAACCATCCTCCTGACCCAGGTAAGTTATATTTTCATTTGTCAGTCACTGTCAGGAAATTTGAGCGTCTTTCAGAAATAGTTCAAATCAGGATTTCCTACCACATAACTACTGACCTCCTAGTTAATGTCATCTGATATTTCCCTTTTTTGCCTTATCCTGTTAAGCTACATTGATTTGAATGTTGAGTTTATATTGCATCCTTCTGATAAATACCACTTGAACATGATGATATTTTATATACACTTGATTCTATTTTGTAAATGATTTTTTTTTAAAGATTTTATCTATTTATTTGACAGAGATCACAAGTAGGCAGAGAGGCAGGCAGAGAGGGGAGGTGGGAAGCAGGCCCCCCGATGAGCAGAGAGCCCTATGGGGGGCTCCATCCCAGGACCCTGAGATCATGACCTGAGCTGAAGGCAGAGGCTTAACCAACTGAGCCACCCAGGTGCCCCTCGTAAAGGATTTTTGTGTATGTGTTCTATGGCGAATATCTGCTTCTCTGTTATCATCATTTTTTGTTAGGTTTTGGTATCATGATTATGTCGGCCTCATGAAATGATATTTCCTTATCATCTTTTTTTCTGGAAGATTTTATATACTTAGTATTGCTTCTTCCTTAAATGTTTGACACGACTCACCAGTGACACTGTCTGGGCCTAGAATTTTGTCTTTGGGAAACTTTTAAATTATGACTAATTTCTTTAATACAGGGTTATTTAACTTGTGTTTCCCTATGAGTCAGTTTTCATAAGTTATGCTTTCAGGGAATTTTCTGTTTCATTTAAATTTTAATGTTTGTTTCAGTAAATGTTACAATGTTTCCTATCGCCCTTTTAATGTTTGTAGGATCTGTTGTGGTGTTCCTTCTTTTTATTTTTTTATTTTATTTATTTGTTTTTAAGAATTTTCTTTTCTTTTTTTTTTTTTAAAGATTTTATTTATTTTTTTAAGAGAGAGAGAGAAAACACAAGCTGGGGAGAGAGGCAGGGGGAGAGGGAGCTGTAGACTCCCTGTGGAGCAGGGAGCCGGATGCAGGGCTCCATCCCAGGACAGTAAGCAGATGCTTACTGACTGAGCCACCCAGGTGCCCTTCTTTTTATTTTTGACAATTTTTTCTTTCTGGTTTTTTTGACTTTTTTTTTTTTAGATTTTATTTATTTGACAAAGATTACAAGTAGACAGAGAGGCAGGCAGAGAGAGAGGAAGGGAAGCAGGCTCTCTGCTGAGCAGAGATCCCAATGCGGAGCTCAATCCCAGGGCCCTGGGATCATGACCTGAGCCAAACGAAGGCAGAGGCTGTAACCCACTGAGCCACCCAGGCACCCCTTCTTGATTACTTTTGAGACTAGTTTTAGTTTTCTGTCTTCTCTCACAACCAAATCTGGTTTCTTACTTTCTTTATTGTTTATTTTCTGTTTCACTGATTTCTATTTCTTTCTGCATTTCACAAATTTTGAAATGTGGTGCTGTCATTTTCATTCTATTTAAAATATTTTCTAATTTCCCTTTGATTTATTCTTGACCTATAGGTTATTGGATAATTGGTTATTGGTAATTGATTACTTATTTAATTTCATCACGATCTGAAAGACTCTTAGTCTTTTGGGATGTTTTTGAGACTGTGTTCTATCTTGGTAAACATTCTATGCGTGCTTGAAAAGAAACTATTCTGTTTGGGGGCATAGTGTTCTGTATATATCAATTAGGTCAAGATGGTTGATAACCTTGTTCACATCTGTTCTTTAAATATTCTGTTCTACTGATTTTTTTTTATCTATTTATTCTATCAGTCACTGAGACAGAGGACATTAAATCTCCAAATCTGATCATGAAAATTACCTATTTTTCCCTTGATAATCTGTTAGGTATATACATATTTAGGATTGATTTTTTCCCCCCAATGTTTCTATCGTTATGACTGTCCCTTTGTATCTTTGGAATTCTCTTACTTTGAAATCTGTCTTAGCTGATATTAATATAGCCACATCAACTGTCCTTTGCTTATTGTGTGAATGATGTATCTTCGTCTCAGTCTTTTAAATTTTGGCCTGTATTTGTTCTTTAAATTAAAAATGATTGTCTTGTAGCCAGCATATGGTTAGGGCTAACTTTTTTCTTTTTATCTAGCCTGAACAAATTCTGCCTTTTAATTGGCATGTTTAGTTCTTTTACATCTAATATTATTATTGTTAGGTTTGCTTCATCGCTGCCGGTTTCTCTTTGGCCTTTCTATTTTGTTCCCCCACTATAACTTCTTTTTTGCTCTCTTTTGGGTTAAATGAAAACTGTTTTTTAGTATTTAATTTTATTTCCATTTCTGGGTTTTTGGCATTTTTTAATTTCTTTGTTAAAGTCTTTGCTCAAGGACTGTAGTATGGATTCTTAACTTACCTTAGTCTACTTAGAATTAATAATATATCACTTCCCACTGCACAAATATTAGAACCTTGTAAAGGTATAATTCCATTTGCCTGTTCCCAACCCCCCCCTTATTTTGTTTTCTTATTGTTGTATCTTTTACAGTTATTATGAACCCATTTTACAATGTTACTCTTTTTGCTTTAAAATAGCCACTGTCCCCTGGGGCTAAAAATACATTATATGTTTATAAAAAAATTTTAAAAATAGCCACTGTCATTAAAGGAAATTAAAGAGACTATAGATAATCTTTAATATTTTCTTCATATTTATTATTTCTGGCACTAGCTAGTCCTTCCTGAAGTTTCATATTTATCTGATATCATTTCTCTTTAGCCCAAAGAATATTCTGCAGTATTTCTTATTGTGCAGTTGTCTTAGGAAAGAGTGCTCTCCCCTTTTTGGGATTATCTTTAATCACTTTTTTTGGTAGGATTTTTCCACTAGCAGCACTTAGAAATCTTACATTATCTTTTATATTTCTTTTCTGCTGAGAATCAGTAATCTTTTGTGTCTCTTTTCCTTACATGTATTATGTGTCTGTTTACACTGTTACTTTGTTTGCTCTCACAGTTTTCTCTCTTTTTCTTGGACTATGATATACTTAGGTGTAGTTTTATTTGCTCTTATCTTGCTTGCATTTCATTGATATTCTTGGTTCTTTCTGTAAGTTGAAGTTTTCTATAAATTTAGGAAATGTTCAGCTAGTATTTCATTAAATTATTCCCCCTGACCATTTCTCTCTTTCTCCTCTTCTGAGAATCAAATTACACACATTAGATTGCTTACTATTACCCTACAGATCACAGAAGCTCTGATTTTTTTTAACTTTTATTTTTTAATCTTATTCTTGTTTCTTCTGGTTGCATAATTTCTCCTGCCATTTCCAACCTTCTGTTAAGCACATCCAGAGAATATTTTATTTCGGTTACTATTCTTTTCAGCTCTAGAATTTCCAGTTGCTGCTTCTTTTAAAGTTTTAATTTCTCTGTTGATATTCTCTACCTATACATTTGTTGAGATCAAATTCTTCTTTTCTTCCTTGGACTTGTGTATAAAAGCTGCTTTAAAGTCTTTATCTGCTGAATCCAGCTTCTGGGCCATCTCATGGTCTATTTCTCTTGACTGCTTTTTTCTTGACATGGGTCATATTTAATGAGTTTTGCCCATTGTATACCCCAGTCAAGATATACAAGATGTATATGACTCCAGTTTCTCTCCACAATCAGCCAATGTTCTGATTTCTATCCTTTCAGATTAGTTTTGCCTATTCTATAATTTCATACAAATGGAATCATACAGTATATACTCTTTCTGTGTTTGTCTTCTTTTATTCATCATTTCTGTTTACATCTCCATACCACAGCATCCTTCAGTAATTTATTTTTTATTCTTGAGAAATACTTCACTTTTATGGTTGGATTTATCATAATTTTTAATTAGTTCTTCTGTCTGGACATTTGGTTTGTTTTCAGTTTTTAGCTACTGTTAGTAAAGTTTGTTCTTGCATAAGTCATTTTGTGAACATTTCTCTTGAGTTAATACCTAGGAGTGAAATTACTGGCTCATAGAGTATGACCTTGTTTTAAAGTTATGTAAAAAAAAAAAAGTTTTTTTTTTTTTTTTTAGAGAGAGAGCATGCATGTGTGCATGCCAGTTGTGGGGGGAGGGGCAGAGGGAGAGAGAGATAGAGTCTTAAGCTGAGCATGGAGTTCAACATAAGGCTCCATCTCCCAACCCTGAGATTATGACCTGAGCCGAGATCATAGGTCGGAGGCTTAACCGACTAAGCCACCCAGGTTCCCCAAATTTGTTGTTTTAATAAAACATTGTGGGGTGCCTTGGTGGCTCAGTCAGTTTAAGAGTCTGAATCTTGGTTTTGGCTCAGGTCTTGATCTTGTGGTCACGGGATTGAGCCCGCAAAGGGCTCTATGCTTAGCTTGAAGTCTGCTTCAGATTTTCTCTCCCTCTCAATTTTCCTCTTTCTTTCTTAAATAAATAAATAAATAAAATCTTCAAAAAAAAAGTTCATAATAGGGGCACTTGGGTGGTTCATTCAGTTAAGCACCTGACTCTTGATCTCAGCTTAGGTCTTGATCTCAGGGTTGTGAGTTCATGTCCCATGTTGGGCTACATACTGGGCTGTTGAAAAAAATAATAATAAAATTAAATAATGTGCAATTAATGCTTACTTGGCTTACATATTTACTACTCTGCTTTGCTCATCATTGCTTCTTGCATCTCACTTTGTTCTTCTGAGTTTAATTTCTTTTTTGTGAATTACATCTTTTTTTAAAACATCAGTACATTTAACAGTCATTTGTTAGTGACAGGCCCTTTCTTTTATGTTTTTTATTTTGTTCTAAGTTTGAAGAATCCTTTTACTATGGTATTTGTGGTATATTTCAAACATAGAAGAGTAGAAAGAGTAGGGGCACCTGAGTGGCTCAGTTCATTAAGCGACTGCCTTCGGCTCAGGTCATGGGATCCCAGGATCGAGTCCCGCATCGGACACCCTGCTTGCAGGGAGTCTGCTTCTCCCTCTGACTTTCCCGCTCTTGGGGTCTCTCTCTCTCTCATTCTCTCCCTCTCAAATAAATAAATAAATAAAATCTTTAAAAAAAAAAAGTAGAAAGAATAACAAGATGTGCCCTTAGGTATCTCCTCCCTCCAGAATGATCAGTTCACCACCAGTCTGACTTATCTCTACTGCTGCTTCTCTGCACCCTTTCACGATTAATTTGAAGCAAATCTCAGATATCCTTTTATCTTTAAATATTTGTACATGTATCTCTAAAGCAGTAACCCCAATAACATTTCACTCTTAAGAAAATTTAAAAATAAGTCCCCAATATCTAATCAATGTTTGTATTTCTCCAGTTGGAACAAAAATACTTTTTAGTTATTTTGAATGAAAATCCAAGTGTAAGGTTCATATATATTCTGATGAGTTGGTATGTGTCTTGAGTTAAAGTTTAATGTATATGTTCCTCTCCGCTCCTCCCATTCATTGTCTGTGGTGAAGAGACTGTCTTTGTACAGTAGACTTTGTGTGTTCTTACTTTGCTGGTTATATCCCCATGAGGTTTTTTAAACATGGTTCTCTGTCTACCATATTTCCTATGAATTGGTGGTTAATTCTATAATCTTGAACAGATTGAGGCCAGTTTGAAGGAGGTATTAGAGGTAGTTTTGTGTATATACCAAAGGAGAAACATCATGTCTGATTGTCTCGCTTTGTGATATATGCTGCCTTTGATAGATTATTGGCTAGATCTTTAATTAGGGGTCGTCTTCAGTGTAGAATGTTAATTTCTGGTATATAGAACTTTAGATTTTCCTTTTTTTTTTTTCAGCATTTAGATGATTATATTCTTCTGGCTCTTTATTCATCTCAAACTTGTTTTCTTTGTTTTGTTTTTCTCTTTCCTGTTTTTGCCTTCTTGTAAGTTAATTGACTTTTTTGAACTCAGTTTTAACATACCTCTTAGCATTTATAGCTCTCTCTTTGCTTTATGTTTTTTTTTTAAAGATTTTATTTATTTATTTGACAGACAGAGGTCACAAGTAGGCGGAGAGGCAGGCAGAGAGATAGGAGAGGAAGCAGCCTCCCTGCGGAGCAGAGAAACCAACATGGGGCTCGATCCCAGGACCCTGGGACCATGACCTGAGCCAAAGTTAGAGGCTTAACCCCCTGAGCCACCCAGGCACCCCTGCTTTCTGTTTTTAATGGTTGCTCTCATGATTATAAAATATCCTTACCTTTTCAGTTTACTTAGATTTAATACTATAATACTTTATGTAAAATGTACAAACCTTGGAACTGTATGGGTCCATGTACCAACTATATTACCAATGAACTTGGGAGACCTTTCAGGGGTTACTTTAGGGGTAGAGGTACACGAGTAGTTGTGTGTTTCTCTTCAGGCGGTATCACACACAGATTCCTCAGGTTGACTTGTTTGTTCTTTGTCAAGGGTTATGTGGATACAGTATTTTATCATTTATGAGTTAGACTACATTTTCCTAGAAATTTAGTTTTATTCACTAAGGGAAAGGAAATCTTATATCATAGGCATCATCTACATGTCTGATCCCATCCTTTGGTAATTTAGAGCAGGTTTGTTTAGGGCATCAATCCCTGTCTTATGAAAACAACTGAAACCTCACCCTCTTTCTAAAAGATCCATTTCATTATCTTTATTCAGTAAGTAGATATGAAAAACTAAAATTGTAGAAGACATAGTCCCTGACTTCAAAGACTTTAAAGTCTAGATAGAGAGCTATACATGTGTGTTATTAGCTATGTGATTTTTTTTTAAAGATTTTACTTATTTATTTGACAGAGAGAGATCACAAGTAGGCAGAGAGGCAGGTGGAGAGAGAGAAGGAAGCAGGCTCCCTGCTGAGCAGAGCGCCTGATGTGGGACTTGATCCCAGGACCCTGAGATCATGAGCTGAGCCGAAGGCAGAGGCTTAACCCACTGAGCCACCCAGGCACCCCAAGCTGTGTGATTTTAAAATGAAAAACTCCATCTCACTCTGGGGCAGAAGTTAGTATGTGAACCAGTTAGTGACAAGGACTGGGGTTGGATTACCCTTCAGATACTAACAGAAACACTGGATATTAGAATGTTTTAGAACTGCCCTAATTGCTGTTCTTTAATTGGAAAAAGGAAATAGCATTGTGTTTGAGGACAGCTATAATACTACTACGTTTTTCTAACATTTTTTAAGGATACTTTTCTAGAATTTATATCATTAGATTTACTACAAGTAAAATTTGGCAAATTTATAGGAGAGAAAATGTATACATTGTTGTTTACATTTGATCTCTTTTCCTATCAATATTGTTGACAGGACTTAGTAGCCTAGCGGCCTCCTACTTGAATCCAGTAAAATCCTTTGTGCCACAGATGCCAAAGCTCTTGAAGTCTCTCTTCCCTGTCCGCGATGAGAAAAGGGGCAAACAGCCTTCTCCCCTTGCACATCAGGTAAAAGCATCAGGAAAGCAACAGTGAACATTTCTAATTCCTGGCGGAATGATACTCCGTGGTGCACTGACGCTGGCGGGAGAGGGGTAGCAGGGATGGGAGGCCTTAAAGCTGGGCTTTTAGGCCTAGTAAAAGCTTGTGATTGTTTCTCCTCTACTCTCTTCTGAGGTAACAGAGCTGTTGAAACTTATTGACAGTCTCAATCCTTTTTGCTTTTAAAAAATGCCGAGTACACTGCTAATGTGATTTATGGTAATATTACTTAGAGCAACAATAGTAAAATTTATGAAGTGCACTTAGTGTTGTTTGTGTATTGCCAAACAGAAAATGTAATTCTATTTTTAATTCTTGATTTCATTTCATATTTCAAACAATTTTATATCATCGCTGTCCTTCCCTCTCCACTTCTTTTTCCTCTGCTGTGGTTTACCCGTTCCTCCATTTAAAATATTAAAAGTGATCACTTGTCTTTATTTCCCCCTTTTCTTAAAACTCTCTACCCAGACTTCAGAGAAGTTTTAGAGAAAAATCTTAAACGGCTTTCCACATAATCAGGAAACTGCTCTTATGCAATGGTGAATGGGAAGCCTGTTGGAAATGTAATTTCCAGTCTTATATAGGTGTGAATTCAGCAGAAAATGATAAATGAGGATTTATTTATATTCCTTAAAAAACACATACAGTGCAAATGCTGTTGTTGAAATAGGTCTTTTGACATCAGCTTATCCGCATTCACGTAAAGCATTCATAATTGCAGAAATGTGGTTGAGTCCTTGTCCGAGACCTTAATTATTTAAAGGAATTATCTGAGTTTGTGAATGCATATTCAGGGGTAGTGGTATTAGTTTTGTAAGGCTGCTCTACAGATAACATGATTTTTTAAATCTAGCATTATCTAAAAAATGTACTTAAGCAGACATGTACACATAACAGTATGAAACAAACAAACATGGCGATTTTGGATGTTTGAACTAAATTTAACTAAGCACATAAGGAGTGCTTGACAGTTACCAAAGAATCTATGACCACAAGACCTACAAGAAATAGCAAGTCTAATACTTGGTTGGGGTTTAGGCAAAAATGGTTTTCCCAAGGATTTGCTGTTGCGTATATTACTCTGTCTTAAACTTCCATGTCATTGTTTTGTAATGTATGATGCATGGGGACTCTGTCAGAATTTCCATGGTAGATTTTTAAGAAGGTAACTTTAAAAACAACAATAACAGCCTGACCTCATAACCCAGACCCCATCTGGGGTACCTTTATAACCTGTATTTATAAGTACCCAAGGGGACTCGAGCAAAATGTAAAGTTGGATAACGACCCTTTTTCAGTTGCTGTTTGGTGAAGACAGTGTTCTAGAAGTTAAAGGAAATTGGCGTGGCATCAGAAGTTATTGAATCAGACTGCTATGGTTACAGTTTGTTTTTAAAAACTACTTTGAGTTTTTGATATGGCAGGTCAGATCACCTGCTACAATAAATTGTTTTTACTGTTTTGCCAGTAAATGATTGGTTCTTCTGGATATAGAGGAGGAACAATCACGTGTTAGAAAGAAATATAGTGATGGCAGATAACTACATTTTGTAATGTTCAGTTTAGGAAGGGCAATCTTGAGATAGTTTGAAGATCTCTTGTGCAATATTTTGTCCATTCGGTTTACTTTTTTCAAGCATATATGACCAAAGATACTGGAAAAAGTGGCCCTAGATATTTTATATTTTATAAATAAATAAAAATATAAATACAAAACTGGTTTTAATGAAGACACCCAGTGGTGGAACTAATTGGTCCATTCGGTTTGTGAAACCCCCACTCCACTGAAGAGCCTTCCCTGAAGGTCACCAGGGACCTGCATCTTGCCTTCACCATTCCAGTATCCTCTGACTTGACATCGTACTTGAATCACTTTCATCTCTAGGCGACATTTGCCTGGTCTCCTCCTGCTGACCGCTCAAATCCTTCTCACTTGCCTTTTCTGGGACTATTTATTCCATCAGGCTGCTAACATTCGGGTGCTCCAGAGCTCCATCCTGGGCCCTCTCTCTTGGGTCATCCCCTTTGGTTCCATGGCTTTAACTGTTTCTGCATTGATAGTGTTCATATTTCTATCTCCAGTCCAGACTCTGCCCCTGAGCTCTGGCCTCATGCAGCTAAATCCCCATTAAGCTTTTCCACTTGTGAATCAATTAGGCATTTACATTTTACCCGTGCAGAACATTCCTGTTGGTTTCAGCTCATCAGTCTCTTTACCCCCAGCACACAAAATGCTTAAAAATATATGCCCGTTGGGCACCTGGGTGGCCCAGTCAGTTAGGCCTCTGCCTTCAGCTCAGATCATGATCTCAGAGTCCTTGGATCCAGTCCCTTATCAGGCTCCCTGCTCAGCAGGGATTCTGCTTCTCCCTCTCCCTTTGCCCCTCCCCTTGCTCGTGCTCGCTCTCTTGCTCTCTCTCAAATAAATAAATAAAATCTTCGAAAAAAAACATACATGCCCATCTTAGTTTGTAGCGCAGCTATCTGCCCGGTTGCTCATACCTCATGGAGTCCACCGGTAAGATTCAAAGGTACCACTTCCAATCCAGTGACTCCCAGTTATCTCCATTTCTCCTTAGTCATTCGTCCCACTCTGGTCTATTGCCCAGATGATTACAGCAGCCTACATACAGGTCTGTCTGACACTTTTTGCCTTATAATGTCTTTTAATCACGAAGTAGCCAAAGTGCCCTTCCAAAGTCTTACTTCAGTTCATGGCTTGAAATCTTCAACTGCTTCTCACTGAATAAAATCTAAATTTCTTACTGTGCCTTATAGTGTTCTATATGATCTGGTCCTCTGACCTTTAATCTTTATGCCTTTTATTTCCTCTTTGTTCACAACACTAAGCCATGTTGGCCTTTTCCTTCCTTCCTTCCTTCCTTCCTTCCTTATTTGAGAGAGAGAGAGAGTACGTAAGCATATGAGTAGGGAGCAGGGAGAGACAGAGGGAGGAGGAGAAGCAGGCTCCCCATTGAGCAGGGAGCCCGATATGGGACTCAATCCCAGCACCCTGGGATTATGACCTGAGCTGAAAGCAGCTGATCAACCGACTGAGCCACCCAGATGCCCCTCTTTCTTTCTTACCTCATGAACACATGAAATTTGTTTTGGTCTGAAGAATGTTTTGTATTTGCCTTTCCTTCTGCTTGGAATACTGTTTCCCAGTGTCTTTGCATGGCTACCAGGTCTCTAGTAGGGTGGTCTGCTATTAGAATGGTTAAGATCGGCCACTCTAAGGAAGTACGTTTGCGTTTAGAGTGGCCTCAACCAGTTAACCTAAAACAACTGCTTCTGTATCAGTATATTATTCCCATATTTAATCTTTTCAATTGGATATTATTGTTATATTTATATATTTACTGATTAGCTCCTCTCTAATATAACCAAGAATATAATCCTTGAAGGCAGGGACATGGTTGATATGAAATATCAATGATATGAAATGTGTATTGGTTGATCATCGACATATACTCAGATTATAATATTAGTTTGTCCGTATCATTGTCATCCAGTGATATAAAGAACTATCTTCACAGTTTACAGGAGAGAGAATCAGACCTGAGTGGAGACTTGTGATATCAGGACAGAATTATGAACTTTCTTTCCTAGATTGATGGAAGTTCCACTAAAGAACTATTCCTAAATAGGGGGAAAACTTGTTTATCAGTAGGATTTAGTTGATCAAAGATGTTTATGTTCATCTCAGTTTTGTTGACTATCTCTGCTAAAGTTCTAAGAACAGTAAATTGTAATTTTAAATGACATTGTCAAATAGAGGTTCCTTTACAATGGGCCACTTTGTGCTTTAAGTTGTTGCCATCTGAATGGTGTTTCTTCCTTGGAAAAAAAGCACTGTAATGCCAGCGGGATTTCAAAATAACAGCATAACAACAGTGCTGTATTCGTTAGACTTTTTTAGTACCCCTAGCTTTTTAAAGTAGTTGTCTTTACTGTAATGCCATCCCATTCACTTGGAAATCAGATTTGATACCTAAAGTTGAGGGTCTTTTTTTTTTTTTAAAGATTTTATTTATTTATTTGACAGAGAGAGATCACAAGTAGGCAGAGAGGCAGGCAGAGAGAGAGAGAGGAGGAAGCAGGCTCCCTGCTGAGCAGAGAGCCCGATGCGGGACTCGATCCTAGGACCCTGAGATCATGACCTGAGCCGAAGGCAGCGGCTTAACCCACTGAGCCACCCAGGCGCCCGAGGGTCTTATTTTTTTTGACGATCTGCCCTGCCTCTCTCTGTGGAACTCCCAAGTCCTCCAGGAAAAAGATCAGTTTATTTCCAACCAGTCTTTGCCTCAGAGTTTCCCCTGCTGTTACCCAGGAGTTAGAGGGAGCGTTTTGACCCAACGTTTAAGAAGGAGATTTTCTAGACTTAACAGCTATAGCTTTGCCCACTGTATCTCAGATACTAAATACCTCATCATTCTTTAGTTGTCTTGTCCAGGTCTTGCTTCAAGTGGGGAGCCCAGAAGTATTTCCAAGTCCATGCTTGAAAATGGTACAATTCTCATCTTCCTCTTCTAAATAACATACTTCTACCAAAGTAGCACATGATTGTACTTTTTTGTAAAGGCCATTATTAGCTTTTTGGGCCCCTGGTCAGTTAGTATGCCCTTTTTATTTCCTTGTTTGTTTAAATTCTTGGCAATGCAGTTCATTTATTATTATGCTTTCTATAAAAATACTTAAATAAGGAACTTTAGATTGATTTCTAAAATTTTTCATCTTAGTTTTGTTTTAGTGCTCCTAGAATGTCAAGATATTTCTTGAGTAATTATTTTAAAAAATACATGTGTAGCTATCATCTGCAAACTTTTCAAGGGCATAGTCTGTCTGCACTTGAGTCATAAACAAAATATTGAACATTAGAAGGCCCGAGAGAGGACCCTGTCACAGGCAATTCAAGATCACTGCTCAAGGCCCACGGTGACAGATCAGTGTTTCAGCTCTGCATGTTCAGTAACTGCCACCCCCAGCCCACATTTCTTCCTCTTTCTATCAAAGAGATCATGGGAGACATTGTTAGATACATTATGGAAATAAAGGGACACCCTGCCTGTGGCCTTTGTGTCACCAGTCTTGGAAGCCTAAAACACATTCATGCTGACCAGCATTCCTAGACCCCTCCGTTTACCGCCTGGCTTTGCCGTAGCTCCGTGTGAGGTGTCTAATACTGTGACTTAACCAGTAGCCTACAGAGATACGCAGGTGCTGTGAAGCTTGCTCTCTCTTTTTGATTGTGTTTCATTTGCTGCTAGTGCTTGGTTAGTGCACTCATTTCATTCATTAAATAACCAATACCAGATTAAAAAACTGTGTTATAGAGTAACATCAAAGACAAAACCCAGAAAAAATAGAAATCAGTGCAATGCCTAAAAGGGATTTGGATCATTCTACAGTAAGGGAAAGAATAAATATGATATTAATAATGCATAAAACTTAGAGATAACAAATAGATAGTAACCTTGCTGAAGACATATAATATATGATTGACAGAAAACAAAAATAAGAACCCAAAAATGGTTTGAAAATCAACAGATACAGTACATGATAACCAAATAGACCATGAATGATAGCACATTCTTTTCTTTCTACTCTGCCCCCAACTTAATCTTTTTATCATTTGTAAAGCTGTTTCTCTCCATTTCCCACCAAACTATGATGAATGATATTAAAACTTCTTCCTCTTTTATATTTCTGTCTCAGTTCAGTTTGGAGGCCTAAGGTTCTTCTGTGAAATAGTCACAATAACGAAGAAACCCCCACGGACTTGCTGAACACCGCCCTTGGCGTCACTAGACCACACTTACATTACTGCACTTGGTTCTGGATATGTTTCTACGGGAAATCCATTGACCCATTGGATTTATTTCAGGGGATAACATCAGAAATGATTTATGAGGAAGGATTAGAGGATTTATTTATAGCCAACCAAACAATGACTAAGAGAGCTGACTGTATAAGCATTCAAGGGATGGCAGCACCAAGGCGGGGAGAACCGTGTAAGGGCGGCTGGCTACGGCAGGGGGTGGAAGGCGTGTAGAATGACAGAGATGAAATTAACAAAGAGAATGGTAGCAGCTGTGAATAAGTAGGATGATTTAGAGATACAGGGTGCTCTCTTAAAAGCAAAACAAAACACTGGTATTTCTGTCACTTCTGTTTTTAAAAAATAAGATTTTGAAAATGTAAAAATAGTCCTGGGATAGGTCCTATTCCTAGCACTCATTGCTATGTTTTCACTGTTAGATAGAAGAGAGGCAGAAGTTATATAATGAGGGAAGGATTATTCTCAAAAAAGTACTTTTAATCAGTGTGTCCTTGACATTTTCAAACAAGAGTGTTCGATACCCTCCCTCATGGAGAGATACAAACATATAACCATGGTGAGACTCTAACGAAGAGATGAATGTTTATTAACTTGTTCTTTGGAGTCAGCAGGTTTTCAGATCAAGCTGCTGTTATTTTTTGGCATTCTATTTCAATATTTGGAAAGATCTCTGTGGATCTTTCCTTGTAGGGTAGAAGTTAGCAGTTTATTCTTAAGATTTAAAAACAAAGATTCTTATATTATACAAAATGTTTTGGTTTGAACATATTCATAAAGATTTATGTTTCTCATTTTTATGGAGATTTGTTTTTGTTTGTAATCAATTTCTGAATTCCAGAAATGCAAAGATACTGCACTGAAAGAGGTGGCAGCTGACAAAATTGCTGTCTTTGACCTTCTGATGCAAGTTTAGTAACTAATCTGGAAAATAATGAACTGCAATTAATGAAATCTGTACTCATATTCAAGTGTGTTTCTCAGACAGCACATAAAATAATTGAAAGAACTTCCTGCTCTCTAATTAGTTAGATTGAATTAATTTGGCATAATAGCTTTTTTCATGTATCTAGAAGTTTGTGTTCAGATGAAGCTATTTATGTACTTTAAACTTTGGGACTCCAGATGGTGTCTTTGGTTATCTGGAGAATTAAAGAGTTAATACTCAGATTTAATTTCCGCCATCGAAAGCACAGTCATATGTCTGACTTATCTTTGTTGTACGGCTGTCCCTCTTTAGTGTCCTGCACTTTGCTTGGGATTGTCTTGTCAACCACAGGGATATTTTTCTCCATTTTCAATACTGCTTCCACCGTGGAGGAAGGACAAAGCCTTGAGGGGAGAGAGCAGCACCTTGCACATCTCAAATGCTGATTGAAAAGATGCCTGTGTAGTCGGTGATTCCATCTTTCATGCCAGCGATCCTTCCATATTATAAAATGGAGAAAAAACACACCAACTACTAGTTCTTCCCTTGTGCACAAGATTCTGTTGTAGGGCTGCTCAGACTTGGACTCCCTTGATAAAACGAAGCATATAAATGCTTATCCTTGTGTCCTCATCACCAAGGATTCGTCACCATAACTAACAAAATAAGAAAAAAGGGTTTATGTCTTGTCTTCCAGCCTTCAGTGTTAATGTTTGGGTTCCTTAAAGAGTATGGATATGACCATTTCCCCCCTGTAATTTAGTAAGGAGCACACGTAATAAATATATTTGGATATGTTATGCTACATTCACTTGTTCCTGAGTTAACAAAGGCAAATTTGCACAGGCTTTCTGGAGTACAGACTTAAAAAATTTTTTTTGTCAATTCAAGGCACATGATTTCCATTCATTTGTTTTAGGATGAATTCTTAGGTACTTTTACTACTGTTAGTTTTCCAAAATCATGTTTTGCCATCTCTCTTTGTCCCAGAAATGTATGGATACTGTGTTGACAGATACTGATTGACAAGGTTCTCTTCACAATAAGGTATGGTCTTGATCTGAAAAATAACAAAAATGAGACTTTCTGAGGCAGTGCAGAAGTTGATTGAAGAGACCTTAGTCTGCTGGTCATTTTTTTTCAGAAAATGTCATTGTATGCTTTTGTTTGAGGCTGTAGATGAGATATTGGCCAAACTGTTTTTGTTAAGTGCCATATAGTATTATTCTAGGCTTTGCAGGCCTGTCAAAACTAACCATAGACAATATTTAATAGTAAATGAGTATGGATATGTTTTAAGAAAATTTTAAATTTATAACCCCCAAATTTGAATTTCATAGAATTTTTTCATGTCACAAGGTATTCTTTTAGTATTTTGAAAATGCAAAAACCATTCTTAGCTTACCTGGTATACCAAACAGGTAACAGTCTAGATCTAGGCCCTATTTTATTTTATTTATTTTTAAAGATTTTATCCATCTATATGACAGAAAGAGAGAGCACAAGCAGTGGGAGCAGCAGACAGAGGGAGAGGGAGAAAGCAGCCTTCCCGCTGAGCAGGGAGCCTGATGCAGGGCTCAATCCCAGGACCCTGGGATCATGACCTGAGCCAAAGGCAGATGCTTAACCAACTGAGTCACCAGGCATCCCAGGCCTTATTTTAAAAAAAAAAAAAAGTTCTTTTAAGAAAGAATGCACAGGTTGGGGGTGAGCGGCGAGAGGGAGAGAGAGAGACTCCCAAGCATACCTCATGCTCAGCACTGAGCCTGACATGGGGCTCAATCTCAGGACCCTGAGATCATGACCCGAGCCAAAACCAAGGCTTGCATTGAGTCACTCAGGTACCCCTAAAATTTTTAAGATTAGCAAATATTCTGGCTTTTAAGCAAATATACTTTGTATTTCATAGATATTTGAAAAACTAATAACTATTACTTTGAATGAAGTGAAATTATAGCCTTTAAAAAAAATGTTAAGTTTTTTGGGGGCAGCTGGGTGGCTCAGTCTGTTAAGCATCTCCCTTTGGCTTAGGTCATGATCTCAAGGTCCTGGGATCGAACCCAGAGTTGGGCTTCCTGCTCCATGGGGAGTCTGCTTTTCTCTCCCTCCACTTTCGAATAAGTAAATAAAATATTAAAAATAAAATAACATAGGGCGCCTGGGTGGCTCAGTGGGTTAAGCCACTGCCTTCGGCTCAGGTCATGATCTCAGGGTCCTGGGATGGAGTCCCACATCGGGCTCTCTGCTCAGCAGGGGGCCTGCTTCCCTTCCTCTCTCTCTGTGATCTCTTCCCTTCCTCTCTCCTACTGTGATCTCTCTCTGTCAAATAAATAAATAAATAATCTTTAAAGAAAATAATAAAATAACATAAAAATAAATAAGGTTTTTTTTTTTAAAAAGATTTTTATTAATTTACTTGGGAAGGAGCAAGCAAGGGGTAGAGAGGGCATGAGTGTGGTGGAAGGGAAGATCAGAGGAAGAGGAAGAAGCAGACTCCCCACCAAGCAGGGAACCTGATGTAGGGCTCCATCCCAGGATCCCAGGATCGTGACCTGAGCTGAAGGCAGACACTTAACCAACTGAGCCACCCAGGCACTCCATAAATTTTTTCACATAAATATTTAAGTAGCTGTTAACAATTATCATGTGGAAGTTTAAAAAGTAAACTAGATTCTATAAAAATAAACTGTATCTTTTCTGAGAACTCCAGAAATATAAATACATTTATATTTATTTATAATATAATATATCTACTATATTAATTAATTATATAATAATATATAATATATTTATATATATATATAAATAACATAGTGAAATTAATCTGTTTTGATGGTCTTATTCACTTTTATCCACTGATTAGATAGTTTACTTATTGATTGAAGAAATAGGCCTTTCAGGTTTTTTTAATAATTAGGTTCTTCATTTGAAAGAAAATGGCCATAGAAAATGGCCAAAGGAAAGCCATATCCTTGAATGGCTTTGGGGCTGATAAATACAAGGAGAATCTTTCAATGTATATTTTATATCAGATATAATTGTTGATTATTTAAGTTGGGCTTTTATAGTAAACCAAGCTAGAAATATCTTGGAAGACACCAATGGCTCCAGTGATGGGGAAGAGCATGCTATTTTACAAATGTGCTGAGTGCTTACTGTGTGCCAGGCATTTTTTTTTTTTTTTTTTTAATTTTTTATTTTTTATAAACATATATTTTTTATATACATATATTTTTATCCCCAGGTCTGTGAATCACCAGGTTTACACACTTCACAGCACTCACCAAATCACATACCCTCCCCAATGTCCATAATCCCACCCCCTTCTCCCCAACCCCCTCCCCCCGGCATCCCTCAGTTTGTTTTGTGAGATTAAGAGTCACTTATGGTTTGTCTCCCTCCCAATCCCATCTTGTTTCATTTATTCTTCTACCCACTTAAGCCTCCATGTTGCATCACCACTTCCTCATATCAGGGAGATCATATGATAGTTGTCTTTCTCTGCTTGACTTATTTCGCTAA
This sequence comes from Mustela lutreola, assembly GCF_030435805.1. Taxonomy (NCBI): domain Eukaryota; kingdom Metazoa; phylum Chordata; class Mammalia; order Carnivora; family Mustelidae; genus Mustela; species Mustela lutreola. The sequence continues at coordinate 152,337,450 of NC_081290.1, read as the reverse complement.
GCATGATACGCTCTAGTTCCATCCATGTTGTTGCAAATGGCAAGATTTCATTTCTTTTGATGGCTGCATAGTATTCCATTGTGTATATATACCACATCTTCTTGATCCATTCATCTGTTGATGGACATCTAGGTTCTTTCCATAGTTTGGCTATTGTGGACATTGCTGCTATAAACATTCGGGTGCATGTGTCCCTTTGGATCACTACATTTGTATCTTTAGGGTAAATACCCAATAGTGCAATTGCTGGGTCATAGGGCAGTTCTATTTTCAACATTTTGAGGAACCTCCATGCTGTTTTCCAGAGTGGCTGCACCAGCTTGCATTCCCACCAACAGTGTAGGAGGGTTCCCCTTTCTCCGCATCCTCGCCAGCATCTGTCATTTCCTGACTTGTTGATTTTAGCCATTCTGTCTGGTGTGAGGTGATATCTCATTGTGGTTTTGATTTGTATTTCCCTGATGCCGAGTGATATGGAGCACTTTTTCATGTGTCTGTTGGCCATCTGGATGTCTTCTTTGCAGAAATGTCTGTTCATGTCTTCTGCCCATTTCTTGATTGGATTATTTGTTCTTTGGGTGTTGAGTTTGCTAAGTTCTTTATAGATTCTGGACACTAGTCCTTTATCTGATATGTCGTTTGCAAATATCTTCTCCCATTCTGTCAGTTGTCTTTTGATTTTGTTAACTGTTTCCTTTGCTGTGCAAAAGCTTTTGATCTTGATGAAATCCCAGTAGTTCATTTTTTCCCTTGCTTCCCTTGCCTTTTGCGTTGTTCCTAGGAAGATGTTGCTGCGGCAGAGGTCGAAGAGGTTGCTGCCCGTGTTCTCCTCAAGGATTTTGATGGACTCCTTTCGTACATTGAGGTCCTTCATCCATTTTGAGTCTATTTTTGTGTGTGGTGTAAGGAAATGGTCCAATTTCATTTTTCTGCATGTGGCTGTCCAATTTTCCCAGCACCATTTATTGAAAAGGCTGTCTTTTTTCCATTGGACATTCTTTCCTGCTTTGTCGAAGATTAGTTGACCATAGAGTTGAGGGTCTATTTCTGGGCTCTCTATTCTGTTCCATTGATCTATGTGTCTGTTTTTGTGCCAGTACCATGCTGTCTTGATGATGACAGCTTTGTAATAGAGCTTGAAGTCCGGAATTGTGATGCCACCAACGTTGGCTTTCTTTTTCAATATCCCTTTGGCTATTCGAGGTCTTTTCTGGTTCCATATAAATTTTAGCATTATTTGTTCCATTTCTTTGAAAAAGATGGATGGTACTTTGATAGGAATTGCATTAAATGTGTAGATTGCTTTAGGTAGCATAGACATTTTCACAATATTTATTCTTCCAATCCAGGAGCATGGAACATTTTTCCATTTCTTTGTGTCTTCCTCAATTTCTTTCATGAGTACTTTATAGTTTTCTGAGTATAGATTCTGTGTCTCTTTGGTTAGGTTTATTCCTAGGTATCTTATGGTTTTGGATGCAATTGTAAATGGGATTGACTCCTTAATATCTCTTTCTTCTGTCTTGCTGTTGGTGTAGAGAAATGCAACTGATTTCTGTGCATTGATTTTATATCCTGACACTTTACTGAATTCCTGTATAAGTTCTAGCAGTTTTGGAGTGGAGTCTTTTGGGTTTTCCACATAGAGTATCATATCATCTGCGAAGAGTGATAATTTGACTTCTTCTTTGCCGATTTGGATGCCTTTAATTTCCTTTTGTTGTCTGATTGCTGAGGCTAGGACCTCTAGTACGATGTTGAATAGCAGTGGTGATAATGGACATCCCTGCCGTGTTCCTGACCTTAGCGGAAAAGCTTTCAGTTTTTCTCCATTGAGAATGATATTTGCGGTGGGTTTTTCATAGATGGCTTTGATGATATTGAGGTATGTGCCCTCTATCCCTACACTTTGAAGAGTTTTGATCAGGAAGGGATGTTGTACTTTGTCAAATGCTTTTTCAGCATCTATTGAGAGTATCATATGGTTCTTGTTCTTACTTTTATTGATGTGTTGTATCACATTGACTGATTTGCGGATGTTGAACCAACCTTGCAGCCCTGGAATAAATCCCACTTGGTCGTGGTGAATAATCTTTTTAATGTACTGTTGAATCCGATTGGCTAGTATTTTGTTGAGTATTTTCGCATCTGTGTTCATCAAGGATATCGGTCTATAGCTCTCTTTTTTGGTGGGATCCTTGTCTGGTTTTGGGATCAAGGTGATGCTGGCCTCATAAAATGAGTTTGGAAGTTTTCCTTCCATTTCTATTTTTTGGAACAGTTTCAGGAGAATAGGAATTAGTTCTTCTTTAAATGTTTGGTAGAATTCCCCCGGGAAGCCGTCTGGCCCTGGGCTTTTGTTTGTTTGGAGATTTTTAATGACTGTTTCAATCTCCTTACTGGTTATGGGTCTGTTCAGGCTTTCTATTTCTTCATGGTTCAGTTGTGGTAGTTTATATGTTTCTAGGAATGCATCCATTTCTTCCAGATTGTCAAATTTATTGCCGTAGAGTTGCTCATAGTATGTTCTTATAATAGTTTGTATTTCCTTGGTGTTAGTTGTGATCTCTCCTCTTTCATTCATGATTTTATTTATTTGGGTCCTTTCTCTTTTCTTTTTGATAAGTCGGGCCAGGGGTTTATCAATTTTATTAATTCTTTCAAAGAACCAGCTCCTAGTTTCGTTGATTTGTTCTATTGTTTTTTTGGTTTCTATTTCATTGATTTCTGCTCTGATCTTTATGATTTCTCTTCTCCTGCTGGGCTTAGCGTTTCTTTCTTGTTCTTTCTCCAGCTCCTTTAGGTGTAGGGTTAGGTTGTGTACCTGAGACCTTTCTTGTTTCTTGAGAAAGGCTTGTACCGCTATATATTTTCCTCTCAGGACTGCCTTTGTTGTGTCCCACAGATTTTGAACCGTTGTATTTTCATTATCATTTGTTTCCATGATTTTTTTCAATTCTTCTTTAATTTCCCGGTTGACCCATTCATTCTTTAGAAGGATACTGTTTAGTCTCCATGTATTTGGGTTCTTTCCAAACTTCCTTTTGTGGTTGAGTTCTAGCTTTAGAGCATTGTGGTCTGAAAATATGCAGGGAATGATCCCAATCTTTTGATACCGGTTGAGTCCTGATTTAGGACCGAGGATGTGATCTATTCTGGAGAATGTTCCATGTGCACTAGAGAAGAATGTGTATTCTGTTGCTTTGGGATGAAATATTCTGAATATATCTGTGATGTCCATCTGGTCCAGTGTGTCATTTAAGGCCTTTATTTCCTTGCTGATCTTTTGCTTGGATGACCTGTCCATTTCAGTGAGGGGAATATTAAAGTCCCCTACTATTATTGTATTGTTGTTTATGTGTTTCTTTGATTTTGTTATTAATTGGTTTATATAGTTGGCTGCTCCCACGTTGGGGGCATAGATATTTAAAATTGTTAAATCTTCTTGTTGGACAGACCCTTTGAGTATGATATAGTGTCCTTCCTCATCTCTTATTACAGTCTTTGGCTTAAAATCTAATTGATCTGATATAAGGATTGCCACTCCTGCTTTCTTCTGATGTCCATTAGCATGGTAAATTCTTTTCCACCCCCTCACTTTAAATCTGGAGGTGTCTTCGGGCTTAAAATGTGTTTCTTGGAGGCAACATATAGATGGGTTTTGTTTTTTTATCCATTCTGATACCCTGTGTCTTTTGACAGGGGCATTTAGCCCATTCACATTCAGGGTAACTATTGAGAGATATGAATTTAGTGCCATTGTATTGCCTGTAAGGTGACTGTTACTGTATATGGTCTCTGTTCCTTTCTGATCTACCACTTGTAGGCTCTCTCTTTGCTTAGAGGACCCCTTTCAATATTTCCTGTAGAGCTGGTTTGGTATTTGCAAATTCTTTCAGTTGTTGTTTGTCCTGGAAGCTTTTAATCTCTCCTTCTATTTTCAATGATAGCCTAGCTGGATATAGTATTCTTGGCTGCATGTTTTTCTCGTTTAGTGCTCTGAAAATATCATGCCAGCTCTTTCTGGCCTGCCAGGTCTCTGTGGATAAGTCAGCTGCCAATCTAATATTTTTACCATTGTATGTTACAGACTTCTTTTCCCGGGCTGCTTTCAGGATTTTCTCTTTGTCATTGAGACTTGTAAATTTTACTATTATGTGACGGGGTGTGGGCCTATTCTTATTTATTTTGAGGGGCATTCTCTGAACCTCCTGAATTTTGATGCTCGTTCCCTTTGCCATATTGGGGAAATTCTCCCCAATAATTCTCTCCAGTATACCTTCTGCTCCCCTCTCACTTTCTTCTTCTTCTGGAATCCCAATTATTCTAATGTTGTTTCGTCTTATGGTGTCACTTATTTCTCGAATTCTCCCCTCGTGGTCCAGTAGCTGTTTGTCCCTCTTTTGATCAGCTTCTTTATTCTCTGTCATTTGGTCTTCTATATCACTAATTCTTTCTTCTGCCTCATTTATCCTAGCAGTGAGAGCCTCCATTTTTGATTGCACCTCATTAATAGCTTTTTTGATTTCAACTTGGTTAGATTTTAGTTCTTTTATTTCTCCAGAAAGGGCTTTTATATCTCTCGAGAGGGTTTCTCTAATATCTTCCATGCCTTTTTCGAGCCCGGCTAGAACCTTGAGAATTGTCATTCTGAACTCTAGATCTGACATATTACCGATGTCTGTATTGATTAGGTCCCTAGCCTTCGGTACTGCCTCTTGTTCTTTTTTTTGTGGTGAATTTTTACGTCTTGTCATTTTGTCCAGATAAGAGTAAATGAAGGGGCAAGTAAAATACTAAAAGGGTGGCAACAACCCCAGGAATATATGCTTTAGCCAAATTAGAAGAGATCCAAAATCGTGAGTGGGGAGAAAGGGGATAAAAAGAGGTTCAAAAAGGAAGAAAGAAAAAAGAAAAAAAAAAAAAAAAAAGAAAAGAAAAGAAAAGAATTTTTTTTTTTTAAAAAAGAAAACACCTAAGAAAAATGTAAAAAAATATATATATATATTAGATAAACTATTAAAAAATCGTTAAAAAAGAAAAAGGTAACAGTTAAAAAAAATAAAAAATAAAAAATAAATAAAAAAAAATAAAATAAAAAATAAAATTTTACCTGAAGGCGAGAAAAAAAAAAAAAAAATGAAGAAGAAAAAATTAAATTAACTGCAAGACTAAAAAAAATCACAGGAAAAAAGCCATGAGTTCCGTGCTTGGCTTTCTCCTCCTCTGGAATTCTGCTGCTCTCCTTGGTATTGAAACCGCACTCCTTGGTAGGTGAACTTGGTCTCGGCTGGATTTCTTGTTGATCTTCTGGGGGAGGGGCCTGGTGTAGTGATTCTCAAGTGTCTTTGCCCCAGGCGGAATTACACCGCCCTTACCCGGGGCCGGGGTGAGTAATCCGCTCGGGTTTGCTTTCAGGAGCTTTTGTTCCCTGAGCGCTTTCCGTAGAGTTCCAGAGGACGGGAATACAAATGGCGGCCTCCTGGTCTCCGGCCCGGAGGAGCCGAGAGCCCAGGGCCGCACTCCCCAGTGCACCCTCAGAGAACAGCGCCCAGTTACTCCCGTCTGCCTGACCTCCGGCCGTGCCCCGAGCTCACCGAGCCTGCGACCGGTTCAAGGTAACACGGAGCTGCGAGCTTACTGTCGGCTCTGTCTCTGTAGCCGGCTTTCCCGTTCCAATACCCGCAAGCTCTGCGACACTCAGACACCCCCGATCCTTCTGTGACCCTGCGGGACCTGAGGCCACGCTGACCCCGCGTGGGCTTCGCCCCGGTTTAGCCTCTGGAGCGATGTCCCTCCGCGGAACAGACTTTTAAAAGTCCTGATTTTGTGCGCGGTTGCTCCGCCGCTTGCCGGGAGCCGGCCCCTCCCCCCGGGGTCTATCTTCCCGTCGCTTTGGATTCACTTCTCCGCCGGTCCTACCTTTCAGAAAGTGGTTGTTTTTCTGTTTCCAGAATTGCTGTTCTTCTTCTCTTCGATCTGCCGATGGATTTTCAGGTGTTTGCAATCTTTAGATAAGCTATCTAGCTGATCTCCGGCTAGCTGAAGCAGTCTCAGCTTGCTACTTCTCCGCCATCTTGACCTGTCTCCTGTGCCAGGCATTTTATATGCATTAGCTCAACAGTGGTGCTGAGTTAGATCAGTGCCGTCCAATAGAAATTTGTAAGTTATACGCGATGTTTTAAATTTTCTGGTAGGCACATTTAAAAAAAAGTGAAATAGGTCAAATTGATTTTAGTAATACAGTTTACTTAATATAGTCATAATGTTGTCATTTCAATCTGTAATCAAAAAATTACTGAGTTATTTCCTTCTTTTTTTTTTCCTGTGAAATTCTTATTTTTTTTTAAGATTTTATTTATTTATTTGACAGACAGAGATCACAGGTAGGCAGAGAGGCAGGCAGAGAGAGAAAGGGGGAAGCAGGCACCCCACTGAGCAGAGAGCCTGATGCGGGGCTCGATCCCAGGACCCTGAGATCATGACCTGAGCTGAAGGCAGAGGCTTAACCCACTGAGCCCCCTGTGAAATTCTTGAAATCAGGTGTGTAGTTTATATTTCTAGCACATTTCAGTTCGGATGCTAAATTTTTGTCAGAAATCCTTGATCTGCCTTTGGCAGTTGAAAAAAAATAGATCCCTCTGCCCAAGGTGTTCCAAACATATTAAAGGCACTTTAATTTTTAAATTTACATATTATTCAGTAAAATTAAGTAAAATTAAAAGTTTACTTCCTCAGTCACACTAGCTTCATTTTGAGTGCTAAGTAGCTACGTGGGGCTGGTGGCCACCACATTGGACAGCACAGAGTTAGAGGGTGACTCTAGATACTCTGACATTGAGGAAAATGAGATTCAGATAGATAAAGCACCTCATCTAAGGTTACAGAGCATACTGAATGGCATGAGATGAACATTCAAGAAGTAAAGTTGAATGAACAGTTGTGATATTAAGAGATTTCACTGGATCCGATCAAAAATATTACCAGTGGGGGCACCTGGGAGGCTCAGTGGGTTAAAGCCTCTGCCTTCAGCTCAGGTCATGTTCCCAGGGTCCTGGGATCCAGCCCCACATTGGGCTCTCTGCTCAGCAGGGAGCCTGCCTCCTCCTCTCTCTCTGCCTGCCTCTCTGCCTACTTGTGATCTCTGTCTGTCAAATAAATAAATAAAATCTTTAAAAAAATATTACCAGTGGTTATATATATAGAATGAATGAATCTAAAGTATTTGAAGGAGGGACTTGTCAAGACATGGAAATACACTGAGTAGGACCTGTATGTATTTTATTTCTTGCCCATTCCTTTCTAAAAATAATTATCTGTGGGGGTACCTGGGTGGCTCACTGGGTTGAGCATCTGACTTCAGGTGGGTCACAATCTTGGGGTCCTGGGCCTTAGCCCAGGTTGGGCTTCTTGCTTGGTGGAAAGTCTGCTTCTCATCACACTGTACTCTTCTTCTGCTTCTTCCCCTGCTTGACCTCTTTCTATCTCAATAAATAAAATATTTTAAGAAAAATTATCTATGGGCAATGAAGAATCATTGACTGTTTTTTTTTGGTGTGTGTGTTTTAGAAAGCTCTTGTGACTGCAGTTTGGAGGGTAGATTTGAAGAGGATAAAACCAAAAGAATCTATTCAAGTGTATATAAAAACCTCATGAAGCATTGTAATATTGGGCAGAAAAATTGTCACCTTCCCATGCCTGCATTGATACTTTGATGTTACCGATCAAAAGGGGCATGTGCCAGGTAGTGTAAAAGTGTGTCTGGTAGGGACCAGCTGGTGGCCACTTGTCATCCTCTCTGGATGGCTTTGCTTAGCGAATGCACGTGGGCTGGATTACCACCTTCCAGATGTGCAGCCCCTGAGGTGATCAGGTCTACACGAACAAACGACTGATGGGTTGGGTAGCATGCTGAGTTACTCATTTAAAATAAGACATATAATTGCCAGGCAGGTGGACAAAAGTGCTGCTTCACCAGATCACCCTGGAAAGCCAGAGTGTAAATCCTGAGACTGCTCCGTGAATGGGGACCACCTGCGGGAACCAGATCCTGCTGGCGGCTGACGTGTCTGTCTTTGGACCAGCGTGGGTGCTTCCTTCAGCTTTCTTCCTGTGACATCACAATCCCCCTCTTGCAGCCCAACCACTCTACCTCTGATTAACATAATCTTTAGAAAGTACGTTTATATTAAGTTATTGCTGAGTCTTGATCTTTAGGTAATTGTACATGTATGTTTTTGTCCATTGTTTATTACTTTTTTTTTTTTAAGATTTATTTATTTGTTTGACAGAGAGAGTGAGAGAGGGAATACAAGTAGGGGGTGGGGAGGGAAAATCAGACTTCTTGCCGAGCAGAGAGCCTGATGTGGGGCTCAATCCCAGGACCCCGGGATCATGACTTGAGCCGGAGGCAGACGCTGAACTGGCTGAGCCACCCAGGTGGCCCTGTCCATTGTTTATTACTTTTATCAGTACATATTTGGAGATTAGAAAGTATTTTGTTTATATGCGCTCCGTCATTTTTCTCACTTCAGCAGCATGAAAACCAAAGGTTGTCTACTGGTTATTTATAGCAAAGGTAAATCGTACATCTCATATTCTTGTGCTTGGTTAGAATTTTTAAGAAAGGGGGTACTGCCTAGCTGTCTCAGTTGATAGAATGTGTGACTCTTGATCTCGGGGTTGTAAGTTTGAGCCCCACATTGGGTGTAGAGATTACTTTAAAAAAAAAATCTTGAGGATCATACTTGCTTAGGAACTATTGGAAGATGACATTTGAGGGTATATCAAACTCAGAGTAAGGGGTGATTATTAGGAAACATTCATTTTTCAAACAAGAAAGAATGCATCAGAAAATTCAGTGTTTTGGACTGCAGTGATGATTTTTTGCTTTAAAATATTTATTCTCCCTTCTACCCACCCCAGTGCCCAAATTTCAGAATGTCTATTCTTTTATTTTTTATTTTAAGATTTCATTTATTTATTTGCCAGAGAGGGAGAGGGAGAGAAAGAGAGAGGGGGGTGGGAAACACAAGCAGGGGGCGTGGCAGGCAGAGGAAGGAGCAGGCTCCCCGCTCTGAGCAAGGAGCCTGATACCGGACTCCATCCCAGGATCCCAGGGTCATGACCTGAGCTGAAGGCAGACACTTAACCAACTAAGACACCCAGGTGTCCCAAGAATGTCTGTTCTTTTTCTAAATTCTCTGTAAATGGAAAATTTGGCCTTTGTCATGTCACTTAAGTAATTAGCTTGTTCATTTACGTATGCATTTATTCAACATGAACAAACATGAAGTTACTCTTTTCTGTACGGGAATACAGAGATGAATGAGCCATAATCCCTACCCTTCAGAGAGCTAAATAGGGTGACATTACAGATGCCGTAATATGTGTATGTCTGGGACTGGCGTGGTGAAGGCATTTTCGGGAAGAGGAGGTCGTGCCTGAGCTGAGACTGATGCGCACTGGTGCTTACCAGGTAGCCCCGACTCCCTAGGGAAAAGGAAGGGCTCGAGGAAGGCTCCAGACAAGCAGTGTGGTCAGTTCAGAGTGGGGTTAGCATCACAAGCGAGGCACGAGTGCAGCCTCACAGGGAGGTGAGGGTCTTTACATGTTGCCAAGGTGTTAAAACTCTATGCTTTGAGGCAGAGGGGTCCCCCAGTAACTCAGATGCCTGGTTGAAATTCTGAGCTGATCTGCCCTGATTTCTTCATTCATGTGGCATGTGAAAACCAGAGTTAAAAAATGGTGGGTTATGATAAAGATGTGACCCTCATCTTTTCCCTTAAATACTTTTGAGTAGCTCTCTTGCTTGGAACCCACTCATCTGCTAAGCTTCAGTGATGCTCAGTGGACAGCGCGACTGCACGTTCAGCTGGTGCTTGGGGGTCGGTCCTTTTTCATCTCTGTGACTGGCTCACTGGGCAGCCTGAATGCATGTAACCACTGGGTGAATGTCTGCGAGCCTTGGTGTCTGTAGTGCGAGATGTAGATAATTATACTTCTATCCACTTGCCTCTTGGGACTTCTCCTTAATATTTATAGCTGCAAAAGACTTCGCAGTCATTTTTATTAATAGTTGCCAGATGTGTCGTAAGGATTAATGAACTTATGATCTGAAATGTTTTGAGCTCCTGGAATAGGAGGCAACTGCCTGCACCAGGGATGTGTAAAAGAGCATTAAAATGCAAACAATACACATTTGGAAATTTGAGCTCTTAGGTGTGAAGGACAAATGGCACACTTGAGATTTCAGTACACTTTGTAGGTATTTTTGGTATCCTTAATGAAGCTCCTGAATTCATCACAGGCCATTGCCCAACATACAAGGCTGGGTCCCCGCACCCTTGCACATGGGCCCACACACAGGCGCACATGTGCATGGACATGGGTTCTGCTAACACCACCATGACCCTTCTTCCTGTCATCCATCCTTCCTGGGCATCATCTTCGACTGTTTCTACAGCCTCCCCAGCCAGTTGTTTCCAGGTGTTCCGTAGTCTACCTCATAGCTCTAACTTTTCACTTCCTTTTCCTCTTTCCATCCAAGTTCAGGCTCTCAGTAGCTCTCCAGCAAACCCATGATGCAACTTCTTCATTGATCTCTCCAAGTTTCGTATCCCTATTTAAGGGTTAATCTTCTCCAAGCATAGCTCTTAGCACCAGTCATTCATTTACCTTTCATAGCTGGACTGCGGGTGAAAATCAACCATAAGCTCCCAAGACCTCCTGCACATGGCCCTAACCTGCTTCCCTCTGCCCCGTGCAGGTCACTCTAGATTATTCTCTCTTCCCCGAGATGTCCTGGCAGATTGAGTAGCTTTTCTGGGGGCAGAGGTGGCTGTAGAGGGAACACATCAGGCACAAAGAGGAGCATGCCTTTGCCTTGTCGTTCTTCATGTTGGAAGTATCCCTCTGCCCTGGGAAAGGCTGCTCAGTCTTCAAGGCCTGTCTCAAAGTCAGATCATCCCCGGGAGGATATTCTAGGCCTGTTTCATTTATCATCCCTTCCTCTGAATCTTCTTTGCGTTTGAAGCTTTCATTCTAGTATCTTTCGTTTTCCTTGATGTTTTGGTTATTTGCATACATGTCCTTGCTGGTCTGCTGAGAGCAAAGCCTGTGACATTGTGATCCTTGTGTTCTTCCCAGCACCTGTTGCAATGCCTTGTACGCTGGGAGACCTAAGTCTTTGTTGAACTGAATTTGTACAGTGAATCAGAGTCCCGGTTATTTCCTTCATGTAGGACAGCGTTATGGAAAAATCTAAAATACATCAAAGTAGAGAGACGACGACAGTGAATCCCTGTGTGCTTGTCACCTAGTTTCAGTAAAAATCAATACAGAGCTGGTCTTGTATGCCAGTACCCTGCCCCCTTTCAGAGTCCTTGGTTGGAGAAGTAGCCACCTGAGGCTCACTTGGCCAGAGCTGGCCTTTGGCAGCTGCCACCACCTGTTCGCACGGAGGGAGCCGCCCAGAGCTTCTAGCGTGGGAGCCAGAGAAGGAGGTGTGCTGTGAGTACCTGACTTTGCTCAGGACCCATTCAGACCCAGTCCCCTTTTCTTTGCGACACTGGGTTTAGCCATTTCAGGTATATGTCATCAGTCAGTGTCCTGATTCCCCCTTCCTCTGAGTGGTGGGCTCAGGGTGGGCCATTGAGAGCGACTGGTGGTGCAGGGAAACCTGTGAGGGAGACCTGAGGTCTTAGTGTGATGGCCCAGAACCATGATGTGGGGCTCTGGGAGCCTGGAAGCCCATGGATTCACTGATGCCACAGTGTCACAAGCCTATCCCTTCACTCATGGCAGCAGATATTTTTTTTTTTAAGCATTGACTGGAGTTTTCTAATTCTCCTGAGTCCTGGGGGAAAGTGTTAGGTTATGTTTCCGTGCTCTGTTCAGGAGGGCAAGAGTCCTCTCATCTTAGAAGAGGCTCCTTTTTAGGTGGTTACATTCCACTCTTGGTGGGATTTTATGTGTTTATGCTTTAAAGTGGAATGTTTCACCCCAATCTGGTCTGTTTTAGAGACGATCTAACTCAAGAATGTAAGTATTTTGGAGTTTGAGCTTAAGAGACTTTTTTTCTGCCTTTACGAAGGAGTATGCTGTGAATACCTTTCCATTTGTAGGGGACTTTAGATACTATGGGAGAAAGTAAATACAAAAAGAAAGATGATGAGAGACTGTGGATTCTGAGAAACAAGCTAAGGGTTTTGGAGGGGAAGGGTGTGGGGGGCTGGGTGAGCATGGTGGTGGGTATTAAGGAGGGCACGTATTGTATGGAGCACTGGGTGTGGTGCATAAACAATGAATCTTAGAACATGAAAAAATAAAATTAAGATGTCAAAATAAAATCATATATTAAAAAAGACAGCAGCCCCTGTATTCAAGGACTATAAGGTAGAGTGAGATACTTGCTTGAAAATAACTCTGTCACTTGTCTACCGAGCTGCCAGTAGAGTGGAGGAATGGAGATTCCCACAGGTGGTGTGAGAGAGGGGAGAAGCGATGTGTCATGCGAGTTGAGGGGACCTACTTACTGCTCCAGGCATCCCGGGAGAGGCTGGAAGGCCTGTGGTTCAGGCCCTCATCTCATCCAGTGGCCTTGCCCCAGCCCCCCAAGTGTCCTCCCTCATCCTCTTCTGTTGGCCTCTCACATTGTCTTCCTTAAACCTGCCATTGATCGTGGCTGTCCCTGGCCCTAAGCCCCCAGTGACTCCCCAGTGTTTGCAGGATAAAAAGTAACATTCCTTTAGTTTATCCCTAGGTCTTCCCATCTGTTTACCCATATCTCCTATCATGTCGTACTTAATCGCCTGGCCTCTGTGTCTTTTCTCAAATCCCACTGCCGCTCCCTAATTCAGCAGAGTTAATCACTTCTTGCTCTTTTCTCCCAAAGACAGTTGCAAGGTGTAACTGGTTATAGTGGTGCCCTTTGCCAAAACGCAGTTATTTGGTGCTGTGAACTCAGGCTAACCTTCTAAGTGCACAGTCCTATTCCACATAGGCTTTTGTCCCTTCAGTAAGAGTTTGGGCTGCTCAGTAGGAAGCCGGACTTCGGCTGTCCAGCCTTGGTGCCTGCAGACAGTCTAAAGCATCCTGATGGTGTAGAAGCCATCGTGGGAACTGGGAGGCCCTGAAGTACCTAGGGTCAGAAGAAAGGAAAGGGAAAGACAAGAGATCTGCCTCTCTACACAATTTAGATTAGGTAAGAGATGAGCGGTCAGCTACTTTTCCTTTTGGATCCAACAAGAGAAAAGACACTCCTACTGCATGGAAATGAACCACGACACCAAATTTTGCTGCCTCCTGTGAGGCTGTGCTGGCAGAATCCTCTGGGAGCTGGGCATTCTGAGGCAAGGTCCAGACTCTGGTCCTGGAACAGGGAGACCAGAGAAGGGGCCAGAGGCTGGTTGATGGAATAAAGGCAGAAGTGGTAGATTTGTAGTTTCTTCAAGAAAATCCTGTCAGTTTCTGTATCCCAACGCCATTGTAAACCCAGCAGCTGCTAATTGATTTCTTCTCTTTTGCACTTACCAGCTTCTTCTTCTGACCTCTCTCTTTCTTAACCTGGTGCTCTTTTTTTTTTTTTTTTTTCTTTTTAACATTCCTTGAACTGCTTGTCCATAAGTAATGATGTCCTTTCTTGTGCTATTGCTCACACAGCCATTAATTCAGGCTCTTATCCCCTCTCATCTGTTCAGTTGCTGGAGTCTCATCAGTGATCTGCCTACCTTAGCCTTGAAGTATTTCTCCAGTCCCTTTGCCTTCTACTACCAGATCCATCTTCTCAAGCTCCTGCTTTCTTCACTCAGGCATCTCTGGTGGTCCTCATCCTTACCTGATTGGGATACCAAATCCTCCCTCCATATATCTGTCCTTCTCTGGGCTATACCCCAGAGGTGGGCTCTAGCCAGACCGGCTTCCTCACTCCTCACTTCCTGTGACGACACTCTCCGGTCCTGCTAGGGCACCAGTTCTCCCTGCCCGTCAAGGCTTGGTTTGTGTTCTGCCTCCTGCCTGAAGCCTTCGTCCTGACCTTTCCTGTTCCAACCCTTTGTCTCTAGCCTCCAGAACAGCCCTTGATGAACACGTGCGGTATGTGAGAGGAGAGAGAGCCTGTGAGTGTGTAAACATGCCCTGTGTTACTGTTCTGGCACATTTCTGGTGTTGCCAGCTGCTTGCTGTGTCCTTACTGCTTACATTTCCCTGTGTAGTGCAGCGCCACTAGCCCTTGGCATGCCTACTTGGCAGTGACTTACCAGAATTCCCAAAAGTTGTGAAAGTTTATTTCAACTAGGTCCTCCTGACGGGCTTTCCAGTGTGTTCAGTGAAAACCTCTAGTTATCTCTGTTCTGCTTCTCTCAGTCCCTCACGCCTGCCTGTTCACTTGTTTCCTCAGCCCGTGCCCCGAATCATGGTGCAGTGTGCCTTGGCGGACGCTGGGACCACCGGAGCTCTGGAGGTGAGTCAGACGGGTGGGGGGTGGGCCGGGGACAGAGGGACACCTTCACTGGTGGCAGCCCCATGTGTAGGGGGGTGGCCCCGATGCTGTAACTGTTGAGTCCACACCCGTGGGTTTCTCATTTTAACGTTCCTGTTTTGATAATTAGCTGTAATATAGGTCACTGTCTTCTCCCTCTATATTTTCCTTGTTCCACTTTTCTATTTTCAACTTGTTAATCATATGATTGCTAAACTTTTAGGTGCTTGACTGCTAATGTAGTCTGTTGCTTTAATAGCCCACTGCTAGGCAAAGGCGATTTCTATAAACAGAACAATCTCCTTATTCCAAGTGTTTGCTTAATTCTCAGTTTTACATTTCATTCTGATTCATGATATCAGCGTGAAAAGACTAATGCTAAGCTGGGGAGAAAATAGTCTCTTATGATCTCCCACAGATGAACAGCACTTCTCATCTTATGAATAGCAAATCTATTTTCTCCCACTGTGTGTTCATTCTCTTAGGAAATGCTGTATCTTCATCGGAAAATTTTATTTATTAAAACAACAGAAAAAAGGGCAAATAATTTGGAAGGGAATTCAGCCCTCCACGGATTCAGTCCTTTCTGAAGGGCCCTTTCTAATTCAGGACACTTTGGTGTTCATGTGCTCCCCCTCCGCCAATCCCCTGCGAGTGGTGTTCATTATTTTGCTGAGGCAGGCCTGTGGCCCCAAGGCCAGTGGGACAGAGGGAGACAGAATCTTTCTGGTGAGGGCTCCAGATCTCCCACAGCCTCTGCAGCTCACACCACTCTGCTGTTCGTCTAGTGATTTTTGCAAGGTTAGGCTTTCCCAGCAGTCTCTCGAAGTGTCAGTGGTAAAAGAATAACCTAAGGATGGGAGTAGGTTTCCACTCACCTATCAACTCCAGTCAAGTGGGAGCGGCTTCCTGCAGTGCTTTCACGGAAGGAATCAGGCTGCGCTTGGGCTCAGCAGGAAAGAACTGTGCAATCAGGGCTCGCCTTCTGCCACTGTGGGTCTCTGTTGTCACTGCAGATCTGACCTCTGATACCTGGTTGTCACTTACTGGAGGCTCTGGATAAATCCTTGAACCTTGCTGGGCCATGTTATAAAATGCATATGGTCAGACTTCTGGCCTACATCAAGGGATTCATGTGGAAGCAAATGGGATAATGACCAGGGAAATCTAAGGCACTGTCACTGGACTGTTACCTCCTCAGGACGGGGTATAGCTGGCCCTTAGACAGCTGTCTGTGTGGCAGTGATGAGGTATTACCCACCAGGGGAAAATGGAGCACCCACGAGTCCAGAACCAAAGTTCCTGTTCAGATTCCAGGCTCTTGTAATTTTGTTTGTGTATTCTTCCCTGCCTGGTCAGTGATATTGAAAATAAAATA
Organism: Mustela lutreola; assembly: GCF_030435805.1. Taxonomy (NCBI): domain Eukaryota; kingdom Metazoa; phylum Chordata; class Mammalia; order Carnivora; family Mustelidae; genus Mustela; species Mustela lutreola. Next base: position 152,321,593 of record NC_081290.1, on the reverse strand, counting down.
GAAAAGAATAAATAAAACACATACAAGTTGCAAAAGAAAAATGATTGAAGGATTGCCTAATCTTTTAGAGTATTTATGCTGGTGACAGTTATTGATCTATTGGATTTAGTAAATTTTGCAGCCTAGAGATCCATCACAAAAATGGGCTGTTAATCTCAAGAGGTGCCGTTAATTTCGTACCCTGAAAGTGTGCCTTGTGGGGAAAGGAGGGCCTCTGGAGACAGGAATATAAATGACAATTCACGTGAAAATGCATGATTTATCAAACTGCTGAGTTAAGCCAAGTAACTGTAGGAGACTTATAGATCTCAGCTGTTTCCCAGTTCAAATAAATCCTGTATTTCAAATGGAAAGTGGCCATTCCTGTAATATAAATAATCTTTCCGTAAATATTGGAAAACATATTTCTTTTTCTGAACAGCACCCTTCTCCAGTGCTCCAACCTCATTCCCCATTCCTGCTTTCTCCCTTGCCCCATCATTGTGAATCGGGAATAGAAAGGGAATCTGCTCCCTTGTTCAGATGGCTCCAGTTACCAACAAGGGAACACCTTAGCAGCACCTCAGAGACAGTAGAATGTGGACGAGCCGAGGCTGTTGTCATTCCCCAGGCGATAGGGCCCTGTGTGCATCTCTGCCAGTGTGACTCAGACAGGTGATCCCCAGAGGGGGAGGCCAGCCTCTGCGGCTTTGACCGCGCTCACCCCCTCTTCACAATGGGGGATGTGGCTGCTCAGCTTGTGTCTCCCTGGATCAGGGGGCCCCCAACCCGTGACATGGGACTGGCCTGCCCATCTCCTCTTGCACCAGACTCCCTGCCGGGAGCCGCAGGTCAGCCACCAGGCCTGAGTGTTATGCCTGGCTGTGCTGGTGAAGCTATGCTAAGTCCCTTTTTCCTCCCCCAAGCAGATCCTTGTTCTAGCTCTGCAGGAGAAAGGCGTGAAGTCCATGGGGGCAGGGGATCTGTTTCTGTGGGAACAGGGTTCTGAGCCTGAGTGCAGCCAGGCCAAGGGTGCTGGTGGGTAAGGAGGGGCTGGAGATTTAGTGTGTACCTCCTGGTTGCTGCATCTGTGGTGAGGGCCTTTTCCTGCCTTGTCAGGCCTCACAGACCCTCGTATGCCTTCTTGCCTACCACCAAGTGAGCACTGTCCCACACCAGCCGAGTGTTCTGCTATTGAACTCAATTCTGACACTCTCTACCCAGGGACGGCGCCAGCGTCCACAGGTTAAGGCCTCAGGCCCACCAGACTCCCCCCACTTTGGATGCCAGTTGTACGCCCCAGTTGTGACCTGTACTTCTGAACAACCGGCTGTAGATAAGATTTTTCCATGAGCTCCACCTAAGTTGGATTGATTTGTTAGAATGCTTCACAGAACTCAGGAGAACCATTTTACTCACTAGATCACCAGTTTACTCCAAGGGGTAGGACTCAGGACAGCCAGATGAAAGAGAGGCATGGTGCAAGGTGTGGGGAAACCCCGTGGACGTTCAGCCTCCCTGGGTGCCCCGCTCTCCCCACAGGTCTATGTGTTCATCAGCCTGGCAGCTCCCAGAAGACTGTCCTTCTGGATTGTTCTGGAGGCCTTATTACACAGGCACGATTGAGTACATCTTTGGCCAATTATGATTAAGTCCCCTGCAGCCCCTCTCTGCGTCTTGAGGCCGTGAGGCTAAGCTCTCATCACAAGGGTGGTTCCCCTGGCAACTGGCCTGCCATCCTGAGGTGCAGTCCCAGAGTGCCCGCTTTACGGTGAACTCAGGTGTGGTTGCAGGGGGGTTGTTAGGAATATCAAGACACCTTTCTTGCCGCTAACATTGAGGAAACCCAAGGGTTTCAGGAGCTCTGTGCCAGAAACAGGATGAAGGATATGTGTTTCTTAGGGTGAGTGGCACTATTACAGACCGTGGTTAGACTCCTGAGTGTGTACAGAAGGGGAGGAGGGGGAAGTGGCAGGCCATTGGCCGCCTGCTGAGCTCTGGGTGCATGGGAAATGCAGCAGCCGCCTGGGCCATGGTGGGCTCTCCGCGTTGAGTGCGGGTCAAGAGCCCGGACCAAGCAGGGGCACCGGTACGGCCCCAGGGCTGCCCCAGTGCACGGCCACAGCTTTCTGCCCTCCAGGCCGCCGTGTTTCCGCTGGCAGAATCTGTCACAGTTCTTTTGGAAATGAGCCGCAAACTTGGCATTTTAACCAGTTATCCTTGCACCCTCCCCTGCTCCAGGCTCCCAGTGTGGCCCCGGCGGTGACCGTGCCCCTGGCCCCCGTGAAGCTCCACGACAGAACGACTAAAGCACCCACGCCGCAGGCTCCGGAGGTGCAAGAGGGGCCGCCCAGTCCCCTGAGCGAGGCCTCCAGCGGCTACTTTTCCCACAGCGTGTCCTCCGCCACGCTGTCCGATGCGTTCACCCTTGGCCTGGACGGCGCAGCCGCCGCGAGTGGGCAGACCCCTGGCTCGCCCCCACTCACCCTCTTCCAGGCCACCCCTGAGACGGAGCTCCCGATTCCACCCGTGGCTCCCGCGGCTGACAGTGACCTTCCTGCCCGCCCGCTCAGCCGGAGCTGCCTTCTGTCGCCGGTCCCGGCAAAGCAGGATGCGTGGAGTGACAGCAATGCCTCCTGCGACACCAAGGAGCCGGTGTTCTCGGAGAAGGAAGAGGCGGGCGCACCCCCGACGCCTCTCCCCACTTGCACCCCCCAGAAGGAATCATGCAGGCGGCAGAGCGGGGGCGAGGTTTCCCCGGCCACCGAGCGGCTGGGAAGGCCCGAGGACCGCGAGAAGCCGGCCTCCGGCTCAGAGCTGGACATTTCCAAACCACAGGTGCCTCCCGACCTCCTGTCTCTGTCCCCTGCTCCCGCATCCCCGTTCAGAATCCAGAAGGTGCGGACCTCCGAGCTGAAGTCCTTCACACGCATGCTGGGTGGAGACCCCAGCTGCTCCTCGGCGGCAGAGGAGGACCTGCTGGCTTCGGGGGCGCTGGGTGATGGTGGGGCACGGGCACCAGCCCTAGGAAAGCTGGAAGTTTCCTCGGATTCCGAAGAAGCCAGTGAAGTCCCAGAATGGCTCAAAGAGGGAGAATATGTCACTGTGGGCACCAACAAAATGGGCATCGTGAGATACATTGGCCCCACCGACTTTCAGGAGGGGACGTGGGTCGGAGTGGAGCTGGACTTACCTTCAGGTGAGTGGTGCTGCTTGGGCCTCTGGTTCCCTGCCTGCAGTGACTCAGTTAAGGGTGGGGTGGCAGAGGAGTGCTGGCCCTCGCCCAGCACTGCCCGGAACCTACTCTGGGCACCTAGGCTTTTATTTGACCTCCCTGAGCCTCCAGGTCACTACTTTTCAAATCAGGAATAAGAGTTTCCTAAGTGTTCTCTTTGCTTAACCTCCAGACATTTTTCAGAAACTTAAGACATTAATTGAAAGCTACTTTTAATTTGGTAATGAATCTAAGCACTTTTTTTTTTTAAGTCACAGAGGCATCTGCTCTTGAACTGTGACAGTCTGACAGTAGCTCTGTGTGCTATGTCTGCTCCGATTGCAAACATGGGTGCCTGTGGGGGTGCTGGGTGCCCGGGCTGGAGAACAGAAGGTGGGTGATCTAAGGTGCTTTACAGGCTCACCCGTCTCTTCAGTCTCATTACAGAACAGGACATTCTGCCACCGACTGCATTACTGTTTTCCAAAAAACCAGGGCCACAACTTAAGGAATTACTTGGTCCTTCAGATCGATTTATTTATTTATTTATGAGAGAGAACCCGAGCAGGGGGAGGAGTAGAGGCAGAGGGAGAAGCAGACTCCTTGCTGAGCAGAGAGCCCCACATGGGGTACCATCCTGGGACCCTGAGATTATGGCTTGAGCAGAAGTCAGTCAGCTGAGGCACCCAGGCGTCCCCAGATGGTTGTTTTTTTTTTTTTTAACAGCTTTGTTGTGATACCACGTCACATACTGTAAAGTCTGTCTGTTAAAAGTGTACCGTTTAATGGTTCTGATATATTTACACAGTTGCACAGTCATTACTACAGTCTAATTTTAGAAGAGGTTCATCAATCCCCCCCCCCCCAAAGCCACATTTCCATTTGTAAGGTAGCCTCCTCTCTAAACTCCAGGTAACCAATAGTCTATTTTTGCCTCTCTAAATGTGTATGAAGTGTCCCAGTCTAGACTTCCACATAAAGGGGATCAGGCAGAAGGTGGGCTTTTGGGACTGACTTCTTTCACTTAGCATGATTTTCCAAGGTAGATCCGGTTCCATCTTCTGTCAGTGTTTCATTCCTTTTTATGGCCAAACACTAGTCCGTTGTGCCCACCTTGTGTTCATCCCTTCGTCACTGGCTGGACATGTAGGTGATTTCCACTTCTTGGCGATTGTGAATAATGCTGTAAGTTGTAAGTGGTTCCAGAAGAGGCATGTAGCTGGAATAGTTTTTAAAGGAGAGTCTGCTATTACGTGCAGAGGAATTGGGAGAGAAGTCTGTATCTGCAGTTGACTGAGAATTACAGAGGGAGGGGCACCTGGGTGGCTCAGTGGGTCAAAGCCTCTGCCTTTGGCTCAGGTCATGATCCTGGGATCGAGCCCCACATCGGGCTCTCAGCTCAGCAGGGAGCCTGCTTCCTCCTCTCTCTCTGCCTGCCTCTCTGCCTACTTGTGATCTCTGTCTGTCAAATAAATAAAATCTTAAAAAAAAAAAAAAAGAATTACAGAGGAATTAACAAATAGATGAGTTCATCCAACAGTTCATATTAAGCACCTGCCATGTTGCAGACACTGTCTTGGATCCCAAGGATACCTTGGGGAGCAAAACAGAGTCTGTGGTTTCACTGGACTTTCATTTTAAGAGGGAGAGAATTGCCAAGTAGACAAATAAATAATTAAAATTTGATAGTAATAAGTATCATAAAGAAAATGAAATGGGTTGAGTGGGCAGGATGGTGGGGAGCCCGGAAGCAGGGACCCAGTGCTGGGGGTTGGTGTGTGCGCCCTGGGAGCTGTGTGATAGCAGTGGCCCAACCTGAGAGGTGCACTGAGGGGACCTTTGTTGATAGACAGCAGAGGTGGGGGGGAGGGCAGGTCAGATGTGCAGAGAGTGAGCATAGAAAATTCATGACTGTTTTTGCTGCAGAGATCGGGTTCCCCACCAACCCATCCCCATGGCACACTGGCATTTAGGGGTCACGAGGGCCCCTGTCCCTCTGCTCTCTTTAGCGCTGGGTTCTCATTCTTTAATGCATTTCTTTTGCTTTTACAAAGGAAACTTCCTCACACCATCTCAATAACATCAAGTGTGACATCTAACTAGCTACAGTGGTTTAATTTGCCAGTTTCCATCTGATAAGTTCAGGAAAAGTAATCGTTCTACCCACAACTCCATCCTAGGTTTACGTGTGGACCAGCCAGGTTGAAGAAGGTCCATGCCCCAGAGTGGGGTGGGATTGGTGACTTGCTTGCACTGGGGCATTGAAATGGCAGGACCTGAGGCTACTTGTCCTTGGGGACCACCATGTGCTGCCCCGAGACAGTCACCCCGGCCCCCTTTGCTAAACAGTGAGTGCCTGTGCCCCCCAGGGAGCTGTCAGGCACACAGGGAAGGGAGCTAGGTTCCTGGGAAGTCACCTCCGTGTGCTCTTCTGTCTTCCCCTCAGGTAAGAATGACGGCTCCATCGGCGGGAAGCAGTACTTCAAGTGCAACCCAGGCTACGGGCTACTGGTGAGGCCGGGCCGGGTGCGCAGAGCAGCAGGCGCGGGCCGGCGGCGCAGCGCGGGGCTCCGGCTGCAGGGTGCCCCTGAACCCCGCAGGAGCAGCACTCTCACTGGCTCCGCCACCAACCTGGCTTCTCTGACGGCGGCTCTGGCCAAGGCAGAGGGCGCTATGGCGCTGAGGGCCGACAGGAGCCAGAAGAACCCCGAGAACCGAAAATCCTGGGCCAGCTAAACCAGTGCTGGGCGCCACCCACCACCCCCAACCCTGGGTTGCCTCTTCCCGGGCTGCCAGTCTGCTTCCTTCTGCTTCCCAGGCAGAGGCTGACCCCTCCCCCCCCGGGGGTGCCTTTTCTGAGCCTTGCCAGTGACAGCCCTGGGGTGGAGTTTGGACCTGAGTGGGCAGGGACACCTCAAACCCCCTTCCGTGGGGAGCATGGCGAGGTGTCCTTTCTGCACGAGGCAGGGCTGCTGACCTCTCCCTGCTCCTCCTGGGACTCTGGAAGCTTCAGGTCTTCCTCTGCCCAGAGAATGGGGAGGTATCTCTGCAACGTAGAGGGGTTGATGGTTCTAGGAGCCCAGAGCAGTCCTGGATTGTGAGTGTCAGTGGGGCCCATGCCTGGGGTTTTCCCCTAGGGCTGTTGTTCTTTTTTTCTGTTCCGATGACCCCATTAACATCTTAACCATCCCAGTGCCTTTCTCTCCCTGCAGAGGTGGGGCCTCCTCCCTGTGCCTCCAGAACTAGCACCCAGCAGACCCATGCTGGTTCTGGCTTGCTCCCTAGGCTCACTGTATCCCTCTGACCCCCGGAGTCTCTACACCAAGTAACAAGCTCCCATAAGTGCCTCTCGCTGGCCTCCTGGGGCTCCTGGCACAGGGTCCTGGGTGCCCTAGCAAGGGGCTCTGGGCCCGGCCCCTCCCATCTTCCTCTCTTCTTTCCACAGGGTTTCTTAGGGCTTTCTTTGTGGTTGTGTTAGCGTCTTAATACCTGCAAAGTGTTTTCTCTTTACCATTTATTCCCTTAACAGAGTGCTTGGAATATATTTATTTATATTTATTTTTTCAAAATCCGAAATCACTCGCGAGCCACAATCGCCTGCCCAGGCAAGAGTGCCCAGGGTTTGCCTTGCACATCAGCAGCCTGTGAGGTCACTCAGAGGATGCAGGTTCCCTGAGGGGCGAGAGGGTGATGCCCCTCCTTATGTCATGACTGATGCAGATACACAAGTGGCCTTCCTCTAAGGTAACAGTGACAACTTGGAGAATTACTTTATTGTGCTTCCACAGTAACGAAGTCAGAGGCATCACGACGTTATTTGGTGCAATTCTGGTTTCTTGGAAGGACCTTAGTTAGACTAGTTTCACTTATTGGCAGTTCTCTACCCTGACTCCCTGACCCGAGCCTGGGGAACCGTGGCCTTGAAGGGTTCCCCACAGTCCTGCGGCTGGCCTTTGCTGAACCACAGACATGGCCCGGACAGCACGAGCCCTTCAACAGCATTGCCCGGCTCCTACCCTGGAGTCTTTTCCTGCAGGGCGCACTGGGGAAGGCGTCTGTGGGGGCGGGCAGAAAGCTGGACCCTTGCAGGCCTGGGTGGTACGGTGGCCCTGAGGGGGACGTGCTGGCTGGGCAGCGGAGCCGCAGGGTGCTAGGGCCGATAGGGCCCTTCCATGGCAGAGCCGCTGCTTCTCCTACTTCCTGCAGCCCTAGTCCAGTGACCACCTGCCCTGGGCGTCCTCACCAGGGTCTGATGGACCCCAGCCGTCAGCAGGAGCCTGGTGGACACATGGCTGCTCAGGCCCAGAGTTTCGGGTCAGGATTCCTACACAGCACTCCTGGAAGGCCTGTTTTCAGTTCTCACGTTTAGACTCTTAAAAAACGATGCTCAGAACGGCTTTTCTGAAAGGTCTCATTCTCTAGGGATTGGAAGCCCCTCCTGAGCAGTAACTCCAGGTTCCCTGCCCCTGAGTGAGGCTGTGTGGGGCCCGCGGCCAGCTGGGGAAGCAGAGACCCATGGGCCCCCCCCAGGTGTGGACTGCTGCAGGCTTGATCCCCCCCCAGGGAGGAGCCCGAGATTAATTAGCTCCCATTAATTACACGTGGCGGTGCCCGCCAGCCGCTGAGGCCCAGCTGTGCGCCAGGTGGAGCGCTGCCGCTCCCGCCCACACCACCACCCCCTCCCGGGCCCGCGATTGGACCTCTGCCCGGGAGGGGGGTGGTCCACGCTCGGCGCCTTCCCCGGACCTCTGTCTCGCCGGCCCAAAGCGCGAGCTGCCCCCCACCCCCCGAGGATGGGGCCGGAGCTACACCCCCGGCATAGCTTCAGCTCCGCAGATGTTCGTGGTTGCAGAGCTGGAAGGAACTTCTCAAGGGGAACAGGCTGAAACCTAGGAGAGTTAAGCGCTGCCTTCCAGCTTGTAGAAGCGCCAGCGTCCCACTCCCAGCGCGGCGCTCTCAGCTGTTCCAGAAGCACCGGCCCCTTCTCACAGCACCCTGGCTGCCCTCCCACCGCCTGGAGCCCCGGCGCTCTGAGCGCCCAGCTCCCCCGGGACCAAGCCTTCGCCGTCCGGTCCTCGCCCGCAGGGGGCCGTTGGCCCTGCAGGTCGGTGTCTCAGTTCCTCCCGTCGTGGCGGCCACGAGCGCATCGGGGCTGGTGGTGTGCTCCCCGGAGGGTGTGAGGGGGTCCCGCCCGGGGCGGCAGCTACGCCCCCGCGGTCCTGCGTGCTCTGGGTCTGGGCTCTGCGCTTCTGCTTAACGTCCTTCCCGGCGCAGAAGTCTAACAACCGGTGTTTAGTTAGGACTCGTCTCTGTGGACACCAGCATCCGTGTGGTTCATGGACGTAGGTCCCGCCACTGCCCCTTTCTCTGAGGGGAGCAGCTCTTGCTCCCGTAGCCTCAGGTTACCTGCCTGTGGGCCCACGTCACCCACCAGGCTCCCTGGGAAGAACAATGGAAGGTGGCTTGGCCCTTCACGATCCTCACTTACCAGGCAAAATACTTGCTGGAGCCCAACTGCCGGTATCGTGGCGCCGACCACGCTCCATGGAACCGTCTGGGGAAGGTCAGTTGGTTGGCGAGGGCTGTGGTTCTGGCTCTGTCCCTAGGGTTAGTTCAGATGCAGCAGACCGTGATGGAATTCTGGGCTGGAGCAGGGTTTTAGGGGCCAGAGCTTGCAGGGACAATGGAAGAGCCTGGACAGACTGAGTTCCGAGCAGCCCTGGCATGGGAGGACTTTCCAGACCACCTCTCTCTGCCATGCTCCCCACCTCCCCTTTGCCAGGGGCCTACTTTTTAAACACAGGGGCAAGCGTCCTCTGCCTGAGATCCCCCCCACCGCGCCTTCCCATTCCCTGCATCTCTGCCTCCCCCATAGCAACCCCCCCGCCCCTCCCCCCAGCATGGGCTTCGGGCCATGCTGGGCCTTGAGCACCTGACCAGGGCCGGCCGGGCCAGCTCTGTTGCCTTCCTGGGTGGGAAGGTTGTTGTCCTCCTGGGAGGAAGGTGCTACGGCGGCATCTTGCCAGGTGTTTCCTGTGAGTGGAGTGAGCTTTGGGATCCATCCCGCAGCATGTGAGAGAGGAGCTGGCCGTCCTGTAGGTGTTCTTGGGCTGTCACCACGGCTGGGTGGTCACCAGTGCCCAGAGAAGCGGGTGTGGCTCTTGTGCCCCAGCTGTGGCCCCGCGGGCACCCTGGCAGCCATGAGGGCTGGGCCGGATCCTTGCAGGGACAGGGTTTGCGGCCCTGAGCCGCCTCTCTTCTTGCTCCAGCACCGGAACTTCCCGTCCAGGCCAACGTGTCGCTGGATAACTCGGGGTGCACGTGTCACTCCGTTGCAGTCTGCTGTCATCCTGGGCAGCCCGGGGTAGCCCCGCTCCTTCCCAGGGAGAGCAATGCGAGTCAGATGGAGGCCCGTCCTGCTTGGTCTGTGGCCTCCGCTCTGGCTGCTTGGTGCACAGTGACATGAAGCAGTGACACGAAGTAGATGTGGTCACTAAAGCCATAGCCCAGGCAGTCCCCACAACCCAGCATTTATTGGGCCAGAGGTGCCGTCTTTTGGGTCGTGTGATCATGGGAGAGGGAGGAAAGGGCCCCATTTCCTGTCTTCTGTTCTCCCCTTATGGGCGTTATGTTAAGCGATGTGTCAACGCTAGGATTCCGGGAGGAATCCGGGTTCCAGCAGGTCCCAGGCTCTGGAATTGGGGGTGACAGCAAGAGGGGATGGGCTGCCTGGCCACAGGTGCAGCATGAGGACTTGTCAGAGGCCAGATAGGGGCTGCAGCGGGGACAGCTGTCCAGAATCCCAGCCTGGCCAGAGGGCGCGGGAGCAGAAGGAAGCACAGCCAGCGCATGTAGCTAGGGCCAGCCATGAAGGGCCTCGTGTGTTTGCTGAGAGATAGGAGCTTCCGTTGAGCTGTGAAGGGGACCCTTGCAGATTTGAAAGGCTTTAGGTGTTTCCATCCCCCATTACTCCCCTTCCCCTTCTCCTCTTGGCTTAATGTTCCTTGTATGTGAGGCCCACAAGAAGTTCAAGGGTATTTATTTTCTTGGCTAGGATTAGCCCTACTTGCCCGGGGTCGCTTGAGGCCTGCGTCTTGGACAGGGAGTGCCCAAGGAGGCAGCCATCTGTCTGTCGTGACTTACTCTGGGGACTGCGAGTGCAGCCTGTCTTCTGTGCCTAAAGACACTGGCTCGATGATCTCCACAGGTCTCTTTCTCTCAGAGAAGTCCGTCGTGCCTTCAGCCGGACTACTGACACTAATTTTGTGGGGAGGGTCTTGGAACATCTCCATGTGCGGAGTTCTGTAAATAGGATGGGTTCACATATAATGAAGTGGTTCTGATTGGGGGACTGTATTGATTTGCTGCACATGAAATGGGAGTTTAAAAAAAATCCAAAGACTCTGTAATGAATTGTAAAGACTGAATGATTTGTATTATAAAATGAACTAAACCTCTGTAATTTTGTACCATATATGCCTTCCTCTCTTATGACCAGCAGCCTCTAAATAAAACCCGATTTCGTGCCTATGTCTGAGGTTGGTCTTGTTGCCTTTCCTTCCGTGAACCCAGACGTGGTGGTGTTTGCGCTCATTGTAGACTGTCCCACAGGGCAAGGGATGGCCTGGGTCCAGGGCTTTTCAAGATTGAGGCTAGAAGAGGGAGGTTCAGGGAGACAACAGGTCCCTGAGTGCATGTCTCCGGCCCCTCTGCTCTTTGTGGTTCAGACTGAAGAACCAGTGGAAACTTTGGGGTTGCCTTTGACCCCGGGTAATGGGAGCTTCTGGGCAACTGGGAGGCAGCTGGCCTGGGGGATCTTGGGGAGGTGCTGGGACAGGCCGCTTCTCTGGAGCAGGATGTCCCAGTGCTCAGGCCAGGGCCCCACTGCCTTGATCTACAAGCTCGACCTCACATCAGACCCCCAGCTAGGGAGCCGGGGACGTGTTCCATGGCTGCACAGGCAGTTCTGGGAAGGAGGTGATAGTTGTGGACCCTAGCAGGGCTGGGCCGCATCCCCACAGGCTGCGGAACCCAGTGTTCTCTGTAGACTCCTGCTTGTCCCCATCAGGACGAGGCTCAAGTCATCACCCAGCATGGTTCACAATGGCACTTGGTCGGGGTGGTGGGTCCAGCCCCTCCGACCTGGGCAGGGGGGAGCAGGTCTCCTCTTAGATGGCCTGCGGGGACCAACTTGAGGTCCCTGAGCGCAGCCCGGCACCAGACAGGGACAAGGCCAGCCCAGGGTGCTGTTTCCCCAGGGAGCCGACTCATGGGCAGGCCTGCACCCGCCACTCGCGTGGCCCTCAGCTGATGTAAATGTCCTTGCCTATGGAGAGGCCCGATTGGTGGTGGCCACCAGTCAGGGCACATGTTTGCAGGAGTTGTTTATATTCATAAGTGCCAAAGAGTTGTTCTCAGAGAAAGTACTGCCAAATTATGACAGAAATTTGGCAGCCAGGAGCTGCCCTGCTCTGAGGCAGGAGTCTGAATGTAGAACTGATCTAGCTTCTAGGATAAATCCTCATTTTTCGAGTTGCTACTCGTTTTCTTGAGATGAGGAGAGACGACCTTGGTCTGCCTGAGGCGGTGGGCTTGTTTCAGTTGTGCAGACCCGAAAACGGGCTCCAGTGGACACGTCCCATTTAGTTCGTTCAGTCAGTCACTCGCTGAGTCACTCAGTGAACACTTGTGTCCTTGTCCTGCACCAGGTCTCATGCAGCAAGCAGTGCAGACAAGTGATCCTGATGAGACGAGCCCCACAGCCGGGTCTAGAGGGCACGGGGTCGGCAGGAAGGGCGGTAGGGGCTGAGGGGGTTCCCTCCAGTGTGGTGTGTTTGCAGGTCTCAGAGGAGAGAAATTGGGAGGGGGTATCGCTGGGCAGGCGGGTGTGAAGGAAGCAGAGAGCAGTCTGGGCCCAAACAGAGGAGCGTGAGGGGAAGATGGTTCTCGGCATTCCCGCCCCCATCTCCTGCCCCCCTCCACTTGTGACTTAGGATTGCGGGGCAACTTAAAATTCAGCAGAGCCTTTTCTAATGATGTATTTATGGGAAGAAAACCATTTACTTCTTAGGCTTTCTCTGAGGAGGAGTAAAGCAAATCAACCTGAGTCTGTTGGGTAAGAGGGGGCTCGGGCACGTGGTCCTTGAGTCCCGGATAAGTCTTTAAAGAAACACAAAGAAGCTTCAGCTTTCTTTGATTTCATTTTTCACTGCTAAAGGTCAAGAAGCCCCAGGAAAGATGGCTCCTTTAAGAAAACTAGGTGCTTGGGATGTGGCCTGGCGTGGGAGAGGTAAGGTGTGTGGGATTTCACCACTCAACCCAAGAAGGAAAAGGCTGCGGTCCCAGCGGTGGAGAAGCTGCTAGGACCGCAGTGGTTCTGGGCTGGGGGAAGCTGGTGGGAAGGGAGGAGAGGGAAGGAGGCTGGGGCCTGCGTGAGGGCACCACGGGGCAGGACAGCTGGGGAGAGGCACAGCCGGTCCCACGGTGGACACACCCAAACAGAGAAGGCGGTTCCAGAGGAGGTGGATGGATGGACTCGGGGCCTTTTGTGAGCAGGTGGCATTCCCTCTCACCAGGCAGTGTTTGGCTTCTGCCAGGCATCCTTGGGTCTCCGGGCGCACCAATTGCTTTTTAAAGCAAAGGCACCGATGTCTGAAACAGAACGCGGCTGCCCCTCTCTATGTGAGTGTCGAGGTGCTTCCCAGGTGACCCTCCTTACCCAAAGAAATCCGGCCAGTCTTTGTTCAGTTATACGTTTTATTCTCTAATAGGTACAATACTAAAATAAACACAAATTAAAAAAAAGTTTTATTAAAACAAAACTGTACAAAAAAGCAGTATACTACATTTTAATTACAGAACAGTCTACTGTCCAAAAGGCACTAATCCAGAATAGGAGATACAATGATACAGGACTCATTTGAACTATTTTTAATCAATACAATAGAGCACTTGTTTCTTTGACCATTTACATCTAGAAACAAGGGCTTTTTGCTACAGTCATTACACATTGTTATAAATATGAGTCCCACAGGTGAAGGTGCAGTATCGCTCTCCCTAGACAAGGTTCACGCCAAGAGGGACTGCCTTGGGGTTGAGAGGTGGGTGGGCAGCAGGGGTGGGGCCCAGGCCCGGGGTGCCCAACGCTTCCCCCGGGGGAAAGGCGACTGCCCTGGCGCACAGAGCTTGTCTTCCAGCCTGGCCTCTCAGATGGTTGGTTTCTGGCCATTACTGGCAACCACTTTACCCCCCTCTTGTGTGTTAGCACCGGGAAAGTGGGTTCCGAGATGCTCCAGGGAACTGGGGCTGGAGGTCTGGGTGATGAAGCGTCAGCAGCTCGGCAGAGGGGAGGCATTTTGGTAACCTGGTCTGAAAAAGGCAGCAACTACTCGGAAGAGGGACACAGAGCCCAGGGACAGCCAGCGAGCTGGGCAGAGCCCCCTGCTCCTTTCTGGGCCAGAAGTCTGCCCAGAACTGAGAGGTCCTGCACCTCTCCCTGAGGGACCCGGTGGAGTCTTATGTTAGAGAGATCTGACAGTCCTTTGTTTTGGAAGTTGCTTTCTAGAAGTGAGATTCAGCTTCCCAGAGGCCGTGCCCTGCCTCACTGCTGCCTCAGGACCGCAAGCAGCCCCTGGGCAGGAGAGGGCCAAGCTCTGTCCACTTCTCCATGTTTGGTGGCCTGGACAACTCTCTAAACCCCAGATTTCATTCTCTGTTGGACTCTGGACCTAAGGAAGAGAGATACTGCAACTTTCCAAACAGTGTCATACACATAGAAGACAAAGACAGGCATCTGATGTTAACAAAAATAAGTAACAAAGAAATAGGATTAAACCAAATCTCTTCTCACAGCATCCTATACTACATCCTCCTTCTGCTTAGCAGAAAATTGTACGTACACAAAAATACAAATACACAATTTTGTAGAACAGTCTGATTTTAATATATTTATATATATTTATATTTATACGAGTGGCAGGTTAGTTCATTATATAGAGCTTTTTGCACTTTTGGCTCATATGCAACAAGGCTTATAAATTCAGCTTTAGCTTTCATTCAGGTTTTATAGCTTTTGAACAATTGTTTTCACATTTAAAGCAGCATCCAATTTGCACTAGGAGTTTGTGGTGATTACAGGAAAGATGGGGTCAGGAGGTTACCGACAGGGAAGGCAGGGCCAGGGGCAGATATACATTCCAGTGTGTGTGGCGATGTCAGAGGATTGCTATGGGACAGAGTTGACCATGATGACCCCTTGAGGTAGACTGAACACCTTACAGCAGACTCAGACACAGGTGCGACTCCCCTCAGGGACACATGGTGCACAAGATGGGGGACAGAGACCAGGAGACGCCAAAGGGAAACACAAAGACTAAGACACACGACGGCCAAGGCAGGGAAGGGGGCGCTCTGCCCCCATACCCATCTGGTAGGGACCCCACACAGCCCGTCGCAGATACTCGAGTATTTGGTGGACGCTAAAGACTTTCAGGCGGTCCCAAGGCATCTGGTCCATGGTATCTGATCAGATTACGACTGTCAAACCCACTTTCCATTTTATAACCTGCTGTGCCAGCTCGCTCCCACCCCCACCATGAACAGGCAGACAGAGCTGCACGTGGTTCTGCAACGGGGATGAGCCCCCAGCACTCGGCGGGTGCCGGAGCTTTCGGGTCCAGTTAATGGAGAAGCAAGCGGGCCTCTTCAACCCGGCGCCGCAGCGCACGGCCGGCTCCCCGCGCCCCTGCGGCCCCCATTGGACGCGCGTCTGGGGCAACTGACCAGCGCTCGGGGGCGCTGCCCACACCAGCGTCTGCGGGACGGAGCAACAGATCGCGGCCCCATCCCGGGCTGGCTGCCGCCCTCAGCAGCAGCTCCCTCTGGTCACCACCAATGCAGTGGTCTCCCACTGGGATCACTTTCATCAACCCGCCTCCCTTCTCTATTCAAATCCAAAGACTTCCTCTGGCAAATCTGCTCATACCTGTTAAATGTGAATGCCCACCGTTTGGGTTATTACATTGTCTGAACAAAAACGCTGGATTATTAATGAAAATAAAGTGCCTGGGTATGGATTTGTCCATTTTGCAAAAACTTTCTAATGCACCAGCAAATCATCTGAGCGCTGCTTAGTGCCGTGATGTGAAGAGTGCAGTCACAAAATAATCCGTCCTACACCCACCACATAATAAAGGCCCCGAATTTAGGTCAGACTTCAATTACTTTAAAAAAGAAGCAAACAAATAACTCACATTTTCAAAGATGCACCTCTGATCTTGCTTCACCCCCAGCAATGATGGCCCTTCTGAGCCCTTGTGAGCAGACGCCCTGATCCCTCAAATCTAGTGTGAGGACAGGGAGAGGCAGCCAGGGTTCCAGTGATTAATGATGGCAAATGAATCATGGTGTTTTTAACTGTGATTATCTGACTCTTTGCTCTCTTGGATCTGGGTGCATTTTCCAGCTGAGGACAAAGACAGACTGAATTCTGCTCTGTGGCTGTGTTGCTCTCCCCTATCTTCCCCACTCAGGAGCTGTAGACCTCGAAGAGCGGGCTCCTGAACATTCTCGATGAGCCAAGACTGGAAGCCCACCAACAGAGACATCCCTAAAAAGCAGCACAGGAAAGAGTGACAAGCCAGCCTGCGGGGGCACTGATGATGTCGCCCTGCCCACCAGCTTGCCCTAGCAGTTGTTCTGCCTGCAGAACGCCGGGGACCCTGGAGAGGGGCAGCTATCTGCCCCCGTCCCTGGGGGCTAAGTGCAGGGTGGGGAAGGGGTGGGGGCAGGGCACAGGCTGACTCTCTGGCAGGTTCCAGAGTTCTGTAACTTGCTTAGGCACTTAAAAAACGTAACTAGAAATGTATTCTTGGAAGGTCCCGCATACCCAACGGTGACTATGGCCGTGGAAGGGAAGGAGGGGAGCCCAAGGGGAATCAGAGAAGGCTGTGGGCTCTTTCAGGAGAGGCAACGAGGATGTTCTCGCTATCTTCTGGCAGGGGAGCGCCCCCCCTTGCAGCCTGGGTGAGTCTGAAGAACCAGGGCCGGGCTGGCAGGGGCTCTGCTCTTTTGTTTCTGCAGACCAGGGCGAATGGATGGGGGAGAGCAGGTGTGTGGGAAGTCGGGACGGCCTGCTCTAGACTCATGGCCACAGGACGGCACGGGCCTGCTTTCTGTTATCTGTGTGAGGAAAACTACGAGGAAAAGAAAAGGCCCTTTCTGAAAAGAGTGTTCTGGCAAAACCAGTGAGCAGTAAAGAAAAGCCTTGCCAGAGATGCTGACGCTCGAAGGTAGCAGCTCCCTACCCCCCACCCCTGCCCCCAAGAACTTTGGTTTTGGTTTCGTGGTGCCCATTTTCAGAGATGCAGGATTAAGGGGCTCACTGACTCTAACATACAGAAATGTGGTTTTCAAGGCAAATCACTAATAATAATGCTCTTGCAAGGAGCCTGTGGCAGAGCTCTCACCTTTGTTCAATCCACTCCACTAATGTCCGCACTGCCTACCCCGCCTATGAATCTGGCATAAAAACAAAAGAGTTCAATGTAATATCACTAGAGTGGCTGCTGTTTACACTAATACAGCACTAATGTCGTTTTCTTTCTAGTTTAATAGCTTCAATGAATGATGAAGTGGAAAAACGACCCTCCTAAGTTTATGCTGGGCTCTTAGTTCCAGTAAAGCAACAAAAGGGGAGTGGTTTCTGGGCTTAAAGGAAGCCAGAAAACAAGGCTGAAATTTTGGCTTGACCTGGAAGTGATGGGAAACTGGACAAGGCAACACAAATCTGGTGACTCATCTCTCCCATGTATACTGCTTGGTTAAGAGTCATGTGCTCTTTCCCAGGACGGAGTTAATGTCTCCATTCCAAAATTTCAGTGGCACCCAGCTGCCACCAGAGATGCCACACCTGGATCAAAAACTACATGGAAGGCACGCATACCTTGTTCTTCACATCGGGGTGGGGGTTCTGTTTTGTTTTGTTTTTGTTTTGCTGTTTGTTTGTTTGTTTTTTGGTGGGGAATAGATAACCAAAAAACCCCATGGGCCAGCTAATGAAACAAAGTACCTATTACTGGGGACCCCAATCCCAAGGTGTCAACTTGGTGGATCCACTCACGGGGCCAGGCCAATGGGGGGCTCTCCTCCAGGGCGGACTCCACTCTCTTGGGCTTCAAGAATGTCTAGGACATGAGAGAGTGGATGAGAAGAGAGAGGGACAGTCAGTTCCTGAGAACCGCTTATTTGCAAGAGGAAAAGTGTCAGAGAAGCGACGGGGAGAGAAACATGGCATTTCAGTCCCATCCTCAGGTCAGCTTGGAGCCCATGCCCCTGACAGTAGTCACTGAGCTGCCACCTGAACTCCGAGGTGGCTCGGCCCTGTGCCAGGCTGTGGTTATGAGAAAGTTCTTATGCTGAGCCCAAATCTGTACTTGTCTCCATGCAGGGCAGACGCGAATACCAGAGTCCCAGAACTTCCTACTGGCTCAGCCCCACCACTGTCTCTCATGACTGTGATGGACATGACAGCAGAATGAGTTGGAATGGCTGAGCTAAACACTTCTGTGCAGAAGCAGGATGCCTAAAGGTAACAGGCATTATGAAGATGCTTGAAGAGCTAAACAGAGAGAAAACAGGAAGTGTGTGAGATTTTTAATATCCTCTGCCTCAACTAACTGGAACTACACCTAAGGAGTGCTAGTAAATTCGACTTCTCCACAAGACACAGATGAGATAGCTGTACTGTTTCTTCTCCACAAAAAGGCAGGACCTCACATTTGCCTTCTGGAGACAGGATGCCTGAAACAAGAGGTTTTACATTATAGCTGCAGAGCCTCCCTGAGGTCACTGTATTTCCATCACCATCACTAAACAAGGAGAAAGGCCAAGAGAAAGGGGTGCTCTAGTGTCTAGACCATCACGGTAGCACCAGTTCAGGGTCAGAGGGAATGAAGGGCAGGGAGAGATGATAGCATTGGGAGAGGGGGCTGGTGAGAATTATCCAGTGTGGTCGTCGAGAAAACAAAACAGATTAAATGCAGTGATTTCACTCAGGGCAATGCCAGGCAGACTCTCTGGTCCATTCTCCAATGAACATCCTACGAAGATGAAAGAAGCAACTGGAGATTTCACTCTTCTCCATTAAGGTGGTACCACTCAGTGTGGGGTCTGTGAATCTTCAAGAATAAACGAGACAGACCACTCAGCACAGTGCTGGGCACACGGTACATGCTCAGTAAATGTCAGCTGCTATTATCATGAGCTCTGAATACTTCAGGAGGTCTGAATGTTTGTCTCTTGTCGCATCATGATTTAGAACAACGTCTTTACTCTGTTTTCTTGTAAGAGCAACTCCGGGTATTCTCTTCCTCAAAATCCGTATTTCAAGGCTAAGTCCTACCTCCATTTTCACGGATCTTGGTGAGTTGGCTTTCTTTTTTGGTTTCGTTTTTCTTTTTAGTGGGGACTGCTAGTGGTACCGGCATTTATGGTGGAGGGTGTTTTGAATCACTGAAGTGGCCTCTGGAAACACCTGGGGAGGGAGATGTCTTGCCAACTCCGGTTCTTTCTTAGTAGAGCCATTCCTTAAGCAGCGCATCTAATACTTTGATCCCTCAAACAGTAGATTGTGTTAGAAGGTTTTAACTGCAGTGATAATTCTATTTTCTTTGAATGTAAGCAGGTAATCAGAATGTTCTGCTGGCTGTTTTAATGCAGGTCTCACAAATCACAGAATTATACTCATCTAGTCGGTTCTCAGAATTGCAAATCTTAAGACAGATTCTCAATTGTAATGGAGATAGTTATCTTTCAGCAGCTGGGAAAATAAGGGATGAGATACTCTGCTCTTTGGGGTCATAAATCCACGATCATTCCAACTGTCAGAAGACTGACAGGATCCCACAGAAAAGTCTCAAAGACAGCAAATGTGTCTTGAAGGTAGGCATGTTGGGTGGGGCTGAAAGTCCTTTTAAGATCATCTAGGAAGAGAAGCACTGAATAAGAACTTTTAATGGCATTTTTCCTGATTTAGCCCAACTACTATATATTTGGAGGTATTTTTGAGGGGAACACGAATAAAAGACCCCAAGGCAGTCTTTTCCCAAATTGTGTGTGTGTGTGTGTATGTGTGTGTGTGAGAGAGACAGACAGACAGACAGACAGATTGTGGACAGGGGGAGAGAACAGTTATGGAGAAGCAGCCTACCTCAGCATTTTCATCAAACTAAACACTTTAGCGTTTGGTTGGGATCCCTTCTGAGCTGTGGACCAGGGAAAAGGTTTGTATGAGGCTAAGCAGCAAAATACGAACAAAAGCAAGAGCCACATTTTCTCAGTGGTTACTAACCAATGCTGGAGGGTTCAGTGGGCCAGGCTCGTGATCATAGCCAGGAGCCACATGGGAATGAAGCACTTGGTACGATGCTGGCTGCTGCTTTTGCATAGACTGACTCTTGATATAACTGAATGAAGACTTCTGCAAGTGATGGAAAAAGAGCCAAAAGCACATTCTAGGGAAAGGCTAGATAAAGACAAAGCAGCTCCGGTCCAGTGGGAGGTCTCAGCGGGGAAAAGAGCAGACATCTGGGGCAGGAGACTGTGGAGGGTGTCCAGGCCACCCAACGTCAGTGGGTGGGACGAGGTGTATGCAGAGAAAGGAAGAGAAGTAGAAGGAGAGAAAAAGAACATGGACTTGCAAGGGCTAGGGAGACAATCCCACCGTCTTGGCAGAATAATGGAGAAAACCCTGGCTAAGAAAAGGCTGCCAGTACAAGGAAGTTGGTGGCTGCCATGTGAGAGCTGTGTGGGGGAACACATGTATGCCCAGTAACCTCAGGACGCTGCCGATCAGTACTCCAATTACGCCACAGACCCGTTTACAGCCCATGTGTGTTCACGTGCGTTTGTGTCATGCTGGCCGAACATCCTAGGATC
Organism: Mustela lutreola; assembly: GCF_030435805.1. NCBI lineage: Eukaryota > Metazoa > Chordata > Mammalia > Carnivora > Mustelidae > Mustela > Mustela lutreola. The sequence continues at coordinate 152,301,465 of NC_081290.1, read as the reverse complement.
CAATGAGGAAAATGTGTAAATTTCCATCTGATGCTTTCTGATGGTGACAAAGGAAACGCCACGTAACCAGGGAAAGAATTAAAACCCTAGGGAGCCCATTAAGCAGTGAATATCCGCAAGTTAGGCTGCACTGCATGCTAGTGGGCTAGCAAGTCAGACAGAGTCGCAGAGGCCTTGTCAGGGGCCGACTCAGTTTGGGATTCTGACTGGAGTTTCTGCCAAAGGTGAAGCAGTTTGAAACTGGACGTGAGACAAAGAGGTTTCAAATCATGTAGAAGTCAAATGGGGAGCAACAGCAAAGGCTTCCATTTTGAAGCTGAAATAACTCCAAATCCTTCTCTTTCACTAAGGAGAGGACACGAACACCATGTCATTATTTTAGTTTACTGAGTTGCTGTTCCAAATGTTCTTGGGAGCATTAGTGCCAAAAGGGAACAGGGAATGGGAGATCTGCCATTTCCAATCACATAAAGGACAGAAATCCTTTTAATTATGACCATGCCAATCTACATCTTGCTAAAACAGCTAATTACATGTCAGGAGGACACTCAGTCATTCAGAACAATTGTCATTATATTTTTATATATTCATTCTGTGCCACCCCCCTCAATTACCATGGTTACAATTTGAAAGGATTCAGGCAAACCTTCATTTGATCACAGCACACCAATGTGAATTTGAGAGTTAATTATGGATGTACAGAGCCACGTTCATTAAAAGAGAAAATGCAAATGGAGTTAGGGGAGTGGCACCCGGAGATGTCCCAACTGGGAGCCGAGCTATGAGCATACGCCCTCTTCAGGTCAGCCTTAGTGACCAGTCACACTCAACAGCTGCCCCATGCCACCACACCGTGGGGCTCAGACACCCACAGGAGGGCACAGTACTGCTGTCCAACTCAATCCCCAAACTTGCCAAGTAAAAAGGACGTCAGGAAAGCAAGGCAAAGCCTCCTGCAGATGCTTCCTTGTTTGCTCTTAGGGCGCTGCGCTGGCTAAGGAGCTAATGGGCGTGGAATGTGGCGGTTAGTGGTCAGTGGTGTACAATGCAAGTCGGACTTCACGTGAATGCAATCGACTTAGTTCTACTCACTGCTTGGCCCCAGGTGTCACGTGAAGCATGGTATAAAGCAAAAAGTCCAGTGATCTGCACATTTGTTACACATGGCGTCTACTATATCCTCAAGGTCCTCGGTGACGGTAAGAACAGGATATAAGATCTTTTGGTGTGGCCAGAGTTTCCTTCTCTTCTCCACCATATCTACTTCCCTCTTAATTACAAAGGAAAACTAATGTTATAGGAAACCGGACTTCTCAGATCGTTAGCTTTCTCTTTGCTGCCGCTTCTCATCTCTGCCAAGAAAGAATAATGAAACTGATGTAGACACCTCACAGTTTATGAACTTCCAGCTTTTGAACATCCATCAGTAGGAACAAAGTTGCACTTCAGAGTGAGTCAACCACTGATGGGTCCTCTAAGACGGCAAAAGCAGGAGCTTATCATTTTTAGCTTATAAGTAAAGAGAATTAAGAACAGCTTTTCTGAACATAACCAGGTTTGTGAGAGGAGTTTTTGTAATCAGAAAGGGATCTGTAGGTCCGATGCAGTTAAAAAGCCTTTCCCACCACCCCAGTAGGGTAGTTCTCCTGAGAGTGGTAAAGAAATCTTTCCTCTTGAGTGATAGTCATCTTTTGAAAAGAGCATATAATGAAGGAGACGGTGGTGCTGGAAAAAAAGGGCCTCTGACAATAGGTTACGGTCAGGGAAATCTTCATAGGATGACCCGGCCACTCATAGTTGCCTCCCTGGGAAAACCTCATGTTCTCATTACGGTGCAGTATCTTCAAACTGGAAAACTTGGGTGAAATGAAGTAATGTGAAGTAGGCAATCCGGAAATTAAGAAACAGGAAGAGGGTTTCCAGGGCATGCAGCTCAGTTAGCCAAATGCAGTATGGCTGACAACTGATCCCTGAATCCTGAGTAAACATCCTTGCTATTTAGAGAGCACACAAAAAGGAATGTTTTCAATGTGCAATTCCCACCCCTGCCCCAGTGCATCCCCGCACTTCGTCCCTAACCTCCCACACAGACGCCACCAGCAGAGCTGGTCAGTGCGCCCAACTTCCGCTTGGGAAATCCTGACAGACAAATCCGGCTCAGTAAAGCTATAAATGGATTTGGCTGGTCTCAATGCAGCCCCAATGAATACAGTAGTAAAACATTACTAATAATCACAACAACAAAACGACAAAACCTATCACCACTCTGACCTAAGATTTAAATCACGGACGGAGATTAACACAGAAAACCAACACACAACGCGAAAGGTCAGGACTATTCAGTGTAGAGTGCTACTTAGCACAAGATCATCAATAACAAGAAAAATTATTGCCTAAGAATCTGTTGAGACTCATTGGGGAGAAAATACTCCAGTTGTTCTCTGAACAAGAAAAGACAAAAAAGCAATTTTAAAAGGCAGAGCCACAACTTAAATGGGAAGACTGCTTCTACCCAAACCCTTCTTAAGACCGAGAGAGTAAGGACTTGAAGTTCACATTTTTAGGACAGGGGTGGGAGGATTGTATATGAAGAAGGGATTATTTCCACTGTTATGGGCAGAGATAATGCAGCTGGTCAGTAGAATATGTAGCTGGTCAAAAGGATGGCCTGCAAGACAGGACGGAGTGTTTGTGTGAAGAGAGGACCACACCCACCTACTCTGCCTACTGTGGAACATGAAATCCGAGCACAGATGTCAGCTCAAGATGAGGCCTTAGTATTGGAAACCAAGAGGCAAATGGAGGAGGAACTGTTCACAGGAGGAGACAAAGCCACTGGAGATTCCTGAAGAAATGAGTCTATTTACACCTGGTGCCTCTGTTTGGAATCCAGGAGCAAAGTTTGTGAAGACAAAGGCCAAACAGGGAGAACTGAAACAAGTGTATGAATGAGCTCTTCATGAGTTGTCCCCTTTGAGGTAAAAAATATATGGTGGATATCTGGCCCCAACAGTGGTACTGCTGGTCACCGGACTGCCTGCCATCCTAATCTACCAGGAACTGGGATACTGGATTTGCACACTTCTAATGGTGATGAACTGCTTACTCACTCACAGCTCTTTAGGGGGTCACCTCTACTAAGCCAGAGTGAAAGGTACCTTAAAGGGGTCTTCCTATTCAGGAACTTTCTTCCTATGAAGGAATAACAGGAGAATGGGGGCTGGGGCTGTCCCACCCAAGGACAGGGTACGGGAACTGGACAGATGCCCTAGATAAGTGGACAGATTCCCTAGATAACTATCAACCACTTTAAAGGATTGAGACTGTGAAGAAAACTGCCGTAAGGCGTACTCAACAATTAATTACAAGCTTTGCTGAAATAAACCTGAAATAAACCAAAATGTCTATTTGGTACTGACGGTACCAGAAGGTATCAGCTAAGAGTGTACTGTACTGCCCTCCCTGGCCTTTATCTTGCGTTAGGGTCATCAACAGAAGGCAGGAGTCTCACTAGGATGGTCCATCTTTCGAAGGTCCCTTTGTAAGGCTGTGTTGTAAGAGGAGTAGGAAGCTTACCCATGTGACTACAGTAATTCAACAAAAGTGTCTTTTAAAAATAGTAACAGACAAGTTACAGGAACTGCTGACAAGGTTCCCCATCCTCCTCACCCCTTCGGTCTTCCTCATGAGGAAAGAGCAGTCCTGAAACAGTCCTCTGGGGCCCGAGGGAAGTACAGTATGGAGTAAGAGAAGAGGGATACAACAACCAAAAAGCACAGAACACGATTTTTTTAAGAGCCTGGCTCTTTCCCCTTCAGTAAGAGCGCAGTTTAGGGTTTCTATTTAAATATCACCAAACCTGAAAAAGCTTAAGAAAATAAATTCACTAGCCAAAGATATTACAAATCAGACAGTGGCAACTCTATATGCCATTTAAGAATTAAGGTAGCCTGGACAAGACAAAATTCAACCTGGTGTCAAAAAACAAAACAAAACAAAACAAAACAAACCCCAAAGCAAAAACAAATCAACCACGGTAGATTTAAATCTAGGCCCCAAAGACCTACATTTTCACTCTTGGTGAAAAAGCAAAACTTATATGTAAGGCAGTGGGTCTTCAGAGCAGGCCAGCCATCTTCTTCAATTGAAAGACGAATTCTGGATGAAAGCTTCCTTCCTCCTGTTCCTACTGAACCCAGGATAAGGCTATCCTGCATTGGTAGACACGTTCTTCCACTTTTTCCAGGTCGCCAGATAGGGCTCAGTACTGCTTTCATAGATACTGACTCTCCTTTATCACTGAAGCTTTTTTTTCTTTTTAAGGCCTTAAAACAATGAAACCTTTTAGCTCTTCTCTGGCAATCACTGTATTTCTTTAGAAACTGCAGCTGTCTTAACAGTTTGAGTCTGTTTCTTTAAAAAGACCAGCAAGAACAAATGATACCAGCAATCCCATCATAAAGAAGCTATCAATTATAATAATCTCCTTACAATAAATCATGGATGTGGCTTGTCAGACAGTATAGTCTTCTCTCTTCTTTTCTTTGAGTCAACCGAGAATAAGCAGACAAAATTCCACCGAAATGGAAAGATACAATATGTTATATTTCTTCTACGTAATATAAAAGGAAAGAAAGATAACATAATCTCCTAATTGAAATAAAATGTCAAACACACCAAGAAAGAAAATGAGCAGGGGGATCATTCCTGAGAATAACAAATGCTACTCTTCAATTTGTTGGTTCAAGTAATACGGTAAAACAGGAAAGACTACCCCATTTTACTTCAGTTCTTGGAAGAAGCATATACATTTTCTGCCCGAAATCCACAACCAAGAGCAGGCCCGGTCCCTGCCCAAAGCTCCTAAAAGTCACAGACCCATATAAGGCAGCATCTTCATGCCCTCTCAAAGGCCTCCGCACACTGGCCCAAGCAGAATGAACGGATACGGAGAAGACCTTGTCAGCACGTGCCTTAAATGGAGACAGACCAGCTAAAAACTTGTGGATATTTACTATTTCACTAACGAGAAAGGGAAAAACAAAGAAGTCAGTCAGTCTCTCTCTCAGTGGTTTTAGGCCGATAGGGGAGGAGAGGTGAGGAGGTAAGGAAATGGCACCTTTCTTCCACCTTAGAGATCGTTCTCAGGTAATGGACGACAAGACAGAAGTCCTGGTTAACAGCCAGCCCCACATCCCCCTTTAAACAAGGCTTTACCGTGCGCAGAAAGGAGATGGAATGAGGCAGAAAATATACAGCAGGCATGCCTCCTTCAGACGCACCCTCAGCCGCTACATCGAAGGCGGTCTCCTCTTCCCCACAGTGACAGTGTGTCATTTAATCAGGATGCCAAGGGATCATTTTCATACAAGGCCAGCAGATGTAATTTTCTTTGATGCATGAATAGTTCATCATTTTGCTACTAGATGACAAGGTGATCACAGGGTGACTTTATAACGCAAGTTCACTGTTTGGTATTTTGAGTTCTCAAAATGAAAAAAAGATTTATCAAATATAAATATCTTTAAAAAGTAACAAAAGTGCTACATATGTGATCAAGGAAAAAAATTCCATTAGTTACTGCCGCTTAAAGTAGATTAAACTTTACAAATATTACCACATCCATTATCAATATGGCTTCCAATTATTAAATAAATTGCCTGTAGCAATATAGCTTTTCACACCTCTACAAGGACAGAGTAAAGAGAACACCAAAGCAGTCACATCACGTTGTATCGAAGAAGACCCACCGCGTAAGTGGCAACTGTCCCCTGCTTTTTTCTGCTCCTATTTAGGAAAGTATTTGCATTTTTGATAGTCAGCCAGCATAATCCCGCTCTAAAGTCCTCTATCAACCTCTCGTATTGAGGGGGCTTCAGTTAATGGATACAAAGACTGGAAGTTCACTCACTCATTTGTGACCTTAGCTCCATCCTTGAAAGACTTTTTTTGGTAGCAGGGAAAGGGGACACAGACAGGAGGCAGAGCAGCGTCCATGATGGCCTCCAGCACTCTTCCACGCAGGCACACACCTGTGCCACGCAGCGTACAGTGGTTTTGAGAACTGGACTTAACATCCATTAGACATTCAGCTCGTGTTTTTTTCCAATGCTCTCAAGCTGGGTTTGTTTGTTTGTTTTTTAAATGACTTTTGTTTTTTATCTTTTTGTCTGAATCATGGTCCCAAAGGCAGAAGGCAGTATTTTATCTACTAAGTCACACAGCTTGTGAGAGGAAAGGATGTCTGTGTCAGGCATGTTAACATCAACCAAAATTTGAGATCAAGTTTTTCCATGGACATTCTTAGCACAGCACCCAAAGAAGTATAATCTAGCCACAGTGTGACTATTATGAGGCACGGCTTATTGCAGCTGGAAATCAGTGATTCCCACGCTGAGTGGGAATGCTAGTGTTCCTTTTACTCTGCGGATACTCCCCAAATGGTGTCTGTCAATCCTGGGCCACACAACCTCAGCTTGCATCCTATCAGTCTTGGGGAAGGAAAAGGGTACAGACTAGTGTAACAGGAATCTAAAGGTACCCAAGGTCTTACACGTAGCCTAATAGTGGAGAACCGAGGGCTATCTAAATACCTGGAAGCACTTTCTTGGAATGCTAAGACAGAGCAGCAAGGTTTTCTAGCCTCAGGGGCTGGGAGAAGGAAGTTTGGTTGGTTGGTTGGTTATAATTTACTGGGAATTAATACTGAGAGAGTATATGCAAAGGCTGAGGGCACCATGCCATCTTCACAGAACAAGACCCTAACGGCTAACTGACATACAAGAAACTGCAAGTTATACTGTAAGAACACATGTTAAGGACCGAGGAAAGTCTGCTAAGGTGCTACGTCTAAACTAAGTTAACTTCTCCTGTTCAACCCTCCCTGATCAGTCGTCATCCAGGGCCTCTGTCTTGATTTCGTTGGCTCCTTGTCGGGCCAATGCCAAGATAGTGTGGTTGACTGCTGCCATTTCCACAGCTAATGAGATGGGGTCTTGGTGGTCACTATGGCTAGTGCTGTCATCCTAGACGTGCAGAAATAAGAAAGAAATGTTACTAGTGGATTGGCAAAATGCTCCAACTCACAGAAAGGCATGCTGTGGGCAAGGGGAGGCAGAACATTCGTGGGAGGAAACAGTGGGGGAGGGGCTCATGACACAGTAGAGGTGAAATGTATTTAAGTAGACACTGAATGGAAATAGGTCAGGCCTTCAATTGCCATTTTTAGGATTCAACAAATAAAAAGCACCAAAATATTTTCTTCCTTGCTGAGAACTTGATTCCTTCTATCAGAAAGACTGCTGGTGAGGCTAATCAAATCTGAACAGTCTAGTTTGCAACAGACATAGCACTAGTCATTGAAGCCCTAACTAGTGAGCTACTCAATTCTGGACTGGTACTCTTACAAACGGATTCAGACCTCATTGTTCTTCTCCACTGAACTGAGAAAACTAGACTAAACTACAGACACCAACATCTAATGGGTAAAAACGATTTTATAAAAGAACAAAAAACCAAAAACCTCTCAATTGCAGCAGGATAAAAGTATACTAGCCGGAAATGGCTACGGGAGACAGTGTGTGGTGCTCTCCTGCTACAAGGCTGCTATGCCGGGCAAGTGGCAAGGGAGTGTGAAGTTCTCCTTCGGCGCACAGCTAAATGTGTTACACAAAAAGCTGTGAAGGAAACTGGCATTGCAGGATGTTTGTCAGGCCCTGAAGATGGTGTTACAAATAATGGGTAAATTTCTCACCTGTCACATCTTCAGGGGAACTCTGCATCAAAGAGCTTTGGGAAGGGTAAGCCCCTTTTGGGGAAAAAAAAAAAAAAAAAAATCATGGGATATGCTGCCCTTAGGGCATGTGGAGAAAAACGGTGGAAATAATCCACCTACATTACATGGGTAGATTGAAAAAATAACAGGAATGTTCCTGATTAGAAAGACAGAACATTTTCTTGAGTAAAATGTGGAGCTATGATTTAGAGTCCTAAAAAAGAGAAAAGATAACTCCTGGGAATTATGGGCATCGTTGTTTCACTCCCATTTTCACAGTATAAAAGGGGGCTGCATGCACTCCTGCAGCGTCGGCGCTCAAGCTGGTAAGGAGAGGCTGTGAAATGGCTGGTAGAGGGAATAACATGGCAGACTACTTTTAAGAGCTGACTGAGGGGCCAGGAAGAGATGTTTATATACCATAGGAAAGAACAAGAGTTTCCCTGCTGGGATCCAGAAGAGATCATACGTCCTTTTCATATTCCAAACAGAAATGAATTTTAAATCCTATGGCAATTTTAATGAAATCTGTCCAGAGATATGTGGGGGGAAATTCCCACATTCTTGGTGACTGAATTATTCCATCCAGTGGCTACAATTAAATATATTTCCCCCCCCAAGCAATGAAGACTAAATCAGGGTGAGGTGAGAAGACATGCATTTATGACAGGATGTGTGTGTCAATGTGCCAGAGACTCTGGAAGAACCACTCATCTGGACATGAGGGTTCTCGCTGCAATGGGACCGTGGTGGGTGGGACCTTCCACTGTGTGCTGCGTCGGGACATGTTTAGGCATGGATTACAGCTACCCAGTAGCCCCTAGTATTTCTCAAACATTGAGTGTGTGTGTGGTGGATGGTGTAACTTGCTTGTTTGGATCAGATCCTCCTCTCTTCTTCTACCTTCTCTGCTTCTCTGCCTCCCTCTGAACTTCTTCCCTCCTCCTCCTCCCCATTGCGTACTTGCCAAGTATCCTGTTGTATGACAATAAATCCATGTGGGTGAATAACAGTTTCTCACAAATTTAACAGGACAACTGAATTTTACCACATTCCTTTCAAATTACATGAAAATCTAACTATACACATGAGCAGAGTGGAGGGACACTGGATTGTCTCCTCTTCCCCACCCCGTACAAAACGCACCCACAGAATTGACTTGTCATACTGTCCCACCCGCTCTGTAACCAAGAAGCTCTGCTCTCTGCTGCTCACCTGCTCTGAGTAGTCATTCCCGTCAACATCATCACTGTTGGAATGGCCTCCTGGACTCTGTACATCTATCCCATGACTCTCCAGGATTGCTGCTTCTTCGAAAAAAGCAAATAGATCCCTAAATTATCTGTTACATTATTGGAACAGCTTGAACACTGAATTAATCTTTGTGCTGAGGAAATAAGGATGTCATTAAGCAAGAACCTAGATTCCTGTATGTTTTCTTTTAAATTGCAGATGGACAGAATTCAACTGCATCCAGGCCAGGGGAGGAACACGTCTGTCATTCTGGAGCCCCCGCTGCTATGAGAGCCACATGTCAGTGGTTTGACTGTTAGGTGCTTCCTAAATACTTACCAACTAATTCAACAGCCCTCTTGTCTCAGGGTTCTGTAAAGTGTTTGAGAATTGTATTGATGGAGACGAAATTAAATTTAGAAATGAAATACAATTTTAGAAGCTCAAAACCAATTCCCCACACTGATCTCATCAATTCATATTTCTTAAATGCTCTTTTTAAAAATCCTTGTTTTGGGGCACCGAGGTGGCTCGACTGGTTAAACATCTGCCTTCGGATCAGGTCATGATCCTGGAGTTCTGGGATTGAGTCCCACACATTGGGCTCCCTGATCCGCAGGGAGCCTGCTCCTCCCTCTGACCCTCTCCTCTCTGGTGCTTTCTCTCTCTCACTCTCTCTCTCTCAAATAAGTAAAATCTTTTTTAAAAAAATCTGTGTTTTGCTCTGTTCCCTCTTAAGACTCTTTCATTCCAATTTTATTAAGCACATGTTTCTTAATATCTAAGTCACGGCCCAGTAACAACAAAGAAGCTCAGGGCTCAATACCTTAGCCAGTAGCTTTAATATGTGGCACAGGAGTCATGCAGTCAGGGGCCATGTCTAATTCTAGATTCTAGACTATTAGGAACAATGATATTATTAGTATAATACAGACAGTGCTAATTAATATTAGTTCTTCAAAACACAAAGAAAAACATAAGGACAATTCTTGTTAGGCTTAAAAGTTAGCATCATTAAGACCTGCAGTTCTAACTGAAGGTGCTCTCAAAGCAAATACAATGTCCATGACTGCTTCAAAAGGGAAAGCAGCCTCTCTGATACATTACCAATATTGGCTCTCCTCTTGATCTCCTTCCGTCTGTTAGCAAACCAATTATATACTTTCAGGGAGGTAACTCGTTCCAGATCAGACAGTTTTTTGCCTGTGAATACATGCAATAAAATTCAGATAGTCTGCAGCTGAGACCAGTTTAAGAAATAATACTTTTCTTTTTGAAAAGTTCTTTTGATTGCATTTACTGCCAATACAGATATAGGCTTTCTTGTTGTTGCTGTTGTTCAGTATTGTGTATACACTTAAACTATTATTGAATGAATAAAAACTAAAGAAATACAAAAATAGCAGGAACATAAAATATTTCAGAAAGCCACATAACACTAAAGAATTCTAGTACTATATACAAAATTAATGAATTCTACAAAGTCAGGCTGCCAGGGTTCAAAGGTCATAGGATAGGCTGTGGAGGCTTCATTTAATTAGCATCATTATAGATGAGTATGTTAGGCTTCATCAAGTTTTCAGGTAGCTCAGGTTTACTTACAACTTTAAGGCCCTTTTAAACTGTTTCCTGTTGTTACTTAACATCCTTAAGGCCTTATATAAATTGTATCAGGCGGTTTTACAGACTGTCTGTAGATAGCCGGAAACAACTGTCACCCATGTTTTCTTGAGGACTAAAGGTCACTCCGACATCCATTATTATAACTATGCTAGAATGCATAGCCCAATTCAGATTGCATTTTAGACTCATTATCTTCCTTGCTGTCAAATGTGACTTCTTACAGATTAGCACCATGCTGGCCAACAAGGGCCCATCTGCTCCTTTCCTTCCTCCACTGGCCTTTTTCTGTTTTAGCTTTTAATCCACAGTGGGTGGAGAAGCCAGAAAACAGGTTGAAGTGTTGATGATACAGGGCGAACTGTTTTCCAGGAAGCTTCTGAGTTCCTGCACAGCCTCAAGCGTGGGACTTGGGCTGCTGTAAAGTAAGAAGTAAGGGTCTAGGTGCCATTGGAGGTGTGTCTGGAGGGTCTAGATTGCTAGAAGTCTGGCTTCTGGGTAAGGGGGAATAAACCACAGTTTAATTATGATAAAACATTGATACTTTTTGTATCAATGTTTTATCAGATGCTTTAAGCCAATCAAATTAACTGTCCAAATGAAGATCAATTGATCATCTTAACTGAGAATGATTTCTGGTAATAAAAACCGTGAAGTGTGGAATAATATTTTAACACATGGAAGAAAAGTCATATGTGTGTTTTAGTGGCTTGGCTGACTTGCATTAAGAACATTAGAACTTCGGAATGGAACTAGCCTAAGGTTTTCCCAGGTGTGTGCAGAAGTCATCCCAATGTGGGAAGGAGAAAGAAGCCAACTCTAATAAGAATTCTTTCTTTAAACAAGAGTACAGAATTATAAAACTTGTTTAAAAAAATCTAATGGAAGGGGAGGTGAACCATGAGACTATGGACTCTGAAAAACAATCTGAGGGGTTTTAAATGGCGGGGGGTGGGAGGTTGGGGTACCAGGTGGTGGGTATTAGAGAGGGCACAGATTGCATGGCGCACTGGGTGTGGTGCAAAAACAATGAATACTGTTATGCTGAAAATAAATAAAAAATAAATAAATAAAATTCTCTTTAAAAAAAATCTAAATCTTTTCATTTACAAGCCTTGCTTAAATATTCCAAACTTGAAAATTATTTTGGAATCGACACAGTTATGCCATATTTTTGGAGGAAGAAATCTATACGGTCTTAAAAAATATAATTTCAAGGTCTCACATCTTTAAGCAGGGATACTCCCTGGGAACCTTCCCTATGAATGTTTGATCTGGAGTACTGTAATTGCATCCCTAAGAAGTGCTGCTTGAGCAAGACATGGCAGTGACTGGACAGGAAGGTAGTGAGGACGGAGCTAATGGCACCCAGCTGGGATGAGTAAAAGAAGATTTCCCGTTACAGATGACGCTCTGAAGCGGAGATGACCGCCACGGAGGAAAGCGGCAGCCTGCCACCTTACCTGGCTTCTGTATGACGGCGTTGCAAGCGTTGGCAATTTCTTCTCTCTTAGCTTCATCTGGATATTGATTCTCATTGAAGTAACTGCAGGGGCAACCAATTAAGACACAAAGTTTGTATTTTAAAGAATGTGCTCTCATTAAAACACTAGCCCACTGAAAAATATCTTCTTCTTTATGATGTAACATTAGTGTCTGGTCCAGGGTGTCCAGTGGAATTCTCTGTGAGGATGAAATGGTCTGGCCTTTACTCTCCGAGAGGGGAGCCACTGCTCACAGGCGGCTGCTGAACAGCTGAAATGACGCTGATGTGACTGAGGAAGTGAATTTTTGATTTAATTTTAGCAAATTTAAATTTAAATCACTAAATGTGACCAGTGGCTACTATATTAGTGCAGTCCTAGTTACTGCTTTGCTTCACTGAAAGATGTCCTTGATACAAAAGTTGCTTGTGATACACATATGGGTGGTTGAAATCATGGAGTTCTATTACTGAGACACTGGTAACAACAGGACTTTTTTGTGTCTGTCATATTTTGTAGTGGCAAAAATTCTAAATGACCAAATTGTGCATCAATGGGAGAATGGTAGAACAAACTATGGGACATCTATATTTATACACGGCTATTTAAAAATGACTAGGAAAAAAAGAAGTTAGAGCTCTATCCATTGACCTGGAAGGATGTTTATAGCATTCCTAAGGCAGAAAAACAGTCTGCAGAATAATGTGCATGGAAAATGCCATTATGGAATTTGAAAAATTCCTATGTGCACATAAATTTGCATGGATAAAAGCTGGAAGAGTACACAACAGGCTGTAAAAATCAATTACGTCAATGTTGGGGAAGGGGATTAGTGGGAGGAGATGTAAATATTTTTGCTTTTTTCCACATGTTAAAAAAAGCATATATGCAATAATAGTACTTACAAGAAATTAGGTTTACAGAATTGCTCCTCAGCATTATCAGACCTATGATATCACCTTCCTGTGAAACCCCAAACCCCAAACTCCTGATGCCACCACCCCAGCCCCCACTGCCTACAACCCCTCCCCCATCTCCATGGAGCACATCCTTTGACAGAGCAGCTCCCATCCCTGGGAAGCCTTTCCTCTGCTGAACTGTTAAGTCCTAGAACCAGATCATACCAGGCCTGTCAACTACCATCCTCCACAGTGGCCTCCTGCTTGGCTCCATGCTTTAAGCATCTCTTCCTACATGATTTTCTGTCATCTTTAGGGCTCTAGTGTTCATATTGAGCATTTTCCCAACGGACTATCCCCACAACTGCTCCGCTTCCACATTCCTACTGCCCTTTACTCCACCTGTGCTGTTCACTTGGGCAAAGACGTTCTCAATTAGTTTCACGAGCCTGCAACACCGGCATCAACTGGATGCTTGTTAGAAAGGTAGAACCACAGATCCCACCTCAAGACTGAATCAGAATCTGAATTTTACAAGATTTCCAGGTGATTTGAATGCACATTAATACTGGAGAAGGACCGGATTACCACATTTATTTAAAGTTCCACAAAGACAACAAAAGCAGATATTAAGTACCTAACATTATACATTTGCTCTGTGGGTAAAGAGGATTCGATAGTTTCTGAGTTTAAGGAGTTTACAATATACTGGAGAGACACATACAAATCAACATGCTCGTGGTAAAATTCGTTAAGATGTCTGAAGAGAGCACTGCTGGAGCACAGATGAAAGTGTGCTCAGTGTTGTTTGCAGGGTCCCAGAAGGATGTGACAGAGGAAGTGCCCTCTTGAGTTAGTTCTTAAAGATAGGCAGGAGTTTGCAAGGCAAAGAAGAGGAGGAACAGCATTTCATACAAGGGAATAGCATGTGCAAAAGCCAACGGTAGTTAGAAGCCTTGAGGCTTCTGACCACAGAGAAGAGTGGTTGGAATATGGTGTTCACAGGAAGAAATGAGATACTAGCTTGGAAAAGCAGGATGGAGCCGGCTTGTGAAGAGCTTGCGGGTTCTTGCCAGTAGTAAAGACATCATGGTGAAATAGAGGTTTTCAAGCCCCTTCGAGATAGGTGTACACCCATTTGTGTTTTAGAAAGATTACACATCTTCAAGACTTAACCTTCTAACTTCTACCTCCATGATCTTAATTCTGAAATCCCCCCACTCAACTTTCTCCTTACTACTCCTCCTCTTCAGAATAATTTTTCCTTTACCTTCTTTATAATCTAGAATCCTTTTAAAACGCTCCCCCTCCAACTTATAAAACATCTGTTTATCTATTTTTCCAGCCTCACCTTTCATTTTTTAGCCCGAACTTCAAGGCAAGCCAAATCAACAACATTCCTTAGGAGAAACTTATTTAGCTTCTCTGTCCTTCCACATTGCCTGTCCGGCCAGTCTCCTACCCTGCAGAAAGCACCTTCCACATGTTCTCTTCCATCCTTCTCTCCCAGTGTTCCTGGACAAAGTCATAAAATAGGGCCAATTGGTTTCTTTCTAAGCCTGTGGTTTTCAGCCTTAACCAGGCCCTCATTTCGGATGGGAACTTTTTTCTAACTGTTTTTAATACTCCATTTTTCATGTCCCACTTACCTGAAACCTTTTCACTCTTAGGTCCCAAGTGCTCAAACCCACCAGTCATTCTTTTTACAGATGACCTTGCCTCCTCTTCTACCAAGAGGGAGGTTATTTGATGTAAGTTTGTGTGATGTTTTTAGCTTCTCAACCTCTCAACTTCTGAGTCATTGTTCACCTTTTCATCTCCAGCTGGAGGAAGATACACTCTCCCCTCCAAGGTCTACTTCTCCACTTGTATCTCTGATCTCATCCTCCCTCCTTTGTTTTCTCAGCTCTTTCCTGTCTTTCTTGCATGTCCCATCTCTTCCCTGTACCTATGCAATGATGCTATTTCACAGATTTTGTGACGTACATTAATTATTATAATCCCTAAAATCAAGATTATCTTATAATTGGTGGTGTCTGAAAATTAACTGGCAGTGTTTTTTGTTTGTTTGTTTGTTTGTTTTTGGTCCCCCATCACTGGTACATAAAATCAAGGTGTGTCTTAAAATTAAGGCCTTTTCAGATCTGATAGAACATGGGTATTGTTAAGACCTCCAGGTCCTATTTCAACAGCAGCTCTAGGGCCACTATATACCTCATTATAGCAACTCTTCTTCCAAATTACTGCAAAGCCAGTGACTGACACCCCATTCACCCCTTCTAATGTCTGCTTAATATCCCTAGTGTACATCTCTAGTCATGGGCACTATCCTGTTGGAAATTTTTAAAGTTTATTATAGAGGTGTTCAGAGTTCTCCTCTAAACTACCTTTGCTTCCTTTTCTGCGGCTACTACCACATATGCATGCTACAGTCTAGGAAAATGGAATAGCCTTGTAAACTCCTGCTATCTCTGTGCCTTTCTCCTGCCAGTAGATCTGCTTCTTGCCTCCCTCCAACCTAAATCTTCAGGATATAGGTTGAGTCTCAGCTCTTGGCCAAAGGTAAATATCAATCCCATGAATCCCACAGCACTCAATCTGTTCCTCTCTCACATTTTTTTTCACCTTGTATTATAGTTATCACTGTGTACATCTCTCCCCTACTATGCTGAAAGCTACCTCAGATACAAGTCTGATTCATGCTTCCTTATATGCATCCCCACTGATGGCAGTGCTGACAAGTCAATAATGATGAACCAAGTGTCCACCAACCCAGTGTAAGGGTCTCCAAAAGAAATAAATACCACTGTACATGGAGTGCTGAAAGTCAGGGATATAGAGTTATTTTAAGAAGGTCTCAAAACATACACACTAAAGAAATGCCTGTCTCTTGACAGCAAGAATAATGGGGCTGGATGGGAGACAGGGAAGTACTGGTGATAACTGAGATCAGTTTTCACAGTCTGTTTTATGTATTTCTCTATTGAGTTTCTGAAATGAATATATGCTATTTTTATAAATTTTTAATAAAAACTTTGGGTAAACACTGAAACAATTAAACACTAGTTTAATGATTAATACTCCATAAACAATATATGTTTGTAAAGTGTATTTGGATCAGCTAGAAAATACTAGGATTGTGACTGCTATTCTAATGATTAGTAGGATAAAGTCACAATATTTTGGGAAGTTAAGTTAGAATTTGCAGTTATTTGCTGTACGTATAACTTAATGAGTTAAGAAGTCTTAAAAATCATTTTTACTGTATATTTTTAGGATACAGTTATATAAAATACAGATGATCAGCATAAAAATAAATCAGTATCTCCTTCCAAATCAAGGAATATAAGAATTCACTACACTTCTATATCTCTAAGCCTGACAATTAATCCTTTCTTCTCTGTTAGGACTTATTATTTTCATAATTAAGAAATGTAGGATTATTCAAAGCGTAAAATTTCAGTAAAATGCACTACTACAGCTGGAGGTGTGTACACTGGACTACTGAGTCCACCACTTTCATCTTTTTAGTTTAAGTTTCATCATTTAAGTTTAAGATGTAATAATTAAAAATATTCACTGCAAAGCTCTTAAAACCTCCCCAGCCCAAGTGGGAACAGATACACAACACCAACATAAAGAGGAAGAGTTTTTAGGAAAGACAAAAGTAGGCCAGGAAATAAAATTTTCAGCAAAAATGTTAAATGAGTATACTTGCGGAGTAGATAGAAGTTCAAATATAAGCCCTGATCTTAAGAACATGTGGTTCAGCTGAGGAGGAATATATAAAAAAAGTTAAGCTGTAGAAGGAGTCAAAACAACAGTCAAAACAGTAACATAACAGACAAACCAGAATATACCAAGCTGCTAATTAAGGATATAAATGATAAACTAAATAAATTCAAAAGAGAGAGATTTCCACAGATGAGGCTGATCTGGGAAAGCTCACTGAATTAGGCAGGATTCTGAGGGATGCACAGACTCCAGTACTGGAGAGGAAAGGGCAAAGTTAACAGTAAAGACAATGATACAAAGGCATCAAAACCTAAGATGTGCTTGAAAAACAAGGCAACTGGTAATGCAATCTGATTAGACTATCAGGGGGTTATAGAGGTGATCTTGGTTTGCCTGAGAGAGTGCTGTTATTTCAGATTATTAACAAATTCACTTTCCCAAAGTATCCCACTTTAGATAATAAACTATATAGTCACCCTGCAACCACATCATATTACTGACTAATCTGAATTAGTGTCAAAATCCCTTTTCATATGTGCTCTGTGAAAGAGAGCATGTTAATTGCTCAGAAAAAAAGCTAGCATCAAAGGTGGTTAACTATAATTTCTACCTACTTACTCACAAGCGAACCTATCTGAGCCCAAAGAATCTGCTTGGCATATAACAGACATTCAATAAGCAACTGTTTGATCAATAGATGGTTGAATCAATAAATATATGAGGGAATAAATGATGGAAGAAGGAAAGAGAAGTGAAAACATAGAAAACGGTGGTTGCAGTTAAGGCTTTTAGTGAAACCATGGGTATCTTTCAGGAGAAAGCCAGCTGAGATCTCACCACATTGTACACTATCTTCTCCAGGCACACTCGGAGGCTTTAGACTAAGAGCTGAATACAATTACATTAGCATAGTGTTTATTTCTGAGCTATATATAACCAATAGACTATCAATGAAGTTGGGAAATTGGTCTAATGACTTTTTGATTTTGGAAATAATCATTTAGCCAATGAAAAAATGTTAAGTTCTAATTTATACCAGGCAATTGGCTAAATGGTGACAAAGATGAATCAGACAAAGCTTCCCAGTGTCACTGGAGGATGTATGTATGTAATGAAACATATTATAAAATATCATAGAATGGACTGTATTAATGGTATGAATATAGTATGTGGGAGCAGAAAGGAACCAACATTTGTACAGGATCTTGAAGAGAGAGCAGAGAGGGTGGGTAGAGGGAATTACTACAAAGTAGAGGAAGCAACATATACAAAGAAAGGGAGTTATGAAAGAGCGTAGAATGTTCTTGAGAATAGGAGGAGTTCAGTGTGGCTGGAATATATTGTACATAAGCTGGGGCAGTTGCGCACAAAACTGAAAAAAAAAAAAAATCCACGGGGTCCAGATTTTAAAGGGTATGACAGAATTTGCAGTTAACTTTTTATGCAACTAGGAATGAAGGTTTTTAAGTAGGGGTATTATATGATCAGACTTATTTATGTAGGAAAGTATCTCTGGTGTTACTAGAGGCAGAAGCCAGTTAGGTAGTGTGGCAATAGCTGAGCAGAGGTCTGTAGTAGGCTGAGGCAAGAGAGGAAAGGTAAAATTCAAGAGACATTTCAGAATGGTAATAATTCAAGACAGCTTCACCTCCTGGGTTTAGGTGCCTCTCTATCCCTATACCCACCCCCCCCAAAAAAGCCTTAGGAATAGTACACACTATTTATTATTCACCTTTAAGCATTTTAACCTTTAGATAATGTCAAAGAAATAGATATTTCTATTGTTACCAGGTGGACAAATTATAGGAGAACTTGGCTCTAAGACTAAAAGAGATCTGTTTCCAAACTGGAACTTTGGAGTTCAAAACATAGTTCTGTTCCATATAAGAATATTTTATAGCCCTAGACATTTTCCAAGACAAAAAAAGGAAAGAAATGTAAACAGAAATCTACAGGTAGTAATAAAAAAGTAAAAAAAATAAATCCTAAGGGCACTACACTTTTATAGACAAAGGACATTGTCAGCTGAGTAATCAGTGAATATCTTCCCAGAGAGAAATCAAATGATCGTTTTGCCAGACAATGACAGCAAAGAATTAAAATGAAAAGTGGCAAAATAATTTACATGAGATGAGAAACCATAAGCTAGTAACAAAATGGAAATGTCCTTGAAGCACTTTCATTTCAATAACACTGAAGTCTATAAAAATTGCAGCCAGAAAATGCCTCCTTTTGTGTCTTGGTGAGCATATAGAAAAGATGAGGACTAACTCTTTTTAAGCAAGAGATAATGGCATGTAAATGATTTTTTTTTTCCTTCTGTGCCTTTAAATATCCTGAAGAGATATTTAAGCCTCACCATTTTAGTAATTCAAAATAAGGTTTCAGGACTGTCAGACATTGCCCACTATCTATAATCTAGTGTGCATTTCTTTATCACTAAGTAAAATTATGGGGCAGTACACAGGAAAGAGAATAACATGAAACTGGAGCACTTGGGAACCCAACTGTCCTGTCTCCTACTTCAGGTCATGTATGTATTAAATGATTTTTGGCACGAAAAAAATTTAAATTTTCTTATTTTTGTTTTTAAACAACAGAGTGAAAGCTGAGATGAAAGAAATGGGAAAACCTCCAAGTGCAACAACTATCTTGTTAATCCTCGAAGGCCTAAGAAATAAGGAACCCCTTTAGTTCACATTCACATACAAACCAGTATAATGATATTCTGTATTTTATCCAAAGATGTCAAAGTCCTTCTAACACTAATCAGACCTTAAAGTACCCCTGAGAAACTATCAGGGACCAGAGAAAAACAAGAGGAGTAGAGCTAGATATTAGCTATACATATGATTCTTCACTATTTAATGTAGATTTTAGGACAATGAGGGACCCTGAAAGATTATTCACGATCAACATCCTCATTTGAGAAATGGAGCCAGTGACAAGCCTATAGATGACAAGTTTCCCCAAAGTTAACAGATCTAGCTAGGACCAGAGCCAAGATTTTGGATTTCTGAGTTGATTCTCTTTCTACTACTGCTTGCTAAGGAAATTGCTGGGTGTAGTGAGTTGAATAGTGTTACCCAAAAATTCATGTTGGCCCAGAACCTCAGAAAGTGATATTTGGAAATAGGGTCTTTGCAGGTGTAATCATAAGAATCAAGATGATGATACTAGGCCCTAAAACCAGTGTGAGTGTCCTTATCAAAGAGAGAAGGACACAGACACAGAGGAGTGTAGAAATGGACACAGATGTTGGGGACAATGCAAGTCAAGGAATGCCAAGGATTGCCAGTAACTGCCAGGAAGGAGGAGAAAGGCATGGAAGTGTTTCCTTCTGAGCCTCGAGGAGAAAACGACCCTGCTGGCACCTTGATTTCAGATTCTGGCCTCCAGAACTGTGAGAGAGGACACTTCTGTTGGTTTAAACCACCCAGTTTGTAGAAATTTGTTATGTCAGACCAAGGAGACTAATGCCGTAGAAACAGAGTCAGTACAAAAAGAATGGGATGGTCTTAAGGGCTAATGTGACTCAACTATCATGGTTTGACAGATGGTATTTCACTACAGAAATATACCTGGCAAGTGGACTGGAATAGCAGCTGTTTTTGTAAGCTGACCAAAGGTTTTCTCTTCTCTAGAAAGTCTGGTCAAATACTAAAAAATTCTTTAAAAAAAAAATTTATTTATTTATTGACAGAAAGAGAGACCACAAGTAGGCAGAGAGGCAGACAGAGAGATGGAAGCAGGCTTCCTGCTGAGCAGAGAGCTCGATGTGGGGCTTGATCCCAGGACCTTGGAATCATGACCCGAGTCGACGGCAGAGGCTTTAACCCACTGAGCCACCCAGGCACCCCAAATACTATAAAATTCTAACTTCAATTCTTTTTCCTCTGTAGTCCAAGTTAGACAGCTATCCTGCTTCTGATGCTTAACACTAACCTTCAGTGGAACAGTTTTCATACTAAGGTCCCATTTCAAAGCTTTATTGAAAGTTTTTAGATTGGCCACTTCTTGATAACAAACAGGGCTAAGAGACTGCCATATTCACCTGTATCTTCAGCAGTTAGTGCAGTGTTGACTTTTAAAAATCTTGGAACCCTTAGTATAGATAACTAATTTAACACAACCAAGAGTATTGATAATTTAAAAATCTGCTAAGAGATGTGTAATAAAACAAGTATTTTTAGTAAAATGTTAATGGTAGAATCTAGGTGGTAACTATAAAATTCTTTCAACTCTGCTGTACATCTGAAAATTTTCACAATAAAATATTAGGAAAACAGTAAGTGATAACATTAATAATAAAATGATAAAATGCAAGCAGCAACTTCATTAAATCAGAGACAAGGCAACAGAGCTCACAGCCTCAATATAATTTTTTCACTGGCTACAATTTAATGTTTATCTGAAAGTCCTAGTCAGTACAATAAGACATGAAACAAAATTAAGAAACAAATTGGGAAGAAGAGCCACAAAATTATCATGGGCATATTATACTACATCAAGAAAGCCAAGGGAAAAATGGAAAATGCCTCAAAAATAATTAGATGGTTGGGTACTAAGTAGGAAAAAAATACTGAAACTTTCCCATGTATCAGTAATAACTGGTTTGATGTGACCTAACAGAAAAAAGGCATCTATTTAAGAAAGCAAGAAAACTGAAAAAAATAAAAATAACTGATGAGAAAAATATAGAAACCACATAAAAAACTAAAAAATTTCGGGGCGCCTGGGTGGCTCAGTGGGTTAAGCCCCTGCCTTTGGCTCAGGTCATGATCCCAGGGTCTTGGGATCGAGTCCCGCATCGGGCTCTCTGATCATCTGGGAGCCTGCTTCCCCTTCTCTCTCTGCCTGCCTCTCTGCCTACTTGTGATCTCCCTCCGTCAAATAAATAAATAATAAATCTTTAAAAAAAAAAAACTAAAAAATTTCACTTTGCTGAGAGGTACTAAAAAGATATAATAAGTGGAGAGGCATATAACACATTGCTAGATAAGAATGAATAATATGACAATGTCATTTCTTCCAAAATGAATCTTTAAGTTTAATGCACTTTAATCAAATTAAAACAAGCACATTTTTTTTTCTTCTCTCTTTTTTCTCCATGGAGTGGTATGGAGTGGTATCAACAATATGATTTTAAAGTTCACTGGAAAAAAAGATTGTAAATGGCTTAAGAAGATTTTGATAATAAATAGTAATGATGGGCCCTATCTTGTCAAGTATTGTAAAATTATAAAGTTATAATAATCAAAACTGTGGTTCAAGATCTGATGATGAAATGAATAGAAACAAAAAATATAATAACTTTATAGCAAGAAAGAAAGAATCTTAAAGGAGAAAGGAAAAACTGACTATTTGGAAAATAAGGCCAAATTAGATCCTCAACTTATATATCCCAATATATTAGGGTGAAATGTGAAAGTGAAATCATTAAAAAAAAAAAAAAAAACTATAAGAACACCTCCAAATGAGGAAACATCAATGATGGGAGGTAGCTACACAAGAATAAAGCAATGGATTTACCTATATTTAAATGAAAAATAAAATAAATTGAAAATAAATATAAACATACAGCAGAAAATGTTAATGATCTCATTCTATAAAGACTTAATATACAAGTCAATAAGAAAACATGAATACACAACAGAAAAATGGCAAAAGGAAAAAATAAACACCAAGTATGAATAAACACGTAAAAATGTTTAGCCCCACTAGTAATCAGAGAAGTTTAAATGTAGACAAAAATAAAACATTGTTTTTCACCTATTAAGATAGGCAAAACAAAGATGATTACAATATGCATGGAAGACAGGCTCTGGTGATAGGACCAGTATATGCTCAAGACCACTGTGAGTGAAGTGGACAAATTCAGCTTTTTAGAACGAGGTAGTGCATGGAGCACTGGCGGTGGTGCATAAACAATAAATTTTGGAACACTGAAAAAAAATAAATTTTTAAAAAAAGGTGGTTCATGTCAGTACTATTTAGAAGAGCAGAACTGGGAAGAATTAAAGGTCTAATCAAGTAATAATAGTTGAATTATTTGAAGAACAAAGGAGCTCTTAAAAATCACATTTTCAAAGAGTACTTAATGACAGGAAATGTTGGGGGAAAAAGCAGGTTACAAAACCATATATGCTGGGGCGCCTGGGTGGCTCAGTGGGTTAAAGCCTCTGCTTTCGGCTCAGGTCATGATCCCAGGGTCCTGGGATCGAGCCCCACATCAGGCTCTCTGCTCAGCAGGGAGCCTGCTTCCACTTCTCTCTCTGCCTGCCTCTCTGCCTACTTGTGATCTCTGTCTGTCAAATAAATAAATAAAATATTTAAAAAAAACAAAAAACAAAAAACAAACAAAACCATATATGCTTTATTGTAATCATGTTAAAAAATTATATCTAATACATAGATAGAAACACTATAAGTAAATATATTCATGTGTTCCAGTATTAAACTTATGAATGGAAATACTTTTTTTAAAAACTGTGTTTTCTAAATAGTTTACAATGTTTAACTATTAATTTTCTAATAAAAATGTTCCTGAAAATGTTATGTGATATTACAAAAAACTTGTTAATTTTATAGCTACTTTTCAAAATACTTTCTCTCTTTCACCAATCATGTATCTATCTACAAACTGGCAACATAGCTAGCTATTAAGTCAGGACCTGAATTAGATACAGTTACTAACCTAAATTTCCAGCTGCAGGGGACTGGGTAATAAATCATATATATATATATATATATATTTTATGGATTTAAGCATTAAAAATTATGTTTGCAAAGAGCATATGTATATTAAATACAAAACTACATATCTGGTATAACCTTCTTTGAAAAGATACATACATAACAGGAAAATGACCAAAAAGAAATACAGCAACAAAACATTAATGATTATCTTTAAATGGTGGTAAGTGGTATCTTAGTATTCTTCTTTATATTTCCTTACATTTCTCCATATTTTATATAAGTATGTGCTAATTTTTCAATCAAAAAAACATTATTTGAAAATAAAGTTTGCTGTCTCAAAGCAAACTTACGCAAAGTTGCATAAAATTATTTTTAAATAATTTTCTTGGTTTATCTTAATGCCTTTCAGAAACAAACAAATTTATACTTCGAATGTTTGTTTTGCAAATACACTATAGGACAACAAACAAAAGATGTTCCATACTAAAGTATATTTTATAAATAAGAGTTCATTTTGAATTCTATAGACTTAAAATAAGGAACAGCTCTCTCCAAATCAGCCTTGTGGAAGGTTCCTGTGACTATAAGGAAAAGCTAAAACATAAATGAGTTCTATTATAGAAGAAGCTATACATTTTCATGGCTTTGCAGCTTGTTAAATTTTCAGAATAGAAAAACCTGTGAAAAGAGAAGCCTTTAAGGTAGAAAAATTAGTATTAACCTATGAACAAATTAAAGAATTCAGATACAGTAAGTTGAATTTTGGACTCCTAATTCATAAATGCAATGGAATCCCATAACATAACTCCTTACCCATGGATTTAGATATTTGACAGAGTAGATCCTGACAAAGAAAGTACTTTAAGGTGGAAGGAAGTATTACCAAGTCGCCCTCTTTATTTTGCAGATGAGGACATGAACTTTTGGATGAGGAGCCAGAGAAGAGACTTGACTTGTTCAAGGTCACATTACCTAGATCTCAGTTTTCCTGACTCAGTTCACTGGCTCAAAGTTCTCACAGGAATGGTCATCATTTTGTTAAGACTTGGTATTGGTTCAGACTTTCTTTAAGATGCACATTTCTGTAGTAATGAATCATGTAAAACAAACTCTTGTAAATTTCACAAGTGCTCCTAGAAGCAAAGATGTGACAGCATCAGTAAGAAACCCAGGATAGTCCCAGGACCACAGCTATCTCTCACCTAGGGGCTCTTTCCTTCCGGTGAGTGCTCTGGAGACAACCACAAGGCTGACCTACCTTTTTTTCACCTGGCAGAGGAAAATTAAATAAATTGTGGGACTTGTCTCTCAAAACACAACATCAGTGCACATTTAGATCTATGTATATAGTGTAGGTTAATCTAACACAGAAGAGTTGGTAGTACCTCCTCAGACACTAGCACACACACAAAAGCTTTCCAAGGCCTTATCAATATGGTAAGATTCCTTTCTTTATTTGCTTAAAAAAGAAACATCCATATATGAGAGAATTACTGATACCATGTATGAAATGTGCCCAAACAAAATTTTTATCTCCCAAATGTTTTACTTATTTGCACCATGTAACCTGCAATTTAATGATAAACAGATAGAAGGGTAACACTGAATTTAGGGGCTAAGTTTTTTAGCATACTCTATCCATCAGTAGTTTTAGAAACAACATAGGCCCATTACTTGTCTAGTAACAGGCAGTCCTACATGAAGTCCTACCACGGTAGAAATTTAATGTGAGTTTTATTTCTACATGACAATTGTAGAGCTAGCTTCCTTTCTACTATGGATTACCTTTTAGTCATAAGTCTTGCTATGAAGACCATGA
The DNA here is from genome assembly GCF_030435805.1 of Mustela lutreola. NCBI lineage: Eukaryota > Metazoa > Chordata > Mammalia > Carnivora > Mustelidae > Mustela > Mustela lutreola. The sequence continues at coordinate 152,276,202 of NC_081290.1, read as the reverse complement.
AAAGAACTGAGACAATTTTCTGGAGTTGGCAGACAAAAACAGTAAAATCGACAAATTCTAACTACTTTAAAAACAATGGGGGGTACCTGGGTGGCTCAGTGGGTTTAGGCCTCTGCCTTCGGTTTGGGTCATGATCCCAAGGTCCTGGGATACAGCCCCACATCGGGCTCTCTGCTCAGCGGGGAGCCTGCTTCCTCCTCTCTCTCTCTCTGCCTGCCTCTCTGCCTACTAGTCTGTCAAATAAATAAATAAGATCTTAAAAAAAAAAAAAAAGGAAAAACGGCGTTCCTCTTGAAACCTGTCTCTTCACTGCATACTACTGAATTCATTAAATGTTTGTTCAACCCTCCATTTTATTTTAATAAGGAAGAAAAAGGACATGCACTTGAAGGCAGTGTTTGGTTTTGCTGGTTCGAACCTAGTTTCCTAAATCAAACTACCAAATATGAGTGAAAATTATATAAAGTTCATACCAGTACAAACTGTGGCACTTGGGAGAGTGACCTGCTTCTGCCAGATCATACACTCAAAGGAATGGAAGGCAGGGAAGTCAAGGCATTGAAGCTGGTGTGCCCCTTGCTGCATGGACTTCACTTCTGGAAGGGTAGCAGCTCTAGCCTCCTTTCCCTGTTTTGTCAGCCCCTGCTGACAAAAGTACGTTTACAAGGAAGTACATTTACAAAAGAGACTTGTAAGGCGATCTGATGAAGTTTCTTACACCTGGTGTACAAGTTGTCCTAAGGCAGAAAGCCTTTAAATATAAAGTACTGATTACTTAAGAATTTGACACTGCCGGGGCACCTGGGTGGCTCACTGGGATGGAGCCCTGCATTGGGCTCTCTGCTCAGCAGGGAGACTGCTTCCCTTCCTCTCTCTTTCTGCCTGCCTCTCTGCCTACTTGTGATCTCTGTCAAATAAATAAATAAAATCTTAAAAAAAAAAAAGAATCTGACACTACCGATCAACAATATACTTATTTTTTTAAAGTAATCTCTTCACCCAACATGGGGCTCAAACTCATAACCCTGAGATCAAGAGTAGCGCTCTTCTGACTGAGTCAGCCGGGCACCCCGATCAACAATTTACTATAAAGTGAAGACCAACAGAACAGGATTGATAAAATCAATCCATTCATTATCTCCTGCATGGTTTTGCTTATCATCAATACTGTCCTGCAAAATAATTACTTCTTGCTAAAAGGTACAGTCTGTCTTTAAAATGAGAACTTATTCTCTCCCAGGGGGAAGTCTGAACAAATAGCAAAGTAACCACAGACAACAGCATAGACTCTTTATAGAGAATCAGAGGTAACAATGCTTGAGGATTATCCTCCTATCTCCCTGAAGAGGGAGAAACACAACACAATACCTTGTATTTAGGGGTACTTACTACTTCCTCTAAAACTTAACACTTACTTCCTGTGTCATAGGTTTGCTGCTGTTTTTATTGGGAGTCAATCAAACTACTCAGGATAAATGACTCTAACTGCATTTTCCATCCTAGAACAGCAATGACATCAGAAAAGAGGGAAAGGAAAACCAGTTTGCCAGGGGTTGCAGTGATGGCAAGTAATTGGTAATACTTGACAAAGAACTTGTACATTAATGTCAGAGCTGAAAGGTTATCATACCAATTGTGTACAAGTTAAATTCTTTCATAGTAATACTACAGAGCAAATCTGGGTGGGGTATAGTCATCTTCCAAGGAAGATGTTTTGGTGACAAATTAGTTTCTATTCCTATAAGGAAGATAACTGCAGGATGGTCTCAAAATGGTTAGGACTATACATTAGTCTGATCTTTTGACCTTTCAGTGAATGACATGTCAAAGTAGGAACCAATAAAATATAATATTTGGGTGAGGCACTATTATGATTGGGATTTCTATGGTATACAGGTTTTAAAGTATAAAGACGATTTTTAAATACTTTCTATTCCTGAAATTACACAGTCCATTCAGACTTCCTTAACCAAAAGGCAACTAAAACAGAAACAGCATATTTACCCACCAAGTTCATATTCTACTATTCCAAGATCTTCAAACATCAAACACATATGTAAACGTTGATACATGCTGTGAATGTTTAGTCTATCCATAATGATTTCCTAATGCACTATAAGGGCCAGGATCACATCTGTTTTATTAATTACTGTATCTGTCAGTGTCTATTACAATAAGTAGAACCTCAGTAACTATTTGTTGAGTTTAAAAAACAAAATGCTCACTAGTTTTCTGAAGATTTTTCTATTAGTCCATAAATTATGTCAATATTAGTGTTTATAATATGATGCTTATAATTCTGCTCCTGGAATGAGTCATATCTTCATTGGTGATTCATTACATACAACACCAGTATTTCCCAAACCATACTTCATTTCTTTGTAAACTGTGGCCACAGAACAGAATGAAGAACGTGAGGTCTTTGTCCTGTTTAATTGGTTAAGGAACTAGAGAAATGAGGGTCTGTTGTTTGTATAAAATGAAACTACTGGCAAGTCTACATGGGGATGGGGAGAATTTTTAATCTGCCTCAAAAACACTGTGATAATTTCTTCTGGCTATTTCTGTTTGACCAGAAAGGAACCAGGAAGCATAATTTGCCAATTTTAAAATGCATTTAAGGACATTTCATCTTCTTACTGGCTATGAGAAATGGATTGGGATAACTTTACCTGTCAATAAGTGGGAAAGTTTTGTTGTTTTTTTCCTCAAATAGTCTAATGGATTGAAATGAGGTCATGTCCAGGCTCCTGCTGTCTTATATAAATGTTAAGAACTTCCTTTTATTTGCAGAGATACAGGAGGCGTAGTTCATTATGTTCTACCCGAGTCATTCCATAAGAAGTATGAAAGAGGTTGAACTCTTTTTAAATTCAACTTCCAGCATCCATTAATTCCAAAATTTATAGTGTATTCTTGCAGCATTTTCCATCCTAGAACAGCAATGACATCAGAAAAGAGGGAAAGGAAAACCAGCTTGCCAGGGGTTGCAGTGATGGCAAGACAACCTAAGGGAGGACAGAGTACATATATATTAGGTCCTCATTCCTTATAGACCAGAACAAATATTCAGTTTCACAGGACTCATCTTTAGTCCCACAAAGTGTTTTTTGTTGGGGTTGGGGGAGTGGCACAATGATCAGACTAAGGAAAAAACGTTATCAAGTCACTGGAAAGTCATTTTTCTGCTGTTTTTGAGTCATTTGGATTGGATCACTTTAAATCATCAAATTATTATTCATCACTGAATTGAACTGAATGCCTCACAACTTTAACAAAAGTAGGAAATACTGTATCATACCATTCCCTACTTTGAGCCCAATATGTCTCACAGGGAATACAGGGGTATAGCATTTTCTAATTAGGTTAAAGTTGTACAGTCTCCTTAAATACTCAGTCCAATCACGTTCAAGCAACATTTATTGATGTTAGATTTTCATGCATAGCACTGAGCTAGCCTAGGAGCCAGCTAAATATAACCAAACCCTAGCTTGTGGGAGCACATAAACTTCATCACTGAAGTACCAGGTGAAATTTACTTACTGGACAGTGAAATTATTCATTCTGGTAAAGATATGGCCCAAATTTTCTTCTTTAACAGAAGTCAGTAGAAAAACTGGATTTTATAATTTTATGATAATCCACTTTTATAATACAAGTCAGCAGGGGTAAATGGGTCAAAAGATTTCTTTTAAAAAAAAAAACCTGAATGGCTGGAATTTCAACATATTTCCTTGAACACACAGAAAAGGGAGTATGATTTAGGCTCTCTCTCTTTTTTTTAAAATTTATTTATTTGACAGAGAGAGATCACAAGTAGGCAGAGACGCAGGCAGAGAGAGAGAGGGAGGAGGAAGCAGGCTCCCTGCTGAGCAGAGAGCCTGATGCAGTGCTCGATCCCAGGACCCTGAGATCATAACCTGAGCCGAAGGCAAAGGCTTAACCCACTGAGCCACCCAGGTGCCCTAGGCTCTTATTTTTAAAAAAGGAAGGCTAAGAAGATATTTCAAAATAGTTTCAATTTTTAAAAATTCTTAACAATGTTTCACAAACATTAGACACAGGAACTAGAGTCACCCTGAAAATAATCTGAGTCCCTGACAGAAAAGTTCTACTGATGCTTTCTATGTGGGAGGAAAATGGATTAAGAGATTTCTTCCCCCCAATTATTAGAACCATCATACTTCTGCATGGGTGCAAATACAACTGCTTTGAGAGAGACAAATGTTGTAACTGTGGCAATTCAAGTCTTTTCCACAATCTAGAAGCAACCTGCTTCCAGCCTCATTTCCTGCCTGAGTGATCATACATTCCAGTTACCTAATTTTTCATGCCTCTATGCCTTTGCCAAGGATGCTTTTCTTCCTATTCCTCAGCCATCCAAATCACACTTTTTTTATAGGACCCTGCTTGACTGTTACCTCAGTGTTGCCACTCTCCTCTGTCCTACTGGACTTGGTACCCACCTCTTCCATGAGTTTGTTTTGTTTGGGGAGGGGGGCCTGATTCCTTCCCCCTCCCACCCAGTAGACTGAGGCCTATTGGTCTAATATGTTTAAATATGCTTCAGCACTCACTGGTTATAGTGCTTGTCACACACTATTCAGATGATGAATAACTTTAAGTAAAGAAATGCCAAATAGCTTTTTATTGGCTGAGGGTTAGGAATACAAAGAATAACTTCAGAAAATTTCATTTGAAGATACCCAAAATTCTTTTTGAAAGTTCCTACTTGTTTAATATTTCTGTGCTGAATATTTAGGAGTAGGAGGCATATATTAAACTCCTACATGTGTCCCCTGTACCATGCTTTGTACTTTACATGCACTGTCATTTAGTATTAAATCATAGCACTCCTATAAGATAGGTGTGATTATTATAGTCATTTTATAACAAGGAATTGCCTGAGGCTATATATAGCTAGTGAGTAAGACAGCCAGGACTGGAACCCCAGTCTTTCTAACTCAAATCTGTGTTCTTAACCACTGTATTTATCAAAAACAAACAAAAAGACAAAAAGTATCATAAAAACATACAACTATTCAACATTTGGGGGAAATCATTTTATAACCTCTCCCAATCTTTATCTTTGTAAATATGACTTTTTTGCATTATTGTTATAATGCAATTTTTCTTTCATTGCTCGACATTATTTTATTCACATTTTTGTTTGAATTTATATAGGACACATCTGTCATTCTATCATGATACTCCATTTAATAGACTGATCATCACTGACTCAGCCACTTCCTAAAAAGCTTTCATGGATGCAGGTAAAGAAAAAATTTTCTGAATTTCCTATCCAAACAAAATCACTATCTTGGTCAGACACATGCCTTCTTTAGTCCTACATGTGAAGAAGATATTCTCTTCAGTTAGTCCAATTAATTCAGAAGCAACATAACAAAGAAGAAAATGGGATGTAAGTTTCTTTGCAATTGTAAAGTACTTGAAGGAAGTTTTACTCTTAGAAATAGAACAGAAAATAGGAGAAGCAAATTTCTTCCAAGAGTGAGAACATTTTTTGTTCAATGCCGAAGATCGTGGCCTGAGCCGAAATCAGGAGTCTGATGTCCAACTGACTGAGCCACCCAGGTGCCACAAGGTACTCAGATATATTATGTGGAGATATATAATATGGAGATAACTGATCTTCTGACAGAACTGAGTTACCATGGAAGTGATTTAGTTCTTTGAAGTTAGATGTTAGTCTATTCATGTTGTTACACTGAGCACCAATTATTTTCCAAAGATTTTATTCTAAGATGGGAGTACTTTCCTATTAAAAGCCACTGGGTCTAAGAGAGAACAAAGTCTCCACACAAAACAAGAAATTAGAATCACAGAGTAATACAATTTGAGAACTTGAAAGATCCTTGAAAATTACAAAAGATTAACTTTCTGAAAAATATGATTACCAATTTGCTTTTTATTCTTATTATTTATTTATTTATTTTTTTAGATTTTATTTGTATTTTAGAAAGAGAGAGCCAGCATGGGGGGAGGAGCAGAGGAAGAGGGACAAGCAGACTCTGCGCTGAGCATGGAGTCTGATGTGGGGCTCAATCCCATGACTCTGAGATCATGACCTGAGGTGAAATCAAGAGGCAGATGTTTAACTGACTAAGCCACCTACGTGCCCCAACCAATTTGTTTTTTAAATGAAATTAAATAGGAGCATACTTTTTTAAGTAAGTGTAGGAAATACTAAAGTATATATATATCAGTTCACATTATAATCAACTAAGAAGCAACTAAGAACGAAGGCTTGATGGTATAAGGTGTGCTTAAAAGAAAAGTGTAAAGGAAGGGAAAAAGGAAGACTTACAGGGCATGAGGGCAGTAAGAGATGAATAAAGCAGCACAGACAAGAAAAAAGTCAGTGAAAAGCAGTAAGAGGACTTTTGTCTTAACTCATTTTTGCATTCTAATTCTTGGCATGCAGCTTAGCATAGAGCAGACATTCAATAAATGTTTATCAAAGAGGATAGAAAGAAAGGGCTGAGGGCACCTGGCTGGCTCAGTCGGAAGAACATGCAGTTCCTGATCTCGGGGTCATGAGTTTGAGCCCACGTTGGGGTAGAGATTACTTAAGTAAATAAATAAACTTTAAAAAAAAGAAAAAAGAAAGGACTGAGAAGTTCAATGAATATACTTCTTAGAAATCATTATATGGTTCACATGGCTATGGATTCAAAATGAGCAACTTAATCTCATTTCTTCTGTGAGTTTAGCTAAGTTCATTAACCTCTTGGTTAATTAACTACAGGTTTTTGGTCTAAAAAATAAACTAATTGAACTGGATGATTTTTAGGGTCTCTTCCTTATTCTCTCCCGAAATAGTAACCAAATATAGGTAAATAAAATCAAAGAAAGGTTCTTAGCTTAAATGCTGCTTAACCTAAATCAGTGGTCAACAGATGCAATTTATATATTTTTATACAACTAAGGCAAATTAGTCCCTTTATTGTTCATATGGTACGAGCAGTCATTCAAAAAAACTTCTAAATAGGTCTCTGTCAGAAGAGCAGTATTAGGAAAGCATTATAAGCTTTTCTGCCCAATTTTTTTTCTGGCTAGATATATCTTACTGAAATGAGCAGTGTCCCTTACTCCATAGATTTCTGTTTAGTATTAATGATAGCAAATAATACTGAGACACTGCATAAAGTAATACAGAAGGATACTTCTAAGAAAGAAAAGAGTGATTATTTTTCCATTTTACAAAGTAACAGGATTCTGTTCAAGAGACAGAGTTTTTTGTTTTTGTTTTGTTTTTTAGAGGGGAAAAAACATTATTAGGAGAACAAGCAGTTATTTCCCCCATTCTTTTATGGTAGATAAGGTCTCACACTATACTATACTAACAACTATATTATGCAATGCAAAACAAGAAGAAAAGAACATTAAAAGAAAATATGGTTTCATGGAATGGGAGTTGAAGTGGAGAAGACTTCCTGTGTAAAAAATTTTTAAATCACACAGTGATAATTAAAAGTAATAAAAGAATGATGGGATGTAGCACCATGAAATCAGGGTGGGTTAATATCATTTGGAGATTACTATAAAAGAACACAGAAGAAACAGATCTTCCAGAGCCACTTCAAGTATGAACCTATGGGACTCTTCTGTCTTTATTTTAATTACACACACACCCACACAAAGTACATACTATGTATCATCAGATCATCATAATTCAGCATAATTCAAAGTCAGAAGACTAGGAAAAGGAATGTTCCCTGCAGGTCAGGGTTTTGATGACCCGCAAAACACTAGCACGCTTGCACTGCAGTTGTCTGAGCCACACCCAGTCTGCAGTTAAATATAGAATTTAGTTTCTGGAACTATTGGTCTTTTTAACCTTCACAGTGCAACTATTCACTGAAAAAATTAAAAGTAAAAAGGAGAAAGGAAAGAGACTGAAACCAAAGTCCAAATACTAATAAACTGTCCTGGGAAGAGTTCCAAAATGCAGTAAATACAAGAGAATTAAATTACAGAAGCCTCAAGCAACGTTCTAGAAACACACTTTACAAACTGATTTGTCTCTTCTATGCTGATTCTACCAGGATGTATAACATACTTACATAAAATGTATTTGTGTACTAGATCCACGTCTTTAATTCAGATTATATATCCAGGCTATATAACATATCAGGTTAACAGCAGTTACACCAAATCTGGAGCTATGATTTAATTTTGGTTTGTTATAGTATTGTGGTTGTGATGCTATTTTTGCTCATGAGGAGGTACTGTTATCCTAAGAAGCTATTTTTAGATGCTTAAATTTTGAGGGAAGAGATACTCTCAAGCTAAAATTTTTAATACTGATTCTTTGTTGGGAGAATATTTCGGGTTTATTTTTAAAAGTTAATTTTGGAGACAGACAAAAGTTAAACAACAACAAAAAAATGTTTCCTCGTAATTTCAGAGGACTCTGGGCTTTAGTAATGATTTTGTTTTATATATTTTGTATTGATATATATTTTAAATTTATATTTATTTATTTATATCTCACTGAGGATGAAGGTGGAAAGAATTAAGAGGAGCAAAAAACATAGTATAGGAATACTGTTTCCATGAAAAAATAAAACATACAATAGTTTTAATCATAAACAGAGAGGTATTCATTTTGCCTCCACTTTCCTATGCCTGGAATCTAGACACAGATTCATCTTTCAGCTACACTGATGAAAATTAAAAGCAGTAAGTACCCTATATGCACAAATATAGCTCCAAAACGATTACTCTTAACCACTCTACACTATTGCTTCTACCTGTCACAGCTAGGTGCTCTTACATTTATTCTTGTATCTAAAGTCTTCTCCAAATTGTTTCTTCTCTTTCTATTGTACTTAATTGGGCTGAAAAACCTGTATAAGGAGATTTGATGTATTCTTTAATATATCTTCCTTGAAACCAGAATAGATGAACAGGTCGCATTCCTTTGTGTCCTGGTCATATCCTAGTACTCCAGAGCCACATCTGTTTCCACAGCTAAAAGAATACCCTGCCCAAACTGCAGAAAGGGTAAAGGAAAGGAAAAAAGAAAAGAGTACATTAGAAGTCTTGCTCCTAGGCCACAAAGCCTCCAACACTTCTGGCCATAAACTCAAAAGACGTTTCAAGTCAACTAGGTTTATCATCCCTCTAACTCCTATCATCCAGAAGTATCTCCTTCTCTGTCCCCAGCGCTTTGCCTCATATCTAGTGAATACTTTGTTGAATGAAATGAACCAAAGGATGGTTAGGTTTGCTGAATAAAAACCACATTTGAGTCTGACATTACATTATTTACACATGCAGCTATTTCTGACATTATGATATAGATATTTTCTGCCCTTGTGAATAGGTAAACTACTGGAGGTAAGCCTCCCTCAGGGCCAGCACAGAGCATACACTATATAAATAAATGACTGAATGAATAAATATTAGTCAATTATCTAATTCTATTTTAACCATTTTAATCTGGTCAGGTCCTCCTTAAACAACGATAACAACAATCTTTCCGATTATGGAAAATTTCAAATCTATATATGTTTGTGGACTCCTCTGAGTGCTTCCCTCTCCTCATTTAAACAGGAAGCACATCATCATGGGAATGAGGATGCGAGTTTGCAGAGAGAACAAAGTGTGAAATAATTCTTTAGAAGATTGGGAAAGACTGAACCAGGTGGGTCCAGTATACTATGATTGTCTGGCAGAATTAAAGAGCCACTTGAGGTTCATGGTCATGAATTTAAAATGAGATCAGTCCGCAGGGTTTTAAACTTTTCTCCAGCCATAGTTAGCTGCAAAAATGCAAAAACAGTATAAGCAAAAGTGCAAGATAGATTTGACCAGGATTCATTCATACCCGTGGTTTTAACTGCACCTGATGTAATGGTGCCTCCTAAGTCTCCATTTCTAAAGGCACTGAGTTCTCCTAACATCTTGAAGTGAGTTCACAGTCAAAGCTCGAAGTAGAAAGAACTTTAACGGAAAAAGAATACTGGCTCACCACTGGTTATGAGGAAGGCGTTCTACTGTGTGCTTTACAATACAGTGATCTCATAAAACTCTTCTCATAATAGCATCTCCATTTTATAGAGAACTGAAATTCTTAACATTAAGATGAAGCTGGGACTAATTGATAAGTCTATATGACTCTGAAGCCCATCCACTTCTTACTATATCATAATACTTAACTCTTCTTTTTAAAATATTGCAGTTGGGATTAAGAGATGTTGAATGAGGGACGCCTGGGTGGCTCAGTGGGTTAAGCCTCTGCCTTTGGCTCAGGTCATGGTCTCGGGGTCCTGGGATCGAGCCCTGCATCGGGCTCTCTGCTCAGCAGGGAGCCTGCTTCCCCCTTTCACTCTGCCTGCCTCTCTGCCTACTTGTGATCTCTCTCTCTGTCAAATAAATAAATAAAATCTTAAAAAAAAAAAGAGAGATGTTTAATGATTTGTCCAAAGTCAAACTATTTTCTAATAGTATAGATTCTGTCTCCCAGAGGAATGTTCTACGAACATCATCAGTATTAAGCTCTCTTCTACACTTTCTGCTTTGTCATCTCTATGTTCCATCTGTAACTAGGTTAGGCTGTTCTTTTCTTCATATTTTTTCTGATACCTATTACTTTCTATCCATTTTGTTTCCCCTTTGCCTTGAAATTACAGCTGGGGCGCTCATCATCCATGCATAGAAACTCTAACGGCCTCCTAGCTGGCCTCCACTTATCCTTCTTCCAATCCATTTACATGGCTAATCATGGCCACTTCCTTTCTCTGAGGCTCTTGTCTATAAACTGTAAATAATAAAAATATATACAGTACAAAATTTTGAAGGTCAATCGTCATACAGAATAATTATCAACAAGATCAATAATTATATAAACTATAAAATCCTACTCAAATGTAAGTTATTTTTGCCTTAAGATATATGAAGGCAGATACTACAGTTTATAATTATTTTAAATTTATTTTCCCTTGGCTCTAGGCATCTGGTATATGTGTTTAAATATATATTTGATTGGCTGATTTCTTGCCTATCTTCCATATTCCTACTAATATTACCTAATGGACCAATCTGATCAGGTACAATCTCCTTTATGAAAAAGCCTGAACACCAAAGCTGTGGGATAATTAAGCACGGTACTTACTTAATTATAGCATGCATAGTATGACTAAGTCTTGCATAATCAAGTAGAGATGCTCTTAATGAAAAACCCTATGCCCCGCCATGGAGAACTTCATGATAATCTAGAATATTCTTTCTCTGATTCTCTAATTAGTGAACTTCTATCATCCATCAAAACGCAGCCAGATTGTCATCATTTTGTTAAACTCTTACTCCTTCCTCTGTTGTTTGCATCTCATGGACCCACACACTCAAGTACTCATCCTTATAACAGCATTTACTCCTCAGTTCTATAATTGCTTATACAGTAGTGCTCCCCCCACGTTTGTGAGGGACTCTATTTCAGGGTAACTAAAGAGTTGATGAGGGAAAGTTCTTCTTTAGGGAGGAATTCAGCTAATTAATGCAGAAGAAATGAAAAAAATTGGAATACAACTGTTACAAAACCAAAAAGTGACTAGGAAAAAAATCATCAGTGGATGACAAAACAATGGTTTTCAATCTTGGCTGTACTTTAAAATCACTTGGGAACTTTTCAAATATACCTTTATCTATCTATATGTCCCAGTTGGTCAAGGGTAATGTCTCACTGATATTTTTAAAAGCTCCCAGGTGATCAGCTAAAGTTAAGAATCACTGCCCTCAAACTATTCACTAAATGGGGAACTTTCTAATAAGTGGATCAAGATGACAGCACTGAATCCCATGATTAATCTTATAGTTACTAAAAATGGGACAAGCAGACATAATGTGCATCCTTATATGATGTACTGTGAAGAACAAAGTAGCAGTTATGTGCCAAAAGAGCTAAATTAGAATCTAATGAGGACTGTAGATCTAACTACCAATCTACAGAAAATATGAGGTCACGTTAAGAGACACATATGAGGATGTAACTGGCCAAACTTAAACTGTGGGAAATTCAATATGACAAATGCCTTAGTATTTTTTTTTTAAGATTTTATTTATTTATGTGAGAGAGAGAGAATGAAAGAGAGAGAGAGAAAGCATGAGATGGGAGATGGTCAGAGGGAGAAGCAGAGACCCTGCTGAGCAGGGAGCCTGATGTGGTGGGACTCAATCCCAGGACTCCAGGATCATGACCTGAGCTGAAGGTAGTCGCTTAACCAACTGAGCCACCCAGGGACCTGCTTTAGTGTCTTTAACAAATAAACAGCATTGGGGCACCTGGGTGGCTCAGTGGGTTAAATAAACAGCATGAACAAAATGTGTGCATGTGTGTGAGAAACCATTACAAACTAAGAGACCCAAAAGACACAGCCACCAAATGCAGTGTGTAAAAATACATTTGATAAACAGGTAAATGAATGAATGAATGAATGAGTGAGTAAATGAATGCTAATAAAGAAAAAATCCAATCATTATAAATAATAAATTGTTAAATCATATACTCTGAAAAGCAGGGTGAGATGTGGGAAAGGATGCAGAAGTAAAATAACCATATGGGAACTAGTGAAATATTTATCTGTTTCTATAACCGTCATATAGAAAACTTTCTAAGATATTTCAGTGGACTTAATGTTTGGTTTTTAATTTATATTTCTCTTTGCCTTATGACTTTGAGTAAAAAGAAAAACAAAAGCAAATCATTATGGGGCAAACATAACCATTATTTTTTCAATTGGGGATGAGATACAGTTGTTCTGTATCAGAGCTGTCTAAAAAAATTTTCTACAATGATAAATATTCCATATAAAATTTTCTGTGATAGAAATACTGTCTAAAACTATAATCAGCAGCCATATATGACTACTGGACACTTAAAATGTGCTAGTGTGACTGAGGAACTGAATTTTAAATTTTATTTCATTTTAAGTAATTTAAATTTAAATAGATACTCATCGCCACCATATCAGACCGTGCAGTTCTATTTGATTACAACTCTTCTCTCTACCTGCAATATTTGCTCTTTCCTTATACCTAAGCAACTCTTACCACATCCCATATTATAAGATGTCACACCATGGTGACCTTTCCTTTCAAACATATATTACTATTACAGTTTTACCTTGATTTTTGTGATTATCTGATTAATGTCTGTGTCTCTAACCTGATTGTAAACTCAAGACTGCAGGAATTATTTACGTTCATGATCACATTGTAGTCACACTCATTTACTAAAGAAAATGCTATTATTAGATAACACTGTGTAGTTTAGTTTTTGTGATAATGAAGACTTTTCATTTCTCATAATTCCATGAAGTTTGATCTAAGATTTAGATCCTTAACACACACACACACCAGTGTATATATATATGATACATATATATATATGACAGTAGAGAAAACTGTATCATGAACTCCCAAATAAACATTACCAGGCTACAGAAACCATCAACTTATAGATACATTCTTTGTTTTATCCACACCCTTGCCTTTGCCTTTCCACTTTGTGTTACATTGAAGTAAATGAAAAATAACGTATCATTTCATATTATATTTTTCTAAAAGACAAGAACTCTAAATTTTTATAGATGTACCACCAATTACATAAAAGCAACCATTATCATAACTGAAACAAGAATCACCATTTATACAGTGTTCAAATTTCCTCAACTAGTTAATGTATTAAAAAAACTTGAAGAGACTTAGTTATTATGTTCTTAGGGTCTCTCACATCATGAACTTTGTTGATCTGAATTACCCATAGTATCAATTAACAGAACTTTGTTCCATATCTCCTACACACCTGGAGCTGGACATAGAGGCTTGATTTGTTTCAGCTTCAATTTTGTTAGAAAAACACTCTACGTGGGTGGTGGTATTTACATCCTCCAAGAGGTACATATTGCCTGGTTGTCTTTGTTAACAGCTATTCATGATCATTGTCAGATCTATTATTTCATTAGGAGTTTACAAAATGATGACACTGTAATTATATTATTCCTTTTTCATTTATTAGTTGGACATCCTTCATTAAAGAAAGCCTTTTTTGTTCATTAGTGATAAAGTCCATACACAAAACACAATTAAAGGCTCAGTTCTTTCCTTTTACCATTTTGAAATTTAGTTGGTCTCTAACATTTAGTCTCTAACATTCTTTAGGTGTGACCAATAATTTTTTTTAGTATCTTTATCACATATGGATTTTTAATGAGTTTGCTGGGTTTCAATCTATTACCACTGGTGTTACTACTAACGTTCAAATTATTTCCATCTTTGGATAAGGGGAGCCTCTTCAAGTTAGCTCCTGAGTCCTTTTGATATCACTCACCTATCTATAATGGCCTTCTTGCTTTAACAAGTTCTTGGTCTTATGATGTACATTTCTTGTTCCAAGTCTAGAATCAATCCACGGAGTGTTAATGGTACCTATGACCACAGTCTGGGCCCCAGGCCTCCTCATTTAGGCTGATCATTGTCTATGGGCTTTTTGAGTAAGTAAAGATGGAAAGTACACCCCTCCTTTTTTTTTTCAGGAGAAACTACAACAAATTCACATTATTATTTCTAATTCACATTCAAGATTTTAGGATTTCCCACCAAAATTATGGCTGGCTTCTCAGCAGAAGTTGACAAGCTGATCCTAAAATTAATATGAAAATACAAAGGATCCAGAATACCTGAAATAATCCTCAAAAAGAAGAAAGTGGAAAATTCTTATATCCAGATTTCAAAATTTACTATCGTAAAACAGTAATTATAACAGTGTGAAATATAGATCAATGGAACAGAAGAGAACTGAAGAGTACCCTCAAATTTACAGTCACTGATTTTTGACAAGGGTGCCAAGAGTAATCACTGGGAAAAGAAGAGTTCTTTCAACAGTATGGGACAACTGGATAACCACATGCAAAAGAATGATGTAGGGTCCCTACCTCACATAATATGCAAAAATTATCTCTAATGGATCAAAGACCTAAATGTAAGAGTTAAAAGTATAAAATGCTTGGGAAAAAAACACAAAAGTAAATCCCGTGCTTTGATTTAGGCACAACTTTCTTAAATAAGATAATAAATGTACAAGAAGCAGATGAGAAAATAAACTGCACTTCATGAAAATTAAAAGCTTGCATGCTCCAAAGGTCATCACTGAGAATATGAAAAGTCTATCCACAGAATGGGAGAAAATATTTGGAAACCATGTGCATCAGACTACGTTGTCTGCAAGAGACTCATTTTAGACAAAAGATACCTCCAGATTGAAAGTGAGGGGATGGAAAACCATGTATCATGCTAATGGACATCAAAAGAAAGTTGGGGTGGCAATCCTTATATCAGACAAATTAAATTTTAATCCAAAGACTGTAATAAGAGAAAGATACTATATCACAATTAATGGTCTATCTAACAAGAAGATCTAATAATTATAAATATTTATGCCCCTAACATGGGAGCAGCCAATTATATAAACCAATTAATAACAAAATTAAAGAAACACATCGATAATAATACAGTAATAGTAGGGGACTTAACACCCCACTCACTACAATGGACAAATCATCTACACAGAAGATCTACAAGGAAACAAGGGCTTTGAATGACACACTAGACCAGATGGACTTCACAGGTATATTCAGAGCATTTCTTCCTAAAGTAACAGAATACACATTCTTCTCCAGTGCACTTCGAAAATTCTCCAGAATAGACTACATACTGAGTCACAAATCAGGTCTCAAATGGAACCAAAAGACTGGAATCATTTCCTGCATATTTTTAGACCACAATGCTTTGAAACTTGAACTCAATCACAAGAGGAAATTTGGAAAGAACTAAAAAACATGGCAGCTAAAGAATATCCTACTAAAGAATGAATGAGTCAACCAGGAAATCAAAGAAAATTTTAAAAAATTCATGGAAACGGGGGCACCTGGGTGGCTCAGTAGCTTAAGCATCTACCTTCAGCTCAGGTCATGATCTCAGGGTCCTGGGATCGAACCCTGCATTGGGTTCCCTGCTCAGTGAGGAGCCTGCTTCTCCCTCTCCCTTTATCTGCCACTCTCCCTGCTTGTGCTTGCTTTCTCTCTTTCTGTCAAATAAATATATAAATAAATTTGTTTATGGAAACGAATGAAAATGAAAACACAACTGTTCAAAACCTTTGGGACGTGGTTAGTATACAGCAATACAAGCCTTTCTTAAGAAACAGGAAGATTCTCAAATATACAACCTAACTCACGTTATACCTAAAGGAGCTGGAGAAAAACAGCAAATAAAGCTAAACTCAGCAGGAGTAGAGAATTAGTAATGATTAGAACAGAAATCAATGAAATCGAAATCAAAAGAACAGTACATGGGATCAACAAAACCAGGAGCTGGTCCTTTGAAAGAATTAATAAAATTGATAAATCCCTGGCCAGAATTATCAAAAAGAAAAGAAAAGGGCTCAAATAAATAAAATCATGAATGAAAGAGGAAAGATCAAAACCAAAATGAAAAAATACAAACAATTATAAGAACACATCATGAGCAACTCTATACCAACAAACTGGACAATCTGGAAGAAATGGATGCATTTCTAGAGTCATTTAAACTACCAAAACTGAAACAGGAAGAAACAGAAAACCTGAACAGACCCATAACCAGCAAGAAGTTGAAGCAATAATCAAAAACCTCCGCAAAAATAAAAAGTCCAGGACTGGGTGGCTTTCCAGGGGGAATTTAACCAAATATTAAAAGAAGAACTAATACCTAGTAACTAAATCCTAGAAGAGAACACAGGTACCAACCTCTGTGACCTCAACTGCAGCAACTTCTTGCTAGACACATCTCCAAAGGCAAGGGAAACAAAGGCACAACTGAACTATTGGGATTTCATCAAGATAAGAAGTTTTTGCACAGCAAAGAAAACAGTCAACAAAACCAAAAGACAACAGAATGGGAGAAGATATTTGCAAATTACATATCAGATAGAGGGGTAGTACCAAAAATCTATAAAGAATTTATCAAATTCAACACCCAAAGAACAAATAATCCAATCAAGAAATGGGCAGAAGATATGAACAGACTTTTCTCCACAGAAGATATTCAAATGGCCGACAGACACATGAAATTATGCTCTACATCACATGGCATCAAGGAAATACAAATCAAAACCACAATGAGATACTACTTCATCACAACAGTCAGAATGACTAAAATTAACAAGTCAGGAGATGACAGATTGGTGAGGATGCAGAGAAAGGGGAATCCTTTTATACTGTTGGTTGGAATGCAAGGTGGTACAGCCCCTTGGAAAACAATGTGGCAGTTCCTCAAAAAGTTGAAAATAGAGCTACCCTATGACCCAGCAATGGCACTGGTAGGTATTTACCCCAAAGATAAAAATGTAGTGATCTGAAGGGGCACTTGCACCCCAACATTTATAGCAGCAATGTCCACAATAGCCCAGATGTCATCATTAGATGAATGGATAAAAGAAGACGTGGTCTATATAAATAATGGAATATTAGTCAGCCATTAAAAAATGAAATCTTGCCATTTGCAATGATGTGGATGGAACTAGAGGGTATTATGCTAAACAAAATAAGTCAATCAGAGGAAGACAATTACCATATGATCTCATTTATATGTGGAATTTAAGAAACAAAATAGAGGTTCATAGGAAAAGAGAGGAAAAAAATAAAGCAAGATGAAATCAGAGAGGAAGACAAAGCCTAAGAGACTCCGAATCACAGGAAACAAACTGAGGGCTGCTGGAGGGGGGGAGTAGTAGGAGGATGGGGTAACTGGGTGATAGACATTAAGGAGGGCACGTGATGTGATGAGCACTGGGTATTATGTAAGACTGACGAATCACAGACCTCTACCTCCAAAACTAGTAATGCATTACATATTAATAACTGAATTTAATTTTTTAAAAGATTTTATTTTTTTATTTAACAGAGAGAGAGAGAGAGATCACAAGTAGGCAGAGAGGCAGGCAGAGAAAGAGGGGGAAGCAGGCTCCCTGCTGAGCAGAGAGTCTGATGTGGGGCTTGATCCAAGAACCCTGAGATCATGACCTGAGCCCAAGACAGAGGCTTAACCCACTGAGCCACCCAAGCGCCCCCTGAATTTAAATTTTAAAAATTCAATAAATAAAATGTCAAGGTACCAAAAAAAGTATTTGAAACCATGTATCTTATAAGGAACCCCTATCTAGAACATATAAAGAATACTTACAAATGAATATAAAGACCACCCAATTTAAAAAATGAGCAAATGATCTGAATAGACATTTCTCCAAAGATGAAACAGAAATAGCCAATAAGCATATGAAAAGATATTCATCATCACTGGTTAGAGAAATACAAACAACAATCACAGTGAAAATCTACTTGTTCACATACTAGGAAGATTAGAACCAGTAAGACAGCAAAACAAATGCTGGTGAGAAACTGGAACCATCATATGGTGCTCAATGGAATGTAAAATGGTATATATGCTTTGGAAATTGTCTGGCAGTTTCTGAAAAGGTTGAACACAGTCACCATATGACCCAGCAATTCCGCTTAGTACACAAATTTCATTGATGGCAGCATTACCAATAATAGATAAAAAGTGGAAACAACCCCAAATGTCCAACAATTGATGACTAAATAAATTATGAGTGAATAAATGAATGAAATCATAATAAATGAAATGAATGAATAAAATATGGCATATCTATAGAATGGACTGTTCTTTGGCAACAAAAAGAAACAGAATACTGAAATGACCTACAACATGGATGAACCCTGATAACATTATACTAAGTGAAAGAAGTGAGTCAAAAACAGCCAGGTTTGTTTGATTCCATTCATATGAAATGTCCAGACTGGCCAAATCTATATACAGGGAAAGCAGATTAATGGTTATGTAGGGTTGGGGAGGATGGGGGAGAAAGGAGGGACTGCTACTGGGTACAAGAGTTTTTTGGGGGGTGAAGAGAATATTCTAAAAGTGATTGTGGTAATAGTAGCATAATTGTAAGTACACTAAAAAGCACTGAGTAGTACATTTTAATTAGGTGAACTGTATCTCAATAAGGCTGTTATTAAAAAATACAAACAAGATAAATTTCTGTATGCACACACATACAAAAGATTATAGTGAAACAAGATGGGATTGGGAGGGAGACAAACCATAAGTGACTCTTAATCTTACAAAACAAACTGAGGGTTGCTGGGGGGAGGTGGGTTGGGAGGGGGGGGTGGAGTTATGGACATTGGGGAGGGTATGTGCTTTGGTGAGTGCTGATTCACAGACCTGTACCCCTGGGGATAAAAATACATGTTTATAAAAAATAAAAAATTAAAAAAAAAAGATTATAGTGATTTACTTAATTATTTTATGTTTATATGTTCTACACTGAAAAACTTGATTCCTAATAACACTATGATTGTCTTGCCTATATCTGTATCTACACAAATAAAAATAGTACCTGAATAACATTATCAATATTACCAACATTAGTAAAAGCAAGGTAAGATTTTTTTGTAGTTCTTTTTATTCCTAAGCTGTATCCCACCAAGACGCACAGTCAAAATACTGTGTTATAAAGTTATTCAACACAGTTCATGAATGTTTAGGTCATACTTTTGTTTCCTTTTAGTTTTTTTTAGGGGTCACCTTCCCCCCATTTCAAAGTAATCTTGTTCTATAATTACATAAAATATCTATATGGTTACAATGTGAAAACATGGTATATTTAGATGAGTTGAGCTTCTATTCTTGTTCCCTCCAATCTGTGTTTTTTTCTCTTCTATTGGTAACCATTTTATTTATTTTATGGTGTACTCCTTCATCTTAAAACAAATAAGGAAACACATAAATGATAGCCTACTATATACAACTGACACTACTTTTTTTAACATTATATTCTGAAGATCACTGTATATAAAAAGTATTCATTCTGATGGATAGAAAAATGTGAAAAAGCCTTACAAAATATTTCATAGTGATAGTACAGAAGGACACAGTATGATTTTCATTCTGTAGAAAGGAAAACTCATTCCCTTTGCTGCTGTGTAGCACTCTATTATTTGAGCCTGGGCATTCAACGTATAATTCACTGTAATTTATTCACCTAGTCCACTACTGATAGACACACAGGTTGTACTCAATATTTTGATATTATTGCAAACAGGGATGCTGTACTTACACTTCTGTCAGTTTATCTCTGGGATCATTTTCTAGAAGTGAGAATGCTGAGACAAAGGGCAAACCCGTGGGTAACTGTCCCCCAATACTATCAAAATCCTGTCCATGGAAGTTGTTACACTTTGCATTCCCACAAGCCATGTATGAGAGTGGCCATTTCCCTACAGCTCAATCAATGTGATAGGAGAAGAATAGTGTCTCAGTATAATTTTAATATGAGTTTCTCTTACTATGAATTAAACTGAACATTCTTTCATATGTTTAAGAGGCATCTGCATTTGTTTTTCTGCAGGTATCTAGTTTCTACAGAGTTGGTGGTCTTCTCTTTTAAAAGTTGTTTATATATCACAGATAATAATATGAAGCAAATACTTTTTCCAATTTTTCTTTTTCTTTTTTATTTTTACCTTGTTTGTAGATATTTTTCTCCCCAAAGCTTTTTTTTTAATGTAAATAATCAAATTTATCAATCCTTTCCCATATTTTGGATTTTGAGTTCTAGTTAGGAAAAATTTTACCATTTCCAGGGGACCTGTATTTTCTTCTACTATTTTATATGGATTCACTTTTTTTGATTCATTCAAAACTTGTTTGGTGTATGGTATGAAGAATGAATGATTTTTGACTTATACTAATATATTTGAGTAAGCCTATGAGTTTGCTGGCTTTATAGTCTATGCATGTGTATTTATCCACCAATTCAGTATACTGAAAAACATCATGCATTGCCAGAGAATTTTATATTCCATGTTAGAAAATAAAAAGTTCCACTTTCACAGAATGAAATCATACCATGATCTACTGCTATTAAAATACTCTGAGAGGCTTTTGCATTTTTGCAACTACTGGAATAAACTACATACTTTCTTACTGGTTGAGCCACGTAAGATAAAATAAAACCAAAGACAACCAATTCCTGGATTAAAGGCATTTATTAATTAAAATGAAGGTTAAAAGGTGAAAATTAAGATTAAATGAGAGTTTTACACAGGGTAAGTGCTCATATCTTTTTTCTTCTTAAAGTGGGCTCCATGGCTAGCATGGAGCCCAATGTGGGGCTGGGCTTGAACTCAAAACCCTGAGATCAAGACTGGAGCCAAGATCAAGAGTCACCGGCAGCCTCAATATCTTTGTAACTGATATTTGATCAGTGTGATTCTGTGGGCAGTTTGGTTGCTTTGGAAACGAGGTTAAATTTTGAAAATGTATTAGGAATATCACCTTTCATTATTAATATTATCAATTTTAACATTAATCTGATCTCATACTGACATTATATGATAAATGTATATTGGTATCGTCATGAAAAAATTAAATGGCAGAATCAGTAGCAAAATCAGAGCTTACAACCAAAGCTTGTTTTGTACCTGGGTGGAAAATAGATAATGCTGCAAATAATTTAAGATTGATATTATTTAAATTCATTTCTGTTATATAGTAAGTTCTGAAGAAATTTTCTGAAACAATCACAGTTTCTAAAAGAGAAAAATAAAGCAGATTTTAAATGTCAGGGCTCTGGAACAAAAAAGTCTTACTCTTCTACTTTAACTGCTCAAGCATATAAGGATTCATTATTCAATGAATGGCTTCTACTAGAACTTACAATAAAGAAACTAAGGAAAGCAACATATAACATCAATGAATAATCTACAGTCTCTTTAAGCAAACTTTTTAATTTCAACCAAATCACAAGAACAAAAACCCAGGCCTCAACTTTCACATTTTCAATCTCTGTCTACTTCAGGTAGTGATGTCTAATGAGCTGGGAGATAATCAGAAAAGAGGCAGAAAGAGAGATGGCAAAAGTCCCGGATGACATATGGTTCACCAGTGGCTACTGAAAAACTTCATTTTATAGATGATGAAGTTACTGCTCAGAGTTTGTGACCTGGACAAAGTTGCATAGCTGGTTAAATGCCAAAGCCAAACCAGGGTTTCAGTCTTTGACTCTAAAAGTCAAATGTTCTTTCCAGTTTGCCATTCGACAAGTCAGATTAGATAACTGGGGAAAAAAGTGAAACTGGTTCAATGTAAATATGTATTTTATGTTACCTTAGAAGTTAAACCCAGTTTTAAACATTCAATTCCATTCTTTTCCATTATTTAAATTATTGAGAAATCTCAATATGAAAATCCAATTGTTTTTACCCTTGCCTAATATAT
This sequence comes from Mustela lutreola, assembly GCF_030435805.1. Lineage (NCBI taxonomy): Eukaryota > Metazoa > Chordata > Mammalia > Carnivora > Mustelidae > Mustela > Mustela lutreola. Next base: position 152,253,834 of record NC_081290.1, on the reverse strand, counting down.
TCTTTTTCTCTATATTTAATCTTAGGAAGTAAATACTTTTCTAACAGAAAACATTACCTTATTGAATATAAAACTCTTCATTGAAACAAAATTCCATACACATTACTTACAGGTAGGAGACTAAAAGGGTAATTCTACTACAGGATCACCCTAAATATACTGAACATTTAATAATCATATTTAATTAATTTATACCATTTCAGATAGGAAAACTGAAGCTAAGGCCTAATTCCAGTCTAAAACATACTGAGTACTTACTATGGATCAGATACTGGTACTAGAGTCAAAAGATAAATTACCAAATCAAAGTAAAAAACACGTATTTTGAACCCTTGGGACTAAGCTTATTTAAGCCACACTCCTGATTGAAAGAAGTAAAATTTTAGTGGACTCTTATGTAAGTATTCAATATTTTTGATGAAAATAAGACTTTGAAGAGTGTTTCTAAAATACAATATAAAGATTTAAATTAAAAAATTCTTCTAAAGTTTCTGAAATTACTGAGAACACTATTAAGTTATATTCACAGATGCTAAGTCCAGTTTTATGACTTCTCATTGGTAAGATCATCTTATTTCAATAATATACATTTATAATATTCCAAAATACATTTAGAGATAGAACCTAGATCCCAAATTACTTGTCTGAAATGAAACTGTCCCAAATCTATCTAAGGTTTCTCTCTTTCCTAAGGTTGGGAGATTGCTCATGGGAAAGGACACATGTACCTTTCCATTACAGCCAGGCACTCCTTTCTCCAGGTAAATCGACTCCCTCGTCGTAGTCGGAAGGTGCCAGATGTGGCAGAGACTGGGGGAGGTGTTTGTCTCCACTCTGGGTCCTCTATTGGAATGGGGGCTGGTCTCATACTTAGTGTAGCCCCTGAAATAAACAAGACATTTTTAGCAAATATCTTGCAATTTACTAAAACCAATGACAAATATAATCATGAACTCGACAACGATAAATTTTTGTCCTTCCATTGGAAATTGCAAGCCAAATACATTTGATATTTACATTAAAAAAAAAAAAAAGTTCCCTGGGCCTCTCATAGTGCCTGCCCCATGCCAGTGCAAACTGTTGCCTTGAAACCATTGCCTACTCTTTATGCCACAGGCTATGGGTACTGAAGCAGTTTGCAGTTTGGGGGAAAAATAATTTGACCCAAACAAAAATCCAAAGGGACAAAAACTTTTCCTTAAAAAGTTTATCATTAATTACTTTAAAATGTCTTTTTTTTGGGGGGGCGGGTCACTTGTCTTTTATCTTTGTTTATGTCATCTTTTGAAATTAAGCCCAAAATCTCTCTTTAGGGAAAAAGGGAAGTATGGTCTTTGGACCAATGACAACTTAGAGTATCTTCTGAAAAATCTTTCTTGAAATTTCTATCTGACAGTTTTAACTCTTTTGAACAATATATACTCTATGATCAGAACTTTTCATTACCATTCAAAGGACTCTTCTTATTAAGAAAATGGAGCCCTTAAAGAATGTATGCAAATAGGAGATGAATTTAAAATAACCCTAATTGTTGTAAACTCTCAAAGAAAAAAAAGTCAAATGTAGCATCAAAGACAGTAAGTAGTATTTGACATTATTTTAGTCTACTAGTTAACTAAAGTCAGATCTCCATAGGTCTACCATGTGTAAAAGCTATACTGTTTTCTGTTACCTCCTGAATGTAATAAAAGCAATGGGGGGAAATGTAATTAGGAATTTTATTAATTTAGACTAGCCTTTTCTCAAACAATGAACTGCTGATGACATATGTATTCATTAGTTCACCATTTATCAACACCCCCCCACACACACACTTTTTTTTTCGCTTGCTCTAGGTTAGAAGCTAGGGGGGAAAAACCCCAAAAAAACAAAACAAAAAAACAAAAAACCCAACATTGTCTCTGACCTCTGTAGACTTATTTCAAAGTATTTAAATATAACTTGGTATGTGTTCACAGACTTCAGTCCCTGGATTTCCCACTGTTCCTTCATTCTGTATATTGTTAAATTCATCTTCCCAAAGCATAATTATGATCATAGCATTCCACTGACCAAAAGCCTTGAAAAAGTTCCCACAGCCTATGGAATAAAATATAAACTCTTAACATTGACCTAGAAAGACAGGTTAGAAATTGTTAGAATTATGTGGAATAATGCACATATTAATAAATATGTATTTATTTCTTCATAACAAGAATTATACCTTATTTATTGTACCTTGTAATTAATACCTTGGGTAGTATTTCTACCTTACTACATATAGATCTCTTTGTAGATCCCCCCTAATAGCTACATATTTATAATCTGTTATATAGAGGCCCAATATTTTAGCAAATCCTGATCTTCCTCTCCAAACCTGTTGTCTTGCAGCCCTTTCCATCTGAGTAAATGGCATCTCTATTTTTCAAATTGCTTGACTCAAAATTCTCAGATTTATCTTTGACCTCTCTATTTCTCCTACATAACATATATCTAGACCATAGCAAACCCTGTTAATTTTATCTTCAAAGTATATCCAGAATCAGGTCCGTTTATATTACTTCACTTAGCTTTAGAATAAGCCAGCATCAACTCTGTAAAGCTTAACTTTCTGGAAAGGTTCCAAACATGGCCCTTCATAATAAGTCTCACCTCCTGGTAAACATCCTCTTGAATTCTAAGCTGGTCCTATTATATGTTTTGACAGCAGAAAATGGAAACAGTTTGAGGCTAGGTCATAAGACCCTTTGCAGCTTCTAACTAGATCTTCTGTAACGCTGGTTCTGGGGGAAGCAAGTTGCCATAAAAGAAGTATGACTAACCTGAGACTACAATACTGTAAGGAAGCCCATGTTAGCCACATGGAGTGAAAGATGCCCAGCCAACCCCCAGGTGCCAACGTTGAGGGGAACAAAGCCATTCTGGGTATTCCAGTCACAGCAGAAACCATGTAGAAAACTGTATAACCCAGCAGATGGAGAAATAAGGCCCTAGGCATACACTACCAATACAGCCATGTGGTAGTTAGCCCCCAAGATGGTTCCAAAGGATCCCTGCCCCTGGTGTTCACCCTGTTGTGTAGTTTCTTTCCATACGATATACCAGGATTAGTGTGTGTGTGACCAATAACATGTGGAAGAAGTGATGATATGTCACTTTTGCCATTAGATTACAGACTACATCATGGTGTCTGTTCTAGATCCTCTATCTCTTAGATCACTTGCTCAGGGGAAAAACAGCTGGCAAATTGTAAGGACACCCAGGGAGTCCAGGTGAGAGAACTTGAAATCCCTGGCAACAGGCAGGAAGGAAACTGGGGCCTGCCAACACTCAATGGTAGCGGTCAGTGGCAGATTGTCCAGGGGCTCACAGCTCGACTACAACCTTATGAGAACTCTGAGCAGAACCATCTCAGCTAAACCACTCCTGGATTTGCCACCCACAGAAACTGTGAGATAATAAATGTTTGCTGTTTTTAGCTGCTCAGTTGTAGCTTAATATGTTGTACAATCATATAAAACAAATATGAGATATTATAACCATCTCCAGTTGTTTATTTCCCCACATTCCCCAACATACTGAGTACTATGAGTATTATTCTTCACATTTATAAATTTGGCAGGCAAAAAAATTTCTTTTAATATAGAGATTTCACTATTGGTAAAATAGTATCTTTTGTTTACTGAACTTTATATATCTTTTCTTGTGAATTTGTATCTTTTATCTTTTCTTTTGAGTTATTTATCTTACTGGTGTATTGAAACAATACCAATTGCTAGTCACACAGATTGCAACTTTTTTTCCAGTTTGTCTTTTTATTTATGGTGTGCTTTCTGATCTTAAATTTTATGTAGGCACATTTGTCACCCTCTTCTTTTGTGGTCAATATGCTTTGTATCATTCAGAATATTTTTATAGTTTTCTTATTGTTTAAACCCTTAATAGATACATGATTTCCTATTGTATATGATGTAAAGTAATTATTTAACTTCTTAAGTATTAACTTCTTCCTCAAATGGACAAGTATGTCATCACACAATGCTTTAGAGATTCATGGCTTAAATGTATGGCAGACTATGGCCAGCTGCCATAGTTTAAATAAAGTTTTATGGGAACATAGCCATACTCACTCATTTACATGTTGAATTTATATCAAAGTTTTACATATACATTGCATTTGCATCAAAGTTAACAAAGTTTAGGCATAAGGAGAAAATAGAGGGTTGGAGGATTTCAAAGTCTTTGTTTTGGTGCTTTTCTAAATGCAAGCAGGAATTTCAGCATAATAAGGGCTCTGGAATCTACCTAAGTTACATTATGTAAATTTTGCTCACTAGTGATGATAAGAGGGCCAAAGCAGAGCCAAGCAGATATCACTGCTGAACAAGACAGAGGTAAAAACAGATTGGGCAAGGCAGTAGGTCCCCTCATTCAAAGCCTGGTTTCTGTTAAAAGGATATTTTTAGGGCTTTAGTGGGTGAAGGATAGGGAATAGGTGAGTAAATTATAATTAGTAGGTTGCACTGTAACTATGGCATCTTTTCTTAGTTAAGGGATAAGTAGGTATAAATAAAAGAATACAAAGAATCTTAATCATGGTAGTGGGGTTTATTGGTCATGTAACTATTTTTCTTTATAATATTCTGTATTATACAATTTTTCTATACAAAGGAAATTTAGGTGAAATAAATTAAAATACTTCAAAAGAAATCAAGGAAACTTATGCACAGATGGGTGGAAACTCAGTAATTTCAAACTCGTAAACATACTGAATTTGAAACATAATATTATCACATTACTTTTGAGGTTTTTTTCCCCTTGCTCCTTTTTCTTTTTCAATGTAGCAGTATTTAAAAATAGCACAAGCAGCATTCTGGAAACACTCCAATAAACACGGATTTGTTCTAGAAACCTTAGTTAATCTTGCTCTAGTTAAAGCGATGGAGAGCAATGAATAATCCAAAAATGGGTTCAAAATTATAGACTCTGACAGAAAAATACAAAGATACTAGAATACAGAAACAATGTAACTTTAAACCCCTCTGAAATAAAATACGGGATTTCTGGATTGGCTATGAAGAACCCACTTTTTGTTTCTCCTTACAGTAATTTTCCTTCCAGAAACATTTTTTTCCCCATCTTGTATCTGGGCTCTCATTAAGAACAAAACTTTGCACATTAATCCAGCAACTCTAAACCCAAGAGGAAAAAAGTCTTTTCCTAATTTGCTGATAAATTTCTAATTTTGATAAATGTTCTCTTTGCATATATGATAATTTTCCTATCAGGTTTACTTCTGAGTGAGCCTTTGCCAGTCAACTAATAGAATATGACTACAAGCATGTCATTACTATCCTGTTCACAGAAATTAGCTTCTCCAAAAGTAATTTTTCATCATCCCCTATGTCACACACATGATTTCCCTGAGGTTCTGACACTCGGCAATAGTGAAGGGAGGAGGCATTACTTCTGATCTCCAAATTTACTTCATATGTTTGCTGTATGAGCCTCCTGGCAAACTTTATTTGTTTAATTTAGAAATAGGCAGAATCAGTGCCATGAGCCAAGAGGAACTCAGCAAACCCTGTCTGCTATAGTAATGTTTAAATTAGACAAGGGAAAAGATTGCTGAGCTTAATTTGATTAAATAAAGGGGTTTCTGATGTCAACCATGCTGAATTTAGTACCCATTTCTTTTAAAAAATGGGCATTTTCTTGTAAATGTTTTCATAAGAAACAAGATAAAATGTATTTGATCAGTTTCCATCAGTCTATTTTATTCATACTCCTTGGCAGGCTTTGGGGTATGCTGTGAAATTCTAATGATGGGTCTGTTTATCAGAGAACTACAATGTATCTATTGGATTATCAGTAAAAATAACCTAAATACCACTCTATTATTTTTCTTGCTGAGTTCACTTCAAGAGAGAAAAAAAAAAATCCTGCATCTAAATAGATCCAGAGTGAAGAGGTTGAGAAATAGAAGAACTTCAATGACGATATACAGAGAGAAAAGCACTGAGCCCAAGAATAGAGATAGAGAATGTAGAAACATTTTTTTATTTGTTTTCTAAATACTTACATTTAGAGAAAAGAAAAAAAGTACTTTTTCGTTTTGTGATTTTCCTAAATTTTGCATTTCCCCCCCAGAATTTAGCAATGGGACGGTACCATTTACATTTATTCCGATGAGCAAGCAAAATTTGTGAAATAAAATCACTTCCTATTAATAAGGAGGTCTGAACCACGTGAACCTAGGTTCTTCAGTTTTTTTATATCTTGAAAGCTGTTAACAAAGCAGATTAATCTCATTTCTGCCTCTCTCTCATTCCTTCCCTTTCTTCTTTCCCTTCTCCCTCCCTTTCTCCTTTTCATGAAACTTTATATGTACCTTTTGAATACATAGTGGAAGTACAAAATTCATAAAGACACAAAAGGCTATACAGTTAACAATCCCCCTGCCATCCTGTATTCCCAGTCTCTCAAAACTTCTACAGAGCCTTCCTTAGCTCCAAATACAGTCTGCTAGAGATGTTCTAATGTTTACATGAGCATATACATGTATGTGTTCCTTCTATGTAAATGACAGTATACTGGATCTATTGTTTTGCATCTTACTTTATTCCCTTATGAATTTGATATTACTACATATAAATTCAATTCATATAAAACCCTCCTTTAAAAAAATATCTATATAGCCTCCATACTGTTCCATTGTACAGACATATCATTTATTTAACTGGTTTGTGACTGAGGGACATTAGGCAGATTCCAATCACTTCTGCACTGACCTGCAAGGAAGATTCTCATGTACTATAAGCACCTAATGACTGTATAAGTTATTTTTAGGTGCTAACATAATTTTAGTTCATCAAGATGATCCAAACAGAAGAATAGTTTCAAAGTATCCATGGAGAAGAAACAATACAATTCTTTAGCTAAAATGAAAGGTTATTTTATTTTTTAAAAATTTATTTATTTATTTGACAGAGAGCAAGAGAGCGAGAGAGAACACAAGCAGGCCAGGAGACAGAGGGAGAGGCAGACTCCCTGCCAAGCAGGAGCCTGAAATGGGGCTCGATCCCAGGACCTTGGGATCATGACTTGAGCCAAAGGGAGAGGGTCAACCAACTGAGCCACCCAGGCACCCCTCAAAGGTTATTTTAAAGTCAACAAAGCCTCACTTAGAAAGAATTCTATCAAATTAGGTCTTACAATAAAGGTAAAAATGCAAGGAGTAACTTCTAAACATTAAATTTTAGTCACTAATATCTGATTACTGTTGATGCTATGAAAACTACCAACTGACAATTACAAATTATCCTCTTCTCTTCAGCTAACATGTCCTATAGAACCCTTATGGACTTGGTTTACAAATAAAAAACAGAAAGTCCTTTAAAAAAAGATAATCAGCAAAACTTCACTGAAAACCAAATGCATATAGTCAGGGGAACTTATTCTTTTTTATTTATTTTTAAATAAACTATACACCCAACATGGGGCTTGAACTCACAACCCCAGATCGAGAGTCACATGCTCCACCAGCTGAGCCAGGCCAGGAATTCCTAGAGGGAAGTTATTCTTAAAAGGAAAGAAAGCAACTCCTCATCAACAGCTGGATGAAGGCTGTTAGTCCTTTCCCATTTTCCTGTTTCAATGCCCTAGTTCCACCTTCCATCAGTTTCCTGATGATGGTTTAGCCTAACTCTGGTTCCAAGACAAACTGAAATAAAAAATAAGATCAAAAACAAATAATTTTTAATAAAAATTTAATAGTTTTTTAATAAAACAGCTTTAGAAAAACATTATATCACCCAGAGCTAAAAACTGGATTCTGATAGCAGTATTCTGCAGTTGGCAGTGCTATCAGATCAGCTGCAGGGGCCTAAGAGCTACACCTTAGTCCCCTTCTGTTTTCTGATGAATTCATTTTCCTGGTATCCTAGTCCCTGCCTGGGATTGAAGCCCAGCCTTGAAATCCCAGGGGAATGAGAATTTAGCCTCACCAACTTGATTAGATTATATGTCAAGGCACTATTTTAAGTGCTAAATCTGAGAGACAAAAAAAAAAAAAAAATCCCTTCTCTTATAGAGGCTGATTGCCTGACACAGTTGGCTAGTTTTTGTCCTTCAAATTCTTCACTGTTCTGCCCTATACATTTTTGAACATCTTGACAATCTCTTTGGTGCTCCCCACCATGGCAATCAACTGCTGCAAAGTGACCAGGTTTATGAAAGCCCTAGGTACAGTTCCTTATTTACCTAGCCAACCCTTTGCTATTAGCTGCTCCATTAAGCAGACCAAGTGCCAAGTTTTTGTTACTCACCATCTGATTTGCTTTGCTGTGTGTGAGTCATGGGAGAAGTGATATCTTTGGAAAGACTGCTTAGAGCTAAGTTTAAAGTGTTGCTTCAAGTATGATTTAGCTTAAGATTGTCAAATAATGGTAGCCTCTAGCCACATGTGGCCATTGAGGACCTGAAATTTGGTTGATCGGAAATGGTATGTGCTTCAAGTATAAAATACATACTAGATTTAAAAAAAATCAGTAGAAAATAAAAGAGGAAGGAAGGAAGGGAGGGAGGGAGGGAGGGAGGGAAAGAGAGAGGGGGGAGAAAAGGGGGTGCCTGGGGGCTCAGCCGGTTAAGTGTCCAACTCTTGATCTCAGCTCAGGTCTTGATCTTAGAATTGAGTTCAAGCCCTACACTGGGCTCCACCCTAGGTGTGGAGCCTACTTTAAAAAAAGAGAAAGAAAGAGGTCTCAATAATTTTTAAAAGTACTGATTAAATGTTGAAGCGTTAATACATATTTGCTCAATAAAATACATTATTAAAATTAATTTTAGCTCTCTCTTAATTTTTTAAATGTGGCTATTAGATAATTTTTAAATTATGTGTCATTTGCATTATATTTCCACTGAATTGTGCTGCTTTAGAACATTAAGCTAATGGTAGCAACAAAAGAGTCATTATTTTGAGAGATGTGCTTACATATCTAGCTATCATTAGAAGAATACCTAAAAATGGAAGTTATTTGCAGAAAAACTGCTAGCTAATAAATGCTAAAGGAATGCTAAATAAGATCATCATCATTTTGCAATCCCCAATGGAATAACTCATTTAGGTAAGCATCATCAATGGGTGCTAAGACCACGGACAGAAGGTTGCTGTAGAAGAGGATATCCATCCAGGGACAAAATGATGCCCTACAGATTACTACAAACTGCAAAGACAAGACCTGGTGGTCATTACTTTAACAAATGATTAAACTTAGCATATGATAGTGCTATAACCTGACATGACATGCCTCTTTTGATATATGAAGTAAATGTTACCGACAAAGCATGTTGCCCCAATGTTTTACTGTGAAAATTTTCAAACACATATACAGCAACAATTAAAGGATTTTATGATGAAAATCTGTACTCAAATCATGCAATATTTTACTCACTTACTTTATCACATTATTTATCCATCTCCTTATCCATTTTATTTTGATGCATTTCAAAGTACAATGGAGACCTCATTACATGCCCTCTCTAAATAATCTATGAAGTGTTCTTGCCAAAAATGGTTAACTTGAATCTACTCTAAACCTAACTTCCAGGTTACAGGAAACACAGGGGCTATAGAGGAGAAAGTTAACTGACACTAAGAGGAAACAGAAAAATCCAGAATACCAGACATCTCTAATATTAGATGATTTAAAAAGTGTATGTTATTTTAAAAAAAAAGTTTGAGTGACTAGATTTAAGAGTTTAAAAAGACATATAACAACAAATTCCAATCCGTCTACCTAAATCAGATACTATTTAATAAAAAAAATTCTTGTAACAATTAAAGAAATATGAATATAAACTAGATGTTAGATGATATTATGGAATTAGTATTAGTTTTCTTAGATATGGTCATGAACTGTGGTTATGCAGGCGATTACCCTTTTTTTCAGGAGATGAATGTTTACATGCATATACATATATACATGATTTTAAATTTACTCTATTTTTTAGAGATAAGGCAAATATAGCAAAATGTTAACAATTATTGTATCTAAGAAGAGAATAAATATGTTCACTGTACTGGTCTTTCCACTCTTCTATACATCTGAAACACTTCAAAACAGAAACTGGGGGGCAGGACAGATTAAAAAAAAACAACTCGTTGTAGAGAGGCTGATATGGTCTCTTCTATTTTGTTCTGCCTGGGCTTTTCAGATTAGGAATGCGATCTTTAAAAAAAAAATCTTACCCCTCCCCCACATGTTTCTCTAACATTATTTCCACTTCAGAGTCAATGCTATATGCAATAGTCCAACTGCTGATTTAATCTAAAATAAGCAAAGACTTTAATGCTATAGTGTTACAGAAGACAGTTCTCCAAGCCTAAGGCTAAACTTGAGATCAGGCTCATCGCCACCAGTCTGTGCAATGTATAGATTAAGGACAGGCTGCCACACACCTTTAGACTTTATATACCACTTGTTAAAAGTATCCTACAATAGATCTTGCCTATCTGGCAACTTCAGACATAAAGGTTTCATGATTTCATTTCCTTCAGATTTCCTTGAGATTTCATTCTACTTTCCAACTTATTGCTGCTTCCTAAGTTATCAGGGCAGCTTCACCCTAATGTCCAAAGACATGCTCATCACCCAGGTAATTAGAAATAGAAAATCAGGGGCACCTGGATGGCTCAGTGGGTTAAGCCTCTGCCTTCAGCTCAGGCCCTGATTTCAGGGTCCTGGGATCAAACCCCACATCAAGCTCTCTGCTCAGCAGGGAGCCCGCTTCTCTGCCTACTTGTGATCTCTCTCTCTCTCTCTCTGTCAAATAAATAAATAAATAATCTTTAAAAAAAAAAAAAAAGAAATAGAAAATCATTAGCAGAGGTCACCGGACACAGTATAGCAGTAACTAAATAAAAGTATTGAATTTATATTACTAACTAAAATAACATTTACAAAAAACAAAACAAAACAAAAAAACAAAATCAAAAAACCCCACCCAGATGCGGAATCTTTTGTGTACATACAGTTGAAAAAAAGAAAACAGCCACTGATAATCACGACCTGTCTTTCAAACTATCGTTAGAAAGAGCATATAACCTGCAAACAAAGAGATGCTTTGGAGGAAGGGGGAATATGACTAGATAGTATTAGACATGAAACTAAAAAATGGCATAATCAGGGCTTAGGTTTTACATTTAATGCTCTTTGGGCAAGATTGGGCACATTCAAGGTGTTATGGCCGTAGACAAGGGTACTCTTTGCGAAAAAAGAACAACAATAAAGTATAAAATCATCTTAGTGAAGATCAGTCAGCACACAGATTTAATAAAGTAATAATTACATCTGTCTTGTTTCAGATACAATAAAATAAGAAAATGATATTTACCAGGGTTTGTCTTCTCAAGTTGGTACCATCGGTAAAATGCTCTCTTCTTCTGTTCACTCAGGTCTGAACCCTGCTGCAACAGCCAGTGAGAGATCCGGCTCTGACTGATACCTGTGGAGAAAGAGAAACAGCTATTGCAGGTACTTAAAGTCCAGGGAAGCTGCGAGTTCTGCTGGTTCTAGGTTACTGGGTCCTTTATTCTCTGTGTTAATCTGTAATGAAGCAGCTTGAACAAACTCTCTAATATTAGATTTCTTTGTAAAGCCTGACTGCACTGGCTGGAATATACTCAGAAATGATCCACCAGAGGTCAAAGCATTTTATTAACCAAGATGTCAAAGTGGTCTCTAAAATTAATCCATAAGCCAAGTTCATGTGAGATAAATGAAGAGATTCCTAATTAATAGTTGTAAGTCGGAAGTTGACTACATTTGTACTCTGACCACCATCCCGGCCCAATCCTGGTTGAGAATGTTAGAATATTAGAACTTTTACCAGATACTGAGAAGGAAGAAAAAAAAAATCAAGCCAGCAAGTTTTGCTATTCATTATCAACACTAAGAAAAAAGATTTAGGGCCTAAGAAAGGAGAGATTATTGAAAACAGTCTCTTCAATAAGGTTTCTGGCTTATTTGTTAATTCATATAGGCATTTCCAGACTTGTTATTATTACTACATATAACAAAGAATTGGAAGAATTTTAGGTTATGTTGCAATATGACCTCTTAAGAAACCTCAAGAAGTAAAGACATCCTTCTAAGACACAGGCTTATTAAAAAAAAAAAAAAAGAACATAAAGCAGTGGTTTTCAGTTACCTCTAAGAAGTTCTTGACAGCAATTAATTAGAAATGTGGAAAAACCTCCACATGTGAAAGTAAGAAAGCATGACTAAAACTTACTAGTATGAGAATCACACGCTTCTTCTGGTCATTATAGCTATTTCAAAAATGAATAATTCAACATGCAACTGGCAAAAGCAAAGAATAATAGGAAAGAAGAAACTGTCTTATATGCCCATAAGTCACTTTCCAAAAGACTATTCAGCTATCATAGAGGGTTAACAGTATCTAAATTCTCCCAAGGAATTACTTATAGTAACTGGATGGTACTGAATGCCATGTGTGCGAACACCTGTTTAAAACTATAATGCACAACAGGAAGAATAGTTATCAGGAAGAAACACACCTCCTAACATGAGAAGCAGGAGGTCTGGTGATCACATTTAACTCATTAGAAGCAAGCCCCCAGAGTTTCATACTTTGAAAACCTATGTTATAAGAAAATGGGAGGAAACTGGGGAGAGATTTGTTAAAAGAGAGGTTGGGGTTTGAATCATGTTTCTCTGATTGGAAATGCCTTTCACTTTGAAAGGATAAAGTCAAACAGTTTTCCAAAACCTAAGTGATTACATTCTCAAGTAATTCACACAGTAGTTTTCCAGTGGACTGAGGATCTATGTGATGCAGGTGCTGGCAGCTAGCACTGTATGCTTATTCTAAGAGAATACAAATTATTCTGGATAATTTAATTGGCTGTTTAGCAATGCTTTCACCAAAAGTCTAGTTTCAGAGATTATACTACTTTTTATATTACCTTTAAACAAGAGTGAAAAAAAAAAAAACCCATTTACCACCATAAAATCAAAATTGGTTTTCATGTCATAAAATGAAACTATTTTATATGGATTCTTCATATTGGTACTACACTATTCATAAAGAGGAAATTCAAGAAAAATCTGTTAAGAAAAAAAAAAGGATACGCAGATATTCTGAAACTTTCAATATTGAATCTTCTGCACAGAGATCACAGAGCCCACTAGATATTGGAGCTGTCCAGGTTCTGGCTGTGCTGTAGTGGAGGAAGAGGAAAAAGCCCATCAAAAGGAGATTAAATTATGGACTACTCACATAATAAAATACTGGGCAGACTTTTAAAATGTTCTTAAACAGCCAAAAAACCAAAACTAACACAAAAACAAACCAACCAAGCAAAAAGCCATCAATATCAAGTGTTGGCAAGGGCAAAGAGTATATGGAACTCACACTTCTGAGAGAAGGGTAAGATGCAGGGCCACTATGAGAAACAACTGAGCAGTATCTACTAAAGGGAACATATGGATACCGTATGGTCTAGCAATTTCTTTCCTTGATATACAGCACAGAAATCTGTACATACTCAATAGAAATGTGGGGCAAAAGGCATGTACAACTTGTACACATACAGACCTACAGAAGCATTATTCATAATAATCCCAATCTGAAACAAGTCAAACACAAATCAACAGAATACATAAAAATCAATTTATGCATTCTACTAAAGACTACCATACCACTGATACACGGAACCACATTAATAAATCTCACAAGAATAATATAGTCCTCCCCAAAAGACACATACATAAAAAAGCCACACACGATTATATGATTCAATTTATAAATAGTTAAAAAACAGACACAGCTTATCTTTATGAGTGGTTACCTATGGATAGGAGGAAGGTTAATTAACTGGGAGGCAGTTGAAGAAATGCAGTGGTCAGCATGATTTCTGATTTTTTTTTTAAAGATTATATTTATTTATTTATTTGAGAGGGAGGGAGCACACATGAGTGCATAAGCAGGGGGAAGAGCAGAGGGAGAGGGAAAAGCAGACTCTCCACTGAGCAGGGAGTCCTGAAGGATGTGGGTCTCCATTCCAGGACCCCAGGATCATGACTTGAGCCAAAGGCAGATGCCCATCCTACTGAGCCACCCAGACACCCTGGCATCATTACTGATCTTGATCTAGATGAGAGTTATACATGTGTCTTCACTTTGTAAAAGTCATTAAACTGGGACACTTTTCTCTGTATATATTTCAATTTTTAAAAAAAGTTTCCTGCCAAAGTTTTCAAAATTCTATGCAGTGTGTAAAAAATAAATTGGTATGTGTCAATATGGAAAAATGGCCATGATATCAATGAAAAAGTATATAGTTTTATGAATATATTTTCACATAATCTACATCCTGTTTTGTATAGTAAGTAACAAAAGCTTATACATAGCCAAAGACACACAATAGGAATTTAGAGTGGCTGACTCTTCGTATATTGCATACCTTTATATTATTTTCTTAATCTTACTACAAATATGTATTAATTTATTTTTAACCTTTTCCTATAATCACTACATGTTTTATTGGTTTTTTTAAAAACACTGTAATGAAGTTAAACAACGGACATGTGCAAAAAGAAGTTAATTTCTTCTTTTTTCATTAATTCTCCTGAGGTAAGCAATGTTAACTGTTAACATATGTTGTTCCACAATTTTCGCATAATTATTAATTTAATAAAACAAAAGAAAGTAATAAAGAATTCTTCCCCATCCAATCTTTTGTGTGAAAAGGAAATAAAGGAAGTCTTCCCTGTATATTTAATAACAGTTTTCATATAATAAATACAGAAAATGAAGTAATAACTTTTATCCAGAAGAGGCACTATAAAAACTAAATATGTACAATAATACATTTTGCAAAAAAAAAAAAAACAAAAAAACATTTTGCAGTGATTTTTCTTTTTTTTCTTTTAAGATTTTTTTTTTTAAGATTTTATTTATTTATTTGACAGAAATCACAAGTAGATGGAGAGGCAGGCAGAGAGAGAGAGAGAGAGGGAAGCAGGCTCCCTGCCGAGCAGAGAGCCCGATGCGGGACTCGATCCCAGGACCCTGAGATCATGACCTGAGCCGAAGGCAGCGGCTTAACCCACTGAGCCACCCAGGCGCCCCTTCTTTTAAGATTTTATTTATTTATTTAACAGAGAGAGATCATAAGTAGGCAGAGAAGCAGGCAGAGAGAGAAAGGAGGTAGCAGGCTCTCCACGGAGCTGAGAGCCCAATGCGGGGCTCGATCCTAGGACCCCGGGATCATGACCTGAGCTGAAGGCAGAGGCTTTAACCCAGAGCCACCCAGGCGCCCCTGCAGTGATTTTTCTTAATTAGCAGTTTGCTGATAAGTAAGTTTCCTTTAACACTCATCCTTCTGTGCCTGGTCCAAGCCTTTGGAACTTTAGTTGATCTAGGTGTAAAAAGGGCCTGCTGCTTTTCTTTACTGTCTGCTTTGGTACTTCTTCTTGAGAGACAAATTCCCTTTCCTCCCTCCCACTGCTGAAAAAAAAAATGTCATTCCTCACATGTTTTAGCTCCTCAAAACCTCTTCACCTTCCATA
Organism: Mustela lutreola; assembly: GCF_030435805.1. Classification (NCBI taxonomy): domain Eukaryota; kingdom Metazoa; phylum Chordata; class Mammalia; order Carnivora; family Mustelidae; genus Mustela; species Mustela lutreola. The sequence continues at coordinate 152,238,259 of NC_081290.1, read as the reverse complement.
GGGCAGAAGAAAAATTCACATATAACTTTCATAACTCTCTTACACTGAGATACTAAAACTAACACCCCATTAATTTCTTTCCACTAAGAAACTGATTGGTCACACTGAATTCAACGGATGAAAAATGCCAGTCTCATTCACATTCTTTTCTGAGCTTAGCTTCATCATGCTCTTTCCAGTTCCTCAAATGCCATACTCCCTCCCACTAGAGGGCTCTCTACCACAACCCATTTGGGTCAAAAACTTTGATGCAACAAATTCGAATGTTTCCTCTTCCTTCCCCTTCCTGGGCAATGCAAATGACCAATCACATCATCTTCATCCTTGAAAAATGTTAGATACAACTATCCAATGCAACTTTTTAGTCAGCTTCATGGACTGTTTGCTAGCTCCTTACATGTTAGTGTCCTCAGGGTTCTATCTCTAAGAATCTTCTCTCCTATACACACAGCTATCAATCATGATTTTAAAATTCTAAATGCCAATGACTTCCAGAGCACCAGACTGTTCTTTCAAACCATCTGCTAGATAGCTTCATGAGATTTTCTCACAGGCCTTTAAGTATCATTAACTTAACTCATATCTTCTTCCTTTAAATCTGCTCTTCTTTCTGTGTCCCCCATCTCAATTCTACCTTCCACTCTACTCTCTCCTCTAATTCTCACATGATTACCATATCTAATCACTTCTTAAAATTCTCTTCATGTTTTCTCCAATCTTCATTCTTGTGGTTCAGAATCTCAGCCTTGTTTGCCTGGACAATTGAAATAACTGATAAAAGAAGAAGCCATCTAAGATCCACGAAGACAAAAACCTCATGATCAGATCCTTCTTTTTTTTTTTTTTAAAGATTTTATTCTTTTTTTTTTTTTTTTGACAGAGATCACAAGTAAGCAGAGAGGCAGGCAGAGAGAGAGAGGAGGAAGCAGGCTCCCGGCTGAGCAGAGAGCCCGATGTGGGGCTCGATCCCAGCACCCTGAGATCATGACCTGAGCCGAAAGCAGAGGCTTTAACTCACTGAGCCACCCAGATGCCCTGATCAGATCCTTCTTAATTACAAGGTCATTTCACAGTTGAAAACATGAAATGTGATTCTGCAGTCACTTTCTACTTGAGAACTGCAGTCATCTCAGGGCAACCAGAGTTTTATCTCCAAATTTAAAACAGATTCTTCATAAAAAGTATTCATAAACATGGGGGAAAAAATCCATCCTCCATCCCAACTTTTCTATTTCTTATCGTTGAGGTTTATTTGGATGTGAATCCTTCTAGACTCTTTCCTATGCACTTAAGACATAAACATGTACACATATATACATTTAAGTTTTTTTAAGCACACATTTGTAGTTATTCAATATATAAGTAATACTTCTCACATAAATGGAATTTTCTCATGTAGTAATTTAATAAACTTTCATCATTCTAATGGTTACATGGTATTCCACACCAAAATCCACTTACATATTTACCTATTATTAAACATTTCAGTTGTTGCTAATGGTTTACCATTATAAATGATGATACAATAAATACTCTATGCATATCTTCATGCATATGTACAGATGTTTTAGGATTGACTTCTGAGAATGGAATTTTTGATTCACAGCATATGAGCACTTAAGTTTATGACAAATACCAGAGTGCCCTCTTAAGAAGGTTGTACCAAATTTTATACTCTGACCAATAGTGATGAAATTATCTCCCTATATTCTCATGATTACTAAATACTATAAAACTTATTTTGAAAGTCTTTCTTTTTGTAATACATGCTCATTATTAGAAAAGAATTATAAGCAATTCAGCGGAAAGAAAAATTAAGAAGACAGCTAATAAAAAAAAAACACACACATCCAAATTCTTACCATTTAGAAATAACTACACTTAGGGTAAGATCATTCCAAGCATATGCAGACATAGGGTAGGCAGAAATAATTACTAAAAGTAAACATATGCATACTGTATACTATATAGACAAACTATAGACAGAATTTTGAAATATAAAAACATAAAAATCAGTTTGATTTGAATGTAAGAAAAATTTTTAATAGAGTGAAAATAAACTATTACTCAATTTTAGTAAATGCTTCTATAAGGCAAGCAAGGTACCTTAAAAAAATGCATTAAAGCAAGGAAATGGGTTATATAAAAACATTAGGTTGGGGGCGCCTGGGTGGCTCAGTTGGTTAAGCGACTGCCTCCGGCTCAGGTCATGATCCTGGAGTCCTGGGATCAAGTCCCACATCAGACTCCCTGCTAAGCAGGGAGTCTGCTTCTCCCGCTGATCTCTCTCCTCTCGTGCTTGCTCTCTCTCTCTCTCTCTCTCTCAAATAAATAAATAAAATCATTTAAAAAACAAACAAACAAACAAACATTAGGTTGGAAGCATTACCTTCTAACTTGTGGGCAGTATGTAATGGCTCCTGGCTAAAAACGTTGAGGAAATTAGCAGGCAGTGGTGGCCAGGCTCTAAGATGACCCCTAATTATTCTCTGTCTTCCTCCTTTTGTGTAATCCCCTAAAACCCTGCTTGAGAGTTGGTCTGTGCAACCAAGAGAATATGGCAGAAATGATAGTCTGTGACTTCTGACACTAGGTCATGAACAACGTTACAGCTTCTGCCTTGCTCTCTCTCTGATAGCTGGTTCTAAGGAAAGCTAGTTGTCATGCTGTGAGACCATTCAACCTGACCTATAGAGGAACTCACGTGGCAAATAATTGAGACATTCTGCCCACAGCTACCCAAGTGAACCATCTAGACCTCTAGTCTTAGGTAAACCTCCCAATGACTGTAACCTCCTGAGACACCCTAAACCAGAATGTCCTGTCTAAGCTGCTCTTACATTCCTGACCCACAGAAACTGAGATAATAAAGGTTTAGGTTTCAAGTTGTTAAGATCTGATGTTATTTCTTATGCAGCAATAGATAACTAATACATATATATACTATACTTTCCCTATCTTTCTCCCTGGCCTATATACCTAACTCCGATATTTGGAAGATAAATGCAGAGTCAACATTTATATTCTGTTCTGGATTCATAATTTCCATAGTTGTTTACTTACAGGTCTAGATTCAAATGGATTCAAGATTTACTACAAAGTTTATTTTTTGTTTTTAGCTGAGGCATATTTTATCTACAATAAAGTACACTACTCTTAAATATATATTTCAATGGCTTTTGACATATGTATATATATATGACCATTGTTCAAATTAGTATATAGATTATTTTCATGCTCCCTAAAAGGTCCTTCTGTTCCTTTCCAGTTACGACCCAAATTTTCAATTTAATTTTTGGTTGGTAAGATTTCTTCATCAAGAAGTTTTTATCATTACAGGTTTATTGGTGTTGTATCCCCAGTCCTTGTTTTCTTATGTTCGTCTTCCACATTTATTTTTTGAGGATAACTCCACAAGGGAAATAATTTAGGAGGGATTAGTCTTTCCTCCAAAATCTGTTAAACTGGAGTGAGGTCTAGGAGAATGGCAGACTAGGACCTCTGAGAAACAAGTCCTCTAAAAAAAATAGTAAGAGCAAAAGATGTTCTGCCATAAAAATACTGGCAAAAATTGTCAGAATTCAACTTAACCAAAAGTTTGCAACAATCCAAGGAGTGCTTATTTAAGAAAAAGTACTTAATTTTAATGAGATCACTTGTATGACATTTTAACCAGACCTATATCCATTCCCATTATCACTACTGAAATCAATATTCTTTCAATCACAGTGAAAACAGGAATGGCTTAGTAGCCACTGGATGGAGTAAAACAGGTTTGGAGTTCCCCAAAATACCATTCAAAGAGAACTATCATGAATGGACCTATCTGGCAATTCCCTGGAAACTCCCATTTGTAAAGGCTTGCCCTCATTTGACCTGATTCAGAGCTCACTGGGTGTAAACAGACTTTTCTCTAGGAGGGAAGTACAAAGGGAGGTGGTTTATTGAAAACAATCAGTGACAATCATTTAACATTGCACTAATATTAAATGAGGTAATGATGACAGCTGAGGCAAACAAGGAGCTGATCAAAATATTTAAAAAGCGGAGGAATGAGATGTCTATGAGTATCTTTGAAAACCTTTGACGGGGCATCTGGGTGGCTCAGTTGTTAAGCGTCTGCCTTCACCTCAGGTCATTATCCCAGCGTCCAGGGATCAAGCCCCATATTGTGCTCCCTGTTCAGTGGGGAGCCTGCTTCTCCCTCTCTAGCTCCCCCGTGCTTGTGCTCCCTCTCTCTATCTCTGTCATAAATAAATAATACCTTGAAAAAAAAAAAAGAAGAAAGAAAGAAAAGCTTTGGCATATTTTTGGGCAATATAAAAAATTAGGCACATGCGTAGTACTGTGTCTATGTACATAATTACAGTAATATGTACACACAGGAAAGAGCTATGAAAGCACTAAGATTTCACCTATGGCTACTGGGAGGCACAGTATAAAGAGAATGTGAAGGCAAGGGCAGAATTATTAAGTGCCTATCTGAGCATTAAAGGCATGCAGAGCGCCTCAGCAAAGCTGGGAAACTTAGAAGCTTTAGGCATTTAAGAAAATCTCTGAACAACAATTAGCTGACAACTAAGCTAACAAGAAATTACCTCACACCACAAAGAATACTGACTATAGGATTAGTTCAGGAAAGTCACTAAACAAAGAAAGAGCAACAGTATCAAACAGAGACCACAACAAAGCCAAGGGTGGGGAGGAATCTGATTTCCAGATTTCCACATTATGTTACTTAAAAAGTGCCCAGTTTGAAAAACAAAACAAAATTTATAAGCCATGTGAAGAAATAAAAAAGAATAACGCATAGTAAAAGAAGCCATCAATAACTGTCTTTGAAGAAATCCAGATGTTGGACTTAATAGACAAAAATTTAAATCAGCTATTTTAAAGATATTCAAAGAATTAAAAAAAAAAAAAAAAAAACATGTCTGGCAGCGCCTGGGTGGCTCAGTGGGTTAAAGCCTCTGCCTTCAACTCAGGTCATGAACCCAGCGTCCTGGGATAGAGCCCCACATCAGGCTCTCTGCTCAGCAGGGAGCCTGCTTCCCTTCCTCTCTCTCTGCCTGCCTCTCTGTCTACTTGTGATTTCTGTCAAATAAATAAATAAAATCTTTTTAAAAAAATGTCTGGAGAACTATAGGAAACTGTGAGAAAAATCCCTCATAAAATAGAATATCAATAAAAAGAGAGGAATTATAAGAAAGAATCAAATAGAAATTCTGGAGTTGAAAAGTATAAAACTTGAAATTAAAAATTCACTAAAGATGTTCAACACCAGATGTGAACTGACAGAAGAAATATCAGGAAACTTAAAGACAGGTTGACTAAGATGATCTATTACAAGAAACAGAAAAGTGAAGAAAATATTTGAAAAAATAATGGCCAAATAGTTCCCGAATCTGATAAGAAAACATTAATCTACAAGTCCAAGAAGCTTAGTAGTATTTAAGTAGGGTAAACTAAGAGAGACCTATACCTAAAAATATAAATTGTTGAAAACCAAAGACTAAGATAAAATTTGAAAGCAGAAAGAAAAAAGTGACATAATATATAAGGAATACTCAATAAGATTAATAGCTGATTTCTTATTAGAAATTGTCAGAAGTCAGAAAGCAGTAAGATAATATATTCAAAGTGCTAGGGGAAGGAAAAAGAATCTCAAACAAAAACTCTATATCTAGCAAAACTATCCTTCCAAAATGAAAGAATCCTTAAGATATTGCCAGGTGAACAAACTGGACAGAATCTGATGTCAGCAGACCTGTCCTATAAGAAAAACTTCTGCTAAGAGAATTCCTTCATCTGAAATGAAAGAACACTAATAGTAATTCAAATATACATGAAGGATAAAGAGTGCCAGTAAAAGCAATGACATAATTAAACATAAAAAAACCAGTATAAATGCATTTTTTGTTTATAACTCCTTTTATCCTTTATAAAAGTGGACAATGCAGTAATTATAAATCTAAGTTGATGGGTACACAATATAATTTGTATGACAATATATGGCACAAAGCAGGGGAAGAGGGAATAAAGCCATAAAGGAGTTAAGTTTTTCTATATTACTGAAATTAAGTTGCTGTTAATCTATTATAGATTGTTAACAATTAAATCATTCTAGTTATATAATTATAAGTTAATGGTAATTCCCAGGGCAACCACTAAGATAGTAACTAAAAAACATATAGTAAAGGAAATGGCAAAAGACTTAAATTGGAACACTATAAAATATTTAATACCAAAGAAGGAAGTAATCAAGCAATAAGGGGAACAAAACAGACACGTCATAAAACACAAATGACAAAATGGAAGACATAATCCTATCTCATCATAATTATACTAAATTTAAATGGATTAAACACTCCAATAAGAACTGTAAATTGTCTGTAAGAACTGTACATTCTAAATTCAAAGACATGAATAGGTTGAAAGTAGAGGTATGGCCAAGGATATACCATGTAAACATAGCCAAATGAAAGCCTGAGTAGCTATACTAACATTAGACAAAATAGACTTTAAAACAAACTTTTGTAATGAGAGACAAAAGAAAGCTATTTTTACAACAATAAAAAGGTTCATTCATGAGAAAGATAAACTAAATACATAAATATAAACAACAGAGCCACAAAATATATGAGGCAAAACTGATAGAATTGAAAAGAGAAATAAATAATTCAATAATAACAGCTGGAGACTTCAATATTCCACTTTCAATAACAGGTAAAACAACCAGACAGAAGATCAATAAGGAAACAGAAGATCTGAACATCATAAACCAACTAGACCTAAAAAACAGACATTCCACTCAACAATAGTAGAATACACATTCTTCTCAAGTGTGCATGGAACATTTTCCAGGACAGATGTATGTGTGGCCACAAAACAAGTCTCAATAATTTTTAAATCATAGTGTGCTCTCCAAACATAATAGAATGAATTATAAATCAAAAGAAAAAAAACTAAAAGCTCACAAATATGTGGAAATTAACAGTCCTAACCAATCAGTCAGAGACGAAATCATAAGGGATATCAGAAAACACTTTGAGATGATTAAAACACACACACACACACACACACACACACCCTACCAAAACATATGAGATGAAGTTAAAGAAGTGCTCAGAGAGAAATTTATTGTTGGGGTGCAGGGGTGGCTCAGTGGGTTAAAGCCTCTGCCTTCGGCTCAGGTCATGATCCCAGGGTCCTGGGATCAAGCCCTGCATAGGGCTCACTGATCAGTGGGGAGCCTGCTTCCTCCTCTCTCTCTCTCTCTCTCTCTGCCTGCCTCTCCATCTACTTGTGATCTCTGTCTGCTAAATAAATAAATAAAATCTTTAAAAAAAATTTATTGTTGTAAATGTCCCTACTGAAAAAAGAAAAAATACCTTAAATCAATACTCTGGACTTGTACCTTTAAAAAAACTGGAAAAAGAGTAACTAAATTCAAGGCAAGCAGAAGAAAGGAATCGAAATTATATAGAGGAGATATAAAAGAAGCACAAAATAAAAACATAATAGAGAAAAAACCAAAATAATAAATTGTTTGAAATAGGTCAACAAAATTGAGAAACTTTTAGGAATATTGACAAGCAAAATGAGAGAAGACTCAAAACTAAAATCAGGAATGAAAGAGAGGACATTCCTACTGACCTTTAAGAAATAAAAAGGGAGGGGGAGGAGTCAAGATGGCGGAGAAGTAGCAAGCTGAGACTGCTTCAGCTAGCCGGAGATCAGCTAGATAGCTTATCTAAAGATTGCAAACACCTGCAAATCCATCGGCAGATCGAAGAGAAGAAGAACAGCAATTCTGGAAACAGAAAAACAACCACTTTCTGAAAGGTAGGACCGGCGGAGAAGTGAATCCAAAGCGACGGGAAGATAGACCCCGGGGGGAGGGGCCGGCTCCCGGCAAGCGGCGGAGCAACCGCGCACAAAATCAGGACTTTTAAAAGTCTGTTCCGCTGAGGGACATCGCTCCAGAGGCTAAACCGGGGCTAAGCCCACGCGGGGTCAGCGTGGCCTCAGGTCCCGCAGGGTCACAGAAGGATCGGGGGTGTCTGAGTGTCGCAGAGCTTGCGGGTATTGGAACGGGAAAGCCGGCTACAGAGACAGAACCGACAGTAAGCTCGCAGCTTGGGGTGACCTTGAACCGGTCGCAGGCTCGGTGAGCTCGGAGCGCGGCCGGAGGTCAGGCAGACGGGAGTAACTGGGCGCTGTTCTCTGAGGGCGCACTGAGGAGTGGGGCCCTGGGCTCTCGGCTCCTCCGGGCCAGAGACCAGGAGGCCGCCATTTGTATTCCCGTCCTCTGGAACTCTACGGAAAGCGCTCAGGGAACAAAAGCTCCTGAAAGCAAACCCGAGCGGATTACTCACCCCGGCCCCGGGTAAGGGCGGTGTAATTCCGCCTGGGGCAAAGACACTTGAGAATCACTACAACAGGCCCCTCCCCCAGAAGATCAACAAGAAATCCAGCCGAGACCAAGTTCACCTACCAAGGAGTGCGGTTTCAATACCAAGGAGAGCAGCAAAATTCCAGAGGAGGAGAAAGCCAAGCACGGAACTCATGGCTTTTTTCCTGTGATTTTTTTTAGTCTTGCAGTTAATTTAATTTTTTCTTTTTCATTTTTTTTTTTTTCTCGCCTTCGGGTAAAATTTTTTTTTAACTGTTACCTTTTTCTTTTTTAACGATTTTTTACTAGTTTATCTAATATATATATATATATATATATTTACATTTTTCTTAGGTGTTTTCTTTTTTTAAAAATATTCTTTTCTTTTTTTTTTTTTTTTTCTTTTTTCTTTCTTCCTTTTTGAACCTCTTTTTATCCCCTTTCTCCCCACTCACGATTTTGGATCTCTTCTAATTTGGTTAAAGCATATTTTCCTGGGGTTGTTGCCACCCTTTTAGTATTTTACTTGCCCCTTCATTTACTCTTATCTGGACAAAATGACAAGACGGAAAAATTCAACACAAAAAAAAGAACAAGAGGCAGTACCGAAGGCTAGGGACCTAATCAATACAGACATCGGTAATATGTCAGATCTAGAGTTCAGAATGACAATTCTCAAGGTTCTAGCCGGGCTCGAAAAAGGCATGGAAGATATGAGAGAAACCCTCTCGAGAGATATAAAAGCCCTTTCTGGAGAAATAAAAGAACTAAAATCTAACCAAGGTGAAATAAAAAAAGCTATTAATGAGGTGCAATCAAAAATGGAGGCTCTAACTGCTAGGATAAATGAGGCAGAAGAAAGAATTAGTGATATAGAAGACCAAATGACAGAGAATAAAGAAGCTGAGCAAAAGAGGGACAAACAGCTACTGGACCACGAGGGGAGAATTCGAGAGATAAGTGACACCATAAGACGAAACAACATTAGAATAATTGGGATTCCAGAAGAAGAAGAAAGAGAGAGGGGAGCAGAATGTATACGGGAGAGAATTATTGGGGAAAATTTCCCCAATATGGCAAAGGGAATGAGCATCAAAATTCAGGAGGTTCAGAGAACACCCCTCAAAATCAATAAGAATAGGGCCACACCTCGTTACCTAATATTAAAATTTACAAGTCTCAGTGACAAAGAGAAAATCCTGAAAGCAGCCCGGGAAAAGAAGTCTGTAACATACAATGGTAAAAATATTAGATTGGCAGCTGACTTATCCACAGAGACCTGGCAGGCCAGAAAGAGCTGGCATGATATTTTCAGAGCACTAAACGAGAAAAACATGCAGCCAAGAATACTATATCCAGCTAGGCTATCATTGAAAATAGAAGGAGAGATTAAAAGCTTCCAGGACAAACAACAACTGAAAGAATTTGCAAATACCAAACCAGCTCTACAGGAAATATTGAAAGGGGTCCTCTAAGCAAAGAGAGAGCCTACAAGTGGTAGATCAGAAAGGAACAGAGACCATATACAGTAACAGTCACCTTACAGGCAATACAATGGCACTAAATTCATATCTCTCAATAGTTACCCTGAATGTGAATGGGCTAAATGCCCCTGTCAAAAGACACAGGGTATCAGAATGGATAAAAAAACAAAACCCATCTATATGTTGCCTCCAAGAAACACATTTTAAGCCCGAAGACACCTCCAGATTTAAAGTGAGGGGGTGGAAAAGAATTTACCATGCTAATGGACATCAGAAGAAAGCAGGAGTGGCAATCCTTATATCAGATCAATTAGATTTTAAGCCAAAGACTATAATAAGAGATGAGGAAGGACACTATATCATACTCAAAGGGTCTGTCCAACAAGAAGATTTAACAATTTTAAATATCTATGCCCCCAATGTGGGAGCAGCCAACTATATAAACCAATTAATAACAAAATCAAAGAAACACATCAACAATAATACAATAATAGTAGGGGACTTTAACACTCCCCTCACTGAAATGGACAGGTCATCCAAGCAAAAGATCAGCAAGGAAATAAAGGCCTTAAACGACACACTGGACCAGATGGACATCACAGATATATTCAGAATATTTCATCCCAAAGCAACAGAATACACATTCTTCTCTAGTGCACATGGAACATTCTCCAGAATAGATCACATCCTCGGTCCTAAATCAGGACTCAACCGGTATCAAAAGATTGGGATCATTCCCTGCATATTTTCAGACCACAATGCTCTAAAGCTAGAACTCAACCACAAAAGGAAGTTTGGAAAGAACCCAAATACATGGAGACTAAACAGTATCCTTCTAAAGAATGAATGGGTCAACCGGGAAATTAAAGAAGAATTGAAAAAAATCATGGAAACAAATGATAATGAAAATACAACGGTTCAAAATCTGTGGGACACAACAAAGGCAGTCCTGAGAGGAAAATATATAGCGGTACAAGCCTTTCTCAAGAAACAAGAAAGGTCTCAGGTACACAACCTAACCCTACACCTAAAGGAGCTGGAGAAAGAACAAGAAAGAAACCCTAAGCCCAGCAGGAGAAGAGAAATCATAAAGATCAGAGCAGAAATCAATGAAATAGAAACCAAAAAAACAATAGAACAAATCAACAAAACTAGGAGCTGGTTCTTTGAAAGAATTAATAAAATTGATAAACCCCTGGCCCGACTTATCAAAAAGAAAAGAGAAAGGACCCAAATAAATAAAATCATGAATGAAAGAGGAGAGATCACAACTAACACCAAAGAAATACAAACTATTATAAGAACATACTATGAGCAACTCTACGGCAATAAATTTGACAATCTGGAAGAAATGGATGCATTCCTAGAAACATATAAACTACCACAACTGAACCAGGAAGAAATAGAAAGCCTGAACAGACCCATAACCAGTAAGGAGATTGAAACAGTCATTAAAAATCTCCAAACAAACAAAAGCCCAGGGCCAGACGGCTTCCCGGGGGAATTCTACCAAACATTTAAAGAAGAACTAATTCCTATTCTCCTGAAACTGTTCCAAAAAATAAAAATGGAAGGAAAACTTCCAAACTCATTTTATGAGGCCAGCATCACCTTGATCCCAAAACCAGACAAGGATCCCACCAAAAAAGAGAGCTATAGACCAATATCCTTGATGAACACAGATGCGAAAATACTCAACAAAATACTAGCCAATAGGATTCAACAGTACATTAAAAAGATTATTCACCACGACCAAGTGGGATTTATTCCAGGGCTGCAAGGTTGGTTCAACATCCGCAAATCAGTCAATGTGATACAACACATCAATAAAAGAAAGAACAAGAACCATATGATACTCTCAATAGATGCTGAAAAAGCATTTGACAAAGTACAACATCCCTTCCTGATCAAAACTCTTCAAAGTGTAGGGATAGAGGGCACATACCTCAATATCATCAAAGCCATCTATGAAAAACCCACCGCAAATATCATTCTCAATGGAGAAAAACTGAAAGCTTTTCCGCTAAGGTCAGGAACACGGCAGGGATGTCCATTATCACCACTGCTATTCAACATCGTACTAGAGGTCCTAGCCTCAGCAATCAGACAACAAAAGGAAATTAAAGGCATCCAAATCGGCAAAGAAGAAGTCAAATTATCACTCTTCGCAGATGATATGATACTATATGTGGAAAACCCAAAAGACTCCACTCCAAAACTGCTAGAACTTATACAGGAATTCAGTAAAGTGTCAGGATATAAAATCAATGCACAGAAATCAGTTGCATTTCTCTACACCAACAGTAAGACAGAAGAAAGAGATATTAAGGAGTCAATCCCATTTACAATTGCATCCAAAACCATAAGATACCTAGGAATAAACCTAACCAAAGAGACACAGAATCTATACTCAGAAAACTATAAAGTACTCATGAAAGAAATTGAGGAAGACACAAAGAAATGGAAAAATGTTCCATGCTCCTGGATTGGAAGAATAAATATTGTGAAAATGTCTATGCTACCTAAAGCAATCTACACATTTAATGCAATTCCTATCAAAGTACCATCCATCTTTTTCAAAGAAATGGAACAAATAATTCTAAAATTTATATGGAACCAGAAAAGACCTCGAATAGCCAAAGGGATATTGGAAAAGAAAGCCAACGTTGGTGGCATCACAATTCCGGACTTCAAGCTCTATTACAAAGCTGTCATCATCAAGACAGCATGGTACTGGCACAAAAACAGACACATAGATCAATGGAACAGAATAGAGAGCCCAGAAATAGACCCTCAACTCTACAGTCAACTAATCTTCGACAAAGCAGGAAAGAATGTCCAATGGAAAAAAGACAGCCTTTTCAATAAATGGTGCTGGGAAAATTGGACAGCCACATGCAGAAAAATGAAATTGGACCATTTCCTTACACCACACACAAAAATAGACTCAAAATGGATGAAGGACCTCAATGTACGAAAGGAATCCATCAAAATCCTTGAGGAGAACACGGGCAGCAACCTCTTCGACCTCTGCCGCAGCAACATCTTCCTAGGAACAACGCAAAAGGCAAGGGAAGCAAGGGAAAAAATGAACTACTGGGATTTCATCAAGATCAAAAGCTTTTGCACAGCAAAGGAAACAGTTAACAAAATCAAAAGACAACTGACAGAATGGGAGAAGATATTTGCAAACGACATATCAGATAAAGGACTAGTGTCCAGAATCTATAAAGAACTTAGCAAACTCAACACCCAAAGAACAAATAATCCAATCAAGAAATGGGCAGAAGACATGAACAGACATTTCTGCAAAGAAGACATCCAGATGGCGAACAGACACATGAAAAAGTGCTCCATATCACTCGGCATCAGGGAAATACAAATCAAAACCACAATGAGATATCACCTCACACCAGTCAGAATGGCTAAAATCAACAAGTCAGGAAATGACAGATGCTGGCGAGGATGCGGAGAAAGGGGAACCCTCCTACACTGTTGGTGGGAATGCAAGCTGGTGCAGCCACTCTGGAAAACAGCATGGAGGTTCCTCAAAATGTTGAAAATAGAACTGCCCTATGACCCAGCAATTGCACTATTGGGTATTTACCCTAAAGATACAAATGTAGTGATCCAAAGGGACACATGCACCCGAATGTTTATAGCAGCAATGTCCACAATAGCCAAACTATGGAAAGAACCTAGATGTCCATCAACAGATGAACGGATCAAGAAGATGTGGTATATATACACAATGGAATACTATGCAGCCATCAAAAGAAATGAAATCTTGCCATTTGCAACAACATGGATGGAACTAGAGCGTATCATGCTTAGCGAAATAAGTCAAGCAGAGAAAGACAACTATCATATGATCTCCCTGATATGAGGAAGTGGTGATGCAACATGGAGGCTTAAGTGGGTAGAAGAAGAATAAATGAAACAAGATGGGATTGGGAGGGAGACAAACCATAAGTGACTCTTAATCTCACAAAACAAACTGAGGGTTGCCGGGGAGAGGGGGTTTGGGAGAAGGGGGTGGGATTATGGACATTGGGGAGGGTATGTGATTTGGTGAGTGCTGTGAAGTGTGTAAACCTGGTGATTCACAGACCTGTACCCCTGGGGATAAAAATATATGTTTATAAAAAATAAAAAATTAAAAAAAAAAAAATAAAAAGGGAATTCTATGAACAACTATATGCCAACAAATAATACATAATCAAGATGAAATGGAGAAATTCCTAAAAAACCTGTGGAACCCAATTCAAGAAGAAACAGAAAATGTGAATAAACTTCCAGCAAGAAAAGATACTGAATTGGTCAAAACTTCCCCCACAAAGTCAGATGGCTACAATGGTAAATTCTATCAAGTATTTAAAAAAGAATTCTCTCTCACACACACACACACACACAGACCCCTCACAAACTTAAGCAGAGAAGGAGAAAACACTTCTCAATTCATTCCATAAGGACAAAACCAAACTAAGATACTGCAAGAAAACTACAGATCAATACCCCTTATAAGTACAGATGTAAATATCCAATAAAATACTAGCAAACTGATTCCAACAACATATAAAAAGGACTTTATACCAAGACCAAGTGGAATTTATCTCAGGAAAGCTAGGTTTATTGAATACATGAAAATCTAATCAATGTAATATACCATATTAGTAAATCACAAAATCCATGGGATTATTTTAAGACACAGAAAAAGAATTTCACAAAATCCAACATCCTGTTGTGATACAGAACACTGAACAAACTAGTAATAGTAGCAAACTTTCGTACCCTGATAGGGGACATCTATGAAAAATTGATATCTTACACTTAATGGTTAAAGACTGAGTAGCTTTGCCACTAAGATCAGGAACAACATGGAGATGTTGCTCTCACTATTTAAAAAGCATTCAGATTACATTGGGGAGGGTATGTGCTATGGTGAGTGCTGTGAAGTATGTAAGCCTGACGATTCACAGACCTGTACCCATGGGGCTAATAATACATGTTAGTTTAAAAAACAAAAAAACTATTTTAAAAAAGCATTCAGATTAGAGAGGAAGAAGTAAAACAACCTGTTTGCAGATGACATGATCTTGTCTATTAAAAAATTTGAAGGAATCCATGTGAGCATGCATGCTCACACACACACAAACACAGACATTAGAACTAATAAACGTGTTCACTGAGGTTGCAGAATACAAAATCAACATTAAAAATTAAATTTCATTTTTATCCACTAGCAATGAATAAAAAAAAATTTCAAAAAAGTAATTCCATTTACAATAGCATCATAAAGAATAAAATATTTAGGAAATGCAAAGCCTGTAAAACAAATACTACAAAAAACTGTTGAAAAAAATTTAAGAATACCTAAATAAATGGAAAGACATCTCATATTCATGGACGGGATGACTTAATATCATTAAAATGACAACACTCCCCAAATTGATCTACAGATTTGATGTAATTCGTATTAAAATTCCAGCTGGCTTTTTTGCAGAAATTAATAAACTGATTTAAAAATTCCAATGGAAATGAAAGGGACCCAGAAGAACCAAAACATTCTTAACAACAACAAAAAAGAACAAAGTTGAAGGATTCACAGTTCCGAATTTCGAAACTTACTGTTAAAATTATAAAATCAAGACTATGTGGTACTGGCATTAAGATAGACCTACAGATCAATGGAATAGAACTGAGAGTCTAGAAATAAACCCATACATTCATTAATGCCAACTGATTTTTGACAATGTTGACAGGAAAATTTAGTAGGGAAAGAACAGTCTTTTCAACAAACAGTGCTAGAACAACTAGATATCCAAGTGCCAAAAAAAAAAAAAAAAAGATATTGGACTCTCCCCTTACATCATATACAAAAATTAACTCAAAATGGATCAAAGATCTAAATATGAGAAATTATAAGCCTCTCAGAAGAAAACATGGACATAAATATGTGTGACTTTGAGTGGGGCAATGATTCATTAGTTATGACACCAAAAGCAAAGAAAACACAAAATGGATTTTAACAAAATTAAAACCTTGTGTGCTTCAAAGGGCACCAATAAGAATATGAAAATCAATGCAAACCCTACATCTGACAAGGCACTTTTTTCTAGAATACATAAAGAACTCTTACACAATTCAATATTAAAAAATAAAAACTCAATTTAAAAATGGACAAAGGACTAGACGTTACTCCAAAAAAATATACAAATGTCCAAAAAGCATATGAAAAGATGGTCAATATCATTGGTCATTAAGAAAATACAAATTAAAACTGAGATACCACTTCACAACCACTAGGATGGCTGTAATTAAACGGATGAATAACAACAAGCACTGGTGATAATATGAAGCAATTGGATCAATCCCTCCTACATTTGTGGGTTTGTAAAATGGAAAAAAGTTTGGCTGTTCTTCAAAATGTTAAACACAGAATTACCATGTAATCCACAATTCCAGACTAGGTATATTCCAAGAGAATCTGTCCACACAAAAAACCTGTACATGCATGTTCACAGCAGCATCATACATAATAGCCAAAAAAGGTGGAAATAATCCAAATGTTCAACAGTCTGTTAACACAGTATTATCTAGACAGTGGAAAATCATTCATTTATTAAAAGAAATGAAGTACTAATACATGTCACAATCTTGAAACCTTTTCACAATCTTGAAAACATTATGCTAAGTAAAAGGAAGGCAGACATGAAAGTTCACAGAATGTATGAGCCTATTTATGAAATGACCAGAAATCTGTCTCTAGGTAACTCCACAGAAACCGTAAGTAAGTCAGTGCTTGCTAGGACCTGGGGAAATGAAGAACTAGAGAATGACTGCTTATAGGTATGGAGTTTCTATACTGAATTTTATCTAAACAGGAATATTCCCATTATTCTTGTTGCCTCATCCCTTTACAACTGTTGTTGTTGTTGTTCTTCTTCTTCTTCTAAGACTTGCTTGTTTGAGAGAGAGAGTGAGTGCAAGTTGGGGCAGGGGAAGGGCAGAAGAGCACAGGGAAAGGGAGAGAATTTCAAGCGGACTCCCAGCTGAGTCTGACCTGGGCCTCGAGCTCACAACCCCAAGTTCATGACCTCAGCCAAAACCAAAAGTTGGACACTCAACTGACTGAGCCACCCAAGCACCACTAGAACTATTATTCTTAAACCAAAAACAATGGATCAATCATTCATATCTTAAGTACTTTGAGACAAACTTATTACCTTCTCCAGAATGGAGGAGGCACATCTCAGTGACCATCATTTTCTCGTTTGACTCAGAATTCTTATTTGATTTTGTCTGTGTTTTAAGGTTCTAGTTACTGCTTCATCAAAGACAGTTTTTCTTTTATTTTTATTGTTTCTGCTTGGTTAGACAGAAGTGAAGAAAAATTTTATTCTGCTGTTTTAAACCAGCAGTATCCCTCAATCTACTAAGGTCTGCTGATCTAACAGGCAAACAAAACAAAACAAAAACGCTGTTAACTTGCAGTTGCTTATTCTTATTTTATTTTCCAAGAGGCTGCAAATTTTTTTGTATGTTTACGGGTCATTTATATTAAATCTGTAAATTATATACGGATAGCCTTTGTAAATTGTTCTATTGATTATTTGTTGTTTTCATAATAACATGAAATCATTCTTTTGATTAGTATCATTGATACTAATCCTTTGCTCTCTATATTGCAAATATCTTTCTGTGTGAATCTTGTTACAGTCTTTTATTGGACATTTTTTAAAAATTTTACACATTTAAGTCCACCTAACTTTATCTTCTGGATTTTATGTATTACATCAGAAAAGCTTTCCTAAAGACATTTATCATATGATCTCTCTGATATGAGAATTTGGAAGGCAGGGTGAGGGGTTTGGGGGGGTAGGGAAGGAAAAAATGAAACAAGATGGGATTGGAAGGGAGACAAACCCTAAGAGACTCTTAATCTCACAAAACAAACTGAGGGTTGCTGGGGGTTGGGCAGGGGCAGGGATAGGGTGGCTGGGTTATGGACATTGCGGAGAGTATGTGCTATGGTGAGTGCTATGAAATGTGTAAGCCTGATGATTCACAGACCTGTACCCCTGGGGCAAATAATATATTATATGTTAATTTTTTAAAAAGTTTTCCTACCTTAAAATAACAAAAGTATCCAGTATTTTCTTCTAACAGTAATGTAACAGTACCCTTTATCCGGCATTATAAAGTATATCTTGGGATGCCTAGGTGGCTCAGTTGGTTAAATATTTGCCTTTGGCTCCAGTCATGATCCTAGGTTCCTGCGATGGAGTCCCACTTTGGCTCCCCTGCTTATCCAGGCGTCTGCTTCTCCCCCCCCTCTCTCAAATAAATAAAATCTTAAAAAAATAAAAATAAAAAGCAAATATATCTAGGAGTGCCTGGATGGTTCAGTTCATTGCACAGCAATGGTTGATTTCAGCCCAGGTCATAATCTCAGGGTCATAAGATCAAGCCCCATGTCCAGCCCCGCTCAGAGGGATTGGATTCTGCTTGAGATTCTCTCTCTTCCTCTCCCTCTGCTCCCCTTCCCCCGTTCCCCAGTCACACTTTCTCTGAAACAAACAAACAAATAAATAAATCTTTTTTTCCTTAAGTATCTATATCTGCCTCTTTATTCCATATGAAAACTCATGTTTGGTTCTGGTGTGATGTTGACACTTATTTTAAACAACCAATAGAAAAACACCATTTCCTTACAGATTTGAAACACTTTGTTTATTTAAGCTAAATTTTCTTTTTCCTTTAAGGGATTTTTATTTTATTTATTTGACAGAGATCACAAGTAGGCAGAGAGGCAGGCAGAGAGAGAGCAGTGTCAAAAGACTCCCCTCTGAACAGAGAGCTAGATGCAGGGCTCGATCCCAGGACCCTGGGATCACAACCTGAGCCAAAGGCAGGGGTTTTAACCCACTGAGCCACCCAGGCACCCCTAAGCTAAATTTTCTTATGTACAAGGATCTATTAATGAATTCTGTTCTGTACAGTCTGGCAGTACAATCTTGTTTACTTACTTTGTTAACCATATGGCACACTTTAATATCTGTTTAAAA
The DNA here is from genome assembly GCF_030435805.1 of Mustela lutreola. Classification (NCBI taxonomy): domain Eukaryota; kingdom Metazoa; phylum Chordata; class Mammalia; order Carnivora; family Mustelidae; genus Mustela; species Mustela lutreola. The sequence goes on along the minus strand of NC_081290.1, from coordinate 152,219,312 downwards.
TTTGTTTAAACTCATTCCTCTGTTCTTCTTAAAGAATGTTTTACTTATGCTTCTGCATTTTTCTTAAAGCTGAATTTTATTTTATTTTTATTTTTTAAAATATTTGATTTATTTACTTGAAAGAAAGAGAATGAGCACATACACAAGGGTGAGCAGAGGGAGAGAACACCCAGGAGACTCCCTGCTGACATGGGAGTCCATTCAATGCGGGGCTCAAACTCATGACCCTGGGATCATGACCTGAACTGAAACCAAGAGTCAGATACTTACCCAACTGAGCCATCCAGTGCTCCTCTTAGAACTGAATTTTAGAGTTCTATTAAAAACTGTTGTGATTCTAACTGGTGTCAAAGAGCACACAGAACAAACTGGTAATACTTGAGTAGAATCTAGCCAGTGCATATTACTGATGAGCTTCTGACATGGTATATGTTTAAAAAAATTATGTTTACAGATTTCATGGAGCACAGGGTGTTATATGTAAACAATGAATCATGGAACACTACATCAAAAACTAATGATGTACTGTATGGTGACTAACATAATAAAAAAAAGAAATTGAAAAAAATAAATAATAATCATAAAAACTTTTAAAAATCGGTGCTTAAAAATAAAATCACTCACCTCTCTCCCACCACCTTACAACACATTCTCTTCCCCATTCTACTCGAGATACATAGACCTGCCTTATTTTTTTTATAAATAAATAGTGCTCCATAATATGATCTATCATAACTTACCTCACTAGTCCTCTACTGATGGACACTCAGGTTACTTAGAATCTTTTGCTAAAATATAATATGCTGCAATAAATATTCCTGTACGTGTATCACTGTAGACATAAGCAACTATTACATTGGATAAATTCCTATGAGATAAATTACATGGTCAAAGGGAGTGTGTATATATATTTAAAAAAAAGTAAGTTACACATACAAAAGTACATGTGTATTTAAGAGAATATGATTATAACAATCATCAAGCTAAATCTTATCTATACCTTTATCTAAATTTTATTTACTTAATTTATTCAACAAATATTTAGTGAGTGCCTGCGTGGGGAATAAAAGCAAAAGAAACCCGTTTAAAGTAGTTACTAAATTGCTAAATGTTACTAGTTGATTAAAAATTATAGTATTTAGAAGATGGGATACTATGCATTTTTTTGGACAATGTTAACAATATATACACATACCAAAAACCCCATTTACATCTTAAGTATATAAAATTTTGTCAAAAAATTTTAAATTAAAACAAAACAGAAAAAGACAACCTTTAAAAATTAGCAACGGGGCATCTGGTTGGCTCAGTTGTTAAGTGTCTGCCTTCGGCTCAGGTCATGATCCCAGGGTTCTGGGATCGAGCCCCCCATCAGGCTCCCTGCTCAACAGGAGGCCTGCTTTCTCTCTCCCACTCCCCCTGGATGTGTTCCTGCTCTCTCTCTCTCTCTGTCAAATAAATACGTAAAATCTTAAAACAAAAACAAAAACAAAACAAAAAAGCTGGCAACAGATTTAAACAGGCAATTCACAGAAAGTATAAATGGTCAATAAATATTAAGTGATGTTTAACCTAAATTATAATCAGAAAAATACATTTATAACTGCAGTGATGAAATCTGCTAAGACAGTAAATCTCACAAGTCTTTACCATAAGAAAAAAAATTATTTTATAACTATGTGGGATGACAGATGTTAACTAGACTTATTGTGGTGATCATTTCACAATATATACAAATTTTTAATCATTATGTCGTACACACAAAACTAATGTTATTTATTATTACGCTTCAATAAAAAGTAAAATAAAGGGGCGCCTGGGTGGCTCAGTGGGTTAAGCCGCTGCCTTCGGCTCAGGTCATGATCTCAGGGTCCTGGGATCGAGTCCCGCATCGGGCTCTCTGCACAGCGGGGAGCCTGCTTCCCTCTCTCTCTCTCTCTCTCTGGCTGCCTCTCCGTCTACTTGTGATTTCTCTCTGTCAAATTAATAAATAAAATCTTTAAAAAAAAAAAAAAAGTAAAATAAAAAAAACTGCAGGGAAATACCATTTCACTTTTACCATGTTAGAAAACTTGACAACATCTAACAATGTACCAATTGTTGGCAAAGATACACAGCAATGGTTAAAGTATAGACAGTTAAAACTGATTTGCAGATCAAACCAAGCAGGATGTTCATCAACACTTATACCACATTTCATCAAATCTATGACAACAATGACTATAAAAATGATCATTATTTTATGTACCAATAAAAGAACAAAATCACCAAAAAACAAACAAAAACAAAAGCAAAAACAAACCCAAACCCAGTAATAATATTCTTTACATAGTGATATGGGGTAACTTCCAAGTTACAAAAGCTCAGTGTAGAATAATGTAAATAGCATACAACCCCTCTAGCAAAAAAGGAGAAAGGACTAAGGATATACTTGCTTACTTTTTTTTTTTTTTTTTAAGGACTTATTTATTTGAGAGAGAGAGAGAACAAATGGGAGGAGAATAGGGAGAGGGTGAGAATCCCAAGGAGACTGCATGCTGATTGAGAACCCAGATGTGGGGTTTGATTCTGGGCTCAAGCCCATGTCCCTGAGATCACAATCTGCACAAAAACCAACTGTGCCACTAGGCACCCCATACTTATTTGTTTTTTTAAAATTTTATTTATTTATGAGAGAGAGAGAGAGAAAGAGATAGCAACAGAGATAGCAAGACAGCAGGAACAGGAGGAGAGGGAGAAAAAGGCTCCCCCCACCAAGCAGAGAGCTCAACACCCAGCTCAATCCCAGGACTCTGGAATCATGACCTGAGCTGAAGGCACACACTTAACCGACTGAGCCACCCAGGACCCTACTTATTTGCTTGTAAATGCATAAAGTATCTGTCCAGACACTGGTGAAGTGCCTACCTTCTGAAAAGGGGATTATGACTAAGGGGCAGAGATAAAAGAAAGATTTAGCCCTGTATTAAGTAAATTTATGTTTTTTAATTTTTCACTTTTAGTTTTTTAGGTTTTTATTTCCATAATAAGAATACTAGAAAAATCTTAAATTTCATTTTAGTGACCTAACTCTGTTCAAAAAATAATTTTGAATGATTTTCACTTTCCTTTCTATCTTTTAAAACAGATTTATTAAATATAATTCACATACCATGTAATTCACCCATTTAAAGTGTACAAATCAATGGTTTTTAGTATATTTAAAGCATTGTACAACCATCGCCACAAATGATTTCCCTACCTTTTGAATAATAAAATAAGGATACCAGACAGAATTCTGGCAAGGTCAACAGGTTGAAAATTATGGGGCAGAGAAAAGGAAGATCTTGCTATAAGAGCTGAACTTTCTATATATTTATACTGAACTTTCCTTCCTACTTTCTAACTCTCAGTATTAGCTATAATTATGTAAATAATATTTTTAAGGCAAATTTGTGTACATCAAAATGGAATAGTAATGGTGAAGAAAGTTTTCCATGCTAATATCAAATGAACTTACACAGTATTTTTTTCAGATGGAAAAGGAAGGAGTAAATACTTGACAACATCTAACAATGTACCAATTGCTGGCAAAGATACACAGCAATGGTTAAAGTATAGACAGTTCCCCCCCCAATAGACTGTGCATATTCTCTGATATTACACTAAAACCTGACAAATGATACATTCTTAAAGGTTAGCTGCAATGTTGAATCTGAAATCAACTAACTAACATGTTTTTTTATACTCTTACATTAAAATCCCTAATCTATCATGACATTTTTTATGTTAGTTTTAGGTGTCAATATAATGACTTGATAAATTTCTCAAGAAATGATTACCACAATAAGTCTGGTTAAAATTTATCACGATACATAGTTAAAATTCTTGTGTGTGTTTAGGATAAGAATTTCTAAGACTTACTCTCTTAGCAGCTTTCAAATGTACAATAGAGCACTGTTAACTATGGTGCCCATGCTGTTACATTATATCCTGAGGATTTATTTATAAGTGAAATTTTGTACTTTTTGACCACCTTCACCCATTTTGCCGACCCCCTAACTCCCTAACACTGGCAAACACCAGTCTGTTCTCTGTATCTATAAATCTGGGGTTTTTTAAGATTCTACATATAAATGATATCCTATATTTGTCTCTCTGTGTCTGACTTATTTAGGAATAGGGTCCATGTTGTCACAAATACCTTCAAGGTCTATCTATGTTGTAACAAATGGCAAGATTTTCTTCTTTTTTATGGCTGGATGATATTCTACTGTATAGGTTACTTTCACATCCTAGTTTATAAATATACTGAAATGAACAGGGGGTGCTATATATATTTTAAAGTTCATTATTAAGTGGCCAAAGGCTAGAAACATTATGGTTAATATATTTAGTCTCAGGAAGTTTAGCTTAAGAAAAATCAATCTGGAGAGGGACTAAGGAGTATAATAATGATAATAACATTATCATATATGATATATATCACATAATGATATATATCATAGATCATATTATGATAATAATAAGACTTCTAGGGCATTTACTACGTACCAGAAACTTTACATAAACCAACTAATTTAATCTCAAAACCCCTGTTAGGTAGGTATTATTATTATTCTCATTTTCCAAAAGAAGAAACTGAGGATTAAGATATTCAGTAATGTGCACAAAGATATGTAACTAGTAAGTGACAGAAAACATATATATTTTTTAAAAGATTATTTATTTATTTATTTGACAGAGATAGAGATCACAAGTAGGCAGAGGGGCAGGCAGAGAGAGGGGGAAGCAGGCTCTCTTCTGAGCAGAGCCCGATGTGAGGCTCAGCCCCAGGACCCTGAGACCATGACCTGAGCTGAAGGCAGAGGCCCAACCCACTAAGCTACCCAAGTGCCCCCCAAAACATATTTTAACCTTCAATGTCATGCTCTAGACCACTGCACTATACTGCATCTATAAACTGTAATGCTATGTAATGAACACTGGCTTTGCAGCAAGACAAATGGCAATGAGCTGTGTGACTATGGGGAAATAACTGACTCTCCTTTAGCCTCAGTTTTCTTGCCTGTAACTAAAGAAGTTAACACCTGCCTCTCAAATACATAAAACAGTTAGCAGAGCATCTAGCACTTGGTAAGTGTTAAAATAAATTACAGCTAAAAATAAAAACCCTCCAAAAGGAGAAGTTTAGCTAACAAGGTGCAGAGCAATAAAATGCAGAGCCACTGGTTATCCACAAATCACTTAAGAGGGCTATGTGCTCTCCTGGTAGGTTGCCTAGCACAATGATAAAGCTGAGCTTTATATACATTTATATACATGTATATATACAAATATATAAATTATATGCATTTATATATAAATATACAATAAAAGTGTAAGCAACAATGGTTCAAGAGATATTGTTCTTACTAAATATTATTACACATGAAAATTATTTTAACATATACCACTCAAACATTTCAAAGACATTCTTTATGTCCAGAAAAATCAAGACAAACTGGTAATATGTCTTCTAAAAACATATTTAGAAACAAAAGGTCTTGGGTACCATGGTCAATCTTTATATTCACAGCAGTCAAAGGAGAAAAAAATGCACTTTTATGAAAACAGCATATTCTAGTCTTTAAAATGTCTCAAAACATTAAATAAAGATCACATTAAGAATGTTTCTAAAGGGGTGCCTGGGACTGCTCAGTGGGTTAAGCTGCTGCCTTCGGCTCAGGTCATGATCTCAGGGTCCTGGGATCGAGTCCCAAATCAGGCTCTCTGCTCAGCAGGGAGCCTGCCTGCTTCTCTCTCTCTGCCTGCCTCTCTACTTGCGATCTCTCTCTCTCTGTCAAATAAATAAATAAATAAATCTTTAAAAAAAAATTTCTAAATCTCTTCCCTACGTTCTCATCAAGAACAATGACAGCAAGCCTAGGGTAATGTTATATTGGATATGTACATTAAAATCAATGTGTTGGAAACCAAGAAACTGTCCACAGATCTGCTTGGGAGCAGATTTAGAGACAGGCCATTCAATATTTTTAAAACTACTATAGGGAGCAAAATCTCAAGCTTAAGTGAGTAAAAACTATGTCTTATACTCAGGCATAGTAGGGCACAGGGGAAGGGTTATTGCTCTATCTAAAGCAAATTCAATTTGGTTTGTGGTTTGTAATCTTGCTATTTTAGGCAACAGGCAAGAGAAAAGTATTTCTGCCAAGGATAAAATCATGTAGAAAAGTGCTGGCAACCTTTGAGATATTAAGGACCTGATAATCTACACTATTCTATAGTGGAGATTCTATATGCTATCTGCAGCCTTCAGTACAAGATAGAAACCTATCCTTTAGTTAAGTAACAGCCAAGTGTAAGATAATCACTATTTAAAAAAAAAAAAAAAAGCAAAGTTTCAAAGATATTTAAGGAAGAAATAACACCAACTCTACATCAATTCTTCTAAAAACACAAGGGAAAGAAACACTTCCCAACTCATCTTATGAGGCCACATTATCATAATAATAAACTACACCAAGGACATTACAGGAAATGGAAAAAGCAAAACAATCCCTGAACAATACCCCTAATGAGTACAGATACTACAATACTACAATACTCTACAGTACTAGAGTATCAGCAAATTGAATCAAAACATATACAAAGGATAATACATCATGAGTCAGTGGAATTTTTCCCAAAGTGCAAGGTTGGTTTAACGTGTGGAAATCAATCAGTGTAACCCACCCTATTAACAAGACTAAAAAAGAAAAATCATGAGGTAATCTCAGTAGATGCAGAAAAAGTATTTGACAAAAATACAACATCCACTCATGACAAAAATTCTCAGAAACCAGTAACAGAGGAAACTCCCTTGAAGGGGATCTTGATAAAGGGCAGCTATGAAAAACCTAACACTAAGAACACACTTAATGGTGAAAGAGTGAATGCCTACTCCCTAGGCTTGGAGAAAAGGCAAAGATATGCGTTCTCATTACTATGTTCAGTTTTTAACCAGTGGTCCTAATCAGTGGATTGAGGCAAGAAATAGAAATAAAAGGCACAATCACTGAAAAGGAAGAAGGAGGGGCTGTCTTAGATAGAAGCAGTTCATGATGCTCCAAATCAATTACAATAGTAACACAAAGATAACTGATCACAGATCACCATAACAAATATAATGAAAAAGTCTGAAATATTGCAAGAATTAATGAAGACACATAGTGAGCAAAGTCTGTTAGAAAAATAGTTCTGGGGGCACCTGGGTGGCTCAGTGGGTTAAAGCCTCTGTCTTTGGTTCGGGTCATTATCCCAGGGTCCTGGGATCGAGCCCCACATCGGGCTCTGTGCTCTGCAGGGAGCCTGCTTCCTCCTCTCTCTCTCTCTCTCTCTGCCTGCCTCTCTGCTTACTTGTTATCTCTGTCTGTCAGATAAATAAATAAAATCTTTTAAAAAAAAGAAAGAAAAATAGTTCTGGGGGCACCTGGGTGACTCAGTGAGTTAAGCCTTTGCCTTTGGCTCAGGTCATAATCTCAGGCCCTGGGATAGAGCCCCGCATCGGGCTCTCTGCTCAGTGGGGAGCCTGCTTCCCCCTCTCTCTCTGCCTGCCTCTCTGCCTAATTGAGATCTCTCTGTCAAATAAATAAATAAAATCTTAAAAAAAAAAAAAAAGAAAGAAAAGGAAGAAGGATAATTAAGTCTACTCACAGATAACATGATTGTCCAAAGAGAAAATCCTAAGAATTTTTTAAAAAGCTACAAGAATAAATGAATTCAGCAAGATGAGAAAACAGAATATCAATATACCCAAATCAATTATTCTATGACTCAAGAAACAAACAACTAGAAATCAACTTTAAAGATAGTACCAATGTAATAGTATCAAAAATGCAAAACAGAGATAACTCAAGAAAATATGTGTAAGACTTATACCCTGAAAACTAACATGGTTGAGAGAAATAAAGATCTAAAGAAATGAAGGCATACCATGTTCACGGATTAAAACACTCAGTATTAAGATGTCAATTCCTAATATGAACTGACCTATATTCAACATTATCCCAATCCCAATCTCATTACAAATACCTTTTTTGTAGAAACTGACAAGGTAATATTAAAATGTATATGGAAATGCCAAAGACCTAGAATAACAGTGATCTTAAGAAAGAAAAACTTCAAGACTTACTACAAAAGTCTTGTAGTTTTGTATTGTTATAAAGATAAACGTAAAGACCAATGGAATATAACAGTCAGTCCAGAAATAGACCCAGGCATAAATACTCAGTGGATTTCTGACAAAGGTGCCAATGTAACTGAGTAGGGAAAAACTAGTCACCTGACCACTGCTGACCATTTTCAACAAATGGTGCTCCAACAATTGGATATACATAGGGGGAAAAAGTAGGTCTTAACCTTTACTTTATGCATACACAAAAAATTAACTTGAAATGGTTCATAGACCTGAATGTACAATCTGAAATTATAAAGCTTCCAGGAGAAAGCATACGAAAATCTTTCAGACTTAATTTAGGAATATTTTCTTAGGACACAAAAAGCATGAACCATAAAGGGAAAAAAAAAGATAAATATAACTTAAAATGAAAACATTTGCTCTTTGAAATATAACACTAGGAAAATGAAAATGCAAGCCTGAAAATAGGATAACTGTTATATCCACTTTTTCAAGGACTTGTACCCAGAATATACATAGAACTCTTGTAATCAATAGTAAGGGAAACAATCTGATTAAAAAACAATGGGTAAAAGATTTGACAAACATTTCACCTAAGAAGATACATGAATAGCAAATGAGCATCTGAAAAGATGCTCAACATAATTAATCATTAGAAAAATGCAAAATAAAGCTAGAGTGAGATGCTATTACATATGCACTAGAAGGGCTAAACCTAAAGAGAAACACAAATACTAAATACCAAGTGTTGAAGAGAATGCAAAGGACCTGGAAATCTCATATACTGCTGGTGGGAGTGCAAAATGGTATAGCCATTTTGGACCACAGTTTGACAGTTTCTTGAAAAGTTAAACATATACTTACCAATAACACCACAATCCTACTCCTTGGTATGAAAAACATATATCCATGTAAAGCCATGCAGACAAATGTTAACAGCAATTTAATTCACAATTGCCCAAACCTGTAAACTACTCAAATGGCCATCAACTGATTAATGGATAAATGAATTTTGTTATAGCCATTCCATTAACTAGTATTCAGCATTTAAAACTTAAGAACATGTAACAATACTAACGAATCTCAAAAGTATCATAAGTGAAAGAAGTCACAAAAAGAAGTGACACATAAAAAAGGTACATATTGTATGATTCTAGTCAATGACATTCTAGAAAATGCAAAATTATACTGACAGAATGCAGATCTGTGGCTGGCAGGGACTTGCAGTGGGGTGAGGTATATGACTGCAAACGGGCAGGAAGAACCTGATGAAATACCAAAAATGTTTTATCTCCTAATTTTGGTTATACCACTGTATAAATGTGGTACAATTCAGAGACCAATACTCTTATACAAATTTTATCTAAATAAAAGTGACTAAAAATAAAGGAATAAAGCATATTTCCCCTGGATATCTCAAGTTTTGTAGTATCAAAAGATATAGTTAAATTTAGCTAAAGTTGACACATGGTGATATTAAAAGCTTTCTTAAAGGCCATAAGAGTCTGAATGATTGTCAGTTTTACAGACCTCTCAGTACCAACACCCTCAAACCTGGTTAGTTTGGTTAGCTCAAGCTTCAGTTCCTTACCTAAGGAAGTTACTAAAGTTAGAATTTACTAAAGTTAGAGGTTACTAAAGTTAGTAACTACACACTACTAAATCTACTATGTCTTCCTGACAGAACAAATTATTTGTAGCAACTGAGGTCAAATCCTTTGATTTAAGATCTATCGCTGAGTAAACATCAAGAGTTAACAGAATAATTCCTTAACGCATAAAAGACCATACTATAGTTTACAAAAAATGGTATTTATCCCTTCAAAGCTTTTTTCTGCAGGAAGATATTTATAATATTGCCTGATGACTCACATGAACTACAGCTGAACTTTAGATTTTGCTGTTTTATCACAGAAACCTTCTGACTTATTTACTAGGGCATTCTGTCACTTATTCCTGTTGCTTTTTTATTTTTAATATAAGGAAAATTAACTTATGTTAAGTAAGAAATAGTTTCTAAAACTGCTAAAGTAATATTATACTACAGGTAAAGACTTTTCTCCATCATCTTAGGAAACAAGAATTAGTGAGAAGCAAAAATGAAAATGACTAACTGGGGGAAAAGCCACATCTATGTCTAACCTTTTAAAGTCACTTTTGTCGAAGCTTATGGTGGAACAAAAATTTTTAAAATATAGTTTCTACTTTAAATACAGGTGGAGGAAAAATCTTATTCTCACTTGCAAACCAACCTTCTTAACTTTGACACTAAAAATGTGCAATCCTATACACTGTATTTGAGATGATGAAAGCCTTGATAGAACAAGGAATTTCAAGAATTTCAAGAATTGTAGCAAATTGATTTTCTAAAAATAAAAGTATCTTCTGAAGTTAATTTCACCCCAATTTCTTACTCAGCTATCACCAAAGTGAGAAAATGTGGGTATTCAGATATAGAGGCTAGACTTTTTCTCTAGGAAAAGGAAAACATAACCTTATGTGTTATGTTTATGAGAAAATAGTTTGCCAGCAAATTGCAGAATATAGAAGAAAATGAGATAAAAAAGCAAGAATTTTTTGAACCCGGGACAACATCTGTTCTTATTCTCTAGAGGCTTCAAAACAAGAGAAAATCCTAACTGCACTCTGCAAAAATTTTTACATTGTTGGTAACTGCAGTCCATTCAAAGATCTAAAAAGAAGTTTTCTCCTAACAAACAAAAACTTTAAACTTTTTCAATTTGGAGACAGATGTTAAATCTCAAATATAGAAATTTGCCTTTTGTAGACAGGTAACTGCCTTCATATCAGAGATCTATCTAAAACTAGTGAAATTCATTATGCAGGAATTGATAAAAATCTTGTTAAATGAGCTTAACAATTAGTTATATTTCGTTATATGACATTAGGACAATACTACAGTCTGTGATATATGCCCTAACAACATTATAACTTTATTCATAACTGCCAAAACTTGGGAGGCAATCAAGATGTCCTTCAGTTATGAATGGCTGAATAAATTGTGTTAAGTTCAGACAATGGAATATTATTTAGCACCAAAAAGAAATGAGCTATCAAGTTATGAAAAGACATTTAAAGAATCTTAAAACCACATTACTAAGAGGAAGATGCCAACATGAAAAAGCTACATATTCTAGGATAACTTTCTGGAAAACGCAAAACTGTAGAGACAGTAAAAAGACAGTGGGTGCCAAGGGGTTAGCAGGGAGAAAATAAGGGATGAACAGGCAGACAGAACACACAGGGTTTTTAGGAAGTGAAACCGTAGCATCATTTTATGATACTATAATGGCAGATACTTGTCATTATACTTTTTTAAAAAACCCCACAGAATGTACAAAATCATTTACATATAATGTAAACTATGGACTTTTGGTGATAATAATGGTGTCAATGTAGCTTTACACATTATAACAAAAGTAGCACTCCAGTGGGAGGTGCCCGTAGTAGGGAGTCTATGCATGTGGAGGGGGTAGGGAGCAAACAGGAACTCTGTAGTTTCCACTCACTTTTGCTGTGAATCTAAAACTGCTCTAAAAAATGAAGTCTATTTTTAAAAAAGGATACTGACACTTTAGTTGGTTTTTAGTATCTGGTCTGAAGTTCTCCATTTAAGGACAGGATCAATATATACCTATCTCTGTAAAGAAATTATTATAATTAGGTTGAATATGCAGTGTTTTCAAACTTCATTTTAAACATAAATTTAAAAAAGGGAAGTGATCTAAGTACAGTTGGAACATTTCTAAAACTGGTTCAGAGCTTTCTTGAGCTTTCTCTACACAAATTCTTACATTTTGGGAATGAGACGGTAAAATGAAATTTGGTTAAATGAAATTTGTTTAATTTTTTTTTTTTAAGATTTTATTTATTTGTCAGAGAGAGAGAGAGAGAGCACAGGCAGACAGAGTGGCAGAGAGAGAAGCAGGCTCCCCACAGAACAAGGAGCCCGATGTGGGACTCGATCCCAGGATGCTGGGATCGTGACCTGAGCTGAAGGCAGCCGCTTAACGAACTGAGCCACCCAGGCGTTCCTAAATGAACTTTGTTTAAAAACAGAATAGAATTTGGGGCACCTGGGTGGCTCAGTTGGTTGAGTGTCCAACTCCTGGTTTTGCCTCAGGTCCTGATCTCATGGGTCATGGGATCCAGTCCTGTGAGTCTGCTTGGATATTCTCTCCCTCTGCCCCTTCCCCCACTCATATGCGCTCTCTCTCTCTCTCTCTTTCAAACAAATAAATCTTTAAAAAACAAAAAACAGGACAGAATTTGATAACTCAAAAATATTCTTGGAAATACTTGGTCAAAGCCTCTCATCTTATAAATAAAGAAAATGAGGCTCAGAGAAGCTACATAATTTTTCCCAGGACCACAAGGCTATTTAAGACAGAAGGACTAGAACTTTGGTATTCTAGAGTTTCGTGGTTGCTTTTTCATTACACTACTATCACTCAAGAAAACAAAATTGTGTTAGATTTCTTAAAGTTCAGAGATGTAAATTTTTTCTTCTTCATCCATTTTAAGAGGATATGAATCCAATTAGTGTATTTTTTGGCTGATAAGCACTCCCTCATGCTCTGCCCACTTACTCATTTATTCTGCCTCCTTGATTTTTCCCAGAGGTCATTTAAAAAGAAAATCATATTTTAGTAATTCTAAGAGCCAAAGAAAATGTTTTATCATGAAAGTGAATATAAAACCCACGTGTGGGTTATTACTAAAGCAAGGGCTATGTTCCCCATCCCACCATTGTTAGTCAGCATTTAGAATCCTGCTCGACCTCTAACAGAGGTAAAAATCTACCCTTGGTGGGAGCAGCTGTGACTCTGTGAAAGAAGCTACAAATAACATGCTGGGAAATTTAGCAGGCACTGTTATTATATCCTGTTTATACTGTCATTTTTCCTATCAGTAGGATATTATTTATACAGACCCCACCCATGAACTTCTTGTTTATCTTATTATAGAAATCCTCCAAATCTATAAAAAGAAGCCTCTGTATTTGTTTCTGGAACAAGCACATGTGTTATAATTTTGCACCTCACTACATTTTTTTTATTTAGCATTTTCTTTTGTTATGCTTGTTCTCATTTTTATCTCAAGGTTGATTTATTTCATTATTTCACATATTAGAGTTGAACTTAACTTTTATTTATTTATTTACTTGTTTGTTTATTTGACAGACAGAGATCACAAGTAGGCAGAGAGGCAGGCAGAGAGAGAGGAGGAAGCAGGCTTCCCGCTGAGCAGAGAGCCTGATGTGGGGTTTGATCCTAGGACCCTGGGATCATGACCTGAGCCGAAGGCAGAGGCTTTAACCCACTAAGCCACCCAGGTGCGCCTGAATTTAACTTTTTAAGACTCCATTATAGGACAAAGATTCTGGAACACCACATCTTAAACTTTATTTTGGGGTAGATTTCATCAGGTAGATATTCCTCTAAGATACACTGGACTAATTTGTATAAAGATAAAAAAGTGCCTATATACTGAGATCAGGTACCCATGGTGAGTTAGTCCTAAATGCTAGACGGCTTCCTTACATAGGCTACCTGTGCCAGTATGCCAGTAATGAGAGCCAGGCTTTATACTGGTTCTCACCAACTCACTATTCTGTAACTGGATCTCTTTTCTAGAATGAAAAGCCCTGTCCCTGAGTCTAGCTTGATGGCTGGATGGGCCGGATGAAAGCATAACACAATAATACATGAGAAATACATGAATTCACCAAGTTTATCAATGGGACAATGAAACAATGCGGTTGTAAATCATCCCCACTCCCCTGCCTTATATAAATAATTCAATTAAAGCAGATAAGAGAAAAAAATGGGTTTCCTTAAGGGCAGAAACTCATGCTGCACTTTTGGAGTAAATAAATAATTATTTTTGGAGAGGGAACATCACTGGACAAAGTCAATGGATAAATTTTCATATGTATAGCTTGTGTTAGCTTCACTAAAATTCCCTTTACCCTACAAGACAGCACTACAAGGTAGATAGGTAAATAAATCTCTGAAATCTTCAGAGAGCACATATAATGCTAGACTCTCAGGATATATAAGAAAGATCACAGCATTTAAAGAACTCTAAATGCATAAACAAATGCATAACTGAAATGGAGCTTAGTATCTAAGCATGGTGAACTTAGTGTAATTGATTTTAGAAAAAAAGAGAAATCTACAGGAGCCAAAGTGATCAGAGAAGTCAGAATGAGGATAACAGCAGCTAATCTTGATAAACACAATTTTATAAGGCTAAGGTGAGATGGGGAAAGGCATCCTAGGCACAAACGATTTGTAAGGATCCAAGCAAGAATTATGAAAATGGCAAGGACCTAAATTTAGCTAAGGAGAATAGTGAATAGAAGATGACAATAAAAAGGAGGCTGCTGCCAGACTATAAGGAGTTTCATTTTTCAGACAATGGAGAACTATCAAAGATATATGATTAAGGGAAAATGCACCCAAGCTTTTCGAGCAAAAATGAAGAGGAGGAAGAATAAGTTGGACTGAGGTTGAAATGGGGAAAGAAGTTTTTAACAGCATCAAATCCTATGGTTACCGCAGCAAAAGAAAGGTCCATGTGATAAACAGATATTTTCAAAAACAGGAGATGGCATCATGATGACTCTTACTGAGTGGGACAATGTTAAAACTATGTCAGTCCATTGAAGTTAATGTCAGGAAAGCTTACCAATCTCCTAGAATAGTACTTCTCAAACCAAAATTACCTGGGGATCTGATTAAAATGTAAATTCTGATTCAGTACATGTAGAGTGGTACTCTGTATCTTTACATTTCTAACAAGCTCCAAATTAGCTCTTCCATGGACTACACTTTGAATAGCAAGATGCTGAAACATCTTTCATTCTCCCTTTCCAAAAAGGCAAGGCTACTATGTTTAATCCACCATTGTATAGCTAATCCTTTTTACTCCTAAGAAATTCCATTTAAAGGTACTTTATTATAATTTACATCAAAGTCAGGTGGGTTTCAAAAGCTACTATTTTAAAAGTCTAAGATGATTCAAGATTCAGAGTATTCAAGATGCTGAGAAATATTTCCACCTGGAAAAAAAAAAAATCAACTCTATAATACTGTTCTATAACACTACAATTTTGTTCTTTTCTGTAGGGTGGCAAACTAGAAGATACTATTGCTTATAATCTTGGAGGCAAAGTAAAAGTCCTAAAGAAAACACTCCATCTTTTCATAGTGCCCATCAGTGGATTTTGGTAAAACTCACTTAACTTGCCCTTATAGTCCCATTAGCATATTCCTTAATCCTTGGAGATAAAGGTAAGAATTTATTTTAAGTATTTTTTGAAAATTATAAAAATTAAATTCACACATCATCCCCCCGTTTAAGATTTCTAAATGGAAGGATATGCCTTTTATTAAAATCTTTTACCGTGAACAGAGGCATCATTTATAAAAATATATTACTAGTGTTATATATTATACACACATACATGTATTAAGATTGGTTGACCTTAGATTCTTGGGATGAAATTTAAGACTCCTGAGGTCTCAAGTTTCATCTTTAACCATATTTATGGTCAATAACAACCTTTTAGGTAAATTAGCTTCAATATATATCGATGTCTAGAGAACAGAAATGATATCTTAAAACTGGAAGGTACTGTATGATCAGATCCAACTATTTCATTGTAGAGGTAAGAAACTGAGATGCAGAGGCTAAAAAGCCCAAAGTCACATAGCTGCTAATGGCATGTTAAAAAAGGGTGGGAGGAGGAAAAATATAATTTTCCTATCTATTAATAGACAACATACAACAATGTATCAACTACAAAACGTAGTTAAAAGAGTTTCTGGTTCCTCTCATGACTAGGGCATAGTTGATTTTATTAAGGTCTTATAAACCACTGATATCCAAGAAGGGAAGACTACATACCAACAAAGAAGACATACTACCCCAGAATTTAAGAACTCCATAAAAAAACGCAGTCTGAATAGAGAATGACACATATACACCACACACTGAAGATGGGGCTGTGGTGGAGTGGGTAATGGGATGAGATATAAAGAACAAAGAGAAACCATGATAACTCTTATCTTCTCAGTAATGGTTTGAGGAAAGCTTTCACATAGAGAAAAGTGGTTAAAAAAAAACAACAAACAACTTCCTTTACTCTCATGAATCATTTTTTAATTGGTAAAATCAGGAATTAGGAGGACCATAAAGCTTTTAAAAATATGAAATGTAGATAGCAGTTGGATGTGCGTGTGTCATGAGCTTTGTCACAATTACAAGAAAACCACAGAACCCTTCTTTAGCCATAAAATGGGGAATTTTGTGCTTATCACAAATGCTATAAAATTTACTAGCACAAGTAAAAAAAAAAATCACTGGAGAAGTTCCATGATACCAGAGACAATGGGTTTTAAATCACAGGCATACATTATTATGCCTAAGTTGACAGGTCTGCACTGCAATGCAGAAATGCAAGCAATATTCCAACATCTGCACCAGAAGGCAGAGACTAGACATGATTCCAGAATAAAGGGCTCTTCAGCTCTTACCTGTAACCTGTGCAACAACTGCTTGGGAAATCCTCCGATTGGCAAGAAAGGCTTTGATTTCCTCTTTTATCACACTGCTGTCCCTCCTAACAAAAACAGAAGACAAGACCAACAATGTATGTTGAAGGTAGAAATCCTCATCTTTGCTAAGAAAGGTGAAGCAGAGAGGTGGGGAGAACATAGAAAGAAGGGACACAAAAATAAAGGTAAACAGACCAAGCTTGTGTGAAAATATGAAATTAAAACAAACCAAGAAACACCAAATATTCAAGTCCTAAAACATCACACCATCAGACAGACGTGTTAGTGAATGCCACAGGAGATATAAGTCTCATACCAGAGGATGGTTAATCGCATGCTGTGTATAATTCACATTAGGAACAAGGCTGCCATATGGTATATACTAAGTTTCATTACTGAGGAATGAATATACCTTACAAAGACAGAAGCCCTAGAAAAATAAAAAACAACAACAACAACAAAAATCAGTTGTGAGTAGCTTGTGAGCTTGCGTGTTAACTACACAACTGCATAAATATCATGTTTAGTCATTTTAAAACCTTTGTTAAAGGAACAGAAATCATCATCATTCTTACAACTGCTAAAATATTAGCCATTTTAGGAAATTTAATTTGCCTTCTTTTTCCTGTTAAGCCAAAAAATAAAAATAAGTGGGAGGAGGTGAATATAGAATTTTTTAAATATAAAAAAGGTATTTATTTATTTCCTGTTATATGTAATATCTAGAATACTTAAAATTATGTCATACCATGTCCTTGAGATTACATATTATGGACCTAATTTTTCCTCCACCAGAAAACAACAAACTCTCAAAAGACTAGACATTTACTAGAATAACAATGAGAGGCAAGACTTCTATTTCCCCATCAGAATAATAAAGTAAAACTTACACTGAAACCCTTAAAGCCAACCAATTTCTCGTTGAATGTTTTATGTCCAAGAGGATTACATAAGTAAAGCACTGATTTTTCATCAAGCTCAAAAGCAACACAGAAGAGCAGTAATTTATAATCTCATATAGGGTCAGCAAACTATGGCTAAATCTGGTCTCCCATCTGTTTTTATACAACCTATGAGCTAAGAATGGTTTTCACAGATGAACACTTGCAATCATTACTTGGTAACAGAGAACACTAACTCTGAACATGAATTAAGCTAAGTATCATGTCCTCCCCACCAAAAATTCCATTCTTCTCATTGGTAGACCTGTATTTTAAAAACTATTTCCAATTACTAATATTCTATATTGAATTTTGTCAATAAAAATTTGTGATCTTTTTGTTTTCTCTTAGCTGTAAGTATGTGCATTATATTCTCAATTTTGCCTCTTGGCCACAAAGTATAAAATGCTTACCATCTAGTCTTTTCCAGAAAAAGTTTACTGACCTTTGATCTGAGATAAAGAGACCATGAAATCTTTACAAATCATTTTGTAAATGAACCACAAACTTCTATTAGGAGCTCAAGTCTCTTTAAAGATTATTTGCAGCAATGAAAGAAAAGATCCTGTTCAAAAAGAACCAGCTGTGATTTGACTTAAAGCAGGTATTTTAGCCCCTTGGTGAGGAAGGGGCTATACATTTTGTTGGTGGATTCCATGTTCCCTTTCAGGAATTTTGAAAAAGGTTAGAGAACCAACAGTAGGGACAACTTTCAATCTGAAGCTCTTAATAGTGCATTCCTGATCTACTGGTTGGAAATCCTAGTCAAAAAGACTTCTAGGTTAAGAAAATAGTCTGGGGTCTAATCCAATATTTAAAATTTCTCATACTCACCTAGATTCTGATCTAGATACTAGCTAGATTCTTTCCAAAACTTTCACTTATTTATACTTGAAGTTATTTCTTTGAAAAATATGATTTTCATTTTATTTAAAAACTGTGTATGGGAAAGAAAAAGGCACAAATAAATACACTTTAAAGTCAAATAAAACTGCTCAGTAAAATACAGATAGGTAGAATAGGCCAAATGGCTCGCAAATACCCACCAATAAGCAGCTGAGCAAGAGATGACTTCAGTGGTATGACATTCACTTGCCTTATGTAAGTAAAACAACTAAATCATTTAGTTTCTGATAGAACTTCAAAATTAATCTGAAAAATTTTAAATAAAGTACTGCATTGAAATATATAGAATAGCCATCTAGGAAAATGAAAACTGAGTTTAAGAGAGAATAGCATTGAGGATATTAGGAGAAGGGAAAAATGGAGGAGGAGAAATCAGAGTGGGAGACTATGGAGACTATGGACTCCGGGAAACAAACAGTGGGTTTTAGAAGGGGGGATGGGTGTGCCCAGTGATGGGTATTAAGGAGGGCATGGATTGCATGGAGCACTAGGCGTTACACGTAAATAGTGAATCATGGAATACTGACATCAAAAACTAATGACGGACTATATGGTGACTAACATATACACACATACACAAAAGAGAATATTTATTAGGTTAAATTAAAAATGTGCTTTTTGTGGGGAAAATGATTAAATGATATTTTCTTGACTACTGATTTAAATCAATTTATTTTAAATTGAATTCACCTAGAGTAGACACTAAATCATAAAGAGAAGATAACACTCAATTATTCCAATAGAAAATATCCAGTTTGTGAATTATTCACAGCCTTGCAGTATAATATTATCAAGGACTGCAGTAAGACAGAAGGAACTTCAAAAAGTCTGCAAAACAGCAGCAATTCACTTACCCTCTCATAGACTATATTTTTAGATTTACTTGGCAAGTTTGTAAGTACCCACAATGAGTTAAAAAAAAATAGTAACAAAACCTCTTTTGTCAACTGTTTTACCAGAGAGAAGCTTTTTCAAATCTAAGAAAAACTCAAGACTTAAAAAATAAGGTTATGCTTGGGCAAGTGATTTAATATAGCTGGACCCTGGTTTCATCATTTAGTAAAATGAGAACATTAAAGCCCTTATCACAAGACTCTTGAAATTTTTCTCTACACACTGAAATTAAATTTAAATGAAATATAGTATTAAATGTGTGTATATGTATATGTGTATAATATATAAAATAAAAAATTCTTCAATGTAAAAATTTTTGAAACTATAAAAGCATTCAATAAACAATGATTATTATTTTATAAAACACCAGAAAGAATCTCATGTAAAGAAAAAACAAATGATCTGCTGTAACAACCTATGACTGAAGTAAACATCTGCATGAGGTCCTTTAAGGCACCATGGAAAGATTTCTATGAAGTCAATTTAGACACAAGCAGTGATGTGTCATCTAGTTATTTTCTTTCTTTTAAAAAAAAGATTTTATTTATTTATTTGACACAGAGAGAGATCACAAGTAGGCAGAGAGGCAGGCAGAGAGAGAGAGGGGGAAGCAGCCTCCCTGCTGAGCAGAGAGCCAGATGTGGGGCTTGATCTTAGGACCCTGAGATCATGACCTGAGCCGAAGGCAGCAGCTTAACCCACTGAACCACCTAGGTGCCCTGGTCTAGTTATTTTCACTAGGTACAGATATCCCCTGCTTTCTAAAAGTTTGCATTATGCCTCTCTGCTTTTATAAAAGACCTACATAGAATGGTAACAGCATTTTTTTTTTTTAAAGTTTCAGTTAGTGAAAACGCGTACTAATGGAGCTCTTTCCTAAAAGTGAAGTGGCATAACTCAAGCTTTCAGATAGTGGGGGGAACCTGCATTTTCAAAATAGTAATAGTATTCAACTTTCAGTTGTGTCCAATTCTCTTGTGTATTTCAAAGATCTCCAATCTATAGGTTAACTTGTTCTTTAAACTCTCAAATATCCCCCCTTATTTAGTCTTGAGCTGCCTCTCCTACTGTCCACATAGCAACTCTGTGAAATGAGTTTCTTGGTGTGGAAACTCCTTTGTTTACTCCATATTTAATTTTCATATACTCTCCTACTGCTTTGCTTTCTCCCTTTGCTTGAAAATTTTCATCCTCTTTAAAAAGAACGAATCCCTTTTCTTCGCTTTTTTTGAGAGCTGATTTTTTCAAGTTTTTATTTTATCACCCAGCACTCATCACAATTCACTTACAAAATTTCACATTCCTCATGATTTGTATTCCTCAAGTCTTACGAAATTAGAGTGAAACACAAGTTGATTTTTCTTTGACTCCAAAGCTTACTTCCAAGATGAGCTACCAGTCTACTGGCATCAAACCACTTCAAATCTATGTCATCTCCTCCTACCACCTTTTCCAAATCACAGCCACCGTGAATTCTTCTATCTGGGTGCTTTCCATAAAATTCTTGTTTCCACCTTCCACTACCATTAATTTTATAACTTGCTAAATTTTCCATTGTTATCTACAGACTTTTTTTTTTTTTTTAAAGATTTTGTTTATTTATTTGACAGACAGAGATCACAAGCAGGTAGAGAGGCAGGCAGAGAGAGAGGGGGAAGCAGGCTCCCTGCTGAGCAGAGAGCCCTATGTGGGGCTTGATCCCACCACCCGGGGATCATGACCCAAGCCGAAGGCAGAGGCTCAACCCACTGAGCCATCCAGGCGCCCCTCTACAGACCTTTCTTAACATCCAAAATGAATTAATCAGGAATGCCTCTTTGTAGAATCACCCTTTCTTTAAGATACAATATAACTGTCATCTAGTCAGAGAAGTTCTCCCTGATCCTCACAGCTAAAAAAGATCTCTTTCTTCCAACAGCTAACTTTATCATTTCAATTATACTACTCACATGCTAATATGTTACATGCTATTCTATATTATAGTCATTCCTGATCTGGTCTTATTGCTCCTACTAGCCTGTGAAGTCTTTCAGCACAAAGATTGCGTCTTATTCTTCAGGGGGTTTGCATATAATAGAGCTTAATTTGTTCAATGAATGAACAAATTTGAAGTTGAAGATAAAAGGTTGTAAAATGGCAAACCTGTTCTAGATAATTTATAAAACAGCTCTAAATTCTTAATCTCAAATATGTTTAAGCTTCCCAAATCAGAATGGAAAGTTATTTGTGCTAGCTCAAAATGGCAATCCTTCCATTTCTGGAACAAAGACTATTAAAGACTACATGTTTAAAAATTAAATGCTTTAAGATCTTCCATATTCTCTCAGTTGATATATACTACACATTCTTTAGGACTCCTTAAAGTAGCCATCTAACTCAATGACTTCCAGAGATGGAGCAATACCTACAAGGACAGACTATATCACAGATGGGAAAATACAATTACATACAAACTCTTTAACTTTTGAATAAGAATCTCCTCCCTTTGATTTCTACAGGGAGATAAAGCATAATTTAAAATTTTTGAAGATAACTTTAAAAGGAAAGCTACTCTAATGTATACACAACATAGTAACTGAATTTAGGAAATAAATATCCTAAATCGCCTATTGTTAGGGATACAGTTGAGCACTTGGAATAAAGTCCTGCATCTTATATATAAAATACAAACACAGTCATAAAATTTAATACATGGGTAGTTAAGAATAACAACTTAATATATGGCATTATTTATAAATTCTTGATAAGCCTCATTTCAATTGTTACTTTATAGTATATATATGAAAGAACAGATCTACACTATAATATTAACAAATATATGCTGACATAAATATATATGTTAATAGATGCAATTTAAAAATACTAGTATGTATATGGGTTTTTCATTCTAGCTTTTTGCTTTAAAGTCCTTCCTAAAATGTTATATATTCAATAAATTGTTGAGAACTCACTATCTAGGGTTTTTTTTTTTTACCCCAAGCAATTAAAAAGTGGGAAAAGTAGCAGTTTCTTTCTTTCTGATTCTTTCTTAACAAGTTTATCAGGTATACAGTTAAAAGTTAATTTCTACAAAAAATTTCCTTTGTGTACCTTGAAATTTTTAGGTGTCAAGTCTATGACACCATGAACTCAATGGGCTATGTGATTTGTAAAATACTTATGACTGAGTGTTACAAAGGTTGGGAAATGTGAGCACGCAAGATGTGAATTATATATGATTATCTAGAAAAGGAGGCAGGAAGGCATTTAGATACCCATTCTCCCCACTTAGAGCCCACCAAATCTAATCCACTACAATTTCATAGTGTTGAGTGATTAGCAAGGGCAGTACAGCCCTATGTGGTACAGGATACTCAGAAAAATTCACTGCTCAAAAATTTCTCTAACATTCTACCAAATAAAAATTCCTCTGGTTAGTAACTGATCTGAAGTGGCAAATACCATGGGGGTGGGTAGAGGGAGGGAGGAGCAGCCCATTAAGTCATTCACAGCTTCCACTTGTGTTACATCATCCACTGTTCTTAAAATCTTACTGAAATCTACAGACATGAAAAACTTATTTACAGAGGCAACAGATACTACAGACATGGTAATAAAGACATGGGTTAGAATTCAGGCTCTACCCACTTTAAATTTTCTTGGGCTACTTATTTAAATTTAATGAATCTCAATTTCTCCGCTGTACCTCATACATAGCATGGTTATAATGATTAAAAGTGAGAACAACCATGCAAAAAACCTCTCCCTTTGACCTAAGGATCATTATTACGTGCAAACTTGAGGTGGGCATAAAGGAGGAGTGCAGGTGTGGGTGAAGACACAATGGCAGAGAACTACAGAGAGCCAGAAGGTTCAATGAGACCCTTAGATGATTACAGAACCAAAGTAGCAGTTCATAGAAAGAAGCAAAGAATAGGGTAAAGATAAAAGTATTGTAACTATGCAATAAGTGGCAGTAAATTCAATGTAAAAACATGCATATTTTTAATGATAAAACTTGAATGTGTGTTAATTGTGGGATTTAACTACAAATCCTAGTCACTGCTAAATAGGTTTTCTATTTTGAGAACACAGTTGTATTATAACATTACGCCAATATAAGAGCGAACAGTTGAGTTTTTAGACCCTTGTAGTCAAGTTTTAGACCTTGGCCAATATTCAGAGCCTTTTGTTAACAAGAAAGTTTCCGTAAATTTTGTGGTAGTCTAATACACGTTTGGGAATTAATTGTTATGTTAAAAGCTTATTAAAACTGACCAATGACAGCAACAATATAAATTTTATATTGATATCCTCTCTACTCAGGATAATTAAAAGCTAATCTTGTTATATTTCAATGACTTAAGTAACTTCTACTTGACGTAATGGTTCTCCCTTTCAATCATGACAATGATACACATGTTAAATTCATGTTAACTTTGGCCAGCTGTTTTAACAAGTGAAAATGAATTCAAAACCAAATTAATCTCTTACACTTTAAGTTTTAAAAGTTTAAATAACGGTTCTATGGCTGCTCTATAAAACCATTCATTACAGGAATTACATTGTAATCTAGATGGAAGAGTCCATTTAGTTCACAATTCCACACAAGGCAGTGCTACCCTAAAAATAAATTCGGGACAGTTTATTTAAAATTTATTTAAAATTTACCACTGTGGTACTAGAGAATGGATCTTCCATATGCAACATTAAGTCACCATTATACCGTCTTCAGTCTTAAAAGCCTTAGGAAGAACTATAACTCAACACTACAGGTTTTGACTTTATTTTGACAAATTTGTGCTACAACTTCTAATCTATCTGCAGGCTTTCCTCCTACTACAGTAGTGATAATCTATTGAAAACAATACTTTTATGATGTCTATTCCTACAGACCTGTAAAAAATCCTTAATTCCAAACAAATTAAACATAAACTACTTGTGTGGAACGCAAATCTTCCCAAACCTGTACTGCATCCTAAAATAATATTCTTATTACCATAGTCTAGAGCTCATGCAACCTTTATAAAACTGAACATCCTTGCCTTCTCTACCTTTTACTATTCCTTTAACTTTAAATAAAGTTCCTATATTTCAAAACAAAAGCTATCCTTTTATATTTAGCTCAAATTCATCCATTCACTTAACATATTAAACCCTTACCATGTGCCAAAGACAATTCTAGATCCTGGAAACACAACATTCAAATAAAACACACGCTTACTGGCCTCACAGTGTTCCAGGTCCAGTGTGAAGCCTCTCCTAATTACCTAGAAGAAGTGGACTTCTTTCCTCAGTGTTTAAAACATTTACCTTGTAATACATAATATATATACATACATATGTTTGTGTGTGTGTGTGTGTATATATGGCATATATTAGAACTCTGTGTATGTGTGTATATATATACATGTATGTATGTATATACATACATGTATATATATATGTGGTATCTATTAAATTAGAACTTTAGCTTCTTAGGGATAGAAACCATGTTTATTTTTCTTCCGAAGAACACAACTTTTTATATAATAGGTGCTCATAATTACTTTATTGTGGTATGTTAGAGTGAAAAATTGTACAAATTCTGTATCATGGTAAAATCATCTTTTCTCTCAAAACTCGAAGGACTGGAATGTGTTAGCAATTCAGATGTTAGCAATTAGTACTATAAAGAGAAGGTTAACTTCTGCTTTGATAAACAGAATGGAAAAGGCTTATCAGGCAGCAAAGAGAAAGGGCTATGGTAGAGAAAATTTGAATTAAAATCATAAAACTTGAAAATATTTTCTTTCACCTCCAGCAGGAGGAGGAGGAAATCATAGTTCTTATGGGTTAAGTAGCTGAAATACAGTATATTACTCAAAACCAATCTAAGAACAAACACATTTTGGGGACTCTGAGTAAGCAAAAGAACTAACCTCATTAATTCCTCCACTTTATCATCTACATCTAGGTCCTCTTCTGAGGCTTCAAAACTGTATGACCTCTGACCCATGCTGTTTGCATGGTATCGAGTGGGTGACATCTTTCCATTGGATGTGGATAATCGCTCATTATTCTCCCTCCCATTTTGATTGGTAGTGCAAGGCTGTGGGGAGGTATCATAACTGTTGCTAGGAGATGGGGACATTCCAGAATGCTGGGTCTGTGTGGAAGCTGTAGCTGTGGAAGATGATGCTGGAACATTGTTGGTACTATTCCCATAAGAACTTCCTCCATAGCTGGACCTTCTTCCAAACTTGTCACTATGCTCTTGATCAAGACGGTCCAAAGTTTCCAAGGCATGCAGAATTTCATGTTTAGTCATTCCAGTACGCCGAAGGCGTTGAAGCAGATCTATCTGCTCTATGGTAAATCTGGGTTCATCTGTATAGTGAGACATGGTTTCCAGCAAACTAAAAAAAAAAAAAAAAAACAAAACCCTTTTATTTACAGCATATATCAAAGAACATATCATTATAGAGAATGCTGAGGGGAAGATGCAAAATATTTCTACATCAATTTCTTTACTGAAAATGATTAACACATTATTATAGTAACAGTTATTATCACTCCATGCTAAAATGTTTTTGTCATGACAAACTGGTATAGTTACTGAGTTTATTAGCAGACGGACATTAGGTGTAACATAAAACTATTATTTTTTTTTTTTTAGTATTTTATTTATTTATTTGACAGAGAGAGAGAGAGTGCGATCATAAGTGGGCAGAGAGGCAGGCAGAGAGAGAGGTGGAAGCAGGCTCCCTGCTGAGTGGAGAGCCTGATGTGGGGCTCAATCCCAGGACCCTGAGATCATGACCTGAGCCAAAGGCAGAGGCTTAACCCACTGAGCCACCCAGGTGCCCCAAAACCCAATTGCATATGGCATAAAATTTATACTTTCCTCAATTTGGTAAATATCTGAACCAAAATTTCAGTTATGGCAATAATCCCAAAACAGCAGATTAGATACATACACTTTTAATCCTAGCCTAATTGTGATTACTCATAGGTGGCTTTTCCATCTCAAATTCATTACTCTACAGTAGAGTACCATTAATGAAAAGTTGTTGCAAAAGCAGTTTATATTATCTTGTTTTACTAAATATCAGCAAAACTAACCTAAGAAGTCTGTTATCTTCATTTAGTGTAAACAAATGACTTGGTAAGGTAAGCCCAGGCAAATACTAATAACCAGCAAAAATATTTAAATGGAAAAGAAGGTACATAAAAAAATCTTAACTAAGTACCATTTCAACCACCACTTAGCAATTTCATTTAGTATCTCATCTCTGTAATGCACTCTCTCTTAATAGTTATCCTGAGAAATGGATCTTTCATGGTTGTAGCCAAACTATTCATTTTTCTTGGGAAATTCCTTCCACATCATGTTTCCTTTAACTAACACAAGAAACTAGCATGCCAGAAAATGTCAGTGTTATAGCAATATTAATTTTAAGTAAATTATCAAATTTAAAAATTCTCACTACTTAAATTCCTTTCTTATAAAACCTGACTTTCCTAATTTAAGATTTTCTTTAAAGATTTTTATTTTTATAGTTCAAATGCCAAAAGGATGCATGGCATACAGTAAGTTCTTAATAAATGCTTACTAATGGAAGGAATTTTCTCATCCTTTACATGTAAACATCAGTTCTGGGTCAGTTCCCCACAGCTGTTCAAAGTCTGTTTCTTCATCCCTCTATACTACAAATTTACTGAACATTCACTTCTAGGCAGGCATTGGGCAAGAGTTTCATAGAATGTAATTTCATCTGATCCTCACAACTCCCTATGGCAGACTTTTAAAACACATATTAGTTGACTGAATCATTGAGGAAACGAAGTCTGAGTGGTTCTATACCTTGCAAAAAATCTGATTTAGAGTAGAAAAAAGATTTAAACCTAGATCTTACAGATTACAAAAACATATATTATTCTGTTTTCCAACATATAGCGGGACTTACTGGAATCCTATGATTTGGGATATAGGCTATTTAACTCTTTTAAGTCTCCAGTTAAAACCACTTGGATAAAATCACTGTACTGATGGACTCGAGGTCCTAGAAATAGGATTTTTAAATTTAAATCTTTGCTCCATCTGGA
The DNA here is from genome assembly GCF_030435805.1 of Mustela lutreola. NCBI lineage: Eukaryota > Metazoa > Chordata > Mammalia > Carnivora > Mustelidae > Mustela > Mustela lutreola. Next base: position 152,191,761 of record NC_081290.1, on the reverse strand, counting down.
ATTTATATTTACTTAATGAGTGTGAAAGGATTTGGGCTTTAAATTTTTCCAAAAATTGCATAGGTGGCTTTACTGAGTAATACATCTCTTCTCCTCTAATCTGAAATACAACATTTTTCATATGCATAATTTTCACACAAATCTCTATCTACCTTTGGATTGTCTATTCTATTCCACTGATTGTGTTGCCTTTCAAATCCTTCTAACAATGAGCAGGCAAAAATCTAGAATTTTTATGTGAAATCTCCAGTTGTAGAGACAGGATAATTAAAAATAAAAACAAACACATTTTGCGGACCACAAATAACATGTTGCAAGCCATTTGTGGTCATAGGTCACATCTTCTCCTTTCTTCTAATACTCACTGTGACAAGCTATCCATGATATAAGTCCTATTTTCATGATTTTTACATTCTTTCTTGTTTGCCTGGGTTTTTTCCCTCCAACATTTTATAATGAAAAACATTAAACATACACAAAAACTAAAAGAAATTTGCAGTCAACAGTCACATACTATATTTTACTGTTAACATTTTACTTGCTTTATAATGTTAACTACCCCTTCCCTTATGTATCCATACCTATATTCATCTTATTTTTATGCATTTTAAAATCAGGTACAGACATCTGTATACTCCCTCCTAAACACTTCCACATGCATTTTATTAACTAGAACTCAGTATTTGTAGGTTTTTTCTTTTGAGGTAAAATTTACATAAAAGAAAATACACAAATCTTATGTTTACCATTCTATGAGTTTTGAGAAGTACATGCTGTAAAAAAAGAAATATATAACTTGTGAAAATGCCTGTGAAGATATAGAATATTACTTCCATCCCAAGAAGTGTCCTGTTCCCAGTTAATCCTTGGCCCCTTCTCTCACAAGGAGCCCTGCTCAGATTTTTCCCACCACAGATTAGTCTTCCCTGTTCTAAAAATTTATATAAAGGGAATTCCTATGTACTCTTTTCACTCAGTATAAAGTTTTTGAGATTCACTTCCAATGTTGTGTGTATTTGTAGTTTGTTCCATTTTATTACTGAGTACTACTTCATTATAGGAATATACTACATATTTGTTTATTCATCCTATTTTAGACACATGGACTGTTTCCAGTCGTTAGCTATTCTAAATGTTTTGGCTATGGGGCACCTGGATGGCTCAGTCAGTTAAACATCCGACTCTTGGTTTTGGCTCAGGTCATGATCTCATGGGTTGTGGGATTAAGTCCCATGTCAGTCTCCAGGTTCAACGAGGAGTCTGCTTGAAGATTCTCTCCCTCTGCCCCTCTCACAGCACATGAACTTGTACTCTAACTCAAACTAATAAATAAATCTTTAAATTCTTTGCCCATTACAATTATACTTTACTACTTGTTAGCTTAATACATCCCCCTCCCTAATATGTCATCTAGTTGGGAGAGAAGAGAAAACTGCACCCAGAGTAACTCATTTATTTTTTTCTCCTGACCCATTTCAAAAGAAGAATACACCTGGCTTAACATAAATGATCTATTATTAAAATGCTATGCAGTGCTGGTAATGTTCCGTGTTCTATGTTAGTTATATTACACTGGTATATTCATTGTGAACATCCACCAAGCACTGACTACTGATTTGTACGTTTTTCAGAAGGTATATTAGGCTTAAATAAGTTTGTTGTAAAAGCTATGTGAACATTTTCCAAGGGGCTTATAAGAGACACTTAATATTTTAGTTTCTGTTACAATCTTTAGCCATTTGTCTGCTCTATCAGTGCTTAGTAATATACTAAATCCAAATCCTAGGAACTTCTGTTTAAAAGCAGATGCTAAATGACAAAAACAAATGGAAACATATTACATGCTTATGGATTGTGAGAACCAACACTGTTAAAATGTCCTTACTGCCCAAAGCATTCTAAAGATTTAATGCAATCCCTAATAAAACAGTGACAGCATTTTTCACAAAACTAGAGCAAATAATCCTAAAATTTGTGTGGAACCATGAAAGACTCAAATAGCCAAAACAATCTTGAAAAAGAAGAACCAAACTAGAAGTATTATAACCCCAGACTTCAAGATACACTACAAATCACCAGTAATCAAAACAGTACAGTACTGGCACAGAAATAAACAAGAGATCAACAGAGCAGAATAAAAAGCCCAGAAATAAACCCATGATTATGTGGTTAATTAATCTTTGACAAAAGAGACGAGAATATGCAATAGAAAAAATATTGCTTCAACAAATGGTGTTGGGAAAACTGAACAACTTTACATGCAAAAGAGTGAAACTGGACCACTTTCTTACACCATACACAAAAGTAAACTCAAAATGGATTAAGGACCTAAATGTGAGACCTGAAATCATAAAAGTCATGAAAGAGAGCACAGACAGTAGTGTCTCTGACATTGGCCATAACAACATCTTTCTGGATATATCTCCTAAGTTAGAGGAAACAAAAGCAAAAATAAAAAATTGGGACTACATCATAATAAAAAGCTTCTGCACAGCAAAAGAAACAAAACTAAAAGATAACCTACTAAATGGGAGAAGAGATTTGCAAATGATATACCCTATAAAGGGTCAGTATCCAAAAGAGATAAATAATTTACATAATTTAATAACAAAACCCGCAAATAATCCAATTTAAACATGGGCAGAGGACCTGAACATACATTTTTCTAAAGAAGACATACAGATGGCCAACAGACACATCACTCATCACCATGGAAATGCAAATCAAAACTATAATGAGATGTCACTTCACACCTATCAGAATGGATAACATCAAAAATACAAGAAAAAAGAAATATTGGTGAGGATGTGGAGAAAAAGGAATCTGTGTGCACTATTGGTGAGAATGCAAACTGGTACAGCCACAGTGGAAAATAGTATGGAGGTTCCTCAAAAAATTAAAAATAGAACTACGCTATAATTCAGTAATTCCACTACTGGGTATTTACCCAAAGAAAATGAAAACACTAATTCCAAAAGATAGATGTAGCCCTATGTTTACTGCAGCATTATTTACAATAGTCAAATTATGGAAGAAGCCCAAGCGTCCACTGTTAGATGAGTAGATAAAGAAGATGTGGTATATATATATATATATAGAGAGAGAGAGAGAGAGAGAGAGAGAAAGAGGAATATTAGTGATTAAAATAATGAAATCTTGCCATTTGTAACCACATCGATAGAACTAGAGTATAACACTAAGTGAAAAAAGTCAGAGAAAGAAAAATACCATAATTTCACTCACGTGGAATTTAAGGAACAAAACAAATGCACAAAGAACAAAAGAGACGAACAAAAAAACAGACTTGACTATAGAGAATAAACTGCCAGAGGGGAGGTGGGTAAGGGATGGGTGAAATAGATGAAGGGGATTAAGAGCACACAGCATGATGAGCAGTAAGTAACATATAGAATTGGTGAATCACTACATTGTATATATGAAACCAATACAACACTGTATGTTAACTATATTAGAAATTAAAAAATAGGGGTACCTTGACGTCGGAGGCAAAGCACTACGGAGCAGCACTCTGATAGCACATGATCCCAGGGTTCCAGGATCAAGCCCCACAGTGGGCTCCCTGCTCAGGGGTTAGTCTGCTTGTCCCCTCTCTCTCTCTCTCTGCCCCTCCCCCTGCTTGTGACACACACACTCTCTCAAATAAATAAAATTTTTAAATCTTTTAAAAAATTAAAAAATAAATACATGTAATTGCCCAATCCCTTTAGTAACTGAAATAATTTACCCCTGAATTTACTGACTTATTAAGTTGAGGTTTCTAAACGTTATTCTTTGCCATTGTGAATAAAGTAGATCTGTCCTTTGCTAACTTCAGTCTTAATGCTTTCAAAATACTTCATAAACTAACCTTAGTTTAAATGAGACTTCATAAACTGTTTCTATCATATGGACAAAAAAAATCAAAGCTGATTTTTTTCCTATTTATTTTCCTGTCCAATTATATCAGAGCAGGTAGTACCTGTATATAATTCCTTAAACCTTTTTCCGTACGGAGCAGGATAGCATAAAACTAAAATAAATTTTATATGAATTTAACCTGTTATTGAAAAGTACCATCCTAAGCTTGTATTATAACTATCAAAACTAATGATTCCACAGTATCTGGAACAAGTTAGTATTTTATGTCATTTCAGATTCACCATGGGAAATACTTTTATTTCAAAAGCCCTAAAAGGAGATAGATAACAGAACATATGTATTATTTTTTCTGCCTAAGAGTGTCTCACTGTTTCCAACTACATGTTCTTGGTATTGCCACTAGTAATATCCTACCTTCTGGCCAAAAAGATGGGTACACAAAGAAGCCAAGCCTTGCCCTCCTTAAAATATTTAGGTTAGATCAGGAGGAAAATGGATAGTCACTATAACCATGCTCAGTTGCAGAAAGATATTAGTCTGACAGGTTCCTCACCACCTGAAAGAAGTGACTTTTTTAGGAGAATAAAGCAGACATGGTAGGAAATGCAGAACAAAGGAGGAAGCAAAAACAAATAAAGGAGAAAGTTCTGCAGTGTTCATACTCTGTTCTAATAATTCCTGAGTCCCTGCCACATCTCTGTCCTTCTTGCTATGTTATGTAAGAGCATAAATTTCCCCTTATGCTACACTTGTTTAAATTGGATATTTGTGCCTTGCACCAAGAGAGGTCCCTAGTACAAAGATATATCTAATGTAAAAAGATCTACAATTGCTAAGATGGAATGTATGATCACTACAGAGTAGGCATAATGACCAGGATCAAATCATGCATACGATGTTGAATGTACTATATTTCACTCAGAAAATGCCAAGATTAGAAGTTTTCTTGGATATCAAGAATAGTATCTCCATGTGTATTAACATAAAAAAAGGTACAGCCTCTCATTTCTACACTTTGTTTCTCATAACTTACCTAGTTTAAGCATGTAATCCTGAAATTATGGCAGTAAATGACATACAAAGGTCATCTAAGTCCATGATACCAGCAATTCTTTTATAACAGAAAAAGATAACATGTAAAAACTGAATTAATTTTCTTATATAGCACAAGAACTGTTCACAGGATAAAGAACGTCTTTCACTTTAAATCACTAATCTGAATGCAGACTCAGGCCAACAATAATTGAAAATGATGTGAGAAGAATTTTGACACTGCAGTAACACAGCCAATGTTTAAAGCATAAAAGAACAATTAAATTCAGGAATTATGGCTCAGTTCATAAACTGATATTCCAAAAGACCATACTATCGGACCATAGTAGTAAACCTATTTTATTTTTTTTATTTTTATTTTATTTTTTATTTTTTAAAGATTTTATTTATTTATTTGACAGAGAGAGACCACAAGTAGGCAGAGAGGCAGGCAGAGAGAGAGAGGAGGAAGCAGGTTCCCTGCTGAGCAGAGAGCCCGATGCAGGACTCGATCCCAGGACCCTGAGATCATGACCTGAGCCGAAGGCAGCGGCTTAACCCACTGAGCCACCCAGATGCCCCGTAAACCTATTTTATAATCAATTTTATCCCTACTTGGATTTGTACCTAAACCCTTCTTAGATCGGCATCTGGTCCAGAACACTTACTTAAACTAAATTTTACAAACATATAGAGCAAAGAAGGTTAAAGCATTTACATATAATTAATCTTGAAATTACCTGTGCAAAAATGACATTACTACCTTACTTGTAAAGCATTAATAGTTACTAAGATCTTATTAAAATAACTGCGTTTAGCATTTTCTTCAGCTTGATTCTCTTTGCTATCTTTTTATCTAGAATGACTAGGCAACATATGACCTACTCGTAAGTTAGTTTTGTTTCACATACTTGGTATTTACTGCATGATGATTTAACGCATTCTAGAGTTAATCATAATATTCATCAACTAAAGATGTACTCGGGCTCTTCTTACTATTTATAGCACATTAACCTCTTTCACAATTATTATTACCATCAAAGGAGTGGGAGTCTTAAAGCTTAAAAATGATAAGAAGTGAGAATAAGTAAGAAATGAAGATTTACTGGGGACTGAGCTCAACAGTATGATAAGATGATTCTGTAATTCAAGCCAATAGGAGAACTGATTAAAACAAAAGAATAGGGGTTATAACTACAAATGATAATATAAGATGTTCTTTTCATAATAAAAAGACTGAGAAAAATGAGATTATATTCCAATGTGTCAATCACACTTTTTAACAGTTATTTTTAAATTAACACTGATAAAGACTGAAATTTTCTTCTTGTAGCCACCTTACACATGCTCAGGAAAAAAAAAATCCAAGTCAAAATTTGCAAGTTTATAGAGAGAAATTGAAAGTAGGTGTGCAATCAGAAAACTGGACACCATTTAGAGAAAAAGTCATTCATTCAACTAACATTTACTGAATATACCCTATGTGTCAGACCATGTACTTGGCAAAAAGGGACAGATCAGGCAAAAACTCCTGGCCTCATGACGCTTACATTCTAATGGCCATTAAAAACAGCCATTAGCAAGTGCATCATTAAAAAAAAAAAAGGGAAACTAAGGCCCAAAGCATGCAGTGCCTTGCCATTTCCCAAGGATATAGCTATTTAGTAGAAACTCAGGCTACAGTTCACATCACCTGGGCCTAATTCCAGAGACTTTCTGATATATGCTAGTCAGTGAGAGAGGAAAAAAAAAATTTTTTTTTTGAGAGAGAAAAAGACTTTAACTAAAAACCCAAATAATAAAGAAAATCTATGTTAACATCTACTTACTGGATTATAGAACTGTCAAACAAAATGGAAGGAATTTAATTGAAACATAGCACCAAATTTCAGAAAATACTTATGCTAAAGGCACTCTGCATTAGACTCTAAAGATGCACTTAATGAGCTAATAGATACTTTATCTTCTCTAATATCTGAAATTCCCGGAATACTTTTATTCAGGGGCCTATTTAATATGAACTAGTGGTTACAGTTCATATCCTAGCACAAAAACTCTCAACATAATACCACCATCTCCATTTGTATTTTTTGCCTGATTCCAAAGAAAGGCTACCAATGACATTAGCTAATAGGCTTAACTACATTATTATCTCCAGGAGGTAAAGGAAAATGGCCAAGGTGCTTAGGAGTTTGCACACAAAGGCAGGGTTAGGGTAACATGCTTCTAATACTCTGCCTGTCACAAGGAATCTAACAGTAGCTAGCCATCTATTCTGTAAGCTTCTTTTTTCTTTTCTTTCTTTCTTTCTTTTTTTTTTTAGAAGCTTCTTTTTTCTTTAAAGATTTTATTTATTCCATTTGAGAAAGAAAGAGAGGAAGCATGAGCAGAGATAGGGGGATGGGCAAGCAGAGAGAGAAGCAGACTCCCCACTGAGTGGAGAGCCTGACTGGGGCTCAATTGGGCTCCATCCCAGGACCCTGGGATCATGACCTCAGCTGAAAGCAGATGCTTAACCATCTGAGCCACCCAGGTGTCCCTATGCTGTAAGTTTCTAACCTATTAATAAGAAGTTTGACATAATTAATAGTTTTATGTTAGAACTGAATGTCAGACATCAAAGTTGAAAAAAAATGGTAAAAGAGAAAGTTCATAGATTTGAAAATTTGTTCCTTTCCACTGTGATTATGAAAAAATTCTTTCTACTCTACGAATCCCTGCTGTCATTTTTTGCATTGTAATCATAATGATTTCTTCACTGTATTAAAAACAATTGGGAAGATAAAAATTAAGAAATGGACGAGATACTTACACCACTGGAAAGGAACTGAGCATACTTTACATGAGGTGAACCAATATCCTTCCTAGAGATGATCAGCTTTATTAACCATTCTGTAGAATAAAGACAGAAAAATTCAGAAATATTCATTAATCAAATGTTGATTAAAAATTTTAATTATATAACTAAAAGATATTAACAGTCAACATCAACTAGCCATGTTTTTAAAATTACCTTGTACTTTTAAGATGAAATCTTGGCTTGAAGCAAAATTTAAAAAATAAAAAAATATTGATAGCTTTCACAATTATTCACTTGGAAAAAGTAATAAAATCACACTCCTGATTTAAAAAATATTGATAGCTTTCACAATTATTCACTTGGAAAAAGTAATAAAATCACACTCCTGATATTTAATGTTATCAGACATCACCCAGGGAAAAAGATATAAATGTGATGGAATGTATATATTACTGAGACATTTGAGAAAACTGTTTGATAATTGTTAACAGTGCACTTATGCAGCACCCTATAAGCAAAAAAACCCACCACAAAATGACTACAGCTAAAAGTCTTAACTGTAGGGTAAATTCTGGGATCTAGTTCCAAGTATATTAGTACTTAATATCTTAAGTAACTTAATTTCTCTAGGTCCTAATTTCTGCATCTATAAAATAGGGATGATCAATAACTACTTCAAAGAGCTACAAGAAGTTAAAACATTTTTTTTAAATGGTGATGAAAGCACTTCACAGGCTATCAAGAAGCAGGGACTATTATTACCAATTTAAAAGGGAGATTAGTGTCCATGTTACTTTAGATTACTGAGCACAGTGTAAGTTAATAATAGAGTGAGTCCAGTACTTCTGTCTTCTGATTAGTATTCTACTACTTTATTCACCATTCAGACCCTATGACCCCTTTCAATTCAGACATAGATTTTAACAAAAAAATGAAATCTACAACTCACAGCTTAGGAGCTGAAGATCATGTATTACTTACTGAACTTATTAGCAGTTTCAAACCACAATCTATAGAAGCAACAATTTCCATTAATTCCAAGTTAAGATTATAAATTACACAAAAGTTAAAAATGTTGATGTCAAAACTCTCACATTAAAATATACATTCAGCACTGAATTATATTAAGCAAGACCAAAGTGTCTAACAGTGACTAATGATATATGCGAAATGTACAGGGTAAAGTTAGAAACCTTTCACATTTGCATATCCTAAATTGTAGCTTTAATGAAGTTCCTGTTGTAGTTAATTTTCTTGCTGACTTAAGAAATACCTGTCCTAAAAAACGGTAGATAAAATGTACAAGGAAAATCTACTGAAAGTGTTGCTGATTCCGAAAATATCAAAACTAAACCACAAAACTGATTTCTGGCCAATATAAATTTCTCATTCTTGCTCAAATTCAGTTAAAACATATAAATATCTACTTGCCCTGATATAGGCGCAAACTCATAATAAGAGTAAGATATGGTCCCAGTAGTGTAGGAGCATATTAAACTATAGAAGAAGGTCAAATAAAAATTACACACACATACCTCTATAATAAAATGCATAATGTGATAAAACTGAAAATACAAGGTTTATGAGAGTAACAATTTAGAGATTAATTTGGGCTACAGAGAACTGGGAAGACTTCTTAAAGTGAGATCTCAGCTGTTATCTGAAGATCAGAATAAGACTTCCACCAAACCAAGGTGTGAAGGAAGGTGAGAATCAGTGGAAGAAAAGATTCCAGGGAGAAGGAACAGTTAAAGGAGACCATGAGGTATGTTTAGGGATTAAGTAGACCTACGTGGTCAGCCTTTTACATATGTGCATGAGAAATACATGGGCTAGAAAGGGAAGACTTCCACAATATGTGGAAGACTGATAAATGCTTCATAGTAATCCTGGCCTTTATTCTGCAAATGTGAGGACTATGGTACAACTGAATCAGACAATCTAGGAAGTAAATTACCAAAACCTTCATTTTACAGGTGAGGAAACTGAGATTAAGACACTGATACAGACTTATATAACTGCAAATCACTGAGTTTATGTTATTTACATTATGGATATAAAAAGACTTAAATATTCAACAGAACTAAAATATTCTAAGGACAGAAGAGCAAGCAAGTAAGGTGGTGCTATGAATTCTCTACTCTCGGGCTCAAAGTCACAAAGCCTTACTGCATAGGAGACACATTTTTTTTTTAATTGACAGATTTTTTAAAAAATTGTTTCAAAAATGAGTTTAATAAATATAAAACTTACTTAAATGAGTTTTAAATAAAAATTAAAAATCACAGCCATTAGAAAGGCCATTATCAGGGGTGCCTGCATGGCTTAGTTAGGTAAGCATCTCTTGGTTTCGACTCAAGTCATGATCAGGGTCCTGAGAACAAGCCCTGCATCAGACTTCCTATTCCTCTGCAGCCCCCATCCCCACACATGTGTGCTCTCTCTGTCAAATAAATAAATACATCTTAAAAAGGTGGGGGGGGGGGAAGCATTAAAAAAAAAAAAAAGAAAAGAACAAGTACTGACAAAGATGTGGAGAAAATGAAACCTTCCTGTGTTGCTGGTGAGAATGTAAAATAGTGTAGCCATTATGGAAAACAATATTGAGGTTTCTCAAAAAATTAAAAATAGAAATACCTTATAATCCAGTAATTCCATAACTGGGTATTTACCAATGAAAATGTAAACAGAAAACCGAAAATATGTATGCATCCCTATATTTATTGCAGCATTACTTACAATAGCCAAAATATGGAAGCAACCTAAGCGTCCACTGACAGATGAATGGATAAAGATGTAGCATATATTTGAATGTAATATTACTCAGCCATAAAGAAGAATGGGATCTGGGATCACAAGGATGGACCCTGAGGATCAGACATTAATCAGATTGAGAAAGATAAACACCATACGATTTCACTCATAAATGGACTCTAAAAAATAAAGAAACAAAAAGCAGAATCAGACCTATAAATACAGAAAATACACTGATGGTTGCCAGAGGGAAGGGAGGTGGGGGGATGAATAAAATGGGTAAAGAAAAAAGTAGGAGATACAGGTTCCCTGTTATGGAATAAATAAGTCATAGGAATAAATGGTACAGCATGTGGGATATAGTCAGAGATACTGCAAAAGCATTGTATGGAGAGAGATGGTAGCTACACTTGTGGTGAGTGCAGTGTAACATTTAGAGATGCTGAATCACTATGTTGTACACCTGAAACTAATGAATATTGTGTGTCAACTATTAAAAAAAAAAAAGACCTAAAAAAAATAAAAAAAATTGGAACTTAAAAAAAAAAAGCAAGCACCCAGCTCTAAAAAGCAAGTAACCTATAAAGGTTAAAGAATCAGCTCCTCATTGGCCTCTTCATTTTTTGTACTTTAAAGAGAGGGGTGTCTGGTAAGTGTCTGACTCTTGATTTAGGCTCAGGTTGTGATCTCAAGGTCATGAAATCAAGCCCCCGCACCTCTCAGGCTCTGTGCCTGTGGGGAGTCTGCTGGAGATTCTCTCCCTTACCCACTACTGCTGTCTCCTCTGGCATGCATGCTCTTTCTCTCTAAAATAAACAAATCTTTAAAAAAAAATTTTTAAAAATAGAGTTAAGGAACATTCACAGACGACACAGACAAAAGAATCCTGTGCCAACCAAGCTTACATTTTGATCCATGGAAAAAAACTGCAAATATGCAAAAATTCAGATTACATTTTCTCAGGCACCCCAGTTAAGAAACATAACCAAGAAAGGGCTCTAACTAAGAAAAAACAAACCAGAAAAAGAGATGTGGTAACAGGGAAGATGAAAAAGAAGAGTAATATTGTAATCAATGAAACTTTCAGTTTATATTATATAATACACAGTTAAATAATAACCAAATGTCTAGGAAGAGACAACTTATATGATAAAGACTCTTGAAACAAAAGAATGTATCATAAAAACATTTCAATACATTTCTAAACTATTCAAAGTAAGAGTTGCAGACAGGTGAGTTGAAGGTAGGCAGAAGTAAAAATACTTCCAAGATCTCATGAGGAAGAAGAGGATAAGGGGAAAAAGGAAGAGAGGCAGAAAATAAAAGTATTCTAAAGGTCTCATCTCTTCAAGGTCAAGAAGCCAACAGAGAAAGCAATTAGCATCTTTGGGGGGAAAAGAATATTTTGTTTTCAGATTACTGCAAAGAAACATGTATCAGTCAAGGTTTAATTTTAAGGTCAAAAGTACTTACCAGTATAAAGAAAAATGTTATACAATTATAAAATACACAGTTTATGATTAAATTGTAAGAGTTAAAAAACTGTATATACCAAACAACATAGCAGGCAATAAAGTAAAACTTATTAGAACTTTAATAAATTTATTTTTAAAAATACAAATATACTGAGTAATTTCAGCATATCTTCTAGAACAGATAAATATAGGTGGAAAGAAAAAAATAACACATTTAATTATATTATCAATAAATATGATTTTTAAAAGATACCTTGTAATCCTCTAACAAAAAAGAGGTATTTTTTCCTAAGTTTATCACCATGACTGATCCTAAACATGGTCATAATGAAAGTTTTAAGTTATTTCAGAGATATATACCTCAAAAATTAAGAAAAAAAAAATTACAACAATTTCTTTCTGTAAAAACTGTGAGATGACACTTGATAATATTTGGATCAAATAGGAAATCAAAAGGGAAATTATGCTTTATGTATAAGCTATGACAAAAAATAGAATAAAAATAATTAAGACCCATGTGATCCAGCAAAATTTATATTTACAAGTAAATTTATGGCTCTAAGAATTTTAATTTTTTTAAAGGCAAGGGAGAAAAACACTCTGTAAAAAAGAAATAAGAGAAGAAACAAAATAAACTAGTTTATCAAACTAAACTAGGAAAAAACTAGTTATTTTGATAAACTAAGGAAGGGAGAACCTGGGGATTCTGTCAGTTAAGCAGCTGCCTTCAGCTCAGGTCATGATCCCAGGGCCCTAGGATGGAGCCCCGCACTGGGTTCCCTGCTTGGCAGGAAGCCTGCTTCTTCCTCTCCCCCTCCCCTGCTTGTGTTCCCTCTTTCCCTATGTCTTTCTCTCTATCAAATAAATAAATAAAATCTTTTTTAAAAATTAAAAAAAATAATAAACTAGGAAGAAGAATCTAAGAGATATTTAAAATTAACCTAACATAAAAAAGTATAGAGGACATAAATAAATCTAAAAAGCACCCCTTTGAATGATGATGAAATAATCACTCAGTCTAGTGAGTGGGTTAAACAAGGTGGGGAAAGAGACTCACAAGATTCAGAATAAAAGAGAAAACCATAAGCATAGGAGATAACTAAGAAAACAAGACAAAACTAAAAAAAAAAAAAAAAAAAAAAAAAAAACAATAACACACACACAAATGCAATTGCGTGCCAGAATTTGAAAACCTAAAAGAGAAGATGATTTCCCAGTAAAATAGAAAATATCAAAATTAACCCAAGAGAAATGAATTCTTGAGTAGAACCAAACACCATAAATTAAAGATAATTAAAAACCTACTATAGAAAAAGATACCAAGACAAGCTGGGTTCTCTGTAGATTCTTAATCTTTAAAAAAAAATTTTTTTTTCTACTAATATCAAACCATAGAAAAATACAAAAAATGTTCCAAGCCATTTTTAGGTCAAAACAACACAAAGCCAAATCTAATAAAGGTACTAGCGCATAAAATATACCCATAAACCGATTTCACTTAAAAGTATAATTCTGAATTAAAAAAAAAATGTAGACAACAGAGTCCAGCCACATGTGAAAAATAATATCCTACTATAATTATTGCAGAAATATGACAGTGGTCCCTTTATAATCAACATAATCCAAGACATCAACAAATTCAGGAGAAAAAAAATCGTATCATTTTATCAATTGATGCTGAAAAGGCATTTGATAAAATTCAGCAACGATTTTTAACAAAAGCTCTATGGGAAAAAATAGGAAAAAAATAAGCATTTTTGAAAAAAGAACAGTAGCAAGTACCATATGCAGCAAAACACTATAACCATTTCAAATAAAACTAAGGTTGCATGGACACAATAAATATGTACATACAGTGTACATATACGTGTGTTTATGTATATACCTATATTAAGAACTTGCTTCTGTATGGAAATCTGATGAACTGCGGAAGAGAACCAACAACAGTGGTTACTTTGAGTACAGGGTAGAAACTGAAAAGATTAGAGAAAGGGTAGGAAGGAAAGTGTACACAGGAAACTTTTTTTATTATTTTAATCATATGAATGTTCTCATTCAATAAATCAAATTAATAAAATGAGGGGTTAGAACAGGAAGCCCAGGGGCGCCTGGGTGGCTCAGTGGGTTAAGCCTCTGCCTTCGGCTCAGGTCATGATCTCAGGGTCCTTGGATCCGGCCCTGCATCGGGCTCTCTGCTCAGCAGGGAGCCTGCTTTCCTCCTCTCTCTGCCTGCTTCTCTGTCTACTTGTGATCCTCTCTCTCTGTCAAATAAATAAATAAAATATTAAAAAAAAAAAAAAAAAAAAAAAAAGAACAGGAAGCCCAGGTGTGCCTGGGTGGCTCACTCACTGAAGTGTCTGCCTTCAGCTCAAGATCCCAGAGTTCCGGAATCAAGTCCCACAGAGGGCTCTCTGCTCAGTGGAGAGCCTGCTTTTCCCTCTGCCCATTACTCTGCTCATACTCGCTCACTCTCTCTCTCATTCTCAAATAAATAAATAAAATCTTAAAAAAAAAAAAGAATAGGAAGTCCACTAATCCCTTTAAAATAAACACTGACTTGAAGACTATAGCAACTAATTAAGATACAAAAATGAATTAACTAGCATAAATATCAGAATGAAAGAGAAAAATAACTTTTTGCTAATGACCTGATGGAATCCTAGAAAATGCAGACAATTCCAGTAAAAGAAAACTGAAATTAATAAAAATAATCAAGAATACAATACAGTTAAATAATAAATAATTTTCCCTAGTTTAGAGAGAAATACCTACAAAAATAATGGGAAAAATATTTCATTCATAGTACTTTGCCCCAATGACTGTATAGAGAAATAACCCCCAAAGATTTGTTCTTTAATTTTTATAGGATCTTAAAGTTATAAAGCAGAAAGTCCAAGAACTACCCAGAAAAAAGAGAAAACCAAAAGTGGACTTCACTGACCATGTTTCAGAATACAGTCAAAAGACACTAATTAAGGGGCGCCTGGGTGGCTCAGTTGGTTAAGCGTCTGCCTTCGGCTCAGGTCATGATCCCGGGATGCTGGGATCAAGCCCTCCTCAGCGGGGAGCCTGCTTCTCCCTCTCCTCTGCCTGCAGCTCCCCCTGCCTGTGTGCTTTCTCTCTCTCTGTCAAATTAATAAGTAAAAATCTTAAAAAGAAAAAAAAAGACAATAATCAAATCAACATGGCATTGGCTTAGGAATAGAAACAGATGAGAGGAACAGAATAAAGAACTTAAATACAGATTCTAGCACATATGAAAAATGTACAAGTCAGAAGTTAAATTCTATTTCTGCAGGAAAGAATAAATTTTTTTTTTAAATTATCAACACAAAACTGGCTGTCATCTAGCAAAAAAAAAAAAAACACAGATCTTTATCTTACATTTTTTTTTAAGATTTTATTTATTTATTTGACAGACAGAGATCACAAGTAGGCAGAGAGGCAGGTAGAGAGAGAGAGAGAGAGGAGGAAGCAGGCTGCCCGCTGAGCAGAAAGCCCGATGTGGGGCTCAATCCCAGGACCCTGAGATCACGACCCGTGCCAAACACTTTTTTAACCCACTGAGCCACACAGGTGCCCCTCTTACATTCTTTATTTAAAAAATAAACTCTAGGCAGTTTAAAGAAGGACAAACAAAAGAAATAAACCATAGCAATACATTCTACAACATAATTTATAAGATGTCAAGTATTCTAAACAATCTTAACAAAGAGGAGAAACTTGAAAAGAGACATAAAAGTTTAGTTTCCTAGACATAATAAGTGAAAAAAAGCATAAACAAACTCAGAAATTAAACCAGAAAAAATATTTGACATGTAGAAAGAGAGCAGACTCAAGTTGTCAAGTTTATAAAAAATACTCAAACTTACTAAAAGCAAAATAATAATTATGTGGTTTAACAATGAGATTATCACTTTAGCAAAAATGTAAAAGACTGATTAATACCTTCTCAAGAGGGTACTGTTTTATTTCGTTATCTAAGTGAATTATTCCATCCTTTTCAAAGGAATCTAGCACCATGTATAAAATTTAAAGTACATATACCTTTAACCTAGTAGTCCAATTCCTGGTAATCTAGCATATAGAAATAAAAATCATACCTAATATGTACAAAGATGCTTACTGTCACTTATTTTCTAAATTCTTAGTCTTCACAAACAGAGATGTTTCAATCAATATAGGAATGGCTGAATACATTACGATTTACTCTGATCAATTAACACAATGCAATCATTAAAAAGAATAAATTAGTTTTATTAGGTACCTTGGTGGTGGATTTGCACATTTCATTTGTTGAGAAAAAAAAAAAAAACCAAAATGCAATCAAATGAGTATTATATGACCAGGTTTTTCAAAAAAAACCCTTTGGATGTGTAGGTCTTGTGTCAGGGGTAGAGCTATATGCATACATATAACACATATGTAAGTACCTGAGCACAGAGAGAAAAACAGGTAGTCATCAGGTCACGGAGCTGGGGTTAAGGACAGAAATGTGTATTTGGAATATGGTCAGGAAGGATAAATAATCTATACAATAGATATACATACACACACATTTAGGCAATAAAATTATAAAAATTCCTACTATCAGAAATGGACTCAATTATCAAATGATTTAATTTAGGGTTGTCAAAATCCTACACAAAGGCTGAACAATAAAGAAGCCTACTGTCAGCATTGTTGACCACTGAGGAAAAAGATAATCCAGAAAATCCATTAGGAATAAAAGCCTGTAGATCCTGTATAATCCACAGGTAGTAAGAAAGCTTTTTTTTTTTTTTACATAAAAAGTAGTAAAGGAAAAGATTAAATTCTTTGTCTTTTTTTCTAAAGAAAAGATGAATTTCAAAAGAACTACGATAGTCTGCCTCCCACCCCAAACTCCTTTTTCTCTTCCATCCAAACACCACGCAGTTTCTTCATACATCTTTGTACGAGGATGAATATAACTTTATGATAGATTCCCAGCAGAGAATCTGTTATGACAAAAAGTATATACATTTTAAGTTATGATACATTTGTCAAATTGCCTCCCAAAGAGGAAATAATTCATACTCTCACCTTCAGGAGGTGCTTAATTGTGAATCCAGTATATCACTGGTGATATACAATTGAATTTATGCTGTGCAGTTCAGCATCTATCTGTTTCATTCAATAAGAGTAAACACAGGAAGGACAGAATATTTAAATCAAGGAAGAAAGACATAAACAAGTAGTATAAGGCTTTACGAAAAGGGAAGCATAAGAGAAGGTGAAGAGTTAGCTATCGTACAAGCAGTAAGCAAACCATCAAAAGGAGAGGAAACAGTGGACAGTACAAACATCAATTAGTAACCCCTTGTGTCCGTATTTGGATACTAAAAAAGAATTCTCAGAAGTTTAAAACAACCATTACAGAGCTCCTCTTATTGCTCATTCAGCACCTCACACAGACCCCAGTGTTACCATTTAAACTATATAAAATAAAGTAAGAATGTGTTAAAATAAGAGGTACACAGCTTCATGATCCTATAAGTTAGATGCTATTAGTATTTTCAAATTACAGACTGTGAATTCACAGAATTTACAGAAGTGAACCCTCTTCCTGACTAGATACACATCAAGACATATACACATACACAAATACATAACTAAACATAAGGGCTGCCTGGTTGGTGCAGTCAGTTAAGCATCCAGCTCTTGGTTTCAGCTCAGGTCACGATCTCAGGGTCATGGAGTGGAGCCCGGTGTCAGGCTCCATTCTCAGCATGAAGTCTGGTTGAGATTCTCTTTCCCTCTCCTCCTGCTCCTCTCACTCATGTTCTCTCTCTCTCAAATAAATAAATAAATAAATACTTTTTTAAAAAAAAAAACGAGAGAGATCAGGGACGCCTGGGTGGCTCAGTTGGTTAAGCAGCTGCCTTCGGCTCAGGTCATGATCCCAGCGTCCTGGGATTGAGTCCCACATCGGGCTCCTTGTTCAGCAGGGAGCCTGCTTCTCCCTCTGCCTCTGCCTGCCATTCTGTCTGCCTGTGCTCAGTCTCTCCCCCTCCCCGCCGATAAATAAATAAAAAATTTAAAAAAAAAAAAAAAGAGATCAATAAACAATATATGAAGATAAAAAGGGTCTTAAAAAACTCCATTAGAAAAAATAAAGTGAATATCCCTTCCCCTTAGCTCTCAGTCCTTTTGTCCAAAGATAAATACTATTAAGTTTCCTGTGAATCTATATAAAGATAAAAATTAAGAAATAAATATACATAGACCTCCATATGGCTACCATACAATTCCTTTCCCTAATGGTGGTTTTAAAAAACTTTTTTATTATGAAAATTTGCAAATATGTACAAGGGCAGTTAGAACACAGTAATAAATGCTTAAGTGCCTATCACCCAGCTTGAATAATTAAGAAGGGAGGGGAGCTGTTAATTGTTTTAAAGCAAATTCCAGCCATCTTAATCATTTTAACATGTAATTCTTAGCAAGCCTGAATATCTGGTTTCTACATTCAGGAGTAGATTAGGTATAGAAATTTAGAAAGTGATCCGGAGTGTATAAAAAGCTTTACCACAGAAAAAATGATAGCTCCCTGAAAAGAACAAAATGAAATACATGAAAACAACTATTTAATTATACATCATACATCTAACACTAGCTTTTCAAAAAGTTAAAATCATATTTAGGGGCCTTTGTTTTGTTTAAACACAAAAGACAGGAAAGTATGTGATACACTCGTTTTTAATTTTTTTAAGATTTTATTTATTTATTTGATAGAGATCACAAGTAGGCAGAGGGGCAGGCGGGGCGGGGGGGAAGCAGTCTTCCTGCTGAGCTGAGAGCCTGACGCGGGGCTCAATCCCAGGACCCTGAGATCATGACCTGAGCCGAAGGCAGAGGCTTAAACCACTGAGCCACCCAGGTACCCTGATACACTCATTTTTAAAAGTTGAAATGGTTAAAAGTTTACATTTTAGGAAGTAATCAGAAAGTGTTTCATTTATGTCAAACATTTTCCCCTGGACAATGCTACATAAATGAGGCCTTACTACATTTAGCTATGATTTGAGAGGCACATGCAGAGTTCTGCAGTGTAAAATGCTTGGTGATATAAGGAAAACAGAACCACAGATATTACAAATTTTTACAAACGCATCTAGATGAGAATATTAATTTCTTAAATAATGCCTCCAAGTAGTTAAAAACTGTAAATAACAACTATTACCACTATTTAATGTATACTTCCATGGGCCAGACACTCACTGGATAAGTGCTTTACACATACAAACTCATTTAATCTCACAATCCCTGAGGTAGGGAATTAAGTCAAGACACTACTTATCCACTGTCAATCAGCTAATGGACCTTTCCTTTTCTTATTAGAATTGTAACTATATATGTACTTACATCAGGCTTCATTTTTCTGTAAATATAATTTTAGGGATACAATTTATAATTTTTCTGGGGCAATTTTTAATTGTGATAGGTACTATGCAACAAGCTGAGCAAAAGATACACCATTAAAAATCTAATATTTACATCAAGTTTTACTCATTATGATTCATGATTAAAGGATATCTCATATTATGGAGATTTTTATTCCAAAATAATTATTACATTTACTACTTGTCAAAATTTTAAAGACCTATAGACTCATGTAGCTTCTCCTACATCTCCAGTAACATGGAAATTTAATGGAAGAGTTTTGCTGATAAAGATCTTCCTTTTATAGACTCTAAATGGTTTCTTATAACTTCAACCCACTTGTCTGGCTGAATCAATACAGACTAAATTTCTTCTTTTCTCTTTCACAAGGCAGCTTTTAAAATTATCTGCATAATCTTGCAAAGAGTCTCCATGCTAAATATTCCCAGTCCTGATTCCAATTTGACATGGTTTCTTCATTTGTCATGATCCCGAATGTCTTCTCTTAAAAAGTGGCTCCCCAAATTCAACACAATACTTCTGCAAAGAACCTAATCAAAGCAGAATACAGGGAACTATTAGTTTTCTTGTCCTAGACCTAAAGTTATATTACTTTCTCTTAGTACATATAAAAAAGTTGTATTACTTTTCTCTATGTACTAAATTTGCAGACCAGTTTTTTTGCACATTCATTCAAGAGGCAGTGATTAAACATCCATGATGGTAACTGAACCAGGCCTCTTTTTATCCCAGACTTCCCTTCCCTAAAGTCGGCTTTTTTTAAAAAGCAAAAACAATTTCACTTTTCCTTTCTTTTTCTTCTAAGCAAATATTAATCTTCAGTGTATCATATACTTATATTGTCTATTATCTATGTCACTATCGTCCATTATCTATACCTGCCCTAGTATCTGGAACATAATAGGCACTACAATATTTGTTGAACTAATTC
This sequence comes from Mustela lutreola, assembly GCF_030435805.1. Lineage (NCBI taxonomy): Eukaryota > Metazoa > Chordata > Mammalia > Carnivora > Mustelidae > Mustela > Mustela lutreola. Next base: position 152,171,465 of record NC_081290.1, on the reverse strand, counting down.
ATGGATAGGAGAGAGTGGAACATTCCTGTTTTTTTTTTTTTTTTTTAAGATTTTATTTATTTATTTGCCAGAGAGAGAGAGAGCGAGCACAGGCAGGCCGAGTGGCAGCAGAGGCAGAGGGAGAAGCAGGCTCCCCGCTGAGCAAGGAGCCTGATGTGGGACTCGATCCCAGGACGATGGGATCATGACCTGAGCCGAAGGCAGCCACTTAACCAACTGAGCCATCCAGGCGTCCCTGGAACATTCCTGTTTTTTACGGCCTATAGAAAGGAATCTCTCAGCTACTATACTTCATCGTTGGATGATCTTGAAGCTTTATCAATAAACACAATTAATCAGAGGAACCATATGACTGCCACATATCCTCTAGAATTTACTATGGTGGTCAAATAAAGGAGTTATAGGTTTTGATTACTTTAAGATATGTGGTGTACTCCCTACTATTTTTCCATTCCCCAAAGTATTCCCTACTTTTTTTCCATTCAAAAATAATGGTATAACCTGAAAATAAAAATAGACATTTCTCTATTATTAATAGAAGGTAACTAGTAAACTCTATAGAACTGTGCTGTGAAATGTTAGGAAATACTTATCCTTAAGTAAGAGGCTGAGCCAACATCTCTGCCTTTATATATAGCCTCAAATGTACTTGACTCCAATCATGACCACCTTTATACCTGTGTCGGTTTAGATGCCACTTTCTTGTGGCTTTTATATATGAAAAAATTGTAGTTTCAGATTTTTATAATTTATTTAAGTTCAAAATATATGAAGTGGCTACTGTTTATATCATCCTATTTTGCATTCCCTACTATAGAAGCCTCAGGGTGCTTGACTCTCATGGGGTTCTTACAGTTAAGTAACACTGTGACCCTACTTCATTCTTATTGAATTGCAGTACCAATACATTGTAGCAGACAGCATTTCCTCTCCACATCAGTTTAGAACAGTTGTTCCCAAACTGTGCTATGCATCAGAATTAAATACAGAATCCTTAGCCAACTCTGGACCTACTGAATCCAAATAATTGAGTGTAGGAATCCATGAACACTTTTCTTCCTTAAAGATTTCATTTATTTATTTATTTAGGAGACAAAGAGGGGCAGAGTGTGGGCAAGCGGAGGGGAGGGGCGGGGGGGGAGAGAGAGAGAGAGAGAGAGAGAGAGAGAGTCTCAAGCAGACTCCACGCTGAGTGTGGAGCCTTACACAGGGATCAGTCCCACAACCTTGAGATCCTGACTTGACCCCAAACTGAATCAGATGTTTAACAGACTTAGCCACCTAGGCACCATTCCATGAAAACTCTTAAACAGCTCCTGAGGTAATGCTACTTGGAAACTACTGGTTTAGAGAATAAGAAAGAACTCTACTAATATGGCAATGCCACAGCTGGTGCATGAAAGGTAATGTCTATGTATGAAGACAATTTTGAGAGTAATGTTACCCAAAATGTTTCCTATTATTGCCCATATCAATCAATACTCTAAGCTGAATACCTAAAATAAACTTAAATATTAAAAATAAAAGAAATTTGGGGTGCCTAGGTGGCTCAGTGGGTTAAAGCCTCTCCCTTCCACTCAGGTCATGATCCCAGGGTCGTGGGATCGAGCCCCGCATCGGGCTCTCTGCTCAGCAGAGAGCCTGCCGCCCCCTCTCTCTCTACCTGCCTCTCTGCCTACTTGTGATCTCTGTCTGCCAAATAAATAAATAAAATCTCAAAAAAAACTCTAAATTAAATTAATTGAAGGTAACACTGAAAGAATTCTGATTCAACTGCAACAGGAAAATTTAATTTGGAGGTAGAGGCTATCATCATTACAAAAAACTTTTAAAGTCTGTGTTACAATAGAACATGAAATCAGAGATGTGGGAGCTACTAGGAAGGCCAGGTCAAACAGGAACCTATGGTTGAAAATTTCTATTAAAAATACTAAATACTGGGGCGCCTGGGTGGCTCAGTGGGTTAAGCCGCTGCCTTCAGCTCAGGTCATGATCTCGGGGTCCTGGGATCGAGTCCCGCGTCAGGCTCTCTGCTCAACAGGGATCCTGCTTCTCTTTCTCTCTCTCTCTCTTTCTGCCTGCCTCTCTGTCTACTTGTGATCTCTCTGTCAAATAAATAAATAAATAAATCTTTAAAAAAAAATACTAAATACTGTCTTGGCTAGGTAGAATTTAAATCAATAGCTTTACTAGGGATGACCCAATTTAATAGGAAATTTATCATGAATTGGTAATGATAGAATTTCTGATAATATCAACAACAGGTTAATAGAAATGTTATTCTGGGGCATTCCCAGCATCCATTAAATTGACTTCAGAGCAACATCAACTACTCATAGGACTAGCTCTGAAGCATCCTCTTGTCCATTTACTAGGAGGTGAGTGCTAAAAGGAGGATACAAAGGTAGAGGATGAGGGAATTCATATCCTCTCCCTTGCAAGAGAAGCAGAGAATGCTTCTACATCTCAGGAGAATATGCTAATACATAATTCAAAATAAGGAGGTGGCCAATCAGATAATGTTCTACCACTGAAGTTGAAATCAAATAAATTCCAAGGAGCCAACTTACACTTTATCCCCAAACTTATAGCACTGTAGGCATCCCAAGGACAGCTGTACTTTCTTTTATTCCCTGCATTCCTAACAATCTACTACAGTTATTTTCAAGCCTCATATTTTGTACTGCCTGACTGCACAGACATAAAAAAGCATCTCAAGTCATGAGAAAAGGCTCTCTACCCAAGTTAGGGAGCCCACGGCTTTTCTCGTATTCATCTTTAAAATCCTGGGGGTGCAGATATCATCACATTTTCTCTTTCTTTTGTTCCTTTATGTTCCCCCTGACCTGACCATTCCTAGCAAGATCACAAATTCTACTCCGCAACCATAATAGCTTTTCTCAATTTTATTTGCTGTAATATAATCTCTATATATTTCAGATCCCTTATTCTGAGTTATTTTCCTCAGATATCTACTGACAAACTCATGAGTTCTCTAACTATAAGAACAATTATAAAGTGTAATGTACCATACAAAATACAGTATTAATATTTTAAAATTGTTTACTGTATCTAGCAAATACTACTAGCTCTCAAAAAGCACTCTCTGTACTATGGATTTATATCTAATAATAAGTAGCAAGAAATGTTCAATCTTTGGAATAATTTCCAAACTCAAATCAGTTTTAAATTCTTTCATATTATGTCTGACCAGCATTTTAAAATGTGCTAAATCTGTATCCCATGATCTTTACTACTTTTTTTTATATGAGTTAACATATAAACAAAAGGAAAGGTTTAAAAATATCTATCAAGCACATTCATATTAAAGACAATCTCTACAAAGGGCAGAGAATGATTCAGTCTTAAAATTCTGATTTACACTTTATGCCATATCCCCAAATATTAAGCATTAATAACTTCAACATATATTTGATAGGTTGTCATTTTAAATTGGAATTTATAGCTTGAAAAATCTACTCTTTATACAGTGAACTGAAACAAAACACAAGTATATGCTAAACCAATGGTTTAATTATCCCTTTTAGCAGGTTCTTTTATCTGTAACTTTCTCTATCTTACTCGAAACCTTCTCTTCTGCTATATTGATGCCATGGTTTCCAACTGTCCTCCTTACCTCCATTCTTTTCCATGTGACACACCATTAACAAAACAGTCTTTCTAAAATTTAAAACTGGGAGTATAACAGAATAATACAAAGAATAAGAGACCTGGAGGAAGATGTTTGAAATCTCAGCTTCTACTACTTGTTAGCAGTTTGATCTTGTACAAATGTCTTAATCTCACTAAGCACTGGTTTCCTCCTCTGTGAATCGTGAGCAGTGATTTCTGAATAGTGACCTGAAGGGGTCACTATGAGGACTAAAATATCATTAAAAAGCTTCCTGAGTTAGGCACCCAGAAATGTTAGCTCTCTTGCTCCTTTGTAGATATGAACCATCAATCTTTCAAAAAGGTTACTGTAACCTAAGGGAAACTAACTTAAGAAGACTATCAGAAAAACTATGTAATGGCTTGTATTGAGAATAGTGGCTTTCTAGTAGGGAAGCTTATTTGGAAAACTAAACTCTAAGAAAATAGTTTCACGAATATGCAGAAATCGAGAACAGCTCTCAGCCAAGAACTGTTTGGACATGGCTTGCTTTTCCCCAGTAACTGCAAGGACTCATTGTCCCAAGTTCCCTCCCCCCCACCAAATTCAATTTTTTATAGTGCCTCTAACTAACTTTCTAATTACCCTAATTATGAGTATAAGACCTTGGCCATTTGAGAAAAAGCATCAATGGCAGTAGTTTCCAACCATCTGAAAGAAATTACTTTTTATTTCCTCAAAACTGTGTAATCACCTTTGATGAACTGGGGTGGGCGCAACAGAAGTCCCTGACAAGAGGGAGGGAAGAGGTAATACAGACAATTGTATAACCCCCTCTAGTAGGAAATTCTGAAACGTGGGATTAAAAAAACACTAAGTAGATAGGTAAGAGTTTTTGATCCAACAGTAATCATAATTCAATGTTTGGAGACTTTGGCTCCAAGTATTAATTCCTCTTCCAATACCTCACAGAACAAAGCATACTCAAAGGATGCCATAAATGACTACAGACAGAAAAACCTTTCTTGCTAAGATTTTAATACTTATTAACATCTATGATCATATCCTCCCAGCTCCTTCAAATAATGATCAAAATCTAGAAAGAATTCTGGCAGAGATCACGGAGAGAACATAATGAATAGCAGTATTTTCTGATCCTGCCTGCTAAAGTTCTAATAATCTACACATCTAAAATAGAAAATGCTGGGACACCTGGATGGTTCAATTGGTTAAGTGTCTGCCTTTGAGGGGGGGCGCGCCTGGATGGCTCAGTGGGTTAAAGCCTCTGCCAATAGCTCAGGTCATGATCCCAGGGTGCTGGGATGGAGCCCTGCATCGGGCTCTCTGCTCAGCAGGAAGCCTGCTTCCTCCTCTCTCTCTCTCTGCCTGCCTCTCTGCCTACTTGTGATCTCTAACTGTCAAATAAAATAAAATTTTTTTTAAAAAGTGTCTGCCTTTGGGTTGGCTCATGACCCCACGGTCCTGAGATCGAGTCCTGCATCGGGCCCCTTGCTCAGCAGGAAGCCTGCTTCTACCTCTGCCTGCTGCTCCCCCTGCTTGTGCACTCACTCTCCCTCTCTCTCAGGCAAATAGAATCTTAAAAAAAATAAAATAAGATAAAATAGAAAAATGCCTGTTGGAGTCAAAGGATATGGTCACCAAATGAATAGAAATGAGATATTAGAATCTTCTAGTTCTGTACACTGTCATCCAGGGTGAAGAAAATTCCAAATGTCCTTTACTTTAAAGAAGACAAATTTAAGAAGATGATGATATACAGAACTAAATATTTAACAATCAATGGGACATCTGGAGGCAGTATCTAGTTGATAGCAGACAATGAAGAACCAGAATAAGTGGGAGTTAGAGCTAGCAAAATAGACCAAAAACCCACCTCAGTATGTACGACAGCAGAGGGCATAAACTGAAGGCTTTGCCAAGCTGGATCAATCCCATGGATGTATCTTGTTTAGTCTACATGGAATTTTAAAGTTAGGACACTGAATATAAATATGAAGACTTCTGTTTTTAAAGAAAAAAAAATACAGCATCTGTCACCACTGAGTCACCACCGAGTTTGTAATATGTTGTGTGCCAAAAATTGGCTGGAGTTGAATGGCACTTGCCTCCCTTTATGTAAGGCAAGCACCCTCCAGTTCACCACAGTCCCTACCATCTCTAGACACTAAGTATCTGCCGGCATTTACCACTGAGCTTACTGAGGTTTGTTCCAGGATAGAGAAATAATTCTTTATACTCTTATCTCTAAGAAAAGTATGAAAACAAAAACTAAATCTATTTTTTTCCTTACACTTGGTCCATGTATTTATGTTCCTTGGGCACTGCCTAAGCAATCACCAAATAAATGCTCATTTATTAAAAGGAGGAGTCTAGAATATAAGCTAGAAATCAAAAACTAACTTATAAAAATTTATTAACTGAAAATGTAGCAGGTTCCAAATTATATAACCTTCAACCTAGCAATCCAGTTCTGGGGACTTACCCCACAGATATAGACAGGCAAAATAACTTATGATAAAAGTTATTCTCTGTGGCATTATTTGTAATAGGGAAAGATTAGAAGCAACCTAAATGCTGGCCATTAGGGGACAATATAAATAAGTTATGATATAACTATACAATGCAGCCATAAAAAAATAAGGAAATTCCTGATGTACGAATACAAAACAGTCTCCAAGTGAAAAGAACAGAACAAGCAAAGCATGTAAGTCATTTGCAAAGGAGTAGGGAGAGAGTGGGGAAGAATATATATGTTAACTATATAGATTTGTTTATATATGCATAAAGCACTTCTAGAAGGATACAGAAGAAACTGGTAATACTGATTCCCCCATGGTGGGGAACTTGAAACCTCAGGGATAGAGGTGTTAGACTTTTCACTGGATATATTTTTTGTATCTTTTGAATTTTGTAGCAAAGGTACTTATTTAAAAACCAGCTTTTAAAGATGTAACAGGTTAACTGAGCTAATTCCAAGAATGATTAAGAATTCAGCAACCACCATGAATGATGCAAATTTCAGCAGGAATCTAAAGGCAGTTGAGAGGCTGAGCAGGAGGAGGGTGAGATGAAATAAGGACAATGGAAGAAATGGCATGGTGTCTTTTTCCATCTGGCTCTCTGAACTGGTTTTGAGCCCAGAAATAAAAGGATAGATGGAAAAGATAAGAAACCTTTTCAAGAGAGGCTGAAACTGTGAGCACCAATTCTGCTACTTTGGAATTTGGGTACAAAGTGTGGCACAGAGATGAGAGGTAGGGGGAACTCTCTAATTCAGATGTGTACCACCTGGGCACTCTGAAGACTGGCAGCTCTGAAAGCACTAAAGACAGAATTCCTGGCTACTGTCCCTCACAGGACACCCAGCAGCAGTGGCAATGAAAAGATACCATATTGGGGTGGCTCAAGGAGGATGGACTTCGCAAGCAGGCTGTAAGAAAAGAGTATTCACTTCATGTTCCTAAACACATTACATTCCACTCATAGACTCCCAGAAATACCTAAGGGAACTCTGAAAAGGGCTGGAGGGTTTGTGTGAGCAGAAGGGAACTAAAAGTTTTATTTCATGTTCTTACAGGTGATGAAACCTAGAAATAATTGTGCTACAAAAATATAAAAATATTATGCACAGGATGAAAAAACAGAAAACAATACACTGGCAAGAGAGCCAAAAGGAAAAGTCTTACTGTTTTTGTTTTTTTAAACCTAGGCTATTGCTCACTGGACAGGAAGTAGAAGAGAAAAAACATGAGGATGGCTGGAAAGAGGTTACTCAAGGCTCTGCTGGGAACCAACACACTTAGTTATGCAGTACCTACTTTCCAAAGTGAAATCTTTCAACTGCTTTAAAATGTTTCTTTTCTAAGCCATTGAAAGCAATGAGATCATGTTCTTGATTAAGTGCCAGGGTTTTTTTTCCCCTGCAACCCAAATTGTTGAAGTTAAAAAGAACAAAAATTAAAGGAATAAAAAAAGGATGATGGTAGGAAGAACAAGGAACAGAAAACAATGGGGAGGGGGGAACATAAATATATTTTAATAGGGCTAAGTAGAAGAAAATTATGGAACGACCAAACATAGAAAGTTTGTTTTAAAAGTTGAGGGTATCTTGCCCTGTTCCAAAAATACAACAAAGTATCCATTCAATTTAACTGTTTTCCTATTCCATCTTATTCTGTTAGCGTAACATATACAATCCCTTTATGCCTCACAGCATGTAGTATTAAGTAATTACAAACACACAGATAAGCCATTTATGAAGGATGAGGTCTGTATTAATACCATAGGGCTTGCTGTACCATAAAAAGGAATCTGAAGGCCAGTCTTAGGCAATTTTGACTCATGCTTTTCACAGTAGAAATGATATTCACTAACCTTAAACAAAGTATAGTGAGAGCTATAATTTGTAAAATAAGCAAGACATCAAATGTATAAGAAGCAGAAATTAAACTCCATCTTGAAATGCAATTCCTATGGCTTAAAGAATAAATAACAGTAACATGGCCCATGTATTATTATCCATGACAGTGTCTTCCACTTATATCACTATTTCATGTAATTTTATATTTGAATAGCATTTTAGACTTTTCAAAGTATCTTCACATTTCTCATTTAATGTTCACAGTACCCTGTGACCATCTGCCCTGTAGGCAGAACAGGTATCATTAAGTTTTTGATACCAAAACAGAAAGGTTAAGAGAGAACTGACAGGTCAGTTGTAAGCCAGGGACAGAATATAAGGATCCAGAACTTCTGGTCCAATGTTTGTCAAAATGATGTTTGTGGACCATTATTCATCTGTGTTCGCGATTTACCTAGTTAAGACCATGTTTCAGGAACTATAGACAATAGGCACAGATAGAGGCAACAGCAATATGACAGAGAACAAGAACACACATAATTTCTACTCTCTTGGAGCTTCCAGCTAAGTGAAAGTCACAGTTTAAATAATTTTACAAATAAATGGCAAAGCTTCACTTATGAGGAGTGCTATGATGCAGTACTTGGTGGTCTGAGAATACGTAATTTGGGAGAGTTGACCTAGGAAAGGATTCACTAGGAATCTATAATAGGCTAGGATTCTCTTAGGAATTAATGATAAAGCTCAGATGTGAAGCAGACAGATACCATACAGACAAAGCGAGAAAGGAAACACTGATTCTAGACTAAGGCAACATCAGGTGCAAAAGACCTACTATCGGAGGGGTTGTGTAAAACACAAGAGACCATGTGAAACACAAGTACACTGTGTTTGAAGTAGAAGGCCTGACCCCCAACTTACAAGAAGGAGATCAAAATTCCCCATGTGACCTTAGACACATTTAAGGTTTGAGTGACTACTGCCCTAGCCTAATACAGTTTTACAATATCTAGATGCTTCACTGAAGAGCAGTGGGTAGACTGAAAAGAATGAAAATGTAAGGCAACTGCTATAACCATTAAAAGGTTGCCAAATCATCTGAATTCTAAGAGGTGAAATCACTTTTAATTTAGGACATAAAGGGAGAATTTATGGAGGTGGTGACATTTGACCTAGGTTTTTAGAGGTGGACTGAATTTCCATAGAGGACTGAGAGGCTAGCACAGATAAAGAGATGCAGAAACTAAAAAGAGGCCCCTTGTTGCTTCATAGGAGTGTGAATGTTTTATTTTAATGTAGCCTTTTCTAAGTGGTACTTTAGACATACCATCCCTATAATATCTTAAAGTTGCAGAGATCTTGTGCAGCTTACAAAGCTTTGTTTAATTTTATACCAACAGATTCTATTAGGTTCAAGGACAAACAGTAATTCTCTCTAATCTGCAAATAAAGAAAGCCAGCTAAATGAGGTTGACTTGTGCAAGGTTACATTTCAACACTGCTCTTTCCTTTAACATTATAGATTTCTGATCATCAGAATGTGGAACAGGTATCAACATCTGTTATCTGAAATATAGAGAACTGACTAGCCCTGGCATACTAAGACACATGAGAACTCTACTATGATAATTTGAGGCAAAAGCCAGTTATTTCTTTTTAATTAAATTTAAGTAATAGTAGGCATGTGGTCTTCTTAGACAGTGAGAGAGAAAGAGAAAATAACAAGAGACAGAGATTCAAATGTGGCATCCCTTATAAGCCCTAATAACTGACGTATTTAAAAAATTAAAAAAGCAGGTAAGGGGCTGGGGGTGGAGGGGGTGCACAACAGAACAAAGCATGATATACTGAGGGACAAAAATAACAGATAAGCAGAATCTTAAACAGCACTTTCTAATGTTTTAAAATGATTTTTCCAGTTTTCTTTCAGAAGTTACCTTCAAGAAAACTCTTGATGATAACACTTTGAAAATCGATGCTATTCTTAGCCATCAAACACTTTTTCCTCTTTTCCTTTTCTAACACTCAAGGATTCTAAATGCTGCAAATAACAGTCTTACTTTTATTAATAAACATTAAGCCTCTACTTTGTGTAAGATATTATGGAAGATACAAAAACAAAGTCTCCAGTCTCAAAGGTTTATTTACTTTGGCAACATCAGTAGGTCCAATCATTAGACTATATTCAAGAAAATCTGCTGGACTTTATTCTCATAAACAGAAATGCTTTCTATAAAATAGAAATTTCAAAATTCTCAATAAGAAGATCCATATCCCATGGAGACTGACCCAAGGAAATGGTCATATAAAATAGAAATGCTTTCTATAAAATAGAAATTTCAAAATTCTCAGTAAGAAGATCCATATCCTATGGAGACTGACCCAAGGAAATGGGTGCCTTTGACTTATGAACCTATTTGGCCTATAACAAGTACTTTATAAAGTGATAATATTGTAAATATAAGAATAATTTTCCTTAGTTAAAGCATAGAGCATAAAATAGGAAGGAACAGAGATGGAATGACAGTCAACTACTAATAAGAAAAAGGCAGTTTCAATGACTATAGATAACAAACTATAATAACTTATTTCCACAATCCAAAGGTCTCAGGGTCTCTGTATAGAAATACTGATACTCACTTAAAATTCTCAAGAACCAGTTTATAAATCTCTTTTTCAACCTCAGCTTTACCATCCTCATTACCAATCTTACCTTCTTCCTCTTAACAATCTTTCTCAACCTGTCCCAGTGAACTGGGTGACTGAAAAGATGGAGAACCAACAATGGAAAAAAGGAAGACACAAAGAAGACAAGTGTTTTTTCTTTCTTTTGATCTCTTCAATTCTATTGTCTCGTATCCTATCTATTTAATATAAAATGAAAAACAATACTACACTTTAAAAGTAGAATGATGAAGTTTTCTAGTTTTCTTGCCCCCAAATCCCTTAATTTCGTTTTCTTCAAAGTGGCCTTGGTTGCTATTATTTTTTAACCCTGTCATTCAATGGTCCCTGATAAACATAGGTTCTTAACCTCTCTGATATAGAAAGTTTAAATTTATAATGGATGACTCATGGGTGAGTCTCTACAATCTAACTTTTTTAGATAGTAAAAAACTCATTTTCTCTGTGTCAAAGACAAGTGGATTTGTGAGGCAACAAGAGTTCATCTCATTTGACATGAAATCATTCTCTTTTTTAGCTCAAAGTGTCTAATATGTTCTTGGGAACCACTTAACTATCTTGTATTTCTTAGAGTGGATAATTACATGTACAGCTGAATCTCGCTACACTAAAAAAGTACACTAAGGACCAATTCTATTACTATTATTATAGCTTAAATATATAATACATCATATACATTTATAATGTTATATTTATTCATATAATAATAAATGACATGATTATTACTTATTATCTCTACCTTTCTAGAGAATGTTTCTTCAATTGCTCGTATAAGTAATGCTGGTAAAAAGGACTGGCTTGGTATAAAACTACACGGCATTCACAAAAGTACTGTGAGCAAGTTGTCCCTTAAGAGAAATGGAAAAAAAAAAGACTATATCCACTTTTGATTTCTACAGTCAACAAAGATCAGAAAGATAAACTGGAGCTTAGGGATTTTACAGCTATTTTTACAGCTATTAAAATATTTAAAATTTTAGGGGCACCTGGCTGGCTTAGTCAGTGGAATATACAACTCCTGATCTCAAGGTTGAGAGTTTAAGCCCCATGTTGTGTGTAGAGATTACTTGGGGGGGGGGGGGGGGAGGAAGGTACTTAAAAATGTTAGACTCTCCTTAAGAGATAATTATACTTGGTTAAATGAAAAAGGTCCTTTCATACTAGCCATTTTTCAAGGGGAGGAATTAAGGTTCATTTATGTATGATAACAATAATGATGACAATGATATATTAAAAATATCCAATAGCATTATAATATTTTATATCTTTTTTTTAATTTGACCATCATTATAATCCTTCAAGACAGGCATCAATATTACAATTTACAAAAAAGAAAGAATGAACCAAGGCTCAGAGACTGTAAAAACAAACAAACAAGCAAACAAACAAACAAAAAACACAAAAAAACCCCCACTAAATTTCATAAACTGTATCTTTGACAAGTGCCAGAGTTAGGATTACGTATGAGAAGTTCCTGAGTCTCAACCTCAGCACTCTTTCTTCTTCACTATACTGGAGTGATGGACTGCATAATAAGGCTACAAATTATACCATCTCAGGATGTCCATCTGTAATGTGACCTTGTTGCTCCTTACATGTCTTTCAAAGAAAGAAAGTTTTTAATTTTCATGAAATGAAATTTATCAATATTCATTCTCTTATCATTCATGTTTTTTGGGTCTTCTCTCAGAATCACTGCCTTTCAAAGTCACATTCTCTTCTGTAAGTTTCATAGTAATTTTCAGTTCTTAGGTTTACAAGCCCTGCATTGGGCTCCCTGCTCTGTGGGAAGCCTGCCTCTTCCACTCCCCTGGCCTGCGTTCCCTCTCTCACTGTCTCTCCCTCTTTGAAATAAATAAATAACATTGAAAAATAAATAAAAAACATTTAAAATTTATCAACATATCAAGTTTTACCAAAAAGTCTCTTGGGGTTTTGATTGAGATTGTGTTGTATCTATTTTCAGAGAAATGAAATTTTAAAATTATTGAGTCTTCCGATCCATGAACATGATATACATCTCCATTTATTTAGGTCTTCTTTAATTTATATTAGCAGTATTTTATGGCTTTCAGCATCAGGTCTTATACACACCCATTATTTATTTTTAAGTATTTCATTTTTTTATATTATTACAAATGGCACTGTTATTGAACATCTGCTTTCCAGTTGATCACTGACAGTACCAGATAAGGGTTTATAAAACTAGAAATGATTTCTGTATATTGATCACAGATCCCATGATTTTGCCAGACTAATTTAATAGTTCTAAGGAATTTTAAAAAATAGATTCCTTGGGATTTTTTTATAAACACAAGTAGGTTGTCTATGAATAAAGACAGTTTTGTTCATTTTTTTTTTTTTTTACAGTTTATATGTCTTTTATTTATTTTCTTAACTTACTGCAGTGGCTTGGAACTCCAGTACACTGCTGAATGAATATAAGTGTTAAGGGCAGAAATTCCTGTTGTGTCTTCAACCATAAAAGGAACACAGTGATCCTTCACCATTAAGTATGATGTTAGTTTTAGGTTTTTGGTAGATACCCTTTATCAGTTTTTTTTTTTTTCTTTTTTTTTTTTTTAAATTTTTTATTTTTTATAAACATATATTTTTTATATACATATATTTTTATCAGTTTAAGGAAGTTCTTTTTCATTCCTAGATTGCTGAGTTTTTATTTTTTTGTTTTTAAATCATGACTGGTGTTTTGCTGTATCTTCTGCATCTTTCTCCAATTTCTGCATCTTCTGCAATGAAATGATTATAGTTTTTCTACCTCAGGCTGTTAATATGGTAAATCACACTGATTTAGAATGTTAAATTTACCTTACATATTTTGTATTATACTAGTCATGATGTATTAACTTTTTATTACATTGCTGGATTCCATTTGTTATTTGTTTATCCTTTCCTAATATTTTAGTAAGAATTTCTGCATATGTTCCTGAAGGATCCTGGTTTATAGATTTCTTTTTCTGTCACGCCTTTGTCTTGGTATCAGTGTAATATAGCCATCATAAAATGAGTTGAGAAGTGTTCCTTTCCTATTTTCTAGAGGAGTTTATGTGGAATTGGCATTATTTCCTCTTTACATGTTTGAGAGAATTCACTGTGAAGCCCTGGAGTTTTCTATGTGGGAAAGTTTTTAACTACAAATCTTTTATTTTTTTAAAAAGATTTTATTTATTTATTTATTCATTCATTCATTTGACAGAGAGAGAGAGAGAGACAGATGACAAGTAGGCAGAGAGGCAGGCAGAGAGAGAGGGGGAAGCAGGCTCCCTGCTGAGCAGAGAGCCCAATGCAATGCGGGGCTCAATCCCAGGACCCTGAGATCATGACCGGGCAGAAGGCAGAGGCTTAACCCACCGTGCCACCCAGGGGCCCCTTTAACTACAAAATCTAATTTATGTAATAGACACAGGGATTTTCAGGTTAATCTATTTCTTCTGTGAGCTTTGATAGTTTGTGCTCATCAACGAATCTGATCATTTATCGAAGTTGTCAAAATTGCTGGCATACATTGGTTCATAATACTCTCTTACCATTCTTTAGATTTTTTAGGGTCTATAGCGGTATCTTTTTTTGTTGTTGTTATTCCAGATATTGTTTGTGTCTTTTCTTTTTTTCTTGATCTGTCTTCAGATTTGTCAATTTTATGGATCTTTTCAAAGAACCAGCTACTGGTTTTATTGATTTTTCTTGCTTGTTTTCTATTTCATTAATTATCATTCTTGATCATTTCTTTCCCTTGCTTACTCTGGGAAATAAATTTGCTCACCTTAATCTAGTTTCATAAACTAGAAACTTAGATCACTGATTTGGTACTCCACTTAGTTCACAAGAGTCCAAATCAAAAGAGTTTCTGCACCAGCAGAACTGAATTTGAGGAGCCTTATTCACATATGTACCTGATACAGATGGACTTGGGACAGAACGACTACAATCAGATAAGACTTTGGGAAACCTGGGGGAGAAAACTTGCAGGTAGGAGAAATACAAAATGTAATGCCCAGAAAGTCGACTGTGATAGATTATTTTCAGAGATGGTCATAATAATTACTCCTTTGCTATGTGAATTTGTCCTTCTTTCTCCTAAGAAAGAGCACACGAATCTGAATGGACACTTGGACTTGTTTTTACTAACAGGATGTGAGGGAAGAGAGGTTACACAACTTCCAAAGCCAAACTCTGAGCCTCTGGTAAATTATACTTTTCATTTCCTTGGAGAGCTGTCCTGAGATTACCACGTAAAGATGATCTAGTTTACCAAAAGCTGAGAGACCACGCAGAAGAGAACCAACGCATGCCAGCTGCCAGTGAGACATATAGGTAATACTATCTTGGACCTTCAGCCTCCACCTAAATGGACCCCCATGAGTAAGCCCAGGCCAAGCCAATAGAGAAGCAGCTTAGCCAGTTATCAAAATCATGACAAATAATAAATCTTTGTTGTTTAGACACTAAGTTTTGAAGTGGCTGGTTAATCTGTAATTAACTGAAACAGTACTGATAGAAAAACAGATGAAAAAAATTTTCTATGTAAGGAGTTGACAAGGGGAAAATCATAACATTTAAAACAATTGAGATACTGCTAAACATATGCATTAAAAACTACAAAAGTAAAAAATAAAATTAAAAAGAAAGGGTATGAGGTAGAAGAACTTAAATAAGGGCTTCCCATAATTTATACATTTGCTTTACATTGTCTATCAGTGCCTGTTTTCTTCAGAAAACAGATCTTACAACCCTTTCTCAATAGTAGCCAGAGTGATCTTTTAAAACTGTAATTCCAATCATGTGATAGCCCTACTTAAAACTCTGCAGTGGCTCCCCAGTGCACAGAGAATAACATTTAAATTCTTTGTCATGATCTACACTGTCTTACAAGATTTGGCCTCTGCCCTTCACTCCCTATACTCTAGCCACAGTTGCCTTCTTTTTCATCCTTGAATACCCCAAGCTCACTCCTATTTTAGAGTCTTTAAACTGCACTCTGCCTAAAATATTCTTTTCACAGCTGGTTTCTTATTCAGATGCTAATTCAAATGTTACCTCAGAGAGACCTTTCTTGACTGCCCAATTTAAAATACTATATATTATTACAACTTTGACTTACATTCTTCTAGAACTTATTATTCTAAAATTACTCGTTTATTTGTTTATCTGTCCTCCCAGCTCTAAGAAAGTAAGGATTATTTCAGGTTAGTTAACCATTATATTCCCACATATGCCTAGAAATAATAAACTATATGCCTAAGACTGTAAACAGTGTCTGGCACGTAGGAAGGGCTTAAATACTTGTTTTCTTAATGAGTGAATTATGAAAATATAAGATATTAGTTTGGGACTCTCACCCCACTCCCATGGGGAAAAAGGTAAGAATGCTCAAGCTCCCCATTAATAAATATGTTGAAAGGTACAAGAAAAGGGGCACCTGGGTTGCTCAGTGGGTTAAGCCTCTGCCTTCAGCTCAGGTCATGATCTCGGGGTCCTGGGATCAAGCCCCACATCGGGCGCTCTGCTCAGTGGGGAGCCTGCTTCCCCCTTTCTCTGCCTGACTTTCCGCTTACTTGTGATCTCTCTCCCTCCGTCAAATAAATAAACTAACTCTTAAAAAAAAAAAAAAGTAAGGTACAAGAAAAGTATTTGACTATTTCATAAGTTGTCGCCCTTAACTATAAAGGGTCTGTGCTAGCACAACTCCCACACTTTATGCTACAAACCAGGGCTGTATGTGAACACATGACACTAATCTAGAGTATCCTAATCAGCTATGACAGAATTTTGACTACAACTTTAACAGGAGAACTGGAAACACAATTAAACCCAAAAGCCAAGTATCAAGCATGCTGGAGAAAATGAGGTAAGATACCCTCAGATATCCCTAAAAGTCCAAAGAATTCTTCATCACTTTTGTTGAAAGCAGAGTCTGACATGGTAACTCTCTCTTTTTTGGTGGAAGGCAGGAAAATCTTACTTATGTTGATCAGTCTGATGAATCCTGGAACACATTCTCACCTTTGCTTACATGATTTCTCCCACCAGAAATATTTATATTCAGGATTTTTCATGTTTTCAAAAGCAATTCCATCTTTCAGAGTTTCACCATATGCTTTCAAAGCAAATAATAAACAGCACCATTCAAAATGGCTTAAATTACACAGGCATTTACTATTTCATACAACAAGAAGTCAGGAAGACAAGGCAGCTTCAGAGTAACTTAATTAAGAAGACCAATGATCTTTATCAAAGAACCTTTTCCCTTTCCCTCCCATTCCCATTGAGAAAAAAACAGCTTAAGTGCTTTTTAAGCTATAGATAGGGCTACATAGAGGAAGACCAACCTATGTAACAATCAGAGCTCTGCAAGGTGGGAAAAAGAAAGACCCACTGACTAGGTAACTGACAGTACTTACACAAAGGTCCAATCACGAATACTGATATTTCAAGAAGTCTTTGGGTACTCAAGTCTTCTGTGACATTACATAAATGACTTATACAATTATCTAGCATTTTAAATCATTCTTCTGTTATAAGATTATCATCTTTATTAAAATCTATACGGAAGGAATATACAAGGTATACAAAGTAGGTTTACTTGATATGTGTGAAGACACTAGCAGAACAAATATTAAAATAAGACTATATACCTACCTGTAAAAGAATTTCAAATTTGGTATATATCTACATAGATGTGTATAATTTTAAGCTACAAGGATACTCAGAATAATGAAATACTGGAAACAACTCACTTATCGAACAACAGATCATTGTTATATATATTCTAACAGTTATAGAACTCATTAATATATACTCTTAAGGAAAAATTTTGGAAATCAATACCTAATGACAGAAAATGCTCATGATAGAATATTAAGTGAAAAGGAGACCACAAAAACTCTATGAAGCACCTTTCTTCCTGGACCATTTGAACTAAGTAACAGAATATGCCACACCAAGTAAAAGAGTCAGTATTTTAAAGTAATAACTTGTCAGGGCACCTGAGTGGCTCAGTCAGTTAAGCATCTGCCTTCGGCTTAAGCCATGATCCCATGGCCCTGGGATCGAGCCCCACATTGGGTTCCTTGCTCAGTGGGGAGTTTGCTTCTCCTCTCCCCCTTCTTATTCTCTCTCCAGATCTCTCTCTCTCTCTCAAATAAATATATAAAATCTTTAAAGAAAAAAAATAAAAGTACTAACTTGTCTTGACACAGAAGAGGCATCTGCAAATCAAGGTCAGATAAAGGTAGACACACTGTTACTGTTCGTCAATTAATAAGGATCAGGATGTGAAAAAGTCAGAGGGCTATTGTGACTTTCTAGTTTGGTTCTTCACTGATACTTCCTAAATTTTAGGCCTGTCTTTAACTCTGACTGTCACTATAAAGCCCAAGTGCTTTGGGACTATTGAAGAGGAACAAAGGAATAATAAATAAAAGATAAAAATGAGATTAGCTATGGGTCAAAGTGCTAAATTTTCAAAGTAAAAAAGTTAATTTTATTACATTTACAAACTGCTGCTATAATGTTGTATGACTTTTAGGAAATGAACCTAAACATTATTCTTAAACTAATCTGTGCATGGGCATAAATTTTATAAATGTGAAAAGTCCTTGCAAAAATATGTAAACTCATTTCACATGAAAACGACATTGCTGATAGGTTTATTTTTTTAAAAAATGATTAAAGGGGCGCCTGGGTAGCTCAGTGGGTTAAAGCCTCTGCCTTCGCCTTGGGTCATGATCCCAGGGTCCTAGGATCAAGCCCCGCATAGGGCTCTCTGCTCAGCAGGGAGCCTGCTTCCCTTCTTCTCTCTCTGGCTGCCTCTCTGCCTGCCTGTGATCTCTGTCTGTCAAATATATAAATAAAATCTTTAAAAAAAAATGATTAAATTCTGAATGACTCAACAATATCCAATTTTTTGGCTCCTTTGTTCATTTCTTAAATTCTACGTATGAGTGAAATCATATGATATTTATCTTAAACTGACTTTATTTAGTATTATACCTTCTAGGTCTATCCATGTTGTTATAAATGACACGATTTCATTCTTTTTTATGGCTGAGTAATATTCCAGTATATCACCTCTTCTTTATGCATTCATCAGTGAATGGACACTTTGGTTGCTTCCATATCCTGGCTATTATAAATAATGCTGCAATAAACACAGGGGTGTTTTATCTTTTCAATTTAGTGTTTTCATTTCATTTTCTTTGGGTAAATAATCAGTACTGGAATTACTAGATCACATGGTAATTCTATTTTTAATTTTTTGAGGAAGCTCCATAACATTTTCCACAGTAGCTACACCAGTGTGCATTCCCACCAACAGTGAACTAGAGTTTGTTTTTTCTCCACATCCTCACCAATACTTGTTTCATGTGTTTTTTATTTTAGCCATTCTGATAGGTACAAAATGATATTTCATTGTGGTTTTAATTTGGATTTTCCTGATGATTAATGATGTTAAGCATCTTCTCATGTATCTGTTAGCCATCTATACATCCTCTTTAGAAAAATGTCTATTCAGATCCTTTGCCCATTTTTTAATCGAACTGGAGTTCTTTTGGTGTTAAGTTGAATAAATTCTCTATGTTCACTGGATTCACAGTCCAGAGTGCTCATCATTACACCATGGAACCACCTAATTCTCTATGCATTTTGGATATTAACCCCTTCTTGCATATATCATTGGTATATATCTTCTTCCATTCAGTAGGCTGCCTTTTTCTTTTGTTGATGGTTTCCTTCACTTTGCAAAAGTTTTTATTTTGATGTAGTAGACATCAGAGCCTGCTTCTTCCTTTCCCTCTGCCTGCCTCTCTGCCTACTTGTAATCTCTTCCTCTGTGTCAAAAAAATAAATAAAATCTTTAAAAAACAAAACAAAACAAAAAAACCAGAGTCTAAACTTCCAGTCGCTGGTCTCAAAAGCAAAGCAACTACTTCAACTTTTTTAGGTCATCTTAGAAGACAGCTTCTAGGAAGAGATCAAGTCACAGGATCTCCAGAAATCCATGTGATTAAAAAAAAAGAACTGTTTATTTATTAAGAGGTAGGTGGTATAATCAAAGTGCACTTTCTCCAAAGAAAGCCAGCATCAGGAATTAGGGTTAATTCTGTGGGAGCTCTCCAGTACTACTGGGAAAGAAGAAGATCCACTCCATTTCCTGGGTCATGGGGCCTAAGTGATTTTGTTTACTACAAAGTATTTCGATCTGTGCCCACTGAAAACACCATGAACATCTTTAACTGTATTTTGGAAGGAAGCGCAGATGGATTCTGTAATAAGAGATGATCCATCCTCATGAGGATATACTGAGTGTGACAACAATGTAGAGACAGAAACTGAACAACTCTGCTATTAATAATAGCATATCTGAAAAATTTTATGGGGTAACTTTTATAACACTATGTACTGTATATAAAGACATTCCCAGATGTGGGGAAATTTTATGCCATAACCTGAAATAATTTTTAAGACTATTTAAGAGTTGTCTCGAATGTGACATCTTGGACTTAGGATCTCTATGTAAAAGTTCACAGGCAGCACAGCAGCTGTATTTCTTTTCTATATCTTATTATAGTACTAATCACATAGTGGAATTGAATATTACTTAAAGGCCAAATAAATACATGCATAAACTTTACATAATTACATAGCTTTTGGTAGAAAGGTTAGCAGCTGAATACAAAATGAAATCCAGGTTCACAGGCATTCAATAAATGAAATTTACTACTCTGGACGCAAAAATGTGATCCTCACTTATATGTAAAATTACTTAAGTAAAAAAAGTAAAAAGAGAGACTATGAGTAGCTATGCCCAACACAATTACCCAGAATTCCACTCTCAGTAAAACTCAATATTAAAGTTATTATTTCAAGACTTTCATGCGACCTCATCTACAATATTTACAATAACTTGTATTTAACTGGAATGATCAAAGGGAAACCTGGGTGCCTCAGTTGGTTAAGTGTCCGCCTTTGGCTCAGGTCATGATCTCAGGGTCCTGGGATCAAACCCCACATGGGGTTCCCTGTTCAGTGGAGAGTCTGCTTCTCCCTCTGTCCCTCCCCACCCACTTGTGCACTTACGTGCTCTCTCACGCTAATAAATAAATTTTTTAAAAAAATTTTAACTGCAATGATTGGGATGGGTCCTTTCTAAATACTCTGGTCATGTGAGAATTAAGTTTCTTTTTAAATGTTTACTTATTCTATTCTATTCTATTCTATTCTATTTGAGAGAGAGAGAGAGAGAGAGAAAGAGAATGTGCACAAGTACAGAGTGAGGAAGAGGGGCAGAGGGAGAGATTTTCAAGCAGATTTGCTGCTGATCATGGAGCCCAAAGCAGGGGTCAATCCAGAGACCAATGAGGTCATGACCTGAGCCAAAACCAAGAGCTGGACTCTTAACCTGCTGAGCCACCCAGATGCCCCATGTGAGAATTAATTTTATTTTTATTTTTTTAAAAGATTTATTTATTTGACAGAGATCACAAGTAGGCAGAAAGGCAGGCAGAGAGAGGAGGAAGAAGGCTCCCCACTTAGCAGAGAGCCCGATGTGGGGCTCGATCCCAGGACCCTGAGATCATGACCTGAGCCGAAGGCAGGGGCTTTAACCCACTGAGCCACCCAGGTGCCCCGATTTTAAAGCAAATATTTTTAAAATATTTGCTTTAATATTTTAAAGCAATAATTTTAAAGCAAAAATATTCCAGGGGCACTTGGATGGTCAGTCGGTTAAGCATCTGTCTTCAGCTCCAGTCATGATCCCAGGGTCATGGGATTGAGCCCCATATCAGGTTCCCAGCTCTGCAGAAGGCCGCTTCACCCTCTCCCACTCCCCCTGCTTGTGTTCCCTCTCTCGCTGTCTGTCAAATAAATAAATATTTAAAAAAAAAAAAAGGCAACAATATTCCAGTAGTTGATTACTGACAATCCCTCTAAATATGTTGATATACAGTTGACCTCTGAACAACAGAGTCAGAGGCACCCTGCCATATAATTGAAAATCTGCATATAACTTTTGACTTCCCAAAAGCTTATTAGTAATAGTCCATTGTTGACTGGAAGCTTTACCAATAACATAAACAGATTTTTTAACAGATTTTATTTATTTATTTGAGAGAGAGCTAGAGAAAGAGCATGAGCAGGGGGAGTGGCAGAAGGAGAGGGAGAAGCAGACTCCCCACTGAGCAGAGAGCCCGATGCGGGACTCGATCCCAGGACCCTGAGATCATGACCTGAGCCGAAGGCAGTGGCTTAACCCACTGAGCCACCCAGGCGCCCCGACAAATAAATAAAGTCTTAAAAAAAAATAGTTCTGATATTCTTTTGATCTACATAGGGTTGCCACACTCAATTAAAACACACACACACGCACCCCCCACACACACACAAAAAAAACACACAGAAAAAACATGCAATTATCTGCAAAGCACAATAAAATGAAGTATGCTATAATTTAGATGCTCTGAATATTTAGGTACTTGCTATTGTGTGTATTTCTGAAACAGGCAAAATCTGTACAACTCCTGAATAGTCCCTGAAAATCTTTGTCTCTGTTTTCTTCCACTTTCCCAACAATTCCTAGTTTATCTGAATTTTCCTCTCTGTTTACTGCTTTTTGCTCACCCAACAAAATTTCTTTTTGTCACCTCAGCACTTAGCATTTTAGTCCTCCCTCTCTGTTGCATCATTCCTTCTTTTCTTGCCACTGATTTTCCTTTCTTTTTACATTTGCAGCAACTTGATTTGCACACTAGTAACAGAGAGCTACCTTAAATTCTACACCTTTTCAGTTGGAGCACCTAACATACAATAACAATGTCTGCTCTTAGGGTGCCTGGGTAGCGCAGTTGATTAAGCATCCAACTCTTGGTTTCAGCTCAGGTCCTGATCAGGGTCATGAGATCAAGCCCTGTGTCCGGCTCTGTACTCAGTGCAGAGTCTGCCAGAGACTTTCTCTCCCTGTCCTTCTGACCTTCCCCACAGCATGTGCTCTCAATCTCTCTCTAAAATAAATAAATCAATCTTAAAAGAACAAAAACAAAAACTTCTGCTCTTCTCCATGACTTGTCTATTATGATCCTGCCATTCAAAACAATACTGCTTATTGGGAGCTTTAAATTAACTTGGGACCCAGTTGGTGATTAACTATACTGTTTGGGGATGCCTGGGTGACTTAATCAGCTAAGTGTCTGACTCCTGATTTCAGCTCAGGTCATGATCTCAGGTTTGTGAGATGGAGCCTCGCATCAGGCTCTGCACTGGATGTGGAGCCTGTTTAGGAATCCCTATCTCCCTCTCCTTCTGCCTCACTCTCCCTTTCTCCCACTTTCCCTCTTTTAAAAAAGACCAAAACAAAACAAAACAAAAAACCACTATTCTTTCTGTATTAGAATGGCTGAACTCAAAACAATCTCCTGAAGCAATTCAATGAAGCAGTCTCCAATTAATATGATCAACAAAACTTGTATGTTATTCTTCATTAGGGAAAAGAGAAATTCATATTTTAGATACATATGTCAGATCAAAGATTTTCTTTTCTAAAAAGTTATTATAACTTCTGAGAATAAACATTTCTACAGTATTTGGCAAATGTTCAACACATACAATTTTTCTTGAATTTCATTTAAATCTGCTATGTCAAAGTGTATAAAAAAAACAAATTTAATGGTCATTGCTTTTTTTCCTCTCTTGATATCACCTGGGTTATGGCTCTTGTAAGTAATTAAAAGCACAATTATAGAAGAACGTGGTGCTAATCTTCATCCTAGCCAACACTTAATGGAACGAGCAATATGGAGCTACTTAAAGTGTAATATATCCACCCAATGCAATGCTCTGCAAGTATAAGAAAGAATGAAGTTCTCCATGCATTGATATGAAAAAATTGTCATTATATAAATGTTAAATAAAATGAAGAAAAACATAAAATGTGCTATCTTTATGAAAAAGAAAGTGAAAATAAGAATATGTATTTGCATAAAGAAATTTTGGAAGGATAAACAACAATCTAAAAACAGTATTACAAAAGAAAGAATGTCAGAAGGAATTTGGTGTGTGAAGAGACTTTCTAACTGTCAATATATAACTTCTTACATTTGTTAATTTTTAATCAGATGGAATATATTTGTTATTGAAAAATGATCTAATTTTAAATCTCCCCTCCTGAAATGAGATTATATATAAATATCAAGTTTAATGGAAAAAATTACTTTTAGTTAAAATATGCTGAAAATCACTGTGGTAACAAAATAGGGGTTGAAGAGAAAGGACAGCCTTAGTTCCTAAAAGAATTTCTGGTGATGCTCTCAATACCATATTATATCATAAGCTTAAATCATTAGTCTAAAATGTATACTCAAAATACCCAGTTAGGTACTGACGGACATGTTCCCTACACTCATAACATAATTGTCAAGAAAATTCAAATACAGTTAAAAACAAACAATGATTTAAGGCAGAAAGGCCTCTGCCAAATGAGTGGTACAAACAATATATGTTCCAACTGACTGAACTGAATGCTCACAAAATGCAAATAAATTAAGAGTTCATATAAGATGCAGGCATTAGGTAAGTGGAAAGAAAAGAAGACTATTCTAGGTTAAGTGGACTTCTATAGCAAAGATGCTAAGGGAGCAAGAAAAAAAAAGAACAAAGTATGCTTAAAGAAGCTGACTACACCAGTTTAACTGAAACAAGAGGCTGGTAAAGTTAACAGAGAAAAAGATGAGTAAAAGTAGATATTTGTGCAATATCTCACTTACATTATCTCATTTGATCATCAAAACAAATACTTGAGAAAGGATAGATTCCAGACAGCCATGAGAATCACACTATGTCCAGCAACAGCATCTAAGCTGGTCTAGTCCCTACATTCGATAAGGAAGAAACTGGAAGCAAGAAGACTTGTTATGAAAGATCAGGCATAAGGTAACAAGAATGCAGGTTAAAGTGATAGCAGTGAGAATAGAAAGGAAGGAAGAAATTTATCAGAATATGGTGATAACTGTGGGAGAAGGTGAAACTGCCAGCACTTAGACTCAGTTACTAGGAGGATGATATGGAAGTCCAAATGGAGAGGAGCTGTTTTTAGTAATAGAGTCTGGTTTCAGAAATATGTTTGAAGTAAAACAATGGCACATCCAGTTTCTAGAGGCTCTATCACACCTTCCAAGAGTGTGTTCTATGTCCACCATCACCTAGCCAAGTGAGACATGTTTCTCTACCATTAGGCCCAGGGCCTAACATCCTCAAAATGGCAACTGATATGGGAGGGAGGAACCGGAGTGACTGCTTAATGGGTATGGGGTCTCCTTTAGAGATGTTCTGGAACTAGACAGGGGATGATGGCTGTACAATACTGTGAACACACTAAATGCCATTGATCTGTACACTTTAAAATGGTTAATTTACATTATGTGAATTTCATTTCAATTTAAAAAAAAAAAAAAGAGGCAGCTGAAATAAGACCACGATGTCTTTCATCATGTTGTGAAAGGTCTATACCCTTTAGAATGCCCTGTGCTGTCCTGACAATTCATTCTACCTATGTCTCTCTACCTTCCAAGCTGTTCCAGTGTGCCTCTGGCATGGTCTTTAGCAATAACCTGGACATTTTGTCTTAAAACTCTTTTCTTATTGTTTCTCTTTACTTTCTCCTTACTTTAAAATAAAGTTGGCTCTCCTCTATGTACAATAGAACTCTTTTCTTATTGTTTCTCCTTATTTTCTCCTTACTTTAAAATAAAGTTGGCTCTCCTCTATGTACAATACTTACTTGCAGCTCATCCAATGGTGTGTCTGTGTGTGTATGCGTGTGTGTTTTATTTTTTTCTTCACATGGTAGTTATCTCAGGGCCTGG
Organism: Mustela lutreola; assembly: GCF_030435805.1. Classification (NCBI taxonomy): domain Eukaryota; kingdom Metazoa; phylum Chordata; class Mammalia; order Carnivora; family Mustelidae; genus Mustela; species Mustela lutreola. Next base: position 152,145,907 of record NC_081290.1, on the reverse strand, counting down.
AGGGAAAAAAGAGTTTCCCTGGTCCCACCATAATCTCCAAAAATTACTATTTTATCATCATATTAAAAAACAAACAAATCATTTCTTTGATGCACAGGCCCTCTCAGCTATATTACCATTTCTCCCCCATCACTGCTGTCATTTTCTAACTTTCTGGTCATTGTCTCCTCATTTGTGTAAGTCTCTGGCATCCAGCTTACAGCCTCCTTTCCCTAAGCTTTGTCATCATTTTAGATACTTTCAGATCCAAGAGAACAACTTTCCCAAAAGTACACTTTTGGGTCATCTCCAGTGATATTCTCCTTCATGCCACTTTAACCATTCACTGCCGAGGTAAAACTCTGGACACCGATCATCACTCAAAATGCTCTTCTACCAAAATTAATAACTCAGATATCCTATTATTATCTACTTTCTCCATGCATGACTGCATCTGAGCAGCCAAGCAATTACTAGGGAGAGTTCTCCAAAGGGTGAGTTAATTCTATTATGAACTCATCATTACTGATCTCAAAGGAGACTTCCATGCAAGGGAACAATCCTACTTTTCTCCAGTTAATGCATTCTTCCACATGCCACTATGGCTATTGCAAATCTTCTCAATTTTGTGGGGGAGGGGGGTCCTCTGATTGACACTCCCCTCTCTTGCTGTGAATAATGACCTTTCCTCCAACTTTAGAGAAAATGACCATTAAGCAAGAACTCTGACATCCTTCCAATATGAAACGCAAAAAAAAGTACCTTCAGCTGCATCCACCCTATTCTCCCTAATTCTCAACAAAAGTGAAATATCCCCTTTCTTACTTCAGGCTAGTCCTATACTCTCTGTCTCATTCCCTTAGTTCATTCTTTAACATTCAATAAATATTTAGTGAAGGCCTACTAAGTGCCAGGCACTGATCTCCACATGGGAGACACAATGAGACAAAAATTCCTGCCCTCCTGGAGCTTACCTGCTGGGACTTGGGGGAGAATATAAATGATAAACAATAAGCATAGGCAATATGGGACATATGCTTATTTCATATGACATGACAAATGATATGTTAGAAAATAAGTGCTCTGGGGGAGGAAAAAAAGCACAGAAGAACCAAGAATGTGTGGGGCAGGAGTCAGCACTATTTCACTGTAAAATGGGTGTCAGAGTGGACCTCACAAATATATTTCTCCATCTGCTAGGTCTGGCTTTTACAGTCTTCTTGGAGGTTACCATTTAGTAAAATAAGACAATGGTTTTGGATCCTTTGTTAAGGATATGAAGATTGGGAGGTGGGAAACATTCACACATTCTCTTTGGACCTGTTTGAGTTTCATGAGTTGGATTATTTATGTCTGGAGCTCAGAGGACAGATCTGAGATGGAGAAATAAATTTTCTCATTACTACAATTTTTTATTTTTTTTAAAGATTTTATTTATTTATTTATTTGACAGAGAGGGAGATCACAAGTAGGCAGGCAGAGAGAGTGGGGCAGCAGACTCCTTGCTGAGCAGGGAGCCTGATGCTGATGCCCAGTTTAATCCCAGGACCATGACATTGTGACCTGAGCCGAAGGCACAGGTTTAACCCGCTGAGCCACCCAGGTGCCCCAGCTCTGCAATTTTCAAAAATCTTTAATTTACATTCAATTTAAGTAACATATACTGACTGTATTATTAGTTTCAGAGGTAGAATTCAGTGATCCATCAGTTGCATACACCCAATAACTCGTTACTTCAAGTACCCTCCTTAATGCCTATCACCCAATTACCCCATCCCTCCACCTCCCCTCCAGCAATCTTTAGTTTGTTCCCTATAACGGATGAATGGAAAAGGAAGATGTGGTCCATATACACTATGGAGTATTATGCCTCCATCAGAAAGGATGAATACCCAACTTTTGTAGCAACATGGATGGGACTTGAAGAGATTATGCTGCGTGAAATATGTCAAGCAGAGAGAGTCCATTATCATATGGTTTCACTTACTTGTGGAGCATAACAAATAGCATGGAGGACAAGGGGAGATGGAGAGGAGAAGGGAGTTGAGGGAAATTGGAAGGGGAGGTGAACCATGAGAGACTATGGACTCTGAAAAACAATCTGAGGGGTTTGAAGGGGCGGGGGGTGGGAGGTTGGGGAAACCAGGTGGTAGGTATAATAGAGGGCACGGATTGCATGGAGCACTGGGTGTGGTGCAAAAACAATGAATACTGTTATGCTGAAAATAAATTTTTAAAAAATGGGGTAAAAAAGAGTCTCTTATGGTTTGCCTTTCTCTCTGTTTTTGTCTTATTTTATTTCTCCTTCCTTTCCTCTATGTTCATCTGTTTTCTTAAATCCTACATATGAGTGAAATCGTATGGTATTTGTCTTTCTCTGACAAACTTATTTCACTTAGCTTAATACCTTCTAGCTCCATCCACATCACTGCAAATCATAAGATTTTATTATTTTTGGTGGCTAAGTAATACATTCATATATACACACACATATATATACACACACACACACACACACACATATATATATATATATATACACACACATATATATGTAACCTCTTCTTTATCCATTCACCTGTGAATCATCATCTGAGCTCTTTCCATAGTTTGGCTATTGTGGACAGTGCTGCTATAAACATTGGGGTGCATGTGCCCCTTCAAATCACTATGTTTGTATCCTTTGGGATAAATCCTAGTAGTGCAATTACCTATGGGTCATAGGGTACCTCTATTTTCAAATTTTGAGGCATGTCCATACTCTTTTCCAGAGTGGCTACACAAGTTCGCATTCCTGCCAACAGTGTAAGAGGATTCCCCTTTCTTGGCATCCTCTCCAACATCTGTTGTTTCCTGACTTATTAATTTTAACCATTCTGACTGGTGTGAGGTAGTATCTCATTGTGGTTTTAATCTGTATTTCCCTGAAAGAAGCACTGTAATTTTACAACAGAGGTAATTTCTCAAAATCAGAGGTAAAAATTCAAACATTATAAATGTAATATATTTAATCCATCCAACTTTTTTTTTTAAGATTTCTTTATTTTAGAGTGAGAGAGCACGTATACATACACATGCATGTACATGGGCAAGTAGGGTGCAGGGTAAAGGAGAGGGAGAGAATCTCTCAAGCAGACTCCCCACTGAGTGTGAAGCCTGACACAGGGCTCAATCCCATGACCCTGAGATCAGGACCTGAGCCAAAATCAACAGTTGGATGCTTAACCAACTGAGCCACCCAGGTGCCCTTAATCCATCATCAACCTTTTAAAGGAATGGGTACATAAATGTATGGGGTAGGGTGGGGTATATGTGTATAATCACAAAGAAAGTCACAAAATTCTTTCATATTTAAATACAAGTTCTTTAAGTGTTTTACCAAACTTTTTAGAAGTCCAGCAACAAATTCAGATTCATTTTACTATAATCAAATAAATCAATATCAAAAAAATTAAAGTTGATATAATGTTTGTGCATCATTTGAATAAACACCATTTTCGCTATCTGCACACTAGACTTTGCATACAACCTTTCACTTACCATAATTATTTACAAGTAGTTAACTCAAGATCACCAAAGACGACAGCTAAGAGAACAGCTTTTGGCTACATGTAGCTTATTTTCAGAATTTTATTTGATTTAAAAATATAGACAAATTGACTTCATAAGGATTAAATAAAAACATTTCTTTGAAATAGAAGATGCCTCTCATAAAAAGACAAAAAAAAAAAAAGAAGCAACACAATGAAGAAGAAACAGTATAGATAGATGCCTATAAAATAATGAGATATCTTCACAAATGATTTTCAGGGTTAAGGGTGCTTTGAATCAAACCTTCATGACTAAGTCGATATTTCTGACTGGGCTGAGGTGCTCTACCTGTAGTATTTTATTTAGAAACACATTTAATTTTCACCTATAGAACTCGACATGCACTGACAGTGCTTACAAAACATTTTTTTCCCATCACCACCTCATAGCTGAAAGTAAGCAACAAGAAATATATCGTTTGCCAATAAAGAAACAAAAGAAAGTATTAAACAGTAACTATAGGGCTTTAGTTTAAAGAAGAATAAAACTAGGATTAAGAAAAACACCTGGGGGGAAAAATGTCTCTGCAAACCAATTCCATCAGATGTAAATCTTGGCTTAGTCTCTCTTCAGGGTATTCCTCAGGGGCTTAGCTCTTAATCATTAATGCAAAACACCTGATACTCTCTACCGCCATCAAATAATACATAAATAAGTGTGGCTGCATTCCATTAAAACTGTATTTGTGGACAATGAAATTTTTATATGTTATAAAATATTGTTGATTTTTTACAAATATTAAAAATTTTACATTTTAAATCGTTCTTAGCTCCTGGGCTGTACAAAAACAGGTAATCAGCCAGATTTCACCTCTGGTAGTTTTTTGATCAACCCATGGTCTAGAAGAAAAGTCATTAATATGACAGATGATTCATTCTCTTATTTATATGTGATCCATCATTTCACTTTCTTCAACAATCCAAAAAAAAAAAAATTACCTAAAAATAGATCAAATATCTAAATATAAAAGTGCTGAAACTATAAAACTCTTAGAAGAAACCATAGGGAGGGAAATCTTTATTACACTGAATGTGGCAAGGATTTCTTGGCTATGACACTAAAAGCTTGAGCAAGGGGGCACTTGGGTGGCTCAGTGGGTTGGGCCGCTGCCTTCGGCTCAGGTCATGATCTCAGGGTCCTGGGATCGAGTCCCACATGAGGCTCTCTGCTCAGCGGGGAGCCTGCTTCCCTCTCTCTCTCTCTGCCTGCCTCTCTGCCTACTTGTGATCTCTCTGTCAAATAAATAAATAAAATTTAAAAAAAATAAATAAAAGCTTGAGCAATAAAATTAATGAAAAACAGGTACATTGAACTTCATCAAAATAAAATTTCTGTGCATCAAAGGACACTATCACAAGAGTGGAAAAACAAGCCAGAGAATGGGAAAATATACTTCCAAATCATCTATCTGAAGGGATTAATATTCAAAATATATAAAGAACTCCTAAAACTCAATGACAAAAAGAACAAACAATCAAATACGAAAATGGACAAAGGACCTGAATAGACATTTCTCCAAAGATATACAAATGACCAACAAGCACATGAAAAGATGCTCAACACTGCTCATCAGCAAAGTACAAATTACAACTATAAGATACCACCTACAGTGGCTAGATTTTTTTTTTTTAATGTTAAATAGCAAGTATGAATGAAGATGTGGAAAAATTGGGACCCTTGTTGATGGGAATATAAAATGGCAGTCACTGTGGAAACAGTTTGGTAGTTCCTCAAGAAATTAAACATAGAATTACCATATGATAGTTCCAGTAATCCCCTTTCTAGGTATAAACCCAAAAGAACTGAAAATAGGCTTTCAAACAAATATTTGTAGATAAATTTTTACAGCAGCGCTACTCATAATAGACAAAAGTAGAAACACCCAAATGTCTATCAATTGATGAATGGAAAAACAAAATGTGGCATACCCATGTAACAGAATATTAAGATGCAAAAAGGAATGAAGTACTGACTCATGTTACAACATGGCTGAACCTTAAAAACATTATGTTAAGTAAAATAAGCCAGACACAAAAAGCTATACAGTGTATGATTCCATTCACATGAAATGTCCAACACAGGCAAATCCATAAAGATTGAAAGTTTATCAGTCCTTGCAAGGGGATAGAGGAGGAGATAATTGGGACTCACTGCTTACTATAGGGTTTCCTTCTGTAGTGATGAAAAGTTCTGGAATTATATAGGGGTGATGACTGCACAACACTGTGAATGTACTTCATGTTACTGAACTGTATGCATTAAAGTTGTTAAAATGATCAAAGGTTGTGGGGATTTAGCACAGTAAAAAAAAAATCTTAAAAAAAGGAACAAGAAGGGGGAAATGCTTGCTTACCTACAGGCCTTTATACATTATTATTCCAGTTATAAAATGAGATTGGATACCTGGCATCACTATATAAATTATAACTATTCCCGAAAAGTATGATTCCTAGCAAGACACACTCTGGATAAATGAGAATTTGCAGGAGAATATGGAATACATTCTATAGTACATAAAATAGTAATATATATTCACAGAAGCTGATAGAATATATTTGTAGTAATATACTGTCACTCTTTTTTTTAATAAAAGATATTATTTATTTATTTGAGAGAGAGCCTGAGAGAGGGCACAGCAGGGGAGAGAGGAAGAGGGAGAGGGAGAAACAAGCTCCCCACTGAGCAGGAAGCCCAGGACTCTGGAATCACAACCTGAGCCAAAGGCAGATACTTAACCAACTGGGCTACCCAAGCACCCCTACTCTCACTGTTCTTCAAACACAATTTTATGGGTTCAAAGTCTCCATTACAGAATATGAATAATTTAAGCAAACAACTATGGGATTAATGCCTGGTGAGTTCTTAACCAGAGAACTGCTTGAAATTATATGAAAATTGTGTGTGGAGCACATATGCACATGCATCTGTGTGTCTATTACTATGAGTACAGAATTCATAATTTTTATTTTTATTTATTTATTTGACAGAGAGAGACACAGCAAGAGAGGGAACACAGCATGGGGGAGTTGGAGAGGGAGAGGCAGGCTTCCAGCTGAGCAAGGAGCCCAATATGGGCCTCGAACCCAGGACCCTGAGATCATGACCTGAGCCAAAGACAGCTGCTTAATGACTGAGCCACTCAGGTGCCCCAGAATTCATAATTTTTAGATTCCAGTCATACCCAGGTTGACAACTACTGATAAGCCACAAAGATTCCATTAAACAAAAGAATGATTTGTTTGATTTCTCAAAGCACAGATTTGTCTTTGCAAATATAAAGTGCTTAAAAAACAGTAGAACTCAGAAATAAAAGTCTACCAAAGTAAGGCTTTATTATTTCAAGGTTAAGTTTAGGTCCAGCTCTTCCCTGAAGCTTTTCCTGAAGACTTCACTTCATAATAATTTCTCTTTTCTGTTACTCCTCTTCTAAATATTACCTTTGTGATAGTTTCTTATATAACTCTCATTTGTTAATTTAGTATAATTCAAGACTTCAGTATGTGTTACCTAGATCGCTAAAACTTCTGTGGAGGTCTTCTCTACTTCCATAAATGGTAAGCTACCCAATGAGAGAGGTTTGTTTTTCACTTATTTAGTGATCCAAGAATATAAAAGAGAATTATTTTCACATGCTCCATATATGTCTTTTAAAATTAACTACAAGCATTTATTATGGCTCATGGTCTGTATTTTAAATGAGATATATATCTTGGAGTAATTTTACAGTTTTAACACTAAATAAAATTAAACACATGCAGTTACCAAAGTCATTATTAAAGTAATTCCTAACCATGGTGTCTCATTTGGTCAACTATATTTACTAATGCTTCACTGCACTATTAGTATTGTCCATGAATGCTTATTTTATCTGTAGGGAGAGAAATAAACTAAAATCTTTCCAGAACCTTTATAGGCTTCCTTTACTCCACACTACTCACTGTGTGACAAACTAAGAATGAAAAGTCATTAGCCACCATTTTTACATCAAATGATGACAAAGGAACTATAGAAATATGTTTGGCTTAAATGTGATCAAAATGTTGAAGAAATGTTCTTTTTCTTTTAAAAGATTTTATTTATTTATTTGACAGACAGAGATCACAAGTAGGCAGAGAGGCAGGCAGAGAGAGAGGAGGAAGCAGGTTCCCTGTGAGCAGAGAGCCTGATGTGGGGCTTGATCCCATGATCCCAGGGATCATGACCTGAGCAGAAGGCAGAGGCTTTAACCCACTGAGCCACCCAGGTGCCCCTATATGTTCACTTTTTTGTCATCACAAAGTTACAGGCATTCAGAACCACTTAATCACTATAAATTACACTAGAATCTATAGTTTTCTTCTGTGTTTAGTTTAGTTTATCCAAGAGTAAGTCAGAATAGGAACTCAAAATAGGAAGTAAAATAAATCTCTACTTAAGTTAGCAATTTCATTTATCCTAGGTTCTCCACTATTATTATTTCATCCCCTCATTATTTTGTAGAACTCTAGTCTCTTGAAAGATAGATAAAGCCCTTTCTGAGACTCTACTCTCAAAAAAATCAAACCAGAATTAAGCACTTTCCCTCTTTTTGCTTCTATACCACCTTGGTAGTATTTCTACTATAGCAATAATCATACTGCTTGCTTCATTTATACTCCTTTCTCCTTCATTAGACAGTAATCCTTATAAGGTTAGAGTACTGTGTTTCATATTATGTTTTTCTAAAACCTAAGCACAATCTCTACTATATGCTCAATTGATGTTTGTCCATTAATTTTGGGGGGAAGAAATATTTGGATATAAGGAATATATGTTCATATAGAAGCATTAAATAAGATTAAGTTCGTAATATAACCAACCACACAATATCTTAACACCTGTGTCTTTTCTGTTATGTCAGCACAAGATAGTCACAGGATAAATTTCGACCGGTGCCAAAATAACTTCGAACCTTACTTATATTTCAAGTACAGAGGATAGGATGTACTTGAACTATCCTCCTCTTCAGAAAAGAGAGGCTAAGTTAAAATTTCACTGGAGTCAAGATCACCTAATATTTAGAACCAAGTGGCTATAAATCTTTGTTTATAACAGCACCATGTCATTGAGAGAGTATATAAAGATGGGATATGGGAGACAATTCATTTATAAAAATGTCAAATTATTTCCAACACTTTTATTTTGTACCAATTCTTTATTGTTTTGCTTAGAAAGGAAACTCCTGATATGAGATACAAAAACAAGAGAAAGAAATATTGCTCTACAGAAAAGAATTATGACAGACATTGCTAATTGGTTGTTAAAAATCTTTTTTGGGGGCTCCTGGGCAGTCATTAAGCGTCTGCCTTTGGCTCTTGGCTCAGGTATGATCCCAGGGCCCTGGGATGGAGCCCTGAGTAAGGCGCCCTGCTCAGCGGGAAGCCTGATTCTCCCTCTCCCACTCCCCCTGCTTGTGTTCCCTCTGTTGCTTTCTCTCTGTCAAATGAATAAAATCTAAAAAAAATATATTTTCCTTTTATTCCTTACTAACAAAACTCTGATTTTGTTTGTGGTGGCAATGGGAGTCACCAGACACTTTTAAGTGTAGAGGTGTCCACAGGCACCTGGGTGGCTCAGTCAGTTAAGCATCTGACTCCTTGTTTCCACTGCAGATCTCAAGGTTCTGGGATCAAGCCCCAAGTCAGGCTCTGAGCTCAGGGCTGAGGCTGCCTGAGATGCTTTCCCTCTTCATCTCCCTCCCCCTCTACCCTGCCTTTGTTCCTGCACTCTCACTCTCTCAAATAAATAAATAAAATCTTTTTTTTTTTTTTAAGATTTTATTTATTTATTTGACAGAGAGAAATCACAAGTAGATGGGAGAGGCAGGCAGAGAGAGAGAGAGGGAAGCAGGCTCTCTGCTGAGCAGAGAGCCCGATGCGGGACTCGATCCCAGGACTCTGAGATCATGACCTGAGCCGAAGGCAGCGGCTTAACCCACTGAGCCACCCAGGAGCCCTAAATAAATAAAATCTTAAAAAAGAGCAGAGGTGCAAATATAATACAGTTTTAGCCTGTAAGACTGAAGTAGAAAGAGTCTGTTAGATCAGAATTGAAGAAAAAACTCCAAACAAACATAACTAGGACAGTTAACACAGGAAAAAGCTCATTTGCAGCTAAGGGAGACTTCACAGGCTTCATTCTAATTTTTGCAAATTAATAAAATCGCTTATTTTCTGGCAAAACACAGGTATTAGTTGACATACTAATTGATAACATTAACAGAGCCCTAAGTATATAACAGGCACTACATCTATGGGCTTCATACCAAACAACTCATTAAATCCAACCCTGGATTTATGAGACAGGTAACAATATTAGTTTAAGATCACATAGCTTATAAATAGCATATCCAGAATTCAAACCCAGGTAGGGTAACTCCACAGAGTCTATGCTGTCAATGACTATGGTCTCATTATGTTCCAAACATGGCAATATATGTGTGTATATATATGTATATGTATATGTATATATATATATATATATATATATATATACTCACATGTGTGAGTATAAATAAACATGTTTGGACATCATAGAAGTTATTGCTGAATTTGAACTTAACACAAAAAATCCTCATAATAATATAACTGATAATGTATTCACACTTTAAGCAAAAACTGCCTAGGGTTTTAATTTACAAGTAGTTTATTGGTTTAGTGTGACCAAATCTGTCTTATTCACAACTATAGTCTAGCCTCACCACAATGCCTTGTTCATAGTAGTACCTTGGAAATTTAGTGACCTGAATAAACAATATAAATAAGTAGTTAACATACAGATTTGAAACTACAGCTGTTGTCAAGTTTACCTGGCTAATGTTAAATCTTGGAAGAAATATTTTTAAAATGCTATATTTGTCACAATAAACATAATTGTTTATTCATAAGCCAATTTTGTATGCAGTACATCTCTGAGCCTAGCTTTAAAAAAAAAAAAACTCTGCTTGTTCTTTATAATATTTAACATTTAAAAGATCTTTTTGACTAAGGCTTTTATTATTAAATTAAGGTAATGATAACTTATTTAAACTACATATTTACAGTTACCTTTGAACTTTTAAAAAGGATAAACAAAGACTAAATTTTTCTAACAAAGATCTGTGAGTGCTAATTTTATAAAAAATATTTAAAACAGGGACTTTTTTTTTTTTTTTTTTAGCTTTACCTGTTCTCCCATAGCACATTTTCAACAAAATTTGGTATAGAACAACTCAAAACTATTTACTATCTTTCAAGGATATGTTTTTTGGCTGAAAGAAAGTTGAACAATGTTATTATTTTAATATCCAGAATCATAAACAAGTCATTCAGGTTGTGGATATCCTACATCTTACTTCTGCATATAACTGTTACCAGTGTTACTCCTTCACTGTAAAAGGAAAGTTGGCTCTGTTAACAGGAACACTGAGCAACCAATATTCTATTCTGTCACTTTCCTCTTGGTACTTTGGCCAAGAAAAAAAACTTCCATGCTTTTTTAATTCCCTAATTTTCAATTTAGAATTGACAGGATAACAAAATGCTGTATAAAAACTGACACAATATTTGGATAATGTCTTCAGAAGAGGTTCCTGCTGTTTAAAACTAGATTATGACTTTAGTATTCTTCACTGAATTCACGTGCTTAAATTAATTTACTAACATATCATAAACACCAATGGCAGACCCTTTAAAATTATTTGTTCACTCATTTCCCAGAAAATGACTATGCTTGTTCTTTCTTTTTTGTTTAAATTCCAATTAGTTAACACACAATGTAATACTAGTTTCAGGTACATAATACAGTGACTCAACACTTTTTTTTTTTTTTTTTAAGATTCTATTCATTTATTTGACAAAGAGAGACTGCGAGAGAGGGAACACAAGCAGGGGGTGTGCGTGAGGGAGAAGCAGGCTCCCCTGTGAGCAGGGAGCCCAACGCAGGGCTGGATCCCAAGACTCTAGGATCACAACCTGAGCTGAAAGCAGACGCTTAACCATGGAGCCCCCAAGGTGCCTCAACTCAACACTTTCATACAACACCTGGCACTCATCACAAGTGCACTCAATCCCCATCATCTATTTCACTCTTACCCCCACCCATCTCCCCTCTGGTAACCATCAGTTTGTTCTCCATAGTAAAGAGAAAAATGACTATGTTTTTGAATGACCTCCGTTCTACCAGTTTCAGACACTTATGCTAAGTGAAAGGCTGAAAAGCATTTAAACTTGGTACCCAAGTGGCAAAATGATGTTTATATACTAAAAGGAAGCTCAAACATCTCATCAGTTATGGGTTTTTGATAATGAAAGAGAAGACATCACTAGAGACCCTACGGAGATCATAAGAATAAAACAGAAACAAGTCTATGTCCATAAATTCAGCAACTAAGATAAAATGGACCAACTCCTTGACATACATAAATTACCAAAAGAAACAACCTGAATAGTCCAACAGCTATTAAAGAAGCTGAGTTCATAGTTTTAAAATCCCCAACAAAGAAAACTCTAGACCGGGCGCCTGGGTGGCTCAGAGGGTTAAGCCTCTGCCTTCGGCTCAGGTCATGTCTCAGGATCCTGGGATCGAGTCCCACATCGGGCTTTCTGCTCAGCAGGGAGCCTGCTTCCTCCTCTCTCTCTCTCTGCCTGCCTCTCTACCTGCTTGTGATCTCTGTCTGTCAAATAAATAAATAAATAATCTTAAAAAAAAAAAAAAAAAAGAAAGAAAGAAAGAAAGAAAACTCTAGGCCTGGATGGCTTTGCTGAATAGATGATTCAACTTGAGGAAATGGAAAGAAGCAACATTCAGGTAAAGCAGAAACTTTATAACTGTTTTGCCTACCAAAGTAGCTACCAGCCATATGTGGTCATGGAGCCCTTGAAATGTGATTGATCCCAATTAAGATGTGTTGTTAAATGTAGGATATATAATGATTTTTGAGGATATGGCATGAAAAATAAAAGGCATGTAAAACATTAATAATGTTTATGCTGGTTATATGTTGAAATGGCAATATTTGGGGGATTTGTAGAAATTTTCTTTGTAATTCATTCATTCCATTTGCATATGTTGATAATGCATTTTTAAATAAAGCACTTTTATAAAGCACTTCATTTCCATTATAGTTATTAGAAGCTAACACTGTTTTAAAATAAATTCTAAGCAAAAAAGTAGGTTCTCACTGAAATAAGAATAGAGAAAAAGAAATGGTCACTGAAATGAAAACCACATATTCATTTATTAGTTCAAAACTGCTGAGCCCCTCTTTAGGCTAGGGGTATTAAACAGGTTTCACTGCCACATCATCTGTCATGGCTGCCTCTAGTGCTATGGTTCAAAGGATGTTAGGCTGAAGCTGATAGAGATGTTAATCAGGAAAAAGGAGAAAAGTGAAGATATATTTCAGATATTTGCCTCTGCTGTACAACAGTGACTCTTCGGAATTAAAAGCAGGAAAGGATTATTTTGATAGGATTAAATTTCATGAACTTTTAATTAATAAGTTAAATTTCCCATTGACCATTGTTTAATAGATACATTATATATTGGATCTCAGAATTACAATTTCTTCTTAAGCTCCTAAACATAGATTTTACTATGTAAGTTCCAATAATTTTCTAATATCCATTTTGACAATTTAGAGTTAAAACTTATGGAAAGTAGAAGTGGGAGGGAAAAGTATCCTACCTAAACAGCAGATGAGATAGCAGAGACAGGAAGAAAACCGCCCAACTAAGAAACTGAGTTCAGTATAGCTGGAATACCAATTACAAGAAAAGTAGAAATAAGAATTCCACAGATATGTGGGTGCAGGTATCCTAGAGAGCCTTACAAGATACATTAAATAGTTTGGACTTTATCCTAAGGGCAAGGAATTACCATAAAAAGATTAAAGGAGTAACATTATCTATCTGACTAGCCTGTGGGAAAGAGGACAATACCAACATCAGGGAGTGTTATTATAAAGTTCTACAGTAACCATTTGAGGCCATCATTAACCGTGGCGTGGACCAGAGTGACTGCCGGGAAGAAGAGAGAACCGATGAATTTGCAAAGTTAATTTTTAGTAAATTGAATTCTAGAATATGTGGTGTGAAGGAGAAAGAAAAGTCAGGGGTAATCTCTAGGAATTTTAGCTTAAACAGATGTTTGATTAGTGGTGTAATTTCAAACAGTATTTAGAAGAGAAAACTCAAATGTGGTTTCTAGAAATGGTGATTTGGGGATGGCTTTAAGACACACAAGAAGAAATGGCTACCAGATATAGAGTTCTCTTTGAAGTTCAACAGAAAGGTCTAGGCTAGTAAGTGGTAACAGGCTATGGGAATAGAAGAGCTCCCCTATTCAGTGTGCAATGATAATAGGGCCTGGAGCAGATTCCTTGACAAACCTGAAGAATTTGGAGTGCAGAAAGATGAAGCCTCCAAGAGACTAAGAAGAAAAGCCAAAAGATGGGGGTGTCAAGGAAGGGTTTCAAAAAAGAGGCACAACTGTTGACAAAAACTGCTGAGATACCAAACTAGAAAACTTTTATTTGTCCATGGACTTTAGTTATAGAAAACAGTTTTGGGGATTAGTGAGAGTAGTGAATTGAGGAGTCTAAGAAAGGTCAGGAAATGGAGGTGAGGGCAGTCAATATGGTCTGTAAAGAAGAGATATATGACAAAATCTGGATAGGAAAATGAGGTTGAGAGAGCTTTTGTTTCCTTTTCTTTTTAAGATACAAAATACTTGAGCATTTTTAAACACCATTAAGAGACAGGATTTGTCTCATTAACAAGCTTGAAAATGCCAAATACTCATTTCCCAATTTCCTTTAGAAACAGCATTAGCAGATGTACTTAACTTAGACTTTGAATTGGGAATTTGTGTCACGAACAACCAGAAAGAACCTTTTTAAGTAGAAAGGATCATTGCAGCAAGATTAAGTTTCAGGGCAGCAACAAAAGTCAAGCAGCATCACTGGTCCCATGCCAGCAGCATGGGTCCTGGCTGGGCTTTCTGCCAGGGGACAGCCCCTAACAGTTCTTCCCATTGTACAAGTCTAGTTCTCTGGTCTTCCCAGAAGTGGTGAGAGCTTCTGAACATCCATTTGATAAATTTACTTTTAGCATATATAGCCAGTCAGTTTTTGTTGCTCCAACTAGGAAAACCGACTGCTAAAGGAATTAAAACAAAAGCTGATCTGTCAATGATAGGGTAGCAACATACATATCAGGATATCTGGTTTAAAATACTCATGGGGCACCTGGGTGGCTCAGGGGGTTAAGCCTCTGCCTTCGGCTCAGGTCATCTCGGGGTCCCGGGATGGAGCCCTGCATCAGGCTCTCTGCTCATTAGGGAGCCTACCCCCCCAACCCTCTGCCTACTTGTGATCTCTCTCTCCCTCTCTCTCTGTCAAATAAATAAATAAAATCTTTTAAATAAATAAATTAATTAAATATTTACTCAGTTACTTAACATCACTCAGCAAGCGAACTCTAGGATTATGTAAATCCTTCCTGGAATAGAGCTGAAAACAAAGTAAGGCACCCTGCCACAGGTCTCTCATTTCACTAGTCCTTACGGTTCTTTAAAATAAGGAACAATTTAGGGGTGCCTGGGTGGCTCAGTTGATTAAGAATCTACCTTCAGCTCAGATCATGATCCCAGGGTCCTGGGACTGAGCCCCACATTGGGCTCTCTGCTCAGTGAGGAGCCTGCTTCTCCCTCCCCTTCTGCCTATCTCTCTCTCCTCTCTCATAAAGAAAATCTTAAAAAAAATAAAAGCAAAATGAAATAAACAATTTTACCAAGTCAGAAAACTACCACTTTAAAACACATAGTAAAAGAAAAAAGCCAAACATTAATTTGAGATGTTAATAATAATTTCAGTTGTTAAAATATCTGAAAATCATGTATCTGATAAAAGATAAAGAAATCTTGTAATTCAATGAGACAACCCAATGGCAAAATACCCAAATGAATATTTCACAAAAGAAGATATATGAATAACCAATAAGCACATGAAAGGACATTCAATGTGATTAGTGAAATGCAAATTAATACCACAATGAGATATTACCTCACTGCTATAAGAATGATTACAATCAAAAAGAAAATAACAAGTATTGACAAGGATGTGAAGAAACTTCAACCCTAATACACTGCTGGTGGGAATGTAAAACAATTTTGCAGTTTCTTAAGAAGTTAAACGTTAAGTTTACCATCCAAGCCAACAATTCCACTCCTAGGTATCTATCCAAGAGACATGAAAATATTTTCACACAAAAAGTTGCATGCAAATTTTTACATAACTTGATTCATAATATCACCCAGCTTGGAAACTAAATATACATCAGCTGGTGAATGAACAAAATGTGTTATTTCCATACAATGGAATATTACTGAGCAATAAAAAGGAATGAAATACCAATATATGCTACAACATTATGCTAAATCAAGAAGACCAGACCCAAAAGATCATATATTATATGATTTCATAACATGAAATGTCCAGGAAAGGCAAATTTATTGTCACAAAAATGAGATTAGTGGTTCTAAATTTCACCTCAATAAAATTATGTTTTTCTTTTTTCTAAGTTCCCCTGACACATTTTTGGTCTCAGGAGGCCATTCAGCACTTCAGTAGGTCAGGCACCTGTATAATGTTTGCAGGAACAGTACTGACTGTAAAAAGGGAGCTTTGTAGCCTAGTTATTTGTAACATTTGTATATATTCTTAACAGTGCCTCTCAGAGCGTAGTCTGCAGACAAACACCTATCTATGAGCATGGTTACTGTATGAAACTGGTCCATCACTAGGTAATTACAGAAGTTGAGATTATGTGTTTAGAAACCTTGATAACAATTTGACAAAGTAATATTACTGCATCTGCTGAATCTGATAATAAAATATTTAGACTTGTATCTTGTATTTCTTTGGTTACTTTCTCCATTTTATTTTTCTAGCCATTCATTTTCATTATATTTACATAAGAATCGGTCAGCCATTGATTGGAAACTTAAAAAACAATGTGTGCCACAGGAACTATTTACAGGGCTTTCCCATTATCCTACAATTGGCTATTGTACCCATCACCAAAATTTTTCAAATTATGGTCAAACTAATTTTTCTTTAAAAACATGTTTCCCAAGATAAAACCAGAAAGGGAGACAAACCATAAGAGACTCTTAATCTCCGGAAACAAACTGAAGGTTGCTGGATTGGAGGGCGGGTGGGAAGGATGCGTGGCTGGGTGAGGGACACTGGGGAGGGTATGTGCTACAGTGAGTGTTGTGAATTGTGTAAAACTGATGAATCACAGAACTGTATCCCTGAAACACATTATATGATACTAAAAAAACCCACAAAAACATGTTTTGAAATGCTCAAACTATCTGGTAGTATATTTATCAGTGCCAAATTCTAAGGTCTGCATAATCCAGATTTTAACAGATGTTCATCTATTTTTGTTTTTATAAATATATATTCAAGTTTATAATTAAAAGATAAAAATTCAAACTATGTATTTTTAAAAATTAATGTCAATTTTCTTCCCTTTCCCTCAACAAAGAAGTAGGTTTAAGTTGGAAGAAAAAAACCTAGTCTTTAAATTCAGATAAATTACAGTTCTATGGAGGTCCTCTAAGTCAAAACAAGGCCAGTTGATTATATTTTCATTTAAAAATAAAAGTATAAGCCAAACTAAACAACATGTTCCTATGTTCATTTGGAAATTAATATAAAAAATGATATTTAAAGTATAAACCATTATCTAAACATTATGCAACATGATGTTCCAAACTGTATCAATAAATTAAATCAGGCAATGTAATGACCAAGCATACATATATTACTTAAGAGATCTCTGGGAGAGGAGCATCATTATGTAAAGGCCAATATAGGGCTAGACAATTCAAAACTAAAATAGGAGAGAAGCTGCCTAAGATCTCTGAGAGATGCTTAGCAGTCTGCAGGCCTCCTGTGATACAGTCAGGTGCAGAGACATATAAGAAATCAATGACAGCACGTATTACTTTTATACCACTTGTATAAGATTATTTAGATAACGTATACTATACAATAAAATAATAATGAAAGCAAGAGATAAATTGAATCACTGTTAAAATTCTAAACCTATCTATAAAAAGCGTTAATCAAATCTCCTAAATGTCCACAAATTTGCAGTTTGAGCACAATGAATCAGAAAGTTTCAGTTGCCTTTGGTAACAAGTAGTACAATAGAGAGAATGTGAAATGAGAAGGTAAGTGACCTGAGTTCACCCTGGCAATAATGACTTTACACAAGAACATCTTTTTCCCTTCATTTTCTTATTGGACACAAGTAATAAACCATATTATTTTTGGTCCCTCCCTTTCAAGAATTCTCCTTACAGCTTGTTGATACAAACACTAACAACGAAAAACACTGTTACCATATACACTCAATCAACAGCCTTAAAATATTTACTGTGCCTCTTCTAAACTGAATCCTACATATGTGGTTCATTTTG
This sequence comes from Mustela lutreola, assembly GCF_030435805.1. Lineage (NCBI taxonomy): Eukaryota > Metazoa > Chordata > Mammalia > Carnivora > Mustelidae > Mustela > Mustela lutreola. The sequence continues at coordinate 152,127,844 of NC_081290.1, read as the reverse complement.
CAAATAATCGTACATTTAAAATAAATTAATTTTTCCTCCCAAAATTCCCACCATTTCCCAAATAATTCTGACAACATGTAAAATATGTTTGACTTAAAATTTATTATCTTGATAAGTCAGGAATTATTAGTTTGATAATTTGTTCAAAACTGTCATTTCCAAAAATTCTTCCTAGGAATCTCTACTTAAACTATTATGCTTGAAAGGGTAGAGGAAATGGATAGGCCAAGTAAGAAAATGTTCACATAATGAGTATCTTTTATAAATACAGTGTTTTATACATGCTACAAGACAACTGTATAAACACACAAATAATTTCTTATACAGTAAATTTTGTTTTTATGTAAGCTTGAAGGCAAGAAATGATTATTTTTAAAAATCTCATTAATTAAGAGTTAACCCAGTCATGTTGCTCTAAGTAATCTCTTATTGTTCTCTTATGGTTTCTCTAGATTAAAACAAAACAAAACAAAACAAAACACCATCATTAACAGAAAGCACAGGGAAAAAGAGCTAATATTTTCCTCCTAACTACAGAAATAGTAATTAACAACTTTAGCAATCCTGTTCTAATTCATCTTAATCTTCTAGATCTGAAAAGATTAACCATTTATTCAGGTTCTATTTCCCAACAGATGTTGCTTACTAGATAATTCATTAGGGTATCTAAATGCCAGTTTCTGGATTTCTCTGATTAATCTCTGATGAAATTCTAAATAACACCATTTTATTAGGCAATAAGTCAGCTTGCACAAGTTCATGTAGCCAAAATTATGCATATATTTTGAAAATTCATATAATCAAAGCTAAAAAAAATGCTAGTAATATAAAGATTGAAAGTGTTGGAATCAAGTATTTAATTAGAGAAAACTGAGATGCTAACTAAGTATTTTAAAGAGGTATAAGAAATGTTTTGATAAAAAGCAGGAAACGGGCTGATAGGGTTTAGCATAGAAAGGTCCAGATTAAGGTAATCCAGAAATACAGATGACAATCAAGTAAATTAACCTGTTTAAAATAGAGTTGTTAAATAGGGGAATAGTCTCTGGAGCACACAAAAAAATATGATTAAATATACTTCATGAAAGGCACTGGAACCCAGCAAAACAGTATTAATTTTTAGACAGAAAACGCTTCCTGATAATCTCAAATACCCAAGACTGCTAAAATCCTACCACTAAGTCAATCCTACCAGAAAACGCTTCCTGATAATCTCAAATACCCAAGACTGCTAAAATCCTACCACTAAGTCAATCCTACCATGTAAGTCAAGGGTGAAGATCATTATTCTCTTCCTAACGCTACCACTGACATTGCCTCTGTCCTTTACCCCCATGATATCCTAACAAATTCTACCAGTTTGAGGCAAGACAGGTTGTTTTTTTACTGTTTGCTTTATATGTGTATATGGTTTCGGCCTTGTTCATTTAAGTAAGAAATGGTTTTCAGTGAACTTTGAGAAAATTTTTTTTTTCTTTTTAAGATTATTATTTGTTATTTATTTGACAGAGAGAGGGAAAGAGAGAGAGTACAAGAAGGGGGAGCGGGAGAGGGAGAAGCAGGATCCTCATTGAGCAGTGAGCCAATGCAGGACTTGATCCCAGCACCCTGGGATCATGACCAGAGCTGGAGGCAGATGCATTAACCAACTGAGCCACCCAGGTGCCCCTCTGAGAACAATTCTTAAGAATAAAAAAATTCTTAAGTTCCTTATTGTTTACCTAGGCTCTCAGCCAACCTCCATTTGGCCACCCAACACAACCAACCAGTGCCTTCTGTGCCAACCAAGAGTGGGTCAGTTTGTTCCCTAATTGTTTATATCAGTTGTTCATGCAGTTGTGGAATGATATATTATCTAAACCACAAAATGTGAGTATGAAGAATTGTTTCTATGAAAAATAGAAAAAAATAGATGTAATAGTTTGGTATAATAGATGATTTACTTTAAAAAAGAAAATGCTGGGATGCCTGGGTGGCTCAGTTGGTTAAGCAGCTGCCTTCGGCTCAGGTCATGATCCCAGCGTCCTGGGATCGAGTCCCACATCGGGCTCCTTGCTCGGCAGGGAGCCTGCTTCTCCCTCTGCCTCTGCCTGCCTCTCCTGTCTGCCTGTGCTCGCTCGCTCCCTCTCTCTCTCTCTCTGATAAATAAATAAAATCTTAAAAAAAAAGAAAATGCTACTGAACTGGGTGTGGGTCTGTCTACTGTAAAAAAACTTGAGGAATGGGCACCTGGGTGTCTCAGCTGGTTAAGTGACTGACTTTGGCTCAGGTCGTGATCCTGGGGTCCTGCCACTGAGTCACATTGGGCTCCCCTTGCTCTGTGGGGAGCCTGCTTCTCCCCCTCCCTCTGCCTGCTACTTCCCCAGCTTGTGCACTTTCTCTCTCTCTCTGTCAAATAAATAAATAAAATCTTAAAAAAATAAAATTAAATTAAAAATAAATTAAAACTTAAAATCATAAATAATATACATGGGTATGGTTCATGCATGAAAATCTAATGCAGAGTGCCAATCCATGGATTCACATACCAAGAAAAAGCCTTAACTTTAGACTAGAGTTTCCTGACCCTGGCACTATGGACATTTTGTACTGGAAAATTCTTGTTTGGAGATTGTGAAAGAGGGAGGGGGACCAATACTGCCCTGTGAATTGAAAGATGTTTAGCAGCATATCCCTCCCTGGCTTCTTTACTACTACCCACTAGATGGCAACAGCAGCATCCTCACCCAGCTGTGACTATCAAAAATGTCCCCAAACAATACCAAATACCCCAGGGAGTAAAATTATCCCAAACAAGAACCCCTGCCCTGTATCAAACAATTGAGAAATATATGTATACTTATGTATTTTCATTAAAATAAAATGTTTAGGGGGCGCCTGGGTGGTTCAGCCTCTGCCTTCGGCTCAGGTCACAATCCCAGGACTCTGGGATCGAGCCCTTCTGAGCAGAGAGCCTGCTTCCTCCTCTCTATCTGCCTGCCTCTCTGCCTACTTGTGATCTCTGTCTGTCAAATAAATAAATAAAATCTTTTAAAAAAAAAAAAGTAAAATGTTTAAGTAATCAGTTTTTAATGATTTTTACTATAATCAACTTTTTTGATTAATTGATCAACTACTAATTCAAATTAAGTCAATTATGAAGGCTTTTCTAGACATAACAGAAAGAAAATCCTTGAACTCGTGAAGTGCCAAATCAAATAGCTTTACTTTATATATGATAATATCCCCTTTTCTAACACATCTTTCCTGAAATCAAAAGAGAAGCACAGGGGTGCCTGGATGGCTCAGTGGATTAAGCCGCTGCCTTCGGCTCAGGTCATGATCTCAGGGTCCTGGGATCGAGCCCCGCATCGAGCCCCGCATCGGGCTCTCTGCTCAGCAGGGAGCCTGCTTCCCCCTCTGTCTCTGCCTGCCTCTCTGCCTACTTGTGATCTCTCTCTCTCTGTCAAATAAAAATAAATAAAATCTTAAAAAAAAAAAAAAAAAAGAGAAGCACAAAATTCCTGAATAGGTCAGAACAAGTAGAGAAGGAAGAAGCAGCAAAAGAAACAAAAGAAATTTAACAAAGCAATTTCTAGATGGCTGGTAGAGTAGCATAAGGAGAAAAGCTTATTAGGTCTTGACCACACAGTCCTATTCACTGTTACTGCAGGCCCATCACACTGGTTAAGAGAGTTTCATGTGCATAAACTCCAGAAAGCTTAAATGCCTGCTATTATAGCAAATTATGATTCATTCATTTTTGATGTCCAAAAAATTAAGGTCTTTATGTACTGACACTATCACATATCATTAAATAAATGTAAGTTGGAATATGATACAATTATTTAAGTAGGCATTTAGAAATATGATTTGTACATTCAAAGAAAAAGATTCAACAACAGACCAAATTACAAATAGCATTTATCTCTGGTGTGTTGCATTCTTCATAATTGGCATTACAATATTTCCTTCGTACATGCTCTTCTAGAACCTTGCCACTCCTCCTTCAAGGATTCTGTGTTCCTTGTTCTTGAACCTAGGCAGGAACAGGACTGCCTCAATAAACAGGATACAGATGAATTCTGTGTGGTTTCCAAGGCTAAGTCATAAAAAGTGATATGCCTGACTTCCCTTCTCTCTGGGACACTTGCCTTTGGAACCCTGAGGTACCATGTAGAAAGTCCAACTATCCTGAATCCACCATACTGGAAGGACCACCAGTCTTCAGTTGTTTTTAGTTCTCCCAACCTGGGCATCAGACACAGAGTGAGCCAGCCTTCAGATGACTCCAGATAAGAGATCCCAAGTGAGAACCACTAAACTGAACCAACCCCCAGAACCCTGCAAAAGAATAATAAAATGATTTTGTTGTTTTAAGCCATTAAGTTTTGGTTTCTTATGGGTTTAGTTTCTTATGAGTAACAGAACACTGGGGTAGAAAAACACTAGGGAAGAATATGTTAAGAAGAGGAGGGGCCAATTACAATCGTTATTTTATTTTTTATTTATTTTTATTATTTTTAAAATATTTTATTTATTTATTTGTCAGAGAGAGAGGGAGAGAGAGCGAGCACAGGCGGACAGAATGGCAGACAGAGGCAGAGGGAGAAGCAGGCTCCCTGCCAAGCAAGGAGCCCGATGTGGGACTCGATCCCAGGACGCTGGGATCATGACCTGAGCCGAAGGCAGCGGCTTAACCCACTGAGCCACCCAGGCGTCCCTACAACTGTTATTTTATACATGCTTCTGCATTGTTGGGATTCTTTTCTATGTAATAACTTTATAATTGTAATTTTAAGTTCACAGATCTCCTGCTGTGCTGGAAAAAACTGAGCTTCTCCTCAGAGAAGAGTGAATTTAAAATTCGTACATATCATCTACCCTGTATGTTCTATTTTTTTTTTTAAGATTTTTATTTATTTATTTGACAGAGAGAGAGAGATCACAGTAGACAGAGAGGCAGACAGAGAGAGAGAGAGAGAGAGGGAAGCAGGCTCCCTGCTGAGCAGAAAGCCCAATGCGGGACTCGATCTCAGGACCCCGAGATCATAACCTGAGCTGAAGGCAGCAGCTTAACCACTGAGCCACCCAGGCGCCCTACCCTGTATGTTCTTAACCACTATCATTGGTACCAACATTCTACAGCCAAAAGTATTTGTCAGGAAGCTAAACTCAGCAATCTATATAGTGGTAATTGTTATTTTTGAGAGTAGAATCATAGAAATTACTGAACCAAGAATAACTAAGGTACAGTATGGAAATCTGTACCTCTAGGTTCAGATCTTATCAAATCCAAACTGTGAAGTACCTAAAGTATAGGCCTATGTCTTATATAGTATGTAATCAATATTAGTTAGATGGGACACCTGGATGGCTCAGTGGGTTAAGCTTCTTGATTTCGGATCAACTCATGATCTCAGAGTCATGAGACTCAGCTTCCACATCAGCCCCCAATGAGTGCAGGGTCTGCTTGGGATTCACTTTCTCCCTCTCCACTCCCTCCTCCTACTTCTGCTCACATACTCTCTCTTTCCCTCTCTAAAAAAATCAATTAATTAATTCATTAAAAATTAAACATATATGAGATGAATGAGAAGTAATAAATGGACTATGAAAATTATAGGAGAAGGGAAAAGAATGCAGGGAGGGATAAGTCAATAGGAGACTCAAGGAACTTACACTTCAACTAGAATCCAATTCATATACATAAAATGAAAACTAGAATATTTACAATGTGATATACAATGCAAGTAAATACAAACAAATTATAGACACTATTAATTGAGTGCGTAAGTATTCAAGAGTCTGTGTTCTTGAGTAAATAACTGGTCCAAGTGTGACAGGGTTCACTGGAAAGTATCTCCTCAGAGAGGGAAGGCTTTAAATGGGTTTTATTAAGAAGATTTTAACTGGCAAGATAAGGATATATGAAGAAATTAAGTAGGGAAATTAGCAAATACCAAGAAATGAAGGCTGAAAACATACAGCAGGAAGAAAGGTAATTTATTTGAATGTAACTGAGAAAAAGTTTAAGAATAAGAAAATAGGATGCCAGTAAGGGAGGAAAGAACCTAAAAAAAAGAAAAGCGCTGGGATTAAAATTGGAATAGCACACAATTCAAATGAAGGTACAGCAACTTCTTGAATGACTTGATGAAAAGTGTTTGATGAAAATTATTCTAAAAGTACTATGCACCATGGAATAGAGTAGGAAAGAGGCAGAAAGGCCAGTTTTACTGCTGTAATCATCTCAGCAAGAAGTGATGGGGATGGCAACTATAGATGTAAAAAGGGAGAGAAGGATCTAAGAGATGTGATAGTGAAAGAATCAGCAGAACACTGCTGATGAATTAGATGAGAGAGGAGAGAGAGAAGTATGAAGAGAAAGTACTAAAAGGGTGTTTTTAAGGTTTTAAATCTAGGAACTCCAAGACCAGAAGTAAATTTTAAAAAGGATGATGGAAAGAAGAATACCCAGACAGAAAGAATTTTAACTAAAAGGAAACAGGCATTTGTATCAAATGCAAATAAGGCCTATGAAAGGATAACTGAGAAGGAAAACAAATCAGGGAACAAAAGTAAGTTGTTTAGGAAGACATTACATGCAACATATGAGAACTCTACTGATTCAGAAGGAGAGTAAAAACCTTAGAAACAGTAGCAAAGGCCAACTAATAAAAAAATGATAAGGTATATCTTAATCCGTGCATCCACACTTCTAAGCACGTATACTACTACGCAGAGTAATTTACAAATATTACCTTATATGCTCACAACAATCCTGTGATATGGGCTCTACTATTTATCTCCAATTTACAGATGGAGTTACAGAGGTTTATGCAGTTACAGAGTAAGTTGTGGAGGTCAGATTTACTCCCAGGTAGTCTGGCTCCCAAATCCATGTTCTCAACCAGCTCGATATTCTAAGATAAATTAAGGCTCTGAGAAGAATGACAATACACATTTAAAAAAGGTGAGAAATTAATTTGTGAGGGTAAAGGTTCATGAGATGGTTGATATACCAAAGTACATATGTTGAAAAAGAAAATCCTGCTTAATCTAGAAAACTAGAATAAGGGGGAATTTATTGACTAAATGGAGGGTGGGAGTAGGGGCAAGGGGAAGGACTGCCTTAAGAGTTGGTATGTAAAATTACAGAAGTTTAAGAAAATGCACATATGACATAACCACAAAAAACTAGATGGTTTGGGGTATAACACTAACCATTAAATATTACATCTAGAAAAACAGCCATGGTAAACCAAAACATATCCCATGGCACAATCTAGTATCATAAGCAGTTATAGAGGATGGATATGGAATATTTAAAACAAGGCAGGCATATGTCAGGGAGGAAATATTCCAAGTTATATAGGCATTTAAGATTACTAAGTATTTTACCATAAAACCAAGCACATAGTTAAGTTCTTAGTAGTATGTCTGTGCATTTTCCAAATGTCCTGAAGACCACCTTATTACAATTACCTGGCACACTTATTACGAAGGACACATTCTTGGGCCTATTTTGAGATTTTAAAAATTTAGGAGTGGAGTTCATAAAACAAAAATTCTAATACATTTTCCAGGAAATTCTTTTGCACAAAACTTGAGATGCAGCGCCTTCCTGTGTTGCCTAAGTATTTGAACTCTATGACTCCCCACTGTTTGTCTTCTATGGCTTTATAATCTGAAAGTGATCATCTAATTTCTTTCACTGCCTATGCTTGACTTTTGCTTATTTCTAAAATTTCAATCTTGGTTTGGTTAACTTAATCAAGACTTGCCTTTGGAGTTTATAGCCCTGAAATCCACATTAACTCCAACACTGACATAGGGACAGAAAAAGTTCTAGTTCCTTTCCCTAGTTCATGGATCTTCTGTTAAATGTAACATATGGTATTGACTAGAAACAGGGTTGACCCATTACGTTAATTCTTACATTGTCAGATCTGTACTGAAGAAAATGCTCACTACTATAGACTTACCATATGAATTTCTGTTCATTGCCTCTTGAGTAAGAGGCCACAAATATCCTGTCTGTGTCCTAATTTACCAGCAGAGCTTGTCAGAGAGGGACACAGCAAGAGAGGGAACACAAGCAGGGGGAGTGGGAGAGAGAGAAGCAGGCCTCCTGCTGAGCAAGGAGCCTGATTTGGGGGAAAGGGTGCTCGATCCCAGGACACTGGGATCATAACCTGAGCTGAAGGCAGCCGCTTAAAGACCAAGCCCCGAAAGACATTTTTTGAGAAGACAGTTGTCACCATATAGACTGTATCAATGAGAATGCTCTTGTTTCTGAAATAGTGAGTTCTTTTAAGATGTCTCTTGACCTCAGTGATAGGACAAATGGTAGCCAAAAGGCCGTGCTCTTGATGAGAGGTAGAACTGGAAAAAGAGCCTCTTTAGTCAACAAGGGATGCTCTCTGATAGCAGCAACTAGGATCGTGAAAGAATAGCTTCAAACTACTTTCATGCTTTAACAGATCTGTGCTTCAAATTGTTGAGACAGTACAGCCATGTCTCTAGTGTTACTTTTGGCTCTTTCCATAATCCTGTCTAGTTCTATAGTCCTACTTTGTCATCTTTCTGGTTTGCCTGAAGTAACTAACATTAAAAGCTAACACTAAATTACACAGGAAGACTTTTGCCATTTCCTACAAATTATTTGATCCTTGAAGAAAATCTTCAAATCTTTACATCCCACAGAGTACCTAAACATGCACTGCTATACTTGACATGTTTAACTGAGTGCCTTGTTCAATCCCTACAAGAGAATCCTCCTCATGCAGAGCACCCAAAAGCATTAGCCTTATATAAAAGGTGACTTCCCCCTGTGTCCTACCCTTAAGGTCATGGAATACAACTGACATCTAACTCATGGTCATGCATTCAGGTTTCCCTCTTGCCACCTGCACTAAAAGAAGCACACCGTTGCCACTATGAGGGTAAGTAAGCTTTAGTTGAAAGGACAAAACAGTTCAAGTCAGCACCGCTGGTGAACAAAATCCATCTGCAAGTCAAAGTTATGGAGAAGCAGGAACTACGTAAAACTACAGTAAGGCAAACGGAAGTGGAAGGAAGAAGTAACAAAGCTTGATGAAGCAGACATAAAAAGAGAAGGCAAGACAAAAAACCATATATACCCAGAATGAGAATCAGAGACTAGCTTCTCAGATTCCTTACAGATCTCCCTTTCACATAATCTCAAAGAGCTAGATCCCTACAACAAACTTCTTTGAAGCCAAAGAATTCCTGATTAAAGCATTATTTTTTTTTCTTAGAATGCACACCAAGAAAAATAAAAAGCTGGCAACAGATAAATCCAAAGAGGGAAAAAAAAATTGCACCAGGAAGAAAATGAAATCTCAGGTTAATCAAAAAAATTCTCTAAATATGAATCTGACTTATCAGAAAGTACCATCCATACTTACCATATTCTTGTTAATGAAACAAATTAGAATTTAATTGATATTTTCAAAGCAAATTATCAGTGTGCATAAAAAAATTGTTTCAAACTTAGAGGAGAAAAAGGCCATGTGATATATCTTTTCTGGTAACATATTTCAAAATATTCTGTCAGCCTATTTAAAGCAGATCTTTGCTGTTTGATGTCTGTAATGATCAGTAGTATATTACATTTATATCCTCATCTTTAAGACAGGCTTCATAACTTAGACAGTTGATAATGGGAAGGCAAAGGCCAGTCCTGTAACTAGCCTCTAACCTGATGGTCCGTTCTTGTACGTAGACTAACAATAGTATCTAGAACCTCATTTTTTTCCCCTCTAAAGATCCTTTCTCTGGAAACAGTCTTTGAACTGACTTTCTCTGAAGAGAGTTCCCCTACAACAAATCCAAGATAAAATTGCTCACTATCAATTCATCTGACAAGTTTTCTTTAACACTGTTAAACGCCAAACTAACGTCTGAATAATTTTTATTTTGCTTATCTAATACAGATTTTAGCATACTTCCTGTCTGGCAAGAAATACATCACTTAAGCCTTAAATTCATTTAAATCTTACATGCTTTTTTACAGAAATTTTTCATGTTACTAACTTTTACTAAAAAGTTTAATGGCTGTTAGTATTGTAAATCCTCAATTAAGTAAAGCTTGCCAATTTTTAAATTCTAACAAGAAAGTTTAATTAGATTTTTCCAAAAAAAGTTTCAAGATGTGCCAAAAGAATTTCTGAACTACTATAAAAGGCAAAAGAGTGAAATGACTGATCCAATAATTGGTGTTCTTCTCCTTAGTTATATTTGACAAAACAAAATTTATCACTAAGAGGGGAATTATTCAATCTCTGTAACAAAAAAATTGTTCTTCAATAGTATTTGATTGTAGTGGTGGTTATAGAATCCACTACACATGAGCAAGGGCAGATCACCTGGTTAAGTGTCTGCCTTTGGCTCAGGTCATGATCCTGGGTCTGAGGATCAAGTCCTACATCTGGTTCCCTGCTCCTCAGGGAATCTGCTTCTCCCTCTCCCTCTGCCTGCCACTCCCCCTGCTTGTGCATGTGTGCCCTTTCTTCTCTCCCTCTGTCAAATAAAAATATAAATAAATAAAATCTTTAAAAATTCAAAAAAAAGAATCCACACGTGATAAAATGGCGAAGAACGATACACACATATTATACCAATGTCAATTTCCTGATTTTAATACAATACTAGAAGCTTCATAAGATGTAACCATTAGGGAAAACTGGGTGAAAGGTATAGGCCTTTTCCACTATCTCCATAACTTTCTGTGAATCTATAATTATTCAAAATTTAAAATAAATAAGAAAACAATTTATTACTTTAATAACAAAAATATCATTTATATTTTTTAATTAATCTAAATACCCTGTTTAGCTGACTAGGAAATAAAAACATAATCATTTATACATACAAGCTTACACTGTCAATAACAAAGTCATTTAATTGACATGCTGTCAACTAAGACATCTATTTCAGAAACTGGAACTTAAAATTGAAGTAACCAATAACTTGTGCTCATTAAATAATGCCTTGTTTTAGGGAAGAAGACTAGGTCAGTTGATGCCTGTGTTAAACTAAAATCAAAGCCATATATATATATATATATTTTTTTTTTTTTTAAGATTTTATTCATTTATTTGAGAGACAGTGAGAAAGAACATGAGAGGGGAGGTCAGAGAGAAAAGCAGACTCCCCATGGAGCTGGGAGCGCAATGCGGGACTCGATCCCAGGACTCCGGGACCACGACTTGAGCCAAAGGCAGTTGCTTAACCAACTGGCCCACCCAGGCATCCAGCAATATAGGTATTTTTTAATTATCATACTTTACTTTAAGAAAAGTTCCTTTTTGAGAGGAAAAATAATCAAAGATATTTTTATTTAAACTTGGACTAACACCTTTTGGAGTAAAATGACAGTTTATTGAAAAGATGATGCAGAATTTCAAATAAATAAGATCATGCCAGCTTTTCAGAGAGGTCTTCCTCAGACTATAGCAACTACTCTTGTCCTGAGTGGTTTTAAACAGTTACTATGTAAAACTAAATATACATAGGCTATATATGAATCCACAAAATGGATTTTTCAACCAAATAAAGATAATATTCAGAACAGCTACTTTCAAGTTCTCCACAATGAACAATTATGTTCCACAAAGGTAAATACTGGCTAGATTAGTGGTTGCAAACTATAGTCATAATAGAGCCTCCTACAAAAATTACATTCTAAAGTCTGGACTGATACCTTAGCTATCATCCTGCTACCTCTATACATAGTTTTGGGTAACATTTATCCTTGACTCAGTTTGGTTAAAACAACAACAACAACAACAACAGGACATTCTTTCTCCTCCATGAGGAAGGAATGAGACACAGATATGAATCACCATATGTGCATCATCTACCACTTTGGAAAACCAACCAAAGCAGTGTGAAATAAACTAGCCACTCAACCTCAAGTATAAACATTAGTATGTAAGTAAAACATATGTCTGTTCCCAGATAATATATAATGCAACTATTCAATTGTCTCAATAGCAATGTTAAAAAAAAAAAAAAAATTGACCCAAAATGGAGTAAGAATTTGGATTTGTGGGGAAAAAATGAAAGAAATTATATACAAAATTAGTAGATCCTTCATGAAATTAGGTGAGAAGATAAAAAGGTTGGATTAGCAGTGGGAATCTAAGTTTGAAACATGAAAATGCATTAACAAGGGCAAAGAAAGTGAATTTTAAGTTGTTGTCTGAATTAGGCAATAACCTAACTAACACTGCCTTTTACTTTGAGGAAAAATCAGAAGTCAGAGCAACAGAATATACTACTATTCTTTATACAGCAATATGTTTTAAAGTTCACAATTAATTCTTTACTTCTGAAGACATTACCAACAACTGTAACCCTCAAAGACTAATAATAATACTTCACCCTCCTTATCTATGCTAGAGTGCTTGTTTGGCCTTCCAGTAGTTTGACGTGGCTAAGGCACAGGGTCTAGAGCTGATAATGATGAAATAAACAGAAGAAACTAGAACACAAAATATGTGGTATAATATGATGATAATAATAGTTAACATTTATGATATTCCTGAAGCATTCTAGGTACTTAACAGTATTCTAAGGGCTCATGAAAATCCTATGAAGTAAGGACTATGTATCCCCATTCTACAGATGAGGAAACTGAGGAACAGACAGATCAAAACACTTGCCCAAAGGCACATAGCAAGTAACTGGCAAAGCCAGCATTTGGACATGCGTGGAATAACAGTTTGGATTTATTTGAAAGGCTGGAGAGCCACTGAAGGATTACAGGCAAAGTATGGCTAACAATCAAATTCACACTTTGTTTTAGCAAGATCTCTCAAGTAGGAGTGAAAAGTAACTTAAGAAAAAAATACTGAAAGCAGGAAAATTAGTTAAGAAACTGATGTGGCAAGACAGAAATGATGAAGGCCCAAGTTAAGGGAATAGCATATAATGAAAAGAAGTCAACTGATATAGATACAAAGGAAGTATAATCAACTTGATTCTATGACTGGATGTGGAGAGTCAGAGTGACTCAAGGTTAGACTGAGTTGGCCCAACAGTTTCATTTTAATCACGCCACTACCTTATCAAAATTTTAAGCAGATAAATTTAGTCTCGGGTCATCCTCATTTCAGCAATAGCCACAGCATTTGACTTTCCCTTCTTTGAAAACTATAACTATAAACATTAAAATTACTGCCCCTTGGCAACTCCACACTAATTGTTTAATATGCATACAGTAAAGAGCACTATAAATGTTTTCGATAAACCACATGCAGACCGTCACTGAGCATTAGAGACAAGCTACAGAGACTATGTGCAACTTAGTAAACATTATCATAATCAGCACACTAAACCCATTTAGGGTTTTAAAAAACCCTAAATGCCCTTTGAATGAATTAGAATCACTTTATCATTTTTAGAAGGGATCTATGAATACCTGTTTTAAGATCCCAAAAAAGTATAATAACTCATAACTTGAAACTAAATCTATTGGTTTTTTTCCTTTTGTTTGTAAATGAAAAAACAAAAACAAAATTATTCCCCAAGTCAAGGATCTGTAAAGTATTGCATTAGAATTATAATAACCGTTGGAAAAACTTACTGTAACTTTAAACTTACTACCATTGTAAGGGTAAAACTATGCCAAAGCCAGAGACTTCCAGTAACTAAATGCTCTTGGAAAGTGTCCAAAACAATGTTATAGTAAATTTCCAACTTGTTTCATCTGGGATCAAGAAAAACAAGTTAACTAAAGCACTGGATTATGTTTAAATAGACTATAACTAAAAGTTATACCTCAAATAATTCATCAGAAAAACCTTTCCTCCATACTTATGCTGGGCCATACAACCAGTATGGGTCAGGTGGGGAGATAGCTGTACCTTGGAATCTAAGTCACATATTAATTTATATTATTTTCAGAAAAATTTCAATACCAATAAGTTCCATTTTGAGAGAAACAGATTTTGGCAGAATCTGTTAAAATAATGGTTTATAATGACACTGAAAATCTCCATAATTTCTATAATGTGGAAAGCCTATGGTGGTAGTTATTCTGGTTTCTAGTTTGAGCCACTGTTTGGTGTCCTGTTATTTGTGGTTCAGATTCCTTTTTTACAGGTTGCATGTCTCATAGATATATACCAATTTCATATATAAACAAACAAAGATGCTTTATGTGAGTGCATATGTAAATGTAGCTATATGACACTCTAGACAAGCTGTGATTCCGACTAACAATTTTTTTATAAAAAAATTTTTAAAGTTCTACTGAATTGAGAAGCAAAAACCAATAATTAAGAGAAAAATCTAGCCAAAAAAACAAAGGGAGCTACAAAATTAATTCTGGAAGCCAAAAAAAAAAAAAAACAAAACCCTAAATAAAGCAGGTTTTCAAAACAAACCCAACATATTTTCACTGAGCACTTTCTAGTTTACCTATAAACATTCACAGTTTTAAAAATCTGAGTGGTACACTAACTTTCATTTACGAAAAATGACATCCTGGGATAAATTTCTAATTTCCAAGAAAAATAACTCAAATTTAAAGATCTGCATACAAAATAATAAAAGCAAGAGCTGCAAAGAAAAGAACCCAAAAAGCAAATGTGGTATTACAGGAAATACGGAAGCTGTGTGCAACATTTAGAAGTGGAATGGACAGAATATAACATACACAAGACCCCAAACGAATTGCATAAATAGCCCCAATGTGTTCAACATCTATTGAAATAAGCAATCCCATTCCAATACATACTTGCCGCAAAAACTGCCACAAACTGGTTATTTCTATTTTTTTTTAAATGATGAAACAATGAGAGATTTGTTGTAATATATTTTATAACTTACCATTACTGAGCTTCTATACTTCTATTAGTGATGCTTCACCTAAGGATTTGTGCTGAGAAGAGCGAAATCGGTTCATACAGCATTGATAATGAAGCCTCACTACAGACATTCAACATAAAGCTGACCCCTAAAGGCTCCTTGATGCACATTTGCAACCAGAGTATTCATGATATGCAGTACACTAAACTAGCAACAGATTGGTTAAAAACAGTTTGGATTCTCAACTTCCCATAATACAGGCAACATTTTTAGAAGCAATCATATTAAAATAAATGTGTCTTTCACAGTTACGGGATGAAATTTTAAGCTGGACAGGCACCAATGCCCTGATTTTCTACTTTTTTCATAAACCATATGACTTCCACATGCCGACAATGTTTTATGCTTTAACCTGCAGTAAAGGCTTTACATCATTTTAATGCTCGGCGCTTAAAATGCAACAGATTCACCCCCACCAAATGCAAGGAATATAGTTTACTTGTAGTAATTTCAACCAGACTACTAGTCAGAAAAAGTTTAATGAAAGCTTTTCCCAGTAAGTAACTTTGCCCTTCCATGAAAGAAAAGAAGATTGGAAGTAAGGGTAGGTGGAAGAGAAAATACTGTTTTATTTTTCCAACCCTTAAACATTTCAGTTTTTTATTTCTAAAATAAGTATCTAATACTTTAAAACTCTACATCTCACAGAATATCTTTCAGCAAAAATATACTCTATTATGTAGTTACATAGGATTTTCCTCCAGTTTTGGCAAAGTAATATTTCAGGTTAGGATGGAAGGTTAAAACACAAAAATTCTGGATATCCTAGTCCAAAATAAAACAAAGGTTCAACTTTGTATCAACATATTTTTGTTCTAAATTTGAGATTTAGAAGATACATACATCAATTTTTTTTTCTATTCAGGTCAATCTAAATATACAAACCTCACATTTTTAGTCAGCTCATCTGTGTGAACGATCAACTGCAGAAATTTCAAATCAAAGGTTATAAAACATACCATAAAACTGCATACTGTATCTATGTGACTTTCAGGGAATCTAAGATCCTTTACTGATAGGTTTGAGAACTGGTAAGTGTGGAGCCATACATGTAAATATCTCAACAGTCAAAAGAGCAATTATGCCAATTCCTTTAGTTATGTAAAGGTCCGTATTACACAAAATAAAAACTGTCACAGAAGAAGTGCTATTGAAAACCTTCTATTTCAGGCTGAAGAAACTACAAAATATATGGTCTTATTATCCTGGTGTAATGTTATTAAATATTAAAGACTGTGAGAAAAAAAGAGATGTTGCAATCCTCTTGCCTTTATAATTCTACTTGAAACTTGAGGGAAAAAAATCAGAATTCAAATTTTCCAAACTTGACTTATAAACATAATTCAACTAGATCAAACAACAACTTAGTTGTGCAATTTTAAAATTAGTTTAATGCAAAGCACTTCAATCCTGATGTGACAATTACCTGTGGCATAAATACAAAGTAAAAACAAATGCAAGTCCTTGTCATCTAATGATGCATTTTATAGTAAAATCACAAAAAGGACAACTATATTAGGACAAAGTAAATAAATAGGTACAGGAGGCATCATGTCCATCTGGGAAAAGAAATGCAGCATGCTAAGAAAGAAAGGACTGAAGGAGGAATGAGGGAAGGAAGGAAAAGAAGGAAGGGAGGGAAGGAAGAGAGGTTTCTATACCTTGCAGGATCCCAGAGAAATGAACTGGTCACATCACTCTACCCTATTAGATACATAAGGGTTTTTAAAGCTTCAGGGTAAAAAAACAGCAATCACCTTACACTATTCAACTTTGTAGAGTATAGTATCTTTAATGTCAACTGCCTTCCACCCTTCATTCACCCAATACTTCCTCACTCTTCCACACCAGCTTCCAGACAAATCCGAGACAGAACAGGGTGGGGTAGAAGAAAAATACAAGCTGCGCCTATCAGCTACTCCCCCCCGCCACCAAATATTTTCCAACAGTTTTTCCTAATACGAAATTAAGTCTCCCTATCTCAAGATACACAACAGTCATCCTGTGTCTTCAGTACACACACAGAGACGCATACCCATGTCAGCACTCCAGACCCCCACCGCACGCCCCCGAATCTTAAGTAATGTTTAATGCATTTAACACGAAGACGACGAGACACATCTACCTACTGTTTCGGGGTGAGGGTGGGTGGAGGACTCCTTTCAAAGTAGCCCCAATAGTGTAACCAAAACACGGTTCCGGAATAAAATATTAAGAACACTTTTCCTTTCCCACCTATCTATGGACTTAAGGATGCAAAAATCCGTCTCCACACCTCCTCATCTCTAAAATTCTTCAACCCGGAGTTTGGGCTGGAGATTTGTCCAGGGGAGGGGGCGGAGGCGGAGAGGAGAAGTGTGAGCGGGCAATGGGACACAAACGAGTTGCTAACCCCAGCTACCCCGGACCACGTCGCCAGCCCAAAGGTCCAGGACCCGGACCTCACGCACGCTTCTCTGCCCAGGCCCAGATAAAAGCTATGACTCCAGCTAGCTAACTCCCTATCTATAGACATTTATTCAAGCCTAACATATCACACAAGTACACGTCACACAGTTTAAAACACAGTTATAAACCCCAAACAAACCCACACACCTCAAATTCACCTCGCAGTTTCCCAAACTCCAAACAGGAGACCCCACCTCCAGGATTCAAACCTTCCGCCCACAGTGGAGGAAAGCAGGAGAAAAGAGTTGGGGAGCAGCCGACGCCTTTCAATTACCGCCCCCCACAAACTGCCCCACCCCACACCCTGCGTCCGGGTTACCCACTCGGAAGCCCCCTGCTTCCTCCCTCCTCTCAATCGGGCCGCTTAAGAGACCCATCCCCAGCCCACTCACTTACTCCCCAAAACCCCTCAAAAAAAAAAAAAAAGTGAAGAGAAAGAAGTGAGGAAAGAGACTTGAGGTAGTCCGGCTTCAAAACCGCTTGACTCACCTCAGAATCCTTGCTGAGTTCTCTCCGCCCGGCACAGCCCCCTCCCCAACGTCCCAGTACGAAGGGCTGAGGCAGGGAGGAGGGGAAAGCGGGAGGGGGAGGGGTGTCTTCCGCGTGGGGCGCCAGTCGGGAGGGGACTGGGGAGGGGTTGAGGCCGGCGCAGGAAGAGGAGAAGGGGGAGGGGAGGCCCCTATCTCCCAGTCTCCCCCTGAAAACCACCCTTGTCTCAATCACATCAGACTGACTGTCTTTGTCTGGCTGACAACCGCCATATTGATATCAACAGCCCCGCTCCCACCTGCTGCCGCCGGGCGGCCCTGGGAGTTGTAGTTCTTGCCTCCCTTGAGTAAAAGCTCCGGACTCGGCATCCGGAGGCCCCTGGGAACTACAGCTCCCGGCAAGTCCCGCGCCCATCCGCCTTCCCACAGGGAGGAGGGGTAAGGGTCTCCGAGCCATGGGGACTACACATCCCAGAATACCATGGGTCCCAGACCCAGCAACGGGACATGATATCATGCTGGGGCGCAGAGGGAGGATGAATTGGCGGCGGGGATGAATTTGAGCTGGCCGAAGGAGGCGTTGGAGAGGAAAGGGACGGAAAAGAAAGATGACCACAGTTCCCATGATTCATGGAGAAACGACTACACTTCCCATGATGCCCCGGGAAGGGGGCGTAGAGCAGAAGGACTGCATGTCCCGCGATGCTCTCGGCGGGCCGGTGGCGGTGACTGAACCGGAAGACGCTTTCTGCGTTTGAGGACTGGAGTGTCTGGTACTGAACAACCAAAAGTCCAGTATGAAACTGGTGAGTCTCTGCTCCTAGGTCAGAGAGCAAAGGTGATGCCATATCCTTTTGGACTTCTTCGTTTGCACCTTGGGAAGGGAAGTAGAAAGTGGGTGGGCCAAGGAAAGCTGCTGCTGTTGGGGAGGTTTGAATCTTGGCCCCCACCCCCAGCTGCCTGGAGATCCTGTCGATCCATTGAAGGGTCCCTTTGGTTAGATAAAACGTTGACTCTGTCGCATTTCTTCTCCGAACTAAGGTTGGGCCTTAATGAGCTAGGTTTGACTTCTCAGCTGCCACGTGAGTGTTGAAACAGGTTAACTTCTTTTCCGTGCTATTGGCACTTGGTTAGCGTTTCTCCCTACCGTTGTTGAGGCGGATTTTGTTAGATCTGAGCGGAGAGTAGAAAATATTGGACAGAGGGTAATCACTTATTAAATTTTGTACTATAGAATCCTAACTGTCCTAGGACTTCAGAGAAGGACGAAGTCAGGGTATGACTTCGGAGGAGTTGAGTCTTAAACACTACATACAGTGGGCTGAGAGGGAAGTGTTAAGGCATTCCACCCTAGGGACTGCGAGAGCCAAGGTTAGAGGGAACAGTATCTGAAGAAGTCTTTCATCACAAAACCCAAACACTTTGCTTATAGAAAAACTTCCCAGACCTTTATTTTGGGCCGTTTTGCTTGTGCGTAGATCTAACTAGTTTATTCTACCTGTATAGAATTAATAATAGCATTAATTAGGAGGTGTGAGATCCTATTTCTCAGCCTTTTAAAATTAATGTTCCTGCAGCCAAGTATGTCAGGCTTTACTTTCTGTGATTTTTGTACAAAAACAAAAGGTTTGTTTTCTTATTTGAACATATTTTTCCACTTACATTCTTTCTGTCTCTTTCTCCAGATATATACTCTGCATAGTGTTAGCGGTTTTTTTGAAAAGAAGTCACAGAAAGTATTAAAGTAGATTAAACTCCAACACTGCTGTCATTTAAGGCTGCCCTTAGGTAGGGAGAAGGGCACACAGATCAGTAAACTCTGACTGCAATTTGTTCCTGGGCCCGAGTGTGAAACATTTAAGAATGCAGAATTGAAAGTCTCTGCCTTGCCCTATAGAAGCAGGCAATTTAATGAAGATAGAAAAGAAAGCCAAAATAATAATTCATTGCAATTTATGGCAAAATAAAAACGTGTTCAGCATTTGGGGAATTGAGAAGATAATGGATGGGGAAGAGGTGGAAGACAGCTTCCTGGAAAGCACTCTAAACTGATAAGAAAGAGGAGTAGGCCAGGGCCTTCCATGAAGAGGGTTCACATTACAGGTGGAAAAGCGTTTGGAAGTGTGAAGCAATTTTTTCCATAATAATGCATTTGGCTGAGAGTCTCGGAGAGCCAAGATTTACTTTATATATACTTTGCTTTCCTCATAATATCCTTCCGCTTAATATATTTACAGATGTGAAAACATGGAAGGAAAAAGTAGAAACTTGATTTTTTCCTTTAAGAATCAAATTATGCCTCCTAGGAAGAGGAAGTGTTCTATCTGTAGTCCCTCCCTCTTTACTTTCAATCCATGTGTTACATATTAAAACTAATTTAGTAGTTAGATGATATTGTAGTATTTCTGCAGAATTACCATCAACATAGCAAAGTGCTTTGAAAAATATTGATGCTCACTTAGATGTCTTGTGTGTGGCAAGCCTGATAAAGTTGAAATAAATTGTCCCATGGCCTGAAATTTTTAATTTTGTGTACTGCGTCAGGAATATGTAGTAATAAACCATGCTTTACATTTATTTCATGAAACACAGAAATAAATTTTATTGAGCACATTCTTGAGATTATGACTTCCCAGAATACCTTCCCCATGCTCAATCTAGGACCACATCTTTTTGCTTTGCTTGATTCTTCCTCTGTTCTTGAACAAGTCTCTTTCTCTCCAGTCCCACTAATACTGCTTTTGTACTGGCTTTTTTCATGGGATACTTGGAATTCAACAATACTTTCTGAATGATCTCCCTGTGTTCAATCTTAACCCCATCCAGTCTATTTACTCTACATCTCAGAAGTTGTTTTAAATTGCAGAGTCCCATAAAACCCCTCAGTACCTTCCTTTGCCCTTAGGATAAAGTCCTGTAATTCTTAACCTGGCTTGCAAATATGGCATGCCTTCCTCTCCAGGCTCATACTTAGCCCTCACCTCCCTTGCTCCCCTGGTTCCAATTAAAATATTGCACATCTTCTAGTTCCTTCAGCTCACCATGCTTTTGCCTCTGGGACTTTGCCTACAATGCTTTGTTGCCTACCTTATTTCTTCATGTATCTCAGGTCTCTGTTTAATACTTCTTCAGGGTTTCCTTGAATTGGTTGCCTCCATTATATGCTTCCATGGCACATTTTCTTTTTGTAGCACTGGTAATTAATTATTGGTTTTATGTCTGTCCTCCTTCATATATTCTCAGGGTCTGACACATAGTATGATGCCACTGAATAGTTGTTGAATAAATAATCTCTGAAGGATTATCAAATCCTGTGACTAATGATAAGAAAAGATTAAGGAGTTTATTTAAATCATGACAATAAGCAATATCCGTTGGAGTAAAAATAATAATAATAATTACTACCTTTTCTGGAGCCATTATTGTGTGCCACGCGCTGTACTAGGTACAGTGCAGTGTGTCACACTTACTCCTTTGCTCTAGGTGATAGTATTCCCATTTTACAGATAAAAAGTCTGAGCCTCAGGAAAGCGAAGTGGCTCACAGTTACACGGATGAAAAGTAGCAGAACCAAAATCTGAATCCAAGATTCCTTCCTTAAGACTCTTTTGCTTAATGAGGGCCGGGATTCCAGCATCTTGCCAAGTACCTGGCATATGTTATCTCTTAATGAAAGGAAGCTAGAGAGTGCATACTGGGAGAGTTTATTCCAGGCTGTTTTTAAAATTAGCTTTAAATGTGAGCTTGATTAAGTTAAGATCTTTAAAAAAGATTATTGGTAAAAAATTAAAGTTTGGAAACTTCCTTGATATTATAAAGGGCTCCATATCAGACCATACCAATTGAGTTGAGTGCCCAAGTTAGTTTTTATACTACCCAATTTAACCTCTGTAATCCCATTTATAGTTCTCTAACTTTACATATGATTCTCTCGGTGGCTTTCCATACATCCAAGGAAAGACCACGGCTGTATTTATAAAATATTCCTTGGATAGCTCCATGGAAAAATACTAACTCAAGGGGTGCCTGGGTGGCTCAGTGGGTTAAAGCCTCTGCCTTCAGCTCAGGTCATGATCTCAGGGTCCTGGGATCAAGCCACATCAGGCTCTCTGTTCAGTGAGGAGCCTGCTTCCCTTCCTCTCTCTCTACCTGCCTCTCTGACTAAAAAAAAAGAAAAAAGAAAAATGCCAACTCAGTTTGTTTTTTTTTTTTTTAAGATTTTATTTATTTATTTGAAAGACAGAGATCACAAGTAGGCAGAGAGGGAGGCAGGGGGCGGGGAGCAGGCTCCCCGCTGAGCAGAGAGCCCGATGTGGGGCTCCATCTCAGGACCCTGGGATCATGACCTGAGCCGAAGGCAGAGGCTTTAACCCACTGAGCCACCCAGGCGCCCCCCAACTCAATTTTAATTACTGTCTAATATTATGCAGTATTCAGGCAGTTTTTTTTTACTGTAGAAAGTATATTGGCACCTTCAGTTAACCAGAATCATTTTTAAAGAACAGGAAAATTAGAAGATTAGAAGAAAATTATCATATTTTAGAGCCTGTTCTGTTATTAGTATAAATTAAGTCTACCTGCGTATACCCTGGTGGCCAGTTCAGGAAAGGATAGGAACTAGAATTCATCAGGGTCCTTAGCAAAACATTATGGGGAGAAAAAAACAAACAAACTGAATACGTTGACAAATCGAGTTTGAAACATGAATTTAGTCATTCAAATAGATATAAAGTGAATAAGATAGTAAGAAGCAGTTCAAGAATGTAGCATGTGTCACACTTTCTATGGATCCAGAGATAGAATTTTCTAGTTTATTAAGTCAATAAAGATTTATTATGCAACCACAGTACACCCTTGGCATTCAAAGTTTTAATACTTTCTACTTTAATTCTTGTATTTGACCCCAAAGACTGATGACAGGAAATTATTTTGCTGAGACACAAATTTGAATATGACTTTAAGATTAGTGATAATCTGGGCACCTGGGGTGCTCAGTCAGGTAAGTGTCTGTCTTTAGCTCAGGTCATGATCCTGGGGTCCCTGGATCAAGCCAGAGTCATGCTCCCTGCTCAGCAGGGAGTCATCTTCTCCCTCTTCACCTCCCCCGACCCAATCATGCTCTGTCTCTCTCTTTCTCTCTCTCAAATAAATAAACAAAACTTCAAAAAAAAAAAAAATAGTGATAATCCTTAGTGAATGAACCTGATTGCCTCAGAATCCATGGCTCTCTGTAGTTATTGTTGCTCTTTTGTTACAGTTCTGAAAGAAAGGTCATTTAAATGCCTGTTCTGCTATACGTTTTGAATTTGATGGAGGAAATTGTATGCTGTAGTCGTATTTACAAAATTTAAAACTCAGGAAGGCCAGGAGATGTTCTTCAGTGATCTCTGCCCCTTTATACAAAGAGCTGTTTTGTTACTACTGGCTTTTTGGGGAAGGCTTACACTTAACACACCGTTTCTCCAGGAAAACAGATGGAGCAAAGAATTTGTCCTCTACTATCCCCAGTGGAGAACAAATAAAACATGAAGTAGAATTGTAGGTGATCTAGAAGATCTTTGTTTGCAAGGGGCAAATTCTGCCCCAAGGTCAATTTAACAAATCATTAGAAAGGGGTGTGTTTTTTCCTCAACTGGGATCTGAGAGTGATAGATTATTTCTGTCATTTACAGAATGCTTTTGGCTTCTTAGAACTTGGATCAAGAATAGAAAATCTCTTGCTATGAATTGCAAACATTCACAATTTTACCAGTGCTTACTAATTCACCTGTTATGGTGCAGTTGTTAAAACATCAACCTGATTTCACTATCTTTTCTGTTTCTCTTTGCTGGTTGATTAGAGTGCCCTCGTGTGTCTTTACGATGTAATATCATATCAAGCTTCCGAAAGGTCATGTTTTATTACAACCCCAGTATGATAGGTTTTTTCCTTTCTTTCCTCAAACTTAATAGAAATGTGTAACACAACACCAAGTCACATACTTTATTCAGCTGTGCTCTGAGAGAAAAATGGATAAATTTACTTTGGGACCTTTCAAAGTCATAATTGTTGTTCCTCTGAAAATTAACTCTTTTATACTTCAGGTGAAAAAAAAGTATACCAATAATAGATTTTTTCAGCAATAATAGTTGAATCGAAAAAAATATATATGACTCACAACATAAGCATGACAGCATTAGTATTGCATATAACTGCAGTAGCACATCTACTTTGTGCCTGGTTGCTTTGAGCACTCAAATGCCACTGTTACTGGCTCTGATGATTAGAAAAGTGTACTTGACATACCAGGGCCAAGAGTGTAGCATGGCATGGAAATCAGTAAAACCCAACATTCCAAATGGAAAACTTGCTCCTGACTCACTAAATACCAAGAGAGGTCCAGGCATACACGACCCCTTAAATCTCCATCATTATTCATTTATTCATTCAGCAGCTCTTTCTGACCACCCATCTCCTCTGTGCTTGCTCAGGGTACTGGGTGTATTGCAGGAAACCAAACAGATTTACTCTCTGCCTTTATGGAAAGTAATGTCTAGTGGACTTACTGTGCAATTCAAATAATACTACAATGAACTTCTAATGTAAAGATATCATCGGGCACGGGCTCACCTATTTTTTTAATGTAATGGTCAAACAATGCATTTAATTGTATCCAAGAATATGCCTTCTTAAAATTTGAGCAGTTATGGCCGACTTGCCCACTAGTTTACCATTGTACCAGTAGTGTATGAGAATGCATTTCCTCCCCCTTGCCAACCATGCCATCTGTTTCTTTACTCTTACTATGTGTCTTACTAATGCAACTTTCTTCTCTCATCAATCCTCACACCCTCTTGTCTCTTAAACTTCAGGCATATTTAGTAAAATCCTTACAGTAGTGATATATGGATGTGGGAAAATGTACCAGAAAGGGGAACACATTTCTTCATTTTATAAAAAAAATATTGTGTCCTAAGAATCTTTAAAAGGAATTTTTTAAATAGTCTGGTGTTACTCTGAAAATGCTGATGCATGGGTGTAGTAATTAAAATGGCAGTATTGTGGGATCAAAGGGATTGGAGAGGCAGCCAGGCCAAGTGTGCATAAATGACAGAGGAGATCCCCCATCATCTCCAGAAAGAGGATGATCTGTGAGGTAAAGCTAGAACTTGATATATCAGGAAGGGCTGAGGAAAAGGCAGATACCAGAATTTGCAGAGATAGTGAAAAAAGGCGAGACTGCAAACTAAAAGGATGATGGGGAATAAGAAAGTCTGTAAGGAGAAACAAGTCAGTTTGAAAACCCCAAGGCATTCAGTTGATCAAGTCTAAGAACTGTGTGGTAGGAACTTTACTATGAGAAAAACAGGAAGTTTCAGTTGTCCCCGATTGACTATATATCTGAAGGAAATGCCTTGAAGGTCTAAAACATTTAAAATTTATTGAAAGCACAACTGAATGAACTTTAGCTCTCTCAAGGGTATATAATCAGATAGATGATGTTCAAGAAAGTGATTTTTTAATAGGAATTGCAAAATGAAAACTCTTTTTGCCCTTAAGGTACAGTTTATTTTTCATCACTGATGTTTATGAAGGGGGGATGAATAGTAAAAGGTCTTGCATAATCCACTCCTCAGATATTTGTGGCCTAAGCAGAGATTGTCTTTTTCTACACACGATATTTCGGCATTTTTCTATTTCAGTAAAATAGAGGGAGACATAATTAGATGTTCTAATTTTTTTTAAGATTTTATTTATTTATTTGAGAGAGAGAGAGAGAGAGAGTGCGCGCGCATGAGAAGGGGGAGGGTCAGAAGGAGAAGCAGACTTCCCGCCAAGCAGGGAGCCTGATGTGGGACTCGATCCCGGGACTCCAGGATGAGACCCGAGCCAAAGGCAGTCGCTCAACCAATTGATCCACCCAGGCGCCCCTAGATGTTCTAATTTAATAAGTCTTCCTTCCCATATGTTTTTCCAGCATGTGGGAATATGGTAAACAAGCAGTAGTATTAATAATGTAGAGGATATTACTATTATAACCATTACCTTTTCTTTCTTTACATTTTAAAAGCAGCTTTATTGAGGTGTAATTTACATGCCACTGAATTCAGACATTTAAAGGGTTCTATGTGATGACTTTTAGTAAATTTACACAGTTGTGCTACAATCACCACAATCCAGTTTTAGAGTATTTCCATCACTCTGAAAAGATCCCTTGTGCCCATTAGCAGCCAGCCCCCATTACAACCTCCAGGCTCAGGCAACTGCTTATCTATTTCTGTCTTGTAGATTTGTCCTTTCTTGTCATTTCATATAAATTAACTACTACAATATGCAGTCTCTTATGTTGGACTTCTTGCTCTTAGTATGTTTTTGATGTTCCCTCATGTTGTAGCATATATTGCTTAATAAAATCCACTATATGAGTATACCACATTTTGTTTATCCATGTACCATTTGATAGACATTTGGATTGTTTTCACTTTGGGCCTAGCATTGTGTGTAAGGTTTCCATTTCTACTATCTACATGATTTCATTTATTTTTCTTGCATGATTGCACTAGCTAGAACCTCTAGTTCAATGCTGACTTGAAATGGTGTGAGCAGACATCCTTGTCAATCTTTTTTCTGGTTCCCAATCTGAATGGGAAAAGCATTTAGTCTTTCAGTAGTGAATATGATGTGAGCCATAGGTTTTTTGTAGATACCCTTAATCAAGTTGAGGATGGTCTCTTCTAATCTTAGTTTGTTGAGCATTTTTAATGCGTGTTGGATTTTCTCAAATGCTTTTCAGTGGGGTATCAAGATGATCATATAGTTTTTGTCCTATATCATATTAATATGGTGTATTACCTTGGTTGAATGTTGAAATTTTTTTTTTAAGATTTTTTTATTTATTTATTTGACAGAGATCACAAGTAGACAGAGAGGCAGGCAGGGGGACGGGGATTGGGGGGAAGCAGGCTTCCTGCTGAGCAGAGAGCCTGATGCAGGGCTCTATCCCAGAACTCTGGGATCATGACCTGAGTGGAAGGCAGAGGCTTAACCCACTGAGCCACCAAGGCACCCCGAATGTTGAATGTTAAACCAATCTTACATTCCAAGTATAATTCTCACTTGGTCATGATGTATACATATTGACAGAATTGGTTTGCTAATACTTTGTTGAGGTTTTTGCATATATATTTACAAGTGATATTGTTATGTAGTTTTCTTGTAATGTCTCTGGCTTTGGTATCAGAGTAATATTGTACTCATAGAATGAGTTGAGAAATGTTCCCACCTCCTCTGTATTCTGCAATGGTGTTCAAAGAATTGATATAATTTCTTTAAATGTGTGATAGAATTCACCAATGAAGCCATTTGGGCCTGCACTTTCCTTTGTGGGCAGATTTTTTTTTTTTTTGAAAGATTTTATTATTTATTTGACAGCAGAGAGATATCACAAGTAGGCAGAGAGGCAGGCAGAGAGAGAGAGAGGAGGAAGCAGGCTCCCCGCTGAGCAGAGAGCCCGATGCGGGACTCGATCCCAGGACCCTGAGATCATGACCTGAGCCGAAGGCAGCGGCTTAACCCACTGAGCCACCCAGGCGCCCCGTGGGCAGATTTTTAATTGACTAATTCACTTTCTTTACTTGCTATGGGTCTTTTCAGATTTTCTGTTTGTGCATTACATTTTTTAGAAATTGAAGTAAAATACACACAACATAAGATTAACTCTTAACCATTTTTGAGTAGAGTTCAGTGACATTAAGTACATCCACATGGTTGAGTCACCATCACCATCTATGTGCAGATATCACTTAGCATAATATCTTCAAAGTTTATCCATGTTGTAGCATGTGTCAGAATTTGCTTCTTTTTAAAGGCTGAATAATATTCCATCAAACATGTATACCACATTTTGTTAATTCATTCATATGTCTATGGACCCTTGCATCATTTCTGCCTTTTGGCTATTATGGATAAAGCCGCTTTGAACATGGGTGTACAAATAACTGTTCAGATCTCTGCTTCGAATTCTTTGGGATATTTATCCAGGAATAGAATCACTGGATGACATGGTAGTTCTTCATTTAACTTTTTGAGGAATGAACATTCTGTTTTTCACAGTATGTGCACCTGCACCATTTTATATTCCCAGTACACAATGGTTCTGATTTCTCCACATCTTCACCACTTGCCAATATTTGTCATTTTGTGTTTTTTTTGCAAATAGCCATTCTAATGGGTGTGAACAGTATCTCACTGTGATTTTCATTACATTTCCCTAATACTTAGTGATGTTGAGCACCTCTTTTGTAATTTTTTAGTTAGGTAATGTTCATTGTTTAATAGTTAAAGAAAAAGAAATTATACAATTTTAAGGGGAAAAAAAGTGAAGAGATCTGCTCCTCTCTTTATTTTCCTCCCCAAGAGCAATCTCAGTTACCAGTTTCTTATGTACCCTTCAGAGATACTCTGTGGATATATATTTATGTAATTTCCATCCCTTTTTTATTTTTTACATATACGGCGAGATCCTACCCACACTGGTTTTTGTGAATTCCTTTTTCTTTTTTAAGTTAGAAATGTATCTTACCTATCATTTCATATCAATATCTAGAACTGGCTCATTTTATAAAACACTACATACTCCTAATGAATCAGAGTCTGCATTTAATAAGATCTTGGATCCTTTGTTTTCACAGTTCTTTCGTTGTAGACAGTGAAATATTTTTAATGCTCCTTTCAGATAGTTTTTAAAATATTTCTAACAGACACTTTGTATTTTCATTGTCGAAAGAGTTTAGAAATATGGTTGTTAGGCAGGAAGATAAAGTTCTGCTGCCCCCACCTACACCCCTCAGGATGATTTTGAAAATCATTCATTGTTAGAGTTTAGGGCATGGTTTTTTTACTAATATAAAACACAACATATGAAATTAGCATCAACATATCTCAAAAATATGTTCATACCATTGCTAGAAAATAATCAGTTGCACAGTGTTTTGTTGTTTAGATATGCCATAATTTATCTGGCCATACCTTCATCGATAAGCATTACATTGTTTCCAGTCTCTTGCAGTTAGAAATCATGTTACATGATAACCTCCTTTATGTGCACCTCTGGAATTATATTTGTATGAAACATTTCTAGGTGAAATGGATGGTTCAAAAGGTGTGTGCATATTTTATTTCATTTTATTTCCAAAATACCCCCAGAGAAACTTATCTGATTACACTGTTTCTAGCAGCATATTACAGTGTACCACTACAATTTTACCATCAAATAGTCTTGTTTTTTTCTCACTGACAAGTGAAGAAATGGTCTGTCATTATACTTTTAAAAATGTTTTTCTCCTGTGCATTAAGATGTAGGACATCTTTTCATGTGTCTACAAAAACATCTGTATTTCTGTTTTCTTTTCAACTCTTTTATCCCACTTGATATATTTTACAGTAATACATTTTATTTTTTGTAGTTTTAGAGCGTATTTTAATGTCTTTTTAAGATTTTATTTATTTATTTGAGAGAGAGAGCAAGCAAGACCAAGTATAAGCGGGGTGAAGGGCTGAGGGGGAATCAGGCTCCCCACTGAGCAGGGAACCCAATGTGGGACTCTATCACTGGACCTCGGTATCATGACCTGAGCCCAAGGCAGATGCTTAACCAACTGAGACTCTCAAGTGCCCAAGAGTTTATTTTAAAATCTTGTAGTACTTGTTCCCACTCATTGCTCTCTACTTTAGAATTTTCCAGACTTCTCTCAAACATTTTTTTTCATATAAAATTTAGAATGTTAGATGTTCTATAAAATTGAGAATTATTATTCCCAGTAAAATCTTTCTCATATTTTTATTGGAATCAGGCTAAATTTATTAAATGTAAGGAGAGAATTGTCTTATTTCTTTCAACATATTGCTCAGTCTAAAGAACAAATGTCTTTATGCTTAAATCCTTTTATAAACATTATCTTTTTTATGGTTACTGTAATTGAAATATTTTCCTATGTAGTTTACATATAAAAAGGATATTTCTTTTTTTATATTCTCTCTATGGCCCTTTGTTGAATTCTTCATTTTAATTTTTAGTATGTTTTTCTAGTTAATTCTCGTGGGTTTTCCTGGCGTATAACTTTGCAGATCGTCTTTCAAATCTCGTTTTTTTTCTGTAGTGCAATTACATTTGCTTATATTTGCAAGATAGTTTGGAGTAGGAGTGGTGGTAGACATTTCTGTTCTATTTCTGACATAAACGGACATGCTGCTTTAACTCAATATGTCACTGTTATATCAACTTTTGGTTTGAAATTTTTGTGTATTTTAATTTACATTTTATAGTTCACTGTTTTCTTGCTCCAGAATTTTCCAGTCACTAATAAAGTGAGCTTCTTTCATATCAACCAACAGTAAGTTGTTTTTTAAGGGGAAGATCTATTTGTATTGTACTGTATTGTTTGTCCTAGGCAGTTAATTATATCTTGAGCCCATTTCCAGACTTTTGAGAAAACAATAGTTTTTATAACTTAAAGTCTTGAGTGGTGTATAGCAGATTCACAGAAGTAAAAGACTTCTATGACCTTAAGAGAAAATTGCAGGGTTTCCTTGGAAAACAGAACAGCCAGAAATAGTTTGTCTCTCTGTACTTAAGAGACAGGCCTGATAAAGGCTAGAAATGTAAACAAATTGGTCAGTTAAAATAAACATAATTACCACACCAAAAAAAAAAAAAAAAAAGTAGAAACAAAAAAAGGGTTCAGAGCCCTAGGCAAGTGTTTATTTATTTTAAGCTGTATTTGATTCAAACTATGTAGATCCAATAGGAAGAAAATGTTGATGAACAGCCATGAGATAGTTAAAATTAACAGATAAGAGAAGCAATAACAAAAATCCTTTATTTGGCTGTATGATCCAACAAATGTTATTAAATGCCTATGTCATACAAAACCTTCTTGATGCCATAAGACATACTAAAGATAAGACAGAGCCTATTATCAGTAACTGACTATTTAACAAGCTCTGTATGTATATGTGACTGACCATATGCAGTTTTAGCAATAGACTGATAAAGGCAGAAGTGGGGTGTATAAGTTTAGGATTATGAAAGATGTTTTCCAACCAGAAATTCAGAGTTGCCTACAGAAGTAAAATTTGAGTTGGCTTTGAAAAGTATGTTGGCTGACAAATATGTCAGAGTTAGAGTTTTGTGTCATTGTCACTGGGGTCAAGGGTGGAATTGCTGGGGGTTGTCAGGAATGACAGTTAGAAAGGTAGATTGAAGCCACAGTGGTGACTGAATATGAGACTCAGTGGTTTGGACAGTAGCAAATAAGGATATTTGAAAAACATATATTTCAAGGGAGTTTGGGAGATTTAAAGATTGACCTTTCTTTTTTAAGATTTTTTTTTTAATGATTTTATTTACTTATTTGTCAGAGAGAGAGAGCACACGAGCGCACAAACGCCACGAAGCGGCAGGCAGAGGGAGAAGCAGGTTCCCCAATGAGCAAGGAGCTGGTTGTAGGACTTGATTCCAGGACCCTGGTCTAACAAACTGAGCCAAAGACAGGCACTCAACTGGCTGAACCACCCAGGCATCCTTAAAGCTTTACTTTAAAGTAAGAACATTTAAACACCTGGAGCCTTTAAATTTATCCCTTGGGAAATCTAGAACAAAGGAGTTGGAGGAACTGTATTTAACACACTTAAAAAGAACTTTGGAATGTGAAATCAAAAAGTATGATTCCTGCAGTTACAGAAAATATTTTGAAAACCGAAAATAATCAGAACAAGAAGCATTAGGGAGTTTAGCAAATGCATCAAAGCAAATGCAAAGTCAGAATTTACCCAACTTAGGATAAGGTTTATCTAAGCACTTTATGAGGACCTTATAAGCCATAACCAAACTCATAGATAGATCAGAAGATGAAAGGGGTCCAGACAATTCGTGGGACCAGTTGACAGGTACCGTATAAGAACAATACCCAGACGGGAAGAAAGGAAAGAACAGAGACAGACAGTGAATTCTTTTGACATTCACCTTTATTTAGAAAAATCTGGGCGACAGTCCCTTTCCTGCAGAACTGATAAATGCATAGAATATTCTTGGTTACATCGTCAACTTGCATATAGATAGATCACTAGAAAGTGTGATGCCATCCTTAGATTTTTTTTTTCATGTAATTTTCATACAGTTAAAGTAGCATAAATTTCAAGTGTGCATATAGCTCGATCAATTTTTATCTATTACACTTCCATGTATGTTCTTGTTTGTGTCTGGCTTTAATTCAACAAGTTGCTGACCTGAACGTTTTGAAGGATGTCAACTGTTGACTTGTTGGCTAACCTATGTCACCCATGTATGAAGAGCAACTTCCTAGAGGACTGGCAGATTGCCTGTCAGATTACCATCTCTTTGTAGGGTTCTAGAAGGGACCCTGAGAAATTCAGCCTGGTAAAACCTATTTCTGGGCTTGGCAAGCTGCTGCCATTCAGTGGGAGACTGTCGGGCAAACACAACATGGTTTCTTTTAAAAAAGAAATCAATCTGACTGAACTATCAGAGTTCTGTAAAGGGGCTAAATCTTGTTCCTTTAATTCACTCGAATTTTTGAAATGCTTTTCTCAAAAATATTATAGAATCAATAATACTCACAAAAAAATTTTTCAGAATATAATTGGAAGCTATAAAGAAGGAAAGAAAAATCACCTGTCATCTCACTACCTAGAATAATTACTGTTTAACATTTTGGTATGTAATCTGCTCTGCTGGATGTATGCAATGTCTTGTATATCAGTAACTCTGAAGTTAAAAATCTGTTAGGAGTAGATTCCACTGAGTGATAGGAAGCCTAAAGTAACCATGGTTTAAGTAGAGTTGATGTTTGTTTCTCTCTTATGTAAATGAAGTTTGAGGTTAAATAGTCTAGGGCTGATAGGGCAGGCAGTTCCATGATCCTTAGAGACCCAAATTCTCCCTACTGGCTTATTGCCCCACCACCTTCAATATGTGGCTTACTCTTAGTGATCCAGTATGACTTTACCAGCTAAGGCCATCAGGTGCTTTTTCCAGCCAGGCAGAAGGGGGAAGGAGCAAAGAAAGGATGCCCCTTCCCTTTGTTAGTTTCTCAGATTTGCATACAATCCTTTGAGCTATCTTTTTGGCCAGGACTTAAATTGCTACATCTAGTTGCAAGAGATACTGGGAAATAGCCTTTATTCCAGGTGACTATAATTCCAGCTGACATTTGGAGTTCTATAAAAGGACAGAGGGGGATACAGATAATGAGACAACTGTCTCTGTCACAAGCCTTTCCATTTTAAATATTTGTATTGCTCTTGTGGGGTATTTTTATAGTATTACGTTATTGTGGTTTTATTCTGCTTCTTGAACATTTTGGTTTCCATCCCCTAACTGTCCTGCATAATGCTGAAGAGAACATAGTTTTATTTACTTTTTTTTGAACTGGTTTTTTGGTTTTTTGCTTGGTGTAAGTAAATTCCTTAGGTAGAATTGTGAGGTCAAGGACTGTACTTGCACATTTTAAATTTTGACTCAAGATTGCTTTTCAGAAGTTCTTTCATTTTCATCTACCAGGAGTAACAGAGTTTCCCTTTCCCCACATCCTGATGATGAGTTTCTTCAGGTGAGTGTTTGGACAGACCCTTTCCTTACAGTGTAGTTTTAATCTGCACTTCTGTTGTTTGTATTTCTTGTAGAAAGGTTGCATTTGTTTTTTGGTGTTTTGTCATTTGGGTATTTTTCAGGGGCCCTTTTTACAAAGTACCTGTTTGTGGTTTCCCCCTGTTTTTCTGTTGGCATCTTTGTCTTTTTCTTACTCAAGTTATTAGAGTTCTTTATGTATTAAGGATATCAGTTCTTCATTTTGGTTTTATAAATGGTTTTTGCCAGTGTATCTTTTTTTGCCTTGTTTTAGAGTAGTTCAGCCATACCGCCCCAAAGTTTTTAGTATAAATGAAAAAATCTATCATGATTTTCTTTTCAGATCATGGCTTTAAGATGGCACTTAAAAGTCCCTTTCTACACCAGGATTATTATCAAATATTTCCCTAAAGTTTTAGAAATTCTCTGCTAGGATTCAATACAAAGTTTTTAAAGACGTGTTTTATCAACCACAACAAATTGAAAATCAAAATCAGATTACTTCCTCTGATAAATAGGGGTCTTCCTGATGCCATTTTTGTAGTATCAGTATTAATTTTTTTTTTAAGATTTTATTTATTTATTTGACAGAGAGATCACAAGCAGACGGAGAGGCAGGCAGAGAGGGAGATAGAGGGAAGCAGGCTCCCTGCTGAGCAGAGAGCCCTATGTGGGACTCGATCCCAGGACCCCGAGATCATGACCTGAGCTGAAGGCAGCGGCTTAACCCACTGAGCCACCCAGGCGCCCAAGTATCAGTATTAATTAATAAAAGAGCTGCCTCTTCTGTTCTTTCCCAGGGACCCAGGTGGTATGGGCAAGAGAAAACTCTTTCCTTTACCCTGACTCCTGACATGTTAACTGTGTGACTAGTAGGAAATTTTTTGGTTGATGAAAAGCCTTTTCTAGACCCCCAAACTAATTGCTGATAGCCTGGTTTTTGTCCACACATAAATGCTCATGAAGAACCCAGCATGAAGTGCTCAATAAATGGTAGCTGTTTTTAGAAACTTCTTCACTTAATAAAAAGCAGTTTGTAAATTCATTTCCTTGAAAATCTGAAGTGATTGAAAGGAGGTTTTCCCTAATGCACCCAGAAACATAACTCATGTAAAGGTTGAGTTAGGAATATTCTTCTCTGTGCTGATATGCATTATTTTTGGCACCTTCTGCCTAAGTAGAACAGTTTTGTCGACATTGAAAGTGTTCAAGGAGTGCTTGGATGGCTCATTCAGTTAGAAGTTCGACTCTTGGTTTCAGTTCAGGTCATGATACCAGGGTTGTGAGATAGAGCCCTGCATGGGGCTCCATGTTCAGCAGGGAGTCTGTGTAAAGATTCTCTCCCCCTCTCTCCCCATTCTGTCTTTGATAAATAAGTCTTTAAAAAAGAAATTAAGAGGAAAAGAAAAAGGAAAGAAAGTCTATTCCGTTAGGTAACACCTCTTCCCAGTTATCTACACAAATGCTCAGGAAACTCCCTTGTGGCCTTGGTATCTGTTCTCTCTCCTTAATAGTTGATCTTGACATCCAGATTTGTCTGGGCATTGAACCTTGGACCAGTTCATTATGTGTGATTTGAGGGGGAGAAAAAGTACACAGCTTTTTTAATATGACTAGAATAAACTCCTCTAACTTACTCTTGAATTAATGTTAAACTAATAAGTCTCCTTGTTGATGCTGATCTTAGCCACTTACTAGTTTACCATTTTGATAACCTTTTTTCTTTTTTCTTGCTCATTGTCATTGCTGCAGATTTTCAACAATTGGTATAAATTCCATTGCCCTTAAATTGCCTCTACTTTTACATAATTCATCCTGTAAATAATACCATTACCATATCTCTTTCTCCTTTTAGAGATATCTTTACCTTCATCCATCATAATCATATATTGCTTTTTGCTAGCACTTTTATCACTCTTGCTGTTTTTGTTCTTAGAGGACATACTGGATTAATAGTGTTCATTAAACACCTGAAAACCAGTCACAAAACAAACACTGTAGAACGAAACCAGCTCATAGGCCTGTCATATATGATCTTTAACGCAATATATTTTTGGTGGTGGCGGAGCACAGTTTTTACTCTGAAGTGTCGTTACGTACATAGTTGGTTTTCATTAAAGATTAGGTTAGAGAGGCGCCTGGGTGGCTCAGTTGGCTGAATGTCCCAACTCTTGGTTTGGGCTCGAGTCCTGGGATTGAGCCCCACATGGGGCTCAACAGGGAGTCTACTTGAGATTCTCTCTTCCTCTCTCTTCTGCCTCTCCCCCCACACCCTTCTAAATAAATAAATGAATCTTTGAAAGATTAGGTTAGAGTAGTACTTATTATTTTAATTTATTATTATCCTTAGCAATTTCTCCCCTTATCTTTGCCTCCTATATTTCTTATTTCCTTTCCTCCAAATGCTGTTATCCCTTCACTCTCAACCTCTTCTAAAACTCTGTTGCATTAAGGAGGGCAAGTGATGTAATGAGCACTGAGTGTTACATACAACTGATGAATCTCTGAACTCTACCTCTGAAACTAATAATACACTCTATGTTAATTTTTTCAAGATTATTTATTTATTTATATATTTGACAGAGAGAGAGATCACAAGTAGGCAGAGAGGCAGGCAGAAAGAGAAGGGAAAGCAGGCTCCCTGCTGAGCAGAGAGCCCAATGCAGGGCTCCATCCGAGGACCCTGAGACCATGACCTGAGCGGAAGACAGAGGCTTAACCCACTGAGCCGCCCAGGCGCCCCTATACTATATGTTAATTAAACAAAAAACTTTGTTGCAAATAGAAACTTCTATGGTAATTACTCTGTTTCCAAAAGAAAAAAAAAAGTCTGAAAAAAACAAACAAACAAAAAAAAACTGGTCAAACTCTGGTTTTAAAAAGAACACAAGAGGGGTGCCTGGGTGGCTTAGTTGGTTAAGCATCTACCTTTGGCTCAGGTCATGATTCTGGGGTCCTGGAATCAAGCCCTACCTCGGGTTCCCTGCTCGGCGGGGACCCTGCTTCTCCCTCTACCTCTGCTGCTCCTCCTGCTTATGTTCTCTCTCTGTCTCTTTCTCCCACTCTCAGTCAAATAAGTAAATAAAATCTTTAAAAAAAAAACAAAAACAAAAAACAGGAGTATCTAAAGTCAAAAGTGAAAGTTGCAGTATGGTCAACCACCCTCTCCCCTTCAGTAACCACTTTTACCAGCGTGTTATGTGCTTTCATTCTTTTTTTTTTTTTTTGAATTACATATATATAGATCTACATAAATGAGGTCATATGCATAGCTCTGTGAACTTTTTTTCCATCAGCTCTAATTACTTTTTAACATATTTAAAGTTCTGGTTCCAGACAGCCGGTGATGTTTGTTCCCAAGCCAACCCCTAACTATTTTCTGTCTCCCATCTTTAATATTTACTGCCAACATTCCCACCCTTTCTGAACTTATGTTGGGCTATTTGCGTTTTTATGACCACTCTTTGCTTCTTTACTCATTTGCATGGAGAGCCAAGTCAGGGATGAGGATAAGCATGAAGGAGCAGCCATAAGTGTCAGTTACCCAACTAAGTGTTATCTAGCCACTCTCCAGCCAGAAAGTGGCTTCACTGTGTTCACCATGCATGCTGCAGATACTCTGCTCAAATGGAAAATTATCCCTCCATCCAGCTGTGTAGTCAGCTTGACAGTGAGTATGATTGGCACATTTAACAGCTCTCCTGCAAGATAAAATCAAGATATAAAGTGAGAGAAAGTGAAAGATTACCACATAGAATTGAGATGTATTTATAGAAGTCTCGGAGTGTTGGAGGGCCTGGCCCAAAATTCTTAGCAGGGGTGATAGTTCCAAATTAGGCAAATGTGGCTCAGTGGAAGCCAGTTTAACTCAGGATGGTGTGGTTTAAGGCAGAGTTTCTCAATAGAGTACGCTCTCCCCTTTCCCTGCCACACTAAGAATCTTATACATTCTGTTGGGGCATGGAATATCTCCTGGTGAGCTATGGTATGGATGGCAACAAATGCATGTCTGTGTACTCAGGGGTGACGGGCTAAGTTTTTTATTTTTAAAAGAGATATTTGGACTAGATGATCTTAGAATTCCTTCCAGCTTATAAATCATATAATGTGTTCCATTTTCAGAAAATCATTTGTAGGGGCGCCTGGGTGGCTCAGTGGGTTAAAGCCTCTGCCTTCGGCTCGGGTCATGATCCCAGGGTCCTGGGATCGAGCCCCGCGTTGGACTCTCTGCTTGGCGGAGAGCCTGCTTCCTCCTCTCTCTCTCTCTGCCTGCCTCTCTGCCTACTTGTGGTCTCTGTCTGTCAAATAAATCAAATAAAATCTTTTAAAAAAAAAATCATTTGTAAAGAACACAGTGGCATAAACACATCTCAGTGAAAGGTTATACAAAAGACCAAAGAGATTTGGTCAACCCTGTGAAATGATGGAATAAAGAGAAACAACATTTTTGTGTTAAGAGAGAGGTTAGAGGAGCGCCTAGGTGGCTCAGTCAGTTAAGCAGCTGCCTTCAGCTTGGGTCATGATCCCAGGGTCCTGGGATGGAACCCCGCATCGGGCTCCCTGCTTCTCCCTCTCCCTCCGTCTGCCGCTCTGCCTACTTGCACTCTCTGTCTCTATCAAATAAGTAAATAAAATCTTTAAAAAGAGAGAGAGAGAGAGAGGTTAGAAATAATCTAAGTTTCCTCATTTGCCAGGTGAAGAAATTTGAGACCCAAAGAATTTAGGGGTTTGTTTGGACTAATAACAAATTGAGGCAGTTAGAACTAATACTTTATGCCTAGAACTAATGCTTTATATTGGATACTGTGGTACACAGCCCAGCAATAAAATCTAACTCTAAATTTTTTTAAGCTAAAAATAAATTTCTGCTCTCGAAAACAGTTTGGCAGTTTCTTATAAAATTAAACATATGTAGCCCAGTAATGTCACTACTAACTATTTACTGAAGAGAATTGAAATCATACCTCCTACAAAAACCTATATTGAATGTCTATAACTGCTTTTTCATATTCAGCAAAAACTGGAACAACAACCCAAATGTCTGTCAGTTTGTGAATGGATAAGCAAATTCTGGTAGCTCTGTACATTGGAATACTTAGCAATGAAAGGAATGAACTACTGGTAGCAACAAAGAGGATGACTCTGAGAAGCATTATGCTCATAATATATGAGATTTCTAATTTTTCCACATCCTTGCCAGCACTTGTCAGTCTTGAATTTTGACTCTTCTGCTAAGAGTATAGTGGTATCCAATTGTGGTTTTAATTTGTATTTCTCTAAGGACTAATGTTTAGCATCTTTTCACTTGAGTATATTTGAAGTTGTAAGAATTCTACCTTCTAGTTCTTTATGAGATATGTGTTTTGCAAATATATTCTACCAGGCTGAGTTTTCTTCCATTTTCTGAAGGATATCTTTTGAAGAACAGTTTGTCTAATCTAAGAAATTTTTGCCTAACTTAAAGCACAGAGATTTTCCTCTGTCTTTCTAGATTTGCCCTGTCTGGCACAGTATCCACCAGCTGCATATAGCTTTTTGTTATGTATCTATGTATGTATGTATTTTGTGCATATGGATTTTGAACACAGTGTTACTAGTGTGACTAAGGAAGTGAATTTAATTTTTTTTCAAGATTTTATTTATTTATTTGAGAGAGAGAGAGAGAGAACGGGGAAGGGACAGAAGGAGAAGCAGAGTCCCCGCTGAACAGGGAGCCCAATGCAGGGCTTGATCCCAGGACTCTGGGATCGTGACCTGAGCCCAAGGCAGATGCTTAACCGACTGAACCACCCAGGTGCCCCAAGGACTGAATTTTTTTTTTTTTAAGATTTTATTTATTTGACAGACAGAGACCACAAGTAGGCAGAGAGGCAGGCAGAGAGAGAGAGGAGGAAGCAGGCTCCCTGCTGAGCAGAGAGCCAGATGCAGGGCTCGATCCCAGGACCCTGGGATCACGACCTGAGCCGAAGGCAGAGGCTTAACCCACTGAGCCACCCAGGTGCCCCCCAAGGACTGAATTTTAAATCCCATTTTATTTTATTTTGAAGATTCTGATTTTTGTTGAGAGAGCGTGCAGGCACAGGAGCCAGGGAAAGGGCAGAGAAAGGATGAGAGAGAATCTCAAGCAGCCTCTCTACTGAGCACAGAGCCCATAGCAGGGCTCCATCTCAGGACCCTGAGACCGTGACCTGAGCTGGAATCAGAGTCGGACACGTAACTGACTGAGCCACCCAGTGCCCCAAATGGTATTTTATTTTAATTAAACTTTAAAAGTTGATACTTGATTTAGTTATTGAGAAAATTTTTAATGTGTTTGGAAGAACTTAGGTATGTGGACCTACTTTTTTAACTAAGTGTTATGCAATCTAAATGCATATGATATATTTCAGATGAAAATTTAACATCTGAATTGAAATATTCTGCAAGTATAGCATCCATACTAGGTTTTGAAGCCTTAGTATCATGATATAATGGAAAAATCTCATTAATATTTTTATATCAATTATATAGTAAAATGAAAATTCAGAGATACTTGGGTTAATGAAATATATTACTAAAATTAATTTCACCTGTTCCTTTTACTATTTTAATGTAGTTCCTAGAAAATTAAAAATTATGTATGTGGCATGCATTGTATTTCTATTGCATGTACTTTCAGAGGTTTTATTATTTTAACTCTTGCATTTAGTTCTATAACCCATTTCAAGTTCAAAGGCCACTTTAACCCATGTTATGATTTTTATGGAAGCTAAGAGTATGATAAACAGAAAGCTGAGAAAAAGAATTAAATTTTTAAAAAATTTTGTAGATTTTGTCATTAGGAAATGCCACATTTTAAATATGTTAAAATATACCAGGGTACAACTTCTCAGGGATATAGAAATGATAGTGTCATTAGCTTAATCAACTAGTTAAATGTTTTCCCTTCTTTGTCTATCCTAAGCTCTCTGCTTTAAAAGTAATCTAGCAGGGTTTAGTGGTACAACAGGAAAACAGTATTGATAGAGAATTAGAAAAGATGACTACAAAAAACTACAGTTACTCTTACTTCTGAGAGCCTTAGTTGTTTTTTTTTTTTTTTTTTTTTTTGATTACTGCACCTTTATTTTTTTTTAATTTTTTATTTTTTATAAACATATATTTTTATCCCCAGGGGTACAGGTCTGTGAATCACCAGGTTTACACACTTCACAGCACTCACCAAAGCACATACCCTCCCCAATGTCCATAATCCCACCCCTTTCTCCCAAACCCCCTCCCCCCAGCAATCCTCAGTTTGTTTTGTGAGATTAAGAGTCACTTATGGTTTGTCTCCCTCCCAATCCCATCTTGTTTCATTGATTCTGCTCCTACCCACTTAAGCCTCCATGTTGCATCACTTCCTCATATCAGGGAGATCATATGATAGTTGTCTTTCTCTGCTTGACTTATTTCACTAAGCATGATACGCTCTAGTTCCATCCATGTTGTCGCAAATGGCAAGATTTCATTTCTTTTGATGGCTGCATAGTATTCCATTGTGTATATATACCACATCTTCTTGATCCATTCATCTGTTGATGGACATCTAGGTTCTTTCAATAGTTTGGCTATTGTGGACATTGCTGCTATAAACATTCGGGTGCATGTGCCCCTTTGGATCACTATGTTTGTATCTTTAGGGTAAATACCCAATAGTGCAATTGCTGGGTCATAGGGCAGTTGTTTTTTTTTTCCTATCCAACTATCCTATCTATATTAAATCTTGTGCTCTTATCATAAATCATAGGTTTCCTTCTAGTATATCGGTGGATGATTGAAGAGAAGGCATTATGAACTTGTGCTGGTTTGAGTGCAAATTCAGTCTTATTAACTGTGTGATCTTGGGCCTTAACAATTGAGTTGGTATCAGTACTACTGACTTTAGTTGTTGGGTAAGAACTAATTAAATACTGGATAGAAAATATTTGTCAGTAATTTGTATTGTTAGTGAAGGTAATTCATACAGTGAAATTTCCAGTTGCTGTTTCTTCCTAAGCTAGGGTCTGATTTTATTTTTAGAATTCCTTTTCAAGTGTCAGCATTAATGTGCATTTTTATGAATATGTATATTGTATAAATATAGCTATCGTGTTAATATAACATTCCTGGTAATTAGATAATGATCAACATCATTTGAAAAATTTCTTGTAAAATTATAAAGCCTTGCTGAATCTTGTTGGAGAAGTGTTTTGCCAAACTTTGTAAGAAAGTTTGGAAAGCATCAAGGAGTTCAAGGAGTTCACTGGCAGTACTAATGTAATCTCAGAATTTTAGACTAAAAATGTGGAAGTTATCCTTGTTTCTTCCTTATCCCTGCCGAAGGCCATATCTTGTTGAATCATCCTTCTCACGAGGTAGCATTCTCATTTATTCCATTGCCATTGCCATGTCAGCAGTATTTAAGTCTTTTTCTTTTACATCAGGACACGTATATCAAAATGAAAATTGTGGACCATTATCACTATTCAGCACAGTTCCTTAAAAGTTAACAAATATATCTAGCAAACGGTTTACTAATACTAAATTATTTATCCATTATGATCTCTTGAATTTTATTTTTGTACCATGAGACTTTTTTTTATAAGGAAAATAACACTACAGATTTCGACAATAGTAGGAAAGGTATAGTTACATAATTCCAATGTCTGAGGAAATGTCTGATAACAATACAAAAAAAACCCACCTTACTATTTGTTACTAATATTAAATAGATGTTAGTAATTTGCCTTTTTTTGTGATCATATCTCTTCTCCTCCCATCCCCTTTTTAAAGACATAAGTTATATCTAAATCAAAGATCACCAACCTTCACTTTTCCTCCCTCTTCCTAGGTTACTGCTTTCCTCAAGTTGATGTGTATCATACCCGAACATGCTTGTTAGTTTAGTATTCAGTATTATTAGGTATTGCCAAATTATTCTCCAGTCACACCAATTTATAGTCCATTTTTACTGTATTCTCTTCAATACTTAGTATCATCAGTCTGTTTGCTCATTATTGTCTTATTTTGCATTTCCCTGATTCTAGTAATTTTGAGCTTTTTATATCTACATTTATTGCCCACTCTTGTTTCCTCATTTCTTTTGAGTTTTAAAATCTTTTTTGTCGTTGATTGGTATGAGTTTTTAATGCCGAATA
This sequence comes from Mustela lutreola, assembly GCF_030435805.1. Taxonomy (NCBI): domain Eukaryota; kingdom Metazoa; phylum Chordata; class Mammalia; order Carnivora; family Mustelidae; genus Mustela; species Mustela lutreola. The sequence goes on along the minus strand of NC_081290.1, from coordinate 152,085,241 downwards.
TGATACTAGTGCTTTTTTAGTAACACGTGTTGGAAATAATTTCTCCCAATCTCTGGCTTATGTTTGCACTCTTTAATGGTATCCTTTGACAATTTTCATTTTAAACTACTATAGTCAAGTTTCTTAATCTTTCTGTTATGGTTTGTACATTTTTGTCTCTTAAGAAATTCTCCACTACCCCAGGGTAATAAAGTATTTATCCTTTTTTTGTTTTTCAATAAAAGTTTTAAAGTTTTGCCTTCATATCTTCAGTATTTAAGTCATTTGAAATTAATTTTTGTGTATGATGCAGCCTTTTTTTTTTTTTTTAATGGGTTACCAACTTCCCCAGCACCATAAATTGGAAATACCACTTTTATCATATGTCAAGCCCCGAGGTATATGTGTGTGTCTTTTCTGGACTATTTATTCCTGTTTCACTGGTCCATTAGCTATCACAGTATAATATCCACTGTTGATTACATTACAGTAAATTATAATGTCAGAAAATTTAATTCTTCTCAGTCATTTCTCTTTAATATTTTCCTAGGTAATCGTAGCCCTTGACTCTTCCATATGATTCTTAAATTTTATAAAAAGTAGGTTAGTGAAAATTGCTATTTTTTGCAACATTTTATTTTCCTTTCCAGTTAATATTATCTTTAACTAGAATTTTTAATTTTTTTCATAAACATTTTAAATTTCTTTTTTACTTTGATGGTGCATTTAATTTTTTGCCATATAAATGGTATTCTAATTTTTAACTCAGTACTCTTACTAATTGTTTGTTGCTGGCATATAAGAGCTCAGTTAATTTTGGTACATTGATTTTTGTATCCAGCAACCTTGAGGAACGCCCTTATTAGCTGTAATAGTTTGTTTTTAGAATGTCTTCTAATTATATCAGTTGTGAACAATCACTTTTTATTTCTCCATTTCTAATTATCTTTTAGTTTTCTTGCCTTATTGCATTCTATAGCATTTCCAGGTATACTGTGAGGTTTAAACAGTCATAGTGAATATCCTTGTTTTGTTCTTGACTTTAAGGAAATTGTTTCACATACTTCATTGTTAACTGTGATGTAGGATTTGGTTAGGGACCTTTTATCAAATTAAAGAAGTACTTTCCATTTATAGTTTGGTAAGAATTTTTGCCTAGAATCAATACTGTGTTTTTCAAATACATTTTCTGAATCTTTTGAGATTTGCTTTTTCCTATATTCATTTATGTGTGAATTATACTAATAGGTTTTCTGATGTTGTACCAGGAAGCAAAACCATTACACAAAAATCAATTGGCTAAAAGTTTTGTTTGTTTTTTAATGTTGTATTTGAATCAGAAACAATCTAAGTCACTTCTTTATTCCACTAGCAGGGAACTTGTTTTCTCTTTGCTCATAGATCTTCATGAGTTAGTTAAATAGACAAAGGAGAAGAAGGAAAAAATTGGTGATACCATTTGTAACTTATTTCTTTAATACTGTTGACTATAAAAAGCAGTTCCTTTATGGTGCTGTGCAGTTCTCCCAAACATATTTAAGAGCTTTTGGCATTAACTCAACCTAGAGGTTATAGGTTACATTAAAGATAATTAAAGGTAGTTCAGCAACAAAACTACTTTACAGTGAGTAAATCCTATCACTTTTTTTTAATGCAAGAGAAGATGCAACAAAAAAATTATTGCTATGATGGACTATAGACCAATTTAATAATTTAATTTATTTGAGACTTTTGCTTTATCTTACATTAACTAGCTAACTAATTTTCTTTGTTTACTACTAGATTATAAATTCAAACTACATTCTTATCAATTCTAAGTAGGGCCTTTTAGAGCACATCAAAAAAAATTTTTTTTTTATCCTCTCTGACAATCCCTTTTTCTCTGCGTAGCATGGTTAAGAGTATTCTTTCTGGATCTCACTGTCCTGGATTCAACCCTAGGACAGCTCTTACAGCTTTAGAACCATGTGCAAATTTCATAATCTCTTCATTTGTAAGATAGGAATACATCTCCTACCTCATAACATTCTTAGGAAGATTAAAGGAATTAAATGTAAAGTTCTTGCAGAGTGCCTGACACTGCATAAACACCATATCTTAATAACTGTGTATGTTATAATTATTTTTAAACAGAACCAGACAATAGGAGAATATATATGATATTTCGGTCCATGGTTCTTTCTGCAAAAGACCATGGCTTTATTCCTCAGAGCCAATTCACTATAATTCAGTTTGCCATGACCATATTGCCAAGTTTAACAGATGTACTAATTTGCTAAATCTTTTGTTTTGTTTTATGAAGTTTTCATTGTTTTATGAACAATTCATACTGCTTTTGAAGATTTCTGTGAGGTTAAGTTGGTTGGTCATTATTTTGTCTTCATAGCAGCTTTTTTTTTTTTTTAAGATTTTATTTATTTATTTGACAGAGATCACAGGTAGGCAGAGAGGCGGGCGGGGGGAGGCAGGCTCCCAGCTGAGCAGAGAGCCCAATGCGGGGCTCGATCCCAGGACCCTGAGATCATGACCTGAGCCAAAGGCAGAGGCTTTAACCCACGGAGCCACCCAGGCGCCCCCTTCATAGCAGCTTTTAAAAATATTAGAATTGCTGACCCCTGAGGTCATGATATGAGTCTTTTCAGTAATAGATTTAATATTCAGAAACATAAATCCAAAACCCTCAAGGGCTATGTACCTCAGTGAAAGGAGTGCTAGAAAAATACCATTTACTTGCTCAAGAGGTCAGTAGGGAAGATTGTCTCTGCAAGGAGCTTGAGCCAGTGCTTTGAGAGTGTTAAAACTCTGATTTATATTAAGCTCCTTTATATAGTTATAGATAGTCAAGCTGAGAAATCAACATAAAAATTGATCTAAAGATGGTGATAGTTCTTGGGACCTGGCCCAATGCTTCTGCATAGAATTTACATAGATATAGATCCACTGAAGGTGGTCTTCCAAAATTTTAAAACAACAGATGAACAACAAATGAAATCCACTGTGCGATTCAGCAGGTATAACAAGACTCCTAAGAACTTCAGAAAATTGTATAACCTGCTGGAGAGTCTAAAATTAATGTTAAAGTGATTAAAGACATATATGGAGATATCAAACCTATGAAAAGAAGAAAATGCTATCTTTTAAAGAGCTATTTATTAAACTTATTTTTAAGTAATTTCTCTGCTCAATGTGAGACTCAACTCACAATCCCGAGACAAGAGTTGCATGCACTACCAGCCAGATGCCCACAAGATGCTTTTTTTTTTTTTTTTTCCCAAAGAGAAACTCTAAGAATGCCAAGGTGGCTCAGTCACTTAAGCATCTAACTCTTGGTTTCAGCTCAGGTCATGATCTCAGGGTTGTGAGATTAAGCCCCATGTCAGGCTTCATGCTCATCACAGAGTCTACTTAAGATTCTCCCCCTCTCTCTTTGTCCTTCCCTATCCCCACTCACTCTCTCTCTCTTTCAAAAAAAAAAAAAAAAAAGTTAAAAAGAGAACTTCTAGAAATGAAAAACAGACACTGAAAAGAAAATTTCAGTAGAGGGTTTAAATAGCAGATTTGACACTACTGAAGAAAGAACTAGCTAGCAAACCGTAAGGTAGAGCTGAGGAAAGTATCCAGAATTCACAGAGCTCAAAAAGCAAAATACGAAAGGATAATTTAGTCACAGAGATGGAGAGTAAAATGAAACATTACAACATACACTTAATAGGCATTTCACTAGTAGAAACTAGAAAGAATGGGAGAGACAATATTCAAAATTATAATAGCTGGCAGGTTTTTTACAGTTCTGAAAGACAAGTCCTTGTATGTTAGAAGCATAAATCAAAAAGAAAGTTATACCTATGTAAATTTTAATGAAAGATCAGAACATTAATGGCAAAGAAAAGAATTTAATTGCAACCTGTAATGGAACACCAGTTAGACTGGCAGCAGATTTCCCATTAGCAAATAGATGCCAGAAGACAAGTTGGATATTTATGTCCTTAGTGTTCTGAAGTAATTTGCTGTCCTGTAATTCTGCTTCCATCACTGTTGAGAAGTAAAGTTAAAATTAAGAAATTTTCAGACCAGTAATGACTAAGAGTTAACCTTCTGAACACCATCACCGAAGGCAATATACTAAGGGATGTAATTCAGGAAGAAGGGAGTTGAATCCAAAAGGAAGAAATGGGTATAAAAAAAGGATTGGTGAGCAAAGATCAGTTAAAATGTTGGCAAATAATCATTAACTGTGAAAAATAGTATAAAATCATTGACTCAACAGTACTAATGTTAAGACATATCTTTCCTTCATTTACATAGCATCAGGTAAGAACAAAGCAGTGAGAATTAAACCATGACACAGTGCTTTAATCAGGGCACTGATTAATCTGTTAAACTAAATTCCCTTTCCTTTGAAATTTCTTTTATCTAGTCAAAGGAATATGGCAGTTGCCTTCACGTGAATTTGACTGTGATAGGGAATACTTTTGTACATATCTTAGTTAGCAAAGCTTCATTAACTTGTGGATAGCTTCCATAATAGAAAAAAGTGAATAAATAACTAAAATTCAGTAAACCAAAAAATAACCGTATAACCATATGACTGAGAAATACAGATGGAATTAGAAGAAATAGCTAGAAAAGTCAAAAGTAGTTAGCTTTCAGAATGGAACTATGAGATTTTTTATAGCTTATAAGACTTTTTGATTCACTGTTAACTGTGTATGTGTGAAATTTCACTTAAAATACCGTGTCAGACAATGATTCACCAAAGGAAAAATACTGGTAATAATACTGACTCTTATTTACCTAGTAGTGAAGCTTCAAAATATATAAAACAATATTTGACAAAATTATAAATTGACAAGTTTTTCTCTCCTAAGACTCAAGCAAGTAAGAGTATGGGAGATTTAAGTAAGGTAATAAAGTTAATCTGTTCTGTATACACAATTAGATTATGTCTTTCCAATTTCCATTGATAATTGGATCATTTGTAAAAAATCAACTATTTAGAGTGCACAGAGTCATAAAGCAAATTTAAATAACGATCCAAGAAGTAATATTCAAATTCCATTCTCTGATCATAATAAAATTAGAAGTCAGTAACCAAAAGATAATCATTACTGCCTGTATATTTTGAGATTAAACCAAACACACTTGTAAGCAGTTTGTGACTCAAAAAATAAATCACAACGAAAATTACATAGTATTTAGAAATGCATACATTGAAAACACAATATAAACTTGTAAAACACATCCAGGGCATCACTTACACGGCTGTTTGTAGCCTGAATACGTATTTTAATCAGCTACACATCCAACTGCAGAATTTTTTTTTTTTTAAGATTTTATTTATTTATTTGACAAAGATCACAAGGAAGCAGAGAGAGAGAGAGGAAGGGAAGTAGGCTTCCTGTCAAGCAGAGAGCCCAATGCGGGGCTCGATCCCGGGACCCTGGGATCATGACCTGAGCCGAAGGCAGAGGCTTTAACCCACTGAGCCACCCAGGCGCCCCCAACTGCAGAAATTTTTAAATGTAGCAGTTTAACAAACAGAACAAGGGGCGCCTGGGTGGCTCAGTGGGTTAAAGCCTCTGCCTTTGGCTCAGGTCATGATCCCAGGGTCTTGGGATCAAGCCCCATATGGGGCTTTCTGCTCAGTGGGGAACCTGCTTCCTCCTCTTTCTTTCTGCCTGCCTCTCAGCCTACTTGTGATCTCTGTCTGTCAAATAAATAAATAAAATCTTAAAAAAAAAAATAAAAATTAAAAAAAACAGAAAAATAAAATAGAGCAAAAATTAAATAGAAATTAGAAAGCAAAAAAACACTTGGGGCGCCTGGGTGGCTCAGTGGGTTAAGCCGCTGCCTTCGGCTCAGGTCATGATCTCAGGGTCCTGGGATCTAGCCCCGCATCGGGCTCTTTGCTCAACTGCTTCCTCCTTTCTCTCTGCCTGCCTCTCTGCCTGCTTGTCATCTCTCTCTGTCAAATAAATAAATAAAATCTTAAAAAAAAAAAAAAAGAAAGAAAGCAAAAATACACTTATTGATAGCTGGATGGTTGCTTATGAACTAAGGAAGAAAATATTTTAAATTGTAAAGGAAGAAAAAAATAAAATTAATAGAGAAAATACTGCATTGCTCCTGGCTCAGAGAAATGTTGTGACATGTTAAACATGGCAAGGGTGGGTCAGCCAGGTGGCTCAGTGGGTTAAGCTTCTGCCTTCCGCTCAGGTCAAGATCTCAGGGTCCTGGGATTGAGCCCCTCATCTGGCTCTCTGCTCAGCAGGGAGCCTACTCTCCGTGCCTCCCCCCCTCCCCCATCTGCCTACTTGTGATCTCTCTCTTTCTCTCTCTCTGTCAAATAAATAAATAAAATCTTTAAAAAAAGAAAGAAAATGGGAGGGGCACCTGGGTGGCTCAGTCAGTTAAGCATCTGTCTTCACCTCAGGTCATGATCCCAGGGTCCTGGGATTGAGCCCCACATGGAGCTCCCTGCTCAGCAGGGAGTCAACTTCTTCTCCCTTTCCTGCTGCCCCTCCCCCAGCTTGCGCACTCACCATGCGGTCTCTCTCTCTCAAATGAATAAATAAAAAATATTTTTAAAAATATTTTTTTTAAATGGCAATATTCCCTAAATTAACATATAGATTGAATGTAGCCTCCATTGACATCCTTGGGAAAATGTGTCTTTAGAACTGAAGTCTAGTCATTCTAACTTACTTGAAAATATTGTAAAGTATAAACATTATAGCATTAGAAGTAAAAATAAAAAACAAGCCCCATGGACAAAACAGAGGCTTCAAAAATATAAACTGCTATAGGACTTGGAGGTGTAGGTTACAAACTAAGGATAACTTAAAGGTGAAAGGAGTCACCTTTCATGAATTTTGCTAGGGCATTGAGGAATATGGGCTTAGGCTTTTTGTCCCAGTTATGGATAAGAGATTAATTTAAGACTATTTATGAAAACAATATTTTCAGAGATCAGTTGTTTGTCACCATAATAACTATTGTGAAATGTGTTAATATCAAAAGAAAAGCAGCAAAGAAAGAATATAGTTGTTAAACTCATCCATGTTGAGTCATGAGCATTTGTTATACTAATTTTGCTTACTTGTATGTTTGAAACTTCCCACAATTTATTTAATGAAAGTGAAGAATGGGAAAAATATGTAGTATGTTTAACTGAAAAAAAATTTTATCGAAAAATAAATGCTTATATATATATATCTATATACACACATACATATATATAAGTTCCATAAGCATATATATGTAGATATATATACATATATTGCATAACCACATTCCATTTATTCCATATTAAAAGGAGATCAACAGGGAGACAAGTAAATGTTGATAGTAAATCTTTACACAGAAAAACCTGCAGCTTTGTTACTAGTTAGGAATAAAACTAACAGGAAAGCATTGCTCTGAGTTTATTAAGCTAGAAAAAGATTTTAAAACCTTATATTAGCTAGATTACTCATTTCTGTACTCGGTAGTGACTGTCTCTTCCTAGAGGGAAAACTAGCAATAGAAAGTATTTATAAAATTACTCACTCACTTTACCTAGTCTGTGGGATACACAAGTGTCTGAGACATTAGTGAATGCTAATATAGAATAGAATTTCTTCTCTAAAATGCTGTAAATTTAGGTGACCCTCCCAAATATAGGTGGCCTTTTCAGCCCTTTAATTGTTCTGTGACAACTAGCAGTTAACACATACTACAGGTCAGGTAGTTTCCATGCTTTCAGTCCTCCCAGCTTGAGGAGAGTAGCTTCTATTACGGTATCTTAGAGATGGGGGAACTCAGTCTTTGCAGAGTGAAGCGATTTTCCCCACATCACGCATTAATAATGAGCTCACTCGGGATTTGAGCCCAGGCAGTCTTACTTCAAACCCCCTGCTTTTTGAATCATTTCTCCAAACTCCTCTCAAAATGAAAGCCATGTATCAAGTAGTTGACTTTTCCTGTGTAGGGCCATTTAATTGCTTCAGGATAGCTACTACTAATATTTCAGCTTCATTTTAGTATAGATTCTAGATGGTTTTGACCATAATTCTGATGGGAATAAGCAGTGAAACAGATCTTCTGATATATAACTGATGACATTGTAAATAGGTACAGCCTTTTTTGGAAAGCATTTTGGCAGCATATTTCAGGAGCCATAAAATGCTCATATTTTTTGACCTAGTTAATGCCACTTCTGGGAATCTTCTAAAGAAATAGTCTAATATGGAAAAAGCCATAAGCACTAAAGTGATCACCACAGCCATGTTTGTAATAGAGCAACTGGAAGCAACTCTTAAATGTTCATCAGTAAAGGAATGATTAAACACACCATGGTACATTTACTTAGGCAGCCAATAAAAATGAAGTGTGATGCAACATAGACAAAACAGAGTCATCTTGAGCTTTCAAAGCAGCATACAGCTGTATGTTCACTAAAATTACAGCTTTTACAAATAAGAAAAAAGACGGAGGGGAGCCTGGCTTGGTCAGGTAATCTTCTGCTGTTGGTTCAGGTCATGATCTTGGGGTCCAGGAATCAAGCCCTGTATCCGGCTCCCTGTTCAGTGGGGAGACTGCTTTTCCTTCTGCCCCTTACCCCGCTCACGTTCTCTCTCACGCACACTGTCACTCAAATAAATAAATAAAATCTTTAAAAAAGAAGATGGCATAGAACAGTGGTTGTGGGTGATTATTTTTCAGGCTTTTTGTAATACAGATTTATTACTAGTTTTAAGATTTAAGTCACATGATTACTTAATGTTTTTGTGTATTCATCTCCTAACCTTGACTAGATTATGAGCTGCGTGTTTAAAAAGAGCATCACTGGACACAGGCAAACTTCAAGCACCTTGTAGGTGCCTCATTTGCTGGTTGCGTGAACCTCCGCCAGTCAGTCAGTCTCAGCTGACTCATTTGACCCATGAAGTGAGCGGTGCAATTTGCAAGACATGAGTGGAATCTTTGGAGTGAGGAGACCTTGCTGTATGTCTTTGGCTCTTAGACAAGTGGCTCAAACTTTGTAAAGCTCAATTTCCTCATCCATAAAAATGGAGCTAGTGAGATCAAGGTCTGGCACTCCCTTAGTAGAAGCTCTGAAAATGTTCCTTCCATTTAGTCACAGCCCTTACAAAGTGCTCCTCACCTTTCTTTATCCTTATGTGACAAGAACAAATACAAAGTCTTCAGCTAACTCCTTTTGAGCAGCTTTTACATGTCCATCTTCTGGCATAACTTGTTATCTATAATTTAGAGTTAAGGATGAAGGACAAAAAGCTTTGTCATTCAGCGTGGCCCAGAAAGTTTTCAGTTTTGTATTAGTCTTTTTTTCTTCCAACTGTACAAGTGTAGGTAAATGGTCATTGTCAAATACTTGGAAAATACAGAAAGCTGGAAGAAGAAAATGATACCATAATCTTTCCACCTAGAAGTAACCATTATACATTTCATTTTATTTCTTCTTAATTATTTCTGAATATCAGATTTTTTTAAAAGAGAAATAGAGGAAAGCTCTTATTAGAACATTTGTTATGTTTGGGGCAAGTTTAATATGATGTTTGTGTTTGTTTTGAGATAGTTTACCTTCAGTAAGTTACTCTTATATAGGGATAAAGACCAAGCTAGCAATAAGGAAACAGATAGAGGATGGGGATGGGGATTGTTCTGTCTTAATTAGTAGGACAGGTGTTTTGGTTTTTTTCTGTATTTCTGATACCTGCCAAAGAATGAACTTAGGTAAAGTCTAACTACCCAAATCATGCTTCCTGGACTTTTTTTTTTTTTTTTTAAGGACAGTTCCAATTTTAAATAGCTTGTGATGTTTTCTTCATAGTTATCCTGTACTTTTTCAGACCATGAGCTGTGAATTTTGGTTTGGAAAATATAGTCATCATACATAAACTTGAAATAAAGAAAAAGCTTACAGAATAACCACAATTTCTTGGCTCTTGTCCTTATCATTTTTAGAACATGCAATTTTTAAAAATTATCAGTCCCTGTAATATCCTCTGGAGAAAAGGAGGAAATGTATCCAGTGACAGAACCAACAGAGCAGCAAATACCTAGAAAGACAGCCTGAGCTACTGTGGCCATGTGGGGCCAGGCATTGATGTCACATTACCGTAACTTGTGTTGGACTTGTACTAAAATCAGAAAGGACTTGTACTTGTTGAGGGATTGAGAGCATTGATCCCTACGTTTAGGGACTTTGCTGTGCAAGGGTGGCTTCTACAGGATGACTGTAAGAGTAGGGGAAAAGGTCTTTTCCCTCTTTCGTTTCTTTTCTTCAGAGCAGCAATAGAATTATGAAAGGTGACAGGGTACATCCCATATAAATAATTTTCAGTGTGGCATATCTGTCATTCCCACTACATCGAGGAGGACATGAGAAATGTTCGAGGTCAGTGTATTGTCTTGCCTCATCACTCTCCTTTGAATATGCTGCTGTGGCTTGTGCCCCTTTGACTGCTGAGGTCTGCTGCCCCAGGCTAGAGATTCTTGATTAGTTGGGAGTAGGTGTCCCTCATTCCTGTTTAAGTATCTGCACATCAGGGAAGTCACTTGTCCTTTTGAGTCATTTCTTCTGACAAAGATGGACCGTAACTGCTTACTGATCCTTGGCTTATTAGCCCTTTCCAGTCACTTCCTCTTTGAGGAAAATCACTTGACCTCTTCACAGGAGAAAAGCTAACCTATAGCACTGTTTGAGGATCCAGCTTGGACCTTAATGGACCTCTATAGCTTAAGGCAGTACTTAGGTATATTGGGACAGTGAGGATTTGGAAATGTCCTGTGGGGGGTTGGGGCAGGGGCAGATAACTAAACCGTGTAAACTTTCTACTTAGAATAATTTTGGTCCCTCCAAAAGTGTGCTTGCCTGAGATAGGACTCCGTGCCCTATGAAAAATTATGACATGAGCCTTTTGAACTGCTGAGGGAAGTAGTAGCCAGAAGCTGCAAAGAAAGTTAGCTGAGTTTACACACTGTTCTTATAAGAGAAGTGATCAGTTTTACTTAATTCACTGGACTCTTTAGACTTTTTCTATAATTGATTATTGTTAAAAATGATTTAATTTTTTTCAGTATTGCCTGTCGGGGCACCCGACCTTACCGTGCAATGTGCTCAAATTCAAATCAACTACCATTATGTTGGACTGTGGACTGGACATGACTTCCACTCTCAATTTCCTTCCTTTGCCGCTTGTTCAGAGGTATGTGCTGCTGCATCTGGGACAAAATGAGCTTTAGTTTGTTGAAAAATGGTGCTGCCTAGCATAAAGATTACCAGTACCTTGTGTGTTGTCCTTAGTTTACTTTGTTCACTTAAAAATGTTCTTCATCAGAATTATTTCTTTGGCTGGGTTGATGGAAAGTGTTATATTGATTTATTGATTGACTTCTTTATTATAACTTCTTCTGAGCATCTGTAAAATGTTCCTGCAACTGCTCTGTGCAAGTGAGGTCATGTATATTTCATCTTTCTTGCTAATTCATGTAAGAGCTGATAAATGGTCAACTGATGAGCCCAAGAATTGAATTTTAGAATCATTTAACTGCCTTTGCAGGGACTTGACATCACAGAGCCTGACATTTCTTTCTGATAAGTATCTATGTGTTATTTTCATAATAGGTATAGATATCATGGAATCACATATGAAGCCAAAGTCCTTGTCTTAAAACAGATTACCCAAAACCTATAGTCACCATTGTTTACTCTTCCTATGACTTTGTCTAAAAAATTGTTTTCCCAGCTTGCTGCTAAATTGAAATTTGTAAGGGAGGTAACTTAGAGAAGCAAATATATTTCCAGTAACAAAAAGTATTTTCACATAGGAGAGACAGAAAAGCTATCGAAAGCAGATTTAAGAGCTTAAAAGCATAGCAACCTGGGCAAACCCTAATATATCTCATTCATTTCTGAAGACATCACTGTGTGCAATGATTATTCATAATGATAATCTTCTAGAGAAAGTATAATTAAAACTCAACCTTTGATTTTCTTTCTGAGATAAGGGACATAATAAGGTGAAGGGGACAGAAGGAATTCTAGATAATTTCAGATTACATTTTATGCAAAGCTGATAAAATTCAGTTATCACACCCAACACTTAGAAATACATTTATTATCTACAGATATTATCTGTCTATATATATAATTACAGTTGCTTCAGAAACTGTAGGTATCATATTTCTGTAAAAAATGACTGACAGGTTATTTCTTACTGAAATAGTCTGATATTATTGTCTGGTTCCCCCCAGAGATTACAGTTTTAATTTATTTTGTGTTTATTAAGAATCTGCACTGTGCTGGACCAGAGGATACAGATGTAAATAAGACAACTTTCCTTTCCTCATGGAGCTTTTATTCTGTTGGGAAGGAAGTATTCCACAGCCAAAGACTTCATTACACTTGTTTTAAGAGAACAACTACATGCTTGTGATAATTATTAAAAAAAAAATTTTAGGGCGCCTGGGTGGCTCAGTGGGGTAAGCCGCTGCCTTCGGCTCAGGTCATGATCTCAGGGTCCTGGGATCGAGTCCCGCATCGGGCTCTCTGCTCAGCAGGGAGCCTGCTTCCTCCTCTCTCTGTCTGCCTGCCTCTCTGCTTACTTGTAATCTCTCTCTGTCAAATAAATAATAAATAAAATCTAAAAAAAAAAAAAAAAAAAAAAAAAAAAAAATAAATAAATAAAAAAAAAATTTTAAATAAGGTATTACAAGAGTTTCCTAAAGGGGGCTTGCACACTATGCAAGGTCATGAGTTATCTTGCTGCTCCAGTCCTGAACTGGGCAGGCAGTTCTTCTTAGCTGCATATTTTCCCTTTCCTGTTCATTCTTGTCTTTACCTAATTCTTTATTCTCACTGACTCAGCATTGGAATCCTCCATTCTCTTCCCCTTATCATTGTTCTTCTGTCAGAGGGAAGTTACGCTAGTGGGATGATTGGCAGCCCATATATATAGTTCCTTACAAAAAGTATTTTCTGTTGCTCAGGCCAGAAACTTTGGAGATGGTCTTAGCTAAAATAGTACCCCCAGTCCCTTCCTAACCCCTTGTCCTGCTTTATTTTTCTTCCTGGTACTTAAACTATTACATTATATGTATGTATTTACTTTATATATTATTTATTTTCTCCACTAGAAGTTTTTTAAGGGCAGGGATTTTTTCTGTTCCCTTCACTGAATCCCCAGGGCCTAAAATAGTTCTTGGCATGTAGTAGCTACTCAGTTAAGATATGTCATATGAATGAATCCTTTTATCTTCTCCAGATTCCAACCCTTCTTGATAGCAGTTTCGCTTTTAATTGTAATCTTTTCTTTATCTTGAACCTTTTCATCTTGATTCAGTTCTTCCCATTTAATTATGCTTGGTTATTTCTAACTTAGTATTTTAAAAAAAAATTTTTTTTTAAGATTTTATTTATTTATTTGACAGACAGAGATCACAAGTAGGCAGAGAGGCAGGCAGAGAGAGAGAGGAGGAAGCAGGCTCCCTGCCGAGCAGAGAGCCCGATGCGGGACTCGATCCCAGGTCCCTGAGATCATGACCTGAGCTGAAGGCAGCGGCTTAACCCACTGAGCCACCCAGACACCCCTAAAAAAAAATTTTTAACCTTCTCCCGACTCTACTTTCCCCTTCAACATTACTAACTCCTCTCCAGTCTGTGATTTGCCCATATCACCTATCAGAATGCTGCTCTCTAGAGTCACCAGTGACTTCTATGTCACTAGATGCAGTGACACAGTTCTCATCCCACTTGGCCCTTTGGCAGAACTGTCCTCCATTATCATGCATTTCTGCTTTTCCTCTTTTCTGACTCTTTTTTTCTATCTGCTTTGGAGATTGACCTTTCTCTAACAATAGTCACATATCAGAATTCTTCAATATCCAGTGCTTGGCCATCAGATTCTCCATCAAAGGAATTTCCTAAGTGCTCAGGGCTTTGATAATCATCTAAACAATAACCTACAAATGTGTGTCTTTAGTTACTAATGTTCTTCTGAGTTCTAGATTCATGTACCCAAAATGCCTGCTGAGTTTCTTTCTCTCCTTGGATGTGCTTTGAAGGTTCTTCAAAACTCAGCATGCCCCAACCTGAGCCCATGAGTAGACTTCATTCAGAAGAGGAGAGAAAACCCTCCCAGACCTAGGTTTCCTCCACAGTGTACCCTATCTTAGTGACTGACATGCTGATATGAGAGCGAGAAAATTGGAAAGTAACTTAGATGTGCCACTCTTTCTCTTTGCCCATATCCAATCCTATATGAAGCCTTGTTATTTTTACCTTCTCAAAGACCCTGGAATCCAGTCTTTTCTCTTTAGTCCTCCTGTAGGCATGACCATCTTTATAGGCATAACTGTCAATGCCTAGTCAGTTTCTTCAGTCCTGAACCTGCCCTTGTCTGAATCCAGAGCCATTTTTGTGTAACTTTTTTATTTGAAATCATTTCAGATTTATAGAGAAGTTGCAAGAATAGTACAAACAACTCTCAATTACCCTGGTTAATATTTCATCACATGTATTTTATCACTTTCTCTTGATATGTATGCACGCATACAATTTTTCTGACTCATTTGAAAGATTTACTTTTACTGCCTAAATACTTGAGGGCCTATTTGCTAAGAAAAAGGCAATTATTTTATATTACCACAGTACACTAATCAAAATCAGTGAATCAAAATAATTCGCACGGACACTGTGCTAGTATCTAAGCTGTATACCTCTTTCATATTTCCCAAGTTAGACCAGTTTTATTTCACTATAATGCCTTTTATAGCAAAAAAGAATAGCAGTACTGGTCCAGGATTCAGTCCAGGTCACAGATTGCATTTAGTTATCCTGTCTTTAGTCTCCATTAATCTGTCATTTTTAGAAGTATGGGTTAATTATTTTATATAATGTCTTTCAGTTTGGGTTTGTCTGATGTCTCCTCATGTTTAGGTTGGGGTTATTTTGATAGGAATACCACACAAATACTCATATATATTATCAGATTGTACATGATGTCCATTTTCTTCAGAATCATCTTTTAGAAATATACATCTAATCTTGTCTCTCACCTGTTTAAAACCTTTCAGTGGTTTTCATTGGTCTCGGGATAAATACCAAGTTCATCTTGGCATATTATGGTTTATGCTTACCCCTGTAGTATCTCACTTTTTATTTCCTTTCAGTTTCAGAGAAAGCCTCTCTCCTGCTCGGGAGCAGTCACGCAAATTTTTCCTTCAGCCATAAAGGCTCTTTTCCCCCTCCTGCAACCCCCCTTCCCTTAGACTACTTAGCAAGAGCCTTTATGCCTCCAATTTCTATATAGAAAGGATCTAGAGATAGCGCCTGGTTGGATGTGGTGAGAGAGGGTAAATGGGCCTCTTCTTTTTTTTTTTTCCCCCAAAGATTTTACTTTTTTTTTTTTTTCATTTTTTATTTTTTATAAACATACAATATATTTTTATCTGTGAATCGCCAAGATTTTACTTTTTTATTTGACAGAGAGACCGCGAGAGAAGGAACACAAGCAGGGGGAGTGGGAGAGGAAGAAGCAGGCTCTGAGATCATGACCTGAGTGGAAGGCAAATACTTAAGGACTGAGCCATCCAGGCACCGTAAATGGGCCTCTTCTTGAAACTTCATTTGAATAACCTTCTATGTAAGATGTCCAGGACAAAGGTTGGTCAGAATGACTTGGAGGAAAGTATAGGCCTTGTAGCTGTCTTTCTCTCTTCCTGCCAAACTTTGCCCTTTGACTTAGTTTCCCCTTTAATCTAGAACTGTCTAGATCTCAATCATCATAGACCCAGAGAAGTCTTTTGATGCTGCCTTGACCAGTCCCTCTTTAGGGAACTTTGGACTAGACTGCATCATCATTTTTAACATCTGGTGCTCTTCTTGTGTGATTACTCAGGAGGACAAGTATGTTGTGTTCATGGTCACATCACCAGTACCTACATGCCTGACACATAAAGAAAGATTCATTATTGAATGAGTGAAAGTGAACACCTCATTCTCCTGCAGTACTATTATTACCACATGTTGAGGCTATTGCCTCCCTGTTCCCTCTTTATGGAAAACCTCCTCCACCCTCACCTCCTAATTCCTATTCCCAGCTCTCCCACAGCACCCCATGCTGTCAAAGGTGCCCTTTCTGTATGAACCCGTAACATTTCTGCTTACCCCATCATAGCTTTTATTTTATTCTGTTGTGATTGCTTTTTACCATTTCCCTGTACTAAAGTGCACACTCCTGAAACTCGAGGGTTATTTTACATACTGTCATATCCTTGCACTTTGTATACTTTGTTCAGAGTAAGCTTTTACAAATATTTTTTGAATGAATAAATGTAGTCATGCCTCTTACATTCTTTCCTGATTATAAAAGTAATGCATTTCAAAGTAAGAAGCTGGAAAAATGAAAAGTTAAAAGAGAAAATGAGTTGCATATCATGTTTTTTCTACCTTCCATTATTTTTTTAGGCTATAGATTATTTTTAAATGCTTTAGGCTATTTATTTACTTATGAGAATATTTTATCTATTTTTTAAAAAAATAAGTGGGAAAGGGGATTTAGTAGTATAGATATGTCATGGAGATGAATAGTACTGCATAAGGAATATGGTCATTAATATTGTAATAATGTATGGTGATATCCAGTGACTACAGTTATCGTAGTGAGCATTTAGTAATGTATAGAATTGTTGAATCACTGGGGCGCCTGGGTGGCTCAGTGGGTTGAGCCTCTACCTTCGGCTCAGGTCATGATCCCAGGGGCCTGGGATCGGGTCCCGCATAGGGCTCTCTGCTCAGCAGGGAGCAGGGAGCCTGCTTCTCCTCATCTCTCTCTCTGTCTGTCTCTCTGCCTATTTGTGATCTCTCTCTCTGTCAAATAAATAAATGAAATCTTTAAAAAAAAAAAAAAAGAATTGTTGAATCACTATGTTGTATACCTAAATCTAATGCTGTATGTCAATTGTACTTTAATAGTGTAAAATAAATAGCAGATCTTGTATACATGTGTTTTGGACTATAACATTTTTAATGGCACTTTTCCCTAAGAAATTATTGTTAATAAGAGATGGAAAGATGTTTTATCCATAATCATAATTTTTCTAATATATTCACCTATCATATTTTTTTTTATTGTGTTATGTTAGTCACCATACAGTACATCACTAGTTTTTGATGCAGTGTTCCAAGATTCATTGTTTGCATATAACACCCAGTGCTCCATACAGCACGTGCCCTCCTTAATACCTATCAGCGGGCTCACCCATCCCCTCATTCCCTTCCCCTCTAAAACCCTCAGCCTATTTCTCGGAGTCCACTAGGAGATGGAAAGATTTATCATCTATAATCATAATTTTTCTAATATCTTCACCTCCCGTTTTTTATCTAAGTAGATTTCTGTAGAGACTTCTGCCTCCTAATTTTAAAAAATTTACACAGTTGAAGGCCCCTGGGTGGTGCCATCAGCTAAGCATCCAACTCTTGGTTTCGGCTCACATCATGATGTCAGAGTCGTGAGATCAATTCCCATATCAGCTCCACACTGGGTGTGGAGGCTGCTTAAGATTCTCTCACTCTCCTTTTGCCCTCTCCAGCCCCCATGTGCACATGCACGCTTGCACACTTGCTCTCTTAAAAAAAAAAGTACACAGTCACATTCTGTAATACTAAAAACAATGTAATAAATCCCTTCCCCTTTGGTAACTTAAAAGTATACGGACTCTATGATGTAGTCATTAACTGATCAGAACTCAGTCACCAAATATTTTTATCTCTGTTGTCAGCATCCCTTTGCCATTGGTGACATGTTTCTGTGGCACTTCATCTGTGGCACTGTTGTTACAACATGGTCATTGCTCTTCTTTGAGCAATCAGTCCCATCAACTGGCAGTCTCTCAAATCCAGAATAACTACAGGTGTTTTGTAGAAGGCTTTGATGTTATTTTAAAAAGCGCTTAACAAGAACTAAAACTACAGTATCTGAGGGGCTCCTGGCTGGTTCAGTTGGAGGAGCATGTGACTCTCACCTCAGGATTGTAAGTTAACAGCCCTACGTTGGCTGTAGAGATTACTTAAAAATAAAATCTTTAAAAACAAAACAAACCTACAGCATCTGAAAATTTTGCTTTTTACACACTTATTGTCGGATGAACAGTGTAGCATTCTAATCAATTGTTGGTAGACAGCTAACTGAATCAGTCATCTGTAATTTGAAGGCTGATTTGTGGGTGTATGATAGGGAACAGACAGAATATCATGTCCTGTGATCCAGTTCTCGTTATAAAGGGAAGTGGATATTTACAGCCTTCCTTTAGAGAATTAGTGTGCATGAAATGAGAGCAGTATTCACGTTGTTTTGTCATTATACTTTCATTTGAGTGCTTGGTTTTTTTATTTGATCTGACAGTAAATATATTTTTCAACAAGTCTGGAAGTGAAGACATCCAAGTCTGAAAGAAGACATACATGTAACTATGAAATGAGATGGGAATTAAACAGCTAATGATAGAATATTTTTCTGAGAGGCTAGAGCAGAAAGCTCCCAGAGTTTAAAAAACAAGTTTATCAGGTATAACTTATACAAACCAAATTTACTCTGCTACTGGTAGTTTTCATTCCCAAGTATGAAATCCAAAATTCTCACTTTTTGATAAATAAAGAGCAAAATGTAAATAGAGAATAGAGGCAAGGGACCTGTGGGACTTCATTATCCTTATATTCGTACAACTTTTCTGTAAGTTTGGAGTTACGACAAAAAAGTTATCCCCCAAATTCCTATTTTTTTTTCTAAAATTAGATGAATATGTATTTTATGCAAGTTTTTAACCTTCCTTGAAGATTGGAAAATAGTCACAATATTTATGGGTTTTTTTAAGATTTCATTGATTTGAGAGCGAGCTAGCGAGCACAAGCAGGCAGAGCAGCAGGCAGAGGGAGAGGAGAAACAGACTCCCCACTAAGCGGGGAGCCCAACATGGGGCTCAGCCTGAGCCCAAGGCAGGCATTTAACCGACTGAGCCACCCAGGCACCCCAATATTTATATTTCTATTTGACTTTCATACCCTTTCACCTAACTACAAAGTCAGAACTTGATAAAAAACTATTTTGGCAAGAGGATGAGGGACTGTATACTAACTTAATTTCTGATATGGAGTCTTTCAGTCCCACGCCATTACTTTGCCCTTACTTTCACTTTACAAACTAATTTTGGGATGAAGTGCTAACATCCTCTTGCCATCCAGCTTGTACTTCCGATGTGCCTTTCTTCACATAACACCTTGGTCATTAAGTTTTTCTTTTTATCAGCATTTTTTCCCCTAAGTTATTTGCATTTTCAGCCTTCAGCATAATTCTAGTCAACTAATAGCATACACTCAAATCCTGAGATTGCCAGAAGTGAATGATTTCTGAATCTGGACTTTTTTAATGTAACATATATGTGAAATTAGCCTCATCTTCTGGAGATTATTCTACCAATGTATGTTGTCACTTTGTAATACTTAGGAGAACTAGGTTTATTTTCCGGAATTAGAAACCCAAGCCACAGGTGAGAAGTGACTAATATCTTTATAAACAGTGAATCCAGAATGTGGACTTGACTGAAATTCAGGTATTTTTATTTGCCTTGAATTCAGGCTGATAAGCAGCTAAGTATTCTTGTCAGAGCACCTGACCCCAGCTGCGTCTGTTTTCTCATCCACAATATGATGTTCCCGTTCAGCCCTCCCCTCAGGCTTATTGTCAAGCACAAGCAAGGGGCAGTCAGGGGCAGTCACTGGGAAACGATAAAATGTTGTATTGTCTCATCTTTCTTTTTTCTCTTTATTATTCTGCATAAGAGTCTTTTAATTTTCCCAATTTAGTGCTAAACTACTTGTCATTTTAATGTTCTGTTGCTGCATAATTCTTAAGCTTGTTACAACATGGTTATTTTTCATCTTTTCGATTAGTATTTTGAGTGGACATTGCCGCCAGCAATTTCAAAGTCTTTTTAACTTTATGGAGATGATACAGTCACCATGAAATCACTGAGGACTATAATCTATTTAGGATAATTTAATCTTTTGTTTTGCAGTCCCAGGCTGTCTAATCTTCCTGGCTGGTCCCTAAAGGATGGAAGTGCTTTCTTGGACAAGGTAATAATAACTGAGGCATATCTACACCCAGTGGAAGCCATCTTGTCATACCAGAGCCACCCAATAAAAATGTAATGGATGGGCTCATTTTTTTTCCTTTGTATTCTCTGAAAATTCCCAAGATCCATGTAGGGTCTTCAGTACTTGGTGATTATTTTTAAGAGCCTTTTAGGGAATCTCAGTGTTCAGATTCAAGTCTGTATAAAAATCTAAGAACTTCTGCTGCAAATACATTTTATCACCACAGAAAGAAAAACTATTATTTTTAGAATTGCGATGAGAGTTTCAAAGGTATTGCCTATAGAGACTTCCATCCAGTTCGTTCTATTTTCAGGCTGTTACTGACTCCATGACGGGAAGGAGTAAAACTTTTTTTAAAAAACAACTTTAAAATCCTCAAGAATGTGAGTTTTAAACTGCTTCCGTCAGCAGTTAGGTAAGGTGGGCTTTGAGAAGAGTTTGGTTCTCACTCTTTGGGTGAAGAGAGGCCATGGAAGGAGGGCAGTGTCATCGTCTGATCAGATCACTCTGGCTGCCATTGGAGAACAGACTGCAAAGCCAGTGTGAACTTTCCAGGCGATGTGTTCTTGGGGGAGTAGGAAGGGAAACATGTTCTTGGGTAAATTTAGGTAGAGGGCCTTCTAAACTATGAGCTATCATCTTCTCATTCCAACCTTTCCCAGTAGCCTAGAATGGACAGCCTTATATAGGTCATGAAAAAAGAGCATAGTTCTAGGAATCTAGGATTTGGGATTTTATTGTGACGAGTCACTGACTAGGCCTACAGTAAGTGACTTAAATAACTTTTTTCTTCGAGGCTGTTGAATTTTTGACATTAGATTGTCTTCACAGTAATTCCTTCTTCAGATCAGTTTTTAGGCAGTTAATTTATAAAGAGAGACCAGAGGTATAAAAAAATGTTAAAACGATCATCTAGTTGCATTTTCTACTAAAAAGATCAGAGGTAAAAGAAGGTTGAAAACTGTAAAGCTCATCCATGCCGTTCTTAGTCCTCTAAATCATTCTTTCTGTCTCAAATTTCACAATTGAAAGACCGAAGAAATTTAAAGATCCTTAAAAAGAATCATCCATGTAAGGCATTTCCTTCTAACAACAGGTATTGTTAAATAAAGAGTTGCTCTTCTTACAGAATTAATTTCTTTAACTGCACCCCAACCTCCACTGTAGGGCAAATGCATAATTTGAAGCCAGATTTCCCTCCTAGCTAGTCACATAAAATTATGTGACATTCAGGAACCTGTGCACCTGATTTCAGTCTAACTCTCCTGCTGGCTATAAATCATTGTTCCCTGAGAGAAAGACTCAGAAGCATCCCATTACCGGTGCATTGTGAGCGAAAATGACTTGCATGTGTATGTGGGAGCATTTCATTAGAAGGGAGTGGTGAATAAAATACAGAGACACCGTAAGTGTGTGGAATGGCAAATATGCTTCTCCAGACCAGGAAGGATGAGAGCCTCATGTCACGTGAGGTGGACATGCCCTGATGTGTAGCATTACGGGGAAGAAGATTACATGGGCAATTTAAGACCAGGCAGGACTTTGAAATTTCCATGATTTGTCTTTAATCATATTTAGCCTCATCCTGAGGGAGTTGGGAGTCTTTTCCCATTAAACATAATTGCTCTTTTGTTTTTTGCTAGCAGGTACATTGTAATTAAGAACTGTTTTCAGTCCGTTTTTGGCTCAGTCTTTCACTGTTTAAATGGTAGTCCTATAAGAAGAGGAATCTGTTTATTATAGTGAAAGACAAGGAGATGAAGTCTTCTGTCAGGGTTCTGATAGAAGACTTGTAAAATTCAAAAGGAAAATCACATATAGTTAATACCCTAATTTCAGATAAAGATTGAGAGTGGAACCATGCAGACTCTAAAATATAAAGACATACATAGACTATATAGACATACATGTTCATTGAGTAATGAAAACATGATGGAACAAAATTCTAACAGTATTTTTCTTTTTCTGGAAAGAGCAAACTATCAACCAAACACTGACTTTTACTGGTTTCCTTATAACGTCTTAGAAAACTTTAACCTTAATGATCCAAAAAAAATTCTCCACAGATTTCAGTGTAAAGTATGAGTGAGGGAAGACAACAACTTTAGTGGCCTTCAGGAAGCACTGTAGCAGCCCCTGTTGGCGGCCCTCTCATGCTTCTTCTCTGCATTGCTCTGTCATAATTTCAGATGCCAATACTTGTATGAGTCTGCCAGAGAGATTTTCTCCCTGAAGTCGCATGAAATGCAGGAGCTGCCATGTAAATATCCCTTATCACTTGCCCCTGAGAATGGTGACTCCAAGGTGTATGTTTTATACCATTTCTTCGAGTTCCCAGTGGGAATAAGTCCCAGCTGTACGCAGTGGTATGTAGCTCAGTAACATACCATTGTCACCCCTCTTCCTTTCCCCTTATCACTTGCCTGTCCTCCAGCTTTTTTCTCAGCACTTCCCTCTTAGCTCATACTCACCCTTTTCTTGAGATCTGTTAGTGAGGGAATCCAAACTAAGGCATATTAAATATCGTAGGTCATGAGCAGAGTGGGAATTGTAGTATATCTCTTTCTATATAAGTATACTTTTTTCTTTTGAATGAATACATGTGGTTTACAATCCCAAATAAATTATATGCTCTGCAAGGACAAAGATTATATTCACAGAGGTGATAGCGATCATGGTTGTTTAATTCCTACCCTCTACTCTTAATTTCCCTCCTTGTTTGCCCCTTGCCCCTCAAACCTTAGTAGGAGGAAGAAAAGGCTGTAAATCATTTGTCTGAGGCCAAGACTCCTAAGGCGCTTACATAACAACATCACTTAGAAGTGCCTCATCCCCAGATTTCTGTTCTCTTGGGTCTTAGATGGGACCCAGGAATGTTTATTTCCATCCGAGTTCCCAGATTATTCTGGTATTGCTAGTATGAACTGCAAAACTGTGCTGGAAACTCAAGATGCAGTGCTGAAAAGCACTGCATCATGAGTTAGAAAGCAGCATATGTCCATACATGCCTTAAAAAGGCATGTACATTTAGAGAATGTACATTCAAATTCTGAGTTAGCCACCAACCAGCGTTTTAAGGCACGTAGCCTCCCTGAGCCTAAACAAGAAAACAGTTGACCTGAGTAACCTTCTGGCTGCCCTCCAACTCTTTGGAAGTCTGTGATTCTTCATGGAAAGTTTGATTTGGGAATGAAGTTTCTTTGGTGCTGTGTCTGTTGGATATCTCTTCCTAGAATTTTTTCCTTTTTGTACCTTTTAGGAGCTAAAAGAATGCTCAGGTCATGTATTTGTGGATTCCGTGCCTGAATTCTGCCTGCCAGAGGTAAGATGAAAGTGATTCTTATTGTTGAAACAAAACATCTCTCTCAAAATGAAATCAAGAATTAATTCTAAGGGGCTTAGTAGCTTTCTGTTTTCAAATTGAAATGAATCTCTTATTCTGGCACAGTATTATACAACTAAAATATAATCATTTAGGAGCTTTTTATATTATCTGTAAGAAATTTAACTCTCCTTTTGCATTCCTTGCTCCTTCTACAACCCCACTGACACTTTGTACCAGGGCATAGTTTTGAGCAAGGTACTGAAATAACTCAAGTCTTTCAGCTTTATAATTATATGCCTGTGCCTTCGATAAGCCATACTTTTTGTAGTCTTACTTACAGTAGGTAATTGGGAATTGCTGTTATTCAGCCAATACAGTAAACTGTAAAAATTCTTGCTGACTTGAAATATCATATCAAATATTGCTTGAAATTCACAGATTCTGAATTGAGCCATGGATACCTATTGCTTACATATTATTATCACTGTGAGACTTGTTATAAGAGTCTGGGGCCAGTTTTATCATTTTAGAGAAAATGAAGATCAGTCACCATTCATGTTAAAGGTATTTAAGCCCAGCTAACAATCCTCATCTCTAGCGCGGCGTAGATGGCATTCTCAACAGACAGATAATGTATAGGGAGGCCAGGTTCCTGAGGAAATCCATGAGAGAAGCCACCATCCTGTTTTTTCCATGCACCCAGTGGATTACAGTGCTTGTAGGAGATGCTTTCACAGTTCGATGCCAAAAGAAAATTTGGAATACTTTTTCCCCTATTTTTGTACTCTCTTCCTGCCTCTCTTTCCATTTCAACACTCTCTGTAGATAAACTTTTTTTCTTCAAAGTATGTTTATGCGTCCTTTTGGGATAGTGGAATGAAAGAGAAGAAAGATAAAGTAATTGAAGGTGGCAGTTCAGGGAACAAGTTTGAGATAAAGTCATAAGAATAAGGGTGAAGATAAAGCATTACCAAGAATCCTGAGCTCTTCTAACTGCTATTCAAATCTTTTGTCCCCTTCATTTGTCATTTAGGAATTAGTGGGGCAGGTCCCCATCTGTTCAAAGATTCCTAATCCCAAGTGCTACATTTATTTTCAGTTTTCTACATATGGCACTGACTGGTGCAACCTTCAGTTTATGGACAACAGCGTAGAATTTATGAATTGTTCTCTAAAGACTTTCTGACCTGCTCCATGGAGCACTAAAAAATCAGAAATTGGAATTAAACAATGACCATTTCACAGTTCATCTTTCATTGTGCTAAAGGATTATCAATATATTTAGGCTTCTAGAGCTGTTGTGTAAGGTTTTTCAACTTGTATTGTCTTGTGGTTGGTATCAAATTAATAATAGTCACTATTTTAAGGTAGAGGTAGGGTATTTATGACTGGGAGAAAAAATAGAGTCACAGGATCAGGAGAGAGGTACTTACTCCAGTCCAGTCTTCACAGCCTTGTAGGTGAGCCAGGCAGACCTACTTCCAGCTTCAGTGAATTTATAATCTAGTGCAACTACCTGAAATATTTTTTGTATCCCCCAAAGTCCACACTGTAGACTGAGTTTGAGGTTTAGGGCAGTATAGTAAGCAGCCAGTAAATTATGAGTGTTTGACCCAGTTCATGGTCTGTAGAACCCAAGTGTATCTGTATACAAGTTGAATATTAAAATAATCCTCATTGGATTTCATCAAGTGAAAGAATATAAGCAAATATATAAATGTGGGTATATAAACATGGATTGGATGTTAAATTTATTTCTCAGAGGAAAAATGTTTGTATAGGCACTCTTGATAGATATAGATATATATAGATATAGATATAAATTTTTTTCCCCCTTCCAGCTGTCCTCACCAGATTTCTCATGATTCTAGACTCTGTGGGCTGATTCTTACATATGATAAAGAAATTTCAAACTCACCCAGTTTCTATACAGAAGAAGGAAAGTGGAGATGCTTTTGAGCTTTCTTGTTGCTTCAGCTATTGTTCCCTTGTTTTCTTCTGGATCTGTCATCCTGTGATTATATCTTGATTTTCTTATTTGTTTAAAAATGGTTCTAGAGAGGTTGTAGGGAACAGAACTAGTGGAATGTTACATGACCCTTCGTTATGAGGGTACTGTCTTGGAAGTGCCATGCACCATGGACTTAAGGGTGGTATAAATTGGCTATTACTATCATTAGGCATTTTATTCACACAGATTGCCATTGCCCTAGCAATGAGTAGCTTCTGACCTCTGATCTACATGCTGTCCTCAAGAGCTGATTTTGTCTTGGTGGCTTTATTAAATTAACTTATTTCATATGTGAAGCCATTGAACTAGAAAATACCCACAGCCCAAATGGCACACCGTCTCTATTATTTGCAAAGACGGAACAGATATCTTTGTTACTACCTCTCTGTGGGAGACATACTAGCTCAATAACCCACTCTCCGAGCTAAAACATTTCCGTGGCTTACCCCATGCTGTCCTTAGTGCACCATGCAGTTTCTCAGAGGGAACTTCAGTAATCAAGATGATGTCTGTGAGCCAGAGTGACACGTTTTCCCACAGAAGGTGCAGTTAAAATGCTGCATCGCTCCAATGACAGGGCACCAGGCCTTGCTTTGCACTGGCTCCCACAGCTGGGAGGGGACAGAGATGAGTCACACAGGATCCTTAACCTTAGAGACATTTAGTGCTGGAGGGACAGAGCAGTACTTTGAGGAGCTTTGAGGAACTTTTGCGTAGAAATTGTTGTGAGAGGGACGTCCATAAAATGCATTAGCGGTTCCGAGGAAGAGATGTTGGGTTTTTTGTTTGGTTGGTTTTTTTTCCTCACCTGGGCAAATCAGGAAGGCTTAATGGAAAAAGAGAATTGAGCCTTAAAAGACAGAAAGGACTTAACTATATGGGAAAACAATCTCTTCTACGCAAAGAGTTTTTATAAAATTTACTAACCATGACTGGCATTTTCCCTTTTCATGGGACCTTAATAAGGGAGTAAAAGGTAAATTTGTGGTGAAGGCTAGGGCAGAATATGAGAGTATAGTTTCCTTTTGTGATTCTGCCACAAAATTTTTGTTGTTATTGTTCTCTGTCCAGCACCAGTAGTCAAAAGTTATCTCAAAAAAGGAAAAAAAGTTTCCGCCTGCCTTTGACTTGTGAAGAGCTAGTTTCGGCCTGCTTCTTCCTCTGATACCAGTAAATCCATGGTGGTCGTGCCTTATGTTCTCATTCCCCTCACAGCTTCTGTTGTGCACTCTCTGCTTCATGGTAACTGGTTGCACTTGCCAGGCAGCAGCTGCTGGAGTGTCCTGTTGACGTTTACACTCGTATGTGAAACTCAGAGCTCTATTTTAGTAAAATCAGAGTGCTGCCAGAGCACTCCTGCGTTCTCATTAGCCATCCTGCTCTGCTACTTAATGTCAATATTAGGAAATACCCTAAAATGAGAGAACAGAAGTGTTGCAGGAAAGGCATCATTATTCTGTAGTACAAAAATGACTTCTCTGCATTCTGACAGCATCATTTTTCAGTCACTTCTTGCTGATCTGTGTGCCCTGAACAGAAATGTATCATTCCCTCCCCTTCCTTTGCAGACCGAGCTAATAGATCTGTCTACGGTAGATGTGATCCTCATCTCTAACTACCACTGCATGATGGCGCTGCCCTACATCACTGAGCACACTGGTTTCACAGGCACGGTGTACGCCACAGAGCCCACCGTTCAGATCGGCAGGTGAGAGCCATTCTTCTTACCCCAGGAGAAAGTGGCTGAAGCACTCCTTTCTTCCCTGGGGACCGTGTAATAGTGTCCTGCCACGAGGCTGTCTCCTCCTGAGTAGCTAACCCAAAGAATTAGTATGAATAGATGACTCTCTAAATAAAACAAGTGCTCACCGGAATCGCCTTGAGGTTAATGCAGTGAGTAATCTTGGTCTTTTTGTTGTTGTTGTTGTTTTTGAAACAAAGATGGGAGGAAGGTGTTGGCGGAGACAGCTCCTCTGTGCAGGTGATACTAATTAGGGAAGGTAATGTTGAGTAAGACACCACAGAGTTGCAAGGTGAAGAGCTTCAGGAGAAAGCAGCATAACACATTTAAAAAAAGAAGAAATTTTATTACTTTTTTTGAGAATTCCCCTCCTTTATGATTTAGCACAGACTATAAACGGAGACAGCTTGCAGAAAACAGGGTAAGTAATTAGATGGTTGAGTTGAATGCTTTTGACAGAGTGCAACTCAGAACTCTAAGGAGCAAAAGGAGCCTTCCTTTGACTCTGAGAACACTCCGCCATCCGTCCCTCTGCCCCTCCCAAGCCTTCATGACACAGGTGGTTGCTTCAAGTAGCCCTAGCATCATTCTGTGAGAGAAAAGTTATGTGGAGAAAATCACCAATACATCTGGGTGGCTTAGTTGGTTATGCAACTGCCTTCAGCTCAGGTCATGATCTCAGGATCCTGGTATTGAGCCCCGCATTGGGCTCCCTGCTCAGTAGGGAGTCTACTTCCCCCCTTCCTGCTCCCCCTACTTGTGCTCTCTTTCTCTCTGTCAAATAAATTAATAAAATATATATATATATATATATATTTTTTTTAATTACCTACCCCTGAAAAAAGCTTTGAAGCAAACTAACAAGTATGGTGAAAGGTAAAGATATTAAGACTCAAAAGGGGGGATCAAGGTGTTGATACGGACTCTTAGCTTTGGGTACCAGTGTCTTACAAAAGTGCAACAAGGTGGAATTAAACAGAGATGAAACCAAATATGCCTTGGTTTATGTGTCAGCTCCCATTAAAGAGCATGTAGTGTGTACAGAGAAACATCAGGGAATCTGAGGAAGAAACAGTACAAGGAAGTAAAACAGAGACGATGGATCAGTTGCAGGGAAAGGATAGGCTGAAAACATGAGATTCTAGTCTGAAAAAGTTACAGCATGAGGAAGGACACACCAGACTCCAGAGAGCTACAGCCAGAATAATAATGCACCTCGATCCCAGGTCTTTGAATGCTGAAACTAGTGCTGCTCCTTCAATATGAAAGAAGGAGATGGGATTAGGAATAAATAAATCTGGTGAAAATGAAATGGAAGTTGTTCAGTATTCAGATGCTAGTAAATTGATGGCTTTGCATGTCTCTGTGCTCATTGGGAGAGGATTTAAGTTAATATGGATCATCTGTACTGGATTCTGAAAGGGGATTCAAGAGATTAAAAAATCTATTTCTTGCTTTTTGATCATTCTCTAGCCTTGCAGGAGTCTAACTGTCTCTGTGCCATGTCGTTCTCAGAGCACATGTATCATGGATCCTCTCGAGTGAGGCATTTCTTCAGTTCCCTCAGTTATGATTCCATTGTAATCCATCTTGTGGTCTGCACACACAACCTGTCCCTTTGCAGGTGCTTGAGTTAGGCTTTTAGGAGTAATCCTTAGAGTATTTTTCCACATGGAATTTTGTAAATCCCCAAAATACATGTCAAGAGAACGTACTTTTCCAGTTTAAAATGTCCAATTAATATTGTCATTAAAAAAATCTGCCCCACCCTGCTACCACCACAATCAGGTACTTCACAGTCATTTGACTTTTTCCCCTTTTATATTTTTAGTTATATAAAGGCAGAGATCTTAAGAGAGAGAGTTAAACCACGGTCTTGTGTATTTCAGTGTTCAAAGATAAGATGCATGTGAGGCTTGTTTTAAAGGTGAATTAAATCATTTATGTTTGAAATGTTTAACATGGAAGTTCAGTGAGATGGTTGGGGTTTGGTTCAGGTTTATGTAGAAGAGTGTCCAAGTTTATATGCAACAGAAAGAAAGATGATTGGGATGGAGGGAAGGCAGGCCAGCCCATTTGTCTTGACTGCAATGTTAAGAGTACAGTGTTTTTCTTTTTTTTTTTTTTTTTTTTTTTTTAAAGATTTTATTTATTTATTTGACAGAGATCACAAGTAGGCAGAGAGGCAAGCAGAGAGAGAGAGAGGAGGAAGCAGGCTCCCAGCAGGGAGCCTGATGCGGGACTCGATCCCAGGACCCTGAGATCACGACCTGAGCCGAAGGCAGCGGCCCAACCCACTGAGCCACCCAGGCGCCCAAGAGTACAGTGTTTTTCTTCTCCTTTTGTGACGTTCACCACTTTTCTCTTTATCAGGCTTCTCATGGAAGAGCTGGTGAATTTCATTGAGAGAGTGCCCAAGGCTCAGTCTGCCTCCTTGTGGAAGAACAAAGATATTCAGCGGTGAGCAATAGGCCTGTATGTTCCTCTGGACAGTAGACCCTAGGATTTGCAAAACAGTCTCATTTGTTTTCTTATATGTTACGCTTTAACATTTATACTGTTAGAACTAGAGATTCTCTTTTCCTTGTTTTAGGGAAGGGCTGTGTTTGATTCAACCAACACACAGTGGGAGGCAATCATGCCTTGTCCAAGGTACTGTGCTGTGTCTGAGTTTTTAAAAATTAGTAAAACAATTGGCACTGTCTTTGAGGTGCTCAGGGGTTGATGGGAAATCAGATCATTAACAGTTAAATTGCAGTCTTCGGTGGCATATATTGTAAGAGGTGCTTTTCATGATGCTGTAGACCGTCAGAAAATGAAGAACTTTCTGTGTATGGAAGCTGAGGAGGACGTCCCTTAGGAGATGACAATGAAAGTGGGTCTTGGAGGAAGAAGAGGACTCTGCAGGATAGAAAAGATGAGGAAGTGCGTTCAGACACAGCATGATGGGATATAGTGTATTGGGGGACCAGGGAGAAGTAGATTAGAGTGGGAAGGCGGAGAGAAGAGGTGAGAGTTGAAACTAGAGAGGTACATTGGAACAAGATAATGAAGAATCTGATATGTAAAGTTTGAGTTTTATAAGATGGAGAGTGGGGAGTCCCTCTGTGGCTTATAAGGAGAGTGATGTGATCACATATTTGTTTGGGGGAAAGTAACTCTGGAAGCAGCGTGGGGGATCAATGGGGGTACAGAGACAGGAGCAGAAGACCAGGGGTCGGACTGTCAGAAACCCAGGCAAGAATAAAAGCCTGAACTGAGGCAGTAGCAGTGAGCATGAAGAGTCTGACTTAAAAGACATTTCTAAGACAGAATTGAAATCAATTGGTAAGAACTGTAGAAGAGGCTATGAAGTCAGCCTTAGGAAGATAGGAGGAGAGCTGAGTGGAAGCCAAGGGAGAAAAGAAGTTTCCCCAAACCTGGGCTTGTCAGTGGTATTAGATGCTGCAGAAATATCCTGTAAAATGAAGATGAGACCCTTGGTTAGGAAATCCTAGAGAGATTCATTTTATTTGAGTAGGAAGCCAAACCAGATTTTAAGAGGTGACAGAAGTAGAAATACAATGGCGGAGGGAAGGAGGCAACTTGATTCTACTTCCAGGCTCTCGTATTTCATTGGACACCAGCCAGTCTTTAGCTTACTGCAGTTTCTCTGAGCCTCCCAGCTGCTGCCCTACCTCCTGGCCCCACAGTGGTCCCAGCCTTCCAGGCCTCGCATCCAGGGTCTGGAGTAAAAACTTGTCTTTGGCTTTTTAGGTAATGGGTATCCCATATGTGCCTACCTAGGTCCACTGTTTTTCAGCCACCTTGCCACTGACTTCTCTTTCCCTCTAGGTCAATAACTTGTTAGCTCTCTAGTTATCTGAGCTTTGGAATGTCTTAGTTTTTGTGAATGTTGTTCTGAGAGAATATGTATGTATAGGGGCATCTGGGTGGCTCAACCAATCAAGCTTCCTACTCTTGAATTCGGCTCACGTCATGATCTCAGGGCCCTGCAGGAAGTCTGCTTCTCCTTCTCCCTCGCCCTCTGTGCTCTCTCTCACTCGCTCTCTCTTACTCTCTAATACATCTTGTTTTTTAAAAAAAAAGAACATGTATGTGTAGCTAAGAAAATATGCTTTGTTTTTATACTGTAACTGTTTCAGAGTCTGAGCATCTGTGTGTCCTCTGTGCATTCCTTTGTGTATGTGTTATTTGTTTTATTTAACTTAAATAGCACTTGCTGTGTGCCAGACATTATTCTCAGTGTTTTACTTAATTCATGTACTTCTTTAACATCATCTTACAGAAGAGAAAACAGCCACAGCAGGTTAAGTAACTTGCTCAAGGTCAGCCAACTAGTGAGCAGTAGGATTTGAATTCAAACCCAGACAGGAAGTCTAATCTAATTCCAGAGTTTGGGCTTTAACTATTACGCTGGGCTGCCTCTTAGGCACACGTGTCTCTTCTCAAGTGCATGTGAGCCCCTTCATGTGAGGGAAAGTATGTGTAACTGTGCACGTTTTCTCTTCTGTTGGATGGATCTTTTTTGTATCTCTATTAACCCGATTATGGATATCATGTCTGTATGTCTTCATGGTAGGAAATGTCGGAGTCTTCTGCGTGTATGTGAGTGACTTCCTTGATCTAACCACACACCTACTTATGACAAGGTCCCTTCCCCTTCTCATTTTGCATTCTTATTCTCAACTGCCTTTCCTCCTGCCCATTGCTGTCCCTCCTTCTCCTGTCTTTGTCTCTCCTGTGGACCCGCTGGGCCACATCAGACCTAGTTGTCTACATTTCCCTCCTTAGAAATTTTAGGACTTTGTTTTCTTTCCCTGTGGAACATGTATGCCTTGGCTTCCCTTACTTCCTCCTTTTAAATTTGTACCCTTTATAATATTCTGCCATAAATAATTTTGGCACACCAGAGGTGATGTTCAAAGGTCACTATTTCCTGGCTCCGGAACCCTGGGCCAAGTCTTAGGAAGTCCCACGTCCTTATTTTGCCTTTTCTACTGTGACCTTGAGCAGAGTCCTTGGCATTTTTCCTTTGCCTCCATTTTTTGTGAAATACAGCAAGATAAATGGCTTACTAAAATGCCATCATTTATTAGGGAGAAGGGTGAATTGAACTAGAAGGAGCAGAGGGTGAGGAGGGTGGGGTTCCTTTTAAAAAAGGATGCTCCTTGAGATAAAACCTGAACTTGCTATCTCGCCACCTGGTGGGCAAAAGTCTGAAACTGTTGAACACTAACTTGGTAGAGAAGCAAGGAGAATAACTTGCACTATTGGAGAAGACCTTATTTCCTTATTTCATATACCATAATCATATTTCTGATTCTGGGAAAGTATTTTGCTTTGTCTTTTGGGCATGAGATGAGCCACAGTTACTGACAGAGAAAGGGAAGAGTCTGATTATTAGAAAGAATGTCCTACAGTGTTAAGATAACCAAACCAAGCAAGCTGTGTCCTCTTTTTCCCCTGAATAAACTCACCATAAATATTACAAGTGGTAAGAGGAATTTGAAGAACTATTTTATAATTAACATCAGACAAAAGAGTTCTTTTGAAATATTCACCTAGACTTTAACCTTGGGCCAGAATACTAAAAGTGTTTCATTTGAATAGCATTTATGCCAAAGGATTTACATCACTTTATAATTTCTCTCTGTCACGTGCCAGTTTCTGTCCAGTGTCCCAAAGTACTGTGGCAAAACTAAACTGAGAAACACTGGTTTTTAGCTGTCCATTACAGTAGACATTTTTCCCAAGTGCTATGAGCTGTGTCTTTTTTTTCATTCCCTCCCCACCCCCCCCCTTTTTAATTCCTGTACTCACCTTGTCAAGAGAGGCCTCAGGTAGGGATCATAGACTCTGCTGTCTCCAGGGATGGGGAAGGTAGATACAGGAGTAAGGTGGACCAGTGGCCGCACCCGTCTAAAGGGGCAGCTGACACACAGCTTCTGCAGATTATGGCCAGATGGAAACGTGAGCCCATTGCTGCCAAATACCCCCCCCTTTTTTTCTTTTCTTAAGTTAAACTCAAAATCTGGATGTTTTAAATGTGAGGGTTTTTTTCATCTTTTTAAGATGTTGGCTCACACGTTAAAATAAAATCCTGTATGATCCAAGCAAAACACCTCTGAGTTGGATTGGAGACTCAAGCCCCCGGTTTTTGACTTAAACTTTACACAGGCTGTCTCTTGGTTAAGTGCCTGGAATTGATGCATTTTAGTAGCTTAAGTTATTTAATAAGACTGTGAACTAAAGAAACTAATAAAATCTTTCAGACTCATTGGTCAAAGGGATCTGACAAACTCTCTTAAATCATTTGAAATTAGTTTGAGTTAGCTTTTGATTTAGTATTAGTATGTCTACCAAAAGAAGCTATTACTCTTGCTTTTTGGCAGCTATGGGACTCCCTGCCTTGGTTGACACTCCTCCTGAGATTTATTTAGAAGTTAGCCATCTTTCTTCCTTATTTTGATGCTGCAGTTTACTCTTCTTGAAAAAGAGATTTTGAAGGGTAGGAAATGGAGACTCCCTTGCAATGTAATTTTTGAGTCTCTGACTTTCTCATACCCACACTAGAAGTTTAGGGTTTGCAATAGGAAAATTTAAAGTGGAATATTCCACTTAAGAAACTAAACCAGCTAGAAATCTAGTTATAATTAAGAAGAAATCATTACAGGATATTGTCATAACCCTCTTGCGAGCATTAAGGAATTGTGCACCGATATATTCCTTGCTAAAATGTTATAGCCATTTTCAGTAGTCACTGTTACTTAAAATGTGGATTCATACCTTACCGAAGACATGAAAGAAAACATAGTTGAAGTTCCTCTGCTCTGATGCTCCATGGGCATTTATAGAGGAATTTATCAGGTCTAACTATATGGTAGGGAAAAAGTTAAAGCTATGGGTTTAGAGATCAAATAGACCAGTGTTTAAATTTCATATCTGCTTCTTAGTAGTGGTAGCAGTTTATTTTTTCTAGGCTCTGTTCCCTCATTTATAAAAATTTTATAAAATAAGAATAATATTAGCAACTTTGCAGGGCTGCTGGGAGGACCAAATCAGCATGAGAGTCCTTAAAACAGTGCCAGGCACATAGTAGGTGCTCTGTAAACATCAGCATCCTTTTTCCCTTTAATGATAGACTTGGCTGACATAACACCCTTTGAGTAATCAGCACACCTTTGCCTTCCACAGGCTAATTTATCTTGAGACGCCACCTTTCCTGATGAAAGCAAGGTAGTATAAGAAGGAAACCGTTTTTCTAATCCCACTCTTGCCTCCTGTTAGCCGTGTCATCCAGACACTGGGACTCATTTTCTTTTTTTGTAAAACAAGGAAACTGAATTCAAGTATCTCTGGGTTCACTTCGGTTATAGTTTTTTAAAGATGTTCAAGGGAGAGAGGCTCCTTCAGCCAGCGTTCATTGAATGGCAAGTACTTCAGTGAAGTCATCAGCACTTGTCTTTGAGCTTTGCAGTTCCAGAAACTTTATCATTTCATTTCACTCAAGGTTGATTAGCCTCTGAGGGGCTGATTCGGACTAACTAAACTCCCAGGATATTGACTGACAAACAAAAATCCCATTTAATTACTTTATGCTGAGACATCTGCCTGGCTCCAGAACTAAAAAGGTTAGGACACTCTGGTCTGGTCAGCAGGTTCACTTAAGAGATTAAGATAAGAGGAGGGTTTTTTTTGTTGTTGTTTTTTGTTTTTTGATAAGAATAGAATCAAAGCAGAGGTAGTTTAGGTATTCTGGAGAATTGTTTCTATAGTGCTTTTGTAGCCTGAGCAATTGCCTTTGTCCCTTTTAGAGATAAATTGATCTAAAACAAAAATCAGGCTTTATATAGTTTCAGATTAGTTTTGAGAAATGCTTGATTATCAGGCTCCACTTCAGTAAACTCTGTAAAAATCACCACTCTGCTAACACATTTCCACTCCATCCCATCCACATGTATTTTAAGCACACTTTGCTGTAATGAGAGGAAAAAGACTTCTGCTTCTTATATTCTTTGTGTGCTGCTCTTATATTCATTTTGCAGAGTCCTTCATTCATCACACACTTAGAAAACGCCCAACCAGTGTTTTATCTACAAGCTTTTAAGTGGTCCTTGTGGACTTTAAAGTCTTCATCTTTAACACAAACACCTGGTCTTTGCTGCTTGTTGGATGCTGGTAAGATGGAAGAAGAGACAGCAGAGTTCTGGCATGATGTTGGAGCACTGGGGAAAGTTTATTAAGCATTCAATATGATAAGAAAAAACAAAACAATGAAATCTTTTAGAAAGTACTTATTAAACATTTAGACTTTGGGAACTTGACTTTGATAAGTTAGAAAGCCATAAAAATTAGAACTAGTTCCCACTGGGTTTCCTTATCCATCTTATCCTGAATCAGCCAATAATCTTAATGGCTTCAAATGGTTCTAAAAATGCCACTCTGTAATTATGGCCTCAAGAAAGCATAAGCAGAATTTTAGGGAAAGCTGGGTTAGAATGTTAGGGGATAGAAGGAAATAGTGAAAAAGTGACTAAATATCTCAAAGGAGTAAGAAAAGGCTGTTAACCAAAAGAATTTGTGTGTGTAAATATGGAATTCAGATGACTTATTTGTTGATTAACTGCCAGGTGCCTGGCATCATGGTAAGTTTGCAGGAAAGTGCCCAAAAAAGTTCAAGGCATAGTCCCTGTACCCAAGGAGCTTATCAAGCAAAGATTTTGTACTAAGTGGCAAGACTTAGCCTGGACTTGGCAGGTTAAGTAGGGTTTCAAAAAGGGAAGAGAAGATTCTAAAATAAGGGAAGGGTATGGGCAAAAACATGGCAACATGGGATGATGATGGAGAGGTGGCTGAATTAGTTAAAATCAGCCAGTGCACACCAGGAAGGAGAGAAAAGAATTGGAAATTAACATTATATAAAAAAATATTGAAGCTTTGGTCTTTTGAAAAAGTCAGCAGCATTTTTGACTAATTCCTAGTGGGGTTTTTTGGGGGTGTTTCTTTTTTTAAAGATTTTATTTATTTATCAGAGAGAGAGAGCGAGCTCAGGCAGACAGAATGGCAGGCAGAGACAGAGGGAGAAGCAGGTTCCCTGCCGAGCAAGGAGCCCTATGTGGGACTCGATCCCAGGACACTGGGATCATGACCTGAGCCGAAGGCAGCTGCTTAACCAACTGAGCCACCCAGGCGTCCCTTGAGTAATTCCTAGTTTAAGTCTTTTCTCTAACTGATAGGAAATTCACCAAATTGTGAAAATTTTGTCATCAAACATATATGAAAAAGGAAACCTCTGGATTTTTCACAAAGTGTCATAGGGCCCAACCTCTTGCCAAATTTGCTGGTACACTGCAGCCAGAACTTGTTAGTAATTGGCTCACTGGTTCGTACCTTTCCTGGGGCAACAAATGAACAGGTGTTTTGTCTTTTGTGTTGGGTACCGCTCAGTGCTGAGGATATGAAAATGCAAAAAGACACTACTATGTGAGTAATATGATATGATAGAATAAAGACATATGTTGTTTTTGTTGTTGTGTGTAACAAGGCTGTTGTCTCCAACAATGCTGTAGTAAACTGGTTGATAAAAATCATCATGAAGGTTTCTCTAGAAACAGATGATTTCTTTAGTTTCTTTGGAACATAAATTTATTATTTCTATGCCATCTACTCTGAAGAGAAGATGAGAAAAGATCCAAGTTGAAATATATCTGAATTTTTCACATGTCCTTTGTTTGACTTAAGGAAATCATTTCCCTACCTGAAACACTCCAGTAATTTCTCTAGAAGTAGGTTCTGAACTGTTAAAGACAGAAATAGTAAATGTTTCATATCTTAAGTCTTCCCTTTTTCCCTTACTGAGGGCTCAGAGCATTTGCTGGCTTAATCTGGAGGTTGAATATATGACTGTTTAATCTCTAACAGAGAGTGGAAACAGTAGCCAAATGCCTCATTTGGAGAAAGACTACTCCAGATTTTAATCTGCTTAATTTTTGTAGGACCTTGTCCTAGGTGGGAAGGGGGGAAAGTATTCTGGGAAGGGACAACAAAGGGAAGAAAGTAAAGCCCAGATGTTTGCAGAATGGCAGTGCTGATTGTCAAGGGATGGGAAAAGGAGATCCATAGTAAAGAAAGAGGATGTAATATATAGAATGGAATAATACTCGGCTATCAAAAAGAATAAAATCTTGCCCTTTTCAACAACATGGATGGAACCAGAGAGTATTATGCTAAGTGAGAGAATGACAAATACCTTATGATTTCACTCATATATGGAATTTAAGAAACAAAACAATTGAACAGGGAAGGAAAAATAAAATAAGATGAAACTAAGGAAAGAAGCAAACCATAAGAGATTCTGAACTCTAAGAAATAAACTGAGGGTTGCTGGAGGGGAGGTGGGTGGGGGGAAGGGCTAATCGGGTGTTGGACATTAAGGAGGGCACCTGATATAATGAAACTGGGTGTTATAAGCAACCGATTAATCACTAAATTCTACCCCTGAAACTAACCATACAATATATGTTAACCAAATTGAATTTAAATAACGAACTTAAGAAAGGGAAGGAGGAAAGTAGGAAGAAGGAAAGAAGGGAGGAAGGAAGGGTCTAATCTAGCCTTGTGTATGACTTTTTGCCCACCCTCTAATGGAGGTGACTCAGTTCAGCAGCCAAATTCACCTAGGTGGAAAGATGCCGTTAGGCTGCAGACATGTGCAGTCTAGGTTCAGGCCCCACCCTCTCAGGCCACTCCCGTAATAGCCTTCCTGCTCTGGCATAAAGTTAAGAAACCTTTCTGCTCCTACCCAACCCAGAATAAGTCTTTATTTTTAATGAAGGTCAGCTCTAGGGGGCCCAAGCCCTGGTGCTCCCTGATCCTGAGAAATTTAAAGGAGGAGCTAAAGCAGGAGAGTAGCTTAGATTTTTCCTTGAGAGCATGTAGAGCAGTGCTTGGGCTACTCAAGTTCAGAGTCATTGCTGCTCATTGAACTAATTCACCCCAGGCTGAAGTTTATTTACCATGGTATTGTGGGAACTGCATATACTCCTGAGCTGTAGTGGCTGCATCTGGGGGTAGGGGACAATTAGAGTCCGTCTGTTGTCAGCATCTGTTCTGTGTCAGAGACTCCCATACATTATGTCATTTAACCCTCACAGAACGACTCTGAAAGAAAGGTGCTGCTCTCCCTATTTCACAAATGAGTAAACTGAGGCTCAGAGGTGAAGAGGTAACACTGGAATTTATAGGCAGACAAGTCTGTAAATCCTGTTTTTTTCCATCCTTTGCCTGGGAGAGAAACCTCTCCTTTCTCTGAGGGGTTGGCAGAGAGTCAGTAGGAATGTAGAAGGAGAAGAGAAGTGGTGGCAGCAGCCCTCACTGGGAGCCGTCCAGAGGGGCCTTCTGTGCCACTTCCCTGTCTCCGATACACAGTCAGGCCATGTTCCCAAAGACCATGTGAGATGTGCACCTGGCCTTGACCACTGTCACAACACCTGAGAAAAAGTGACAAATGGTCTAGATTTTAAAGGAGTAAGTGTTGTCCACGCAAAATCAGAAGACGACAGTGTGGTGGGTTACAGGCTTGAGGGAGCCTGGCACCGAGAGAGCTGTTGATAGCCCAGTTTATAGAACAAAGGCTGAGGCAGGACCCAGATAAAGAAGGGCCTTATAAAGTCATGCTAAGAGCCTTTGATTTTATCCTGAATTTAATGGAAAGCCATTAAAGTGAAGGAGAGGAGGGTTGGATATGTGTGTGTGTGTAGATTTGCATTTTTAATGTACCATTTAAACCCTTTGGTGAGGAAAGGCAAGTCTGCAGGCAGCGATGACTCATGGCTTTTGACATCTCTTTATTGCCTTGTACCACTGTAGAAATTTTCTGGACTTAAGCTCCTTATGAGCAGAGGCCTTTCTGTTGTTCCTGTTAATATCTCTTACAGGACTTCAATGCTATGGCCGTAGTCAGGGCTAAATATTTATTGAATAAATATTATAAAACCTAAAGCAATCCGGTGTACATAGCTTAGATAAGCGAAATAAAATCTTGTGTCTGTTTATGCAGAAGCTAAAGGGAAGAATTATTAGTATTTTGTTGCTGGAGAAACAAAGGTGAAGAGTATTGGAACAATGTAATCTGTATGCTAGGTTAGCACCGGCCACATAACATTGTTAGGGTTATTTTTTCTTTCTTGCACGACTTTTTGTTTTCCCTTGAGTTAATAGGGCTCTTGTTTGCTTATTTGCTTAGTTTCCTACATACTTCTTACTGATGTATCTTCAACCTCTCTGCCATTTGTATAGGTCTCTCCTTAGTATGTTCAAACTCGCTGGGTGTTGTAACAATTTTATCTTCTTGGAAATCTTCTCCCAGAGCCTTCTGTCTTTTCCCAGTCTGATCCCAGCTGCTCTTGGACTTACTGCATGGCTCCCAGTTTTGGATTTCCTTCACCATTATCCTGAAGATATCTTTAGCTCTTTATTCTGTTGGAAGCTCTATTTCCTGGGTCTTTCTTCATGCCTTCATTTTGCTGGGGACATCTGAGAAAGAATGCACAGAAGGTCAATTTTCTGAGCCCCTGCCTGTCTAAAATGCCTTAGTTCTACCCTTACCTTCCGGTGGGTAGAAATCTAGACGTGATAACAGTTTTCTTTAGCTTCTGGAAATGCCACTGAAAAGTCCAGTACTGTTCTGAGTCTGTATCTTTGGTATGTATCCCACTTATTCCTTTGTGGAAACTTTAAGAATTTTCTTGTTCCTTAAATTTGTGATGATGTGTCTTAATGAAGGACAGGAATTTCACTCATGTGCTGAGTACTTAGTGGGTCCTTACCATCCAGAACAGAGGTTCCAGTTGTGTCCAAGCCCCTGTTCAAGGGGCCAAATCTGGCCTGCCACAGTTGTTACAGGTAAAGTTTGATTGGCAAAGAGCCACACTCATGCATATACATACTGTCTGGGGCATTACACAGCTAAGTTGAATGATGTGACAGACTGGTCTACAGAGCTTAAAATATCTGTGGCTTTTTACAAAACATGTTTGCTGACACTCCCCCGCCCCCCTGCCGCCAGTCTAAAAAAACAAGAACTTCAGTTTTGGCAAAAAAAAAAAAAAACAAAAAAAAAAAACCACCAAAATTTTTTTTTGTTTTTAAAATTTTCTCTGTCATGTTTTGTGTTTCCCTCTTTCTAGAACTCTCACTACTTAGATTTTGAACCACCTGGACTGGAACTCAGATCTGTTTTTCTGCCCTCTCTTCCCTCTCTTTGTTTATGTTTGCTCTTTTGCCTGAAATATTTTGTTTGCCTCCCAACTGAACCATGAGTTTTTCACTTTTGCTGTCATAATTTCTTATTTTGGCATAATTTTATTTTATTTGACAGACAGAGATCACAAGTAGGCAGAGAGGCTGGTAGAGAGAGAGAGGGAAGCAGTCTCCCTGCCGAGCAGAGAGCCCGATGTAGGGCTCAATCCCAGGACCCTGAGATCATGACCTGAGCTGAAGGCAGAGGCTTTAACACACTGAGCCACCCAGGTGCCCCATAATTTTTTTTAAAATTAACCTTTTTATTATAAACAACAATAATAATAATACATAGTTAATAAATTTTTATAAAGCAGCCATCCTTATAAATGCTACCCACGTCTGAAATAAATGTTTCCACTAACTCAGAAGCCCCTCTCTGTGCCCCAATCTAATTACAGCCCACTCTGACACATATATCGTGGATTTCGACCCATTGCAGCACTGTCTTTTTTGCAGCTCAGATTATCCTGGCTTTGGACCGTGAGCCTCTTTGTGCTGTCCACTGTGTCCTTTTATTGTGACCTTTGTACCCTTTGACTGTTTCCTTGCTATGTACTTTAGCAAGATGTTTAGGACTCCTCTTGTACATTCCTTGCCCTACATCTGGAGTCACCCATTTCTCTAAAAAAAACTGTAATCTTTTAGTGGGAAATGGAATTGTCAGCTCCTGATCTCGTTGCTAACAATGCTTATTACTCCTGCATTCGTCGTTATTTCTAAGTCATCATTTGGAGGAAAGAGTATGTGTATTTTCCTTCCCTTTTTTTTTCCATGCTCATATTATATTATCAGATATATTACAGCCATTACATACTATCTTCCCTCTATCTTTTAATCTTCATTTGGTCTTACTTCTACATGACTATATATTTAATACTCAGTACCAGCTTATGTATCGATGTTTCTATAGTCATTTATGTTGTCTTAAACTCATTCTTCACAAGATACCGCAGGATGGGATCATGAGAACAATATTCCCTGAGTTCTTGCAGGTTAATAATAGTTTATCTGTGCTCTGTAAACTTGAGAGTCAGTTTTGTTAATGTATTATCTTTGGCTTGCATTTTTTTTCTTTGAATGTCTCCAATATTTTACTGTTTTTTTCTTTGAGTAAAACAGCACTGCTGTTGAAACTCTAGTATTGTATTTTTCCCTTGTAAAGCATTCACTCTTTTTGCCTAGCTGCTCTAAAGTTTATTTAAAGTGTAAATATTTTCCCAGAATATATCTGCTGTTACTTCTTCTGGGTCAGTATTCTCAGGTATGCAGTGTGTCCCTTCAGTATTTAACTCCAAGCCTCCTTTTATTTTAGCAATTAGAGCTTTTAGTATTTGTTCTGTTCCCTTGTTTGGATTTCTGTTAGGGACTCCTGTTCTCTATATTTTGCTTCTTCCTTGCCTGTCTTCATTATCTGCCACTTCCTTTCAAAGTCTTTTTATCACTTCATTTCTTTTTAGCATTTAATCTTTTCTTCCTATGTTCTTCTTACCTGTTGTGTGTTTATCCACTCATATTTCTATTAATTTAGTCTTCATTGTTGAAAAAATTTTTTAAATTTCTAACTTTTTTAAGTTCCGTCACCTTGTTTTGAAGCTTTTCTGATTTTTCTTTTATGTGGCTCTTTTGTGTCTTGTGTAATTTTTTTGTTTTTACTTGAAATTTTGGTAGGTTTTGGTGGTATGCTTTCGTTGTCTGTATACTGTCATATTTTTATGTCCAAGAGCTTTTTTATTCTCTTAATGCTCCCCCTTTTTTTTTTAATAGAAGTCACTTCTCATTTCTTAGTCTATCTTATTTATCTCTCTAAGG
Source organism: Mustela lutreola (assembly GCF_030435805.1). Classification (NCBI taxonomy): domain Eukaryota; kingdom Metazoa; phylum Chordata; class Mammalia; order Carnivora; family Mustelidae; genus Mustela; species Mustela lutreola. The sequence continues at coordinate 152,042,913 of NC_081290.1, read as the reverse complement.
ATAGTAATGATACTACCTTTTAAAGTTTTATGATGGGCGCAGGGATGGCTCAGTGGGCTAAAGCCTCTGCCTTCAGCTCAGGTCATGATCCCAGGGTCCTGGGATTGAGCCCCACATCAGGCTCTCTGCTCAGCGGGAAGCCTGCTTTCTCCTCTCTCTCTCTCTGCCTGCCTCTCTGCCTACTTGAGATATCTCTCTCTCTCTCTCTCTCTCTCTCAAATAAATAAACAAATCTTTAAAAAAAAAATAAAGTTTTATGCTACTAGCCTAATTTACTTCCTCTCCTCCTCCCTTCATTTGTTTTAGCCTTTATCATTTTAGAGACTTTCTTCAAGCGTATGGTGATCCTTGGTTATTGGCTATGTTTAGGAGTCGGACAGTAAAAAACTGATTAGAAAGTCTGTGCCATGAGTTAGGACTTATTGAATTCTAGACTTTACCATACTGTAAGCGGGTTGGGCCAGTATCTTTTAGTTGATTTTTTTCTTTGCTGCCGATCAAATTCTTCAGAGAAGTTTCTTCTGATCAGCTACCCTGGAGGATATAAGCCTGACTAATAGTGTCCTGAGAGCCTTATGAGAAGAAAATTGTTACTCTTGGTATATAAACTTTTGCTTATTAAACAAAGCTGCTTCTAGGTATTGATGGTTTCCCCTAGTCTAGACTTTCATTTTTAATTTCTCCAGAGAACAACCTCTAGCAACACGTGTGGGAAGGGAAGAGGCAGTCACTGAGCTGTCTGGACTAAGTGAAGAGAACTGGAAGGTTCTATTTCTTATCAGTATTTTTTTTTTCAACAGATCCTCTTGTTTTTAGGCTCACCTTCAACCTCACTTCCACATGTGCCTATTGTTTCAGATTGCTGAGCTTTTTATGGGTTCTGCAGTATAAATTAATATGAATTAAATTTTCCTGTATCTGCTAAGTCAGTTGTCTTTTTACTTTCCACTTTCTAAAATGCTGTTGCTGTTGCCTCTTATTCTCTTTGTCTTGAACGTGTGTGTGTGTGTGTGTGTGTCTGTGTGTGTGTAAAGCTCTTTACTATGTTTAGTGGTATTTCAGGAGAGAGAGTAAAGCTAATGCACACTTTTCAGTTGACCAGAAGTTCCTTGACCTATTTAAACAGAGAATCTCAGGGAAGTCACTTACCCAGGTCTGTTCCCAATTCTGTTAGAACAAATGATACAGTCTTTTTCTAATGACAAAGTTTTGTTTGCTTGTTTTAAGGGATACTCCTGATGCTGATCTGAAAAGTCACAAATTGTGTTTTATTCTCCTCCTTTATGCCAGGCCTCAACTATGTTTAACTCAGTCCTTTTCTATAGCTTTGCAGGCCCATGAATGAAGTATATTTCACTTATCATTCATGAAGAAAAAAGAATTTGAAATTTCATGTAGAAATGTTCTGTGTTAAGACATACATGATAAGTCCTAGAACAACCACTAAGGAAATAACTCAGAAAAATATAGTGAAAAACCATGAAGGAAATTAAAAGGCTGCATCAGAAAATACTTACTTAGTATCAAAGGGTAAGTAGAAAAGGAAGAACAAAGGAACAAAAAGGACATGAGACATAGAGAAAACAAAAATTGGTAAACATAATCTAGCTGTATCAATAAGAAATGTGAGTAGATTAAATAGTCCAAATGGCAGGGATGACCAGACTAGATTAAAAAATAAAACACACACAATATCTAGCTATATGCTGGATAAACAGAATAAAAATTATAAAAAGAATAGAGAAAAGTTTTTTGGTTTTTTTTAAGATCAACAAAACTAGCAAACCTCTAGCTAGATTGACAAAGAAAAAAAGAGAATACTCAAACTGCTAGAATCAGAAATGAGAGGGGGACAGTACTACCAAACTTAGAAAATAAAAATGATTACAGAAGAATCCTATACACAATTCTATGCCAGTAAGTTGGACAACTGAGATGAAATGGACAGATTATTTGAAAGGAATCCGCAATAACATAAAAAGTTGGCATTGTGATGCATTTACAGGCTGTTGCCTTCTCCACTCAAGGACGCAGTGGAAGTATCAACCTGGAGAAGATGCTATACAATGCAAGAGGTGAACTCTGCCCTTAGCAAAATCCAGCTGGTGGGATATTCTCAGAAAATTGTGAGTGTTAAATTTTAAGTGATACATGAATGCTTTCAGTTTGTATTGTTACCCTTTGGGAGGAGGACATCTCACCCTATTCACTTCAGAACGGTGGGTGCAGCTTTATAGGTTTTGGACAAGTGAAATAGGAAATAGGGAGTATAAAACAGATCAAGAAGCAGTTTGGCAAGTAAAATTTTTGAACTCTGACCAGGTAGTTAAGGATTCCCATTTTTGTTAACTTGTGCCCAGAGCCACTCAGTGTAGAATGACTGAGAGATTAATGCCTAGCCTAAAAAAAAAAAAAGAAAGAAAGAAAAGAAAAGAAAACCCAAGTATTTCTCTCTTTGGTCTTTCTGGTAATCTGTCCTCTCTTTTGATGAGTAAAGCCTGGGAGCCTGGTATATGTGGCCAGGTTGAAACTCAGAGAGGGGGCAGGTCAAAACTGTAGGATTGCTTTCTGGGTCTGCCTATCTGGTCTCCATTGTTTTGTTTTGTTTTTTGCTTTACTTTATATTTTCTGTTTTACTTTAATTTTCTTTAAGTGGACAAGGATATTTCTGGGGTTTTTTCCCTACAAAGAGTTACCTGGTGTGACTGCACTGCTGAAAGCTCATCACACATTCTTACTGTGGCTCTTTTCTAGGAGCTTTTTGGTGCAGTCCAGGTGACTCCGCTAAGCTCAGGCTATGCCCTTGGAAGCTCCAACTGGATTATCCAGTCCCATTATGAGAAAGTATCGTACGTTTCCGGATCCTCCTTGCTTACCACACATCCCCAGGTAATTCTAATTCTCTTTTAACACTCAGGTTTTTGGTTATTTAACCCAAATTCATAATGTATCCAGAGTATCATCAGTTGTTTGTTTGTTTGTTTGTTTTTCAATTTTTTAATTAACATATAATGTATTATTAGCCCCAGGGGTACAGGTCTGTGAATCTCCAGGTTTACACACTTCACAGCACTTACCATAACCCAACCCTACCCTACCCCCCTACCCAATGTCCATAACTACCCCCCTACCCCCCTACCCCCGGCAACCCTCAGTTTGTTTTGTGAGATTTAAGAGTCTTATGGTTTGTCTCCCTCCCGATCCCATCTTGTTTCATTTTTTCCTTCCCTATCCCCCAAACCCCACACTTTGCCTCTCAACTTCCTCATATCAGGGAGATCATATGGTAATTGTCTTTCTTTTTCAGTTGTTTTTAAATCTTACTAATTTTGGTTTCTACATGTATCCTTTTTTTGTTGTTGTTAGAGTAGGAATGCTGAACATGAGATCCATCCTTTTGATAATTTTTGTACTATACCTTATTGACTCTAGGTACGGTGTTACATAGCCCATTTCTAGAGCTTGTCTTGCTTAACTGAAGCTTTGTATTCTGTAGACGCTCTTCATGAAAGTTAGACTTTTCACATCCCAGTATTTAGGATTGCAAGTTCCTCTGTGAGATAGGGCTGTCTTTAGGTTCATCTCTGGAATTCTGAGATTTTCCACCACTTGCAGTTACCATGGCCTGATATAGAACAGAAATGATCACTCATTTACTGAGCAAATATTATTTATTTCTTTATTGAGGATCTCCTCCGTATCAAGCACTCATCTGACCCCAAAGGCACAGTCCCAGCTCATGAATCCATGTTCAGAAGAGCCAAGAGGCCGTTGTGACTGCAGTGTGCTGAGTTCAGTCAGTAGGGATGTCCATGAGATTCGCAGAGCCAGGTCACATGGAACTTTGTAGACCATGATGAGAAATTTGGACTTTATTTTATTTTTAAAGATTTATTTATTTATTTTAGAGAGCATGAGTGTGAGGGGCAGAGGGAGAAGGAGAAAGAATCTCAAACAGACTCCATACTAAGCACAGAGCTTGATCTCACAACCCGGAGATCCTGACCTGAGCTGAAACCAAGAGTCAGATGTCCAACTGACTGCACCACCCAGGCGCCCCTGGGTTTTATTTTAACATGTAGAGGGAAGCTATTAGGAGATTTTAAGTTGGTTGTTCGTTAACAGTCTTATTTGGCAAATAGCTAAGTACATAACCGTTGTTACAAATATATTCTTTATTCCTTTTTAGGGATTATTGTTCATTTCATAAATCCTGATTCTTTTCATGTTTGTAAAGGAGAGGCAGAGAAGATTAGATGTCAGCTGACGGATGGGTACATACATAGATAACTTGGGGAAGCCCATATCCTTTTTTTTTTTTGGCTTTCACATAGATTTATTGTGACAAACAGAAAGCACACAATTTGCTTGAATCTACCTCTGACCTAGCAAAGGCTAAAATACTTTTTTTTTTCATATCCTATTTTAATATGAAGGAAAAAAATAACTGCTGTAGGTCTAGAACAAAGGATGCATCTGAGCTACCACTTTGTATTGGCTTTTTTCATACCTTCTTTTATAGTCAAGTTTCATCTCAAGGTCTAGAGGGGGCAAGTTGCTATTTTTTCCTATAGCTAGCAGAATTCTAGGCCTTTCCCGCTTATTGAAATCAGAAGCCCATCAGTGTCATCTTAATCTGCTTCATTAAATCAAAATACTTTATTGGCAGCTTCTATCATTCTTGATATATTCTTCCATAAAAGACAGAAAGATTACTTGGCTGCCAACTCTTCCGATTTGTCCTGCTTAGATCAAAGCCTTTACAGTACTACTGATGTAATTTCCAGTAAATTATTCTTCCAAGATTCGTAAATTTAAAGGAAAAATAAGGTCTTGGAAGTGATGAGCAACATACCTAAGTAATTAATTTTAATTTCTAGCTGGTAACCAGGGTTGTATGTAAAAAAAAATAATGAATTAGATTTTCTTTTACCCAGATAATTGGATTCTATATTGAATTAGCAGAGATAAGAAAAGTTAAGGTTTGGAAAAACTTGAATAGTCCGCTTTGTAGGTCAGCAGACTATGGCCCATGGACCAAGTTTGGCTTGCCACCTGTATCTGTAAATAATGTCTTATTACAGTAGAACCACATTCATTTAGTAATGGATTGTGTATGACCGCTTGCACAGTGTAACAGCAAAGTTCTGCTTTAGAGTTAAACTTTACAGGAAAGGCCAGCTGCTGACCTACTTGAGTGGCATCTCCCCAGCTGGGAAGAATAGGCTACTGTTGTGATCTCATAAGCTAATAAGTAGAGGGGAGTGGCACTTTGGATTAAGGCTGACATGGGAAGAATGGAGTGACAGAGAAGACACTGACAGGTCTTTAATTCAACAAATGCTTACTGAATGCTTTCTGTTTTCAGGGAAGGAAAAATACAGGCCAGAGATTTCTTCTTAGATGATACTGAGAATGATGATGATGACACTAATCCAGTCGACGTGGAGTTGGCAGAGGGGGTTCCAATTTCAGGAGGGGTTAGTGGGTATGATGAATAGGAATTTGAGTGGACACTGGCGACAGATGAAAATAGAGAACTGGAACTTGGATGTGATGGCAAGCCTGGAGACAAAGTAGAGGAGCAGCAGATTTTTTAAAGTCTGTACAGAGCTGAAGGGGAAAGACTGAGTTGCAGGAACATTTACCCATAAAAAGTGGAAGGAAGAAAAATGATCTTGAATAAGAATGGAGAGTTAGAGTGCCTGGGTGGCTCAGTACTTAAGCAGCTGCCTTTGGCTGGGGTCATGATTCCAGGGTCCTGGGATTGAGCCCCACATCAGGTTCTCTGCTCAGCAGGAGACCTGCTTCTCCCCCACTCACTCCCCTGCTTGTGTTCCCTCTCTCACTGTCAAATAAATAAAATCTTAAAAAAAAAGGAAAGAAGAATTAGAGAATTGACGCCCACAAAAATATAGTATCCCAAATGGAAGAAGAGAGGTAGCTTTTACTGAGCAGAACATCTCAGTATTAATTTTTCTGATTGATCTGATATTCAACAATGTACTGAATTCTTATATTCTAATATTTATCTATTGATGGTGATATTATCTGCAAAGAAGTAACAGTTTTGTCACTTCTCTTCCAATCCTATTTTCTTTTCTTTCTTTGTTCCTGTCTTACCAACTACATACTGTAGTCCCAAGTAGACAGAAGTGATGATAGTGGCAGCCTTGTTTGTACTAGATTTTAAAGGGAATGCCTTTGTAGCTTCTTCATTAAATAGCTGGCTTACCCCTTATTTTAGCTAGCAAGGTAAGGAGTTTCTCCTCTGTTCCCAATTTTCTGAATTTTTAAAGATCTAATGTAGATGTTGTACTTTACCAAATGCTTTTTTTGAGTCTATAGGATGATCATGTGATATTTTTCATTTAGACCAGTAATGTAGTGAATTACAATATTAGCTTCTCTTATATTTAACTGTCCTTGTAGTCTTGGGATAAGCCATATTTGATCTCAATGTATTCTTTTTAAAACACTCCTGGAATAAATTGGTAAGTATGTCTGCATTAGTGATTTTCTTCAAAGAATAAGTTTTTGCTTTTAATTGTTGTATTTTTATTCTCTCTTCTGCCCTTTATTATTTCCTTCCTCCCATCTTTGGGTTTACTCTGTTGCTTTTCTTTTAACACTTACCTCATTTGTTTCCATCCTTCTGTGCTTTTCAATAACTGTGCTTAAAGCTATCAGTTTCTCTCTTAGTATCATTTAACTCTGTTAAATTGTTGATACATAGTGCTCTGTCATTCATCTCTAAGTATATCATAATTTCCTTCATAATGTTCATAATTTAAGTAGCCAAAGTTTGTTTTGTAGTGCTTGTCTCTTTGTTTCTAGTCCATCCAATATGATTAGACTTAGGGTTAGATGAGAGACTTTTTTCAAGTCATACTTAAATGTTTCTGGATTTCTCCCTCCCTTTCCTTTCCTTTCCTTTTTTTAATTCCTCCTTCCTTCCTTTCTTCCTTCCTTCCTTCTTCCCTGCCTGCCTTCCTGCATTTGGATAAGAGTTTACTAATTCACTGAAGTTACATTGAAACACAGTCTGTTTTTTAAGTGTCCTGTGTATGTGGGAAAAGACTGTATTCACTGTTGAATGAAAATTTTTCTATATGTATTTACTCATTTGAGTTTATTGTGTTATTCTGGTCTTTCATATTTGTTTAGCTTCCAGTTTCTGAGAGGATGTGTTTGTTGATCAGTTTCTCCATGTACTTTCACCAGTTTTTGCTTCTTCTATTTTTAAGCTGTGTAGTCAGAGGTGTATATGTTCATGATCATTATGTTTTATCGGGTTGCGTATTTTTTTTCCTATCAAAATTGCATTAAAAGCCGAAAGACTTTCTCCCCACTCCATATTTGCCTGGTATTCTTCTCCATCCCTTTCTTTTCATTCCTTCTGTATCCTTTTCTAGTGAATTCCTTGTAGACAGTATAGTAAGGGATTTCTTTTCTTTCTTTCTTTTTTTTTTTTTTTTTTAAGATTTATTTATTTTAGAGAGAACCCTCATGCAAGTGGGAAAAGAAAGCAGACTCCCCACTGAGTGCAGAGCCTGAGGCAAGACTCAGTCCCGGGGCCCCCAAGATCATGACCTGAGCCAAAACCAAGAGTCAGACATTCAACCACCTGAGCCACCGAGGCGCCTTGATTCTTTTTTCTTTTTTAACCACAAGGGCCTTTTGATTATTAAAACTATTTGTTTGTTTTTAAGATTTTATTTATTTATTTTAGAGAAAGAGAGCACAAGCATGAGCAGGGGGAGGGACAGAGGGAGAAACAAACTCCCATGGAAGCAGGTAGCCCAAAGCAGGGCTCCATCCCAGGACCCTGGGAGAATGACCTGAACCAAAGGCAGATGCTCTGCCAACTGAGCGCCCCCAGGTGCCCCAATGAAACTACTTATATTTCCTGTAATTACTGTTGTATCGAGGGCTTATTTTTGCAATCTTATTTCATGGTATTTTTAGTTTATTCTTTTCTCTGTCCTTTCTTCCCTTCTTTTAGATGGCTAAATTTCTTTCTGTAAGTTTGAACACATGTATTTGATTATTATTCTTCTGGGTTTTTCCTTAATTTATTTTTCCTTTGAATATCCTGAGCCTATCAATATCTTTTTCTTTCCCTCCAGAGCCACGTCTTCCTCTTGTCTCTGCCATCTTTTTCTTCTTCCTCCCCACCCCACCACCCTCCCACTGTGTTCATAATGTCTGGAATTTTAATTCTGGGTTATTTAGAATGCACGTAGAGTACTGAATATATTATTATAGACAACAGTGAACCTTACTGAGTTTTGGGTTTTTTTCCCCCAACCTTACGTCCTGTACATCTCATAGTCCTTCTAGATTTACTTTCCTTCTTCCAGGAATACTTGAGGAATGTTCACCAAGAGAGTCCTAAAATGGTAACCCTTGTGAGGTCTTAAAGTATGAGAACATCTTTAGTATTTCCTCACATGTAAATGATAGCTTGGATGGATATAAAATTCAAGGAAAAGAACTTTGGAACTATAAAGTTTTGAAGGTATTTCTTCTTTTTCCACTTGTACCCTTGTTGCAGTTAAGAACTGCAAAGCCCTGGGACACCTGGATGGCTCCCTCATTTAAGCAACCAATTCTTGATTCTGGCTTCTGCCATTTCAGGGGTCCAGGATTGAGCCCTGCGTTGAGCTCTGAGCTCAGCAGGGAGTCTGAGGATTCTCTCTCTCCCTCTGCCCCTCCCCCTGCTTGCTCCCTCTCTCTCAAAAAATAATGTAAATCTTTCAAAAAAACAAAAAAACTGCGAAGACCTTTAGATTTGTGTTCCTTTATACGATCTGCTTTTAGAATTTTCACTTTGTCTTCAGTATTCTTAATTTTTGCTATGATGTATTTTAAATGTGTATTTTTTTTCTCCGTATAATACTTTGAGAAATCTTGCAGTTTCCTTTAACACAGAAAGAATCTTAATCATTGTTAAAATATTTATTCCTTTTTTTTTTTTTTTCAAGATTTTCTGTATTTATTTAATATATAGAGAGAGATCACAAGTAGGCAGAGAGGCAGGCAGAAAGAGAGGAGGAAGCAGGCTCCCTGCTCAGTGGGGCTCGATCCCAGGACCTGAGATCATGACCTGAGCCGAAAGTAGAAGCTTAACCCACTGAGCCACCCAGATGCCCCTATTTATTCCTTCCGGTTAATTTTTTTTTCCCTCCTTATGAAACTTCTAGGTATTGACACTGTGTTTTCCACCTTGCCCCCCCCACCCACCCCCCCATCTCCTTCTTAAAGCCTCCTGAAAGGACTCCTCAACTTGATCTTCCAGCTCGTGAATTCATTCTTTGGCTCTATACATACTGCTCTTTAACCTATGTGTTGAGTTCTTTGTGTCAATGATTATACTTTTAGACATAGTATTTTCAAATATTTTTCTTTATACTTAATCATTTTTATTTTACTAATTTTTATTTGTGTGTGGACTTTTTTAATGCATATTCTACTGTCCCATTTGGTTTATTAATTCTCCATGTGGGGTCAGTTTTTAGCTTAATTATATTTAGTAGGTGTTGCTTTCCTTAGTGGTCTTGTTTTATTTCCCTGTCAGCTCTTACCACCTGGACTTCAAGGAAATCTTTTGTACCTCTGCTATAGGCACTGCTTTTTTCCCCCAGAATTTGCCTTCCTTACTTGTTACCACTGAGCCTTGTTATCACTTAGCTTCATAGTATGAGGGAGCAAGGAAGGGCTGGTAGGGCTGCCTATCCCTTTTTTAAACACTTACCCCACTGTTCTGGTATTTTCTGCCTCACAGTGTGTTGGAACCCGCCACAGTCTGCCAGTAGTAGTATGGAGGAGAGAGAAAAGGACAAAGAGTTCCTTGCCAGCCGGTATTTTTCCTGCAGTGCCCAGCCCGGTTTGGCTCTTGCTTGCCATTTTGTCCCCATCCCAGCACCCATGGTTTCCCCAGGAATTCATGATGGTGATTTATTTTCTCAAAATTGTCAGATGCCCTTATTTCTTTGCTTTCTCTCAACTTAGATTCTACAAGAAAGCCAGCAGCTTGTGTTGACTCTGTCTTGTTGAGAACTCTAGTGGGATTTTTGTTTTGTTTTAAAATATTATTCCTTATATTTCTGATTAGAAGATTAATTTGTATTTATTGTAGTAGTTATGGAAAGTAACAGAAATCTCAGAGAAAGCAATAAAAATTGTGATAATCCTACCATCAAGAGAGAACTCTTTGCAGCCTGGTTTTCTGCTTTTTTCCATTAACTATGTAATGAGCACTCCTCAGTTCATTAGTATTCCATACATGTTTGATATTTGCCTAGTATTCCATCATACGGATATGCAGGAAGGTATCTGTTTTCTCACAGTTAGACATTTAAGTTATTTTAAGTTAAAAAAAATTTTTTTTTCTGACAAATACCTACTCCAAATAGATGTGCATTCTGCCCAAAAAGAAGGCATAAGACACAGTTTAAAGACGGTAACTAATAGAACAAAACAGATGATGGCTGTGGGTAGATCCCATAAATGTGTTAGCAGTAACTAGTGCGCACTTTTGGTTAATATTAGAGCCCAAGCCTTCCTGGCCTTAGGAGTCAAATTAATGGATTTGCTTGTGGGTTGTGAACTTATATTTGCACACCAACTTTTCCATTATGATGGTTTGAAAAAGCAATGTGGTACACATTATTTCAATAGCTTCCTATCTATGCTGCCTCACTTCAGGAGTAGGACTTGAGTTTAGATGTGAAAATCACCAGCATAATAGAACAAAACTACATATACCTGAACATGGGGAGCTACAGGATTTGGGGTTAGTTTTAGAAACTAATCTAGAACAGGATTTGGATTTCCATTTAAGGCTGAGATTTGAAATACTAGAAATTGTATTGTGTGGTAGACATTTTGTTGTTGTTACTATTGATAATAGGTTTCGGTTTGGTTTTTTTATTGTTTTTCTTTTTTTCCCATCCTTCTTCTGACTGTTAAAAGAGACCCAGAAAGTTTTCTGTCCCACTGCTTCAGCCCTTTTGGCCTTGAAGACTCCCCCACACTCTTGGGACTGGCAACAAACTTAGGAGACCAAACTCTTCCAGTCACCACACTGTTTCCTTCCCATTTGACCTTTGGCCTTGAAGGCAAGACAAGTAGTTCTGTCCTTTGCAAGGTGGGTGGTAGCTGTGAGGGACAATGAGAAGAGAGATGGCTTGAAAGCAAGGGCTGTGGATGGGAACTTATGCCTTAGGGCAGTGGTTTTTAACATTTTGTGGGTCAGGGACCCAAAAGCCTGGTGGTGAAAATCTGGCAAAAAATGATTAAAATAGGGTCACCTGGGGTGGCTGTTAGTTAAGCCTCTGACCCTTGGTTTCAGCTTAGGTCATGATCCTCAGGGTCATGGAATTGGGTCCTACTTCAGGCTCCACACTCAGTGCTGAGTCTGCTTAAGATTCATTCTCCCTTTGCTTCTCCCCCTGCTCACATGCTTTCTCTCTAAACTAAATAAAATTTTTAAAAAAGAACAAAGAATGACTATAATGACTTACAATTATTATGACTTATAATGATTATAATGACTATAATATACCATATATATATATGCCACCTACACAATATTTTGCATTTATTTGGCATCTGTACATTTATAGAGCCCTCAGAAGCCCATTGTTATGTATCAGGCTGTTATGTATCAAACTGAGAATCTCTTTTACATTAGAACTTGGAAGTAATTTTTTTAAGAAATAAAATTAATTTAAAAAATTAATTGGTGGGGTTGGGGTATGGGTGGCTCAGTGGGTTAAGTGTCTGCCTTCAACTCAGATCATGACCTCTGGGTCCTGGAATTAAGCCCCACATCAGCCTCCCTGCTCAGCGGGAAGCCTGCTTTTCCCTGTCCCTCTGCTTGTGTTCCCTCTCTCGCTCTCTCTCTGTCAAATAAATAAATAAAATCCTTTTTAAAAATTAATTAATTAATTAACTGGTGGGGCAGCTGGGTGTCTCAGTCAGTTAAGCATCTGCCTTCAGCTCAGGTCATGGCATTGAGCCCCACGTTGGGCTCCCTGCTCAGAGGGGAGTCTGTTTCTCCCTCGCCTTCTGCCTCCCCACCTTGTGCTCTCTCTCAAATAAATAAATAAAATCTTTAAAAAAATTAATTGGTAATTTCTACTCAGTCAATTCCCTTAAGCCTATGGTGTTCACAATGGGAATTCCTTCTTGTTGTCAGCGCTGGAAAAGGTTGGTAGCTGGCCTATGAAAGTCTCCGTTGAGGCACACACTTCCAGCATTCACTCTGCCTCTCCTTCCTCATCTTTCTCCCTTGGGAGTTCAGGATGAACTGTTGATTTGTTTTCCTGAGGTCTTAAATACTTTGGCAGTAATAAATGTATATTCTTCTCTTAATCTAAAGAAATTATCTTAAATTTGGACTCCTTGAATCAGGTTTCTAGAGCTAAGGCAGTTTCTTGGGTAGGCTTTTTTTGTTTGTTTTGCTCTGTTTTGTTTTTTATATTCTATCTCTTCCCTCTGAATTCCCCAAGTGTTTTGTTGTTATTTATGCAGAGCTTTGATCTGGATCCTCTACGGTTTGGTTTTGGGTTTTTTAATGTATTTTGTTTTGTTGTAATAAATATGTGACTTGTTCCAATCTTCATGTGGATGTATATGTTCAGCATTTTCAGCCATTCCTTAGTCTTCTGATGTAAAATTAATTTCCTTCTAGATATCCCTGGGAGATATCTGTAGGCCGCTGCTTCTCCCTCCAGGCCTGGCCTTACAGGGCTCTCACAATCAGGTTTAGTCCTTGCAAAGTTTCTGGGAGTGTTTGTCTTTCTCCAGTATGGAACTGTGGAATTAAAGCCACATGGTCAGCCTTAAGCACAAGGCAGAGCTGGGGATGTAGTGTCAAAACAAAGACATTTTCCTGCTTCCACAGAACCCTGACTTTAACACAGCTGGTTGAAGCTTCCTTTACACTGCTGGTCAGAAGTTACAGGCGGGTTTCCCTACCCCATGTTGTTCAACAGCCAACTCTGTTTCCTTCTCTCAGAAATAATGTATGCTACTGACTTATTTGTTCAATCACTCCTTCCATCACTTAGTCCATGGCAGCTCTTAAAACGCTACTTTGGTCAGTGGAATATGCTAGGCTGGAAGGGGAACAAAGATGCGTAGGTTTTACATTTATAGATGTTACACTAGGGGAATATGATGGGGACCTGCAAGACTTTTTTTCTTCAGGGTTCAGGTAGTGAATCCTGTCAGATTAGGAATCCACTGGGAAGAGCCATGGGATTCTCCCCGTTCCTGGGGAGTTAGTGAGACGTCATAGGAGACCAGGTTTTGATTTGGTCTAAGAAAGCTGGAGATGATGTCCTTCACGATCTCAAGTTTATGTCTTCCTTTCTGTCATCAAAGAAGTGTAGGTCGTTGGGTCATTCACTCATTCCTCCTTTTCTGCCTTTAAGTAAACTTGAAGGGTTTTAATATGGGAAAGGGCTTTCAGTGGACTGTCTCCTTGCTTCACCACCAGATTCTTTCTTACCCATGATGAGATTTCTCCTGTCGTTTTGCTCAGCTCAGTCTTGTGCACCTGGCTTTCTCCCTCTTTTACCTCCTAGATCTGTTTCACTTCTGTAGCCCAACAGCAATCAGCCTCCAGCCAAATTTACTCTTTTCCGTTTTCCCCAGCATCTCACAGCTGCATTTGACACTGTTCATCATTCACTTGCTAAAATTCTTTTTCATCTAAGCTTTTGAGGCAGTCTTGCTGTTTTCTTACTCTGCTTGATCTTTTGTCATATTATAGAGTATAAGCACCAAAAAGCTGTCTTTCCCGAACCGCCAATTTTTACAGGCAGGGAAGCTCTGCACTGCATTATGTGCTTGTTATTTACTTGCTTCTATCCCCATTTACCTTAAGGGGTCCCACAGCCATGGTCCTAGACACACTCTACTTTCCTCACTCCAACAAACTGGCATTTTTGTTAAATACTTTGATAATGGTGCCTAGCAAATCTCCATATCTGTCATGTACCTTTATTTTATCTTTTATTCTCACAATCCATTTTGTTTTCCCCCAAATGTTTGCAACAGTCCAACACTGGACTTATTATTGCCTCCTTATTCTTTTATTTATTTATTTATTTATTTATTTATTTATTTTAAAGATTTTGTTTATTTATTTGACAGACAGAGATCACAAGTAGGCAGAGAGGCAGGCAGAGGGAGAGGAGAAAGCAGGCTCCCTGCTGAGCAAAGAGCCTGATGTGGGGCTTGATCCCAGGACCCTGGGATCATGATCTGAGCCGAAGGCAGAGGCTTTAACCCACTGAGCCACCCAGGTGCCCCGCCTCCTTATTCTTTTAAATCGTTGTGTCCAGATTTCCCTTTGTCTGCATTTCTGACAAGGTCTCACTTTGTCCATTGTCCAGTATATCTGGTCCATTCCCACCTGTCTATTAACAGTTTTCTGTGATGTTGCTGGATCTGCCCCTTCTGTCTCCTCAAGTTCTATAAAATTATAGTTTTTCCCCCTTTATGTCCAGGCTGCTATAGAGGACTTCTGAGTACTGTCCCTCTTTTTGGTCTTACCCCCTCCTCAGCTGTCACCTATAATTATTGTTGCCAGAATGTCACTCTCCTGCTTCAGACTGTTGATTTCTTCCTACCAACTCTGTCAGTTTTCATGATTCTGACCTTTTTGGTTCTTTACTAGTTACACTTTCCCTCATTTTTACTAATCTCTTTCTCAGCTCCAAAGTAAACTTTCTATTCCAGCCAAATAAATTCACTTGACACCTACAGGTTATCTTTCTCTGCCTTCTGCCCAGCCGGTCTCCAGCCCTCCTGCCCAAGTCGACTTGCTGATTCTCACCTTGCTGACTTCTAGTGAACTATTTCACATTATAGAATGCTCTCACATTTCTTACCAGACCGTGTTTTTTGTGCATTCATTTATTCAGCAAATATTTGTTTACTATTTTTTTGTGTGCCAAGCATTTGCTAGGAATTAGGGATGCCAAATCCTTGCCCTCAGAGAGCTCCATAGGCCTGTTGGGGACACAGACAAGTAAATAGGCAGTTACGATGCAGTTTGATTAGTGCTGGTAGAGAAAGTCTTAGAGGCCACAGGGGCATATGTAGAAGGGACATCTTGCTGTGGGAAAGAAGGGGTGTCATACAGACATTCCAAAGGCTGTCTTAAATTGAGACTTAAGTTCCTTAGCCAAAGAAAGAAAGAAAACCGAAAGCAAAACTTTATGTGCCAGAAAACCTTGTATAAGTGGTCCCACCTGGCCTGGTGGGGCCCTCTACTATGCATTCCTCTTGGCCTTCATGGACCCAGTGTAAATTCTTGAAATTCGCATTAGGTTTTCTATGGCTTTTTGAATAATCCTCTTAAAAAAAAAAAAAGATTTATTCATTTGAGAAAGAGAACTGGCAAGGGGGTTCAGAGGGAAGAGAGAGAACCAAGCAGACGCCATGCTGAGTGTGGAACTTGACATAGGGTTCAGTCACACGACCCTGAGGTTGGACCTGAGCCAAAGCCAAGAGTCAGACGCTCAACCAACTGCTCTACCTAGGCGTCCCCCAAATCCTCTTTTTTGACGATACATTTTTTTTTTCTTCAACTGGATTATAAACTTCTTTCAAGGACCTAGAGCCTGAGTCTCCTTTTTCTCATACTCTGTGCAAAGTGTCCAATGTAAATTCACCAGCAGAGAACACAGTGACCACAGCCTTCTTGGGCCTAGGGTTTTTCAAAATTTTATTCTGCAAGCTTGATTGTGACTGTCAATTTAGTAAGGTATTTTTATTTGAATCTTGGACACAGTGGAATTTTCTGTTGTGTATGTTGGAACAAAATGTTCCCACTCGAAGCACTCAGTGAGTTGCCATTGACACCAATAATATGTACATTTGCCCTTTGGTAGTGAAATGGAGATGTTGGCAGTGTCAGCTTGGTTTTGAGAGTGTCACTAAAAAGCTTTTAAAGCTGATTCTTTACAGTAGCCTTGGGAATCAACAACAAGGGTCTCCCAAGTATAGGGCTAAAATAACAAACACGTAGTCTGACCTGATCATGAACTAGTTCTCATAATTTCCAACTCCATAGTATTCATATTGTAGTACTGCTTTTGGCTTTTACTATGGGCATTTAATTTTCAAAGGAAGGCAGCATTGATGGCTGAGGTTCAGAGGTAATGTTTTCAGGGGCACATTTGTTCTCCATTATGTTTTCATTTCAGCTCCATATGACAACCCAATCAAATGTGTGAGAAAGTGTTCACAGGCACACAAAGATTGTATATACTATTTAGGGGCTTCCTAGACCCTCTGAATTCACCATCAGCCCTGTGGATCATTGTTGGCTTGTTCTAATAAGGTTCTTACAAAATTATTGTCTTTTCTAAATAGGCTGTCTAACAAAGTTTGATCCCTTTTGTCACTATTCCAGTTCCTTCTGTTTGACATACGCACATTTCTCCAGGCTCACTGCACATCTATTATAAGCCATCGTCCTGTACTTCTTCCTTCTCTGGAAACAGTGAATGTATATGTGTTTTTTAGAGAACTGCAGATAGATCAGTTCTGCCCAAGCAGAGGAAAAGCTCTTGTATGCATTAGTGTAATACATCCATGCAAGTAGGAATTAGAATCTATTCCGTATAGCTGTCACAACCATACTTTTCAGCCTTCGTGTTAAAGAAATGTTTCTCAGGTTATAAAGCAGCTTATATAACTATAATCCTATTATTTAAAAATAATGAGCCCTTATGTCCGTGTTTATATAAAGTACTAAAAGAGTGTACATCAAAAGGCACGTATGTTCAGGTAACATTGCAGGTGATGGGTCTTTGCTGTGCTACCGTTTGGAGTTTTCTTTATTTGAAAATCTGGGTGGAACAGAGAAAGGAGGTATGAGGCTTCTTACTAAACTGGGTTTCTGGCTTTTTTCTTCTTACATTCCAGTGAGTATGTGAAATGACAATGAGGAGAAGATAGGTTACAAAATAACTCCAGCATCTCAGTCCATGGGTCTGCATTTTTGTTTCAGTTTGAATCCTGATTTCCTTGGAAAAGATAGTTAGTGTTTTGTTTTTGTTTTTAAAGTGCTCTGGAGACAATCAAAATTAAATTCAAATTGTGCCAAGTAAAAATAAAAATATGACATCCTAAGTATCCCATAATAGTGCCCCGTGGGACTTCACAGTTTACAAGAAGACTGTGTATATTAGTTCTTGAGACTCTCAGAAATCAGGGAAGGAAGATGGGTTAACAAATATGCCCATGTGTGATCTCTATGCCTAGCTCAGAGCCGTAGCTGAGGTCCCATGGCTTTACAAGGGAATGGGAGTGAGTCTTTATATTTCTGGTTCCTAATTCAGCATTCTTCCTGGCTCCTCTGCCATGGAGACTTGGGAGAATCGCCTTGGCTCTCTGAGTCCCAGCTTGCATTGTCATAATGTAAACTTATTTCGTGTGTTTATTTCAAGTTTTTACACGTGTTTTCATTTTGCAGAGTTGTGTTGAGAATCAGATTATACGGTGCAGTAGTTCTCAAAGCACAATCCCTAGACTAGCACCAGGAGCATCTCTTGGGAGCTTATCAGAAATGCAAATTTGTAGGCCCACCTCAAACCTGAGTCAGAAACTCTGGGTTTGGCACCCAGCAATCCCTGTTTCGGGAGACCCTCCAGGTGATTCTAATACACAGTCAAGTTGGAGACCCACCACTGACAATGTGTGAGATAGCATTTTGAAAAGAACAAAGCATTCTAGAAATTTCAAATGGGAAGCTCTTTTTTTTTTCCTTTTTTAAGATTTAATTTATTGAAGAGAGAGTGAGAGAGAGCATGAGAGCAGGGCGAGGGGCAGATGGAGAAGCAGACTTCCCGCTGAGGAGGGCTCTATCCTGGGACTCTGGAATCATGACCTGAGCCGAAGGCAGACGTTTAACCGACTGAGCCACCCAGGTGCCCTGCTCTTTTTTTTTTTTTTTTTTTTTTTTTTTTTTAGTTAGTTGAGGTAAAATTTATATGTGGTGAAACCCAAAGATCTTAAACATACAGTTCTGTGAATTTTCACATTATGTGATCATCACACCAGTCGAGACATGGAGCTCTTTTGTCCTTCTGTAAAGTTCCCTTGTCCCTCCGTGGTCTGTCCTCATCCCCACTGAGCAGCTGCTATTCACTGAACAGACTTCATTAGAGGAAGTAAGAGGACATGACGATGATTTGATCACAGAGCAAGGACTATATTCTCTTTTCCCTTTACTACTTATACTTGCCATTTCTTTTTGAATTACTAAGCAGAGTTCTCTCTGGTGTTTCAGCCCATGGACCAAGCTTCTCTCAAAAACAGCGACGTTCTCATTCTGACAGGCCTGACCCAGATCCCCACCGCGAACCCGGATGGCATGGTAGGAGAGTTCTGCAGCAATCTGGGTACGTGGCTGGCTCGCACTGTGAATGGGATGAGGTGTTCTAGGTTTACTTTTTGGATACCTTGCTTCGGTAGTATGTGGTCCTTCCCTTCACAGTCACACCCACTGATGCCCCTCCAACCCCATTCAAAGCTTTTCTTCCCATCTGCTTCACCCGTCTTGCCTATCCTTCAAAGCTTGCTGTTGTCAGCAGAAGCAATTCTTAAGCAACATAAATCTGAAGAATGTCAGAATGACTGTCCTAAGAGTCAGTTCAAGTGCTTTTATGCAACAAATACTCAATGTTCTCCCACTTGACTTACGTTGGAAAATTCTTATTTATTCTTCTTGCTTTGCGGTGGGATTTGGGGGCAGGACTGGCATTCATACAAGGTAGCAGCTGTCAAAAAAGGGAAGAATTGCATCTTTGCTTTGCAAATAATAGCATGGAAAAGACTGTAAATGCTTTGCATTCATAACAGCGAGACACTGAACAGATTATTTTTTTCTTTGAGAGAAGACTGAATTTGGGGGAGAGCCCTGGGGGGTATTTGCTACCTAGAAGAAATATTTGTGTCTTTGGATATAATTGTTAGTAAAATCTAAAAATCCTGCCTTTCTTTATAGAAAAGTATGGGTTGCTTACTGTCTTAGCTTGGGCTGCTGTAACAAAACACCATAGACTGGGTGCCTTGAACAATATTTATTTCTCATAGTTCTGGAGGCTGGAAGTCTGAGATCAGGTTGCCAGCATGTTCAGGCTCTGGTGAGGGCCGTCCTCCTGGCTTGTAGATGCCTACAAGAACTAAGTTGGCAGAGGGAAGCAACTCTCGTGTCGCTTCCTGTTCTTGTAAGGGAACCAGTCCCATCTTTAGAAGCTGTCCCCTCATGGCCTCATCTAAACCCAGTTACTTCCCAAAGCACCCACCCCCCAGTACCATCACATTGGGAGTTATGGCTTCACTATATGAATTTTAGGGGGACACAGACCTTCAGTCTATGACAGTTACCAAAGGGGTTACTGAGCTCAGACCGACCACCCCTAGCAACTGTAAGTGCTGTCACCTCTGCTCTGGGGAAAAGAAATGGTCATCATCTTACATTTACGTGAAAGGCAGTATCCTTTGACATTTCACTTGCCCATGCCAATCATCATAGTTTGTTGTTTGCTGATAGTAAACCAGACATAGTTTATTCTTCCTTGAAAAAATTATTGGACTTGTCTCAAATAGCATCTTTGATCTGTATGTTTGTTTATAATCTGGAGTCATAGACTCAAAGAACTTTAGATCTGAAAGGAACCTTAAGCTAATCTACTGTTTCTCAAAGCCCACACTAACTACTTGCCTCAAGATCAGTGAGGCCACTTACTAAAGATGCAATTTGGAGGCCCTGCCACAGATCTAGTAATTCTAGATTCTAGATCAGATTCTCTTGGGAGAGGAAAGACCCAGAAGAAAAGCTGCATTTTCAACATGTTCCCTGGCAATATTCATGTACACTAAAGCTTAAAGACCCCTGATCTAGTTCAGTCCTCTCATAACCAGTCAGAGAACAGGCCCCACCAGGTATCAGTGGCTTACGTGAGATCCTATAGCTTATGACAAAGGTGGAAGTAGAGCCAGGCCTCTGGAGCCCTGACCACTTTCTCTCTCCACGCTACCATACTGTCATAATGGCAAGTCAGCCAGTGCTCAGGGTACAGTGTTTGGGAGAGTGTGTGTGTCAAACATGGGAACGGAGGAGGATCCAATATACCAGAGGCTTCAATATCTGTACCCAAAAGTTATGTTTTTCAGTTTGTTTTGGAAACCAAACAAAAAACAAAGTTAAGAGAACTTGGATTTTTTTTCTTTTTTAGCCAGGTATAACTTCTAATATGATTATTCCCATAAGTTGCAATTCCCCTATTGGCTAACTTCTTTTAAGTATTTAAAGTATGAAGGATTTTCTTACAGATAACACATTAATGAAAGAAAATGCCACTAAAATGAGTCAAACGGAAAAACTTGGCCTATTTCCTTATAGGTCATTCAGCAGTGGTCAGACAGAACAGAGACAAATCCAGCAAAGTTTTGAGCAGGACCTAAAAAGAGAAGGAGCTTGGAGGGTCTCTCCTGAAGCTTGGCTGCCATTGGTAACCTTTAAAACCCAAACCCTTCACTGCACACCCTGTTCCCAGGGACTGAGATATCCAGTAAAAACCCAACTGATGGTTAGCCTCTGTATTCTCCCACCCCCTTGCTGTTTCTCAAAAGAAGCAGATCATTATCCATGGGAAATGAATTATATGAACAGAAATAGGAAAATGAAAGAAATCCAAATATCATTTTTAAAGTTTCCTTCTACCTTTATAAAACTATTCTTCTAATGCCCCTGTTTTCTCTCTGGCTTCAACTTTTCTAGCACTGACAGTCCGGAATGGAGGAAACGTGCTGGTGCCCTGCTACCCTTCTGGCGTGATCTATGACCTCCTGGAATGTCTGTATCAGTACATTGACTCAGCCGGCCTCTCCAATATTCCTTTTTACTTCATCTCCCCTGTGGCCAACAGTTCACTTGAGTTTTCTCAGATTTTTGCTGAATGGTATGTCTGTGTTCTCCATGACTCAGTACAAGAATAATAAGAATGAAAATGTAAAAAGTTTTTTTAATTAGAAAAAGAATGGAAATAGGTTTTTTTCCTCGCATTATTATGAGACTTTCGTTTTGTTATCTTTCTATGTCTGAGATGTGAAAATTGTATTAATGAAAGCCAAGTCTGTTATATTGCTAGGATGTAGAAGAATAGTTATCAAGAAGAGAAGGATGAAAGACAAAGATTAAACTCAGCCAGCTCTTTCAAAATCAGTGACAAAAATATTACGCATTTATCTTCTCACACGCTACCCTCTGCCTGTTACAAAGTGAAGTGAAGTGACACATTCTAGAAGCTCAAAAAAAGCCCAAGCTCATGTTGTCTGGAATTTACAACACCAGATCTTACAAGAAAGGCTGGATTTTTTTTTTTCATTTCAATAGCTTGATATTTGACAAAATTAAGTTTTACTACAGTAGGAAATTATTTGATTTAGTCCTAAGGTGGGTAAATGATTGTACAGGATGAAATTAGTGAACCCTTCCTGAATTATTTAGATGCACGTCTGAATCTAACTCACCTGGCCAAAAAAAGGAGGGATGGGAAAAATACATTAACTTTTACAGTCGACCGAACAGTACCTTAGAGTGGAGTTTCTAGATGGGGGTATGACACATACTCCGGTGTATTTAATCCAATGTTGTGTGGGAGCCTAATAGACACAGTATTCTACTGAGTTCCTCATGAAAAAGGAATTTGTATGTCATTCTGTCATATAACTTGTTCCATGTACTGCCCCCCCCTCCACCTTTTAAAAGGGTTTTTTTTTTCCCCTCCCCTTTTAGTTGTAGTCAGGGTCTTTTTTTCTTTCACTCTATTCAGACAAGCTTCTCTATTCCCTGTGTGTGTTATTCATGTTTGTCCTTAGGACTGTCGTTTTCATTGGTACCTATGGAATTTTATCCTTTTCTCCCCCAACATAGGAAGTTAATCTTGAATAATTAGCAGTCCACCCTAAGTATCACTTGTTCAGTTAGTCAGCATATACTGAATTTTCTCATCCAGATCTTTAATTAAAAACTCCAGGGCCAGCCCTGCGAGGCCCAGGGGCTCCGCCAGGCTTCCCCTCCCCCACTGTGTGCTGTTCTTGTCAAAATATCTAATGGGAGAGAAGGCAGGACCATGAGAATTAATATAGGTGGTTTTTGTGTTTCTGGGTCTATTTATTTGTTCATTTCTAATACATGTGTAAATACATTTACTATAGGAAACAATATGAGTTACAGAGGAAAAAAACTGAACCCATAAGCCCACTCCAGAAGTAATATTACTGTTGGCAGTTTGATGGATTTTTTTTTTCTTTCTATATGGGGGTCATGCTGATTATTTAATTTTGGATCCTGCTTTTAAAAATTTTAATATGATATTTGAGCATTATAAAATGTTCGAGGGGCACCTGGGTAGCCCAGTGGGTTAAGCCTCTGCCTTCAGCTCAGGTCATGCTCCCGAGGTCCTGGGATCAAGCCCCACATAGGGCTCTCTGCTCAGCGGGGAGCCTGCTTCCTCCTCTCTCTCTCTCTCTCTGCCTACCTCTCCACCTCCTTGTGATCTCTGTCAAATAAAAAATTAAAATCTTAAAAATAAATAAATAAAATAAAAAATAAAATGTTCAAGAACATAGTTTTTACATGACTGCATTATTATATCATTTGTACCTTATTTGTATATTGTATGATTTTCTTAACTGTTGTCTTACAATATATTGGACAGACAGGCTTTGCCCAGTTTTTTCCTTTTAGTAATAAATCTTCAGTTAATATCATTTTTATGTATAAATGACTACATCTTCTGCTTAAGTCAATTACTAAATGTGAAATTACTGGAACAAAGATTATAAACATGTTTTAATGTTTGTTATACAGATCTAAATGGCTTTTCAGAAAGGTTTTTGGCTTCTGTAAATTGTCCCTTTTTTTACATATTTAGAGGTGCTATACTCCTCTTACCAGTTTATCTAAACTCTGCTCTTTTGTTATATTTCTGCAGACATTTTTTCCCCATCTTTGCACTTTGGATTTTAAGGTCTTTGTTTTTTAAATAATAAAGTTGTGACTTTGGAATATTTTGAGGTTACAGAAAAGTTGCAGAGAGTGCAGAGAACTCCTATATACCTTCTACTTAGCTTCTGCTAATTTTAACATCTTATGCAGCCATTTACACATGCCAAAACTAAGAAGTGGACATTAGCATATTATTATTAGGTGAACTCCAGTCTTTATTCAGATTGTACCAGTTTTTCCACAAATGTCTGTTTTCTGTCCCAGGATCTAGTCCAGGATACCACAAGGCATTTAGGTTTCTGTTTTTGATTCATTTCTTTTTTGTTTTTGACAGAAATATTTTGGTTTTCTATATTGATGCTAACTAATGCAGCATAATATCCATTGCAATTGCAACAACCTAGGAAATCTTAATTAAAGATCTTATATTTGTCTCTCTTCCTGAGTTTAAGAGTTTTATCTTCCTGCTTAGAACTATATAATATAAAGTAACCCTCCACAAGTATCTTCCTCCAAAAAAGATATAAAGTGATTTTTTAATCAAAATTAAAGGGAAGTGTAAGAAAAATTAAATAATAAATTGTATTAATGAAGTCAGTATAAAACCCAAACCTTGAAGTCCTAAACTACCCTCTAAAAGTCATATCTGTTAGAACTGTTGAAATACTTTAATACTACTGTTTTAGTAGAATTCTCACAAATGGGCATTAACAAACATACATCACTACATATATTTTTTTGTAACATTTAAAAATGCCAAACCTATAGAACACCCATGGCTCTTAAGTTATCAGTTGTTAATTTTTGCTACAGTTGCTTTTTTCAGACATTTCCATATTTTAAATGTCAGATCTAGCCAAGAAAGAGCATAGTACCTAAAACATTCACAGTGTCTTCAGAGCTGAGATACTGCATTGCTCTCCAGCTTGAGTTACCAGTGCTGCTTAGTGGGTGTGCAAACGACAAGTTGTATGTCTGAATAAAAGTCTGTCACTTTGTCCTCAAAAGCGATCACAAGTGCAATAACAGTCTTTGAATTGGATCCTGGAACGGGAAAAGGACATTAGTGGAAAAACTGGTAAAATCCAGACAAAATTGGAATGTAGTTGGCTGTAATGCACTAATATTAATTTTTTCATTCCCCAATTGGATCGTAGTTATATAAGATGTTAACATGAAGGGGACACTGGGTATAGGGCACAAGGGAAGTCTGGACTGTCTTTGCAACTTTTCTGTGTAAATCTAAAACTATTGCAAAATTACAAGCTTACTTTTTAAGGCAAAAATGTATTGAAGAATTTTAACAGTTAAAAAATGCACACAGGGGGCATCTGGGTGGCTCAGTCGGTTAAAGCCTCTGCCTTCAGCTCAGGTCATGATCCCAGGGTCCTGGGATCAGGCCCCACATCAGGCTCTGCTCAGCAGGGAGTCTGCCTCCTCCTCTCTCTCTGCCTGCCTCTCTGCCTACTTGTGATCTCTATCAGTCAAGTAAATAAATAAATTTTTTTTAAAAATGCACACAAGACATTTATGTTCTGAATACTCTGTAAACGCTGACTTAGTCACAGTGAGATTGGCAAGCAGGAAGATTTTAAATAACCTTTAGTATTTAGTGTTTGCACTGCTACCACTAGGTGGCAACAGATGCCCTGGGCGCCCTACCTAACAGGCTCTTTTGCTTTTCCTCTTCAAAAGGCTTTGTCACAACAAACAGACTAAGGTGTATCTCCCGGAACCACCTTTTCCTCATGCAGAGGTAAGAAAATGGCATTATTGGGTCAGAGCAAAAAAAATTATAGATAAATAGTTCGAGATGGAGATAGGAGGTCAAGAGGTTTTAAAAAATCCTGGGGCACCTGGGTGGCTCAGTCAATTAATTAAATATCCAACTCTTAATTTCAGCTCAGGTCATGAGACCTCTCTTTGGGTTCCATGCTGGGCATGAAGCGTGCTTAAGATGCTCTCTCTCCCTCTCTCTCCCCCTCTGTCTCCCTCTTTTTGTATATATCTCAAAATAAAAATTTTAAAATCCTTAACAGAAACTCATATGGCCCTTTGTTTCCCATTTAAGACGACAGAGAAGTACTCTAACTCAAGATTCGCTACTTTCTCTTCTCATTAACACATTATAGTACCAGTATGTGTCTGCAGTTCATAACTTACCTCTGTTCTTTTGTCCGGGTGAGGAATTTGATCTAACATCTACTGTTAACCTTTTTGCATAATGACAGATTTATTTATTGTCAGTCTTCTTTCCAGTTAGTTATGTTGATCGTAGATGTGATGCTTTAATGATGAAAATAATAACATTTTAAGTTTTTGGAAAATAAAGGGTCAGAAGGAACAAACTTTCACTTATAAGCCATAGGATGTAGCATATAGTGTGACTGCAGCGAGCAGTACTGTGGTCCGTGTCTAAATATTGCTAAGGGAGCAGATATTAGAAAGTCTCATCACAGGAAAAAAAAGTTTGTAACCACACATGGTGATGGGCTTTAACTAGGCTTACTGTGGTGATTTTTTAACGATAGATCAAATGCTGTACAGCTGAAACTAATACAACATTATATGTCTATTATACCTCAGTTTCTTAAAAATGGAAAAATCATATCTTTCTCTCAGAACAGATGAGTGTTTTTATATAAGTTTATACCCAGTTTTGTTTTCATTATGTTTTTCACCAAATAGTGTATCTTGGACATTTTCTGTGTGCCTCACATTGTAATTATTGCTGCCTCGTATCCCGGAGGCACATCATATGGGCATTCTATAATACACTTAACCATTCTCTTAACTGTCTGACAAAAGAGTTATGCCCAGTTTTTTGTTATGTTTTTTAAAAGGTTGTTTAAATTGGTATAACCACTTTAGGAAACTGGCAGTTATCTGCTAAAGCTGAACACATAATGTACTCTCTGCCTCAGCAGTTTGATTCCTAATGTATAAACCAAAGAGAAATACGTAGGTGTGTCACCAAAAGATGCACAGAAGTCTTGAGAGCTCTCTTAGGCGTAGTTCAGAAATACACCCAAGTCTGGTGGATTTTGTGGCATGTTCCCACAGTCTACTCTCTTACCCAATAAGAATGAACGAACTCCCAAGACACGCAGTCATGTATACAGAGTTCACAGACACGGAGTGAAGTAAGTCAGACATAAGAGAGTAGGCACCATGTGATTTTCTTTATATATAAGTTCAAAAACACACAAAACTCATGAAACCAGCACAGTGGTTACCCTGGAGGTAGATAGTAATTGGAAAAGGACAAAGGGGAATTTCTGAGAAAATTGCAATGAATATCCTGCTAGCTATTTTAAACTTAACAACTTGCACTATTCTTACTTATTCCTACTCCAGAGGACTTTAACGAACCAGAATCTTACATGGAAAATTCTGAAAAATTCTTTTTTCAATCCACACACTCTGTTATAGGAGCCAAGGTATCTGCAGGCTCTGCCATTACCACAGTGAAATTCAGGCTAGAAATATGTAATGTCAGAAAATTAAGTGTGGCAAAACATATTTTGTGGCAGACTTTCCCACTGAAAGTCTGTTTTTCTCCCCTCCTGTCAACAATTAGCCTTTCTTTGTTTTCTAAGAATGTTGCTATACATTCATACCCACATATGTCACAGATGATCTTTGTCCCATTTACAATTATGAAAAGACCATAGTGGCGTGAACAGGGTTCCTGAAGTGCACTTGCCAACATTAGGGCATGATGGAGTTGACTCTGGGTACTGTGACCAATGCCCGTGCCCCCATGCAGTGCTGCCCTTAGTACTGATAAAAAAGAATTACAGAATTCCTCCCCTGCGGCTTCGTCACCTGTACAGTTTAGACATTAAAGAAGTGCAGAGGTAATTCTGGATGGTCAAATGTAGCAAGTCAGCTGGAAAGGTAGATCCAGTTGGCAAAAAAAAAAAAAGAGAGAGAGAGAGATGAATTTATCTTAGTTCCTATGCATTGATCAGAAGAAAGAACTTCAGGAACTGTAGGTAATGACTAAAAAATGATTTAAGATATGTGCCAAGACCCACTGCTATTCTTAGAATCCCATTCATCTCCTTGACAGCAATGGATACAGTAGGCTTAGTCTTTTAGACATCGCTTACCCTTATTTAACTGGGACAGGGAATAATTTTGGCTATAAATCGGTTATAAAAAGAATGTCAGTTTACTCACATACAACTTGGAAAGAAGGTGGGAATTCAGCATTTGCTCCATCTTTGCTATGTATAACCTATCCAACCTTGGATGCCTGGTTAGGATCTCTGGGGTAGTGTTGCAGTGCTACCAGTAAAAGCAGTCTCTCTGAATTAAAGGTTAAATCTTTAACGTGAAGAGAATTTGGCTTCCCTTTGGGGATTGTCCCATTGCGGCCACCTGTCAGTATTGGGACGACTTCAGATGGAGTTGGGGTTGTTGACTGGGCTCCCCTCTTATGCATGGTGGCTTGCTTCGGGATTAAGTTGTGTCACAGACCATTTCTTTATCCATTAGACAATATCTCAGAGCAATACTCCCTTCGCCCTAGCTGGTATTTAGGGCCTCTGAAGTCTGGATGTTTGCCATCTGGCCTTTCATTGCCAGAATGGGGGACGTGGGGGCAGGGCCGGGGCAGAAGGAAGAGCTTCTGAGCCATGTCACAAGATGCCATCTGTGGCTGTAACGGTCTGTGGTGTTGCCTTGGGTTGGGCATGACTTTGGGAGAATAGTGCCAGGTATTGTGCTGGAAGGGAGATTTTTTTGGTTCAGAACATACACTTTTAAGACAAGTTTGAGGCTGCGCACGGCCCCACTTACCACAGCTCTCTGTGTCGTGAGCATGTCATATCTCCTAAATTTCTGAAAGCCAATTTGGCCTTTGTCTTTATTAAGTTGCTGCAGTAACTTTACAGCTGTAACTTCTCAAGAGGTGGTCCTTTGTGGGTAAATAATTTTTCTTGTGTGAGATGTTTATTGTTTACAGAACTTGGTGATCCACATGTTTTGGGAAAGTTATTTGTACTTCAAATAATACTGGGAACTTCTGGGGCCAGGGCTTGCGGTGTCAGGAAGCTCTAAAGGAGGACTTAGACTACATCAGGCCTTAACAGCCTGAACAATAGTATCCCCTGAGTATGTTAATACGTACCAGAAAGTCTCATCTGTCCAGAAAGTCACCTTGTAGATAGAAAATCTCCATTTTCGGCAAATATTAACCAGATTATGTGTATTTTTAATTTCCTTCTCCCTCTCGCATGCTGTGTGGTTCTTCCCTCCGGCTGTACAGGCTAACGTCTCTTCGTGTGCTTCTCTGTACATCTTGCAGCTCATTCAAACCAACAAGTTGAAGCACTACCCCAGCCTCCACGGAGACTTCAGCAGTGATTTCCGCCAGCCGTGTGTGGTGTTCACTGGGCACCCCTCCCTCCGATTTGGGGACGTAGTCCACTTCATGGAGCTCTGGGGGAAATCTAGTCTCAACACTGTCATATTTACAGGTAAACAAACAAAACCTTGCCCTTTCCACTGAGACCGTCACTCAGAGCACCAACCAGGTGGAGACCAAGGGACGAATTTTACAGTCAGACCGAAATATGAACAACACATCTATCGTAAATACCAAAGGGTGAAGAAACCATGGGGAAAGAGAAAGAATAGAGCAAGATGGACTGTGAGGAAACTACTGGGCAAAGCTTTCATAGCGGTTTTGAGAGATTTTTGCCTGGAGGCAGATTCCTCATGACTGCTTTTGCAATGATTTTGTGTGCTGTTTCAAGAATGGCAGTAATTCTAGGAACCACTTTTGTTTTACCCTTTAGGAATTATTCCCTGAATTGGGTCTTTCACCTTTGGCTATAGTTTTCTCTGGCTTCCAGTTTTCCTTCTGGAGACAAACCCCTCAGAGTAGAGCAGATCCTTTCATGAGGTCAGGCCAGGGGTTTTACCTTAATCGCTACATTATCTTATCAATTTTAGGTCTTCAGTCAGAAATCTTATGGGCAGTGAAGTAAAAAACCTTGATCCAAATCTGGTCTGAAGGACTATAACTTAAGCCAAGTTACCCCATGTCTCTGAGCCTCATTCTTCTTCGTTATCAAATGGGGTTAATTGCTGGCTCCTTCCTTGAGTATCTCTGTGCATTTAGTGTAATGTTTAAAAAGACACTTCATACAGTGCCTGGCACATAAAAGCTTTTGAGAAAATTATCAGTTGACTTCTTTCTCATTGCTTTTAAGACTTGAATGATGGAAAAGAATCTACTCCATCCCCAAAGCTTCAGGACCAGGGACCCCGGGCCCTTCCCTGTGTTCAGCCTGTTGGTGAGAGTGACAGAGGCCTCCACCACAGCAGTAGTCAGACAGAGTTGGCTTAATGACTCGGTTGCAAGTGGTAAGGACGCACAAACCATGGGGAAGTGGAAGGCATCTCAGAATATGTTGAACTTAATGGATTTGGGCTTATGTTGGGTGATTTTGAAGTGGGTTCTTGGCTGTGGGACATTGCGCTGGATTAGCTGTTGTCAAGAAACAGGAGTGGTTATATTACTGAGTATCTTAATAATTCTTATCTAGAAGGCAAGAAGAATGGAGCTAGGAGAGGGTAATGTTTGCTCATTTTGTGGTGTGAACAGTGTTGTGGTTTTGTGTTCAGACATGATTACAGAGGGGTTTTTGTTTTTTGTTTTGATCCATTCTGGTCACCGAGTGGTCATGTCTGGTGTTAGTGTTCTGTGAAATTGTGTGTGTCCAACAGGAGAGCACCGTGGCCTATCCATGAGTGACAGGCTGGCTCTGGCTATCACCAAGGCCTAATGGAAAGTGCCCAGATTGCTGGGGCTGCTTCTCTCTTTCCCAGGCCCCCTTTGGCCAAGAGGAAGTCAGGCCACAAGACTTGATTCACGGTACCCAGAACCTCACTGTTGCCAAGTTTTGCTAAGCAGGAGGTGATCTGGAGAGCATTGTCTGTAGTAGGACCAAAGGTGGTGTCTCCTATTCTTTTTGAGGAGTTGTTAACCCTGATGCAGTAGTTGGTACAGTGTTTACATAGGCACAGTTAGACGATTGTGGATGTTTGGTAGACATCTACAATGTCTATGGTAGACGTTTTCCTTTAGCCAGTTAGGAAGAAATCAGAGGCTGTGTGATGGTCCATAACCATCCTGGATAATGAATTTAAATCTCAGCAGGTTTTGAGGGGCTTTCAGAACAGGAGTTAGGTCATTTGTGAGGTTAGGTAGTGTCAGAGAAGCGTCTCAGACCACTGTTTCGGGTCATATTACAGCTGTTGCACAGTTGAAGCTTACTTAGGCCACGTCAAAAAAGTGTCTGTCATCTCTCCCAGATGCTTGCCTCCTTTGGGGGTATTCTTCTTGGAGAAAAAGGAGCCACTGGAGGGGGAGTAATTTAAAAATCTGGAAGTTCCATCAGTTTTCCCAAATGCACTGGATAAGTTAGTGGGACAGTGGTGAGTGTAAGCCTGAAGGCTGTAAGAAGTGATGTCCTCGTGGGGCCACAGGCTGTTGGGAATCTTTTAAGTATTATTTTTCACACCAGAAATGTGCCAGTTCTTCTGGCTCAGGGTGGTCAGCCTCCTTGAGTGGGTAGACCATTCCTCCAAGCAGCCTGCGGGGAGTGCTGCTGGAGGGAACAGACGGGCCATTAGGGCAGATGTGGTTCCCAGTCATGCTGTCACCGGCTTTGCTGATGGGAGCACAGCAGCGGCAGCAGAAGTGTCTGGTGACATGGAGCCAGGGTCCTTTGCTTTTCTTCTTGCAGCATCCTCTCAAGTAGGTGGTGTGTGGTTTGTCTCATACCTGCGTGTTAACTCTGAGCACTCAATTCGAGTGGCCTGCACCAGATTTCCCCACTGTGAGGTCACTGTTTTATATGTAATAATTATCTTGGGGAGCTGGGGGAGGGACTTCCCCAAACTTTTCTCTAATTTTTTTAGCATCTATTGATGATCCTAGTCAGAAAAAATTATTACTGTGATGATTGCCAAATGATGATTTTTTTTTTAACCTTTACTGTTCCTGTTACATTTATTTGGCATTCTTTTGTAAAGGGGTTTTCTTCCTCCCCCATTTACTTATTTAACCCTTGTTTATCTCCTCGGTCTCTCCATGTTGAAACCTTGAGCTCACACCCATACCTCCAATCCCACATCTACTCTGTACTATTCACTCTGGCCTCTCCTTGCCCTTAGTTGTAGATTCCTCCTCCCCAGTGATAAGGAATCTGGTTCCCCCAGCCTCGGACACATACACTGCCTCACCCTCCCACTGGTGCAGCCATCTGCTCACTCTTGACCACACCAGCCGCCTCCTCACTTGGCAGCAGCTCCGTTGCGTGCATCTCAAATTTTGGTTCTTGTGCTCTCATTAGAACCTGATTTCTCCTACCTGGAAGCACTGGCTCCCTACCAGCCCTTGGCCATGAAATGCATTTACTGCCCCATTGATACACGGCTGAACTTCATCCAGGTGTCCAAGCTGCTTAAAGAAGTCCAGGTAAGGAAGGGAAGTGCAGTGTCTCCACAGCCCTGTCACCGCTGGGGTGTTCGCGGGCTGCGGGCAGAGGGCCGGCTGCATTTCTTGCCTAGCTTACTTCCCATGTGTCCACAGCATGCTGACGCATGCGCCTTAGTTATCCTTCACAGTACTGAGCTTGACACCTGGAAAGTCCTTTCCGTTCTAAAGAAGTCAAAAGTGGAAGGAAAAGAAAGCATAAACAGTCTATTTTGATGAGGACCACCTGTGTCTGGTTAAAAGCAAATTGCCCCCTCTCCCACGAGAAAAGTTATTCTGGAAAACTACTCATTGAGCCAAAAGACAGTTTAGCTGAAACCTGGGCTGGGCCCTGGGCCACATGTGGATGAGCAGCACACGCAGAGTTACTGTGCCTTTTTTTTTTTTTTTTTAAAGATTTTATTTATTTATTTGACAGACAGAGATCACAAATAGGCAAGAGAGAGAGAGGAGGAAGCAGGCTCCCTGCCAAGCAGAGAGCCCGATGCGGGGCTCAATCCCAGGACCCTGGGATCATGACATGAGCCGAAGGCAGAGGCTTTAAACCCAATGAGCCACCCAGGTGCCCCTCTTTTTTTTTTTTTTTAAGATTTTATTTGACAGAGATCACAAGTAGGCAGAGAGAGAGAGGAGGAAGCAGGTCCCCTGCTGAGCAGAGAGCCTGATGCGGGGCTTGATCCCAGAAGCCTGAGATCATGACCTGAGCTGAAGGCAGAGGCTTAACCCACTGAGCCACCCAGGCACCCCTACTCTGCTTTTTTAATGAGAGGTTTCTTTTGGTTTGGCTTCTGTTGCATTTGTTTGTTTTTTTCCTTTTGCACTTTCTGCCATAGGAGAAAGCCAGAAGTAGTTGGGTAAAGGCGTGGGTGAAAGGAAGGCCATCCAGCGGGAGAATGGAGAGGGAGAGTGGGGAATAGAAGTCACCCCACTGGACAGCACATCTGACAGTGGGCACGGGGAGGCTGCTCGGGAATGGCCCAGGAGTGAGGCCAGAGGAAGAGTTCTCATTCCCCATTGCTTTGGGAGCTCAAATGAGCACCATGGGGCCTTGGCACATCTCAGATCAGAAGTGTGCTTTTCTCCTCTGAGAGTTTTTGACCTCAGGATGGGAGGCAGTAACACAGAACTCTGAGGAAGGCTAGTGAGTAATGGGAAACTCGGGAGCCTCAGGAATGCAGAGAACATGGCTGACGGTGATGGCTCACTTGCTGGCCCCACAGGAGGGAAGATGGGCTTTCTCTAGACATGATTCGAGCAGTAGATGAGCTGGGGCAGGTTTGGCAATTCGCTCCCCCACCGTGTACGTATTGGCATATGGGCAGACATGGTTAAGAGCCTATTGTTTTCATCACTAACTATTCCCTACAGCAGTGCTGTGCTCTGTGCTCGTGGAGCCCTGGCAGCACAGGACAGTGGGGACAGGAGGCCACCTCGTCTCCACTGTGGGAGGGGGAAAGCTGGCTGGAGGCCTCAGGCTGGGACCTCGCAGTCAGGTGGCTCTGAGAGGAGTTACAGGATACCACCCAGGTCAGGAAGAGGACAAGTCTGAGCCCAACAGAACAAGCGCTCCTTTGAATGCATCTGATGGGCCTGCTGGAAGGCCTCCCTCCAGGAACTGGAGGTGAGCTCCAGGCTCTTCAGTAAAAGCGGTGGCAGTACAATAACTCAGGGCCCCTGGGATCAGTTTTCAGTTGTGTGTTATTTGTCCCAAGTAGATGCTGGTTTAATACTTCTGTCTCTCAAAGTAACAAAGAGGGACATTTTGTAAACAAGCTCTGAGTCAGTCTGTCCTACACAATTGAGAATGTGATCTGAGCAGTGCCCACTGCAAAAAAAGAGCAGACCTGCCGATACTGGAAAAAAGCCCAACCCAGAACACCAGACTAGCACGACAGTCAGTAGTTCCTGCCCACTGGCCTCCAGCTGTGTCCACCAGTCAGTGATGGTAGGTGTGATAAGAAGACTATGCCCTCCAGGGGCTTAAGGACCAGCTGAGAGCAGACCCCTGGAAGTCACTGTCAAAGTGACTTAAAAAGAATCAAAAACAAATGCAAATAGAGGCAGTGGATCCCCACTAGTCCACGTGGCTAGCAGTTGAGGGCTTTGCCTTGAAATTTTTATTCTTTCCCCGCACTGCACTCACCTCTCCTGCTTCCCATTACTCGGGTTTGAGAGGAGGAGAGAGAGGTCAGATGGCCCGAAAGTGGTGAGGCTGAGCGTGCGTGCTCGAGGCCTCACCCCGCCCCATCCCCTGGGTTCCAGCCGCTCCACGTGGTGTGCCCCGAGCAGTACACACAGCCACCACCTGCGCAGTCCCACCGGATGGACCTGATGATCGACTGCCAGCCGCCCGCCATGTCTTACCGGCGGGCCGAGGTCCTCGCCTTGCCTTTCAAGCGTCGCTACGAGAAGATCGAAATCATGCCAGAGGTGAGCCATTCTCTCTCTCATGGTCAAACCCAGGCTTTCCACGTGAGTCTTAGAAAGAGGACTGTCCCAGAAGTGGCTGTCTTCTGGCCAAAGAATGCAGATCCTTTAAGTGAGGACCTGGGAACGGAGCCTTCCCAGGGATCTCTGGGATCTTCAGAGCCTTCTCATTTTTTGGGTAGTGAAGTAACTGCTGTTTACATCACAAGTACATCATAACTATGCCCTCAGGGGTGGGCAGTTGTGATTTCTGCCCTTTCTGTAGTATAAATCATGCTATAGTACACACAATACCGGCATGTAGTATAAATCAGAACCATCCATTTACAGAAATCCTTGTCCATGTGTGGAATATAGAGAGCTAAAAGCATCATTGAGTTTTGCCGGGAGAGACCTGCATGAGATACAGGGGTTAAAAGTCTCACCATTCTTCAGTTTTTGCTACTACTAAAGGATGCTTATTTCCATCCCAAATGAGAGTGTGTCCTCTGCAGCTTCCTTCTAATCCTCCTCCTCCGTCCCTGTAAGTGCAGGAGGGGAGACCTGATGTGCCAGCCCTCGTGGATGCATTCTGGTAGGAAAACTCTGGTCTCTGGCGGCAAGGGACACGTCTCCAGCTCGCAGACGTGTGTGAACTGAGGGGTGGTTGTTGTGGGCTCCGGGTAGACGTCCCTCATGGCACAACAGAGTCTTATTTTGCTCACGGGGCTGCCACGGTTCCCACAATGCCATCCCCAAACCTCCCAGACAGTGCCACCAGGCAGCCTGACCTGTGGGGGGAGTAAGTGCGGTGGAGGAAGGAAAAAGCTGTATACGGACAGGCATTGTCAGGAACCCTGAGCAGACATGGGTCGCCCCGGGGGGAGCATTTCACACTCGTGCCGTGTGTGTTTCCTTATTTCATGAAGCAGTCCTCATTCCTTTTAAATATCCTAAGTGGCTTCCTCTGTCCATGGGATATTGATCTTCATATTTACGTAAATGACATTTTGCATATTTATTCACTTTTGTTTTTACATAAAGGAGTCTTGGACAGATCAGGGTCTACATGTGTCAGAGCAATAGTCAACTAAACCCAGGAGCGAGGGCTTCTCACAGGATCACACATTGCTGCTGGTAGTGGAGTTGGGGAGCTTCAGAGCGTCAGACTCAGATGGTAGGGAAAGACATGGCCCCCTAGGTAAAGGCTGGGTGTTCCACTTTGGGAGAAGTCAGATTTCCAGGAATTAGCCCACTCAGGCCAAATGCTGCTGTCCCTGTCCTTCCTGCCTGACTAGTCACCTGGTGGTTATGAGGAAAGAGGCAGAGGCCATTGTGGAAAGTCAGCACCTGTTAGGTATTCAGAGTAAGAAGAAGCCCTTAGCAGTTTCCAAGAGATCCTACTCAAGTGTCAGGAGTGGTCTGGAAGCCACCCAAAATGTGGGTTGTGGCGGTTCAGGTGATGAGCCCGTGGCAGGATTTTGGCGGTGCATAATTTGGGGGTTGACTAATAACAAAAGGGCAAAGCAGAAGGGTCAGCACCCTGGGGTCCCAGTGTGTGACGGCACAGGCTTACACGAGGTGCCTGCTTAGAGTTGTGGGCCACCGCCAGGAAGAGCGCCCCAGGCAGGCTCAAGCTCATTCTCCTCCTCTTCTCAGCCCAGTTTACCCGCCACCGACACCCCCTTCTCTCTGTTTCTCTTACCTCCATTCTTTCTTGTGATCGTTGTATTATTTGTATATGTGATATATTTTTGATTGAAGGTATTTTTAAGTTTTTTTACCTTCTTACTTCCTTAAAATTATGTGTTATTTTAGACTGCAATGATATAAACAAAAGATAAAAGAAAGTGAGGAATGGCGGTCACAAAGACTCAGCTTCCCTGCGCCATACGCCGCACCCTTCCCTCCAGGCTGGCAGGGGTGCGGCGCTGTGAGCGAGCTGGTGGCTGTGGAAAGCTGGCCATGGCCGTCACCGGCCATCCGTGAGCTCAGTGTGGCCTCCCAGTCCTGACTTGGGATGGCGCAGCTGCAGCACCTGGTCCCACACATGTAGGGAAGCCCAGCTGACACCCGTTTGCTTCCAGCTCGCAGATGCGCTGGTGCCCATGGAGATTAAACCTGGCATTTCCTTGGCGACTGTCTCGGCTGTGCTGCACACGAAAGATAACAAGCACGTGCTTCAGGTATGGGGGTAGGTGGGCTGGGCTTGCACCCCCGAGTTGCCACTGGGGCTTGTGAAGACGAGGAACCCCCCAGACCGCCCCCATCAGTGGTCCTAGCACTCCCACCAGCACAAGTCAGAGACCAGACTCTTAATGGATTGGATTGAAACAGAGAAGACATTGATATAAATTCTTCCCTACTTATCTCTCTGGCCACATGCCTCAGAGAGAGAAGCGGGAAGAGCAGCTATTATTCATGGAGCTGGGGCCGCACTGCATCCTAAGTGCCTTTCCCGGCTCCCAAGGACTGGCATCTCTCAGCGCACCTGCGGGCGCCTTTGCTAGACCTGCAGTGCAGAGTGCGGGCGCGGGGAGCCCCCAGAGCAGCAGGGAAACCCACCCCAGGCAGCAGCTGGGCACCTGTGAGCCGCGTGCCACAGGGCCTTGTCCCCGGCACCTCGTGCCCCAGTTCACCGTGTGTTTACTGCCTCATGGCATGGCTCTGTGAGCCCTTGTCCTCACCCCCCTTCTCAAAAAAGACTCCTTTCAGACTTGGACTGTGCTGCCACATAAAACATGCAAGCTCCTTGCCGTGAGCATTTCTCACCTTCCCACATTATCCTCACCAGACTCGGTTACCGCCGCTCTGTAGGCAGTTTCTCTGACCTTTTACCCCGTCATTCTGGGTTAATCCCCCACGATGGGTGGCCTGGGCCACCGCGCTACTGCTACCTGAGCAGCTGCCAACACAGTTTCTCATTTGAAGAATTTAATTGAAAAATACCGAAGTGAATCCTTTAAAACTTAAAAATGAGTCTTGATCAAAGGAAGATCTCTGCCAAAAAAGTCCCAATGCTGTGTGGATACTTGGTGTTAGTTTATGTTGGGAGAGCCCCAGCTGGCGCGGGGCCCTGGGTGGGACCGACAGACAGGCTCGTGCTGTGGCCCCACAATGGCCTCTGCGCTCGGCCTCTGCGCTCTCGGTGCTTGATGAGACCCGCCCGGTGTCCTGCTCTAGCCCCCACCCAGGCCAGCCCAGCCCAGCGGCGGTAAGAAGAGAAAGCGGGCGAGCGAGGACATCCCGGACTGCAAAGTGCTGAAGCCCCTGCTGAGCGGCTCAATCCCCGTGGAGCAGTTTGTGCAGACACTGGAGAAGGTGAGCGCTGCCCCAGCTGCAGCACCGCGGCCTCCCCACTCTTCGCTCACCTCAAGGAACGCCATGTCGCTGCTTTTTTCTCCAGCTACACTTCTGAGCTGCTGTCCCTGTAGTATCTGCTTGAGTCAGGATCAGGGCAGAAGACAGAACCGGGGGAGGGTCCCAGAGAGTTGGGAGAAGACCATGCTCTTCTTCCCTGTAGGTCCCCCCATTTCTTCTCTGCCAGCCCCTTCCTGTCAGACTCAGGCCACAAGAAGACTACCTCACCACACCCCGTTTCTTGTGGGAACTAGACCAAGCGAGCCCTTCAGAAACTTAGATGTGACCAGTGGGTGAAGTGGGAAGGCCAGATAAAGGAAACTCTGTAAGTCTGCTCCTTAGAGACTTACTTTTCAAGAAGCCCCTTGCTGATCAGAGCGCCAGCATGGATGCTGGCTGTGTCACAAGAGACAAGAGGCTTATACTGGGGGGCGGCGAGGGCAGAGGCACCCATGTGTTCAGGTCCCTGGGAGAGGGAGAAGCAGGGCCAGCAACTCCCAGATGGGTGGGAAGAGAGGGAAGAAGTCGGCGGTCCTCGGGAGGACCCTGGCCCTTCCCCGAATCAGCAGCCAGCCATCAGTGGTTTAATTTTTCCCTAAAGGGAAAACTGTGGCCAAGTTGTGCAGCCCTGCTAGCCCCTGAGCGGGGGAGTGACTGCTTCCTCCCGACCTTGTGCTCCTCCGGCCCCTATTGGTAGGACTCAGCTTGACCTGTTTTTTAAAAGCCTAAAACAGCTTCCTTTTCCAGAAGCAGCTTCACTTGGTTCTGCCTGGCTCGTGTAGAACTTGACCCTTAGGATCTGCCCCAACCTGCACATGAACTTTCTGGAACTAAGGGGAGAGATTCTCCCTAGCCCATATTCTTTACCTATCCTGTGTCCTTTTCAGGCAAATCAGTGTTATTTCTCCTTTTCCTCTTCTCAACTTTATGTGTGATATGTAAGAAAATTCTATAACTCACGTTAAGGTACTTAAAGAAGGATTTGCTGTCCTGCCTTGTCTCATTCTCCCTTGAGAAGGATTTGCCAGATCACAAGGCTATTGATATCTTGCTTTTAGGAATGGCATTTTTCTGGGATGGGGTGAAGCTTTTTTTTAATCCAGAGCCTTTGGCTGGTGATGGATAGCCCAGCACCCCAGACTCCTGAACTCAGGCGCTTGGATGTGCTCCTCAGATAACTCAAAAGCTTAAGCGGATTACATAAATTTTGTTGTGTTTTGCATGAAAATTGGCATGTTTGGAGACTTCTTTTAAAGTGTACGAAGCTGTTTTTTAATTCTGTTGCTGTAGGAGATCTTATGACAAGTCTGAAGAATTGTCTTGGGAGCATCAAAAATGACAGTTTCTAGAATGTTCAGTTTGGCCAAGCCTAGGAAGTATCCTTTCTTAAAACCATCAGTTGCTGCAATATCCTCTGCCTTTCAGTCAGCCTCTTGTTTTCAGAATACCCATCATCTGCTTTCTCTTCTTTTGGAGCAGCATGGCTTCAGCGATATTAAGGTGGAAGACACAGCAAAGGGCCATATTGTCCTACTCCAGGAAGCCGAGACACTCATCCAGATTGAGGAAGATTCGACTCATATCATTTGTGATAATGATGAGATGCTCAGGGTACGACTGCGGGACCTCGTTCTCAAATTCCTACAGAAGTTCTAAAAGGAAGGTCTAAAAGGAACATCTAAGCCGTTTCTACTTCACCGAAATCCTGCAGTCCTCTGCTGGGGCTGCCGGCACAAACTGAAGAAGAGCATAAAAAGTTGGCTGTGGCTTGGTGGTGTTCTCTGGCTTAAGGAATAAAGAAGTAGCCCTTGAGGGACCTGATTGTCAGCAGTTACAGCCAGAAGCTCCTGGGCTGGATTGCCACTCTGTTTTGGGCAAGATCTTTTGCTTTAAACTTGAACTCGTTCTCTTCCCAATTTTGCCTCTCTTGGGTGGCCAGGATGGTAAGGCAGCAAGCTAAAACATAATGTAAGTGGAACAGATGCAGTTTCCAAGAGGTTAATGGTGGAAGGGGAGGTAAAAAATGATTGACTTAGCAGTCTTCATTTTTCATGGTTTCATAGGCCTTAGGCAGGAGGAACAAATCTTTGCTTGTTTTATTTACTTGTCTACAGTGCTACACCTATGAAGAAAGATGATTTTAAAAAATTTTGGTATAATGAACCATATATATGTATTTTATACTGTGAGCCCATTTTGTTAATAAAACTTATTTTTTTATAGAAGTACATGTGCTCTGTTGAACCTAAAATGTACACATTGATTTAGTATCCGAAAAAATAACTATACAGAACAGCATAAATTGAGAAAATAATAATAACCATAATGATAATAATAAATAATAAATAATAAATAAATAATAAAAATAAATAATAAATAATAATAACCATAATGGGGCACCTGGGTGGCTCAGTTGGTTAAGCATCTGACTCAATCTCAGGGTCGTGAGTTCAAGCCCCATGTAGGGCTCCATGCTGGGCGTGGAATCTACTTAAAAAAATACCATAGCATGGGGCACCTGGGTGGCTCAGTGGTTAAGCGTCTGCCTTTGGCTCAGCTCACAGTCCCAAGGTCCTGGAATCAAGGCCCACATCGGGCTCCCTGCTCAGCGGGAAGCCTGCTTCTTGCTCTCCCATGCCCCCGTTTATGTTCCCTCTCTCGGTGTGTCTCTCTCTGTCAAATAAATAAAATCTTTTTTAAAAAAAAAGTGATAGCAAATTTTAGTTTGGTGTGTGCAAGCATATAACCCAACATTATTTAGAAAAATCAGATACATGTTTCCTAAATTGTATGAAAAGTTGCCTAACTTTATCTGAGCTGTGTCTGTATATAAAACAACACAGGGGCACTTGGGTGGCTCAGTCTCTTAGGCATCCAGCGCTTGATTTTGGCTCAGGTCATGATCTCAGCACCCTGAGATCTAGCCCTTTGTCGGGTTCCGTGCTCAGCACAGAGTCTGTGTGTCCCTCTCCCTTCGCCCTACCCCATCCCTGCTAGTGCACTCTCAAATAAACATATAAATAAAATGTTTAAAAAAAAAAAAAAAAAAACACCAGCACAGATTGGTCACAGCAGCCTTAACCTTTTGAGGAAAGATCCAGAACACACAGCCCAGGCTCTATTAATTAATCCATCTCACTGCTGCCCTTGCCACAGATGATCAGGATTCTCTGCATTAAGCAGAGCATTAAACTCAGATACCCACAGACCCTTATAATAATAGTAAGCTAATATATTTACAATAATGCTGCTTCTTAACTGCTTAACACAGATGTTTACCTCATCTAAGATAGCATCAGTTGTAACGCATGTGCCGATTTTGCAAGTATTATCATTGGAAGAAGGGGGATAAAGAGCACAGGTCTTAGAATTGGTCAACTGTGGAAGTAGGCCCAGTTCAACCTGCTCCTACGATCTCTCTTAACTGGTTGAAATTACTCAGTGATCAGTCCTCCAACTTGGCCAGCAGCTGTGCATCACAAAGGGATTTAGTGAGCCAAGAACTACATACAGTTCTGTTACTGGCTCAGGTTTTAGAGAGAGTTGACAGACCATCCGTTCTCTGGAGTGGCCCTGCCAATGGAGGAATTCTTCATGAGGAGGAAAACAAGCAGCTTCCCTTGACAGGCGCGGGCACAGGAATGCTCAGCATTGACAGGCCTCTGTTGTCTATGGTATGGGTCATTCCAACCAATCAGGGGGCCTAAGATGCATCTACAGAATGAACTGGGGGGACCTATAGCCTTGGATAGGGACTGACGTTACAGGAGATTTGTTGCTATGAAAGCTTACCTGTGTTTTTAGGAGGAAACTCTAAATATGCAGCACATGTAGTAGAAGACCTCCTGACAAAACTTTTGTGAGAAATCAAGTTAAATTTCAAGGATCTTTTAAAATGTGAAAGCAGTATAAACTCAAGAAAATCAAAATGCTTATTTTACTTGGATTTGTTCAAGTTTGATTTCTATTAAAGGGCTTGCTCAGAGAGCCCAAGGCATTGCTCCCTTGAGAGGTGATTACGGAAGAAACAAACAGTATATAAGTGCAAATCAGTCTGTAAATTGACAAGCCAGTAATAACTTAGAAATTCTAAAAACTGTAATCAAGTCACCACCACCTACTGAGTGGCAGAAGCCAGAGAGGTAGGAAGAAGCAAAGAATCATTTGTTAGAGCGGAGAGAAAATCTGGAGCTGGAGCAGTTACAAATAACTGCCTAGAGTTCAGAGATTTGGATATTAAACTAGGTTGGTTAGTAGAAGATCCAGAAGGAACAACAGAACCTGCCTTCCCGCGTCATGATTATACTGATGGGGGCTCTATTGGAAATAGCGCACTGACTATTGGCAATGACCTGCTGAAGAGCTGGACATCTAGAACAATTTCTACTCAAGCCCAACAAAATCCTAATGATGAAATAGTCATTGAAAAACCAATACTAGTGAAGAGGAACCTATTTTTATTATTTCTTTAAATCTGAGAAGTGGTGTGTTTATTATTGTGTAACAAATTACTCCAAAACTCAGTGGCTTAAAGCAACATTCATTATCTCACCGTTTCTGTGGGTCAGGAATCTGGTGTGGCCTGGCTGGACATTCCTGCCTCAGGGTTGTCTCTCCACAGGGCTACAAATAAGATGTTGGATGGGGAAACTGAGGTACAGAGATTAAGCAGCTTTCCCCAGAACATAGCCAGTAGGTGGTATCTGCCTTACCATAATGTCACATGTTGGTACCAGGAGCAGGAGCAAGCCCGGAAGCAGGGGCATCCCTGTTAGTCCACTTCTTTTCAAGTAAAGGTAACAGCTACTGCTCTTCCAATCCCTTGGGAGCTTGAAGCTTGTGGACTTCACAGCTGTCCTACACAGGCAGGAGTTGGCTCTTCCAAACTACTGTGAAGTAGTACCAGAAACAAGAGTGAAGAAGCCTCCAAAGCTGTCTGATGATAACATTCCTGTGAGTAAGCACACAGGTGGATACGAAAAGGAGACACTACTTCTCTCTGGCCCCGAGTCCAGTTTTCTGCTGCGGCCATAAGGAGAGTTGACTATTGTCTCATCGTTTCATGCCACATTGTGGGTAGGTAGGAAGCATCTGATGTTCTCCAATTCACTGCAGTGGAACTATGGGTAAACAATAATCCTCTTCTTTAAACCCAGAATGAGGTTAGAAATAACCAACTACAACTCCGAAGAAAATGGCAAAAAAAACCTAGAGACGGGCCCTGTAGAACTTGGCCGAAAATGTCTAATCTCACCAGAGGCTAGAGCCAACATCAATCATGTGTGTATTTACTAAAGATTAAATACCACAGTCTGCTGCTGCTTGGCAGTGTATTATAGGTTTTAGTTGCATCATAAAAACAGTATTTTCCCATCTATAGATTCAATGAAATCCTTAGCAAAATTCCAATGACATTTTTCACAGAAATAGAAAAAAAAAAAAACACCAAAAATTTGTGTGGAACCACAAAAGACCCTGAATATTCAGCTAAAGTAATCTCGAAAAAGAACAAAGCTGGAGGCATCATAGTTCCTGATGTCAAGCTTTATTACAAAGCTATTGTAATCAAGACAGTATGTTTCTGGCATAAAAATAGACACATAAACCAATGGTACAGAGAGCCCAGAAATAACCCACACTGAAACAGTCAACTAATATTTGATAAGGGAGCCAAGAATACTCCTTGGGAAAAGAGTAGTCTTTAATAAATGGGAAGCTATAACCACATAGAGAAGAATGAAATTGAGCTGCTATCTTACACCACTCAATAATTAACTTGAAAAGGATTAAAGCTTTAATTTTGAGGCCCGAAACTACTTGAAGAAAACGTAGGAAGTAAGCTGCTTGACACTGGCCTTGGCAATAATTTTTCAGATAGGACATCAAGCACAAGCAACAAAAGCAAACATCAACAAGTAGAACTACATCAAACTGAAAAGAGTTCTGCACAGCAAAGGAGACTCTCAATAAAAGTAAAGGCAGCCTACTGAATGGAAGAAAATATTTGCAAACCATCTATATGATAAGGAATTTATACCCAAAATATATAAAGGACTCATACAACTCAACAGCAAAACAAAACCAATTTGATTTTAAAATGGGCAAAGGACTTAAATAGACATTTTTCCAGAGAAGACATAGAAATGGCCATCAGGTCACTCGTTGTCAGGAAAATGTAACTATTCAAAACTACAATGAGACACCGCCTCACACCTGTCAGAACGACTATCCTCAGCAAGACAAGAAATAAGTATTGGCGAGGATGTGGAGGAAGGGGAACCCTCGTGCACTGCTGGTACAAATGTAAACTGGTGCCGCCACTGTGGAAAAACAGTATGAAGTACCTCAAAAAATTGAAAATACAGTGTGATCTGGCATTCCACTTCTAGACATAGAGACCAAGGAAATGAAGTCATTCAGATATGGGCAGCCTGAGTGTCTATTGATGGATGAATGGA
The DNA here is from genome assembly GCF_030435805.1 of Mustela lutreola. NCBI lineage: Eukaryota > Metazoa > Chordata > Mammalia > Carnivora > Mustelidae > Mustela > Mustela lutreola. Next base: position 151,999,127 of record NC_081290.1, on the reverse strand, counting down.
TAAAGAAAATGGACACACACACACAATATGGGATATTATTGAGTCATTAAACACATACACACACACACACACACACGGAAATTCTGCCTTTTGCAACAACATGGATGGACCCTGAGGGCTGTATGTGAAATAAGTCCAAGAAAGACAAACACTGTCCAGCCACACCTCACCTTGCGCTTCAGAGATACTGCTATTTGGACAAGCTGAAGTTTCCAGACTTGAGTGGAGGAAGTGACTGCAGACGTGGTGGCAACAGCAAGAGAACTAGACTTAGAAGTGGAGCCTGAAGATGGGACTGGGCTGCCGCAAGCTCATGATCAAACTTGAACAGGTGAGGAGTTGCTTTTCACACACGAGCTAAGTGGTTTCTTAAGATGGAACCTACTGGTGAGGATGCAGGGAAAACTGTTCAAATGACAGCAAGGAATTGAGCATATGACAGAAACTTGGTTGATAAAGCAGCAGGAGGGTGTGAGAGGAGTGACTCCAGTTTTGAAAGAAGTTCTGTGGGTAAAATGCTATCAAACCGCATCACAAGTTGCAGAGAAGTCATGAGAGGAAGAGTCAGCTAATGTGGCGAACTTCACTGTAGTCTTACTTTGAGAAATTGCAGCGGCCACCCCAGCTTTCACCACCTGCACCTTGATCATCAGCAGCCACCGGCGTCAAGACAAGACCCTCTAGCAGCAAAACGATTACACCTAGCTAAAAGCTCAGATGATGGTCAGCATTCTTTATCAGGGAGGTATTTTAAAATTAAGGTGTGTGTTTTTTTGTGCACTTAATAGACGACACTACAGACATAACTTTGATATGCCCTAGGAAACCAAACACCTGATTTGACTCGCTGTTGCAATATTCTCCTTACTGCAGTGGCCTGGAACTGAACCCGCAGTATCTCCAAGGTATTCCCATCTGTTCTCATTCTATGTGCAATCTAAAAAATGCAAACTCGAATAGTAGAATAGTGCTTGCCAGAGCCAGGAGGGGAGGACATGGGGAGATGTTGGTCTAAGGGTACAAACTTCAGCTATAAGATGAGTAAGTTCTGGAGCTCTGATAGATGTATAGCATGGTGACCAATTAACAATACTATTGAAAAATGTACTCGAAAGTTAGAAGAATGGATCTTAAAAGTTATCACCACAAAAATGATCATTATGTGAGGAGATGGAGCTGTTAGCTAATTTTAGCATGGTAATCATTTCTCAGTATGTACGTGTACCACATTGGCACCTTAAACAGGCATGGTATGTTTGTCAATAATAGCAGTAAAGCTGGTGAAACATTATTTTACATGTATTAAACTTAAGCATTTTTTGAGTCATGGTACCACAGGTTGTCAAGAGCATTTTGCCCGCAACTTGTCATTAGACATACAGGCTACTTCTTGTTTTCTTATATTGTTATGTGAGACCACAGTAAAAAACGGAGGGAACCCTGTGCACAATAATTCTTGTGCTAGCAGGGTTTATCTTTTACCCTTCTCTACGACAAGCCACGGTAAGAATTCCTAGCCCATTTATGAGTCTTCCTGATGTCCGGCTAGAAAATCAATCACATATAAAAAGTAACTTTAACTTGAATATTCAAATTTTGGATTACTAAAAACATGATCAACTAAAAGTTTGCTGACATTTTTGAGATGAGCTAATATAAATGTTTCACCTAGTAATTAGTTATGACGCGGAATTTTGAAAATAGTGAATTTTGGTGTTATGAAGTCTTTCCCAGTCATCAGTAGGCCCTTCCGATCATCAATGAACATTTTTTAGGCACCTGTTATAATCTGTGCATTGTGCTCCTTTGATTTTAGCTTGCAAGAATAACAGATAAAAACTGGAGTTTCTCCTAAATTTCTCATTAAGTATAGAGGAACAAATTTTCAGGACCGTGTGTGTGTGTGTGTGTGTGTGTGTGTGTGTGTGTGTGTGTGTGTGTGTGTGTAATATGGAATATTACCAGCCATAACCAGGAAGTTCTGGGGGCCCTGGGGTGGCTTGATCTCAGCTCAGGACTTGATCTCAGGGTTGTAAGTTCAGGCCCTGCATTGGGTTCCATGCTGGGCGTGGAGCCTACTTAAAAATTAAAGAAAAAAGAAGTTCTGACACATACTACAGCATGATGAACATTAAAAACATGCTGAGTAAAATAAACCAGACAGAAGACTCGCTGTTATATGAGTTTGTTTATATGAATGTCCAAAAAAGATTCATGGAGACAACACTGAGGCTGTCAAGGGCTGACGGGAGTGAGGAATAGGGAACTGCTGCTTAATGGGCACAGATTTCCTGTGGGGAAGATGAGAAAGCCTGGGAATTGCCGGTGGTGACAGTCATTAACCGTGAGGGTGCTTAATGCCACTGAACTGTGCACTTAAAAATAGGTTAAAAGGTCATTTTTAAGTTATGTAAATTCTACCAGAACGAAAATATTTTAATTCTAGGGGCACCTGGGTGGCTCAGTTGTTAAGCGTCTGCCTTCAGCTCAGGTCATGATTTTAGGGTCCTGGGGTCGAGTCCCATATCGGGCTCTCTGCTCGGCAGGGAGCCTGCTTCTCCCTCTGCCTCTGCCTGCCTCTCTGCCTGCTTGTGCTCACTCACTCACTGTCAAATAAATGCACAAAATCTTTTTTTATATGTTTTATTTATTTGACAGAGAGAGATGACAAGTAGGCAGAGAGGCAGGCAGAGAGAGGGGGGGAAGCAGGCTCCCCGCCAAGCAGAGAGCCCGATGCAGGGTTTGATCCCAGGACCCTAAGATCTGACCTGAGCCAAAGTCAGAGGCTTAACCCATGGAGCCACCCAGGTGCCCCTAAATGAATACAACTTTAAAAAAAAAAAATCTACCTTGAACAGACACATTGTTAACAGTCATGAACTTCATGTATGCCTGAGTTGGCATTGGTAGTAACTTGTCTTCCAAGAAGATACACACCTGTTGAACAGTTTCTCAGCAGTTGCAGTGAGGATGAATAGTGGTACCCATGATTCTAGGCCCAGCACTGTCCAGTAGAGATACAGTGCAAGCTACAAATGCAAGCCATGTATGTAATTTTATATATATAAAATTACAAAAAAATAAGTATAATTAATTTTACCAATATATTTTAAGCAACTCGTTATATTCAAAGTTATATTATTTTAGCATATAACCAATGCAAAAGAGTATTATGTTCTTGGGACTTCATCTTTGTACTCCAGAGTGAATTTTACACTTAAACAGCACATCTCGGTTCATACTGGCCATGTTTCAAGTGCTCAATACTGATACCAGGCTTGTGACTATCATACTAAAGGCACATGTCAATACCATTGTAGGTGCTCTGTAGTAATTTTATCTAAAATAGGATTTGTGGTTGTTTGTGTTTTGTTAGCAGAGTTGCTTGCACTAGAATATATTTTTATGTGTAGTGATCCGTAAAGCTGGTTGTGAACTTGGTTCCTTTCCCTTTATTGTAAATTTAAAGGTCACATGACCTAAACCAGTTGATCTCAACCAGGGGTAATTTTGTCTCCATGGGACATTTGACAGTGTCTAGAGATGACTGGTATGGGATGGAAGGGGCCTAGAGGAATCTAGTGGGTCAAGGCCACCGATACTGCACAGGTCCCCCGCACCCCCACTCCCCCCAGTAATGAATCATCCGGTCCAAATCTCAACAGTGCTGACAGTAAAAAATCTTACTCACTCAACTTTGTCCCAGGTTACAACTAGATAAATTGCTACTCTTTTGCTCTGAGAATAAACCATATCTTTGTGCTGAACTTCAGTTGTTCAGATCATGGAACTTCTTTCCACATGTCTTGATATGGGCCAAAATATTTTGTTTTCTTCTAAATCTCTAATTATATTCTCTTTGCTAAAATAACTAGTGTGTTTTTTGTTGTGTCGCTGGGCCTTGACTGGCAAAATTATTTTATGTCAAAGAGTTGCCCCTTTGGTTATTTAAATAAGAAACTACAGATTTTTCAAGGCAAGAATGTTTATTTTGCAGCATTAAATGTCAGCATATCGTTACAGTGAAATCGGGGTAAGGCTGTCTATGACCTTTCAGACATACCTGTGCTTCATGGCTTTTGCAAAGATGAAAAGGGATAGTGTTTCTTCTTCTTCTTCTTCTTCTTCTTTTTTTTTTTTAAAGATTTTATTTATTTATTTGACAGACAGAGATCACAAGTAGGCAGAGAGGCACGCAGAAAGAAAGGTGGAAGCAGGCTCCCCACTGAGCTGAAAGCCCGATGTGGGGCTCGATCCCAGGACCCTGGGATCATGACCTGAGCCAAAGGCAGAGGCTTTAACCCACTGAGCCACCCAGGCGCCCCCTTCTTCTCCTTTTTAAGTAGGCTCCATGGCCAGCATGAAGGCCAGTGCACAGCCTGAACTCATGACCCTGAGATCAAAGACCTGGGCTGAGATCAAGATTCAGACACTCAACCGACAGAGCCACCCAGGAGCTCCTCTTCTTATTACTGAGTGTAAGAAGCAAATGAGAGGTACAGTACTATCACTTTAAGTCTGCCCCATTACCCATTCCTACAGTGGCCCTCCTGGCTAACTCCCCCAGGAGAAACAACCACCTCACCAAAAGGGAGGTGCACTTTTCCCCTTGATTATGTAAGAAAGATAATTCTAGGGGCACCTGGGTAGCTCAGTCAGTTCAGTGTCTGCCTTTGGCTTGGGTCATGATCCTGGGGTCCTGGGACCTGGTCCCACATTGCACTCCTTGCTTACTGGGGAGCCTGCTTCTCCTTCTCCCTTTGCCTGCCGCTTCCCCTGCTTGTGCTCCCTCTGTCTCTGTCAAATAATAAAATCTTAAGAAAGAAAAAAAGGACAGACAATTATATCCTGAATGCTAACCTGATCCTTTTGAAGATTTCTTTTTTAGGAGCTGGGGAGGGATAGAGAGACAGGGAGAGAGGGTCTAAGCAGACTCCATACTGAGGCGTGGAGCCTGATGTGGGGCTCGATCTTATCACCCTGAGATCACAACCTGAGCTGAAACCAAGAGTTGGACACTCAACCAACTGCGCCACCCAGGTGCCCCATTTTAATTGTTTTTTTTAAGTCTGTGAATAAAGTAGAGTAACATTTGAAAATCTGGCTGATAATATTCCAATGGGAGTTTTGTTTTTTGAACAGATGTTTAGACCCAGCATATAAATCTGCTAACTAATGGTGACTTTCTGTTCCTCCAAAAATGATCTGTTGAAGAAGTCACTTTCCATTCAGTCCTGGTATAGATGCCAAATTAGTGTTCCAAGATCTTACATAGAATTTATTTTAACCTGTTCTTTAAAAGAAAAAAAAACCAAAACAACAACAACAGAAAAAATGCTGGTTTCTGTGTTTATAAACACCCACAAAACCTATCTTTTATAAAATGCTGACATAGAACTAACACTCACATTAAATGTCCTGCTCCTGCTATAAAATCACCTTAAAATCAGTCAACAAACCAATTACTGTGAGACAATGAAGACATACTAACCACAGTCCCTTGCCTTCTAGGAGTTTATCATCTAGGAGAGAAGTGGGATCCAGGGAACATAACAGTGCCATCAGATGTTCCCTAAGAAAAAAGAGTCCCATGAATAAAAAAGTTCAGGAAACATTAAAAAAAAAAAAAATCCTAGACTGAAATGTAAAAGCTAACACCATAAAGCTCTTAGTGGAAAATGTAAAAGAATATCTTTAGAACTTGTGGCATGGGGGCACCTGGGTGGCTCAGTGGGTTAAAGCTTCTGCCTTCTGCTCAGGTCCCGGAATTAAGCCCTGCCCCCCTCCCACTCTCCCTACTTGTGATCTCTGTCAAATAAATAAAATCTTAAAAAAAAAAAAAAAAAGACCTTGTGGCATGGCTTTCTTGAGTCATAGAAAGCAATAAATAAGAGACAGTAAGACCATATCAAAATTACAAGCTTCTGGGACGCCTGGGTGGCTCAGTTGGTTGGACGACTGCCTTCGGCTCAGGTCATGATCCCGGAGTCCCGGGATCGAGTCCCGCATCAGGCTCCCAGCTCCATGGGAAGTCTGCTTCGCTCTCTGACCTTCTCCTAGCTCATGCTCTCTCTCACTGTTTCTCTCTCAAATAAATAAATAAAATCTTAAAAAAAAAAAAATTACAAGCTTCTGCTTATCCGAAGAGATCAAAAAAATGGACAGGCAATCCACAAATTGGGGGAGTATCAACAATAAAAAGACAACGTATCCATACAATGGAATACTATCCAGCAATGAAAAGAAATGGGCTATCAAACCACGAAAAAGATGGAGGAAACAAACATTCACATACCTGAATGAGAGGCCCATATGTGAAGGCTACATACTATATAATTTCAATCATAGGACATTCTGGAAAAGGCAAAACTATGGAGACAGTAAAAAGATCAGTGGCTGCCAGGGGTCAGAAGGAAAGAGCTGGTGGAGCAAAGAGGATTCTGAGGACAGCGAAACTTCCGGTAGAACATTATAATACTGGGTACAGGTCATCATACCGCACATCAGGCTGTTTGCTCAGCGGGGAGCCTGCTTCCCCCTTTCTCTCTGCCTGCCTCTCTGCCTACTTGTGGTGTCTCTCTCTCTCTCTGTAAAATAAATAAATAAAATCTTTTAAAAAAATGTATTTTTAAGCAATACAGAAAAGACCAATATTGTCCAGATATTTTACAAAGAAAACACATATAAATGATGTAAGCATGTAGAAAGGTGCTTAATGTCACTAGACTTCAGGGAAATACACATGGAAAAGTAGGAGATACCATTACTAACCCACCAGAATGGCTAAAGAGCCTGACAACAGCATAGCCCGGTGAGGATGTGAGTAACCGGAACTCTGAATCTTTTTGGTTACTGTAGAGAATGGGTATAAAGACTTAGGGGAAAGGTCCAGCAGTTTGTTTGTTTTTTTTTAATAAAACTAAATGTGTATTATACCTACCTTATCTGTCACACAATTTCACTCCTGAGAGAAAATGATAAATCCACAAGAAGACTTGCGCATGAATGGTCATGGCAGTTTTATTACTGATAACCCAAAATGGAAACAGCCCAAGTGTCTAGCAACATAATGGATGAATATTGCCATGTGAGGCCATACTACCCAGCAATAAAAGGAACAAATCACTAATAAACACAATATTGGGTAGATCTCAAAAATATGCTGAGTTTCTAGAAGCCTGGCACAAAAGAGTAAAAATTGCATGACACCATTTACATGAAATTCTAGAAAACGGAAAACAAATCCAATGTGAAAAAGAAACAAAATCAAATCATTGGTTTTCTCAAGGGGGTGGAGTGGAGAATGACCAGGAATGAACATAAGGGACCTTTCTGGGTTTAACAGTAATGTTTTCTTTTCTTTTCTTTTTAAAGATTTTATTTATTTGAGAGAGAGAGAGCCAGAGAGAGTGCACACAAGCAGTGGGGAGAGGCAGAAGGAGAGAGAGAAGCAGACTCTCCACTGAGCAGGGAGCACAACATGCTCGACTCTAGGACCCTGGGATCACGACCTGAGCCCAAGGCAGATGCTTAGCCAACTAAGCCACCAAGGCCTCCCTGTAATGTTCTCTGTCTTGACAGGGGTAGGATTACACAGGTAGATGCATTTGTCAAAACTCAAAGAGCGTACACTTAAGTTTTGTGCATTGCAGGGTATAAATTTTATATTTAAATTTTATATTAAACACATAGAAATTAATACTGACCTCCAGCTAATAATATGTGTATTTGGAAGGAAGTATATTAATGTCACTAATTCACTTAGAAATGTGCCCAAAAATAAGATGGATAAAAGGATGAAGAGAAGACGGATACATGGATAGGGGGATGGATACACAGACAGCAATAAACCAAGTATACAGTAAAATGGTTGGTAAGTATACGGGTTTATACTACAAATAATATACTTAATTTTTCATGGTGAAATACTGGGACCAATAGTTCAAATAGAATCTAAATAGTTTAAGCCCTAACATGACAACCCTGCGATATGACCAGGATTTGTACTTTCCCAAATACGAAGACAAATTGAGAAAGAGAAAAACATTTGCTGAATTAAAACAAGTCAAGGGTTTACCAATTGGAATTTAAATTAAAACTTGAAAAGTAAACCAACCAACAAACCAAAACAAACCAAGAAAAGGGAAATTTAATAACAGACAGACCCAGCCCTACGGTTGGGCTTCCTGCCCTACTTTGATGGTGTCTTCTGGGATCCAATCTGCGTCTTCCATTCTCCTTGGCATGCTTTCTTGTCTTCCTTTGTCAATGAAGATTTAAAAAATAAAAATAAGACTTCTCAGCCAGTGTGCGGCAGGCTCCTTTAACTCTCTGGTAACACCACATCAGCTCTATTCCGAAAGCACTACAGGTCTGGCTACCAATTCAGCTTGTTGCCTGCTGGGATTCCCGTGTGACCCTCTTTGGATATTTTGTCAAGTCATTCATTCATCCAATGGAACAGGAGATAGGGCAAGCAGTGGCTTCCGGTGCGTCCAGAATCTCCCCCAACAAGCCAGCATTAAGACACGCGGAATGCAGAGCCAGCCGCTGAGAAATTCTCAGTACGTCACCCCAGTGAGCAGCATTTCTACTGTGGGCCAAATGGCGGATGCCTCGCATTATGTTAACTTCCACCTCTGAGATCTAAACACACTGCTAGCTCCGCAGCACCACACCACACACACATTTTTAAAATGACCATGAAAAAAGGAAGAAGGGAGAAGCTGGCACTTGCCATCCTAGATCCCACAGCCATCAGTTAAAGGACACCTGAATTCCTCCCTGTGCCATCGAACCACGGATCCCAGGACCAAGCCCCGGCAAGGCGGCCCACGTCCACGCATGCTGACAGCATCACACAGGTTCAAGTGCGTGGGCTGCTCCAAGACCAGTCACGCAGCCCACAGGCTTGTGCGGGGAGGGGGCCCAGCTGGTGGCTCCCGGCAATCAGGCAGGCCCCTTCTCTCAAGTCACTCTTCTGGCCCTGTGGAGTAAAAGCATACAGGACCTCCACACTGCTTGTGTTAAAGTCTCCATTTATTTTATTTTTTTACAAAAATCCAACATAAGACTATTGTGCTCATGACTGGAAAAGGGGGACGAGGTGGATGGACATGGCATGGACATCAAAGAGCTTCCCCCTGCAAAATATCATCATTTCAAACCAGGAGCTCCCTGAGCACACACACAGGCAGCGACTGAAGAGACGACCCCCACCTGCCCAGACAGGGCCTCCCCGACAGTGCGCAGGCCTGGGCTTGAGGAGCAGTCCACAACACACGGAAAACCACTGCCAGGGGCACAAAAGCTCAGAGCGGCCTGATGAGCACCTTGGGGAGGCTCTCACATTGGTGAATGCCCCTCAGGGTTAAGAGCAAACTGGCTAGCCGCGGACGAACACATCCTGGGCCCTGACAGCAAAGACCAGGCAAAAAGGTGTGACCTGTGAAGGGTGGGGGAAACCCATGTAAGCTGCAGAGCTGTTTTCCTGTTCTAAATGAGTCCCAGTCACGTGGTTTAGAGGACATCTGTTTCCCCCAATGGGACAGATCAGCATCAAGGGCATTTGAAGCATGGAGCTGGGCCTCCTCCAACCACCCTGCAAAAAGCAGCATCCATTCTCCAGGAGCACCTAACAGAGTAACGTAAAAGGTCTGACTGCCCAGCCTCTTGCTCCTGAGGAGCATCGCTTAGGAACATGGCCGGTGCCCACCAGAGCCTACTGTTTGGAGCCCCTCTGGTTAGTGTCCTGTTAGGTCCAAGTAGTGCTCACCTTGAGGCTCTGACAGCATAAGCCTTCCTGTGGTAGACTTCAATGTCATCCAGAATCTCAGACCACTCGGCTACTCCTGGATCTCCCAACAGCATTTGGGGACCCACCAGCCTGGCTCCACAACAGGGGGTCCTAACAGACTGCTCTTTTCTCACGGGGTCCCACTGAAAGCCAGTTTATGAGTTCCTCACACAAAAATAAACAAGATAAAAATAGCAGCCACGTATATAGCTCAAAACACCACACTCTTTGGCTCCCTGGAGGGAAGAAGGCTATACTAGTTAGGAGTCAGGAAAGCGGAGTTAGAAAGTTAGGGTGCCGGGAGTCTGGACCTCTCTGCTGGGCTGCTGAGAAGCAGGGCTGAATTTCCTGGGTAGCTGCCTCTATAGGAGAGCAACAAGAAGATGCCAGTGGGAATCCCTGGAGGCCACAAGTCCTGGGAGCAGCCCTGGTCTTGCCTGCCAATAAGGAGAGGTCTTTTAATCCAGCTAGCCCTCTACCTGGGTGGGATCTACAGGACAGAATCTTGCTTCAGAATGATACTTGAAGAGACCCAATGAGATAGGTCAGAGAAGAATGTGCCCCCAGGAAAGAGAAGCACAGGGTGTCAAGGTCTGGGGAAGACAGAACTGGCTTAAGGCATGTACATGACCAGGACAAACCTGAGCTTTTGTCCAGCTGTGGGAAACCACCTGTATTCAACTCCACTGCAAGAAAGTGGGGTCCAGGAAAATGGTAGAAGTCATGGGTTAAATCCCTGCCAGATGCCACTAATAGCCTCTTCGGGTCCCCTACTGCCATCACCACCAAAACAAAAAAAAAAGAAAATTAGCTTATTTCCATTTCAGCCAGGGAATAGAAATGTAAACCCAGAGTGGGAAGTGGTAACATGGGTATGAATGCCTATGAAATCTCAGGCTGGACTGGAGCCTAACATAATAAATGATGTCTTCTTCTCGTTCTGGCACATAACAAATCTCAAGGGGTTCTGGAACAACCTGGCATAAGGGATCTAAAAACTACAGGTAACATAGGGTATAGGTCCAGACAAAGGTTGAAGGAAGGTGAATTTCACCAAGGTATTTATCCCAAGGCAGGTGCCTTGCTATAAGACTTCCCGGCCAGCCGGGTGGGGGTCCGCAAAGGATGCTCGCTCATTCTACACCAGAGAGAGCAGGCCAACCTGCAGACCACTTTAGATCACAGCTGGAGGTGTGGCCTGCCAATTCTCTGTTCTCTTAACAAGAGAGAACTTTCAGGAAAGCCTGAAGCCAAAGCACAATGTGCGTTTCAAAAGGAGGGCCGAACAAGAAGAGTCATCTGGGAGCACCATCTTCAGGTCTCACTCCTTCCTCATTCTTCTGTTTCAAATGGGAGATAATGGGAGCTGGGACAGCTCAACCTAGCAATTAATCCTCAAATAGCACTGAACCCAGCACAGGGAAGCCTCGCTGTTCCCAAATGTGCAGGTCCTCCCAACGTACTCAAGCAACAGGAGGACTCAAGCTCCAGATTACCAGTTGGCACAGATGGAGGAAAGAACAAACCAAGAGGGTTTATCTCGTCCAAGAGCCCCCTAGGAAAGCCAAGCCTGGTCCTTTTTTGCTTTTGCACATAGACGCTCTGGGGAATACGGAGATGATCTTTAAGGATAAGCCAGATACCATAAGGTCAGGATCCATCTCCACTAGTCCAGAACATCAGAAAACTTAGTGGGTCCCTCACTTTATGAAACAGGCAGAACTCTCAAACCTCCCCCCCCCCCAAATCTATCTATCTCTCTCTCTCTATATATGTATATGTATGTGAGAGAGTGTGTGTGCATATATACATACATATATATACACACTTATATATAAATAAGCCTCGAATGGCAAATCTCAAACTTTCTCCTTTTAAATAATAATAATAATAGTTGTTACTGAATTTAAAAACCACAAACCAGCTGTCCTGGACTTATGAACTGCGTGAGCAACTCCCCGGAGTCCCCATTGTCCTCAGTGTAAGCTATCAGTCAGTGCCCTGTGTAGGGAACCCCCGAGTCCTCTGACCAGGGTTCCAGGCCCAGTGTGGCCGACTTTAAGAGGAAGAAGGCTACTTCCTTTCCACTCTTCCCGCCTCCTCTCCCAGTAGAGGGTTTGGGTCACCCACCCAGCGGATGTCCCTGGGGTCCTTCAACGTCTAAGAACCGTAGAAGCCATCTCCCCCACTCTGCTCATCCTCTTCCCAGCACTTGCAGTGTCCCTAGATGAACTTGAAGCACTTGGTCTTGTCATGGGGCAGGCGGGTCTTGAAGAGCACAGAGTCCACCCTGAATTGAGTGTAAAGTAGGGGCATATAGCCATACACCTTGACAAAGAAGTTGATACATTTGTGCCGCTCATGGAAGTGAGAATCGTCGTGTGACAGGGCCTGAGGGCATCCTGGGCATCGGAAGGTCCACCGAGAGGTCACCTGGGAATAGGGAAGAAAGAGCACAGTGAGAATCGCAGGGACCAGGACAGACAGAAATCCTGCCACCTAACCAATCCAACAGTTCCATTTTCCCAGGGAAGACACTGACAGCAGGTGGCCATGTTCACCCCTAGAGGGCGTCAGAAGCCAGAGCCTTGGCTCCTTCCTGCCACATACGTAGCTGTATCGCTGGAAAGACTGCTCTTTCCAAATGACCTAAACTGTAGATATCAAAAGCCTTACAAGGTTTAGTATTACTTGTTTCAGTAACTCAACCTCTAGTACTTATCTGGGTCACACGGCAAGACGTAGCTATAAAGGTGTTCATTCCATCAACATTTTTAGTAGCAAAAACTGGAAAAGTACCCATCAAACGGGGACCAATTAGATAATTATTAAATACTACACATTCACTAGAAAAGGTATTTAGGAAAACTCTATCTGAAGACATGGGAAAGTTGTTATATGATAGTAGCAGTAGTTAGGATGATGCTGAGGAAATTTCAAGCAGTTAGAACAGAATAAAGAATAGTATTACAGCTTCACTTCCAGCAATGTGGCAGACCAAGTAACCTAAAACTCCCTTAGCAGAGAATACCTGAAAATGCAGGACGAACTATATAAACAAACTCTTTAGAGACAGTAATGAAAGAAAACCTGTAATCAAAGGAATGGAAATAAAAGGAAAGAAATTAAATCATCAGAGGCCAAAATAATGAAAAAGCCTGAATTCAATGAATTAACCAGAGCTTTGGTTTTAAACAGGCTGGGGAGGCAAGAGCCACAAAACTACTGGAGATTTTTCAGAATACCCGGACCCAATGGAAGGCTGCGTGGGCTGGAGGCAGCTCCAAAGAAAGCTGTCTTCCGAGCCTTCGCTCTAAGTGGAAGAGGAACTATCACCTGTGAGAATGGAAAGCCACACACTGGCCCTTACCCACTTGGGGCTAGGGTTTATGTCACCTGTGTGTTCTGAAAAGCCCCAAGATGCTAATTCAGCTTAAACAAGTCTCAACTAGGTCTTGACCCAGGGTACGCAGAAGAATCAAGTGCAAACCCTCTCGGGTATAAAGTCAGGCCTCCCAGAAATGCCATAAGTGAAATCCTAAAGAATACAATTTCACAATCAAATTCACAAAAAAGGGAAAGAATCACATGAGGGAGAATCTGCAGAAACCAACAAGAATCAGACCCCCAAACATTGCAGTATCCAGGATTCTCAGATGGTGATGAGAAAGGTAAATGTATATGTGCCCTGAAATTCTGAAAGACTACTTAAGGTCTGAGAAAGAAAGCCAGGACTCTCAAAAAAGTCCTAACAGATATGAAAAAGAACCAAAAAGAACAAGAATGAAAAGCATACTGAATTAAATCAGACAATGGATGGGTGTGAAGAGAAAATTAGTGAGGAAAAGTATACTAAAATAACTACCCGGAATAGAAAATATTGACTAAAAGCTTTAAAAAATTGGAAAGAATGATTGAGAGACATAGAGAGGAGATATTGTAGGATTCCATTTCGATAAAGTTCAAAAAGAGGCAAAACCAATCCTACAAGAGAAAAAAAAGCCCTTGACTGGCTGTCATTCTGCCAGCTGAGCTCCCTGGCCTGCAGGGAATTCACTCAGCCTCCATAATAACCAGGCAAACGTAAATGAAAATAGTAGGATACAGTTTATACCCATCAGATAGGCAATAATGGAAGTGTGGCAGTACTGAATGTTAGTAAGGATATGGAGAAACTGCAACTATTATACAATGCTGGTAAGAATATACACTGGAACATCTATTTCCAAGAAAGTTTGGTACTACCAAGGTACACATACCCCATGACCTCACAGGAGAGGAATGGATGGAGGGAGGGTGATATAAGACATCTACTCTATTTGTAATATTTTAATTCTTTTAAACTTTAATTTTTTTTAAGTAGACTCCATGCCCAGCATGGAGCCCAACACAGGGCTTGAACTCATAACCCTGAGATCAAGACCTGAGCTGAGATCAAGAGTTGGATGCTTCAACTGAGCCACCCAGGGGCCCCTACTGAGATTTTTTTTTTTTTTTAAAGTTATATTAAGGAATCCATGGTTTTTGGTTTTTTTTTTTTAAGATTTTATTTATTCATTTGACAGAGAGAGATTACAAGTAGACAGAGAGGCAGGCAGAGAGAGAGAGAGAGAGACAGAGGCAAGCAGGCTCCCTGCTGAGCAGAGAGCCCGATGCGGGACTCGATCCCAGGACGCTGAGATCATGACCTGAGCCGAAGGCAGCGGCTTAACCCACTGAGCCACCCAGGCGCCCCATGAGATTTTGATTTTTAAAAAGTCATCCTAATCTTCAGTTGAACTCTTATTATATTCCCATGAAGATTGAGAAAATTCTCAAAGAATACTCATTTTTCAAGATTTCACTTGGTAAGGAACATGTATACCATGTGCAAATTATTTCTGTCTCATTCTCTACACTGAAGAGACAGTTCTGGCTAATGAAACACTGGCCTAATAATATGGTAGACAAACACGCTTTAATAAGGACAAAAAATTCATCATGTCTGTGAGTGCTTCAGGTGACTAATGCTATTATTAGGCACCTAATCACTCAGATACTTTAAATTTTCATGGATAATGTCTTCTGATCTACTAGCAAAGTATAAATAGAAGCATACATGTTGGATGAAGTTTAGTCCCTGGCCACGTAAGAAAGGATAAAGAAAGAAAAGAACATTGCACCGATCATTAATTTCTTTCTAAGACCCCTATCTCCCTATCTTAAAGTTTATAAAGAAGTGTGCCTTTTCATTTAACATCACACAGAATGAAAACAAATATTTTCATTTAATATTTATTTATTTTAATATCTATCACTGCACCTGAGAAACACACACTTTTATTAAAATAATTATAACAATTATTCCATTTTTTAAAAATTGGAATATTATTTTGCTAATTATTTTTCTTTTATGAGACTTTAGCAGACGGCCCAGGAATAGAAAAAACTATGGGGTAATCAGGAATTAAGTTCTAATGCTGAGCTATACTTGGGAAAAGGTATGATTAGGTATAAATGAATCATAAGGCCCACAACTGTTTTTCTCTCTTTTTATGCTTTTTTTTATGAACCCAATGTCCTCTGTTTACCACTCTACCACCACTAAAGATATCATTAGCATAGGTTGATGATTACTTAATCTATAACTTACCTTCAAAATATAAGAAGAATGAAATACCCATCCAATTATTATTAATGATATACATGGAGGTAAACTTGTTATTTTGTAAAATTAAGTAATATGTCTTTTTAATAATAATAACATTAAGATATGACTCAGCTTATTAATCCTGAGGACATCAGGTATGAATCCATCACATAAATACTGACAGACCATGGTCATAGATACTATTACTTTGAACTGACAGATTCTCAAGTATTAACTGCTGCGAGGTCCTTACCAGGCCTACGCTAATTCCTACCAGAAGAGCTTCCACTTGTCTGCACCTGCAATGATGACACAGAAGATGATGTAACTGGCCCTTCTGTGCACTGAATATGAAATTATTATATTCTGGTCAAATATATTCACTAACTCGAAGACAAAGACAGAACTCAAATTTCTAGAATTCTGAGGGTACTTGTGGTTTTGTTTTTTGAGTAAATTGTCTTTCATAGTATTACTTATATGCCTGGCACTATTTTTAGAGCTTTACATATATTAATGCAGAAACCTTAAATTTCTTGTACCAAGGGTCTATGGAAAACTTAATAATTTTAAAGTCTTGATGGACATAAATAATACTTCAAGATGTAATAACAAAAGTAATGTGATATGAAAATATCTGTGAGTTCTATTGGTGACAATCACAGTTGCTGCAAATACTCTTAGAATGGTCACGTGTTTCCTAACTGATGAAAATATTAAATCCCAGTTACAGATTAATAAAAATTAAAGATGTTACATTTTTCCCATCCAAGTTCTAAACCCTCTGACTTCTGTCCATTTAACCTTAGTAGTTAAGAGTCCCTATATTCACAATTCATTTAACGCAAAGACAATTACAGATGAGGACTCTGAGGTATGGTGAGTCTCATACTGCACTACCACGAAATAAGTGAATTAAGTAAGCATGCACCCCCAGTCCCTTAAGTACTGGGACCCTCACCTTGATGGGAGGTTTCCGAGTGATGTGGGAGACAAGGAAGTTCATGGCAATGTCCTCACAGTTGATGTATTCATCCACCATATCTCGGATGGCCTGGG
The DNA here is from genome assembly GCF_030435805.1 of Mustela lutreola. Lineage (NCBI taxonomy): Eukaryota > Metazoa > Chordata > Mammalia > Carnivora > Mustelidae > Mustela > Mustela lutreola. The sequence continues at coordinate 151,982,643 of NC_081290.1, read as the reverse complement.
GCATCACGTAAGAATACAGGTAGGCATAATACTGTCAGGGGTAGAAAAAGAATCACATAATCTGTTAGAGTCCACAGTTCTCTGGCTCTCAGCCAAAATATACATGGATCCAGGGGCTGTTAGGAAGTGTAGGGTGGGGAGAAGGTCGAGTGTGATGATCAGCCATGGAATCACCACTCCCTTTAGGGAGTTGGAGCCAAGGATGCTAAACATCCCACAAGGCAGATACTCTGTAATAAAGAATTATCCCATCCAAACTGCCATTATCACCCCCCTTTTGAGGTCCTTGGTTCCTCAGTGACTTTATAAGAATATGAAGATTCATCAAAGTAGGTCAGACGGTGGTTTAGATGAACAGCACCCTATGTGTGACAATGGCAATAAGGGATAAGTGAGGGGAAAACCCGACAATAGAGCCATAAGACATCCAATCCCTCAGTTCCTCCACTTAAGGATTCTAGAATCAATCACTTCTGAATGCTTGCCCCTGGCTACTCCCTACTCCAAGCTACAAACATCTCTTGCCTGGATTATTCATGCAGTCTCCTAAACAGTTTCCCTGCTCCCATATTTTCTTTCCTCCAATCCATTCTATGCACACCAGAGTGATCATGTTCAAATACAAGTTCAACTGAACATGTCACTCCAAACCCCTCAATAGCTTTTTATCTCGCTCAGAGTAAAGGCCTATGTTCTTAAAATGTCCTAAAGGCCCACAAAATGGTGTACTAAAGCTGGCTCACACCTGCTAATGAATGTCGATTGCAAAATTTTCAGGAATTTTGTGAGGCCATTTAGAATTTTGTGAGATTATTATGAAAAATAGCCATTATTAAAAAATATAATTACATAAAATTAAATAAGCTATATTAAAAACCAATAAAAACCTAAAGCACATCACTTCTTAATTAATTAGCTTCATTTCACTATTGTTTATTACATTTTACTATTGTCTTATTTATGTCTATCATATCTATATGGTGAAAATATTATAGAACTGCCCATCCCTTCCCATCTCCAAATTCAGTGACTCATGTGCATAACTTCAAATGAGCCATGCTAAAAATATTTATACCACAGAAATGGACAAATGCCATAAACACGGCACATATTAACTGATATGTTGCAATGTTGTTGCTGCTGAATAGGTGAGGTGCCCAATAAAACTGTTTTATATGTTAGAATTAAAACTGATTTAAATAGTTAGAATCTATGTAATGTAATAATGATCATAAAATTTTTGTATTACCCACTGGTTTGCTGGTTATTTTGTGGCAAAGTACTTAAAAGGTGGTGAACTTAAAAGGTGAATTACAGGGACGCCTAGGTGGCTCAGTGGGTTAAAGCCTCTGCCTTCAGCTCAGGTCATGATCCCATGGTCCTGGGATCGAGTCCCACATCGGGCTCTCTGCTCAGCGGGGATCCTGCTTCCCTCCGCTCTCTCTCTCTGCCTGCCTCTCTGCCTACTTGTGAGATCTGTCAAATAAATAAATAAGGTGAATTACACGCATTTCTTTTATAAAAAGACAAGATGAGGGGCGCCTGGGTGGCTCAGTGGGTTAAGCCGCTGCCTTCAGCTCAGGTCATGATCTCAGAGTCCTGAGATCGAGTCCCGCATCAGGCTCTCTGCTCAGCAGGGAGCCTGCTTCCCTCTCTCTCTCTCTGGCTGCCTCTCCATCTACTTGTGACTTCTCTCTGTCAAATAAATAAATTAAATCTTAAAAAAAAAAAAAAAAGACAAGATGATTGAAATTTGTTGACACTTTAAATGGCCAGTGGCTGTCATGAGTATGCTAATGAGACTATATTTACTGAACACAATCTATATCCTCAACAAGAACTGCCTTTAGAAAAATGGAGAAAGCACTATGAAAACAAATGTTTAGAAGTATTTCCACCATTATGTGACTGTGACTGATGCCATAAATCAATACTTTGATATCTGTATATTTTAAAATATATAAAAACTTTGTAACCTATTTAAAAATATTTCCTTTTTAACTTTTATTTTTATTGATTTTTTTGAAGATTTTCTTTATTTATGACAGAGAGAGATAGCAAGAAAGGGAACAAAAGCACACAGGAGCTGGAGAGGGAGAAGCGGGCTCCCTGTTCAGCAGGAAGACTGACATGGGGCTTGATCCCAGGATGGTGGGATCATGACCCGAGCCAAAGGCAGACACTTAACAACTGAGCCACCCAGGCACCCCTGTTTAAAAATACTTTAAATAAAGTTTCAATGGCTTTAGAACCTACTGTAAGAAAAAAGTAACACTTTCTCATTAGTTTGCTTAAAAAAAAAAAATCAAATGACATTACAGAAGATGAAAATTCTAGTTCAATTTGAACACAATTTAGTGGATGAGTATCATGACTTAATAAGCACAACAATATGATATTTCTTACAGGGACAGTAACTAAAACCAAGTATCAAAAACATGTTTAATTTAGAAATAGAGCTCTGATTTGCCATAACACAGTGTCAAATCAAGACTTAAAAAAATAATACACTGAATCTAATATAACACTGTATGTTAACTAACTGGAATTAAAACAAAGAGTTAAGGGGCACCTCAGTGGCACAGCTGGTTAAGCATCCGACTCTTGGTTTTGGCTCAGGTCATGACTTCAGAGTTGAAAGATTGAGCCCCATGTCAGGATCCATGCTGGGTGACAGCCTGCTGGGATTCTCTCTCTCCCTCCCTCACCCTCTGTTCCTCCCCGCTGCACACACACACACTCTCTCTAATAAATAAGTAAATCTTTAAAAAAAAAAAAACTTAAATGAAGCACATTCAATCATATTGCTCTCACTAAAATTTAAGAATTCACTGAAATTATTTTGAAACTTTATTTCATTTTATCTCAACATTATAAAAATTTCTGTAAGTACAGTAGTATATATATAAATTTAATTTATAAATAAATATACACATCTGTGTGGTACAGGTTTAAAATTTTTTATTGATAGGTATTTATAATTTAAAAACTTCATCTTTCAGAATGAGGGATGACCAACTTCAGTTTTCAAGGACAAACAAGTAAGGTAAATAAATGACTTTTATTTTTTAAAGATCTTATTCATTTATTTGAGAGCGAGCGAGCGTAAACAGTGGGGGAGAAGTAGAGGGGATGGGAAAAGGAAAGGGGAGAATCCCAAGCGGACTCCCTGCCAAGCGCAGAGCTCGCAACAGGGCTCAACCCCATGACCCTGAACCAAGACCAAGAGTCAAATGCTCAACCAACTAAGCCACCCAGGTGCCCCAGTAAGTGACATTTTAAAGAAACTGATGAAAGAAAAACAAAGAATCATGGGGCAAATAAACACATACATGTCCATCTACAGAGAACAGTAGCTATGTAGCTCCAGCCAATTGGTGCCTGACAAGAACAATGCCCAATGTGACCTCATCTTCATGGTTACTGAGGTCTAGATCTTTCTGTAAAATTCTCTGGTACTGAAAAAGCCTGATGGCGTATGGGATAGCACTGGAGGACTAAAAAAACATTTCTGTAAACCACAGGCTTGAGGGCTACTACTTTATAACCCTTGCTCTAGATTTCAAATAGAAAATAAAAACTATAAGGTATATTAAGTAAATGATTTATTACTTGAAAGTAAAGGGATCTTGCTCTAACTTTTAAAGAGCAGTCAGAATTTGAGAAGAAGCCGACTTCTCAGAAGACAAGTAAATTCTCAAGGTATGAATAGACAATGCTGAAATTAGTGACTCTTTCCCAGATGACCAATGTGAAAATAAAGGACTCCTAGTTAGGTATGGTTTCTCAGTCAGAAACTTCCTAATCCTAATCCTACTGGCATCCCCCATCCCAACCAAAACTCAACTGTGTTTGGAAAATAAGCACAACGGTAAGGTTCAAGAATGGGAAAAGCATACCAGCTTCACACATTAAGTTGTAAAAAAGAAAAGAAAAAAAAAGCTAACAATGTAATGATTCTTAGGCTGGTTCAAAATGTCCCTAGCAAGATGACTTTCAAGATTCTGTTTGAGGTGGGTCACAAGATCCCACCATCTGAAATATGAAATATATGAGGGATAAAGCCTGGGGAGTATTGGGATATCAGTTTAAAGTACCAGAGGGACATACAGGGGGGTGGTGCCCTGAAAACAATTAGGTATATGAGTACAGGCTTCAGGGAACAGCCAAGGTTGGAATACAGACACAGAAAATTACCAGCCTGCCAGTATTCAGCCCCAAGATCTTGAGATATGAGAGAATGTCTAGGGAAGACCAAAGTAAGAAGACCACTAGATAGAGAAGCTAGAAGACTAAGATACTTCAACATTTATGGGGAAAACATCATGGCAGATGGGTCTTCCATGAGGGCAATGAAGTTGCCCAGAATGAGAGAGGGCATTGCAGGGGAGGTCAAGAGAATGGGCCATGTGCCACATTTTCAATGACCAGGAAGAAATGGCTAGGAGGTGCTAGATGGCAGCAACAAAACAGAGGCTGTGAGCCTCAAATGAAATTTTATATGATAGCTGAGAATCATCTGGAAGTGTCATCAATAAGCAATAATGGTTCTTTATATCTTCCCTGCTCCAAAGTACATATCTGGTGAAATGAGTACACTCAATCACTGTCCCTGGAAGAAATACAGGAACAAGGTAAAGGGGAAGTGCTGTCCTCAGAGAAAAGTCAGGTTTTAATCAGGTCAAGAGATAGAGGAGACATCCTGTGAAGTGGGGTGTGCAGGCAGCTTGACCTCAGAAGAGGGATTCTTCAGAGCCCAGAAGTAGTACTTGGGAGAGAAGGTATAGAGCAACACTATCTAAGATATGTGAGTCACATCTGTCACTTCTCTAGTAGCCACATTTTAAAAAAAGATTTTCATAATTCATTTGTGAGACAGACACAGAGAACACAAGCAAGGGAGAGGGACAAGCAGATCTCCCACAGAGCACAGAGCCTGACACAGGGCTTGATCCCAGGACCCTGAGATCATGACCTGAGCCAAAATTAGACACTTAACTGACTGAGCCACCCAGGTATCCCTACAGGCCACATTCTTAAAAAGAGAAACAATAAAATTAATTAGAATACATTTTATTTAACCCAGTGTAACCAAAATAATTGCATTTTAAAATATAAAAATCTGGTGTACACTTTACACTTACAGCTCATCTCAATACCGGCCAGCTGGATTTCAAGTGCTCAATAGCTATGTGTGGCCAGTGGCAACTTTATAGGACAGAAAAGGTACAGATGAAAGATAAGTCAGAAGCAAAAAGAAGTTAGCAATAGCAATACAAGAGAGAAGTAATGACTAGAGGGGTTTGCATTTTAGATATTCAATAAAAATTGGGATGTGTGCCATGGTGAAAGCTCTAAGGAATAAACAAAACTTGTATAACCATAACAGAGGCTCATGGTGAAGCCTGAGATAGCAGTGGGTTAACCCGAGTGAGAAGAGAACCAGCCTTCTGCTGGGCAGGCCATGTCTGGGATGGCAATGGCAAAACAACAGTATTTTAGCTCAAAGCTCTCAATTTTACAGAAGGAGAGCCTATGCCCAGAAAGAACAAACTAATTTTCCTAATAGCCTACATACAATTGTGCAGGGAGCCTTCTCACTCTGACTTTATTCCAGAGTTGTTCTAAGCATCTTGAACAGTCTTTAAAAGCAGAAATAACTTAAATCTAGCATGCAAGGGACATATAAGAAACATTAGAAGGCCTAACTTTAGGGCAGCATTTCACTACCACACAAAGGCTCAACTCTTAACCAACCTCACACCAATCTTACCAAGCTTTTTCTTACCTTGTGAAAGAAGGCAGCACCTGTCAGCACCATGGACAGCTCACAGGAGTAGTTGGAGTTATAGAGCCAGGACTGATGAGGAATGTCCCATGCATGGTAACGGCCAGGGAAACCCACAATGCGATCCCGTGCTTCTCTCCATACCCTCAGAAAACACAAGTATATGCACACACCTGAGTACAAAGCTCTAAGATTATCAGAAACATTTAAAATTATTGCTCTATCTTGCAAAAAAAAAAAAAAAAAAACTCTGGTCCTTGGGCTATTCTTTTTTCCTCTTAAAAATTTTTAAGCAGGCGCACCTGGGTGGCTCATTGGGTTAAAGCCTCTGCCTTCGGCTCAGGTCATGATCCCAAGGTCCTGGGATCAAGCCCCACATCAGGCTCTCTGCTCAGCGGGGCGCCTGCTTCCCCCCTCTCTCTGCCTGCCTCTCTGCCTACCTGTGATCTCTGTCAAATAAATAAATAAAATCTTTAAAAATTTTGTTTGAAACAAAATTAATCACAGGCTAAACAGGATAAGAACAAGCAAACAGTGCTACATGTAGCTTCTTTAATAAGCACCCACTTATTGCTCTTCTAACTTCTGCAGCCAGGACTTTCTCTACCCTTTACAGAAAGAACAAGCTGGAATAACATGTGAAGGAGGTAACTGAAGTTCAGAAGTCTCCAAAATGGGGTATGTACATCATCAAAAGAAGTGATCTACAGGACCATACAATTGAAAGACTCATAAATGCAAGAAATAATAAGCTGACTGGTGCTTGGGTGACTCAGTCAGTTAAGCATCTGCCTTTGGCTCAGGTCATGATCTCAGGGTCCTGGGTTCAAGCTCCACCCATTTTGGGATCCCTGCTCAAAGGCAAGACCGTTTGTCCCTCTCCTTCTGCCCCTCCTCCAGCTCATGAATGCATGCACTCTGTCTCAAATAAATAAATAAAATATTTAAAAAATAATAAACTGAAAATTCAGTATATTTCCAGGATAAACTTTTATATCATCCCTAAATTTATTGAAAAGGTAGAACAAATAAAACCAGTTCCCCAATTTCACAGGCTAAAAATCAGAAAGCTGAAAGCATTTATGCACTACAAAACCCTACAGCCCTGTAGAAGGGCTTCAGGAGTCCTATAAACAATGAACCACTACATCCCCACTCCACCTCACTCCCAAACAAAATATAAACTGCTTGAGAAACTCTCTCATCACGTACATGGAACTTCAATTCCTAAAAAACAAAGAGTTTATTCCCAAAGAGTTCCCCTCCTATTAGGTTTGAAAGCAATTAATCTAGTAGGATAGATGAGAAACCACAACTTCTATCACAATTTAACAGTCTTCTAGATGGGCCTTCTGCCATGTCCTACCCAAGTCCTACCTCAGTCCTAATTTATTTCCTAAGAACAACTCCAAATTACTAACCTTTAGTACCTTTTTAGTACCTTTTAGTACCTTTTTAAAACTATATTTGAATGTAAAAACTGCCAATAAATACCACTGAGATATCCAAATGTTATCATCAATATTCCTAAAAATACTGATGTCTTCAAATGCCTATTGTTCTTAATAGTACTACCAGGCTAGCAGAATAGGAAACTGAATATTTCAATCATCTGATTTGGTTGATTTAAATAAATATAATGTAATGTATTCATTTAAATAAATATAATGTAATAAATTCTTAATAAGGCAAAATCTATTAGCTACACACATGATATCAAAAGATATCAGCTAATTTGTTAAGGGCGGTTAACCATGATACAGTCAACTGGGTGTTAATTATTTATTAAGTAATAAGGGGGAAAACCAATATGGAAGGAATTGTAGAAGATAAACACAAGGAACAGCTTAATTAAATTTCTGGGACAACACATCAGTAGTTTTAGATAGTATGGTCTCAGTGGACATTTGAAAGTTAGGCATTTTAAAAGATTGACAGGGACATCTGAGTGGCTCAGATGGTTAAGCATCTGACTCTTGATTTTGGCTCAGGCCATCATCTCACCAGGGTTGTGAGATCTAAATGAATCCATCTCCACACTCAGCGGGAGTTTGTCTTTCTTCCTCTCCCTCTGCTCCTCCCCCACTCGTATGCCTGGGCTCCAAAGTAAATAAATCTTTTAAAAAATATATATTTATCAAATATAAACAATGCTACCAATTTACATAAAAATGTTGCACATAATCAGTTCCTTAACATTATACTCAAACTTCCACTGCACTAAATATTTTTAACGTATGTGCTAAATTATAGATCAGGCTTTGGTATACTTTACCTTTAATGAATTGTTCTTTAAATGTGTTAATGTTCTAGTTACCAAGACACTATATACTTTTGTTAAAGATTTATTTATTCACTTTAGAGAGACAGTGCAGGGAGAGGCAGAGGGACAGGGAGAGAGAAACTCCAGCAGACTCCTGGCTCACAACTAACCTATGGCTCAATCCCAGGACCCTGAGATCATGACCGGAGGGGAAATCAAGAGTCCAGCGCTCAACCAATTGCACCACCCAGGGCCCCCCGCAACATATAACATGAAAAAAGTTTCAAAGGTAATTTATAGCTCAAACTTCAAAATAAAAAATTCGCTAGATAAATGAAAACTCAAAAAACTAAGGAAAATTTTAGAAATAATGAAATCAAGACAGAATTCCACTGAAGAATTTGAATCATGAGTAATATTTTTCTATTTACATTTCAAACTTAAATACTATCATGTTGGAAATAAGTGCATCAATTCAACCTTTTTGTGGTATGAAGTTTGACACATAATTTACCACACATCATCCCCAAATTAGTACAGCCAGTTCAATAAAAACAAAAAACTGTTAACAGTTAAAACACTACATATTTTAAATAAAGACATATTTTTAAGCAAGTATGCAAGATCTAAATAATTTTTAATGAGTTGCCTGAATGAAGATGTTACTGTTAACTTTTTAAGATTTTATTTTTCTATTTGTCAAAGAGAGAGCACATGCATGCACACAAGGAGGCAGAGGCAGAGAGAAAAGCAGGCTCCCCACTAAGCAAGGAGCCTGATGCGGAACTCAATCCCACGACCCTGGGATCATGACCCGAGCCGAAGGCAGATGCTTAACTGAATGAGCCACCTAGGCGTCCCTACTGTTAATTTTTAAGATTTTATTTATTTCGTTGAGAGAGAAAGCACGAGCAGGGTGAGGGGCAGATGGAGCAGCAGACTCCCCAGTGAGCAGGAAGCCCGATGCTGGGCTTGATCCCAGGACTCCGGGATCACAACCTGAACTGAAGGCAGACACTTAACTGACTGACTGATTCACCCAGGTACCCTTTACAATTAGTTTTTTAAAAGATTAATTTGAGAGAGCAAGCAAGCATGGGAACGGAGATGGGGAGGAACAGAAGGAGAGGGACAAACAGACTCCCAGCTGAGCACAGAGCCTGATGCAGGTCTCTATCCCACCACCCTGAGATCATGACCTGAGCCAAAATCAAGAGTTGGATGCTGGGATGCCTGGGTGGCTCAGTTGGTTGGACAACTGCCTTCGGCTCAGGTCATGATCCTGGAGTCCTGGGATCGAGTCCTGCACTGGGCTCCCAGCTCCACGGGGAGTCTGCTTCTCTCTCTGACCTTCATTCATGCTCTCTCTGTCTCTCTCTCTCAAATAAATAAATAAGATCTTTAAAAAAAAAAAAAAGAGTTGGATGCTTAACTGACTGAGCCACCCATGTGCCCCATTACTGTTAATTTTTAAATGAAAGCGGATTTTATGATCTTTGAAACTTAGGCATAACAGTTTTAAAATAAAGATCAGTAAATATTTATGATATTATGGTATATTTACATTTAATATAAATTTAATAATAATGTACATAAAGGTTAAGTACTACATTTAATGTATATTTAGTACCTTAAAGTCCATATTAAACTAATATGGACTTTATTATACAAAGACACATTCTTAATCTTGTTGGTTATACTTCCATGTTTTTCCTTCTGGTTCATTAAGAATCAATTTGAAATGCTGTAAGAAAATAAACTGTAAAATTAACTAATAATCCAAAAATGTATAAAAAAAAAGGTGAGATTTTGCTTCCTACTTAAGAAACAAGAATTTCTTTTCCAAATCCCATGTTTCTTATATTATGATAGTACATAAGCCTTTTCCTCCTCTCCAAACAAAATACTGAGGCAAATCATGGCAAAGGAAAAGGTTTTGGTTAGTTCCCTTTGGAAAAGAAAACCTATAAAGCAGAGCCATGAAATACAGAGAAAAAGATCAATGTCCTGCTTCAAAACAAGAGACACTTGGACCCAGGAAGAGAAACCTACCTTACAGTCCAGACTCCCATACCTTCTCTTAAGCTTGTGTAGTCTTGTCTTTCTTTCTTTTTCCCAATAAAGTTTACTGAGATATAAATCACATGCCATAAAATTTACTCATGTAAAAGTGTTTAACTTTGGGTTTTAGTATATTCACAAAGCTGTGCAACCGTCACCACTATCTAATTTGAGATTGTTTTAATCACTCCAAAAACAAACCCCATCCCCATGAGCAGTCGCTCCCCATTTCCCTCTGTCCCCAGCCATGGCAACTACTCATCTTCTATCTGACTCCATTGGCCTACTGTGGACGTTTCACATAAACTAAATCAAAGAGCAGGTAGCCTTTCATACCTGGCTTCTGTCACTTAGCCTGGTTTCAAGATTCATATGGTAGCTCATATCAGTACTTCACTCCTTTCTATTGCTAAATAGTATTCCATTGTATGGATATCTCACTTTTTTTTTTTAATCCATTCATTCACTGATGGATGTCTGGGTTTATACTTTATTTTTTTTAACAACTAATTTTTGTGTGTGTGGCAAAATACATGCAACATACATTTACCATTTATTTTTATTTTTATTTATTTGACACAGAGAGAGAGATCACAAGTAGGCAGAGAGGCAGGCAGAGAGAGAGGAGGAAGCAGGCTCCCGACTGAGAAGAGAGCCCCATGTGGGGCTCAATCCCAGGACCCTGAGATCATGACCCCAGCCGAAGGCAGAGGCTTAACCCATTGGCCACCCAGATGCCCCTACATTTACCATTTTAATCATGTTTATGAACACAGTTCAATGGCATTAAATACATTCACACTGTACAACCATCACCTCCATCCATCTCCAGAAGTTTTTTATCTTCTCAACCTGAAACTCAGTGCCTATTAAACACTTAACTCCGCATTCCTGCCTTCCTCTAGCCCCCTAGCAACCACCATTCGACAATCTGTCACCGTGGATCTGACATATAAATCGAATCATATGATATTTACCCTTCTGTGTTGCTTATACTTGTTCACTATTATAAATTATGCTGCTATGAACATTCATGTACTGCTTCTGTATGGGCATACGTTTTCAATTCTCTTGGATCCCCGTTGTTTTACCTGTCCATTAAGAACCTATCTGCCTTTTTCTTTGCTATATAAGTTGAAATTAGCCAAACCCCTATTATCCTTTGCCTGAGGAGATAGTTCTTGTTATACCTGCTTCTTCCCTTTTGAACCTAGGTCTGTTCCACTCCCATTCGGATGAAATAAGCAAACTGGAAAGAAAAGAAAAAGCTTTTAGGGGCGACTGGGTGGTCCCAGGGTTCTGGGATGAAGCCCCACATCGGGCTCTCTGCTCAGAGGGAAGACTGCTTCTCCCTCTCACACTCCCCCTGCTTGTGTTCCCTCTCTTGTTGTCTCTCTTTGTCAAATAAATAAATAAAATCTTTAAAATGAAAGAGAGAGAGAGAGAGAAAGAAAAAGAAAAAGCTTTTAGATCAAAGGATGCCCAAATAAATGAGTCAAGGTGATGAAAGACTGGGTAGTATCACCAGAAATAATTCTCCAGTTCCATACCGGAGGCTAAACCACAAATTTCCAATGATTGGTAAGAAATTCTTATAGCTCAATAATAAAAAGACAAATAATCCAAATAACAATGGGCAAAGGATCTGAAAAGACACTTCTTCAAAGAAGATACACAAATGATTACTGCACATGAAAAGCTATTCAACATCATTAGCCATTAGAGAAATGCAAATCAAAACTATACTGAAATACCACTTCACACACAGTAGGATGGCTATAAACAAAAAACAAAAAATAGCAAATACTGTCAAGGACATGGAAAAATTGGAACCCTTATACACTGATGATGGCAATACAATGGTGCAGCCTCTGTGGAAAACAATACAGTAGTTCCTCAAAATGTCAGAGTGATCCCACCCAATGTATATATCCAAGAGAAAAGAAACATGAACACAAACACTCGTACATGCATTTTCATAACAGCATTATTCAATAACCAAGAAGTAGAAATAACCCAAATATTCATCAACAGATAAATCGACCAGCAAAATGTGTACATCTAGACAAAATAAGTATCAACATGTGCTACGAGATGAATGAACCTTTTAAACACTAGGTTAAGTGAAAGGCGCAGGTTACACATCAGCACATATTATATGGTACCATTTACAGTCAAAGTGTCCACAAAAAGCAATTTATGGAAGCACAGGTAGATTAATGGTTGCCTAGGGCTTAGAGCAGTTGGAGGGAAGTGGGAAGTGACGAGTTATGGGTACACAGGATTTCTTTTGGCCGTAATGAAGATAGAAATCTTTAAAAAGATCAAGATGACAGTTGCAGAACTCTGTAAATACACTAAAAACCACTGAATGAGACATAAATGAGTGAATTGTATGACATATGAATTGTATTTAATAAATGTTACCCAAAACGAAATTGTGAGGAAATGATCCCAAACCCGGATGTCACAGTAAATGTCAAACTGCTTTAAAATTAAGTCTCTAAGGCCTACCCTCAATTTTTGTACTTACCTCACTGTGGAAAGATGATAAACTGTCCATGGCCTGCATTCTAGTCCATGATACACTTTGAACAGTCCTAACCTACTCTGTTCTCTAACCTGTAATGCTCCCTCAACTGGGATATATAAGCCCCAGTAAGAACTACTAAGAGTCAAGAAAACAAAATAGTTAAGTCAGTGGGTACTACAAGTTCCAGAGTCAGACAAACCTGCACTTGAATTCCAGCTCTGCCACTTACTGTCTAGAGTCATGGTTTGGTTCTCCTGGATCTCAATTGACTCCTATGTAAAATGGAGATGAGTACAACTTGTATCAACAAGTTTTTGGGGTGTTAATGAGATAAATTGTAGAATGCTCAGCCAGTCTCCGGCATACAGCCTGGGCTCACCAATATCATGCACTGTCATTATCAGAATCACCTCCACCAACTCCTCCCCCTCTTTTCCTCTGGATCTTTACATCTAACCCCATCCTTCCCTATGTCTTTTAAGCCCCAGGACTCTGGCACTGTTGCATTGCCCTAACACACAGCAACATGTTGCTTCTGCCTGACTGGAAGCTATTCCCCATTCCTGTAAACACAAAAAGCTCCAATTTCTCTCAGGAAACTACCCTTTGCCTCCACTCAGTCCGTGTGGTTTGTGGTTGGAAGATGATGTACTTGCAGCTCCAGGGCCAGGCAGATAAGCCTGGTCTAGCCAATCACAGAAGCCATCTCCCTGGCCTCAGAGGAAGAGTCTTTGTGAAATCAAAGGCAACAAAGAGGAAAGCAGAACCTCGAGATGAAGAGAAATGGAGTTCTCCAACATCACCTATGACCTAAAAACCAGCTATGTCCTAAGTCAGTCATTACTACCTCTGAGGATTTCTGTTACTGACAGCCAAGAAATTCATTTTGCTGCCTAATCCAGGTTTGAGTTGCTTTTCTGTCACTTGCAAACAAAAGTGTCTCCTGATTGAAAATCAGCTGCTCACCGAAACCCAAACATGATTTCATCATGGCGGAGGTGAGCATCATCATCAATAGAGAGGATGGCCTCTGTCTCAATTTCATTCCAGGGCAAGAATCGATTGTTCAAACTGTTCTTCTCAGTACGGACCACCTGTAAGGAGGAAGTAAAAACACTAATGGTCAGTGCTGCATTACAGAATACAAAACCCAAACTGCCTTGAGGTCAAAGGTAAATTTACTAAATAATCTTGCCTGGTGGCCTACTGCCTATAAACCCTAGCATATGCCTTTCAGGAATAGAAACTGCCTTATAATTAGCATATGTATAAGGATTTCACATTTTAAGCTTTATTCATTTGCTAACTAATTTTCTTGTGAAAGCAGTTAAAGCTGAGGATTATTTTGCATAAGCAATAAACACAGTCTAGGGAAATGAAAAATAACTTTCCCAAGAGAACACAAGGTGGCAGAGTAGAACTGAGATTATAATTCCCAGCTCTGAAATCCCCAGGCTTGCTCATGAATTTTAAAACCCAATTCAGAAATCCCCTCAGTCTGTGTCATTTCTGATGCCTAATTTTAAGGTCTTTTATCTGGTATTTTAGGGGGAAAAAAAAAGGAGCCCACCCAGTAGAGGTTAATTACCTAACCTTTTGCAATTTGCAATTTCCACCTGTGGCACGGACTACACATAAAAAACTTTCTTTCAGGGGGTACCTAATTCAGAGAAGTTAACAGCTGTGTCCGCAGCAAATCCCTATTCAGAGAATCTCTACCCAAAGTGACCCATATATGCAAAGCAGTATTTTCTTCATAAAACAAAGATTAGTGCCCAAACAGAACTACATTATTTAAAAACAAACAAACAAACAAACAATTTTTAACTTAGACGTTACCTTAGATGAGCATAGTTTATTACAATGCAGGCAGTAGTTTTGCTAATCACCTTGCCCAATACTCAAATGAGGATAACCATACTCAGTACTTTAATAGCTCATTTTATTTTTATGGTATCTATATCTAATTAATCCAACTGATGAGGAACTATCATTTTATTTCAAAAAAATAGAAACCAAGAACTTCCTGAGAAATCATCTTTTTAGAAAGACTGAAGAGTCACCTTTTTTTTTTTTTTTAAGATTTTATTTATTTATTTGACAGAGAGAGACTCAGCAAGAGAGGGAACACAAGCAGGGGGAGTACGAGTGGGAGAAGGAGAAGCAGACTTCCCGCCAAACAGGGAGCCTGATGTAGGCCTCGTTCCCAGGACCCTAGGACCATGCATGACCTGAGCCGAAGGCAGACGCCTAACGACTGAGCCACCCAGATGTCCTGAGTCGCCTTACTTACAACAGAAGCTTAAACTGAGAATAAGCTCTACCTAGCTTGATCAATGGAATTATACACAGGGTCTAGAAGTTTATGAGTGGTTTCAAAGGTCCTCCTATGACCTCACAAATATGGTCTCTTCAGTTTAAAATACTTTTTCTCCTATTCTTCGACCGTGATTATTCTCTCCCTAGAGACTGAGCTCTCACACCTCCTGTCACTTCCTCCCTTTTCAAAATTAATCACTTCTATATTCTTAGAGCACAGTCCGCATACTTCAATTAAATCATTCTAAGACACCTAGAATCCAATTAGTTCAGAGCTCAAAGGGCCTTGGAGATCATATGGTCCAATTCTCATCCTGTACACAAACGACAAATGGCAGAGCCAGACGCTAACTTGTGCTTTCTAACTCCAAAGCAGTCTTTTTCTGCTAAATTCCTATTAAATTTAGAATGCTCATCAAATCAAAGCCCTATGGAAAATGCATTATTAACTGTGTACCATCAAAGAAGAAAAATGCTGCCAAACAAGAAAGCATGTAAAATAGTTTATCACTTAGAATGTTTACTCTATTAAAGAGCTTTTTAAGACTTTGCCTCACCCCCAGAGGAGCTCCTCCCAAGTCAAGACGAGAGAGGATCTATAACAGATTTGCTACTACAGAAAACAGATGTCAGAACTAAGCGATAGACACAGATTCCACCCTGCCCTGAAGCATGTTTGACCAGTGTAAAAATCTTCGTCTCCCAAGCTCAGATTCAGCAGTTACAGAACAAAGCACTGGGCTCTGAGTCGGGGGGGGGGGGGGGGTAAAGATCAAGGAGGGGGAGATGATCAAGTACTCACCATAGAAGCTGCTGGGCTCCATCCCCAAGGAGCAGGAAAGTGACCAGAAGTAGTAGAAGCCAAACCCCAACCTTAGCAACCATAAAATGCCATCTATCTTACAAGGCACCTAATTTCAGAGATGTTAAAATGTTAATAATGTCCACCTTACAATCAATGGACTACGGCATCTGTCTGCTCAATCACATCCAACAAACTACCCCTGGTCCTTCATTTCACTTTTCAAACATGCCTAGCATTCAGTTAATACAGAACTGCAATTTTGCCAGTTCAGGGGAACAAAGCTGCCCCCTCAACTCTAGCAATAATGCACATAGCTTAAAATGAAGAAGAAATAATTGAATAATCCATTTCTTGACTATTCAACTGTAGATTATCAGTTTTTCAAGTCAGACACCAGAAGGATTATCTATAGCAAAATTAGTAATCCAGAAACATAGCACAGAGCTTTAGTACTCAGAGTGGACCCAAAGACCAGCAACAGGGGCCTCGCTGTCCTCCTGAGGACTCTCTTAGAAATATGCAGGCCTACCCCAAACCTACCAAGTCAGAACCTGCAAAATCCCCAGGTGATTTCTATTTTGAGAGGGTCCGTAGAGAAAAAAGGCAGCTTTGGAGTCAATCAGAAAAGCCTGAGTTCAAATTCCAACTCTACTACTTACTTGTTGTGTGAAGGTAAGGAAGCAGCATCTCTGCTAAATGTATATAGCACCATGTTGTGTGCAGAAATGGAACTTGCTTATTAGCCAAACTTGACAATCTTATAAACAACCTAATTCACTCTAAAAACAGAAAGCAACAGCAAGAACTAAAACAGTCGTGCTCTGATGCCTAGATCATATCCAAAATTTTTATCCAATTTACAAAGTAAACCAAATCAAGAGGATCTACTTGTTCACTGTAAGACTTGGAATTGAAGATCTAATACCAAATGTGTTTTAGCCTAGATTTCACATCCACGTTTTTATCAAGTATATTAAAGTCCATTATGAGGCAAGTCCATTAAGAACAATTACTATGGGGGCACCTGGGTGGCTCAGTCTGTTAAGCATCTGCCTTCGGCTCAGGTCATGATCCTTGGGTCCTGGGATCAAGCCCCACATCAGGCTCCCTAAGCAGCGGGGTGCCTGCTTCTGCTTCCCCTTCTCCCTCTGCCTCCACTGATGAGTAGCTCGCTCTCTCTCTCTCAAATAAATAAAATCTTAAAAAAAAAACTACTATGGATTCCAGAAATAGAGTACACATACTACTTCTGCTCATCCTGGCACAACTCCAATGGGCTGAATGGCAGCAAGATTTTAAGGATTCGGGAACTGGTGCAATAGCCATCAGAATAAAAGAAAAAATTTAAGGATTCATAGAAACACAACATCATGAGTTGCAGCAGCTTATTTCTGGTTAACTTAGAAACAACTGTGGTCAATAAGTCTGCTTTCAGAATTCATAGCAGGGATTCTCAATTCTGAGTGATTTTGCCCACCATGAAACATTTAAAACAATGTCTTTGGACTTTTGTGGTTGTCACAACTGGTGGAGGAAGGAGGTAAGCTACTCAACGTCTAACTAGCAGAGGCCAGGGGTGTTGGTAAATCATGCAAAGCACCAGACAAGCCCCACAACAGACTCATCTGACCCTAATACCACTGGGGCTATTGCTGAGACACCCTGATTTAGAGTCAACAATCAGGAAACAGTACACCAAACTGCAAAGAATAAATGTAGTTTGTTATTTAAGAACAATCACCTTTTCCTCCTAACCAAAAGGATTTCTGCACTTATAAACACTGCACATATAAACTAAAATTAAGGAGGGGAAAAGAGTAAAAACTTTCTTCTAACAGTTCTGCCTCCAAGCTACAGTGCTTAATGGCTGTAATCAGCAAACCAACCGTTATCCCTTCTGGCACCAAAATCATAAGGACAAAAAAACTTAAACATTTGTAATGCAGACCTGCAGAGGAGCTTGGCCTCTAAGAGTCTGAGAAATGACAGATCATACATGAAAGAAATGAGTCATCCAGAGTAGTAAGTCGTGTTTACAAAATATTCTCATTTTTGTTGACATTCTTTCTTTTGTTTTTCAAATTAAAAAACTCCTTCTTCCTCAATTGGCTATTTTTTTCATGCCTTATGATTATACATGAGTAACCTGTGAACATGAAGACTGACCTTCACATTACTGAGTGAATTACTGGTTACAACACTGACCAGAATGTATAGACTATGGTCCCTGGAATCCAACAAGTGTTCAACAAACATTTTATAAAGGAATGAATGAACAATTGACTCGGAAATAAGACCTAATTTAGCCCTGTCCATTCTATTTTCAGAATATGGAATAAAGACGATAAATTTATATATCAAAAACACAACATTATATATACTGAAACTTCCTTGTATTTAATCTAGTTTTCCACAGCAAAACAATCCATCAACCTACAACTATCAAGTCAGGAGCAATGCTCAGTAACATTCATTTTTCTTGTTTCGCATACAATGCTTCCTGGGGATGCTTCACTAGTTCTCCTGTTTACCATCATTCATAAAAGCCTTGACTTTCTCTCACTGCAACTCTCTTCCTGTCACAATGGAACAGTACAGCAATCATAGCCTGGTGCCCTACCATATGCAAATGTATGCAAGTGTATGTATGATCAAAAAACAGTTTTAGTAACCTCAGGTAACATTCAAATTGGTTCTTGAGGAATTCTGGAATTTATAAATGATAAAGAGCTACTATTCTAATAGGATCCTTTCTTCTAGTATGCTAACTAGGCATTTGGCTTCTAAATCCAGACAGAATCAGCAAACCCACATGAAGTAGGAAAGTATCAATTTATATAATAAATAATTAGTTATCATAATAAATGTGATGTCCAATTAATAGTTAGCAAATATCTCTTAATATGTAAGGTGTGGAAATATAAGTAGTTACTGCTGTTAACAAGGAACAACAGCACATGTCAACAATTATTAAGTCATAGTTGCTTAAATATAGCAGGATAAATTTGGATTCAAATAGAGTAAATACTTAAATATGGAATCTTTTATAAAAGCAGCTCATGACCAGCCATAGGTAGGTCTTTGAAGTTGGTAAGCAAGAAAAATAGGGCTTGAAGAGATTATGTGAATTAACACAAGTCATAAAGCAGACCAAGAACAGAGAGCACAAAAAGGTAAAACATACCTAGGAAGTAATAAAATTAGAAAACGTATGTGGAGGGGCTCCTGGGTGGCTTAGTTGGTTAAGTGGTTGCTCTTGATCTCAATGCAGGTGATAATCTCAAGGTCACGAGATGGAGTCCTGTGTCAGGCTCCATGTTGAGCAGGGAGTCTGCTTGAGACTCTCTCTCTCCCTATGCCCCTCCCCTGGCTCACAGGTACATATACATGCATGTGCGCTCACCCACTCTCAAATAAATAAATCTTGGAAAGAAACAGAGAAAAGAAAATGTAAGTGGAAAATATAAAGTGATCATGCAAACACATAATGCCACCTACTAAAATCAGCAATTTAAATATCCTTATAACATTATCCTTTCTCTCCTTTTCTTTTTTTTTTTTTTTAATAGAGAGGGAGAGAGAGAGACTCCTAAGGAGGCTTGCATGCCCAGCGCAGAGGCGCACTGGTGCGGCTCCATCTCACAACCCTGAGATCATGACCTGAGCAGAAATCAAGAGTTGGGACACAAGCAATTGAGTCAGTGGGGTGCTCCTT
Organism: Mustela lutreola; assembly: GCF_030435805.1. Lineage (NCBI taxonomy): Eukaryota > Metazoa > Chordata > Mammalia > Carnivora > Mustelidae > Mustela > Mustela lutreola. Next base: position 151,963,159 of record NC_081290.1, on the reverse strand, counting down.
TTTCTCTTTAAGATCAAATTTTGTTCAGCCAAAGCTAGCAATTTTCAGCCTCAATACATACACATGTATAATGCACTTCTGTAATGAATACATTTCTGAAAATGAACCTTATGTCAAGGCATCATATAGACAGTTAGGTAAACACCATCTAATTTTTGTCCTCCATCCTTCCCTTTCCTCCAATTTAAAAAAGTAACCCATCGCAGAGCTCAGGAATCAAGAAAATGAGGTCCAAAAGGAAGCACATGGTCATGTTTACCTACCTGTAAGGACTCACGTGAAACAGCTTGAGGGGATGGTGATCAACAGATAAAGGCCAAGGAGCATTAAGATATATTAGTTTTTCAAGGAATTCATTCAATAAACACCAAGTGGTGGGGACAAAAAGTTAGGAAGTTCACAGAAGGAAGAAAAAAGATAAGAAGGTAACACACTGAACTGGTTTTCTATTTACAACTTTCTTTAAATTTGGGTCAATTGCAGTATTAAAAAAATTATATATTTTAGATTATAAGTCTGTTTTAACTCATATAAGAGAAGTTACACATGCTCCCTATGAAACTGTAGATAAAGAACTGTGGATAGCATAGGTTGGAGGTCTGCTATCAAATCAGAGAATGCAGAGCAAGACGACAACACAGTGCTGAACACAGAAAATGCTCAAAACTTGTTAGCTCTTATTATTACACAAGATTAACACAATCTCTTCCTGTTTTATTTTGTGAACATTTTATATACACACATATATATACATACACACACACACACACACACACACATATATATACCGTGCCTTTTCAAGAAATTCAAATTTGGTAAAAATATGCACTGAACATGGTTCAGAAGTCCTAAGTTCTAATTTCAATATTAATTAGTTGAGTGACCTAAAGTAATAAAATTCTCAGTCTTAGATTCCTTACTTTGAATTAATAAAAAGAGTACATATAGACTAAGAGGGGAAGATTCTACCTAAAGAACTGATTTGTAGCAATTAGGAAATCATTTATGCAACATGACTTTTCAGCAATTCCTTTATGTTATACATTTATGATTCTTGCTATCAATTTCTGATTTTTGGTAGCTTTGTCTTACACAATTCTCCTTTGCAGCCATGCAGCCCCTTCTCAAACAGAAAAAAAGAGGGCCACAGCTATAATTACCAAGTTATTAAGTAAAATGATGCCCCCCCCCAAAAAAAAACCAGATACACCAACACCTAATGAAGTATACCAGACTTTGTAATCTTGGACCTAGAAAAGCTAGGCAGAGTTTTTCCTATTAGCTGTGCTTCAAAATCACAATTTTAGGATATTATCATCTGATATACTCAAGTAATATATTTTTTTAACTATTTTATTTATTTATTTGACAGAGAGAGATCACAAGTAGGCAGAGAGGCAGGCAGAGAGGGAAGCAGGCTCCCCACCGAGCAAAGAGCCCGATGTGGGGCTCAATCCCAGGACCCTGAGATCATGACCTGAGCTGAAGGCAGAGGCTTTAACCCACTGAGCCACCCAGGCGCCCCTCAAGTAATATTTTTTAAAGGTGAGTGGACACAGATAAAAATAAAGTGTATCAACTTTCTAAGGAATAGCCTTTGGAATTACCTGTACTGTTGCCTGAGGTCTAGCCAGAAGTAAAGCCTTTAACAGCCTGACTGGCAGAGACCCAGGCCTGCATATTAATGACACTGAATTCTCTTCTAGTCTTCCTTCATCTTCCCTTAGCTTACTACTACTGGCATGATGACTGACAGCACAATAACCACCCTGGCATGACATCAGGTTCCCAAAACAGAATTCTCCTTTTCCAATTCTAATATCAAGGGCTGAGAAGGAGGGGAAAGGGCAGTGAAAAATACTCTCCTATCTCTATATATAGTTGTCATTTGGAACAACAAGCACATTTTGGCCTTACCACTTCCACAGAGACCTTGAAGTCTACAAGGGAGGTGTGATATGCTTAAGTCATCCTCTCCACCACGACTGCCCTGGTCCAAGCTGCCCACACCCTCACCTAGGCTCCTGCAATAATAAATAGCCTTTGAACTGTTTATTCTGCTCTTTTCTCCGTAGTCCAACACACATCATATTACTCCTCACTCAAAACCCTCCAATGGCATCCTAACACACCTAGAATAAAATCTCCAATCCCTACCATGACCTACCTGGTCCTACATGTGCTGACTTCTACTCTCTCCAACCTGCTTTCAAGTGCTCTCCTTGCTCACTCCACCTCAGATAACACAGGGCATTCTTGCCATGTCTTGAGCACGACAAGCTCCTAGCATTTGCTATTCTCTATATATTCCTCCAGAATTTACATAGCCCATTCCCTCACTTCACTCAGGCTTCTGCTCACATGTCACCTCTTCACGGAGGCCTTCCCAGGCACATTATGTAAACTGACTGTACACTTCAATGGAGAAGAGAATTAAAAACTAAGAATTGGAGAACTGGCAGCCCACAAGACTGAGAAATGAGTAAGTATTCAGTGTGAAGATGAGTGGGGTTTTGAGTGAGCAAGACCACACCACTAATTACTGAAACGTGTCCTCCTTCATAACAACCCAAGTTTTCAAACTCAAAAAGGAAAGATTTTGATGTTCTTATTTCCACAGAAAGCTCCAAACAAGGCCACCCTATTTATTACTATTATTCAGAATACAAAGCAGAGTGAGGTAGATGTGTTAACTAATGAGAATGAAGTAATAACTCAAACCAAAATTTGGTGTGGGCTATGTATCAAAAGGATTACTTGGAGGTTTCTGTTTTCAGGATGGCTGAAGAAGCTCCTAACAGACCCAAACCTCCTACAGATGGTAACTATAAACTCTGGACAAAAATACCAAGAAAGCAATTACCTGAAGGCACTGGACAGTGAACAGAGGGTGGCAAATTCCAGAGAGGAGCTGAAATTTAGGAAGGAATGACCAACATGAGTAGAATCACCATTGCTTTTATCCTGACAGTAGGCCAGTCAGCAGCATATAGAACAGCTAAACTCACATACAAACATCCAAGTCTTTTCTGGCCTGAAGAACAAGAGGAAAGAGTGGGAATCAAAAACAGCCCTCAGAAAGAAAGGAGATTCCAGAAGAGAGCCAGATAGAGGGAGCTCTAAGTTCTATGTATAAACTATCCAGTCTCTGGCCCCCTCTAAGCCACATGTGCATGCTTGGTGCTGTCTGTAAGCCAACCAACAAAAGATAAAAGGATCAAACTCACGTTTGAGTTGCAGCTCAAGAGACAGAACTTTCAGTCTAAGTTCAACTGAAGAAATTGCTTGCAAAAACTAAAACATCACTACTTTTCAGAGAAATAAAACAAAACCCACAGTCTTCACAGTATAATATTCACACTCTACAAAACTATGTGATGTACCAAGAACCAGAAAAACATGACTCTCAAGAAAAAAGAAATTCAGTTAAATCTATCAAGTGACCTATATGTTGGAATCAGGAGACAAAGATGTTAAAGTAGCTATTATAATTATGTTCAATGAAATAAAAAGCATACTCAGAGTGGAAAAAAAGAGGAGATCTCAGCAGAGAAACAGAAACTATTATTTTAAAAACATGGATAGTCTGGAATTGAAAAATATATTTACAATTTAAAATTGATTGGATGAGTTTAACTGTAGAGATGACACAAAAGTCTGTGAACTTATCAATCAAGAAAAATGATCAAGGGTGCCTGGGTGGCTCAGTGGATTAAGCCACCGCCTTCAGCTCAGGTCAGGATCTCAGGGTCCTGGGATGGAGTCCCGCATCAGGCTCTCTGCTCAGCAGGGAGCCTGCTTCCTCCTCTCTCTCTCTCTGCCTGCCTCTCTGCCTACTTGTGATCTCTGTCAAATAAGTAAATAAAATCTTTAAAAAAAAGAAAAAAGAAAAATGATCAAAACTGCAGAATAGGAAAAAAAAGTTAAAAAAAAAAATGAACAGACACTGAGAACTGTGGGACACAATCAAAATGTCTAATATACATATAATGGAGCCCCCAAAGGTGAGGAAAGAATGGAACAGAAAAAAATACCTGAATAAATAATGAAGTAAAAATTTCCCAGTATATGCTAAAAAAAAAAAAATTTGATAGATTTAAGCATCTTAGTGAATCCCAGTCAGAACACAAATCAAAGAAAACTATGCCAAGGCATATCATACTCAAACCACTGAAAAAAAATGTAAAAAAAAAAAGTCTTGAAAGCACCCAGAGAAAAGAATATATTCCATATGGGGAAACAAAAATTTGGAAACCACTGACATACCATCAGAAACAAGGGAGACCTGAAAACAGTGAAACAGCCTTAAGATGCAATGAAAGTGGTCATACCTGACCCAGTAAGGAGTTTTTGGAAGGACCAGCTTTCAAATCCCTTGGCATACTACTTCTCTCCATTTGACTTCCATTAGATAGTCTTTGTTGTTATGCTCCCAGAGCTAAGGAACCTGATTCAACTGCTTACGACACAGGCAAGAGACAAAGCGGTCACCCACCATCACCACATCTGTTCAGCAGCCCCACACCATTCTGACAGCTACTTCAACTAATGGCACTTCTTCCATCTCTCTGAGTGGAGTCCAGGCCCTATCCTATTTGAACTGATGAGAATTAAAGTAATTGGGGCAAGAGTATCCAAGGCTGGTAGCAGTAAAGGTCACATATACTCTAAGCCATATCTAATTCAGTTTCCCTTGTTATCTAAATAATAGACAAGAATGAGGAATTTTAATATACAAATACCAGTAGGCACCCCTAAGACAATCCCTCTCTACCAAAAACCTAGGGCTCAATAGATTTCATAGCCCACAGATATTTAGCATTTATGCCTAATGCTTAGATAAGAACCTGAGCACAAGAGAAGCACAAATTGTCCATCGTTTTCCGAAATGGTATGTGGGGTTCCTGAGTTGATTCAAAAATGCTGACTTCAAATCATTTTCTCTGAAGGACTGGAATCTGAGCGATTGCCTGGGAATCACCCTACTGCTAAGTTTATAAGGACCTGTTAATTATAACATAATGGATAAGGTACATCTGCATCCCGGGTAGCAAAACTACTCCACGACATCTCATTATAGTGCCATTTCTCCAGAGGGGAGAGAGCTGCCAGTCCCTCCTAGTCTCAATGCCTGGTAATGTTGGCTCCATGCTAAGAGGCCAGCAATTCAACCACTGCCACCCCCCCCCCCAAAAAAAACCCTGCCTCTCTTAAATAGAAAATGGAGTCAAAATATTTAGAGAATACAGTGTTTTCTCCAGCTTGAAACTGTTTCTTCTTTTTCAGAAGAACTAAAAAACACCGGTACCGCTAATATGAGTAAGCTATTCAGAATGGCCTCCCATTTGGAAAGTTTCTGGCATTTTCCAACTAGGCATTGTATTATGGCAATGAGCTACCCAGTAATCAAAGAGAACTACTTATTTCCCACCAGAGTTAAAAGAAAGGATTAGTTCTGGTAAGTTCTCTAACAAATTTCAGTCACTGTTAACAAGGTGGTGTCGGCTTCTCTACATCCATACCAAATTCAAAGAAAACTCGGGAAAAATGGCAAACAAAAGCTGCTTTATTATTGTATTTGAGCAGCATCCACCTTTCATAGAGCAAATGCTTTCTTTTTTTTTAATTTCAGTGACACTTAAAAAGTTGTAACGGAGAAAGAAAAAAGTGAAATTTATTCAGAAAGAAATCTATAAAGAAATCTTCCCATTCACAACACTTTTCTTAATATACAAGATAAATTCTGGAATCAAAAGTTTTTAGAACCCCACATAGTTTGAAGAGCCTCAGATTATAATTAAAATTTAAGAAAAGAAAAGACTAGCAGTGGTTGAAAAAAATTTAAAACAAAGATTTGTACAGGAGAAGGTAAATGGTAACAGCTACAACACAAAGGGAAATTATGCAGAGGACAGACAAGGCCTTTACCAGTGAAGTGAATTAAAGTTGTTCATAACACAGGCAGCATATCCATACTGCCTTCCATCTTCTTAGACATAAAGGGATAAGTAGGAGTCAAACAGTTACTGGGTACCTTTCTAGATTCCTTATTTGTATTATTTTATTTTCCTCTCTAAGCCTTAATTCAAAGAAGTTAACTCATCAAAGATCACAAAACTGACTACTTAATCCCAGGTCTCTATTACTCCAAAATTCATACTGCCCTATTATACCATGCTGCTGCTCAGGAAATATTTCACATGAATCAGTTTCTTACTGATACAATTTTAAAAACCAGTCTGGCACAAATATTCCCCTTCTAAACAGATTCTTCCTAAAAACTACATTAATTTTCTTTAGCAACCTTCTAATAATGCAGGGCCCATGGGAACTTCTGCCTGTCCTTGCTACCTTTTTCTGAAATGTATCTGTGCCACAGGATAAATAGGGGCAGTTTGTTTGCTTATGACGTGCTCTAAGGCCTCACATTTAAGATAAATAGGTAATCTTCTAGATTGCTAAATTCATGCCAAAAGGTGGATAAACAACAAAGTCCTCAGAACTAAAGCCCTATCCTACCATTATCTTTCCTGTAAAATATGGCATCCAAATCATGACAGAAAGAACAGAAAGAACTCTGAGAGACCAGGACCTCCAACTCCCAAATATTTCAAAACCCAACTCCAATCTTCCAAAAAACCTCTACAATATTCTGATAAATAGTCTTCTTGCTAAGTATGGAAGGTGATTAAAGCTGCAGCTTCTGCAATCAGACAACACTGAAGCTCAGTTTGTCTATGACTTGTCATGATTATGACCTTGGGCAAAAGAGTTAACCTCTTGAAGCCTCAGTTTCCATAGAGATAAGGAGAAGAAACCATAATAATGATGTAAGTTTATAAATCCTAAATTACACTGCCTGGGTCATACGCACTTCCTAAGCATTAGTTTTGTCATCATCATTTGCATGAACATCTTTGTTATGACATGGAAGACATCAACAGGGTAACTGAAGGACTTTTGTAAATCTTCATGGGGCCAATATTGATTTCAGTTTTGGAGAGTCTTAGGAGATTTAGGAAGTGAGTAGCAGAGATGGAACTGGCAAAGCCTGAAAGGACTGAAAAAGAAGCAAGTACAAATTCCACAGGGAAAGGAAATCTGTATAGTTTAAAAAAAAAAATGTATCTACAAAGACTTACATTATATATATTTGGAAAAGGGATTACAAGTGAAACACTATCTCATGCAGTAAAACAAATTGCTCATTTTTCTATTACCATGATAGGGACGCCAATGTCAGGCCACAGAAGGTCCTCCGACGGTAGCTTGGGCGAATTCCATACCACCACTACCTTGTTCAGGTAAGGGAGGCCATTCAGTCTCTCTAGAGAGTTCATAAGCACTTCCTCCCGCTCATAGGTCAACATCACCACTGTGAACTGCTCTCGTGGAACATTCCCTCCAAGTGCTGCCTGAAACTCCTTGCCAGAACCCCCAGCTCCACCACCAATAGGCCGAAATCCAGTCCCTGAGCCCAAGAATTTGGCTTCTGAGGGCAACACAGGGTCAAAGGGTGTGTGGGGGAACAGATGGAAAGGCCCTGGAGCAGAGTTCCAGCTGCGGTAAAAATCAGTGACAGTCAACGTAAAGTTGCGGAGGTATTTGGGTGAGGCATAAGGTGGCTCCGTCTCTACTGGCCCCAGGTCCAGGTCCCCGTTGTCGGCCATGTTAGGGTCAGTTCCAGCCGCCTTGCCTGACCGATGGGGGATCTCAGCGGCTGCCTCTTCCCGGATGGGAGCAGCTGGGATCTGTATGCGAGTCCTAATCATAGCCAGCACGGTATTAAAAATACTGTCAGCGGTTGAGAAGTAAGTCTCCCAGAGAAAGCGGCCTTGCCGCCGCATAGCCAGCAGATCACTATCTGAGAGGCTTCGTAACAGAAAATGAACCTCAGTAACGCGTGGCTTGGGTACCACCAGGGCAGCCTCATTCCATTGCAGCATGTCCTGGTAAGGAAGCTGTACCTGCTCCCCCAGCACAACTGGGACAGCACCGACTTCCAGGGCTTCAAAGAGCCGTGTTGCACACCCAGATGAAATAACCAAGTGAGGGTCCCCAGGAGTGATAATGAGGGCAAAGGTGGAAAGCTTCAGCAATTCCAAGCGGTCCTCACGCTCACCACACAGTGCCCACTCGGTAGGCAGACTGGGCTTCGGCTGGTTTTTGCAAGTAAATTCTACCAGGACCTGATCTAGCCTGCTGTCCTGTACAGCCTTTAAGGTGGCAATGATTCGATCATCATAGTCAGCTGGGGGGTCACCTTCCATTTCTTCTTCAAAGGAGCGGGCCTCTTGAAGGCTGGACCTCAGTGATTCAATCTTCTCACCCTGGAAGGTGAAAAGATATTTCCGTTTAACTGGCACCTGTGGTGGGATTTCCATGAAGTTGGGCTCCGACATGGCATGAACTAGTGGCGACACTACCAAATCAAAGCCAGGTCTGTATTGGGAAGCATAGAAAGTAGACTGAGCCACCATGGCACGGCCTGTACTGACATTATATAGTAAGTTCTGTGTATCTGACTTCCGCGACAGATTGATGATGACATGGTTGTGTCCATCTGTCCGCCAATGTGGTAGGGAATAGAGCTGCTTCTCAAGTTCGGCAGGCCGAAGAAGTACTGGCTCCTGTATTTCTCCCACTAATATCACATAAAGGCAGGCAATGTCTGCATTTTCTGTAACATATACATTGGCTCGTGCTGTAGCTTGAAAAGCCTGCTTGACTAAGGGATCCAGGTAGCTGCCAAAGGCAAACTGGTCACTGTCATACACATAGACTGGAAAACCGGAGGTGAGAGGACAACGAGAATAATCAAAACAATTGTGAAGCCGGCATCCCCGTATGACCTTTGGGGGAGGAAGACCAGCATCGTCCTTCTCTGGAAGGAGCCGGATAGGCAGAGAAAGTTTGGGCTGATTCTGAGCCATCAGCTCTTTATACGAGTGCTCAGTCTGGCTAATGACATTCTTGAGCTGAAGCAGGTCCTGCTTGGCATTCTCAATACTCTTCTTACAGGCTTCAATCTTCAGATTCAGCTTGGCAATTTCACTGTTCAGCTCTTGCCGCTTGGCTTCCAGCTGCAAGAGCTCCTCACTCACAGACTCACGAATCCGGCAAAGATCCAGCACGTGCTTTACCTCGCAGAGTTCGTTACCAGCCCTTGGGCCAAAAATTCGCTTGCCGGCCTCATCAGCCTCATCCAGAGTGGTGAGATAATAGTGAGCAATGAGGGGGAAGAAAACCAGAATAATGAAGAGCGTAAAACTGAGCCATGTGAGTCGGATCCGGTTGGACCACCGTAACATACAGGTTTGACCTCCATTCCCCACTCCCCCATTCCGCAACATGGTATAGCCCGTCATGAGTTCCTGTGTGGCTTTTGCCCCCTCTAGTCACGTTGGGTCACTCGCCATAACCATGAGTTTCTAGTAAACAAACTCAATCTCTTTTCACTCACACCTTTCTGTTAAGAGTTAGTGTGCTCCCTCTACAAGGCACGGAATAAAATGGAAATTTCATTTTCCTCAGCTGTAACTGAAATGGTCTCTGACCTTATTCCAACAGATTTTAAGTTCTGATTGCTGACCAGTGGACATGTCCTTACTCTTTAACGAATGGTAAAAGGTACCACATTGTTGATGAGATGAAAAGGAGAAGGTCTCTGATGATGAAAGCCAGGAAAAATAACCTGGAATCAGACAGACTTTTTCAACTGCCATAGCTCTTGTTCCTCAATTTTGCTGACCAACAAATACACATAGTTACTATTCACAGTTATAAAGTAGCTGGTTAGAACAGAAAGAAATGCCAGCCTCTTATCGATGTCATTGCCAACAATCAGGCCTGCAAAAAAAAAAAAAAAAAAAACCATGTCAGTCTTGAAAAGATTATGTCCAACAACCCCGCCTTCCCTCATGTTTCTAGAAAATGCTTCTATCTTAAAAGGTAAAGGAACAGCTGGAACATTGGGCATGTGTCTCATAGAACATTTGAAGTTCAGTGTAGTTGCCTTTGGTATGGATATTTTCCTTGTGGTTAATAAGAAATGGATAAGGATAAGTGTCCAAAAATAGCCTCAGATTTTATACACACAGATATACATACCCCTTCCTCCTATTTAACTGGATATAAATCAGAATTAGAGCTCTATAAAATGAAGATCAACCACATTCAACAGAGTGCAAAGATGTCTGCAACAATTTTTATTCAAAACTGAAGCAGCATCTTTAGATGGAGAAACACCACCTTATCCAGCCTTGATAGCCAGTTCTACTCCTAAGATGAGTCTCTTTTTTAATTACTTAGAAAAAAAAAAAAAAGACTCTGGGAAGCTCAATGTTTTATATTCAGAGCTGAAACGAGAATTCTTTTGATCTCTACCCAGTAGTAGGTGCATTAATCCAGAGACAAAATGTATTTCCCAGGTTGCTTCTCATTTATCTTCTGCTAGCAGACATCATGTGCTCCTTCTTAAAATATAAATAGTAATTTGGTCTTTTAGAAAGACTACTATACTTAGAAATGAGGGCCATTATTTCTTCTCCTTTGGAGACAGATTTGCTATCAAACTTTATACCTCAGTTTCCTAATCTCCCAAAATGAGACAAGTGTACTGAGACAGAAACAATATATTGTGTTGCTATGACAAGAAAGGACAGAGGATGTTAGGATACTTTCAGCTAATAAATCTTAAAACAACATTCCCACTCCTGTTCATTTACCAACTTTAAAGCTACAAAAGCTTTTCACTTCTTTCATCTCAAACTTAACAAATGTAGAACTGAACTCCTAATATTCTGTGCCAAAGAATACTCCCAATTTCTTCCATTCATTTTCTCCAAAAAGTATTTATCATACTTTTGACACGTCTGAGACATGTTCAGTATAGCTGGGAGAAGGTAGAATGCAAAATAATCTTTGAGGGAACCTCCTTTAAGCTAAGATATAAGATGTAAATGAACAGCAAGGATATTACTACAAGGTAGGATAATGTACATAACCCATCAACAGGTCTCATTTCACAATCCTCTCTAGCTTCCTTGTTTGGTATAAAATTAATAAAGTCTGGATACAGTTCTCTCTCCTTTAAACAAAAAAAGTTGCCAATATTAATAAAAGGCTTGAGTAAGTAGAACAAGAGATACAGATAACAGAAAACCAAACTATTGATCACAAAAAATTTGTGATTAAATTTGGTGGATCAAACCTTGGATAATTAACAACTAATAAGCAAATACCCCAGAGAATGTTAAGTCAGTATTTCTAAAGCACTATCCTTCTAATTCAAATGTTAACAATCTCTCTGTTTCCAAAAAAATACTCTCTGCACCTTACAATCAGATTATAACAAAGAAAGAAGAAATGGAGGAAATAAAGGAATTCATAATCAAGGAAATTCAGTTGATTCATTCCCTCCTTACCATGTGTTTCTGGATCCTTTCTTTTTCTAACTCATGCAGCATTTTACTTCAGTATACAGTTTCTTGAAATAGTGAACTCCAGGTCCCAGGGCTTGCTCTCCTGGTAGAAAATAGAAAAGTGACATGCCATTAGAAAAACACTCAATACTGGGCAGCCTGGGTGGCTCAGACAGTTAAACTTATGCCTTCGGCACAAGTCATGATCCCAGGGTCCTGTGATTGAGCCCCGTGTTGGGTTTTCTGCTCAGCCGAGAGCCTGCTTCTCCCTCTCCCTTTGTTGGCCGCTCTGCCTACTTGTGCCTTCTCTGTCAAATAAGTAAATAAAATCAAAGAACAAAAGAAAGAAAGAAAAATACTCATAAACTAAAGGTGCTATTAAACAATGTATTTACTAAAGGGAGAAGATGCTTTGGGAATAGAAGAACCCTAGGCTTGCCTCATCGTCCCTTGAACTCAACTAGATAACTACCAAATCATCCCAAAACACCAGAAATCAGAAATTGATGGGAAGACTGGCAGAACAAACTCCACAACTAAAGGTAGAGAAAAACCCATACGAAGAAGGTATGAAGTGCAGAGACATGGTTTGGGAGAGAAGTGGATCCTGGCCCCTACAGTGAGCAGTGAGCCACCGTGGCGAAGAAGGGCAAGAGACAGACTAGCACCCACATGTGGAACACAGATTCCCATAGCAATGGCTTGGAAACCAAGAGGGGTCAAATTTCATGAGTTCTTGCTAACAGTGGAACTTAAAGCCTAGAGTTCTAAAAGTCTGCAGGCTTGGCTCAAGGAGAGCCTAGTGGGCACTGGGACTGTTCTTGGAGAGAAGGCAGGGTGAAGAGCCCATGGAAACAACAATCTGAAGAGCATCTGGGGCACACAGTGGGGAGATTATTTGCTCATCTAAATGGCAGTGTTTGCAGAGAGACCTCTCCAGAAATGAAGGAACTGGCCTGCACCACCACCCCCGGCCCCTGCCACTCAGCATGAGCACCAGGTCACCTGCGGAACCAGCACACCCCTCACTGCTTAACTCGCTTATAGCAAGCCCCACCGCACCCACTGAGCTGAACTGGTACTCCCTTCAGGCTTGCCTCAATCCCAGCACAGTGGGCTCCCTACCCCTAAAGACTGGCACAACCTCCTTCCCACACCACATCTCCCAACTTGGGAGTTTTGTAGGGCCTGAGTTCAGGCAACAGTGGCAACAGGTCTTATTTCACAAGCAGATGAGAGCACATTTAGTAAAAACTCATCACATTCAGGCCAGAGACTAAACATTGCTCACAACAGGCAAAGACAGTCTCTGCAGATGACTGGCCTAAAGGATAAAGTAACCAGAACACAACAGGAGAGAGAAGGCAGCACACAATGGAGACAGTCCCTGAAGTGCCAGACCCTGGGGAACTGGGGACACTACACTGTAGGGCAGTACTAGACCAATTTCTTCATAAGGCCATTACTGTCAAGAACAAAAGACTGAACTATCTTCCTAACACAGAGAAATAGGCACAGGACCTAGAAAAAATGAGATGACAGAGGTATGTGTCCTAGAGGAAAGAACAGGACAAGGCCACAGCCAGATATAAGAGATATAAGTGAAACAGATATAAGTAAGATGTCTGATAGAGAATTTAAAGTAATGATCAGAAAAACAGTCACTGAACTTGGGAAAAGAGTGGAAAGCATCACCAGGAGGATTAATACAGAGATAAGGAATACCATAGCAGAGGTAAAGGGCTCAATAAAAGAAACAAGAAACACCCTTGATGGAATGAACAGCAGGCTGGAAGAAGCAAAGGAACAAATGAGTGACACAGAAGGCAGAATAATGGAAAGTAATCAAGCTGAACAAAAGAGAGAAAAAAGAGCTATGAAAATGCAAACAGATTTAGGGAACTTAGTGACTCAATCAAACAAAATCACACTTGTATCACAGGGATCCCAAAAGAACAGACAGAAAAGGGGACAGAAAATTTATTTGAATAAATAAGAGCTGAAAACTTTCCTCATCTGGAGAAGCAAAGATATCCAGATCCAGTAAGTACAGAGAACCCCCAACAAAGTCAAGAGAATCCACATCAAGAGATACTATAATTAAAATGGCAAAATGTAGTGATCAAGAAAAAAAATTTAAAGCAGCAAGACAACAGAAAACAGAAACAGAAGGGAAACTCCATAAAGCTGTCATTCGATTTTTCAGAACTTTGAAAGCCAGATGGAGTGGCATGATATATTCTAAGTACTAAATGGGGAAAACCTCCAGCCAAGAATACTCTATCCAGCCATGAATACTCTAAACAGCAAGGCTATCATCCAGAATACAAGGGGAGATAAAGAGTTTCTCAGAGAAACAAAAATTAAAGGAGTTCATGACCACTAAACCAGCCCTGCTAGAAATATTAAAGAGGATTCCTTGAGAAGAAAGGAAAGACCAAAAATGACAGTATGATTCTAGGAAACATAAAAGTGTTAAAAAAAAATGAGTATTTCTGTAAAAATTCAGTTAAGGAACTCACAAAATAAAAGGATTCGGAGTATACACCATATACTTAAAATGTGGGGAGGAAAGGAGTAAAGAATGGTTCCAATTTAAATGATCATCAACTTAATATAGACTGACATATGCAAAAGATGTTATCAATAAACCTAAAGGTAAGGATGCCGGGGTGGCTCAGTTGCTTAAGCGTCTGCCTTCAGCTCAGGTCATGATCCCAGTATCCTGAGATCAAGTCCCACATTGGGCTCCCTGCTCAGCAGAGAGCCTGTTCTCCCTCTGCCTGCCGCTCCCCCTGCTTGTGCTCTCTCTAACAAATCAATAAATAAAAATCTTTTTTTAAGTATAAATAAATGGACCTAATGGTAACCACAAATCAAAAACTACTAATAGATAAACAAAGAATAGAGAAAGGAATCCCAAAATAACACTAAGGTAAACTAGTTAGCCATAAAAGAGAAAGAAAAGGCTCAGAGAAAAACTTCAGAAACAATCACAACACTAGGACTAAAACAGTAATAAATGTGCATCTGTCAATAATTACTTTTTTTTTTTTAAGATTTATTTTAGAGAGAGGGGGAGAGAGTGTGCAAGTACAGACACAAGCGTGCAGAGTAGGGGCAGAGGGGGATGAGAAAAATCCTCAAGCCAGCTCCTCACTGTGCACTGAGCCCAATGTGGGGCTGACATCATGACCTGAGCGGAAATCAAGAGTTGGACGCTTAGCCAACTGAGCCCCCAGGTGTCCCTATCAATAATTATTTTGACTGTAAGTGGACTAATTGCTCCAATCGAAAGACATACAATGACAGAGTGAGTAAAAAAACAAGACCCACCCATATGCTGCTTACAGGAGACTCATTTAAGACCTAAAAACACCTGCAGACTGAAAGTGAAGGAATGGAGAAACATTTATCATGGAAATGATATCAAAAGAAAGCTGGAGTAGCAATACCCACATCAGACAAAACAGATTTTAAAACAAAGACTATAACAACAGACAAAAAAGGGCACTATACCATGGTCGCCAAACTGTGGAAAGAACCAAGATGCCCTTCAACGGATGAATGGATAAAGACGACATGGTCCATATACACTATGGAGTATTATGCCTCCATCAGAAAGGATGATTACCCAACTTTTGTAGCAACATGGACGGGACTGGAAGAGATTATGCTGAGTGAAATAAGTCAAGCAGAGAGAGTCAATTATCATATGGTTTCACTTATTTGTAGAGCATAACCAATAACAAGGAGGACATGGGGAGATGGAGAGGAGAGGGGGTTGAGGGAAATTGGAAGGGGAGATGAACCATGAGAGACTATGGACTATGAAAAACAATCTGAGGGTTTTGAAGGGGCGGGGGGTGGGAGGTCAGGGGAGCCAGGTGGTGGGAATTATAGAGGGCACATATCACATGGCGCATGGAGCACTGGGTGTGGAGCATATACAATGAATTCTGTTACACTGAAAAGAAATTTTTAAAAAAGTTAATTTCATCCCAAAAAAGGGGGGGGCAATATATAATAATAAAGAGGTCAATCCAAAAAGATACAAAAATAGTAAATATTTATCCACCCAATATGAGAGTACTCATATGTATAAACAGTTAATTACAAACAAAAAACCTAATCAATACTAATGTAATAATAGTAGGGAAATTTACTTACTTGCTTATTTATTTACTTATTTATTTTTCAGCAAAATCTACACCCAGCATGGGGCTTGAACACACAACCCTGAGATCAAGAGTCACATTTTCTACCAACTGAGCCAGCCAGTGCCCCAATAATAGTAGAGGACTTTAACACCTCATTTACATCAACTGACAGATCACCCAATCAGAAAATCAACAAGGAAAAATAGCTTTGAATGACACCAGATCAAGGGGATTTAACAGATATATTTAGAACATTACACCCTAAAACACAGAATACACATTCTTTTCAAATGTACATGGAATATTCTCCAGAACAGATCATATATGAGGCCAAAAAACAAGTCTCAACAAACTGAAAAGGACTGAAATCATAACATGCATCTTCTCTGACCACAGCACTACACAACTAGAAACCAACCACAACAAAAATCTGGAAAGACCACAAATACATGGAGGTTAAATAACATGTTACTAAACAATGAAAGGGTCAATCAAGAGCACAAAGGAGAAATCAAAAAGTACACTGGAACAAATGAAAATGAAAAAACATGGGGTCCAAAACCTTTGGAATGCAGCAAAAGCAAAAAAGGAGGGAAGTTTACAAAAATATAAACATACCTAATGAAGAAAAATATCACATGAACCACCTAAACTTACATCTAATGGAGCTAGAAAAAAAACAAACAAAACCCAAACCCAGTAGATGGAAGGAAATAATTAAGATCAGAGTAGAAATAAATGATACAAACACAAACAAACAAACCCCCCCCCAGTAGAACAGATACATAAACCAGCAACTGGTTCTTTGAAAGGATCAGCAAAATTCATAAACCTCTACCCAGACTCCTCAAAAAACAAAGAGGGGGTGCCTGTATAGCTCATCTGGTTAAGCATATGGTTCTTGATTTCAACTCAGATCACGATCTCAGTGTTGTGAGCTCAAGCCCCACATCAGGCTATGTGCTCAGTGTAGAATCTGCTCCAAAATTCTCTCTCTCCCTCTCCCTTTGCCCCTCCCCTTACTCTCTCTCTAAAATAAATTACTTTAAAAAAAAAAAAGGATCAAATAAAATTACAAATGAAAGAGGAGAAAAAACCAACATCACAGAAATGCAAACAATTTTATTTATTTTTTTTTAAAGATTTTATTTATTTATTTGACAGAGAGAAATCACAAGTAGACAGAGAGGCAGGCAGAGAGAGAGAGGAGGAAGCAGGCTGCCTGCTGAGCAGAGAGCCCGATGCGGGATTCGATCCCAGAACCATGAGATCATGACCTGAGCCGAAGGCAGCGGCTTAACCCACTGAGCCACCCAGGCGCCCCAGAAATGCAAACAATTTTAAAAAAATATTATGAAATACTAATACCAAAGAATTGGACAGCCTAGAGGAAATGGATATATTCCTAGAACATATAGCCTACCAAAACTCAATAGGAAGAAACAGAAAATTTGAATAGATCAATTACCAGCAAGGAGATTAAATTAGTAATCAAAAATAAATAAATAAATTCCCAAAGAATGAAAGTCCATGACCAGACAGCTTCACAGGCAAATTCTACCAAACATTTAAAGAAGAGTTAATACTGATTCTTCTCAAACTATTCCATAAAGTAGAAGAGGAAAGAAAACCTCCAAATTCACTGTATGAGGCCAGCATTAATTACCCTGATACCAAAAGCAGATAAAGATATCAAAAAAAAAAAAAAAAAAGAGAGAGAGAGAGAGAAAGGAAGAGAGAGAGAAGAGAGAGGAAGAGAGAGAGAGAGAACTATAGGCCATAATAACTTTGATGAACATCAATGCAAAAATCCTCACAAAATATTCGTAAACAGAATCCAACAATACATTAAAAAAATCATTCACCACAATCAAGTAGGATTGAATCCTGGTATGCAATGGTGGTTCAATATCCACAAATCAATCAATATCATACATAACAATAAGAGAAAACACAAAAACCACATGATCAACTCAAAAGATGTAGGAAAAAATCTGACAAAGTACAGCATCTATTAATGATAAAAGTCCTCAACAAAGTAGGTTTAGAGGGAACATACCTCACATAACAAAGGCATATATGAAAAACTCACAGTTCACGTTATAGTCAATGGCGAAAAACCAAGAGCTTTTCCTCTAAGGTCAGGAATAAGACAAGGATGTCCACTCTTATCAACAGAGTACTGGAAGTTCTAGACTCAGCAATCAGACAAAAAACAAAAGGTATCCAAATTGGTAAGGAAGAAGTAGAACTTTCACTATTTGCAGATGACATGTTACTCTACACAGAAAACCCTAGACTATACCAAAAAACTATAAGAACAGATAAATGAATTCAGTAAAGTTGCAAGATACAAAACAAATGTAGAGAAATATGTTGCATTTCTATACACCAATAATGAAGCAGCAGAAACACAAATTAAGAAACAATCTCATTGGGGCGCCTGGGTGGCTCAGTGGGTTAAAGCCTCTGCCTTCAGCTCAGGTCATGATCCCAGGGTCCTGGGATCGAGTCCCACATCGGGCTCTCTGCTCTGCGGGGAGCCTGCTTCCTCCTCTCTCTCTGTGTGCCTCTCTGCCTACTTGTGATCTCTGTCAAATAAATAAATAAAATCTTTAAAAAAAAAAAAAAAAAAAAAGAAACAATCTCATTTATCACTGCATCAAAAATAATAAGATACTAGGAATAAAGCTAATCAAAGAGGTGAAACACCTGTACTCTGAAAACTATAAAACATTGATGAAAGAAACAAAAATGACATAAAGCAATGGAAAGATACTCCATGCTCATGGAATGGAAGAGTATTATTAAAATGTTTATACTACCCAACGCAATCTACACATTTAATGCAATCTCGACCAAAATACCAACAGTAATTTTCATGAACTAGACCAAAAAAAAATCCTAAAATTTATGTGGAACCATAAAAGACCCTGAATTGCCAAAGCAATTTTGGGTGGTTGGGGGGGGGGGGGGAACAAAGCTGGAGGTATCAAAATTTCGGACTTCAACTTACATTACAAAGCTGTAACAATAAAAACAGTATGGAACTGGCACAAAAACAAGACACATAGATCAAAGGAACAGAACATAAAAACCCAGAAATGAACCCACAACTGTATGGTCAATTAATCTTCAACAAAGCAGGAAAAAATATCCAATGGGAAGAAGACAAACTCTTGATCAAATGTTGTTGGGAAAACTGGACAGCAACATGCAAAAGAATGAAACTGGACCACTTATTTACACCATCCACAAAAATAAACTCAAAATTGATTAAAGACCTAATCCAAATGTGAGACCTTGAAACCATAAAATCTAAGAAGAGAGTACAGACAGTAAGGTCTCTGACCATCAACTGTTGCAACATTTTTCTAGATATATATCCTGAGACAAGGGAAACAAAAGCAAAAATAAGCTATTGGGATTTTATCAAAATAAAACGCTTCTGCACAGCCAAGAGAAACAATCAACAAAACTAAAAGGCAACCTATGGAATAGGAGAGGTTATCTGCAAATGAAATATATGATACAGGGTTAGTATCCAAAATATATTAAAAAAAAAAAAAAAACCTTATACAAATCAACACCCCAAAACAGATAATCCAATTTAAAATGGGCAGAAGTAATGAACTGATATTTTCCCAAAGAAGACATACAGATAGCTAACAAACACATGAAAAGATGCTCAACATCACTTATCATCAAGGAAATGCAAATTGAAACTATAGTATCACCACACACCAGTCAGAATGGTAACAATCAACACAAGAAACAACAAATATTGATTAGGATGTGGAGAAAAAGGAACATCTTGCATAGTTGGTGGGAATACAAACTGGTTCAGCCACTGTAGAAAACAGTACTGAAGTTCCTCAGAAAGTTAAAAATAAAACTATCCAACGGTCCATTAATTATGCTATCGGGTATTAACCAAAAAAATACAAAAATTCTGATTCAAAGGGATACATGAAGCCATATGTTTATAGCAGCATTATTTAAAACAGCCAAATTATGGAAGCAGCCAAAGTGCCCATCAATAGACGAATGGATAAAGAAGATGTGGTGTGTGTGTATATCTATATAATGGAATATTATTTGGCCATAAAAAAGAATGAAATCTTGCCATTTGCAATGACATGGATGGAGCTAAAGAGCATAATACTAGGTGAAATAAGCCAGTCAGAGAAAGACAAATACCATATACCATATGAGATTTCACTCAGATGTGGAATTTAAGAAACAAAACAATCAAAGGAAAAAGAAAGAGGTAAGCCAAGAAACAGACCCTTAACTATTGAGAACAAATTGATGGTTATCAGTGGGGAAATGGCTGGTGGGGGTGGGTGAAATAAGTGATGGGGATTAAGGAGTACATTCTTTGTGATGAACACTGGGTGATGTATAAAATTGGTGAAACACTATTATATACCAAAAACTAATATAACACTTTATACTAACTATACTGGAATTAAAATAAAATAAAATTTAAAAAAAATAAAATGAATGTATTTGCTGACAACTATGAAAAGCCTTCCCTTATGTATATTAGGTGACCACAGAATTTAATATTCAAACAGAGACATTCTTAACTGAAAAGGGTTGATATTTGATAATTATACTGGAACAAGAAGCATATAAATTGACATTCGAAGACAAACCATCCACATACACGGTTACCTGTTTATGTACTCAAAGAGGGAATAAACTAAAACACTGAATTGTTTAAAAAAAAAAAAAACAACACCCTACCTATTAGAAGTATTACTGAGATTTTTATTTTTTTTTAAGATTTTACTTATTTATCTGACAGACACACCAACAGAGGAAACATAAGCTGGGGGAGCAGCTGAAGGTGAGGGAGAAGCAGGATCCCCGCTGAGCAGGGAGCCCGACGCAAGGCTCTACCCCAGGACCCTGGGATCATGACCTGAGCATAAGGCAGATGCTTAACAACAGAGCCACCCCAGGCGCCCCTATACAGAGATTTTTACAGAGAAAACAATTTATCCAGAATTTGCTTAAAAATAAACAGGATGAGTGCGGGTGGTAAAGTGTGTTTGGAGGTACAGATGAAACAAGATTAACCATGAGCTAACTATTGTTGACACTGCATGATGAGGATATATGGAAGTTTATTATACTGTAGTCTGTATTTACATATGTTTGAAATTTCTCATATTTAAAACTCTGAAATATATTACACAGAGTCTAAACAATAATTTTTTAAAGTCATTTGCTGACTTACTATACTAAATCTGATATTGTTAGTGCTAATAACTTACATGATCACAGGTGGAAACAGAAACAAATGGAAATCAATAATTCAAAAGAATTTTCCCATCAAGTTCCATCCCTTTTATTAGAATAAAGTAAAACTATTGTCAGTGTCCAAGAGCATGAACTTTCTTTCCTAAACAGACAATTAAATTATTTCAAGCACAAAAGAAAAAGAAAACCCTCAGAATCTCTTCTGTAAAAAGAAAAATGAATCTCTTCTTTCATTCTCTGTAAAATGACAATGAAGTTCTTAGTGTATAGAAATAAATGTCACTGAAACACTAATAAGGAATAATCTCCAGAGATTTTCTTTACTCCAAATACAATATAACCTGCCTTATTCTCTGTCATCTGCCCAGCAGTGAACACCTAGCTTGTCAGCCTGCCCCTACAAAGCATTCTATACATAGCAACCAGAATCATCATCTTAAAACATGAATTAGAATTTTGGTGGTTCAAGAGTGCAGTGTAAGAAGACACTGAACTCACCTCCTACCAAGGTCACACTGAATTTATACCTACATATAAAGCAATTCCTCCTGAAGAAGAATTGAGGGCTCATTAAAGAGCTTCTGCACCAAAAAAAAAAAAAAAAAGAGGGAACACACTTAGAAAACGGAAGGAGACAGAAACACTGCAACAACAGGAATCCCACCCCAAAACACCATCCTGCAGTGGGGAGCTATATTACTGAGGGGCCTGTGATTCATGTATCCCAGGGCACAGTGAGAAAACAGTGACTTCAAGGGCAACTACACCACACGTGAAAGAAACTCATTTACTAACTCTTGAGCATACACGAAACAGGAGGAAAATTGCTCGAATTCTGTGGGTTCAGAGGCACTAGGAAGCCTCTCCACCTTGATAGCATGAACAGGAGCAAGGTATACATGCTCTAGCTAGGGTGCTAAGGTCTCCCAGCACACTCCAGACCCCAACCCACCCTAGCTCCAGGTGTCCCACCAGGGCAGCTCCTGTGCAACATGCTACAGGCTACTCCAGCTGGCCTTACAAGAAATGTTAAGGAGTCTTTAAGTGGAAAAGAAAAGGCCATAACTAGAAATAAGAAAATCAACCATAACTACAATAAGTAGTTAAGGGATAAAAAATGAACATATAAAGTATGAAGTAAAAAACATAAAACAGAGTAAAGGGTAAAAACATAGCGTTTTTAGAATTTATAATGTGTCTGAACTTAAGTGACTATCAGCTACATATAAAGATCAATATGTATGAACCTCACAGTAACCACAAACCAAAACCTACAGAAGATACACAAAAAATAAAGACAAAGGAACCCAAACATAACACTAAAGAAAACCATCAAACCACAAGAAAAGGGACAAAGATGGGGCGCCTCGGTAGCTCAGTGGGGTAAAGCCTCTGCCTTCGGCTCAGGTCATGATCTCAGTGTCCTGGGATCAAGTCCCGCATCGGGCTCTCTGCTCAGCGGGGAGCCTGCTTCCTCCTCTCTATCTCTCTATCTCTCTGTCGTCTGCCTCTCTGCCTGCAGATCTCTCTCTGTCAAATAAACAAATAAAAATCTTAAAAAAAAAAAAAAAAAGAAAAGGGACAAAGAGAAGAAAGGGACAAAAAGAGTTACAAAAACAACCAGAAAACAATTAACAAAATGTCAATAAGCACGTATCTATCAATAATTAATTTAATGTAAAGAGACTAAATGCTCTAATCAGAAGATATAAGGGTGCCTGGGTGGCTCAGTGGGTTAAAGCCTCTGCCTTCAGCTCAGGTCATGATCCCACAGTCCTGAGATCGAGCCCCACATCGGGCTCTCTGCTCAGCAGGGAGCCTGCTTCCCCCTCTCTCTATGCCTGCCTCTGCCTACTTGTGATCTCTGTCGAATAAATAAAATCTTTAAAAAAAAAAAAAGATATAGGGTGAATAAATTTTAAAAAAAAAGATCCATCTATATGCTGCCTATAAAAGACTCCAGATCTCAAGACACACAAAGGCTGAGAGTAAAGGGATAGAAAAAGATATTCCATGCAAATGTAAATGAAAAGAAAGCTGAAGTAGCCATACTTATATCAGACAAAACAGACTATAAAACAAAAACTGTAACAAAACACAAAGAAGGAGGGCGCCTAGGTGCCTCAGTCAATTAGGCATCTGCCTTCGGCTCAGCTCATGATGCCAAGGTCTTAGGATCGAGCCCCAAGTCATCAGGTTCCCTGCTCAGCAAGAAGCCTACTTCTCCCTCTCCCTCTGCCTGCACTCCCCCACTTATGTGTTCTCTCTCTCTCTGACAAATAAATAAAATCTTAAAAACACACAACACACACACATACACACACACACACAGAAGGGCATTACATAATGATAAAGGAGTCAATCTGATAAGAGGATATAACATAGGAGTTGTTTTAATATTAATAACAAATATTAATGGATATAAAGGGAGAAATGGACAATAATACAATAATGTAGGGAAAATTATACTCCCAATTATATCAATGCATAGATCATCTAGGCAGAAAATCTGTAAGTAAACACTGGCCTAAACCACCACCACAAAAAAAAAAAAAAAAAAAGGAGTAAGTTACAGGTCAATATCCTTGATGAATACAGATGCAAAAAACTTCAACATGATATTAGCAAACTGGGAAGAGAGGTAAGATGGTGAAGGAGTAGGGGAGAGTCATTTTATCTGGTTCCTGGAATTCAGCTAGATAGCTATCAAATCATTCTGAACACCTGTGAACTCAACTGGCAATCTGAGAAAAGAATTGCTGCAATTCTACAAATAGAAAAGCAATCAATTTTTGCAAGTTAGGAGGTATGAAAAAGTGAATCTGAGGCAATATATCATCAGAAGATAAACTGTAGGGGGAGGAAGCCTCTATAAGTCTCAAAAAGTGATATAAGCAGTGGAGAACCAAAAGCAGAACTTTCAGAAGTCTGCTCCATTAGGGGATGCCCCTGCCTGAAGGGCGCTCAGGTGGCAAAGAATCCAAGGTGCGACAGTGTGATCTCAGGATACCTGGGGTCACAAAAAAATGGGGTTATCTGAGTGTGGCAGAGTTTCCAAGTATCGGAGCAGGGAAGCCAGCTACAAGTAGTAAGCACAGGTTTGAACTTTGTGCTCAATGTTGGCATAAACTGTAAAACGAAGCCCAGTCGTGTGACTGCTCTGCAAGCAGGAGCCCAGCAAGAGGCAAGACCATGGCAAGACTCCATTCCCTCCCCCAGGAGACCAGCACTGGCTTGCACCACTGGAGTCCATAAAGTTTGGAGAATTGAAACGGGGCACATGCCTGAGATTAAAAACACTTGATCATGGGACGCCTTGGTGGCTCAGTCAGTTAATCGGCTGCCTTCAGCTCGGGTCATGATCCTGGGGTCCTGGGATTGAGTCCTACATCGGGCTCCTTGCTCAGCAGGAAGCCTGCTTCTCTCTCTGCCTTTGCCTGCCACTCTGCCTCCTTGTGCTCTCTCTCTGACAAAAAAATAAATAAAATCTTAAAAAACTAAACAAAATGCTTTATCATAGGCTGCTTGAACACTGAATGCAGACAGAAACCAGGGAGACAAGAGTGATTGCTTTTCTCTGAGGGCACACTGAAGAGTCAGGGGTACAAACTTTCAGCTCCAGGGCTGGATATTGGGAAGCTGCAATTTTCATACCCCAAATTGGTGCTGAAATCAACCAGTTTAGATTTTAGAGAACAAAAGCCACACACACAGAGCAATCTGGGGTTGCTTATACTGAGCTTGGCCCCCTGGTAAGAGGGATGCAATTCCACTCAGGCAAAGACACCTGAGAATCAGCCCAACAGGCCCCTTCCCCAGAAAACCAGCAGGAACTTCCAGCTAATACCAAGTTTACTGATCACAGAGAACTGTAAAACTCCGGGGAAAATCAGAATTTGTGGTTTTTTTCTCACAATTCTTTAGCCTTTCAGTTTTAAGTTTTTTCCTTTTCAGCCAATTCCCTATTTTGTCAAATTTTTTAATTTCCATTTTTACATTTATGTTTTATATATATATATATATATATATATATATATATATATATATATATTTCATTTTTGGCTTCCTTTCATTGCATTCAGTTTTATTTTTGTATATGTATATAAGCTTTTATTTTATAATTTTGGGATCTAGTTTCTAGTTTTGAATATTCAAACCAAAATACACCCAGGACCTACTTTAATATTCTGTTCTGTTCACCTCTGTTTGATTTTATTCTCTATTATTTCTTTTTCGCTTTCTCATCTCTTCAAATTAGTTTAGTATATATTTTTCTGGTGTCATTGTTGCTATTTTTTATTTTTTTCTCTCTCTCACCTACTCTTCTCTGGACATAATGACAAGATGGAAGAAGTCACTGTCAAAATAAAGAGAACAAGAGGCAGTACTCACTGACAAGGATTTAATCAATGTGGGTATAAGTAAGATGTCAGAACTAAGAATTCAAAACAATAATTATAAAGATACTAGCGGGGCTTGGAAAAAAACACAGAAGACACTAGAGAATCCCTTACTGGAGGAAAAAAAACCCTAAAATCTAAAGAGGTTGGTATCATAAAGGCTATTGCTGAGATGCAATAAAAAATGGAGGTCCTAACTTCTAAGATAAACGAAGCAGAAGAGTCAGTGCTATAGAAGACAAAATGATGGAGAATAAACAAGCTGAGAAAAGGAGATAAACAATTACTAGATCATGAGGGGAGAATTCAAGAGATCAGTGATAGTATAAAGTGAGACAATATTAGAATAATTGGGATCCCAGAGGAAGAGGAAGGGGCGGGGTTAGAAGGTTTATTTGAGCAAATTATACATGAGAACTTCCCTAATCTGAGGAAGGAAACAGGCATTCAAGTCCAGGAAACATAAAGAACCCCCCTCAAAATCAATAAAAATAGGTCAACACCTTGACATATAGTGAAATTTGCAAATCTCAAAGACAAAGAGAAAATTCTAAAAGCAGCTCGGGGACAAGAGGCCCATTACCTACAAGGGTAAAACATAAGGCTGGCAGCAGACCTATTCACAAAGACCCAGCAGGTCAGGCATGACATATTCAGGGTGTTAAATGAGAAAAACATGCAGCCAAGAATACTTTATCCAGCAAGGCTGACATTCAAAACAGAAGAGATAAAGAACTTCCAGAACAAACAGAAACTAAAAGAATTTCTGATCACTAAACCAACCCTGCAAGAAATACTAAAGGGGATTCTTTAAGTGAAGAAAGAGTCCAAAAGTAACACAGGCCAGGAAAAAAAAAAAAAAAAGACAAAAGCCCAAAAAGAGTGACTTCACAGGTAATACAATGGCACTAAATTCCTATCTTCCATTAGTTACCTGAATGTAAATGGGCTAAATGCCCCAATCAAAAGACACAGGATATCAGAAGGGATTGAAAAAACAAGACCCATTGATGTGCTGTCTGCAAGAGACTCATTTTAGAACCAAAGACACCCCAGATTGAAAGTAAGGGGGTGGAGAACCATTTATCATACTAATGAACCATCAAAAGAAAGCTGGGGTAGCAATTCTTATATCAGACAAATTAGACTTATTAATTTATTACCAAAAACTGTAATAAGAGATGAAGAAGTATACTGTATCATAATTAAAGGGTCTATCCAACAAGATCTAGCAACTGTAAATATTTGAGCCCCTAACTTGGGAGCAGCCAGTTACATAAACTAATTAATAAAAAAATTAAAGAAACACATTGATAATAATACAATAATAGTAGGGGACTTTAATACCCCACTCACTGCAATGGACAAATGATCTTAGCAGAAGATCAACAAGGAAACAAGCAAGGGCTTTGAATGATACACTAGACCAGATGGACATCATAGTATATTCAGAACATTTCATCCTAAAGCAACAGAATACACATTCTTCTCAAGTGCACATGGAACATTCTCCAGAATAGATCACATACTGGGTCACAAATCAGGTCTCAACCAGTACTAAATGACTGGATTATTCCCTGCATATTTTCAGACAACAATGCTTTAAAACTTGAGCTCAGGGGCACTTGGGAGATTCAGTTGGGTAAGTGGCTGCCTTTGCCTCAGGCCATGATCCAGGAGTCCTGGGATTGAGCCCCTCATTGGGCTCCCTGCTTGGTGGGGAGTCTGCTTCTCCCCTTCCTCTCTTACCCTCTGCCACGCCGCTTTGTGCTTTCTCTAATTTAAAAAAGACAAAACAAAACCAGACTCAATTACAAGAGAAAATTTGGAAGGAACACAAACACATGGAGGATAAAGAGCATCCTACTGAAAAATGAATGGATCAACCAGGAAATTAAAGAAGAGTTCAAAAAATTCATGGAAACAAAAGAAAATGAAAACACAATTGTTCAAAATCTTTGGAATGCAACAAAGGTGGTCCTAAGAGGGAAGTATATAGCAATACAAGCCTTTCTCAAGAAATAAGAAAGGTCTCAAATATACAATCTGAACTTATACCTAAAGGAGCTGAAGAAAGAATAGCAAATAAAGCCTAAACCCAGCAGGAGAAGAGAAATAATAAAGATTAGAGCAGAAATCAATGAAATAGAAACAAAAAGAACAGTAGAACGATAAACAAAACTAGGAACAGGTTCTTTGAAAGTATTAGTAAAATTGGTAAACACCTGTCAAGACTTATCAAAAAGAGAAATGACCCACATAAATAAAATCATAAATGAAAGAGGAGAGATCACAATCAACAATGAAAAAATACAATTATATGATCATATTATGAGCAACAATATGCCAACAAATTAGGCAATCTAGAAGAAATGGATGCATACCAAGAAACATAAATTACCAAAACTGAAACAGGAAGAAATAGAAAACCTGAACATACCCATAATTAGCAAGCAAATTGAAGCAGTAATCAAAAATCTCCAACAAACAAGAGTCCAGGGCCAAATGAGTTTCCCAGGGGACTTCACGAAACATTTAAAAAAGAATTAATACCTATTCTTCAGAAGCTGTTTCAAAAAAGTACAAATGGAAGGAAAACATCCAAACTAATTTTATGAGATCAGCATTACCTTGATCCCAAAATCAAACAAGGACCCCACCAAAAAGGAGAATTATAGACCAATATCCCTAATGAACATGGATGTAAAATTTTTCATCAAGATACTAGCCAATGGGATCCAACAGTACATTAAAAGGATTATTTGCACAACAAAGTGGGATTTATTCCTGGGCTGCAAGGGTAGTTCAACATCTGCAAATCAATCAGTGTGATACAGCACATTAATAAAAGAAATAACAAGAACCATATGATCCTCTCAACAGATACAGAAAAAGCATTTGACAAAGTATAGCATCCCTTCTTAATGAAAACTCTCCACAGTGTAGGGACAGAGGGAATATACCTAAATATCATAAAAGCCATATATGAAAAGCTCCCAGCAAATGTCGTTCTCAATTGGGAAAAACTAAGAGCTTTTCCCCTAAGGTCGGGAACACAGCAGAGGTGTCCACTATCACTGTTGTTATTCAACATAGCACTAGAAGTCCTAGCCTCAACAATCAGACAACAACAACAACAAAAAAAATAGAAGGCATCCAGATGGGTAAAGAAGAAATCATACCCTCACTCTTCGCAGATGACATGAAACTCTATGTGGAAAACCCAAAAGACTCCATTCCAAAATTTCTAGAAGTCATACAGGAATTCAGCAAAGTGGTAGGATATAAAAGCAATGCACAGAAATCAGTTGCATTCTTCTACACTAACAATGAGACAGAAGAAAGAGAAATTAAGAAATCAGTCCCATTTACAATTGTATCAAAAACTAAGATACCTAGGAATAAATCCAACCAAAAAAGCAAAGAATCCGTTCTCTGAGAACTATAAACACTCATGAAAGAAATGGAGGAAGACACAAAGAAATGGAAAAATGTTCCGTGTCATGGACTGGAGGAACAAATACTGTTAAAATGTCTATGCTACTCAGAACAAACTACACATTCAATGCAATCCCTATCAGAACACCGTAACATTTTTATAGAGCTGGAACAAATAATCCTAAAATTTGTATGGTACCATAAAAGACCCCCAAATAGCCAAAGGAATGCTGAAAAAGAAAACCAAAGACGATGGCATCACAATTCCAGACTTCAAGCTCTATTACAAAGCTATAATCATCAAGACAGTATGGTACTGACACAAAACAGACACAAAGATCAATGGAACAGAACAGAGAACCCAGAAATGGACCTTCAGCTCTATGGTCAACTAACCTTCAACAAAGCAGGAAAGAATACCCAATGGAAAAAAGACAGTCTCTTCAACAAATGGTATACGGAAAATTGGACAGCCACATGCAGAAAAATGAAACTGGACCATTTTCTTACACCACACACAAACATAGACTCAAAATGGATGAAAGACCTCAGTGTGAGACAGGAATCCATCAAAATTCTGGAGGAGAACACAGGCAGGAACTACTTCAATCTCAGCCACAGCAACTTTTTACTAGACACGTCTCCAAAGGCAAGGGGGAAAAAAGCAAAAATGAACTACTGGGCCTTCATCAAGATAAAAAGCCTTTGCACAACAAAGGAAACAGTCAACAAAACCAAAAGACAACCTACAGAATGGGAGAAGATATCTGCAAATGTTTTATCAGATAAAGGGCTTGTATCCAAAATCTATAAATAATTTACCAAACTCAATACCCAAAAAAGAAATAATCCAGTCAAGAAATGGGCAGAAGATATGAATAGACATTTCTCCAAAGACATACAAATGGTCAACAGATACATGAAAATGCTCAGCATCACCTGGCATCAGGGAAATGCAAAACCACAATGAGATACCACCTCATTCAGTCAGAAAATTAACAAGTAAGGAAACAACAAATGTTGGCGAGGATGCAGAGAAAGGGGAACCCTCTTACACTGCTGGTGGGAATGTAAGCTGGTATAGCCATTCTGGAAAGCAGTATGGAAGTTCCTCAAAAAGTTTTAAATAGCTACCCTATGACCTGGCAATTGCACCACTAGATATTTACCCAAAGGATACAAACGTAGTGATCCGAAGGGGCATGTGCACCCCAATGTTTATAGCAGCAATGTCCACAATAGCCAAACTATGGAAAGAGGCCAAATGTCTATCAACAGATGAATAAAGAAGATGTGCTATATATATACAGTGGAATATTAATTAGCCATCAAAAAATGCAATCTTACTGTTTGCAACAACACAGATGAAACTAGAGGGTATTTTATTGCTAAGAAATAAGTCACTCAGAGAAAGATAATTACCATTTCGTTTCACTCATATGTGGAATTTAAGAAACAAAAGAGGATCATGGGGGAAGGGAGGGAAATATAAAATAAGACAAAATCAGTGGGGTGCCTGGGTGGCTCAGTGGGTTAAAGCCTCTGCCTTCGGCTCAGGTCATGATCCCAGGGTCCTGGGATCGATCCCCGAGTCGGGCTCTCTGCTCAGTGGGGAGCCTGCTTCTGCCTCACTCCTCTGCCTGCCTCTCTGCCTACATGTGATCTCTGTCAAATAAATAAATAAAATATTAAAAAAAAATAAGACAAAATCAGAGAGGGAGACAGACAATAAGAGACTCAACTATAGGAAAAAGACTGAGGGTTGCTGAAGGGGAGAGAGTTGGGAGGATGGGTATCTGGGTGAGGGGTATTAAGGAGGGCACATGATGTAGTGACCACTGGGTGAAGTGACAGGATACAAAATTAACATACAAAAATTAGTAGCATTTTTATACACTAATAACGAGTGATTAGAAAGAGACATAAAGAAAACCACATTTATAATTGCAACAAAAAGAATAAAATGTCAGGGCACCTGGAGTGGCTCAGTCGTTAAGCCTCTGCCTTCCGCTCACGTCATGATCCCAGGGTCCTGCGATTGAGCCCCACATCAGGCTCACTGGGAAGCCTGCTTCTCCTTCTCCCACTCTCTCTGCTTGTGTTCTCTCTCTCATTGTCTCTCTGTCAAATAATAAAATCTTTAAAAAAAAAAAAAAAAGAATAAAATGTCACTTTTATTCTTGCCTCTGCTCTCTGCTGATGTGTTATGTTGGGGGTTCCAGAATGGTTAAGTGGTTCAGGATACACAGCCTCTTGAGCACCAGGCAGGGCACCAGGCTGTAGCTGGGAAGGTCTGAGGATCCCTTGACCTAAATATGTGGAGGGCAGCAGCCTGGCCTAGGCCACATTGTTAATGGAACACTAAGAGATCCCCAACAGGCCCCAGTCTGAGATCCCATGCCAGGATAGGAGGAGATTGATTTTAATGCATCTTAGTTTACTGGTCATCAACTGTATGCCAAGGAGTTTATAATATAAGCAGAGATTTCTTCCGTGTGAAAGAGAGGCCTCACTGTATAACTGCATGTATGCCTGCCCTATCGCAGTATGAAATCAGTCAACATTCAAGTAAAGTGCATTTAAGGTTTTAGATCTTGATAACTGTTTCAAGTTGTAAAACTTTGCAAATATCAAATGAATATCATCAACTATGCAGGTGAAAGATGTATGCTTAAAACACAGACTCCTGCTAAATGAATGCTTTCTGGGCACACGAAAGCTGACTGGAGGATGTTCCTGGTAAAAAATTTGAAAACTTGATCTTCACAAGAGCTTCTTGGATCATTTAAAATTTCCAGAAGTCTGAGGGGTACTAAAACTATTGTTTTTGGACAGTCCATAAATATACATTTAAAACAGTGGGACTACTGAAAAAATATTTCAGTAAGCTTCTTGGAAAAAAAGAAAGAATAAAATACTTAGAAATAAATTTCACCAAGGAGGTAAAAGATGTGTAAAAGAAACTAAAGACAACATAAACAAACAAAAGATGGTCTGTGCTCATGGACTGGAAGAATAAGTGTTGTTAAAATCTCCATACTACCTGAAGCAATCTGCAGATTTGATGCAGTCCTCATCAAAATACCAATGGCATTTTTCAGACAAAGAATGAACAAGTCTAAAATTTGTATAAAACAACAACAAAAAGCCACCTTCAAATAGCTAAAGCAATCTTTTTTTTTTTTTTTAAGATTTTATTTATTTATTTATTTTGACACAGAGAGAGAGAGCGAGAGCAAGAGAGGGAACACAATCAGGGGGAGCGGGAGAGGGAGAAGCAGGCTTCCCATCAAGCAGGGAGCCCAATGCAGGGCTCAATCCCAGGACCCTGGGATTATGACGTGGGCTGAAGGCAGATGCTTATCGACTGAGCCCCCCAAGAGCCCCTAAAGCAATCTTGAGAAAGAAAAAGCTGGAGGTATTATGCTCCCTGATTTCAAACTACACCACAAAGATATAGTAATCAAAACAGTATGATATGGCCACAAAAACACAATAAAATCAATGGAATAGAAAGCCCAGAAGTAAACTCATGCATGTATGGTCAATTTACAATGGAAGCACCAAAAATATACAATGGGGAAAGGATATTCTCTTCAATAAATGGTGCTGGAAAAACTGGGCAGCCACATACAAAAGAATGAAATGAACTAGGTCCTTATCTGACACCATACACAAAAATAAATTCAAAATGGACTGAAGACTTGAATGCAAGATCTGAGACCATAAAACTCCTAGAAGGAAATATGGGTAGTAAGCTATCTCACATCAGTTTCAGCAATATTTTTTCAACCAATCTCCTTGGCAAGGGCAAGAAAAACGAAAATACACAAATGAGATTATATCCAATCAAAAAGCTTTTGTACAGCAAAGGAAACCATCAACAAAATGAAAAGGCAACTAGAGAATGGGAGAAGATATTTGCAAATCATACATCTGATAAGGAGTCAATACTAAAAATACATAAAGAACTTATAAAATTTAATATCAAAGAACCAAACAACCTGAATAAAAAATGGGCAGAGGACTTGAATAGCCATTTTTCCAGAGAAGACATACAAATTCCCAAAAGGGACACGAAAAGATGCTCAACACCATTAATCATCAGGAAAATGCAAATCAAAACCACAATGATATATCACTTCATACCAATCAGATTGGGTATTATCAAAAAAGACAAAAATTACAAGTGTTGATGAGGATGTGAAAAAAAGTACATCATGAGAAGGTAAACTGGTGTAGCTACAATGGACAATAGTATGGAAGTTCCTCAAAAAATTTAAAATAGAACATACCGCCCAGTAATTCCACTTCTTTGTATTTATGCAAAGAAAACATAAACAGCAGTTTGAAGAGATATATACACCTCCATGTTCACTGTAACATTTTCACAATAGCCAAGAATATGGAAGCAAAGTGCCCATCAACAGATAAATGGATAAACATGTGGTGTATATATATACAATGGAGTATCATTCAGCCATAAAGAATAATAAAATCTTACCACCTGAGACAACATAATAAACCTAGAGGATATAATGCTAAGTGATATAAGTCAGACACAGAAAAACAAATACTGTATGATTTCATATGTATGTAATCTAAAAAGCAAAATAAACAAAAGAGAAATGGACTCAAATACAGGAAACAAACTGTTAATTATAAGAGGAGGCCTTGGTGGGGTAGGGGTGGGCAAAATAGGTAAAGGGGGTTACGATGTACAAATTTCCAGCTACAAAATAAATAAGTCATGGGGTTATAAAGTACAATTTAGGGAATATAATCAATAATATTGTAATAACTTTGTAATGTGACAGATATAATCAGCTGTATTGTCATCTGATTCATTTCAGGAATCATTTCACAATGTATAAAAATATCAAATCACTGTGATGTACTCCCAAAACTAATAGGATATTATGTCATTTACATATCAATTAAACAAATAAATATGAGTTAGACCATGTCTCTCCCCTCCTTAAAAATATTCAGGGGCAGGGCACCTGGGTGGCTCAGTCATTAAGCATCTACCTTCAGCTCAGGTCATAATCCCAGGGTCCTGGGATTTAGCACCGCATTGGTCTCCCTGTTCGGTGGGAAGCCTGCTTTGCCCATTCCCTCTGCTTGTGTTCCCTCTCTCGCTGTCTCTTTCTGCCAAATAAATAAATAAATAAATTTTTTTTAGAAAAAAATTTTTTTCAGTGGTTTCCCACTATACTGCCAGGCTCTTCATAACTAGATCCTGATCACCGACTTAATCTCATTTGCTATCACTATTCCACTTCCTTCCTCAACTTTAGCTACCCTGGCCTCCCTTCAGTTCCTTAACTACACCAAGCTCTTTACTGCCTCTCAGAACTTTTACATCTGCCACACTTTTAGTCTCAAAGGCTCTTCCCCAGGGTTTCTCTGGCCAACTCTCATCCTTCAGTTTTTAATTTTCTTGCTACTTCTGTTTAAAGCAGTTTCTTACCCCCTGACACTTTCTGGCATTGATCTACTGATTTCTTTTGTAACATCTTTCACTTAATTCATTTAATTCTTGAGGACAGGAATCTCATTTGCTTGGCTCACTGCTATATCACCAGTACCCAGCAGAGAGTCTGGCACACTGTAAGTGCTCTATAAATACCTGTTAAATAAATGAACTATATCACCCACCATCTTCTCAATTCTACTTTTTACTTGATTTCCCAGGAAACCATACTTCCTGGTGTTCTACCTATTTCCCTGACTTGTTCTTTCTTTCTGCTTTGTTGGCACCCAGTATTCCTCCTACCTCATAAGGAAAATGATCCCCAAAGGTTTTCAACATGCCTGATAATGAATCCATCCACTTAAATGGCGTCAACCCCCAGACCTATTACTCCGACCCTACCTTTCTGCTTTGTAGTAGACCAACTTTCCAACCCTAAAGGATACCTCTCCTAGGATATATATCACAGTCATGACTCCCAATATCTCATCTCTCCAGAAACTTGCAGTTCTGCCCATACTACTACATTCTTCCAGTCTTACCAACTAGAAACAGTGCGATATATAGGTAGGAGTATAGACCTCAGGACTCACCAGACCTGGATCAAATCCCAGCTTTATAAGCTATTAGATGGTCACTTAACCATTCTGAGCCACAGTTTTTCATCACTAAAATGGTAACGATAATGTTCAGGATTGTTGTGAGAATTAGAAATAGTAAATAAAAATTAACCTGCACAGTATCTGACATATAGTAGGCTATTTACCAGCCACAAGTCTTAGAATTATTTTTATTTTTTTTAAAGATTTGAGAGAGAGAGAAAAATGAGAGAGAGAGCACTAGTGGGAGGAGCAGAGGGAGAGAGAATCTCAAGGAGACTCTGCACTGAGCATGGAGCCTAACGTGGTGCTCAATCTCATGACCCTGTGATCACAACCTAAGCTGAAACTGAATCAGATGCTTAAACAACTGTGCCACTCAGGCACCTCTTAGAGTTATTTTTATTCCTCCAACTGTTTATGTCCACATCTGACCTCATGCCAAACTATATCCATTCCTTCTTATAATAATAATTATGGTAGTACTATTTATAATAGCAATAATAATTTATAATAATGTTTGCATTTATCTCTACTGCCTGCACTCTAGTATAGGACCATAAGAAACCACAGTCCCTAATTTCCACGCTCCATTAACTTATCCTGTTTCACTCTAACTGAATATTTTTTATTTCACCTAATAGTGCTTCAGCTTGAATAATTTCAATTGACCTTTGAATTCACCAAACCATTCTTCTGTTATGTATAGTCTATCATTCATTTCATTCAATAAATTCTTTTTTAAAAGATTTTATTTATTTGAGAGAGAGAGCATGAGTGGGGTGAGGGGTAGAGGAAGACAGAGAAGCAGACTCCCCACAGAGCAGGGAGCCCAACACAAGGCTCAATTTCAGGACCCCAGGATCATAACCTGAGCTGAAGGCAGATGCTTAGCTGACTGAGCCACCCAGGAACCCCTACAGATTTGATTCTAAATGACTATTTCCTCTCTTAATCAAGGACCGTATTTACTTGTTTCTTTGCAATCTTAGAATTTCTTATTATGTGGTAAAATATATAGCACATAAAGTTTGCCAACTAAATCATTTTTAAGTGTGCCACTCAGCAGCATTAATTATATTTACAATGTTGTACAACCATCACCACTATGTATTTCCAAATCTTTTTCATGACCCTGAACAGAAATTCTTTAACTATCAAGCAGTCACTCTCTCCTTCCCTCTCCTCCCAGTCCCTGGTAACCTCTAATTTACTTTCTGTCTCCATCAATTTGCCTATTCTAGATATTCATCTAAGTAGAATCATACAGTATCTGACTTATGTTACTTAGCATAATGTTTCAAGGTTCATCTACATAATAGAAGTTCATCTCAGAACTTCATTCCTTTTTATGGCTGAACAATATTCCACTGTATGTATATACATTCATTTTGTTCATCCATTCATTTGTTGATGGACACTTAGGTTGTTTCCATCTTTTCAGATACTGAGGTATTAGTTAATATTGGCCTAGTTTAACTTTTTCCATTCTTTTTCTAGCAAACATTCTATATCCATGTGTTTCAGGTACCTCTCACAAATATTTGAGAATGAGATTTCACTTTTTTTTTTTTTAAGATTTTTTTTATTTATTTATTTGACAGAGAGAAATCACAAGAAGACGGAGAGGCAGGCAGAGAGAGAGAGAGGGAAGCAGGCTCCCTGCTGAGCAGAGAGCCCGATGTGGGACTCGATCCCAGGACCCTGAGATCATGACCTGGGCCGAAGGCAGCGGCTTAACCCACTGAGCCACCCAGGCGCCCCGAGATTTCACTTTTTAAATAATATTCCAATATAACAATCTTTGCCTCTAGTGTTTGGTCTGCTTTTGCTTATTGTGATACATTAAGATTTACTTATAACAATCTTAATCTGTGTTATGTTTGTCAATGCTCCTCACCGCTATCCTGTCTTGTTAGTTATCAAGGTTTTTTCTTCTTTTTAAACCCCTCCACCAATCTGTAAGTTATACATTCAAATTTATCTTCTTTAGAGGTTACTCTTAAAATGTAACATGCATCCCTGACTTAAGTCAAAAGCTTACCATGTCTCTAATATTTCCTCCCTCTTCTCAATTAATTAAAGATCTTCTTAACCTATGCTGATCTACCTCCTGAGTTCTTCATCATCACTTGCTAACATTTTATTGTTTTTTTGCCTTTACTATTATTAGAATTCACACATGTTTAGATTCACTCATATATTTACTGGTTTCCTTACTCAAAATTCCATTCCTTTTTGCATCATTCCTTCCCTCTGGTTTTCTTTTTCCTTAGGTAGTTCTTCTCAGTGACAGACTATTGGTGGTGAACTGTTTTATGTGAAAACACTTTATTTTACCTAAATCATGGCGATGATCTAGCTGGATATACAATTCTTGGCTCACAATTCTTTTCCACCAAAAGTGAAGAATCCTCTGGATTTCATCACTGTTGCTGGGAAGTGAAATGTCAGTCTAATGGATGTACCTTAAAATCTGACCTTTCATTCTGGGTTTTAATTTCAATGACTATTTTATGTTTCCAGAAGTTCTACTGGCTCCTTTGTTTTCTAATATGCCATTGTTTATGATTGCAGCTATTCTTTCTCACATTTCCTGTACCTTTCCTTCATGTGTTTAGTTTGTTCTATCTGCTAATTCTTACTTAAAGACAAATAATGGATTGTTTACTCACATGCTGTATAATTCTATATTGAGTTCATTTTTGGTAGTGCTTTATTCTAGGAAACACACATGTTCTGGGTTGAGGATATGTGCCTCTAGAACGAGTTCTGTTTTCCAGACATCTCTGTCATATTAACAAGCTTAAACCACTTTCTTAATATCAATTTTCAATCTGGAGATTCTACCAGATCCCACCGGTATTGAAAATTTGAACATAATAACCATATGAAGGAAAGTCATGGTCTTGAGCTCTCAGCAGATATTCCCTTCCCCAGTGAATCCAGGATTCAGGCTAACAGAAACATCTCTGTGCTCACAGGCAGATATATTTTTTTTCAGTTTTTTTTTTCTTTTCAGCGTAACATAATTCATTGTTTATGCACCACACCCAGTGCTCCATGCAATACATGCCCTCTATAATACCACCACCTGGCTCCCCAACCTCCCAACCCCGGCCCCTTCAAAACCCTCAGATTGTTTGCAGAGTCCATAGTCTCTCATGGTTCATCTCCCCTTCCAATGTCCCTCAACTTAATCTACCTACTCCTTCAGTGAATGTTCAGCCCTTTGAATATCTAGTCTTATGTGGTGTCTCAATTCTAACACTCACAGGCCTAAGGGTTTTTCTCTTATCTCTATGAAAACTAAAATGCAAGTTACCAAGATTAGCAAACAAACACTCTAAGGGGGCTATAAAATCAATCTGCACACCATATGCTTTTCCAATTCCAACACTCCCTGCTCCCACCATACTTTTACTTTTTTTTTTTTTTTTTAATCTTGAGAGCAAAATATGCATTTTGTAGCAGTGGGGATTTCTATTTATCTAGCCTGCTATTTTGCCAAAACCAGAAACCTCTTCCAGTCTTTTCTCTAAGCATGAATAGACATGCTTCCAAAAACATACAAAATGTTTCAAATCGTGACTCTTTTAAGCACTGTCCCAATACAAAGAATGAGCTGGCTCAAGCTGTGCTCTTTTCCAATCTTCATCTCTCCTCCCCAAAAACCATGCCAAAAGACACTTGGATTGGTATTCTTTGTCTTTTCCATTTATGCACTAATTTTTTTTTTTAAGATTTATTTGTTTTTTTGACAGACAGAGGATCACATGTAGGCAAAGAGGCAAGCAGAGAGAGGGGGGAGGCAGGCTCCCTGCTGAGCAGAGAGCCTGATTCTGGGCTCGATCCCAGGACCCTGCGATCATTATGCAAGCCAAAGGCAGAGGCTTCAACCCAATGAGCCACCCAGGTGCCCTTATGCACTAATTTTTGGGGGCCATTTTTAAAGACTTACCTCTTTCATAAAGGTTTCTCCAACTACACTAGATTATTCAACTCTCTAAACACATACTCTATTCAGTATCAGAGAATTAAGAACTTAATCAACTGTTCACTGGTTTTATTTAAGTAATTTATTTCTCACCAGCTGGATTAAATCTCTTTATAGAAAGAAACTATTTTTCTCACCACTTCTGAAATCCCCTCTACTAAACTCTACAAAGTTCAGGTACCTGATCACTGCTCAATAAATGGATGATACTAGCTCTAAGTCATAATTTATATATTCACTCTCCTTCAAGTTTAAGATTTACAGCCTAGATAGTCTTGGTCCAAGGAAAATAAAATATTGTAAAATAAGGGAATTTCACAGCCAGGAGGAGGCTTGAAGTCCACCTGGACTTGTTCAGGAGTCCACACACTTTCATAATTTAGGAATGTTACATAATTTCCTCCTTAAAGTGATGTTGAAAATCCCTACCTACCTCCAGAGGATTCAATAACATTCATGAAAAATATTTGTGGGACACAGCTAAAACAGTGGTGAAAAGAAAATGTATGCACGGAGAGCCTACATTAGAAAAGAGGAAAAGTCTCAAATCAATAACCTAGGCTCCTACCTCAAGAACCTAGAAAAAGAACAAAATAAACACAAAGCAGAAGAAAAGAAATAAAGAGAAAAAATCAATAAAAACCAAAAATGAAATATCAATAGAACAAAGAGGTTTGTCAAGAGTTTTGACAAACTTTCAAGACTGACAAAAATGGGGGGGGCACTTGGATGGTTCAGTTGGTTAAGCATCTGCCTTCAACTCAGGTCATGATCACAGAGGCCTGTTATCAAGTGCCACATTGGGCTCCCTGCTCAGTAGGGAGTCTGCTTTTCCCTCTGCCCCTCCCCTCTGCTCCTGCTCTCTCTCTCACTCTCAAATAAATAAAATCTTTAAAAAAAAAAAAAAAAAAAAACTAAGAAAAAAAAGACACAGATTGCCAGTGTCAAGAACGAAATAGGGAATATCACTACAGTGCCTATAGACATCAAAAATGTAATAAGGGAAGAATGAAAAAACTCTACACACATAAATTTGACTTAGAGGAAATGGAACAATTCCTTAAAAAACACAAACTACCACAACTTACCCAATATTAAATAATTAATTTTATAATTATTAAATAAATTAACTTTATAATTCTAAAACTCCCCAAAGAGTAATCTCTAGCCCCAGATAACACAATCTCTACCACAGGGAACACTTTCTAGTTCATTTTATAAACCTAGCATTTCCCTAATACCAAAACCAGACAAAAACAGTGCCAAAAAAAGAAAGCTACAAATAGCTCTCATGAATATAGGCACAAAACTACTTAATAAAACATTAGTAAACAAAATTCATAATATATTTTAAAAAACTAAATTGTGTTGCATTTAAGTAGGGAAGTATTATTTTCATATAGCTAATCTTACCCAGAATAATGAAAATCCTCTCCATTTATTCACACCTTCCTTGATTTCTCCTATCAAAATGTTCTGCCATTCACACACACACGCTGTCTCATACTAGTTAATTTTTATTTTATGTTTTTAAATCATCTGTTCTCTTGGTTCTTCACTCCTTCACAACTTTTTTTTTTTAATCTTATTTATTTATTTGGCAGAGATATACAGAGAGAGCCCAAGTAGAGCAGCAAGCAGAGGGAGAGGGAGAAGCAGGCTCTCCGCTGAGCTTGGAAGCCCAATGTGGAGCTCAATCCCAGGACCCTGGGATCATGACCCGAGCCTAAGGCAGCTGCTTAACCAACAGAGCCACCCACGTGCACCTCCTTCACCACTTTTAAAGACAGTGGTTCTTCACCAGTTCCTCCTTTGTCCTCCTCTTTCAGTCTTCACTTACTAGACCTAGCCAATTAGCTTCAATTAGCTCTAACTGGATAACTGGATGACTCAAATTTACCTCTCTAAACTTGACCTCCTCCTGATATCTCTTTCACATGGTCAGTAACAGAGACATCCGTACCTTAATGTTCCAATGGCAGTAAGAGTACATCTATGATTACAAGGAGGGTACAGTACCAAGTTTCTTCTCCCAGCAAAGAGAGAGAGAAAAAAATTCTAACTACTTTGTACATAGAGATTTACCATGCAGATCATGGCTGATGCCCTACTTTCTACTATTTCCCTCCTCAAAAAAATTCTGCTGGTAACTGCAAAGTAGAATTCTTCATCTGTTAGCCACTCACTCCAAGGCTTGAAACAAACTATGTTCCTGGAAAGCAGAAGTGGTAAATAACTCAATTCAAACGTCCAAGAGGTAGGGTGCCTGGGTGGCCCAGTCAGTTAAGCATCCATCTCTTAATCACAACTCAGGTCATGATCTCAGGGTCCTGGAATCAGGCTCCACACTCAGCAGGAGTCGGCTTGAGGATTCTCTCCCTCTGGCCCTTCCCTTGCTCGTGCTCTCTCTCTCTCTCTAAAATAAATATCTTTTAAAAACAAAACAACAACAACAACAAAAGAAATCAAAGTCCAAAAGGTAAGCTGAGAAGTTGGGGTTCAGTTCTAATTTAGAATTCTTCATGCATTTGTATTCCCCCTCTTATCTCCTCATGATTATAACTCAATATACCAATGCCCTCTATTACTGCTTTTTCTTTGCAGTGGCCTTCTAGCATTCCTTACCACAACTGCCAAACTATCAGCTGGAACATTACCTGTAATCAGCACTCGGCTTTCAAGAGTTTGATGATACAAAACTATCCTACCAACTACTGACTGGACTTTTCTTCTTTTAAAACCAAACACTCTGATACTGAAACTCCTTGTCATGGACCTGGGATATCTCTGCTTATTCAGGTCTTCTTTTATGACTTTCAATAAACTTGTATAATTTTCTTCATGCCAGAAAAAAATCAGCAAAACTAAACTAAAACACTCAATGAAAGATTAAAAAAAAAAAAAAAAAAAAAAAAAAAAGCAGGAGGAGGAAAGAAGGGAATGGCGGGTTCCATTTGGGCTGCCATCATAGATCATATCTGAAAAGTATGGGGCAAGAAACAGAAAAATTCAACACTTTCCAGATTTTCTCACATGAGGAAACCAAAGCACAGAAGTTAGGTAATTTGCCTAAGATCACCCATACTAAATAAAACTTGGCTTCAAATCAAACTCTTAGACCTGCTTTGATGTGAAGGTTGATTTTAGAGTTGCCCACACTCTTAATCCCTTAACCATTACGATGAACTGCCTATGATATTAACTCAAGGAACACACATAAGGAACATGCATATTATACATAAATTATTTTAAAATTATCCATATTCTATTGCTTCACTGTAATCGTGGATAATAATTATAATTACAACACAGTAATACTAATTCAGAACATAGAGC
Source organism: Mustela lutreola (assembly GCF_030435805.1). NCBI lineage: Eukaryota > Metazoa > Chordata > Mammalia > Carnivora > Mustelidae > Mustela > Mustela lutreola. Next base: position 151,921,059 of record NC_081290.1, on the reverse strand, counting down.
TAACACTACATTCATATTTAAAATATTTAACTGCTCTATCCCAGAAACTAATAATATACTGTATGATAACTAAATTGAATTTAAATAAAAATTTTTTTAAAAAGGAAAAAGGTATGTATCTGCTTTAAAAAAAAACAGAGAGAGACAATAATATACTCAGAAGAAAATATCTTTGCCAGTGTACCTATGATTTACCTGTGTATCTGATGCACGTAGTACTATTTTTTTTCATGTAAGACAAACTGGCCCATCAACGAAGCAGAATTTCATTACAACCCAGGTGCAGGTTCTACAGATTTGTTTGTACGTTGTTGCTGTAACTGCCACAAGCCCTTCAAATAAGGTAAACATAATTCTGTACAGGAAATCACTTCAGCAAGGTTGCTGAAAGCAGTATTTCAGAGGTTTGTTTTGTTTTTAAATACTAACAACCCGGGCGCCTGGGTGGCTCAGTGGGTTGGGCCGCTGCCTTCGGCTCAGGTCATGGTCTCAGGGTCCTGGGATCGAGTCCCACATCGGGCTCTCTGCTCGGCAGGGAGCCTGTTTCCTCCTCCTCTCTCTCTCTGCCTGCCTTTCTACCTACTTGTGATCTCTCTCTGTCAAATAAATAAATAAAATCTTTAAAAAAAAAAAAAATACTAACAACCCAAAAGAACATCATTTCCTGATTTCCTACCAAACACAGGCATGACAAATAGCCTGTTACAGCAAGGTAGCACCTAGTTCAAAAATCAGGAAGTATGTTAATAATTAGTAAAACAATTCTCCAATACTAGCACTACTGTTAAGAGTCTGACTACTCTCTTTTATTGTTCAAAATAACAAAAGGCACTTTTCAGAGAAGCTAACTATAGATAAAAAATGACTGGTAAGAACTGCAAGTAGGCACTTCACAAGGTAAAGGAGATAGTGGCCATGTGTTGTTTTTTTTTTTTATTTAAATTCCAGTTAACATATAGTGGAACATTAGTTTCATGTGTGCAACATAGTGTTTCAACACTTGCATACAACACCCAGTAACTCATCACACCAAATGCACTCCTTAATCCCCATCTCCTATTTCACCCCCACCCACCTCCCCTCTGGGAACCATCAGTTTGTTCTCTACACTTAAGAATCTGTTTCTCAGTTTGCCTCTCTTTTTTTTTTCCGCTTTACTTGCTCTGTTTCTTAAATTCCATATGTGAGTGAAATCATATGCATCGTATTTCTTTTTCTCTAACTTAGTTCACTTAGCATAATACTCTCTTGCTCCATTCATGTTACTACAAAATGGCAAGATTTCATTCTTTTTTATTGCTAAGCAATATTCCATTGTGTGTACACACACACACACAAACACACACCCCTCATCTTTTTTATCCATTCATCAGTCGATGGACACTTGGCTGACACTTGGGTTTATAATTTGGCTATTACAGGTAATGCTGCTACCTGTAAACACTGGCATGCGTGCACCCCTTTGAATTAGTGTTTCTGTATTTTTTGGGTAAATACCTAGTAGTGCAATTGCTGGACTGTAGGGCAGTTCTATTTTTAATTTTTTTTCAGGAACCTCCATACTGTTTTCCAGAGTGGCTATACCAGCTTGCATTCCCACCAACACTACAAGAGGGTTCCTCTTTCTACATCCTTGCCAACATCTGTTGTTTCCAGTGTTAATTTTAGCCATTCTGACAGGTGTGAGGTGATTATCGTATTGTAGTCTTGATTTGTATTTCCCTGATGATGAGTGATGTTGGGCATCTTTTCATGTGTGTTAGCCAACTGTATGTATTCTTTGGAAAAATGTGAATTCATGTTTTCTGCCCATTTCTTAACTGGACTGATTTTTAGGTGTTGAGTTTGGTAAGTTCTTTATAGATTTTGGATACTAACCCTGTATTAGATATGTCAAATATCGTCTCCCATTCCACAGGTTGCCTTTTAGTTTTGTTGATTGTTTCTTTTGCTGTGCAGAAGCTTTTTATTTTGATGTAGTCTCAATAGCTTATTTTTTCTTTTGTTTCCCTTGCCTCAGGAGAAAGATCTAGAAAAATGTTGCTACAGCTGTCAAAGAGGTTATAGCTTGTGTTCTCCTCTAGGATTTTTTTTGGATTTCAGGTCTCACATTTAGGTCTTTAAGCCACTTTGAGGGTTTTTTGTCTTTGGTGTAAGCCAGTGGTCCAGTTTCACTCTTTTGCATGTAGCTGTCCATTTTTCCAACACCATTTTTTCAAAGAGACTATATTTTTCCCACTGAATATTCTTTTTGCTCTGTTGAAGATTAATTCACCACACAGTTGTGGATTCATTTCTGAGTTTTCTATTCTGCTCTATTTCTATTCTATTCTGTTCCATTGATCTGTGTCCAGTTTGTGCCAGTACCATAGTGTTTTCTTCACTACAGCTTTGTAATATATATTGAAGTCCAGAATTATGATGCCTCCAGCTTTGCTTTTCTTTTTCAAGGTTGCTTTGGCTACTCAGGGTCTTTTGTGGTTCCATTCAAATTTTAGGATTATTTGTTCTAGCTCTGTGAAAAATGCTGATGGTAGTCTGATAAGGACTGCATTAAATGTGCAGATTGCTTTGGGCAGAATAGACATTAAGCAATATTTGTTTTTCTAATCCATAAGCATGGAATATTTTCCCATTTCTTTGTGTCTGTCTTCAATTTCTTTTATCAGTGTTTTATAGTTTCCCGAGTATAGATCTTTCACCTCTTTGGTTAGGTTTATTCCTAGGTATCTTATTGGTTTTGATGCAACTGTGTATGGGACTGATTCCTTAATTTCTCTTTGTGCTACTTCATTATTGATGTATAGAAATGAAACACATTTCTGTACATTGATCTTGTATCCTGCGACTTTACTGAATGCATTATCAGTTCTAGCAGGCTTTTGGGACGTGTGTTTTCACAGTACAACAACCACAATAGCTTATTTACTGGACAAACCTAATTTGGATATAAAAGAAGGGAAACAGAAAGTTGTCACCAATTAAAAACCAAAATGAGGTAAGAAAAACTGACTGTACTCTGATCTACTGAGTTGAGAGTTAAGATAAAGATCCAGAGAACACCATCGGTAAGCCACCCTTATTACAGAGCTTTTAGAAAGAGAAAAACATGGGGAGGGTCTGTACTATGGTGAGTGCTGTGAAGTGTGTAAACTTGGCGATTCACACACCCGTACCCCTGGGGATAAAAATATATTATATGTTTATAAATATAAATAAATAAATAAATAAGAAAGAGAAAAACAGGTATTCTTTGGACTCAAGAGCAAATTTCTAAGGCCAAAGATGTTCCACAAATACCACTCACAGACAAATCAAGGTATTAACAAGTAAACAAAGATTCTTGATTAACCCAGGTCACCTGTTTAGTCTGTGATAAACCTGAAACCTGAAGTCTCAATACCTTGGTAAGTCTTCAATTTGAAAATTATCCCATTTCCTATTATCTATTTCCCTTACCACCAGTTTGATAACATCCCACATACCAAAAACACATGGTCTCACCAGTCAGTTTTAACTAAGGTTACAAACCAGATTCACGACTCACTCAAGAATTTCTTTCAAATGACAGACCCAGGCTCAGTCTACATTAACTGAATCAGAACTTCAAAGCATGGGGCCCAGGTTCCTATGCTTTGACAGAACTCCCAAGTGATTTTAACACAGGGTACTCAACTCTAACTCAAAACCACTGGACTAACAAAGAATTAATGACAACCTCTATCCTGATCAATGACATCTGACTCAATGTAATTATAGATAACTAAGGAAGACAAACAACACCACACCTTATTCATGTAAGAGTTCTACAGATTACATCATACACCTTTGGAAGACATAGACAGTATGGGAGACTTTCATTTGTTATAAATTATATTTATTTATATTTACAGCATACTCTAGATAACATACTTTATACATATTATTTCATTTCATCCTCACATCAACCATCTGGGATTGGGGATTGTTATTTATCCTTTACAGATAAAGAAGTGGGAATCATTGAGGTTAGGCAACTTGTTCAAGGCCATACAGAAAGCAAGTTGAGGAGCCCAGGTACAAACCCAGGTCTATCTGACCTATAGCCTACTTACTACTCACATGTTTACTCTTTGTTTACTCAACATTCATTTTGCCTTCATTCATTTAAAAATAAGCATGTACTAGTTTTATAAAGAAAAATATTATCTTGCTGCAGTCCCTTCAAAGTACACCACACTAGATTTTTCAATAAATAATGTAACAATCAGCTTTTTGGAAAAAATAAAGTCAGATTCCTGCATGACAAACCAAATCCAAAAATAAATCCCAATGGATTCTAGAGGTAATTGTAGTAAGTGAAACCATAAAAAGAACAAAAAGAAAACATGTAGTATCATCTCAAAGTTAAGTACAGCCACTTCTATAAGAAATCAAAGAAAAACAATCTGTAGAAGTTCCATAGATGTGACTACATACAAATCAAAAGCTTCTATGTATTTTTAAAAAATGTTTAGATTCACTAAAAAGACTGGGAGAAGCATCTGCAACATGACTTCACTTTAAGAGAAGTAAAAGCAATACAACAGTGATCAAAGGAAATAAACAGGAAATTACAATGCATACTTCATTTTATTTTGCTTCATTTAATTGCACTTCACATGTACTATGTTTTTACAAGGGGAAGGTTTGCTGCAACCCGAGTCGAACAAGTCTATCTGCCATTTTTCCAACATTTGCTCACTTCATGTGTCTATGTCACATTTGGTAATTCTCAAAATTATTTCAAACATTTTCATCATTATTTTATTTGTTAAGATGATCTGTGATCAGTTGATGTTACTACTGTAATTACTCTGGGGCACCAACAAACTGTGTCCAGCCAGAACGGCAAAATTAATAGACAAATGTGTGTGTATTCTGACTCCTCCACCTATGCTGTTCCCGTCTTTCCCTCTCCTCAGGCTTCCCTATTCCAAGATACAACAATACTGAAAATACGCCAGTTAATAACCCTGTGGTGGCCCATAAGTGTTCAAGTGATAGGGAGAGTCACACATCTTTCACTTTAAATCAAAACCCAGGAATGATTAGCTTAGTAAGGAAGGCATACTGAAAGCCAAGGAAAGCATGCTGAAAGTTGAGACAGGCCAAAAGCAAGGTCCCCTGTGCCAAACGAAACAAGCTGTAAATGCAAAGGAAGAATTCTTAAAGGAAATTAAAAATCTTCACACAAATAATAAGAAAACAAAATAGCCTTATTGCTGATACAGATGGAGCAAGTGGTGTGGATGGAAGTTCAAATCAGCCATGTAACATTCTGTTAAACCAAAGCCTAATCCGGAGCAAGGCCCTACCAGTCTTCAACCAAAGCCTAATCCAGAGCAAGGCCCTAACAGTCTACAATTCTGTGAAGGCTGAGAGAGGCAAGGAAGCGGAGAAGAAAAGTCTGAAACTAGCAGAGGCTGGTTCGGGAGGTTTAGAGAAATAAGCCATCCCTATAACATCAAAGTGCAAGGTAAAACAAGTGCTGCTGTAGAAGCCGCAGCAAGTTATCCAGAAGATCTACCTCAGATAATTAATGAAGATGGCTAAGCTAAACAACAGATTATTAACATAGATGAAATAGCGGCCTATTGAAATATGTCACCTAGGCCTTCCATAACTAGAGAAGTCAATGCCTGCCTTCAAAGCTTCAAAGGACAGACTATCTTGTTAGAAGCCAATGCAGCTAGGCTGAAGCCAATGCTCAATGATCATTGTGAAAATCGGAGGGCCCTTAATTGTGCTAGATTTACTCTGCCTGTGCTCTATAATGGGAAAAAATGCCTGGATGACAGCACATCTTTCTCCAACACAGATTACTGAATATTCTAAGCACACTGTTGAGACCTACCACTCTGAACAAAAGACTTCTTTCAAAATATTACTGCTCATTGACCACATTACCTGGTCACTCATGACCAAGAGCCCTGATGGAGATGGTAAGATTCATGTCGCTTTCATGCCTGCAAACACAATGTCCATTCTGCAGTCCACAGATCAAGAAGTTATTTCAATTCTCAAGCCATATATTCTTAAATAGTACATTAAATAGCTACCAGAGATAGTGATTTCTCTGACAGATTCCGGGCAAAGTAAATTGAAAACCTTCAGGAAAGGATTCACCATTCTAGGTGCCATGAAGAACACTTGTGATTCATGGACAGAGGTCAAAATATCAACAAGAGCTAAGACTGGAAGAATCTAATTGCAATCTTCATGGAGGACTCTGGGGAGAGGGTTGGGTTTCAAGACTTCAGTGCTGGAATAACTGCAGATGTGGTGGAAACAGAGAACTAGAATTAGATGTGGAGCCTGAAGATGGGAGTGAACTGCAGCAATCTTGTGATGAAACATTAATGGACGAGGAATTATTTCTTACAGATGAGCAAAGAAAGTAGTTTTTTGAGATAGAAACTACTCCTTGTGAAGATCCTGTGAAGACTGTAGAAATGACAACAAATGGGTCAGAATATTACAGAAACTTAGATGATAACATAGCAGTAGGTCTGAGAGGACTGACTCCAGATTTGAAAGAAGTTCTACTGTGCATAAACTGCAAACAGACAGCATCACATGCTACAGAGAAATTGTTTGTGAACGAAGAGTCAACTGATGTGGCAAACTCCACTGCTGTCTTATTTTAAAAAACTGCCACAACCACCCCAGCCTTCAGGACCACTACCCTGATCCATCAGCAGCTGTCAGCACTGAGGCAAGACCCTTCACTAGCAAAAAGACTGACCTGCTGAAAAATCAGATGACAACATATTTTAGCAATAAAGTATTTTTTAATTAAGGCTTATACATTTTTTAGACATAATGCCATCATACACTATTTTAATTGACTATGCTACAGTGTAAACATAACCTTTATATGCACAGGAAAACAAACAAACAAAAAATCATCTAACTTGCTTTATTGTGGTATTCATTTTATTGCAGTGATCTGGAGCCAAACCTGCAATGTCTCTGAGGTGTGCCCGCATACAAAAAAAGGGGCCCAAATAATAAATAGTTTTAAATGATTAATTATCCTGGCAATCATAGAAATGTTCAGATAAACAAGATACAATGACATTTTCCACATACAAATAAACAAAGAGTTGTAAAATTAGAATATATGGTGCTAACCAGGATCAAGGATAACATTCCCACACTCTGCTGCTGGGAGTGAAAATTGGCAGTCCTTCCAGAACACAATTTGGCAGGAAGTGATAAGTGCCCTGAAACTGCCTCCACTCTAATCCCACAATTCCACTTCCAGAAATTATTACTAGGTAAGAATCACAAATGAGACAAAGGATTTAACTTCAAGAATATTCACATCACAACATTAAAAAGTATACCACTTAAGAGTACTATACATCCCTGCACTACATTGGCAGCTACACACTGTGGCAGGAACTCGCTTGTATTAGTAGGAAGGTAAACAGAAAAGTAATTTGCCACTTGTAACAGAAGTCTTTAAAGTGTTCAGCAATTTCACTTTCTAGGAATATATTCCATGTGAACACAGCTTTCTTTTTAACAGCATACAGAGAAAGAAAAGTTTAAATTAAATGTTCAAAATGAGAAGCATGGTTAAGTATTAAGTATGATAAAATCCATGTCATTAAAATGATTATCAAGCTGTCAATAAGTTTTTCAATCACTTTATATAAAATTGCAAAATGTTCACAATACACTGCAAAGTGGAAAAATACAGATTCCACTATACTGAAGAGAGGGGGAAGAAAGACAAGCTTTCAAAATTAAGGTCTTCAGGGGCACCTGGGTGGCTCAGTGGGTTAAGCCTCTGCCTTCGGCTCAGGTCATGATCTCAGATCTCTGGGATCAAGCTCCACATCGGCCTCTCTGCTCAGTGGGGAGCCTGCTTCCCCCTCTCTCTCTGCCTGCCTCTCTGCCTACTTGTGATCACTTTACGTCAAATAAATAACTAAAATCTTAAATAAATAAATAAGGTCTTCAGCTGGATTTTGCTAAAGTGTCTTCCTGGAGCAGTCACTGACATGCAAGCGCCTGGAGTATAAACTAATTTCTCCAAGGTTTTCATGTCTCGAGAAAACATGATTTTTATTTTACACTATGAATGAGACAGAGAACTGAAGTAAAACTGTGCGAAGTCATACATAAATCAGCTTTAGGACTCAGGCATCCAACTGCAACCTTCATGGGTGAATTCAAATCCAGACTCCACAGTTTTGCTGCCCCTTTCCTTTACCCCCTGATTCACTGGGTCCCCCTAACTTCACAATTTCTTGTCCTTCTGGACTCATATTCTCTTTATCCTTTTTTAATTCATAAATTAAAGGACTGAACTAAATGACCTCAAAGAGCCTTTTAGATTCTTGGACCCCACTGATTTACCACCAACTGGCACACAAAAAGCACATACATACCTCTTTTACTGTGGGGTAAAATTTTACTCACATGTCAACTTAGGGCAGCAAGACTCTTCCCAAGACCTCCTTTTGTTTCACCTCCAAGGTTTTAAGCATAATGCTTTCTTTGAAGGCCCCCCTTAATTTTCCACTGAACCCATTAATAACAGGGTGCCCATCAATTACTTTCTAAGCCATAGTGCTTCTATATTTTACAGCTCCACTTCAGAGATAAAAACCTCACATTGGGAAAAGTAAGTCAAGGCTGGAAAAAACTTCAGGATACAAAAAGATTTTATCAGTCTGGACTATCCAAGCAGATGAAATTTAATATAGATAAAGGCAAAGTTCAGCACTGTATCTTAAAACTACATGGAAATGACATGGTTTAACAGTAGCAGAGACATAAACAGAGCTGTAATTTCAGTTGATGAAAATTTCAGGAAGTCAAGAATATAGGACGGGTTAGGGAAAGACAGTCCTTACCATCTTGCTTTTCTTTTCTTTTTTTTTTTTTTTAACCCAGTGTCAAAATGGAAAAGAGTAATGGTTACTCTCTGCTCTGTAAGGTAACACTATAGGTTGACTACCGTAAGCTGTGCTGAGTCCACTTTAAAAGGGACAACATTAACAAAGTAAATGGAGGGCAGAGGACTAAGAAGCTGATGAAGGGATTTGAAACTGTCAAATAAGAAACATCTGAAGGAAATGGGAATATTTACCCTGTGCAATAGAAGAGCTAGGAAAAGGAGAGCAGTAACTACAGGAGCCCTCAAAGTGAAGCAAAAGAATGAAGTCAGTAGGTAGAGACTTTAGCAAAATGGACAGTATATTACCATGAAAGGGAGATTACCACAGTTAGAAATGCAAGCTCTGTATCACTGAGTCCTCTAATTTTCTTTCCTCCAGAAAAGCCAGAAATTTTTATCTGAAATCTCCCCATTTCTGAAAGTCCACTCCTAATTTAAGTTTTTGCATAATCTGGGCAGCCAAATGATATGTATGCAGGCCTCTTTTGACAAAGCACACCAGTTTGCAATTTGTGTCTTGGGAAAACATGATGGCTACCTTCCAACATCTGAAAAACTGTCACAAAGAAGAGGCAGAGACATGTTTTACACTGCCCTAAAAGGTGACAATTACAGAGAGGCCAACTGCATGTCAACAAGGGAAAAGAAAACTAGTCTACAAATTCCAATGGGACATATTCAAATGGAGACAGGTCAATAAGTAGTATTGGCCAGGTCAAGAATTCTGCACTTATTACCACTGGCCTTGGTCAAAACCTCCCCACATCTCAGTTTTCTTTCTTACCTTCCCTTCCCCTCAAAAGAAGAAACAGTATTAACATTATCTATCTCTCAGAATTACTGTAAAAATCAAAACCCATGTAACAAAAAAAGAAATACATAAAAGTACTCTATAATGGCAAAGAACAATAGTAATTATGACATTATCATAACCTGCCATCATAAGGTATTTATCTATTTCTTTTATTATACAAGCTAAGGGTATACTCCCAATCTAATTCATTTCCTGCCACAGAATATCAAACATTTGTTGAAAAAAATGTTTAAAGTGTTTTAAAAATGCTAAATGTTGAGAGAACAAAGTTAAAATGATAACAATATAAAGAAGATAGGATAACAGAGAAAACAGTCACCAAAGCAAACATCCAGGATGTTAATCATTAACATTACCAACTAGTCTAAAAGGAACTGCACACAACTGAACACACAAAAGTAAGGACACATGTATGAGGGGCTGATGCACTAGGGCAGACAGTGATAAACTACAGCCAGCTGCCTCTTCTGTAAATAAAGTTACACTAGAACACAAACTTGCTCATTCAGTTATGGATTACATGTTTGTACTACTGTATGTATTTATTGTATATATGTATTATGTAGATACTGCTTTCGCTCTGCAGTAGCAGAGCTGAAGAGCTGCAAAACCTAAAATAGTTATTATTTGGTCCTTTACAGAAAAAATTTACCTACTTTTCTGTAAAAGTACTCTTCGGTTGCAAACCACACAGGTGGCTGAATGATGAGATACCTCATCTTCCTGTGGCTCCATCCCTAGGATTTTACTGGGTCGTTTCGATGCATGTGAGCAAAATCCCAAACTAAACATTAAAGCCTGAGTATAGGGGAGATAAATGTGCGCTAAATGGAGACCCCATATTCCTCTACACACTCAAGATTACAAAATTTTTAATACTATCTCTCTTCCACCTAGTAACATCACCAAAAAGATGTGAAAAATTCCCCGTGTACAAGGAGTGTGGGACTGATTCAGGCAGGAAAAGATCATGCTACCTCCATCCCTCTTAAGTTCTCAAACTCTCATATGTCTAAGCTCGACTATTTGCATGGAACATACAAATGCATGAAAAATCTTTTGGTTATCCTATCATTATAGGTTTTCAAAGTAGTTACCAAAAATTAAGAGGAAATAAAAATAAAATGGAAATAAATATGCTAACAGAAGTTTTCTGATATAAACTTAATATCCAGCAGAAATAAGTGCAGTTTTAGGACTTCATGGAAGATTCATATTCTTTGGCTCATTCTGAACTTATTACCACATGCAAAGTCGCTCAAATCTCTACCAACGGTAGATTGAGACAGATCTTCATTTTCCTAATACCTGACTCTACCTCTATTTCTGGCAATATTTCCAACCCTCCTCCAGGGCATTACTTGCCAGTCTCACCTCAGATAGGGAACACACACACACAGCCCTTCCACTATTCTCTCCTGCACCGAGACTTTTCACTCAACAGATAGCCTAGTGCCCAGAGGGAAAGGGCAAGTCCTTATCTAATCCCCACATTCTTCTTACAGCTTCCAACCATCCTTTGAACCTTCCACTGTGTCCTGTAAGTCCACTACTCAGGCTTACTCCATGTCTTATTTCTCTCTAACCTGCTCATTTAAAGTCTTTTTACTCATAGGTTAAAACTCTGAGACCTAATCATTAAGAGGTTCCAACTACATGCCAAACATTTAATGCCAGTTTGTTGGGTTTTTTTCCCCCTAGAAAATGGAGAGAAGGGGCGCCTGGGTGACTCAGTGGGTTAAGCCTCTGCCTTCAGCTCAGGTCATGATTTCAGGGCCCTAGGATTGAGCCCCCCACACACCACCATCGGGCTCTCTGCTCAGAAGGAAGCCTGCTTCCCTTCCTCTCTCTCTGCCTGCCTCTCTGCCTACTTGTGATGTCTCTCTGTCAAATAAGGAAATAAAAATCTTAAAAATAAAATAAAATAAAATAAAAATAAAATTTAAAAAAGAAAATGAAGAGAAATATGAAGGAATGAAGACACACTCTTGACAATCATTTGGTTAATAGGCATGCCCCCTGAGACCACAGACCACATCTTCAGGTATTAAATAAATATCTCAAGATTCTAACGATCCACAATTCTAAGTCTCCTCCAGAAAGCATTTAAGCGAGTTTCCCACATACTTATATGTACTTACAATTCCTCAGCCTCCCCCAGAGGTGGAAGATCAGGAAATTCCCACAGGATAAGGTATTTTTAACTCACCAAGTAACAGTTTTAGATGAGGAAATATTTAAGTCCCCCTGCTAAATAAGTTGTTGAGAATGTTTAGCTTTACTCAAGACTATCAAGAACCCACAGGTTACTATCCCAGGCACTTCAGATATACCCTATAATAACTGGATAGAACACACCAAAACTAATCTTGAGCAAAACAGGGTAAAATGCTGATAGTCTCCATGATCGCAACACACAAAGATCTTTTAAAAACAAGGAAACATGAGGAGCCCAGCCTTCAAAACTGAAGCTACCTAAATTAGAGCGAAAACAGGACAAAGTGAGGGGAAGAACCGCTAAAGACACCTCTTAAGTAAATCACATAATGCGGGGGGGGGGGGGGGAGGCCATACGCTGTTCTGATTTCCTCCTCCTCTTGCATTGGAGTTGAACTAAGAGGACTTGTCAGAAGCCCTTAAGAATTTGTTAAAAGGAAAGAAAAGAAGTCCAGGCCAACAAATTCGAGTCTTTTGAGAGCTACAGATAACAAAGAGGAACTGAACCACTGGCTCAAAGTGGAGAAGAGATATACACACTATCTGCAGTCTGGCAGCCCTGCCTGATCTTCAAAGCGCTCGGATTCGTCCTGTCCCCTGCAGCGCGCGGGTCGGGTCACCGGCTAAGATTTCAGTAGCGTGGACAGGCACTCCGCAGTCCCTCTCCTGCCCAGGCAGCGTTAGGCCCATCGCTATAGAGCTGGGCCTGGGCGCAAGAGTCTCAGATGCAGAGAACAGCGGCCCCTGGACCCTCGGACAGGAAGTGGCTATTCCGACTGCAGGCTTATGATCAAAGGAGGTGAACCCCTGAAAAGAACCAAAGCAGGAGCAGCTGCAGGCGACTGTGTGTGAACGCGGCGCGAAGCAGATGGTGGGAGTGTGTGCACAGGGAACAAGGGAGGGGGGCAGACCCGGGCTGCCCCTCCGTCCACAGAAGATGCTCTTACCCAAGCAGCTGGACAAACACAGGGGGCAAAGGAAGGGTGGAGGGCTTAGGCAGAAGACGCTGCACAGCCTGAAGACGAGCTTCCAGAAAAAGGGGTGGAGGTGGGTACGCTGCAACCCCAACGGGCTACCAGGGACGCCGGGGAGGAGGGAGGGTCGCGTTGAGAGCCCCCGGAGCCCGGTTACCCCTCCTCGCTGGTGGCTAAGGCCCTGGAGGTCCTCCCCCCAGACCCTCGAGAAGGCTGGGAAGGCCTACTCCGAGGCTGCACGCCCCCGCCGCGAAGGGTGGCAGCCTCCCGGCGGCTCCCGCGGCCCCGGCACTGCCGGACCCGGTCCCTCCCGCCCCCCTGCCCCGTGCCTAGCGCTTGGGGCCAGCCCCCGATCCCTACCACGAGCGCTTCCGGGCCGCCGCCCCCGGCTGCTCCGAGCTCCAGCCGCCGCCGCCGCCGCCGCCGCCAGGAGTCCGACCGGCTTCCAGTTCAGGGACGAGCCGCCGCCGCCTGCGCGAAACTCGGGTACCCCAAAGCCGCTCTCGCCGCCTGCTGTCCGCCTTCCAGGCCGCGCCGGATCCTCCGCTCCCCCTGCCGGCGGGCAGCCATTTCCGACAAGCGACTGCGGAACTTGCCGAAGTGCGCCGGGCCGGAAATGGCCGAACCTGGGCGCTCGGGAGCCCGGGAGGCGGGGGACGGTCGCCACTTTCCGGACTGCGTCCGAAGGGCCGCCAAGGCCTCGGGCTCCGCCGCCGGGCTCGCCTGAGTCCGGGGGCGGCGGCGGCGGCGGCGGCGCCGGGGATTGTGGGAAACGCGCGGCGAAAGCGAGGGCGACGGCAGCCAGCCCGAGGAGCGGGAAGGAAGGACGCGGCGGGCTCCGCTGGGCCCTCAGACCGGCGTCCTACGGATGCCCCTCGCCCCTTAGAAGAACCTACCTACGGAGTGCGGAGAGAATGCCTCCGACAGCTCTGGAACGGGTTCCGACTCCGAGAAGCTCGGCCGCTTCGAGCAGGCCCGGTGAAATCCAAGTCCAAAAATCAACCCAAACCGGTAGAAAAGGCCCTCCTCAAAGAACGGACCGTCCCCCAGCAACAGTCTGGAGTTTTGAAACACTTTGAATGTAACAACAAAGAAAAGGCCTGGCAGCTTGGATGCTTAACAAAACAAACAACAACAAAAACCCCCGGGGCTTTACAAAAACAATAGCTTAATCCAATCCTGTAGCAAAATCAACCAAAACTAGGAGGAAAAAGCAATACCGTTTGCAATACTGAAGAGCCAAGCCCTGTGAACCTGCAAGGGCCCCCTATCCTACAGTCAGTCTTAAGAGACCCTCACACCTGCAAAGTCAGCGCAGAATCTGAAACAATGGGGGTGGGCGAAGCAACTCTACCAGTCTGAAAAGACCCACCTGATCATTATTGTTAACTCAAGAAGGAGTTTAAACATTATTTAAAATCTATAAATGGATTCACTATTTTCTTAACATGTTTTTAATCCTCCAGATGGGCAGGGCTTCTGCTCCAAGGTTTCCTGAGCAGGGAACCCAGAACACCCAGAACACACCAGAACCAAGAATAGCGGGGCACCTGGGTGGCTCAATGGGTTAAAACTTCTGCCTTCGGCTGAGGTCATGATCCCAGTGTCCTGGGATCGAGCCCCGCATCGGGCTGTCTGCTCCGCGGAGAGCCTGCTTCCTCCTCTCTCTCTCTCTGCCTGCCTCTCTGCCTACTTGTGATTTCTATCTGTCAAATAAATAAATAAAATTTTAAAAGAAAAGAAAGAAAAAAAAGAACCGAGAATAGCTGGGGAGGGCCAGCGGTAGGCTCCTATCCCTGTGCGTGGGTGGTCTGGCACTCTAGCCAAGCTGCATCCCCAGAGACAGCTCCACAGCTGCCATATCCCACCCATACACCCTTCCCGGTAGAGCCCAGGCCCACGCTCTAGCTAGGAGGCCTAGAAAACACTGAAGATTGATTAGTTTCCCACAGGGGACAGTTTGAGCTGAAGATTCCACCCCCCAAAAAACTTTAAGAAACCTAGCAAACCGTTTTCCAGAACACACCCTTCATTCCTCCCTCTGACCCTCCTTTTTCTTCTTTCCTGACACCTCCTTACTCACCCCTATTTCCCTTTCTCCTCCTACCTCACCGTTTTCCTCACCTTTATTACTCTATGCTAGTAGTTTATCACTATGAGCAAATATTCAAAGTCCTACCGCTATCATGTATGTACAACAACCTTTCTAACTTTTAACCAGTGTGTTCAGGAAAGGGGGGGAGCAAATTTTTAAAAATCAGAAGCATTCCAGGAAATGAAAATGAGGAAGACATGCCCAAATAACCCTGAATAATCTAAGGTTGTCTTTTTTTCCTTTCTCTCTCTCTTTTTTTAAACAGCTCATCTTCTTGGCTCTCCTCCAGAGCTCTGTGGCAGCAGGCAGAAGTCTGGCAGTGTGGGAGGAGACAAACAGAAGCCCAGAAGCCATGGTAAGTATTACCAGGTATTGGTTCATCTCCACACAAGAGAGGGCCTGCAGATAGCTGCTACCTAGAGGACTCAGCCTAAATGTCTCCTGCACATCCAAGTGACTTACCACATGGTTTTCCCTATGGTTGATTTCCTTGATTCTGAAGATAGATAAACTTTAAGAAGAAAAATGGCACCCAATGGAAATTTGGTGTCTCGACTTCAGTAGAGCTCTGGGTGCTAACCATCCTCTTCCTTTGGATCTTTTGAGCCGGTCCTCTCTCTCACTTTTTCTTCTTCCTTTCAAACAGTTCCATATTCAGTCTCTCCCTCTGGCTCCTGTTCCTTCTCCTGTCTCCTAAGAGATGTTGTTCCCTGAAAAGTAATGAAGGACCACTTTCTGATTCCTCTCCACAGTCTCTTCGTTGCCAGTGTCAACAGCTCCCTTGCATCGCATGCATGCTCCTCTAAGCAGATTCCTGTCTTTGAGTCCCTGTCTTCGAGCTGCACTCCAGACATAAGCACACCATCATCATCCTATCAATACATGTTTTATGAATACTTAATTGCCAAGCAATAAGCTAAACCCTTTGTAGGCATTGTCTCATTTTAACCCTTACAGGGAGCTATAAGGAACAGAGACTTAAAGAAGCCAAATAAGTACAGTGCCCAAGATCACAGAGTGGGGTACAAAGTACAACAGGAACTCCAAGTCCTCCAAACTCCAAAGCCAGTATTCTTGACCAGAACAATATGACTGTCTCGCCAGGACTTTAAATTTACTATATCCCGCACCGAACTTCTTTACCCCCTCCCCGTTTGCTCTCCTCAAATGTCCCTGTTTATAATGGTGTTACCATTATCTTTCCTAACATAGAAACTCAAAACCTGGCACCATCTTCATTTTTCTCTTCACCCTCACATTAGATCAATTTCTAAGACCTAACAATTTCATGTATAGGATCTCTACCACCTCTTCTCTGCAGTCCCACACTTAGTTCCTGGATCCAAGTCCTCATTATTCCTCTCTTGGGCTGTTACCTTAACTCTGCAGTTTCTGGCTTGGAAAATACAATCACATTCACAGTAACTGTCCTCAAGAAAGAAAACCAAGACAGTAAGATATGCAATGAAACTAGTTTACTGATCACTCCATATTGTGACCTTTTACAACATTTATTGTCTCTACTTTGCATTTTGGAACTCAATCAAATAGTTTTGCTTTGTTATTTAACTGTCATATATGCAGATCTTTATACGCTTCAAGGAACCCAGTATGCCTTTGGTACCAAAGCAGGAGAGCCTGTGGGTCTTCTCTCTAGAGCACAGTCACAGGGACTTTGCAGTGCCCAGTCTGCCTCTTTTTGTTCCAGATTTTAAGTTCCTGGAAAAGAGACACGATTGTCCTGGCTTGGGTCCTGTGCTGACCCCTTGATCAATCAGCTTTGGCTAAGCAGCAGATCAGCCTTGTCTAAATACAGCAATGAGAGCCTCTCCTATAAATACGGCATGTTCCCAGAAAAGGAAAAGGCATACACCACTGTTTATTTGTTTATTCATTCATTCCATCAACAAATAGTTGAGCATTCTCTCCAAATATATGCAGGGTTTTTTGCACGTATGCAAAATGTTTAAAATATAACACTTCTCTCACACCATGAAACTCATAACATAAAAAGATAAGAAATCACCAGATAAAAAGCATAACAATATTCACCCATAAGAGACCCTCAATTCAATTATATATGATGGAAAATAATTCAGCACACCCTGCATGAGCCTGTGGTGGTAAAAGTAATCAGGAGTAATGTGTGCACGTCAACAAAACAAATTCACAACAGCACCACAAGGAATAGACAGATACAGAAAACAACCTCATGTCCATCAGGGATAGACTAGATCAACAAAGTGTAATGTACTCACCCAAATGAATACTTTACAGCAATGAGAATGCCCTACAAATATATACACCAATACTGGGGAAGCTCGCAAACAACATTAAGCAAAAGAAGCCAGACAGGAGGAAAGTACCTGGGCTGTGATTCCATTTATGCAGAGTATCAACACAGGCAAAACTAATCTACCCCAAGGAGCAGCGACCAGAAGAGAGTGTGAAAGGAGCTACGTGTGTGCTGGCCACGCTCTGTTTCTTGAGCTGCACGCTGCTTACACCTGTTATCAGTTTGTCAAAATTCATCAAGTTGTACACTTGTGTTAGTGTCCTTTTCTATATGTATATTATCCTTCAATAAAAAGATTTTTCAAGTAAGTAATTCAGTCCACAACATGGAGCCTTTAAGCACCTTGGAGCTTTGTCACTATGAATATCCTAGCGTTGCCAATACTGTCACCCTACCCCCACCATTACACCACCTCCTTAGAGACCCTTTGGAAATAGCCACCATTCTTATCTAAGAGCTTCAACCTTTCTAGCCCCAGCTGATCAGACTTCTTCTTATCTGGAAACTTGGGAGCAGGAGTCAGGTGATAAAAGTGCCTCATCTAATAAATTGTATGGATTTGGAGGAAAGGATCTCTGGACATGGGCACAGTGCTAAGCCAAGAATGCTGGTCTGCAGAAAATAGAGCCAACACACAGAGTGAAGCAAACAGTCCTGTGGGAGATGGAGAAGCCTCAGAGGTTGCGCACTCTCCAGCTCTGGTCATATATATCCCAGGTGTCACTGGGTATCCTTGGGATTGCTCACGTAGCCTTGCTATTGAAAAACAGAAAGAAAGAAAGGCAGGCAGAAAGGCCTTACTTATTTAAGCTAGTGCAAATACGTTTCTGTTTGTGGAATGTATTATCTCATTTAGTCCTAACAACACTACATAGTAAGTACCGTCACGATTCCCATTTCACAACTGAGAAAACGGAAGCCCAGAGAGGTTATGTAACTCGCCCAAATCACACAGCTGGTCAGTGGTGGTGCCAGGATCTGGACCCAAGTACTCTTGACTCCAAAGGCTGAAATCTTAACAACCATATTACACCACATTGCAAGAGAAATGCTGGAGATGGCAATGCAAATTGTATGTTGCATTAATGGATTGAACAAACAGAGGCATCTGATTCTGTTAAATGAGTTCAAATGGTACAAATAATTGAAAGATTGGCTGCTTAAGAAGTTGTTATTTCTTTCACAAGGGAATTATACTTTGAGTCATAGATGTTAGAGAAATAGAAAATGCATGGAGTGTGACAGATTATACTAATGAGACTGTGTTGTTACATCAGGAAATTTATTTTATAGATTTCAGGAAAGAACTCCCTTAGAAGATCCTCACTGATGACCTGTTTTTCCCAAAATGTAAATATCCAGGAGAAAGGGGCTTTACTCCTATAGAAGGAGAAATCGATAAAAGTTAACTTCAAGTCGTAGAGGGAGAGAGGCACCCGTGGTCACTTTCCATGATGATGGCTGCCAGACCCACAATCCACTCAGCAAGGCTTCCAGATCAATCACCAGCAAGCCACTGGTGACCCCCAGCAACCTTCAAAAGGTATGATTCAGGAATTATTGGTGAGTTTAAGTCAGATAAGAACTCGTCCTATCTGTAGTGCTTTGATTTTAAAGGAAAGTGCTGACAGCCACTATTCAAGATCTTTTCTAAATATAAATGATTGAGCAGTTTTGTGGCTTATAATTAGAACAATGCATGACAATTCCTAGATTAGAGTTCCAAGGTTACTCTTTTCTTTGGTCCATCAATGCCAAAAAGACAAAAGGTCATCTTCTGAGGCTCCATGGATGGCACTCACTAGCCTGCTAAGTGGCTCACTCTGAAAGTTCTGGCTTTGATGTTATCTTTTAAAAGAGGCTCTTTTTTATCTGGCAAAATCTGAATAGGACAGTTTGCAAATAATTTGTAGTAAGAATACTGAGTTAACATCACCTCTAAAACAGAGCACACATTACTGTCAAAAAAGGATTTGTTGGGGCACTTGGGTAGCTCAGTCAGTTAAGTGTCTGCCTTTGGCTCCAGGCATGATCCTGGGGTCCTGGGATTGAGCCCCATGTCTGGCTCCCTGCTTCCCTGCTCCACAGGGAGCCTGATTCTCCCTCTCTGCCCCACCCCCCATTCATGCTTGCTCTCTCTCTCTCTTTCAAATAAATAAATAAAATCTTTAAAAAAAAAAAAAAAAAGGATTTGTTAACTCCTTGCCTCATGTCATAGTACTCACTACCTTCTATGTGGCTGTGAAAAAGAAATTTTGTACTAGTTTCACATTCATTAGGATGCTTAGCCTGGTTCAAACCGGTTATCTACATAAGAAGTGTAATCTGTAATGACCAGTTAACATTTCAAAAATTAGCTGTCATCCCTAAAAATACAATGTATCTGCCTGTAAGGTCTCTTCTTCCTTCAAGTGCTGTCTCTTCTGTGACTTCTTATTCTCTCCCTACCATGTCAGCATAGCTTTGCAGGGGCAGTCATGTCTGATGATCAGTAAGTATCAAAATGCCATCAAAATTTCCTAAGCTTGTTCCTAGAAGTTCCAAGTAATGATACATATGTTCCCTGCCACAAAAATACAGGTTCCTAACATTTACTCTAAATTATGCTAGTGAGTGCAAAAATGTGCTCAGCTAAACACAGCATGCCTTAACATAGCATGTCTGAGTGTTTGCAGAATTTCGCACAATGAGAGCTGTAACCAGAAAAAAAGAAAAAAAATTAGGGAGAGCACTGACAGCTGAGTTCCAATGTCACACTATATGCAGCTCTATGACTTCAGGAATGTCCTTACACCAAAAAAGCTACCCATAGATTCAAAAAGGCTTGCTATGCTTTCACTTAAAAATACCTCAAGTAAACAAAGCATTCCAATTGAAAATTGGCAAAATGTCAAAGAAGTACTTACAGAACATCAATTAATTTCTTAGTTAGCCAATTTGGTTATAAAATCAAAATTGAAGGGCACTTGGGTGGCTTAGTGGGTTAAGCCTCTGCCTTCAGCTTAGGTCATGATCTCAGGGTCCTGGGATGGAGCCCTGCATCAGGCTCTCTGCTCAGCGGGGAGGCTGCCTCCCCCTCCCTCTCTGCCTACTTGTGATCTCTCTCTCTCTCTGTGTCAAATAAATAAATAAAATCTTAAAAAAAAAAAAATGAAACCAAATGAAAATGTGGTATTTCTAAAAAAAAAAAAAAAAAAGAAAAGAAAATGTGATAGTTCTACAAATCCATCAGTTCTGGGGGCCACAATTAACAATCCAAAGCTCACCTCTAATGGATAGTATCAGATACGTCGTATCTTTTAAGTAATCTCTACACCCAACATGGGCTTGAACCTACAACCTCCAGATCAAGAGTCACGTGCTATGCCAACTGAGCCAGTCAGCGCCCCCAGAAAGTTCATTTTCTGTAATAAGGGACACAAATAATAACATTGTTATTATTATAACATTATAAAGAAATACACACCTATAAAATGAAGAGGTGATTATTTAGAAAAAGGGTAAATGAGATAAATGATGCAAGTAATCAAAAAATACATTAATTATATGTAAAATATACTAAATATGAAAATATTTTAAAAGTTCAAACAGCACCATGCATTTCTATTACTTTTATGTACATTTAAATATGCTGTAATGATGTTCACTTTTTATATATTTCCTCTTTAATTAGCTTAAATAATAAACATCTAAATACCAGTAGGAATACAAATTAATAGCAAAAAACACAGAAACTGGTAAGTATTTGTCAGTTCTGTGGCTTCCAGCCTATGAGCAAAATTTTATAAAATTGCTATCTTTACGTATCAGCCATTTCAACAACTTCTTTTTGCTTTGTTGTGTTCATTCTCATCTCTAAAGGTACTAGAACATTCCATGTCTGTTCTCAGTGGTCCCTGAATGACAGTCTGTGGACCAAGATTAGATAAAATTTTTGTCAGTCCACAGTTCAATGAGAAAAGCAAAGGCAAGTTATTGAGCTTTTAATAAAGCTAAATTTACTCAATTTAAAGATTGTCCTTTATTTTGAGATTATGTCCCTTCCCCTTTCTTATGTTAAAATTCCTTCTTAGAAAATAAAAATGGTGGTAAATGGCAGCTTTTTAAAAATCTTCCCTACATGACAAAATCCTGAGACATACTTATTTTGGTGCCCCCCCCACTAATTATTTGTTATTTTACCAGTTCTAATATTAAATCCAGAAGTCAGATAACTATCTAACTATACCCCCTTCCTGGCATTTTAAGGTATCAGCCCACGCAGAGATACACACACACACACACACACACACACACACACAAAACGTTTTTGGAAAGACTTCTCTGGTAACCAGCCTCCAAAACATCCCCAGCAATCTCTAGCCCTAGTATTGACAGCCTCATGTAGTCCCTGTCCACACTGTACCACAGATGATCTCTGACCAACAGAACAATGCAGAAATGATGGTAAGTCACTCCTGAGATTAAGTTATATAAGGTATTTCAGCTTTCACTGTGGTGGGTTTCTTTCTTCGATCACTCGCTCTGAAAGAAGCTAGAGGCCATGTCATGAGCAACACTGTAGAGAGACCCATGTGGTAAGGAACTGAAGGTTCCTGCCAGCAACCATGTGAATGGGATTGGGAGCAGATCCTCCAGCCCCAGTCTGGCCTTCAAATGATGCAGCCCATGAAAGATCCTGAGCCAGAGCCAGCCAGCTGAGTTGCTCCCGAATTCTTGACCTACAGAAACTGAGAGATAATAACTAGTTATGTGTGTGTGTGTTTTTAAGATTTTATTTATTGATTTGACAGAGAGAGAGAGAAAGCACAAGTAAGCAGAGAGGCAAGCAGAGGGAGAGAAAGAAGCAGGCTCTCTGCTGACCAGGGAGCCCTATGCGGGGCTCAATCCCAGGACCCTGGAATCACAATCCGAGCCAAAGGCAGCCACCCAACCAACTGAGCCACCCAGGCACCCCACTAGTTGTGTTTTAAATCACTACATTTGAGGTCCTTTGTTAGGGGACAACAAACAACTAATGCAACTCCTTTGTCCTTTTTCAGCTGCAAGATGAACAGCTATCTAGGCCCAGAACAACGCTGAAACTGCATGTATGTATTCATGCCTGTGTTGGGGGGATAGAAAGGATCTGTGATCTCCATTATCCTGACTTTAGTTTACTTACACTGACTTTTCCCTTCTCTGTTGGTTTTTCTACTTTTCTCATATTGACCAGAGCACTCAGTAAACTCAATAATTCATCTCCAGCCTGAGAATCAATTCTACTCATTTGTAGGCTTAGTTTAAGGAATCATTCTATGTAAATATGGTATTTTATCATAGTTTAGAAACCTGGTAAATTTCTTTGTCAGAATCCCTCACCTTAGTTGTCAGATCTCTCCTAGACCCATTCCTACCTCAACAGAAAAGTACATCTCATATTCACTGAGAAAAGAGAAGCAACACACATAATCCCTTTAAGTTCTCTTCTCCCACATTTAAGCCATCTGTAAGTACTGAGTGAAAAGATTATTGTTTTAGCAGCTGATGCAAAGTTCCTCTCAGGGATAGACAATGCCTTCTAGAGGAATCTACCTCAATATTACACTTGTGGAGTATGGAAGAAGAAAGCTTGGCTTGTAATAAAACTGTGAAACAAAGAGATTGCTAAACAGATCTGCATTTTAAAAAAGAGGAAGACTATGAAGTCTGGAACAGGGCAAAGGGGAGAGGAAATGGGAGGAGTGAAAGGAGAGCTGGTGCTTAAATAATGGCGTGGGAGCTTGAAGCTTGGGGAGAGAGTTCCCGGGAAGGGGGAGCGGAAGTCATGTTTAAAATAGAATCTTCTATTACTGGACTTCACATTGTTTTGTGTTGCTAAGGATATAAAATCCCTGAAGCCTTCAGTAATATCTGACACATGCACAAATGCCTTTTGTGAGTGATTTGGGGGAAATCAAGGAAAAAGATGCAGAGGGGACAGGTCTGAGTTCTACAGCTGGGTCAGCCTGGAACCAAGGAATAGAAACAAGGAAACTGAATTACAAGTGAGATCAAGAATTTAGTGGAAGCAGAAACTCAAAAGCCAAAGAAACCGCATTATGAACTTCCAGAAATTAACAAAAATCTTGGAGAAGACACTGACCTTTCGAAGGAAGTCTCAAAGTGGAATGGGAACTTTTTTAAGTAAGCCAATTTTTCCTCAAATCTCAAAAAAAAAAATCTACCTTAGCTGACATCTGGTCCATATTCATGGATTCTTCTCTCATCTGTTCTGGCCTTTGACGAAAAAGAGGTGTCCAAAAGTGGGCACTCTGTTTTTTAACATGATCTGATATTCCTACTTTCTGTGACCTTGCTCCATCAATCATTCCCTTTATACATATAGTCAATATTCTCCTCGCTACTGGGATTTCCCCCACTGCTTATACACAGGCTCCGGCCCCAACTACCACCATCTTGCAACCCCAGATTTGAACTCTGAAAGATTTAGATTTTGAATCCTTGATCTACTGTTAGAAGTATAAACCTTGGGCTTATTCCTTAACCTCTATAAATTATCTTGGCTACAATTTCCTCATAACAAAATGGGGATAATAATAGCATATACCTCATAGAGGTTATGGGTTAACTTGGTTAATGAGAGTAAATTATCAGCCCAGTGCCTGGCCAATAGTAAGCTCTCTTACATAACTGCTGTCATCATCATCATTCACCAGAATTCTCAAGAGTCATCTCTACTCTATGCCCACTCCTCTCCCACCACTCACTCTGTAACATCCAGAAGGCTGACTTCCGCCAAGCTACTAAAATTGCTCTCATTATGGTAACCAAAGACTTCCTCATTGAGTAAATGCCAATGAATCTTTTAGGCCTCCCTTTGCAATTCCTCTTCAGTACTTGGTAGTTCTCATCACCCAGCTTCTTAAAATGGTCCAATCCTGGCTTCTCATCACATCACTCTCTCACTACACTTTCTCTTTTCTCCCACTGACTCTTCTTTCCCCACCACTTTTAAATGAAGGTGTACCAAGAATTCCGCCCCTCACCATCTTCTGTTTGCATTCAGCACTCTCCTGGCTATATGCGTTCACGACTTAAGCAGCCACATTTCTACCCTAATCAAGACCCTCCCAAGCTCTTGAGCCAAACTGCCCACTAAGTATCTTGCCCTAAGTATTTCATATACCCAGCCACCCAAACCACATTTATAGCTACTGTTAACACAATCACCATTTTCTCTGACCTCCCCAGTTCTTTCCCTTCCCTAGTAGTCATTTTCATGACTAACACCAGCTGGGATCCTTCTTGTCTCCATTCCTCAGGATCTCACTGTAGTTCTGAGTGAGCCTTAGAGTCACATGGGCCTGGGTCCAAATATTAACTACAATAGTTCTGGGCCAAATTACTTAACCTCTCTGACCTCTGGTTTTTGTGATAGTGAAATGAGATATCACATGCAAAATGGCCAGCGCACAGTAGGAATTCAGCAAACATTCCCCTCCACCCCTTCCTTCGGGTCTCTTCACCAGCTGCTTCAGTGCATTACCCTCCTATTTTGTTTCTCTTGCCCCTTCCTCCTCCACAGTGCCCTAGAGTTAATCTTCCTAAAGAAAATAAATGTGATACTACTATCTCTTTGCTTAAAAAATCTTCAACATTTTCTTTTTTCTTATGGAACAAAGTCCAAATTCCTTAACATGGTAACTTCCAACTGGCTTTCTTGTCCCTTCTCCTTCAGACCAGTTACTCTAAGATATTGGAGAGTCACCAACTATTTCATGTACATACTGGTTTACATCTCTGCACATTCGGAGCCCTCTGGCTATAATTCCCTTCCCATGCCCAAGTTCTTCTGTCCAACAGGCAAGCTTCTTCACCCCCTTCAAGACCTACCCGAAAAGCTGTCAATTATATGACAACAAAAGCTCAGTCACCAAAGACAGAAGTTTCTACAAAGCAAAGAATCAATAAAATGAAAAGGCAATCTACAGGTTAGGAGAAAATATTTGCAAACCATATAACTGATAAGTGTTAATATCTAAAATATATAAAGAACACCTGTAACTCAGTGGGGGGGGAGGCGGGGAAACAAAACAACCCAATTAAAAACTGAGAATAATCGTGAACAGACATTTTTCCAAAGATGATATACAAATGGTCAGCAAGTACAAAAAAGGTGCTCACCATCACTAATCATTGAGGAAATGCTTATCAAAACCATAATGAGATATCACCTCATACTTGCTAGGATCACTATTATCAAAAAGATAAGAGATAACAAGTTGTTGGCAAGGTGTAGAGAAACGGGAACCTTTGTACACTGTTGGTGGTAATATAATTTTGGGGTACAGACATTTTGGAAAGCAGTATGGAGGTTGCCACTCCCCACTCAAAAGAACTATTCCTTAGAAACAAAACTACCGGGAAGCCTGGGTAGCTCAGTCGGTTAAGTGTCCAACTCTTGATCTCAGCTCAGGTCTTGATCTCAGGGTTGTGAGTTCAAGCCCTGTGTTGGGCTCCATGCTCGGTGTGGAGCCTACTTTAAAGAAATTATTCAGTTAAATCGAATCAAAAATCAAATTAAATTTAAAAAATCAGAACTACCGCAGGATCCAGCAATGCCTAGTCTGGGTATATATCCAAAAGAACTGAAGTGCAGGTACCTAGAAGAGATATCTGCACTCCCATGCTCATGGCAGCATTACTCACAATAGCCAAGATAGGGGGAAAACCTTAATTATCCATCCATGAACAAATGCATTAAAAAGTAGAGATGTATATATATGCCACAGTTGTATTATATGTGTGTCTATGTGTATACACACACACATACACACACACAGACATGCACAAACAATAAAATATTATTCAGCCTTAAAAAAGAAAGAAATCCTGCCATTTGTGACAACCAGGATGAACCTGAAGGACATTAAACTGAGTGAAATAAGCCAGATGCAGAAAGAAAAACACTGCATGACCTTACTTACATGTAGAATCTAAACAAGTCAAATACATAGAAGCAGAGAGTAGAATGGTGGCTGCCAGGGGTGCTAGGGGTGGAGGAAGTGGAGAGATGTTGGTCAAAGGCCACAAAGTTGCAGTTATGCAAGAGGAATAAGTGTACAGATGTAATGTACAGCATAATGACTATAGTCAATAATACTGGATGTGAATACTGGAAATTTGCTAACAGGTTAGATTTTTTTTTTAATATTTTATTTATTTATTTGACAGAGAGAGATCACAGTAGACAGAGAGGCAGGCAGAGAGAGAAAGAGGGAAGCAGGCTCCCTGCTGAGCAGAGAGCCCGATGCGGGACTCGATCCTGGGACCCTGAGATCATGACCTGAGCCAAAGGCAGCGGCTTAATCCACTGAGCCACCCAGGTGCCCCGCTAACAGGTTAGATTTGAGGCGCTGTCACCACAAAAAAGAAAAAAATGGTAACTCTTTTCAGGTGAAGAAGTGGATCTGTTAATTAGCCTGACTGCAATAATCCTTTTACTATGAATATACACACAAAATCATGTTATATACCTTAAATGTATAAGTTTTTAAATCTAAGCTGTCATTACAAAGGTGACACTTTTTCTTTACTGGTTCAGAATTTTAAAAAACAACAACAACAAACACAACTATTCTAGGGGGTGGGTGGCTGGCTCCCTTGGTGGAGCACGTGACTCTTGATTTTGGGATTGTGAGTTAGCCCCATATTGGGTGTAGAGCTTACTTTAAAAAAAAAAAAAAAACTATTCTGTACACACAACACACACACACAAACACACACCAAACACACAAAAAGGGAGAAGGAGAGAGGAAGAAAGAATGATAATGTGGATGTAGCACATGTCAAAAATTGGTGAATCTGGGTAAGAATCATTTGGAATGGGGGTGCCTGGGTGGTTCAGTCGTTGGGCGTCTGCCTTTGGCTCAAGTCATGATCCCACAGTCCTGGGATCAAGCCCCACACCAGGCTCCCTGCTCAGCTGGAAGCCTGCTTCTCCCTCTTCCACTCCCCCTGCTTGTGTTCCCTCTCTCGCTGTGTCTCTCTCTGTCAAATAAATAAATAAAATCTTAGGGAAAAAAAAAATCACTTGGAACTTACAAAAAAGTTGCAAAACTCTATATAATTCTGGCTTTTATGTAAGTTTGAAATTATTTCAAAAGAGAAAAAGAAGAAATCATGAAGTAATCTAACCAGGCGGTAACAATCAAACAAACCCAAGTTGAGGAACATTTCACCAAACAACTGGCCTAGATTCTAAAAATGTCAATGTTGTGAAAAAAGAGAGGAAGCCAAGAGGGAAGGAGGGAGGTGGGGGCTGGGCTGAGGAAATACCAGAGATCAAAGGAGACTAAAGAAACATGACAACGAAATGCAATGTGTAACCCCGGGTTGGATGTTAAATTGGAAAAAAAATTGCTAAAAAACACATTATAGAAACAGGTGGTGAAACTTGAAAATGGACTGTTTATTATAGAATAGCATTATAGTAATATTAAATTTCCTGAATTTAAAAATTGCACTGTATGAGTATGTAAGAGAATGTTCTTGTTCTTAAGAGATATATCCTGAGGGATTTAGGGAGAATTTATGGTAATGTCTGCAACTTTATTTTGTTTCAGCAAAATTCATAGTAACAACTAAAATGCAAGTATTGAAAGAGAGTGTAGCAAAATGTTAACAACTGGTGAATTTGAGTTAATGTTCCCTTTCTTACAACTTTTCCATGTTTGAATTTTTTTTTCAAAATAAACAGTTTTTTAAAAAGCTATCTTATTTTAAAAAGCTATCTTATTTAAAATCTTTTCCCCCTCTCCCAGATAGAATTGATGCTGCCTCCTCTAAGCTGCTATAAATGTTTTAATTTTGACTTGAAAATACTCAGATTGGGTTGTAATTATTTATATAGGCATTTGGCTTATTCCATTAGATTGAGAGCTTCTTGGGGCAGGAACTAAAATTGCCTTTTGGCCCGGCTAGCTCAGTCGGTAGAGCATGAGACTCTTAAAATTGCCTTTTGGAAATTAAAAATGGCAGAAGTATTCTAATTCAGGGCCATTTTATTTGCTGGCATGGTATTAGTAGAGTACTCTAACACTATATTTAGCTCAGGGCCAAACACGGCTGGACATTCCTGAGTGGAGAACCAGAACAGAGCATAGGAAAGTGCTGGAGTTCATCTACAACATAAATCCCTTTATGGAGACTTCTGCTGGCTGAGCTGGGCAGCCCTCTTGTCCCAGGCAGATACACCAGGGTGCTCTATGTTTGAGGTAGAGTCCCATGAAAGTGGAGCCAGATTGCCCCTAATACCTGGAACACACCCACCCACATATCTGCCTTACCACTTCCAACACGTGTGTAACAAGAGAGCAGCCCCATCCTCAGCTGGCCATGGGGCTAATTATAAAACCCATGCATCAGAGGATCAAACTATTGGAGAGGGGAGACCATGCTTCTCCCATCTCCCCAGTGCTTGCTTTGATCAAGAATATAGGAAACTGTCTTTCTCCATAGTACAAAGAGGAGAGCTTCTAACCTTCTCTCTGCCCACTTCCCTTACTTGCTCAAGGAAAACACAAATTACTTCTATGATGGACGAGACCGTGTACAGGGTCATTATGCACACACTACCCAAGGGCCATGTGTTCTCTCCTCATGCAGTGGCAGGTAAAGCCGGTTCCAATGACCTTGCCTATGTCCAGGGGGACAGTTCAGGTCCTGGAGGAAGAAACAAGAAGCCAGTGTTGGCCTCGGGTGCAAGCCACATTGTCCAAACCAGCTTTAGCAACATGAAAGGTGGTATTTCAGTCCCAGCCTGTTTCTTCTAACTGTATCATTTTGGTTGATATAGCACTTAGAAAAGAAAGGGGCATGAAGGTCCTCTCTGAATCCCTACAGTATTTTACTAATCTTTGGATCTCAGTGGTGGCTTGTTTTATGAGAAGCCCTCAATAAATCGTTGTTGTCTAGAACTCAGACAATGTGACACGCACGCAGGCATATGACGGCTCACAGCTATCCTTGTGGTGGGGGTTGTGTTTTTCATCGTACAAAGTGGTTTTTGAAGCTTTTCTAGTTTGAGGGCTCGGAGGCTACAAGGAAGCAGGCTTTCGTCAGTAGAAGAGAGACAGCTGCGTCTCTCTGCTTCACTGTGATTGCAGTACCGGGCTGTGATAGCCCAGGGGAGCTGTCAAGCAGCTCTTGATGGCAATTCTAGCAAGAAGGTGGTAGAAACCCAATTTTAGCAATAATGATCAAACAGGTTTTGAAATTTTCCTTTATCCTTGAAACGCCTTGTGTTGCTGAAAGTCTATTCATTACTGATCATTCATCTGTAGCAAGTCATCTCTTTATGTATCCGTGCACGGAAGTGACAGTGCAGGGAGGATTTTGACAGAGAGATAAAGGCTCCTAGGCATGGTGGGGGAGCCAGAAAGGCAAAAGTGAACAGCAGCTCTAGGAGGCAGGTGATGGAAACACAACAGAGGAAGGAGAAGCCACGAGAAAGTCCTCTTACTTGAAGGGGGCTTTGGTTTTAAAAGTGGACACCACAGTCCTTTAATATGCTTACTGGGACCGTCTCTGGTACCTCCATCTTCTTTTGGGTTCACTCCCCTGATCTCATCCACGAATCACTGCTTTTCTCTCCAGAATGTCCAACTTCTCCCATCTCTCGCCTCAACTTATAAATGTGCCCAAGGTTCTTACATCCCCAGAAGTCTCATACCCTCCAATGACCACTCTCTTGCCTCCTCACTGTGCATTCTAGTGCCCCCCCAAAGCTTGGCTTGTGGCCAGCAGCATCAACAATGCATGGAAGGACATTCAAGGTTCGATCCTCAGGCCCACCCCAGACCTACTGACTCAGAATCCCCACAGGTGTGGGTGCAAGATCTTGTGCTTTACGTTGAGGCTCTCCAGGCGATTCTGAGGCACACCTGAGTTTGTGAAGTGCTTGCTGCCGGTCTGCCATGGCTCTGCTTCCTCACCATTTGGGGACGCCTTCTTCTGTCCCTTCAAAGTTTTTCTCCAAGGCTCTGTCCTGGTCTCTTCTTTTCTTGAGTTATATCCTTTCTCTTAGTGATCTCAGCCATCTGAAGAGTGATTTAGTTATTTGAACACAGGTGTGCATAAACTTGAGAATTATTCCATCCCTGGCCTCCTCTCTGAGCCTCCATCATGTCCAGCTGCCTTCTGGACCTTTCTACCAAAATGCGGCACTGTTTTCTAAACTTGGTCTGTCTAAAACAAACCCAGTATCTCCTCCTACACCCACTCTGCATCTGTTTTAACACACTGGGTTGTAGGGTAGCACTACCACCCACGTAGTCACCTTGAACTCCTCAGCAGCCTGCTTCCTTTCACCCACCCCTGGCCGGTCTCCAAGCACAGCTCCACACCCACCACTTCCCCAGCCTGCACCCTGTCAATGCCCATCTTCACAAATCAGTCCAACCCATCACCTCACTTAAATCCCTTTCATGAATCCTGACTGTTTATCTAATAACTTCTAAGCCCCTTACCCTGGCCTCATCTCCAAACATACATCCCATCCATTCTCCCCTTCATCAACACACAAGTATTTCAGTAATAGTAAATGACCCCTTGTTTTTGGAATGGCCTGTGCTGCTTCACAAGCTTGTGTCTTGGCACCTACTGGTACCTGATTCTGATATACCCTTCCTTCTGTATGTCTTCCCACCTCACCTGATCTTCCTGGCAAACTCCTATTCAACCCCTAAAACCCCATTCCAAGGTCAAATCCTCTGTGAATTCTTCCTTACACTATATATAGAGTACTTACTAATGTGTGTCCCCTCAATAAGACTAGATCACCTTGATGGCTGGAAGCCTGTCTTATTTGCCTTTGTATAAATAGCACCAAGCTCATGCTCTAATATCGAGAGTGTTTTAAAGATTTTTTTTAAAATTTATTTAACAGACAGAGGCCACAAGCAGGCAGAGAGGCAGGCAGAGAGAGAGGGGGAAGCAGGCTCCCTGCTCAGCAGAGAGCCCGATGCGGGGCTCCATCCCAGGACCCTGGGACCATGACCCGAGCCGAAGGCAGAGGCTTAACCCACTGAGCCACCCAGGCGCCCCTTGAGAGTGTTTTAAAAAACATTTTTTTTCTCCCTTAGGTTGATTCATTCACCCCAAAAAAATCCACTGAACAGGGGCGCCTGGGTGGCTCAGTGGGTTAAGCCTCTGTCTCTCTGCCTGCTTGTGATCTCTGTTAAATAAATAAATAAAAATCTTTAAAAAAAAAAATCCACTGAACATATATCATTCAAGGAGCACCATGGATACAATGGGCAAGACAAAAACTCTCGGCCCTCTAAGAATTTATCATCCAGTAAGGAAGCTAACAAGTAAGCCAATAATTTTAACAGTGTACTCAGTGCTACACATGAGGGATAAGCTTAGGGAGTTATGTGGGATGACACCTAAATTAGTCTTGAGGTAATCTTATTGTATGCCCTTGGTAATACAGGCAGTCTTCGGATCTGCAAGGAAAAATGATCATATATATTTTTAAAAGAATATCACAGTATCAAATTGTTAATGTTCCTGCCAATAACAGGCATATTTGTCCTTCTTGAGTAGATCTCCCTCCTTCTGCTTAAGTCTGAAGAGGGAAGACGTGAAAATAACTCTCCACATGCTTTTCTTGTTGGCAGCTGCCATGCAGGTGAACGAGAGCCCCTCAACAGCTTTTCTTTCCAATAGGACTGAAGAAGCAGGAAGACCTCTGGTGGTTGACTGACACTGTGCGTCCCATCACTACCCACCCCCACCCTCACCGTTTCATGAGCTTCTTGAACCTAACCTTAAGAAGCTCTGTCAGCTGGCAGAGAGGTAAGACAATGCTAAAAAGGCATAACGTCAACAACAAATCCGCCTGCGTATGTCTCTTCTCCCTCATCCATTCCCCACCATTTGAGCCACAGGAAGTGTAACCTGTGTTTCGTGACTAAAGGACATCAAGCTATGACAAATTCTATTTGTGGATGATCCTGCCTTCTTCAAACTGACAGCCAATAAAAACATATGAAAGAACAACATATCAATAAACTGAGCAAGGCTTATATTCACCATACAGTCATGACAGTATCTGCTTCGTGGGCGCCTCGGTGGCTCAATGGGTTAAGCGTCTGCCTTCGGGTCAGGTCATGACTCCAGGGTCCTGAGATCGAGCCCTGCATCAGGCTCGCAGCTCAGTGGGGGAAGCCTGTTTCTCTCTCTTCTACTCCCCCTGCTCGTCTTCCTGCTCTCGCTGTTTCTCTCTCTCTCTCTCTCTCTGTCAAATAAATAAATAAAATCTTTTTTTTAATGAGGAAAAATGTTTTCTGTATAGTTTTGGAATTCTTTAGAGTGATGGTTTACATACCTGGCTAATGGTTATGGTTGCCTTTCTTTCTTTTTGCTCAAATTCAAGATATACACATCACCACCAAGCATTAATTGCCAACATTCTAGATCAGCAGTTCTCAAATCTGAGCATGCATCAGAATCACCCAGAAGGCTTATTAAAATGCAAACTCCTGGGTCCCATCCCTAGAGCTTCTGACTCAGGGGATGGGACCAAAGATTTTCTAGTTCCCAAAAACTCCCAGGCGATGCTCCTTCTGCTGCTGACCCAGGGACTACACTTCAAGAACCAGTAAAGTCAAGGGTATAACTGTCAGCTGTACCCGACAATCTTTACCACCATGAAGACAGATGAATCTGATGTGCCTCAAGAAAACCGTATTGTAAGAAAAGCAAATAATCGCTCTAATTATACATTTTTTAATGATTGTATTTATTTACCTCAGAGGGAGAGAGTGCAGCATGAGGAGGGGTGCAGAGGGAGAAGCAGATCCCTGCTGAGCAGGGAGCCCAACAAGGGACCTGATCTCATGACCCTGGGATCATGGCCTGACCCAAAGGCAGACACTTAACCGACTGAGCTACCCAGGTGCTCCTACGATCAGACATTTTAACAGCCTCTGCCTACTCCATGCTACTTAAGGGAGGAAAACATCATCTGGTATTAGCAAAGCTAAGTGTTGGAAAGGCAAGAGGAACACAGGTTCCAACACTCCCAATTCTATTCTCTTCCAAAAAACAATTACAGCAAAGGCAGAATATACCTATAAGAAAGAAATCACTCCCAGAGGATCCCATTCTCCTGAGGTTTCCTTCTTCTCACAGAGTGGTGCTAGTGAAAAGAAGAATTTTGGTAACTACTCCTTTTATCCTCATTTAGTGACTGATGTGTTAACATCAGGTGAGTTTAAGCAAAGGGTCCAACTAACATTTAAAGCAGGTGCTATGGTGCTCTCAGGAAAGAATTAAGGATTTGCTGTCACACTATTCACTCCTTTATGTTTCCAAAAGTTGAAGGGACTATCCAAAATGCCAATGTAATAAAGAGGAGGAGGCATTTGTGATGGTTAATTTTATGTGTCACTTTGACTGGGCCTGGGGGAGGGAGTTGGTGGGGGGTGGGGTAGGGCCCAGATGTCTGAACATGATTCCAGGTGTCTCTCTGATGGTCTTTTTGGAGGAAATTAACGTTTGAATCAGTAGACTGAGTCAAACAGCCTGCCCTCCCCAATGTGGGTGAGCCTCAGCTGAAGGCCTGAACAGAACAAAATGGGTGAGTTAAGAAAGACCTCTTCCTTCCTGACTGCCTTGAGCTGGGACCTGGGTCTTTTTCCTGCCCTCAGACTCAAACTGAAACATTGGCTCTTTTGGGTCTCAAGCTTGATGGCTTCTGGACTAGAACTTACACCATCAGGTCTCCTGGGTCTTTGGCTTGCTGCCTGAAGATCTTAGGACTTGTCAGCCCCTATTACTGCATGAGCCCATGCCTTACAATAAATCTCTCTCTCTCTCTCTAAATATATATATATATCAAACACACACAAACACACACTTCCTGTTGATTCTGTTTCTCCAAAGAACCCTGACTAATACAGCACTGGACAAAAATGTCTTTCTAAATCATGGGTTTTCCGCTTTAATTTCTAGTTCACTAAAAATCAGCGCCATTCCCAGCAACCTCTACCGAAGTCCCTTTATAAAGGATGTCTGAATCTTGACATTTCCATAGAGGTGATACTGCTTCAGTGACTCACTGGTGATCTCAGCCCTGTTGTGCTGTCAGCCCTGGAAGTGACATCAAGGTTGGGACCTGCTGAAAGGGGAACATGGGCTCATTTAAGATACCCACTGGAAGAAGCTGGCTAGTGTAGAGTTTCCTTTGTTACTACCAGAGAGTAGAGAAATTAGAGAAGCGATGTCAAAGGCAGAAATAATATTTTCAGTCACAATCATTTGCAAGGATCCTGTTCCATTTCTGTGGATGCACGTGCATGTGCACACACGCGCGCGCACACTCACACACACACACACACACACTCTCTCTCTCTCTCCTTTTCAAACTTCTGAAAGCTTTTACTTGTACTTTTCAAAGTAAAGAAGCCATGGAGGACAAATCAATTCATTAAAAAGAGTACCACCATTTTGCTGGAGATGGCAACTTGAAGAGAAGCATTGGATAGGCATGAAAGAGCAGATAAGCTACATTAACACTCCACTCTAGGTACTGACATAGTAATTATGCCATAAACAAGAATGTTCCAATGGCCTTGGTATGCAACACTGTTGGAATAAAGTTAGGATGCTTTCCTTACAGCTACCACCGTGAATACCACTAGAATACCACTCAGATTAAGACTGCTTCCACTGAGGGGCACCTAAGTGGCTCAGATGGTTAAGTGTCTGCCTTTGGCTCAGGTCATGGTCCCCAGGGACCTTGGATCAAGCCTTACATCAGGCTCCCTGCTTGGCAGAGAGCCTGCTTTTCCCTCTACTTCTACTTGTGCTCTCTTGCTCTGTCAAATAAATAAATAAAATCTTTTTTAAAAAAATTGGTTCCATTCAGCATTTCACAGCAAACAGGACTACTCTATAGGTTACTGGTATCTAGTAGATATTCACCAATCTGCCAGGCCTAGGAAAATTTGTATATTAGTCATGATATAGGGAATATTGTTGGGGCTGCTTGAGGAGATCCAGATGATGTGAGTAGTATTATTTTGGGTCAAATAATACTAAGATTAGGGGTACCTGGGTGTCTGGTCGTGAGATCAAGCCCCTCATCAGGCTCCATGCTGGATGTGGAGCCTGCCTAAGATTCTCTCTTCCTTTCTGTCCCTCTTCCTGTCCCTCTCTTAAAAAAAAAAAAAAAAAAAAAAAAAAAAAAAATGGGGCACCTGGGTGGCTCAATGGGTTGAGCCTCTGACTTCAGCTCAAATCGTGGTCTCAGGGTCCTGGGATCAAGCCCCACATCGGGCTCTCTGCTCAGCAGGGAGCCTGCTTCCCCTCTCTCTCTCTGCTTGCCTCTCTGCCTACTTGTGATCTCTGTTTCTCTGTGTCAAATAAATAAATAAAATCTTTAAAAAAATAAAAACTAAAAAAAAAAAAATTAATGGTAGTTTCCACGTAATGAACAGTGATAATTACATTAATAGTTAACTCTAAGAAGGTATTTTTAAGTGACCTGTTCAAATTCATACAGCTAATAAGTAGCAAAGATCTGACCCTAAGTGCTTCTAATTCCAAAGCGTATTCCCTTTTTTTAAATGATTTTATTTATTTATTTGAGAGAGAGAGAGAACAAGAGTGGGGGTAGGAGGTAGGGGTAAGGAGAAGCAGACTCCCTGCTGAGCAGGGAGCCAGACATGGGGCTTGAACCCAGGACCCTGGGATCACGACCTGAGCTGAAGGCAGCCAGTTAAAAGACTAAGCCACCCAGGTCCCCCCTCAAAGCATGTTTGCTTAACCATGATTCATTTCTGCCTTCCAGAGGAATGACTAATCTTTAAGGAAATGTCACCAATCAAATATACATAAATAAATAAGAATGAGGTATCACATTACATCTAGGCTATTTATCCACTTAGGGTGATAGCCACTTGGTCAGGAGGCCAAGAATCCCAGTACTAAATAGAAATATTCTCAGTACCTATACACAGAATGAGGAAGGGGCTGACGAGGATCCCTTTTTTTGACCACACTTTGGTCCCGCTCTTCTGAGCTCTCATCTTGACCAGGCTGTGTCCCAGTCCTCAGCCTGCTTATAACCAGTTCCACACAATCCTGCTAAGCCAGTTTAGCAAGAATCCCCCAACCCTTAGTATCTGCCCAAGTTCCTCTTAGGAATTTTCCATCCATTGATGCCTCTCATCCTTCCTGTTGGCTATAACCCCCCCACCCGACCCACACTATTCCTGTGTATTCAGAGTTGAATCCATCTCTCACCCCTAGCCTAAGTCTTGACCCCTAATGCATTAGTACTGAATTAAGTCTTCCTTGCTGATTTAAATTTGTCTGATACAATTTTCCTTTGACAGGGCAAAGGAGGAGCTGGGAGTACAATCATATTCCCTCATCCTTGCAAACACAGAATATTCGACAAACCTCCCAAGTCCAGCCTGCCTAGAGAATTGTCCAGAATTCTTGGCTGTGAGAACCTTCCTGCGAGCTAAGAAGATAAGCCAAAAAGTGGGAAGAAAGGGAAGAGAGAACCAGGCTTAAGGAAGAAATGAGACTTCCAGTCTAAACCAAGAACTGGGTACAGGAACCCTCTCCTCTCCCATCCAAAATCCCATTGAAAGATGTTTTGCCAGAAAGATTTTTTGAGAAAGAATGAATAACAGAAGTACAAAAATAAGAAAGGTAGCCCATCAGAGGACCAGAAAGCCTGCGAACATAGAAGCATAGAGAATATATAGGGCATAGAGAGCATCAGAATGGGGTTAACAAAGACAGCTGAAACACCTCAGGGGACCACAGGTCTTGAAAATTAGTTCCACAGAAACTTTAAACTGGGTGGCAACCCGAAGTACAGAAGTGCCCCACAGACAATCATTAGGATAATTTGTTAGCAAGCAGCATTCGGAGCCACTGGGGAAGCTGGGAATTCCGGTGTTCTCCACCTAAACAAATTTAGCTTTTGCCTTCCAACTACACATGGAAAACAGATCAAGAAAAGAACAAAAAAAGAGCACTTGGTAATTAAAGTATAATTACAGGGGGTAGGAAATCCAATAGAAGGAATGAATTCATTAGAATGCACACAGGCAAGGACTCAATCTGTGAACTGGATGTAAGGGAGAACTTTCAGATTAAGGAGCAAATAGACCAAATTGTGGAAATAAGAGACCAAAGATAAGGCTCATGGATGATAGATTCAGGTAGCCCAATATTCCTTCAATAGGAATTCCAAATTGAGAAAAAGAAATAAGGAAAGGGAAGAAGGTCATCAAAGATATTAGAGAAAATATCTCTGAGCTGAAGACAGACCCAAGTCTTCAGATTAAAAGCCCAATGAGCACTGCGCAGAGTGAACAAACAAATACTCAACTTATTGACCTTGCTAGGAAAGTTCAAACTTCAAGAAATTTTAAGGGACACCTGGGTGGCTCAGTCAGTTGAGCGTCTGCCTTCAGCTCAGGTCATGATCCCAGGGTCCTAGAGTCGAGTCGGTGTCAGGCTCCCTGCTCAGCAGGAAGTCTGCTTCTCCCTTTCCCATTCCCCCTGCTTGTTTTCTCTCTCTCAAATAAATAAAAAATATTAAAAAAAAGAAATTTCAAAATTTTCCAATGAGGAGGGAAAACGTACACGAAGAGGAAAGAGAATTAAACTAGCAAACTTCATCAACAATATGAGTTGCCTGAAGACAATGGAAGAATATCTTCAAACTCTTGAGAGAAAGACTACTTGGAGCTCTGAATTCTGTGGTTAAAAAATCATTCAAAATACATTCAGGTCTATAAACACTCATCGTATCTGAAAAAATTACTTCAGGTGTTTGCTCACACAAAACGAAACAAATCTAAGAGAGAGGGTGACATGGGTTTCAGAATGAAATCACAGCAGGCGATTTTAGCCGTATTCTTCTGTGGGTTATTTGTTCTTTCTTTCCACCCTGGTGCTCGCTGAGAGATTAGTTACCAAACTCAAACTTGGACTTTGGCCTTACTCTTTAATCAGTTCAACCCTATACAGATTCTCCCCACTTTTGGTGCTGGCATACTATAAAATCCTAATTATCAGAGGACTCTCTGGAAAATTGAACTTTTCTTGCTAATGCCTTAAAAATTCTGGTTCTCTTTCAGTTGTGAGTAAATTTTTAAAAAGTTTTGAATGTATCTGTCCTCTCGTTTGCCAAAGTAAACACACAGTGAACAAAACGCTACTTGTTCCTCAATTCAGGATCATATACTCCTGTGGAACAGGTCACCATTCCCCAGAACCAAAACGTTTGCCCGAAGACCCAGAAAAACAATCAAGTGACATGCCCGCCAGGCCCATAGCCACTTAATGGCAGATTCTGGGTGAGACCCTCCTATTCTGACTCCTGGTGTTATGGACTGAAGTTTGCCACCACCACCAGCCCCCACACACCACCAAATGCATCTGTTGAAACTCTAACCCCCAACGTGACTGTAGTTGGACACAGGGCTTCTAAGAGGTCATTTAGGTTAAATGAAGTCATAAAAGTGGACTCCTCAGGGTGCCTGGGTGACTCAGCTGGTTGAACATCCGACTCTTGGTTTCAGCTCAGATTACAATCTCATGGGTCTTGGGATCGAGCCCCGTGACCCGCTCTGTGCTCAGCATGGAATATGTTTGAGATTCTCCCTCTTCCTCTGCCTCTCTCTCTCTCAAGTAAAGAAATAAAGAAATCATTTTTTTTTTTAAAGAAATAAAATCTTTAAAAAACAAAAAAAAGTGGGATCCTTATCAGATGTAAGGACCGGTGCCCTTACAGAAAGAGGAAAAAAGATCTCAATCTCTCCCTCCACATACACACACACTGAGGAACGGCCAGATAAACCCACAAGGTGAAGGGGGTGCCTGCAAGCCTGGAGGACAGCTCTTACTGGAACCGAAGCGTGCTGGCACCTTGATCTCGGACTTCCAGCCTCCAGAATTACAAAAAAATAGATTTTCTGTTGTTGAAGCCACCTAAGCAGACCACTACTGCCCGCGTGTTTGTGTTCCTCCAGATTCATGCATTGAAACGTCATCGCCAGTGGGATGGTATGAGGAGGTGGAAACTTTTGACGGGTGAAGCCCTCTATGAGCCGGCGGTTAGGGCCCTTATGAAAAGATCTGAGAAAGATCCCTGACTCCCTTTCTGCTGTGAGGTTACAGCATCCATGAGGAAGCAGACTCTCACCAGAGAGAGGCCCCTGCCTCAATCTTGGACTTTCCAGCCTCCAGAACTGAGGAATAAATGCTTGCTATTCCTAAGCCACCCAGTCTATCTTGTTCTCTTACAGAAAGCCAGACTCAGACACTCAGCCAAATCCCATTTGTTTCATTCTCTCTGCTCATCTCGAATGAGTTGTTTGTCAAGTGCATTTTTATCTGTCACAGATAAAGAAAATGTTGACTATCTGAAGTGAATAGCTCTTTCCACAAAATAAACATTCATATTTTAGTATTAGCTTACTTACTATGTCTCTGCCTCTTTTGCAAGCATCCCTAAAAGAGCCCATATTCATAAATTCATAACAGAGTTATGGGATTAATTTTTCTTCCTTTCCCTCCCCCAGCAACTCTATTTCTTCTCAATTTCACCAAACTGTTTTTTCGCTTTGTGGTGAGGTAACTGTTTTTCCATCACTCAACAGAACATCTATCATAATTTTATTTTATTATCTTAATTGAGATATAATCGACATTAATATTATATTAGTTTTAGGTATATATCTGTCATGATTTTATTTTTTTATTTGTTATTTGCAAAAGAGTGAACACAAACAGGGGGAGCAGCTGAGGGAGAGGGAGAAGCAGACCTGCCACTGAGCAGGGAGCCCAATACCAAGGGCTCAATCCCAGAACCCTGGGATCATGACCTAAGCCAAAGGCAGACGTGTAACCAACTGAGCCACCCAGGTGTCCTCTATCATGAATTTAAATATCAAACTCACTCTTCTGAAAATATCCATGGCTAAACAAGTATACAAATGCTAGAAATGAAAATGTAATTTTACTTTTCACTGCATTTCAGCCATGAAAATCCATTTAAATGGAGAAGTGAGCACATTCACTCTGTTGACAGTGCTAAGATAGAAGACTGAGCGAACCCCAGGTCAGGCCCCACTTGTACTTTGAAGGGATAAGGAGACAGTGATATTTTCTAATTTATTTTCTTCTTTTCCCATGAGTCTCTTCGTAATTCCTGTCTGCTGGAGCAGCCAAATTCCGACGTCTGCCTTTTTAAGCTTAGAGAGAATCAAGAGATCAAGTGTCTGCAGTTCTGTGACCAGCCTGGACCACCACTTTTGCGGAAAAAAAAGAGATAACCATAGCCTCTATCTGGAACATGTTCCACTGCCGGGAGGCTTAAAGGAGACCTTGTGAAGTGGAAGAGACCAGAGGCTCTGACAAATGGTGGTATTCGAGTGGGGGGCTGCAAACACCTTCTATACGGGACGAGACACCAGCAGCTTAGCGAATCGGTGTCCAGATATGCAACATAAATTCAACAATTTCCCGGCCTGAGCTCTTGCCTGTGTGGCACAATCAGATTCCTCCTTTCCCCAACAGTCCTCCTTCCACTCTACAAAGGACGAGAACACCTCTCACCTAGGCCAGTCTCACCATGGTGCACCCCCTTGGGCACCAAACAGAAAGAGAAATGGGAACACTAGTGTTGGTGCGGAAGTAACAAGACTGAGTAACACATGCATGTACAAATCGGGGGAGTTTCCGATGCTTTGGGTTCAACAAAGCTAAAGGAGGCCCAAGAGTCTCAGACTTAGAGAGCATTCAAAATGACTTTTGACAATAGGTCAACAGAGGATTTGGGGCTCAGAATGAGCTCAAAGAATTAACTGAGGGTGCTATAACACAATTCTTTCCTTTCCTATCTTCTTTTCATATGAACGAGATTCCTTGGCATTTCCCCTGAGAAACACAATTGCTACTGAACCCTGACCCACTCTAGCAGTGAAAATAACCAAACCCAGATACACAACCTCACTGTGGTAAAAATCTCATCTCTCTCATTAAAGGATATATTTCCGCTAGAATATAACTTTACATTTAGTAATTACTTACTAATTTGAAGGATACATTGTTGTTCTGACCAAGTATATTGCTGATAATTATAATGATAACTCCAACAGAAGACAGTATTCAATGGTCATAGGAAATACAGTCACAGGAAATAAAAATATTAAAATATATTTTTATATGTATTTATTGCAATACAACAGGGTGACCATGGAAAGATTTTCAAGCATAAAAATATACATGAGAGGAGTGCCTGGGTGGCTCAGTGGGTTAAAGCCTCTGCCTTCGGCTCAGGTCATGATCCCAGGGTCCTGGGATGGAGCCCCGCATCGGGCTCTCTGCTCAGCAGGGAGCCTGCTTCCTCCTCTCTCTTGGCCTGCCTTTCTGCCTACTTGTGATCTCTGTCTGTCAAATAAATAAATAAAATCTTTAAAAAAAAATACATGAGAAAAGTCCATATAGGAAGTGGAATGGAAATTCAAACTCAGGGGAAAAAAGAATGATGTAAAATTTCTGAGGTTTAAAGGAGAGTTTGTTCCTGTAGTGTTTTAATGGATGATGGTGAGTATCAATCACAATTAGTTTCCTCCTCAGACATATAAAAGAATAATGCCACAGTTTTGAGTAGGTGTGTGTGTCATACACACACATACATACATACACATACATCTGGATCAATCGACCTATCTATATATTTGTGTTAATGCTCTATATTTTATCATCTGTAGTTTATATAAATATATTTATATTTTATATTGTATTATATATATTATGTATATATGTACACAAAATATAAATATATTTTTATATAATTTATATGCTCAATGGGGATATATAAATGTGTGTGTATATATATATATACACACATTCCTATATATGCACTATAACAAATATACCATACATATATGTGTGTCTACATATGTATACTATATACATAGCTCTATCTGCATCTATTCATGTTAAGACTTTACATTTAGGTGTGTCTATTTTAATAAACACACATACACATACGCATGCATACATATATGCGCATTTATATTTATCCTAAGACTTCACACTGTATATAAATACATACATGTATTATGCACACACACACACACAAAAGCCTCAACATGAATATTCTTTGTGGTAAAATATGTAATTACATGCAATTACCAAAATTTATCAAACTGTACACTTAAGGTTGCCAGATTGTATGTAAACAAAACAAAGAGAAGCAAAGCCTCCCCATTAAGATGCAAATAGAAAAAAAAAAAGCAAAAATTAGAAACAGGATATTTCCTTGGTATGACTGGTAAATAAGTATCTCGTGTGAGTGTGTATAAAATGGCTTAGCACACACATATGCAGGTATATGTATATTCAGTGATTTTTTTAAGTCAATATTGACAATAAACTATAAAATATATCCTTCACAACTATTTAAACCTAAAATTTTAGATACAGACTATAAAGATGTGAGGGGGGGCATGTACTTTTCCAGAATCCCTCTGGAGGATGTATAAGCCAAAAAGTCTGAAGACCCCTGGGTGCCAAGACGGGACAATACATATGGGTGAAACCAACACGGTAGACACGGAGAGAACAAAGAAAGAGTCAGTACATTTTTGCTACTAGGATATAGGAAAGCTAGATTACAATGACATAATGTTTACATATGCAGTAGACACAAAATTTTAAAAGGAGCTCTTTGTTCTACTTACTGTGGGGCAGGCACTGGCACATATGAAGAAGGAAAAGAGATGACTGGACAGGCAAGGAATTAGACTTGCTGATGCTGAGACACCACCAGATCAAATCTGGTAGATGACCCTGGGTTCCAGGATAGAAGCCCACACACACGCATGGTCCCACCATAAGCCCAGGTCTCAGAACCTCGTCTCAGGACTCATTCCATAACTACATGAAACAAGCCTCATAATTACTTTGGGGTGGGGGGAGAGAAGTCAGTTCTGCTGAACTCATACCAAGTTCAGAAATCTTTATCATTAAGGTCTAACTGGATTCTTTTTCCAAATCACACTGCAAACAAATTTTTGTGCTCTTAGGATGCCATATAAATAGTATTTTATAAATGCAGATGATTCAAAAGTGGTAAACACTGGGCCCTTGCTCTCAGTAAACTTGCATCTAACCAGGAGGACAACATCCAAGTTAAAACAACTGAAGAACAATTCAAAGCCACATATAAGAAACACGTAATAATCCCGCAGGGGAAACCACTACTCTCATACTTTCCCAGTGGCAGTATAAATTGGTACAATCCCCTGTGGAAGGAATTTGGGCACATAGATCAAAATTACAACTAAGTGTCCCCTTTGACCCAGTAATTTAACCTCTAGGAACGTATCCTTTAGGTCATACTTTAGAAACAACATATATACAAAGTTTCTCATTGCAGCATTATTCAAAATAACAAAAAGCTGTAAAGGACTCAAATACCCTTGAATAGAGGACTGGTAAAATAAATTATGCTACATATGCACAATAGAATATTTTGAAGGTATAAGCATGCACGAGGAAGCTTTCAATGCACAGACATTTTTTTTAAAGTCTCCAAAGTCTATTAGGTGGGAGAAAAAAAAAACAAGCTCAGCAGGTTGCAGAAAATGTATATAAGAGGCATCCTTTTGTTTATGAGGAGAAAACAAGAATGCAGAATATATTTGTATTTGCTTTAATATTCATAAGTAAACTCAAGATAAATACACACAAAAATGAAAAACTGAGACCAGCAGTGAGTTGAGGGAGGGTGAAAAAAGAGTGATGGGGAAGGAAAGGAGGGAGACTTTTGCAGCATAAAGGGCATAGATCTATTTGGAATCACGTGAGGGTCTTCCCATTCAAAACAACTAAGAAGAGAATAATGTAAAAACACCCTCAAGGAGGCTCAGCAGAAAGGATGAAGCTGGTTTTCGTGGGACTCCTCCTCGCCCTGTGTCGGGCATGGAGCATTGGGCAGCTCTGTGAACAGAAGGGAAAGAAAGGGAGCAAGAGCACAGAGTTTCTGCACAGCAGCACAGGGCTGTTTCTACTGGTGCCATCATGTCTAAAGGCCTCTGAGCCACTGTCCAGCTGAAATCCTTCCCCCACTGGTGTCTCCCCCTCACCAGAGCCTGGATCCCATTCCTCCCTGCCCTCCTTGTTGCCAGGATGCTTGTGCCCAGCCATCCACACCAGTTACCAGAATCCTCAAGCAGCTGGCTTTAATCTTTACTTTGGGAGAGTAGGAGGGGGAGGGCAGGGTCGATTAAGTAAATTTCTATTAAGGGAACAGTAAAGTGCAGGAGGTCAAAGAGTCTGGGACAG
Organism: Mustela lutreola; assembly: GCF_030435805.1. NCBI lineage: Eukaryota > Metazoa > Chordata > Mammalia > Carnivora > Mustelidae > Mustela > Mustela lutreola. The sequence continues at coordinate 151,876,350 of NC_081290.1, read as the reverse complement.
ATGCCTGGCTGGCTGCCAAGCCAAGCTTAGAAAATACTCCCTAAAGATACCAGAGAAATCTGCCCAAATGTGAATGCTGCTGGCTTCAAGTCGTGTAATCATGGGTGATGTGCTTTCCAATTTTATTTTTATTTTAATTGTTTAAATATTTTATTTATTTGAGAGTAAAGAGAGCAAGAGAGAATGAGAGAGAGAGAGGGAGAGAACACGAGAAGGGGAGGAACAGGGGGTGAAGCAGACTCCCTGCTAAGCAGAGAGCCTGATGCAGGGCTCAATCTTGAGACTCCAGGATCATAACCTGAGCAAAGGTAGATGCTTAACCAACTGAGCCAACCAGGTGCCCCTCCAATTTTATTTTTAAATGGAGCACAGATTACACTTAGAAAACAAAACAAAACAAAAATATTGCACACAACGTGAAAGATGTATACATTAAAAAACCAAACCACTGTTATTACGTAGTTCAGAAACTTTGGAAGATAAAGAAAGGCACTCAAATGGGCAGCGTAAGAATTTCACAGCTGTAGGGGCACCTGGCTGACTCAGTCAGTAGAGAATATGACTCTTAATCGTGGGTTCATGAGTTCAAGCCCCATGTTGGGCACAGAACTTACTTTTAAAAGATGAATAATAAAATAAAATACAATTTAAAAAAGAATTTCACAGCTGGAAACAATCAAAATAAGAATACCATATTTTGTGGAACATGAAAGGAATAGCATGGAGGACATTAGGAGAAGGAAGGGAAAAATAAAGAGGGGGATATCTGAGGCGGAGAAAAACATGAGAGACTATGGATTCCGGGAGACAAACTGAGGGTTTCAGAGGGGAGAGGAGTGGAAGGATGCATAAGCCCAGTGATGGGTATTAAGGAGGGCACGTATTGCATGGAGCACTGGGTGTTATATGCAAATAATGAATCATGGAACACTGCATTAAAAATTAATGATGTACTGTATGGTGACTAATGTAACATAATAATAATTTTAAAAAGAATACCATATTTTTAAAAATCTTCCTGTAATGCTGAAGATGTTACCTGACTGGATGTCAGTGCGACCTGCCTGGTCAGGCTGAGCAGAGTGGAACTGTCCATGGTTCCAGGGCAGGAAAGGGCAATCATTTAAGAGGTGGCTGCATCAGTCCTAGCTCTCCAGGCCACAGCCAGGGACCCCTTTGTCTTCCTCTCACTGGGTTTGAAACTCAGTATCTAGCACTTTGAACCCAAATGATGGTGATGGTCCTATTCATCTCAGAACCTTAACAAACACATTTTGAAAATTGGCCAGTTTTTCTCTCACCTCCTTAGTAATCGTGGGAAACATAAGCTAATATTCAAATTACTTGGGTAGGTTTGGGCATAGTTGAAGCTAATAAAGTTTCTCACCATTTAAAAAACAGTTCTATTTAAAGGAAAGTCAGTAGAATTAGATGGAACATCGAACCCCTCAATACTTGGAAAAACAAAAAAATAGACTGGACCTTGGTGAAGGGGTCTATCCTAAAACCTTCCTAAAACCCAAATGTGAGAACTGCACTATCGTATAGAACTTCCCCCTTTATTTTTTTATTATAAATGATAGGCACACAAATGACCAAAATGAGAGTGCCCTGGAGGACAGAATTCAAGGAATGGCTAGACAACAAAATCTTTAAAGGACAGGGGTGCAGTAGGCGACCGCAAGAACAGGGCCCAGGGACACATATACCAGCAAAACTCTGTCCACCTCTCACTTGTGCTTCTCCGTGCAAGCCATCTTCACCATCTGCTACACATGGTAGGAAATATGGCCATTGAAAGGCAGCTAAAGTATCACCACTCGCAAGGAATTGCTCAAATTTTTTCTGGTTTTAAGTTCAAATATCATGAGAAGAGTCTTTGATTGACCTGCAATAGTCAGGTGTCCACCGTGGACCAATGAGCTATAAAAGCATGGCAGCTCCTTCTAGACTCATGTGGTTGAAGGGAAGAACACCTGATCTCAGTACTCAGAAGGTGCTAGACAGACCAAAACAAACAAACAAACAAACAACAAAACCAGAGGGCTACTACACTGCAGTATAGAATAATATTCTAAAACTCAAAAGTGTAAATGACATTTCAACCTTTTTGGGAGTCCCTTTTTATTTTTTATGCAGCAAAGCTGCAGTGAGATAAAGAGGCTAGGCCTTTGTCTGGGTACTCTCAGAAGCAAAGAGTCTCCCTCCGACATACCAGCCTCACAGCACACACAATTCAAGATCAGTCCACCTTAGCTCAATCCAAACCACTATGTGTCATGGACTTCTGATTGCTCACAGGTGGTAAATTATAAATAAGAAGGGTCTAGAATGCCTCAGAGAAAAGCATTTTTAATGGCAGGTGCTTCTCTGAAATGAATAGATTATATAAAAAGGAAGAATGGTTCTCAATGAGCCTGTGTATTCTGACTCATCTTGACACCACCTGCTCCTTCCCGCCCACTCGATCACCAACTAATTCCTATTGTTTCTACGTCAATAGCAACCCTCCCTTTAGTCCCTTCCCCTTATTCTTCCACTGTCCTGCTTCAGGACATTATAACCAGGTTGAATCATTCTATAAATAGTAGAAAGAGAAATAGGGTGCCTGGGCTCTTGTTAGCCAAATACCTATTGAAGAATAAATGACTTTTAGTGCCAAAGTTTAAGAATAATGAAGCCAAGACTAGGAAAATGACAAGAGCATGGGTGTTGGAACAAGATAGCTCTGTTCTGAACCCAGCCCTGTCATTTACTCTCTGCATGACCATTGCCAGTTATTCAACCCCTTGGAGGCTGATTATATATAATATTTGTCTTGCAGACTTACTGTAAAAATTAAAATAGATGACAGATTTCAAATTGCCCCAAATATTAAGGGAATATTTTGTACTTGCTTCTGACAGTAGAAGACTCGTGCTGACCTTACAAAGGTCAATAAGCAAAAGCAAAGAGAATACAGGGGTCCAGAGACTAAATCTGTTCCCCTCCTCCCATCTTGCTGTGGCTCACAAACAAAGAACGGCCATTTTTTCCCTCTAAGCCTGAAGGGTCTGACTAAATAGTAGCTCTTGGTTTTCCTTGTTTAGCACTGCTTTGATGCAGAACAGTTATCTGAAGGAAAAACATTTAGAGTCACTCTTCAGATTGCGTATAGCCGGACTCTGCATTTAAGGAGACAGAAAAGTTTGGGAAAACTAATTCCCTGAATGCTTTAGTAAAGTTTGAGTAACTTGAGTAATTTTCACAGCATACTGTGAACTTAATGATAGAGTAGGAGGGGTGAGTGGCACGTGCCAGTAAATTTAAATGTTTGAAGGATTACAACTAACTTGGAGTATGAGACAGAAGATAGGGCTCCGGATCAAACACCTGGAGTATTTTGTCCTATACTATTATATGATAGAGACTGCTATGGGAATATGATGACAGAAGATGGAATTAGTGAAGATTCTGCAGTACTGAACATGGATTCAACAAGAAAATCTTCCTGAAAAAATTTTTTTTGCTTTAATCAAATTCAACATAGAGGAAACTAATCTCTTGTGACCTACTAAGGATAAGGAGGTCAACAAAATCTCCTGAGAATCTGTAAGCCAGAGAAATTTTTATCTCTTTCTCCTTATTCAAGAATCCTAAAAGATCATCACTAGGGAAACCGATTCTGGTGCTAAAAGTAATACTATGTCGCTTTCTCTCATGTTAGGTAACATTTATAAGACTTTACATCTCAGGAAAATCCTTTTCTGTTGTATTACAGAGATTTGTTACTATCTTACTAACAAGTATCAGCAAACAACCAACATAAGTAATCTGTGAAAAGAAAATGTGAAACACTCTAGAAAGAACGTAAAGATCTTCATAAATAGAAAAACACCCCATGTTCATGGATTAGAAGATTTAATGTTGTTAAGAGAATAACACTACACAAAGCAACACATAAATTCAATGTGGTGTTTATCAAAATCCCAAGGATCTTTGATTTAAAATGGAAAAACCCATCCAAAAACTTGTATAGAGCTTCAAGGGACCCACAATAGTGAATATAACTTGAAAAAGAAGAACAACTTTGGAAGATTCATGCCACTTGATTTTAAAACTTATAAAACCACAGTAATCAGAACTATAGTACTGGAATAAGAATAGACATATAGACCAATGGAATAAAATATAGAGCCTAGCAATAAACCTCCAGATGGATGGTCAGTTTATGCTGATAAGGATGCCAAGACCTCTCAAAAGAGAAAGAACAGTCTCTTCAAAAAACAATCCTAGAGCAATGTCCACAATAGCCAAACTACAGAAAGAACCTAGATGTCCATCAACAGATGAATGGATAAAGAAGAGGTGTATATACATACAATGGAATACTATGCAGCCATCAAAAGAAATGAAATCTTGCCATTTGCAATGACATGGATGGAACTAGAAGGTATTATGCTGAGTGAAATAAATCAATCAGAGAAAGACAATTATCATATGATGTCCCTGATATGAGGAAGTTGAGAGGCAAAGTGGGGGGCTTGGGCGGGGTAGGAAAAGAATAAATGAAACAAGATGGAATTGGGAGGGAGACAAACCATAAGACTCTTAATCTCACAAAACAGAGGGTTGCTGGCAGGAGGTGGGTAGGAATAGGGTGGTTAGGTTATGGACATTGGGGAAGGTATGTGCTATGGTGAGGGCTGTGAAGTGTATGAAGTGTAAAACCTGGCAATTCACAGACCTGTAACCCTGGGGCTAATAATACATTATATGTTAATAAAAAATTAAAAATTAAAGAAAAAAGATGTTGGGGGGGTGCCTGGGTGGCTCAGTAGTTAAGCACCTGGCTTCAACTCAGATCACGATCCTGGGATTGAACCCCACATCAGGCTCCCTGCTCAGCAGGGAGTCTGCTTCTCCCTCTCCTACTCCCCCTGCTTGTGTTCCTTCTCTTTCTGTCTCTCTCTGTGTCAAATAAATAAATAAATTATATATATATATATTTTTTAATGATGCTAGGAAAACCAGATTCCACAGGCAAAAGAATGAAGTTGGCCCTTACTTAATACATATTTACAAACATTAAGTCAAAATGAATCAAAGACCTAAATTTAAGAGCTAATACTATAAAACTTTTTGAAGAAAACATAGGGGAAAATTTGTATGACTTGGATTGGGCAATGGTTTCTTAAATATGATACCAAGAGCACAGACAACACAAGAAAAAAATAGATAAACTGGACTTCACGAAAATTTAAAACTTCTAGGCATCAAAAGACACTATCAAGAGAGTGAAAAGAAAACCCACAGAATAGGAGAATATTCGCAAATCATATGTCCAACACAAGTTTAATATTCAGAATAAAGAACTCCTAAAATTCAACAAGACAAAACAAACAACCCAGTTTTTAAATGGGCAAAGGGCGGGGTAGAAGTGAGAGGGATGAGTAAGTAGGACACAGGATTTTGGGGCAGTGAAATTATTCTAGATGCTACTATAATGATGGATATATGCCATCATACATTGATCAAAGCCCATGATCTCTGATGTAAACTCTAAACGTTGGATGGTAATGAGGCACTGATCCAGGTTCACTGACTGTAACACATGTACCTCTCTCGTACTAGATAAGCTGATCCTAAAATCCAATAGAAGAATGAAGAACTAAGAAAAACAAAAAAAAAATTTTTGAACAAACTAAAAACAATGTAGGCCCCCTCTCCCTCTGAGATATCAAGATGTAAAAGATGTTACAGTATGTAGGCAGTGTGATATTAGCCTAGGAATAGACAACTAGATCAATCAAGCAAAGACCTCCCTGGATGAACCCAACTGCATGGAAACTTGGTTTCCGGCAGACGTAACAGATCAGTGGGAGAAAAACAGACTATACAGTGAAGGTGTTGGACCAACCAATGATCTATATGGAACAAAAAGAAAAATGGACCCCCAGCTGATGCCAACCACAAAATAAATGCTATTTAGATTACATGATTAATGTGAACATCAAAACTTGAAAAAAAATTTAGAAAAAAATACAGATATGATTTTGGAGTGGGAATAAAACTTTTTAAATAATACTTGAAAACCCAATAAAGACAGTGAAATCATCGACTACCTTCAAATTAAACTTGACTGTATACCAAAATACCCTATAAACAAAGCAAAAGACAAGCAAGAGATGTGGAGATCCCTGCAAAAGATATGACTGGAAAAAGATTAGTAACCAGAATATACAGTGAACTACTTCCACCAACAAGACAAAGAACTATAGGACAGACAAAAAAGACAAGAATATGAATAAATAGGTCAACCAAGAGGAGACATGAATGGCCAAGAACCACATGAAAAAATGGTCAGCCTCAGTATAAGGAAAATACAAACCATCATGAGAGATCATTTCACATGCATCCAACTGGCAAAAATATTTTTAAAACTAGACAAGAGTAAGCATAACTAAGGCAGCTCAGAAGCTGTCACACACGCCATCAACTGGTACAACCATTGTGGAGGTAAATTTGGCTGTACCCGTGTGCATTCAATAGAACCCAGCATTGCAGCTCCAGCCAAACACGCTAGAGAAACTCCCACCCCCATAGGTGAGGACACAGCTACGAAACTGTGTCTCAGAGCATCAGGTAGAAGTGTGTTTATCCATGCATTTATACGTAGCAAGTGACAGGATAGAAGCACACACCATAAGCATACCATAATGGTAATTTCGAACAGTGGTGGCCTCTGGAAGGGAGGGAGGGGGAGAGAGAATGGAGAGGTATACAGGGGGTTTCAAATACATTCATATTTTTAATCTAAAAAACAGAACTGGAACAAAAAGGCAAAATGTTAAGATTTGACCAAACAATTGTGAGTACATGATATTCTTTACACTTCTCTAGATCCTTGAAATATTTCATAATAATAATTTTTGAAATTCTAGCAGTAGTTACCCAGCATGGCTTTGAGGACATGGACATTCCAGATAATTGGGCAACAGCAGAGGAGGAGAGATATTTAGAGCTGGAGGATCCAGGAAACGTAGATGAAGAAATACCATGAGATACAAACTGGAGGCATCAACTTTGTTTCCCTCCTGGTACAATGATTGACATCAAGGGAATTCTCCTGAGAACTCCCCCAGATCCTATCCACATGTCTCTCTCAAGGCTTTATCTCGACTTCTCTCTCGCACTAATTATAAGCCCTTTTCTACACATAGAGGAGAGTCATTTATTCGTTTTCAGCATTTCCTGCAGAGATAATTAAGTATTTTAATACAAAATAAGGGAAACTCAAACACTGTTCCTTGCAGCTCCTACTGCAATGCAAAAAGTGCTGGCAAGGATGTAAAGAAAAGAACCATAAGCAAAAATAACAATGACCAATGAATGACTCACCAAGTGGAGGTAGAAAGGTGTGGTCAACTGTGGTTTGCATACCAACTCCTCTACTTATTTGCTGACTTAATTGATTATATCTCTGAAGCTCAGTTTCTACACCACCAAATAACAACAATAATTCCTACCTCACATGGTTAATGAGAAAATAAGATTATATATAAAAACCACTTACACAGGTTGTCTGGGTGGCTCAGTCGGTTAAGCATCTGCCTTCAGCTCAGGTCATGATCCCAGGGTCCTGGGATGGAGCCCCAAGTTGGGCTCTCTGCTCAGTGGGGAGTCTGCTTCTTCCTCTCCCTCTACCTGCCGCTCTGCCTGATTATGCTCTGTCAAATAAGTAAATAAATAAATCTTAAACAAAACATCTTACACAATGGCTAGAACATGACATATTAATAGTAACAACAAAAATTTTTATTATCAATAACCACAGGTTGGACTACATTGTATTTAGTCTTTGCATTTGCTAGAATGTAAACTCCACAATAATCGGAAAGTCTGTTTTGTCTCTTTTGTTCACTGATGTGACTAGAAGTGAACTCTGGCCTAGAACTCTGGCCCATACTAAATAATAAATGTTCGTTGAATGAATGAATGTGAATCTCAGGATTTGGCACATATTAGGCACTTAATAGTTATTATTTATTGAGAGCTTATTATGTGTCTGGCATTACATTTTTTTGTATCTCCTTTAATCTCTACAACAACAATGTATTATTTGTTTTATACATGAGGAAGCTGAGGCTCAGAGAAATTAATTTGTTTCCTCAAGCTCACAGAGTTAAAGGGAAGAGCCAGGATTTAAATCTAGGCTGTTAATCTTCAGATATTTGTTAAATTCATTAGTAAGTAACGGCTCAGAGTTAACTTGGCAATATAGAGCATGTTCAGAGTAGTTAGGGTAAGAAAGACAAATTACCCTTGGTGGCCATGTGAATTCTTATGAATTTTATCATAAATTGGTTACTTTTAATTTAGTATTTATTTTTTTTAATTTTATTTATTTACTTGACAGACAGAGATCACAAGCAGGCAGAGAGGCAGGCAGAGAGAGAGAGAGGAGGAAGCAGGCTCCCCGCTGAGCAGAGAGCCTGATGTGGGGCTCGATCCCAGGACCCTGGGACCATGACCCGAGCTGAAGGCAGAGGCTTTAACCCACTGAGCCGACCAGGCGCCCCTTAATTTAGTATTTATTATGTGTATCTATGTTCCAGTCCAGGGGTGGAGCCCCATTATATTTCCAATATCTCTGCTGGGGTAGAAATAAGAAAGTTCTCCACATTTTACAGGGAGAGTTACTGGACAAAAAGCTGAAAAATAAATGTCCCAAGGTTATAAGGAGAATTAACAAGTAAACTAGAAATAAATTCCAAGTCACCTGCTCTCTTCTCCCAAGACTCCATCTAGCATAGCTATTGATTTGGAATCCATTGCATCTAATAAAAAATGGTATCAAGGCAAGAAAGTAAACCCTTTCCTTTTCATAAGACCTCAAATATTTCCATATTTATCTATAACCAATTACTTCTCAAGAAAAAGGTCATATAAAATAACTTTTTGGGAAGTTTATTATAGAAAAGTTTAAAACACAGATAAAAATTAATTTCATTACCACCATATAATCTTTATCTTCCTAGTCATTTTTGCAAATTTTTCTTCTACAAAAATGAGATGAAACTCTATCCACTTTATAGCCTTCATTTTTCAATTAATAAATTATAACTATCCTTATATGTCAGTAAATACATTATTTTTAACTGAGGAATCTCCTTGTATTTATAATATTTATAATATTATATATTTATAATATTAACTCCCCATAGCTCAAAATTCAAATTGTTTCTAATTTGCCTCCATTATAAACAAGGCTGAGCTGAACATACTAGAGCTAAATCTTTTTGCATGTGTTTAATTATTTCCTTAGGATAGATTTCCAGAAGTAGACTTGCTGGGTCAAAGGGCTGCATTTGGAATTTTTTAATTCAAGCATGAACATCTGTTTCAAATACTTGTCTTTCACTTCATTTTTAGTTTCTTTTTTAGAATCAAGAACTACAAATACAGGCGAAGGCCCCGATAGAGACTGGTTGACTAGACATCTCCTTATTCCATTTCTCTCTCTTCTTTTTGGAAAAAACTGCCTGCAAGTTAAAAAAAAAAAAAAAAAAAAAAAAAAGGAAATAAAGATGAAAACAAAACAATAGGGGTGCCTGGATGGCTCAGTGGGCTAAGCCTCTGCCTTCTGCTCAGGTCATGATCTCAGGGTCCGGGATCAAGCCCCACATTGGGCTCTCTGCTCAGCAGGGAGCCTGCCCCCCCCCTTCTCTGTCTGCCTCTCTGCCTACTTGTGACCTCTCTCTCTGTCAAATAAATAAATAAAATCTTAAAAAAAGAAAAGAAAAGGGCATGGCCAATCAAAGAAAGAAAGTAGGAAAGGAAGGAGGAAGGAAGGAAAGGAGTGGGCCCCACTAATACCTAGGGAAATCAAATTCCATCATTAGAAGCATATGCAAGATGTTGTATCAGGCACAGTAAAATTTAGAAGAAATGAAATATATAGGGCAGGCTCTACCCCTTGAGAAGCAGGGCATCATAATGAAAAGATATGTTGTACATTTTATTCTAAATTAACGTTTGAAAAACATTTATGCACAATCTCTGAATGAATTGTCAAGGAATTTCTTTTGGAATAAGTCCATTAACTAGAGCATCATAACGCTTTAGTAAAGTGGTTCTATTTTTGGTTTCCCTCAATTTTTTAAAAAGTTGTTAGTAAATTAAATTTTTAAATAAAAAAAAATTTAATTCACTAACAATTCTCCCTCATATTTGTTTTCTCATCTATATCCAGTTCTACTATAATTATCCTTAGTAAGTTACTCTTATCCAGTCCTTTCCACACCTCAGCTTGGTTTTTATAGAAGCAATTCCCTTTCCAACTCCTGTTACATAATGGACATCAGTCAGTAAGCCTCAGAGAGGCAATGGAGAACAGAGTTCACACGAGCTAAACAGAAGTCTGTTACTTCCTTTACACATATGCGTGTACCTCAGATCAAATCCAGATGGCATCTACTCAGTAATTACCCTTCTGAGACAAACAGGGAAGCCACCAAATCTGAAGTGTAACTTCCAGTGTTTTGTGGGCAGTGCGTCAGAGAGCCAATGGGATACGCTACCAACCCTACCTGGGAGGTGGGGCTCCAGAAGACACTTGGGCCTCTACAGACCGGGAAGTGGTTTTTTCATCCTGAGAAACAGTTGGAATCTATTAAGATATACAGAACCAGCAGGTACATTTTAAAAAGTGGAACATGTGGGGTGCCTGGGTGGCTCATTGGGTTAAAGCCTCTGTCTTCGGCTCAGGTCATGATCCCAGGGTCCTGGGATGGAGCCCCACATCGGGCTCTCTGCTCAGCAGGGAGCCTTCTTCCTCCCCTCTGTCTGTCTGCCTCTCTGCCTACTTGAGATCTCTGTCAAATAAATAAATAAATAAACAAAGAGGCAACCCACGGAATGGGAGAAGATATTTGCAAATGACAGTACAGACAAAAGGTTGATATCCAGGATCATAATGAACTCCTCAAACTCAACACACACGAAACAGGCAAACATATCAAAAAATGGGCATGGGGCGCCTGGGTGGCTCAGTGGGTTAAGCCGCTGCCTTCGGCTCAGGTCATGATCTCAGAGTCCTAGTATCGAGTCCCGCATCGGGCTCTCTGCTCAGCGGAGAGCCTGCTTCCCTCTCTCTCTCTCTGCCTGCCTCTCCATCTACTTGTGATTTCTCTCTGTCAAATAAATAAATAAAATCTTTAAAAAAAAAAAATGGGCAGAAGATATGAGCACACACTTCTCCAATCAAGACATACAAATGGCTATCAGACACATGAAAAAATGTTAATCATCACTAGCCCTCAGGGAGATTCAAATTAAAACCACATTGAGATACCACCTTACACCAGTTAGAATGGCCAAAATTAACCAAACAGGAAACAACATGTGTTGGAGAGGATGTGGAGAAAGGGAACCCTCTTCCACTGTTGGTGGGAATGCAAGTTGGTGCAGCCTCTTTGGAGAACAGTGTGGAGATTCCTCAAGAAATTAAAAATAGAGCTTCCCTATGACCCTGCCATTGCACTCCTGGGTATTTACCCCAAAGATACAGATGTCGTGAAAAGAAGGGCCATCTATACCCCAATGTTTATAGCAGCAATGGCCACGGTTGCCAAACTATGGAAAGAACCAAGATGCCCTTCAACGGTTGAATGGATAAGGAAGATGTGGTCCATATACACTATGGAGTATTATGCCTCCATCAGAAAGGATGAATACCCAACTTTTGTAGCAACATGGACGGGACTGGAAGAGATTATGCTGAGTGAAATAAGTCAAGCAGAGAGAGTCAATTATCATATGGTTTCACTTATTTGTGGAGCATAACAAACATCATGGAGGACAAGGGGTGTTAGAGAGGAGAAGGGAGTTGGGGTAAAATGGAAGGGGAGGTGAACCATGAGAGACTATGGACTCTGAAAAACAATCTGCGGGGTTTGAAGTGGAGTGGGGGTGGGAGGCTGGGGTACCAGGTGGTGGGTATTATAGAGGGCATGGATTGCATGGAGCACTGGGTGTGGTGAAAAAATAACGAATACCGTTTTTCTGAAAATAAATAAATCAATTTAATTTTTAAAAAATTATAAATAAATTAATAAATATTTAATATTTAAATAAATAAATAAGTAGAACATGTGAGGCTAGAGGCAATAATTAGTTCTTTCAATTAGTATAAAAATCATACCACACTAGTCTGTTAAAAATGCTTATATAGGGGCACCTGGGTGGCTCAGTGGGTTAAAGCCTCTGCCTTCGGCTCAGGTCATGATCTCAGGGTCCTGGGATCGAGCCCCACATCAGGCTCTCTGCTCAGCGGGGAGCCTGCTTTCCCCCTCTCTCTGTGCCTGCCTCTCTGCCTACCTGTGATCTCTCTCTGTCAAATAAATCTTTTTTAAAAAGTGCTTACATTATGAGATCATGGAAGAAGAAGTCACTCTGGACTGAAAGTTATGAGCTCTGAGTTCAAGTCCAATTAGGTCTGTGGCTTGTACAAGTTACAGGCCCTCTGAGCTCCCTCTTCCTCAACTACCAAAGTGAACTAGTGCTAGATGATGACTAGGATTCTCTTCAGTTTTAAACTCTACTATTCTTTATGGAGGAACAATAAGCACATTTTTAAAAAGGCCGTAGACAGGGGCACCTGGGTGGCTTAGTGGGTTAAGCCTTTGCCTTTGGCTCAGGTCATGATCTCAGGGTCCTGGGAGGGAGCCCTGCATCAGGCTCTCTGCTGAGTGGAAAGACTGCTTCCCTCTCAGTTTCTGCCTGCCTCTCTGCCTACTTGTGATTGATCTCTCTCTCTCTGTGTCAAATAAATAAATAAAATCTTAAAAAAAAAAAAAAGGCAGTAGACAAGGGCACCTCGGTGACTTAGTCTGTTAAGCCTTCTTGATCTCAGGGTCCTGGGATCGAGTCCCACCTCTGGCTCTCTGTTTGGGGGAGAGTCTGCTTCTTCTTCTCACTCTCCCTCTGTGCTCATATGTTCTCTCTCTCTCCCTCTCAAATAAATAAAATCTTAAAAAAAAAAAAAAAGGCAGTAGTCATTGTATTCTAGTATTTCCAGTAGTTTACTGAATCACTCTAGATTCTAAAACCTAGAAGTTAATTGGAAAATCGCCTCATACAATAATTAATACCTCATTTTCTCTCACAATTCAATCAAATATTTATTGGGTGTCTCACTCTGATGCTGGGGATATTTCACCAAATAAGGGAAATATCTGCCTTCGTGGACTTTACGGTCTGCTGAGGGATTCAGATAACTTAACATTTACAGTAGAGTATGATCACTGCTAAGATGGGAAAACTAGAATGTTCTAACAGGAAGAAATATGTATATCATACAGGATTGACAGCTCTTCTCAGTACAGTCATACCAAATGGGAGACCTGAAAGGATAAATAGAGGTGCACAAGGAGGACGCTCAAGAGGGAAATAGTCCAGGTGGAGGGAGCAGTATGTGAAGAGGATTATAGCTGGAGACAGATGGCTAATCTGGCATCTATGGCCAAACTGTCTGGAACAAATGATGAAGTAAAAAGTGCAGTAACAACACCCAAAGAACAAATAATCCAATCAAGAAATGGGCAGAGGACATGAACAGACATTTCTGCAAAGAAGACATCCAGATGGCCAACAGACACATGAAAAAGTGCTCCACATCACTCGGCATCAGGAAAATACAAATCAAAACCACAATGAGATACCACCCCACACCAGTCAGAATGGCTAAAATTAACGAGTCAGGAAATGACAGATGCTGGCGAGGATGCGGAGAAAGGGGAACCCTCCTACTTGGTGGGAATGCAAGCTCGTGCAACCACTCTGGAAAACAGCATGGAGGTTCCTCAAAAAGTTGAAAATAGAGCTACCCTACGACCCAGCAATCACACTACTGGGTATTTACCCTAAAGATACAAACGTAGTGATCCAAAGGGGCACGTGCACCCCAATGTTTATAGCAGCAATGTCCACAATAGCCAAACTATCGAAAAAACCTAGATGTCCATTAACAGATGAATGGATAAAGAAGATGTGGTGTATATATATACAATGGAATACTATGCAGCCATCAAAAGAAATGAAATCTTACCATTTGCAAAGATGTGGATGGAACTAGAGGGTATTATGCTTAGTGAAATAAATTAATCGGAGAAAGACAACTATCATATGATCTCCCTGATATGAGGAAGTGGAGATGCAATGTGAGGGGTTTGGAGGGTAGGAAAAGAATAAATGAAACAAGATGGGATCGGGAGGAAGACAAACCCGAAGAGACTCTTAATCTCACAAAACAAACTGAGGGTGGCTGGGGGGTAGGGGAGGTAGGGAGAAGGTGGTGGGGTGATGGACGTTGGGGAGGGTATGTGCAATGGTGAGTGCTGTGAAGTGTGTAAACCTGGTGATTCACAGACCTGTACCCCTGGGGCTAATAATACATTATATGTTTATTAAAAAATTAAAAAAAAATTTTTTTAAGTACAGTAAGCAGTAACGCTAGCACTCAAGTACTTAGAGAATATAATAAGGAGTTTCCCCTTTAACTTCCTGCCAATGCAGGGGGTCATCAAAGTTTGATAGAATCAGATTAACGTTTTCAAAAGATTACCCTGGGGGTGCCTGGATGGCTCAGCTGGTTAAACAGCTGCCTTCAGCTCAGGTCATAGTCCCAGGTTCCTGGGATGGAGACCCACTTGGCGCTTCTTGCTCAGCTGGGAGTCTGCTTCTCCCTCTGCCTGCCAATTCTCCTGCCTGTGTTCTTTCTCTCTCACTCACTCACTCTCAAATAAATAAATAAAAACCTTAAAAAAAAAAAAAAAAAGATGACCCTGGATGATGTGAAAGAAAAGATTGAGAAAAATCACTGTGAGGCAGTTGCAAGAATCTAGACAAAAAGTGGTGACCTGAACTAAAATCCTGGCAGCAGGGAGGGAGAGAGATTTAGAAGTTGGGATAGGACTCAGTCATTAAGCAATGGGGGAAGAGGGTTCCAAAAATGATTCCTAGAATTCCAGATTAAGAAATCGGGTAGAAGTTTTTCTATTGTTTGTTAAGAAAATTGGATATAAGCCGGGAGTTGCTGACAGGCAGTTTGCCATCATTTGGAAAGAACATGGAGCCAACAGAGAGGAAAACAAAGTTAAGAGACAGAGAGAGTGAGACTGTTTGTGATGTCCTTATCTTATGTCTCTGGACCTGCCATCCCCACTTGACTGCTGGAATTTGCAGGCACATGAATCAATGTATTTCCTTCGCTGTGGTTTTTGGTGGTGATGGTGGTGATGGTGGTTCGATTGGTAGATGGTTTAGTTAAATTTGAGTTGGGGTCTTACTACTTGGAATCAAAAAAGCCTTGGGAAAAGTGGGGACAGTGGGAGCACAGAGCCCAGGGTAGAATTGCCATTGAAGCAAGAACACTGAAAGATGAGCCCAAGAAGAAAGCAAGAGGAAAAAGGAACCCAGGAAAATAGAGTACCAGATGAAGATAATTATTCAAAAAGAAGCACATGGTCAGCAAAGTCCAATGCTTTTGAGAGACAAGACAAATGCACTGGGGTTAGCAGCAAGGCAGTAGCTGGTGGCCTTTATGAGGACAGTTTCAGAAGACTGATAGAAATACAAGCCAGACTGAAAAGAGCTGAGATGCTGGGATGAGGTAGTAGAATTGAAACAATTCTCAATTAAGACGCTAAGTTGTGAAGAGGAGGGCTGCCTTAGGGACAGGTTTTCAGATGGATGTGATGGGACCATAAATAAAGGCTAATGAGAAGGACTCAGCAATCACTGAGAGAGATCCCTGAGAAGGAGGAGGGAGAGGGTTCAGAGCACGGGTTGAGACAGAGACTTAAAGGTTGGCCCTACTCAAGGGAAGGATACCTCTTAAGTGGGGACTTTACAGACAGAGCAGAGGATGCACATGGAATTAACCAGATGAGTTCATACAGCAGCAGGAACCCAAGGAGTTACTGCTGGATAGCCTCCATCTTCTCCCAAATTAGCGGGCATGGTCCTTTGCAGAAAAATGGAGCATGGGAGGTTTAAGGAGAATGAATCTGTTTGGAAACTTGCCATGGAAAACAGGAGAGAGATTAGGGTTTAAAAAAAAAAAAAAGCAGCTGACTGAAAGCTACAAGGGCCCACTTGTTGAGAGAGACCATTCCCTGGTTTTACCCAAATCTGGTAGTCGAAGAAAGAATGGAATATGAAAGTAAATATCTGCTTACAATGAGACAGTTGATTTATGAAAAAGACCTTTATAAAAGAGTCTCATAAATTAAAAAAAAAAAGTTAGTACTGGAATATTCTTCATTACTAATCTAAAAGAGGAACTGTTAAGTTTGCTGATATGACAATCAGCCTTTCTTCATCGGAAACTGCCAACATGTTGGAGATAAACCACAGGAAGAGCTCATAAAATGGTGTGACCAGGCCCAAAGCGGCTGCTAAGATTCAGCAGGCTGGAATAGGACAAGTAATCTAGGTTTACAAAACAAATCAAACTCAAACTGTGCTTATAAAATAAAGGTTTTGAGATCTCGGGGCGCCTGGGTGGCTCAGTGGGTTAAGCCGCTGCCTTCGGCTCAGGTCATGATCTCAGAGTCCTGGGATCGAGTCCCGCATCGGGCTCTCTGCTCAGCGGAGAACCTGCTTCCCTCTCTCTCTCTGGCTGCCTCTCCGTCTACTTGTGATTTCTCTCTGTCAAATTAATAAATAAAATCTTTAAAAAAAAAAAAAAAAAAAAAAGGTTTTGAGATCTCAGTGACAGCCCAGTGAAGGGATCCAAGTTACCAGCAAGAGTTCTCCTTTTTTTTTTTTTAAGATGTTATTTATTTATCAGAGAGAGAGGGGGAGAGAGCGAGCACAGGCAGACAGAATGGCAGGCAGAGGCAGAGGGAGAAGCAGGCTCCCTGCTGAGCAAGGAGCCCGATGTGGGACTCGATCCCAGGACGCTGGGATCATGACCTGAGCCGAAGGCAGCTGCTTAACTAACTGAGCCACCCAGGCATCCCCCAGCAAGAGTTCTCTTAAGAGCAGACACAACCTTTGGGTTGACCAAATGCCAAATACCAAGAATCTATTGATAAGGTCCTTTTGCAGTATCAAGACTCTTTAAGTTCCAGTTGAGAGTGATAAGAGCTCACATGAGACATCTACATCAAAAGATGGCTTCTCCCAGCCAATTAGCTATCTATGTGTTCAAGTTCTACCCATTTACCCCACTGTATCCTCATCATGTAGTGTGGGAACTATATTATCTCAGCCCTTCCTGAAATGTCTTCTCTGAATTACAATGTCATCTTGTGGTATCTATCTTCAGGAAGCTATGATACCAATATTCTGAATAGCATTTTTTGCTTTTAGGGTTGAGGGTATCTCCTAAATAGAATTATTCAGTGTTCCTCACAAAGGACAAAACAAACAACAACAAAAAAACCCAGAAACCCAGGGGCGCTTGGGAGGCTCAGTGGGTTAAAGCCTCTGCCTTCGGCTCAGGTCATGATCCCAGGGTCCTGGGATTGAGCCCCGAATTGGGCTCTCTGCTTAGCAGGGAACCTGCTTCCCCCCCCTCTCTCTGCCTGCCTCCCCGCCTGCTTGTGATCTCTGTCTGTCAAATAAATAAAATCTTAAAAAAAACAAAACAAAACAAAACAAAAACCACAGAAACCCAGCCAGGAACTTTGCTCTCCTTGCCTGGATTTTCATTTATCTGCCTCATTTCTTATCTATCTTTCCAGGTTCTTGAGCTGGAAAGCTCATTCCTCCTTTAGAGTACTCTGACTCTCCTTCTCAGGCTTCACACACTGAGGTTACCAAGTCCCAGAAGTGATTACAGATTCGTAGACAAGTAAATATAACTGGACAGGTACTGTGAAAGTAGGTAGAGGGGCAAAAAGGTGAGAGTGATGACCTCTTCCAGCATGGACAGAAAGAGTCAGGAAGTCTTCACAGCGGAGGTGACGTTTTAGCAGAGTCTTAAAGGATGAGAATTTCTCCGGGAAGGGAAGGTGAGGAGGAAGCATGGAAAGCAGAACAGTAGAGAATAAAAAAAACATGGCATGTGGAATAGGCTTACTTCTAGGGGCTGTAAGTTGCATAGTATTACTGGAGCACAGAGTATAGGAGGAAGAAGACAGAAAACAAGTCTAACAGGTGAGAAGGGACCAGACAAGACACTACAGGGCTTAAGAGTAGTTAAGAGTTTGGACTTTATCCTAGCCCAGATGTGAATCAGTATTTTTTCCATTGGCTTACATTGGGTAAGATTTGAAATTTTAAAAGAGAGGTTTTGCTGAAACACAAAGGGAAAAGCAAACAAATATAAAAACACAAAGCAAACATACAAAAGCATAAAAATGAACAGCTCACAGGTCCCACCCAGACTGCAGTCGCAGATCAGCTTTGCTCATATTTCTCACAGACAGATGGTCCACCCCAACCTTTCTCTCCTCAACCCAACTAAGTTGGCACTGGAACAGCCTACTGAGCCTCTTGTCCACTACCCCAAACATGAGGCCAATGGAAGTTTTGTTCCTTCTAGAGCCAATCTCTTAGTATTCACTCTTGGGCAGTCCTGTTTACACTGAGATTGACTTGAGTTTCTAACCTGTAGCTTCCTTGGCACCTGGAGGTCTTATTTTAGATCTGGAATCAACAAACACTTTCTATAAAAGACTCGTTAGTAAATATTATATGCACAGCAGGCCATAGGTATTTCTGTCACAACTACTTAACTCTGCTGTTGTATCATGAATAGATAATATGTAAACAAAATGACATGGCTGTGTTTAGATAAAACTTTATTTATGGGCACTGAAATTTGTATTTTATATCATTTTCATGTGTCATGAAATCTTCTCTCTCTTTTTTTTTTTTAACCATTTAAATATATAAAAACCATTCTTAGCTCACTAGCTGTACAAAAACCGATATGGGTTTGATTTGGCCTGTGGATGAAAGTTGCTGAGCCCTATTCCAGGCACTAATCCCCAGGACAAAGATGGCCTCTTTCACTATTATCTAATCAGTCTATTATTATAACTCATACTAATAATATTAATATGTGCCATGTGTTGAGCACCTAGGTGCCAGGTAGTATGAACCACAGAGAACTGCTTTGAAGAATAAACAAAATAATGGACATAAAGCTCTTAACATCATGGTTCATCTGAGGTAAGCATCAATAATTGTTAGCTACTATTATTATTTATCTCTGATCAGCAAAATGACTCAGAAAAGGATGATACTAAAATCCAATGGGGGATAAGAAAAATCAAGTAATTTGTGAAATCACATAGTAAGTAGCAGAGCTAGGATTTGAACCTGATTTATCTGACTCCAAAGTCCACGGCCTTTTCAGTACCTCAAAACCTCCTGTTCAATTCAACAGTACATTAGAAAGATTATTCACCACGACCAAGTGGGATTTATTCCAGGGCTGCAAGGTTGGTTCAACATCCGCAAATCAGTCAATGTGATACAACACATCAATAAAAGAAAGAACAAGAACCATATGATACTCTCAAAAGATGCTGAAAAAGCATTTGACAAAGTACAGCATCCCTTCCTGATCAAAACTCTTCAAAGTGTAGGGATAGAGGGGACATACCTCAATATCATCAAAGCCATCTATGAAAAACCCACCGCAAATCATTCTCAATGGAGAAAAACTGAAAGCTTTTCCACTAAGGTCAGGAACACGGCAGGGATGTCCATTATCACCACTGCTATTCAACATAGTACTAGAGGTCCTAGCCTCAGCAATCAGACAACAAAAGGAAATTAAAGGCATCCAAATCGGCAAAGAAGAAGTCAAATTATCACTCTTCGCAGATGATATGATACTATATGTGGAAAACCCAAAAGACTCCACTCCAAAACTGCTAGAACTTATACAGGAATTCAGTAAAGTGTCAGGATATAAAATCAATGCACAGAAATCAGTTGCATTTCTCTACACCAACAGCAAGACAGAAGAAAGAGAAATTAAGGAGTCAATCCCATTTACAATTGCACCCAAAACCATAAGATACCTAGGAATAAACCTAACCAAAGAGGCACAGAATCTATACTCAGAAAACTATAAAGTACTCATGAAAGAAATTGAGGAAGACACAAAGAAATGGAAAAATGTTCCATGCTCCTGGATTGGAAGAATAAATATTGTGAAAATGTCTATGCTACCTAAAGCAATCTACACATTTAATGCAATTCCTATCAAAGTACCATCCATCTTTTTCAAAGAAATGGAACAAATAATGCTAAAATTTATATGGAACCAGAAAAGACCTAGAATAGCCAAAGGGATATTGAAAAAGAAAGCCAACGTTGGTGGCATCACAATTCCGGACTTCAAGCTCTATTACAAAGCTGTCATCATCGAGACAGCATGGTACTGGCACAAAAACAGACACATAGATCAATGGAACAGAATAGAGAGCCCAGAAATAGACCCTCAACTCTATGGTCAACTAATCTTCGACAAAGCAGGAAAGAATGTCCAATGGAAAAAAGACAGCCTCTTCAATAAATGGTGCTGGGAAAATTGGACAGCCACATGCAGAAAAATGAAATTGGACCATTTCCTTACACCACACACAAAAATAGACTCAAAATGGATGAAGGACCTCAATGTGCGAAAGGAATCCATCAAAATCCTTGAGGAGAACACAGGCAGCAACCTCTTCGACCTCAGCCACAGCAACATCTTCCTAGGAACAACGCCAAAGGCAAGGGAAGCAAGGGCAAAAATGAACTATTGGGATTTCATCAAGATCAAAAGCTTTTGCACAGCAAAGGAAACAGTTAACAAAATCAAAAGACAACTGACAGAATGGGAGAAGATATTTGCAAACGACATATCAGATAAAGGACTAGTGTCCAGAATCTATAAAGAACTTAGCAAACTCAACACCCAAAGAACAAATAATCCAACCAAGAAATGGGCAGAGGACATGAACAGACATTTCTGCAAAGATGACATCCAGATGGCCAACAGACACATGAAAAAGTGCTCCATATCACTTGGCATCAGGGAAATACAAATCAAAACCACAATGAGATATCACCTCACACCAGTCAGAATGGCTAAAATCAACAAGTCAGGAAATGACAGATGCTGGCGAGGATGCGGAGAAAGGGGAACCCTCCTACACTGTTGGTGGGAATGCAAGCTGGTGCAGCCACTCTGGAAAACAGCATGGAGGTTCCTCAAAATGTTGAAAATAGAACTGCCCTATGACCCAGCAATTGCAGTACTGGGTATTTACCCTAAAGATACAAACGTAGTGATCCAAAGGGGCATGTGCACCCGAATGTTTATAGCAGCAATGTCCACAATAGCCAAACTATGGAAAGAACCTAGATGTCCATCAACAGATGAATGGATCAAGAAGATGTGGTATATATACACAATGGAATACTATGCAGCCATCAAAAGAAATGAAATCTTGCCATTTGCGACAACATGGATGGAACTAGAGCGTATCATGCTTAGCGAAATAAGTCAAGCAGAGAAAGACAACTATCATATGATCTCCCTGATATGAAGAAGTGGTGATGCAACATGGGGGCTTAAGTGGGTAGGAGAAGAATCAATGAAACAAGATGGGATTGGGAGGGAGACAAACCATAAGTGACTCTTAATCTCACAAAACAAACTGAGGGTTGTTGGGGGTAGGGGGTTTGGGAGAAGGGGGTGGGATTATGGACATTGGGGAGGGTATGTGCTTTGGTGAGTGCTGTGAAGTGTGTAAACCTGGTGATTCACAGACCTGTACCCCTGGGGATAAAAATATATGTTTATAAAAAATAAAAAATTAATTAAAAAAAAAAAAAACCTCCTGTTCAGTGTCCATGAAGTAAATTCATTGGTTGCTTGTTAATTGTTGGTCTATCCAAGAGCAGCAGCCATTACCATCCCTGAAGCCTGCCATCTTGTGTCAAGGGTAGCACAGTGCTTACTCTATTCTTACTTCAAAGCTTAAATGCCTGTTGGATCTTAGCATTTGTCTTCTTCCAAGGGATACTCTCCTTTCTAACAGGTAAAGATAACTAAGCTCAATGGTCAGTTAACTCTTTTCCCGCTCATGTGTCTGATTCTGCCCACTTTCCTAGGTTCTTCTAATGACTCATCCTTAGGTAATTTCCTAAAACTGTCTCCCAGGGATCCTACTGTGACAGCATTCTAACAGAAAAATACTTTACACTTCCAGGGATAACTCCACATAGTGTCTACACAAAGCTAAAAGTGTTGTTGCATAAAAACCATTCATCTGCATGACGTTTTCAGAGTTGACCATAAAATGGTATTGAAGATACTGTCCACAGCTTCAAAATTATATTCAAGGGAGCTCATGTGATAAATCCTTCCTTTAATTTAGTGCCAGGGGAAAAAAAATTCTTCTCTATAGTTGAATCTGTATATTTTATCTTGCCAGAATAAGAATATGATGTAACCCAACCTGTTTCCTTTTATATCATGGCTTCCAAGAAACATAAAGCCAAATTCCATGCCAAAGTGTCTCATCCCAGGTGCCTAGTAGAATCTATTTCTGCTTCACTGCTATGGCCACTTTAATGTTTTACAATTTTAAATCTAGTTAGCATATACCCTGTGCCTCCTCTATGCCAGGCACTGCGACTTTCCTAATGTGCCTTTCCTTCTTAAGTGGTTTCAAATCTTGTGCTTATTTTACTAAACTACCCTAGGGCCTTAATTTTTTAAAGATTTTATTTATTTATTTGAGAGAGAGAGAGAGAGTGACAGAGATAGCAAGAGACAGCACGTGCAGGGAGGTGAGGGAGAAGCAGGGAGCCTAACTCAGGGCTCGACTCCAGGACCCCAGGATCATGACCTGAGCCAAAGGCAGACACTTGAGCAACTAAGCCACCCAAGCATCCCTTGTGCCTTATTTTTTAAGTTATGTTTTACTTCATGTCCTATATCTAAGATCTCTTGAAAGCAGGCAGGTCCAAATATTGGATTTAAAAGAAACAAGGCACCGTTTGCCTTTATGGATATAGTTGTGAAGAGCCAACCTGGCTTTGTCCTTACAGGCCACCTGAAAGGGGTGTCATACCATAACCATAAGGGCTTTTCTGGGTTGCACTGGCTGCCATACCTCTGTCTTTCTACCTCTACTTGTCTCCATGTACCACTCATTTTGTTTATCTTCTGGAGTTCCCACTGTGGGCATCACTGATCCTCCGTGTAGGCACTAAGAACTTTAGGCAGTCCAGTCTGAGCCAGGGGCGAGTTACATGAGCCCGACTCTCATCCTGCTACATCCATAGCCCCCAGACACATATCCCACTGAGACTCCTTTAGCTTGGTGTGGCTTCCTTGCTGGAATCACAACTCTCTTGGGCATCTGCCACCCTCTACTTCCCCTCATGTCACTTGCTCTCCAATTACATCTGCTCCCCTACTGACCTTTCTATAAGTCGGTGAACGTTAATCTAACTTATAGTATATGTCCAAGGTCAACTCTCAGGGCAGCATTCAGAATAAACTAGCAGACAGCTGTTATTGATGAAAAAATTGGAAACTGGAGAAGATATCTGGCATGACATAGGCCCTCAAATATTTGATAATGAATGAATGAATGAATGCACGAATTCTAACTCATGGCCACTTTCCCACCTTGCTACCCAGACAAAGCCAGCTACCGAACACCAATTCTAAGCACACAGATTTCTTCAGTAATTATAATCCTATGAATTGACTACAGTAAGACTGATCAAAATGGAAAGCTTGGTTTCTCTCTCTACTTAAAAAGAAAGCCAGATTTTAAAAAACGGGGGTGGGGGGACACCTGGGTGGCTCAGTTAGTTAAGAGACCAATTCTTCATTTTAGCTCAGGTCATGATCTCAGGGTTGTGAAGTGGAGCCCCACGTGGGGCTCCACGGGGAGTCTGATTGACATTCTCTCTGTCCCTTTCCCTCTGGCCCTCTCCCCTCCCACCTCTCAAATAAATAAGTAAATCTTAAAAACAAAACAAAACAAAAACAGAAAGCAAGCAAGCAAGCTAGAGCAAACCTCTGTTAGCTCAAAGAGATTCCTTGTCAGTAGCAGGCATAACTGCCAGGCAGAGGCCAGGTTTTGGCTTGAATTCTCCGTTTGCCTGAACTTGCTCTGTGACCCTGGACAAGTCACTCAATGACTCTGGGCCTCACTGTGCTCGTCTGTGAAAAGTGGAGGTTGAACTAAATGGTGGGTGCTTCTGGAATCTTCTAACTTTATACTTCCGTGATCTGTCCTCTGGGAATCCAGCCAGCATTCTTTTCTTGGGCTGGGTTTTTTGAGATGTCTGCTTTAATTTTTGACTCGCACTTCCTAGTCTTCTTACCACAAATTTATTAAGCTTCTGGACTTTGGTCATTAGACCATAATGTGATGCTCAGTAGGACGTATGTGTGTATGTGTGTGTGTGTGTGTGCGGTAAAGTACAATTGATCACTTCAGCCATTTTTCAGTGTCTAGGTCAGTGTCATTAAGCACATTCACACTGCTGGACCACTATTACCACTGCTCATCTACAGAACTCTTTTCAGCTTCCCAAACTGAAACTCTACCCATTAAATGGCAGTTTCCCACCCACCTCCTCCCCTGTGCCTGGCAACCACCAGCTTCCTTTCCATCTCTATGATACATGGAATCATGTGTTTGTTCATGACTGGCTTGCTTCACTCAGATGTCCCCAAGGCCCAGCCATGTTGAAGCACATGTGAGAATTTCCTTCCTTCTTTTTTTTTTTTAAGATTTTATTTATTTATTTGACAGAGAGAGATCACAAGTGGCAGAGAGACAGGCAGAGAGAGAGAGAAAAGCAGGTTCCCCGCTGAGCAGAGGGCCCGATGTGGGGCTCGATCCCAGGACCCTGAGATCATGACCCGAGTCGAAGGCAGAGGCTTAACCCACTGAGCCACCCAGGTGCCCCAATTTCCTTCCTTCTTAAGGCTGAATAATATTTCATTGCATGGGTGGACCACATTGTGTTTATCCATTCATCCACTGGTAGACACCTGAGTCATTCCACCTTTTGACTATTGTGAGTAATGTTGCTATCAACACAGGCCTTAGAATATCTGTTGGAGACCCCGCTTTCACTTCTTTGGGGTGAATACCAGGAACTGGAATTGCTGGGTCATATGGTAATTCTTTTTACTCTACTGAGGAACTGCCACACTGCTTTGTTCAATGGGACTTGGAAATGCAGAGACAGAACCGCTTAAGAAGCTGGGCATTGCAGGCTCATGACCATGCTGACCCCTGACAGGTGTTTCTAGGGTACAGATTTGCTGAGAAGGGTCGTCTTGCCTCATTCTTGAGAGAAGCAGGATCCACTTGCTGTTCAGAATGAATTCCACACTAGACACTCGACCTGCTCTCAGTATCAGCTTCTGTAAAGTGACCTAATAATACTGAATTTGCCGAGTTTTCATAAGGGTCGAGGATGATGCTGCACAAAGCACTGAGGTAAGCACTTACAAAATGAAGATATGAATCTTATCCTACTGATTGCAAAGGGTGGTTCTAAAACCCAAATGGAATAACATATAATTCATTCTACAGATGCTAAGCCCTCATCATTGCTTTTCTATTATTCTTTTTTTTAAGATTTACTTATTTGAGAGAGAGAGAGAGCATGAGCAGAGGAAAGAGGCAGAGGCAGAAGCAGGCTCTCTGCTGAGCAGGGAGCCCGATGTGGGGCTCGATCCCAGGACCCCGGGCTCATGACCTGAGCTGAAGGCAGATGCTTAACTGACTGAGCCACCCAGGTGCCCCTCATCAGTGCTTTTCTAATCACTATCACATCCATCTATCTCCTGGCCTCCTAGGTCTAACTCAGGCTTTGGAGGGACTGTCTAAAGCACATAAGACCCCATTGTTCTCCCACCAAAGATTTCAGTGGCTCCCCTCACCCTTACCAAGCCTCCTCTCATCTGACCCCTTCCTCTCTTTTCAGCCTTATTTCTAATTTTTCTAGGCCTCCTATCTTGCCACTTTACCCCCATGATTTTGTTCATACTTGTCCCCTCTCCCTGGAAAACCCCTCTGCCATTTCTGGCTAAAAGTCACCCTTTAATACGAATTTCAGGCACTGACTTTTTCAGAAGGCCTTTTCTGACCCCACCAGACCAGGAGAGGAGCCCACAGCAGTGGGAGCAGATATTACCATATCAAGCACACACTGTCTTATAATTATCTGTAGGGTGATTTCCTCAACTAAATCAGCATCTTTTTTTTAAAGATTTTATTTATTTATTTGACAGAGATCACAAGTAGGCAGAGAGGCAGGCAGAGAGAGAGGAGGAAGCACGCTCCCTGCTGAGCAGAGAGACCCTAGGATCATGACACTTAACCAACTGAGCCACCCAGGTGCCCCCTAAATCAGGTTCTTAAAGTCAGCAGTTAGATTATTCTTTGCATTTCCAGTGTTAGCACATTGTTAGGATGTTAAATATATGGATATGAATAAATAGGGTGGTGTTTTTATTATTACAATGTTGGGATTATTACAAACTTCTATTACATGACTCTACTATTAGAATAATTCTAGTATCACACTATATAATGAAAAGGGTTTTTTGTTTGTTTGTTTGTTTGTTTGTTGTTGTTGTTGTTAATTGGCACCACAAGGGATAGAAGCCACAGGGGAACTATTTAAAGGTACTATCTCTATCCCTTTCTCCTTCCAAAATAAATGGTGTGTTTTTAAATTGAGGTCCTCTGGTCTTCACAGTTCTTCTGAAAAATGCTTTTCTTCCTGAGTGAGCGAGAAATAGCCTGGCCCCTAATTATATGGTCCTGAAGACACAGCCCCCAATAAGAGATCCCCCTACATCCATTTTTCACTAGGAGTGACTAAAGCAGGGAGTCCAGTCTTGCATCTAGTAGATACTTGATAGATGTCTGCTCAAGAAAAGAGTAAATCATGAGTTGCTCACAATTTGTGCTAACTCCTGTAAACTCCAGCCTGTGGCTAAGGGTCAGTTTTTAAATTCACCTCCTTCAGAAGTAGGAACTGTGTCAGCTGTGTTGTTTTTGAAACAATAAGGACACTGGAAGATTGTAAAAGTAATGGGCTAACTGTTTAAGTTAACCTAAATTGCATAAATGTACAGTTGGTGTGGGAAACATTTGATCTGCTTATTTTTAGTGAGCCTATGAATTTGTATTTAAGTTTCTTTCCGTGGGTGTCAGTGTCTTTCCATATGACTCTCTTGAGGCTGTGGGCTCACCGATGCTTATAACCTACTGCACAGAGTCATCTGTTTAGCAGTTTAACATCTACTGCACAGAGTTATCTGTTTAACAGTTTAACATCTCCTTAAACTGTTCCTTTTAAGCCTCAAACAGTGCCCTCTAGTTCTTATGGGTGTTGGTGACTATTAATCACTTAACTAGATTTTGGTTTTATGTTTTGGGTTTATTTCCACTAACTAAGGATCCTGTGATGGGAAGCGCTAATGTATACTAACACAATTTTTTTCTTGTTTTTAGTCTTTTAAAGATTTGTATCTTTTTACTCATCCATACACAGAGCTTTAAAATAAATATTAATGTTGGGGTGCCTAGGTGGCTCAGCCGGTTAAGCGTCTGCCTTCAGCTCAGGTCATGATCCCAGAATCTCACAATCTCAGAGTCTCAGGATGGAGCCCCGCCTCAAGATCCCTGCTCAATGGGGAGTGTGCTTCTCCCTCTCCCTCTGACATTCCCCCTGCTCCTCTCTCTCTCTCTTGCTTACTGTCTCTCTTTCTCAAACTAAATAAAATCTTTAAAAGTTATTAATTTTAAAAATTATTTTAATTATTAATGTTAAATGTGGAGAATACAAATCTTCTCCAAAAAAAATTTTATACATAATGAGCAATTCATAATTTCACATCGTGATAGAGAACTAACACTCTGGACCAAAGTATCCAGAGACAGGACCATTAAGGACCATTAAGAATTTCTGCTTAACAAAAATTTAGAATCCTAACAATTTTTAGACTTACCCTCTTTCCTTGGACATAGGTAAGGTGATAACAGTTGGAGGGGCACCTGAGCAGTGCAGTCAGTTAAGAGTCTGACTTTTGGATGCCTGGGTTAAGCCTCTGCCTTCAGCTCAGGTCATGATCTCAGGGTCCTGGGATCGAGCCCCACATCGGGCTCTCTGCTCAGTAGGGAGCCTGCTTCCCCCTTCTCCTCTGCCTGCCTCTCTGCCTACTTGTGATCTCTCTCTGTGTGTCAAATAAATAAATCTTAAAAAAAAAAAGAAAAAAAAAAAGAGTCTGACTCTTGATTTTTGGCTCAGACCCTGATCTCAGGGTGGCCAGATCGAGACCCTTGGTGGCTCCGAGCTCAGGGTAGACTCTGCTTCAGATTCTCTCTCTCCCCCTCTCTCCCTCTCCCTCTGCCCCACCCTCTTGGACATGCTCATGCAGGTTCTCTCTCTCTTTCTAACTCTCTGAAATAAATAAATATTTTTAAAAAGGTGATAACAGGGGTGTCTGGGTGACTCAGTGGGTTAAGCCTCTGCCTTCAGCTCAGGTCATGATCTCAGGGTCCTGGGATTGAGCCCCACATTGGGCTCTCTGCTCAGCAGAGAGCCTGCTTCCCCCTTTCTCTCTGCCTGCCTCTCTGCCTACTTGTGATCTCTCCCTGTCAAATAAATAAATAAAATCTTTTTAAAAAATAAAATAAAAATAAAAAGGTGATAACAGTTTGAAAGACTTTCCCTTTTTTTGATATCTCCAGTCAGGAGCTGTATTTAGCAAAAAAGGAATCTGTGTTCATTTGTAGCATTTTACATTTGGAAGGAATAAAGAAAATTTTAATCATCCAACGTTCTCTTCTTAGAGGCAGAAATGTTCTAGAATCAAGCTTGTTGGACTTCCCATCTTCTGCCTTTTATGATGAGCTAAGTTGCTACTTAGGATCATGTTCATCTGAAGAATGTATCTTTAAGTTTTTAAAATCTTTATTACAAAATAATAAATGAAACTGCTTGGATTTCACAAGTAAAATGAATCAATTGATAATTACTGGAATGGCTGAAACACAGGGTGAGGGGTTTTTAAACATATATATCTTGAAAAATATAATTTACTTTACACTGGGGATAAGGATCAGAGGACTAAAGAGCTTTTCTAAGCCTTTAGATGTGGGCAAAAGGACTTCATTTTAGAATCGCAGCCTGGCGTTTTCCAGGTTGGGATTATTTTGGGTTGGCATTATTACCAGGAAGTGAGACTGAATGAACGGAGCCTTGCGGTGTTGACCCAGAAACAGACTGAGGAGGACGGACACCAACAAGCTTTAAGCTATCGCAGGTGCCCCCCTATCCCAGGGCATGCTGTCTGCCAAACTTTATTTTTTGGAAATCTCAAATTGTAGGCTCTCCAAACTAGAGTGAGCTGTGATGTGAGGGGGCTCTGGCTGTGGCAGCAGGGACTGCCGGGAAGTGGTGTCCTAGGCAGCCGTCCTGGGGTACAGTGTGTCTGGGTCTGTTAGAACTTGAGGACACCCACTGGCTTTAGATCACAGGACAGCCACCTCCGGATCGGGTGGCGCAGGCGGCACACGTGACAGACACCGCTCCCCAAGTACCTGAAACCGCGGGGCTCAGGGTCCCCACCCACACCGTGAAACAGACCCCGACAGACATCTAAATTTTCCTGAGTTCTCACACATGCACGCATCCGAAGAAACCAGCCCACATCCACACAAGTTCTCCCAGTTTAACCCCACCCCGGAGTTTTCATCCACACACAAGGCAGAACGGTGAACCGAGAGCTTGAAATTAACCAGGCACAAACTCCCCAAATCAGGCTTCCCACAGCCCCGCAGGGTGGAGGGAGCCGAGAAAGGGACCCAGACAAAAGAGTTTTAAAACAGACCTCTGCGAGCCGACCTGATTGCTCCCTGGCGAAACGCGGGCCGCGTAAGTCTTCTCCAGTTTGAATAAGAAAATACTCTACACCCACAGCCCCTCCCCCCAAAAAAACGATGGTCCTGAGGCGCCCCCCTACCTTGTCACAGCTCCGGGTGGACAGGTCTCCGAGGCTGAGAATGGTGCGACCTAAGGCCCGGCGGCTGCCCGCAACAGCCACACAGCTGCTGCCGACCGCGGAGACGGCGGCCTCTGGCCCCGCCCCGCCCCGCCCCCTGGACGCCCCGCCCCCTCCGGACGCCCGGCCCGCGTCCCGCAAACCCTCCCAGCTCCGCAGCTGCGGCCGCAGCTCGGTCACCTCCCGGAGCGCGCACTTCAGAGCCCGGTGCATTGTGGGAAACCAGAGCCCAAAGCTGGGCGGACGCTGACCCCTGGTGGGCGCCGTTCCAAAGGAGCCCCGGGACTCGGGTTGGGGGCGCTCGCAGCTGAGGGGGGGTGGAGAGTTGCAGCCTGGAGGGAAGGCCAACCACTCAGGGCCACCCACGCGAGCTGGTGTCCGTTGCATATCGCTCTTATCTCAGTAAAATATCAGAATAAACCCAAATGCTTTAAAAGTCCCCGAGGACCGCCCCCCACCCCCCACGCCTCCCTAGTAGTGACAGAAGTCAAAACTAAAGGAACTTGGAGACTAAGGAAAGCTTTTTAAACTAGGGAAAATACTTTTTAATTGTAAGACTAAATGACGTCAAGATCATGGAGAAATCTGCACTTAATTTTTATTTCTGGTAAAACCACAGATGGGCTCAATCTGTCTACAGAATTTGGGGGAAAAATGTTACAGGAACTAGGAAACTGGAATCCAGGGCTTTCTCTTCTGAGCTACACCTCAAGGAAATAGTTCAAGGAGTTTTAAAAAAAAAAAAGGGAACTTACACAAAAGTATTCATAGTAAAAATTAGAAAATAAGTAATGACTAATAATACGTGAAAGGCACAAAAACAATATGCAGCTCTTTAAATAAGACTATGGGGAGCTTGGGTGGCTCAGCGGATTAAGCCTCTGCCTTAGGCTCTGCCTTCAGTTCAGGCATGATATTGGGGCCCTGGGATCAAGCCCCGCATTTGTCTCTCTTCTCAGCAGGGAACCTGCTTCCCCCACCCCTCCTGCCTGCCTCTCTGCCTACTTGTGATCTCTCTCTCTGTCCAATAAATAAATAGAATCGTAAAACAAAACAAAACAAAACAAAAAAAACCTATGCATAGTATCATTGTGTGGAATAAAATAATATTAACCAAAAAACATAGACCACAACGAACTACAAGGTTGAGGTCTCTGAGGAGCTCATTGGATTAAGCACTTGACTCTTGGTCAGCTCCTTAGGTACCGAGTTCAGGCCCCGCTTTGGGCTCTGTGCTGTGTTGGACCCTACTTAAAAGGAAGAAGAAGAAGAAAGGAAACACATGGCCAATGATTCCAACGATGTGAGAATATATGTGTTCACAAATATAAAGAAACTTTGGAGTAATGTAAATAGTGTGTAGAGTTTAATATGTTTTAAGATTCCTTTATTTTCATTAAATGACTTTTTAAACGTTGCTAAATTGTGCTAAATTGTTGGGACTAGTTCTAATTTTGGATGGCATTGCAATAGTTTCAGCTCACTCTAAGTAATTAAAAAAAAAAAAAGTTGTCTAAAAAGAATTTCTCAGGCTGTCATGAACCATGAAAATTTTACTTATCTGCAAACCCTGGAAAGGAAATAAATTTACTGGGAGGGAAAAAGGGTGGAGTGGGTTATGTATCACTCTGCTAGGCAGAACTGTGTGGCTTAAACAGAAATGGATTTTCTCGCAGTTCTAGAAGCTGGAAGGCGGAGATCAAAGTGTCAGCAGGGTTGGTTCTTTCTGAAAGCTCTGAGGAAAAAACAAAATCTGTTCCAGGCCACTCCCTTAGTTTGTAGATGGTCATCTTCATATTCCCATTCATTCTCCCTATATGCATGCCTTTGTCCAAATGGTCCCCTTTCATAAGGACAGCAATCATATCGGATTAGGGGCCCATCTTACTCCAGTATGACTCCATCTTCTCTAAGTACATCCACAACAATTATATTTCCAAGTAAGGTCATAATTTGAGGTACTGATGATGAGGACTTTAATCCATTAGTTTTTAATTTAGGGGAGCAGAGAGAGGACACAATTCAACCGTCACAGGATTCAAGTGTAATCTTGTGAAAATGGCACCCACCCAATGACAAAAGCAATCATATAATGTATCCCATCTCATGTGTATCAAAACCCAAACAGCTTAAACCCAGTCAAGCCAAACTGATGACAGCTTTCTTCCATCCTTTAACACCACCCAGGCCTTTTTAGTTGAAACCAAGGATGTTAATGAGATAAAATAGCCTAGAGGCTTCATAAATAGTATATCTGATGTGTTTAGCCTCCTGTGGGAAGGGCTTGAAGAAGTGTCCAAACGCCTGGGAGGAGGGCAACACCCCTTGCATTTGAACCTCGGGAACATGGGCAGAAAGAATATGGGTTGAGAATTCCAGGAATCAGGACCCTCGTCCTTGGAGGGCACACACAAATACCATCCTGCTGAAGAAGTCAGCTTTAGTGCAAGAGGCTGAGGAGAGCCCTTGCAGCTTGGGGATGATACCCCCCAAGGGTGGAACGTGGTCTCTCTGAGTGGAGCCAGTCTCTTCCAATTGCCCTTACCACGTGGGTGGGATGAGAAGCGGCAAATTTTCACTGAGCCCTGCCTCCTGTCTTCTGAGGTGATGAAGTCCCAGAAGATCTCTGAGATAAACAAAGCCCTGTCTAACATGTCTGGATCAATCTGTTTGTTGGTTTAAATTCTGAAAGCACTAGAAGCCAGTTCAGTAGGGTACTGATTAAAAGGACCTCCAGGAAGAAAAGCTCTGAGGTGTGATGTTTAGGGATTTCTGTGGTGTAAACTCTCCCGCCGAGGGTAATTTCAGGCTACAACACAAGGCCACGGAACACAGAGTTGGAGCTCCAGCACATCCCCAGGCCCCAGAAAATTGGTTTAACAGAGTCTCGAGGCTGGGAGCCTGCTGGCACAGAGCCTAGCTGGGAGCACCCCAGTAAAAGGGAGATGGAAGGGGCAGCCCTTGTGGGTTAAGAGCAGAGGCTCCAAAGGGCAGTAGGGCCAGTGAGTGGCAAGCCATGGGCACTGGGGTGGCTCCATAAGAAGGGGGTCCCCACACAGCCTCCAGGGCAGTGGGCATGGGAAATGGGCAGGAAGACTAAACACATCAGGCAGAAGAGAGGAAGTGCATTCTTTCAGAGCTGAGAGAGGCTCACCCAGTCTGGGTAGGAGGACAGGCAGCTTCAGGGCATGGGTGAGGCAATCAGAATTTTCTCAGACTGGAGGGAAACACCCCTCCTTTATGTCCTTTATTAGGGCCTTTTCCTGGTAGAACCTTGCCAGGAAGAGAGACATTTAGCTTAGTGCTTCCAGGGCTCACATAGATCATTCCTTTTTTTTTCTTTTTTAAAGATTTTATTTATTTATTTGACAGACAGATCACAAGTAGGCGGAGAGGCAGGCAGAGAGAGAGGAGGAAGCAGGCTCCCCGCTGAGCAGAGAGCCCGATATGGGGCTTGATCCCAGGACCCTGAGATAATGACCTGAGCTGAATGGCAGAGGCTTTAACCCACTGAGCCACCCAGGTGCCCCTCACATAGATCATTCTTGTCAACAGAGCTAAATCCCAGATGGACTTCCTCCCTGCTAGAACAGAGCAAAGCTTATGTGAAGGCAGGTCAGAAAACCAAGACAAGCTGCTGGTTCTCCTAATACTTAAACTGGACCTCGGGGGCCTTGTATATGGTGCAGATGAATGGCACACCTGGGCCAAATTTATTATTTCTTCCCTAGCCTAACCCAGCAGTGTTCGTGCTCATCACTCTGCTTTCAATATTATTCTTGTACACTCTGTGCCCCATTCTTGCTGGAGTGCTCTGTATCACAGGCGAACCTGATCAGACACATTCCTCCTACTTAAGAACCCTCTCCTGGATCAAGTTCACTCTCACTCAGCACACAGGCTTTTGCTGACCTGACATCTTCTCCCCCCTCCAACTTTACCTGCTGCTCTGCTCCTGGTAACTTCCGTTTATTTAGGTTGCCATTCCCAAACAAGCAATGTTTCCTTTCTTTTTTTTTTTTTTTTAAAGATTTTATTTATTTATTTGACAGAGAGAGAGCACAAGTAGACAGAGAGACAGGCAGAGAGAGAGAGAGAGGAAAGCAGGCTCTCCACTCAGCAGAGAGCCCGATGCGGAACTCGATCCCAGGACCCTGAGATCATGACCTGAGCCAAAGGCAGCAGCTTAACCCACTGAGCCACCCAGGCGCCCCCAAGCAATGTTTTCTTGATTTCAGGCCTTCATGTTTGTGTTTCTGCTAAGTTTTTACTCTTTTCCCAGCTCTGTCAGTCTATGCCCATGTCATGCATCGTAAGTCACATCTCTAGTTTTATTATTAAATTCCTAGGAGTTTGGGTTTTTTTTTTTTACTAGCTTTTTATTGTGGCAAAAATGTACCTAACATAAAACTTACCATTTTTAGGGATGCCTGGGTGGCGCAGTCAGTTAAGCGTCTGACTCTTGGTTTCAGGTCATGATCTCGGGGTTGGGGGATCGGCTCAGGCTCCACATTCAGCACAGAATCTGCTTAAGAGTTTCTGCATCCCCCCCTTACCCCCACCCCGTCTCTCTCTAAAATAAATAAATAAATAAATAAATAAATCTCTTTTTTTTTTAATGACCATTTTTAAGTGAGAAGTTTAGTGCCATTAATTACATCATTCACAATATTGTGCAACCATCACCGGTACTTCCATAATTTTTCATAACCCTAAATAGGAACTCTCTGTGCCTCTTAATAATTCCCCACACCCCATTCATCGAAACTCTGCTAACATCTAATCTACTTTCTATCTCTGTAAATTTGCCTATTCTAGATACTCAATATAAACAGAATCAGACAATATTTTGTCCTATTGTGTCTGGCTTCTTTCACTTAGCATAATATTTTCAAGGTTCATTCATGTTGCAGCATATGTCAGAATTCCATCTCTTTTCCATGGTTGAATAATATTCCATTGTATAAATGTACTACATTTTGTTTACTCATTCAAATGTTGATAGACACTAGGGTTGCTTCCAACTTTGGTCTGTTGTGAATAATGCTGCTTTGAACACTGGCATATTCTTCCCATGTTTTTCCCTCTACGTGGTAAGATCTTCTTTCCCTTGTAGACCTGGTTAACTTCTATTTATGTCAGAGAATCCTTTATGTGTAGAAAATTGTGGAACAGGAGGCCAAACCCAATCCCCCTGACTGTGACCAGGGATATTTCTACTTTGCTCCGCTGAACGACAGGCTTCCCTAGATGGGTTATCAAAATGCATGAGGGAGGATTTCAGGCAGCAGATCCCAAGAGGGCTGGTTAGGAGGCTCCAGAAATAGGATTTAGAGCCTGGGCTGAGGGTGGCAAAAATGGGTCAGCATTTGATCCTCACAAACATCCACAGGCAACCATTTTCATAAAGGAACGATGTGTGTGGATCACTGTGGGGATATCTCTACATGAACTGCTAATGGGAGAAGAGTAGGAAAAAAATGGGAAACAGATGGGAAGAAGAGAGATTAGAGTAAGTGGTCATGGGAATACTCAGCGGAACTTTAGTCAAGCTGCCAGATCATAGGGTAACAATAAATATGGTCCAATAAAGACAAAGTAGGTAGTGGGATGCCAGCATGCAACTTTATTTCATCTGCTTTTACATGCATATAAGTAATAGAGCACACTAAATACAAACAAGGAGAGTTAATTGACCATATATTAAATGGCATGATCTAGTCTGAATTTGCTCAAACCCAGCTCATTGCTCAAACCCAGCTCAAATGAGCTGGGTTTGAGCAAATTCAGACTAGGTACACTTCCCCATGAAATGATGGGGAAGTGAAAAGTGAAATGTGTATCTTCATCCCCCATGAAAAGTGTATCTTCATCTCCATGAAGATACACTTCCCCATGAAAAGCCATCACTGAAAGCCTCTTTGATTCTCTCTCTCCTACCCCAAAGCCTTGATTGAGGCCTTGTATTGAATATTGCTGGCATTTACCACGAAGTTGTAGGACATTCCAATCTGTGTACTCCGAGGTCTTTTTAGGGGCACCTGACTGGCTCAGTCGGTAGAGCATGTGACTCTTAATCCTGAGATTGTGAGTCTGAGCCCCACACAGGGTGGAGAGATTAGCTACATATAAAACCTTGGGGGGAAAAAAAAGTCCCTTTAGAACACTAGTCATGGGTATTCGCGAAGTAAAACTGAAAGTAAACAGCCAGGATCTTCTTTCTGTGTCTTTTGTTCCAGGCACCAGGTGTAAACAGGTTTGAATCATTAAGGGTGGAATCTTAGGCATGAGTAGAAAATAAATTTTGGAGATGTGGCAACCTTGCTGGCACTCCTCAGATCACACCATCAAGATACAACGCACCCTCAGCCTGGCTGAAAGGCCAGTCCTGCCTGGACAGATCCTCTCAAGCCTGAGACACTGACAGGAAGTGGGCTTTGAAAGAATGTCCTGCTTCTTGGAATTGAGCATAGCTAGACCTACTGATGCTATATTGAAGTGGTCTGAGTGAAAAGGGTTTAGGATGGAAAAGAGGATGTGGCTAAAAGAAGGAAGCAAAAGGAAACCTTGAGGAGTAAGCCTGGGAATCAATTTTGTCTTTCCCTCAATTTCCCAAGCTTAGGGAGAGAAACCACAGCAAATTCTAAGACCTATGAGGATCCACTAGGTGTCACCAGGTCATTCCTTGGACTCTTGTGCATTCCTGGACAGTGTAGACTCTCCAGACCCAAGTCTACACTCAGTGCAGAACTGCAAAAAAGTCGCTTGGAAGGTAAAGCTCTAAAGCATTCAGGCTATATCAGTCTTGGGCATAAATCTCAAAGAGCACAAGATTTGACTTTTACATCTATCTCTCGAACTACTCTCCTTTCTCTCTGTGGCGCTTCCATTTTCCCATCTTAATGTCTTACAACTTCCCCATTTCCTTCCATGTAAAATTATATCTACCTTTAAAAGGATCTTAGATACTTATTCATGCTAAAGTACAAATGACTGAAAATAGCTCAGTATACTGCAAGAGTTGTTATATTTCCCAAAGTAATAATTTTACCAGTGATAGAGTTCATGTAATATTTATTTAAAAAATCCAAGAGATGGAAAAAGATATACCATGCTAACACTAATGAAAAGGAAGCTAAAGTAGTTATACCACTGTCACACAAAGCAGACCTCAGAGCAAGGAAAATTATCAGGGATAAAGAAGGCTATTACATAATGCTAAAGTAGTAAGTTCTTCAAGAAGACATAATCATCCTTAGTGTGTAGGTGCCTAACAACAGTGTCAAAATACATGAGACTAAAATGGATAGAACTGCAAGGAGAAATAGATGAATCCACTATTCTAGTTGGACACTTCAACAGCTGTCTGTCAGAAACAGACAGGTCCGGAGCAGAAAATCAGTAAGGACAAAGTCAAATTCAGTATCACCAATCAACTGGACATAATTGACATCTATGAACTACTTCACTCAAAAACAACAGAAAACATATTCCTCTCAAGGTCACAAGGAATATTCACAAAGACAGACCACATTCTGGGCTATAAATACATCTTAATAAATGAAAAAAAATAGCAACTACTCAAAGTTTGCTCTCAAAGCATAACCGAGTTAAACTAGAAATCAATAGCATAAAGATATTCTAAAATATTTAAAGAATAAACAACACATTTTTAAAAAATATTTATTTATTTGTTTGTTTGTTTGTTTGACAGACAGAGATCACAAGTAGGCAGAGAGGCAGGCAGAGAGAGAGGAGGAAGCAGGCTCCCTGCTGAGCAGAGAGCCCAATGCAGGGCTTGATCCCAGGACCCTGAGACCATGACCTGAGCCGAAGGCAGAGGCTTAACCCACTGAGCCACACAGGCACCTTAAACAACACATTTCTAATTAACACATGGGTCCAAGAAGTCTCCAGAGAAATTTTAAAATAGTTTGAGCTAAATGAAAATACAACTTATCAAAATTTGTAGGATGTAGTGAAAGCAGTGCATAAAGGGACACTTAGAGCACTGAGTGCATATATTAGAAAATAAGGAAGACCTAAAACCAATCATCTAAGCTTCCACCTTAGGAAACTCAAAGAAAAGAGCAAATTGGGGCTCCTAGGTGGCTCAGCCAGTTAAACATCTGACTCTTGAGGGGCGCTTGGGTGGCTCAGAGGGTTAAGCCTCTGCCTTTGGCTCAAGTCATGGTCTCAGAGTCCTAGGATGGAGCCCAGCATTGGGCTCTCTCCTCAGCAGGGAGCCTGCTACCCTCTCCCTCTGTCTGCTTCTCTGCCTACTTTTGATCTCTCTCTCTCTCTCTGTGTCAAATAAATAAATAAAATATTAAAAAAAAAAAAAAACAAAAATCTGACTCTTTATCTTAGGGTCATGAGTTTAAACCCTGTGTTGGGCTTCATGCTGGGCATGGAGCCTACTTAAAAAAAAAAAAGTGAAGGAGGAGGAGTCAAGATGGCGGAGAAGTAGCAGGCTGAGACTACTTCAGCTAGCCGGAGATCAGCTAGATAGCTTATCTAAAGATTGCAAACACCTGAAAATCCATCGGCAGATCGAAGAGAAGAAGAACAGCAATTCTGGAAACAGAAAAACAACCACTTTCTGAAAGGTAGGACCGGCGGAGAAGTGAATCCAAAGCGACGGGAAGATAGACCCCGGGGGGAGGAGCGCACAAAATCAGGACTTTTAAAAGTCTGTTCCGCTGAGGGACATCGCTTCAGAGGCTAAACCGGGGCGAAGCCCACGCGGGGTCAGCGTGGCCTCAGGTCCCGCAGGATCACAGAAGGATCGGGGGTGTCTGAGTGTCGCAGAGCTTGCGGGTATTGGAACGGGAAAGCCGGCTACAGAGACAGAGCCGACAGTAAGCTCACAGCTCTGTGTTACCTTGAACCGGTCGCAGGCTCGGTGAGCTCGGAGCGTGGCCGGAGGTCAGGCAGACGGGAGTAACTGGGCGCTGTTCTCTGAGGGCGCACTGAGGAGTGGGGCCCTGGGCTCTGGGCTCTTCTGGGCCGGAGACCAGGAGGCCGCCATTTGTATTCCCGTCCTCAGGAACTCTACGGAAAGCGCTCAGGGAACAAAAGCTCCTGAAAGCAAACCCGAGCGGATTACTCACCCCGGCCCCGGGTAAGGACGGTGCAATTCCACCTGGGGCAAAGACACTTGAGAATCACTACAACAGGCCCCTCCCCCAGAAGATCAACAAGAAATCCAGCCGAGACCAAGTTCACCTACCAAGGAGTGCGGTTTCAATACCAAGGAGAGCAGCAGAATTCGAGAGGAGGAGAAAGCAAAGCACGGAACTCATGGCTTTTTCCCTGTGATTTTTTTTAGTCTTGCAGTTAATTTAATTTTTTTCTTTTTCATTTTTTGTTTTTTTTCTCGCCTTCTGGTAAATTTTTTTTAACTTTTACCTTTTTCTTTTTTAACGTTTTTTAACTAGTTTATCCAATATATATATCTTTTCTTTTTTATATTTTTCTTATTTGTTTTCTTTTTTTTAATTCTTTTCTTTTCTTTTTTCTTTTTTTTCTTTCTTCCTTTTTGAACCTCTTTTTATCCCCTTTCTCCCCCCTCATGATTTGGGATCTCTTCTAATTTGGTTAAAGCATATTTTCCTGGGGTTGTTGCCACCCTTTTAGTATTTTACTTGCTCCTTCATATACTCTTATCTGGACAAAATGACAAGACGGAAAAATTCAACGCAAAAAAAAGAACAAGAGGCAGTACTGAAGGCTAGGGACCTAATCAATACAGACATTGGTAATATGTCAGATCTAGAGTTCAGAATGACAATTCTCAACGTTCTAGCCGGGCTCGAAAAAGGCATGGAAGATATTAGAGAAACCCTCTCGAGAGATATAAAAGCCCTTTCTGGAGAAATAAAAGAACTAAAATCTAACCAAGTTGAAATAAAAAAAGCTATTAATGAGGTGCAATCAAAAATGGAGGCTCTTGGGACGCCTGGGTGGCTCAGTGGGCTAAGCCACTGTCTTCGGCTCAGGTCATGATCCCAGGGTCCTGGGATCGAGCCCCAAATCAGGCTCTCTGCTCAGCAGGGAGCCTGCTTCCTCCTCTCTCTCTGCCTGCCTCTCTGCCTGCTTGTCATCTCTCTCTGTCAAATAAATAAATAAAATCTTTAAAAAAAAATGGAGGCTCTCACTGCTAGGGTAAATGAGGCAGAAGAAAGAATTAGTGATATAGAAGACCAAATGACAGAGAATAAAGAAGCTGAGCAAAAGAGGGACAAACAGCTACTGGACCACGAGGGGAGAATTCGAGAGATAAGTGACACCATAAGACGAAACAACATTAGAATAATTGGGATTCCAGAAGAAGAAGAAAGAGAGAGGGGAGCAGAAGGTATACTGGAGAGAATTATTGGGGAGAATTTCCCCAATATGGCAAAGGGAACGAGCATCAAAATTCAGGAGGTTTAGAGAACGCCCCTCAAAATCAATAAGAATAGGCCCACACCCCGTCACCTAATAGTAAAATTTACAAGTCTCAGTGACAAAGAGAAAATCCTGAAAGCAGCCCGGGAAAAGAAGTCTGTAACATACAATGATAAAAATATTAGATTGGCAGCTGACTTATCCACAGAGACCTGGCAGGCCAGAAAGAGCTGGCATGATATTTTCAGAGCACTAAATAAGAAAAACATGCAGCCAAGAATACTATATCCAGCTAGGCTATCATTGAAAATAGAAGGAGAGATTAAAAGCTTCCAGGACAAACAACAACTGAAAGAATTTGCAAACACCAAACCAGCTCTACAGGAAATCTTGAAAGGGGTCCTCTAAGCAAAGAGAGAGCCTACAAGTGGTAGATCAGAAAGGAACAGAGACCATATACAGTAACAGTCACCTTACAGGCAATACAATGGCACTAAATTCATATCTCTCAATAGTTACCCTGAATGTAAATGGGCTAAATGCCCCTGTCAAAAGACACAGGGTATCATAATGGATAAAAAACAAAACCCATCTATATGTTGCCTCCAAGAAACTCATTTTAAGCCCGAAGACACCTCCAGATTTAAAGTGAGGGGGTGGAAAAGAATTTACCATGCTAATGGACATCAGAAGAAAGCAGGAGTGGCAATCCTTATATCAGATCAATTAGATTTTAAGCCAAAGACTATCATAAGAGATGAGGAAGGACACTATATCATACTCAAAGGGTCTGTCCACCAAGAAGATTTAACAATTTTAAATATCTATGCCCCCAACATGGGAGCAGCCAACTATATAAACCAATTAATAACAAAATCAAAGAAACACATCAACAATAATACAATAATAGTAGGGGACTTTAACACTCCCCTCACTGAAATGGACAGATCATCCAAGCAAAAGATCAGCAAGGAAATAAAGGCCTTAAACAACACACTGGACCAGATGGACATCACAGGTATATTCAGAACATTTCATCCCAAAGCAACAGAATACACATTCTTCTCTAGTGCACATGGAACATTCTCCAGAATAGATCACATCCTCGGTCCTAAATCAGGACTCAACCGGTATCAAAAGATTGGGATCATTCCCTGCATATTTTCAGACCACAATGCTCTAAAGCTAGAACTCAACCACAAAAGGAAATTTGAAAAGAACCCAAATACATGGAGACTAAACAGCATCCTTGTAAAGAATGAATGGGTCAACCGGGAAATAAAAGAAGAATTGAAAAAAATCATGGAAACAAATGACAATGAAAATACAACGGTTCAAAATCTGTGGGACACAACAAAGGCAGTCCTGAGAGGAAAATATATAGCGGTACAAGCCTTTCTCAAGAAACAAGAAAGGTCTCAGGTACACAACCTAACCCTACACCTAAAGGAGCTGCAGAAAGAACAAGAAAGAAACCCTAAGCCCAGCAGGAGAAGAGAAATCATAAAGATCAGAGCAGAAATCAATGAAATAGAAACCAAAAAGACAATAGAGCAAATCAACGAAACTAGGAGCTGGTTCTTTGAAAGAACTAATAAAATTGATAAACCCCTGGCCCGACTTATCAAAAAGAAAAGAGAAAGGACCCAAATAAATAAAATCATGAATGAAAGAGGAGAGATCACAACTAACACCAAAGAAATACAAACTATTATAAGAACATACTATGAGCAACTCTACGCCAACAAATCTGACAATCTGGAAGAAATGGATGCATTCCTAGAAACATATAAACTACCACAACTGAACCAGGAAGAAGTAGAAAGCCTGAACAGACCCATCACCAGTAAGGAGATTGAAACAGTCATTAAA
Organism: Mustela lutreola; assembly: GCF_030435805.1. Classification (NCBI taxonomy): domain Eukaryota; kingdom Metazoa; phylum Chordata; class Mammalia; order Carnivora; family Mustelidae; genus Mustela; species Mustela lutreola. The sequence goes on along the minus strand of NC_081290.1, from coordinate 151,834,031 downwards.
AATCTCCAAACAAACAAAAGCCCAGGGCCAGACGGCTTCCTGGGGGAATTCTACCAAACATTTAAAGAAGAACTAATTCCTATTCTCGTGAAACTGTTCCAAAAAATAGAAATGGAAGGAAAACTTCCAAACTCATTTTATGAGGCCAGCATCACCTTGATCCCAAAACCAGACAAGGATCCCATCAAAAAAGAGAGCTATAGACCAATATCCTTGATGAACACAGATGCGAAAATACTCAACAAAATACTAGCCAATAGGATTCAACAGTACATTAAAAGGATTATTCACCACGACCAAGTGGGATTTATTCCAGGGCTGCAAGGTTGGTTCAACATCTGCAAATCAGTCAATGTGATACAACACATCAATAAAAGAAAGAACAAGAACCATATGATACTCTCAATAGATGCTGAAAAAGCATTTGACAAAGTACAGCATCCCTTCCTGATCAAAACTCTTCAAAGTGTAGGGATAGAGGGGACATACCTCAATATCATCAAAGCCATCTATGAAAAACCCACCGCAAATCATTCTCAATGGAGAAAAACTGAAAGCTTTTCCACTAAGGTCAGGAACACGGCAGGGATGTCCATTATCACCACTGCTATTCAACATAGTACTAGAGGTCCTAGCCTCAGCAATCAGACAACAAAAGGAAATTAAAGGCATCCAAATCGGCAAAGAAGAAGTCAAATTATCACTCTTCGCAGATGATATGATACTATATGTGGAAAACCCAAAAGACTCCACTCCAAAACTGCTAGAACTTATACAGGAATTCAGTAAAGTGTCAGGATATAAAATCAATGCACAGAAATCAGTTGCATTTCTCTACACCAAAAGCAAGACAGAAGAAAGAGAAATTAAGGAGTCAATCCCATTTACAATTGCACCCAAAACCATAAGATACCTAGGAATAAACCTAACCAAAGAGGCACAGAATCTATACTCAAAAAACTATAAAGTACTCATGAAAGAAATTGAGGAAGACACAAAGAAATGGAAAAATGTTCCATGCTCCTGGATTGGAAGAATAAATATTGTGAAAATGTCTATGCTACCTAAAGCAATCTACACATTTAATGCAATTCCTATCAAAGTACCATCCATCTTTTTCAAAGAAATGGAACAAATAATGCTAAAATTTATATGGAACCAGAAAAGACCTAGAATAGCCAAAGGGATATTGAAAAAGAAAGCCAACGTTGGTGGCATCACAATTCCGGACTTCAAGCTCTATTACAAAGCTGTCATCATCAAGACAGCATGGTACTGGCACAAAAGCAGACACATAGATCAATGGAACAGAATAGAGAGCCCAGAAATAGACCCTCAACTCTATGGTCAACTAATCTTCGACAAAGCAGGAAAGAATGTCCAATGGAAAAAAGACAGCCTCTTCAATAAATGGTGCTGGGAAAATTGGACAGCCACATGCAGAAAAATGAAATTGGACCATTTCCTTACACCACACATGAAAATAGACTCAAAATGGATGAAGGACCTCAATGTGCGAAAGGAATCCATCAAAATCCTTGAGGAGAACACAGGCAGCAACCTCTTCGACCTCAGCCACAGCAACATCTTCCTAGGAACAACGCCAAAGGCAAGGGAAGCAAGGGCAAAAATGAACTATTGGGATTTCATCAAGATCAAAAGCTTTTGCACAGCAAAGGAAACAGTTAACAAAATCAAAAGACAACTGACAGAATGGGAGAAGATATTTGCAAACGACATATCAGATAAAGGACTAGTGTCCAGAATCTATAAAGAACTTAGCAAACTCAACACCCAAAGAACAAATAATCCAACCAAGAAATGGGCAGAGGACATGAACAGACATTTCTGCAAAGAAGACATCCAGATGGCCAACAGACACATGAAAAAGTGCTCCATATCACTTGGCATCAGGGAAATACAAATCAAAACCACAATGAGATATCACCTCACACCAGTCAGAATGGCTAAAATCAACAAGTCAGGAAATGACAGATGCTGGCGAGGATGCGGAGAAAGGGGAACCCTCCTACACTGTTGATGGGAATGCAAGCTGGTGCAGCCACTCTGGAAAACAGCATGGAGGTTCCTCAAAATGTTGAAAATAGAACTGCCCTATGACCCAGCAATTGCAGTACTGGGTATTTACCCTAAAGATACAAACGTAGTGATCCAAAGGGACACATGCACCCGAATGTTTATAGCAGCAATGTCCACAATAGCCAAACTATGGAAAGAACCTAGATGTCCATCAACAGATGAATGGATCAAGAAGATGTGGTATATATACACAATGGAATACTATGCAGCCATCAAAAGAAATGAAATCTTGCCATTTGTGACAACATGGATGGAACTAGAGCGTATCATGCTTAGTGAAATAAGTCAAGCAGAGAAAGACAACTATCATATGATCTCCCTGATATGAGGAAGTGGTGATGCAACATGGGGGCTTAAGTGGGTAGGAGAAGAATCAATGAAACAAGATGGGATTGGGAGGGAGACAAACCATAAGTGACTCTTAATTTCACAAAACAAACTGAGGGTTGCTGGGGGGAGGGGGTTTGGGAGAAGGGGGTAGGATTATGGACATTGGGGAGGGTATGTGCTTTGGTGAGTGCTGTGAAGTGTGTAAACCTGGTGATTCACAGACCTGTACCCCTGGGGATAAAAATATATGTTTATAAAAAATAAAAAATTAAAAAAAAAAGGTGAAGACCCTAAGGAGCAAATTAAATCCAAAGTAAGCACAATAAAAGAACTAACAAAAATTAGAGTAGAAATCAATGAAGTTGCAAACAGAAATCCACAAAGAAATTCAACAAAACTGAAAGTGGATTCTTCTAAAAGATCAATAAAATGGATAAACCTGTGGCCAGACTAACCAATCAAAACAGAGAGAAGATACAAATTACTAATACCAGAAAGGAACATTTATTAGTATACATTAATAAATAATTATGTAAATACATAATTAAAAACCATAAATACTGGGGCATCTGGGTGGCTCAGTCATTAAACGTCTGCCTTCAGCTCAGGTCATGATCCCAGGGTCCTGGGATCAAGCCCTGCATTGGTCTCCCTACTTAGTGGGAAGCCTGCTTCTCCCACTCCCTCTGCTTGTGTTCCCCCTCTCACTGTGTCTCTCTCCTGTCAAATAAATAAATAAATAATAAAAATTAAAAAACAGTGGCTTCCCACTGCCAGGCTCTTCATAACTAGATCCTGACCACCACCTAATCTCATTGACATCTACAAACTACTTCACTCAAAAGTAGTTCCTTAACTACACCAACCTCTTTATTGCCTCAGAACTTGTGTTTCCTCTCTCACGGTCTCTCACTCTCTCTCTCTGTCAAATAGATAAATAAAACACTTAAAAAAAGAAAAACAAAAACCATAAATACTAACCCCATGGACATTAAAAGGGTGATAAAGGAATATTATAAATAATTCTATGCTCACACATTTGATAACTTAGATGAAATGGGTCAATTCCTTGAAAGACTCAAGTTTCTACCAAAATAATTGCTACCAAAACTTACACGAGGAGAATTATATAATCTGAATAAGCCTTTATCTAAGAAAGAAATGGAATCAATAATTAATAACTTTTCAAACCTGAAAGCACTAGGCCCAGATGGTTTCTCTGATGACTGCCAACAAACATTAAAGGAAGAAATCATATCGATTATCTACCACCTCTTCCAGAAAACAGAGGCAAACAGCATGCTTCCTAATTCATTCTGAAGGCGGCATTATCCTAATACCAAACCAGACAAAGACATTGCAAGAAAGGAAAACTATGAACCAATATCACTCCTGAACATAGATGCAAAAATCCTTTAACACGTTATTAGCAAATTGATTCCAGCAATGTATAAAAAGAACTATATACCACAACCTAGTGGGTTTTATCCTGGGTGTACAAGTTTAGTTCAACATGCAAAAATCAGTTAATGTAATTCAAGGTATCAACAGACTAAAGAAGAAAAATCATATGATCATATCAATAGAGGCTGAAAAAGTCCTTAACAAAACCCAACATCCAATCATGACAAAAGATATTCATGTTCGATCTTATATAAAAAATAAGATAAGGGCACCTGGCTGGCTCAACTGGGGAAGCAAGCAGCTCTTGATCTCTATGTTGTGAATTGGAGCCCCACGCTGGGTGTAGAAATTACTTAAATAAGTAACCTTTAAAAAAAAAATTAACAAATAGGGGCACCTGGGTGGCTCAGTGGGTTAAAGCCTCTGCCTTCAGCTCAGGTCATGATCCCAGGGTCCTGGGATGGAGCCCCGCATCAGGCTCTCTGCTCAACAGGGAGCCTGCTTCCCCCACTCCCCCCACCCCCACCCCCCGCCTCTCTGCTTGCTTGTGATCTCTGTCTGTCAAATGGATAAATAAAGATTATTCACAAAAATTAATAAATAGATAATAAATTTAACTGGAATAAAGACTACTCAGAGAGAAAAGATTTGCCTTTCTAGAGTTTTAAAACATGTTATAAATGGACAACCACTTATTCAAACCCTAAGATAACTTTGGCCCTGAAGACAGGTTGTGACCAAAACGTCTTGCCGCTAGGCTGGCACTGCTCTTCCTTTCTGCCATCTGGCCCCAAGCAGGCAAACATCAATTAAGAAAAGAGCCATTTGCCCTTTGGTGATGACAGAATCTAAAGGGAATGATGACCCCGGAACGTCAAGCCTGCGTCCTCATGATGAAGGCAAGAGGACCGGCGAGGTCTGGGGGTGATGGTGGCAAGCTTCTGCGGCGGTTAGAAGTGAACAAAATCACTTCTGTATTTAACCCTGTGCCTCCTTTGACATTCCCCTGGCCAACTGGGTCTTCAAAGCAGAAGGATTTAGACAATGAGAAGGATTTTTCCAGTGATAAACTGGAAGAGCTATAAACAAGGGGCACAAAGAAGCTATGACAGTATCCTTTGTATTTCTCAGTAGCTTTTTACTTCTGGGGATCAGAATAACAAACCCCTTGTGCCAGATGCTCCAAATTCAAGGTCATTATCCTCTTCTGCCACAAAGGGGTGGAAACCGTGCTCTGGGCTAAAGCATTTGTCACAGTATGGTTCGAAACTCTCACTCAGAAAACTGACAAATTAAACACACTTAAAGGCATTTGGGATCTAGACTATTGAGCTAGACGAGGCCATAAAAATGGATTTTGTCCCCCCACGTCCGGAGAGGTTAAAAGACTGGCTGGAGGACACACGACAAGGAGAGACAAGAGAGGATGATGCAAGCAAACAAGAGCTTGGCTTGATTCCCAAACTCGAAGAATCATTTCACGAGTCCAAATCCCTGCTTCTTCATCTGTGAAATGGGGATCAGAAGAATCATTGCACGGGATGGGTATAAAACCAAGATAGGAAACCTGCAAAGCACCTAGCATAGTTCTTGCTTCATCAAAGTCCTCAATCACTATTTCCCTTTCTTTAGGTTTCCAGTGTCAGAGCCAGTACTTGGTGCCTTGGCTCTGGATTCACAGTTCTTTCCTCCCTCCCATCCACATGACAGTAGCAGGTACTGTCATGCAGGTATCAGGTCCAGCTGGCAATGGAAGAGGTTACAGTGGCTACAGTGGTTCTATGGTTTGGCTGTCTCCCACAAGAGACGCTCAGCCGGATTTAGCATCTGTCTCTGCCACTGGTCAGCAATGCATGAGAACCTAGAACCACCTACAGTTCAATGCTTCCATCTGAGAAACAGTACAAAGATCATTAAAAATTTATATTATCTGGCATTTTGGAAGCCTTCCCAGCTGTTAAGTTCAGTGAACTTCCCTTAATCTATATTTATGTCTACATTTGCTGCAACAATGAGGTGTGTGTGTGTGTGTGTGTGTGTGTGCGTGCAGAGGTATCTCACTCAGACTGTGGATGGGGAAGTGGGTATTAGGAATAGATGGGGAGGTGGTCCTACTCAAAATGGAAAAAATGATTAGGGTCAGTAAGGACTGGGGTCAGCTTGGGTCCTCGTATTTGTAGAGAGAAGATGGATTCCTGAGCTTGAGAGACGGGGGTTAGGGGTTTGATAAGAAGAGCGCATTGGCAGAGGAAGATAGGGCAATATTCACCCTATTGTCTTATGGCTACTCAGATCTGTATTTTCAGCCTGGACCTCTACCCAGAGAGATCTCTTGAGTCTACCCTCTCCCCATTCAAATCTGCTCCTCTTCCAGGCAGCCCTGTGTCAGAAAAAGGGATCATGATCCACTCAGTTGCTTATGCCAAAGATCTAGAAATTTTCCTTGATCTCTTTCTTTCGTCTTCTTTATTGCTTGTAGGATCTATGTCCACAAGGCACCCAGTCCTTTCTCTTCTCTCCATCTCTACCAGTACGACTCCATTTGCCACCCAAGCCCAGGCCGCCATTAGTTCTCTTTTTCCCACTGCGGTATCAATCCAGTGGTCTCCCTGATTCTAGTCTTGTCCCCTCTTCACAAACCCGCCAGAGTGACCTTTTAAAAACGTATACCAGATCCAATTATCCCTCTGCTTCAAGCTTTTAAATGATTACGCGCCGCACTTAGGAAAAATTCCAAAGTCCTTCCCCTGAGTCAACAAAGTCCTCAGTGACCTGGCCCCAGGCTGTCTTTCTAAGGTCTCATACCCACTCCCTGTGCTCACTGTGCTCTGGACAAATTCGCCTTGTGTCTGTTCCTCTAATACGCCAATCTTGGCCTTGCCTTAGGGCATCTGCCCTGGCTGGGGCTCTGCCTTGAATGCATTTCCCTCATATCTTTCATGGAGGGCTTCTTCGGAACTCAGTTTAATGTCACCGTCTCTGATGACCCACAGAAGAAGCCACCCATTCATTATTATGTCACTTTATTTTCATGGTCTGTGCGCTCTTATCGGTTGTGGATAATTTTATTTATTTAGTTACTGTCTATCTCGCTCTACTAGAAGAGAAGCTCTAGGAGATGACAATCTACCTTATTTACTATACCTTAGTGTTCAGACCCTGTGCTGGCACATGATAGGTACTCAGCAAATATTTGTTGATTGAATCAAATCAAAGGAATGAACTCCAAACCACCAAAAGGGAACTAAAGAGCCTTGTTTCCAAGGAATGTTCATTTTAACTGAACCCCAAGACTATCACACAAAAAGCTGCCAAGATTCAGAAACTCACCAGGTCAACCAGACGGCAGGACAGGAATGAGAAGAGAGTAGCAAGTGCAGAAGTAGAATCGTCTTCTAAAGGATCTCAATCGGCTGGACATCTAGAGGCATCTCTACCAGGAGACCCCTGGAAATGTGGTTCTCTGTATGTTTCTGTAATGGGACCGAATCAAATAACTGTTTAAAGACAGTTAAATTGGGGGCGCCTGGGTGGCTCAGTTGGTTAAGCATCTGACTCTTGATTTTAGCTCAGGTCATGATCTCGGGATGGGAGACTGAGCCCCCCCAACCCACCCCAGTCAGGCTCCATCCTGGGTGTAGAGCCTGCTTAAGATTTTCTTTTTCGGGCGCCTGGGTGGCTCAGTGGGTTAAGCCGCTGCCTTCGGCTCAGGTCGTGATCTCAGGGTCCTGGGATCGAGTCCCACATCGGGCTCTCTGCTCAGCAGGGGGCCTGCTTCCCTTCCTCTCTCTCTGCCTGCCTCTCTGCCTACTTGTGATCTCTCTCTGTCAAATAAATACATAAAATCTTTAAAAAAAAAAAAAAGATTTTCTCTTTCTCTCTCTCCCTTTGTATCCCCCCCACCCCGCCCCGCCAAAAGACAGTTAAATTGTATTCCAAATGCTCTCTGTTATATAAATGCTCTGGTCTCTCTTGAACGAGGTAATTCCAAATGCAAGGGGCTCTCTCGAGCCAGAGTTCAGCAGGTGTTAAGAAAGATCAGTTATCTAAAGCAAATCTGAACTTTTCCTACTGTCAGTACATGCCACATACTTTCATACCTTTGCCTGTATTTAGGCTCTTTCTCGCCCCACCTCCATTCTCCACCTACTGAAATTCCTATTTCTTCATAATGCCACAGCTTCTGAGAAACTCTTTGAAAAGTCAGGGCTTTCCCATATTCCATTACCCTTTTGTATATAAATCTGTTATATTACTTCTTTTATTTGCCTTATATTATAATTACTTTTATATACCTAGCATTATCCTCTAAGATTATAAGTTCCTTGAGGGAAGAATCATGTCATTCTTTTTTTTTTTATCTCCTCCTAGCAACTATCATAGTTATTTATACAGAGGAGATGTTCAGTGAGTGTTAGTAAACTAAACAAAGGAATTAGAGAAAAAAGTGTTATTCCTACTAAGGTGGGTGGCTAACCACCAATTTAGGACTGAGAACAAGAGACAGAGCGGGGATCTTAAACTTCTGACGGCATTTACACACACTCATGCTACCTTCTTTCCTCTTAGCACTGGGAGTCTGAAACGACAAACCGATGCCTTGTTGTGACTCTCTCAAATTAACCCAGACAAGAGGAACAGACTTCCCCTAACAGGTGTCAAAGGCACATGATGTCCAGTCATCCTGAAAGCTGAAAGATTAACTGGTAAGATAGGATCTGTCTATCTATACGTGAAAATTTTAGTTAATGAAGAACATGTCTAACTTTACTTTGGTACTTGCTTACAAAGTTGTTCTTATTTTAATCTAAAATAATTAAGTTAAACTGTTTTAATAAACATACTTTTTTAGGTAAATGAAACTGGAAAATTCACACTGGAGACATTTAATTTTGATCTACAATAAGGCCTCACCATCAGCACCCCAGGATGGCCATAGAACAGGATTTCCAGGGGTCATTATTTTTGTTTTTGTCTTCAGGGAAATGAATTTAGTCATTTAAAAAGGCAAATGACATAGTTCTGAATGATTTTATCCTCTTATAAGAGGCTTACCTTCTCTCTCTTTTTTTCCTTTTGTGATCGGCAAGAGAATATTCAATACTCTTCAGAGTCATGCAAAAACAGCCAGTGTCCTCTCTACCACCTTCCCTTGCCTTGACCTCAACATCCTACAGCCGAATCTTCAATCCATGTGCCAGAGCCCAGTCTCCTTCTTCTGCTTCCTTTCTTTCTCTGTTTCTTTTCTTTTACAGTCTCCCGTTTGGTTTACTCCTTTTGTCCCTCACTATTTCCCATCCTCTGATAATTTACCGAGTCTTCTACAAAAGCACAGATAAAAATCTCTAGGGAGAGTTCTTCTCTCTCCAGGGTACTTCAGATTAAAGTAGCCAGGGGTTCATTACCTACTAAAGCTAAACATGCCTATACCTTCTGACTCAGTAATTCCACTCCTGGGTATATATGGTAGAGAAATGAGTGTCCATGTCCACCAAACACAAGTACAAAAATGCTCACAGCAGCTTTGTTCACAATAACTCAAAGCCAGAAACAACAGTTTCTGTTAATCAGTTAATCTTTCTGTTGTCCATCAACAACAGAATGGATAAAGTATGAATAAATTCACACAATGGAATGCTACACACCAAAGAAAAAGAATGAATTACCACCATATACAACACCATACATGGATGAATCTCAAAGACAATGATGAGAAAAAGAAGCCCAAATACCCAAATCTCTTCTCCACCACTCCCCACATATGCATAAATCAAACAGGCAAAGCCAATTTGTAGGGAAAGAGACTGACAAATGAGGTGACCTCTGGGGAGATCCTGACTGGGAGGGGGCCTAAGGGATCCTATCAAGAATCCAGAAACATCATGTATCTTAATCTAGTTTGTGGAGGTTACAGGGTACTAATACACAGGTAAAAAGCTATCATGATTAGGGTACTTTACATAAGTTACACATCAGTTAAAAAGAAAATACATTAAGATTTTTGAAAAAAATTTTAGGGGAGCCTGGGTGGCTCAGTGGATTGAGCCTCTGCATTCGGTTCATGTCATAATCTCAGAGTCCTGGGATGGAGCCCCAGGTCGGGCTTTCTGCTTGGCGGGAGGCCTGCTTCACCCTCTCTCTCTGCCGGCCGCTCTGCCTGCTTGTGATCTCTCTCTCTCTCTCTCTCTGTGTCAAATAAATAAATAAATAAATAAAATTTTTAAAAAAAACTTTTAAAAAGTAAGGAGGGAAAGTGAGGAGGTATGACAACTTATGGAATTTTCCCTCTTAAAAAAAAAAAAGATTTTAATTATTTATTTGAGAGAGAGAGAAAGTGCTCAAGCGGGGGGAGGGGCAGAAGGAGAAGCAGATTTCCCACTTAGCATGGAGCCTGATACGGGACTCCATCCCAGGACCCTGGGATCATGACCTGAGCCGAAGGCAGATGCTTAACTGACTAAGCCACCCAGGGGCCCCGAAAATACATTCAGATTTTAAAAAATAAGGTAACCCATGGATTACCACAACTTCTAAAACAGAAAACAAGCTGTGCTCTATCCCTCTCCCCCACATTCTAATTTCATGTCCTTCTTTTGTATTTGTGCCAGGTTAGCATACGATGGGTGCTATTAGCATATGATGTGGGGAAAATGCGCAAAGCAAGCAGACAGCATGGCAGATGGAGGCATGCTCACCTTGTGAGAGGAATGGATCTGGACCTTCCTTTTGCAATTTCTTCAGCTGTGGGTATAGAAGAGGAGCATATGCCCTGAGGAAGATGCTGGAATAGGGACTTGATCTATGATTGACTCCCCCCCCCTTGCTTAGCCTCTGATTTCACCCTCACACTCTACCCCATAGTCAAGGAAAACTCACTTTGTATTTATTTATTTATTTATTTTTATTTATTTATTTATTTGAGAGAGAGAGAAAGAGAGAGAGACTGTACGAGCTGGGGGAGGGGCAGAGGGAGAAAGAATCTCCAGCAGACTCCCCGCTGAGCTTCCTGTGGGTTCCACGGGGGACCCAGTCTCACACCCCGAGATCATGACCTGAGTCAAAACCAAGAGCTGGATGCTTAACCAGCTGAGACACCCACGCTCCCCAAGAAAAACTCTCTCTCAAAGCACCAACACCTATGTTCTACTTTCCACCCAATTAATCCACCATGGCGTGTGGTACAGGACCCAGCATGCCTCTCTTCCTCCTCCTTCCCCTTCATCTCTCAGCCTCTTCCTCACAACTTCTCCCACTATATCCCTCTTTATCTTCTTACTGCTTTTTCTGTCCCCACCCCTCTGTGATTCCTTCTCCCTTCCCAATCTTCTCATTCCTTTCTTTCCTCTACAATATGGAAGATGTCACGGTTTTCTACAGCATTCTGAATGAATTAGGTTAAAAGAAGGAATTTGGGAAAATCTAGACTTTGTTTTATAAAACACCTTTCCTGTTCATTTAGACTGATCTCCATTATTACATGGACACTTGATTTTTAAACTGCATAGCTGTCACTCTGGAGTTCGAAAAATGAAGCCTCTTGGAGTTGTGGTATGGTGGGCTTGCTGTTTTCTCCTTAGGAAAACAATTTCCAGCAACACTGTTATTAAGTACTAACAAGATTTACTCAGAGTGAAAGTCACATAAAATTTCTAAATGACCTCAATTTATATACACAATAACTTACAAAATGCCTAGTGGTAGAAAAGCAGTTATGGGAGATTTGTTTCGTTTCTACTTTATGACCCACAGGGAGAGGAGTAGGAGGGGGTGTGGAGGGGAGGAGAGGGGCTTCCCTTGGTGGGGGGGGGGGGCAGACTGCAGAGACTGCGTGGAGACTAGGCAGGTGAGACACAGATGGGAGCCAAGGATGGACTGCAGTTGCCCCAGGAGGCCAACGATTTACCTCGCCTTCAAACCCGCGGTGTTTATCCATTCAATACCGGGAAGGAGGGCGAAGGGAGGCCCGGTGCGGAGGGGTCCGGAGCAGGGGAGAGGGACGGGCGCCCTCTGGCGGCAGCTGCTCAGATTTTCCTCTACTGTCCCGAAGAAGCGAGCTCTACCTTTAACCCAGCACAGCAACCCAGCAAACCAGAACGTGCTTCAGTCAGATCCTCCCAGACACTCCAGAAGGTCCTCTGGCAGCCAGGGCTTAACGGCACCCCACCGCCAGCAGCGCACCAACTATTTGTTACAGATGTTTCCTCAGCTTTCCCCCAAGAGCAGTACTGGAAATAAAGCATTCTGCACTTCTCCACATGGCCAGTAGGTGTCAGCACTCTTTAGAGGATGATGTCTAGGCCGCTATAGTTGGCCCCATCTTTGATTCGGCTCTGCAGAGAGCTATTGTGGGACCTTTTAGAATGTCCACAGTAGGATAGGGAAGAACCCTACCATTTAACCTGATTCTCAGCTCCCAAATGTTCCAAACTAGGAATAGTAACACTTACCCCCTAGGGGTGTCTTGAGAGCTAAATGAGATACAGGGCCAGGTGCTCAACAAAGGTTCCTTCCCACACCCATCCCACTCCACTCCATCCCCTGTCCCTTAAAAATATGAGTTGGTAAGTTTATTTCCCCCCACACTGCTTGGCCTGCAATCAAGACATACTGCCCCCATGGTGACAGAACCAGCTTCTTTCTGGCATGGCAGCCTCTCCTACTCTATTAGGTTTGTGACAGCTTTCTGCAGCTGCTTTGATGCAGGAGCATTTTAATATGGCCTAAAATGCCATCTTTGTTTTTCTACCTAAAGAAACATCACCCATAATGTGAGAAGCAGTTATCCTCCTTTGTTCCCTGAGACTGGCATTGATGACCTCCATCTCCCAGTACCCAGCTGGGTGTCAGCCCAGCACATTACTTAGTAAGAAAACAAACAGACAAGCAAACAACAATTTTACAGCTGGACACTGTTGACGGATGCGACCAAGTCCCTAAGTCCAACAGCAACGTCAGGTCAAAAATAGGTAGGGACCAAAGTGTTCTGTTTTATTGCATTCACATTCAGAAGCTGGCAAAGTGGTGAACCGCTTCAGAAAAATGGGACTCCTGTTAGGGTGCATTTTAAAATTATCTTACAAACTGCCTTCAAGAAAAATGGGTCATGCTCAGAGGCAGGTCCTTCTATTCTGCTGAGCTTTTTGATAGTTATGGCTAAGTGAAGGAGGGCCTGGAGTTAAGATCACCCATTAGAGCCAGAAAGTGTCTTACAGACTGTTGGTTTTTTTTTTTAAACCATAGCTCTTATTATTTATACAATATGATCGAAACACACTTCACAAAACAATACTTATTCTGACTATGCACACACTCCTTTCTATTTTATTTAAAAGAAAATCTCTGTGACTCTCTAAATTGACTCTACTATGCACTAATGGATTATGACACAAATTGAAAAACAGTGGGTGAGGATGCTGAATTACCCTGTAAAATAGAGAAAAATAAATGGAGAGTTCCCAAGGATAACTGGGGAAAATCATGTGAGGAAGAGGGACAGGAAAAGGAAGAACCAGAAGAGCTAGAAGATGAGGTTAAGACAGAGTGATAAGGGGGTTAAGATGACAAAGAGCCAACAGCCTGGCTGATGGACCTTTAAAAATAGAAATTTCTTTCTTCCCCCCTCTCCAGACTTATTGATATAATTAAGGTGTCCATTGTGATGATCTAATATACGTACATGTTGTGAAATGAAGACCACAATAAGGTTTGTTAACAGACCCTTTACCTCATATGGTTATCTTTTGTGTGTGTTTGTGGTTAGAAATTTTAAGATCCACTCTCTTAGCAACTTTCAAAGACCCAATACACTACTCTTAGCTGTAGTCGCCGAACTGTCCATTATTCATATTATCAGTGGAAGCTGGTGCCCTTTGACGACCTGAGCCATCCTCTTCCCTTGTCCCCAGCCCCTGGCAACCATCAGTCTCTCTCAGCAACAGACATTTCTGACACCCATTTTGAAGCTGTTCGCCTTGAAGCATTGCGGCCCCCTCTTCTTGAACATTCAGTTAGGCCCGTTTCTTACACAAATGCCTCCTGGACGTGGGTTTGGGATAGAAACAGAGGAGAGGCTGAATCTCCTTGCGAGTGGCTACAGTGTTACTGGATGAGCATGAGACCCACATGCTACACTAGTGGGAAGGCAGGATCCAGCATCAGGGAATAACAGAAATGAGGACAGAGTTCTGGACACCTCTGTGAGGGCAGTCGAGCCAATCTTTCTTGGATCTTAAGGGCAGGGTTATGCAGGATTTTTAGACTGCACATCCCAAATCCCAAGTTCTCAAGAGCAGTTTCGTACCTCAGACAGAATCTCTGTCAGAGAACATGTGTGGGGGTGGCACAGGAAAAAGGCAAGCGAGGAGGTCCCTTCTGTGAGAGGCCATGAGAGGAGAAGGAAAGTGGAGTGGTCAGGAGACGCAGGGGCTCTTACCTGGGAAACAGAGTGAGGGGTTGAAGCTGGGACTGGATGAAAATGGAGGAGGGGTGAAGAGTATGTGGACTAGAGCATGTGGGAGAGAGGCAGGGAAGACATGGAGGCTAAAGAGAAAGTAAGGAAGGAGGCATGGGACTTAGGGTGGGTGAAAGGGAAGAGCGTTTGGGGGCAGAGAATTGCAGGGAAACTTGGTATACTTTGAAAACCTATCTAGCCATAAAAAGTTGTCCTTAGACAAAAAAGAGGCAGACAGCTTGGGTTACCTCCCAATTGCGGAATATCAAGTACCATTTTGCCAGTGGCTAACCGTAAGCTGGGGGAAATGCTTTACTGGAGACCGTGCCCTATGCGCAGGCACAGCCGCCCCTTCTCCAGGAGCTGCAGAACACAGTGGTAAGGCGAGACACAGGTGTTGGCTGTGCAGGCGATTATCAGGTTCACCTCAACATCACCCAAGTGCCTTTCTCAGACATAAATAACACCGTTGACTCCGTGAGCGATCATTCTTGACGGGGTGATAATCCCTCCATCAAAGGGTAGCCGTGAGGAGTACTAAATTGCTGTTACTCTGTGCGTCCCTTTTTACTTGTCTGCAAAATGTGGAAGCAAATCTCTTAAATGTTGCACTGATTATCTGTAAGCCACACCTCAAATGAATTTGTGAAGCTTTTGGAATATGTGTCTCTTGAATTGCCAATTATCATCCTGGTACCAGAGCAAAATATAGATATTTATTTCGTGTAATACCGAAATACTAATGTTCCCGTTTTTGGAGAGGCGGTATGACGCAGTGTTTCAGAACATAGCTTTTGGAGCCAGATTGCATGGTTCAAATCCTAGCCCCACTAATACTGGCTGTGCAACCTTGGGAAATGGACTTAATCTTCCTCTAGTTTCCCTTTCTGCGAAATGGAGACAATAATAGAATTGTGAGTATTAAATGAGTCAATACATGCAAGGCATGTAGAACAGTGCCCAGTACAGATTGCACATTTTGTTTTTTTTTTTAAGTTTATAATTTATGATATTAAATATCAGTGGAACAAAATGAATATGCTTCAAGTTAAAAAATTATAAACACATAAAACCATCAAGTAGGATATGTATATTTATAAATGGTATCTGATTACATGAAATGATAAAAATGAAAATAATCATTAAATATTGAACATGAGGGCGCCTGGGTGGCTCAGTGGTTAGGCCGCTGCCTTCGGCTCAGGTCATGATCTCAGGGTCCTGGGATCGAGTCCCGCATCGGGCTCTCTGCTCAGCGGGGAGCCTGCTTCCTCCTCTCTCTCTCTCTGCCTGCCTCTCTGCCTGCCTCTCTGCCTACTTGTGATTTCTCTCTGTCAAATAAATAAATAAATAAATCTTTAAAAAAAAAAAAATAAATAAATATTGAACATGAAATACAATTTTAGCTCTTAAAAAAAGTGAAAAATGAGGAGCACCTGGGTAGCTCAGTTGGTTAAGCATCTGACTCTTGGTTTCAGCTCAGGTCATGATCTCAGGGTTATGAGATGGAGCCCAGCATGGGGCTTACACACTGGACATGGGAGTCTGCTTAAGATTCTCTCTCCCAGGGGGAACCCTCCTACACTGTTAGTGGGAGTGCAAGCTGGTGCAGCCCTCTGGAAAACAGCATGGAGTTTCCTCAAAGAGTTGAAAATGAAGCTACCCTACGACCCAGCAATCTCACTACCTGGGTATTTACCCCAAAGATATAAATGTAGTGATCTGAAGGGGCACGTGCACCTGAATGTTTACAGCAGCAATGTCCACAATAGCCAAACTGTGGGAAGAACCTAGATGTCCATCAACAGATGAATGGATAAGAAAGATGTGGTATATATACACAATGGAATACTATGATTATTATATGTTATATATTAAAATTATATATTAATATTATACATATTATATTATATAATTAGTGTAGTAATTATATAATATATAATTATAAAATTAAATATATTCATAATCACTAATATATGTATATATTAAGATAATAATATAATTATATTATGACACTATAATATATATACATAATGGAATACAATATACTATGGTATATATACACAATGGAATACCATCAAAAAACCTGAAATCTTGCCATTTGGAACAATGTGGATGGAACTAGAGGGTATTATGCTGAGCGAAATAAGCCAATCAGGGAAAGACAATTATCATATGATCTCTCTGACAGGGGGAATTTGAGAGGCAGGGCGGGGGTCGTGGAGGGTAGGGAGGGGGAAAAAAGAAACAAGATGGGATGGAGAGGGAGACAAATCATAAGAGACTCTTAATCTCAGGAAACAAACTGAGGGTTGCTGGGGGTGGGAGGTAGGGATAGGGCGGCTGGGTGATGGACAGAGGGAAGAGTGCGTGCTACCGTGAGTGCTGTGAAGTGTGTAAGCCTGATGATTCACAGACCTGTATCCCTGAAGCAAATAATACATTGTATGTTTAAAAAAAATTTTTTTTAAAACAGGGGTGCCTGGGTGGCTCAGTGGGTTAAAGCCTCTGCCTTCTGCTCAGATCATGATCCCAGGGTCCTGGGATCCAGCCCCGCATCGGGCTCTCTGCTCGGCGAGGAGCCTGCTTCCTCCTCTCTCTCTCTGCCTGCCTCTCTGCCTACTTGTGATCTCTGTCTGTCATGTCAAATAAATAAATAAAAGCTTTAAAAAAAAAATTCTCCCTCTCCTTCTGTCCCCCTTACATAAATAAATAAATAAATAAATAAATATCTTTTTAAAGAAAGTTAAAAATTTAAAAAACCCCAAATGCTCCAAGAGTATCATTGTTTACTTATTATATTTTGTGCAAATTTTCCCCATAGCTGAGAAAGTATTTTTTAACTCAAACCCCAGTGGGGGGAGAGGAGTTAGAAAATAATACTTATAAGCTATTTCCAAATATTTTCCTCTGAATCCATCTTCAAAGGATATGTATTTTTTTTTTATGCTTTATAACTTTGAAAAAAGCTTTTTAGTACCACTTCACGCTTTTCTCCCTGCCCAGGGACAGCAATTATTTCATTGTTTAAGTTTTCTGTCTGGATTTCTTTAACTTTTTTTGCTCTTGTCACATAAGTTTCTAACACAGAGTCATCTGTATCAATTTCCATACTGTCATGTTCATGTTCTGCTTGTTTATAAGTCTTTGAAAACAAAGACTAATTCTTGCCAAAAATTTTTTGTCAATTATTTTTCTTCCTTTTCTGGAATACTATAGAGGCACAGAGGCATTCTTCCCAGAGGAGTACATGTTTACTCCATTTGAAAATTAATGTAGTGTCTAATTTTCTGACTACATCTCAGGATATACATGTTTCCAATTTTAGTTTTTATTTCTTTCAAATATTGATTTGAGAGAGAGAGAGAGAGAGAGAGCGCATGGGCACACTTGCAGAGGGAGGGGCAGAAGAGAGGGAGGCAGAGAATCCTCAAGCAGACTCCCCATGGAGAGCAGAGCCCATTGCAGTGCAGGATCCCTCATCCATGAGCTCATGACCTGACCAGAAATCACAAGTCGGACGCTCAACTGACTGAACTACCCAGACACCCCATCCAATTTAAAAAATACCATAATGGCAGCATCATGCAAACAGAGATACTGGAATATTAATATATCACATCACTGAAACACCGAAAAGTCAGATTGCATCAGTATACTTGAATGTCAAAGAGCTGCTCTAATTGTTGAGGTAAATTGAGGAGAATCTCATATTGCTCAGATGTCAGACCCTTCCTCGATTCCTCTGCCTTTTCCCTCTGTTTCTCTGCAGACCCTGTCCTGACAGCCCAGCAAGCGGCTGGAAACAATTCCCGCTCTTGGACTAAAATCCCATTAGGTTTCTGGCCCTTTGGCTTCCCTCTCCTCCTCCTCCATGTAATAAGCAGCCTAAAAATGTGACAGTAAGGGGGAGCAACCGGGCTCTAGTTGTCTAAGTAGGCCAAGGTCAGGAAGCTGTGCTCTCTTCTTTCACAGGTGTGGGTTCACAGGGGCAAAATCAACTGTCACAGACAAGCTAAAAAGTAACCAACCACCACCCTTCATGAAATAATTCTTCTCCCCCCCCTCCCCCCTCTCCTCCTCTTCCTCCCCCCACTTCTCTTCCTCCTCCTCTTCCTTCTTTTTTTTTGGGAGAAAAATAGAGATTGTCCATCTCGGTCATTTTTAAAATTAGGAACATAATTAAGGGCCCTACACATTTAGTTACTGAACATTTCAACACATGACAATTATTAGTGTTCAGGTTTGTATTATGGGCAAATTTCAGAAGGAACAAGAGAGACAGCATGGGGCAGGGAGCCAAAGATAGAAGGAGAAAGACAGAAATCATGAGAGAAAAGGGACAGAGAGACAGGAGCTGAGGGAAGGGGGTGAAAAGAGTACAACGGTCAGAATCCTAATGAGGCAGAGGGAACCTAGAGAGGAGGAAAGGGAGGGAAAGTCTAGGATAATGGTTCTTTTTTTTTAAATTTTTTTAAAAGAATTATTATTATTATTATTATTTACCATATTTTATTTATTTGACAGACAGAGACCACAAGTAGGCAGAGAGGCAGGCAGAGAGAGAGGAGGAAGCAGGCTCCCTGCTGAGCAGAGAGCCCAGGGTGGGGCTTGATCCCAGGACCCTGAGACCATGACCTGAGCCAAAGGCAGAGGCTTTAACCCACTGAGTCACCCAGGCGCCCCTAGGATAATGGTTCTTAACTTTTTCCCATTGTAGTCCAGTCTGAGGTTATAAGAAACGATAGGCCTTTCCCATAAAATACACATTTAAAAAAAAAAATACACATATGTTTATCTATTCCAGAGCCCCACGAGCCATGGGTTATGAACTCCTGATCTAAACAGGGCTCCGGAGAAGGCAGAGCCAAGAGGAACAAGTAGAGGCAGAAAGACAAAGAGGCGATGGGAAGAGCCTCATGGAAAAGGGTGGGCCCTAGTTTCTGCCTCCTCTCTCACACCTGGACAGGCACTGAGCTTACTTGAAGCTGGGCCTTCCTCAGTGCTGTTGGATCTCCCCATCCTTTCTCTCTCCTGCAGACATTCTCCCCTTATTACAAGGGGCCACTGTGGTCTTGGAACTTATTAACATGAGTTCTTCTAGAGTAACATCACAAAGGAGGCCACACTCCTGAGCAGAGTTAACTCTGCCAGTCCTTTCCCTCTCTTACGGGCACAATGAAGGGATTCATGGAGATGAAAATGGACATTTTAAAATCATCACTATGTCAGCTCAGAAGTTGTCCCGGGGTGCGTCAGTAGGAGTCTTAGGTGTCATGGAGAGGCGGCAGGTGCAAAGGCTGCCAGAAAGATGAGCTAAGGCTTCTCTGCCTTCCAGCACCTGTGGGCTACAGAAACGGAGACAGGACTGAAGGAAAACGCCCTTTTGGCGGGAGGAAGGAATCTCCCTTTATGCACTTCTGTACAGTATGGTCTTAGGGTTAAAGAAAGTGGCTACGGATATTGAAAGCATCGGCCTAAAGGATCTAAATCTGACCTTTGCCCTAGGCCTCTTCCTTTTCCTTGGAGAGCTGGCTGGCCCAGGAAAGAATTTGAAATTGAACTCCGTGAATTCCATCTTATCTTACAACTTATCTTTTAACTCCATTTTATACGCTTGGCTCTAGACTTCTTACCAAGAGCTATGAGGAAAAGGTGCTGTAGGGGGTTGGAAGTAGGGATAATATAGGAAATAAAGCTTCTGGATTAGGCCAACCTCTTTACAGGAATAGGGACTCCTGACATAATATTCTTAACCTCGTGTTGTTTTCTTAGGGGTTATATTTCCTAAGCATCTGGGGACTTGGGGGGCAGGAATTACTCAAAAGAACAGAGGCTTTGTTTTGGATGATTTGGAGCAGACAATATCCCCATTCAAGGGATCAAGGTGGACTGGGCAGGGGTAGTGGATTGAGGAAGAAAGGAACAGATCAAGTGTGAAAATTCTGTGCCAAACAACCTCCACAAGCTTCCTTCCAGCCCATCTGACCCTTTTCAATGAGAAGTGTGAACTAAATTGTTGCTTTGATGATTTTTCCACTTTTTCCCACTGAGGTGAACAAGGAAGTCCTATGGCATCCATTCATTTGCAGTCCTACAAGAGAGGGCTCCAGGCCAAAAGTGAGTAACTAGTTCCTCCCCTCTAGTCAGTCAACAAGGATGCTCATTAGGAAAGCTGGCTCGAAACTGCCCTGTCACCTCGCTCCCGCTGCACTTCACCCACCAGCTGGCAGGTGTGGGCATACCTCCCGCAGGCCCGCCCCGCGGCCCTGGCAAGCCACTGCAGACCAAGGGATTCTGGAGCCAAGGGGAAGGGGGGGAAATCTTCTAAAGAAGTATTCAAAACCACTCCTCATCCCCCGGCTTATTTGTCCATCTGTGATTGGGAGGACTGACTCGTTGCCTAGGGGATTCAAGAGTAAGGAGAGGGTTTTTTTTCCTTTCAAGGTGTGACTCAGGGGCCATAGGCATCAGGATCCTGTGTGCCTTTAAATTCAGATTGGGGGGCGGGGTAGTGGCGCCTGGGGTGGGGGGGGCTCAATCCGCTCAGCGGTGGATTCTTGATTTTGGCTCAGGTCCTGATCTCACCGTGGTGGGATCCAGCCCGGCGCGGGGCTTCACGTTCACCCCAGAGTGGGCTTGGGATTCTCCCTCCCACTCCGCGCTCTCACCATGCAGACTGCTTGTGCTCTTGTGCGCATGTGCTCGCTCGCTTTCTCTCTCTCTCTCTCTCTCTCTCACTAATCTTTTTTTTTTTTTTTTTTTAAAGAAGATAAATTCAGATTCCTGGGTCGCGCCCCAGACCAGCTGAATCTTAACCCCTGAGGAGTATGCCTGAGAATCTGCTTTTTTATAATTTCATCCTTCTCTCCCCAAGTGACTTTTGAGCAAAGGAAAATTTGAGAATCTCTGTTCTAAGAAGATGAGCTCTTCTCTGAGACGCAGGAAAAGCAGATTCCTAGTCCTTCCTGCTAACCAGGTCTCGGTTTTATCACCTCTTGAGTTGGATCAGGAGTCAGCAAACGTGGACCCAGGGTCCAAATCTGGTCCACTGCCTGGTTTTATAAATCAAGTTTTATTAGCACCTGTTGGGGTGTTGTCTCTGGCCGCTTTTGTACCCCGACCCCGGAGCTGAGTGGTTGTGATGTGGGTGATCACAGTTTGAGATCCTAAAATACCTACTGTCTGGCCCTTTCCAGACAAAGTCTGCCTGTCCTTAAGTTAGATGATTTTTAAGGCCTTTTCTGACCCTGACAGTCTTTAAAAGAGAGTTAATCGCCCCTTCCACGGACGTATTTATATTGTTCCTGTATCAATAATTTTTTTTTTTATTTTAGGCATGCCGGGGGAAAGTGAGGGAAGAGGGGAAAGAAGAAGAAGACGATCTTGGAGGCTGAGAACTAGGTGATCAGTATGAAAGAAAAGACAAACAAAAGGGCAATTCCGGAGAAGGCGGGGGCGCCTCCCTGCGTTTGTTTGTTCCCTAGTTTTAAACTGTCAAAGGTTAAAACCGTGAGATAGATGAAGCTGGTTTGGGCGCCTATGGCCTTTGGCCGATCCTCATTGAAAGCATTTTCCCAGCACAGGGCTTACATCCCTGGGCCAAACCACTATATTTCCTTCTACCTTCTACCTTATAGAATTTCTTATCTGCAGCACACCCCGTCAGAAATAAAGTGTCCATCTATAAATGAATCCAGTGAATCCATGCTGATGAGCTAATGAATGAAGAAGCCCACTCTCAAGGAGAAAAAGGACATTTTAACTGCATCTCTTTGTTATCTAATTGTTAGACTCCAACCTATTAATAAGCCTCAGTTACCTCATGCCCAATAACCATCTCCAGGGCTCCCCCTTGGCGACTTACTGTCATAGACACACCTACACTTATTACCTCCATTTTTTGTCCCACCCAAAACAGGTTTTCCGCCTCATTTCTTCACCAAAAGCATTCATTTGAAACTAGTTGCAAAATCAATGGCCATTTCTCAGTCCTCTTCTTTGACTTAGCAGCACTTTTCAACAGGAGAGCTGAGCATACAGCCCCCCTGGAAAAACTTTCTTCTCTTGCTTTCCAGGATAACACGTTGTTGACTACTCCTTGATCCCTCTTGCTGGTTTCCTCTTCTTCCCACCTTCCGAAGGTCTCAGTGTTCTGGTGAACCTCTCCCTGCTATCTTCAGTTACATAGTGTCAGAATTGAGTTGACACCTAGCAAGTGTCATTGGGAATTGGTGATCAGGAACAAAAGACTGTTTATATAGTGAAATGATTACCACAATAAATTTATTTTTTTATTTTTTTTTACCACAATGAATTTAGTCAACATCATCACCTCATGTAGTTACAAATGTTTTTCTTGTGATGAGAACTTTCAAGATTTACTCTCTTAAAAATAGTCACCATGCTGTCCATTATATCCCATAATTTCCATCAGTTTATTTTTTTTTTTTTTTTTTTTTTTTTAAAGATTTTATTTATTTATTTGACAGACAGAGATCACAAGTAGGCAGAGAGGCAGGCAGAGAGAGAGAGGAGGAAGCAGGCTCCCTGCTGAGCAGAGAGCCCGATGCGGGACTCGATCCCAGGACCCTGAGATCATGACCCGAGCCGAAGGCAGCGGCTTAACCCACTGAGCCACCCAGGCGCCCCACCATCAGTTTATTTTTAATGAGTAATTAATCACGTTTTCAGTAATGACTTTGTAGGTATTGGCTCCATAATTAAACTCAATCTGGTTTTTTTTTTTCCTTAGCTTTATTGAAGTAAATTTACCTCAAAAAGTCACCTGTTTAATATTGTAATTCAATGATTTAAAGTTATACAAAGTTGTACAACCATCACAATAAAATCTTAGAGAGCATTCACATCATGGCCAAAATCTCTCATGCCCATTTCCACTAATCTATTTTCTATCTCTATAGATTTGTCATTTCTGGACATTTCATATAAGTGGAATCATACAAAATGTAACCCTTTGCATTCTGCTTCTTTCACTTAACATAATGTCTGAGGTTCATTTACATTGAAATATATAGCAGTAGTTCCTTCCTTTTCATTGCTGAATGGAATCTCATTGTATGGATTTGCCACATTTTGTTGACCTATTCACCAGTTAATGAGCATTTAGATGGTTTCCATTTTCGAGGCTATTATGAATAATGCTGCCATGAACATTTGCAGGTAAGTCTTTGTGTGGACATATGTTTTAATTTTTCATGGGCAAACACTTAGGAGTGGAATTGCTGGGTTGTATGGTAAATTTTTGTTTAACTATTTAAGGAACATCCCAACTCTTCTCCAAAGTATATATATTATTTTATGTTCTCACCAGCAACATATGACATTTCCAGTTTCTCCATAGCTTCATCAACATTTGCTATTATCTGTCTTTTTAAGAATAGCCATTTTGCTAGGGTAGGGTTTAATTTGTAGTTTAACTGGAATTTTCCTAGTAACTAATGAGATTAGGCATCTTTTTATGTGCTTATTAGCCATGTCTATATCTTCTTTGGGGAAATGTCTACTTAAATCTTTTGCCCTTTAAAAAATTGGTTTGTTTCTCATTACTGAATTGTGAGAGCTCTTTATATGTTCTCAATACAAGATCTTTATCTGATTTTCAAAGATTTTCTCCCACTCCATGGCTTTTCTTCTAATGCTGTTAGTAGTGTCTTTTGAAACACCAAAGTTTTTAATTGTGGCAAGCCCAATTTATCAATTTTTATTTTATAGATTGAGGTTTAGGTCTAAGAGCTTTTTGCTCAACCCAAGATCATGAAGATTTATACCTATGTTTTCTTCTAGATGCTTTTTAGTTTTGTTCTTACATGTTGGTGAACACTGTATTTTAGCTGAACATTTGTCATTTGTGTATAGTATGAGTTTAGGGTCTAAGTTCTTTTTTTTTTTTTTTTTTGCATATGGATATCTACCTGTTCCAACATAATTTATTGAAAAAAACTATCTTTTCTTCTCTTAATAGGATTTTTTTTAAGAAATATTTTATTTATTTGATAGACAGAGATCACAAGTAGGCAGAGAAGCAGGTGGGGGTGGAGGGGAAGCAGGCTCCCCACTGAGCAGGGAGCCCAATGCTGGGCTCCATCCCAGGACCCTGAGATCATGACCTGAGCTGAAGGCAGAGGCTTTAATTCACTGAGCCACACAGGTGTCCCTCTTCTCTTAAATTTTCTTAGAATCATTGTTGAGAATTGATCAACCATAAATTAAAGATTTTTTAAAACAACTCTCAATTCTGTTCCATTGCTATTTGCCTATTTTGTTCCAATACCACATGGTCTTGTTTCTTGTGGCTTTATAAGTTTTGAAATTCAGCAGTGCAAGACCTCCAACTTCGTTCTTTTCTAAATTGTTTTTGCTTATTCTAGCTAGATCCATTATATTTACATATAAATTTTAGGAGCAGCTTGTCAAGTTTTATAAAACCCCTGCTGAAATTTTGGCAAGGATTACATTAAATTTATAGATCAGTTTGAAAAGAATTTTAATAATATTGAGTCTTCCAAACCATGAAGATGGATTTAGCTCTTCATCTTTTTAAGATCTTCTTTAGCATCTTTTAGCAATGTTTTGTAGTGTTCAGGGTACAAGTTTCACACTACTTTTGTAGGTTTATTAATATTTCATTTTTTAAAAGATTTTATTTATTTGAGAAAGAGAGAGAGAGCATGAGAAGGGGGAGGGGCGGAGGGAGAGGGAGAAGCAGATTCCTTGCTGAGCTTGGAGCCTGATCAGCACTTGATGAACCTGAGATCACGACCTGAGCTGAAGGCAGCTGCGATTAGCTTACCCAGGTGTCCCACTACAAAATATTTTCTGATTTCCCTGGTGATTTCTTTTTGACTCATGAGTTATATAGAAGTGTGCTCAATATATAAATATTTGGAGTTATTCAAGATTTCTTTGTTATTGATTTCTCATTTAATTCTGCTTTGTTTGAAGAAAATACATTGTATTATTTCAATCCTTTTACACTAATTGAGACTTGTTTTATGTCATAGCACAGAGGTTGGCAAACCATGATCCGCATGCAAGTCAAATCTGGACTGCCACCTGCTTAATAAATAAAATTTTATTGGAACACAGCCATGCCTACTTATTTATGCATTATCTCTCACTGCTCTACTGCTACAAGAATAAAGTTGCACAGCTGCAGCACAGACTCTATGGTTCACAAAGAAAAAAAAAAAAACTATTCTCTGGTCCTTTATAGGAAACGTTTGCCAATCCTTGCCACAGCATATGGTCTATTCAATAGAATGTTCCAGGTGCCCTTGAAAAGAATGTGTACTTTGCAATATTTAGATCACATATTCCATGTAGGTCAGTTAGGCTGAGGTGGTTGATTGTTTTCTATATCCTCAATGAGTTTGTGTCTAGCTGTTCTACCAATCACTAAAGAAAACCCCAAACTATTACTGTTGAATTGTCTATTTCCCCTTTTGTTTCCGTCAGGTTTGATTCCCTGTGTTTTGAGGATCTGTTCTCAGGTATGTATATAATTGTTATATTTTCTGGATGTACTGGCATATAAATGACCTTCTCTGATTAACATTTATGATATTAGCATAGCCTCTACAGTTCCCTTATGGTTAATGCTTACATGGCATATCTTTTTTCATCTTTGTACTTTCAACCCGTTTTGTCTTTGAATCTAAGGTGTACCTCTTGAATAGTATATACTATGACATTGGTTTTTTATTTAGGTTGTTGATTGCTAGCCTTTGAGGGGGTATTATCATGCTAAATATAAGTATTGATATGGTTAGAGTTACATTTGCTACTTTGCTACTTGTTATATGTCTCTTGTCCTTGTTCTACTATTCCTCCTTTACTTCCTTCTTTTGTGTTAAATAAAAAAAATTTTTAGTAGAACATGCTAATGTCTATTTTAACCTTTTTGCTCTATGTTTTTACTATTACCCTCTTACTATATGGATTTTCTTACTTTAGGGATTATACTATGATTATGAAAACTACCTCAAATTAATACTAATTTAATACTAATATAGAATATTTGGTCCAACATAGCTCCATTCCCTTCCCCCTCCTTTGTATTTGTCATATATGCTGTCATAATGTCACATATATATATGTATAATATATACATTATAAATCCAACAGTAAGTTTTTATTATTGTTTTATATAATATAAATGTATTTTTACTCTTTTAAATAAGAGAAAAAATATCTGTGGGATCTTTCATGTTGCAATATGATTATTTATAAGAAATATAAATTTGGTCGCCAAATATATATTTCTTACAAATAATCATATTGCAACATGAAAGATCCCACAGATATTTTTTCTCTTATTTAAAAGAGTAAAAATACATTTATATTATATAAAACAATAATAAAAACTTACTGTTGGATTTATAATGTGATGATCAAAAATATATTTCTCACATATAATTTGTCTTCATCCATAGTTCCTGAATTGCTTCAGAGCCATAGGGTGAAATGGGTGTCTTGTAATGAAGGTGACTTTTGAACCACACCCAGGGGGGGGCTGGTTGTCAGAAGGACCAATCATGTGATTAGAGGGTTGGAACGTTCAGTCCCACCCTTCTAACCTCTGGGGAAGGAAGAGGGGCTGGAGGTTGAATCAGCCAATGTGCAATGACTTAGTCAGTCATGACTGTAGTAAAGCCTCCATTAAAAACCCAAGAGGACAGCTTTTTTGGCTCTTTTCAGAGAGCTTCTATGCTTGTGGAACCAGAACACTTCCATGCGCCACCGAGCTGAGCCCCTTCTGAGGACAGAAGCCCCCTTGTTTGAGATCTTGGCCTATGCATCTCTTCATCTAGATGTTGTTTTGTATTCTTTATCATATCTTTCAGTAAACTGGTAAACCTAAGAAAGTGGTTCCCAGAGTTCTGTGAGCTGCACTATCAAATTTATCAAAGCTAAGGTGGAGGTCCTTGGAGTCTCCAATGTGTAACTGGTATGTCAGAAGCGCAGGTAACTGCCTGGGGCTTGTCACTGGCATCTGAAGTGTGATGGGGTGGGGGCAGTTCTATAGGACTGAAGCCTTAACCTATGGAATCTGATGCTATCTCTGGGTAGACAGTGTCAGAAATGAGTTGAATTCTTGGACACCTTGCTAGTGTCTGAGAATTACTTGGTGGTGTATGTGGGAAATAGCCTCCCCACCTCACCCCTATGCCCCAACTCTGTTGGAAATGGATTTGGGAATCTTAAAAAGCATATTAACCCACACATTTACCATTTATCCATTTCTTTCTGTATCTTTGAGTTACTAGCTGGTGTCATTTCCTTTCTGCCTAGTGGACTTCCTTTAGTATGGTTTTTATACAATCCAGCATTTTGACTGCTTTCACTGGGACGGTCATTCAAAGTATGTACAAAGTCTTCCAGCTGCTGGGAATGTAAGTTCACTTACTCTCCAATCTACTCCACACTGGCTTCTCTCCCACCTTTCAATAACCTCCATGTTGTAAAATCACATGGCCTCTCTCAGTCATCATCTTATTTGATCTTTACCCATCACTCAACCAGTTGAGCTATATTCTCTTTTTAGCACACTTTCTCTCCTGGCTTCCCTAACATATTCCCTTGATTTTCTTCTTATCTCACTGGCCTCTCCTTCTTGGTCTCCATTCTTGACTTTCTGTCCTCTACACAACTTCTCTTCTCGACCCACTTTTCTCCAAGATGATCTCATATAGCCTGATTCTCCATCTTGATGAGTCTTAAATTTCTATCGCAGGCCGAAATCTCCACTGGAAATCCAGACTCATGTCCAGCTGCTTACCTGGCATCTCCACTTGGATCACTGAGAGTGACTTAAACTCAATCTGTCCAAAACAGAGCTCTCAATTTATTCCTCTAACATTTATTATTCCTCCGGTCTTTTCCACTTCAGTGACACCATAATCCACCTAGCTGCTTTGACTAAAAAACTAAGAATTATCTTTAATTCATCCCCTTTTCTTCACCTATAACATCCAGTATATCTTTTTGTTTTGTTTTGCTTTTGTTTTTTAAGAGAATGAGGAGAGGATGGGCAGAGGGAGAGAAAATCTTAAACAGGCTCCATGCCCAGCGCGAGCCCAGTGCCCAGGCTCGATCTCAGGACCCTGAGATCATGACCTGAGCCAAAATCAGGAGTCTGTCCCTTAACTGACTGAGCCACCGAGGTGCCCCCTGTATCTTGGTCTTAATGACTCTATCCTCAAAAGATGTCCTGAAGCTTTCCTTTTGTGTCCATCTCTACTATACCATCTGCATGCAAGTCACTATTATCTCTAACCTATACTAACTCAGCTGGTTTTTTATTGGTTTCCCTGTGTGCATTCTCAATCCTCATAATCCATTTTCATATATCTGCCAGAATAATTTTTAAGAGAAAACTATGTGATGTTAATCCCTTAATTAAAATGCTTCAATGCACTGTTTTGCATTTTGAACAAAATCCATAATCTTTACCAAAGGTCTTTACCAAGACCTTTAAGCCCCTCCCTATAGGATAGTTATAGCACCTATTATCTTAATCTGTTAATTTCTTATTTATTGTCCGCCTCCTTTTATACTCAACATTCTGATTACAGAACTGCAACAGAACAACTGCCTGTTTGTTCCCTACCATAACCTTAGCAATTTTATGTGACCAATAAATACCTATCAATTAAATCCTTCATATTCTATCAAGTTTCCTTTATGCCCAGTCTTCATGGCAGAAGAAACATCCTCCGCATTTGTGCTTGCATAATAACACTTTGGACACATCAGTACTCAGGTGTTTAAAAGTACATCTTCTCGCTAGAGTGTGAACTTTGCAAGCATATAAACAGTGTAATTTTCATCTTTGAATTCTTGGGTCTTACTCACTACCTGGTAAGGAGTAGTAAACAAATGAGTATTTATGGGACAAATGAATCAATTAGTGCATACTATTGAATCCTCCCAGAAATGTGAAACATCAATTTAAGACTTATTTGAGAGAGCAAGGAGGGGAGGGGGAGAGAGAGAGAGAGAGAGAATCTCCAGCAGACTCCCTGCTGAGCATAGACCCTGATGCGGGACCCCATCTGGGGCTCAAGGCAGGGCTTGATCTCATGACCCTGAGGTCACGACCTGACCTAAAGTCAAGAGTTTGACACTTAACCAACTGAGCCACTCAGAGACCCCTTCAGCAAACACTTTCTAACAAATCTGGTACCAAAAAATTCTTAAAAATATACATGCTTCATTGATTCACCACTTCATGTGATGTTAGTTTAAATACTTCTATTGTATTAATTACTGTTCGGTAGCTCATCTAATATTGTTTTGAAGTTGATGAACTTTCTATAAGCCCCTTACGGTCCTTAGTTTTGAGCTGTCTACAGAGATAAATGAAAAACACTCAGCATCATTCTTCAGCTGCAGAATAGAGTACCCTACCAAAAAGCTTTTGTTATTTTCAATTATTTGTGAGTACCTGCTTAGTTTTTTGTTTTGTTTAGAATATATTAACTTGTATATAACCCTTTTTGGTGTATGTGTATTGCTCTGGGGTATCCAGAAACCAGGTAATAAAGCTATGTTTCTTAACCTTTTGACTACTCGGCACACTTGAAAATCTTGCTGTTTTCCCAAGGCATATTCTTCTTATCTCCTCTGAATGTGGAATGTGGAGTTGATAATAATATATATTTGATTAACAGAGAAAAGTGAAGAGCAGAGTCGTAAAGAGGAGGAACAGATGGAAGAGAAGATAAGAGCAGGAAGGGGAATAAATGAAAACTGAAAAATTAATGGTGACAAGAATGAAGAAAAGAGATAAAATAGGAAGAGAGGCACCAGGGACTGATTTCTCTTATGACTCAATACCTCCAACCTGTCTCCACCCACAACAATCTGTTTCAGGCAACCTGCCAGCTCCCTAACATGCTTCTTATTCTTAATGGACTCCTTGGGCCATTTTCCATTACTCAATTATTCACTGCCTACACACTGCAGATGTGGGGATATGAGGCTCAGTTTATTAGTTTTTGAATCCTGCTTTAACAAATTACCCTAAATTTAGGGGCTTAAGCAACACAAATTTATGATCTCTGTAGGTCCGAAGTCTGACATGGGTCTCATGCTGCACCATGAAGATGTCAGTAGTTTCTAGAGACATCAGAGGAATATTAATTTCCTTGCTCATTCTAGTTGTTGGCAGAATTTAGTCCCCAGCTATTGTGGCACTGAGATCTATGTTTACTTGTTGGCTGTCAGCTGAAAGCCATTCCCAAAAACGAGAGGCCACCCACATTTCCTCACTCATGGCCTCTGTCCTCCATTTTTAAAGCCAGCAATGTTGGGTTAAGTCCTTCTTGTGTTGCATCGCTCTGATCCTTCATCCCTTGTCACTTCCCTAACCACAGCTGGAAAGTTCTCTGCTTCTAAGGACTCGTGATTAGATTGGGCCCACATGAATAATCCAGGATAATCTCTCCATCTCAAGGTCTATAACCTTAAACACATGAGCTAAGTCTCTTTTATCATGAAAATAACACATTCAAGTTTCCAGGAATTAGGGAGTAGACATTTTGGGGGGGCATTACTCTGCTCACCACACTCAAAAAAGTATGGGGTGCTGATCAGTTTGATTTCTGATTGTTGCTCCTGGGAACCTTAGAGGAAAAAGGGGAATGGGAACAGGAAAAATGTACGAAGCACATTAGCAGGGTCTTGTTTTCATGTGAGAACATTAAATTAGGAGAGCCAAACAGAAACTGAAGGATTCCTGGGTAAGTCACATTCTTTCACCAAGAATGTCCTCAAAATGGATCCTAACACGTTCTTTAGAATTAACAGAAGGAAAAAGACAGCTAGGAAATGAATGGGGGCATTAATGGTGGAATTTTAGAAGGTACCTACAGATCACTTAATTCACTAATTTTAAACAAATTGTTAAACTTTTTGAGATAATTATGGATTTATGTGCAGGTTTTTTTTTTTTTTAAATAGATTTATTTATTTATTTGACAGACAAGTCAAATCTCTTGTGACAGAGATCACAAGTAGGCAGAGAAGGAGGAGGAAGCAGGCTTCTGGCTGAATGAAGAGCCCAGTGTGGGACTCGATCCCAGGATCCTGGAATCATGACCCAAGCCGAAGGCAAAGGCTTTAACCCACTGAGCCACCCAGGCGTCCCTTTATGTGCAGTTTTAAGAAATTATTCCCACACCCAGTTTTCCCCAATGGTAGCATTCTTTGTAAATACAGTACATATCAAAATTGAGAAATTGACATAGATTCAATCCATCTATTTTATATGGATTTCACCAGTTTTAGAAGCACTCACTTGTGTATGTGTATAGTTCTATGCAATTTTATCACATTTGTAAATTTGTGTTACCACAGCAATAGTCAAGATAAAGAATGGTTTTGCAATTTACAACATGGGTTCTTTGAGCTCTTAAGAGTTGCATCTAGGTGATTCAAGGATGCTGTACTGAGGAGAGAGATAAAAGGGCTAGGTCAAATAATTAAGACTTTAGGCAATTTCTCTTTAAACCAAAGTCTGCTTTCATCTGTTCTATGTACTGAGACTACATATACTGTCTGACAAAAGGATCCCAAGGCTAAAAACTAGGGGCTTGGTCCAACAGGTTCATTTTACAGATGAAGAAAGTATATGCATGTGCATCTAGATACCCTGCTACATACACTATGATTAGTACTCAAACTGCTAATGATCAAAATTTGTGTCGTTAGCTAACGACCAACATAAAATACTCAAAAAAACTTCCCCCTAATTTAGCAGCCATAAAACCAGAATTTAGGATATTTTCCCATTTTTAAAAAAATATTTTCCCCTCTTTATTAAATGTTTGGTTCACCTTAGAAATAAACTATCAGGAGATTAGTAAGAGCAACCCCATTCTTCTGTGAAAACCTTAATAGAATAGTGTACTGAATATAGTGCACACTGGATTCTTCAGTAGTTTTACACTATTACATGTTCAACACTATGGCAATTTTAAGAGGGATATTCATAGCTGAAGTCTTTTGGAAGGGAACAACTAGGGTCTGACAGGAAGTCATAGAAAAACTGGAAAATAGGACACAAATTGGAGAATTGGACATTTTTTTTTTTCGAAGACTTTATTTGAGAGAGAAAGAGAGCATGAGTGGGGGGGAGGGGCAGAGGGAGAGAGAGAAGCAGACTCCCTGCTGAGTGGGGAGCCTGAAGTGGGGTTCGATCCCAGGACCCTGAGCCGAAGTCAGACACTTAACTGACTGAGCCACCCAGGTGTCCTGAGAATTAGACATATTTTGCTGGAGAAAACATACCTTTTCTCAGATGTCTGGAAAAGAGTCCTGTGAAAGAATTATTGTGTATCTGTAGAGCAGTACTGATGTATGAAGGTAACAAAGAAATGCATTTTCCACGTAATAGATGCAAAGCCTTTTATAACAATTCCAGTGGCCTCAAAATGGAATGGAAAGCCTTACAGAGTAGTGAGCTTCCTGTTACTGGAATCACTGAAGCAGAGGCTTCCAAAAGATGGTTTTGAAGGATTTTTGCACTGGGTTGGAAGTTGGACCTTATGATTTCTAAGGTGCCTTCCAACTAAAGGCTGTATGATCCAGGCAAGAATAATATTTTAAATCCTGGTCTGCTTTCTTATGCAAGGAAAAAAATGAACTGATTTGTTTCTGTGGGTAGGCTTTCCTACTGGAAAATCAATATGGATACTTTACATTTTTATCAACAGATACTTATCGAATGCCTATTACGTGCCCAATAGTGTTACATAAGGAGAATAGAACAATAAATAGAGATGGGTCTTATCTATATTGACAAAATAAGTATGAAAGAAAGAGATAGGACACTGGATAGTTTTTGTTTTATATTTCTGTATTAAAGAATAATATGAATTCTGTTATTATAAATGAAAAATGTTAGTAATATTAGAATATAAAATATGAAACCTAATTTAAAAACAGCAGTGTAATATGTTAAATAGTCTAGAAGATGACGTAAGGAAATTAAAGGCAATCAGGTACTCATGACAAAATAGAGAACAAATTATTTAATTTTATTAAAAATTTCCAATTTATAACCAAAATATACAAC
Source organism: Mustela lutreola (assembly GCF_030435805.1). Taxonomy (NCBI): domain Eukaryota; kingdom Metazoa; phylum Chordata; class Mammalia; order Carnivora; family Mustelidae; genus Mustela; species Mustela lutreola. The sequence continues at coordinate 151,800,645 of NC_081290.1, read as the reverse complement.
CACTACATTTAAAATCAGTTTGTACACTCACAGTTAAAGTGCTAAGTAAAAACATTTACAAAAACTGACATCAGTCTACTGTAAACAAAATAGATCTACAAGAGCAGAGTGCAAAGCACATCCAGCTAATGTGAAAATACAGTTCATGCTCTAATCAAGTGCACTTGCCCTACACGTACCTCAACAACAGTAACTTTCCCACTCACTCGGAAATGAATGAACAATTTTAAGTACATAAAAAAGAAACATGAAGAGCTAATGCCACAAAATACAAGTTTTCAGCATAAACACTTTCTAACTAGATGCTTAATAAGAGAAAAGCAAGATTAAGATTTTAGTATCAATTTTAGAATCACCTTATCAATTTGATTCACAATACCATTTGAAAACTAAATTGCCAAGAGCCAGGTGTTTAAAAATAGTAGTTTTTTTTTAAATAATGAGAAAGGAATATTGTTTCTACCTTTGAATCTCTTGAAAAGAGGAGAAGGTGGTAGTCACATCTATAACAGTAAAGTGAGAAAAGATATTTTCCTACACTGAATGAGCGGAGATGGAAGAGAGATAGGCCTAGCTGGACAGTAGAAAAAACTGAGATTGAAATACAAAGTCTTAAAAAAGAGTATGGGTGATGGATATCTAAAATGCTCCTGATGTAGCTCTTGAGCCGAAAAACAGAGGATCAGCAAGGCCCTGACTTCAATGACCCAAAGATCCAAGGGACTAGCTCCCCTCCTCAAGGTCACTGAAAACACACAGCAGTTTCAGACATCACATAGGTTCCGGGAAAGAGAAAAAGATTCCCAAGTTAGGTCACTTAATGGTATTTCTTGCCTCAAAAGCTCAATATTCTAATTGATAGTAATTTGTGCTCATAGCAATGAGTTTGTCTTTACTGCAGATTTATCTTTAAGACAAATAAAAGAGCTATAGTTACTAACACATGAACAGGAATTAAAGCAAACTTCCTTCTTCTTAACACCTGAAAATAGATTATACTTCCAAGTACTGATAAGGAAGACTAGGGCTAGAAGGCAGATAGGAAGGTCTTAAGGAATGTAGCATTTGAGGAATAGGCCAGATGGAGAGTATGTACCTCGGGCTGCTACCAAGCAGTTACTGAGAGATCCGAGTCAACTTTCTTCACTATTTAAGTATATCTAAGACTGAGACATCTAGATTACTATGGAGTACACTAGATCAGCTCTTGTTGGTTAATCTGCCATTACTATTCATAATAATAATATTTATATGAAGAATATAGTATGAACTTAGAACAATCCAATCTACCTCTTAGATAGCAGCTCTTCTAAAATCCTGGATTTCCTGTGTAGGAGCTTCATATATTTTACATGCATTTTAAAACTCATATACTTTTAGTATATTCAATAGTATTCATTTTAGAATGCCTACCAAGAAGGTAAAATTCTACGGCTAGCAAAATTTGAGTTCATTGTACACAACGTGTGTGTGTGGAACGGGTATTTTGCCTCTAAATGATATTTACAGACTAATCAATTGACATATGATAATATCCTGGGTTCTGAAAGTTTTTATGTAACTTATGTATTCCCAAAGGGTATTTGCTTCAATTACTATGATCATTTTTAAAAAATATCTTTAAAACTAAGCAATTTCACTACAAAACAAAGCAGAATGTTCCTGATAGGCTTGTGGTTATCTATGGTTTGAATCTCCTTCATAAAGTCACTGATAGATTGATAGAGAAGTTGGAATGGGAAGTCAATATACTTGTTCTAAAAGACTTTTGTTCACTTCTTTCTTGAATATGTATTATGAAATTATAAACATTTGATCCCTTCTGACAAAACCACCAATTTTACAGAGTTCAGAATAATACTATTTAACTATGATGACACAGTATACATTTTTTTAAACTGTTTTTTTTCTGAGAATCAGGCCATCTACAAAGGGTTTTCTGCAGAGATGGCCATGATAACCTAATACACACCAAGAAAACAAGACAAAACAAAGGCTCACACACACACACACACAAAAGCTCACATTAAATAAATGTGAGCTTCAGGTATCACATTTTATAGAAAGTGAAATAATAGCTATTGTTAATTATAGGTACAAATATTTATATAAATAATCCCTTAAATTCACTATCAGATTAAAATACAGCAAAGGATTTTCTAAATTAAACAATTTTAAATTAGAAGAAACAGTTTCCAAAGCTCTTTCAAATAAGAAAAATAAGACAAATTAATAGCTTTTGAGTGTCAAATGAACTTTTCTTTTTGGGGTTGGGGGCGAACAATGGTGGTGGTAGTATCTGTATTATACCAAAGTAAATGTCTAAACTTCAGTCATTCCTTCACAATATGCAATACTTTGAAACTTCCATGAAAAAATAAAACTCTCAAAAATAAAATTTGTATTTGAAAACAAAAGCAGAAAAGTTGAAGTTGGTGTTAAAGATATGTGAAATGGAATAATTCTAGAGAAGTAAAATTTTTTAAAAAGATGAATGATAAAGAATTCAGATTTATTCTGATAACTCACAGTAAAGGCTGAAATAGCACCTGATGACAAAATAACTTCTAGACTAATATTTTCAAGTGAGAAACTCCTTTTTATGATTAAAAAAATAATTTTAAGTTCACATATAAAGAAAATACAGTATTTTCAAGTACATATTCATCTCAGTTCAATGTAAAGAACTTCTGTGTTGATCTTATCCCAGAAATATAGAATTATTTCCTATTAAATGTTTCTGCTGACAGGAGTAGTTCCGGGAAAAATTAGCAGGGCTAAAGGAGTAAAGGAAGACAATTATAAATGTTCTTTTCATAACTGGGTAGGGGAGAAGTAGTTAGAGAAATAGAAAAATGGTGGATGGATAAATGTAAATTAAATCACGCTAAGATTATCTGCTTTATCTTACAGAATATCCCATTATCAAAACCTAGAAAATCTTCAATGAAATGTTCGGACCTCAGATTCAAGTTTAACAAATGTAGTAACAAAACATGCAGAGCCAGAGAACTGAAAACAAAAGGTGTTTTTTTTTTTTTCTTTACAGGCAATCAAAACAATATTGTAATATAGGTATGTCTGAATGAGAGAAGCTGGTCATCTAATTTAAACTCTAGAAGACAGGAAGGTTGTCTAATACAACGAACTGACCAAAGACAAGGAATCAAGTATAGACCAAAAACACACCAGAAATCAGTACATTTTCCTACATCAAAAACTGTCCATTATTCTTCCCTACCCATCAGACACCAAATCCAATACCTAGATTATAAATCTATAGACCAATGTGTTCAACAGATTGATATGAGCTAATACAGAGAATCAGAGAACGACAATGATCTTTAAAAGTAACAGGAACCTCCTTGGCCTGGTTCTCAGAGAACACAATTAGATCTACAAGAGAACTCTGCTGAGAGATTGTACTAATGGAATCTCTACATTTTATTAGATAGTTAAGGAGGCTTTAGGAAAACATCTTCTGCATAGTTAGAAAAAAAATTTAAAATAACACATTTATCTCTAATATTTTAGAGCAGGACATTTCTCATGGCAATCTGGAAACGATACTTATTCAATGAATCTAAGAACATTTTAAGAATAATCATGAACAGGGGCGCCTGGGTGGCTCAGTGGGTTAAGCCGCTGCCTTCGGCTCAGGTCATGATCTCAGGGTCCTGGGATCAAGTCCCGCATCAGGCTCTCTGCTCAGCAGGGAGCCTGCTTCCTTCTCTCTCTCTCTCTGCCTGCCTCTCAGTGTACTTGTAATTTCTCTCTGTCAAATAAATAAATAAAATCTTTAAAAAAAAAAAAAAAAGAATAATCATGAACAGGAAAATTTCAATCCATTCCTTTGAAATTACTTTTACATTTTATAATAATTTTAATGTTGGTTAAAACCTGAGAGCTTAAAAAAAACCCAAACAAACAAACAAACAAAAAAAACCCTGAGAGCTTTTTAATTCGCTATATGGGCCAGCACTATCACTGCTTTGTTCACTAATTCCATCATGAATACATTTTGTTTAAAGTTTAGGCTAACTAGCTATATTCAAATTCAAGAGAACAAAGACCACAAAGTTTCATGCCATTTTTCTCCTGTATATCAGTACTAAGGTGCTAATACTGGTGTTTTAGGAGACTTTTCCTATGGGAAAAAAAAAAGTCATGTCAATTATTTGTAACGTTTCTTTCTCTTTTATTTCTTTAAACTTTTATTATATGTAATATAAGTTTCTCCTTAAAATTACTCAAAGTCATAACTGGAAAACAAACTTAATAATGTATCTGAATCCTAACAATTTAAGTATAGATTGCATTAACAGTACAGGCTGATCTAGTAAATATAGTTCACTGGAAGAATAATAAGAATAAAAGTAAGCCAGAATAATGATTACAAAATGGTCAAGGGAAAACCAAATTACAGGCAGGTAGAATTTGAAACACTATCTAATTTAATCCCCTTGTTTCTTTCATTTACAGACCAGAAAACCTGAGGTCCTAAGAGGTAAAATTTCAAAGTTACAAAGCTCATTGAAAACAGGTAATACTAGAAATCAGGTCTCCTGATTCTAAATTCTGTGGTATTTAAAAAATAACATAATGCATTTTTACTAAGCATTAGGGAAAGAAATCCAATTCAGAACAAAGAAATTATGAAGCTCTAAAATTTTTCTTTTAAGTCAATAAGCACAACACAATTAAAGAAATATTTGCAAGTTAGCAAGATAAACTAGCTGACTTATATTAACAAAAACTTCAGGGCTGCTACAACAACAATAATAAAGTAGTTCAACCTACTTCAGGAAACATGATAAAATAACAAACTTAAAAATATCACTGTCTTATAAATACCAAAGTTATTAGTAAATGGTAATTACTATAATAATGGAACAGTGACTCTTCAAATTCTGAATTATTACAAAGTAAAAAACATATTTATCAGGGAAAACTGGTGATAGTAGTCAATAAAATGAGAATAAATTAAGATCAATGCTAGCATACCAATGAAAATGTCCAAGAAAGGACACAATAGATTTCCTGAGCTAAATGATCATTGAAAAAAATAATAATAATCTGAAGGGAACTACAATGCATTTAAAATGACTGAACTACTCTCTGTTATAAGAAGTAATGTACTGGTGTGGGATTTGACTAACATATAAGTGACACTTTACTTTCTTTCATCTTTATGGCAACAAAATTTTATTTTCTAACGAGAGATCACAGAATAGGAGCTATGTTTATTAACTTATTATATTAAATCTCTGCAAATCAGCCAAATAGGAATGTCCAAGAAATGGATGCTTTTAGGTAGACCGTAACATTTTCTTTCCTAGAAGATTTTGGATCTTGGGAGACAATTATAATCCTGTATCAGTTTGATTATTAAAAAAGTATAGGATTAAAATTAAACCAGAAAAACATCCTAGGAGACTGCGTACAGTTAGATGAAGGGTAAGAGCTGCTTAATCCTCTTATTCTTTACCCCCTCATATCACTGGAACAACAAAAAATAAAATAAAATAAAATAAAATAAAAACCCAAATTTTAAAGGGATGTCAATGTATTTCTTTTCATATAAAATAGAAATGACATAAGAATAATATATAAAGGGGCACCTGGGTGGCTCAGTCAGTTAGGAGTCTGCCTTTGGCTGAGGTCATGATCTCAGGGTCCTGGGACTGAACCCCGTTTTGGGCTTCCTGCTCACTGGGAGGCCTGCTTCTCCCTCTCCTACTCCCCTTGCTTGTGTTCCCTCTCTCACTGTCTGTCAAATAAATAAATAAAATCTTAAAAAAAAGAAGAAGAAGAATGTAAAAATGCGGCTACTGGGAAACAAATTAATTGAATGCAAACACTTTTTTCTTATTTTAATCAGAAAAGGCATAAAAGAAGTTTAGAAGAATCATGAGTTCCTTTGTAAATCTACGCTCCATAAAATTCTCTTCTGTGTATTGATGTGTGGAAAAGAATGGAGAAATCCTTACTTTATGTAGGTTTAAAAAATTATATATACAAACATACAAACAATTAAGATAATGTTACAACTTAAAATTTAAAGTTTTGCTAAGATGGATATCAAGTTATGGTTATTAACTTTTTAAAATTTGTCCTTAATCAGAAAGAATTAGGACATGAAAGTCCTCAAAAAAAAAAAAAAAAAAAGTTAAAGGGACTACACTCCTCTTAATATTTTTCTTACAACTTTCAGTCAGTTTATATAATTCCATATCAAAAGAAAAATATAATGGAGATCCCCAAATTCCTGTTGAGAGTGACCTACAAATTTAACCGTATAAATCTGAGAGTGTACTCTGGTATGCATATATTAAAAAGCTAACACAGTTTAAGGGTATAGCTACTCTTGAAAAAGAACCTCATTTTTAAAAGGTTAATTGGATTGTTGATTCAAAGATTATACCAAACGAATACTGGTCTAGTTGCCTTTTTGTTGTTGCTGCTAAATACTACTGAAGACCATATCCTTGTTTTCTATAACCCTAAGTTCTAACAAAACAGATAATATCTGTAGAGCAGTTTATAGGTTACAGAGCATGTTAATTCATGTCATTTCATTTGATCCTTATAACCAAAGTCCAGTGAGGTAGGTTTTGGGACCAAAAGTTACCTTATCCTCATTTTATACTGAAGAAATGGGAGACTAAATGACTTATCTTGCTCACATCATAATTATGGGTCTTCGAATTCTAAGCCTAATAGAATTTTCACTGCACAAGGCTATGTAAGTCATGCAAGTGATAATATGCAAATATACCTTTGGCATGTCAAAAGCAGTATAAATATCACTCTAATGAAATTTTGGCATGTTATTGTTTTCTAAGCTCTGGCCAATGATCCACTAATAAAATTTTTAAAGTAGTTCCTTTTTAATCACAGGGATAGAGCCTCAACCAAGATAGTTACAACTTGTTATATCCAGTTCTTATCACAAAGAAACTAATGAGGTAGGCTAAAATGTAGTAAATTTTTCTAATTTAAAGAGATTCTTAGAACTTTCATATATCTGCTCTAAGAAGCAGAAAATCATTACTAATAAAAGTTTGCTTGAATATTCATTTACCCAACTAGTATACAAAGATCTAACTTCACATAAAACCAACAAGAGCTTAAATACTTCTAAGAATTGCTATTCACCTTTTAAAATTAATAGTGTTGGTACAAGTTTGTGTATATATTTCTCATGCAAGTTATGTTAACTATTTATTATTTATTTATTTGCCACATGTTATTCTTGTAAAGCAGAAACTTTATTTCACTCAATTTAAGTTTAGATCCTCCAAACTCCTTTGAGGTGAGATTCTCACTACTAAGGCTTAAAGTGAGTTTTCTGACATGAGTTGTTCATTCATAAATATTAATCGAAAAACCTACTATGTACTAAGCTCTTTGCTAGTTGTTATTAATCAGTTATTCTTTGAAACCAATTACTGTTTTGAGCTTAATATTATCTTTTGCTTTAATTATTGAATAAATTAAATGGTATTGGTGAAATCGAAGAACTTTTTGAAAGCCTCTTGATTATATATTAACATTTTCAAGAGAACTATTTTCTCAGTTGTCAGCTATCCAAATAAAATGCTAAACATTATCACATGCCAATCAAAACACAAATTAAAGTTAAACATATGGTAAGAAAGCTGTCTCAACTTGTTCAAGTTGGATTAAGGGAACTGAGACTTTGAAATTGCTGGTTTGCCATAGTTCTTTAACAGTTTCTTAAAAAAAAATTCTTAATTTAAAGCACCAGTTTGATAAACAACATGACCCAAACTAAATATAGTTATCTAAAACAATGCATTGATGATATTAAGTAAATTCTGTGGAACAAAATTAAGATACTGAAAGTAACTGAAAGGTCAACATAGCATTTACATATATGCCAACAGTGAGTTTAACAAAGAAGAGAAAATGAATATATAAAAAACAAAGGAGCACAAAGTTAAGATTTTCACAGGGATGTGCACTTAACCATCTATACTTGGCCTACTTGTACAAGAAAATCAGTTAACATTTTGGCAACTGATAAAATAATGCAGATGGCGATGGATGACAACATCTTTGAGCTCAAACTGGTACCTTCTATTTTAACTTCTTATTTTTGTTTCTCAATGTTTGTTTTGGTCCTCTCATGCTGTTCTCAGGAGAGATTCTCAGGAAAAAAGCCTTATGAATTACTGAGTTATTGTATAAATGAGTTGTTGTAAGTCTGGCCTTCAGAGGAAAGGCTTACTAATTGTCAGTTATGAGGGAATTCAGATTCTTCCTATCCAGCACTAACTCCAGTTCCAAGGAGAAAGACAATGAAGACAGAGGAAAAAGAAAAATGCCTTGGGGCTAACTGTTCAAATATGTTCTATAATGAGTTAATCATAAACAATAAGATATATGTACTTTGAAAAAACATGATATACGAATTATTGTCAGAAAACCAATTTTTGTACTTGATGAAAGCCTTAAACACATGTCAAGGAATATACTACAGTAGCCCTCAAACAAATCTCCTAAATCCTTAATAATCTTAATCCCTTATATTCCACAATGTTTTACAGTTTTCAAATGATTTTTCGCGTGATCCCCATTTGACAACTTTGTGAGGTAGGTACTTATCTTCTATCTTCATTTATAAACAAAGGAACTGAGGCTCAGAGAAGTTTACTTGTTAAAGATGAAAAAATTGGCATATAGCAAAGCCAGACCTCTCTAGAGTCTTGGAATATTTTCCAAAGTGTGATTCTTGGATTATCTGCATTAAGAATCACCTGTAGTATTTTCAGAAATATAGACTTTAAAAGCCCTACCACCTTTGACTTAGTAAGGAAAAATCTTTAGGAGTGCCCCCAAATTCCACATTTATAACGAACAATAAGGTGAAGAACAAATGTTACCAGGTGATGATACAAAAGCACAACATTGAGTCCAGCTAGGTATTTATGTGATATAATATGGATGCCATCAGCTCATTATCAGGGGGCAAGTTAGATCAAAACAGTCTGCAGATTAGAATCACCTAGAAAGCTTTAAAAAAAAAATATATATATATAGTATATGTATATATGTATATATATATATATAAATTCTCCTCTGAATGAGAGGAGGGTGTTGAGCATCAGAGGTTCCATAAGTGATTCTTATCTATAATCAGGGCTGAGGACTACTTGTTTAAATACGCTTTACTATAAAACACATCCAGCATTTTCCACAATTTTTCTTTCCCTTCTGATCAATTTCATGCCTAATAAAGTTTGCAGTTTTATTGTAAATTATTTAAACAGTACACGACAAAATGTCAAACATTTTTGAATTGATATTGGTAAGACTAAAAGATTATACTTCACAGCAAGACTACTCATGCTTCATTTAGTTACAATGATTTTCAAATACCTCAATCACCACTTTGGACTTAGGTTATATATATTTCAACTGTTTAAAAAATAATGATCCAGAATCTAGAAACAGGAATGTGGGGCAAAAAGCTGTAGCCTAGTGGCTACTGTACAATGCAAATGCAGACAATCAGGTCACTGATAGGACGGGCCTGGGTACCAAGATCTGGTGGCTTTGGCAAGATCACATCTCACTGTAGAAAAATACAACAATGAATATAGAGAAAATGTTTTGCCATTTTGTAACTGTGGTTCCCACAAAAGAGTTTATAATGTGTGATGCTTGTTACATGCCTCCTTAGAACAGATCTGAACACGAAGTTGTTTGTGAATCAATACTACTATATGGGTAAAGGTGGCTACAAATTAAACTTCTTTCACCATGCATATGGTTAAGTTATAAAAACACAGCCAGTAAAAGTAATATTTACAAAAGTAATAAAGACAGCATAATTATAGAGAAAAAATGTCCATCTCTGCCTTTTATTCCATTGTTAATCTTAATCCTGTATGTTTCTGGATGAAGATTATTTCGATAGAATTTTTAAAGAGCCTTCAGATAAAGACTATTCAGATTCCTCTTCTGACCTTATATCCTATTAGCTAAAATACCCTTGCTGATTTATCAAATTCTCCTACAGTTTAAAAACATAGTTCTTTTTCACTTAGTGGAAAGAAAACTACAAAGTCCAACTATTCTTCTGAGAAATAAACCTTGCATAGAAAATTTCCTTAATTCTGAAATTTTTGTTTTATTAATACAACTACCAGAATGTTATCTCACAACTAGTTGATATCATATGAAAGTTCACTACAAAGCAGTCACCATACATTTAGGGTTTTTCTAAATAGAAAATAAGTGGGCTTATAAAAATGTTTACCAGACAAATAATTATCTCTTCAATAACCTAGAAATAAGAATTATTTATGTGATGATATAATTATTAGCATTTTTGATGCCTTGATGTTCCAAGTTTGATGCAATATAAAAGGCGAAATTCACTTTTCCAATGGACACAATCTGCATCTGACTGAAAGCATGATAACAGTGAGTTACAGCAATCAGTCATGCAAAGGCAAAGAATAAAATCTGCTTTTTAGATAGCACAAGTTTTCCACCTTCGGACAATTTAAGCACTGGTTCCATCTTCTTCAATGACCCGATTCATGCTGGTACCATGTGTGATGTGAGTCATAGGATTATTACTGAGGTCTCTGATACTGCTATGTCGTGACTGTTCGTTGAGCCGATGAGAACTACTGTGCCTGGAGTGATCCGTCAGTCGTGACATGCTGCCATGAGGTAGTCTCTCTTCCATTCCTCTATAACTGCACGGAGTGTACCTAACATACAAGAGTTTATTTTGAAGTAGGTAACAGAACACACTAGAAAACTAAGAATTGTCATGAAAATGCCTCATTATGTAAAATGATTAGGAAACCTGTAAGTGAAAAAGTAACAACCATCTTTTGATGATCTATAGTAATTTCAAAGAGTAGAGGTATTCACATCGTTGACCAGAAAGGGGGATAGCCATCCCCATTAAATTCAGAATTAAGGTCTTATTCTTTGCAAAGAGACAGAAGCTGAGGTTAAATAGAGCTGATATGCTAAGTATGGACACTTTTCTCATTCCAGTGAATTTCTGGTTACAAGATGGGTTCTGGCAGAGGAGGAACAATAATAGAAGAAATACAGCATTGTCTCAGGGAGTCTAGAAGGCTAGCTAGTTATAATTAGTAGTACAACAAACTCAAATTTACTGAAAGACAAGGGTTGAAAGAGGGAGCATATGAAATTAGAGGAGAAATTAATGTAGCCAAAAAAAAAAAAAAAAGTGAATGAATTGTCAAGCAATAATGACACCATGTGCCGACAGCTTCTTTCTAGAAAGCCTCAGTTAACAGCTGAACAACTACCTGTAAATGTCTTAATTATTTTCCATTAGGGCTTGAGGCTGTGAAGATGCTATTTCATAAAAGCTACATCTATTTAAATATTCTAGTAACATCCTCATAACATTTGTAACCTATATTCCAGATAAAGCAAATTCTCTCCTTACCCCTAGCCAAGACCAGCGTTTGAGAAGAAAATGTATGTGAACTGGGCTACACTGCGTATTGCAGGCAGGCAGTCTTCTCCCCATCACTGTGCTTATCTTGAAAGACAAGAGTGGGAGTATCAGAGTTAAGAAAACATATACTTACACCTCTTTTGTAAAAAAGTAATTTAGGATAACAAAGCTCAAAGAAAATGAAACTGAATGTAATTTATAACTTTAATTGATATATACTAAATTTTACTTTAGTGTTGCTAAAATTAAAAAGGATATAGCAGGCCATTCCTTTTTAAATAGTCATCATGGATGCCTGCGTAGCTCAGCTGGTTGAGCGTCTGACTCTTGGTTTCAGCTCAGATTGTGATCTCAGGGTCATGAGATCAGCCCTGCATGGGGCTCCTGCTTAAGATTCTCTCTCTCTCCCTCTGCCTATCCCCTGCTCACATGTGCGCTTGTTCTCTTTCTAAAAAAAAAAAATAATAAATTTTTTAAAATGGTCATCAAAAGAATGAATCATAAGCAGCTAAAGACCTACTGGTTGTCAAAATCATTCATTTATCATTTTTTCATAATAATTACAAATTTCATGACAATATGAATCATTTATAAAATTTAAAGATTTTAAAGACTGATTCATACACTACTTAGGTGATCTAGTTGTATAAAAGTGCTTGTCAAATGTTTTCATCAGATCACAGAATCTAAAAATTGAGAAGCCCTGGGGCACCTGGGTGGCTCAGTGCATTAATCATGATCCCAGGGTTCTGGAATCTGGCCCAGCTACAGGCTCCCTGCTCAGTGGGGAGCCTGTTTCTCCTTCTCCCTCTGCTTTTCCTCCCAGCTCATGATCTCTCTTTCTCTGCCAAATAAATAAATAAATAAATCTTCTAAATGGGAAGTCCTTCTATTTTTATTATTTTTATTAAAAGTTGTATCCATTTATTTTAGAAAGAGTGAGAGAGCACACAAGTGGGGGAAGAGGCAAAGGGAGAGAAGCCGACTCCCTGCTGAGTGTGGAGCTCCCACATGGCTTGATCCCATGATCATGATCCCATGGGATCCCATGATCCCATGAACTGAAGATCATGACCTGAGCCCAAACCAAGAGTTCGATGCCCAACTGCTGGAGCCACCCAGATGCCTCTTTTTATTAAAAAGATTTTAGTTTTAAATAATCTTTACCCTGAACTCACAAACCCTGAGAACAAGAGTTGTGTGTTCCACCAACTGAGGCAGCAGGGTGCCCCAGAAGTCCTTTTGAAATGATAAAAAGAGGGGGACCTGGGTGGCTCAGCCATTGTCTGCCTTCAGCTCAGGTCATGATCCCAGGGTCATGGAATTGAGCCCCACATCGAGCCCCACACTGGGCTCCCTGCTCAGTGAGGAGCCTGCTTCTCCCTCTCCCACTGTTCCTACTTATATTCCTTCTCTTGCTGTGTCTCTGTCAAATGAATAAATAAAATCTTTAAAAAAAATGATAAAAAGAAAGCATGTCTTTTGTTTCCAGTCTGAATAAAGCAAAAAATAATTTAAGAATGAAAAGATCCATTTTAAGTATTTAAAAAATTTATGTTAATAGGTAAAAGGGCATTTAACTTTTTTCTATTAAAAGATATTTCATATTCAGGACAAATAGTTTTAAATTTGATTTGTATATTTTGGTAAAATAATTATAGCTTACAAATGAAAATATTTCAGAATGAGTTTATTGTTCTAGTTAATAATTATTATTTTACAACATGATTATTGTCCTAAATTGAGTGAAAGATTTTTCCAATTATAATTTGCCAGGTAATTTGGAGATCTTTCACCTCTCAATGACTTCATAAGCATCTATTTCAAATAAATATGACAAATGAAAAAAGCAAAGTATGATACAGTTTAATGAATGATATCATAGTAATTAAAAAATAAAAATAAATCATTATTTAAAAATATGAATTGGGTATTTTCTAAAATAAAACCTAAATCTTTGAGTTTAACCAATAAACTTCAAAACATACATCTAACTATTGGTTTTGGCTCAGGTCATAATCTCAAGAGTTGTGAGGTCGAGCCCCACATTGGCCTCCACAATCAGCATGGTCTCTGTTTAAGACTCTCTTGCCCTCTTCCTCCATCTGCCCCCACCCCACTCTTTCTCTCTCAAAATAAATAAATAAATATTTAACACCTACTCTACCATCTACACTACATATCTACTCTAATATACAATATAAAAATGTACATTAAATTTAATATAAGCTTAGGCAAAATGATAGGTATGGTTAATTTGCTGAAAAGATAATATGGTATATTCCAAAGTCAAAATGAAAGAAACTTAAGATGATTTAACCTTTTTGATTCTCTATATTAGTTGCTGCCATTAATATAAATATTTCAATTCATTTTGGTTTAACCAGTATCTCATTATATTCATTCCCTAGTTTTCCCTTGTCATGTCACCTACTTATCACCTAATCACTCATTCCCAAACCTCCACCTACCTACTCATCCACTTCCCTTTCTACCCATCTCCAAGTCTATCTAATAATTACTTATTCTTTGAAGTTGACATACATGTGTAGGTGTATTTGCCTTTGTCTGTTTTATTTCATGGAGCACTGGGATGAATAATTACCCATCAAAGAGTCTGGACTAAAGTGAGTATTGAGAAGCAGGTGTGTGCATGCGTGCATGCGTGCATCTGTGTGTGTGTGTGTGTGTGTGTGTGTGTGTGTGTGATTTCATAATCAGATACTGTGAGATGATGAGAAAACAATGGCCAAAAGACAGTATTAACATGTAAACTCAAAAACTGACAGAAAAGAAAGAAATCTCCATGAGATGGTTTTTGGAATTATGAAAACTCCTATTTAGACTTTTAGGTTCAACGCGGTCTCAGACTCTTTCAGATCTGCTCTTATGTTCTGGCTGTGGCAAAGGACCGTACAGTATGCATATTCGTGTACCATACATAACACCCTTAGTAGACTGTCATTTTAGTTCTGGGCCCTGAATTCCTGAGAAATGCTCGCATCTATTCTTCCTTCTTTCTCACCCTCCCTTCTTCCTTTCCTTCCTCTCTCTCCCTTTTCCTTTTCCTTTCTTTCTTTCTTTCTTTCTTTCTCTCTCTCTATTTCCTTCTTTCTTTCTTTTATAATCTCTACACCCAACGTGGGGCTCAAACTCATAAACCCAAGATCAAGAGTTGCATGCTCTACTGACTGAGCCAGCCAGGCACCCCTAAATATCCACATTATTTCTAAAGTCATTAATTATTGAACAGATTTACCTCTCAATAGATAGACACACAGACAATACAGACAAACAGATATACAGATAGAAATATATGCCTAGCACTGTGCTAAGTATTGTGGGGAAATACAGAGATGTCTGTCACCTAGTTTTCATTTCTCCAGAAGTTACAAACTTAGCTGAGAAAAGAGAGCTGTATGAAAAATAGGTCATATCCCCCTAAATAATTAAAAAGCAATTAACTGCCATGGATATGGGAATTAAGCAGGCCTTAAAGGATGGGTATGATTTTGATTAAGCTGAGAAGTAGGAAAGGCCATTATAGGAAGTCATAATCTACCCTCTGGTTTTCATAGTACTATACTTTTATAGATTCCTTCATATATCAATAAATACTTTCTTTGAATCACATCTGGCTATTCCTCTTGTGTTATTATTACTGCAAGTATTTATTTATTCATTCATTTTAACTGTAGGTATTCAAACCAAGGTCTTATTCTTGGTCTGTTCTTTTTTTATTATGTTTCAAGTAATTCCATCTCATAATTTTAATTACCAATTACCTTATATTAGTAATTAAAAACTTTCTTATCTATGCTCCAGTTCCATTCAGATTACAGAGGCTGAAATACTCTATATTTCATCGCCTTCAGAAATTTTCTACTCAATATGGATTTATCTTTATTACCATTCACTCACCCTATATATTTCCTCTCAGATATTTTCATGGGCCAATTTGATCTTTCCCTCATAAAATTCTATAACATCAATCATCTCTAACACTAACTGTTTTAATTATACGTGACTTGCACTACTATGTAATTGACTCTTAGGTAACTATGTCTTATCGTTCCTATAAGATTATGCTCCTAGGGGTGCCTCGGTGGCTCAGTCAGTTGAGCATCTGTCTTTGGCTTAGGTCATGATCCCGTGGTCCTGAGGTCCTGGGAGTGAGTCCCATGTCAGGTTCCCTGCTCAGCAGGGAGCCTACTTCTCCCTCTCCCCCTGTCGCTGCCTCTGCTTGTGCTCTCTGTCAAATAAATCGGTAAAATCTTAAAAAAAAAAAAAAAAGATTATGCTCCTACAATGTAGAAATTATACCTAATCTTTCTTCTATATAACTATACACAGAATGCCATATGCACAGGAGGTGTATTATAAATAATTGTTCATTCCCTTTTGAAAAGGATGAGGCTAACAATGTCAAATACCCAATAATGCTGAGTTAGTTCACAGAGGGTGGTGTTGACAAAACATATGCTAAGACTCTCAAATCTCTCCCTCCTTATAAGTATCTCAATTTACTTATTCCTGCAGAAACTTCCCAACTGAGATTACTTATAATCTTTTCTTCTATGCTGTTGCCAAAGTGATCTTTCTAAAACACAAATCTGATTTTATTACCCTAAGGCTTCAAGACCTTTAATAGTTGCTTATTACTGTCAGGAAAAAAATCCAAACTCCTCAGCATGTTTCATCTGCCCAAGCTATATACTGTGCTCTAGCTCTCCTCTGGTACCTAACTGCCTATTTGTCCTTCTTGCTTCCACACATGCTATTTCTTTGTCTTTAATTTCAACTGCCTCCACTACATCCTATTCAAAGTGGAAATCCTGCCTGTGGAGCTTTCTATGACTTTCAATAATAACTTAAATGGTTCTCTTCTCTGGGATCTCAAAGCATTTTGTATATCATTTTATTATACCCATTAGAGTGTATTACAACTGTACCCTTTGTCTTCCATCTCTGTGTCCCTAACACTTAGAAGAATGCTTCTCATATAGGAGTGTTTAATGGAAGGACAATGGCAAAAAAATGGAAGTATCTTTGAATGTGGTTAAAAAATAGGTCAGGGCGCCTGGGTGGCTCGGTTGGTTGAGCGTCTGCCTTTGGCTCAGGTTGTGATCCTGGGGTTCTGGGATCAAGCCCCTGCATGGGGCTCCCTGCTTGGCCAGAGGCCTGCTCCTCCCTCTCCCACCCCTCTTGCTTGTGTTCCATCTCTGGCTGTGTGTCTTTCTGCCAAAAAATAAATAAAATCTTTTAAAAAAAAAAAAAAGGTCATTGTTAATGTTAGAAAGTATAGTTTAGGTGGGTAAGAAAACTAAAAAGGGATATCTATGAAATGAAGGATGTTATAGGTAGAAAGAAAATATTCAACATACTCATTTCAAAAATTTGCAAAAAGAAATGAATAAAAGAAAAAAAAATCACAAAGATAGACTGCTAACTTTTTAAAAAACACAGATAGCTGACCAAGTTAGAAGGCAAAAGAAAGCACTTTGAGGAAAAAACCAGAAGGCTTAAAGTATAAGTGTAGAAATCATATCTTACACTCAGAGGATAGAGAAGACAGAGAGAGAGGCTGGAAAGAGACTGGAAGAATATAGGACAGTTGTTGAAACAGATGTTTTAAAGTGGGCATGGGACACTTTCCATTTCAGGCATTAAAATTTTCATTCTTTTAGTTTCCCAAACTAGAAATCTTGGGAAGAAAAAAAAAAAAACCCAACCAAACAAAAAAACTTTGGCACGTTCCTTCTACCCAGCTGTTATTAATCTATAACCAACTATCATTTCTTCTTTCTACATATCTTTCAAATCAGTTCTTTCTTCCTCCTGTCACTACTCTCCTGCCTAATAAGCCTTCATCAACTCAATGAATTACTGCAAAGCTCCTAAGAAGTTTCTAATAATAATAAGTTAATAATAACTTCTATTATTATTCTAAGTGAACAAATAAAGTAAAATATAAGTATCACATTGTAGAGTCTAGAAGTTGGCAAGCTTTTTCTATGAAAAGGCACATAATAAATATTTTAGGCTTTGTGGATCATATGGTCTCTGTTTTAATGATTCATTTCTGCAGTTGTAGTATGAAAACAGCCATAAATATGTACAATCAGAATGGGAATGGCTTTTCCAATTAAATTTTATTTATAAAAAGTGAAAGGGGCTAGAGTTGGCCAGTGAGCCAGAGTTTGCCAGCCCTTGTATTGTAGGAGCAATAGTAGTGTGGAGGAGGGAGTAAATCTGGTCAGGACAGGGTCAGAGAAAGCTTCATGGAGAATGTTTGAGAAGGCTGGGTGTGTTTTCTTTCTTTCTTTCTTTAAAGATTTTATTTATTTATTTGTCAGAGAGAGGAGCGAGAGTGAGCACAAGCAGACACAGTGGTAGGCAGAGGCAGAGGGAGAAGCAGGCTCCCGGCTGAGCAAGGAGCCTGATGTGGGACTCGATCCCAGGACGCTGGGATCATGACCAGGCAGCTGCTTAACCAGCTGAGCCATCCAGGTGTCCCAGTTTTCTTTAAATTTGATAATGGAGACACTACAAGTTGACATTAGGTTCTTACTGAGATAAGCATTGTTCCAAGCAATTACACATAATATCTCATTTACTCTTTACAACATTCCTTTTTTAAAAAGATTTTATGTATTTATTTGAGAGACAGAGTGTATAAGAGTGACCAGGAGCAGGGGAAGGACAGAGGGAGGGAAGCAGACTTCCCGCTGAGCAGGAAATCTAACATGGAGCTCAATCCCAGGATTTGGAGATCATGACCTGAACCAAAAGCAGATGCTTCACTGACTGATCCACCCAGGCGCCCCTTTACCTCATTCCTAAAGAGGCAGGTATTCCCATTTCCCTTTTACAGATGAGGAAACTGAGCATTTTCATTCCAGGCCCCATGTTTTGTGTGTGTGTGTGTGTGTTTTTAAAGATTTTATTTATTTATTTGACAGAGATCACAAGTAGGCAGAGAGGCAGGCAGAGAGAGCGGGGGGGGGGAGCAGGCTCCCTGCTGAGCAGAGAGCCTGATGTGGGGCTCGATCCCAGGACTCTGGGATCATGACCTGAGCTGAAGGGAGAGGCTTTAACCCACTGAGCCACCCAGGCGGCCCAAGGCCCCATGTTTTTACCTGCAACACTAATACTGACTATATTCTCTTTCTTGAGTTTGTTAAGAACACAGATCATGCCTAAATCATCTTATTCCCGGAGCCTAGCATAGTGCTTGACATAGTGTACATTCCATAATTATTTGCTAAATTAATCCTACTAACATATCCACTTTCACCCTGGCCTTCTCTTTGCCTTAATACCTTTCAATGCCTCCATATTTGCTGACTGCATTGGGTCTAAACCTCTAAACTCTAACTGGCTTTAAGTCTGGCCATAATCCAGGGAAACTGTACCTAGCAAAGTTTAAAAAGCTTAATTATGTCCAACTTCTTCTAGAAGTTTTATGGTTTTGGGTCTCACATTTAGGTCTTTAACCCATTTTGAATTTATTTTTGTGTATGGTGCAAGAAAGTGGTCTGGTAACATTCTTTTGCATGTTACTGTCCAGTTTTCCAAACACCATTTGTTGAAGAGACTGTCTTTTACCCACTGTATATTCTTACCTCCTTTGTCCATATTATGTGTTGGTTTATTTTTGGACTCTCTATTATGTTCCACTGATTTATGTGTCTATTTTTGTGCTAATACAATCCTGTTTTGATTAATACATGTTTGTAGTATATCTTGAAATCTGGGATTATGATACCTCCAACTTTGTTCTTCTTTCTCAAGAGTGCTTTGGCTATTCGGGGTCTTTTGTAGTTCCATACAAATTTTAGGATTATTTGTTCTAGTTCTGTGAAAACTCTTGTTGGTATTTTGACAGAGATTACATTAAAACTGTAGATTGTTTTGGGTACGGATATTTTAAACAATATTGGTTCTTCTAATCCTTAAGCATGGACTATCTTTGCATTTGTTGTGTCATCTTCAATTTATTTCAACAGTGATTTATAGTTTTTGGAGTATAGGTCTTTTGCCTTTTTGGTTAAGTTTATTCTTAGGTATTTTATTATTAGTAGTAGTATTCTTTGAAGACTTTAATTAATCAATTAACAGAGAGAGAAAGAGATGGAGAGAGAGAGAAGGGACACAAAGCAGGGGAAGTGGGAGAGGGAGAAGCAGGCTTCCTGCCGAGCAGGCAACCCAATGTGAGGCTTGATCCCAGGACCCTGGGACCATGACCTGAGCCCAAGGCAGACGCTTAATGACTGAGCCACCAGGCGCCCCAGGTATTTTATTATTTTTAGTGCAGTTGTAACTGAGATTGTTTCCTGAATTTCTTTTTCTGCTGCTTCATTACTAGTGTACAGAAATGCAACAGATTTCTGTATATTAATTTTGTATCCTGTGACTTTACTGAATTCATTTATCAGCACTAATAGTTTTTTGGTGGAGACATTAGAGTTTTCTATATATAGTATCATGCCATCTGCAAATAGTGAAAGTTTTACTTCTTCAGTACCAATTAGGATGCCTTTGAACATAGGCAGTAATCTCTCTGACATTAGCCATAGAAACATTTTTCTAGATATGTCTCCTCAGGCAAGGGAAACAAAAATTAAACTACTGGGATTACACCAAAATGCAAGGGTTTTGCACAGTGAAGGAAACTATCAACAAACAACAAGGGAACCTGCTGAATGGGAGAAGATAATTGCAAATGATATATCCAATAAGGGGTTAATATCCAAAAATATATAAAGAACTTACACAACTCAACCTTAGAAAAACAAAGAATCCCATTAAAAGATAAGCAGAGCACCTGATTAGACATTTTTCCAAAGGAGATATACAGATGGCCAACAGACACATGGAAAGATGCTCGACATCACTAATCATCAGGGAAATACAAATCAAAACCACAATGAGATAGCACCATATACCTGTCAGAGTGGGTAAAATAAAATAGACAAGAAATAACAAATGTTGGTGAAGATGTGGAGAAAAAGGAATCCTAGTGCATTATTGGTAGGAATGCAAACAGGTGCAGCCTCTGTGGAAAACAGTATGGAGGTTCTTCAAAAAATTAAAAACAGAATTACCACATGGTCCAGTAATTCTGCTACTGGGTATTTACCCAAAGAAAACAAAAATACTAGTTTGAAAAGATACATGCATTCCTATGTTTACAGTGGCATTATCTATGGAAGTGACCTAAGTGTCTATCCATATATGAATGGATAAAGAAGATGGGGTACATATAAAAAAAAAGAGAAATTACTCAGCCATAAAAAGAACGAGACCTTGCCATTGGCGAAAATATGGATAAACCTAAAAGGCAAAATGCTAAATGAAGTAAGTCAGATGAAAAAAGACAAATGCCGTATGATTTCACTCACATGTGGAATTTAAGAAGCAAAATAAATAAATGAACAAAGAAAAAAGAGAGACCAACAACAACAAAAGAAGACTTTTAAATACTGAGAACAAACTGGTGGTTGCCAGAGAGGAGGTGGATAGAGGGATGGGTGAAACAAAAAGGAGATTAAGAGTATAATTATGATGAGCACTGAGTAATGTACAGAATTGTTGAATAATGATAATACCTGAAAGTAATGTGACACTGTATGTTAATTATATTTCAATTAAAAACATTGTTTTAGATACAAATAATGTCCAACTTCTATTTCAGAACTCGTTACCCTTCCTTCATAGCTGTGATACTCTAATTCAAAATGTGAAATAAACTAAGCTACCAACGAAACTCACCTGCCATCACGGGATCTGTGGAGACTGCCGTGGTAGCTGCTTACTTTGCTGTGGACGCTCCCTGCCTTGCTTCTCTGATCATCCACCATAGCAAGCTGAGTTGAAGAAGCATGTGTGGATGTTCCTTGAGTGGAAGTTCCTCTTGATTTTCTTATAATAGGAGTATTTGGATCCCTCAAAAGAGACTGAGCAAAATCAGGTTCCTGTAGTACCTGTCGGCTCTCATTCACTATCCTAGAAAACAGAATACTAAATTTAAGATACAGACTAACATCCCCATAGACCAATAAATGTGACACGCTGACATTATTCTTGAAATTAATTGCTCTCCAAATAATGTCTTTAGGAGAGATATAAGGTAACATTGTTGACAGAGGAAAGAATTTAACAAAGATTATGTTAATCTGTACTTTAGGGTGGTATGATGGAAAGAAGCCTGCATTAGAATTAGAAATCTGGATTTCAGTTCAATAAATAGATGACCTTAAGCAAGTCATTATCCCCTTTTCTTCATTTTCCTCATCTATAAGATGAAGCTATAGGATTTCATCATTTCTAAAAGTCCCTTTCACTCAAAGAAATTTATGATTCTCAAGTACACTGAAATATTACAAAGATATTACAATAGAGAAATTTTTTTCTTGCATGGTTTATGGATGTATTGGAGGCCTCACTGTAGCACAGATAAATATAAATATATATAATATATATATATATTTTTTTAATTTATTTATTTATTTTAGAGACAGAGAGAGGGAGCACACACACACATGCAGGGGGAGGCAGAGAGAGAGAGAGAGAATCTCAAGAAGACTCCCCACTGAGTGTGGGGACCTGAGATGACCTGATATCATGACTCGAGCTGAAATCAAGAGTTGGATGCCCAAATGACTGAGCTACCCAGGTGCCCCAACAGGTATATTTTTCAACCTGTAAGAACAGTTTTCTTTTAAATTATTTTTATTAACATATAATGTATTATTTGCCCCAAGCATACAGGTCTGTGAATCATCAGGTTTATACATTTCACAGCACTCACTGTAGCACGTACCCTCCCCAATGTCCATAACCCAACCACCCTCTCCCTACACCCCCACCCCCAGCAACCCTCAGTTTGTTTTGTGAGATTAGTAAGAGTCTCTTATGGTTTGTCTCCCTCCTGATCCCATCTTCTTTCATTTTTCCCTTCCCTACCTCCCAAACCCCCACCCTGCCTTTCAAATTCCTTATGCTGAGTGAAATAAGTCAATCAGAGAAAGACAATTATATGATCTCTCTAATATGAAGAACAGTTGTTTTAAGGCTACAAGTTGGTCTTATGGTGAAACAGTTGTTCAGTGCTAGAATAAACATGAGTGGTCAAAATTAATAAAAAATTAATTTAAGCTAAGGTAAAATTAATTACTAGACATCTTAAAGGCTTAAGGAAAAAAACTTAAGATGATTATTGCCAAGAACAAAAGTTTTTAACTGCTAGAGAATGGTTAAAAGCAGATGTTTAATATAATGAACAAAGCAGCAATTAAATTGATCAAAGAGCCTGTTAAATAGTTGCCAAGATCAGAGTCTCAGGTTATATAAATGACTGAGAATCAGAGGTTAAAGTTAAAATAAGATAAATAATTTCATGAAAAAATAAAGCTCCAGCATATATAGATTGGACCATACAATGAGACAGTGCATATATTCTAACTTTTCAGATTACAAAAGGATCCTCCTTATTACTATTGTTTTTAGTGGTGAGGTAGGAGGGTTAAAGGCAGGCTAATACTTGTTGAGTACCCACATTATGCCAGGTATTTCACATTCACTCTCCTTTGATCCTTCTTAATAATGTTTTTATTATGGAAATCAATGTCCTAAGAGGGTATCTGTTAAGAGGATATTATATATCTATTGTGAATAGATATCTATCAAGAATAAATACTGTGATCTCCATTTCATAGATGAAGAAACTGAGGTTTAAAGGATTAAAGAACTTTCCAAAGTCATACACCAAAACCAACAGTCAGGGATCAAACTTAAGTTTAAATGGCTTAGGGGAGCTTGGGTAGCTCAGTCAGTTCAGGGTTCAGCTCTTGATTTCGAATCAGGTCATGATCTCAGGGCTGTGAATTCCAGCCCCATACTGGGCTCTATGCTGAGTATGGAGCCTGCCTGAGATTCTCTCTTCCATTCCCCTGCCCCTCCCCCACACTTTCGTGTCACTCTTAACAAATGGCTTAAAAGCCAAAGTAATGATAAAATGTTTGTAATGATAAATTATATATACATATGTACATATATGTGTATATAACATATGTGTACACACACACACATTTCCTCAAATCAAAGTATCAAAAACTGGACAGAAGAATGAACAAGTCAAAAACAGTTAAAACAAACAAACAAACAATATCTGTTTCTCTGTCATCAAAGGCCCTAATCATATATTCATACATCGCAAATCAGCCTTAATTGCTGACTTTATTTTCTAAACTTATTTTTAAAACTTGGTTCAAACTGACTTCTGGTCATGCCAAAAATTTAATCCATCTTCAAATGGTAAAGATTTGTCCCCTCATTTTACAGATAAGAAAACAGAGAAATTAAGTGATATGATTCATATAATTCCAAAAGAAGATTTCTAAAAATATTTCAATCAGTGTCAGAATTACTAGTGTAAGCACAATGTTAAATGTGGCTTCACTCAGGGGCACAACACTAATTTGATTAGCACAATTTTAGAAACTAGTCTCTTTGTAGCACAGTACATAAGCAAAAACAAGAGTCTAGAATCAGACTGCTTGGGTCTGAATCTCAATTCTAGCAATGACTATGAAACCTTGATTCCTTACCGTAAAAAGATGATCTCTCTTACACGGCTGTTTGAAGGATTAAAAGTTTTAATAATATATAAAATGCTCAGAACTGTGCTTGGAGTGCTCAATTAATTGGCAACTGTTACTTCAATTACTTTATAGTTGTTTTTCAAAGGCTAAAGCAGACCAATGCTAGATATAGCTATGGGATGCTCTCGCTCTTGAGCTCCAGAATAAGGAGCTGCCACTCTAGCCCAGGGCACAGTCCTGGCTTATTTCTTTAATGCATTTCATTATCATTATATAATATATTAATATCATTTTTCTATTTTGGCCTTAATGTGTACTTCATCATAATGGAATAACATGTTATCTATATAATTTCTGGTATACTTAGAAGAACAATGGACAATTGGAAAGGGAAGTCTAATACCTGTGTGATTTTGGCCAAAGCATTTAATCTCTCTGTGCTCAGTTTTCACATCTATAACACAGAAATAATACATACCAGCCCCCACAGGAATATCAAGAAGATCAAGTAATAACATAGATATATAAAAGCATTAATTTGTTATTTTTAAGAAAACTATAATTTAAATTTCTGAAACTAAGATCAGCTTTCCCTCAAATACTCTCAATTAGTAAGGTATAGACCTTAAGCCTGCCTGGTTCTACTTGGCTATCTTCTCAGAATCAAGTTTTAGCTTCTAATTAATACATGCTACTGTGCTAATCACAACTGGTTGTAGCTAAGATTACAATCACATTGAAACACATCCACCAAATCCAAAGTGTTTTAGCATAAGCAATACAAAAATTTTATGTGAATGTGAGGTTTGTGAACATTGTGATCATTTCAACTTACTCTTTTTTCCTACGACCATGAAAAAAACTGGCCCATTCAAAGCATGTCTTTTTGCTTCCAACCCAAAAGATGGAAGGAATACCAACAATGAGAGCCATCAGGTATTTCATCAGAAAGAGAATCAGGTCTGGACGACTCATTTGAGTAACCTACAAGAAGAGAAAGAAAAATACCTTAAATATATAAAAAGAAAAGTCCTTTTACCAAAAGCAATTATAAATCTTTAAAATAAACAATAGTTAAGTAATTCTACAAACTTGGTATTTTCACTTTTACAGTTCTGTAGTTAAATTTCTTGTTAAACAAAAAAGATATACACTCCTGATAATTTGACAGTAAGTTTCTATTTTATATTTTGAGTCCTATATTTTTCTCATTAGCTCATAATGGTATCTTCTAAGGAAGAAGATTATTAATGCAGAAAAAAAGCCATGAATAGGAATAGAGGCTCAAATAAATAATACCTATATTCTTCTTGGCCAATTCTGTTAGTCCTATCATTGGTTATTACAATATAAAATTAGGAAAGTATTAGTCTTTCCCCCCATTTCATTAATTTCTGTGCTTATCTTTTATAGCCCATCCTTCTACCTACTTCATCTTACTCTGCTGGCTGTTTTCAAGCTTCCTCTTTAACCTATGGTCAGATGAGTTTTTAAAAAATTACTTTTTATTGTTGTTTTCAAGCTTAATTATTGTGGTCAGAGAATTTGTCTATATTATTCTGGTTACCTTAAATTTTGGAGAATTCCTTTTGATTTAGGACACTGCCAATTTATGTAAATACTCCTTGTGAACTTTAAAATAGCCCATACTTGGGGCACCTGGGTGGCTCAGTGGGTTAAGCCTCTGCCTTCGGCTCAGGTCATGATCTCAGAGTTCTGGGATCAAGTCCCGCATCGGGCTCTCTGCTCGGCAGGGAGCCTGCTTCCCTCTCTCTCTCTTTCTCTAAAAAAAAAAAAAAAAAAAAATAGCCCATACTCTCTGTTGGGTACAAAATCTTCTATATGTATTAGATCCACTTTATTAGCTTTGTCATTCAAATTTTTTATATTCTCAATTTTGTTTACCTGTATTAACTTTTTAAAAGATTTTATTTATTTACTTGTTAAGAAGTCTAATTGATAATCTTTTGGAGATTTACTTCCTCTCTCTGGTGACTTTTAAATTTTTCTTTATCCCTTTCCCTTTATAGTTGCACCGAATGTTTCTCATTGTGATTGATTTTTATTTCTCCTGCTTAGTATGCAGAGTGTACTTTTAATCTAAGGACCTATGTTTTCAGTTCTGGAAAATTCTCAGACATTATGTTTTTGGTTATTGCTTTTTAGTCATTCTTATGGCTTCCCATTAGATGGGAACTCCCATTAGATGTGTACTGAAGTTCCTCAATCCTTATTTTTTATGTCTTTTAACTACATAATTACATAGTTTTTAGTATTGTATGGCTCTCTATATTCTGTATTCTGGGTGAACGCTTTAGAACAATTTTTTTACTTCACTAATTCCCTCTTCAACCATGTCTATGTTAGGGTTCATGTTATCTACTGATTTTATTTCCATAACTTCAATTCTAAGATATCTAATTAGTTCTTATATTTGCCTATTCTTATTTCATTTCTACTAATTTACAATCTCTTATTCTTTTAAAGTGGTTTTTACTGTTTATCTTTTAGGGAATCCTAAACATACTTTTTAAAAAATAACTCTTTATAAACTTGGTTTACTACTTTCATTTCATCTGGGAGCAAATCCTTCTTCCGATTGTTGATTTTGTTGGATGCTTTTTAGGTTTGGCTTTTTCCTTTTTTGAATCATGTTTTGGAATTTTAATTTGCATATCTTGAGTTAAAACTTTCCCTTTCTCTTCCCCTCTCTCTCCCTTCTTCCCTCCCTCCATTTATCTCACCCTGTCTCATGAATTTTTGTCTTCACCAGTGACCTTGTCAAAAACCAGGTTTTATACTGGTGATTGTGAACTACAGATGTTACTGATTACTGGAGATTCGGGTACTAAGTCCTGGCAGTTTGGCTTAAATATTGGTCTTAAGGCTGTGCTGGTGTCTTCCCACATTTCTAGATAAGTATTTTTATATTAACTATGGCCTCAAGGAACAGTTGGTATTACCTTTTACATGGACTTCCTTTCAAGAGCAGGGGAGCCTCATTTCTAATTCCTACTTTTAACCAGTGAGCCTAGTTCTGGTCCTCTGACTTCCATGTGACACTTACACTTCCAATACACCCCAGAAACTAGATACCCACTCACCTCTAGCTACTTCATACCTGGAGTTCAGCAGGCCCCATGTTTTTCATCACTAGTTATCAATGTGCATATCTGTTATATAAATAAGTTTATTTTGTCTTTTAGATTGATCACATTCAAACATTTTTATTATGTTTTATCTATAACTGATTTTATGTTTATGTTTCATCTATAATGACACATGATTACAGTTAGCCTGGTAAGCTCAAAACATGGAACTTAAATTACAATCATAACCTAGAATTAAGGTGTAATTCCTTTAGAATTTAAAAATAAAAAAATCAAAAAGCAAATATTTATAGATCATCCACTACTCTAAATAATACTGTTTAAAGCCCCATGAGGCTTATAAAACAGATATAAGGTATAATTAATGTTCCCAAGATGATCATCTAAATGAAAATACAAATTAAAGAAACCATTGAATAGTTAAGAACTATAATTAAAAGAAGCAGATGAAGAGACATGAAAGCAGATCACAAATAACCTTCTCATTAAAAAATACAATGGCTTCCTATTGTTCCCTTTCTTTTTTTTAAGATTTTATCTTTAGGTAATCTCTATACCCAACATGGGGCTCAAACTCACAACCCCAAAATCAAGAGTCACATGCTCTACCGACTGAGCCAACCAGTTTCATTTTTAAAAAATATTCCTATATAGCATCACTTATTGATGATTATCTCATCCTTTACAAAATCTTTATCTCTCTTGACTTCTACAATACTGCATAGTCATGATTATTCTAATGAGACATTACTTTCTTACTTTCATTACTTTCTTGTTGACTTCCTACTCCTGCTCTTTTACCATTTTTCCCCCACTACCCTCTATACAATAATTTTTTTTTAAGATTTTATTTACTTGAGAGAAAGAGCAAGAGAGAGAGAGAACAAGCAAGTTGAGGGGCAGAGGGAGAAGCAGACTCCCTACTGAGCAGGAAGCCTGATGCTAGACTTAATCCGTGACTCCAGGATCATGACTTAAGCAGAAGACAGATGCGTAACTGACTGAGCTGCCCAGGTGCCCCTATACAAGAGTTCTTTTTATGTTGTTGTTAAAGTTTTTATTTGGGGTGCCTGGGTGGCTCAGTGGATTAAAGCCTCTGCCTTCAGCTCAGGTCATGATCCAGAGTCCTGGATCAAGCCTGGGATCTCTGCTCAGCAGGGAGCCTGCTCCCACCTTCTTTCTGCCTACCTCTCTGACTGCTTGTGATCTCTGTCAAATAAATAAATAAAATATTTTTAAAAAAAGGTTTTATTTATTTATTTGACAGAGAGAGACACAGTGAGAGAAGGAACACAAGCAGAGGGAGTGGGAGAGGGAGAAGCAGGCTTCCTGTTGAGCAGGGAGCCTGATTCGAGGCTTGATCCCAGGACTCTGGGATCATGACCTGAGCCGAAGGCAGTCGCTTAACAACTGAGCCACACAGGTGCCCCTATATAAGAGTTCTTAAAGTCAGTGTGGAGGTTCCTCAAAAAATTAAAAATAGAGCTACCCTATGACCCTGAAATTGCACTGTTGGGTATTTACCCCAAAGATATAGATATAGTGAAAAGAAGGGCCATATGCACCCCAATGTTCAGAGCAGCAATGTCCACAATTACCGAACTGTAGGAAGAGCCCAGATGCCCTTCAACAGAAGAATGGATAAAGAAGATATGGTCCATATATACAATGGAATATTATGCCTCCATCAGAAATGATGAATACCCAACTTTTATATCAACATGGACAAGACTGGAGGAGATTATGCTGAGTGAAATAAGTCAAGCACAGAGAGTCAATAATCATATGGTATCACTTACTTGTGGAGCATGAGGAATAACATGGAGGACATTAGGAGAAGGAAAGGAAAAGTGAATTAGATATTGGATATTGGAGGGGGAGATGAACCATGAGAGATATGGACTCTGAGAAACAAACTGAGGGTTTTAGAGAGGAGAGGGGTTGGGGGGATGGGTGAGCCTGGTGGTGGGTATTAAGAAGGGCACGTAGCGCATGGAGCACTGGGTGTGGTGCATAAACAATGAATCTTGGAACACTGAAAAAATAAAATAAAACAAAATAAAATAAGAGTTCTTAAAGTCATTCCTCAATTCTCTCTTTATACTCTCAACTAAACATTTAAACTTAGAAGTCATCTAGTCGTATTCTTTACCTAGCAAATTAATTTGCTTTCAATCTAGTTGTTCTGTGAATATAAATTAGAATGGTGGTGTTGATAAAATACAAGTTTGCCTCTTCCACATTCAAATAGCCAGAATAGCTTTAGCTATTCCGCTCACCTGTCCTAGTTTTGTCCTCTGGTGCTGTCAAGAGTAAGGCTACCATTCCAAAAGTCCTTGTCAAGTCAATAAGATACCCTGCCAGAAGGAAAACTTAAAAAAATGGTGTAAGTATTGGGAACAACGAGACAAAAAGACTAACCAGAAAATCCAAGAGAATCAACGGAAAAACAGAAACAATCAAAGAGTTAGCAAGTTGGGGAAAATTAATATACAAAAAATCAAATGTTTTCTTATATACTGTCAATAACCAGAGAAGAAACATAATGAAAACAATTTCATTTATAATACCAACAAAACCAAAAAATATCTAGGAATAAACCTAGCAACTAGCAAGAAATACAAAGAAAACAGGGACACCTGGGTGACTCAGTTGGTTAGACCACTGCGTTTGGCTCAGGTCATGATCCCGGAGTCTCAGGATTTAGTCCCGAATTGGGCTCCCAGCTCCATGGGGAGTCTGCTTCTCTCTCTGACCTTCTCCTCACTCATGCTCTCTCTTACTGTCTCTCAAATAAATAAATAAATAAAATCTTAAAAAAAAAAAAAGAAATACAAAGAAAATGATAAAACACTATCAAAGGACACAGAAAAAAAATTGAAATACATAAACAAGTCCATGTTTCTACATGCAAAGACTCAATGTTTTAAAGGTATCAAATCAGTTATTCCCCAAATTAATCCTGTAAACTTGGTACAATCCAAAAAGAGCAAAAGGATTTTTCACAGAATGTTAAAAGTTAAGTATATGATAAAAGTATTTCAAATAAATCGGGAAAAGATCATAGATTGTTTAATAAGTGATGTTGGGAGGTTGGCAATCCACTTGGAAACAAAGTACTTTAGATGCCACCCCACACAATGAAAGAAAAATAAATTCTAGACAGATAACAATAAATCATAAAAGTATGAAAAGAATGAAGAATATTTTTACAGTGGAAATGCATAGGCCTTTTAAAAAAAGTAACATGAAACAAAAAAGCCATAAAAAAAAAGGACTGACAGTTTTGATTAACAAAAGCTTAAAACTTCTGCAGAACAAGAAACTATAATTCAAATCAATACACTAATGACTAACTAAAAATATTAACTATATTATCTATCAATAAAGCAAATTAAGGAACAGAAACTGAATTAAAAATGGAAGAAACAAAGGGAAGAAAACAGCAAATATACACACATACAAGCATACACACAGCTACAAAGAAAACAAAACTAAAATGGCTTTAAGAAATTACTTTGCTCAATTCTATTCAAATAAACCTGGAAACTGACAGAAGCAAATGATAGTAAAATATAAACAAAACTGATTATAGGGCGCCTGGGTAGCTCAGTTGGTTAAGCGACTGCCTTCGGCTCAGGTCATGATCCCGGAGTCCCATGATCAAGTCCCGCGTTAGGTTCCCAGCTCCGCAGTGTCTGCTTCTCCCTCTGATCTTCTCCCCTCTCATGCTCATATTTAAAGAATTTGCCATGACCTCTGATCAAGCAATTCTTTTAATAATTTATGCTACTGATCTATTCACATATGTGAAATGATATACAAAAACTGTTTGCAATAGTAAAATATTAGAGACAATGTGCCTGCTTTATTATGAGGTCAGAAAAAATACTGAGGGAGCCTTTTCGCTTTAGGTATTAGTTTCCAAGATATACTGTTAAATGACAAAAGCAAGACAGGGAAGTATGTATAGTAGCTACCGTTCAAGTAAAAAAGAAAAAGGAATATACTTGGTTGTACATCCGTAAACATCTCTTAAAGTATATACAAATTCCTGGTAACATTCAAGTCACCTTGGGAAGGGCACTAGGAAGATGGGAGACAACAAGCACAAATGGGAGAACTTTTCCCATATACTCTTCTAACTTCAAGGTTTTGAACCATGTGAAGATAGTATCTATTTAACACTATTAAGAATAAAAAATAGAACTTCATTTTTCTAAGTCTGAGTATTCCAAATATAAAAATAAGAGTTGAGTGGTCTATGAGGAAATATCCCCGCAGTATCTAAATTGCTATAATATTTCTGATGGACACTCTCATAATACTTAATAAAAACCGAGATGTGTACAACATTTGAGCCACAAATTCTGTTTTAAGAAATAAATTCTAAAGAAAGAGTAGGCCAATAGGAGATTGTTCAAATAAATTAAGGTACATCCAAATAACAAAATAAGCAGCTATTCAATAATGGTAACATAAAGTGAGAAAAGGAAGATACTGTGATGTGCTTGAAATGTTTAACTGGCTTTCTGGATGGAGGTGAGCTCTGTTTTGTAGTATCTACGAATTTTGTAGTGTAAATACTCCAACCATGCCACTTTCAAGTTACCAGTGTGATCACTCACTGTGCAGTCATGAAGAGATACACATACTGACTCTTGTGAGTCTGTGTGAGCCACTCTCGTACACTACTGGGTATAGATGAATATGTAAAATATGATCACATTTATATTTTAAAATTATATATATATCCATATTTATAATATTAATGATAATACCCATACTTATATAACATCAAATATGACTTTTTGATGTGTTTTGTTACCTATTGCTACACATTGTTCTAGTTATCTATTCTTATGTAAGAAACCACACCAAAACCAGGAGCTTATTCTCTCTGACGGTTCTGTGAGTTGACTGGGGTCAGCTCACAGAAGTCAGTTGGGTCAGTTGGGTGACTCTCACCTGGGTTCTCACAGTGTTGCAGTTGGATGACAGATGGCGCTGGATCATCTGAATGTAGTATTGAGATGGACATATATATCAGATGACTTCTTCATTCAAATACCTAGAATCTCAGCTAGGATTTCTTGAAAAGTTGGGAGCTGGCTGGGATCTGTCTCCCACTCTCCTTGCCTTCCTCTGTTCATATAGCCTTACCATACAGTTTATGACCAGTTTGGAATTCCACACATTTTGTGGTTTCAGAGCAGGCTGACTTCTTATTAGAGGCTGGTTCCTCTCACAGCAAGCATTTTAAGAAAACTTAAAAAATGGCAAGGCTTCTTATGACTTAGCCTCAGGGGCATGCAGAATCACTTCTGCTGCATTCTACTAATCAAAAGCAAGTCACAAAGCCAGCCCAATTCAAGGAAAAGACCTACTTAAGAGCAAAAAGTATGATTTACTGGCTGGAGGCAACAGAGTGTTTATCTCTAGAGTAGCTATCAAAATATTAGAAAAATATACAGAAAAATGTAAATACTGGTTATACTGATGGGGAGGTATGCTTTTCCTCTAAGCATGTTTTATAATAATTTTTTCCCGATATTCTGGAATTTTTTAAAGTGGAAAAACCATATGTATATAATCAACATTTACAAAACATATTAACCAGGAAAACTTTCATTATATTAATGGAATGCAAAAAGCTCATGTGATACAATGTAAATCTGGATTATGGTAAATCTGGATTATTTATATCAGTTAGTGCTCTACAAATGAATTGCTCTAAGAAAACATAAAAAATTATATTCATATTAAAGTATATAGTGAATATCATAAATATCTAGAGTAAGATATATAAACAGACCAATGGTTAACTAGATAGAAAACATGATGAACTCTAAATGAATCAATGCCCAGGATTTCTATTCTGTATTTACACACACACACACACACACACACGCACCCCTTCTTGTGAATTCCTTGCATTCTCCACCATGACACGTTATTTCTTAAACACAAATTTTCACATAATAATAAGAACAAATTAATATAGGTAGTATATAAAATGAGTAGAAACATGTAAAGTACTTAGAACTGTACCTGTGACCTAATAAATGTTCAAACATGTGGTACATGGGGCACCATTGTCTCAGAAGATACTAAAAAGGTACATAATAAGATATTCTGTGGTAAAATAAAATTTGGATATTATAATCTCTCCTTGGAGAGTCACATGCATTCAGATATTAATGGCTTTGAGAAGTCCTGAAGTAAGCAATTGTTTACCTTCATTTATTCCAGTGTTTCTAATGCTATTATATATACTTAAATTTCCCCACCTGAAAACTGACGGGTTAGAATAGGTAAATTCTAAGATTTTCCTAATAACATATAACCCTATTAATCTTGAAAATTTTTTGAGGTGAATTAGAGACCAGTCTCTAATTTCTATTTTGCTTAATTTTGCCCCAAAAGTTGTTTTCCATTACTTAAAAATCATACTAGTTAACACACACATTTTAACTGTAATTGTATACTTCTGACTCACAAAAAAGAGAAAGTAAGTTCCTATAGAAGTAGAGGGAGATAAGGGTAACAATGAGAGCTCTGAGAAGAATGATTCAAATCATGTCAGCTTATATTCAGTGAATGGTGAGACAACAATGATTGACTGAAGAAAAACAATTATTTGTAAATGTAAGGAAGAAGGCCAAGAACCTAAAAATTAAAACTAGTCAAACCGTAATTAAAGAAGTCTGGAGGGAGATCTAATCAGAGCTGAGCAGAGAATCAGAGGTATTATGTAATATAAAAGAGCACTGGCCTGAGCAATATGACCTTGGTCAAATCATTTAAAAAATGGCAGGCTTGAACTCAATGACTTTGAAGTTGCCTTCAATTCCAGATGACTAGTCATCTGCAATCTAAAATACTCTTCTTCAGAGATCTTATATAGTTTAATCCCCTTTTTCATACATATGTGGAATCAAAGCCTAGGGAATTGAATTGATTTCCTCAAGGTCATGTATCTAATTAATTCAGTCACTTAAATACTGATTGCCTACTGTATCCTGGTACAAGAGATAAAACAGTAAATGAGTCAGAAAATTCTCTGCCCCACTGAGCTTAAATTCTAGAGAGAGGTGGTGGCAGGGTAAGGGTGAAGTGCTGTCAAGAAAGAAATAAAAAAATCTTACAATACCAGGTAGCTATTAACTCAGAACTAAAGCAGAGTAGGGAACAGGGTTTGTAAGGTGGTGCACTACGTGCGCCACATAGTTTAGATCAACATTGTGAGGAAAGGCATCTCCGAAAACACATTCAAACAGGGATTTGGAGTTTACTCTGCAGTAAAAGTATTTCAAACAGAAGGGACAGCAATGACAATAATCCTGAGAACAAATCTGTTGTCTCTCAAGAACAATAACAAGGAGACCAGTGTGGCTAGAGCTGAGCAAGCAAGGAGAATGGTAGGTAGTTAAGTCAAAGAAATAGGCTGAAACCACATTACATATGGCCCTGTAGGCAATGGTAAAAATGATAAATTTTATTCTAAGGCTAATAGGAAGTCATCGGTGGGTTTTGTTTGAAGGCACACCATGATCTCATTTATGTTTTAAAAAGTTTACCCTGACTACTATGTTGGAAATAAACTGTAAGGAACAAGAATAGAAGATGAATTGGAAGACCATTGTGGCCATCAAAGAGCTTGGACTAAGGTAGAAGTAAAGGTGGTAAGCAGTTGATTCATCGGGTGTGATGAGGTATGTGAGAAAAAGAGGGCTCAAATGGCTCTTAATTTGGGTAAGAGCAACCTGTGGATGATGACACCCTTTACTAAATGGGGAAGAACTGAGGATGGAATGTAGGAAGAAGGAGAAAAACTAAGTTCTATTTTAGACATGTTAAGTCAGAAATGCCTTGCAGACTTCTAAATGGAAATGTCATATATATATATATGCGCGCGCGCGCGCGTGTGTGTGTGTGTGTGTCTGGAGCTCAGAAATGAAGTGGGGCTATACAGCCTCAAACATGGGACTGTGCAAGACTATCTAGAAAAGATTATCTAGAAAAGGGCAAGACTACCTAGATAAAAAGTCTTTATCTAGAAAAGTCTCCCTCCTCTTTTCTAAGTGAGAAACCATATACCTTCTTTAGTGTTTTAAACTGCACTGTATTGTCTTTCATAAATTAGATATATTGTCCACATAACAGAAATGCTTTAATTAAAGGGAGTGATAAAAATGAAAATCAGTAATGACAACAGCAACAAGTTAGTAAAAATAGCAACAGCCAAAATCTTCAATTAGGCATGATAATACAGAGGAGAACTGGAGGACAGAGAGATGTAACACAGAATATTTTGTATTATAAGGTTCTGGTTAAAACCAAAATTCCAGGGAAGACAAATCAGCACCTGTCCATGGAAAGGATACAGTGAGAAAGTAACTCAGGTAACACCTGCGTTGTGAACGTGTCATATGCAAAGGGTGTTGGTGCCAGAAGGCTAAGACACTAGGAAAGAATGTCCAAGCTATTGCTGTTAGGAAAGCATTTTTCCCTTATAAATAAGGAAAAAGAAAGGGGAAGGAAAATGCATTATTATCGAGCTGCAAATCACAAAAAAATTAGGCAGTTAGCATGTAAAACAGGATCTGTGATAGCTAGAAGGGCAAAGCTCATTAAAGAAAAATATTTAAATAAAGGAAAAAGAATACAATGTTCAGTTTTTATTTAAAAATAGTCCTATAATGCCTTGGTGGGTCAAACTGTTTAGTGTCTGACTCCTGATTTTTGGCTCAGGTCATGATCTCAGGATTGTGAGATCCAGGCCGCCGTTGGGCTCTCTGCTCAGCATGGAGTTGACTTGAGATTATCTCCCTCTCCCTTTGCCCCTCCCTGCTCACGCTCTTCCTCTAAAATATATAATCTTTAAAAAATAAATAAAAATAGCCCTATAATGAGCTGAATGCTTATGGATTTTTTTTTTTTTTTTGAGGAAAAAAAACCCACTATACACCTCGGTTCGTTGTATAGTTAAAAGGAACAAAGGAGAAACTTCATTCTCTCATTTACATTTGTCCTTTTAAAATTCTATATTCCTATTGATGCTAAATAAATCACCTTAACAATGCAAAAAACCACTCACCTGATATATTTCTTTGGTCTATTTACTGTGAACTAAAGGAGAAGCCCAGAAGGAGAAGGGAAACAATCAGCATCTTCTCTAAGTCCTATATCTTGATTACTATAATTTTTGTTAAAAGCCTACATTCACTCACTTCTGAATAGCTAGTCTCCTCTAATGACACTCTAATTTTAATCTACAAATGTCGCAATGAGTTTATTCAACCATAATATGTAAGATTTTTTCCATATTTTGTTTTTTCAAAATTAGATCCAAAATCCATCCTGGGGCTTAAATTCTTTTTAATTATAAAGAAAAAATTATTCAGGCTAAGGGAGAAAAAAGCCTTGCAGAGGAAAAAAATCACCAAGGGTGTACTTTTGGCTGTTGTAGTAACCTAAATTCAATTATTGTTTCTGAGAGTTTGGCTCTGAATCAGGTTTCAGAGTCCTTGGCCACTTTCCCTATCAAAAGGAATCTATACTAATGGATACACATTAGGTTTGCTTTCATTTTATTTATTATTTATTTAACGTCATCTTATATAACCTTCTTTTACGTTATTTTCTCTCTGGTTTAATTTCATCTTTAAAAAGATTCATTACAAACGTTGGTTTATTCTAAAGCCTGTGGTCCCCTAAGTCCCATGTAAAAATAAACTGTTGATCAGGCTCACGCAGAATATCATGTTGTTAAGTGACAACAGTTTTAGAATGGAGGTCTGATTCCAAATTTTGCACACTTATTACACTACACTGCTTTATCTGCCTTTTAGTCTGCCTTGAAAAGTCACCTACTTGCCCCATCAGATATAAAGACTTATGGTAATTAAGATAAGAGAAAATTAAGTATAGAAAAACACAGAATAGTGAAATAAGTTCATACGTGAGAACTTGACATACAGCAGAGGCAGCATTACAGATCAATAGATAAAAGACTAGTCAAGAAATAGCACTAATCAGATGATTTGGTATTAGGAAATACCAAAAATGGTATTTCCCCAGCACACCTAGATATAAAAAGAAGTGCTATAGTTTAAAAATCCGAATCTGGAAAGCAGAACTTTAAACTGCTGGACGAAAACACAGATGAATATTTTTTATGACTTTCAATAGAGATTTTTTTTAAAGATTTTATTTATTTATTCATTTGACAGAGAGAGAGGCAGAAAGGCAGGCAGAGAGACTGAGGGAAGCAGGCTTCTGCTGAGCAAAGAGCTCCACGCAGGACTTGATCCTAGGACCCTGGAATCATGCCCTGAGCCAAAGGCAGAGGCTTTAGCCCACTGAGCCACTCAGGTGCCCCTCAATAGAGATTTCTTAAAATACATTTAAAAACAAGAAAAAAATGAGTAATATACACATTAAACTTTTAAACTTCAGCTCAACAAAAGACACCATTAAAAAAGTAAAAAGCCAAGCTAGATATCTGTAATGTATAAACTGACAAAAAAAAAGTATAATCCAGAATATACGTGTGCATATTTGTGTATGTCTATAAAAAATGCAATTCACAGAAGAGGAAACATAATTAGCTAATAAACTTAAAGAAGTTCAATCTCACTAGCAATACAAATTAGGGAATTTGGGAAACTCCCACATCAGGGAAATACAAACTAAAATAGCAATAATGATTGCCAATAAGACTGGCAAAAATTAAAAAGTGTGATGATACCAAGTGATAGTAAGGATGTAGAGCAATGGGAACTCCCTGTGCTTTCATCTGGAGTTCTAAATTGGTACAACCATTGTGGAAAGCAATTTGGCAACATCCTAGTAAAGCTGAAGAATCACATGTCTTATGACCCAACAATTCCATTTTTAGGTATATATTCTAGAGAAACTCAAATGGATGAACAAGAATATTCATGGCAGCATTATTTACAATAGAGGAAAAACAAGATACAATCTAAATACTCACTGAGTAAAATAAACTAATGTGATGTATTTATACAATAAAATATTGAACAGCAGAGAAAGCAAATAAACAGATACATATTACCATTTCTTACACACATATACAACAAAAGCTGCAAAAAATGCTTACAGTTTTGACACTATAAAGTTTTAAAACAAACTAATACTATATATAATTTAGGAAAAAATACATGTGAGTAAATATATAAGTAAAAACACAAAAACACCAAGTTCTAAATAATGATAGTTTAGAAGAGAGGTTCAATCAGGGAGACCTGAGGTTTTTGTTAGTGTTTTATATTAAGTGGTTGGCAAATCTACCAATATTTGATGTATTATTCTTTATACATATCTGTATGTCAGACACATGTGTAAAATCTTTTATTTATTTATTTTTAAACAGATTTATTTATTTATTTGACAGACAGAGATCACAAGTAGCCAGAGAGGTAGGCAGAGAGAAAGGAGGAAGCAGGCTCTCCGCTGAGCAGAGAGCTGGATGTGGGGTTTGATCCCAAGACCCTGAGATCATGACCTGAGCCAAAGGCAGAGGCTTTAACCCACTGAGCCACCCAGGTGCCCCTGTAATATCTTTTAAAAAGAAAAGACAAAAAAAGGAAGTTAAGGATCCTATAATTATGATACTTTGTTCCTCTCAGGGAGAAAATAATTTTAAAATTATACTATGTAGGATAAATAGAGACCTAGTTAGTAATTCACTTTTTTCACTAGATTTGTATCTATGTATCTTCCTTCCACTTTCCAAGTTTATCTTCTCCCATTCTGGGCCTATCAATTTATTTCTAACCCTGTGAAAAATAACTACAGTGAGCTGATAAGGAAGGAATTATTTGGTATGTACTTGGAAAAGTAACCACAGAATATTTTTATCTCAAAAATCATGACATCTGGATATATTACAGCCATTATTTAACTCCATAGACCCACACAAATGAAGAAAAGGCTTAAAGCCAAAATTTATTCAAGAATTTAAAATGAAAACAAAAATAATAGTTATCTCAGGGCACCTGGGTGGCTCAGTGGCTTAAGCCTCTCCCTTCATTCAGCTCAGGTCATGATCTCGGTGTCCTAGGATGGAGTCCCGCATCAGGCTCTGGCTCTCTGCTCAGTGGGGAGCCTGCTTCCCTCTCTCTCTCTGCCTGCCTCTCTGCCTACCTGTGATCTCTCTCTCTCTGTATTAAATAAATAAATAAAATCTTTTATTTTAAAAATTTTAAATTTTAATCCTTTTTTAAAAAAAGATTTTATTTATTTATTTGACAGGGAGAAAGAGATCATAGATAGAGAGGCAGGCAGAGAGAGGGAGGGAGAAACAGGCTCCTTGTTGAGCAGAGAGGCCAATACGGAGCTCAATCCCAGGACCCTGAGATCATGACCTGAGCCAAAGGCAGAGGCTCAACCCACTGAGCCACCCAGGCACCTGATAAATAAAATCTTTTTTTAAAATAATAGTTATCTCATTAGATTCTACTAATTCTTTGTTTTGTTTTTGTTGTTGTTGTTGTTTTAAAAAGATTATTTATTTATTTATTTGACAGACAGAGATCACAAGTAGGCAGAGAGGAGGAAGCAGGCTCCCCGAGGAGCAGAGAGCCTGATGCGGGACTTGATCCCAGGACCCTGGGATCATGACCTGAGCCGAAGGCAGAGGCTTTAACCCACTGAGCCACCCAGGGGCCCCTAATTCTTTGTTTTGATGGCATTATGAAATAGAAAATTTCACTGCTTTAGAAGTTACATTTGATTACAAGGGGTGTAACCACCTTGACTTTCACCCAAATTATAATTGAGGGGAAAAAAAATTACCACTCTGATGTTACTTTAGTCTTACAAATTAGAAATAACTAGAAAATGGAGAAGTACATATATTTTTATACATATACATATACTTTACAATATGTTTACAATAATAACTGGGAAATAAATGATTAAAAATTTTGTAGAACTTCTACTTAATCTTGATGCAGATAAAGAATTCTAATCTTTTTTTTTTTTTTTTTTTTTTTTTTTTTTAATATTTTATTTATTTGACAGAGATCACAAGTAGGCAGAGAGGCAGGCAGAGAAAGAGGAGGAAGCAGGCTCCCTGCTGAGCAGAGAGCCCGATGTGGGGCTCGATCCCAGGACCCTGAGATCATGACCTGAGCCGAAGGCAGCGGCTTAACCCACTGAGCCACCCAGGCGCCCCTAATCTTTATTTACAATATAAATGATGCTCATTCATCTTGTGAAAAGCATAATTCTTTTTTATTTTTTTATTTTTATTTTTATTTTTATTTTTTTTTAAAGATTTTATTTATTTGTCAGAGAGAGCGAGCGAGAGCAAGCACAGGCAGACAGAGTGGAAGGCAGAGTCAGACGGAGAAGCAGGCTCCCTGCGGGGCAAGGAGCCCGATGTGGGACTCGATCCCAGGACGCTGGGATCATGACCTGAGCCGAAGGCAGCTGCTTAACCAACTGAGCCACCCAGGCGTCCCGCATAATTCTTTTTTAGATTAAAAAAATAAACTAGTCTTCCACCCCCCAAAATAAAGGGTAAATCATTCCAAAAAGTTTCATTCTCTCTTCCAAATATGAACTGAAGAAAGTAAATTAGTTTGTTATTAAGTATAAAATAATGAAACAGAAAATACAGTTTAAAGATTTTTTTTTTTTTTTTTATTTGACAGAGAGAAATTACAAGTACACTGAGAGTCAGACAGAGAGAGAGAGAAGGAAGCAGGCTCCCTGCCGAGCAGAGAGCCCGATGCGGGACTCGATCCCAGGACCCTGAGATCATGATCCGAGCCGAAGGCAGCGGCCCAACCCACTGAGCCACCCAGGTGCCCGAAAATACAGTTTAGATTTTGCCAAGCATTACCACAGCAAATTGACTCCCTTAGCCTTAAAAAACTGTTTAGGGGATAGGCCATATTCAGAAATGAGTTCTTTGAAACTTGTCAAAATTGTTCTGCCATCTCATAATTTACAGATTAAGAAAATAAGACATCAATGAATGAAATACAAGACATAAATAAATGCAAGGGTATTTTGTGTTCATGTACTAGAAAATTAATATTGTCAAAATGTCCATACTGCCCAAAGAAATCTATAGACTTCCAATCCCTATCAAAATTCCAATGGCATTTTTCACAGAAATAGAACAAATAATCCTAAAATTTGTTTGGAACCACAAAATACCCTGAATAGCCAAAGGAATCTTGAGAAAGGAAAACAAAGCTGGAGGCATCATGTTCACTATTTCAAATTATGTTACAAAACTATAGCAATCCAAACAGTATAGATTCGACATAAAAACAGACAGATCAAGGGAACAAAGAAGAGAAACTAGAAATAAACCCATGCATACATCGCCAATTAACTTACAACAAAGGAGTTAAGAATACACAATAGGGAAAGGAGAGTCTCTTCAATAAATAGTGTCAGGAAAATCAGACAACCACATGCATAAGAACGAAACTAGACTACTATCTTAAACCATACACAAAACTAGCTCAAAATGGATTAAAGACTCAAATATAAGATCTGACAGCATTTAACTCCTAGGAGAAAACACAGGCAGTAAACTCCCTAACATTGGTCTTGGTGATGAATTTGGGGATTGGACATCAAAACCAAAAGTTAACAAAAGCAAATTAAGTTGTATGTCAAACTAAAAAGCTTCTGTAATGTAAAGAAAACCATCAAAAAAAAGGAAAAAGCAACCTACTGAATGGCAGAAAATATTTGCAAATCATAGAACTGATAAAGGATTAACATTTAAAATACATAAATAACTCATATGACTTAAAAGCAAAACAATCAGTCTAATTTAAAAATAGATCTGAATAGACAGTTTCCTCAAGAAGACCTACAGATGGCCTACAGATACATGAAAAGATGCTCAACATCACTGATATTAGGAAAATGAAAATCAAAACAACAATAGCACCTCACACCTGTTGGATTATTATCAAAAAGGTAAGAATGTATCTGCAAGGATGGGAGAAATGGAAACCCTGTTCACTGCTTGTAGGAATGTAAAGTGATGAAGGCACAAGGGAAAACAGTATTGAAGTTCTGCAAAAACTTAAATTAGAACTACCCTATGATCCAGCAATTCCACTTCTGAGTATTTCTCAAAATATGAAAACACTAACTGAAAAAATACATGCACCCCCATGTTCACTGCAGCACTATTTATAATATCAAGATATAGAAACAACAACAAAAAAGATATAGAAATGATCTGTGTTCATTGATGGATAAAAGGATAAAGAAAACTGGTGTGTGTACACACACACACACATACATACACAAATATTAGTCAGCCATTAAAAAGGACAAAATCTTCCCATTTGTTAGAGTATGGATGAACCTTGATAGCATTATGTTAAATAAAAAAAGTCAAACAGAGGAAGACATATAATATATGATCTCACTTATATGTGGAATCCAAACAACAAACCCAAGCTCACAGATAACAAAAAACAAGACTGGTAGTTAGGAAACAAGCTAAGAGGTTCAAAAGGTACAAACTTCCAGTTACAGAATAAAAATGTCATGGGGATGTAATGTACAGCAATGGTGACTATAGTTAATAATATGGTATCACGTATTTGGAAGCTAAGAGAGGAAATCTTAATGCTCATCACAAAAAACATTTTTTATAATTATGTATGATGATAAATGTTAACTAGACTTATTGTGATCCTTTCACAATGCATACAAACACTGAATCATTAT
Organism: Mustela lutreola; assembly: GCF_030435805.1. Taxonomy (NCBI): domain Eukaryota; kingdom Metazoa; phylum Chordata; class Mammalia; order Carnivora; family Mustelidae; genus Mustela; species Mustela lutreola. The sequence continues at coordinate 151,757,707 of NC_081290.1, read as the reverse complement.
GCTATCTATACACCTGAAACTAGTATGTCAATTATACCTCAATTTAAAAAAATTGATCTCACATATTTTTAAGGGTTTTTTTTTTAAAGTAATCTCTACATCCATTGTGGGGCTCGAACCCACAACCCCAGGATCAAGAGTGGTAGACTCCACTGACTGAGGTGTCCTGATTTCACATTTGTATAATACTTAAAATAATACAATAATACAATAAGGTAATCCTTTTTGGGAAAAATATGCATGACCAAATTTTTATTTCATGAATATATCCTGAAATTCCAGAATAACTTTCCAGAAAGCATATGAGTTTCTATTAAACATATTCACTTTAAGAATATTTTCTCCAGGGCACCTGGGTGGCTCAGTGGGTTAAGCCGCTGCCTTTGGCTCGGGTCATGATCTCAGGGTCCTGGGATTGAGTCCCGCATCGGGCTCTCTGCTCAGCAGGGAGCCTGCTTCCTCCTCTCTCTCTGTCTGCCTCTTTGCCTACTTGTGATTTCTCTCTGTCAAATAAATAAATAAAATCTTAAAAAAAAAAAAAAAAAGAATATTTTCTCCATTTCAATTAGTTTTAGGCCAAAGCTAGAAAAGCTCTTTGAAGTTTCCATTAGACTATGACATGCACGTAATACAGTTTCATGGTTATAATTTACATTTACAGGTATAAAGCAAGTTATGACATCTAGCAGCAAAATACATGGTTAATTATGCTTTCTGGTTCTTAAGGTCATAAAGTGGTTAAGGAAAGAAGGGAATTAAATTTAGTTGATTTCTTATTGTGTGCTGAGCTTTTAAGTATCTGAGGATTTTTATTTCTCAAAACAGTCTCATGAAAAAAGAAATTCTGGAAATACATATAAGAAACTATAAAAAGGGGATAAAAATTGAGAATATGAGGAATGTAAGTAGAAATAATGATTTTCACTATAAATTTGTAACATTATAAATCATGCTTAGACATCATCTATTCAAAAAATTAAATTAAAAAACATAATCAGGGGAAAAAAAACAACCCTGAAGAACAAGAGGCCTCTGATGGGGAGAAAGTAAAAAATGGGTGGAGGGAGGAGGGCATTTTAACAGGGATTCTAGATCACCATTGATTGATTTTTTTTTTTAAAGAGAGGGACCACGCAGGGCGGGATGGGGAGGGGTAGAGGGAGAGAGAAAGAGAGAATCTTAAGCAGGATCCATACCCAGCACAGAGCACAATGTGGGCTTTATCTTATGACCTGAGCCAAAATCAAGAGTAGGCTGCTTAAAGGACTGAGCCACTTAGGTGCCTCCGTTAATTGATTTCTGATGCAATTCATTGATTGAAGCATTAATCCAATTCTGGTCTATATATAGTATACATTTGTCCTTTTTTCTACTGGACTTTAGGTAATATTTTATTTTTTTAAAAAAATATGTTATTTATTTGAGAGAGAAAGAACATGGTGGGGGGTCAAAGGGAGAAGCATACTCCCCGCTGAGCAGGGAGCCGGATGCAGGACTCTACCCCAGGACTCCAGGATCATCATCAGAGCTGAAGGCAGTTGCTTAACCAACTGTGTCAGTAAGGCGCTACCCCAAATTATGCATTGTTAATATTTTACAGAAACAGTATTTGTTTAGCTTTATATACATACAATTTTATTTTTTTAATTATTTAATTTTATTTTATTTCCTCATCATTCTTTCTTTCACCTCCTAACATCTTCCAGAGATCATTTTAAAGAAGAATCTTGAGGGGCGCCTGGGTGGCTCAGTGGGTTAAAGAAGAATCTTGAAACCTTTAGAATTGCCATTAGTACAAGTCTTAGATTCTTACTTTTTGTTTATATGGAAATAGCTTCATTTCATCTTTGTTCTTGAGAACATGTTGAATTCTCTGGAAGATGCAGAGATGAATTTTGGGGTACTAGATGTTTATAAGGAAGAGATCTGTGAAGGAAAGTGGTGGAAGCAAGACTGGGCAAAGGAAGAAGTGACATTCCTGCCATGAATTCTCAGACAGTATCCACAAACTGGTTGGGAGCCCTGGAGCAAACAATGGCATTCAAAAGGTCTTTTTTGTTATTGTTGCTGTTTTTGAAGATTTTTTATATTTTCAAGATTTTTGTTTCTGTTTCTCTCCCAAAATTTCACAGAAGTGTTGATTTCTTTTTATTTATCCTGCTAGGGCTAGCAACCAACAGAACGATGAAACCAACTCAACAACTATGAAAGCTAAAAGACAGTATAATATTATCTTTAAAGTCTGGAGAGAAAATAATTTCAACCCGAATTTTGTACTTTGTGAAACTTGTAAACATGGAGATGCACTGCCAGATCCCCTTCAAAGAAAGACTTGCTGATCAGTTGCAGGAAGTGGGTTAGAGGACACCCTTCAGCTGCAGAGTTGCCTTACCTAACCTCATGCTCTTCCTGGGACAGTCTGCAACTAGCAATTGTTGGAGGGGCTAAGAAGGCCTGGATGAAACTGTGAGATACTGAATAAGTATGTAATATTTATAGAAATAACAGATACAGTCATAAAGATTACCTATCTACATGAAACTACTTGGAATAAATAAGTTTTTCTAAAAATTAGATGTCTAGAAACACAAGTTTTGAAATAGAAACATTTAGATTTCTGAAATGCAAAACTACAGTTTAGACTGCTACTTGAAGAGAAATTTAATGAACTGTTATATGTAGATGAAAATGAAGTTATCCAGAATGCAGCAAGAGAGACAAGGGAAATATGAAAGTGATGTTAAGAGAAATGGAGGACAGAATGAAAGGTCCTAAAAAGAGGATGATTAGAGTCCTAGGAGTGAGTTCCTAGAGGAGATAATGCAGAAGAGATAATATTTAGGGAGATAATGGCTGCAAATTTTTCCTAAACTGCTAACATGTGGATCCACAGATCAAGGAGGACTCTAATTACCCTCTTTATTTTCACACACAAAGTATTTATTTGAACTTAAAATAAACATCTGATGTAAGGTTGAGGCTTTTTCTTTAATTGCTCATCTACTAATATTTCAGATTTTTCTTACATGCTACAAGCTTATCACCATCCATGATTTCTACTTCCTATTTCTTCAAAGTGAACAGAGCATTCAAATACTCATAAAGCAATCTATGTACAAATCCTAGATTTTTACAATCTCCTCAAAGATCTTTCATAGTTCATCTTGCCTATAGTAACTTCAACAACTTGACTTCATCAATACTTTTTTAAAAATTTTATTTATTTATTTGACACACAGAGAGAGATTACAAGTAGGCAGAGAGAGGGGGAAGCAGGCTCCCTGCTCAACAGAGAGCCCGATGCGTGGCTCTATCCCCGCATCGGAAGCGGAAGGCAGAGGCTTAACCCACTGAATCACCCAGGTGCCCCTCATCAATTTTTTTCTAAAGCAATCAACTTATTTTCATGAAAATAATGCTTTCTTGGGGTGCTTGGGTGGCTCAGTTGGTTAAATGTCCTACTCCTGATTTCAGCTCAGGTCATGATCTCAGGGTCTTGGGATGGAGTCCTGCATTGGGTTTCCCATCCAGCAGGGTATCTGCTTAAGGATTCTCTCTTCTTCTCCCTCCCCAAATCACCCTATCTCTCTCTATATAAAATAATCTTTAAAAAAAAAAAAAAAAAGAAAAGAAAAGAAAAAGAAAATTCTTTCTTTTCCAATCCATTCTTCACTGTCTTACCTAATATTTAATTCAACTCCATACTGAAGTAACACATACTACTTAACATAAACAGGTTCTAGATAAACATAATGAATTTAGAATAGACAAAATAAACACCATTAACACATAACTACTGGTAAGGAAGAGAAGTTTGCAGGTATTCCAAAAAATAGTCTTCCAGGAGATGCATCCAACATGCACAGGTCATCAGTTTATCTTATAGCAGGGTTGGAAAATATCCTCCAACCTAGCAAGCCAGCTAATCTGAAAAGTCAGTTATTTTGAGTACAATTGGTATCTGTACATGGCACTTTTTAATCTTTGAGGGAACTCAAGTCTCACTTCCTGATTCTGCTTCTACAGAAAGGTGTCTGATATGGGCCAAGAACAAAATGGTATCATCAGAGAGGACAAATATGTAACTGTATCAACAGATGAATATTTTGTAGGAGAAGGAAAATAACTGAAAAAGTTTGGGTGAAAACTCTAATAATCCTCTTTCTCTTTTTTCCCTTGCTGACGCGTCCCTTCCATTGGAAGGGCTATTAGAATTAGGAAGGGATCTGGAAGAAAATAAGCATAGAGAAGGTAGTTTATGAAGGCTCAGCTTTAGGTGTTAAGTAGAAGAGTTATCATTTCCAGATCTTCACTCACTTTGTCCAATTACGGTACAAGTGGTAAACCTCAGAAGACCAGAAGTTGACTTTGGGCAAAATTTATAAGGCAGTTCTTTTGGTCTTTCTTTTGTTAAAAAGGGCAAGAGGAAATCCTCTAGATAGATAAATGGACACACACACACATCCCTTGCAAAAAACGTCACTGTAAGCAGCTAATCAAAAATTTGGGCTTTCGAATTATAGCCAAAATTCTCTATCAGCTATGCAAAATATATCGTAATGTTCACACAAGAACGTGTATTTGCATACATAGTGCTTCTATTTGGTGGTAAAGTTAAGACATCACTTATCTTAATTTTTTCCACAGTTACCCTTTGAAATTGAAGTGCTATATTTTATTTGAGGGTTAAGATGATAAAATATTTATCTAAGAAACTGTTAAAGTGATTATCTAGTCACTTAAACTTTAGGACCTCAGGAAGCATTTCCCTACTCAACTTATAAAGAGACATAATAACTTGGCTCTGAAATATTTCCATTGGACATGCTGGAAAAATAAATGTACTCTTCTAAATTAACCTTTGTATACTTAATAAACAACTTGTATTTTTAGCTATAAAATAATCCATATCATATTTAAGATATTTTCACTAGAGCTCTCCATATTTTTAAAAGGAACAAAAGAGTAAGAACTCACTTTAGTTACAGAATTATCTGATTTCCATATTGATTTTCTCCTACTGGACTAATGAATTCCTTCGGGGTAAAAGCTGCATTTTTGCACTGTTGCTTCCTCAGCAACTATCAATATGCCCCAATGTTAGATATATGTAATAAAAGATTGTTGCATTAATGAGTGAGTTTTATATAGGAAGGGAAAAAAGAAACTGTGGCTTATGGGAGAAAAGTTTCTAGATTAATTTAATACTAGATGGGTAAGAACATTAGAGATTATTCAATCTGATCTTCTAACTTTTGAGATGAAGAAATTATAAACTGAGTGGTCTAAAGACACAAAGTTAATCAGAGATACAGCCAGGACTAGAATGTCTCCCAAATGTTCATTCATATAAGTGGTGTTTTATTTTTGTTTTTAGTATTTTTAATAAGAAGAGGTGTAAAGTGACGTAAAACTGTGGGTTTTGAAATTAGAAAGATGATTCACATTCCAGCTCTATCACTTTATGAATTTGGGTAAACTGTATAAGTACATGAGACTCAATTTCCGCATTTATAAAATTGAGTACAATCTAATTTACTGGGCTATTCTGAGGATTAAATGAGATACGTGTATAAATTTGCTGAAGGGGAGCCTGGGTGGCTCAGTGGGTTAAGGCTTCTGCCTTCAGCTCAGGTCATGATCTCAGGGTCCTGGAATCGAGCCCCTGCATCCAGCTCTCTGCTCAGAGGGGAGTGTGCTCCCCGCCCCCGCCCCTGCTCTGCCTATTTGTGATCTGTCTGTCAAGTAAATAGATAGAATCTTTAAAAAAAAACAAAACTGCCGAATACAGGACCTGGTGCACAGTATACTTAATAAACTAGAACCTTCTATGATTATTATATTATATTGCTTTTATTTTACTATTCCCATAAACTACTGAAATTATTTCCTTAAATTGGTATGGTAATGCCTTTAAAGATTACTAGAAATAAGATTTATTGGCATGTCTTTATTATAGTGACATACTAGAATTTATTTGTATCTATTACAGTGATAAAATAGAACTAGATTACACTGAATTTTTTTTTTTTTTTAAAGATTTTATTTATTTATCAGAGAGAGAGAGGGGGAGAGAGCGAACACAGGCAGACAGAATGGCAGGCAGAGGCAGAGGGAGAAGCAGGCTCCCCGCTGAGCAAGGAGCCCGATGTGGGACTCGATCCCAGGACGCTGGGATCATGACCTGAGCCGAAGGCAGCTGCCCAACCAACTGAGCCACCCAGGCGTCCCACACTGAATTTTTTTTTAAGTAAACTACATACAGCAAGGGGCACAAAGACACGACCCTGAGATCGTGTCACGTGCTCAGAACGTCTGGGTGGCTCAGCTGGTTGAGTGTCTAACTTTGGCTCACTGAGATCATGACCTCAGGGTCCTGGCCCCAAGTCGGGCTCCCTGCTCAGCTCCCTGCTTTTCCCTCTCCCTCTGCCTGCTCCCCCTGCTTATAATCTTCTTCTGTCAAATAAATAAATAAAATCTTTTTAAAAAAGTCACATGCTTTACCAACTGAGCCAGCCAAGTGCCCCCGTATTGAATATTTTTAATGCTATTTTGCAGTTCAGTAAAATAATTATTCTCAAAAGCAGTAATGAGAATGAAACAGTGAAAATTTACATGGGACAGAAAAACACCACAGGCTACCATTTGCTGTTATAAAAGTTATCAAAGGTGATACAGAATAATGCTTGTTAGAGGTCAGGGGTTGGCAAACCACAGCTTACAGACCAAATTTGCCACAATTCTGTTTTTGTAAATAAAGCTTTACTAGAACTTTATTTGTTAATATACTGTCCATGGCTGCTTTTGTATTACACCAGCAGAATTGTGTAGTTTAAAAAAAAAAAATGTGTCATATATATAGAGAGAGAGAGAGTGAGAGAGAGTGCGCAAAGCCTAAAATACTTACTATTTGACCTTTTTATAGAAAGTTTGCTGTGCCCTGCTGTAGACTGTGGCAAGTGTATTAAATTTTTCCTAAAAAGGTGTTAACAATGTGGACACCAGATATACCTGCAAATAACACACTGAACTCATGGCTTAAGTTATTCTGTGTAACAAGAAGCCAGAATAATGGCAACTTGTAGGTTTAAGTGCCATGTGACAGCATTTTACAACCTGTACATAGAGTATTAATATTTTATTATTAATATTTGTTAATGTTCTATTTATATATTTTATACCTTCTTAAAAGAAATTTAGAATACACACACACACACACACACACACACACACACATATTTTAAAGATTTATTTATTTACTTTGACAGGGAGGGGCAGAGGGAGAGGAAGAGTCTTAAGCAGACTCCATGATGAGCATGGAGCCTAATGCAGGGCTTGATCTCACAACTCTGAGTTCATGACCTGAGCTCAAAGTAAGAGTTGGATGCTTAACTTACCGCACCATCAAGGCACCCCTGATTTAGAATTTTTTTTTTTTCAGGGAATTCTCACTCTTTTCTTGTATTATTGACACTGAATAAATTTGGGGAAAAATCAATTTGGTGCTAGGAAGTCACAGGCAACATATTTACCACCTTAAAAATTAGGAGCAAAAAATAAAAAAGATTAGTAGTACTATATATTTACACAGAACTACTCACTGTTGCTAATGTGAGAAGTGTAAAACATACCCATTTCTCTCATGGTCCTTTCATACACACTGCTGATCCGTTTTGGATTGCATGGTAAAGGGAAGCACTATTACCAGTAAATGAAGCTAAAATCATACCAAGTTAGATTTGACATTATTCTGCTATTTTTGTATTTTTCTGGATCAAGACTAGATAAATAACAGATGGGCTCCCTTGTGTGACTGAAAGAATACAAATAATATTTTTTGTTTGTTTTCTATAAAAATGTTTTTTCTCAGAATTCTACAAATGGCTCTAATGCGAATGTGACAGTCTCAGCTAAGCTGCTTGTATTATGGTAACACATTTCTATTACCAAAACACAGGTTCTAGAATCAAATCCTTGGGACATAGAGCACTGAATTAGATGGATGGAAGAGATGAAAAAAATGAAGAGGCACTTTAAAAAAGGAAATGTTCTCTTTTGAAAATCAATGTTTAGAAGAAAAAAGTGAAGAATAGGAATAATCCTCCTTCGAACCTCAGTACTTATATATTTCCAACAAGAGAATATTGAGAATTATCTTGGTGCAAGGCACTCTAGTATAAGTATCGCATTTAATCTTCACAGCCACCCATGAGGTAGATATTTAACCTATTATTTCTTGTGTTTCATGTAAGGAATTGAGGCTCAGATTATTAGAGGCAGGACGTAAACCCAGTCTATGATGTCAAAGCCCATTTTAAAACCAATATGTTATAGTCAAATAACTATAGGAGAGACTTAAACTCTCCTATAAAATGCTTTAAGCCTCTTAAGAGGCAGTAAATATAGGGAATTTTTTTTTAGGATTTTATTTATTTATTTGGCAGAGAGAGAGAGAGATCACAAGTAGGCAAAGCAGCAGGCACAGAAAGGGGGAAGTAGGCTCCCCGCTGAGCAGAAAGCTCGATGCAGGGATCGATCCCGGGGTACCAAGATCATGACCTGAGCCGAAGGCAGAGGCTTAAGCCACTGGGCCACCCAGGGGCCCTGGGAATTATTTTTAAAGGAAAACAAAAACAAAAACAAAAACAAAAAAACTCCAAGTATCTGGAAAACTACTGTGATCTTTAAATAATACATAAGATGGAAACATATTCTAGAAATAAACCCTACTGATTATAAGCTGTAAAATATGCATTATTCTGACAACTCAGGCTATATTTCATAATTAATTCTGGATTCAGGCATTAAATATTACTTTCTCAAGTATTACTTAATACATTTTTAAAACGCATTCTTGCTAAATAAATAGTTGGTATAAAGTATTTTAAATATTTTATAAGACTATATCAGCCATTTTTCTTCAAATTAATTAAATACATGCAATTTGCATTAAATCCAATTAGTACTCCGAAACAATGTGATCAACTACTTCACAATCCCATCTTTTAAATATTTAAAATCTTCAGTATTATACAAAGTGACTATTAAGTAACCTTACCAATTTTAAAGCAAACATATGAAAATATTATGCTCTTCAAGTCACCTGAGGCGGCTACTCTAAGGATAACATCATTGCTTAATACACTTAAAAAACTTCTCATTAGAAATTATTCAGAGCCCGCTAGGTATTCTTTTAGGTATTCTCTTGTTAGCAAATCTTGCTCAATTATGTGTGCATCTGACTTCAAATAGGAAGATAGTATCTCTGGTGCTCAATTCACAAGTCTGTAGAAGATTTCTCTAAAGTAAAATTCTGAATTAAAATACAAAAATTCTAATATTTGAATATTAAAAAATCATAAAGTAGGACAAATATTGTAATGACTCATTTCTATGAAGTACTGAGACTAGCCAAATTCATAGACATAAAGTAGAATGGTGGCTGCCAGAGGCTGGGAGGCAGAGAAGAATGGGAATTACTGATTGATGGGTACAGAGTTTTAGTTTAAGAAGATAAAAAAGTTCCTGGAGATGGAGATGGCTGCACAACAATGTGAATGTATTTAATGACACAGAACAATACACTTAAAAATGGTTAAAATGGCAAATCTTATGTTATCATTTAATGGGAATACTTTATCATAATTAAAAAAGAAAAAACCCAACCTAGGTGGCTGGCCCTATCGTTTGTCAGCGGGCTATAGATTGCTGACCACTGATACACTTTGTTAATGAGACTGTGTAAGACATATGATTTCTTACTGCGTCAACTTCCTCCCATGAAAGTGGCAGAAATGAAGGCATACTGTCTATTTTATAAGATGCTGCAGATACCAAGTAAGATAATAGATTTTAGCCACAATGAAGTTTATATAATTAACAGTTAATGTTTATAGCACTTTCTTCTTCCTTTTTTTTTTTAAAGTGGGGGAGGAGTAGAGGGAGAGAGAGAAAGAGAATCTTAAGCAGACTCCATACCTAGTGTGGAGTCTGGTGCAAGGCTCCATCCCAGAGATCATGACTGAGCTGAAATCAAAGGTCAGAGGACACTCAACTGACTAAGCCACCCAGGTGCCCCTATAGCATTTTCTCTTTTTTTGAACAAGCCAGATTTAAAGATTTTATTTGTATTTAATTGAGAAAGAGTGAGAGAGCAAGTGAGAGAAAGCATGAGAGTGGGAGAGGGGCAGAGGGAGGTTGAGAAATAGGCTTTCTATTGAGCAGGGAGCCCAACATGGGGCTCCATCTGGGACCATGACCTGAGCCAAAGGGAGACACTTAACCAACTAAGCTATCCAGGTGACCCTTAAACAGCCAGATTTAATTCAACACTATTACTTAAGCAAGACTGAAAACCAAGAGTCACAAAGGAATTAATGGGATCACACACACAATAAAGCTTTAATCATACCTGCACTATCTTCCAGAACAGCCTCTGAACTACTGTGCTGAAGAAAAGGCTAATATTAACTCTGGGGGAAAAAAATACATACTGCAGGAAATTTTTTTTTAAATGTCTGTATATGAGTATTATTAATTCATGAAGTGTTAGTGTGAAAAAAGCAGTTCATTCATCAGGTTTAGGAAAACTTGAACGAGAATAAAAAAGTCAAGAGATTCCCTAATTGGAATAAAGGATTCTCCAAAAAATAATAAATAAATCACAGAGATACCTGAAGACAAGTATGGGAAACAAAATGAATGAACAACCAACATGGTTAATAATAGTTTTTGGTTAAAGCTAAAATGATTATTAAACACACTTTAAAAATTTAGAAATACTGAAAATGCATGAGTTAACCTTTTAAAGGTTTTGTTTTTTAGAAAAACAAAGAAGCATTAGTAAGAAAAGAAGAACAGAAATAACTGAATTGAAAAGATAATCCTCTAGCAAGACTGACCAAAGTGAAATAAAGAGAACATACATTACAAACAAAAAATGGTAAAAATTTACAAAACAAAAAATATATGAAAAACTTGATACTAATATATTTGAAAAGTTAGATAAAATAATCTTTAAAAAATAAAATGAACAATGCCTTTATAAGACATAAAACACCTGAATAAAACAATTACTATTTAAGAAATTCAAATAATAGTTTAAAAAACCTAGTGTCTTTCACAACTTCTCCCTCCCTACTTTAAAGATGCTAGGACAGAGGCGCCTGGGTGGCTCAGTCGTTGAGTATCTGCCTTTGGCTCAGGTCATGATCCCAGGATCCTGGGACTGAGCCCCACACTGGGTTGCCTGCTCAGCGGGAAGCCTGTTTCTCCCTCTCCCACTCCCCCTGCTTGTGTTCCCTTCCCGCTATTTCTCTCTCTGTCAAATAAGTAAGTAAAATCTTTAAAAAAAAAAAAAAATCCTAGGACAGAGTTTTTAAGAGGCTATATCAACTCTTTCAAAGAGCAGCCTCTCCACTCACTGTAAAAATTGAGAATTAAAAAAAACCTCACTTTATGAAGCTGTTATAATCCTGATACCCAAACTGGACAAGGACAATACAAGAAAAGAAAAACTTATCACAATCCATTTTACATATGCATATAGAAGCAAAAATCTTAAAACGTAAGAACTGGAAAGCAACGAAAAGACAAATCTGTCCTTACCTGCAGACAATAGTACTTCTACAAAGAATATCTAAAAGAATTTACATAATTAGAATTAATAAAAAACTTCAGCAGGGATGCTCAATATAAGATCAATACACAAATTCAATTAATGGCATTCTTGTATACCAGCAATAATCAATTTGAAAACATAAGAGAGAAAAGACTCCATTCACAATTGCAACAAAAAATATAAGGTACCGGGAACAAATAAATGAAAACATAAATAAACAAAAAAATATTAAAACTTAGTATTACAATGATGGCAATTTCTCCCAAGTTCACTTAAAATAAAAAATAATTTCAATCAAAATGCCCAATGTTTTTCAGGGATAAACTGATTCTAAAATTCATATACAGAAGTGGCAAGAATGGTTAACATAATTTTGAAGAGCAAGGTAGGGGAAACATGGGATTAATACAAAGCTACAGAAATAGACCAATGAAACAAAAGAGAGCCTAAAAATGAAATTTGAGTGTGACAGAGGTTGCATTACAATTTAGATGGGCTATTTGATAAATGGTGCAAAAGGCATAGTGCTTACTTGTATGAACAATAAAATTATCTTCTTCGTAATGTAGAAAAAATACATTTCAAGAGATTAGAGATAGGAGTCAAAAAATCAAATTTTAAAAATTGCTGTGGGCACCCGGATGGCCAGTTGGTTAAGCGTCTGACTCTTGATTCTGGCTTGGGTCATGACCTCAGCATCCTGGAAGGGAGCCCCACATTGGGCTCCTCACTCAGCACAGAATCTGCTTCAGATTCTCTATCTCCCTCTGCCCCTCCCCCTGCTCATGCCCATGCACTCCCTCAAATAAAAGGAAATCTTAAAGTAAAACAAAATAAAATAAAGCAAATAACCTAATAGAGCAATGGACAAAGCAGGAAATGAGCAAAATCACAGAGGAGAAACCCTGAATGGCCAATAAACCTATGAAAACATGTTCAACCTTACAAGGGGAATAAAAATTACTATAGGATTGAGATATTGTTTTAAAGGTTGGCAAAAACTAAAAAGCCTGAGAACACTATGATGGGGAAAATGGGAAATTCATACTTAACTATGAGTGTAAATTAAAATAACCATTTGGTTTGATGATGTAACTTACAATGCAATAATTTCACTTTCTGGTATATACATCCTAGAAATTCTTGGGACATGTGCAAGGAAGATAGGTATTAAAAGAACGTTCACCGCAAAATGGTTTATAACAGCAAAAAAATTGGAAACTACATGTTCATAAAAGAATGAGTGAATAGACTGCAGTATATATTAGATTAAGACAGTTAAAATGAACAGATTAGTAGTACACACATAAAGCCGAATGAAAAAAAGCAAGCTATAGAATGATTTCACTTAATGGATTTTTAAAACTTACAAACCACAAGTTTTATAGATCTGCAAATACTCAGCCACAATATAAAAATATTGGGAAGAATGATAGCACCACCTTTATGAGAAGGGTTACCTGTGGGGAGGGACAGGAAAAAGAATGGGAACACCTAAGGGAACACAGGCAGGCATCAACCGTGTCTTCAATGATAGCTAGCCAGCCAGCCAGCCAGATAGATATAATATAATATAATGTTATAATGTTAAGATTTCAAGGCAGTTTGGATATGAGTACACACGTGTTTGCTACGTTATTTACTATACTCCCACATATTTGAAACATTTTATAATATAAACTTCCTTAAAAGGAAACACATTTTTTTTTTTAAAGATTTTATTTATTTGTCAGAGAGAGAGTGAGCGAGAGCGAGCATAGGCAGACAGAGTGGAAGGCAGAGTCAGAGGGAGAAGCAGGCTCCCTGCGGAGCAAGGAGCCCGATGTGGGACTCGATCCTAGGACGCTGGGATCATGACCTGAGCCAAAGGCAGCTGCTTAACCAACTGAGCCACCCAGGCGTCCCAGGAAACACATTTTAAAAACTGAACTAGAGGGGAACCTGGGTGGCTCAGTGGGTTAAGCCGCTGCCTTCGGCTCAGGTCATGATCTCAGGGTCCTGGGATCGAGTCCCGCATCGGGCTCTCTGCTCAGCGGGGAACCTGCTTCCCTCTCTCACTCTCTGCCTGCCTCTCTGCCTACTTGTGATCTCTCTCTGTCAAATAAATAAATAAAATCTTTAAAAAAAATAAAAAATAAAAAAAATAAAAATAAAAACTGAACTAGAGGGGCACCTAGGTTGCTCAGTCAGTTAACTGTTGGCCTTTTGGCTCAGGTCAGGCTCCCATGGAGCTCCCTGATCAGCATGAACTCTACTCCTCCCTCTGCCCCCCAAGCCTGCTTGGCTCTCTTTCTCTGTGTCTCTCAAATAAAATCTTAAAAATAAATAAAAATGAACTAAAGCCACAGCATTAATATAAATACATCTCAAAAACTAAATGTTAAGTTAAAAAAATCAAGTTACAGAAATACGTATAATATCACGGTATAACATAATTCTGTAAAACAGCTGTTCCACAGCTATATACATATTGTATATATGTATACATATAGATGTATAGACTTTCATGGGAATGGTATACTCCAAATTCAGGATGATGGTTGTTTCTGGGCAGGGACTAAGAGGAACAGGATTGGGGAAGGGAGCATAGGAAGCTTCAGCCAAATCCGTAAAGATTTCTTTTAAAAGCCTGAAGCAAGGGGCACGTGGCTGGCTCAGTCATTAGAGTGTGAGACTCTTGATCTCAGGGTCGTGAGTTCAAGCCCCACAATGGGTGTAGAGCTTACTTAAAATTTTAAAATAAAAGAAAATCTGAAGCAAATATGGCATCTGGTAAAGCTTGGTACTGGATGGTTTTTAAAATCCCTTATTTATATATATGTATGTAAATAACAGCAGAAACAATAACAAATGAATAAAATGAATGAGAGCTAACATCTGAGCACCTATTATGTAGTAGGCACTCTTCTGAACGCGTGCATGTATACTCCTAAGAACAAGCCGAGGAAGTAGATTCTGCTTGTTTCTAATACTATTATTATTTCATTACAATTTGATTCTATTACTCATTTTACAGATGAGTAACTAAAGCAGAGAGAGGTGAAGTTGGCCTAAGATTATAAAGTTAGCAAATAGTGAAAATAAGATACGAAGCCAGGATTTGTGCTCCAGAGTTTACACCTTAATAACCATGCTATCATTACAATGTCATTCTCTATTCCTTTCACTATATCGTCAATAATTCATTTCCAATGTTATTTTGATATGTTGGAAATGAAAAACACATTTTTTCTTTAAAGATTATATTTATTTGTCAGAGACAGAGGGAGAGAGAGCGAGCGAGCACATGCAGACAGGAGAGGCAGGCAGAGGCAGAGGGAGAAGCAGGCTCCCTGCCGAGCAAGGAGCCCGATGTGGGACTCGATCCCAGGACCCTGGGATCATGACCTGAGCCGAAGGCAGCTGCTTAACCAACTGAGCCACCCAGGCATCCCTGAAAAACACATTTTAATCCATGACTACACATACAGATTTCTGTGCAGCTCACACTAGTTCTAAAGATGTGCAAATGCTCAATAAATAAATAAATAAATAAATAAAATGCTCAAAGAATTCTAGGAATGTCCTGAAAATAGTGGCATCCCAACTAATTTATCAATTTATATATTTCAGATTGGTATTTTTTAGGTCATTATTTTTTAATCAAACATTATTTTTTCAATAGTCTAACATACTATATATCTGGAATCTTAGATAACTTATATAAAGAAGCCAATGATGTAACTGAACCATCTCTTTCTCTCTCATTAGAGGCAAAATTCCAAACTTAGCTTCAGGTCTGAAAACTCATATTAAGAATTTTCAATAATTCATTCTGCCAAGAAATTCAATTTCAATCATTCATTTTTTCTGGTTTCTCAATATAAGTTGTTTTGAAAAAGCCCACACCTAATATTTATACAATAATAAACTGACATTCTCAGTCATTAAATATTTATCAGCATTGATTATGTGCTAATCATACACTCCTTGCTCCTGGTACCACTGTCACCATTTCTTTCTTCCTTTTTTTTTTTTTTAATGATTTATTTATTTATATATTTTAGGGAAAGATAGAGAGAGAGACAGAGATAGAGAGATAGAGAGAGTGTGAAGGGTGGGGCAGAGGAGGATGGAAAGGGAGAGAATCTCAAGTAGACTCCCTGCTGAGTGCAGAGCCCACAGGCAGTTCAGTGTCAACCCTGAGTTCATGACCCAAGTCAAAAGCAGGAGTCAGATGCTCAACCAACTGAGCCACCAGGCACATACACCCCCTATTTCTTAAAAATGTCTTTCTCCATATATACAGCCACATTCTCGATGTTATCATCTACTAACCTACAGAATATGTGTTCAAAAAATATAAAAATATGAAAAAGAAGTTCTTGCTTTCAAAGAATTCACTGTCTAGCAGGGGAAAGAGACAAAAATTATCTATAATATGTTAGTACTTTAAAAAACGTAATTAAACCTTAAGGGTGATGGGGCACCTGTGTGGCTCAATGGGTTAAAGCCTCTGCCTTCGGCTCAGGTCACTATCCCAAGATCCTGGGATCGAGCCCCACATCAGGCTCTCTGCTCCGCAGGGAGCTTGCTTCCTCCTCTCTCTCTCTGCTTGCCTCTCTGCCTACTTGTGATCTCTGTCTGTCAAATAAATAAATAAAATCTTTAAAAAAAAAAAAAAAAAAACCTTAAGGGTGAAGGGAGATGGTGCACTTCTAACAGCTAACCTGGAATGTGAACAGGAGACAGCAATGGAGACTGCTCTTTCAAGAAAACTTGTCTTAAAAGTTAGAGAGAATGATAGCTAGGGTCATAGGTTCTAGAGAAGGTTTTAAGATAAGAGAAATACTTAGCATCAATTATTCTGGAGTAGTTCCCTTGCTACATTCCTCTCCTAACACTAAATCCCAGTTTGGATATAACTAAGTCACTTAACATTTCTAAGACTCAAATGAGATAGATGTTTAAGAACTCTAAATTATGAAGAAACTCAAATAAAAGACCTCTAAAGTTCTTTCTAGACCTAAAATTCTATGATTCTGTGACTGATTATCTGACCTCTTTACATTCGAAGGTAAATCATAAAATATTCAGTATGCAAAAAAGAAAAACCAAGACCAATTAAGAGATGAACTAGTTGTACAACTGCATTCTATTACTTTTGCAAAACTGTTAAAACAATTCCTCTTTTAACCATCAGTAAAATTTTCACAAAAGACAGTGCCTTTTTATCAGCTGGCAAAGTGCTTCTCACCCTCAAAACTGTACACTTCTAAACAATCACCAAGCAAACTGTTTTGTGACAACAGAAGTAAACTACTTAAAAGCCCATAGCTTAGACTTGTAAAAGTCATCTTTTAAATGGAAGAGGTTTATAGAAACACATATATTACATTCTTTCTATATTTGTTCATTATCTTTAAAATTTTAATGTACAGGTTCATAAACAGTTTTTTTTAACTAGCTAAGATTAGATCTTTAGAGTAATATGCCTTCTTTTCACTATTACACATTCTGAAATTTAGAACAAGGTTTCCCTTACCTGATATGGACATGGAATGTGATATTCTCTGCAGCGTTCTTGTATCCATGTTGTTTCCCAGATGCCACGGTAAGCTTGCTCATAAAAGTAGCATCCAATTACAACCAAGAGTGGTACGAGATAAAGAATGCTGAAAACACCAATCCGGATCATAAACTTCACCAACTTATCTTGGTTCTCCTTTTCTAATGGAATTTCAATTCGAACTCTGTTTAGGGATATAATGCCAGCTAAGAGGAGAGAAACTCCAACTACCACATATAGGCAGAGGGGAGCAAGAACAAAATATCTCAATGCATCAACATCGTAGAGGCCAACAAAACACACGCCACTGATATTGTCACCTTCAATTTTATTCATCGCTAAAAGGATGATAGTTAGAGTTCCGGGGATGCCCCATGCACTGGCGTGAAATAGCAATGCTTTCTTCTCAATAGCTTCACTACCCCACTTTGGCACAGCTGCCAAGAACCATGTGATGGTAAGAATTACCCACCAGACACTGCCAGCCATAGTAAAAAAATAGAGTACCATAAAAAGCATGGTACAGGCTTTATTATGAGATCCTTGTGTCACTGTGGAAGCCTTATACTGTGCAGGGCTAGATGCATTGCAGGCTACTCGGTCCTCAAGCAAAAACCCAATGAAGAAAATTAGTGATACCATCATGTAGCAGACTGCATAAAATATGATAGGTCTTTCAGGATAACGGAATCTTGTGACATCAATCAAAAAAGTTAAAAAAGTAAACAACGTGGCAGAGAGGCAAATGATTGAAATCAATCCTATGAAGTATCGAGCAAATGAAAGTTCTTCTCTCCTAAAGTACATATTTGGACAAGGAGGTGAACAATCACGCACGTGTAAAAAAGAATAACCAAGATCAGGATCAATTTTCAACTCTCGAGGACACCAAAAACCATAGTCCCTCTGTACTGCCACTGGAGCTCCTTCAGTAGGATCACCAGCTAAATTCAGATCCACAAGTCGAGGATATGGCTCATCACAATCTGGGAACCTAAAAAAATACAAGATAAGAACCATTTTCACTTATTGGGAAATCTACTGATACCTAACAATTTGGGTTTCCAAATTTAGCACTCATGACCTTCTTCATTCTAATATCCTTGGCATACAATTATATTAAGTAGGAATAAAGTAAATATTGATTCTTGTTTATGGGCCATAAAATCAGATTGTCCATTGTTGATCAAAAAGTGATATGGTTTTATATCTGATTTTTTTTCAAAGATTTTATTTATTTGATGGAGAAAGATACAGTTAGAGAGGGAACACAAGCAGGGGGAGTAGGGGAGGGAGAAGCAGGCCCCCTGTCAAGCAGGGAGCCCAATTTGGGGCCTGATCCCAGGACTCCAGAATCATGACCTGAGCCGAAGGCAGACGCTCAACTGCCTGAGCCACTCAGGCGCCCTGGCTTTATACTTAATTTTGTTTTGGTTTCAAAAACAGTACTTTCTTTAAGGTTTTTTTTTCCCCCCAATAATTTCTACCCCCAACATAGGGCTTGAACTCACAACTACTGAGAACAAGAGTTGCATACTCTTCTGACTAAGCCAGCCAGGCACCCCAAAGAGTTTTCTTTTAATTAAAATAGCCTATCTTAGCCATCAATAAGTAACACTGTATATAGGGAGCATTTATTTAAGACACACACTTTAAAATAAGATTTCAAACTATACATTATTATAAAAGAAATAAATACATATCTCTAACAAAATAGTAGCTTTTACCCAATCTTTAACTACAGTTACACCAGATTCAATGGAACTTCCTTAAGCAGAAATGTTAAAAAAGATTTTTCTCAAATGCACAGCACAATGCGTTCTGAATTATATTAGCATTAAAAATCATTGTAAGTGGCGTAGTTTTTAGACCTTTCTTTCCCATTTTATATTCGTTCCCTGCTTAGCATAGTGGTTAATTACAGTCCTTTTAAGGTCTCTAATATCAACTACTTCTTTCTTATCACCCTTAATTTCTCTCCAATCCATTACATTCTCTAACTCAGTTATTCTCAAACTTTGATGTACATAAGAAAAAATATTGTTTTAAAAATAAAATTTCAGTGCCACCTGGGTGGCTCAGTCAGACCTGCCTTCAGCTCAGGTCACGATACAGCAGTCCTGGGATCAAGCCCCAAGCTGGGCTCCCTGCTCAACAGGGAGTCTGCTTCTCCCTCTCCCTCTGTTCCTCCCCTGACTTGTGCTCTCCCTCTCCCACACTCACTCAAATAAATGAATAAAATCCTTCTAAAAATAAATAAAAATAAAACTTCTTGGGGCACTTGGGTGGCTCAGTCAGTTAAGCATCTACATCAGGCTCAGGTCATGATTCCAGGGTACCACTCAGCAGGGAACCTGCTTCTCCCTCTTCCTCTGCCCTTGCTTGTGCTCTCTCTCTTGGTCCAATAAAGAAATAAAATCTTTAAAATAAATAAATAAGAAAATTCTTGGTTCCCACCACCACAAATCATATTACAGTATACCTGTGTTAGGGCCCAGAAATTTGCATTTTAGCAAATTTCCAAAGGTACCATATCTGCAGACTTGAGAAACTGTCATGGTTGCAGAACGAATAAAACAGGTTTGCAGTGCAGATGTGAGTAAGGGTACCATTCTCATGAACTTCTGCATCTTCAATTTTCTTGCCTATATCAGTTTCTAAGCCTTCAGACTCCTAATAACTAGATGTTTAATAGTTTATATACATCAAATAGTTTCCAAGAAGCTGTGGTTGATATTAAGTTTGACAAAAATATGCATAACCTTATGCTATAGCTGATTAATCTTTTATTTTCTAATACAATCCATTTTCTTTTCTGGACTTGGAATTGTAAATCCAAATGAGAGAAACTTTTGGCATCTAAGCATTTGCTTATATCCTGCAATATGTCAGGGATTAAACATGAAAAGACAAAAAAAAAAAAAACAGACTTTCTATCCTGCAGTCTAAAAGGAGATACAAACTGTAAATACAAAATTCAGCAGTGGGATATATGAAGCAAACAAACTCTATATAATGTATAAAAATAATACAAAAGATTAACTCTTCCCAGGGGCAAGATTATGAAAGACTTCATAAAGTAAGACCCTCAGTACAGGATTTTGACTCAGTATTGGACAGTTCTGGTAGCATGCCAATCAGTATTCTAGCAAGAAATGCAAGCAATGGCAAAGAGATTTGAACAGGGTAGTTTAATATTGCTGGAGCATGAAGTGTGCATGACTTGTGACAGGAGATCAGGTTGGAGAGATAAGCATGCTGCAGAAGAGAGAGAACAGTGATATAAAGTTTCAAACCATGCCAAATTATACTCTATGTTTTTATGGCTATATTTGTATATTTATCTGCCACTCAATATATATATATACTTCAATCTATAATCTTTCCAAAAACCAAACTCTTGATTTCTACTCCTTAAGCTTCCCCCATTTACATAAGTGGTAATCACATTCTTCTAGTTACTCAGGCCAAAAACCTTGGGGTCATCCTTGAAATCCTTTCCCTCTAATATATACCTCACAATCTGCCACCAATTTCTATTACCGTATCTTATGATGTATCTTCTCATTTCCTCCACTGCCTCTGTGCAGTTTAAGCCACTAATACCTCTTCCCTGGACTTCTGGAGTATCTTCCAATTGATCTCCATTTCCACACAGCAGTCAGTGTCCTTTATAGACATGCCACTCCTGTGCTCATGATCATATATGTCTCTTCTGCTGAAAGTTCTCTAGTGCTCTCCCACCTCACTAAGAGTTAAATCCAAAGTCCATATCAGAGCTACAAAGACCCTACGACCAGTATTTTTCTAATCTGATATCCTTCCATTCTCCCTAGATTACTTGACTCCAGATTCTCCAGTTCCCTTGTTCTTTGGCTAATCCAAGCATGCTTCCATTTCAGAGCAGGTACACTAACTGCTGTTTCCTATGTCTACGTTTTTCTTCCCTAGACATCTAGGTTATTTGTTCTCTCGTATCGTTTGGGTCCTTATTCTAATGCCTCTTTATCAAAAAGGCGTTCTCCAATATATCTGTAGAAGAGAGTCCTTCTGCTTCCCCATATTTTACCATTACCACCCAACCCTATTCTTTTTTGTATTAGCATTCACTACCATCTGATATTATCTATTTATTTGTTATCTCCCACCACTGCCATCACTATTAGAATTTAAGTTCCATAAGAACCAAGACTGTATTTTGTTCACTACTTATCTTCAGCATCTAGACTAGTGGCTAGCACACAGGACACACCCAATTAATATTTGTTAATGATTACTGAATAAACATATTCATATAGACCTAACCCAGGTAATTAGAAAGATGACTAGGAAGAGTGTGGAAGATAGACTTGGGCAAAAATGGAGGCAGAGATATTAGTTGATTCAAATAATATCAGGACTAAAACCAGATAAAGTCAGGGGCACCTGGTTGGCTGAGTTGGTAGAACATGTGACTCTTGATCTCCAGGTTCTAAGTTCAAGCCCCATGTTGGGCATAGAGATTACTTAAAAATTGTTTTTAAATTCTAAAAAGAAATAAAATAAAACCAGATAAGGCAGTGGGAATGAGACATATATGAAATTAGTTAGATAAAAGCAATACAGTTTATAATTGATTAGATATGGGAGCTAAAGCCAATGAAGGAGGAACAGAAGATGACTTACAGAGAATTAAAAAATGAGCAAAGGAAAATCAATTTTAGACATGTTGAAATTGAGGTATTTGAGACAAATGCAGGCTAGGATTTCCAATAGCTGCTAGATATGCAGATTTAGAACTCAGCAAGATGTCAAAGCTATAGATTTAGGTGTAGGAGTCAGCAGCAGATGAGTAAGAGTTAAAGTGAGTGAGATGAGATCATCCTGGAAAGCACGTAAAATAAAAAAGAACAGGAACAGAACTCTGGAAAGCACCAATACTCAAGGGATAAAATGAGGAAGAGGATCCAAAAAAAGAAATTAAGAATAATTGGTCTGAGAAATAGCAGACCAGAATAGTTCACATATAATGATGTAAATGATTTTCATGAAAAGAGGGCAAGCTGAGGTTGAGGGGAATTAGGATGAAATACAGAGTAAAGCTGAAATACAGGTGTGAAGTGAGAGATACAGATTTGACAGAGGTGCTGAGAGGAATAAACAGAAATTATTCTGTTGACCAAACTGGAAATTTGCCAAAGACAGACAGCAAACAGAACTGCCATGGTTGGCATCATTAAACATACAGCATATAGAAATGGGTTGACTCAACCCAGTTGGAAATCTGACAAACAAGTTCAGTAGAAGGAATTGCTTCAAGATTGCTTCAATGTTGAAATTGCTAGCAAGGTATCATTTCAAGTAATAGACCACGAAGATTAAGTCAGGAAATAAATGAGATTAGGAAGATTAAGTCAGGAAATAAATGAGATTAGGAAGAGGGATACTAGGAGAGGGGGAAAAAAACCAAAGTCTGGGAGTGTCCAAGAAGTTCAAGAGCAGTAGGAACAAGAATAGGAGAGATGTGGAAGAATGAAAGGTTGTTATGAAAGACGAGTTTGCCAGAATTTAAGGTTTCAGCGTTAGTAAATGCCATGCAATAGTGAGGACATAAAACAGATCTAATCCCATCAAAATAAGGATGATAATGAGATTTCTATACTAGTATGTAAACTATTAATATAAAAAGACCACTAAATAATGGGAGTTAGCTACAAGAAGTGTAAAACAGAGTGTTGCCCAAGCAAATCATAACTGTTGCTATAAATACCAAGAAATTAAAAAACTTCTAAAAGAGGTACTGTAAACGCTACCACATGTTTGGGGAGAAAGTGGATGAACAGTTACATGGGACTAGATAAGAAAACAGTTTAAACAGGTGGGAAACAGAGTAGACAAATATGAGAAAGCAAAATGTCAGTGAACTGACCATAAGAAACTGATATGTTTTATTTCTGAAGTTTTTCCAAATGCCAAATGAGAGTAACACCTGCTTTTTACCCACCTCCACGGACTACTTTTAGATGACAGAATTAATTTTAACATAAAGGAGAAAAGAATGTTCACTGCAGCACTACTGATAACAGCAAACACCCAGAAATAAATGACTAGCAACAGAAAGTGGCTAAATAACTATGGAATATTAACATAGTAGTCCATTATGTAGCAATTAAAAGGAATGAACCAAACCTACAGATATACAGATACATTTAAAAAATTTTAATGTTGTTTATAGATGTGTATATATGTAATAAGAGTATAAAAGCAAATATAGAAATGATTAACTACACAGTCAACATAATTATTACCTCATCTCTGGGAAGGAAAGAAGGGAATGAAATCAAGATGTGTACCAAGGAAGGGATTTTCAACTCTACCTGTATTATTTCTTTAAAAAAAAAAAAAAGTGACTAAACCAAGAATCACAAACTGTTAAGACTGGATAAAGTTAGACAACAATAGTACATATGCATTTATCTTATTATTCCTTATTTCTGAAATATTTCACAATACAAAAAGGTACAAATTATATAAGAAATACTGTATACATTATTACTAACAATAACATTCTCTCATATAAATCTACAAGACTGTCTTGTGAACGTTGTCAAAGCTTTAGGAAATGCTTATAATCTATATTTTGGAAGTAATCTGAAAAGTATCTGACATTTCCTAATTCTGGTTTGTTAATTAATGACAAAAAAAGGGTTGACAGAACTACTTTAGTCATTAACACATTTAAAATCATATAAATATTTAATTTCCACTATGCCATCATTAAAGACATTTAATGGTGAAGTAATGAATGATTATTTTCTTCTCTATATTTTCTAACTGTATTACTTACTAGTAGCATTACTTGTATAGCCAGTAATTTTGTGAAGGAAGAAAAGTCAACTTTACATCTTGACTGTTTTTCTTAATTCTCTTAAAAATCTCTTCATTGAAATGTTTTTTTCCTTTTCTACCTTTTCATCTAGTGACTTGAAATTCTTAAGGAAATGAACAATTCTGAGCCATGAAACGGCTGTTAAAATTAAGATTAATATGTACTTCAAAAAAGTTTTTAAAAACTGATGAACTAGAAGACAAGTAATTTTAAACATACTGTAGCATTAAGTAATGATCCATGAAAATCTATGGTTTTCGCACCTACTGCATTCCATATCTTCAGGCCACGGAACACCAAACATCTCCATGAGCTCCGAACACTCACTGTAAGCCCGCTGACACAGCCTACGACAGGGAAGAGTGACACGTCCATATTCCATACAAATAGGAGCATAGAGTGCACAAAGAAATGGCCGAAAATCCCGAGAACAATCCAGATTCACCATTGGGTGGAATGGCTAGGAAAAAGTTAAAATTGAACAATTAGAGAAAGAATTGTATACAACTTAAAACTTCCTATTTAGAATACTACAATATTCTTTTTTTTTTTTTTCATTTTAAAAATTTCTGAAGGAAAGTTTTGGTTTTTGAAACAAAATCCTCTTAGCTATATCCCTAAGGATTCTGAATTGGTTGAGATTGAGATGTGTTTCAGAATCTATATGTATATTTTAATTGTTAGAGGTGATATTAATGAAGAGGCAGGGCTGAGAATTACAATATGATACATATTACATAGAAAAAAAACCAATAAAAGATATATGCCAAATGCTCAAAAAGTGATTACTGCTTGGTGACAGGAATCTAAAAGATTTTAATTTTCTTCTTTTTATGAATTTCAATTTTATTCAACTAACAAGTATCAACAGGAGAGAGCAGACAAATGCTAAAAGAGGAAAGGGAGTGGGAGTGGAGGAAAAGCAGTTATACATAGCAGTAGTTATTTTGGGAGTGTGGGAGAGGGAAAGATCTCTCATATTTGTCTCATATTTTCTTGTTCTTTTACATTAAAAAATTTTTTTTAAATGGGTATCATATGATGTAAACAGAACTAACACTGTAAGCTGATATTAAGGAAACAAAAGGAAAAATTGAGGCTCTAGATATAAAACCATGCTTAAATAATCATTAAAACCACAGGAATAGATCAAACATCCCAATAAATATTCATCTAAGTTTTTCATTATCAAATATTCTTTTCACTTATTCATATAATGGTTTCAGAGTCATTGCTGATTTTGATCTAGTAACAGATATTCTCACCACTAAGCCTTTCTATTAAGAATCAATCAGCTTTTGGGGTGCATGGGTGGCTCAGTGGGTTAAGGCCTCTGCCTTCGGCTCAGGTCATGATCCCAGGGTGCTGGGATCGAGCCCTACATAGGGCTCTCTGCTCAGCAGGGAGCCTGCTTCCCTTCCTCTCTCTGCTTGCTTCTCTGCCTACTTGTGATCTCTGTCTGTCAAATAATAAAATCTTAAAAAAAAAAAAAAAAAAGAATCAATCAGCTTTTACCTTGACACATAATATTTTTCAAAGACCTCCTATACAAGATGCAGTCAGAAAACCAAGAGTCACTTAAAGAAACTGAAGAGTTAACTGTATAATGGATATGGTACCCACCATATAACAATAAATTCTGTGTGAGACCATCATTCCCAAGGATGAAGGAGTCGGTTGTGTTAAACCAATGTTTCCATCATGAACAATTTTAAAATACAGAAAAACAGTTTTAAAACATCTATTTAAAGCTACTGAAGAACTGCTGAAGCAAAAAAACTAGAGGGACCAAGAATACAGAGAGCAGGAAATATGGATATGTGGCCTGATATGCACAGCTGCTTTTCTAAGAAGGCATTTGTTGAATCTTGAAATTGAAGTTGAAGGCAGTTTGTTGAGGCATAAGGTGAGAGGCTAAGATTCAAACTTTGACTAGGCTGGTGCTAGAAACCAGTGCAGTTTTGGTGGTCTTAAGGCTATAGACAAAATTCAAAAAGAAGGAATAAGACATAGGTTTCGAGAAGGGGAAGTGCCAAGGACTGAGTCTGACACAGAGCCAATTTTCCCTTCAAGAAATCAGAAAATTCTGAAGCTGCAGGAGGAAGGAGCTAAGAAGCTAAGCAGAAAGCCTCTCTGAAAGCAGAGTGGAGATTTTGGCAGTTTTATTGTACTAAGGAAACATGGATTAGAGTTCAAGTTCTGACAGAGGAACTGAACATACCAAACTCTCCTAGGTGGAAGCCTCTGAATAGCTACATTCTTGTTGCAGTGACAAATCAAAGGAAGGCAGAGACCTGCCAGCCTCAACTCAGCTCAGTCCCCTAATGGAATTAAGGTGATCCACCACTTACCTGCTAATTAGAAGAAAGGGTGAACCTTCTCTGGAGTAACAGAACATTATCTGGAACCTCACCAACATTTTGTAATGTCTAACACTCAAAAAAAAAATTACTAGGTGTTTCAGGAGACAGGACTATATGGGGTGTCTGGGTGACTCAGCTGGTTAAGCCTTTGGCTCAGGTGATGATCTCAGAGTCCTGGGATCCAGCGCCCCATCAGGCCCTCTGCTCAGCAGGGAGTTTCTTTGTCCCTTTCCTTTGCCCCTCCCCACGCCTTTTGTGTGCAGTCTCTCTCTCCCCCGTCTATCAAATAATTAAAAAAAATCTTTTTTTTTTAAGATTTTATTTATTTATTTGACAGAGAGAGATGACAAGCAGGCAGAGAGGCAGGCAGAGAGAGAGGAGGAAGCAGGCTCCCTGCTGAGCAGAGAGCCCAATGCAGGGCTTGATCCCAGGATCCTGAGATCATGACCTGAGCCGAAGGCA
This sequence comes from Mustela lutreola, assembly GCF_030435805.1. Lineage (NCBI taxonomy): Eukaryota > Metazoa > Chordata > Mammalia > Carnivora > Mustelidae > Mustela > Mustela lutreola. The sequence continues at coordinate 151,730,846 of NC_081290.1, read as the reverse complement.
GTGGCTTAACCCACTGATCCACCCAGGTGCCCCTAAAATCTTTTTTTTAAAAAAAGAGAGAGAAGAGACAGAACCATATGATTAAAACCAAGAAAAAAAATTACAACATTTTGGTGGTCCAGCTATTGACCTTAATATACAAGACTGTATATGTCAAATATGTTCAAGAAAATAAAAATGAAGAATTTCACCAGAAATTGAAATCTATTATGAAAGGAATCAAGTGGAAATTTTATAACTGATATATACAATCTGGAATTAAGAACTCATTAGATTTATCAAAAGACAGAACTGGCAAAATAGAAAACAAGACAATATAAAATATCCAAACAGAAGCATACAGAAGCACGGAGACCAAATAATACTGAAAAATACATTAAAAAAAATTAAGAGACATGTAAAACATGGAAAAGCCTAAGATATGTATAACTAGAATCTTAAAAGGTGGGGAGAAAAAAAAAATGGGCAGAGGCGTTATATAAAAAGATGATGCCTGAGAATTTTCTAAAACTAATTGAAGACAACAATCTACAGATTCAAAATCTTCTATAAACCCCACAAAGGATAAAAATAAGAAAATCACAGTGAGGCAAACGTTAAATTGTTGAAAACTGAAGAAAAGTATCTGAAAAGCAGCCAATGGAAGTGGAAGGAGGAAAAGACAACTTACCTTTAAAAGAGCAACAGTTAACCCTCAGAGCTGACTTTGGAAAATCATAAAACAACAGAATGACTTTTAAAGAGCTAAGGAAAAATAACTGCAAACTTCTAAGTCTATAGCCAGCAAAAATATCCTTCATAAATGAAGGCAAAGTAAAGACATTTTCAGACAGACAAAAAAATGAGAGAAAATCAGTCACCAGCAAACCTGCACTATAAGGAATACTCAAGAGCTTTTCAGACAGAAGAAAGATGATCAAAGATGAAAACTCAAAAGTACTTAAAAATCAACAAAAGGGGTGAAAATGTGGGAAAATATAAATGAATACTCCCTGTACCAATAAAAAGTAATAATGCCTTAAAATACATACAAAATACTGTGTGTGTGTGTGTGTGTGTGTGTGTGTGTGTGTGTGTGTATCTCAATAAGTGACAGAAGAGGACAAAAATTCTGTAAGAATACAGAAAATCTAAACAAGCCAATTATAAATTTGATCTAAGTAACATATTTATGGGTCACTTGGGTAGCTCAGTTGGTTAAGTGACTGCATTTGGCTCAGGTCATGATCCCAGGGTCCGGGAATCAAGCCCCACATTGGGCTCCCTGCTCCGTGAGGAGTCTGCCTCTCCCTCTCCTTCTGCTGCTCTACCTGCTTGTGTCTCTCACTCTCTCTGTCAAATAAATAATTAAAATCTTGTTAAAATAAATAAATAAATAACATATTTATACTCATGATATCCAACAATACCTGGATCCTATTTAACAGACACATGGACTCTTTATTAAAATTAGCCATATTCTAGATCCTAAGGCATGCCACAGCAAACTTCAGAGAATTAAAATCATTCATAGAAGGTTCTATGACTAAAATGTAATTAAGGTATAAACCAATTACAGAAAATGCCCAAACCCAACTGCTTGAAAATCTGGAAATTAGACAACAAACTTCTAAATAACCCATAATCAACAAAGGGAATCATAACAGAGATGTAAGTTATATATATATAATTATATAGGTTATATAATCTATATATAAAAGTAAATAAAGACAATATCAGCAAAAGCTGTACTCAGAGAAAATTTACAATCTGATACACACATAACAGATAATAAGAAAGCCTGAAAACAATCAATGACCTAAGCTCCATCTCAAGAAGCTAGAAAAAGAACGGCTAAACTTAAGGAATGTATAAGGAAAGCGGTAACAAGAAAACAAGCAATTTGAATTACCACTATCAGGAATGAAGAAAATTAATGTAGAAAAATAATGTAGATACCATAAATAATAAACTAGATTTACTAGAAAAATAATGTAGCTACCAAAAGAAATAATTTTGACATGATGAAATGAACAAATACCTTGGGGGAAAAAATCACAATTTACCAAAACTCATAAAATTTTATCTTCTATCTACAAAGATATTTAATCCATTATTAGAAACTATTCCCCTCAAAGAGAACTCTAGACTAAGATGGCTTTACTAGAAAAATATGTCAAACATCAAATCAAGAAGTTCAAGTAATCACACAAAAACTCTTCCTAAAAGGGGGGAAAAAGGAACTTTACCCAATTCATCTAATGAAATCAGCCTAATTTTTATAACAAAACCCAACAGGAACTATCTAAGAAGGAAAATTATTCCTCATGATCATAGATATAAAAATTATATCAATAAATTAATCCAGAATATGTACAAAAGGAGTAATATACCACATAAACTTTTTTTCTAAGAACACTGATTAACATCTGAAAAACCAGTTAATGTAATTAATAGTATTAATAGAAAAAGGGGGGAAAATCACACGATCCACTAATAATAGAGATATAGTAAAAGTATTAAATGAAATGCAACACACATTTATTATGAAAACTACTTGCAGAGTAAGAAGAAATCTCCTCAAATCTTCTGGGAAGTAGATACATCAAACTACAGCAAACCTCATACTTGGTGGTAAACTGGAGAAAGCTTCCCAAAATCAAGGATGAGGCAAAAGTACTTGTCATTACCATCTTATTTAACACTGTATTGAAAGTCCTCAGGAGGGCAGTAAGAAAAGAAAAAGAAATAAAAGGTGAAGACTTGCTTACTCCTTGCCCAGCAACCATCGACCAACTCTGGCCCAGCCAACCTGGTGAATTTCTCTGCCATCCACTAAGCTGCAACTACATCTATAATTAAGGTCTGAGCCTTTATGTCTGGTTGTCCCTTCCGAGATTGTCCCTCTGCCCTAGAGAACCCTGTTGAGCTATTTTGTAAATTCTCTTATACTAGCTTATTAATTCTTTATATTACACTTTCCTTGTATAAATCATTGAGTGCTTCTGTCTTCTAATAGAACCAGACTAATAAAATCTGTTATAAAGAAAATCCAAGATAATCTATAAACCATTAAAATAAATGAATTTACTAACACTGGATAAAAAAATCAATTAAGATAAAAGTTATCTGTATTTCTTCATTCCAGGAATATATTAAAATGAAATTTTAAAATATCACCAATAGAAAAGGAAACTAAGAAAAAATTCCATTTTTAAGAGCATCAAAAAGAAAGCATAGCATCCTATACTTAGGAATAAAGTTAACCAGTGTGGTGCAAGACAGAAAACTATAGAGTATTACTGAAAGAAATTGAAGAAGACCTAATAAATAGACATTCATATTCATGGATTAAATGACAATGTTATTAAGATGGTGATATTCACTAACGTGATCTATAAATTCAATCTAAAAATCCCAATGGCCTTTTTTTGCAAAAATGGGAAAGTTGATCCCAAAATTCACATAGAATTGCAAAGTCTGAACACATCAGAACCACCTTGGGTGGGGGGGAGGAACAAAGTCAGAGTACTCATACTTTCCAATTTCAAAACTTAATACAAAGCTACAGTAATCAAAACAAGTGGTATTAGTGTAAGTTTAAACACGCAAAAGAATAAAGCTGGAGACCCTTGCATTATACCACATACAAAAATTACTTACAAATGGATCAAAGGCCTACACATAAGAGCTAAATCTATACAACTTATAGAAACAGAGGTAAATGTTCATAACCTTGGGTGTGGCAATGTTTTCTTAGATTGGACAACAAAAGCATAAGCACAAAGGAAAAAAAATAGATATATTAGACTTCATCAAAATAGAATGCTTTCACATACCTAAGGACATTATCAGGATAGGAACCAGACAACCCACAAAATGGAAAAAAATATTTATAAAGTATATTCTGGTAAGGGTGGTAAGGGTCTGGTATATAGAATATAAAAAGAAACCCCACAACTCAACAAAAAGACAACCAAATTTATTGAGTGGGCAAAAAAACATGAATAGACATTTCTCCAAAGAAGTTAAGCAATGGCTGATAAACACATGAAAAGATGTTCAATGTCATCAGTCTTTAAGGAAATGCAAATCAAAACCACAATGGGATACTACATTATACCACTAAGATAGATAATCTAAAAAACAGAAAACAGTAAGTGTTGACAAGGATGCAGAGAAATCAGAACCCTCATGTGTTGCTGTGGGAATGTAAAATGATGCAACCATGACAGAAAACAATTTGTCAATTCCTTAAGATGTTAAACATAGATTATCATATGATTAGCAACTCTAATCCTAGGTATGTGCCAAAAGAATCAAGAATGATGTTCAAGGCAAAACTTGTATATGAATTTTCACAGCAAGAGAGCATTGTTCATAATAGCCCACATAGTAAAATAAAGGAAGGAAATAAAAGAAAAATCAATGAAATTAAAACAAAAGCAATAGAGAAAAATTCTTATCTAAGGGCTGGTTCTTTGAAACTACCAATAAAATTGTAAGTTTCTGGCCAAGACTATTAAAGAAAAAGGAAAAACACAAATTACCAATATCAAGAATAGAAGAGGTCACTGAGGTTCTGTAGGCATTAAAAAAACAATAAACAAATATTACAAACAACTCTATGCACATAAACTAGCCATCTTAGATAAAGTAGACCAATTCCTCAAAGGCAGACTACCAAAACTCACCCAAGATGAAACTGATAATCTGAATAGTCCTGTAACTACTAAAGAATTTGAATTTGGGTTTAAAAATCTCCAGAAAAGGGCGCCTGGGTGGCTCAGTGGGTTAAGCCGCTGCCTTCGGCTCAGGTCATGATCTCAGGGTCCTGGGATCGAGTCCCGCATCGGGCTCTCTGCTCAGCAGGGAGCCTGCTTCCTCCTCTCTCTCTGCCTTCTTCTCTGCCTACTTGTGATCTCTCTCTGTCGAATAAATAAATAAAATCTTTAAAAAAAAAAAAAAAAAAATCTCCAGAAAAAGAAATGTCCAAGTCAGATGGTTTCATAGATAAAATCTAACATTTAAAGAATAATTAACATCAATTCTAAACAATCTTTTCAAGAAAATAGCAAAGAAAGGAACACATCCCAACTAATTCTATGAAGTATTAAAACCAAACAAAAATAATACAAAAGAAGAAAACTACAGACCAATATTCCTCATGAACATAAAGTCTTTAACAAAATAGTAACAAAGCCAAATCCAAATATATATTAAAAGCATTATATACCATAACCTATTAGGGTTTGCTTCAGAAATTCCAGGCTAGTTCAATATTCAAAAGTGAATTAATGTAATCCCATATTACCAGGCTAACAGAAAAATCACATTATCATACCAAATGATGCAGAGAAAGCACTTATGAGTTTACGTTTTCAATGAACTAGAAATAGAGGGTAACTTCCTCAATTTGATAAAGAGCATCTACAAATACCCTACAGCCATCATAATTAATGGTGAAACATGGATGCTTACCCCTAAGATTGGAAATAAGGGAAGGGTATCTGCTCTTACCACTCTTATTCAACATGGTACTGGAAATCCTGCCCACGCAATAAAGCAAGAAAAGAAAATAAAAGGTGTTCACTGGAAAAAGAAATAAAACTATTCCTGCGGTGCCTGGGTGGCTTAGTGGGTTAAAGCCTCTGCCTTTGGCTCAGGTCATGATCCCAGAGTCCTGGGATCAAGCCTCGCATCGCATCAGGCTCTCCGCTCAGCAGGGAGCCTGCTTCCTTCTCTCTCTCTGCCTGCCTCTCTGCCTACTTGTGATCTCTGTCTGTCAAATAAATTAATGGAATCTTAAAAAAAAAAAGATCTAAAAAAAAAGAAATAAAACTGTTCCGATTTGCAGTTAACACTACTGTCTACATAGAAAATCCCAAGACATCTACAAAGAACACCTCCTTGAATTAGTGAGTTCAGAAGACTGCAGGATGTAAGAAAAACATACCAAAAAAACCTAACTCTATTTCTTTGAAAAATAAATAAAAAGATTTGTCCATTTTGAAAGAAAGAGGGAAAAAAAGCATGCATAAGATAGGGGGAGACACAGAAGGAAAGAATCCCAAGCAGACTTCCTGCTGAGTGCAGCATCAATCCCCCATAACCCAGAGATCATCACTCGAGCAAAAATCAAGAGCCGGATGTTTAACTGAGCCACACAGGCACCCCAACTCTATTTCTTCCCCTCCAAAATATATTAATTAACTAATTATTTATTTATTGTGAAAGAAACGGAGAGAGCAGGAGGAGGGTCAGAAGGAAGGGGAGAAGCAGACTCCCCACTGAGCACAGAGCTCCATGCAGGGCTCAATCTCAGGACCCTGAAATCACAATCTGAGCTGAAGTCAGATGTTCAAATAACTGAGCCATCCAGGTGCCACAGCCTAACTCTACTATATAAAACTGTGTTCTATTTATAAAGAGCACATGAAAACTAGAACAATATACTTATAACCACTGAAAAAAAGAGAAAAAAGAAATACCTGGGGGTAAATTCAACAAAACATGTACAGGACTCAAATGCAGAAAACTATAAATGATGATGGAATAAATCAAGGAATATAAATAAATTAACAGATTCACAATGTTTTAGTTTGCTAGAGTTGCTATAACAAAGTACCATAAACTGAGTGGCTTAACCAACAGAAATTCCCTGCCTCACATTTCTGGAAGCTAGAAATCTGAGATCAAGATGTTGGCAGAACCATGTTTCTCAGAAGGTGCAAGAGAAGGATCTGCTCCTGCTCTCTCTCCTAGCTTCTGGTAGTTCCTTGGATTGTGACAGCATAAATCTGATCTTCACTGCATCCTCTCTATACCTGTTCACATCATCTTCCTTCTACTGTGTGTCTGTCTGTGTCTAAATTTCCCTTTTCTAAGGGAATTCAGTCATACCGAATTAGGGCCTCTCCCTACTTCAGTATAACCTTATCTTAACTAATTACATTTGAAATTATCTTATTTCCAAATAAGGTCACATTTTGAGGTACTGGGTGTTAGAACTCCAACACAGACATTTTAGGAGGACTCAATTCAAGGCAACCAAATTTACTGAATGGGTTGAAGATTCAACATTAAAAATGCCAATTCTCCCCCAGATGATTTCCAGATTTAATGAAATTTCTAACAAAAAGCAGCATATCCATCCCAGCCAGGTGGGATTTCTCCCTGGGATGCAAGGGTGGTTCGACATTTGCAAAGCAATCAATGTGAGAGAACACATAAATACGAGAAAGGCAAGAACCACATGGTCCTCTCAACTGATGCAGAAAAAGCATTAGACAAAATTCAGCATCCTTCCCTGATTAAAACTCTTCAGAGTATAGGGATAGAGGGAACATTCCTCAATTTCATAAAATCAATCTATGAAAAACCCACAGCAAATATCATTCTCAATGAGGAAAAGCTGAGAGCCTTTCCCTTAAGATCGAGAACATGATACAGATGCCTACTCTCGCCACTATTGCTCAACATAGTACTAACAACACAGTACTAGCAATCAGACAATAAAAAGAAATAAAAGGTATTCAAACTGGCAAAGAAGTCAAACTCTCCCTCGTCACAGATGACATGATACTTTATGTGAAAAACCCAAAAGACTCCAACCTCAAATTACTAGAACTCATACAGCAATTCAGTAATGTGGCAAGATAACAGAAATAAGTTGCTTTCTTATACACTAACAATGTAACTGTAGAAAGAGAAATTAAGAGAATCAATTCCATTTACAATAGCACCAAAAGTTGTTAAGATACCTTGGAATAAACCTAACCAAAGAGGTAAAAGATCTATACTCTAGGTATTATAGAACACTCATGAAAGAAATTGAAGAAGTCATAAAAAGATGGGAAAACGGGACACCTGGGTGGCTCAGTGGGTTAAGCAGCTGCCAGCTCAGGTCATGATCCCAGCGTCCTGGGATCGAGTCTCACATCGGGCTCCTTGCTCAGAGGGGAGCCTGCTTCTCCCTCTGCCTCTGCCTGCCATTCTGTCTGCCTGTGCTCGCTCCCCACCCCCTGCTCTGATAAATAAATAAAATCTTAAAAAAAAAAAAAAAAAAGATGGGAAAACATGCCATGCTCATGGATTGTTAAGAATAAACATTGTTAAAATGTCTATGCTGCCCAGAGCAATCCACACTTTCAACACTATTCCCATCAAAATACTAATGGCATTTTTCAAACTGCTAGAACAAACAAGCCTAAAATGTGTATGGAACCAGAAGAATGAAAACTCAACCACTCTCTCACACCATACACAAAGACAAACTCAAAATGGATAAAAGACCTTAATGTGAGACAGGAATCCATCAAAACCCTAGAGGAGAACATAGGCAGTAACATCTTCAATTTCTTGCAAGACACAAAAGCAAAAATGAAGTTTTGGGACTTCATCAAGATAAAACAAAACAAAAGCAAAATGGGAAATAAAAGCAAAAACGAAAACTTTTGGAACTTCCTCAAGATAAAAAGCTCTGCACAGCAAAGGGACAGTCAACAAAACAAAGAGGGAACACACAGAATGGGAGAAGATATTTGCAGGTGACACTACAAAGCACTGATATCCAAGATCTATAAAGCACTTCTCAAACTCAACACTCAAAAAACAAATTATCAAGTTAAAAAATGGGCAGAAGACATGAACAAACACTTCTCCAAAGAACGCATACAAATAGCTAACAGATAATGAAAAAATGTTCATCATCATTAGCCATCAGGGAAATTCGAACTACTGAGATACCACCTAACACCACTTAGAACAGCAAATATTGACAAGGCAAAAAACAACAAATGTTGGAGAGGTTGTGGGGAAAGGAGAACCCTTTTACTGTTGGTAGGAGTGCAAGTTGGTACAGCCACTTTGGAAAACACTGTGGATGTTTCTCAAAAAATTAAAAATAAAATTACTCTATGACCCAGCAATTGCACTACTGGGTATTTACCCCCAAAGATACAGGTGTAGTGACAAAAAGGGCCGTATGCACCCCAATGTTCATAGCAGCAATGTCCACAATAGCCAAACTGTGGAAAAAGCCAAGATGGCTTTCAACAGATCAATGGATAAAGACAATGTGGTTCATATATCTAAAGGAATATTAACAGCCTTCAGAAAGGCTTGAATACCCAACTTTGCATCAACATGGATGGGACTGGAGGATATTATGCTGAGTGAAATAAGTCAAGCAGAGAAAGTCCATTATCATATGGTTTCACTTATTTGTGGAACATAAGAAATAGTATGGAGGACATTAGGAGAAGGAAGGGGAAAATGAAGGAAGGGGGTATGGGAGAGGGAGACGAACCATGAGAGGCTATGGACTCTGAGAAACAAACTAAGGGTTTTAGAGGGGAGAGGGGTGGGGGGATGCATTAGTCCAGTGACGAGTATTAAAGAGGGCAGGTACTGCACAGAGCACTGGGTGTTATATGGAAACAATGAATCACAGAACACTATATCAAAAACTAATGATGTGGGGTGCCTGGGTGGCTCAGTGGGTTAAGCCTCTGCCTTCTGCTCAGGTCATGATCTCACGGTCCTGGGATGGAGCCCCACATCAGGATCTCTGCTCAGCAGGGAACCTGTTTCTCCCTCTCTCTCTCTGCCTGCCTCTCTGCCTATTTGTGATCTCTCTCTCTCTCTGTCAAACAAATAAATAAAATCTTTAAAAAAACACAAAAAAAACAATGATGTACTGTATGGTGACTAACATAACATAAAACAAAACAAAATGTACCTTTACTTTTAGTAGATAAAGATGAGTTTATTCTAAATTATATTTAAAAACAAAATAGATTTTGAAAAAAAATTGGGAAGAATCATGCCAGCCAATTTTAAGACTTACTATATAGCTAACAGTAATCAAGACAGTGTGGTATCAGTGGAGAGATAGATACAAAAGATCAATAGAACATAATAAAAAAGGGGCACCTGGGTGGCCCTTGGTTTAGTTAAGCATCTGCCTTCATTTGGTTAAGCATCTGTCTTCAGCTCAGGTCATGATCCCAGGGTCCTGGGATTGAGCCCTGCATTGGGCTCCCTGCTCAGTGGGGAGCTGCTTCTCTCCCCCTACCCCCTGTTTGGTCTATCTCTGTCAAATAAATAAATAAAATCTTTAAAAGAAAAAAAAAGAATATAAGAGAGAACCCAGAATTAAACCATACAAGGATTGACAATTAATTTTTGAGAAAGGAGCAAAAGCAATTCAATGGTGAAAGGACAGTTTTTTTAACAAATGGTGCTGGAGGTAGTAGATATTTATAGACAAGAAAATGAACCATACCTTATACAGATTACCTCAAAAGGGATGCATGGATTTAAATGCAAAACATAAAAGCTATAAAACTTAAAACAAACAAAGAAAAAATCTTCCAGACCAAGAGTTAGGTGAAGAATTCTTATACCAAAAGGACAATCCATAAAAGATAAATTAAAAAAAAGGTAAACTGGACTTCATTAAAATTTAAAACTTCTCTTCTCTTAAAGACCTTATTAAAAGGATGTAAAAACATACTTTAGACTAGGATAAACTATTTGTAAACCATATATCCAACAACATATTTTTATCTAGACTATATGTAGAAGTCTCAAAACTCAAAAATAAGAATTCATGCAATATGAACAAAAGACATAAACAGAAATTTTACCAAAAAGGATATATGAATGGCAAATTGAGTACATGAAAAGACATTCATTATCATTAACCATGAGGGAAATGTAAATTAAAACTGCATGAAGTACCACTATACACATTTTAGAAAAATTGAAATAAAAAATTATGACTATACCAAATGGTAGTAAGAATATAGGAAAAGTAAATCTCTCATGTGTTGCTGGTGAGAATATAAAATGATACAACCACCATGGAAAATAGTTTAGCAGTTTCTTAAAATTCCAAACATATGCTTCTCATATGATCCAGCAATCACCTTCTGGGCATTTATTCCCCCAAAATAAAAATTTATGTCTGCACAAAAACCTGTACATGAATGGTTATAACAGCTTTATTTATAATAGCAAAGATCTGAAACAACCCAAATGTTCTTCAATGGGTGGTTGATTAAACAAATTGTGGTACAGCTGGATAACAAAATATTCAGAAATTAAAAATAATAACTATTGATACACAGAACTTGTATGGATCTCAAATGATTATTATGCTAAATGAAAAAAATCTCAAAAGATTACACAATGTATGATTCCATTTATATAACATTCTGAAATGATAAAATTACAGATAAGAGAACAAAGTAGTGGCTGTTCAGGATTGGGAAAAAGGCGGAGGGAGAAAGGAAGCACAAGAGAGTTCCTTAGTGGTTCCTTTGTGTTTCCTTTGAAAACAGTTCTTTAACTGTAGCACTGGCTACACAAATCTACATATGTGGTAAAATTGCAAAAACTAGGAGCACATGGTTGGCTCAGACCACGGAGCATGCCTCTTGATCTAGGTGTTGTGAGCGGAAGCCCTACCTTGGGCACAGAGCTTATTTAAAAACAAAAACAAAAAAACCCTGCAAAGACTACATACACGGACACATGCATATACACACACAAAAATGAGTACATTTAAAAGTTAGTGAAATATCATAAGGTCTATAGATAGCATCAAGGTTAAATTCTAGTTTTTATGCTGTATGACAATTATATAATGTACAAAGACTGGGGCTGGGAGGGGGCAGGGACTAGGTAGGGTACACAGAATTTCTTTGTACTCTTTTTCCAATTTCCCATGAGTCTATAATTACTTTAAAATTAAAAGTTAAAAACGTTATTACATTCACATATTGATGACATGTACATGCATCATACCTATGAGCATTTGTACGTCTTTATTTTCATGTATGCCTTAAGTCTCAAAACTTGCTTGGTACTTAGAACACATAAAATATCAACCAATCTGATATTGTTATGTTACTATGTTAGTAAAACCTTCATCTGTGTATTATAGATGAATTATAAAATTGATTTGATTATTTTGTACAGTCAACAATGAGCCTAAAGCTACAAGTTTATGCTCCTGCCACTTATTAGCTGTAGGTACCCTGTACTGTGCATCTCAGCTAACATTCACTGGCACTAAAGGGATAGGCAGCTAAGTGCCTTATACATATTATCTCATTTATTTAATTAATTTATTTATTTGTTTGTTTATTTGTTTATTTAACAGACAGAGATCACAACTAGGCAGAGAGGCAGACACAGAGAGAGAGAGGAGGAAGCATGCTCCCTGCATAGCAGAGAGCCCGCTGTGGGCCTCGATCCCAGGACCCTGGGATCATGACCTCAGCCGAAGGCAGAGGCCTTAACCCACTGAGCCACCCAGTTGCCCACAGATTATCTCATTTAATCCTCCTGATAATTATTAATCACATTTTATAATACATATGAGGAAAATGAGACATTAAAATTAAGTAACTTGCCCAAGATCACAGAGATACAAAGACAGACCCAAGAGTCAAGACCCTGGCATTCCTATCTAGAGCCCTTGAACTTAACCAATTTATTCCACATAACCTCTCTAAACTTCAGTTCTCTCCTCTGTAAAATGGTCTTAATAACATATAAATAATAGTTTATGAAATAGCACACAGAACCCAGTAAAAGCTTAGAAGGCGATCAGAGAAGAGTTGCAAGTTAACAGAGCTATTGCAGTCCCACATGGTGGGCCTAAAGAACCCTGCTGAATTTGAATGCCCTGTTCTCAACAACTGAAAGTCAACTGGAATGATGTTATTAAAAAGCAAAGCAAAGCACAGATGCACATTATGCTGGGTGAAGGAAACCAGACATAAAAACATAGATATTGTATGATTACATTTATATGAAACTCTAGAAAATGAAAACTAATCCACAGTGACAGAAAACAGATCAGTAGTTGCTTGGAGCAGGGCGTGAAGGGGGGGTAGACTACAAAGGCACACAAGGAAGCTTTTGAGGTAATGGAAATGTTCTATATTTTGTGTTGATGGTTTCACAGCATACACATGTGTCAAAACACCAAACATTTTAAATGGGTCCAAGTTTGTACACTAATTACCTCAATAAATGAGTTATATAAAAACAGAAATATTAATATTACTATTTTTCAAATGAGCAAATCACCTTGGTTTTAACTCATTGGAGTTAAACTCAGCAAAATCAAAATGAAAAGAGGTAGCCTGAATACTGTAAAGTTGAGAATATATTGGATAATACTATTAAAGCTCTAAATTGTTAAATTGTTTTTCTAACAATTTAACTGTTAAATTTTTTGAAGATTCCTACTGCGTACCTCCTTAAACAGTAATGCTTTTTGTTGACTAAATCAACCAGGGTATAGGAAGTTTACAAACTGAAAAGTAACTTTCTAAAATTAAATTTCTGGTTTCTACAACAAAGGTGCACTACATGGAACCTTCCATTCTTTGTTCAAATTCAAATCAACCAAGCCTTTGTGCTCCCATTCTCTTTCTTCTTTCAAATTTCCATTCCTGTTACCATAGGAACCTGCTAGCTGACAAGCCTTCAAGCACAGCAACAGCCCAAGCTTAGCAAGGGGTATGAAAAGGGGACACAGTCAAAGGCCAAAATTTGACTCATGAGAATCAGAATTCCAATCTTTGTCACTCTACAAAGGGTCTGGTAACCATAGAAACTGTATCCTACTGCGTTTGGGAATATTATGACTAAATTCACTAAACGTGAAACCAACAGTGGAATGGCCTTGGAAATTCAAAATATGGTATTCATTATATTTCAGATCCAAAACAGAATAAGAAGTTATTCAAAAACAACTTTTTAGAATAATTCCATGTGATTTAAAATAAGATCCTTTAAAAACTCCTTTTCTGTAAAAATAAATTCTCAGTAACTTCTAAAGCTTTAAGAATTATTTTGTATTTAAAAATTCTAGGTTTGAAAAACACCTTTAATCCTACAATTATTCTTCTACAGATCTTAATTTTAAAAAATGTCTTGAGATAGGGTACTAAACACTTTCTAACAATATTTCAGTAAGGTGATTTACAGAAATTTGCCATTATGAGATGAACATGTTTATCTTCTTAAGTCAAAGGGGAATTCCCAGAGAAGCGATAAAACTTGACTTTTAAGGAAGTTTTAATATTTTTCAAATATCATCAATAGTTCTAAACTATGATCTTTCTCAAAAGATAAAACCTTACAAACAAAATTCTACCACACTTCATAATTTAATTGAAAATAAGTACTTTAAAGGTATTCCTTTAAAGTGATTTGTCACATAAGAAAATGAAAAAAAAAAATTTTAAAGTTTTTTTTTTCAACTCAGAAATAACTAAATGCTATTAATTCCCCATTGCTTATATGTACATTTTTCAATTTAGAAGATTCTTAATTCCGGACTGGTTTCCCTGTCACACAATAGACTTCTCAAGCTACTTCATTAGACTGTTGTTTGCTTTGATAAAACCACATTAAGAGTAAACCCAAACAAAAGACAATAAGGGAAGTAAATCTGATAGGGCATGTAACCTGATGATACAAACCATGAATTGCAATCAAATTTCATTTTCTAAAAAGCCTACCAAGAAAATGTTAATTATTACTACATAGGAGTATATTACACTATTCTCTTACAAAAGACAACAACAACAAAACTTTCAAGGCCCATTCAAATACTGTCTACAATTGATCCCTTTCGCAGAAGATCCTTCCTTCTCTCTTTTGAATCCTTTCTTGTGGCATTTACCAAGTTCTTCCTTGTGTTTCAGTCATTGAACCAAAATATATTTAATAAATACTAATTCTTGGGTACTGTAACTGAGAACTAAACACAAAGAGTGGTTGGGATTATTAAAAATCAAGTTCCTGCACTAACCATTTAACTATTTTAAAAGCATGTGTTTCTTATAGAAAAATTTAAAAATATTAAATAAGACACAGGAAACATAAATTGTGCTAATTCAGGAAAACCACTGTTGGCCTTGGTGAAAATCCTTCCAGATCACTTACTCCGCATAAACACACACACATGTATTTTTTAACAAAAACAGGGTGATACCATATATAATGTTATCCACTCCTTTTTTTTCCTATTTAATAATGTATCAAGTATAGCCATTAGAATTTTGACAAAGATCAAGAAGAGACTATTTAATGCAGAAGGAACATTAGAGCCCTAGAGATGGGAAAGACAGGTTGCTCTGTTCTTTTACAACATTTAAAAGTACAAACACATGATGCCTGCCTAAAGCTCTGAGTCACTTTGATTTACTCCCCAACCCTCAAAAGGCAAAGTAAAATACCAGTGTTCATAGTTATATGGTGCCCTTGGAACTGGGATTACCATCCCCATCAAGCACACTTCTATTTACAGCCGAAGGAAATTAACTGCTTAGGTATAATATAAACATGATCAAGACTACTCTCACCTCTTAAGGGACTTAAATTTGTTAATTAATACAAACATTTTTATTTTCTAGTAATTTAGCAGTTCCTATGTGTGAGGCACTTGTTGGATTTGGGGCATACAAAAATGAGTAAGGACAAGCCTTGATTTCAAAAGGAAAAGACTAAAAACAACCCAAAAGTCCATCAATAGGAATTGAGTGAAAAAAAAAAAAAGAAAAAAAAAAGTAAGGGCAATTTAACACCCACTAGGATGACTATTAAAAAAAAAGAAAAAGAAAAACAAACCCAGAAAATAACAAGTGTTGACAAGGATGTGGAGAAATTGGAACATTTGTGGCACTGCTGATAGGAATGTAAAATGGAGCAGTTGCTATGGCAAACAGTAAGGTGGTTCCTCAAAAAATTAAACACAGAATTATCGTATGTCCCAGCAATTCCACTTCTGGGTATATATATCCCCCAAAATTGAAAGCAGGAACTTAAACACCCATGTTCATAGCAGCGTTATTCATAATAGCCCAAAAGGTAGGAGCAACACAAGTGTTTGATGGATGAGTGGATAAACAAAGTGTGGTATACACATAGAACGGAATATTATTTGGATTTAAACAGGAAGGAAATTCTGGCATATGCTACAAGGATAAACCCTGAAGACGTTATGTTGTTGTTTTAAAGATTTTATTTATTTATTTGACAGAGAGAGAGAGAGAGCCAGAGCGGGAACACAAGCAGGGGAAGTGGGAGAAGGAGAAACAGGCTTCCTGCTAAGCAGGGAGCCGCATGTGGGACTCAATCCCAAAACCCTGGGATCATGACCTAAGCGAAGGCGCTTAACGACTGAGCCACCCACGCGCCCCTTGAAGACATGATGTTAAGTGAAATAAGCTAATCACAAAAGGACAAATATCATGATACCTTTTATATTAGGTACCAAGAATAGTTAAATTCAGAGAGAAGAAAGAATGTGGTTGCCGGGGGCTTGAAGGAAGGTAGTATGGGGAGTTACTGTTTACTTGGTAGAGTTTTAGTTTTGTTAGATTAAAAAGTGCTAGAGATGAATAGTGGTGATGACTGCATAACGAGATGAATATACTTAATGCCATTGAACCTAAAAGGGTTGGAATGATGAAGTTTGTATGTATTTTGCCAATTCTAAAAGAATTTTTTAATGAGCAATACCTATAAATACTACTATGGAATATCTATGATAAATTGTTAAAGGAAAACAAAAAAAACAAATAGTATGACACTATACCAAAGAAAGTTGAAAAAATATACATGGACAGACATTACATAAACATTTTATATAAATATTATATTGCATTTACAACTTTTTAATGGAAGAATAAACAAAAACCTTTATATGACTATGTTTAAGAGGAAGGAAAGAAAAAGGTAGAAGGGGAAGGGCCAGAAACTAGACTTCTCTGAATGTATCTTGTTCTATGTATAAAGTTTCAAAACAATTAATTAGAAAGAAAGAAACTTAAACCAAAAAAATTTTTTAAAGTCATTCCTCAAAAAATGAAACATATGAATCTAAATAAGTATTGAGTTTAACCACACAGAGAAGTATTTAACTTTAAAATACAGTAATTTTACTATATGTCTGTGGTGAGTTACACCCCTAAGGACAAAAAGAAGTATAAAAAAAAATGAAACTCCTTTCAGTAATCATATTGTTAGTAATAATGCTAATATTCTTAAATTCTATAATGTATATGTACATAAAGCTTTAGTATTAGAAAAAAGAGAAACAAGATTTTTAAATGTTAAATAAAAATTTTGCACTATTATTTGAATTGAAAGTATCGGTAAAAACTCATGATGTACTTTCTTTAAAAAAAAAAAAGTGTTTCCTAGCTTTGTCCACAAATAGGCCTAAAAATGACTAACCTAGGATCAATAGGCTTAGAACCCAAATAGTGGTCTCTAAATATCATTTCCAACTAAAAGGAACCAGTGCACTCTAAAGAAATCTCTGATTCAAACTTCAAGAATTTTAAGAAAATTCAGATTTTTAAGAAAAGAGTTTCTTTGGATCATACCAAAAAGCAAAGAAGCCATGACAGACTACTAGGGTAGTGTCAAAAACCAGGAGCTACCTTGAAGAGGCTCCCACTACCAAAGACAATGCTATTAGAGTGCCAGTAGGAAGAACAGTAACTGCAATGGATTGAAACACATCAAATATGTTAAATCCATGAGTTTATAATGATACTTTGGGGAAAAAAAAAAAGACTTCATTGATCACCTTTGAAGCATGCCTGGGAATCAACTCATTATCTTAAAAACTAATAAATACTGGAGAATGATCAAGAATTTATCCTGTCTTTCTTATATAAACTGTATAGGAGAGTAACTTTGTAGCCTAACAGTCAATAAGAAGTTGTTTCTGTTTATAAAGCATTCCAGCCCAGCTGAGAAATGAAGAATGACAGAATTAGAGTATCACCATTTTGCAAAATTTTAATGAAATTAACAATCTAGGAGAGGATCATGAATGGCTGCCAAAATTATAAAGAGTGACAACCAGATATTATGTGCCTAAGAAGTTTTCTTAAAAAAAAATCAAAAAAGGAGACAGAGGAACTTGGTAAACAAAACCACAGGGATGCAATCAGCAAAATAAAGACTATGGGAAACTCTACAGGGCAAACATATTGTAAGAGAAAAAGGAGAGAGGAAAGGGAAGAAGAAATTATATAATAAAAAACACTTAAGAGACATAACAGTTGAATGCAATATATGAATCCTGATTTGAAAAGCCACTATAAAAAAAACTGAAATAATCAGAGTAATTTGAATTTACTAGAGAGTTGATGATATGGAGGAAGTGATAAAGATATGGTGCTTATATATTTTGAAAGAGTTTTACTTTTTAGAGGTAAATACAGAAATATTTATAGATGAAATTATGGTGTTTGAGATTTGCTTCAAAGTAACCCAGTTGGATTCGTAGTCATAAATGAAACAAAACTAGCTGTGAGTTGGGGCGCCTGGGTGGCTCAGTGGGTTAAGCCGCTGCCTTCGGCTCAGGTCATGATCTCAGTGTCCTGGGATCGAGCCCCGCGTCGGGCTCTCTGCTTGGCAGGGAGCCTGCTTCCCTCTCTCTCTGCCTGCCTCTCCATCTACTTGTGATTTCTCTCTGTAAAATAAATAAATAAAATCTTTAAAAAAAAAAAAAAAAAAAAACTAGCTGTGAGTTGATAATTTTTGAAGCTGGATGATGGGTAATTGGTATATGGTATCCATTATACTATCTTATCTATATTTCTATAAAATTGAAATTATCTACAATAAAAGTTTTTTTTTTAAAGTCACAGTTTGAGTTTGGATAACATGAAGACTGGTTCAAACATGCTTTGCTCTTAATGAATCATAAAAGATACCAGCATTTTCAGCTTTTAGGTTCTGTGTTTCTTGTAGGATGTATCTCACTGCCAGCTTTCCCATACAACAGAAAATCTTTAATGAGGATGACAAAAGGAAACAAGAAATGGAGGCAAACATAAACAATCCCAAGAGTTTTTTCCTCTGATTATTCTTTAGCGGTCTGGTTTCTTTAAAAAACAAAAAAAAGTAGGGAAGCCTGGGTGGCTAAGTCAGTTTACTCTTTTTTTTTTAATTAAAAATTTTTTTAATAAACATATAATGTTCTTTTATCCCCAGGGGTACAGGTCTGTGAATCGCCAGGTTTACACATTTCACAGCACTCATCATAGCATATACCTTCCCCAAAGTCCATATCCCCACCCACCTCTCCCGTACCTCCTCCCCTCCAGCAACCCTCTGTTTTTTGAGATCAAGTCTTTTACGGTTTTTCTCCCACCTGATCCCATCTTCTTTCATTTTTTTTCTTTTCCTACCCCTCAAACCCCCCACATTGTGTCTCCACTTCCTCATATCAGGGAGATCATATGATAGTTGTCTTTCTCCGACTGATTTATTTCGCGAAGCATAATATCCTCTAGTTCCATCCACGTTGTCGCAAATGGCAAGATTTCATTTCTTTTGATGGCAGCATAGTATTCCATTGTGTATATATACCACATCTTCTTTATCCATTCATTTGTTGATGGACATCTAGGTTCTTTCCATAGTTTGGCTATTGTGGACATTGCTGCTATAAACATTTGGGTGCACGTGCCCCTTCGGAGCACGTTTGTATCTTTAGGATATATACCCAGTAGTGCAATCCCTGGGTCATAGGGTAGCTCTATTTTCAGTTTTTTGAGGAACCTCCACACTGTTTTCCAGAGTGGTTGCACCAGCTTGCATTCCCTAGGTGTCTTACTCTTGATTTCAGCTCAAGTCATGATCTCAGGGTAACAGGATCAAGCTCCGAATCAGGGACTACACTGGGCATGGAGCCTGCTTAAGATTCTCTCTACCACCCCCACATCTGACTTGAGTGTGTGGGTTCCCTCTCTCTCATTCTTTAAAAAGAAAAGAGTAGACAAGTGATCCATATTGTAAAGAGATGAATGCTTGTTCCACACACTAACTGAAGTTAATCAGGGTGATAGGCGATAAGGACTACTGCTTTGCATTCACACAGCACTTTAACTTTTCAGTTTTTACATATACATACCACTTACATTATTTGACCTTTTTTTTTTTAAAGATTTTATTTATTTATTTGTCAGAGACAGAGAGAGAGAGCACAAGCAGGGGGAGTGGTAGGCAGAAGGAGAAGAGGGAGGGAGAAACAGAGGGAAAAGAAGCCTCCCCATTGAACGAGGAGCCCGATGTGGGACTCAATCCCAAGACCTTGGGATCATGACCTGAGCCAAAGGCAGATACTTAATCAACTGAGCCACCTAGGCATCCCATATCATTTGATCTTAACAACCTTATAAAATGGACAGTGAAAGACATTCACTTCCTAGAGGAAACCAACATAAAGAAGTTATAAAACTAGTTAGCAGCAAAATACAAAATTTCCTATCCCCATTTCACTAAACTGTGTCCTTCCTATCCAACTGTATTTAATTATCCAGTATACAGGGAAAGACAGTTCAGATCTCTTTCATTACCATTGCAGTCATAAATACCTGATAATGTGTGGTTGGTAAAGGTAGTTACTAACAATTTGTTGACAATTTGTTGTCCATGCTGGACAGCTCCCAAAAATTTACTTAGAAATTTGGATAGCTCAAAATGGTTTAGGAAACTCAGGAATGAGAAGTTTTATTTTGTT
The DNA here is from genome assembly GCF_030435805.1 of Mustela lutreola. Lineage (NCBI taxonomy): Eukaryota > Metazoa > Chordata > Mammalia > Carnivora > Mustelidae > Mustela > Mustela lutreola. The sequence goes on along the minus strand of NC_081290.1, from coordinate 151,710,289 downwards.
TTATTTTTTCCCTATCAAAAACCATTGGCAGGGGAAAAGATACCAAGTTAAGAACTCATAAAAATTTAGTGTGTATGTTTGTGTATAGATGAGTATGTTTTTGAAGGGAGAAAAAGAGAAATAATAAACACATTAGAAAAGATCTTTTCTTTTCCAACTTAATGACTTGAAACTTAACCCATTTATTTAAACATGTTCCAATTTCAATGAAAGTATAAAGAATCTTACACCTACAATGAAAGAACAGCCAACTGACTGACTGTGAATAATCATATTTGAAATAACCCAGATTTTGTATTTTCTCTCATCTGTGGTATCCTAGCTCACTATCATGTACTATTCTCTTCTGGGCACTCATTATGATTCACCAGATCAGTACAGGAATGAACCCAAAGCAGACTTGAAACATGGGAAAGCAGAATGATGCTAGCCCTAAGAAACTATCTTTCAACTCACCCTGTCCCACAGTGAACACTCAAAAATGTTCTTCAATTTGCTCCAACTACTTGCTCCTGGTAAAAGTTGACAGATACACTTTAAGATCAGAGATAAAGGGTGTCATCAGCAGATTCAAGTCCTTGTAAGGACCCAAGAATCCTCACTTCCATCTGGAAGGATGGAAACTGCTGAGTTTCCTGCCCTTTGCTATTACAGAAACTTTATACTCAAACTGACAATTCTGTCAGTGGCATCAGTGTCTTGATATGACAACCATGCAGCATTGTTTGCTTCAAAGAACTAGAGCTTTCTCTCAGAAAATATTGCCCACCTAGGTGCTCTCTCCTAATGTGTGGAATTTAAACAGAAGCAACCTTATTGCCAATAAAAGATCTAGACTACACATGCAACTCTAAGAGGAGGGTAGTGATAGCTTACTATGCCATTATTTTGAATGTCCCAAGAGCATACACCTAGGAATGCAAGTTCACTTGGAACAAATACATTATCTTTCTAGTACTTTCTCTTTAGGATCATTTAGAAATGGTAGTTGGAATAGAATCATCTGAAGTTAACCTACTGTGTGCCATACACTTTGCTAGCTACTTTATAAGTTTAATCCTAACAGGCCTTCGAGGTTTTTTGTTATTTACTGCCTTTTCACAAATGAAACCAAGGCTAAGGAAATTGTTAAGTGACTTGCTCAAAGTTCAAAGCTACTACGAAGCAGAGATAAAAGAACCCAAATCAGTTCAAATATCTTGGTAACTTGCTTCTTAGTACCCTATTTGCTTTCTAAAGGAGTTATACTGACATAATGATACTAAAAACAAAGGTATTCCTACTTCAATTGTTTTGTAAGAGAATTGATGGGTTCAATACACAGTAAGGACTACTATGTCCAGAACCAAATTAATGTATTAAACCAATATCCATTTTTGTATCCTAATCTGATAGTCTATACCAAATCTCTTTACCAGTTAGACCTTATATAGTTAGAAGAGCAGAAAATGTTTTGTTCAACCGCTCTAGTAGTCTGGAATATATAAGATACCTTTCACATTTCAAAATCTATAATCATCTTTCTACAAATTTTCCCAGATACATTTATGTTAGTTTACTTGGAAGTAATGAATCTTTGGTTTTTGCCATAAAATGAAGCATTCTAAAACATATAGGCTTCAATGTGCTGAAAGCACTGTAACAATAGATTACAGACTAAACTACAAAACATTATCGTATAATTATTAGCTCCACTTTACAAGCAAAGAAACTATGGTAAGAAAGTTCACATAACTTGCCTAAAGTAATACAGCTAGAAAGTGGTAAAGCTAGAATTCAAACCCAGGTTTGTATAACTCCAAAGCCTATGCTTCCTATTGTCACCACCTGCTGCCTCCTAGCTCCTATCTGGTAAACATATTATCCTTGTTCACAATTCTAAAACCTCTGTAGAAATGCATGCACACTTAATTAAACCTATTGTTCACTATAGCCATTAATTTGTCATAGTTTCTAAAGTAAAATAATTAAAAAGTTACCTGAAAAATTACCATTAGAAAAATTCAGGTAAGACAACACATTTTTGCAAAGTTGGGAGAGGTCAAGGGCAGAAAATTTATACCACCAAACCTTTTTTGTTTACCAGGAGTTATAATTCTTAAATTGATGTGATGGTAAAGCCAAAAATTTTTTTTTAAATTTTAAGAATATTCAAATACCATAAACCCCCAGCCTAAAGGCTGAACAAAGAACTTACTTTACAAGATCACCTTCCCGTCAATAAGTAAGGGCTGAACTGTGACTATTATTATATTCTACTCTTTATCTGAGGTTTTATCATCAGCCAAACAGAAAAAATGTAATCATATCATAACTGGACAATTTTAAACTTCTGAATGGCTATTATCTTCCATGTTCCAGTGTTTCATATTTCTTTATAAAAGCATATCAAAAAATAGGTCAAGAGTAACATTCCCCAAACATGAATTCCTCAATCTACTAGAGTCGAATCTAAATATGTAACTTCTTAATGTAGAAGATATAGTTTAAAATAACATTCTTCTGGTTTTTTTTGTCAGACACATTCATTAGATTAGTTAATAACACAATATAAGAATCACTGTCTAGGATATGTCAAATAATAGATCAAGTCTTACCTCCATTGCTAAAGCTGCTGTCTGTTGGTCATAGTGATTCAGAAGATTAGGCATGAAGGTAGTATTATAAGGCAAATCTTGGCACATCCTCAAGGTAATGGGTTCACAAGAAAACAAACTGTGCCCACCTATATGTCCCACAAACATAGTCAACGGCCAAAAGTAGAAGACGATCCGACTCATAGCCATCCTTCCTGGATCTGAATGAGATTTGGTTGATCAGGCCTACTCAATAAGGATTTTAGATCTTTATATACCTGCAGGTCTCAGCTTGAAAGTATTTCTTCTATATCTTACTATTAAGTTCTTCAAACAGTTAAATACTCTTTGCACCGTCAGAGGTTTGTTAGCTTGGTCTCACAAAAGGCATTTGTTTTTGGTTTCACAATACGGGAAAATGACATCATCTTGTCTCTTCTTTTCATTTTATTACATAGGGCACATTTGGCCAACATATCAAGTTGATCAACCACATTCCCAAACAACAGATTCCATCTTAGGAGAAGAGCTATTTCTTCCTTGATTAAAATATCTGAGAAGTATTTTTTTAAATGAGAGATATTAGTAATTTCCTCTCAAAATATTGTAGACTTGATATTAAAGTCTTCGATGAGTTCAGTAAAGTTGCAGGATACAAAATCAATACACAAAAGTCAGTTGTGTTTCCGTACACCAACAATGAACTAAGAGAGAGAGAAATAAAGAAAACAATCTTTGATGACAGATATCAATCACACTGACCTCACAGATAAAATACATGGGTATTTCAGAAACATGGTATAGTTTTTCTACTTTATCATTTATGCGACAGAAATACTAAAACAATCCTTAACCAGAATTTAAAGGCAAAACTTCTTCCTTCAATTGTTAATATAACATATAGTTTAAGTTCTTATCTAGAATGGCAGTTTTTCCTTTGTCACAAGCTATAATTGATCCATTTTGAAAAGTTTATGCTGTTGTCATAAATTTAAATATCTGCCATACTTAGACAAATAAATAAAATCTTTAAATATATGCCATATTTATAACCAAAATTACTGAATTTAAAATTTGTATCTGTTTTAATCATTAATAGTGCATTTTTATATTAACTGACGTGGCAGAAGGTATCTGCGAAAACAGTGAAATATACATAAGTTGAAAGATACGAATTCAAGTCCCTTACTAGCTGTGTAAGTATAAACATATCATTTAACTTCTCTGAACTCAGAATTTTTCTTTCTGAAAATACTCTCTCTCTCTGATAAGGATGATATGTGAGTGAGTGAATTATGAGATAATATATGTAAAAGTACTTTATAAAATGGTAAAGTAGCACCAAACATTAGGTAATTTTATCACTAAATTACACTTATACAAGGGTGATCTCCATCAACCAATATTGAACTGGCAAACAGAATGTTCTAAAAGTACTATCAAGAAATTTTTCCAACATTATATCATCTTTTCAGATAGTGCAAAAGCAGTATCATAGATGTAGAAATATTTGACTAACAAATGTTTCATTGTATAGCCAGGCTGCAGAGAATAAAAAAATCCCCCCCCCCGCCCCCAAAAAATCACAGCAAGAATAGGAATGATTCTCAGTTACAGTTTTCAGTAAACTTTAGATTCTTCTCACTTGCCCCTACTTTTCCAGGGGCAAGAATACCTATCTTATTTGGGGCTGAGAGGGTGTGGGCAGACTGAAAGGTAGGTCTGGCAGGAAAAAAGCATTTACTAAGTTATGATACTTTCATTTGGCTTAATAATGATGTTAAATTTCATTTTGTTTTATATACATTGGTTATTTCTGTGTTTGTTGTGAAGAGCCTATGTTCAAAACACATGAGTTCAGATTCACAAACTCTCAGAGACCCAAGTAAATACTAAAGCTTACCACGACAGCTTAGACTTTGAGACCTGGACCCTTTTTAGTGAAGCAGGGAAAGAAACTGTCCTTTGTTCACTATCAATGCTTGGGACTGCTGCATCCCAAGCTTTAGTTACTAAGCAGAAAAAACTATTTGGAGAAAATAAAGCAGTTGCTGAATCTTTCCAATTTCTTCCTCTAACACATGATATTGAGTGGTGGAAGGGAAAAGGAAAGTCTAGGAATTGGGAATACTAAAAAAATTGAATTAGAAACACTTAAGTTATGAGCAATCCCTGCCCCAAATGACTATTCTCTGTGCAAAATCTCTAAGTCAGAGATCTTTGCGACAGCTTTTTGGCCTGCCATATTTTTTTCCTCCTTCAAGCTGGCCCCAGAAATGTGAGGTCTGGTTACAGAAAACTGGTAGTAAACACAGTCGTTTATATTTAAGCTTAATTATGTGCAACACAGTAACAATTATGCATATCATTAAATATGTGTCAAATAACTACTGAAAGCTTTACTTGGTTACAGTATTAAAATATCCATGTAAATTCAGTTTTTGTAGTTTATTGCTTAGGCAGCATGTTCACCTGCTTTCAACTTAAAAAAATAAAAAACTAAAGAGAACATTGCTCCTTTTTTGAACATGTACATAACACCAACAATTTTTCAAATTTCATTTAGACTAATTTTTTTTTAAGATTTTATTTATCTATTTGAGAGAGAGTGCATAAGCAGGGGGCGTGGGAGAGGGAGAAGCAGGCTCCCTGATGAAGAGGGAGCCCAACGCAGGGCTTGATCCAAGGACCCTGAGATCATTTCCTGAGCCGAAGGCAGATGCTTGCTTAACTGACTGAGCTACCCAGGTGCTATTAGACGAATTTTTCAAACAGGTATTTCAAATTTATGGTTCAAAGAAGACTATCATATAAAAGAAGGAATGAGAACTATCTCATTGGGTTTTTAAAACTAGATGACACCCCCTTATACTTCTCCCTACTTTACTTTAAATTAGTCCTTTTCCTCCTATACAAGTGAAGCTTCCTACTGTCTTTAAAAAGTTTCCTTTATGCACTACAACACCCAAATTACCATGTATCAAAACACTTCTGGAAAATCTATTGTTAGGCTAGAGTAGGATGAAAATCTTAGTACTTTAAGACTATAGTTTATGATTATTGAAATAAAAAGTGAATTCAGGGGGCACCTGGGTGGCTCAGTGGGTTAAAGCCTCTGCCTTCAGCTCAGGTCATGGTCCCAGGGTCCTGGGATCGAGCCCTGCATTGGGCTCTCTGCTCAGCGGGGAGCCTGCTTCCTCCTCTCTCTGCCTGCCTCTCCACTTACTTGTGATTTCTGTCAAATAAATAAATAAAATCTTAAAAAAAAAAAAAAGTGAATTCAGTGAGACAAAAAGAAAATAAGGCAGTAAAAATCTTTTTTTTTTTTTTTTTTTTTTTTTTAAGGCAGTAAAAATCTTAAAAGAATATGTTTCCTCCAAATGAGAGGCTCTCTAATTTTAACATGTAGTGGTAGATTCATGGATCCCCTTAGAGGTCTAAGAAATTTGAAACTCTGGAGAACGAACTACATTCTAATGGTCACCTCAGGTACTGTAACAAATGGTCTGTAAGTCACGTTTTGAGAAATTCTACCCTAAAACCAAGTAATTTAAAGAGAATAGCTATATTTAAATATTATACGCTTAGCAAAAGTAATACCTAAAACAAATTTAAAAAATAAAAGCAGATAAAGAATAACACTTTAATAGAAAAATGGGAAAAGGACATAAATTTACGAATGAGTTACAAATAACCAACAAACACACAAAAATATTGGACTTTACTAATAATGAAAAAAATGCAAATATGAGAGAACACTTTTGCCAATCTGACAGGCAGAAATAACAAATGAAAGAACACAGTATGGGAGAGGATGCAGAAAAGAGAACATTTTCAACATTCCAATAACTGGTTTACAGCTGGTATTTTAAAAATGGCTACTTACCTCAAAAGCCCTTAAAATGTGCACAATTTGATGTAACAAATCTATAATTTATTCTACATAAACACACAAGTACACATGATGCATAATCAAAATGAGAGTAACACTCTATAGAATAAAAAACTAGAAATAACCTAAGTCTACCAATAAGGGATTCATTAAAAAAAAAAAAAGTAGGGAAGGAAATAATGAAACAAGATAGGATTGGGAGGGAGACAAACTATAAAAGACTCTTAATCTCGCAAAACAAACTAAGGATTGCTGGGGGGTGGGAAGGTTGGGTTATGGACACTGGGGAGGGGATATGCTACGGTGAGTGCTGTGAAATGTGTAAGCCTGATGATTCACAGACGTGTACCCCTGGGGCTAATAATACATTGTATGTTAATAAAAATAATTGTTTTAAAAAAACAAAAACAAAAAACAAAATATACACACTATGGTATAACCACATGGTGGAATATTATATAGTCAGTAACAACACACTAAGTAAAAAATAAAATTAAAACAATTTTCTAAATAGCATACATGTCCTATTTCAGTCAAAAAATATATACACAGAATAAAACCATTTCAACTGCTTAAATATATTATAAATGCTCTGAGATTTAACAGAAGAACCTATGGAACATTATTCTGTATATGGAATAATTAACTCTGCTAAACCTCCCAATGTGTGCTGACTAGCTAACAAGAATAAATACTAGTTGAATCACTGATTTATTGGCTGCTAATTAAGGAACAAGCAAAGGAACACTCTAATGCCCTACTGCAGGTAGTAAGGAAAGCCAAAAAGTGATGATCAATTTCGTTTGAGTAAAAACTGGTTTTCAGTACTGAAAAAAATCAGATCACTGATCAGCTGAATCAAACAGTGTGCACATTTTAAAAGAACTTTTGATATGCATTCCAAATCGCTCTTCAATAACAATGAGATACTGCTTCTAAACAGGACTGTGTGGATAGCAAAAAGTCATTTTTCCTAAGGTAGAGTCATCTACGGAAAAGCTATAAGTTGAAGCTCCAGATCTGCAGGAAATAGAGAAAATCCTGGACCCCATGAGGTCCTGCCAAAATATACCAACTCATTAAATAAAGGTTAACAGTCATTTTGGCATTCTTACTGAGATTATACTGTTTACTAGTAGAATCTGCAGCATCTCAGATAAATAAAGGGACCTGCTGAGTGAACATAACTGGAGCAAACAACTTCAGGGGCCAGGGGCCATCAAAAAGTGAGTGACATGGCAACAGCTATTCATGCCCTACTTGTGGGAGGAGAGGCACACTCACTTCTCCATACAGCAATGTGGAAAACTAAGTTGTCTGATTATCATTCCATCAGAAAACAAAAGGTCTAGATACATCTAATTTTTATAAATGTATAATATTAGGAATCTGATACTCCCTAATTACCAGTTAAATTGTAAAAGCCTTTAAAATAAAATAAGCTGATTGTAAAAAAAAAATAATAATAAAATAAAATAAATAAATAAATAAATAAATAAAATAAGCTGAGTATTTGTCCCGAAAAAAAGCAATAAAGGGGTAGGAGATTCAATCTCGGAAGACTTTCTCCAGGCTAGCTGCAAAACCAGACCCAAAGCACTTAGGTGGGAAAAGCAGGAGGTGGCAACTGTGAAGAGGAAAGCAGGCTGAATCCTGAAGAAAGACTGACAAAGTAGGTCCTGGGGCTATCAAGAGGGTCCTGCAAAAGATTAGGTTCAGTAATTCTATTCCAATTCATACTTTTTGTACAGAAAATGATCCATTTCATCATTCTTGGTTTAGATTTAATTTTCTCGACATCTTATAAACAACATTTTGCATTTCAAATTCAGAAATACTATCCGAAGGCTGCCTCACACACAATGGCTACAGTCGGAACAGGGGCGATATTCTTTTGTCTTCTTTCAGTTTTCCAAAAATGCACCGCAAGGGCTAGCAATGACTACCTCTAAATAATGAAGTTTCTTATTGTAAGAGAAACAAAATATACACTCAGAGCATAGTCACTGTTCTAAGTGTAACTTTCCTTTTCCTAAAATCCACGTGTTCTCTGGCCTTTTGTTTTCCACATCTTATTACATAAAAAATGAATGTATTCACAAAATTTTGTTTCCTGGTTGCTAAGTTTATATAGCTTCATATTTAATTCATAGGGCCTAGATTCCTATTAATCTCTGAATGAGGATCTCTTTCTGCTCTATGTCATCTGTCTAATTTTTAAAGTCCATCTGGGCATCTACCTACTACCACAAATAACCTAATCATCCAATGTGTTGAGTGATGATAAGGTTTATTAAAAAAAAAAGGAAAAACAAACACATCTAGGGTCAAATTAAAATGAATGATAGGCATCAAAATCCACCTCACTTTACAAATTAAAGATTACTTTTAAGACTAAAGAAACCAGAAGATCTTTTAACAAAAGATCTGAAAACAAAAATGGAAAGTTAATTGGTTATCTGAGTGGCTCAGTAGGTGGAGCACGTGACTCTTAATTTGTGCTGGGTGATGTGAGTTTGAGCCCCACACTGGGTGTAGGGGTTACTTTAAAAAACAAAATCTTCAGGGACACCTGGGTGGCTCAGCGGGTAAAAGCCTCTGCCTTTGGCTCAGGTCATGATCTCAGAGTCCTGGGATGGAACCTCACATCCGGCTTTCTGCTCCGCAGGAAGTTGGCTTCCTCCTTTCTCTCTGCCTGCCTCTCTGCCTACTTGTGATCTCTGTCTGTCAAATAAAGAAATAAAATCTTAAAAATAAATAAATAAATAAATAAATGAAACCAAAAAAAACCCAAATCTTCAAAACACCAAAATGGAAAGTTCAAGGATGGCCAGATTCTGAACTTTAAAAAAAATAATAATTTTGGAATGAAATTCCAGCCCAGTTTTCCCTTTCCAATTAAGATCTACTCATCAGAAAATCCCCTAACATCAAACCCAACTTTTTCCCTTAGCAAGTATATGCTTTGACTGTAAAATTATTTCAGAGAGATAAAATCTGGAAATCAGGATTTTGTTGTTGTTGTTGTTCTGAGCTCACTAGCCTAGTTAAATACTTCATTCCTTGGATCCACCAAAAGTGTCAATAGTTCTTAGCAAAATGAAGTGAAAAGCACTTTGATGCAATCATCAGTTGAAACTCCTCCCTAGTCAGTGAAGAGTTCTTACTCTTTCCTCAAATCTTTATTGCAGAATTTCAACATTTACCAAATCACTCTTTTTATTTGCATTATTGGTCTTTTCATGGGAAGCTACAGCTTTAAGCAACCAAAGTTGTAGAGTTTTAGGAGTAAAAAAAAAACAACCATGAGGCCAACCATCACTCTCTTCTGTGAAAGGTAAAGATGTAAGAACTGTTTCCTACCACGTTTCCTAAAGAAAACAGAGTAAGAGAAGCCTAACATCAACAAACTAATAAGCTCAGAATTACTTTTGCGTATACAATCTTATAGTTTTACTAACAAACTAATATGAAATTTAAGACAGGTAGAGTTTTTCCTGAAATGGGAAACAGAGGACTTAAAAACTCCTTTTTCCTTTCCCAATGACAAAGCCTTCCACACTGTACTATACAAAGGAAGAATGTGCACTTTATTAAATTCCTCTCAACATTCCCTACTTCAATTATCTCAATCATGGAACTCTCAAGAAAAATCTACCTAAATATTCAAAGCACAAAATAAAGCTCAAAAGAATATCGTAGCTAAGATGAGGAAAAGAATGAAAGGGCCCAACAGTCATTCCTTCTACTATTAATGGGACGCTGTTATAGATTTAGGAGAGGTGAAAAGGTAGAGAATATTAGTAAGCGGATGAGATAAATAAAAAATATTAAGAAAGAGAAGGTAGGATGGTAGGTTTTATTCTCTTGATAGTTTCAAAACATTTGGCAGGTAGAGGAGGAACGTGTTATTTTACTAAATAAAAGGCAAGAGGGTAAGAGAACGGGTGCATCTTTTTTTTTTTAATTGACAGAGAGAGACAGCTAGAAAGGGAATTATATTTTATCTTCAACTCCATCCCTTCAAGCCCACCCATTAAGCTTTCACGCCTCTTTCCTACTTTCCCTAACTCTGAATCTTTTTACCCTTAGCTGTGGCTTGGTAGTTCATGTAAATGACCTCGTCCCCACCCCACCCCCCAAGAAGATAGTACTGATTTGCTTAAAAGTATGGATGTGAAGCAGTATCTTGCTTCTTAATAACAGAACTAAGAATTTATCTATTCCTCACACTGTCAGCACACCACTGAAGACTAAAAGGCTGAAGAGGGAGGTAGCATCCCTCATGTTAGTCAGGTCTTTGTTTCCTTGCTTTGCAGTATTGGCTTTGCAAAGTAACCCAATTCCTGTAAATAAACATTACAGTCTATCAAAAGCACTTTTTTAAAATAAGATTTTGTTTGGATACTTTTATACAGCAGTCATTTTTATAGGCGTTGGGTCTGGTCTGCTGCTGCATCTGCCCAATTTCGGAAGAAAACCAAAATTCAAAATACCATTTTAATTCTGGGCAAAAAATTGGACCTCTTTTATTGGGTGCATACTTTTCAACTTCACATCTATCCCACAGCTAAATTAAAGGCACGCGCTTTTGTTCTTTAATAAAAAGAAAAGAAAAAAGAAAGAGAGAGAGAGAAAAGGGAGAGGGGGAGAAGCCCTCTTTCTCCTACAGAAGAGCACCTAACTCCAAGACTCCTGAGATTTAACGAGCTTCTGGGAAGATGTTAAAATGTCCTGAAATGCTTTTACAGCACCTTCATTTGAGAGGCCGTCTATTAATTACCCAGCAGTACCCTCACGGCAAATACACATTAGCATAAAAGAGGGCAGCGGGGGAGGCATCTGAGAGGCAGTGCAGACTTTGGAAACTGATGGGATGGAGGGGACAACTTTTAGGCACTGGAAATAAGAGGTCGGCCAAATGCTGAAACAACATCCAGGCAAGGGGCAATTCTAACGTGGGTCTCGGGCCGGCCCCAAGCACCCCGGGCGCCGGAGCCCGAGATGTATTGTCCTCCTCCCCCCACCCCCTCGGCCGCCGCGTCCTCCACCCACTCTCCCCCGAGCGCCACGCGCCCCCGCGGCGCCGACCCAGGGAGTGGGCGCCCAGCTCAGACACCCTCCTCCGCCCAGGGTTTGGGCGGAGGGTGGCCGAGAGGGAGCCGCGGTCCACACTCGCACAGGTTGCCCAGCGCGGGCTTAGGATGCAGAGGGTTAATAATCTCCCAGGCATCTACCCATCTCAACCTGCACCCCAAAGTCGGCTCCTCCGCACCCCTTCGGCGCGCTGTGGGTCCCGAGGAGCCCCTCCGACCCCCGCCACAGCCTGGCGCCGAAGGCTTTTGTTTTGGCCGCGACGAGAATAACGATCCCTGAGGAGGAGGTGCCGGAGCTGCTGGTGGCTCCTCAGCACAGGGTTAGGCAGAGGAACGAGCAGCCGCGGCGGCACCTCCTCATTCCCCACACTGCCCGCGCCCTTTCCCAGCCAAGCCAGCCGGGCAGCCGCACGCCTCGTCGCTCACCTCACACCTCGGGGGTCGGCCTCCAAGGGGGCTGCAGCGCCGGCCCAGGGCGGCCGCGGGTCCCTAAGGTAAACGGAGCCAGCGAGGACCAACAGCGCGCGCCGCCTCAGAGCGAACGCGAGCTTTCGGGAGCGCCGGGGCGCGCGGCCGAGGGAGCGAGCGCGCCCGCGCGCGCGCACGCACGACGCAGGCGCGCTGCGCACCCTCGGCTGAACGCTCCCATTTTGGGCCCCGCTGAGAGGTCCCGCTCAACAAACCTGCACCGGCTTGTTCTCTGCGCGGTGGGGTGACGCCTTGCGCTGTCCTGCTCTGGCGGCGATCTTTCGAACTCTGCAATCGTTTCTTTTAAATGCACTCAGTCCTCTTTGCAAAACCCTCCCTGCCCTGCTGAGAAAACGCGGCGACTCTCATCACCTGAGCCCGGGATGCTATCTATCATCGCAAGACGACCAAAACCTGTTCTGAGAACGAGTGTGCTGACCTAGGGACTCGGGGATTGGAGGTGTCAGGAGTAGGGTTACAGATGTTGAGGGTGGCGCTGGTTGTAGATGGGATTGGGTATCTGGCCTGTTGCAGAACTTCATGCTTAAACAACAGAGCAGACTGGAGACCTTCCTGGCAACGGTTTATACTCCCGTGGCCAACACCTTAAGTGCACAGGTGGACTTTGTGGTTGTTGCTAGCATTCTCCCATCTTTTTCTCCGTAGAAAATGTTTCCCCTTTCTTCTTCTACATAAACCATTTCAGAAAGAATTCTTAAAGATCATCGAAACCCAATCTCTCATTTTTCAGATGAGGAAAAAGAACGCTCAGAAAGGTTGCGTGACTTTCCCACAGTCACGCAGCTTTTTAAGGGGAGTCTGGATTCATTCAAAGCCAAGGCTGTTCTTTTACTACATTGTACCTACCTTTCTTTCTCTTCCTTTTCCTCCCTTTGCAAGCTAGACGTCATAGGCATCATTTTGTTCTGTTGATAGCCCATGGTCTTAAGTAATACTGATCCTGTTGCCCAACAACGTGAATATACTTGCCACTACACAACTGTACACTTAAACAATGGTTAAAATGGTAAATTTTATGTTAAGTGTATTTTACCACAATTTTTAAAAGGTGCTCAATAAGTGTTAAATAAATAATGAGTATTGAGCTTAGATAGTCACAAATACAGTTTAATATCAGCTGTTGAGCTGTGGGAAAAAGCATAATAAATGAGATCTGAAGTGACATTTCAATTTTCTTAATAAACACTTGAGCAGTAACAGTTTGTTTGTTTTAAGTAATACTGATCCTTCAGCTGATTCTAAGCAAGCCAGTGTGTTCTGTTGAGCCAACACTGCCTTTTCTGAGGGTGAGTGAGGAGGCAAATATATATGAAAATCTGTGTGTGCTTGCTTTATGTATTTCCAGATTTCTTGTACCCACAGAACCTCTGGAAGTGTGCAGCTAGTGTGTTTTTATGAAATTTGCACACCATCCCATGAAAACTGTCAGGTATAGGACATATCATAGCTCACATGAGAAGGTGGGAGTGATTGATAAATTATCACTGCATGTATCAACATGATTAAATCTCAGAAATAACACACTGAAAAAAGTGAAGTACAAGATATGTAAATTATGGTGTCTCTTTAAAAACACATAGCCATATTGTGAATGCTTATACATAAAAAGCAGAAAAAATTGATAGGTATGCTACACACCAGTTGCATAGATAGTGATTACCTCTACACAGGCAGAGAGAGGAATGAAATCTGTAAAGTACACAAAAGGGGCTTCGACTGTTAATCACACACATGAAGCAAAAATGTTAATGTTTTTTAAAATTTTGGTGGGGATAGTAGGGTGTTTCTTATGTAGTCTTTAAATTTGTCTTGATGTTTGAAAGAATGTTGACGTATTTCCAACTTCAGTGACCTGGTGTGCTCACTCTGAACACAGCCTGACTGGTGTCATTCAGGTCAAAGGGGAAAGGAGTATCAGCAGTTAGACGGGTGAGATGCTGCACAAGCGGACGCCGGGAGGGTGCTGGTTGAGAGGACAGTCGACAGGAAGCTTACTTTCAAGGTATAAAATTATGCAAATTCAACAGGGTTAAAGTGAGATGGTTTCTTTTATCCCATTCCTCTTTCATTCCATATTGTAACCACCAGTAGAAAGTCTGTAATGAGTGGGAACTTCACAGAGAGACATAGCATGTTGTTAAAACTGGTCTCTTTCTGGATGAACCCGTTTTGAAACCATAAATGTTAACTGGTAATACTGTACATGGTAATTTAGTATTGCATCGACTACCTCTCCCAGACCACCCCCCCCAACCAAAGGCTTTGTTTATTCATTTACATACAACCTGATCATGTGGAAAAACCACTAGGCTGGAATTCAGACAACCTGGGTTCCAATTTCAGTTTGGCCACTTACAGATTATTTGTTAACTCAAGGAAAGCAACAATCTCTATGAGCTTCACTCTTCTCTTTCAAGTTGGAGATACACAAACTCTGCCTATTTCAAAACTACAAAGCAATATAAGCATAGGTTTACATTTGTTTAAGTTGGAGGAGAGCATATTTTATCTATTTTAGGAAGCATAAGATGGTGGGAGTTTGGTAGGTTTTTGTTTTGTCTCTTTCTTGTTGTTACCTGCTATCCATAGAAACTGCTTTATATTTACCAAAGAAGCTCCGTCTGGGATTTTGAATTTTTGGTTGTTCTCCAACATGTGTTTATAGTTCTATCACAAAAGTTATCAATGTGGGCTTTATTTTGGTTATTTACACGTTGCATTTTCCAGTCTTTCTCATAAGATCTTTTTCATTCTTGTGTTCTTGTGTTTTAGTGCTTGTGTTACATGGTGGGTGCTCAGGAAATTTAATTAAATTAGACCGGACCGTAAATTTTTTTCAACTTTGGGGTTATTCTTATTAAGCCATGCCATCTGCTGGTTCCCTAGTGTATCTGTCAGTCAGCCTGAATTCCTGTTGAAATTCATGCTGAAGCATTTGTGAGTTCGTGTGTTGGGCAATTTTCGCACGTCCTTCCACTTCCTGTGGCAGGTGCTCTTCTTTCATGGAACCAGCAGCGAGTTCTTTTTCCTCCAACCCTCTTTTACCTGTTGGCCACCCTTAAAACCCGGAAAAGTGGAGTTTCCATTTCGAAGCCCTGGAATGACCAGAGAAATATAACTGGGCATGCTCAGTAGGTTGCCTTCAGTTGGAACACTAATATGTCTTGAGTGCTTGTCGATGCTGCTTGTGTCGGGATTGCACACATCAGTCTCCCAGCTTTATATGGGGAGATTGCAGCCCCTCCCACCCTCTTGGCGCTCGGTCTTTTTTAATTTTATCCGTGTGCCGAATTTTGGAGCCAGCCTTCCCGAATCTCTTGACCAATCAAGAGAACACACATTGTTGCCTAAGAGACCCCGGATGCCAGTGAAAGGATTTATAGGTGGTGATTGGATTACTGGAAGGAAGGGCGGGGGCTGGACAGAGTCAAAGAAAAGGCTGCCATGGAAACACTAGCGCTTGAGGCTTGAAGAGGGAGGTGAGCTGAAAGAGGTGAGAGCTATGGGCAGTGCATGAAAAGGATGGAGACTCTTTTCAGATCTCCACTCTGAGATCCTCATGGGCCTCTTACAAACCTTGTTAGTGCTCCTGGGGATAATATTTTGCTCCGTTTCAACTGCAGTTAAAATGCCAGGTGCTTCATGCTTAGGAAATTAAGAACAGTTCATTATTTCTGTGCCTATCAAACACTAACCTGTTGTCGTTAGTGTAGTTTTTGCTTTGTGTCTAACTAGTTGGATAGAAGATGAATTCGTATTTAAATCTAACCGTACTTTATTTCCTAATAATTTCCTGATAATTTAATTTCCTTCGCTAATGATACTGCATTGCACAATGTGTGTTGGCAGAGAAATTCAATCCTATTCTGCTCTGTAAATTCCAAGTAAAAATCCAATAATCCTGAGTTTAATTCCAGTGCTCAAGTCATAATGTTCTGAGTTTTATCCTACATTTCTATTAGTTTTAATCTTTAAACTGCTTCTTCTCCACTATTGTATTCATTCACTCAGTTGATTTGACAAATATTTGAGCACCAATTATGTAGCACTGGGATTAGGATTCACGTGAACAATGTAAGAAAACCACATGAGGAAAAAGGCATCAGAGTTCTGTACTAATTGTTTTGTACCAAAGTTCAGTGTGTCTGGGTAGATAGTGCATGGGGAGGGGGGTGAGAATGAGGCTGAAAAGGTAAATTGAGGTAAATTCATAGTGGACATAGACTTCCGTGATAAGGAGCCTGGTTATGCTGTAGCTATCAGAGAGTCTCTGAAGGTTTTTGAACTGAAAAGTGATATAAGATTTTTTAAGATTTTATTTATTTATTTGACAGAGACAAAGAGAGCAGGCAGGGGGAATGGCAGGCAGAGGGAGAAGAAGCAGCAGGCTCCCCACTGAACAGGGAGTCCGACATGGGTATCCATCCTAGGATCCTAGGATCTAATGAAATAATAGATCCTAGGATACTGGGATCAGCTGAAGGCAGAGGCTTAACCTACTGAGCCACCCAGGTGCCCTTCCACTGGTCTTTTTTATTTTTCTTAAGGCTTTATTTATTTATTTGACAGACAGAGATCACAAGTAGGCAGAGAAGCAGGCTCCCTGCTGAACAGACGGCCTGGCACGGGCCTCGATCCTAGGATCAATCCCTGACTGAGATCATGACCTGAGCTGAAGGCAGAGGCTTAACCCACTGAGCCACCCAGGCGCTTAACCCACTGAGCCACCCAGGCGCCAATTTCTTCCTATTCATTCAAGGAAAAGTTAAGGCCCAACATCCAAAGACAGCCATTAAGGTGGAAAGAGGTCACACAAAAAACAACAGGAAGCTTAGATGTGGGAGGAGAGGAAGACAACTTGCTTTGTCTTGCTGACAGAGTGGGGACAGTTACTTCTTCTGTATGTTATATAAAAATGTCTGTCTTTGTAATAGTCCTAAGTGTTAATGCCGTGAACATGTGTGTGCATGCAGGAATGTACACTGCTCATCTTCTGGAGTGGAAGGAGGGGGAAGAAAACACAAAAGGATAATGACAAAGCAAGAGCAGGACAACCCCATTTGAATGCTTCAGCAGAACTGTATTACCAAGAGGGCTGTATGTCCTGAAAACCATGATGATGGAAAAAGGCTAGTTCAAATAATTTCTAACTGTTAGGAACCAGGCAAAAAGAAAACAGAAAAGAAAAAGAAAACTGTTAAGGCCCAGTGCTGGGCCTTAAGGAAGCCCAAGAGAAGCTACTTGGTCTTAATTCAGAAATTGTGCCTAGCTTGTTTCCTCCACAAACTGGAAAGTTCTCAGCTTACAGGAGGAGTTTTTCACCTGGGGTGAGCAAAATTTTATGTTCATGAGCATTTTTCTAGGGAAGGGATTCATAGCTTTCATCATGTTTTTGAAGAGTTTTATGGCCCTTAAAAAAAAATTAAAAACAACAACTGGTTTAAAGAGAAGAAAAATCAAACATAAATAACAATACAAAACAAAAAAAAAATGTGATTTTTAACTGAGCAGATCTAGGCTTAGAGACCACACTTTGTATCTATAATTTGCCCACTCACACATACTTTTATAGCTGCCAATTAATAATACTGTAATGAAATAATTTCTTGTACATTTTTCAATTTGGCTAACCATGTGTGACTCAGGTAATTAGGTGTTAGAGGTTGGGAAGAATGTGAGTGCTGATGTGAGTCCTCTTTATACCAGTGGTTTGGTGGCAGTAGGCAACTGCCAAGAAGCAATTGGGTAATGCTGCCCCTGTAGTTTTCAAACATTGGCTTTATCTTCAGCTATAACTCAAACCTGAGAGAGAATATTACCTGTTAAAGGAGAGCCTCAGAGATTTCAGACCTAGCTTTTGGGGGAATCCCATATCAGCCAAAAAGTAATGTTTTATTTTTTAATTGCCCAGTCTTTGCTGCTGTATAGTAATTTTTGGAGCCCATAGATCAGGGAGGCAAGCCATGGCTTTAATATGAAACCCACCTTTAGAGAGGAAGGAAGGCAGTAGCAAGTAGAAACTCTGAGGATATAATATTGAAACTATTGGGGTGCCCAGGTGGCTCAGTCATTAGGCATTTGCCTCCAGCTCCGGTCATGATCCCAGGGTCCTGGGTTCAAGCCCCGAGTCGGGCTCCCTGCTCTACGGGAAGCCTGCTTCCCCCTCTCCTACTGCCCCTGCTTGTGTTCCCTCTCTCACTATCTCTCTCTGTCAAATAAATAAATAAAATCTTTTAAAAAAATTTTTTTTTGCTATGGCCCTCCAATAGTTTTGTTTTGTTTTTGTTTTTGTTTTTTAGGATTTTATTTATTTTTTTGAGAGAGAGAGACAGACAGAGAGCATGAGTGGAGAGAGGAGTAGAGGGAGAAGGAGAAGCAGACTCCCCACGGAGCAGTGAGCCTGATGTGGGCCTTGACCCCAGGACCCTGAGATCATGACCTGAGCCTAAGGCAGTTGCCCAACTGACTGAGCCACTCAGTCATCCCCCTCTGACGGGTTTTGAGGCACTCTGTCAAATTCTAAGAAAGGTTGCAGGAAAGTTACTAGTTAGTGAGACTGCCCATCTGTCAGGCACTCTGTTGGACCCATTTTCTACAATCCTTGAAACAGTGGTTGAAGGTAAATGCAGATAGATCAAAAGCTCAGATAGACTGAATAAGTTGCAAAATGTTATACAGCTAGTAAGTTTTAGAGCCAGGATCAAACCTGTATAAAGTAAAAAGTTTTGTATTTTTTTTAATGTAAGCAAATATAATATTTACAATGTAAGTAAATAAGCAGAAAGAAGAAATTCATTGCAAGGATAATCAGATAGCTTACCAAAAATGGGCAAGAAAGGATAAGGGGCTTCTGAGGGGTAAAGCAGCAGCAGCAACTTAACAGGGCACTGATGCTATTGTTAACAACCACCTCAGCTGTCAAGTTAGGAGGAGCCAGCGTCAGTCCCACTGGTGTAGCTTGGTCTCATGACCAGGTCCTGGCTGGGGAAGGAGAGATGACCTTGATTAACCAACCCAGCAGATTCTAAACAATAAGGGGCAAGTAATTCTTCATGGAAATTTAAGTGTTTTAATCAAATAAACAAAGACATAGACTGGGTGCCTAAAAAGAGCACCTTTCCCCCAGTAAGCCCAAATATATCCATCTCTAAAGGCTCAGATTTGTCCACTACACTATTCTACTTCTTAAATATGGTATCAAGCTAGAACCCTTGTTACTTAGGTATCACAGAGAGGGGAGGAAGAAAGACAAGGGACCAGGATGGAGTGATTTATATTGCATTATGATTTTATAAATTAAATACTTCTTTCTGGCCAGGTGGGTATGTTCTTAACTAGAATAATTTAAACAGACCTGATCTGATTTCTAGTTCCACAATCTACTGTCTGTCTGTATAAACTTAGGCAGGGTGTGTAACATCAGTGAGCCTCATTTTCTTCATCTATAAAATGAGCTAAAACCCACCACCTTCCCAGATTGTTATGAGCTTTAATTAAGCATTCCAATAAAGTGCCTGACCTATAAAATGTTCCCAGTACATGTTCTTCTCCCTCCCCAGTTCTCTCTCTCAGTGTACTAAAAGATGGCATGGTCTTAGTATTTTTAGTATTCTGAAGATCCTATGTTTCTTTTCTTCTGATAGGTATGGTTTTTCTTATGGAAGAATATTCTGTTATTTCATGATGGCATTTGCACCTCCAAAAAGTACAGATGCCCCCAAAATGCAGACAAAGATGAGTACCTGGACACCTCTAAACCATCAGCTTTTGAATGACCGGGTAAGTGACCAGAACTATTTTATATCTGTGAGGTTAGTCTGTGAGGAGTTCCCAGAAAAAGATTTTCTTGCTAGAATTGCAGTTACTGAATAATGCTGCACATTTAACCAAATAAAATGAATAAATCTCAACTGATGACTCATGTTACTCAGCTTCTCCTAAGAAGTTTATTTCCTATCTGCTTTCTGAGGAAGCACTCACAGAATAATACACCAGAGGATTGCAGAGGTGGAAAGCCGAGTATCATGCTGGGGTGTCATTGGCCAACCTCTGGGGATTTCTATTCCTGCTTCAGTTGGGGGCAGAATTTACCAACAGATCAGTGAGCTCCTATTATCAAACCCTTTATAAGGACCACACCTAATTGTCAGTAAAAAACAATCAACATCAATAAGACTGACCTCATTTTCTTGCTCCTACACACCAGTTCCTCCTCCTGGTAAAAGGCATCACTTTACACCAAGTCACTCAAGCCAGAATTCATCCTCCTCCCTGCCAGCTCTGGGTTGGTATCTCCCAATTTACAAACTAATAACTTAGCCCATTACTTATGGCATAGAAGACACTACCATTTCATAGGAAAACACAAGGTTCTTGGGTCAGAGACAAAAATCTTTGTTACTCACAGTGCAGCAAGTGGCAGGAGCAACATGTTGGCATTGGTTCTCTTCGCCCACCGTGTCCCACAGGAGTGCTCCAGAAGGCATGGAAAAATACTACACACACCATGGGTTTGCATGACAACTGAGAACAGTGAGCCCAGGGAGTCCTTTGCTTTTATAGTAGGCAGTAACAGTCTGTCCTTGGTCCCCAAGGGAGATAGCACCTCATTACTCAAGGTTGCCTTGCTCCAAATGTACCTTGGAGAAATGGCCCAAGGAAAGAGCAATGGAGAGCTGACCCTCTTGGTATTCCAAGACATTTAGGAGTGTGAGATGGAGGCCCAGGGAGATATGTCTACCAGCACCCCCTCACTTCCACACACAGTTCATTTCAAGTTCTAGAAGTCTTCCTCTTCATCTGGGCCCCTCTCCTTCATTCATCCCTTTGCCTTCAGCTTCCCATTGTTGATTCACATCCTCATCACCCTCACCCTTTGCCCAATGCACTGCTGTAACCCCTAGCGGGTTTCATCGCCTCTCTCCCGACCAATCCATCTTCTATTCTAGTCCCAGAGTGATTTTCCTAAAATACCAAACTAAAACAAGAAAAATAAATAGAATTAAAAGCTAAAATAAAATACCAAGGTCATCCTTTTGTGTGAAAATGGTAATAGGCCCTGCTCCAAAGAGAAGATTCCAAACCCCTACACGTAGCACTGGGGGCTTTTCTTAAGTCAACCTCAGCCAGCCTGTCAGTTCCAAGCCCTGCCCCTGCCTCCTCCTATCCTAGGCCCAGACCAACAAAGTAGCCTCCAGATGAGCCAGGCCCTCTCACACCTCCACTCCTTCGCTCCCCTTGTTGCCTCCCCTATGAGCAACTTGAATGTCATCTTCTCTGGAAAGCCGCCTCCTGTTTGCTTCTCTTTGCTCTCATCACTGTTTATCCACTTTCCCAGTCAGCTGTAATGTGTTAAGAGTTGAGATTGTGCCTTTTCTCTCTGTATTTCCAGTGTCTGGCATAGTTCCTGAGATACAAAAGATGGAGTCAAAGTTCAGCCATCCTCCCTGGGACCTCCTTCATGGAAGCTCCCCTTCCTGTTCCTACATCCCTCCTGGGTTTGACCCTTCGCCTCTACACTGAACAGATATGCTAACTACCCTGGGAAAACATGAGCATCAGTCTGACCCCTCCTGTTCAGTACTTTCCTGTTCTACTCCTCTGATGTGAAACGTGAGCAATCTGGTGAGAGAGAGAGAGCAGCCAGTGTAGTGATCGGAGTAGTGAGAAATAAAAGGGAGAGAGACTGAAAAGGAAAAAGATAAAAGAAGTGAGGAAAGAAGAATGAGGCATAGAATAAGAGGAGAGATCAGGAGAAACAAAAGGAAAGACAGAGAATGAGAGACTGAAATCCGGCCTTCATCTGGCCCTGAACACAAGCAAGTCTATGGAAAGCCCTTTATATTCAGCTCAGCAACTGCTTACTGAGCACCTGTTCGTAAACGTTCTTGGCACTCCAACAGTTTATATAACGGCTTCTCTGCTTCCCCCCACCCCCAAAAAACTTCGGTTTTTAGTTTTGAAATCTGTTTTCTCCTAGAATCGTGAAGGCTTTACACATACGTGAAAAAGTGACTTGAATTGAAATACGTATTTGTTGGATGCCTTGATTTCAGAGATTTTCTTTGAAAAATTAGAGGAGTCTAGATCAATTTAGCAGCCAGGGAGAAAGTATCTTTTTTTTTTTTTTTCATATGTTATTCTTTTATGTGACAGAGAAAGAATAAGCAGGGGGAGAGGGGAGGCAGAGGGAGAGGGAGAAGCAGGCTCTTGCTGAGCAAGGTGGGGAAGGGCTTCATCCCAGGACCCTGCGATCAGGACCTGGGCCAAAGACAGCTGCTTAACCAATTGAGCCACACAGGCGCTCCATTGAAAAAAGGCTTAATTGCCTGATTTCCTGTTGCAGGTTGGTTTACTAGATAAGTAGACTCTGAGATTGGCATGTAGGGCTTCGACTGTGGAGGGCTCTCTGGACCAGCACCAGGGAAGGGAGGGGAAAGGAGGGGAGGTGGGTGAGGGGAGATGTAGAGGGGAAGGGACAAAGGCCACATGTTTGAGGCCTGGCCCTGTAGCCACCAGCCTTTATAGTTCCACGGTGGGGCGCCTGGCTGGCATAGTTGGTGGAGCATCTGACTCTCGGTTGTGTGTTTGAGCCCCACATTGGGTGTAGAGGTTGCTTAAACAAACAAACAAATAAATAAATAAATACTTCTACACTGACCATCTAGTAGGGACTACCTGCCCCTGGAAGGGCCTGACTTTGAATAAAGCAGAGCTCTCAAGTTCATGGCTGAGAGCCAACAGCACTCCCAACAGGTAGGTGAATAAACCCCAGGCGGTGAATCACAGCCCTCATCTTATCTTGAATTTTTAATAGCTTTTGTCTGAAAATGATAATTTCTAGAGATAATATTTATTTTGTTCTTTAGACCTCTCGTTTTTATTTTTTAATTTTTTTTTTAAGATTTTATTTATTTATTTGACAGAGAGCACAAGCAGGGGGAGCAGCAGAGGAAGAGGGAGAAGCAGGCTTCCCGTCGAGCAGGGAGCCTGATGAAGGCAGGGCTCAATCCCAGGACTCTGGGATCATGACTTGAGCCAAAGGCAGATGCTCAACCAACTGAGCTACCCAAGCATCCCATAGACCTCTCTTGTATTTTTAAAGATTTTATTTATTTATTTGACAGAGAGAGAGAGAGAGAGAGAGATAAGAAGTAAGCAGAGCAGAAGGCAGAGAGAGAGGGGAGAAGCAGGCTCCCTGCTGAGCAGAGCCTTAACCCACTGAGCCACACAGGCTCCCCCTAGACCTCTCATTTTTTAAAAAAAGCTTTACTTGTTTGAGGGGGATGCAGAGAGAGAGAGGGACAGAGAGAATCTTAAACAGACCCCCTGCTGAGCAAGGAGCCCCACCCAGGGCATGATTCCACAACCCCAAGATCATGACCTGAGCTGAGGTCAGGAGTTGGACGTTTAACCAACTAAGCCACCCAGGTGTTCCTAGCTCTTATTTTTTTTTTATCAAGGAGTTATTTTGTGGTTTAGTTAAGTTCCAGTTTGTACTAAAATTATTTTTTAAAATTTGTGCATGTATATATACACATATGTATATGTAGAAAAATATATAGACCCATATTAAATTTGTATCCAGGTATACCAAACTATTTTTTTTTTAAGATTTTATTTATTTATTTGACAGAGAGAGATCACAAGTAGGCATAGAGGCAGGCAGAGAGAGAGAGAGAGGAGGAAGCAGGCTCCCTGCTGAGCAGAGAGCCCAATGTGGGACTCGATCCCAGGACTCTGGGATCATGACCTGAGCCGAAGGCAGCGGCTTAACCCACTGAGCCACCCAGGCGCCCCTACCAAACTATTTTTTTAAAGTAATCTCTATACCCAGTGTGAAGCTTGAACTTACAACCCCAAGATCAAGAATCACTTGTTCCAGTGATTGAGCCAGCTGGGTGCCCCAATCCCAAACTATTAATAATGGTTTCCAGGGGAGGTGGTCCTGTAGGAAGAAAGCTTTCATTTTTTACTTTACATAGTATAATAAAATTTCTAAAATTCCAAATTTGAAAATAATCTCAAAATTATGTAAATAAAAGTAAAGAGAAAGCAATAACTCTGGGAATTGAAAATTCTGGATCCAGATCACTGATACTTCCCTGTCTGACTTGAGTAAGTCACCTACTTTCTCTGGGCTTTACCATCCTCCTTATAAAATAAGTGAGTTGGATGAGATTACCTCAGAGGTTGTTTCCAGATCTAACATTCTGACTGTATAAAGGGTATTAAAAATAGACACCACAGACACAGCTTGGCAGAAGGTGTCCATACAATAATTGTAAGGATTTTTCTATACTTCTAAATAGGGCATGTGTCACCAATGATCAGTGTAATTTTGAGGTCCTTGTTTTTATATTTGTTTTATTTTTGTCTGTCTTTGATTCTGTAGTAAGATGTAAAATGTGTAACTATTTCAGTCTTAAAAAGGGTCACAGGATTTAAAAAAATTTTTTTTTTACTTAAATTCTAGTTAGTTAACATACAGTGTCTTATTAGTTTCAGGTGTACAATGTCGTGATTCAACACCTCCATACAACACTCAGTGCTCATCGGGGTACAGGAACTGAACTTCACAGCAGACTTAATGCAGAGAGATTGAGGGGTGCCTGGGTGGCTCAGTGGGTTAAAGCTTCTGCCTTCAGCTCAGGTCATGGTCTCGGGGTCCTGGGATGGAGCCCTTCATGGGACTCTCTGCTCAGCAGGGAGCCTGCTTCCCCCACCCCCATCCCCACCTGCTTCTCTGCCTGCTTGTGATCTCTGTCAAATAAATAAATAAAATCTTTAAAAAAAAAAAAAGGAGAGATTGAATTCAAATTCAGATGCCTTCAAAGACAGCATGATCAGCAGGGGCAAATATAACAGATTTCAAAATAACTTGAGCATTTCAAATTTTGAGAGGAAGAGTGTTTTAAAAGTGGGCATTTCTTTGCCACCTAGCCATCTAATGTTTTAATTTTTTTTTAAGATTTTATTTATTTGTCAGAGAGAGAGAGTGAGCATAAGCTGGGGGAGGAGCAGGCAGAGGCAGAGGGAGAAGCAGGCGCCCCTGCCATCCAGTGCTTTAATTGAAAGTAACCAAGATTTCTTTTTCGAGACGTAGTACAGTACATGTTAAAAGGTGTTCTGAGAAAAAGCACCTTGTTGCCATTAACCAATCATAATTTTGGAGCCCCTAAATGTCTCACTCCTACATTGTAATGACGTCACACGGCGAAATATGTAGCTGCGCTGTCAACAGACTAAAATAACAACCGTAGGATTTTGACTTAACAGCAGGCTCCAAGTAAACTGTGATATAAACAAACTGCAGTAACTGCAGTGCTCTGCGAGGAAAGCAGACCCATTTTAATATTTCTGTTTTAAATCAATACTTTGTTTTCCAGCTCTTTAAGATGCCAAACCTGATTGCAAGTCTTTGGAATGAAGACTTGCTCCAAACCCGAGGCACTGATGAATAATGTGTCCCAAATTCTCTTTCTTGCAAGAGTAGAGTCAGACCCAGATCTGAGCTTGTCTAGTGGTTTTCCTCTCTCCCATTGGTCTCTACCCGGGTCTAGATGCCTCTGTAAGAACTGGATTTGCTTGGACCTCCTTAGACTTGGTTATTGGCCCTCCAAAGACTATTGCTTTAGGGACAGTTAAGCATTCGACTCTTGATTTCGGCTCAGTCATGGTCTCAGGTCTGTGAGATCGAGTACTGAGTTGGGCTCTGCACTGGGTGTGGAGCCTGGTTCAGATTCTCTCTCTCTCCCTCTGCTTCTGTCCCTCCTGACCTTCTAACAACAACAACAACAACAAAAACAAAAACAAAACCTCACTGTTTTAGCCTGAGTACACTCCCACTTCCCACCCCATTCCTTTCCTGCTACCTTCTCACTAACTATCCTTCCCCCTCCAAGTCAATGCCCCTTTGTTTCCAATGCCCCATATTGTCACTGGGCACCATGATGGTCATCTCATCCTCCTTTGGAAAAGAGGTTATGATCTTAGGACTTAATATTTTTTCCTTCCCCCAACAGTTATTGCAAATGTAGGGCTGGATGTCAGGATGAGGAAGACCATAGTTCTAGTGAGGAACCAGTAAAGAGTTGAGCTGAACAGACGGCTTGGAACCAGTGATTTTTAAAAATTCATAAATGTAAGCTTTTGGGCCTCTGCTTGTCCTTTCTAAAATAAGGAAATTCAAAAGATCTTAGGGGTTCCTTTTAGCTCTAAAATGCTACGACTTTGGGGGCGCCTGGGTGGCTCAGTGGGTTATAGCCTCTGCCTTCAGCTCAGGTCATGATCTTGGGGTCCTGGTATCGAGCCCCACATCGGGCTCTCTGCTTAGCAGGGAGCCTGCTTCTCCCTCTCCCTCTGCCTGCCTCTCTGCCTACTTGTGATCTCTCTCTCTCTCTCTGTCAAATAAATAAATAAATAAAAATCTTTTAAAAAAATAAAATGCTATGACTTTTGAAACATTTTTGTTGTTGTTCAATCAGCAGGTGTTTGAGGGCCTGCCTTGCAACTTAGATTATAGAGAAAGTGGTTGTAATCCACATGGGAAGATAAAATGACCAGAGATGATGAGGGCCATAGCAAACTCTATAAAGCCCACGTGGAGCATGGTTTATAACTGGAAATTAGTTGGGAGGAGTTTGATCCCCTGGGCCTCTGAGAAGTACTGGAGCTGGTAACTTGGATCCAACAACAGATGACTGGTAGACTTTGGTTAGATAAAACGAAGAGTTCAGGAAATATCTGAAGCCACATTTTTAAATCTTCTGTACTCTATGGGTTCTCTTCTATTTTCATCCAGAAATCCCACATTTATCTGTTGCCATTATTTGAGAGTCCTAATAGCCCAGATGAGGGTTAATAGGGGGCAGGGGAGAAAGGCCTTCTTTTTCTTCTTCTCCAATATGAGAAAAATGTCTACCTGTAAGCCAGGAGCAAAACTGACATTTCACTGGCCTTGAGGTTGTTTTGAACCAATTATTTTAACCCCCCTTTTGTGTACCCTTTCAAACTAGAGTTTGAGAGTCTAAAAAAGGAAGAAAAGCATTATCCATTAGAAGCATAAAACCAGATCATCATCCTTCTCCACAAAAAAGGAAAGAAATGGGCCTTAGTTAGTCTCCAAGTGGGAACATTCTTACAGCACTAGAGAATTTAGGCAGTGCTAAAAGTAAGGGGAAAACATCAATCCCAATTTTGAAAGCTGACAGAGGGCCTGAGTGTGGGGGGGAGAGAGACATGCACATCTGTTCGTGACTCCCTTGCTTCCTCTCTCCATAACTCCCTCCCCTGCTATTCTCCTTTCCTCATTCATTCAAATACACATATGACTGGTGCTCAGGAAAACACCTCCACACTAATATATAAATCCACCCACATTGTACTGCTACATCCATGAGAACATTACTTACCACAACCAATTCATTCAATCCAGCAAATAGGAGTACCTGTAATATGCTATGTATTCTACAGTAGAGATGTAAAAATGGCATGGTGTCTGTGCTAACGAGTATATCATAATAAGCCTGTCCAGGTAAACACCGAGTTGTGAGCCCAGAGGTACACATACACAAATTTCTAATCCCGGAAACATATCAGTACATGTACATCCACGATATGTGTACATGACAAAATATAAAAAACAGAGCTGCTCACATAAATTTCACGCATTCTCATATGATTGATATTTGAGAGAGGATCTCCATTTTCCTCTTTTTCCTTTGTCCATTTTTTCATATCTTTTCAAATTCTAAAACTGATTTCGCCTTACAGTTCCATTCTTATGTCTTTCCCTTAACAAAAAAAAGCATTGCTTTTCTTTAAGATGAATTATTCCACATGGAGAAAGTGAGAAAAACTATACTGTCTCCAAGTTAAAAATAAGGAAAGTACCCTCTCAGGAGTGAATTCTGTCTTTTTATACTCATTGGAATAATGAAAAGACTGTCAGTTTTTATTTATTGATACTTGAATGATATCTTTCTTATAATGAGTATTTTGAACCATGAAATACAAAATCATGCCATTCTTTTTATTTATTGTAGATATTTGAAGAAAGAAGAGCTCTGCTTGGAAAATGGGTAACCATTTAAAATATAGTTACTTCTCTGTTATGTTATGTCACATTATCATAGAGCACAAAGAATTCAGTTTGAACATAAGGTAATAAGTGATCACTCATTGCCTGAGAAATTTGACTGGTACTCTCTGTATGTATCAGTTAGGGTTCTATACTCACAAAGTAGGGTTTGTAAAGGTGAGTTGAATCTGAGACGACAGCTAGCTAACCAGTCTATGTATTTTGCTATAGCATCCCAAACTTCTGTAGATACTTTGTTAGTGAAACTCATTGGAGACAGCATCTTGTCCACTGGTCAGAGATGTTATAATCCAGGTCAGAGATGTTCCCTTAATGAGAAAACATTGACTGTACGCTTTAAAGGTGAGATATTTCAAGTTGATTACACATAACAAGAATTAAGAACCCTAAGTAGATAGGTAAGTGGGTAGCTTATAAGCAACAGGAATTTATTTTTCATAGTTGTAGAGGCTGGGAAATCCAAGATCAAGGCATCGGCAGATTTGGTGTCTGGGGACACCACTTTCTGGTTCATAGATGGCCATTGTTTCACTCTAACCTCACATGGCAGGAGGAGGGAGGGAGCTCTCTGGGGTCTCTTATAAGGATACTAATCTCACTCATAAGGGTTTCACCCTTGTGACCTAATTCCCTCCCAAAGCAACCCCCTTCTAATACTACCACCTTGTGGGCTAGGTTTCAATGTATGAATTTGTGTGTATGTTGACAAAAAATACTATTTCTTAATGTTCTTGGTTGTCATAGTTGGTCATTCGTTCTTTTTTGTGTTGATCTACAAACTGCAGTCTAGGATATTTGTTAACTTAAGTAAATTTTAAAAAATTATTTGCATAGTATATCTGGAAGGATACGCAAGAAAAAAGGCAACATTTGTTTCCCCCAGGGAGAACTATAAATCTGGAACAGGGTAGAAGGGACTCCTTTAGCCTGTTGTACCTGTTGTACCTTTTGATTTTTTAAAATTATGTGACTGTATTACCTATTCAAAATAATAACAATATTTTGTAAATATGATAAAAATTAAGAAATTAAAAATATCAAAAATTTAAAATCTAGCTAAGTTTTTCTCATATCCCATTTATATTTCTAAACTAGCTTTATGTCTGTTACCAACAACTTAAAAAGAGATTTATTTAGAATAAGTGTTTTTTTATACTGTCATTCCACATACTATCAGTGGAAACCCCTAATTAATGTAACCAAGGCCAATGATCAGCCAGTATTTGATGTGACCAACTTTTCATTAGTTGGTAGCATTACCAGTTGTTAAATATTTTTTATACCATTCTGGAAAAAATTCAAGATCTTTATATTTTTTTAAAGATCTTGCTTTTCTTTTCTTTTCTTTTCTTTCACCATAGCAAATAGAAATACATTTGCAAAGATGTCTCTTTTCCAACACACTCATTTACAGGGGGAAGACATGGTTTTATATCTTGTCCTTTACATATTCCTTGACACTACCAGGCATTTAATAAATGCTTTCTAAATAAATAAGTGATACTTACTGGTTTTTCTCTTTTGTCCCACAACAAACGTATACTTTAAAGTCACTGTATCATGTGGTAGTCCGTATACCTGCACAAATGCCACGTGAATTGTTTGAGGGGCATATTTACAATTTGCCTTATTTAATTTTCTCTCTCCATTTTAGTTTTTATTATTTTTTAATTTTTTTATGATTTTATTTATTCATTTGACAGAGAGAACACAAGCAGGTGTGGGGGGGTGGGGGAGTGGCAGGCAGAGGGAGAGGAAGAAGCAGTCTCCCCGCTGAGCAGAGGGAGGAGGGGCTGGATCCCAGGACCCCAGGATCATGACCCAAGCTAAGGCAGATGCTCAGCTGACTGAACCACCCAGGAACCCCCACATTTTAGTCTTTTTGTTTATTTTCAGGAATACCATAAGAGGTTGATAACATTGAAATACATTTCCAAGAAAAGAAAGGAAAAATAAGTATACAACTTTTTTTTCTTTTTTTTTTTTTACTTAGCATGACTTGGGCTATTCATTGTAGGAATCAAGTATCAGTTTAAAGCTCAATCTAGTATTAGAAGTAAATCTAGTATTAAATAATCTGGACGGGGCACCTGAGTGGTGAGATTCCCAACCCCTCCTTTTGCCTATATGACAAAAATTGAGGAGCTAGATAATATCCAATGTAAGTAAGGATTTATTGGAGAGTAGGAAGATATGCATAAACACAGTCAGAGGGACTGTAAAGTGGTAAAGACTTAAAAGACAATTTGATGGTACTGATTGAAGTTTTAAATGCAAATGTCCTTTGAACCTGTAATTCCACTTCTGTTTATATGTACTAGAGAAATACTCACACAGGACACGAAAAGGCATGTTTCAGAATATTGAAGTTGTTTTTTTTTTCTTTTCTTTCTTTTTTTTTTTTGTACTGTAAATTGTGTCAGTAATAAATTGAGTAAATATTATGGTATAGCCATGACGGAGGAATGAATGAGAAAATGAATATGCCATGAAAGAATGAGAAAACAATATGCTCTGGGTTTACTACATGTCAGGTCATTTCTGGCTATATATTCTTGTGTTTTTAAACTGCTGCACAGTATCCTACAAGGAGGTTATACTCTAATGTATTTAATTGTTTCTTTATTGATGGCTGTATGTGTATGCTAATGCATAGAAATGGATAATTTCAAATTGTGCATAGTGTCCATCTAGGAAGATAGAATGAGATTGGATGGCAAAGAGCAGTTACAGAGGATTTTCATGTTTAATTGTATATGTACCTTTTTGAAACTTTTAAATAATAATGTGTTCTTGCTTTAATGTGAAAATCAGTTTTTGGTAATAGGACTCAGAAATTCAACCAGAGGGATGCCCCAGTGACTCAGTTGGTTAAGTGTCTGCCTTTGGCTTAGGTCATGATCCCCAAACCCTGGGATCATGACCTAAGCCAAAGGCAGACACTTAACTAACTGAGCCACCAGGGCATCCCTGTGCATAGGGCTACTCATCAGAGAACCTGTTTCTCCCTCTGCCCCTCCCCAACTGGTTCTCTCAATCTTTCTTTCTCTCTCTTTCTTGCTCTCTCTCTCAAATAAATAAATAAAACATTTAAAAAAAAAGTCCACCAGATTGAGATAAATAACCAATAGGCAAACAATAACAGGCCTTCCTCTTCATCTTGTGCCTCACACACTGTGAACTTTTCCTTGCCTTTCGTTGTGAGAGGAGTGGAACCTGAAGGCTCTAGCAACTGCCCTCACTTCCTGCAACTGCAGTAAAAATCCTTGGAGTAACTATTCCAAACACGGGATTTTTACAATTCTATAAAAAGGCCTTACAATAATTATAAAATATAAGCATATCATAATTGTGATATAATATAACATAGCATAATACAATTGATATAAATAATATTTTAAAAAGGGAACTAACTGTAAAGGGAGGTATACTGTAGGTGATACCAGGTTGGAAGAATGGTCCTAGCTACTCCCCAAATCTCACATCTTGGATCTCTACTATGTTATGGGTATTTTTACTTGAAAGGTGAAAATGGGAGGGATGTAGGACATTATCAAATTCCTGGACAGTTAACTCTTCCACAGATTATTTACTCTTTGGATTATTCCTAGCACCTTTTAAATTCCAAAAGGAGGGACGCCTGGGTGGCTCAGTTGGTTAAGCAGCTGCCTTCGGCTCAGGTCATGATCCCAGCGTCCTGGGATCAAGTCCCACATCGGGCTCCTTGCTCAGCAGGGAACCTGCTTCTCCTTCTGCCTCTGCCTGCCATTCTGTCTGCCTGTGCTCGCTCTCTACCCCTCTCTCTCTCTGATAAATAAATAAAATCTTTAAAAAAAAAAAAAAAAAAAAAAAAAAAATAAATTCCAAAAGGATTTTCCCCAACCGTGAAGCATTCTTCTGAGTCATCAACCCACCTTCATTTGGAAGGAGTTCAAGGAATGCAAATTCATTTTCTATTAGCCTAAACAAACACAATTAGAATAGAAAAATCCCTCGAGGCAAAGAATACCTATCAAAACCAGATATAAATTACCTTTTGACCATGGTAATCAGGGAAATAAATGAGAAACCAATGTAATTATCTTTTTAATCTCTAGAGGAAAATGTTTTAATGTTTTCTTTTATAGATTTTCCTAGAGTTCTTTTATATTGCTTTTAAATCACTGTTCTTCAACCTGAGCTCGTTCACTTTTTGTGGGCAGCAGTGAAAGTAGATGAGCTAACCTCAGTCATTCTAAATGTACTTCCCAGCCTTGCCAATTTGCAGACATGATAATCTTGTGCTTTTTAATTTAATTGTTTGCATATATATTCTTTTCACACTGATTTAACCCACATACTTATTATTCTTAACATCACTTTGATATTTTATAATGATAGCTACCATGTCTACAATGAGGCGTGTGCCTTATTAAGAATTTTATACATAATTTTTTTAATCCTCACAACAACCCTACAATTTAGATATAATTATTCTTAATGTATAAAAGAGGAAATTGAGAGGTTGATAGTGGTGGAATTGGGATTTAGTGATTTATTTCTAAAGAGTATTAAAAATAATAGAGTACTGTAAGTGAGATTTCCCATGGCCTCATTCCGAAACCCACCATCAATCTGTAAGGCCATACTTCCTCTTATCCTGTTGAGAGATTACAGTTTGCATAGCTGATCCCCTATGGTTAGGCATTTTTGGTTATTCTGCTTTCCTGCAGTGGTTATAATATCTCACGAAAATTTTTTTGTAACCATAATGATCCTGGGTCCCATGTAGCTCAGTTTCTACAGAACCACAGAATGCTGCCTAGAAGTAATTTTAAAATGAATTCTAATTTTCACTTCATGTTTCAAAGAAAAAAAAATCACAGCAAAACCAGTTTAAAACTCTAGACACTCTAGACAGTACTTCTCAGGTCTCCCTTTGTTGAATAACAGAAATTCAACTTGAGTAATTCAAAAGATCAAATTGACTCTATTGAGCAATTTGTGAATCGGGTCGCATTCTATCTCGCAAATAGAAAGGAGCTCCATTTAGCTACAGAAAAGGAAAGGTTTTAAAAGGTAGAGAGGGAGCCTGACAATGGAAATTATTAGGAAAGAACACATTGTTTTAGGTAACATTGCTTTCCTAAGGGAAATGGAAGGGATCTGTTGGTAAATTTCCTAGTGCTGACCAGGAAATTCCAGGTTGACTGGTTAAAGGTTATATTCCTGGGGGATATATAATATTACAATTAGGTTAGTATTAAATTTTGCTTTGCTGACATGGGGCCCTTAACATAAGTGACTCCATTTTGTACTGTGGTTTTCTTTTTAATACCTTCCTTCATTCCTCATTTATCTCAGTCTCTAATTGCTGTTGAGGCAATGACATTCTGAACCCCTAAACTCCCAACAAGCCAAAAACCTAACTGCTTTTCTCTCTCTTCACACTTCCCCCTTGGCTATTTTGTAGATCAATGTGGTTTCTCTGGCACAGTTCTTCCCCTGGCCCTAGTCATTCTGGTCTGGCTTCTCTCTTCATTCTAATAGTCCATCCCAAAAGGAAAGAAATCCCCCATTGTGAGAGCTGGAAATATGAATTGTGCAGAAATAAAGAGAGGAGAAATCAGGGAACACTCACACATGAATAGATTTCATTCATTTATTTGTAAGTTTAGGTTTTGGGTTTTTTTTCTCCCCTGCCGCAAGCCCACTGTCAAGGCCTCTACGTGAGTTGTGTATTTCCACAGTGTCAGGATTCCAAACAATGACCTATCACTGTGTATTTAACTTGGCTTCATACATGTCACACAAAACAAAGTACCATACAAAGTCACACAACAGAGAAGCTATACAAGAAACAAGGAACCAAGTGCAAGGTCAGTCCCTGAGCACGCAGTTGAGGTGAGGCTTCGGTCCAGTCTAGGTCGGCTCTCAGCTCATACTGCTGTGATGTTCAAGCAGTGGAGAATCCCTGTGATGTTTAAGATCAATCAGGTACGGCCGTTGATTGGTACGGTCAGAAGTGGAAGGGTCAGTGTCTGCAGATTCTGACAGTTTGCTGCAGAAATCTTCTGTTTAAAGGAGTTTAATCAGTCTTGGGCCTTTGCAGGCCTTCTAGTGATTATCAGCTCTTGGTTCTTTCAGGTTCCTGGGGCCTTGCTGATTATCAGTCCTTAGTACAGCCAGTCTCTGTTGTTTTTGGTGATATCTGGTCTCAGGTACAACATCCTTGGCTAGTTATGTCACTGCTTGACATGAGTGACTCCATCTTGCTCTCTACATCCTTCCCCCCCACTTGAATTAGTTTCCAAACTGAGATTCTTAGGTCATAAAATAGATATATATAATAGTGAATAGTTTTCATCAAGAAATATTCTTGCAAATTAAAAAAATACATCATGGGTGCCTGGGTGGCTCAGCGGTTAAGCATCTACCTTTGGCTCAGGTCCTGATCCCGGAGTCCTGGGATCAAGTACAGCGTCTGGCTCCCTGCTCATCAGGGAGTCTGCTTCTCTGCCCCTCCCCTGGCTCGCGCACTTTCTCTCTCTCCCTTTTGCCCTCTCTAAGTAAATAAGTAAAATCTTTAAAAAAATACTTCATAAGACTATAATGAAGTTGACTTGTCATGCTTTATATGCTTTTTTAGGTAGTGTATTTTATGATTACAGCTAAAATTTCTTATAAAATTCTCACTAGCTTGAGACAGCCATAGAAAATATCTATATGCGAAATGCAATAGTATACAAAATATAGGCCACCCCAAACTTTCCTATCTCTCTTCTCTAAAATGGGCTAAGGAAAAAAAGAGAGGTTTAGACGTCCAGTAAAGTGGCTCATTCAGTTGGTAGGTGTTCCCAGAAAAGCCTTTCTTTTGGTTTTGGCCAGCCCTCAGATTCTTATCTGTGATCAGTCATTGATGTTGGAACTGTTTAGGGTTATCTCTAGGGAAAATAGTGAAGTAACCAAAGCTCTTGTTTGCCCTGCCTCAGATTACTCTGGCATCTCCTGCCTGTCTCTGACACTCCCAATCAATCATTAACACATTGGTGGGACTTTAACCCTTCTCAGGGATATTTAGACAGTATACCTTATCTCCAATGGTGAATGCAAAGCTTTGTTTCTGGTCCTGGAGTTTGGCACTTATGAGCCAGTACAGAAAGTCTGGCCAGAGAGGAGCTGCCCAGGTGCCTTCTCTTGAAATTTTATACACACACACACACACACACACACACACACACATTTTTGAAAGTTATATTTATGTATTTGACAGAGAGAGCATGAGAGCACAAGCAGGGGGAGCTGCAAAGGAGGGGAAGAGGGAAGCTCCCCTCTGAGGCTCAATCATAGGACCCTGGGAACATGACCTGAGCAGAAGGCAGATGACCAACTGACTGAGCCACCCAGGTGTCCCTGAAATTATATTTTTAAGTATATATTTTCTCAGTTTTTGAATATGGCCAGCTCCCAACTTACTGTCCTTATGTAACTACAAGTTCTGAGGTCAAGTGCACACACGTTTGTGTACACACTCAGGTCTTGCACATGCTCACATGTATATATGTGAGGAAGAATAGGTAAGTAACAAAACATCACATTTGTTAATTAGGGGAAGAGATACATGCTATTCATTAGGAATAAAATAATTAAACTCAATTCTGTGCCATTCTTATCCATTTCTCTAATGAATCTCTGGTCTCAAACTGAACCTGCAGTTTTTTTTAATCTTTCTTTTTTCCAGTTTGACAAATGGACAGACTCTCAACGGAGAAGAATCTTGACAGGCCTGTTAGAACGTTGCTCCCTGTCACAGCAAAAGTTCTGCTGTCGAAAACTTCAAGAAAAAATTCCAGCAGAAGCTCTGGATTTTACTACCAAGCTTCCAAGAGTGTTATCTCTATACATCTTTTCTTTCCTGGACCCACGAAGCCTTTGTCGTTGTGCACAGGTAAAAAGGCAAAGAATCCGTATACATCTTTTGTAGTGATAGCCTAGAAAATTCTAAAATGAGGGGGGAAAAAAAGCACACATGCAAAACCAAGAAATAGATGAGATGGTCAATATGTGTAGTCTATATAGTTTGAATTAACCCCCGTCTTCTTTGTGCCTCTCTATTTACTGCTCAAAAGTAGATGTAAAATGATGTAAGACATCATTAGTGTCCACAGAATAGTATTTGCTGGTTGAGGAGACAAACATACATATGAAATGGTTCATCAGCAGAACAGTCTTATATTATAAAGCATATAACTAGAAAACAATTGTAAATTGTACAGTACAGGCTATTCATAAATAGAAAAGCTCAAAATAAGGTACTAGTGGGGTATGTACAAAGAGTACAAATCTTAAAGAGTTCTGGGGGCGCCTGGGTGGCTCAGTTGGTTAAGTGTCTGCCTTTGGCTCAGGTCATGGTCCCAGAGTCCTGGGATCGAGCCCTGCAGGCTAGCCTCTCTCTCCTTCTCCCTCTACCCCTATTCGTATGCTCTCTCTCACTCACTCTGTCTCTCAAATAAATAAATAAAATCTTAAAAAAAAAAAAAAAAAAGACTAAAAGAGTTCAGAGTAAATAGACTTGCTTCCATTGGCCTTGGAAAAGGGGCTGACTATATTGTTTTCCTACAAGTTAAGTCCACGGTCTGTTAAAGTGTACTTTAACTGCGGGGCGCCTGGGTGGTTCAGTGGGTTAAAGCCTCTGCCTTTGGCTCGGGTCATGATCCCGGGATCGAGGGATCGAGCCCCGCATCAGGCTCTCTGCTCAGCAGGGAGCCTGCTTCCTCCTCTCTCTCTCTCTGCCTCTGCTGCCTACTTGTGATCTCTGTCAAATAAATAAATAAAATCTTAAAAAAAAAAAAGAACATAGCATTCTAAATGTCCAACAGTAAAAGACTATCATATAGCCATATGATGAATTATTGTGTGGCCATTAGAAAACGTGTTTTCTAAGACCAAAGATGCTTATAATAGGTGAAATGAAGAAAGCACTATCTAAAATTGGATATATAGAATTTCCCAATTTGCTTTCATACATGCTTAGAAAAAAGATGGAAAAGAACCATGTCAGGTGGTTAATAAAAGTCATGTCTGACTGGTGGGGTATGGGTATTGTTTTTCTTGAAACTTCTTGGAATTTTCCAAGTTTCGCACAATGAGAATGTTATCACTGGAGGGAAATGTTATTTGAAATCACTAATCCTATCATATATGTGTATCATATGTCAGTCTTGCAAGATCTCAGCATTTTATTTGTTCCCAGTCCTGCCTGTGAGGAAGACACAGGCGATTGTTCTTTAGCTAGATTTAAACACTAATATCATTGCACTAAAATGAGCTTTGAGCAGTTTAAAAATATGGGGGGAGGCTGATAATTTTGAAAGCTCTTACCTACCCTTCAACCCTCCTCCTTCCTATCTACTTAAAACAAACAAAAAACAACAAAAAGCAAAAACATAACGTACAAAAAACCTACTACTCCGGGGGGGAAATCAAAACAATTTAATAGCCATGTCACAACAAGATGTAAGGAAAATGAGGAAAAGAGTGAAAATGGAGAAACTTCTCCATCCCCTCCCTGCGAAACCTCTCCTCTCCACTGAATTCTAAGTTAATTAACCATACGGGGATTAAGGTCGATGTTGTTGCCTTTCTGCACTAAACGAAGTAGATGTGATTTCTGTTCTTGCCTGCAGGGCTTTGATTCTCTACCCTTTTTCGTCCTTCCAGTTCCTGAACCTGTTATTTCTTGTAATTGTGCCCTCCCCTCTCCTGTATGTCTCCTCTTCAGCACAGAAAACAATGCTAAACATAATGGAGCTCTGTACTTGGTAGATGGAAGGAGGGAGAATGGGAGGGCCAGGTAAATGGATGTATCTTACAGTTTCTGCCCTTTCTTCTTTCTTTCTTGCATTTTCTTCTTCTTTTTTAAAAGATTTTATTTATTTATTTGACAGAGAGAGAAAGAGATCATAAGTAGGCAGAGAGTCAGGTAGAGAAAGAGGGGGAAGCAGGCTCCTCGCCAAGCAGAGAGCCTGATGCAGGGCTTGAGCCCAGGACCCCGAGACCACCACCTGAGCTGAAGGCAGAGGCTTTAACCCACTGAGCCACCCGGGCGCCCCTCTTTCTTTCATTTTTTATGCTCAAAAATTATTAATGATCTACTTAATGTTGAAAAAGAAGCTAGTTTTCCAAGGATGAAATTTGCATTGGAAAGTTGGATGTCATCTTTGCAACTCTTAGAGCCAAGACACAGAACCCCATGTCTGAACTTTGTATATGAACTTGACCCTAGTTTTCAGCAAGACTTGTTCAAAATCTGGAGTAAGTTATTGTAAACACTGCTGCACATAATAGGATCACCTCCATCTGGATTGTGAGATTGACCATAATGCTGTGGGAATGGAATGTACAGAGCAAATAATCTATGCTCTATGGAATCTTAAAGGCTATAGAGGACATACCATATGCCCATATGTCAAGGACATACCTTGACTTTCTATTTACAAAATTTCTATTTAGTTAAATCATAAGAATGGAGGGAAAATGGAAACATATCAAAAAATGAGTAAAGAATATGCTAAGATCTGAGTTTCTATGACCTTCATATAACTCTCATATGAGCATCTAGGAAATTCCAAAGTCTCTCTGAGCCACAGTTCTCTCATTTGCAACATGAGAGTAATAATAACACCTCTTTCCTTAGGGGGGGATGGTTAGTTAATAGGTACTCAGTAAATATTAGTTGACTCTGAAAATCCTTCTGCCTGGGTAGAGAACACTTCAGGTAGGTAACTTTTTAAGCTTTGATTTGGAGGAAAAGAAAAAAAAGTCATCTCAGGTCTAGGGTGACAGCTGAAGACCTAGAGAAAATGGGCTGAGTAGGGTTTCTCTTTTCTTTCCAATTGTTGCTTTTCCAGGTGAGCTGGCACTGGAAGAACTTAACTGAGCTGGATCAGCTCTGGATGCTCAAATGTTTACGATTTAACTGGTACATCAATTTCTCTCCAACTCCCTTTGAGCAGGGTATATGGAAGAAGCACTACATTCAGATGGTAAAAGAACTTCATGTCACCAAGCCAAAGGTAAATTTGGGGCAAAAAGGAACAAACATACATGTATCAGCTATTTAGGAGTACGAGGGCGGGGGTGGGGTGGTGCCAGGAATGGGTTAAACAGGTGATAGGGATTAAGGAGAGCACCTGTGACAAGCACCGGGTTTCTGTGGAAGTGTCAATCACTAAATTGTACACCTGAAATCAATATCATACTGTATGCAACTGGAGTTTAAATAAAAACTTTAAAAAAAAAAGAAATTCTAGAACTAAGACTAAAAAACTTGAAGTTGGGGAGTGGAATAATGAGTGTACTAAAGTTCTTTTTAATCTAGAAACTAAGCAGTATAAGCAAAGGAAATACACTATTACTTCAAAATTCTCCTTTTCTGCGATCTCGATAGTCCTTTCCGAGACATCCATGTTAGCCAAGAACCCTCATTAGACTCTCCTAAACCAGCAGTTCCCCAGGAGGTTAGGACTGTGGAGCTCCTCACTCTGTTCAGATTCCTGAATTTCCCTATCTCTGACTCCCATGCCAGGCAATTCTGACCTGGGACTCTGTGGGTATTGTGCAGTATTTGCTATCAATGGGTCATCCAATTCTACTTTATTAATTCGAATTTTCTGATTCTACCAGGTGAGCAAAAGGTTATTTTTATATCATTTATAAAGAAAAATTTTCCAATAGATATGTAATTTTTTAAGGGAATAATGAGTATACTAAAGTCCTTTTTAATCTAGAAACTAAGCAATGTAAAGCATTTACATATAATGATAAAAAGTAAATAATGCAAGAATAATTTTTCTAGTTGTTTTCTCTGCATTATAACCAATGTTTATGTTCCTTCTTATAGTCACAGTTAATTAGATAACTCATGGGAAATTTTTATGAGCCTTTTCTTTATGGTGTGATCTATACACATGCGGAGCTGTGCATTGTTTTGTATGATAGATGAGTTCCTGAAAAATTATGTGTAAATTAGATTTTTTAATGATTTTTAAAACCACAGGGGTATCATTTTCTATTAAAAAAATGGCAGTGAATCCTTTTAAAATTGAAGAATCTTTTTAAAGATGAATAGTCAACTCCTAGCTTCTTCATTTGGGTTGAGTTTTATTGTTTTAAAGTAGAATCCATCTACATTTAGTACAGTAGTAAACTATGCATAATTAATGTTGTTCTAATTGCAATGGTAAAACTAGCCTTTCCGATTTCAGTAATTGGTGTGCTCCACAAGGATTTCTTTTAAAAAGAAAAACGTAAACTGCAGTGATGGAGAAAGTTATTTTAAAAATTACCATAGCTATGATTTCTTTTCAAGATTTGATAAGGCTTTTCTTGACTCTCATTTTCAGTTAGGGGCAGGGAATGGCATTCAAAGCTGAAGCTTGGGCCATTCTGGAGCAGATAAGAGAAGAGTAATTAACTAACCTGTAGAAGAAAAAGAGGTTTTGAGTATTTATAAAACTGACTTGAAAGCATTGTCTTCAGCTGTACTTCTTTTCTATAAAATGTGCATAACTATATTTAAAAATGAATCGTTCTGATCCAAGAAAATTGCCATCTCTTCGCTTAGTATTAAATTTCTTTAGGGAACACTTATATTAAATGTTATATTAAATGTTAGTTTTTCTATTTTAAAAAAGGACCTGGGGCGCCTAGGTGGCTTGGTCGTTGGGCGTCTGCCTTCAGCTCAGGTCAAGATCCCAGAGTCCTGGGATCAAGTCCTGCATTGGGCTCCCTGCTCAGCGTCAAGCCTGCTTCTCCTTCTCCCTTTCCCCTGTCTTGTGTTCCCTCTCTCACTGTCTCTCTCTGTGTCAAAGAAATAAATAAAATATTTAAAAATAAAAAAAATAGACCTAAG
This sequence comes from Mustela lutreola, assembly GCF_030435805.1. NCBI lineage: Eukaryota > Metazoa > Chordata > Mammalia > Carnivora > Mustelidae > Mustela > Mustela lutreola. The sequence goes on along the minus strand of NC_081290.1, from coordinate 151,669,242 downwards.
TCAGAAAGCCTGAAGAGTCATGTGACTAAGGTTAATAAAAGTCAGGTGACTAAGGTTAAAAAGTCAACTGTCAGCACAATACATACTTGAGTAATTTGGGTAATTCCCTGTGAGATTGCTCCAGTGATGGTGAACGTAGGCAGCCCCTGGATTAAAGCATAATTTACCTTTACTCAAGCACCTTCCCTAGCAACCTTTCCCTCAATACCCTGTACTTAGCATGTGCTCCAGCAGAGCTTTTGAAAGCATTTTATGATCAAGTGGTTGTGGTTCATATTAGTTTCCCCAACCTTAAAATGAGAGGACTGGACAAGAATGATCTTTATAACTATCTATCAGGCTATGCTATATCTACTCCAGACAGCATAATTTCAAAAAGACTTCATCTACAGAAAGAAGAGGAAGTTGAACCCAAAGTAGATAGAAGAAATAATAAAGAGCTAAAGTCAATGAAATTTGAACAGACAAATAATAGAATCAGTGAAACCAAAGCTCCTTCTTTGAAAACTTAAATAAAATTCCTAAGTTGCTAGATAGGGCGATGAAGGAAAAAAGAGAGAAAATATAAATTACTAGTGACAGGAATGAAAGAGGGGGCATCACTGCAGATCCTTGTAAATAAGAATAATGAGAGAGTTTTATGAACAAGTCTATGTCACTAAATTCAAATACCTAGATGAAATGGACAATTCTCGAAAAATGCAGATTAGGAAAACAGTTTCACTAGAAAATAGAAAACATGAATAAATCTTAATCAATTTAAAAATCGAATTCACGGCTACCTGGGTGGCTCAGTTCTTTAAGCAACTGCCTTCAGCTCGGGTCATGATCCCGGAGTCCCAGGATCGAGTCCCACATCGGGCTGCCAGCTCCATGGGGAGTCTGCTTCTGCCCCTGACCTTCTCCTCTCTCATTCTCTCTCTCTATCAAATAAAAAAATAAAATCTTAAAAAAATAATAAAAAATTCATAATTTTCCACAAAACTCCAGACCCAGATATCTAGCTTCTTTTTTAAAAAAATATTTTATTTATTTATTTGACAGAGATCACAAGCAGGCAGAGAGGCAGGCGGGGAGAGAGAGAGAGAGAGGAGGAAGTAGGCTCCCCACTGAGCAGAGAGCCCGATGTGAGGCTCGATGCCAGGACCCTGGGATCATGACCTGAGCAGAAGGCAGAGGCTTTAACCTACTGAGCCACCCAGGTACCCCCAGATAGCTTCATTAGCGAATTCTGTCACACACATAAGGAAGAAATATCAATTATACATAAACTCTTTCATAATATGGAAGATGAGGGGCGCCTGGTGGCTCAGTGGGTTAAAGCCTTTGCCTTCGGCTTAGGTCATGATCCCAGGATTCTAGGATCGAGCCCCGCATTGGGCTCTCTGCTCTGTGGGGAGCCTGCTTCCCCTCTCTCTGTTTCTGCCTGCCTCTCTGCCCACTTGTGGTCTCTGTCTATCAAATAAATAAATAAAATCTTAAAAAAAAATAATATGGAAGATGAGGGAACACTTCCCAACTCATTACCTTTATACCAAAACAAGATAGACCCTTAATAAGAAAACAAAACAAAACCACAGATTAATATCCCTCATGAACACACATAAAAATCTTTTAAAAATATTAGCATATTAAATCAAGTTCTATACAAAGAAAGAATAATTCATGATGACCAAGTGGGAAGTATCCATGGAGAGTAAGGTTGGCATAATATTAAAAAATTAACCAATGAAATTCACAGAATAGAAAAGAAAAGATGTATGGTCATTTCAGTATATGCAGAAAAAAGCAGTTAACACGAGTTCGACATCATTCATGATTCTAAAAATTCTCAAAGACTTTAGATGAAGTGAACAAAAATTTTGTTTAATACAGAAAAGTCATCAGTTTTCATTATATCCTGTTTTGTTAAAGTGTCAAGCATTTTTCAGACTAAATAATGTTTACTTACATATAATAACTAGCATGTATACCTAAAATTTTCCCCCTGAAGTTTTTTATTATCATATACTATTTATTCCCAGTAGTACTAAACTAGACCTACTTAAGCAAAGTCTTTGTTCAATCTATGCTCAGAATTGGAATGAATGTCCATTTTAAATGAGACCTGAACAAAACATTAAATACCAAACCAATAATGAGCTATCGATTATATAAAGAAAATGTTTTAATTAGTTACTAAACTACAATCATCCATTAAATCAGTAAATATTTAATAAATACGGTTATGTGCTAGGTACTCAGTATAATGATCCTAACCCTGCTTTCAAGAAGCGGAGTCTAGTGACCTTAGACATAGACAAATACAAAATTACAGCACTGAGTACTAAGTGCTATTCTGTAACAGAAATATATACAAAGAACAGTTGAAACAAGGATAAGAAACTGATTCTGCTTGAAGGGTTTGGGGAATTTCTTAATTGTCACAAACAATTCAAGCAAACCAATTTACCATGCAAAGCTTCCCTAATCTCTTAAAGAACAAAAATTAAGCCCTTAATGGCTTCTCTACATACCATTACCGCTTCCCTTAGGTTACAACCACATAAAAACCTTATGAATTTCACATACGAAAATAGACTTTCCATTTGGGAAATTAAAGCCAAAGTATTCTTTGAGAGCAGTTAAGATTTTGATAACTGATAAAATCTACAGTCTACCTGTGTATACGTCAAAGTTGTCCCTATGTTCTACAGATAATTAAGCATGGAGTACTATTTTTTGGAATGTATATGTTTTATTGAGTTAATTAACTGCAGTTGTGGAAAACGTACACAATGATGTGGTAGACGAGGTGGCAGTCCAGGATAGACAGGATTAGAGCTAGGACTTGAAGTAAGACAGTCCTAGATTCACATTCTGACCCTCGGTCTTACCATTTAATGTAGTAGTGGGTGAGTTCATTGGCTTTTCCCGTCTTCAGTTTCCTCTTCTGTAAAGTGGGAGTAGTAAGTATTCCCTTTTACAGTTATAATGAAGGTTCAATAAAATAATGCATGAAGACTTCCTGAGACAGTACCTGGCACTTACAAGACTCCTGGGTTTGTGGCTGCTGTAATTACTGTCACCATTATCATTGCAGTCGTGGCGAAGATGATGACAAAGATATAATGATGATGATATGATGATTTTTTTATTGTAATTATTACGTTGTTTTAAGAACAGAAATAATTGATTTTCTTCTTCTAGACACCTCCAAAAGATGGGTTTGCCGTTGCCGACGTTCAATCAGTTACAAGCAGTCCTGCAGAGGAAAAGCAGTCCCCTGCGTCAGCTTTCAGGTCGTCTTCCTCTTTGAGAAAGAAAACCCACCCAAAGGAGAAAGAGCTCCCACCCTGGAGATCATCTGACAAGCATCCAACTGATATCATTCGCTTCAATTACCTGGACAACTGTGACCCCAGTGAGCAAATCTGGCAAGGGTGAGAAGCTCTATGCTCTTCTCTATTTACTTGCCGTTGGAAACAATTTGCTGGCACTTAGGTATACGAAAAGAGGAAAATAGAATTTCCTGTGAAATACAAATGCTTTTCAATACATAGAAGCAAAACATCATTGGAAGGTAAAGGAACCATTATTGGTAAATTTGCCCTGCTCATCAGGATCTGTTTGCATTTTGTAGCTATAATGATTTAACATTACAGCTCCTTTTAATAGTTAGGACTTCAGATTTCAGTCTAGCCCCACAGAGTTCATTCTGGTCTTTTCCTTTTTCATATTTTCACCTCCCTTCTCTGTCAAGGAGAACCTTGGTTCTCATGTTTATTTATACAAGTTATATATGTACATATAATATATAATCAAAATATATATATACATATATAACTTGCATACAAATTTATATACATATGTATATATAATATACATTTGTATATGTAATATGTGTATACATAATATAATATATATATTATAAAGTATACACATATACACAAACAGTATATATTCACTTACAAATTCTGAAAATAATTTCAAAACTGCTAACTCATTTCATTATTAAAACAAATCTGCTGGGTCATCTGGGTAGCTCAGTCAGTTACTCATCTGCATTCAGCTCAGGTCCTGATCTCAGGGTCCTGGGATGGAGTCCCACACCAGGCTCCTTGCTCAGTGGGGAATCTGCTTCTCCCTTTGCCTCCTGCTTGTGCTCTCTATCAAATAAATAAATAAAATCTTAAAAAAAAAAACTTTTTTGGATCTATAGGCCTACCTCTTTTTTTCCCCCCTTGCAATTTGTTTGTTACAGAAATCAGGTCATGTATCCTACAGAGCTTTTCACATTCTGAATTTTGCTGATTGCACTCCCAACATGCAGCCTAACATGTTCTCTGTCTCCTATACTTGGCCATACGCATGGTCAGATCTAGAGCCTTGAGTATATAAGATCACGTACTTCCATCATAAGGCACATTATTTCTGGTTGTCTCCTTTTTTTATGATGTTAGTGGCTATTGAAGACCATGGCCTAGATCCATTACTACAGGCAAACTTTTTTAGAGAGCGCCAGACAAAAATATATACGTTAGGCTTTATGGGATATGTCTCTGTCACAACTGCTCAACTCTGCGATTGTAGCCTGAAAACAGCCAAAACAATATGCAAACAATAAGCATGATGATGTCCCAATTTAGCTTTATTCACAAAAACAGGCATTGGGCCAAGTTGGCCTCTGGGTTCTAGTCTGCTGATTCCTACCTTATCCAAATATATATGATAGTTTTAGAAAACCAATACTAATATTAATTCAAACAACAGGATTACTAAAAACAGTTTAAGATTTCTTTGCCGGTGTTTTTGTCCTTAGGACATATTCTACTAAGACTATTCAGACAAATACTGTGTTTCAAGTCTCATGAAGTAATTCCTCCATGTGTAGTAATGCTACCAACACCAGAGACAAGATTATTTCTTTCATTTTGTTCTTAGATTTTAGGGATTTCCTTCCTTTGTCTTATTTTATGATTTTGAGAAACATTGAGAATGTTCTAAAGTCAAATAAATAAAACAAAGTATATTTGGAGAGTCTAGCTTCTGTTCCTACCCCTCCATATTGTTCTTTGTTCTTGATTGGATCACATGGGAAGCCTACTTATAGATAACCATTTTTTAAGTTGTTATGGTATAGTCCTTCTATTTAACAAAATTTTAATCAAATACACACATCTGTTTCTGGAATAAATGGTGGTACACAACATACCATTTTATTCACCTTTTTTTCATATAACAATATATCCTGGATATGTTATTGTTATATATATGTCATATACAACAATATATCCTGGATATAACAATATATCACCCCATGGTTGGATGTAGAAATACCCTGCTTTCCTTTTTATAGCTCATAGTGCTCCATTGTGTGGATGGGCCAGAGTTGATTCAACCAGTTCTTTAGTGCTCTACATTTGGCTCATTTTCAGTTGAGTTTAAAACAATCATTTAAATCACAGGAACAACAAAGTCCAACAGACAAATAGATGTGCAAATTTAAAATGATTCTAATGTTCCAATGATTTCTGACTTACAGGAGGAGGAAAAGACATGAAATGAATCCAGATTTCAGCCAACAATCACATGATAAGAAACATAAATTGCAGGACAGATCTAAGCTAAGAAAAGCACAGTCACTGGTAAGTATTGCTTATAAAAGCTTCCACACCATAACGTTTATGAAAATTGCGGGATTGCTAATTCTATTTGTGAAATGAAATTTGTTGTTGTTGTTTTTTAACCAGAATCATCAAGTGGTCGTTTTAAATTCTGGTCTCTGACTGACAAGCTGTGTGACCTTGAAGGCATCCTTTACTTAATTTCTCTAAGTCTCTATTTTTAATTTTTAAAAAATATTTTATGTATTTATTTGACAGAGAGAGAGATCACAAGTAGGCAGAGAGGCAGGCAGAGAGAGAGGAAGGGAAGCAGGTTCCCTGCTGAGCAGAGAGCCCGATGCAAGGCTCAATCCCAGGACCCTGGGACCATGACCCAAGCAGAAGGCAGAGGCTTTAACCCACTGAGACACCCAGGTGCCCCTCTAAGCCTCTATTTTTTTTTTTTTTTTTTTTCAGTATAGTTGACACACAGTGTTACATTGGTTTCAGGTGCATGACGTCGTGATTCCTCATCTCTAGACATTATGCCGTGCTCACCTCAGGTGTAGCTACCAACTGTCACCACACAACACTATCATAATATCAGTGACTATATTCCTTATGCACTCCCTTTTATTCCCATGAGACTCTAAGTCTCTACTTCTCTTATCTGTTAAAAAAACAAAAACAAAAACTGGATGCACTGAAGTGTATGGATCTGCTCTGAAAAGCAGATAATATAATGGGTACATTGTTATCATTGGTTCTTTCTTCTGCTATGAGTCTTTAGGGGTGGGGGGAAGGATAGGCTATAGAAATTTCTTTATATAAATTACTTACCTATAGGGACGCCTGGGTGTCTCAGTGGGTTAAGTGCCTATCTTCGGCACAGGTCACGATCCCGGGGTCCTCAGATTGAGTGCTGCATCCCTGTATCGGGCTCCCTGCTCAGCAGGGAGTCGGCTTCTCCCTCCCCCTCCCCCTGCTCATGCTCTCTCTCTCACTCACTCTCTCTCTCTCAAATAAATAAATAAAATCTTAAAAAAAAAAAAAAAAAAAACTTACCTCTAGAGTGCAGGTTCCACTTACCTGAGAAAAGGTGTACCTTCCTTCGCTGTCCTGCTACCAGTGGAGCATGACTATAAAAGCTCATTTCAAGTCACTGCAGAAAAAATGAGTGAGGAACTTGTCTTACCTTAATTAAAAAAAAAAAAAAAAGCTTACCGACTACCTCATAAAGTCGGTGACTGGGGAGCATTATTATTTCATGGTGGAGTTTTCCAGATTGTGATTCTGTACCTGCAGGGGGCTCCCTCTCAGCCCATAGGGGAGTCTTTGGAGCAAAGTAGGCAGGAATAAGGGTGGAATAAAGAGGTCGTTTCGGTAGTGAAGATCTAGAAAGAAGCTGAGGATACACACTCAAGGAAAATTAATATAAAATGGATGTCAGTTGGGAGAGGAATAAGTATGTACTCATGAATAAATCACTGTTATAGCTCAGCTTTAAAGCTCTATTACTTTCTGTTTAAATATATTTTCAAGTGTTATGTTTCCAAAAAAGAGAGCTTTTTAAAAAATGAGCTTTTTAAAAAATAGGGCAGTCTGTATTCTGAGGGGCCAATTTTGTTGGACTGGATGAGGCTTATCATAGACATATGTACAGATGCCCAAGGGAATGGAGCCGCTTAAAACAGAGCAGTAAAATTGTCAGTGAAAACCATTAATTGAGCAGAATAACTTTATGAGGCTTATCACACAGGCCATTTAGGCATGCTTCTGCCTGATTTCCTGGCCCCTATTAGGCCAGGAGTAGCAGAGAAATCCAGGGGAGAGCTGGGAATTTAAAGGACGATAAAAGTTGATGGTTGATGTATGCTTACAAATTATCAGCACAGTCAAACATTTCTCTGGCTGAGAACACAAAACAAAATCAAAGGCTAAACAGAAGCCTTCCCCAGGGGCTTTTGATATTAACCATCTGTCACACACTTAGAAGGGCTTGCTTAAGTTAAAAAAAATTCCTTATATTTCTAAACTTTAAAAGTTATGCTCAGTAAGGCTGGAAGGGAAACTGGAGCAAATTAAACCATGATGGAGAACAATGAACCCATTAATAAAATGAAGTGTGCACTTGGATTGATCTACTGGGGTTGTTTATGTAAATATACTAATTATCATCACTATTTATGCTTAGCGGTTTGGATCAGGAGCATATAGCATAAGTGAACCCTCCAGAAGTGTGCTAGGATCCTTCTGTCGGTATTGCTGCCTTGTGACAAGCCTGGCCCTGTTGGATGGGCCACGAGTGGCTCAGGCCGTCTTCACATGGTGGCAGTTTGCCCTCACTGTGGGCCACCCAACTCAGAGGAAATAAGCAACCTTCTCAGTGATACAAGGTGGTGGTGAAAATTTGGAAATGCTGGATGTGGGGATCTGAAAGAAGAAGAAACAGGCTTTGAGGAAAGGCAGTTAGAGGACAGAAGGAGAGAAGGGAGTAAAACTCTTGAGAATTGCCACTGTAGAGAGAGAGGGTGGTGGACACAGCCCGGTACAGTTGCAACGGAGAGAACCCTCGTTCGATGGAAAGTTCTCACATCATTTAGATATGCATACGCCTGAAGGTTTCAAGAGGAACTAGGGAAACAGGTGAGCAGGCAGCACTCAGGCGAGCACATGATAGAGATAAGGATAAGAAGGACAGACAGACAAAGCTGCTCGAAGGTCTCTGAGGCCTGAACACTGAGCATTCCTTTCCCCTGTAAGGAGAAAATATTTGGGAGCTTGGAGAAGGTAGAGCTTCGTAAAGTGGAAGGATTGGAACAAAAAAAAAGCACAGGAGAGTTAAGAGTACAGAGAATATCCCTTGAGCCATCTCTCCAGGACTGTGGCTATCGGGCCAGTGAGACCCACCTAATTCACTTTTTGCCTACCATGACTTACAGCTTTCAAATATGAGTGATGCCTCCGAAAAGAAAAACCTGCTTAGGGAAACAATTTCGAACCCAAATAGTGAGCTTGTGATGTTTTCTATTACTTAATGGCCTTGAGTTTTCAAGGCCCAAAGGGCACCTGGTTTCCTCTTAAGGCTTTCAATTCTTTTTTTTTTTTTTTAATTTATTTATTTATCTGACAGAGAGAGATCACAAGTAGCCAGAGAGAGAGGAGGGAGCAAGCTCCCCGCCAAACATAGAGCCCAATGTGGGACTTGATCCCAGGACCCTGGGATCATGACCTGAGCCAAAGGCAGACGCTTTAACCCACCGAGCCACCCAGGTCCCCCAAGGCTTTCAATTCTAAAGCTGCCTCTTTACAGCTGCTTCATTTACCCACCTTTGATGGGAATCACTGATAGAAGATGCAAAGAAAGCCTAGATCTGATCACTAATGCTTTCTGATTTTGAAGACCGATTATTAAAAATTAGATAAATATTAAGAAATGTCCATTACAATTAGTTATGATAATAAAATTCCATACCGAACAAAACAAAAAATAGCAACACTACCACAGTATAGTGAGTACTGCTATTGTTATTAAACTTCAGAAATTTTCCTGTCATGTATAAAGACGTGTTTTGTTTTGTTTTGTTTTGTTTTGTTTTAAATCTTAACAGCCAGACCTGAAGTGCCTGTTCTGGAAGGGGAAGGATTGAGCTGTCTCCTTGGGGGAAAGCCTCCTTGATGAGTTTGTGGGGAGGGATGCCACCTTGAGGGCTTGGATGCTACAGACACCTGGACTTCAGAGGGGGGTGAAAACCTGCTCTGCAGGAGATTAGAGGAAGTTTGTTGTTTCTGCTACTGCATAGGAAGGGGGTGGGGGGTGCACAGCAGAGAGGTGGTAGAGAGAGAGCGAGCCAGGAGAGAAGCTCAGGCAGGTAGGGGAGCAGGGCCAGGATCCATTCCGATTGAATTTATTTGCTGTTGCTTGGGTGTCAACCCTGCCTTCCATCTCTACAGTAAATTCTCAATTTCCACATGAAAGGAAGATCTCAAAAGTCTTGAAGTCCAGAAAAACAAAATTCTCCAGGACCATTCATAAAAACCCAAGGGTGGGCTTTGGACGTCCTGGGCCGTGGAGGTACATTCTGAGGACCCCAGCCGACATCTTGTTTCCTATAATTTTTCCTTTTTTCTTCTTCCTACCAAGTTAAGTATAAAACCTGAAATCCCTTTTCTTTTTTTAAAATATTTTACTTATTTATTTGACAGAGATCACAAGTAGGCAGAGAGGCAGGCAGAGAGAGAGAGGAGGAAGCAGGCTCCCCACCAAGCAGAGAGCCCGATGCGGAGCTTGATCCCAGGGTCCTGGGATCATGACCAGAGCCAAAGGCAGAGGCTTTAACCCACTGAGCCACCCAGGTGCCCCAACCTGAAATCCTTTTATCTCACATTCAGCTGTTACTTGGAGAGGAGAAGTCGTCACTTTCTAGGTTCTGATTTGGCCTCAGATGTCAAAAAGCTTGCCTTTTCACATTTACCTAAATACAAGTAACAAAAGTCTCAGATTGCCTGTTTACTTTCACTGCTTTTTTTTTTTTTTTAAAGATTTTATTTATTTGATAGGCAGAGATCATGAATACTCAGTAGGCAGAGAGGCGCTCACTCCTAGGACCCTGGGATCATGACCTGAGCCAAAGGCAGAGGCTTAACTGAGTCACCCAGGTGCCCCTGCTCTAACTTCTTTTGATAAGACCTTACCTTTTTCTGTGCTCTGTGAATTCCAGCCTCTGCACTTAACCTTCTTCAACACCTTCCAAGATAACTTGATTCTTAGTGCTCTGGTTTTTTAAATGCTTCTGCAAGCTTTCTCACCTTTTTCTTTTTTCCCCTCTCTGAGTCAAAAGAGGAGGAAAAAAGAATGTGCCCCAAAGTGATACCTGATTTTTGTCATGGGAAGAACTTGGTTTAAGAATCGGGCACCGGGGCACCTGGGTGGCTCAGTGGGTTAAAGCCTCTGCTTTTGGCTCCGGTTGTGGTCCCAGGGTCCTGGGATCGAGCCCCGAATCGGGCTCTCTGCTCAGCAGGGAGCCTGCTTCCTCCTCTCTCTGCCTGCCTCTCTGCCTACTTGTGATCTATCTATCAAATAAATAAATAAAATCTTAAAAAAAAAAAAAAAGAATCGGGCAACCCAGAGTTCTGGCCTCTGCTCTACAATTAACTAGCAGTCACTCCACCTATAATTCTTCATTTTCCCATTTATGAAGTGAGAGTTGCGGGGCACCTGGGTGGCTCAGTTGGTTAAGTGACTGCCTTTGGCTCAGGTCATGTTCCCAGGTTCCTGCGATCAAGCCCCACACATTGGGCTTCCTGCTCAACGGGAAGCCTGCTTCTCCTTCTCCCACTCTCCCTGCTTGTGTTCTCTTTCTGTGTGTGCCTCTATCTTTAAAAAAGAAGAAGAAGAAGACGAAGAAGAAAGAAAAGAGAGTTGGGATTACAATATCTTAAAAGTCCATTCCAGGCTACAGTCTGGATTTGTGGGACCCCACAGTCCCTTACCCGTCCTCTCCCTGATCTCTTCTGATACCTGAGGGACACAGCTGTGGTTAATGTGACTTTACATAGAATACCAGAAAGAATTTATCATACTCGTGAGTTCTGATGATCAATCAATCAAAACTGGTTTCTGTCTATCTTTTTCTTGGAGCTTTAGAAAATACAGTCGATTCTAACAAGATTATTTATTAAACAAATGTACGCTTGGTTTCCTGTGGGCAATCTTTAGTAGATTTCTTTCAAATTCTGATTACTTCCCCAGGTATTTGTTTTATAGCATCTATTTGGTTTGGATGTGCAGAACTAGAAATCTCTATAGGAGAGATTTTTCATCATTTAGCTCAGGCAGAGAAGTTCCCAAGAATTCCATCTGGAATGCAGAGTAAGAAAGAACGTGGGCTTTGCCATCAGACAGACTTGCACTCTTTCCACTAAATGGTGTGACTTGGGATAAGTCACTAAACCTTTTGGAGCCTCCATTTCTTCAACTGTGAAATGGGACTAATGATAACTCCCTTGCAGGATTGTGATTTGGGCCATTTATTAACCCCTGGGAGGTTCTGTCTCCTCATCTATAAAAAAGGGAGTTAGGAATGATACTAACCTCACAGGGTTGGGAGGAGGGCTGTAAAGCATTTAGGTTAGTGCCAGCCTCAAAGAAGCATTCGGTAAATCCTAGCTAGTATGGGGGGTAATAACATTGGGCTAGATCAAAATCCCACGAGGTCAGCACCTGAGGCTACAGGAGAAAGAGGAGGTAAGAAGCTGCAGGCAGCCAGGATAGGGGTTGGTTGGGGGTGGGGGACTGGGCAGGAGGCTCCAGCCTATAGAATAAGCTTTTCTTTCGTTCTTTCTTTCTTTCTTTCTTTTTTTTTTTTTTTTTAGATTTTATTTATTTATTTGACAGACAGAGATCATAAGTAGGCAGAGAGAAAGGAGGAAGCAGGCTCCGCACTGAGCAGAGAGCCAGATGCGGGGGCTCCATCCCAGGACCCTGAGATCATGACCTGAGCCGAAGGCAGAGGCTTTAACCCACTGAGCCACCCAGGCGCCCCTAAGCTTCTCTTTCTTGCTTTTACTCTTGCTTCCCCTCAGTTTTCTTTTTTTTTTTTTTTTTTTTTTTTTTTTTTTTTTTTTTTAAAGATTTTATTTATTTATTTGACAGAGGGAGATCACAAGTAGGCAGAGAGGCAGGCAGAGAGAGAGAGAGGAGGAAACAGGCTCCCTGCCGAGCAGAGAGCCCGATGCGGGACTCGATCCCAGGACCCCGAGACCATGACCTGAGCCGAAGGCAGCGGCTTAACCCACTGAGCCACCCAGGCGCCCTCCCCTCAGTTTTCTTTATCTTTCTCTGTCTTTTCTTTCTCTCATGCTTTCCAAGGTATGGAAAATGGTTGTATCCATAGCTGTATATTGAAGTGTGAGCCACATATTTTTTTTTTCTGCTTGGTCTCCGTACACTCTTGTGCCTGCCCATAGTTCATGCATTCACTCCTCATCCTTGTTAGGTTTCATAATCCCACGCTTGCCTGGACAGCGAGTGTGTGTTGAACTCCATGCTGCCAATTCCGTGCCTCCTGTACTCCATCGCCTGCTAATTACAATATTGGTTGCTGTTACTTTTTGATACCTAAGAGAAGAAAGGGCCTGATGGCTGAGAATCCTGGGGACAGAGTGAACTCTCAGGCAGGACCACTACTTAGAGTCTTTGCATTTATCCTTTGCCTCTAAGAGAGCATAGTTTTCTTGTTCTGTCTTGTTATCTCTTCTTGTATGATGCTATGTGTAATAAATTACCCTAGCATTTCCAACAGGAGTGACTTGACCTGCTTCTCTTTCGCTGAATGTTTAGATGGCGACATAATGCCTACCTGCTCTTAAGAGTTACAGACAAAATATCTGACACAAATTGGCTTCTCTTTAGGATCAGCCAGAAGAGAGGAACCGTGTTTGTGTGTTCTGGAGTATTATTAGTTGTGACAGAGATTTAATCACTGCTACTCCTGGGGTTTAAAAAATATATGTATGTGGGCTGCCTAGCTGGCTCAGTATATAGAGCATGGGATTCTTGATCTCAAGGTTGTGAGTTCAAGCCCTGCTTTGGGCCTAGGGCTTGCTAAATAAATACCTAAATAAATAAGTAAATGGGTGTGTGTATAACATTTAACAATACAGTTTTTCACCACAAACTACGGTAGAAGCCAGTTCTCTAAGACATGGCTGTTTTGCAATTCAAGTTCACCATCATTGCTGACAAGTAACCATCGGAACTCTATGGCCTGTGTGCATTTTGCAACACACCCCTAACTTCACCTGGGAGGCCTAAGGGTGCCGTCACACAGTCTTGGTTTGAAATCTCCAAACCCTGCCTGGGATTGCTTAGCCTTCCTCCACAGCTCACAGCTTGACCCTGAGGTTTTAAAAGATAAACCAACCGCAAAGACGGGCCTGTGTCTTCTTTAAAACTCTGTTGATGATTTCTCCCTAACAGCTTCCCTCTGTGTCTCATGGAAGCAGAGTGAGCAGGGAGTGAGCAGAGGAACACCCCTTCCACAGTGTTGACCAAAGCAGTGTGGACCACATGGGTGTGTGCAGCAGTCTGGAATCCCAAGCAGACAAGAGGACAGCAGGGATCCTCCTCACAGAATCCTGGATGGAAAAATCCAGGCAGCAGCTCCATCTTAGAGGTTAAGCAAACACTGAGTGGAAGCCAGGATGAGCAGTCATCCGTTGTAGACTTCCTTCCCAGAAGGAAAGCCCTCTAGGTGGGCACTCCTCAGCCACCTTTTCTATCCTCTGAGCCTTCATCCCCACCAATGACCCTTACTTATGGCTCAGTCCCCATCCTAGGCTGAGACAATTTATAGGAATTAGTTGAAGTTGTGTTTATATGACTAAAACAACACGTCTTTATTTTATTTTATTTTATTTTATTTTATTTTATTTATTTGACAGAGAGAGAGAGAGAGAACAAGCAGGGGGAGCCACAGAGGGAAGGGGAGAAGCGGGCTCCCTGCTCCGGGGCTCGATCCCAGAACTCTGGGATCATGACCTGAGCCGAAGGCAGACAGTTAACCAACTGAGCCACCCAGGCGCCCAGACAAACACTTCTGATCTTGGGATTTTCAAACACAGTATTTCATATTTATACATAGTATTACCATGTTACTCTTGAACTGAATGTCATGAAGTGTTGAGGGTAAATTTTTAAAAGGGTAAGATCTACAGAATGAAGATTATCACCTTCTTTACTGTTCTTTACCATATCAGAGGCTCGAGACGATTACATGAAATAATAAATATCACCCGAGTGGCTCAATTGGCTAAGCATCCAACTCTTGATCTCCGTTCAGGTCTTGATCTTGGTCATGAGTTCAAGCCCTGCATTGGGCTCCACACTGGACATGGAGCTTATAAGTAAAAATTAATTAATTAACTAATTAATTAATTAAAAATGTTTTTAAGAAATAATAAATGTATGACACTTAGCACAATGCCCAGCAGCCAGATATTTGCGAGTGGTGGTGGGGTGATAGTTTCAGAAGAGTGTTAGGCACACTACAGGGGCTATTTTTTTTTTAATATTTTTAGAATATTTTTATTTATTTTATAGAGAGAGATCACAAGTAGGCAGAGAGGCAGGCAAAGAGAGAGGGGGAAGCAGGCTCCCCACCGAGCAGAGAGCCTGACGCAGGACTCGATCCCAGGACTCCCAAGATCATGACCAGAGCTGAAGGCGGTGGCCCAACCCACTGAGCCACCCAGGTGCCCCTACAGGGGCTATCATTATTGTTACTGTATTTCTCTGCTTTCCATATCCACATATTCCTTTACCTAATCGATTCTCTTATGTGATCCCTGGGTTTATCCAATGGTGTTGTTTGTGTCAGTGATCATTTGCAAATTTTTGCAAGTAATGTGCATGGAGAGCCAGAAAATAAAATTCAGTTGGGGAGTGACAGACACAGGGACATATTCAAGCTGGTATCCATAAGTTGTTCCTGGGTGACTGCCCTTCTTGGGCCTTCCTTTGCCTCCTGTAGGGTGCTACTCTTTCTTGGGACACTCAGCCTCAATAGCCTCTCCCCATTCTCACTCCTCAGTGCCCAATACAATGACCATCCAGCCTGAAGATAGAAATTTTCTATCCCCAATTCAATATCCACTTGCAAAGTGGTTTTAGCTGCTGCCCTAAAATGAAAGAGGAGGAATTACTGGCATGTTTATTCATCTATCCCACAAGTATTTTACAGGTGCAAGAGTAGATGCTAGGGATACAACCATAACAAGATACAGTCCCTGCCTTCCGCATGCTTACAGGCTGGAGGGGGGCAGCTTCCAGTTAAGGAATGGTAACTCCTGGGTATCTGGGTTGGGTAATTGTGTTCATGCTCACGCCACCCACCACTGAGACTGGAAATGAGGCAGGACATGCTAGGTGTGAGGTACCTCTGAACCACAAGTATATGCATTCGGAAGAGAGTTAAGTTTATGAGCCAAGAGCTCAGGAGGGACAGTGGGGTGAGACATAGAATCCAGCAACTGAAGATGTGAGCACTAATTGCCTAGGAAGTGGGCCAAGAACAGAACCCTGGAGAATTCTGTTGTATAAAGGATGGCCTTCTATTTCTCTTCTACGTCCTTCCATTTAAAGACATGCTAACAAGACTTGGAGATATTATTGGGTAAATATCTAGAAAAAGAACAGTAAGAGGGCCCCTGGCTGGCTCAGTTGGTAGAGCACATGGCGACTCTTGACCTCGGGGTTGTAGGTTCAAGTCCCACGTTGGGTGTAAAGATTACTTAAAAATAAAATCTCTAAAAGAAAAAAAAACCCAGCAAGTTCAATCAGTGAGAAAAATATATTTATTTTTAAGATTTTATTTATTTGTGTATTTGTTTGTTTAGAGAGCATATGAGCAGGGTGAGGGGATTGGGGGTACGGAAAAAGACTCTCAAGTAGACTGTGCTGACTGTGGAGCCCAACATGGGGCTCCATCCCACAATCCCGAGATCATGACCTGAGCTGAAATCCAGTCAGATGCTTACCTGACTGAGCCACCCAGTCACCCTGAGAAAAATATATTGAAATTATAGATGGTCCCTGACTTCCAACGGTTTGATTTACGATTTTTTCAGCTTCGTGGTGGAGCAAAAGCAGTACACATTCGTTAGCAACCATACAATGAGTTTTGGACTTTGAGCTTCTCCCAGGCTAGCGACATGCAGTGTGACACTCTTGTGGTGCAGGTCAGGGCCAGCAGTCAGCCCCGCCGTCACCAGGATAAGCAACTGAAACACTTAGCAACCATCTGGGTCTCACTTTCAGTGCAGTATTCAGTACATTACAGGAGCTATGCCACACTTATCATAAAACGGGCTTTGCGGGGGCGCCTGGGTGGCTCAGTGGGTTAAGCCTGTGCCTTCAGCTCCCAGGACCCTGGGATCAAGCCCTGAATCGGGCTCTCTGCTCATCGGGGAGTCTGCTCTCCACCCCCCACCCCACCTGCCTCTCTGCCTACTTGTGATTTCTGTCAAATAAATAAATAAAACCTTTATTAAAAACAAACAAACAGGGCGCCTGGGTGGCTCAGTGGTTAAGCCGCTGCCTTCGGCTCAGGTCATGATCTCAGGGTCCTGGGATCGAGTCCTGCATCGGGCTCTCTGCTCAGCGGGGAGCCTGCTTCCTCCTCTCTCTCTCTCTGCCTGCCTCTCTGCCTACTTGTGATTTTTCTCTGTCAAATAAATAAATAAAATCTTAAAAAAAAAAAAAAAAACAGGCTTTGGGTTCGATGCCAGTGCAAGTGTTCTGAGCGTGTCTAAGGTAGGCCAGGCTGCACCAGAACGGTTAGAAGAGTAGGTGTTTTAATGCTTTTTTCGACTTACAGTATTTTCCACTCATGATGTCTTCATCCAGACATAACCCCATTGTAAGTTGAGAAAGATCTGTAGCTGATTCCATCTCTCTTCACGGGAACAGGGTGAGGAAAAGCTATAGCAGGTGGACCTGCACAGAAATAGAGATGATTTATAACAACAATGTAAGAGCAACTCCATCCTATGGGGCTGTATGCAGAGGCGTGATCATGGAAGCATGATCAATTATTAAATCCATTTCCAGCCCCTCCTCCCCGCTCCGGAGGACAGTGAGTGGGGCTGAAAATTCTAAGCTTCTAATCAGGACTTGGTCTTTCTGGTAACCGGCCCCCATCTAGGAGCCTGTCCAGAGTCACCTCAACAGGACAAGAGATGCTCCTAAGTGCTCTTATCACTCAGGAAATTACAAGGGTTTGAGCTCTGTGCCGGGAACATGGGACCAAGACCAATATGTGCTTTTCTATTATCTCATACTCAGTGTTGGTATAAAAGAAATTCCCAGTTATTTCAACCAGATCGTCAGATACTTTAGATCAAGATCCAAGACTGTCAGATTTATATCCTTTAGGTAACTTCCGCATGTTTCCCCCTTAAATCTTAGTTTTTCTCTTGATGACTTTGGACATTAAAGTCTTAAAATGAATAGGGTCTGTGCATTTGTTTTCAGAGACAGAAAGAAAGGGTTGTAAGGAGACCATGTTCCCAGAGCCCATCTTGGAGGGAAGAAAAACCCAACAGTCTCAATAGGTGGTGACAGTTACCAGGGGTGGGGGGAGGGGTGGGGAGGGTGGGAGCAGTGGGGGGGCTGGGGCTTGGGGGCCAATCCTGCAACCTGCCTTGGCTAAAAAAAGGAGAGCTTGAGAGGAGCCTGCCTCAGCATGTGAACTCGCCCCCCCCACCACCACCCAGGGGGACTAAGAGAAAGGGGTTCCTCAAATGCAGTGATAAATCAGCTTTGCAGAGTAATAGGATTAAATTCAAAACTGTTACAGGTGAGGTGTGACTAGCCTGTTCTTGTATCCCAGAGAGCTAGGCCTTTTCTTCATTCAGCAGGTATTACTCTGTTTTCATTGTTACTAAAACAGCACAAAGGAAAACCTCTATTTGTTCTCTTACCTTATGTTGATCTTAGAACAACACCAAAAATGCTTACCCTAGTAGGTCTTAAAACTTAACACTGGAAGCTTCAAAGGAGGGAAGATTATTTGCTCCCATTTCCTGCCCTTTTTCCTCTCCAATTCTAACAACTTGCTACATTTAATCCCAGCTTTGCCTACCTTTTCCCCAGAAAAATCATCAGCGAGCATGTGTAGGCAGACACCCGTAGATTCACTGAAGTGTCAGAGGCCAGCTTTGCTCTCAGGGAGTTTGCAGTCTTGTCCGGGAGTAAATAATTACGGCCAGGAGTGAATATGAATGTCCAAGAACATGGGAATGGGAGCACAGAGGTCTCCCTAATAATGGCTGCAAGAATTCAGCTGAGGCAGAAATCCCAGAGGGTTCGGCACCTGGGTGGCTCAGTCAGTGAAGTGTCTGCCTTTGGCTCAGGTCCTGATCCCAGAGTCCTGGGACTGAGTCCCACAGGGGCTCCCTGCTCAGTGGGGAGTCTGCTCCTCCCTGTGTCTCTCTGTGTCTTCCCCGGCTTGCAATCTCTCTCAAATAAATAAATAAAATCCTTTAAAAATAAAAAAAGAAAGAAAGAAATCCCTGATGGTCAAGACACTCCAGCTTCTTGGAGAAGGAAGATCTCGAAGGACAGGTTAGATTTAGAGAAGGAATAGAGTATGTGAGGCAAGATTGTGGGGCACCTTTGTGGACTAACGAGGGACCCTGTTCCCTGGCAGAGAGGACAGGAGACAGCAGTCATTGGCTGAAGCAGTTTCTGATTCAGTGAAAGTCTCAGGTAGGATTTCCCCAGATTAACAGAAACCCTGTGTGTGGGAAATGTACCCAGCAGAGCATGAGAGAGATGTGACAAGACTTCTGACAGCCGGGACGAGCCGGCTGGATGTGGAGTCGTGGGGCGGGGATTGTGTTCAGGGCGGGTGACAGGGTCTGTACATGTGCCCTGTCTCCTTCTCACTCTCTGCACAGTAGGAGCCAACGTAAGAGGAACCTCGTGAGAGTCTGTCGCTCGTGCTCCCAGCAGGCTCAGCTCGTGTTCTTGCTTTCTCTTGTTCTCTCCTCCTCTCCCTCTTCCCTTGCCCGCCCGCTCGTGGCCAGATGTCCCGGAGAAATCCTTTCTCACTGTGAGTTTTGGTTGGAATGTCAACCTGTGACATTTGCCTTTTTAGAGCGAATTGTGTGCATGCACAGATTAGTAGTGAGTGTAAAACAACGGGAGCTCTCCCAGACCTCGCCTGGCCTGAGAGCCTCGTGTCTCCAGGCATGGCTCTGACGCCTTTCTGCTCTGTGAACTCGGGCTGGCAAGTAAACTGGCCTGGTCTGCTCTCCAGTTTCTTTGATTTGTAAAACAGAGATGCTAATACTTCCCTACTTGCCTGGTGGAATTTCCTTGAGGTTCACATGAAATTACGGTTGTGAGAGCACTTTGGAGGCTAACAGACTGATTCTTAGCTCAAAGTGAAGATTGCATGGGGGTTAGGGGTTGGTGACATTGGGAGGTCTCAATAAATCCCATCCAACCCTAGCATTTGAGGAAGCTGTCTTATATCATTAAAATAAGTTTCGTTATATAGCTTCCTGTCTGGTGTTTTCAGGGCTGTTCCTGGAATGATCTCTTTTTCCTCCCTAGATATCCCTAAGTGCAGAACCCAGCGCCGCTCTCCGAGTTCCTGCTCATCTCGCCTGGTCTCTTCACCGGTGGGCAGGGCTCCAGGCCACCAAAGCTGACACAAAGGTCCTCATGCAACCTCTTCAGAGGCACCCTGGACTTCAGGCATTATCCGGCCAGGCTCCAGAGCTGAAGTCAATTTAAAAACATGAAAGGATTTTGATAGACATGACAAAGTGCTCTACCCATTGGAGAGATGTTACTTGGGTCCTCTATTAGAAACTTTCAGCTTAGGTACCTGCTTGGGAAAGGGAGTCCTACAGTATTTCAGTAAAAGGTAATCATGGCAGAAGTGCTGATGTGGTTACAACTTAGAGACAGATGTGAGGATAGGTACCATGAGGTGGATAAAAGGACCAGGATAGCAACAGTGGTAATATTGGGTGTACAGGGCCAGGTCCCAGAAAGGTGCAGACAGCCGACTCCCAAGGCTAGTTGAATTGTTTAATGGGGGGCTGTTTACCATGGTGTCTCGTTGGCTGGAGCTGCCATCACCCAGTACCCCTGCCTTCATCTGGTCCAGCTTCTATAACGAAAATACCGTAGATGGGTGGATTACAAACAACGGACATTTATTTTCTCATAGCTCTGGAAGCTGGGAATTTTAAGGTCGAGATGTTGGCAGGGTTGGTTATTTCTCTTTTTTTTTTTTTTTTTTTAATATTTTATTTATTTATTTGAGAGAGAGAGACAGTGAGAGAGAGCATGAGCGAGGAGAAGGTCAGAGGGAGAAGCAGACTACCCATGCAGCTGGGAGCCCGATGCGGGACTCGATCCCAGGACTCCGGGATCATGACCTGAGCCGAAGGCAGTCGTCCAACCAACTGAGCCACCCAGGCGTCCCAGGGCTGGTTATTTCTGAGGCCTCTCTTCTTGGCTTGCGGGTGGCTACCTTCTCCTCCTGTCTGCATATGGTCTTTGTTCTGGGTGGTCTGTGTCCTCATCTCCTCTTACTTACAAGGATACACGTTAGATCAGATTAGAGCCTGCCCATATGACCTCATTTAACCTTAATTACCTCTCTGAAAACCCTAGCTCCAAAGACAATCCGCTTCCGAGGTCCTGGGGGTTAAGACTTCAATATAGGAATTTGGGTGGGAGGTTGGGGGGAGTGGGACACAATTCAGCCTACAAACAACAGGGAAGGGAGTGTTAAGAGCATCAAGATGAGATGGTGAACCACCTAGGAACTGGTGACAGTGGAAGCCTTTGTCAGCCTGTGGCCTGAAGAGGCAGAAAGGAAAGGGCCTGTTGTTCCCAGAACCCAGTGAGAGCTGTAGCCACAGGAGAGGGGCCACCCACCAGGCTGTATGCTCTGTGGTGAAGGAACACAGTCATTGTGGAAAACAAGGCCTAGCAGGGAAGGAAGAGGGCGAAGACCCAAGCCATCTCTCTCCACACCCCTCTACACTCCTAACAGCACTTGGCTTTGGTCAAACCCATCCAGAAGTCCAAGAACAAAGGAGCCTGGGAAGAAATGTGTCCAGGAGTGGGTGGGAAGGGTATTACATGAGTGGGACTGTGAGGAATAGCAGCACAATGGGGGCAATGTAAAAATTTCCAAAGAAGGCATTAGAATTAATGTTCAAGCAATGTAAATGGGCCTCAAAGAGTCACTGGAAAGCAGAAAATGTTACTTGGCTGAAAAAATATTAGTCAGATCTTCTAAACTAAACCACCTTCTCATGTAACCATTTCAAGGTCCAGAAGTTACCATTCTAGGATACTTATTTACCTAAGTAAAGCAGAATGATAGAAAACCAAATGTTTGTCTATCACATAATATTGAACACTCATGATCTTGTGTTCCATACTGTAATATACATACATAATATACATGTAACATGTAATATATATGTATATGTTACATGTATGTTATATACATCACACACACACACACTCTTGTTTTTGAGGTTCAAAATGGTGGCCTGGAAAGATGGCGCAGGTTACAGAGGTTTGGATGCCCAAATGATTGCTATAGGACAAAACACAACCAGCTTATAATTGATTAGTTTGCACCACCCAAGGTGATACTAACGCATGACTCTGAGGCAGAGAAGAAAAAAAATCCCATACCCAAGATGAGACCTGGTGTTCTTCCCATGGTTAGAGCAGATGGCTCTCGGTTAAGATTTCCTCTTCCGGAAGGCGGAGGCCTCGTGCTCAGCCCTCAGAGCCAGGGGCAGCTGTGCTGCTGGGGTGGCCTACAGCTCCAGGATTCTGCACAGGATCCAGTCACACTATGGACCTCTGTTGGAATGGGCCAGCCTGGAGTATGTCCCCATCTCTTCTGAAATAAACCAGAATCTTTTGGGGCAAGGACACATCAAGAGAAAGAAGGGCTTGTCTAGTACAAGTGGCTCCCTCTTGTCTTAAGCTGTATTTGGGTTATCTATTCCTATAAAACAAACCACCCCAAAACTTGGCTACTTACAACAACACTCTGTTATTCCCTTCATAAATGTGCAGTTTGGGAGGGGCCTGGGGAAGAGCTTGTCTCTGATCCATACAACATCCTCTGGGTCCTCCTGACAGAGGGCTGGGAGATCCAATTCCAAGATGGTGTAGGGACATGGCTGGGAAGTGCGTATGAGCCCTTCATTGGGTGTTCAGCCAGGGCTGAGGGCAGGGCCCCCTGTTCCTCTTCTTTGGGGCTGGGGTTCTTGTAGCATGGGGACTGGGTTTGAAGGATGAGCATCCCGAGAGAGACAGGTGGACTCTGAATCACCTCTTTTGTCCTCGCCTTGCAAGTCTTACAGTGTCACTCCATTATCCCCTGGTGACCATAGACGCTAACCCAGTTTTAAGCAGAGCAGGCACAGATGTGGGAGAGCTGCGAGGTTCTGGAAGAACGCGTGGGATGGGAAATATAATTGGGCCCATTTGGGAATAGACTGTCTGCCTCAGGATGGTTCCCTAGGTGACCCTTACCCATCACTGGTCACAGCGTAGTTACATGAACTAGGCTGAGCCTCTGTCTTAGCCTGCTCGGCCTGCTGTAACAAACACCACAGGCTGGGGGGCTTAAACAGCATTTATTTTCTCACAGCTCTGGAGGCTGGAAGTCAAAGATCAAGGTGTTGGCAGGGTTGGCATCTGGTGAGATCTCTCTTTTGGGGTTGCCCTTTCTCTGTGTGCTCACATGGCCTTTCCTTGGTACCTGTGCAGAGAGAGAGAGAGAATGAGGTTTCCCTGGACAGATCCTATCTGATCAGGAGACCACCCTTATGGCCTAATTTAACCAACCTACCTTCCTTCCTTCCTATCTTCCTTCCTTCCTTCGTGGCCTCATCTCCATATACAGGCTCTCTAGGGGTTCAACATATGAATGTGCGTGGGGACACCAGCATTCGATCTGTAACATTCCCCACAATGATATGAATTAGATGACAACTGAGAAATATAAATTTATATTGATATTCCTTAATTCAAGAAAACTTTAATTTATCGAACTCCAACCTAGTGCCAGACTCTCTGCTAGGCTCTGGGAATACAGGTAGGAGAAAAATAAACTTCCTGCCCTTAATGGGTCTATAACCATGGGAGAGACAACGCAGCCATTAAAATGGGGCAGGGGGCGCCTGGGTGGCTCAGTGGGTTAAAGCCTCTGCCTTCAGCTTAGGTCATGATCTCAGGGTCCTGGGATCGAGCCCCGCATCAGGCTCTCTCTCAGTAGGGAGCCTGCTTCCTCCTCTCTCTCTGCCTGCCTCTCTGCCTACTTGTGATCTGTCTGTCAATTAAATAAATAAAATCTTTTTTAAATAAATAAATAAAATAAAATGGGGCAGGAGCTGCAAGGAGCACAGGCTGTGACATGTGGCAACTTTGGGAGGGGATGAATAAAGCTCTCCATTCGGAGCTGCACTGGGGATGTCCAAGCAGAAACAGAGGATGCGTGGTACTGAGGAGTAAATATGAGGCAGGACAGATGAGGGGAAGCATTCAGGAGAAAGCAATAGACCATGTGGAGACCCAAGGCAAAAACTAGGGTGACCACCATCCTGATTTGTCCAGGACTGGCCCACTCTTAGCACTAAAGTCCCACATCAAGAACTCTTCAGTCACTTTGCTTTATTCATGGACAGAGTTCAATGCAGCCAGCACACCTGGGGGCCGGGTGGGGGTGCAGCAGGGCTGGTGAGAGAGAAAGCTGAAAACGTGGGCAGGATTCCAAACAAGAACCAAGCCACGCTAAGGAATTTAGACTTTATCTTTCGAGAAGCTGAGCAATCAGTAAGTGATCTTACCCATGGGAGTGGCTGGCTAAGACTTAGATGTAGAAAGAGCTCTATCTGCTGGATAATTAAGAAGAACAGTTCTGCAGTCCTGTCAAGAAGCCCTGGCGGACTTCCAGGGACGAGACTGTGGCGATTTAAAATAATGCAGGGCAGGGCGCCTGGGTGGCTCAGTGGGTTAAAGTATCTGCCTTCGGCTCAGGTCATGATCCCAGCATCCTGGGATCAAGCCCCGCACTGGGCTTTCTGCTCAGCAGGGAGCCTACTTCCCTTCCTCTCTGCCTGCCTCTCTGCCTACTTGTGATCTCTGTCTGTCAAATAAATAAAACCTTTAAAAACAATAAAATAAAATAATGCGAGGAGATGGAGAGATAGGATTTGGACTAGGTTAAGGAGAAGCAACAGAACCTGGAAATACAGAGAAGGGGGGCTGAGAGACCAGAATTCAAGAATGACTCCCCGGTATCTGGCTTGGGCAGCTGCAAAAAGTATTGACAAGGGATTCAGCTGGTTTGGAAAGCCTTCCCCACGCCACCCTACACAAGAATACCAGCAAAGCCGCTCTTCTGCCTCCCATACATCTCCTGTTGACCTAGAAATTCTGGGTTATTGTACCACTGACCCGGAAGTCTCAGCCACAGCCACAGCCACAGCCACTAGACTTACAGGAACAGAAGGAGGCTAGGGGTAAGAGAAGGAAGAATATGGGCATTAATTACACTCAATACTTCTAAGCGACTTATGTTCTCTACCGCATTCAGTTTTTGCGAGAATCCTTCGAGGTGGGCAGGTTGTTATCCTCATTTCACAGATGCAGAATTGGGGGCAAAGTAGGCACCAGGCACCACGGTGGCACCAGGGGCCACGCTACAAGCAGGCAAAGGAGGGGCTTTAAACCCAGATGCGTTTGAGCATAAAGAACTGTTCTTTTTTACACCACGCTAATTTCCCTAATGAACACAAGTTTCTACCTGATTGGATATTTCGCACATCTTCTGCCCTGCCTTGATTCCATCCTCCTTCAGTGTTGAAGGATGAAGACCAGGAGAAGGAACCTCTCCACTCTAAGAAGCCAGCTGAAGGTTGCTTCCAGGAACAAGGATGGCGAGAGAGCTTCTTAATCCTTCATAACTGGTCCCCAAACTTCTTATACATGCAAAAACCCTAGAGCCAGAGGACCTACGGTAATTATCTTTGTGAGCATCAGGGCCAGGGTATGAAGACAGTGTGTCCCAGTCAACAGCCTATTTAGGGAAGAAGGAAGTGTCCAGAGATGGACGTCAAGAGGTAGGGAACTAGGGGAAGGACACAAAAGGGAAGAGAGGAACCCGTGATGACTTTCCAGGGCCTCCCTCCCGAAGAGAAGTGAGTTTGTCTAAACCTCACGGGGCCTCTGCAGACCTAACAGCCCGAACCCTATGGCCCCTACATGGGGCTTGTCCTCCCAGTCCAGGGACACCCCGTACCTGGAGCCTTAAGAGAAACTCCAGTGCCAACCTCAGCTCCTTCTTAACCAGCGATGCGTACATTCTGATATGAATCTTGGCTTATCTCCTGCGAGATTTTAACCTTTCTGTATTCACGTAATAATCTATCCATTTTGCTTCTAGTCTTCTACTGTTATTTCTGAACATGTTTTACTCTCCCCAACTCCCATCCCCACCCGCCTTGTAGACTGGGAATTCTTCAGAGGATCCCAGTTTCACTCACTCTGTACTTCCACATTTTCTTTTATGCAGGAGGGGTTATAACTGGAGTTTGCTGTCACTGGAATGTCATCAGAAGGTCTGAAATGAAAAAAAGAAAAAAAAAGGTCTGAAACGTTCATTTCTCAGCCAGCTTCTTTATCCACTGACACTGACAGAGAGTGGACACTAGAGGGCGCTCCTTCCCCTCTAGCGCAGTCCAAGGAGCTGCTCCTTTTCTGCCTCTTTCAGTCCCTTGAATAAAATTCAGACAGGACTGACATCAGTGAAAGCATATTTTTATTACGATTGGGGAGAGGTTTGGGGCAATTCCGAATATTTACACAGACACCCTTAAGGATATATGTATTCAGCTCAGGTCTTTGATTTCATTTGAATCAAACAGATACCCACAATGTCAGTTTTTGAAGAACTTAAAGTCTAAGGAAGAAACATGTGTTTTAAAAAGTAACCTAAAAAAATAAAAAATAAAAATAAATAAAAAGTAACCTACCACTTTACACCCATTAGGATGGCTATTGTCAAAGCACAGATAACAAGTGTTGGCAAGGTTGTGGAGAAATCGTAACCTTTGTCCATTTGTTGGTGAGGTTTTCAAATGACAGATGTTATTGGAAAATTAAACCTAGGATGACCTTATCACCCAGAAATTCAGGTGTAAACCCCAAAGAAATAAGAACAGGGCCTCCATGAGATACTGGTCTATGCATGTTCACAGCAGTATTATTTATAATAGCCAAAAGGTAGAAGCAACACAAGTCTCCATTGACAGATGAATGGATAAACAAAGTGTGGTTTAGATCTCCTGGAATATTCTTCCGCCTTAGAAAGGAAGGAAATTCCTTCTACAACATGGATGAACCTTGAGGACATGACGCTAAAGGAAAGAAGCCAGCCTGGCTGGCTCAGTCAGCAGAGCGTGAATCTTTTGATCTTGGGGTTGTGGGTTTGAGCCCCAGGTTGGGTGTGGAGATTACTTAAAAAAAATAAATAAAATCTTAAAAAAAAAAAAAGAGGCCAGTCTCAAAGGATAAATACTGCATGATTCCACTTATATGAGGTACCTCAAGTAGTCAAATTCAAAGAGATAGAATAAAGGTTTACAGAGGCTGTGGGAGGGGGAAATGGGGAGTCAGTACTTAGTGGGTACGCAGTTTCCTTGCCGTTTAGGAAGATGGGTGATGGTGATGTTTGCACAACGGTGTGAATGTACTTAATGCCGCTGAATTTTACACTTAGAGGTGGTTAAAATTGGGAACGCCAGGGTGGCTCAGTCAGTTAAGAGCCTGCCTTCAGCTCAGGTCATGATTTCAGGGTCCTGGGATTGAGCCCCATGTCGTTAGCAGGGAGTTTGCTTCTCCCCCTGCCTGCTGCTCCCCCTGCTTATGTTCCCTCTCTCTGACAAAGAAAATAAAAATATTTTTAAAAAATGGTTAAAACTAGGGGGCACCTGGGTGGCTCAGTAGGTTAAGCCTCTGCCTTCGGCTCAGGTCATGATCTCCGGGTCCTGGGATGGAGCCCCGCACTGGACTCTGCTCAGCAGGGAGCCTGCTTCCCTCTCTCTCTGCCTGCCTCTCTGCCTACTTGTGATCTCTCTCTGCCAAATAAAAAAAATCTTTAAAAAAAAAAATCTAAAGTGGTCAAAATTGAAAAAAAAAAGTGGTTAAAATAGTAAATCTTATGTATATTTTACCACACCAAAACGAATAAAGGGAAAAAAAACCAAAATGTATAGTTATCATAGAGGCAAATATGAAGATGGAGCCACTGCTACATGGGAGACAGGCTGGGAAAAATTATCATCAGGGGTAAGTAACAGTGATCTGGGTCTTAAAGGTATAGTGGATAAGGCAAGGTTAAGTTTTTAGGCTCCAATTGTCTCTTCTACACCCTTTCTCCCCAAGCTTTTTGGAGTGCCAGGGTGGCTCAGTCATTAGGCATGGCCTTTGGCTCAGGTCATGATCCTGGGGTCCTGGGGTCAAGTCCCACATCGGGCTCCCTGCTTAGCCGAGAGCCTGCTTCTCCTTCTCCTGCTCTCTGCTTGTGTTCCCTCTCTCGCTGCCTATCTGTCAAATAAATAAAATCTTTAAAAAAAAAAAGCTTATTCTTTTTTTCTATATTTTGTTTATTTCCCATGATTTAGCTTCTCTAGCCCCTGCCCTGGTTTTATCAGAATCCAGATTTTTTTTATAGTACGTGGTAGATTACAGTGCCCTTTCTCCTACACTATTAACACAGTTGACCCTTTAAACAATCTCCTGAGACAAACATGGAAGACACTACTATCACCAGTATACAGATGAAGATCCCAACATTCACCAACGGTAACGGTCCTGGCCAAGGTGTTCGAGTTAATACGGAGCCAGGCAGGAACTAGATTTGTACTTCCTTTCCCTGTCATTGGTTCTACATACTACGTGGCCTCCCCTATTAACTTCATCCACACTGGAGTCAACTACTATCAGCAGCCCCACCCTGATCTTGGCTTTTCTTCCTATGGCTTTCCAATCAGTAGGCTTCATTCCCTCTCCTCGGGTCTCATACCCTCACCACTCTTAGCATCCCAGCTGATAAATATCCCAACTTCTTCCTGCTTTCTACTTGTATCAGAAATAAATCACCTTGGGGTGCCTGCCTTCAGCTGAGGTCATGATCGTGGGGGGCGGGGGAGGGTCCCTGCTCAGTGGGGAGTCTGCTTCTCCTCCACCCCTGGCCCCTGCTTGCATTCTAATAAATAAAATCCTTTATATAAAAAAAAAAAAGTAATGATCTGACCCAGCCTTGTTGCTTTCCTACATTTCATTAAACACTCTTTAGCAAGTTACACATATATTTTCCTCAGTTCAATATCTACTCTCCTTGCATCAGGAAATCTGGTCTCAGCCTTAACCTCCTGGCAATTGCCTTCTCACAGTGTCTTAGTCTGTTTGCACTGCTAAAACAAAATATCATAGATCCGGTGGCTTATAAACAACAGAAATTCATTTCTCACAGTTCTGGAGACTGGGAAGTCCGAGATCAAAGTGCTGACACATTTGGTGTCCGGCAAGGGCCCCGCTCTCTGGTTTATAGGCCGCATCACTGTCCCTGTGTCTTCACAGAACAGAAGTCGTACAGGAGTGCTCCGGGGGTTTCTCTTACAAGGACACTAATCCCATTAATGGGGGCCTCCATCCTCATGACCTAATCTCCTAAGGTCCCCACCTTGTAATATCATCAGCTTGGGGGTTAGGATTTCAACATATGAATTTTAGGGGGACACAAACATTCATAGCACAGCACACAGGTTTCCAGGACCCTTCTAATTGCCAAATCAGATGGCCATTTCTCCCTCTTTGTCCTCTGGGACCTCTGTAGCATTGATGTACATGGGTATTCTTTTCTTTTGAGAAGTCTGTCCCCATGTCGTGACTGCTGCCTCTTCACGGTGTACCATCCCCAACAAGTGGAACTAAAGGTAATCCTTGGAGATTCTGGCAG
The DNA here is from genome assembly GCF_030435805.1 of Mustela lutreola. Classification (NCBI taxonomy): domain Eukaryota; kingdom Metazoa; phylum Chordata; class Mammalia; order Carnivora; family Mustelidae; genus Mustela; species Mustela lutreola. The sequence continues at coordinate 151,640,075 of NC_081290.1, read as the reverse complement.
GTAGAGGAGTCCTCAGTCTGGCCCACCACCACCAACCCCCAGCAGAAATGCATGTAATTCTCGCACATGGCATATCCTACCCTACTTGGTCAAGCAGACTCTCTTACTCATTAATGCTCAAAGAACTAAGAACTGACACATGCTCTAAGAAAGGTCCAATTCTGACCCACTGTGATAGAAAGGTGAAATTTTTACTTTAAGGAGGCTCCATGCCCAATGTGGGTCTCCAGCTCATGACCCTGAGATCATGAGTCACATGCTTTACTGAGACAGCCAGGTGCCCCGAAATAATCTTAGTTTAATAAATACCACCGACAGTTTCAGTTTTCTCTCTTGGTGGACTCTCAACCCCAGTACACCTGAGGGAAAGGACTCTCCTATTAGTAATTAGTAATTAATACTAGTAGCTCTCTGTGCTGGTGATGCTGGGGGAGTACATACTCAAGAGAGCTGCACTGAGAATCACAGTTCTGTGATGAGGCAATCTTACAAAAAAGCCGGAATCAGTAAATACTTCTTGTGTCAGTAAAAATTCCCTCGTTAATATCATTAAAACTAAGTAACTGAGCCCGCATCTACTTGGTAATCAGCTTATTTACCAAAGATACCATCCTTTGTTCTCAAAGAAACAGTTGTTTCTTTTCTAGGCCCCTTACAAGATTCTGAAGCCAAGATACAATCCTGGCCATCATGGAAACTGCAGAAGGTGTGTCTTACAGACAAGAAACAGTTGCATTCTAAAGATGTTGAGCGTGGTTACAGTGCAAAGAGCAAAGTTGGCGGAGGTGAGGGTGATTGGAAAAGCAGTTGTGAAGGTGACCCAAGCCCTGGAGGAAGGGTGAGGCTTGGCGAGACTGAGACGAGACAGGGAGGTAACAGGAGGAGTGAGAAGACAGTGTAGGGCAGAGTTTGCTGCTAAGGGAGGAGTCGAGTTTTGTCCTGTGTCCTGTGAGGGCTGAGCAAGAAGGGCGGGTGAAAAGGGCAAGGCTAAGGGCAGGCAATGTCAGAGCAGGAGGTAGTAAGGAGTTTTGTGGGTTGTTGCATAGAGAAATAATATGATGAAACCATTTGCAGAAGATTGGTGAGAGGGACACCTGGGTGGCTCAACGGGTTGAGCCTCTGCCTTCGGCTCAGGTCATGATCTCAGGGTCCTGGGATCGAGCCCCACATCGGGCTCTCTGCTCAGCTGAGAGCCTGCTTTCTCCTCTCTCTCTGCCTGCCTCTCTGCCTACTTGTGATCTCTGTCAAATGATAAATAAAATCTTTAAAAAAAAAAAAGAAGATTGGTGAGAAAGCAGATAGATTTGAGAAGTAAAAGACAATAGGTGGGTGAGTTGACCCCCACAGCAAAACTTCAGATGTGAGATGATGAAGTTCGTAGTAAGGAGAGCGACCCTAAGGATTAAAAGAAATAGATAGAGCACCTGGATGGCTCAGTGGGTTAAGCCTCTGCCTTCAGCTCAGGTCATGATCTCGGGGTCCTGGGATTGAGCCCCACATTGGGCTCTCTGCTGAGCAGGGGATCCTGCTTCCCCCCTCTCTCTGCCTGCTTGTGATCTCTCTCTCTCTCTGTCAAATAAATAAAATCTTTAAAAAATAATAATGAAAAGAAATGAGCAGATTAAAATGATAGGACTTTCTCAGTATCCAAAGATCAATCAACATGATACACCGCATTAACAAAATGAAAAATCATATGATCGTGTCAGTAGGTGAAGAAAAGCCATTTAACAAAATTTAATTCATTCACGATAATTTTTAAGAAAATTCATTCATGATAAAAAACTCAACTAGGTACAGAGGGGATGTACCTTGTCACAATAGAGGCTATATATGCTGAGCCCTCAGATAACATCACATTCGGTGGTGAAAAGCTGAAAACTTTTCGCCAAGACCAGAAGGAAGAGAAGAATGACCCACTCTTGCCACTTTCACTCAATACAGTATCGGAGGTCCTGGCCAGCGCAACGGGACACGAAAAGGAAATAAAAGGCATCCAAATCAGAAAAGAAAGTAAAGCCATCTCTCTTTGCAGATGACATGATATTACATATAGAAAACCTTAAAAACCCCACCAAAAAATCATTAGAAATAATAAATGAAATCAGTAAAAGATGAGGATAGAAAAAACAACCTACAAAAATCTGCTGTGTTTCTATAAACTCATAAACCATCAGGAAGAGAAAGTAAAGAAAATCCCATTAACAATCACGTCAAAAAGAATAAAATACCTAGGAATAAGGAGGCGAAAGGTCTGTACACTGAAAACTACAGGACACTAATGAAAGAAATTAAAGGAGACACAAACAAATGGGAAGGTACTCTGTGCTCATGGGTAGGAAGAATTAATCTTGCTGAAATGTCCATAATACCCAAAGCAATCTACAGATTCAGTGCAATCCCTATCAAAATTCCAACAGCACTTTTGACAGAGAAAGAACAAACAATCCTAAAATTTCTTTTTTAAAAAAGATTTTTTTAAATTTATGTATATCAAACAGTGAGAGAGAGAGAAAGAGTGCATGCATGCACACAAGTTGGGGGGAGGGGCAGAGGGAGAAGCCAACTCCCCACTGAGCAGGGAGCCCAATGCAGGGCTCGACCCCAGCACCCTGGGATCATGACCTGAGCTGAAGGCAGATGCTTAACTGACTGAGCCATCCAGGGACCCCAATCCTAAAATTTCCATAGAACCACACAAGACCCCAAATAGCTGAAGCAATCCTGAGAAAGAACAAAGATGGGGACATTATGCTTTCTGATTTCAAACTATATTATAAAGCTATAGTAATGAAAACAGTATGGTATTGGCATAAAACAAAGATATTCATGAAGTAGAATAGAATCCAAACATAAACCCATGCATATGCGGTCAATTAATTTATGACAGAGGAGCTAAAAATATACAATGGAAAAAGGATAGTCTCTTCAATAAATGGTGTTGGGAAAACCAGACAGCCAGATGCAAGCAAATGAAACTGGACCTTTGTGTTCTATCATGCACAAAAACCACCTCAAAGTGGATTAAAAGCTTGAATGTAAGACCTGAAGCCATAAAACCCCTAAAAGAAAATGTAGGGTCCCTTGGCCTTGGGTCTTGAGAACGATGTTTTAGATTTGACACCAAAAACAAAGGTAACAAAAGCAAAAATAAACAACTGGGACTATGCCAAGCTAAAAAGCTTCTGCTCAGCAAAGAAAACCATCAACAAAATGAAAAAGCAACTTCCAGAATAGAGAAAATATTTATAAGTCATCTGTCTGATAAAGGATTAGAATCCAAACTAGATAAAGAACTACAACTCAAAAGCAAAAAAGCAGTCTGAATTAATTGGGTAGAAGAACTGAAGAGACATTCTTCCATTCTTCCTCCATGGCCAATAGGTCCATGAAAAGGTACTCAACATCATGATCATCAGGGAAATGCAAATCAAAACCACAATGAGATACCACCTTACACTCAGCTATCCTCAAAAAGACAAGCAGTAACAAATGCTGGCAATATGTGGAGAAAAGGGCGCCCTTGTGCACTGTTGGTGGGAATGCACACTGGCGCAGCCCCTGTGGAAAACAGTATGGAGCTCCCGCAGAAAATTAAAAATAAAACCACCCTATAATCCAGGAATCCCACATTGAAAGAAAATGAAACAGGATACAGAAGAGACATCTGCACTCCCATGTTGGTTGCAGCATTATTCCCAATAGCCAAGATGTTGGATACAAACTAAGTGTCCATCAACAGATATTAGAACAGATAAAGAAGATATTATCGAGTCATAAGAAAGAAAGAAATCCTGACATTTGTGAGTACGAGTACATGGATGGAACTTGAAAGCATTATGCTAAGTGAAATAAGGAAAACAAAGACAGACAAATGCTGCATCGTATCACTTTATATGTGGGCTCTTAAAAACAAACAACAAACAACCAACAACCAAGGTCTAACAAACAACTCCCAGCTCAGTGGGGAGTTGGCTTCTCCCTCAGCCCCTCCCTTTTCCCAACTCCTAGAAAAGTGGTTGCCAAGGGCTGCGGGGTAGGGAAAATACCGGCAGGTTGGTAAAAAGATGCAAACTTTCAGCTGTAAGATGAAAAAGTTCTGAGAATCTATTATAAACCATTGGATTATAGTTGAGAACACTATTGTATAATAGAAATCTGCTAAGAGAATGGAACTTAAAATGTTCTCGTGGGAACACACCAAAACCTTTGCATTTTAAAAACATTGCCAGGTGTTTCTAATGACTTTTGGTGTTTGAAGAACACTGACACACATCACTGTGTTCTTTCCCATGCATTTTCCACATAACATAGTGAGTTAGAAGGAGAGATCATCGTGATTTTAGAAGTTTTCACCAAGTAGAGAGTTGATTTGATGCTCTAAGGCTTTAGAAGGTTTCTTTGGACAGGCGTGAGCCAGGACAGAGTCCCAGGGAGATGTAATGATTTGTGCACAGCAAAAGCAAAAAATAAAAGCAAAGGTGAACAGAGATACAACTTTGAAGTCAAGAATTCATGAAAGGGATTACTAGTGATATAGGTCAAGGTATTTATTTGGGAGTGCAGTGTTTTCTCTAACTTACTTATGATGAAGTTTTTAGTATATTTCATTTTGTCATAAAAAATACAACACAGTTTTTAAGAAATGACTATACAACTGACATACATTATAAAATTCACAGCTAACAACACACGTGACCGTGAGAAAACCAAGCTGTTGAAGTAAATGTGATCTGTTGATGCCAAATCTGTGTTATTATTTACTTGCTGCTTTCATTCAGCTTGTCATCTCTTAATGCTAGCAGATGAAAAACTGGGATCCTTACACCTATGGAAAAAAATATATAGGGGTAAAAAACCTCACATGTTGAAGACATTCTAGCCATTAAATTTCCTTTTCCCTCTGAATTGGGCAAAGGTCATGGTTATTTGATATGAGGTCAGACCACCTTGGTGCAGCTCACAACATCAATCTTCCCAGGAAGTATGGATTAGGCCCCACTGTGCACCGTGGGAAGCAAGGCCTCCGAAAGGATGAATGTGTGCTTTTACGCAGATTACTCTGGTAACTGTATATGGGATGGGTTGTTGAAGGGAACAACCAAATACAGGAAGACCGGCTAGAAAATTCTAGCAGCAAGCAGCAGTAATCCAGGCTTGAGATGGGAGTGATAGGACTTTAAGTTTACATGGTATTTTGTTATACAAATTCTTTTCACAAACACTCCTTAAAATGATTAGGTGAGGTAGGAAGTATCATTTAAAAACAAAACAAAACAAAAATAAAACAACCTGGAAGTTTCATTTAAAAGGTGTCTATGGGAGAGATCTTTAAAAAATGATTGGCAGGACTTAGTGAATGGTAGAGTGATGGGAAAGGAGTTGGGGGGTAGGGGGTGACAGGAATCAAAGATGATCCCAAAGATTTTGAGCTTGGACAAGTGGGGAGAATGTTATTAATAGAAACCTAGAGGAAAAGCTAATTTGGAGGGGAGGGGAGTTTTTCCTTTTTCTTTTGAAATAATTTCAGACTTTAGAAAAAAGGTAATTATGTAAGTAATCTCTATATCCAACATGGAATTTAAGCCCCGACTGAGCCAGCCAGGTGCCCCAAAATAATTTCAAACTTTGAGAAAAGTTATACTAAAGGAATAGTACAAAATAAGTATTATATTCCCTTTGCTCAGAGACTCATTCAGCTTTTGTCTGTCATCTCAATAACATCCTTTATAGCAGAAGGATCCAACACAGAATCGTCCTGTCTTTCAAACCTCCTTCATTTTAGAGAAGTTCCTTGACTTCCCTTTCCTTTCATGGCCTGATATTTTTGAATATTACAGCCCATTTTGTAGGCTGTCCCTCAGTTTGGGTTTGTCCAGTGTTTCCTCATAATTAGACCAGATTGTGCATCTTCAACTGGAAATACCACAGAAGTGACCAAGAGCTCGTTGCGTCATCAAGCTGTACAGATTTACCTCATGACTTGTGGTGTTAACTTCCATGACTTGATTAAGATGGTACCTGACAATTTTCTCTGTGGTCAAGTTACTCACTACCTCCCTATCTGATTGCTAAGATATTTTGTGAGGTGGTGACCAGGATGGCTTCATGGGGTACCACCTGCACAGTTGCACTGGGTCCTGCACTTAGAAGGGTCCCAGGCTTGGGTTATTTTTTGCTCAGTTCCCAAAGAGAAGGAAGGAAGGAAAGAGCAAACAAGCATACTTTCAAATTTTGACTTGTTCCTTGTCCCATTGGAGTTGCCTGGACCCCTGAAAAGCCAGACTGGGGCTTGGGAGGGAAATCTGGGTGGGAGATAATGCCTGGAGCTTTGCGAACACAAAGGGGGTGACTACCACGAGGGCAATCTCTCCAAGGGCATTAGAATGAAAATGTGTGTTTGGGAACACACACAGAGGCAGACCCAGAGAAAGGGAAGCCAGCAAAGGACTTGGAGGAATGCACTGGAGAGTGAGGAAAAGGCATAGTGCCGAGTTACAGAAACCAAAGGAAAGGGGAGGGGGCAGTTTATAAGGAAAAGAGTAGTCAGCCATGCCAGTGCTGTGAAGAAGTTAAAGGAGACGACTGACCAAGAGAAAAGATCCCCGGTTCTAGTACCTAGCCACGATGAAGAGATTATTCATTTGTCCTTTTCGTGACGGACTTGGTGACTCTAGGTTAGGGCATAGGCTTGAGGATAGAAATGGTGGTGGCAAGGCCGGCTTCCTGGGTGTACTATCAGGCATCAAGAACCGTGCCAGGCTTGGTTTAATGCTCTTGAAGTTCTTAATATTGGAGCAAGAAGTCCTGCATTCTCATTTTGCCCCAGCCTCTGCAAATCTCAGAGCTGGTCCTGGGTGAGGCAGCAAGCGTAAACTACTTTTTCCTTTGGGAGTATTTGCTGATGACAGTGAGAGGGCAGTATCTTGCCCCTCCATGACAGAGCAGAGGTAAAAATTTCATTTAGCCTTGGGCGTGCGTGTTGCCAGAGGGCAGAGGATGGAGAGGGTAGTGGATGGTAGTAAGACGACCCACCCGGTGAGGGAAGGTGGATTTACAGAAGAGGAGAAAAATAGGTTCCAAGCCCTTGGTGCGACAGACCAGCCTTGGAAAGGCAGCGGAACTGGAGGGAAACTAAGTGGTAGAACGACGGCCCAGGCGAGGAAGGTGCGCCAGCAAGCAGAGCACAAGCCAGGCGCCAACGCGGAACCTCGGCGGGTACTGCTGGCGAGCCTGCACCGCTCGACCGCAGGGCGCGCGGGGAGCGGCGGGGCAGCCTCCCGGGCCAGTCCGCACCAGCGCTAAGGTGCGCGTGCGGCTCGGGGCGCGATTCGCAAACGCGAGCCCAACACCACTCCGCGGCTGGACGAGCAGCCAAGACCGTGCATCAGGGCGGCGGGCCGGGCCCGGCCTCCCCCTCCTGCTGCTCCTCCCCCAGCCCTGGGCTGGGGCCGGCATAAGTGGGCCCACCGCCCTCCCCGTCCGCAGGCCGCGCGCCGGGGGCTGGCGCCGGGAGGCCTCCGTGGGCCTGGGCACGTCCGCGCCGCCGCCCTCCGGGCCTCGCGCCCCGGCAGGCTGAGTTGGCGGGGAGGGGCCTCGCTCTCGCTCCCCGGCTTCCGCCGGCTGCAGCCAGGGTGAGGGCGCTGGGCCCCGCGGAGAGGACGGCGCTGTGGGCGCGCGTGGCCTCGGCTCCCGGGCAGTGCCGGGCGGAGCGCGCGCGGGGTGGAGGGCGCGGAGCCCCCACGCAGCCTCTCCATGAAGCGCCCAGTGAGGCCGGGAGGTGCCCGGTGCTCGGCTCCTGGGCGGGTGGAGGGGTCGGAGCAGCCCGTCTGCTCGGCGGTGGGTGTGGGGGCTCGCGGAAACCCGCCCGAGCCAGACGAGACCCTCCCCAGCCCCTTCGGCCTCGGCCTCTCGAATCTTCCTGCAGGCAGCCCCGCGCTCCTCCGCTCCCCCGGGGGCCCTGCGTAGCCTTCAGAACTTTTAAGAGGGGGTTGGAGGAAATAAACCTGATTCAAAAAATTGGGAAGGAAACTGAGGAGATTTGAAGTCGGTTTCAACCTCCGTCTGCCACCGTAGAATCGAAGTAGTATGTGCTTCCTGTCCAAACTGTGGCAAATACAGAAAAGTGTAAATAATTAGTAAAAAAAAACAAAAACAAAAACAAAAAACCCAAACCAAAAAACAAAAACCCCAAACCAAAACACCCACAATTCCACTGCCCACAAGCAAACACTGTACAAATTGGAATAGTTCTTCGCATGTTGCTGTGTAGATACATTGTTACATGACTGCTAATTCTGTGCAAGTTACTTGGTATCTTCTTTCTTATGCTTAATACAAACATTTCTTGCTTGAGCAAATCCTTTTTTTTAATGCTTCTATTAACATTGTATAGCTGTACCAAAATGTAACCATTTTCTGTTTTTTTTTTTTTTAATTTAAGATTTATTTATTTACTTGACAGAGATCACAAGTAGGCAGAGAAAGAGGAGGAAGCAGGCACTCCACTGAGCAGAGTCTGATGCGGGGCTGGATCCCAGGACCCCGAGATTATTACCTGAGACAAAGGCAGAGGCTTTAACCCACTGAAGCAGCCAGACGCCCCCCATTTTCAGTTTTTAAAGGTCCAAAGGATACAAATACTTTTTTAAATTCTTGATTCTTCATATTAAATATTCCTCCACAATGTCTGTACTAATTTATGTTTCCCGTCTCACTGAAGGAATGGCCAGTCTTACTATACCTATGAATACCAATCAGAAAGACACCAGGCCTTGAATAGATATCCCATCTCTCCTTCTGGGCATGAAATCTCTGCTCTAACTTCTGCCTTCCATTAAAAAAAATAAAAGAAGAATTCAGAGCCTTTGGGATTCAGACATGCAAACTACTGCAGACTTTGGCCAGTTGTTGTTTTTCAGTTTCCCCATCATTTTCTATTCCCCTAAAGCTTATGAATAATACCATGCACTCAGTGTCTTAGCAATGGAAGAGGAATCAGAATTCTCTCTTCTAGAACCCCAGTCCCCCAGCCCCCACCCCCCGCATCCAGGTGAAGCTCCTTCCTTCCGTATGTTTCCTCAGGAGTTTCAATCGGCTAATAGATGTAGTGGCTCCCATGAGGTCAGGTCAATAAGCCAAAGCTTAGGTGTTAAGTAATTATTTCTATTAAGAATCCCCTGGAGGGGTCCCCAGGTGGCTCATCAGTTAAGCTTCTGACTCTTGATTTCAGTTCAGGTCATAATCTCAGGGTAATGAGATCGAGTTCTGCATCAGGCTCTGTGCGGGGCATGGAGCCTGCTTAAGATTCTCTCTCCCTCTCCCTCTGCCTCTTTCTCTCTTTTTCTCTCTGAAAAGAAAATAAAAGAAAAGGAAAAAAGATAAGAATTCCCTGGAGAAACAACCTAACTGTCCATCAAGGATAAATGGGGAAAGTAGATGTGGTATATGTGTATACACACACACGGAATATTATTTGGCCATGAGAAAGAAGGAAATCCTGCTATTGGCAACAATGGATGGACCTTGAGAACATTAAATTAAGTGAGGTAAGTTGGACAGAGAAAGACAAATATTATATGTATTACTTACATGTGAATTTAATAAAAGCCAAACTCATAAAAAGAGGGGGGCGGGGAGTGAAATGGCATTTGCCAAGGGCTGCGATGGGGCTAGAGGAGTAAGGACAGATGTTGTTTAGGAGTACAAACTAGAGGAGGGATGCCTGGGTGGTGCAGTGGTTGAGAGACGCTTGGTCTCTTCAGGTTGTGAAGTCTGGGTCATGGGATTGAGCCCTGCGTCAGGCTTCAGGCTCGGTGTGAAGTCGGCTTGGGACTCTCTCTCTTTCTCCCTCTAAGTTACTCCATCCCCAACCCACAAACTTGCAGTCTCTCTCAAATAAATAAATAAATCTTAAAAAAAAAAAGAGAGAGTACAGGAGCGCCTGGGTGGCTCAGTGGGTTAAAGCCTCTGCCTTCGGCTTGTGTCGTGATCCCAGGGTCCTGGGATGGAGCCCCACATAGGGCTCTCTGCTCCGCAGGGAGCCTGCTTCCTCCTTTCTCTCTGCCTGCCTCTCTGCCTACCTGTGATCTCTGTCTGTCAAATAAATAAATAAAATCTTAAAAAAAAAAAAAGAGAGAGAGAGAGTACAAACTAGTGGATACATAAGTCCAAGAGATCTAATGCTCAACATAGTGATTATAGACAATAATACTATATTATAGACATCAAACTTGCTAAGAAACTAGATCTTAATGATTCCTACCACAAAAAAGAAATGATCATTTGGTGGCATGATAGAGGGGCTAGAAAATTCTACGATAGTAATCCTTATAATATACAGATGTATCAAATCAACATGTATACTTTAAACTTACACAACGTTATATGTCAAATATATTTCAATACACAAAAAGGTCCCATATAGCTTGGACCTTAGAGAATAAAATAAACTGGAGAATAAATAAGAAATATTCTGCATACAAATGACCTCATTTAAATAAAATAAAATTTAAATGGGCAAGTGCTGTAATAAAGGTAAATGCAGGGCGCCTGGGTGGCTCAGTGGTTTAGGCCGCTGCCTTTGGCTCAGGTCATGATCTCGGGGTCCCAGGATCGAGTCCCGCATCGGGCTCTCTGCTCAGCAGGGAGCCTGCTTCCTCCTCTCTCTCTCTCTGCCTGCCTCTCGGCCTACTTGTGATCTCTGTCTATCAAATAAATAGGTAAAATCTTTTTTAAAAAAAAAAAGGTAAATGCAAAATGCTAAGGGGGAAGGGGGAGGGATCCCCTCGAAACCTGACTGCCTTCTTGCTCAGGATGCTTTGGCAAATCATGATCCAGGAAGATTTATTCCCCAAATTAGTTGGCCAAAGGGACTGTGAAGCTTTCTGGAGCTTTGGTATTGCATTAGAAGAATGAATAATAATAACCACTCTGTTGAGCCCTAGCTTACTCTGAGTGTTCTAACAGGTCATGGCCACCCAGTGAGGGACGGTGGCTCTTTTTATAGATGAGGAAACAGTGGCTCAGAGTGGTTTGTCTGATTCCTTGATACCCTGTAATTAATAGCACATGTTATAACGCATGTTGTTTCTTGCCCTCCCCGCACTCCTCCCTCCACCACCTTTGCACCTGCAGAGAGAGCACATAACCTGAATAAGACCTATGCTTATATTTTAAACCCTTGTACAGTATGCCCACACAATCATAGCACAGCCCTGATGGGATCAAAATATAGCAGCAGCAACCACTTTTCATGTTTACTTCTATTTGGCTGCAAATTTATCATCACATGGTTTTACTATATTCTATCCATTAAGCTGGCCTGCTTCCCCAGCCCCATAAATTCAGCTTGCTCAGGGATTGCACCCAGAGCCTCCTGTTTTACCCTTATCTTTGAAGTCAGTACTGTTCATGTGTTTGCCTGGCATGTCCCATCTGGGCCGCTGGCCTTGTGATATTCTCGAAGATGGCTTTTAGGCTTCTTTCTAGGGTGGGCGTGTTGTTTACTTCTACTTTCAGCTTTCCTGAAGACTATTAACCATTCTCCTACTATCACTAAATTGCAAAATGGTTGAATTTTCCATCTAGAAGGGACTTTCTCCATTGTCTAGTTATCATTTTACAGAGGAGGTGCTCAGATCACAGGTGCCCAGTGCTCTTTCCTGCAGTGTCGGGTCACTGGCTGTTTCCAGCATTACAGATAAGAGCAGGCAACCCACCCGTGCCCTTAGGTAGAACAGAGACCTCTGTCTCTTGGCTACTCAGCCTGGTTGCTTAGCCAATCCTGAGTTATTGAGCAATGTGGATTTTGCCGATGTTAACTCTGCAAAACTTCCTGATAAACTGTTTTTTCTGGGTCTTCCTCAGCTAAGCTTCTGACCCTCAGTAGTGTAACAGGCAGAAGAGCAGGTATAAAAAAAACCTTTCAAAAATCGTGCTATATCCTACAGATCTTGTTCCCTCCTCCTGGCCCAACTCCTAAAGCTTCCTTAAAGCAAGACAGAGCTTTATTTTGTTTTTCAAATGATATAAAGTTTATTTGAAAACATTGCCACAAACATGCAGTATATGCACACCTTTACAATTCATTGTCAGATTTTTAAAATAGTACTGTTGGTGTTGTATTGTTATGTAATTGATATGTTGTTTCAATTCTGTAATTTGCTCTCCTCCCTCTTTGTACGCATACAGAGAGAGGCAGATATCAAAAGTAACGAATTTTCCCAAACTGAGCACACTGTTACTTGCATTCAGATCAAAAAACAACATTCCTGTCATCCCAGAAGCCCTCCTGTATAGAGTTTTCATTGTTCTTTCTCTTCTCCTTTCAGAAATTTGCCTGATGTGCAAATTGATTTTTATTTGATTTAAAGATGGCACGTTTCCCAGCTTCCTAGCCTGGAGAATGTGTACAAAAGAAGAAATCTTTCTTTCCTTCCTACTCTTAGGAGGCCAGCTTGAAGTCAAGTTCATTAAGAACTCTGGCATTGGGAAGCCTGGGTGGTTCAGTGGATTAGGCCTCTGCCTTCAGCTCAGGTCATGATCTCAGGGTCATGGGATCCAGTCCCACATCGGCTCTCTGCTCAGCAGTGAGCCTGCTCCCCCACCGCCCCCCGCCGGCCTCTCTGCCTACCTGTGATTTCTGTCTATCAAATAAATAAATAAAATCTTAAAAAAAAAAAAAAAAGAACTCTGGCCTCATAGGAGAAAACTTGAGGGTGGATTCATAGATTCATACATAAAGCTTCAAGAGTCTTTGGAAAGAGGGGGTTCTGGTCCAGGCCTCTCAAGGGAAAAATCAGGAACTGGAGTCGAGGCCTCCCCACATCTTTTCTTGCCTTGTTAATATTATGTAAATAGCCACCGCTGAGAGTAGAGAGGTACCCAGAAGAGATACTCTGGGAAGATTTCCTGTGGAGAACTGAGTAATAACACTGTGGCCCACAGCATGGGTCCCCCTCTTTCACTTTACCAGAGAGGACTCTGCTGCCCCCTGGTGGCTAACAGGGTCCTGAATCCCACACCACTCAAATTGTGAGCCGAGGCATCCCCAGGTGACTCAGAAAATCCACAGGGATGCCTCGATATATTTTACATTTTTGAAGAAAACAGGGTGATACCTGACATCTGTCACAAACTGCATAAACTATTACTTAGAGGAAGCCCACAGTTTCAACATTAGACTGCATACATTTTTTTTGCACGACATCCTACCTTTATGGAGGTTTTTGTTTTTTTGTTTTTGTTTTGGTGGATGCTGTGTTAAAAAGAAAATTGTGGGGGAAAAGGAAATGGGGATGGTTGCATGCAACCCGATTCCAGGGTTTGAGAAGTGATATAGCGCTCTGCAGATGTATGAATTTCCTTAGAAAGTAATTGTAGTTATTTTTTTTAAAGATTTTATTTATTTATTTGGCATACAAAGAGAGGCAGAGGCAGAGGGGGAAGCAGGCTCCCTGCTGAGCAGAGAGCCCAATGGGGGACTTGATCCCAGGAACCTGAGATCATGACCTGAGCCAAAGGCAGAGGCTTACTTAACCCACTGAGCCACGCAGGTGCCCCAGTAATTGTAGTTATTTAAGAATAAAATAAAAATATCTACTTCTTTTCATTTAGGTGTATAATTTTTGCAAACAACCACTAAATTGTTTGGACCAACTACTGGATAAATAGACCCATTAGGTAGGTATTTCCATTGGCCTAGAGTCTCAATGGACCTTTGCCTTAGGTGTAAGGCTGGGTGATATCAACTTCTTTAAGTTAACTTCTTTAGTATTGTGTGCCAACTGGATGGCCAGCTGGTAGACCCAGAGTTTAGGATGATTTTACTCAGATGAGGTAACTAAGTCTCAGAAAGTAAATTGATGGAGAATATCAGGTAGGGCAGATGAAGATTTATTTATTTGAGAGAGAGAGAAAGCCAGTGCATGAGCAGGGGGAGGGGCAAAGGGACAAGGGAAGAATCTCAAGCAGACACCCTGCACAGCTCCCAGAGTTCTCTGCATTGCTTCAGAGCTTGATCTCAGGACCCTGACACCACAACCGAAGCCATCCAAGCCACCCAAGCCAAAATCAGGAGTAATCCCGTTCACCAACTGAGCCAGCCAGGAGCCCCCAGATCCAGGCTTTATGGGCCTGAAATTTATACAATTGTTGGAGCTTTACACTTGTCCTCTTTAAGAACAATCATGCACAATTCATTCCAAATTTGGGTAGAGAGCTTGCTGGGGAACTATGCAAGTGAAGAGTCCTAAAGCTTAAGGTTTGTTGGCTTCACAGCCAGTCCACTTGGCCGCCAGCTGGGAAGTGGTGGAAATGGAATTCAAACTCCACTTTATCTGCCTCTAAAGACACAAAATAGGAATTTTCTTTCCCTCAAGATAAGAATAGAAAACCAGGGATGTGAAAATACTCCTAGAAACGTAAGCTTAGCTGGGTTATCTCCACCCTTGACAGCCCCTTCTTCCCAAGAAGGAAGCTGAGAGTGGGAACTCAATTCCTGTATCTTCTCATTGGACAGTTGTGACAGGGGATTGGAAAGGGCTTTGGTGTCAAAGCTGAGTTTGAACTCTGGCCCTATGTCTTCCAAGCTCTGTGATCTGGGAAGGTTACTTACCATCTCTGGGTGTTACTGGAGCAGCAGTACCCACACCCGACCAGATTGTGAGGATTAAATGAGCTATCACAAATGAAAGTGGCTACAGCAGGCACACAAACTCTGTTAATCTCCCACTCCTTCCTCTGCTCCCACACAGATATCATATGTATTTGGAGACAAAATAAATATACACAAGCTAAATGGCAGAATTTCCTTCATGTGTGGGTAAATTAAGTAAATGCACATATATGGCAAGTGACTGTCTACAAAAGATGCAAATCAGACCAAGTTGGCAGATACTTGCCTGGTGTCTTGTCCTGGTTCAGTGCCTAGCTCAGTGTCTACTTTCAGGGGTTCCCTGTTATCCAAAGACTAAGGTCAAATCTCCTTATTCTGGTGTCTGAAAATTTCCAAAGTCTGGCCTCAACTTTATCTAACATTTTCTCCCACTATGATCCAACCCAAACCCCTCTTCTAACCCAACTGGCTTCCCCAGTGACCCTTCAAGATCCACCATGGCCTCAGCAGCAAGCCACTTCCCCTACCAGGAATTCTTTCCCTTCCACAGTCCTGAATCGTACCCATCCTTCAGGACCAATTCTGTCTCTTGCAGTAATTTCTGACAGGTCCCAGCCCTTAGGAATTCCAGACCCAACATCTCTTATGGCTCCTCCCATTTGTGCCGTGTATTCAGATCTTAACTGCACACTGCCTGATTCTGTTCTACAGCTTTTAGGGAATTTGTTTTTCCTTCCAATTTACACTGTAAGTTCAATGCAGTGTCATGGAAATAACATCAGATTGAAACAGAGACTTGGCTTCTGTTTCTAACTCACTGTACAAACCCCAGGCAAACAGCTTCCTCTAACTCAGAAGTAAGGGGGTTGGATAGGGAAACTCTAAGATTCCTTTTCTAAAATTAGGACCCTCTCCACAGGGCCCAGCTCAGTGACATGAATATATAATTTCATTCAAAAAACACTAGAACATTTGTTGATCACTTATTCCCAAAGCACTGGCTAAAGGATGAATAGGAAGTGAACAATAAAGGGTTAGCTCTCAAGGAACTTACAAGGGAGGACTAGATGCACATAGTCACTTGAGGAATTTACTGAGTGAGGGTCAGGAGCTAAAAGGTCAGGAACTGGTTGATCATCTGTCTGACACTATGCCTGGTAGTTGCCTCTGCCCGCCCTCTCCACTGTTTGCCTCCCTGGCTGATCTCATTCTCTGAATCCCATGTCTCTTCCCATTCAGCACCCCACCATGCTCACCTTACAGAAGCAGCTTTCAGAAGCACCCTACTTCTGTCCTCACTGTGCCACCCATCCTGCTCCCCTTGGCTTCCACGTCCGCTGTGCTGCCTTCCACTTGGGGATGCTCCCAGTCAACACGGCTAACCTGCCCTCTGCCCTTCCATAACTATCTGCTGGAATCGGAAGGCAGTCCTCTAAAAAGCTGGGTCTGACCTGATTAATCTGGCTGCAACACAGAGTGGGAGACTGCAGGGCCGAGGAAGCACATCGGGCACCAGGAAGAACATTTAAGAAACCTAGCAAGCTGGGCAGCCCGGAGTGATTTCTTGGATGATATTGTTAACATGCCAAGCGCTGTCCTCAACACTTTACTTATATTAACTCATTCAATCCTCACAACATTTCTGTAAGGTAGTTACTATCATTATCTTCGATTTACAGATGAGGAACCCAAGGCAGAAGAAAGGCAAGTAACTGCCCAGATAGCTAGTAGGTGGAGAAGCTCGGGCTGAAATGGAGGCTGCCTGGCTCACCTAGCCCGCTGCTCTCCCAACTTCGCCTCTCCTGCAGTCCTCGGGAAAGGTTTTCTTTTCTGTCAGCTGTGTTTATTTCCTGGAGCTACCCTGAGTTGGACGGAGTCGTAACAAGTCGGTGCATTTTCCCTGGTGGGTGGTGGGAGATCTGGAAGGTGTAAACTGAACAACCAAGACTGGGGTTACCGGCTTCAGGGTCGTCGGTCGGCCCCTGAATTGCAGGAAAGGATCAGGCTACAGAGAAGGCCCCGGCAAAAGGAGGTCGAGTTCTGGTCTTGGTTCTGATGGAGACATTTCCACCTTTCTGAACCCTCACGTTTCCCAACTTGAAAAGTGAGAGGCAGGGAAGGGAGTGGCGCCAGGTGAGCTCCCGGGTCCCCGCGCCGTTCGGCTGGGGCGTGGAATGGAGAGGGGTGGAAGAGCGTACAACAGAGAGGTCTGTGTGCGCAGAAGGATGCCACCGTGGGAGGAGGCAGGAAGGGGGTGTGTTTATGCAGCCGGGAGGCTGTGTGTGTGGGAGGGTGTGGGTGTGAATCTGCAGGGTCTGCGGACCGAGGCCTGAAAGTTCAGCCAAGAGGCTCGGCCGGCAGGGGCCGTGGGGGAGAGGAGTTGAGAGCAAGCCCTGAAGCCGGGCTGCGCGTGGCGGGTGCGTGAGGAGGAGCCGCAACCGCGGCAAAAACGACGGGAGGCCTAGCGCAGCGCTCTCCGGGCGAGGGGCCAGACGTGGGCCCCAGCCGGGCCGGAGGAGGGACGGGGCTGGCGGGCCCAGGGCCTGCGCGGGCTCCGGGGAGGGAGCGAGCCGAGGCCCGCGCCCGCCCTCTCCCGGGCGGCAGCCGGCGGCTCGGCCCGCGCAGGCTCCGCCCACAACACCAATCACGTGTGCGCCACGCACCCTCCCTCGGCGCGGGCCGGGGGCGCGCGGGCGGGCAGGCAGGCAGGCCCGCGGGGTCCCCAGGGAGGAAGCTCCGGGGGCGGGCCCGGGGGCTGGGCACCCGGCCCAAGCGTCGGCCCAGAGCCGGGACCCGGCCGGGGCCGGCGGCCGCGGCGAAGGGGAAGGCGGGAGGCTCGGGGGCGGGGCCTGTCGTGAAGGGCGGGGCCTGTTGCTGGGTCTGGCGCAGGAAACGGGTAGAAGGGGCCGGTCCTACCGGCTGCCTGTTTGGGCTGCTTGTTTACTCCTGGCGGGGGAGCTTTAACCCGAAGGGCGGGAGGGAGAGAGGGAAAACCCGGAGCCGGATTTTCGAGCGGCTGGAGTAGGAGTGGGCGGAAGGAGGGAACCGCCGAGAAGGTGCCGAGGCCACTGCGTTCCTGGAAGGGTCCAGCTGCAGAGGCGCTGGACGGTTTTTGCTTGTATTTTGGTGTGTTTTTGAAATTTCCTAGCCTGCTCAGTGCTCCCTCCTCTTCCCACCTTCCGCCTCCACCCTTCTCTGTCTCTGTCTCTCGCACACACATGTTGGAAAGGGAGCTCGCCTGCAGTCCTTTGGCCCTGAAATGCCTTAACCCTTGAGTGGGCTGCCCAGAGGAGAGGGCTGTGCGTACGTGCTCGCAGGGAGCCCGGCCTCATGAGGTGCATGCCTGCGCGCGCGTTGTCCCTGAGTGAGTCTCGGATACTTTTCTTAATCCAGGAAATGATTCAGTTGCAGTATCGTCATACATTTTGCGTGTCTGCGTGTGGCTAGAGTTACACAAATAAGTTAATTTTAGTCTGTATTTTAAGCATTCCAGCTTCTTGGGCTCCTACCAATTTGTGTGGTAGATGAAAGAGCTTTTCGTAAAATGTAAAGCGCTCCATAAATGTACCCGCATAAAAATAGAGGAGAGGGGGCCCCCTTGCAATGCCTTTTTCCACTCACTCAGTTTTTCATTATCTGGAAATTTAGTTGGTACCGGTATCAGACACTGTAACATGTAATTTAATATTGTACGGAAAAGTGCCATGGAGCCATTTTATACGTGAGGAATTGAGGCTTAAAAAGACAAAGTGGTTTGTCAGCAATCACACGACTAGTAAAAAAGAGCACAAGAACACAAATCCTTTGACTCCCGAATGGTGTCCTTCCCTCTCCATTCCCGTAGTGGACAGATGTCTTTTTTCTCAGTCCAGCATTCATTCCTTGGGGACATAAGTCCTCTATTTCCTGTGGTTTTATTTAGGCTAAAAACCGTAGTATCCTATTCCTCTGGCAACAGGGTCCAAAGGGTGGGCATTTTAACTAAGAATCAATTAGTCTTTCCCTGGAACTAGTATGTGAATACCAAGGGAGAAATTTTGCCTTTGCTGCTGTTGCTAAATTGAGATGTCATAGTTGGAGCTGCCGGCAACCATCTTCCCAAGCCTATGAAAGAAGCTCTTTTTGGGGGGAGAGTGGATGCTGTGGGGAGCTCTTTTGAAATAGGAAAGACTGGGACCAATAAGAAGGGGCAAGCAGAAATGAGAGGTTTAGAGCGCAAACCCTAACAATGTCGTTTCAATTTGGGGCCTAGCTGTGACTGTGGCCAGTACAAACTCCTGGATTTCCCAGTTAAGTGAGCCAACAAATTCATTTTTTTGCTTAAGCTAGCATGAATTGAGTTCCTGTCACTTGTCTCCAAAGAGAGGCCTGTCTAATAAGTTTGGCACAGTATTATTTATTTATTCCTCAGAAAATAATGGAAGTTGGGTGCTTGCCACAACTATCACTTCTTAAGTATTCTAGTTCCCATGAGTCATACCAAGTGTGAGTCCCATGGATGTGGGTAGACAGAAGAAAATAGAATTCTTCCTAAATATTATTGTATGATAAACAGGACACAATTCAACAAACCCAAATTAGATGTTGGACAGATAACATTTAACTTTCGGATACTGGGACAGTCCGGGTCATGAAGAGGATAAGACAGATTTTTGAGATGAGATTATTACAAGGCTTTTAGTGAAATGGCAAATAAAAAGGGACCAATAACAACTACAGTTGACTCGGAATAACATGAGGGTTAAGGGTGCCGGCCTCCCTCCCCACCCCCACCTGGTACCCCTCAAAATTAAAAATCCGTGTATAACTTTTGAATTCCTGAAAACTAATGGCCTAGGAAGCCTTACCGATAACATAAACAGTTGATTAACACATATTTTGTATGTTATATGTATTATAGAGTATATTCTGACAATCAAGTCAGAGAAGAGAAAATGTTATTAAGAAAATCATAAGGAAGAGAAAATGCATATATTTATGGAGGGAAATCTGCTCATGAGTAGACCCGTGCAATTCCAACCTGTGTTGTTCAAGTGTCAACTGTCCTTGGTTGGTTAAAGTGAAGGATAGGTAGGTGAGCAGTCAGTTTTGAAGAGGTAATGAGGACAGGACGTTGAACTGCTAGGAGCCGGGGCATTTAGAATCACAGAATCTTGGAGACAGAAGGAGTCCCTGACAGATGGTTCTTCTTCCTCTCGAACATTTCTGGTGGTGGATAGCTAGCTAGGTCACCGAGCAAAAGCTAGTCAGTCGGTCCAAGGAGACACCAGAAAGAATGGTCCTTCCATCCTTTGTCAGCTATTCTAACGGTCTGGGATAAAACTGTAGAGGCCCTGTGTGTGTTCCTTGGGAACTCAGCAGGGAGACTGGATCTGGTCCAATACTGCTGTCATGAGAAAAAAAAAAGAAAAAGGAAAAAAATTAAAATTTAAACGTGTATTATACCGATCACTTGCCATTCCTTGACTTCCAGGGGAAGGTCTCTTGGCTGGCTCAGTCAGCTGCTAGGTCTTTGACAAAGTTAAGACACAGAAGTCAGGAGCAGGCTGATTTCTCCACTTGAGGAGGGAGGAGAGAGAGAGTGGAAGTGGTAGCAAAGAGAACTAGGTGAGAAGAGAGGAAGAGAAGGGAAGAGAAACAGCTGTTGGTGGGAGGCAGGGGACAGAAATTCGAGAAGAGATTTCTCGAAGCTTTGTTATGTGAGGTGAGTTGACATTCTTCTTTGGATTCTGCCTCAAGAGAAGCTCGAGGAAGACTTGCATTATTTTCAAGGCATTTTTGAATTGAGTTTATTTTTCTCCTGGGTCTGTCACCCCATTTCACAGGTCTGCCATCAGCATTTCATGACTCCTCCAGCCACCTGAAGGTGCTAGAGCATCTCACCTCCTTCTCCTGAGACACAGAAGAAAACAGAGTGACAGTAATAACTTCCATTTATCAGGCTGTGTGTTAGCGTCCTGGCAGTGGTGCCAGTGGTTGCTAAAGAGCATGATGGTAATGAGTTCCAGCCATTTTTGGGCTCTCAGTAGTCATGTCAGAGAAGCCTGGCAAATTACTGGCTAGTGTTATTTCAGAGATTATCTTGATTAGTGTAGACCAGAAGATAAGCCATAAAGGGGGGGGAGGTTTAGAAATATCCACGAAATAACAACCCAGAACGGTCTGGGCGTGGTTAGAAATCTGGTTTTTACATATGGTAGATTTTACCTGCCTGTTTGGGTACCAAATGACTGAAAACCCAGTTGGTAAGTGACTGAAAACTGTCTTGCCCTCAGGAATCATTGTAAGATTGCTGGGGTCATCAGAGATGCAATCAGTTATACTGTCAGAAGGAGAAGTTAGAGATTTGGTGATTCAATAGTTTATGAGAGGATTATTAGACTAGTCCCATTTAAAAGCCTGGTGGCTTGGTCAGTTGAGTGTCCCACTCATGGTTTCGGCTGAGGCTGTGATCTCTGGATGATGGGATTGAGCCCTGCACCAGGCTCTGTACTCAGTGCAGAGTCAGCTTGAGATTCCCTCTCCCTCTGCCCCTCCCCCGCTCTGTCTCTCAAATAAATAAATAAATGAATGAATAAGTGAATTATTATTAATATTATTATTTTATTTGCCAGAGATCACAAGTAGGCAGAGGCAGGCAGAGAGAGAGGAAGGGAAGCAGGCTCCCCACTGAGCGGAGAGCCCGATGCGGGGCTCGATCCCAGGACCCTGGGACCATGAACTGAGCCGAAGGCAGAGGCTTTAACCCACTGAGCCACTCAGGCGCCCCAATGAATGAACTACTTTAAAGAGAATAAAACAAGGATGAGAAAACTGGCATGTTACCAGGTGGATAATGCAAAAAGGTAATTGAACAGGGTTTTATTAATCCACATGATTTCTACTCCAATGTATTAATACGGATTATTAACGCAGGATGTGGCCTAAAGCTAGCTGAATGGTAGTTTAAGAAAATCTGGGTGGAACTGGGTGCATGATCAAAGTAAGATTATGAGTAAGTGGTTGGTTGATTTTCTCCAGAAAACCAAAGATCAGGAAGCCCCATTCTTTTCATCTAAATTAATTTAGGCTGGTCTATCGAAAGAGAAAATTTCATCAGTAAATGATCTAAACTTGGAAAAATTAAAGTTTAAGGAAACTCTTAAGTTTTAGACCTTGCTATCTACACTAAAACACAAGAGGGAATCCAATGATAGGTATCAATCCCTCTTTGCTTCTAGTGTCTTAGAAACTGGTCTTGTGAAATTGAATTTCCCACTGGATGTTGATGGAGGCCAACCTATGAAAAATCTAAGAAATTGTGATGACTGCAAATACAAGGAGGTGTTTGGTACAAACAGGGAAGAGTGCCTGATGTTCAATTCAGAAGAGCCAGAAATTGTCATAACGTAATCAGCAGCCTTTAAAATGCCTTTAGAAACAGGCTTTTGGGGCTTTTGTCTGATTGGCTTGTGGGTTTCTGGAGTTGATTTTTTTTTTTTAAGATTTTATTTATTTATTTATTTATTTGACAAACAGAGATCACAAGTAGGCACAGAGGCAGGCAAAGAGAGAGGAGGAAGCAGGCTCCCCACCGAGCAGAGAGGCGGATGCGGGGCTCAATCCCAAGACCCTGGGACCATGACCCAAGCTGAAGGCAGAGGCTTTAACCCACTGAGCCACCCAGGTGCCCCGGTTTATGGAGTTTTAAAAAAATGTATTTTTTTTAATCAAAAAGTCATTTCGGGGGTACCTGGGTGGTTCTGTCAGTGAAGCATCTGCCTTTGGTTCAGATCATGATCTCAGGGTCCTGGGATTGAGCCTCGCATTGGGCTCTCTGCTCAGGGCAGAGTCTGCTTCTCCCTCTCCCTCTGATGTTACTCCTGCTTGTGCTCTCTCACACTATCAAATAAATAAATAAAATCTTTTTAAAAAGAGAGTCCTTCAGTTGATAACCCCAGATCCTGGGAAGTGGTTAGTTAGCTCATCAGTAGTGTGGCCCTGTAGAAATTGTTGGTATTTCCCAGGGTTTATGGTGCTACTGTTGCATGGTATATAGAGTGGGTACAAATCAAACCCACTGTGTTTCACTTGTCAAGAACTATGGTATGCCTGGGGCGCCTGGGGGTACTGGGTCGTTAAGTGTCTGCCTTCAGCTCAGGTCATGCTCTCAGGGTCCTGGGATTGAGCCCTGCATGGGGCTCCCTGCTCCGCGGGGAGCCTGCTTCTCTCTCTCCCTGTGCTTGTGTTCCCTCTCTTGCTGTGTCTCTCTCTGTCCAATAAATAAATAAAATCTTAAAAAAAAATAAAGCACTATGGTACTCATGCATGGTCACTCCTCCATGTGGGAATTTAAACAGGCTCTGAGCCATTCTTGATGGTCTAGCTGGTCTGGATTGTGGCAGGCACATCTGCCTTGGGTGGGAGTTTGGTCCTATAGAGAAATAAGGAAGGATGGCAGAATCCTTATGTGAGGCTAGTGAACAAAATGGACTATATTTGAGGGGATGAAGTTTTAACAGCTTGACTAAAATGAAACTCTGGTAAGTTCACTAGAGAAAAGGCCAGCAGCCCCTTCTACTGCCATGACAGGGTGGCTAAGAATAGAAGCCTTAAGGGCAAAGTTACATGACAATTACTTCCCTGGGGCAGGAAAGTAATTATTGTTGTTGATTGGAACCCAAGAAAATGAAATAGAGGATGGCATAGGTGGGCCTTCACAGTGTATACTTTTTCTGTAGTTCTTTGTTTCTGACTGGTGGTCTTGCCTTTGGTTGATCTGTCTGTCCCCTCTCTCTTTCAACTGTCCCCAATCTGTTTTTCTAGTAACATTTGTAATCTAGGGGTTGAGGTGACTTCAGTCTCCCTCAACCCCAAGGTATAACCTGGTCCTCTTGACTTTCACAGTCTAAGGTCTCCTGTCCTTTCCCACCTTATCTAATGTTGTTTATCTCTTAAATACCTCTGATATCTCTCCTATGGGTGGGAAAAGCTGGCTGCTTCAGCCCATTTTAAGGACTTTCTCTGAAAAGGCTCTTATTACAGAGGTTATAGTGTGGAAGCCTGGCAGAGAAGGACTCTGTCTGGACTTAGTGTATAATAGTATTCGTTGAGTTGAATGGAATGGGTGTTTTCACCGGGTGGTATTTTCCTATACCTGGTATGCTTCACAGTGAGAGCCATGTCTAGATAGTCTTAAGCCTGTTCAGAAACTTTTATCCTTGGACTTGCCTGCCTCTGGTCTCAGTTGCTAGCACCTCCCCAGGGACGCAGTGGAGAACGAAGCTGGAGTTGGTCCACCCTCGAAATGGTGCTGTTCTGGATTTTATCTTCCTGCTCTGAACAGTGAGATAAACATACTTTTAATCCCCATTTTTAATGCACTCACTAGAAAGCAGACAGGGTTGTTCCAGAATGGATTTCCTGTGTCATAGAAATCACAGAAGCATAAAAGGAAAAACCAGATGTGCACAGAGAGCTGGCCTGGGCTTACACATTCTTTCATACCCAGAGTCATAGGGCTTTATGGTCCCTATTCCCAAAGCTAGCTCATTTTTCCCCCTTCTGATTATGTACTCTTGCTCCTATTCACAGAGTTTTAGAGCTGGGGGGAAGTAGGCATGGATCTGGGTGTTTATGCTGCGGGTGTATCTGCAGGGGTATCTTCACACGTGTGAGGACCAGTTCGCAGGGAAAGTGTGGCTATGCAAATCTGAGCAAACTCCTCCTGGGATGCCCTTAAGCTTTGAACAACCTCTTTGCAACCTATCAATCCTCTCTCTTTAATGAAATGCAAAGCCCACCTTCTCCAGGAAAGCCTTACTGATGAGTAGATCAGAGAGAAGACACTACTTGCCTCAGGCACACCCAAAAGCTACTTTCTCTTTGGAGCTTCTGAGCTTGTGCCTTTTTGAATGAAAATTTTAAAAATAGGTGCTGGGCCTGTTTTTACCCACTGGGATGTGTTATGCTTTTTCTCATTTAAAAGAAATGCATAAAGTTTGTTACAAATGCAGAATTAGCAGTATTATCCTTTTCATTTGAACCCATAGCCTGGTCTGAGGTTGTGATACGCAAGCTGTGCTTAGAACCCTGAATCGTAGGGGTGCCTGGGTGGCTCAGTGGGTTAAGCTTCTGCCTTCGGCTTGGGTCATGATCCCAGGGTCCTGGGATCTAGCCCTGCACCGGGCTCTCTGCTCTGCGGGAAGCCTGCTTCCTCCTCTCTCTCTGCTTGCCTCTCTGCCAACTTGTAATCTCCGTCAAATAAATAAATAAAATCTTAAAAATAAATAAATAAATAAACAAAAGAACCCTGTATCGTAAATGTACTAAAGTCTCTAGTGTAAGTGGATGAGAAGCAGTGGGGATCTAGAACCCTGTATGGTAGAGGTACTAGAAGTCCCTAGTGTAAGTTGGGCAATTGGGATCCTGATGCCCTGCTGTAGGACAGCTAAATTCTGGAGGGATTCATTGGGACTAACGTAGATTGGGACTAACACAGTGGACAGGGACCTGGTTCAGGGGTAACTTTTTGGTAGTCTAACCACACTGAATTCATGATTCCTTTTTTTTTTTTTTAATTTTTAAAATTTTTAAAAAGTTCTTCATGGCTATTTCCTGAATGTTGATTATATGCTAGACACTGTTCTAGAAGCTGGGGGATACAGCAGGAAACAAAAAATAGTCTCTGCTGCCCTTAAACCTATAGCTGAGTGGATAGAGACAGGCTGTCAGGTGATGACAAGTGCTAGGAAGAAAACTAAAGCAGGTGGAAGGGATGGGTGGGTGGTGCTATTTTAGATAGGTTAGCCGGAGACTGTCTTTCTCAGATGGGTGCATTTGAGCAGGGACCTGAATCAAGTGATGAAGCAGGTTGTATGGGGATTTGGAGGAAGATCCATTCCAACCCAAAGGAATAGCCTTGGAAAGGTTGATTTGGAAGTGGGTCTAAGAACAGCAAGAGCCAATGTAGCTGGCACCAAGTGAGCCAGGGAAGAGTGGTAGGCAGTGGGGCCAGATGGTTGACTGGGGGCAAGACTAGGTAGGACCTTAGGACCTTATAGTGAAGGAGGTGGGGAGCCACTGAAGATTTTGCACAGAACAGTGATACAATCTGACTTAGGTCTTAAAAGGATCACTCTAGCTGCCATGGTGTTGAATAAAGAGACGAGAGAAAAGGCAGGGAGACCAGATAGGAGCCTCTTGTGGAAGACCAGATCAGGGAGGTAGTGGTCTGGCTGGGGGAGTAGTGTGGATATGGGGGGACAGAACCAGATTCTGGGTATATTTCATAGACAGAACCAATAGGATTTTCTGGTGGATTAGATGTGAAACATGAGAAAAAGTAAGGAGTTAAGGATGACTCCAAGTTTTTGTGTGTTTGTTTCCTGAGCGACGGACAAAAATGGAATTGGCATTTACTGAGATGGGGAGAAGGAGATTTTGGAGGGAAATCAGAAGTCTGGTTTTGGACATGGTACATTTGAGATACGAGTAGACACCCAAATGGGAGATGTCATGTAGGTAATTAATTGGTGACAAGAGTCTGGAGCTCAGGAGGCCAAGTTATTTATAAAATTAGGCTCTGGTGGGAGTGGCACCTGAGGACTCAGTTCATTCCTTAGGCCTCCATCCTGTTCTAAATAAATGGTTACAAAGTGTTCACCAGCCCTGGAATCTACAAGCATCCGGGGCATGCTTTGAACCAGGAATTGCCCAGACCATGGATGGAATAGATCATGTCAGTCCCCCAGTCCAACTAGCAATTCACTATTAATCAATGTTTAGCAAGTGCCTACTACAAGCCAGGCACTGTGCCAAATGTTGGGTATTCAATGGAGAACAAGACTTGGTCTTTGGCCTCATAGAATGTTGAGTCTGATAGGGTATTAGGACAAGAGAAAGGAGATCTCAGTAGAGTGCAATGGGGGAAAGTATAGGGTGCTGTTGGACACAAAAGGGAGACAACTGTTTCTGTCTTGGAGGCTCGAGAAAGGGGTATCTAAGTTGATTCCTGAAGAATGAGTAGGGATAGGTAAAGAGGTGAGAGGGGGGCGGAGAGTGGTCTAGGCAGAGAAAAGAGTTTGTATCAAGTAAAGAAAAAGTCTGTTCAGGCAGAGGACCAAAGTTCTGTGTGGCATGTTCGGAGTGCAGAGTGAACAGGGCAGAAACATGGGGGCAGGTAGTGGGTGGACAATTAATAAGGAGGCTCATCATGAAGGATCTGAATGAGAATTGCCGGGACTTTATTATAAAAGCTATGGGAAGCCTTTGAAGAGTTTCAAGCAGAGGAAAGAGGCCACAATAAAGAATGAATGGGGTTGGGGGGTGGGGGGGGGGAGGGGGTGGGGGGGTTGGGGTGGGAGGGTGGGGGGAGGTGGCAGCCAGACTGGGAGCAGTTCCATCAGGGGATTGGGGATAGTGGCAATCTCAGACTCAAACTGCCCTAAAAATCACTTATAAACATGTCCATATAGTAAGAGGCAGAGTCTGGGTCTGCTTTGCTTAACCTCAGCTAATGGGAGATGCTTTCCAAGAAGCTAATGATTTAATGGGAAAGAGGTACAAGATGCCTGCATTGTAATAGGAGGCTAGAGTATGGGAGGAAGCAAGGTGAAGGGCAGTTCTAGGATGAAAAAGCCTCCAGAAAGGGCAGGCTGTAGTCATAGGGGAGCCAAGGCAGCAAACCCACAGTTTGCTTTGTGTAATATGTGTGCTATTCAGGGTGTCTTTAGACAAAAGGCCTGGATTCTTTGTGAGGGTGCTGAGTGCTGGGTGTGTGTTTGGTAATGGCTGTTTGTGATGGGAGATTCACTCTGAGTCTGCGTTAATGTGAGAAACTCTGGAATGCATACTGTGCAAGTATGTACCTGCAGTGGCAAGGAGTATGCGTGCAGTTCACGCTGTGAGAGGGCTCATGCCTTCTGCTGGCCTGGGTTCACAAGCTCATCTCAAACAGCATAAGCAATGGGTTCTGTTCAAACTTAAGAGATTCTTTTGGTTCACTTTGCACACAGCAGGAACTCACATATTTGTCAAATAAATGATTGTTTCCGTTTTATTAAAGCTCAGTCATCTGGGGAAATAACAGAGGTTTGGTTACAAGTTTGAACTCGATGTTTTAAGAAAAATAAACTCAGCCCAGCATCAACATCTCTTTACAGAAGCTAGCAGTTTAAGCACTGTCATGGAGTTTATATGCTAGCTGAAGTCCTACCTAGCGTAAAAAGCTTTCACTATTTCCTATTATTCAATAAACGTTCACAGAACACCTCAGCCATGTAGGCAGTGTTGGGCTGTTGCTGCTGACCTCACTAACCTTTCATCTGAACCACCTGAGTCTGGGTCCTGCAATTAAAGCTTAATTATGTGCTATCTTGTATTGTTCCTTAATTGTTTCATGTGCCTGAATCCACTTTCAACCAGGCTATGTGTTCCTTGAGGGCAGGGACTATATTACAAACGTCAGGGTAGGCGAGGAACTTAGCAGAGAGGTGAATATACAGTGAGCGAACACCCACTGTTGGAGGGAAAAGGGAAAAAAGAACATTAAACTATTTATAAACCACAGTAATACCTAATACATAAAATACCTTAAGAATAAGGGAGTATACATTCTTGTTAATTAACTAAACTACTCTTTTAATAATTAAATGTAAAATTTGAATCTGCATTTTCATGTTAAGGAAAGGTTTTCAGAGCCTTAATGGAATTGCTGTGATCCCCACGGTGGCTTCATTGTTGTTCTTTTATTTTTTATTTTTTTAAAGATTTTATTTTTATTTGTCAGAGAGAGAGACGGAGAGCGAGCACAGGCAGACAGAGTGGTAGGCAGAGACAGAGGGAGAAGCAGGCTCCCTGCCTAGCAAGGAGCCCGATGTGGGACTCGATCCCAGGACGCTGGGATCATGACCAGAGCGGAAGGTAGCTGCTTAACCAACTGAGCCACCCAGGTGCCCCCATTGTTGTTCTTTTAAATGCAAAACAAGAATGTCTCCTTGAGGATGAGAGTTGAAAGGTAGAATCAGTCTTTGGCGAACTGTTTGAGAGCAGAACTCTCCTACAGCAGGATTTCTCAACAGTGGTACTCCTGACATCTTAGACCAGGTAATTCTTTGTTGTGTGGGGGCTCTCCTGTGTTCAGGGTACTTAGCCGCACAGTTGGTTTGTACCTATCAAGTAGCGCTCCTCCCCCAGCCCAATTGTATCCAGACCTTGCTAATGTGTCCTGGGGGCACAATCGCCGGCAGTTGGAAATGTATGTCCTATAAGAATTTGATTCTACTTAGATATTTTTTCCTATGTAATTGGTGGGAGAAGGGGGAAAGGAAACAATATTTATTGCTTATTGGGTATGACCTAGGCACTATACCTAAGCTTTCTATTTCAACTTACAGATAAAGAAGCCTCTGAGGTTCAGAGAGATAAAAATCTGCTATCATAAAGATAAGGCAGTAAAATCAGGATTGCAAACCAGGCTTGTCTGACTGCAAAGTTTAGTCGTTTCTAGTACACACCCCATTGCCTCTCTGCAAGAAAAACGGCATACCTCAAGTTGAAGAATTGCAGCAAGTATGTCCAAAACTATTTAAAACTTTTTGGGGGAGGGGAATTATTTCTTCTATTGTTTACATTTACTTGAATATAAATGTATATTATTCGTACCTATAGACTTTGGGGCCCCTCACTACCGTTGTAATGCTGTGGTCTTATCTCTCAAAAACATAGAGCAACACAATGGAACAGCTTCAATTCTCCTCGTTACAAATTATACAAAAGCCAGAGCCTAACGGTGCCAAAAGCAACTGGTATCGTTTACATAAGGGCTGAAAGCTAATAGTTAACTTTTTTCATTTAATTCCAGAAAGAGTAAATAACACCTCACTTTACAACTACGAACGGGTAAAAATCGAATAAAATGTCATAAAATGGAGAGGAAACCATTAACCCCGAAAGAAAATGGAAAGGCTAGCTCCCTCCCTCTCGCGCTTTCGCTTGCGCTGGGAGCGGTTGCCGGCTGCGCGGCCTGGGTCTCTGTCGCCCTCGCCAAACTCCCGTCCTTGGCGCCCAGAGCTCTCTGGTTTCCTTTCCCGCCCTGGGGCCGAGCTCGGCCTCTCTCGGAGAAGCCCATCCCAGAGCCAGACCTGGAAAAACAACAGCAAAAAAAACTTTGGCTTGTTTTGCGGTTCACTGAAAAAAGGCAAACATTCAAGTTTGGTTTGGGGCTGTAGCCGCCGGTTCCGATTTTGGGGTGGGAGTGGGGGTGGGGGTGTGTCACAAGTCGGTCAGGTTCAAGTGCGCATGTGCGTAAGGGGTCGCTCGGGCACTTATTGAGCGCCCACTGTCTACGGGTGGCCGGGAGTGTGTATTCCCGGCGCGCGGTGGGTGTGTGGCGAGACCGCGTGCGCGCGTGGCGGGCGGGGGCGCGCAGGCCGCGTGCGCGCGCGGCGCCTGTGGCTGGGGAAGGGGGCGGGCGGGGGGGGTGTGTCCCCGAGGCTCGCTCGTTCGCTAGCTGGCTGGCGCGCTTCTCCGCTCCCTTCCCGGGCGGGGAATCCGGGCCGGGTTGTGGCCGCGGCCGCGTACGTGAGCGCAGTGTCCCGGAGAGGGAGGGCAGGCCGGCCAGGTGGGCGCGAACGGAGCCTCGGCGGGCGGGCGGCCGGAGCGGAGCGGGGCTGTGGGCCGCTCCGGGTGGGCGGGCGGGGGCAGCTGCAGCTGCAACCCCGAGCCGAGCCGAGCTGTCCGAACGGGAACTGCCCGGCCCGCGGTGCTGCTCGTGGCGGGGCGAGGTGAGCTGCGCGGGGACCTCGCGGCGCTGCAGCCCGGGGACGGGGGTGGCCCGGGAACTTCCCACGCTCTGCACGCCCGCGGGGGCCGGGTCGGCGGCCTGAGGGCACGGAGGCGGGCGCCGCAGGGTTAGTGGCCGGTCGGGACGCGGGGGCGCTGCGGCAGTGCAAGTGCCCGCGCAGGCTGGGTGGGGGGTGGCCGCCCGCCCTCCCGTGCGCCGCCTTGTTTTTCTAGCCCGCCGCGGGCGCTCACAGAGGAGCCCCCTCCCCAACTTTGAGCGCTTGTCCGGAGTCGCCGCTCCGACGGAGACGGTCCTGCCCCCTCCCTGACCCTTTCCGGCTGGGCCGCCAGCCCAGCCCTCCCGACGCCCCGCGCGTTCCTGCCCACTCCACGGAGCGAGCGAGCGAGCGAGTGCCGGGCTCCGGGACGCGCGGCGCGACACACCCTCCAGCTCCGGGGCTGCCCCCCACCCTTTCTGTCCCCTTTTGTCCACCCCCACTTCCTTCCAGGCGGTTTAACATTGCCTTTCCTCACCGGTGGCCCCTGGCGCCCCTTGGAAGGGGCACTGTGGGCATGTGGGGTGCTCGGGTGGGGGCCTGGCCCGGGAGTTTGTCATATGCAAACAATTCCAAAGAGAATTTTCTAACCCCGTCTGGGAGTTCAGGGCTCAGCTCCTTCACTTTAGCATTGACTCAGAAATCTAAAGAAGCCCACCTGCCACTCCGGTGGAGTGGCACTGCCTCCTTGAGTTCAAGCAGTCCTGGGCAGTCCTCTGTGGCTTTCGAACGTTTCCCTCAGGCAGGCGTTTCCTTGATGTCAGGCCGCCACTATCTTCTTTACACTTCTTATTCTAGAAAAGTGTCCCTGCTGCAGTTTGCCTGAAAGTGAGTGATCAACAGGTATTGAAGGCTTTTTTGACACCCTCCTGAGGTGTTGTGTAAACAGAGGTTCTGGGTCTCAAGGAACTTGAAACACAGGGAAACAGCAATTAAGTTCAACTCCACAGGTACTTTTGAGGGGCTGCTGTGTTCTCAGCACCGTGCCAGTCTCTCAGGGAGAGATGATAAGAGGCACACAAGAAATCTAAGGCCTCAGAAATCCTGCTGACCAGGTGGAAGTGATTTCAGAACTAAAGTTCAAATTAATGGGCTATGGCTGCCTAAATTATTATAAATGCTGGGGGGAGGAGGAGTTTCAAAGAACAGGTTAGAGTTGGGGGACTGGATTAAGGGTACTGAGTTATGAAATAAGTTGGGCAGTTGGAGGATAACTGACTGGCCAAGGCCCAAAGGCAGGAGAGGGAGAGGTAACAGGTGCCAGAAGAGAGTAGGTTCAAACAGTTTATCTCCGTGAGGGAGGATACAAAAGATAGATGAGATGATTCCTTCCCAGAGTTTATGATCTTGAGGAGGAGACAGAAACCCTTGAGCATGTGAAATAAGACCTTAAGATAAGACACAATTAGCTGTCAAAATGTGAAGTGTGGAAGAGATGCTGTTGGAGCTCAGAGAAGAGGGCTGTGGTCAGGAATCACCAGCACTGTACTCCTGGAGGACGAGACCCTTGAGGTAGTCATGAGGTGCGATTGAACATGGCTTTCCTGAGAGACAGGAGATGGGCTTGGCCAGGCAAGGGAACGTTTCCTGAGCAGGAGATAAAGATGGAGAGGAAAGTCCTAGAAAGCCAGACTGGGGAATTGCACTTTACCTTGTGTGTACTGGGGAGACGTGAAAGGTTTTTGAGCCAGAGAGTGACGTAATGAAAGGGTGTTTGGAAAGGTTTTTAAAATAGTGTTCAGAGACGAATCAGTAGACTGTTACAGTTGTGGAGTGCTCAGAGTTTGGACTGGGATAACTGGAGATGGAAAAGAGGGTGGATTTTAGAAAAGCATTACTGTTGAAATAATCTGTTGATAGGGGCAGGGTGAAGGAAGGAGATGAATGGAAATTAATTCTTTGTGGAAATTGATTACATGCCAGGACCTTGGAACTGCTGTCGTTGGTAACTGGAGAAATCGGAAATGTGTGTTTTGGAGAGAAGCAATTGACAGGCTGCAGAGGTTTCTCGTATTTGCCAAGACGTCCAAACACAGATGTCCTGCAAGCAACCGAAGCTCTGAGATTGGTGGGAAACCACGCTGCCAAAGCTGGGAGAGGGAAGGCACTCTGAGTGGGATGTTGTCTTGGTCAGAGGTGGTAGGTCCTACTAGTGGAGGATGCTTGTGAGTGAATTGGAATACTCTGTTCTGTATTGCCATTCAGATGACATTGCCAGGTCCTGAACCTGAAGCTGGCAGAGCAGCTTGGGATTGGAGATGGGAGGGAAGAATGGAATTTGCTAAACACAGAAATTGTCGGGCTTTGAAACAAGTTGAATAATGCTCTCTGCCGAGACCTTCGGGCTAGTCCTGGTGTCCCTTCGTAGGTGGGTGTGTGGGGGGGAAGCCATAAGATGGGGGAGCAGCAAGGTGATCAGCAAGGAGCAAGGAGGGAATCTGGGGCCTGGGGAGACTGCGTCTCCCAGGGCCAGGTCTGTTCTAACCTCTGCCATTGCTGGTTCCCAGGAACCTGCAGTGAGGAGCTGGCACCGGTTTTTTCTTGAGCTCTGAATTCCGCTTTCTTGTTGCAAGGGTGGCTTAGGGTGATTTGCCGAGCAAATTCCCCAAGCCTCAACTTGCAACATCTGAGGGCTGGCGAATTTAGAGGATGATTGCAAAAAGTTGCAGAATGGAGCGGAGAATGTACTTCAGAGTTCCTGAGCTGCCTCGTTTTTCTGAGATGCAGGATCAGTGAGCTAGCAGGGGAAACTGCCTTGTGTGGGCAGAGGCGTCCATCAGATATTTTTCTTTATTGGGAGTATATGACTGTCAAAAAGGATTTCATGGAGCAGTGGTTGAGCTAATTTACTCTTTAAAAAATAGTGGTTTTTTTTTTTTTTTTCACTGTTTTATCTGTGACCTACATTAAGAAATAAAATTTACATCATGATCTAGGCACAGTAAATCATGTATATAAAAATCTAATTTAAGTTCCTGAAGTACTCCTTTCTTTTGTCTGGTGCCATCTCCTTTGGTACTTTTATTTTCCATTCTTTTATTTAAAGATTTTTATTTATTTATTTGACAGGCAGAGATCACAAGTAGGCAGAGGCAGGCAGAGAGAGAGGGAGAAGCAGGCTCCCTGCTGAGTAGAGAGCCTGTTGTGGGGCTTGATCCCAGGACTCTGGGATCATGACCCGAGGCTTTAACCCACTGAGCCACCCAGGTGCCCCCATTCTTTTCTTTTTCATTGAAAAATGCTTGCTGTCTCCCACTCAGTTGACTTACCCACTCTGTCATGGATGTAACCCAGTTTGGAAAACACAGTTATAGAGAACTTTCACATCTAGTAAGTGTTTATTAAGCTGCTTGTGTGCAGTGCTCCTGTTCGTAGTGCAAGTGGAGGGAAGCACGAGGAAGAGATCGAACATTTACAGGCTAGTTGGAGAGAGAAGGTATACCTATGATTAAGGAGCAAGGCAAGATGATTAAATGCCAAAGTGAAAAATAAGTCCCTGGAGGGTTCATAGGAGGGGGCAAGCAGCTTGGGCTGGAGTGGCTTGGTAACACTTTTGGGGATCGGGAAGGAAGTCTGGGATGAACTCTTGGTGTGTCACATGATGCTGCACAGTTTGGGGGCTCTGTAACATGGACAAAGGCTTGGAGTTAGGATGTGCACAGTGTGTGTAAGAGTGAATAAAAGAGGGTTCTTATTAGAGGGTGGGGAGATGCCGGTCTGAAACGGTGGGTTAGGATCAACGTGTAGGGGTTATAAACCAGTGACCCAGAGAATGTGTTCTGCCCAGAAGGGTTATAATTTGGAGTACATAAAGGTTTTAAAAAATTGGGACGATGCAGAAAACCTCGACTGGGGACTCTCTTAAAGAATTAGGGGCGCCTGGGTAGCTCAGTGGGTTAAGCCACTGCCTTCAGCTCAGGTCATAATCTCAGGGTCCTGGGATCGAGTCCCGAATCGGGTTCTCTGCTCAGCAGGGAGCCTGCTTCCCTCTCTCTCTCTGCCTGCCTCTCCATCTACTTGTGATTTCTCTCTGTCAAATAAATAAATAAAATCTTAAAAAAAAAAAAAAGATCAGGCAGTGAGTAGTGGTGGCCTCCTGTGGACAGGAGACAGGCATGGTGGTTCCCCATTATCATATTCCCAGCACCCACTTCTGCATGAGTGCAGTCTCTTTACATTCCCTATTTAGTCTGTAGGCCTTTAGGTTTGTGATCTGATCTTTCAAGAGACTTAAATGCCAACCTAGGGAATTTGGGATGGCTGTCCTGGTTCTGGGTGGCCAGTGGGGGATTTGGGTAGGAGTGTGACATGATGAAATCTGAGATATTTGTGTGCGAGTGATTTGTTTTAGGCAAATCAGCGGCACTTGCCGAGTTGCTGCTGGCTAGGACTTTAAAATATTTTTATGATGATTGGAATGGCACTAATTAGGGCTTTAGGCTATATTGTGTATTGTGAGGCCAATTTCTAGTGACCCCAAGATCTCTCAAGCCCTCCACTTTCTGCTTCTGGCTGGCATGGGTAGATGGTGGCTCCTGGCACTTATCTTCCAAGAATGATGTTGGGGTAATAATTTGGTGAGATGTGAGTCACCACTGTCAAATGCCGTATGACATTAGATTCTCAGGATCTTTGGTTATATGAGTCAGTAATAAAGGAACAGTAAAGAGAGGGGCTGTGTCATTTCTTATTTCCCTATTCCTAGGATACCTCTGGGGGCAGGCCTCTGTGGTCCAGAGATTCATAATCCAGGATTCAAAATGACCACGGAATTATTGTTTCAAACCCAGATGTTAGTGCAGATGACCCTTGGAAAACTAAGCTTTTTGGAGACTAGCTGAAGTTGAGTAAATTCAGGTCTCTGTGGTTTGGGGATAGTTGGTGCACCCTGGAAGTCCATAACCACCAGTGATTCCGGAGCATTTCCCCAGGTGAGAGGGACGGAACAGTGTTCGCCCTGCTTTATGCAGCTTGCACAATCTGATTACTTAAAATGTCGCTGTTGTGACATTAACAGAAGCCAAAGGTGACGTGCTCTTTGCTTAAAAATGTGTGGCTGTCGGATGTCAGGGTAACCAGAAGTCAGCCTAATGGTATCAAACAAATTGAACCCGTTTCTTGTTTTACACGGTGGTTTGCTGCTAGGACAGAAATGAGGGACTAGCTCTGGCGCACTCTGGCTTTAGTAAAGTATTTAACAGTTTCTTAAGATATGATGGTCCATATTAAATAAGCTGTGGAATGTGGGCTGGATGGTGTTATTAATTTGACAGTCATATGCAAAAACTGTTAATTAGTGGCACTGAGTCAGCCTGGAAGGGGGTCTGAAGAGGATCGTCACAGGGTTCTATTCTTGGCCTTGAGCTATTCAACATTTTTTTCCAGTGTCGTGGATGGGAATACAGAAGTTGTGTTTGTCAGCTTTTTGACGGCGCAGAGGTAGGACGGATTGCTTATTTAGGAGGTAGATCAAGGTTCATAGGAATCCAGAATGAAGTTCCAAATTAAAAAAGAAATTGAGTAGGGGATAAATATAAAGTGTGATGTAGTTTTTAAAATTTGAATTGTTGATATGTTCTGGTAAGTTAATTCTACTTCTGGAAGCACAGTGAAGACTAGATCCAAAATGTGGATGATGTTTATGCACAGGGATTATTCACAGTCTTGTTTTTTTGTTTTTTGTTTCTTTCTTTTTTTTTTTTTTTAACTCTAGGGAAAATTAGAAACAGCCTAAATGTCCAATGGTGTGACTGGACTGGAAGTAACCTATAAATGATTCTGATGGATATGTCTTTATAATAGAATATGATGAAGCCATTAAAAGTGATGTTAAGGGGATGCTTGGGTGGCGGGTGGCTCAGTTGGTTAAGTGAGTGATTTTTGGTTTTGGCGTCAGGTCATGAGATGGAGCTCAAGGTCCAGAGTCTTCTTGAGAGACTCTCTCCCTCTCCTTCTGCCCCTCCCACTCACATGCTCTTTCTAAAATAAATAAATTTTCGGGCGCCTGGGTGGCTCAGTGGGTTAGGCCGCTGCCTTCGGCTCAGGTCATGATCTCAGGGTCCTGGGATCGAGTCCCGCATCGGGCTCTCTGCTCAGTGGGGAGCCTGCTTCCTCCTCTCTCTCTCTCTCTCTGCCTGCCTCTCTGCCTACTTGTGATCTCTCTCTGTCAAATAAATAAATAAAATCTTTAAAAAAAAAAAATAAAATAAATAAATTTTCAAAAAAACAATGTTTAGGAATACCTTTAAAATAATATGGGCAAATGTTTCTGCTAAAAGTTAAGGTGCCTCTACAATATGATTTCAAATCTTAAAGAAACAAAGTACATAGAAAATGGCTGGAAGTAAATATACTAATTCTAATAGCAAATTACCAATACTGGAAGGGTAGATGGAGCTGAGTGACTTTTTTTGCATTTTTAAATTTACATTTGTATTTTCTATAATGTGTATTTAATAGCACAGTGGGGAGAAAACACTGCTATATATTTTTAATGTATTTTTTAGAGCAGGTTTGGGTTTATAGCAAAGTTGAGAAGGTATAGAGATTTCCCATTTACCCCCTGCCTCCCCAACCATGCATAACCTCCCCCACTATGGACATCCCACCAGAGTGGTACATTGTTGAAATTAATGAGCTCATATTGACATGTCTAATCACCCAAGGACCATAGTTTACATTAGGGTTTACTGTTGTACATTCTGTGAGTTTACACAAATATATTAAAGACATGTATCTACAACTGAGTATCATATAGAGTACTTTTATGCCCTAAAATCCTCTGTGCTTTGCCCATTTATCTTCCTCCCCCCCAACCCTTGGCAACCACATTTACTTCTTACTGTGGACAGTTTCTCTTTTACCGAGAGGTCATATAGTTGGAATCATATAGCATATAGTCTTTTCAGACAGGCTAGTTTTGCTTAGTAACGTGCACTTAAACTTCCTCCATGTCTTTGAATGGTTTGATAGCTCATTTCTTTATGGCACTGAAGAATCCATTGTCTGGATGGGCCACAGTTACTGTGTATCTGTTGACCTCCTGAAGAGCATCTTGGTTGCTTCCAAGTTTTGGCGCTTCTTATGAACAAAGCTGCTATATACGTCTGCAACTGCTGTAGGTTTTCATGGGGATGTATGTTTTGAGCTTCTTTGGGTAAATACCAAGGAGTGTGATTGCCAGATCATATGATAAGGGCGTGTTTAGTTTTGTAAGGAACTTCCAAACTGCCCTCTAAAGTGGCTGTACCATTTTGCATTTCCCCCGGCAATGAATGAGAGTTCCTATTGCTCCACACCCTCACCAGCGTTTGGTAGCATCATGGCTCTGGATTTTGGGCATTCTCATAGGTGTATGGTGGTATCTCGTTTTAATTTGCATTTACCTAATGACTGTGACGACGTCTTTTCATGTGCTTTTTTGCCATCTGTGTATCTTCTTTAGTGAGGTGTCTGTTAAGCTCCTTGGCCCATTTGTTAATCGAATTGTTGGTTCTCTTATTGTTGAGTTTTAGGAGTTGTATATTATGGATAATAGTCCTTAGCAGACGTCTTTTGCAACTACCCCCCCCCCCCCCCCATTTATCTTTTCATTCTCTTGATCGCTGCTATTAAAACAAAACATGTTATTGTTCAAGGACAGGATCGGGTAAAGGTAGATGGTTTATTCAGTGACTGATCTTGAGTACCTCCCTACTGTATGTCAGGCCCTGGTTTAGGCACTGGAGTCACAAAGTAAGACTCAGCCCCTGACCTGAAGCTGGTGATCTAATTGAAAGAGGGAGATGAACAGATGAGTAGACAAGCATACTGTAGCTCTCTTGGTACTCCAGACATGCAGAAGAGGGGCAGATCATGTGGGGGGAAGAAAGTTTTGAGATTGTTCTATTGTTCATGGCTTGATGTGAGCCCTGAGTGGGGTGAGGCTTTTAGAAAATTGAATCTAGTTAATAACTGGATTGGAAATTCATTGATCACAGGATCTGTTTTTAATGACTTCAATGGTCATTTGACCTTTGGGCCATGATGGGTTTGGGGAGGCATGATTTGAAGGAAACATGAGCAAGCAAGACTTTATCCTCAGGAGGGACCCTAGGATGACGTAGGGTCAGGAATGACTGGAGTGAGGACCCTCAGGGGTGGGTACACAATAGTGCTTTCATGTACTTTGATGGTTATCAGGTGTAGGAAAGAGTAGATTTACTCAATTTTGCTTCTGGTGTTGGAATATGACCAGTGGATAGAACAATTACTTTATTTTCTCCAGTTTCTGATTTCTCATCTCTGGAATGATTATACATTACAGGCTTCCTTATCTGTGCAATGATTACTCTGAAGTACTTAACCCTAAATAAGGGGAGAACCATCTTCGTTCACTATGAAAGTAGGTTTGGTAGCTGGCAGAGCTGTCCAACAAGGGAAGTGTCTGCCCATGGAGTAGTGAACTTCCCATTCGTCAGAGGTATTCAATTTGGGCTGTTGATTAGGGATGCAGTAGAAGAGGAGGACAGGAATTCGGCTGACCTCTGAAATCCTTTCCAGTTCGTAGGGTTATTATGTGACTTGTCAATGCTGAAAGATAATGTGGAATAGGGGGATACACCTCTGCTTGCATAGTATTTGAGTGAACGTAAGCTCTTTTAAAAAATATTTATAAGTGAGTCCCCACACTTTTGGGAGACCCTTCTGGGGTCATTCTAGAGAGGATGAGGAGAACCATTTCACAGTTGGTCGGGGTTGTGACTGCTGAAAACTGAATTTGGTCTTTCAGAAACATAGAGTGAGGGTGGGCTGGAAGTGGTGAATGATAAAATAGATGATGGTGTTGAAGACCAGTGTGTTGATTGGGCAGTTTTATTCAGTATACTGAATGAATGAAGATGGGGCCCTTTAACTGAATGATGGCTTGTCCACCTGGCTGTGGTGGACCTGGGAGTGCCCTTGATCATCTCCTTCCTGTTTCGTCTCCCACACTGCAGATTTCTGTCACCAGCTGTAGCGCATTAAAAACTGTTCTGACCCCAGGGATCAGGCTGAGCCCCATGATGGCTCTCTAGGTTTAGGGACAAAGAGAACAAAGGGACATATTTAAATCTGGAGTGAGGTTTTCCAGGAATGCACATTTTTGGTTTATATCAGACAATAATGTTTGTGGTTCGAGTTAAAAAACGTACTTTTTCAGTTTATTAATAGCTTACACATAGAAAATACAATGTTCGTTTCTATAAAATTTGACTTAGTTTAATTTTGCCTAAATTTTACTTAAATAGAGGGCATATTTAGAATCTGCTATGATGATTTAAAAATTTTAGGTTCTCTTCCTGATATTTTTGGGTTACTTTTTGTTGGGGGGGGCAGTGCTAGGGGTAAATCCCATAACGAAATTTCTTAGACAGCTCTGCAGAGAGAATGGAGGCTTATCTCAAATTTGGAGAATATCACAAGATGATTTCTATGTCCCCGTGATCCAGCCTCACATTTTGGCACTTGAAAAATCAGTATTTGGCAAGAAAGTGCTCTCTTTCCATGGAGTGAAGCAATTTGGGGGTGCAGGAAGTAGGAGATGACAGCTTTGGGTATATGTAAAAAATACAGGCAGGACGTGGTTTTTTAGAACTGAAGTTGGAAATGTTTTGCCCTTAATGATAAAGGTCTGCTTTATCTCAGTATCTTTGGGGCCTCACAGAGTATGGACCATCGGCTGGGTTTGTTGAATCGCTCAGAACTTCTTCCTTGGGCTGCTTACTGGAGGTATGGGAAACACTTAGACTATCGTATGCTTTTCTTTTTTTTTTTTTTTAAAGCAAAGTATGATAAGAAATAACCGTTCACAGCCTTTTTTGTCCTTTGAGTGTAGGGAAGCCATAAAACTCTTTTAGTAAAAACAACCACTTTCAGTGGCTGTTTTTTTTTTTTTTTTTGGTGCTTGAGGAATGAAAAACTCCCTCTCCTCTTTCTATTTTTCTTCTGCTGGAAATGAATTGCTCTTGGTGTGCCGTTCTTAAATTCATGTGTCCTCTATCCATTTTAATCTTGTTATCTATTTTTATGGTGACTGTCGCCATGGTACTCGAGCTCTTTACATAGCACAACAGAGATTTCAGATGTCTGATAGGACAGCTCAAAGTTCTGCTGCAGCCAGCAGAGAAACAGTGTCGGAGGAGCTTTTTTTTTTTTTTAATTGAGGTATAATTTGCATACACTGGAATGCTTAGATCTTAAGTATGCTGTTTAATCAGTTTTGACAAATGCGTTTTGAGACAGAACATTTCTATCACCGCAGACGTGTTCCCTGTGACCATTTCCAGATTACCGCCGCCACCCCCCCCAGAAGTACCATAGCTCTGATCTCAGTCACCCTGGTTAGTTTTGCCTCCTAGGTTCTTAATATTAAAATGTTGGCTTTTTGAGTAGGGCTTTGAAGAGGCCGAAGAGTGTGTTTTAAAATCAGTAGTTTATATGGTTAGGTGGCCCTGGTAAGTAAATAATTTTTGGCACTCGTGTGCTCATGCATACAGATTCGTCCTCCTCATTAGTCCACAGGATCCAGATTAATGGTAGGAATTCTGATAAGAGTCTGAGGCACACACAACCAGGCCTAGGGTGGAATGTATGCGGTTGGGCAGAGGCTGCCATTATTGGCTAGTGTGTGTTAGTTGCCTGTGTTGGAGAGGCAGAATGCTCAGCTAGAACTGCAGTTGCTCCTAGGACATCCCCTTGGGTTTCCAGAAGCCCCCCTGACATGCTTTCTCTCTTTCCCTGCCTCTTCCTT
This sequence comes from Mustela lutreola, assembly GCF_030435805.1. NCBI lineage: Eukaryota > Metazoa > Chordata > Mammalia > Carnivora > Mustelidae > Mustela > Mustela lutreola. The sequence continues at coordinate 151,598,869 of NC_081290.1, read as the reverse complement.
GAACTAGCATATAAATTTAATGATCCAAGGAGTTATAGTGTTGGGCTTGTAATAGTGTACAAGGTCTGTGTTGCAAAGCCCACTCCCTGCACTGCTGAGCTCTCAGCCTCCTGGAAAGCATGTGTCAGATTCAGATACAAATTGCTCTCAACACTTTACTGAAATGTATTGAAAAGGGTCAGTTTCTTCCTCCCTCCCCCCCTTAAAAAAAAACTTAAACAGTTAAATGCAGTTTTCATCACAGAGAATGCATGAATACATTCTCTGTAGAAAACAAAACAAAACAAAACAAAAACAAATGCTGACTTCCCAGAGGAAACAGAATCTTCTTGACAACCACTCCTAATCGCAGGCCTTCTCCAGAGGTTAACCTCTGTTAGAGGAGTTTGTTGGTAACTAGATGCTTTATGTACTTGTGTTAAAACAAGTTCAGCATGTTGGCTCCCCTGTCCCCCACTGCAGGACATCTTGGTGATTGCTTCCTGTCCGCCCATCTAGGACTTCCTGATTTTGTCTAACTCCTACCTCGCAGTCTTGAGAACCTTTCCCTAGTTGATGGGCATTTAAGTTATTTCCAAACTCTTTCGTATTATAAAGCTGTTACAGTAAACTTGGCTGCACATGCCTCTCTTTGTTCATCTAGGGTAGATACTAAGAGAAAGCAGTTGTTGGGTAATAGAGTGCTCTGATTTGAAATCTTAAGGAAGATACATTGCAAGGTCAGTTCCTAGCTTAGACCTGATTATAGGCCAGAGCATACTTGAAGTGCATTCGGACATGAAGCGATTGTTCCTCCCTCCCTCGCTCACTCCTGCTCTCCTCTTCCCTTCCTGTTGACATGCAACGTTGTATTAGTTTCAGGTATATAACGTAGTGATTCAACAACCCTGTACTGCAACTGTAGCTACTGTCTGTCACCACACAATGCCATTACAATACATCGACTTCATTTCCTTTGCCATACCTTTCATCCCCTGACTTGTTCCATTGCTGGAAGACTGTATCTCTCATTCCCCTTCACTCATTTTGCCTGTCCCCTTGCCCCTGGCCCCCGGCACCCATCAGTTCTATGTTTTTATGAATCTGATTCTGCTTTTTGTTTATTTGCTTTGTTTCTTAGATTCCATGGAGGAGTGAAATCATATGGTATTTGTCTCACATAGCATAATACCATTTAGATCTATCTCTGTTGTCGCAAATGGCAAGATCTCTCTCTCTCTCTTTTTTTTTAAGCTGTTTATTTATTAGAGAGAGAGCTCAAGCAGGGGGGACGGCAGGCAGAGGGGCAGACAGAGAAGCTCAGATGTGGGACTCGATCTGTGGACCCTGGGATCATGACCTGAGCCAAAGGCAGCCACTTGGCCAACTGAGACACTGAGGTATCCCTCTTTTTTTTTTTTTTTTTTAATGGCTGAGTAATACTCCTGTATATGTACCCTGCATCTTCTTTATCCTTCTGTAGACACGTGGGCTGTGTCCATATGTTGACTACTGTAAATAATGCTGCAGTAAACGTGGGGTGCATATATATTTTCGAATTAGTGTTTTCATTTTCTTTGGGTAAATACCCAGTAGCAGAATCAGATGGTATTTCTATTTTTAATTTTTTGAGGAAACTCCATACTGTTCACAGCGGCTGCACCAGTTTGCATTCCTGCCAACAGTGCATGAGAGTTCCTTTTTCTCTACGTCCTCACCAACGCTTGTGATCTATTACTTGATACTTTAAAAATTTTTTAAAAATTTCTTTCTGATTTTAGCCATTCTGACAGATGTGAGGTGATAGTTCATGATGGTTTTGATTTGCATTTCCCTGATGATGAGTGATACAGAGCATCTTTTCATGTATCTGTTGGTCAGCTGTATGTCTTCTTGGAGAAATGTCTATTCAGTTTCTCTGCCCAATTTTAATCAGATTATTTATTTTGGGGGTGTTGAGTTGTATAAATTCTTCGTGTATTTTGGATACTAACCCCTAATTGGTTATGTCATTTGCAAATATCTTCTCCCATTCAGTAGAGATTTTATTGGTTTCCATCATTGTGCAGAAACATTTATTTTGATGTTGTCCCAGTAGTTTGTTTTTGCTTTTGTTTCCTTTGCCTCAGGAGGCAAATCTAGAAGAATATTGCTGAGGCCAGTGTCAAATAAATTACTGCCCATGTTCTCTTCTAGGATTTTTATGGCTTCAGGTCTCACATTAAGGTCTTGAATGCATTTCGAGTGTCTGTGTTTGGTGTAAGCCAGTGGTCATTCTTTTACAGGTAGCTGTACCTTCCTCCCAGCACCATTTATTGAAGAGCTCTCTTTTCCCTATTGTGTATTATTATTTTTTTAATTTTTATTTATTTTTTAAATTTCTTCTCAGTGTCCACCCTATTGTGTATTCTTGCCTCCTTTGTCATAGATGAATTGACCATACAAGCCTGGGTTTGCTTCTGGCCTATCTTCTGTTCTATTGATCTATGTGTCCATTTCTATGTCAGTACCATACTATTTTGTTTATTGCAGCTTTGTAGCATATCTTGAAATCTGGGATTATGATACATCCAGCTTTGTTCTTTCTCAAGATTGCTTTGGTGTTCACAGCCTTTTATGTTTCCATACAAATTTTAGTATTGTTTGTTTTAGGTCTGTGAAAAATGCTCTTGGTGTTTTTTTTAAAAGATTTTATTTATTTATTTGACAGAGAGAAATCACAAGTAGATGGAGAGGCAGGCAGAGAGAGAGAGAGAGAGAGAGAGAGAGAGAAGCAGGCTCCCCGCTGAGCAGAGAGCCGGATGCGGGACTCAATCCCAGGACCCTGAGATCATGACCTGAGCCGAAGGCAGCGGCTTAACCCACTGAGCCACCCAGGCGCCCCCTGTTGGTGTTTTGATGGGGTTTGCATATGGGCATTTTAACAGTATTAATTCTTCCCATCCATGAGCATGAAATATCTTTCCATTTGTTTGTGTCATCTTAATAGTTTTCAGTGTGCAGGTCTTTCACTTCCTTGGTTGAATTTCTACCTAGGTATTTTACTCTTTTTTAATGTGGACATAAACGGAATTGTTTTCTTAATTTTTCTCTGTGCTACTTTATTCTTAGTGTGTAGAAATACACCTGATTTCTGGGTATTAATTTTGTATCCTGCAACATTGAACTCATTCGTAATTTCTAATAGTTTTGATAGAGTTCTAGGGTTTTCTGCGTATAGTATTATGTCATCTGCAAAGTCACAGTTTACTTCTTCTCACCAATATGGGTGCCCCCCCCCCCCCCCCGCCCCATGTCTGATTGCTACGGCTAGTATGAAACAGTTGTTTCCTAAGACTAGGGCCGGGTTTAAGTTGTGCTACGTGTGTGGCTCCCTGGCCACCCCTCCGCCCCCGCCGGCTGTAGGTCAAGGCTGCTTGGCTACAACAGGTGGTGTTGGGAAGAGCCCGTCTGAGCCCCATCATTCATTCTTTCTGGTCTCCCTGAGGACTTTGGTCTGCATATTGGTCGTGGTTGCGTGGAGAGGAATCACAGGTTGGATGCGTAGCACATTAGGACTCTGGATGGCAAATTCTCAGTCCAGTTCATTTCCAAACTGGAGACCTTCAGTGCATCTGTAATTCTTCTCGGTGACATCTTTAGAATTCCAAGTGTGACTTAAATGCTCAAGCCAAGGGCGAGGCACATTTGGAAGCATTTTAGCGTTCTTAAAAAAAAATCTAGAACGCTGTCATATTACTTTTATTAACAGTTTCATTTTATTTGGAGAAGGATGATGTGTGTCTCTCTGTATTTACACTTCTTGCCATGATCTCTGGATTTCCGAGAACTCCCTAGAAATCATGAAAATTCATCATGTCAGGCCAAATCCATGCCTGTAGGAGGCAGTGTGTCGAGGGAGGACTTGGCTGTCTCTCTCTTGAAGGCACCTGCATGCTGGTGCTGCTGGTCACCTCACTGATGAGAGGCAGGGCCCTTTGCAGCTATAAGTATTAGACGGGGATTTGTCTTCAGATCCTTCATGCAGACGTTAATGCAAATGGTTCTGGTTCTGATTCCAGGGGGACCCTCCCCTGTTGCGTTAAAACTCCTGTCCAAACCCAGTGATGCATTTACATAGTCTTCTTTTGGGGCGTTGAGGCATACGCTCCTCTAGTCTCTCTTGAGCATCAGCAGACGGTACCTCTTCTGTCATTTCAGGATTTGTTGACAAAGTTGGCACCCTGCCTTATCTCAGGGCCCTCCTGGCCTTGGTCTTTCTGGCCTCCTTAGCAAGTCTGCCCCATCACACAACCCATTTAGGTGACTCTCCTCTGGTCTTATAGGTTGTCTTTTTTGGCGGGCAGCAGCCAGTGTGCTCAGTATGGATGAGTCTCTAATTTTATGGGGAAGAGGTAGGTGGGTAGTACGTTTGTTTTTAGTATTCTTGCCGTGGTGGTGGACAAAATGGTTTGTCTTTCTGTCTTTTGGCCTTGGTGATCACAGTAGTATGACAGTTTGATCTACAGTGACATTGAGGTTCTTTTATGAGGTTCTGATGATTGCCCTAGAGCTTTGACATGGCCTTGAGTGTTTTTTCCTTATATGTATTACATTTCCCTTGTCATTGTTATAATTTACTGGCTGCTTTTCCTCTTATTTGTTCAAAGTTTCCCTTGTAATCTTCCCATAAGTTTGGCTTAGCACTACTCAGAGTTTAGTGTTTTTTTTCTTCTCTTTTTTTTCTGCCTATCATGTATCACGTACTCTGCAAGGAAGGGATGGTGCTTAGTACCTGAGGTGCATTTTTTCACTTTTTTTCCTAGGCTGCTTTGTCAGACCCAGTGAATCAGAATTTCCAGAAAGAGGAGCTTGGGGACCCTTTAAAACCAAGAGACTGTTGAAAACAAAGCTGCATTGCTTCTCCAAAGCCCCAAATTATCTTTGGAGTAGGAGCCAGTGTTTTCCTCCTTTTATAGTGAGGAAACAGACAAAGAGAGGCAGGTGATTTGCCCAAGGTCACACATTGGGAAGTTCGAGTTTGTTTGCAACCCTGACTCTTTCGCTCTGCATTCTCTTGGGCAAATTTATAATAAGTGTTAGATAATAATTTTAGTCCTGACCCTGAGTGAGCCCCATGCTTGACACTTTGCTCTCACAATGCCCATTTCATTTCCTCTTCTGCGGACTGAACCACCACCACCACATGAACCTCTCGGTGACTCAAGTTTTTCCTAACAAGGAGCCTGTAAGAGGTAATGTAGTCTAGCCTCTTCCTCCTCTTCCTCGATGCATAGATCTCCCGTATAATAGAGTAGAAAGAGCAGAATCTGAACCAGACATATCTGAGCTCCTGTCTTGGTTCAGTCACGTCGTGCTCTGTGGCCTTGGGCACATGACTCAACGTGTGTGAACCTCAGTATCCTTACCTGTAAAATGGAGAAGACAGTAGTCTTTCTCTTTGGGATTATTCAAAGGGTGAAATGTGATGCAGTACATGAAATGCTCAGCAAGTGACTGGCACATAAGCCTTTGGCAAATAATGGCTATTGGAACCTTCCAGAAGGAGCATCAGTCTTCAAAAGGCTGTTTGTTATAGAGAAGAGCCCCTGTTTTTCTCTTTCCGGTTTATTCTGTAACAGTTCTAATGATGTAGTTAGACGCAGTTTTGTTTCTTGTGTACATGGAAGTGCCTTTTTCCTCAAAGGCTCTAGTCCTCTGGTGGCCCCCCAACTACCCGCTATGTGGGCGGCCTCCTTGATTGTCCTTGAAGCAGGCAGGAGCTCACCAGCGCCATGTAACCACGGCTTGTGTGTCTTGGCCTACTGAGTGCTGATTTCATCCTTCACTTCTCTCAAAACTCATGAGTGTGAGCCATCTGGTCTCTGTGATTGATCCACATTTATTTTGTCACTTTGGCTTAGACCATCCTCACCAGTGAGCACTCTGCCTGATGCCATTAACCTGTCCGTTTCAGGGAAGACATTCACAAGTGGACACCCCGGTGTCCTGAGCCAAGACCGGGGTGAAGCAGCATTCAGCCAGTTTCTCCGTCTCTGTTTTGTCTTTGAACCCAGCCTCAGCCACGTAATTTTTGGGGCATGAAGACTCCCGAAACAGCCTTCTCTGGAGAAGGGTACTCCCTGAGTGGTTGTGCTCTGGGCAAGCCCCTCCCCGATGGTGTTCATTTTTCACCATGTATTTAAACAGTCTTCTTGACGGTGTCTCTACTTGCTTCACTTATACTGACTTTCTTTTTTCTGGAGGAGTGTGTCCGTCTCCCTCACCCTCCAGTCACCCAGCAGACTATTTTTTTTTTTTTAAATATTCATAGCATACTTTCTTTCGGCTTAATTAACTTATGTCAAACACTTAAAATTTTAACATGCACATTCATTTAACTTTTTGAGCTTCATCCTGAAAACCATTTTTTTTTTTTAAATCAGACTTCCATGTCAGAGTGCTGGATGTTTTTTGCCTTTTCCTGAAATAAGCAAATTCTGATGCATTCATCTAATTATACCGCACAAAGATAGGAACTTGCTCTGGAACCATCCACATGCAGAGGTGTGGTCCAGGTGGGAGCTCCGTTTGCCCAACATTCTCTAAAGGCAGGGGCTGACCCTTGGGCTTCTTCGTCATTCTGGGCAGTTCGTCAGTTAAGAGTTTGGCACCTGTGTGGAGCATCAGCATATTTTTATAAACGTTGTTTGTGTTCTGGGGTGCCCCTCTCCCTGGGTCTCTGGGGAGTTGGTGCTGAGTTGTTTCCCATATGGGTCTGCCCTGGTGTGGGCAGAGTCTGGGTCTTGGACAGCTGGAATCCGAGACTGAAGTGTCTGTGGGTGGGGTACAGATTGGGGAGGCTGCCGCTGGAGGGTGCTCGGGGAGGCCGGTTGGGTTCCGCCTCCCGGAGCTTTGGCAGCAGGCCCTGATTCACCCTGGGCAGGGCACCAAGAGAGATTTTGGCTCTGGGGAGTGGAGCGGGATTTGGGCCTGTGTGTGAGCGGGTGGGGGCAGGGGCAGGTCACGTGGGCGAGGGGCAGTGGCCCGGGTCCTGACTTGGAACTGCAGTGGCAGAGCTGTCTGGCTGGGTGTTGAACTCTAAGCCCTGATCCCTGGGGTGGTTGACTGGAGCCAGCAGGCCTCCAGATGGAATCTGTTGGACTTCTGGGTTCCCCTCATCCTGCTGAAATCAGTTTTGTTGTGATTTCCATTAGTCAGTGGCTCACCCGTAGTTTGCTTTTGGATTTCCTTTGGAGTCAGTAGTTGTATTACGGTTCTGGTATTACGGTCCTTTGCTGAGTGCGATTCCCAGATGCCAGTGCGACAGTGACCACTGAGCCTTCTGAGCCGTCTACTGCGTAATGAACGTAGCTAATCTAACACTGTCTAGAGTAAGGGAATAGGGCAAGGGAACACATCTGTTGGGTGCTGGGTACTTCCAGATTCTGGATACGTTTCTCATTATCTACAGGTGAGGCAGGAAACGAGGCTCCAGAGTGGTGGCTGAGTGTCGCAGGTCACACAGGTGGAGGTGACTGGCTCTCATAATCCTGTCTACCGTCTCTTCTCTCCCTGGAGAAGTGCCTCTGCAGCGAATGCTCCTCTGCGGGCTGGCTGTCCATTTTGGTGAGGCGTGTTCAGCCCCTCAGCATCCTACAGCCTTTCCCCCTCCGCCATGGCAACTCGGGGATAGGGAGCGTTCCTGCTGGTTTTGGAGGGTGCTCCCCTCTCAGAGCAGAGCAGAGTCTCCCAGGAGAAGATAATAGAGCAACAGGGTGAGGGGCTGCCCCCCCCCCCCCCGCCCCCCAGTCTGGAAACAGAAAACCTGATAGTTCATGGGGGAGTGGGAATAAAGGAAAAGTTGGATTAAAAGTTGGTCTGTAGAAGCCTGGCACTCCCCCTACTGATCAGACAGCTCTGTAGCCATTGGCCAGTCAGCCATTCTGGTCTTAGAACAAATTCTGGTGTTAGCTCCTATTTCAGGATTTAAGTGCTTCCAGCTACTACAATATTCTGTTGTGCCAATATTACATGTTTCTTGTGATTTATAATTTCTGAGATTACAGTTTACTTCCCATTAGCTTACATTTTAGACTGGTGCCTCCCAGATGACCTTTGGGTTCCTGAGAGGTATTTGGGTAGGTATTCCCGGTCCCTTTCCTTACCTATTAACCTTTCTTGGTTAGGTGTCTCTGAGTTGACCAATCTTGTCTGCATGTGCATGGTTTCTTATCTTTAATTTGGGGTCTCACACTGGTGGTGCACTCCCCAGACCAGGTGGCACCCGAAGCCCTGTGTGCTCTGATCAGCCCTCACAGGAAAGGGTTGCTGTCCTTTTATTAAGATGCTGGTTCCAGCGAGGCAAGTCAGTAGGTGGCTGTCACCCTCCTTACAGGCCCCACTGTCGTGACTAGTATTTTTTCCAGTTTTATTGAGGATCAGCTGAGATACATCACTGCAGAAGTACAGAGTGATGGGTTGCTTTACATATTTTGTGAAACAATTATCACAAGGGATTCAGCTAACATTTGTCTTAATGCTGATTCAGTGAAAAGAAAGAAGAAAGGGAGAAAAGTGTTCGTGTGATGAGTACTCTCAGACACTACTCTCTTAGCACCTTTGCTGTAGATCACCCAGCAGTGGTGGCTCTAGGCTTTGCGTGGACGTCACATCCCCCATACTTATTTATCTTATCACTGGGACCTTGTGTCTCTTGGCTACCTTCCTCTGATGCCCCGCCCCACCATCCCCCTACCTCTGATAACCACGGGTCTGATCTCTTTTTCTCTGAGTTCTTGTTTGCTTGTATTGCTCTTGTTTTTATTTTAGATTCCACGTGGAAGTGAGATCATACCTTATATGTCTTTCTCTGACTTATTTCACTTAACACAATGCCTTCAGGGTCTGTCCGTGTTATTGCAAATGGTGGGATTTCCTCATTTTTCATGGCTGAATAATAGCCCACAGTAGATAATATACATCTTCTTTATTCATCTGTCAGTGGACATTTAGGTTGTTTCCATGTCTTAGCTACTATAAGATAATGCTGCTATGAACACAAGGGTTAATTTTTTTTTTTAACCTTTGGATAAATTCCTAACAGTGGAATTCCTGGATCATAGGGTAGGTCTGTTTTTAATTTGGGGGAACCTCCATACTGTCTTCCCCAGTGGCTGTACAAGTTTACATTCCCACCAGCAGTGCACAGGGCTCCCTTTTCTCCCCATCCTTGCCAGCGTTGGTTACCTCTAGTCTTTTGGAAGATGATTCTTCAGACAGGTGTGAGGTGGTATCTCATTGTGGTTTTACTTTGTGTTTTTCTGATGATGAGCAACGTTGACCATCTTTCCATCTTTTCATGGCCTTCCATATGTCGTCTTCTTTTTTTTTTTTTTAAAGATTTTATTTATTTATTTGACAACAGAGATCACAAGTAGGCAGAGAGGCAGGCAGAGAGAGAGGGGGTAGCAGGCTCCCTGTCGAGCACAGAGCCCGATGCGGGGCTCGATCCTAGGACCCTATGACCATGACCTGAGCCAAAGGCAGAGGCTTAACCCGCTGAGCCACCCAGGCGCCCCACCTCCATATATCTTCTTTGGAGAAATGTCTGTTTGGGTCCTTTACTCATTTTTTTTTTTTTTAAAGATTTTTATTTATTCATTTATTTGAGAGAGAGAGAGCACAAGCATGCAGAGAGAGAGAAGAGGATGCAGGCTCCCTGCTGAGCAGAGAGCCCGATGTGGGGCTCGATCCCAGGACCCTGAGATCATGACCTGAGCCGAAGGCAGAGGCTTTAACCCACTGAGCCACCCAGGCATCCCGCTTTAGTCATTTTTGATTAGGTGATTTGAGGATTTTGTTTGTTTGCTCACTGTTCAGTTATATGAGTTCTTTATATGTTTCGGATAATGTTTTGGATATTAACCCCATATCAGGTATATGGTTTGCAAATATTCTTTTTTCCCTCTTCTGTCTGTTGTCCCTAGAGAATGTGATTATTCATTCAAATGACTATTGAAATCCAAATAGTTTCTACTTCAACCACTTAAATGAAAAAAGAAATACATAGAGAGTATATTTCTCTGCCTTTCTAAAGGAGAACATCAGAAAGGCTTTTATTTTTTATTTTTTATTTTTTTGGTCTTGGGATTGGCACCTTGGGCATCATTACTGCAAGACTTCCCTTTCTGGCATGTGTGCTACTCAGGGCCTTATGCTAATGGATTGTTAGGCTTTTTAAATTCTCACCTCCATGTTTCATATTTTTGGGGGTGGTTGTTTTGTTGCCAGCTTGTGCTTTTTGTTACCATAAATGGTTCTAATAGGTCCTTTCTTCCCAATGAAACTCACACTTTCCTCTTCACAGTCTTAGGAGGATCAGGCAAAGCCATGGGAAGGTATGGGAGCTGTGAACTCCAGAGCCTTCCATCCTGAGACCCCGTCCTGCTGCTGGGTCTCCACTTATGGAAAAAACAGAACTACTTCAGAGAGGATCCAGGAAAGCTGCAGATGCCACAGCTTGTTAGCTTGGACAAATAACATGACCTTGAGGAATCTCAGTTTTTTGAGCTGTAAAATGGGGATTGTATCGTCCCTCTGTATTTTCTTGAGTTTCCGGGAGGTCAGGAGGCAAAGGAAGTCTGCAAATGTATGTGTTAAAGGGAGTGTAAACCCAAGTGCCATTCAGACAGCACCTGGTGGTTTGAGTTAATGAGCAGGTCTCTTGTATGCTTCCTTTAAAAACTGCTGGAGAGAATGGTTAGTTCTCTAGGAGATACTCAGCTCCTGGTTTTCTTCCTCCCACTGGGCTCTGGGTAAAATGCCGAGTCAGCAATCACTCCTCTCCCCGCCTCCTTCTGGAACGCTCACATAGTTTTAGCACAGTTCAGATCAGGTTTAACCACAGTGCACGCACACACGTACACATGTGTGCTCTCCCTCCCCCCATGCATGTACAAAAACAGTGCTACACAAACTCTCTGCCTCACACGGCATATTCGCAAGCATGTTTTTACCGGTGCCTTCTTCCTTACATAGAATTCTCTGCCTGTTTTCAAGAAAACACAACAGTGTCAGAACTGAGTTCTAACAGTAAACCTCCTCCTTTGCTTTTGATACTCTGTCGTCATTTTAGGGCAAGCAGCAGGTATATTTCTTAGGGAACATTATTTTTGGAATCTGGGGCTTTCCCTACCCATAGGGATATCATCCACTTAAAACCCTAAACCTAAAAAAAAAGAAAGAAAAAAATCCTAAATCTGATGGGATTTTTTTGTCTGTGTCCTCAAAGGGCTTACAGTCTAAGGGAGATGCAGTCCTCCTGGCACTAGTAGACATTCTTACAGATTCCTGATGACCAGCACCCATGTGCTGGGCACTGGCCCAAGAATGTTTTACTACCCAGCAGTGTATGCAGGAGACAGCAGTGCATGAAAGGCACCTCAGTGGTTTTGAAAGCAAATGGGGAGCTAGGTGTGAAAGAAGGGGAAGTGCACTTGTTCCTGGGTAGGACTGTGAGAACAGCTTTTGTTCCCTGCTGGCTGTGCAAACAGAATGATCTCCTTGACTTGGACTGAATGAGATCTCCTTGACTTGGACTGAATGATGGTTGTGCAGTCAGACCAACAAAAGTGTTTGCTGATCATGGTCATTTAGCATTTGCTAGGGAAAATTCGGTGTAACCAGATCAGATGACCTATTTCTATGGCCCATCTGCTGGAATATGAAAATAGCACTGCTATTTGGGACTTTTACTTTTTCTTTCCATTATTCTATTACATCTATTACTAACAATAATGGAAGGCTGGGTGCTCACTTAGAGGGGATGCTGTGGGGAGGATTCCAGCCCTGAATGGGAGTTGGGCAACCTTTAAGGTCCCTGTCAGCCTTGCTGGTCTGTAATTTTTAATTTTGCTGATGGTCTAAACCATCATACACAAATGGAGTGTAATCTAGCTTTTAAAAACCTACAGTAAAAGATGATGATTAGAATGCCCTGAGAATCCAAAGAGTCATTTTTCAAACAGTTGATTTAGAAATGTTGGTATTGAGTCAGTCACTAACATACTCAGTGTGTTATATCTTAAACTTGTATTGTAAAAAATTGAAAATTTTGGAATGGTGTAATAACATAACTTGAGGGGTCTAAAAGTTTTAACTGAGGCCCTTGGCTATTCTCAAAGGGGTTTCTGTGAAAAGCCAGGCTGTATAGAAGCTTCTGGAAAGAAAGGTCAGTATATGCCCAGTGAAGTGAGTATTTTTTTCCTTTTTCTGGAGTAGGCATTGGGGGGGTGGGGTGGGTGGTGGGTGGGGTGGGGAATTAAGCCTGAGAACCACCAGGCACCATTTGGATGGTGATAACATAGGGGTATGGCAACTTACTTTTGATAGGGCTGAAGGTGACCAGAAGACTGAGAGGATCATAGACGTATTTGCATATAATCATAAACATGTTGTAAATGCACATGGCATCTCTCAGCAGGGGTCATCCCTGGCTAAGCATTGCTGAAAAATGAGTTGTTTGGGAATCCTATATCCTGATAAGTTCTGTTGTAAAATGATAGCTGTGGTTTGCTACAATATTTTGACCTTTGGATGAGCTTAGATAGTCACTTGAAGAAAATTTTCAAGTTAAAACTTGACTTGATTTACGGGACTCCTGGGTGGCTCAGCCAGTTGGGCGGCTGCCTTCGCTCAGGTCATGATCCTGAGGTCCTGGGATTGAATCCCACATCAGGCTCCTTAGCCTGGATCCTGCTTCTCCCTCTGCCTGCTGCTTCCCTGCTTGTGCTCACTTTCTGATTAAAAAAGAAAAACAAAAAATAAAAAAAACCTTTATAGCTTTAAAGGAAAAAAAAATTAGCTTTCTGATAAGATAATAAGAAGGATACACAAAATATTAGCCAAAGAATGAAAAACTCAAACTGTTGTTCTGTGTAGTAGTTACCAGTGAAGATCATAAAATGGAAAGCTGAGGTTTAGTAGGGAATCCGAAACTCCTGGCAGAGGGTTGGTGTCCCTCCCCACGTTTATTAGACAGGCAGCAAGCACCTGAGATTTAACAAATGGGAGTCTTATTCCAAGCTTCCTTCTCCTTCAGCAACAACAGCACACCCCAAGAAACGTCATTAGGTGTGTGTTGAATCGTGTTGACTTACGACCTGCCTCCTGGAAGTATGGCTAGGAGTGGACTGTGAGGCCAGGAAGTGGACTGCCTGGCTTGCTGCAGTGTCTTTGGGTGGGAGGAGAGAGCAGCCATTGTGCATGAGCACGTGTGTGTACACACACACACACACACACACACACGTGCTGAGACAGGTGGTTGTCCAGCAACAGTCACATGTCAGATAGCAATTTGCAACTCAGAACCACAGAAAGGGGTAGTTTTCCTATTGTCTGTTGCAGTCATTTAACTGATGGCAGATGTCCTCATTAAGGGCTATTAGTACATCAGAAGTGTTTGCTGAGGTTAACCCCTTTTGGACATTGACCAAAATACAAGGGCAGCCCCCCATGTATTAATGAAAGCAGCAGGGATGAGAAGCACAGAAAGGCTCAGGATCCCTTTAAAACTGTCCATCAGCTGGGAAGGCGTTTTTAGCATAGGTTTGTGCTTCCATCAAGGAATTCCTTCACTAACTTCATAAAATGGGATTGGGGTGTGTGTTGAAACACTGTTACTGTTACCCTGAAGTAGTGGTTTCTTTTTGCTACATTAGAATACTATAGCAAATAGTATATAGCATGGCTGTTTATATGGACTGATTGCTCCCTAGGAAAAAACCAAAGGGAGTGAATAGAAGTAGAGATGAGGAGAGAGGGGTTTGAAGGAGGCTGTAGTTAGATGAATAGAAGTGTACTGGGAGGTAAGGTGGGACCCATTTCCCTGGAGATGGAAATTCACAGGTGATCCTGGCAGGTCAGTGTAGATCCAGAGCTACCCTGGTCCCCTGACTCACCTGTGTGACAAACCCCTGTAGGTGCTTCAGGTCATTTCTGAATCCCTGAGGGATTATGTTGATTATAGTATGCATAAAATGCCATGTCCATAAAATAATGAGAATAATGATGAACCCAAGAGAGGCATCGATTCACCCCAGGTGATGCTGCCCGGTCTGTATTTAGTCTCGATTTGTATTCTTCACGTCCATGCTATCCATCCCCAGTATAAACTCAGGTAAAATGTTCCTTAACATTTGGGATTGTCATGTTATCTCTTTTTGCTCTCCGAGAGGCAGTATATGTGTAAAGGTCTTCTGAAACACTAAATGATTAACAGTGGCTTGGACTGTTTAACAGGGTCACACTAAAGCATTGACCTTTATTTTGTAGGTCGGAGGCTAAGTGGAGAAGAGATTTTCAAGGAAAGAAAGTGCACAACGAATGGAAAAGAGAGACTTGTAGGAATGAGAGCTAGTTTTTTTTTTCTGTTGAGGTTCATTGACATAGGAAAAAAAATACCGTGTAGGTAAAAAGCAGTGTAATTGACTTGTATTTTAAGAGATCCCACACGTACTAGAAATACCCCACCCGGAGCACGGGTTCCTGTTTGTGTAGCCTCCCCAAGCTAACCTCTCTGGCGCTCAGTTTCCTCATCAGAAATAGAAGACTTTTGTTGCTCTCAAGTCATTTCTGAGCATTTAATTAAGTACAGTCTGTGAAAGCTAGTGCCTACTTGGTACTTTAAAAAGGCAGTTTCCCTTCCGTTTTTCTCTTCTGCTTTTAAAAATTAAGATGTGGGCATCCTATAAATAAATCAGATAATAAAATGCATTTCAGTGGAATTGGGCCAGTTAAAGGAGAAAGGCCAGAGAATGCAAGCAAAATCACGTGAGGATGAGCTGGGAGTGGACAAGTTCACCAGTTTGCACAGATCCAGCAAAGCGTTCACAAACCAAGGGAAAAGTATTCTTTAAATTTAAAAAGAAAAAGGCTTAGAAAAACATTGTCAGAGTCTGTTAGCCAAATATTTCAGGCCCCATCTGAAGACTGGAAGCCCAGGAATTTTGGAAATACTATCCTTTCTTCATTTTCAGTGGTAGAAACCTCAAACTTCCTGCTGTGGAAAGTGGGGGTGGCCACTGTATTTTTTTTTTGGTTAAGGAAAGGGTTGGGTATTTTTTTTTTCTTTCCCCGGATGGCTGCTGCCATCTGATGTCTCCAAGTGGCATTGCGGTTTCGCCTCTAGCTTTTAGGAGCCCTCTGAAATTAACCTGAAAGTGACAGGTTCTTGTTTCTGGCTTGAGGCTCCAAGGATGAAGGTGGGTGACTGCTCTCTGAAACTGTGTGAGCTTGGATATATCATTTTTTTTTTTTTAAATGGTAAAGAATTTTCTCCTTAAATTTTTCTTCTTTTGTGTGTTAAAGCTTCTCAGTAGTGTTCCTGGATGTGAAGTCACCAGACAACTAAACAGGAACTCTATAGGATGCTGGTGACTGTAACCTTTTCTTGTTTTTTGCTTTCTAGGGAAATCATGGCGATGATACCATGCTATCTGATTCCATCTGATTCTGATACCATGCTCTCTGAAGTTTGTAAAATATATTTCTAAAAATGAGCCAAACATTTTCCCTCAATATTTACATTAAAGATTTATTTATTTATTTAGAGCATGAGTAGGGGAAGGGATAGAGGAAGGGAGAGAATCGAAGCAGACCCTGTGCTCAGTGCAAAGCTGGAACTGCCTGTCCCCATTAGGTGTGAAAGTAATGTCTTATGTACAAGAGGTGTTCAGAGATGAGCTGTCCAGATGACCTGGGAGTTAGGACTTGTTACCCCCAGTGGGAAAAAAAGGGACCATTTGTCATCTTTTTAAGAATATGAAAGTTAAGTCTCTTACAGAATTATGTGGAAGTCTGTGTCCAAAATGTTCATTTCGGGGCGCCTGGGTGGCTCGGGTCACAGTCTCAGGGTCCTGGGATGGAGCCCCACGTTGGGCTCTCTGTTCATCGCGGAGCCTGCTTCCCCCCCACCCCACCTGCCTCTCTACCTACTTGTGATCTCTCTCTATCAAATAAATAAAATCTTTAAAAAACAAAAACTAAATGTTCATTTCCCTGAATCTGGAACTAGAGTGGACTTCGTTCTAATAACATGACTTTGAATTTCTGTCCCACTTGGCAGGTTGTAAAGATCTTATACAGCGGTGTTCTCATGTGCTCCTCCAAGGTGCTGGTGAGGGGAACATTAGTGTTGTGACTTGTAGGTGAGGACCCACAGGCTCCGAGTGGGTCCTGCCCAGGTGGCCTGAGGGCAGCTCTGTGTTTTCCCTCCCTTAGCAGGGAGGCTGCAGGTCAGGGGAAGGATTTCCCGAGTCAGCCTGTTGACTGATACAGATCACTGAGGGATCTGGAAGCTAGAGTTCTTGTTTTTTGGAGTGGTGTAGATGGATCAAGGTGAAGGAGTGGCCAGCACTAAGAACCCCTGAGGGTCCCACCCAGCCCTGGGGCTGACTGAGTGCCTGGGTGTTTAGAACCCCTCCTCTCAGGCAGGAGGGTGTTGGCTAATGAAATATCGTTTCAATCTCCTTCCTAGCTTTTCCCTCTCTAGTGTGTGGAAGGCAAGTGCTACTCAGTTCCCGGCTTTCTACAGTTTGATAATTGGGGGTACAGGGATGCCTCAGAGTATCCTGAAATGACACGTGCTGGTTTTCACAACAGCTCCTGTTTATGGTGGGATGAACCCACCAAGGCCTGGAATAGTCTTCCTTGGTCTGGATCTGGGCTGTGGTCCTGCAATTCTGTCACCCCTTAGTGCATTAGTAGCCTGACGCCAGGTGCTGTTGGAGAGAGTCTTCAGGCCACTCTGTATCAGTGAGGAGAGCCAGATTGTAGTCAGGAAACCAGATCTCCTTCAGGCTGTAGTACCATCCACTTTTCTTACTGTGAACAAGTCTCTTAAGCTCTCGGTGTTAGTTTCTTCAAGTGTAAAAGGAGGAGAGTTAGCATCTCATTTCTGTGGCTCTTTGCAACTTTGAAGCCAGCTAAGCTGGAGAGTCTGCAAGTCTCTGACAGATGTGCTTGTGCTCTGACTTAGCGATGCCGTATATAGGAACCTGACCTAAGGAAGCATCGTTGGTGTGTGTCTGCGGAGGTTGAGCTCAGACGATGCTCCTGCAGGCAGAGCAGATGAGACAGCAGCATAGAGGACTCAGGCCTCAGGGACAATAAAGGGTTTGTTAAGTTAGCAGTGATGCACCTGCTTAAGAAAATATAGTGTGGTTTTGTTTTTGTTGTTTTTATTGAATAATGTTCAGTGATAGGGTAAAACCTACAGAAGCTTTTTAGTGAGAATTCAGTTTACCTAACGATTATCTCCTTTTTGTAGAAATAGAAGAATGTAAATGTATATATTGAAGAAGGCGTGGAACGTTCTGTAGGAAGATCGGGGATCTCTGGGAGGCGGCATCTTGAGTAATTTCTTTTTCTTTGTGCTTATTAGTATTTTCTAAATGTCCCACTGGGAATGGCTGTTACTTGTGTAAAAAGAAAAGGAACTGGAGAAGCTGCTTTAAACTGTTTCATCTACTTTAACAGATGCTTGCAGATGCCTGCTGCATGCAAGGGGTTGTACGGAGAGCTTCCTGATTCCTCCAGATAATGAATAAAGGACCCTCTGTCTCCTTTGCCTCCTCAGGAAAGGCAGCAGAATGGCCAGTGTGCTGTCCCGGCGCCTTGGGAAGCGGTCCCTCCTGGGAGCCCGCGTGTTGGGGCCCCCCGGGACTGCCCCACCCTCAGAGCCTCAGACCGAGCTGCTGGAAGGGGCGGCTCCCCAGTCCTTCCTGGCCTCCAAGGACACTTCCTGCCAGGAGCAGCCCAAGGAAATCCTCAAGGGTCCCGGCACCTCAGGCCTCCAGCAAGTGGCCTTTCAGCCTGGGCAGAAGGTAGGTTGAACCCCCAGGTGGACCAGGTGTGTGATCTCCTTGGGCTGCCAGTAGTGCCCTGAGTGGCAGACCAGAAACTCCCAGGCACCAGTTCGTGCACAGACATTTTACTTGCAGCCCTGTGGGCCCCTGGGCAGTAGGCTTCCCTAGAGAATGAGCCATCATTTTTTTTTTTTTTTTAAAGATTTTATTTATTTATTTGACAGGCAGAGACCACAAGTAAGCAGAGAGGCCGGCAGAGAGAGAGAGAGAGAGAGAGAGAGGAGAGAGAGGAGAGAGGAAGCAGGCACCCTGCTGAGCAATGAGCCTGATGTGGGGCTCAATTCCAGGATCTTGGGATCATGACCTGAGCCGAAGGCAGAGGCTTTAACCCACTGAGCCACCCAGGTGCCCCAGAATGAGCCATCATTAGTAGACCCAGGGCTCCTCCATGACAGTGCTGTCTGGCATTTGTTGTTTTGGAGTCAGGCCTACTCAAAGCCTCAATTCAGAGCACAGCAAGGGCTCTGTTTCTCAGTCTCCCTCCATTTCCAGCTTGACAAAACAAGAATCTTAGGCTTGTAAGAGACAGATAATACTGCATCTTTGAATTCCCTTTAGACATTTTCAGGAGGCAAATGTGTTTAGTCAGAACGGTGTTTGTGTTTCTTTTTCTGGTGGTCCCTCACCTTGTGGCAGGGCCCAGTCATCCCCTGTACCTGATGTGATCACTAGGTCTGAGTGCATTGCCTTCTCAAGGGCCCAGAAATAGAGACTCTACCTTCTCTCTCCTGCTGGTGCTTGTGTTGTCCAGGGCTCTCTTCCCATGATAGAAGGTGACCTGCCAACTGCTAGGCATCCCTTGAGAGTGGTTGGCCCACTTCTCCATCCCTACCAACTTGTCCCCAGGTAGACTTAGAATTCTTTGAAGGGAAAAATGCAGGGTTGATCAGTTCAAGGTCATGGTTGGGGATACATACAGGCAGCAGATCCATAGGACTTTGAGGGCAAGACAGAGCAAGTCATCAGAAGGATGGATACATATTCCAAAAGTTCATTTGGTTAAGAGTTTAATCCATTTACATTTAAAGTAATTTTTGATAGGTAAGGACTTCCTCTTTTGTTATTTGTTCTCTGATTGTTTTCTAGTTCCATTGTTCTTTCGTCCTTTCTTGCTGTCTTCCCTTGTGAGTTGTTGATTTTGTTTTTTTTGTAGTCTATGCTTTGATTCTTTTCTCTATCTCTTTTGTGTATCTACTAGAGGTTTTTTCTCTCTGGTTACCATGGAACTTACAGAAAACATGTTATGATTGTAAGAGTCTATTTTAAGATGTTAATATCTTTTTTTTTTTTTTTAAAGATTTTATTTATGTATTTGTCAGAGATAGAGGGAGAGAGAGCGAGTGAGCACAGGCAGACAGAGAGGCAGGCAGAGGCAGAGGGAGAAGCAGGCTCCCTGCCGAGCAAGGAGCCCGATATGGGACTCCTCCCAGCGCCCTGGGATCATGACCTGAGCCGAAGGCAGCTGCTTAACCAACTGAGCCACCCAGGCATCCCAAGATGTTCATATCTTAACTTTAATTGTAAACATATTCCAAGATCAGAGAAAAGTCCAGAAACTGGCACATTTGCTCTCTCTAGAGAGTTTGTATAAGGATCCGTTTGGGGAGAAACTGATCACTGTGGCCCATTTGAGTGCTCAGGTGGGAAGCAACTACCTGGGAACAGCTGCTTGCATTAAAAATGAGTCAGAGATGCAGTCTGTAGCAGGTGGATCCTGGCTCTTAGCACTGGGGGTGAGTGGTGGCAGAACCACTGCATACTGACCACCCGTTGCTCTTTTTCTTCCCTGCAGGTTTATGTGTGGTATGGGGGGCAAGAGTGCACAGGACTGGTGGAGCAGCATAGTTGGGCAGAGGATAAGGTGACGGTCTGGCTTTCGGATCAGAAGCTACAAATCTGCTGTAAGGCGGAGGAGGTGTGGCTGGCCGAGGCCCAGGGCTCTGTGCCCCAGGCACCTCCTCTGGAGCCAGGAACCCCAGTACCAGCCTATAGGCCTGTCTCCAGAAACATTGATGTCCCAAAGAGGTTTGTGTGGGAGCACCTGGGCTCTGGGCTCTGAAAGTTTTGTGGGTGGTGGGGTTTGGGGTTGTGGGCTTGCTTGTGATGGAGAAGGAATGTGAAAGTTTTGGGTGTCTAGTTGTCAAGATATGGGACAAATGGGATACAGAGAGGGGGGCATCCTTGAAAAAACAACAGCAACTCCAGAACAGCATTTTTCCTTCTGTAACTCGAGTATGGGTGGTACATCTTCAGTTGTGGCTAAGGGCTATTATGGCCCCTTTTCATCCTTAAATTAAAATTAGTAGTTTTTCATGATGAAAGACAAGAAAAAATGGTTTTGGTCAGGAGTCTGCAGACTTGTTCTGAGTGGGCCAGGCAGAAAATCATGTTGCTTAATGAGCTAAATAGTCTTGGTCCCACCTGCTCAGCTCTGCTGTGGCCGTGTCAGTGTGGCCATAGATGATACGTAAACATGAGGCATGGTCATGCCCCAATAAAGCGTCACTTATGGACACTCAGAGTGTCATTTTATGTAATTTCCATGTGTCACATATCAAGAGAATTCTTTTGATTTTTTGAAGCTATATAAAAATTGTGCCATTCTTTGCTTGCGAGCCACGTAAAAACAGGCAGTGGAGCATTTGGCCCACAGCCCACTGATTGCTGACCCCTGGCTTAGATACTCAAAACCATTGATGGGTGAAGAATGTATTGCTTTAGAATTGTATGATACAGTTCTCCCTGAGACTATATGTATAGCTTCTAATTTCTGTATTAGGAACTCAAGTGCACATTTGATCTTCTAAGACCAAGAAGGAAAATCTGCCAGTGGAGATTGCCTTCTCTAGAGGTTGTGCAAGCAGTTAGGTCCGGTTCCACCCCTCCTTCTGTGTTTGTGGCTACCACTGATACCATACATCTGGGTCCTCAGACCAGACCAGAGCAGTAGTTGTGGATTGTGAATTCAGTTGACAAAGAAATTGTTTTGCTCTTCTTCTTTGGAAATAAATATTCAGAGATCGCACAAAAAGGGGACACTAATTTGTTTAATCTATTACTAGTCCTGGTTTAACTGCTTCAGACCCAGTCACATATTTCTGTGGATCTGAACAGTGAAGAAGGAATTCATACAAACCTTTGAAATAGTTGAGCCACCTAGAAATTTATTTCAGAGTAACTTTTCATACTTCAGCAGTAATCTATAGACAACTCTTGAGTTTACTTCCACATAATGTAACTTTATATGGGTTTTTAAGAAATTGTACGTAGAATTTTACAGAACTCCACTGGCAAAAGCATTGAGATTTGCACCAGGAGATTTATTTTAGTGTTTCCGGTGTCCTTGCTCATTGGCTTGTGTACTAGGTTCAGAAGCTGTCAGAAATGTCATCATTTTTCTCAGGGGGGGGAAAGGAACTGGTTAGTATAATCGCTCCCTCTTTAATTTAAATAGAAGATGGGGAAAGGAAGGTAGTTTTGGTGCTTTTGAATTCCAGCAGGCATCTTTTACGCCCGTGGTTGATTTTATGATGTCCGCTCTTTTTTCTCCCAAATAAAGTTCCCGACTTTAAGTCCCATTGAGAGGTCTGACATGAATTTAGGGGAGAATGCAGACGCCTCCCAGTGTCCACAGTGGCCTGGGACCGACTTGCTTGCACCGGGGTTGACTGACAGTAGATATGCAATTCTGCATGGGTATTTTTCATGAAGAATGAGGAGAGACCTTCATGCTTTATTTAGCATGCACACTGACTGATTGGAGTGGGGGCATGGAGGGGACAGTCCAGAAGTGTGAACCCATCACGCACCCTGCTGTGTCAGGAAGTAACCTTTGGCACTCACCCACTTGAATCCAGGAAGTCAGACGCGGTGGAAATGGATGAGATGATGGCGGCCATGGTGCTGACGTCCCTGTCCTGCAGCCCCGTCGTGCAGAGCCCTCCTGGGGCTGAGGCCAACTTCTCAGGTGAGGAAGGGGGCCCCCTGGCGGCTACTGGGTGTGGCGCAAGCCCACCCCTCGCTGCCTCTGCTTGGACCAGCCCATTGCCTGGCAGTAGGATTGCCAGGGTGTCTCCTCACTGGCTCCTCAGACTGGCTGAGTGATATTGAGTTAGCTGCTTCCATTCTTTTTCTTCAGCTTCCTCAGCTGGGGAGGAGTTTCCTGGTGCATTGTGAAGATGATTGAGCCCGAGGCTGAGCCACACTGGCCGCTCGAGTAAGTTCTTCTATGGGAGTAAGTGAGCAAGGCACTTTGGTGGGGGCCTGAACAAGGCCAGTCGAGGAATATTTAGTTCACGAAGGGGAAGCTTACCAAATGGTCCCCTAGTGGCCTCAGAAGATTCACGCCCCTGTTCCAAGTGCCTACTTCAGCCTTGTAAATCAGTGCGGGCCTATAGGCCAAGGACCCGGAATGCACGAGCTGAAGTCGAACTAATCGAATTGCTTAATGCAAAGCAATAGTATGACTTCACAGCAAAAAATTTTTCAATTAAAAGAAAACCTTCTGCCTTGATGCCTAAAATACACTATCGGTAACACGGGAGGAAGAAGGGTTGCTGAATGCTAGTCGTTTGACAAGACCGGTAGTGAACCTGAAGTTCTTTTCGAAATTCATTATAGGGCTGGCCTAACTTACTCCCAGGGAATAACTTTGTCTCCATTGGGGACATCTAACTGAATTGTGAGCTGCTTAGAAGCTTAGGGGAACATACGTGTTTGCTCGGAGCACATGCCAGGAGGAAAGTGGGCTTTGCAGGTGTTCCTCATAAGGAAATGCCCTGGATGAAGGTAAATTTAAAGGAGCAACGAGGCTGGCTTATTCTTCATCTGGAGCCTGTGGTCAGTGCTGAGGCTGCCGGAGTGAGTCGTGGCCGTCAGCCAGCACGAGTGGCGCAAATCAGCTTTGCACACTTGCTCTGTTAGTGCTTGGTTGCTGCACAAGCAGAATGGGGAGGAAAGGAGTCAATTTTACATGTTCAGGACATGTACAAGCTTAGGAGATCCAGGAGGTTTGTCAACTGCAGGAAGGTCAGAAAGTGTCATAAAGGGAAAGAAAATCAGTGACTCCAGGTCCCATCAAGGTGTGTGGTGCACCAACATATGCACCCCTGACTGATGATACACCTGATCCTCATTTCTTAGGTCCCTGTTCGACCAGCATTTTTAATTGTCTGTTAAAGATTTTTCCCCATGACAGTATATTTTGGATCCTGTGGTTGAAGTTAGTGGAGAAAAGTAAGGCTTTCTTGGCAGCTAATGATACTGCTGTCTTCTGCAAGGTGAGGTCTGTACCTTGCTGGGGTCACGGGTACTGTTTGCACAGAAACCACCTGTTTTCTCTGTTGTCTGTATTATTTTCTCTGTTGTCTGTATTAGAGCTGTCTGTGTGTGTGTGTGTGTGTGAAGAACCAAGGAAATGACAACTCTCTCTTAGAAACTCACTGTAAACCCTCATCACTGTGTATTTGCGGCAGAGCACTTTGTTTTTATGGGATAGAATATTCTGTTAACCTTGCCCTAGAAGATCTTACTGATCGATAGAAGAGTCATTTCTGTTTGTCTTACAACTTATAGATCAATTTATGATATTAAATGTTTTGTTTTTTATTTTTCTTCCCTTGTAAGTCAGTTGGCCAGTTTTCAGCATTTGAGCCATTGGAATGATTCCTCTGGGGAAGGCAGCTGTATTGTGTGGCTGGCGGCTGTTGGACCTACCCTTTCTCGCTAGAGCTCTGATCTCACCTAACGTAGTGTTCCACTCCCTGACCCTTCTTTCCTTCGTAGGTTTCCTGAGTAGATATGTGTGGGCCCTGGACCCATTGGCCTGATGGTGGCTCCTGAGTTCTTCCCCAGAGGGCTACCCTGTTTTTTTTCTTTGCCTTATGATTTACTTATTTTACAGAGCGAGAAAGAGAGTGAGCTTGGGGGTGGGGAGGGGCTAAGGAAGAGGGAGACAGAGAATCTCAGGCAGACTCCCTGTTGAGCCTGAAGCCCGATGTGGGGCTTGATCCCTGAAACCTGAGATCATGACCTAAGCCGAAACCGAGAGTCAGACACTTAATGGATTGCCACCCAGGCGCCCTGAAGGTCTACTCTGTGCTAAGCCCTTACGTGTATGTGTTGAAACCGGGGTTAAGAAGTCCTAGCTTTGCGATTTAACAGCAATACTTAGGGAAGGAAGAGTTCCTCCTCCCATTCTGTTTGGGTGGGATTCTTCTTACATGGAGGAGAGCCTGTATTGGAAACACATAATGCTGAGAGTCTATTTCAGATGTCTGGATGAGCCTACAAGCCTTTGAGAATCTGGAGCAGGATGAGCGAAGAGCAGTAGGATTTTTGACCTGGCCCCAGGAGGTGTGGTAGTTGATCTCAGAGCCCAAGGTTGGGCAGCTCCGTAGGACACCTGCCTGTGTTGGCAGCTGGGGCTTTGGGGGACGTGGCCTGTGTACCTACACATGTCACAGCCTTTCCAGCCTTTCCCCTGCTTCTCTTGTGATTTCCAGGCCATGTAGAGGCTGAGAATTTCGCCTGTGTCCCTAGGCAGACTCAGTGCTGGGAGCAGGTCGGCAGATGCAGGGGTTGTGTGGGCTGGAAGGGCCTCCCTGTGAGTTGGTGATCATTCTGAGTTACTCTCAGAGTTGGTTTTCCCTTCTCCAGCTGTGGGATTTACCGGTGAGCAGGGGAGTCCCAGGGCTGTGGCCACCTTTGGTAAATGTCGAACTTCTGTGGTTCTAAGAGCTGGCAGGATTGTCTTCCACATGCAGGTTTTGATGTCCTTGCCTGGATTTTCATAATCAAAAGGTGCTTTTCCAGAAAGCCTGGCCAAGGAGCCCTCAAGTCGGCCTTTCCATCTGACTCTGCTGCTGGGAAAGGGTCCCCAGGGAGACGAGGGACACTTGTCTGTGCAAGTTGTCACCTACCCTTCTAGGCCCTAGTGCAGGAGGGCATTTCCCTCCCCACACCCCAGCTCCTGCTCCTCCCCTGCTTGTTTTTCTTTCTTTCTTTTTTTTTTTTACACATACAAAGTGAGACATTTTAATTAGATCTTTCTATTAATAATCTGTAAAACAAAGTTGCTGTGTGTCTGTTGGTTAATGATTACCAGTGTGGCTTGGGTAGGAAATGGACACTAGCAACAGAACAGGGCAACTTCATGGAAGCTCAGAAAAGAGAGGTTTTGGGGGATCCCCTCTGTCCCCCATGGAGTGGCAGAGCCAGAGCCTGGAATTGGATTCAGGAACCCAGACTCCAGACTCGAATTTCATGGTCTCCGACACGGGCTGTTGGTTGGAATCTGGCATAGACAGAACTGGGCCAGAGGCCCGGCCCGGGCATCACGAGTGACCGCCGTCTGTCTTCTCTCTGGTCAGCTGCGCGAGCTGCCGGTGACCCGTGGAAGGAGAGTGGCGATGTGTCTGACAGCGGCAGCAGCACCACCAGTGGGCACTGGAGCGCTGGCAGTGGCATTTCTACTCCCTCGCCTCCCCACCCCCAGGCCAGCCCCAAGTATTTGGGGGATGCCTTTGGTTCTCCCCAGACTGATAATGGGTTTGAGACTGACCCGGATGCTTTCCTGTTGGATGAACCGGCTCCACGCAAAAGAAAGGTATGTGGTGGGGCGTGGGGCAGACCGCAGCTGGGGGCTGGCTGTGGAGGGGCGGGGCCCCACAGGTCCTCCGGTCTCAGGCGCAGGCCCCTTTTCATTTCCCTTTGCTCCTGTGTTCCCTTGTGATGCCCGCAGGGCCACACTCCTCCTATTTCACACCTACCCCTTCTCACCCCTGCTGTGATCCCTGCCTTGTACGTGGCCCTCCTACAGGACTTGTGTGCCGGGTCACTAGTGGGGGTCTTACTGTCACTACCTACCCCCCAACCCCCCAGACTCAGTGCTGCTGCTGACCCCAGGACCATCTACTGCCTCCTGGCTGTCTGCCTCTGCCTGTCCGGTCTCTGGTACCAGAGAATCCCTTCCCTAAAGCCTTTTGCTGGGTTCTGTTTGAGGGCGGCCGACATCCCCACAGGCTGAGGATGAGGGGCCTCTCCCGACGCTCCCATCTCCCTTTCTCCTAGAACTCCGTGAAGGTGATGTACAAGTGCCTATGGCCAAACTGTGGCAAAGTTCTGCGCTCGATCGTGGGCATCAAACGACATGTCAAGGCCCTCCACCTGGGGTAGGTGTTGGCCTGCTTGCTTGGGGACGCACTCAGGGATTCCTCTGCCTTTCCAGTTCCCCATGACCCACAGCCAATAACAGTTCCAAGACCATTGCTGAGAACAGCACCTGGTGCCTGTACCTCGCCCTTCTGTCTGGCAGAATAGCCTGATGGAAAGAGATCTTGGCCGGGAAGGAAAGGCCCTCCTCTCACAGTGAATGGTGATGCTCTTCTGGGGAGGGAGCTCTGTCCATCTCGTGGACGTGTCTTCCTGCCTCACCTTAGGAAGCAGGCAGTTTTAGGTCTGGGTAGAGATTGGGTAATTTGGTGAGACTTCACTGTGGGCTCCACAACTGCTTCCCGCCAGGGAGCCGGGGTTCCCTTAGCTCTGACTTTCAGAAGCCTGGCCTGCTCATAGCAGTGGAAGCAGACCCATAGCCCTTCCTTTGAGGACAGAGTGTGACCACATGCAGGGGCCAGGGGCCCAGAGAGGCCCCTGGCAGAGCCAGATGACTGACTGTTGCAGGACGAGAGGTGTCTACGTGTTCTGCAAGAGGGGGAGCCTTATGTGTCAGGAAGAACAGGACGCACTCCTCTGGGATGCCCCATCAGCAGTGGGGCTCCTTCCCTGACTTGGTTGGGTCTGCCTGAGCAGGCATTCCTCCCTCTTGGGCTGCTGTGTCTGAAGTGACCATCCCCATGTCTCCCTCCCTCACAGAGACACCGTGGACTCAGACCAGTTCAAGCGGGAGGAAGATTTCTACTACACAGAGGTGCAGATGAAGGAGGAAGCTGCTGCTGCTGGTGCCACCACAGCCGAGCCAGCTCCCACCCCTGGCATGACCAGCCCACCCCTCGCACTCCTTCCACCACCTCCTGTAAAAACCCAGTCCTCAGGCCCAGAACACCCAGGCCTGGAGTCTTACCTGCCCTCTGGTGCTCTCAGCAAGTCAGCTCCTGGCTCCTTCTGGCACATTCAGGCTGACCATGCGTACCAGGTGTGGGGCTGGGGCACACGGGGAGCTCGGCCTCGTGGCTGGGAAGCTGTTCTGTGTCTGACCTGTCACTGGCCAGTCTGATCACAGAACACTGACCACCAGGGTCGAAGGCAGAGGCCTTTGTCTAAATGGCCAATCTCTAGCTACTACAAAGAAGCAAAGGAAAATGACTTCACACTCAGTAAATGTGGGAATTCCAGAGCTCTCCATTGGTGGCTCTCGTGACTATGACCCGAAATCTGGCTGAATGCCTGAGTAGCCAGGTCGATGGACTTGAATTGGGGAGTTGTTATATCACTAGTTATACAAGGGGATGGAGTCATGTAGTTGGACTTCCCGTAGTAAATCCCTAGCTCCTAAAATGGCATGATGTTAACAAACGGTCTGGATTCCATTTTTTTTTTTTTTTGAATACCTGCTGTGTGTCAAGCATTGGGCTTAGTTTTTCAAAAAGAATAACATTGTCCCAGACCTTGTGAAGTGCATGGTTTAGCGGGAGAGAGAAATTATAAGTCTAATTAATTATAATAAATAGAGTACCTTATGAGAGGCAGGAGAGATTCCTGGGTTCAGGAAGAACCAAGCTGTTGTGCCTATGTGGGTGGGCACGTTGTCACAGAGAGGTGACACGTATGGTGACCTTTACAACACATAGCTGGTACTAGGTGAATGCACAGCTTGCTTTGTGCCACTAAAAAAATTCTTTTCTGCCTACAGCTTGGTTTTATCAGACTCTAGGCTGACTTACAAGTTAGTAGTTAAAAAGCCATGCTTTCAATCAGAAAGCCTTTACACGATGGGCCAGCTCTCCTCATTAGAACGAGTGGCTGCTGGGCTAGTTCACATGTGGCCAAGGTCAGGGGGCCCTTTGCACAGCTGGCTGACCGTCGAGCTGGGACCTTGAGAGGGTGGCTGGGGCTTTTACGAGCAGACCTAAACCTGGGCGCCTGGCAGCGTGTTGCTCCTTCCAGTGGCTGCCCAGGGACACCATAAGCTTAGTGTGGCACTACCACATGGAGTCAGGAGGCGTGCGGACTTCTTCTGGGCGCCTGCCTGTACCATGTTCTTGAGAGGTGAGCAGGCGGAGACGCTAGTTCACGCTGATGATTCAATCCGAGGCTGGACAAAGACCCACTCTGAGAGAACAAGTCCAACAAAACACTTGGAGCCTGGGACTAAGGAGAATAGCTCGCAGACTTGGGCTTGTTGCGCGCGCGCTCTCCCTGTTTCTTGGGCAGAGGGTTCAAGGTGCATCCTGGTATTGTCCGCTTGGAGGCCCATGCTCTGCTGTGGCCCGGGAGGTTACAGGGAGTGCAGGTGGACTCGAGCTCTGCCCAGGTGGCCCAAGCCTGACCCGTTCTTGTCTCCAATAGGCCCTGCCGTCCTTCCAGATCCCTGTGTCGCCACACATCTACACCAGTATTAGCTGGGCTGCCGCTCCCTCCACGGCCTCCTCCCTCTCTCCGGTGAGTATGCTTGTCTCTGAGCCCATGGGCACCCCCTGGGGACCCCAGAGCAAGCCTGAGGCCATTCCCTCCACCATGAGCCTCCAGCACCCAAACTTCTTGAAGGCCTTCATGCACTCTCCCCTTGCTTTGCACTCCCCAGTGGCTCACAGCCCCTCTTAGGAGGCGCAAGGCGGGTGTGTGCAGAGAACCCAGATTAAGCAGTCTGGGGTCAGTGCCCTGCTGAACCTTGGGAATCTGTGGGTGCGTGTTAAGGTTTTAGTGGGCAGAGGAGAAGGAGGTAGAGAATGTGGAGAAGCTGGAGAGGATGAGGGTAGGCAAGACAGAAGATGGGAGCTCGTTGGGGCCCTGCATGCGGTGGGCCATGGCCTTAGGTTGCTGAATTAAAATCAACCCGAAGTCCTTCTGAGCCACCCCTGGTGGGTCGTAGTCTACAGTGTCTCCGAGGAGACACTGTGGAACCTGAGTGCCTGAAGGTCCACCCTTGAGGCATTCTGGGCCCTCCTTTGTTCTCCACATGTGACTCCATGGAAGTCAGCTCAGGAGCAGCCCGCCGGGTGGCCAGGTCAGGGGACTTGCCTGTCCAAGGCACCTGCTGTGTGGAAAGCGTGGCTTGAAGGCCCACCCCTCACTCTGCCTGCACTCCTCCCTGCCAGGCCCCTGTCCACCTCCACCTAGAGTATCTTACCAGAGAAGGCATTCAAGAAGGGCTCGGCAGGTGTGACGGATGGCCCAGTGGCATGGTTCTCTCCCCTTTCAGTCCTGCCCTCCTGTCCCGGCCTGTGCTGACGGCCTCTCTCTTCTGCGCCCAGGTCCGGAGCCGGTCGCTAAGCTTCAGCGAGCCCCAGCAGCCACCACCGGCAGTGAAATCTCACCTGATTGTTACTTCTCCACCCCGGGCCCCGAGCAGTGCCAGGTGAGTGAGCCCGTTGGCTCCCGAGGCCACCCTCCTGGCATCCGTCCCCACCCTGCCTGCTGCAAGCCCACCGCCTGAGTCTTTGAGGTTCGGGGTTTATTCCCTGCAGTGGGGGAGGTGGCCCAGGGACGCACTTGGGTGGGGTGAGGCTTTTGCTCCTCCAGCTGTGCCCCAGGTCTTAACCAGGAGGGCGTGTCTATACCCTCCTGACTCTTTTGTGACAGGAAAGCCCGCGGGGAGGCTAAGAAGTGCCGGAAAGTGTATGGCATCGAGCACCGGGACCAGTGGTGCACGGCCTGCCGCTGGAAGAAGGCCTGCCAGCGCTTCCTGGACTGAACCTGTCCCACCGGCCTGTCCTCTTCGTGCCCTGCCCCAAATGGCAGCCAGATGACAAAAGACAGCTGCGTCACAAGCCCTCGGCGGAAACCTAAAAGATGAAGAGTGGACATTGGGAGTTTGGGCTCTGTTGGTTAAGGTTCAGTTGTTAAAACATTTCCCACCCCCCTCACCCTTTTTGGGAACATTTTCGTTTTTAAAAGAAGAAAGGAAAATAACCCCCACGCCAAAATAGGAGAGAGCCAAAACTGACCAAGGGTATTCTGCAGTGAACCAGAGACCAAAGAATTAATTACCCTTTCTTTCCACGTCTCTCTCTAGGGGATTAGTTTGCATGTCTCAAAAGACAGAACAGCTCATTCCATTTCCTGCTGAGTTGGTGAAGTCTCTGCTTTCTCAACTCTTCCTGAAGGGACTGTGAGCAAGATGGATTTACTTGTCTTAAAAAAAAGTTCTGGCTGATGAGTCCAAGAGCAGGACCTGTCATGGGTAGGGTGGGGAGAATGGGGGTGGGGGGGAATCTGTGCACTTTTTAAGGTGCAGCCGGCCCCTCTTCTCCCCCCAAATCTGGGAGAAGGGAGAGCCTGTTCTCACCGAGTGGCTTCCATGGAAGTAAAAGGAAAACCCTTTCTTGATGACAACGATTTGAACCTGGGGTCCCTCAGCTGTTGGGTTGTTTCCCAACAGATACTGTATGGCTTCTTCTCAAAGCCCAGACTAGTAGGTTTTTAAAGACTGTCCCCAGATAGCTGAGCCAAAAGGCTATATGAATTCACTTTTCGAAAATGTGGCAGTTAAACACTAACTACCTTGACCATTTCCCCCTCTTTCCTTGAGGAAGAGCTGGAGAGTTGCAGGATCTGTGAATGCCCTCTGCTGTTACCTGAGTAAATGAACTCCCTCTTGACGTTCCTGCCTCCAGTTATGGACATGACACCTCTGAAACACTTTGTGTTCTTTGCCCCGTGCATTCAGAGCCTTTTATCTGATTAAAGTTCCCTTCCGCTGGGGGAGGAGGCCCCCTTTGGCATGCCCTGCACAGGTTCCTCTGTCTGGTTTTCCCAGGGATTGTCCTGTTTCCTCCCAAGGCTGTGGTTAGGGGTGGTGTGGGGGGAGAGGGAAGAGACCAGAAGAGCTAGAAAGGTAGGCGGCGGCTTATCCCAGAGATGGAGAGGGAGTTGGCAGGTTCCAGATCATTCTTCCAGGAGAATCCAGTTTCCCTCGTGAAGTGACAAGTAGGAAGGACATCTCTCCCATCAGTGACCGCAGCTTCTGGATTTTTATCTATGTCCTTCTAATACCTGTGATGATGGGAAGGTAGGTTTGATCCCGAGTAACCACCTCCGGTTATCTGCTGAGCACCATTTCTTGCCTGCACTGGGGAGAGGGAAGGAGCCCTGAGGAACTCTGGTGAGATGGGGTCAGATTAGCAGCTTCTGGGCTTTAGCACTTGCGGTTTCTGGAGCCCTGAGGGACTGAGAGGAGCCTGCATTGGGGTTTGCAAATTAGCAAAGCTATTCTGGTTGATGTGAAGGGAGATGTAGGTGAGGAGTTCAGTGCCCTCCCACCTGTGCTTAATTGAGATCAGACATGCTTAGCCTTCAGGGGAGGGTACGTTTTGTTTGGGAGTTCCACTTTCTTTGAAGATTTGTTTGGGAGTTCCTCAGGCCTGCAAGAGCAGGCCACCTGGTGCCACCTGCCCCGGGGCATCAGCGCTGCTCCTGCATCCCAGAGGTGAGGGGCTCAGGAATCCCACCAAGGCCCCTGTCCCGTGGCTCGGCAGCAGCGTCCATCCCCTGGGTGTCATGAGGCTGTCCTCTTCTCCCAGGTGCAACTCCCTGGCTTTCGAGGCTCCTTGGGAATTGTGCGGGCACTTGACAATCTGTGACACCCTGAGTGTTAGCAAACACGCCAACCTTTAGAGGCAGGATGGTGTGATGAGTGAGAGTGGCCCGGCTTTGGTGATGGAGGGAAAGACATCTATGGGATGTCTTTGGTGGTGATGGGGTATGTTTTTATAATTTAGTTTAAAAAAAAAAAAAAAGGTATGTGGAATCTATCCCTAAAGCCCGAGACCAGGCCAGCAAGAGGTGGCCCAGGGTTCTCCTTCCTGTCCTTTCCACCTCCCTGAGAATTAAAAGCTGACAGCAGGTTGTTGCTTGTCCTGACCCCTCGCTTCCATTCCCTCCCCTCGGTGTCCATCTTCAGATCTTACCAGTGAGGGGAGGGAGCGTTTGACACTCGAGGACTCTGCCGGAGCAGTCTCCCCGCCCCCCCCCCCCCTCCCGTCCTTCATCACAGCTCTTGCTGAGTCTTTAGAAAAGCTGTTTTCCTTTTCCCCCTCAGTTTGGATCGTGGAGCTATAACTGGATGTAAAGATTTCCTCTAAGTAAGGTAGGCTTCTCCTGACGTGGGTACCCGAGGCAGCAAAGGAAGAGAGAAAGAAAAAAAATGGATGAAACAGTTTAAAAACTGAGGGTTTTTTGTTTGTTTGATATTTGTGTTTTAACGTTTTCTTTTGGTGTAGCCTTTCCTGTCCCTGTCATCTCCTCTCTCCTTTTCGGTGGTGGTGGCCGCCTCCAGCCTCTGTCCTCCCACTCCTCCATCTTGTGGCTGTGGTGTTGGTCCTTGGCATGGGGTCTGTCCTTGGGGTTGCCCCAGCTGTTTCTTCCCAGAGGTTGGGGGTGGCTTGTGAGCCGATCAGCGACTATGCCTGTTTTCTTCATCTCTGTGTTTCTCCCTACTTCCCAGCCCACCTGGGGGCCGCAGACTCTGACAGGAGGGAAGGTTCCACAGATGTGCAGTTGGAACTGACAGGACTGATTTCCAAAGAAGTGATTTGGGGAAACCATTTATTCCAGGGATGTTACCCCTCTTCCGAGTATTTCTTGGAATTACTTTTGGAGTCTGTGGTGCCTGCTTTGGACAGCCTTAATGATACGGAAGCTGCACTGTACTCATTCAGTGCTGAGTCCCGTGGACGATGTCTGTGGTCCAGTGAAGATCACAGGGGCAAAGCTCATGGCCTGACTGGTGAGGAAAATAGCTTGGATTTAATTACGTGGCTTTTAAGCTGGCTGTGAAAGCAGTTTTGTAATTTCAGAGTGCGTTCTTGTGCTATATCCACATTGTGGTAGTAGGCCTGTAGCGTGACGCCTTGGAGGACATTATTAATTTCGATTTGGAAAACTTTCATTTGTTTGAAGAAATCTGTCCTGTTACCTTCGGGTCCTCCCAGGTTCTGACCTTACCAGGGGCCAAAAGAGAAAAAAAAAAAGAAGAGGGAGATAAATCCCATCTGTGAATTTGTCTTATTGGCGCCTTTTCCCCCAGCTGTCTTCCAAGTATTATTTTTACTGTTAAAAAAATTTTTTTAAAAAATGTGAAATGTAATGTTTTTACAGCAACAATATGAAATATATTTTATAAGGAATAAAATGGTACATTGTCTGATTTAATGTGTGCCTGTCCCTCTGCCCCCTCCCTCTATAAAGGATAAGAATTCTGTTGGTGTTAAACAAATGATGGCATTTGGACCAAGCGTACACATTCATTAGCTCACAATAACAGGGACCATTACCAGGGAGGGGACCAGGCCAAGTGCTTGTGTGAATAACCAAGTGCTTACCTGAATAGCCCAATGAAAGAGGTGCTTCCATTATTTCCATTTTACAGATGAGAAGAGGAAGGCACAGAGGCTAAAGAACTTACCCAAGGTCATAGACTGGGAAATAAAGGCACTAAGATTGGAAGCTCAGGCAGTAGTCCTTTTTCTGTACTGCTTGTACTACAGGACAGTGGAGAATATGTTCTTGGCTGTGTTGTGTTCCTGAGCTTGTTGATGACTTTGGAAAAAGTCATATTCTGCTTATGGGATGGGTTCTAACCACAGGGAGCAACACGGGGCACTCCCTAAGTTCATCGATCCCGTGTCCAGTGATGGCCCAAAGGGCTAAATAAAGCTGGTCTGGGTGGGAAGCAGAAAGTAACATCCCATTCTTGCTGTACGGGGACGGCTGTATGTAGCTTCCAGGACCCAAGCGTTTCTGGGAGTGGGACCTAGGGACCCTTAACAGGGCCTGACGGTGAGAGTGATGTGCCCCCGGACCCTAGCGCTGGATTATGTCACTCAAGCCCCAGCAGCTGGTAAACCTGGTATGGGGGTGCTCTTCTGGCCTTTTCCCCCTTACCTTGTGGTAGAGCAGAGGGCTTCTTTCTGCCCCCTTTTCCTTGCCCTACCACTGCCCAGAAAAGTCCCAGTAGAATCCATTACTGAGCTGCAGTTTGCCCAAGCCCCTGTACATTGGTGGTGACTTCCGGCTGCACATGCTGCATTGGCACCTCCCAGGCTCACCTTGATGGCTGCATGCACTCACTCTAAACTTGCCAGCTTCCAGTTGGGTTTGACCAACAGGTGAGACCAGACTGGAGTTTGAAGGGCCAGGGGAGAGAGAAGTTGGGGTATTGCATCTCCAGGCCATTCCTGCAGCACACAGTGTCTGAATGGCCACAGGGCCCGGTGTGGGGGGATGGAGCTACTGTTCTCCCTCGGTTCCAGTAGTAACCCCCCTTATCAGGACTCCCCAGCTTCCTGGAAGAGCTCCTTACTCTCCCTTACTGGTTTCCCATCGCTTGGTCTACACTGTAGACGTTTGACTCTCCTTGCTTACCCTGTCTGTGTGTGTTTCTTCGCCTGACAATACCTTAACATGTTGGGAGATAAAAATGATACCAGCAAGCTCTTCTAAGCTCTGCCTCTTTCCTTGTGTCTCCACCCAGTGGCCCTAAACCAGCAAGATCTGCATCACCTGGTACTTGTTAAAAATGCAAATCCCTCCTGAGTCAGAAATGGGGTGCTGCCCCATCAGTGGTGCCAATCCCGCACTTGGATCCCGAGACGCAGAGCAGTCAGGGCGTTTAGGCTCCTGTGTTCTTGCCCCATCATGCTTTATATCAAGCAGGGCCATGTACTTTTTGCCTCTCTTTCCCAAGAGAGGCAGCTCTGATGGCGTGTTTGGAGTCTGGGCTTCTCAGTTACCTCACTTAAAAACAGCCAGCCAGTTTATTAACCATTTGCTCAGTAGAAGTTTAATGGAGAAATATCTGTTTAAAACAAACCGTCCAAAAGAACAACTCTTTTACAAACAAGTTATGGCAGTGACAAGTCAAAACCCCAGGCTTGATTTCCTATTCCTTTGACCCACCCCTAGAAGAAGAAAGGGGAGTGAGAAGGAAAGATGGGGTCATTTATATGTTAGCTGGAGGAATTACAAAAATACACTCTGATGTAACAACAAGGTTGTCATGAAACATGCCATGGGCGGGGGCGGGGGAGTAGGGGGTTGGATGTGGAGGTTCTCCGCCCTGGGGGCGGGAATGGGGACCAGGAGGCAAAGCCTGCCTCAGTGCCTTGGGAAAGGAGTCCTGATTCCCAACTGGCAGGTCTGGGGCTGGAGACATGCTGTTTTGGGGATCACTTGGACACCTGGGGAGACAGAAATGATTAAAATGACAAACCCAGTAGTTTCTCTGACCTTTCAATACTATTTGCCTGAGCAATAGCAAGGAGGCAATGAAAAGCTTATCAACCAAATAAAGAGCTTTCAAAGCAGCAAGTAGGGTTCCCTAACTTCCTCTATATACCTGATTTTTCTGGCCTCAAGTGTACAGTCAGGACTCACAAAGAAGCTCTGTGAGCTGGGACTTGAAAGGCATAGCAGAGGCCCTATGTCCAGAAACAGCTCTCTGATCCCTGGTTTTTGGAATCCATGTGCAGTAATTTCATTTCTTGAGGCTAAATAGTGTACTCATTTATAGCTCTTACCTGTCTCTGTAAACCAGATTTCACCAGTTCCTCACTGTGAATGAATTTGCTCACTTTCCACTGTCGGGAAGGGCCACGGTGTGGGGCAGAGGATAGAGTAGAAAAGGGACAGGAACTAGACACCCCCTTGCACAGTTCTGTCTAGGACTGGACCTGCATGTCAATGTCCCTTCTTCCTAACACATCATTACACCCTCTGAGTAGGGTTCTTTATCCCATTTCGGTGTTAGGAGGCCCCACTTCCTGCAGCCTTCCAAGTATAGATTGGTGTTGGGTTATCTCAGAAGTCCAGAATAGCCCAGCATCAGGATCCCCCACGAAGGAGACATCTTGGTCATGTGTAGGGCTGGTTGGGGTGTGCGTGATCTTGGGCATGTGTAGGGCTGGTTGGGGTGTGTGTGTAGGTGAATGAAAACAGGATTTAAGCTGCCTGGTGTGGACTCGTAAGTACATATTCCTATTGGAACTCAGCCACCATGAATGTGTGCAAAAAAAGGAAACAGAGAGACGGTTGCAGAAAGAAGAAGGAGAGAAATCAATGATAGACCCAGACGAGCTGGTTAACGTTTCCAATGGTTCCGTCAAGAACTTTGTATCTTTAGCAAAGCAGCAGACAAAAGCTAGTTACCAGTTACGTTTCACTGCCTCTCAGCTGTAAGTTTAATAGAAAACTAGCAAAATCAATTGTCTGAATAGGAGCTGAAATCTCTCTCTCTCTCTTTTTAAAAAAATTGATTCCTGTTAATGTGACTGGTTTTAAACTGTCTTTAGGTAAAGAAAATAATTGTGGTTCGGAATTAGACAAGAGCCTCAGTGTTCCTTAAGAGCCACTTTAAGAAGAAAGAATGTCTTAGCTTTGATAGAATTCAATCCATGCCCCTTCTGAAGGATATACTGTGTTAGGTACTGTGCAAATATGGCTTAGGAAGAAAGAGGATGCTTGTTAAGGATCCAAGAGTATGACTTCAAAAACGGTGCGGATTAATTCAGGGCCTTTGGAGATTAGTCATTCTGCTAAAATACACATGGCCGCCTTCTCCTCACAACTTAATACCGATGTCTGTATTTGGCAATGGGCCTTCTGCAAACCAACTTACCTGCAAAGAGCTATGTTGGCTGTCCCTATGCTGAATTGTGGGTGCCAAAGATTAACATTTTTATTAATACGCTTTAAAGAGTATTATTGATCTGGCTACCTTTGACATATGGGAAGCAAAATAAAACAGCATATGTAGGCTTTTTTATTTTTTTTAATGCCCGGAGTCAGGGAAAAGTCCCTCTTGGGTAATGTTTGGGGAATGTGTTTGGCCAACTGATTAGTTTTTTCCATTAGGGTAATTTCTAGACAGTTAAAGAAGAGGTATGAGGCTCTGTAGATAATCAGATTCCCATATATGAATTAAGCACACATGTTTGATGGGTGGGATTTTCTTAGATTTTTCAGAAAATTCTACTGAGCTAGTTTCCTATGCCACTTGACATTCTGTACAGGTTGATGGGCTGGGGAAAGTGGAGTTTGTAAGACTGGGCAATAAATTAGGAGTTTTGATGTTTTTTATCTGATTTGTAATACAGGGCGTGTATGAGCATTCCCATGGTGTGGGGCGGGGGTGGGGTGGGGGAAGGACAGGAGGGAGAGAAGAGTAAAAGCAAGCCAGGAAGCAAACAAAAATAAACACAAATGGCCCCTGGGGAAGAAGTGAAGTGAAGAAAGATGACGATCTCCTAGTCTCTGTTCTAAAACTACTTGGTCAGGTGGGCCACATTCTCTACACCTTGCTCAGTGATGTTGTCACTGACCTCAGGGACACTGGCAAGGTGGCAGGATGGACAAATGAGGAGTGGAAGAGAGAAAAGCTGAAGGTGTAACTCCTCGTCCTAACGAGAACTCCTTTCCAGGTGCAAAGTGGGAAAGGGCAGTGGTTTCCGTGGAATCCAGCCCCCTTGAGATACAGGGGGTAGGGTAGAAGAAAGCTAATCTGTCTTCGAAGGTGAAATAGCAACATCACGGCCACAGAAATCAGACCACAAATGGCTGGGGGTAGGTCCAGCGATAGGTTCTTAGAGATGGTCTCTGAAGAAAGGTGAACTGAATGGTTGCTATGGCAACTGGATAGGCAGATTAGTCCACTTAACTGTCCCCATAGTAACTGAGCTCCTGGAGAGCTATAGAGGAATTAGTTATCTTAACATGCTACTATTATCCCCATGGTAACCAATCTCTAAATGGCAGTGGTCAGCCTTAAGGAACAATGCTAAGGAAATCTTTACTCCCTAGAGAAGGGGTGGGTAGGAGGCGGGTGGGAGGGTGGGGAGGGAGGTGAATATAAACCTCCCCCGCCTCCCAGGAGCCGAACACCTTGAGGCAGTATGCAGTGTGTGTACGTATTTGGGGGCTAACTTGCTTCCAGGCATGGGAGGAAGGCTAAGACAGTTGGGTATATAAGGTTTCTTTTTACCCCCAGCTCATTCACACCCAACTCACTCATGGGTTGAAGGGGACGCGGTGCAGCTGGGAGGGGCTCCCCTTCCGGCTACACATGACCATTCTGATTCAGGGTGCGCCGGCGCTGGCTGGACTGCATGCTCAGGACCAGGTACTGCCTCATAAACTCACTGAACCGCTTCTGGTTGGCCAACTTCCGGGCCGACTTCCGGGCCCCGGTGAAACCCCCAAACCTCTTCTGCAGCTGCTTCTGCTCCATGTCTCCAGCCTCATCCATGCCGGGCTCTGTCTCTTTCTGGGCTGGGATGAGGCTCCTAATGCGAGGCATACGCTTCAGCTCCATCTCGGAGGCGCTTGGCTGGTAAAGGGCAGCTGCCACGTGCTCTGGGTCAGCAGGGCTGAGCTGCCAAGAGCCCTTGGCCATGACCTTGGTGCATGGAGTCCAGAGAGGGCTTCTGAAGACCTTCCCTTCACACTCAAGGATGCACACCTGCAAAGACAGAGGTGGGAGAAAGAAGGATTGGGAATGTCTCTTAGTCCAAGGCAATGAGATAAAGCCCTTCCTTTGGGTACAAAATCCGCACCAGTACCAATGCAAGTGATTCTGAAGCATCTCTTTATTAAGGACTGTGTAGCGCGTTCACATGGCGTTACTTAGGTTCATAGAATTTCAGAGTTGCAGAGATACAGAAAACTATCTGCCTCAGCTCTGTCATTTCACAAATGAAGAAACTCAGGGCTCAGAGAGGTGAGATTAATTTACCCAGGTGACACAGAAAGTCAATGCAGAATGAGTGCCCCCAGCTACACCAGTTAGAGCCCTAGCTAAGTTTTTGGAGCCAAGCACAACTCACAAGGGTCACCCATAAAAAAGGATTTTATTTTGTTCTCTTATCAGGCTTGAGAGAGGCCAGTTGATTTAAGAAGGTGCGGATGTCAAAGCATGTACTTAAATCTGCATGGCTATTTTAAGATCACCACGTTAAGGTGAACCCTGTGTTGTTCACTTTTCAGCCCACATACACTAGTTATCATTACCTGGGTTTCAGTTATGGAAAACGAGGCTCAAGACACTTTGGAAGGTAGGCAGGTTGGCATTAAGGTTTAGCTGGGGAGGGGGGGCCAACAGATGCTATTAAGTGGACCTGCCTGGCCCCTGGCAACTTCTAGTGCTGCTCTGTCTCTGCAAGTGTCTCCCACTTCTAGTCTAGACCAAGGGGCTGACCATGATGTTTCCATGCCCCTCCTGAATGGTCTTGACCTTGGCCCTGCCTCCCGTATTCCTATCTCTGATTAGGTCTTTTGGAAGCATCTAACCTCCAAGTTCTTTTAATATTGCTGTTTTGGCTTCACCCCAAATGCTTCTCTGTGTTTCTGTTCTCAGCCAGATGAAAAATCCCACTTCAACTTGACCTTGCTGTCATGGACAGCCATGGAGCTCTTCATCAAATCTTGGAGCTCTTACCTGGCTTACAGGGCATCAAGAGTTACTGCTCTGTCTGGATAGCTGTGGGACATCAGGAGACTGGTGTGTGTGGCTGGTACCCCCTATCTGGGGAGCGAAACCCTAACCCTGGTGTTCAGAGTGGCATAGATGCCAATGTGGGCCAAGTTTCCAACCTGATCCCTAACCAAGGAGTGCAATGTGCCTGCAGCAAAATCATACACCTTACAACTGTCCCACCAAACCCCTCAAAATGGCTCCTCCAGTCCTACTTCTCCTGCAACTCTTTACCGCCCCTGACCCTGACCCTCTTTCATCCCTGCCAAGCTTCTCCAAGATGTGGTCTGCACTCATGCCTCCCTCTCAGCATCTTCCATTTTGCCTCATCTCCTTGCAATCTGCTCCCGCCCTCATCTTCCACTAACCTCCTTCTCCAAGACCACCAGTGAATTCAGTCACCAGATAAAATTAGCCCTCATTCTCAGACTGTGCTGCCTTTGGCAATGCAGACCATACCCTGCTGAAATTTCTCTGCACTGCATTCACCTCTCAGACTGTTTGTGCTCTTTCTTCCTGTATTCCTAAGACTCTATCTTTAAGATCCTTTTCATCTCTCTTTACAATCTGCCCCTTGGTGACTGTTCATTGCTGTGATTTTGGTCATTTCTTTCAGGGGATCCCAGGTCTGTACGTCCAGCACCTGACATCTATTTATTCATTTTACAGAGAGAGATCACAAGTAGACTGAGAGGCAGGCAGAGAGAGAGAGGGAAGCAGGCTCCCTGCTGAGCAGAGAGCCCAATGTGGGACTCGATCCCAGGACCCTGAGATCATGACCTGAGCCGAAGGCTACGGCTTAACCCACGGAGCCACCCAGGTGCCCACCTGACATCTATTGAACTCCAGACACTTCCCTGATCCCTGTCTGGTACGTCCACCAAAGTGTCTGATTAGCACTTTAAATGCAATTTGTTAAGAATTCCCTTCTGGGGGCACCTGAGTGGCTCAGTGGGTTAAGCCTCTGCCTTCGGCTCAGGTCATGATCCCAGATCCCTGGAATCGAGCCCCGAATTGGGCTCTCTGTTCAGCGGGGAGCCTGTTTCCTATTCTCTCTGCTTGCCTATCTGCCTACTTGTGATCTCTGTCTGTCAAATAAATAAATAAAAAATTTAAAAAAATTCCCTTCTGGGGCAGAGACTGCCAGTTGTCTGTTCCATACCCATCTCCCCTCTTCCTTCTTAACAGAATGCTTGCTTTCTTCCTGAAGACCACACATAAGTTTCTCAAACACCTTTGTAGCCAGAGGCGACCGCTGACATATACCTGGAAGTGACCAGGCATGGCTTCCGGGAAAGCAGAAGGCTGACTTACCTGGGGAGAGCATCCTTTTCTCCTTCTTTTTTCCCTTCCTCCAGGCTCCTGCTTAGAATGTGGGCATTTTGGCTGGTGCTCAATTGGCTGTTTTGATGTCATGAAGTGACTCAGGGGATGGAAGCCCTGTGACAGGGGCACCCATATAAAGTAAAGTAGAAAGAGAAGGAACCTGGACATTTTGGCAGAGCTGTCATACTGGCCCTGAATTGTCTACCTCCCAACTTCCTCACGGGGAACCAAATCTCCGTCTTATTTAAGCCACTGTTACTTTAGGTCCTTCTTACTAGCAGGTAAATTTAATTATGTGATATACAGTCTCCCCCTTAAGTCTGCTCTTCTGCTTGGTCTGGGTGTGAATTCAAATTCTCTCAGAATTTATTTATTTGAGAGTGAGAGAGAGAGTGGGAGTGGTGGTGGGCAGAAGGAGAGGGAGACTAGCAGACTCCCTGCTGAGCGTGGAGCCTGATGTCAGGTGGGGCTTGATCCCATGACCCTGAGATCATGACCTGAGCTGAAATCAAGAGTCAGATGCTTAACAAACTGAGCCACCAGGGTGCCCCTCAGAGTTTTGGACGTTGGGGAGAGTATGTGCTAGGGAGAGTGCTGAGAATTGTGTAAGACGGATGATTCAAAGACCTGTATCCCTGAAGCAAATAATGCATTATGTGTTAAT
The DNA here is from genome assembly GCF_030435805.1 of Mustela lutreola. Lineage (NCBI taxonomy): Eukaryota > Metazoa > Chordata > Mammalia > Carnivora > Mustelidae > Mustela > Mustela lutreola. The sequence goes on along the minus strand of NC_081290.1, from coordinate 151,557,354 downwards.
TAAAAAAAAAAAAAGACAATTCAAGAGCCAGTTAAATTCCTGAGGAATTAGAACAAGGGTTTAAAACTTATTTTTACAAAGCTCAGGTAATTCTGGGCTATCTGTGTAGGTTTGGAAACCACTGACATAGTCCATGTTCTCATGTTATGATGAGGTTCAGTAATGTGTCCCAAACTACACTGTTAGACAAGATATTACCTGAACAAGAACCCAAATGTCTTGAGTTCCAACCCAGGACACCTCCTATTCCATGAGCTCTGTGCCCTTGCAAGGCAAATCAGTGCACATGAGTATAAGAGTAACGTTTTTGCGAGACTAAAACATAAAGCTCTGATGGGAAAAATGCTCGTTTTCTGCCAGACCAGAGAGGAGAAAGAGAAGCCAGTGGGAGTGCCACTCTTCTTCTCCAATAAGATTTCTAAGGTGCAGCCCTGTGGAGCGCCCCCGGCTAGCCAGAGGTAGTGACAGTGGTCTCTGCTGAGACACAAGTCGTGAGCATGCCTTTTCCATTTCGACTTTCCTCAGAGGTGCTGACAGAACTAGTATCAGTGCCAACTCAGCAGAGTTATGTAGAGAAATCCCTTTTTCACACCCACAGTGTCACTGGGTACGAAAGAATGAATGGGAAGCAGCTTCCGTAGGTGGGGAGGGCAGACCTGAACACAAAGGTAGCTACAAACCTGGGGGTTCTTCAAGACTTGCTGCTGGTTTGTTAGATCGCAGATCCTTAACCTATACTCCTGGAGATGCTCATCTAGTAAGTCCAGGGTGGGGCCCAGGAATCTGCATTTTTAGCAAACACCCAGGTGAGTCTGAGGCTGGACTGTACTTTGAGAAATCCTACTTTGGAACTTGCCCTGAGGAGGAAGGGGTCATCCCGCAATACAGTGGTCGGAGTCTCCTTCAGAGGGAGGGTTGCTTGGGTCTGTATTTAGCTTGCTCCTGAAATACTTTGAAGAAAAGCAGGTAGAACCAACTTGTACGCTTTCAGATCATCGTCCTACTGACTGATTACTCTAAAGCCCTGGGTGTCTAGTGGGGGCAATTTTGTCCCCAGGGGACATTTGGCAATGTCTGGAGACATTTATGGTTGTTATACGGTGGGTGGGGGAAGGGATATGCTACTGTTAGCCAACGAGCAGAGGCCGGGGATGCTGGCAAACAGTCTACACTGTGCGGGTCAGCCCCCTGTAATTACACAGCCTAAAGTGTCCGCAGTGGTGAGTGGGAGGAGTCCTACTCCACAGGGTCAAGGGGAGAGCAGGAAGGCACGGGGAGCACAGGGAAAGCCGGCAGAAGGGTAAAACTTTGGAGCTCACATGGACTTTGAGCAGACTTGGTCCACTGCCCACAAAATAGGAGCCCCAAATGCTTGTGGAATGATTCTGCTCCGTCCATTTACAAGAACAGTTGGAGGTTGCTAAGCCTAGAGGCTATTAGATCTTCTGTGAGCCCCTGGGTTGCTAAGCCCAGATGGTAATTAGATTAGGTGTCAATCAGAGAAAATGCAAATCTATGATCAAACCAGATGCATGGGCTATACAGAGACTCAACATACTGTTAGAAGAATTAGATGCGAACAAAATCATCTCAACTCTTGATTTAGGAGAAGGTTTTGGGCAAATGCGAGGAAGCCAAATTCACAACAGCATTTGTAGCAGCAGATGGACAAATGAGCTTAATGCCTAACCCTCCGGTCTAAGGGACCCACAAGCCTCTTTTCAAAGATTGGTTAATGATCTAGTAAGTGAGCTGGACACATTTCCCAGCCCACATGGATGACATTGCTATATTAAGCCAGAGCGTGGATGAGCATCTGGAAAGTCTCAGATTGGTGCCAAATTGATCTGTAAAGCTGGGTTTGTGAGGAAACTGAGCAAAGGGCCATTGGATGTCTGGGATCGAACATTAGGGAAACAGAGGCACGTGAGCCCATTGGAAGGAAAAGAAGGGGCTCATCGAGATTGCCAAATTTCTGCCCCTAAAGAATCAAATCACTTCTGACCAAGAGATATTTGCGAGCCACTTGCTGTAGGAGGTTCTGCTAAAATGTCTGAGGGCTAACACTAGCAGGCAAGCAGATGAATAGTGCAAGAGAAAAACATATTATGAACTCCCACTGCAAATCAACTAGTAAGAGTTTTCAGGTATTGAAGGATAGAAAGCACTAGAAGTTTGTTTCTTTTGCTATTAATCAAGTTTCAGGAAGTTGTAAATTAATTTCCCAGACCTTGAGGGTTACCTTCTCATTTGTCTCTAAAACAACTCCGAGTCTAATTGTTTCAACATAAGCTGATGGCGTAAGCACCATTTATAATGAGGAGGAAGGATGCCCAAGACATTGCAATGGGTTTGGGTGTATGAGTCATTTACTGACCAGAATGATAGTCTAACAAAAAGCCAGCCATACTTGGACCATTGATCTGGAGTGAGAAACATGGAACTTCTTGATAAAGCCAAGGATGTCAGGGGTCCTGGGAATCACTCAGTATTACATAATTTAGTGGAGGGATTGGGAAGGTGATCCTTGCTGAAACATCTAAGTTCCCCCAGCCCCCATAATTCACAGAGTTGGAAAAGGCTTGCAAGATTTGGAAATGAGATGTGGTTGCCAACATTCTAGGCATCTCACCAAACTTTTAAAAGTAGGTTAAAAGCGAATACAAACTAGAAACAAAACAATCAGGCAGTCAGGTCCTCTGAGGGTCAGCAGGCACTTTGAAGGATTTATCCCTCACCGTGAGGCTCTAACTGGCCATTATCTGGCCTGTTTCAAAGAAGTATCTATCAGTGTTGTCAGGACCCCAGAGATTTAAGATGGTAGGGAGGATGGAAACACACTCCAGGTTCTCTTGCGTCTGCAAGGTATTGACCCATTAGGAGACTAAGGGTCTGGTAGTCTTACAATTTCCATGGCTCTGTGTCAGGCTCTGTGCCGCGCACTGTGGATCCCCAGCACAATCAGAAAAGGACGTTCATACCTTTTGGTGAGAGACTAGCAGACACAGGTGTCTGTGAGGGTTCAAAGGAGCAAGGGGCTGGCAGTATTGGGGGCAGGTGGAGAATCAGCACAGTATTCTCACAAGTGAAGTTTAATCTGAGTTTTGAAGTAGGAGTATTGGATGAGGGAGGAGAGAGAGAATCTTGGGGGTCACTTGTGTTTACGGAGTGGGGAGAAGAACAGGAGCCCAACAGGAAGTAGAAAAAGAGGACTCAGAATTGTGCATAGCTTCCTGTCTCGTCTAGATGGCAAATTGAGAATTGAGCAGGGTGGTGATTATCAGATTATCAACTGGTCACTGGTTTACACGTGAAGTAAATTGTCTGCTCTGTTTACTAAGACCAGAGAAAAGTGGTTTGTAGATGCACTTTTAAACCTCTCTGAGCTGCAAAGCAAAGGCCTGTGGGTCTTCTGTGTTCCCCCAAACTGTTTTCTCAGTTCCTTACATGCCACTTGCTTCCGGGCTATGCATGCATTTGCTTGGGTGCTCCCTGCCTCCCTCCTCCCCCTGGAGCACTCCCCCTGCCTCTTTGCTCCCACTCCTTAGGTCTCCTTAGACATGTCTGTTCCTCTAAAAGTTCCAAAAGTCTAGGATGGGGGCTACTGCTCTGTGCTTCCCCTGCACCCAATAATTAATCCCTCTTGGAGGGATTGTGGGATCTTCTTTCCCACCGCTTGCAAACTCCACCCATCTGCTTACCTTTGGATCCCTTGGCCTGGCTCTGGTCTCGGCATACAGTAAATGCTCAGAAAAACCACAATAGATGAATGAGAAGGAGGTATAAACTTTGGATGGGTTATCTGGGGATGCTCTTCATGACATGGTAGTTATTACTGTTCAGAAAATAGGCTCAAAAACCACAGAGCAGGTGTGGGAAGAGCTTGGTGTTTGGGTCTGTAGGGGCTGCATCTGCTCATTGTTGGTGAGCTAGCCCATGTGAAGGTATGGTCTATGTTTGCACACTTGCCTTAAGGGACTGTCATTACTTTTGGTTGTTTTTAAAGGCTGAGGAGTTTGAGGGACGCCTCGGTGGCTCAATCAGTTAAGTGGCTGCCTTGGGCTCAGGTGTTGATCCCGGGGTCCTGGGATTGAACCGTGCACTGGGGCTCCCAGCTCAGCTGGGAGTCTGCTTCTGCTTTTCCCTCTGACCTTCTACCTGCTTGCACTCATGCTCTCCCTCTCAAATGAATAAATAAAAACATCTTTTAAAAAATAAATCTTAAAAAAATAAAGATTGTTGTATGAGTTCTAGTAGTTTGGGGGTGGAGTCTTTTGGGTTTTCCATATAAAGAATTATGTCACCTGTGAAGAGAGAGAGTTTGACTTCTTCATTACCAATTTGGATACCTTTTATTTCTCTTTGTTGTCTGATTGCTGTTGCTAGGACTTCTAATACTATGTTGAACAAGAGTGGTGAGAGTGGGCATCCTTGTCGTGTTCCTGATCTCAATGGGAAGGCTGCAAGTTTTTTCCCATTGAGGATGATATTTGCTGTGGGTCTTTCATAGATACAATTCAGCAATGTGACAGGATACAAAGTCAATGTACAGAAATCAATGGCTTTCTTATACACTAATAATGAAAATACAGAAAGGGAAATTAGAGAATTGATTCTATTTACTATAGCACCAAGAACCATAAGATACCTGGGAATAAACCTAACCAAAGAGGTAAAGGATCTGTACTCGAGGAACTACAGAACACTCATGAAAGAAATTGAAGAAGACACAAAAAGTTGGAAGACCATTCCATGCTCTTGGATCGGAAGAATAAACATTGTTAAAATGTCTATACTGCCTAGAGCAATCTATACTTTTAATGCCATTCCGATCAAAATTCCACCGGTATTCTTCAAAGAGCTGGAGCAAAGAATCCAAAAATTTGTATGGAATCAGAAGAGACCCTGAATCGCTAAGGAAATGTTGAAAAACAAAAATAAAATGGGGGGCATCACGTTACCTGATTTCAAGTTTTACTACAAAGCTGTGATCACCAAGACAGCATGGTACTGGCATAAAAACAGACACATAGACCAGTGGAACAGAGTAGAGAGCCCAGATAATGGTCCCTCAACTCTATGGTCAAATAATCTTCGACCAAACAGGAAAAAATATACAGTGGAAAAAAGACAGTCTCTTCAATAAATGGTGCTGGGAAAACTGGGCAGCTATATGTAGAAGAATGAAACTCGACCATTCTCTTACACTGTACACAAAGATAAACTCAAAATGGATAAAAGACCTCAATGTGAGATAGGAATCCATCAGAATCCTAGAGGAGAACATAGGCAGTAATCTCTTCGATATCAGCCACAGCAACTTCTTTCAAGATATGTCTCCAAAGGCAAAGGAAACAAAAGTGAAGATTAACTTTCGGGACTTCATCAAAATCAAAAGTTTCTGCACAGCAAAAAAAAAAAAAAAACAAAAAAAAAACAAACAGTCAAGAAAACAAAGAGGCAACCCACGGAATGAGAGAAGATATTTGCAAATGACAGTACAGACAAAAGGTTGATATCCAGGATCTATAAAGAATTCCTCAAACTCAACACACACAAAACAGACAATCATATCAAAAAATGGGCAGAAGATATGAACAGACATTTCTCCAATGAAGACATACAAATGGCTATCAGACACATGAAAAAATGTTCATCATCACTAGCCCTCAGGGAGATTCAAATTAAAACCACATTGAGATACCACCTTATACCAGTTAGAATGGCCAAAATGAGCAAGTGTTGGAGAGGATGTGGAGATAGGGGAGCCCTCTTACACTGCTGGTGGGAATGCAAGTTGGTGCAGCCAGTTTGGAAAACAGTGTGTAGGTTCCTTAAGAAATTAAAAATAGAGCTACCCTATGATCCTGCAATTGCACTACTGGATATTTACCCCAAAGATACAGATGTAGTGAAAAGAAGGGCCATCTGTACCCCAATGTTTATAGCAGCAATGGCTACGGTCGCCAAACTGTGGAAAGAACCAAGATGCCCTTCAACGGACGAATGGATAAGGAAGATGTGGTCCATATACACTATGGAGTATTATGCCTCCATCAGAAAGGACGAATACCCAACTTTTGTAGCAACATGGACGGGACTGGTAGAGATTATGCTGAGTGAAATAAGTCAAGCAGAGAGAGTCAATTATCATATGGTTTCACTTATTTGTGGAGCATAACAAATAGCATGGAGGACATGGGGAGATAGAGAGGAGAAGGGAGTTGGGGGAAATTGGAAGGGGAGGTGAACCATGAGAGACTATGAACTCTGAAAAACAATCTGAGGGTTTTGAAGGGGCAGGGGGTGGGAGGTCGGGGTACCAGGTGGTGGGTATTATAGAGGGCACGGATTGCATGGAGCACTGGGTGTGATGCAAAAATAATGAATACTGTTATGCTGAAAATAAATAAAAAAGAAATTTAAAAAAGTAATGAATAAAGAAATCAAAGTAAAAAAAGATTGAAACGTTTGAAATATGACATCTTTTTTAAAAAAGATTTTATTTATTTATTTGACAGAGAAACAGTAAGAGAGGGAACACAAGCAGGGGAGAGGGAGAGGGAGAAGCAGGCTACCCCGCTGACCAGGGACCCTGATGCGGGGCTCGATCTCAGGACCTTGGGATCATGACCTGAGCCAAACGCAGATGCTTAAAGACTCAGCCACCTAGGCGCCCCCAAATACAACATCTTTTGAAAGAAGTCTGACTTGGGGTGCCTGGGTGGCTCAGTGGGTTAAGCTGCTGCCTTCGGCTCAGGTCATGATCCCAGGGTCCTGGGATCGAGTCCCGCATCGGGCTCTCTGCTCAGCAGGGAGCCTGCTTCCCTCTCTCTCTCTCTGCCTGCTTCTCTGTCTACTTGTAATCTCTGTCTGTCAAATAAACAAATAAAAAATCTTTAAAAAAAAAAAAAAGAAGTCTGACTACCAAGAAAAAAATAATTGAGTTATACTGAATGTCATAGAGGAATAACTATTTAGACTGACATGAAAGCATTGAGAAAGCAATTTATTTAGTGAAAAGAAATCTAATGCCAGATTAGCATCTCAAATTCAAACCTTAAAGTATGAGGAAACATTTAGGATTCATTGTAGAATTACCTATAATACCAAAAATGAAGGTCAATGTACATGTTCAACGGGAGAGGAAGAGTTAAACAAACTAAGCCGTATTCATAGTAAGAAAGAACTTAAAGTAAAATAACGTGGGGGAAATTATGCTGGTATAATATAGCAAGTGAAAAAACTAGGGTTCTTTCTCTGACAGGTGGGATTAAAGGTAATTCTCTTTCTTATAGGCTTCTCTGAATTTGCCAAAACCTCCAACATGAGTGTGCATTATTTTAATAATGGGAACAAAATAGCAGCACACGCAGGCCTTTATTTGAATGTGGAGAAGTGGAAAGATGTCAGGGTGTGCACTTAGAAGATGCGGAGGCCCGGCTTCTGGGGCCTGCTGACCACGTGACACCAGGCGAGTCACGTGACCTCTGGGCAAGGCCGGAACTTCTCATTCTGGGTCTGGAGGAAGGAGAGAGGAGAAGAGGGGGATGCTCCAGGGCCTACCTCAAGGCTGAAGCTGTCGAGAGCCGGGCGGAGCTTCTCTCGGCAGGTCAGACAGTCCTTCTGGCAGCTGCTGGACACACTGGAGATGAGGCTGAGCAGCAGGAGGTCACAAAGCAGGATTTTCATGGTGCAGGAGCAGGAAGCCGGGGGCTAAAATGCCAAAACACAAGGGAGGGTGGGCGGCCATTAGAAGAGCTATTCTGTGGGGGCCTCACATGGGGGGACGCACCAGAGGAGATAGCACCAGAGCCCAAGTTTCCCCTCCCAGAAGGATATGGGTCATGGAGGATACAGGGAGCCTGCCCCTTGGGGCAGAGGCTAGTGTCTGGGCCCCTAAGGAGAGCACCCTTGTGATCCTTGCCACATAGCTGGCTTCAACCTGCGTAAGCGTTTCCAGGGAGCTAAAGGCCTCACTTTGCCACTTACCAATGTGGGACCTTAGATGGTCTCTCCAAGCTTCAGTTTTCATACCTATGAAAGGGGAATGGCGGTACCTGTCTTGGCACAGGGCGGTTGCAAAGACATGAGATCCGTAAGGGAAGGTTTGCAAAGTGCCGTGCGAGAGTGAGATTTATGAATGACTTGTGTACTTTGTTTGTCTCTCCCCCCACCAGCCTTCTGTCTCAGCCAGGGATGACCGGCGTGCCAGAATTTGCTCTTCCCAGAAGCCTCCCCACTCTGGGCCCTTTGTCTGTTTCCTGGGCGAGGTGTGAGCTAGCTTCCTGATCCCAGGGACTCTGTGCTCACCACACTCGTCCATGCAAAACACAGGTCTGGGTATGTGTGGTTCTTTATTGAAAAATGAACCAAGACATGAAGATAATAGCTCCAACCATCATTAGTTAGATCAGTCATTGACATTCTTTATGTGGGATTGCCTGAGAGATGTACAGTTTTTCCTGCTTCTCTTTAAATTTACTCTGTGATCAAGCCTCCTGAATCAGAAAGCTATTTCCTTGGACTGCATCGGTTTGTGTCCCTGTAGAAACAGCTTTACTTGGAGGATTAAGTGGAAAGGGGAGCAAGGGAACTTTCTGGGAACGTTGCGAATGTTCTTGACTGAGGTATGGGTCACAGGGGTCTGTACATTTGCTGAATCCCATGGAATTGTACATTTAAATCCTGTGCATTTCACTGTGCATAAATTTGACCTCCAACAAAGAGCCCGGCCTAGAAAAATAAAAATTATTGTCTTATTGCTTTTTCATCAGACTCTACTGAGAAATAAGCCTTGTTTGTTAAATGCAGCCTACAGACCAGCTTTAGCATCACAAGGGACCAGAATGTAGGGTCCTAACCCTCAACCTAACCCTGGACCTAACTCCTGAAAAGTTGGAGCTGCTTTTTTAGCAGGATCCTCAGGACATCCAGATACATGCTAAAGTCTGAGAATCCCCGGTGGAAGATGGGCGTGGAATGGAGCATGTCAAGAGAAGGAAGGGGGTCTTGCAGTTGAATTCACCACTGGCCTTGTTCTGTGTCATCCAAGTAGCTCATAACAAGAGGTTGTCGACTGAAAAGATACTCAGTCGTGTTTGTTAAGTCCATGAGGGGCCATTTGAGATGGGTTTTGAATGAGTAACAGTTTGCCAAGAGGAGAAAGAAGAGGGCATGTGAGAGGACCAGGAAACAGCCTTTGGAAAGGCTGTGTTAGGACCACAGCCTGTGAGGGGGTGGTGAGTGCGCTGGTGTCCCAGGGCCACCTGCCTTCACGGCCTAAGGGAAGCTCCTTGTGGAAAGAGAAGTTTCGCTCAGATGGAACTGGCCCTTGTTTGCCATCCAAAGGATTTGGACTCTACCCTCCAGATAATGGGGCTCCAGGGCTAATGAACAATGAAGACAAACCCTGATACAAATAAACCTCTCATATGCATTTTCTTCTCTATTCCAAGGGCCAGTGCCTTAGTTGAGACTTCCTATCTTGGTTATTGTGATGACCTTCTAATTAGTCCAGCTAATGATCTGGCCTCCCACCAAGACATCTCCAGATCTGATGATGTCACTTCATACTGAAACCCCACTGGGACTGCGTACTGCTCCTGCCCCAATTTTCTAACTTTGTCTCCTGTTGTTCACACTGGCATCCCCTCTGGTCCTAGTGAAACATGGAGAGTTCCCATTTCTATCCTGTTTTTAATGCCTTTGGACCTTGGCACATGTTCTTCCTTCTGCCCAGAATACCTGTCTCCCACTCATATTGGTACACACCTCAAGAATTATCCCCTCTGGGAAGCCAGCTCCGACCCCTGGATGGAGTTGAATGAATTTCCTCTGCTTCAAGGCATGGGGAAGCAACACATCACAGTGGGAAGGAAGAAAGCCTCAGGGACCTGTCAACCAGGCACAACAGACCTGTGTCCCTGAGCTGTGATTCGCATTTTCTCATCTGCTCCTCACTACAGACCGACTGGGTCCAGATCCCATATCGTAACTCAACCCCTCAGCTTCTCATCCGTAAAACTTGCACAATCACAGTACTTGTCTCACACGGTCATGAACGTGTTGGTGTTTGTAGGCAGTTGGTGTTTATAGGCTGTTTGTGCCAGCCCTTGGCACATAACCAGTCCTGAATAAAAAGTTATAAAAGGAAGAGCTCAAAGCATAGCCTTCACTGTATGATATTGTCATCGTCCCTTGCATGGCACTTGTGACATTGTACTGTAAGCTTGGACTTCTGTGTCTGTCTGTCCCACTGGATGGTGACTTCTGAAGGGCAGAGACCATGTTCTATAGTTCCATGTATTTCTGGCACTTAAGATGTGCTCAGAATGTTTGCTAAGTATCTCAGGAGCATTCTTTTTCTCCCTAGCTCACGGAGAGTTGAGGAGTGTCCAGGAGCCTCGGCCTCACAGGGCCCAGGAATCTAATGGCACAGGATCTGTGGGGCTTCAGGATCTGTGGGGCTGACAGCATGTCTCTTAGGTGAGTGTTGAGTTTGAGGGGGTTGGGGTGGGAACAGGGTCTTCCAGAGTGAGGCAAGATGCCATTCTCATCCTGAGCCCCACGCACGCTCCAGCAGAAGCCTGGTTACAGAGGGCTGTGAGGCATGGTTGGAGTAGTGTCCTATGTGAAGTTTGCAGGTCAAATAGGTGTCGGTACACAAGCTATAGAACCTCATCACACAGGTCCTTTTGAAGAGAAAATGTGTCTTGAATTTCAAACAGCCGCCATATAAACACGAGTCTTAAACAGAGGACTGCCTATGTCTTTTGTTTAATTTGAGACTTGCCTTACCATTTCTTATCCTACTAAATTTCAATCCTTCTCTTTGGGAGACATTTTTGTAACGTTTGTCCAGAATGGCATGGCTGTGCCCTCTCTGGGCACATGGTGGCAGTGTCTGCATGTCGCAGAGGAAAGGGAAGGCTAGAAGAGGGACGGGTTTCTTCCTCATACACAATTGCAATACATAATGTTTGCATAGGCTGAGCTGATAAGTTGTGACAGCTGTTAATGAAATGCTCTCCGGTTGAGGTTTTTCATGAACCTCATTAACCGCGGCTACTTGCACATTCAGGAAATGCCCAGTGGACTGACTGATGTTTGTTATCTCATATTCTGGGTAAATGGGTTTTTAGGGTGAGGTGAAGAAAGAAGATGAGCTCCTGGGACATTTAGCATGTAAAATGCGTCTGGTAGCTTTCCCGCATATAAAACATGAGCTGTCCTTGGTCTGGCACTTGGCAAACCTTCTTGAATCTACTTGGCATTAGTTTGGCCTTCCCGGCGGGTTCATGGGACACCTCTCTTTCAGGCTCCAACCTCCCTACCCTCTCTGTCCCCCCACCCCTCACTCTGAACAAGTGACTCCATCTCTTGTTTAAAACCCATTCATACACAAAGCTCTTTATTCTCAGCAATTCCAAGAATCCTTAAAATGGGACTATCTCCAAGGTCTATCTCCAAGGCTGTCATATTTTGGTGAGGCCAATATAAGTGAAAGCTCAAAATAAATCTAATTATCCTCACAGAGCGGACTGTATTTTGTTTTTTTGGTACTCCTCACAACACCGAGTACCATTGTGTACCTAGAACACAATGGTTGAATTCTGGAAGCTCAGTAGAAGTTTTTCATTTTTAAGAAATCTCCACGAAATCGATGTGCTTTTTCTTGTAGCTCTGTGTATCAGTTAATGCCAAGTAAGGTGAGGGGTGGGTAGCTAATTGATTCATGATTAATATATTGATTCATGATTAATATATTCATAAATATAAATAAATATACATTTAATCTTTACCCTCGGTGTGATTCTGGGTGAGTTATTTTACCTGCAAGTGTTTGTCTTCTCAACTGCAAAATGGGGATCAGGACAGGCGGTGGAGGTGGTTTATTGCAAGAAAACGACCATCAGTAAATAGAACTGCCCAGAATATGTATGAATTTCACCTGGCTTGTATTTCACTTGGTGAACCAAGCGAAATACACTCAGCTAACACTTTCATGTGGTGCTGCTATAATCTGGACATCTCTTATTGAATAAAGAAATGTTTAATTACCTCTTATTTTGGTAACGACACCTCATAAATTTAATTGTGCCTTGTTGCTTATGGAGATAAAATACCACTGTGTTTTAGCCTTAATCTATTTGCATGTAATCTTGCTTCCCAGGGCAATATAATTAGTTGCTTATCTGTTTGGAGGATTACGTATGAAGCTGGAAGTTAATTGAGTTTCATCTTATGGCCTCTGAGAAAGCCTGTTTAAGTTTGGTGCTTTTAGTGGAGAAGCGGGGAGGGACAGCCTTCCTTCTAGAGGCATGTACGTGGTCTCTGTTCTTTTCAGCAACCTTGTGTGTAGATATTATTCTTTACAAGTCACAAAAGATTTTTATATTCTTCTACAATCCTCGAACCAAGGGTTAAGACCATACTTCTTTTTGAGAGGAACGTAAGTTCATAGGGGTTAAGCAACTGGGCTAAGACCATCTAGCTTATAAATAGCAGAGCCAGAACTCAAACTCTGACGTGCTGACGTCAAACGGCGTGTTCTGGAAAACCATAAACTCTACATACTGCTTCTGCTTCAGAACGGTTGGCCAGTTCTGGAGGGATCTCCCTGGGCCAGTCTCTGTCTTCAACCGTCATCACCTTACTCTCATATTTAGAGTATGACGAGCCAGTGCTGGGCTAATTGCTTTGTAAGCTCCATCCTGTGGGGTAAGTGCTATTATCCCCATTTTACAGTTGAGAAGACAGAGGAGTAATGACTCAGAGTGGCAGAGGGGAGCCTCAAGCCCATCTGATCCCCGAGCTCCTGCTCTCACTAGGCCACTCAGGATCTCTGCTGCTGTCTGTTTCTGGGTAGGCGAGTTCATCCTAACGATCCCCCTTTATCCTGAGCTCTGGGCTCCCTCTCACCTATTGCAACGTCCTTATTATTGCCTGTCCTTCCCAAAGGAGTTTCTTATTGCCCATAGGCACAGGGGTTGTCTTCCACACGCCTCATTTCTTTGACTCATCTTAGACAGGAGTCCTACATGGGATTTTGCTAGTTCACCAGCTGTTACTGAGGGAGGCCTCTTTAGTGGCCTTTTCTCCTTTCACTTACATTCAAAAAGGTCCTCCTTCTGCTCTGAATTTCCACCTGCAAAGAGGGAGCGAGCATAGAGGAGGTGGAGGGCAAAGCGTGTCCTGCACCCCCTACAACAGACCAAATAGGGTTGGTGCTGGTGAGCAATGAATGAGCCAGAGCCCTGGGCTTAGAAACGAGAGAGTCCTGGGCTCCAGCCTCTGCTCTCTGTTTCCCTGTGGGATCTGGAGCAAGGCCCTTTCTTTCTCCGGGCCTCAGCTTCCCCTTCTCCAGAAAGGGGCAGTTGGGTGAGATGGTTAGTATTTTTAATTTGTTAAGTGGCCGGATATGTGTGCTGTCCTGGGAAGGGGAAGCAAGAAGGGGGGAGGGAAGAGGAAGGGAAGATGAGGGTTTCCTGAGGAAGTGGCCTCAGGGCAGCAGCCCGGGCTCCGGTGAGGACCTGGAGAGGCACCACAGACATATTTCTTGTCAGGGCTGCCTCAAAGCTGGAAAGGGGTCCCTCTGAACTTTGATCTTCCTGATTCTGGCCCATGGTTCCACATAGGCGGTCAAAATAACTTTTTTTTTTAAAGATTTTTACTTATTTGACAGACAGATCAGAAATAGGCAGAGAGGCAGGCAGAGAGAGAGAGGAGGAGGAGACAGGCTCCCTGCTGAGCAGAGAGCCCGATGTGAGGCTCGATCCCAGGACCCTGGGATCATGACCTGAACTGAAGGCAGCGGCTTAACCCACTGAGCCACCCAGGTGCCCCCGGTCAAAATAATTTAAATGGATGTTTAAAAGCTTTCATTTACTTTTATATTAAAATCACTGAATGTTCTTTCATAAAGATTAGAAAATACCCATAAGCCAAAGAGCCATGAATCCAGAACAGCACTCTCCAGACTTCTTTAGCCTTCTGCCCCCAGCAATCAAACAGTTGTGAGCACACATTCCCAACTGACTCGTAAGTTATATACATTCTAAAACCCACTAAAGTGCCAATTAGGAAAGATAACAGAAAACAAGGCTTCCGTTTCCCAAAGCCCAGTGGATCACGGGGGGCATCCACACCCCTTTGGGAGACCGTGGGCCTAAACTCGTTCAGTTAGCGCTCAGCTGCAGGGATGTGAGTTCCTACGAAGCTGAGGACATTCTGACACTTAGCACTACAAGCCTCCTATCATGAGTATCACATGTGCTTCTTGGCTGAACGAATGAAATGATGAATGAGGATGGGGGTGAGGAGGAAGCACAGGATGAGTGTGGGAAGAGCGGAGCTTGGCTCTGAGCCTTGGCTCTATGATTCACTGACATTTTCACCCAGACTTAGACTCCTGGGGAGCAAACCTTTCACTTCATCTGCCACATCAGGCCCTTCAGAGCTGGGCAGGCCTCGTTTCTGCAATGCTGAGGGAGCAGCTAACAGTTGAAAAACCACAAGATCACAGACTGTCAAGACCAAACGTGATTGGAGCCTATCTAGGGAGATGCCCAGAAAATCGGCTTGCCCCCAAAATGGGTGTGCCCCAGATCTCAAGGTCTGTGGTTAGTAAGAAACCCTCAGAATAGAGAGTGGGAGCACCTATGCGCATTGAAATAAAAGCGTCGAGAAAATCCAATTTGCTTAATGAGTTCTCAGCCATTGAAACCGCTCCAAGATGCTGTCGGAAGGACTCCTGTTTCCTGAGAAGGGCCCATTCCCTTCCTACAATGTCTGATGAGTAGCTCCCCCCAGATGCAGTTGCAAAATTTCTGTCCTGGGCTTCAGGAGCCGTGGGGCTATGGAGTGGAGCTCATTGAACCCTGTTGATAAAAGCATAGAACACTCACCGTAACCTTCACACCTCTACCATGCCTGGATGTGTGTGCATTGGGGAGGGGGTGTTAGCATAAAATAAACATGTGGACAAGTTTAGTTCCCTTCCTGGCACACAGTAGGTTTCAATCAAGGCTGATTCCCTTGCCCTCCTTTTGTGGCTTTGTCCTGGCTGCCACCTCCCTCCCCAAAGCCCTCAACCCTCCTTGCCTGCCCAGTTCGAATCTCCGGAATCCGGGAGCAAGTGCCCCTTCTTCCAAATTCCCCCAGCACTCGCTGTCTGGACCATGCAATTTAGGACTTAATTACACCCAACCTTGCGTTGTCCTCTAATTGTTTCACTGTGTTTGTGTTGTCTGACCCTCGCCCCCATTAACTGGTGAGCACCCTTGGCCCAGAGGGGGTGGTGTGCAGAAGCCAGGAAGGCTGGACTCAGTCCTCCCAGGGCTCAGACTCCCAGACACGGTGCGGAGCCGAGCTCTCAGCTTCAGTTTCACCACCTGCAACGCGGAGACAATGACACCAGCTCACCGGGCTGTTTGCTAGGGATAATGGGTGCAAAAGCGCGAAGACGTAAATCGTTGCATGAGCATAAAGGGTTGTTATCATCACCTCTGTTGAATCCACCAGAACACCCCCCCCCCCCACCCGCCTCTCCTGCCTGGTGGAGTGTGGATGATAAATAATGGATTGATTGAATGCAGAATGGCTTTGTGACAGCTCCTGTCATCGGCTCCAGAGAGCACAGGTTTGAGCCTAATCCTGCAATGACTCCCTTCATTGACAATGCAAGATCTCCCGCATTCTCTGAATCCCTGAGTACCTTCAGCCTTCAGCTGCTGAAGCAGGGGCACGGAGAACAGAACTGCACCCCTAGACCCCAGGCTGCAGCATAGGACCCTCGACGGGGCAGCACACATGGGCGGGTGGAAGCTGCTCCTTTTACTGAGATGGTGGTTGAGGACGGTCTCTCCAGGCACCCTCGCCTGCAGAGGACTCAGCAAGCCCAGAGGAACACTGATCCTTTCTGTTCAAGGTATCACAGCATCAGTGGAAGTGTATTGACTATTTCCCTGCCTCACTTTATAAATGGGAAAAAGGAGTGTGCGTGCGGCAGCTACCCACAGGCAGTGAGAAAGAGCAGCAATTTCTTTGGGAGGTTTTGATAAGAAGCCAGGCAGTTACCCCCCCCCCCCCCCCATCTATGTTGAAAACTCCGGTTTAGGCTTGCTGGCGAATGCCATGCAAAGCTCATCTTTTGTTAGTCTGCCGAACAATGTTATTGGTTATAATTGGGGCAATTATGGGCTGCTCGAGGAAGCGAAACACAGATGTTTAAGCCTAGGATCAGGGTATTCAAGTCCAAAGCAGCTTGCTTTAAATAGTCCATCTCCCGAATCATCCTGCTTCACTTGAAATTCCCCCAGAACTTACCCGTGTTCAGAGTGAAATGTGGGGAAGAAAGCATGGGTAATGAAGGGAGGGGAAGCAAGATATGCAGAGAGATAGAGAGAGAGAGTGAGAGAGTATTTGTGTGTGTGTGTGTGTGTGTATGAGAGAGAGAGAGGGAGAGAGACGCACAAAGGAGACAGAAAAGAAGGCTGAGAAAGAGCAAGAGTTTGGATGACTTCTGAACGTCATATTCAGCAGGACTCAGCAGAGACCTTTAAGTGGGAGAGATGGGCAGGAGGAGAAACATGCAAAGAAAAAGAAGAAACCACCACATAATTCAGGGTCTGGACGTCCAAGGTCATCCCTGCGGAAATCTACGTGGGTCTCACACACAGTGGCTGCGTTCCGCGCTGTACCGGTCGAGCGTGACGCCCCGGGTCCCACTTTCCCCACAGCATTACCAGCAATTTCTATTCAGTGCGTAAGGGAGAAGGGTTCCCGCAGGACGGAAAAATCCCATTCCAAATCAAGTTCAGGGGTATGCTGAAAACCAGCCTGAACGCACTCTGCACTCCGAGGCAAGGGAAGAAAGGAAGTCAGCCACGCACAGGAATCACGCACAAGCCCCCTGCCCCAGTGCCTGCTCCTCCCCTCATCTCACTCCTGCATCCACCTTTTCCCAGCAGATAACAACGACATAGTCAGGGCCACAACCGGGGAATCAAAACTTTTTCTCATCTCCAAGTTCAGCTCTTCTGCATCTCTCTCTTCAGGATAAAAACCTCAGCCGTACCCCCTCCCACCCCTTGGCTGAGCACTGAAAGTAAGAGGAATGGAGAAATAATTTTCCAGGAGGCCAGCAGCATCCACCCTGGACAAAGGAGAGAGGGTGAGGAAAGAGCCCCTGGCTGCTGTGCTCCTTCCCGGGGCTCCCAGCTGTTTGTCTTGGGGCTGGGGTTCGCATGCAGCTGCCTACCTGAGAGCTGTGGGTAGCCTGGCTCCTTCGGCTGGGAGGCTCGTTTCTGCCGTATCAGCCACACCAGCGTATATATATCCTCCCCCCACCCCACGCACAGCCCTCCCCTTCCCTGCCCACCTCGATGACACATACACACGCTGACCCCCTTAATCAAGCGAGCAGCAGAACCTACAATCCTTCCTGGCTGCTCCCTGCTCCCCCCACCCCAACCCTGGCTCTGTGCTCAGACCTGTGACCCCCCCCCCCCATCCATTCTCAAGCCTGCTTTACCTGGACTCTCTTCTGCCAGGATCCCCCAGCTGCTTTCCCTTTGCTTCCAGAGGCACGGTGAGGACTGATGGGGAGCTCTGGCAAGTCAGTCAGAAAAAAAGGCTCCTGGTGAAAGTGACGAGGTGGACCCCAATCCTGGAGTCTCCTTGAACAACCTTTTAGACTGAGGAGTAAAGAAGAGGGACAGGGCAGAAGGAGAGGAATCTCACGCCAAGCTCCCCCCGGCACAGGGAAGCCCAGAACTGAGCTAAGCCAAGCCCCTTCCACTGTCCCTACCCAGGCGGCAGCAACTAGGCCACTCAGGGGAGAGGATCTTACCTGCCATGGGTCATGCCAGGAGGCACTTTCACAGGTGCTCACAGCATGACACAATGTAAAACTCTGAGCCTTTACACTCAGAAGGAAGTGTCTGAAATTCTGTCTCTACTGTCAGAACAAGTTACTTCTCTTGGGGAACCTCGGGTCCTCCTTCTGTAAAATGGGTGTGATACCTCCCAGGACCATTGTGGGGAGAAAAATGAGATTCTATTAGTATTTGGAACATATGAGACCTTTAATAAATGAGTTCTGCACCCCCTTCACCCTTTTCACATTAAATAATACCCACCAAATCTAAAAATCCCCTGTCAACATCTAGTGTCACAACAGAGTACTTTAAAAGCTGCTGTCATCTCCCTTGGAGTCTCAGATGCTGTTGAAGATGCCCGCACCTCTCAGGACCAATCCCCCTTCCCTTCCCCGTGGGGAGGTAGATCACGGTCAGCCCAGGAAGGCGATGCTTAGGTCCCCAGCGTCCCCAGGTTATGCTGTGCTTCTCTTTGTCCCAGGAAAATTGCAACATGACTTTCTCCTCGGCCCTCCCAAAAAGATGCAAAAATATTACAGAATCCCAAGATTTGAGCCCATGTTGTACAAGGAGCTCAGGTACCCTCTTGTGGCGCAAGTCTGGCTCTTTCATGGACCTGAGATCAGCGGGGAAGGATGAAAGAATTCATCTGCTTTGACTGCTTGACTGCTAACCCAAAATTGGGTTGATTTTTGTTGTTGTTGTTGTTTTTCTAGGAGGGGGGTGGTGGAAATGCTCTGGAATTAGATAGTGCTGAGAGTTGCACAATGTAGGGGATGTACTAAAAACTACTGAATTATGGCCTTTAAAATAGTGAATTTAATGCTATGTAAATTACATCTCGATCAAAAAAAAAGAAAAAAATAGAAAGTAAGCAAGTAAGAAAGCACCTGCTTCAAGGGAAGAGCAACAAGTTCTAAGAATAACATTTCTCTGCCATCTGGATTCACAGCAAAAGGGTCCGGGAGACCAACACACCCGTGATTTTCCACTTAGACCTTGATTGCCTGAAGCTTACACTTTATTATTACAGGTCAAAGCCATCACTATGAACTCAGAAATTAGCATGACTTGTAGTCAGTTTTACATCCTGGTGTATGGGTGGGGGGGATCTGAGGCTTGGAGCTTGATTTCACGCATACTGGGGCAGATATTACTGGTTGCCTTCCTGGTACTCATTCCTCCATCCTTCCTTACTAAACAGCACCCTTGATTTTATTCTAGGGGGCAACGTGTTCTGCTAAAAGGCTCCATGTCTCAGCCTTCCTCCCAGCTCAAGGTAGCCAGTGAGAATCAAGCTGCTAGTCATTGGGTGGGGCTTCCAGGAAAGCTCTTCTAAAGGGGGCCAATTCCATTAGAAGGGGCCCCTTCTTTGTCCTCCGACCTGCCTGCTGAGATTAAGAATGTGATGGCTGGAGCTCTAGTAGCTCTCTTGGTCATGAGACAACTTTGAGGATGAAAGCCATGAACGAAAGATGATGAAGAGTAAAGACAGGGTGATTCTGGGTCCCTCATAAGTCTGCAGATGCCACGCCAACCCTGGATTTCTGACCTCCAACTTTTTTTTTTTTTTAAAGAGAGAAACTTCAGGTATCTATTTCAAATATCAGCCAGAGTTCAGTTACCTTTGCTTCCTAACAAGTCACACCAAAGCCAGGGGCTTGAACAGCAAATCCTTTATTTGGCTCGTGACATTGCAAACTGGCAATTTAGGCCGGGGTCAGCAGGCTGATTCTTTTGGCTCCATTTGGCTTCCCCGAGAACCTGCAGTCAGCTGGGGGCACTTTGATCTCCATGTGTCTTATCCTTCACCTTCAGGTGTCTCTCGTATCTCTTCAACAGGCTGGTCTGGCATGGTCTCATAGCCAGGCCGAGGTGCAAACCAAAGCAAGCACAATCAGGCAAGGAGACAAGGTAGTATCCCTTAAGACTCAAGCTCAGAGCTGGCGCCCCATTGCTTTTGCTGCATTTACTGGCTCAAGGTGGTCCCAAGGACAGTCCAGACCCAAACTGGGTGGAGACTACAGAGTTACAGAACCGAGGGGGTGGCTACACAGGGGCTGTTCGCTGGAGCAATTGATAACTTTCCTATTGTTTTCAAGATTTTATTTATTTGAGAGAGAGAGTGAGAGAGAGCGGGCATGAGCTGGGGGGAGGGGCAGAGGGAGAGGGAGAAGCAGACTCTCTGCTGAGCAGGGAGCCTGACACGGGGGCTCCATCCCAGGACCCTGGGGTCAAGACCTGAGCCAGGCAGATGCTTAAATGATTGAGCCACCCAGGTGCCCCTGAGCCATTGATCTTTAATCTACCATGTTTTTGTTTAAGCCACTGATTTTGATTTTTTGTTACATCCAGTAAGGAAATCATCTTAAATGACATACCTGCCTTTGAGCACCTCGTCATTCCCACAGTTTTGGTAGCCAAGTGCTTTTCTCCCCCGTGCAGCTAAGGAAAAGGAAAAGTAAGGGCTAAAAGCCACCACTTCTCTGAACTTTTCTTTCGTCATTTGCCAAATGACTTGGGAGTTCTCTTTGGGTTAAATGAAGCCACATATTCTGATAGGCTGTCTTGTATAAGGCATGCAGGGGAAGGGCAGGGACGAGTCTAGGAAGAGACTTTACAACCATTGCTGTGTGGGGGGCATAAGAACCTTGCCTCTCAGAAAAGCCAGAGCAAAGTAGAAAGGGTGCAAACCACATGGTCCTCACAGTCAGGTAAAGGTTTTCGCCTGGGCACTTTGCCCCCGGATCATGGCCCCTCCACGTCCATGGGCTTCCCTCGGGTGTGATAACTGGTCCTAGAGAAGCAAGCTGCCCTCTATTCTTCTGACAGTATACATGCATTAAAATTGTTGGAGAGGAAAGGTGATGTAAGCCTATCTCTAGTGATCAGGAGGCCACGGTCATTCCCTTCTGCTCATGCTGGCTTGCTGTCCTCTTGCAGGAGAGACACCCAAGCTAAGGTGGCTGCAAGAATTAGACTCCATTCCATTCAGATGGGTAAGTTTTGAGGCTGCTTTAGGGGCTTTTAAAACAGCCACCTGAAAATTTCAGTAGAGGGAGTATAAGGGCAAGACGGCGGTCGTAGCTAGGCTCCCAAGCTGAACTCCTGGAACCTCCACCCACCCAGCAAGTCTCCCCTCTCAAAGTAAAGAGCCTCTCACCATCAGGTGTTTGGCTGTTCAGAATCCCCTGATTAATTATAGTACCTGTAGCCAGTTGGTCTTCTTAGTAACCACGCAAGCAGGGTCCCAGCTGGGAAACCGGCATCTTATTTCCCTCTTCACATTTTAAAACCCCGCCAATCTGAACACAAACAGACTTTTAGTTAATTAATTACTTTTTTCTAAAGAGAAAAACAGTGTCCCCATTGCTACAGAGAACTTTCAAGTATTTACATTTTCTTTTTTCTAAAGGACAGTGGACACACAATGTTACATTAGTTTCACCTGTACAACATGTGGTTGGACAGCTCTGTAGGTTACGCTGTGCTCACAAGTGTCGCTGGCATCTGTCACCGCACCGCGCTATTACAACACCATTGACAATAGTCAATAGTGTAACTGGAAGCTTGTGCCTCCCACTCCCCTTCACCCATTTTGCCAATCCCCCATAAACCCCACACCCCTCTGGCAACCACCAGTTTGTTCCCTGTATTTATAGGTAGGTTTCTGCTTTTTTAAAGTCTATTCCTTTGTTTTTTTTAGATTCCACTTATAAGTGAAATCATATAGTATTTGTCTTTGTCTGGCTTATTTCACTTAGCATAATGCCCTCTAGTTCCAGCCACGTTGTTGCAAATGGCAAGATCTCATCGTTTTTTTGTGGCTGGGTAATATTCTATTGTATATAAATCCCACATCTTCTTTAATCATTCATCTGTGGATGGACACTTGGGTTGCTTCCATATCTTGGCTATGGCAAATAATGCTGCAACAAACATAGGGTGTATATGTATTTTTAATTAGTGTTTTTGGTTTTTTTTTTGGGTAAAATACCCAGTACTGGAATTACTGGATCATAGGGTAACTCTATCTTTAATTTTCTGAGGAAACTCTGTACTCTTCTCCATAGTGGCTACACCAGTTTACATTCCCAACAATGTGGGTTCCTTTTTCTTCACATCCTCACTAACCCTTGTTATTTCTCTTTTTGATTCTCTTTTTACACTCTCATAAGTGTAAGGTATTATCTCATTGTGATTTTGAATGCATTTCCCTGATGATTAGTGATAGTGAGCGTCTTTTCATGTGTCTGTTGGCCATCAGCCTTCTTTGGAAACTGTCTATTCAGGTTCTCTATTTTTAATTGGATTGTTATTATTATTATTATTGGCGTTGAGTTGTGTAAGTTCTTTATATACTTTGGATACTAACCCCTTATTGAATATACTTGAGCAATTCATTCAATAGGTTGCCTTTTCATTTGTTGATGATTTCCTCTGTTGTGCAAAAGCTTTGTATTTTGGTGTATTTTTTGGGGGTGGTTTATATTTGCTTTTGTTTCTTTTCTCTTTGGAGACATATCTAGAAAAATGTTGCTATGGACAAATGGATTTTGTTTGTTTATGTATTTATTTAATACATAGTGGGCATTTTATACATAGTTGGATTTGATTCATTAATATATATATATTTTTTATAAACATATAATGTATTTTTAGCCTCAGGGGTACAGGTCTCTGAATCGCCAGGTTTACACACTTCATAGCACATACCCTCCCCAATGTCCATAATGGACAAATGGATTTTTAAAATTTATTTATTTGAGAGAGGGGTGGGAGGAGTAGAAGGAGAGGGAGAGAGAAACTCAAGCAGACTCCGTGCTGAGCATGGAGCCCAACACGGGGCTCAGTCTCACGACCCTGAGGTCACAACCTGAGCCAAAACCAGAGTTGGATGCTTCACCGACTGCACCAGGTGTCCAGGTACCCCTGGACAAATGGATTTTTATTTATTTTTATTTATTTATTTATTTATTTAAAGATTTTATTTATTTATTTGAGAGAGAGACAGTGAGAGAGAACATGAGCGAGGAGAAGGTCAGAGGGAGAAGCAGACTCCCCATGGAGCTGGGAGCCTGATGTGGGACTCGATCCCGGGACTCCAGGATCATGACCTGAGCCGAAGGCAGTCGTCCAACCAACTGAGCCACCCAGGCGCCCGACAAATGGATTTTTAAAATGAAGAAGCACTCCTATTTCTCCACAACTTTGCTTCCAATCATGAATGGGCTTTTGAGCTATTGAGGGAAAGTTGAATTTTAGTGATCAGTAAGAAATAAGTTTTAAATGAAGAGTTAATCAAATATAATTTCAAGGCAAACAACCAATTATACTTCACTGGCATAGGTTGAACTACTCAGAATGTCCAGCCGAGTGCTGTGCTAGGTGAGGTGAGAGTGAGGGAAGGGCCTGGATGTCCTTGCCCTGGAGAGGCGTCCTGGAGGACAAGACAGGCTAATGAATGGTGGCCTGGACAGCATCTACGATTGTAATCCAGACAATTTAGGAATTAGAAAGCACACAATACGGTACTAATTGTAGATTAGATTGGAAGTTAAATAGACGCTCAGTGAAAAGGAGAAGATGCCCGTGTTGTTTATCTTCTGTTTTGAAGGAAATGTTAATTAAGATGTCAAGGGTTCCTAGTAGGATCTGAGTGGGCAGGAAAGTGACAGCAGGGCTTCAATAAGACTGAGTATGAGCATTAGGGGGGAGAGCTGTCCCTAGAGCTGTCACTGCAAAGTGCTACGGACTGGAGTGGGGGTGGGGGCATTTATTTTTTCACAGTTCTGGAAGCTGGAAATCTAAAATCAAGGTGTCCGCAGGGTTGGTTCCTCCTGAGGCCTCTCTCTTCAGCTTGCAGGTGGCTGTTTTCTCCCTGTGTCCCCCATGGTCTTCCCTCTGTGTGTGTCTGTGTCCTAATGTCCTCTTCTTACAAGGGCACTAACCCTATTGGATCAGGGCCCATCCTAGCGACTTTAACTTTAATCACCCCTAGAAAAACCTGATCTCCAAATACGGTCACATTCTGAATACTGGGGGTTAGGATTTCAACATATGATTTTTTTTTTTTTTTTTTTTTTTTTTTTTTTTTTTTTTTTGTGGGGAGAGCCTGATTCAACCTCTAACGGTGGTGGTGGGGGATGTTTAAAATGGGCATAGTGATACCTAACAACAGTGCTGTGAAATTTATACAGTTAATTGAAATGAAGAGACTTTGAAAACTCTAAGTTACCTCACAAATACAAAATATAATGATTACCCCTCCAGACTGTCTCAAGTACAACTACCTCTTTTTTAAAAAAAAGTTTTGTTAATTTATCTGAGAGAGAGAGAGAGAGAGGGTGTGTGTGAGCAGGGAAGGGAGCAGAGAGAGAATCCTCAAACCGAGTCCCCACTGAGTGCAGAGCCAAACCCCCCAACTCCAGTTCAATCCTAGGACACTGAGTTCGTGACCTGAGCCAAAACCAAGAGCCAGCCACTGGACACTCAACCAATGAGCCACCCAGGCACCCCTCAAATACCACTAGCTTTTATAACTAGTTAAAAATTGGCCTTTTTGGGACACCTGGGTGGCTCAGTGGGTTAAAGCCTCTGCCTTTGGCTCAGGTCATGATCCCAGGGTCCTGGGATGGAGCCTGGCATCGGGCTCTCTGCTCAGCAGGGAGCCTGCCTCCTCCTCTCTCTCTGCCTGCCTCTCTGCCTACTTGTGATCTCTCTCTGTCAAATAAATAAATAAAATCTTAAAAAAAATTGGCCTTTTCCTTTCCTGAACTTCACTTCCATGACGTTTTTCTGGACAGTTGCTTATATTCAGATTTGCTGTTTGTGTTGTGACTCCCCCTGCCACCACAGTTCTCTGGTGAGGTGAGGTTGGAGGGTTGGGGGTGGTGGGTCACATCTTGCCTGTCCAGGAGGACTGTAAACCACCCAAGGGAAGCAAGTTATATTCTCTTCTATTTCTCTCCGATTGAGCACAGTGCCAAGCACTCTGAGCTCAACCCGTCCCACACACCATTGGTTGAGCACCAGTTCCTTGTTGATACACACAAGGCACAGGGTCTTAGACAAGAGACTGAATGACAGAGAGTAAAAATCCCAGCACTCAGAGAGCTCACAGTCCAGCTTGGAAGATGAGCTGCAAGAACTAAAAAGGATATAGAGTTGACCGTTGAACAACATGGGGGGTGGGGATGCCAACTGTCCCCCTTCATGGAATTGAAAATCCACGTGTAACTTCCAACTCTCTCAAAACTACTGATCGCCTCCTGTTGACCAGAAGCCTTACTAATAGCATAAACAGCTCATATTTTATGGGTGATATGGATTACATATGGTATTCCTTTCAATAGAGTAAGCTATAGGAAAAGGAACTATTTTTAAGAAAATCATAAAGAAGAGAGAAATATACTTATGGTACTGTACTGTAAAAAAAAACCCTGCATATAAGTGGACCTATGTATGAGTGGACCTGAACAGTTCAAATCTGTATTGTTCCAGGGTGAACTGTATAAGGCTGTAACAGTGTCGGCAAAAGCCACGTGGGCATTGAAGGGTGATGAACACCCCGCTGGCTGGAATGGCACAAGAGCTCTGGCCACCAGGGAAGATTTGAGCTGCGCCTTGAAAGATGGCTGACATCCGGATAGGTGAAGACGGGGGAATATAGGAGACGGTGGGCAGGCTGGGGGGACTGAGCCGGGGAGTCTTTGTAGAAGCAGGGGAAGGGGCTGCACATGCAGACTGGGAGAGACAGCAGAAGGCCTTGAATGGTGGCCTCAATAACTGGTACCTTGACAATCAGAAAAGATTGAAGATTTTTGCACAAGGGGTGATATGCTCAGGGCAGTCTTTTGGGAGTATGAAGCTAGGGCTGGCACTAAATACTTTGTGATCGGAGAAAGCAGGAGAATGTCTTTCTGAGTAGGTGTTCGTCCATCTCCATGTGGCTGGTTCTGTGTGGATGACTGCAGCCTCAGAATCCCCATTGAAATAGTCAAGCAATCACACTGAAAGCTTTCTATTTTTTTTTAAGCAAATAATGCCACATGAAAATCTCCTAATCTCTTGACATTTCCAGTTTCTAGACCAACTTACCTCTCTCTTCACCACCACTATCAGAGCCCTAAGAGTCAGGCACAGTCTGAGCCTGTGCCTACTGGAGAAGGGCCCGTTCTTCCTCCCTCTCTCCAAACAGTTCCTGGCTTAAGGATTGTAGAATGCCATTTCATGAAATTGTGTTGTTGTTCAGGCAAGATGACTATCTTTCCAAAGCCATTACATGGCTCTGGAAGGGGAAAACACAAAATAGATTTTTTTTTTTTTTGAGAAAGAAAATTATTTTAGTCCTTTGTAAAATAAAATAATGGATCTCCAAGTCCAATTTTTCTGCATCAGTTAAAAGACATTTCCTAAGAACCTTGTTGTAACCTCTCCCTCCTGCATGCCCTCTGCCCACCCAGGGTCTCTGCTGGCCACACACTCACACACACACACACAGCTGGTACTTCCATCTCTGTCTGCCATCATTACAATCAAAGAGCTTTTGCCAGCATTCACATGAGCGGGTGCCATTAGAATTGCTTGCAAATTATATCTTGTTGAATCACAAGAGCACAGTGCCTAAAAAAAATCCAAAGCCCCTTGGTCGCTTAGGATAATGAAATTGTTTCTCTGAGGGAAAGGTAGGTGATTAACCTCTTGTGTCACATAATAACATAACTGAGAGCAGATCGCCAGGAGAGGAAATTTTTCAGAAGCTAACTGGTGCTTGCCAAACCTTGACTCTGCCTTCTTTTGTCACGTTGCCCACCAATGTGAGAGTTATCCAGGCCAAGGCCCCAGGAGTTCAGGCTCCTATCCTAATGACAGATAAGACTAAATGAGAATGGGACTCCCCCCTGAGGTAGCACATCTGTATTCCAGGCTGCCACACGGCCTCCATGGGGCTGCATCCAGGACCTGAATGTTTTATTGAGGCATTAATAGTGAATTTTCTGCTTGGATTCCTTGCTGCTTGGAGACAAAAGGCACCAGAGGGCTCTGAGTCAGGGCTCAGGGTTGGGGTGGAAACATGCTTATTTGCATCCCATAGCTTTGTGTGTATGCACAGTTTAAACATACATGGACCATTCCCTCCCTGCCAACATAACTGTACATATTCTGGTTCATTCATTCAACAAGCATGGACTCAGGGGCAGGCGCTATGCTAGGAGCTGGGCACTGAGGAGACTGAGATGGGATCCTGGCTGCAGGATCCCTTGAAGCTTGAAAAAGGCATTTAGGATTAATGCAAAGCAGTATATGTGCCAAATATTCATAGATTGCAGAGGGTTTTAACTTAATAAACAATATTCTGAGGAGAGAAGTCAAAGGAAGGCCAGATGATTACAACTGGATAAATGATATAGTTACCGATTGGAGGAAAGAAGAAGGAAATCATTGATATAGTAATTTTTCCTTCCTTTTACAATTTTGTTTCATGCTGCTACAGTAACATTTACATAGTAAAATGGGAAGAAAATACTTAAGGTTAGGTGAGAAGACCTTCAAGATCTATCCAGAGTCTTTGCAAGCAACATAGTATCCTCTCATACTGAAATATTTGCTAAATGAATGTTTCATCACACAAACAATTATCTCAATCATTTCCAGAGATGGAAAGACAACTTATGGAATAGAAAGTGGTATTTTCCCCCAAAATGAACACTGTCATTTTTCTGACTCCATAAGGAAAGTATGCTAAAAAAATAGACTATACCCCAAAAAAGCATAAAAACAAAAGTAAAAATACATCCGGAAACCCACATAGATATAAGTCAACTGATCTTTGACAAGGAAGCAAAGGCAATACAATGGAACAAAGATAGTCTTTTCAACAAACGGTGTTGGAATAACTTGACATTTGCACGCAAAAAATAAATGCAGACATAGACCTTACACCCATCACAAAAATTAACTCAAAATCCATCGTAGACCTAAATGTAAAACACAAAGCCATAAAACTCCAAGAAAATAACAAAGGAGAAAACTTTGATGACCTTCAATATGTAGATGACATTTTAGCTATGGTACAAAGGAACAGTCCATGAAAGAAAGAACTGGCAAGCTGGACTTCATTACAACTAAAAGTTTCTTTTCTGCAAAAGACAATGTCAAGAATGAGAAAAAAAGCAACAGACTGGAAGAAAATATTTGCAAAAGACACATTTGATAAAGGACTACTACCTGTAACATACGAAGAACTCTTAAAACTCAACAATAAGGTAACAAACAACCTGATTACAATATGAGCCAAAGACTTCAATAGATACCTCACCAAGATATATAGATGGCAAACAAGCACATGAAAAGATGTTCCACACCATATGTCATCAATGAAATGCAGACTAAAACAACAATGAGATGCCACTACATTCTTCCTGGAATGGTCAAAATCCAGAACACTGACATCACCAAATGCTGGTGAGGACATGGAGCAACAGGAACTCTCATTCATTGCTGGTGGGAATGCAAAATGATACAGCCAATTTGGAAGACAGGTTGGCGGTTTCTTACAAAACTAGATATACTTTTACCATATGATGCAACAGTCGTGTTCTTTGGTATTTCTCCAAAGCAACTGAAAACATCTGTCCCGGGGCGCCTGTGTGGCTCAGTGGGTTAAAGCCTCTGCTTTCAGCTCAGGTCATGATCCCAGAGTCCTGGGATCGAGCCCCGCATCGGGCTCTCTCCTTGGTGGGGAGCCTGCTTCACTTCCTCTCTCTCTGCCTGCCTCTGCCTACTTGTGATCTCTCTCTGTCAAATAAATAAAATCTTAAAAAAAAAAAAAAAAGGAAACACCTGTCCTTACAAAAACCTGCATACAGATGGTTATAGCAAGTTTATTTGTAATTGCCAAAACCTGAAGCAGCCAAGATGCCCTTCAGTAGGTGAATGGATGTGGCATATCCAGACAATATTACAGAATATTACTCAGTGCTTAAAAAAAAATAAAAAAGCATTCAAGCCATGAAAAGATACGGAGGAAGCTTAAATGCCTAATACTAAGTGTAAGAAGCCAATCTGAAAAGGCTATTTACTTTATGAGTTCAACTACAAGACATTTTGGAAAAGGCAAAACTGTGGGGACTGTGAAAAGATCAGTGGTTGTTAGGGGTTGGGATGGAGGAGGAGGCATGAACAGGTGGAGCACAAAGGATTTCAGGACAGTGAAGATACTCTGTATGATACTAAAATAACAGATGCACAGCATTTACATGTGTCTAACCCCATAGAATATACAACACCAAGAGCGAACTTCAAAGTCAACTGTGGAATTTGGACAATTATGATGTGTCAGAGTAGTAGGTTCATTGATTATGCCAAAGGTATCACTCTGGTAGGGGATGTTGATAGTGGGGGAGGCTATGTATGTGGTAAAATTCATGTTATGTGTATTTTACCATCACAACAAAAAAATATGTTCAATTAAAATAAAACTGTACCACATCCTCCCCACCACACACACACACACACACACACACACACACACACACACACACCTTGGTTACAAGTGCCAGAAAACCTCACTCAAATTGGTTTTAACAAAGAGGAGGACTTCGGATACAGAAACACTTCCAAGAACCTGATGGAAGGACTGCCACTAGCTTTCTAGGGTACAGAGACCAAGAACCAAAGCTTCAGAAACAAGGAGCAACTCTCTAGGGATCTTTGTCTTTTCTACATTTGGGATTACATGGTCTCTCTCTTTTCAGCATCATTCTGGGTATCTCTTTCTTTCATCTTTTGATTGTGGCTTGTTTTCTCTGATTTTCCAAGCATGTGGTAGAAGGTGGCTGCCCTCAGCTTCTGGGTTGACTTGTCCTTTAAATCTTTTTTCTTTTTTTATTCTTAAAAGATTTTATTTATTTATTTGAGAGAGAGATCACAAGTAGGCAGAAAGGCAGGCAGAGAGAGAGGGAGAAGCAGGCTCCCAGCTGAGCAGAGAGCCTGATGCGGGGCTCAATCCCAGTACCCTGAGACCATGAAGGTAGAGGCTTTACTCACTGAGCCACCCAGCTGCCCCTATAATTTTTTTTTCTTAAAAACAACAACAACAGGGCGCCTGGGTGGCTCAGTGGGTTAAGCCGCTGCCTTCGGCTCAGGTCATGATCTCAGGGTCCTGAGATGGAGGCCCGCATCGGGCTCTCTGCTCAGCAGGGAGCCTGCTTCCTCCTCTCTCTCTGCCTGCCTCTCTGCCTGCTTGCGATCTCTCTCTGTCAAATAAATAAATAAAATCTTTAAAAAAAAAAAAAACAAAAACAACAACAACAACAACAACAACAACTCAATTTTTAGGTTTAAGTGACCAACCTAGAATGACTTAACATTTCTAAATCCCAATTACAAATACCCAAGAAAGAGGTTATTGATCTCGTTTATTATTTAAAAAAATTTCAAACCCATAGAAAATTGGAAAGAACAGAACAATAAGCCTTCTATCAAATTAATCAATTATTAGAATTTTTCCATGTTCATGTGCTTTCTCTTTCCCCAAACACAAACACACTGCTTTTTGGGTGAAACATTTATAATCAGGTACATTCAAGGTGGTCTGGCCAGAGAGGTCTGTGGCTGGCTGAACCATTTGAGAGTATGTTGTAGATACCATGACACTTCTCCCCTGAATCCTTCAGCATGATCTCCTAAGGGAGAGATGGTCTTTTGAACTATATCTTTATTGCACCTAAGAAAATTAACAGTAATTAAACAACGTCATTTGAAGTCTGGCATATGTTAAAAATTTCCCAAGAGTCGGGGCGCCTGGGTGGCTCAGTGGGTTGGGGCCTCTGCCTTCGGCTCGGGTCATGGTCCTGGCGTCCTGGGATCGAGCCCCGCATTGGGCTCTCTGTTCAGCAGGGAGCCTGCTTCCCTTCCTCTCTCTGCCTATCTCTCTGCCTACTTGTGATCTATCTGTCAAATAAATAAATTAAAAAAAAAAAGATTTAAAAATTTCCCAAGAGTCAAACATTTTCCTTTGTAATTTTAAAAAATATTTATTTATTTTAGATAGAGAAAGAGAGAGCAGGGGAAGGGGCAGAGGTAGAGAGAATCCTGAAGCAGACTCCATGCTAAGCACAGAGTCTGATACGGGGCTCAATCCCAGGACCTGAGATGAGGATCTGAGCCAAAATCGAGAGTTGGATACTTAACTGACTGAGCTATCCAG
Source organism: Mustela lutreola (assembly GCF_030435805.1). Lineage (NCBI taxonomy): Eukaryota > Metazoa > Chordata > Mammalia > Carnivora > Mustelidae > Mustela > Mustela lutreola. The sequence continues at coordinate 151,526,259 of NC_081290.1, read as the reverse complement.
GTGCCCCTACAATTTTTTTTTTTAAATCAAGGATCCAATAAAAGTTTTTATATTGTTTATTTTGGTCATTTAAAAATTTAGAACAGTCATCCTGCCTTCTTGTGTTTCTTGATATCGATTGCTTTGAAACATTGTGTCCAGTTGTCATATACAATATCCTGGATTCCGGTTTTGACTGGTGTTTCTTCATGATTAGATCCAGATTAAACATATTTTTTTTGGTAGAATAGCTATCTAGGTGATACTGTGCACTTCTTATTTTATCACATCAGGAGGCAACTTCTGGTGATACCAAGTTTGATTACAGGGTTAATATAGTAATAAGTAACATAAGTAATATATAAGTAATAAGTACTAAGTAATAATAAGTAATATAAGTAATAAGGCTTGGTGAAGCCTTTCCATTGTAATGATACATTTTGACCTTCAAATCAATAAGAAATATGTGGGGTGATAACTTTGAGACTGTGTCCTTACAAGTTTTAGCAGATATTTTTTGATGATATTTGCCTGAATCAGTTATTATTTTGGAGGTTGCAAAATAATAATTTTCTATCATTCCTTCTTTTTTTTTTTTTTTAAAGAATCTTTTTTTTTTTTTAAAAGATTTTTATTTATTTATTTATTTGACAGAGAGAAATCACAAGTAGATGGAGAGGCAGGCAGAGAGAGAGAGAGAGGGAAGCAGGCTCTCCACTGAGCAGAGAGCCCGATGTGGGACTCGATCCCAGGACTCTGAGATCATGACCTGAGCCGAAGGCAGCGGCTTAACCCACTGAGCCACCCAGGCGCCCGTCTATCATTCCTTCTTTATTTTAAAATGGCATTCTTATTGAAGAGCTGTCTGCTATTTTCCTTCTCTTACACACCGCCCGCCTCTTCTTTAAGAGTGTTTTAGAATGTATATCTTAAAAAAAACAAACAAACCCAACCTCAAAGTATTGTAAACACTCACATTAATTTTTCTTTTTGGATACTCAGATTGCTTCCAAATTTGGCCAGTGAGAGTCCTTCATGTTCTGAGCCAATGCTGTTAATCTTTGAACACTGTGTGGTCTGGCACAAAATGTTCCAGAACTATTTGCAGTTCCTTGCCCCAGATCAGGAATCAACCAAAAGAGAGAATCTAAATGACTTTACATGAATCTGTTACCCCTCATCTTTGGCCCCAGTGGCTATGGAGGGCATGGGAAATGGAGTAAGGGCCCCATAGAACAAATCTTCCTGCCTATATGTATATGAGTGTGTTGAGTGTGTATATGTATGTGTATGTAAGTGTGCATGGGTGTGTGTGGGTCTCTCTGGTGGGAATAGGGATACCCTTGAGTGCTGGAAAAATCTGAAGGTTTAACATTCCAGGACACCAAGATTGAGGCCAGTGCCTAGCCCAAGTGTTCCTCTTGTTACCTTTTTGGGACATCTCCAACCCATCTTTCCACGTCAAACCTATTTTTGAATTTCATCTGAACTGTGTTTTACCTGTTTGAAAATGCTGATGGGAGCACAATAGTTTTATTTATTTGGGCCCCTCACCTCCGTAGGGATCCACATTCAGACAGGCTCTCAGAAACTAGACTAGTATTTGCTGATCTCCCACTGCATCCCTTGATGGGTGATTTCATAGACATTATCTCATTTAGACTTGAAAGCAACCATGCCAAATACATACTGTTGTTGTCATTTTACATGTGAGCAAAGGAGTGTCAGGTTAAGTAACATGCTTAAAGTCACTTGCTAGTAAGTAGCAAAGTCCAGACTTAAACCCATTCTTCAGACCCCAAATGTGGGGGTCTCCTGTATCTTGGAACCCTGTATGTGAAAACAACCTGATGCCCTGATACAGTCAATCACCAAGTATGTTCTGAGTACCTACTATGTGTTTACCCATGTATCAGGCACGTTCAAGGATATATCATTTATTAGGCACTGAGTGTGTGCAGAGTGTTAAATTCATTAATATAGCAAATGAGTGGAAGGCATGATTCCCACTATTCAGAACTTTATACTCTCCTCACTGGGAGTGAGGAGAGACAAACATGGAAAGATTCATATAAGGAAACAAGTGCAGGTTAATGGGAAAAATGTGTCACAAGAATGTCTAACAAATAGATTCTGTAATAACCATGGTTATTACAACTTCAACTTGTTTGAAGATTTTGAAAAAAATTTATTGACCTATGAGCCAGAAGACTTTAATGATAATTAGATACTCCCCTCTTTTTAATTGAAATATAATTAACATACCATGTAATGCTAGCTTCAGGTGCACACCATATTGGTTTGGCAATTCTATATACTACTCACTGTTCACCATGATAAGTGTAGTCACCATGCAATGTTATTATAATATTATTGACTCTATTTCCTTTCTCTATCTTTCATCTCTGTGACTTACTTATTTTGTAAGTGAAAGTTTATACCTCTTAACCCTCTTTATCTATTTTGCTCATCCCCCAATCATTTCTCCGACAACCTCCAATTTGTTTTCTGTATTTTTTGTTGTTTGTTCAATTTTGTGTGTGTGTGTTTGTGTTTTTTTCATTCATTTGATTTTTTTTAAAGGTCCCATTTATAAGTGAAATCATATGGTATTAGTCTTTCTCTGTTTGACTTATTTCACTTAGATTAATACTTTATAGGTCCTCCATATTGCCACAAATGGCATTCTTTTTTTTTTACGGCTAAGTAACATTCTGCTTTATATATACAACATCTTTTTTTTTTTAACCCATTCATGTATTGGTGGACACTTAGGTTACTTCCATATTGTCTATTGCAAATAACACCCCTCCAAATGTCCATCCTTAGAAGAATGGGTAAAGAAAATGTTGTATATAAATTAGATACTTTATTTATTTATTTGCGTACTTATTTATTTTTAGATACTTTTAAATCGAGCATCTTCTGTGTACCAGTGTTGTGTGCTAATCTGAGCCTATCAATAACCACTGTTGTGGCTGGACCAGCCCTTGTGGTTCTTATTATGATTGCAAGATGCCCTTTAGCAATAACCATCAGGAAAATTAAAAAAAAAAAAACCCAAAACAGATGTTTATTATTTATAGGACCTGGAAATTTCATAGCATACCCAGGGCCACAAAATGAGGTCATAGGTAGAGAGAGTGGGGCCTGGGGTTCAGCTTTCATTGGGGTAAAGGGTGGGGGCCTAGGGTTTTACAGGTTCACGTCTATTGGTGATTTTAAAGTATGAGTGGGAATTTAAAGTGAGAGAAGAGAAAAAAGCAAGTGGCCTAAATGATCAGTTATTGAAAGCAACCTAGATATCTAAAACAAAGTAGCCTCATTTGCAGGAGGTGGCCTGGCTCTTCCTCTACTCATGCGGCTGGTGATGTGTTTATTCGAGATAGCCATCTTCTGAAGATGCTTCCAAAGTCAAAGCTTACAAAAAAAGAAAAGCCAATGGTCAGGGCTTACACTACAAACAGGTATGTAATATATGGCATATTCCCTAATTCTCATGGCACCCTGCTCTGGATGGGGTGTATCTTTCCAGAGTTTATATGTCGAAACCTTAACCCACAATGTAACCGTATTTAGAGGTAGGGCCTTTAAAGAGGTAGTTAAAGTTAAATGAGGTTGTAAGGGTGGAGCCTTGATCTAACATGACTGGTGTCCCCATAAGAAGAAGAAAAGACATTGGAGTTGCGTGCCCTTGGAGTAAAGGCCATGTGAGGACCCAGGGAGAAGACACAAGGCAAGGAGAGAGGCCTCAGGAGAAACCAACCTTGCTGCCACCTTGCTCTTGTACTTTCAGCCTCCAGAACTGTGAGACAATGAATTTCTCTTTTTTAAGGTAGCCAGTCTGTGGTATTTTTGTTACGGCAACCCTAGCAAGCTAATGCAGACCTATTTAAGGAAGGCAATAGAACCTCTACTTTTCAGACTCAGAGAACAAGGTTCAGAGGCACAAAGAAACTTCCCTAAGTTCCTACAAATAGGAAGTAGTGAGAGCAAGAATTCAAATCCAATTCTGTTGCACCCTGAAGCTATGACTTTTTTTCACTGCACTCTCCTTCGATCAATGGAGGAGCTTCTTGGAACATTAATTCTGGAGAGGGAAAGTTCAGGGTGGGCTGGAACAGAAGGGAAGGTTTCAGAAGGTAGGTGGAGCTCTAGCAGGACCTGAACTCTCAAGACACAAGGAAAAATAGTCATCATCAAGAAGGCTCGATGGCTTATTTATCTTTTAAGTCATTCTGTGAATACAGAAGTGACAATAAAGGGATAGTGAGAAACAGCTTTATTAGATTTTTAAAAAGAATCAAAACATGGTAAACCTCTTCATAGCAAGTAAATTTTGAGGCACAAACGTCATTGAAAATGAAACAATGCTATTACATATCCTTTTAGCAAAATGGGATAGGCCAGATTCTTGTCACAAATTATTGCATGAAGAAGTCCTTCCTATGATTGACTAATTGGATGAAAATACTGTATTCCCATCATGTCTTTAAAAATACATCATTCAGGGGTACCTGGGTGGCTCAGTTGGTTAAGCATTGGACTCTTGATTTTGGCTCGGGTCATGATCTTGGGGTCTAGGATGGAGACGCATGTTGGGTTCTGTGCTCAGCAGGGAATCTGCTGGAAATTCTTTCTCTCCCCTCTGCCCCTCCCTCCACTCACTTTCTATCTCAAATAAAGAAATCTTAAAAAAAATACATTTTCATATGTTGATTCTTAAATTTGAGAAAGATCATTAGAATTAGAATACTGCCATCTGAGGACTCGCTGTCTGAGATTTCACTTAAAGGATAAATTTTACTATCATTATTAGAGTCTAGAGTGCTGCTGTCTCTTTTCATTTCATCTTCTGGTTGTCTATTTGAAGTGTCTTCCCCTGTGCATTTTCTTTTCTTTGCCTTTAAGAGTAGAAAATGAAAAAATTTGAATTGTCATTTGTTTTCAGTGAAGGCTCAATGCAGACTACAAAGATGGTATGTACTGCCTACTTTTATGCCCTTTGAAAGATAATACATTTCTTTTAGCAGTAAGAAAAACTGAAGGATGGTGATTTCCTCACTACTGGTTCATCTTTCTTGACAATTCCATCATTTGCCCATGTAAAAATTATGATTATTTTTAGTATAGTTGGGAACAGTTATGAGTAATGATGAGGGATGATGAGTAACAATAATTCCAGGTAATGGAATAGTAATGTGTTCAAAAATACAGGAAAAAATAAGATCATTAAGATCCCACATTTGATCTGACACACATTGCTCTTGGATAAAACACTTCATATGGTAATTGCAAGCTAGAATAAGTTTTGTGTAATTAAAAAATATGTAAATCCCATTTTTAATCTTTGGAAGACCTCTAGGAAAGAAGGCAGTCATAAAGTACCAATCCTCATAAATAGTTAGAATTCAGAAAAACACGAAAGGGGATTTCCAGCTGTGTGGGTCAGGACTAGGAAACACAACAGGGAAAGGCAACACAGTGCTGCATAATGGGAGTTGGTGAGTAGATCGGATTTATCACAACTGACGTTTTGTTAGAAAATAGGGGGCTGATGATGGCTACCAGCCACTTGAGTAATGTGGGCTCTATCCTATAAGTCATGACACAGTAATTCCAAAAGGTTTTGAGCAGGGGTGGCATGATGGCGTGCAAACACTCCCTGGGTGCTTTCTATTATAATTGTGAAGCTGTATTCCCAAGGAACAAAATTAGTTTTTGACATGTAATAAAAATTGCACCTAAGAATCTTAATATTGAGTTCAGAGAATTATGTATTTATTTTCTAGTCCTTCAATATGTGTTTCATTCTTTTTTTTTTTTTAAGATTTTATTTATTTATTTGGCAGAGAGTTAGCAAGAGAGGGAACACAAGCAGGGGGAGTAGGAGGGAGAGTGGGAGACAGAAAAGCAGACTCCCCATTGAGTGGGTAGCAGAGCCTGTTGCGGGGCTCAATCCCAGCACCTGGGATCATGACCTGAGCTGAAGGCTTAATGACTGAGCCACCCAGACGTCCCTGTATTTCATTCTTTTCAATAAAGTAAAAACCCACATGCTGTCTTCAAAGCCATTTAAAACCATACACATACTAACAAATCCATTTCTAAGTTATACCCCATTTCTTTGGGAATTTGCACGGACTCCACAGGCCTTGAATGTTTCAGGTGCCAAATTGTTTTGCCAGTAGGGGATGTGATGAGAGATTCTAGACTCTTTAACTTGCAAAGGTGAAGCTTAAGAGTGAATGTGAATTGGAAGGGGAGGTGAATCCTGAGAGACTATGGACTCTGAAAAACAACTGAGGGGTCTGAAGTGGCGGGGGGAGGGGGGTGGGAGGTTGGGGGACCAGGTGGTGGGTATTATAGAGGGCACAGATTGCATGGAGCACTGGGTGTGGTAAAAAAAAATAATGAATACTGTGTTTCTGAAAATAAATAAATTAATTTAATTAAAAAAAAAAGAGTGAATGTGATTTTAAGTTCTGAAATGGTAGGAGTGGTAGATCAATTGAATATGCATTTGTTTTCCAGTTCTGGAAGAGTTTCATAGGGAAGAAGCTTATGGAACCATTATCCCAAGAGGTGGTAGTGCCTGACAAAGTAATTTCAAAGATTAAGATAAATGTGGAGATGACAGTCATAATTGGCTCTTACAGAAAACCAAGTGCCTTGAGTGGCACTCCCCTAGAAGCTATTGTCTGGGCCAGAATTTGCAGCTGCTTAGGCAGAGTCAAACCTACAATGGCCCTTCTCACATTCTTGGGAGGCAGTCTGCCTCAAGAGGGGCAACTCAGAACACAGGCCCATTTCTTTCTTTCTCCCTCCCTCCTGTTCTTCCTCCCTCTCTTTCTTTTTCCCTTTTCGTTTCTTTTTCTCTTTTTCTTTTCTTTCTCATATCTCTCCCTCCCTCCCACTTATCCTCCCTGCCTCCCTCTCTCCCTTCCTCCCTCCCTCCATTCCTTCCCCAAACAATCATTTATTGTTAACTGGACTTCGGAGGTGGTTCCTACTTGGGGTACCTCACAAGGTTGCCATCAGATAGTGACTGGAGCTGGAGTTATCTCAAAGGATGTTAATGTTCTCTGTTAGGACCGAGACTGGGGCTGAGGACTTGGCCTCTTCAATTTTGCTTGGGTTTTCTCCCATTATCGTGGCTGGGCTTGAAGAGCACCCCAAGAGAGGAAGAGCCAGGCTAAAGCACTTTTTATGACCTAGCCTTGGAAGTCATACAATGCCACATTTGCCCATCTCTTCATTAGAAGTGGGTCCCTAAGTCCAGCCCAATTCAAGGAAAGGGGAAGTAGACTCTACCTCTTGACAGGAGGCTCACTGACTTAAAAAAATGCTGCTTTACATTACCACATATTGATAATCATTATACTTAACATTTCTCTCTTGCCAGTCAATCGATCATTCATTCACCAAATATTTATTGTGTTGGTATTTTGTCCATTTTTGACATCCCAATGGGGCCTTATTGTTTCAAAGCATTATCTATTTTTTCACTTGGTACTCTCAACAGCCAAGTATAATACACTGAGCATATTTTATTACTTCAGTTTTTTCAGAGAAAGCAACAGAGTAAGGAACTCATCCATAGGGTCCCTAGCTGGTGCCTGGCCCAGAGGTCATTCAAACCCAAGTCTGCTCTGGGACAATGTTCTTTCCCCTTACCACCCACACCACCACCATATCCCTTTCTCCCAGTGTGTCTAACATTGGGGAAGGGGACAGACTGCCAGACAGACTTGCTCTGAAGTCAACATGTCCTATGTACTGGGTGACCACATTATGGGACACTTGAGACCGAAAGGCAACACCAAAAAGAAACACTTGGGAGTGGAAAAACAATACTACTAATAATTATACTGTGATGACAGGCGTAGATCAGAAATGTTCCCGGTAATCAGGGTATATGGTCACCCTATCCACATAGTCAAACTTCATTGGCACCCCAAGAGTCCTATGTTTTTCCACCAAAATCCTGGCTTAATTTTTAAACTTCTCATCTCTTAAAGTGAACCCCACAACTGCTAAAAGAACCATCAGCATATGAGTGATCTACAGCTTCTCACCATAAGGCACAGGGGCACCTGCCTACTTACACACAACTACCTCATCATCTCCCAGAGCCTGGCTCATCCCATGTGAGTGGAAGCCCCAGAATGGGTTTGGGTCAATGGGCATAGGCCTATAGAGAGACTGTCCAGTTGTCCTAGGCTTCTCTTTTGTGCTGCATTGTGGGCTGGGGAAGCAGGAAGACCATAATCTCGAGAGCTAGAGTTGAAGGTGAAGGGAGTGACATGGGGTAAGGGTGGGAAAAGAAATCCTGCCCTGAATGGGTGGCCTATAACTCATGCCAAGAATTAGGGTGGGCAAGTCAAGGATGAATAAAAGTCAAGGACAAGGTGGTTGCCAGTTGAGTGTGGGTGTGGCATTGCGGGGAGAGGCAGGTGGGGCAGCTTGGCTGCTTCAGAAGGAGAGGCTGAAGAGGAGTCCCGGGTGTGAGATATTTATTAGGAACCAGCATCTGTGAAAGAGAAGGAAGAAAGCCAGATTGGGCAGAGGAAGAAGTCACAGTGTGATGCAGGTCTGATAAAACCCTAACAAGCTCACTGGAAGTTCTGGAGTGAATCCTGTCCACCAGCATTGGCCCTGTTAGGCAGAAATGTCTTGGTCTTTATACCCTGCCTCATTTAGTGGATTCAGGCTGCCCTGGGAAGGGTGTGACCTTGGGTGGCATGGACTTCTACCGCTGAGGCAGACCCTGAAGGCACTGAGAACTGTAGGCTGTGTGCTGACCATGCTTCCCACAACTGGACCAGCAGTCTTTTCTGAAAGGGAGTCTGGGTGTGCATGTCCATGACTATCCTTGGCTATTGTAGGAGGAACAGAAAATGAAGGGGAAACTTCTATATTAAATTAGGTGTGATTTCAGATTTAAGAGACCCAGATCTGGTGCAGATCCTGGTGCAGACTTGCTGCTCATTAGTTGTGTGACCCCGGGCACGTCTTTGCCTCTCCTCAGACTCATCCTTCCCACCTGCAAAAGTGAGAGAGCCCAGTAGGAGTTGGAGCCAGCCTCCAAGCAAGGCACTCCCCAGCTCAAAGTTACCTGGGCTAGGCAGACTTTTCTGCCTCCTATGGTGGGTTGAATTAAGCATTTTTGCTTTTGGTTGGGGATATTTGTCACTGGCTGTTCAAAGTAAACTAGAATACCCCCTGGAGAATAATGTTTTAAATGGAACCACAGAAAATTTACTCTGACTGTTAAGTGGCTAAAGAACAGAGAATCCCTAGGGAGTGATCAGATGCCACTTGTCACACTTGGAAAAGATTTAGCCTTTCCATTAATGGGAAAGGGTGTAGAGTTGTGGTTAATAACTGCAGTGTCCCGTCCTTAGCATTTACTGACAATGTTTTTGTGTCTTTCCTGTCCTTTGGATTTTACTTACTTCCTGAAAACCTGTCACTGGCCTCTTTTGTGTCTTGTAAGCATCAACTTTAAATTGCACATTTGATGTGGAAGGTTTTTTTTTTTTAACTGAATGGATTATCTGTAGCTTTCCATTATTCTTATCTCCTGTTCCCGAGGTAATTAAAAGATGGCTGTGCCATTGAGTGATTTCAAGCGTTCATCCCTTTATCTACAGTTTTTATCTTTCTCTGTGTGGCTGAATATCCTCTTTCCTCTAGCTGAAGAAACTTTGGCATCGTCACTATTTTTGGCAGGTTGCTGGTGGGAAGGATGGCAGGTCATCCTGGGACCTGCGAGTTCTCTGGGCAGTCAGGTTGAAATGAAGTTGAGGTGGGAGCCTTGGCTGGCGTCCTAGAACATTCTGTCTCCTGTCGCCCCTGAGAACAGGTGGAAGATAAAGGGGAAACCAGGGACTTTGAGAAATGGAAGCCTCTGTAGCATGCGGAGTTCTGCTGGGGAGAGATTCAGGGAGCTGAGATTCCTGCCGGGTTGGGGAGAGTAGAACAAGTCTCTCTTGGTAGAAGGGCAATCTCTAGTGCTGCTGGTCTTCAGTGATGGGAAGGGAGAAAGGAAGCCAAAAGTGGGGGCATGTCCAGTTGATAATTGTCATCTGTATGTTAATCCTAGGTTTCCTGGAGGTGAGTTGCAGGCTGGATTTTGAGGAAGAGGAATGTAGACTAATAAAAGGGAGTCAGGCAAATGACATAAAGAAATACCAGTTGCAGGACCCAGACAGTCATTCATATATGTTGGAAAATGTACCTTAGCGGTCAGCAAAGCCCAAGGGGGCACAGAACATGGATGAAATAGGACAGCCCTTCTGACTGTAATCAGAAGTCCTTCCTCTCCATTTTCTGCCAGGAATCTGAGAGGTTGAAGTGAGAACCACTTGAGGTTCTTGAACCAGTGGGAACATGCATTTGAAGCGTGGCTCTAGCAGCCTCTTGGGAATGGACCACATGTGGAAAAGACTGATGGGTAGGGGAGTGGCACACGAGGGAAAGTGGTGGAACATAGCTAGGAGAAAAGGGAAGGGGAGGTGCTGCACGAATGTGTCCACTCTTGCTTAATGTCATCAATACCTTCAAAGCTGGACCTCAAACCCTGGTAATATCCCAAAGAGCTCCGTAATGAACCATATCCAATTTCACTGCCCTGCCTCTAATTGAGTCCATTAATAATGTGATTTGGACTCTTCTATGGGCTTCCTACCTGGGCTTCCTGCCTCAATTCCTTCTTCTGATTATGACTTCTTCACAGTGTCTGGAGCAGTCTTCCTAAAATACAGTTGTGATTTCTCCCCTCTGGCTGACAACCTCTTCACATCTCCCCAACCCCTTCAAGTGTGGCTGATTTCCTTAGCTAGCACTAAGCCCTCCAGATTACTTTTTCCTTCATAGGTCCTGTATGCTTTCTCTCCCTGGTCTTACAGAAAGTCACAGTTTTAATTTTGCTGCTTCTGTGTCCTAATTTATAGCTTGTCCTCTAGATTAGAACCCCCTTTTTCCTCCCTCCCTCCAACCTCAGCTATAGAACTCTTACCATCCCTAAGGGCAAGTTCTTATGATACTTTATTCAAAAAGCTGACCAACTTCTTTGGGCAGAATTCGTTTTCTTTTTTCGCTCCTCTGCTGCCATAGCACTATTTTTGCATGTAGCCCAGTTTGCTTTGTTTATTGGTTCTATTCTCTCTCCTTCACGAAGTGCTGGTAATTGAGGACAGGGTTGGTATCTGATTGATCTCTGTATGCACACAGTATCTGGGGTCTCTGGGACAAATCATTATAACTGTTACTACTCTCTGCCTTGAAACTTTAGCATCATTCATTTTTGTCCTACATGCTATTCATCTTGGGGACCAAGGTCCCTTCGCAAAGTCCTGATTCTCCACAGGGCCAATGCTACTGTGTTTCCAGTGTTCCCTTGTATGTATGATAAGAGATTATATCTTTAGTTCCACTTGGTAACCCACCAGGGTCAGAAGGGATGAATCACTGGACAAGGACCATATCCCCAATATGCAGATGTTAAAAATGGACATTGGTAACTGCTTCTCAGTGGGTATTAAGGATAACAATAAAATTATGGGCAAACAAGCACTTACAAATAAAAGTTTAAACTTCAAGATAAAACATTTAGATGATCCTTGGCTCATCGTTTGATTTTTGGGTGCTATTGAAAGTATTCACCTCCATTTATCATCTATAATGTTAGAATTCAGGATCCTAGGAAGAATTGTATGACCCCCCTCTGGAGAGTGTGAGGGGTGGACAGAAGTTAGGGGACTGGCGCAGAGTCACAGAGCTAGTGGGTGTTGCACTATATATATATATATATATATATATATATATATATATATATATAGACACAATATTAACCCAAATACAGAAAGAAGGAAGTTATGATTGAAGCTAGCTGTGCTAACATCAAGATTTCCTTCCTGAACAGTTAGATCTGGCATCTTCTCGACAGGTTATTAAGCTGATTGCTGAGGCCATGGCTATTGATTAAATGGGTCACTTGACTCACCTGTACCTCTCTCCAACTGAACAACTATTTAGACTCAGCCTTTGGGGTATCATGATGCAGCTAGCTTACAAATGCTGCTGCTACAGATGACAGCAGTGTGAAAAGGCATGGCCAGGAAGACATAAGCTCTCCTGTTGCCCGCTTGAAGAGTTGTTGAAAGGTTAAGAGGTAGTGGGTTCGAAATGCACTCATTAGCTCCGAGCACAGAGTAAGCATTTAATGAATGTCACCCACTGTTCTGTTTTTTCACTCCACATTACAGAACTGTAGTGTGAACTACTTTTCTATCACCTCAGAATATGGAGCTGGAAGAAACTTTTGAGATCTAGTTTAACCTATTCAAAGAGGAATTCCTAGCAGATAGTCTAGACTCGAGTCTTGCTATCCATTGAATCAGACCTATTGCATTTTAGTAGGATTTCTAAAATAGGAGATCCTGTTAAAACAATCTAGACACCCTTGAGTAGGGCAGTGGTTCTAACTACTCCCCCACTGGTTGGCTTTGTTAGTTCCTCCTTATGCTGAGTCTAAGTCTTCCTCTAGTGATGTGTACCCCATTGGTTAGGGTTTGGCCTTTTGGTGCCACACAAACATGGTCTTCCCTGCTTTCTTCAAGGGCAATCTTTCAGTTATTTGGCGACAACCATCATCTTTCCTCTGAGTCTTTTTTCTGCCTAAAGGAGGCTGATCCCTTCAGTTGTTCATCGTGACCCATGACTTCCTGAGCCTTCACACTCTTCCTTCCCTGCCTTTGGACAATTTTTAGGTCCCTAATTAATGGAAAGCCTCCTTCCTAAAAGGATTAGAAGTGGTTTGTGATGACATCAGTCAAAAGATGTTATAAGGTTAGGTTTTATTCCTTATATTAAAGGGAAATCAGGAAAAAGGGAAATGAAGAAAACAATACGAGAGCTCTAAGGACTAAAGCAGCTGATGTAATCCAGCATAGAATTTGGCTCTGGGCATCTGAACAGCAAAAGTAAAAACAAAAGGACAATAACTTGTGGTTACTTATTGTTAGAAAAGAAGGAAGCATACAGAACTCTCTTGGGAGGTTTTTTTTTTTTTTTTTTTTTTTTTTTAAAACTGAAAACTTCTTACCCAAGCCTTTTCTTTCTAATGTAACTTAATTTTGGAATAATTTTAGATTTACAGAAAAGTTGCAGAGGTGGTAGTGTTCCTGCAGTCTCCTCACTCAAATTTCTCCCAACTTTCACATTTTATATAATCATGGTACATTTGCCCAAAGTAAGGAATTAACATTGGTACTGTGGACCTTAAAAGTAAAACAGCCACTTATTTTATCAGGAAAATGGGCTTATTTGGGACTAGTAGAGGAATTGCAATTTGGGACAATCTATAGTAAAAGCAGGGAATTGAGAGGGGTAATTATAAACAAAAAGTCCATTGGGATAGACTAGAAATTTGAAATGTAGTGACTTTTCTTTGGCTGAGTTGTGACAGTTTCTCAGTGCCTGGGCTTTTACTGGGCAAGGAAAAAGTCTTCTTTCCTTCTGCTGGGGTAGTAAAGTAGCAGTTGAATATTGGTTGAAGATTTTGCCCAGAAAGAGGATAGTAGCTGATCTAATAGGGACAAATGACCAGTACTTCCAGACTCAGCCATAATGCTGTCAGAGATGGAGCAAATAAAAGATGTCAAGGGGTCATTTAACTCACCTGGTTGGCTATTTTGATTATTACTGTCAAATTCTAGAACTGTTACCTCCCTTTGGGAGAAAGAAGTTACAGCACAATATTTTTCTAAGAAATCTGGACCCAAGAAATGAATAGTGGCAGAGGAACTAAGGGGAAGAAGATGGATATCTCTCAAAGGGCATAAACCAAAGGGAATAGTTCAGAGACAGGGACCTGTTGAGGTTTATTAGAGAACTCCAGTTTTTGGGCCATTTTAGTACTGCGACGCAGGGGTTGCTTTGAGAAGTTAGGTTGAGCACCAAGAGTATAGCTCCAGTGTCAGTAAGACCCCAAGAGATAGGAGAGAGATTAGTTCCCAATCTGGAGAGTTGTTTCTCCAAGTTGATTAAGATGGAAGATTGGGAAAAGCTCTTGTTGTTCCTCAAACTTCATCATTGGGAATTAGGAGGATGTTGCAAAGGCTGGTTAGAGGGTTGAAGGCTCCTGGAGCATTTAACCATAAGTGACTCTTAATCTCACAAAACAAACTGAGGGTTGCTGGGGGGAGGGGGTTTGGGAGAAGGGGGTGGGATTATGGACATTGGGGAGGGTATGTGCTTTGGTGAGTGCTGTGAAGTGTGTAAACCTGGTGATTCACAGACCTGTACCCCTGGGGATAAAAATATATGTTTATAAAAAATAAAAAATTAATAAAAAAAATAAAAAATTAAAATTTTCCTTAAAAAAAAAAAAAATCTTTTCCCCATTGTCCTGGTGGTTTTTGCAATAATGGTGGAGACCATGAGGTTTTTGGCTTTATTTGGGGTCTCCATTTGCCAGAATTGAAAATTAAGAATTTTGGGGTCTCCCTTTTAGTTGAATCATCTAGGGTGTGGGTAGGGTGATTTGTCAAATTAACTAAATCTGGAGTGGATATAATTTCCTATTCTATCCTGATCCTTTTAACTAAAAGACAAAGATCCTGATTTAGCCTCTCAATACACAGAGACCTAAGCTACCACAGGGAATTCAACATTGAAAGGAAGACTAGATTTGTAATTGTCATGAAAGCTTCATCAGGCTTTTGTGTCCAAGCCTGAATTTTGTTTCAATCAAGGCTTAGGGCAAGGTAATGTTAATTGCTTGCTGGAGATTTCTGGCAAGTGTTCTAGCATCTTGCCAAAAGGTAGGGGTCATTTCCTTTAAATCCCTTTGAGGATATTCCCACTGGGGCTAATTTCATCTGATGTTTGACCTGACCCTTACAAACAAGCATGTGGACTAATTAATATACTCTAAGAAACCATGTTGGTAAGTTTGACTATGCTGAATTCTTCAGCAGACCTGTGGGAGTCCTTAGTTACTTTTGGACACTCTTGATGACTTATAGTTCAGCTTTAGTCTAGGGAGCACAAGTTCGGGATTTATTTGGATCCTCAGAAGACTTAACTCTAAAGGAACATGTTTTAATGGGTTCAGGAAAAGAGGAAGCCGGAGGAAAAGGGAAGTTTGGTGAAAGGATTAGAATGAAGGAGTGGGGTTATAGAAGAAGTGGGACAGTGCAGAGGAGACAGAGAAAGTGGCATCAGAGATGGGGTGTGAGTACAGGATGACTGCTGCAAGGGAAGGGGGAAGGCCTCAGGAGCCATTGTGTTGATGACTACTTCTTCTCCTCTCCCTCCTCCTCATCCCCATCTTCCTCCTCCTCCTCCTTCTTCTTCCTCTTCTTAGCATTTATTTATTTATTTATTTATTTATTTATTTAATATATAGAGAGAACAGGAGTAGTGGTGAAGGGAGAGGAAGAGAGAGAATCTCAAGCAGACTATGCATTGAATATGGAGCCCAACATAGGGCTCTATCTCAGGGCCCTGAGATCATGACTGGAGCCAAAATCAAGAGTCAGCTGTTTTTTTTTTTTTTTTTAAAGATTTTATTTATTTTATTTGACAGACAGAGATTACAAGTAGGCAGAGAGGCAGGCAGAGAGAGAGGGGAGGAAGCAGGCTCACTGCTGAGCAAAGAGCCCGATGTGGGGCTCGATCCCAGGAACTGGGATCATGACCTGAGCCGAAGGCAGAGGCCTTAACCCACTGAGCCACCCAGGCGCCCCAAGAGTCAGCTGTTTAACCAACTGAGTCATCCAGGTCCCCCTTGACTTCTTTTGATTATTTATTTGTCTCATTTAATTTAGAAATAGTATTTTGCAAAGAGGCAATTTAAAATCCTGAAAATATTTGCACCAATAAAATAGGCATGTACCAATGTACCAATAAAAATAGGCATCCCTTTCAGTGTGTGTGTGTGTGTGTGTGTTTAATTTTGGAGCTTTCTAATTTAATTTTGAGAAAAACAAGTTTGGGAAGATCAAAAGTTCCCCATAATGGTCATTTAAGTTCTAAATCATCTTTAGCCAAGTTGGTCCATTTAGTTAAGTATGAACATGAGGAGATACCATTGTTTACAAACATAAAGCTGGTCAAATGTCCCTGAAGGGGGATGCCCTCAGAGCATTTAGATGACTGGGATTTTCTCTAGGGTTTCCCAGGGTTTTTCTCTAGAGCAAAAGAAAAACTAAACAGCCTGGTTCTGAGGGAGTGAGGCCAAATATCAGCATAGTTCCAGTAGGAACTGCCTGATTCCAAAGCATTTGGGCCAAATGCAAGCACAGTTCCAGTGGGAACAGCCTGATTCCAAAGGAGTCAGGACAGTGTGAAATGAGTACTCACAAAAGAGACAACACCCTTAATTTCCCACCCTCCTCTAGCCCCAAAACAGGTCCCAAAATAAAGCCTGGAGAGCTTAGATGCGAAGAGGTCAGGGCTTGAATTCAGAAGAAAAATTATCCTCAAATTCAAGAGTCTATGAGAAGGAAGTGAACTCAGTGGGCTCAGTGGATACTGCCATCTGTTTGCTCACTGGCCTCAGAGTTGTTGGGGGATCTTTTCTGGAGGCTCTGATACCATTATTTGGTAAAAGCAAAACATCCAGCTGTTTTACCAGCAAAATGGGTTTATTTGGGAATAGCAGAGGAACTGCAATTCAGGAAAAGCAAGCTATAGCAAAAGCCATGGGCAAGTCCAAAGAACAAAAGAGGATGTTCTTCTATAGAGGAAATGGGGATGTTGGGAGGGGCTGCTACAAACAAAAAAATTCTTTGGCATAAACTAGGAGCTTGAAGTATAGCAGCTTCTCATTGGCTGAGTTGTGAAAGTTCTTCATTGGCTGGGCTATTGCCAGGCAAGGAGAAAATCGTCCTTCCTCCAGTGGGATAGTAAAACATAGACTTCTTCCTGTTGAGTCTGCAAAGGGCTGCAACGTGTGGAAAGGTGTGAGAGCTCCCCTTCCTGCCCTCTTGACTCCATTTTATTTATTTATTTATTTATTTATTTATTTATTTTTAAAATATTAAAAAACTTTTAATAAACATATAATGTATTATTAGCCCCAGGGGTACAGGTTTGTGAATTGCCTAGTTTACACACATCACAGCACCCACCATAGCACATACTCTCCCCCTACCCAACTCCCCCTGGTCACCCTCAGTTTGTTTTGTGACAGTAAGGGTCTCTTATGGTTTGTCTCCCTCCCGATCCCATCTTGTTTCATTTATTCTTTTCGTACCCCCCCAAACCTTCCATGTTGTATCTCCACTTCCTCATATCAGGGAGATCATATGACACTTGTCTTTCTCTGATTGACTTATTTCGCTAAGCCTAATAGCTTCCAGTTTCATCCACGTCTTGACTCCATTTTAAATGAGATTTCCTATATTCATTTTCACAGTACATAACTATTTACTAAACTCCAGAGTTTATTTGGGTTTCACCAACTTTCCAAGTTTCCTAACTTTCCTAGTATCTTCTTTTTTGTTGTTGTTCTGTTTCAATCTTGAACTAACAAGTCCAAGTTCCTAACTTTCCTAGTATCTTTTCTTTTTCTTTTTTTTTTTTTTTTGTTCTGTTTCAATCTTGAATATCACATTGAATTTGGGGATCTGGTTTCTCTAGTCTTCTCCGGTTCATGAATTTCTCAAGTTTCATACAGGGTTTTTACTGTTGTCATTGTTACTAGAAAAGTTGAATAATTTCCTTAATAACAAGATTTTAACAAAAAGAAGAATCACATTTCATATAACTCCTCTTGTAATGATGCTCAATAGTTGATGTTAAAACACTTAAGTGCACTTCAGTGAAGATGATTCTGTAGCTCAGGTAAATGGGTGCCAAGTAGAAAGCCTTTTGCTTGTTTGACCTGAACAATAGGTAGACTGAAGTTAGCTTTGGATGACTCTAATCCTTCTTTAAACATCATATCTCTTAACAACGCTTTCTAAAAGAGTCAGAGTATGTGATTTAAGATTATATTCTCTGACAACGGTCTGCAGTGGTGGTGTCTATACTGCTGAATCCTCATCTTTTGAAAAATCAGAGAATAATATGGTAGCTCTTTATCATGCTGATATAAAATCTATCCTCTTGGTTAGGTTTTAAAATTCACTCGATGCTGCTTTTCTTTCTTTCTCTCCTTCAGACTTAGGAAATGAATATTCTCTTCTAAAGTGTTTTTTTTTCCCCCCAAGTTGCTTTCACCTCAGCATGAGTGAACAATGAGAATTAATGCCAAATCTAATTCCCTATAGGAGACAGGTCATGGAAATTATATGGTGGTGATGTGGCAGTTGTTAATCAGGCTGGAAAAAAGGGGTTTCAAGAATAGTATACTGTAATGGACTGGAAAATGTGGAATATTCAGAGAAACTGACACTGTGGTCTGGTTGAAGGAATCCTCTGGCAAAGCAGCCAAGTGTTTTGCCGGAGTGAGAGTCATTCACTGCTGATAGCATGTATTGGCTTACTTCACATGGTTTGTTATAGAATTTTGTGAGATTGACAATATGAATGAGTTCTTCTGGTCTAGATGAACAAATGTCAAGTATTGGATATGCCGTCTGGTTTCATTTTGGCCAAAATATTCATATGCAGAAACTGGAGTAATATTCCAATCTCAAATGGCTCTTGAAATCCAATATTACATGTGAAATAATAGAAAATTCTTTATTATCATGTGAGTTGCACATTAAATACATTGATTTAATTCATTAAGTAATTGTTTTAGTCCTGTAGGGCTGCCATAATAGGATATCATAGACTGGATGGCTTATAAACAACAGAAATTTATTTTTCAGTCCTGGAAGTCCAAGGACTTGGATCTAGAAGTCCAAGATCAAGGCACAAGGAGATTCAGTGTCTTGTGAGAAACAGTTTCCAGGTTAATAGGTAACAATCTTGCTGTGTCCTCATCTGGCTGTAGGGGCAAGGAAACTCACTGGGATCTCTCTAATAATGGTGCTAATCCCATTCATGAGTGTTCTGCCTTCATGACCTAATCCCTTCCCAAAAGCCCCACCTTCTAATGCTATTATACTGGGGATCAGGTTTCAAATATATGAATTTTGGGGGGCACAAAAATTTGATCTATAGCAGTAATCACAGAACATTTGTGGGAGGATTGTAAAAAACAAAAACAAAAACAAAAAGAGGGGTACCTGGGTGGCTTAGTCAGTTAAATGTCTGCCTTTGGCTCAGGTCATGACCTCAGGGTCTTGGGACTGAGACCCACATCGGGCCCCTTGCTCAGCAGGGAGTCTGCTTCTCCCTCTCCCTCAGCCTGTTTCCCCCAAATTGTGCTTTCTCTCTCTGAAATAAATAAATAAAGTCTTAAAAAAAAGTAGACATTTCAGTCAGTTGGAAACTGTTTAGCTCAACAAATAATATTTTGTGGACATACCAAGTGGCCAGTGTTATGCTAGGCACTGGAAATACATAAATGAATAAGACAAAGTCCTCCATCTTGAGGAGCTAATAGCTTAGAAGGAGACAGTGCAACTGAAGTTCAGTACGGTGTGAGGGTAACATGATGAGAGGGGCATTTACGAAGTGCTGTGAGAGTACTCATGAAGAATATTCAAGCCAAACTGGAGGTTTATGGACAGCTTCTTAGAGGTGACACCGGAGCTAATCTTGAGATAAAAGAAAACTTGGAAATGAGATGTAACAGCATCAATAAGACTACATTGGTGTTGGAACTATAAGCAGTTCTATCCTATTCAGGTGTGAAATATGTATCCATAATTGGTGGAATGAAACTAGAGCTTACATTGTCTGTGGCTGATGGAATATCACGAAGGGTTCCATCAGGGTGTGTTTTTATGTGTTAGACAAATGTCTCTGAAGACCATTTGAAAGATAAATTCCATGGAAATAAGACGGGATGCAGAGGACTCTGGAAAGATGTTGGCTGGAGTGCACTTTTATGACCCCTTGTCCCCTTCTCTCTGCTGGGATCATCAACTAATAAGAAAATTGTGTTTCACTTCTGGAGCCTGGAGGGGAATCCCAAACACATCTGGAGCCCTGAGTATGGGAAAAAGTATGGGTAGGGACACTATTATTTGCAATATTGGAGAAAAGCTGAAGGGCTTGTGAGAAAACCAGACTTTCTAGCTAAGGCAAAGCCTGAGCCCACTGATCCAAAGGGCTTAGACTGCTGGTTCCATCAATCCTTGTCTTCTTCAAAGGGAACTTCTTTCCTGGTTGAACTGCTTTCTCTCCATGTAGTTGTGTGAGGACTCTACCTCCTGTAGTTTTTGAGAAATTGGGTACCTCCTCATGTGCCTCAATCAAGAGTTGCCTGGGTGGCTCATTCAGTTGAGCATTTGACTCTTGATTTTGGCTCAGGTCATGGTCTCAGGGTGGTGAGATCAAGCCCTGCGTCAGGCTCCATGTTGAGCAGGGAGTCTGCTTGAGATTCTCTCTTTCCCTCTCCCTTTGCCCCTGCCCCTGCTCACACACACACTCTCTCTCTCCCTCTCTCTCTAAATAAATAAATCTTAGAAAAATTTTTAAATTTATTTTTAAATTTTAGAAACAAGGAGAATGCCTGATAAAGAATGTATGTACGTATATATGTAGTGTTCAGTGATTCGGTATTTGCATATAACACCCAGTGCTCATTAAAACATATGCCCTCCTTAAAAGATGTCCCAGCATGCCAGGCCATTTGGCTCAGCCATGCAGAAGAACTGGTTCCTTCCTAAGCAGCCAGCTCCCCACTGCCGGCAAGAGCTCAATATCCTAACCTGCATTAAGTGATACAAATAGACAAGGAAAGCTCCTAAATCACTTAAGGGGCTCAGTAGCTTGAAGACAAATCTGACCAAAGCCTGACTTGGTTCTGATTAAAACTCAGGAAGAAACAAGAGATTTAAAGAAATTATTTAAGTCTTATGGAGATATTAGACTATATTGCAAAGGAATGTTCAAAGAGCCAAAAAAAATTTTCTGGAATGATAAAATTATTCTAAACTGAAGAAAGTGAACAGAATACCTGAAAAAAATGGAACAAACATGATTGATTTAGTAATCTGAAAGATCAAAAGGGGAACCAAATCTATAGATTATTGTGATCCCTGCTCAGCTGTCATGTGATTAATAGGGATTTTTTTTCAAAGGGAAAAATAGTGGGCCATATTATTCATATGTTTTTTACAAATTTATAAGCCCATTTATGATTTTAACTGACACCTTACTGTATTATTGTTCACCTTCTCAAAGGTTGTATATGGGTGGTATTTTGTGATTTCATCTCTTATAACATTTCAGTGAATAGATTTCAGTTCTTCTAGGTCTATATATTTACATGTCATTGGTATGTTATTATATACATTTGTTTAGTTTTTTTAAAAAGATTTTATTTATTTATTTGACACAGAGAGAGATCGCAAGCAGTCAGAGAGGCAGGCAGAGAGAGAGGGGGAAGCAGGCTCCCTGCTGAGAAGAGAACCCGATGTGGGGCTCGATCCCAGGACCCTGAGATCATGACCTGAGTCGAAGGCAGAGGCCTAACCCACTGAGCCACCCAGGAGCCCCCATCATAGTTAATTTGTATTGTAGTGTCTGGAAAACCAGTGGGGTGAAGAATAGAAGAACATTTTATATCAAAACCAGTTGGAAACATTCAAAGGAGTATTTGTACTTTAAAATATGTTGTATTTTCCTAGTTTACCAAGAAGGATGGATGGCTTGGGAGTGGTTCAATGAAGCATCAAAATAGAGGTGAAAACAATAATGTAAACACTACAATTCAAATGTAGAATGTACCAGAACAAGTAAAACTGCACAATTTGTTAGAAGAGAGGTGCAAATAAGAAGTATGACAATAAATTAGAAATTGGATTTTGTTGGGCACGTAATCCATTTCCCTCCTGGTCTTTAATATGTTGTCTGCTATGAAACTTTGTCAAGCAGTGCTATAGAGCCACTAAAATTCTTGCAAATGAAAATTAGAAACCTCTTTAGTAAACCTCCAACTGATTGATTTTGATGCAAAAGACAGAAGAGAGACCAAATCTAGAGGCATCTTTCAGAATTGCAATCATAGCAAAACAAAACAAAAAAAGGTATTACATTTAAAAAATATATTTTTATTAACATATAATGTATTATTTGCCCCAGGGATACAGGTCTGTGAATTGTCAGGCTTACACACTTCACAGCACTCACCATAGCACACACCCTCCCCAATGTCCATAACCCAACCACTCTCTCCCTACCCTGGTATTAGTCACATTTTTTTTTTTTAGATTCCATCTATTCATTTGACAGAGAGATCACAAGCAGGTGGGGCGGGGGCCGGTGTGAAGCAGGCTCCCTGCCAAGCAGAGAGCCCAGGACCCTGAGATCGTGACCCGAGCAGAAGGCAGAGGTCCAACCCATTGAGCCACCCAGGCGCACCAGCTACATTTTTTTATTTTTTATAAACATATAATATATTTTTATCTCCAGGGGTACAGGTCTGTGAATCACCAGGTTTACACACTTCATAGCACTCACAAAGCACATACCCTCCCCAATGTCCATAACCCCACCCCCCTTCTCCCAACCCCCCTCCCCCCAGCAACCCTCAGTTTGTTTTGTGAGATTAAGAGTCACTTATGGTTTGTTTCCCTCCCAATCCCATCTTGTTTCATTTATTCTTCTCCTACCCCCTTAAGCCCCCATGTTGCATCACCACTTCCTCATATCAGGGAGATCATATGATAGTTGTCTTTCTCCTCTGGACTTATTTCGCTAAGCATTTACCCCAGTTATATTTTTGATGGGACACTTGTAAAACCAGCCAAAAGCCGATGATAAATATGCTTGGAGAGAAAGCATACCAAGTTATTGAAAAATTCATTTAAAAAAAATCCTGCTGTTGAAAAAACTGATGCTGTTGGACATCAGAGGCAATGTGAAAAAGCAATTACCATCATGTATGGTTGGATGAAACTACTGATGTATAGAGTATGAAATAGCTCTTGGTATAGTTGTGATATACACATAAGGGAGAAGTGCTTTGAGACTTCTTGTCATCTGAAAAGCACATGCTGCAGAGGAGATTTTTCACTCCATAGCTAATTAGTTCATGAGTGATGGTTTAGATTGGAAATGAAATGTTGAGACCTTCTCTGAACATACTTAAGTAGATGTAAAGCAAGAAGGGGCATTCACTGCTTGCAAAGAAAAGGGTTTGCTTGGTAATGTCATCCACACATTGCCTTATTCACTGAGAACATCTGGTGGCCAAGTGTCTACATCCCATGTTAAGCATGTCTATCATTTTCTGTTTGCTGATGCTTTGACATCTCAGGCCTTGCTAACACTGAAGGGACCACCCCTCCCAGGGGTAGCCAGTTCCTTGAGATAGAAAATGACTCCCCTGTGACCATGACTTTCAGATGCAAACCAACCAATCCAAGTCCTTACCACCTCGCTTACTAGTCTCTCACACCTAGGGGCACTATACACCTGCTAATCACTCCAGGACCAGATAGCAGACAACTAGGGATAGTCCCTATCCCCAGAGCCTGATGAAATTATTCTAGCTAACCAATCCTGCCTGGTTTACCCTGCCTCACCTCTTCCTTCCCATGCAAGCCACAATAAAGGCTCTTGCCCACATTCCCCCACCTTAACTTTGCTGCATAACCAACCCTGGTGCTTCTTCATCTTCCCCCACTCTCCCTGTAACTGTATAATAGTCTGTCTTTTCAATGGCAGTTTTCTCCTGATCTGTTGGCTTCACCCTACCTGAATAATCATAAAGCCTACATTTTCAAACACAACTTGACCTTGATTCAAGGTTAATAGAAATAGTGAAAGTGGTAAATCCACCCAAATTATGCCCATTGGCAGCATATTTTTTTAATGCGCTATGTCAAGAAATGGGCTTCTGGTACAAGAGTTTTTCCACACTGAAGTACTCTAGCTGTCAGAGAAAGCAGCTTTCAAGAGTTTTTGAAATCAGGAATAAAATAAAAACATTTCTTCAGGACACTGATAATGTCATAAACTCCATTTCTAAGACTTCAAGTGTTTTGCTCAACTGTGTTTCTGCAATGTATTTATTGTCTTTAAAGCCTGAGCCTATTGCCTAAGGGCTGAATGATCATGAATTTTAATATTGAGGATAAGATATCAGAATGTGTCCATGGTGCAAATAGCTCAGTTGCAGAAAGTTTGTCTTTTTTCCAGCACTTGCTGATTTTCTTCTCAGGGAGAAAGAAATCAATGATGTATTATTGGGCATATTTTTAAAATTACCTCCAAGGGTTGCAATGGAGCATGAAAAGCTACTTTCCAAAGAGTAGATTAGGAATCCATTCAGCACCAATTCCCAAGCTGAGAGTCATTCCTCCAGCTTTTGAGTGTGATGTGCTTATTGACTTAGCATCTGAGGGAGAGCTGAAAGACTTCAGTGAGTCATCTCTTCGTGATTTCTGTGTCCCTATTCAACCCAAATATCTAGCCTTATCTGACAGAGACAAACTCTTGCTGCCATGCTCAATAACATCATTGAAACTTAGAATTTTATAATTGGGTGGGAACAGAGAGAAGAAACCAATTAGATATAGAATATGGTGGCACCAAACCAAAAAGTGAAAGATTTCAAGTCATTATCCTTTTCAATTGATCTGAAGAAACAGTATTGATTTTAAAGGTTTAATTTTTATTATTAAAATTATGATGACTCTCTTTAGAAATGATCTCAAATTTGGTCCATTAAGTGATATGTGGATTCCCAAAGTCAGAGAAATCCTGATTTAGTGTAACAGCTCCTTAAAGAATTGCTCTTCCATTCCTTACTGGGTTAAGTACATTTCCTTATTCCCCTAGGATCATTTCTCTCTCAGGTGGGCCTGTATTAGGGTTCTCCAGAGTAACAGAACAAATAGATTGATTATTTATTTATTTAGGAATTGCTCACATGAGTATGGAGGCCCAGAAGTGCCTAGATCTACAGTCTGAAGGCCTGAGAACCAGGAGAGTCAGTGGTGTAAATTCCAATCTGAGTCCAAAGGCAGGAGAAGGCTGACAGCCCAGCATGAAGACCATTAGATAGAGAGAAAGCTGATTCTATCTTACTCAGCGTTTTGTTCCATTCAGGCCCTCAGTGGATTAGATGAGACCCACCACATTGGGGAGGGCAATCTGCTTTACTTAGTCTGCTGATTCAGATGCTAATTTTACCCCATACACCCTCACAGACAAATTTAGAATGATATTTAACCAAATATCAGGGTACCCCATGACTCAGTCAGGTTGACACATAAAATCAAGCATAACAAGGTCCTCAGCCCTCCCGAACAGAGTATTATGTGTGGCCATTCCATTAGTCTGCCACAGAAGATATGATGGAATGCAGCAGGGAATAGAGCTTAAATTTTCTTTCCAAGAGGCACCACAGCCCATATAATTCCTGTACTAATAGGCTTCTGTCATGACTGTGCCATCAGCTTCTTAGGTATGTCCAGAACTGAGATGTTTCTGGATTTCTCCTTCTCAGGAAAGACTTATATATCAAAGTGCTTAATTGTAATCAATAGAAATTGATTCTGATTGATGTTAATAACAAAGTCACCTACTAAAATGATATTGGGAGGGGAATTCTTGTGTACTATTGGTGGGAATGTAAATTGGTGCAGTGACTATGGAAAGCAGTATGGAGGTTTCTCAAAAAATTAAAAATAGATCTACCATATGATTCAGCAATTCTACTTCTGGATATTTATCAAAAGAAAACAGTCATTAGCTCAAAAAGATACCTGCACTTCCATGTTCATTGCAGCATTATTTATAGTAGCCAAGACATGAAAACAACCTAATGTCCATCAATGGATGAATGGATAAAGAAGATTTGGTATATATATATATATATATATATAGAATGGAATATTATTCAGCCATAAGAAGGAGGTCCTGCCATTTCTGAAAACATGGATGCAACTTGAGGGCATTATGCTAAGTGAAATAATTCAGACAGAGCCAGACAGTACTACTTGATCTCACTTGTATGTGGAATCTGAAAAACAAACCAACCAGAACTCACCGATAGAGAGCAGGTGGTAGTTGTCAGAGGCAAAGGTTTGAGGTTGGGGTGGGGGAAATGAGTAAAGGTTGTTGAAAGGTACAAACTTCCAGTTATAAGATAAATAAGTCCTGGGGATGTAATCTACTGCATAGTGACAATTAATTAATTATGTATTATTATTTGAATATACTGCTAAGACAGTAGATCTTAAAAGTTCTCATCACAAGAAAAAATCATAATTATGTATGGTGTTAGATGTTAACTAGACTCATTATGGTGATCATTTTGCAATATATATATATATATATATATGCACACATATATATATAATCATTATGTTGTATACCTAAAACTATATAATATGTCAGTTATATCTCAATGAATAAAGAAAAGAAAATATAAATAATAAAATAATAATTCTAAAAAAATGATACTGGGTAGCTCAGAGAAGCCCTGGGCAAGGAAGGGCTTGGAAAACTAGGCTTATAGGCTACAGAACCAGGAGTCATGATCAAAATTATGGCTTAGATCTATTTGTGACTATCACTGCTGATTTACCATCAAGCACTCATATGTAGGTAGTGCTACTAACACTTTTGACAATGGACAGAGCAATAGCACTTCTGCCATGTGGTTCAGGAGCTCTACGATGCAATGCCTCTGTCTCCAGACAGAATTCCCCTTGGTTTTTACTTCTTTGCAAAGTGTCTCTGGCTCAAAGTTTGGTGCAGATGCTTCAGATTGGTAGAGTCTAGATTCTGTGCCTGTGACTATTACGGGCAGGGGGGTGGGTCCTGGGAAGTAAATTTATGGAATTTTCGAAATGCTACTAAAATGGCAGTTGGATTCTGGCTTCTACCAGAAACCACAATATGGCAAATGTTCTGAGTATGGCTAATATAATGAGGACAACATAGAGTAGTAGTTAAGGGTGTGGACTCTAGCTACAAATTCAGGGTCTGCCACTTATCAAGGGTATGGCTTTGGTTAAATGATATAACATCCCTCTGACTGAGTTTCCTTCATCTGCAAAAGGTGGAGAGTAATAGAACCTACCTCATAAGGTTGCCATGAAGATTTTATCAGTTAATATAGGTAAAACATTTGAAACAGTGCCTGATATATGATAAGCACTTAATGAATGGTAACTATAAAGATTGGGAGTTCAAATGCTGTGAGGCTAAAAAGTTGAATGTCCATCAGTGTCTACCAGTTTTGTTGTCTAGGATCACATACATACACACTTCTTCCTATATTTATATTTCCAAAGGTAAATTTAAGACCTCCAGGCTCACATAATATAGCATTAGTACAAGAGAAAATGCATCCATCAAAGAGGATTGACTCAAATACTCATCAGTGATCACATCTAGTTCTATTACAGGATCTTGGGATAAGAGCCATTCTTATAGTTTACCCACTATTAATCCTATATAGTTGGCAAGGAAAAGGGAGAGGGACACCAGGATAAATTAATTAAAACACAGTAATGTTGATTTGACATGTTAGAGCAGAAGATATGGAGAGATGTCATAGTTCTTATTTCTAAATTACTCATGAAGCTGTGGTTGATAGTTAGGACTATCCTTCTATTGCAACATCTACTCTTTCTTCTCTTTGTTGTTGGCCTGCTAGCACTTCAGTTGATTGAGACTGTCAATCAGCAGACTGACCCAAATCTTCATTCCTGAGAGCCTAAAATTTTGGTAGCCTGTTAGGGTAGCTCTGGTCCTCCATTAACTTAAACCACTGTACATGTGCATTAGGATGATTTGTCTGCAAGTGCTAGAAAACCCACTTAAGTGGCTTAAAAGAAGATGACGTTCATTCATCCAGTCATTTGAAAAGTGTTGATTGCATGCTAACTGGATAGTAGGTACCCATCCAGGTGCCAAGCATTTAGCAATGAACAAAATTTCCTGCCTTCATGAAAAATTCTGGTTGGAGGAGGTGGGAAGGAAGAAAATAAACCAATAAATTATATATATATATATATGTAAGTAGAGATAAGTGCCAGGGAGAAAAACATAGCAGGTGAGAATAACTAAATGAGGTAGGTATTTTAATAGTTATTTTTATTTCCTATTTTTAGTAGTGTGGTCAAGGAAAGATTCCTTGATTAGGTGACACGTGAGCAGAGACCTGGAGGTAATGAGGGAATGAATTATATGAATATCTGGGGGAAGGGTGAGTTAGACTGTTCTGACAATCTCTGGTTCTGGAAATAACTAGAAATGTTGAATTAATTTTTTAATATATACTTCTCATTTTAAAATAGTTTTAGGCTTACAGAAAAATTGCCAAGCTAGTACACAGAGTTCCTGTATACCCCCATCCAGTTTCCCTTATCGTTATTATCTTTCTTAAGAATGGTACATTTGCCAAAACTAGGAATCCATGGGACGCCTGGGTGGCTCAGTGGGTTAAGCCGCTGCCTTCGGCTCAGGTCATGATCTCAGGGTCCTGGGATCGAGCCCTGCATCGGGCTCTCTGCTCAGCAGGGAGCCTGCTTCCCTCTCTCTCTCTCTCTGCCTGCCTCTCCATCTACTTGTGATTTCTCTCTGTAAAATAAATAAATAAAATCTTTAAAAAAAAAAATTCAAAACTAGGAATCCAGCATTGACACATTACTATTAAATAAACTGTAGATATTTTTCAGGTCTCATTTGTTTTAAACTAATATCCTCTTTCTGTTCCAGGATCCAATCCAGGATACTACATTGCATTTAGTTCTTATGTCTCTGATCTTGTCTCCATCTTTTCGGGCTGCTTTAACAGATTACTACAGACTGGGTAACATAACATAAATAACAGAAATTAATTTTCACCGTTCTGGAGGCTGGGATTTCCAAGGTCAAGGCACTGGTAGAATTAATGTCTCATTAGGATCCAGTTCCTTGTCCATAGACAGCTGACTTTTTGCTGTGTCCTGACATGGTGGAAAGGCAAGAGAGCTCTGTGGGGTCTCTTGTAATGGTGCTAATCCCATTCATGAGGGCTCTACTCACAACCTAGTCACCTCTCAAAGACCCCATCCTCTAGTACTGTCTCTATGGGGGTTAGGATTTCAGCATATGAATTTGGGGGATCTGTAAAAGTCTTCCTTTGTTTTTCATCTCCTTGACAGTTCTGAGGAATACTGGTTAGGTATTTTGCAGAATGCTGCTCAATTTGATTTTATCTGATGTTCTTGTTACAATTAGGCTGGGTTATGGGTTTTGGGAAAGAATACCAAAGAGGTAAACCATTCTTCTTGTCATATTGTATCACAGAGTACACAATATCAACATGATTTATCTCTGGTGATGTTAACCTTGATCAAGGTAATGCCTACCAGGTTTCTTCAGTATTGATTTGCCTTCCATCCCCCTTTCCACACTCTGATACTTGGACTCAGTCCACAGTGGGTTCCAGGAGGTGGGGGCAAAGATGAGAGCAGTTGATTAAACACCTCTTAAAAGGGGTATCATCTAAATAAATTATTTGGAATTATTCTGTAAGGAAGACTTGCTTCTTCCCCATTTATTTATTTATGAAATGACTTACTTTTTTTTTGAGGGTTTGTAAATTTATTTTACTTTTTCAGCGTTCTGAGATTCATTGTTTATGCACCACACTCAGTGTTCCATGCAATATGTGCCCTCCTTAATACTCACCGCCAGTTTCACCTAACCCCCTACCCTACTCCCCTCCAGTATCCCCAGTTTGTTCCTCAGAGTCCACAGTCTCTCATGGTTCCTTTCCCCCTCCGATTTCCCCCAATTCACTTTATTTATTTTTAAAAAATATTTTTATTTATTTATTTGAGAGAGAGCATAAACTGGGAGGAGTGGGAGAAGCAGGCTCCCCACTGAGCAGGGAGCCCAACACAGGGCTCAATCCCAGGACCCCTGGATCATGACCTGAGCTGAAAACAGATGCTTAACCAACGGAGCCACCCAGGCACCCCTGAAATAATTTACTTTAGATTATATTGCAGTACTATGATTGCTTTAGCTTTGGCCAATTGCTCAGACTTTGGCCATTGGGAGCTCCTTCAGCTTGGCTCTTATGACCCTTTGACATGTCCTCTTCTCTTATTTTTTGAACACTTTCTTACTTTTTGGCACAAAAAGCACAAGATATTCCAGATTCATCTTGTTTTCCTTGCCTCAGCCTTAGAATAAGCCGTTTCACTAGGAATTCTGGTTCCTTTTAAGGGAGAATGGTATTTAGGAAACAAGATTTGGTGCTGGGTGAACTTGTTTCTAGTTGGATGTTACTGCTTTTGGGCTCTTCCACAGACAGAGCCAGGAAATGTATGTATATATACTAGCTCATGTGTGCACATGTAATCATTTCTGTATCTGTGGTATGTATCTGTATCTGTAATAAGGTTGACACGAGTTCATACCGATGTCTTCAACTTTAATCCAGTATCTTTATTCTAGTTTTCCTTTCTAATCTATAACTTCCCTACGCAACATCAAGAAACCCAGCTTCCAGTGGCTTGATCCAGTCCTGCATTTACTGCTTTCCTCTGATGGAGCTGGGCTCACCCAAGGTCACTTGCTAGGTGGTTCAGAGAATGTCTAGTTCATAGGCACTTCAGCCCTCATGGCCTCCCGGGGCCCCATGTCTGGTGTTATATTCCTCAGAAAGAAATGTTATGTACTAAATGAAGTTTTGCCTCATGACTTTGGGGCTGCTGCTAAGATTCTCCACCTTGGGAGAATAATGCTGTGGTAAACATTGGCCTATCAAGTGCTTCATTTAAAATTTTAAATAGCTAATATAGTCATATGGTTCAAATACAAAAGTATAGGTACACAGTGGAAAATCTTGCTCCCACTGAGGCTTGCAGCCACCCAGTTCCCTTCTCCACTGCAATCTTTGTTATTGGTTTCTTATGTGTCCTTCCGGCGATAGATGACTTTCTTTACAACACAAATGACAATTACTATCCTATATGCACTGTTCTGCACCTGCTTTTGAAATTTTGTTTTTCTCAAAGTCCTAAATTGAGAGCTATTTCATTCTTTTTTAATAGTTACACAGGATATCATTGTATGGGCATATCATACTTTATTTATTGTTGTTTAGGTGGTTTCCAATCTTGTGCTTTGGAAATGCAGCTGCAATGAATAATCTTGTACAAGTGACATTTTGTGTATATGAATACATTTGTATGATAAATTCCTAGAAGTGGACTTAGTCAACAGATATTACATGAGTAATGTGTATGTATATAACCGAATGGATATAGATAGATATCTATATATATCTCAAAATTACTCATATCTATATATGAGTAATATATTTAGTCCAATTGCCCTCCAGGGAAGTAGTTTGAATTTATGCTCCCATCAGCATGTATATGAGAGTGCCTGCCATCATAGCCTTGCCACACATTGTGTTATCAAAGTTTTTGATCTCTTCCAATCTGTTGGATGAAAAATGGTTTCTGGTAACCACAGAAAGACTTGTATAAGAATGTACATACTATGTACATAACATAACAGTAAATGTATGTACATTACATAACAGTAAAAACCACATATATCAGTTTAAAAAGGCTGTGAAAATCATGTAGCTCCCAGAAGGCCATCTTCCCCAATGTCTACCTCAGAGAGGGCTGTGGAGGAGAAGGGGCAGGGAAGTTTCTCTCAGAGGCCAGGACAAGAGGTCACAGAGGCCAATGAACAAGGAGGATCATTCTAAGAGCAGAACCAGGGATTTCTAGGTTAGCTGACCGAGGAAGACACTTTTCTGCCAATGAGAGTCTATTCTATTTATCTTCAGGGGAATATGGCACATGTGATGGACCAGTGACTGCTTTATGTTCTCCATTTCCTCTTTTCAGGTAAATGTTATTCACTTATCCTATTCCTTCCTTATCCCTGCTTATTTGGTGAATTCAATAATGTGTTTTTAGCTTATAGGTCATAAGACCTTGAGAAGGCACATTTGGGTCTAAGATCCTGGACTTGGACCCAGTAACTGGATCAGATATTTGGAAGGTGATTGGTCTTATGTATAGATTGTAGCAGACATTGTTAGATCCTTGGTAAACATTTACTCCACTTTCCTTTGGCCCTTTCTTTCTTGCTTACAGAACTCTAATTTTGTTGAAGAGGTTGGGGAAATGGGGGAGATTGCCCAACTGTAAATATGAGTCATGATGGGTTCACTTCAGTCCAGAGAACCTCAGGGAAACGTTTGGCTTTCCTAATAAATAGAACAGATACACTAGTGCAGTCCTTTCTCTCTTTCTCCACCTAGATGCAGACAAGATGCCTAGAGCGACAATAGCTACCTTGTGACAATGAAGTGATGAGTAAGGATGATGGGGCAAAACATGATGAAGAAACCTGGGTCTTTGGCCTCACTGGAGTTCTACATTAGCTCTGTAATTTAAAAAAAAAAATTATTTGACAGAAAGAGAGCACAAGCAGGGGAGCAGCAGAGGGAAAGGGAGCTTGTCTTCATCATACCATACAGACCCTCTGCTGAGCAGGGAGCCCAATGTGGGACTCGATTCCAGGACCCTGGGTTCATGACCCAAGCCAAAGGCAGATGCTTAACTGACTGAGCCACGCAGGTACCCATTCCTGTAATTTTTATTTCCAGATTTGTTTTTATATGATATAATTAAGACCTTTATTGTTTAAGCTACTATTGATATGGATATTCTCTAACTTCCAGCTGAAAGATTTCTTAATGGATACACATGGACTGCTTAAGGTCCATTCATTAGCAATAGTGGGTTTTTTTTTTTTTTTTTTTTTTTTTTACTGTCTTTCTTAGGTTCTGATCATTTCAGATAACCAACCCCTCAGATTCTTCTCCTGGTTTCCTTGATAGCCTGTTGCCCAAACCACCCTATTTCTTGTCAAGAACTGTGAAAGATTTGAGATTTTGCTTACTGGCAAGCTAATAAGTCAGCTTGTCCAGTTTCATGGATGCTGGCAGAGGACATGAGACCCCTGTGTCAGAGACAAGGACTACTACTCACTGCGATTGCAATATCCAGAATATCAATATTTACACTAATTCATAAGCCTCAATTCTCATAGGATAATGTAAAGAGATCCAGATGATATCTGCAAACATAGTGGGATACACTTCAAGAAAGGAATCCCAACTTTAAATAAAATGAATCTTTTATAATGGATATAAGCCTGCCTAACTTTTGCCCTGGAGGGAGGCATTGTTTTCATCAAACCAGGCAATAACAAATCTGCCCTGCCTTCTGCTCCTGAGGAAGACCCTATGTTTTCCAAGGCTGTTGACTGTACAAACATCCTTGAACAAATAGTCCGAATTGAGTCAGAATCTCTGCTCTAAGACATGTAAAAATATGGGAGAGCCATGAACAATTGTGTCTTGCTATCATTCTACATTCTTAGATACAAGTTGACTCTGGCTGGTGTCAGCAGCAGAATAAATTTGTTAAAATGATATAAGATACAGTCACTTTAGAGGACTAGGTATATGACAATGTCTTGTAGACTTGGAAATGCTCATATGGTATGACCAAGCAATTTTACTCCTAGAACTATATCCTCTGGGAACCTTTGTACATACACACCAGGAGATATTTACAAGAGGGTTTGTAGGAGTATTATTTATATTAGCATAAAATTAGAATAACTTACATGTCTGCTTATAGGGGGATATATAAATTGTGGTATATTCATTGAGGGAAGTTCTACAGGGTCACAGCAGTACAAATTAATGAATAATAACCATATATATTATCCTGGTAGAATTCCATAATCATAACATTGAGTGAAAAAAAGCCAGTTGCAGAAAGACATATATAGTAAGATACCATTTATATAAAGTTAATATATAAGATGATCACTCTCTAGTGCTTAGGGCTATATACATATGTAGTCAAATTTGAAAGATGCATGAGATTGCTAATACCAACTGAGAGCAGTGTCTTTTCCTCCTTGGGGAAAACCAAGTGGGATTTAACTGAATTGTCAAAGTTTTACTTTTAAGGTATTACATTTTGCTCTCTAAATTAAAATTTTATAAGAAATATATTGGTTAGTTCACTGGAGTGGTAGAGGCATACAGACGTAGGCTCAGAGGCTGCCAGGCCAAGACCGAGACCAAGGGCAGAACCCCCATATATCCCAGTACAGAGCTGGCCTGAGGAGGGCACCACTGCTGGCCTGTTGAGCACTGGGCTATCTGCTGCAGCATCAGAACCATTGGCTCTGGACACAGGCAGCCACCACTAGCCCTGTACCACTCATACTCTAGAATTTCAATCTTGTTTAGTTTTCAGACAGAATCATCTGTGGTCTTTACCTCACTTGCCCCTATTTTAAAGTCTAGAGTGAGTATACCTGATTGACAGAGCTTGGCTATATGTCCATGTTCTAGTTGCGTGGGAAGCTAAAGAGATTACCCGCTGGCACTTTCAGCCTCCACAGTGGGAGGTACACTCTGCTTCTCACTAAAATTTGTAAAGTTGAGAATTCCCCAAAAGTTGGATGAAGGTTCTTATTCTGGGTGATCCAAAAGTCAAAATGTCCATAAGAAAGCTTTAAAACAAGTGGTCAGGTAGAGTTAGTTTAAAAAAAAAAAAAGGATCCTAGGTAGAGGAAAATAGAAGAAATGAAAATATTTAAGTGGTGTTTTTCTAGAACATAAAAAATAGTAGGCTTTTATTAATTAAAATAAATTTAAAAATAGTAGGATTTTATTAATTAGCATTAATAGTCTAAATTTTGTCTGGTTATAAGGAGTACTGAAATCTCAAGTTCTCTGTTTTTTCTGTTTAGTCATCATCATCATTTTTTTTTAAAACCCAAATGATCTTCCCATTAGACAACAGTCTCTTTAAAGTCAAGGACCATTCCTTACCTTGGAGAGGCACCATGTTTGCTATGGAAAGTCCATTGGCATTCAGGTCAGATGGAATTAGCTTGAATCCTGGGTCTACTGATTAGTAAATGATAGTGGTTGTGTAAGTCACCTCCTCTCTGTGACATGGCATTCTTATGAATAAAAGGGGGATTGCACCACTTTTCTATTTGGTAAATACTATATCCAATATAGGTAGGATTAGAGAGTAGACATTCGGTAAGTGTTTCCTTCACTACCTTATGTTTAGGCCCTTTCTGTTCCTCCTCAGGTCCTTCACAGGGCTTAGGGAGCACTTGACTGGTGTTTGCGAAATGAATGAACTTAGCTTCATCACATCTATAGATGTGTTTCTAGCCTTTCCTGCTGTATTTGAGCTGATTTCTATAGCAATTTTGGTAGCTTGGTGTAGTACCTTTTTTTTCATGACAGTCTTGAGGAGATTATAACATGGAAAAAGGACTTCACTGGTGCTACTTTTTCCTCATTCACTAAACTGTTCATTTGACAAATGAAATACCAGATATATGCCAGGCTCTAGGGATGAATTACACAAATCTCACCATCATGAAATGTGGGTTATAACAGGAGAGTTGGGCTTGTGAATTGCTATTGTATAACAGTAAGAGTTAAGCAGAGACAATGAGCAGCTCTCACGGTCATCTATCCTAGGAGTTCAACAGATGCCATTTATTTATTTATGATTTTATTTATTTATTAGAGAGAGAGAGAGAGACAGCAAGAGAGGGAACACAAGCAGAGGGAGCAGGCACAGGAGAAGCAGGCTCCCCGCTGAGCAGGGAGCCTGATGTAGGGCTCAGGTCCCAGGACTTGAGCTGAAGACAGATGCTTAATGCCTGAGCCACCCAAGTGCCCCAACAGATGCCATTTTATTCCATTATTAGGCCATATAATTCTTAGGGTTTTTTCAAAAAACACGAGAGATCAGATAATGATGTTTAGTTTAATTATTTAATCAGAATATTTTTAGAAGATGACATCCCTATACATGCCTTATCAACATGCTCAAGCCACAACTTTCACTTTACTTCTATTTACCTGTCTCCTGCTCTTGAGTAGAAATTAGCCAGGTCCCATCTCAAATTTCCTGCTTCACCTAGTTTCGAAAAGCTCTATCCCCTGAGTTTCATCTTGGCTTCCTCCTACTGAGAAAGATCATGAGTGTAACAGTTTCCACTGAGAACTAATTATGAAGATGGCAGTGAAATTACTATATCAACAGTCTCATTAATGCAATCACTTGAGATAAACCGGATGGAAATTAGTGAAGTCTGTTATGTAGCAGGGGACTGGCCCACCGGAAGCACAGGAGGGATTGCTGAACCCATCTGGTTCCAAAATCTGATGCTCAGTCCCGAGGAGGAGAGTAGAAAGAAGGGAGACATTGGACTTTCAGCGAGCCTTTAGCTCTTGAAAAGAGGAGAAGCTGTGGAATACTTAACAGTTTAAATGAAAGAATTAAAGCAAATGCATGGACAAAGCTCAAAACCATTGTGGAAAGAAGAAAGCTAGTTGAGGAATAATGTAAAAGATTTTCAAATCTACCAAGCAATGCTTTATGATACTTACGTGTATGTACCCAAGTAAGAAAACTATCAAATACACACAGAAATGACACATTCTGAGTTCAAGACAATAGTTAATTCTGGGAGGAAAGAAGGATGATGAGATCTAGGTAGTATTATCATGCTTTAATTAAAAATATCAAGGCCCTTGGTTGGCTCAGTCAGTTAAGTGGCTGCCTTTGGCTCAGGTCATGATTCAAGATCCTGGGATCGAGCCCCATATCAGGCTTGCTGCTCTGTGGAGACACTTCTTCTCCCTTTGACTCTACCTGCCACTCTGTCTACTTGCTCTCTCTCTCTGTCAAATAAATAAATAAAATCTTTAAAAAGTATCAAAGGTTTGAAGCAAATTGAAGAAAAATGCATGAGGACAGAAGCTCTGCCACTCCATGGACATGGTCAAGGAGACACAGGGAAAAGTGAATGGAATTGGATGGAGTGGGCAGTGGTGGTGGTGGTGGTGGGCATAAATCTGAGTCTTTTCTCTGTTATGGTGAGATTGTGAGACCTCAGATGAATTTCTTCAATGAATTTCTTTGAGCCTTCTTTTTGTAGAATGGAGAAAATCATACTTAGCCATAACTTCTTTGAAGTGTTTCTGTGAGCATCCTTTACTCAATGTATAGGAATACATCCTGAAGAATGTTGCAAATTCTCCAAATGAGGGATTTTTAGCAACCAGTTAGAGCTTTAGAGTATATTACAGTTAAACCAGGAAAAGACTGAGGTTAGCAACTGGTCTATTTATCAGTAATACAAGGTTTAGACATAGGAAACAGTGTACTTCAAAAAATGTGGGGGAAAACCTAACAATCGTTGAGGAAAAATAACCCTAAAACTTCACCCTATGTTCCACATTCCCACCCACTTGCCATCTTTATGGTTTTCCCATCTCTATCCACATTAGTGCTCATTGGAACCGTCCAGAAGGTGTGTATATGCTCACTGTTGTGTATATGTTCACATATACATACATATATATGCTTGGGCATACCCTTGGCTAAAAGGGCAGAAGGCGGGTGGGAAAGAACATCTGACATTACCTTGAAGTGAAATGACCTGATATTACCTGCAGCTAATTACCTGCTCTTGCTCAAGAGTATGAATACTTGTACAAGCTTCACTTGGATGCGTAAGGAATAGGGCTCTCTGTCCAAGCTTTCCCACTAGGGTAGCTTACCGGAGGCTCACAGTGTACACAGTTATACTTCAGTGATTTTCACCAGTCTTTCCTTGAAAGATGGCCACTTCAGTGATATACTTGTCACCAAGGATTTTGATTAAAGATTTTGGGCTAAGAGAACTTCTGACAGTGGTTGTTTTCCCTATTAGTTTTTGTGTGTTTTTTTTTGCATTTGTCTCCACGTGTCTGTCTCTGGCTGGCTTTTACTGTACTGTTTATTTCCTTCTAAGTCTTACCTGTCATTCATTCTCCCGGCCCCTTATTTCTCCTCCAAGCCCTTCGCTGCTGCTATGCATACTGTACCTTACTTTCTTGGATGTCTTTTCTCTTTTCTCTGTCTTTTTTTTTTCCTTGTGTTGGTGGCTCTTTCTCCCTTTTGTTTTCTTATTTTGTGTTTTTCTGAATGTCATCTGATGCCAATTGTTTGGGGACCCCAGACTACTCTTTAGGCTTGATGGCTTGGAAGTCTTTCTCTGTTGAAATGTTACTCATATTCAAACCAATTAATACTGTTTCCCTATTGTTCTGCAGGAACACATTTTGTCTTGAGCGTGCCAGGAAAAAGCAAATATGAGTCACCATTCATTTTCTTCTGAATGCACCATGGTTCTCCTAACTTTTACAAGACACCAAGAATGAGAGAAGTCTGTTGTACTGAGTATCTTTCCCCTTGAGATTATGCTGAGCTACGGCTGAGGAAGTTACTTTCAGGGAAGCAGATCCCAAGAAGGAGTTACTGGGTGAGCGATATGACCTTTCCATTCAGACATGATTATATTTTTGGGAACTCAGAGAGCCGTTCAGCAGAGAGAAAAATCCTCATTTCAGCATGAGCATGTCCCTGCAGATGGTATCAGGAAGGAAAAGAAGGAACAACAGAAAAAAAATGGTTTAATTTTTCCTGAGGTCCTGTGTGGTAACTTGTTCAGCCTTTACTTATTACACTGGAATTGTGAAGTGAAGATTGAATTTTCTTGGGCTCCTGGAACGATTTAGCAAGCCACCCTCCACCCCCCCCCCCCCCCGAACTGACAAAAGCATGGGCCAAGGCACTGAAGAATGAAACAGGTACCTTAAGGCAGCTTTCAACGAGTGGAGTGTGGAATTCAAGGCAGCAAGAAGAGCCTCTGCTTCTCAACTGGGTCTTAGATTTTTTTTTTTGGTCAATCTTGGCTCAAGGCATAGAAGCTTCAGCTGCCAATTCATACACAGATGTCTCTCTAGGTTTTTAACATCAGAGTTGCATCTAAGACGGTGGTAAAACATTATTCTGATCAGTTCACACCCATACACATACACACAGTATGGATCATGTAGCCATGAGGAGAGATGCAGCCTTACACACATACCCTGAGTAGAGTGTAGACAGATTTACCCTCTCTTTGGAAGTGGCCTTGCCCTCAGGCCATGTCCTACGGACTTTGATTTGGTGCTTGCTGCTTCTTGCCAATATGCCTAATGAGGTCAAATAGCTATATTGTGCCTCTATATCCTTACAGCCCCGTTGTATAGCTTCCGACCCATTCTCCTAGTTTCTTCATTGCTCTTTTCTGCTGCTCTTGTCCCACTTAAAAAAAAAAAAAATGAACCTGACTCTTCCCATTCAATGAAAGAGCAACTTTATTGTTTCAAACACAGAGATATGCATACAGAATAATACAATGAAAACCCACATACTCATTATCGAGCTTCATTAAATCTCTATATGAAGCTATATTTGCAGGAGAATTCTTTACAAGAAATTGCATGTTCTAGATATAATGGAGGCCTCCTGTATACCCTTCTCAGATCTTTTCCTGTCCCTCCCTCTCTCCCCAGAGGGAATCATACTCATGAATTCAGCCTTTATCATCTGCATCTATGTTTTTATATTTTTGCCACATATGCTATGTTCCCATAAACATTGTAATGCATTGTTTTTCCTGTTGTAAAAGTTTATACAAATGATATCTTGTTGGAAATGTCACACACTATCTTGTTCTTTTGCTTAAAGTCATTTCTGGGATGTATTCAGAGTTGATAAATGTAACTCTAGTGCTTTCATTTTTAAATGCCAGATGGTGTTGCAATATCTGAATGTAACGTAATTTACCCATTCATTCTTCTGTGGGTGGCCATTAGGTTATTTCCATTTTTTTGGACTATTTCATACAATCGACATTCTTATACATGTTCTTTTGTGCATATATGTTAGAGTTTCTTTAGGGCATTTATAGAATTCTTTACAAGAAATTGCATGTTCTTATAAGAATTCATTTTTAAACTTGCAGATCAAAGAGTATGCACATTTTCAGCTGGGCTAGATAATGTCAGATAGCTCCCCGAAGTCATAACAATTTATACTCCTCTGTGTAGTGTATTGTGTTTCTTGGCTTTCTTTTTCTTTACTAACCACTTCATCCTCAGATTTTACATGTTTTGCCAATCTGATGGGTGGAGGACATTTCACTGTTGTTTTATTTTGTATTTTCCTCATTGTTAGAGTTGTTATATATCTTTTTGTGTGTCTGTTGCTACTGGGATTTCCTCTACTGAGATCTGCCCATCATACTCTGCCTGTTTTTCCTATTGGATTTGATTAGCACCTTCCCTCTGAGAAAGAGAAATATAGCCCCTGACATCCAGGCGCCGGTCTAGTACTATTAGCGAGGCCTGGGTATTCTCTTGTTGATTATACTGATTTCACACAATACCACTCTAGGACCATGATGGGTCAAGAGCACTCTGTATTCATGTCTGAACACAGACAATGCATCAACATTGTTCAAGCCACAAAAATACAATCCCCAACCCCCATGCCCAGTGGTAGGCAGAAATCTAAGTCCCCTCACTCAGGGGCAGAATTCCCAGCCCCTGGTGTACACACACTTCCCTGTAGTTATCAACAAACACTAACCTAGGTATTGTAAAGGGATTTTATAGATGTGATAAAAGGCCCAATTCAGGGACATTGTGGTGGCTCAGTTGGGTAAACATCTGCCTTTGGCTCAGGTCATGATCCCAGGGTCCTGGGATCAAGTTCCTCATTGGGCTCCTTGCTCAGCGAGGAGTCTGCTTCTCTCTCTGTCTGCTGCTCCCCTGCTTGTGCTTGCTTGCTCTCTCTCTCTCTGACAAATAAATAAATAAAATCTTAAAATAATTAATAAAGTCCTGAATCAGTGACCTTAAAAAGGAGGCTATTTGTGTCCCAAATGAATCCTATGAAACTTTTATTTATTTATTATAAAAATTTTTTAAAAAGATTTTATTTATTTGACAGAAGAAGACTCCCTGATGAGTAGAAACCCCCAATGA
The DNA here is from genome assembly GCF_030435805.1 of Mustela lutreola. Classification (NCBI taxonomy): domain Eukaryota; kingdom Metazoa; phylum Chordata; class Mammalia; order Carnivora; family Mustelidae; genus Mustela; species Mustela lutreola. Next base: position 151,485,296 of record NC_081290.1, on the reverse strand, counting down.
GGGCTCAATCCCAGGATCCTGGGATCATGACCCAAGCCAAAGACAGATGCTTAACTGAGTGAGCCATCCAGGCACCCTCTCTGAAACTTTTAAAAGCAGAGGGTTTTCTCTGGCTGACTATAGAAGAGAAAGCCAGGCACACACTGGCCTAGAAGAAAGCAAACATCCATGCTTATAAGTGCACACGGCAGGATGCAAGGAGCTTCAGGGTCTGAAAGCCATCCCTGCCAGCAGCTAGAGGGAAAAATGGAACCCGAGTTCTTTAGCTGCAAGACAATGGATTCTGCCAATAGCCAGTGAGCTGCAAGGAAGAGCGTGAGCCTTCAAAGAGGATGAAAGCCCTTATATGCTGAGACCCTGCACCATCACATCTGTGTTCTCACCTCAGAAACTGATCATACACATGGGCTGTTCTATGCCACTAAGTTTGTGGTCATTTGTTTCAAAGCAACAGAAGACCAGTGCTCCCATCTCCCAGCTGCTGGGAATGCCTGCTGCATCCTTGCCACTGATGGCTTCAGTCTCAGTCTGTCTTCCTTCTCTTACATAAGATTTATTAAAATACCCAGTCATAGAACTACCTCTGCTTCCTGACAGCATTTGGTCTAGAGCAAAACTCTGCTTACTTACACCTATCCCGAATCACCCAAGACAAACCCCCACCCTGTAATTAGCCTTTTCTTCCACTCTTTCACCGAGATGCCCCACTGTTCCCCATGATGTCTGTTTCCCTTTGCTGTGAGGTGTGATAAACCCAACTTGTTCAATGACAGGTGTGTTCCTGCTGTCTTTGGCTGGAGAACACTGACACCCTGAATAGGGTAGGCACCAGAGCTTCTTCTTCTTCTTTTTTTTTTTTTTTTTTTTAAAGATTATTTATTTATTTATTTGACAGAGAGATTACATGTAGGCAGAGAGGCAGGCAGAGAGAGAGAGGAGGAAGCAGGCTCCCCGCCGAGCAGAGAACCCGATGCGGGACTCGATCCCAGGACTCTGGGATCATGACCCGAGCCGAAGGCAGCGGCCTAAACCACTGAGCCACCCAGGCACCCGGCACCAGAGCTTCTGAAGCAGCTTGGGTACTCACTAGCTATATGGCCTTGCTGAGTCCCTCTTTTGGGGGAATCTTAGTTTTTTTCTGCTGTAGAACGAGAAGGTGGTTCTAGTTGATCTGGAGAGAAATGTAGTAGAGTGGAAAGACCTTGGGACTTTGATGGCTCTATGTTTAATCTCTATTCTGCTTTTATTAGCTATGTGGCTTGGGCTACACATTCATCTTTCCGAGCCTCAGTTTCTTCATCTCTAAATTGGGATCAACAAACCAAACAGGTATAGTATGAGGATAAATTAAAAGCAAGTTTCCTGGATTATGCAGATGATGGCTATACTCAATTTTAAATGCACACAAACTTTATAGCAATAAAAAGTATTTTGACAATAGAGTATTCTGATGTTAACTAATGCTTGTTTTGATTACCTTAAGGTTACCGTTCTAAATGCCTCACACCAGCAAGATGTTAACAAAGGTGTGGGACAAGCGGCGATATATATATTTCTTGACACCTAAAAGAGGAATACATATCTTTCTATCAGGACAACCTAGAAGATTCCCAGTGAATTTCCTTTTGCTTCTCTTTTCCAAAGGACTCAGTTCTTATGTTTTATGATTATATGCTATCACTTTTGTGGGTATGTATTAAAGCTGTGGTTCTTTTTTTTTTTTATCACTAATGCCACTCACATACATGTAAGGAATCTTACCAGGCTTTGACTCTGTGGGTTGTGGGGTCTCATTAATCCTACATGTGCCATACTCCTTCAGGAGTTCCTTTCTCTTTTTCTTCCTGGGGACTCCCAAATAGTGTCTTGGGGCTCTCACTTCCCATTCTTTCTGGGTTGTGGCTCACTGAACTGCAGCTTCAGGCTCAGGCTTGGCCCCTGCTCCCTGGAGCTCTGCTTGAGCTGTCTGCTCCCTCCATCATTTTCAGATCAAGGCCATGTTCTTGTTAGGCTTCAGTTTTGCAAAGGTTTTGCATTTGTCTGCGAGGTAAGACTAACATATGGGTCTCACAGCAATGATGCTGGGGTCCCAAGGGATGACAGAGTCCTTTCTCTCAGGAGATGCACTGAGATGCATCTTGCCACCAAGATGTCAGGGTTCAGATGGATTTGAGGAAAAGCCACCACTGCTCCTATCCACCTCTCAGGTCTGTACCGTATCAAGTGTAGCTTATCTTGTCCAACCTTGTTTAGAGGTCTCCAGAGAAATAGAACCACCACGACAATATCTTGTTATAATAAGAAAATGGCTCATGTGATTGTGCAAACTCAGAAGCCCCATGATCTGCAGTCAGCAAGCTGGAGACCCAGGAGAGCTGACAGGACTGTGAGTACGAAGGACCCGGAAGGCTGAGGGTGTAAGTCTTAGTCTGAAGGCTGATGTCCCAGCTCAGCAGTTGGGCTAAGGTTGCAAATTGTCCCTTCCTCTGCTTTTTGTTCCATTCAGTCCTCCAACAGATGGGATGAGGCAGACCCACGCTGGGGAGGGCAATCTGTTGTACTCAGTCTATTGATTCGAATGGTGATTTCATCCAGAAAAACCCACACAGACACACCTAGAAATGCTGTTTAACCAAATATCTGGTCACCCTGTGACCCAGTCAAGGTGATACATAAAACCCCCCCCAAACCTCTTCTTTCAAGATGACATCTGTGTGTGCCCTTGAAATCTCTCCCTCCCGCAACATCATCATCTGCTAAGCTATCCCAGTTCTCTGGACACATTTGAGTATCTCCGAATCTAAATAATCAACAATTCATTATTTTGACACATGTTTAGGGAACACCCCTATGTATCAGGCATTACTCGATGTGCTGGGGATCCAAGAGGAACAGGAGAGGTAACTTGGCTGTTGTCAGGTAGCCTGCATAGTGACAGAGAGAACCAATAATCAAGAACAAGAATAAATCTACAAGGTAGTTACTAAGTTTGATCAATGCCAAGAAGGAAATAAATAGAGAGGGTAAGGTATAGGGGATGAGACACATGCTTAGACTGGCGAGGTGTCTTCATTTGCTTGGGCTCCTGTAACAAAAACCATACACTCAGTGGCTTAAACAAAAACACTTATTTCTCACAGTTCTGGAGGCTGGAGATTTGAGATCAGGGTGCTAGCGTGATTGGGGTCTGGTGAGGTCCCTCTTCCTGGCTTGCAGAGATGTCTTCTTGCTGTATTCTCACACAGGAAGAGAGAAAAAGAGCTCTGGTTTCTTCATTGTCTTATAAATACACTAATCCCATCACGGGAGCTTCACCTGCACGACCTCATCCAAATTGTAATCCAAAGGCCCTACCACCAAACCCAATAATACTGGGACTTAGGGCTTCAATATATGAATTTTGGGGGGCACACTTATTCAGTCCACAGCAGCAGGTAAGACTTTCCTGGGGAGGAGTCAGAGGGAGGCAGATGTAGAACAAACATGGGATCCCCATTTGCAGAGTCAAGGAGGAACTGCTGATCATACCAAGTCCTAAAGGCCTTGGTCAAGGCATTTGGTTTCATTCTAGTTATTAATCTGAGGCAAATGAGTTATGTGAACTTTGACATAGTTGGAATAAAGGCTAGGCTGATGTAACAAAGCAGTCCAAGGACATTTAGTAGCTTCAAAAACACAGAAATTTTTTCTTCTCTCGTATTAAGGTCCAAGGTAGGTAGGTGGCCTCTGTACCATGACTTCACTCAGGAGCCCTGGCTAGTAGGTGCCATTCTCAAAAAGTGATATGGAAGTTGCGCACATCACTTTCAACTGCAGCCCATGGGCCAGAACGAGTACCATGGGCATACCTGACAGTAACAGAAACTGGTAGATGGTATCTCTAGCTGTCCAGCCATGTGTCTTGGAAAGGTGGGAGAAAAATAACTGTGGGGACAACTGGCCTAGTGGAATCTGTCACATCTCATTTAGTGATGCTAGAGGAGAGTATATCGCTATGAAGTTTTACATGAGTTCTCAGTTAATCGATTAATTTTTTTGTTTGCTCCAGGAGTCATCTGTGAAAGGAAGATGTATTCTATTCTTGGAGTGAAGCCTTGGGGTAAGATTCAAGGCTGTTGACGGGGAGGGGGTTTATCAGGAGACGGAAGCTCAGAACGCTACCCGGGGCTGTAAGTTAATTGAGCGGAAACAATGATTTAGTCAATTGTCATTCGAGTCAGACCATATGTCTGACACACTGTATCATCAGAGCCAAGGCATTTTGGGGGAAAATGATTATTCCCATTCATTATATGCAAAGATTTTCGACATTTCAAAATCACCGGGTTACGGAGTTGCTGAGGCAGAACCTGCAAAAGATAGAGTAATAATTGAAAGCTACTTACGTGATATATTTTAAATGAGCTCAACCTTCTACTTCTAGGCATGTTAAGAAATCTCAAATATTGTTTTCGGCCAGAGCTAAATTTAGAGCCCCTAAGATAGATGGTTCTGTCATGCTCTCGCTCAGGTAATGTTAATGGTTTCTATTGTTTAATAAGTGCTACCACCAAGAGCCAACTGCAGGCATGAGGCTGACAGGCCCTTGTAATCATTTTTCTGAAAGCTCACAATAACCCTGGATAAGGTTCCTGATTTAGTAAATGGAATACAAGATACCTAGTTAAATTTGACTTTCAGATACATAATAAATAATTTTTCATAGTAAAAGTATGTCCCCAATATTGCACAGAGCTTACTGATACTAAAAAAAAAAATGTTATTTATCTGAAAGTCAAATTAACTAGGCATCTTGCATTTGATCTGGCAACCTCACCTGAAAAGGGGCCCTTATTTTTCACGTGAGGAAATGGGAGATTCAGGGAGGCTTATGTGACCTCCTTGGGTCATGTAGCCAGTAAGGATGAGTACAGAATTTAAACACAGTCTTTTGGATATTTAAGTTCATGATCTTGCCAGCACATTCTGTTACTATCCTTTAGACTGCTCCTTGAATGCGCTTGACCTGTCCTTCCAGTCCTAGCTCACCTGTCCTGTACTCAGCTCCAACAGGACTCTGCTGGCTGCCAGGGCTTCCCTGTCCTCAAGAAGCTCCCCTCTATGGGAGGCCAGACAGGATCCAACTTCTTACAATACAAAGTGATAAGGAGATGCCGGGATGTCTCAGTTAGTTAAGCATCTGCCTTCAACTCCGGTCATTATCCCAGGGTCCTGGGATTGAGTCCCACATGGGGGGTGGGGGGTGTCCTTGCTCAGTGGGGAGCCTACTTCTTCCTCTGCCTGTCGCTTCCCCTGCTTGTTCTCTCAAATAAATAAAATCTTAAATAAATGTCTTTATTTATAATATATAATATGTTATATTATATAGTTATTTATATATTTTTAATTATTTATATTTTATTATATATAACATATAATAAAATATATGTTTTAATTATTTATAAATAAATAATTATTTATATATTAATATATTATATATAACTATATATAGTTGTATATATAGTTATATAATAACTATAATATATAAATAAAATCTTTAAAAAATGATAAGTGAGGGAGATCAAAGAAATAATTTTTTCTGTCCAATAAAATACCATGGATTGGGAGGCTTAAACAATGGAAATTTATTTTCTCTCTGTTTTGGACGTTGGGAAGTTCAAGATCAAGTTGCTGGCAAGGTAAAGATCATTCTGAGATCTCTTCTCTTGGCTACCTCCTCTCTACATTACTCATATGACCAATTCTTTGTGCACATTCAGAGAGAGAGAGAGGAGAGAGCGAGCGAGCTTTGGTGTCTCTTCCTATGAGGACACAAATTCAGATTAGGGCTTCATCTTTATGACTTCATTTAACCTCAACTACTTCGTTAGAGGCCTCCACTCTAAATACAGCTACACTGGTGATTAGGGCTTTAACATACAAATTTTGGGAGGATGCAAACATTTAGTCTGTATCAGAGGGATAGTGAGGCAGGTGACATTTAAGCTAGGTTTAGAAAAGAAAGCAGGCATCAGCAAAGGAGGAAGAGAAAGTGTTATAGGTGGAGAAGACAAAACTATGTTCTGTCTTGGAGGAACAGTGAGCAGTCTCCTGGCTCTGCAGAGTGACTCTGAAGATTTTGTGGACCAGAACATCACCTGGGAGACTTGTTTTTAGTTCTGCATCAGTAGATGGGCTCAGGAGTCTACCTTGACCAGCACTCAGGTGATCCTGATACAGATGGTCTACCAGCCAACACGGAGAAACTTGGTTCCAGAAAGTACCTGGAAATTAAGCTGAAAGGGAAGACTGCATCAGGTAGTAAAGAATTTTAATTCTAGATCAAGAAATTAAGTCTTACTTTAATAAAAACGTTATACCCTCCTAAGGACAAAGATCAGGATGAAGCCTCCCCAAATAATAATGGTATTTCTTGAAGTCTGAATTTGAAAAGGTTTCAAATAATAAGACTATAGCCATTTTGATAATTCATCTGGATGGGATGTGATGGAAGATTTTCACCCATAAATCTGGGACTGAACTTAACCCCAAGTATCAGCTGGAGACAGGGAAGCTGGCCAGCTGGGCATGTGGGTTGACTGACTTTTAGATACTTCACTTCTGTTGTCAGAGGACTGGACCAAACATATTTTTCTTTCTTGTAGAATTTTCAGCTGATTGAGCCAGAAAACTGGTGAACAATTCTTTCAGGCTGAAGAAACAATATATCTGCCTTAATATTATTTTGAGAAAGAGCATCCAGTGGATTAAACATAAATGATACTATAATTTCTCTTTTCTGATTTACTCATTTGAATAAGCATATATCTCTTTAAGTAAATTAGAAAAACACTGAAAAGTAGAACAAAAATGTCACTCCTATTATTACTATCTAAATAAAATCCATTACTTTTTGGTTTTAAAATGGTAAATGTTTATATTTTAAATAATCTATTATTTGATGTTGCTTCCTGTTTGGACTGGCTTAGTATGCAAATGTCCCCAGCTTATCTTAACAAACATGCCTTTTTTTTTTTTAATCAGACCTGAATCGTTGACCTAGTTTAAATTATATTCAATTTGAATGCCTGCCATGTGCATGGTATTAAGTTAGATCCTATGATGGTTACAAAGATTAATAAGACACAGCACTTGACTTAAGCAGGTTATAAACTAGTGAAACAGCCAGACCCATGTAGAACATGGTGGAAGGATAATATGGGGGTAAACAAAGAAACATGCTGATTCCAGTTGATACATTTATGTGTAGGGTGGGAGTTAAGTACATGAACAGAATTGTATTTTTGTTTTGTCTTCTGTTTGTTTTTGTTTTAAAGTAGGCTCCATGTCCAGCATGGAGCCCAATGAGGAGCTTGAACTCATGACCCCAAGATCAAGACCCAAGCTGAGATCAAGAGTTGGACACTCAACTGACTGAGCCACCCAGGTGCCCCAGGAAAGAGGTTTTTGAGAAGTGGCATTGAGCTGGAACTGAAAGGGTGCCTTGGCCTTCAACTGTAATCAGAAGAAAGGAAATCAAATATGTGAAAATACTAGTACTGGTCTTGGCAAGGTGGCTGTCATACTTGAGTAAGCAATGAAGAAGACAATAGGTCCATCTGAATTCCAAGTGGCTCCTCACTACAGGAAAAGAAGAGTCAATGAAGAAGAGGTTATGTTTCCTATGGGGCTTTGGGAAGCAGTGAGCATCTCTAGACACACGGATGGTGGCCAGAGATGTAGGAAGAGTGAGGTGGTAGGCAGGTAGAGAATGGTATGTATGCGTGCATGTGTACATATGTGTGCATGTGTGTGCATGTGTGAATGCGTATGAGCAGAAAGAAGGAGGGAGAGAGATTGATTTTTGGAAGTTGTTATTGTGAAAAACATTTGATAAAGAGAAACTCCAAAGAGAGTTCTAGGAAGCTTTCTGTATGACATACCTTATAAAGATATGTCTCACCTATAAGATTATTCTTTAAGAATTTGGTGTCAGATACTTGCTGTTTTTGGATGAGTTGACATGCAGAGTCAGATGGCCCATTGTAGTCTGATTTCCTGTATGCTTTCTAAGATTGGGCCCTGAACACTTCCTCTTTTAAAAGAAGATTTATTTATTAGAGAGAGGGTGTGAGAGAAGACAAGAGCATGAGGAATTGGTGGGGAACAGAGGGAGTGGGAGAAAATCTAAAAGCAGACTCTCAGCTGAGCTGGAGCCTGTCATAGGGCTCATTTCAAGGACCCTCAGATCATGACCTGAGCTTAAATCAAGAGTCAGTTGATTAACCACTGAGCCATCCAGACGTTCTGGGCCCTTAAAACTTTCAGTTAACTGAGATGTATTCATTTTCTTGTTCTCTCATGCTGGGTCAGGTATCTATTGCTGCAGCCGAGCACCCCAGGTCTCTGTGGGTAAAAACAACTATTTTGTTGCTTATGAATCTGTGGGCAGGAATTTGGGCAGAGCTCAGTGAGAACAGCTCATCCATTTCATGTGATGTCCTTTGGAATCCCATATACCTCCCTCACATGGATGGAGCATCCGTGTGTCTCTCAGCTGGGGGATCTGGGGTCTCTTTCACATGACCTCCCTCTCTCTACAATCTCTTGTCCTTAGGGGTCTCTTGCTCTATGTGTCCTCTTTCTCCGGCAGGAGAGCCCAGACTTCTTACATGGTGGTTGTGTAAAAAGAAAGAGAAAGTGGAAGCTGCAGGCATCTTAAGATCTAGAACCCCTCCAGTGTCCCTTCTATCACATTCAGTGGACCAAAACACATAGCAAGACCATCCCAGATTCAAAGGGTGAAGAAATACACACCACCTCGTGGTGGGACATGCTGACAAATGCTGTGGCCATGATTTTGAATCTACCAAACTTCCAAACAGCATCCCCAGGGGCTTCTTTCAGCATCCCTGGCACTGCCTTCCCAGGAAAAGTCTCCAGGCTCTAAAGTAGGCAGCCTCCACCTGGGAAGTTTCCTCGACAACAAGCCTATGCCCTCTGCAGATGGGGCAGGACCCAAAGTAGAGACTCTGTGTGTTGTATCTTCATGGGTCTCCTTTCCCTTCCAGGGGAGATCTCAGTTTCCTGGAGAATGAGGATATCCACTGGGGCATGATTAAACACCAAATTCCTTCCAGTCTAGGATTTCATTAAGTTTCTTAGACTTTTTCACTCTACTAAGTTTGCATAATGAATGTTATGTGTGCATGTCCATCCAAAAAAATCTCAACATGTGTAGGGCATTTCTCTTTGGTCATGCTGAGTTACTGCTTGTTACTCCAGGTTCTCTCCGAAGGCCACCATGACTCATGCTGACAGGGTCTCCTCTCCACTGGATCTGACACTTTCCATTTGGCCTTCCTCTTGAGGGACACATTTGCCTTAGTTCTAGAGTGATTGTTTAATCCACACTGTGCCTGAGCCATTATAGGCACCATTTGGAACACTGAACTCACCTCAAAACAGGATCACACTTTGTTGCATTTCCTAAGTCAGCTCTCATTCCACAAAACATGAGTAAATAATGTTAGTTTTCCTCAAATTGTCCTGGAGAGATGGAGGAGATGGTTATAACATTTGCCAAATGATGAACTTTAACTTAAAAAAATCTCACTTAGTTACTTCTTTCCACCCTCCCACCCCCAGCTGTTGGTTCTTCTTAAACTACCAAGCTATCCATCTCCACCTGTCCCTTTCCTTCTGAGCTCTGTCACCCCAGCTCCTCCTACACTGGGTCTTCCTGGGGCTTCTCTCAGGTTCTCCTTTTCTCAAGCAAAACACCTCTGTTTCTCCAGGCTGCATCCTGGCACCATCATCCCATGTAAATTGGTGAGGGACTGTAGATATGAAACAACTCTTCCCCATGTCAAATAAGTTTTTTCCTCCATGTCATTCTCACACATATCCTATGAATTTCCTATTGCTCCTGTCACATGTTGCCATAAATATATTGGCTTAAAGTAAGACAGCTTTATTCTCTTACTGTTCTCTATGTCAGCAATCTGAAATGGGCCTCCCTGAGCTAAAACCAAGAAAGGCTGCCTTGTTTCTGGAGGCTCTAGGGGAGAATCTGTTTCCTTCCTTTTCCAGAGTCTAGAGACTAGCAGCATTCTTTGGCTCCTTTATCTTGAAAGTGTAACATCTCCAAGTCTCCCTCTGACCCTGATGTTCTTGTTTCACTCTTACATGGACTCTTGTGATTCCATTAGGTACACAGGGATGATCCCAAACAGTCTCCTTATCTCAACACCCTTAATCTCATGACATCTGCAAAAGTCTGTTTTTCTATGTGACACAACATAGTCCCAGGTTCTGGAGGTTAGGATGTGGACATCTTTTGGGAGCATTATTCTGTCTATCACAGACATGTTATACATTCACTAAGATATGCATAAAAGATTTTTGAAAATGCATCAGAAGGGTACTACTACCAGTAGTTAGCTGCTGGGCTGGCAACTGAGAAGGGAGGGAGACTTTTACTTATTTTGTACATTTCTATAATGTTTGAACTTTTCCCAGGTGCTTGTTTTATAGGCATATATGTGTGTAATATATATAATGTACTATATATTATATGTGTTTATACATGTGTCATCCATAATATAGATAATATATGCCATTGTACATATGATCTATTCTAAGTATGTATATAAGATATATTACGCATATATATTTGTTTCTTAGGGTTGCCTCCAAAGTACCACAAATTGGGTGACTTGAAACAACAAAAATGTATTTTCTCACAGGTCGGGAGGCTGGTGGTCTGAAATCAAGGTGTCAGTGAGGCTGCGCTCTCTCTGAAAACTGTAAAACCTCTTCTGGTTTCTTGTCATTTCCTGCAAGCCCTTGCTTTCCTTAGCTTGTAGATACATCAGCCACTCTCTGTGTCTATCATCACATGGCTCTCTGTTCCTTGTGTGTCCCTTCATGTCGTCTTCCTTCTGTGAGTGCTTGCGTTCAGCATTCCTCTATTTCGAGAGGACACCTGTCCCCTGGATAAGAGGCCCATGCTACTCCAGTATCCAGTAAGTACCTTATCTTAATTCACAAGTACAATGACACTCTTTCCAAATAAGATAATGTTGTGAGGTACTGGGGGGTTAGGACTTCCATGTATCTTTTTTGGGGGATACAATTTAACCCCTAGCTGTGGTTACACATTATGTAACCACATGTAGTATTATTTATATTTAATGCAAGCCTTATATATTCTTGTGTTATAAATACATATACAATGCTACTTATGTATACATGCATATACCTATATATGAAATAAATTTCATGGTGTATTTGGGAAATGAGAACAGTAGTCACAAGCACACAATGTATATAGTAGGAGGAGAAATCTGAAAGCCAAAGTTACAGAGGGGTCTTCAAGTCTCTCTGGATTTCTATTCCATAACTAGAAGAAAGGCCTTGATTATTGTTCACCTTAAATAGAAGAGATTGTCAAAGTTCCACTTGTAATTTGTCAGTATACCTTCTAAATAATATATTTTGCAAGGTTTATGCTTTCTGCTTCTAGAAATAATACGTATTATTGAAAAAAAAAGAAAATTCAGAAAATCATGTAGTAGAAGGAAATAACCCATAATCTTACTACCTTGAGATGACCACTCCTAATGTTATATAATAAAATGTTAATGATGAAATGTTTGAAAATACAAAATAATTGTCAATATATATGGGTTATGACACATGATAATAAGATGAACATTTGTGAGCCCACCATCCAGCTTAACAACTAAAAGAACATTATCAACAGTCCTCAAGGGCCTGGAAACTTCTGGTGGCTTCTCGCCACACCCAGCTGCCACCCAGCTCACCACACACCAGCTTCTCTGCACACCGCTGCCCCAAGACACAGCTGTGAACATATTTATGTAGTCTAAACACAATTTTGTTTAGTTTATGTTTAGATTTGGTTGCTTTGAGCTGCATGACTAATGTGCCATACGTGGGCTGGCCCTTTGCTCCAGAAGCAGACATTATCTTTATTACACTGGACAGGAAGCAGAACTGACTAGATCTGGAGGGAGGCACTCCCAGATCTTCCAAGGCTGTTCACTAGGCAAATATCCTTGAAAAAATATTCGAGCACCAAGAGCCATCATCGTCTTTCCCACAAGACACACAGGACTGTGGAAACCCACAGATAAGTGTCTTTCCTTTTTTTTTTTCCCTACCTTTTAAAAAATTATTAACATATAATGTATTATTTGTCTCCAGGGTACAGGTGATAAGTGTCTTTCAACAGAACTTTACCAGCAGACAAGACAGGAGGCAAGGTGTCTGTGCTCAGGGAGTGGACGTTTTAGTACAGAAACAGGTCACAAGTACACACATGAAACAGGTTGTCTTTAGTGCTTTTAAGGTGATAAACAGGCTGTGGAGATAGAGACGAACACAAGGAATGGTGTGCTTAGATGGCAACATCAGGCAGGCTTCTCTCAGGAGGCTACGTCAAGGCTGAGAGGCGGAGCATACCAGTTGCAGGAAGCATGTTTTGGGCAGAGGGAACAGCCTCCTGTTCCAGAGTTCCTCCATTCCTCTGAGTCCTCAGTGGGGACTCAGAGGCAGAAAGGAGCTTGGTTATGGCCACCAGAGAGGCCAGTGTACGTGGTGGACTGTGAGCTGGGGAAGAAGGGGCAGAAGGCCTTGGAGCCATGGAAGGAAGTTTGGATTTTAAGAGCACACAGAAGGGTTTTGAACAGAGGTGTGAGTGGGTCTAATTTGCATCTTTACCGGGCTCACTTGGCTACTGTCACAGAAGGGCTTAGGAGGGACTTCTTGGAACATTGACAGGTTCTTATCATTTCTGATTGAATTTTTAACTTATTAGCCCCATCTGACATCAAATGGGCTTTGACTTACATATTCCCAGAATTAAAACTGACTTTTTAAATTTCATCACTGACATTTTCTGCTGCTACTGATATAAGTACATCACTTTGACTTATTTCTCATTTATACTCAGACATTTTTGTGTACTCGTTCGGGTTAGTCCAGCAAGGCTCATGAATCCCAGTGCAACGTCCTTCAGGAAGGAAGAAAAAGGAAATACCAGATGAGCAATGTAGACTTCCCGCAGCATGTGGGCCTCCAATCACAAGGAACGCTACATGACTCTCACCTTGCGAGCTGTATCAAGCAGGTACCTGTGGGGAAAATGGCCAATGATTTAGTTCTTTGAAATAGAGCATTTTCAAGTGGATATGCTTGAATCCTATGCATTTGCTCTGAGGGTTTGGTTTGAGTTTGGTCTGCAGGATTTGTGACCCTCCCAACGGTGTGGACAAGGGTGAACCAGTAGTCACCAGGGCCAGTTCTAAGCTGGGGATTTCTTTGAGGGCTCACAATGCATTCAAAATATGTACAGATTTTCACACTTTGTGCTATAAAATAGCCTTTCTTTTTTCTTTCTTGAGAGAGAGAGAGAGAGAGAGTCTGTGCACATGGGGGTGGTAGGGGCCACCAAATACCTTCTGAAGACTCTTTTTGTTTTTGGAAAAGTGGTCTATAGATAGAGTGAACTGGAGTTCTTGGCCATAGTCTTCCTCATTTGTTACAGCTTTTCTGCTTTGTCCAGGCCCCTCTTTGCACAACTTGTTCCCATCTTGGGCTCATTGGTACAAAAAGAATGTGTTAGTTAAAGTTCTCCAGAGAAACAGAAACAGAACATCTCTGTCTCTCATCTATTTACCATGTCTATCTATCTATCTAATCTATCTATCTATCTATCTATCATCTATCATCATCATCTATCTACCTACCTATCTATCAACCATCTATCTAGATTTGCTCTAAGGAATTGGCTGATGTGAGTGCGGTGGCTGGCAGGTCTAAAACCTGTGGGGTAGGCTGGCAGGCTGGAGATTCAGTAAGAGCCGATGTTGTAGTCTTGAATCTGAATTACACAGGGCAGCAGGCTGGAAACTCAGGCAGAATTTCCATGCTGCAATATTGGGAAAAATTGCTCTGGAAAACTTGTCTTTGCTCTTAACACCTTTGACTTTTGACTGATTGGATGAGACCCACCCACATTATGGAGGATAATCTGGTTTTAGTCAAAGACTACTGACTTAAATGCAATTAATTTAATAACTAGACAGAGGTGGGAAGATGGCAGAGGAGTAGGGAACCCTAGTTTTGTCTGGTTTTTGGAATTCAGCTAGATAGCTATCAAATAATTTTGAACACCTATGAACTCAACTGGAGACCTAAGAAAAGAATTGCTACAACTCTACGAATAGAAAAGCAACCACTTCTTGCAAGGTAGGAGGTGTGAAGAAGTGGATTTGAGGTGATATACCAGAAGATAAACTGTATGGGTAGGGAACTGCCTTAAGCCAGTTACCAGAGAGTGATACAGCAGCAGAACATGCAAAATTGGAATTTTTAAAAGTCTGCTCTAGTGGGGGATGTCCCTGTCTGAAAGGTGCTCAGGTGGAGAAGTAGGGTGGAACCCCAGGTGGGGTGGGGTGGTCTCAGGATCCCCTGGGTCACAAAAAGAATGGAGGTGCCTGAGTGCAGCAGAGTTCCCAAACATCAGAGTGGAGAAGCCAGCTGAAAACAGCAAGACCAGGAGTGGGCTTTCAGCTCAGGATTTCCATAAACTGTGAACCCCTTCATGATTGGGTGACTGCTCCCCAAGCAGAGGCCCAGCAAGTGGCAGAACCCTGGTGAGACCTTCTTCCCTCCCCCAGGAGGAGTGGCACGGGTGTGTACCATAAGAGTTTGTAAATTTTGGGGACTTGAAATAAGTTGCAAGCTGGAGTTAAAACACTTGGTCATAGGCAGAGTGGGGATGGAAACCATGGAGACAGGAGTGATTGACTGTCTGAGGGCACACTGAGGAGTGGGGGGTGTGAGCCTTCAACTCCAGGGCTAGAGATGGGGTGCAGCCATTTTCAAACCCCATATTGGCTCTGGATTTGCTTACACTGAGTCTGGCCCCCTGGGAAGGTTTGTGCTAGCTCACCCAGGGAAAGATAGTTGAGAATCAGTGCAGCAACAGGCCCTTTCCCCAGAAGACCAGTAGGGACTTCCAGCTAATACCACGTTTACCAAACACACAGAAATACAAACTTCAGCACTAGGAGAAAATAGTATATAGAATTTGTGTTTTCTTCCTCATGATTCTTTAGTCTTTCAGTTTAAATTTTTTTCTTTTTCAACAAATTTCTTGTTTTATAAAGTCCTTAAGTCTTTTTAAATTTTCATTTTTATATTTATATTTATGTTCTATTTCTATATATTTTACATTTTTGGCTTCCTCTCATTTTATTCAATTTTATTTTTGTAAAAGTTTTTCTTTCTTTACAATTTTGGGACCTAGTTTCTTCTAACAGACCAAAATACACCCAAGATCTAGTGCATAGCTCTGTTTTATTCACCTGTTTGATTATATTCTCTCTCTCTCTTTTTGGTTTTTGGTCTCTTGTAATTTGTTTAGTGTATATTCTTCTGAGGTTGTTGTTGCTATTTTTGTATTTTGCCCTCTGGTTCATTTCTTCATCTCTGAACAGAATGACAAGATGGAAGAACTCACTCCAAAAAAGAAAACTAGAGGCAGTATTCACTGCTAGAGACCTAATCAGTATGGATATAAGATGTCAGAACTAGAATTCAGAATAACAATTATGAAGATACTAGCCAGGCTTCAGAAAAGCATAGAAGACACTAGAGAATCCCTTTATGGAAAAATAAAAGAACTAAAATCTAATCAGGTCAAAACAAAAAAGGCTATTAATGAGATGTAATAAAAAACAGAGGCTCTAACTGCTAGGATAAATGGGACAGAAGAGAAAATTAGTGATATACATGACAAAATCACGGAAAATTAAAAAAAAAACTGAGAAAGAGGTAAACAACAACTGGATCATGAGGGGGTAGTTTGAGAGATAAATGAAACCATAAAGTGAAATAATATTAGAATAATTGGGGTCCCAGAGGAAGAGGGAGGAGAGAGAGAGAGAGAGAGAAGGGGGGCAAAAAGTATATTTGAGCAAATTAAAGCTAAGAACTTCCCTAATCTGGGGAAGGAAATAGACATTCATGTCTAGGAGTCACAGAGAACTCCCCCCTCAAAATCAATAAAAAGAGGTCAACACCTTGACATATAATAATGAAACTTGCAAATTTCAGAGACAAAGAGAAAATTCTGAAAGCATCTTGGGACAAGAGATCCTTAACCTACAAGGGTAGAAGCATAAACCTAGTGGCAGACCTATCCACAGATACCTGATAGGCCAGAAAGGACAGGCAACATATATTCAAGGTGCTAAATGAGAAAAATATGCAGCCAAGAATACTTTATCCAGCAAGGCTGTCATTCAGAATAGAAGGAGAAATAAAGAGCTTCCAGGACAAAAAGAAACTAAAAGAGTTTGTGATCAATGCCAGCCCTGCAAAAAATATTAAAGGGGCTCCTTTAAGTGAAGAGAGAGCTCAAAAGTAACATAGACCAGAGAGGAACAGAGACAGTACAGAGAAACAGTGTGACTCTAAAGGTAATACGATGGCACTAAAGTCATATCTTTCAATAGTTACTCTGAATGTAAATGGGCTAAATGCTCTAATAAAAAGACACAGGGTACCAGATTAGATAAAAAAGCAAGACCCATCAATATGTTGTCTGCAAGAGATTCATTTTAGACCCAAAGACACCTCCAGATTAAGTGAGAGTGTGAGAACCATTTATCATGCTAACAGACATCAAAAGAAAGCTGGTGTAACAATCTTTATACCAACCATATTAGATTTTGAACTAAAGACTGTAATAAGAGATGAAGAAGGACATTATATCATAATTAAAGGGTCTATCCAACAAGACTATCTAACAATTGTAAATATTTATGTCTCTAACATGAGATCAGCCAATTTTATAAACCAATCAATAACAAAATTAAAGAAACACATTGAGAGTAATATAAAAATAGTAGGGAACTTTAACACCCCACTCACAGCAATGGACAAATCATCTAAGCAGAAGATCAACAAGGAAACAAGGGCTTTGAATGACACACCAGACCAGATGGACTTCATAGGTATATTTGGAGCATTCCATCCTAAAGCAACAGAATACACATTCTTCTCAAGTGCACTTGGAAAGTTCTCCAGAATAGATCACATCCTGGGTCACAAATCAGATCTCAATTGGTACCAAAAGATTGGGATCATTCCCTGAGTATTTTCAGACTACAGTCCTTTGAAGCTTGAACTCAATCACAAGAGGAAATTTGGAAGGAACACAAATATATGGAGGTTAAAGAGCATCCTACTAAAGAATGAATGAGTCAACCAGGAAATTAAAAAGGAATTAAAAAATTTATGGAAACAAATGAAAATGAAAAAACAACAGTTCAAAACCTTTGGCAAGCAGCAAAGGTGGTCCTAAGAAGGAATTAATATGGCAATTCAAGCCTTTCTCAAGAAACAAGAAAAGTCTCAAATACACAACCTAACCTTACTCCTAAAGGAGCTGGAGAAAGAACAACAAATAAAGCTTAAATTCAGCAGAAGAAGAGAATTAATAGTGATTAGAACAGAAATCAAAGAAAGAAAACAAAAGAACAGTAGAATGATCAAGGAAACTAGGAGCTTATTCTTTTAAAGAACTAATAAATCAATAAACCTCTAGCCAGACTTATCAAAAAGAGAGGAGAAAGGACCCAAATAAATAAAATCATGAGTGGAAGAAGAGAGATTACAACCAACACCAAAGAAATATAATTATGTAATCATATTATGAGCAACTATACGCCAACAAATTAAGCAATCTAGAAGAAATGGATACATTCCAAGAAACATATAAACTATAAAAACAGGAACAGGAAGAAATAGAAAACCTGAACAGACTGAAAACCAGCAAGCAAATTGAAGCAGTAACCAAAAATGTTCTACAAACATTCTACAAACAAGAGTCCAGGGCCAGATGGCTTCCAGGGAAATTATAACAAACATTTAAAGAAGAATTAATACCTATTCTTCTAGCTGTTTCAAGAACTAGAAATGGAAGGAAAACCTCCAAACTCTTGCTATGAGACCAGCATTACCTTGA
This sequence comes from Mustela lutreola, assembly GCF_030435805.1. NCBI lineage: Eukaryota > Metazoa > Chordata > Mammalia > Carnivora > Mustelidae > Mustela > Mustela lutreola. Next base: position 151,467,253 of record NC_081290.1, on the reverse strand, counting down.
TCCCCAAACCAGACAAAGATCCCACCAAAAAGGAGTTACAGACCAATATTCCTGATGAACATGGATGCAAAAATTCTCATCAAGATACTACTAATAGGGGTGCCTGGGTGGCTCAGTGGGTTAAGCCACTGCCTTCAGCTCAGGTCATGATCCCAGAGTCCTGGGATCGAGTCCCACATCGGGCTCTCTGCTCAGCAGGGAGCCTGCTTCCTCCTCTTTCTCTCTGCCAGCCTCTCTGCCTACATGTAATCTCTCTCTGTCAAATAAATAAATAAAATCTTAAAAGAAAAGATGTTAAAAAAATTATAAAAAAAAAAAAAAGATACTACTAATAGGATCCAACAGTGCATTAAAAGGATTATTCACCACAACCAAGTAGGATTTATTCTTGAGCTGCACATGTGGTTCAACATCCACAAGTCAATCAATGTGATACACTACATTAATAAAAGAAATGGCAAGAACCATATGATCCTCTCAATAGGTACAGAAAAATTATTTGACAAAGTACAGTATCCTTTCTTGATTAAAACTCTCCACAGTGTAGGGATGGAGGGAACATACCTCAATATCATAAAAATCATATACAAAAAGCCTGCAATGAATTTCATTCTCAATGGGGAAAAACTGAGAGCTTTGCCCTCTAAGGTCAGGAACATGACAATGATCACTATCACCACTGCTGTTCAACATAGTACTAGAAGTCCTATGCTCAGCAACTGGCCAACAAAAGGAAATAAAAGGCATACTAATCAGCAAAGAAGTCAAACTCTCACTCTTTGCAGATGACATGAAACTCTATATGGGAAAGACTCTACCCCCAAATTGCTAAAACTCATATAGGAATTCAGCAAATTCATAGGATATAAAGTCAATGTGCAGAAATCAGTTGCATTACTATACACTAACAATGAGGCAGGAGGAAGAGAAATTAAGGAATCAATCCAATTTACAATTGCACCAAAAACCGTAAGATACCTAGCAATAAAGGTAACCAAAGTGGTCAAGGTCTGTACTCTGAAAATTATAGAACACTCATGAAAGAAATGGAGGAAGAGATAAAGAAATGGAAAAATGTTCTATGCTCATGGATTGGAAGTACAAATGTTGCTAAAATGTCTATCTACCTAGAGCAATCTACACATTCAGTGCAATCCCTATCAAAATACCATCAACATTTTTCACAGAGCTGGAACAAATAATCCTAAAATTTGCATGGGATCAGAAAAGACCCTGAATCTCCAGGAGAATGTTGAAAAAGAAAACCAAAGCTGGTGACATCACAATTCCAGACTGCAAGCTCTATTACAAAGCTGTAATCATCAAGACAGTATGATACTGGCACAAAAACAGACACATAGATCAATGGAACAGAATAGAGTACCCAGAATGGATCCTCTATTCTATGATCAACTAATCTTTAAATTTAATTTTTTAAAAATTTTCTTTTTTTAAAATTTGTATTTTCAGCATAACAGTATTCCTTGTTTTTGCACCACACCCAGTGCTCCATGCAATCCGTGCCCTCTCTAATACTCACCCCCTGGTTCCCCCAACCTCCCACCCCCCCGCCCCTTCAAACCCCTCAGATTGTTTTTTAGAGTCCATAGTTTCATGGTTCACCTCCCCTTCCAATTTCTCCCAACTCCCTTCTCCTCTCTAGCTCCCCTTGTCCTCCATGTTATTTGTTATGCTCCACAAATAAGTGAAACCATATGATAATTTACTCTCTCTGCTTGACTTATTTCACTTAATTTAATTAAAAATTTTTTTTTATAAACATATAATGTATTTTTATTCCCAGGGGTACAGGTCTGTGAATCGCCAGGTTTACACACTTCACTGCACATACCCTTCCCAATGTCCATAACCCCACCGCCCTCTCCCTCCCCACCCTCCCCCAGCAACCCTCAGTTTGTTTTGTGAGATTAAGAGTCACTTATGGTTTACATGATCAATTAATTTTGACAAAGCAGTAAAGAATATCCAGTGGAAAAAAGATAGTCTCTTTCAACAAATGATGTTGGGAAAACTGGATAGCCACATGCAGAAGAATGGTATGGGACCATTTTCTCACACCATATGCAAAAATAAACTCAAAATGGATGAAAGACCTAAATGTGAAACAGGAATCCGTTGAAATCCTAGAGAACAACCTCTTTGATCTCAGTTGCCGTAACTTCTTGCTAGACATGTCTCCAAAGGCAAGGAAAACAAAGGCAAAGATGAATTATTGGGACTTCATCAAGATAAAAAACATTTTCACAGCAAAGGAAACAGTCAACAAAACCAAAAGACAACCTACAGAATGGGAGAAGATATTTGCAAATGTTTTATCAGATAAAGTACTATTATCCAAAATCTCTAAAGAACTTGTTAAACTCAACACCCAAAGAACAAATAATCCAGTCAAGAAATGGGCAGAAGACATGAACAGACTTTTCTCCAAAGAAGACATTCAGATGACCAACAGATACATGAAAAAGTGCTCCACATCACTTGGCATCAGGGAAGTACAAATCAAACCCACAATGAGATGCTACTTCACGCCAGTCAGATGGTTAAAACTGACAAGTCAGGAATCAATAAACAACATTTCTCTGCATTGAGGATGCAGAGAAAGGGGAACCCTCCTACACTGTTGGTGGGAATGCAAGCTGGTACAGCCACTCTGTAAAACAGTATGGAGGTTCCTCAGAAAGTTAAACATAGAGCTACCCTATCACCCAGCAACTGCACTACCAAATATTTACCCCAAAGATACAAATGTAGTGATCCGAAGGGGCACCTGTACCACAATGTTTGTAGCAGCAATGTCCCCAGTAGCCAAACTGGAAAGAGCCCAGATGTTCATCAACAGATGAATGGATAAAGAAGTTGTGGTCTATATATACAATGGAATACCAATCAACCATCAGAAAGGTGTAATCTTGTCATTTATAACAACATGGGTGGAACTAGAGGGTATTATGCTAAGCAAAATAATTCAGTCAGAGAAAGACAATTGTCATATGATTTCACTCATATATGGAATTTAAGAAACAAAACAGAGGACCATAGGGAAAGGAAGGGAAAAATAATAGATGACAAAATCAGAGACGGAGACAAACCAAGAATCTCTTAATCATAGGAACCTAAGGGTTCCTGGAGGGGAGGGGAGTGAAGGGGTAGGGTAACAAGGTAATGGGCATTAAGGAGGATATGTGATGTGATGAGCACTGTTTGTTATATACAACTGATGAATCACTGAACTCTACCTCTGAAACTAATCATACACTCTTTGTTAATTAACAGAATTTAAATTAAAAAGAAGAAAAGAAAGAACTACACTGAAACATCTGGGGACCAGAGCCTACCAGATTAATACATGAAGTTCACTACCACAAGGAGAAGGTGGCACACTCTTACAACGGGGTTCATTGCCACTATCCATATGAGTCCTCTTCCCCACCTACTACCAACAATTTTGCTAAAGTTTGGCTGATTCCTTACTTTCTTTTCTCCTTCCAAAATAATTATGGGGCACTCTCTTTGGCTCTCACACTTTGTCTGCCACCTCACCTCCTCAGCCTACCACCTACAAAGCTCTGAAGTTGCTTTAAGATAAATCAGATCATTTTGAATACTTCTGTTTGCTACACCTATTCAAACTTCTCCAGTTAATTCTTTAGGAAACCTGGACTGTCCAAATAATCCTCTCAAAGTTTGTTCAGACACCAAAAAAGGCAAAGAAAGTTAGTGTTCATAGTTATTATGATTAATACATCATGATTAATATTATTAATTATTAATTATATTATATTAGTAATATAATATATTAATTTATTATATATTAATACATAATTTTTATATTATATAGTGTATAATAATTATTAATTATGATTAATATTATGATTGATAGTTGTGGATGAAAATATTTGATACACAGAATCATGCATTCATGTGTATTTGTGAGTGTGGAACTGCTCTTTTCATCAGTATATATAGTATATTTATATTTATGCCAATTCTTGCACATATTTTTCTTGTAAATATTTATAGACCCATTTTATAGATGGTACATCTTTGCTTTCCATGTGTATTAATGTACCAAATCAACTTCCACTTATAGTATGTTTTCTTTTTTTTTTTTTTTTTTAATTTTTTATTTTTTATAAACATATATTTTTATCCCCAGGGGTACAGGTCTGTGAATCACCAGGTTTACACACTTCACAGCACTCACTAAATCACATACCCTCCCCAATGTCCATAATCCCACCCCCTTCTCCCAAACCCCCTCCCCCCGGCAACCCTCAGTTTGTTTTGTGAGATTAAGAGTCACTTATGGTTTGTCTCCCTCCCAATCCCATCTTGTTTCATTTATTCTTCTTCTACCCACTTAAGCCTCCATGTTGCATCACCACTTCCTCATATCAGGGAGATCATATGATAGTTGTCTTTCTCTGCTTGACTTATTTCGCTAAGCATGATACGCTCTAGTTCCATCCATGTTGTTGCAAATGGCAAGATTTCATTTCTTTTGATGGCTGCATAGTACTCCATTGTGTATATATACCACATCTTCTTGATCCATTCATCTGTTGATGGACATCTAGGTTCTTTCCATAGTTTGGCTATTGTGGACATTGCTGCTATAAACATTCGGGTGCATGTGTCCCTTTGGATCACTACATTTGTATCTTTAGGGTAAATACCCAATAGTGCAATTGCTGGGTCATAGGGCAGTTCTATTTTCAACATTTTGAGGAACCTCCATGCTGTTTTCCAGAGTGGCTGCACCAGCTTGCATTCCCACCAACAGTGTAGGAGGGTTCCCCTTTCTCCGCATCCTCGCCAGCATCTGTCATTTCCTGACTTGTTGATTTTAGCCATTCTGACTGGTGTGAGGTGATATCTCATTGTGGTTTTGATTTGTATTTCCCTGATGCCGAGTGATATGGAGCACTTTTTCATGTGTCTGTTCGCCATCTGGATGTCTTCTTTGCAGAAATGTCTGTTCATGTCTTCTGCCCATTTCTTGATTGGATTATTTGTTCTTTGGGTGTTGAGTTTGCTAAGTTCTTTATAGATTCTGGACACTAGTCCTTTATCTGATATGTCGTTTGCAAATATCTTCTCCCATTCTGTCAGTTGTCTTTTGATTTTGTTAACTGTTTCCTTTGCTGTGCAAAAGCTTTTGATCTTGATGAAATCCCAGTAGTTCATTTTTTCCCTTGCTTCCCTTGCCTTTTGCGTTGTTCCTAGGAAGATGTTGCTGCGGCAGAGGTCGAAGAGGTTGCTGCCCGTGTTCTCCTCAAGGATTTTGATGGATTCCTTTCGTACATTGAGGTCCTTCATCCATTTTGAGTCTATTTTTGTGTGTGGTGTAAGGAAATGGTCCAATTTCATTTTTCTGCATGTGGCTGTCCAATTTTCCCAGCACCATTTATTGAAAAGGCTGTCTTTTTTCCATTGGACATTCTTTCCTGCTTTGTCGAAGATTAGTTGACCATAGATTTGAGGGTCTATTTCTGGGCTCTCTATTCTGCTCCATTGATCTATGTGTCTGTTTTTGTGCCAGTACCATGCTGTCTTGATGATGACAGCTTTGTAATAGAGCTTGAAGTCCGGAATTGTGATGCCACCAACGTTGGCTTTCTTTTTCAATATCCCTTTGGCTATTCGAGGTCTTTTCTGGTTCCATATAAATTTTAGAATTATTTGTTCCATTTCTTTGAAAAAGATGGATGGTACTTTGATAGGAATTGCATTAAATGTGTAGATTGCTTTAGGTAGCATAGACATTTTCACAATATTTATTCTTCCAATCCAGGAGCATGGAACATTTTTCCATTTCTTTGTGTCTTCCTCAATTTCTTTCATGAGTACTTTATAGTTTTCTGAGTATAGATTCTGTGTCTCTTTGGTTAGGTTTATTCCTAGGTATCTTATGGTTTTGGATGCAATTGTAAATGGGATTGACTCCTTGATATCTCTTTCTTCTGTCTTGCTGTTGGTGTAGAGAAATGCAACTGATTTCTGTGCATTGATTTTATATCCTGACACTTTACTGAATTCCTGTATAAGTTCTAGCAGTTTTGGAGTGGAGTCTTTTGGGTTTTCCACATATAGTATCATATCATCTGCGAAGAGTGATAATTTGACTTCTTCTTTGCCGATTTGGATGCCTTTAATTTCCTTTTGTTGTCTGATTGCTGAGGCTAGGACCTCTAGTACGATGTTGAATAGCAGTGGTGATAATGGACATCCCTGCCGTGTTCCTGACCTTAGCGGAAAAGCTTTCAGTTTTTCTCCATTGAGAATGATATTTGCGGTGGGTTTTTCATAGATGGCTTTGATGATATTGAGGTATGTGCCCTCTATCCCTACACTTTGAAGAGTTTTGATCAGGAAGGGATGTTGTACTTTGTCAAATGCTTTTTCAGCATCTATTGAGAGTATCATATGGTTCTTGTTCTTTCTTTTATTGATGTGTTGTATCACATTGACTGATTTGCGGATGTTGAACCAACCTTGCAGCCCTGGAATAAATCCCACTTGGTCGTGGTGAATAATCTTTTTAATGTACTGTTGAATCCTATTGGCTAGTATTTTGTTGAGTATTTTCGCATCTGTGTTCATCAAGGATATCGGTCTATAGCTCTCTTTTTTGGTGAGATCCTTGTCTGGTTTTGGGATCAAGGTGATGCTGGCCTCAAAATGAGTTTGGAAGTTTTCCTTCCATTTCTATTTTTTGGAACAGTTTCAGGAGAATAGGAATTAGTTCTTCTTTAAATGTTTGGTAGAATTCCCCCGGGAAGCCGTCTGGCCCTGGGCTTTTGTTTGTTTGGAGATTTTTAATGACTGTTTCAATCTCCTTACTGGTTATGGGTCTGTTCAGGCTTTCTACTTCTTCCTGGTTCAGTTGTGGTAGTTTATATGTTTCTAGGAATGCATCCATTTCTTCCAGATTGTCAAATTTATTGCCGTAGAGTTGCTCATAGTATGTTCTTATAATAGTTTGTATTTCTTTGGTGTTAGTTGTGATCTCTCCTCTTTCATTCATGATTTTATTTATTTGGGTCCTTTCTCTTTTCTTTTTGATAAGTCGGGCCAGGGGTTTATCAATTTTATTAATTCTTTCAAAGAACTGGAGAGAATTATTGGGGAGAATTTCCCCAATATAGCAAAGGGAACGAGCATCAAAATTCAGGAGGTTCAGAGAATGCCCCTCAAAATCAATAAGAATAGGCCCACACCCCGTCACCTAATAGTAAAATTTACAAGTCTCAATGACAAAGAGAAAATCCTGAAAGCAGCCCGGGAAAAGAAGTCTGTAACATACAATGGTAAAAATATTAGATTGGCAGCTGACTTATCCACAGAGACCTGGCAGGCCAGAAAGAGCTGGCATGATATTTTCAGAGCACTAAACGAGAAAAACATGCAGCCAAGAATACTATATCCAGCTAGGCTATCATTGAAAATAGAAGGAGAGATTAAAAGCTTCCAGGACAAACAACAACTGAAAGAATTTGCAAATACCAAACCAGCTCTACAGGAAATCTTGAAAGGGGTCCTCTAAGCAAAGAGAGAGCCTACAAGTGGTAGATCAGAAAGGAAGAGAGACCATATACAGTAACAGTCACCTTACAGGCAATACAATGGCACTAAATTCATATCTCTCAATAGTTACCCTGAATGTGAATGGGCTAAATGCCCCTGTCAAAAGACACAGGGTATCAGAATGGATAAAAAAACAAAACCCATCTATATGTTGCCTCCAAGAAACACATTTTAAGCCCGAAGACACCTCCAGATTTAAAGTGAGGGGGTGGAAAAGAATTTACCATGCTAATGGACATCAGAAGAAAGCAGGAGTGGCAATCCTTATATCAGATCAATTAGATTTTAAGCCAAAGACTATAATAAGAGATGAGGAAGGACACTATATCATACTCAAAGGGTCTGTCCAACAAGAAGATTTAACAATTTTAAATATCTATGCCCCCAATGTGGGAGCAGCCAACTATATAAACCAATTAATAACAAAATCAAAGAAACACATCAACAATAATACAATAATAGTAGGGGACTTTAACACTCCCCTCACTGAAATGGACAGGTCATCCAAGCAAAAGATCAGCAAGGAAATAAAGGCCTTAAACGACACACTGGACCAGATGGACATCACAGATATATTCAGAATATTTCATCCCAAAGCAACAGAATACACATTCTTCTCTAGTGCACATGGAACATTCTCCAGAATAGATCACATCCTCGGTCCTAAATCAGGACTCAACCGGTATCAAAAGATTGGGATCATTCCCTGCATATTTTCAGACCACAATGCTCTAAAGCTAGAACTCAACCACAAAAGGAAGTTTGGAAAGAACCCAAATACATGGAGACTAAACAGTATCCTTCTAAAGAATGAATGGGTCAACCGGGAAATTAAAGAAGAATTGAAAAAAATCATGGAAACAAATGATAATGAAAATACAACGGTTCAAAATCTGTGGGACACAACAAAGGCAGTCCTGAGAGGAAAATATATAGCGGTACAAGCCTTTCTCAAGAAACAAGAAAGGTCTCAGGTACACAACCTAACCCTACACCTAAAGGAGCTGGAGAAAGAACAAGAAAGAAACCCTAAGCCCAGCAGGAGAAGAGAAATCATAAAGATCAGAGCAGAAATCAATGAAATAGAAACCAAAAAAACAATAGAACAAATCAACGAAAATATAGTATGTTTTCTACATGGAAAATATAATCTGATTTATGATGATATTTATGAAATAGTTTTTCAAAACTCATTTTAGCTATCATGGGGGTGTCTAGTACAGTTTTATCTCTAAACTTTTACCTCTCTTTGTTAGTCTACTTGAGGCTTAGCCACCCTCCAGCTTTACTGAAGGCCAACACCTGGTTACCTCTGGTATTAGCTTAAGAGAAAGTAATACATATATCTTTACTAAGCATCTAGCCTGAGGATCAGATTTAATCCATAAAAATGGAATGCTGGCCTTCTAAGAAGAGATCCGTATTTTTCTTGCTTCCAGAAGGAAGCCTCAAGCTAACACCCCTATACATTTTAAAATGAAAAAGAGACTTCAAACAAATCCTCTAACTCATCTTTTAGGAAAAAGCCCCAGGGTCCTTGTTTACTAATTTATTTTAAAAGGAAATTTCCATCAAGTGGAAGCAGTTTTGTGCATATTCTGAGTCATGGGGATGGTGAAGCAGTGCAGGGTGATCCCTGAGCAAACGGAATAATCATTCAATGATATGGGGGCTCAGGGGGTTTTGAGTCATGTGGAGCTTGGAAAGAAGTGTTGCTGTAGTCCAGGAAGCCTTCAGAGAGAAATTAATCAGGCCTTGAATAGGTACACTTGGTGAACATGGAGAGAAGGGGAGGGGAACAAAAGCCAGAGCAAAGGCTTGAGTGTGGCTGGAGAGAGCGAGCTGCGATATGGGCCCCACAACCTGGAGTGGGCTCTTGGAGAAGGTTGAACAAGGGCCATGGAGCTGGATGAAGGACATGATTTCTTTCACAAATCAGGAAGAAGAATTGGGAAAGATTCTTGCCAGACTGAGTGAAGAGTGTGTTTGGGAGAATCAGTCTGGATGAATTTGAGGGGAAGAAATATGTTTGAGTTATGCTATTGTGGTAATCAAGGTTTAGTCTCTCTGGCAATCTGCCCAAAGATTCCACCACACCAGAACTAGCACTTGAACTCATGTCCTGGGTCTCCAGATTTGCGTTCTCCTGGGTGGGGGGGTTGGTAGAAAGAGAACAGTCTCCAGGTACTTGACAGGCAGCTCCTCTAAGCAAGGCATGGGCAAGAGGGAAGGGATGATCATTTATTTCCTTCCTTATTCTGGAAATGACTTGTTCTTTGTTCCTTGTTTGAGGATATGGTTTCCTTCATATGGGGCTTTTAAAGAATTAGAGATGTTTCTGGGAGGTAGCCCATTCCCAGATTCCTTCTCCCTTTAGTGAATCTAAAATCTCTTTGGAATACAACACCATTGAGGAGCTACTGAAAACTGGATTGGGAACTGGGGAGCACAAGAGGAAAATGATGTTTGCGGGAGTAGGGGCAACATTTATTGATTGTTCTTCTTCTTGGTGCTCAGCCTTCTCCACATTTATACTCACATCACCACAGCACATTGATGATTGATGGCAGTATCCTAATTTTGCCAATGGAGAAATTAAGGCTTAAATATCTTGGTCCAGAGCCAACTTGGAATTCTTGGCCCTGAGTCAAGCCAAGTAAAAATTCAGAATTCAGGTTCTCAAGATCCCCTTACCTCTACACAAGGAAACGAAATATCTGGGAAGACCCTTCTTCTTATGGTTAGGTGTTATATTTATGTTTATTCCTTTCAAAATATTTTTTTTGTGTTGGGGAGAGGTGAGGGTTCTGTGGAACAGAAGTAAGGGAGAAACTCAGTCTAGAATTTTGGACTTTGGAGAACAGAGTTATGTTTGCTGAGGACTCCTGAGACAGTGTCCACTGGAGCCTTTAATCAGAGGACCTACAGAAGGAGGGCAGGATTCCAACATCAGGAGGGAAAAACAGAGCTTGCGGAATGGGAAATTATCCCTCCTGTACCCTTCCTGTGTTCTGCCTCTATGAAAGTCTGTAAATCTACTACTCAAAAGATGGTGAGGGACTCTTACACTTATGGCAAAGGAGTAGTTAAAATAGTGGCTGTTGCCCTGTGTGTATTGGGAGAACTCCTTGCTTTTACATTTAAAAATGTAAGCAAGTTTAGGGATGCCTGGTGGCTCAATTGGTTAAACATTTGACTCTTGATTTTGTTCAGGTCAAATCTCAGGGCCATGAAATTGAGCCCTATATATGACTCTGCACTGGGTGTGGAGCCTGCTCAAAATTCTCTCTCCCTCATCCTCTGCCCCACCCCTCACCTTACCCTGTGTGTGTTCTCTCTCTCTCAAAAAAATTTTAAAGCAAGTTTACAGATTAAAGAACTTAATACATAAATGATACATTTTCTTTCTATTGCTCCAGTTTCATCATGGGTCTGTCAGTGCTGGTTGATTAATGTTCGCATAGACACAACCTCTGTGGAGGCAATCACGTGTCCTGCTTTTATCACTTGGTATTTTTCAAACACATTTCTGTGTATTAAAATCATTTATCTATTTGACATTATTTGCAGCTTCAGGGTAGTCCAGCATATTGATATTGTCATTTCCTTCATGATTTCTCTAATTTTGGTGTCGGTGGGGAGTAGGGAGTGGGGAGTGGCAGTAAATGCTGAGGAGGGATATTTGAATTATTTCCAAACTTTCAGCTTTCTATATGAAACCATTGTGAACCTTTTGTACAAACTTTCTTTCTTTTGAACTTTCTTGGAGGTTCTTCCCCAAAGTGGAACTACTAGGTCAACACAAACATTTTTATAGTACTTACCAGACAGTTTGGAAGTATTTTGCAAAAATGGTCATCACACCCCTTTGCCCTTCCTCCAATGATAGAAATTCCTATCCTGCATGAGGATGGCCATGTTCAGTATTTGGAACTTCCTTTCTTCTATCACAGAAAAACAGGAAGCCTGGGTTGTAGTCTCTACCATTTAGCTCTGTATTTTGTCTAAATCCTTAGATTTTTCCTATGTTCACCCCTTCTATTTTAACTAAAAATCAAGTAAGAATCAGATGAAAATGTATGTAAAAGTATCAAGCAATCGACAAGTGAAGGTAGTGTCAGTTTACCTGGGGGATAGATAATCTTGAAGATCAGGAAAGGCAAGCAATCATACGCCTTGCAGCGGTAAGGCACTTCTAACCCTCATCTCTCTTAATCCAGTTTCATTGGATTCTTATTTGACCTTGTGGGGTAGGAGCCCACCTTTAATACCTGAAGAAACTAGGATCCAGAGTCAGTGGGTCATCTCTCCAAGTCACCAAGCTAGGAAATAGCAGACACAGAATTATAAACCAGGTTGATTTGATTCTGAGTCCAGCCTACATCCAGGTTAGGATCCTCTGGGACCTTTTGCTGTATAACACTAGCTAACAATAATTTTGAAGTTTTAAATGAAAGAAGATTCAAGGTAGATGGATTAATTTGCTAGAGTACCATGACAATGTACCATTGACTGGGTGGATTAAACAACAGAAATTTATTTTCTCACCGTTCTGGTAGCTGGAAGTCTAAGATCAAGGTGTCAACAGTGTTGGTTTCTCTCAAGGCCTCTTTCTTTGGGTTTTGGTGCCTGTCTTCTCCCTTTGTCCTCACATGATTTTTCCTTTGTATGTCTGTGTCTTAATATCCTCTTCTTATAAGGACATCAGTCATATGGGAACAGGGCCCACTCTAATGATCTCATTTTAACTTAGGTTACATGTTTAAAGATAAATTTCCAAATACAATCCTATTCTGAGGTCCCGGGGATTAGGATTTTAACATAGGAATTTGGAGGGGACAAAATTCATCCCATAACTGTAGGTAGAATGAATTAATGCCTTGCTTCAGTCAATTTTAGTCAATGAAATTGTGTACATTGAATTTATTTAAACCAGGACTACTTTATAATTACATACTACATTGGATTTATAGTGAATTTACAGATTGGAAACACCATGCCATTTTGAGCCTCATTTAACAATGCTGCGAGGGATATAGGAGAGATGTTATTAATCTTCTGAAGAAACTGAGGTTTAGAGGTTTCATATGACTCATTCATGGACAGATTAAGTTGGATGTAGTTTTTTGTATTCTTGCAATAAAAAGGAAAACTTGGTGCTTGCATATAAAGATAAAAAATATTGAACCATTTAGGAGAATGCTGTTCTATATACCTTAGACAAATTATTAAAGACATGGAATAGTAACAGTTTTACAATTTTAGGAAAACTATTCTCTGTGATTCTACTCTAGCTACAATTATTTTCAGTTTTGTGTATTATTTTTAGTCTTAGCATGTATATTTACATAGTTGCAATTATTGTGTATATCTGTATTCTGTTGTCACTGCATTTTTTGGTTTTACTTTTTATTTTGGTAAAATTGCAGAATCACATGTAATTGTAACTAATACAGAGAAATTCCATGTTCCCTTTACTCTGTTCCCCCACTGGTTACATCTTATAAAAATCTAGTACAATATAACAACCAAGGTATTTGCATTGAGATAATTAAGATACAGAACACTTCATTACCACAAGGATCCCTCTTGGTGTTCTTTGAAAGCCACTGCCATCTCCACTAATCCGATCTATAATTTTGATTCTATAATTGGATCTGATTCTAATATTTTGTTGTTTCAAGATTGCTGTATAAATTGGCCCATGCAGTATATAACATTTTGGTCTACCCTTTTTTTTTGTTGCACAGGTACATGTGTTTCTCTGGAATTGATAGAGTATGTGTATCTTTATTTATACTATGTAATATATAATAACAAATTTTTTTCCAAACCAATTACAGCAATTTATACTCCTATGAGCAATATGATTTTCTGTTGCTCCATATTTTATAGCCCTTCGTATTTATCCTCTGAATTCTAATTTTTGTCTATCTGCTGTGGGTGCAGTGGGTTCTCACAGTGATTTAATTAAAACTTCTTTGATTTTTAATGAAACTCAGCATCTTTTTTCATATGATTATTGGTCTTTTGGATTTCCTGTTTTTCTGTGAAGAATTTGTGTAATTCTTTTTAATAGGTTTGCCTATCTTTTCAAGATTCATTTTTTAACCTGAGGTTGTCCACTTGCTCCAGCATCAATTGTTAAAAATGATATTATTCCTCCCTTGGATTGCTAGGTGGTCTGTCTTGATATATATTCCACGGGTACTTGAAGAGAATGCATATTCTGTTGTTTGATGGACAATTTTACTATTGATTAGATTCTATTGACTGATGGTATGTTATTTTCTCTCCTTGTTGATTTTCCTGTGTAGCTATTCTATGCATTGTTGACATCTCCAAATTAATTGTGAATTCATTTATTTCCATTTTACCACTTTTAGCTTTATGTATTTTGTTTTGTATGTCTTCTTGGTAGACTGACCCTTATGTCATTATGTAACATCTCTGTCTCTACTAACTTTCTTGCTTTGAATTCTATTTTATCTGATATTAATATAGCCACTCCTGCTTTCTTTTGATTAATGTTTGTGTTATATATCTTTTCCCAGCTTTCTACTTTCAACCTGCTTGCTTCATTATATTTGAAATGTTTCTTTTTTTAAAAATTAACATATAATGTATTATTAGCCCCAGGGGTACAGGTCTGTGAATCGTAAGGCTTACACACTTCACAGTACTCACCATAGCATGTACCCTCCCCAATGTCCATAACCCAACCACCCTCTCCCACCATCCCCCCCCCCCCCCGCAACCCTCAGTTTGTTTTGTGAAATTAAGAGTCTCTTATGGGGTTAAGAGTCTCTTATGGGGATGCCTGGGTGGCTCAGTTGGTTGGGCGGCTGCCTTTAGCTCAGGTCATGATCCCAGCATCCTGGGATCGAGTCCTGCATTGGGCTCCTTGCTCAGCAGGGAGCTGCTTCTCTCTCTGTCTCTGCCTGCCTCTCTGTCTGCCTGTGCTTGTACCTGCTCTCTCTCTCTCTGACAAATAAATAAAATCTTAAAAAAAAAAAGTCTCTTATGGTTTGTCTCCCTCCCAATCCCATCTTGTTTCATTTTTTTCTTCCCTACCCTCCAAGCCCCCAACTTTGCCTCTCAAATTGCTCATACCAGGGAGATTATATGATAATTATCTATCTCTGATTGACTTATGAAATATTTCTCTAGTTATCACTAGTTGGGTCATTTTTTTCTAATTTATTCTGCCAGTCCTGTCTTTTGATTCATTGTCTAGACCATTTATATTTAATGTAATCACTGAGATATTAGGTCTTAAGTTTTTCATTCTATTTTTTGTTCTCTTTGTTTCTTTTTTTTTCTCTCTACTTTCTTTTTTCTTCCTATGTGTGTATCACTTGGACATTTTTTAGAGTTTTATTTTTATGTATCTATATTATTTTTAGTGTTTATATGTAATACACAATTTACCACAGTCTTCTGCTATCAACACATTACCAGTTCAAGTAAACTGCAGAAACCTTAGCTCTCTTAATTTTCCTTTATTCTTCCTGGTTACAATAGAATTGTTTTTAGTATTTCCTTTATATACATGTAGACTCACACCAGATAATTTTATTATTTTTGTTTCAACCATCAAATATAATTTAGAAAACTTAAGGAGAGAAGGAACATCTCTATTACCAATATTTTTGTTTATCATGTTTTTTCTTACTTCCTGGTGTTCCAAGGGTTCTTTATTGTTCCCTTTCTATTTAGAAAACTTCCTTTAGCCATGAGAAATCCACTGTAATTTGAAATGTTTTCCCTTTACAGACAATGTGTCATTTTTTTCCTCACTGTTTTCAAGATTTATTCTTCAAATTTTAGAAATTTGATTGTGATATGTCTTCATATAGATTTCTTTTAAAATTTATTTTGTTTGGGATTTGCTAAGTTTCTTGAATTTGTAGGCTTATGTCTTTTGCCAAATTTGGTAAGTTTTCAGCCATTATTTCTTCAAGTAGTTTTTTTAACTCAGCCCTTTTACTTCTTTCCTCCTGGAACTTCAATGACAAAAATGTTAGATCTTTTGTTCTAGTTCCACATTTTACTGAGGCGCTGTTCATTTTTTTTTTTTTCCCCTTAGTCTATTTTTTTTTTTTTTTTTTTTTGATGTTCAGACTGGGGGATTTCTATTGTTCTATATTTAAGTTCACTGATTCTTTTCTGTTTCTCCATTCTGTTGTTGAATCCGTCTATTGAGTTCCCCCTGCCCAGCCTTAGTGAGGTTTAGTTGACAATTTAAAATTATATATGTGTAAGGGGTACAATTTGGGAATTCGATATATGTATACATCATGAAATATTCACCACAATCAGGGTACTTAACATATTCTTTATCTTTTTCATCTCCTTTCTTTTCTTTTGATGATGAGAACACTGAAGATATAACCTGTTAGCAAATTTCAAGTATAAAATACAAGGTTAACTATAGTCACATTGTTGTACATTAGATCTACAGAACTTACTCATTTTGCAAAACTGACACTTTGTAGCTCTTGACCAACATCTCCTAATTTCCCCTCCCCTTAACCCCTGTTAATAACCATTCTCTTCTTTGTTTCTATGAACTTGACAATTTTAGAAGTCCACATGTAAGTGAGACCATGCAGTATGTGTTTTTCTGTGTCTAGCTTAATTTACTTAGCAGAATGTCCTCCAGGTTCATCCATGATATCACAGATGGCAGGATTTCCTTTTTTTTTTAAAGGCTGAATTTTATCTGTCTGTCATCTATCTATCTACCAACCATCTATTTATTATCTATCACCTATCTATCTAATATATGTACAATAATGATCATATATATAATATAATTTATACAAAATATTTTCTTTATCCATTTATTTGTTAACAGACATTTAGTTTTTTTCCCATATCTTGGCTATTGTCATAATGTTTCCATGAAAATGGGAGTACAGATATCTCTTTTAGATACAAATTTTATTCCTTTTGGATATATACACAGAAGTAGGATTGCTGGATCATATAGTAGATCTATTTTTTTTTTTTGAGAAGCCTCCATATTGCTTTTAATAGTATCTGCACAAATTTACATTCACATTAACAGTACAGAAAGATTCCCTTTTCCTCACAGCCTCATCAACACTGGTTATCTTTCAATTTTTCTAATGATAGCCATTCTAACAGGTATGCCATGATATCTCATTTTGGTTTTAACTTGTGTTTCCCTGATGATTAGTGAAACTGAGCACCTTTTCATATACCTGTTGGCCGTTTGTATATCTCCTTTTGAGAAGTATCTACTCAAATTCTTTGCCCATTTTTAAAAGTTGGATTATTTGTTATTGTTATTATTATTATTATTTTGCTTTTGAGGTGTATGAGTTCTTTATTTATTCTAAGTATTAAACCCTTGTCAGATATATAGTTTGCAAATATTTTCTTTCCTATCCCATAGTTTTCCTTTTTACCCCATTGATTGTTTCCTTTGCTGTGTAAAAGCTTTTTAGTTTGATGTAATGCTATTTGTCTGTTTTTAGTTTTGTTGCCTGTGCTTTTTGTGTTATATCCAAAAGATTATTGGACAGACTAATATCAAAAAGTTTTCCCCTATATTTTCTTCTAGTTGTTTTGCAGTTTCAGGTCACATGTTTAAGTCTTTAATCCAGTTTGAGTTGATTTTCATATATGTTGTGAGATAAGAGTTCAATATCATTCTTCTGCATGTAGATATCCAGTTTCACTATACAATTTATTTTTATTTACATATAATGTATTATTTGCCCCAGGATACAGGTCTGTGAATCATCAGGCTTACACATTTCACAGCACTCAACATAGCATATACCCTCCCCAATGTCCATAACCCAGCCATCCTATCCCTACCCCCCCATACCACAGCAACCCTCAGTTTGTTTCATGAGATTAAAAGTCTCCTGTGGTCTGTCTCCCTCCTGATCCCACCTTGTTTCATTTTTTCCTTCCCTACCCCCACCCTGCTTCTCAAATTCCTTATATCAGAGAGATTGATATGATAATTTTCTTTCTCCAATTGATTTATTTCACTCAATATAATATCCTCTAGTTCCATCCACGTCATTGCAAATGGCAAGATTTCATTTATTTTGATGGCTACATAGTATTCCATTGTATGTAGGTGTGTGTGTGTGTGTGTATGTATAACCTATATATATATATACATTATTCATTCATCTGTTGGTGGACATCTAGGTTCTTTCCATAGTTTGACTATTGTGGACATTGCTGCTGTAAACATTTGGGTCTATGCCC
The DNA here is from genome assembly GCF_030435805.1 of Mustela lutreola. Classification (NCBI taxonomy): domain Eukaryota; kingdom Metazoa; phylum Chordata; class Mammalia; order Carnivora; family Mustelidae; genus Mustela; species Mustela lutreola. Next base: position 151,449,388 of record NC_081290.1, on the reverse strand, counting down.
CTTCTGATCACTACATTTGTATCTTTAGGGTAAATACCCAGTAGTGTGCTTGCTGGGTCATAGGGTAGCTCTATTTTCAATTTCTTGAGGAACTTCCATGCTGTTTTCCAGAGTGGCTACACCAGCTTGCATTCCCACCAACAGTGTAGGAGGGTTCCCCTTTCTCTGCATCCTTGCCAACATCTTTTATTTCTTGACTTGTTAATTTTAGCCATTCTGACTGGCGTGAGGTGGTATCTCATTGTGGTTTTGATTTGTATTTCTCTGATGCTGAGTGATGTGGAGCACTTTTTCATGTGTCTCTTGGCCGTCTGGATGTCTTCTTTGCAGAAATGTCTGTTTATGTCTTCTGCCCATTTCTTGATTGGGTTATTTGTTCTTTGGGTGTTGAGTTTGATAAGTTCTTTATATATTTTGGATACTAGCCCTTTATCTGATATGTCATTTGTAAATATCTTCTCCCATTCTGTCAGTTGTCTTTTGTTTTTGTTGACTATTTCCTTTGCTGTGCAAAAGTTTTTGGTTTTGATGAAGTCCCAGTAGTTCATTTTTGCCCTTGCTTCCCTAAGACAAGTGATTTTTGATGGAAACCTTCATTTGGTTATTATGAGACTGAATCCTTTAAGCTTTCTGTTTTTGTTGCCTTCCTCTGATGCTACTCACCTATTAGGTGAAGGGGAGATGTTGCTACATTTTCCTCTCTCAGCTTCTGATGATATGTCAGTGGAGATTTCATCATTACTACTGGAGAGATGTATGAGCTATATCTTCCTACTAGACTTCCATTGATACTAACTTGGCCATGAGAGGCAAGAATGCCTGCTACTGCTCACCAGGTGGTCTCCACAGAGAGTTTTGATGTGGGAACTGGTTTTGTTTTTGCTTTATGGTGATGAAAGTCTTGATTCTCCACCAGGATATCCCTGATAGCATTCCAGAGGGAAGAAGTGGAGTGTCTCTTTACTACCAGGTAGGAGCAGAAGTTCAGGCTCCCAGAGTAGTCTCTACTGACATTACAGGAATGGGGTGGTGGTGATAAACATCATTAACACCTGGCAATGTCAAATGCCCCAATCAGTACTCAGCCTACTCTGAAACTACTACAATTGGAAGGCACATGTTGGAGTGCCTTTTGACAGCCTGGCAAGGTAGAAATCTGGGCTCTCCACTTGGCCTTTGATGACATGGGTGGGAGTGGGGCCACACTTTTTAAAATGGGGTGTTTGGCTGGAGAAGAGTGATTGTTGTCTAAGTGTTTTCTTTTCTTTTTTTTTTTTAAAGATTTTATTTATTTATCAGAGAGAGAGAGGGAGAGAGGGCGAGCACAGGCAGACAGAATGGCAGGCAGAGGCAGAGGGAGAAGCAGGCTCCCTGCTGAGCAAGGAGCCCGATGTGGGACTCGATCCCAGGATGCTGGGATCATGACCTGAGCCGAAGGCAGCTGCTTAACCAACTGAGCCACCCAGGCGTCCCGTCTAAGTGTTTTCTATCTTACTAGGATGCTCTTTTTCTGGTCCTTTATTAAAGAGAGCATGCTTTTGTTTGGGCTTTTTTGTCTGCACCCATTTGTGTTTCCAAGTTGACAGCTTCTTAGCTCCAGGTCTGTAGTATATGAGGCAAAAAGAAAACCCAGGGAGTTCACCACTAAGTTTCTTGGGAACAAAAGTCCCTTTGTATTTGGCCATCATCTCTCCACCTCTCAGGGTCTTGTTCTTCTTCTTCTTTTTTTTTTATTCCATATATAATGTTCAGAATTTTAGTTCTGAACTTTAGTTCTGAACTTAGTAGGAAAGATAGGGAAAAGTATGTCTTCTTCCTCTTTCCAGAAGTGGAAATCTGCACTGCAGATTATATCACACAATGGTTTATTTTTTCAACATTTTCTTCATGTCCCAAACTTTTCTATATATGAGGTCTGCCCCCTGGACATTTCAAAAGTTGAAGTCTGTTCACTATTTATTTTCTTATCAGCTTCTAAGTAATTCCTTACATTTTATACATTTCAAAGCACTTTCATAACACATTTACCTCTCTAGCTTTGTGTACACCTTCTTTAGCCTAAAATTTCTTTCCCCATGTGACCAAATTCCTTACACTTGGTAGAATGTCACCTCTATATAAATTAGCCTCTCTCTTCTGAGTTTCTGTGTTGGATCTGTACCTGTGTTTTAGCATCCACACCATCTCCTCACTTTGTGTTTTTGTATTTCACATTTCCCCTTCTAGATCACATATTCCTTGAAGGTAGAGGCAACTGTGCCTTTTCATCTTTCTATGCCCTGTGTACTTACGGGGTGGTTAAACATAGAAAAAACTCATTATATTATAGAAATGAATTAATCATCTTATTTGCTCCACTATCTTATGTGCTGTGAGGTGGACAAAATTTACTATCTTCTCTATCAAGGGGGTTTATACATACCCCCTTTATGTATATATTTGGCTTTGGGAAAATGTGGTAGAATTCAAGGATCAGGACCTTTGGAATTATACAATTTTGCATTCTAAGCTGGCCTCCTCTCTTACTCTGACCTCAGGTCCCTCAGTCTCTTAGAACCTCCCTTTTCCCATATGTAGAATGTGAACAATAACAACTACCTCTCAAGATTGTCCAGAGAGTTAAATAAAAATATTATTTCTTTTCTCATGCCTATTCACTTTATTTTTTGTTACTTTATTTTTATTTAGTGCCTTTGCACTAAATAATATGCCTTCACTTGAGAGTTTTGTGTAAGGCCTTAAAAAAACCATTCTTAGGGGCACCTGGGTGGCTCAGTGGGTTAAACCTCTGCCTTCAGCTCAGGTCATAATCCCAGGGTCCTGGGATCAAGCCCTGTGTTGGGCTCTCTGCTTGGTGGGGAGCCTGTTTCCTCCTCTCTCTGCCTCCTTGTGATCTCTCAAATAAATAAAAAAAAACATTCTTTACTTATTATTTGCTCCCACCTCCACTTGCCCCCACACTCCTTAGAGTAAAAGATGCTGAGCTTTGGGACTCCTAAGCAACACCTAAGAGGTTCCTGAGCCTCAGAGATAAGGCCAAATCTTTCTGTATGCTCCCAGAGGGAGAGAGAACAATAGGCTCTTATACAATGTCACTATTAAAACAGTGCTTTGTAGAATGAATCTCCCTTTTACTCTAAGCGAAAGAACAATATATCTCTTTGGCTTTCTTTCTAAGTGTCCTCTACCTTATTCAGATATCCTTACCAGTGTATCAATACCATTTTTACAGGGGAAAATGGGATCAAAGTGAAGGCCTGATTCCCTGAGTGACATTAATTTCTTGCATGTCATGGAATAGTAAATGATTTACTTTTTATTTTATTATCAGAATGCCAGTAAGATAAATTCTTTGGACGTAAGGCTGATTGTCTATGGGTTTCTAAGTTGTTTAACCTTGAGCATAGTTCTGGCTGAAATACACTCAAGATATAAAAATCTACCTACCCTCAGTACCCTGTACATTCTCTTAGGAAAAGATCTGTAATTCATATCCGTAGGCAGATCAATACTGCTATGTCTTCAGCTGTGCACATTTTTTATACAATGATTGTACCCATAGCACTTATGCCTGGGGGAAAGTCCTGTTATTTCAACTGTTTCTTTGGCCAGTTGAGGAACATAAATCTGTATATTTCTTAAAGTCAAGGATATATTCTGATGCAATTGGTGGGAGGGTGTGTTGGTGTCCTGGGGCTGCTGTAACAAATTACCACAAGATTGATAGCTTGTGGTGGCTCTGATAGCTTGATATCTCTGAAGGCCAGAAGTCTGGAATCTCTCTTGCTCCTCTAGGAGCCCAAGCAGAGTCCATTCCCTGCCTCTTCCTGCATTCTTGGGCTTGTGGCTGCCTCACTCCAGTCTCTGCTTCCATCTTCAAGTCATCCTGTCCTCTATGTGTGTCTTCTCTTCTGTCTGTCACAAATCTCCCTCTGCTTCTTTCTTATAAAAATACCTGTGGTTGGATTTAGGGCCCACCTGAATAATCCTCATTTCAAGATCTTTAATACACCTGCAAAACTCTTTGTTCCAAATAAGGTCATATTCACAGATTCCAGATTTGATTTAGATATCTTTTGGAAAAGCATTGTGTTAGCCTACCACAGAGGATTAAGAATGACTTTGAGTTGGATATCTTGCAGGTATTTTCTCATTAGTTCTATGCCTTCATGTTTGGGATGCAGAAAGATCTTTGTAGACTGACATACTGAATAGTTCCTGGGAAAGTACACTAATAGTTATGTATTTGTGTATATAAGTACTATAATTCTGATTATTTCTTCAGTTCTAATAGTGAAATCTCACTAATTCTAAATATTTTGTAATGGGTATGATTTCTAGGGTCCATACTGTTAAAGGGTCGGGTAGAGAGCAGGAGTGGACAGAGCAAAATGTCCAACTGAGATGCAGGCTCAGTGACAGCTTTGATCAATCCCACAGAGATCTCTAGAGCTAGGTAAGCCTTCAGAGTTGTCCCAAGTTGGGCCCAGATGGCCAGATCTTTATACTCTGATTGGCCAATCATTGGATGTGGGCTGCCCTGGGAAGTGAATTGATCTTAGAGAAGACTGCTCTCTGCAGCTGAAGCAGTCCCTTAAGGAGCTGACAGCTAAAGGCTATCAGTGGCTGCAGATCTGGGTGGTGTTTTAGTGTCCACTATAGTTCATCATGCTGCTTGGATTTACTTTTCCATCTTTGTTCTGGGAGCAGCTACTCCAGGATGCCAGTGTAGTTTAGCTCCTGCAGGAAATTTATAAGGGGAATATTTCTGAGATGAATTACAACACTACCTCTGAGCTGGCCTCTGGGCCACACTGACACTCATCATCTCCCTCTTCTACTCTCCATTCTGGATTCCTTTCAAACTTGGCTAGCACTTTTGATGGTCCCAGTGGCTAACCTAGTGGCATAACATGGACTCTCACCTTTGAAGGGGTCTGAGCCCCTCTCCGTCTGGGATTCCCAGACTTGTCCATTTTCTCTTTATTCATTTTTCAAGTTTTTATTTAAATTCTAGTTATTTAACATACAGTGTAATATTAGTTTCAGGTGTAGAATTTAGTGATTCATCACTTACATCAACACCCAGTGCTCATCACAGCCAGTGACCTCCTTAATCTCCATCACTCATTTAACCAATCCCTCTCCACCTACCTTCCAGTAACCCTCAGTTTGTTCTCTATAGTTAAGAATCTGTTTTCTGGTTTGCCCCTTTTTTTTTTCCTTTTCCCCTCTACATTCAATTTTGTTTCTACAATGAGTGAAATCATTTGGTATTTGTCTTTCTCTGACTGATTTGTTTTGCTTAGCATAATATGCTCTAGCTCCACCTACATTATTGCAAGTGTCAAGATTTCCTTCTTTTTTTTTTTTTTTAAGATTTTTAATTTATTTGTTAGAGAGAGAGAGAGAAAGCACAGGCAGACAGAGTGGCAGGCTAGAGACAGAGGGAGAAGCAGGCTCCTTGCCGAGCAAGGAGCCCGATGTGGGACTCGATCCCAGGACGCTGGGATCATGACCTGAGCTGAAGGCAGCTGCTTAACCAACTGAGCCACCCAGGTATCCCAAGATTTCCTTCTTTTTGATGACTAATATGTGTGTGTGTGTGTGTGTGTGTGTGTGTGTGTGTGTGTGTACACCACATCTTCTTTATCCATTCATTAGTTGAGGGGCATTTGGGTTCTTTCCATAGTTTGGCTATTTTTAATAAGGCTGCTATAAACATCAGGATGCATATATCCCTTTAAATGAGCATTTTTGTATCCTTTGTGTAAATACCTAGTAGTGCAATTGCTGGATCATAGGGTAGCTCTATTTTCGAATGTTTTGAAGAAGCTCCATGCTGTTTTTCAGAGTGGCTGCACCAGTTTGCATTCTCACCAACAGTGTAAGAGGCTTCCTCTTTCTTCATGTCCTTACCAACATCTGTTGTTTCCTGTGCTTTTGATTTTAGCCATTCTGACAGGTGTGAGATGATAGCTCATTGTAGTTTTGATTTGCATTTCCCCAATGATGCAGGATGTTGGACATCTTTTCATGTGTCTATTGGCCACCTGTATGTCTTCTTTGGAAAAATGTCTGTTCATGTCTTCTGGGCATTTTTAAACTGGATCATTTGTTTTTTTGGATGTTGAGTTCTATAAGTTCTTTGTATGTTTTGGATACTAACCCTTTGTCAGTTATATCATTTGCAAATATATTCTACTCTGAAGGTTGCCATTTATCTTTGTTGATTGTTTCCTTCACTGTACAGAAGCTTTTTATCTTGACGAAATCCCAGTAGTTTATTTTTCCTTTTGTTTCTCTTGCCTCTGGAGACATATCAGTAAGAAGTTGCTATGGCTGATGTCAAAGAGGTTACTGCTTGTGTTCTCCTCTAGGATTTTGATGGTTTCCTGTCTCATATTTAGATCTTTCATCCATTTTGGTCCAGTTTTTTTCTTTTGCATTTGCTGCTCAGTTTTCCCAATACCATTTATTGAACAGATTATCTTTTTTCCATTGAATATTTTTTTCTGTTTTGTCAAAGATTAGTTGACCATATACTTGTGGGTCTATTTTCTATTCTATTCTATTGATCTAGGTGTCTGTTTTTGTGTCGGTATCATAATGTCTTGATCACTGCAGCTTTATAATATAGGTTGAAGTCTGTAATTGTGATGCCTCCAGCTTTGTTTTTCTTTTCCAAGATTGTTTTGGCTACTTGGGTTCTTTTGTTGTTCCATAAAAATTTTAGGATTATTTGTTTTAGATCAGTGAAAAATGCTGGTGGTATTTTGATAGGGATTGCATTAACTGTGTAGATTGCTTTGGGTGATATGCAGATTTTAACAATACTGTTTCTTTCAATCCTGATCATGGAATGTTTTTCTATTTCTTTGTGTCATCTTCAATTTCTTTCATCAGTGTTTTATAGTTTCAGAGTACAGATTTTTACCATTCCTATGTATCTTACGGTTTTTGGTGCAACTGTAAATGGGATTGATTCCTTAGTTTCTCTTTTTGCTGCTTCATTGTTGGTGTGTAGAAATGCAACAGATTTCTGTATGTTGATTTTGTATCCTACAACTTTACTGAATTCATGTATCAGTTCTAGCAACTTTTTTGTAAAGTCTTTTGGGTTTTCCACATAGAGCATTATGTCATCTGTAAATAGTGAAAATTCTACTTCTTCCTTGCCAATTTGGATGCTTTTTATTTCTTTTTGTTGTCTGATGGCTAAGGTTAGGACTTCCAGTACTTCCATAGTACTATGTTAAATCAAGGGTGAGAGTGGATACCCTGTCTTATTCCTGACCACCAAGGAAAAGCATTCTGTTATTCCCCATTGAGGATGATATTTGGTATGGATTTTCATATATTACTTTAATGATGTTGAGGTATGTTCCCTCTATCCCTATTTTGTTGAGGTTTTTTTGTTTGTTTTATTTTTTTAATCAAGAATGGATGTTGTACTTTATAAAATGCTTTAACTACATCTATTGAGAGGATCATATGGACTTATCCTTTCTTTTATTAATGTGGTGTATCACCTTGATTAATTTGCAAATATTGAACTACCCTTGCAACCCAGGAATAAATCCCACTTGACTGGGGTGAATGATTCTTTTAATGTACTATTACTTTTGATTTGCTAGTATTTTGTTGAGAATTTTTACGTCCATGTTCATTGGGATATTGGCTTGTAGTTTTCTTTTTTTAGTGGAGTCTTTGTCTGGTTTTAGAATCAGGGTAATGTTGGCTTCATAAATGAATTTGGAATTTTTCCTTCCATTTCTATTTTTTGGAAAAATTTGAAAAGAATAGATAGTAATTCTTTTTTTTTTTTTTTTAAAGATTTTTATTTATTTATTTGACAGACAGAGATCACAAGTAGGCAGAGAGGCAGGCAGAGAGAGAGAGGGAAGCAGGCTCCCCGCTGGGCAGAGAGCCCAATGGGGGGCTCGATCCCAGGAGCCTGGGATCATGACCTGAGCTGAAGGAAGAGGTTCTAACCCACTGAGTCACCCAGGTACCGCAGGCAGTAATTCTTCTTTAAATGTTTGGTAGAATTCCCTTAGGAAGCCATATGGCCCTGGACTTTTATTGTTGGGAGATTTTTGATTACTGATGCAATTTTGTTGCTGGTTATCAGTCTGTTCAGGTTTTCTATTTCTCCCTGTTTCAGTTTTGATAGTTTATATGTTTCTAGGAATGCAGCCATTTCTTCCATATTGCCCAATTTTTTGGCATATAATTTTTCACAATATTTTCTTATAATTATTTATATTTCTGTGGCATTGGTGTAATTTCTCTGGTCTCATTAGTGGTTTTATTTATTTGGGTTCTTTCCCTTTTCTTTTTGATCAATCTGGCTAGGGGTTCATCACTTTTACTAATTCTTTCCAAAGAACTAGTGCTGGTTTGATTGATCTGTTCTATTATTTATTTATTTCTATATCATTTATTTCTGTTCTAATCTTATTATTTTCCTCTTTCTGCTAACCTGAAGCTTCACTTGTTATTCTTTTTCTAGCTCCTTTAGTTGTAATGTTAGGTTATTTATTTGAGATTTTTATTGCTTCTTGAAATAGGCCTGTATTGCTACATACTTCCCTCTTAGACTGCTTTTGCTGTATCCCAAAGGTTTTGGCTTTTGTTTTTTCATTTTCACTTGTTTCCATGTATTTTTTTTCTTCTTTAGTTTCCTGGCTGACTCATTCAAACTTTAGTAGGATATTCATTAACCTTCATGTATTTGTATTCTTTTCAAAATTTTTTCTTGTGGTTAAATTTGTTTCATAGTGTTGTGGTCTGAAAATATGCATGGTATGATCTCAGTTTTTTTGTACTTGTTGAGGCCTGAATTGTGACCTAGTATGTGATCTATTCTGGAGAGTGTCCCATTGGCACTTAAAAAGAATGCGTATCTGTTGCTTTAGGATCAAATGCTCTGAATATACCTGTTAAGTCCATCTGATTCAGTGTGTCATTCAAAGATGTTTAAATGGGGTCTTAAAGTTCCCTACTATTATTGTATTATTATCAATGAGTTCTTTTTTTTTTTTTAAATTTACTTATTTGACAGACAGAGATCACAGGTAGGTAGAGGGCAGGCAGAGAGAGAGGGGGAAGCAGGCTCCCTGCTGAGTAGAGAGCCCAATGTGGGACTCGATTCCAGGACCCTGAGATCATGACCCAAGTTGAGACAGAGGCTTTAACCCACTGAGCCACCCAGGCACCCCTATCAATATGTTCTTTTTTTTTTTTTTTTAAGATTTTATTTATTTGACAGACAGAGATCACAAGTAGGCAGAGAGGCAGGCAGAGAGAGAGGGAGAAGCAGGCTCCCCACTGAGCAGAGAGCCCGATGCGGGGCTCGATCCCAGGACCCTGGGATCATGACCTGAGCTGAAGGCAGAGGCTTTAACCCACTGAGCCACCCAGGCACCCCTCAATGTGTTCTTTTATGTTTGTTATTAATTGCTTTATATATGTGGGTGCTCCCCAGTTGGGGGCATACATATTTATAATTAGTAGAGCTTCTTGTTAGATAGATCCCTTTATTATGATATAGTGCCTATAGTGCCCTTCTTTATCTCTTGTTATAATCTTTGTTTTAAAATATAGTTTGTGGGGATGCCTGGGTGGCTCAGTTGGTTGGGCGGCTGCCTTCGGCTCAGGTCATGATCCCAGCATCCTGGGATCGAGTCCCACATCGGGCTCCTTGCTTGGCAGGGAGCCTGCTTCTCCTTCTGCCTCTGCCTGCCACTCTGTCTGCCTGTGCTTGCTCTCGCTTCTCTCTCTATGACAAATAAATAAATAAAATCTTTTTTAAAAAATCTAGTTTGTGTGTTGTAAGTATTGCTACTCTGGCTTTCTTTTGATGTCCATTTGCATGGTTAAGTTTTCTCCATCTCCTCACTCTCAATCTGCAGGTGCCTTTAGGTCTAAAATGAGTCTAAATTGATGTCTTGTTTTTTTGTATTTTTTTTTGTTTGTTTTATTCATTTTGACACTATGTATTTTGATTGGAGCATTTAGTCCATTTACATGCAGGGTGATTATTGATGAATGGAGCACTGGGTGTGGTGAAAAAATAATGAATACTGTTTTTCTGAAAATAAATAAATTGAAAAATTTTTTTAAAAAAGAGTCCTCTTTAATATTTCTTGCAGGGCTGGTGTTGTGGTTATAAACTCCTTTAGTTTTGTTTGTCTGGGATACTCTTTCTCTCTCCTTCTATTCTGAATGATAGCCTTGCTGGATAAAGTATTCTTAGCTGCAGATTGTTCCCATTCAGCATATTGAATATATCATGCCGCTAAGTTCTGGCCTGTCAAGTTTCTGTGGAGAGTTCTGTGGCTAGCCTTACTGGTCTTCCCTTGTAAGTTAGGGACTTCTTTTGTCTTGCTGCATTTAGGATTTTTTCTTTATCTCTATGTTTTGCAAATTGAGCTACAATATATCTTGGTGCTAGCCTGCTCTTGTTGATTTTGATGGGAGCTCTCTCTGCTTCCTGGATTTGGAAGTCTGTTTCCTTCCCCCAATTGGGGAAGTTTCACCTATAATTTCCTCAGATAAACCTTCTTCCCCCTTTTCTTTCTCTTGTTCTTCTGTGACTCCTATGATACAAATGTAATTATGTTTCATGGAGTCAGTGAGTGCCCTAAATCTTCTTTTATAATCCAAAATTTTTCTTACCTTCTTTTGATTAATGACAATCCTTCCTTTATTCCTTTCTTCCTTCCTTCCAAGATTTTGTTTATTTTTCAGAGAGAGAGCACAGGGAGGGGGAGCAGCAGGCTGAGGGAGAAGTAGGCTCCCCACTGAGCAAGGAGCCTGATGTGGGACTCAATCCCAGGATCCTGGGATCATGACTTAAGCAGAAGGCAGACAATTGAGCCACTCAGGCATCCCCAGCCTCATTATTTTCCAGAATTTTATCTTCTATATCACTTATTCATTCCTCTGCTTCTTCTATCTTTGTAGTCATTACATCCAGCTGGTTTTAAATCTTGGTTATTATATTTTTCATTTCAGCCTGATTGGTTTTTAGGTCTTTTATTTCTGTAGCAAGAGCATTCCTGATGTGTTCTATGCATTTTTTCAAGTCTAGTTAGTATCTTTATGATTATTGCTTTAAATTCTGAATCAGGGGGGCACCTGGGTGGCTCAGTGGGTTAAGCTGCTGCCTTCAGCTCAGGTCATGATCTCAGGGTGCTGGGATCGAGTCCCACATTGGGCTCTCTGCTCAGCAGGGAGCCTGCTTCCCTCTCTCTCTCTCTCTCTGCCTGCCTCTCCATCTACTTGTGATCTCTCTCTGTCAAATAAATAAATAAAATCTTAAAAAAAATTCTGAATCAGGCATATTACCTATATCTATTTTGATATAAATAGATATCAAAATGGCCATGACCTTTTCTTGTTCTTTCTTTTGGGATGGCCATGACCTTTTCTTGTTCTTTCTTTTGGGATGAATTCCTCTGTCTTGGCATTTTGTCCAGGTTTCTGTCTTCTCCGTGTTAGGGAAGCTTATTATGTTTCTTGCTCCTGAGAGTAATGGTGTTATGAAGAAGAGGTCATATACTGTTCTGGGCCTGGTGCTTCAGAAAGGGTCTCTAGTGTGTGCTGTGTGCACTCTGCTGCTGTGTTATGGCTGCATTATGGTTGCTCTTTCCCTCAATTCAGTTCTCTGCAGAGTTTCTCCTTGCCTGTAGTGGGGAATATTTGGAGCTTGGCCAGAATGTGATGAGTTTTAACTAGGTGTGTTCTTGTCTGCTTGTTAAAAGAGATCTGGTGCTATTTCCACATGATCTGAGGCTTTACATAACTCTGTGGTGCGCATGGGGGTTTGCACTGGTCTTCTGAGGAGGGGTCTGTGCATTGGCTCTCAGCACACTTGTCTAAGAAAAGCAGCACCTTCAAAGTGCAGGGTGTGGGGGCGCCTGGGTGGCTCAGTGGGTTAAGCCGCTGCCTTCGGCTCAGGTCATGATCTCAGAGTCCTGGGATCGAGTCCCGCATCGGGCTCTCTGCTCAGCAGGGAGCCTGCTTCCCTCTCTCTCTCTCTCTCTGGCTGCCTCTCCGTCTACTTGTGATTTCTCCCTGTCAAATTAATAAATAAAATCTTTAGAAAAAAAAAAGTGCAGGGTGTGAGACTTGGTGTGAGCAGATTAGGTCGCCAGTTTTGGCACTGTGCTGTTTACTGAAGTTATTTTATGTTGAGGAGTTGGGGAGGGAAATGGAATCAACCAGTTTCTTTGTCCCTATAAAGGGGAGTTCATGCTTGCTGCTGTCAGGGAAGCCCTCCAGAAGAACAAATAATTTCCCTTCATGTGTCCTAGGTGTTTTTCAGATTGCTGTTTTCACACTGCCTGTGTCCAGATTGCTTGCTTGCCTGGAGCAGCACAGTGTACTTTGGGTTCTACCCTGGGCAGGGTGCCTGAGTTTTAAAATTCAAAACTTTAGTGACCAGTGTGGTGGTGACTTGTCCTGGTCTTCTGGGATAGGGTCTTCTGCACTGGGATTGATGCAGATTTTACCCAGAAGAGGAAATGCACCAGAGTGCAGGAGTGTGGGGTTTGGAGCAAAGCACACTGAAGAGCCAAAGTCCAGATTAGCTGCCCCCCAGGTTAGCAGGTGTCTCAGTGCCTATGCTGAGGGAAGGGAGAGATAAATGGTGTTCACTGGTTCCTTTGTTCTTGGAGAAGCAATGCTACCTCACTCACATGTGTTCCATTGTGATCCTCACACTGTGCCTTCTGCCTTCTTTATGGGAGTACTGTGGTGTCCTTGGGCCTCTATACCAGCCATATGGCGGACCTCTAAATCTCCAGTCTTGGGGTTGCTGATTGCAAAACGCATGGAAAAAAAACCTCTCATTTTCCTAGTTAATAGCTTTGGGGGAAGTGTTTTCCTTTTGTGATCCTTTGTGTGCTCCTCTCGCTGTCTCTCGCCTCTCTCTATGACAAGGACTCCTTCCCCTCCACATCACCCGTGATCCATTTTCCCCCCAAACCCTATCTCTGCACTTCCTACCTTCCATGATGTGACCTCTCTCTCTTTAGTTGTACAATTTGCTCTGTCAGTCTTCAGTTCGATTTCTTAGATATTCAGAATGATTTGATATTTATCTAGCTGTGTTCAAGGGATGAGGCAAGCCTAGGGTCCTCCTATTACTCTGCCATCCTAGCTCCCAACCACACTTGTTCATTTTTATTTATTTATTTATTTATTTATTACACTTGTCCATTTTCTATGCAGGCTGAAAAAGGGAGTGCTGAGAGGTACCAAAATGGATCCTTCCTCCCTACATTTTGTTACTGCAGACACATAGTATCAGTTAGCCTGACAGATCAAAACCAGATAAGAACACCAGAAAAAGAAAATTACAGGCTAATATCTCTGATGAATATAGATGCAAAATCCTCAACAAAACATTAGCAAACTGAATTCAATAATACATTAAATGGCTCATGCACCATAATCAAGTGGAATTCATTCCAGAAATGCAAAGATGGTTCAACATCCACAAATCAATCAATATGATACACCACATTAACAAAACGAAGGATAAAAATCATATGATCATCTCCATAGATAAAGAAAAAAGTCTGACAAAATTCAAAATTCATTTATGATAAAAATTCTCAATGAAATACATGTGGGGTAATGTACCTAAATATAATAAAGACCATATATGATAAGCGCACAGCTAACATACACAATGGCGAAAAGCTGAAAGCTTTTCCTCTAAGGTCAGGAACAGGACTAGGATGGCTCACTCTTGCACTTTTATTTACCATAGAATTGAAAAGCCTAGCCAGAGAAATTAGACAAGAAAAAGAAATGAAAGGTATCCAAATCAGAAAGAAAGAAGTAAAACTGCCACTCTTTGCAGATGACATGATTTTATACACAGAAAACCCTAAGGACTTGATGAAAAAATTGTCAGAACAATAAACAAATTCAGTACAATGGCATGATACAAAATAAACATATAAAAATATGCTGTTTCTAATCACTAGCAATGAACTATGTACCAGAAAGAGAAATTAAGAAAACAATCTTAATTGCATCCAAAAGAATAAAATACCTAAGAATAAATTTAACCAAGAAAATGAAAGACCCATACACTGAAAATTATGACATTGAGAAAAGAAATTGAAGAAGACATAAATAAATAGAAGATATTCCATGTTCATGGATTAGAAGAATTAATACTGTTAAAATATTTATATTACTCAAAAAAACCCAGTTTCAATGCAATCCCTATCAAAATTCCAATGGTATTTTCCATAGAACTAGAGCAATCTTATTATTGAAATGAAACTAGAAAAGACCTCAAATAGCCAAATCAATCCTAAGAAAGAACAAAGCTGGAGATGTCATGATATCTGTTTTTTTTTTTTTAATATTTGACAAAACTATAGCAATGAAAACTATATGATATTGGCATTAAAAACAGACACACAGATCAATGGAGCAGAATAGAGAGCCCAGAAATTATATATCTATATATTATTATTGTATATATAGGGAGAGTCAATTAATTTATAACAAAGTATTCAAGAATGTACAAAGTGGAAAAGACCGGGTACCTGGATGGCTCAGTCAGTTAAGCAACTGTCTTCAGCTCAGATCATGATCCCAGGGTCCTAGGATTCAGTCCTGCATTGAGCTGCCTGCTCAGCAGGGAATCTGCTTCTCTCTCTCCCTCTCCTACTCTCTCTCTCTGTCAAATAAATAAAATCATTAAAAAAATTCAAAGTGGGGGAGGAGTCAAGATGGCGGAGAAGTAGCAAGCTGAGACTGCTTCAGCTAGCCGGAGATCAGCTAGATAGCTTATCTAAAGATTGCAAACACCTGAAAATCCATCGGCAGATCGAAGAGAAGAAGAACAGCAATTCTGGAAACAGAAAAACAACCACTTTCTGAAAGGTAGGACCGGCGGAGAAGTGAATCCAAAGCGACGGGAAGATAGACCCCGGGGGGAGGGGCCGGCTCCCGGCAAGCGGCGGAGCAACCGCGCACAAAATCAGGACTTTTAAAAGTCTGCTCCGCGGAGGGACATCGCTCCAGAGGCTAAACCGGAGCGAAGCCCACGCGGGGTCAGCGTGGCCTCAGGTCCCGCAGGGTCACAGAAGGATCGGGGGTGTCTGAGTGTCGCAGAGCTTGCGGGTATTGGAACGGGAAAGCCGGCTACAGAGACAGAGCCGACAGTAAGCTCGCAGCTCCGTGTTACCTTGAACCGGTCGCAGGCTCGGTGAGCTCGGAGCGCGGCCGGAGGTCAGGCAGACGGGAGTAACTGGGCGCTGTTCTCTGAGGGCGCACTGAGGAGTGGGGCCCTGGGCTCTCGGCTCCTCCGGGCCGGAGACCAGGAGGCCGCCATTTGTATTCCCGTCCTCTGGAACTCTACGGAAAGCGCTCAGGGAACAAAAGCTCCTGAAAGCAAACCCGAGCGGATTACTCACCCCGGCCCCGGGTAAGGGCGGTGTAATTCCGCCTGGGGCAAAGACACTTGAAAATCACTACAACAGGCCCCTCCCCCAGAAGATCAACAAGAAATCCAGCCGAGACCAAGCTCACCTACCAAGGAGTGCGGTTTCAATACCAAGGAGAGCAGCAGAATTCCAGAGGAGGAGAAAGCCAAGCACGGAACTCATGGCTTTTTTCCTGTGATTTTTTTTTAGTCTTGCAGTTAATTTAATTTTTTCTTTTTCATTTTTTTTTTTTTTTTTTTTCCTCGCCTTCGGGTAAAATTTTTTTTTTTTAACTGTTACCTTTTTCTTTTTTAACGATTTTTTACTAGTTTATCTAATATATATATATATTTTTTTACATTTTTCTTAGGTGTTTTCTTTTTTAAAAAAAAATTCTTTTCTTTTTTTTTTTTTTTTTTTTCTTTTTTCTTTCTTCCTTTTTGAACCTCTTTTTATCCCCTTTCTCCCCACTCACGATTTTGGATCTCTTCTAATTTGGCTAAAGCATATTTTCCTGGGGTTGTTGCCACCCTTTTAGTATTTTACTTGCCCCTTCATTTACTCTTATCTGGACAAAATGACAAGACGTAAAAATTCACCACAAAAAAAAGAACAAGAGGCAGTACCGAAGGCTAGGGACCTAATCAATACAGACATCGGTAATATGTCAGATCTAGAGTTCAGAATGACAATTCTCAAGGTTCTAGCCGGGCTCGAAAAAGGCATGGAAGATATTAGAGAAACCCTCTCGAGAGATATAAAAGCCCTTTCTGGAGAAATAAAAGAACTAAAATCTAACCAAGTTGAAATCAAAAAAGCTATTAATGAGGTGCAATCAAAAATGGAGGCTCTCACTGCTAGGATAAATGAGGCAGAAGAAAGAATTAGTGATATAGAAGACCAAATGACAGAGAATAAAGAAGCTGATCAAAAGAGGGACAAACAGCTACTGGACCACGAGGGGAGAATTCGAGAAATAAGTGACACCATAAGACGAAACAACATTAGAATAATTGGGATTCCAGAAGAAGAAGAAAGTGAGAGGGGAGCAGAAGGTATACTGGAGAGAATTATTGGGGAGAATTTCCCCAATATGGCAAAGGGAACAAGCATCAAAATTCAGGAGGTTCAGAGAATGCCCCTCAAAATAAATAAGAATAGGCCCACACCCCGTCACATAATAGTAAAATTTACAAGTCTCAATGACAAAGAGAAAATCCTGAAAGCAGCCCGGGAAAAGAAGTCTGTAACATACAATGGTAAAAATATTAGATTGGCAGCTGACTTATCCACAGAGACCTGGCAGGCCAGAAAGAGCTGGCATGATATTTTCAGAGCACTAAACGAGAAAAACATGCAGCCAAGAATACTATATCCAGCTAGGCTATCATTGAAAATAGAAGGAGAGATTAAAAGCTTCCAGGACAAACAACAACTGAAAGAATTTGCAAATACCAAACCAGCTCTACAGGAAATATTGAAAGGGGTCCTCTAAGCAAAGAGAGAGCCTACAAGTGGTAGATCAGAAAGGAACAGAGACCATATACAGTAACAGTCACCTTACAGGCAATACAATGGCACTAAATTCATATCTCTCAATAGTTACCCTGAATGTGAATGGGCTAAATGCCCCTGTCAAAAGACACAGGGTATCAGAATGGATAAAAAAACAAAACCCATCTATATGTTGCCTCCAAGAAACACATTTTAAGCCCGAAGACACCTCCAGATTTAAAGTGAGGGGGTGGAAAAGAATTTACCATGCTAATGGACATCAGAAGAAAGCAGGAGTGGCAATCCTTATATCAGATCAATTAGATTTTAAGCCAAAGACTGTAATAAGAGATGAGGAAGGACACTATATCATACTCAAAGGGTCTGTCCAACAAGAAGATTTAACAATTTTAAATATCTATGCCCCCAACGTGGGAGCAGCCAACTATATAAACCAATTAATAACAAAATCAAAGAAACACATAAACAACAATACAATAATAGTAGGGGACTTTAATATTCCCCTCACTGAAATGGACAGGTCATCCAAGCAAAAGATCAGCAAGGAAATAAAGGCCTTAAATGACACACTGGACCAGATGGACATCACAGATATATTCAGAATATTTCATCCCAAAGCAACAGAATACACATTCTTCTCTAGTGCACATGGTACATTCTCCAGAATAGATCACATCCTCGGTCCTAAATCAGGACTCAACCGGTATCAAAAGATTGGGATCATTCCCTGCATATTTTCAGACCACAATGCTCTAAAGCTAGAACTCAACCACAAAAGGAAGTTTGGAAAGAACCCAAATACATGGAGACTAAACAGTATCCTTCTAAAGAATGAATGGGTCAACCGGGAAATTAAAGAAGAATTGAAAAAAATCATGGAAACAAATGATAATGAAAATACAACGGTTCAAAATCTGTGGGACACAACAAAGGCAGTCCTGAGAGGAAAATATATAGCGGTACAAGCCTTTCTCAAGAAACAAGAAAGGTCTCAGGTACACAACCTAACCCTACACCTAAAGGAGCTGGAGAAGGAACAAGAAAGAAACCCTAAGCCCAGCAGGAGAAGAGAAATCATAAAGATCAGAGCAGAAATCAATGAAATAGAAACCAAAAAAACAATAGAACAAATCAACGAAACTAGGAGCTGGTTCTTTGAAAGAATTAATAAAATTGATAAACCCCTGGCCCGACTTATCAAAAAGAAAAGAGAAAGGACCCAAATAAATAAAATAATGAATGAAAGAGGAGAGATCACAACTAACACCAAGGAAATACAAACTATTATAAGAACATACTATGAGCAACTCTACGGCAATAAATTTGACAATCTGGAAGAAATGGATGCATTCCTAGAAACATATAAACTACCACAACTGAACCATGAAGAAATAGAAAGCCTGAACAGACCCATAACCAGTAAGGAGATTGAAACAGTCATTAAAAATCTCCAAACAAACAAAAGCCCAGGGCCAGACGGCTTCCCGGGGGAATTCTACCAAACATTTAAAGAAGAACTAATTCCTATTCTCCTGAAACTGTTCCAAAAAATAGAAATGGAAGGAAAACTTCCAAACTCATTTTATGAGGCCAGCATCACCTTGATCCCAAAACCAGACAAGGATCCCACCAAAAAAGAGAGCTATAGACCGATATCCTTGATGAACACAGATGCGAAAATACTCAACAAAATACTAGCCAATCGGATTCAACAGTACATTAAAAAGATTATTCACCACGACCAAGTGGGATTTATTCCAGGGCTGCAAGGTTGGTTCAACATCCGCAAATCAGTCAATGTGATACAACACATCAATAAAAGTAAGAACAAGAACCATATGATACTCTCAATAGATGCTGAAAAAGCATTTGACAAAGTACAACATCCCTTCCTGATCAAAACTCTTCAAAGTGTAGGGATAGAGGGCACATACCTCAATATCATCAAAGCCATCTATGAAAAACCCACCGCAAATATCATTCTCAATGGAGAAAAACTGAAAGCTTTTCCGCTAAGGTCAGGAACACGGCAGGGATGTCCATTATCACCACTGCTATTCAACATCGTACTAGAGGTCCTAGCCTCAGCAATCAGACAACAAAAGGAAATTAAAGGCATCCAAATCGGCAAAGAAGAAGTCAAATTATCACTCTTCGCAGATGATATGATACTATATGTGGAAAACCCAAAAGACTCCACTCCAAAACTGCTAGAACTTATACAGGAATTCAGTAAAGTGTCAGGATATAAAATCAATGCACAGAAATCAGTTGCATTTCTCTACACCAACAGCAAGACAGAAGAAAGAGATATTAAGGAGTCAATCCCATTTACAATTGCATCCAAAACCATAAGATACCTAGGAATAAACCTAACCAAAGAGACACAGAATCTATACTCAGAAAACTATAAAGTACTCATGAAAGAAATTGAGGAAGACACAAAGAAATGGAAAAATGTTCCATGCTCCTGGATTGGAAGAATAAATATTGTGAAAATGTCTATGCTACCTAAAGCAATCTACACATTTAATGCAATTCCTATCAAAGTACCATCCATCTTTTTCAAAGAAATGGAACAAATAATTCTAAAATTTATATGGAACCAGAAAAGACCTCGAATAGCCAAAGGGATATTGAAAAAGAAAGCCAACGTTGGTGGCATCACAATTCCGGACTTCAAGCTCTATTACAAAGCTGTCATCATCAAGACAGCATGGTACTGGCACAAAAACAGACACATAGATCAATGGAACAGAATAGAGAGCCCAGAAATAGACCCTCAACTCTATGGTCAACTAATCTTCGACAAAGCAGGAAAGAATGTCCAATGGAAAAAAGACAGCCTTTTCAATAAATGGTGCTGGGAAAATTGGACAGCCACATGCAGAAAAATGAAATTGGACCATTTCCTTACACCACACACAAAAATAGACTCAAAATGGATGAAGGACCTCAATGTACGAAAGGAATCCATCAAAATCCTTGAGGAGAACACGGGCAGCAACCTCTTCGACCTCTGCCGCAGCAACATCTTCCTAGGAACAACGCAAAAGGCAAGGGAAGCAAGGGAAAAAATGAACTACTGGGATTTCATCAAGATCAAAAGCTTTTGCACAGCAAAGGAAACAGTTAACAAAATCAAAAGACAACTGACAGAATGGGAGAAGATATTTGCAAACGACATATCAGATAAAGGACTAGTGTCCAGAATCTATAAAGAACTTAGCAAACTCAACACCCAAAGAACAAATAATCCAATCAAGAAATGGGCAGAAGACATGAACAGACATTTCTGCAAAGAAGACATCCAGATGGCCAACAGACACATGAAAAAGTGCTCCATATCACTTGGCATCAGGGAAATACAAATCAAAACCACAATGAGATATCACCTCACACCAGTCAGAATGGCTAAAATCAACAAGTCAGGAAATGACAGATGCTGGCGAGGATGCGGAGAAAGGGGAACCCTCCTACACTGTTGGTGGGAATGCAAGCTGGTGCAGCCACTCTGGAAAACAGCATGGAGGTTCCTCAAAATGTTGAAAATAGAACTGCCCTATGACCCAGCAATTGCACTATTGGGTATTTACCCTAAAGATACAAATGTAGTGATCCAAAGGGACACATGCACCCGAATGTTTATAGCAGCAATGTCCACAATAGCCAAACTATGGAAAGAACCTAGATGTCCATCAACAGATGAATGGATCAAGAAGATGTGGTATATATACACAATGGAATACTATGCAGCCATCAAAAGAAATGAAATCTTGCCATTTGCAACAACATGGATGGAACTAGAGCGTATCATGCTTAGCGAAATAAGTCAAGCAGAGAAAGACAACTATCATATGATCTCCCTGATATGAGGAAGTGGTGATGCAACATGGAGGCTTAAGTGGGTAGAAGAATAAATGAAACAAGATGGGATTGGGAGGGAGACAAACCATAAGTGACTCTTAATCTCACAAAACAAACTGAGGGTTGCCGGGGGGAGGGGGTTGGGGAGAAGGGGGTGGGATTATGGACATTGGGGAGGGTATGTGATTTGGTGAGTGCTGTGAAGTGTGTAAACCTGGTGATTCACAGACCTGGGGATAAAAATATATGTATATAAAAAATATATGTTTATAAAAAATAAAAAAAAAAAAATATAAAAATAAAAAAAAAAAAAAAATTCAAAGTGGAAAGGGCAGTTTTTTCAATAAATGATGTTGGGAAAACTGAACATCCACATGCAAAAGAATGAAACTAGGCTATATTATACCATACGCAAAATTTAACTCAAAATGGACTAAAGACTTGAATGTAAGACCTGAAACCATAAAACTTTTAGAAGAAAACAAAGACAGTAGACTCCATGACATTGTTCTTAGAGATGAGTCTTTGGACCTGACTTTAACAACAAAGGCAACAAAAGCAAAGAAAAAAAGCAAAAGACTGAAAAAAAGCAGACTAAACAATGTAGGTCCACTTACATCTTGATTTTTTCAATAAATGCAGTACAATACTGTAAATGCATTTTCTCTTATTATGTTCTTAATATTTTCTTTTCTCTAGCTTTATTGTAAGAATACAGAATATATGTACTATATGTACAAACACACAAAATAAGTATTATTGGCTGTTCATGTTATCAGTAAGAATTCCAGTCAACAGTGGGCTATTAGTAGTTATGTTTTGGGGGGCCAAAAGTTATACATGATTTTGTACTGTGTAGAAATAAGTGAAATAAGTGCCCCAACCTCCACATTGTTCAAGGATCAGCTGTGAAAAAGTATAGCTTTATCAGACTAAAAATCTTCTGCACAGAAAAAGAAACCATCAATAAAATGAAAAGTCAACCTACTGATTGGGAGAAGTTACTGACAAAAAAAAAAAAAAAAAAAAAAAAAAAAAAAAGAAGTTACTGGCAAATAATATATCTGATAAAGAGTTAATATCCAAAGAGTATAAGGAACTCATACAACTCAATAGCAAAAAACCCCGAACAACCCCAAACAATTTAAATTATGCGGAGGATCTGAATAGTATTTTTCTTTTTTTCTTTCTTTTTTAAAAAAATTTATTTCTTTTCAGCGTAACAGAATTCATTGTTTATGCACCACACCCAGTGTTCCATGCAATACATGCCCTCCATAATACCCACCACCTGGGTCCCCCAACCTCCCACCCCCCACCCCTTCAAAACCCTCAGGTTGTTTTTCAGAGTCCATAGTCTCTCATGGTTCATCTCCCCTTCCAATTTCCCTCAACTCCCCTCTCCTCTCCATCTCCCCATGTCCTCCATGTTATTTGTTATGCTCCACATATAAGTGAAACCATATGATAATTGACTCTCTGCTTGACTTATTTCACTCAGCATAATCTCTTCCAGTCCCGTCCATGTTGCTACAAAAGTTGGGTATTCATCCTTTCTGATGGAGGCATAATACTCCTTAGTGTATATGGACCACATCTTCCTTATCCATTCGTCCGTTGAAGGGCATCTTGGTTCTTTCCACAGTTTGGCGACCGTGGCCATTGCTGCTATAAACATTGGGGTACAGATGGCCTTTATTTTCACTACATCTGTATCTTTGGGGTGTCATGGCCAGCGCGACAAATCGACCAGGAAAATGTGAGGGCTAAGAGGATGGTGAAAAGAAATTAAGAGACAAAGAGATGGGGGCAGGAGGGACACTGAAGATGATGTCCAACAGTGCCAATTTTATTCCACATCTTACAATCATTTATAAGGCAGACAAGAATAGGAGGAGTAATACATCAGTACCTAGTCAGATGACCGCAAGTTTCTGTAACAAGTTTACATTAACTACAAGCAAACCTCATGATACCAGGTAGTTTCGGCTAAAGCCATTAGCAAGACAATCAACCAGGGAGTTGGTTATGGAAGGTACTGAACAACAAGGACCAACTAAGAATTCATGACCCTGACCACATTGTTCCCTTCTATAGAGAGAGTGTGTGGAAAGTCACATAGGCGAGTGCACTACACATAGCACAGACCCTTTTCTCAGTGTTACTCAACTTTCCCGTCCTTAACCTTGTCAAGGTGTCTGGACTTTGAAGGAGATACAAGTCAGGGCCTGGTTTGATCCTCAATTCCAACCATGCCGTAGCCTCCAACATTGGGGTAAATACCCAGTAGTGCAATTGCAGAGTCATAGGGAAGCTCTATTTTTAATTTCTTAAGGAATCTCCACACTGTTCTCCAAAGTGGCTGAACCAACTTGCATTCCCACCAACAGTGTAAAAGGGTTCCCCTTTCTCCACATCCTCTCCAACACACGTTGTTTCTTGTCTTGTTAATTTTGGCCATTCTAACTGGGATAAGGTGGTATCTCAATGTGGTTTTAATTTGTATCTCCCTGAGGGCTAGTGATGATGAACATTTTTTCATGTGTCTGATAGCCATTTGTATGTCTTCATTGGAGAAGTGTCTGTTCATGTCTTCTGCCCATTTTTTGACATGATTATCTGTTTTGTGTGTGTTGAGTTTGAGAAGTTCTTTATAGATCCTAGATATCAACCTTTTGTCTGTACTGTCATTTGCAAATATCTTCTCCCATTTTGTGAGTTCCTCTTTGTTTTTTTGACTGTTTCCTTTGCTGTGCAGAAACTTTTGATCTTGATGAAGTCCCAAAAGTTCATCTTTGCTTTTGTTTCCTTTGCCTTTGGAGACATATCTTGAAAGAAGTTGCTGTGGCTGATATCGAAGAGGTTACTGCCTATGTTCTCCTCTAGGATTCTGATGGATTCCTGTCTCACGTTGAGGTCTTTTATCCATTTTGGGTTTATCTTTGTGTATGGTGTAAGAGAATGGTCGAGTTTCATTCTTCTACATATAGCTGCCCAGTTTTCCCAGCACCATTTATTGAAGAGACTGTCTTTTTCCCACTGTATATTTTTTCCTGCTTTGTCTAAGATTATTTGACCATAGAATTTAGGGTCCATATCAGGGCTCTCTACTCTGTTCCACTGGTCTATGTGTCTGTTTTTATGCCAGTACCATGCTGTCTTGGTGATCACAGCTTTGTAGTAAAGCTTGAAATCAGGTAACATGATGCTCCCAGTTTTGTTTTTCTTTTTCAACATTTCCTTAGCAATTAAGGGTCTCTTCTGGTTCCATACAAATTTTAGGATTATTTGCTTTAGCTCTTTGAAAAATACCGGTGGAATTTTGATCAGAATGGCATTAAAGGTATAGATTGCTCTAGGCAGTATAGACATTTTAACAATGTTTATTCTTCTGATCCAAGAGCATGGAATGGTCTTCCATCTTTTTGTGTCTTCTTCAATTTCTTTCATGAGTGTTCTGTAGTTCCTCAAGTACAGATCCTTTACTTCTTTGGTTAGGTTTATTCCCAGGTATCTTATGGTTCTTGGTGCTATAGTAAATGGAATTGATTCTCTAATTTCCCTTCTGTATTTTCATTGTTAGTGTAAAAGAAAGTAACTGATTTCTGTACATTGGCTTTGTATCCTGCCACATTACTGAATTGCTGTATGAGTTCTAGTAGTTTGGGGGTGGAGTCTTTGGGTTTCCCATATAAAGTATCATGTCATCTGTGAAAAGAGAGAGTTTGACTTTTTCATTACCAAATTGGATACCTTTTATTTCTCTTTGTTGTATGATTGCTGTTTCTAGGACTTCTAATACTATGTTGAACAAGAGTGGTGAGAGTGGGCATCCTTGTGTTCCTCATCTCAATGGGAAGGCTGTGAGCTTTTTCCCATGGAGGATAATATTTGCTGTGAGTTTTTCATAGATATATTTTATGAAGTTCAGGAATGTTCCCTCTATTCCTATACTTTGAAGTGTTTTAATCAGGAGTGGATGCTGGATTTTGTCAATTGCTTTTTCTGCATCAATTGAGAGGACCATGTGGTTCTCTCTTCTCTTATTGATCTGTTCTATCACATTGATTGATTTGCGAATGTTGAACCATCCTTGTAACCCAGGGATGAATCCCACTTGGTCATGGTGGATAAT
The DNA here is from genome assembly GCF_030435805.1 of Mustela lutreola. Taxonomy (NCBI): domain Eukaryota; kingdom Metazoa; phylum Chordata; class Mammalia; order Carnivora; family Mustelidae; genus Mustela; species Mustela lutreola. The sequence continues at coordinate 151,424,410 of NC_081290.1, read as the reverse complement.
CTTTTTAATGTGCTGTTGGATCCTATTTGCTAGGATCTTGTTGAGAATCTTAACATCCATATTCATCAGTGATATTAGTCTGAATTTCTCCTTTTTGGTGTGGTCTTTGCCTGGTTTGGGGATCAGGGTAATGCTGGCTTCATAGAAAGAGTCTGGAAGTTTTCCTTCTGCTTCAATTTTTGGAAACAGCTTCAGGAGAATAGGTGTTATTTCTTCTTTGAAAGTTTGGTAGAATTCCCCAGGGAATCTGTCAGGCCTTGGGCTCTTGTTTTTTGGGAGGTTTTTGATCACTGCTTCAATCTTGTTACTCGGTATCAGTCTATTTAGGTTGTCAATTTCTTCCTGGTTCAATTTTGGGAGTTTATAGTTTTCCAGGAATGCATCCATTTCATCTAGGTTGCTAAATTTATTGGCATATAACTGTTGATAATAACTTCTGATGATTGTTTCTATTTCCTTGGTGTTAGTTGTGATCTCTCCCTTTTCATTCATAATTTTATTTATTTGAGCTTTCTCTCTTTTCTTTTGGATTAGTGTCACCAATGGTTTATTGATCTTATTGATTTTTTCAAAAAACCAGCTTCTAGTTTCATTGATATGTTCTACTGTATCTCTAGTTTCTACCTCATTGATCTCTGCTCTAATCTTGATTATTTCCCTTATGTATGGAGTTGGTTTAATTTGTTGTTGATTCTCCAGTTCTTTAAGGGATAGAGACAGCTGGTGTATTCTGGATTTTTCTATTTTTTTTTTTTTCAGGGAGGCTTGGATGGCTATGTATTTCCCCCTTAGGACCGCCTTTGCTGTATCCCATAGGTTTTGGACTGAAGTGTCTTCATTCTCATTGGTTTCCATGAATTGTTTAAATTCTTCTTTGATCTCCTGGTTGATCCAAGCATTCTTAAGCAAGGTGGTCTATAGCTTCCAGGTGTTTGAGTTCCTTCCAAACTTTTCCTTGTGATTGAGCTCCAGTTTCAAAGCATTCCGATCTGAGAATCTGGAGGGAATAATCTCAGTCTTTTGGTATTGGTTGAGCTCTGATTTGTGACCCAGGATGTGGTCTATTCTGGAGAAGGCTCCATGTGCACTTGAGAAGAATGAGTATTCTGTTGTTTTAGGGGAATGTTCTGTATATATCTATGAGGTCCATCTGGTCCAATGTGTCATTCAATGCTCTTGTTTCTTTATTGATTTCTGCTTGGATTATCTCTATTACTGAGAGAGGCATGTTAAGATCTCCTACTATTAATGTATTCATATCAGTATGACTTTTTATCTTGATTAATAGTTTTCTTATGTAATTGGCTACTCCCATAGTGGGGGCATAGATATTTACAATTGTTAGATCATCTTGGTAAATAGTCCCTTTAAGAATTATGTAGTGTCCTTCTGTATCTCTGACCACAGTCTTTAGTTTAAAATCTAATTTATCTGATATGAGAATTGCTACCCCAGCCTTCTTTTGAGGCCCATTGGCATAAAAGATGCTTCTCCATCCCTTCACTTTCAGTCTGGGTGTATCCTTAGGTTTGAAATGGGTCTCTTGTAGACAACTATGGATGGGTCCTGTCATTTTATCCAATCTGCAACCCTGTGTCATTTTATGGGCGCATTTAGACCATTCATATTGACAGTGATTATTGATAGATACGTTTTTATTAACATCTCTTGTTACCTTTGAAGTCTTTATTTCTGTAGATTGTCTCCATATTTCTGTTCATTGATATTCTTAGGATTTTTCCTCTTTTCTAGAACTCCCCCTTAATATTTCCTTCAGTGTCAACTTGGTGGTTGCCTACTCTTTTAAGCCTTGCCGATCTTGGAAACTCTTTATCTCTCCATTCACTTTGAATGTTAGTCTTGCTGGATAAATTATCTTGGCTGCATGTTCTTCTCATTTAGTGCCCTGAATATATCTTACCAAACCTTTCTGGCTTGCCAGGTTTCTGTGGACAGGTCTGACGTTATTCTGATGGGCTTTCCTCTGTATGTAAGGAGCTTCTTTGTCCTAGCTGCCTTCAAGAGAGCCTGTCTACAATTATGATTCCTCATTTTCACTATCAGGTGTCTCGAGGATTTTTGAGATTCTATAATCTTGGGAGGAGACCGTTCTGCCTCTAGTACATGAACTCTGGTTCCATTCACGAGTTTGGGAAAATTTTCATGGAGAATTTTTTCCACTATATCTTCTAGTCTTCTTTCTTTCTCCTTCCCCTCAGGGATTCCAATAATTCTGACATTGGAATGTTTCATGGCATCATTTATTTTCCTTAATCATTTAATCCTGTTTTCGTGGCTTCTAAGCTGTTTGTTCCAGGCTTTCTCCTGATCCTTTCCCTCTATGTGTTTGTCCTCCAGATCACTAATTCTATCTTCTGTCTCAGTGACCCTAGCTTTTAGAGAATTTAGATTAGACTGGAACTCATTGAGAACATTGTGAACATTATCCCTGGCGGTTTTCAGTTCTGCCCTAATCAATTCTGTTTTGTCATCCATGGCTTTCTCCAACCTAGCTATTGCCTGGATAATTGTTAGCCTGAATTCCCTTTCCGACATACTGTCTATGTTGATAGCCATTAGCTCTGTTGCAGAAGGCACAGCCTCTGAATTTTTCTTCTGCTTGGCATTCCTCCTCCTAGTCATTTTGGTGAGAGATGGCTGAACAGATGTAGCTGGATGTATCAACCGTGGTGCAGTCAAGGTGCACCCTTGGAACACTTCTGAGCCATCAAGAATCCCCACCCAAATGGGGGGGGGGGGAAATAAAGAATAAAAAAAGAAAAAAGGAAAAAAGAAAGAATAAAAAATGAAAAAAAGAGAGAGAGAGACAGGAAAAAAAGAAAGACAAAATTAAAGAGAAGGCCCAGCCCAAATGGGCCCCAAGGTAAGATTTATGAAGTATACAAACAAAAACAGACAAACAAAAAGAGTAATAAAAGTAGATGACAAGAGAAAAAAATATATATATAAAAGCAAAACAAAAAAAGAACCTCATCAAAAAGAACTCCAAGTATAAGATTTATATACTACCAGGACAAACACAAATACACAGAAATACTGGCGGAAGAAAAAGATGGGAGAGTGGTTATAAATTCTCAGTGTGGGCGAGGAAGTTTATTTTGATTCTTCCTGGACGTATCTTGATATCTTTGTTAAAGGACTCAACTTTCCTAAGATAAAGGGGGATTAAAAATTGGTTTACCTATAGGAGTAGCATTGATTGAGGAAAGGGGATTACCTTGAATTTTAACTCTATATGAATATTAAAAAATAAAAATTAAAAAAAGAATAAACTAAATTAAACTAAACTAAAATGTAAAAAAATTAAAAAATAGAAAAGCAAAAAAAAAAAAACAAAAAAAAACAAAAAACCACGGGTTTATGTATCAAAAAGCTCAGGTTAAAAGGTTATTATGGAATTTGATGTACTGGACATCTCACTGTGATGATAAATAGGTTAAAAAATTATCTATTAAAAAAATTAAGCAGAATAGTGGGAATGAATTAAAAATAAAAGTTGTATCTATGAAGTAGTGGTGGTTGTTCTCCTGTACCCCCCCACCTCCCCACCCGCCCTTGGCTTTCTTGGGGAGGGGCCTGCAGCGTGGGTTTTCAGGCTGTTTCCTGAGTTAAGTCCTCCCGCCCTCCTCAGGCGGTGGGCTCTGAGGAAACCGGTTTTTCAGACTTTTGTTCTCTGGAGGTTTTTTTGTTTGTTTGTTCATTTGTTTTCTCTCGCCTTGACAATTTTTGATGGTTTTTTAAAGATTTAGAGGAAAGCAAACTGCACCCAGACCTCCCTTTCAGGGAGAAGCCTCAGTCTGTTCCCCTCTGGGTGCTGCAGAGCACATAAATTCCCTCTCGGCCACTGGCAGAGCACGTTCCCAATCGCCATCCCTGAGGACACAGGAGCTTCTGCTTGTACCCAAAACCAGGACAGTGGTGGCTGTCTGGGAGCTCCAGACTGCCAGAGAGGTCCCAAGCAGCGATAGCACACTGAGATTTTCCCACTGGCCCAGGCTGGGAGTGTTCAGACTTCTGGGTCTGAGAGTGCCGGGCTGGGGCCTGAGCACACCTCTCTCAGGGGAGGGTGTGGGGCGCGACTCAGACTCTGATAGCAGGGCGCAGCCTGCACGTGGAGAGTTGCAAAGAGGCTGTGTGTGGTTCTGCTGGCTGGCGATGCTCACAGCCCCTCATGGGAGCCGCCACGCAGCTGTTCTCAGGCGCGCTCGTGGCTCAGGGACCAAGACCTGGTTTCTTCACCACACTCTCTCTGGCTCAGCACCAGTGGTGGCTATCCTTGGTCCGGGAACTTAAGCCCCTGTCCCCAGCCGCCCCAATTCCCACAATTTCCCCCCCATGATCCTTTGCTCTTTTTGAGTGCTTTCAACCAGACTCCAAGTTAATGCTGGTCCCCAATACTCTCGTATTGGGGTATTACTTTCCAATGGGTCACTTCTGGTGGCTCTCTCCCCCTTTTGTTTATCTTCCGATATCAGTCCGACGTTCCCACTCCACTTTACCTGCCCACTGGCGTCTTCTGCCCTATTAGAGATCCAGACGTCTATAATTCTAATCTCAAGCTGATTTCATGGGTAATCAGAGTTGTTTGGTAGGTAATCAACTCACTTTAGGGTACAGGTTGAAATGGCGCCGCCTCCTAGTTCTCCGCCATCTTCACTAGCAGCCTGAATAGACATTTTTCTAAAGAAGGCACAAAAATTACAAACATGCACATAAAAAGATGCAAACATCACTAATCATCAGGGAAATGTAAATCAAATCCACAATGAGATATTGCTTTGCACCTATTAAAATGGCTAGTATAAAAAACATAAGAAATAACAAGTGTTGGTGAGGATGTGGAGAAAAGGGAACCCATGTGCACTGTTGGTGGAAATGTAAATTGATGGAGCCACCATGGAAAATAAAAAATTAGGAGTAAAACTAGCATACGATTCAGCAATTCCATTTCTGAGTACTTATCCAAAGAAAATGAAAATACTAATTCAAAAAGATGCATGAACACCTATCATCACTGCAGCATTATTTATAATAGCCAATATATGGAAACAACCTAATTGTTCATTGATGAATGACTGGATAAATATGTGGAATATGGACAATGGAATACTATTTAGCCATAGAAAATGACACTTTGCCATTTGGAACAACATGGATAAACCTAGAGGCTATTATGCTAAGTGAAATAAAATAAACGGGGAAGGAAAAATACTGTATGATCTCACTTTCATGTAGAATCTGAAAAACAAATGAGAAATCAAAATAAAACTCCTAAGCACAGAGAACAGAATGGTGATTGGCAAAGGGGACCGTGGGGGCTAGGGACTATGTGAAATGGGTGAGGAAAGTCAAGAGATACAAACTTTCGTTTACAGAATAAATAAGTCTCGGAGATGTAATATACAGTATGGTCAGTGTAGTCAATAATATTGTATTGCATATTTGAAAGCTACCAGGAGAGTAAATCTTAAAAGTTCTCATCACAAGAAAAAATTTTGTGACTTTGTATGATGATGATGGATGGTAGCTAGGCTTATTTTGATGATCACTTTGTAGCATAAACAGATATAGAATCATTACATTGTACACCTGAAATCAATGTAATGTTGTATGTCAATTGTACCTCAAAAAAAAAATTAACCCTGACAGGCTGGTGTCTCTCCTTCCATTGTGGTCCCTTGGCTCAAGGAATTGAAGGACACAGGTGGTAGTCACAGCTTAAGCCTAAGGGGAATTTTGTTATGTCTCCTGGAAGAGGTGTTCTCCCTTCGGGAAGCTTGAGTTGCAGAGCCTGGAGTTTCAAGGACAGGAAGCACAAATTTCCTATGTGGGTCAGTGGATGTGATGATTAGTGATGTCACCAGGCCATGTATTCTTCCTTTGGGGGGCACATATCCATATAAAGTTTTTGATTAAAAAGGGGTACTGCTTTGAAATTATCTGAAATTATTACTATCAAGCTTTGGTATTAATCCCAGGCTCTATTCCCAGCAGACTGTAATCATTAGGCAGGGTTCACTCTCAAACTGTCAGGTAGCCTGAGGAGTCTCCTCACTTGTGTGCACTGTCCGCACTCAGCTGAATACTGAGGGAGACCCTCTGCAGGGCTCCAGGAGTGCCCTTCCTGTACAGCTCAATGTCCTGCAAACTCTAACCTCCTGATCTCTCTAGATTCTCAGGTCCGGCTTTCCAATTTAGGAAGCCTTCTGGGTTTCACCTGATCCCCCACCTTGCACCATGTCTCAGAAACTATCCCAAGGCTTTACCTGGGGCAGTCATGGGGTCACCTGTTTCCTCTCTTGGGGATCACTCCTTTCCTGAGGTCCACTGTCTTGAAAATTTTTTTTCACGTATTTTGTCCAGTTTTTATTGTTTTAGAAGGGGCAGAGTTTTGCATAACTTTCAGTGTATGTGGAATTTAACTGGGATTTTGTAAACCTAAATTTCCCTCCAGTTTCTCCATCACTCCTTTCCCTTTGGGATATCAGTCGGGAATTTCCTGGCTTGCAAAGCAAAGGCTCACAGGTTAAAGTAATAGTAGGACAATTTAAAAATATATATATTTATTAACAACATCACCTCTCATCCTGCCAAATGATGACTCATACAATTTCTTTCACCTTGATAAAGTTTTATTCTTACCTGAGAAGAGACACAGAAGTTTCTATTGGTTTCTATACCCTATTTATTCTTGGTTTTATTTTGTGGAGGAAATTGCATGACCACAAGGTGAGAAGCAAAATCATCCAATTTCAGGAACTTCGAAAGTACCTAAGGAGAGTCCGTTGGGCCCCCTGAAGCTCTCTCTCAGTGAGTAAGATCGATTTCTGCTTGCTACTATGGAGAGAGTTTATTTTCTGTTTGTGTGTCTGGGTCTCTAAAGTCCAGCATCGGTCTCTGTAGGGTTGCAGGCACTTTCCTACATGCCTCACTGGTGCAGGGGAGAGAGGAAAAACTGGCCTGTTCCTGGCGAGGCCCCCATAAACCCTGTTCTCTGTGGGCACCACAGAGATAACAGAAGCTAGAACTCTGTGCATTTGGGCTCTTTACAGCATCTCTGGCTGTTCATAACCTGATCTATGATGTTGAACTGACATAGAAATGAAAGTCCCAGTTTCTTTAAATTAACACTGCAGGAGAATGGGTGCTTTAAGTGGACTTTACTGAGGTGCACTGAAGATTCATTTTGGTTGATCTCCAAATAGCTAAGGGCAAAAACTCAACATTTAGCTCAAATGGGCAGAAGCCAATTATCACTATCATAGTAAGAGCTTATAGGAGATAAGAATGAATCTGACATTTTACTAAATTTGAAAAATTTAAACTTCCACTGAAAGTGAAAAACATGCATTTATTATGTAGCCTCAAACACAGCTATATTAAAATTCTTGGTATTTGGTAAAACGTATATAGAGCTTGCACAGTTACAATTTTGCATAACAATTCAGTTTTTGATAATTTGTTTAGATACATCCTGAGTTCTGTTAAGCATAAACACACCTTTTCACATCTGTTAATCTCCATGTACAATTTGCCTGTACACAGTTATAGCTGAGGGACCCATATGCTTTAGTAGGGGGTATCCACTGGACAGTTGCTGAAGTTCTGAATTTCCCCATGGTGTTTCCATCTTGCACTTTGATGATACCCACAAAATGCTTAAGAGTACTGAAAGTTTAGGAGATAAAGGCCAGAGTGTATTTACTTAGCTGCTGGATCAAACTCATGCATAACAATGCTTGAAACCTTCTTTAAATTACCATTTCAAGATCTGTACCAACACAGACTGTTCTTACTTTGGGAACAGAAAAGAGGAAGATACTTGTTGAGTATATTTCTTTTTCTTTGTAGTGTTCTATTGAATACTAAATAGTAATACTAAATACTAAATTAGTTTGTCTTCTCTCCTGAATAATGGCAATTTCAGGAAATCCAGGAACAAACAGTTTCCAGGTCAGTGAATCCATGTTTTGTTTTGTTTTGTTTTTTCTGTTGGGAGTTGGCTTAGGCCATGCATAGTGGAAACTGAATGGGTCCATATGGAAAACACCTCTGTGTACTCTGATCTAGGTCTTTTTTTTTTTTTTTTTTTAAGATTATTTATTTATTTATTTGACAGACAGAGATCACAAGTAGGCAGAGAGGCAGGCAGAGAGGAGGAAGCAGGCTCCCCGCAGAGCAGAGAGCCTGACGCGGGGCTCAATCCCAGGACCCTGAGATCATGACCCAAGCCGAAGGCAGCGGCTCAACCCACTGAGCCACCCAGGCGCCCCGATCTAGGTCTTATATATACTAGCTCTACTAGGCATTTACAAACACATTTTGGCTGTATTTCACTTCAAAAGAGAATTTTATTTGACTGTATCTTTAAATTATACTTAGTACAGTTTAGAAGTTTCTTACAAAACTAAACATAGTCTCATATGATACACAGCAATCACACTCTTTTGTATTTACCCAGAGGAGCTAAAAACTCATGTCTATACAGATATCTGCACACATATGTGTAAAACAGCTTTATTTACAGCTGCCAAAACTTGAAAGCAACCAAGATGTCCTTTAATCAGTGAACAGAGAAATAAAACTGTGGTACATCTAGACAGCGGAATATTATTCAGTGCTAAAAAGAAATGAGCTATTTAACCATGAATAGATATGGAGGAAATTTTAAATGTATATCACTGAAAGAAGCCAACCTGAAAAGTCTACATACTACGATTCCAACTAAGCGGCATTTTGGAAAGGCAAAGCTATGGAGATGATAAGAAGATCAGTGGGTTGCCAAGGATTAGAAGGGAGGAAGGAAGGATGAATGGGTGAAATACGGAAGATTTTCAGGGCAATGAAACTATTTTATATGGTATTATAATGATGGATTTACATCATTGCACATGGTGGTCCAAACTTATAAGATGTACAACACCAAGAGTGAATCCCAATATAAACTGTGGACTTTGGGTGATTAATGTGGATTATGTGTGTCAATGTAGGTCCATCAGCTGTAATAAATGTACCACTTTGGTGGAGGAGATGTTCATAATAGGGGAGGATATGCATGGTTGGGGCAGAGGGATGTAGGAAATCTCTGTACTTTTTACTCAGTTTTCCTGTGAACCTAAAACTGCTCTAAAAAATAAAGTCTATTTAAAAAAATATATATACTTAATAGTGAAATGAGGCATAGTCTTACTGTCAAAACCTAATCAAAGCTCCCCTTTCAATAATCTGGTTAAACTATAGAATGCTAACACAAGTTATTTTATAGAAACACTTGAATGGGGGAAAAATCAAATAATATTCCTAAATAACATTTTAAAGGGAGACAAGTTGATCAGCCTCTGTAGGTCAGTGTTTGCTACACTGTCATCTTGTTCCCCCAGTGGGCTGTGGTTAGACCATGACATTGAGTTCATTACTTTTGTGTTGTGTCAATACTGTTGGAATTCTACAAGTCATCTTTTTCACAGACTGAAGATGCTGTCATGTTCTGTTAAGAGCAGGATTCCCACAGAGCCCCAAGTGACAAGTGTATTAGTTTTCCTGGGCTGCCCTTATAAAGTACAATAGACCGGGTGGCTTCAACAACAGGAACTTATTTTTTCACAATTCTGGAAGCTGAAAGTACAAAATCAGGGTTAGTTTCACCTGAGGCTTTTCTCCTCAGCTTGTAAATGGTCATCTTCTCCCTGTGCCTTCAGTTGGTCTTCCCTCTGTGTGTGTCTGTATCCTAATCTTCTCTTATAAAGGTACCAGTCTTAGATTAGGATCCACTCCAATGACCTCATTTCACCTTAATTATACCTTTAAAGGCTCCATCTCCAAATACAGTCACATTCTAAGGGAATGGGGTTAGGACTTCAACATGTAGGTTTGGGGAAGACACTATTCAGCCCACGACAGCTAGGTTTTGACCCAAGCTAAAGGTCAATGAGGTATGCTTGGAAAGTTCATGACCACTCTGTGTCAGAGTCAGTTCTCCTGAGAAGGCACACTTTTTTTTGTTTGTTCACAGATGAGACAAATTGTTTTTGGATGTGTTTAACCAAACTGCATGTTTACATGATAAACATGGATATTGAGAAGGTTGCTGAGCTGGTCCCATTTCAACATTTATCTAAGCAGATAGCACATGCATTATACTTATCTCCTTCCTGGAAATGAAAGACAAAGTTTCTTAAGATGAACTTTATAAAATATTTCTTCTAGTTGGATGTCCATCCAGGAAAAATTGTGTAACTATAAAGATGAGTGTCATGATGAGATAAATGTCTGATATGAAAAAGAAGGTAGAATTCCAGAAGTCAGCTTAATTCTGGAACTGAGATAATGTCACCTCTTTCTTCATATGTGAATTCATCTTTTAGAGAGTTATCGGATACTTTTCCAATAAAGGCAGTTGGAATATCACCTTTCCGTCCCCAAACCACATTATACGGATCTCCTCCAAATTAGTCAGTATCAATATTGTGAACTATGGCTGCTTTGTATCCTGCTCTCCGTGTATTTAAAATCTTAATATTAAAATTACTGCCGAGAGAACTGAGCAGAGAACTGAGCTGATCTTGGAACATCTTGAAGAAGGGAAATAAGGAAGTCCTCACTAAATAAATAAGAGAGTCAGGAAATAAGAAGGAAGAGAGATGGAGGGAGAGAGAAAGAGAAACAGAAATGGAGGGGAGGTGGAGAGAAAAAAAAATAGTCAAGAAGGAAGGGAGGAAGGATGGGGGAATGTCAACGGGACACAGGAGCCAACTGAAAGAACTCCCAAAGGCCAAAGCTAGAAAATATTGAACAAAAGAAATGATAACAGTAATGGATTATAACCTAAAAAATAAAATAACTGTCCATTAATCCGTATGGACATAAGTGATTGAATAAATAAATGGGCGAGAAGGGAAAAACCATCTGTAAAGAGAATAATACCAAATTATATACATGGATTCTCCCCTCTCCAGGAATGGAGCTTAATTCCCATACACTCTTGAGTGTGGGCTTAGTGACTCACTTCCAAAAAATAGAGGATGGAAGAGGAAAAATTAGTAACTTGACAGCACAGAAACCTGGCAGGCATGGCCTTAATTAAACGACCAAGGTTAACACCACCAGTGATAAATTATGTTGATGTGTATTCTTTGCCATGAAATGATGAGAATGGCCCTTTATCCCAGTGGCATTCTTGCCAAATCCATAACCCTAGTCTAATAATGAGAAAACATCAGACAAATCCAACTTGAGGGACTTCTACGATAAACTTGAACTTTCAAGGTCATGAAAAACTGTCACAGACCAGAGAAGACTAAAGAGGCATGTGATGTAATGACCACTGGGTGTGATATGCAACTGACGAATTATTGAAATCTACATCTGAAACTAATGTTGTACTAATATATGCTGGCTAATTAAATTTAAAAAATTAAATAAATTGAATTGCCTTAAAAAAAAAAGGGTGATAAAATTCAAATCAGAATCCTGGATCAGATCTTGAGACAGAGGAGGGACCTTAATGGGAAAACGACTGAGATTCACACAGTGTCTGTAGTTCAATAGCTTTGTACTAGTGTTAATTTCTTAGTTTTGACAAATGTACCATGGTTATGTAAGATGTTAATGTTAGAGGAACTTGGGTGAAGGGTTTAAAGAACTCGGAACTATCTTTGCAACTTTTCTGTAAAGTGAAAATTTATTCCAAAATAAAAATTTAATTAAAAAATCACACATGAAAAGATCTTCAACATCACTAATCATCAGGGAAATGCAAATCAGAACCACAATGAAATATCACCTCACACCTGTCAGAATGGCTAGTATCAAAAAGACAAGAAATAAAAAGTGCTGGCAAGAAGGTGGAGAAAAGAGAAAACTCATACACTGTTGGCAGGGATGTAAATTGGTGCAGCCACTGTGGAAGACAGTATGGCAGTTTCTCAAAAAATTAGAAATAGGTCACCATAGAATCCAGCAATTCCATTTCTGGGTATTTATCCAAAGGAAATGAAAACCCTAACTTGAAGAAATATTTGTAACTCCCATGTTCACTGCAGCATGTTTATAATAGCCCAGATATGGAAACAACCTATGTGTCCATCAATGGGTGAAAAGATAAAGTAGGGGCGCCTAGGTGGCTCAGTGGGTTAACCCTCTGCCTTTGGCTCAGGTCATGATCTCAGGGTCCTGGGATCGAGCCCTGCATCTGGCTCTCTGCTCAGCAGGGAGCCTGCTTCCCTCCCTCCTCCACCTGCCTCTCTGCCTACTTGTGATCTCTGTCTGTCAAATAAATAAATCAAGTCTTAAAAAAAAAAAAAAAGAAAGGATAAAGTAGATGTGGTATACACACACACACACACACACACACACACACTCTGAAATGTTATTCAGCCATAAAAGAATGAAATCTTGCCATTTGCTACAATATGGATGGACCATGAGGGTATCATGCTAAGTGAAATAAATCAGACAAAGATAAGTACCATATGATCTCACTTACATGTGGAATTAAAAAACAAAACAAAATAAAACAAAACAACAAGCCCATAGTCATGGAGAATAGATTAGTGGTTGCCAGAAGTGAAGGGTGGAGGCTGGGAGAAATAGGTGAAGGGACTCCAAGGGTACAACTTGCTATTTGAAAATAAGTGTCATGAGGATGTAATGTACAGCAGGGAAACTCTAGTTATTAATACTGTATGGCATATTTGAAAGTTGCTAGAGCAAATCTTAAAGGTTCTCATCATAAGAAAAAAACGTATTAAATATGTATGGTGACAGATGCTAATGACTTACTGTGGTGATTATTTGCAATAAATACAAGTATTGAATTGTTAAATGTTGTATATCTAAAACTACGTTATAACTCAATTTTAAAACAATCTAGAGAAAGATTGAAAAATAATCAATTTTCTAATTAACTCAGTGAATATCCTAGTGTTTTTTCACTAGTGAAGTTACCATAAGTTGATAGACATTCTCTGGTTCTGAGTTAATCTCTTGTTCAAACCTTCAGCCGAAAGTCTACAACTAAAACTGGCGTAGGGTCATCAAATGTCTGAGGTACATTTTCAAAACTACAGTAGATATGTCAAACTATCTCCATCTAAGGTCAATAGGTTTGAGAATGTAGGGGGCTGAACCATGCTGATGGCCTGTATCTGAGGGGGCACCGGCATTAGCATCTCCAGAGGGACAGCCCCAGAATGCAAACAAGGCTGTTCCACCATATTGGTGAGGCAGGACTCTCCGCCAGGACTTCAGGATAAATGTCCACGCTGGTCCCCACTGGTCCTCAAGACCAAGCCTACAAAGGAATATTATTATATTTTTGTTATTGAAAGTTTTGAATTCAAATTCTAAAAGTATAACACCCCAGTGCAGGAATAATAATAATGCCTCACACTTAGCAACTACTTTTCTTCCGCTTATTGCTATGTGGCACATTTGCAATGTCCAATAGGTGCTGACTTTTAATGACACATCAAAAAAAAAAAATAATCCTTTTATGATGAGCCCTTACACACATTTTCCTGTTTGGAGCCAACGTTGTGGCTGGATCGGCCCTGTGGTTCCCATGATTGCAAGATGTACCTCAGCAACAGGCACGAGAAAACGGAAAATACAAGGTACTCCAGAAGACACCTGCTGAGCCCTACAGGACCCTCCAAAGTGTCCACACCTGTGCCTCAGGAAAGAGGTAGCCTACAAGATGCCGGCTGGCCAGAGAAACAGGCACTGTCAGCTCAGACTAGCAGCAACCAACCAAGGAAAAGCAAGTTATGTCATGGAAAATTCTAAAATATGTGACAGACATTTCCATTCAAGAATACTTTGCTACAACAACTCCATGTGTTTAGGAAAAAAACTCAGGCTCTTTAAGAACAACAGATCACAGGCCTTCCTTGTGAAGCCTTTTACCACTTCAATGCTTATAGTAGGGCCTCCTGGCTGATGTTAAGCCTCACAGGAAGGAGCAGGTCATGGCTCCTGGGCTCTGTGAGGAGACGGCCAGCAGGAGTCCAGGTGGGTGCACAAAGCCACGGTCCCTGTCAGGGCAGGGCAGGGCGGTCCGTCCATCCTGCACAGCTCCACGTTTTGGCTGTACACCTGTTAAGATGCATCTTCCTTCAGGCCTGATCCACAGAACTCTGCAAAGATGGCTCTCAGGAAACCCTGTTCTGAAACAGAGGTATTTCTAAAAACAAGATACATGTTCCCCTAAGTGGCTGTACCACCAGCTCAGAGGCCAAGGGCACAGCAGAAAATAGGTTAGTATTTTAATTAGCCTGTTTTCTAGAAGTAATTGGGTACCAAGGGGTCCTAGCTTGAGGCAATCTAAAAAGCCCTCTTCTCTACCTGCAGACAGCATTCTCCAGGAATCATATTTACACAGCTTTTATTTTAAAATTTCAGCTTCTCTAGATCACAAACTATAGGGAATTGTCTTCTTAAAGTACTCTTATGAAATCTGTTGTTTTGAATTTGATGAGTAAATGCAAAATGTGTTTGGGCACCCCGTTTTCTCTATCATTTTTTTTAATTTTTAATTTTTTTATAAACATATATTTTTATCCCCAGGGGTACAGGTCTGTGAATCGCCAGGTTTACACACTTCACAGCACTCACCAAAGCACATACTCTCCCCAATGTCCATAATCCCACCCCCTTCTCCCAAACCCCCTCCCCCCAGCAACCCTCAGTTTGTTTTGTGAGATTAAGAGTCACTTATGGTTTGTCTCCCTCCCAATTCCATCTTGTTTCATTGATTCTTCTTCTACCCACTTAAGCCCCCATGTTGCATCACCACTTCCTCATATCAGGGAGATCATATGATAGTTGTCTTTCTCTGCTTGACTTATTTTGCTAAGCATGATACGCTCTAATTCCATCCATGTTGTCGCAAATGGCAAGATTTCATTTCTTTTGATGGCTGCATAGTATTCCATTGTGTATATATACCACATCTTCTTGATCCATTCATCTGTTGATGGACATCTAGGTTCTTTCCATAGTTTGGCTATTGTGGACATTGCTGCTATAAACATTTGGGTGCACGTGCCCCTTCGGATCACTACGTTTGTCTTTAGGGTAAATACCCAGTAGTGCAATTGCTGGGTCATAGGACAGTTCTATTTTCTATCATTTTTTTTTAAGATTTTATTTATTTATTTGAGAGAGAGTGAGGGAGAGGGAGAGGGAGATGAGACTCCCCTCTGAGTGGAGATCTTTACGTGAGGCTCAATCCCAGGATCCTGGGATCATGACTGGAGATGAAGGCAGATGCTGGACCCTGCAGTCATGCCTTCTTAAGACTGGGCCTGATTTTTTTTTTCCTGCTGGTGGTATAATTCTAAAATATTATCATTTCAACATGTAACCAACATAACAACTCGTTAAGATGTTTTAGCTTTTTTTCTTACTGAGTCTTTGAAATCTGGTGTTTATTTCACACTTCTTGTACATCTAAAATTATTTTGACTAGCCAGCTCTCTGGTGTTCGCCACTTGTATGAGACCACATAGTTCTAGATGTAATTCTCAAATGTGCATTATTTGCTTCCTCACCCTCCAGCCTGTCTTTCAACTTCCTGGGGACTCACCTGGTGGCCGTGAGCAGTGGAGTGGGTGGTGGCATTCCTCACTACTCACCTGATTTTCCTGTGCTGCTGAGTCCCTCTGAGTAATGAAGGTACCTGGGTATACTAGAGACGCTCTTAGAGTTTAGATTCTTGGTTCAGCTTTTCTAACCCCAATTTTTGTGCTATTTCCTCATCTCTGTTCTCAAACCAAGGTTTGTCACCTGTGCTCAACTCTTCTTCACCGTTCTTGCTGAATGCAGCAAATAAAGACCGATCCACACTAGCCCTGTGGCTTGTCCAGCTGTTATTCTTGGGACCAGAGGCTCATGTGGGCACTCAATCAGTCTTCCAAGTTACTCCAGGTGACTTTCACCAATAGTTTAACCAAAGGTTGGTTTGGCCTGTGCAATCTGTCTTCTTGCAGCTTGCCCCTCAATTGCTGAGCTATGGTGACACATTTTGGTTTTAGTATAGCAGCACCCTACTTCAAAGTAGGAATTTCTGGTAAGGGATAATACTAGCTGCCCTACCAATCCCCCCACCCAGAAATTTCCATGGTTTAACATGATTGAAGTTCATTTCTTCCTTGTGTAACAATCCAGCTGGTGGCAAGGAGGCTCCTTTGTTTTGTGGATCCAAGATCCCCTACGGCCTTATAATCCTCTGCCTTCAGCCACTGTGGGGTGGGAGAGGGGAGGGAGTATAGGGAAATTATGGATACTTCAAAGCCTTGACCTGAAATTGCACACATGGCTCACATTTCACTGATTAGAATGTCATCCCCTGACCACATAAACAACAAGGGAAGCCGGATTGGGTAATCTCGGTGCCCAGGAAGGAAAGGGAGCATGGATTTTGTTGAATAGCTGCTATCCTTACCATAGTGTTTATGAGTGAGATTGGCTTTTAACTTTCCTTTTCATACGTTTCTTGTCTGGTGTTTGACATTCAAGGTTAGGTTATGCAGTCCTAAAAGATATAGATTGGGAGTAGTAGTATTTTTTCTTGGAAGCATTTGGGTAAGACTGAAATTCACCCATTTTTTTAAATGAGCAGTTGATTTTTTTTCCACTGAAGCTGTCTGACTGCTTCTTTGTAGAAGGATTTTTAACTATTCAATGAAGTGGTTATGGAGTGAGGTATTCTATTTCTTATCAATTTGGGTAGGCTCCACTTTTTAAATTGATACATTTCAGTGAATTTTTCAAATTTAATAAATAAGCTCACAATATACATTCCATATCTTCCTTTATTTCCACAGCTTTGGGAGGTGTTTCCTTTCTCATTTCTAGTATTTATTACTTCAGATGGAAATGAGGATGTTCTCCAGCAAAACAAGACTGTAAACCAGGAAAGGGGAAAACATTGAATTGGTGGACTCCAACCCTAATGGGCAGGGCAGGAATGTTCTGGGGGATACCTGTGTGGTGGATTTTGAAAGTCTCAACCCACAAAGGAGAAAAGGACCAAAGGTCTTCTTCAGAGGGGTGGAAAAATAGGGTTAGTCCACCAAATGGAGAGTAAACTGAAAGTTTGGTGGGGGGAGGGGAGGCAGATCATTCAAGAAAATAAAATGAGCAAATGTAAGGGATTGTAAAGGCTAAAACTGCACAAGAAACCTATAAACCAACATAAAACATGACAAAATTATAAGGAATTAATGGAGTGTAAAAATAGAGAATCTTATTTTTCCTCGATGCTAGAGATCCTGTCTTTCAAGTGGTCTGACATCATAAAATTGAATCCACAGAGGAATCGATGCAATTCTATGACACCATGCAGCCCAGCATGGGGAAAAATTTGTATAACCATAGTAATAAATTGCTTTTATGGATTTCAACTTTTAGAGTGTACATAGGGATGGGGAAATAGTTGAAGGACAGAAGTAAAGCTTAATAAGCCTTGAAAAAATATTCTAAAAAGTGAAAGCTATAATTATCATTATAATATACATCTTTGGCCATATGTCCCATTATTTCTTTAGGATAAATCCTCAGGGGCTGGGTAGCTGCAAATATGTGGGCACACTTAGAATTAATAAAGTGTTAAATCCCCCTCCAGAAAAGCGTTACCAGTTGATGCTCTCCGGTGTGTCTCCCTGCTCCTATCTGCTTCAGTTCTAGGAAATTCCCAGACCTGCTGGCTTGTTAATGGTACCCTTTTCTGTTTTCCAGCCCTGCTACAGATAGATCACCTTCTGTTACTAGTTATTGGAATATTTCACAGGATTTTTGCATTAGGCAAGTGGTACAGAGTGTATCTTCAAATTACCATCTTGAAAGTGGGGCGGAGGGGGGGGGTGCTGCCAGCTTTTAAAAATGTAAATTGTTTTTTTCTTCCTGATTATAAAAGTAATGCATGCTCATTTTAGAAGCAGTGTGAAGCGAAGAGAAAAACACCTGAGCTTTTTGAAAAGGCCTAGAGATCTGAGCACACTGGCCAGAGCAGTCTGTTCTATGGGCAGTGGGTGAGAAGCCTTTTTGGTATCTCATCTGCCAGGACTGGGGAAATGGGAAAGAAACCACCTCTTTCTCTCATTTGCCAAAAATATTGAGAAACCAAGATGATCCAGTTTTGCCTGATAATTTTCCCAACTGAAGCAGCCAGATTTTATTTTGGTTATTTTCCTGTGATCCTGGTGCTCCTATAATTTCACTTTCCCCAACATCTTTCTTTGGCCTCGCTGTGTTCCTGAACAACCAGTACCCCGGGACCCGTTGATCATGCCAGTTCTTTCATGCAGGGAAGATCATTCAGCTAGTCCTTTTAGAACTGCTAATGACTTAAAAATCTATATGAGGGGCACCTGGGTGGCTCAGTCAGTTAAGCGCCTAACTCTTGGTTTCTGCTGGAATGATGATGCGGGGATAGGGGAAGAGGAGGGCTTCATGAAATTGGGCTCCATATGGGGCTCTGCACTGGGCCAGGCGTAGGTTTAGGATTCTCTTCCTTCCCCTCCCGCCTCTGTCTCCCTCTCAAAAAAAAAAAAAAAAAGGTGAGACCTAATGTTACAGCAGTCTATGCCACTTGATTGGCATCCCCATGGGGAGAAAAGGAACTCTACAGAACCTTTAGATCCAGGGTTGACTGGTAAAAACCGGGTGTCATCAGGTCGCAGGCACACCTTGGAAGTCTGGTGGAACTTGACCCGAAATCCTTTCTGTAGCCTGGGACATTGAGCTCCTTTAAACTTCCTGTTTTTGTTTCCTTGTGCCTTGCTTCTTGCGTTCTCACGTCACATCAATGACCCTGATTTACATCATTACCTGATGAATCTGGTAACTGAAGTTCACAGGGAGGGACCATTTCCGTGCATCCCTCACCTCCCACCGCTCTCCTGTCTCCCCTCCAACCCACCCACCCCACCCGCCTCCCTGCACTCACACCTGCCTGACCACCCACATGCAGGGGGACCCCTCCAGGCTCCCAAGGGTTCTCTTCACACCAGATTGCCTCTCCCCAGCCCACTGAGGTCCCAGGGAATTAAAACCTCTCCAACTTGTTTTGTCACTTTATTACTGGATAAGGATGCTCTTGCATGATGGTTGGTTTTATATGTCCCCTTGGCTGGGCTGTTGTACCCAATTATTTAATCAATTATGAATCTAGGTGTCACTGTGGAGATATTTTGTAGATGTGGTTAACATCTACAATTGGTTGACTTTAAAGGAGATCCTCCATATGGGTGGGTTGCATCCAATCAGTTGGAGGCTTTAAGACCAAAACCGAGGTCTTTCCTGAGAGGAAATTCTGCCTCAAGACTGCAATATTAACTCCTATTGGAGTTAACAGTCTGCCCTATAGATTTTGGACTTGCCACGGTTATGCGATCCAATTCCTTAAAGATCTCTATACAAACACACACATACATATACACCTATGAATATCTCCTGTATATACGTGTATCTCCTATCTATTCTTTCCTTATTTTTTTTTAATGATTTTATTTATTTATTTTGAGAGAGAGAGAGCATGAGAGGAGAGAGATCAGTGGGAGAAGCAGACTCCCTGCTGAGCAGAGAGTCCGATGTGGGACTCGATCCCAGGACCCCAGGATCATGACCTGTGCCAAAGGTAGTCGCTTAACCAACTGAGCCACCCAGGCGTCCCTCTATCTATTCTTTCCTACTGGTTCTCTATATATCCTTTTTATTTGGTTTCTCTGGAGAACCTTGACAGATAAACCCTGTGTATTTGTTTAACTTACATAAATGAGGCATGGTTAATATAGAAAATTACAAATCAAAAGAAAAATCTTACCAGCAATTTTATCACCATCACAAAATAATCACTATTAACCTTTCAAGAGCTGTGTGTAGATATACATATTTCAAAGAGGTATATTTTATACATTTTTAAGTAGCTTTTCTACTTATTATATTATGAATAGCTTTCTATGTCAATAGGTACAGATATAATTTTGAATGATTAGCAAATATTACATTTTTTGGTCTACCATAATTTCTTTAATCCTTCCTCTAGTGCTGAAAGGTTATATTGTCTCACTATTTTCATTTTAATAAACACTGAAAACATCTGTGCACATGTCTTTGTGCCCTTTGTCTATGAATTTTTTTTTAAGATTTTATTTATTTATTAGATCATAAGTAGGCAGAGAGGCAGACAGAGAGAGTGAGGAGGGGAAGCATGTTCCCTGCTGAGCAGAGAGCCCAATTTGGAGCTCGATCCCAGGACTCTGGGATCATGACCTGGGCTGAAGGCAGAAGCTTTAACCCACTGAGGCACCCAGGAGCCCTATGTTTTTTTTTGTTTTTGTTTTTGTTTTTTAAGTAGGCTCCATGCTGGGCTTGAACCATGGGGCTTGAAGTCCTAACCCCTGAGATCAAGACCTGAGCTGAGATCAAGAGTCAGTCATTTAACTGACTGAGCCATGCAGGTGCCCCCGTGTCAATGATTTTTAAAAAATATTTTAATTAAAGATCTTATTTACTTCACACACAGAACACAAGCAGGGGGAGTGGCAGGGAGAGGGTGAAGCAGAGTCTCCCCTGAGCAAAGAGCCCAACATGGGGCTAGATCCCAGGACCCTGAGATCATGACCTAAGCTGAAGGCAAATGTTTGACTGAGCCACCCAGGCTTCACATATCTATGATTTCTTAAGGATAAATTTTCCTGGCTACCCTCTCATGCTCCCACATATCCATACATCCAAAAGGATCTTTTCTATAAAACAGTGAGTGATGTGCTTGGACTGTTGACTTCTCTAAGTAGGGTTCATACATTGTTAGGGCTGGAAAGACCTTACAGATTTGATCAAACCTTCTCCCTTTCACATAAATGAAGGCCAAGAGAGGAGAAGTAATTCCTCAACATTACAAAGCCAGCTGAGCACCAATCAGGGTTCAGAACATGAGTTCACCAAGTTGCTTTCAAATACATTGAGTCCAGTCCCTTTAGTTGGTGGATTTTATATCTGCAAAGCACTACACCCTGCCTAGGTGATATCCTTCAGTTTGGTGAGAGACACCATTCGGGGTAAACAAATGTCTTCAGCATTTTGCTCCCGGGAAACCAGCCCAGTGAAAGATGAAAGAGAAAAATTCAAGCTCTCAATTTCCAGAAGACTCCGCTTCTAAGACGTTTTGATTAGGTGAACCACCCTGCAGGCAAGATAGTGGTTGCTGCTAAGCCAATGTGCAGAGAAATTGAATTGAGTCATAGTAATTATTCATGACAATAAAATGTCCTTTTTATTAGGAAAAAAGTTTTTATATTATAAAAATAATAGTCCTTAAAGCTGGGCATTTTGAAGAGTAGGAAGAAAACACATTTTCTGTAGTCCTGTCATCTAAAGATGTTCATACTTTAGGTAACTTATTTCTAGTTTCTTTTTGTGTATGTTTGTAATTTCTATCCTATAAAGCTAGAGTCTATATAGACTGTTTTCCTTAACACCATATTGCAAACATGCTTGAATATTGTCTAGTCTTTATAGGTATAATTTAAATAACTGCATAGTTGTATTGATGTGAGAGTTTAGCATTCCCCTATTGGACACATGGTGGTTTCTACCCTTTCATGACATGAGTTAGAGAGAAGGACAGAAAAAGTCCTCTAAAGGATGGCAAGTGTTGGAAATATGGAAATAGTATTTCAAGGTTAACATGTGTCCAGAGCCCCAGCCCACACTTCAGTTTAATAGATAACAACTGGAAATAAGATAATCAGGATAATTCTAATCTGCCAGCCTTCTTAAAATCTTGAGCACCTGTTTGAAGGAGGGACGCTTAATGTACCTGTTCAATTGAAGGATTTAAAAAATGATCACTCTTCTTGTACATTAAATGTTCAAGATTTCTTAGAGGCTGATAAAGTCCTTATAACCGCATGCTGTAAAAGTGCCCTCTACAAATGAATTGCCTAGAAAATATGTTAAAATTTAGACTCCTGAGCTCACCTGCAGAAAGCCCAATTTGGGATTAGGGTGGGACCCTGGGAATATGCATTCTTATCTAGCCCACCAGGTGCTTCTCATGCAGGGCACACATGAACCCCCCCTCTGAGGAACCACAATACATGTTAATGGAGTATCTTCTGCCTGGTGGATGGGTACCTGCCCTTCATGTTCAAGTCTATCCAGCACAGACTATGTCTCCCATGCCTCGGCAGTTAGTGATGAATCAATCTTATTTTTCCCCATTTAAATATAACTTATCTTTCATTGCAGCTCACATTTTACATCAAGATTAAGTCATGAGTGATAGCAGGTATTACTGACTACCCTTCTGTGGGAGGTATAAATTACAATTTTTTCTTAGTTTCAGTTTATTAAAAAGGGAGAATGAGGCCCTTGGTTTCACAAAATTAGCCATAGTCTTCTGTCAGACTCTCTTCAAGCAATGATTATGCTTTGCCTAGATCTGTCTTAGAGTGGTACAGAGTGTAAATATCAGCCTTTACTCTGAGCCCCCAAATGACATAAAGACAGAACATGTAGTTAATTACCACAGGGCAATGCACTGTGGTTGCACAGTCCAGAATAAACTTGTTCATCTTACTGAAGTCACAGAAGTAGGAGAGAGTCATGAAATGTAACCTGTACGTCAGGGCCTTGTTAACAGATATGGCCAGTTGGGCTAAATACAACAGCCACAAAGAAAAAATGGACTTGGGATGCCTGGGTGACTCAGTTGGTCAAGCATCTGCCTTGGGTTCAGGTCATGATCCTGGGGTCCTGGGATCCATCCCTGCATCAAGCTCCCTACTTAGCTGGGAGTCTGCTTCTCCCTCTGCCTGCTACTCCCCCTGCTCATTCGCTCTCTCTCTCTCTCTCTCTCTGAAAAATATAGAAATAAAATCTTAAAAAAAATGGACTCAACAAAAAGATAATGCTAAGAAATAGAGGACTTGAATACACCCTTTTCCAAATGGGCACAAGTACATGAAAGAATGCTCAGCATCTTTATTCATGAGAGCCATCTAGATGAAAATCATCATGAAATATTATTTTATATCCACTAAAATGGCTTTTGTGATCATTATCACCTTCATCATAAAGGAAACGAATAAGTACTGGTGAGGATGTGGAGAAATTATAGCCCATCACTGCTGGGAACATAAAATGGTAGAGCCACTGTGGCAAATTATTTGGCAGTTCTCAAAAAGCACAGAACTACGGTAGAACCCGGCAATTCCACTCTTCTGTATATCCTCAAAAGAATTGAAAACAGACACAATGATATCTGTTCACCAATGTTCATGGCAGCATTACTTACAACGGCCAAAAGATGGAAACAAATGAGTGTCCATCAACAAGTAAGTGAGTCAACAAAAAGTGGTATGTACGTCCAACCGAGTGGTCCATGCTACAACCTGACGAACCTCAGAAACCTTGTACTCAAAGAAGGCAGTAAGAGAAGGCCATGTATTCTAGGATTCTGTTTCTTTTTTCTTTTCTTGAAGATTTTATTTATTTGACAGAGATCACAAGTAGGCAGAGAGGCAGGCAGGGAGAGGAGGAAGCAGGCTCCCTGCTGAGTAGAGAGCCGGATGCCATGCAATGCGATTCGGGGCTTAATCCCAGGACTCTGAGATCACGAACTGACCTGAGCCGAAGGCAGAAGCTTAACCCACTGAGCCACCCAGGTGACCCTAGGATTCCATTTCTGTGAAGTATTCAGAACTGGCCAATCTAAAGACACAGAAAATAGAGTTTGCTGGGGGCTGGTGGGAGGGGGCGTATGGCTGGGTGATAACTAAAGGGTTTAGGGTTTCTGTTTGTGTGGATGAAAACATTCTAAAATTGGTTGTGGTAGCAGTTGTGCAGCTCTGAGGATGCTGAAGAACATTGAACTGTCCATCTTAAATGGGTGAATTGTATTATGTAAATCACATCTCAATAAGCTGCTTTAAAAAAGAAAGATGTTAGTATAAATACATTTATAGTGTAAGCTATTCTGGATTCAGAAGGATTTAAGAAAAAGCCAGGATAATTACTGATGTGGAACTCTGCTTCTAATTTTAAAAGAAAAAGTAACAGAATACCTTCAGAAAACAAAACAGCACAAAGCTCTGTTTTAGTGCATAGCTTTTTGTCCAGATAAACCTACCACCTGGCATTACATTGCAATAAATCTGCTCGATGAAAACTGGAGATATTTTCTTTTGCATTTTGGCTGAAGGTACAAACTCAGGAGAGCATCTTCTGATCTCTTCCACATACATATGTGCCCACGAGTGCGTAGCTACACATTTTGGGCATATACTCTATGTATAACCTCAGAGGCATACATGTACATGTTTTAGATACTCACAGGCAGAGATCAGCAAACTGCTGGCCAGATCCTTTTTTGTTTCTTAGTGGCTATGCTTGTTTTCCTTCCTTGGATTATATGCAGAATGCCCTTGATTTTGTGAATAACCACGAGCAACTGATGGACCTTGCATTTGGAAACTTCCTATGCACAGCATCTAATTCCTTCTGGGTTCCAGCTCCTATTTCCCTAAAGTCTTTTACAGTCTGGCCAATCCATTTGTTAATTCAACCAAAGAACTGGTGATAAAAGTTTACATCCTGAGACTTAGAACGGAGCCCATTAGAGTGGGGAAGAGGCAAGGAAAAACCACAAGGAGGGAAGCAATTTTTCAGAAAAAAATCTGTACTGCATTTTGATGGTTTGGTTTAAAACACCGGAACTTGTGCAGTATCAGCCCACTCTCACCACTCTTGTTCAACATAGTATTAGAAGTCCTAGCAACAGCAATCAGACAACAAAGGGAAATATAAGGTATCCAAATTGGTAATGAAGAAGTCAAACTCGCTCTCTTTGCAGATGACATGATTCTTTATATGGAAAACCCAAAAGACTCCACCCCCAAACTACTAGAACTCATACAGCAATTCAGCAACGTGGCAGGATACAAAGTCAATGTACAGAAATCAGTGGCTTTTTTATACACTAACAATGAAAATACAGAAAGGGAAATTAGAGAATCGATTCCATTTACTATAGCACCAAGAACCATAAGATACCTGGGAATAAACCTAACCAAAGAAGTAAAGGATCTGTACTCGAGGAACTACAGAACACTCATGAAAGAAATTGAAGAAGACACAAAAAGATGGAAGACCATTCCGTGCTCTTGGATCAGAAGAATAAACATTGTTAAAATGTCTATACTGCCTAGAGCAATCTATACTTTTAATGCTATTCCGATCAAAATTCCACTGGTATTCTTCAAAGAACTGGAGCAAATAATCCAAAAATTTGTATGGAATCAGAAGAGACCCCGAATCGCTAAGGAAATGTTGAAAAACAAAAATAAAACTGGGGGCATCACATTACCTGATTTCAAGCTTTACTACAAAGCTGTGATCACCAAGACAGCATGGTACTGGCATACAAACACATACACCAGTGGAACAGAGTAGAGAGCCCAGATATGGACCCTCAACTCTATGGTCAAATAATCTTAGACAAAGCAGGAAAAAAAATACAGTGGAAAAAAGTCTCTTCAATAAATGGTGCTGGGAAAACTGGACAGCTATATGTAGAAGAATGAAACTCGACCATTCTCTTACACCGTACACAAAGATAAACTCAAAATGGATAAAAGACCTCAACGTGAGACAGGAATCCATCAGAATCCTAGAGGAGAACATAGGCAGTAATCTCTTCGATATCAGCCACAGCAACTTCTTTCAAGATATGTCTCCAAAGGCAAAGGAAACAAAAGCAAAGATGAACTTTTGGGACTTCATCAAAATCAAAAGCTTCTGCACAGCAAAGAAAACAGTCAAGAAAACAAAGAGGCAACCCACGGAATGAGAGAAGATATTTGCAAATGACAGTACAGACAAAAGGTTGATATCTATAAAGAACTCCTCAAACTCAACACACACAAAACAGACATATCAAAAAATAGGCAGAAGATATGGACAGACACTTCTCCAATGAAGACATACAAATGGCTATCAGACACATGAAAAAATGTTCATCATCACTAGCCCTCAGGGAGATTCAAATTAAAACCACATTGAGATATCACCTTACACCAGTTAGAATGGCCAAAATTAGCAAGACAGGAAACAACATGTGTTGGAGGGGATGTGGAGAAAGGGGAACCCTCTTCCACTGTTGGTGGGAATGCAAGTTGGTTCAGCCTCTTTGGAGAACAGTGTGGAGATTCCTCAAGAAATTAAAAATAGAACTTCCCTATGACCCTGCCATTGCACTCCTGGGTATTTACCCCAAAGATACAGATGTCATGAAAAGAAGGGCCATCTGTACCCCAATGTTTATAGCAGCAATGGCCATGGTCGCCAAACTGTGGAAAGAACCAAGATGCCCTTCAACGGACGAATGGATAAGGAAGATGTGGTCCATATACACTATGGAGTATTATGCCTCCATCAGAAAGGACGAATACCCAACTTTTGTAGCAACATGGACGGGACTGGAAGAGATTATGCTGAGTGAATTAAGTCAAGCAGAGAGAGTCAATTATCATATGGTTTCACTTATTTGTGGAGCATAACAAAAAGCATGGAGGACATGGGAAGTTAGACAGAAGGAGGTTGGGGTAAATTGGAAGGGGAGGTGAACCATGAGAGACTATGAACTCTGAAAAACAATCTGAGGGTTTTGAAGGGGCGGAGGGGTGGGAGGTCGGGGTACCAGGTGGTGGGTATTATAGAGGGCACGGATTGCATGGAGCACTGGGTGTGGTGAAAAAATAATGATACTGTTATGCTGAAAATAAATTAAAAAAACAAAACAAAAACAAAAACACCGGAACTCACACATTCCAAAAG
Organism: Mustela lutreola; assembly: GCF_030435805.1. Taxonomy (NCBI): domain Eukaryota; kingdom Metazoa; phylum Chordata; class Mammalia; order Carnivora; family Mustelidae; genus Mustela; species Mustela lutreola. The sequence goes on along the minus strand of NC_081290.1, from coordinate 151,397,548 downwards.
GTCCAGAAAGAACCTGATGTATGTGGAGAATACTTTGCCTCCTGACCTGAAAATTTCGTGTGATCATGTGATCCTTTATCATTGAGGCATGTACTTTCCCTCACGTGACCTGGAGAAACATTCTTAAAATCTTTGCCGTTATGATTTTTTTAAAAATTTTATTTATTTATTTTACAGACAGAGATCACAAGTAGGCAGAGAGGCAGGCAGAGAGAGAGTGAGAGAGGGAAGCAGGCTCCCTGCTGAGCAGAGAGCCCGATGTGGGACTCGATCCCAGGACCCAGGCAGCAGCTCAACCCACTGAGCCACCCAGGCGCCCCGCCGTTATGATTTTTTAAAGAGGCTTTCTTTTTTAGAATGGTTTTAGGTTCACCACATAATTGAACAGAAAAGTACAAAGTTTCCTTATATCCCTTGTCCCATACACAGCCTCTCCATAAACAACACACCTCACCACAATGGTACATTCGTTGCAACCAACGGGCCTTCATGGACACATCATTATAATAATCTACAGTCTGTAGTTTACACTAGGGTTCACTCTTGTTGAGTTTATAGCCATCATCCCAGTATCATCCAGAATAGCCTCACTGTCTTAAAAATCCTCTGTCCTCTATGGAGTTATCTCTTCCTACCCCCAATCCCTGATCCTTTTACTGTCTCCATAGTTTTTTGTTTTGTGGGTCTTTTTAGTTTTTTTTTTTTTTAAATACAAGTATAATGAACATACAATGTTATATTAGTTTCAGGTGTATATCATATTCAATAATTCAACACATTGCTCAGTACTTAAGCACAATTACTATCTGTCAATCAAATGTTATTATAGTCACCAAATGTCAACCAAATGTGTTATTACAGTATTATTGACTATATTCCTTATGCTGTACTTTTCAGCTCTGTGACTTATTATATAACTTCATATTTCATAAGAAGTTAGTACCTTCTAATACCCTTTATCTATTTCACCCATCCTCCTAACGACCTCCCTCTGACAGTCATTAGTTTGTTCTCTCTATGTAAGAGTCATTTCCTTTTTTAGATTCCACATAGAAAAGAAATCACATGGTGTTTTCTTGCTCTGAATTATTTCACTTAACATGATACCTGTAGGTCCATCATGTTGCACAAATGGCAAGATCTCATTCATTTTTGTTGCTGGGTACTATTCCATCATAGTATGTACCACATCTTCTCTACCCATTCATTCATTGATAAACAATTAGGTTGTTTACATATTTTGACTACTATAAATAATGCTGCAATAAACCTAGGAGCACACTTATCTTCTTGAATTAGTGTTTTCATTTTCATTGGGGAAATACCCAGTAGTGGAATTACTGGATCATATGGTAGATCAGTTTTTAAGTTTTTGAGGACCTACCATATTGTTTCCCACAGTGGCTGCACCAATTTACATTCCCCCTTACAGAGCATGAAATTTTTCTTGAAATTTTCACCAACACTCATTATTTCTTTTTTATCTGAGCTATTCTGCAAGCTGTGAGGTGATATTTCATTGTGGTTTTGATTTGCATTTCCCTGTGGATTAGTGAGATTGAGCATCTTTAAATGTGCCTGATGGCCATCGTTTTTGGAAAGATAGATCTTCATGTCCTCTGACCATTTTTTTTCAGATTATTTGTTTTTCTGGAGTTGAGTTTTGTAAGTTCTTGGTATATGTTGGATATTAACCATTATTGACAATATCATTTGCAAATATCTTCTCCCATTCAGTAGGGCTGACTTGTTGTTTGTTGATGGTTTCCTTCACTGTACAAAAGCTTTTTTATTTTGATGTAGGTCCAGTAGTTTATTTTTGCTTTTATTTCCCTTGCCTCAGGAGATGTAGCTAGAAAAATGTTGCTAAGGCCAATGTCAAAGAAATTATTGCCTATGTTCTCTTCTAGGAGTTTTATGGTTTCATGCCTTACATTAGGTCTTTAATCCATTTGGAATTTCTTTTTGTATATGGTGAGAAAAAGTGGTTCAGTTTCATTAATTTATGTTATTGTCCAGTTTTCCCAGCACCACTTACTGAAAAGACCGTCTTTTTGCCATTATATATTCTTGTTTTCTTTGTCATAGATTAATTGACCATATATGCATGCATTTCTGGGTTCTCTGTTCTATTGATCTATGTGTCTATATTTATGTTGGTACCATACTGTTTTGATTCCTACAGTTTTGTAGTATATCTTAACACCTGGGATTATAATACCTCTAGTTTTGTTCTTTCTCAAGATTGCTTTGGCTGGTCAAGGTCTTTTGTGGTTCCATACAAATTTTAGTATTATTTCTTCTAGTGTTTCTTCTTTAGTATTATTTCTTCTATTATTTCTTCAGTGAAAAATGCGATTGGTACTTTGATAGGGAGTGCATCAAATCTATAGATTTGGTAGTATAGACATTTTAACAATATTTTTCCAATATCTTTGTGTCATCTTCAGTGTCTTTCATCACTGTTTTATAGTTTCAGAGTTCAGGTCTTTCACCTCTTTGGTTAAGTTTATTCCTAGGTATTTTATTATTTTTGATACAACTGTAAATGGAGTTTTCTTAATTTCTCTTTGCTTCTTTATTATTAATGTATAGAAATGCAACAGATTTCTGTACATTGGATTTTATATTCTGCAACTTTACTGAATTCATGTATCAGTTCTAGTAATGTTTTGGGGGAAGTCTTAGGGTTTTCTCTATATAGTATCATGTTATCTGCAATTAGTGGAAGTTTTACTTCTTATCAATTTGGATACCTTTTTTTTCTTGTTTTGTCTGGTTGCAGTGGCTAGCACTTCCACAGTACTATGTTGAACAAATGTGAGTGTGGATAACCTTACCTTGTTCCTGAACTTAGGGGAAAATTTCTCAGGTTTTCACGATTGAGTATGATGTTAGCTGTGGGTTTTTCATATGTGGTCTTTATTATGTTGAGGTATGATTGCTCAAAACCTATTTTGTTAAGGCTTTTTTTTTTTTTTTATCACGAATGGATGCCGTACTTTGTCAAATGCTTTTTCTGTATTTATGAAATGACTGTATGATTTTTATCCTTTCTCCTGTTGATATGGTGTATCATGTAGATAGGTTTGTAAATATCAAACCACCCTTGGATCCTGAGAATAAATCCCACTTCATTGTGGTGAATTATTTTTTTTAATGTATTGTTGGATTTGTTTGCTGGCATTTTACTGAGGATTTTTGCATTTTTGCTCATCAGAGATATTGACCTGTATTTCTCTCTCTCTCTCTCTTTTTTTTTTTTTTTGGTGTCTTTTTTTTTTTTTTTTTGGTTTGGGTATCAGGGTAATGCTGGCCTCGAAGAATGCATTTAGAAATTTTCCTTCCTCTTTGATTTTTTTCAAAGATTTGGAGAAAAATAGGTATTAACTCTTTTTAAATGTTTGGTAGAACTTGCCTTGTGAAACCATCTGGTTCTGGACTTTTGTTTGGGAGTTTTTGATTACTGATTCAATATCATTGCCAGTAATTGGTCTGTTCAAGTCTCTATTTCTTCCTGTTTCAGTTTTGGTAGGTTATATGTTTCTAGGAATTTATTCATTTCTTCTTAGGTTGTCCAATTTGTTGGCATATAATTTTTTATAATATTCTTTTACCATCCTTTGTATTCCTGTAGTGTTGGCTGTTCTTTCATTTATGATTTTGTTCTCTCCCTCCTCTTTTTCTCTCCCCCTCCATTTTTTTTAACAAGGTAAATAATTTATTAATAATTAACTATATAAGTAAGTCTCATTATCATAAGCTCTGGGAAATCTTCTATTTGAAACTGAGGAAAAATGAAGTGCTGTTAAACTTAGGATGGAAAACATCTGGTCACTTCAAGGCAGGTTTGCAAATAACTGAGCCTCAAAGCTTCCTATATCTGTGACGTGCCTGGAGGAAATTGGCAGGGGAATTAACCTTGCTTACTATCAGTACTATGTCAAGCTGTATACAGGACACCTATAAGCCACACTTTTTTTTTTTTTTTTAATTAGTTTGGGTAGAGATTTATCAGTTCAGTTTATCTTTTCACAGAACCAGCTCCTCGTTTCATTGATCTGTTCTATTGCTCCTTTAGTTTTTATATAATTTATTTCCACTCTAATCTTCATTGTTTCCTTTCTTCTGCTGGATTTTGGTTTTGTTCTTTTCTAGCTTCTTTAAATATAAGGTCAGGTTGCTTGAGATTTTTCCTGCTTCTTGAGTTATGCCTGTATTGTCATAAACTTCCTTTTTAGAATTGCTTTTGCTGCATCCCAAAGGTTTTGGACCATTGTGTTTTCATTTCCATTTATTTCCAAACTTTTTGAATTCCTTTTTGCTTTCTTGGTTGACCCATTCATTGTTTAGTAGTATGTATTTAATCTCCATGTTTTTGTACTCTTTCCAGATTTTTTTTCTTGTGGTTGATTTCTGCTTTCATAGCATTGTGATCAGAAAAGATGCATCGTATAGCATGGTATAGCTTCAGTCTTTTTGAATTTTTTGAGACTTGTTTTGTGACCGAGTATGTAATCTCTCCTGGAGAATGTTCCATGTGCACTTGAAAAGAATGTATATTCTGCTATTTTAATATGGAATGTTCTGAATATATCTGTTAAATTCATCAGGTCCAGTGTGTTAGTCAAAGCCATTGCTTTTTTGTTGATTTTCTGGTTGAATGATCTGCCCATTGATATAAGTGGGCTGTTAAAGTCCCCTGCTGTTATTGTATTACTATGGATTAGTCCTTTATGTTTGTTATTGGCTGTTTTATGTATTTGCGTGCTCCCATGTTAGATGCATAAATCTTTACAATTGTTGTATCTTCTTATGGATTGCCCCCTTTATTATTATATAGTGTCCTTCTTTGTCTCTTGTTACAGTCTTTGTTTTAAAATCTATTTTGTCTGATTTAAGTATTGCTACCTTGGTTTTCTTTTGACATCTATTTGCATGATAGGTAGATGTTTCTCCATCCCCTCACTTTCAATCGATAAGTGTTAGGTCTCAAGTGAGTCTCTTATAGGTAGCATATAGATGGGTCTTTTTTTTTTTTTCCCCCATTCTGTCACCCTAGCCCTTTGATTGAAGCTTTTAGTCCATTTACATTCAAAGTAATTATTGATAGGTATGGACTTATTGCTATTTTATTACTTGCTTTGTGGTTTTTCTATGATCCTTCTCTTGCTCTTTCATGGCCTGCTGACTTTTAGTGATATACTTGGATTCTTTTCTCTTTATTTTTTGCATGTATATTACTGGTTTTTGATTTGTGTTTACCACTAGGTTTGTATATAACATCTTCTGCATATAGTAGTCTATATGAAGTTGATGATTGCTTAAATTTGAACCCATTTTTCTCCCCTCCCCCTCCCCCACATTTTAGGTATTAGTGTCATTTCATATCTTTTTATTTTGTAGGTCCTTTGACTAATTTTTACAGATACACTTACTTTACTGCTTTTGTGTTTTCTACTTTTCGTACTCTCATTTATGATCTTTCCTTTCCATTCAAAGAGTCCCTTTTAATATTTCTTGTAGGTCAGGTTTAGTGGCCATGAATTCTCTTAATTTTTATTTGCTTGGGAAACTCTATTTCTCCTTCTATTCTGAATGATAGCCCTGCTGGATAGAGTATTCTTGGTACAGATTTTTCCCATTGAGCATTTCGAATATATTTTGTCATTTTCTTTTGGCCTGCCAAATTTCTGCTGAAGAATCCACAGATAGTCTATGGGTTTCCCTGATATATAACTGTCATCTTTTCTCTTGCTGCTTTAAAATCTTTTTATCATTACTGTTTGCTATTTTAATTACTTTGTGTGGACCTCCTTGAGTTGATTTTGCTGGAGGATCTCTGTGCCTCCTGGGTCTGTGTATCTTTTTCCTTTCCAGATTAGAGTTTTCAGCTATTACTTCTTCAAATAAATATTCTATCCCATTTTTTCTCTCTTCTTCTGGGATTCCTATAAAGATTTTGGACTGTTGTGTTTTCATTTTTCTCCAGGTATTTTTTATTCCTCTTTGACTTCTTGGTTGACCTATTTGTTGTTGAGTAGCATGTTGTTTAGCCTCCCTGTATTGGTGTTCCTTCCAGAGGTTTTTGTTTTTGTTTTTTTTTTTGTAATTGATTTCAGTTTCATACCATTGTAGTCAGAACAGATGCTTGATACGATCTCAGTCTTCTTGGATTTATTGAGACTTGTTTTGTGGCATACATGTGATCTATGCTGGAGAATATTCCATGAACTTGAAAAGAAAGTATATTCTGCTGGTTTTGGATGAGGTATTCCGTATAGCTTTTTATGTCCATCTAATATATTGTGTGGTTTAAAGCCACTGTTTCCTTGTTAATTTTCTGTCTGGATGATCTACCTATTGATGGAAGTAGGGTATTAAAAACCCCTACTATTATTGCATCACTGCCAATTTCTCTGGTTTTATCTGTTAATTTATGTATTTGGGTACTTCCATGTTTAATGCATAGATATTTACAATTATATCCTTTTGTTGGATTGTTCTCTTTATCATTATGTATTGCTCTTCTTTGTCTCTTGCTGTAGTCTTTGCTTTAAAGTCTATTTTGGGGTGCCTGGGTGGCTTGGTGGGTTGAGCCGCTGCCTTTGGCTCAGGTCATGATCTCAGGGTTCTGGAATCGAGTCCCGCATCGGGCTCTCTGCTCAGTGGGGAGTCTGCTTCCCTCTCTTTCTCTCTGCCTGCCTCTCTGCCTACTTGTGATCTCTGTCTGTCAAATAAATAAATAAAATCTTTAGAAAAAATAAAGTCTATTTTGTCTGATAAAAGTATTGCTACCCCAGCTTTTTTTTTTTTTTTCTGCTTCCATTTGCATGGAAATGATATATGTTTTTCCAGTCTTTTGCTTTCAGTCTGTAGGTGTCTTTAGGTCTGAAATGACTCTCTTGTAGATGGCATATAGATGGTATTATTTTTTAACCAATTTATGTCTTTTGACTGAAGTATTTAGTCCATTTACATGAAAAGTAATTATTGATAGGTATGTACTTGCCATTTTATTACTTGTTTTTTGGTTGATTTTGTAATTCTTCTTTGTTCCTTTCTTCTTCTCTTGCTCTCTTCTTTTGTGATTTTACAGATTTTTGTAATATTATGCTTGGATTCCTTTCCCTTTATATTTTGTGTATCTATTTTAGGTTTTTAACTGTGGTTGATAATAAGTTCATATATAACACTTTGATTTTGATAGATATGATTTTACTACTTGTGTTTTAACTTCCATACTGCATTTATAAGTGATTAATCAACTACTTTTATTAAATGTTTGCATTTAGCTGTGGATATTTTTCCTTTCATAATATGTTTACTTCAGCTATGGTCTTTTCTTTCCATTAAAAATTTCTTTTAACATTTATTGTAAGGTTGATTTAGTGGTGTTAAAGTCTTTTAACTTTTGTTTGTTGGAAGAAATTCTCTCTCCTTCTATTCTGAATGATAAACTTGCTGCACAGAGTATTCTTTGGCTGCAGGTTTTTTTCCTTTCAGCACTTTGAATATACCATGGCTCTTCCTTCCAGCCTGCAGTTTCTACTGAAAATCAGCTGATAGCCTTATGGGGTTTCTTTTGCATTCAGTTATTTTCTCTTGCTGCTTTTAGAATTTTCTCTTTACCATTACTTTTTGCCATTTTAATTATTATGTCTTTGTGTGGACCTCCTTGGGTTAATTTTCTTAGGGGACTTTCTGTGCCTCCTGGATCTGGATGTCTGTTTCCTTTCTCAGCTTAGGCAAGTATTCAACTGTTATTTCTTCAAATGTTTTTTGCACCGCCCCCCACAACCTCCTTCTCTGTCTGGAATCCCTATAATGTGAATGTTATTACACTTGATGATGTCACTAAGTTCCCTTAATCTATTTTCATTATTTATTCTTTTCTTTTCTTTTTGCTGTTCAGCTTGGTTGCTTTCCATCACCCTGTCTTCCAGATGACTGATATGTTCTTTTGCATCCTCTAATCTGCTATTGATTCCTTCTAGTATATTTCAGATATTGGTTCTTCATCTTTTTTATATTTTGATTATTGATGGTTTCACTGAGATCCTTCACTCTTTCCTCAAGTCCAGCCAGTCTCTTTCTGATCATTACTTTGATTTCTTTACTGGGCATTTTGCTTATCTCTATTTTATTCAGTCCTTTTGTTGTGATTTTTTCCTGTTCTTTCATTTGGGACATACTCTTCTCTCCATTTTGTCTCATTCTCTGGGTTTGTTTCTATGTGCTAGGGAGGTCAGGTACATCTCCTGGCCTTGAAGCAGTGGGCTTGTATAGAAGAGTTCCTGTGGTGCCCTGTAGCACCATGTTCCCATGTCACCATGGGACACTCCAGAGTGGGCTGCATGTGCCTTAATGTTGTGGCTGAGCTGTGTTTGTCTTCAGTCCTGTCAGCTTCAATGACCTGCTTTGCCTGTTGTGGGCAGAGTGGACAGAGTTTTGTCCCCATGCTGTTGAGGGACCAGTCTCAGGCCAACAGGGGCTTATGGGTGACCAGGCTAGCTCTCGAACTTGTGGTCTGCATGTGGTCTCTCTACCACAACAGGTGTCACACTGATCACCAGAGTGCTTTCCTGGCACAGTCAGCTAAAGGCTTGGCTGCTGCAACTGGGGTTGCACTGGTGTATGGGGTTATCGCCTCCTTTCTCTAGGGCAGGAATTTGAAGTGGTGCTGGTCCCTGATAGCATTGCTTGCAGGGTGTGGCAGGGAGAAATCACTTTGGAGGGATGTCTGTAGATGGGACAGGTACACTGGAGAATATAAGGGACAGACACATGATGATGTTAGCAAGAAAGATGGAGAGTTTTAGCACTGGCTCCCACAAATGTCTAGTTATCTAGGCTGGGGGAGGGGAAAAATAGTGCCCACCAGTACGTTTGTTTTTGAAGAAGTCTCCTGAAGATCTCTGTATCTCCAGGGCACATTCTGAGATTAGTAGGTAAGTCTCCTTCACCTATACCTGAGGTACTTTTCAAACTGCTGCTTCTATGCTGTATCTTGGCCAGATTATTTATTATTGCTGGCTCTTTAAAGGTGGAGACTGTTTCTTATTACCCTCCAGCTCTTTTGGAGTTAAGCTCCACTAGTTTTTGAAAGCTGGATGTTGTGGGGACTTGTCTTCCCAGTGCTGGTGTCTAGCACGTGGTGTGGGATCTGATCCTTCTCCATGCTTGTTGTATCCCACTTCTTTGTGATTTGTCACCCAGGGGTTTTGTTCCCAATTGCATCTCTACCCCTTCCACCCTTTTTACTGTGCCTCTTATCTATGAATAACTGTGGAATGTCTGTTCTGCCAGTCTTCGGGTCATTTTCAGACCTAGTTACACCAATGTAGCTGTTATCTCCATCTATGGGACTAGATGAGCTCAGGATCCTCCTACTTGTTCATCTTCCCATAGTTTTGCTTTTCCAGAATGTCATGTAGCTGAAGTCGTACATTATGTAGTCTTTTCAGGTTGGCTTCTTTCACTTAGTGATATGTATTTAAGATTATTCCATGTTTTTTCATGTCTTTGTAGTGCTGAATAATAAAAATTGTTGTCTGGATGTGCCACAGGTTATTTACCTATTCACCTGCTGAAGGGCATCTTATTTGCTTTCAAGTTCTGGCAACTATGAATAAAGCTATCGTAAATATCCATGTGTGGATTTTTGTTTGGACATAAGTTTTCAATTCTGGGAAAGTACTAAGAACAGTTATTGCTGGATCATATGGTTAAAAAATGTTTAGTTTAATTTTTTATAAAGATTTTATTTATTTATTATTTATTTATTTGACAGAGACGCATCAAGAGAGGGAACACAAAGGAAAGTAGGAGAGGGAGAAGCAGGCTTCTGGCAGAGCGGGGAGCCCGATGCGGGGCTCGATCCCAGGAGTCTGGGATCATGACCTGAGCCAAAGGCAGACACTTAATGACTGAGCCACCCAGGGACCCCAGAAAATGTTTAAGTTTATAAAGAACTATCAAATTGTCCTCCAAATGGTGTACTATTGTTGCAGATCAGTGTGAGAAGTCCCAGGGAAGACCAAGAGAGAACAGTGTGGAGTTAAGAAAAAACAAGAGACAGAAAACTGGGATCAGGAGGTCTCCATGGACTAATGACCCAGTGGACCCCCAACATGCATGAGACTTAATTTTATAGTTCAGTAACAAGAATGTTTATCAAGGAGTTCAACATAAGTCCCACATGACTGCCTTGCTTCAAAACAAAAGTTTTCTCAAGCATGTGTCAAGCTCAAGGACTGTGTCAGTGTGAACCAGAGCATTTATGTGAGCCAAATGAAGTAGTGAGGGAACTGCAGAGATTTCCTGCAGAGGAGACTAGCAGGATCTAGCCTTTGGCAAGACTCCCATGACTGCAAGGACCGTGTTAGCTTGCAGTTAGTTCCCCACATACCAACCTGCATTCTCACCTATAGTGAATGAGAGTCCCTGTTGCTCTACATCTTCGCCAGCATTCAATATTGTCATTACTCTGGATTTGGTTATTCTGATATATGTGTAGTGGTATCTTATTGTTCTTATTTATTTATTTTTAAGTAATCTCTACACCCAGTGTGGGGCTTGAACTTGCAACGTCAAGCACAAAAGTCACATGCTCCACCAACTGAGTCATCCAGACACTCCTCATTGTTTTTTTTTTTTTTTAATTTATAATTCCTGAATGTCTTACGATGTTGAGTATCTTTCTACATACTTATTTTCCATTTGTATATCTTCTTTGATGAGGTGTCTGTTCAGATCTCATTTCGTATTCCTAATTGGGTTCTTGGTTTTCTTATTGTTGATTTTTAGTTTTTTTGATTATTTGGTATATTTTGGGTAAAAGTCCTTTATCAGATATCTTTTTAAAAATTAAAGTGTAGGGGTGCCTGGGTGGCTCAGTGGGTTAAGCCTCTGCCTTCTGCTCAGGTCATGATCTCAGGGTCCTGGGATCAAGCCCTGCATTGGGCTCTCTGCTTAGGAGGAAGCCCGCTTCCTTCTCTCTCTCTGCCTGCCTCTCTGCCTACTTGTGATCTCTGTCAAATAAATACATAGAATCTTAAAAAAAAATTGAAGTGTAATCAACATTCAATACCCTATTGGTTTCAGATGTAAACCATAGTAATTTGATATGTTTATACATTAGGAAATGATATTCATGACAAGTCTGGTTACCATCTGTCACCATAAAAAGTTGTTATATTATTTTCTATATTCTCCATGCTGTACAATTACATTTCCATAACTTATAAGTGCTAGTTTGTATTTCTTAATCCCCTTCACCTATTTTGATCATCTGTCTACCTCCCCCAACTCTGGTAACTAGCAGTTCATTTCTTGTATCTTTGAGATTGTTTCTGTTTTGCTTTTTTGTTTGTTTTGGTTTTTTAGTTTCCACATTTAAGTGCAATCATATGATATTTGTCTATGTCTGATTTCTTATTCATACCCTCTAGGTCCTTGAGGGTATTTGTTGTCCTAAATGGCAAGATTCCTTTTCGTTATGGCTGAATAATTTTCCATTGTTTGTGTGTATGTGTGTATATATAGATAAATATACATATATACACATACACCATGGCTTATCTATTCATCTATCAATGAATACTTAAATTACTTCCATATTTTAGCCATTGTAAATAATGCTGCAATAAACATAGGTGTGCATGTATTTCTTTGAATTGGTGTTTTTGTTTTTTGCAAATAAATACCCAGAAGTTTCTGGATCATATGGTAGTTATTTATTATTATTTGAGGAACACTCACATTGTTTCTCACTGTGGCTGTACCAATTTACATTCCCACCAATAGTGCATGAGAATTCCCCTTTTCCATGTTTTGCCAACACTAGTTATTTCTTATCTTTTAGGTACTAGCCATTCTCACAAGTATGAGGTGATCTCATTGTGGTTTTGATTTGGATTTCCCTGATTGTTAATGTTAAACATCTTTTCATGTGACTATTAGCCATAGGGAAGTCATCTTTGGGAAAATGTCTATTAAGTCCTCTGTCTATTTTTTAATTGGGTTGTTTAGTGTTTTTAATGGTAAGTTGTGTAAGTTCCTTATATATTTTGGATATTCACCCCTTATCAGATATATGATTTGCAAGTATTTCTCATTTAGTAGGTTGCCTTTTTTTGCTGATGGCTTTCTTCACTGCGAAAAACTCTAGTTTGATATAATCTCTCTCTGTCTCTTTTTCTAAAAAGATTTATTTATTTGTTTTTAGAGAGCGTGAAGGGCAGAAGGAGAGAGAGAGAGAGAATCTCAAGCCGTGCTGAGCAGAGAGCCTGACACAGGGCTCAATCACACTACCCTGAGATCATGACCTGAGCCCAAACAAGAGTCAGTCACTTAATGACTACACCACCTAAGTGCCCCTAATGTAATCTCTTTTCAAAAATCTTTTTAAACTTTTATTGCTCTTGGCCTGAGGAGACTGATCCAAAACAATGCTGTTAAGAGGATATTAAAGAGCTTTACTGCCTATATTTTCTTCTAGGAGTTTTATGGTTTCAGGTGTTACATTCAAGTTTTTTTTTTTTTAAAGATTTTATTTATTTATTTGACAGAGAGAGATCACAAGTAGGCAGAGAGGCAGGCAGAGAGAGAGAGAGGAGGAAGCAGGCTCCCTGCTGAGCAGAGAGCCTGATGCGGGACTCGATCCCAGGACCCTGAGATCATGACCTGAGCCAAGGCAGCGGCTTAATCCACTGAGCTACCCAGGTGCCCCTACATTCAAGTTTTTAATCCATTTTGAATTTGTTTTTTACATGGTGCAAGATAATAGTCCAGTTTCATTCTTTGGCATGTAGCTGTCCAGTTTTCCCAACACCATATATTGAAAACACTGTCTTTTCCATGTTGTATATTCTTGCCACCTTTGTCATAGATTTCTTTCTAGGCTCTCTATTCTCTTCTATTGGTCTTTGTGTCAATTTATTTATATTCTAAAGGTTTATTTATTGAGAGAGCACAAGTGTGGGGGCACAGAGGGAGAGAGAATCTCAAATAGATTTCACACTGAGTGGAGAGCCCAGTGTGGGGCTTGATCCCATGACTCTGAGATCACAACCTGGGCCAAAACCAAGAATCAGATGCTTAACCAACTACACCACCTGGGCATCCCTGTCTGTGTGTCTGTTTGTGTACCAGTACCATATTATTTTGATCACTATAGTTTTGTAGAATAGTTTGCAATCTTGGAATGTGATACCTGTTGCTATGTTCTTCTGTCTCAAGACTTCTTGGGATGTTCAGAGTCTTTTGTGGTTTCCTATAATCTTAGCATTGTTAATTCTGTGAAAAGTACTACTAGTATTTTGATAGGGATTGCATTGAATCTGCAGATTGCTTTGTGTAGTATGGACATTTTAACAATATAAAATTTTCCAACCCATGAGTATGGAATGTCTTCACATTTATGTGCATCTTCTTCAATTTCTTTCCCCAGTGTCATAGCATTTTCAGAATATGGGTTTTTTGCCTACTTGTTTAAATTTATTCCTAGGTATTTTATCTTTTTTGGTGTGATTTTAAATGGGATTGTTTTCTTCTCCTCCTGATAGATCACTCTAAATGTATGGATACATAACCAATTTCTGTAGGTTAATTTTGTACTGAGTGACTTGACTGAATTCACTTATTCTAAATTTTTTTTGGTGGAGCCTTTAGGGTTTTCTATATATAGTATCATGTCATTTGCAAATAGTGACAATTTTACTTTTTCCTGTCAACTGGCATATGTTTCATTTTCTTGCCTAATTGCTATGGGTAAGACTTCCAATACGATATTGAATAAATGTGGTGAAATGGACATTCTTCCCTTGTTCCTGATGTTAGAAGAATGGCTTTCAGCTTTTTTTTTTTTTTTTAAAGATTTTATTTATTTGTCAAAGAGAGAGAGAGGGAAAGAGCGAGCACAGGCAGACAGAGTGGCAGGCAGAGACAGAGGTTCCTGCCAAGCAAGGAGCCTGATGTGGGACTCGATCCCAGGACGCTGGGATCATGACCTGAGCCGAAGGCAGCTGCTTAACCAACTGAGCCACCCAGGCGTCCCTGGCTTTCAGCTTTTTAGCATTACGATGTTGGCTGTGGGTTTGTCATATATGGTCTTGTCATATATATGTCATGTTGAGGTGTTCCCCATATCCACTTTGTTGAGAGTTTTTGTCATAAATTGATGTTGAATCTTGTCAAATACTTTTTTTTTGCATCTACTGAGATGATCCTATGATTTTTATCCTTTATTTTGTAGTGTATCATGTTGGTTGATTTGTGGATGTTGAACAGTCCTTTCAATGTGTCGTTGAATTTGATTTGCTAATATTTTGTTCAGGACTTTTGTATCTATGTTGATCAAGGTTGTTGGCCTGTAATCCCTCCTCTTTTTTTCTGTGGTGTCCTTGTCTAGTTTTGTATCAGATAATGCTGGCCTCATAAAATGAGTTGGAATCATTTCTTCCTCCTCAACTTTTTTGGAACAACGGAAGAAGTAATTGAGTCACTCTTCTTTACATGTTTGGCAGAATTCACTTGTGAAGCTGTTTGGTCCTCGACTTCTGTTTTTTGAGAGATTTCAATTAACACTTCAGTTTCACTACTTGTAATTTGTTTAGATTTCCTATTTCTTCATGATTTATTCTTAGAAGATTGTGTGTATCTAAGAATTTATCCATTCTAAGTTTTCTAATTTGTTGACATATAATTGTTCATAGTAGTGTCTTATGATTTTTTGTATTTCTGTGATGTCTGTTTTAATATCTTTCATTTATTTGGCTCTCTCGATTCCTTAATGAATCTGTCTAGAGGTTTATCCATTCTGTTTATCTTTTCAAGGAAGCAGTTTTTAGTTTTACTGATCTTTTCTACTGTTTAGTCTCTATTTCATTTATTTTTGCTCTGGTCTTTATCATTTCCTTCCATCTATTACCTTTGCACTGTGTTTATTATCTGTTTGTAGTTTCTCTAGATGTAAGGAATATTTACATATTTCTTGCTTCTTGAGGTCGGCCTGAATTTTCCTCTTAGAACTACTATTGCTGTGTCCCAAAGGTTTTGGAAAGTTATGTTTCCATTTTCATTAGCTTCCTGGCATTTTTTTTACTTCCTCCTTGATTTCTTCATTGGCCTATTGGTTCTTTAGTAGCATGTTGTTTAGTCTCCTTATGTTTGTGTTTTGTGTTTTTTTCCAGTTTTCTTCTTATAATTTATTTATAGTTTAATACCATTGTGATTGGAAAGGATGCTTTATATGATTTCAGTTGTCTTGACTTTACTGAAATTTGATTTGTGGGCTAACATGTGATCTATTTTGTAGAATGTTCTGTGTGCACTTAAAAAGAATGTATATTCTACGCTTTGGGGATGAAATGTTTTATAAGTATCTATTTAGTGTATCTGTCTGTTGTGTCATTTAAGACCAATATTGCCTTATTGATTTCCTGTCTGGGTGATTTATCCATTGAATATAAGTGGGATATTAAATTCACCTATTATGCTACTCCTATCACTGCCAATTTCTCCTTTTATGTATGTTAATATTTGCCTCATATATTTACGTACTCCTACATTAAGTGCATAAATGTTTATGTAAGTTATATCGTCTTCTTGTGTTGACTATTTTTATAGAATTTTCTTCTTTCTCCATTACAGTAGTCTTTGTTTTAGGTTATTTTGTCTCATATAAGTATTGTTATTCCACCATTCCAGCTTTCTTTCTGTTCACATGAAATATCTTTTTCACTTTCAAGTTTGTGTGTCTTGGATCAGAAGTGCTTCTTTTGTAGGTAGCATATAGAGGGCTTTTTTTTTTTTTTTTAAATCCTTCAAGCCACACTGTGTCTTTTGGTTGGAATGTTTAGTCCATTTACACTTAAAGTAATTCTTGAAAGGTTTGTACTTCCATTTATGAATTATTTTTGGATTGTTTTGTAGTTTCCTGTTCCTTTCTTTTTCTCTTGATCTTTTCCCTTGTGGTTTGTTGATTTCCTTTAGTGTTATGTTTAGATTCCTTTCTCTTTATTTGTGTGTGTGTGTGTGTGTGTGTGTGTGTTTTGTAGATTTTGGTTTATGATTACCATGAAATTCATATATGCATATTTCTGTCTATTTTCAACTAATAGTCATTTAATTTTAGGATGCACTTGAATGCATCCTAATAACATTACATTTTTACCCCTCCCATGTTTTATATTTTTGACATAGTATTTTACATTTTTAATTTTGTGTATCCCTTAACTACTAGTGATAGTTGATTTTACTATTTTTGTCTTTTAACTTCTTTTTTTTTTTTAAAGATTTTATTTATTTATTTGACAGAGATCACAAGTAGGCAGAGAGGCAGGCAGAGAGAGAGGAAGGGAAGCAGGCTCCCTGCTGAGCAGAGAGCCCGATGCGGGGCTCGATCCCAGAACCCTGAGATCGTGTCCTGAGCCGAAGGCAGAGGCTTTAACCCACTGAGCCACCCAGGCGCCCCTGTCTTTTAACTTCTATACTAGCTTTCAAAGTGACTGTTCCACTGTCTTTACTATATATTTGCCTATGTATTTGCTTTACTGGTGAGATTTTTTTCTCTCAGATATTTTCATATTTCTTTATGGCTTTATCTTTTCTTTAAAGGAGATCCCTTAACATTCCTCATAATGCCAGTTTAGTGGTAATCATCTCCTCTAGCTTTTGATTGTCAAGGAGACTAACTCTCTTTCAGTTTTGAATGGTAATCTTGCTAGGTTGAGTAGTCTTGGTTGTAGTATTTCTCTTTCAGTATTTAACTATATCCTGCCACTCCTTGCTGGAGATTCAGCTGATAATCTTGTGGTTTTTCCCATGTATGAGACTATTTTTGCTATTGCTGCTTTTAAGATTTTATCTCTGTTTTTAAAAATTAAAGTGTCATTAACACACAGTATTATTAGTTTCAGGTTTGAAGCCTTGGGATTCAATACTTATATAGGTCATGAAATGATCACCATGGTAAATATAGCTACCATGTGTCACCAAATTTGTTATGTATTAACTGTATTCCCTATGCTTTAGATATGTATTTAGACGTGTATTTTCATGTCTCTATTATTTCAAAACTGGAAGTTTGTATCTTTTGAATAGCGTTTCCCTTTTTTGCCCATCTCCCATCTCCTCCCCTCTGGCTACCACCAGATTTTTCTTTGTATCTAGGAGTCTTTTCCTGTTTTTGTTCATTTGTTTTAGATTACACATTTAAGTGAAATCATATGGTTTTTGTCTTTCTCTGACATATTTCACTTTGCATAATACCCTCTAAGTCCATCGTTGCCAAAAATAGCAAGATTTTATTTTTTAATGGCTGAATAATATTCCATTATACATATGTGTTTGTGTATATACACAGACACACACATGCACGCACACACACACACACACACACACACACATCTACCACATCTTCTTTATTCAACCATTTTGGTTGTTTCCACGTCTTGGCTATTGTAAATAATGATGTAATGAGCAGAGGGTGCATATGTCGTGTCAAAGGAGTGTTTTCATTTTCTTCAGATAAATACCCAGAGGAAAAATTACGGGATTGTATCATAGTTCTCTTTTTAATATTGTGAGGAATCTCCATGGTGGCTGTATCAATTTACATTTCTACCTGCAGTGTCTAAAGGTTCCCATTTTTTCCACATCTTCACCAACATTTCTTGTTTCTTATGTTTTTTATTTTAGCCATTCTGCCAGGTATGAGGTGATAGTTCACTGAGGTTTTGATTTGCATTTCCCTGATGATTAGTGATATTGAGCATCTTTTCATGTGTCTATTGACCATCTGTATATCTTCTTTGGAGATAGGTTTACTCAGGTTCTCGGTCCATTTTTTAATTAGATTATTAAGATCTTCTTTTTAAATTTTGCTATTTTAATTTCAATATGTCTTGGTTTGGATATCTAGATTCATCTGTTTTCTTCTCCAGATTAGTGACGTTTTCAGCTATTATTTCTTCAAATACGTTTTCTGCTTCTTTCTCTCTGTCTTCTCCTGGAACCTCTAAAATGCAAATGTCAGGATGCTTGATGTTGTCCTTAAAGTCCTTAAGTTATCCTCATTTGAAATTTTTTTTTTCTTCAGTTCTGATTGGGTAATATCCACTATTCTCTTGTCCAGATCAGTGATATGTTTTTTATCATCTAATCTGCTATTAATTCTCTCCAGTGTATTTTTCATTTCAGTTATTGTGTACTTCAGCTCTGATTGATTCTTATGTTTTGTTTTTGTTGAAGTTTCCATTTCTTATATTTAACTCTGTTGAAGTTCTCACTTTATTGCTCCATTCTTCTCTTGAGTTTGGTAAGCATATCTATGACTATTTGAACTGTTTGTCAGGTAAATTACTTATTACCATTTTAATAGAGATTCCCTCTGACTCCCA
Organism: Mustela lutreola; assembly: GCF_030435805.1. Classification (NCBI taxonomy): domain Eukaryota; kingdom Metazoa; phylum Chordata; class Mammalia; order Carnivora; family Mustelidae; genus Mustela; species Mustela lutreola. Next base: position 151,379,144 of record NC_081290.1, on the reverse strand, counting down.
CAGACTTATCTTGTTCTTTCATTTAGAGTATATTCCTCTGCCCCCTCACTTTGTTTGACTTTCTGTGTTTGATCTCTATATTAGGCAGGACATCTATTTCTCCCAGTCTTGAAGGAATGACCTTGTGTAGAAGTATCACCTTTATGATTGCACCTGGTGGCTTTGACAGGTTAGCTGCAGGTGGAGCAGACATAGGCTGGGGGTCATGAGGTGCTCTACATTGAGGTTGCCTTGGTGAGATGGCTGGAAGTGGAGCAGGTCTATATGCTGTGGGGATCCTGTGCTGGGGCCTTCTTAGCTGGACAGCTGGATTGGGTGCAGGCCAGATTTGTCTCAGGGCATATCATGCTAGGGCTATCTTGAGATGGCTGGAGCTGGAGCAGGTACAGGGTAGGGGGATCCTGGAGATGCTCCACTGATGCAGCCCTGATGGGACAGCTGGATCAGGCACAGGCTAGGAGTGTGGTACATGCTATGCCAGGGCTGCCTTGAGAGGAAGGCTGGAGCTCATGTAAACCAAGGGACTAGGGTTTGTTAGGTTAGCCCTAGCTGGCTATTGTGCATGGACACTGCTTCCTCATGAGCTGTCAAGGTGGAGGGAGAAATATAAAAAATGGGGCTCACCAGCACGTCGAACCCTGAGGAGAGTAGTATCACTCATTTAGTGGAGACTCTTGTGAACTCACCCCCTCAGTTGTGTCTTTTGCAAATATTTTCTCCCAGTCTGTGGCTTTATCTTCTCATTCTCTTGTTAGTGTCTTTCACAGAGCAGTTTTTAATTTCAGTGAATCCCAGCTTATCAAGTTTTTTTCATGGATAGTGTCTTTGGTGTCATATCTAAAACTTACTGCATACCCAAGGTCATCTAGGTTTTCTCCTGGTTATCTTCTAGGATTTTTGTAGTTTTGCATTTTACATTTAGGTCTCTGATCCATTTTGAGTTAATTTGTGGGAAGGATATAAATTCTGTATCTAGATTCATTTTTTGTGTATGCAGATTGCTGGGTAATTTTTAGAAAAAAAATTGTTTTAAAGGAATGTTTTTTTACCTTTCAGTGTAGGCCTTTCAAAGCTACATCATTCAAATTATTCTTAAACAGTTTTCCCAAACAGAGAAAGATTTTCTCAGAGTTTCAGTCAGGGGCATGAACTTCTTGCTTATCATTTAGAAACAGCGTGGGCATCAGCCAAGCACAGATCAGTTCTCTTGCTGATCTGATTTTCTTTTCTTTTTCAGCCTGGCTAGTAGCCAGGCAAGGCAGGGCATTTATCAGTGACAACCAGTTTTAGGTAAACAATGAGGTGGGGGAAAGATTACTGCTGATTTTTGTTTAGCCAGCAGCGGCAGCTGTTGTATGGGGCCAAAAGCACAGAAGCAGATCCTAAATTGTCTTTGGAAGGGAAAACACAAAGCAGAAGCTACTGAGCAGGGCAGGAGGGGGCATTGGTAATTCAGTGCTTTATGGCTCCTTTTCTGTGAGTCATCACAGAAGCAATTTTCTCAAAGGAATGGTGAGGACTGTTTGAGGAATGGGGCCTGGTAAGCCAAGTTAAGCCCAGTTCTGCAAAGTGGAAAAATGACATTGAAGGTGGGTAAAGCTGGTGCTCCTTTTGCTCAAGAGATCAGGGTGGAGGAATGAGATCTTTGCAGAAAGTAATGTGGGGCCTCTCCAATGGTTCACCGTCATGGCCCATCAATGTAGTGGTAGGTGGGATGGTAAGCAGCAGCAGCAATTGAAATCACCTGTCTACATCAGTCCTATTTTTCTTATGACTCTGATTCTTTCCTGGGTTTATCTTCCATCTTTCCTCCTCTCCTGCCCCTCTCTTCCCACTCTGCTTCTCACTCAGCTTCCTCCCTTGATTTAGGTTGGAGTCTTCATTGATCCCCCAACTCAAATTAGATTGAATATCTGCTCTGAGCCCAGACACTGGACCGACCAGCTCTGAGCATTGGGGAAGATGGGAGCAGAGGTAAAGAAATTATACAGTAGCAGCCCTTAATGTGGAGAACAAAGGCAAAAGGAAATGTAGATAGAATTAAATTTTCTTACATCTTGCAGTCCATTGACAAATACTTGAGACAGGCAGAGTATGACATTCCTCCAGGAACTCCCAACTGTCTTAATGTTTTGCTAGAGGCAAAAAGCAAAACAAAACAAAACCTTAGCTTGATAATAGCCAGGCCTCCAGGATCCTGTTAAGTCTTCTTTAATATATGAAAATCCTTTTGGAAATTTCCTTTGTTTCTACTCTGCCACCCCCAACTTAAAGGTGTATAACCAATTGCGCCTCACAATCCCAGGGCAGCTCTTCCTGCATGCTGAGTCCTATTCCTGTGCTTAGTAAAACCACCTTTTTTTTTTTTTTTTTAACATTAAAAATATCTCAAGAATTCTTTGACCATTCGCTCCCGGACCCCACATCACATCACACCACCTCACATCACCCCCCTATCCATGGATGAATAAGACACCTAGTGGATTCCTAAAACTGCAGATAGTACTGAACCCTCTATACACTATTTTCCCCTATGTATACACACCTATGATAAAGTTTAAAATGTATTTTTTTAGAGTTTATTTGTTTATTCGACAGACAGAGATCACAAATAGTCAGAGACACAGGCAGAGAGTGAGAGGGTAGTAGGCTCCCTGCTGAGCAGACAGACTGATGTGATGCAGGGCTCTATCCCAGGACCCTGAGATCATGACCTGAGCTGAAGGCAGAGGCTTTAACCCATTGAGCCACCCAGGCACCCCCACAACTATGATAAAGTTTAATTTATAAATTGGCATGGTAGGAGCATAACAAAAATTATAGGAGCACACTGTAATAAAAACCATGTGACTCTCTCAAAATATTGTTCTGTACTCACCCTTCTTGTGATGATGTGAGATGATAAAATGTCTACATGATGAGATGAAATGAGGTGAATGACAGGCATTGTGATGTAGTGTTAGGTTACTATTGACCTGACAACACATGGAAAGGTGAATCCTCTGCTTCTGGAGCATGGTTGATTGAAACCATGGAATATAAAACTGCAGTTGATGGAGGACTACTTTAGAAGACATAGTACCTTTTGCAGAGATCTTGGAGTGGGGAGATGCATGGACATACCAATGTCACCATTTGACATCAGAGTCTTTCCTTAGAATTATGGTAAAAATGGCAAAATGGTACGCAGTATTAGATTTCTGGGGAAGATGGCAGAGTAGAAGGACTCTAAGCTCACTTGTCCCATGGATACAACCAGAAAACTCTCACATCAATTTAAATAACCCAGGAAATGACCCAAAGACTGCAGAACAAACTCCAAAATTCCATATAGAGAAGAGGCCACATGGAAGGACAGTAGGAAGGGGGAGAAGTGGTGGGTAGCTAAGTTCCATGGGTGTGGTCCCTGGAGGGAGGGAGCCACTGGCCCAGAGAGGGGGAGAAGAATAGACAGACTATCACCCTGGGGAGCCTGCATAGGGAAGGCAATTCCCCATAACATCTGGGCTTGAAAACCAGAGGGGTCAAATTTCATGAGTTCTTACAACCAGCAGGACATAAAGCCTGGAACATGGTGGCTCAGCGGGTTAAAGCCTCTACCTTCGGCTCAGGTCATGATCCCAGGGTCCTGGGATCGAGCCCCACATCGGGCTCTCTGCTCAGCGGGGAGCCTGCTTCCTCCTCTCTCTTTCTCTGCCTGCCTCTGTGCCTCCTTGTGATCTCTCTCTCTGTCAAATAAATAAATAAAATCTTAAAAAAAAAAAAAAAAGAATTTCAGGCTCAGCCTTAGGAGAGCTGGGAGAATGAGAGGAAATAGAGTCCCTGCCCTTAAAGAGACAGCACAGAAAACAAGATAGTGGAGACAGAGCATAGGAGCAACAGTTTGAAAAATGTCTGAGGTACATGGGAGGGAGTTATTTGCTAATCTCTGAATTAGCTGAGGGACTTCTCTAGGGACAAAGGAGCTGCAGGTGCCATTTCCCTCCCCCAGCCCCAGCATAAACACACCTGTAGGAACGAGCAGTGTTCAGACACTCGCTACTTAAAACTTGCTTCCACTGTGTCCTGCCCCCTCCAGCCAGGCTCCCCTCATTCCTTAGGTTGCCCCCCAACCTCCACCCTGCCAGAAGACCAGTGGAAACCTTGCCAACATTGCATCTCCTGATTGCACACTTTGTGGGCCTTGATCTTGGTAGTGGCTGATCACCTCCTGTAAAGCAATGGTTCACCTTGTTAAAACCATGTTCCCCACCGCAACATTGAAGGGCGTGAGATGCAGCTAAATTTCCTAACACAGAAAAACAGAGTTAGACAAAATGTGGAGACTCAGGAATATGTCCCAAATGAAAAAACAGAGCAAAAATCACAGCAAGAGGCATCAGGGAAATGGAGATAACTGATATGACTGATAAAGAATTTAATGATCATGAAGATACTCATTGGACTTGAGAAAAGAGGGAGGACCTCATTGAGGCCCTTAACAAAGAGATAAAAAAAGAACAAATCAGGGATGAAGAATAAAATTATTGAAAGTAAAAATACACTTCTAGCCAGCTAGAAGGAGCAAAAGAACAAATCAGTGACCAGTAAGATAGAGTAATGAAAAGTAATCAAGCTGAGCAGAGGAGAGAAAAAAATATATAAAATGAGAATAGACTTAGGGAACTCAGTGACTCCATCGAGTATGCAAATGTGCACATTATAGGCATCCCAGAAGAAGAGCGAAAAGGAGATAGAAATTTATTTGAAGAAATAATACTTAAAACTTCCTGAATTTGGGGAAGGAAATAGAAATTCAGATCCAGGAGGCACAGAGTTCCCCTAACAAAATCAACCCAAGGAGGTCCACATCAAGACACATAGTAATAAAAATGGCAGAAAGCAGTGATAAGTTTAAAAGCAGCAAGAGAAAATAAAACCATTACATACAAGGGAAACCTCACAAGGCTATCACCTGATTTTTTAGCAGAAACTTTGCAGGCCAGGAGAACATGGCATAATAGACTCAAAGTGCCGAAAGGGAAAAATCTGCAGCTAAGAATATTTTATGCAGCAAAGCTGTCATTCAGAATAGAAGGAGAGAGGAAGAATTTTCCAAACAAAAGCTAAAGGAGTTCATCACCACCAAGCCAGCCCTAAAAGAAATGTTAAAGGGGACTCTTTGAGACAGAAAGACCATAAGTAGGAGTAAGGAAAGCAGGAAGCACAAAAGCAGTAAAATACATTAATAAAAATCAGTCAAGGAATTCACAACGTAAAAGGATGTAAAGTATGACCCCATGTGCCAAAACACGTGGAGGAGAGGAGTAAAGAATGGGTTCAAACTTAAGTGACCCTCAAGGTAATACAGACAGCTATATGCAGCAACAATGGGAACAACAAATCAAAAACCAGTAATATATACACAGAAAGAGAGAAAGGAATTCAAGTGTATCGATAAAGAAAGCAAACCTATGGTGAGAGAAGAGAGCGAGGGAAGAAAGGAACAGAGAAGATCCACACAAGCACAAGCACAAAACAAATAACAAAATGGCAATAGATACCTATTAATAACTGAATTTAAATGGACTAAATGCTCCAAAAGACAGATTAATGGAATGGATCTAAAAAAAACAAAAACAAAAACAAAAACAAGTCCCCATTATATGTTGTCTGAAATGAGTCTCCTATAGGCCTAAAGACACATGGAGATTGAAAGTGAGAGGGTAGAGAAACCTCTATCAGGCAGATGGGGGCGAAGAGAAAGCTGGGGAAGCAATATGTCCATCAGACAAATTTTGGATCTGTGGTTTCCTTTTTAATGTTAAAAAATGGGCAAGGCAAATGTAGATGAATTCTAGAGAAAGTTTGAGGAAAGAACTCCCAAACTGGCTACCTATGGGGGCAGGGGCAGTGGGGAGAGTCAAGGCAGAGAGTAAAGTCCACAGTGACGAAGACTTAGTCTGGGAGGTTGGGACAGTACTGAAGCCATTAACAGAAATGGAAGTCAGGCAGGGCAGCACTTTTATGGGGATGGATGGAGTCCAGGTTAATTTCAGATGACTTTGAGCTAACAGTGGGCCATTACAGTAGAAATGTCAAGTATGCAATTGGAAATGGGTGACTGGAGCTCACGAAGAGGGGACACGGTTGTCACTAATAGAGTCACATTGTACCTTAGACCAGAATGGATGCATTGTCTGTGTGGAAAGGGTGCGGGAGGAGGCGGAGGGGAGGGCACTGGGGAGGTTCAGTCATAAAATGTATAATGTCATATAAGCTTAAGAAAAGTGCAAAGGATCATCGTAATCCAGGACAAAGAGGCTCAGGAGGAAAAACAGGAGGAAAGGCCACTTGGAGTTCAAAGCAGGAGATCAGTGTTGACATTTGAAAGCATGGAAAACTTTTTCATAAAAGCACTTGGAGTAAAATCTCCCTGGCTTACTATGTTAAAAGCAAGCTATAAAATGTACAGCAGCTTTGGTTCATTCTGTGTTCAGGAAGACAACGCAAAAAGGATTTCAGAGAAACGACATCTTAATGGAGCATAATACCCTCGGCTTCTTTCTAGTGTCTCCCTAATTCTGCAGCAGAACAGAATGACTGTCATTCCTGGCATTTGTTTTTATTTTTATTTTTTTATTTTAAGATTTATTTTTTTTTTTGTCCGAGAGAAAGAGTGTACAAGCAGAGGGAGCAGCAAGCAGGGGGAGGGGAGCAGGTTCCCCAGTGAGTTGATCTCCATCCCAGGACGCAGGATCATGACCTGAGCCTGTTAGGTCCATAATCAAGGGAGCGAGACCGATACAAAGTGAAGGTCAAGCAAAGCTTTATTTCGCTCCAAGCATTGAGAATCAAACCAGCCGGCCAGGGCTGTCTTACTAAGAGGCGACCCCTCTCTGCCTTACAGACTAGCTTTTAAGGGCAAAGGCCATGTGGTTGGGCCTGGCCATACACAGGTGGCCAATGAGATTGTAACACAGAGAGAAAGCTGCACAGTCATTTTACGTCACACATAAGTGATCAACTGAATTATAATTTACCCTATAGTAGATATTTGAACTAGCCTATCACCTTGGTCAGAATTGGCACCCAAAAGGTGGGACCCACACTCCTTGGTAGCTAGGGAGACAGTATGCGCTCCCCACTGATTGGATGTCTCCACCTTGTCTGACCCGCCCTTGTATTCAGGCTTTGTTACCTGGGACTGGTTATCCGGATTTGCTTTTAAGTTCCCTGAGTTGGGGGGGGGGGGGGGAGGGTAGTTTAAGTTTTACTGCATAAACAACAAAATCACTGTTTAACCAGATGGAATCGCTCTGGCTAAATGGGCCCTTACAGAGCCAAAGGCAGATGCTTAAGGGACTGAGCCACCCAGGCATTCCTGCACTTCTTCCACAAATACTTCCTAAGGCTTCTTGGGTGTCAGCTGGGTTCTGGGAATCCAAAGGTGTGGTCTTGGGCGCATAGCAGCTCACAGCCTAGACGGCATCAGCAAGTGAGTCTCCAGGCCCTGCTTAGACAGGATTAAAAAACACTGGTGTCACTGAGCAGGAGTAAATTGGGGTTAAGGACACTGCATTTGCAGCTCTGTCTCCCTGCATGGCACCCCCTCCTCCACCCCTCCCATTCGGCTTTTTGTCCATTGGCTGCTTCATTTCGAGTTCTCAGATGCCTTCTCTCCTTCACCTTTGTTCAGCCTATTTTTGTCTAAAACCGGTCTTTTTTTTCACCCTCTTTCCAGCTCCAGCCACCTCTGGGGGACACATGCTGCTGGCTTGTGAGATGCCCTCAGCCTAGAATTCTCTCTGCATCCCTGCTTCCCAGGGCAAACTCTTGTTACCCTCATGGACCTTCCCATAGAAAGCTTTCCGGATTCTTCTCCTTGAGTGCACTCCCTCACGTTCTATAGACTTTCCGCTTCAGGAAGCTCTTGGTAATATACAAATGTGTCATCTGATCGCTAATGGACAGTTTGAGTGTTGGCTTTTCCGAGGTAGCTAAACTCGTTATATAATTTCTAGATGAAGGATAAGAGTATTAAGTGAGATCGTAGATTATGAGAAGTTGTTGTTTCCTATTGTTTCCTATTTGGTGTGCAGCTTAAGGATAAATATTCAAAGTCAGTCCTATTTTTAACTCAGTTAGTGAAATTTCCTTAAATGTTGTAATTCACAGTCCAACATTCATATAAATTCAGTAAACTTGATTTTGTTTGTATGCACTTCCAATGCCAGACTGGTCAGTTGATGACCTCAACAAGCAACACCTTCCCAGGCAATTAAAAAAAAAATCTTCTAAATCAAATACCTAAAAATGTAAATGTACTCAACTTAAATATTCTAGGATTGTTTACAAATTAAGTCAAATTCTCTCACACCATCCAACTTAAAATCATGTCTAAAAACCAACTGCACATTTTAAATTGGAATCCCAAACTAATCTGTCATATAATCCCAAGTGTCAAATTGTCTGAAAAATGACACTTTAAATACACAGACCATCTTTAACCCCAAAGTATTGATAGTAAGAACTTCATTCCATTATAAACTTTTCTGTTGTTAAAAAGGATTTCACAATACCTTCTGTGATCTCCGTCTCAGGGCTGAAGGCTGAATTCTGCAATTACAGAGCAATGTCAAATTGCACACCTGGCACCAACAGGGGTAATAAATTATTCAACCGAAAATGACCGTTAACTACCTGTTCTTCATTTTGCATTCAATTTTCAGTTTAAAGTGGAAATCTAGTGTTGTTCACGCCAGTCGAAGAGGCTGAGCAGATGGAGCGTGACCACAATGTCCCTGTTGTCTTGAAGGAGCTCAGCTGATGGAAGGTTCTCAGGGGATGCCCGTGACTTTCATGACCTCTCTTAGGTGCTGAACATCCTGTCTTTTCTTTGAGTCACTCAACACAATCTTAGTTCAACAATTAGAATGTCCTGTTCCATGTAATATCCACACTTCAAAGGCTTGACCTCTGCCCTTTCCCCAGCGGGGACCTGCTGCCCTGGGGGGCAGTGCCTCCTTCTCATGCCCATTCCCTGCTGGATGAAGGCCTGGGTCTAGAGATAAGTCAGGTGTGAGGAAGGGTTTTAATAGGCTAGGCCAGTCCTGAGCTGCCTCTGTGTTCTCTGGGTCAGCAGAGGGTTAAGCCAACTTGACAGAAGGTCATGCATCTTATGCTGGTGGGCCACTTGCTGTTTCTCCAATCCTTGGAATCTGGGGGTGCTTTCAGTTTCTCCTGGCTAAGACATATTTGCCCTTCTGGGAAGCTCTAGACACCCCATGCTGGCTTCCTTTCCTGTGCGGCTTTCTCTGGTTACTGGGAACACTTGAACACGCATATCCAGACACATCCCAAGAGCACACATCCTTCCCTCATCTCTCTCTTTATTCCTGTTCCTCTCACTCTCCCTGGAGAGGCTGTCAGAACCTTCTGGATTTCCCTAGAGGGAGATACCATGCCCATGTAGGATGGGGCACATAGCTAGATTTCAGAGGGTCTTGTTGAAGTTTTATTCAGGTGAGGGGCAAACCTTTACCTCTCTTCTTCGAGAAAAGGCATGGGTCTCTCCTTAAAAAAATCCTTTTTAAAAAATCTCATTCTCCAGTCTGACTTTCTACATCCTTATCTAGATGAGAGATTTAAGATCAGTGTGAGGTAAGTATCTCCAACCATGTGAGGTAAGTATCTCATTTGGATAGCTCCCTTCTCAGGAACTCTACTGCAGCTTCCTTTATTTTATATATATATTTAAATTTTATATTTATATTTATATATATATATTTAAATTTTATTTTATGTATATATTTTTTATACACACACACACTAAAATATATATATGTATATATATATATTTTTTTAAACCCACCATTGCCTTTACATGGTTCCATTCAACTTCTTCCTTGTTCCTCCAAGATATCTCAGATCCAGGGTTTTCCTCTTTTGGCTGTAAGAGCAGTCTCCTTTTGTACATGTTTAAAAAAAACCAGTCTAAGTAAGCAATGCACTGTAACACCCATTTCCAGACCTGTCCCCTCCTCTAGCTGTGAGGAAGGGGCCTAGATGTCTTCTCACTCTTGTTCTGTCTTTGTCTCACTCTGTTGCTCTCTGTACCTCTTCCTGCTGCAGGACCCTTAAAGGTGTGGGGAGGACAGGGGCCAGAGAGGAGGAGAGGTAAAGCAGTCTATGAAAGGAGGTGCTGCGATGACATCACCAGCATCTTTAACTCTAAATGCACGATATGCATTTCAGGGTTTTGGGAAGACTTTTGCAAGGACCTCTGTGCCACGGTCCTCCCTGTTATCTGGCAGGTTATCTCCTACCCTGATCTTACCACCTCCCTACCCCGGAATCTGTAGCTCTAGTTTCTGTTATGGTCTGAATGTCTGAGTCCCTCCAAAATATATATATTGGAATTCTAACCCTTCCTGTGATTGGTATCTGGAGATGGGACCTCTGGGGTGTTTAGATCATGGGGGTGGAGCCCTCATGAGTGGGAATAGAGCCCCTATAAAAGAAACCCCAAAGAGATCCCTTCCCCTAACGATGGCCATCTGTGAATCAGCATGGGGGCTCTCATCAAACACCAAATTGGTCTGTGCCTGACCTTGGACTTCCCAGCTTCCAAAACAGTCTCCTCCCTCTGACTCCCTTTATTGCTGCCGACACTTCTCTTGGGAGGACTCTAACTTGGAGATGTGTCCAGCAGTCTGTGTTCCCTCAGTCTGTGGCTAGGACAGGTTCATCCGCGCACTGGTAGTCACTGCTGTCCACTCTCCCCTGCTGTCCTGGCTGTCCCACTTGGCTCCCACTTGAGAATTCTCTTTCAGAGGCAGGCACCAGGCTTCATGCTCACATGTATCCAGTTTCTCCCCAAACCCTCTCTCACTATGTACGTCCTGGGGGCAGCAAAGAAATTGGCCCGCAGGTTTCTACAGCTGAAGGGAGACACAAGGCTCCCCTTTCCAGGGGACCCCCATCTTGCCTCATAGTTCTCTCGGAGACCATTCAGTTGGCTTGTGGGAGGTCCCTGCCCCCCTCTCTTCCCATGAATTCCCTTCCAATAATTTTCCTTTTCTGTTTCAGTCTCCCCTTTTTAGGCTGGGGGTGTCCAGGTAGGTTGGTTCTGTGGTTTATTAACCCCTCCAGTTTGTTGAATCTCTGTTTTCTGTAGTAGTAGAGGTCTTCATCACTCGCCTCCTCAGCTGAGGGACTTTGGCCAAAATTCTGCAACAACTGGAAGAACATCTTCACATCTTGCTTGAGGCACATACTTAACCATAGTTTTGGAAGTTGGTCTTTTTCTTAAATCCATCATTTATGTTAATCCCTTGGGCCCTGTAGGCATTTGAAATTATCACCCCTGCTCTGTATTTTTACTTATTTTATTTTTTTTTTTTGAAGATTTTATTTATTTATTTATTTGACACAGAGAGAGAGAACACAAGTAGGCATAGAGGCAGAGAGAGATGGGGAAGCAGGCTCCCTGCTGATCAGAGAGCCCGATTCGGAGCTCAATCCCAGGACCCTGGGATCATGGCCTGAACTGAAGGAAGAGGCTTAACCATCTGAGCCACCCAGGCGCCCCTATTTTTACTTATTTTAAAAAAAGATTGTTTGGTCTTGCTTTGACAAAGATGAATTTGTCTCCCATTGCTATTGTGTTTTGTCAGCTTTCCCTTGCAGGTATGGCTTTTTGTGCTTTTGTAAGAAAAGTTATTTGAAACTTGGAAAGAGGCAAAAGAGATTACTAGGTGTTCTTTCAGTGCAGTGCTGGGCTTGACTCTATTTGCTAGGTATTTTCTAAGTCTGGTAGGGCAGAAGTTAACTTCTAGATGGTTGTCAGGTAGAGCTGGAAATATGTTCTGTGCAGAGGAACAGATAACCCCAAAGGTTACAGTTTATGGCCCTGCTGGACATTAACTAGTTTTGCATCTAACCCATAACCTATTAAATTAACTGTATGTACATATCTAGCTTCTCACATGGTCTTTTGATTAGTTTTACAATTTTCTGGTTCTCTCATTAAATAGTTAAAGTCAATTTTTGACATGTGTTCTTCCTGTATTTGCTGAGAGTTCAGATTTTTACCTATTTGAAAACTACACTTTAGGGCGCCTGGGTGGCTCAGTGGGTTAAGCCGCTGCCTTCGGCTCAGGTCATGATCTCAGGGTCCTGGGATCGAGTCCCACATCGGGCTCTCTGCTCAGCAGGGAGCCTGCTTACTCCTCTCTCTCTGCCTGCCTCTCTGCCTACTTGTGATCTCTGTCTGTCAAATAAATAAATAAAAAGTCTTTAAAAAAAAAAAAAAAGAAAGAAAACTACACTTTAACCATTTATTTACTTGGTACTTTTCTGTGGTACATAATAATTGATGTCAGTTATGACCTCATTGTGAAACATCAGCTCTATCGTGATGAAGCTTTCTTTTACGTGTTTAGTACTTTCTGTCTCAAATTCAGCTTTGTCTGATATTAACATCATACTGCTTCTGCTTTTGGTTGATGTTTAAGACATGGTGGGTTAAATAGACAGGTTAGACACTTGTTAATTCCCATCTTTCTGAGCCACTTGTTCTTAAATATCTCCTATTCAACATTTACTTGGGCTTTATTATTTGACCTAACGTGAATTTGTTCCATATACATGTTAAAATTAAAGTATGTGTTTGGTCTTAATGCTGTTATCTTTTTGCTTTGTTTTGACTTCAATACTTCCTTGTGATTTTCTTTTGTTACTTTTTTAACAATTCTATTTTCCAAGTAAAATCATGCAAGGAATGATTGCATTCTCAGGTCTTCTGGCCTCCTCATCAGTCTTGCTTCCCAGAGGCTCGTGGTCTTTGCTGTACACCTTCTCTCCTGCCATTTCCCCTGCACACTGAAAGTTTATCGATTATTTTTAGTTCTTCTGTTAATGACCATTATAGCTTTGACCTCTGTTTCTTGATTTGCAAGGTAAAAAATGAAGCTGAATCTACCGATTCTTGTTATTAAATATGAGGAATTCAGTATACTCATTTATAGCTTTCTTTCCTTCATTTCTTCTACTTCCTGATTTTTCTTCATAGTAGACTAAGTCCATGAGGGTTATATTACAATTCTCTTACATTGTATAGTTTTTTCTTTTTAATCCATTTAAATAACTGGGAATATTATATTTTAGGGTATATGAAATATATACTGAGACTCGAGTGCGCATTCTAGCCTCAGGGTGCAGTTGCTGTGGGACGTTGAAGATGACGTTCTTCAACATGACTGTGTCTTGTCTTTTTTTTTTTTTAAGGAATTTTTTAAAATTTTTAAAAATATTTTATTTATTTATTTGCCAGAGAGAGGGACAGCAGGAGAGGGAATACAAGCAGGGGGAGTGGAAGAGGGAGGAAGCAGGCTCCCCACTGAGCAGGGAGCTGGATGTGGGGCTCCATCTCAGGACCCTGGGATCATGACCCGAGTCGAAAGCAGACACCTAACGACTGAGCCACGCAGGCACCCCTTAAGGATTTTATTTTTAAGCAATCTCCACCCCTAATGTGGGGCTCAAACTTACAACCCCGAGATCAAGAGCTGCACACCTACTGAGCCAGCCAGACACCCCAACATGACTGTGTCTTGAGTCACCCCACTTCAGTTTGGATTTGTTCCTCTCTGTTCTGTGTACAACCATCATTCTGGGACCTCTACTTCACCATCACGTGGAAGATTTTCATCTCTGTTCTCATATGTTGGGTATCCTTTCACATGTCTGTAATGAAATCTTCTTTCTGGGGTTTACTCCTTTGCTTTCATAGTGCACATCCTCAGTAGCTTCTTGAGAAAGTCCATGGGAAGTAAATTTTTTGACACCTTAAATATCTGAAAGTGTCTTTATACTGTCCTTACATTTAATTGATAATCTGGCTGGAAATAGGATTTGGAAATCTTTCCCTTGGGAAAGTTGAGGCATTGCTTCCTTTCTGTCTTGCCTTCAGTGTCACTGCTGAGAAGTCCAAAGCCATTCTGATTTTTGATCCTTTGTATATATAACTTGTTATCTTAGTCCCATCAAAACCTGGTGGGTTGTCTTGTGCTCTCCACTATCTTGAAATTTCAGTCCTGTACTTTGGTATGCATCCGTTTTCAAACTATCAAATTTGAAAATCATAATTCCGTTTCAGTCTGAAAATTCATATCCTTCAGATTTGGGAAAACATTTTTAATGCTTTTGTTAGTCTCTTTTCTCTTTTTCTCTCTGTTCCGTCATTCTGCAACTCCTATTCAGGTGTTGGCCCTCATGAACTGGTCTTCCGATTTTCTGAGCTTTTCACTTTAGTTCCATACTTTTCTTTCCTAGTGTTTCTGTTTACCTCTGTGAATATGTATGTGAATACAGATATATATATATTTGTATATATGATCATACCTACTATATATATATACTATATATATAAAACATATAACATATACCATATATACCATCTATATCTTGTTATTTTATGTACATATTGTCATCAGTCTCTCTTTGATGCTGTTAGTGATTTTTGAGTGTTTTCTCCAACTCATTTTCTCCTGTGGTTTTTTTGTTTGTTTCTTTTGTTTGTTTCTTACTTCCACTATAGAGGATTTTCTTCAGAAATCAAATAATTCTTGGTTGTCTGCTCATGATTAAGAGGAGAAGAGAAACTAAAAGTTGATAAGAAGCTCTGTGTGTATAGTGAGTGTCTTAATTTGCTTGGGGTGCTCTAACAGACTGAGTGGCTTAACAAAATAACAAAAATTATAAAATAACAAAGTTCTTTTCTCACAGTTCTGGAGGCTGGGAAATCAAAGATCAAAGTTTTGGCAAAGCTTGGCTCCTGAGAAGAACTCCCTGGCTTGGAAGCCTGCCTCCTCCTCCTCTCTCTCTCTGCCTGCCTCTCTGCCTACTTGTGATCTGTCTGTCAAATAAATAAAAATCTTAAAAAAAAAAAAAAAAAAAGAACTCCCTGGCTTACAGATGACTCACAAATCTCACTGTGTCCTCAACATGGTTGTGAGAGAGAGCAAGCAGGTTCTCTATCATCTCTTCTGCCCCTGTCCGTTTTATTGAGATATAACTGACATGTAGCTCTATAACATCTAAGGTGTGTAATGTAATGACTTGGTTTGCATCTACCGTGACACGACTTCCGCAATAAACTTAGTTAACATCCATCATCTCATAGAGATACAAAAATGAAAAAAAGAAAAAAAAATGTGTTTTTCCTTGTGGGAGAACTCTTGGGATTTACTCTAGCAACTTTCATGTCCACTGTCATACAGCAATGCTAGCTATAGCCACCATGTTATACACATATCCCTAGTCCTAATTTATACTGCACCTTTTGACTGGTTTTATCCAGTTACTCCTCCCATCTCCTGCTTTGGGTAATCATAAATTTGATCTCTTTTTCTATGACTTTGGTTTTTTCTTTCCTTTAAGAGTCCACATATAAATGAGATTATATAGTACTTGTCTTTCTCTGACTTATTTCACTTAGGATAATGCCCTTAAGATCCATTCACATTGTCACAAATGGCAGGATTTCCTTCTTTATTATGGATGAATAATACTGCATTGTGTACAGATATATACACACACACACATATATACAGACACCCCCCCCAACTTCTTTATTCATTCATCCATTGAAGGGAATTTAGGTTGTTTCCATGTCTTGGCTATGGTAAGTGATGCTGCTGTGAACATGGAGGTGGTGCAGATATCTTTTTGACGGAGCGCTTTCATTTCCTTAAGATATATTCCCATAAGTGGAATCACTGGAACATATGGCAGTTCTGTTTTTAATATTTGAGAAACCTCCATACTCCTTTTCATAGCGGCTGCAGCAATTTACATTCCCATCAACAGTGCACAAGGGTTCCTTTTTTTCCCACCCATATCCTTAGTAGCATTTGTTTTCTCTTGTTTTTTTTTTTTTTTTTTAATTAATTTATTTGACACACAGCACAAACAGGGGGAGCAGCAGAGGGAGAGGGAGAAGCATGCTCCCTGCTGAGCAGGGAGCCTTATGTGGGGCTCCATCCCAGGATGCTAGCTAGGATCATGACCCAAGCTGAAGGCAGACACTTAATCAACTGAGCCACTCAGGTGCCCCTTCTCTTGTCTTTTTGATGATTCTAATAGGCACGAGGTAATATTTCATTGTGGTTTTGATTTGCATTTCTCTAATGATTAGCCATGTTGAGCATCTTTTTCTGTACCTGTTGGCCATTTGTGTATTTTCCTTGGAAAAACATCTACTTAGGTCTGTTGCCCATTTCTAAATTGGATTATTGTTTGCTTTTTACTATTGAGTTGTATGAGATCTTTATGTATTTTGGATATTAACCCCTTATCAGATATATCATTTGCAAATATTTCTTTCCCATTCCATAGGTTGTCTTTATTTTATTGATCATTTCTTTTGCTGTGCACAACTTTTTAGTTTGATATAGTCCCACTTGTTTATCTTTTATTTTGTCGCTTGTGCATTAAGGTGTCATATCTCAAAAATCACTGCCTAGACCCAAGTCATAGAGCTATTATTCCCTATGTTTTCTTGTAGGAGTTTTCTGACTTCTGGTCTTACGTTTAAATCTTTAAGCCATTTCAAGTTATTTTTTGTGAGTGATGCAAGTTAAGGGTCTAGTTTTATTCTTTTACAAATGAATATCCAATTTTTCCAGCACCATCGAAGAGACTTTCTTTTTTGCATTGAGTGTTCTTGGCATCCTTGTCAAATATTACTTGACTATATGGTTTATTTCTGGACTTCTAATTCTGTTCCATTTGTCAATGTGTCTGTTTTTAATGCCAGAACCATACTGTTAAAGGCTTATAATATTGCTCAAAATCACAAAGTATGGTGACTCCCACTTGGTTTATCTTTCTTAGGATTGACAGGTATTTGTGGTCTTTTGCGATTGTTTTTTCTACTTTCATAAAAATGCCATTGGAATCTTGATAAGGATTGTATTGAATCTATAGGTGGCTTTAGATAACATGGACATTTTAATAATAATTCTTCTGATACATGAATATAAAATACCTTTCCTGTTTGTCTTTGATTTCTTTCATCAGTTTCTTATAGTTTTCAATCTGCAGATCTTTCACCCGCTTGGTTAAATTTATTCCTAAGTATTTTATTGCTTTTGATGCTATTGTAAATGTAAATTGTAAATGGAATGTTTTTTAAAGTTTCTTTTTCTGATGATATATTGTATATAGAAATGCTAATGATTTTATATGTTAATTTTGTAACCTGCAACTTTACTGAATTCATTGATCACAGCTAACTGTTTTTTGGAGTCTTTTTGGATTTTCTATATATAATCATGTTGCTAGAGATGATTTTACTTCTTTCTTTCCAGTTCTGTTGGCTTTTTTTTTCCATATCTGATTCACCATTGAATAGGTATTTCTATATTCACCATTGAATATAATGTTGGCTGTGGAATTGTCATATATGGCCTTGTTGAGATATGTTCCTTTCATACCTAATTTGTTGGTTTTTTATTATGAATATTTTGTCAAAATATTTTTCTACATCTATAGAGATGATCATACCACTTTTTTCTTTCATTTTATTGTTATGTATCACATTGGTTAAATTGTGTATGTTGTGCCATCCTTACATCCCTGGGATAAATCCTACTTGATCATGGTGAATAATCCTCTTAATGTGATGCTAATTTGGTTTGCTTTAATATCTTATAGAGATTTTAAAATTTATATTCATCAGGGATATGGGCCTATAGTTTTCTTTATGATAGGGTCCTTTTCTGACTTTTTTCTTGGGTAATTCTGGGACACATAAAATGCATTGCAGACTGTTCTCTTTTCTTCTTTTTTTGGAAAAGTTGGTGAAGGATTGGTGTTGATTTTTCTTTTTTTTTTTTTTTTAAAGATTTTATTTGTTTTTTTTTTTTAAAGATTTTATTTATTTATTTGACAGAGAGAGATCACAAGTAGGCAGAGAGAGAGAGAGAAGGAAGCAGACTCCCTGCTGAGCAGAGAGCCCGATGCGGGACTCGATCCCAGGACCCTGAGATCATGACCTGAGCCGAAGGCAGCGGCCTAACCCACTGAGCCACCCAGGTGCCCGGTGTTGATTTTTCTTTAAACGTTTGGTAAAATTCAATGAAACCATTTGGTCTTGGGATTTTCATGGCTGGGAAATTTTTGATTGATTACTGATTCAATCTTCTTACTTGTAATTGGTCTGTCCAGATTTTCTATTTCTTTCCACTTTGCTCTTGGTAGGTTGTATGTTTCTAAGAATTTTTCCATTTCTACTATATTGTTCAGTTTGCTGGCATACAGTTTTTCCTGGTAGTCTTGATGATGCTTTGTATTTTGTGGTATCAGTTTTAAGTCTTCTTTTTCACTTATAATTTTATTTGGGTCCTCTTTCTTTTTTCCTTGGTTAGTCTAGCTCAAAGTTTGTCAATTTTGTTTATCTTTTCAAGGAACCAACCAACTTTAACTTTTAAGGAACCAAGTTTTGTTAATTTTATTATTGTTTTCCTGTTCTCCTTTCATTTATTTATGCTCTAATCTTTTAGTTTCTTTTGTTCTGCAAATTTGAGGCTCAGTTTTCTTTTCTTTTTCTAATTCTTTAAGACAGAGATTTAAGTTGTTTTTTTGAGAATTTTCTCATTTTTTAAGCTTTTCATTTTAACTACACCTAGGTAACATACAGTGTTATATTAGTTTCAAGTGTGCAATATGGTGATTCAGCAATTCCATACACCACCAGGTGCTCATCGCTGACAAGTGCACTCACTAATCCTATCATCTACTTAAGCTATGAGCCCACCCCGCTCTCTTCTGGTAACCATCAGTTTGTTCTCTATAATTAAGAGTCTGTTTCTGGGTTTGTCTCTCTCTCTCTCTTTTTCTCCCTTTATTCATTTGTTTTGTTTCTTAACTTCCACGTGTGAGTGAAATTATATGGTATTTATCCTTCTCTGAAAGACTTATTTTTGCTTACCATTATACTTTTTAGCTCCATCCATGTCTTTGGAAAAGGCAAGATTTCATTCCTTTTTATGGCTGAATAGTATTCCATTGTATAGTTATATAGGATGTCTTCTTTACCCTTTCATCAACCAACGGACAAAGGCTGCACCCATATCTTATCATCAGAAATATTGGCCTATTCTCTTTTTCTATGGTTTTGGTATCAGGGTAATGCTGACCTCATGAAATGAATTTGGAAGTTTCCCTTTCTTTCCTGTTTTTTGGAATAGTTGGAAAAGAAGGATATTAACTCTTCTTTAAATGTTTGTTAGAATTCATCTGTGAAACCATCTGGTCCTGGACTTTTGTTTTTTGGGGAATGTTTTGATTACTGATTTAATTTCTTTGCTGGTTATCAGTCTGTTCAAATTTTCCATTTCTTCCTTTTTCAATTTTGGTGGGTCATATGTTTCTAGGAACTTATCCATTACTTCTAGGCTGTCCAATTTGTTAACATATAGTTTTTCACAGTATTTCTTATAATTTGTATTTCTGTGGTATTGGTTGTTATTTCTTCTCTCTGATTTGTGATTTTATTTATTTGAGCCCTCTTTTTTTTTCTTGATTAAGTCCACTTAAAGGGTTCTCAATTTCATTGATTTTTTTTTTTTTAAGTACCAGCTCCTGGTTTCATTGATTTGTTTATTGTTTTGATTATATTTTGTTTTTTAGTTTCTATATAATTTATTTCTGCTGTAATCTTTATTATTTTATTCCTTCTACTGGTTTTATTTTGTTTGTCATTCTTTTTCTAGCTCCTTCAGTTGTAAGGTTTAGTTGTTTATTAGATTTTTCTTGCTTCTTGATGTAGGCTTGTATTATTATAAACTTCCCTCTTGGAACCACTTTTGCTGCTTCCCAAAGATTTTGGACTATTGTGTTTTCATTTTCATGTACTTAAAAAATTTGTTTTTTATTTAATTTTTGACCCATTTGTTGTTTAGTAGCATGCTATTTAACCTTCATGTATTTGTGGTCTTTCCAGATTTTTTTCTTATGGTTGATTTCTAGTTTCATGATGTTGTGGTAAGAAAAGCTGCATGACATGACTTCTATCATCTTGAGTTTGTTGAGGCTTGTTTTGTGACCAAATACAAGACTTATTCTGAACAGTGTTTTATGTGCCTCTAAAAATAATGTGTATTCTGCTATTTTAGGATGGAATGTTCTGCATGTATCTGTTAAATCCATCTGGTCCAGTTTGTCCTCCAAAGCCATTGTTTTCTTGTTGATTTTCTGTTTGAATGATCTGTCTATTGATGTAAGTGGGGTTTTAAAGTCTCTTACTATCATTGTATTATTATTGATTAGCTCCATTATGTTTATAATTAATTGTTTTATGTATTTGGGTGTTCCTTTGTTGGGTGCATAAATATTTACAAATGTATATTCTTGTTGGGTTGTCCCTTTTATTGTTACACAGTGTTCTTCTTTGTCTCTTGTTACAGTCTTTATTTTAAAGTTTATTTTGTCCAATAGAAATTTTGCTATACAGATTAGATTTTCTTTTGATACCCATTTGTATGATAGATGTTTCTTTATCTCCTCACTTTCAATCTCCAGGTCTTTAGATCTAAAATGAGTCTCTTGTAGGTGGTGTATAGGTGGGTCTTGTTTTTTTTGTTGTTGTTGTTGTTTATTTTATTTTATTATCCATTCTGTCACCCCATACCTTGTGATTGGAACAGTTAGTCCATTTACATTCAAAGTCATTATTTATAGATACATATTTATTGCCATTTTATTCCTTTTGTGGTTGTTTCTGGAGTTTTTCTCTGATGCTTTCTTGTCTTGCTTTCTTTCATGGTTTGCTGGTTTTCTTTTGTGATATATTGGGATTCCTTTCTTTTTATTCTTTGCATATTAGTGGTTTTTGATTTGTGGTTACCATTATATTTGTATATAACATCTTCCTCATATAGTAGTCTATATTAACTTAATGGTCATGTAAGTTTCAACTCATTCTTTTCCCCTTTCTTCCCCATATTTTAGGTATATGGTGTCATTTTTTGCCTCCTTTTATTTTGTGGATTACTTGATTGTGGATTACCTGATGTTTTTAATACAAAAATATTCATTCATAACTGCTTTTGTGCTTCCTGTTTTCATACTGTCACTTTTGTTCTTTCCACTTAAAAAGTCCCCTCTAATATTTCTTGCAGGGCTGGTTTGGTGATCACAAACTCTTTTAGTTTTTGTCTGTCCAAGAAATGTTTTCTCTCTCTTCCCTTCTATTCTGAATAGTAAGCCTACTAGATAGAATAATCTTGACTGCAGATTTTCCCCATTCAGCACTTTGAATATATCATGCCGTTCTCTTCTGGCTTGGAAAGTTTCTGCTGAAAAACCTGCCAATAGTCTTTTGGGGTTACTCACATATTTTACTGTCCTCTGTTGTCTGGTTGAATTATAGTGTGTCTTGGTGTGACTCTACTTTTGATTTTGTTGGGGGTTCTCTATGCTTCCTGGATCTGGATATCCATTTCCTTACCCAGCTTAGGGAAGTTTTCAGCTAGTGTCTCTTCAAATAATTTTTCTGCCCCCTTTGTCTTTCTTCTTCTGGAATTCCTATAATAATAATGTCATTAAGTTTGATAGAGTCACGGTGTTCCCTATTCTAGTTTTGCATAATCCTGTTTTCTCTGTTTTGTTCAGCTTGATTATTTTTCATTACTCTATATTCTAGGTCATTAATTTATTCCTCTGCTTCTTTTTGCCTGCTGTTCTTTGCATCAGGGATGTTTCTAACGAAGTTCATTATACTCTTTGTTTCCAAATGGTTCTTTTTTATCTCTCTGTTAAGGGTTTCATGATGTCTTCCACTCTTTTCTCAAGTCCAGTGAATATCCTTATGACCATTGCTTTAAATACTCCATCAGGCTTGTTACTTATGACTGTTTTGTCAAGATATCTGGCTGTAACCTTGTCCTGTTCTTTCATTTGTAATAAATTTCTTTGTCTTCTTATTTTCTCTAAGTCTGTGTGCCTGTTTCTCTGTGTTATGAAAGTCAGCCATGTCTCTTGTTCCTGATAATGGCCTTATGAAGAAGAGTTCCTGTAGTGCCCTACAGTTTAGTATCCCCTATTCACCAGGGTCTGACACTTCTGTCAGTGTCTTCAGTATGTTCTTTGTGTGCTCTACTGTTGTGTTCTGGCCACTCAATCCTTCAGGTAAGAGGTCTGTAGAGCCCGTCTTTGTTGTGGGCAGCATGGTTATCCCTAGCCTCATTGTGGCATGTTTTAACTAGATCTCTGATCTAGGTAACTAGGTGCTCTGATCTGCTTGTGAAATGAGACCTGTCACCACCACTACCAGAACCGAGCATCCCCACTATTCATGGGTTGGGAAGAATGGTGTTTGCAGGGTTTTGGGCTGGTCTTCTGGGATGGAGCCAAGACTGAGGCAAGTGGGACTGGGCATGGCAGTTTCACTGGAATAGAGGGGGGCAGGGCTTTGTGTAAGCAAATGAGGTAGCAAGTGTGGGCACTGTGCTGGTTCCTGAAGGTGCCCTGTGCTTATGCTGAGGGACATGATGGGAGGAGAAATGACTTTGGTCAGTTCCTTTGTTCCCATTGGGATTTCTCCATGAATGCTGGCCTCTCTGAGATGAAAAAATAACCTCCTTCAGATTGATGTCTTCATGCTGATTGTCCAGGGACTATTTGCCCTGCCTTCTCTTTAAGAGAAGCCCTAATGCTCCCCTGGCTCTATCCAAGCCATCTCTGCTAACCTTTAAGACTTCATGCTTTAAGACGTGCTGGTTGCAGTACTCCTGAAATTCACCCTCTCTTGCTTTTCAAGCCAATTGCTATGGGATTTGTTTTCCCTGTGTGCTAGTCTGTCTCTCACCCTTCTCTAGGACTGTGGCTCTCTCCCCACTGCAGCAGCTATAATCCATTTCTCTCCCAAACTGCATCTCCATACTTCCTACCTTCTTCAAGGCCACCTCTTCTCTATCTTTAGCTCTGGAGTTTGTTCTGCCAGTCTTAAGGTTTGTTTTGGGGGTATTTAGGATGATTTGATGGTTATCTAGTTGTATTTGTGGAATGAGGCGAGCCTAGGGTCCTCCTACCCTGCTGCCACCTTCCTCTCCATCCTTCTCATTTCTTAATGTGTTTTTTAGTAGAAGTTTCCCTCTTAGAACTGCTTTTGCTGCATCTCATACATTTTGGTATGGTGTGTTTCCATTTTTGTTTGTCTCAAAGTACTTTTTAATTTCCTCTCTAATTCTCTATTTGATCCATTTGTTTAGAAAATTTTCTAATTTTTATCATTCATGTTTGCTTTCCAGTTTTCCTCCTGGTATTGATTTCTAGTCCCATACCATTTTTGTGAGAGAAGATATTTGGCATGATTTCAGTCTTCCTAAATTTGCTAAGATCTTTTTGTGTCCTAACTTATGGTCTATCCCAGAAAATATTCCATGTGTACTTAAGAAGAATGTGTATTCTGCTGTTGTCAGAATGTTTGGCATATGTCAGATCCATTGGGGTCTATAGTTTTGTTGCTTATTGTTTGGATGATTGCTGAGAGTGGGGTATAAATGTCCTCAATTATTATTACATTATTCTTTATCCTTTAGCTTTGTTAGTTTTTATTTTGTATAAATATAAATTTATATGTATGTGTGAAATATATACATCTATATACATATTTGCTTGATACATATTTTTCAATCCCTTCATTCTATGTGTGTCTTTGAGGCTAGACTGAGGCTATTCTGTGGAGCATACCCCTGGAAATTGTTTTTTAAATCCTTTAGCTCTTTTATGTCTTTTTATTGGAGAATTTAATCCATTTACATTTAAAGTAATTATAGATAAGGATACACTATTGTCATTTTATTGTGTACTGGATGTTTGGTAGACTTGTTCCTTGTTTTTAATCCTGTTGTGGTTTGTGTGTGTGTGTGTGTGTGTGTGTGTGTGTTTTAATGTCTTTTGGTATTAATCTGCTTTTTCTTCTTTATCATATTCTTGTATGTAATTACTACAGGTTTTTCCTTTGTGGTTACCATGAGGCTTACATAAAATATTTTGAAATTATAACAGCCTATTTTGAACAGACTGCAAACTTCAACAGTATTCCCAAACCTTATAATTTTCTCCTCCCCTTCACATTTTATTTTATTGATGTTACAGTTTATATATCCTTATATTGTATAACCAATTATTATAGTTGTGGTTATTTTCACATTTGTCTTTTTTTAACTTTTAAACTATTTATAAGTGAATTATGCACCACCATTAGCATATTATAGAATCTAACTTATATTTACCATTACCAGTGAGTTTTATGCTACCATTTAATGTTTTTATGATGTTAATTAACATCATTTTACGTCAAGTTAGAGACCTCCCTTTAGCTTTTATTATAAGGCAAGACTAGCAGTGATGAACTCCCTCAGCTTTTGTTTGGGAAAGTCTTTATGTCCTCTTCATTTCTGAAGGATGGTTTTGCCAGGTGTTGAATTCTTAGCTAGCAGTTTTTGTCTTTCAATATTTTGAATATCTCATCCTATTCTTTTACTGGCCTGAAAAGTTTCTATTAAGAAATCTGCCAATAATCTTGGAGGGCTTCTGTTATACATAGCTTCTCTCTTTTCTCTTGCTGTTTTAAGAAACCTGTGTGTTTGGGGGCAACTGGGTGGCTCAGTGGATTAAGCCTCTGCCTTTGGCTCAGGTCATGATCCCAGGGTCCTGGGATCGAGCCCCACATCGGGCTCTCTGCATGGCGGGGAGCCTGCTTCCTCCTCTCTCTCTCCCTGCCTCTCTGTCTACTTGTGATCTCTCTCTCTGTCAAATAAATAAATAAAAATCTTAAAAAAAAAAAAAGAAATCTGTGTGTTTGACTTTTGACAGTCAACTACAGTAATTGTTGTTGTAGCCCTATTCAGGTTCAACCTGTTTGTGGTCTTTTGAGTTTCATGGATTTGATGTCCATTTCTCTCTCCAGGTTTGGGAAGTTTTCGGCCATTATTGCTTTCAATTGCTTTGTCTCTTTCTTTTGATTGTGTACCATAAATCCCATAGGTTTTCTTCAGTCTTTTTCCATTCTTTTTTCCTTTTTCTCCTCTGTCTGGATAATTTCAAATGTCCTGTGTTCTAGGTCACTGATTCTTCTACATGGCCAAATCTACTTTTGAAGCTGTCTATTGAATTCTTCACTTTAGTCATTGTATTTTTAGCTCTAGATTAAAAAAAAAAATTCTTTGATGGTTTCTACTTCTTTGCTGAACTTTCTTAAAAAATATTTTATTTATTTGAAAGAGAGTGAGCAAGCGAGAGAGAGTGAGCGAGCGAGAGAGCGCATGAGCAGGAGAAGGGGAGAGGCAGATTCCCCTTCTGAGCAGGGAGCCCAATTTGGCTCTTGGTCCCAGGATTCGGGGATCACAACCTGAGCTGAAATCACTTAACCAATGGAACCACCCAGGTGTCCCCTGTTGAACTTATTTTTAGTGCATTGCTCCCAAATTTAGTTGTGTGTTTTGGTAGTCAATAAGCTTAAGATAATTATTCTGAATTCTTTGACAGTTCATGGATCTCTTTTTTCTTAGGGTCAGTTATTGGAGATTTACTAGTTTCCTTTGGCTGTGTCATGTTTTCTTGTTTTTAAATAATTTTTGTTTACTTACATTTGTGTCTATACATTTGGGTAAGTGGTCTTTTCCAGACTTTACAGGTTTCCTTTGGCAGAGATAGTTACTTACCAGTTAGCTCAGTTTGGGTTTCTGGGTGTGTGTGCTGGTAACTTTCTTGGGCAGGTGGAGCTTGCTAAACAGGGTTCTATTTTGGGGGGTGAGGCCAAAGCCTAACCTCTGAGGTTGGGGGATGTATCACTAGCTTAGAACATTTGGATAAGACTGCTGGCTTGGTTCCCTGCTCAAGCAGTACTGTAGGATGAGATCTGTGGCTGCCTGTGTTCTGTAGTAAGGCTCACTAGATGGTTCAGATTGGGTACTATAGTCAGAAGTAAGTAGAACTATGAATTTGCTTCCTTGCTCTGGCAGTGAAGCAGAGGTATGCCCCAGAGCCCACATGGCTTACTGTGTAGCAAGACTATGTCCCGAATTTCCTTGCCAGCTGGGGCCACTGGTTTTGTTTCTGCAAATGGGGAAAGCCATAGGGTACTTTGTTGAAGTGTCTCTCTCAGCAGGGCCATTAGTGGGCAATGCAGCTTCCCAGATGCTCTGGTTAGGATCTTAAAGTGGGCTCAAGGCTGCACCTAACAATATGTGGAGATACAAATTAGTTTCCCTGTGCAGGCAGAGTAGCCAATCAGCTCCAAGACCAACAAGGCTCTTTGTCTGTTGCACTGGCCAACCTATGCCCCAAGTGTCCTGGCCAAATAGTGTCACTGGCTTTGCTCTGCAGATGATCAGTTCTGCGTGTTACACTCTCTGCTAGAGTGTTGCTGGGATACACAGCTTCCTGGTGTTTTTGTCAGGCTTTCTGGTCAGGAGGGTCCAGAAGCTATACTCAGCAGTGAGCTGGGCTATGTCTCAGCTTCCCTGCCTGGACAAAGCTGAGGAACCCTCCAAGCCTGGCAAGACTCTTTGTGGTCTCAACTCAAACCAACCGGCTCCCCTAAGTTCTCTGGCCAAATGGTGTCACTGGCTTTGCTCTGCAGATCAGCTCTGCCTTCCATTCTCTCTGCTCATCTTCAGCATGTTGGGCCATGCAGCTTCCCAGTGTTCCTGATCTGACTTTCTGGTCAGGAGGGTCCAGGAGCTATACTCAGCAATGGATTGGGCTATAACTCAGATTCCCTGTCTGGGTGAAGGCAGACCAGGCTCCAAGCCCAGCAAAACTCTGTTTGAGGACCCGAATTAGGTAGACCTAGAATGTGCCAAGTTCTCTGGCCAGACTATGCCATCTTGGCTCTGCAAATGAACAAAGCAGCTGCAGCATTGGTACTACTACTAGGGTGCTGCGATAGGAACTGGGTCACGATCCTATTGCTAGTTGTTGTGAGCTCCTCCCCCTTCTCCATCACAATCTGATTCTTAGTGGTTGAACTCCTCATTTTCCCCTGTAATCCCGATAGGGCTCCCAGGAAGCCACCCACATTGCTGGGGGAGCTGGATGTCCACCATAGGCTTTCTTTTCTCACTGGAGGTACCATAGGCTCAGGGCAGACCTCTTGGTGCAGTGCTGTTCCAGCCTGGGTGAGGGGCAGTACAATCCACATGGGCCACTCCCTTCACCCTTCTAGTGCTGTCTGTCTTGGTCTCTTGTGGTTTGGGGGAATGCTTCAGCCTCATCCCCATGTTCTAGAATTCTCAGTGGTGTCTTGCCTATGAACAATTGTCAGCTGTTCTCCTTGTGAGGGGGAGCAAGTCAGAACAACCTACTTCACCATCTTGTTGATGTCACTCTCCCCTGTTTTCTCCTTATAAGGACACTAATACTATTGGGTCAAGGTTCCACCCTTGGTACCTCACTTTGCCATTATTACCTCTTTAAAAGTTTTATCTCCAGGGCGCCTGGGTGGCTCAGTGGGTTAAGCCGCTGCCTTCGGCTCAGGCCATGATCTCAGGGTTCTGGGATCGAGTCCCGCATTGGGCTCTCTGCTCAGCAGGGGGCCTGCTTCCTCCTCTCTCTCTCTCTGCCTGCCTCTCTGCCTACTTGTGATCTCTCTCTGTCAAATAAATAAATAAATAATCTTTAAAAAAAAAAAAAAAAAGAAAAGTTTTATCTCCAAATATTGTTACATTGGGATTTGAGGCTTCAATACATGAGTTGGTGGGGAGGGATACAAACATACAGTATGTGGCTCTGGGGCTTACTGATCTTGCTATCTGGGTTGTTTTTTTGAGGAACTCCAAATGACAGCCTTTTTGGTCTTTCCTCTGGGGTTTGTTAGAGTCTCCGGAAGAGCCTTTCAATTTCTGGCCTGCAGGGAAAATTTTAGCTGCCAAAATTCTGAAAATTGACTTGGGGAAGAGGACTGGAACTTTTAGTACTCGCTATTTGGTGTGCGTGGGTTCCCTTAATCATCCTGTTTTCAATCACATTATACCAGCCTTCAACTTTGTCTGCGGTTGGTTCTCTTTCAAAGATCCTGTTTGACCCTCTTCAGAAAATAACCCCCCAGGCTATTGCTGAGGTGGGAACAGAGCATCTGCTGAATGGAGGGAGCTGGCATAGGGACCCAAGGACCTACTTGCTGTCAGATGACTCCCACTATCAGTCCTCCTCACTTTGGCCTCTTCCCTTCCTCTCCAGTGTTTGCTGCTGTCCGTTCTTGTGGCTTTTGGTTTCTGTGGTATGAGCTGTATTCGCTGTGAACTTTCTCCATTGCTCATTTCAACTGCTAAGTGAGTTACTATTTACCTTCCAAAATCTTACCACTTTTGTCTCTTCTACTCTTCCTGTGGTATGGATTTTTAAAAATCCCCTTTAGTCTGTGTTTGTGAGCTTTGGTGGGAACCAAACTAGATCTGTGTGCTCAGTCTTCCATTTTAACCCAGAAGCGTCCATTCTTTTCTGTAGCAGTAGCTTTCAGAGTTAGTTTCAGTTCTCTAATTAAATAGATTGATTACTTACTGCCGGTTCTTTCATTCCATATTGCCCCTTGGTCCGAAGTTCTTTATTTGGATGTACTTTTTGGCTGCATTTCTTCATCAAGTTGTTTTTTAAGGAAGAGTTTACTGGCAGTTGTGCCAAGAGGTAGCTTGGGGTAGGTGGAGTGAAGGCAGACAGTGGCTGCTAGGCAAAAGTAGCTTTAAAAAAAATCCTTTTCTAACCCAATTGCCAGCCCGAAGCCGCCGCCCTTTCTAAAGATTTATTTATTTGTTTTAGAGAAAGAGAGAGAGAGAGAGAGAGAGAGAGAGAGAGAGAAAGCATGGGGGTGGAGGAGGGGCAGAGGGAGAGAGAGAATCTCAAGCAGGCTCCCTGCCAATCATGGAGCCTGATGCTGGCCTTGGTCTCATGACCCTGATATCACAACCTGAGCTGAAATCAAGTCGGAAGCTCAACCGACTGAGCCAGCCAGGCACCCCTGAAGCCCTTTGTTTTAGAACTTCTAGAGCTACCACTCCTCCTAGGTTTTAGAGTCCTTAGATCTTTGCTGGTTTGTGAATGCCAAACTGTTGCCTTTATGTTCAGCTCTTCACTTCCTAGTTTTGTGGCCTTGGTTAACTCACTTCACTGTTTGGGACCTTGGTTTCTAGTGTGTAAAATGGAGGCCATCATTCCTCAGAAGGTTGTTGGGAGAGGCAATACCAGGACTGTCTGTTCAACAGGTACTACTTTCCTTTCTCTGCCGCCCCCCACCAACCCCTGCTTTCCAAGCCTTCCTTCCTCAGATGGACATAAACCATCCTTTGCCTGTTGCCTTAGCACCCCAAAAACGTAGTGGTCTGAGACCCCGGTTCTTGGAAAGCTTGACAACAGGTGGAAACGAGACTTGATCCCAGGCAGCTTAAAGCAGACTGGCTTTTCCTAGAGGTTCAGGTGTGGAGCCCTTCGCCACCTGCCCTGGCTGGGACTGCAGGAACTGTCATCTTCCTCATCTTGTAGCTGCTAGCCTCACAGATAAGATCATCCCTGAGACAAGAGGATAACCTTCACTGCAGCGCTTTAGCTGGCAAAAGCTCTGACTCAAAACAGTAATTCCATCAGGGGAGAAAAGATAAGGTTTGGTCACTTCTAATCTCCACGAGAGGATGTTCACGCTCCAGTGTCTTTCTGCGAACAGGCTGCTTGACATTTCTCATCATGGGGCTTGCTCACAATCAGCTGTGCTGCTGCTTTCTGAGTGAAAAAGGGCGAGTGCGAGACAGGTTTGCTCCTTCCCCCTGCTCCTGTCAGATGGTTGTGAATGTGGGACTGAGGGACTTGGGGGCAGACAGGGAAGAGACCTGCCACGGATGGATGAATGAATGCTTGTAGAGAAAAGGCGTAAAGAAGCACATCTCAGTGTTGAATACACTTACGTGTGCTGCTCCCATGCTTCATTCAGGATTCTAGCTCTTGTGACAATGAGAATGTAAGACATGTAAGACAATATAAGATATGAAAGACTGGCTTAAACTGTGGCATCTGTGACAACAGAATAGAAGTTGTAGGTATATTAATTATAGGTAGTTATTAAAAAGGATTCAGCGGATCTATGTGTAGCGACACGGAAAGAGGTTTACTTTTGTTGCATTACAAAGTCATGTGCACAGCGCGCGCATTTTATGTGGGGCTGCTCATGTGTGTGCGGGAGACGGATGGAGGCTGTTTGTCGGTGTTTACCGTGGTTGTCTCTGACGGTGGGATCTCAGGGGACTTTGGGCTTTTCTTTCAATTAGTTACAGTGGACATATATAATTTTTAGAACCACAAGCTATGTTCACTTAAAGAAAAAGCCTCTCTGCTTTGCATTCTTTCTTGATGACCTCATTGACTTCTGTTATGTGCAGTTTTCGCAACTGGCACAATGACAGGATTTTCCTCACAGGTTGGTTGGTAGGAGGATGAAATAACATGAAAGCACAGCCTCGTTGCTCCGTTGAACCTGCTGACTGAAACAACTTTAAACACAGGTGGGCTGAAAGTTTTTTTCCCCTTACAACAGGAAACATGGTGGGTAGAAGAGGGCGAGAGAGGCCGAGTCACTGACTTGTGTTCGAACCCTCAATCCGTTGAGCTGCAGACCTGGGCTGCCATGCTGGGCGGTGTGGGCACTTTTCTTATTCCCTTGTGTGTGACCCAGACACTATGGGATGGCCACCGACTGGAGCTGCGCAGTGTGGTGGCCCGGCCTGGGACTGAAGGCCCAGAGGTGAGGACACCAGGCAGTGTGGTCCTTTGTCACGTGGGGGAGTGTGGCATTCCCCTTTGGGTGAGGACTGCCTCATCAGGCGTGGGAAGGGCCCAAGGCAGGGCCCAGCCCTGTGGGGCTCAGCAGATCCTAGCTCCTTCCCTTGAGGGAGTTTTCCAGATGGACCACGAGGGTATTCTAGGCTTGTGAAGAGATGCAAGAGCAATCATACATGTTCGGACATAAAAAAGCAGCCAGTTTGTTATTTCTAATGGGCATGAGTTTGACTGTCGATGTTAAAATCAGTTTCTTTGAAGAGTCTGTAAACTTAGTTCTTGAAACAGCCTGCCCAGAATGAAACACAAATGCATTGCTGGCATACACAGAAGTGTGGCACTATGCCGCTCCCCAACTCCCTTGGAGGGTCTCCCTGAACGCACAGCCACCAGCACACACGGGGGGACTGGAGGCCATACTGGTACTGGACAACATCCTGGGAAGCTCTCAGAATTACAGTGATATTTTAATTTTATATTTTTTGGAGATTTTATTTACTTATTTGAGAGAGAGTGTGAGAGAGCATGAGCAGAGCAGAGGGGCAGAGAGAAGGGAGAAGCAGTGTCCTGCTGAGCAGGGAACCAGATGTGGGGCTCCATCCCAGGACCCGGAGATCAGGACCTGAGCGGAAAGCAGAGCCTTAACCCACTGGCTTAACCCCCCAGGCGTCCCTACAGTGCTATTTTAAAATGCTTTTTGCTGCTCCAATCTCAGCTAGTCTCTTGTCCCTCCAGGCATGGATCTGAGAGTTTGCAACCCTAGACTTAGATGAATGAGCTAGAAGGACCAACTAGAGGATGGGACAAAAGGTCTCAGAGCACCAGAGGTATTATTTTCCTGACTGGCTTCTAGCAAAATTTAGAGATTCTAGCAAAAAGCCACATTTTATTGCCAACAGATATGAAACTCCCTTTTTAAAATGGGCCAAAGACTACACTTTGTTAGATGTAATAACGCCTAGTACTGGCAGTGTTTTATGTTGAACAGACCGTGTACTAAGAGCCTCACATACATGAGCTTATTTAATCCGCACAACTACCGCAGGAGGGAGTGACTGTCATCTTTGGGAACTTGCTGAGAAGCAGAGGAAGTTTACGTGCCCGAGGTCACGCTCCTGTCGAGAAGTCCATTCACTAGAGTAACAACTGTTTATATATGAGAATGTCATGGTTATGCGTTGTTTCTCCAGTATGACCACATCTGATCCTCGCACTTGCCCAAGGAGCTGGGTGTTTATCTCCCATTAGAACAGGGATCGTAGGGGTGCCTGGCTGGCCCAGTTAAGTGATTGACTCTTGATTTCGGCTCAGGTTGTGATCTCGTCATGAGATCGAGCCCCACACTGGACTCTGTGCTTGGCACAGAGTCTGCTTAAAACTTGTTCTCCCTCTCCCCTGCCCCCAACACTCTCTCTCTCAAGTAAGTAAATAAATCTTTAAATGCAGCTCAAAAGGTGAAGGGGGCATCCCCAGAGCCTCAGGGTTTTCAGAATCAAGGTCTTGAGCTCTTTCTTAAACTCAGGGGTTTATAAGTTCTTTATGAACAAATTGTGCTTTCGATTAGATGATAATCTCTAAAACAGGTATACCCACATACCTTTGGAAATAGAAATTTGCAATCTGAAGCTATTTTCCTAGAACAGGTTTTAGTTCTTAAGTTGTACTTTTAAGTTATTCCTTTGGGTCAGTAGAAATCTTTCCATTAACGGGATCTGATCCATTCTCAACTTTAAGAAACCATATCTTTACCAGGCTCCTTCACTTGGTGATAACCTATTTTTAAAATCTATTTTCTACTCAGATTTCAGTCTGTTTTTAGTCTGTTTTTGATATGGCTTAATACCCAGGGGAATTAACAAGGGGAACTAAAAGCAGAGCTATTTGACTAGGCTTGAGGTGGTTACTAAGGTATGCTCAATATGGATCAGAAACACAAGCTTTAAAGCTTCCGTGCTGAGGCTGGCAGGTCCTGCCCGGCTGACCCTTCTCAAGAAGCAGCCCGTGGGACCGAGGGGTACGTTTTTGAGAGGGCCAGGCTGGCCAGGCTGTGGAGGCGCCGAGCACCACACTCGCCAGGAAAAGCCTTGGGTAGTCAGAAGAGCAGTTGAAGCCTCTCCTGGCAGGAGAGGCCGCAAGAGTTCTGCCTGCTCTCCCTCTAACCCTCGTAGCTTTAAAAGTTCTGCAGCTTTTACACAAGCTTAGGAGACTCACTCCAAGGAAGGCTGAGGATGAGCTAGAAAGCAAGCTATTTTCCTGTGCCTGAGATGAAAACCCAGATGGGACACTGGCTGACAGCCACCAGAAATGGGCATGTTCTTAGGGAATTTCGTCTTAAAATCTTGCTCTGAGTTATTACTTTAAAATAAGCCTTTTTACAATTTTATAAGGGACCAGTTTGTACATTACACGTGTGGATCCCTTTAGGGCAGCAGGACACTGAGGACGAGCAACTGGAGGCACAGAAGCTCTTGTGGAAGCTGCGGCCACACTGCAGGCAGAGGCAAGGCTGGGCCAGCGTGCTCGCCATTCCCTTGCCCCCCGTTACGTGTACTAACAGCTAGTGCAGTGTACGCACCGTGAGTTTAACAATTTCAATTTTGGAGGAAAAACAAGCAAAAGTGAGAAGTAGCTAGATTACACAGTGCGCCCCTGAGAACACCCAGGTTAAGCGCTGTGTGGCCGCCAAATGAAACAGTACGTGGCACCCAGAGGAAGTCAGCGGCGTCACGAATTCACAGCAAATGTCACTATGTGTGTAACAGGGAAAGGAGAAACACCTTGTATGATTCCTCTCTGTAGGCTGAAGATTTTATTTTTCGAACCTTTCAGGGGAATTAATTCCATTTACTAAACCTTTGTAAAATGCCACAGAAGCCGAGGGCAGAGGGGTAAGCCATGCTCTGAAGAACTGGCCATCTCCAGGCAGAGTCTCCCTCAAAGATCACCTGGAAGTTACAAAGAGGCAGTTCTAGAATATGAACCTTTGAAAAAACCAGTCTTTTCCCTATTTTTAGATTTGGGCTTGTTTCCCACATTTTTGCTTTCAAGGGCATGTAACTCTTACCTTTCTTCTGTTAAAGCAAACCGAAACCCATCTTAAAGAATTATGGTGCAGGAAATGGCTTCTGTGGAAGCGCATCTGGACTCAGAGCCACTCCTGCCCAGGCAGGGCGGCTCAGACTCTCCCTGCTCAGGACAGACAACAGGGGAAGCCACTTCTGGGGAGAAGTGGTACCCTCGCTGCTTTGTAGGGGTCAAGAGAGTATAGACAAGACAAATTGTGAAACAAAGGTTGTCTATAACGGCCCATTGCAGATGGCAGACTCCCAAGTGAGGAAGGCTGGTTTCAGGCTGGAAACACCAACTGACAACTTCAGTTCCTCTCTCCCCATCACACTGTTCTTTCAAATATCAGCACAGGAATCAGAGTGATTTCCATTAAAACAAAAGCTCATTTTCTTGTGCCGGAATTTATATCAAATAAAAGGACAGAGATCAAAGTCAAACAGTTTTCCCATGTTCCAATCCTTCTGTCCCTACAGGACATAAATAACCTACTCCTAAGTTTATTCCTTGAATGACAATAGCTAGCTTTATTTCACGAATGCTGGTGTCCAAATGAGTTACTTTGCTTTCGTCACTGTGCATGAGTCAAGGCAGGTCAACTGGAGGCTTCATGCAGACTTTAGGAACTGGATATGTGACTTGAGAAGATGCAGAGGAGGGCGAACGGGAGCTCTGAGCACCGAAGCTCGGTGGGCTTGGTCAGCAGACACCCAGCCTGGCCCTGCGAGCAGATTCCAGTCTCCGCAGCTGTAGGATGAGGGAGAAGCTCCTTGCCAGGGAGACAGGCTGGGTCCATTTGTTTAGCTCAGCCTCTCTGCTGAGTATTCAAAATATCTTGAATTTTTATTTTCTGCCGGGAGGAGACTGCATCAAGGTGAGCTGGTGTGGCCATTACTTTAGTGTCTTTACCATGTACGGACCTTGTAATCTGTAGCCAATCTTTCTGTAATAATTCCTGGTGCCGACCCCTGTGAAGCAGCAGAAAACTGAAGTTAAGAAAAGTCTACAAAGTCTAACTTTCGTAAAACCCTCAAAAGCCAGCAAACTCCCCCCTCACAGCTGCCCTCTTCCACTCATTCACAGACCAAATTCCAGTCCAGACTGAATCTTACCTTAACAAGTTTGGAACATTTTTATTATTTTGAATTCAAGCTGTATTAAAACACAGAAACTGTATTTCAGAGCCTCGCGTGTTGCAATCCTGCGGACACCTCCCTGTGAGAGGAGGTGGATCTGTGTGAGAAATGTCCACACTCTCAATGGAGCCAAACAGCAGTAGCGTTTCCAGGAAGCTGTGAGAAGAGTCATGGGAAACGGGGTCTGCACAGAATGCCCGGAGGAAAAGGGCCCGGAAGGAAGAGCTGCGCTTTAGTGTCTGCGCCAGCCTCCGCAGTGTGAGTGACAATTTCAGCAAAATATTGGTCACATTAAATCAATGCTACTCAATTTGCACTTTACTAAAGTTTTGTTTGTCTTAACTGGCATATTTACTTTCATGTATGAGCAGTGTAAGTACGAGGAGTTCATACCAGTTTTAAGTTTGCACGCATTTAAACAACGTAGCTGATTTAAGTCAGTACTAAAGATCCAGGAACTTAGTTTCTTTAGAGAAACACTATCCTAAGTGGTGTTCCTAAAGTAAAAACAGTCTTACACATAAGACGCTGAGCTCCTAAGAGGATAGAGCACAGTAACTCAGGCAGTATCTCCAGGGGTGGTTAAGAGGATGGACTTTGGATCAGTCCGCTATGGGTCTGAGACCTAGACCTGTCATTGTATAGGTCTGTGGCCTGCGCCACTTACTTAACTTCCCTATTATTTGATCGTCTGTAATAACATACTTAAGTTTTAAGGGTGTCAAGTATTAAACGAGACTGTCTATGAAATGTGATTAGTTCAGAGTCTGAAAAAGGCCGATTCCTCAGAAACACTGGCTGCTGTTGTTACTCTTTTAAAAGTTTTTTATGAACTGGTAACTGCTTATATTTCTAGCTTCATCTCTTGCTACAACTCTCTCCCTAACATTATGCGCTTCAGCCTTGGTGAATCTAAAATTTTTCCAGGCTCTCTGCATGTCTGGCTCTTTCTCTTGCTTCCAGGTCTCTTTGCTTATGCTGTTCCCCCTACCAAATTAGTTGAACCTGAGGAGGGGGGTAATGCAAACTTCCATTTATAGGTCACACAGGTAACAAGCTGGACTTGCAATGGGCATCTGAAGTAAAGACATTCTTGCAGGCTTGAGCCCTTAGCCCATGGGATCTGATGCTAACTCCAGGGAGACAGTGTTGGAATGGAGTTGAATTACAGCTGGTATTGCAGAATTGCTTGATGTGTGGAAAACTGCTGCCTCTGGTGTCGGTAATGTAAGTATTCACAGAGCACTGTGTGCAATGTGAGTGAAAACAACAACATGTGTCTTTATGGTGCTTTGCCGCCCACGGCTCTCCCCACCCCCTGGTTGACTATGTGCTGCTTGCCTCCCTGTGTGATGGAAGTTCTATTTACCTTGTTGATCAAGTGTATTTCTAGTGCAGAGGCCTGTGCCTGGAATCAAATAATTGTTAGCTCTTTCAAGTCTAGCTTAGTTCTTTAGTCCAAACATTTGCTATTTAGAAATAGGCCTTCCCACCATGTTTTGTTTCCCATCCCCTTCAAAATTTTTCAAGTGTTTAGAAAATGGAACTAAAGCTGGCATGACAAAAGTCACAAAACTGACCCGTGAGAACAGGTCACTGGAGACTTTCCCCTTGAAATCAAGGATTACTAATACTCCATCTCGCATAATTGTACCGTGTCTCTGTTCTAATCATTACTTCTGTTCAACACTGTGACTTAGGGTAGAGCAAGGGGAAAACAAAAACACCGCACAGGTCAGGTGGCAGCTCAGACCCCCAGAGGTACACAACCTCTTCTAAAGTTCTGTATCTGTAAGCATATCCTATAACCTAGCAATTCTGCTCCTGAGTGAAAAGAGAAATGAATGCTTACATCCAACAAAAGATATAATTTATAATATCCAAACAGGAAATATCCCAAATATCTATCAACAGAATGGATAAACTGTATTTTCACATAACAGAATACTAAACAGCATTGAAAAAGGAACTTTCTCTGTAAGAACATGGATGAACCTCACAGACCTAATGTATATGAAAGAAACCAGATATAAAAGGTTAACATAAGTTCACCTGTTAACACAATGTTCAGACAGAGGCAAAACTAATTTTATCGTCCTAGAGGTCAGAGTACTGGTTTCATATGGAAGACAGTATGGACTGAATGAGGGAACAAAGTCTTTCTGGAGTGCTGAAAATGTTCTAAATCTAGTAGCTACATCGGAACATGTAGCTAAATGTAAAAATTAAGTGGTGTGCTTCCAGTCAGAATGGCTAAAATTAACAAGTCAGGAAATGACAGATGCTGGTGAGGATGCAGAAAAAGGGGAACCCTCCTACACTGCTGGTGGGAATGCAAGCTGGTGCAGCCACTCTAGAAAAGAGCATGGAGGTTCCTCAAAAAGCTGAAAACAGAGCTACCTTACAACCCAGCAATTGCACTACTGGGTATTTACACTAAAAGATACAAATGTAGTGATCCAAAGGGGCATGTGCACCCAAATGTTTATAGCAGCAATGTCCACAATAGCCAAACTATGGAAAGAACCTAGATGTCCATCAACAGATGAATGGATCAACAAGAGGTGGTATATATACACAATGGAATACTATGCAGCCATCAAAAGAAAGGAAATCTTGCCATTTGTGACGACATGGATGGAACTAGAGGGTATTATGCTTAGCGAAATAAGTCAATCGAAGAAAGACAACTATCATATGATCTCCCTGATATGAGAAAATGGAGATGCAATGTGGGGGATTTGGAGGGTAGGAAAAGAAAAAATGAAACAAGATGGGCTTGGGAGGGAGACAAACCATAAGAGACTCTTAATGTCACAAAACAAACTGAGAGTGGCCGGGGGGAGGGAGGTAGGAAGAGAGTGGTGGGGTTATGGACATTGGGGAGGGTATGTGCTATGGTGAGTGCTGTGAAGTGTGTAAACCTGGCGATTCATAGACCTGTACCCCTGGGGCTAATAATACATTATATGTTTATAAAAAAAAATAAAAAAAATTAAAATTAAAAAAATTAAGTGGTGTGCTTAACATGTATACGTATCTCAATTAAAAAAATAAAGCTTCAGAGGGACACTCCATTTAATAGATGTTTCAATGTATTTTTTTTTTTAAGGATTTTTACTTATTTATTTGACAGATCACAAGTAGTCAGAGAGGCAGGCAGAGAGAGAGAGGAGGAAACAGACTCCCCGCTGAGCAGAGAGCCCGATGTGGGGCTCGGTCCTAGGACCCTGAGACCATGACCTGAGCCGAAGGCAGAGGCTTTAACCCACTGAGCCACCCAGGCGCCCCTGTTTCAATGTATTTTGAGAGGTCAATTTGTCTAGAGAATTCAGTAAAATAAGGTAGAAGGAATAGGATGAGCGGCCCACTTCACACTGAACCGCCCACTTGGACAAACCACCAGGAGACTCTTGCACATACATCCACTATCCACAAAGAAGCAAGAAATCATAGCCCCTCTTTCTATGCTAGCTTCATCCCTTCCTT
Source organism: Mustela lutreola (assembly GCF_030435805.1). Lineage (NCBI taxonomy): Eukaryota > Metazoa > Chordata > Mammalia > Carnivora > Mustelidae > Mustela > Mustela lutreola. Next base: position 151,340,640 of record NC_081290.1, on the reverse strand, counting down.
ACCGCCCTGTTGTTTTGGTAATCATGCTGTGCTTTATTTTACTTGCATGTCTAGCTCCCCTCCCAGAATGTAAGCTCTTTAAAGTCCATGACTTCCATCATTAGGGCTTAATAAGCGCCTGGCATATCATGAACATGCAATGAATGCTTACAGATATACTGTACTGTATTCACAGTTATTATGTGGTATACATACAGAGAACTGTGCTCCTGGGGGATGTCTTTAAAAAAAGAAAAAGAAAAAATTGCCACTGTGTTGTTAGGTGCCCAGTCAGTGGGAATGACTCAATGTAAAAGGCATTAAGGGCAGGACTTCTTCATCAAGTTACAAATTTTCCACCTTGTTATGTTAAAGATTAAGAGTCTGTTTTTCAATTTATACTATTATATCTAATAAAACTGCCCCCAATTTTTAAAGAAATATTTGTTTTTTTATATATTCTAATTTCACAAAGCAGATGCCATTTTCCATGGACTTAATCCACTATGAAGAATTTCAGATATATAAAAGTAAAAATGATAGTATATTGAACCTCCACATACCCATTACCCAGCTCCTTCAACAATTATCAGTTCATCCGCCAGATTGTTAATGCTTCCAGCTTTCTACTCAGAGGAAGTCACATAATACATCTGTTTCCTTCCAGTTCTGCTCAGCTTAGTCACTGGAGACATAGTTTAATTGCCTTCTTTCAAATAAAGATGATGATATTTTCTTCACCATCAATTTCCAGACTGAAGATGTCCTGTTGATCAGTGGACTTTACTTCCTGAGACATGCTACAACCCGTATCTATCCACCACAACCAGTAGCAGAGGTGACACAGAAGCCGCTCCCAGACAGGACTAGCCAGGCCTCGGATAACTGCAAAAGTTCCTCACCTTGAGGGTGTCCAGATTTCCTAAGCACGTTGCTGAGAAGAACAGGTCTACAGGGGCACAATGAAGCCTTCCTCAGTCGTGACTCCCAGTGAGCATACAGACTCCCTGAGCTCTCCCTTTCTGCCTGTATACAGGGCACACACCCTAGAAATCATTACCAGCTTGAGAAGACACATTTAGGCTTTGTGCTTTTTTGAAGGAAAGGTATACTTTCAAGCTCCTTTCTTTGTTTTCAGTAACATGCAGTAGCACTGAGATGGAAAATCTACTTCTAGAGGCTCTGAGAACTTTTAAGAATTTGGGGGAGAGAAGTCTGACCTCCACTGGGTATTAACCAACTAAGCAAAAATACTCCCCATTTATATTTCTATGTGCCCCCCCCCTCTTTCTACAATCTGCAGAACAGACTGCCAAAAGCATTAGTGCTCTTAGCCAGCTTGAAGGAGAACACACCATCACCCAGACTGGGTGCAGGTCACACCTGCTCCCATCCCCACTCCGTGCTGAGCAGGGCTCTAAACAGTCCTGTCACAGTAACTTTCCTCTTGTTATTCGGCCAACAACAAGCAATTACGTGTCACAACTGACGTCAGCCAGCCTCCCAGACTGATGTCGGCAGGCTGTGTCACAGGCCTCAGCGTTAAAGCTGCTCCTGCCCTTGAGGAGAGATGCAGTGGGCTGTGCATGTAACTGAGTTCTTGGGTCTGCAAAGCCTTGGGCTGGGGAACGAGCAGGACTTGCACAGACACACAGCAGCCCTCAGGGTGCCCTATGGCCAGTTGTCAGCAGAGCAGTCAGGATGGGGAGTAGTGGGGGTGGGCCAAATGCCTGCTTCCTTTCATCCTCCAAGTTCTGTAACCCACAACCAGAAGTTACGTAGATCTTGGGGGCCTCTTTCCTACTCTCAGAGGCTGGATAAATGTTCTATCTTCACCACTTTGCAGGCTCTGATGATGATGAGATATGGTGAAAGAAGAGTATCTTGAAATGTGTTGGAGTGATACTCTGTGATTCGGTTTCAGCGACCAGCCTCTATAGTTACCCTCCTGGCTTTCACCTGTGCCCCAGGATCTATAGCTCTTTTGGAGGAGAACATAAACCTGGTTACTTGTGTGCAGGAACTTTACACAGAACGCAGCCCCAGGACAGAGGTAAAGACCTGGGATGCCATGCACTCTGATGGGGTGACAGGAAGAGAGAGCTGGTCAGCACTATGTGGAAGTGCTCCTTACCCAACTGTGATCTCCAGCTAATTGCTTCAAGGCTGGCTGCCATGAGCTGCCTACCTCCTAGGACCCTATCACTTAGGGGAAACCAGGGGATAGAGTATTTCTCTGATCCTTTTTCTGTACCCAATACCTTCAAGCTTCAAACCCCTCACAGTGGGTGAAAATGCCTCCACTTTTCTGACCCCCTCAGACTGCTGGGGGGGGGGGGGAGGTCATTCACATGACCTGGATAAACCTCAAGCCTTGTTCTTGGACAACTAGTGCTCTTAGATGCCCTGGCTAAAGGAAACAGAGATCCTACTTGGATGAAGCTAACATCATCTAGGTTTTGAAGTATTCTTGAAAGCAAATTCTCTCATAAAATGTTCTGCAAATAAGAAGTGATGAGATATACTTTTAAACAAGACAACAGGGTAACAAAAGGCTGCAGGTATTCCAGATCTGAGGTCCTCTGATGCAAATTGTAGAAGAACTATGCTTCCTACAGTTCACTGAGATAGAGACCGAATTTAAGACTATTTAAAAGCAACAAAAAACTAAAACATGATAGAACAGTTGAAAAAGATACTAGAATCAGAGAACTGAAAAATGAGGACTAAGGCATCAGTGAGTGAGTTTAGCAGTAGGTTATACCGAATTAGAAGAAACTATCAATGATGACACATGGAGAAACAAAGCAATGGGGGTAGGGAAAGAGGGTATGGGACACAATGGATATAATGAGTAGGTCTAATGTATGTTTACCAGCAGTTCCAGGAAGTGGGGAGAAAATAGGATAGAGACAATATGGGATAGAGGCTGAAAATTACTCATTTAAAAAAGAAAAAAATCAACTCCCCCATGAAAGAAACCCAAGCATAGAAAACCCATACCCAGGAACACCATAGTAAAACTACAGAAAACACACTCTAAACCAGACAATATTAAAAAACAAAATCATAAAAGCAGCCAGAGAGATATCCTGAAGACAGACCTGAGAGTTCTTAACTGTATCATTAAAAGCCAAAGACAGTGGAAAAAGTCTCAAGGTGCTGAAAGCCAAAAAATACAAACCCAGAATTCTTAGTGAAAACTGCATTCAAGAACAGAATCAGATAATGACATGTCATATAATCAAATTTAGTTCACTAAAGTAAATTCTTTAGGCATAAAGAAAATAGTATTTGCAAATTACCTGATTACCCATCAACAATAAAACAGATAAAATGTGATATATTCATATCATAGGATCCTATATATCAATGAAAATAAAGAGCAAAGAAAGTAATAAATGTAACAGTAAGTTCAAATGAATATTAAATGTATATAACAATAATATTAGTAATAATGTCTTGTGGATTTTTTAAAAAGTATCACACATGGAGAAAGTTCAAAAAATATCTAAATGACCAATAAACATATGAAAAGGCAGTCAACTACATCAGTCATCAGGAAATATAGATTAAAACTACAGAAAATACCACCACATACATACTGAACAACTAAAACTCTTACATATTCCTCGTGGGAGTAAAAATTGGTAGCAGTATAGGAAACCACTTTGTAGATTCTTATAAACACCTGTAACTCTCTGTAATCCAACAAGCCACTCTTAGTGCACTGCCCACAAACATGTCTGCACATGGGCCCCACGATACATATATCAGAATATTCATGAGCCCAAACTGGAAGCTATACAAATATCCAGCAAGAATCAAAAAAAAATGTGAGATATTTGCATAACGGAATCCTATATATCAATGAAAATGAGTGAAAATGAACACAGCCACACACAACGTGACTTCATCTCATTATATTGCACACAAGCAGCCAGAACAACAAATTTACTAAAATGATTTCATTTATCTAAAACTAACAACAAAACTATACTACAGTTTAGGGATTCATAGTTAGGTAATGGGAGTATAAAAAGAATACATGGAAGAAAATACCAAAAAAGCCAGGCTGCTGCTAGAAGGAAGAACGCAAGGAGGTGGAAGGAGAGGATGATGGGAGGGGTCAAGAGAGGGTACTTATTATATGGATGCTGCGTATGTTCTTGACCTAAGTAAGGACGACATAGGCATTGGTTAAACAATTTCTTGTTTAGCAGTTAATGAACTGTCCTATTTGTTACAGTTTACTGTCAACTTTTAAAAATGACAGATTAGTTAAGATTTGGTAATTTTAACTATTGTTTATTAAATAAGGAAATATATGCCTCATGTATGTGGAATATCAGAAAAACTTGGGTTTAGTGATTCCAACTGGACAAAGGAAGCACATGAAATTACTAATGTGATTTAATACAGGAAAAAATATTTAATATCATGTAATTATTGAGTATGTACTAGGAGCTAGAAATTAAGAGTTTTATCTGCTAGAATTCTTCAAGGAAAGAAAATTTCTGACCTAATAATTTAGAAGCTTTCATGTCTGAAGTAGGAAAATGAATTTGAAATCTGGAGCATTCCAGTTCTTTGACACTACCTCAGCTAAGACACAAGGCTGTCCCCTTCATCGCTAGTCATGTGTTGGACTGAATTAAAATTCAGCCTACATCACATTCCTAGAGCCAAACATGAAAAGAGAAAATATGCTAAATCTATCTTTTGAAACTTAAATCTGATTTTTCCAACTAGGCGCAAAAGACTGAGATGATGATTCATGATCATTTTTAAAAAATCATGGAATAAAAATAAAGAAACTGTTTTAATTAGTTTTGGGTTCAATTAATCAACTATTTACTGAGTGCTTGATATGTGCCTAGCAGCATTAATACAAGGCAAATGTATTCATTAGTTTCATTCATTTGCTATTGAAATGAGACTTTATTACATCTCATTGATCTCTTAGTTGGATGGCAATATTTCACTCTTCAATAATGCACACATATGAGAGTTGGGGAAAGGCTTTTATTCCGAACGTTTGAAAATGAACCAATAAACTCAATGACCTGAAATCTTTGAAAGAGGTTTTCTTCCCTTATTCTAAAAAAAAAAAAAAAAAAAAAAAACTTATAAAGTTACCCACAGATAATCTTAGTTCTTGAAAGCAGTTGATTATTCCAAGTCAAAAATACAGCACATTAGTACCTTATTCTCCATGATCTTGGAAGATACAGAGACTACCTGAGTAGAGCTCTAAGACCCAACCTGCTACCAGGCGGCCTGAAAGTTCCTCTAGCCATTCTGAAATGGCTATACTAAGATAAGAACAAAGACAAATTGAACAAAAAATAAAAGTAGGTAACTTATAAAGCAGACACAGATTTGATATAGGAGAACCCACAATCTTCTAATTCAGAAATGAAGTGGCTCTGTTCATATCAGTGCAGAATATGTGTATGTCACAGATCATTCTCACTACTTTGTTCATGTCCCAAATCATTAGTGTCTCTACAGTAGTTAAAGACTGTGCCATTGGTAACCTGGTATAGGAAGTGGGATCCCTTCTATTTATAGTCTTTTAAAAAACAGACTTTAAAAGAGCAAATGGTGGAGTAGGAAACTGCAGAGATCAGTTGCTCCACTGAATCTACTACTAAACTGGAAAAAAACAGAACCAACTATTTTGGGACAATGGAACTTTATAGCATCCAGGGGGGTGCCTGAGGAAGGGGCTGCTCAACTATGACAGGAAAGCAGCAGATGCAAAGCACCTACTATTCCTGATTTCTATGTAGCTGGCTGCAGCCATGGTGGGCAATAAACCCTTTTCTCTAAGAATGTGAGGCTGTATGTTTTGTTTGGTTTGGAGGCTCTTGGGGGGACTAGTGTTTTTGTTCTGTTCCCTCCTTGCTGTGGCTTCCCTGGGGTATTTATTGTAAGATTTGAGGAGACATACACTACCCTCTCCCGCTTTTAAAGATCCAGACATTTAAGAAAATCCCTGTTGGGTCACAAGCTGACTGCAGAGAGAACAAAAACTTCAGGGGCCACATGCAATGAAGAATCAACTTTACAAAAACAGTTTGGAAAAGTCACTACACAAATGGACGACTGTAGCCCTTAAAAGCAACCCTACAGAGGAGGACAGTCTGACCTGTATAATATTCAAATGTGCAGATCTTAACAACAATAGAAAATCCAGGAAAAAAAGAATTTGACAAAAGCTATGCTTAAGCCTAGACACTGGCATTACCAGGCAAAATCAACTGTATTAAATATGCTCAGAAGCTGAAGGAAACAATGGACAAAGAACCAAAGGAGCACAAACAACAAAAGCAAAAATAAGGGGGACTGCAATTAAGAAGCTTCTCTATAGCAAAAGAAATAATTAAAACAATGAAAAAACCTACAGAATGGGAAAAAATATATGCAATTCATATATGAATAAGGGGTTAATATCCATAATACTTAACCATACAACTGAGTAACAAAAAACAATGATTACAAATGGGCAGAGAGACTAAACTGACATTTCTCCAAAGAAAATATCCACGCAGCCAACAGGTACATGAAAAGGTGTTCAACATCACTATTCATCAGGGAAATGGAAATCAAAACCACAATGATATGACCTCGCACATGTTAGTATGGCCACCAGCAAGAAGACAAAAGAACAAGTGTTGGCAAGACTGTGGAGAAAAGGGAGCCCTTGTGCATGCTGGTGGGAATATAAATTGGTGCTGCTCCTCTGGAAAACAGTATGGAGTCATCAGAAAATTAAAAACAGAATTACCAGGAAAAAAAAAAGGAATTATCACATGATCCAGTAATTCTTCTTCTGGGTATAAACATCCAAAAGTCATGAAAACAAGACACTGAAGAGATATATTTACTCCATGTTCACTGCAGCATTATTGACACTAGCCAAAATATGAAAACAACTTTTGTGTCTGTCAATGGGTGAATGGACCCATTGTGGTGTAGGGTATACAGTACATGCAACAGAGTATTATTCAGCCATGGGAAAGAAAAAAATCTTGCCATTTGCAACACGGATGGACCTTAAGGCCATTATGCTAGGTGATAAAATCAGACAAAGACAAATGGTGTATGATATCACTTATATACAGAACCTTAAAAAATAGTTGAATGTTAGTTGCCAGGGGCTGGGAGGGTGGAGGAATAGGAGCTATACTGTACCAGGGTACAAACTTGCAACTTGTAGATAAATAATTCTTGAAGATCTAATGCACAGCATAGTGATTATAGACAGCAATATTATAAACATCAAACTTGCTAAAAGATTAGATCTTAATCCTACCACAAAAAAGAAATGATAATAATGTGGTATGTTAGAGGTGTTATTAATGCCATAATGTGAATCATATTACAATATATAAATTTATCAAATCAACATATTGTATGCTTTAAATTTATACAATGTTATATATACTTCAAAACAAGAACTAAAAGAAATCAAACACTCTATGTACAAAGGAGGAATGTCAATAAAGAGAAATTATAAAAAGAAACTGAACAGAAATATTAGAGCTGAAAAGTACAGTAGCAAAAAGATTTAAAATTTAATAGAGGAGTTCAATTGCAGATCTGAGCAGACAGAAAACAGAATCAGTGAACTTAAAGATAATGTGATTGAATTTATCCAGTCTAAGGAGCAGAAAGAAAAAAGAACAAGGAACCTAAGAGACCTGTTGAAACACCATGAAGCATACTAACATACACATAATGGAAGTCTCAGAGGGAGATGAGACAGATAAAGGGTAGAAAAAAAAATTTAAGAAAAAAATGGCCAAAATTTCCCAAATTTGATGAAAGATATGAAACTACACTCCTAAGAAGCTCAAAAGTTTCAAGTAGGATAAACTCAAAAAGATCTATCAAGGCACATTACAGACAAATCATCAAAAGCCAAAGAATCTTGAAAGCAGGGAGGAGTGACTCATCAAATACAAGGGATCCTCAATAGTATCAACAGCTAATCTCAGAAACCATGGAGGTCAGAAGGCATGGGCTGACACATTTAAAGTAAAGAAAGCAAAAAACAAACCTGTCAACTAAGAATTTTATATACAGCAAAATTATCTCTCATGGATAAAGAAGAAATTAAGATATCTCCAAATAAACCAAAGCTAGGAAAGGTTGTACCACTAGACTTACCCTGCAAGAATCCTTCAGATCAAAACAGAAGGACATTAGACAGTAAGTCAAAGCCATGTGAAGGAAGGAAGGAGGGAAGAAGAACAAAGAATGAATGAACACTGCTAAACATTAACTACATAGGTAAATACAAAAGCCAATATTATTGTACTGGTTTGTAACTCCTCTTTTCCCCTATATAATTTAAAATACAAATTCATAAAACAGTAATTATAAATTTGTTAAGAGACTTATAGGTATAAAGATATTATATATATATATATATATAATTTATGACAGGAACAAGGCAAAACAGAAACCGATATGTATGGAGCAAAATGTTTGCATACTATGAAAACTAAATTCATATTATTCAAACTAGGTTGCTCTAAGTTTAAGATGTTAATTGTAATCCCTCAGGTAATCACTAAGAAAATAGCTAGTAACCAAAAGAGAGCTGAGGTGGATATACTACCAAAGAAAAGATTTTTTTTTTCATTTTTTTAGAAAGCTAGTTTTTTTTTTTTTTTAAAGATTTTATTTATCCACCTGACAGACAGAGATCACAAGTAGGCAGAGAGGCAGGCAGGCAGAGAGAGAGAGGAGGAAGCAGGCCCCCCGCGGAGCGGAGGGCCTGATGCGGGGCTCGATCCCAGGACCCTGGGACCATGACCTGAGCCCAAGGCAGAGGCTTAACCCACTGAGCCACCCAGGCGCCCCTAGTTTTTTTTTTTTTTTAAAGATTTTATTCATTCATTTACAGAGAGAAAGATATTATAAGCAGGTGGATCAGCAGGCAGAAGGAGAAGGAAAAGCAGGCTTCCCACTGAGCAGGGAGTCCAATCGGGGGCTCGATCCCAGGGCCCTGGGATCATGACCTGAGCCAAAGGCAGATGCTTAACCGACTGAGCCACCCTGGTGCCCCAAAGAAAAGATATATTAAGCCAAAAAAATGTACAGGAGGTGAAGAAAAATGTTATGTATTGATAAAAAGTTCAATTCATCAAGGTTTAACAATTATAAACATATTTATACCTAACAACAGAGCCCCAAAATACATGAAGCAAAAATGGACAGAACTGAAGGGAGAAATAAATAGGTCTACATTAAGAACTGGACATCTCAATGCACATTTTTAATAATTTCTTGAAAAATAAGACAGAAGATCAGTAAGGAAATAGAAGACTTGAAAAACCCTTTAAACCAATTAGACCTACCAGACACATATAGAACACATCACTCAACAACAGCAGAATATACATTTTCCACAGTGGACATGGAGGGTCCTACAACTTGGATCATATTATCAGGTCATAAAACAAATCTTAATAAATTTATTAAGACTGAAATCTTACAAAGTATGGAAAAAAGTATAAAGAAAAAACCTGAAATCACTAAAATTAGAAATGAAAGAGATATTACTGGCTTTATAGAAATAAAAAGAATTATAAGAATACTATGACAACAACTTGGATGTGTGCATACACCAGTATACTGGATAATCCAGTTAAAATGGACAAATCCCAGAAACACAAACTACAAACACTGACTCAAGAAGAAAGAAAAGGTCTATATAGTCCTCTAACAAGTCAGGGAATCAAAATCCTCCAAACAAAGGAAAACCTAGGACTAGATGGCTTTACTGGTGATTTCTACTAAATGTTTATAGAATTAACACCAATCCTCAAACATTTCCAAAAAACTTAAAAGGAGGGACACTTCCTAACTTAGCATATGTGCCTAGCAACACCTTGATAATGAAGCTATACAAAGACAGTACAAAGAAAACTACAAACCTCTAACTTTATGAATGTATATGGAAGAAAATACTTGCAAATCACAGGTCTTATAACAGTATCCAGAAAATATGAAGAATCCCTAAAATTCAACAACAGAAAGAGAACCCAATTAAGTAATAAGCAAAGGACTTGAACAGATGTTTTTCTAAAGAAGATACACAAATGACAAAAAAAAAAAAAAAAAAAAAAAGAAGATACACAAATGACAAGCACAAAAAAGACATTAAGGAAATCAAAGTTAAAACCCCAGTAAAACAACACTCCACACCTACTAGGATGGTTATTTAAAAAAAGAAAAAAGGGAAAACAAGTGTTGGCAAGGATGCGGAGAAATGAGAACTCATGCATTGCTGATAGGGAACATAAAATGAGTGATGTGGCCATTGTAGAAAAGTTTGGTGATTCCTGAAAAAGTTAAAAAGAGTTTTATCCAGCAACTCTACTTTTTTTTTTTTTTTTTTAAAGACTTATTTATCTGAGATAGAGGGAGAGTGAGCGAGCATGCATGAGCCGGTGGGGTGGTGGAGGAGAGAGGGAGAGGGAAAAACAGACTCTCAGGTCATGATGCCCGGGTCCTGGGATCGAGCCCCGCATCGGGATCTCTGCTCAGTGGGGAGCCTGCTTCCCTTCCTCTCTCTCTGCCTGCCTCTCTGCCTACTTGTGATCTCTGTCTGTCAAATAAATAAATAAAAATCTTTTTTAGAAAATGGTTATAATGGTAAATTTTGTCATATACAATTTACTACCTCCCCAAATTAAAAAAAAAGACTTTAAAGGTTCATTAACTATTTTCAGGTGTTTATGGGGGGGAAGGGGGTGTGGATAAGAGTGGGATATCTCTGAAGAGAAACCATGTACCCTCAGCCCAAAGATAATCTTCTATATTCCATAACCTAGAAGATATAAATGGCCAATATCATAGATCTAAAGGATCAGACAGGATTTAGATAGGCTTGTAAAGGGAAATACAGACATGTCCTCATGGAAGAAAGATGACAGACAAAAGGTCAGATGCAGGGGCAACTTGTGAGGAAGGCCCGCCAAAGTCTGCTTAGGACAGTGTTAGGTATAACTGTGCTGCCATAACTGTTTCTATGAAAATTTGATATTGGGTTTGGGATAAGAACCCTTGAACCTACGTTGGCCCAAAGAGAGTCTATCCTGGGAGAAGGCTAAATGAAGTTTCCTGTAGAAAGGGACTGTATGCCTGTTAATCTCAAGTTAATGAAAACATATTTAACTTAGTAGGCAAAAAAGAGCTGTCACCAGATCCTCTCTTTATAAGGGGATGTATTCTCTCACCCTTTAAATCCACGCTGGCCCAGTGATGCTGGGTAAGCAACAGAATGGGGCCTAAGGCAGGCAGTGTCTAAGACGACTTCCAGAGTCCCTGTCTACTGGTATTCAGTCTTATATAATCCCTTCCCCTTGAGAGTGGGCTGGACTTGACTCTTTTCTAAGACCAGGTACAAGGACTATGGCTTCCATCTTGAGGGGCTCTCTGTCTCTGTGATCGCTCTAAGGGGGGAAGCAAGCTGACATGTGATGAGCAGCTCTACAGAGAGGCCTGTGTGGCATGGTGAGAAACTGTGGCCCTAGACCAACAGCCTGTGAGGAACTGAAGCCTGCCAAAACCACACAGTAAAACTGGCAGTGCATCTTTCAACCCCAATTGAATCCTGAAATGATTACATCCCCAGCTGATACCTTAACTGCAGCTTTGTGAGACACTGTGGGCCAGAGGTACCGGGCTAAGTTGCTTCTAGATTTCTGACCTACAGAAACTGTGTGGTAACTGCTTGTTTTCAGCCACTAAGTTTTGTGGTTATTTATTACACAGAGACAGATATGAATATAAGATTTCTGGGACTTCTAAGCCCAAGTCTTTGTTTCCTTCCTCTTCGAGCCCAGCCTTTCAAGCCATGGGACATGCAAGTCATCTGGAAAGGAACCAAGGTGCTCATGTTAATAGCCTCCACTGTGCACCTGCTACCGGCTAGAACTGAGACTCCAGACAAGCCAACCTAGTCAGTTAACAGCCATTTAAGCCACCCCAGCTAAGGCTCCAGACATCATGAAACAGAAATGAGCCATCCTTTCTATTCCCTGCTGAATTTCTGACCTACAGAATCACTAAGAAAATGAAATGCTTGTTCTGTTAAGCCACCAAATTTTGGTGTGGTGTGTTAGACAACAAGAAGTAACCAAAACAATCACTAATTAGTAGGATTTGCAGTAAGAGGTTACAGAGCACACAGGGTCTAGATCTGAGGCTTAGATACACCAAACATCCATGATTCATTCATACATAGTGGAAAAACTGAACAACTGGATGCTCAGAGTGGGAGAAAATGGTGGTGGTGGTGGTTGGGGGGGGATATAAGGAAACATATCCCACGGCCACTATCTAAAACCCTAAATCTACCAGTTAATGTCTTGGAAATGTGAGCTATTAGAGACAACAGTTTAAGCCAGGCTGACCAAAAAATAAAAAGTCCCCTGTGTTATACCCTGTTGGAATGAGAAATGTTTAAACTAAAAGACTCCATAAAAGCAGTATCTCAGTTGCCAAAGAAGGCAGCAAATGTTTTCCAGCATTATTTAGTGATCTGCTCACCCAAAAGGCAAGAAGCTGCCAAATTCCTGCCTCTAATAGATCTGAAAGAGGAAAGTTTTATCAAACTGAAGGGATTATAGCAATGTCATATATTTACAGAAAAGAACCATACTAATTATATGAAAGTTACACTGATAAGGAGTTAACATGGTAACAAACTAAAAACTGACTTTGTGACAGAGAGCATATGATAAGTAGTCCAGACTAGACCACTTTGGAGAAGGCCTTCTTCCTCAGAAAAAAGCCTGTGAAGTGTCTAACTTTACAATAAAAGCAGTCATTTCTATCCAAGCTCCCAGACCTCTTGGGAATATTATTAGAGGCCACGTGACATAACACTATTCCTCCTCCCAAGCAGATGCACACAGTCGTAATTCCCAATACCCCAAAACTAAGAGGAATAAGAATGGGGAGAAAAAGTATACAAATGTGTGTCAACATTAGCAAGGCTGTCCTCTGGGATGCTCATGTGCACATTTCTGAGATGCAAGGAGACTTGCTAGCAAGGACCTGGGAAGAGCAACAGCACTTGCCAGAGATTGTTCCTCAAGAGCCAACAAGCTACTACCTACCTGGATCACTAGCTTTGGCTTAGGAAATCTCATCATAAATTCAGTTGCCGACAAGATCCAAACAGCGGAAACTCACTAGTGGCTTATTCAGGAATACTTGAAAAACATGCCTTAATAAATATAGTCATGAATACCAAGAGAGGGATGAGTATAACGCACTTGGTATGCAAAGTACTACAATCTGGTACCTGATTCATCTACAAATTGAATAAATATCAAGTCAGGAATAATGGCCCTGAGAGGAGCTGGGCAACAGTGCAATACAGACACCAATTAGCAAACATTTAGCTAATTTCTTATCCAGCAAAGTAGTATATCATCAATGCTAGTTAATAATGATGCTAAAATTAAGAAAATCCTGATTGCACAGCAATATTTTATGTTCTATCTATTGACTTTAAAAAGGAAGATACTAGGGACACCTGGGTGGCTCAGTTGGTTAAGCGGCTGCCTTCGGCTTAGGTCATGATCCCCAGCATCCTGAGATCGAGTCCTACATCGGGCTCCTTGCTCAGCGGGGAGCCTGCTTCTCCCTCTGCCTCTGCTGCGACTCTGCCTGCCTGTGCTCGCTCTCTCTCTCTCTCTCTGGCAAATAAATAAATAAAATCTTAAAAAAAAAAAAAAAGAGGAAGATACTAGCCACCATCATGATAAAATCCTGTGGGAACATGGAACAAAAAAGAAGTATGTATAATTGTTAGAACACCAAAATGGGAGAAATAGAGGAATATACAGAACCCTAACCGTGCATTTCATTAGAGGATAATTTATTAAAGAGAAATTATGAAAGAGATGAGACAGAAAGAAGAGCGAACCATCTCCTCCCTTCCTTACTGAGAAGTGCTGGGCACACATGCACGTGCAGCACAGACTGGTTTGCCTTTGGCAGGCTTCCTGTGCCCATCAGCAAACAGATAAGCCAAAACAAGGAAGGTTTTTCTAGGCATTTTGGTTAGGATTATGATTCCACTACCAGACAGAACCTGTTACAAATACATGCTTCTTTTCACCTAGATTTTCATGCAAAGAATAAAGTAAAGCTACCTTCACCTTAAATTAAGAGAGATGGTTGCTGCTTGGAATACAGGTGAAGTTTCTGGGGTCCCATAAGTAAACCTAAGCCATTTGTAGTTTAATGAAACCAAATGACTGTTATTTTCTGCCCACATATCATTAAACACTGGCTCTGGGGTACCAGACCATTAATTTGGGTCCTAGGAAACCATACTGGGTTACGTAAGGCACAGGCATGTTGATGTTTTTTCACTGGTAGGAGTTGTAGATATAGTTTTAGAATCGTATTCTGAGCATCATGATTTAGAATGATCTCATCTCCACAGGGACTTGTTTACTCATTCTATATTTAAGGTTTAAGTTTTATTCACCCTGTATATTTACCTTCTCCCCTTCCCCCCTTCCCTCTTCTGTGCCTGTTTAATGAGTTTAAGCAAAATGGCTAACAGTCTCTGACTTCAGTGATTTCTGTCATCAACCATTCAGACATTTTCCTCATTTCTCACCACCACTGTGTGATCTATCAGCCTGGTACAATTCTTGGCCAATGGCCATATTAATTTTCTACTTGAAAGAACACAAATAGAATAGTGCTTATGACGAAGGTACTAGGGGGAGCTTGGGGAATAGCTGTTCGTCTTGATGCATAGCAATTAGCCTGGCAAACAGAAACGGTAACATGACTGGATCTGATACCTAGCCAAAATTGCCAAAAGGGAAAAAAAAAAGTCATTCTGTTGGGGGTATTAAGTGGCTTTTTAAATAGTAGCTATCATCAGTTATATTTGCCCTTTTGGAAAGGGTATGGGCAGTATAACATCAGAGATCTCCAGTTTCCATGGTGATTATTAGTAATGGCATTTCAAATGTTGTAGTTAGATTCTACAGTATAATCACTTCACTTTACACCATAAGACAGGGCAGAGAAAAAACTGCTTTATCTTAACACATTAAAGAATGTTCATCATCCACTTAAACATCACAGCTTTTCAAGTAGACAGAATTTGTTAATCTTAAACAGATGTATGTTGACAGAACCTACATGAGTAAGTTGGGGAGAGATCCTAAAGCACTTGGATATAATGGGGACTAATTAATTGCTTAGATATTTAGCAGTAATTAACTGCCTACACATTATTTTGTAAATTGGTTGTTCTTATCCTATTGATTTACTCATTTTTGTATGCAGAAAAAGATTATTTTCCTATTCTGAGGCAATTAGTCATGAACTGAGATGTAATGTAAGTAGAGAGAAAAATCTATCTTTTTCTGCAGTTAAAGATAATCCACGTGGTGAGGACTGAGTTAGCTGTGCGGCTTAATAGAAACATCCCTCAAACATAGGGTAGCACTTTGTACTCCTCTGCCCTCTCAGTGCTGGTTCCTTGAACTTAGGGGAAGCCAAACATTTCATTTTTGCTTTAATACTCACATTTGGAGTTGATGGTTAATTTAAAAACACAGTTTACTTCCCAAGACAAATACGTGTGCTTTAAAAAATAGAAAGAATTATTTTTAAAAGTCTAAGAAAGTGCTTCATTTGACTCCAATAAACAAGAAAATTTGTAATTTTCTCATGAAGCTATAAAGTTAATCTTTTAAAAAAAGGATCAATCAGCTGTAAAATATTCAGTATATACCCTCTAGAAACAAAATATATTAAGGTAACAAAGATAAAATGGCCGATTGGTTTAAGATAAAAAAACGATTTGTTTTTAATAGAGAAAAATAGAGCACATGGAATCCTTCTGACTAGTGTTTCAAATCAGATCTACTGTGCAGTTAATCATATTGTCTGAGACAGAATCAAAGATCATAAATCCAAGTAACAGAAAATCTGCTGGCAAGTTGAGGGGAAGTAATAATGAATCAGAATGTAATTAAAAAAAACCTCTACATAAGTGCATTACTCTTATAGTCATAGTAACCAGAATGATAAATGACCTGTCTCTTCCTTGCTCAAGCTACTAGTTATGGCAGAACAGAATATCTAGGCCACCACTGTGTACAAAAGCCTACAGACAGAACAAGGATGGATTTACAAATTAAGGACAAGGTCATAAAAAAAAGTATCACCAAATTGTGACTGAAGTCAATATGCATCCACAAATCATGGATAGGATAACCTACCTATGGGAAGCTGTGTTAATTTTCACCATCAAATACCCAATGTACAAGGAGATGGAACTCAAATACTAATGAAACCAAAGGGCTTCCTAACATGGTTTCAGAAAAGAATCTACTTTAGACGTAATCAGTAAAACATAACTGGTTACTCTGAGCACTACAACAGATTAAGACACTGAAGGGCCGAATTCTAGATTCTATAACTGTAAAAGATAACCTACCTCCATTGTTTTTAGTAAGGAAAGAAAGGTCCATGGCGATCAAGTAAAGTTATCCAAGATCACAAGGAATGCTACAATCAACAAAGGAATGGAATCCAACCACCCCCCAAACGTCTCCTCTTATACAGCCCAACTAATGACACACTGTGAAAAAGCACAGTGCACAAACACTAATGTGATCACAGAGTTTTTCATTCTAAGGATTGATTTATGGAGAACAACTGCCTGACTTTTTACAAAAACAAATTAAAACACACACACATGTACTTGCATCAGCAGCATATATACTAAAATTGGAATGATACAGAGAAGATTAGCATGGCCCCTGTGCAAAGATGACACGCAAATTCGTGAAGCATTCCATATTCTTAAACCACAGTGAGATACACCTTACACCAATCAGAATGGCTAAAATTAACCAGCTAGGTGTTGGTGAGGATGTGGAGAAAGGGGAAACTCCTACTCTCTTGGTGGGAATGCAAGCTGGTGCAGCCACTCTGGAAAACAGTATGGAGGTTCCTCAAAAAGTTGAAAATAGAGCTACCTTATAACCCAGCAATCACACTACTGGGTATTTACCCTACAGATACAAATGTAGTGATCTGAAGAGGCACACGCACCCCAATGTTTATAGCAGCAATGTCCACAATAGCCCAACTATGGAAAGAGCCTAGATGTCCATCAATGGATGAAAGGATAAAGAAGATGGGGTGTGTATATATATACAATGGAATACTATGCAGCCATCAAAAGAAATGAAATCTTGCCATTTGCAACAACATGGCTGGAACAAGAGGGTAATAAGAGAACTAGAACTGAGCAAAATAAGTCAATCAGAGAAAGACAATTAGCATATGATCTTACTGATATGAGGAATTTGAGAAACAAGACAGGATCATAGGGGAAGGAAGAGAAAAATGAAACAAGATGAAACCAGAAACCAGAAAGGGAGATAAACCATAAGAGACTCTTAATCTTAGGGAACATACTGAGGGTTGCTGGTGGTCGAGGGGAGGGATAGGGTGGCTGGGTGATGGACACTGAGGACAGTATGTGCTATGGTGAGTACTGTGAATTGTTTAAGACTGATGAATCACAGACCTGTACCCCTAAAACAAATAGTACATTATGTTAATAAAACACACACACACTATAAAGTAAAGTAAAGAATGAACAAACATGGAAGGACAAAAGCAACATAAAAGACAGGTGATGATAATACATTAAATCTGCACTGCTCAAAGTTCTGAATAATGGACATCTCAGGTATCTAATTCACAAGCCTAACTGAAATAGTAAATACTAAATTACAGCAATAAAATGCATACAAAGAGCAAATGTTCTTGGCTTTTTGATCAGATGTTGAGTCAAAGAGAAAGTTAAGGCCTTGTGTGCTTTCCTCAGTAGAAAGCAATGGTCTAGTATATAGACTAGAGTGACCCGAAGTAACGCTTCCTTCCTCCCACAGAACTCTGGTTTCAAAAAGACAATCCAGGACTACAGAAACCCACTGGCCAAAAGAAATCTCCTATACAGAAATCTAGTGGTCCTACTGTAGTGCTGATAAGCAGAAAGGTTCTTCCCTGCTTTCAGTAAGTCTCTTCTTATTATTTTAAAAATCCTACAGGCAGACGATCTGAAATTGAGCTTTTAGATTATGATAAAAAGCCAGAAAAAGGACAGGTGCTGATTTCCACTTAGACACCCTGCTCATAAAAAACAATAACTGAGGCTCTTACGTGCAACTGAATAGAACCTCAGGCCAGTCAGGGGCCCTTTGTGCATGTAACATTTCTCAAAAGAAAGATATTAGGAAGGCTAATGAAATAATGTGGAGAAGTGATAGATTACCAATGTTCTTCCGTTTTAAAATTGAAGACGTTCCCACAGATACGAGAAAACCATGTGACTGCAAAGCAGACTGTGGGAGTGTAGGCACTGCCAGGGTCACGGAGAGTATCCAGACCTTAATGATTTGGAAGAGAATATGAGAACCTTGCTACTCGAAGTGTGGTCTGAAGGTATCACCTTGGCAGAGGTATCACTGAGAACTGGTTAGAAATGCAGGTTCTCAAGCCCCATCCCAGACTGAAACAGAATCTTCATTCTAACAATATCTCCATGTGAAGCACAAGCACATTTAAAGCTTGAGAAGTACTGTGCTGAAAACACTGACAGCGTCTAGCAAAAGGGACCACTGAAATTTCAGGTGCTTTCAATTCTTCACAGATGTGTGTAGAAGGAGTCCTGAGTCAGGCGGCCCTTTCCTGGTACTGGGAAATGTTAACTTCTGAACCACCACAGGTTAAACAGTTGAAAGGTAAACATTTCTTATTACAAATATCAGTATCAATCAGATGAGCCTCATTAAGTCCCTCTTTAGTGAAATTAAAGATAACAGAGGAAAATATATAAAGCCATGTTGAGAAATGTTTTACTTATCTGTCTGGATAATGCCAAGAAAACCACAACCACACTAAGCGATTAAGTAAGCCTGTGTCATTATATTTTCATAATTATAATTGTTAAAACCCAGGTAAGGTTATTGATTTATTGATTAGCAGCAACTTATTGATTAAAAAACCTTTCAGAAAAGATTATTTAAAAGATCTTCAAAGAAAATAATCTGCCTCTAAGAGAAAATATTTTCTAATGGAAAAACAAATTCTGGAGGGAAAACAACCTATATTCTGATCATAGCTTTCCCCCATGCAAGCTTCTTACTGGGAACAGCAATTTTTGTAAGGATATACTACTAAAGTGTAGGAATGAAAGGGTATACATAAGGTTGTTTTTGCTCCATTCATACTAGAATTTCCTTTTCGTGCCCACTTCCTCAATTACCTAGACAAAGTACGGGGAAACTTCCAAACAAGGGAAAGCTATTTCCCACAAGCAAAGTCACTGAGGGCAATACTTAAGGAGCAAAAAACACTACCTTTAAACATCTTGTACTGGTGCCTGAGATCCATTTTAAGTTTCTGCAGTCAAATGCTCTACCACTGAGCTATACCCCCACCATTTTAAGTTTCTGAACAACAATATTGATAATGGCCACACTGGTTTACTTTTTCTTGGATTTTTTTTTTTTAAAGATTTTATTTTTATTTTTATTTTTTTTAAAGATTTTATTTGTTTATTTGACAGAGATTACAAGTAGACAGAGAGGCAGGCAGAGAGAGAGAGAGAGGGAAGCAGGCTCCCTGCTGAGCAGAGAGCCCGATGCGGGACTCGATCCCAGGACCCTGGGATCATGACCTGAGCCGAAGGCAGCGGCTTAACCCACTGAGCCACCCAGGCGCCCCTTTTTCTTGGATCTTTATCACCAAATTTCATCTTCCCAGACAGAGTGGGCACAAAGCACAAGAGAGGAAATGACCATGACAACTAGTGGGACAGACAGATGACTGGTGTGACAGACAGCAAGGAAGGCAGGATCCAGATTACTGGTCTTGCCACTTAGAGATGGAGTGCTTCTGAAACTATGCCACCAAACTGTTTGCAGTAATTCTGTGTCTGACCATGAGTCTTTCACTATTATACTCTGTCCAATTGTGAATAATCATAAATGGGGGCAAGAGAGGCCTGAGATCATTTTAATTGTGCTACCAAGTTAAAAACGTGAATGAATCATGAACTCTGTCTTCCTCCAGTTACCTGATATAACAGCTATTTTCCCAGATCCATGTTCTTCTCTAGCTATTCTTTCTGCCTCCTCCATCAGCAGCATGCCAAATCCCTGGAAAGAGCAAAAGAGGGGTTAGGGAATTAAGAAGGAAGGAAGTCATTATGAGGATATGTAAAACAAAAGGGATAATATTCAGTAGTTGCTAAAATCTGTTAAAATAAGAGTGACCAAAAAAAATTATGGGGATAAGAATACAGAAACCATTCAATTATACCAAAAATACACTATAGCAGACTAGTAAAAAAAGGCAATAATTTTGCAACAAAAGTCATCAAAAGGTAATCTATGGATCATGTAATCTCATTACAGGCTGGTGGTAATTGCCTCTCAACTTCTGTCTCTTTTAATTTTTTTTAAAGGTTTTATTTATTTATTTATTTGACAGGCAGAGGTCACAAGGAGGCAGAGAGGCAGGCAGAGAGAGAGGGAAGCAGGCTCCCTGCTGAGCAGAGAACCCGATGTGGGACTCGATCCCAGGACCCTGAGATCATGACCTGAGCCGAAGGCAGCGGCTTAACCCACTGAGCCACCCAGGCTCCCCTGTCTGTTTTTAAATAAGCTCTAGGCAATCTCCAGGTGATGAAGTCTGGGGCATCCAATCTTTAATCTATTAGTCACCCCTCCAATTTCTAAAAGGTTTTGAAACCAGGCAATATTCTTAAATCACCAAGTCTGGGGTTTACGCTATATCCACCATTAGTGGTTTTAAGCTATTTTGTGGAAATTTGAAAAAGTGAGTTATTTATTTAGGTTGTTCGTGGGGAGCGGAATAGCATTCCACTATATATCAGATAGAGCTTGCGTCTATGAAGAGCTTTAATATTTCACAAGTGCTTTACATTATCATCTGCTTTGATTTCATAATACGTAGTTGAACCATAAGAAATTGCTGGTATTAAACCACTTCTGACTTTCAAAAATAGAAATTTCATGTGGTTTAACCTAATACTGTATCCTACTTGACTCTCAAATTTGTCACTCACTCCTTCCCTCTCACACCCAAAAGGATACAAGTCGGAGAGAAAACATCCCTGAACATCAACTATTAGTTTCTCCATTTCTGTATTTGCCTTTCCCCTTCCTCTTCCCTCTTTCACTGTCTCTTCCTCCAGCCCCTCCCGCTACCCACTCTTTTTCACTTTTCCTCCCTTGGGCAATTTCTTTCTCCTTCCTTTGTTCCTTCCTCTCCTTCCTTCCTAATCTATTTTTGAGAGAGAGAGTGTGTGTGTGCATGTTCCCCGGAGAGGGAGCAGGGTAAGGGGGCGGGGTGGAGGGAGGGTCTGAGGAGGAGAGAGAATCTCACAAAGCTCCTAGATCAGCACAGAACCCAATGCTGGGCTTGATCTCATGACTCTGAAATCATGACCTGAACCAAAATCAAGAGTCAGACGCTTAACTGACCGAGCCACCCAAGTGCCCCTGGGCAATTTCTTAATTATAGTCAAAGAGAGATGGAATACAGGATACCTGATGCTGAAATTTAGTAGGATCTCGACTGCTCACAGGGACAACACTTCCATACACATGCAGCTCTCGAACTATGGAAACACCTCCAACCAATTCAAAACGGAACGTTTCTTCTGAACACTTTCGTAATCGCAGGAGGCCAATCAATATGTCTTGATCTGGGTCTTCATATGATAAGAATGTTTCCCAGCCACCATTTGCAACATAATCTCTCCTCACCAATTCAACCTGTTGAATAAAAATAAAAACTTCTTTTAAGTTAGACAAAAAACAAACAAACAAACCCTTAATCAGGGAATAGAATTCATTTTTATAAGTATTTACTTATTTAGGCTAATATACCCAATTAAGGATAAAGAATGAATAATCATGAATTATGTTCCTTCTTGTCTACTCTCACATATCATTGATTAAATAAGAGTTCAGGCCTTATTCAAGGAATATTATAAAAGGAAAACACATTTGAACTTCATTAACCTTGAAATTCTTGCAGAAATCTGGCTCAGTAAAGGCTTCAATGTACTTATATCTTTGGATTCTCCAAGAAGAGTCTCTAATAAAATTATATATTATATCACATGTGTAGCTCTTGGGAGCACCACTGAGCCCCATAACAGTCAGGTGGCGCAACAGTTTCATTTCCTAGCCTTTATCTCTTCTATGAAAACCTGCTTTTGGGGGAAAAATGTGCTATTGGTCACTTGTTTCTTGATGGGATTTTAAGAAAGTATGGAATCCCTTTAAAGGGATAAGCCTTTAAAATATTATACCTAGTTAGTGATAAGATTAGAACATCAAAGAAATTCAAGCACCGGAAAGTAGCTTTTGGGGGAAGCTCCTGTTATAGCAATCTACATAGGCTTTTCACTCTTCAACTCATTGTTCAAGTGCCCCTTGACCTTTGCATTTATATAAGCAATATTTAACAGTATGCACAGAAAAACCTACATATGTGGACAAGGTCACATCCAGACACTTTCCAAAAATGGGTGGATTATGACTGTAGTGAGTGAACTGTAGTGAGTGAACAATTCAGAATGATGGTTATGTTTCTTTCTTCTCAAACTTAATGTTTGCTAACTAACTGGACTGCAAAGGAATGTGGAAAAATGATTAACTTTGTTTGGGTTGACTTTTTTCCTCAAGAGGTCCCAAATGTTAAAAATATCAATGCAGGTATCATCTAGTCTTTCTCAAATGGGGTTCTACAAGAGAGTTAACTCATAGGAAATATGGCACATAGCTAGGCATTATACGTAAATAGGAGAGAAGTTAACTCGTTATAAACAATGAACCTTTTAGGGCATTAGGCTTAAGTTTTGTGGAACCCCTGTTGATAAAGGCCTATCCATTTGATTATCACCAATAGAGTAGAATTTAATAGCTGTATACACAGAAATAAACATCTCATTTAGCTCTTCCTGAAGGTAGCCACCAGCTGCATGTGGCTATTTATATTTGAATTAAAACAAATAAAATTAAAAACTCAGTTCCTTAGCTGCACTAGTCACATGTCACATGTGACTGTGGCTGACACTATACTGGATGGTGCAAATTACAGAACATTTTCAACCCTGCAGAAAGTTCTGGTGGATTGTGCTGATCCAGAATGAAGCTCAGGGTTGTATTTCCTAGCCTGGCTCTTCTACAATTCACCCACCCTCATATTTGCCTCTCCTGTCTTGTCATCTCTATCTGATCCTCAATTACTTTGCTTAGTTTACTTACTAACTTCTAGGGATCAGTCCTGTTGGTTAGAAAGTATGGATCCAGGCTTGCCAAAGATTAATGATCAGGGCCCACTCTCTCTATAAAATGAAGAAACTAACCTGGTATGGCCGTACTTTGTGATGAATTTCTTGGATTCCAACCTCTCTGGTTCTTACATCTCGACACTGCCCAAAAAAAAATTAAAAATTAAAAAAAGGTGGAGGAGAGGGGCAAGTATAAAACTGGTAACTAAATTTTTATTCACACCTTTCCATCAAATCCTGGGCTCAAAATTAAGTTTGGACACAATTTACAAGGAGATTAAAAAGAATTAAATTTCAAAATAAAACCATCTTTACTAAGTCTGAGGATAGGGGGAAATGGTAGTGCTTTAAAAACAAGCTTAGAATTCTGAGAGCAGGGATGCCTGGGTGGCTCAGTTGGTTGGACGACTGCCTTCGGCTCAGGTCATGATCCCAGAGTCCCGGGATCGAATCCCACATCGGGCTCCCGGCTCCATGGGGAGTCTGCTTCTCCCTCTGACCTTCTCCTCACTCATGCTCTCTCTCACTGTCTCTCTCTCTCAAATAAATAAATAAAATCTTAAAAAAAAAAAAAAAGAATTCTGAGAGCAATATGTAATACTCAAAGTAAATAATGTATGTTCTAAAATCTGACAACAGTTTTACCCAGGGGATATAACTAAACCTGAAAGTATAATCCAAAACTATGTATATAGAAGAATAAGAAGAAAATTCCTCATTTTTTAAAACCTTCACCATTTTATGGCAGTTAAAATTTTTAGCATCATCATGTTTCTGTCATTTTACAATGTCAAAAAGAAGGATGCTGGAAGACTGCCGTGTTTTGTTTTTGTTTTTTTGCATTGTGGAAGAAAGGCTGGGAGAAAGGAAGAGGTTAAAAAGGAAGAAAAGAAGGAACCCAGAGCTATTTATTATACAGTCCAAACCATAGTCATGAGATCATCACTAGGAGGCACAGAGCTGCCTGCACATGATACACATGCAATGCCTGGTCTCTGCAAGGCCAAGCTCATGTGATACAACTCTCACTCTTATTCCACAACCCAGTGTGTACACTATATAGCCGGACATTTATAATTACAAAATCCTCACAGTATTACATTATATGTAATATAGTATTTTTCCCCTTCAGAATAAATTATAAAAATTACTGTCAGGACTCTAACATTTTCTTTTTTTTTTTTTTAAAGATTTTATTTATTTATTTGAAAGACAGAGATCACAAGTAGGCAGAGAGGCAGGCAGAGAGAGGAAGGGAAGCAGGCTCCCTGCTGAGCAGAGAGCCCGATGCAGGGCTCCATCCCAGGACCCTGGGATCATGACCTGAGACAAATGCAGAGGCTTTAACCCACTGAGCCACACAGCCGCCCGGAGGATTCTAACATTTTCTACCAGTGAGAAAAGATCATCCTAGGAAACGTGATGATGTCATGCAAGTTCTATTACTAAAATAGCATATTTATGAAGTACTGTTACATACGTATAGAATTCCATGAGAAAATCTCATTATTCAGTTCTGTAAAAGCAAACCTATTTCCATGTCCCAGGAACTAGCCCCAGATAATAGTGCTTTGTTAATGTGGTTTCTATGAACTCAAAAATTATATAGCAAACAAAGATCAGAAGTCTCTGTAATTACAAATCTATTAAATTTAGATGTTGTCTTTTAACTACAGCAGATCTATATAGTAGTTTGCATGTGAACGCACCATAGTTATATGCTCTTAATGAACACCTGCATTCCTCCAGGAGGGGGGCTATGAGATAATGCTTTGGGGGGGAGCGCAGAGGGAGAGAGTGAGAGAGAATCCCAAGGTGGCTCCATGCCCAGTGTACAAGCCTGGTGTGGGGCCCAATCCCAAAACCCTGAGATCACAGGCCAAGCCAAAATCAAGATCAGAAACCTAACTGACTGAGCCACCAAGCTGCCCAGAGAAAGCTTTTTAAAAAAGCAGAGACTGGTGTGTACTTATTTTCTGGTAAAGACATTGCCTATGTGAACTAGGTGTCTTTGGGCTTTCACTGAATTTTAGTCTTTCCAGTTTAAGAGAGGCTATTACGGTTTAAAAGGGATACTAGGTTAGAGATGATAGCTAGATGATGAGATTATCAGGCTAACCAGGCCAGGTCAATCACTTTGGCTGTGGTATACTCAGAGGGGAGAGGGGTTGGAAGAAGGACAGCTGGAAAACGGGAAGCAGAACAGGCACATAGTTTCATTTGGTACTATTAATTACTATAGATAATAAATTTGCCCTTTTTCTAGAACTTAAAATTGTTTTTGTTTTTGTTTTTTAAAAAGAATAAGCCAATCATGTTCACAAACTCTTCTTTGGACAAACAATGGACTAAAAGAATAAAATATCTTGGGCAAGTCCACAAACATGATATGCAGTCCTTGAAATGGTATCTCTCAAAGTGTGGTCCATGTCTGGATTGTGCATGAGAACATCCCATGGCTCTATCCCAAACCTGGTGAATCCAAATGCTGAAAGCGGAGCCCAGGAATTAATGCTCACCCCTTGAGCCCACTCCTGGCTTTTTTCCTTTAGCAGATCTATTAAGAAGTTTCTAGGGGGCTGTGAATTTATGTCATAATCATCTTCTGTATTTAAGAGTCATCTGCAGAGACTGTCACAGATTCTGGGTTCTTTAGTACTTCAGGGTCAGAAGAAAGATGTTTAGTAAATATCTGCAGAAGAAGTAAGTACCTGAACAGACAAAGGGATGGAGTGGGGCAAGGGACACTGGAATATGTGGGCAACAACACTGTTGGGTAATCATTTTACACATGTAATCCTTATTTCTTCAAATGTATATGCATATTGTCTACCACCGCTAGTCAAGAATTGAACACCCAATACTCTAAAAGAAAGAAAAAAAGAAATACTTCATAATTTAAAAGGGAGAGTTGAGCACATAGTTGGCATCTGAGTAGGTGAAAAAGCAACCCTTAAATCAGCAAAACTGCCCTTTTAGAAGAAAGCAGACGGGTGTAAGGGACAAGATGCAGCCTTTGTAACCACTAGTTTCAACTTCATGTTACAGAGTACAATACCTTCAGTATGTGAAACTTTTTGACCAAACTTGTGAGTCTGTAAGTATGTATCAAAGTGTTTTGTGTTTCAGATTACTTTGATCTTAACAGTTCTAGTCAAACTCTTACCTGTATTCCAAGGTCTTTCATTCTTGCAAATGCCAGCTCTCTCAAATTACCATGCTCTACCCCTGAACTGACTAAGGGCATTGGAATATCTCTGCAAAAGAAAGACGTCAGCTGTTGTAAAATACAAATCATTCTCTACAGCAGTAAGGCAGGGATATATAAAAAAGGAAACAAACAAAAACCTACAAAGCAGATCAGAAAAGCAGAATTATTCTAAACAGGAAGCAAGGTTCAGGGCTTCTCTGTTTGTTTTCCCATCCATGAAATAATGATTTTCACCTACCACTCAGGGTTTTTGTGAGGAAACACCCAATGAAAATAACTTTATAAGATTACAAAGTATAAAATAAATGTCTGATAGCCATCAGTAATGATTTTTGGCTGAAGAGATAAATTTGCACTAAGCAAAATAAGAAATACAACTGTCTTTTTAAGTAAAATCCAATTTGTTTAAAGAGGAGAAATAGCAATTGTTAATGTACTTCTTTATTAATAGCTTAAAAACACTTGCCCATACAGTTGCTGAATGACAAGTAACCAGGAAGCTCAAAAGCCTAGCTCAGCCAACAAATGGACTCAAAGAATACTCCCCCGCATCTCCCTGTTTCCTAGAAATCTAAATTAGAAGTGACTCTGCATTAGAAGATTAACAGCTTGCCTAAAGATAAGAGGAGATAAATTTTATTTCCTGGCATCAATACAGCATAAAGTGCCAGGCATAAAGGAGATTTCAATCAAAAGCTAAAGTTATGAGCTCTATTTTAGAAGCCCCAACATCCTTTTCTAGACAAAAATCAGCATCTGATGATAAAAGTTAAAAAAAAAAAAAATCTGAAGAATATGCTTAGCACATCTACTTCCTATTCAAAGGCAAGTCCTCAATTTGTTTTGTCTAATATTTGATTCATTAGGAGAAAGATATGAAGAATATATCTTTTCTTCTCATTTGTTTTTGAATCAACTTGAATTTTTTTCTTTTTACTTATCCCTCCAAATGTTAAATATATACAATTAGCTAATTCACCCATTTGATTCTAGTAAGATATTTCTCACTCAAAAATATCAACAGCCAATCAATTATCATTAAAAGATATACACAGTAAATCTATTAGGCTCTGGAAGCCAGCAGAGTTTCCATGAAACATTACATAAAGCAATGATAAGCCAAAATTCTTTAAGACAATGACACATCAGTGAGTTCAGTGTAAGAGTGATATTAAAGAATATATTTTAGAGGGATTAGTTAATATATATGGTATACTTAAAGTTCTTAGCAAAAAAAATTAACTTTCTATTTTGAAACTATAATTTCTTAAAATCAAGTACATTTTAAATCAGTTGCAGGGGCGCCTGGGTGGTATAGCCAATTAAGTGGCCGTCTCTTGGTTTCAGCTCAGGTCATGATCTCAGGGTTGAGATGGAGCCCTGCATAGGGCTCTGTGTTCAGCAAGCAGTCTGATTGTGACCTTCTCTTCCTCTCGCTCTGCCCCTCCCTGTCATGTGCTCTCTCTCTCTCTTCAAAAACAAACAAACAAACAAATTAATAATCACATAAAACTAAACGAAGGTTACTGAAGCAAAATAAATAAATAAATATATCTATATCTATATGAGATTTATTTTGGCCAGGAATGTGCAAATATACTGTTTTAAATATTTTACTGTTTCATATTATATAAGCCAAAGATCAAGTCTTCTAAGTGCCCTTTTTTACCCTGAAACATTTTTTAAGGTTTTATTTGAGCATGCACGCGCATGTGCACGTGCACATGCACAAACGGGAGGAGGGGCAGTGGCAAAGGGAGCAAATTCCCCACTCCGTGGAGCCTGATGTGGGCCTCTGGGGCTCGAACTCAGAACCCTGAGATTATGACCTGAGCTGAAGTCAGATGCTTAACCAACCGAGCCACCCAGGCGCCCCATTTACCCTGAAACATTTTATAAACAACTCAGGAATACATGTACTTCCATGTCTTACAGGTAAAATTTAAAATCCTGTTATACATGATATTAATCTGATAAAATCACTGGCAATCACTATTAGTACTCATTGAATGGCAGATACATTTGATTCTCGTTATTCACTAGGCATAAATTCTATAAAGGTGCCCTGAGTACTGTATTCGCAATTACTCAAACACTGTTCCTACAGAAAACACAGGGTTAGGTTTCTGTGAGCCTCACTTACATTTTCTTCAACTGATCGATACATAACCCTCTTTTATTTTATTTCTATGTAAAAATACTTTATTTAACATGTATCTGACTCATTAACCTAACACTTGTGGCTAACAGCAGTTAAATTTATGCCTTAATGAAGCTCATCTAATATTTATTTTCTTCAGAAGGTTTATTACAGCTTGTGCTTAGGAATGCTATACAGCAATTCTGCACTATGCTTGGGGCCCTTTTAAAATGCAAAAATCAACACAAAGCACAAAAATGTGAAAAATGGATTATTTAGTAAGATTGTGAAAAGGACACCTGTTTGCACAGTATCAGAACAGTATCTTGTTCCTCAACAACCCTCCAAATACTAGTCTAACATGCACCGATGACTCCTGTTTCACCATCCCTATTATGACTGTCAAACTGGTGATTATCAATCATCCCTCCTACATTTATTAGTTGGGCTTGTATTACAAGGAAGAGCTTTCTTTTCTCCATTTATTTATTCATTTATGAACTCATGGATTCCTTTTTTATTCAAAGAGTTGTAACCTGATGCTAATGTTATTTATTTTGTTGCTTAAATTAGATTTGGCCTGTGGGTATGTATTCAGGCTGGTTTCTAGGTCCTTTTGACATGTTCACCTTCTTTGAATATTTCCTTACTTTCTGAAACAACAATATGTTCCAGGTTTATTTTGTATGTTTGCTGCTCCAACCCTGTAATTGGCCAATGTTCCAAGCAGCCCTGATTCCTTTTAGTGGGGAATGGTATTTAGAAATCAAGATCTAAGCATTCATTCACTGTGCTCATTACTACTGAGGTATCATTGCCTCCAAACACAGTGTAAATAACTAAGAAATTTATGTATATACGTACATACTTGTATGTGCATATAGGCACTCATATATGAATATACATAAATGTACATTTATAACTATTTCTGTATGTAAATTTAAAAAGTTCATGAGTTCATGCTGATAATTACAATTCTAGTCCAGCGCTCAACTTTCCACCTTTCAAATCAGATGATGAGAAATCTGGCTCTCTTATCTTTAGTATATTGACTTATTTGCTAAGTCAAATAGTTTATCTGCTAATCTCCTAACTGCTCAAGCTGCCACCACTGCACTCTCTACCCTTCTCCATTTCTTCAGATGACAGATATGAGCGGTAAATGCCTCCATGGCATTGCCTCCATAGGTGATGGGATGGAGAGATGGGAAGGGAAAGAAAGATGAGCTCTGTACAAATATTTTAATAATAAAGCAGTACTTTTAAAAGACACTAAAAATTTCAAAGGAAGTAAACTCTCTAAGGGATTGGTTTTATCAT
This sequence comes from Mustela lutreola, assembly GCF_030435805.1. Taxonomy (NCBI): domain Eukaryota; kingdom Metazoa; phylum Chordata; class Mammalia; order Carnivora; family Mustelidae; genus Mustela; species Mustela lutreola. Next base: position 151,310,574 of record NC_081290.1, on the reverse strand, counting down.
ATAGTGTCGTTAAGCAGAATTATATGACAGAAATAATTACCAAGAGAGCTGGCTAATAATTTGTGGGGCCTAGTACAATGACAATAGCCTCTTGTTAAGAAATTATTAATAATTTCACGATGGTGAAAGCAAAGCATTAAGCCAAGTTCAAGGAGCTATGAGACTACACAGCTTACATTTCCCAGAAGCTAGCTCTGATTACCACGAAGCACAAACCAGAGAGGACCTAGTAATAGAGAGCTTTTTAATGATGTGAACAATTCATAAATATTGTTAAATTTATGTCTATCAATATAAAAATTCAACATTTTTCTTTTTAAAGATTTTATTTAGGGGTGCCTGGGTGGCTCAGTGGGTTAAAGCCTCTGCCTTCAGCTCAGGTCATGATCCCAGGGTCCAGGGATCAAGCCCCACATCGGGCTCTCTGCTCACTGGGAAGCCTGCTTCCCCCTCACCCCTCTGCCTCTCTGCCTGCATGTGATGTCTATCAAGTAAATAAATAAGATTTTATTTATTCATTTGAGAGAGAGAAAGAACGCACACACAAGTGAGCATGAGCTGGGGGGAAGGGCAGACGGAGTGGGAGAAGCAGACGCCCTGCTGAACAGGGAGCCCTGACAATGTGGGGCAACCCTGAGATCATGATCTGAGAGGAAGGCAGATATTTAACTGACTGAGCCACCCAGAAGCTCTGCAACATGGTTTTAGTAGTCTTTGGCAGTGATGTGCTTGGAGTGTATCAGATGTGAGTTCTTCCTCATTAAGGAATAGAAATGTGGCACTCTCCACTTTTAGCGAAAGTATCTCTTTCAACGAAAGCAAAGGTTTCTTTCAGTGAAAACAAAGGGACAGAATTCTATGTATCCTGAGCACCTTTTATGTGCAAAGGAGTGTATTAAGCAATCTGGAATATATAAAGAGAGACAAATACTGTTACAGTTTTTCTAGGAGTTCAAAGCCCAGGTGAGATTACTGACCATCTGAACTCCATCTAGGTAGGAGTTAAAATTATTTTTAGGTTTTCTCAATTTGTTTCAATCAAGTTTCACTTTCTTGACTTGAAAAGAGATTATAACTCAAGAATATTTATTCACTTTCCTATTTCAGTAGGTAACATTTTAAGCTTAGAGGTGCTAATATTTGCAATTTGCTCATCAGAAACCTTTCAAAGTGATGTCTAGAGCTTTTTTGGTCTGAAGGTTCTCAAGCTTCAGAAGCATGTTTTGGTTGCAAATTGGTATTCCTCTTCTAATGGTTCACAGTGACTTAAATATCACACTGAGGCAGACAGCTGTCAAAGAGCCCGCAGGCGGCAGCACTTTAATGTGGCTCCATCATGTGTCTGGACAGAATTTTACATTCAATCATTCACTGCATCCTTCAGGGGCACAACACAGAATCATCTATTAGAATACTGCTTCATAAAAATAAGTAAGATGTTACTTGAATCAGATGTTACTGATTCAAGTGTCATAAAATTAAAAGTGTAAATTATAAATTAGTTAAGAAAAGAAAAGGTGGGGGAAATGTCTAATTAAAAAATACCAACTAATCTATTAGTAAAATACAGCATTTAAAAAAAAGGCCAAGTATAAAACATTGTATTTTCACTTGAAACACCTTCTCTCCTACTTTCCTTCTTCTCTCCCCTTCTAACACCTATCTGAAAAACAATTCCTAAAATCTCCCTGTATGTTTAGATTCACCAGTCAGTGCTAAGTTTATTATCTGTAATTGGTAGAAGTTATCACTAGGGGACCCTACATAGAAATAGCCAGATATCCTAAATGCACAGAACACAAAGACACACATGATTTGCCTTTACTATGGTTTAAAACAAAAATAAACTATAATTATTAAATTACCTAGATTCAACATTCTGGGAGGGACTTTTTTCCCTTGCCAATGGTTTATCAGTTTTCTACATTCTCAGAGTTGCTCTAAAAGTTTAAAACTGAAGCTGGAAGGAACATTGTGGAGTCAAAACCATATGATTCCCTTTGCACAAATCAGGTTTCTCAGTTACTTATTAACACTCTCTAAAGACCCAGCCTTTTCTTGTACACATCTGTATATAATGTTTCAGTTACCCACTAAAACTTTCTTTAGCACCTCTATTTCAAAATTTTACTTTCTAGTTACCAATACAAATTTCCTTCTAGAGGTCCAGATACACCAAATTTGAGCTATAACCAAATATAAAATGAATAAAATATAAAATATTAAGCTGAGACATGAAGCTTTTACCAGAAAACAGCTATCAGACTGTTATTAAGTGTTAAATGTACTATGTGAATATGGCTTTTTATCTCCCTAGTCTTTGTCTTTGTCTAGAAGAATGAAGATAATTCAAAAGGCCTCTGAAAGGTAAAACTGAGATTTTCTCTGAGTTATCTCAAGAAAAAGCACCATCTCCTTTATTCCCAAATTCCATGACTGGCAACTTATATATAAACAGACAACTGACTGAAGAAGAAGCAGAAATAATAATCAGTTATAGGAAAAAAGTGTTAATCTTCACTAATAACTACAGAAATGCAAATTAAAACCCCTAGATAAATAAAAAATATAAGCATCTGATTCTATAGAGATTGTGATTAAGCCAATAACTGCTTATTACTCTAAATTGGTAGCTTATCCTAATTCCTTTGGAAAACTTTATTACTATACATAGCAATAACCACAAAATTCATTTATACTCCCCTTGTTCCATAAAGTATATTCATCACCATCTTACTTGGTTCCTTTATCATGAGTGATCCTTCTCCTAGATTATACTACCCTAATAGAAGGCTTCATCAAAACTAAAAATAGATTTTTCTATCTACATGGATTTTAGTTGTCATGAAGGTTAGGATAATGATTTAAAAAAAAAAAAGTTAGAAGCAACCTAAATGTCCAACATTAGGGAACAGACTAAATGAGACAGAATGAAATGCTAAACTACGGTGCTGCCATTAAAATTATAACTATGAAGATTATTCTAAGTCTTTAATGAGAAATGGAACACAAAAATGCAAACAAAATATTTGCCAGTGTATAAAATGTATTGCTATGTAGAGATGCATCCCAAACATACAAGGAAATTTTTGGGAAAATAAAATAAGCCCATTATTAATACATATTTTGAAAGTGCTTTTAAAGTAGCTTTATCGAGAAGTTATTTTGTTCATGTAAATACAGTGCTTTATGGCTGGAACTTAAGTAGAAAATACGAGTTCTGGATAGCTAGTAATATCCTACGAACTCTGTTGGAAAAAAATCATAAAATCACATGCTCCAAAAGAAATGCATTGTGATCAGTGAACTGTGGTACACAGAAACACTCTACCTCAGCACTGTAAAGTCTAGGCTAGAATTTCAGTGATTATTGATAACAAAAAACAAGTCAATATAAAATAAATTTGAATAATTTTTTATGCAGTATACACAAAGAAAGTATGTAAATAAAAATGGGCAAAAAGCAAGTAGCAAAACATAAATCTGAATGAATTCTTATGCAGGCAGCCATAGTAATAGCTCACTAATATTCAACGCAAAAAATAAACTAATTTGAAGGAATTCTGTCCAGGCTTATTCGGAAACAAATGCTTTAAATTAGTGCATGGTACATTAAAAAAATAAAGAATTCTAACAGAAACTTGTTTAACAATAGCATTGTTATATTGGAAACAAAAAATAAAATAGAAAGTATCATAAAGATTTTAATCTTTATTCTAAAAAACTCAGAAATAATCACATTCGAAATTGAGTAAATTATCAGTCCCAAAGCATGCAAATCTGACATCACAGGTAGACTGCATGACTCTCTCCACCAAAGGCATTTGCTATGTTAGGAACTGAGTCATCATGATTTTGAAATAAATTGAGTGTGTCTGAGGATATTACTAATTCCATGTTTTAAAAGAGATTGTACCTCTTGTTTTACAGCATTCTGTTAAGTTTTAATTCACCCACACATTGTAAAGTAAAAAAAGAGTGTCACTTCAAAATCTCAAGCCTACACCCACCTGTACCATTTGTCCTGCATAAATCTTTTAAGTGATGTATTGATAGAGAAATAGAACTGACAGTTTGGCTTCTTGGAATTAGAGCTGGGGGACACTTTTATTGCCAGATTCTCCAGAGAGAGCTCTACTGGGGTCATGACAGGAGAACTGAGAACAGATTTTCTCTCCTCAGCCTCATGTTGGTTACCCATAATATGCCCTTCTCACACACAACCTTTGGAAGTATTAACACACATGTTCTTAATTCTTCTGGTCATGATGCCCTTACAATTTTCCTATAGAGATTATTTTGCTGCTCTTATTTTCTCAAAGTCTTTATTTTCTTAGTTGGTGGTAGGCCAGGATAATGTCCCATGGTGATATTTCATAGTCTATAAACTTAAGCTTTTAATGTTATAGCAATGTCTCTGTTGGTTTTGAATCACTGGTTACAGCAGTAAGAAATTTAAAACTAAAAGTGAAGGGGGAGAATGCAAATTCTTCACCTGATTGTGTGAGCTATGCCTTGTTACTTATGGTAAGAAAACTATGGTGTCTATGGCTGTGACATTTCTATCTACTCTGTGATATCTGCTGCCATTCGCTGCTGCTGGGAAGTATTATTTTCTGGCTGCCCTGCAGTGTAAGTGCCTGACATTAAGCTTTCTGTAGCATGAGTGCTTGACATTAAGTTTTTGATTGTTGAGGCATCCATTTCAAAAGACATCTATCCTGAGTAAACATATTGCTAGCTGTGTGACACAGCTACTAGCAAAATGACCAGATAAGGATTTAGACAGTCCCTTCCCCCCATGAAGTTCTCTCTTTGAGAAAGCAGTTGGTAACCTACATAACTGACCCTCATAGTGGCCCCATTTTCTTCCTTATCACACCTTAATTCCCATTTTTGTTCTTTAAATTAATCAGTGAATGAACCCACAAAACCCTAGACACTCTACCCTTGGATCCTAATAAAGGCAGGTTCATGCCTTTCCCGCCTTCCCCATCAAGTTCACTGTGTACCTATTGGGTTTGCTGGGGACCTTCCAGGACACTTGAGTCTTGTTTCTCTAAGTCCCCTGATGGTTTTTGCTGAAGTGTGTCTTGCAGTTATAATAAGCAGCATAGGGGCTAGTCCAGCAACACTGGCCCCCATGGGGGAAATATGTGTTGGGGCCCAATATGAGTAATAAGGGTCAGGTGAGTATCTCAGGTACTCAGATCTGATAAGATCACCATCATTAAGTTGATGTCAACACAACAGATTTGCTTTTTCATACTCAGCTGCTGGGAAGTAGTATCTTCACTTTTATCTCGTTGCTCAAGTCAGTTAAATGCAAATAATCTTTATCTTTTGTTTTTGTTAATACTACTTATTGCATCTTTGTTTTCTATTGTATTAGTTTACATTTTTTGAAACAATCTCAAAGTTACAGAAAAAGTCCCAAGTGCAGTACAAATAACTATTTTCTTAAATTATTTGATGGCAAATTGGGAACAAGATGTTCCAACACCCTCAGAATACTGGAAGTATTTCCAGTATATAACAGGGATATTCTCTTACACAACCATAATACAACCACCAAAATCAGGAAGTTAACAACAGTACTTTACTACTGTCTAATCCTGGACTCCACTGCAGGCTCACCAGTGTCTAAACAATGTCCTTTATGGCAAAAGGGTCCAGTCAGAACCCTGTGTTGTATTTAGGTGTCATGACTTTTTAGTCTCCTTCAAAATGAAACTCTTTCCTTAATTCTTATAATTCTGAAGATTTCACACTATTTTTTAGAGTACCTCTCAATTTGGGATTGTCTGTTGTTTCCTCATAATTAAATTCAGATTATGGAGTTTTGGCTGAGTAACACAGAAGTGATACCGTCATACTATCATGTGACACATTAAATGACTTGTACGATTACTGATGGTATTCACTTTCACCAGCTGCCAGTCTTCTCCACAGTCAAGTTACTTATTTCTGCTCTGTAATTAATAAGCATGTTATAGGGAGGGATTCTGAAACAATGTACAGTCAATATGCCTTATTCTCAGTAACTATATTCTACAAAGTTTCCACGAATGCTGAGTTAGTGAATATTAAAATATTGCTCCTAGGGGAAATACAGGGCTAGGTTCCTGTGAGCCTCTAGTCACAACATTTTCATTTAATAATCAACATATAACCTTGCTTCACATGTGTTTAAGAACACCATATATATATATAAAATTGTTGATACAACACTGAACTCCCGGCCAACAGTGCTATACTCAAGGCCAAATGAAGCTTATATAACACATGTCATTTCTCCATAAGGCATGTCATAGCCTTCTTGCACTTAGGAACAGTACACAACATTTCAGTACCACCTTTAAGGGTCATTTTAAATAGTGAAATGACCAAAAAATAGCACAAAAATGCAAAATACCATTGCATTAAAGACTGTGAAAAAGACACACACACTATATTTATTATTTATTATACTATTTATAATTATTTCTGTATCTACCCATATGCTGAAAACCATGAGTTCACACCAGTATCTCCTATTCTAAAACATCATGGGGTACATTCCAATTTTCTCCTTTTTCACATTTCTAATTCCCATTCCAGATAACACAAAGCCTAGCTCCCATTATCCTTAATATTATCTACTTCCTAGATCAACCTTCTACAAGTAACCAATCTTCCACTGCTGTTCTCTTCTCTGCACCCCATTCCCCACCTACTCCAGGACGTGTCCTCACCCTGCTCAGTACTGACATCCTGCGCCAGACCAGAACTCACCAAGAATGCCCTCACTACCACATCCAGGCTGCCAGAGACCACACAATAGCACTGCCTCCTCCACAACAGCGACCTCCATGCCCTGTGGCTCCCTACTTCTGGGCAGATGGCTGCATTGTGAGCACCTTCTAATGTCTTTTGAACTGAGTTGTTTGAGAAGGGTTGGAAAAAGAAGGGGAAGGACAACACAAACAGTTTTGGCAGCTTAGTTTTCTTCAGTATTAAAAGAAAAAACCAGATCATACAGGCAATTTAGATCCTTACATTGGGCCAATAATTTAAAAAATTTAAGAAATCACTAGTGTAAATATCCTTCAACTTTTAAGCAAATCCATTACTTTATATTCTTGATAATTGTCCTTTAGTTGGTCATTCTGCTTATTTTCAGTACTCACTGTTTTATATTATTAGGAACACAATTTTTATGCTCAGTGGAGTTAATAGTCACAGCAACTAATTGTACACATATTCACTAGTCACCTTTCCCCCTTTTGTTTGTACTAGAATCTAGGCAGCTTTTGGCAAGGTGGTGGAAATGTGCCTTCCTCACCAGCAAATACAGGCATGGCTCTGTCAGGATTGTAGGTAGATCTGTAACTTTATGGCTCCTAAAATTTTTCTTCAGTGTTATGTTTCTTATAAAATAAATAAATAAGTAAAGGTCATGAATGCAAATGACATCTTAGTTTTTCTCTCCTCTAGGAAAAAAGCAGTTGAAATGATTTCCTTCATGTCATCAGGAATAGTTCACTCTTTCTCCACATTTACATTAATATCTGTGAAGAATGGTTATTACTACTCTTTCTTTTTTCCTTTAGAGGCTCTACAACAGGGATAACAGATATATGCCTACACTTCCTTCCTCCGTACTCACTACTGTATCCAGACTGAAGTAGGCCTGGAAAAGGAAATTCTGGAACCAACATCATGCATATGTACCATCGTAATTTCATCGCCTGGCACGTGAATCAATGGAGAGATGAATACATGAATAAATAAGATACTGGCAAAGTGGCTTGGACATGCTGTCCTTTCATTTCCATCTCTATGTATAGACAGAATTCCAGGTCTCATTTCTAATTAAAAAAAAAAAAAAAAAAAAGATTCAAACTCCTCAATATTAATTTGGACTGTTCTCATTAGAAATTAAATAGACTCATTTTTATTATTGATTATTATTTCCAGCATAAAAGGTAACACACTACCTCTGCACTCGGTACACTCGAGTCCATGGAGGCACGAGGGCAAGGATCCGAGCCACCAATTCAATCAGGTCGCTAGGAGAATAACTCTTATATCTTCCTGATTTCCAGAGCTCATAAAGCCCAGTTCCACGAATCACCAGGGTAGGGTAGAGTTTCAAACCATCAGGACGAAAAGCAGGGTTCTCAAAAAATTCCTGTGAATGGAGAAGAGAAAATTACCACTCCATCAGTTATGCAGAGATTGATGAAGTTTTCCATGGTCAAGTTTCAGTCCTGGGCCAGCTTCTTGCACATACCTACCAAGTCCTTAGACTGCCTTTCCTTTCCTTCAAGGGAGGGGATGCAGATAAAACAGCAACTCATTGTTCTTACAATCTCCCTGGAACAAAATGTGTGTGTGCTGGTTTACAAAGCCCCTGTTTAATCCAGTAGACCTTGCCTTTCTGCCTTTTGCAAAGGCAATTTCCTCTGTCTGGAGAGTACATCAATTTTACTTCATCTAGCTAATCTCTAGGTCTCGGCATGAATGCCAATTCTTCAGAGAGGCCTTCCTGACCTTCAAATACAAGTTGCCTCACTTAAAAAAAAATTCATATTGAATTCTATAATACTGCTTTCTTAATATCACACTGGTAATTTATTCGATGCCTGCCTCTAGACTGCATCCTACTTTCATATAGAATATACTTAGTTTAAACTTCTAAAAAAGTCGTGACAGAGATCATCACTTGCCTACAAAACCTAAAATGTTTACTATACAGCCCTTAGCAGGAAGAGTATGCCAGTCCCTGGATATGCCTATTTTGTCTTCAGGCCAGCTGGCACCATTCCTAACCTGGGATACACACTATTTGTTATCTAGACACTGAGAAATACATCTAATTTATCTACTTTGACACAGTCATTTCCTGTACTCTATCATCCCAGCTGGCTTTATTTGGGATAAAGCATGGAGACACCAGGCATTATCCTTTCCATGACTTTGCACTGCTCATTTGCTCTTAATTTAGCACACTGTGTAATAGAGGAATGAAGGTGGACTCAGTTTCCTCTCACTCCACCCCGGCATTGGTATCTATAGAGCTAGCTGTACTGTATCTTGTGACTATAACAATGCTTTTTATCTCGTGCTACATTATTCTTGCAGAGCTTTCCACTGCTTAACTTGCTTTTCAAAGAAATGTAACTCTCTCTCACTAATTTTTCAATCTCTCTCACTAATTTTTGTCATATTCTTAAATGCTGTATTCTTTGTGCATCATTTGGTTTTAGAGATATTCTTCTGTAATTGCATGTAATTTTCTGTGTACCATTTATATATTAACAATTCATTAAGCCTTTATAAGTAGTCTATAGCCACCCAAAAGAACATGTATGCAAGTCATTCTATACCTAGTTTGAATGCATGTTGGAATACAGGATTTCAGAGAAGTAGTTCAAGTGCTTCTATGATAAATTTAGAAGATAGATGGGCTAATAAGAATGATGATAGATGAAATTGGTTCTGGACTTCTGGTTAAGCAAGAATTAAAACATGTGCTTCCTTCTTTCCCTCCAAAATCATAGTAATAATAAGAGATGAACTTTTATAAAAGTATAAACCCAGAAGAACAAAAGAACATCAGAGGAGATGCGGATTGGGGGTTTGAGTACAGGACCAGTGATAGTAATAAATTTTTGAAAGACAGAAAATGAATGAAGATTGGCAAATGACTTTGCAGGTAAATAGAGCTATAAGCAAAGTATCTGCAAAAGTGAATACCAATGAAGGTCCAGCTCAGTCACATTAGAGTCCCAGAAAGGCTCATGGGTCAAATGTACCATTAACCAGGCAGGACGGAAGAAATCATGGGATCAAAGTCTGAAGATGGAGGGATTTATCCCTTATTCTTTTGCCCTGCCTACAAGGCATTTGTTCTGCCATGCCCATTTGTTCCTGGAGAAACTCCTGAATGCTGTGATTCCAGGTACAAAGGAAGGCCTAGGTGAGGATAAAGGCTGAAAACAGAGAGATTAAGTGAAAGCCAGCACATTGGTGAATTCCCTGCCTTGCTTCCTGGATGCCAGCAGTCAATTTTGTGATCTACTCATACCAGCCACTTCCAAGCAGGAAGTTGGAGAGTTCATCTCTGGATTCAGCAAACAGCCCTAAATAAGAGTTCAAGATACTGACATTTGAGAATCCCCTAAAGAAAAGGAGAGCTGGGGCATGGATGGCTGGCTCAGTCAGTAGAGCATGTGACTCTTGATTTTGGGGTTGTGAGTTCGAGGCCCATGTTGGTGTAGATTACTAAAAAATAAAAATCTTAAAAAATATAAACAAAATAAAACCTTAAAACAAGAAAAGGAAAGCTTATTACATGAATATCTTTCAATGAGGTATACCAGTAGCTAGCCACCCAGAACTTGCAGTCTTTCAGTCCCTTACTTTTTTAATTTTAATTTTATTTATTTTTTCTAAGAGAGGAGAAAAAGAGGGTAATGGAGCAGAGGGAGAGGGAGAGAGAGAATCTTAAGCAGGCTCCACGCCCAGCAAGGAGCCTGACATGGGGCTCAATCTCACAACCCAGAGGTGAAATTAAGAGTTGGATGCTTAACAGACTAAGCTACCCAGGTCCCCCTGGTCACCTACTTTTAAAGTATGACCATCTGGCTAAGGATCACCAGAAATTTGGAGGAAGCCTAGAAAATAAAGGGCAAAACAAAACAAAAAGAAAAAAAAAAAAAAGGAATGTGGAGGAAAGATGCATTGTATAAAGGAAAATAAAACTTAAAAAACAAACCCTGTAATTCCCTCAGAGAGAGAAGATCTATTACATCCATTATACAAGAACAGGATGGTAGGGAAAAATCACACAACCAGAAGGTAAGAAAGAACTCCTGAAAATCAAAGCAAGCTATAACAAAAATAAAAACATCTAACTGAAAAGTTGAAAGATAAATATAAGAGTAGAAGAAAGCAGAAAAAAAAGGAAAAAATAGGTAAAAATAGGAAAAAATAGGTAAAAAATATTTGATGAATATGGGAGATCCAACATTTGCCTAAGAGGAGTTTAAAAAAGAGAACATAGAAAATGAAAGGGGAAAATTAACCAGTTGTACAAGGAAATTTCCCAGATGACAGATTCTTCAAAAATCTAGTACAATTAGTTAAAAAAAACTCTTGCCAAGATACAGCACTGTGAAATTTCGCAATACATGGGATAAAGACAATTTCTTAAACAGAGTTAACAAAACAAAACACCCAGGTTACATAGATCACAGGATTAAAGAATAAGGAATACAGGATTAGGAATAAAAACACATTATGCTACTTAACAACAATGCTAAAAGCTACAAGGCAATGGTGCAATCCTTAAAAAAAAGTCTTTACACAAGTCTGTAAGTGCGAAGGTTGCATAGAGCCATTTTTTGAGTACACCAAAGGCTTACTTTCTATGAGGAACCTTTCCTAAGGAACCTGGTAGAAAATGTGTTTTAGTAAAGTCAAGGAATAAACAAATAAAAAGGGTTAACTTGGAATCCAGAAAACAAAGAATCCAATCCAGGAGATTGGTGAAGAGAAGACCTCCAAGAGGACAGTTATGAACCAGGCACAGAGAACTGCCAGTTTGGAGTTGGAAGATAAGACGTCCACAAGACTCACCACTGACTTGACTGGTTACTTAAACTCATCAGGCCCACTTCCTTACCTGAAGAGACTACATCAGGTGGTCTTTCCTGACAGAATGCTACAGTGACTTGTATCCTATGCCACTATCTTCAGTAACAAGCCTTTATATTAAAAACCAAGTAACAACAAATACCACTAGCCATCCCTGCCACATAGTAATTCAATCAGATTGGCTCAGTGGGGAAAAAAAAAGAACTTGTGTCAGATGTTAATGGACTTTGAAAGACTTCCGCTAACTGACAGATTTGGAAGAGAAACATATTCTTCAAGCATTTTCAGCAATCTTAAGATTGGATATTCAAGAGCAGTCTAATTATTAAAGGAATAAAACACCAAAACAGATAAAGGTTACTTTGAGTAATAAATAAGTTCTATTTGAGGATAGGTGGAAAGGGCAAAGCTAATGCTTTTAGGATAAATTTCTGAATTTCCACCACAACAAGGGCTTCTAGCTTTATAAAAAAAAAAAAAGAAAACTTCATTTCTGAGTTCCTGGAAAATAAAGCAAATGCTATTTATCATGCACAGCTACAAGCTCTGCACCTACCACTAGGTAAGAGTGTGAATGTGTCATGAACAGATGCGTAAACAGATACTAAGAGTAGTGACCCAGAGCTGACCTAAACAACAAAGCATGAGATCTAAGCCAATTTATAACTAGCACACTGCAGGCATACAACCCAAGATATAGCTGTGATACCTCAGCAGGCTAGGTAGTAGATTTATGGATCTATGCCAGGCAAGGCTATCACGTCCTCTATAAAGGTAACATTTGCTACACTTCTGTAATTATACAAGCAGTCTCCCGATTTAGCAACCCTTCTGGCAGAACAAAACACATTAATTAAGGAAAAAATACCTGTGGGTTGCTAATGGTGGAACAGTAAAATAAAGTAGGGAAAAAAGTTTTTGAAGTATAAAACAGGGGTGCCTGGGTGGCTCTGTCGGGTCAGAATCTGCCTTTGGCGCAGGTCATGTTCTCAGTGTCCTGGGATTGGGCCGTCCATGGGGTTCCCTGCTCAGTGGGGAGGCTGCTCCCTCTTCCTCTGCTAGTCCTACTAATTCAGGAAAGCTTGTGAATTCCAAATGGGCCCAACAATATTTCCTAAAACAAAAATTAGTTTAAGAAGTTTTTGTGCAAACTTTTACCGGAGTGTATCTTAGATAGAAAAAAGTACACAAACTCTAAGTGTGTATCTTGAAAGATTTTTACATATCTCATAACCAGCACCCGGACATTCAAATTAAGAAAAAGAATATCAAAATCTTAGAAGTCCACCTCATGCGTGTTTCCAGTTACAATTCCACCCAAAGTTTTTGGACTTCATATTAACAGAATTGTATATTAGGTAGTCTTTTGGATCTGGTTTCCTTTGCTCAATTTTATGTTGAAAAAAATCAGCCATGTTGTTTCATGAGGTTGTAATTAATTTTTTATTTTTCATAATATTTCACTGTATGACTACATCACAATTTATTTATGCATTCTATTGTTGATGGACACTTGTTGCCGCTCTGATATTACCAACAATAACTTGTGACTGTGACTTTTGGTAAATATGTGTAGGTATTTCTGTTGAGTATACATCTAGGAGTATAATTGCTGGGTCTTGGGGTATGCATATATATTCACCCTTAGCAGTACAATTGCTGGGTCTTGGGGTATGCATATATATTCACCCTTAGTAGATAATGTCCAACATGATGTACCAATGTACTAGCAGGAAATGAAGAATTCCAGTTGCTCAATCCTCTTATCAACACTTGGTTTTGTCTTTTTTCATTTTAGCTATTCTTAGCTTTTCTGGTGAGTATATAGTAGGAATGCATCATAGTTTTAAATTTCATTTCTTTGAAGATTAATGACTTTGAGAACTTTTAAGTACGTTTATTGGCTGTTTGAATATCCTATTTGTGAAGTGTTTGTTCAAGTATTTTTGCCCATTCTCCTACTGGGCTGTCTGCTTTTTTCTTACTGATTTGTAGAAATTCTTTATTTTAGGGCAATTTAATTTTGCTCAAGAGAGAAATGTTAGCTCTATTTTGTCACTCATTTATTTGTTGGGATGCAGTCAGAAGAGGCATACAGTCCATTCATATTCCCTTTTGAGTTTTTCTGAAAAGATTACAAACAAGATCTGTTAACGTGAAGAATTGTCTTTGCAATATTATCACTGAACTGTTCTTTATTCTGAGGATACTAAGGAAAATGAATAGTAAGACTCAGCTATTTGGTATTATTTGAAACGTGCCGTATTTTCTTCTAAGGATACCTAAAGTAATGAATTCTGATTACTGGTACACCGAGGAGCTGTGTTAAAGAAAAGTGTTTCAGGGGACTTTAAGGCTTCGAGTCTAGATACCTCGCTATTAACTACTGAGGAGAGGCCATTAGACTCAAAATCTACACAGCTAACACAGGGGAATTAGTAATAGGGACATTTATGAATTAGTACTATATTATAAACAGGCCTTCAGTTGTAATTCACTGGCCTAAAAATTGTAAAGATAAACTTTTGGTAAGGAAAGAATGAATTATTAACTATGTTCCAAATGAGGCCAGGTGAATTCCATTTTTCTAAATAGAAAAATTAAGTATTTCTGTGAATGAAATAATTTTATAAATACTTTCACTCTCTTCTCTAAAAGAATATCCCAAAGGCACTTTCTCTAGCTAAGAATTTGAAGGAGAAAAAAAAAAAAAGAGTTCTGATCAATCTCATTTCCTAAGACAACAGGAACACAGATCAAGCAAACATGTGATAGAGTAACAAAAAACACTCCCAAAATAGGGGCGCCTGGGTGGCTCAGTGGGTTAGAGCCTCTGCCTTCAGCTCAGGTCATGATCCCAGGGTTCTGGGATGGAAGCCCCGCAGTGGTCTCTCTGTTCAGCAGGGAGCCTGCTTCCCCCTCCCTCTCTGCCTGCCTCTCTGCCTACTTGTGATCTCTGTCTGTCAAATAAATAAATAAAATCTTAAAAAAAAAAAAAAAACCCAAAACAAAAAAACAAATAACAAAACCCAAAACCAACCAACCCAGAGTAGGTATTCAAATTTAAAGAACAGGAAACCTAGAAAAAAACCAAGTATTTTCTTTCACTATTTAATGAAATCCTGGAAGAGAAAAGCAGCTCTCAGTTCAGAAGCATCTGAAGAAATCATAAAGGATGGATCTAACAACAGATAGAAAAATGAAAAGCCCAAGATAGAGTGGGCAAAAATATTTGTAACAACTATTTAAAAAAAAAAAAATCAATGAGGGACGCCTATGTGCCTCGGTTGGTTAAACTTCTGCCCTTGGCTTAGGCCGTGATTTTAGAGTTCTGGGGTCAAGCCCCACATCAGCCTCCAGGCTCAGCAGGAGCTGAGCTCTGCCTCTGCTGCTGCCTCTCCCCTGCCCCTCCCCCCTGCTCATGCATTTGCTTGCTCTCTCTGATGAATAAAATCTTTAAAAAACAAAAAACCCAAATGAATCCAGAATGTCCTTACCTAGAAAGTTCATCTAAATTAACATAAAAAATGTTTATATCCAACAGAGTAATTGGTCAGAGAACAAAAACATACTATTCCAAAAGATGAAAGAATTATTATTACATGCAAAACTGAAAAATGTATTACCGTAATTACAAAATACAAATTGAAATGGCACTTTAATCCACCAAGTCAGCAAAGAGAGAAACACTGTATCTGTGTGTGTGCAAATGCATAAATAGGAGAGAATTATTTGGGGAAAAAGATAACGCTGCTAAAATGACTGTAAATTGTTATAACCTCTGAAAAGCAACTAAGTAATATGGTGGGATTCTTGAAGTGTTTATACCTTTACCTGATAATTCTACCGCACGGAATTTATCCTAAAGAAATAATCCTAAGAACTATAAAAAGTTATAGGCATAAAACTGTTCACCTGCAGTGCCATTTACAATATTAACAACTGGCAATACCTTCAATTTAAAAAAATTTGGAAGGAATTAAGCAAAGTATGGAATATTTATTCCATGGAAATTAAGTACAAATTTAAATACGTTAACATTTTAACAGAGACCGGCTACATAACAGATAAATGCTTGCATAACATTAAGTGAAAAGGCCATTAAAATTACTTATCATATATATGTAAGCATGTGTGTCTCTCTGTGTGTATATGTATAAACCACCTCAACCCTCCAAATAGCCTAAGCATAAAAAAAATTCCTAGAAGGAAACATATTAAAATGTTAGGGTTTTATTTGGTGTTGGGGCTGTGAATGACTTTTCTTTCACTATAGTGTTTCTACTATTCTATAATGAGGACATATTGCTTAAATAATGAGGGGGAAATTAGCAGTAAATAATCAAAAAGAACAGAGAGGATAGATAGAGCAACATGCAGAGGCACTTGAAATTAGCCTTTTTAAGGCAACACTTACTATAAACTGTTCGATGTCTCTCTCTAGTCCCACATTTGGCAGATCAGGCATCATATGAGCCACAACTTTGAAACCAGAATCCTTGGCCAGGTGAAATGACTCACACACTGCCTTCACAGTGTGGCCCCTGAGGAAAGAAAATTCACTCCTGTTATACAAATAAATGGGCAAGAAGGTTAACACAAGGAACAGAGGGAAAACAATCTTGGAGACATGTAATGGTAGTTTTATAATGAAGAATAATATGGCTGGGGAATAAGAATCTCAGAAAATCATTTTTATATTTCTGGCTGTGAAAAGGCCTGGAAATAAATCAGTTCACTTCTGAGATATTTCTCAGAAATTCCCCAGGTACCTAACTCACGGCTGTGACAGTAAATGAATGGGTTAACCAGAGTTAATGCACACAAAAATTATTTGGACTATAAAAAAAATTATTTGGTTTAGCATCATCAGCTGGAGTAAGCTTACTAATATAAATATTTAAGTTAAAAACAAAAATAATGAGCTCAAAACCATGCAGAAGCAGCCTCTTATTATGCTCTTTCCTTTAAAATTTTTCTGAAATTATTTGGAGAGAGAGGGAGATGAAGAATGTCACCTACATACAAAATAGATTTCATTCTGGTGGTCTCCAATGTCTTTTAAAAAGTGAGAAGAGTGAATGATTTACTGACAAGGCAGAATCATCTGGGGCCAGCTGGGTAAATCATTTTAACATTCTAGCACCACATCTAATAGGAAGCAAGCCCTAATAACAGTTTGGGGCTACTGTAAACCAAAGCCCTATGCCAATCCTTTTACCTCCAGGACATTCCCATTCACCACCACCACAAATAAACAAATGAATAAACAACAAAAACCACACACAAAATATTCCTAGAAACATGGACTTCATCCCACTCTGGATATTACCATGCATTTCCATTAATCCATTTCCAATCTCTTTTTGCTAACCACTTCCCGATTTATATGACTAGGTGAGGCCTCTCTCCTGATACTCCATCCAAATATCCAGTACTCGAAAGTTCTACTGTACAACACCACGGTCCCTAGGCACATGTAGTTACTCAGTTTATACTTCAATTAATTAAAATGAACAATTCAGTTCCTCAGTTGCACTATCATATTGGACAATGCAGATGTAGACTACTTCAATCACTGTACAAGGTTCTGGACAGCTCTGCTCTAAAGCAAACCCTCAAATTGTTGTTCTACAAGTATCTAGAATTGAGTACATCCAACAATGAAACTCACCTTCCCTCCACGACTCCTCTACTTCCCATTCTCTCCTACCCCCATGTCCATCTACTCACCAAACACTGTCATTTGCTTCTTTTTAAGACATCATTTCTTGTTTAAATGAGTACAATAGCCTCTTAACTGATCTTCCTTCTCCACCTGCAAACTGTGATCCTTCCAAAGGGATCTAAAATGCAGATATGCTCCTATCACAACTTATCTTACAGCCTGTCCTCAGACTAAAGCCGAAACTCCCTGGGCTGACTTCTAAGGTTCCTCATTATTTGGCCACCACGGCTAACCTCTTCTGCCTCACCTCTTACCACTATCCTACCTCATGCTCTACACTCTTAACCAAGCTAACCTGCTCCAAGTCCCCTAAATTTGCCAAGTGCTCTCATCGTTAGGCATTTGCTTGTATGTTTCTTTCTGCCTGAAATAATCTTCTTCTTCCCCATCTGAGTCATACTCTTCCTCTAAGTCTCAGGTCTGATGCCATTCTTTTCAGAAAGCTTCTCTGACTTTCAAGAGACTCTTCCCATCTCCACAGGTACAACACGTGATCACTGCAGCAGGCCAACCAGTGTTTCCGGTTTAAGACTCACCCTACAAGGGTACATTTTATTCATGTTAATCTTTCTTAAGCCTGATATCTGTGTAATTCTTCCCTGTGATCAAAACTATCCAACAGATCTCTAGTACCTAAAGGAAAGATTCCTCTCTCCTTAGCCTGGCATTCTTCTGGTGGTTTCTAAGATGCTGACCAGTGTAAGCCTTTTACTTCCTAGTTGCCTTCCTTCTCCTACCACAACCCCCAATCACGTCTGCCTCTCCTGGTAAAGTAGCCTTTAAAGTCCAACTGATCATATACCAACTCCCTGAAACCTGACTTTACATCCTCAATCAATGATCTCTGCTGCCTAACAGACTCCTGAAATCTTTTGTTTTTCTCTAATTTATCAATTAATCATAAAGTTCCTTATACAGCTAATCTTTCATGTGTACGTTTCTCTTCAACTCAGTGATCTATTTCTAGAGTTCTTCAAGAGAACTTTATATGGCTCTGTCAACCCCTATTTCTATTCTTTCTTAACTTCCTAAATTTCTCAAAGTTTACACCCATTGCTCAACAACCCTTCTCTCACTACTCTATTAATTGGCATCCATGTCACAAAAACCAATCTTTTAAATAGCACCCTGATTTCCTTCTTGTTCAAACCCTTCTCTTTGTTTCCATGCTCCTGGCCTTCTCTTCTGCTTTAGATGACTGACCTTGAAGCCCTGCCTTCCCCTTTCCATATGGAAAAGGCTGTTTATGACAAGAACAGGAAGAGAAAAGAGCACATTTACAAGCTACTGGAAAAGAGCCAGTAAAGACAAGAAAAATGGAAAGGGGGTGGAAATTAAGAGCAGAGACAGAAGAATGACTCTGAGAAGAAGGAATACCTATACCTCTTTCTCTGATATTGGTAGGAAGGAGAAGAGGATGAGTATAAATATAGATATAATCAGGGGGAGTTAGAAGGAAGCTTGTGTGAAATCATTTGTCTTCATTTTACCTGTTGGTATCTCTGGCCACATCTTCGTAGACACTCTGTACCCCAATCTCCAGCCTTGTGCAGCCATAGGTCAACATGTCACTTAAATGCCGCTTCATGCAGTAATCTGGTCTGGTCTCAATTGTAATTCCAATACACTTTGTGAGGCTTCTTTCAGAATACCTGCAGAGCAAATCTAAAAGTAAGCAACCTTCCACAGCTTTAGGACATTTGCTCCCATTTGAACGACTGTTTTCGCTTAGTCCTGTAAGACAGTGGTTAAGAGCGTGGCCTACTTCAAATCCTGGCTCTGCTACTTCTTAACTATGCGCACAGAAATGTTATTAACCTCTCTGTGCTTCGGTCTCATTATGTGCAGAATGAGCCTAATAGAAGCCATACCTCATAGGACTGACATGACTGAACTAGCACACAGTACTGTTACTACCATCATTATCATTCTTATCCCCCTACAGGACGCTAGTAACCATAATCTCCTTGAAACAGCGAATGCAACTGTGGAAACTCTAGTAACCACTTTTCATATAAGTGAAAAGTATCTGCCTTATTTATTTCCTACTCCATATTTTATGCCATGTTAAATAAAAGAAAAAAAAAAGAAGGGCAAGGGAAGTATGTATAATGATCATAGGAATAATTTAGATAAAATGTCTTCTATATACACACACAAGTCATTCTGCCAAGCCTATTAATCTTAGCAATAATTTACAAAATTAGGCATCATTCTTCTCTTTCACTAACACTAGGTATCAAAGTAGTGAGTAATACTTCAGACTCAAGCTGCTTGAGTTAATGGCTTTACTGCTGGCTGAGAATCCAGGGAAGTAAAAGGGACCTACCGAGGGGGCTGCTAATGTGAGCAGAGGACCTAACATTTCCGGGGGCCACTGCACCAAGTACTATGTTAGATACTCTGTACATATATGGAATGCTCCATCAGCTCAATGAAGCATGTCTTCTTATCTCCATTTCACAGAAGAAACTGAGGTTCAAAGAGATGAATACCATGTCTAAGGACACAGAGCTCATAATATCCAAGTCAGGATTTGAAATTGGGTCTATCAGACTTCTAAATTCTTATTCTTCACTTCACTTTATAGCACTGCTTAGACAATTCAGCAAGGAACATCAGATTTCTCTTTTCAGCTTCTCTAACATCCTAGAACCCAGTGATTCTTCTTGGTGCACCCTTCTACAACTTTCTCAATTCCCTGGGAGGGTAAGGGAAACCTCTTTTCTCCCCCACCCCACCCCCTATTTGATTTTCTTCCTTTCAAAGAAGTTCAAAGTCCTTTCTTCAAGTATAAAAATAATCAAGTTTCCAAAATTTTAAAACTATTCCTTTAGTTTCACTTCTTCATTAACTGTCAATAAAAGCTGACTTAATTTTAATAACAGTTATTAACAAAGTTAATCACTGAACTGGAACACTGATTCTGAAATTTTTCATTCTTGATATTCCAACTCTTTTGCACTGTTTATTACCTATAAAGTTTTATATGGAATTACCAGAGGCAACAGACCTAAAAAGTAAATAAGTGGTCCACAGTTACTGAAAACTGAATCACAAGAGAGATAAAGTGCTCAGATATTTATCAAATCTTGCCTAAGACAGGATATAAATCACTATACATCTTTGAAATAAATCAGAAAGTCCCATGCCTCTCAAATAGGTGGGTACTAAGACCTGCACTAACAGAAAGAAGTATATAATGCCATGGTTAAATATAATTTTCCTTAAATATCAATTATTGTGTTTGAGGAAAACCATATTTAAAAAATTAAAATACTCATATTATGGAGAAAAAAAATCACATGAAGATTGATTTAAAAAGAAAGGAAAGCAAGAAACTCTAAATTTGTGTATTTAAGAAAGTAAAGAAGAACATAATAGAATCAGGCATTCTAAAATTGTACCATATATCTCCCTATTAACTGACTGTTTCAAAGCTTCCAGTTTTTCTTAAAAGAAAGCTCAGCAGCACAAGAGTACCTTGGATCACTGGGAAAAAACTAGAGGATGGGCAACTGGGCAAGTGGGAATCTGTCCACAGGAAAGAGAAAATCACCAGCAAATCTTTCTCTTGTCCAGATCACGAAAGGCATGCAGACACAGATCACGAAAGGCATGCTGCAAGGACTGTAAGAAATCTCTTTCTTAGTAATTGGAATATAGTATAAGGAGAGAGACAAGCCTTATTCTCAAACAATAATTTAACTCCATTTAAAAATGTCTTTCCTCTTAAGGGAAATGTCATTACCTTTTGCAGGGTAAGAAATGGAAAAATTAAAAAGTAAGTTTTAAAAAGCTAACATTTTGTATTTACAAAAAGCTTTTACCACTACCTTCTTTTCAGAATTGTATTTTCATTTGCAAAGCAATTTAGCAGAAACTCTTAATCCGAATGACAAATTAATGGGGTATTTTCCTAAAAGAACAGAGTTTAAGGTCATCCTTCCTATAGGATAACTGTATTTTTATTGGGATTTTTGTTAATGCTACATTTAGTCCTACAGTCACTGAATGTACCTCTTCATTGAACAGCAGTGTAAAGATATTAATGATTGTTCTTTAATATGCAAATATTTGCATGAAAGCTTTCAACTAGTCCAAGCAACTTCGGGGCAATTTTTAGGGCCTGCCATAACTCTCATATCATTTTAGGTAGCCATCCTATAGGGTGCCTCTCTGTTAGTACCCACTTCAACTCCCATATCTTCTGGGGACCACAAAATTCTTAAGTTCTTGGGCACCCAGGAAATGCACTACACATTTTCCAACCCTGATCATAAACTTCTAAAGGCCAAGTTAGGACTCATACCCAGGTCTTCTAATTCCGACTCCACTGCTCTTTTTATGCCATTACAGGGTCATCTTAAGTAAGTCTGGACCCTACTGTGCAGGGCTATACTGAATCCTACACATTTCTGTATGCCACAGTAGTGGCACCAACTACAAAAGATGCTAGCTAATATGCTCTGTAAAGCCAACTATAATTGAAGCCAATAACTTATGCTGACTTTTTCTTTTTTTTAAGAAGGTTGGGCGGGTGCAAGTGGGGTGGGACAATACCTTCAGAGTTTGAAAGTACACAAAAACTATATGTTAGCTGGTCTTCAAAACATAGCTCAAATATATTTCTCCTCCCACAACATCTTCCCAGAACCTTTCATCACTTTGTGCTACCATTCCCAGAGCCACCTTGCCCATAATATGAATACGGTTTGCCTTGTTATTGGTGGATGTTTGTCTGTGCATCTAGACAGGAGGCACCTTGAAGGCAGTAGGCTCGAATATGTTTGGCGGTAACTGCTTAAAGTCTTCAGCATCAAAAACTCTACTTCAGTATAAAAAAATACAACTACAAAGAATGAATAAATAATCAAGCGTAACTAAAGACAGGTCTTTCTTTACCTTCCCACAGCAGCCTCTAGGTAATTCTGCTGGTTATCTTTCCTCTTGCAAAGAATCAACCCTAGAGGATGCCTCAAACTAGACCAGGGATTCTATAGAAAGAAATAATACACTAGTTCTTGTCCCAGAGATGCTTAACAATCTAGCTCTAAGAAAAAGACACAGATGAAATCAAGAACCACTTAAGAACAAACACCTAAAAGGGGCAGAAATATGAACACATATTATTTCTTGGTTCTATTTATAGAAGGAAAAAAGTAAACTATAAAAGTGGTATCCATTATTACTAACTCCTTGCCTGAAGGGCCCCAACAAAGGGGACACTGAAGGAAGACAGCAAACCAATGTTAAAGTCTTCTGGAAACTGTTTATATGATTCACTCCAGGAAGATTATAGCATCAAAGAACGCTTTTCATTGCTATCAGTTTGTTGCAGTCCTCTTTTAAAACCTCTGTCAATGGTGCCTGGGTGGCTCAGTCATTAAGTGTCCACCTTCAGCTCAGGTCATAATCCCAGGGTCCTGGGATCAAGTCTCACATCAGGCTCTCTGCTCAGCGGGAAGCCTCTTTCTCCCTCTCTCAGTTCCCCTACTTATGTTCCTTCTCTTGCTGTATCTCTCTCTGAGAAATAAATAAAATCTTAAAAACAAAAACAACTTTTAAAACCTCTGTCATTAATAACGTCAATGTGTCTTAGTCTACTCCTGTGTGAAATCTTACTAGAGCTCAAGGCCCAAATTCCTGAAAATCCTACAGAACCTCAACCTGCTCAAACCAAATGGCAAAGTAAATAAAAATGGTACACAGAAGAAATGTTAATTTTGATTAGTCATAATGTGAAACTCTCTTCCATATCTACAACCCCAAACTTGGCTAATTAGAATTTACAAAATTCTTGGAAAGCCAAAAATTTGCTTGAAATGCCAAATAACACCAGGGGTTCATGATGCAATTTCTCTGGAGTAGCACCACAGACCAAATTCTTTTTTTGCTATTGTCATATCTGGAAAATATATTTCAATAAAATTTTATGCTCTGTACAATGCTGTGCTGGTGATATTCTAGACTTAAAAATGACTGAGTTGGGTGTTTGATGATTTAAAAGTAACAATTTATTTTCCCCTTTTGAGACAGTGGTCAAGTTTGCTTCCTGGACATTGGTTGTTATGTCAATGAGGTCTATAAAACAAAGTTCTGCCCGACACAAACCAAGGAAACAGAAACAAAGAGAATTCTGATTTTTAAATGAGCACAACCAATGAAAAACTAACCTGGTGACCTTGTAAGTTTAGAGACTAATAAGGGACCTTTGCTCCCTATCATGCTAGTTGATAAGGTATAAGACAGTAAGATATATACAGACAAAACAACCCATAACATTTTGGTTTTTGATTCTTTCAACAGCTGACAAGAATGCTATCAGACAGCTGAAGAACCAATTGCAATGCATTATTAATAGAAAAGAAAAAAAAAGAGTTATTACATATTCTTTTAACACTGCATTCATATTCTACTTTAAGGACTACATATAAGGACTATAAATGCATTATAGAAAAGTCATTGTCAGAAAGTGACTGCCAGATTAAAAGTAACTTCCAAATACATCTTTTAGATAAACATTCTCATTCCAACAGAAATCTTCAAACTACAGAATGTCGGAGAAAGTAGTAATTTCAGAGATAATCTAGTCCCACCTCATTTTTATAGATGAGTAAACATAAGCACAGAACACATAACTGGTTTAAATCACGTAATAATGTAAGATGATCACAGAATTAAGTGTGGAAACTAAGTCTTCTGATTCTTCATGCACAGTTCTTTCCACTGGGTTCATTTAATAACACTTACTTAGTACTCTCTATCCATAAAACATTATGCTAGATATAAGGGACTTTTTCTCTTAAGAAGGTTAATTTCCTATTTAGGAAGGGGTGCCTAGGTGGCTCACAGTTAAGTATCCAAATCCCAATTTCAGCTCAGGTCATGATCTCAGGGTCGTGAGACTGAGCCCCACATGAGGCTCCTCATCTACTGTGGAGTCTGCTTCAGATTCTCTCTTTCCTCTTCCTCAGCCCCTACCATGCTCGCTCTCTCTCTCTCTCTCTCTCTCTCTCTCCCTTAAATAAATAAATAAATATCTTTTTAAAAAAATCTCCCTCCAAAACAAGAACAGAACCCATACAGAATAGCTTCTCTCTGACCAAAATGGCATTAAATTAGAAACTGACAACAATGAGATACCAAAAAAACCTCTGTTTTTGGAAATCTGGAAATCAAACAACCCATTTCTATATAATCCATGGGTCCAAATATAAAGGATTTAAAAAAATACTTTAAGAGAATAATAATTATAATACCACATATCAAAGTTTATGGGATTCTGCCAAAGCAATGCTTAGAGGAAAACTTAAAGGTTTAAATACTTACATCAGAAAAGAAAAAAGGTCTATAATAATGGCCAAGCCTCTATACCTTACTAAGTCATAGAAAAAGAACCATGAAGCATGCCAAAGAAAGGAGAAGACAACAATAAAAAAGTAAAACAAAAATTAATGAAGTAGAGGACATAAAGTCAAGTCAGTTCTTTGAAAGGAACAACAAAATTGATAAACCCCCAAGTAGACTAATCAAGAAAAAAAAGAGAGAACACAGATTATCAGTATCAGGATTGAAAGAGGGGTGATCACTAACATCCTACAGATATTAAAAGCATAAGGGAATATTATGAACAACTTAATGCCAAAAAAGTTCAACAACCCGGATGAAGTAGACAAATTCCCTGAAAAATATAACTTACCAAAATGGATACAGATAAAACAGAAAATCTGAATATCCTTAGTTAGGAACTGACTTAATTATCTAAAACCCTTCCTTAGTTAGGAACTGACTTAATTATCTAAAACCCTTCCATAAGGAAAACTTCAGCCTTGGATCATTCTACTGGTGAGTTTTAGTAAACACTTAAGGAAGAAAAAACACTGATTTTACATGAACTTTCAGAAAACAGAGGAGGACACACTTCCTAACATGTTTAATGGGGCCAGCATAATAACACTAATACCGAAACCTAACAAAAAAATTACAAAAAAGGAGATTACAAACCACCCCTGTTCAAGAACATATATATACAAATCCTTTCCAAAGTATTAACAAGATGATATATAAAAAGGATTAACACATTATGATAAATAGGGTTTATCCTACAAATGTAAGGTAGGTTTAAAATTTTTAAAAAAAGTAATCTAAGCTTATCTAAAGATTGCAAACACCTGAAAATCCATCGGCAGATGGAAGAGAAGAAGAACAGCAATTCTGGAAACAGAAAAACAACCACTTTCTGAAAGGTAGGACCGGCGGAGAAGTGAATCCAAAGCGACGGGAAGACAGACCCCGTGGGGAGGGGCCGGCTCCCGGCAAGCGGCGGAGCAACGGCGCACAAAATCAGGACTTTTAAAAGTCTGTTCCACTGAGGGACATCGCTCCAGAGGCTAAACCGGGGCGAAGCCCACGCGGGGTCAGCGTGGCCTCAGGTCCCGCAGGGTCACAGAAGGATCGGGGGTGTCTTGAGTGTCGCAGAGCTTGCGGGTATTGGAACGGGAAAGCCGGCTACAGAGACAGAGCCGACAGTAAGCTCACAGCTCGGTGTTACCTTGAACCGGTCGCAGGCTCGGTGAGCTCGGAGCGCAGCCGGAGGTCAGGCAGACGGGAGTAACTGGGCGCTGTTCTCTGAGGGCGCACTGAGGAGTGGGGCCCTGGGCTCTCAGCTCCTCTGGGCCAGAGACCAGGAGGCCGCCATTTGTATTCCCCATCCTCCAGAACTCTACGGAAAGCTCAGGGAACAAAAGCTCCTGAAAGCAAACCCGAGCGGATTACTCACCCCAGCCCCTGATAAGGGCGGTGCAATTCCGCCTGGGGCAAAGACACTTGAGATCACTACAACAGGCCCCTCCCCCAGAAGATCAATAAGAAATCCAGCCTAGACCAAGTTCACCTACCAAGGAGTGCGGTTTCAATACCAAGGAGAGCAGCAGAATTCCAGAGGAGGAGAAAGCAAAGCAGGAACTCATGGTTTTTTCCCTGTGATTTTTTTTAGTCTTGCAGTTAATTTGATTTTTTTCTTTTTCATTTTTTGTTTTTTTTTTTTTCTCACCTTCTGGTAAATTTTTTTTTTAACTTTTACCTTTTTCTTTTTTAACGTTTTTTAACTAGTTTATCCAATATATATATTTTTTCTTTTTTATATTTTTCTTATTTGTTTTCTTTTTTTAAATTCTTTTCTTTTCTTTTTTTTTTCTTTTTTCTTTTTTCTTTTTTTTTTCTTTCTTCCTTTGTGAACCTCTTTTTATCCCCTTTCTACCCCCTCACGATTTGGGATCTCTTCTAATTTGGTTAAAGCATATTTCCTGGGGTTGTTGCCACCCTTTTAGTATTTTACTTGCTCCTTCATATACTCTTATCTGGACAAAATGACAAGACGGAAAAATTCAACACAAAAAAAAGAACAAGAGGCAGTACTGAAGGCTAGGGTCCTAATCAATACAGACATTGGTAATATGTCAGATCCAGAGTTCAGAATGACAATTCTCAAGGTTCTAGCCGGGCTCGAAAAAGGAATGGAAGATATTAGAGAAACCTTCTCGAGAGATCTAAAAGCCCTTTCTGGAGAAATAAAAGAACTAAAATCTAACCAAGTTGAAATCAAAAAAGCTATTAATGAGGTGCAATCAAAAATGGAGGCTCTCACTGCTAGGATAAATGAGGCAGAAGAAAGAATTAGTGATATAGAACACCAAATGACAGAGAATAAAGAAGCTGAGCAAAAGAGGGACAAACAGCTACTGGACCATGAGGGGAGAATTCGAGAGATAAGTGACACCATAAGATGAAACAACATTAGAATAATTGGAATTCCAGAAGAAGAAGAGAGAGGGGAGCAGAAGGTATACTGGAGAGAATTATTGGGGAGAATTTCCCCAATATGGCAAAGGGAAGGAGCATCAAAATTCAGGAGGTTCAGAGAACGCCCCTCAAAATCAATAAGAATAGGCCCACACCCCGTCACCTAATAGTAAAATTTACAAGTCTCAGTGACAAAGAGAAAATCCTGAAAGCAGCCCTGGAAAAGAAGTCTGTAACATACAATGGTAAAAATATTAGATTGGCAGCTGACTTATCCACAGAGACCTGGCAGGCCAGAAAGAGCTGGCATGATATTTTCAGAGCACTAAACGAGAAAAACATGCAGCCAAGAATACTATATCCAGCTAGGCTATCATTGAAAATAGAAGGAGAGATTAAAAGCTTCCAGGACAAACAAAAACTGAAAGAATTTGCAAACACCAAACCAGCTCTACAGGAAATATTGAAAGGGGTCCTCTAAGCAAAGAGAGAGCCTACAAGTGGTAGATCAGAAAGGTACAGAGACCATATACAGTAACAGTCACCTTACAGGCAATACAATGGCACTAAATTCATATCTCTCAATAGTTACCCTGAATGTTAATGGGCTAAATGCCCCTGTCAAAAGACACAGGGCATCAGAATGGATAAAAAAACAAAACCCATCTATATGTTGCCTCCAAGAAACTCATTTTAAGCCCGAAGACACCTCCAGATTTAAAGTGAGGGGGTGGAAAAGAATTTACCATGCTAATGGACATCAGAAGAAAGCAGGAGTGGCAATCCTTATATCAGATCAATTAGATTTTAAGCCAAAAACTATAATAAGAGATGAGGAAGGACACTATATCATACTCAAAGGGTCTGTCCACCAAGAAGATTTAACAATTTTAAATATCTATTCCCCCAACGTGGGAGCAGCCAACTATATAAACCAATTAATAACAAAATCAAAGAAACACATCAACAATAATACAATAATAGTAGGGGAATTTAACACTCCCCTGACTGAAATGGACAGATCATCCAAGCAAAAGATCAGCAAGGAAATAAAGGCCTTAAACGACACACTGGACCAGATGGACATCACAGATATACTCAGAACATTTCATCCCAAAGCAACAGAATACACATTCTTCTCTAGTGCACATGGAACATTCTCCAGAATAGATCACATCCTCGGTTCTAAATCAGGACTCAATCGGTATCAAAAGATTGGGATCATTCCCTGCATATTTTCAGACCACAATGCTCTAAAGCTAGAACCACAAAAGGAAGTTTGAAAAGAACCCAAATACATGGAGACTAAACAGCATCCTTCTAAAGAATGAATGGGTCAACCGGGAAATTAAAGAAGAATTGAAAAAAATCATGGAAACAAATGATAATGAAAATACAACGGTTTAAAATCTGTGGGACACAAGAAAGGCAGTCCTGAGAGGAAAATATATAGCGGTACAAGCCTTTCTCAAGAAATAAGAAAGGTCTCAGGTACACAACCTAACCCTACACCTAAAGGAGCTGGAGAAAGAACAAGAAAGAAACCCTAAGCCAAGCAGGAGAAGAGAAATCATAAAGATCAGAGCAGAAATCAATGAAATAGAAACCAAAAAGACAATAGAGCAAATCAACGAAACTAGGAGCTGGTTCTTTGAAAGAATTAATAAAATTGATAAACCCCTGGCCAGACTTATCAAAAAGAAAAGAGAAAGGACCCAAATAAATAAAATCATGAATGTAAGAGGAGAGATCACAACTAACACCAAAGAAATACAAACTATTATAAGAACATACTATGAGCATCTCTACGCCAACAAATTTGACAATCTGGAAGAAATGGATGCATTCCTAGAAACATATAAACTACCACAACTGAACCAGGAAGAAGTAGAAAGCCTGAACAGACCCATAACCAGTAAGGAGATTGAAACAGTCATTAAAAATCTCCAAACAAACAAAAGCCCAGGGCCAGACGGCTTCCCGGGGGAATTCTACCAAACATTTAAAGAAGAACTAATTCCTATTCTCCTGAAACTGTTCCAAAAAATAGAAATGGAAGGAAAACTTCCAAACTCATTTTATGAGGCCAGCATCACCTTGATCCCCAAACCAGACAAGCACCCCAACAAAAAACAGAGCTATAGACCAATATCCTTGATGAACACAGATGCGAAAATACTCAACAAAATACTAGCCAATAGGATTCAACAGTACATTAAAAGGATTATTTACCACGACCAAGTGGGATTTATTCCAGGGCTGCAAGGTTGGTTCAACATCCGCAAATCAGTCAATGTGATACAACACATCAATAAAAGAAAGAACAAGAACCATATGATACTCTCAATAGATGCTGAAAAAGCATTTGACAAAGTACAGCATCCCTTCCTGATCAAAACTCTTCAAAGTGTAGGGATAGAGGGCACATACCTCAATATCATCAAAGCCATCTATGAAAAACCCACCGCAAATATCATTCTCAATGGAGAAAAACTGAAAGCTTTTCCGCTAAGGTCAGGAACACGGCAGGGATGTCCATTATCACCACTGCTATTCAACATAGTACTAGAGGTCCTAGCCTCAGCAATCAGACAACAAAAGGAAATTAAAGGCATTCAAATCGGCAAAGAAGAAGTCAAATTATCACTCTTTGCAGATGATATTATACTGTATGTGGAAAACCCAAAAGACTCCACTCCAAAACTGTAGAACTTATACAGGAATTCAGTAAAGTGTCAGGATATAAAATCAATGCACAGAAATCAGTTGCATTTCTCTACACCAACAGCAAGACAGAAAAAAGAGAAATCAAGGAGTCCATCCCATTTACAATTGCACCCAAAACCACAAGATACCTAGGAATAAACCTAACCAAAGAGGCACAGAATCTATACTCAGAAAACTATAAAGTACTCATGAAAGAAATTGAGGAAGACACAAAGAAATGGAAAAATGTTCCATGCTCCTGGATTGGAAGAATAAATATTGTGAAAATGTCTATGCTACCTAAAGCAATCTACACATTTAATGCAATTCCTATCAAAGTACCATCCATCTTTTTCAAAGAAATGGAACAAATAATTCTAAAATTTATATGGAACCAGAAAAGACCTCGAATAGCCAAAGGGATATTGAAAAAGAAAGCCAATGTTGGTGGCATCACAATTCCGGACTTCAAGCTCTATTACAAAGCTGTCATCATCAAGACAGCATGGTACTGACACAAAAACAGACACATAGATCAATGGAACAGAATAGAGAGCCCAGAAATAGACCCTCAACTCTACAGTCAACTAATCTTCGACAAAGCAGGAAAGAATGTCCAATGGAAAAAAGACAGCCTCTTCAATAAATGGTGCTGGGAAAATTGGACAGCCACATGCAGAAAAATGAATTTGGACCATTTCCTTATACCACACACAAAAATAGACTCAAAATGGATGAAGGACCTCAATATGCGAAAGGAATCCATCAAAATCCTTGAGGAGAACACAGGCAACAACCTCTTCGACTTCAGCCGCAGCAACATCTTCCTAGGAACAACACCAAAGGCAAGGGAAGCAAGGGCAAAAATGAACTATTGGGATTTCATCAAGATCAAAAGCTTTTGCACAGCAAAGGAAACAGTTAACAAAATCAAAAGACAACTGACGGAATGGGAGAAGAGATTTGTAAACGACATATCAGATAAAGGACTAGTGTCCAGAATCTATAAAGAACTTAGCAAACTCAACACCCAAAGAACAAATAATCCAATCAAGAAATGGGCAGAGCACATGAACAGACATTTCTGCAAAGAAGACATCCAGATGGCCAACAGACACATGAAAAAGTGCTCCATATCACTTGGCATCAGGGAAATACAAATCAAAACCACAATGAGATATCACCTCACACCAGTTAGAATGGCTAAAATAAACAAGTCAGGAAATGACAGATGCTGGCGAGGATGTGGAGAAAGGGGAACCCTCCTACACTGTTGGTGGGAATGCAAGCTGGTGCAGCCATTCTGGAAAACAGCATGGAGGTTCCTCAAAATGTTGAAAATAGAACTGCCCTATGACCCAGCAATTGCACTATTGGGTATTTACCCTAAAGATACAAACGTAGTGATCCAAAGGGGCACATGCACCCGAATGTTTATAGCAGCAATGTCCACAATAGCCAAACTATGGAAAGAACCTAGATGTCCATCAACAGATGAATGGATCAAGAAGATGTGGTATATATACACAATGGAATACTATGCAGCCATCAAAAGAAATGAAATCTTGCCATTTGCGACAATATGGATGGAACTAGAGCGTATCATGCTTAGCGAAATAAGTCAAGCAGAGAAAGACAACTATCATATGATCTCCCTGATATGAGGAAGTGGTGATGCAACATGGGGGCTTAAGTGGGTAGGAGAAGAATCAATGAAACAAGATGGGATTGGGAGGGAGACAAACCATAAGTGACTCTTAATCTCACAAAACAAACTGAGGGTTGCTGGGGGGAGGGGGTTTGGGAGAAAGGGGTGGGATTATGGACATTGGGGAGGGTATGTGCTATGGTGAGTGTTATGAAGTGTGTAAACCTGGTGATTCACAGACTTGTACCCCTGGGGATAAAAATATATGTTTATAAAAAATAAAAAATTAAAAAAAAAAGTAGGTAAAAGTAGGTAAAAACAAAACAAACAAAAAAGTAATCTAACTGATAAAAATAAAGTAGGAGAAATATGTGATCATCTGAACAGATACAGAGAAGTCATTAGACAAATGAATTAATGATAAAACCTCTCAGCAAACTTCTTCAATCTAATAAAAGTGCCTACAAAAAACCCCTCAAGATAAGATAAGAAAACAAAGTCCTCTTATATTTAACACTGTCTTAATGTCCTTGCCATTACAACAAAGCAAGATAAAGGATGCAAATCCAAAAAGAAAAATTAAAGCCTACTGCATTTGCAAATTAAGTGATTGCTTATGAAGAAAATCTTAGCAAATTTACAAAAAGAGCTTTTAGAACTGAGTAGTGAATTTATTAAGGTAATATGATACTAGGTTAATATACAAAAACCAATGATATATCTATATACTATCTGTAAAAAATCTGAAAATGAAATTTTTAAGAAGTTCAATTTCTTTTTTTTTTTTATTTTCTTTTTTATTTTTTATAAACATATAATATATTTTTATCCCCAGGGGTAAGAAGTTCAATTTCTATAGCATGAACAGACACAAAAATATTTTGGAGTAAATTTAACAAAAGGCTAATAAGAGCTCTACACTGGAGACTTCTACAAGGAATTAAAGAAGATCTAAGTAAATGAAGAGATAGACTATGTTCATTGATCAGAAGACTCAATATCATTGTCAATTTTCTCCAAATTGTTTTATAGTTTTAACACGATCCCAATCCCAACACACTTTTTAGTAGAAATTGATAAGCTGATTCTAAACTTTAAGTAAAAATGCAAAGGAACTAGAATATGCAAGACAATCCTGAAAAACAATGACAAAGATGACTCAAACTACTTGTCTTCAAGATATACTATGAAGCTACCATGATCAGACAGTATGTTACTGGCATAAGAACTAAAAAATGGATCAATGGGACAGAACAGAGCCCAGTTCCACATTTATAGTCCATCAATTTTTGACAAAGCCACCAATATAATCTAAATGGGAGAGTTTTTATGGGAAAAATGGGGAAGTTTTTAAAAAAGTAATGTTGAAACAAAAAAATGGGGACATTTTTAAAGAAGTAATGTTGAAACAATTAGATGCCTACCTATAAGGGAAAAAAGAAACTTTGACTTACTTCACACTACATATAAAAATTAATTCAAGATGGATCACAAGCCTGAACAGGCAAGCTAAATATAAAAACCTAAAACGAGAACTAGAAGAAAACACAGGAGAGTATCTTCTTGTCTTGGGAGTAAGCCCAGGTTTAATAGAGACAATACAAAAGCAGTAACTATTAAAGCAAAAAACTGCTAAATTAGACTTCATCAAAATAAAAACTTCAGCTTAAAGTTAATCTTAATATAATAATACTCAAGCCACAGACTGGGTTTTCGTATTTGTAAAATACAGATCTAGCAAAGGACTGGTATCCAGGATTTATAACAGTCCAATAAAAAATAGGCAAAACATTTTAACAGACACTTCACGAAGGAAGTATACACAGAAAGCATAAGCACATGATAAAGTGCTCATCATCATTAGTCATCAGGAAAATGCAAATTAAAGCCACAATGAGAAACCATTACACACCTACTAGAATGGCTAAAATTAAAAAGACTGACACCACCATGTTGGTGAGGATGTGGAAAAACCAAATACTCATACATCACAGGTCAGAGTACAAATGATACAACTACTTTGGAAAAATGTCTAGCAGTTTCTTAAAAAATTAAACATAGATGTAGCAATTCTACTTCTGGCTTACCCAACAAAAATAAATGCAGTATTCACACTAAGACTTGTATGAGTATGTTCACTGAAGTTTTATCACAATAACTGCAAACTGGAAATAGCCCAGGTGTCCACTGATAGAATGGATAAGCTGTGGTCATGCATACAATGGAATACTGCTCAGCGCAACCACTGAAATACCCAACAACACTGATGAATCTCCAAATATTAAGCTCAATGAAGAAACCTTATACAAAACAGTATATGGCTGTATGGAAGGGGGAAAAAGGGGAATAATGGTTGCCTTTGGGAGATACAGTTGAGAATTTACTGGGAAGGGGCATGAGGAAGATTTCTGGGATGACGGTTATGTTCTATATCATGACAGCGTTTTGATGCACAGGTATATATGTTTATTAGAACTCATCAAATGATACACTTAAGATCTTTGCACTTCATTGTATGTAAATGTACTTCAAAAGAAAACACAGTGGACTATATATGGAAAGAAATGTACTGAAGCCTTTGAAATACATTAAAAATAAAAGAGGGATCCATGGATGGGTAGAAAAAGGGATAGTTGGATAAGTATGTGATAAAGGAAGTACTGCAGAATCCAGGTGAAAAGCATGTAGTGCTCACTGAAAAATTCTGTATGTTGGAAGAAATACAGCAGCTAATATGACTGAGATCATATTTTAGGTTGGACTGCCAAAGTTAAGGATCCTGGTCACCATCCATGAAAATCTGGTTGATCAAGGGAGGAAGCAAAAGAGGTCAGTATATAAAGTGAGGGGTGAGGAATATATTAAAGCCAAAGACCAGAAATGCATGAAGTCTGAAGTGTGCCAGAAAATAAAGCCCAGGGCAGCAAGGAAGAAAATAATCACTTTCAAGCCCTCTGAGGTTGCTTTTGCTTTCTTCCTAACTTCTGCAAATCTACGAAACTGTCTTGTAGGCCTGGTACCCAGCATTATCTAGCACACCAGCTTTTCCAAGACACATAAGGACACAGCTGGAGGATTTAAAGTCATTGATGAGGGGCAAAAAGAGGAAGAAACGGAAATGAATTAAAAATTCCACTGGGAGAAGGTATGACTCACCCACTTCTTGATGGGTAACCACCCTTTGAAATTGCATCTTTTAAAAACAGCCAAAAAGCATTAAAGATTGAATGTAAAACTGCTACTGGGCAGGACTGATTAAAAAGGAATAAAACTATTTTAAAAGGTTATTCTGAGTTATTTGGCAATATTTGCATTCCAGTGAATGGGTGACTCAGATCTTACTGCCGGTCCTTTTCATCTCCAAGCTATGATTTTTAGAGGACAACAGTCACCAGAAGTTGTTGCTCTCTGGAGACAACTGGAGTTTTAGTCTAGCTGATAGAAATGAGTGATTATCACTTTGCTTGATTTAATGCACCTTGACAGAAACCACACCTGCTTTGTCCTTGAACTCTTTTACTCAGTTTTCCAATTTTTCTATTTGCAAGGATAGATCATACTTTTTGCTACTAACTTGCTGTAAATAGAAACCAGGTTCACTCTGGGGGGGCTTTTCCTTACCTTAACTTTTGATCTTTTAAGTAAAAGCAAAATTTTGATCAGGCTTAAACATGGCTTAAACTTTGATCAGGTTAGACACTGAGTAACAAAGGAGGGTAACATGAGGTAACTGCAATTTGAATGAAGACTTTTAACCTTAAACATTATTACGGACTCATCTGTCACGATGTAATTTTTAACTTAATTTGAAATTAAGCTTTTAAATTAAAACCTCTGCTGTGCTAATTAAAATCAGTATTGCATATTTGTACTCAGCAATAATAAACTAATAGCAACGAACATTAAAATAAACATGAAGCTCATTACTTAACGTCTGGGAAAGTTCAGCCACACTGGGTAACCCAGCCAGTCTTCACAAATACCCTTAGTGCAAGAGAACATAGAAAACAGAGAGGTAAAGAGCTCATCCAAAAATTTTTGAAGAAAACACATTATGTTCAAAACACATCATCTCTGGGCTGCTCTTTATTTCACAAAATGTTAACATTTGAGAATCGTCTTCTAGGTCTCTAGTTCTATAGCACAATCCAGACTGCTATTTCTTTAAACTATATAACATTTTCTGAAAAACTAAATGCCATCTTTAAGTATGGTAGCAAAAATGTAGTAGTAGCAAAAAATTTACCTCAAACAAAATAAGATACCACAAATCAGCTTTTTCCAGATTATCTCATAAAAGTATAGAGACCAAGAGAAAGAACAAAACATGTCAAATGTAGGTTGCCATGATTCGGTGTAACATTCATGGATGGTTTTATGGCTCCCAGATTGTACTTTTATTACTTCCCAAGAGCTGTTCATGAGATTTGTTGCAATGAAGACTCAAATCATATATAAATTTTCATCTGGAAGTAGAGTGTTTGTTGCCCTCTTGAGGCAAATTCAAGAACAGAAATAAAACAACGCTGGCTTGGCCTAGTCCATTATAGAAAGAGGCTTCCTTCTCCAAAGGGCTTTTTCTACAAACCTATCATGCTCTGAAACTGGAGAGTTTTAATATAAACTCTATTTTCACACCAATAACAGACAACTTATAAAAGGCACTAGAACATTTCTGCAAAAATAAAGCTAAAACTTCATACTAAGAATAAAGCAAAATTTTAAAGTTTCAACTGATAAAAATGTCAAACTAGCTGCATCCTAAAAATTAATTATACAGATCTTCAATCAACTTAGCTTATATGGCCCAGGGGACTCCAACTATACACTGCGAAAAGTTTTGTGACAAACTTTTATGAAGGTTGGGAGGGTGGGGCAAGTCCAAGACAGTCTACTCCGTTATACTTAGCAAATAAGGTCTTCAACACGAGAAGAGCTGCACTGAGAAAAGAGTGTGTAATATCTAAGTGTGGGTAGAAAAATTCAATGGTCTTGACAGATTATCCTGTTACAGAATTCTCAGATTTAAATGAATTTTAGTAATTCTGAAGTACAGTTGCCATTTCAATGTCATGGGGCTTTGAACAAATTAATGTTGTTTCCTCTTAAATTACATTTTATTTTAAGCTATCACCTGATTTTCAGCATTAAGAAGAATGGGTTGGACTACATTATTCCTCTAAAGTTTCAAAGATTTCAGTGTTTTACTAAGCATGACTTATATTCATGAATGATCAAGATTTCAAATAAGCAGTAAAAATATGGTCATCATCTCATCTTCCTACTAAAGGTCCTATAGGAGGAAGAGATCACACTAGCCAGCTGTTATTAAAAGTCTAGATTCATGGACATAGAATTAACCCATCACATTCTCTAGAACCAATCAAACAAAGTAGGTTCCTCACACACTCTCCCAGTTGCTGAACTCTATACAGATGTCTCAAGATACCCTTGATAGCTAAGGGGACAGGGAAAGTAGAAAGAAGACAAAAAGTGTCCCTAATCTAAGAGGTTGCCCTACCTGTTGTTAGCTGTCAGTATTTCACCTACAGACTGATCATTCATTCAAAATGTATTCACACATATACTTATGGCTACTATGTGCCAAGAACCATTTTATTTATAATACCTTAGGTTCATTCGAACTTTGGCTGCACTTACGACTCTACAAAAAATTCTCTAAGAGGGGCACTATTTGAACAACTTTGTCCTTACCTATGTGACCCTCCCTCCGCAATATAAAAGAGAAACCAGAAAAAAGCCTGAACACAGGAAGAGGAGTATTAAAAAAAACTCCAGAGAGATCCTATTTCTTCCAATATTTTGAAGTTCTAATGATGTACACACATGTGTGCTCATATACACATAGACACACAAACTTTCATACATTTTTTGTATCTAGCACAGTTTCTTGCATTAGAGCAAAGCTCAGGCTCTGAAAGCAAAGCTGACTGGTTTCACAGCCTCACTTGGCCACCAACTACCTGTGTAATTTTGACAAGTTGCTTAATCTCTGTACCTTAGTTTCCTTATCTGTAAAACAGGGGTAGTTTACATACTTAACTCAGGATGCCTGGGTGGCTCAGTTGGTTAAGTGCCTGCCTTTAACTCACGTCATGATCCATGGGTCCTGGCATCTGGCTCCCTGAGCAGGGAGCCTGCTTCTCTCACTCCCTCTGCCCCACCCCCTGCTTGTGCTCTCTCGTGCTCTCTTTCTCTCAAATAGGTAAATAAAATCTTTAAAAACAAATAAATACTTAATTCAAAGGTTTACTGTAAGTTTTAAAAAAATGAATACTTACCACAATGCCCAGCACATGATATACAAACATGAATGTCCTCCTTTATCCCCATCTGCCATGTCTCTTCCTCCTCAGCTCTAATGCCCGTAATAACCATCATCACTCTAATATCTCTTCCATGCACTTACATTTTCTAAGCATTTACACATATGTCCCTGCATTTACATTTATGTGCAGGTACACAAAACTGACGGGATCCATACTGTAAGAACTGGCTCTAAAAATTGCTTTTTCACATAGTATATATACCTCAGAGACTGATAACTTTATCATATTAGGTGATCTTATCTGTCTGCATGGCTACAAAGGCCATGTATAGGTTGATAACCCCCAATTTTGCACTGCCAGCCCAGATGTCTCTTGTACAATCTACCCAAATCTCCACTTGAATGTGCCTTAGATATTTCAAATTTAACATATCCAAAGTAAAATTATTGGTTTTCTCCTATATACCTGCTCTTCTCTGTCTTTTTCATCTCAGCATATGGCCCCACCCATCAACCATTTCCTATAACCAAAAGTTGGGTATCGTGCTTGATTCTTTCCTCTTTCTTACCCCCAACCCAACCCAAAGTCCTGTCATTTGCAGCAATAAAACAGAGTTCTAATCCATCCTCTCTTCTCCATCATCACTGCCACCACCCTCAAGTGAGCTATGATGGACATAATAGTCTTCTATCTGGCTTCTCACTTTTACTCTTGTAATCCTCCAACCCATTACCCAGACAACAGACAGAATGACCTCATCAACCTGAATGTGTCACTCTCCTGCTTAAAACCATCTACTTTCTACTGCATTTCAAATAAAATTTTGGCTCCTCAAAAGCATTATATTTTCTGGCCCATACGTATTTAACTTTGCAAGCTCACCTCATAATTATTCTCTCCTTTGTTCACTGGAGTCTAGTCACAGTGGCCTCCTCTCTGTTCCTAGAAGACCCCAAGATCTTCCCCATTTCAGTGATTTTTGTCTTGTTTTTTCTGCTCTTGGCCTAATTATTCCTTATACATTGGGTCTCAGCTTAAATACTACCATGTTGTCCAGAGAATAATCTTGTTCTTTATCATAGTAGTCTATTTCTACTATAGTATTCCTATTTATTTGTTGAACTAGTAGAAATAAGCACCTCAAGAGTGAAGACAACATCCTTATTCCTAGTGCTGAACGCAGCACACAACACCTAGTGGGCCCTCCATAAATACTGAGTAAATAAGAGGGAATAGCATACAGTAATTAACTAGGTTTTCCTGAAACTTCTGAAAATAAAACCTACTTTCAAACCTACTTTTTAAATAACTATATATAAAACTTCTTCTTCCTGCTTAAAAACTGAGATATGAGATATCAAAAGAATGTATAATTCTCTTTTGCTTTATCAACTACAATGAATAAGTCATCTCATTCATGAATAGAAATTATTTAGTAGTTAATAATAAATTATTAAATAATAATCACTTGTTTCATTGATTTCATGGCAGCCAGATGTTTTACATAAAGTGTACCCTCAGTGCTCTTTTTGAGTGGTTTAAAGACTCAACTAGTTTAGTTTTAGTTTAGTGGTTTAGACCAGCCTATGGTTGAAAAACCTTCAGTGATTTTATGAATCGTTCTTTCTCAGAGGATACTAATGTCAGTGAACCATATGCACTTATTTAAAAAAATAATTTTTTCAATGAAAACAGTCCTTTACCACAAACAGACATAACTATGAGAACTAGGAATGCGTAAGGTGATGGATGCTAATTAAGCTGACTGTGGTGGCCATCTCACAATATATGTAAGTCTTTATTCTGTACACCATAAATTTTACAATGCTGTACATCAATTATATCTCAATAAACTAGAAAAATGTATTTTAATTATAACCCATCAAAAATATGCAAATAAAATGAACAAAATCTACCACCGCCCCCGCCTCCCTGCCCCACCAAAAAAGAACTAGGAACATAGATGTAGAGCAGAAGGAATTCTCAAAGGCTGCGGCTAGGAGGATAAGCTGATAACCATTCTGAAGAATATGGTAAAATAAGGATTTCTTACTTGACTGCCTCGTAAATATTGTTGGAGGTATGTCCTGATAAGGCATCATGTAAATTTCGAATAAAATAATCTCTGTATTCTTCTGGAAGGGCCATAAATGTTCCACCCATCACAATAAACTCCACTTTATCCACACTGTGACCAAGTTGTTTTAACTGAAATACATATAAATTCATCAGCATTAGACATAGTCAACTACCCTAAGGAGGCACTGCGAATTTCTAATTTTATTTTGGAGCATTTTCATCAGTATAGTTTAAAAATGAAAAGCAATTGAACATATTTAGCAAATTCTGTGGATTAAAAAAATAGACTCCAGAGTCTGAAAGGAAAAAAAATTCTAGCTCATGGAGGGAAAGGGAGAATTATAAAGAATCAGAAAGAAGCATAACATCAATACATATGTGGGAATTTAAAAACATGGAGAATATAAACTAGAAAGCAGGAAAGGCAAATATAATAATACAATACAATATGCAATATAATAAATATTTATTTCAGAACTTGCGGTAAGCTTTGGGGACAAAAAAGATGACTATATGCAACATAATCAAAACTTGATGCCAATGGAAGAAAAAGAACACTACATTACAAAGAAAAATTAAGAAGGCAAATTTAAATCAAAACTTAGAAGTTTTAAATCAGTTGTGAAGATTAGGAGCACAGGTAGCACTGCTCTCTGGAGGAAAAAAGGAAAATAAAAGTCTGATAAAATATGAAATAGTATCTCTCTCTAGGGGAGAGAATAAAACAGATTTTTCATTTTGTCAGCCATAACAAGCCAAGATTCTAAATTTTAAAAAACGGGTATTTAAATTTCTTAGTTTCCTCAAAAAATTAAAAATAGAAAATCAGTATGAGCAATTCCACTACTAGGTAGGTACCCAAAGAAAAACAAAAACACAAATTCGGAAAGATATATGCACTCCTCTATTTACTACAGCATTTTTACAATAGCCAAGATGAAAGCAATCCAAGTGTCCACTGATAGACAAAGGGATGAAGATGTGGTATATATAAATACAATGGAATATAAATCAGCCATAAAAAAGAATGAGCTCTTGTCATTTACAAAAACATGGAGGGAACTAGAGGGTATTGTGCTAAGTCAGATAGAGGAAAAACAAATGCCATATGATTTCATTTATATGTGAAATCTGAAAAACAACGGATAAACAAAAAGCAGAAAGAGCCATAAATGCAGAGAACACACTAACGGTTGCCAGAGAGTAAGTGGTGAAGGGATGGAAAAAATGGCTGAAAGGCAGTAGGAGATAACTGGCTTCCAGTTACAGAATGAATGAGTCACGGGGATAAAAAGTACAGCATAGAAAATATAGTCAATGATATCGTAACAGCACTGTAGGGTGAGCATAACAAATAGACATGTTGAACCACTAGGCTGGATGCCTGAAACTAATGTAATATTGTGTGCCAACTACACTTCAATTAAAAAAAATTTCTTGCCATATTTTAGGTTTGAGAGAAACTGGGTCAAGGGGACTACCAAATTATGAACTCAAATTAATGCACTGTGTAAAGGATGTCTACACTTAATATGGACAAAAAGGCACCTTTTAAAATGTTTGTTTCTCAGAATGGCAGATAACAATTTATGCATATGTATATCTTTATGTATGTTAATATTCATATATACATACACATGCACACACAAATATGTATTTGATAAAATGTGTATGTAAGTGTGTACACACACACACACACACACACACATAAAGCAAGCTTTCTATCTGGGAATACACAACAAAATCATTCTGGTAGCTTTTTCAAAATATCTTGCCAGAACCGTAAACGTATAAATTGAACTCTAAAGGTGAAATGCTGGCATATGTTTTGGAAAAGATACTCAGGTGATTCAAGTGCATTTACAGTTAAGAAAAGAATCATTGCTTACAGTAGTTTCTTTTCCTTTTTTTTTTAATTTTATTTTTTTCCAGTGTTCCAAAATTCATTGTTTATGTTCTACAGTAGTTTCCAAATCTTTTAAAACCCATTCCCTTTCCAGTAAACATAAAAATTTCATATGCTATTGAAACATTTTAAATGAATTAAATGCCACAGTTAAAAAAGAAACTGAAGCAACGGTCAGCTTAGAAGATGCTTTTCTAAACTATGTAGGTTCCACCCAGGCAGGGGTCCTTTCCTACAGCTGACAATCGTGATGAACATGTGCTTGGGTGACAGTGAAGTGAAAAATCTGAACTGGCTGGCATTCACTAATACTAGTTAAACAAACACAGAAATGACTTAAGGACATGAATGTATTACTTTCCATTGGAGATTTCGTAGTTGCCCTATCAGATATCACTGTAAAAATTAATGGTCACACTTTTTTAAGTTGGATAAGTTCAAAATAGAATTATAAAAGAGAAAAACTATATTAACATTTGGATTTCCCAAACAGAGCAAGGCTGTTGACATAGGACTTGTTTTTAATTGGTTATATTGGAGTATAATTTACATAAAATAAAATCAATTATTTTTAAGTGTACAACCAGATGAGTTTGGTTACGTGTTTAGAGAACTTGTTTAGGGTTGTGTAATTACCACCACAGTCAATTTCACAACTCTCAGAAGTTCCTCATACCCTTTTGCAGTCAATTCTCTATTCCCACCCTGGCCAACCAGGCATGGTACTTTTTATGTGGCATATGGAAGCAAATATTCAATCCATCCACCTACTATCTAAGGACTTCCACATATCTACATCTGTAAATTTCGTCTGGTAAATGAGTTTGTACAATTTGAAAGAAACTTAGAGAATATAAAACCTTAAAGCAATAATAGAGTCACGAAAGGAAGTAGCGTTTCTGACCTTGCTGGGTATTGCAAACGAGTCTCCCTCCTTCAGATGGATATTTAAACTTACCAAGGGGAAAGACACTCTTTTAGTTATTTCAGGTTCAACTCAAATCAAACAATAATACCTTCAGTGTACAAAAACTGAATTTAAAAATGCTTTTTAAAAACTTACCTGTTCTATTCGGTGTCTTGTCTGTAGATAAGGGTCATATCTAGCGCGGATAGCTCGCATGGAGGTTGGCTAAGAAAAAAAGAGAAAAATCTCCTGCTGGGCCCACATTCAATAAAAATAATAAGTAGTTTCAAAAGGACTGTATTAAAAATAAACTTCTTTTGTGCTCCTTCCTTTTTCAGTCTTGTTAGGGATCAAACTAATGTTCTGAATAGCATCTGGCTAGCTCCTACCCAACTGTCTTAAGTATCTGACCAGCAGGGCATCTCCTTGAATCATATTTATCTTTGTGTAAACACTTATGAAACCTCCAGGGTCACTTTCTGCTAGAGCAGAAAGGGGTGGCTAGGGGACAGAAATGAGAGGGAGCTTTTTTACTGAATATTCCTTTTGTATTTTTAACAATTTGAACAATGGAAAACAAGTAAAAAGTGAAATCCCATATATAAGAAAACGTCCAGTGGTTTGCTGGCTGCTGACCTCTTCTGCAGAGGCTCACTGCTTCAAAAGCCTGCTTGCTGTTCTCCTGCTTGCACCCTGTCCTTACTCTAATCCTTACCCACACAGCATCAAATGATCTTTTTAAAACCCTACACTGGAACAGACCATCCCTCTGCCTTCAACCATAATGGCTTCTCATGACACCTGTAATAAAATCCAAACTCTCCGAGCAGCTTACAAACTCCCTATGTCATCTGTCTTTCCAATCTCATTCTTCCCCTTACCCATAAGTCCTGGTATACCCCACTGTCATTCCTGCTACAGCTCCTTGTTCTAGATATCCTCCCCGCTGGGAACCTCTCCTGATATTCCTGCATGGCTCCTTCATGTCATTCAGGAATTCAGTCCAAATATCATCTCCTAGACAGTCACTTGCCAGCCACCAAGGCTAAAGTACCTACTCAGCTTCTACAAATCTAACTCTATTTTACTTCTTGGCTTAGCATTTACTAGTACCTGATATTTTCTTCTTTCTTCTCTATCTCCATTAGAACGTAAATTCTGTAAGATCACGGACCTTGTCCATTTTTCACTGCTGTAGAGGCAGTATAATGTGGTGGTAAGGAACAAAGAATTCAAAACCTGGCTCTGTCACACTTAGCAGTGTGTCTCTGGGCCTGATGTTTAGGACTTCTAAGCCTATTTCCTTATTCATAAAACCAGGATAATAACAGTATCTACCTTTAAGATGCTGCTATATGGTTTAAAGTTGTAAAGCACTTGGAATAGTTGACATATATAACAAATGCTTATGTAAGTATTTTTCTAGTGACTAGAGCAGTATATGTAGATAGTCAGCAAATATTTGATGAATGAACAACTTCTATCTTCAGGAGAAAAATATAAAATTAAAAAATTTAAGAAAGCCAGTACTTCTACAAGCACACTATAGGTCAAAGTACAATGTTACACTTCCTCAGGATGACTTCACATCACTTTACCTCATATCCAGTATAA
This sequence comes from Mustela lutreola, assembly GCF_030435805.1. Lineage (NCBI taxonomy): Eukaryota > Metazoa > Chordata > Mammalia > Carnivora > Mustelidae > Mustela > Mustela lutreola. The sequence goes on along the minus strand of NC_081290.1, from coordinate 151,266,249 downwards.
GACTGGGTTGAATATTCAAAATCTGAATCTGGTCCACCAGGGCAGTATCTGCCAATACAACCAAAGAAGGATGTCAGATACAAAACTCAGTCCAACAGTCTAGATCAAGTATCTGCAGTCTCCATAAAATCCCGAGAGCAAACAAGCTTCATTTTCCAATCCTAATAGAAGGGTCTATCTTTGCAGTATCTACAACTAATTTATTTTCTATGAACAAGTAAACACAGGAAACATATAAGGAACATTATATGTCTACATTATTGTAGTCGTTTTCAGAATGTTGCAGTCACTGCTATTTTAGAAGTTTAAGCTTTTAGGGACAAGTAAGAGGATTTAAGTTTTCCTAGGTTTGGAATGATACAGTGCTCTCGGTAACTACACTTAGGAAAACCTTTCTCTCATTTAATCTTCCTACCTAGAATCATGCATATTCTTCTGCCTATTTTTCCAATTATCTAAAATTAAATGTTTAAAGGTTATTTATAGTTTATATATAGTTTATATATTTATAGTTTATTATAACTTTGTAATGATACTTTTCTGATCCAAAGTCATTTTAAATTTCTGACATTTAGAATTTAGGCAGCTCATATTTCCATGTTTCATTTATGAAGTTGACAGACTGTCACTCTTGAGTTCTATAACTTAAGTATTTTTTTTGTTTACTGCAACAGATTAAAATCTTTATATGTTTCATTTTTAAAGCAGTGAAACATCCTATCAATGGCTGTTTGTTTCAAAGAACTAACTTATGAATCTATTGAACCAAAGTTTTAAATATTAACCAGCATATACTGATTAAGATTCTAGGGGGTTAACTAATTCATTTAAAGTACACATGCACACAACTTATGAAAAGCATCCACACTTACACACATATATTTCCTGTAAAACTGATGTGTGGGCATCTGTGGGGTTTGCACATCACAGCCACAACAGCAATCTACAAAAAAAAATTAATAAAAAAGTTATCATGGAATAATGAATATAAAATCCTGGAGAGTGATTATCTCACAGAAGGAGGGAAATGAATGCAATCAGGAAATGGTACATAAGGAAAGATACAAAAAAAGAAAATGGCTCAAAAGGGGCTTCAGTGTATCTGTAATGCTGTATTTCTTAAGCTGAGCAGTAGGTGTAAGGGTGACCTCTTTTGAGTGTTTTAAATCTCTAAAATACACAAATGCACTTATATACTAGCTTGGATTATATTTTACCTATAAATTAAGTGAAATGTAAGGAATTAATACTTTTCAAAGTCAAAGTGATTCCATTCTCTCACTCTCTTTATTTTACTAAAATAGCCTACAAGAAAAAATTACTTTGTGCATTAAAGATATAAAATTGTATCTAAGCCTAATCTTTGTAACTCAACCTCCTCATGGAAATATTGGACCTCAATATTTAGAGCACAGTATTAAGCTAGGAGCTATACTTCAGAGTGTGTGCAAAATATTCTCAGAGGGGTCTGTCAGAGCCTTCCTGATCTGAGGACAGTATGTGCCTCAGAAAGGAGGTGATGACAGAGATAGAAGTATGGTTACATACGTGGGGAATTGGCCAAATAAGGGTATAGACTAAGGTGAATGCAAGCCAGGTTTCTTAGTATTGGAGAAGGAAGTTATAAATATGAAAAGGGAGAGAACTTGGATGTGATAGAAGGTATTGCTGTGAACTCACAGTTTTCAATAAGTATACTCATATACAAATAAATATAAATGTTAAATGTGTTAGTATATGTGTATCCACATACATATGTATGTATACATACATATTTCCTAGCTTGGCTCACGGACATGGGCTAGGAGCAGCAACACCCTAATATCAACGAGTGTATTAGCACTCAGATCTTGGTTTCTAAATACCTTTCTCCACTGAAAAAAAAAACCAGCGGTCTGTGGAGAAACAGCTGATTCCAGACATGGAGCAAAGAAAGGACAAAATGAACCTGGAACATTTTATTAGAACAGAAAGCTAGAAACTGCTCGAAAAATGATGGGGACATTTTAGAAAGACACAGAAACCAGCCTAAAGGCTCTCACTGGTCAAATCAGGAATCATCTGTAGTCAAAATAAATAATGATAGTAACAGATTATAACCATCAAACTGGAAATCATTAAACCATTCATACAAATAAATGAATGAGTAAACTGAAAATGTGATAAGGAATTCAAAGTACTTCACCGCACAAAGCTTTTTTTTTAAGATTTTATTTATTTGACAGAGAGAGAGAGAGATCACAAGTAGACAGAGAGGCAGGCAGAGAGAGATGGGGAAGCAGGCTCCCCGCTGAGCAGAGAGCCCGAGGCGGGGCTCGATCCCAAGATCCTGGGATCATGACCTGAGCCGAAGGCAGAGGCTTTAACCCACTGAGCCACCTAGGTGCCCCCTGCACAAAGCTTCTTAATTACAAAATGGAAAAGATTAACTTTACAGAGGAGAAGCCTAGGAGATGCTAACTTGCTCAAAGTGGACAATATTGGAAAGAAGAATAAAGACGAAGGTATCATGCTCCCTGATTTCAAATTGTACTACACAATATGATACTGGCATAAAAACAGACAAATAGATCAACAGAACAGAAAGTCCAGAAATAAACCCCTCATATATGATCAGTTAATTTACAACAAAGGAACCAAGAATATACAAGTGGGGGAAAGGACAGTCTTCTCAATAAATGGTGCTGGGAAAACAGTATACCCACATGCAAAACGACAACACTAGACCACTATCTTATATAATACGCAAAAAATTAACTCAAGATAGATTAAAGACTTGAATGCTAAGACCCGAAACCATAAAAACTCCTAGAAAAAAAACACAGGCGGAAGTTCCCTGACATTGGTCTGGGTGCTGAAGTTTTGGAACTGACTCCAAAAGCAAAAATAAGTAAGTGGTACTACATCAGACTACAAAGGTTCTGCATAGCCAAGTAAACCATCAACAAAAGGAAAAAGCAACCTACTGACTGGGAGAAAATATTTGTAAATCATATATTCAATAAGGGTTTAATATCCAAAATACACTACAAACTCAGCTCAATAGCAAAACTACATATGATTAAATAATGAGCAGAGGACTTGAACATTTTCCCAAAGACATACAGATGACCAGCAGATACATGAAAAGATGTTCAATATCAATAATTATCAGGGAAATGCACATTAAAACCATGAGATATTACCTGTTAGAATAGCAAACTGAAACGAAATACTACCACCCACCTATCCGAATGGCCAAAACCCAGAACATGGACAATACCAAATGCTAGCAAGCATGCTGAGCAACAGGAATTCTCACTTTTGGTGAGAATACAAAATGGCACAGCCACTTGGATGACAGTTTGGCAATTTCACAAAGGTTTAGTTTTATGGATTATGATATAATCCAGCAACCATGCTCCTAGGTATTCACCCAAATGAGTTGAAAACTTAGATGTACACAAAACCCTTCAAACAATGTGTATAGCAGTCCTGTTCATAATTGCCAAAAACTGGAAGCAACCCAGATGCCCTTCAATAGGTGAAGGGATAAACTGTGGTACATTCAGACAATGGAATATTATTCAGTTCTAAAAACAAATGAGCTGCACCAAGCCACTAAAAAGACGTGGCGAACCTTAAACGCATATTGCTAAGTGAAAGAAGCCAATCTGAAAAGGCTACCTACTGTTTGATTCCAACTACATCTTTCTGAAAAAGGTAAAACTACAGAGACAGTAAATAGATCAGTTTGCCAGAAGTTTGGAGCAAAAGAAAGGATGAATAGAGGAGTTTTAGGGAAGGGAAACTAATCCTCATGATCTTGAAATGGTGGACACATGACATTATGCATTGGTAAAACCCACAATACAGGGGCGCCTGGGTGGCTCAGTGGGTTAAAGCCTCTGCCTTCGGCTCAGGTCATGATCCCAGGCTTCTGGGATTGAGCCCTGCATCAGGCTCTCTGCTCCGCGGGGAGCCTGCTTCCCCCTCTCTCTTTGCCTGCCTCTCTGCCTACTTGTAATCTCTGTCTGTCAAATAAATAAATAAAATCTTTAAAAAAACACACACACAAAAAAACCCCACAATACACACTACTGTGAGTGACCCCAATATAAACTATAAGCTTCACTTAATAATAATGTAGCAATATTGGTTCATCAATTTTAACAAATGTGCAAACCAATGCCAAGGGCAACCTGGGCAGGAAGGAAAGGAAGTATAGGGGAACCCTGCATACTTTCTGCTAAATTTTTAGGTAAACCTAAAACTGCTCTGTTAAAAACAGGAAAAAAAAAAAAAACACACATAACAACAAAGCAGGGTAACATCAGGAATAAAAGCACGAAGATGGGGTGCCTGGCTGACTCGGTGGATTATAAACGTCTGCCTTTGGCTCAGATTGATCCCAAGGTCCTGGAATTGAGTCCTTCAACAGGGAGCCTGCTTTTCCTAATGCCTCTGTTTCTCTCTGTCTCTCATGAATACATAATCAAAATCTTTAAAAAAAAAAAAAAAAAGGCATGAAGATCAGGATGCATAGCAGATAGGGAATAACAATCACCTGTGTATGTACTTCTGGTATTTTTGTATTTTTAATTTTTCTTTTTTTTTTTTTTTTAAAGATTTTTATTTATTTGACAGAGATCACAATTGGCAGAGAAGCAGGCAGAGAGAGAGGAAGGGAAGCAGGCTCCCCGCTGAGCAGAAAGCCCAACATGGGGCTCGATCCCAGGACCTTGAGACCATGACCCGAGCCGAAGGCAGAGGCTTTCACCCACTGAGCCACCCAGGCGCCCCTGTATTTTTAATTTTTTGAAAGTTTTTATTTTGATTCCAGTTAGTTAACATTCAGCATTGTATTACATGTTTCAGGTGTACAGCACAGTGATTCAACAATTCCATATATCACCTGGTGCTCATCACAACAAATGCATTCCTTAATCTGATTACCTATTTAACCCATCCCACTAAACCCCTCTCCTCTGGTAACCCTCAGTTTGTACTATATACTTCATGGCAGTTTCCTAATTTCTCTTTCTTTTTTTCCCTTTGCTCATTTATTTTGTTTCTCAAATTCCACACGAGAAGAATCATATAGTATTTGTCTTCTTCTGACTGCCTCATTTCACTTAGCATATCTCTAACTCCATATATCTATGTCATTGCAAATGGCAAGATTTCCTTCTTTTTAATGACTGAATAATATTCCATCATATGTCTGTATCTATATATCTCACAACTCCTTTATCCATCCATGAATTGATGGATAATTCATCAATATTATCCATAATTTGGCTATTGCTTCCATAATTTGGCTATTATAAATAATTCCACAATAAATATAGGGGTGCATGTTCCCCTCTGAGTAACCGTTTTTGTATTCTTTGGGTAAATACCTGGTAGTGTGATTACTGGTTTGTAGCGTCGTTCTACTTTTAAATTTTTGAGGAACCTCCATACTATTTTCCAGTGGCTACACCAGTTTGCATTCCCACCAGCAGTACAAGAGGGTTCCTTTTTCTCCACATCCTTGTCAACACCTGCTATAACTTGTGCTGCCGCTTTTAGCCATTCTGACAAATGTGAGGAGATAAATCATTGTGGTTTTTTTTTTTTTTAAGATTTTTATTTATTTATTTGACAGAGAAAGATCACAAGTAGGCAGAGAGGCAGGCAGAGAGAGGAGGAAGCAGGCTCCCTGCTGAGCAGAGAGCCCGATGCGGGACTCGATCCCAGGACCCTGAGATCATGACCTGAGCCGAAGGCAGCGGCTTAACCCACTGAGCCACCCAGGCGCCCCATCATTGTGGTTTTAATTTGCCTATCTCTGATGGTAAGTCATTATGAGCACCTTTTCATGTCTTTCGGCCATCTAGATATCTTCCTTGAAGAAATGTCTGCTTATGTTTTCTGCCCATTTTTTATCCATTTTCTGCCCATTTTTATTCCATTTTAATTGGGTGGACATTGAGTTGTATCAGTTCTTTATATCAGATATGTTGTTTGCAAATATCTTCTCCCACTCAGTAGCTTCTTGTTTCCTTTGATGTGCAGAAACTTTTTATTTTGATGTAGCCACAATATCCCCATAATAGAAGATATATCTAGAAAGAAGTTGCTATGGCTGATATCAAAGAAGTTATAGCCTGTGTTTTCTTCTGGGATTTTTATGGTTTCAAGTCTCACATTTAGGTCTTTAATCCATTTTGAATTTATTTTTGTGTATGGTGGAAAAAAGTGGTCCAGTTTTCTTTTGGCTGCCTGTTGCCGCCCAGTTTTCCAATACCTGGTTTGTTGAAGAGACGGTCTTTTCCCCGGTGGATATTCTTTCCTGCTTTGTCAAACATTAATTGACCATACAGCTGGACGTTTATTTCTGGGCTTTCCATTATGTTTCACTGATCTTTGTGTCTATTTTTGTGCCAGTATCATGCTGTTTCGATTACTACAGCTTTGTAATAGAACTTTAAGTCTGGAATGGTGATCCCTCCAGCTTTGCTCCCCACTCCCCAACCAAGGTTGTTTTGGCTATTTGGAGTCTTAGTGATTCCATATGAATTTTAGGATTGCTTGTTCCAGTCCTAAGAAAAATGCTATTGGCATTTTGATAGGGATTGAATTAAATGTGTAGATTTTAGATAGGATGGAGATTTTAACAATATTTGTTCTTCTAATCAATGAGCATGGGATGTCTTTACATTTTTTTGTGTCCTCTTTAATTTCTTGCTTTAGTGTTTTGCAGTTGCCAGAGTTCAGGTCTTTCACCCCTTTGGTTAGGTTTATTCTTAGGTATCTTACTATTTTTGGTGTCATTGTAGATGGGACTGGTTTCTTAATTTTATTTTCCTTAGATTTTATTTCTTTGAGAGAGAGAGAAAGAACAGGGACCGGGGGAGGGTATGGTAGGGACAGAGGGAGAAAAAAAATCTCAAGCAGATTCCATGCCGAGCATGGAGCCTGACATGGGGCTTGATCTCATGACCCTGCGATCATGACCTGAGCTATAATCAAGAGTCAGATGCTTAACTGACAGCCACCTAGGCACCCCTTAATTTTGCTCTCTGATGTTTCATTATTGGTGTATAAAAGTGCAATAGAGAGAGAGAGCACTTGGGTGGCTCAGTCGGTTAAGCGTCTGCCTTCGGCTCAGGTACTGATCCCAGGATCCTGGAGTCGAGCCGAGCCCTGGATCAGGCTCCCTGCTCAGCGGGAAGCCTGCTTCTCCCTCTCCCACCCTCCCTGCTTGTGTTCCCTATCGCACTGTGTCTCTCTCTGTCAAATAATAAATTAAATCTTTAAAAAAAAAAAATTGGGTAGAATTTGCCTGTGAAACCATCCAGTCCTGGGCTTTTGTTTGTTGAGAGTTTTTTTCTTAACTGATTCAATTTCTTCGTTGGTGATCAGTCTCTTGAGATTTTTCATTTCTTCCTGTTTCAGTTTTGGTAGTTTACATGTTTCTAGGAATTTATTTCTTGTACACTGTCTAATCTGTTGGCATATAGTTTTTCATAATATTTTCTTGTATTTCTATGATGTTGGTTATTTCTCCTGATTTGTGATTTTGAGTCCTTTCTCTTGTTTTCTTCTTGATAAGTCTGGTTAGAGGCTTATCAATTTTATTGATTTTTTTCAAAGAACCAGCTCCTGGTTTCATTGATCTGTTCTATTATTTGCTTAGTTTCTGTATCATTTATTTCTGCTCTAATCTTTATTATTTCCTTCCTTCTGCTACTTTTAGGTTTCATTTGTTCTTTTTCTAGCTCCTCTGGGTGTAAGAGTAGGTTGTTAATTTGAGATTTTTCTTGCTTCCCGAGGTAGGTCTGTATTGTTACTTCCCCGTTAGAACTGCTTTTGGTGCATCCCAAGGTTTTGGAATATTGTGTCTTCATTTTTATTTATCTCCATGTACTTTTAAATTTTTTATTTCCTGATTAATCCGTTCATTGTTCAGTAGCATGTTATTTAGCCTCCATGTATTTGTAGCCTTTCCAGATCTTTTCTTGTGGTTGACTTCTAGGTTCATAGTGTTATGGTCAGGAAAGATGCATGGTATGATATTCTTGAATTTGCTGAGGCTTTTTGGTGGCCTAATATGTGATCTTTTCTGGAAAATGTGTATTCTGCTATCTTAGGATAGAATGTTCTGAATATATCTGTTAAACCCATCTAGTCCAATGTGTCATTGAAAGCTACTATTTCCTTGTTTCTGGTTGGATGATATGCCCATCAATTTAAGGGGGCTGGAAAAGCCCTGTGTTATTATTGTTATTATTGCATTACTATGGTTTTTCATTTATGTTTGTTATCAACTGTTTAATGTATCTGGATGCTCCCATGTTGGGTGCATAAATATTTACAATTGTTTTATCTTCTGTTGGATTGTCCCCTTTATTATTATATAGTGTCCTTCTTTGTCTCGTATTACTGTCTTTGTTTTAAAGTCTATTTTTTTAAAGGATTTTATTTATTTATTTGACAGAGAGATCACAAGTAGGCAGAGAGGTAGGCAGAGAGAGAGGAGGGAGCAGGCTCCCTGCTGAGCAGAGAGCCCGACTTGGGACTCGATCCCAGGACCCTAAGATCATGACCTGAGCCGAAGGTAGAGGCTTAACCCACTGAGCTACCCAGGCGCCCTTAAAAAGTCTATTTTGTCCAATATAAGTATCACTACTCCGGATTTCTTTTGATACACATTTGCATGAGAGATATTCCTCCATCCCCTCACGTTCAGTCTGCAGGTGTCAGTTGGTCTAGAATGAGTTTCCTGTAAGCAGCATATAGGTGGGTCTTGTTTTTTAACTCATTTTGTCACCCTGCGTCTTTTGGAGAATTTAGTCCATTTATATTCAAAGTCATTATTGATAGATACGTATTTATTGCCACTTTATTCCTTGTTTTGTGGTTGTTTCTGATGTTTTTTCTGGTCCTTTCTTCTCTTTTTCTATTTCATGGTTTGCTAGTCTTCTTTAGTGATATATATGGATTCCTTTCTTTTTATTCTTGGCATACCTATTATTTTTTGATTTGTGGATACCATTAGGTTTGCATGCATATAGCCATCTATATTAAGTTGATGGCTGTTTGAGTTTGAACCCATTCTTTACTCCTCTCCTCCCTATGTTTTAGCTATATGGTGTTATATTTTATATCCTTTTATTTTGTGATTTTCTACATAACCAAATTTTTTACATAAATATTCACTTTTACGGCTTTTGTTGTTTTCTACCTTCATATTGTCACTTTTGATCTTCCTTTCCACTCCAAGAGTCCTCTTTTTTTTTTTTTTTGGTTAAGATTTTATTTATTTGAGAAAGACAGAGTAAGAGACAGTATGAGAAAGGGTCAGAGAAGCAGACTCCCCACTGATCAGGGAGCCCAAAGCAGGACTCGATCCACGGACTCCAGGATCATGACCTAAGTCGAAGGCAGTCTTAACCAACTGAGCCACCTGGGCACCCCTATCTGGGAAACTCTTTATCTCCTCTTTTATTTTGAATGATAGCCTTACTGGATAGAGTATTCTTGACTGAAGATTTTTTCCATTCAGCACTTTGGATATATCATGCCACTCTCTTCTGCCTTGCAAGTCTTCTGCAGAAAAATCCACTGATAGCCTTATGGGGGGTTTCCCCTTGTTTGAACTGTCTTCTTATCCTCTGCTGCTTTTAAGATATATATATATATATATTTAATCACTACTTTTTGCCATTTTAATTACATTACATCTTGGGGTGGATCTGCTTTTGTTGCTTTTATTGGATGTTCACATTGCTCCTGGATGTGGATATCTGTTTCCTTCCACAAATTAGATAAGTTTTTAGCTATGACTTCCTCAAATAAATTCTCCACCCCCCTTGATCTCTCTTCCTCTTCTGGGACACCTATAATATGAAGGTTATTATATTTGATGGAGCCACTGGGTTCCACTGAGTTCCCTAACTCTACTCCAATTTTTCATAATTCTTTTTTCTCTCTTTTGTTCAGCTTGATTATTTTCCATTACTTTATCTTATAGGTCATTAATTCAGTCCTCACATGTTACTTATATCTGCTTCACTTAGATCTCTGGCTGTAGCCTTATCTTTTTCCTTTCTTTCCTTTTCTGTCCTATTCTTTCTAAGTCTCTGTGCCTGTTTCTGTGTGTTAGGAAAGTCAGCTATATCTCCTGTTGAGGGTTATGGCCTTATGAAAAAGTCCTGTACTGCACTACTGTGTACTGTACCCAGCTCCGCAGGGCCTGGTGCTTCTGGGAATGTCACCAATGTGTGGTGCACATGCTTGCTGTTTTATCCTAGCTGATCTACCCTTTAGGCAAGTCATCTTCAAAGGCTCTCTTTGCCTTTTGTGAGTAGTGCTTGGCCCTGACCTGAATATAGTACATTTTAACTACGTGTGCTCTGGTCAGCTTGTGAATGAGACCTGTCACCACTGCTATCTGAACAGGGGCTCCACAAAACTTCTGAGTCAGGAGACACAGTATAAGCAGGACTTTGGATCTGTCTTCTGGGGAGGGGACTGGCCAAGTTGGGACTGAGGCAAGCATGACATAGAAAAGCAGTTCCATAGGAGAAAAGGCACTTGAAGTAAGGTTGGTATAAGCAAGTTAGGTAGCAAGTGTGGGCGCTACACTGATTCCCACGGTGGCCGTGTGCTCATATGAGGGATGCAGGAGGGAAATGGTGCCTGTTAGTTCCTTGTTCATGGAAGGGTCTCCCCTCGAACTCTACTTCTCTGGGATGTGTTCTTGAGATGAGCAAATAACCTCTGCACTGTGTGTTCCAGGTGCTCTTCAGATTACTGTTTATACACTGTATGTCATAGGTTGTTTGCCTAACTTATAAGAGCAGTGCAATGCCCTCTGGGCTCTATCGTAGCCAAGCCCACTGACCTTTAAAATTCCAGATTTTATGTCCGCTGGTAGCAAGAACTCCCCAAATTCAGCCCCTCTAACTTGCCAAGCCAATTGCTATGGGGATTCATTTTCCCTGTGTCTTCCTTGGTATGACAGTGTTAGTTTGTCTCTCACCCTTCTCTGCCACTGCGGCTCACTCTCAACCACAGTGGCATGATATCTTTCTCTCCCAAACTGTATCTCTACACTTACTACCTTCTTCAGCGTGGCCTCTTCTCTACCTTTAGTTGTGTAGTTTGTTCTGCAATTATTCAGGTCAATTTCTGGAGTATTTAGGATGATCTGATAGTTACCTAGTTATATTTGTGGGATGAGGTGAGCCTAGGTTCCTCCTACTCTGTCATCTTCTAACCTCTCCCTGTACTTCTGATATTTTTAATAATTCACTCTGTGACGCTATCAAAGATGGATTTGGTGCAGGTAAGAAAAAGCAGACTAGTTAGGAAAAGACCAAAATAATCTAAACAAGAAATAATGAAGGCCAAAATATTGCTACCATTGGTGGTAGGAATGAACAATGCATTTCACATCTTTTGGAAACTGAATGGACAGAGGCACCATGGACTAGGATGGAGACAAAAGATGCATGAGCAAGTTTGAGGTTAGTTTTGGTTATGTTATACTTGAGGATATACAGGCAGTCAAAAGAGAGATGTTTAACAGGCACTTCGATAAATGCCTGAAGCTTGAGGAGTGGTCAGAGCTGGAAGTCAGCATATAACAATACTTAGAAATGTCAATGGGTAATCACCAAAGAAGGCATGTATGGTACTAAGAACAGTGGACCCTGGATCACAGAAAACAACAATTTTTAGAAGCAAGCAGAACAAGAATAGACCTTAAAGAAAGGAAAGTAATCAGAGGTAGGAGTAAAAGAAGAGAGAGAATGGTGTCATGGAAGCCAGGCTTATTAGGTTGAAAGTTTGATAAGGTTTTGTCTTCCATAGTGGCAAGCTCATACATAATGCTGAAAAACGAAACATCAAGGCTTATCTACAGAGTGTGTTATCTGGGGATATGGAAGCAGACACCAAGAAATCAGCTAAGAGTTAAAAGTGCTTGCCCTGAGGGGAAAAATGGGAGGTAAGGGGTTTGAAAATATAGTTGACCTTTGAACAAGCAGGAGTTGAGGGATGACAACCACTCAACTCAGTTGAGTATCTACATATAACTTTTGACTACCCAGAAACTTTTTTAATTACTTTCATAGCTTACTGTTGATCAGAAGCTTTACTGGTAACAGAAACCATCAATTAATACATACTTTGCATGCTATAGGTATTATACACTGTATTCTTACAATAAAGTAAGCTACACAAAAAGGAAGTTTCAGGAAAATCATAAAGAGAATACATCTGTAGGGGCACCTGGGTGGCTCAGTGGGTTAAGCCTCTGCCTTCAGCTCAGGTCATGGTCTCAGGGTCCTGGGATAGAGCCCCACATTGGGCTCTCTGCTCAGCGGGGAGCCTACTTCCCCTCCTCTCTCTGCCTACTTGTGATCTCTCTCTCTGTCAAATAAATAAATAAAAACTTAAAAAAAAAAAAAAAAAAGAAAGAAAATACATCTGTAGTACTGTACCTATGGGAAAAAAATCTGCCTGTAAGTGGACCCATGCAGTTCAAACCCATGTTGTTCAACGGTATTAATTTCTCTTAAAGAAACCTTTACACTAGATACAAATAAATAAAAAAAAAACCCACTTAAGTACAGGGAGAAGAGACCAGGATTGGTGATACATTGTATATGAAAGTTTTAGGGTTTAATTAATCACAAACGCAATATGATCCAGGAGATAAGACTACCAAACAAGTCAACATAAACTGTTATTACCAAGTATAATACTCCTATCCAAATAACAGATTGAATTTCTATGATCATACCACACACACACAATTTAATTCTGGATATCATGTTTTAAGAGGGTCCAAATCCTATCTTTCACACTCATCTCTTTTATCCTAAAGCCCCTACCCTAATTCTAGCTCTTAACCTTACTCCTTGATCAAGCCAAGAGTATCCTAACTGGTCTTTTTGGCAGCAAGCTACTCCACATCTTGGATCCAAATTAATTTCCTGGAAGTCTATTTTGTTCTTATCACTCTCCTCAAATATCTTTAACAGGTTCCTATTACCCAGCTTCTTTACAGGACATTTAAGATCTTTTACAAGCTCATTCCCAAACTAACTCTTTACCCTAATGTTCTACTGCTTTCTCAAATCAATTATCAACCCCAGTCAATCTGAGATACTAACTGTTCCCTGCACACATCATACTCTTTTTTTTTTTTTTTTAAGATTTTATTATTTATTTATTTGACAGAGAGAGATGACAAGCAGGCAGAGAGGCAGGCAGAGAGAGAGGAGGAAGCAGGCTCCCCGCCGAGCAGAGAGCCTGTTGCGGGGCTCCATCCCAGGACTCTGGGATGGGATCATGATCCGAGCAGAAGGCAGAGGCTTTAACCTACTGAGCCACCCAGGCGCCCCACACATCATACTCTTATAACACCTCTTAGTGCCTTAGTTCCTTGTGCCTTTGGTCCCATTATTTTTCAAGCCTACTCTTCTCAGCTTATATGTCAAGTGAGTGCCATGCTTTCTCTTGGGCTTTCCCTAGTCTCTTTTACTTCAGGGACATCTTTGTCCTCTGGACTTCCATAATGCTTCCCACGATGTCAGTCACTTCACAAATACCATATACAGAATGCCTTTGTACTATTAATTACCTTTCAAAAGTACAAGGGGTGACTGGGTGGCTCAGTCTGTTGAGAGTCCTACTCGTGATTTCAGCTCAGGTCGTGACTGTGAGATTGGGCCCAGTATCGGGCTCTGCACGCAGCACAGAGTCTGCCCGATTCTCTCCTTCTCCCTCTACCTCTTCCCTTGCTCATGTGCTCTCTCTCCGTCTCTCTCAAACAAACAAAATCTTTTAAAAATAAAAGTACCTTTTATAAGTATCAATTGTATCGAAAGCCATGAGCTTAAAATGGCCAACAATATTTATCATATTGAGATAGTCACCATGTCTCAATTTATACCTTTATGGCCTTCAGAATATCATCTACTCCTTTAAGCATGAGTGTTTTTCCTCACCATGACCTCATAACATTCTGCACGTGTTTCTACTGCAGCACAAATCATAATACATGGATTTTATTAAACTGAATCTAGGATGTTACATGGAGGCAAGGATTTCTGGCAGAAGAGATACACAATCAATATTTCATGAACCAAACTACTCACCCCACTGGCAGTTCTGATGGGTTTTGCCTTTAATTTGGGGACTAAGACCTTTCGATACTGAGGTGGGACAGCAGCGATGATATCCACCAGGCGGGGCTGTGCTGAAAGGCCATATTTGGCAGCTGTCCTGGTTTTCACCCTGGAAGTAAAGCACCTAGCATTATCAAAATCATAATATTTCAAGGCATAAACTTGAAACTACCAAAAGAATGACCTACAGATGACATCATCAACTCCTGTCACCCTAGGCGATGACAACAGTGGCTTTAACATTTGTGAGTATCAGAAAATCAGGAAATCATATCAACGACTTCTTCTCTTAGCCTGGAGTACCAGAAAGAAAACAAGATGACTAAAGGGAAGGGTGGCAGGACAGTGACACAAGGTAGGCCTCATTCAACAAAGTGCTCTGGCTTTCAAGGGTTCCACCCTTTCCTCAACCTCAACACTACAGCATCTGGGATTAATTCTGATGTAAGGGACTGTTTATTACACTGCAGGATTTTTGGCAGCTTCATCAGCCTCTACCCACCAGCACCCTACTTTCCATTGTTAACAACTAAAAATGTCTCCTGACATTGTGAAACATCTCCTGGGTGGGTGGGAGGGTGGGTATCATGACTGGTTATGAGCCATGGTCTTAGACCAGACAAACAAACAAAAAATAATTTAAAGGAAAGGTGAGCAGAACTGAATAGTAAATAAAGTACATATATTCTTAGTGTTTTAAAATTTTTTCTAATATAAAGTAGTGTATACATAAAAAACAGAACATAAAACATATAAACATTCTTTAACATTTATGAAGCAAACACTTATGTTACTGCACTCCAAGGAACAGAATATGATCAGCACTTCAGAAGACTATACCCTTTCCCGATTATAACTTTATCCCTAATTCCTAGAAATAACCTTCAGCCCAGCCAATAATTCCTTGCTTTTCTCTATTATTTTATTGGTTTCTTGTTTCTTTGCTGCTAGCAAACCCTAATTTCTCATTTTAATCCATCTAAAAATATTGTGAAGTACTTGCATCATTTTCAAACGATGTTAATTTAGTACATGATTCATAAAAAGTACCTAAGTACTTGGTATGCCAAAAGGTATAAGGCATAGTTGTTTCACGCTCTATGTTTGTATGTTTGCATGTTTTCAGATGGGCATTCACAAAGCTAAATGTGCAAGTGAGTAAGTACCTAACTCCCACAGTTTTTGAGAGGACCAACTGAACTAATATAATAAACTACTAACAGTGATTGGGACATAGTAAGTGCCCAATGAATATTAGAAGCTCATAGCCTACTATGAGAGAATTTTGCCATAAATGAGAGACAGGGCAGAGTAGGGCAGAGCAGAAAGCTAAGTTCTTATTTAAATTTAAAATGTGAGAAAGAAAACAAGTAGTATTTATAATTTCAATAAAAATATCTACCACCTAAGAACAGGATCGCCTTCTTTGTTTTATAAATCAACTTACTTATTCAGATCGATGTCTTTCCCCTGTTCATGGGCTTCAATTAGTTGTTTAATAACGTCTCCTATAGTCAGCATCATCAGCTCAGCAGGGCTGAGATCTCCTAGAAAAATAATATTTAACAATATAAAAATTCATTTTACCCAGTAAAGTTTTTTGTATTTATTTTTTCCTCCCAAAATAATTCCAACCATCCCAGATGAACAGCTCAAATTTACAAAAAAACACCAAACTTCCACTGTTTACAGTTTGATGTATCTTTTGTAACTTTAATTAGAACAAACTTGCTTCACCTATACATGGGAAGAACTCACTTTAGAAGCACAAACATTGTAAGAACGATAAATACAGGGAAGAAGAGAGACAAACTTGCGGAGAAAGAACCTAATTGCACAAGAAAGCACCAAAGTGGTTAAAATAGCTTCCCTTTATCTCCAGAATTGTAATGACATTTAGATGCATTCTTTCACCTAACTCTCAGAATGCAGTACATAGAACAGGAATATTTGCTTTTCCATTAAAAATGCCACCAAGTGGCAAGGCTGAAACTCAAATCCAGGTATCCACAGAAGTAATATTACAAAGGAATGCAATGCTACCTTGTAATACAAAGGATGTTGGTTCTGTACTTGCTTAAGGATCTTAATGCACCTCTAAAATATAATCTATTCACCATCATGACCTTCTGGCAACTGAGGCTGACGAGACAAGCAGAAGCCGACATGTTCTTACATGACCCCATTCCAATTACAGTAGATTGGTTCAAGGATGGGCACCTACCCAAGTCAGGCCAAGCGGAGCTCTTTCTTCAAGACAAAAAAATGCCAGTTTCCCACCACTGATAAAAGCCATGAGACTATGGCTTGGGAACTGCCACCAAACATAATGCCGGCCTGTAGAGAAAGCTAGTGCGCAGAGACGATGGAATCATCAGAGAGAAGTATAGACGAGAAAGCTCTGGCAGTTATGGAGCCCCTTCATTTACTTTATCTCATTCGAAACCTCACAACACTGTAAAGTAGATGTTGTTAGCCCCTTTTACAGATGTTAAAAATTAAAGTAAGTTAAGATGCCATTGTAAATGGCATAGTTAAGACTCAAATCCAGGTTTTTCTCCACAACTTCCACCCTTTTATCACTAAACTAGGCTGCTTCTTACTTAATGAAACAAAGTTAACACATACAATGTTGAGAGAAAAAAAAGTCCATCTATAATCAGAGGCTAAATGCTTTCGAAACCATGTAATTCAGCCCTCCAGAGTTCCAAAAAGGCGCTTCAAGAACAATATAACAGAGATAGGATTGGTGGTGGTGCCAGAAGAGGAAAAGGGAGGAAAGGAAAGAAAAGGAGGGTCTCTTTCTTCATTAAACCAAAGCAGCTCAGCTTTTGCATCTTTAATATACTGAAGCGAGGAAAAGAGGATTCAGGTGATAAAAATAAAGATTTGAAAACCACAAATGTATAGCTCTTGAGTATATAAAAAATTAACTAGAGAAGCAAATTAGTAAGAAAAGGCTTCATGGAGGAAATGGCACAGGGGTCTTTAAAGAAAGGAAAGGAGGGGACAAGCAAAACAGAGGGGAATTCAGAAGGAACAATGTCAGGTGTAGGAATTACCTATCTTTGTGTGAAGAAGTGTCGCCTGACAAGAATATAGGCTTTCTGATAAGGTTCGATAAAAAACAGATTACAGGGTACATTGACTACTGGAAAAAGGCATTTAAATGGAGTGGAGAATTATATATTTTCAGGTTTGGGAGTAAAAAGATGAAAGTAGTGTTTTTAAAAAGTATATAAAATAAAGAAAATGATATAAAAATAATTCAGAAGGTGAAGAGAATACATATAATTTGATACTAAATAAAAGGCCCTTGAAAGGCAACAATGTAAAAAAAAAACCCCACAAGATTTTAAGTAAAAAAACCTCGGACATTAGGCTCCCATCCCTAGATGCCAACCAACCCCTACTGGCTGTGTGATAATGGGAAGATCAAAGACTTCTGTACGCCCATTTCCCTGCCTGCCAAATTGGGATAAAACATACTCACTTGACAAGACTATTGCAAGAACCAAATGAAATAACACATAGGAAAGCCAAAGTATGTTCAAATATTAGTTATTGATGAAGGTGGTTTAGGAGGATGGTGGCCTAAATGATGAATAATAAACTGTGTCAAGAGGCAGGGCTTAGTGATAGATTAAGGGAAGAGTGTGAAGCTGTCTGGCCTGATAGTGTGAGGAAGAGCAGGGCAGAGGAAGAAGATGACTAACTGGGGGCATGTAATTTGATGCCATAAGACACCTGAAAATAACCTGGGCAACTGGAGCTGTTGTTCCAAGAAATGGTAGTGGATGCCCAGAGGCACAGTGATCAAAGACAGATTTAAAAGAAAAAATTGTGGTTTTTTGGGTGCACACACACAGTCTGACCATCAGTTCTACTTCCTATGGGATATAGATGGGATGCGATGGGAAAGTTACTTAATTCTTCGAATCTCCCGTGGGAATGATTCTACTTTCCATCACAGTGGAAATGATATCAACTTCAAAAATTATTAGCAAAGGCTCAATAACTAGTAGCTATTATTATCAATAGCCATCGATCATGATCAGACCGACTGCTCAGATGAGTGTACAGAGATAAGTTTAGAACTTGTGAGAAAAGACTTGAAAATTTGACTCCATCCTGTTGAAAACGAAAGATGGAACTTCTCCAGGGTAACTGAGGAGGTAGTATAAACGAAAAAAACTACATAGCTGACCCACAAAAAACTCAAGAACTCAGACTCTTCCTTTTTTTTTTCAAACCCAGATCTTAAAAAAAAGAAAAAAAAAACCTGAAAAAAATACATGAAATGTATCCTAAAACAAATTTTAGCAAATTAAGAGACCCGAGAGCACGTTAAATCCACCGACCACGTTAACTCCTTGGAGGACACACCTTGGAATACAGCTTTTCCTGCCACCGGTGCAAAAGACACCAAATGACTACCAAAAAGGAAGACGGTAAGGGTAGGCTGGGTTTAAAAGGCGCAACAGGTAAAACGAGAAGGCAAGAGGCTGGAGCCGACACAGGGACTGACCCTAGGGTGGCAGGGCGACTGGCTCAGGCGGACGATTTCCGCGGGAAAAACAGCGTTCAGCACCTGACCGCCTAGGTGTTCGCCCCTTCCCTATCACCCTGCTTGCCTCTACTTCCTCTCCCTCCCTTCGGTACCTTTCCGCTTCTGCTTCATTTCTCCGCCGCGGCAGTAACCGCCGTTGCACGCTGGGTAGCTACCAACTCGGACCTCGGGGAAAGTTGACAGCCACAAAGCAACCCCAGCCTGTCGTAAAATGACGGTCAACGTATCGTAAAGCTGTTCCCCGAAGACAGCCCGCGCCAAGGCCCGCCCCGCCCCTCAGCGGCGGCTCCCGAAGTTGCAGGAGGCGGGGAAAATGTGCTCGCCTGGGAGGTTTCTGCTGGGGTTTAAGGGCGGTACAGGGGATGGGCTGACGGTAAAGGACAGCTGGGGCTTGGGCGTTGGAAAGCTCGACCTGAATAACAGAGCGGCCGGACAATGCTTATGAATAGGAGCTGCGCTAGCAGGCATAGATGGGAGTGTGAATGTAGGTGGTCTCTAAAGAGGAGCCCTGGACGCGCCATGTCCAAGGAGGCGGGGCTGAAAGGCGAGTGGGAGATCGATCGTCTGAGGGTAACCACCTAGTGTGTTGGAAACTAAATCAGAGCCTGGAAGAGACCATACAGGAATCGAGTATCAGTCTGAGGGGCAGGCTTTGACACCAGTTAATCACCTTAGTCTCAGATGAATGGCACAAATTATCGATAAACATCATGAAAGCAATGAAAATAACTCCAGAAAAACTAGCACACGCACGAAGTTTTGCAGAGTTTGGAGACAGGACTTGGGAAGACGCTTTCCTGAAAGCCATCCGTGATCTTTGTTCATGGGCCAGAAACATAGAACTCCTTTCATTAACATAAAGACAGGAACAGGTGCTGCTTCCAGTCCCTTTCTTCCCACTAGAACTGAGGTAACCCCAGGTCTTTGACCCCACCGTGACAATGAAACAGTCTTGGCCAAGTTTTGTGACTTCCCATCAAACCAAATTCACTAGTATTTGTCCTTATTGTCATGCTGGTACCAAAGAACATTAGCTTCCTTGAAAGTCTTTCATGATCGGACCCTCCACACTCTTGGTTTTTCTTCTATTTTTTTCCCCATCTCTTTGGTGGATTCCTCCTCTACCTCACCTCACCTCAAAATATTGGTGTAGCACAGGCTTCACTTCTCATCCTTGTCTCTTCCCAAGGTGATCCCAAGAGTATCAAAGCTTTAAATACCATCTATCCAGGGCCGCCTGGGTGGCTCAGTGGGTTAAAGCCTCTGCCTTCATCCCAGAGTCCTGGGATGGAGCTCGGCATCGGCATCGGGCTCTCTGCTCAGCAGGGAGCCTGCTTCCTCCTCTCTCTCTGCCTGCTTCTCTGCCTACTTGCGATCTCTGTCAAATAAAAATCTTTAAAAATAAATAAATACCATCTATCTGCCTCCACTTTTATAGGCCAGCTTCCCCATTTGACCTCTGGTTAGATCTTGGTATCTAGTTTTGGGCATCTCAAACAACTCTATTTTTATTCCATATCTGCCTGTTTCCCACTCTTCTTTATCTGAAGTCACGGTCATTCACCTTATCACTCTTTTGACTCACACAAGAGAATAAGTGAGGTAGAAGTACAGTGGTAAATTTTAAAACATGGTTAGGGTAGGCCTTATTGAGAATATGTTATTTGAGCTAATGTTTGATATGCAGATATCAAGGGGAAGAGTATTTCAGGTAAAGCGAATGGTTAGTGCAAAAGTCCTGGGGTGAGGGGGTGCCTTGTATGTTCAGGGAAAGTAACGAAGCCAGCATCAATGGAGCACTGAGTGAGGGATGTGTAATAGAGAGGTGATGAGGTGGGGTGGGGTGGGTCAGGGACAGAGCAGTTTATATAAGACCCTGTAGGCCAAAAGCCCTTGCCTTTTACTCTAAATGATGTGGGAAGCTGTTGGAGACTTTTTAGCAGAGACATGATCTGATTTATAACTTAAAATTATCTCTCTCGGGGCGCTTGGGTGGCTCAGTTGTTAAGTGCCTGCCTTCGGCTCAGGTCATGTTCCCAGGATCCTGGGATAGAGCCCCTCATTGGGCTTCCTGCTCTGCAGGAGGCCTGCTTCTCCCTCTCCCACTCCCGTGCTTGTGTTCCCTCTCTTGCTGTGTCTCTCTCTCTCTGTCAAATAAATACATATTTTTTTTTTAAGTAAAATAACATTGTCTCTATTTGCTGTGTTAGAAATAGCCCTGGAGGTGGGCATGGGCAGAAGCAGAGAGATCAATTAGGTGGCTATTTTCTTACCTATGCTACAGATTCCCAAAGTTGGCTGCACATTGGAATCACCTAGAGAACAGTGAAAAATCCCATTACCTGGATCACATATCATACCAATTAAATAAAAATATCAAGGGGTGGGAGCCAGTCAGGTTTTAAAGATCCCTGGGTGATTCCAATGGGAAGCAAAGTTTGAGAACTACTAAACGAGCCCAGAAATGATTATAATTTGAGTCAGGGTTGTAGGCTGTAGATGTGATGAGAAGTGTTCAGAACCTGAAAACATTTTGAAGATTTCAACAAGCTTTCCTGATCCACCAGATGTGAGATATAAGAGAAAGAAAGACCTCAACATCAAGACTGACACTGAAACTTTTGGACAAAGGGACTGGAACCAGGAAGTTGCCGTTGGCTAAAATGGAGAAGCTTGTTGACAGAGTGGGGTTTTGCAGGGGCGTGTGAGGAGGTCAATCCATACTTGTCATGTTTGGGATCCTAGCGAGCAGTAAGCCATGAAAAAGTTCAGGCTGGACCTACCAAGTGAGAGTTACAGGCACATAGATGAAATTTAAAGCTACAAAACAGAGTAAGAGTGGAAAAGAAAGAGAGGACTAAAGACCAAGCTTTGGGGACATTCGATTCTTAGCAGGTTGAGGAGATGAGGAATAATCAGCAAAGGAAGCTGAGGAGGTACCCCCAGGGACGTGGGAAGAAAACTAGGAGGAGAGTGGTGGTTACCTGGGAGCCAAGTGCAAGTGTGTTAAGGAAGATGAAGTGATCTACTGGATCAAATGCTGCTGTTGAAGGGTCAAGTCAGATGAGGGCTGAAAACTAAGATCCTGGGGACTTTGACAACAAGAGTTTTATGAAAGTGTAGATGTGAAGGCTTGTCTCGAAAGGTTTATGACAGATCGAGAGGAGAGGAACTTGAGACAGTGAGTTTAGACAACTCTTGAAGGATTTTGTCTTCAAGAAGTACAGAGAATTGGGGTAGTAGGCAGCAGGGAAAATGGTGTCAAAGGAAGTGTTTATTAAAATAAACACTTGGTGAGTCAGTCAGTTTAACAACTCACTTTGGTTTAGGTCATGACTTCAGAGTCCTGGGGTAGAGCTTCACACTGGGCTCTGTGCTCAGCATGGAGTCTGCTTGACCCTCTCCCGCTGCCTCCCCTCCCCACTCATGCACTCTCTCTCTCTCCCAAATAAATAAATACAATCTTTCACAATAAAATAAAACATAATAATAAATAATAGCCAGTTTTTATGCCAATGGGAATAATCCAATGGAGAGTGAAAATCTGATGAATTGTAAGAGAAAACTATTCTTCCTAGTCCTGCATTTGGAGAGAGGACCACAGAAGAAGGGATTTGCTTTTGATGGGTGCATGGATAGTTCTTCTAGTAACAGGCTGGAAGGCAGAGCACAGGGGTGCAGATTCTGAGAGATGGTTGGTGTGGTGATGGGACTCTGAGCAAGTTTTATTTCAATTGCTTCAGTGTTTCCAGTGAATTCAATGAAAATGCAGCCTGGTAGATTTCCCAAACTTTTAACAGACCTAGCATTCAAGTGTCTGATAGCAGGCATGAAGGACCACCATAAATAACCCAGGCAGCTTTAAAAATGATCAAAATTAATTTTAGTTATTAGGTACTTTAGTAGTACCTCTGATTTAGAATATGGTTAACTGTTGGAGCAAAGAAACAGCCGGTAGGGGGAGACCTAAGTATATGTGACGTGAACACAAGACTAAGGTGTGATTTTGCCCAGAAACAGAAGATCCAACACTGATGATGGTATTCATGTTGATGTTCTTTGCTTTGAACTTTATACTGTTATTTCTATGGTTCTCTTATGGACGAGGCATACCATCTTGCTAAAACTTCAAAGCAACCTTTAAGATCACAGTCTAAATATTTGTCTTTAATTCTTTTTAACCTCTTTGCTGTCTGAATCCCCACTTTGGACTAAAAAATATCTACAGGTACTGACAGTAATCCTGGTAATGATTGACTCTGCCTTTGAAGGTCAAATGCTACCTGAAGCTGAAGGTTAAAAGTTCCTTTATTTCCCCTTACATGATGTGCTTATTTAGGTGGCCAAACATAGCAAAGTAGAGTAGATTCTCCTTCTTCTCCATTGGATAGCATTCTAAAACTATTTGTTTTTCTGATTTTAAAAAAAGATTGATTGATTAATTGATTTTTGCAGAGAGAGAGAGAGGGGGCGTGCACGCAAGTATGGGGGGGGAGGGGCAGAGGGAGAGGAAGGGAGACAATTTCAAGCAGACTCCTGCTGAGCATGGAGCCTGACCTGGGACTTGATCTCACGACCCTGAGTTCATGACCTGAGCTGAAATCAAGAGTAGGATGTCTAACCAACTGAGCCACTCAGGCACCTCTCTTTCTCTCTCTCTCTCTTTTTTAAAATATGGATGTAAAATTTAAATTCCAAAGAGATCTTTAAAACTGTATGACCCTCATTTCTACAAACAATCCAATGGTGTTTGGTTTTTGGTGAGTTTCAAGGCTTCGTTACCAAGAGTCAGTTTATCTTTTTCATCTGCGTCATCTATCTTGGGCAGTGATCTTGTATTTGGGGTGTGGTGCAGGAATAAGTGCATTGTTTCTCTTCGATCTGGGGTATTTTTCCTATCTGCTCAAGTAAGTTAGATCCATCAGAATAGGGCACTTCGGTGGTTCAGTTGGTTAAGTATCTGCCTTCCACTCAGGTCATGATCTCAGGGTCCTGGGATTGAGGTCTGAGTCAGGCTTCCTGCTCAGCGGGGTATCTGCTTTCCTCCCTATCCTTCCCCCTTGCTTGTGATCTCTCTTTTTCTCTCAAATAAATAAATAAAACAAGTCTTAAAATGAAGATTCATCAGAGTAAAATTCCCCCTCAAAGAAAGGATGCTGCAGAATGGATGCTATAATTTATTTGGAAAGAAAAGAATGACTAATAATGACTAATACCTGCCTGCTTGTAGGAATAGGGCTGAGAAGGATGTAAGATCCCCAATTAACACACAATTTAAGTTTAAATGAAAAGGGGGAAATAGTACGAATCAATTTCTGAAGGGGGAGATCCTCATAAATAGCCCTCGGATGGCAAGTTAGTTTCACTTCTGCTTGTGTGAATGTGGCTTGTGACTGCAGCCACAAAGGGCTATATACCCCAGCTGGTTCCACATATCTCTACCAAGGTGGAGAAACTGCCACCATCCCCTCTGTGGACTCCTAGAGCCAAAGCAGAAAAAGTGACATCTGGTAAGTCATTTCTCTTATGTAATTTTTGCTGTAATGTGTGCTTGGTTTAAAGAGATAGAATTCAGATTTACAGAAACATTGAGAAGATAAGAGTCCCCATATAACCCACACCCAAGTTTCTCTCCTATCTTACATCAGAATGGTACATTTGTTGCAATAAATAAATCCATATTTATAGCATTATTATTAACTAAGAGCTAAAAGTTATTCAGGTTGTCTTAGTTGTTTTTTTTTTTTCCTACTGTCCTTTTTGTGTTGTAGGATCCCATCCAGGACACCATATTACATTTAATTGTTGTGTCTCCTTAGGCTCCTCTTGGCTGCGACAGTTTCTCAGACTTTGTTTTTAATGACCTTGACAGTTTTGAGGAGTGCTGGTCAGATATTATGTAGGCTTAACCCCTATTGAGATGTAACTGTTTTTCTCATGATTAGATTGAAGTGATGGGTTTAGGGGAGGGAGATCACAGAGTTAAAGGGCTGCTCTCATCATATCAGGTCAAGGGTACATACAGATGATTTGATCTATTAATATTCATGTTGACCTTCATCACCTGGCTGTGTGCAGTGTGTGTCCAGGTCTCTTTACTGTAAAGTTACTCTTCTTGCCTCCTTTTTGTATTGCCCTCTTTGGAAGGGAGTCCCTCTGCAAAGCCCACACTTAAGGAGTAGATGGTTATGCTCCCTCTTCTTGAGGGTAGAGTACCTACAAAAAATATTTGGAATTTTTCTATATGGAAAACTTGTTTCTTTTCCCTCTCTTAATCATCTTAAAGTAGTTTTTTCATGAGGGAAAGTGGGTATCACTTTCTGAATCATAAGGCTATGCAAAGACCAATAAACTAGAATTCAGAGGATCAGGTTTTTGCTTGAATTTTACATAAGAATGTGATTTTAGGCAAGTTACTAATCATTCCTCCCTTCTAAAAAACACAGCAATTTCAGTCATCATTAGGGGTAGTATTAATATCACATTTATTTATTCACTTGAGAGAGAGAGAGAGAGAGGATGAACATGGGGTTGGGGGGCAGAGGGAGCAGAAGAAGCAGACTTCCCACTGAGCAGGGAGCCTGACACGGGACTTGATCCCAGGACCCTGAGATCATAACCTGAGCCAAAGGCAGCCACTTAACTGACTGAGCCACCCAGGCGCCCCTATTAATGCCATCTTATGCCTCATTAGCTTTGGTAAGCTTGGGGAAGTGGTGTGAGAGAATTGGAATTCATTTTGTTAGACTCTAATAATGCACGTTATGAAAATATGTGCTTATTTTACTTACCTCTTCATGGTGTGGGTGTGAAGGGGGAGAAAATCATGTTATTCTAATAGCTCCTTTTCTGTATGTACTTCTGTGGGCTTCCCTTCTCAGGTTACAGTACTAGCTTGTGTGTTAATGCTGAAAATGTAGGTCTTAACCTTTGGGGATTTGAAGGCCTTTGTTTCACTTTTGCTTCAGAGCTCATGTGTTTAAATGGCTTTTTTGGCACATAGCTAGCTTGGAAGAGCAGTGCAACGTCCAATAAAGTGGTTAGGACGTGTTGCCAATACCAAATGTACTTACAACTTAAGAAGAAAGGAAATAAATCCTAAATGTCACCAACATTCCATCAGTTTATTAAGACTCTCCTTCTTATTTCATACTCCAGCCCACCTCTCTGTGCAAGGAGGTTAAGATTTCACCAAGGACTCTCGAAGGACAATGAGATAGAACTCTCGAGGTGATTGACTGATTGATGTGGACAAGAATGGAGTCAGATTATCAGTGAAAATGGCATATGTACTCTCAAAACTAAATAGACTTGACCCTGGTGAATCCTTGTACTGATTTCTAATTTAACTGTCTTCATCAAATATTCTAAAAATAAATAACATTTTTACAGCCGCTTAAGTGCCTACAGACCAACCGTGCATGCAATATCACATTTACTCATCACAATGAACTCCTGAAATAGGTCTCTTTGTACTTGAGATACTTATTTATATGTAGATAAACTGAGGCTTACAGAGGTCAGGTGATTTGTTCAGTGTTATGTTGGAGTCCTGGAACATGATCCCCGCATCCAGACATTCTGATGCCAAATCCTGAGTAATTTCCACTACGCCGTTCACATTTTGGCATGTAAGCTCTGTGTGTATAGACACCTTCCCCCTTCATACCCTGATGTAGCTCCAGCACCTAGGAACAATGCCTGGCACATAATGGACATGCAACAAATATATTTTTTTAAGATTTTATTTATTTATTTGACAGACAGAGATCACAAGTAGGAGAGAAGCAGGCAGAGAGAGAGGAGGAAGTAGGCTCCCTGCTGAGCAGGGGAGCCTGATGCTGTGAAGCAAGGAAGGGTGAGCTGAGATTCTGGCTGTAAGAGAAGAGCTAGGGGGACAAGGACAGGATGTTTGCAATTCTTACGCACATTCAATTCCGCATCACAAACGGAATGTAGTGTAAGTGTTCTCCTCAGTCTCTCATGCCCACCTCTCTCTCTTCTCTCTCTCTCTCTCTCTCTCTCTCTCACACACACACACACACACGCACACACACACACACACACTGGCTTGTTTTACTTCTGAGGGCAGTGAAGAATGAATGTTCAATCAAAAGCTTCAGTTTAAGCCCCAAGTACAATTTTATTGAGTAGCTTGTCTTAGTCCAACACAATAGCCTTCATTCCCAAAATGCCTTTTTGTCATGTATTTGAAGGGAGTGCTGTTCCCTTTCTTCTCCTGCATTTAAGCTCCAGAGGCTTTATTTATATAGTACCTGTGAGAGGCTGCTTGGTGGAATGGAGAGAACAGTGAACTCGGAGTTGCTCTGACCTTGGACAAGTTCCTTTCCCTCTCTGGGCCTCATTGTCCATATCTGTAGAAGAAGGAGCTCAGGAGCATTCTTTACTTACTTCCACTATATGAAGATGTTCTAGTAAAGGAATAACTATTGCATTTGTGCATTTGATGTAAAAAAAAAAAAAAAAAGACATCAAGTAAACACAAACAAGAGAGGGAGAGTGGGAGAAGCAAAAACAACTGTCAAAAGTCACAGTTGTTTAACAGGAAATGCGTTCTGTGCAACTTTCCCATATCAAGCTAAATATGCAGAGAGTCTCATTTAAAAGATGCTATTCTTAGGCTCAGTGCACATGAATGTAAATAAGTACTAAAATCAAAACTTCACTGCTAACCGCATAGTTGCAATACAAGTGAAATAAACCACACGTGAAAACCTGGCCTGTATGAGCAATCAATTTGAACTCTTTTCAGTTGCTTCTTTGCAGCAGCCAAACTTTCACAAAATGCAACTATCACCACTGTGTCTTCTTGGGGGTAAAGTCGATGCCTACATCGTTTGAGGAAGGACTGTGCCCCCATGGTTTGTTTGCTCCTGAAAGTGAAATGAACCCGAAATTACAGGAATCTTGGTTGTGCTACTTTTGATGACACGGGAGCCCTAATTACACGGCAGGTGACATTTCATATTAAGAATTTTAATCTTTTTGGCATCCAACTAAATCCGAGAAGGACTAGTTCAATCTCTCATTCATATGGGGAAACTAAGACCCAGGGTGATAAAATGGCTTGGCTGAAGTGCTGCCAGCTCCTTTCACTGGTAGCAAAACCAGAGCTGTACCTTCCACACCTGCTTGGTAGCTTACTACCCTTCCTACCATCACGGAGTTGAGCTCAGTGACTAGGTACTCACGGTCTGCAGCATACTACCCTCCCTAGTGATATATTTGTTTAAATCTTTCCTTTTAAGTGCGCGGTGTTTCTTTCATTCTACTTTCTCAGCCTTTTTCTTGCTGATACCTTCCACTTTCCAGTGTCTTGGTTCGCCGATCAAATGATCTCTTCCTGCCAGTCTTTGAACACTGGCAGAAGGAATTGGAAGCCCGATTCGCCACACCACAACTCAAATCACTTCCAGTTTCTCCACATTTCAGTTAGGGATCACAAATTACTCAGGTACTGGTACCATAGCTGCCCCGGCGTTGGGAGACCAATGGTTTGGTGTCTCTGCGGCATGTAGCAGCTAAGCCCAGCCCAAACACAGATAGTTACATGGTAACAGCCCTTGCTGGTCATTGTGTACTGTTGATTTCATAAATGAAGTTAGATGAACTGACGTTGCTGGGACTCTAAAAGAAGTCAAAACTAGTGCCCAGGATTTGGTGAACATGTCTGCTTCTCCTCTAAATCTCCTTCTTTCTCAGATTGAAGGGCCTTCATCTCAGCATTTGTATGGTGGTAACGCTTACCAAATTGTTTTTTGTTTTTTTGGACTTCATCTGACCTCTCTATTTCTTCCTGGATTGTGGCTACCAGAACACAAATTATTCTAGAGGTTCTACAGTGGATTTGTCTATTGCTAGGACCATATATTTTGTTTTGTTTCCAGCACTCCCTATGATATAGTGCCTAGCATTTTGTGTGACTGTGGCTGTGGCTCATTGAGCTACTGTCTTCAGAAAACAACAGATTGGTTTCTTTCTTAGGGTAATTCTTAGTTCTGTATCTAAAGTTATTGATGAGGGGAGTCCCCTGGCCAGCTCAGTCGGTAAAGCACGATTCTTGATCTTTGGGTCATGAGTTCGAGCCTCACATTGGGTATAGAGCCTACTTTTTAAAAAAAATGGGTTATTGATAGGCACTGCCATGTACTTGCATACATTAGAGCTCATCTACCTGTTTGTTTTCCTATCTTAGCTAGGTTTTGATGTAGTTTAGCTCTTCTAACTCAGCATTACAAACCAGGAGCTGCTTGGGTCTCTCGTGAATTCTTGTGACCTCTCAGAGAACTTCTACTACTAGCTTTGCTGGTGAACATTTCAAGTAAGAACATAGAATCTTGGGATTTGAAGAGGTCTTACAATACATCTAGTCTGTTGCGATTGTTATCAGGTCATACCTTTAGATACCTTTAGTGGCAGAAAATTCATTACTTTCTAAAGGAGCTCCTTGTATTTTGGACAACTCTAACTACTAGAGAATGTTAAGCCAAATATACCTTCCACAGAAACCAAAAGCCCTAGTGGTCCTCCCTTGGGATCACAGAAAACATGTATCATCCCTCTTGTATAATCAACTCTAAGGTCATGTATTTGGAGACAACTATGAATTCCTGTCCATATCTTCTGCCTTTGCCATGTCATCCCTTTATCAAGTTCAGGATTCCCAACACTCTTTGTGGTTGATGCTGCTCCATTTGTACACTTGTCCTTTTGTTCCTACTCTTCGCTTTACTCTTAAAGCTGGGACTCTAATTATGTAAACTAAATTGGTTTAAATAAAAATTTTAAAAAACTAATTGGCTTAAAACATCCTATGGTGTAGAATCTCATCAGAAGCTTCCTATCCATTATTTTATTCATTCATTCAGTATTTATTGTTAGTGATTGTACTTCATGATGGAAACACAACACTGAAACGAATGTGGATATGACAAGGGGCAAGAAAGAATTATAACAAAGGTGTGCTTGGAGCAGTGGTGACAAAAGAAGGGAATGACTGGGAATCAGGACAGTTTCACAGAGCATATGCTAAAACAGGATCTTAACAGAAGAGTAGGAATTCACTGGGAGAAAGAAGGGAAGGGTACTCCCCAGAGGGAACAGCGTACACTAAACTGCATGGATTAGGAGACCCTGCATTGGGAAACTGTAAGGAGTTTGGGGAGTCCTGAGAGGGAGCCTCAAGATCAGGAATAGAGAGATGAGGAACTCCACCTAAGCCTCAGGACTTTGCACATAGTAGGAATTCCCACCACATCCAGCCAACACCCACCAAGTACAGAAACCATCCGCCAGTTAATATCCACCAGCCAAGCTAGGCAGAAGAGGCTATTTTGACTCTTAACAGCCCAGGGGGCTAGTGGCAGTTGACAGATCAGATTTTGCATTTTTCAAAAGGGCCAGTGACTGTCTGCTTTTGAAGTACACGGCTGAGTGATCCACACAGCGACATCAGATAAGGAGAGGAAGCCCTTTAGGTGCTCCTCACGTGTGTTGCTCAAATTCCTCTCTATGTGTGGAGACGAAGAAGCTCTAAGATAGCACACCTCTACCCAGTCTGTGCTGTGCAGTCTGTTCTGGTCCTCTCTGGGCTCCGTTCTCCCTCCATGCCCAAGCTTTATCAGCCTGTGGACTGCAGACAGGTGGGGTCTGACACTTCTCCTTTTGGGTGTGCCTCTCTTCCCCCACCCCCTAACCCGGCAGATGCCCCAAACTGAGGGGTTGCGTA
Source organism: Mustela lutreola (assembly GCF_030435805.1). NCBI lineage: Eukaryota > Metazoa > Chordata > Mammalia > Carnivora > Mustelidae > Mustela > Mustela lutreola. Next base: position 151,235,762 of record NC_081290.1, on the reverse strand, counting down.
TAGAGCCAAGTAGGGGTGTGTTCTTCATTGAAGTGGAGTGAGGTGGCAAGGAAAACCCAGAGTAGGGGCGTCTGGGTGGCTCAGCTGGTTGAGTGTCTGCCTCCGACAGATCCTGGGGTCCTGGGAATCCCTGCTCAGCGGGGAGTCTGCTTCTGCCTCTTCCTCTGTCCCTCCACCTGCTTGTGCTTTGTTTCTATCTTTCTTCCTCAAGTAAATAAATAAAATCTTAAAAAAAAAAAAAAAAAGAAGAAGATCCAGAGAACCTGGGTATCGCATCTCTACTGCCCCACTCAGTAGCTTCCAAAGCCACCCCAGGGAACCCTGGGAATATCAAATATTCCATCCATCTTCCAGATTCTTGCTGAGACCTGTGGAACTAAATACAACTGAACCTGAGGCTTACACGATTGGGCCCCTGATGTCACCCAAAGGAGCAAAACCGTATCATCTCACCTTTATGGTTCTGGTCACCAGAGGCTGATTGTCAGAGTGGATTGTCTTAAAGATCTCAGATAGTATCAGTTTAAATTTCTACAGATGTAACTACAATTGAAAACTAATGGCCAAACATGGATCTTTGTCTTATTTAAATAGACGTGTAGTATATGTGGTGTTGTGAGGAATTCAAAGACAAATTAGAATGGCTATTGGCCTTTAGGAGGTTGGAATCTAGTTGGAGAAACAAAGCATAAGCAGATTGACACATTGTTGTTGCTGTTACTCTTTTGCTTTTTGTACTTACAATTTCTGCTGTTATCCACCTGCCCCCCACCCCCATCCTTTGTATATATTTTCAGGCTGGTTCTCCTAAGTGGACAAAAGCAGACGTTTGCCTATCAGGAAATGGAAGACACTGAGGATTTTGTGAGTAAGGGGCCACATCCAGGTAATATCCCTACAACATCCCCTGATGGAGTAAATAGTTCCTATTTATCATTATATAATAGAGGGCTGATGGGTTGAGACTGTATTTAATTATCATCAGTGTTCCTTCATCTTTATTCAAAAGCTGCTTTCTTATGACATAACAGTGAATGAATGTCAATTATTTCAACAATAGCTTAAAATAGAGCTATTCATAATGTAGTGGCCTGTCCAACCAGCAATTATATTTGTATATCCAGGCTCCCCTTCCTTTTATTTAAAAAAAAAAAAAAAACTTTAAAAAGATTTTATTTATTTAATAGAGAGAGAAAGAGAGAGATCACAAGTAGGCAGGTGGCGGGGGTGGAGGGGTGAGGAATAAGCAGACTCCCTGCTGAGCAGGGAGCCCAATGCCAGGCTCCATCCCAGGACCCTAGGATCATGACCTGAGCTGAAGGCAGAGGCTTAACCCATTGAGCCATCCAGGTGCCCCATTCCCCTCCCTTTTAAAAGGAGGTTCCAGAAAGCCATCTTGGATTTTCTGAGGGTAATCTCTCTTAGAGTGAGCAATGTAAGGCCCCTGGAATCATATCAGGTGGTTTTCTTAGAAGGGGAGTTATAGAGTGAGTGCCTTTGGAGTCAGTGAGGGCGGCCTCCCTCCCCAGAAGGCTGATGTAGGGCCCCGGAGCTAAGGAGGGAGCCTTCCCTAGGAGGATGCAGGAGAGTAACCCCTAGGTACAGAAAACAGGGGGTATCACCTCCTTTGTGTTTTGAGAGGAAAAATTCCTCACTCACAGGGGATGAAAACCCTTAGGGGCAAGGGGTACGCAGTTTCTGAGTCAGTGGGGGTGGTGGCTAGCATCCGAGACATGGCTGGGCACGTAAATGGAAAGAAAGATAACACTGGGGCTCTCTTGGTTGAGCTTAGCCCTGAGAGAACTTGCTTGGAAGACCCGCCGCTGTCCGGGCTTAACGAGCCGGTATCCTTTGTCCAGCTTTTAGGGACATTTCAAACGCGACACCTTGTGGCAGCAAGAAGCAACAGCAGCAGTAGACTAGCTTCGGATGCCCTCCCACTCCCACTGCTCTTTTTCTTGGGTGATTCCCTTTAAAATGCTGAAAAGGGGGAGGGAGTGCTTGAGCAGTTATAGGGAATGAGACGAGGTGTGGCCGGTTCAGACCAGTTCATTCCAGTTACAATCTATATAGCAAGACTAACCTGAAATGGTCTAAATCCCAGATAGTAAACTTTCTCCTTTCCAAGTGGCTTTTCTTTTCAGAAACTGAAGACAAAGTTTAAACCCTGCTGTTTCATCTGACTTCTTAGCCTTTGCTTTAGTTGAGAAATAAGCTCCCGATCATTTATCACATTAATTGCCAGTGCTTATAAAATGGAAATAAAGGCCATGGATGCATGGACCCATCCCTTGTTTTATACACGTGGCTGAGATACTATGCACATATTGTTTGCAAAAAAGAGCTTTTGGGTTCCGAAGTCGAGATCAAAGCCCGACATCCTTCACTTTCCTCAGCAGGTTGTAGAAACTTCTTGGAATCCTGAGACACCTTTTATAACGTGGACTAAAATATTCTTCGGCCTATCGCTGGCCTAGGGAGGCCTAAGTGGTAGATTCTTTTTTTTTCCCCTGCTTCTTCTCCAGTTCCAACCACTGAGCCAGCAGCTTGGTATTTAATTCTAGGCAGTCCTTCAACTAAGCCATGATGAATTCTTTGAGTTGAGCTCAATTAAAGAAGCTAAAATGTCTGAGGCAGAAGGGTCTGAAATACCCTTCTGAGCAGCCTCCAGGACCTGGCAGGGTTTGTGCTGGAAGCCATAAGGCTGAACCACGTTATAAAAGGTGTCTCAGGATTCCAAGAAGTTTCTACAACCTGCTGAGGAAAGTGAAGGATGTCGGGCTTTGATCTCAACTTCGGAACCCAAAAGCTCTTTTTTGCAAGGGGGAACGACAGAATAACCATCTGGAACATCTGCTGTCTGGAGCCCAATGGTGGAGGCTAGGCCTTCTGCACAGGCTGCCATCTTGGGTATCAGAGTGAAACTTCTCTGCGGTTCTTCAGGAAAGATGACTTCTCAATGTCATGCACAGTCTTGGGGCCTCACACTCCTAAATGAACTTGGAGTGCCTTGACTCTTGGGAATCAACTTTAAGAGTTCATTTTGATGAAGTTCTAGAATCTAGGTGAGGTTCGGTGGGGTGAGGTCCAGAGCCGATGGCTAAGAAAGAATTCTTAAGATGTCTCTGCAAAAAGGTGGTTTATAAAGCACAGGGACAGTACCTGTGGGCAGGAAGAGCTGCTGCCCCAGGTTGTGAGGGATGGCAGGTTATGTACTATGTGGTTGGGGGAAGGTTAGGGAAAGGGAGATTTCAACAGAGATTTCATATGCTAAAGAGGGCCTACAAGGTGCCGGGATACCAGAGGTCTTGCGGCTTGATCAAGGTTGTCTTTCCCTTTTAGCAAGCCATTAACATCAAGATAGTTGGGAGATTCCTAAAGAATGTCACATTTGTCCCACCCAGTAGTGGTGGGGGTGAGGGGGAGATTGCAAGGTGTCAGCCTTTTGCTTTGTCCTCAGCCAGCCTTCTGCTCCCTCATCACTCTCATGGCCGTTTCCCAAGGCCTAAACTGATTCTAAGAACACTGGGTTAGGATCCTTGTCAATCACCTTGACTTAAAGACCCACCTATGGCCCTTTTCTAACCAGGTGAAGACCACCAGTGGGTATTTTCTAAGACACAGCCAAAGCACAATGTTTTGGTTGTACCCTTCTGAGGATTATGGATCCTACCAGCCCTTCACTTCATAACCAAGGGAAACCATTAAAAGGAATAAATCTCTGGAGTACTACAAAGATTTGCTGCTTGGGGATTTCTCTTCTTTTTTATGTAAGGAAGCAGCTGCTAATGACTTTCAGTGAGGAAGGGGAAAATTCTTCCAAATTTAACCTTGGAAGGGCATCCCCTGGTAGAACACCCTCCCACGCTCTTACATCGAGTATATTCTTGTCAGGCCTCTCATCTTACAGGTAGTCAAGGAGAAGTGATTTGCCCTGATCATGTGGTCCGTTCTTTTTTCTGCATTCTGCTCCTGATCAGTTTCTTTCCCAGTCTGGAGAAACTTCCTAGAGGCCTTCCTTCACCCCACACTTAGTTGTATCTTGGGCTTCTCTGTACACAGTTGGCGTTTAGTGAAGAATATCCAGCCATTCTGGTGGCTCGGGATTTCCAGACTTTTCATTTCATTTCAACATATGTCCTGGGGAGATACATTAGACTGCATTTTGGAGCTAGATGCGAAGTCCTATGACTCTGGGAAGTAAGAACCAGACTAGAATGGTCCAGCAGTGCCTATCTCTGATAGGAGTTAACAGGCCTGCAGAGGTGGCAAAAGAATTCTTAGATTCTTTGGGTTTGTGTTCTGATAGAGGTCAGGCAAGTATGCTGTGCCCAAGACCTCTAATTTTATATAACCTCTGTTTATCTCTAGTTGACGATGATGTATTTAAAGAACCAATGAAAAAAAGAAAACGTTCAGATAGAGACCAGAGGTTCCGCGCATTTCCCTCTGTGGAACAAAGTGCTCTTAAGGAATGTGAGTATTATGACCCTGCTGTGTGGCTTGTATTAATGTGGCTCTGTTCTTTTCCAAATGTGTGAAAATGCTCAAAGGAGGAGAATGTTCAGTTGGAAAGAAGGATGAAATATTTTCAAATGATCCTGAGCCAGAAAAGGAGGCCTTGGGGCAGGGATATATAATTTGACAATGCATCTCTATGAGTCTCTGGATAGGAGAGTTGTTGTCAAAATAAGAGATTGTCAAAATAACCTCTTCCTGATTAGGAAAATGACTGTGAAAATGGTTGGTTTGGTGCCTTGGTGAGTGTTTCTATGATGCCCTGGCAGTTTTTCTTTTTATGACCACAGGAGAGAAGAATTTAGAAGGGCTATAGCCCACAGCAAAGATATGCCGACTTCTGTTACAAGGGGTTTCGGAGCAGACTGGGCCCTTGGGAGGCTCTCACAATCAATAATTGCTATCTCCCATGAGCAATCATTGCTAGTGTCAGATAACTTGCTATCATATTTAATTGGCTTTTCATTTCACTTCATTTCTTTCTTTCCTTTCTGTGTGGTATTGAGCACATTCCTCTTCTGGAGATGTAGTACTTCATCTCTGCCAGGTATGTGTTGGCTAATACATTCCTGTTGATTCCAGATGAAAAATTAGAGTCACGGACCAGAAGGGTTTTGAGCAACACTTATCAGAAACTTATTCAGTCTGTCTTCCTGGATGACAGCATTCCTAATGGAGTCGAATATCTCATGTGAGTCTGGTATCAGCTCCCCATCAAATCTTCCATCCATTCTTTCCTTAGGTGATTGTAAGTGCTTTTCTCCAACAATGAAGAGGAATTCTTAGTTAGAAACTAAGCAAAGAAGGCTGAACATTCATTAGCTATGGGCTATTATTTATTATTGATTGATTGATTATTATTGCCATTCATGGGGTTGTCACACTTGCTAGGTACCCTGTTAAATATTTTACATATATCAAATTTCATTTACTTGTCCCAATACCCCTATAAAGTAGGAACTATTATTATCTTCCCAATTTTACTGAACTTGTGGCTTAGAGAGACCAAGACATGGACCAAGGTCACACTGTTGGTAAACGAAAGGGCCTGAATCCAACGCATGCTGTGTGAAACTCTAGCCTGTGGCCTCAACCACTGGGCTGAGCTGACTTGAAGCACTTGATTGGTGCCCGGGCTGAATCTCTTACTCACAAAAGTCTCCAGGTTGCTGCCAGTAATACTGTACCTCTTCCTAAAATTTATTTCCAGGATCCAGACTATATAATTTCCATAGAGCACAAACAAGGATGCTTTACATCCGGGTAGGCATTACAGAGTTTGTATAGAATCATCACTACCATGTATTTTTGCATAATCTCCTTTGAGGCTCAGGACGCCTCTATGTAGGAAACGGGGACTAATATTCCCTCCTGATCAAGAAAGTCTCAGAGATTCAAAAAGATGGATGATTTGCCTGGGATTGCAACTCAGTTCCTTCATGTTCTATTTTGGTACTCTTCCCACTATGCTTTGATGACCCTGACCATGTGCATTTAAAAATCAATTTAGAAACAGGCTTCTTGCCTTGATTGAAAAACCATCATTGGACCCAATCTACATTGGATTATTCGGAAGCACAGGGGCTGGGAAGAGCTCCTTGATCAACGCTATCATCCAGCAAGCAATGTTTCTACCAGTATCTGGAGAAAGTATATGTACGTCATGTATTGTACAAGTGAGCTCAGGCTGCTGTGAGCAGTATGAGGCTAAAATCCACCTTCTCTCGGACCAGGTAATTGTCCCCTTCCTCCTTTCTTTCCTCCTTCCCGCTCTCTTTCCTTCCTTTTCTTTCTTTTCTTTTCCTTCTCTCCTAGAGATGAACATAATATTCCTTGTAGATATAGTGTATGCCTTTGTCAAAAGAAAAGAACATAGTACAGAATGAGAGAGTTCTGTAGAGCAAGATGGGGGTTCTAGCCTGCATCCTGTCACTGTTGTTACGGGGCTTTGGGCAAGCCATTTCCCTCCTTGGGCTCCTGATTCCTGAATGACAAAACAAGGGGTTTGGATTAGATGATTCCCTGCTGGATTCCATGATGTTAGAGTTTCTGAATAGGCAGTCCCTCCAGGAATGGATTCCCCTTTTTCCTTGTTTTCCATGTCTGTGTCATGAGGGGCTTGGCCCTACTCTCCCTTGGCAGGAGTGGAAGGAGGAGCTGAAGAACTTGACTAAACTCCTGCACAGGACAGAGGAACCAGACAGAGAAGAGGCAGACGTGTGGGACAGGGATGATGCTGTAGAGGAAGCCATCTGGAAGCTACAGATGTTTTACGGAAATGGAGCGGAAAGAAAGAGCTATGAAGAGCTACTGAGGGCAAGGCCCAAAGGAAAGATTCCCACCTCCAGAATCATCACCCTCAAGGCAGAAGAGGTAGCCCTGAGATTTCTTTCTTCATTTTATCATGAGTCACAAGTTTAAGAATCAAATCCATTGAGGAAATTGGCTCACAGCACGGTATTTTTGTTGGAAACGAGTTGATACCCAAACCAGAAGTATCCCTGCCCGAGTTCTTTTTCATTATTTATGGTTGTAAAATGAGAAATGTTAGTGTCTGACTGGGGGTCTTTAGTGCCCAGGGAAGACTATTTACAGTTACTTGAGGATTAATTAAGGATGCTTGGGGGTACAAATGTCTAAAAACAAAACCATCCGATTTATAGTGGCTTAGATGAATAGGGATTTATTCATTTTCTTATATAAAAAGCCTGGAAGCAGCTGGGTTTGTGGGTTGGTTCAGTGGCTCATCAATGTCAAGATCAACACCTCCTGGGCGCCCTTGGCCTGTCCTCAGACTTGTTGCCTCCTACTCATAAGATGCTACTGAAGTGCTAGACTTCACAGTTGGCTTCATAGAAGAAAGCAATGGATAAAAAGTTGGCACCAACATCTCCTCTTTCCTGGGAAAGTAAAAACTTTCTCAGAAACATCCCCAGTAAACTTCTGGGTAGAATTTCCTGTTCAGAGGATTCAGTCACATGGCCTTTCTAGCTGAAAGGGAGTCTAAAGCGAGAAGCAAATATGTTGTGATTGGCTGAGGCCAATTTGAATCCACTGCCCAAACAAACAAACAAACACTATTCTGCTAGCACGGGTGAAGCACGGGATGGATATTGGATATGCAGCTAGTAGAACAATGCTCTCCTCACATCTATCATCAATATTCGTTTTAAATTTCTTTTTAAAGTAAAGTAAAACACTTGTAGAACTAATGCATAATTTTATTACAATTATACATTTAAAGCCTAATGTTTCTTGTCTCTTAAGATTCGTGTTTAAAATATTGTTATTCTGTATATAAATCTGACATTTTCTTGGTATGAAGTAAGAACAATTACTTAAACTTGTTCTAAATTTTAATGTTTTCAATTATCTCCCAAGGTTAACATAGCAAGTCTCTCCTTAAGTAGCTAATGCTTACTTGTATAATTAATCGAGTTTCCTTAGACTTTCTGTGTTATGGTTCAGATTTAATATAGTCCATTCTCTCCAAAATTTTTAAATACTTGACCAGGCACATTTAGAGGTCAAATAAATGGAATCTTTCAAGGCACTTAGCTCTTGTAAATCTAGGAAATCAAATGTAATAGCCACTTCTTATATTTAAATGGATATCACTCTTCAAAATAATTACACTCTTATTTTGTCTAAAACATAGACTGAGCATGTCCAAAGAAACAATGATTACAAAACTGGTTACTTTATCAGCACACACACAATTTACACCAAGTAAGCTACACCAAGGTACCAATATAGTAACCATTTCTTCACTACCCTGTATTTAGAAATATTCCTTCTCAGTGTTACAAATTTGCCCCTTGAAACTAGGAGTTGAAATACCACAGTTACATCTCAGTGAATGAGGGCACTGATTCAAAGTCTGAGTCCAGGGTTCTAGATCGGACTGAGGGAAACCAAGCTTGCCTTCCAGAATAGTTTGTCCTGAGCCAGTTTATTGGGTTGAGCCACCGTCTTAGACAAAGGGACTTTTCAAGGACATGCTTTTTCTTTCACACTGCCTTTAGGGTATCTGCTTTATTTATTCTTTTAAAGATTTATTTATTTACTTCAGAGAGAGAGAGAAAGAGAGAGCGTGAGTGGAGGGGCAGAAGGAGAGAGAGAATCCCAAGCAGACTCTGCACTGAGCAGGGAGCCCAACACAGGGCCCAATCTCATGACCATGAAGTCATGACCTGAACTGAAACCAAGAGTCAGCCGCCCAACCAACTGCACCACCTAAACACCCCCAGTATCTCTTTTGTTTTTTAAATTAAATATCTTAAAGAACTTTTCTTTCACATTTTCCTATTATTTGATTAGAATTGATGAATTCTGTGACTCCCTACCCATATTGCAACAAACCCCCTGATTTAATCTCAACTCTCTTAAGAATTTCTGTTCTTATCTTTCTTTCAGGACTATTTTATAGATATTTATTAACAATGACCACCAAAGGGGTGCCTGGGTGGCTCAGTTAGTTAAGCGTCCAACTCTTGATTTTGTCTCAGGTCATGATCTTAGTTTTCATGGGATAAATCTCCATGCTCAGCAGGGGTTCTGCTGGAGATTCTCTCTCTCTCTCTCTCTCTCTCTCTCTCTCCCTCTGCCCTTCTCCCCTGCACCCCCAGTGTGCTCTCTCTCTCTCTCTAAAATAAATAAATAAATCTTTTTAAAAAACGACTATCATATATCCCAAATCATCTGTCTTTTGAAGTAGTATCCTGGTAGAGATTTGCTGCCACACATGGTTGCTGGCATGAATGTGTCCCATGCTAGGAATAATGGGCAGAGAACAAGTCCCCATCACCCCCCATCATTAAAACATTCTGGAAATGCCTACACATCAAGATTTTTTTTTGTATTTGGAAGAAAAATTTTAAAAACATTTTTAAAGATCAATTTCAGACTAATTTTCAGTTTGGAAAATATGGTCACCATGTCACCATCAATTTTCCAAAGTCAGGGCTTTCTGGTAATCCAAATGTTTGCATTAGCCATGGGGGAAGAATGCCCTCTCCCCAAAATGTAGACAATTGCATATTAATAATGTTAATTTTAGAATTGAAATGGAATTTAGAGGTTGAATTCATTATCCAGTGAAGCTATAACTTTGCTGAAGCCCCATTCTAACTGGTTCTGGTTTTTTTCAACATACATTTAAGGAGCTTGCACTTTCTGATCTCCAGGGTCCTTTCTGGCTCTCAGAGCATAGGGCCTTTGCAGGTGGGATCACAGGCCTCCTGCAGCCCGTTGCCCAGTGCTGTTTCCTGCCACTACTCAGTGTACCATCACTGAACACAAATCACAGCTGATCCGGGATCGAGGAACTGGGAGAACATCTGGTGTGTGTGACTTTGTCCTTCTTCCTCAGGCAGGAGAGCTGTCTGTCAAGCTGGACCCCTACATCCGGACTCAGAGGAGAGACTTGGATGGAGAGTCAGCTCAGACACAAATTTGGCCCTTGATCAAACACGTGGAAGTAACTCTTCCCAAATCAGAGCTGATTCCAGAAGGCGTTGTGCTGGTGGACATCCCAGGCACAGGCGACTTCAACAGCAAGAGGGATGAAATGTGGAAAAAGGTGATTCTCTTTCCTGTGACTTCATTCCCTCCTCCCTCAAATTCCTCCACCCTTTCTAAAGCAACAAAGAATGCTCTGCTTCAGCTGCTGGGGTTGTAGGAGCTCAAGGGCTTAGATTCTTCTACTTGCTAGGTCTATCCAGGTCAATGGCAGGAGAGAGGTGGCCAGAGAAACTGGGGAGGGAGGAATCGTGAGGCAGGCCTGGAAGCTAGAACAAGAGTAGGAAGAACAGGAGAAAGGTCAGCAACCAAGTAGTGCGGTCTAGGAGTAAGCAGAGGAAATGCAGACAGGGGGAGAGGGAGGCCAAGGGGTGGGTACAAAGTGGAGAAGCTGAGAGCTAAGCACCAAGGAACCAGGAGGCCACTAAGGTGTTTAGCTGTAAGGCACAGAGGCCCAATAAAGCAATCCCAAGCCAAGAGGGATTAATTGAAAAAGTATCTGAGCATCTCCTGAAACAGCCAGACCTCAGGGCCTCCTATCAGGACAGAAGCTGCCATTGTCTCTCTCACCCTCTGCCTGGCTCTTGGGACTATTCCTCTTTGAGCATCTCTCTGCAAAGTCCTGCTTTTCACTTAGCTTTCTCTACTTAGTCCTTAGGTTCCACGTCGTGGAGAATGACCCCCCACCTCCGCCTATGACTGTTTGACTTCAGTCTCTATGTGTTTTAGTTCAAATTCCTAAGAAGGAAAATGGGATTAAGTACTTCCCAGCTAATGCTTCACCCTCTCTGGTGTAAGCATCAATCTTTAGTGCAATCAGCTGTGGCTGAAGTGGTGGTTGAAAGTCTGTCCTTTCAGCCAAAATCTTGGGTAGGGTTTCAAATCTCGGCAGATGAAGTCAGAGCTGATGGGGCACCCCCGGATATGTCTACAGCCAGAGAGTTAAGCATTGGGGTGGTTAGATCTGTACCTAATGATTAGAGTTTGAAACATCTTTTAAGAATTTATCTCTTTGTTCATTTGCTTTTCATTCATCAAACACATATAATATGTAAGACAATGTACTGAGGATGCAAAGATTATAGCCAATAATAATAATGATAGCAGACATTTACCAAGCATATATTTTATACTATGTACTGATCTCAGTGAAGGAAGTTGCCCATTATCACTCTGGGGATTTTAACCCAGGCAGGATGGCTCAAAAGCCTCTCTTCTCTTCAACTCTATAAACTTATGCGGTAAAACAAAACGAAATTAAAAGATGCAGAACATGGTCTTTAATGTTAAGAATTGCGCGAATGCATGTGCACGCATGCGTGTGTGTGTGTGTGTGTGTGTGTGTGTGTGTAATGTTTGTAAATGAACAGCAAAAGGAGATTCTTGCCTTTTGGAAGGATAGACACCCAACTGTTAACGAGTTTCTATGTTTACTACTACTCTTTACTACACACACCTGTGTATTGTTTGTTATATTTTGCATGAACGTGTAATCCCTATATAACAAAAAAACTAAAAAGCTGAAAACAAAATAAATCAATGTTGAACGAGAAGCAGAACCTTCCTACAAGGGGCTTAGGGTCTAACAGGAGAGGAGATACCTACAGATGACTAAATCCTTGGCAGATTGTGAGACACGAGAAGTCTAAGGTGCTATCAACGCTCAAAAATAGAAATTACCTTCAACGAGAGACCTCATTCCTTCAGCAAACACCCACTGAGCCTCTCCTCAGTTTTGCATTAGGTTTTGGATGGAGGGAAACAGAGTCCTTGCCCTTGGCAATCTTGTAGTCTGGGAGAGAATCTAATTAGTTATAGTACTTAACAAACCAGGTTACTTAACAATGAGAGTGCATTCTTTTTGCATGTGAGGATAGCTTCAGAGAGGGCGCTTAAGCCCAGTTGTCACCAGAGAAGATTGTTGAGAATGGGACCCCTGAGCACTGTCATAGGTCAGACAGCAGCAAAGACCCAGAGAAACGAAGGAGCCAAGTTTTGGGGGAAGGATGAGTCTTTTGGGGGTGGCTGGAGGAAAGGATTGTGGGGTACAGAGGAGAGGGTTACAGAAGGCAAACCCAAAAGTTGGGCTTAAACACTACCCTTCCTGGGGAAGCTCGAATGACGAGAGGTACTGGGGTATGTGATAGAGAGAGAAAGGGTATCTTCAGGTGAGGAGCTCAGAAGCATGGGGAGGGAACATGGAAATGAGGCATAGGACAGGAGCTGAAAGAAGACTGGGCATGAGGGCTGGGATCAGTGAGTCATGATCAGTCCTGCACTGTAGAAGGCTCCATAAAGAACCATCAATTCTCTGATATATGCAAACTTTAAATTCTGCGGATTTGTGCTAAATGCATGACTGTGGGTCAGGGGAGCTTTGAGACTAGTTTGCAGTCAAGATCGGGATGAAAGGAGGACAGCTGACAGATAATCAGCCTGATTTTATGGATGAGGAAATGAAGGCTCAGAGAGGGGAAGTAATTTTCCCAAGACCACACAGCTATCGAAAGGCAGAATTTGAACCTGAGAGCAGGTCCCCACCTTCCCAGCTGAGGCTCTCTCTCTCTCTCCCACAGGACCTCCCGCAACAGTTCTTTAAGATACAGGCAGTCTGAATGTCCTTCCCCTTGGCGGTCTGCTCAAGTCCTGACATGAGGGCCTTTGTTTCTTGAGGTTCTTGTCACTCTTGAAGTGAAATAGCCAGCCTTGGCTAGTTGCAGGCTAGGCCTGGGAGCAGCAGCGTAAGGAGGCAGCCAGCCTCTCTCCCTGGAGGGAGCCATGGCTGCTGCCAGTTGCGATATGCTGGGCAGCCTGTCAAAGGCCGCTCAGAACAGAGGAGCCGGCAGATCTGGCCCAGATCAGCCTCTCTGAGGAGGTCGGGCTACAGTGAAGGGATGGTTCCTGGCCTGTTCTGCTTGGCCTCAGCTCCCCTGCATGCCTGTGGTTTTGTGAGACTCTCTCACGTGGAGTGACTAAAGACTCCCCACTTTTTAGGAGAACAGAGCAGAATGCCCCCTTCCTCCTCCCTCTAGCTTCCCGCCTTGCTGTCCCTAAGCTAAGACTATTATGAATTCCTGTGTCTCTTTCTGCCGCCTTGAAGTCATGACACCTTCAGCCTGTCGCCTGAGCCCTCTGAGGCCCTGTTCTCATGGGAGGGAGGGTTGGGCTGGCACGGATGTCACCCCACTCATTCCTAAATTTAGTTGCTCTAGGTAGTGTTTTTCATTCTTCTGAGCCTCTAACTTGACCAAGTCCTGGCAGTCAGAGCCTTGTGTAGGGCCAGAAATTTGCAGTCCTCTTATGTTAATAAACATTTAGGAAGCACCTGCAGTTTCCCAGGACCATGGGAATACAAAGGTGAAAGAGGCCTTGCCCTGGGGGAGCTGGTAGCCTGCTATCCTGCGATCTTCCCTAGATAGTTTATAGCTTGGGAAATGGAGGGAGCCAGTTTTTATTTTCCTGCCTCAAGGGGAGTCCATCCATAAGGAGGAGGCTCAGGGCCCATAGTTGTATGGCCTTCAAACTGATCTTTAGCCTCCTGACCTTTTACCTCTGTAAAATGGTGAAGTTTGTCTAACTCTGGAGATAGACAGTTTAAAAATAATGATCCACAAAGCCAAGAGGTGCATGGACAGAGGATTGAGGATGCTGAGGAGGTGGGGGGCTCCAAACCCTCCATCTCCAATTCAATTAAAGCAGTTCAATTTTAAAAAATCTTTTGGAAATTGTCCTAAGATTTCAGTTGAAAAAGACTCCACTGGTAAAAACAAACTCAAAACCCAAGATTTCTCAGCCTCAGCACTGTTGACATTTTGGGGGGCTGCTTACCTGGGCGCTAAAGAATGTTTTAACAGCATTCCTGTCCTCTACCCCCGCCCACTAGCTTACCCCAAGTTGTAACAATTAAAAATGTCTCCAGGGGCTCCTTGCCCCCACGTGGTGGCAGTGTGCTGCATACGCAGGGGCAAACATGGAACTGATGCCCTGTGCTGGTAACTTTGAGGTCAATGCATGACCAGTAACTAGTTCTGGAAAGACAATAATTTTCCCTAGGAGACAACTGAGGTAAAGCAAGCCAGTGATAGATCTGGGGCTGGAGGTCTGATTTCTTGAATTCTATCAATCAGTAATGCCACAAATAGCTATGAAGCCTCCAGGAGGGATCAATCGCTGTGCCAAAGGGGGATGTGAATTCTAAGCCGCAAAGTGCAACCTCTTCTTTTCAAGTACCTCACAGTCTAGAGGTGATGTGGGGTCAGGCGGGGTGAAGAGGTACAGAGAGCCCAGCCTAGCACTAAGCCTGAGAGATACCATGATACCATAACAGGTAAGTCCAGGTGCTGGAGGGTGCAGAGGAGGGGTGGTCAAATCCAAAGGGCGAATGGGGGTCAAGCAGAGGTCACGGCAAGTGTAAAGGTCCTGAGGGATGAAAGACCAAGTTACATCTGAGAAAATTCAAGAAGCTCAGCCTAGCTGGTACATGGAGAATGTGGTGGGGAGAGCTGAGAGGCAGGACTGGAGGAGAGATGGTACAGAGCAACATAAATGGGCGGAGGACATAAATGATACATTAAGGGCTCATGTCCTCTACAACTGAGATGCCACTTACATTCTTAAAATTATTGTGGTTCTGTTTCACAGACCATTGATAAATGCTCAGTGATCTGGGTGATCTGTGACATTGAAAGAGTTTCTGGAGGGAGAGCCCATGAAGACCTGCTGAACGAGAGCATCAAAGCCTGCCAAAGGGGCTTCTGCAGAGACGTGGCACTGGTGGTCACCAAGACTGACAAACTCCACCTGCCGGAATATCTGAGGTACAGGGCTGGGCTCGAGGGTCTGTGGGCTTTCCTCTATGGGTCCCAACTGCTGTAATGACAGAGCTTTGACTCCTGGGCATTTCAGACCCAGGGAAGCAACTGCTGGGGATAAAAGAGAAGTCTGGGGAACCTCCAAGGACATTAGGACCCTTGGGACCTTAGGTAGATTGCCTTGGGAATCTGAACACTGTGGGCCCTCTAACAGAGTAGCTGCTCCATACCCAGTAGGCTGTCCCCATACAGGGTGCCACTCATGTGTAGGAGATGCAAAGAGCACCTCTCAGACTTGTGGTGGCGCCCCACAGATATGGGATGTGGAGACGCCCCCACAGCTGGTAGGCAGTGTCTAGAGTGCTATCTGACATTGCACAACCTTAAAGTGTCAGATTCTGTTTTAGGCTTTAAACCCCTGTGGAACAAGGTTCTCGATGTTTCAGAGCTTTGGCCAAAAGTAACAGCATTCTGACTAAATTTTAGTGGAAGGTAAGCATTTAGAGTTTAATAGATGTTAAGTGTGCCCATTTCCACGTGGATCTCTGTAACCAAGAGAGCCATAACTTACCTTCTCAACTGGCATGCTTTGAAAGTGGAAAGGGGGTGTTCTTAACCCTTACAGCAAGTATCAACCTGTCTGTCCTGGGTACACGGGCCTATGGTCACCAGAGAGAATGTTGTTAATGCTTCCCTGCTCTAATTAGAGCATCCTTACCGGTCACCTGTCATCTCTGCCCTTCCCCCCCCCCGCCCCCCACTGAAACTTGCACCCGTGTCTCCAGGAATTCATGAAGCAGAGACACCGTCTAGGTTAAAGAAAAAGACCAAGGATGTTTCCCCTGCTTCTTGCTCTCATGGGTTAGGTTGGAACTTCAGCTTCAATTTTTTTTTTTTTTTTTGGCCTGCAGGCTTTTTTCGCCCCGCCCCCTGCCCCAGAATAGTATCTCCAGTGCTCCCTTCCAGTGCCAACTCTGCAACTGAACATTACCATCAGATTTATGAAGCCCTTATTGAACACTGTGGTAGGGGCTGCACATTCAGAAGGGCACAGCACCTAGTCACCAAGTCTGCTTTCTTACAAGAAGGTTAAAGGTTATAAGAGAGGGACAAGCAAAGTGTTATGGGGACCCAGAGAGAGGGGGCTGCATTTTGATTGGGCCGGGGGATGGGGCCACAGAAAATTCCAGCACCAACAAAACAATGAGAAATAAAGACCCTTGTTTCAAGTGGACACTGGAGGTAGATCAGAAGAGAGGACATTTGGACCAAAGAAAGCTTATGTGAAAGAATTAAGGCACAACCGTATATACTGCTTTCAGGGAAAGTCGAAAGACTGCTGTGACACACAAAACGAGTTAAGTAATTGTTACAATTTTCTTTTCAGGGAAAGAAAAGTGAGAAATGTAAGTACGGACTACTTATTTTTATTTTTTAAGCTCCATTGGTATACAATTGATACACAAATAATTGCATGCATTTCATATAACAACTTAATGAGTTTGGACATATGCAAGAACTCGCTATTTTTAATAATACTTTTCATGATTAATACTATAAAATTCAAAGCCATACACATTTGTCTGGGCCAAATGAAGTTATGCCAGAAATAACTGTGTAGCTTATCACCATATCACTCTCGATAACCTTGGACTCTTTGTCATGCTTTCATTTCTTTTCCCAACCTAGGGAGCTATTTTGAGTCAGCGGGAGGCTGTTTTAGAAAGAAATGAAATGATAAAACTACAAAGGAATAGAATTCTCAAGGAAAAGCTCAAGGTGAGTTAACAGATTTCCAAATGTGTTTTCTGGCTTTTCAACCACTCAGATTTTCAGAAACAGATGTCTACTGGGTCTTGTGTAGTTGCCACATCAAAAGCTTTGGAACAAACAGTTTGGAGTCAACTTAGTCCTCCTGGTTAATAACTTTGTGACTTTTGGCAAATTACTTCTCCCTGAGCCTCCACTTTCTCATCTGTAAAATGGGGAGTTGATAACATCTACCTCCCGTGGTTGCTGGAAGGATGGGATGAGCATACGGTCCACTGAGAGAGAGATACCCATAGGTGATATCAGAGGTCATCACACTGTTCGAGGATGATTCGAGGGAGGAATGCATAGGGTGCTGTGGGGACACACGATCTTCTCCAGATCTCACTAGCAGGCAGAGAGGCGGTGTTGCAGAGAGGTGCAGGGAAAACTCCTCATGCCCTTGGGCAGAATTATAAAGAACCAGTAGTCTTTAGTAAGGTGAGGATGTGGGCGAAAGGGCCTTCTGCAGAAGCATTGGGAGATGCGGCTGGAGCTATTTTTTTCATTTTTTAGAGAGAGAGAGCTGGAGCAAGGGGTTGAGGAGATGGAGGACAGGAAGGGCAGAAGGAGAGAGAGAGAATATCTTAAGCTGTTTCTGTGCCCAGAGCACACGGGACTTGATCTCATGACCCTGAGATCATGACCTGAGCTGAAATCAAGAGTCAGATGCTTGACTGACTGAGCACCCCCAGGCGCCCCCCTGGGGCGATTCCCCTGTTCTGTGGGAATCTCTGTATTTTCTCAAATTATTTTTTGTTATTCTGCCACTGAAATAAAGTTACAGACATAAATCTCCTTACTATAATTGTCTTATACAATGATAAAACTGAAAGCAGTTTTAAGATAAACTACAAACAAAACATAGAAGTGGTATATTGGGGTCAGCATAATGGGATAGATGTTTTGGTTTTGCTGAAACTAAATCTTTGGCTCTGGGTAATAGTAAAAACATATGGCCCGAGGTCCAGTTCTATATTTAATTGCATTCTGCAGTTTGAATTCAATTACATTGATGCAGAAAACGTCTGATGTACAAAGTGGAATTGAAATTTTCAAAACTTTTGTCTCTAATTCAGAATAATCAGACCTTGTACTTAAGCCAAAACCTTTGACCAACCAATTCTTAAATGCTGCTTTTAATGAGGCAATAAGTGAGCAAACCTGTTCCTATTCTCTTCAGCTTTCTTGCTGGCATTCAAGAAATATGCATTTAACGAGTACCTCATCATTTTGTTTCTGGAAACAAAAACACAAAGTATTTCAATACACAATTCACAACTACATTTATTGCTAATAAATGTGGTGCGTTGGTGCATATGAAATAGGGTTTGGACAACAGTGAGTCAGCTTGCTGGGTGACTAGGGTTCTATCATACAGGTCTGCACGCCTACACCTCTGAGGGCCAGGTGATACCTTAATTCTCTGACCACTTGACTTCAGCTGAATTATTGTGAACCCTTCCCCTGTACTGCATGCCTTCATTGGAGCAAATTGAATCTTAATCATAGAAAATATGAGGCAGAAGTTGATTATAAAGCAGTCATTCCTATAGATGTCTATGCTGATTTTTTATTATAAAAATAAAAATTAGGAAAATGTATTGTAAGAAAAAGGACAGATCCCTGAGGCTCCTTTTGTAGAGCGTAGTCTGGAAATACTATGTATTTTAGAAAGATTGTTTTCTCAGCGTTAAGGAGAATGGGTGGGGGGAGGGGCAAGTGAAGACCAGATGCCGAGAGAGACCTGTTGGGGAGGCTTTTCCTGTAATCCCGCTGGAAGAGCTAAGAGCTTGAACAAGGCAGTCACTACAGCCCTGGAGGAGAGGAGAGACCTTCGAGAGATGTTAGGGAGCTTATACCCCCAAGTCCGGATGACTAATTTTATGTGACCGGTGAAAGAGAGCTGGGTGTTTCTGTTCTCAGGTGCGTCCTTGGAGCTAGGTATGACACAGCTTTAGGGTACCTGGAATGAAAACCATCCCACTCCTCCGGTGTGTCTCTCCTTTCCTCTCACGCTATTAACACACTCACGACAATTTTTTTTTTAATTGAAGTACAGTCAACTCACAATATTATATTAGTTTCTGGGGTACAACATAGTAATTTGACAGTTCTATACATCAGAAAACCATCACCACCAAGTAAGCCTAGTTACCATCTGTCCCCATGTTGTTCCAGTGTTAGTGACTTTAGTCCTTATGCCGTACTTCACATCCCCATGACTGACTTAGTTTGTAGCTGGAATTTTGTACCTCTTAATCCCCTTCACCTGTTTTGCCCATCCATCCATCCCCCTCCCCTCCCGCAAACACCTGTCTGTTCTCCACATTTGTGAATCTGTTTCTATTTTGTTTTGTTTGTTCATTTGTTTTGTTTCTTATATTCCTTATAAGTGAAATCATATGGTATTTGTCTTCCTTCATCTGACTTGTTTCTCTTAGTGTTACTTCCTGTAGGTCCATCTGTGTTGCTGCAAGTGGCAAGATTCCATTCATTTTTAGAGCTGAGTAGTATGCCACTGTATGTGTCTATAACATATCTTCCCTATCCATTCATCCATCAATGGACACTTAGGTCACTTCCATATCTTGGCTACTATGAATAATGTTGCAGTGAGCAAGAGGGTGCATAGATTTTTTTAAATCAGTGTTTTCATTTTCTTCAAATAAGTAGCCAGAAGGGGAATTGCTGGATCATATGGTATTTCTATTTTTAATTTTTTCAGGAAACTCCATGCTTATTTCCACAGTGACTGCACCTATTTACAATCCCATCAACAGTGCATGAGGGTTCTTTTTCCTCCACAGCCTCACTAACACTTATTATTTCTTATCTTTTTGATAAAAAAAGATCTGATTGGTGTAAGATGATATCTTGCCGTTGTAAGTAGCATTTTCATGGTGACTAGTGATGTTGAGCATTTCTCATTTGTCTGCTGACCATCTATATGTCTTCTTTGGAAAAATGTCTGTGCAGTTTCCTTATTCATCTTTTTGTTTTCCTCTACCCATTTTTAATTGGATTATTTGGTTTTTTTTGGTGTATTCTCCCATGAATTCTTTATATATTTTGGATATTAACCTCTTATCCCATGTAGGATTTGCAAATATGTTCTTCCATTCAGTAGGTTGCCTTTTTTTTGGTTGACTGTTTCTTTCTCTGGGCAAAAGCTCTTTAGTTTGATGTAGTCCCAGTTTATTTTAATTTTATTTTTATTTTTTTATAAACATATAATGTATTTTTATCCCCAGGGGTACATGTCTGTGAATCGCCAGGTTTACACACTTCACAGCACTTACCATAGCACATACCCTCCCCAATGTCTATAACCCCACCCTCCTCTCCCAAACCGCCTCCCCCCAGCAACCCTCAGTTTGTTTTGTGAGATTGAGTCACTTATGGTTTGTCTCCCTCCCAATCCCATCTTGTTTCATTCATTCTTCTCCTACCGACGAAAACCCCCATGTTGCACTCCACTTCCTCATGTCAGGGAGATCATATGATAGTTGTCTTTCTCTGATTGACTTATTTTGCTAAGCATGATACCCTCTAGTTCCATCCACGTCGTCGCAAATGGCAAGATTTCATTTCTTTTGATGGCTGCCCAGTTGTTTCTTTTTGCTTCTGTTGTCTTTGCCTGAGGATAGAGATCCAAATAAATACAATGTCCAAATGTTTACTGCCTATCTGTTCTTTTAGGAGTTTTATGATTTCAGGCCTTACATTTAGGTCTTAATCCATTTTGAGCTTATTTTTGTATATGGTTTAAAAAAGTAGTCAAGTTTCATTCTTTTGCATGTAGCTGACCAGCTTTCCCAACACCATTTATTGAAGAGACTGTGTTTTCCCCATTGTATATTTTTGCCTCTTTTATGGTAGTTTAATTGACCATGCAAGCATGGGTTTATTTCTGGGCTGTCTTTTCTCTTCCATTATCTATGTGTTGGTTTTTGTGCCAGTATCATACTGTTTCGATGACTATAGTTTTGTAGTATGGTTTGAAATCCGGACTTGTGACACGTCTAGCTGTTTTTCTTTCTCAACATTGCTTTGGCTATTTGGGCTCTTCTGTGGTTTCATACAAATTTTTGTATTATTGGTTTTAGTTCTATGAAAAATGCTTTTGGTATTTTGATAGGGATTGCCTTGAATTTGTAGATTGCTTTGGGCAGGATGCACATTTTAATGGTATTAATTCTTCCAGTCTATGCTAACACAATTAACAACACTCTGACATCGGTGTTGGGATTTTTTCCCCCACACTGAGCAGTTCTCTGTGACACTACATTCTTTTTTTTTTTTTTTTTTTTTTTTAGGTTAACATGTAGTGTATTATTAGTTTCAGGGGTAGAATTTAGTGATTCATCAGTTGCACATAACACCCAGTGCTCGTTACTTATTACATCCCATGCCCTGCTTATTGCCCATCACCCAGTCACGCCATCCCCTACCCACCTCCCCTCCAGCAACTCTCAGTTTGTTTCCTAGAGTGAAGAGTCTTTTAGGGTTTGCCTCCCTCTCTGTTTTTATCTTATTTTATTTTTCCTTTCCTTCCCTTCCCCTATGTTCATCTGTTTTGTTTCTTAAATTCCACGTTTAGTGAAATCATATGGTATTTGTCTTTCTCTGACTGGCTTATTTCACTTAGCATAATAGCCTCTAGTTCTACCCACGTTCTTGCAAATGGCAAGACTTCATCCTTTTTGATGGCTGTGTTTTATATATATATATGTGTGTGTGTGTGTGTGTGTGTGTGTGCGCGCGTGTGTGTGTGTGATGCCACATCTTTTTTATCTATTCATCTGTCAGTGGACAACTGGGGTCTTTCCATATTTTGGCTATTGTGGACAGTGCCGCTATAAACATTAGGGTGCATGTACCCCTTTGAATCACTATTTTTGTATCCTTTGGATAGATACCTAGTAGTGCAATTACTGGGTCATGAGGTAGGGCATCCTACAATTTAATTGAAATTTAGTTGAAAATATTTTCCTGGACATAGCATCAGATTCTACAGGTGAAGGGCTCAGTCCCACAATACTTCCCCCTACTTCAGATGCCAACTGCAAATAGTAAGTCCCTAGTTTACCCACAACTTCCATCTGACTTAGCTACAAATTGAAGGTCCCCATGATCTCTTTCCCCTTGGATTCAATTATTAACTAGAACAGCTCGCAGAATGCAGGGAAATAATTACTTACATTTACCAGGGTTTTTTTTTTAAAGATATTATTTATTTATTTGACAGACAGAGATCACAAGTAGGCAGAGAGGCAGGCAGAGAGAGGGGGGGAAGCCTGCCTCGATCCCAGGACCCTGAGATCATGACCTGGGCTGAAGGCAGAGGCTTTAACCCACTGAGCCACCCAGGAGCCCCTTACCAGTTTTTTTTATACAATAAAGAATAAAGATACAGATGAACAGCAAGATGAAAGGGAAAGGTCTGGGAGGGGTCCAAATGCAAGAACTTCTGTCCTCATGGCATTGGGCTACATCACCCTCTTGTTATGGGGATGTGTTTGCCCACTTGGAAGCTCTTTGAACCCCATCCTGTTGGGGTTTTACGGAGGCTTCCTCACAGAGTCATTGTCAATTACTCTATTTCTAGCCCCTCTACCATCTCTGGAGAATGGGGTGTGGGTGGAGTAGAGCTGAAAATTCCAAACTTCTAATGACCTGAACTTCTGTAACCAGCCCCTATTCAGGAGCTCACCCAGAGTTGCCTCATTAGAAAAAGAAGACACTCCTCTCACTGAGGACTAATTCTAAGGGATTTAGGATCTGTGTCAGGTACTAGAGTCAAAGACCAAATATTAGAAAAAGAGATAGTTCTAAGGCTCTTACCACTTAGGAAATGACAATGGTTTTAGGAGCTCTGTACTGAGAACTGGGGTCCAGGACTAATGTTAGAACCAAAGATTGTCCTAGCACCCCAATTTATAAGGAATTCCTGTGTCAGAATCTGGGGGCAGAGACCAATACATATATATTTTTCTTATTATTATTTTACTTGGTTTGAGGACTCATGGCTTTTCACGGAAATACTGTGTTCTTTTTATTGTTTCCGTTCACCTCTTGGCCAATGGGAGTCTGTAATTTAAGCTGGTTCCTTTTAGCCTTACCCAGACATTTTTTAAAAAATATTTTTGTTCTTTGGCAACAACAAGATACTCAGGCTCCTTTTATTTTTCCCTGCCACAAGATAGGGAGACCTCCTACTCTCAAATAAACCTGGGTTTCTTTTAGTAAAGAACCATGCTAAAAATAAAAGTTGGGGTGCTAGGGATCCATATCAAATGAAAGCAAAAGCAGTGGGTAGGGTGATATCACTGCAAAATTATTTTAATGATGAAGCTATAAAAGAGATTTTTTTTTTTTGAAAATGGGTCATGATTTATATTACTGATCTCAAGCTACCTCCAACTTTACTATCCCTTTTTTGATTCTGCTTTCATCTAATATCCCTCCTGTTTTGGGCTACAAGCTTTCTCCTCATATATCATATCTTCTTACAAACTTTAATATCTATGGTGCTATACACTGTTCTAACAAACACTGTGTGTAAATTATAACAGTGACTCATCTTTCCATGGGATAATCTGATGAGTATCCACTCACCTCTTGGATCCTACTTTCCAGTTGTAACTGTTTCTATATCTCTTATAATGACACAGAACCTGCATACTATAGTCGCTTCATTGGCACTATAAAAATATTTCTCTGTACTATAATGAAAGCATAAGTGTTAACTAATTGTCAGAAATTTTTAGAAGAGGTACACAGAATTTAGAGCAAGATTTTAAATAATGTAAGCACCTAGGCAAAGTGAGGCATACTTCTTTCTTTCAATTGTTCTAAAACCCTACTTAGATTTAATTCCACATCCGTTTCATCTCCTAGTAGAAAATAGTTTCAGCTTTCCCTAAACTTTTTTGCTAGAGTCAAAACTCTATCAGAAAGGGAAAAAAGTTAATCTTGGCAGATCTTTTGTATTATTTCAGCCCTGACTGTTGTGTGTGGGGCTTCTGGAAGCCTACCCAGGCATCTCTATCCCAGCCTTGACTGCACGGGCTCACAGATTGCCAGACATGTGGTCTCTCGCTTCTCCTGGTGGACTACTCGCTCGGCTCTGTTGTGTCTTTGCATCAGAAAGAGATGGACAATTCTCCATGGTTCTCTAATGACCGACCCCAAACACCCATGCACACAAACACACAACCCTTTATAGTTTTTCTCTTTTCTTTCTTTCTTTCGTTTTTTTAAAGATTTATTTATTTATTTATTTGAGAGAGAGAGTGAGGCGGGAAGGGGCAGAGGGAGAAGGAGAGAGAAGCTTTAGCAGACTTTGTGTTCAGCATGGAGCCTGACTCAGGGCTCAGTCTCATGACTCTGAGACCATGACCTGAGCGGAAACCAGGAGTCGGATGCTTAACCAACTGAGCCACCCAGGTGCCCCTTCTTTTCTGGTAAGTGAAAGTAAGGAGCGATTATGGAACAATATTTGTGTCTAATCCCAGTGGGACTTCTCTGTGATGATGAATTTTCTAATCATAAAAAAGATTTTCTCACATTCATAACTCCTTGACATTTAAGACCATACTTTACTTATACATTGCCCTGCTTTTAAATGCATCTGATTACTAAGTACCCAGCTAAGAAACTTGCATTTTCACAGCACCTTTGTCCCATGTTGTATGGTGTAGATAAATATTTAACAACCAGATCTCTGTTTAAAAAGAAAAGAAACAAAGCAAAAAAGCCCTGATTTCTAGCATTTGTTGGTTCCCAAGGTGTAATACTCCCACCGTTGCCAAGTTCAAGGTACCAGGGTGATGTCACTAAAGGCAGAATTGATTACAGCCAGCTCTAGCTCTTTTTGTTTTTCCCGTAAAGCATCCTGGGTACTTTCCCCTTCTCTGAACATTTCAGTACACCTTGAACTATTTTCTCTATATATTTCCTTTTGAATTGTTATTCTTTTAAAATAATTTTTTAAAAGATTTTATTTATTTATTTGACAGACAGAGATCACAAGTAGGCAGACAAGCAGGCAGAGAGAGGAGGAAGCAGGTTCCCCACTGAGCAGAGAGCCCTACGTGGGGCTCAATCCCACAACCCTAGGATCATGACCAGAGCCGAAGGCAGAGGCTTTAACCCACTGAGCCATCCAGGTGCCCCTAGAATTGTTATTCTTAACTCCCAAGAGAATAGTTTTTCTGCAGGGGTTTTCTTACAATGTCCAACCTTGTGGGGTGTGGACAGATGGGAACACCTGATGTACGGGTGTGCTGTGTTCCTTATGGGGCTCTTGCAGGGTTGAAAGTGAGTGAGCTGAAGCTTGCTGACAGTTCTTATAAGGCCTGTGTGTTGTTTCCTTCACCATGATTGAACTATTCTGTTCCCTGTATCTCTCACACGTCAGAGAAAACTGCCCGGTGACTCCAAGGTTCTGGAGGCTTCTGACCTGGTGTATACAGTCAGCGCCCAGGAATACTGGCAGCAGGCTCTCCTCACTGAGGAGGAAACTGGTAATTTATATATATATATATATATATATATATATATATATATATATATATATGTTTTTTTTTTAATCTCAATTACTGGAATTCTCAAGATGAAGCTTGGCATGCTGAATTTCCCTCTCTAGAATTTTCTGTGACATTTCCAGATTGTCACAGATTCTATACATATTAGCAGATGTATCCGTTTTTCTCTCTGCATTGCTGTGGTGCCTGAGACCACAGTTCCTCTTTCATCCAATTTTTACCAAGAGTTGGTGGAGGTCAGAGATTGGGTTGTTATTTCCTAAGTATTTGGTTTGCAATTCTGCACTCACCTAGCTGCAAGTATTAGATGTATTTATCCAGCATCTGGTATATGCTTTGTCCCTAAAAAAGAAAAAGCAGAAGACATGACCCCTTTCTTCCCAGAACTTAAAACCAAGATGAGGAGCTCGTACTAAGCCATGTGTAAAAATCAAGGTACAAATAAGGCTTAGTTAAATGGTGCCATGAATATGATAGAAGCCTAGAGAACCTAGAGGTCTGTGTGACTGGAGCACGCAGTAGGAAGTAGGCAAGCAGGCAGGCTCTGAACTTGACATTGTCCTGAGCTTAAAATGGCTTAAGATGTGCAGGCATTTTACCATACACGTCTGCGTGGGAGAGGAGGCAAAGGGGCAGAAAGTATAAAATGTTGCTAGAAATGGGGGAACTTCTTGAACAAGGATATAAAAGAAATAATCAGCATGGCATATGCAAGAAATGATACAGAAGCATTTCCATTTATAGGAATAATGGGGAGAAAAGTCGGATGACGCCTTTTATCTTCTGACTAACAAAAGGTTAGGGCTGAGATGAATTTCTAATCCAGAAATCCCATTCAGCAGAGATTCTCATCCTTCCTACAGCAAGCATGAGTGATTTTTGTATTATGGGTTTTTTGATATAGATGGAAAAGTCTGGGGGAGGGAAGAGCTGAGACTCTGGGACTGTGAGCACCTTTGGTTCAATTCTTTGTGAGTAGCATTCCAGAGGGAAGTGCCAATGTTTCTAACCAGCCTGCACTTTTCTACTTAGTTGGACTTATACCACTAAATAAAAGTTAGTATTCATGATTGCTGATCTACCATTTATCATTGTTGATCCTAGACATAGAAAAAACATCCCCAGAAAAGTTGGTGGAGTGGGCAGTCATCCCACGTAGGACTTTAGCTGTAGTTAAGGCTGACTGCCATTCCGATCTGTTCATTTTTGTGAATTCTCTTTGCTGTGAACTCTGCCCTTTTCAAATTGTTTGTGCTGCCTGTGAATTCCAGAAATCCCCAGGTTAAGAGGCTATATCCGGAAAAGGCTCCTGGACAAGAAGAGGAGGATGGTGACCAAGTATGTGACTGAAGCCTTTGGTTTATTGCTCCTCACAGACAGTTTCAACTGCATGGAAAACCCGCCGGTATGGAAGAAACTTAATCTCTGCCTCCCAGCCTGGACAAAACATTCCCTTTTACTGAGTTAGGAAAATAACTTCTGATATTTTTTTTTTTCTTTTCATATCAAAGGAAGATACTAAGCTCAGAAAATCTAAAGAGAACAAAAAGATAATTCGAGGGTTACAATGGTGACATTTGAGTAAAAAATGAAGGAATGATATTTTGCCTGAGACAGATGGGTTGAGAGAGGAAGATGTAGAAATGATCAGCAGCTACTTTCACCTCTCCTGGGAACTTGAATAAGATGGAATGTGTTTAAGTGATAACAGAAGTGATTTGTTTCACCCTCGTAAAATACAATTCTTGGTTATCCTACAGAAACATGGTTATGCATACGTCCAAAAATTTTTTCATCTTTCTATGGATTTCATTTATACTTAGCTGCTATCAGAATCTCAAACTCAGAGCAGCCTAGTACAATAATGTGAGAGGAAGGGAGCTAACAGGGACATTCAGCAAAGAGTTTAGGTATATATTTTCACAGTCTGGAATGGTGGCTGCTGAATGACCAGTTCCAAATTACTCTTCTCGTGGGAATAGACAAATGTATCTCTTTGATAGATGATTTTTTAAAAAAGATTTTATTTATTTATTTGACAGACAGAGATCACAAGCAGGCAGAGAGGCAGGCAGAGAGGGAGAAAGGAGGAAGCAGGCTCCCCGCCGAGCAGAGAGCCCAATGCAGGGCTCGACCCCAGGACCCTGAGACCACGACCTGAGCTGAAGGCGGAGGCCCCAACCCACTGAGCCACCCAGCTGCCCTGATGATTTGTTGTTGTTGTTGTTTTTACCCTAAAATAAGATGGATTGGCTGCTAAGTTAGAGGCAAGGGAGAGTTTTGGAGAAAAATCTGTCATTCCAATCAATCACCAACTATACTGCTTCTTTGTGAGGCATTTACATTTGAATTGCATTTGAATATATAAATGGGCAGTCCTATTGTAAAACAGAACTCTGACCCACAGTCTGCAGTAACCTGCCTGGGAAACCAACTCCATATCTACAATAAACAGCTCAGGAGGGCGGCCTGCTGTAAGTTAGATTCATAGGGAATCAAACTGCTATCTCTAGTAACAATCCAAGAACCTAAGCAATAATGTTTGTAATAATCAGACCCAAATGGGCTGATGGTTACTAACTGACAGCTTCCCTAATTTTTTTTAAATTTACTTATTTTTTTCAGCGTAACAGTATTCATTGTTTTTGTACCACACCCAGTGCTCCATGCAATCCGTGCCCTCTCCAATACCCACCACCTGGTTCCCCCAACCTCCCACCCTCCACCCCTTCAAAACCCTCAGATTGTTTTTCAGAGTCCAGAGTCTCTCATGGTTCACCACCCCTGCCAATTTCCCTAATCTTTATTCCTGCTTCCAATCAGAGAAGTCAAACATGCACCCTAATGAATCACATAGGATCCTCACTTCTAGTTTGTTTACCCACAGCTCCCCTATGCCAGCGGCCTCTGATGAGGGCATATGACGCCTTCCCACTCCTCAGCCTGCCTTTGAATCTCTGCCAAACACAAGTGCTGATGGCTGACTCTCTTGCTCTAGCAAGCTCTGAATAAATAGCCTTCACATGTTCTCATTTGGTTGGTGTTTATTTCCACACTTGTTATCAACCATCAGATTTGTTCAACCAAATTGTCCAACTTTTTGTTATGCTGAACAAGGAGGGAGCAAAGAAAGTGGACCAGTAGGGCTCTCTGAGAGTTTAAGGGGCTGGTCCTGAGAATATGGGAAAGGCCCTATGGCGTGGCCACGGGAGGCAGATAATGGAGACCTGACTTCAATGTGAAAAGTAAGACATGCCAACTGTAGATAGTCATCACAGTTTTGGTCAAATGTCTGCATTTTAAAAAATTCTATATAAAAATGACATACAGAACAAGGTTCCCTGTCTTTTTCACCATATTTCTTATTCTATGAGGGAAAAAGAAAAACAAAACAACAGCAACAAGTTGGATTTTCTAATCTAACTTTGTCCTCTGAAATAGCAGGGAAGTATTTGACCTTCTAACTTCCCGAAAATGTTCTTCAGGGTGAAAATTGCCTCTCTGCCCAGCGAAAGATTGCTTTTGGAAGTGTCGATGGAAAACATATCAGATGTGGTACTGTGTGTGGTTGGTTTGTTTTATAAACACAAGGACAAGGCATTTTGCAATCAAACTGAGAAATGCCTGCCTTGGTCCTCTTCTCTGCTAAGGGGGAGGGGTGGGCAGCCTATGGAGGGACTCTGTGCCATCCTCCCTAGAGGCCAGGCTGTAGGTGGCAGAAAACACAGAGAAGGGGGCTGGTTGGCACTTCTGGGGTAGCCTTTCACATGAGCATCAGCCAGCATTTTTCCTCAAAATCCTTTGGCCTCAGATATTGGTCTCAGTCTTAGTTCATTGATGGAAAGTTGGAAGGCGAGAGTTTTGTCAGTTCCTTTGCATTCTGAAAAAATGCAGTGATTGGTCATTTTTTAAGATTATGACTCATACAAACAAAAAAAGAGTCTGGGTAGTTAGTGATTCTAAATGAGTAAGGATCTAGTTATTCTTTTTATGAATCAGTAGGAAGCTGATTATGACATCTCAATGTCAAACGAACCCTGCATTTATTCATAGTAGCTGTAAGCTTTTCCTTTTCTTACTGTTCTTATATTCCCAGACTTGCTCCTTCTTATCATTCCTTTGTTTAACAATGATCTATTGAGTATGAAACATTGTGAGAATCTTTCCTGTAGAGTTTCTTTTTCTTTTTTTTTTTTAAAGATTTTATTTATTTATTTGATAAAGAGAGCGATCGCAAGAAGCACAGAGGCAGGCAGAGAGAGAGAGGGGGAAGGAGGCTCCCTGCTGAGCAGAGAGCCCAATGCGGGGTTCGATCCCAGGACCCTGAGATCATGACCTGAGCTGAAGGCAGAGGCTTAACCCACTGAGCCACCCAGGTACCTCACCCGTAAAGTTTCTGTTGATGACATCTTTCTTATTTTCTTTTGACCACCAGTGAAATCACAAACTCAGAAGAATCCAGAGGGCACTCTGAAAGAAAAGTATGGCTTATGGAATTCTTACTAGTGGAAAAACTATGAGAATCTGTGGAATAGTCTCTATAAACTCTAATATTCACGTACTCTAAGTCTTGAGGACTATGGGAGTTTAAGGGTGTTTTTAAGAACATTCAGCCTCATTCACTCCAATGCAGTCAAGATCTAGAAAAGCTGTCATTTATATAAGGTCACATATCAATTTAGAGCAATTTATGTCATCAGATTTAGAATAGAATTTAAAAGCTCACATTATCTATCAGTTTCTCTCTGGTCTTCATTCTCTCCAAAATGTTTACCCACGGCGCACTCTGTGCCATAACTCGGAATAAACAAACATGAATAACTCAGTCCGCAAGTTCCTAGTCCAGGGAAGGAGCTATGGAATGAGACAGACATAGCACAGCAAGAGGAGGGCTGTAATGCAGGGGTTTACAAGAATCAGTGACAGCACCGGAAAGAGAGCCTCAGATTCACTTGGTGAGGTCAGGGGAAGCATCGCACAGGGAGTGGGTTTTGAGTTTTGTCTGGAAGGATGGGAAAAGCATGTGCAAAAGTATGGAGTACAAAATGGAAGACACATTTGGGGCATAGTAGCAAGTTCAGGAGCAGCTACCCGGGGATGGGATGACGTTTTGGGTAAACAACTGGGGGTGCTGGAGAAGTTGGCTGCGTCCTGGCTGTGAGAGGCCCTTAAGTGCTGGGCTAAGTAGTGTGGCTTCCATCTGCTGTAGGCATTGTGGGGTCCCCAAGATTCTCACCCAGAGAACAGCACTACCGAGTTCCCAGTTTGAAATCAAGAGGTCAAGGCTCTCTCTCCCTTGTATTAATTGAGGAGATCTTTTCCTCCTCGACTAGACTGTATTCTCCTTTGAAGAAAGGATGATGTCTTTATTATTGTGTCCTGTAGTTTTGTTCTTCAAAGTGTGGTCCAGGGCCCAGAAGACTAGCATCACTTAGGAGCTTGCTAGAGTTACAGAATCTCAGGTCCTTGGATTTGAACAAATTCTACCAGTGATTTGTACACATGTTAAAGTTTGAGAAACGTGATCCTCAAAAACTGTTTTGTACATAAAGGCTGCTAAAGGATGTAGAATCAGTTGTCATTGAAAAAATGCATTTTAACAGCAACTGGATTTTATTTTAGTTACTCCCTGAAATAGCCTAATGGATTAGATACCTAAAGTAAGTTGCAGGAGGAATATATATACATATATATATATTTATATGTGTCCTCCAACTCACAAAGCTTAAGGAGGTCTCTCCACTGAGGGATGCTTTATTGGGGGGAAAGAAGTCAACTAAGGATGGTTAGCTCAAACTAAATCTTGTGTTGGTGGGCAAGCATAAAGGAAGCAAAATTTGAAGAGAAAGTGCCCTTAGGGAGGAGATGGCCTCATGCTTCTTATGGCCCTTGTCCCTAGAATGAATACTTGCACATGAGTGGCCTGCGGAGATTTGTGGAAGAAAAGATACAGTTGCTGGAGAAGGCCATTGACCAGTGCTTTGCCCACATAGAGCAGCCTCTGCAAGAAGGAGTCCGAAATGCCAGGACTTCCTACCGACGGATCCTTGGGGCATGCCTGGTGGTGAGTGAGCCTCTCCAGGGAGGACCTGTGTTATTCAATGACATTCACCTTATCTCCAAGCTCTTTTTGCACTATTACATGGCTTCTGAAGGATAAAGATATAAGTGCCAGGTTGTATTTATTTAAGGCTAACTGTTGAAAAAAGAGGCTTCTCATATCAGTTTCCTAGGGCTGCTATAACATAAAATACCATTGACTGGGTCATTTAAAGGGCAGACATTTCTTCTCACAGTTGTGAAGGTTAGAAGCCCAAGATCAAGGCAGTGTAACGTTGGTTTCTCCTGGGGCTTCTCTTTTTGGCTTGAACATGGCCATCTTCTCGCTGTGTCCTCCCATTGTCTTTTCTCTGTGTGTCCATCCCTGGAGTCTCTCCCTCTCTTATAAGGATACCACTTATGCCCTCACTTAGACCCCCCCCCCCCAAAGGCCCTGTCTTCAAACATAGTCACATCTGGGCTCAGAGCTTCAACAGGTCAAGTCAGAGGAATACAGGTCACGCCATGACACCAGTTAAGAGTAAGGAGTGATTAACAACACTGCTCATGTGACAAGGACAGTGCAGAAGTCTCTAGACCTGGGAGTAGTGCATAGATTGTATGTTGTTGCCATTGTTGTGATATGAGTTGGAGAGTTAGAACGTTGGCAGTGAGAAGGTGGTGTGTAATGGAGCTCTACATTTCCGTGGGCTGAAGGAATAAAGCAGTGGGAATGATCGTGGGGTCCCTGGAGAGGACTGTTAGAGTTTTGACACAGGAGAATGAGAGACAAGAATGCCTTCCCTATGGCTGTCCGGGGGCTGAATGTCCATGAATATAGTATGTGCACACGCACTCCCTCATGCATCCAGCCAATGTGGATGAAATGCTTACTCTGGTGCCAGATACTGTACATTACTTGATTCCATCCTCACAGCAATTCTGGATGCTAAACACTCTTATTATTGTTTAATTTTACAGACTTACAGAGGCCGAACAACTCTCTGTGGCCTCATATGGCATCCACGTCTACCACAGGCCCATCTGTCTTCAGAGCCCAGATGCCCAACCCCCACACGTGCCTGTTGCACCCCCTAAATGTGCTCGGCAAACTATGGCATCTACTTGTAATGGCTGACCAGTTACGTCGTTTCAAATGTGTCAGTCCCCATAAAAGTACGAAATTTGATCCACAGGTAGCCAGTGTCACCTGGCCAGCTCTGTAGCAGGCCACCCTGGGAGCAGATCCTCCAGCCCCATTCAGGTGACTGTACCCCCAGCCAACGCTGGATGGAGCCTCACAGAGGAGCCCTGAGCCAGCACCGGCCAGCTGGGGGTAGAGTCAGCCTGGGCATGTAGACTTTCCACCCCTCCCTCCCTCAACTTGGCCACATAAGAATGGGCTTTGGGCCGGGAACACTTCCTTATGGAGAGATAAAAGAGCCTTTAGCCTGTACGGGGCTTATCGACTTGCTTGGGAATATTGTTCTCTGCTTTATGCTCAGTGAATACTTCTTTGTTCTGCTTGGTATAGGCATCCAAGGCCCTTGGGCAAGCTCCCAGTTGTCTGTATCTCAGATTCTGTGGGGGAAAGCTTGGGTCTTGGTACTGCACACAATGTGGGATGTGTGCAGGACTGTCACCCACAGTGGCTGTGGCATGGGTCTGCTGGCCATAAGGGACCCATGCATAAGGCTGGATCGTGTGCACACATTTCTCCTCTTGCTGTCAGTAAACGCTGTACCACTTGAGCCTAGTGTACAGAATGTCTGTTCTCCGTGACCTTGAATCATGCCCTCATCTCTTCTCTAGTGGCCTTTATCTGCCTTTTGACCTTAGCTTCACAGCTTGGCTATCTTGTGAATCGTGAAACAGCCAAACCATATATGAATTCCTGACCTACAAAACTAGTGAGCGATACTCAATAAATGTTTTTTTGTTAAGCCATTAGGTTTGGGGTAACTTGTTTCATAGCAATAGATAAGTAAGTCACTCTGGTGGAGAATGGCTTCTGTATGATGCTGAAAGATCCCAGATCACCCAAAGTGAGTAAAAGCATTCTGAGAAGGTGAAGACACAAAGTGGAGACCATTCCTTTCATCTCCATGAAAGAAAGGAGCGGTTCAGCCATCCCCAGACCTTCACAGGATGTTGTCCCATGAACTGTCTCGTCTCATCAGTTCTGTAAAGGCATTTTTCTTGGTGACTCCAAACATGTCTGAGGTATCTTTGATAGGCCACTTTCCTTTATGGTCAGAAATTTGGGCAAACATTTATAATGCTGATGTCATATTGCTATATAATATAGAAAAATAACCTAAAATGTGTAATAATAAGAGAGTGGTAAAATGAATTAGGTTATAGCTATATGATATTATATTTTGTGGATATTGAAGTAATTTTTGAAAATATTTGCAATGAATTGAGGAAATGTCCTTACTATAATACTAAGTGAAAAGGACAGAATATTAAAACATACATACGGTATGTTGCTAGTCATAGCATGGGACATATCCTTGCACTTGAAACAGAATTCCTTAAAGCATGTATCATTGATCACAAGAACCTCTACTGAAATTTCGGTCTGTGCAAATGTATTTTTATTCTTTTTACTAGGGATCACCATCTGGTAAGGTTTATCAATATCTCTTGTGGCTCTCACTTCATCATATATTTTTTGCCTCTGATTTGTGAATTTATTTCTCTGGGAAAAAATATGAAGATTCAGAAATCAAATTACATTTCATTAGACATTTAACAAAGAGTACCAAAAAAAAAAAAAAACACCTGGGTTACGCTTGGAAAATGTGAAACCTATATCCCTGGTAGAGTCATAGCACATTTTCATTTAAAAATTGTTCCTTTAACAACTGTTCATCAAGTACTACTTACACTGTGGACAGATGGTGAGTACATCAGGCTGGATACGATGCCGTGCCTTTTCCCAACAAGCTGGTGTTTGGGCAGAGAAGCCCGATGAGTAAACAGACAATTATAAACTGTATGAGGAGGTGGGGATCAAAGAAGCATAGGGCGCTCTGGAACTCAAGACATGACTGCTATGCCCTCTGCCTAGCTTAAGCCTATGTTAAAAGATCACGTTGTCGTACTCTTCCCTGTGATTCTTGGTCATAGGCTTTGGCCAAAGGCAATCTGATTCTGATCCCATGGCATTCTAGTGAACCTGTACTAACTCAACTAACTCTATTGTTTAATTACCTAGAGGAGTAGAGGAAACCAGGGCTTTCACCAGACTCTGAAAGCTGTTTGCCTGAAAAATGGCGTCTATGCCTCCAGGACCCTCGCAAGAATAGATCTGAATGAAGCCATCACTCAGCCCATCTATGACCAGATTGACCCCGTTTTTGGAGGCATTTTTAGGTAAAGGATTCTTTCTCTTGCTCCTTCACGAACAAACAACTGAAGAGCACTGGGCCAGAGTCTCATCGTTAGAAGAATTTGTGCTTTGGATCTGGAAGTGTAAAGAGTAGCTTGCAACCGGAGGAGGAGAGCTTAGGGTCTGGCAAAACACAAAAGCCTTCTTGGTTGAGTTTCCTTCATTTCTCACGGTGACCTGGAGTGCAGACAGAGTTGTTGCTTTCAGACTAATATTATGATTTCCAGTATTTTTCAAATATCTCATACAAGCAGCAAGAGATATATTTTCTTGTGGATCCCAGCCCCGGGCAGGTTATTTTGGTTGGAGAGTGTGGAGTTAAAGCAAACACACGGCCTTTATAAATTTTCCTGAATGCAAAAAGGCAAAGAGGCTGACCGATGACTCTGTTTGTCTTTGACATACCACGTGCTTGCTCCCTTACTAGCTGTGTGAGCTTCACAGTGCCTGTTCCTTCCTTGACCTTCAGTCCTTTTCTCCATCAACAGAAGCAGACTGTTCTCATCCCCCAGTGCAGGAGCCTGCGCCCAGTCCCCCTCCTTCGCCTCTGGCATTTCGTCACCTGCTCCTACTCAAACCATTCTTCCTTTGCTGGATTCTTACTCATGTTCCCCTGCCCTGCCCCCATCTTCCTTTAAACTCCTTTGGGCTCATGCCATCTGTCTCCCCTATCCTGTTTACAGGTCTATAGCAAAAACTCCGAATTCCTTAGAACAGCATTCAAAGGGCAGGCATCTGGGTGGCTCAGGCAAGTGTCTGGACTCTTGATTTCAGTTCAGGTTGTGATCTCAGGATTCTGGGATCAAGCCCCATGTTTGGCTCTATGCACAGTAGGGAATCTGTTTGGGATTCTCTCTCTCTCTCTCTCTGTGCCCCTCCTGCAGCTCTCTTTTTCTCAAATAAATAAAATCTTTAAAAAAAGATGCAATTCAAGACATTCTACCGGCCTCCAGCTGGCCTTTCCTCCCTCCGCCCACCCTGTTGCTCAGTGCCCGCTCCCGGCTCCAACCAGCCTGGAGGGTTGCAGAGAGCAACTGACAGGTGTGAGGGCCTGTGCTAAGCACTGTGCATGCATGATCTCATTAGATCTCTCAATGGCCCTCCCAAGTAGCTTCTGGCCATTTACAAGGGACAAGCTGAGATTCAGAGGACTTGATGTAGTTTTTCCAGGGTCACTCGGCTCAGGGGTAGAGAGCCAGGATTTTAAACCTATGCCCTCTCCTTTATAACCGACTGTTTCTTATTCTTGGGAGATTCTGAAATTTCGTTCATTGTGTTGTCCCCACAGGAAATAACTCCTCCTCCTTTTTACTTTCCCAAATCTTCCACATCTCTGAAGTCTCTCCCTTTCAAGAGGAAACCCCCTGGCAGTGGGGAGACTGACTTTTGAGGTTGAACAGATCAGTGTCCAAAGTCTGGCTCTGTCACTTACTAGCCATTTGTCTGGGCACACATCAGCAATCGTCTGTGAACCTCAGTTTTCTTGTCTGTAAAATGGGCATCACTACACTGGTTTCATAGGCTTTGATGTCCAGGACCTGGCCCAGCACAGTGCCTGGCACATGGTAGGAACTCCATAACTATTGGTTCTCATCCCCCTGGCTTAAAAGCGAATGGAAGGGGACCAGCTAGTTCCTTCTTTGTTTTAGCCCCACAGTAGCCACTGTTGTTCCTTAACATTTTATTTTGTTTCTTCTATAGAGCTGGAATGCCCACTGGTTCCACTTTGCTGCCTCACATAGAAGCTTTTAAGCACTCCCTGCAGGAGAAAATGATGGAAATTGGAGTAAGAAATGGCTGGAAATATGAAAGCTACAAAAAAAGTTTCCTGATCCAGGAGGTGTGATTGTCGTAAGGGGGAGAGGGCAGGGAGGTTGGGCAGTGCTTTCTTTCCAGCAGGAGTTTGAACAAGTTATGGGCCTCTCCCCCCTTGTTCCCCTGGAGTGTCCAGGTCTAGGCATGTCTCACACAGCAGGTGGTCTGGGGCACAAAGCACAGTGGGATGGGGTGGGGAAGAGCAGCCCTGAGACTGCCATGGGGGGTGGGGGGTGGGACACCGGGTGGGCTCTGTGCCTTTTCGAGGCAACCAGCAGGGAATGCTGAGGTTGGAAAGGAGACTCAGTGTCTAGGAAGAATCTCCAAAGAATCCTAAGATGTACAAACACTAGAATGCACCTGTAACACTTTCACTAACCTTCTATCATTTTTGCCAAAATTATGAAGTATTATCCAAAGCAGGGAAACTTGAAAGACATGTCATTTTTCTTGCAGATCATTTAAAAATTCTGAGTAGCCAATATTCTTTTATGTGACCCATTTTCCTTTAGGCTGTCTTAGTCTCTTCAGGCTGCTGTAACAAAATAGCATAAGCTAGGTAGGTTATAAATAACAGAAATGTATTCCTCACAGGAAGCTGGAGGTGCAAGGTCAAGGTTCAGGCAGATTTGGTGCCTGGTGAGAGTCCACTTCCCAGTTCATAGATGACTGTCTTTTCACTGTCACTTCACATTGTGGAAGGGACAGAGGAATTTGCTAGAATCTCTTCTGTAAGGAGGATAGTCCCAATCCTGGGGGCTCTGTCCTTATGACCTCATCATGTCCCAAAGGCCCCACCTCTCATGCCATCACCTTGAGGATCAGGATTTTAATACATGAATGTTGGGTGACACAGATATTGGGCCCATAGCACAGGCCCAGCCCAAATGACATGGCAACGCTAGAGAACGGTCCCGTGCCTCCCCCTTAAGACAAAGCTCCTGCCTATGAGAAGCTCACAGCCTAGTGGAGGAAACGCCATGTGGACGGCCAAGCATAATAGAAGGCGGAGGGGAAAGGTGACCACATGTGGGAGCCCCTGACCTGCTTCTGTGGAAGGATTTGGCACCAATGGCCTTTTTTTTTTTTTAAAGTATTTCTTATTATTTTTTTTTAAATTGATTTGTTTATTTTCAGAAAAACAGTATTCATTATTTTTTCACCACACCCAGTGCTCCATGCAATCCGTGCCCTCTATAATACCCACCACCTGGTACCCCAACCTCCCACCCCCCTCACCCCCGCCACTTCAAACCCCTCAGATTGTTTTTCAGAGTCCATAGTCTCTCATGATTCAATGGCCTTTTGTTAATGCGGATTTGCAGATAAGCGCCATCCTGGGAGGCCTAGAGGATTACATCCTCAGAAAGAAGAGGAGGATCTATGAATCTCTCACCACTTCTGTTCAGAATGACCTGAAGCCCTGTTATGAAGGTAGGGGCTCCAGAGGGCAACCCATCCACTCCCTCTGGGCTCTTTCTCTCAGCTTCTTTGGCGGCGTCTTCTTCTGCTTTCCCCCTCAAAGCATTTGCTCTCCTGTATCCTTAGTCCTTCTCAGACACTTACTCCATGAACTGAAAACCAAATAATGGCAAGGGTGTGGGGAGAGGTGATGCATGAGTCATTTTTTATCTGTGTGTTTCCAGTGCTTTCTGACCACCCTTTCTTTGTCAATTTGTCTTGCTTCTCCTGTCCTTGCTGCATCTCCGCTAACTAAACTATAAAACCCCTTATCCAATTCTCATTCTTATGCCCCTGAACTGTTTGTAAACCCTTTTTCCAACTCCTTCTCATTTTGGCGGTCCCATTGATTTTTCTGCTGGGGGGGCATTGGAATTTTGTAAACTACTGCTTAATTCACTTATTAGATTTTCTGAATGATAGTTACCTAAATGTGGAGAGTGTTGATCTTTTTCTACCATGCGATTATTAAACAATTTCCACTGTGTGGAAAATGGTGCTGCATATATGAATACATGTGTGTATGCATGTGTCTGTGTATGTGTGTATGCATGTGTGTGTATGTGTGGATGTAGACCTCTGTACACTCTGTGTATATATATTTTTTGTTTGCTTACCTTTCTTTTTGATGCTGAAGATGTCTGAGCAAGTCCTTGCTGTGGCGTGACCATGGCTATCATTTTTGCCAGAGGCAGCTCAGATCGCTGGCAAAAAAGCCTGTGAGAGGATGAAAGATGTCCTCAGAAGAGGGGTGGAGCGGCAGGTGGCCGAGGGCATGTTTGAAAGGGCTCAAGAAAGGATGCGGCACCAATTTCAGCTACTGAAGGTATGATACATTCATAGTCTGAACTCCAGTCAGGCCCCTTGGGGGAGTCAAAGAAGAGATACAGAAATGGGAGACATAGGGCGCCTGGGTGGCTCAGTGGGTTAAGCCTCTGCCTTCGGCTCAGGTCATGATCTCAGAGTCCTGGGATCGAGTCCCACATCGGGCTCTCTGCTCAGCGGGGAGCCTGCTTCCCTCTCTCTCTCTCTGCCTGCCTCTCTACCTACCTGTGATCTTGCTCTGTCAAATAAATAAATAAAATCTTAAAAAAAAAAAAAAAAGAAATGGGAGACATAGTAAGTCATTCAGGCCCATGTAGAGCCGATGGCTTCTGCAGGGCGGGGGGTGAAGGGAGGTGGATTTCGTGCCCATGACACCAAAAAAGAAGACCAGCTGGCGCTGCACATTGTCCCTTCACTGTGCCCAAATGCACAGGATCTCTGTGGGGTGTGACTTCAGAAACGCAGCCCCTCTGGCTCTCTCTCACACCCTTCCTCTTTACTGGGTCATCAGTAGAACAACTGTGATACCAGATGGGGGTCCTTACCTCTTGACGTACATGAGCTCATTTAACCCCCCAGCAATCCTGTGAGGTAGGGACTATTGTTGTTCCCATTTTACAGGTAAGAAGACTGAGGCAGAGAGAGAGGGAGATGTAACAACAGGCCCCATAGCTATGAAGTTGCAGCACTAGGATCTGGGACTAGATAACCTGGTTCCAGGGTCTCCCACAATAGCTAATCTCCAGGCAGATTTTTCCTTTTTTAAAGAGGGAAATGTCTGGTCTGCATAACATATCAATCAATCAATCAATGCCAATAAACTATTATAGGTCAGTCAGGTATGACACCGAGCAGAGAATCTTGGTTTGATTCTGTTTATCTCAGAAAACAGTTCCTGAAACTTTCCTTGAAACTAAAGCATCTATCAAGTACCCTTGGGTCATTGTGTCTGAGTTCTGGTTTTCTTTGCAGACTACAACCTTCCCAAGTAATATAAGTTCTTTGTTTTTGTTCAAGCCACTGTTGGCCCCTCCTGGCCATGTGAGTTTCCATGGTCTTCTGCCTCAGTTGGGTCTTAGTTGACCCTCTCCTAAATAGCTAAGGAAGCTGGCTAGTTGTTTTTTCCATTCACCTCTGAACCAACCTACGTCCTCAAATGTTTCCACCCCGCTTCTGCTCAGCCCTGTGCCCCTGTCCCCCACCCCAATGTACTTTTGGAAAAATACCTTTCTCCACAATATGAAGCATATCATTTCTCTTGGAGTAGGCTAAGAGGCATCTCATTTGCCAGTAGCAGTTTACTCTCTGTCATTTAACATATTATCACAGTCTACAAACACATGCAGAAAATTGGCTAAACCCTACAGCATGTGGTCCTTATTGGGTGTATAGAAATTGACCCTGAAGGAACTCCCCCAAAACAACTCCACTAAAAAAAAAAAAAAAAAAAAAAGTGATTTGTACTTTGGCCATGTACAAACGCATCTTAAATGACAGAATGTAGAAAGTTGAAACTGGGCAAGGCCACAGAGCATCCCCATTCCCTGATCTTATGGACAAGGGGGCTGAAGCCCAGATGGCCTACATTACTAGCTCAAGGCTCACAGCTAGACCTGAGACTAGAGCTGAGGGTTCTTGGCCTGATGTGTTGAGGAAAAAAAGCAAGAGTGAGGAGATCCAGCCTTAAAATGAGGCTGTGTGAGGCTAAAGGGAAGAGTCAGGTATTTTTCAAAGGTAGTCAAGAAATGGTTAGAAGAGGGAAAAGGGTTTTCATTGGTTGCAGGACTGAAATAAGAAAGAAGACATTTCTTAGGCAGCCTGGACAGAGCATCAGGAATGTCAAGCGTGGTATGTTGCACAAAGCAGGTACTCAGTAAACATATATCCAGTGACCGAATGAGCAAAATGTTGGTGGTTAGTGACCAGCACTTTCCCTCTTTTTCCATCTCTGTAAATGCTGTTCTCTCCCCCTCCCTCTACCTCCATGAAGCCTCGTTAGCTCCTGACTCAAGGCTGGGCAGCACCAGAGGTCCAATCCCTTGTAAGTCTTGATAGGCAGGAAAGGAGATGCTGAGACGAGTGGAACCCCCCAAAACGTTGTCCTGATGACTCCTGAGCCATTCGCTGTGTGCTACGGTGGCCCACCCTTGGAATTGACTTTGATTTTAGCAACCCCAGTCTATACACTCTCTGGTTGCAGGATTAGGTGGGTTCCCTTTCATAATCTGAACTTTCCCTTGGGCTGTGCCATCCTAACAGAATGACCATGTTTTGTTGTACAGAATGGAATCACGGAGAAAGTGAAGGGCAGTATCGCCACCATGCTGACTCTCGCTTCATCCCAGGGGGATGGTCTCTACAAGGAGCTTGCAGGTGAATACATAAAACTTTTGCATAAGCGGTGACCTTGAAGACACCCCCTAGCGGTGGTTGCCCTTTGCAGGATTTAAAGAAGTCAAGTTAGGATGAATTTCCAGGGTATGGGATGGAGAAGTTCATGGGTGCCCCACTCTTTGTGGAGCACCCACTTGAGACCACACATTATACTCAGGCTTTGTGTGCAACATCTTATAACGTTCTCATATTAGCCCTCAGAGGGAGATGTTAATGCTCCATTTTGCACATGCAGAAACAGAGACTCAGATTAGATAATGTGCCCAAGGATGCATAGCTGGAAAGTGGCTCTGCCACCTCCATACACCCATTCTTTGAAGTAGATGGCTTCTCATGAAAAGGCTCACTTACTGGTGGTGGTAGAGAAAGGTTTCTCTTCATCTCCCAGGAGACTGGGGATGCATGACCAGCTGCCTATGCCTTGTTGCATGTAATCAAATCTCCTCCTTGCCATGTGCTCCAACAGACCTCCTGGTATAAACTGGAGAGGGTAAACTAGTACAAAAGCAATTGGGAAATTTCTAGCAAAATTAAAAATTCACATATCCTTTGGCCCAGCAATCCTACTTCTGGGATTTTATCCCATGGTATCCTCATACATGTGCAGAATGGCATGTAGACGAAGTTATTCAGGGTAGCGTTGCTTATGATGTCAAACATTGGAAAATTCAAATATCCATCAGTAGAGCACTGGTTGACTTAGGTAACACAACCAAGTGGAGGACCGTGCAATTGCTAGAAAGAAGAAAGTGGCTTTTTAAAAAATGCAGAGTAGCAGTATGAAACAATCTTCAAAATATATGGTAAAGTGAAAAAAGGCAAAGTGAAAAACTGTGTGTAATATGTTGCCATCTGTGAGGGAAGAAAAGGAAACACATATGTATAGGCATAAAAATTGCCTGAGATACACAAGAAACAGGCCACACTGACTATCTACAAGGAGAGGAACCAGGAGCCTGGAGGACAGGGAAGGTGGGAAATTTATTTTGCAATCTGTATGTTTTGTGTCTTTTTAAAAATATTTTTATTCTTTTAAAGATTTATTAATTTATTTTATAAAGAGAGAGAACATGCATGTATTAGCATGACAGTGGCAGGGGGTAGGAGCAGAGGGAGAAGGAGAGAATCTCCTCCTCTTCTCCACAGTCTCCACTGAGTGTCGAGCCTGATGTGGGGCTCAATTCCACCTCCCTGAAATCATGACCTTGAGCCCAAGTCAGGAGTTAGTCACTTTAACTAAGTCACCAAGGCACCCTTCTTTTGTGCCTTTTAAATTTTAAACTGTGGGCACAGTTGCCTGCTTGGGGAAAAAAAAAAGTTGACCTGATGTCATTGCTGTATGTCATTGAGTATGTCACAGTGAAAGCTTTGGCACAGCAAAGGAAACAGTCAACGAAACAAAGAGGCAACCTACAGAATGGGAGAAGGTATTTGCCAATGATGCTAGAGACAAAGAGTGATATCCAAGATCTATAAAGAACTTCCCAAACTCCACGCCCAAAAACAAATAGTTAAGTCAAAAATGGGCAGAAGATGTGAGCAGACACTTCTCCAATGAAGACATACAAATGGCTAACAGACACATGAAAAAATGTTCACCATCATTAGCCATCAGGAAGACTCAATCAAAACCGCATTGAGATACCACCTTACACCAGTTAGAATGGCCAAAATTGACAAGGCAAGAAACAACAAACTTTGGAGAAGCTGTGGAGAAAGGGGAACCCTCTTACACTGTTGCTGGGAATGCAAGTTGGTGCCGTCACTTTAGAAAACAGCGTGGAGCTTCCTCAAAAAATTTTTAAAAAGAGCTACCCTACAACTTGGCAATTTCATTACTGGGTATTTTCCCCAAAGATACAGGTGTAGGGAAAAGAAGGGCCATATGTGCCCCAATATTCATAACAGCAATGTCCATGATAGCCAAACTGTGGAAGGAGTCAAGATGTCCTTCAACAGATGAATGGATAAAGAAGATGTTGTCCATATGCACGGAATATTACTCA
Source organism: Mustela lutreola (assembly GCF_030435805.1). NCBI lineage: Eukaryota > Metazoa > Chordata > Mammalia > Carnivora > Mustelidae > Mustela > Mustela lutreola. The sequence goes on along the minus strand of NC_081290.1, from coordinate 151,192,615 downwards.
GCTATCCGAAGGGATGAATACCCAGCTTTTGCATCAACATGGACAGAACTAGAGAAGATTATGCTAAGTGAAATAAGTCAAGCAGAGAAAGTCAATTATCATATGGTTTCACTTATTTGGGGAACATAACGAATAGCATGGAGGACATTACGAGAAGAAAGGGAAAAATGAAGGGGTCAGTCGGAGGGGGAGACAAACCATGAGAGACTATGGACTCTGAGAAACAAACTGAGGGTTTTAGAGGGGTGGGGGGATGGGTTGGCTGGGTGATGGGTATTAAGGAGGGCACATATTGCATGGAGCATTGGGTATTATATACAAACAATGAATCATGGAAAACCACATCAAAAACTAATGATGTACTCTATAGTGACTAACATAACATAATAATAATAATAATAATAATAATAAAAGAAAGTGGTCAGAGCTATTTCCAGAGTAAAAGCCACAGCTGCTGCTTCTAAGCATCTATCTTACACTTCTCTCTTGCTCTGAAACTTACTACTCTCTGTCTCTGGTTGGTGAGAAACACATCTAACCTGTGCCCAATAGTCTCCCAGGAAGGTGATAAAATTCCCTTATACTATACTTTATTGAACTCTCTCATGACCTTCTGACTAGGCCTTCACAGGAGACTGTTTCAAGATTATAGTTATCCAGTTAAGTCTTCTTTAAAGAACTCCTGGGGCTCCTGGGTGGGTCAGTTGGTTAAGTGTCTGATTTTGGCTCTGGTCATGATCCCAGGGTCCTGGGATCAAACCCCTTGTTAAGTTTCCTGATTCATGGGGAGTCTGCTTCTCCCCCTCCCTCTGCCTCTCTCCCTGCTCTCTCACTCCCTCTCAAATAAATAAACAAATACAATCTTTAAAAAAAGAATAAAGAACTCCTACTCGCCAAGTTCTTCCAACTGCCCAGGTCTCCCACAAAAAAAAAAAAAAAAAAAAAAAAAAAGTTCCACTGAATTTGATGTAAATTGCTCCTGCCATAATTTAAGATCATTTCCCTTTCTTTCCATCAATGGCAGATATATACTATGTAGGGTGTACTGTGCCAGGAGCCAAAGAGGTCTATAAGAGTCCCTGCTCTGAGTCTTACCTGCTTGGTAAAACAAGGTGTGTGATCATGTATATTAAAATAGAAGATAGTATGCATTCATTGCACAAGTGATTATAATGACCTCCTCCTAGGTATTGAGTAGTATTCTTGGTGTCGAGAATACTGCAGTGATCAAAAAAGACAAAAATCTCTGCCTTCATGGAGCTTCCAGCCCAGTGGGCAGAAGGTAGGCAATGAGCAGAACAATAAATAAAATATGTGACATGTGAAAGGTAGTAAGTTCTATGGAGAAGAATAAAGCAGAGAAAGGGGAGAGGGAAGGCTGGGAGTGGGTAATCAAGGAAAGTCTCACTAGGAATGTGACATTTAAAAAAAAACAAAAACCTGACAGAGGGAACACAGTTGGCCACCAGATTATTCAGAAGACAGTGGTTATTCAGCACCAGGATCTTGGGTGAAGCTCCATATAATCTGGATCCTGGAGTAGAGCATGAAAAGATAGGTTGGATTTATGAAGCAATGAGGAGAAGAGAGACTTTCCAGACTCAGGAGCAAGACAGATAGACTCAAGGTTCTAATACCCTTCTTGGTCATGAGTCTCATCATTGGCCAGGCTCAGGGCGGGTGAGTCTGGGTAATGATATGGAACATGTAGAGCCCAGGTGGACTGGAAAAGCATTCAGGAGCAATGCCAGAACCAACCTCAGGGCCAGTCTGAAGTGTCCCTCAAAGAGGACCATATTACTGTGAGTTCTCTAGAGAAACAGAACCAATAGGATATGAATATGTGTGGAGAGATAGATAGATAAGCAGATGGATAGATAGATTTCTTTTAAGAACTTGGCCCATATGAATATGAAGGTTTGCTTAGTCCAAAATCTGATGGGGGATGCCAACAGGCTAGACACACAGGAAAGACTTGATTGAGTTCAAGTACAAAGCAGTTTGCTGTAGAAGAAGGAAGAGCTAATGTTGCTGATGAAGTCCAAAGGTGGTCATCTGGAGAATTCCCTCTTGTTTGCAGGAGACCAACATTTGATATGGCTAGACCACCACCTAATTAGAGGAGACCCACCCATGTCGTGGAGGATGGTCTGCTTTACTCAAAGTCTGCTGATTTAAATGAATATCTTATTCAAAAATATGCTCACAGAAACTTCCAGAATAATGTTTGGCAAAATATCTGGGCACCATAGCCCGGACAAGATGACACCTAAAATTCACCATTGTAAGGATTTAATTTCGTTGCCATTCATGAGGTGAAAACCCAAGAGGCCAAAACAGAGAAATTCACCTAGAATGAGAACTGCTGAGAGCAGAGGTCATAGGAAGGAGAGAGAAGCCTGGAGAGGACTTAGGGGAGGTTTATTGTGTGGTGGGGTTTGTATCTCCTTTCACCGAGCTCTTGCAAAGACTTAGTAAAGACCCAGTGATCTCCTGGACCTTTTTATGGGTAGGTTTGTGTTTCTTTGGAGGGTGACCCCTAGGCTGAGATGAGCCTTAAGGTAAGAGCATGAATGCCCAGTTTGATCAGGTTTTGAGTAAAAGAAATTGATCAGACTATCTGATCTCTAAGTTCCATCCCAGATATCACATTCTGGGACAAGTGATGAGATCCTCAGGAGATTTGTTTTCTGTGGACATTTCTGAAAAGGACACTAATTCCTGATGTATGCCTTTTGCTCTTCTGTAGATGTCAAAAGTGAATACAAGGAGATGGAAAAGCTACACAGAACCCTGAAAGAGGTTGCTGAAAATGCGGTGCTGCGGAGAGGCATGCAAGATTTCCTTCTGAGAATGTCCCCAAGCAAAGCTGTTCCCCACAAAGCCTAAATTTAATTCTCAGGGCTTAGCACCAAGTAGATGAAAAATAAGCCTGGTGCCAAAGAACCAGAATCACTTCTGTTTTTAAAAATCGAATAAAGAACATCTTCCAATTGTTTGGCCTTTATATAGAATATAAAATGCAAAATATTGTTACTTCTGGCATCAGCTGACTGCTGAGAAACACCATTTCATTTTTATTCAATAGTAAAAAAAAATCATCTTGAGTCCCTAACGGAGTTCTAAAATTTTAGGGTCTAGAAACTCGTGCTTCAGCAAAGAAAAATACTAAACATTGAAAAATAAATATTATGGAAAAAGACATTGCATAAGAAAGCTATGGGGCCCCAATTCTATTTCCCATTTTAATACTAATGAGACTTTTGGGTAAGAAGGTAACAGCGTGCCATGGAAGCAACATGTGTTTTAGGGCAGACAGACAAGAAGAGACCTGGCTTTACCATTTCCCAGGGGTGTTATTTAAGATCAGTACTTCTCAAACATTTTAGTAAAAATTTATTGAGAAACCTAAAGAGTTTTTGTTAATGTGGATTGATATTTACTGTATTCATAGACCAATGGAACAGAGTAGAGAGCCCAGAGAGGGACCCTCAAATCTATGGTCAACTAATCTTCGACAAAGCAGAAAAAAATATACAGTGGAAAAAAGACAGTCTAGTCTCTTCAATAAATGGTGCTGGGAAAATTAGACAGCTATGTGTGGAAGAATGGAACTTGACCATTCTTTTACACCATACACAAAGATAAACTTGAAATTGATAAAAGACCTCAACGTGAGGCAGGAATCTATCAGAATCCTAGAGGAGAGCATAGGAGAACATAGCCTCTTTGACATCGGCCACAGCAACTTCTTTCAAGATATTTGCTGTATTCAAAATTAAAACTGAGAAAAATAGGAAACAATTATTTACTAACTCATTTAATAAACTTTTTATATGTTAATATAAAAACATATTTTTATGGAAAAACTATATTCAAAAAAATTTAGTGAGAAGAGTGACATTATTTACACTTCTGCAAATCTCTTTATTCTCTGGCTTTATAAAAGACAGCTGGATTCTATTATCTGTTTCTGCCTTGTCACATGTTTTCAGTTGATGTATATGAAGAAAATACAGATTCACACAGATTTAGAGTTGGAATGTGGAAGAGCACTTTGTAGCCTTTTCAAATAATTTCTGGATATTCTTCTTTGATCCAATCTTGACAGAAGATAGTTTCTTAACGGCTAGTTGCCATATAAAATCTGAAATATTGGTGAGCTGTTTGATATTTTATTACATTAAAATATATTTCTAGCTCACAATCTGAATGTATCTTTTACGTCCATGATTTTGTGGCATTGGTCATTTTGAAAATATCTGTCCACTGAATTAAGCGGATCTTCCAAATGACATATTTCATTATATAATATACTACAAAATCAGACTTGTTAATATCTCTACCAACTTAATCAGGAAAGTCTTGAAGTATTCTTCAAGAAGCTGTCAAGTTCATGGTAAAGGATACAATTTTATAAAAATCTCGATTTTCCCCTTAAAGTTTATCTTATGATTGGCAACAAATATTGTCATTTGCTTTCTTTGAAGTGGTAAGTTCATTTTTGTTTATTTTTGAGAAAATGTCCGCCACATAATCAAGTATGATTAACCATAGTTTGTCAATTATTATTTCAATTCTAAATCATGTTTTGTGGGGAAAAAGTCAAGTACAGCTGACAACTCAATCACACAAGTATTTGCCTTTAAGGTAGTAAAAGTGCCTTAAGTTGTGCTGCCCTTTTGGTCACACGAAATAACAAAACAGCATCTTCTTAAGAATCAATAATTAATGGAACAAATAACTTCTACTCTTTCATTAGGAACATTCTTTTTTTTTTAAGATTTTTTTAATTATTTGACACAGAGAGAGAGAGATCACAAATAGACAGAAAGGCAGGCAGAGGGAGAAGTAGGTGCCCTGCCGAGCAGAGAGCCCCATGTGATGCTCTATCCCAGGACCCTGAGATCATGACCTGAGCCAAAGGCAGAGGCTTAACCCACTGAGCCACCCAGCTGCTCCATTAGGAGCATTCTTAAGTGAAATTTGCTTTAAAATAAAAAACCAAAAAACTGAAAGTATGCAGTGAAAAAACAAAAGCTACTAGTATAGTTTGGTGCCATTACCTTGGTTCATGCTAAGGTGTCAGTGGTTTTGTTCAAATTTCACCTTTGTTTTTAAATCTCTAGCACAAGTGTCAACATGGTCAAAACAACAAAGAAACAAACAGCATCTTAATCTTATCATGAAGAAAGCCTCACCTGGGAGACCCAGAGAAGTGTTTTAAGGGCTGCATTTTGAGAACTACTGGATAAATTATTTAAACTATTTGAGCTTCAGGTTATTTATCTGTAAAATGGCGATAATGGTTAATACCTACAACAACACTACTAGAGTTGTCATGAAATTTGAAATTATGCTTACAAAATATTGACATGTGGTACTTAATCTTAATGGCACTTGATAAGTGGTTATTTTGGGGTAGAATAGAGGTGGCATGGTTTAATGGTAGTTTGTCAGGAGACTTGAGTTTCAATCCCATCTCTGCTTAGTACTAATAAGACCTTTGACAGTTCCTTAACATCTCTAAGATTTCATTTCCTCATATACCAAATGAAGGAAGTGAACTAGAAGATTAAAAAGTCTTGGCTGCTTTGATATTCTAGGATTTGAAATCCTTCCACTTTTATTTTAATGTTTTTTTGCCTGAGTAAGAAAAAAAAGTATTCATCCATGTAGGTGGGTCTCCCTGGGTCTCAGACCCTTTCCATTTTAAACTTCTAAACACACAGGTTGACTGCAGTTTGTATAGTTTCACTTTTTATTTTTCAAGTGAGGGATGTGGAAGACTTGAACTTCCAGCCATGTAGGAGTAGGAGTAACAGGGACTAGGTTTATCTCTGATGTTAAGCTATTAAAAAACAAACAAAATTTATGAAACAGCAATTTTCAGGTATAGGAAAATAGTATAGGACAATGATCCTTGAAAGCAAGGAAACAAACAAGGTAATCCCTAAAATTACCCCCTCCTGCTGCCTAGATAGAGTTTCCAGGCCACTATACAGGGAAGGGGAATCTATTCAGAGCCTGACAGTCTCCTTGAGTTGAAGAGACAGTGTTCAGAGTTTGGGAAGTCCGCGATGGTTAGAATTAATAGGGTGGATTACTGTGGAGAAGAGAGCAATACAGACAGAAAGCTCCAGAGATATGAAGTAGAACTCTCTTGAATCTTTAACTGAATACCGATTAGTACATAAAACTACCAAGAAAGAACCACTGGAAAGAAACAGGCAGAAAAATCCCCAAATCCTATATCAGGTTAGGAGTAGCTAGAGTGGACAAATCTCCTTACACATGGGGCATCAAACAGAGTCCTCAGAAGAATCTTGTCTTAGTAGTGGGTCCACGATAATCCTAGTCCACCCACCTAACAGAGATTAAAAACAAGCCTCAGAAGGATCAAAGTCTGTGATTAACTAAATCCTAGAACAAAATACAAAAACATTTAAAGGAATAAAAAGTTCCAGCACCCAACAACAGAAAATTCACAATATATAATATCCAAACAAAAATTACCAGGCAGGCAAATAAACAGGGAAATATGACCTATAATGAAGAGAAAAATCAATAAAAGAGACCTAGAAATGACACAGGTGATAGAATTAACAGATAAAGATATTAAAATGGCTATCATAAATTTACTCCAAACACTGAAGAAGATAGAATAAAGCATTAACATAAGGAGAGAAATGGAAAAACTTTAAAAAGACCTAGAGAACTTCTAGAGATTGAAGATTTAATGTTCAGATGGGAATAACAATAGAATAGACACTAAAAAAGAAAATATTACTTTAGAAAAGGTAAATTGATATCTTTGAAGTAATCAATATTAATTAACTTGATGGGAGAAAATTCTTTACAATGTATACATCTGTGAAATTGTATCAAAACATCATGTTGTAAGATGTTGTAAGATGAACATAAGGGAAAGAAAAAAAAAAGAGAGTGAGATAGAGAGGGGGAAGCAAACCATAAGAGACTTTTAGTGATAGAGAAACAAATTGAGGATTGATGGAGAGATGTGATTGGGAGATGGACTAGATGGGTGATGGGTATTAAGGAGGGCACTTGTTGTGATGAACACTGGGTGTTGTATGTAAGTGATGAATCACTAAATTCTACACCTGAAACCAATGTTAACATATATGACAACTAACTGGAATTTAAATAAAAATTGAAATGAAAACAAAAAATAAAATAAAACTTTGTACACTTCAATTATCTTACAATTTAATTTGTTGATATACTTTATTAAAACTGAAAAAAAGAAAAGATCAATGAACCTGAAGATAGAGCAATAGAAAAGAGCAAAAATGAAACACAGAGAGTAAAAAAGTTTTAAAAATCAAGAGAATATCAATGAACTATAGGACAGCATTGCACAGCCTAAAACATGTATTATTCTTTCTTTTTTTAAAAAAAGATTTTATTTATTTATATGACAGAGAGTGAGAAAGCACAAGGAGGAAGCACAGCAGAAGGAGAGGGAGAAGCAGGCTCCCTGTGGAGCAGGGAGTCCAATGCAGGGCTTGATCCCAGAACCCTGGGATCATGACCTGACCTGAAGGTAGATGCTTAATCATCTGAGCCACCCAGGCACCCCCAAAACATGTATTACTAGAATCACAGAGGATAAAAGAGATAGGGACATGCAGAAAAAATATTTGAAAACATAATGACTGAGAATTTTTCAAACCGGGTAAAAACTATAAACATATATCCAAGATGCTCAATGATCCAAAATTCTCAGTGAATACCAAGCACAACAGGAAAATCACACCTAGACACATTATAATCAAATTGCTGAAAACCGGTGATGAAGAGAAAACCTTAAAATCAGGCAGATTTTAAGAGGAAATATTACATACAGAGGATTAAAAATAAGAATGACAGCAGACATTTCTTCAGAAATGCAATCCAGAAAACAAGGAATCTCTTTAAAGAACTGAACAAAACTGTTAACCTAGAATTCTATACTCAGAAGACAACATTTTTCAAAAGTGAAATGATTCAGACATACAAAAGCTGACAGGATTTATTACAAGAAGACTAGTACTATAAGAAATGTTAAGGAAGTCCTGCAATTGAAAGGATAATGGCACCAAATGAAAATTTTGATCTACATTAAAAAATGCAGAGCACTGGAAATAGTAAATATGTGGGTAAACATAAAAGACTTTTTCTTATTTTTCTTTAATTTCTTTAAAAGAATTAAAATATTGTTTAAAACAAAAATAACAATAAGTTTTATATTATGAGGTTTATATCACGTAGAAGTAAAATATATGACAATAAAACAAAGGCCAGAGGAAATGGTAGTATATTGTTGTTTGAAAAATTCTCAGTTATTATGCTGTACCTAAAGTGATATAATATTACTTGGAGGTAGAGTGTGATAAGTTAAAGATGTATACTAGAAACCATAAAGCAACCACTAGAAACAAGTAGAGACATATCTAATAAACCACTTAAGAAGATAAATGGGAAATTAAAAATACTCAAAATCCTAAATATTCAGAAAAGAAGAAAAAAGAACAAATAACAGAAGATAAAATAGAAAAAAAATAGCCAGATAGTAGATTTAAAACCAACCACATAATCACATTAAGTGTGTATGGTCTAAAACACTAATTAAAAGGCAGAGATGATCAGACTGAATTTTAAAAAACAAGATCCAATGATACATTGTCTACAAGAAACGCACTTTAAATGTAAAGATACACGTAGGTTAAAAGTTTTAAAATACATACTTGCAAATCTTAACCTAAAGAGTAGCTGTATTAATATGAGGCAAAGTAAACTTCAGAGCATGGTGTATTTCCAGGGATAATGAGAGACACTATGTATGATAAACTTGTAAAGTAATCAAGAGGACATACCAACCTTGTTATTCACTTAATAAGAAAGTTTCACAATACATGGAGCACGAGCTCATAGAACGTAGAGGAAAAATAGCCAGATCCACAATTATTGTTGGAAATTTCAACACCTTCTATTGATAACTCAGGAAAAATATAGAAGACTTGAACAATCTATCAACCAACTTTATAAGTGGGTATTTACTGAACACTCTACTCAACAGCATCAGAGTACACATTCATTTCTAGGTCCTTGGAACATTTACCAACATAGACCCGATCCTGAGCCACCAGACAAATCTCAATAAATATAAAAGTATTGAAATCACAGAGTTTATTCTCTGATCCCAGTGGAATTTAAAGAAATCTGTAAAATTACTGAATATTTGGAAAGTAAAGAACATACTTCTACATAACCTTGATGCCAAGTATGGGCCGTTTATTAACGTCGTGTTGGATTTAAATCTCTCTTGTCTAAATCTCAGTTTTGCCCAGATGAAATTACCTTGTTATTGTGAGGAGCAATGGCATTAACTCCAGCCAAAGCTTGGAAAGTGAGTCAGAGCTGGCACTGGCAATAGGGCTATATGGTCACTGCCTGAAGGATATAACCAAGAGCTGCCCATCAGACAGGCACCAGCACTGGTGGAGAAGAGAGAATGAGGAGGAAACTGAGGCAGAGCTTTAAGTCCTGGCAGGAGGCATCAGATTGATACAAACACGAATCCAAGAAAGGTCAGAACTGATGCCAAAAGGAAAGGAAAAACTTTTGACACTAAGGGTAGATTCAAGAGGGATACAGGAACCTCAGAATGTAATGGTTTGGGAAGTTAATATTAGGAGAAGTTAATATTAGGTTTAGAAAGTTAATATTAGGAGAAACAGTCTTTCATCGTGTTCCTTAGTCTAGCCCATGAATTCCATCATGGGTTCTAAGTCACAACAGATCCCTGTCCCCAGGAAAGGGTTGAGCTGTATGCTACCGACAGAGACAGCAAGGCTGTGTGGTTCAGGGCTGGCCTTAGTTCTAGAGGAGAGGAGGGAAGCAGGTGTGTTGCTCAGAAGACTGTGAGGTGTATAGATGCACTATCATTACTTCCACTGTTATTCTATTATTAGACATTTAGAAGGTGCTATTTTTTCCCATTGTAAATAACATTGTAGAGAATATTCTTGTATAGAAATCTTTGTCCCTATCTCTGATTTTTTTTCTTGAGAGTAATTTTTGTTAAAATTTATTTATTTATTTGAGAGAGAGAGCATGGGTAAGGGGAGGGGCAGAGGGAGAGAGATAGAATGAGAATCTCAAGCAGATTCTCTGTAGAGTGCAGAGCCTGACATGGGGCTCAGTCTCATGACCCTGAGATCATGACCTGAGCTGAAATCAAGAGTCAGACACTTAACTGACTGAGGACCCAGCTACTAGCACTACAACTTTTTGGTATGTTTGAAATTTTTTCAGAGTTTAAGGATAAATGGCAAAAAGAAAGTGAGCAGTGCCAGATGGTAATGCTAATAACCGGGTCCCATTCTCCCTCTACAGAAAACAATAATATCCATTTTTGGTTAAAGGACAAACATCAGCATCACGGCAGTTCCCATTCTTGCTAGTAATTAGACAGTGTTTCTGGAAAACGGTTTGAGACTAAAATACTCTTATACTCATATCCAAAACTGTGTGACCTTGTACATTACCTGTGAGCAAGCACATTTCTCAAAGCAAATATTATTATTATTGTTACTATTATTATTATTACTATCATTATTTCAACTCAGCACTGCCTTAGCTCATAGAAGGAGAGTGTACTTTTGGATTGTTTCTTGGTGTGATTGCGCTAAGGCCCCTGTATGCCCTCCTGTTCTGGGCTGATGTCACTAAAGCCTGAGATAGACTCTGTTCTAATCTATCATTCATCTATCTATCTATCTATCTATCTATCTATCTATTATTTATATCTATCTATCTATCTATCTATCTATCTATTATTTATATCTATCTATCTATCTATCATCTATCTATCTATCTATCTGGATCATCTATCTATCTGTCATCTATATCTATCTATCTATCTATCTATCTACCCTATCTGTCTCAGCTGGGTCATGCCAGCTTCAAGTAGCTTTTTTCTTATCCCCAGGTATCTTCCTTGGGGGCTGTATCCTGCCTGAATGACATTACGATAGTCAAAAATGGTGATTGATTCATTAAAAATGTTAAATTATAGCCAAGTAAGTTCTGATTCATTAAAAATGTTAAATTATAGCCAAGTAAGTTCTGATTCATTAAAAATGTTAAATTACAGCCAAGTAAGTTCTGCTTAAGCAAAGGGAAATGAACATTTAGAACAGCATCCAAATTGTAAAAATAAAACATTTTCTGTGCCCAATGACATCAGGGGATGTGTTATGTGTCGAGCACCTCATACCTGATTGCTGAAGGAGGTGTTATTATTAAAATATAAAATCAACACTTCCACGTCAAGAAGACCATTGAGAAGAGACCCCTCACTTTCTCTGAAAATGTGGTATCAAGTGAAACCAGTGTTATTAATTGACCTTTTGGTCTTTTGTTTCTTTTACATTTCTCTCCCTTCCAATTGAATTACTCAGAGTAGGATGAATTTGTGCTGGTTTATTTTCTTCTATCTAAGTATCACATCAAAACTTAGGATATCCCCCCTTCTCCTAAATCTCACAGTCTAATCTGATTAGGGACAAAGAGAGAGTTGATAATGATTCACAAAATCTGGGTAAGACTGTATCCGAGATCCCATCAGTGATAAAAACCACTTTAAATCTCTGTTTTAAACTCTTGCCGCATTGCCTATATAAAAGTTCTTTCACTTATTTTTCGCCCTGGAAAAAACATGAGGGCTCTTGCTGCTGGAAAGGAGACAAGTCATATGACCATGATCTTTATCTTTTGGCATCATGGGGGGGGGGAAAGGCAGATTTTGCCTCGAGCTAGAAGATAAGAGATGGTGGTATGGCTGTATATAACTGGTAGGAAGAAAGCTGAGGACTGCTGTCTGGGAGACAAGTTCAAGGCAATCGCTTCTCTCTCTCTCTCTCTCTCTCTCTCTCTTTCTCTCTCTCTCTCTCTCTCCCTCTCTTCCCCTGAAATTTAAACCTATAGTAGGAAAAAGTTTTAAAAGCTGGAATAGTTTAAATTCTGAAACTATCTGTGTCTTAGAGTTCAACCCCATTAGGTTGCAGTGATTGTTAAAAATCTATCCTCGAAGGTTAATTTTGGAGCAATTTTCAGCAGATGATGGAGAGGGCAGGCCTTGTGTAGGTTTGCACAGAGATGAGAGCTGAGTTGAGGCAGAGGGGAAGGAGAATGCTTTCACTCTCCCACACAGGTATGAAGAGGAGGAGAAGGACCCCCCAACCCCACTCACACTCACACATACACTGATGGCAACTGTATGCAGGGTTTGTCTTTTCTTCTTTCTGTTACCTATTTATCAACTTTATACCTAGTAAACAAGTCTTTATTTTAAATTCTCTCTGTTCTGATGACTGGTGTGGGTTATGGGTCCAGAAAGACTGATTCAGAAGAAAAGAATAACCCGGCGGTGATGTATAGGGTAGAAGAGATGGGTGCTGACCAAAGGACCTAGACACTGTGGGTGGATTCAAGCACTCTGTTTGGGCACCTGGGAGGCTCAGTCAGTTGAATGTCTGCCTTCAGCTTGGGTCATGATCTCAGGGTCTTGGCACTGAGTTGCATATCGCGTTCCTTGGTCAGCAGAGAGCCTGCTTCTCCTGCCTACTGCTCCCCCTGCTTGTGCGCTCTCTCTCTCTCTCTTTCTCTCTCTCTCTCTCACACACACACACAAATAAATAAATAAGAACTTTCTTTTTCTTTTTTTAAATAGCACTCTGTTTGGCCCATATCTGTGGGTGAGGGTTCCCACTCCCTCAGTGACGGGCATCTTCTTGGAACTTGGAGTTTGTATTCTTCCCCTGCTAGGAAAATCAGTGCTGTCTCTTGAGTTTCCAAGTCTGTTCCCACTGAGGACATGGGGTTGAGAAAGGAGGAAACTTAGAATCTTAGGTCAGGAAAGAAGTCAGAATTACCTTAGAATCACACCTGGTATCTACAAATAGATGGTTAAGGAGGGGCCATGAATACAGAACTCGCCAACAGCTCTAGGTTTGCCTTCTATAATAGGGATGGGGAGCCTCTTTGACATTGTAACATGACTGTTAGTTAAAAAAAAAGAGAAGCCTGGGGCGCCTGGGTGGCTCAGTCAGACTCTGAGCCCAGGCATCTGCCTTAGGCTCAGGTCATGATCTCAGGGTCCTGGAAGTACAAATATGACCCACATATTTGAAAACAGCCATGCACTTAAGAGATAAAATAAAACTACTTTTTTTTTTTTTAAGTGTTGCCTTTCTGGGCATAGAGTTTTAGAAATATTGGTAATAAGCTGATAAGCAAAGCATCAAATCAGATCCAGACTGTTGGTTTTCCAACTTTAAAGGAAATCTAATTATGCCTGGAAAAGTGAGCATATACACTCTTTGTTGCAAAATATGCTAATAAAGACCACAGCCATAAGACAGTCCAAAACATTGCGGGTTCTTTTCCGGGTGGGGAGAACGTTTTATGTTTTGTCCACAAATTTCTACTTCCTTCTATCACTTGTTTATATCAAAGTAATTCTTTCCATTTGGAGCTTAGAAATCGCTGTTCTTCATGGAAATGGACTATGATAAGTGCTTAGATATTTAGTTCTTGGTGATTCAGGATCTGGGTCACTATGCATGTTCATGAGTATTTTAGTTTGTGGAAGCTGTTGTAATCAAATACCACAGACAGTGTGGCTGAAACACCAGAGATGTACTTTCTACAATTCTGGAAACTAGAAGTTCAAGAGCAAAGTGTCAGCAGGGTTGGTTTCTTGTAAGACCTCTCTGCTGGGTTTGTAGATGGCCGCCTTCTTCCTGTGTCCTCACATAGTCTACCTTTGTCGGCATGCCCTGGTGTCTTTTGTGGGTCCTAATTTCCTGTTTATATAAGGCTCCCAGTCAGATTGGATTAGGGGCAACCCTAACCTCATTTTAACTTGACTGCCCCTTTAAAAGCACTATCCCCAATTACAGTCACATTCTAAGGCCATGGGGGGGAAGGTATTAAGCTTCAGCACATGAATGTGTGTGAGTAGGGCACCATTCAGTCCATAACAATGGGCCAGTCTTCCCAGAACCAAGGGAGGCCCAGGGCACACCTGGTCAAGTCCTCAGATGCTGGCCTCTTGGAGGGGGCTGATCCCACTCTGCAGACGTGTTTTCTTTACCAGTCCTTCTGCGAATCTGTGGTCAGCACTGCCTATCTGCTAAATCCAATTAAGGCTGCAATGCATTGGAAGCAGTTCCCCCTCAACGCAGCTTGCAGTATAGTGGAGATGTGGGGATGACTTTGAGGAAACAAACAGATTCTAAAGAGAGGTCCAAAGAGTTACGGAGTTTGGTGGGGAGAGGAGCATGTGTCTTGTGTCCTAGTCCATCCAGGCTGCTGTAACAATGCCATAGGCTGGGTGGCTTCTAAACAACAGAAATTTATTCCACAGTTCTGGAGGCTAGAAGTCCAAGATCAATGTGCTGGCATATTTAAAGTTTGATGAGAACCTTCCTCCTGGTTCATAGATGGCTGTCTTCTCACTGTGTCCTCACATGGCAGGAGGGGAAAGGCAGCTCTCTGGGGTTCCTTTTATAAGATCATTGACCCATTCATAAAAGCTCCACCCTCTTGAGCTAATCACCTCCCAAAGACCCCGCCTCCTATCTCCATCATGGGGGATTAGGTTTCAACTTATGAATTTTGGGGAACACAAATATGCAGTCTCTAGCCCCCCAGAAGCTGCAGTTTCTTCCTGCAGAGCAATGGCACCAGGAGACAGTAGCTGAGCTGAGCTGCTTCAGATACCAGGGCCTCCCCCTCTGCAAAAGAGTCATGCTCCTGATATCAAGAGGGTGAGAAGCCAAAAGGTTGAGCCTTTGTTCAATCAGGCAGAAGCCAAAACAAAAACCTACTCAAGTAAGAGAATGAGAGAGGACGTGAGGTCACAGCTCCCCAGACTTACAGGAGCCTGTCCCACAGATGTCCCCTCTGAGGCCATCTACCTGGAAGGGTTAGTCTCTCCAGATGAACAGATTCATAAAATGCACACATCTTAGCCCCCTTTCCTTCTCCATGTACAATATCCATCCTTTTTTTCTCCAATGGGGGGTTTGGGTCACGTTAAAAATAAGAATATGCTTAGAAGTCTCCACTGGTCCTTCCTAGGTCTGGTGAAATTTCATGTGCACATGCGAGTGACCAGGAAGTCTTTAAGGCAGGTTCTGATTCAGCTGGGGCTGGAGCTGGAGACATTGCCTTTGCAGCAGGCTCCTGGATCTGCTCATGCTGCTGGTCTCTAGACCATTCTTTGGGAGCAAAGGTAAAGAGGAAGTCAAGAGCCTTGGGAGCCACTTCTGCCTCTTCTTCCTGGGATGCCTGCACCTGTTACTTCACCTCTTTGGGCTACAATCTCCCCATCTCAAAATGAGCTAATAGTGTGTTGCTAAGCTCTAAGTCCCATCTTGCTCTCATAGCCTAAAAGGCTAACTTGAAGTTTGTCAAGAGGTAGGGCAAAATGTGTCCTAAATGGCAATGAGACCAGATGAAGAATCAGCAGGTAGCTGGGCTCAACTCCCAGAATGCAAATCCCAGCAAATCTCATGTGAGTGGTATCACCTAGATTTGTACAATGGAGCAGCCCTGGGACTGCCAGGCAAACCTTCCTGGTTCTGTTTATTCTTTTAACTTTTGAGTGCCCACAAAAGTTCCTTTCCATGTAGACTACATTGGCAATTTTTAAGCGGACTGCTGTATGCTTGGAAGATCAATACTCTTCCAATAGCCCACCCATGGCAGGTCCCCGGACACCCTGAGAAGGGCCTTTCCCTTTCCACCAGATAAGATTAGACAGAAGGGGACATGGTGTCTAGAAGGGGAAGCTTGGGAGTGACTGTGAAGTGCTTTGAAAGTATGCCAAGCTATGCTAGTCATAGGAGACTGCATGCTTGAATGGCTGAACTGAGTAATGTAGTGTCACCACCAAACGAATCCGGAAAGCCACCAGGGCTCAGAGAGGCCAAGGGTGTGGGCTTGGCATGTCAGCATCTGGATGCTTGGGCTTCAGCCCCTCAGCAATGTGTCTGTTGTCTCGAGAGCTACTGTTACACACTCTGAAGATCAGTTATGCAGTGGAATGGGCTCTCTATGTGCCCAAAGTCAGGGACATGGCTGGATAGAGGACCCTGCAAAGAAGAAAATCTGAACAGATCTTCCTCCCTGGAGGGTGTCCTCTAAAGGATCCCTCTGAAGGGATCTTACAATCAAAACTCACAGTCAGAGAGCAGAAGAGGTAGAAGGGATTCTGATGAATCTCTGATCCAAGATGTACCTGCAGGGGAGGCAGGCTCCAAGGAAGGGTATGGAGGGAGATGGGGCTGGATGAGCTGTGTCTCTCCATCTCCTGTGGCAATAGACAGCGGCCTAAGGAAATGTGACCAAATGGAGAGAGGATTATGCTCACACAAATAAGCCACCTGCTGGCACCCTGGCTTCATCTGGTGACATGACTCATAAAGACGTGGAAAGGGTCTTTCCAGGGTGGAAAAGTTGTAATTGCTCCTGAAAAGTTTTCCTGGCTCAGCTCCTGCCTCTGGCTGAGATCTGGCCGTCTTCAGTCTGTGTCCTCAGCAGCTTCCCTCTACCCATTCAAGGGACGGGAAGAGTTTCTAGAGAAAGACAATGAGCTTCACAGTCTGTTCTCGCATGTGCTAAAATTCTGGCGGATGTGGTCTGCCCTGTCAGGGGCACAGGGGCATGTGTGTGGCAGAGAGCCAGGATCTGCTGGGGAAGTGGCAAAAGTTATCCAACAGAGGAAAGGAGAGATAACCTACGGCAAGGATACTCACCCGCCCTTGCCAAAAGCTCATCCTGGTGGATCTTAGGGAGCAGACACTTCATCCCAGACAGTTTTAATTCTAACTCATTGCCTTTAACTTGGATTTGAGGTTTCCATGCATAAGTTTCCATAGGAATTGGGGAAAGGGAAAACTATTGATCTAGGAATGAATCCATCTTGAGAAATACACCCACGTGTGCACATGCTTTATAAGGAGAAGCCTGAGGGATGCAGGGAAGGGATCTTCAGTGGCGGCTACTCCCTGCATGCTGGACCTCTGCTGTGCCCCTCCACGGAGCACCCCCAAAGCTGATGAGTAGAGAGGAGTCAGGAATAGTCTGTGGAAATAGTGGCCAGATTATTCTGACCCTTTCTTCCCCTTCTTTTGGATGAGGAATGTGGAAGGAAATATTTGGTGGCATTTATAGTCATGAGCACTGTGGCAGGACTCTTCAGAGACTGTCCACAGACTCACCTTGCATCAACATTAGCTCACTGTATTTGTGTACTAACACACTATATTTGTGTATGATTCACACCATTTATTTGCTATATTCTGATACTTTGACATCTGGGACCTTGCTGACTCTGGAGGGAATAGGCTCCACCCCAATTCCTAGAGATAGTAAAAAACTTGCCTTCTGGTAAGTGTGATGTGTTTTTCAAATGCAAACCTATCAGTCCACAACGGACACTGAAAACCACCTTCTTTATTGGGCTATTATACTCTGGGCCACTATCCTCCTCCACTAATCATCCCAGGGCCAGTTACCAGACAACTAGGGACAGTTCCCAAGCCCTAGATCATGCTGGAATTACTAAAATTAGCCCATCCTAAACCTGATTACCCTGTTTAATTTGTTCCTTCCAAGGAAATCACAACAAAGTCTCTTCCCCACATTTTCCCCTCACTTCCTTTGCCTCCTAACCAACCCTGGTGTTTCCCAGGTGCCCCCCCCCCCAAACCCAGCGCCATGGTGTGGCATGCTCCTTCTTGAGAGCTCTGAGGAACAAGCTATCTTTTCAGTGGCAATTATGTCCTGATCTATTGGCCTTAGTGTACTTCAAGTCCACTGATACCTTATATCTTGAAAATTTTCCATTGACATAGAGAAACAAAAAGACTCATGATATTTCTGTGGTCATGATGGAGAAACGTGGGTTGAATTCCAAGAATATAAACATGTTGAGTTATAAGAACCAAGCACAGTTGCTCAGTGACTTGGCGTTATCTTGGGGAGAAGGCTGGTGAAGTCACCCAGAGCCTTAGTCCTGAGATTTTCAGCATATTATCAGTGGCTTTGTTGTAGCGTGTAGCAGGCTTGTCAGATTTGTAAATGACACAAAGCTAGAATTAGCTAATAGTATGGAAGATAGAATCAAAATTCAAAAGAACTGAACAGATTGGAGTAATGAACTGAAGCTAACAAGATTAAATATAACTAGGAATAAATGTAAAGTAGACTCTCACTCAGAATTTGCAAGTCAACTGCACAAGAACAAGAGGGAGAAAACCTGGTTTAATAGCTCATGTGTAAAGGTGGTTTGGGTGACTTGGTCAACAGTGTGAAGTAGCAGCCAAGAAACATCATTTGGTCTCAGGCTGCAAAGCAAAATCTTGCATCCAAAGCAAGGAGGCAATTGTTTCAAGGTGCTATATTTCCACAGATCTGGGTTCAATGTTGGGTGGTTCATCTCAACAAGCTTTTTGAGAAAGAATAGGTTATCCAGAGAAATGTGACCAAAATGGTAAAGGGTCTCAATACAATGCCATATGTAAAATGATAAATACAGTTAAAAATTGGTTGAAAAAATCATGGGTGATAAAATCAATGACTTAGTATAAAATTGTATGTGTAAAGAATTATATCAATTAAGTAAATGGGACTTTTGGATAAATATGGCAGATTGAATATAAACAATTATCTCCTCTGCCTTTAGAACCCCACTAAGAAAACCATAAAAGGGTTTTTGATATTTTGTTGTTACTGCTGTTGAACCTGATGCTGACAGTTCAAGAAAATTGAACCCTAAGTTGGGAGTGGGGAAAGCAGAGAGGCTGAGCAACAATCTAATTTGAAACATAATGTCATTTTAAAACAGCCCCCAAATGCTTTGACATATCTCTGTCCTCTCCCCTTGATCTAGAAGGGCTTGTGACTTCTTCGATCAATAGAGTATAGCAAAAATGATGCTGTCTGACTCCTTCTTCTTCTTTTTTTAAGAGATAGCAAGAGAGAGCACAAGTCGGGAGGAGAGGGAGAAGCAAGGTTCCTGATGAGCAGGAACCCCCATGTGGGGCTCAATCCCAGGACCTGGAGATCATGACCTGAGCAGAAGGCAGCTGCTTAACCAACTGAGCCACCCAGTCAGGTGCCCCTGACTTCTGAAGTGAATTCATAAAAGGTCATTTCATGCAAACTCTACCTGGTCTTCTTGGAATACTTGCTCTCAGATCACAGCTGTCATGTTGTGGGAGACCTAAACCACATGAAGAGACCAGGTATAGTTGCTCCAGTAGGCAGTCCTGGCTGAACCCATTCTGAAGGTCATCACAGCCCAAATACTAGGTAGATGATGATGAAACCATCCTGGAAATGGGTCTTCCAACCATAGCTGTTTTAGCCTGCAGCCATTTGAGTCACTTCTAGCCATCTGAGTTTGCCCAACTGAAGCTCCAAACATTGCATATTAGAAAGAAGCCCTTGCCTGGCCTGTCCACATTCCCAACCCATGGAACCCAGGAACTTACTAGAATGGGTTTTTAGATGATTTGTTACACAGAAATAGTAATTGGTACATACCATAAAACTCCCCAAAGTCTCAGGAACGGACAGCACCAGGTTCCTCTTGAACTGGGTTGAAGGTGAGACTTAAAACCAAATGATTTGTTGAGAATAGGCTTATTAAGCATTTCAACTCCCAGCTAGCCTCTCTGACTGCACACTTCTGGGTAACTGTTCCTTCCCCTCTGGAAGCTGTCTGGACTGAGGGGCATCAGCCTGGTTATGCCACGCTGAAAGCAAGTTGATTAAGTGGACATACAGAATGCTAAGACCGACTTGCCAGCTGTTTTTCCCCCTTCAGCTCTTCGAAGATTAGCTGCCACTCCTAGACTCTCCAAACAGAAGACCGAAGATGATCAAACAACAAAAAAGAAATCTTAGAGACAAACATGGGGGATTTGCTAGTAGAAAAACCCATCTGAAGTCTCTCCATAGTGAAACCCTGAGCTGACCTGCCCATGTCCACAGAGCTTTCAAATAGATTTTCTAGCCCTTCACTCTTAAATATGAGGAGACAACCAATATTTTAGACAATAAGTCTCTCATGTGAAAGCTAAAGACTCATGTGAAAGAGAAAGATAAATAAACAGAATATAAGTAGCTTAGAGGAAATAGAGGCAATTGCTGGGAAAAGAAAATATTCTTTAAAGCTGATCCTTAAAAACAGTATCTTCAGGGAGATATAAAGATATTGCATCAATGAGACAAGAAAGTGGTATGATGAAAAAATTATTGCAGAATAAGAAACTCTTGGAAATTAAAAAAAACTGCTAGCAGGAATTCTTTTAAAAATTAAAAAAGGCTTAAGGAAATCTCCCCAAGGGTAAAACAGGAAAAAAAAATGAGAAGATGGAAGCTAGGGGATAAAAGTTAGGAAAATGAGAGAAAATGACCAGGAAGTCCAATATCTAAATAATAGGAGTTTGGGGAAAAGAAAGGGGTGAGGGGGAAGGGAAGGAAAATATGAAGGAAATAATTCAAGAAAATTTCCCAGAAATAAAGAACCCGAGATTCCAGATTGAAAGGTCTCACTGAGTACCCAGGATAAAGGATAAAAACTGACCCGTACCAAAACTTACTTTGCAAAAATTTTAAAACAGTGGGGACAGAGGAAATTTCAAATATTTCTAGAGAGGAAAAGAAGGTCCTATATAAAGGTCAGGAATGGGAATAAGTTTTGGACTTCATACAATTGGAAGGCAGAGAACAATGGTAGAATGCCTTCAAAATTTGCAGGCAATCTCAATTAGAATTTTATACCCAGACAAACTATCAGTCAAGGGTAATGGTAAGAGTGTAGAGATGCTTTCAGACATGGAAGGTCTCCATAAATGTATCCCACGGTAAATGTGCTCCACCAAAACAGGGAGGTAAATTAAGAAAGAGAAAGGCAGTATAGTAAGAAGACAGAGGCCCTGACCCAAAGCAGAATTAAGGAGAAGCTCCAGGATTAAAGTGAAAGAAAATCTCTGGATAACATCTATGAGCTGGATATGGAGAGCAATGGGTCCAGTATGAAGCAAATCAGAACATTTAGGGGAGATATCTACAAAAATATAAATTAGAATATCTGATGTATTTGACTATATCTAGAGGAGATGAATGAAAATGGTATAGGGGTTGGGGTGGGGGAAATGGAAGAAGAATTGATGATGGATAAATAGAAAAAGAAGATCATTATGAACTCTAGGGAAAAATTAAATGTTACATAAGAAAATACAGTGCATGGCTTGGTTGTACAATCCTAATAAAGTAAACTAAAAAAACAACCTAAAAGAAAGCATGATATAACTGCATCATGAAGATAGGAGAAAGAATGTGTGTTAAATGAGAAATAGAGTAAAAAAAGTTAACTCTTTTCTCCATAGCGGGAAGAGACAATCCATTTAATAAAACAGAACAAAAGTTAAGAAATAGTGGTATAACTGTATTATTTACAAATGTGGAAATAAATATAAAAAGTTACTGTTTAAAGGTTGAACCAGGTGCCTGTGGTTAAGCAGGACGTGGGTATGAGAGGTTAGGAGCTGCTGCTCCCATAATAAGCTTGTAATAAGCTATTTGATATAAGATTATTTGAGAAGATTATTAAAATGTATGCATATCTTTGATAAATGTAAAATCTAAATTAGAAACAGAAGAGCTCCATCTTGCACTAATCATGGTATGTATCGTGCTTCAAGAAGGCAGAAAAAGAAAGGAAAATATTTTATCACTGTATATTCTGGGTCTTCATTCTTTTCTTGCCTCTGCCTCTTTCTCTCTTATCCCACTGATCTGCCTTGTTCTCCTCTCCTTTATTTCCATCATTCTTTCTCAAATTTTCCTGCAACCTTTTTTCCTTTTTCCTTTTTTCTCCTTTACTCTCCTCCTGGCATAATATGCAGCTGAAATATCTTTATTATTATTACTTATTAAATAAACTGAATATAATGTTTCCTGTTCTTAGTTCTTAATGTGAAGAGCATGCATGGACTGCTCTTTTTCTCCCCCAACTGAAGCAATC
Organism: Mustela lutreola; assembly: GCF_030435805.1. NCBI lineage: Eukaryota > Metazoa > Chordata > Mammalia > Carnivora > Mustelidae > Mustela > Mustela lutreola. The sequence continues at coordinate 151,170,501 of NC_081290.1, read as the reverse complement.
TAAGAAGCAATATCGGTGGCAGGTTATTTTCTAGTAAGGTGGAGAAAATTTTTGTGTGAAGGTTCTCCTAGACTTGGGTGAGATATCAAAGGTCACTGGGTCCACCCAGTCCACTAATGTAGGAGACCCTGCTGTGGTTATTCTGTCTGGCAGACACTACCCAGGCTCTGATTAAACAACATGATTGGGGACTTTGCAGTCATCAGCCAAGACACCCGGATCCAGATGGCTCTACTGGGAATAAGAGCTTCTATATGTTGAGTGGAAGTCTGCCTCTCTCTCTACTATGATTAAAAAAAAAATACCAACATGGCTCCCCATAACAGCCTTCAATATATCTGCAAACAGAAATCTTGTCCCCTTGACTGGGTCTTCTCTGGGCTAAACACTGTTCTTCCCTGTTGGTTTCTGGATCCTTCATGTCCCTGGTCACTCCCATGGGCAACCTCCAAGCTGGGACTTAGTTTTTCAGCCAGAGGCACCTAGAACTGAACATACTTTACCAGGTATAAGCTCTCCAGTGCAGACTGCAGGAACTTTGTCACCTCCGTTTTTCTGCTCGCCATGCTTCTATTAACACAGCCTAAGTTTTGAAATTGTCATTTCTCTCAAGTCTCACATGAACCTCAGTCACCTAAAATCTTAAGTTTCTCTTACATGCCTCTGGGAAACCTGTTGCTTCCTACCTTGTTAGTGAGCAGATGAATTTTTCTAACATTGCTGTCTGTTGTACATTTATTCCGCTAAAATCTTTCCTTCGCGGTTTTGGCCCACATTCTCACCCTAGTTTTGAGAAGTTTCTTATGATTCACTTGAATGAACACGTCTGGCTACAAACTGAAAATTGCTCACACATTCAAATTACTTCATCATCCAATTCCCAAACAAAATTTACATCATCTCAGCTCCAGGACAGATCCACTTGGAGCCCCTCACTCTATGACCCGTTACGAGTACACTGGGCCATTAAATTTTATAACAGAAAGAGGTGCGGGCAAGCCCTTCCCTTGGGTCTCTGGCCTGTGCACATGGTGGGAGAGGGCTCTCTAGCCTTGCCGCCTCCAACCTGGACCAGCGTCAGAAAACCTGGGCTGTCTGATGTAATTTATCATCCCCACACCTTCTGGGAAATGAATGAAAATGAGCCGAGCCCATGGAGATGAAGCAGATGGTTGGGTGGGTTCCATGATGCAGGAGGAGCAGGGAACTCCACAAGGCGGAGGCCCTTGTTCCCACCGTCTTAGACTCAGCACCAGCTGTCAGCAGCTGGACGCTAGAGCGAGAACCGCGTTATGATGAATACTTCATTTGTCAGGGTCTGTCAACCGTGAAAAATATTAACGGTGGCTAACGTTCGTGAAGTGCTTTGAGTTTTCAACATCCCTCTTCCTTGCAATAACCCTGGAGATAGGAAGGCCAGGAAGCAGTAACCCAGTTTTACAGATGAGGAAAGGATGATTCGAAGATGTCTAGTGATTTGCCTGTACCCACGATGCTGGGGGTGGGGGGCGGACCCGGGAGAACAGGCTGGCTGTCCTGCCTGGGAATCCGCTCTCTTCACCACATGGCATCTCTGAAGCCTACTGTCCCCGTCACCAATAAGTAAGTGTTGATCTGTCAGCTGCTTTGGGCCTGTCACTGGGCTCCATGCTAGGGGCGGGGATGTGCAAGAGTATAACACATGAACTCCGACCTCAGTGAGCTCTGAGCAACCTAAAACAGTCTCTTCAGGGACCTGAGCAGATGGAACAGTCTCTGAAAACAATAGTCCTCCAAAGAAGAGGAGGCCCAGTGGAGAAGGTGCCAGGTGAGGGACAGAACTTGATCTGGCCCCGAGGCACGAGTTGTGTTTGAAAGTCCGGGAAGATAGAGCTATCCAGTGGGCAGTGGGTGAAGTCTCGGTAGGGGGGTGTAGAGAAGGGACGGGCCTAAGTGCCAAGAAAGAAGGGGGTAGTGGTCAAAGTGAAAGAAAACAAGACTGAGTGGACAGCCATTGGCCTGGTGCAAAGAGCTGAAACTCATGCTTTGGGTGTCCAGCTCACGGACATTCTGCGCTACACTACAAGACGGGATGATGAGGGCAAGTGCGACATGGTCGCTCCCTCAGGAAGGTGACAGGCAGGATTGTATTATTGTCCTTTCAGAATAAATGGCTTCTCCCCACACTTCAGTAGCATAAGACATCTTCACTGACTGGCACTCAGAGGAAAGACCTTCCAGTTTTCTTAAAATTTGTTTTTGTTTAAATTGTAAACAAGTCACCTGACTACCTTAGCTCAGAACTTCCTTCAGTGCATCCTGTGGAATACTAGCCCTGTTCTCTGTGTTCAGTTAAAAATGGAAAAGCCTTAAGACTACATTCCCCCTGCCCCTACCTTTGTGGAAAGTCACCATGCTCAATAGCATTTTAAAGGCTCTGATAAGTCCTGTAAATAAGGAACACCTTTTGCTTTGACCAGAGAATGCTTTTTCAGGACCCTCCTAGGAACATCTTATGATACTTGTAGGCTCATACTATCATCTAATTTATCCCATCTGATCCTCACAACTACCCTGTGATAAGAGATGATTATCTTTAGGTCTACTGAGAATATTGAGACCAAGAAGTCTGGTGATTGCCCAAGGACATGCAACCAGGAACGGTCAGATTAGAGTTTGGACTTGACACTTTAAATCTAGGTCATTGTCCCTAATTCAGCCTTACAAAGTCTGAGCCATCTTTTTTTTTTTTTAAGATTTTATTTATTTATTTGACAGACAGAGATCACACGTAGGCAGAGAGAAGGGGGGGCACAGGCTCCTTGCTGAGCAGAGAGCCCAATGGGGGGCTCAATCCCAGAACCCTGGGATCATGACCTGAGCAGAAGGCAGAAGCTTTAACCCACTGAGCCACCCAGGTGCCCTGAGCCATTTTTAAAGAGGTTATTATATTTTTTCTAATTAATAGAGTATGCATAATTATTTTGTGGGAGAAGATATAGGAAGTTCTACAGGAAGAACTAAAAATCACCAAGAATGACTTCAGGCCGATCAGGCGTAGACTCTCCCAGAGGTTTGGGCTGTTTTTTCACTTGGAAGCCCTATTTTTTGGATCTGTCTTCACTCCCTCACATTTAGCTCTTATTGGCAGAGGGGTTGCTGTCTGTGGTGATTAAGTGGGTTTCAGTTGAGATCAGATGAGCGATTTCAGAAAAACAACAAGATGGCGAGTCAGAAGGCATACAAAAATGTTATAAAGTCACAAAAGCCAAATTCTGATACCATTTTGTGTGTATAATAACCGTTTTTTAACCAAAACTATCTCCTTAAAAAGCCCTAAGTTGATGGGATTCATTGTATCATTAAACAGTAGTTACTTTGAAAAAAATAGGCAACTCCAAATTCTGGGTTTTGAGAGATGACATAGTTGTCACCAGGATATTCTGCAAAGCTGAACAACAGAAAAAGATGCACAGTGGTTTGTGAACAATGGACAAAAACTGTTTTTGAAATATTTATATTTCACATACATTGCATTAAAAACTAGAGAAAAAGAAAATTCTAAAGACAAAAATTAAGAATATATATTTTGGGGATACCTGGGTGTCTCAGTCAGTTAAGCATCTGCCCTTGGCTCAGGTCATGATCTCAAGGTCTGGGGATCGAGCACCACGTCTGGTTCTCTGCTCAGTGGGGAGCCTGCTTTTCCCTCACCCTCTGCCTCTAACTCCCCTTGCCAGTGCTCGCTCTCTCTCTGTCCAATAAATAAATAAAATCTTTTCTTTAAAAAGAATATATGTTAAAAAAATAATATATATATGTTTTATGGAGCAGGCCACAAATCCACAAACGAAGAAACAGCAATGTCACTAGACAGTCAAGTTTGTAGAGACAGAAAGCAGACTGGGGGCTGCCAGTGGCCAGGAGGTGGGGGAAACGCGGAGTTAGTGTTCAGTGGGTAGTTAGTTAGTGAGTAGTTAGTTCAAAGTGTAGTTCTGTAAGATGAAAAGAGTTCTGCAGTTGGGTGGGAATGGTGGTTGCACACAGTGTCAACGTGTTTCTAAGCTATCTATACTCTTAAAAATGGTTAGGGTGGTCTATTTTATGTCATGTGTACTTTAGTACAACTAAAAATTTTTAGAAATTAAAGAAATAGCAAACTAGAGTGAAGATATAACATAATAACATTTGTGTGCTCTGGGAGAAGAGGTAGTCACATAGAAAGAGCAGCAGCCTGGGTTTCTAACTCTACTCAGAATAAGACTTGGGCTCTGTGGCTCTTTGCCTTCATCTGAATTTTCTGTTCTCCAGCCACACAGGCCTCCTGCCTGCCCCTCTAGAATGTCCACTGTGTTTCCATACTGGGACCTTCGAACTGCCTTGTTCCCAGGACCTAGGATGCACTTTCCACAGATCTTCAGCCAACAAATATTTATTGAGCACTTAGTATGCACCAGCCACTGTTCCAGGCCTTTGGGAGGCGTAAGTGAGCTGCCTTTATGGAGCTGATCTTCTACAGACCATAAATAATACATTAGTGATCACTGACAAGCTAGCGAACTACATAGTAAGTTAAGTCAATGAGGGTGATGGAAAAGAAAAAGAAAGTGGAACAGGGTAAGGAGAATTAGCTGTGCTCAGGGGTAGACAGCAATTTGAAACTGAACCACTAGGTTTAGCTTCCCTGAGAAGGTGACATTGGAGAAACGGCTGGAGGGATGCAAAGGAGTGAGACTTGCAAACATCTGGGGGAGTCATTCCAGGCACATGGAACTGCCCACGGAAATCCACCAGGCAGAGATCGGTTGGTGTCCATGGAGAGGCACAGAGAGCAGGAATTACAGACTCCGACTTCAGGTAAAAAATATTAGAGTGACTAGGCCACTAGTCTGACTCTGACGGACTCTGACCCCTGGGCCAGATGCTGAAGGATGGGCTCTGGGTCTAATTCATGTTCGTAAGAAGATTTGGAATACACTGCCTAAAGGTACACAACAGATGTTTGTTGAATGAATAACGGAATGTATGGAAGCATTCCTTGCAGATGTAGATGCTCTGGAGGTCAAGGACAGTTGTGGATGTTGTGTCCAGGAGCCCAGCATTGTGCCATTCAGGTTCAACACTACTCAGTTCCTCCCTACGCAGACAGGGGATGATAACTCCCTCCCCACCTCCACCCTAGAAAGTTACTGGGTCAATCAAATGAAATCATTCAAAGACTGCAGGAAAAGTGAGCATATGGACTGTGTTCCGGTGGGCCTGACTAGCTTCCGCAGCCAGAGTCAGAAGTGTGTTCAACTCTCCTTCAATGTAATCGCATTTTCATAATACTTTCGGGGGGTGGGAGGGAATGCCTATTATAAATGCCTTCTGTGATTGAATGGAAACAAAACAGTTTTGGGGCCATTCTGATTTTAGGTGACAAGGAGGTGTCATTTGAGCTACCACCTGTCTGAAGGACTCTCAGCCATTAGAAAACTTGGCCTGCGGGTCATTCTTGTACTTCACTATCAAATGTGCCCTTGCTTGTTTGGGTGGCTGTACTCAGAGCAGACAAAAGATCGGAAACAGCCCAAATGCTCTTCAATAAGGGAATAAGCAAATTGTGGTCTATGGAATATTACTCAGCACAAAATAAAAATCAAAGAAGGAATCACTGTATATGCAACAGCATGGACAAATCTTACCACTATAAGAAGTGCAGTGAACCAGAAACAAAAGACAGAAATGGCCCTTTGCCTGAAGCTACAGGGTTTAAAAGGATAAGATTTGCTCCTCCTGAAATGTTACAGTTTAACGGTTCTGTGCCTACGTGTGGGTCTCATGGGCAGACACCAGACTCTGCCAATTGTGTATCATTGATTATCAGTGTTAAGGAGAGGCTCAGCCAATAGCTGGGACTGCATTTGGGTCCCCCTCCTGCCCTTCCTCCAAGCGAGGGCACACCAGTGTGGAAGTATTAAAAAGTATTCTTTGTTTAGGCGAAGGAGGACATCACCGAGGTCTTACTAACCCACAGGCATTTCTTGCCAATAGGCACATCCCCACATCAAAGATCAGTGGACAGAACGTGTTGAGCACAGTTCTAGCTGTTTTTAAGATTGCATTCCTAGGGAGGTTTGTGAATTGATGGGGAACTAAAGGATACTTTTTCATGGTTAGGGTACTGAAACGTTGCCTAGGGCAGAATCCAGCTCTGATGCTCTATGCTGTTTGACCTTGGACAAGTTACTAAGTGTCTCTGTCTCTACAAGTGGAAATAATAACAGGACCTACCTCACAGGGTTAATATATGGAAAGCCCTCTGAATGGCCTAACACATGGCATAGACTCCATGATAAAGTGTTTTCTTCCACTTCCTGCCTCTCCCTTTCCCCTACCCTTAGTACCCCCTCTCCTCCTCCTCCTCCTGTCTGCTCCTCCATCTCATCCCCTAGCTATTTTATTATTATTACTACTCCTGTGTTTTCCCTCTGTGAAACGGAGCCTCAAATCAGAGCTGCTTCCCAGAGATGGTCGGAAGGTTCAGTCACTAAAAATGATGAGGACATTTCTGACTCAGTTGTGGGTTGGCAGCTGCACTGTGGGGAAGGCTGAGCCTTGGCAAACTGCCCTCTTGTACGAGGTCTGACCTTCTAGTATCGAGACTGAATTTTTAACCAATCAATGGAGGGGGGTGTCTTCGTGACCATTACCTTTAGAGCTCTATCCTCAGGGTGGGGAGGGGGGCTGGGGGTGGAAGGGAGTTGGGGTGGGGGTGCCTTGTAAATTGATAGTGCTGGCCAGTGGCTCAAACTATTTTTGCAATTTTCCTGACACCTCTCCCTGTCGCCACCCCAATGTGAATGTAATTACTCTCTTAACATTTTGGAGAGATTGCCTCTTGAAAATGTTTTCGGTCCTGCTTAGATTTACAGTTATTTGTGCCTGAGGGCCCCCTCTTCCTGGATTGCAACCCCCTTGAGGTCAGGGAGCCCTTCTTACTCCAGTATCCCCAAGTCCTTGTGCAGTGTCACGGCTCCCTAAGCGCTGGCTTGAGACTGTCTTTGCGGAGTTCCTGAGGCACTCACAGAACACTCTTCTGCAGAGCTCCAGTGTGGCCAGTCTGTGTCCTTTGCGGGTGGATGTGACCATAGAAAAATACATAAATTCATTCTAAGCCAAGTTTGGTGAATGAATTGAGCAATGCAAATTCGGTCCTATAAATCAGTTTGTAAGACTGGTTTCTTGCGTGGCTCCTGAGCCAGGTCTAGCTGCCATTCCTGTAGAAGCTTTCCAAAAATTCTTCTGTGTGGGGTTTTAGGTGAGGAGTGCGGAGTCCGTAGCGGAGGCGGATTTCCCGGCTCTGGACTGGGCCGGGAGGACGGCGGGGCTGCAATGCCGAGATTGGCCACCAGAGGGGGGATGTGTTCCAGACCCCAGGGGAGCTTCCGCGACTGCTCCCAGAACTTTGTATTTATAAAGACCGGCGGCGGCCCAAGCAGCTGCAGTTCCCATCTCAGTCAGCATCTAGAACGGCCGCTGGTGCCTCCACAGAACACCTCCTGAGCGCTGCCTGTGGCTGACTGAGGCGAGGCACCAACAACACAGGAACTCCCCAACCACAGGCCCGACTCAGGCCCCAGGGTTGAGTCTTGCCTCCTGCCCTGACCCTCCTGGAGAAGTGACCCCTGAGACAAGTGACTGAGCACCGGGGCAGCCTCTTTCTATGCCTCCGTCTGGCTTTGGCTGGCTGTGGGGACGAGCTGTGCGGGGCTGCCTGGGTCTCAGTGCAGTGACAGCGGCCAGCTCTTCGGTCACCATGGCGAATCCCGGGAACTGAGCAGACCCGCGCTTCTGCGGCCTCCGCGGGCGGCGCTCAGGTGAGTCTTGGCACTAACTCTGTCCTGGCACCTGAGCCTAGTCTCCCAGAGGCAGGGTCCCCCAGCTGTGGGGGACCTGGATGTGGCCGTTGGAGCAGGGCGCTGCGTGCAGGCATCTCAGGATGTGCAGCCCGAGGTCGCAGGGGCAGGTGGGAAGGTTCCAGCAGTGGGCCTGTGGGGATGCAGCCTGTGTGAGACTGGATTTGCAGACGCCATTGCTTTAGTGGCAACTCTGCCTGGTCGGTGTCACATCTTGGAGCCTATGGCGGGAGCCGACTGTGCGGCTAAGTGTGTGAAGCGTGTGTGCATTGTGCGTGCCACTGGTGGGACGTGTGAAGGAAGAGCTTAACATCTGCACCTTCCCAGCTTCGGGTTCTGATTTAGGGGAACTGTTAGCGGAGAGGGCCCCCTGATTTTTACTTGGTTTCGGTGCCATTCAAAGAGAAGATGCGAGCCCAGCAGAGTCAGATGCTGGAACCCAGACACCCTGTCTCTGCAGCAACAGGTGAGGTTCATGCCACCTTCAGCAGGAAGAATCGATCGAACCCTTCTGCTCCCCAAGAGTGACTTGCCCCGAAGGGTCCAGATTTCGCTCTGGTCCGTATTCGTGATTGTTGTTTGCAAAGGGAACCCCAAAGAGCACTGTTTTGGGGCCTGACTGGCAGGAGGGAAGCCTCAGGAACTTAGAGACCGTGCCCCTCTCCCCTCACTAACTACTTGGCAGGATCAGAAGATGCCAGGGTTGGGGGCGGGGGGGGGGTGTTTCTCTCCAGACTCCCAGCTCCAACTTGCTGTGGACCCTTGCTCGTAAAGCCCTTCCCTGTGCACTATTCCACCGGAGGCTAGAAATAGCTGAGTGGCTGGCAGATGCGCTTCTCCCCTTCCCAGAGGTGATGACCTGAGGCTGAACGAGCTCAGCGGATTGGGCCAGGTTCCCGAGAAGTAGGAAGGGACTCCAGGACAGGACCCCGTATCCTCTGAGCACCCCGCCCACCCCACCCAGACCTGATGAGGTGAAGCTATGGATGTCTATGGAGCATCACGACATCCCTAAGAGGACAGTAAGGTGTCCCGTCCCTGGGGGAGGAAGGCCCCATCCTTTGACTTGAAACACAAAATTCCAAGCTCCTCGAGATTTCTCCTTATGTCACTTTGGCATCCACACCCTGCTCCTGTTTCTACTATCCTGGTCCCCTCCCTTCCTGCTCTCAGATCCTTTCCTTGGCCCCAGGGCTCCCACTGACCCTCTTCACTGCCTGGTTTGGAACCCCGAAAGGTGGCTCCTGAGAGGGACAAATACATGCTTTCTGGACGAAACAGCCCTGTGGCTGGGTCCGTGCCCTGGGTGGGACGCCTTTCCCTGGTGCCTCACCCTTGCCTGACATCATTGGCTCTTGCCTCTTGGGGCCTGGATTGGCTTATCTTTAAAGCGGGAGCAACACACTGATGCTCCCTGACCCCCTAACAGGGGCCAGGGAGGGGAGCGGAGAGATCCCAGATGACAACGGGGCATGAGCACACGCAAGGCGTACACATCATCTCTATTATCACCACACTTGGCAGTGAGTTTGCACCTTGCTTGAGAGCACAAACTTGGCCCCAAAGGCAGTAAGACCAATGATCGAAGGGTTCAAATTCCTGTCCCTCATTTCCCAAGAAAGAAAAATAGCTCAAAATAAAACCTGCGGCAGATAGAACATTCTTAGGTTTCCTTCCCAAGTAACAAACATTAGCAGAGCTGGCCGAACACTTCCAATCTCATCTCACTCACATCTGGCCTCTGCTCGGCCCGGGGCCTCTCTTCTCAACAGGCTCCCCAGGGCTCCTGCTCCACCAGCCCAGGGGTGGGGAGGAGGGTAGAGAAGGGGCCGCCCTATAGACGCATTCCAGATAAGGAGCCATGCATTCCAACTGTGGTCCAGGGGCTGATCAGCAGAGGGGAAGGTGGAAATGAAGATGGGGCTATCCTGGCCCAAGCTCATCTCCATACCCCCACCGCCAGCATGGCAGCACCCCACCGACCAGACCTCTGGGCAGCAGTGCCTGTTGCCTTTGGCAGAGAGAGGATTATCGCTTGCAGAGGAGACACTGGCCTCCTGCTTTGCAGCTCCCCAGGCCAGAGGGAGGGGTGCAGCACTTAGTGCTTATGAAACAAGGGAGGGTCCCCTGCAGCTTAGCAGCAGCAGCGGAGTCGCTCAGGGGGCTCCACCTAGAGGCTCACTGTGGGTGGAGAACTTGGATGGAGCACCGGTGTTGGGAGGTTAGCAAGCCGGACATTACTGCAGCACAGAGAAGCTGGGTGGGAGAGGTTTGGGGGCTCCAGGGAACCCCTGGGGCAGGGAGGGGAGATCCTGGCAGAGCTGCGAGCTTCCGCTGCCCCCCCCCCCCCGTCTCCTGCAGGCTGGAAGAAAAGGCCCACAGAGGCTGTGAACACCCTGCCCGCGCGTGCGTGCATGTGCGCATGTGCACACCCCGTGCAGCCCATGTGGCATCTCCTTACTTGAAGAAGCCCCTGTCCGTCCTTCCTGGGCCATCGGAAGGACAGTTGTATGGCAGCTGGCCCGCCCTGAAGTCAGAGGTCTCTGGAGACAAACGTCAAGCCATGAAAATAAGGGGTTTAGGTTTGACTCTGCCTGCCAGAGCGGTTCAGCCAGGCTCCTCTTTGATTATCCGTGTTTACTGACACGATGCCGATGCCTCCTGTCCCACTGCCTCCAAAGAGGAACCGACTGGCTGCTCCCTTCAGGCATTGTGCCCCCCCCCATGCCACCTGCTAGGTCCCTGTCATCTTTTTTTTTTTTTAAGATTTTATTTATTTACTTGACAGAGAGAGATCACAAGTAGGCAGAGAGGCAGGCAGAGAGAGAGGAGGAAGCAGGCTCCCTGCTGAGCAGAGAGCCCAATGCGGGACTCGATCCCAGGACCCTGAGATCATGACCTGAGCCGAAGGCAGTGGCTTAACCCACTGAGCCACCCAGGCGCCCCCCTGTCATCTTTTCTCAAGCAATAGACCCCTGGCTCCGCTCTCTGGGTCTCAGAGTTGAATTTGCTCCACACCAGTCCTGGGACCCATTCATCCTCCCAGCAGCTTTTATCTTCCAAAGAATTTGCTCTTAAAAATGGATTTTTGGTTCAATATCCAGAGAGTCCAAGAGCATCAGGACCAAAGGTCAAGCTAAACTTATGGCTGGAACAGAGCTGAAATTAGAAAGTAATTTGTCAAATCACTGAGCATATATGGGAAAAAAAGAGAGTAGCAAGTGTTTTATGTTAAATAAACACTTTTTAATTTGGCTCCTAGAGTAGGTTTTTCTTATTACACAAAGAATGCAAACACGTTGTAGAAAACCCAGAATATCCAGCAAACAAAAATAAGCACAAAATCCGCACAATCCCCACCAGAGTCTTCTGATACAGAACAACCCGGAACATCTCCAAATACAATCTTTCTTGTCACCTACTCAGGACACGTGTATATATTACAAAATGGGATGGCATTGTATACACTCCGGAAATGGTGCTGTTTACTTCAAATCGTATGCCATTCTCCAGAGTCAATGGGTACATTCCTAGAACACCATGGGGTAGCCTCTGAGCCCCAGTGACCTGGCTTCAGGAGCCCATGCAGACTCTGGCCCCTCCCCGGGTCTCAGGCTGCCCAGGTCTTAGTGTCCGGGGGACTCCACCAAGGCTGCCTGCTCCTCGGGCTTGCCTGGGAGACGAATCCCTGCTGCGCTCCCACTGTAGCAGCTCCAGCACCCCAAAGTGGGAGCAGCACTCCAGCTCCTTTGGAACATGCCAGACTGGTCACACATTTGCAGCACAGAGCAGGAGCCAAGTCTCTCTAATGTGCTCAAATTTCCAGAGGCTAGGAGATCACTCCACTGGGGTCAAGAGGCCCCTCCAGGCCCTACCGAGCATGGCCCTCAGGGCCCCTCTGGCTCAGGTTCTGGCCCCAACCAAGGGCTGTTGAGACAAATGGATGGATCCAGTGATCAGAAAGGTCCAAAGGGCCTCGGCCTTCCCAAGCACCGAGGAAGCTGGCGGAGACTTGGGATCCCGAGGACCTGGTAGATGGTACCCGAACATGAGGGACTACTGGTGTTCAGGCTCAGAATCTTGGGGATGGGTGGTGCCTTGTTCAGTGTGTTCATTTCTGTCTGCCTATAGTTTATTCTCTCTCTCCCCGCCCCCTTCCTCCCTCTCCTCTCCCTTCGCTGTCCTTCCTGTTGCTGCTGCAGATCAGAATGGAGAACAAAGCCATGTACCTGCACACGGTGAGCGACCGGGACACCAGCTCCATCTTTGAGGAGCCCTTTGACGGCAGGAGCCTGTCCAAGCTAAACCTGTGTGAGGACGGTGAGTGCATCTGGCTTCGTCTTACACTGCAAGCCCTGCCCTGCCCCCATACCCAAACCTGTCATTGCTCCAGGGCAGCAATGACTCCCCCCACCCCCACAAGTCTAATACTTCCTATGTGGAAATTCATGCTTTGAAATGTCTTTTAATTGACACATCTCTACATATCTTTGTGACCTGCAAGATGTGTATCCATTTCACAGGTGAGCTGGTGGGGCTGGAGTTTAAGGATTGTAGAGGCTGTCAGTAACAGAGGCATTCCAGCATTGAGTCTCCTGACTCCTAGGGCAGGCTTTTTGCCTCTTTGGCTTCCTCTCCTCTGAGTGGGTCAGGTTGGGGTCAGGCAAAGGCTTCTGAGCTAGCGAGCCCAGACCTCAGGTGAGGAGCCCCCAGTCCATTTCCCAAAGCATCTGTGAGGAGAGAGCATACCTCGTCAAGGTGCTCAGCCTCCCTCTAGGTCTGAGGCTCCAGATCAGGCCCGCAGGAGGGAGTTCCCCATGCAGTGACCCACTGCATCTGTGGGAAACGGTTATATGCTAAAACTGAAAATTCAAAGGATGCTTCCTCCAAAGAAGCCCAAAGCACCTTGCCAGCTGATGGAATCCTGTATACCCAGGACCAAGCTTGACACTTAGTAGGTGCTGAATAAATGCTTGCTACATCAATAGACACACTCCTTTTTGCGGTGAGCACAGGGGAGGACAGCATTGTTCCCACTTCAAAGCTAAATAGAATGAAGTTTACAGAAGAGTCTCATAGAGACTTATGGCTAATTAGGTAGAGATAAGCTGTCATAGAGTTCTCCAGAGAAATGGAACCAAGGGGATATATATGTATATACAAAGTTTTATTATGAGGAATTGGCTTACATGATTATGGAAGCTGAGGAGCCTCACGATCTCCAACTTCAGACTGGAGACCCAGGAAAGTGGGCCGTATAATTTGATCTGTGTCAGAAGGCCCGAGAACCAGAGGAGCGAATGGTGTAAACTGCAGTTTGAGGGCTGGAGAAGATGAGAGGCTATGTCCCAACTCTGTGGGCAGGCAGGAGGCAAAAAGCAAATTGCTCTGCCTTTTGCTCTCTAAAGGCCCTCCACTGATTGGATGCGGCCCACTCCCACTGGGGAGGGCAATTTGCTCTACTGAGCCCACCAAGTCAAATGCTAATCTCATCTGGGAATACCCAGAAATGATGTTTCACCTGGCCCCTGTAACCAGTCGAGCTGACAGGAATTAACCACTATGCAGGCCTTTATTCAAGGCTCTTTCAAACACCATGTTTTCTCTCCACTCTGCTAGCTGCCTTTGTCTCAAAATTACTCAAAGACAGAAACACCTCCCCATCCTGCTGTAACCGTGTCTCCTCCTAAAAGGCACCAAGTGCTGGAAGGGAAGATGGGTAGCTCAGAGATGCAGGGATCAGGGACAGTCTCAGCAGGGAGAGGAGACAAGCTTTGGGCTCATGACCGATAAGCCCCCACAGCCTGGCCTAGTAAACTGCCCACCACTGTAGCTCTTCTTCTGAATTCCATTCAACAAACATATTTTGAGGATCTTCAATGTGTCAAGCCACGGGTCGGGTGCCAAGGATGCTCTAAAGCAAAATCGAACCATCCTTGCCCTCCAAGGGCTATGATCTCAGCGGAAGGGACTGGCCTGGGGACAACTACCCATAACATAAAGTAGGCAAAAATATGTGTCAGCATGGTAGTCCCCCCCTTTATCTGTGGTTTTGCTCTCCACAGTCTGTTGTCCACACCAAACTGTGGTCTGGAAGCAGATGACCCTCCTTCTGACCTTTTATCAGAAGGCCAGTCACCACCTAATGCCATCACGGTGCCTTATGTCATTCACCTCACTTCATCTCATCACATAGCCATTTTAGCCTCATCACAAGAAGATAGGTGAGTGCAGTGTAATAAGATATACTGATGGAGAAAGAGAGACCACATTCAAATAACTTATTACAGCATACGGTTATGAACATTCCATTTATTATTATTGCTGTGAATCTCCTGCTATGCCTGACCTGGAAATTAAACTTTATCACAGTGTGTGTATATAGGAAAAAAACAGACTACATACAGGGTTTGGTACCCTTGGTGGTTTTGGGCATCCACTGGGAGTCTCGGGAGTATCCCCTATGGATAAGGAGGGCACTTGGGTACTGAAGTTAGGAGAGGTCTTTCCAGAAAAGGCTTTAAAGACTGAACACAATTTTGTAATAGAAGAGGAGGGTGGGGAAGGGAGCCACCAGCTGTGTCACATCAAGCCAGGTCAGTGTTTCTGTCAGGTTCCTGTCTTCTGGGAAGGCCGGGTCACTGGCCAGTGCTCAGCACTCCTCCATCGGCATAGACCAAGCTGGCTTTCGTGTCCTTGATCCTGCCTACTCCCTACCAGCCCCTCAGGAAAGAGGACTGGCTTGGCAAGGAAGGACTAGGGTACAGCACAGTCGGGGAGTCTGGAGGACTATTAGGGCCAGCCTGGAGTGCCAGTTGGGGCAGGGCAGGGACCCCAGGGCAGGGAGAGGCCAAGGGTTCAAAGCATCACCAGGCCTCATACCCCTTACATCATCTTGCTCTCTCTTTTTCTGTACCCCAGATTTAAAAAGACCATTTGGACCAAAAGCATTGAAAATAATAGTAGTCTCAGCGACTGTGCTTTCCAGCACCCCAGCAGGGCAGAGATCCCGTCAGAGAACAGTTTTAGAGCCCTGCCAGTAAGAATCCTCAGGGGTCTCCTGAGGCCTGGCACCACTGAAATACAGACACAAGTTGGAAGGTGAGAGGTGGAGGCTGACTCACCCTTCCAGGGCTGTGTGACCTGACTGGGTCACATCCCTCTCTGGACCTCAGTGTCCTCATCTGCCAAATGGGGGCAGGGCAGAGGGGAGGTCTCTGTGAGGTTCTGTCCAGTTCTAGAATTCTGTGTGTCGAAACAGATCTGGTCATTGCATTCAGGGTGTGGTCCTTTGAAAACTTAAATTGGAACATGATGCTGCCCCGAGAAAGCTCACAAAACATCCCCCCTCAATGAGAATAATAACTCAGGTGCTAACAGTAGCCAAGGAGGCTACGGACATTCACCTTTACCCTGCTGGCATACTCACCTAGGGCCTGTGCTCCCTGCAAGGTTGCTCTTCCACCTCCTTCCAGTCTTGATGGAGAAAGAGAGACCACATTCACATAACTTATTACAGCATACTGTTATGAACAGTATCACCTTCCCCATCAGGCTTCCTGTCGCCTTGCACTCCTGGCTCTTGCTTCTCTTTTTCCTTTTTCCCACAGTCCTATTCCCCCATAACACATTATGTAATTCTTATTTTGTTTATAGTCCTTGTCTGTTCCTTGAGGGAAGAATATAGGCTCGACAAAAGCAGGCACCTCTGTTTTGTTCATTGATGGCTCTTAAGCCTGGCACATAGTAGGTGCTTACTAATTCTTCAATGAATGGACATTGGGTCCTTGAAATCTAAAGGTAGCAAAACAAATATATCCTAAGCCTGATCTCTAAATTGTCTGGTTTCCCCCACTCTTCAGTGATCTGGCCTCCAGGCATGGGGATGGGGGGTCGGTGTGAGGAACCCAGAGACCCCAGTGTTGAGATGAAATCAGCCACCTAATCTCATGGGTTTCTGGTTTGACTCCCCCCCCCCCCGCCCCCGCCCCACCGCTTCCCTTTCATTTCTAAGAGGAAACCAGTAAGCTCTGACTTGGGGAAATTCAAGACAGATTTGGTCCGTTTCCCCAGGATTTTGTTCTTTGATCCTCATTTCTGGACAGTGTAACTGGAGGGGGTGAGGGAGGCTGACTGGAAAGCAGAGGGGGGCCGAGATGGGGAAAGGGAGGGAGGCCCGAGCTGCCTTATGGGCCCTGAGTAGATTTAAACAGTAACGTCTGGTAGGTCTTGCAGGGCTCTGAGTCCCTTCCAGGATTTTCCCCTTAAAGGAAAGTAGATGAGGAGGAGAGGTGAGTGTCTCCTCGTAGCCCTGGGGTTATTAGGATCTGCTGAAGCAAAGTAGCAAAAATGCAGCCCAGATATTAAGGTGTGACTCAGACTTGAATGCAGGTGGGACTTTAAAGACATTAGGGCCTCCACTTGTTATTTCAGGGGTAATACACGGAGACGCCCCCTCCCCTCCTCTCCCTCCCCCCTTTCCTAACTTGTCTTCTCTTTCCCTCCCACCCTGTCTTTATCTCTCCCCTTCTTTCCCTGTAGCAGGTGAGAAGAGAGGGGGAGGAGCTGTTACATGCATTGGTTCCTCTGTCCCCTCCCTAAGAGGCCGTCTGGCCCAGTTCCCGAATTGTGCATTGCCACACCCTTCAGGCCCACAGTCCCTGCTTCCCCACGTCTAGGGACCACTCCCCCCTCTGCACCCCTTGTTGGGCCATGTCTCAGGACCCTGCCTGCTCCCTTGGGTCTGAGCTGTCGGTCTCCCCATCTGAGCCCCCTGTTGACAGGCAGGCCCCAAGGGCACGGCAGGGCCCCCCCTCTGTGCCACCCCAGGGGAATAGCTTCCCTTCCACCTGTCTCCCTGGAAGGGCTGATGGCAGAATGCGACCTCCAGGGTCCCCGCGCCCAACCTCCCGTGACCTCCACGACACTTCTACCTCCCTGTGAACAGAAACCCAAAAGGGGGCCAGCTGGACCTGCTTGCCCCTCTCCCCTCTTCCCTCGGCTCTCACCTTCCCGGGTGGTGCGGCTTTTCCTTTCCTTTCCTGCCTGCGTAGCTGCAGGCCTCCTCTGTCTGGCGCCGGGAGGCGGAGAAGGCGGAGGGCGCGTGTGGGTGGTGGTTGGCCGGGCCTGACTCCTCCACGGCCCTTCCTGAGGGCCAGAGAGAGGTGTTAGTGTCAGAAAAATATTGTAGTCATGCTCACCCCGTGGCCTCAGACACTCCACCACGCTCGCGGCGTCATCCGGCGGCCGCAAATGGGAGGTTCGCGGAGGTAATGAGTTACACATGCTCCTGGCCTCGCCGCAACGCCTGCAGCCAGGCTGCTCGCGGAGTGGAGGGCCCGAGGCCCCCGTGCCGGAATTCAATTATTCTCCTCGGGGGGAACCCCTTCATCTGCCTTCTCACCAATCAGATCGCCCTGGTGCATCTTGGCGCGTCTTAGCGCTGGCGGGAAGCCGCCCAGGGGTAGGGGTGGGTTTCCTGGGTGGGTCTGGCTAGGGCCTCGGCTGCGGAGGGTCACCGCCCTCTACAGGTTGGAGAGTCCTGCCGCGGAGCAGGAGGAGAGCCAAGGATTAACTGGTGCAGCGACGCAGGGCTTTATCCATCCGTGTTCCCCGGGGGCGGCCAGGCTGGGTCTGGATGCGGGGTCTCTCTTGCCCAAACGGGCTGTCCCTCCGTATGATGGGGAAAGGCCTGGAGAGGTGACAGGCGTGTGGACATTGCAGTTTGGCCGGTTTGGGCTCAGTGCAAGGGTGTTGTGTTTTGCGCCCTACTCCTTCATTCCCCTAGGCCACCATTCACCCGGTGCTCTGCCTCGCTGGGTCGGCCATTGGGGAGCAGCCCCGGCCGGAGGTGGAAGGCTGGAAGACAGGGAAGGCAGAATATTTATTCCCCAGGGCCTGCCTTAAGGGGTCACCTTGGGCTGCCAGTGTTCTCCCACCCAAGGTCACTGCCCCATATCAGCCACTCTTTCCGCACGGTTTTCTCCTTCCAGGGTCCAGCAGCTCTTTCGCTCCTTGACCGTGGGGGCTGGGGTGCTTGCATCCAGAGGGCACAGCCGTGGTGGGCATTTCACACCCTGGCCACGCTTTGCACACATTCCTTGATTAAATCCTGTAAAGTGTCTTATTTTGACTGGGCCATCTGTTTCACTGGGGCCTTGACTTTCTAATCCTCAGTGTCCCCCTCTACAAAATGGGGATGTTACCTCATGAGAGCCGTGGGAGAATCAGGTGACATAACCCACGTAAAGCGCCTTGTGCACTGTAGACTCAAGATACACATTTCACTTCCCTGCCCTTGGGGGAGTCCCCTGTAAATCCTGGGGAAGTGAGGAGGAAGGAGGGCGAAAGAGCAGGTCAGGAGCAACTGCGGTCCCCCCTGTCCCCAGGGTCTCCCGGAGACACCCACATTACTTCTTAGGGTGTCTTAGGCCTGGTTCTTACCTTCTGCTGAAGAAAACAGAGTTTTGGTTAGTGGGACCCCTCGTGAAGCCTAGATTTTCGGGGAAATTGAGCAAAGTCTTTTTGTCCTGGTCCCCAGCTAGTAGAATCGGTAGGCAATGTTCTGGACCCTGAGGGCTGCTGGTTCTGGGGCATGTGTGAGTCTATCCATTTCCCACCCTGATCAGAGGCAGGAGGCTCCCAAGGGCCTTCCTGAGGTTTGCCACCAGAAGAATCAAGGGATGAGTTTCAGTGTCCCTGGATGGAGGCTGGTGTCTTGTGGAGGGAAGAGTGAGAGGAGCCCAGAGGCCCCAAGGCCCCTTCCAATATAAGGGGACACAAAGGGACCCTCCCCTCTCTTCTCTCACCCAAGCCCCCAGCCCCTAACCGTGGCGTGCCATGCACCGTTACTCTAGGGAGTGAGGGCAGGGGGGATGGCTCTGAGGTGAATGGTGCCGACCCGACCCCTGGCCTGACACACTCCGGAGTGGGGGTGCTGAGAGGAGGTCTCTGTGTCAGAGCACCGCATGTGGGAAGGAAGCTGCACAATGTGCCCTGAGTAAGGGTACTGACCAGGCATGGCGATTCCTCATCACATCACCCACTTCTCCCCACTCAGAGACCCTGCTCAGATGTTCTTGGCCTTCATTCCCTTGTTCATTCATTCATTCATTCATTCACTCATTCTTTTTTTTTTTTTTTTTTGTCCTCATCTTTCAATGAGAAAGGTGCTTTGCAGGCCCCCCTACAGGGGCTTTGTCCTGGCTACATGCAGGGAGAGGGGCCAGGAGGCATGAGACATGGTCCTGTCCTGTGTCATTGCACTGTCACTGTGGTTAGTCCATCCCCTGCTCCTCCCAGAGGCCCAAGGGCTCCTTCCAATATAAGGGGACACAAAGGGACCCTCCCCTCCCTTCTCTCATGGTAGACCAGCAAGACATGGATCCATAAGCAAAGTTTACTCACCTAGAGATGATCCGGTAGGAAAGACACTCGGGGTTTGGACCACGTGGTTGGTACAGAGCAGATACAGCCTCACTCGTCCCAGGCACCCCAGTCCAAACTTAACATCCTTAATGATCTTGTCTTCTCCATTGCGGGGATGGCACTGCATGGTGGTGAAACCCCACAGCCCAAATCCACAGGTTGAATTCCAACCCCAGCTCTGCTGTGTGCTGGCTAGGAAACTCCAAGCCCGTCCTTAGCCTCAGCTTCCCCTCCTCTAGCCTGTGAGATAATAGCCCCCAACCCAGGGTTATTGTAAGGGCTACCTGAGTAACTCCACATCAGGTCCTTTCAACAATACCTGATATATACGGGGCCCTCCATCCATGTTTGATCATAGGAAAAATATGGTTGCATCCCTCTATTTTTCTGCTTCTGCCCTGGGGTCTGCCCAAGGCACCCTCCTTCCTCCACATTCTGTATTCTCAGTCTCTAGGACAGTCAGCTTCAAGAACAAGTCACCTTGTTCCCAAGTTTATCTGGTATTGCTTCCTGGTGTCAGACAATAAACAGCATGACTGCTGCCCCTTGAATCTAGAAGATCCAGCTTCTCTCTTTCTCTTTCCCAGGCCCTCATGGTCCTTGTCAGTCCTTCCATTCATACTGTGCTGCTGCAGCTGTGTCCTTCTGGACCATAAGCCCCTTGAGTGCAAATGCTTTCTGCTTTGAATGTATCTTAATATGCCCAACATGAACACCTAGACACAAGACACCGTAGACACAGGACGCCCAGCACTGTGTCTTGCGTATGGCAGGTACTGTTGCTTGTTGAATGAATGCATGCATCCCTGTTCACCAAATCCATAAGTACCAGGTGAAGGAATGCTTAAAGAGGTGAATTTAAGACAAAAGCAACAGTGACTTTATTCATCCTAAGATGGCAGGTTTTATGGTACTGCTGGTGCATGCGGAAATAAAAGGTCATGGTTCCTGCCCTCAAGGGGCTTAAAGTCCCCTGAAGACACAGACAGGAAGACCAGTCCTGCATTATAATTTGATTCATGCTCTAATGGAATTGGGTGCAAAGTGTAGATAGAGGGGAGAAGAAGGGTGCCTACGTGGGCCCAGGGGAGGAAGGAAAGCGCCCTGTGAGGATAGCCGCTGGAGTGAAATATGGAAGGGCAGAGAGCAGTACGCCTGCTAGAAAGGGCAGAGAAGGCTTACCCAGTCAAGGGAGGTAGCACAGAGCTCAGGCTGAGGAGGGACAGTGGTGGGAGGTCCTGGACATTCACTTTTTTGAGCTCTGCTAGGCCAGTCACTGCTCTGAGCATTTGACAGGTATGAGCTCATCTGATCCTTATGTCAGCCAGTGAGATGAGTCCCGTTATTATAGCCAAGTGATACAAGAGGAAAGCAAGGCTCGGAGACCTGGTAACTTGCCTGAGCTCACAGTTAGGAGGGACTGGTGTCTTTGTTTACTGGGGCTGCCATTGGCAGTCCCATGCAGACCAGGTGGCGTATGAACTACACACATTTGTTTCTCACTCTGGAGGTGAGAGGTCCAAGTTGAAGGCACAGGCAGATTCTGTGTCTGGTGAAGAAGACCCTCTTAGATGGCCTCTACATGGATGACCATCTTCTTAGTGTCCTCACGCAGTGGGCGAGGAGAAGGAGCCCTCTGCGGTCTCTCCCATAAGCGCCCTGATCCCATTCAGGAGGACTTGACCCTCATGACCTGATCACTTCCCACAGGCCTTTCCTCCAAGTATCATCATGTTGGCTGCAACAGATGAATTTGGGGGGATACAAACATTCAATGTATAGCGATTGGAATCAGGATTAACTGAATCTATCGCCCACACTCTTAATTGTATTGAAGCTAAAGTCATGGAAGGTCTTCTGTCAAATCCATAGGAATTTGGGTCTCTAGAGGCAATAGGAAGCCAGCAAAGGGTTTCCAAAAAATGAAAGGAGATTTCCATTTTTAAATGGTCACTCTAGCTGCAGGAGCACATTCGATTTTTCCAGCATTACCTCTGCTGAGCCATTTCGGTGGGTCCGGGGAGAAGCCAAGGTGCAGTGGATTAAGTCTGGCTTGATTGAGAGAGTGAAGACCCAATGCAGACTCTGCTTTCCCAGTGCCTGTCCCGGAGGTGGGGGAAAGACTCAGCTGGGTGGTAGTGGGGAATGTCAGGTAGAGTCAGGTCAGTAATCTAGGTGAGAAATTCTGTGCCTCCATAGTGGTGAAAGCAGTGGAGGAGTGGGGAGGCCACACAGTGTTTAGATTAGTGCTGACGGATGGACAGTATGTGGGAAACGAGAGGAGGTCCAGCGAAGGGGCTCTGCTGAGCACCATGCTGAAAGGCCTGAGAGCTCAGGACATGAGGGGGCAGCAAAGGAGGCTGAAAAGGAACAGCGAATGAAAGAATCATATGAGTGTTGAGCCCTGGAAATGCAACCAAGTAGAAGTGTGACCAACGGTGCCAGTGTTGCTGAAAGGTCAAATTGAAGGAGCACTAAGCATTGGCCATCAGACTGAGCCATTGGAGATCCATGGTGACCTGACGTATTAGTCAGCTTGGGCCGCGTAACAATAGCCATTGATTTTCTCACGGTTCTGGGCACTGGAAGTCTAAGACCACGGTACAGGCAGGGTCGGTTCCTCTGGAGCCTCTCTCCTTGACTTGCAGCTGTCTCCCTTGTTGGTGTGTCCTCTTGTGGTCTTTTCTCTGTGCATACATGCTCCTGGTGTCTCTTTGTGTGTCTGCCTTTCTTCTTATAAGAACACCCGTCAAATTGGATCCGGGCCCAACCTAACAGCCTCATTTTAACATAATCTCTTTAAAGACCCTATCTCCAAATACAGTCACATTCTGAGGCAGTAGGGGCGAGGGTTTTAACACAGGAGTTTGGGGAGGACACCATTCAGCCCCTTATACCTGGCAAGAGCGATTCTGGCAAAGTTAGATGGGAGGAGGCTGAATGGAGTGGGTTCAGGACAGAACAGGAAGAGAACGGAATGCAGTGTGTACTTGCGATTCTTCCAAGAAGTTCTGCTGTACAAGACGACAGAGAAGTGGAGGGGAATGGAGATCAAGAATGCATTTTGTTTTATTTTAAGATGGAAGAAGTAGTATGGTTTGTGCAACGGATTGATGCTCTGCAGAGAGAAACACTGGCTAAGTAGACGTGCTGGAATTATAACCTTGAGAAAGTATGAGAAGGAATCTTTTTTTTTTTTTTAAGAATTTATTTATTTATTTGATAGAGAGAGATCACAAGTAGACGGAGAGGCAGGCAGAGAGAGAGAGAGGGAAGCAGGCTCCCTGCTGAGCAGAGAGCCCGATGCGGGACTCGATCCCAGGACCTTGAGATCATGAACCGAGCCGAAGGCAGCGGCTTAACCCACTGAGCCACCCAGGTGCCCATGAGAAGGAATCTGATGTGAGTCAGGGGTTGTTGGCTCAGGCAAGAGAACACACGGTTCGACTACAGTGACCAAAGGGAAGGCAGAGTGCTAGGACCTGGACCTAGGTCGGCGGTTATGGTGTGGGGAGAGTTTAAAGAAAGCTTTCTTCTCATTGCTTCTGTTTTCTTAACTGGGAAAGCAAAAGTGAAGATGGAGGAGGAGGCATGAGACAGGTGTCCGGGGATGAGCGTGTGGCTGGCCTAGGAACAGGTGGCAACCCCCTGGTTAGTATCAGAGCCCACTTGGGTCTAACGGCCACGACCTTAAAGTCAGCCCAGCAAGCTTGGCAGTGTGGTTTTCTGTTTCTGGCTATGCTCAGTTATGTGAAAGGCAGGGCAGAGCCACAGAGTTAGCTCTAATCAGATTTAGTTTTGCCAAGTATGAGGATGCCAGAAAGAGGCAAAGAGATTGAAGGTGTGTCTAGCAAGCAAATAACACAAATCATGAAATCTAAGTGGGGAAAATGAAGGAAGGAAGGACTGAGGGGGGAGATGGGAGAGGGGGCGGGGGGCAGGCAGTAGGGTCCAGGTGAAGTCAGGGAGTGCCAGAGTCAGAGTTCTTGAGGGAGTCCTCCTCAGGAAGACAAGAGAGGTGGTAATAATGTGGGACATTTGAAATGGAGATTAAGAAAGAGTTCCGAGGGCACCTGGGTGGCTCAGTGGGTTAGAGCCTCTGCCTTTGGCTCAGGTCATGATCCCAGGGTCCTGGGATCGAGTCCCGCATCGGGCTCTCTGCTCAGCAGGGAGCCTGCTTTCCTTCCTCTCTCTCTGCCTGCCTCTCTGCCTACTTGTGATCTCTCTCTGTCAAATAAATAAATAAATAAAATCTTTAAAAAAAAAAAAAAAGAAAGAGTTCCGATTATTGACAAAACCAATAGAAATGAAATGTCAGCCACATATGCAATTTTAAACTTTCTAGTAGTGGCATTGAAATGTGGAGACACAGATGAAAGTAATTTAGATACATGAATATATTTTATTTGCTCTAATATATCCAAAATATTATCATTTTGATATGTAATCACTATAAAAAAACGATCGAAGTATTTCTATTTTTTTTCCCATGCTGAGCCTTCACAATCCACTGTGTATTTTGCATTTCAAGCCCGGCTCAGTTTGGCCCACATTTCAAATGCGTCAGGGCGGAGGTTGAAATCAAGAGAGGAAAAGAGGTCAGGAGGAGTTTGAAATGGAGACTGAGAGAGAGTGAGAGCAGAGAGGGGAGGGGTGAGCTGATGTCCCTTAGTAACAAGAAGAAGTGTGCAGTTGTGATGTGAGAGTCCAAGATTGGGGGTGGGGGACGTTCTGGAAATAGCAGTGAGGAGCAAAGAAAAACACCTATGGCACCCTTGGGCCAGTTGTATGAGACTAGGAGGGAGAAAGCCACACTTGGGAAGGCAAGGGAAATAGGTTTCAATTAGAACAAAAAGAAGAAAGTGAAAGAAATATTCAAAGCAGAAGTTGACAAAATTAGAGATTTTTTTAGAGGAGAGGCTGGGAGGTCCAAGGGCTGTCCCGTGGGAAGGTTTCAGTATCTGGGCAGATAAATGGCCAAAGGAGGATAAACAAGGCTGTTTGGGGATTTGCGTGGGTGATGGGGAGGCCAGGGGGTTCTGGGGCTTCTGTGGGGCCGCTGGAAGTCAGGACCCAGGACTCGGTGAGACTGGTCATGCTGGTTTCAGCAGAAACAGTTGGTGAGGCTGTGTTTGTAGGAGGGGTCTTGCCAGGAGCACACAGAGTCCTAGGGCAACCTCTCTGCCCATCAGGGTGGCATGTAGACAGGGTTGGGGGGCCTCATCCTACTGCCTCAGTAGCTCTGGAGTTCATTTTGGCTCTTGTGAAGGTGAGGAAGCCAGGGGAGGTCCGGGAGGGGTTGGGGCTGGTAGCAGGATGGTGAGAAGTCATCATAATAGAGGGATTATATGGGGGCTCCCCCTGGGTGGGCATATGGCACAGGCAGGCCCTGTGTTCGGGGCCTCAGTATATTGTCTCTGTTCAATCTCAGTACATATTATTATCCCCAGTTTGTGGATGAGAAGGTGAAGTCTTAGATGAGGTCAATGAGGTCAACTGCCCAAGGTCACCCAGCCAGTCAGAGGCGGAGCCTAATTCAAATACACCCGGCTGTGGTCCTTAAACCCCACCCTCTGTGCAGCTCAACCCTTCCCTCCCTGCCGGGACTTGGGGCCCCTGTACCATCACTGCTGGTGGCAGTGAGGCCTAGGAGCGTGGGTTCTTAGAGTTTAAGGTTTCAGAGGTGGAGACATTCTGGAGGATGACGAAGCCAGGGTGGGGCCGTGGGAATAAATGGCAGCGATGCAGGAGACAGATGGAATGAATTATTCCAAGAGGTGACGTTGGCAGGAAATAGATAAAGTGCAAGGAGGCTTGGACAAGAGCACAGGGACAGGGTCTTAAATGGCTTCAGAGGGAAGCCTGGGACACAAACCTCAAGGCAGACACAAACCTCTCAGGTCAGAGAAGTGCCTTGCCCCCGCCAGCGCCCCTGCCCCTACTACCCTGCGGGACTTCTGGCCTGGAGTCTAACTCCCGTATGCAGATTCCGCCGTGGGGTCTGGAAGATATAAACACAGCTGTGAGGACGGGGCCCAGCCCTGCAGACGTGGTTGCTGGTTAACGTGAGGCTCACAGAGCTGCTGGGGGGGGAGGGGGCGTGTGATGGTCCCAGCCTCCGCACAGTGTCCCCAAGCCTCTGTGCTCCTCAGCCTTCCCACTCCTGCTTTCAGCTTGAGATCCATTCAAGTCAAGAAACCCAAGATGTTCCGAGTGCCCACGCAGAAGCCCTGTCTTTAGAAAGTGTGGTTAAGATAGGAGGATACAGGGAGGGGGCTGGCTGCTGGCCTCTCCCGACACCGGGGTGTGGGCTAGTTTCTATCATCTACCTGTCACCTTGGGGAGCACAGGGAATCTAACTGATCGACTAGGAAAGGAACATACCAGAGACCCAAAGGGGATAGATGGCAGCCATCGGCTCAGCAGGGGCAGACTGAAGAGAGTTACTAAGGGCAAAGGAAACTGAGGACAGGCTTTCCTGATGAGGACCATACACCCCAGTTTGCACGAACAGTCTTGGTTTATGCCCGCTCTCCCCCCCACCTTTTTTTTTCTTAACATATAATGTATTATTTGCTTCAGGGTACAGGTCTGTGAATCATCAGTCTTGTACAATTCACAGCACTCACCATAGCACATACCCTCCCCAATGTCCATCACCCAGCCACCCTATCCCTCCTCGCCATCCTCAGTAACCCTCGGTTTGATTCCTGAGATCAAGAGTCTCTTACAGTTTGTCTCCCTCCCCCAGTCCCATCTTGTTTCATTTTTGCCCTCCCTGCCCACTATGATCCCCTGCCCTGCCTCTCAAATTCCTTGTGTCAGAGAGGTCGTATGATAATTGTCTTTCTCTGGTTTATTCCACTTAGCATAATAGCCTCTAGTTCCACCCACGTCATTGCAAATGACAAGATTTTGGGGGTTTTGATGGCTGCATAGTATTCCATTGTGTGTGTGAGAGAGAGAGAGAGAGAGAGAGAGAGAGAGATATCTTTATCCATTCATCTGTTGATGGACATGTAGGTTCTTTCCACAGTTTGGCTATTATGGACCTTGCTGCTGTAAACATTCGGGTGCACGTGCCCCTTCGGATCCCTACGTTTGTATCTTTAGGGTAAATACCCAGTAGTGCGATTGCTCTATATTCAACTTTTTGAGGAATCTCCATGCTGTTTTCCAGAGTGTATGCCCGCTCTTTCTGCATAGTGATTAATAGAGCACAATTTGCTCTTAAAAAGTTTCTTTGTTTGAAGATTATCTCATGGTTTGTCCATAAATGAAAGTGAACTTGACCTTGTCCCACTTGCCTGGTGAGTTGTATTTTGGCTTTTGGGTTCTCCAGTACCTTTTGACTTCCATATACTCTGCCAAGTGTGGGAATTCATTTCTTCATTCCAGAGTTATGATGACCCCGCAGCTCTGACCTAAGGATATTTATTAAGATGTAAATGCAACATCTGAAGTATGTTAAGCATTTCCAGGGTATCCAGGGGGAGTTGCTTCTAACATTTAGGCTTATATTAGGGGTCCCTGAAGGGCGTTGATGGATAGAGATAAGAAGGGTGTGGTCTTGCCAGTGGATGGATGTGGACATGAGGAGATGTGGATGTGGACGTGTACGTGAGAACATGTGGACATGAGAAGAGCCCGCCTGCCTGCCTTGCAGATGCCCAGGGCTGCCCCTGGGACTTTGGCTTGTTGAGTGTGCCCTTTCTCTGCCCTCTGCAGATGGTCCTCCTGGTAAAGGAATTCTGTTTTATGGTCAGGAATAAATGGTTGTTCTCACGACTCTATTTCTAGAGAAGTTTTTAAAGTTCCAACGTCCTGTTTGTAGCTAGTTTGGATCCTTGACTCTAGGAGGTGACATGCCCTTTTTTTGAGGAGCAAAATTCCATCAGTGAAGGAAACCCAGAGATGGAACAGCACTTGGGTACCAAGGTGACGTGAGTGGTTAGGGGATCAGTCCTACCGCAAGCTCCCTGGCTGCAGTTCCTGTGTTGGGGTAAAGCTGAGATAAGGGAGACAGCCACGGGGTTTTCCTGCATGCTCTCCACATTCTCCTGCACGCACTTGTCATTGGTCTGGCACCGGCTAGCTGAGGGAAACAGAGCTTCCCTTTCCACGGCCGGACTAACTGGTCCATGCAGGTGGAGTCTGGGAATCAGCAGTCTTAGCCATTACCTCTTGCTCAAGAAATGGTTGCTGAATGGACGAATAAACTGACCTTAGGCTCCTTCCTCTAACTTCCCCATTATGTGCACCAGGACCCCAGCCCTGGACCTCACATCTTCTTTCAACAGGCCAAAACATCCCAGCGCTGCCACTTTGGGTAAATTACCTAACCTCTCTGAGGCTCAGCTGTATCATCTATAAGACAAAAGTAATAGTACTTGCCTTTGTGAGTGCTGTTGTGCTTAGAATTAATGTTACCTAAGCACTCAGCCCAGAATAGGTGTTTGTGGGGATGGAAGATGTTATTCTGTTGTGTCCCATTGTTGGAGGTTCCAAAGCAATTTTAAAATGTAGGGTTTGGGGAGCCTGGGTGGCTTAGTCAGTTAGGTGTCTGCCTTCAGCTCAGGTCATGATCCCGGAGTCCTGGGATCGAACCCTGCGTTGGGCTCTCTGCTCAGCGGGGAGCCTGCTTCTCCCGCTCCTTCTCTATCCTGCTCTGCCTACTTGTGCTCTTTCTCTCTCTCTGTCAAATAAACAAATAAAATCTTAAATAAAATAAAATGTAGGCGTTATTATTATTTACATATGGTGAGGCCAACAGGTCAGGGGAGGACTGCCATTGAAAAGATGGTTTGTGAGGCACCTAGATGGCTCAATCAGTTAAGCATTTGACTTTTGATTTCAGCTCAGGTCATGGTCTCAGGGTTGTGAGATGGAGCCCTGCAACAGGCTCTGAGCTGAGCACGGAGTCTGGTGAAGATTCTTTCTCCCTCTCCCTCTGCCCCTCCCCACCCACTTGCTCTCTCTCTGTCTCTTTAAAAAAATTAAAAAGAAATAAATTAAAAAATAAAAAGATAGTTTGTTGCTCACACCACCTCATGTCACAGAAGGGTTTGGGTGGGTGAGGCAGTGTGAGTGAGCTTGGGATGCAATAGCTTGAATCATTTCGGTGGACTCTGCGACCTACAGCTGTCCCTGGTTGTCTGGTACCCAGCTCTGGGCTGAAAGGGTAGGTGCTCAGTAGTCTGGAGGGAGGAAGTGGTGAAGGAGGTAGTGGTCGGTCATATGGGCTGTTGTCTGGGTGGTCTGCACAGGAAGGGCTTGCCGGCAGGCGAGTGTCTTTCTTTGGGCCATCCCTGGGAGGGGCAGTCTCCGCAGTCAGCAAGG
Organism: Mustela lutreola; assembly: GCF_030435805.1. Classification (NCBI taxonomy): domain Eukaryota; kingdom Metazoa; phylum Chordata; class Mammalia; order Carnivora; family Mustelidae; genus Mustela; species Mustela lutreola. The sequence continues at coordinate 151,141,855 of NC_081290.1, read as the reverse complement.
CCCCAGGATGTTTAAGTATTAAATACAGAAACTAGAAAACATGGCTATTACAAAAGTCTAAATAATGGTTTGGTTTACCTAGTAAATCTGCATTTCGTTGATGAGTGTCATTTGACCACAAACAGCCAATAGATGTTAACTGAGCTCCTGCTCTATGGGCCAGGACCTGTGAGATGCAGAAATGAGTCACAGACACTGATCTCCGGGAGCAGATGCCCTGAAAATCTGTATTTTTGTGAATTGATTTATGGATATGACTGTTCACATTATTACCTGTACCTTAATTGGCCAGTTTCCCAACAAAGCTCTATGATGATAACTGTTGCTGGTTCCAGGCCTTAGCAGGTGACAAAGGGTGAGTGGATCTGAGGTCCATCGTCTTCGCTCTGATCCACTGAACCCCTTTGGTGGCTCAGCCAGCTCTGTTTTCCAGCTGAGGCCACGAGCTGGAGGCTACTGAGCCTGTAGGTTTCAGGGACACTTCCTGCTCGGTCCCGTACAGGTGGCATGCGTTGGGATCTTAGCCTTCCTCTTCCAAACCAGATACCCAGATGGCCCTCCCAACTCAACTGGGAGCATTGGGGGAATGAGACGGGTTGTTAAATGTATCCATTCCTGCCCTGAGGCTGGACCCATTCACCAGATCAAGGCGACCAGTGGCACCACCAGCACCACCAGCAACTGGGGAAGAGCAGGGACTTACAAACTGAACAGAGAGCTGAGCCCTGGCTTCCACACTGCAAACACATCATCAGATGACTTATTTCCTCTGTCAAGGGGCCAGGAGAAAAATTGGGAATCTTTTCGAGAGGGACCCAGGGCCACTCTGTAGGAGTGTCTTTTGGCCTGAATTTAGGCAGAACCCTAAGCCCGCTGTTTGAGTGACTGCACTGACAGCATTTCTTCTAATCCATGCCCTGCCATGTATGTCAAGAGTAGGGCATCTTCTACTGGCCCAGGACCCACTGCTGCTTCCTGGGGACTCCGTGGCCCCTCCCTTCCTCCTGGGTCCCTGAGACCGGCCAGCTCACCTTGACTGCCCTCATCTCCCCTCCCACCTGGCTTTCTCTCTCCATTCCTCAGCCCAGCTGCAAAATAATAGGCGCCCCAGCCAGAGTCCCTTCCTCCTCCTACTTTCCTCCTACTGAAAATAAGCACCCAAGCCCTTGTTTTCAAGAATTTTTATGCAGAGTAACGTGGGAAATAGATAGGGACTGAGAACAATAACAAATACTGTAGGGACATTACAAAATTGCAAGATATCTCTAGAAGTATGAGAAGAAACTGTCCTAGATCATCACAGCATCTACACTGAATTAGCTCTGGCCATCCTGCCCTCCACGCAGCTCCATTTCCTAGAAATGGATGCGAATGTCTCAGACTCATCTGATCATGCAGAAGACCGTGGTCACCTTTGCCTGTCACCCTTATCTGCCTCAGGGACTCAGATCTGTGGGGCCACCAGGCACAGGTGACTGGTGTCCTCTGGACAGCAGCTGGTGGTTCAGGACTCTCCCAGCAGCTGGTGGTTCAGGACCCTCCAGACTTAGGTCAGGTTTGAGGGCTGGTGCATGGCTCTCCCCCGTGGTGTCTCTGCCTCACACCCTCCTCTTCCCCTTACCGAGGAAAAGCAAAGAGTGGTGCACGTTCAAGCCAGAAAGGGACAGCAGCTTCAAAGACAGAGGTTATTTGGGGCTGCCGAGTACAATGAACAATGTGAGTGGTGAGTAACCAGAGTGAGGATGATGAAGTCAGCCTTGGGTGGTTTTAACAAGATCCTTGGATGAGATGAGCCCGGAGGTCCCTCCCAGGAATCAACCCTTATTTCCAACTACTGTTTATGAACTGTGGGACCGAAGAGAACAAAAGGAAAATGACTGGAGTGTTTGTTGTTGGTAAAACTGAAGTAGGTGACCGCTGAATCACTTGCATCCTGTTTTCTATGTTGTTTGGAACCCAGTTCTTTGGAATGAAGTGAATACTCACTTTTATCAATTTGTATTTTTTTAAATGGGAAGAAAATAAATTCAAACAGATAACTCCTCAAATGCACTATACTTATGATTAAGAAATTGAAAACCTGGGCGCCTGGGTGGCTCCGTGGGTTAAGCTGCTGCCTTTGGCTCAGGTCGTGATCTCAGGGTCTTGGGATGGAGTCCCACCTTGGGCTCTCTGCTCAGCAGGGGGCCTGCTTCCCTCCCTCTGTCTCTGCCTGCCTCTCTGCCTATTTGTGATCTCTCTCTGTCAAATAAATAAATAAAATCTTAAAAAAAAAAAAAGAAATTGAAAACCTATTTTTTTCAAGGAAAGGCTAAACTGATGACAGAGATAGCTCAGAATGTTTTCCCGTGTCTCACAGTTAACACAAGACAGAGGCAGGCTATGAACCCACGTCTACAGGGCCCCAAACTCACGCTTTCCCCCTGCAAGTGTATGAAGAAAAGGGAAATCAGAATTGCGAAGGCTCCCACCACAGTGTGTCCCTGACACCAGGGACTGTCTCCTTCTCGGCTCAGCAGTCTGGGGATGAGTGGCTTAGAGATAAATTTTCTTTTTCTGTTCCTTAACACTTGCTCCCATGCCCCTCCCCACCCTTAGCACACAGTACTTGAGCCCAAACTCTTTGCAGGATCAGGGAGGTGGGGAGACTCTCGTTGCCATGATTAAAAGGAACCTTCACACTTTTAACCTGGGAATAATCAAGCTGTTTGAGAGAACCACATCTGAATGTGTCTTATTAAAAAGGAATCAGAATTAAAAATCTAAACTAAGCTCTTACAATAGTGAGGCTTTCATGGATTTTCCAAGAATGTGTCTTCACATTCTCTTTTGATATGACAAATGCCTTACTCCCAAACTGTGTATCTCAGTGCCATAGATGTGTGATTTCATCTGGAATCAGAATCAGAAGATACAGGGGTGGGGTTCAGGCCCCAGGATGGCTAAGAAGTTCCATGCACGATTGCCCTACTCAGCCAGGATTAGCGTCAGTTCAGCCCTAATGAATTGCTCCCACAGTTTACCTACATGGGCTCTACGTGGCAATCTGATGTCGTGGGTGTGCCAGGAAAGCCAAGATTTTGTTTAATTTAATTTAAGACCAAATTTTTGCCCCCAAATGTGTTTTCACAGCCATCGGAAATGTATCAACTATTCGCGTAAGACAAATGTAAGACAGGACCTTTGCAGCAAAAATAAATGGTTTACACATGTCTTCAGTCTTGCAAAGAACCTTATTGTGGTCCTGCTGTGTGCTGGTTGAGAGGTAGAGAGCAGTCAATGAGACCCACCTTGCCCCCAGAGGACCTTTTAGACACATTGGCAAATAGGTGTAAATAGACAATTGTGAATAATGAGGTTAGTGCTAGCAATGTGGGCAAGGTTCTGACATCATTTTTTTTAGTGGCACCTAATCCCTAATGTTCTACCTTCTAGAGTCTTTTTTTTTTTTTTTTTTTTTTTTTTTTTTTTTTTTTTAGATTTATTTATTTGAGAGAGAGAGAAATAGTGCAAGCGGGGAGGAGGGCAGAGGGAGAGGGAGAATCCTCAAGCAGTCTCCATGCTGAGCTAGGAGCCCGATGTGGGTCTCAAACCCAGGACCCTGTGATCTCGACCTGAGCCGAAATCAAGAGCCAGCCGCTTAACCAGCTGAGCCACCAAGGTGGCCCCTAGAATATTCTTAATCTTGAACATCTAAAAAGTTTGGCTTTGCTTCTCTATAAAACAATTCTCCTTCACTATAAATGAAACCAATTTCATCTTGCAGTTTGCTGTTGTACTGTGATTTAATTACTCTTACAGAAATTGGTATTTCTCAGAATGTGGCTATATACAGTACAGTCCTGCTCAAGAGAACTTTAAACGATATATAGGTATTAATTTGTTTTTTCAATATCTAGGGGATTTATTTTAATGTGTCATAGGAAGATACTAATTGTCCACTTACAATGATACAAAGTGTCCTTCACAAATAAGTGAAAGCTCAAAAAAAAAAAAAAGAGTGACTAATTAAATAACAGCCTAGAGATACTGGACTGTGGCAAAATCGTGCAGGCAATATGCAGACAGAATGTCTGGAGGTGGGGAAACCATGGATCTGCTTCCAGCTGATCAGGAAGCCATAGGCCCCATGCTGAGATAAACAACATCTTCCAGCCCGGCACTCAGGGGCCCGCTCTGCAAGTCACTGTGCATTTATTTTTTGGTTTCTACTTGTTTCCTTGGAGCCACTGGTCTTGCCCTTCCCAAGCCCCCTTCTCTCGGTTTTCTGATCTCCTGCAAAGCCACCCTCTCTTCAGGAGGCTCCGACAAGATGGAAAAACCTTTCTCTTGATTCCCCTAGATCTTGGAAGAGTTTTTTGTTTGTTTTGTGTGTGTGTGCCATTTTCTCCCTCGATCTGGTCTTGTGTGCGACCATGTCGGCAAACAACAGCTATGTTTAATAACTAACAGCTTTGCCTGCCGCTTTGCTCATAACTGTTCTCACATGGAGGAAGAAAGTTTCCTTCTTAAAGTCACAGTTTTCAAATTAATAATAGCTGTAAATCAGACGATGATGCTGATGGGGAAGATAGTGGATTCTAACTCATCTAGAAAGGCCTGTCCTTCTCAGCCCTGCTGAGTGGCTGCCTTCTTCATGCACAATCTGGGAACCCCACACAGAATGAGTCACTGTCTCTGCCAGGCAACACTGGACTTGGGCTATCCCTCTATTCCATCCCAGTTTTGTTCACACCTGTGTAACCGATGCCTGTTGACATGCCTTCTTCCTCTCAGATGTGAGCCTCTGAAGGGTGGCAGCCATATTTTAATTTCTCATTCAACAAATATTTTGAATGCCTGCTATGTGCTGGACCCTGGGCTAGGAACTGGGAAGATGGAAGCAAACAGGATGACACTGTCTCTCCCCCATGCAGCTTGTCGTCTGCCTTTTATGGTGTCTGTCAGAAGTGTATGAGCTATCTGTTGCTGCATAACAAGTTACTCCAGAACTTAGCAACTTAAAATAACAAAGATTTATTATCCCAGTTTCTGAGGAAGCCATGGGTTTGCAAGGAAAGCCAAGATTTTTGTCTACTTTTTCAGATCCAAATTATATGTTTATGTATATATGTGTTTACATATAATCTGGCAGGAATCTGGGAGCGTCTTAGCTTGGTTTGGCCCATGGTCTCTCATGAGACAGCTGGCAAGATCTTGGTCAGTGTGTGGTTATCAAAGGCTTGATTTGGCTGGTGGATCTGCTCCCAGGCTTACCGACATGGGTCTCAGTTCCTTACCAAGTAATCTCTTCATTGGGTGTTCATGACATACTTCCGGTTTTCCCCTGAATGGATGTTCCAAGAAAGAGAAAGTGAGTAAGGAGAAGCCACTGTGTCTTTTGTGCAATCTCAGAAGTGACATACTATCACTTCTGTGGGTCACACCAACCAAATCCTGGTGCAGTGCTGAAGGAGACTACATAAGGGATAGGGTTCAACGAGAGCCATCTTGAAGGCTGGCTACCACAATAGGGCAATTGATAGTGGCTGGTCAGTAAATGTCTGTGAAACTTTTTACCTCAAGAATCCATGTCAACACTTTTGTTTTTTAAATAGACTTTATTTTTTCAGAGTGGTTTTAGGTTTACAGCAAAATTAAGTGGGAAGTACAGAGCATTCCCTTATACTCCCTGCCTCCACACATGCACAGCCTCTCTCAACATCCCCCACCAGCATGGTCCATTTGCTAGAACTGATGAACTTACATTGACCCATCCCTATCACTGAAAGTCCACATAGTCTATGTTAGGATTCACCCTTGGTGTTATGTATTCAATGGGTTTAGACAAACATACAAAGATATGTATCCATCATTATTGTATAATATGGAGTAGTTTCACTACCCTCAAAATCCTGTCTTCTCCTCCTATTCATCCTCCCTTTAGACCCTGCCTTTTCCAGAATGTCATGTAGAATCATAAAGCATGTAGCCTTTTCAGGTTGGCTTCTTTCACTTAGTAATATGCATGTAAGTGTCCTCCATGTTTTTACATTTTTCTTTCTTTTTTTTTTTTTTAAATAAGTGAACATATTTTTTGCCTTGGTTTTACTGACTATATCATTTTGGAGTCTTTTTAATCTTCCAATAAGCCTAAATAATTTAAATGGTTTACCCAGCTAACATGCTGCTGCCACATTACTTTAAAAAGTCAGTAAATGTGTTTTAAGCAGACTTAGTAACTTGTCTTTCCCCTGAATCATCTTTTTTTTTTCCCCTTACAATCACATTCTCTAGCTAACTTGCCAGAATCATTCACATTCTGCTTGTCTAATGCATTTGTGGAGAACCTCTGTTTGAAATTCTTATATGTTATACTGAAGGCAGATTTTGTTTAATGTACAAAGTTGAGTCTTGCTAAAAAAAAAAAAAAAAATGATGCTCTCTAAGAAGAGGAGGCCTGTGTTGTGCATTAGTTGATGAAGGGACCTGTCACCAGTGAGTGCTGGTTATTAAACAGAAGACTCAGATAAAGGGGAAGGGAACCTTTCTTTCTTGATGGGAAAAAATAGAACTAGATCATTGCAGTTTTCCCCAACAAAGGCAATGAAGGAAGAGCCCAAGATTGGTTTGGGATAAACATCAGGATAATGGCATTTCAGCACGGGAATCTTCTGACCCTTCTCAGCAGTTAGGTGGCCACTGGCATCATCTAAAGAGGAAGCGGGAAGTAGAGCAGGAGGGCTGGGACAGTTGTCAGGATAGCAAGAACTTGTATTTGTTTAGTATCCAATGCTGTGCCTCCCATTCTGATTCTAGGAAAACAGCCTCATCTCTAATAAGTTGCAACCAGGGACCCAGCAGCTCTCATGAGAACAACAACAACAAAAGGCAAAATGCAACAAGAACCCTTCAGATTCAGGAGCAAAACTGCTTATAGAGTCTGTTGTGTAAAAGGGATAGAACATTCTGGAAAAGGAGACTTAAGGGAAGTTAAAAAAATGTACTCTTCTCGAGTCTTAGTGGAAAAGCAGGTTAACTTTTCAAAATTTGCTAACAGTTAAGGGGTGATGAGAATGGTGTTTGACTTTGTATTTCTTTAACAACTTGCTCCAAATTGTACCCGATGTTTTATGGAATTATTATGTAATTGTTCTACTTAGCTGTTTGAGCAGCAGTATTTTTAGTGAAATGGAGTAAGTGAGTGGGAAAATGTTCTTTACTCAACACTACCTCTGGGGAGCCAGGACACAAGTGTGGTCACCTATCCTCTTGCTCTCAGTAACCAAACCTCCCAAAGGCCCCAGAGGTGATCATGGTACCTGAGAGGTAATGAGTAACCCTTGAAGCATCTCACTAGCAAACCCCCAGTTGCCAAGGAATCACAAACATCATTACATCTTTAAAAACATTTCAGAGGGGCACCTGGGTGGCTCAGTTGGTTAAGCATCTGCCTTGGGCTCAGGTCATGATCCCAAGGTCCTGGGATTGAGTCCCACATCCGGCTCCCTGCTCAGCAGGGAGTCTGCTTCTCCCTCCCCCCTCTTCCCTTGTGCTCTTACTTTCTCGCTCTCTCAGATAAATAAATAAAATCTTTGGAAAAAATTTAAAAATAAATAACCATTTCATAGTATCATTTATTTTGACTTTTTTCTCCTCCCACATCTTCCTCCATGTCTAGCACACTCCAGTTAGTTAGCGACGTTGTCCATCCCAGGAGAGGGAGAATAATCATAATAGAGACATGCATGTTTTGGGAAAGATGCCCTCTACCAATTCCTGCCTGCCCTGCTGGAAGTTAGGGCAAGACAACCTCTCTTCTTTCCACAGTCCACAGATGAAGCAGGTGGAAGTTAGTGACTTCCCGGCCTTTGCCCTGGCCATCTGAGAAGCGTGCCTCGAAGGAGGAGTCCATCTGTAAACTGAAGGGGTTGGACTAACAGATCCACGAGGTCCTGTAGAGCACTGATATTTTTTGCCATTCCGTATTGGCCAGAAGCTGATGAGCCTCATGTAGTTTCACGGAATGAAGTTACTATGTCTTCTCGTTAATCTAAACCTGTGGTTGCTAACGGGTGGTCAGATCTGGCATGTAAGCATGTTTTGTTTACATTCCCTAGTGTTTTGTAAGTTTTTTGTCTTTTGTATTATTATTATTTTAGTTGTCAACACTTTAAAAGTAGGGCAATTTCTCAAAATTGCTTCTGGCTTGTCTTGAAAATTCTGTCCGGCAACACCTGGCCCTTACCCCTCCATCACAACCTCTACCATACTGGGTGTGAGCTGTCAGGTTCCCCAGGGCCACGTGACCCAGTTTGTTCATTTCCCTCCCTTTCTGGCCTCTGTAGACGTTAAAGTTTGCAACCCCCGTTTTAAATTTCCTCCATATTCTCTGGGTTCCATGGGACAGTGATGGTCTTGTAAAGAACACATATTGCAGCCTATCTGAGCTTTTTCTCCTGCTTTTCCTGGCTCCAGGAGAGTGGGTTTGTTGGGCATATGAGCTGTGGGCATGCCTGCCTGGGTCGTTTATGAATGCAGAAGGTGGGAGGAGAGTCAAAAGCTCAAAAGCTTGTCGTGTTCTGGAAAGTTCCCCCTCGTTACAGCTGCATTACAGATGTGCAGAAGGTGTATGAGAGGTTCTGTGTGAGCATCTCCATGCATTAGGAGAGATGAGACCAAAAGAAAAAAAAACCACTATGAGGTATTCAAGTGTTTCATTTTTCTCTCCTCTTCTTACCTTTATTGTCTAGGTCCATGCCACAAGCGACGAACAGGAGGCTGCTGCACCCAGCTGGGCTCCCTGTCAGCCCTGAAGCATGCAGTCCTCGGGCTCTACCTTCTGGTCTTCCTGATTCTCGTGGGCATCTTCATCTTAGCAGGTAAGGGCACCCTCTCCTGGTCTGACCTTTAAGCATGCAGCAGGAGGTGTGCGGGGAGCAAGAACAGATGGAAGCCCGAGAGGTGGGGCCTCTGCTCTTCATTTCCCCAGTCATAAGCCCGACCACTGCGCCTGTCACCATGGAAACTACGAAGAAGGACACTGGCTGGTATTTCAGACCAGCGAACTCTTAGCAGCATTGCCCATTTCATGTGGGATTAGGAGTTGGCAGGGGCTATGTGATCTTGGGAAATCCTGAGTCCAGGAGCAGAGACCTGTCTGTTCCCAGTGGCTTCTGACTTTTCCCACATCACCATGGGACTTGTCCATCACATTGGTCCTCTGTAGAGCACTGTGCTGTGGTTTGCACAGAGACGGCTAAGTCCCTTTTCCTGAGGATGATGAAGATAGTCATGAGACATTTTGCTGCTGAGGCTAATCAGAGTCATAATACACCTGTTGTCATAATACACCGTTTGCAATTACTGGGAGTGGGATGGGTTTGCCCCAGGCAAGTTGGGTTCTTCTCCCTGGTTTCCATCTACAAGACAGGCTGGTCATATGCTGGAATTGGGAACACATTCTATGGCAAGACAATGCAGAGCTCATGGACTTAGAAAGGGATCAAATGGAGGACCCCGCTGTTTTGAGCAGCCCAGCTCACCACTCACAGGTTACCCCACCATGCTATAGATGGTGTAACAGATATAGACAGAGGTTGTGGTAGTCTCTCCTGACTCCCACCCACCTTTCTCAATAGAGGTATGTAGGTGTTGATAAAGTAAAGCCAAGGGATCATTTATTTCACCCTCACCTGTCCTACATGGGTGCCTGCTTTGTGTCGGGTTCCATGCTAGGAGTGGAGACACGGCCAAATAAGACCCATGGGCTTCTTTTAGGGAGCTCCCAATTGGGAAACAAAGCAAAGGTACACAGATAGAGCCCTGTCCTAAGGTAGAATGGGATAGGGTTGATGACGGGGACCATATTTTGACACAGCAAATGCTGTGGTCATCTACAGGAGGCGCACGTGGTGCAAGTGTGGGTGTTGCATGGAGGGGGTTAGTCAGAGCAAGGCTGCTGGCCAGGCTGAGATGACTTTGACTGTTGAGGGTGGGGTCCTTGAGTGAACTCTAGGACAGGGATCTGGAGGTTAAGCACTTGCAGATGACCCTTCACTGGACATCGTGAGGCAGATGCCCTGGACCTCACTGGTCTTGTCCTACTTCCTGTCAAGTGAGCATAGTCAGCTGGGCCCTGTAATGGGATGTTCAATGCAGCCTTCACCTTCGGGGTTCTACACTCAGGGCAAAGGGCATCATTAGGGGTATTGTGTGTCCCACCACCCATTGACCTGGGGGTGGAGGGGGGGCGGCCAACAGCAACAATGAGAGAAACTCATGATTCATCTCAAGGACCCAGGGCTAATATCCAGCCAGAGGATGACTTGAACATGTTCTTGGGCTGCTCAGTGGGAGATTGGGATCTGGGTTTTGTGGTCTTGGCAGCCACAACCATAACAAATTTCCAGAATTTTTGGAAACTGTTTCAGCCCAGCAGGAAAGCTAGGCTATGGTATTACAATCCCTCTGCTGAATAGGAACTTTTAGGTGACAGAAGAGGGTCTCGAAGAGAAAGCCAGACACATGGGGACCCTGGAGCAGGTCTCTGGAGCCTGGAAGGCCTGGAAGGCATCATCTCTTGGGAAGAGGAGACCTGCCAGGGAAGGAAGGTTCTTGTCTAGTGCCTGGAGGGTTGCCATATGGAAAAGAACAGGCGTGTTCTGTGTGGCCTCAGAGGGTAGAAGTAGACAAATGGGTGATATTGTAAGGACGCAGATTCCCATTCAAAACAGAGGAGAGTTCCTAACAAGTAGTGCTGTCTGGCATGATGCAGAAAGACTTTCCTCCTGGCTTAGTCAACTCGGAGGTTGAATGGGATTTATGATGACATCCTGGAAGTTTCAGAAGGGAGGGTAGAACATGGTTTTCCAATCTAACCAAAATGTTGCCACGCCTCATTAGCTATTCCGTGTGGAACCCTGGGGAGGATACTGATCATTGTGATTACCTTTGAGCCTGAAGTTTCTGGGTACCAGATTGCCTGTGTGGCATGATAGTTTGGGGTAGATTTGAACTAATCTGATGAAACAGAGCATCATACTTTATCTCTTGGCTCTGTCCCTTCCCCAGGTCCTTGTCTAGAAAATCATGTGGGCCCCTGGGTGGGGCTCAGTGAGGGTGGCCAATGAAAAATATAGTCACCAGCTGCCTCTTCCCCAGGGAGGAGACTTAGGAATGTGGTGGACAATTCTAGGGTTCTTTAAGGAGATCCTACCTGACCTTAGGTAGGAAGTTTCTTCAGATTACCCTGATTGAAGACCTCCATTGGTGCTCCTTTTATGAAAATATCAAAACCATGAGGAGATCCATGATTCAGTGTAAACCAGAGCCTGCCTGGCCTTGCATTAGTTCTGCTGTGGCTGCTTCCCCACCTTGGACAGAACATGTTCTTCATTGTCCTGCCAAGGTTGCCTTGCACAAGAGGTGCTAAGGACTGAATTGTGCCCCCGCCCCCAAATTTATATGTTGAGGTCGTATCCTTTAATGTGATGGTATTTGCAGGTGGGCCTTTGAGAGGTTATTAGGTCATGAGAGCAGAGGCCTCATGATAAATTAGTACCCTTATAAGAAGAGATGGGTGAGGAAGGCGGAAAGGGAAAGGAGGGAGAGAGAGAAAGATCTTCTAAGTGAGGACACAGAAGAAAGGAGTCATATGTAAGCTAGGAAAACAGCCCTTACCGGGAACCAAATCAGCTCACTCCTTGATCTTAGACTTTCCTGGTCTCCACAACTGTGACTGATAAATGTCTGCTGTTTAAGCCACTTGGTATTTTTTTTTAGTAGCCCAGGCTGACTGACACGGGAGGATCTCTGTCTGAACCACTCTCAGACTTCAAGGCCTCCTTGTTGACGCAGAGATCATACATCCTACTACTGGATGACAAAATCATCCACTGCAACCAAGTACCATGTCTGACAAATGCTTGCTCTTACCATGTTTCAGTATTGCGAAATTATAGCCTAACTACAGAACAATATTACTCTTATAAAACCTCCTAGGAGACTTGTCTCAGTTCATCTCTTTATCCAAGTATTTGAAATAGAAGGTAAATACTATACCTCCTATTTATGCATCATCTTTGCTTCCCCTGTCTGATCCAGCCATCTGGATTTAAATTATTTTCACCCAAACTATTTTCTCATTTGGGCTTTCTACCCACCATCTACCTATCCGTTCCTGACCAGCATCCTCTTAGGAACTTTCCTGATGTTCCCATAATATTTCCAGGTTTTATGCACACAGCCTTCCAACATCTCTCAAGGAGGCTGAGTCAGTCCCTTCTTCCCACCCTGAAATTCTTCTAAGATTTTCCATCTCTTCAAGTCATTGCTTATGACCTGGACTGATGGTTCCCTATTATGTGCTTGTTGTGTTTCACGTTCAGTTTGGGACAATATTGACCATTGGGCTTATGTTCATGAACAAGAGAGTTGAGAATGGATGGTCATGGGGTTATGAGGTCCTTGGTCCAGCAATTTAGGGAAGATGTGATGGAGTGAAAGTGTTAGAGGAGGTTCACTGTTATTCATGACTATTCAGGGACATCACCGTGGTGACAAGGGATGGTCATGAAGAACAACATCTTCCACCTTGCTCCTGTCATGACACTACTAGGGAATTGCAGTTCCTGCGGTAAAAATGTAATAGCAGAAGGTGGAAGTGCAAACATCTCGGTCTCTGATTTCTCAGGAAGCTGGAGTTTTATGGCCATGTAGACTACAGAGCTGGAACAGGGAGAGTTCCTGTGACATGGGTTAGGTTAGGTATTGTGGGTTAGGATCTCAACATATGAATTTGGGAGGATGCAAACATTCAGTCTGTAGCATGGGAATAAAAAGGATAATGAGATGTGATTTCTACTCTGGGAGAGTTTAAAATCATCAGCAATCAGCACACATACACATTAGGACAGTGTGATGTGGCCACTGCTATTTGCCAGAGGAGCGTCTGCTTGTGTAAAGGAGGGTGTGGGGAGGCTCTGACTCCCAAGAGATGGAATGGCTGGAGACAGCTGAACACTAAGTGATCCAAATATCCTTTGAACTGAACACTTCTTTTTTTTTTTTTTTTTTTTGATCACCTCATTCCAAACAGGTTTTTGACTCTGAAGTCAGAGAACAGTGTGCTCAGAGACCATATCCATTTATATGGCCAATTATTGATTTCATTATGCATCTCGGAATTGAGAGTGTGATGCTCTTGGACTTTATTGGGACCACCTGTTGGAAACAGTGCCACGAAATCCTCCTCTGTGCCTATTGTAGGGGTGCTGTGGAGGATGTTGTTCATTCCATTACACAACATCAACACATGCAGAAATTATTTTCTGTCTTAGTTGCAGAAGGAGGTATGCTCGCCTTGAGGAATTAGTTTGTTTTCACCCAAGGAGACTGTGAATCTGAAAGTAATTAAAGTTGCTTTCAAGAGGCAGTTAATGCAAACCAAGAGTGAGCTGTCATCCCACTACAAGATGTATGAATTTGAAGGTAATTAAAATGAAAACCTGGAGACATATCTGTGGTCCTCCTACAGCTACTGTATAGACTTTCCAGAAAGCATTTTTCTGTTTGTCTCGTTCCTACTTCTATTTAGCATCTCACACACGTCCTTTATCTTGTTCACATCTGTTATCTTACTGTATTTTCTGTATCCTTGTAAACTGCCTCTATCCTTTTTGGAACAAAGAAGGGCGTTATGCACAATTTTTGAAAAAATTCTGCCTACTCTCTTCAATTCTGCAAGTGCATGATGTTTTTAAAAATGCAAATGATAAATGAATGAGTGAGTGAATGAATGAATGAATGAATAACAGAGACATGGAATTTTGGAGGAGATCTTATTTGTTGGGGGGAAATAGGATTATTTCAGTTTTAGTCAAACTAGCATTTAAATGGCATGGTAAATACAGGATCACCACTCAAGGACATGGGACTGGTGGAAGAAGTGTGTAATTAATTATATTACTACACATATTCATGGTGTATACTGTGCTGGCATTATAGCATTTAGGGAGAAGAGGAAGACAGGCAGCCTCACACAGTACCGTATACGGGGTAACACCGTGGACTTTGAAGACAACCTGGGTGGGTTTGAATTACCTCTTCTCGGTTACCAACTATGAGACGTTGACCAAGTTACTTGATCTTTCTCTAATTGACTTTCGTCAACTGAAAATGGGGAAAATAATTATGTCTGCATCATTGGGTTGTTATGAGATTGAAATAAGTTAACATATCAAAAGCACTTTGAAAAGTGGCTCCTGGCACCCAGTAGGCACACTAGAAGGAATACTGTTGTTATTATAGTGGGAGTACTACCGCTACTATGGGTATTATTACTCTTGGGTTTTTTTTTTTTTCCCCTGGTTTTCTTTGCAGTCAGTTAAGCTTGATAGTGGAAACTGAGAGTCAGAAAAAACTTGGGTTTAATCCCAGCTCACCCATTAACACACTGTAATCTTGGGAAAAATCACTGTCTGAACCTTAGTACACTTAACTGTAAAGTGAGCAGGTTGGACTAGGTCAGTGTTTTCCAGACTTTTTGACCATGACCTACGTTAATAAATTTTACATCACAGCTAGTTTACACATCCCACCCATAATCCAACTAACCTTAAATGTGAGATGAATGCCTATGATTTTCTAGTCTATTCTGTACTTTTCATTTTTAAAAAAATACTGACAACCCTTGCATTCATGTCATGATCCAGAAATGATACAAGCCATCATCTGAAAAACAATGGGCTCCATTTATCTTTTAAACATTCTTTTTTTTTTTTTTAAGATTTTATTTATTTGTCAGAGACAGAGGGAGAGAGAGCGAGCGAGCACAGACAGGCAAACAGGCAGAGGCAAAGGGAGAAGCAGGCTCCCTGCCGAGCAAGGAGCCCGATGTGGGACTCGATCCCAGGACCCTGGGATCATGACCCGAGCCAAAGGCAGCTGCTTAACCAACTGAGCCACCCAGGCATCCCTCTTTTAAACATTCTAAGTGAATAGCTATAGGATATAGGCCTTGAGGGAAAATTTCTGGGTTCACATCTGGCCTGTGCCTCTGACTGAATCTTAGAGCAAAAAGTTTAACCTCTCAAATCCTCAGTTTTCTCATCTATCAAATGGGATGACAATAGTATACCTACCCCCTAGGGTTGTTGTAAGGATTAAATTAATTTATGCATGAAAACTCTTAGTGCCCGGCACATAAAAAGTACTCAGTAAATATTAGATATCATCATTATTAGTGTTGCTATTTAACAATATTGTTATTACCATCATTATTAGACAATCAGAGGAATTTTGTTGTCTGAACCGCCAAGGGTCAGAAGTGTGCTTGTTTAGACTGAGCACCCACTGGTTTTGTCTATAAAGAGAGCTTGGTATGCTTGGTGTGGTGGGAGGGTGTGCACTCATAGCCCACCCGCTTCTAGTAAACAAACCCACAGGGGAAGCCTAGATCTTCCTAGAGCCTGAGGGATCCTGAACTTGCTGTGACAGTGCAGGGCTCAGCATGCCAAAAAATAGGGTAGGGTTTCCAGCACTGCATCTCTTTGGGTGGGGTCGGAGAGAAGGAGCCAGCCAACTCCGTGGTGCTGTTCCCACCCGCAGCTCCCCGAGAACGCAGCCTTGGAAGGGGTCTCAGAGGACATCCTGTATGAACTCCCTCCCTCCCAGGACGAGAACCTCCCTCCTGACTTCCCAGACAGAAGAAGTATTGCATGTCTATTGAAGAGCAGCCACAGGTGACAGGAACTCTTGCCCAATCCTCCTCCAATGGTCCGCTCATGCTGTTTCTAGCTCCTCCTGCAGGAACAGCTCCTAACGAGGCTTCCTCCTCATCCTCATGATTGCTCTGCAGTGAGTAAAGAGGCTAAGCGAGCCTCATTCTTTCCACAGCGGCTCTTTAGATCTGGTTAGGAGACCTGCGTGTGTGTGTGTGTGTGTGTGTGTGTGCACGTGCACGTGCCTGTCTTCACACTTGGCGTGTTATGTAGAAATCATTGGTTTGTGTGCCTACTCCCCTTTGTGGTCCAAAACAAACCTCCTTTAGGATAAGGCATTGTGTCGTGTTTGGCCTTGTGCTCCCGGTGCCTAACATCAAGCTCTACACATAGTAGCTACTCAGCTAACGCCTGGCCTCCATGTAATGGCCATACTCCCTCTCCCACCTCCACCCAACAGATTTTCGTGGAAAACACAATTAGACACAGCACTGTCCCTGTGGACTGGCGAGGGCACTGTGTGCCGAGCTGTGGCTCACTTTGATCTGGACACTGCACGTATGCTGATGTAGCCTAAATTTGCACGAGCCTTGCTCATGGTGACTCACAGTAAGAGACGACACTGCATCAGAATGATGGGATACTATGCAGCCATTAATAACCATGGCCGTTTGCCAACGCCAGATCTCTTTCAAAGGAGATATTGCCTAGTGGGGGCTCCTCCATCCCGGGTCAGTTTGACTGACTTTTGCTGGTTTTGTTGTTGCCTTAACTTCCATGCAGATCTTGTTAGGCATCCCAATTAAATGTCATCACACTGGGTTCTGCCAAGTATTGCAGCCTGTTGGATCAGTCTGAATCTGGATTTGGACAGCTGTCATTAAGCTTTCCCTTTCAGGCTTGTGTCATCGGTCACATCTGAGCCAGTATCCCAATGCCGTCTCCATTCCGTAGCCTGCCGCCACGTGTGCAGGATATGACTGAAGGCACACCAGCATGTGCACATTTTATTGTCCTGTGAGGTGGGATCCCTTCAAAGACCCCTCTCCCTCTACCAGCCTTTTTCCTTCAACCTCGACCCCACTCACCTGAGACTCTACCTTTCCCCTTGCATCCCACCTTGGCAGTGTGAGCCTTCCCAAGCCATCAGTGCTTTTCCAGTGGAAGGGACTCGGGGCTCTCCCTAGCTCCAGGCAAGTGAGAGGGAGAAAGAGGAAGAGAATTTTGACATCCTGACTTCTCCACAAAAGATTCCATGACCCAGGATGAAGAACCTGTTATACCCCTCTTACTTATGCGGATGCTTCTGACCTCCCCTAAGGTGAGAGAAGTGGGCATGAGGGAAAGTCCCCTGCAAATCTGACACTATGCTTGTCTGGGTCTCCAGTCAAACTGTTACAAAATAAGATAGGACAGTGCAGAGGACCTATCTCAGCTACATCTTCCTGGAATCCTTCCTCTAGACAAAGGCCTATAGTTGGCTATTGCCTGTTTTGGCCAATAAAGTTTTATTGGCACATAGGTGTGCTCATTCATTTATGACATATATTGTCTATGGCTGCTTTCAAGATGCAGCGGCAGAGCTGAGTAACTTAAACAGAGACCATATGGCCTAATAACCAAAAATTGTTACTCCCTGGCCCTTTACAGAAGAAGTTTGCCAACTTTGCCTTTAGGTTTATACTGACCACTAAGCAGCCCTTCAATCTTTCACCTCTGGATTGTGCTTTATGGTTTTCAAAGACTTTTCGCATATGACATGTCATCTAATTCTCCTAACAATTGAAGGAATCCAGAAGAGAGTCCATAGGTATTACTGAAGAAACCGAGGCTCAGGGGAGATGTGCATGCTGCCTCCTGGTCCCACAGAGGGGGAGCGGAGCCTGGACCTTGGATGATAGGATTGTGTGCAATTAGTACTTCTCTTACCCAGTCTCCTGTGGGAGGTATTATCTGTGGTCCAATAGCAAAGCTTCTGGGCACCGGAGTCAGCCTGCCAGTTTACACATCTTGGCTTTCCCACTTAACTGTGGGCTCTTGGGAAAGTTATTTCAAACTACCTGAAACTTAGCATCCTCATCGATAAAGCAGAAGTGATAACACTCCCTACTTCTAAGTGTCATGATGAGGATGAAATGGGTTCTTCGATGGAAACTGCTTATAATCGTCCATGGCACATAGTAGGAATCATCAGTGTTTGTTAGGTGATTTTAATTGAATAGAACTCCCTCCGACGGTATCATAATCCAGCCCTCATTTCATCATGTAGTATAGAAAACATCAAGAGAGACTTGTCAGCTGCTTTGATTTCTGTCCAAGGAGCCAGGATTGGAGGAATTTTTGGAGGCACTGTGAATGCAGCACCCAGATTTTGCTCAGAAGATGAACTTTCTTATTTAAGCAAGAGTGGATGTCGATGGACTTGCTTCCTTCTACAGCTCACATTTCCCTCTGTGTGGCTCAGCCTTCATACTTTCAAAACCTGCCTTTCTGTCTGCCTTATCGTTCTATCTTCGGCTTGCATGTGCCTGAGCTATCAAGTAGATGTTGTCGCTAACTGATGACTTTGAGTTTGGGCTGGGATGGAAGCCGAGCCGCTCACAGGCTCTCGTTCTCCACCCTGTCGGGGAGAAGATAGAAACTCTCAGCATTTCTGTTAGGATTTTGTAGGCATTGTGCGTTTTCTGCCCCTGCCCAAGAGCTTAGAGCCCTCTTGCATTAAATCCAAAACAGCAAGCATTTGTTGAGTGCCAGCAATGTGCCTGGGACCGAGGCACAGGGAGATATGAAGAGAAATAAAGAGTGGTCCCTGACATAAATACCTTACCAACCGGAAGAGCAGATGTGAAAAAATAAAAACAAACAACCCTGTAAAATATGGTGCAGTTCAAAAAAACAGATGGTTTAGAATGAGGCAAACCAGAATTCAAACATCAGCTTGATCACGTGTGAGTTGTGATCTGGGGAAATGATTTAATACTCATTGGAAAAAAAAAAAAAACATTAAAATGGGGACAATAATGATCGCTTGCCAGTATTGTGACGATTCACTGAGCTAACACATAAAATGCCTTGCACAATGCCTGACTTATGCCGGGGCTCAATAAATGTCTCCCTATAAATCTCAAAAAAGAGGTACTAACATATTCAGAGAAGTTCTCATTTAATTCAGGGAAGCAATCCATTGATCACCTATGGTGCTCTGCTCCCCCCTGTTTCACCTGTAAATCTTGGAATAACAAGTAGCTCAGTCGTTGGCCTTCTTCCCTTCATTCATTGAGCTCTCTTGCTGGTGCCTTTCATCAAATTCCATATTTCATCTTTGTTCTCACCACTGACTTTTGCCACAAATCCCAGACTAAAATGTTCAATTACCTACTTGGACCATCTCCACTTGGCTATTTCATAAACATCTCAAACTCAACATGGGACTTGACTTTCCCTCCCAAAATTGTTTCTCCCCAATTCTTCTCCATCTCTGTAAATGACACCAAGATTTACCCAGTTGTATCAACCAAACACCAAGGCATCCTTCTAGATTTCTCTCCCCTGCCTCCCATGTTCACCCTATCAGCAAACTCTGATGGACCCCATCATCTCTCACCTGCACCCTTCCAGTTGCCTCCCAACTGTGGAGAGTTACCAAATAAAAATACAGAATGCCCTAATAAATTTGAATTTCAGTTAAACGTTGAATAATTTTCCAGACCCATGAGGAAGGATAGCAAAGCAGAGAGCTTCTCACATAACCAGCTAGTCTCAAGCCTGTGGGGATGTTGATGGTGGTGGTGGTGGTGGTGGTAGTGTTGGTGTTCATGGTGAGTCATGGCCCTCCCTGTCTTTCTCTGGTTCCAGGAGAGGTTGGCGGTGGCCCATTGTTATGGCCTCCAGTAGATGGTATGTTTTGTCTTCTTAGAATAATGTCCACCTTTCACCCATGGCCTCCATTTCTGAGAAGTTCCTCAGAGATGGGAAGCTGGCCTTCTTGGCCCCAAATGCCCTTCCAACTGGGAACCCCTGTGGTTTGATGGCTGCCAGGCATCCCGGAGCTCCTGCCCCTCCATGTGCAACTTTGCAAGAGCCCCATTCCCTGAGATCCTTTTTAGAGCCATTCAAGGGATCCAGGGAACTCGGTGGGAGGGTGGGAAGCCCCTCCTGCAGTCCTATCCCACAGCCTCCCCTCCTTGGGAAATCCCAGAAGAAAGGCTGGCCCAGGCTCTGCTCCAGCTCAGGGGTCATGGGTGGCTTCTCCCAATGGTCTCTCTTGCCGTGCTTCTCTCTAATGGAGCACCTGTCTGAGCTCAGCTGTCATCTAGTAGCAACCTGGAGCCAGACCCCCTTTTTCCAGAAATCCCCATCTTGAAGAGGGGTGTTTGGAACCCCCCTTCCTGACTTAGCATCTGCAAGAACATGGGGAGGGCAGTGAAGGTGACCGAAGTGACTCCCAGGAGGCAACAGTGCCAGTTCCCAGGATGGGAAACGGATTCATACAGGGCTGCGCTGAGTCACCCTGGGAGGGGTTTCTTCTGCACAGGGCTTTGTTGCTCCTTCTTGCTGTTGTCAACAATGAGAAGGCCAGTTGTCCTCTGTGAAACATTTCAGCATATTATCTGCCAGAGTTTTGGAAAAACTGCATCTTTCCGGGAAGAGTCTGAGGAAAGGCATCTCTTATTTACCCATTAACATTGTCCCTGACCATTAGCTGGGGCCACTGAGCACAAATAAACAAGCAGATTGCCTTAAGGAAGTCAATGTCCTGTCAGGATCTATAAAAGCAGTTTATATCCTTTGGCTCAGAAATCCTATTCCATTGGCCCGAAGGAAATGATTACAATGAAGGAAAATGACATGTATATAAAACTCTTAGCAACGTTATGCATGATCACTCAAAACTGGAAAAAACCTAAATGTCCAATCTCAGCAGGTTGTTTAACTCAATTATGACAAAACAACACAAAGGAATATTACATAGCCATTCCAAATGCTGACTAATAAGCAACATGGGAGAGTGTTATGAAGTAATGTTAGGGGAAAACACGCTGCCCTATTGCTTTCGTGCCCTCAGTGTGCAATGTGCAAGCAGATATGGTACAAAAGGAGGGAGGGGGTACTGGGAGGAATGAAAACTGCTGGTGGTGCGAGAGCCTTATTGGTACACATTCTTCTCTTTCAATGTCCTCTAATGTTGGTGTTTTAATAAAGCCATCCTTTTAAAAAGCCACAGGAATCCTGCAAGCCTGAGAGGCACCTAGCACGGCTCTCACTGTCCTGGAGCCATCAACCTACTCTCAGGTGGGGCCAGCGGGTCTCTCCTTATTTATTCCCCAAATGTGTGCACGGTCTGCCCCAACCTGGGTGTAGAGGGCTGCCAACAGAGGCTCCCTCGAGTCCAGGACCAGAGGACACCCCTGCAACAGATGGAGAAGCTGGGCAAGTGCCCCAGGGGCACACAGAAAGGGAGAGGCCAAATGATAAAGGAGACCAGAGCTGGGAAGGATTAGTCCTGGCCTCGACTTTGTAAATGAGACCAAGGCTGGGGTTGGGAAGTGTCTTCTTCCTCCTTCCCCTTGCCTCTGGGACTGATGGGGACTTGTGTCCCAGGCTCTGGAGGCCCCCAGACTCCTGTTCCTCTGGGAGGGCTCTGTCTTCCCAGGCACCCTCCTCAGGGGTCCCAGCTGTCACCTCCACCCAGATACATGCTTTCTGGAGCTTCCCTTGGTTCTTGAAGCTCTCAGTGCTTGGCGAAATGATTATTTCTTCTAATAACTTCTACCTTCTTTGGGGGTGAAGTCATTCTTCCAGGGTAATGGGAATATAGTCAAATGCTCCAAGTTTCTCGCTGAACTGGTTTTCTTTTTCTTTTTTCCTTTCTTTTTGTCTTTAGCTCCCTGCCCCAGCTTTATTGGGCAATTGACCAATAAAAATGATATGTATTTCAGGTGTACGACGTGTTGTTTTATTTACATAGGCATTGTGAAATGACCACCGCAGTCAAGCTAGTTAACCTCATCAACCTAACCATCACCTTGCATAATTGGGATTTTTTGGTGTGTGGTGAGAAAACATCATGTCCACCCTCTTGGTAAATTTCAGGTATACACTACATCTTGTTAACTACAGTTTCCACGCCATATATTTGCTCTCCAGAGCTTATCCATCCTATATAGCTGCATCTTTGTATCCTTTGACGAACATTTCCCCATGTCCCCCACTCGAAGCCCCTGGGAGTCACCCATAAAAACTCCCTGTTTTTATGAGTTTGATTTTTTTTAGCTTCCACCTATAAGCAAGACCCTACAGTCTGTCTTCCTGTGTCTGACTTACATCACTCACGTCACGGCCTCCAGGTTCATCCATGTTGTCGCACCTGGCAGGATCTCCTTATTTTTCACGACTGAACGATATTCCACTGCATGTCTATACCACATCTTCTCTATCCCTTCATCTGTCTGCAGACACGGTTGAGGTTGTTTCCATGTCTTGGCTATTGTGAATAAGGCTGCAATAAATATACGGCTGCAGATACCTATCTCTTCAAGTTCCTGTTTTTATTTCCTCTGGGTATGTGCCTGGAAGTGGGATTGTTGGTCCAGAAGGTAGTTGTCTATTTAAACTTTTTTGAGAAACCTCCCTAAGTCGTTTTCCATAGAGGCTGCTCCAGTTTGCATTCCTATCAGCTGCGCACAGGGCAGACTGTTGTTTTTTTCTCACTAACCCCTCCCCCACCTCCATCCATGTCAGGAGCATACCTCAGTGCTGTGACCCGTGTTTTCATGTATGTACCTCCTTTCACAGATCCTGCCCCCTGGATTTTGGTCTGAGGACTTCAAGTCCCTAATTCTTTTTTTTTTTTTCTTATTAACATATAATGTATTATTTGCCCCAGGGGTATAGGTCTGTGAATCATCAGGCTTACACAGTTCACAGCACTCACCATAGCACATACCCTCCCCAATGTCCATAACCCAACCACCCTATCCCTCCCCACAACTTGCCAGCAACCCTCAGTTTGTTTCCTGAGATTAAAGTCTCTTATGGCTTATCTCCCTCCCCGGTCCCATCTTGTTTCATTTTTCCCTCCCTTTCCCCACGACCCCCCGCCCAGATGGGCAACTGCCTTCTCAAGCGCTCCCTTTGCAGTACTCCTAGGCACCTCCGATTCAACACGCCCAAACCCAAACTCAAGTCCACCTTATGGATATATTATCATTTCTTAACCAAATCCCTGTTGTTGGATGCTCAAGTTTCCAGCTCAGCCTGAGGGCTGGGACGCAACAGTTGGTTCACAAAGATGTTATTCTGTGGCTGACCAAGTCCAGGAGGGTGCAAAATTGCCCTTTTTAGCCCAGGACCCAGTGGGAAAGGTGTGGAAAGAGGAAAGGGCTCCTGCGGCATGTCACCCATGGCCCTTCACTCTGGAATTTGGGGTCACTCAAAGGGTCCCTTTCCTGACCCTTGCCAGAGCCTCCCTGTTGCTTTGACTACCTGGTTCCATAGGCCCCTTCCCCTAGGTCTTTTAGATCCCTCCTCTTGGCAACCTACTCCACCATCCCTCCCTCCTCCCATCCTACTGTTTCCTCATAGCCTTTGGTCCTGGTTATCATCTTTGAGGGCCATCTGGTTTCCCTCTGGATTAGGCTGCAGAAAGAGGGAGCAGGATCGTATTAGTTTCCTTGAGCTAGTGTAACAAAGTCTCACAAACTGGGCAGCCTAAACAACAGAAACTTATTTTCTCACCATGAGAAGAAGCCTGGAAGTCTAAGAAGATGGTGGCAGGTTTGCTTTTCCCTTGAGGCCTGTCTCCTTGGCTTACAGACAACAACCTTCTCTCTACGTCCTCACATGATATTTTCTCTGCATATACATCTCTGGTCTCTCTCTTCTTATAAGGACCCAGTCCTGTTGGATTAGGACCCCACCTTTATGACCTCGTGAGGGAGGTACATAATTCAGTCCATAACAAGGATGGAAAAAAAAAAAAAAACCCACTAGTTCTACTTTAGGGATCAGATATCTGTGTGCATCAGACCTTGTTCTGCAAAAGTGGGCACCAGCCTGAGGGTTCAGGGGCCGAGGTCAGCAGTGCTTTGCTGGGTCTACAGCCCATGACCTTAGGTGGTGGCAGCAAAGGCAGAGAGTCACTGTTCACCACCTTTCCAAGGCCTTTGGTCCATACAAACTGGGATCCCTAGCTAGACCCTCATATTCAAACTTGGTTGATCAGAAAGTGACTGTCCTCATGTATTAGTTTCCTAGGACTGTTATACCAAAGTACCCCAAACTGAGTGGCTAAGAATGGTAGAAATTTATTTTCTCCCAGTTCTGGAGACTCAAAACTGGAGTCTCAAAATCGAGGTGAAGTCCCAAATCGAGGTGTAAGTAGCTGTACTTCCTCTGGACACTCTAGGGGAGAATACGTCCTTATTTCTTATAGCTTCTGGTGGTCATCAGCAACCCTTAGTCTCTCTTGTCCTAGAGATACATCTTTATAATTTGTGCGTCTGTCTTCACATGGCTTTCTCCCTGTGTGTCTGTGTCTCTATATCCGAATTCCCTCTTCTTGTAAGGACATCGATGGTATTATTTAGGGCCCACCCTAATCCAGTATGACCTTAACTGGATTATACCGGCAAAGACCCTCTTTTCAAAGGCCACACCCACAGGTTCTGGGTGGACAAGAACTGGTGGAGGTGGGGCATGGGGAGCACTCTTCAATCCAGTACACCAGGGAATGAAAGTACACTTTTCCTGGTGAAAAGCTTTGAAAGGAAGAAATCATTTGGGACTTGCCCTTCTCCTGCAGAATCTCAAGAAATCTCCCGGTTTTACATTCTTTCATGATATGATCAGTCAGGTGCGGACAAGTGGAGGTAGAAGAGAGGCTCAGGAAAACAGAGTTAGTAGTACTCACAAGTCTTAAGGACACAGGGGGAAGCAGCAGGGGGGGCAGGAGGTAGAGGTCAGGAGCAGGAGGAGGAGTTAGGCCGTGGTCTTCACTGGGGTTTCTGCAGGTAACAAAAAATGAACAACAGTTCAGGACTGGCTGGTGTGAATAGTTTTGGTGGGCTCTGGACTATCTGGGTGGTCTCCAGTTGCCTGGACCTGGACCTGCAGATGCTCAAGACAGAGGAAAATTGCCTCCCAGGGTGCACAAAGCCCTCCAGAAGAAGTGTGCCTCTGGATGGATTAGTTTGCCTATCAAAAGCATGCTCTTGCTGGGGCCCTTCGCTATCTCTAAGAACTAGCTAGCCTAGGGAGAGGCAGTCTCTCCCCTGCCAAGAAGGTGTTTTAAGATGTCAAAACATTAGAATATACAAGAAAACTTAAAATATGTCCAATACACTCTCTCTCATGGGAAAGAGGAAGGACCTGGCTGCCTTGTTCCCCAGCTCCTATAAACTCATGCAGTCTTCTGAGCATTCTGGCAGGCCTGTGCTCACATTCTAGAAGAGACTTCATCTTCTGCTTTCTCTTGTGGACACAGGAATGTCAGTGGCTGCACAGGGAGGACAGGTCCCCACTGGTCCCCACTGGTGGTCTAGCCTCTGGCTCTGGGCTCCCGCACTGCCACTGGCTATGTGACCTCAGTCAGGAGGCCTTGCCTCTGGGAACCTCAGGACCTGGTCTTCTAGCACATTGGCAGTCACCAGTTACTGGCCTCCGACAAAGCCCCTTTCTACTCTTCAGAGGTTATGTGCCCTTTAGAGGGACTCCAGGTTGACAGTTTCTGAACTGGACTTTTGAAGTCCCATCAACTGTGAAAATTCTAGGTCCCAGGAAGCATCCTTGCTACCTGATCCTGCCCTGGTCCCCTTTGTGTGCATTTGGCGCGTTTTTCATGTTGGTCTTATACAAAGGCCAGTGGTTTCTACATCTGGCTGTCCAGGAAACCACAACCTCCGTGAGCGCGGGGCCATCTTTGAATACCTTTATATCATCCACACTAGTGTCGATTTTGGAATTACACTGACTTGGGGTTCCATCCCTTACTCTTCTGTTTTTACTCTATGACTTTGGGCAAATTACTGAAGTTCTTTGAGTTGCAGTTTGCTTCTCTGTAAAGTGGGGCTCTTCATGCCAACCTCTGAGGCACATGGTGGCCCTTGAATAACACAGTGGATTCACGCACCACCATTACTCTTGGAAAGAGGAAATCCTCTGGTCATTCTTGGTGGGAGGTACATAATAAGTGGCTTAGTCCATGCAAACCTATTCTTTTCTCATTGAGCTGAGCACTGGAGTAGGCCTTTTGTTAATAGATCTCAATGGGATTGATTGAATGAGTGCATAGACGGTATCTGTTCACATATATTTGAGGGGGGGAAATCAGAATTAAAAAATCAGAATTGTCCATCCCAATGATGGACAAGGTTAGTACTGCCTTGAGACCCAGGCAAATGGCCTGGAGCCCCTACACCTTCCCCATACTTTAGAGGCCCCCCTCAGTCCCAGCTGGCCACATCCGATCCCACGAGGTGAGGAGGAGCCCTCGGGACTACGAGAACATGCCCTTCTAGAGCCTGTCACCCTTTTCTCCTGGGCCATGCTCCGGGGACCTGGCACCATGGAATTTGCTGTCCTGCAGGTCCGGCTGTCTTCCGGGACACCAGGTCATCCTGCCGAGGGTCCATCACATTGCTGGCCAGAGGGCGGCAAAGCAGGATCCATTGGCAGATGTCAGGGGGCAGGGGGATGGAACTTGGATGTGCAGCCAAGCTTAGTGTCTCCAACCTTGGGCGTAAGGCTCTCTGTGGTACAGGACTGCACAGGGAATGGGAGGGGGCCTGGACCGGGTTCTGGGTAGGCATACGTGTTTCTGGCACCTCTGAAGTTGGGCTCTTGTCAGCGAAGCCCAGACACAGGTCATTTAATGGCAATGAATGCGTTTGGTGTCACTGCCTGGGACCAGGGGGGTGGCCCCCAGGTGGCAGTGGCAGTATGCTAAGCCCTTCCCTCCTTGGGGGCTCTGGACCTCCCCCTGCTGCCAGGACTCCACTCTGAGGCAGCCAGTGGGAGGTGATGCTCTTGGCCTGGGGGAGCAGGACGATGGTATGCTGCTAGAGACCCCTAGTGAACCTCATCACTGGTTAGTTTGCATACCAAAAGCTTGCTCCCCAGCCCTGCCCAGCCCAGCCCTGTGGCAGCCTGATCTCCTTCCTGCGTGGCACCAGCTCACCCAAGCCCCAGGACTTCCAGCAGCTTCCTTCTGGTGGCTGGGACAGCAGCTACTCTGCCATCTCACCCCTGCGCAGCCCCCAGCTCCCGGGACTTCAGGAGCCACACCCACGTCCTCTAGCCTCTCCTTGCCCCAGGCCCTGGCAGGGGAGGATGCAGCCCCGAAACACTGTGTGTCAGGCAGGGGCTTTTCCCATCTGGCTCTGGTTGCTGGGAGCATAGCAATTTCCACAGGGAAAAGCACTTTTAATGGGAAGTGGTTAAGGCTGAAGGAGGTCAGCTGGGGGTGAATCAGCTCATCTGCACTCTTCTTGCCTTCGCTCTCTTGAGTTCTCCTGCAGCCCCAGGGCCTGATTCCCCCAGCCACCCCTTGTGCAGTTCCCAAGCAACCCCCCACCACCGCCTTCCCAAAGGTGGCAACTGCTGTCCCCCACCCCCCACCACCACCATGATATCACAGTACTGTTATATTTCACATTCGTTATGTCACGCGATTTTCACGTAATACTGTGAGCTAGAGACAGTGAGCCCCATTTAGAGGTGAGAAGATCGAGGCTCAGAGAGCCTGATAGTCTTCATAGGTGAACAGGTGTTCATTAAATGTGAATGGCACCTGTAGCTAGGGTCTGAGCTGGGACTCAGCCTCTGGTTTAGAGAGCTCGTGCCCCAAACCCCGACTGCCCCTGCCTGGTTTCCACCTGCCCCTGCATCGAGGGAATGTGGATCAGCTTGAAACCAGAGCTCTGGGCCAGGCAGGAACGGCCCCGCTCCCATGTGATCAAAACAGGCCTGGCTCTAAGTCTTCTGAAGTCCCCTGTTCTGTCCGCCACACGCTTGGCTTTGGGGCATGAAGTAGAGAGGGAAACTGAGGCAAACCTGAGGGACAAGGAGGGTGACTTTCCACAAAGAAGGTTAGTTTCAAGCCAGTTCTCTGTTCTACCCATGTATACTGATTCCCACAGCCCGGCCATGTGGCTTTTCATGATGTCGGCCTCCATGGTGCATATTATCCAAACAGATCAACAGAAAGGACTATAGTACTGCATTGCCCACTATGAAGTAAGTCAAGGATGGATTTTTAAATTTCCCTGATAAAACTGGAGGTTATGGAGAAGTTCCCATTCCTTTCTGTAGCCCAAAGCTTTTGATTTAACGAGGCATTTGGGGCTGGAATTTTTTTTCCCCCCTCCTTTCTGTCTTGGAAAGCGTCCCACAGCTGGAACCGTGAGCTCTCAGCTGTTTGTTTTTCTTCCTTGGAGAGGAACTTGGGAACGTTACCCACCAAACCCCACAGGGGAATGGGCAGTTTGAAGGGCGTTCAAGCCCCAAACACACAAACCCCAAACACATGAGCCGCAGGCTGCACTCTTCCTCCTGGAGGCTGAAAGGCTGGTGGGCAGTCCAGATGTCCCCAAAGAGCAGGGCCAGTTCCAGACCCCTCCACCTGACATTTGATGACCGAGAAGTTGGGGGAAGGGAAAGAAGATTCCAGCCCCCGGGCCCCAGGCCAGGTCCTGAAACTCCAGTTGTGCAAGCGGAGCAGGGCTGCCCGGAGCGGCTCTCAGTGGGCCCATTTATCATGTGGCCTTGGGTGGGACCGGGCAGAGCCCGAGTAACATTTGCCCAGAGTGCGTGCCTGCCGGGACCCAGCCAGACTCTTCCCCCAGGTCCCACCCTCACCCTAGGGGGCCCCAAGCCCCAGGCCTGGTCCATCTTCCTGGCTCCACCCCACCCCAGTTCCTCTCTTTAGTCCCCCTTTAGAATTGCTTTTATTGTGGTGAAATAGATCTGAAACTTACCATTTTAACCACTTTAAAATGTATAGTTACGTGGTGATAAGTACATTCACCTGTGCAACCATCATCCCCATCCATCTTCAGAGCGCATTTCATCCTCCCAAATGGAAAGTCTGTAATTTTTAAACCCTGATTTCCCATTCTTCCCTGCCCCCCTTCCCACCCATGGCGACTACTCTTCCATTTCCTGTCTCTGTGAATTTGACTACTCCAGGTACCCCATGCGAGGGGAATCATACAATATTTTTCTGTGACTGGCTAATTGCACTTAGCATAATTAGTATCTTCAAGGTCCATCCATATTGCAGCCTGTGACAGGCTTGCCTTCCTTTTAAGGGCTGAGTAATATTCCTTTGCGTGTCTACACCACATTTTATTTATTCATTCATCCATCAACGGGTTGGTTCAGCTATTAGGTTTGCTTCAGCCTTTTGGCTATTTTGAATGATGCTGCCATGAACACGGGTGTGCAAATACCTGTTTGAATCCCTGCTTTCAATTCGTTTGGGTGTATACTCAGAAGTGGCCTTGCTTGCCTTTCCAATTTTTAAATCAGCTTGCACTTGAATTTCCAATGGGACATTCTGACCAACCTGAGACCTCTGTTTCCTTGGGAGAGACAGAAGAGGTTGGGAGAGCATAGAGAAGGAAAGAAGGCAGTCGGGATCATGAACTCCCATTATCCCACAGCTTTCACAGGACTACATCACTAAAACAGGAATAGGGCAGGGTGGCTTTCGGAAATGCAGATTTGCACAGCCTGCTGCAAATTACAGAACCTCCCGGCTGTAATCTTCAAGTTACTTGGGTACTTTTCTGATTCATTGCAAGTTTTAGAGCTACTACTTGAAAACTGGACATTCCACTCACTGGGATGAAGATGGCAAAAGGGACCTCATTAGAGTCTCTGGTTCTGGGTATGCTGAGGGTGTCAGCCAGGACCCCTCCAGCACATCCAGCCTCCTGGATATCAGATCCTGGGCTGTAGCTGTGTCTTTCCCTCTTCCTGTGAGAACACTAGTCATATTGGATCAGGGCCCACCCTAATGACTTCATCTTAATTTAATCACCTCCTTAAAGAACTTTTCTCCAAATATTGTTAACATGCTAAGGTATTGAGGGCTGGGGCTTCAATATACGATTTTTTTTTTTTTTTTGCCAGGGGAGGACACACTTTAGCCCACAACACAATCCTTTCCTCCTTCATTCCTTTCTTGACTATCTTAAATTCTTTGTATTGCTCAAAGCAATACCATCAGGAAATAGAGTAAAAAACTATTTGTAATTCCATTGCTCTAAAAAATCAATTATTTTCAACAATCCGTTTTCTCTTTTTCTCTTTTTCCATGTGTGCATGGACCCGTGTCCAGGGGTAGGAAAGAGGAGCAGGGAAGGGCAGAGGAAGAAAGAGAGAGAATCTTAAGCAGGCCTCACGCCCACAGCAGAGCCATATGGGGGGCTTGATCTCAAAACCCTGAGATCTTGATCTAAACTGAAATCGGATGTTCAACCGACTGAGTCACCCAGGTGCCCCTGCAATCCCAATTCTCATTTAATCCTCTGTGTGTGGGGGGGTGTTCCCAGGTGCTTGCTCAGTCTTATAGCGCATGCATTTCCCACACTGTTGCATAACAGACCTCATAGCTGTCATTTGTAGGGCTTCATCAAAGTCCAGCTAACTGATATACCCATGATTTAATTATTCCTGGTTTGTTCATTCATGATTTTTCCATTTTTCACTTTTACAAATAAAAGAGCAATGAGTTTCTTTGTGCTATATAGTTTCCCTTCTTTTGGATTATTTCCTTAGGATAAACTCCCAGGGGTGAGATTACGTTCATAAAGGATGTGAACATTTTTATGGCTCTTGATGCATCTTGCCAAATTGCTTTCCAAGAGCATTTTACACTGTCATCAGCGATGTATAAACATACTAGTTTTCAATGTCCTCTTGCCAGCATGATGTAGCACTGTCCCATTATTTTTAGAGAGATTTCATTTGTTTTATTTTATATCTCTTCAATAACTAATGATCTCATAATGTTTTTCATAAATTTGATTATTCATTATATCACCTCTTAAGGGAACTGTCTCTTTAAGCCCTTTGCCTGCTTACCTATGTGAGGCCAAAACAGATCATTATTAAGTATCTACCACCTGTTCACTACCCCTGGGTGTTATGGGTGACCAAGGAAGTGTAAGGCATAGTTCTTAACCTTCCAGAAATGTACAATCAACGATCATATCTTATTTAGTTATTGCTGATTTCTTTGTCCCCGATCTCCTGCTTTGCACGTTTTGCTCAATAAATTTTGTTGAATGTAGTTCTATCCCAGATAACATGTTTATGTTCTTTGCGGTTCACAGAGATCTGCCTTCAATTCAAAGGAATGCAGAACCAGAATCCAAAATGAGTCTGAGACCCAGGGAGTTAGCCTAGACCTTAGAATCTAATATGGATGGTCATGAGATTCTGTGCTACTTGATAGCAATTTTTAAAGCAAGGTTTAGGGTTTGAGGTTGGCAACATGAGTAAATGTATGATGTGACTGCTCACCAAAAGCGATCACAGTAGTACTCATATTAATAGAGGTATAGTATGGAGAATAAGGGAGGTGATAGTCCTCAACTCCACAACTTCTCAGTATTTGTCTTTTTTCTTTTCCATTTTTTTAAAATTTTAAACCTACAGAGAAGTTGGAAACATATAATAAGCACTCATATACCCTTAGTGTTGGTCCATCAACTGTTAGCACTTTGCTACATTTTCCCTTCTCTCCCTCTCGCTCTCTCCCTCTCTGGAAGTCCCCCCCCCCCAACATTGTTATTACTGTTTTTATTGTTGTGGAATCCTTTGAAAGTAAATTGCAAGCTTCACCCCTAAATACTTTAGTATTTACTCTCAAGGGCAAGGGAATTCTCTTATATCACCCCTTATAGTTGTTAAATTCAGAAACTTAACTTTGATATAATTACAAACACATAATCCATAATTAACTTTCTTCAATTGCTCCAGTAATGTTCTTCATTGCTTTTTTGGTTTTGTTTTGTTTTAACTTGATGCAGGATCCAACCCAGTGTCAGGTATTTAGTTATACCATGTCTCTTTGGTCTTCTTTTATCTAGAATGGCTCCTAGCCTTTCATTGTTTCTCACGACATCAATATTTTTGAAGAACATAGGTCAGCTGCTTGCTATAATGTTCCTCAATCTGTGTGTGTCTGATTGTTTCCCCATGATTGGATGTAGATTACACATTCATGGTGGAAATACATCATAAAGCTTGCTCAATGCATCACATCAGGGGGCATATTGTATCATTTTTTTTCCTTTATTGGTAACACTAAAAGTATGATCACTTGCTTAAAGTCTTTATCTACTGTAAGTTATCTTTATTCCCTTTGATATTGTGTGGATACCAACCATCTTTTTTCACTCAATGATTTTAGCATCGTGGATAATGCTTTCCTGACTCCACTATTACAAAGCTGGTCCTAAGGTGAGGGTTTTTTTTTTCTAACCATCTTCAGTGTTGTTTTCCTGTCTGGGCACTACAGTTATAGCTGGATGTAGATGTATGACTGTGGGGTGCTGGAATTGGCTCCCACTGTATGCATCTTTTCCCCACTCCATATTTAGTGACATCACGTCGGGAGCTTGAAATCAGCCATAGTGGGAGTATTTACACCTCAGAAATTGGCAAATGCTATAGAGTGGGATTTTTGTTATTCCCCTGGAGGACAAGTTGTTAAACCTTTACACTGATACAGACAAGCTGAAACACATTAAAAAAAAAAAAACAACTCTGTTGGTGGAGGGACTAGAAACCTTAAGGAAAGGAGATCTGTCTTCAAATATTTAAATGACTCTCTTGTGAGGGATCCTCCCTAGTTGGGAGGTAACTCCTTAACACATCCTGCCCTCCCTCCCACTGGGCACTTCAGCTGTGTGAGAGTCCTTGAAGGAATCACAGGCATCTCCCCACATGATTTCTGTGGGAAGCTAGTGGTGTGGCAAAGAATGTGGAGGCTGTAGGTCACCTCGAGAAGGGATCTGGCTGCTTCATCCTCTGATTCCAGAGGAAACAGTGTGGATGCAGAGAGGTGTGAGGTGCAGAAGACATAGAGTTCATGCTAAGTGGCTTTCATGTTGGTAAAGTAGGTACAGCTTTACCTCAAGCAGTGAGGACTAAAGCAGGCTTGGGCACTAGGGGGCTTGGAGAAGGTTTAGAATGACAGTTAAGAAAGTTTTTTCCCAGCCCACCAACCGACTCAAAGTAGTTCAATGCCAGGGATGTTCAACAGCATGAGCCTGGGCGAAGTCCGCACACTTCACCAGTAGTATTGTGTGGTCCAAGAGGTAAAGCAAGGAAAGGCGTTACAAGCAGTTGCATTGGGTTTATTATTGATGTGTAGAGAGGTAGGTAAACTCCCTCAGAGGCCTGGGACATTGGAAAGCAGCTCCGAATCCAGGTCTAACAGTGATTCAAGTATGGCCAGAGGGGAGCAAATGGAGGAGGGTTAAGTTACCAGGATCAGTTGTGAGAGACCCAACAAGCTTAGGGGTGGTTTGAAAAGAGGGGAGTCAGTGTTCTGGGATCTCTTGTCAAAGTACCAAATGATTACAGGTCCTGGGGTGAACAGTACTGGGGGACGCTGCGGGCAGAGAAGGTGAAGAGCTGTGTGTTCAGGTCACCAGAAAGTAACAAACACAAAAAAGATCAAGTGCATGACAGCGCTTTGTGAAATGTAAACCCCTATTTGATGTTCTGTAATAAGTACGAACACCCACAGATCTGACAGTCCATGAAGAAAGAGATGGAGGCTGGAGCAGAGGGCATATGTGAATACTGATAGTTTGAACTTGAACAGGGCTTTGCAATATAGGTGGGGTTTTCTTTCCAGACATTTTTCTCAAATGAGATAATATCTGCATAAAACACAGAACTGAGTGCCTGGCCCATAGTAGGTGCTCAGTTAAAGTTTATTCTTTTCTTTAGTCCCCATAGCAATACCCTACAGTAGATGATGTCAATTCTATTTTTAGATGGAAAGGAACAGACTCAGAGTGATGAATCTTAGTTAAGTGTTGGGCAGGCCTTTGGATCGTAAGTTCAATATTCCTTCTTTTCTAACGCATCTCAGGGCTCACCTAATTCTTAGAATCTGTGAAATTCTAAAATCTGCTTCTTTTATATCATCTTTTGTCCTTCACACAAAGCTGTCAGTTTTTGAAACTGACATTGTAAACATGACATGTAGGCAGTGGTTTTTTTTTTTATTACAGTATGTTTAAAGTTGTTATTAAAATTTTTCCCTGTTGTAGAAGGCTCTGAATTCACATGATATCACATTGGAACTGACGATTGTCACTGGCAGGATTTCAGATGCCTCTTTTGCAATACTGTAGATACCCAAGCTAATAATTCAAGATGCTCAGGGGACCAATAAATACTTCAATGTAACTCTTAGTCTTAGTGTCAAGGTTTTTCACTGGAAAAGCTCTGTCTGTTTAGGTGGAAATGCTTTTTGCATTATTGTCAGTGACAATATGCAGGGACAGACGGATGGATGGATGGATTAGATGGATGAGCGGGTGGGTGGGTAGGAGAGCAGGTGGTCTGATAGAAAGAGATGGGACCTGGGTTTCGAGAAATATGAGTCCTAGCCCCGGTTCTGCCGCCAACCATCTAGATGACCTGGACCGTTTCATATCCCCTTTCTCAGCCTTCATTTCCTCATCTGAAAATGAGAAATAAATGATTATTCAGGTCATTTTCAGCTCAAAGCATCTTACTACACCGTGAGTCTGATTTTGGAAGAACGGCAACATGAGAGATCTGACACGGGGCTGCCAGCCTCGTGTTTGGAGAAGAGGAAACCCAGTAAGTGCCTAGATTTCTGGCAAGTGTGGCCCAGATTCCTTACATGCCTCTTAGTGAGAATCATTTCCAACCTCCTTAAAGTACTTTACGACAGGCTCAACAAGGGAAGAAAGATGGATTTAAGAAAATTGTCCAACCAAGAGCCGGGTGGAAACCCTGGGGGACTGATATGGAGCTGTTTGAAAACAAGCACTTATGGAACAAATTGTCCAGAAAGATAGAAACAAAGAAATATGCTTGCTGCCCTCACCAGTGTCGGATTAAGGCCTCATGTGACTGGCTGGGGGCAGACGGGGGAGCTGGAGTGAGACTCCCATAACTCCTGGAATAGGCTCCTGCTAGAGCAAGGGGGGTGGACCGCGCACTGGGGTAGGGCAGAGTCGGATAGCTGGGGCTTGAAAGCAGGCTCTGCCATCTACCTGCAGCGTCGTCTCCAGTGAGCCACTCAATCTCCACAGGCTTTCCCTGTAAACCTGGACACATGAACATGTTTTGTGTTTTTATTCCGAATTGGTCAGTCAGGTGGTGACACAAAAGGGGACAGAGGAGAAGCTCAGGAAAGCAGAGTTGAGTGGACATCCGGGTCTTGGGGATAGGAGGCACTGGCACCCACACAAGGCCACGTGGGGAGGCAGCAGGAGGCCGAAGGTGGGCGTGGTGGGAACCGGGAGAGCAAGACCGTTATTGTGGTTTCTGTGAGAAAGGCAAGGCAGCGCAGGGAACGTAATTTAGGATTGGCTAGTTTCGATCTTTTTGGTGGACTTTAGGCTATAGAGGTGGTCTCTACTTGCCTCCTCCCTGATGATGGAGGCAGAGGAATACTGCTTCTGGGGGCCAGAGAGAGGAGGTGTGGCTCCAGATTGGACAGCAAAGGCGTGCTCCCGGCTGGGCCCTTTGCAATCTCTAGAATTGACTAGATCCAGGAGGAGCAGTTTCTCCCCACCTAGAAAGGTTTCTTAAGATGTCAAGACATAATATATAGGAAACAATTGTGTGTATACATATAATACATAAGTTTTATATAACTATAACATACATTTAATTTATATATGTATATAATGTATACAGATACATTATACGTATATAATATTTTATCTATTTATCTGTTCATATTTTATATAATTATATATTTAATTATATATTATATATATAATATTACGTGTATATGTAACATATTATACAATACAGAATACCTATCATCTAAATTTGGATGTATGAACAATGGTCTCAGAGTATCACATGAGATAAAATAGTTGACAACACACAGGCCACGGTCTGGTAGTAAGCAGACACCTGTACTCGGAGTAGCTTCCTCTCTTCCTCCATTCACCTCAACAGATGGCCCATCTTTTACCTCTCTCTTGACCTGGGGCAAGAGGGTCCTTCTGTCTAGAACCCTGTCTTTTAACTGTGAAGTAAGGAACGGCATCCAGATGCTTGCCAAGATAACTTTCAGGCCTGATGTTTCCCCTTGCTTATTTGATTCCTGCTGAGAGCTGCCATTTGTGGGTCAGAAGGGCAGGGACAAGAGGTCCCCCTGGGGGACTCAGCAAAGGGAGCTTAGGGGTTGGAACAATGTCATCAGACTGAGAAAGAGATTGGCCACACCTCACAAACACAGACCTCAGTTTCAACACAGTGGTTAGCCTTGGAGAGTCTTCGTAGAGCCACACAAGTATCCTTTCCAATGCCCAACCATGGACCCAGACTCGGGTGAGGTAAGGAGAAGGGGCATACTCTTTAAGGTCATGGAACACAAAAAATGTCTGTTCTACCACATACATACCACTTTTTCGAGATTTTATTTATCTATGTATTTATTTAGCCGGAGCACATGAGAAGGGGGAGGGGCAGAGGGAGAGTGAGCATCTCAAGCCAACTCCGTGCTGAGCCTGGAGCCTGACATGGGGCTCGATCTCACGACCCTGAGATCATGACCTGAGCCAAAAATCAAGAGTCAGATGCTCAATTGACTGAGCCACCCAGGCCCCCCCCTGCATGTAAGTTTCACATTGATGTGAGTCTCAGGCCTGTAGATCAGAAACTCTAAGTTGCCCCATGACATCTATCTCTGAGGACTGCTATAAAAATGAAATGAAAATGAAAGCGTCCAGCACGATGCCTGATGGTCAGTAAGGGCTGGCTCGGTGAAAGTGTCCCCTCTTATTAAATATTCTGGGCCTGATTATTCCATAAGCAGAGGATATTTCTGCAGTTAAGTGCTGAAATTATCTCATGTCAGTTCTTAATAAAGTTCAAGCCATTTGTTTGCTTCTAGAAATATGTAACTGGTCAGTTGGCTAGCTCAGGGATGGGACGAGATTCTAGAGAGGAGCTTTGGCTCTGTGATGGGTAGGTACCACGTTTGCATAAAAAGGGTCATGCATGAAGGGACATCCAGCAAGAGTGGGGGTCCCTTTATTTTTCAAATAGGATAAGTCTGGGCTCTAGAAGAGTGGTGTTTACACCCTTCATTTTTGCATTGTGTCATTACGGATTGGCGGCTTGATTATATTGTTTATCAGTGGGGACTTTAGCTTAAACGCTGAAATGCTATACTAGGAAAAATCAGTGTATCACAGGCAAGTTGTCACTTTTCTCTAAACGGGACTCCATTTTCCACGTGTGCTTTGAGAACAGGCTTTGGGTTTGTCAGGAGAAATTTTTATTGTTTCTAGAACTATATTCAATGACGATGTTTTTGAAGGCCACTTCCTGGCACTAACTGCAAGAATGGACCCACAAGCCCCACTAAAGTCTGGAGAAGATTCCCCACAAGAGGATTTTTAAGTTTCTAAGCAGAATTGTCAGATCCCAAGTGTGTGTTACCCACAGGTGGCAGGGATTTGAAGAAGCACTTGGTGGTCAGAGCCCCCAGCAGCCTGGGCCCATGAGGCTCACAAGGGCTGCAGTTTAGGTCCTTCTGTGGGCCTGCTTCCATCTTAGGATGTGACTAAGGCTTGGAGATCAGCAGTCACTCTACTGTCCACCCCGACTTCCTCCCAGTTCATCTCCAGTAAAGGGCCTCACTTACCCCTTGTCATAGGTTAAATTGTGTTTCCCTCAGAATTCCTCTGTTGAAGCCCTAACCCCCAGGACTTCAGAATGTAACTCTATTCAAAGATACAGTCTTTAAATAATGTTGCTAGGATGGGCCCTAATCCAATATGACTAGGGTCCTTATAATAAGAAGAGCTGAGGACACGGACACACAGAGAATGAAGACCAGGTAAGGACCCAGGGTGAACCTGGCCATCTTCAAGCCAGAAAGAGGGACCTCAGGAGAAATCAACCCCACAGACACCTTGATCCCAGGCTTTCAGGCTCCAGAACTGGGTATCTGTTGTTTAAGCCACTCAGATTGTGGTATTTTGTGATGGTGGCCCGAACAGACACAGACACCACTTACTTGTGTTTTCAAAAACTTATCTTTCCCACCAAAAATAAATAAATAAAATAAAGACCAGAAAGAGAGAGGGAAACACCAACCAAGTCATCCACAGGGACAATGTATAGTAGACCTGCCTGTCCCTAGGTGACCCACTGAAGCTTACTGGGGGATTCCAAGTGCAATTTAGGATAACCACAAGCAGTAATCTCACTTAAGACACTTGGTTATAACATCATCCCACTTCTTCTTTCCATGGTGCCTGTTTATTTTCTCCCCACCATGATGTGAAGCCAAGAGGAGAGTCTGACTCCCCTGGCTCTGAGATTTGGGGAAGATAGTTTAATTTCTGTAAGCTTTAGCTATCTCATCTTCAACACAGGGCAAACAATGCCTATTTCACAGGTCGTTTTGAGGATTCAGGGGCATGGGGTGGTGTATGGAGTGACCAAGGTATAGGTAGAAATCTGACAAATACAGATGGACTAATGTGGACTCCAGACTCTTTTGGAGTCTGACCATAAAGGCAGAATACCACATTTGTCTCTGTTCTATGCAGTCCTCTGTCATGTGTAATCATTCACATCTATTACAGTAACTTTGGATTTCAGTTTCGTCATCTGCAACGTTATTCTTGCCAGCTTTGGTCATCGGCTGTCAGTCATCAGCTATGTATTGGCTCAACAGGGCTGAGAACTGCATGTCACCAGATGCCAAGTCATTCAGTGGTATTGAAGCCTTCCTCTTTGCCAGCCTCCCATTCCAAAAGGCCACCAACTTCTGACAATGTTATTTCTTCATCGTGCCTTCTGCGTGCCCTTCTTCTCCATCCTGACAGGCATGGTCTTGCTTCTAGACCCTCTTCTGTCACCAGGACCACAACCTTCCTACCCTGCTTTCCTCCTTGAGTTCCTGACCTCCCCAATTCATTCTCTGCTTTGCTGATGGGGGCATCTGACAAAAATATAAACAGAAGCTGCCCCTACCCCCAACTACTGAAGAATTTCCGCTGATTACACTAATTGTATCTACCTTCTTCAGATAATCTTTATGTTGCGTTTAACATGTTCTGTTCCCAAGGGACATTTTGAAACACAGTAGAACAGAAGAGTTTTAAACAGATTTCTTTTGGTGTACAGTTTTTCCCTAAGTAAATGATAAATGTTTTGATAGCAAAGCTTGTATTCTAGACTTCTCTGTATTATTATCACCCAGACCCGTATAGGGAGTCAGTACCTTGTACACAGGTATTGAATGAGGTAATGCATGTATGAAAAATGAATATCCTAATTTTGAATTTATCTGTGGCCTCTTGGGACAACAGGGAACCAAAACACACAAAAAACCGAAAAAACAAACAAAAAAAAGATGGGAAGAGAGCCAGCCCCCTAGTACTGAGGGAGAAAGGGATGCCTTCTTGTCTTAGTCTCGGATATGGACATCCGAGCCTGAGCCATGTGCTTGGACGTTGATTGTGAGAAGTGATCCTGGCAAGTAGCAGTGAGTGGGGGATGGGGAAGATCAGAAAGAAGGTTAAAGCTAATACAAGGATGCATCCTTGAGTTGGTCTCCACCATGGCCACTGGGGGCCAGTCCTACGAGGACATCTAATGAGCAAGGGCTGCAGAGCTGCCTGTCTTGTGAAGAGTTTTTATCCACCGGCCTCTGACCCCATAAGGCAGGTTTCCTCTGAGGATCAAGGCCATTCCTGGATGCCATCCAGGTGGTTTTCACAATTCTGAGAAGTCACAGAAGCCCCGGAGGAGAGCAAGACAGAACAGTGTAGATGCAGTGAGGTGCTGCCAGCTTTCACTCGCCTGCGCATGGCTCCCTGTGGCTCTGGGTGGATCAAATGTGGGCTGAGAGTGTGAGGCAGGGTCCAAGGGCTGCTCCGTCCATCACTGCTCGTCCATCCCTTCTATGTCTGAGAAGAGAGGCAGGTGCATGCTCTCCCATCTCCGAATCATTCGCTCAATCATTGACAGCTTATTCACTGACTGCCTACCTGGTCCAAAGTTCTGTTAGGCACCACGTTGGTCTAAACAGCAAGTCCCTAATTCCACTTGCGAATTCACAAAGAGTTAGTCTTTTTCCTAGATGTACGCATGCCATCGAAACATTGCGTTTCCTGACATCTCTGGTCATGATTTCAGATGCTCTTAGTTTTGAAATGGGAATCCTGGTGACATTCTCCTCAATAGGAGTCTTTTGATTTGTAATTCATCTTGGATCTCGTTTCCACAGTAACAGGTGGTGAATTATCAGAGATTCCATCTGCTTGGACCACCAAAGGGAACCCTTGTGCCAGGAGCGCAGGGTATCCAGCCACACCTCTGCGGAAAGTAACGAATATATTGGTAGAAAAACATATTTTGGTAGAAAAAGAAATATTTTTCTTCCGTTGCAGTTGTGCCAGGCCATCCTAATAGGAGACTCTGTGGTCATTAGCTGGCCATTAGCCAGCATGGTCCGTGCACCCTCCAGTTCGCAGTTTGGGCTCACCGAAGGGCCAGAGACAGGATCTATTTGTAAAGGCTGCACGTCTGGGTTGCAGCCAATTCCAGTGGGCAGGTGGTCCTCGCCGTTTGCCCATTTGCTGGACCTTGCATGTGAGGCTCAGAACTGGCTACCTTTGCTTGCTCCTGCCTGTCAGTGACTTGATAAAGGCTAGTACAGGTAGGCAGTCAGGACACCAGACCTCATCAGGCAAAACTTGTCACCCTGAGAGCCACTGGTTGATGAGTCTCCAACCTGACAGGGCATCAGAAAACACAGGCCACCTGCCCAAAGACAGAGAGCATGTCTGGCTTCTTTCTCAAGGGGCCCCATGTTGCTCTGAGCTGCAGCCCGAAGCTCCTGGCTCCCTCTTGTGTATTGTAGGGGCTAGGGGTGGGGGACACCAGCAAAGAAAAATTTCATGTCCAATCTGTAAATGTGTTTATCCCAAGCATCCTGCTAAGCTGGAAACAAGGGTGTACAGTACTTAAAGATAGATAGATTGATTGATCCATCTCACCAAAAATGTACCAATCTGCTGCCCTCCTCTTTGGGTTGAATGTCCCCCAATACTTCCCTTCCCCATCTGCTTCGCTTTCCCTGCCTCAGTTTTTCCCCTGCCCACATGTGGCCAAGGTCAGGCGCTGTTGAGCAACTCACCCCCCACCATCTGGTGAATGGCGGGGTCTAGAATACAGATGTGACCTTGCAAGAGCCCCAGGACTCTTGGGGCTCGTCCTGACTGTACTGCCAGCTGTCCTGGGATCCTGAGCCCCTCACACTCTCTCTGCCTCAGCGGGCTCCATTCCTTTGTGCCTCTAGTTCCAGAACTGGCTCCTGCTTTTGGTGTTTGCGTCGAGCCTGCCCTTCCCAGCTCTGCCTCTCGAGGCTAGGCCATACCGTCCTGCTCACTGACTCATCTCATGGCTGAGATGGTCCTTTAGGATGACACCCATGTGGTTAGCTAAAGACCCCCTCCTCGCCCCGGTGGTCCTGCTGCTGTGCTGAGACCACCCACTGATGGCCCAGGCTCACTCTGCTCAGGCTGCTACAGCTTAAACAATAGACATTTATTTCTCATGGTTCTGGAGCCTGGAGGTCTGAGATCAAGGTGCCAGCATGGTTGGGTACTGGTGAGAGTTCTCTTCCTGGTTTGCAGAGAGCCATCTCCTTGCTGGGTCATCATGGGGTCTCTTTCTCTCCTTATAAGGACACTAAGCCCCGCATGAGGTCCATGGACCTCATCTAAACCTAATCATTAGGGCGCCTGGGGAGCTTAGTCCATTAAACGACTGCCTTTGGCTCGGGTCATGATCCTAGGGTCCTCAGATCAAGCCCCACATCAGGCTCTCTGCTCAGCAGGAAGTCTGCTTCTCTCTCTCCCTCTGCCCCTCCTCCAGCTTGTGCTCTCTCTCTCTCGCTCACTCTCTGTCTCTCAAATAAATAAACAAATAACTTTAAAAATAAATAAATAAGTAAATAAACCTAAGTACATCCCAAAGCCCCCACCCCCAAATGCCCTCCCACTGAGGATTAGGTCTTAACGGCATTCATCTCCTGCGGCTCCCTGGCAAAGTACCACACTTTCTCAAAGCCCAGGAAGCGAGAAGTGTGAAAGCAAAGCGCCAGCAGGGGTGGGTTCTTCTGCAGGCCCAGAGGAAAAATTTCCTGCATCTCTCCGAGCTCCCGGTGGCTGCCAGCTGTCCTTGGTGTTCTTACTCTTGTGCCTGCATCTCCCCAGTCTCTGCCTCCATCTTCCCATGGCCGCCTTCTCCACGTTGTGTCTCTGTGTGTCCTTTTCTTTTCTAAGGATGCCAGTCTCTGGGTTTAGAGCCCATCCTCATCCAATAAGACTTTACCTTTACTCATGACATTTTCAGATAAGGTTCAAATAAAGTCACATTCCGAGGCTCCAGGTAAACACAAATTTGAGAGGATACTATTCAACCCCCTACAGTTCTCTAATTTTGTTATACTGAAAAAAGGGGTTATTTTGTTGTAACTCCTGCCTGTGTCTTCCCCATTCAATTCCTTGAACAAGTGCCTGGGGTCTATGAACAGATACAGTGCCTGCCCCCCTGGGGCTCTCAGGATAACAGGAGAGGCTGATGGGTATGATTAGCTCCTGCATTGCATTTTATGGTGATTATTAGTATAATAGAGATAAAAGCAACAATTATATCCAGCTGAGAGTAGAGAAGGCTCTGGGAGGGCTTCTCAGAAGTGTGAACTAAATGATGGTTAAGACAAATAGCTATGGAAAGACAAGGCATTCTAAGAAGAGGGAGCAGTTTGGCCATAATTCTTGAGGTGATCCTTTCAGGATCTCTTATAGGACCTCACAGTTTCCCCACAGAAGTAAACAGCTCACCTGGTGT
This sequence comes from Mustela lutreola, assembly GCF_030435805.1. NCBI lineage: Eukaryota > Metazoa > Chordata > Mammalia > Carnivora > Mustelidae > Mustela > Mustela lutreola. The sequence goes on along the minus strand of NC_081290.1, from coordinate 151,099,037 downwards.
CTGGGATGGGGCTGCCAAGAAGGTCCCCCATCTCTCTGTAAGTGATTGGTCCCTGGCAGATGGCCCATTAAACATAAGCCATGTAGAGCCTCTTGAAAGGCTGAGCATTGTTTCCTGGCCTGTCTCTCTTTGCCAGCCACAAATGTGAGGACATTTATTTGACCAAACCACATGACTGTCTCCAGTGTTGGCACAAACCTTCATGGAGTACTTTAAACTGAGAGCTTAGATATAGAGAAGACTGGGTGCCTCCCTTGCACCAAGGGAGCTCATTGTCTGAGGTGGCATTACAGAATGTCTGTTAATGCTCATCGGTAGCACAGGGCCTCCTCCTCTCCCCTCAGGACACCAGTCCCACCCCAAGACTTGTCCTGTCATCACGGTTGACCTCATTGATTTGTGCAACATCAATATATATGTATGGCTGGGGATTCCAAAATCTGCACTTTCAGCTGCAAACTCTCTCCTGGTTGGGGCCCACTTCCAACAGCCTTCTGGACACCTCTACTTGGAAGTACCTTAGAAACCTTACACAGTATGAACCAAACCTGCTCCCCTCAATAGTCACCTTGCAGATCTGTCCTGTTCTGATCACTTCTCACTGCACAGCTGCTTGGAAGAGTAGATTGGACATGCTAGTCCTAAATATTATTCTCTGTGAGCCCCAAGAATGTGGCAGAAACCCATTCTCCATGCCTGTGTAGTTCCTGGTAACTGGATATTAAAGACACCCTATGGACTGAATTACCCTATGCCTCAGATTCGTATGTAAAAGCCCTAACCCCCAATGTGATTGCATTTGGAGTAGGGTCTTAAAGGAGGTCCTTAAGGTTAAATAAGGTCATAAGGGTGGGACCCTGAAGAGATAGTAAGGATGCACATACAGAGAAAAGGATGTAACTAGAAGACACATGTCTGTAAGCCAAGGAGAGAGGTCTCAGGAGAGCCCAACCCTTCTGGAACCTTGATCTTAGACTTCCAGCCTCCAGAACTGGAACATAAATGTCTGTGGTTTAAGCCACCCAGGCTCTAGTATTCTGTTAATGGTAGCCCGAGCCAACTAAGATAGACCTGCCTGGGATTTAACTATTCAGGGCTGCTATACAGGCCCCAGAAGATGAATGGTTGTTAGTTTTCTCCAGGACCCACTACATAATTCACAGGGCCCAGGGCACCAATGAAAATGCAGGGTTCCCTGTTCCAGAAACAGGAAAAAAAAAAAAAAAAAAGCTGTTTCTTTTCTTCTATTGTTTCACCACCTGTCACACTGGTTTTTATTTGCTGTTTACAATGACAATAACAGGCACAAGGATTCTCAGGCATGAGTACAGATCCTCATAGGAACTGACTGCACCCTGACATCCCCATGGAGGCAGAAGAGAGGGTTGCAGGGGCCCCCGGGGTGGGAATGGGAGGCCAAGGCCTCATCCCAGGCTGGCGGGAAGTGGGACTGCCCATGAGCTGAGGGGCCAAGGCCCCGTCAGACTTCACTTACAAAAGCTCCAAGAAAAAAATTCTCAAAATTTCAAGATGGAGACCGCAGGGCATGACGCCACCAGCACAGTGCCTTTCCGGCCTGGAGCCCTGTGGGCCCGCTGGGGGAATGCCCTGAGGCTGGCCTGGCTTCTCTCCTGCGTCACGAGGTCAGGGGAACCCTAATAAAACTGTGCATCACTCTAAGTGCTAAAGCTCTACTGAGATCCTCATCGTTCGGCAATTCTGGAGGAATATTATGCTCCACTTTCAATTTCATTTTCTGTCAAAGTCACATGTGTCCCGAGCTCAGCACATTCAAGTCAGCTCTGCTGACCACCTGAAAGAAGGCCCCTTCTCTTTCCCTTGGTGTTTATATCCACATGCTTACTTTGCTGTTTCATTTCAGCCCCATCCTTTCCCGCATGTGTGCTTTATACGATCTCTGAATTCTGATACCCACCTACCTGCCTGCCTGTCTTCAGTGTCACCGGCCTAAATGAACACAAGGCAGGACCACTGCATGGCACAATGGAAGAAGAGTGGGCTCTTCTGCGGCAGGGTGGCCAGGAACTAGTTACTTACTGCCTCTGGTGTTGGGGTTTTCTTCTATAAAATGGTGATACCCCCTGCCCACAGGCTTGGGAGGACCACAGGAGAACTGCATGGCCTCCAGCCTTGTTCTAACATCTGCCCCCCCCCCAACCTCCCCCACATCCCCCTACATGGGCCACCTCCCCTCAGACTGCTCAGATGCCACTTCACTTGGTACCCTCCTGAGCCACTAACTAGCCCTCCCACCTTGCAGGCTGGAGTAGGGCCTCCACTCGGGTGGCCTGCCAGAGCCCTCCAGCCACGCTCCCCTGGAAAATAAGGGACAGATGCCCTGTGCTGTTTTGTGCAAGGAAGGAAAAGTGAGAAAGCCCCCAGGACCTTCAGAGACCGAGCAGGCTGAGCCTGCTTTCGTGCTCTGCTACCTTCCTGCGCTTCTTCACCTGAAAATGGGCACAGTAATTCCTACTCTGTGAGGCTTTTGGGAAGAGAGAATCTCCTTAAAGAGATAAGAACTGAATTTGGCAGGAAGCAGGTGCTTAATAAATGGCATCTGCTGCCCTTTCCCATATAGCTTTTGGAGTTCAGCATGTGCTGGACTATCCCAGCAGCAAGTGGAGAGGGACAGTGGGCTGGATTAAGGGACCCATGACCCCGAGTCTTCCGTATTTTACACCCCCGGCAATCTAATGACTTCTCTGAGCCTCTTTTTTTTTTTTTTTTTTCATTTTTACATGAAATTATGAATACTTGCCCTGCTTACCTCCCAAGGTGAGTTATGTTGAAAATTAAGTGAGGTGATGGATGTGAACTTTCATACAAAGAGAAAATGGCCCAAGGTTTAGGCCACTAAACATCAAACAGAATGCTTGGCTTTCTTCCTCCCGGCCCACACCAGGTCCTCTGCCTTGCCGGCATGACAGGTATGCCAGAGGCATTTGGGGAAGACAGCCCTGAGGTCAGTCACATCTGGAGCACCTTCACTTGACCAGCATGTGATTTTTGTTTTCATGACTATAAAGGACAACTATGGAACGGAGGGCTGACTCGGGGCCGGGGTATAGGTGGGAAGGCAAGGCTCGATGGCTGTGCAGGTAAGAAGGCTGCGGGAAATGTGTGTGAGCAAGCCTCCTAGCCTCAGGTGCAGCCTAAGGCAGGCCCCAAGGCATTCATCATATATTAGTACACGATTACATGCAGGAGTACACGAATTAGGATTCAGCCCTCAGTGCTGCATCAGAATCCAAATCTGAATGTCTGCATGATTCCTGCCGAGCAGCCTGACTCCCGCCTGGGTTTACAATGGGGAACTCACTACCTTCCAAGCTTAGTTCACATTTGCCTGTCTCTGTTAAAAAAAAATGGTTCTGTGCCTTCCCTCCTTTACGGTACTGCAGAGGGGTCAGGAGCCAGGAACTCTGGAACCACACTGCCGGGGACCCAAGGTCGGTCTCCTCCCTTTCCTGGTTGTGTGATCTCCTGAGCTGCTTAACCTCAAGTGCCTCGGGTTCCTCGTTCAGAATATGAGGGTCCTAGTCATACTTATCTCATAGGGTTGTTAGGTGATCAAGTGTACTCATGTGAAAAGCACATCGTAAGTCCTCGGGAAATGCCAGTTATGGCTGTCTCTATGATTTCTTGTCCCCCTTGTGAAAGTATTAACGTCGAGGAATAATGAAAGCACGTTAAAAGGAAATATGCCGGGCAGAGAGATAAATGAACTGTTTGCATAAACATGAATTAGGAGAGTCACACTCAAGGAAGAATTGTTCCCTGTTGAGGACAGCAAACATCTGGAAGGAATTAAAGGGGGGAAGAGGGTGGGTGGTGGGGGTGTGGGGCGAGAACACGCTGTGACCGTTGGAAGGAGATAATTCATTCTGGGGTGGGTAAGTGAGCCCCCCAAAAAAGGGAGGCTGCTCTAGGCTTATGCAGCATGATTTGATGCCCAGAGACTATTTACCCCTCCAAGTAATTTCTGTTCTGATTAGCCTGGGTACCTAAAATATCAAAACCATTCCTTTGAGCTGATGCATTACCTTGAAAAGGCCACTTCTCTTCTCAAATGCAAATATATTAACATAAAAAATAACAAGGTACTGTTTGACATCTGTGCAATTAACAATACGAGGATGGGGGTACTCGGCTGCAGTGATTTTCTATCTGCTTGTTTCAACAGGCACCCCAGAACATCTATGACGGACACATGAATAGATGTAACTTTGGGGGGAAGTGATTTGGCTGGAGTTCTTTAGAATCACAAAAATGTTTATACCCTTTGATCTACTAATTTAACTTCTGGGAATTTATCATCAGGAACATTTTCAAAACAAGGAGAGACATTTCTCCATTTATTGTCCATGACTGGAAAAAATATTCGATGGTAAGAGAATGGGTAAATTTCAACACATCCCCTTGATGGACTCTATGGGGGCAGCCACCCAAATTATAATTACAAAAGAGAGAGAATGACGGGAACATGTTTGTGAAATAATCATACTAGGAAAAAAAGAAAAACAACTCCGAAATCAAATTGTGAAGAATGGGGATGCCTATGGGTGGAGCCAGAAAAAGAACACCAATGTGCTTTGTTGGAGGCTGTGGGATTGTGGAGGAATTATCTTCTTTCTTTTATTTGGGTGTATGTTAACACCGGTTGTGCAATGAACAATAAAAAAAGACCCAAATGGGGGCGCCTGGGTGGCTCAGTGGGTTAAAGCCTCTGCTTTTGGCTCAGGTCATGATCCCAGGGTCCTGGGATCGAGCCCCGCATCGGGCTCTCTGCTCGGTGGGGAGCCTGCTTCCTCCTCTCTCTCTGCCTGCCTCTCTGCCTACTTGTGATCTCTCTCTGTCGAATAAATAAATAAAATCTTAAAACAAAAAAAAAAAGACCCAAATGAACTCTCAGGGCAGGGGTAGCCCACTGTCAATCACTACCACATGGACAACTGTCAGCCCAGTTTCCTGGACAGAGAGAGGGGGGGCCCAGAGCTGGCAGGTTCGGGGGAAGGGGCTGCTGTCAGGCATGGGCACCACCTGCGGACGGAAGGAGGGAGCAGGGAGCCAACAGAGAGGGGGACTAAAGGAGATTGTCTACTTCATGGTGTAGGCAGGCCTGGAACTTAAAGCAAGTAGGTTGCCCTGTTCCCCTTAGTCACTCACAAATCCCATGTTTCGAACCAGAATTTGCAAAGCCCAGAGTGTTCTTTATTGCAGCTGATAAGCTGTAGTGTCTCTTTGAACTCCAGGGGCATCACAGGCAGGGACTGTAACTAAATTATCGGCCTTTCTGTTTTCCAGCCACCCTGTCTCTAACACTTGCCAACCAATCTGGGTCAAATACTGGACAAACACACTGGTTTTAAAATCAATCCTGGCCTGTGAAGATTTCTTCGGCAGACAGTTCCTGTGGTTACTTAGGTGGTGACTGGGTCATGGGTTCATTTCCCCAGACCCTCTGCTTTTATCGACAATGCTTCAGTTCTACGCTTCCAGAACATGGAGCAGTGGTGGGAACCGTTGGACCAGGAGGCAGAAAGCATGCCATTAGGCAGTTCACTTACATTGTCTTGGCCTCTGTGTTTTCACTGGAAATCGGGGGAAATTTTCACCGAAGACTGCATAGACCCCAATCCAATGGCCAAGGTCTGAAAAGCGCAGACAGATGAAGCTCAACAGGGCCCAGTTTTGGCCACATGACATGTGTCATGCCCAGAATGAAGGAGATGATCCTTCTGCCATACTTTGCCCAGTGTGTCCACATCTTGGAAAACCACAGTTAGATCAGGCACTGCCTCTAAGGGGATATGGACACGCTGAAGTGCGGGCAGAGGAGGGCGGCCAGGATGTATGGAGGTTCAGAACCTAGTCAGGAGAGAACAGATGAAGGAAATGCAGATTTTCAACCAAAATTTTTGAAATTCTGAAGACCTGTCTTATGGAAAAATATTTCACTATGTCTATGTGACCCCCCAAAGGGCAGGGTTAGTGGATAGAAACTACAGGAAGGCAGATTTCCAGTCTGAAGAGAATGCAGAACATTCTAACAGTTAGAAGCGATTGAAGACAGGCGGTATAAGCAGATTGTAAAGATTGGGGATGCATGTGGATGGAGCAAGAAAAGTAGGTGCCAAGTGAGTGACCACTTGGCATGTGGTTTTCTTGGAGATTAAAGTTCCAGGGAAGGGAGAAGCTGAGATGAGGACTTCGAGGCCCCACCTAGCACTTTGGGCTTCTGGATCTAATCTGAAATGACTTAGCTTCTCCAGAAACATGGGGGCAGCCGGTCCTCCTGTAGCTCAAGCACCCGCACAACTATCTACTCCCTTTCCTGCCTGAGGTTCTGGAAGAGAGCTATCCTATCTCGATTTCTCAGTGTTTGAACAGGCTGTGGACGCAGTTCCCTGCTGTGCCAGTTCCAAAATTTCCAAGGCAGAATTCCCTCTGGGCCTCATCTGCCCCCCACCTCCCACCCTGTCCCACTTCTACTAATAGTTTCCATTTCTCTAGTGGTGGTGGGTATAGGTCCAGCCAGTGCACAGCAAACAAACCACAGGCTTCCCGAGGCTCCTAGCACCAGGGTTTCTGGTATACCTGAGTCAGCGCGGTCCTGCAAGCTTCTACGAGGAGACACCAGGTTTCAATTAGTAAGAGGCACATCTCTCCCCTCAGTATTGTAAAATAGCTGCTTATCACCAAGAAGAGGAAACCTCTGGAGAGGAAAGGGTGAAAAGTCACTGAGATGGGTTCTTTGCTTCAGCGGGGAAATAGATGATGTAGAAAAAGGATTGGAGGGGGCAGAGAAGAGAGGGGATGAATAAAAAAGCATCTTTACCTGTACAGAGGGGCCCTCGCCCCGGCAAGGGGGGGCGTGAGGGGGTGAGGGGGTGGGATCCTGAACCCAGGATACCGGGAAGTACAGTGTTGCCCAGAACCGGGCTGAGTCCGCTGCTGGCATGGCTCCTTCAATCTGGAAGTCTTCTGGAGCCGACTTTGTAGGGAAGCACCCTGGTTCTGAAGCAAGCAAGCCCTGCGGGGTAGAATCCTGGCTCCATGACTTACTTGCTGTGTGCTACCTTGGGTGACTTTAACAGCTCTTGCCCTGAAGGGGGATAAGAATAGCATCTGCCTCCTAACATTGAGAGGCTAACACTCAGTATCTTAGGACTAGACACCTGAAACTGCTGATATCCAGTCGTGTTCTGCATATAGAAATGACAATAGCACAGGGACTGACCTCAGGCATAACGACGGGGAGCTGAGTACAACTAGTGCGCCCCCTAGAGTGATCTCGGCTCTTTTGGAAACGCCAAAGCCCAGGTCACACCCCAGACCAATTCAATCACCGAATTTGTGAGCGGGACACCTCACCAGGTGAGTCTAATGGGCAGACAAGTTTGGGGACTACTGGCTTAGCACAGTGTCTGGGGTCGGTTAAGAGTCCCCCTCTGCTTTCCCTTCATCTGTCATTTCTTGATTACCTACTGCATGCCCGGCCAGCCTCTTGGGACCCGGGACCCTCCCCAGCAGAGCTGACCTCTCCCCTTCCCCTCTGCAGTGTCCAGGCCCCGGAGCTCCCCGGACGACCTGAAGGCGCTGACTCGGAACGTGAACCGGCTGAATGAGAGCTTCCGGGACTTGCAGCTGCGGCTGCTGCAGGCGCCGCTGCAGGCGGACCTGACGGAGCAGGTGTGGAAAGCCCAGGACGCGCTGCAGAACCAGTCGGACTCGCTGCTGGCGCTGGTGGGCGCGGTGCAGCGGCTGGAGGGCGCGCTCTGGGGGCTGCAGGCGCAGGCGGCCCAGACGGAGCAGGCGGTGGCCGTGCTTCGGGACCGCACAGGCCAGCAGAGCGACGCGGCGCAGCTGGAGCTGTACCAGCTGCAGGTGGAGAGCAACCGCAGCCAGCTGCTGCTGCGGCGCCACGCTGGCCTGCTCGACGGGCTGGCGCGCAGGGTGGGCGTCCTGGGCGAGGAGCTGGCCGACGTGGGCGGCGCGCTGCGAGGCCTCAACCACAGCCTGACCTATGACGTGGCCCTGCACGCCACACGGCTGCAGGACCTGCATGTGCTGGTGAGCAACGCCAGCGAGGACACCCGCCGCCTGCGGCTGGTGCACAGGGGCATGGAGCTGCAGCTTAAGCAGGAGCTGGCCCTGCTCAACACCGTCACCGAGGACCTGCGCCTCAAGGACTGGGAGCACTCCATCGCGCTGAGGAACATCTCCCTCGCCAAAGGTACCGCCTGGCAAACTCGAGCCTGCAGTGTCCGTGCCTGGGCCCTGCCTATTGGTACCTTCTTCCTGCCTGCCCCTCCCCAAGGGCCCTGGAGTACCCCCTCAACACCTCCCGGATCCACTTGCCATCAGGAGTGGATGCTCCATCTAGTAAATCCTGCCCTACAGGACCCTGGAAATTTTCTATCCAAATGACCAGTGCCCCTTTCCCAGCCTGTGTGGGTCTCTCCCCTGGCCAACCCTAACCTCCCTTCCACCTCCAGGAGAATACCCTCAGTGTCCACCCACCACCCCCCTCCACCCATAATGGCCAAGGGTGGCTAATGGGGGACCAGGTCGTCAAGAGCTTGGCTGTGCTATGGGGAGCCTCCAAATGTTTCTGGCTGCAGAAAAGCAGGGGTCAGGCTGCAGGTGCAGGTGGGGAGCAGGGAGGTGCTCCTTCAGGGTCATGGTGTTCCAATGCATAAAGCACCCAGGAATTGGAGAATTCCCAAATTTGAACTTGGCCTTCCTGGACAAGTTATGAAGTATGTTCATCGAGACAGAAGAAAATATTTTATTTAACAATTTGTTAGCTTCATTTATAACTCTTAAATATGATGGCGGAAATGTGCAGGCCTCCACTGGTATTCTTGCTTCAGGCCTACAGACTCGAGAACCAGCTTCCCTCTTTTCCAGGCCTATCTGGTCCCCTACCCTCCTCTCCCCCGTACCTTCCTGCTGCTATCTGCCCTGAGCATCAGAGGCACCTTTCGTGAGATGCACGTTTCCCACTTCGTGCCCCTGATCAGAACTCCACCATGACCCCCCCCAGGTTCTGCCAGATTCAGTAAATATTCCTTAACTTGATAGTAGGCAATAATGATATCACAGCAAACACCAACTGTGACAGGTACGGCGCCTTGTATGAACCATGCCTTGTATGATGCCTTTTCGTTTTACATTCTCATTGAAGTATAGTTGACACACAGTGTTACATTAATTTCAGGTGTACAGCATGGTGATTAGATAATTCTGGATGCCTTATGCTATGTTCACCACGAGTGTAGCTACCGCCATATAATGTCTTTTATTTATTTATTTATTTATTTTTAAATATTTTATTTATTTATTTGATAGAAAGAGATCACAAGTAGGCAGAGAGAGAGAGGGAAGAAGCAGGGTCCCCGCTGAGCAGAGAGCCCGATGCGGAGCTTGATCCCAGAACCCTGAGATCATGACCTGAGCCGAAGGCAGAGGCTTTAACCCACTAAGCCACCCAGGCGCCCCCATATAATTTCTTTTAAAAACCACGGTCAGTGTACTAATTTGTGAAGCTGCTCATAGCCTCATGCCAGGAGGTGACGGAGCCAGGATGTGGACCCAGGCTTTTCTGATCCCAGAGCTGGTGTGCTCTCTATCGCACACCTGACCCCAGCCTGACTTCCCTGCCTTCTCCTCTGATCTACCAAAGTTTGCAAAAGGAACAGTGTGTAGGAGCAGGTTGAGCAATGCCCATGAGTAAAGTGACCTTGGTGTCCAGGGAGTAGTAGGAGCTAGGGCAGGTCCACCTCATTTGGGCCAGGCTGGAATACGGACCTGGCCTTGCCAGAGTCTTCCCGTTTTTCGTAAGAAACCAGAAATATGGAATGTTCTAGAAATTGTTCACTTGTCTAATTCTGTGGGTCGTATGGTCCATAAACAGCCAATTTCCACCTCCCTCCCCCATGGGAAGCCTCTGGTCCAGTGGGACACATTTTGTCACCGCTCTAGAGACACAGCCTGTCCTTCCCACAGCCTTAACTTCACTCCAGCTCTTCCTCCTACTGCAGCGCCTTCTTCCTCTTCCTCTTCCTCATCCTCATCCAGATCCCACTGATCCTTCAGATCTCACTCAAACCCACCTCCCGCAACCCTGCCGGCCCCTCTAGCTCACTGAAGCCTCCCTCCTCTGAGCTTCTCCGTGTATTAGAGTGGAAAGTAGGAATGATGGGGTCTCCCATTCGCGTAGTTCTTTCCAGCCTACAGAGAGCTTTAGGGTACATTATTTTGTTTTAAGGTGGGTCCCCACGACCGAATATGAGGTTGGTTGAAGGCGGGCTTTGTTATTGAGGGCAGGGTAGGATTCCTGCAAAAAAACAACTGAGGCTCCTGGAGGAAATGCCTGATTTACACAAGGCCACACAGCTGGTAATGATCTGACCCAGGACTTTTTGTTTTCAAACAGTTTTAATGAGGTATAATTTACATGCTGCGGGGTTCACCCATTGAAGTGTATAATTCAATGATCAGGCCAGGATGTTGAACCCACTGGCCAGTGCTTACCACACTACACTCTACCCTGACCCACCCCCCGGGTTCCCCCTGCTTCCCCCAGTGCCCGACAGCACAGTAATTGGGACCCCGTAAATGTTGGTGAAGAAACTGTTAGATCTTGAACCTGGACAGTGAGAGCACTGGTTTTCTTGTCTTGGGATGCTCAGGAATCAAAGGAGGACAGGAGATAGAATTTGTTCTTCTAGATCCCCACCACTGGGATTTTAGTTTTTCCCACCTTCTCTCTTCCTCTGCCTCCTCGCCCACAGCAGTCTGTCAGGTAGTTACTAATAATAGCGATGGTACCAAATTATGAACCACTCTGAGCCAGACGTTAATTCTTTAAATTGCTGTTAAAAACTACAGATCCTCACATCCTGTAGAACGGTATTCCTGTTCCCATTTTATAGATGAGAAACTTGGATAACTTTCCCACGGTTTCTTACCCAATTGGCAAGTGGCAAAGTCAAGGTCTGAATGTGAGCCTTTCTGGTTTGGAATCCATGTTCTTGTCACTGACCATCCTGCTTCCTGTGGTAGGAAGTTGCCAGCTCTGAGCAGTAAAGGGAGAAGAGAGCATGGTCCCTTGGACTCCATTTGGGGGTCCTTAGGGGTAGTCCCCTCCCCGCCCCTTCCTTCCTCTTGCAGTCAGCAGACATCACCATGCCTCCTGAGGGTGCCTCCTCCTGGGCCTCTCTGAGCATCTCACAGCTTGTCTGCTTCTATAATTTGCAAGAGCCCTCTCCTTGGCTTGGACTGAAGCAGCCCTGGGCATCCATTCACGAAGGTTCTTCCAGTGGGATCGTCCAAGTGGTCTTTCTTTGTTTCTTAAACTAAGATTCGCACTCCATTCCCTGGAACTGGAAGTTTCACCTCAGTCCTGCCCACGCCTGCCTTCCAGTCCTCGAGCTTTGCCTTCTCGGTGGACTGCGGGACTTTGGGGATGAATGCCCCCTAGTGCCTCTGGCTCCCAGGATCACCACTACATCGGCACCTCCCTTTCCCACCTCCTCCCTCTCTCATGGTTGTCGGGGGCCCAACTGGTATGATTTCCAGGGATTCTTTTTGACATACCTTATGTAATTACCATTCAGCTTTTATGAGACAGAATTCTACCCTGGCTTTTGGATAAGGGATGTGTTACCCGCTAAACTTCTAGGCATTTCCATACTGCTCTCTGGAATGGCCTTTCTGCCCTGACTTTGTTCAGTTCCTCTCTTAGTCATTAAATACACACACACACACACACACACACACACACACTCACATTCACACACACAAACACACACTCATACTCTTCCACTTTCTGCCCTTGACTGCAGAATCCACAAATACTCAACTATGTGTATTTTTTAAACATGGCCTTATTTATATTATTCTGGGATTTGACCTCAAATGGCTTCATTCTCTCACTTTGTTATACAGTTTTCTATGAATTTTGTCTCTGGCTTGTCTTTTGTGGACCCTCACAGCAGTGCTTTCTGTTTTCTGCTTTGGATTTTCAGTATTAATTATGTCTGTTGAAATCTGTCTGTGGTTGGAAAGAAGCAGAGAACTCAGATGATCAGAGTTTAAAGACATCCAGGGTAGGGGGTAGATAACCAGAGAGGGGAGGCCTCCCAGAGTGGGGAGATAACCAGAGAGGGGGGGGGCATAGCAGGAGGGAGGAAATATCCAGAGTAGGGGACATAGCAAGAGGGGGGAGATGACCAGGAAAGGGAGACATCCAGGAGAGGGGAGATAACCATAGTGGGGAGGCTTCCAGGAGGGGGGAAATAACCAGAGAAGGGAGGCATCCAGGAGGAGGAAAGTGTGAGCCAGGCAGGAAGGCTGGACTTCCCACCATATTCAGATGGCCTGTTTGCTAGATGGACGGTTACAGAATCACAGAGCCTTACAGTAGTAACAGGCTCTGCAATCAGCTAGTCCATTCCTCTTGTTTTACAGCTGAGGACTTGAGGCCCAGAGAGGGGGACATGACTTGTCCAAGTCAAATCCCAAGCTGGTGGTCCAGCTGGGACTCGAAAATCCATCTCTCAGTTCATTAAAACAAGCTGTTGGCAGGGCAGATTTATGGGTGAGCTGCTTTTTCAAGAAAGCACACCGTGCAGTGGAGAGCACAGCAGTGTTTGTAAAGGGCTGACGTGATAGAGGGAGGCCTTGGGTCCTGGGCTCCAACTCTAGCCTCTAGCGTGCAGGGACGTGTTGGAGGGATCAAAGATCTCTGTGAACCGGGCCGTTTGTAAAGAGCGTTTCTGCCCCACCAAGGCCTGGGAAGCATGGGCTGGGCAGCAGCTCCCTGGGCTGGATGGGAGGACTCTGTCTTGTTGCCTTCTGCATCAGCCTCTCTGCTGGAAAGGGAGTGGAGAGCCTGGCCTGAAAGCAAACAGTGGCCTCAGCTTCAGGCTGTGAGGTCCGAGGAGAGCTGGCCCCGCAGCATGGGCTGAAGTGGGGGGCAGCCCCTGTGGGTCTGGGCCGAGTGGCCCCCAGGCTGGGCAACGCTGCTGTCGGGCACTGCCCCCACACAGTGAAGGAAAGGGGAGAGCGTGCAAAACCCTAGAGGCGAAGCTGACAGCCCAGGGCCCAGTGACGTCAAGTGGGGAAGGAGAGTAATTAACTGAGGGACTCCACCTTGGTCAGCCGCGCTGGGATTAGCGTGTGTGGTGCAGTGGGCAGTGTCTGTATTATGATCTTGGTCTCGGTTCTGCTGGCTTCAGGCCCACTTCATCAGCTGTCCCTGTCCTGTTTCCAGCCCCGGCATGTCCCCCACCCCATCGCTCATGCCAGGATCCGGGAAGGGAGAATGGATTGCTTCTCCCTCCCTGTTGGCTGGGCCCCAGAAGAAGCCAGTGCTCAGTCACATACGCTTCGTTCTGTTCAGGAGAAGTTTCCAGCTGGTGTAGCCCAGGGGCAGCCCTTTCAGGGGACAGAGCTGTACTGGGGGCAGTGAGGGAGAAGTTTCCAGCTGGTGTAGCCCAGGGGCAGCCCTCTCAGGGGACAGAGCTGTACTGGGGGCAGTGAGGGAAGATGGGGGCGGACAGGACTGGGCTGGTGGGTGGGCTCTGGGAGGGCGCTCTGGGCACAGGGCCGGAGGGTTCTCTCCATCCTCCTCCACCTCCTGCACCTCCTCCTCCTCCTTCCCCTCCTCCTCCTCCTCTTCCTCCTTCCCATCCCCCATGTAGGAGGTGGACCAACCAAGAAGTAGGCCCCGCTCCTCCCTGTCCCAGACAACCTCCATGCTCTGGCCTACTCGAGTGATAGAAGAGATGAGCAAGTCAGAGTGTCAAGAGTCAAGAGCTTAAAAAGCTCTGCTGGGTACCATTAGGACCGCGGATACCGTAACAGCTTCTATGACTGCCCAGAACTCCTTAGTGGACTCTCTGTGGTGAGTGAGGCAGAGGGCCTGAACTCCTTGGAGACCACGGAGCAGGATGAGGGGTGGGTCCCCGGGAGTGGGCCCAGGGTGGCCTGCCCAGGTTCAGGGGTGTTCCCTTGAGAAGTTTGTCTACAGTCATGTCTGAGGGGCCTTCCAGCTCTCAGATTTGGGGGCTCTGCCCAGGGGCCCTAAAAGATCAGAATGGGTATGCATTGGAGGTGAGCGTCAGGCCCAAGGGGGATGGGGCTTTTGGAATAGAAAAGATTTGGTGGATGTCTGGGGACACGTGAGAATGTTTTTGTGGAGGTGAAAGGAAGCTTGTGTCCAGAAGCATCAGACTGAGTGTGCAGAAGGGGTCGGGTGGGGAATATGCAGGGGTCTCCGATAGAGGGGCTATGACCCCTTGGACTATGAGGGAGCCCAGAGGCGGTGAGTTCACTAGCTTCTGACTTGATTCATGGGTTTTAGTGAGACCGCAGGCAGGGAGGTCTTTAAAAAGGCTGGGAGCAAGACCTGGAGGAGTGTGGTAGCCGAGAGGAAGGAGGTGGGGGCATGACATGGGAATGACCCCGATGGTGAGCCTTGGTGAGCAAGGGGGTGTGGGGAGCAGAGAAAAGGGAGGAGTCAAAACAGGTTCAAGCTTTTTGGCCTGGAAAGAAAAAAAAAAAAAAAAGAGATTTTTGGCCTGGATTCCCAGGAAAATTATAAGAAGTCAGACCCCAGGTGTGTGTTACCCACAGGCCGGAGTGATTCAAGAAGACCTTGGTTGTTGGAGCCCCCGGCAGCCGGGCCTCATGAAGCTCACACGGGCCATGGTTTAGGTCCTTCAGAGTCTGTGGGGCTGGTTCCATCTAAGGGTATGACTTAGAAATCAGCAGCCACCTCTGCTGTTCACCCCATTCCCTCCCAGTTCATCTCCTGTACCGGCCCTCAGGAACCACTCATCCGTGTCTTAAAAACTATACCCACGTCATGTAGGATGTTTCCAGACCCGCATCTCCTTGAAAGAGCCAGCTAAGCTTGGCAAGGCGATTTCAGGGGCAGCCCAAGATGACCGTACATGGTAGTCTTGGGATAGTTCTGATGAAGCGTTAGGAAAGGGGGTAGGGGTACAGATGGTTAGCATGGCCTTGCCACTCAAAAGTTACCGAACCCCTTTATATCCAGCATGTCATGTAATCCACTGACTCCTTAAATGTCTGGGAAGGAGTTTTAACTTAGATTTTATAGAACCAGGACCTGAACCCAAGACACTTCATATTCATACTCAACACCTACCTTCCGAAGGATCTCCACCACCCTGAGGCCCCATCCCCAGGGCCATTCCCTGGGCAGAGCATTACTCCTGGGAAGATCATACATTGAATCATGCCTACAGGAGAACGAATAGAATACTAGTGCTCAATGCATTGCCTCCTTGAACCACTTGAGTCTGGAAGCACTGAGTTCCACCGAGGACTGTGACAAGGAGGGGAGTGTACTGGGCACTGGGAGAAGGACGTCCTTCCCAGGGACAGCAGTGGAGTCAGACATCCGGGCAGCCCTCTGATCTGGTAGAGATTGCTGGAAGAGGGGTGGGAAGCTCATCTGCTCCTTCCACTATGCCTTTCCTTTGCTGTGTAATCTGAGATGTGTTCTAAGCCAGTTCTGTGCCTAAACGCTGTCGCCTGAAAACTGGGATTGCTATAGCCAGGCTCACTTTGCTTTTCTTCATAGAGAGAGGAAGATGGCCCCAGAACCTGGTCCCCTTTAAATGATTTGTATGTGTAACACATGCATTTTTAAGTTGTTGATTGCTTTTTTCCCGTGTGTGTGCCATTGAATCATTAAAGAGCTGTCAACTTGGGTTAGGGTCTGAAGACAGTGCCAACTTTTGGAACGTATCAGTACATCTTGACCTTGGCCGCCTGATTGTTTTGTATGTATTAACACCCTCTGATCTCATTCATTCATCAAATATTTATTGTGCAATCTGTCGCTGCTATGCTGTGAGTGTACATGTTTTGGTTTCCTAGGGCTGCCGTAACAAAGGACCACAAACTGGGTGGCTTAAAACAACAGAAATTGATTCTTTCACCATGCTGAAGGCTGGAAGTCTGAACTCAAGGTGTCCACGGGGTCATGTTCCCTCTGTGAGCTGCAGGACACAATTCTTCTGGGCCTCTTCCTAACTTCTGATGGTCGCTGATAATCCTTGGCATTCCTTGGCTTATAGACATGCAGCCTCCCTTGTCACGTAGCATTCTCCCTGGGTGTCTATTTGTGCTTTATCTTCTTCTAAGAAGCCCTGCCATTGGTTTAGGACCCTCTCTGCACTGGGTTAGGACCCACCCTGCTCTAGGATCACCCCCCTCTTAACGAGTTACATCTGCAAATGACCCAATTTCTAAATACGGTCACATTCTGAGGTTTCAAGTGGACATGAATTTTGAAGGGATGCTCTTCAACTCAGTACAATACAGTTTTGGCATTTTCCTTGGTCTTTTTCTGTCACAAGGCAGCAGGAGTGGGGAGCTTGGCGTCTGGATCTTCACAGCTGGGACAGGGATGTCTGGGCTGGAGCTGGCAATGTTGTTAGGAAACAGAGAACACATACAGTTATGAGTGGAGGACAAGGCAGGGCGAGATAAGTGCACAAGATTGACCTGGTGGGCAGCAGGCTTGGGGGGGTGGGAAGGTCTAACTGTGTTTTGGGAACGGGGAGCTATCTCCTATGACAAGTGAGGGAACAGGGCTGGGGCCAGAGAGACCGGAGTTGGAACCTGTGCTCCTTTTCTCATTACCTAGTTGTGTGGCCTCAGACAAGTAACTTCAACACTCAGCCTCGTTGTGGGGACTGGATCTAGTCACATAGGCTGGAATCCCTGCCACAGTGGCGCCTGGCCCTGGAAGAAAGCCCCGCTCAGGAACAGTTAGACCTGCTTCCTCCCCTCAGGTGTTCAAGCCAGAAATCTGAACCTGATCCTGTTCTTCTCCCCCCGCCTTCACCTATGTTTAGCCAACGTCTGTCTGTTCTGCCTCCACACAGCTGCTCATATCCCTCCAGAACACCACTTCCCTAATTCAGAGTTCCACTGCCTCCCACCCGGATGCAGCCTCTTCGTGGCCTCCCTGCGTCTGTGTTCCCTCCCATCCTGAGCCGTTTTCCAACATGGCGGCCTGAACCATCTTCTTCCTGCACAGATCAGATCACACTCTTGTTTCTCCCATGTCCCGCTATGGCTTCTGGTGCCCTCAGGGTCAAGTCTAACACTTGAGCCAGACCTCCAAGACCTCCCACTTGTTCACCCTTCTCATCCTGTCATGTGCTCCCAGCTTCTAATCCCACAGTGGCTCACATGTCTCTTTCTTCAAGCTCTTGTAGGGATTGTTCCCTCTGCCCAGAGCTCTCCCTTTCATTCTGTCTCAGTCAGTCCAGGCTGCTCTAACTAAATACCACGGTCCGGGCAGCTCAAACTGCAGAACTTTATGTCTCCCAGCTCTGGGGGCTGGAAGTCTTGAGATCCGGGTGCCTGAATGGTTGGGTTCTGAGGAGAGCTCTCTTTCTGGCTTATAGGTGGCTGCTTTCTTGCTGTGTCCTCATATGGCACAGGGAGAGGGAGAGGGAGAAAGAGCATTCATTCCAAGCATGATAAGGGAGGGAAGGAAGGAGCAAGAGTACTGTCTTGTGTCTCTTATTGGGTCGCTGTCCTCATGACCTCATCTAAACCCGATCACTTCCGAGGGGCCACCTCCAAACACCATCACATTGAGGATTAGGGCCTCAGCATGTGCATTTGTTGGGGTGGGGGTAGATCAGAGATATGCAGTCCTCCCTTTACTTAGCCACCTTCTGTTACTTCTTGAGATTTCATTTTAGATAACACTTCTTCCAGGAAGCTTTCCCTGATTCCCCCTGCACTCATATAAGACCAGGCTAGGTGGAGCCCTGTGTGTTCCCAAAGCATAATGTTGACCCTTCTTCTCTTGAAGAGGGAGTTTTTGTTTCTTCTACAGGTGTCCTGTTCCAGAAAGCTACCTTCTAACTTTGGTGCCATTTGTATCCCTTTCAGGACCACCGGGCCCCAAAGGTGATCCGGGAGAGGAAGGGAAGGAAGGCGAGCCTGGGATCCCTGGATTACCTGGACTTCGAGGTGACTGGGAAGCCCCAGGAGGAAGCTGCACATACGAAGAAGGGGAGGGTGCCCCCATTCCATACCTGGCCCTCTACTTTCTTGTTGACATTGGTGATAGGGTTCCCTGGGAGAGTGCCCATTCAACCTACCTTCAAATGCCCTGGTCTGTCAAGAGATTGATGGGTTGTAGGTATGACAATAGGATGGAGCAAATCCTTCTTCATAGGAAGTACCAGGATCTGAAGAAAAGGGGTGCACGAGAGGCTCACAGTTACCTGAAGCCACTTCCCACCACAAGAGTCAGGGTTCACATGACCAAGGCCTTCAGAAGCATTGGAGAGTGTTCTGCAAGTGTGTTGTTTCCTGCAGTGTTTCCCAAGTCACCAGACCCTGGATGTTCCCTCCTGCTTGCTGATTCTGCCCAGATCAATGAACACGCGAGTGACAGCTCTGAAGGTCCAGGGGCTGGCAGGGAGGGTGGCTCCTGGCCTTCTGGAAAGAGGGCGTTCTTCTTTGACTCATTGTGTCAGAAGTTCCTGTCCTGTGACTGTCGGACTTGGCATCCCAGTCTGTTCACTTCTGAGCCTCTGCTGTGAGCAGCATTTTTCTAGAAGAGTGCAAAGCCTTCTAAATGATGCAAGAAAAGGGGAAGTTTATTTGGGGAAAGATGTCTGTTTATGTCAGGAATTGTATCTCTTAACTATCCTCTTCCTAAATCTTGAAGAGGTTGCAAACCAGAGAAGGGGCAGAAGATAGTAGAAGGAGAGCCTGTGACCTGGCCTCTACCCCTGGCTCCCCTCCAGGGGAACTCCCCAAATTTAGAACCAAGGATGCCTAGACACTCACAGGGCTGTGGAATCTCCTTTTCTGCCTTATTGAATTATATGATGGGGAGCTCGGGTATATCTCATTCTAGATACAAGGTGGCTGGACTCCAAACAGGTACCTTGCATTAGGCAGGAGAAAAGAAACCAATCAGCCCTTCTGCGAGGTCCCACCATCCTCTGGGGCCATGCATCCTCTTCCAGACATTTGATGTTAGCTCTGGAGAAATAATTACTGGAAGACAGGTTTTTCCAAGTCACGGAAAAAGGCCAGAGAAAGCCAAGTTCACATTCAAAGCAGGAAAGAACAAGTAATCAGTTAATTAAGAGTTCTCTGCTTTACAGAGATAACTGTGAGTTTAGGTCAGGTCTCTGGGGGCGCAGGGCTCTCATTGGGTGAAAGCATTTGTTGTTTCTGGCTCTCCATGGTGAAAGGCAGGCAGTGGCCACAGGGCCTCGTGGCCAGGAGCCCCAGGGCCTGATCTGCCAGCAGGTCATCCATCCCATTTACTGGCCTTGCTGACTTTCTCCCTCCTCCTCAGCCTACGGTCCCCTTTGCTATATCTCTCTGGATGTATAGCATGGAAGGGATCTTCATGGTTTTTCTCTTAAGGAGGATGGGGTGCTGTCTCATCTTCCTCCTACCCTAAATGCCAGTAAGTCTTTTTCATCCAGCATGAGGTGAAGCTGACTGACCACAGGCTTTCAGTTCAGGAAGGCCAGGGCTCAGATCCTGCCCCTGCTACTCTCTGCTGTGTGACCCTAGGCAGGATACTTAACCTCTCTGGGCCTCAGTTTCCTCCTTTGTCATATAGGTGAAATAATACCTCAGTTTATGGTGAGGATAAAATGAGATACTTTATGAGAAGACTCCAGAACAGTGTCTGACACATAGAAAGTACTCAAGAAAAAAAAGTTTGCTGATTTTAAATCTCCAGCATAGCTAGAGGTAGAGGGACATCTCCCAAATGGATAGAGCACCACTGCTACCACTCACAATAGAATTGGACCTTTCAGGGCGTGGCATGGAGAGGTCCAGCCTAACTAGATAAAAGGTGCCAGTTGCGAAGGCTTGTGCTGACCATTAGGACAATTGCTTTGGCAGCATCTTTAAGTTAACTGAAAGGAATCAGGAAGGAAAAGCTGCAGCGGGATGTCTGGTTGAGGCAGACTGCTGGGCCAGATCATGACCTACAAAGACCCTTCCACTTCTGAGTCTGATGCTCTACAACTTGTCCTCTGTCTTCCCAGGTCTGCCAGGGGAGAGAGGCACCCCAGGACTGCCAGGCCCCAAGGGCGATGATGGGAAGATGGGAGCCACAGGACCCATGGGCATACGTGGGTTCAAAGGTAATAACAAATCCCCAAGTCTCCATATAGCCTTGTTCGCCACTAGCCCTCTGGGCACCTGTGTGGACACTGGAGTGAATGGCCAGGATCTGCCTTTTGGCTCTGCCACTGACCAGCTAGCTCAGTGACCTTGGGCAAGTCACTTAGCCTTGTTAAACCTTCGTTTCTTTGTCCCGAACCCAGAAATCCTCACGATACCATACTTCTCAGGGCTGTCATGAGGATGACATGGGTCATGTTTATGTGAAGACCTTTTGTCCACTTTCCAGTGCAACAGAAATGCAAGCCAATGTCCCTGGGGGTTGCAGATCAGTGGTGTAGCCAGAGGAAGCCAAGCTGGGAGACTAGGCTCACAGGAGAAATGGGGGTCAGCAGACCCAGGATACCCACCTCCTTCCTCGTATCCCCAGATTCCCAACAGTCCGTCCCATGCTTTTGACTCCCCCAGTATTTGAAACTTTAATTCAGTTCTCAGATGTGCATTGCTGATAGTGTTCCTACTGAATTGGTTTTCTTCCTGGAGGCAGTCCCCTCGTTCATTGTTAGGGGGCATCCACGGTATTAGTCAGTGCCTGGTTTTCCACATTCTCTTCAAGAACTTGAAGACTTCTACCATAATTGCATGGCAAGATGAGGAAATTGGGTGCTGGTTCCCCCGTGTTGATCTCCTCCCTTGTGAAGATGAAAACGAAGAAAGAGTACTATTCATCATTCTCACCCTGTGTCTAGGAGGGTCTCTGCATCTTGGATCACTGAGAACTTTTAGGCTTCTTTCTAGTGATTAAACAGGCTGAGGTTTTCCTCCCTTTTACAGAGGACATTTTTTTTTAAAAATTATTTTAAAATAGACTACAAAGTAGTACATGCTTGTTAAAAAAATGTGACAATACAGAAGTATGTAAAGTATAAACTAAAAAGGGAGTCCCCTCCCTGAGTCCCTTACGCTATGACTCTTTAGAGTAGCTACTGTAAACACTTTGGGGAACACCCTGCCAGATCTTTTTCTAAGCATATTCATATTTACGTATATGATTACCTTGGGGTGCTTTGTTTTGTTCTGTTTTCAAATCTTGGATCACATAGGCATCCTTCCCCAGAACTTGCTGGCTGGCTTCTTGCACCAGACCATATGCCACAGGATTTTGACTTGCAGATATCTTTCTGGAAGTACTTGGAATAGAATTCCCTGGTCATTTTAGTTAGTGTTCCCTCAAGAGGTGTCAGGACCTTCTACTTCTTTGGAACGTAAGATGCTAGCTGGAAAAAGAGCTCTGTCCTTTCAACTACATCCTGAGAAGGAAACTCTACAGTGTGCCCAGAAGCTCTCTCCCATGTTTCCCAGATTCCCCCAGCCCCCACGGTAAATCTGCCTGATGTATAACCTCTGTCTTCCCAAAGTAACTGAAGACCTTTCCCCATCTTTTCCTCCTGTGCTTGTTACAGCAAACTTGGCCATGTAACTCTAAAACCTTGACTACTTACTAGAAATAGCTTTGCCCTGTCTTGTTCCCATTGAATACCACGACTCTAGCCTGTGCTGGTAGACTCTGCTCTTCCACACTTTAATTAAGAGGGAACGAAATTTCTCAGGTGAACCCCCTGACCTCCTTCTGGGGTGACCAAAGCATGCAGCATAATAGACTCAAGCTCTTATCTTTCCTTCCCTGCCAGGCCCTCCAGGGCTGGGGGCTCCTGGTGAGAATTTCTCAGGTCTTGGGTCTTGGGTTAATTCATCTCTTGCACATAATATTTTATCCATGGTCAGGATTTATTTCCACTCTAATGTCAATTTTCCTCCTCTGTGTCAGGTGACCGAGGCCCAAAAGGAGAGAAAGGAGACAAAGGGGACAGAGCAGGAGATGCTGGTAAGGACATTCTACTGGGGTTACTGGATTCTGGGGCAGCTGGCATCCAAGCAGCCCCAAACGTTTGGGAGATGGGAGGTTGGAACCACGGGCCAGGGCTCCGGTGTCAGGAGCTCCCTACCCCCACCCCCAGTTTCAAGGCTCTGCTGGCCCAGTAAGAGACAGCTATACTCCAGGGGACACAATCCACGCTTCCAGGCATGGTATAAACCCAGTGGTTATATGGAATGATCTGGAGGCAGGCTGCCTGTGCTCCCCCCTGCCTGCCTCACGAGATAGCTAAATAATCTCTGCACCTCAGTTTCCTCATCTATAGAATGGGGATAAGAAGAATCCTTACTTCATAGGATCATTGTGAGAATTAAATGAGTTAATTCACATAAAGTGCTTATTACAATGCCTAGACTGTGGTTAGGACTCAGGATGTGTTGAATATTATTATTCTGTGTGATACCCAGAAATTAGTTCAGACATGCTGACTTCCCTGGTGCTTACATGGGGAAAGGTGCAGAGGCAAAGCAGAATCCCTTTTGTTCTCCTCCTTTGCCATGCACTGAGCAATGATGTTGGCGATCTCATAGTTGGGCAGAGCACCGAGTCTAGAAATGGCGGGCTTTCTGACGAGGGTTCTCCCTCACATGTTGACAAGGGAGGCCAGCCTATCTCGTTATGACACTCTTCTCTAGGGTTTCTTCCTCCTACTCCCCTCCTGCAAAAAGGGCTACATATATAACCTCAGAGATATTATCAGAGAAGAATGAGTCTCCTAGCCAAGTTTTAACAAAATACCAGCATATGGAATTTGCTGGACTCTGGAATGCTGCCATTCCTGGTGAAGCCATGAGCAAATGATCTTCTTCTGGGGCATCTGTGCTCCAGTCCTGGCTCTCTAGGAAGACCGGGCTTGGGGAAAGAGCACCTGCACCCAGGTTCCGCTGTGACACTCAGGGACTGATGCCACTGCACATTCATACACCGGACCCAGACCAAGCGTTTCCCAAAGGCTGGTCTTTAGTTATAGGAGTAAAATGACACTTCCATCCCAGTCATGCAGGACCAGGAATGGGACCTCTCTCCTAAGTAGCACCTTTTTCCAAGATCTCTTGAAACTTGAACTTGCCTCCTACTTCCTCTGGCCTTCTCTTTCCCAGGGTAGTGATTCAGGATCAGACAGGAGAGGTGCCTGGGTGGCTCAGTCATGTGATCTGGGTGGCTGAGTCACGTGCCTTCGGCTCAGGTTGTGATCTGAGATTGAGACCTGAGTGGGTCTCCCTGCTCAGCGGGGAGTCTGCTTCTCCCTCTCTTCCTCCTCCACCTCCACCCCACTTGTGATCTCTCTCCCAAATAAATAAGTAAAATCTTAAAAAAAAAAAAAAAAGGATCAAACAGGAAAAATGTACAAAATAAATAAAATCTTTAAAAAAAAAGGATCAAACAGGAAAAATGCACGTGACAGCACTTTGTCACTCTGAAGCGGTGGCCATACCTGAGGACAAGCTATGCCTAGGCTTCCTGGGCTCACTGCATCCACCTTACCTTAGATGCTAGAATCCACAGAATAATTCAGGCGGTGCAGCCTTTCTAGTCCTTAGCCCCTTTCTAGGGCAGCCACGGGTTTAAGTGGGAGTGTCCTGGCTTGATGAGGAGACCTGGTGGACTTTGCTAGGAGCCAAAAGGAGAGTTTTGAAGACAAAAGAAGGGAGTCTGGCTGTGATCTAGGACATCTGCGACAGATCCGATTCACACTTATCTAATGGACTGGGCACTGTACTTTGTCTTTGGGGGTGCTGCCTTCTGCTCTGTGTGGTGCCTGCTTTCTGAGGGGAGGCTGCCAGTATAGCTGAGGAGGACTGTGGCATTTAGCTCTGTGAAATAAGAAATTCCTGATGGGAGGGGCAGGCAGGGAGGAACTGTGGAAAGATGACCTTTGAGAGGGAGATCAGCAATGCTCCCTGCATAGCAGGGGGTTCTTGTCAGGAACTCTTTGGCAACGATTACTCAGTCAACTTGAGAGGAGAGAGGAGGTCTCTGCTAGCCTGGGAAGAGGTGCTGGTTGCCAGTCCCCATTAATCCAAAAAAGACTCTTTCATTACTATTTACCTCGCTTCTCTGGGCCAGGCTGGCTGGGCTCTGCGATGGGATTGGGCTGTGGGGCTGAGGGCTCAGTGTGGGGAGCTGAGCCACAGCGGTGTGGGGCTCTCACAGGCGTGGGTGGGGAGCAGGGGGGAAAGGCGTCGTGTCCACTTGGCCCTGGAGTCTCTGGACCGCACCACAAGAGGCTGATGTCAGCTCAGGACAGCCCGTCCCCAGGGAATGACACTGTTCTTTCCTGCCCTGAAGAGGCTACGCCCTCCCTGGAGCCCAGAGCTCAGATGGTGGCCTTGACGCAAAGCTCTAAGCTTTTCATGGCAGTCTCCTGACAGGACCCAAAAATATCTCCATGGGTGATGGACCTGGAAAGGGAGCTGGCTCAGCAGAGACGGCTCCACAGATGGGAGGCTTTACACAGGGTGCAGAGGAACATTGGGAGTCACATAGGACGCATAGGACGTAAGTGGTGGGCCAGCCAGCCAGCCTCTGCCTCCAGAGGCTTTCAGTGGAAAGCAAACTCTCCCAAAGCAGGAGCTGAGGCAGAACAGGAAAGCCAAGCCTCTGGCTTCTCCAATTCTGGAATGAAATCTTAGGACCCCATCTTGAAGAGTCAGCCCCTAGTGAGTCCCTTACCTGGAGATACGGATTTAAGGAAACCTTTGACTTAATTAGGGACTGCCCCACACGAGGGGTGGGAGTGCTGCTTTCCCATGGCCTCCACCCTGTGGCTTGCTTCTGACCACACCAAACCCAGACTCTGGGTTTGGTTTTTAAGGATCTCCAGCCCAATAGGCGTTAACTGGATCCCTGCGACCCAGGCTCTGAGGAGGAAGCCAAGGATCATCTTTCAGGAAAGTGTGGAAATTCTGATGAGCACTGAGTACCCGCTTCTGGGAGGTTCTGTCATTCCCAGAGCCCAGGGCAGCCCCACCATAAGATCTAACAGGAGGGAGAAAGGACGCACCCCCAGAGCTCTGGCCTCCTCCACAAAGGAACACGGTGGAGGAAGAACCTTCCTCAGGTAACCCGGTCTGGGGAAGCTTTACCAAACACCTCCCACCTTTAGCAGTAAAAACCTAAAGTTCCAGCAGGTGGGGATATTACTACATAAAGGGATTGATGAGGGACCCAAGTTACACACCCCACAGGTCAGAATCTGAAACTGGGGGCTTTCCTTTGACGAGGGCGTTACAGAGGATTTCTTGGGACCGTGTTTTGAGTCAATATTAAAATATTTTTCAGAATAGGATCTTGCGATTGTTTACCTATGCTTTGATCTGGAGTCATATGATTCTAGAGCCAAATGGGGTTTCAGGCCGACTCCTCTCCTGTTCCAGAGCACCCCCCCCACCAACTCCCCTACCCCCTGTTCATTGAACAGGGACCATGAACGGAGAGCTGGAGAGAATCCCCACATTCCATGGCCAGGTCATGGTTCAGACTGAGTCTAGAATCCAGATCTCCTGATTTCTGCTTTATAAGAGGTCAAGTTTTCTTTTCTTTTCTCTTCTTTTTTTTTAAGGTAAGGCTGATATCAGTCATTCGGTTAGATGTTTGGCTTTTGGGAATTTGGCCAGGAAAAAAAAAGTTACATATACATATCTCAAGACAGAAAGACATTTGTTTTACTCTCATATATGGTCCATTTACAGGAAAAATAAATAATATTTTTGCAGCTCAGGGGCGGGTTAAGGATCCAGTTTTGTTTAAGTCTCACAGCATGAATTTAAAGCAGGATATAAGTTCCAATTGTTTGAAAACTTTTCCTCAATTTGGTTTCCCGTGGAAAAAAAAATATGCAGAATGACCCGGGGTAAATTCTAAGTCAGTGCTTGCTGATAGTTCTCAGTGGCATCTCAGAAAACCTGAAAAATATTTAACACGCTGTAACGTGTTTTCAGTATTTAGAGAAGTAAGTTTGCAGGGGGGGGAAGAGCCGTGAGCCCCCTGTTGTATAGTGTAAGCTCAAAAGAAATTAACTGGGAGGTGATTTCTGGGCAATTTTTTCCACAGCTGCTGAAATATTTCCGTCTCTGTGTTAGAATAAGGAATGCAAAGAGTCCTTCAGAGTGCATGAACTCCCTTCTTCCCATGCCTGCACTTACACTTAGCTGCCCCAGGGTGCCCGGGGAATCTGTTTGGCACCTGAAGTTAGCATTCTTGTTGGCCAGTAGAGACGGAGCTTCTAGACCTTTTCTATGCAAATACATTTCTTTATTAACGTAACTGCGTACATATCTGTAATTTCTTATACAACGTTAACACCACAGCAACAACACACTCTAAAAGTAAACCGCATTTCTAAGAAAAATTAACCACTCACATAATACTACTCTCAGCCATGTAACTCAAACGGAGAGGAGTCAAGTTTCTGTGCACAATATTTCCCTAACTTTTCACAGTACTATTCAGGAGACATGGCTCTGTCCGCTTTCGAGGGAGGGGGAGGCTAATGGTAGGGAAGAAGGAAGCTGCCCAAGGTCACCAGAGTTCATAAAGGACAGAGCCAGCTTCTAAGTCAGGCCTGTCAGACCTTGAGCCCACTCTCCATCCTTTGCTGCCTCCTGGGACTACCTTTTATTCTCTTTGGCCTTTGACAGCTTGGAGTCTTTGTGGGCCACTGTCTATTTTCAGTGGGTTTGATATGCAAGTGCTAATTCTCACTTCGAAGCTCTTCTTTCCTGTCTCATAGTTTGCTTACTTTCACCACACCTTGACCACCTGTGGCTCCACAATAGGCCAGAGCCCAGTTTTCACACTGGGGGTTCTGCATCTACCAGCAAAGCCCTGCCCTGGCCTGCTTCCCCTGTTCCCTCGGACTGGGTCACCCGAGCCCACGGGCCTGCCTGATGTAACATCCACGGCTGCACCGGCACACAGCAGGCTCTGTTCCCTCACACACCCGTTCAGGTCGCATAACCCTTCCTTCCTTCTCTTTATCCTCACACAGCGTGGGTGGGACAGATGCATGTGTGGAGATGGGGACAAGTTTGTGTGTGTGGAGATAGTCAAGTGTCTCCTCCCCTAAGTTTATGTCTAGTGACTGAAAATACATAGGGACACAGGGTCTACTTGGAAAAGGTGTCCCACGGCAAACCCTGCTTTCAGTCCAGGCTGAGGCAGAATGGGAGGCGCCAGAGAGCCAGAAATGAGCAACCAGGACCTGTCTGTATGGATGAGAGAATAGGATAGAAACTGAGCAGGAATGACAGAGACAGCAAAGGCCAGAAGCCCGTGGGTCAGAAATGGGCTGGTGTGGAACAGGCTATGGAAGGGACAAGAAGTGAGACAGATCGACCTCCCTCACTTCCATCATAAAGAAAAGACAGAAACGTGACAAGAAGGAAACATTTAGGGAGGAGAGCATTGCTTTATTCTCTTCTTTGGCAAACTGGTACTGAGGAACTGGCTGACCGCTGGGGAACCAAAGAGGAGTCAGGTCTGGCCTCATCTTGAGGAGCTCACTGTCTAGCACGTGAGAAAGACTCACAAACACACGATCACAGTGGCTTGTGGTGAGGACTATCGTAGATGTTATATATGGAGGTGAATCCTGCCTGTTCCTATGGGAATCACTTGATAAGGTGTCTTTGACAAAATGGCATCCAACAGGTGGGTGTGGAAGGCCCAGGTATTCCAGGTAAAGAGAACCATGCATGAAACAGGAGAGCATTGCCCAATAACCCAAATAGTTTGGTGAGATGAGATTTATGGCCTGAGAGGTATATGGGGGTGAGTGGTCAGGAGTTTAGGGTTGACCTCTGGGCATTGGGAAGCCAGAATGGGTGTAAGCAGGGAGTGACACGGCTGCAACAGGAGGTGACTGGCCAGGCGGAGAAGCACACTGGAGCTGGGACCAAAGGGTCACAAGTCAAGGTCATGAAAATGAAGCCTCAGCCATCTGCAGTGAACCTCAACTCTGAGACCAAGGCCAGGATCACAGTAGGCAGACTCTCCCTCCCCCTGGAAAAGTCCATATTCCAAGTCCACGTTTCTCCGCTCCTCTTGCTCCTTCTCTTGGTGGAGCTGCTCCCCTTTTAGAAAGTCCTCCGGAGAAGATGAGACGTGAGCTCTAGAGGAGCAGTACAGGTTGCAGAGTAACAAGCCTGAGACCCAAGTCGCCTCTGGCCCCACTGGCAAGGCAGCACAGAGGCCAGGCCCTCAGCCTCCCCTACAGCAATGTCCTCATTTTTTTTTTTTTTTCTTTTTTTAGCCTCCTATTCTCTGCAGAGGATTGGATCTGGCCTACCAGACATTCTGGTTTGCCAAGAGTTTATCTTAAGCCTTCCAAAAACAAATCTACCGACTTTTCCTGAAAGCTTCCTAGTGACCCCTTCCAGGAGAGCTTTAAATCGCTATGTGCAGAAAACAGTTCAATTTAGATTAATCCGTGCTGCCCTTGGTGTGACTGGCTTAAAATCAATTCAGGAGGGCCTGGAAAAAACAAAAGATCTGGCTCCTTTAAGAAACCAGGTGGTAGAGTGGGGGTGGTGGGGGGTGGTTGGGGGGCAGCTGCCTGCGAGTGCTGGAGTGCTTGGCATGGAAGCTATTGGTGTCTTCTGAAAGGGGAGCCAGTAAGAGCTGCAATGTGGGTCTGGTGAGGAAAACCTGCTTGGGTGAGGAGAAACAGAGCCCCTCTGCAGGAATGAGTGCTCGCTGGGAGGCAGAAGGGTGCTAAGAGGTCATTAGCAAGCTCGCGATAAGCTCTATTCTCATAATAAAGTACGTGAGAGAAAAGAAAATTATAAGGAAGAGAATAAACATATATACACGGAATGGTATTGTATTTATTGGAAAATACCTGCGTATAAGTGAACCCACGTGGTTCAAACCCGTGTTGTTCAAGGGGCAACTGTACCCCAATTCTGCAGACAAGCTAAGTGAAAGCAGGACCCAACCGAGGGCCCTTGCCAAGGGCGAGCTGGAACAGAAGCAAGCCCTGGTTTGCAGCTAATGTTAGGAATTTGGGATGAGGTGTGTCAATGAAATTTGGGAAGGTTTGCTCCTTCTAACTGACCATGCGTGGGGCTCTTTCATACTGCCAGCAGAGGTCGATTGTTCCCGAAGCACCTACTTGTTTCATGGTGAGAGAGCAAGGGAGCATCACATGCCCTGTCTTTGTTGCTCTTATTACCCACATTTAGCTGACACTGCTGTCTTTGTCCTTCCAAGAGGAGTCTAGAAGCAGCCCCCACAAGGACTGGCATTCCCAGTTCCCTGGCAAACACATGGTGATTTCTGGGATTTGCCCCAAAGAAAACTTTTTTTTTTAAATATTTTATTTATTTGAGAGAGAGAGAGAGAGAGAGCATGCGGGGGTGGGCAGAGAGAGAGGAAGAAGCAGAGTCCTCACCGAGCAGGAAGCCGGACATGGGGCTCGATCCCAGGACCCTGGGATCATGACCTAAGCTGAAGGCAGACGCTTCACCGGTTGAGCCACCCAGATGCCTGTGAAGAAAACTCTTTTTGTAATACAGACCTCAGGCTGAAGGTGAACAGCGAATTTTCTGTAACAACACCACCTTGGAACCATGGAAGAACTGAAGTTCTGGTCTTTGATGTGGGTTTTGTATGAAGAAGTTTTCAGTTGAGGCATACATTAAAACCAGGCGTGGTTGAACTGTTTATGGAGAAAGCAGCTCAAACAAACTTAGGAATTGTTCTTAATCCCACCCCCCCTGC
The DNA here is from genome assembly GCF_030435805.1 of Mustela lutreola. Lineage (NCBI taxonomy): Eukaryota > Metazoa > Chordata > Mammalia > Carnivora > Mustelidae > Mustela > Mustela lutreola. The sequence goes on along the minus strand of NC_081290.1, from coordinate 151,069,183 downwards.
TCTCCCTGCTCAGATGTTGGAGGTCGAGCCTGCCCAAGGCCCTGCAGATTGAACCTGGGAGGTCTGCATGGGGGCTTTGTGACGTCACTGAGTCAGCCATAGCCGCCTCTGTATTAAATACATGGCTCTGCTTCCCGTCCTGCCCTTGGACAATGGTGAACACCGCTGGGGTGTCCTTGGAACCAGTTATCGAGGGGGACTTCCCTGAGTCCTGGCCTTCTGCCTGTCTCCGAAAGCTCACTGTTGTAGAGTTCTGATGGGAGAAAGAGAAGATGAAAGCAGGAGGCCAGGCCTGTGGACATCCTGGGAGGTCTTGTGGATGGTGTGGTGTAGAGGCGGGGGTCACGGCTGGCTTCCTCAATGACTCAAATGCTGGGCCAGTCCCTTGCCACAGGGCCTCCGTCCTTGCCCCCCCCCCCATTCTCTTCTACCCCCAGCATGATCCTTGGGTCTTAGGTTGAGTTCAACTATTTCTTGAGAATCAAGCACCCCAGTCACGGAGTTCACATGTATTTCTGAATAACTTTCTAAAGCATGGACCAGATGGGGAAACTCTGCTGAGAGGTCAGATTACTCGCCCGAGGTCATAAATCTAGAAAGAGGTATACATGGTGCTGGAGGCAGGCTCTGCCTTCAAGAAGTTACAGTAGCAGCGCTGGGAAGCATCCCAGCCAAGGACTCTCAGACCCTGAACTTGAAGGAGAATGGAACTGAGAGAGGAGACAGGGCAGGGTGGGAACAGTGTGGGTGAGGGCAGAGGGGAAAGTACCTTTTTAACAAAGGCCACCCATCCTGGACAGGGGACCTGGAGGTAAAGGTGGCAGGTCCACAAAGACTTTAGAGGAATGCCATATAAACTTTGGAGCCTCCTACAGCTACAGGCATGATAAAATGAGAGTTCAGTGGTTTTAACTTTCTCCCAGATCAACTGCATTTCTTTCTCCTCCTAAAGGCCTGTTGCCACTCACTGACCCTTCACTGCCCTTTGAGATGCCCAAGAGCAAAAACAGGGCAAAGAACTCTACCTCTCCACTGGGCTGCCCAGTAAATTCCCATAAATCCCCCTCTAGGCATTCCCACTATGATGGGGTGAGCTCCTGGTTCAGGGCTGGGTGGGAAAAGCATTTATTATTTGATCATCAAATTTGACACATCAGAGTGAACTTCTATGAGGAGCTGGGCAGCCATGAGCAAGGCATCGGAGAAAGAAAATCAGACCAGACTAGCTCCAGTTTCCAAAAGAACAGGCAACAGAGTTGGGAAGACCAACGTTAAAAACAGTTTAAAAAAAAAAAAAATCCAGTGTACTAAGCTCAGTGCTAACTTGGGAGTATCTGTGCTGCTCTTTCTACAAAGCAAAGGCCCAAGGACCCCATGAGAGCCCCAAGTATGCCCCTGGGGTTGGAGACAGACCCTAGTGTGGCCAGTCTATCGTGTAATACTTCCTTCCCTGACTCTCAGCTTCCCCCCCTGGAAAATGGGTATTATAAGTACCACCCTCTTGAGGGGAGGGCTGCAAAGATCAAAATGAAACCAGGGACACAAAAGTGCTTTGAAGAGGCACAAGCACCATATTAAGTTAAGAGCAGATTACCACTGGGAAGTAACATTTTATAAAACACACCCACAGGCCAGACCGCATTTTAAAAGTGATGCCCTCCAGCAAAGCTTGACCAGAAATTCCTTAGTTTGCTTGTGGGATGGCTTCTGTCCTTCCCATAAGGACCACATTTCCCACAGATGTCAGGGCAGAGAGCAGTGTCCTGTCTAGAGAAGGTCGGAGCCCAGCGTCCCCCACCTCGGGGAGGTGGGGTGCAGATCCCCTGTGCTGAGGGCTGGCGGGGGCCACGGGGAGTTCTTTCTTCACAAGAGAAAGAAAAGTTCAACTTCCTTAATGGGCAGATGGTCCAAATTATCCCCGGGGCTCTACTCTGCAGCTGCAGAAAATCAGAGCCTATTTTCCCAGCCCCGTGTGTTTATTTCTATTCCACACAACCTCCTTTCTTTTAACTTGTTTTGCTTTGGCCTAGAAGGCAGGATAAACAAACGGAAGAGAGCTGTGATGTTTCGGACTCAGGCTGGGTTTTCCTCCTCTTCTAGTCTTTAGAAGCAAAGTGCCCTGGGCTCCAGGGGGCCCTTCTGATGCACAGCCAAGCAGGGTCTCCCAGAGCCCAGCCCAGTTCTGTTCCTGGAGCCCAGCAGAAAGCTGTGAATCCCATTCATACACCCGATCACTCACTCACTCAGTACAAGGGGTTAAGCCCTGTGCCCACAAGTGAGGACCGACCACATTTCCCACAGATGAGGACCACAAGGGTGCTGAACAGCTTTCCCTTTCACGGAGCTTACCCTGATGAGTACACACAGACCTGAAAGAGGGAATGACGGTATAATATTGCTAATATGTGGGGAACGTGTATTGGGGCGACAGATCAGGGAAGCCCTCCTGGAAGAGGTGATTCCTATGTGTCTTACAAGGACCGACAACTGATAAGCTGTGTAGCCAGGGCTTGATCCCCGATCAGTCCTTCATGCAGTGTTTCTCTACCCCAGGTGCACAGATATTACCCAAGAATTGCTCAAAGCCCCCGCAGGGCTAGATTTTAAAGCACACACCCCCCCCCCCATGATTCCTACCTGCAGCCCAGGTCTTAGAACCACCTTAACACCAAGGCTCCTGCCGTTACTCTTAAAGACACTAATTCCTGCAGACCCCGTAGGGCTGCTGGGTAGTAGGTGAAAGGCACTTTTTGTAAGAAGACAGCAGTCATTAAATTTTGTCTAAAGTATTAGCCTGGTAGTCAGCTTTGAGGTTTGAAAATGAAAGGCCTTTGCTCTTCTCCTTGGCTCTCCCTGGTAGCCGCTGTGCGACCCTGGGATAATTGCTTGGCTTCTCTGGGTGCATTTTTCTCCTCTATGACATGAGATCCATGATAAGCTCATGGATCTGTCGTGAAGAATCAATGAGAGAATGCACATATGAATCACTGTGTATGGCGTCTGGCATGTCACAGGACCTGCGTATGTGTTAGTTCCCTTCAGAGCCCATCCTTGATTTGAAATCTCCGAGGGGGAGTGGAGGGGTGCTGTCTAGAGCATGGCTTGGCCGTATTTGGGTTTGGGGCAGTTCTGAGCCAGAGGCAGACAAGCTCCACGGGCAGTAGACATTTCTAAGCTTCGCCCAGCCCTGGAAACTGGTTATGAGATGGCAGCCACTGGCCATTCAGCAACCTCTTAATTAAGGTGTCCTTAATTAAACTGTCCTCTCAGACCTGCTGAGGGACCCAGTGATGAAACCACTCCCTCGGTTGTGCTCTCACGCAATGCCGGAGAAAGAGGAAGATATTCTGCCTTTTGCTTCCCAATAACTGTGAAACCCGAAGCATATAGAGGAAAACAAGGTAGGGAGTCATCTGGACGAAAACCCCTGGAGCCATCCAGAGATGCCAGCACGCTGTAAATGAAAACAGATCCTGGCTGTAAACTCCTAGAACGGGCTCCCACGGGAGGCAGGACGAGCCCCTGTCAAGACCGGTACGGAGTGGAGAGGATTCCTGTGTTTAAAGTGGGATCAGAGGTTCAAGACTGACATCCAGGGCTCTTTCCAGTTCTGGGGTTCAAGGATTCAGAGCCAGGCGAATCTGGACTAGACCCAGCCTGCTTTGGGAAATTGCTTTTCCTATGTATATATTTATAAGGCAAAGAGAGCAAAGAAACATTTGTTTCGAGAAGCAAAACCCCACCTATTAGATTTGTAAGGTCTGTGCTTGGAGCCCCAGAGCAGCCTCAGCCAGAGTGCTGCATTCCTGGACCATTCTGAAGCTGCTTTGCTTCAAGAGTCACATTCAGCTCGCATTAGTGAGCAGAAAGTTGCTGACAGCAGGAGTCAGACTGCTGCTGACGCCCCTTATCCCCCTCCCTTAATATACTAAGAAGCCAGGAACTGAGCTCTGGGGAGAGCAGAGGAAGTCAGGAGATGAATCCAACTGGAGGGGTGAGCCCCCCTGCCCCCACTCCCCACACAGCAGGCTGACTTCGCAAAGAAGCTTTCAAGGCTATGATCCCAGCTCAGGCGACTGTCTACCAGCCCTCCTCAGCAACCCATGAAGACCCTCAGGGTTGACGACAAGTTGCTGGGCAAAGTATGGGACAGCCAGTTGGTGGGGAGCGGGGGGCCTCCCAGTGACGGGTGCCCCTGATGTACCAAGGTCGTCACATGTGATGTGGCTCCCAACCACCCCCATTATACCCATTTTAAGAAGAAGGAGGTATAGAGAGGTTGGATCTGGCCAATAGTGGAGCCAGAATTCGAACCCTGTTCCTGAGTCCAGAACCAGGCTCTTTCTACTTTCCCCTGTTGCCTCCCCTCGGGGATTATCACCACTGTATTCTCCTCCATCCTAATTCCCATATCCACCCAGCACCCAAGAAGCAAGTAGCTAACCAGGCCTTACTGATGCATGTCCAGGTTCTCTCTTTGGGCATCTTTGGTAGCAAGGACCAGACTCACTGGGTCACTTCAAGTAATGGCGGCTTATAGTAAGGCCACTGGGGAAGACTTTGGAAGATCACGAATCATAATACAAACAGGCCTTGTGGAGTCTAGGATGCAAAGGTCATCCAGAATTCAAGGCAGTTCTGGGGGCCACAGCAGTTGGGGTTTGTGGGTTCAGTCTATGTCTCATCTCCAATGTGGCTTATTAATTTCAGTGCCTTGAGGTTGCTTCTGATCATTTATCTCCATATCCCCCCAACTCACATTCCTAAGGGAATCTGGGTGGTCCTGCTAATCATCCTCAAGGAGGTCCAAGGTCTTGAACCAGACTAGTCATTCATGGCATTACCCATGTGTAAGGAAGTGCTCGCAGGCAGGGAGTGTGACGTACACCTTGGCCTTGTCTAATGCCAGTCTTATCGCATCTGATGTGAGAGTTAAACAAAGCCGGATGCTAGTTAAAGTGGTCAGGACAGATCTTAAATTAGTAACATATTCTTGCAATAGAGAAGAGGCCAGTGTGAACTGAATTCAACTTCCACGTGTAGAGAAGAGATGGGGTGATTTAAAGAGAGAACGAGGGGCCCCTGGGTGGCTCAGTGGGTTAAAGCCTCTGCCTTCGGCTCAGGTCATGATCCCAGGGTCCTGGGATCGAGCCCCGCATCAGGCTCTCTGCTCAGCAGGGAGCCTGCTTCTCCCTCTCTCTCTGCCTGCTTCTCTGCCTACTTGTGATCTCTGTCTGAAAAAAATTAATAAATAAAATCTTTAAAAAAAATAAATAAATAAAGAGAGAACGAGTGAAGAGGGAGTGAGTGAGTGGAGATTCAGAAGAGTCAGAAAAGTGAAAAATGACAAAAAGCAGGAAGGAGGTGGGTCCCTAGAAAACCCATCTGGGTTTGCTAACTGGTTCTTATCCAAGTTAGGCTCCTTCCCTCCCACAGAGCCTGGGAGATGGGGCCCTATCTTCAGGTGTTGCCTGGAACAAACAGTAAATTCTTTCGGAAGCCTTGAGTTTTCTAAGGCAGGCACGTTAAAGGAGGCTGGGGTCATTCCAGGGATATGGCCTTGAGCTGTTAGTAATTATGTTCTTTTTCGTTCAAGACCTCATGGGTCAAAGTTGAGGCCTCCTAGGAGCCTGCCTAGGGTTTGGTCAAGCAGAGAGTCTTTGTCAGTGATGTGCCCTTAACAACCCTGGACAGCGGGTATGACAGGTAAAGACTGTCAAGTATCTTTAAAAAGTATCTTAGTGCCTCTAGACTTAAGAACATTAGCACTGTGGCTTGATTAGCCCTCATCAGTCCCCTCCTTCTCCTCCTCCTCACCACACCACACCACTTGTCTTGGATCTCTCATGGTGCTGGCAGGGATGGCCTGGAATCGCCTTGTAGCATTTTTGTGCCCTGAGGAGAAGCATGGGTATATGCCTCTGTGTCCTCAGGACTGGGTCAGTACTTAGAGATCGAGCAACAGTAGGGAGTCTACAAGTAGATGCAAGATGTCTACAAGACAGCCCAAGTAGATGCAACCCAGGACCAGGGCCCCCAGTCGGTGTGTGCATGGAGAGCACATGGCCTCTATCCCAGGGTAACACCACTCCTGCCCAAGCTGATGGGATCCGTGGATGGGCACAGACCCATTTTGCATAGTCAGGCACTGAAGGTACTAGAAGCAGAGATACAGGAAAGATCCAGAGAGACGCAAGAAACATGAGGCATTCAGCTGGGGATTCCAATCATACCCACTAGCAAACTCATGCGTCCATCAACCCATCTGCCCTCCATCCCACTCGACACTGAATCAGCATCTTCAGCCAACCCGGCACCATATTAAGTATCAAGGGATCATGGACAAACAAAGCCCCGTTTCTCTGCCCAAGGGAACATGGGCTGTGTTTCCATAATTCTCAGAGACCCCAGGCTTTGCTTGAGCTCTCTCAAACAGTGCCCCAGTCTGGGGAGTGTCAGCCTGCCACCGTCTTGGTTACTGGTGTAACCTCAGACCAGCTAACTGTGTTATGGCTTAGGCGGTACTGAAAATGGTCTGTGTTGGAAGGAGCAGTGATCTAGAAAGAAAGGAATCTGATGTCCCGGTGACTGCTGGTTCCTTCTTCTCTCTGAATGTCAGTTCCCTCATCTCTAGGTGAGGGTTTGGACTCGGGAGGCCTCTGCCAGCTCTGATGTTCTGTGCTCTTATCCGTTGTAGACCATCAGTTCGTTAGTCAGGTTTAAGGGCAAAGATGACACTAATCCATCCTTAGCCCCTAGTATAATTCTGGAAGATGGTCGGATTCCAGAAATTCATCTGGATGGATAAGTAAATGAATAATTAAAAAGAGAAATACATACATTGATGAAGACATGTATAAAAAGCTAGTAAACATAATGCATCTTCAGCACCCCAAATCTGTGCACAGAAGGTGGAATCACCATGGGTTCAGTAAATATTAGCACCGTTCTCAAAAGCTAAGGCTGGTTTCTCTTTCCCCTACCCTGGAAACAGAGACACGGTCATCTTCAAATACAAACTCGGCAGTTGCTGCACTTCACAAGGACATCCCCGCATTCTTGGTCCTCCCATAAGGCATAGGAGAAGCCAAACTGTTCCTACGAATTGAGTGTAGAAGCATTATAATTCAAGGGTTAAAGGAATTATTTTTAATGTGACTCTCCATCAAAAGGCATCTCGCATCAGAGTCATAAGGCAGAATCAGGGGACTCCCCCCCGGCCCCCAGTGAGCTCAGAAAGAATGAGTGATCTCGTGAAAAATGAAGAAAGAATGGTATAGACAGAGAATTGGCTCAAGGGTTGAGTTTCAAGGTCATGTCCCAGCTCTTCTACTTACTCCCAGCTATGAGATGACCATGGGCCAGATCCATCACCTCTCTGAGCCTCTGTATCCTCAAGTATCACACAAACAGTTTGCATGGTGTGATCTCCAAGTCCCCGGCAGCTGGCAAATTCTAGGCTTCCCCATCGTTTGAGACAATGTGATTAAAAGCAGCTCTCTGCAGTAGTCTGTAGCCCCTACTAAGCTTGGAGAAGTCATTGCTAGAGATAGCCCCAGAGTATGTAAAGATCCCCAGTCCGGACACCATGGCTTGTTCTTCTCCACGCTCTGACCCCATCTGTGCCTCAGCACCCCTGCCCCTTGATGGAGGGGCCAGGCCAGGACTGGAGCGGATCTGGAGTCCTCCTGCAGGAGGATGGACCAGGGCCTCGTGGCAGGTCCCAGCGGTGGCCTGGGTGATAAGGGTCAGTAGAGCAGGTCAGGAAATGAGGAGGTGGGTTCTATGGTCTGGAGCTGCAGCTAGGCAGAAAGCTCCAAGCAGAGATTAGCACTACCGATGCTTTAGAAAGTTTGTTGGAGAAATGCTTGATCCTTTTGATCTGGGAGAGGGTAGGGAGGCTGCCCAGATGGAGAGAGCTGGTCTTCTGCCCTAGGTTCCTGTTCGTGAGCTTCCTCCCCTGGGCTTACACAGCCAGACAAAGAAGTCACCACTTCCGAAATGAGCTTTTTTGAAAGCACTCTTCTCTGTCTGCTTCTCTATGTAAAAGAGGAGCACCTCTGATTCCAAATCTGGCAGCAGGGCCAAAAGACACAGAGGTCTGATCCTGTAAACATCTGGATGTCTCTGCTCTGGGGTTGTACTAGGAGACGCTCTGCCCAAGATTTCCTGGGCCAGGGACCAGGCCAAGCTCTCAAGTCAGAAAACTCTCCAGGTTGTCCTGCAGGTTTTGGATGAGTAACAGTTCCTTGGTATTTCCCTTGACCTCGGATTTTCCAGAGTGTGCTCCTTTTGCAAAGAACTTGTGGTCATGACTGCCCTTTCTGCTTGCAAGCCATGGGCACATATCCAGGTGGGGTCCAGTCTGCGGGGTAGAGACCCCAGAACAAGAGAACTCAGAGGGTTCCCTCTGTGAATGAAAATCAGATATCCACGTAAGGATCGGTAGGGGGCAGGGTTTTCAGTGGGGTTGTTGGTTTTCATTTTGCTCAGGAAGGATTTTTCAGGGCCCCCTGAGGTGGGCTATAAAGAAAGAGGTAAATGGTATAGGGAATGGCACCTGAGTGGCTCAGTCTGCTGAGCTTCTGCCTTCCGTTCAGGTCTTGATGCTGGGGTCCTGGGATGAGCCCAATGTCAGGCTCCCTCCTCAGTAGGGAGTCTGCTTCCCCCTCTCCCGCTGACCCTCCCCCTGCTCATGCTTTCTCTCTCTCAAATAAAAAAATAAAACCTTTAAAAAGAACGAGGTCAAGGAGCCTGTCAGACAATGCAAAGGCAGTTATTAAAGGAGTCACACGCAATTACCAAAGCCTGCGGTCGCCAGGAGCACTCTTACCCTTTGCCCTCCGCTGGGGCGAGCCCTCTTTCTGTTGGCCTAGGCGTGCCTGAGTTTTGTACCATCCAAAATGTCTGCCTGCCATTCTCCTTTCCTATCATATGCAGAGAGGTATCTCCTTGACCTCCAGTGGCCCCACATACTCCTCGTGGACCACTCTGGGTGTCTGAGGAAGACACTCGCTCCCCAGACTTACAAGAAGTGTCCTGGGTGGGGGTCACAAACCAGGCTGAAACCGCCTCTCAGGCACCACGTCTGGTTCTGTGGGGGGCTGACACGTCTGTGTCAGAGTGTTTCCGAGGGCTGGCTGGTTGCTTGGTGGGAAAGCTTTGCCCTGGGGCAGAAACTGCTGGGAAAAGGCAGAGTTCAAACCCTCTGCCCACAGAAACCCCAACCTTACACCGAGTCATCACATCCTTCCCAGGCCAGAAAGGGGGGCCCTGTGGCAGTCATTTGGTGATTCCCCAAAGCCTTGTAGGAAGTGGCCGCTCAGGCCTGTGGCCATGCCTGCCTGTGGCCTCCCCTGCCGCTTCTTGGGAGGCCAGAGATACTGTCCACGGAACAGCCCCTGGGACAGTCCAAGGCCCTGCATTGGGGCAGTTTGTAGCATAATCAGATCAAATCTCAGCCTGTGGTTTTCCCAAGGAAATTATCCACAGAGCTGAGCTTTTATTACATGAAAGAAAAGGAGGCAAAAACCAGCCTGAGTGTCAAGTTCTACAAGACGGAACTAGGACAGAATTTTCGTTTTGTTTCGTTTCTATGAGTCCAGGGGAGGTCATGTGGATTTCAGAATCATTTTAATTCTTTTGGGGCATGCCGCATCCCATGAGCGGGTGACTGTGTTCAGCCTCCATTGTGAGGAGAAACCCTGAATCTGGGAAAAAGTTACAGGGGACAGGTTCCAGGGTTCAAGGAGCCAACCTCGGGTCTGGGGGGTGAGGTAGTCCTCAGGGCCGCAACTTTGCTTGGCTTATGCAGAATGTGGGGGCATAAACCAGAGAGACAGCCTTGAAATTGATGCTGCGAGTCTCATGTGGTAATTATGGTTACCACATGTGTCTAATTTTTTGAAGTTGTCCTGTTTCCAAGTATTCTTTTGCCTCTTCCATATACATCGAAGACTCCTGGGAATTCCAATATTTCAGCATCCAGATGACATTTTCCAGATTTCTTCCAGTACCCACCATATCATATGACAGACCACATCCTTATTTTCTCATTGGGAATGTATAGTCATTGTACCAATAGCCTTGACCTGGGGTCCAGAACCTAGGACCATCCCACCAGAAGAAGCCATCAGTGAATGAGTGAGTAGAAGGGGCTGTGACGTCATAAAGTGGGTGTTGGAGCTGTGGTTCAGGGAAGGCTCTTTTTTTTTTTTTAGAGATTTTTATTTGTTTATTTGACAGACAGAGATCATAAGTAGGCAGAGAGGCAGGCAGAGAGGTAGGGAGGGAAGCAAGCTCCCCGCTGAGCAGAGAGTCTGATGCGGGGCTCGATCCCAGGACCCTGGGATCATGACCTGAGCCGAAGGCAGAGGCTTTAACCCACTGAGCCACCCGGTGCCCCTCTTCACTTTCTTATCTCCTTACCTAAGATGGCATAACACCTCGCTCTCCATTTCCTTCCTTGTCTCCTCAACCAACATAGCACCTCCTCTCATTCTCTGTCCCCTTTCTGTCATTATTCCTGTCCATATATTCCTGTCCATGCAGTCATTATTACCTGGACATAGTTACTCCCCCTGCCCTCAGCTTTACCGCTAGTCTTTCCACTCAAATACCAGCCCGTCCAGTGATGGTTATTAAAGAGGGCAAGCACTGCATGGAGCACTGGGTGTTATACGTAAACAAGGAATCATGGAACACTACGTCAAAAACTAACGATGTCCTGAATGGTGACTAACATAACATAATAAAAAAATAATAAAATAAATAAAATAAAATACCAGTCCTTGAGGGTAGCATATATCCATAGCTCCTAGAACAGGACCAAGTCTTTAACAGATGGTTAGTCATTTGTTTTTCTTTTTTTTTTTTTTTTAAAAGATTTTATTTATTAATTTGACAGAGAGAAATCACAAGTAGACAGAGAGGCAGCCAGAGAGAGAGAGAGAGAGGGAAGCAGGCTCCCTGCTGAGCAGAGAGCCCGATGCGGGACTCGATCCCAGGACTCTGAGATCATGACCTGAGCCGAAGGCAGCGGCTTAACCCACTGAGCCACCCAGGCACCCATCATTTGTTTTTCTAAACAAAGACATGAATGAAGTGAATTCAGTCAAGTGAAGTGAATTCTGAGCAGGGAGGATATGGGGGAACTCTGAACGTCAGCCTTGGCTTCCTGGGTCGCAGGTGGCCTCTTCCTATTATTTTGACCTGACACCTGAACTGTGCCTGCTCTGAGACCCACAACATTCTCCTGTCACTTCTCTCTTCTACTTACGACCCCACACTGAGGCTTCTGCTGGAGGCTGGCCTGGCGTGGCTCACTGCCACCGTAACAGGCTGCTGACAGAGGCGAGGCAGGTCTGTGAGAAATCAGGGCTGACATCTCAGCTTCGGCCAACCCACCCAGGGCAAGCCCCCAGCCAGGGGCCAGGCCTCATTTGCTGCTGCTGCCTCCAGCTTAGCTGTCATTACCGCTCCCTGGGGAGTTTCTCTGTGTCAGACTCAGTCTCTGCCTTCCAGCTTCTCTCCGTGTTTTCCTTCTCTAGGACTCCTGTGTTCACTTGCCCTTCCTCAGCCTTGACAGCCTGGTATGAGCTTGTGTTTTCAACAAATCCATATGAGGAGTATGGTCGAGGATGAAGGATGTGTAGAAAACGCCATTTAACATTTCAAGAAGCCTTCCAGAGTCATCCATCTGTGATCTTTCAGCGCCTTGAGAATGCTGTGGTTTTCTGGTGACTTCTTTGGTTCCCCTGTACAGAATATTCTTGGGGTTTCCCCAGTCCAGGCAGCACATAACAGACTTGTGGCCAATTCTAACTCCTGTCCTTTCTCATGTGGTACAGAAGTGGGGTTTATCAATCCTGCCGTCTCCTCCAGGGGCCTATGAAGTCACAGTCATCGGAAGGGGAGATCCCCCAGCCCACCTGGCCAAAAACAGAAGAAAAAAAAATGGTCTGAGAGTGCAGTACTTACTGGGCAGGGAGCTTGATGGGATTTGCTGTTTTCTCTGGCAGTTCACATAAGGGTCTTTTTGCCATCATGGCACTCACGTGTCACCGTGTCAGGGTACAGTGATTTCACCACCACCCTACGTGCCCTATGTGTCCTAAGTGGTTTCTGGCTGCAAAAGGAAAAACAAAAAAGAGACAACTTTGACCTCTTGCACCTCTTCCCTGGCCTTAGAATCACTGAACACTGGAGCTGGAAAAAACATTACAGATCATCTACTCCCGTCACTCCCAGATGCCTGTGCACGTACATGTAATACCTTGAAATCATGGGGGACATCTCTAAAAATTACAGATCCCTGACTCCCGCCTACTGATCCAGTAGGTCCAAGTGGTCCCACGAATCTGCATTTCACAGCCATTCTTAATGATTTTGATGTGTGACTAGATTTAAGACCTAACGACCACTCCGATATCTTGTCAAGTGAGGAAGTTCTGGTCCCCGAGGGATGACGATCGCTACCCCACCCCTGGATGGTGAAAAGGCCTTAGAAGACACATGAGGGGAACCGAGCTCCCACTAACAGCATTATTATTATTTTGACCTGGCACCCTGAACTCTGCCTGGCCTGCTCTGAGACCCTGACACTAGCAGTATGAATGGCCCGACACTGTGACCTCCCTGCCAGACCCTCCCTGGTTTTGAGATGATCTTAAGGCTTGTTTCAGCTGCTACAGTGTTCTTTGAGTCCCCCAGGTAGCCCCCTAGAGAAATAACATAATGCTTCATCCTGCAAAGGAACGAGTCTTCATTCATCCATGTAGCACATTTACTGTTCATTTCCTAGAGCCAGGCTCTATGCTAAGTAGAGTTTATAGATGAAGGTGATGGAGTTTCAGCCACAAGAGATGGAGGAGCAGCCTAGGGTTTGCTGAGGGTCTACAGTGTGCCAGGCACCATGCTCCGAGCCTTATACACATGACTTCATTTAGTTTTTCCAGGATTTTATTTATGTATTTATTTTAAGAGAGAGAAAGAAAGGGGAGGTAGGGGGTGGGGTAACTGGGTGATGGGCGTTCAGGAGGACGTGTAATGCAATGAGCACTGGATGTCATCTGCAACTAATGAATCCCTGACCTCTACCTCTGAAGCTCATAATACACTCTATGTTAAATAATTGAATTTAAATAAAATAAAATAAAGAGAGCATGAACAGGAGGAGGAGCAGAGGAAGAGGAATGAGCAAACTTTGTGCTGAGCATGGAAACCTATGTGGGGCTCAGTCCCACGACACCGAGATCATGAGTCCAAAATCAGGAGTCCAACGCTCAACCAACTGAGCCCCCCAGGCACCTCCATATGGTTTCATGTGGGCTACACAATAGCCCTACCTGTTGTCCCCATGTTGTGACATACCCTTAGAGAGGGTGTGTCTTTCTTAAGGTCATTCAGGTAGAAAGAAGAGCCTTCTATGTACCAGGTGCTATTCTGAGCTCTTCATGGATTGTGGCCACCTCTCACAGATTCTGTGACACACAATTTCAATCGCTGAAGTCTGGAAGCATCTCACAATCGATGTAACTTGCCACTGTCACTGGTAGAACTTTTTCCTTCCTAGTAGCACATACAACAGTGATGTGCCTTATGAAAAGGACATCTTTTTTTTTTAGGATTTTATTTATTTATTTGCGAGAGAGTGTGTGAGAGAGAGCATGAGAGGGGAGTGTGTGAGAGAGTGCATGAGAGAGGAGAAGGTCAGAGGGAGAAGCAGACTCCCTGTGGAGCTGGGAGCCCGATGTGGGACTTGATCCCAGGACTCCAGGATCATGACCTAAGCCGAAGGCAGTGGCTTACCTAACTGAGCCACCCAGGTGCCCCAAAAAGTGCAACTTAGATTTGAGGAACTACTGTCCCCCATTCACAGACAGGGAGTGGCAGAGACAGAATTCACACCCATGTATGTCTGGCTTCACACATTCATGCTCACAGCCTAGTGGGAAAGTAGGCACAAATGCCAGGACTCAGGGCTGAGACACTTCGTGGGGACGTCCCCAGCTACTGGGCTATACAGCAAGGCCACCTGCTGGGAGAGTCTGGATCTTCCCTTGGTTTTCTGTGTTCCCGCTGTCCTCTCCTCCCTGGCAGGTATGACTACTGGTCACCAGGTTTCAAAAGGTGGATAGAAATCCAGCAATCACACTCTTTTGGGATTTACTCAAATGAGTTCAAAACTGATGTCCACACAAAAACCTACACAGGAGGGTTTAAAGCACCTTTATTCATAATTGCCAAAACTTGGAGGCACATGTTCTATAGGAGGTGAATGAATACATAAAGCGGGGCCCATCCAGACCATGGGATATTCTTCAGGGTTCTAAAGAAATGAGCTATCGGGCCAGAGAAAGACATAGAGGAACCTAAACGCATACAACTAGGTAAAAGAAACCAATCTGGAAAGGTTCCATATTGTGTGATTCCAACTGTATGACAGACATTCTGGAAAAGGCAACACTATGGAGAGGGTAAGAAAACCAGGGGCCACCAGGGGCTGGGAAGTGGGGAGGGAGGAAGAGGAGCAATAAAACTACTCTGTAGGATACTGTAATGGTTGCATACATGTCCTTAGACATTTGTCCAAACCCATAGAATGTCCATCAAGAAGGAAGGAACCCTAAGGTAAACAGTGGACTCTGGGTGATAATGACGTGTCAGGGTTGGTTCACCGATTATAACAAATACGACCCTCTGGTGTGGGCTCCTAATAGTGGGGGGAGGCTTGCTTGTGTAGGGGCAAAGGGGAGATGGGAAATTTCTCTGGGAGCTTAAAACTGCTCTGAAAAAAATGAAGTCTATCTTTTTTTAAAAGATGTATGTATGTATTTGTTTATTTATGTATTTATTTAATTGAGAGCAAGCTGGCTCACCCACCTCAGCAGGGAGCGGGGCCGAAGGGGAGGGAGTGGGAGAGGGAAAGAATCTTAAGCAGACTCCACGCTGATCACAGAGCCCCATGCAGGGCTCGATCTCACCACCCTGAGATCATGATTGGAGCGACAACAGAGAGGTAGGTGGAGGCTTACCTGACTGAGCCACTCAGGTGTCCCCCAAAAGGAAGTCTATTAAAAGGAGAAAAGAAAGGTAGAGAGAAGCTGGCCGATCGGGGGCCAGGGGAGACCTAGCCGGGTTTGTTCTGGTCTTGGTCTGAGTCCCCTCTGGCCCGTGTGGGGGGTGTAGCGGGGGGTCAGAGGAAAAGCAGGGCAGGTTCCCGGGCGGCCCCAGGAGTGTCCAGAGCACAGCAGTGACGGTGGGCCGCTCCCAGCAGGTAGCGTGGAAGCCGTGATGATCCGGCTGGTGAATGGCTCCGGGCCACACGAGGGCCGCGTGGAGGTGTACCACGAGCGGCGCTGGGGCACCGTGTGTGACGACGGCTGGGACAAGAAGGACGGCGACGTGGTGTGCCGCATGCTGGGCTTCCGTGGTGTGGAGGAGGTGTACAGGACAGCGCGGTTCGGGCAAGGTAAGCCCTCTGGCGGACAAGGACCCGGGGAGAGGGCCAGGAGTCTTCGTCAGTCTCCTCCCAGAGCCCAAGTGCCCCCCACAGCAGTCCCAGCAGGGGGCACCTGGCCTCTGTCCCCCATACTTCCTGCAGTGGGAGGCTTGCTGTCCCCCAGGCAAGCTGGCACATCCTCACACAGTTCTGTTTATTAGAACATTCTTCCTTTCCTTGAATTGACCTCCTTTTATTTCTTGTCTCCTGTCGGATTCCCCTGTGGGCTCTCATGCTCAGCCCGGCGTCTCGGGTCCAAATCCACTCCCACTTCGCTCTGTTACATTTTTCCGATGGTGCACAGCGAGTGTTGGATACTTATATAGTGCCCACTGTGGTCCAGGCTTGGTCCAAAACATGTTACAAATATTCACTCCTTTAACCCTTACAACACTAGGAAGTAGATAAAGATATCATCCCCATTTTCCAAATGAGGAAGCAGAGGCACAGAGAAGTTGAATAACTTGCCCTGGGTCCCACAGCTAGCAAATAGCAGACCCTGGGTTCAGACCCTAGCAGGTGGCTTAGGAGGCCGGGCTCTCATCATTCCACGGGCTGTCCCTGACCGCCTCTGGGTCTTTGCTTCTTCCGATGAGTATCTCTAGTAACTCTGTCTCGTCTTCATGTGACGGGATTTTGAAAGCCTTCACCATCTTGGTTGCTTTCCTTTCAATATGCTCAAGCCCGCCTCCCTTCCTGCCGATGGTACAAGACACTGTGAGGGAGGGGTGCAGACCTCCTCTGGGCAGATGGCTCCTTTGAACCATCCATCCCTTTCCCGCTTTGAGGAGGACAGCTCTGCCCAGCTCCAGTCCCCATCCATGGCACCGTGTGTGTCCCTCAAGCCAGTTCTCTGCTTTAGTGTTCTGGGCCGCTGTAACAAATAGCACAGGCCAGTGGGGCTGAAGCAACAAATTTGATGTCTCACAGTTCTGGAGGCTGGAGGGTCCACAGTCAAGATGTCAGCATGTTTGGTTTCTCCCGTGGCCTCTGTTCTCGGCTCCTCTGTGCCCGTCTTCTCCTTACGTCTTCACCAGGTCTTCCCTCTGTGTGTGTCAGTGTCTCTTCTTCTAAGGACAGAGCCATCTTGGATTAGAACCCCCCACAATGACCTTGTTTTACCTTAATAACCCCTTTTTTTTTTTATTAAAGATTTTATTTATTTATTTGACAGACAGAGATCACAAGTAGGCAGAGAGGCAGGGAGAGGGAGAGGAAGGGAAGCAGGCTCCCTGCTGAGCAGAGAGCCCGATGCGGGACTCGATCCCAGGACCCTGAGATCATGACCTGAGCCGAAGGCAGCGGCTTAACCCACTGAGCCACCCAGGCGCCCCTACCTTAATAACCTCTTTAAGGGGCCTATCTCCACAGTGACATTCGGGGGTGCTGGAGCTTAGGACTTCAACACAGAAATTCGAGGGAACACAGCTGAGCACAGAGCACTCTGTACCGCGGCCTGCTTGCTGTGAGCACCGCCTGAGCAACACATAAAATGGGGTCACTCGTTACACACCTACCGACATGTGCTAAACATCCATGGCACCACATACACCTCCACACTCAAATACAAAATTCACGTTCACACACGCTTCTTCCTCCATCAGACCTTAAACTGCAAGAAAGCTGTGTGGACTCCCAGCTAAAACAACAGTCCCACATGCATGGCGCACAGGTGGGTCTTGGCCTCCCTGTCTGTAACTTAAAAGGGCTTGCAGACTCTGTGATGTGCCTTCCAGCTCAAGTCCCCTGGGACCTGGAATGTTCCTGCTCACCTGTCAGGAGGACAGTTCTGACAGGTGTGGGGAAGGATTTGGAATGATCCACTAGCACTCAGTTGCCAGGTCCCCCTTGTGACCTGTGGAGGAACAGCTGGCGCGGCCGTGGGGGCCTCCTTGGGTCATGGAGGGAAGCAGCATGTTCCCTGTCTTGCCCGACATCATGGCTGCCCGACCCACCATGCCGGTGACTAAATGGACTCACCATGTGGCAATGTGGCATGAGGGGAGGGTCGGACGCATTATCTCCAGAGAGAGAAACAGAGCCACGTGGCACTCTCCACTCCTCAGTCAGCATTCACCTCCTCCCACTAGGGGCTGCTGCCCCTCTGATTCAGAATCTCAGCCCAGAGACCTCAGGCACTGTTACAGACTGAATGTTTGTGTCTCCCCTGAATCCACAGACAGAAATCCTAACCCCCAGCGTGACAGAATGAGGAGGTGGGGTCTTTGGAAGGCGATCAGGTCATGACATGATGGCACTTGCTTTCTCATAAAAGGGACCCCGAAGAGTTCCCTCTTCCTCCTTCCCCAAGGATACGCAGAGAAGTAGCCGTTCTCCACCCCAGAAGAGAGCCTCCCCTCAGACCCCCGGTCAGCTGGCACTCTGAGCTCCAGAGCGGCGAGAGACCTGCGTCTATTGTTGAGAAACCGCTCAGTCAATGGTACTTTGTTACCGCCCTCCGAGCAGGCAGAGACGATCCCAGTGACTGAAAGTGACTCTGGGTGAAATCTGTTGTGACAGCTGGCAGAGAGCAGCTGTTTCACCCCGCCCGTCCTGGCCTCTCCACCCAAGCCCAAGGCCAGGGCGCATGGGGAGCTCCCAGAGTGCAGCTCCTCGGGAGGCCAGCCCACAGGGAGGCAGCGCTTTCCTCCCACTGAAAGCTTTGGGCCGGATTGCCGCCTGCTTTCTTCAAGGAAAAACGCCCTCTCTGTTTACAAGAGGAACAGGAACTTGCTTTCCCTTTTTGGCTTCAGTGAGGACTCCTTCTTAGTGAGTGGAAGTCCAACCTTGTCAGGGAAGAAGTGGCAGAAACTCTTTCAGAGAAGCCAAGACAGGTCGTTATGTCTTGGGCGGTGTTCGTCCCAAACAGACCCATGCATGGCCTCTTTCCCTCCCCCCCTTGACCTTTGTAGCATGTGACATGTGGAGAAGCCCTGAAATTGCCACTTTATAATTTTTTTTCAAAGATTTATTTATTTATTTGAGGGGGAAAGGGGGAGAGGAAGAGAGAGAGAGAGAAAATCTCAAGCCGATTCCCCTCTGAGCGAGGAGCCCAGTGCAGGACTCGATCTCACAACCCTGAGATCATGACCTGAGCCAAAACCAAGAGCTCACTTCCCAACGGACTGAGCCACCCAGACGCTCCTGAAATCATCACTTTAAACCAGTCAGTGCAAAGTCAGACTCCCTTGCCGGCGCATATCACACCTGCACTGTTGTTTCCCGGTCACGATCTAGTCTTATGTGATGTTCAGACCTCGACAGGTAGGCTGGCCAGGTGTTATGAATGGGCTCACAGGGGAGAAGAGAAGGGGCTGACCCAGCTTCGGCTCCTCTGAGTCCTCGCCCGAAGCCAGACTGCTCTGCCTGCTTCCTCAGCAGCTTCTAGGCACCTCCCCTCGGTGGGAACTAGGCTCATGCTGGGACACAAGCCTAGTAACCATCCTCTCCAGCCTCAACACACACAGCATAGAGGGGAAGAAGGGAAGGTGTATTTACTGATTCCCAATAGCATGGGAAGGGCTCTCGTGCCATGGTGGCTATGGGGGCAGGGAGGAAGGGGTGCCACCTCTCCAGGCAGCCCTGGGGCTGTGCCTCAGATTGGGCTACCCCTCTGACCACAGCCCTCTTTCCCACTAGGGCCCGACTCCTAATCCGGGACTGCCCATCCCCAACCTCAGTCTCCCAAGCTCTGGCCCCTCCCTCCATGGCCTGGCTTCTCTCTGTGCCCTCTGGGTGCTTCCTGCCCTGCCCACCAAGAGTGCTGGCTTGTCCCCCATCCCACTCTCTCCCTCTCCCCACCCCTTCATGTGGCCAGTTCCCGGGTCCCACAGATTTTTACCAGCATCTGGTAAGGACTCTCCAGTGTCCCTTGATTCTGTCCCTTGCTCTTTGTTCTCGGTGTTCCTGCCTTAGGAGCCCAAGCAGGGTAGAGCAGGGGTTAGGAGCTCGGGCTGTGGGTCCAACCCAGGTTAGAATCTCCAGGCTCCCCCTTCCAGCTGGTGGCCTGGAGTAGATTTTATCGCCTCCCCCAGCTTGAGCCTTTCCAGGTTAGAAGGATTGTGGCACTTGCTCGATGAGATCACGTGTGTCAAGCAGCAAACAGAGCACGGGCTTGTGTGCTCGCTTCTCCGTTCTGTGTTGGGAGGCCGGGTGCAGGGGTGGCCATGACCCCCCACCAGCTACTTCCTCACCTCCACCTCCAGCCCAGCTCCTGTCATCTCCCTCCTCTTGGCTGCCAGAGTCCTTTCTTAAAATGAGACCCCTCCTCCTCTGCCTCCCACCTCCCTCTCACCCCCCAGCCACACAGGGACACTTGTGTCCTCTGAGCTCCCGTGGCTGTTTTTGGTTCCTTATCTTCCCGAGATCGGTCTGGAATGCCTTCCCCCCCTTCTTCATCTAGCTAATTCCTGTTCAGCTTTTAAAAATCGGCCCAGTCATCAGCTCCTGAGGGGGGGGCTCTGCTGGGGACTCCAGCCCCACCCTACTCCGAGCTCCCCTGGCCTCCTGTCTCTATCATGGCACCTCCTGAGCTCTGATGTGTGCGAGAACATCTTGAGGGCTTTACCTTCACCGTTCCCAAAGCCAGGACTGTGACTCAGACTTCATGGGTGCCGGCTAAATGCGAGAGGGTGGGAAGAATGGGAGGGAGGAAGGGGGGGGCGGGGGGACAAGGGAGGAAAGAAGGAAGGAACGTCTGTGCCCACCTAACCTGAGTCCTCCCTAGTAGAATACAAGAAGCTTCCAATCTCTGGCCCTTCTCTTAGGGGTCTGGCACCATGGAAGTTTCCCTGGACGGGGCTCAATCATCGAAGTATCTGTTTCTCCGGGGAAAAAAGCAAGGAAAGCACCATGTGGGAGAGTCTTAAAGGCGTTTTTCAATTTGGAATGGTGGAAGAGGGAAGATATGCAGATGGAGTAGAGGGCAGGTGATGGGTGGAAGGAGGTCCAGGAAGACAGGGCAGGAGCCCAACCTAGCCCAGCTGGGAGGTAGTCTTGGATCTGCAGAGAAAATCTTTCTGGGAGACAGACAGACAGAAGACGTGAGGTTGGGCACAGATGCAGACAGGTCTGTAGGTGAGAGCGCAAGGAATGGAACCGGGAGTGTTCACTTTCAGTCGTATTATTACCTCTAAGACAAAACCCAAATACTGAAAGAAGGCTTTGTGCACGAGTCAGCAAACATGAGAGGGCCAGATAAGTAAGTATTTTAGACTTTGTGGGCCAATGGTTTCTCTCACTACTCCACTCCACTCTTGTAGCAGGGAAGCAGCCATAGACAAAACATAATCAACCAGGTGGGGCTATGTTCCAATAAAATTTTATTTACCAAAGCAGACAGTGGGCCGAAGTGGCCCACAGTTTGCCACCCTTGGCCTGGTGTTCGTGCTGGGCACTGCATTCCCATAAGGCACGAGTCCCAGATTGCCTGCAGCTCAGAGGCCTGGGTCATGGTGTCTAGCCCTTAGACATTATGGGACAAGTCACTTAATCTTTCTGAGTTTTCCCATCTCTTAAGAGATATTTTCTCTTAATGGATAAACCGTCCTCGTTACCTCTGTGTGAGGCTCTGAGGGGAGCCTGAACTTAGTCCTTCTATTAATATTACTGCAAATAAACATGCAGAAGCTCAAAAGTTAGTTCTGTGGGGCAGAGATTTTTATTGTTGTTCCATCATTTTTTTGTTTGTTGATGTAGTCCAAACACCCAGAATAGCGCTGAGCTTGGAATAAACCCTCAAATATATGTTGAATGAATGAATGAACAAATGAATGAATGAGGAGGATAAAATAAAATCTCCACTTACTCATTCCCAATAATATCACCTTTAAGCAGCCCCTAGTGTCTGAGTATCAGAAGACCTGGCCTCTGATCCCGACTTTGCCTCCTCAAGATAAAATGTCACCCTACTGTTTCCTTTTTCTGACCCCAACAATGGGGGGCAGAGCACCCTACCCTGCTTAGTTATCCCAGGGCTTTGTTTGGGAGCTTGTGGAAACAGCTATGTGGAATTACAGACCTCATCTAGAGAATGGCTCCTCAGACTTGAATGTGTGTGTGAATCATGGAGATCCTCTTTAAAAGATTCTGGTTCAAGTCTGGGCAGACGCAGACCTCTGATTTCTAAGAAGCTCCCAAGGTCATGCTGACCGCTCCTGGTCTTGGGGCCACACGTTAAGTCCTCAGATATCAATTCTAAAGCTAAAAGTGACGATTGGTGCATAGAGTGGGATTTCCAGGCTCTGACATGGCAAACAGCGGGGCTGGTTCGCAGGTTAACCGGCCATCCCTATCCAGCGCTGTTGATTTAATGACCCTACTCTTATTTTCTGAGCTCTCCCATGACTGAACAATAGCCCTAACTCCCTGGCAAAAGCACCCACCAGAGTTTGAAGTTTCCTGAGCCTATGTACGCATTTGTGTGGGTTACCTTGGGCCTGTTCTGTATTTGTCAGTTTCCTTTACTGGCTTCTTTATTTATTTAGGGTGTGACTAATCCCACAGAGCTCTTGGGCCTGCAGGCTTTTCCTGGGTAATTTGTAAACTGATGTGTTTTCCAGGAGACATTTAATCTGCAAATTATTGCTGGGCCTCAAAGGGCTTATTGTGTAAGATGCACAGGGTATCCGGGCCAGGGAAGGGGCTCTTGTGATGAAGCAACAGCCAAGAGAGCGGAAGGAGGCCTCTCCTCCTCCCAGCTCTGTCCCCACGTTCACCAACCGCTCAGCCGTCCCATGACAACATGACAACAGACACTGGAAATCCCTGTGTAACGAAAATTTGTCTAAACTACATAGCTTCCGCGGTAGACTTTGTGGGCAGCAAAATGGGTTCGATGTTTCCTGGATGTTCTTTGTGAAGAGAATTCTCCCATGCAGTTCAAGAGAGCATAGTGGTTTGAAGGTTTTTGTGTTGTCCGGACAATGCCTCTGAAAGGAGAAGTTGTCTAGGTGCTGAGAGACGGGGCGAGGAGGAGACAGGGCTAGTGCCAATCCCTGAGCTACCTTTTTTATAGGATTTTGGTAGATTTCAAAGCCCTTTAAAAATCAGGAACAATTTATTGCCTCATCCGACTTGCTCGGGTTGACGCTGCTAGTTTGTGACCTTTGACCTCATGCTTTTGGAGGCCAGCTCATAGACCTAATGAGCTAGGGTCCTAGAGTGACCAACAATCGTGGTTTATGTAGAATGTACCTGGTTTTAGCACTGAACTTCTCACATCTTGGGAAGCCCTTCCCAGTTTTACAACTAAAATGGGTCCCAGGGGCTGGGAGTTGAATCAAGATCTATCCTATTATAGTAGGATATCTTACTTCTTCTCAAACTTCAGTGCAAAACCTCTTGGTTAAAATGTAGATCCTGGTTCAGTATTCCTAGGTGGGACCCAAAGTTCTGCATTTCTAATAAGGTCTAGATAATGCTGATGCAGCTAGTCCAGGGCCACACTTGGAGCAACCAGGCTCTAGGCCACTGCTTCTATGGGTGTCCTAAGGCCGTCATATTTCCAGAGGGCTCCCGAATGAGCTCCCTTCATCTGGGGCCCAGCATGGCCCTCAGCACAGAGAACACGCCAGAACCATGAGGGATGGTCCTGCCAGTTGATCACTGGGGGCTCCAGGTGACTTGTGGTGCAGCCTACGCCTCTCTCCACTGACCCCTCGGACCCCAGACAGGCCCTCTCTATTCCCTCCTGGGGCCTCACCCAGCTGCCCTATTTCTCTGACATTCAAAGAAGAACTTCAATGACAAGTTTCTAGCTCCCAAGGCTCTGGAACATTCCTGGGAAAGCTAACTAAAGTGTGCTATCAGACCAGCAAGGGTGTCCCCTTAAGATCTGGGTAAATAGACTAGCTGTGGGCAAAACTTCAGTAGATTGTCTTAGGGACCTTACAGTTTGGGAACTGACCTAATTCCTTCTGATTAGGGATGCTTCTGCCTGTCATTAAATAAATGTTTGGCTATAATGTTAAATTCGGGGATCCCCTGCCATTCTAGCACCACTATTTCGGGCTCGTAGGATGGAATCATCTGCTGTAAATTTCGCAAAACATCGGAGGTAATGTTGACACTGACCTATTTGGATATGGGGCACTGAATCTGTCTCATCTAGGATCTGTCGGACATTGTCCCTCAGAGTAGGCCATGCTTGAGTACTCATTAACAAAGCCTGATAGAAATTACATCTCAAAAGACATGAGGTGTTGCAACTAAAGCATGGACCATACCAACTTGACCTTGACTTCAGATCCTGCCACTTAGGAGCTGAGCAACCAAGCACCAATTGCATCCTGAGCCTCAGCTTCCATCTATAAAATGGGTTCAATAATGTTGATCCCACAGGCCCATGATGGGGATGGAGGAGGATCAGACGTGAGATGTCTGACACGTAGGATAAATACTGCCATCACCCCAGTTACTGTTATCCTGGCTTCAAGCAACTGAGCCTAGAAAATGAGTATCTGATCTTGGTAGGGTGGAGAGGGCAGTCAGGCACCACTAGATTTGAGAATTGCTGGCAGAGCCTGGGACAGTCTCATCAAGAACAGACACGGCAACGCCCCTTTTTGTCTTCTGTCCTGCTCTCCCGCATGTCTGCTAAGAAACCATGTTGACTTGTCCCCACAGGCACAGGGAGGATTTGGATGGATGACGTCGCCTGCAAGGGCACGGAAGATTCCCTCTTCCGCTGCAGTTTCTCCAAATGGGGGGTGACAAACTGCGGGCACGCTGAGGATGCTGGGGTGACGTGCAACAGACACTGAGAGTGGGCGCGGTCCACGGTCTGGGCCCTGCTGCCGAGCCTCCTTCCTGCATTCCTGGGGCGGAGTCATCACTTGGGACCTCATCTCTGCCCTTCCCAGCCTGGCAATCCCCGGTCCCCATATCCCTGTCCCAGGACCATGATGGCCTGTCGTCATTCTCCTCTTGGACATCAGCTCCAAAGTGCAACTCTGGGATCTACTGCCTGTCTCTCCCTTCTACCAGGGTCCCTGCCTGTGATGCCCTGGTCAACTGGACAGTCATTTTGCCCAGCCTTCCCAGCACCACGCATCCACCGATACCCATGCTCGCCTTTGGTCTGTCGCTTCAAGGCGGAGAGTCTGCTGGAGAGAAATTCAGCAGGAGGGAGGCCCAATAGGTCATTTACTCTTCAGAGTAATTCCCTTCATTAGGCCAAGAGTTTCAACATCTTCCTTCCCAGCAAGAGACTATACCAAATGATTCATTCTTTCCTCTTTGCCTCTGCACACCATTGGTTAGTTCAGGAAGTGACAGAGAGGATGTGCCCTCACGTAGAAGGGAGAGGGAAATGACAGCCCCTGCAGGAGACAGCCTGGCTTTGGAGAAGGGCAGTGACACTGACATCCACGGAGTGACTATTGCACATACTACATAGTATCTTGGGTGCTAAATTCATTTATCCACTTTGCAGCATTCCCACAAGGTTTGTTAGCTGGGGTAAGACCTTACCTCTAGGTAGCACTCAGCTGACCCATTCACCTGGCCAGTAAGCTGGAAGATTGAGAATGACTATAACCATTGTTTCTACCTGAATGCTAGTGTGTCTTTACTAGGCTTGAGCAGGGAGCTCGGGGTGTAAAGCATGTGGGCCAACAGGGTTCCATACTCCAAACCTACAGAGTATAAAATCAGACATGGACTGGCTTCCAGGCCAACCGCTGACCTAGGAGGAAGGCTTATTTGGGGGATGACATGGGGGCTGCCTGGGTTAAACTGAGACCAATACTCAGCCTTCTGGCAGTCAGGGTTAAGGCCAAGTTACTTGAGTCTCAGAGCTGTTTGGAGGTGATGGTATTGAAGCTTCCAGGATGCTTTGGGTGTGCTCCTGTGATCAGGACACATGTCCTAGTGGATCCTGTAGGGAAATGGGGATTCCCCATCACCTCTGGCAGAAGAAGGAGCCATTGGGCTCTACCAGTCCTCAATAGGCTCCATTCTCCTAGTGACAGGGAGATCATATTCTGCTTCTGACATGAGAGGAGGCCAAAGCAAGCCATATACATGTTCTAGGACTAGAGAAGTTACATGGTAGTAAAGTGGGCACAGACTCATCTCCCTTGGGGAATCACAGACTGAGGCAGGCCTTAGATATACAAATACCTGTCACATGGGATGAGCATCAGCTTGGCTGGGGAAAGTGACACCTGAGACCCTCCAGGTGTAGGACCAGCAAAGTTCCTGGCTGACAACTAAACCAATATGTGCTATTGGTGGTTTTTTGCTTACAATATGCTTGTTATCCATTAATGTCCTAATGATCAGAGACTCTCCTGATCAATTGCTATGTTTACATAACACGCATGTACTCATGCATCTTTTTCCAGAAACAATATATGTATGCATATATAAACATGGCACTCTTTACTACATAGCTCAGAGCATTACAAAGTTTGCGCTAAAAAAAAAAAAAAAAATACTGAAGGTAGAAAGATGTCACATTGAACAAAATAAATTCCAACTCAGTTCTGGCAAAGAATCCAGTTATCCCATCAATGAAGACCCATAGAACTTTCTTACTTGGTCTTTTCATTTGGGGAAACACAAGTCTCGTTTTATATCAAATAAAAATCACAAAGATAAGTGTTTGAACCTTAATCGAAAAGTCTACTAGTTTACATACTTACTTAAAAGGACATGGAAATAACCATGGACCTGGATTTCAGGGACTAAAAGAAATTAGGCCTGGCCTAAGATACACAAGACTTTTTGTAAGAAAGAATTTCAATAAAGCTAAGAACATGTCACTAACAACTTTTGTGTCCCATTCTTTCTCCTGAAATTCTGGTGAGTGTGGGAAGGACTGGTAAAAACTGGATGGTCTAATTATTTCTCACTGGGGATTGGTAGAATGGGCAGCTTATGAGAAGCTGCCTTCAGGGGTGCCTGGGTGGCTCAGTTGGTTAAACTTCTGACTCTTGGTTTCAGCACAGGTTGTGATCTCGGGGTTGTGAGATCGAGCCTCGCGTCAGGCTCTGTTCTGGGTGTGGAGCCTGCTTGGGATTCTCCCTCTCTCCTTCTCCCTCTGATCCTTTCCCCTACTCACTCTCTGTTGCTCTCTTAAAAGAAGCTGTCTTTGTACTTCTGGAGGACAATAAACACAGTCTAGACCAAGAACATGGTGGACCATGACGTCTCGAGCCTTAGTAGCTAACCTAAGGAAAGTGTCCCAGGCGACAGAAATCAAGGCCCAGCTTATAGGAGAATTGCATTTTTATTCAATCAAGGAAAGAACACCTAACTATTTCCTCACATCTCCAGAGTTCTTACTTAGGAATGAAAGGGTACTTACTATAATTATCTTCCCTCTGTCATGACCAGAACATTGTCCAAACTGCTTGAGACATATAATTTCAAACATTGGACAACATGGAACACAAGACTGTGATCCTTGAGAAATGACAACAAGTGAGGTAAGCCTACCCTGACTTGAGATCTCTGTCCAACTGTGGCATACTTGAGGGGAGCCCTGAGTCCAGGAATCACACTAAGGTGAAGAAACAAAGATTGGAGATAGGGGAGGCCAAGGTGGCTGGAGTTTGCAAGGCATGGTGTTCAAGAGTAGAGAACAATACATAGAAATTTCCAGATAGGTTCATAGGGTTCCCTCAGGGTGTCAGCTGAATGACAATCTGTGTGAAGCCCATGAGACCAGCTAAAACAGCTTCTGAGGAAAGTACCATTATCAGAGCTCAGGCAGAGCTGAGAATCATTTGAGTTCCTTCCAGGCTGAGTGGGAGAATTACCTAGGGGGCTCAAAGTCCTTCTTGAAAACTCTTTAGCCTATTTTAGTTGGGGGAGGGGAGGGTGAGCTGGTAGAGAGGGATAAATAACAAAGCTGCAGTCAAAACCCCACCTCTGCCCCCAAAAGGAGTGGAAGTTGGAGGGAAAGAAGAAAAGAAGGGAAGGGAGTGGGGTATTCTATGGCAAGTTGAAGGGAGAACCATTCCAAGAAGAGAAAGACAAGTGATTCACACATTCGACATTTTATAGAAATGTTAGCATGATGGTCATAAACAATGCAACTGGAAACACTAAGGGGTGCTTAGGTTGGAGAAAGCTGTGGATCCTTTCCACATACCGAGTCCACTAGAGTGGTTGGCTTAACTACCGCACACATAGGCCCCAAAGGCTGGTTCTCACCAGCATTTGAGATGAGGACGTTAGTGGCGCCTTAGGGACATTAGACAGGGCAGAAAGAGAGAGACCACTGCCCTCCTCCATGAGGACTGTTCCGTACGTACTGGCTAAGAGAAGCTGAAGAGGAGCAATGAAGAAATAAAATAAAATTCCAGAAAAATAACAGCCTTAAAACAGACGAGTCACCAAAACAGAAGTCTTGGGCTCTTCAATAACCACTTGAGTTGTAAGTCCCGAAGAGCTGAAAAACATTCCCTGGGCTCCTTGCCTGGCCCACTTCCCTCTCAGTCCCACCTATGTCCACACAGGGGTGTTTTCATGGACCAGACCCATTTGGTTCCTGCCCTCATGGAGTTTACATTCTAGCTTTCATCTTTTTTTTTTTTTTTCAAGATTTTACTTATTTGAGAGAGAGAGAGAGAGTGCACAAGAAGGGGAGGGTCAGAGGGAGAAGCAGACTCTCTGCTAGGTAGGGAGCCCGATGTGGGACTTCATCTGGGGACTCCAGGATCATGACGTAAGCCGAAGGCAATTGCTTAATGCACTGAGCCACCCAGGTGACCCTGGCTTTTATCCTTTTAACAGGCTTTAGGCATGACATTAACCATACAAGAGTCATAATGTCCCCCAACAAGAAATGTGCAGCTGAAAGGGACAGTAGTTCTTTGCCAAGCTATTAACACAGAACACATATAGTTCAGTTGTTTAAAAACGCATCTTCCTTGCTAGTGAGATAATAGTAGCTCAAGTGACACTGGTTATACAAATTACCATCAATAGGAAACAGAGACGAGTAAATGGTAAGTTGTCATGCCATTTGTTCAAAATAGTAGTAGATAAGCCGAGATTGTATGACAGAAACCACGGCAAACCTCCCTGGAGCATTTACCTTCAAGCTTTACAAGCATGAACCCTGGGGGGCGCCAGCATGGCTCAGTTGGTGGTTAAGCTTCTGCCTTCGCCTCAGCCTCCCTGCTCAGCATGGAGCCTGCTTCTCCCTCTCCTTCTGCCCTTGCCCCCCCAGCCTGTGCTCTCTCTCTCAGGTGAATAAATAAAAAATCTTCCAAAAAAAAAAAAAAAAAAAAGAGAGAAAGAGAAAAGTAAAGAATGAATGAACTCTGAATTTGTAAGCACTGGTTCTGTTCTAATCATCCCAGTTCTCTGCAGGGGGAGGGGAGACTGAGGTCCTGGGAGGATCATCCCATGCAGAAGTTAGGATTTGAATCCAAGAAATCTTAAATACAACACCGAATGTGACAGAAGCAGTCATAGTACAAGAATTTGAAGAGGTTAATCTGAGAATGGTGGAAATGAAGATCATAGCTCAGTTATGAGTACACAATATTTCCACCCTTGGGGTCAGTATCCTGCTTACTGAAATACACAGTTCTCTATTCGGTTACCTACACTAAAATGATCCCAATGAACCCCCACAGAGAGAACTCACAGCAAGCCGTTTAACAAAGACCAACCCACACAGAACAATCACAGACTTCCTCTGACCCCCAATGGACTCTCTCAAGAGGCTGGAGACTCCTCCCTCCTGGCTGATTCTGGAAGATCTCAGGTTTTCAGAGCCTCTGAAGGAGTCAAGCGAGGGTGAAGTTAGGAGCTCTGTCCTCCTGCTACATCATAAAAGGAGTCCATCTGTGATCCAAAATGCTTTGCGTGTCTTTCCCTACCCATTTTACTCAGCATCTTTGGTCTTTCTGAAATGATTCCTAAAATCTTCCCTCACAGCAAAGGATTTCAACCCAAATTATTTTCGAGAATCATTTCTTCCTTCTTTAAACTCATTTTACATATTTATTTATGCTTGTATCACAAATCAGACTGAAGAGGAAGTTGTTTGACATTTGGAGCTATATAACCTTATGCAAAGAAGAATGTCAAGCAGGTCCCACCACAGCGCACGCTAATCATAGCAAATGGGATAACATTTCCCAAATCAAGATTAAGAACCATTTACTATTTATGCTGAACAGAATTCCTGGGCCATCCAGTTCCAATCAGACAAATATCTTATTCCTTCCATGTGTTTCTGAGACATAGTGCATGAGCATAGAAAACCAGAAAGTTAAGGACTCTTTCTCAAAGTCCAGTCTTTTGAGGTCCTTCCCGGATAGCTTATTCCTGGACAGTAGAAGGCAAAAGGCAGATGGGATGTCTCCTCATTTACAGAGAACAGGGTGTGTCAGAAGAGAGTGGTGTCAGAGTAGAACATGAGCTTAAATGGTGGGGGAAAGTGGGCCTGAGGGGCTCAGTCAGTTAAGTGACTGCCTTCGGCTCAGGTCATGATCTCAGGGTTCCGGGATTGTGCCCCAAGTCGGGTTCCCGGCTCAGCAGAGTCTGGTTCTCCCTCTGCCCCTCCCCCTGCTCATGCTCTCTCTCTCTCTCTCAAATAAATAAATTAATAAAATCTTTTTTTTTTTTTAATGGTAGGGGATAAAGTTGATTTACAGTAGGAAATTCAGAACAGGAGTTGGGTTTGTTAGAAATGATGAAACCAAGCTTTTGGTGAGGAATTAGAGTTTTAAGTTAGGAACCAGAAACTTCAAATTCAGTGGTATAAACAAACCCATAGAAAGGCAATTAGAGGGGGAGATGAACCATAAGAAACTGTGGGCTCTGAGAAACAAACTGAGGGTTATGGAGGGGAGGGGGTGGGGAATGGGTGATTCTGGTGGTGGATATTAAGGAGGGCACGTATTTCATGGAGCGCTGGGTGTGGTGCATAAACAATGAATCTTGGAATACTGAAAAAATAAAATAAAATTTAAAAAAATAAGTAAAAACAACAAAAAAAAGAGACTCAATTAGAATCAGGGCTCTTATTATAAATAGCAGGAGTCCCTCTCCTACAGTCAACTTCTTGACTACAATTTCAGGCAGTAATACCTTCTAATGTCAAGATTCCTCATGTAAGAAACAGGATGTTTGAGAATGTCGTTTGGTGATTGTTTCGTATACTTATCTCGTATACTTATTTCGTATACTAATCTCCTAGGACACTGTGCTTTCATTTAGGGTCATCTCCCATCAGATGCCTTAAGATGAGCTTTCATTGGAACGACACTGGCAATATAAAATCCAGAGCCATGAGCTTTCTATTCATTCTAGTAAATGTCAACCAGTAGTCTTTATTAAAACAGTTACATAGCATATTTGTTCATTGCACTAGAATGATGACCATAACAAGCAACATTGGATGAACTGTCCAGTCATGTACCTGCTTCTCTCAGTGTGGCATAATGCCCATTTAAACTCTCACCTTTTACAAAAATTCCATAGTGATTCCTTGCCTCCTTTAGAGTGCAAAACCCTGAACCTATGGACCTGGGATATCAGACCAGCTTGGCTTCCAAAGCCCTTGGTACTTTGCAATGGCTGCACTGTGTATTGATGATGAAGTTCATATTCTCTCAGCTCCAAACCCATCCTAACGCTCAACTTAGGGATCCTTTGTGATCCCCGGCAAACTGTACTTCCTCTTTGTGGGCTCCCTGGGGTCCTCTTCACGTAGGCAGCACCAGAGGGAGACTGCGAAGCCGGAGGACAGAGAAGGACTTGATCCTGTCTGCTCCTCTCTGCCATTCCAAGGAGAAACCTGTTTCCTCTCTGAGCTTTTCTTGCTGGCATGAGGTTTTTGTAAGCATCACCCCAGCAAGACATCTTCCCAGAGCATCTGGGGGGGGCCTTCCTGTAGCGTCAGCTGAATCTAGAATACAGTTCTCCCAGGACTGTAGAACCAGCCTCGTCACAGCCTCTCAGAGACACCAGCACTGGTCACTGGGATCCCGTCCAGGGCTCTGTGCGGCAGCTTGGCAGGACCCTTCTCTAAGACTCCCCCTTAGTTCCCCAGGTTCTCCTAGCTACAACGGATGGTGGTGGCTTCCTACAGTTGCTATCACCATGGTCTCATAGAATTCCCCTTTAGCACTTTCAGTTTTCTGGTTAACAGCTTTTTATCTTGAACATTCTTTCAAGTAACTGGTATGGCTTTGCCCTCTGGCTGGATCACTACAGCAATCGAAGCTTAAAAAATCATTGCCAGGGACTCCTTCCTTTCAAGATAGCCACCGAAAGCCACCATTTCCTCTGGCCAAGTTGCATTTTTAAACACTTAAACAATCAAAAAATAAAACACAAAACCCCAATATTTTGATAAAGAGCAGTAAGATTGGCTCTCCCCTCATTTGGACTCAAAGAAGTAAAATTGAAATGGAGGAAGTACTTACAACTTGCAAGGTTGTATTGCATTGATTGCAAAGCAATCAATGAAAGCAAAGCAATCAATGGCCTTAAACCAGTTCTATAGGTTAGTTTTCCCATTTTATAAAGAGAGCGACCTTGAGAAAAGATAGTAACGACCCCAGGGTGACAACCAGTTAGTGGCAGAGTTGGGACTTAACACTCAAGATCTAAACCCAAAGGCATCCCATGTTGCCTCCACAAGCTAGATGGCATGGGCCCATCCCTTCTCAAAGGCAAGGAAATGAGTTAATTGAAACTGAATCCATATGGTACAGTTCTAGAACACAGGAAAGCCAGTCTTAACAATGAAGAAAACAGCATTCTTTGCCTCCAGAAAGCTCTCAATCTAGTGGGAAAAACAAGATAATGCCCATGTGGTCTTCATTAGTGCAACCCCAAGGAATAAGACAAACTGCGATGAGGTAATAACGGACCTCTCTTCTGGCTGGTGTGAGGAAGTGATCCTTGGACAAACAGATCATTACCAGCTCTTCTTCAGTAGTCGGTAATTGACTCTGATATGGAATATCAAGAATGTGGAATGTGAGGGGGGAAGAAAAGGAAAGAAGATCGAGGAAGGAAAGGAAACTCTACTTACTGGATACCTAATAGCTGACAGACAGTGTGCTACATGTTTCACTTATGTGAAACATAATTTATTTATTTAAGTTATTAAATAAATCCTCAGGGCTACCCTATAAGGAGTGAAATATTATTATTCCCATTTTATAGATGTGAAAACTGCAGCCCAGTAGAGCCAAGTAACTTGCCTGGTGTCATGTAGCTCTGAAGGGGTAGAGTTGGGTTTTAAGCTCCTGTCTAGATGAAGGCTGGGGCCAAAGGCCTCGAGACAAGATGTTGAACCTGAGAGACTTAGGAAAAGATGCTTACCCTTGGTGATTCTGGCTCTCGGTAAAGCAAGATGGAAGATAGGAAGTTGATAAATCAAGCATCCTATGCCTCATCGATGCCTCAGGCACACTGCTGATGCTTACAGAGAAGGAGATAGGAGTTCCTTAGAGTAAGAAAATTAGATTCAGTCTCTTGCTGACATTTGTGTTACCGAGTTAGGAAGGGGGAGACTGTCTGTTCTTCGGTGCTTTGGAATATAGATTAAGGAAGAACTTGCTGAAGATTTAAGCAAACGGGCATTTATTTGGGCAATCAGAATTGCAATTTCAGGAGACAGAGACTCAGGTAGAAACCTAAACTGTGTCTGAGGATGACAGAGAGAGGTAGAGTAATAAGGCAAAAGGTTACAAGAGTAGTTCTCCTTGACGTCCACTATGCAAAACAGGGATTGAAATTAGATCAAGTGGGGTTGTTTGGGCTAATATGCAAATGAGGGACTGAAGCTTGTTCAACTGAACTGACCCCTTTCAGAGTGAAGAATGGGGAGGATCCAACTGCCAGAGTAAAGAGGAGGTCAAGTCCAGACTGAGGGTTTGTGGCTCTTTAAAGTTCTAAAAGTTCCTAACTCTTCCTATGAGGACGTGCATCAATTGTTCCCATATGGCCTCCTGACCCTACTTTTAAAAAGACTCTCTTAGCTGGGCTTGCTTGCTCCTTTCTGAAATCTTCTTTTACACTAGTGAAGAGTATGTCTATCAACCTATGGTACGTCCGTCCTACTCTTACTCATAGCCTATCATGAATACACCCCGAATCCAAATATTGCTGCAAAACCTGTCTTCACTGCCTCCGATTGCTGATGCGTGGGCCAAGGCTATCTTGGATGGGCCCCCTCATGCCTTCTGTTCACAGGGAATGTAAACACCAACACATCTCTGATGTTCATCTCAACTGGCTCTCATAGCACAATGCAGGCATAATGCTAAAAGATCCCCTCCCTGCTAGAAGGGAAAGCAGGGAGGAATAAAAGGGATGGAGATGCTGAAAACCCCACCCTGCATTAGTAGCACTTCTGAGCTGCATAGGTGAGGCAGGCCTGTTAGTAAATGAGTAGTCTCTCAAACACATACATTCAAGGTCATGTAGGTCTCTATTCAAGGTATATAACAAGAGCTCCTTACACCTTTTAACAGCCAGTTAATTGACCCTTCCCCTTCTTTTCTTTTCCTTCCTCCCCTTAAACAGTCCGTGCTGTGCCTCATGTATATTGAGAAGCCTAATTTATATTAAGAAACTAAATGATGGTCTACTTTTAGGTTTCTTAACTTGTGTAATAGCTGGAAATAACACATCCAGATGCTTATTGAACCTTTTCCTGAAGACAGGCACTCTGCCAGGTTCTGGAAACATAAAGTTATAAAAGACAGTCTGTTCCAGCCAGGTCTCAAATGAGCCACTCACTACTTGATCTAATCAGCTGTGGCCAAGCTAGAGGAACCAACGAGAGAAAACAGACACATGGTATGGACTCCTCTATCTTTGCGTTAAGGTTTCTTGAAAACTCTGATGAAATATAGATGAAAATTGAAATGAAATTAGAGATAATTTTTCAGTGCCAAAAAAGCCATCAGGAACTTGAATAGTGCAATGATCTCTAAAGAAATAGAATCGCAGATGGTTTAATAGGTAAGCTCCAATAAACATTCAAAGAACAGAGCTTGCAAGTCTTATACAAGTACTTTCAGAGAAGGGTAAAAGAGAGAACATTCCCTCAACTCATTTGATGAAACTTGGACAACCTTCATGACACAAAAAAGGCAAAAATATATGAAAAAGGAACAATTACAGACCGATCTCGCCCATCAGCATAGACGCAGATATCTTAACATATTAGCAAATGGAATCCAGCAGGACGTAAAACACATTCTACATCATACCAAGTTGGATTTATCCTAGGAATGCAAACTTAGTTTAACCTTAGAAAATCATTACTGTAATCATCACTTCAACAGACTAAAGGAGAAAACGTGCATGGTTATCTCAATAGATGAGAGAAAATCCAGTATTTGTTAATAATGAGAACTCTCTGCAAACAAGGATAGATGGGAATTTCTCCTAAAGGTATTCATCAGAAGCCTGTAACACACATACTTAGGTGCAAATATTGGCAAGGTTCCTTTTAAACATCAAAAGCAAGGTAAAAATGTCAGGTATCTCTGCAAACTCTCAGCAACACAACAGACCTCTTAGCCGGCGCAGGGAGAAGAGAAAAAGAAATAAGTGTGAGGACTGAAAAGAAAGAAACAAAGCTAAGTATTTGTAGATGACATGATCTTCACACAGGAAACCCAGACTACTGCTGAGTTATTAGAATTAATATGGGAGTCAAATGGAGATCAAAAGAGAGGTAAACACGCAGTCCTTCGTTCTGTGGTCTGTTCACTTTCAGATGTACTCCTAATTCTGAAACTTTTTACAGAAATGAAAAGTTATAATCCAGTGTTAATTGTTAAGCTCCTCAGAAGATACAAACAGCAGCTGATTGCTTCCATGAAATGTTTAAACAGATGGACTCATCGCCAATAACTTTAGAGCACAGGCCATCTCTCTAGCTGTGTCATGGTCCGCTGCCCACTCTCCTACCCCCTCCACTCTCTCTACCTGACAGGCTCAATGCCATTGCCTCTGCAGAGAGAGCTATTCTTCCCCTGCCCCACTCCCAACCCTCACTAGTACTGTCCTTCAGGTCTCAGCCTATGCAGGACTTCTCGGGGAGGCTTCCCTCATCCCCACACTAGAGTATGCCCCCTTTGTAATAAGCTACTCTGCTGCCCAACTCTTTCCCTTCCATACTCCTGTTCCCATTTGTCCATTGTTTAATTCCCTCAGTAGACTTTCAACTCCACAAGGGCAAGAACTAGTTCTCCACTAGGTCATGAACACCTGCTAGAGGGCCGGGCAAACACTGGATGCTTACTACCTGAAAAAGAAAGGAAGATAGAGCGGAAGGAAGACAAATCTCCTTTCTGCACTAGAGAGAGAAGAAAGAGAACTTGTATGTTGGGGGCTGGGTGGACAGATGGCAGATGGTTGGGGGAAGAAGCCAGTGTGGGCTTTACCTTCTGGGGAAACAGTCCCATCCCACAGTATTTTAGAATATTATTATTTCTAAAGTCCACATTGCCCAGTAGCAGTTTCCCAACCACAGACATAATGGGATCCTCTCTAGAAATTCCATTATCTAATTTGTTATTACTGGAGACTTGCATTGCTGGAAAAAAATATTGGTAGGCAGAAATGTTAAAATTCCCAAATAAAATATCTCAATGGTGAATAACTACAGTTTGCCATCATTCATTGGGCAGAAATTTGATTATAATTAGAGGGACCACTTGGTAAAATAGAAAGATTATGGAATATAGGATTAGAAGACCTGGATCCAAGTCTTAGTTCCTCAACTTACTGAATGAACCTCCAGCCTCAGGATCATCATCTAGAAGCCGGGATATTCCTACACACCCTATATTATGAAGATTCAGAAATACACATTAAATCGCAAGTCTTTTACAAATTCTAAAGGGCTATGCAAATAATGACATTTATATAATAACTTGGGACACTTTGGCCTTTGTTTACTGGAAAGATGGTCATTCTAATTTAAAATTATAGGAAATTGATGGATAATGTGATATAATACAAATGCCCTATTAAATAAATAAATTCTGGGACCTAAATAAACCCCATTTCCTCGTATTACATTGTTAGAGAGGTGATATCAATCACCTATTTACCAGACTTGTTAGGCAAACACAGGATTTTGAGGTTTTTTAGTCACTCCATGGGAGTCTACTTGAGCCAAGGGGGCCCCTAGGGTCTGGTTCTTTTCTGGAAAAGCAGACATTGGGAATTTGTGGTGCAGACAGCTTCAGAATATACTTGGTAGCTTACTGCACTGCAGCTTACTGGGTAACAGGCCAAAGAACTGAAGGGAATCTGATGGGCCGGAGGATAAGAGTGGACAGCGAGTTAAGGGGGAGAGAAACGCTCTCGGTAGTTCCCACCGCTCCACTGAAACCACTCTTGGCTCTCTGGTGACATCTTCAGGCTAACAAGAGAATGGGAACTGAAAGCCTGAGGGAAAGAAGGGAATGTCTAGGGCCAAAATCCACTAGACTTCTAAAGCCCATCATCATGTGTACATGAATCCCCTGGGGTGTTTTGTTCAAACCTGGCTGTTCATGCGGTAGGTCTAGGGTAGGACCCAGGTTTCTGCAGGTCCATCTCTCTGGTGACGCTGCGATGCTGATTGGCCACCACCACGTCAAGTAGCAAGGCTCCAAAGGATTTTGAGATCACTGAGTGTCAGAGGAGGAAAGGATATTAGAGGTCCTCTTTTTCTCCTTATTTTACAGGTGAGGAAGCTGAGAACAGAGAGAGAAGGCAGGCACCACCACAAATGTATATAACTTAAGATGTTTCCATTCTCTACACCTGGCTCTCTTGTCTGTACCAGCAAATAATGGAGCTGAGAAAGACTTTCCAGCTATGATATTTAATGACAATATCACTTGCCCAAAGCTACACTATTTAGACCTGAAAACGGCTATTTTGTACGAAGGATGCCTTTTTCTCCATTTCTCTTTGACATGCTCCTGGCTGGGAGAGTAACCAGTTCTATATGAAGTAGAAGTTGCTCCTGGTTCCAAAGGAAATTGCTATTTCCCAGATGGTAAGAGCCCAGTCCAGTTTGCTGAAGGTCAGAAATCATCACAGGTTCTTCCTGCTGTCATCTCCGACTGCAACAACAAAGAAAGGCCAACTCCCCAAACAGTTCCTCCAAAGCATCATCCACCAGCCGCGAGGTTGCCTCAAGCCTGACCCTTAACATCGGCCAGAATATCCTCTTCTCTGGGTTTTGTGGACGCCCCAGCTCATGCTGCAAATTGCTTTCTGTCGCCTTGTTATTGGAGAAATAAATAGGACTATTGATTTTTAATTCAAGGACATTTAGAAACACATTCAGCAAACTCTCAACTGTATTAGGGGTAATTGGTCCAAGTTTTGGAATGAATTACCTTGAGAAAGCAGCTGACACAGCACTTTATAATCCAGGACCTTGGAATGGATTACCCCCAGACCACAGTTAATTGGCAGAACATGGAAAAGAAGCACTGACTCGTGAAATTCATTAACATTATCATGTAAAGTAACGGTTAAGCTCTATGAATTCAGGAATGCAGAAGTTGACACTTGTGTGTATGATCTGGCATTGGTCATGGAAAATTCCCTGATCTGGGAAGCAGAAGATAAGGGCTCTTTCCCTGAATCTGCCACTTACTAGATGTGTGTCCTTGGGCAAGTTCTTTAGCCTCTCTGGGGCTCAAATCTTAAGCCTCTCCAGGACTCAAATCTATTACATTTGCGAGGTGAACAGGTTGTATTAGATGGTCTCGCCATTCTTTTCCAGCTCCAATAATTTAAGACCCCCAAAATCTGCAAGAAACAATTCAGAATTTCTATGCTAGTAAGACCACTCTTGTACCTTAATGCTGTGCACAGAAATGTCTATTCTGCCTGAGAACTGTCTACACAGCTAGTTGCCTGTCATCTGGGACCTTGATCATTTTTAGCTGTTTCCTTGGCAAATGGTGAGACAGGGAAAGGGAAGGGCACCCTGGAAAAAAAAATGGCTCTTTTGCTCCTTTTCCTGCTTCTGTTCTTGCTAGGACATGAACCCCTACCCCACACATGGCTTATAGTACTTGTAATAAAATGTCCTCCTTATAGAAGTCAAGGAGTCAATGATCTCTTTGGAGTCCTCCAGCATAACAGATACCATCTAAGGAGTGATCAGGCCAGGTCATCGTGTACATTTTCCACCTTAACCCAAGATCCCTGGCTCCAGGGCATAAGTGACCAAGGGGGCTAGACCTTTGAGCACTTGTTCTTGTTCTGACTCCTGGATGACTGGAGCACAGTCATCATATATAAAAGCCCCAGAGCCCAAACAAAGATGAGACTCCCTTTCTGCATCTCCCAGATGCTCTCTTTCTATCTGCTCTCTCTCCATCTTCCATAAACACTGCTCTCACTTCTTGCTGGCTTGGGTTTGACTGCTATCCTGCATGTAGCAAAGGACGCTCTTGACTGGTCCTATGGGACCCTCTGGAGGTCCTGGGACCCGGCCTGCCTGCATCAGCAACACTGTGCCTGGTACAGAGTGGGACCTCAGAAATGTTGAGTAAGTGAATGAAGAGTTAAGTCTTAATTTAGAAATCCTAAAATTCTCACAAAGTGTAAGAACACAATTTCCTTGATCCTCTTCAAAATCAAATCTGAGAAGATGACTTGCTTCGATTATATTATAATAGTGACATATGACTGGGAAGCCTGAGTGGCTCAGCTCATTAAGAGTCTGTCTGGCTCAGGTCATGGTCCCAGGGTCTTGGGATAGAGTCCCTCAGTGGGCTCCCTGCTCAGTGGGGAGCCTGCTTCTCTCTCTGCCTGCTGCTTCTCCTGCTTGTGCTCTCTCTCTCTCTCTGACAAATAGATAAATAAAACCTTTAAAAAATAGTGATGCATGGTGACAGAGGGTAGCTACACTTGTGCTGAGCATAGTGTAATGTACTAGAAGTTAAGTTGCTATGTCATACACCTTTCTAGCAATTTGTAACATTGTGGGTCAGCTATACTCAAATTAAAAAATCAATTAAAGGAAAAAATGACCTGCTGACTCCATTTCCTCAGTTCCCACTCTCTTTCTCATCATGTTCCAATCTGACATTTAGTTTTTTAGGGACACTGAAATAGTCTGAAGCTTACCAGTGGCTTCCAAGTTGGTACAATATTGTGAAATATGCAAACTTGGTGTTGGTCTCTGGTTCCTGGGACAGAGCTCCCCGACAGCTTGTAATTTCCCAAGTGATAAGGATGAGAGGAGGAGTCTCTTGGTACTCATCATAAGACCCCATTCAACCATACTGTTTATGCTAATGAGGTGACTCTTAGAAAATGAGGACTGGTTACCAGAGAAACCGACCATTTGATGTGATGGTTGGGAATTTTAGCCCTACTCTGATCTCTGGGAAGGGGCAGAGGAGGTACGGACTTAGTCAATCACTAATGGCCAATGATTTCAATCAATCGTGCCTAATAACAGAACTTGCATAAAAATTCTAAACAATGGGACTGGGAGAGCTTCTGGGTCGGAGGGTGGCATGCCCGGAGAAGCCATGGAAGCTCCAGGACCCTTGACTCTACCTTGCCCCATGCATCTCTTCCATTTGGCTACTCCTGAGTTCCATGCTTTTGAATAAACTGCTCATCGTAAGTAAAGTATTTCCTTGAGTTCTGTGAGCCATTGTAGAAAATTATCAGTCCAAAGGAGAGAGTCACGGGAACCCCTGATTTGTAGCCAGTTGGTCAAAATATGGGAGGTTAAGACTTGCTATGGGCATCTTGTGGGACTGAGATCCTAAGCCCCTAACCTGCGGAGTCTGTGTTAACCCCAGGTAGTTAGCAGAATTGAATTAAATTGCAGGACCCCCCCCCGTTGGTGTCTACAGAGAATTCAAGAACTGTATAGTGTGGAAAACCCACACGTTTCGTATCAGAAGGGCTATGAACAGAGTTGGTAAACCAAATGGGTCTACTATAGTGTTTATTAAGCATGGTCACTCACCAGCTCTGTTGTTCACTCTTCTTGTTGTGACATGTTCACTTGGTTGTCTTCACACCACACTTTCCAGGTTTCCCTCAACTTCTGTGGCTGCTTATCTTCAGTCTCCTTTGCAGGCTCACCTTTTCCCCTGGCCACTAAGTGCTGGAATTCCTCAAGACTCAGTCCTATAAGCACTCCTTGGGCTTTCAAGCAGCTATACGCCACTGAAATCTTCAGACAAGATGTCTCCTCTGAACCCAATATATCTTATATATCCAATGGCCTACATCATCACCTACCTGTCACAAAGTTGGCCCAGCAGGATGGCCAACTCACCAAAAGCAAACAAACAACCTGATTAAAAATTAGGCAAAAGATTTGAACAAACCCCTCAACAAGAAAATCACTGCACTATACACCCATTAGAGTGGCCAAATTTTTTTAAAAAACAAAAAATGACAATATCAAACGGTAATGAAGATGTGGTATAACTAGAATTCTCATACTTCACCAGTGGGGATGAAGAATGACACAATATTTTTAGAAAATGGCTTAGCAGTTTTTTATAGTTAAACATCCCCTTATACAAACCAGCAACACCAAGCTGGGAATTTACTTAAGAGATGAAAACCTGGGGTGCCTGGGTGGCTCAGTGGGTTAAGCCGCTGCCTTCAGCTCAGGTCATGATCTTGCGTCCCGGGATCGAGTCCCGCATCGGGCTCTCTGCTTGGCAGGGAGCCTGCTTCCTCCTCTCTCTCTCTCTGCCTGCCTCTCTGCCTACTTGTGATCTCTCTCTGTCAAATAAATAAATAAAATCTTTTAAAAAAAGAGAGAGAGATGAAACCCTATGTTCACATAAACAACTGTACATGAATCTTACGTGCAGCATTATTCATAAATGCCCCAAATTGGAAGACCAAATGTCCTTCAGTGGGTGAGTGGTTAAACAGATTGTGGTATACCCATAGAGTGCAATATGACTTACGAGGTTATTTTTAGGGACACCAGGGTGGCTTAGTCAGTTGACTATCCACCACTTGATTTCAGCTTAGGTCTTGGTCTCAGGGTCGTGAGTTCAAGCCCTGCATTGGGCTTCATGCTGAGTGTAGAGCCTACTTTGAAAAAAAAAAAAAAAGCAATTAAAAAAATATTTTATTTATTTTTTTGACAGAGAGAGATCACAAGTAGACAGGCAGGCAGAGAGACAGAGAGAGGGAAGCAGGCTCCCCGCTAAGCAGAGAGCCCAATGTGGGACTCGATCCCAGGACCCTGAGATCATGACCTGAGCCGAAGGCAGTGGCTTAACCCACTGGGTCACCCAGGCATCCCAAAAAAAGCAATTCTTTAAGTTGAAATATTGATACACACAACTCCACAGATGGATCACACATGCATTACGCCAACTGAAAGAAGCCAGGCCCAAAAGATTATATGTTGCTTGATTCCTGTTATATGACACCCTTGAAAAGGTAAAATTATAAGGCCCAAGACTGTATCAGTGGTTGTCAGGTTTTAGGAGTAAGAAAGATTTGACTACAAAGGACAACAGGCAGGAATTTGGGGAGATGAAATTAGTATGTATCCTGATACTAGTGGCGCTGATGTGAATCTGGCCATTTGCCAAAATTCATAGAAATGTATATTCTCCCCCCCCAAATCCCTGAATTTTATGTATGTCAATTTTTTAAAATTATAATATAATAATTCTAAAACCGAATCCAGGATCCACAACTATCTGTGACTGCCATCACATGATGGCCCACTGCCTTCTAGGACTCTCTAGTGCAGTGAACATCATACCACTGTCCAGTTGGCATGCTGACAGTCCTCTCTCCTGCCACTACATCCAGTGCATTACCCACCCCCTGGCCCCTGCACTTAGACCTCCTCAGCCCATGCCCCCAGCTCCCTTGGGCAGCTTCAGTACCTTCCCAGCTTGTCACACCATTTCTGCTCTTGCCTGTCTGCAACCATTTTCCCATACAGTGAGCAGAGAGAACGTAAAAAAAATACACACTTGTTCTGTTCATTCCCTTGAGAAAAATCTTTCC
The DNA here is from genome assembly GCF_030435805.1 of Mustela lutreola. Taxonomy (NCBI): domain Eukaryota; kingdom Metazoa; phylum Chordata; class Mammalia; order Carnivora; family Mustelidae; genus Mustela; species Mustela lutreola. The sequence continues at coordinate 151,026,705 of NC_081290.1, read as the reverse complement.
CTTCACCAGCAGCATCAAGCTCTATCAGGCCTCAGAGTCTTTGACTCCCTCTTCCTTGAGGCTAGCAGTTCTTCCCACTCTCCACCCTGTCGCATTGATAAACTACTAGTCATTTGTTTAATTTCAACTCAAACGTCCTTTCTTTCTTAAAGACTTCTGAGACCCCTCTAAATGAAGGAGATTTTTTTTTTTAAGTAGGCTCCAACAGGGGGCTTGAACCCATGACCCTGAGATCAAGACCTGAGCCAAGATCAATAGTCAGATGCCCAACTGACAGAGCCACCAGGCATCCAGCTTCTTTTTTTAATGCTTTCATATTACCCTGCCATTCTCCTTCAGGGCACTTCTAGCAATTTGTAACAAGAATAAAAATTTCCTATTCTCCTAAGATGGTTCTCGGATTGTGGTCTTTGGAACACGAGAATCACTATCTCCTGGGAACTTACTGGAAATGCATATTTTCAGACACAATCTAGACTTTCTGAATCAGAAATCCTGCAGAAGAGGTCTTGAACCCTGTGTTTCAACAAGCTTTCCAGGTGATTCCAAAACACACGAAAGCTTGAGAACCACTATCCTAGTAAATAACTGACTATTCTATGGCGGTGCTAGTGAATAACCACAAGAACTGGGGTTAAACCTGTTTAATCAAGCATTACTCACTTGTGCACCTGGGTGGCTCAGTCGGATAAGCATCTGCCTTCAGCTCAGATCTCATCTCAGGGTCCTCTGTTGGGCACCCTGCTCCACAGAGAGTCTGCTTCTCTTCCTCTCCCTCTGCCCCTCCCTGCCTCCCAAACTCATGCTCACGTTCTCTCGATAAATAAAATCCTTTAAAAAATGGATAACTCACTGGAATAACCATGCTTTCTAAAGCTAATTCAATCATTTGTAGCCAATCAGTGATTAATCATCATGATTATCATCATCAATAAAAATAAACCCTTATATTTGCATAGTATAACCTAATTTAAGTCAGCTTTGTGTATTATTTGATTTTGTTTTCATAATTGCCCAAAGAGGTGTGGTTTTTTTTTTTAAGATTTTATTTATTTAATTGAGAGAGAGAGACACAGAGATAGGGAGAGGGAGCGAAGCAGGAGCTGGAAGGAGAGGGTTCAGAAACAGGCTTCCTGCTGAGGAGGGATCCCAAGTTGGGGTTAGATCCCAGGACCTCAGGATCATGACCTGAGCCAAAGGCAGATGCCTAATCAACTGAGCCACCCAGGTACCCTCTGCCCTGTGAGGTTCTTGAGGCAGTTATGATCTCCATTATGTAAAGACCCAGAGGCACAACAATGTTAGATGAATTGCTTAAAGTTACATAGTTTGTGTTATGGTTTGAATTTTTGTGTGTGCTCCAAATTCACATGTTGAAATCATAATGCCCAACGTGATGGTGTTAGAGGGTAGGGCCTTTGGGAAGTGACTAGGTTATGAGGTTAAAGACCTCACGAATGGAATTAGTATTCTTATAAAAGAGACCCCTCAGAGTTCCCCAGCCTCTTCCCCTATGTGAGGACCCAGTAAGAAATCTGCACACCTGAAGAGAGCTGGCACCTGGTCTTGGATATCCAGCCTCCAGAACTGTGAGAAATAAGTTTTTGGTATTTATAAGGTACCCAGTCCATGGTGTGTTGTTATAACAGCCTGAATGAACTGAGACAGCTGGTAAATAACAAAATTAGAATAAAAGATTTCTGGCTTCTAGTCTAATACCTTGTCTCAGTGAGCTGTAGAGAAATGTTTTCATGTACAATGATACCTTGGTAGCTGACATTGAAAATACTTTTTTATAATAGAGGCATGAAAAGTTAAGGATTATCTCCAGGTTATTCTCATCATCAAGAATATTATACTGTTAAGTGACTCTTTGCTCTCCTATTTATGCCACTTGAAAGAAAACTAGGAGAACTAAAAAGAGATATTATGGGGCACCTGGGTGGCTCAGTTGGTTAAGTGTCTACCTTCAGCTCACATCATGATCCCAGGGTCCTGGGACCAAGTCCCACATCAGGCTCCTTGCTCAGTAGGGAGTCTGCTTCTCCCTCGTCTGCTGCTCTCCCTGCTTGTGCTCTCTCTCTCTCTCTGAAAAATAAATAAATAAGATCTTTAAAAAGAGACATAATGTGTTCCACTCAAGGAAATATTTTTCTAGTAGCTAACATGGGGGATCTTCAAGGGAAAAAATCCAGAACCCCAATCACCATGTTAGAGAAACTAAAGAAATTTTGACAACAAAATCTGCAATGCTGTGTACAAACCACTTCTGACTAAAAATTGACCAGAAGTGCAAAAAATTTGACTCCAAGATAGGATTTGTTACTCATGAGAATGATGCAGACCAGCATATCCTAAAGCTTATTCGGGTTTAGAAAAGTAAAGAAATCTGGTTTTTTTTGGCCATTATTCCCCAAACTTAAAAAAAAAATAGTCTGTTTTTGCCAATCTCTGCCTTTGGTTGGGCTGTTCAATCCTTTTACATGTAATGTAATTACTAATAAGACAGGATTTAAGTCTGCCATTTTGCTATATTTGTTTTCCATATCTTATGTCTTTTGTTTTTCTATTCTTCTATTACTGCCTTTTTGTTGAATATTTTTTAGTATACCATATTAACTCCCTTTTTAAAAATTTTTACTCTCTTTTAAAAATTACTTTCTTAGTGGCTGCCCTAAAAGTTATGAGTAACATCTTAATTTACAGCAATGCAGTTTGAATTAATACCAACTTAATTTCAATATTACACAAAAACTGCTCCTACACAACTCCATTTCCTCCACCTTTCTTAGTATTGTTATTGTCATCATACAAATTATATCTTTATATATTGTGTATTCACAGTACAGAGTTATAATATAGTTGACCCTCGAACAATATGGGTTTGAACTGTGTGGGTTCCCTTTTATGTGGATTATACAGTATACAGTACTGTACTATAAATACAATATAGTACTATAAATATATTTTCTCTTTCTTATTATTTTTTAATAGAAATGTATTTATTTATTTGAAAGACAGAATGCAAGCAGGGGGAGGAGCTGAGGGAGAAAGAGAGAGACCCCCTGCTGAGCACAGAACCTGACAGGACAATCACGACAACAACATGGGGCTCAATCCCAGGACCCTGAGATCATGACCTGAACAGAAACCAGGAGTTGCACACTTAAGTGACTGAGCCACCCAGGCACGCCTTCTTTATGATTTTCTTAATAATGTTTTCTTTTCTCTAGCTTACTTCATTGTAAGAACACAGTGTAAAATACATATAACATACAAAATATGTGTTAATGAACATTTATGTTATCTTCAAGACTTGCAGTCCATAGCAGGGTATATCAGTGGTGAAGTTTTGGGGGAGTCAAAAGTTACATGTGAATTTTTGACTGCATCCCTAACCCATACACTATTCAAGGGCCAACTGTATTGCTTTATACAATTGTTATTTTTTTTTAATCAGGTAGAAAAAAAGAAAGACTTATGAATAAAGGCCACATTACATTTAACTATGCAGTTGTCTTTACCAGTGCTCTTTATTCAAGTTACTGTCTAGTGTCTTTTCATTTCAGCCTGAAAGACTCACTTCCTTCAGTATTTCTTAAAGACCACATTTGCTCTCTTCCTGTTTCCATTCCTTTTTATATTTTCTTTGCATTAATGCTCACTATTTCTTGAGCATTTTTCTCATACTCTCCTTTAGTTCTTTAAAAAATATTTATAATAACTGGGAGTGCCTGGGTGGCTCAGTTGGTTAAAAATATTTATAATAGCTGATTTAAACTCTTTGTCCAGTAATTCCAACATCTGGTATTCCTCACAGTTACTGTTGACTGCTATTTTTCCCCCTGTGTATGGACCACATGTTCCCATTTCTTTGCATTCCTCACAATTTTTTCTTTTTGAAAACATTTAAGTAATACACTATGGCAACTCTGGAAATTGGTGCTGACCTAAATAAGGAGGTAAACTGAGGCAAACTCAAAAAGATGAGTTTATATGGGAATTGCAGAGGAATTGCATTTCAGAACAAGTGAACTATAGCAAGCTACAGTCCACTAAGGCAGGGAATGTACAGGAACAGTTCACTTAGAGTCAGTTAACAATAAAAAATAAAAAACATGGAGACCAGCCTTGAAAATTTCCCAAGCAGCCAGAATCAGTTCATACATAACCCAACATACAAAACCCAATACAGGGGGTGCCTGGGTGGTGCAGTGGGTTAAGCCTCTGCCTTCGGCTCAGGTCCTGATCTCAGGGTCCTGGGATCAAGTCCCCACATCGGGCTGTCTGCTCAGCAGGGAGCCTGCCTCCTCCTCTCTCTCTCTCTGCTTGTCCCTGTGTCTATCGTGATCTCTGTCTGGCAAATAAGTAAATAAAAATCTTTAAAAAACTCAATTCAGCCCACTTTGTGAGATCAGTCTGACCTGGGTCATCTCCCATTCATGCCCTGGAAAAACTTCCCAAGGTTGATATAACTTAAGATTTTATTTATTTATGAAAGAGAGAGAGGGAGGGAGAATGGGCAAGAGCATGTTGGAGGGATAGAGGGAGAGGGAGAAGCAGACTCCTTGCTGAGCAGGGAATCTGACACAGGGCTTGGTCCCAGAACCCTGAGATCATGATCTGAGCCAAAGGCAAAGGCTTAACTGATGGAACCACCCAGGCACTCTGACATAAGACAACCTCTGATCACCAGAGGTTGTCTTATGTCAGAGTGCCTGGGTAGTTCCAACACTATCGATTTTCCTGGGTGGTTCCAACACTATCAATTTTCTGTAAATCAGACATTTATAGGAAATCAGTATCTTTTTTTTTTTTTTTTTAGGATTTTATTTATTTATTTGTCAGAAAGAGAGAGAGAAAGCACGCAAGCAGGCAGAGAGGCAGGCAGAGGCGGAGAGAGAGGCAGGCTCCCTGCTGAGCAAGGAGCCCGATGCGGGACTCAATCCCAGGATCCTGGGATCATGACTTGAGCCGAAGGCAGAGGCTTAACCCACTGAGCCACCCAGGCGTCCCAGGAAATCACTATCATAATGCTTAATTTTTGTCTTTCTGAGCACACATGAGTGAAATTTTCCATTTTATATCCTTTAGTTTTATTTTAAATTGAAATTCTTTCACATGATCCCCCTCCTTCCATTCCACGGGGTTTTTTGTTGTTGTTGTTTGTTGCTATTGTGATTGTTTGCTTAGTGACTTTCCTTAGTGAATTCTGTAAAGCCTGCAGTTGGTGTGTAACCATGGAAGTCTCTAGTAGGTTACCTTAGTGGTCAGCTAATGGACAGATAGGAATACTTTGAACCAACAAGTCTTCCAGTCTTTGCCCAGAGGCTCTGAGTGGCATTTGGGAAATGCCTTCAGTGTTCTAGCATGCAGTTTACAACACTGCCTCTGGCTTCACTCCCTGTTGCATGGAGCTTCAAGGTCAAGCAGAGGTGAGAAATTACAGTCTTCACAGGACTTTCCTGAGCATGTTCACAGCCCTGCACATGTATGTATGTGGTTTTCTAGATTCCCAGGAATGTGTCAGAGCTTTTCAAAGCCCCTGTGGAAATTTCATTTCCCAGCTTTTCTTTTTACAATTTTTGGTCAGCTATTTGTTTGCCCCAACTGTTAGTGCTGCCAAAGCCAGCTGTGATGTTAAGCAATTGCCACTAATTGTTTTCAACAAATGCCCTAGGGAAAAGGCTGTTCACACTGAGCAAACTCTGAGTCAGATCAAATAAAGACAAACCCTGCAAGTGGGTGTTTCCAGGGAACTTCCAGTCAGGTCAAATAATGACAATGCTCTGGGAAGGGGCTTGAAGGGGAGGCAAACACATTTTCCCCTTCAGTGGTTGCTAGCCTGCTGATTCATGGATACCATCCTTGTGAGGTTGTTGGTTTTTAAGGCTACCATGGAGCTGAGAAGAAGGGAATTGGATAGGGCAAGTTAAAGTGCTACACAGTTCACTCTTTTTACTGAGATTCAGCTGTCTTTTTTTTTTTTTTTTTCCTAATAAAATCTCCTCAGACTGTTGCAAATCTTTAATATCCAAAGTTATAAAAAGGTTGATTTTGGCAATTTTTCAGTATTCTCACTGCTTTATGGAGGAGTGGGTTTTTGTAGATCTTCAATACATCATTCTAGAAGTTGGACTCTTCAAACTTTTTTTAATAGAACTCTTTATGCAACATCTATGACTATCTTATTAATTATATAATATATAATATACTATTATTAATAGTATTAGCTAAGATTCATTGACTGGATATGAAATTCAACTTTTACAACAACCATAATAAGCAGTTGTTATTATTATTATTACCATATCAAATAAAGAATATGGAATATATTCTTTATATATTTATATATGTATCTAGAGTAATTGTTCAAAATCACAAAAGCTAATAAATGGCCTTGTTACAGAGAGGGCCATGTGCAGGGAATGGCAGGTAGCCTGTAGAAGCTGAGGACTTAAGTCATACAATTATAAGGAACTCAATGCTGCCAATAACCAGTGAACTTAGACAAGGATCCCACCCTCAGATAAGATCACTGCCCTGCCCAACACCTTTGCTGCAGCTTTGTGAGCTCCTAAACAGAGTACCCAGTTAAACCATGCCTAGACTCCTGCCACGGAAAATATGAGATAATGCGTAGGTTTTTGTAGATTTTTTGGTAATGACTTTATTGCTATACAAGCCATATATCCTACAATTCACCCATTTAAAGTGTATAACTCAGTAGTTTTTATTCAAGCATTGTGAAACCATCACACAATCAATTTTATAATATGCTGACCATCCCCATAAGAAACTTCACATCTTTTAGGCGTCAATCATCATTCTCCCATTCCCCCAGCCCTAGACAACCACTAATCTACTTTCTGTGTCTACAAATTTGTCCGTTCTAGACATTTCACATAAATGGAATCATGTAAAAGCCAGTGTCTTGGGAATGGCTTCCTTTACTTAGCATAACATTTTCAAGGTTTGTTCATGTGATGGCATGGATGAGTACCTAGCTTTTTAAAATTGCTGAATAATATTCCATGGTATAGATAACACCTTATTTGGTGTCCATTCGTCAGCTGATGGATGTTTGGGTTGTTTCTGCCTTTTGGTTATTATAAACAATGCTGCAGTGAGCATTCGTGAGCAAGTTTTCATGAGGACAGATATTTTTATTTCTCTTGGGAATATATGCATGAGTAAAACTGCTGGGTCAGACGGTAACTGTGTGACTGAACTGTCAGGGAACTGCCACACTCTTTCCCAAGGCAGCTGCGCCGTCTTCATTTCTACCAGTGTACAAGAGTTCTGATTCTCCAGATCTTGGCCAATATGTAGCTGGGGTGCTTGAAAAAATCTGGTGGTCTGCCCCTCCCAGGAAGATCCATATCCCTTAAGTGAAAACTAGGAGAAGAGAGAGCCCTGTGTTCTTGGCTTCACCTGCCTGGAGTGGAGTTTCTGTCACACTGAGCCAGGAGTAAGGAGGGAGCCAATGAGTCACTGCTCAAATGCTACAGACTCTCACTGTTCTACCCAAGTTTTGCTGGAGTTTCTTGAATGAATATTTCTTTATTTTTTTTTAATACCCTAAGGACGATTTCTTAAGGCTTTAAATATTGGATTTTAAGAATAATTCTCACTAGTTATGCTTGTTTTTCTGGAGACTGTGGAGCTCTTCGAGAGGTCATTCCAGAAGTAAAAATCTAAATGTTTGTTGTTTAAAGCTGCTAGGATTCTGGTAATGTGTTTAGTAGGAGGGAAAACTATTATACAAGGAACTAGTGTTATACAAAATTTATTTTGAAAAACACTGACATAGACTAATCAAGCATTGAAATAAACAGAGAATTAGAGTAAGATGAGCGTGATGGTATTTAATGATTAATGGAAAACACACAGACTGTACCTATTTCAACAGTAAAATATGATTCATACAGGATTTTAACCACTGAGCCACTCAGGCACCCCACTCATACAGGATTTTAAAAGGAAGAGCTTATTTATGTCATTTGATAAAGTATGCATGGCCAAAGTGTTATCACCACCTCATGACAGTACATATTCATCACAGGAAAATACATTTCAGAAAGTTAAGCCAGCCACTTTGGAATTTTACTGACAAGTTAGTTACTCCCGCCCCTCAAATCAGGAGACTGTTATACATACAGTTGCCTACTTTTAATATTTGTCGTATAAGGACATCATTGAAAAACCTTCTATACAAACCAGCACAATTTCAGATCGAAGAGGGCGTTTAAGCATCAATAAAGAAAAAAGGTCATTATCTCAGGATTATGAAGCATAATCTTTTAAATTAAATGCATTTAGTCTTCTAAAATATTTATTCTCCTTATTTTCTCCAAGTATGGTATTCATGTGGGAAATTTGTTACAGACAGATTAGAAAATTGGCATTTTGGAACCATCAAAATTTGTAACCTAAACAAATAAAAATGGCAAACTTTGTTTTGGCAAGTTACCCCTCCCCCATTTGCACACTTTATATAAAAAACAAAATTCTGGGAGAATTACTCTCTTTACCAAAATATTTAACAAACTCTCCTCTGAATACATAGCTATCTATCACAGTATATTTACATTTTTTATACTCAAGTACCTGTCAAAGAAACTTGGAGAATAGAGGGATTAAAAGATAACAGTGTGACATTGACATTCAACCATAAAGGGAGATTAAGGAATTTTGAAATTATAAGGTATTAAATGAGGAAGTAGGGTTGGGTATGAAACATTAGATTTAACACAACGATTTTCAGGAATATAGCTATTTTGTAAAATTTAAGAGTACTTATGTTTATTAGTCACATAATTTATGGTTAAATCCCAGGATACGTTTCTCTTAGCACAATATATCTCTGAGAAATTTTCCTGCACTTAAAGAGCAGTACAGCTGCTCTGGGCTTCATCCAACTTATGCTAATATCTCTATAATTCTTTATACAGCTAATAAAGTCTCTGGAGCCTTCTTACTGAGATTAAATGCTAGGAAAGGCCTTTCCAAAGCCACTTAGCAAAGAGCTGGCATTGCAGGTTTCCAGTAACCGAGTGGCCACAGGCAGTAATAGCAAAGATCAGAATCAAATGCTGTGGAAAATATGTCACATTTGAAAAAAGGAGCCGGCATTCATTTCTGGCATTGTGGATTCTGTGGTCAAGGCGTGCCCTACACAGTGTTTGCTGGAGGTAAATGGAATGTATAACTGGTACCTCTTTTTCCATTTTTAATTCCATGTTGCTTCTCCAGAGAATTAGGAGTTATTTTTTTCTTCCTTTTTTTCCTTTCACAAGAGAAATCAGGTGATCCATTCATCCCACAAATTATTTGGAAGATGAGAAATAACCTGGGGGCCGAGCAAAATATCTTCCAAAACAAACAATGTAAGTGTCTTTTCCCTCCCTTTCCAGAATATAAAATGTTTTGAAATAAATAATAATTCTGACAGAAAGAAGTCTCTTCCCTGGACTTTAGGATGGGGAAGACAGCTCAGATTCCATCAAGCCAAAGGGAGATCTGGGCTGATAATATTCCATGCTCATAGACGGATCACAGCGGTCCTTTCCTGAAGTGTTTTCCTGTTTGAGAAGGCCTAACTGCCTTAAAAGACAGTGTAATCAGGGCTTGTTCTCCATACGGCTTTCTGTTGCAACTTACAGCTCACCAGAGGCATCCTTTTGGAATCAAAGCTGTGGGTCAAGATTTGGTGACCAGACAGTCACTAGCAAGGTTATTAAGCAAGAAAGGAGTCTCTAACCCTGACTGAATCAGAAAGTCCAGATCAACTAGACACGTGTTGAGATCTGGAGTCCTCAGGGGAACACAAGCCTAGGATCTAAAACCTAAATGATGATATGATGGCCAAGAATAGGCTGGTGAAGTCAGGGGCTGAAGTGAAAAATATCTAGGGACATCTTGTCCCCAGCGTGTCCTGGTCCAGCCTATCTTGTCACTAGCAAGGCTTGTGAGAGGGCAGTTCTCATTTATAAATACTTACCAAAGAGTAATGAAGCCTATGCTTGGACCAGGAATACAAAGGACCAGGAATATCAGGAGAGACTTTCAGAACTAAAAAAAAATGGTAGATTGGGCCTATGAACCACCTTTTACTCCCTCCCCAAATCTTAGTGAAATAAGAATAAAGATATTTTGTCTTTTCTAGACATAAACCTACAAGAGTGGGATTATAGGTTGGGAGACAAAAGCAGCACCATTTTTGAAATCAGAAAGCCGATGGATAAGTAGTGAATGACTTAATAGACATGAGAAGGCCAAATGTAAGGCTAAATGAAGTGGAGAATTCCCAAAAATCTCTGGATTCTGTGGGAGTAGATACTTTTGGAGAGGGGATAGAGATGGGCTAAAACTAGAGGACTGTTTAAGTCTATTTAAGAAATAGTTAGACCTGGGTGTGTTTGGCTGGCTCAGTCAGTAGAGCATGAAACTCTTGATCTCAAGGTCGTAAGTGTTAGCCCCATTTGGGCATAAAGATTACTTAAAAATAAAATTTTAAAAAAGAAAAGAAAAAGTAAAGGGTCACCTGGGTGGCTCAGTCAGTTAAGTGTCTGCCTTTGGCTCAGGTCATGATTCCAGGGTTCTGGCATAAAGTCCCAACTAGGGCAGCCTGCTCAGTGGGGAGCCTGCTTCTCCCTCTCCCTCTGCTGCTCCCCCTGCTTGTGCTCTTTAGTTCTCTCTCTCTCAGATAAGTAGATAAAATTTTAAAAAATTATTTTAAAGAAAAAAAAAAACAGACTTAAAACAGTGACCAAATCAAAAGATCATCCCGAGCACCAAGATTGTGGTATTGAAACATCATTTTCCACTTTATTTTTTTAAGATTTTATTTACTTATTCGCAAGAGAGAGAGAAAGAGAAAACATGAACTGAGGGGAGGGGCAAAGGGACAGTGGCAGAGGCAGAGGGACAGAGTAAGAGGGAGAAGCAGACTCCCTGCAGAGCAATGAACCTGACCCAAGGTCGATCCTAGGACCCTGAGATCATGAACTAAGCTGAAGGCAGATGCTTACCCAACTGAGCCACCAAGGTGCCCCTTGTTTCCTACTTTAAAAAGAAAAACACAGGGGCTTTTTGGAAAAATGGCCAACATCAAGTCTTGGGTGAGATATGTACAAGATGAATCTGAAACATCTTGTCACATCAGTTAGAGACGAAGTTACCAAAAACTATTAAGGTCATGTAAGCAAGATTCAGAAGCCAACTTGAAGTGGCTTCCGCAAGCCAAAGATGTTACAGTATGAGTGTGTAAGGACAACAGTTGCAGTGTATTAAAAATCCATCAAATCTGTTGGAATCCATGTATTTATAATGATATTTTCAGAAAAACTTTAAGTGGTCACTTTAGAAGGATGATTTCAATCAACTCATTACTTTGAAAATTGATAAACAAATGGAAAAAATGAGGCATTTATACAAATGGTATAACTACATAAAAATAATAGCTGAGAAGAAACTACTAAATGAAAAAGAACTGATAGAATTAAAAGTGACCTTTATGTAACTTCCAAGAAGTTAATGGATCTAGGGAGTGGACGTCAATAACTACTAACATAAAGAGGGTTACAACCAGACATTCTGTGCTTCTTTTTTTCCCTTAAAGATGTATTTACTTATTTATTTGAGAGAGAGAGAGAGAGCAGTGGGGAGGGGCAGAGGAAGAGGGAGAAAGAGAACCTCAAGCAGATTCTCTACTGAGTGCAGAGCCCAATGGGGGTGCATCGTACCACCCTGAGCTCATGACCTGAGCCCAAATCAGCTTAACTAGCTGAGCCACCCAGGCACCCCCATTCTGTGCCTCTTCATGAAAAAACCTGCAACCACTTAGGTTTTAATACACGTGAAACAAAACTAACAGAACTAAAAAAGAAAAATGAGACCAATCTATATAGTTCAAGATTTTATCACCCTTCTCTAATTAATTGTTCTTGATAGAACAAGTAGACAGAAAATCAGTAAGGATATAGAAGCCATTATATAAATAGAATATATGTTGTTCTACCTTTATAACAAATTCATCTGCTGACATTCATAGGGTAATACACTCCAAACTTCAAAATGTACTGTTTCTAAACATGAACCTGAAAGTTTCTCTAATTCAGACTGAGCTTTGGGTCATAAAAATAAATTCTGATAAATTACAAAAAAAAAAATCTTATAAAGTATGTTCTCTGACTAAATAGAATTAAATTAAAAATCAATAATACTAAGATATCAAAAAAGTCTTCGAATGTTCAGAAATTAAAAATCATACTTCTTGGGAAATCTGGGTGGCTCAGTTGGTTTGACATGTCTGCCGTTGGCTCAGGTCACAATCCTGGGGTCCTGGGACTGAGTCTTATGTCAGACTCCCTGCTCAGAGGGAACCTGCTTCTCACTCTTCCTCTGTTACTTCTCCTTGCTTGTGTGCACACACTCTCTCTCATTCTCTCAAACAAATTAATAAGATTTTGGAAATCATACTTCTAAATAAGCCTAAATTAAAAAATTAATCAGTAGGGAAATTAGACAATATTTTGAACTAAAGTATAATGAAAATGCAACATGTCAAAATCTGATGCAGCTAAAGCAATGCTTAAAGGGAATATATAGCTTTAAATACTCACATAATAAAAGAAAAAAGTTTAAAATTAATGATCTAAGTCTCCACCTTAAGAAGTTAGAAGAAGAATTAAAATTTTAAAAAAGAGAGAAAATTAAGTCCCAAACCACTAGAAGATAAGAAATTTTTAAAAAATGAGTGATAAATAATGAATCAGAAGATAGACAACAGAGAAAATGAACAAAGCCAAAAGTATATTCTTTGAAAAAAAGAATAAAATTGATTATTATCTCTTAGCAAGACTGATCTTTAAAAAAGAGGGAAAACATCAATTACATTTTTAAAATCAGGAAAAAAAAGGGGCATCACTGTAGATATTACAGATAATAATAAGGGAATGTTATGTACAACCCTCTCTCAGTAAATCTGAGGACTTAGAGAAACAGACAAATTCCTTGAAAGATACATTTAGCAAACCTAACTCAGAAACAAATAGAAAATCTGAATAGCCCTGTCTTCTAAGAGTTAAATTTATAATTTTCAGGAAGAAATAATACTCATCTTAAAATCTTTCAGAAAATAAAGAAGGAGGGGAATACTTTCCCAATATTTTTTACAAGGTCAGCATAACCTGGATACCAAAACCCAATAGGGATGTTACAAGACAGAAAATTGCAGGCCAATATTCTTCAGGAATATTGGTAGAAAAATCTTTAATGAAATACTGGCAAATTAAATTCAGAACTACATCTACTTGTTTTGTGTACAAAAAACCCCACTGGCTCAAAAAACCCCACTAGAACTAATAAATAAGTGGCAGGTTATAAGCTCAACATACAAAAATTAACTGTATTGTTTATACTAGCAATAAAAAATGGAAACTGAAGTGGAAAACAAAATCACTTATAGTAACATCAAAAAACATAAAATATTAAGAACATGTTTGACAGAAACATACAAAACCTCTACGCAAAAAAACTATAACGTATTGCCAAGGAGACCTAAATAAATGTAGAGAGATGTTTTGTGAAGAAAATCTTCACATGAAGATACAATGTTACTAGAGATGTCAAATCGGTCTATGGATTCAATGTAGTCTCAATCAAAATTCTAAGAGTTTTTTTGTTTAAATTGATATTTCTGAAATTTATATGGAAAAGAATCTAGAATAACCAAAATGACATTGAAAAGAACAAACACAATAGAAGATGTCCAAAATCAGATGATCTGATTTTTAAAGACTTGCTATAATATTATAATATTAATAATAATCAACATAATATGATTTTGGCATAAGGACAACAGACCCATGAACTATATTCGAAAGTTCAGAAATATACCTACATGTATACTGCCAATTGATTTTCAACAAAGTCATCAAGGTAATTCAATGGGAGAAAGTCTTTCAGTAAACAGTGCTGGAAGAACTGGATATGTATGTGAGAAATATGAGCCTTGAGCCCTACCTCATGTCATACACAAAAATTGAGATGATCAGAAACCTAAATTAAAAGCTAAAAAAGGAAGAAAACTTAGGAGAATATCATTGCAGCTTTGGGTTAGGCAAAGTCTTTTTAGAAAGGACATAAAAGCACTAACCATGAAAAACTGTTGAATTGAATTTCAGAAAAAATTTTAAAATCTGATCCTCAAATGGTGTCCGGAAAATCAAAGGCAAGTCAGAGACTAGGAGAAAGTACTTCTGTTACATGTAAATCATGTATTTGTATTTTGTATTCAGATTTGTATTCTGATTTGTATTCAGAGTACATAAACAACTCCTACAGCTCAATAATAAAAAGGTAGGGACGCCTAGGTGGCTCAGCTGGTTAAGTGGCTGCTTTCGGCTCAGGTCATGATCTGTGACCGAGTGGCACATGGGGCACCTTGCTCTGCAGGGATCCTGCTTCTCCCTCTGCCTCTGCCTGCCACTCTGCCTGCCTGTATTCTCTCTATCTCTTTGACAAATAAATAAATATAATCTTTAAAAAAAAAAAAACAAAAAGGCAAGCAATCAAATTGAAAAAATGGACTAAACACTTTAATAGACACTTTAGAAAAGAATGTGAGTGAGCAATAGACAGGTGAAAGGATGCTCAACATCATTAGCCATCAGGGAAATAGAAATTAAAACCACAATATGATACTACTTTGTACTAGAAACAAAATCATGCATTGTTAGTGGAGTGTAAAATGGCACAATTTTGAAAAAATGAGTTGGCAAGCCCTCATACAGTTAAGTATACATATCTACTCCATGACCTAGAAATTCCACTTTCAATATTTATCCAAGACTAATGAAAACATATATCCACAAAAAGACTTATACAAGAATGCTTACAGCAGTTATATTCATAATAGTCCCAAATTGAAACCAGCTCTAAGAGAAAATTAGGGGGAAAAAATCGTCATATATCCATTCAGACAAAAAAAAAGAAAAAAAAAGTTAATACTGTATGATTCTTTTATGTGAAACTCATAGACAGGTAAAACTAATCCAATGATAAAAATTGGAACAATGGTTATCTATGGATAGTGGGGATTATCAGGAAGGGGACTGAGGGAACTTTCTGGGTGGTGGAAATGTATATTATTTTGATTGTAGTATTTATTACCCAGAGGTAGACATTTGCATATTGTATGAGAGATAAGTCAAACTTACTAATTGTGCACATAAAATCTATGCATTTCACTGCATGTGAATTTCAATTCAACATGAATGAAAATAAACGCATTTTTCAAAGCATCTTTAAAAAAGAAAGAAAGAAGAAAGAGAGAAAGAAAGAAATTAACAAAGATGTAAAAAGGCATGCTTTCGGTCTTGATCCTACCTGGAATTTCTACTATATATTAATGGATTTTTTTTACCTAAACCACAAAGGGAATTCAATGTGATGTCAGTTTAGCTTGGTGGATGCCTTTCCTAGCTTCCTTTCCTTCCAGCTTTCTGTCTCTCCCTACCACAGGGGAGCAATATCTGGGAAAGCCCTTTTGGCCTTTTTCCCTCGTTTGACCATTTTCCAATATTCTTCCCGAGGGACTAACCTCCTTTTGTTTTGGCAATAGGCTTTTGAAAGTCTCACAAATTTTGCAAGTGGATTCTGCACTGCAAACACTGCAGATTAATTTTGTCCATTCCCGGCACACCATCACCGGCCAGTTTAACCCTCTTGATTTTTTTCACGTGGACTTCCAAAAGAATTTCCCATTGTCCGCCCCACCAGTGCACACCAAGGAAATCTCTCCATCTAACATGTTATTCTGATCATACAACTCTCCTGTTTTAAATCCTTCTGTGGCTCCCTACTACCTGCAAAACAAAACCAAATTCCTAGAAAAGGCTGTGATCTGACCTCTACCTATTTTCCCACTTTCCCCGCTATTTATTGCCCTCATACTATACAGCCTTTTTTTTTTTTTTTTTAAGATTTTATCCACTTGACAGACAGATCACAAGTAGGCAGAGAGGAAGAGAGAAAGGGGGAAGTGGCTCCCTGCTGAGCAGCAGAAAGCCCGACAACGCAGGGCTTGATCCCAGGACTCTGAGATCACCCAGGTGCCCCTACTGTACAGCCTTTATCATCTTCCATATGCTCTGTCCTCTGGGGGCAGATCCCTGCCACGCTCCTTCTGCCCACCAATCAGGAGGGTTACCCAAACCTTGCATTCTACAAGACCACATCAGTGAAATCTTTCCCACACCTCAAGCACAGTCAGGCTCTTAACCGGTTGTCTGTGGGCTCCCTGGAGGCAGGGTGTTTTTGGGTTTTGTTTCCATCTTTCTAATCTCTGGCATCTGGCTCAGGATCATGTGTTCAATGAAGAAATAAAATGAATAAGGGAAGGAGGTAGGGGATGAATGAGTTCACCCACTTCTGGAATTCTCATGAACATTTTTTTCTTTTATTTTTTAGATTTATTCATTTAAAAGAGAGACAGGGGCACCTGGATGGCTCAGTGGGTTAAAGCCTCTGCCTTCGGCTCAGGTTAGGATCCCAGGGTCCTGGGTTGGAGCCTCACATCGGGCTCTTTGCTCAGCAGGGAGCCTGCTTCCTCCTCTCTCTCTGCCTGCCTCTCTGGCTACTTGTGATCTCTGTCTGTCAAATAAATAAAATCTTTTAAAAAAAGAAAAAAGAGGGACAAATTCTGTGTGCCAGCGAGAGCGGGGGAAGGAGCAGAATCTTCAGCAGACTCCCTGATTGAGCATGAAACCCCACACAGGACTCTACCTCACAGCCCTGAGCCAAAGTCAAGAATCAGACAGGAACCCCCTGGATGGCTCAGTCCCTTAAGTCTGCCTTTGGCTTAGGTTATAATCCCGAGATCTTGGGGTCGAGCCATGCATAGGGCTCCCCCACTCAGCAGCGGGCCTGCTGCTCCCACTGCTTGTGCTCTCTCTGACAAATAAATAAATAAATAAAATCTTTTTTAAAAAATAAAAAAGTAAATTAAAAAAAAAAGAATCAGACAAACAACTGAGCCATCCAGGTGTCCCCTTCATAACCAACTGTTAAAGTGTAATCTCTCCACACATAGGAAGGAGCCTCATCAAAGTCTACCTAGTTCCCCTTTATAATTAAATAAATAAACAAACAAACAAACAACTAGCTCCTATTCACTACAATGGCCACTTCTTAATAAGCCATAGACCTAGCTTAGGGCCGTTCTCAGATTCAGGAGTGCTGAATTTTTGCTGAGAACATTAATAGGTCCATGAAACATCAGAGCTTTGGGGATTTGGGGGTGGAAGGGGGAAGGTCCTTCCCTTCTGATACTCATTTAGCTCTTCACAGCTCTGGAGGAATAATTATTGCAAAAAGTGGATGTATCATGTTACTGGAAAAGTGATCTCTGGTTAATGGTATTCTGGTGGTAACAAGCTCTGGGCTTGTTTCTGTGGCTCTGCTTCGCTGGTTTTAATATATAGCACACATGTGTACAGCCCGACCACCCTCTCCATGTAACTATCTTCCTGGGGGAAAGGCCCTGAACCTATTTTCAATAGGGTTTTGAATATATTTGTATTTGAAATATATTTTCAAATGCCTTGAGATCATCTGGTCTATTTCTCACGACACAATCTGGTCAGTAGATGCTGTGGCCCTAGAGGTGGGATAATTTCCAGTAGCACGAAGGAAGAGGACTTCCATTCCCTCTAAGTTCCCAATACATTCCAGGTGGGGAATTGAGTGAGTAAAATATAAACCACCAAAACCTCTTTCCTGCCCCTCCCTGTATCGATTCATTCCCAAGAAGCCGAGAGTCAAGGAAGTGTTTTCTGGCTGCATTAGAAAGCAAAGAACACTATGAAGCAAAAACAGTGTCAGGGTGTCCAAACTGTGGCCAGATGTCAGGGCCAGCCCAGAAGTCTCCCACTATCCCGAGGCTGGAATATTCATCTTTGTCAAGCTTGAAGTAGGCGTCTTCCCTGAGGGAGGTTAGAATTCTCTGTCACATCTTCTCAGTTCTCTGGACCACAGTGGAGAAGGAACTCATCAATTATAGGCCACTCAGATCCCAGCACTTTTTCCAAAGCCCTTCTTGTTTTTCAAGCCTGTATTCCCAGAACAAGCCAATTTTCCCTTCTTATTGGGCGGTAGGAAAAAAAAAATCAGAGAGCTGCAAGTGGAAATCTTTAGCCACTGACGATGAGGAAATGCTGGTGGAGTTCAGCCTTGCTAGGAGGCTGCTGTGTAGAGGACTTCCCAGCTCCTGCTGGCCTCCAAGGCTACAGCTGCACCCTCGCCCAGATCCCCAGGGTTAGGGCGCTGCTCTGGGCAAGCAGTCTCTCTTAGAGTTTACTGATACTCCCATTCCTGTCTTCTCTTTTCTCTCCTCAAACGTTTCCATCTCTTGATCACAAGCCATCTGAACTAACTTGCCCTTTTACTGTCCTCAGGGAGAGGGGTAGACTAGGAAGCCGAAAAGTGATTAAACTGCACTAACGAGTTATACTTGCCCCATGTTCTATCACTTCCCTACTTCCCATAGATGCATCCAAGAAGCAGGTGACATGGGACACCTGGGTGGCTTAGTGGGTTAAGCGTCTGCCTTCGGCTCAGATCCTGATCCCAGGGTCCTGGGATTGAGCCCCGAATTGGGCTCCCTGCTCTGCAGGAAGCCTGCTTCTCCTTCTCCCACTCCCCCTGCTTGTATTCCCTCTCTCACTGTGTCTCTCTCTGTCAAATGAAAACATAAAATCTTAAAAAAAAAAAAAAAAAAAAGCAGGTGACAACCATTAGGCCATGGTGGTTTCTTTGGGAGATTAAGTGCAAAGGGCAAACATGGTCCTCAAACATTGTCTCAGGGGCACCTGGCTCAGTGGGTTAAAGCCTCTGCTTTCGGCTTAGGTCATGATCCCAGGGTCCTGGGATCGAGCCCCACATCGGGCTCTCTGCTCAGCAAGGAGCCTGCTTTCCTTTCTCTCTCTCTGCCTGCCTCTCTGCCTACCTGTGATCTCTGTCAAATAAATTTAAAAAAGGAAAAAAAGAAACATTGTCTCAGAGGCAGCAGTAGGCTTTGGCAGGTTTGTGGGTCCTTGTGGAATACAGTGGGAGTGAGGAGAGTTAATCCATGCTTTGCCTCTCCCAGCCTCCTTGGTCTGTGACACAGGGCCCTATCTTCACATTGCCTTCCCTGTGTGTGTATGTGTGTGTGTGTGTGTGTGTGTGTGAAGTCACCTGTTCCCTCCTGTAAAGACACATGTGATTGCATTTAGGGCTCTCTGGATAATCCAACATAAACTCCCCATCTAACATCCTTTCGCTTAATCCCATCTGCAAAGACTTGATTTTCAAATGAGCTCACGTTTACAGATTCCAGAGATTAGGACCTGCGGGCTTTGGGGACTGTTATTTAGCCCTGTTACAATGCTTTTGACCCATTTTCTGTCTGGATTGTTTTCTCTACTGTTGAATTTTGAGAGTGTTCTACTTAACAGTCTAGATACAAATCCTTTACAGATGGGTGGTTTGCAAATATTTTTTTTCATCATTCTCTAGCTTGTCTTTTCACTTCTTTCACGGGGTCTTTGGAAGAACAAAAATTTTTCATTGTGATGAGTTGATCATTTTTTTCCCCTGACAGAGCACGCTTTTAATGTCAGAGCCACCAACCCTTCATCCTGCCCTTGGTTCTGGATTTCTTTTTCCAAGGAGCACCGGTTAGTTTACTTCTAGAAGTTTCATGGTTTTATGTTTTACATCTTTTTCTAAAAGTTTTAGCGTTGTTGATCTTTCCTTTGAATCCATGTTTTCCTGTTGTTTGCCATGATGAAATCTATTACCCAGTAATAGTATATCCTAGATACTGCGTTCAAGGATATCCACCCAAGCTGTAACCCACAGGTCTACACCATTTGGCCCATTCCGCCATCGCCAGGCAGATGTCTTTTCATGTCCACAGGAGTGAGTGACTAGACACTAGAACACAGCTTCCAAAGCTCCCAAATGCCACAGCTCTGCTTGCCTGGGGACATAGGTGAAGGGGCAGGAAGGAGGATCCATCTCACTTTTGCCTTCCAGACCGCACTGGGTACATCTGGTCAGGGGAGTCAAATGCATAATCGGAGCCCATTCACTCAGTCCCTCAGCAGGTTACCAAACTTCTCAGGCCCACCTTCCATCACACACTTTCTTTTCCTTTCTTTACTCTTGTTTCCAAGCTCCTTTATGGTAAAAGAGAACAAAAATGTACTCAAGAAAAATGTTGAGTTCAATGATTGATCAAAGCAAACCCTCATGTAGCATCGTCCAGGTGAGAGCTAGAATGTCAGCACTAGAGAGCCCTTCCGTTTCTCCAATCACTTCTGCTCCCTTCCTCCTGAGTGACAACAAACCTGTTTTTGTCATTGTTTTGGTGGTTTAAAATATATATATATAAAATATATATATATATATATATATATATGCCAGTTAAAGTAACATATCCCTAAGTACTATGGTTTCATTTGCCTGCATTTGAGCTTTATAAAGTGATATGCCTTTTGTGTGTGTGTGTGTGTGTGTGTGTCCAGTTTTTTGCTCAGCATTGTGATGTTAATCCAGGTAGTGCAGATAGTGACATGGCTGCATAGTATTCCGCAGTATAAATATGTCCCCATGTCTTTAGCCTTTCTACGGTTGAGGGTTGGTCCTTTTCCAGTATGACTATTACAGATAATACTGCTATAAATAATTATGTATATGTCTTTTGGGGACACTTATGTGCATTTGAGCTGGGTATATATGTAGGTGTGGATAAAGTGACATTTTTAGTTTTTTTTTTTTTTTATAAGGTGAGGTTTAGGTAAAGAGTTTTCTTTTCCTTTTTTCCTTTCCCTTTCTCCTTCCCTTCCTTCCCTTCTCTTTTTTCTTTTCCTTTCCTTTCCTTTTCCTCCCTTCCCTTCCTTTCCCTGCTCTTTTCTTTTTTTTTTTTTTTTCCTTTCCTTTCCTTCCTTGCCTATGGATGTCCAATTGCTTGTTCCAGCACCATTTGTTGAAAAAACAGGACAGGTGTTTTTCATGTTCCAGCCAAAGGGATCCTCCTAAACTAAAATCAGACCATGCCATTCTCCTGTTAAAATTCTGCAATGGCTTCTTGCTGCACTAAGAGGACACCTACCTCTTCAGCTTCATCCTGGACCAACTTCCACCCACCTCCCACTATATCCTAGGCAGCTTTCCTTCCTTTCATCCCCCTATACAATCCAATTGCTTTTGAGCTCACCTTTCCTTCTGCTTGGAAGGATCTTTCTCTGGTTCCACACGAGACAGGCTCTTTCTATTCCCTGAAGCCTCAGTTTAAAATCATCTCCTCTGATAAACTTCTCTGATTACCTTGTGAGAGCAGAACCTTCTACACAGCTGCCCATCATTCTCTGTAGCAGCAGCCTGCATATTTCCTCCACAGCCTTGATCAATATTTGCAAGTGCTTTAACTACTTATTTATTGTCTACCTTCCCCTTTAAAGGGGCCAAGTTGTTGATCTTGTCCACACTGCTTCCCCAGTATGTAGCCCTGTGGCTTGCATACAGTAGTTGCATCAAAAATATTGGTTAAGGGGCGCCTTGCTGGTCAGTCAGTAGAGCATGTGACTCTTGATCTTGGGGTTGTGAGTTCGAGCACCATGCTGGGTGTAGAGAGGACTTTAAAAAATATATATTAGTTAAATGTTGTCATTAGGCTAGAGTTTGTGATTATGTACATTCTTGTCACAAAATGAGGAAGAATTTCCCAAAAACTAGAGCTGTGTGAGAAGAAACAGGCTGTTTGGCATATCTGAAGTCCTCCCCCTGGAATGGGGTGACACAGAGGCATTTTCACATCTCAAGAAGCCTGACAGCAACCGAGGGACACATGGAGCTGGCTGGTTGGATATACAGATATAACAAGATGAAATGGTGAAATTTATTTTTATTTCTTGTTCTAAAATATTCCTACCATTCTTCTAGCCAATCAGTAGATCCATATGGCCTCAAAGAGAATGCAAATGTAACAGCAGCAGAAAAGAGGGAAAAATGTTAATATTTTTTTTTCTTTCTTTCTTTCCTCTTTCTTTCTTTCCTTCTTTCTTTCTTCTTTCTTTCTTTTTTGCTTCAAACTAGGCTCTTGAAAGCCAGAAGGAGAGGCCCTTGTTAGAGCAGAAGTTGAAGTTTACGCTGTAAAAAAAGGTGACAATAGAGATATTTCTTTGGGCACAACCATCCCAGAGCCAAATAGAGTTTGTGGTTCTTTTGCCTAAACCAAGGATTCCAGACCATTTATGGAAGAAATGGTCAATCCAATTTGGCAGCTGTTTCCATGACAACTGACTGGCATGCAAGACTTTGAGATTAATGATTCCATTTCACAGGCAATAACATTAAGCTTGTAAAGTTCAGATGGTTCTAGGGATAATCTCTGGAGATACTTTTTTGGTTACAAGATGGGGAACAGGATGGTTATAAGTTTTTACCCAAGGGCCTTCATTTTTGTGAATATTTTCTGCCTGGTATTACATCTGTGTCAATATTCTCATCTTCCTAGAGTTTCTTTTCACAAAAACTGGTTAATTAAGTATCTCTCAGTCTCAGGCTTTAGGCAGGATTTTATTAGCCAATAAGAATAGAAAATAGAGAACTATAAAAATGTTGGACTAAATAAAAAATGTAGAAAATTATAAATTTGGGGGCACCTGCGTGGCTCATTCAGTTAAGCATCCAACTCCTGATTTCCCTTCAGGTCATGATTTCAGGGTTGTGAGATCAAGCCCCACGTTGGGCTCTTTGCTCATCGGAAGTCTTCTTGGGATTCTCTCTCCCTCTTCATCTGCCCTTAACCCCCATTCTCTCTCTCTCAAATAAATAAATAAATAAATCCTTATGCCCCCAAAAAGAAAATTATAGATTTTTTAAAAAGGTGATGAGGTTTATATTATACCTCCACAGAAAAAGCACTCAAATAGAGGGAAGGTTCAATGAGATCATCTATGTTTAGGAGAGGATGCCCAAATGAGAAGGCGCTGGAGGTGGAGGGGTGGGTGTGTGTGTGTCTCAGTGTGTATGCATGTGTATGTGTTGGAAGAGATTTTGAGTACATTTGTTAAAGAGGAAGTCTAAGCTCAACATGGGTTCAAATTCTGATCCTACCGCTTACTAGCTCTGTGACTTTAGGTAAATGACCCTTTCTGTACCATAGAGTCCTCATTTGAAAAATGGAGTTTATAAAATGAGGGTTGCTGGAGGGGAGGTGGGTGAGGGATAGAATAACTGGGTGATAGGCATTAAGGAGGGCACATGATGGAATGAGCACCGCGTGTCTTATGCAACTGATGAATCGCTAAACTCCACCTCTGAAACTAATAATACACTACATGTTAATTAATTGATTTTAAATTAAAAAAAAAGAAAGATGGGGTTTATGATCATAATAACCTACAAAATAGTCTTTTTTTGTATTATATTGTGTGCATATGCGTGTGTGTGTTTTCTTAGGGCATTTCCTCACCCTCCCCTTCTCCCACCCCATAGAGTCCAAGCTCCTCCTGAGCAGGTCATTCTATGACTTGATCATCTTTGTGCCTCTTGTATAACTACTATAGTCCATACCATGCAGTGGACAGTCAACACACACTTCGCCAATGGTAGTGCCCTCCCAATGATGCTCTAGAAAGAGATGAACAAATTGAATGTGGTAATCGCAAGAGTTAGCAAAATTTCAAAGTATGTTTGTCTTCGTAGCCAAAAATGATTGTTACTCTAGATTAATGCGTTTTTAGAGTGTGTCAAGGCCAAATCAATCTCTAATAAAATTTATATAATCATCATTACACATTTTAAGAACGGGGTTCGTAATTGGGGAAGAATTTCGGCCTTAAGATAGAACTCTTTTTAACCGAAGTTGTCCCTCTGAATGGCTGACAGGATGTGTAAAAATCAGTTTGTCTTTTCTTTCTTTCGTTTGTCTTCAAGGCGTCGGCATTTGATAGTAAGATGGAATGGCTGAGATAGGAAAAGCCAGCGGGGGGCGGGGGGGAGGAGGAATGCCGAGAAAGACGAATACGGTTTGTTATGTCCTTCGTGCCGCCCCGTAGTTCGCCGCCGTGCAAGGGCGGCGCGCGCGGTTTTGAAAGCGGGGAGGGTCCCGTCCCAACGACTGTTACGGAGTGCTCGTGTCGGCGGGTGGCTGGCCCTGAGGCAGCCCGCGGTTGTGCTGAGGGCCACTCGGGATCCGTTTTCAAGACAGCCTTAGCCTGGACCGCTCCACCCCGGCGCGGTTGCGGTAAGGTGGGCTTTGGTGGACCCCCTAACCGCGCGTGGGCCGGGCTTGGGGCAGAGCCCCCGCACCCCCCGGAGCCGCGGTCTCTGTGTTTGCTTGGTGACAGCTCGGGACCCAGAGGGAAAGGTGACGTTGGGAATGTGGCGTTCAACGGGGAATTCCCTTAGGAAAAGTGTTTTCGACCCAAACCCGCGTGTGCATCTGAATCGCAGGGTAGGGTGGGGATTTCAAGAAAGAAATTGCCCTTTCCTCGAAGTAAAGCCTAAAGCAGTCTATACTGTTTATGGAAGATCGGTAGGACAAGACCAAGGATCTAGCGGGTTGCCCTTATTTTACGGTTGGTTTCACAGACAGACGCCGAGAGGCCCGGGTCTCTGCTCCAGGCGAGACCCCAGGGTTTAGGGACCTCTTAGATGCACCAGATCCGAACACAGGCTTGCGCTTGGTGGGAACGCTGGTTTCTTACCGCCGCCCAGTGAATCTCAGTTCCAGCTCTTAGGGGCGGCTGGAATTGGTGAGGGATTTCTGGTGGAAACAGAGAGGGTAGGGCTTGAAAAAGAGGGTTCTTGAGAAAGCACGCTTCCTTTCTTTGAACTTCACGTCTAATGTTGCTTCCAGTTTTCAGGTGAGGTGACTGAGCTAGTGGAAGAAGGATTTTAACTACTAGCCTTCTGGAAGCTCCTGGATGGGGGGTGGGAGGGAGCAGACGGGGTGGGTAAACGGTTTGTGCTTCTACCTCCAGGAAGCCCTGGGATGTAAAGCGTGCAGAACCTTAGAAATAATCCGATCAGAACTTTGCCTTTCTTTTTCAGGCTTCGTTCCCCCTCTATTTCCTTTTTTCATTATCGTTACCAATTCTGTATTTATGCTTTTTCTTTTTTCTTTGTTTCTTTTTTTTTTTTTTCGTTGTTGTTGCCTGTCTATACACTTCAGTTCTGCCCACTAGTGTCCATGTGTTTAGTCCTACAGTGGCTTCACATACCAAAGTTATTGACATCTGATCCAATAGATCTTTTGATTAACTTGCTGAGCTCTGTTAATTCTTAAATATTGCTTCTTAAACAGTACTTGATTTAAAAAAATCTCCTAAATACTCCATAGAGAATGAAATTTTGCCCACAGTCATAATACTTTCATTTCTAATGTATCGTCATGTAAGATATTCACAATTTAATGCTGCTACCTTTGTAAAAACCTTGTGATTCAGAACACTGTGGTTATTTAGCAATTTATATATAGAGAAAGAGATAGATCTACATGTATATAGATTACATATATCAAATCTGTGAGTTTGGACTAGTGGCTAGAAACCATCTTTCAGTTGCCTGAGGCCTGAACTATTTTGCCATAACAGAAGGTGCTCAGACAACCGTGAGATGGAGAGGGCGTAGTGTTTTTAGGTGCAAGTAGGCTGTAGTGGGAAGCGGGACTGAGTCCTCGAGTGTTCTAGAATGTAATATTAAAAGCCTTGTTTAAACTTAGATGTTTTTAGCTGGAGGAAGATTTTATATTGCTTCTGAGGATCAGATCTTCTTTAAGCTGAGGGAAAGGGCAATGAGACTTAAAAGGAAGTAAAATTTCCAGGATACCTCACTTTGTGGGATTTTTTGGCATCCTAGTTTTCTGGCTCCTTGTCAGTTTACTCTTTTCTTCATGTCTCATGTTGAGATTCCTCAGAGTTCTGTGTTTCCTATCTTCACTTACTCCTTAGATGATCTTAACCAGTCTCTTGGCTTTAATACCATATGTATATACTGATATGCCACAAATTTATACCTTCAGATTGGATTCCAGACCTTTATCCAGCTGCCTATTTCACGTTTTTATTCAGGTGTCTAATCAGGTATTCAAAATTGACTTCCTGGGGCATCTGGGTGGCTCAGTTGGTTAAGCGGCTGCCTTTAGCTCAGGTAATGATCTCAGGGTCCTGGGATTGAGCCCTTCATCAGGCTCCCTCTCAGCGGAGATCCTGCTTCTCCCTCTGCCTCTGCCTGCTGCTCTGCCTACTTATGCTCTCTATCTCTCTGTCAAATAGATAAATAAAATCTTTAAAAAAAAAAAAAGTTTAAAGAAAAAAAATGACTTCCTGATCTGAGTAATGGTACCTCTATTCTTTCAGTTGCTCAGTCTGAAAACTTGGAGCTGTCTTTGACTTTTCTCTCATTCCTAACAAAAATCCAAACATTAGGAATTCTTCTTGGTTCCAGATTCATAATACGTCTAGAACCCAACCATTTCTCACCATCTCTTTACTGCTACCATCCTGATCCAAACCACCATATCTCTCCTGGATTACTGCAATGTTGTGTCTGTCCTTGTTCCCCTTCTGTTAATAAACACAAGCGGGAGGGATCCTGTCGAAACACAACATGGAGTATATCATTCTTCCTTGTAAAACCCTCCAATATCTTCCTCTTTCTCAGCAAGAGCTGAAATCCTTACTGTGACGGATGTTCTATGAAGAAAAGATGAGGTCTTTGTGCCTTCAGTGCCGCACTTGGTTTGCTCTCATTGGTGCCCAATCTCTTTGACTTCATTTCTTTCTCCCTTTTGCTAGCCCTGCCCTCTTAGCTTTCCCTTGAATACTTTCAGCCTCAGGGCCTTTGTATTTACTACTTTTGTCCTGCAGATTTCCCCTAGATATTTGCATGGACTAGCTCCCTTACTTCTTTTAAACAACATCTCGAGGAGACCTCCCTTGACCACCCCAGTTCAAATTTCAAGCTCCTTCAAAGGAGCTCCTGTCTCACCTCACTGCTGTATATTTCCCCAGCCCCTATACCATTATCTTCTGTATTTGTCTTGTTTGTTTGGGTCTTGTTCACTGTTGGGTCTCCGGTGCCTAGAACAGTGCCTGGTGCATAATACATGTTCAATAAGTTTGTGTGTTGACTGAGTGAATGAAGAATGGCTTCTCATAGGTACATAGGAATCTTAGAAGCTCATTGAGTGCTCCTTCACAACTTCTTTTGAGGGCAAATGAATGAAGATGGAAGAAGGGCAATCAGAACCATATGGGGAAATTATTTCCCAAGTGGAAGTAGCTCCTCCAACCCCCGCTGTTAAAATGGTTTATCCTTCCTGAAAGACCTCAAATGTCCTGAAAAATGTGTTCCTTCCTTTTAGTCAAATGTTTCGCTTGATAAAATTAGGGTATTTTTGCACGAAGAGGAGATCTTTGGTGTTCAAAATTCAGGCAAATCTGAAAACAGTGGTGATTGTAACTAATTAAAAAAAAAAAAAACTTCTCATTAATAGACAATTAAAGGTAGGCCTTTGAGGTGATTTTTCTTGGCAGAGTTTTTAAAAATACTATTTATTAAGAGCTCTATTCAAAATTTAAACATATGTTCTCTCTACCTGCCAATTTTTATTTTATTTTATTATTATTTTTTAAATTCCAGTGTCATTTGCATGCAGTGTTATATTCATTTCAGGTGTACAATATAGTGATTCAACAGTTCTGTGTATTACTCAGTGCTCATCATAAGTGTACTCTTAATCCCCTTCACCTATTCCACCTATCTCATCCCTTCCTCTCTGGTAACCATTAGTTTGTTCTCTGTAGTTAAGAGTCTGTTTTTTGGTTTGTCTTTGTTTCACCACCTCCAGTTTGTTTTTGTTTTTGTTTTTTTTTAAAGATTTTATTTATTTATTTGACAGACAGAGATCATAAGCAGGCAGAGAGGAAGGCAGAGAGAGGAGGAAGCAGGCTCCCCACTGAGCAGAGAGCCCGGATGTGGGGCTCGATCCCAGGACCCTGAGATCATGACCTGAGCAGAAGACAGTGGCTTAACCCACTGAGCCACCCAGGTGCCCCTGTTTTGTTTTTTAAATTCCACATATGAGTGACATCATATGGTATTTTTCTTCACTTAGCATTATACTCTCTAGATCCATCCATGTTGTTGCAAACAACAAGGTTTCATTTTTTATGACTGAGTAATATTCCACTACATATTTGTACCACATCTTCTTTATCCATTCATCTACTGATGGACACTTGGGCTGCTTCCATAATTTGGCTATTATAAATAATGCTGCAGTAAACATTTGTGTGCATATATCCCTCTGAATTAGTGTTTGGTATTCTTTTTTTTTTTTTTTTTTAAAGATTTATATATTTATTTGAAAGACAGAGGTCACAAGTAGGCAGAGAGGCAGGCAGAGACAGAGAGGGGGAAGCAGGCTCCCTGCTGAGCAGAGAGCCCGATGTGGGGCTCGATCCCAGGGCCCTGGGATCATGACCTGAGCTGAAGGCATAGGCTTTAACCCACTGAGCCACCCAGGCACCCAGTGTTTGGTATTCTTTGTGCAAATACCAAGTAGTGAGATTACTGGAAGATAGAATAGTTCTGTTTTCAGTTTTTTTGAGGAACCTCCATACTGTCTTCCACAGTGGCTGCACCAATTTGCATTCTCCTCAACAGTGCATGAGAGTTCCTTTTTCTCCACATCTTCACCAACACATGTTGTTTCTTGTGGTTTTGATTTTGGCCATTCTGACAGGTGTGAGGTGATGTCTCACTGTGATTTTGATTTGCATTTCCCTGATGGGGTGATGTTGAGCATCTTTTCATGTGCCTCTTGGTCATCTGTTATGTCTTTGGAAAAATGTCTATTCAAGTCTTCTCATTTTTTAATTGGATTTTTTTATGTTCTTTATATATTTTGGATACAAACCCTTAATCTGCCTCCCAATTTTTTTAATAGGCAAACCAAACAATCTTATAGACATGTAGTGACAGTTTGCTTTACAATAAATCTAATATGAACCAAACTATTTTTAATAAAGAAAAAGTAATATTTAAAATTTTTATAAAAAAGGATTCTTTAACAGACGTATTACAGAAGAAATAAAAAGCTTGGATTAACTTGCTTGTATACACAGTATGTATATTTTTTGTTGATAGATAATTTTTATATAACTTTTTGAGATATATAATTCACATATTATTAAACTTACTCTCTGAAAATATATGATGCAGCAAGTTTAGGAATAGTCTGAATTAAGTATATTAAATCACTACCCAATTTTAGAACACTTTTATCATCACAAAAAGAAACCCCACACCCACCAGGAGTCACTCTGTGTTCTCCCTTCTCCCCCGCTCCTGTCAACTACTAATCTGTTTTCTGTCTGTGGATTTGTTTATTGTGGACATCTTCTGCAAATGGAATCATATATGTGGCCTCTTGTGTCCGGCTTCTTTCACTTAGCATAATCTTTTTAAGGTTCATTCATACTGTAGTATATATCAGGACTCCTCCTTATTACTGAATAATATTCTGTTGTGTATATTGTATGCCTTATTTTGTTTATTCATCATCTGATGAATACTTCTGCTTCTTCTTTTTGGCTGTTCTGAATAAATGCTGCTTGCACAGATGGTTTCTCTAAAATGTATGAAAGACCTGTTAACAATGACCCCCGGGAAGTGAGAGGGAAACTTTATGTACTAGGTGATTTTTATTTTTTAACCAAGTTCATATATAACTTTTTTTCCCCTAGTGTGTATATTACTTTTTAATAACACACAAGCATAAAAACCTAATAATTAATAGTATGACATTGGGTAAATAGTTCTACTTCTCTAGGTCTCAGTGTTCTCATTGTAAATAAAATTGGACTAAATATTTGTCATGGTTTTTTTCAGTTCTCAGATTTTATGTTTATATGATAAAATGAGTTACAGTGTTAAAGGGTTTTTTTCCTTCATGAATAAGAGTTGTAATCTGTATAACTGCAGTGTAATTTTCAATTTGTTTTCATCATAGGACCTAAAGTGTTTATTACAATGGAAGAAATCAATAATTTCAAGACACCAAGCAAAGTATCTGAAAAAAAGAAATCTGGTGAGATATAAAATCTTTTTTCATTGTTATTGCTATAGAAATGTCTTAGCATTATTAGAGTTTGATCCTTTAATTATTATTTATCATTATTAGAGTTTGATCCTTTAATTATTATTTATCATACACATACAATTTTAGCGTAAGTCCTCTTTGGAATGTTGATTTTAATAAGACTTGTTTTGTAGGCCAGGGTTTGGCCATCTAGTGGATAATTTTATTGATATTCTAACCGATTTAGAATGAAGTACTTTAGCTTTCCCCTTCTGGTACATGCAGTGCTCTTGTGGGGGAAGAATTTCTAAGGCAATTCAGTGAATAAAGGGTAATCTTTTCAACAACAACAACAAAAAGCTGTTGGATATTCATATGCAAATTGATCTCCACTTTAATCATACAAAAATGATTAAAATTATACATTTTCTGGAAGATAATTTAGGAGAAAATCTTATCTTGTTCATTTCTAGTATGTAGATTTTTGTGTACTGACTTTGTGTCCTGCAACTGTGCTGTCACTTCTTCTATTAGCTTTTTATGGGTTTCTTAGGCTATTACATACATAGTTGGTACTGTTGTAGATGAATATATGAAGATAGTGTTACTTTTTTTTTTTAACCAGTCTGTGTTAGTTTCTTTTTTTCTTTCCCTATTTCATTGGCTCTAGTATATTTTTTAATAGAAGAGGTGTGAATTAGACATACCTCCCTTGTTCCTAGTGAAGTTTTATGTTAGATGTAGGTTTTTCAGTTATCTTTTTTTTTTTTTTTTAAGATTTTATTTATTTATTTGACACAGAGAGAGAGAGATTACAAGTAGGCAAAGAGGCAGGCAGTGGGGAAGGGTGGAAGCAGGCTCCCAGTGCGGGACTCGAGCCCAGGACCCTGAGATCATGACCTGCACAGAAGGCAGAGGCTTAACCCACTAAGCCACCCAGGTGTCCTCAGTTATCCTTTATCAGGGAGAGGGATTTCCTTTTATTAGCCTTCATCAGGTTGAAGGTTATTATGAATGGATGTTGAACTTTGTCAAGAGCTTTTTCAGAATCCATTGAGATAGTTTGCTTGTTTTAGTCTTTAAATGTAACTTATGTTAATTTTCAAATGTTAAACCAACCTTTCATTCCTGGGGTAAAGTCAGTTTGCTCCTGGTGTATTTTATGTATTGTTTGATTCGGTATGCTAATATTTTCTGTGTTCATAAGGGATATTGGACTGTATAGTCTTTTTTTTTTTTTTGGAATGTCTTTCTGGTTTTGATATTAGCATATTTTATATTCATAAAGTATGATAGGGAGTGTTTCCTTCTCTTTCCTTGGAAAGTATATGTGGAGTTGATAATTTTTTTTTTCCTTAACTGGTTTTTCCTCTTCTGCTGATAGTAAAGCCATGTATGTGGCCTGAAGTTTTCTCAGAAGGAAGATTTTAACAGTGACTTTACAAGGGCATAGGGATCTTCAAATTATCTATTTCTTCTTGTATAAACTTTGCTAGTGTTTTTCAATAAAGTTTTTCACTTTAAAATTGTCAAATATACTGGCAAAATGTTATCTTTGATATTCTCTTTATTACCTTATGACCCTTCTAATGTCAGTTGGATCTGTAGTGATATCTCCTTTTTCATGTTTGATACTGGTATTTTACATTTTCTTTCTTGTCTTGAGGTTTATTTATTTTGGTGAACACTTCAGGCACTTGAAAAGTCATGCTGGGGTGCCTGGGTGGCTCAGTGGGTTGAGCCTCTGCCTTTGGCTCGGGTCGTGATCTTGGGGTCCTGGGGTTGGTCCCCACATCGGGCTCTCTGCTCGGCAGGGAACCTGCTTCCCCCTGCCCCCTGCCTACTTGTGATCTCTGTCAAATAAAAAAAAAAAGAGAGAAAAGGTCATGCTTTCTGCTGCGTAGGGGTACAGTGTTCCATGACTATCAATTAGGTCAAGTTGATTGTCTTAAGTTGTTTTGTTCAGGTCTTCTGTATCTCTACCAATTTTACTTATTCTGTTTTTGAGAGAGGTATCTCCAACCACAATTGTGGATTTACCTACTTTTTCCTTTGAGTGCTACAGTGATTGTTTATATATTTTGGAGCTTGTTATTAGATACTTTTACATTTAGGATGGTTATTTCTTTTGATGATTTACCACTTTACTATTATGAAATGTCTTTATCCAGTGTTGTACTCTTTGAAGTTCATTTTATGTGATATGTGTTCACTTTTATGTGATAAAACCAGTCCAGCTTTATTTTGATTACTGTTTGAATAGGATGTTTTCCAACTTTTTACTTTTAACTCATCTATGTTTTTATATTTAAAGTGAGTTTATAATAGATAGCAGATAATTATGTCTTGTTTTGTTTTTATCCATTCTGACAATTTCTGCCTTTAATTGGACTGTTCAGTCATTAGCCACATGTGGTGATTTAAATTTAGGTTCAAATGAATTTTAAAATAAAATTACAAAATTAGTTCCTTAGTTGTACTAGCTACTTTTCAAGTGCTCAGTAACTACATGTGGCCAGTGGCTACCATACTGGACAACACAGATATAGAACATTTCCATCATGACAGAAAATTCTACTGGACAACAGTATTTAGACAGCCTTTAATGTAATTCTCTGTGGTTGGATCAAATCTACTATTTTGCCATTGTCCCAAAGTTTGCTGATTATTTCTTTGTTTTTTTTTTATATTTTTTTTCTGTACTTCATTTTTGGTAGTTTTTGTTGCTTTGTCTTAAAATTTAGTTACCTTCTTCTCTAGATGCTTCTCTAACAGTATCTCTAGATGCTCTAATTCTTATCCATTGTCTTTTTTATTTCTTGTAGTTCCATTAGAAGCTTTTTTACATCTTTTTTTTATTGTTACACTCACATTTTCCTTTACATTATTGAGCATATTTTTAAGATTTCTATTTTAAGGTTCTTACCTCCTAATTCTACATCACTGTCATTTTATGGTATATTGCCATTGGTTTATTTTTCTCCTGGTGTGGGTCATATTTCTTCTTTCATGCCTGGTGGTTCTTTTATTGGCTGCTGGATATTTTACATTGTCGAGTGCTAGATTTCGTTATTCCTTGGAGGACTGTGTGGTTTTGTGATGGTCCAGTTAACATTACCTGCACATTAGCTTGTTTTTTTTTGAGGTTTGCTTTTAAGCTTTATTGTAAACCTTTTCCTTGGGTTACAATTTAGCTGGACTGTTTAGAGGACTTAATTCAATGCCCTGGGTATTAACTGAGTTACCACACCCTGGCTGTTGGTAACTGAACCATTCCTGGACCCGTGTGCTCTCTGACAGCTGTTTAGTCTACTGTTTACACTTGGTGTCTTCCCTGATTTGGCAGGGGGTGGGTCTGGGGGTCTATCCATTGGATGTGCTTATAACCAACACTGAAAAGAGGGAGACCTCTTTCAGGTCTCTGGAGCTTTTTCTCTCCTTTTGTGGCTCCCTATAGTTCTCTACTCCACAAATTCTAGCTACTTAGGTCTCTTGGACTTCTGATCTCTGTCTCCTGAGTTTGACAAGACTTCTGGGCTGTGTTTCTTTGCACTGCAGCCCAGAAACTGCCTTAAAACAGCAAGTTAGGGCTATGATAGGACTCACATCATTGTTTCTCTTCACTCAGAGTTCACAACCCTGCTCTGCCTGTCGTCAAATGTCTGAAAACTTACATTTTGTCAAGTGTTTTAGTTATTCATGGCAAGAAGGCTGTTCATTTGTTCCATGAACAAAAGTAGAACTCCTCAATATCATCTTCTTTAATGACTACATAAAGCTCTGCAATACAGATAGAGTGTAATTATGACTCTAATGATGCCTACTTAGGCTTTTGTTTTTTTGCAGTCACAAAATCAAATGCCAATATTCAAATACATATGTGTGCATGCATGTGTGTGTATGATGTCTGCACACATGCTGTAGTACACAGTTGGCAAACAACATACAGTAATAGTTTAGGCTTTGTGGGCCACATAGGGACTCTGTGGATTATTATTATTTGTTTTTTAACAACACTTTTATAATCTAAGAACAAATCTTAGCTTGTGAGCCAAACGAAAATAGGCTGTTTGCTGACCCGTGCTTCGGTGTTATTGTAAGACAGGGCCTCAAAAGTAGATTTGGTCAAAGGGTTTCCACTTAAAATTAAGGTAGTTAGTATCAAATTGCTCTCTAGAAGACTATGCCAATTTATGCTTTAGTTGAGGTCTTTTCAAATACTCATTTTATATTTTTTTATTTCTCTTTCTGACATTTAGCATTATGTTCAACTCCATGTATAAATATTCCTGCCTCTCCATTTATGCAGAAGCTTGGCTTTGGCACTGGGGTAAACGTCTACCTTATGAAAAGGTGAGTATAACATTCCACATTAAACTTTTCACATGGAACCCTAGTTGCCCTGTAATTGAAGACAAAAAGGAAGATGAAAATTCAAATATTTTGATCTCAGATATGTTCCTGGTCTTATCTGACTGCTATATTCCTGTCTTAGAAGCCTTTTATAACTTTGCCAGAGTTTTGCCTGGTTAACTTTTCTCTTACCTTCCTACTGATAGATTATTAAAGGAGAAGGAATTTGCTCAGTGAGGAGTCTGCTTCTCCCTCTCTGCTGCTCCCTCTGCTTGTGCTCTCTTGCTCACACACACACAATCTCTTTCTCTATTAAATAAATAAATTAAAACCTTAAAAAAAAGGGTATACGCTTGATTTTAAAGTAGGAAAATTGTGTTAAAAGAAGAGTGAAATTATAGGTGTCAATAAACATTTTTTTAAAGTTGTTTCTTATATCCATTACTCTGTACTTTTATTTATTAAGTGGCAAATAACTTAAGTCAATATATATTCCTCATTGCGTTCTTGGAATCAGGCTGACTACCAGCATATTGTTAGCTTTATCTAGGTTTATATTGTTTCCAAATAGAAATGCTTTCTTCAATAAAAAAGGTAATGAATTGAGACTAGCATAGCAATTATTTTACTAAATGGCTATTCTTGAATATTTGTAGTTTAAACACCCCCTTCGTGTGTTCTTGTGCTATTTGTTTTTTAGACCTTCATTTTTTTAGTGCCTAAAAGCTTGTTATTTTGAAAGAAAAAATTCTCACAGATTTATGGCTAGTCTTATTTTTCCCTCCCTTTAAAATAATATCCTTAAATGTAAAATGTGTGTTACCAACAAAGTTCTACTGTAGGCAAGACTTAATTAGAAAACTTCACATTGTTGATACTGACAATATTAGTCACCTACTGACCTACCACTCCTCCTAACATAGCCCTGTGCACCCGGGATTTTTTTTTTTAACTGGTAGAGATTTCCTTCACTTCTCTGGTGAATTGGGCTCTCTGTTTTTCTGTATCTTCTTGGTTTATATTTTATTTTGACTGAGGGCACGTAGTAGCTCCCCATTGAAAGACGTACAGGAAATAACTTTTTTGCAAATCTGCATTTATGAATATGTTTTCATTTTACTCTCATTCTTGAATGGGCCTTTTTGTTCTTCTGAGTCAGAATTCTTATTTCGAAATAATTTTCCTCTAGAATTTTGAGGTCATTGTTCCATTGTTTACTAGCCTGTAGTGTTACTATTGAGATTTCTGAAGCCTTTCTGATTGCTGCTGCTTTTTATGTAATCTGGTTTAGGTTATTTGTCCCTCCCACTGTCCTGGAACCTCGTATGATCTTCTGTTTGTCACCATGTTCTGAAATTTCACAATGAGATACATGGGTGTGGGCCTTCTGGAATCTGAAAATTCTTACTTTTAAATCTTTGGAAATTATTTTTTAAATTACTTTGTTGATAATTTTCATCCCCATTATTCTCCTCTCTATCTGGAATTCCTATTATTCTTTTTTGGGTGCGGGGCTCATTTTCTTTTTGCTCTGATTTCTGGGAGCTTTCTCCAACAACTTCATCTTCTGATACTTCTATTTTTTCATTTTTGTCTGTTTTGTTTTTATTAATTATCTTAACATTTTGCATTTTCAGTTGGCATCCTAAGTCTTTTGAGGGTGCTATAAGTGCTCTCCATCCTGGTCTGGATGTTAATAAACCGGTATAACACATGTGAAAACACATTCAGCATTTAATATGCATATGGTCATGGATTACTCTTCCCGTGTGCTTCACGAGTTCTCAACTATGGCAGTAAACCTCAGGCTAAAGTTCTCTGCTTTAACCCTTCCAAAGTGGGTCTCCAAGTGTTCAGAAGCTGGGGGAATAGCTGGACAGCTGATGCAGAATTGGGGAGGGTGTGTCTAGAAATTCACCTGCTTTTTAAGTGACTTTCAGGAAGGTCAGTAGGCCTGTTTAGTCTGTTACTTTCATGGGCTTCCCCATGCTCTCCTAAGCTTCCGAAAGTATGTTGTTGTCTCCTTTTCATTATTTCTATCCCTCTCATTGGGTATAGGTCTTAAAATACCCATTTTCTCTTATTTTAATGGGGCTTGGGACAGATCGTAATTAATTGTGTATGTATAAGCTAGAAATCTATATTTTTAACCAAGAAGTCTATTTTTTATGTTAAATCAAATTTAGATTCCTAGATTAACTTAGTTGTGACACATTATTATTTTTTAATAAACCTGATGAATTCATTTTGCTATTTAAGATTTTTATGTCTAAAATTGGTTTGTGATTTTTCTTTTTCTGTTGTCCTTATTTGATTTATTAAGGTTCTGCTAGATTCATAGCCCCTTTTCTTTCTATTCCCTGGAACAATTTGTGTAAGATGGAATGATAGGTTCCTTGAAAGTTTAGTAAACTGACCTGTAAAATTATTTAGGCTTGGTATTTTTTATGGGAATATTTTAAACTCTTGATTACATTTTCTCTTTTGTCAGGTTTCTTAGATTTTTCTAAGAATTTGTCCATTTTGTCCTTTAAATTATTGGGGTAAAAGTTTTAGTATTTATTCACTTATAATTTTTATCTCTGAGAAATCTGTGGTTATGTCTCTATTTTTGTTGGCAATATTATTTGGGTCTCATTTTTTCCCTTGTGCAATCTCATTTTAAAACTCTGCCTGTTTTGTCTTTTCAATGAATCAATTTTTAGCTTGGCAAAATATTTTATTCAGATTTCGTAAATATGTTCTTTTTTTTTTTTTAAGATTTTATTTATTTATTTAACAGACAGAGATCAGAAGTAGGCAGAGAGAGAGGGAGGAAGGCAGGCTCCCCACTGAGCAGAGAGCCCGATGCGGGGCTCAATCCCAGGACCCTGAGATCATGACCTGAGCAGAAGGCAGAGGCCTAACCCACTGAGCCACCCAGGCGCCCCCGTAAATATGTTCTTGATGTTCGGTAGATTCAGATATGTTGTGGAAAAGGTGAAGATGGATTTGTTCACTGAATTCTAAATCTTCAGAAGCTGAGGGGTACACTTTGAAATTTGAAAAATATATTTTTCATAATAAAATCACATGGAAGAGGTCATCCTTAAATGCTATTGTTATCTAAAACTGGAGGTTTAAGAATACTTTGGATAGACTTATGATAGATAGATGGATGTGAATTAAGAAATCTAGTCATCCTTTGAGTGCATGTTTTTTTTTTGTTTTTTTTAAAAGATTTTATTTATTTATTTGTCAGAGAGAGAGAGCAAGAGTGAGCACAGGCAGACAGAGTGGCAGGCAGAGTCAGAGGGAGAAGCAGGCTCCCTGTGGAGCAAGGAGCCCGATGTGGGACTCGATCCCAGGACGCTGGGATCATGACCTGAGCCGAAGGCAGCTGCTTAACCAACTGAGCCACCCAGGCGTCCCCGAGTGCATGTTTTTTGATTTAAAAAAAAAAGATCCTGCAATCATGGAGCCATGTTCATGAGTTAGTAAAAAACAGTGGATTCCAGATTCTTTGTTTAGTCTGTTTTATCTTCTTATGGTAAAATGTTTTATCTCTAACTTTCGAGGCTCTTTTATTAGCTTTCCTGCCCATATGCTGCATACACTTTTTCCTTCTTAATTTGCTGTTGTCCCATGAATAACTACCTACTTTATCAGGTAACTTTTCCCTGACTTTGTTCCACCTGTTTTCCCCTTAAATATTCTGAAAATGACGCTTCTTAGAAAACAGACAGTTTATGTTTTTTCTCATTTGTGTTTATTATCTCCTTACGCTTGTGTCTTTGAGTATATGGTGGAAGGTATTGGACAGATCGGTTATGGTGGAGGCACAATATTTGTCGGTGAAGAGCAGTCTATTACTCTTTGCACAATTGTATATGGGCCAAATGTTTCTCATACATCTCTTCTTTAAACTTCTTGAATGTAGTCTTTATTACTTAGCATTCTATAACTTACCTCTGGTACATATAGTTAAATGTTTGATAAGTAGTTGGTAGTCTGACATGCTGAAATGGAAAAAATTAGAAAATAGTATAATAATTTTGAAGTTTAGAATTTATAATGTTCATCTTTTTCCTTTTAGTTATCTCTTTTTAACCCCTCCCTTTCAGCAATGGATATCAGACTTCTCTTGTAACTAATAGATATATGAGCTATATATCTTCCAATTAAAAAGAATATGTAGCAGAGGTGCTGATAATCAAAAATACTTTATTTTAAAATTTTTTTAAAGATTTATTTATTTGAGAAAGAGCGTGCATGGAGGTGGGGGAGGGTGAGAGGGAGAGAGAGTCCTGAGTAGACAGTGCACTGAGCACAGAGCCAATGCAGGGCTCGATCTCATGACCCTGAGATCATAACCTGAACTGAAACCAAGAGTTGGATGCTTCAGTGACTGAGCCACCCAGGTGTCCCAGGAGTCAAAAATATTTGTAAAAAAATTTTAAACAAATTATTATTGAACCCTTTCCAAAATCTGAATGTTCTTGTTAGTCATTTGAAATGCATTATGTTATTATTGTTTCCATACATTGTTTGATTATTTTTTTTAAGATCTCCCAGAGGTTTGTCTCATTCTCCTTGGGCTGTGAAAAAGATTAACCCTAGATGTAATGATCATTATCAAAGTATGTATCAAAAGAGACTAATAGATGAAGCTAAGATTTTGAAAAACCTCCATCATCCAAACATTGTAGGTAAGTTTAAATTTATCTTGAAGTAGTGCATGTGTTTATTCAGAAACAGTTTATACAGTCTCTTGACCAGGGTCAAAATGAAGGTGGTGATGGAGTTTGGCAAGAACCAGATTATTGTGAATGTTCTAAAATAAGAATTATATTTTTAGATGCTTATGTATTTTTAAAATTTAATGGGACTAGATATACTCATTATGATGCTGGCACTGTAGAGAATTCAGGAATATAAAATGACCTTCATTTAGATAATTTCCTTATTTTCATCTTTAATGTAAATAAGACTAGTGAAACCATTATATTTAGGGAGGCATAGAACATTTAAAAATATTTTAATTTGTGTTACTATTGGCAAACACTGAAGTCATTTTACATTGTATCTACTGAACGAGCTTTATAAATAATTGTTTCATTGTATTTTGTCAGTTTCCAATCACATCACTGTAAAAAAACTTAAATACTGTTATTTTTTCCTATTCCTGTAAGAAAATGTCCTGTTTTCTTTAAGGTTATCGTGCTTTCACTGAAGCCAGTGATGGCAGTCTTTGTCTTGCTATGGAATATGGAGGTGAGAAGTCTCTAAATGACTTAATAGAAGAACGAAATAAAGACAGCCAAGATCCTTTTCCAGCAGCCGTAATTTTAAAAGTTGCTTTGAACATGGCGAGAGGGTTAAAGGTAAGCAGGCCATTATGTTTGTTTGTTTTTTTTCCCCCCCAAAGATTTTATTTATTTATTTATTTGACAGAGAGAGAGAGAGAGAGAGAGAGAGATCACAAGCAGGCAGAGAGTCAGGCAGAGAGAGAGGGGGAAGCAGGCTCCCTGCTGACCAGGGATTCTGAGCAGATGCGGGGCTCAATCCCAGGACCCTGAGATCATGACCTGAGCCGAAGGCAGTGGCTTAATCCACTGAGCCACCCAGTCGCCCCAGCAGGCCATTATATTTTAAATGGCTTTTGTGGAACATAAAAGAACTATCTTACATACCTAATTACAAGGTGGGATTTTTTTTTTCCCCAAAAGAAGTAGATGTGCTAAGTGAAAGTCTTCATCCACTCTCATACTGCAGCTAGCAGGGCTTCCTTATCTTGACGAGCAGAGTATTGTTTGAGGCCTTTACAGAGCCTGAAATAATCCAAGTCAGGTAGTTTTGTTTATAGAGATCATATGTTAGGTTTGGTTAAAAGGATTAATCAGTTTAACACAAATTTAGTAATTATTCCTGGGGGGGTAACCTAATCCTCTGTGGATGTAAACAAACCTCTTAAAGATTGCTTTGTGAGATGTTAAGTTTTGGATATCAATATACATCTATAAGTCAAGTGAAAAAAAAAAGCTCTTTTAGTGTTGTCAGATAAATTGTTGTGCCTTTGAATACATACAACAAAAGGAAAAGAATTTGTTATGGTAGGTAACTGAACAGGAGAAACGGCGGCTTGGGAACACTGTTGGATGACTGGAAAGTGGAGCATGTATTGGTGTTGACGTCAAAGTTGCATGTTAAGAGTTCATATAAAATTGACTTGTGAAATATGAAACTGCATAAAAGTAGTATTTCTAAGTACGTATTTTCATATGTATGTAGAAAAACTGATTTTAAATGGATAGGATAAGCTAAATTAATCATTTTAATTATTTAATAAATAACTTTATGTATGGATAGTAGAATTAATAAATTTCACTATAAATATATTTGAGTATACTCAATTTATGATCAACATTTAAATTAAGCACAGTAGGTGTTCGAAAGTATATACCAAAATTGTCTCTGCACTAGTTTCAAGCAGCTCACAGAGTAGTTGCTCAAATGCTGATGAATGAACAAATAAGAGTTTGGCAGGATTATTTTTGATTATGGGTGAGTATCATTACTAAGGGTTAATGTGTAAAATAAACTCTTAGTCTTAGATGATATTTCTGCTTCCTCTTCTTGTTGTAACTAATGCCCTTATCTGCATTATCTTGACAACTTGTTTGTGAAAAATGTGCCTCATTTTGAAGATTCCAAATTCATTTCTAAAACTTACTAGTCTCAAATAGAATTGTGATATATTTTTAAAGCCACAGTATCCCCTTTTGCTGTAAAAGTATGAAATGCATTTGAAAAGGAAAAGTTATCTATAAACAGACATTGATTTCCAAAGCCGCCTTATGTCTGCTCAGTATGGCAGACTGGAGTAACCTGGGATGTTCTCTTGTCTGACTTCGAGTAATCTGAAATGATGGACAGATCGCCCTGCATGTAGTTCAGGAAGGGAGTTCAGTTGTTTTTTTGTATTTGAAAGTTATCATATATATTTTTATCAGTTTATGTGTTTGCTCAGATGTGTTAAATTTCCCACTATTTTAGTATCTACACCAAGAAAAGAAACTGCTTCATGGAGATATAAAGTCTTCAAATGTTGTCATTAAAGGTGATTTTGAAACAATTAAAATCTGTGATGTAGGAGTCTCTCTACCACTGGATGAAAATATGACTGGTAAGTAGTGTTTGAATTTTTATTATTTTTTTAAACGATTTTATTTATTTATTTGAGAGAGAGAGAGCGCACAAACAGCCAGTAGGGAGAGGGCGAAGCAGACTCCCTGGGGGCTCAGTCCCAGGACCCTGGGATCATGACCTGAGCAGAAAGCAGAACCTTAACCTGACTGAGCCACAAAGGCGCCCCAGTAATATTTGAATTTTTAAACGTTATTCTTATGCAGTTTTTAAATTTCTTATTTTTATGTATTTTAATAGATAAGCTTACGTACTTCACAAATCAAAAACCATGTATAAAAAGTATACAGTAAACAGTATCCTTCCTTTCCTCTCTTCCACTTAGCCTCCAGCGCCCCCCCACTACACCCATAATGTAAATTATTTCATTTTTATTAACATCTACTTTAACCAAAGGTGACTTTAGGAACTATTTCTAACCAGGATTGGGATTTTTATGTGGTAAAAGATCTGAGACTAGAAAACAAAGTTTTCTTTTAATAAGGTTTTATAAAGGAATTCATTTAGTGACAAGATTGGAGAAACTGGTAGAAACGGGGTAGAAGTAGGAAAGTGGGGTGCTACTAAAGGCCTTCTGCTTCTTGTCCCTTGGCCTGTCTCTCTACTCATTCTTTTCACTCTAATATAAATACATCCTCAGAGAATTTAAGATCTCGGTGAGAACCAAAAGCCAGCCTTGTAAAGAAAGCCTTTGCTTTCAACATGTTATTTAATAAATAACATTTAAATTTGCTTCTTGATATGAATATAAGATTAACAAATGCTGTTAAGAACTTTTGCACACTTTAATTTCTAACTAAGGGAAAATAATCTATGAGTTAGGGTGAAGGAAAAAACCAAGATGAATAGAGCAACTTTATACAGATGTCTGTAATCATTCGTGAAGGTAGGCCTATTACAAGCCTTTAGGCTACATAACTGCTGCAGAGTTGAAACTTTCAAATATTAAAGGAGAAATTGTGAAACAGTAAAAATAAGATTTTTTTTAGCATAATTTTCTCAGTTCTTAATAGAACAAATAGACAAAACTAAGATGTAGAAGTGCTGAGTAGATAATAAGGTCATTCTCTATGCGTCCAAGTATTTATTAAAATTGAACATAAATTATAAGAGAAAACCTCAGATTACAAAAAATGGAAGTATTGCATGGAGTTCTGGGTGTGGTGCATAAACAATGAATTTTGGAACACTGAAAAAAAAAATTAAAATAATAGTATAAGTGGCCTAATGGTTGACAGTCATTATGTCATTTAGCATTAAAAATCTAGAAATTAATGACACGATTAGAAACAAAACACCTGCATTTTTTAGGAATTCAAAATATTTGTAAATAATTCTTTACCTGAAATCAAATTCCACCTACATAAATGTTTACAAAATGAGGAGAATGTAACAACAAACCAAAACCTATTTGATATTGTCAACACTACACAGATTAAAACATTTTCATTATTTAATCTTTATGAAATTAAGTTTGAGTATTCAGCTCTCATCAGAAAAAAAAATGAAGCCCTAAAAAACAGAAAGCAGAAAGTGAATGAATTAAAAAACCTATAAATTCTGCATTATCCCAATATGATCTATTTTATTTTAGAATGTGTCAAAGTTCATAGTTTATAAACATGTAATACAGTTCATAAACATATTAACAGTTCATCCTTGATATATGTTCAAACGAGCCAGGAAAATTCTATGAAAGAATGACCCGTAGGAATTTTCCCAAGGAGATGTTAAGAAGTATTATAAAGCCACAGTAATTAAAGCAGTGATACTCATGAGAAAATAGGCAGAAAAATATAAAGTCAGGTATTCCCAAATATATCAAATTTGTTATAATAAAAGTGACAATTTAGTATTAGTGGGAAAGAGGTGGTTGAGTCAATAAATGATGATGTCTGGATGTTTTAGAAAAATAAAGCTGTTTTCCATACTCACGCTCATCCTCATAGATTGAAGATGTAAAAAAAAAAAAAAAAAGTGGAAAAAAATTGTAAGTAAATATTTCCTAAATATTGGGATTAAGAAGGACCAAAGTT
This sequence comes from Mustela lutreola, assembly GCF_030435805.1. Taxonomy (NCBI): domain Eukaryota; kingdom Metazoa; phylum Chordata; class Mammalia; order Carnivora; family Mustelidae; genus Mustela; species Mustela lutreola. The sequence continues at coordinate 150,982,986 of NC_081290.1, read as the reverse complement.
AGATACAATTTTTAAAAAATCCATGACTATGAAGAATTCTTTAAAAAATTTCTCAATGCTACTACGAGTGATAGGATAGCTTTAACGTGTACTCTCATACGCGATGTAGAAGTACAATTGGTGTACCATTCAGGTTAGGCTAAGTTGTGCTGTGGCGGCAAACCCTCAAAAACTCAGCGGCATCAACAACCAAGGCTTTTTCAGGCTGCACGTCCAGATGGCTGCATTCCACGCATGCTCACTTGAGGGCCTAAGGTGCTTGAACATCCATTGTATGGAATATTGTCATCATTGTATGTATGGAGGGTAAAAAAGGCTCTATGTGTGCACTGCAGTAGATACTAGCTACATCTTGCTATTTAAATTAATATTTTAACATTTTAAACAATTCCGTTCTTAGCCCACCCATCCACTTTGCAAGCGCTCAGTAGCTATGTATGGTTACTGGCTACCATACTGGACAAGGCAGATATGGGGCATTTCTATTGTCACAGAAAGTTCTGTTGGAAAGTGCTGCCCTAGAAAGTCTTGCATTAACAGATACTCAAGATTAGAAATGACATAAGTCCCCTCTTTCACAACTCGCTGGCCAGGACCAGGCAGTTGGCTCCATCTGAGCTTGACAGGCCAGAGAGTGCAATCCTGCCATGTGTCCTGAGGGGAGAGAGTATGAACTACTTGATGAACAGCACTGGTAGGTAACTGCTACACTGGGCAATTTGGAAAGGGGTATTTTTTTAAAGAAGAAAACCCTTTCAAAATGCCCTTTGATCCTATAATTCATTCCCAAGAACGTATTCCAAAAGAAATAATTGGGCAGAGTAGGTATTTTTTTTTCAGAGTAAGTATTTTTATTTTATTTTATTTTTAAAGATTTTATTTATTTATTTGACAGACAGAGATCACAAGCAGGCAGAGAGGCAGGCAGAGAGAGAGGAGGAAGCAGGCTCCCCGCTGAGCAGAGAGCCCGATGCAGGGCTCCATCCCAAGATCCTGAGATCATGACCTGAGCTGAAGTCAAAGGCTTAACCCTCTGAGCCACCCAGGTACCCCCAGAGTAGGTGTTTTTAATAATGACCTGATATATTAACTTAGCAAAACCAAAGGAGACATAGGCTTATAGAGGAAATAGAATTGAGACAGAAAATCAAAACCCATGTAGCTTTAAAAGGAAAGCAGAAACAAAAACAATAACGATCCTGATAAAAATACGAATACTTGGAATTTTGGCTGACCCTCAGCCTCAGTCCATCCTGAGTAAACATAAACCTGGGTTTGTGCTTCCTTGAGGGCATTTATTTCCAATAGATACTTTTAATTAAAATTTGGGCACCTGGGTGGCTCAGTGGGTTAAGCCTCTGTCTTCAGCTCAGGTCATGATCTCAGAATCCTAGGATTGAGTCCCGCATCGGGCTCTCTGCTCAGTGGAGAACCTGCTTCCCCCACTCTCTGCCTGCCTCTCTGCCTACTTGTGATGTCAAATAAATAAAATCTTTACAAAATAAAAAAATAAAATTTAAAAATTTGATCTGGCTTTCTCAAGAAAAAAAAAAAATATTGGCAAGCTTGAGGGAAGTATCTGGGCAGCTCCTTTACTGGAACTCTCAGCTTCAGGAGACAATTTAAGGTTAGAGTGAGCCTAGCAGCTCTTAAAGCTGCTAGACCAGCCGTGCATTAAGAGAAGGCATTTTTCTTCTCTTGAGCAAAGGCTTTCTCTTTATGAGGAAGTTTAAAAATAACAGGTAATGGGGAAACAAAATTAATCTTTTTATACTTCATTGTTTCTGCACTAATTTGTGTTACAAAAATATGTGTCATAGCAGAACAGACTGCAGAATTTTAAGTGAATGTCCATCAGTAAGGGATGATTTAATTTACTGTACCACCACATAATAGAATTTCATTAGAATTACATAGGTTTATATTTGTAGGAATGGTATGTCCAGATATATTAAGTGAAACGAACACATTCTAAAATAGCACTTAAATATATATGTATTAAGACAAGTTTGGAAAAAATACATCTAAATCTTTAAAACTTATTTTTAAGTTTTATATTTTAATAGGAGACATATTCATGTAGATTATACATGAGGTATTCTGTGACAAGCTCAAATTTTAACAATGGTTATCTCTAGATTGGTTGATTGATTTAGCAAATATTTTTGTATTGAGTGCAGTCGGGTATTGTGCTAGGTACTGTGAATATAGAGGAAAATGGATGGACACAGTTCTTACCCCTTCTTAAAGTTTTTATATGTATTTTTTAAATTAATGCATAGGTGACATAATATTATGTTGGTTTCAGGTACGCAACAGTGATTTGACAAGTCTGTATGTTCTGCTGTGCTCACCACAAGTATAACTACACTTATCACCATACAGCGCTGTTACAGCACCATCTTTATTCCCTCTGCTGTGCCTTTCATCCCTATGACTTATTCTTTCTATAACTGGAAATCTGTACCTCCCATTCCCTTTTACCCACTTTTCCCTCCCACTGGCAACTATCAGTTTGTTCTCTGAATTTATAGGTCTGTTTCTGTGTTTTGTTTGTTCATTTGTTTTGTTTTTTAGATTTCACATATAAGTGAAATTATAGTATTTGTCTTTCTTGGAGTTAGTTCACTTAACATAATACCCTCTGGGTCCCTCCATGCTGTTGGAAATGGTGAGATCTCATTTTTTTTTTAATGGCTCCATGATATTCTATTGTGTGTGTATGTGTGTACATACATACGTATACACACAGGCATATATGTACATGTGTGTAAGCCACATCTTCTGTATCCATTCATCTATTGATGGACACTTGGGTTGCTTCTGGGTCTTGGCTATTGTAAACAATGCTAGAGTAAACTGAGAGGGGCATTTTCTTTTTGAATTATTGTTTTCATTTCCTTTGGGTCAATACCAGTAGTAGAATTACTGGTCATATGGTAATTCTATTTTTAATTTTTTGAGGAACCCCCATACTCTCTTCTACAGTGACTATACCAGTTTGCATTCCCACCAGTAGTATACGAGAGTTCCTTTGCTCTACGTCCTCACCAACACTTGTTATGTCTTGTCTTTTTGATACCAGCTATTCTGACTGGTGTGAGGGGGTATCTTGTGAATTTGATTTGCAGTTTCCCCATGATGAGTGATGTTGAGCATCTTTTCATGTGCCCATTGGCTGGGTGTGTGTCATCTTTGGAAAAATGTTTGGATTCTCTTGCCATTTTTAATTAATAGTTTGGTTTTTTTATGTTGAGTTTTATGAGTCTTTATGTATTTTGGATACTTACCCTTATTAGATATATCATTTACAAATATCTTCTTCCATTCAGTAAGTTGTCTTTTTGTTCTGTCGATGGTTTCCTTCACTGTACAAAAAAAAGTATGTTGTTTTGGTGTAGTCCCAGTAGTTTATTTTTGCTTTTGTTTCCCTTGCCTGAGGAGACAGATCTAGAAAAATGTTGCTAAGGCCAATGTCAAAGATATTACTGCCTGTGTGTTCTTTTAGGAATTTTATGATTCCAGGTCTCACATGTAGGTCTTTAAGCCACTTTGAGTTTGTTTTTGTATAAGAAAGGGGTCCAGTTTCATTCTTCCGCATGTTGCTGTCCAGTTTTCCTAGTACCATATATTGATTGCTTCCTTTGTCATGGATTAATTAGCCATATAAGCATGGTTTCATTCTGGGCTCTGTTCTGTCCCTCAGTGTGTCTACTTTTGTGCCAGTACCGTACTGTTTTGATTACTAGAGCTTTGTAGTATATCTTGAAATCTGTAATTGTGGTATTTCCAGCTTTGTTTTTCTTTCTCAAGATTGCTTTGGCTATTTGAGGTCTTTTGTGGTATCTATATTCTATATTCCTGCCACTTCTCTTTTTTTAATTTTTTTTTTTAAGAGAGGGGAGGGGCAGAAGGAGGGGGACAATCTGAAGAAGCTCCCTGCTGAATAGGGAGCCCCACTTGGGGCTTGATCCCTGGACCCTGAGATCACGGCCTGAGCTGAAGGCATGTCAGATCCTTAAATGACTGAGCCAGCCCCTCATGCACCCCAATTCCTGCCACCTTCTAAGAGAAATGCTGTTTCTCTACACCCTTGCCAACTGGCTGGCTTTTTGAATATTTTACAATTTGATAAGGAAAAAGTAATTCTTACTGAGATTGAGTGTATTTTCATGTTTATTACCTACATTTAGTAACCATTAAAACATTTATCCAGTTTTCTTTAGGTTGGTTGCCTTTCTTAGTGATTTCTAGTGTTTGCCCTAAAGACCGACATTCTTATATTTTACTTGTTTCAGTGACTGACCCTGAGGCCTGTTACATTGGCACTGAGCCTTGGAAACCCAAAGAAGCTTTGGAAGAGAATGGGATTATTACTGACAAGGCAGATATATTTGCCTTTGGCCTGACTCTGTGGGAAATGATGACTTTGTCTATTCCACACATTAATCTCCCAGATGATGACGATGAAGGTATAACTACATATTTTTACTATAAACCCCAATCTCTTCATTTTGAACTAAGATTAGCTGATAAAATTATATTTCATCTTTCTATTAAGTTAAAATTTAAAAGAGGAAGTTGTTTGATCTAGTGCATGAGATAATGGATTATATTAATGAGGACTAATTTGGCACGATCTCAGTTTAATCTCCTACAAATGAGAAATATGTTAATTGACAATAAATAGGGAGATAAATTGAGAAGATCCTGCAGAGCAGAAAGTTTCCTTGGAAACTCCCCTCGCCAGCGGAATTGGAGAGCTGTCATGTAGTAAGAAGGGAAGGGTTCATGACCTGTAAACCATGACGGTAGCTCATCTCTGCCATGGCTGGGTAATGGAAGAGACCACCTGTCTCCCAGCTGACGAGCTATTGTTTTGGAGGGTGAGTTTGAGCAGATGCTAAGATTTTCCATGACTTAGTGTTATTTTGTTTGTGTCAACTCCTCTTGAGCAGATCAAACTTTTGATGAAAGTGACTTTGATGATGAAGCATACTATGCAGCTCTGGGGACGAGGCCTCCTGTTAATATGGAAGAACTAGATGAAACGTATCAGAAAGTAATTGAACTCTTCTCTGTATGCACTAACGAAGATCCTAAAGATCGCCCTTCTGCCGCACACATTGTGGAAGCTTTGGAAATAGATGTCCAGTGATCCCCTCATTTTTGTGACTCCTGAGCTTTACTTTACGTTGGCTCATGTATATAACTGTTCTGTTTAGTGTAATACATTATATAGTTACTATGATAAGCTGTAATTACTATACTTTTTGAAGTGACCAGCTTTAGGACCATGGCTCTTAGAACATTTAAACAATTATTTATATTTAACATGTTTACAATGGTAAGCATTTGAGATTGTAGAAGTTTTCTATTAAGTTTAAGAAACTAGCTACTTAAGTATGTGAATTTGTTTGTACAATTTAAAACACTAGCAATAACACAATACTATACACTCTATGTCTAACAATTTAGATTGAGTGACCATTACTTATATTAATTCCAAAAATTTATTTTAATGGATCTATTGAGATTAGCACTTTGCGCACTACAAAATAAGTCCATGTTTGCTTATTATTTTAAACCATTAAACTTTTTCCTGGCCTTTTTGGCTGATGTGCTTATTACTAAATATGGTCACCAGAAGCTGAGAGAATGAGGCTCAAAAGACTGGCTCCTTGGGTATTTACAGGCATTTTTGGTTCAGGCTTGCCTTGCTCTTGGATCTCCCCAGGTCTTTCGCTTTTGCTTTAATTTATTAAATGTATTTTCTGCATGGAGATTCCTTTTTTATTTTTATTTAGTGATCTGTCTTAAGCATTTCATAGTTCCGGTGTAAGAACAATAAAATTTGAATAGGATGATATAGAATAAAGGAGACTTCAGTTACCAGAATTTGTCTTATTTTATACATAATTAATTTGAGTGTCATCATTAAATGTATTGAATGAATGTGAGTGAATGTGAGTTTCTTGTGGCCTATAAAACAAGGGTGATTTGGATCAGCAGTTTCTCTGCCACAGCCGCTGGGGCATTTTATCTATTTTTAAGATTTTTTCATTTATTTGAGAGAGAGACAGTAAGGGGGTGGACGGAGGGAGAGGGAGAGATACTCTCCAGCAGACTTCCCGCTGAGCACAGAGCCCAGCGCAGGCTCATGTGGCTTGGTCCCAGGACCCTGAGATCATTACCTGAGATGAAATCAAGGTTGGACACTTAACCAGCTGAGCCACCCCAGTGCCCCCCGCCTGGGCATTTGTCGTTAGTGAGTTTGTGTTTGTGACTCCAGGTGATACACCTGGACTTGACTGTACAAAGAGTTTGAAAAGTTACTGTCCCTTCTTGTGGACAGAGGAAGAACCATTACACACTGAGCTTTAAACAATTCTAGAATTCACTGGAGGTTCCTTTTAGAATGAGATTGTACCAAGCAATAGTACACAGATATTAATGGGTGTATGTTCCATCAGCATACCAGTAAAATGACATTAAAGCAAACTGAAAGCTGACTCATAGAGAAATCTAATGTACAAGTTTGCATGCTGTATATAGCTACCCTCACGTTGACTTTTTAAAGATTTTTATTTATTTATTTATTTGACAGAGATCACAAGTAGGCAGAGAGGCAGGCAGAGAGAGAGAGAGGAGGAAGCAGGCTCCCCGCTGAGCAGATAGCCCGATGTGGGACTCGATCCCAGGACCCTGAGATCATGACCTGAGCCGAAGGCAGTGGCTTAACCCACTGAGCCACCCAGGCGCCCCTCACGTTGACTTTTATATGATCTCATTAGGTCTGCCAAGTTTGACAAGTCTCTCGGTCCATTCTCATGAATTGCAGCTTTCTTTTTAATACATAATCCAATACTTTTCTTAACCTATACCTTTTTTTTCCCATGAGAAATTTGTTTCGGGTGGTATAGTTGGAATATCTAAATGGGAACAAATACCCAAGAACTGGGTCAGCAAATTCACAGCACTTGTCACTTGTCAATGGCAGACACTGCAAAATGTTCCTGGCATTTTTTTGTCTGGATGGGGGGTCTTAAAGTCCTCAATACAAAGTTGTAGGTGATCTGCTGCCAACTCCAAGAAAGTTTTTTATCCTGTTCTGGAACTTGCTCTGTGAATCTTAGATGTTACCTTGTTTGGGACCATTTGCCTTATTCTCAGAAAAGTAATGTGACTGAGTGAAGGATACAGCAGGACTTTTTTGCTGAATTAATTATAATTGGCAGTTCTACACAGGCTTCTCCCAACTAGCTTTCTCACCTCCCAGAAAATTGCCCTTTGTTATCAGGGCAAGGCCTCCAAGAACCCGTTTGCACCTCTAGAAAACAGATCAGTGCTTCTCAAGAAATGTGGATTATTCATTGGCTCCTGGTTCCTACTTTATCCACAGTTTGTTGCTTAAAATAAAATTGGTTTTTTAAAAAAGATTTACTTATTTGAGAGAGAGCAGGGGTAGGAACAGGGAGATCGAGAATCCTCAAGCAGACTCCCCATTGAGCACAGAGCCAGACTTGGGGCTCAACCCTGCAACCCTGAGATCGCCACCTGAACTGAAACCAAGAGTCAGACACTTAACTGATGAAGCCACCCAGGTGCCACCAGAAAATTTTCTTTCTTTCTTTTTTTTTTTTACAAATTCTTATTTCTTTAAGATTTTATTTGACAGCACAAGCAGGGAGAGCAGCAAAAGGAGAGGCTCTCCACTGAGCTGGGACCCTGATGTGGGGCTCAATCTCCACATCCTGGGATCATGACCTGAGCTGAAGGCAGATGCTTAACAGACTGAGCCACCCAGGTGCTACTAGAAGAGGTTTTTGTTTGTTTGTTTTTAAGATTTTCTTTCTTTATTTGACAGAGACCCAGCAAGAGAGGGCACACAAGCAAGGTGGGGTGGGAGAGGGAGAAACAGGTTCCCCACAGAGCAGGGAGCCTGATGCGGAGCTCAATCCCAGGACCCTGGGATCATGACCTGAGCTGAAGGCAGATGCCCAACGACAGCCACCCAGGCACCTCACTAGAAGAGATTTTTAAGTAATCATACACTATACCTAAAAACTTGAGGGTGCAGCTAAAATGGTGCTTTATAGAGATTTATAGTCTTAAATGCTATTAAAACCCTGAAAAATTGGCAAGCTAAGTACATAGGAAAAACAAAACTCCCAATAGAAGGGATGAAATGAGCATAAATTTAAAAACAAAATCTACCAAATAAAACAGAAAACAAACCTATAATAGAATCAATAGTGTCAAAAGTTCTTTGAAGATACAAATAAAATTCATAAGCCTAATAAGCTTTAGTAAGAGTCATCAGAGTAAAAAAGGCATCACTAGTGAAAAAAGGTAACAGTGCATACCCTACAGATACTCAGTCTCATTCATGAACAGCTGAAAACAATCCAAAAGTATTAGTAAACCAAAACCAGTAACATAAAAACCTCAAGGCCAAGTTGAGAATTATTTCAGCAAGACCAGGTTGACTTAACATTCAAAGATCAATGTAATCATATTCACCCAATGAAGAAAATTCAGTGATCTCCAAAGAAAAAAAATTTTGATAAAATAGTTAAAGACATTTGAAAGCTTAGAAAATAAAAATAAAAGCCTCTCAGAAACCTAAAAACAGGGGTGCCTGGGTGGCTTAGGGGGTTAAAAGCCTCTGCTTTCGGTTCAGGTCATGATCCCAGGGACCTGGGATCGAGCTCCACATCGGGCTCTCTGCTCCACGGACAGCTTGCTGCTTCCTCCTCTCCTCCCTGCCGGCCTCTCTTGCCCACTTGTGATTTCTGTCTATCAAATAAATAAATAAAATCTTAAAAAAAAAAAAACACCAAACCTAAAAACAGAGAAGAGGAGATTCCTTAAGTGTGTCTGCATCTAACAAGTCAAAGTTAACATTTTATAGTTACCAAGAATAGAAAGTTTATGTCCCCTAAAATTCAGGTTGAAGCCTAATCAATCCGGTACGTCATAGTGTCTGGAAGGGGGAACATTTGAAAGGTCATTAGGTCATAAAGGCAGAGCCCTCAGGAGTGGACTTACTGTCCTTGACAGAGATATGATCTCTGTCCTGTGAGGCTGCAGCAAGGCAGGAAGTAGGATCTCCCCAGGCCCTTGATCTGCCAGTGCCTTGATCTTGGACTTAGCAGCCTCAGGAACTGTGAGAAATAAATAGTTTAAGCCACCCAGGCCATGGTACTTTTGTTATAGCGCCCAACTAAGACAAGAGTGAAATGTTGAAAGCTTTTCCTACATAAAATGGAATGAGACATTAATTCAAAACTGAAAATCCAAAAGAATCTACAGATGAAACTTTGGATTAAATAAGTTTAGAAAGGCTGCTGAATACAAGGTCAAATACAGAAAAGTCAGTTTTATTTTATCAGCAAACAAATGAAACTTCAATAACTTTACTTCCAGTGGCTTCAAAGAAAGGATCAAATGAATAAATCTATATAAATTACACAAGACCTCTAACAAGAAAGCCCCAAATTACAGAGAAACTAAATAAATGGGGAAATATAACATGTGTACAAATAAAAGATAAAATAGCTTCCATAATCTTTCCCAAATTGGCCAATACAATTTGATGTTATTCTAGTAAAATCCCAATAGTTGTTTTTTTGAATTGGTGATGGCTTTTTGAGAGCTTTTTAATTGTAAACTATACATGAAAATGCAAAGGACCAAGAATAGACCCAATACTTTTTTTTTTTTTTTTTTTTTTTTTAAGATTTGTCAGAGAGAGTACAAGCAGGGCAAGCAACAGGCAGAGCAGGTAGAGGGAGAAGCGGGCTCCCCACTGAGCAGGGAGCCCAATGCGGGGATGTGAGACTCCATCCCATGACCCTGGGATCATAACCTGAGCCAAAAGCAGACACTTAACTGACTCAGCCACTCAGGTGCCCCAAGACCAATACTTGTGTAGGAAAAAAAAAGTGGGAGCATTTATAATACCAACGTCAAGAATGTAATAACACAATGTGCAATAAGGAAAACCCACAAGGCTAGTGGGAATAAACAGGCAGAAATGGACCCAGGGGCGCCTGGGTGGCTCAGTGGGTTAGGGCCTCTGCCTTCGGCTCGGGTCGTGATCTCAGGGTCCTGGGATCGAGCCCCGAATCCGGCCTCTCTGCTCAGCAGGGAGCCTGCTTCCCTCTCTCTCTACCTGCCTCTCTGCCTACTTATGATCTCTGTCTGTCAAATAAAATAAAATCTTAAAAAAAAAAAAAAAAGAAAAAAAAAGAAATGGACCCATATATTGGACACAATCTATGACAAAGTTTGCAAATCAAAAATAAATAGCTCAGTAGTCACAACCAAAGATGCTCATCAACAGTAGTATAAATTACGGTATATTCTTATAATGGAATATACAGCAATGAAAATGGGTTTCAGCTAGATGGAATAACATGGATGCATCTTTTTTTTTTTTTTAAAGATTTTATTTATTAATTTGACAGAGAGAAATCACAAGTAGACGGAGAGGCAGCCAGAGAGAGAGAGAGGGAAGCAGGCTCTCTGCTGAGCAGAGAGCCCGATGCGGGACTCGATCCCAGGACTCTGAGATCATGACCTGAGCCGAAGGCAGCGGCTTAACCCACTGAGCCACCCAGGCGCCCCAACATGGATGCATCTTGACAACATATTCAATTTATATAAAGTTAAAAAACAGACTAAAATTTGAGACATCAGTAGGTAGTTACAGGGCACCTGGGTGGCTCAGTTGGTTAAGCCATCTGCCTTTGGCTCAAGTCATGATCCCATGATCCCAAGGTCCTGGGATCAAGCCCCAAGTTGGGCTCCCCATGGCAGGGAGTGTACTTCTATCTTTCCCCAGCCCCTGCCTCTCCTCCTGCTTGTGCTCTTTCTCTCAAATAAATAAAGTCTTAAAAAAAAAAAAAAAAAGCCAAAAACAAACGGTAGGGGCACCTGGGTGGCTCAGTCAGTTGGACGTCTGCCTTCGGCTCAGGTCATGATCCTGGAGTCTGGGGATGGAGCCCTGCATGGGGATCCCTGCTTAACAGGGAGTCTGCTTCTCCCAGTGCCCCTCACCTGCTCATGTTCTCTCTCTTACTCTGTCTCTCAAATAAACACAATCTTTAAAAAAAAAGGATAGTAACATTTGAGGAAAATAATGATTGAAGAGAACATGAGACTTCTGAGAGTGGGTTTTTTTTCTTTAACCAGGGTAGTAATTATGAAGTTGTTTGATAACTGAGGTGTACATTTTTAAAAATAAACTTTTAAAGAAGGTTTAGATTTATAGAAAAACTGCAAAGAGAATTCCTATATACCCCACACCCAGCTTCCCCTAAATGTCAAAATTTTACATTGGTATATTTGTCACAATTAAAAAACCAAGGAACCAATACTGATACATTAACTAAAGTATACTTAGTACTTAATTTAGATTTACTTGATTTTCAACTATTGTTCTTCCATTCTAGGATCTCATATTATGTTTAGATGTTATGTCTCATTGGTTATAATAATTTTTCAGACTATCCTTTTTTAAAATTTTGTTTTAGGAAGATTTTATTTTTTTAGAGCAATTTTAAGTTCAAGCAAAATTAGGAGGAAGCAGAGATTTCTATATACTCCTTTCCCCGCCTCACATGCACAGCCTCCCCCAACTATCAACATCCCCTATGAGAGTGGGACATTTGTTGCAGCTGATGAACCTATACTGACAAATTAGGGGTTACTCTTGGTATTGTCCATTCTATGGGTTTGGACAAATGTTTGAGAGGTATCCACGCTTACAGTGTCATATAGACTAGTTTCACTGTCTTAAAAATCCTGTGTTCCTCCAATTCATCCTTCCCTCCCTATAAACACCTGATGTTTTTACTATCTCCATAGTTTTATCTTTTCCAGAAAATCATACAGTTGGAATCATACAGTATGTAACCTTTTCACATTGGCTTCTTTCATTAATTCAGAGTAAAGTTTCTCTGTGCCTTTTTGGGGCTTAATATTTCATTTCTTTTTAGCACTGAGTAATACCCCATTGTCTGGATGTACTTTCATCTACTGAAGGTCACCCTGATGACTTCCAAGTTTTAGCAATTATGAATATAGCTGCTATAAATCTCCATTGGGCAGGTTTTTGTGTGGATATGTTTCCAATGATCAGTTTTTACAATCAATGAGCATATACTGTTTCTATAATCACAAAAATAATTTAGAAAGAAAATCAATACATTTGGTTGTATAAGAGAACAGACAGAGGGGCGCCTGGGTGGCTCAGTGGGTTTAGCCTCTGACTTTGGCTTAGGTCATGATCTCAGGATCCTGGGATCAAGCTCCACATTGGGCTCTCCGCTTGGCGAGGAGCCTGCTTCCCCCTCTGCCTGCCTCTCTGCCTGCTTGTGATCTCTCCTGTTGTCAAATAAATAAATAAAATCTTAAAAAAAAAAAAAAAGAGAACAGACAGAGAACACTGAAAGGAATTTTAATTGATTTATCACAAAGCATTAAAAGCAAGCAATATAATGTTAATAAAAATTCTTAAATAAAATATTTAAAACAAAAACAGCAGTGCAGAAAACAGCATTAAAATGTTTGCATATAACAGACATTTTAACACTTCCACATTCTTTTTGGAATCCAGGCTTTTAAGTCTGGGGAACATGTTAAATTACAGGCAAATAGAAGAATGAAGATGAACTGATTCTAGAGTTATAATCTGGAAAACTATTTCTCTAGAGTCCTACCACCAGATAAGCAATTATATGAATTTTAGAATCAAAACAATATTCTTTGCTCTTCAAAGTATCCAAGAATTATTTTAGAAAAATGTGTGCGTACTGATGTGTTTACATAATGTCATCACATTTTCTGCCCCTTCCGCCTAGATACATTGATTTACTGACCTCAGTTATATATTACTATTGACTTTGTCAGCATATTTGCCAGACTCAGAACAAGTCAGATGTATTTTAAACATGCAAACATATTAAAAATATAACCATATGAATCGTCTAATAAAACTGGGGGTCCATTCTGTTAATGCCATCAATCCCCAACAACGAGCACACTGAAGGTAAGCAAGCAGCACAATGAGCATTTTCACACTCCCGAAAGTCATGAAATGACAACAGTACAATTACTACGTTTAACTGTAATCAGATCTAGTGACAGGTACATTTTGCTTAATAGGATTTTTGAAAGGATTAAAACCTTAAGCTATAGAATTCTGTTCTACATAAAAGGATATGGAAATCTTACACTTTCTTTACCATAAAGATGGAAAAGCCCTCTCACAAATTAAAAATTCAAAATACTTTCTATATCTGTTTCAACTGAGTTCCTCCAGCCGATACCTATAAAGTGAGAACTTTCTGTACAGATTTCAGGAATTAAATTTAAAGACCAGGCATTGAAATTATTTGCACATTTTAAATTTTGCTATTTGCTTCTGATTAAGCATGAGATAATCCTGGTGCAAAAGTATGCTTTATAAAATGGTTATGTATCTGTGGAAACTAGCTTTGCCAATGCTTTTAGTAGGAGGCACGCCATTTTCCAGCTATAGCTACAAAGTTTCATAATTAAGGATTCCAGCACTTATCAGTATATTATCCAAAAAGTTTTCTTTTTCTTTTTTGAATCCCCAGATAATTTTTAACAAATTTATCCCTCACTTTTCAATTCATAAGGAACAAAACTGATACAGGTTTATGTGTGTATATGTGTCTTAACAGATTTATTTTGATATTTGTCAAATAGTTCACATTATATGACATGGGGCTGTCTGAACTCATCCACACAGTAACTGTTTGATAATAGACATTGACTTCAACTATTAAAATTGTATACAAGGAAATTAGGGGTGTTGCAGTATTTGGTTGCAAATAACTTGCCATCTGGTGTTGGGTCAGAAAACGCTATGTCGTCAATCTTGAGGAAACAGCCAAACATGAAGCAATTCCTAAAGACGGAAAGACAATTTAACAATGGAACAAACTTAAAATTCTGGTTAATCATTATAATTTATTTTAAAGCAATCCAATTATAAAATTTCAATCCCCTTAAATACCCTTGATTACAGTTAAAATTATTAAACGATAAAGTGATTTAATGCCTTAGATTTTAGAGATGGAAGTTTAATGATACCATTTCACAGATGAGCAAACTGAGGTCCAGATAAAATTCTGCTGAGAGGCAAAAGGAACCATAAAAACCAACTAGCTGATGCCGGGGGATCCATGATGATGAGCAATGAATAGACAATAATATTGCTGACTAAAAGCAACAGTTCATTAAAACCAAAAAGCTACCATCAATAATTTTAACAACTATTCTCCTCAACTACACTCACACGCTCAGAGCTTTAAGGAGGCAAAAGGTAACCTGTATTTGACCACAACTCTCCTGACCCAGCTCAGCTAGGATTAACAGTTATAAAATCAAATGGTTAATAGAATTCAACAAAATTGAGGGATATTCCAAAAATAACCCGCCAGTACTCTTCAAATTCTTCAATGCCATAGAAGACAAAGACTAAGAAACTGGTCCAAGTGAAGGAAGATGAAGACGAAAGAGCTAGGACAACTATGTGCAATGTGATCCTGGCAGGGAAAAAGTGCTATGAAGGACATTTGAGACAAATGCCAAAACAGAAATATGAACTATACATTCATGAAAGCATTACATTCCCATTCAATACCCTGTGTTTGATGACTGAAGTATGCTTACGAAAGAGACTACCTTTTATCTTTGGTCTTAAGAAATACACACTGAAGTAAGAGGAGCTGAAGAGACATAATGTACATAACTCACTTCTAAATAATTCAGGAAGAAAGTAAATGTTGAAACTTGATGAATCTGGGCAAAGGTAAATAAGGGTTTCTTTTTACTATTCTTGCTACTCCTACAGGCTTGAAATTAGTTAAAAAAAATATAAAACCAAAGATTGGATTCAATTAGAAGATACAAGCATATGGTATACTAAGCAATTTCATACAAAGTTTATTGCTAAATTTACTAGAATCCAAGGCAAAATATTGGTTTGATTCAACAGGTCTTTCTATCTTTATAAGTGGTATCAGCTGTGGAAAGAACATTAAATCTGTGGGTTTGAGCCCTAACTCTGTCCTTCTATTGGCCTATCAGTGTAGACGTGTATTAATAATCCCAGGTGAGTCTCAGTTGCTTCTTAGGTAAAACAACTAGGAACAATATTCAACTCTTGCGAGGATTTAAAGATGTATTGCCTGTATAGATGAGAGAGTTGAGCCCAAAGCTCCTCTTATACAGGATAGCTGCCAATTATGCTGCCTGTAGCTTTAACTCATGAACATGAAAAGAAAGAGATGTTCTCAAATGAATGTGCTTTTATTTTTTCATTGAAGGCAACGTAATTTTTATTCATTATTGCTTATGGATAACCTATTGCTTGGGTACCCAAAGTATGATCTATAGACCAGAAACGTTCATCAGACCCTGAGAGCCCCATAGGAATGCAGATTCTCAGGCCCCACTCGAATCTCTGAATCACACCTGCATTTTTTTTTTTTTTTTAAGATTTTATTTATTTATTTGACAGAGAGAGGTCACAGTAGACAGAGAGGCAGGCAAAGAGAGAGGGAAGCAGGCTCCCTGCTGAGCAGAGAGCCCGATGCGGGACTCGATCCCAGGACCCTGAGATCGTGACTTGAGCCGAAGGCAGCGGCTTAACCCACTGAGCCACCCAGGTGCCCCTCACACCTGCATTTTAACAAGATCCCCAGGTGACTCATACGCACATTCCCATTTGAGAAGCACTGTACTACGGGCTGGTGAAGATGGTTTGATATTGGTATTCCCTATGCCAAAGGCATGCATCTCTTAATACACAGAAAGTAGAGGTATTTCATAATTAACTGTCAAAAATCTTACAGACACTAACTTTTCTCACTGCTCCCCTTTATAAGGCATGTGTAGGGGACTAGGATGATGGCCCAACACTGGATCCCGCAGCGGTTTTGGTTTTAAAAAGTAAACAGGACTCAAAATGCTAGACAAGTGCTACTTGAAGCCTGGTTTCTGGTCTGATCAAAGTGTGGTCATTGGATTGTAACCTTGATTTCGGGTCGAGGGGAAGTTTTGCGAAACTCATCCAGCCAACCTAGATCAGGTAGGTACATTATGAAGCAAGAAGTTAAGTTCATCTGTCATGGAAGAAACTTCAAATAATTAAATGTTATTGAAAATGTGCACCTGGGAGTTTAAAATAGCAAATCACTGTTTTTTATTGAGATATAATTCATATATCATAAAACTCACCCTTTAAAAGTGTACAATTCAGTGTTTTTTTTGGATATTCACACAACAGTGAAATTACCACCAATATCCATTCCAGAACATTTTCATCACCCCAAAAAGCAACCCTGTACCTATTTATAATCACTCTCTGCTCACCTTGTCCTTAGTCCCTGGAAACTCCTAGTCTGAAACTCCTAGTCTATTTTCTATCTATGGATTTGCCTGTTCTAGATATTTTTTGTAAATAGAATCATATAATATGGGTTTTTTTTGTGATTGGCTTTCCCAATTAGCATACCGTTTCCAAGGTTCATCCATGTTGTAGTACAGGTTAACACTTCATTCCTTTTTGTGGCCAAATAATATTCCATTGTATTATTGCATGGAAATTCCACATTATATATATATCAGTTAATCATGAATTTGGCTATTTACACTTTTTGGCTCTTACAAAAAATGCTGTTATGAAGCTTTATGTATTAGTTTTTATATGGACACATGCGTTCATTTCTTTTGAGTATATACCTTAGGAGTAGAATTGCTGGGTCATATGGTTAAGAGGTTAGTTTTTTGAGAAACTACCTGACTATCCCACAGTAGCTGTACCATCCTACATTCCTACCAGCAACATGCAAGGATTTCAATTTCCTATATATCTTGACCCATATTTGTTATTTTCCCTCTTAAAAAAAAAAACCTTATAATCACGCTAGTGAGTGTGAAGTGGTATCTCATTGTGGTTTGGGTTTGCAAATCCCTGATAGAAGCCATATGTATTTTTTCTTTGGAGAACTGTATACTGAAATCTTTTGCCCATCTTGAAGTTGGGCTCCCTGTCTTTTTATTGTTGTGTAGTAAGTATTCTTTCATATATACTGGATATACGAGACCCTTTTTTAATGAATGATTTGCAAATATTTTCTCCCATTTTATGGGCTGCCTTGCTAATTCACTTTTACATTTAGTTGCACCCGTGAATTACAGTAAGTCTTCATTAATTATACCTGGTCACCCACTAGTCAATGAACAAGTACAATATATATAGTTATTTTTTAAACTTTAATTTTGTTTGTATAAAGTATATTTATTGCAATGTTATTTACCTTATTACTTTTATTTACCTCTGTTGAATCTAATAAAAATTTGGGCTTATATTTCTTATTTTCTATTTCATTTTCTAGCAATTCATCTCATTTTATTGTTTTTATTAAAGGGTTGGTATATAATTAAACTAGTTTTTCACCACAGGTAGTTTGAGTAGCTCTGGGTTATCATGTTTCAACTTAGAATGTTGTGCCCTAAACCGCGTTTCCCCCCCCAGTGCCAACACTTGCCTTAGCCTGACTTTGGTAATATTTAAACAAAAGTGTTTTAATAACATCATTCCCTTTGACTCATGAGCTGGGAAAGTTTATGGGAAAGCTAATCTGGGTCTAGATCCATTTTATTTTATTTCTTACCTGAGAGTATCTACCAATCGTCGTGCAATGCGCTTTCTTCGTTTCAGTCTGAAGACCCAGATTCTACTTATTCCACAGACTGCAGGCTCTGGTACATCTGAACATTGCCAAGCCCGGTGACATTCTTTAGAGCTTGGGGATCCTGGACCAGTTGGTTCAGAAAGGACACGGAAGGCCTGCAATGATATACAGACACATCTAGAGCTAACAAAAACAGCTGTGTTCATATTTCTTTTTAAAAGCCATTCCTTAAAACTTAAATATTTAAAATTAATCCTGTTATATACCTTCACCAAAAATGTTAAAATTCTGATACTTTTTGAATTCTTATCCATTTAGTCACACAATGCTTAAAAACAAAAACTAGTGCTGTTGAGATATTCCTACATTCTAGAGTATTATATACCATTATGAAACTTCCTTCTGATTAAAAAATTAGAAAAATCAGACTCTTACTTTTAATCCAGTACGTAAACTTCTCCCATTCTCTCCAGCCTCAACCATATTTATGATATCCCAAAAAACTGACTATACTAAAGAAGATTTTTGCAAATTAACAATGAAATTTGGTTGGTATTTAAGGATTTTTTTTAAACTTTCTATTTTGAAATAATGTATCCTTCACCGGGTTTCCTCCAGTGGTTATATCTTTCCTAACTGTAATACAATACCAAGGGGCACCTGGGTGGCTCAGTGTCTTAAAGCCTCTGCCTTCAACTCAGGTCATGATCCTAGGGTCCTGGGACTGAGCCCCACATCAGGCTCTCTACTCAGTAGGGAGCCTGCTTCTCCTTCTCTCTCTGCCGGCCTCTCTGCCTACTTGTGATCTCTGTCAAATAAATAAATAAAAATCTTTAAAAAAAAAAATACAATACGAAAACCAAGGAATTAACATAGGTATAATGTATGCATATAGTTCCATGTCAGGGAACAATTCATCATACCTGTATATTCATTTAAGCAGCACCACAGCCAACCCGTACAGAGCTACTGTATCATTTCAAAGATCTTTCTCTTGCTGCCTCTGTACAGTGTCACCCACCTTTTTCCCTTCAGCAGCTCTAAAGCCTGGCTACTTCAATCTGTTATCTCTATAATTCTGTTATTTTGAGGATGTCATTTAAGTGGAATCATACATCAGGTGACCTTCTGAGATCATGTTTTTTTTTTCACTAGCACAATGCCCTTGACATCTATCCAAGTTGTTGCATATATCAATAGTTTGTTCTTTTTTATTGCTAAGTCATATTCCACTGTATGGATGTACCAGTTGTGTAATCATTCCCTACTGAAGAATACTTTCATTGTTTTCAGGCTTGGACTACTACAAATAAAGCTGCTATCAACATTCAGTTATGGAGGGTATCTGGGTGGCTCAGTGGGTTAAGCCTCTGCCTTTAGCTCAGGTCATGATCTCAGGGTCCTGGGATGGAGCTACGCATCAGGCTCTCTGCTCAGCAGGGAGCCTGCTTCCCCCCAACCCCACCGCTTCTGCCTGCCTCTCTGTCTACTTGTGATCTCTGTCAAATAAATAAAATTGTTAAAAAAAAAAAAATCAGGTATGGGCTTTTGTGTAGAGTAAGTTTTCATTTCTCTGGGATAAATGCCTAGGGATAGGATTGTTGGGTCATATGCAAAATGTATGATTAATTTTCTAACGAATTGCCAAGGTGCCTGGTGGTGCAGTTCATTGAGTGTTAAACTCATGGCTTTGGCTTGGGTTGTGATCTCAGGGTTGTGAGATCGAGTCCTGCCCTGGCACTGGGTCTGGCATGGAGTCTGCTTGGGACTCCCTCTTTTTTTCCCTCTGCCCTTCCCTACTGGGTGCACATACAGGGACTCTCTCCCTCTCTCTGAAATAAATAAATCTTAAAAAAAAAAACAAAAAACTGGCAAATGTTTTTCAGTCTTAACATTTTATGTTCCTTCAACAATGTCTAAAAGATCTAGTTTCCCTGCATCTTTGCCAGCATTTGGTATTGTCACTATTTTTAAATGTAGCTATTCTGATAGGTGGGTACTTAATTTTTAACTAACATCAAGAAAACTTTGCTTTTGAAATAAGAAATAAAAAGTAGAAGAGAATATATTTGGCTGTATTTGCCTATCATCACTACATAAATAGTCTACTTCCTTAAAATGAAAGAAAAAGCCAAATTGATCACTAATACAAACCAGTAACTTTTCTCTCCATTTTCTGATAAACCCACAAGACACCCTATATTATGTGTGTGTATATGTGGATATGTCTGTATATACCTCACATATATACACACAAATATTGTGTATATATCTCGTATAGATACACACACGTTTCCACATACACACACATATTTATGGGTATCATATATACACAATGAAAAGGCAGATTAAAAAGAGAAAACAAGGAAGAACAATAAAGATAGTAGAAATGAAGGGTGCCTCGGTGACTCTGTCTGTTAAGCATCTGACTTTGGCTCAGGTCATGATCCTAAGGTTCTGGGATTGGGCCCTGCAGCCAACTCCCAGCTCAGCCAGGAATTTTGTTCTTCCTTTCTCTCTGCCCACCTCCCGATTGTGCGCATGCTCTCTCTCAAATAAGTACATGTGATCTTTAAAAAAAATAAAAAAAAAAAAAGGTTGTAGAAATGAGAGGAGAAAGGGAAGACCTATACAAAGGTAAAGGATACATTTACGTAAATTTCATTTTAAGACACTGAAACAGTATTTTTAAAAGGAGACATAAGGGTAGAATACTATAAAGTCTGGTAAAAAAAAAAAACCATATTTGAACTATAGTTCTCTTTAGCTAAAGATTATACTGTAAGCTCCTTCAAGACAAAAACTATCTCTCTCTAGTCTAGAACAAATGTTGGCAAACTTTTCTTGTGAAAGGCCAAGTTGTAAGTATTTTAGGCGCTTTGAGCCACGTGGTCTCTGTTACAAAAGCAACCTTAGATAATAGGAAATTAAAAAGCATAGCTATGTTCCAATAAATTTTTTTTTTTAAAGATTTTATTTATTTATTTGACAGATCACAAGTAGGCAGAGAAGCAGGCAGAGAGAGAGGAGGGAGCAGGCTCCCTGCTGAGCAGAGAGCCCGATGTGGGGCTCAATCCCAGGACCCTGGGATCCTAACCTGAGCTCAAGGCAGAGGCTTTAACCCTCTGAGCCACCCAGGTGCCCCTAAAATTTTATTTATAAAACAGGTGGTGGGCTTCACTTGGTCCATGGGATGAAAGTTTGCAAACTCTTCTTCCAGAACATTGCTAATTAGCACTTAAAATAGATGCTAATTAAGGGACAATAATTTTTTTGCCAGATATATTAACCTGCATTAAGCCACATGTTCAATATCTGGGCTCTATAGATTTGCTTATTTAAAATCCCTGTATTTTACAGCCCAGGTATGGAGAGGACTACATGAACCTAAGACTGACTTACTCTGCTTACATATGAAAAAATGCCAAATCTAATAGAAATAAATGACTTCAATTATCCACATGGTCAAGGATAGTTTAGTAGGGAAAAAAGTCATTAATGGTAGCATGCTTAAAATTCTTATTGAGATTTCACCCAACTGCTTTATTTTGCTCACATGTTATGACAATAATTTAAAAGACATATACCATACCTGTTTGATGGGCTCTGCAATTAAACACCCAACTACTCTCTTTTCATCAGATATGAAGAGAAACGTCTTGGTTTTGTTTGGACATCTGGGAACAACTTGGTGGAAACCCAATTCATTATCGACCAGTTCTTGGACATCTTCTACCTAACGATGTCAGACATGAGAAGTGATTAATTTATGATTACTCTCATTTTAGCCTCCTTTACCTCTTTTTCCTAAATTTACACACTCCCCAAATTACTTCACTATTGCATGTATCTGTCACTCTGGAAACAGGGTCTGAAAAACTGATTTTATATATTACTCTCAGCGGAAAGAAATTCAGACTCCTGGGGGAGCAACGAGTGGGAAGTGCCAGAAGAGATTGTTTCAGCTTTTTTCATTGTTTACTGGGGGCGCAACATCCCGCCCAAGAAACAACAATACCAATACAGAAAAAGACTACGGGGGCAATTTCTCAATATTAAAAAGCTTAATTTATCTTTCATAAGTGAAAATAAAGGTAAAAGATAAAACAGACAACTGTTTTCTTTAATCTTTTACTGACATTTTGTCTTATAATTTTTAATTTAGTTTTATATAAACCAGAATGAAAGTGCACCTTTTATTATGTTAATTTTTAATATTTATTTATTTATATTTTAAAAGATGCATGTGCACCGAAGTGGATTAGCCCTTAGGAATGGTATTTTATACTTAGGTTGATTTCTTGGTGAGAGGAGAAATAGGGAGTAGGAGGAGAATAAGGATTAAAAAACTAATGTTCCATACCTTTCTAATAGCATAACTTGGATCACGTGGCAGGACCAACACAATTTTCCCATCCCAAAACTGTGCTACTACACGTTCTTTTTTCCAGCCCTGACAAAAAGAAAAAAAGTCACAGTTTAATTGAAGAAGGGGGAAAAAAACCATCAAACAGTCTGGAGAGAACAAAAAGATGAACAATGAATGCTATGAAAAAAGACATGATCCATGTAAAGGAATGTGAAAAGGGAAATAAAAGATGCCTAAAATAAAATGCCAGTCCTCAGGAGGCTGACACCCTAGTGGGAGACATGTACATAATTTACTACAAAATAAGACGAAGTCAATTAAAGAGCCCTTCATAGCAATATAGAGAAAAAATGATGACTTAATAGCAGTAGGAAGGTGGGGGAGGGCTAGAATAAGCAGTTTTAATAAACCACACTAAAAATAGAAGAAAAAAGGAAATGCATTTGAGTAGCAGGAACCATCACAAAGCCAACAAGTGGATGTACTGGACTAGAAAGGTGCTTAATAAAAAGATGGAACCTCTCCTATGAGAAAAGAAAAGAGTCTGAAGAAGTCACAGAAAAGCTGTTTTTCTAATCCTATCTACAAAGAAGAAAGTAAAGTGAGGAGGTCCAGGGAAGTGAGGGTTTCAAGTCTTTCAGTTTTGTATCCTCATGGTTCAGCTCTGCTCAAAAGGCTAGACTTAGGAATAGGGTGTTCACTCAACCTAGAACAATACTTCCCTTATATTAGGATAGAAAGTTTGAACTGGCACTTTTATTAAAATTCAGCTTTTGAGTATCGTCAGCCTCAAATATTAAGACAATGAAACTACAGATGATATTATTTATGGATCATATATGCCTTTTCAACATCTAAGCAAAAGAAAAAATATATATGTATACGCACACACACACACATATACGTATTTATTTATTTATTTTTAAAAGAAATATAACTTCTAAGGCAGTTTTACTTTTAGACCAAACTGAAAGACTATTTCTGACTTACAGTGTATTTGATGCCCTCCAGAAATCTGTAGTGATGCTGAACATGCTGCAGTTCATCTTCAGGGCTGGAAGGAGTATAGATCATGCCACAAGACTTACACATGGTGGCTCCAAAGTGTTTCTGACCTGCGTCCTATATGTGGGAAAAGAAAAGAGAAAGCCCATCTTAAACATATCACAAATAGCTCTATGTTTAGTTTATGTAACCACTCACTCAAATTTCTCCCTATTTTTCTTTTATGCCGGCATGAGTGAAATACTAAATGAAAGTCTGGTTATTATATGCTCTTCCCCCATCTCCTAAAAATAATGGAATGAGAAGAAACTTAAAAATGCAATAAATTGATGAAAGAAATGAAACTATTTCTTTGATAATATAAAAAAATCAAGATTCCTTGCCTGGACCCATAGTTCTAGAAGGAATCAAATTAAATCATAAAGACAATAGTTAAGATGAACAATAGAGCCTCTTTATTAAGCTCTTAAATGAAAGATTTGAAAAGGCCTTGTTTCAAAGGGGTAGGGCAAAAATCTCAGGACTTGTATATTCGTTATATAGTACTTTTTCCTTAAGTGACTCAAAATATTAAAATTCTTTCCCCTAAGAGTTAATAAAAAAAACCCCAAATGTAATACATAATAAAAGATCAGAAAAAGCACAGTTAAATTCATGACTATAGGATAGTCAGGAATATTCAATTTTATGGCTTATTAATTTCCATTTTATCTCATAAGGCAATACTTAATGCTACTGAAAACACCAAGTTCTGAATGAATACTGGGGCTGGAAAACTTTTGCTGCAAGGGGAAAGACAGAAAATATTTTAGGCTCCTTTTGTCTCATATTCTTCTCTTTTTCTTTTTGCCAACCCTTTAAAAACGTCAAAGCTGTTCTTAGTTTACAGGCCATAGTTCAGATTTGGTTCATAGCCATCATTTGCCAAGCCCAGGTCTAATACAGTGTGGCTATGCTCATTACATCTTTTGTGGATCACTAATAATTTTCCTTATCTGGAGACAACTTATTCATCAGTATTCTACTAAATTACTAGCATTGCCTAACATTATGAGTCTGAAAATCTACTCTACTAACTTTAAAGGCTATCACTACAACAAAGCTGGCATTTACAAAACTCAAAATGTCTCTAAACCATGTTAACTACGCTAAGCCAACATGTCTGACTTCATGTTCTGTATGTGAGAGCCACAAAACAGAAGCTTTGTTTTAAATTTACTCACAATGATGAGCTGCTCTTTTGTTCCTTTATTTGTATCTCTGGTATTAGTACTTTTCTGCATACTGATCTGTTTCAAGGAGTTAGCAGATATGATGGATTCCACAGAAGACTGTTCTTCAACTAAAGATCTTTGAAATGAAAATTATTATTTAATATTTAATAGCATTTAATTATTTAATAAATTAAAAATGTCTAAGGACTTACAATGAAAACACATATGTATATAATACTTGCAGAGAACCTTGCAATTTTTATTGCTCTTTATTGACAGTAACTTAATGAATATGGCTCAGAACAAAGAGAAACCTGAAACCCACGCAGAGAGGATCAGTAGTTTCATCCAGGCAAAGTAGTAAAGAATGGCAGTAAGACACAAATCCTTATCTTCTAACTCAAAATCCAAGGGACTCTCATCGAAAGTATCACATGTACATACATAGCTGTAAGTTGACTTCCTTCTTAAAAAGTGAAAAAAAAAAATTTTTTTTTTCTTTACCAAATTTTAGGACATGTAGGCATAATACTACCAATGTAGGCATAAAGAAATTCCTAACACCATACAAAATAAGCAGATTTATTATTGAACCTCACAGTTCCACAGGAAGTCAGTCACCAGCATTTCATGATCTAACAACTCTTTACTTCAGCAGCTGAATGAGGCTAATATATTCACTTGTCCTCATACCAAATGCACTACTCCACTGTTCTCAAATACTTAGGAAAAAAATATTTTGGCTGGATAGATGGTGTTGAGGCAACCTGTTCTCATTAGGAAAGAATGTTGGGATTGGCTTATAGAGGTTGTAAACTAGGCCAAATCCAGCTAGCAGGTATGTTTTGTTTGGCTTACACAATGTTTAAAACTTTGGATTAGCTACCAATATTTCAAAATCTACAGACTTCACTTAAAAATGTGTATTTTCAATATTGCAAGAGACACTATAATATCACCAGACCACTATTTCTTCAAAGAATGTAACTAATAGCGTGCATGCTCTTTTAGATGAGGTATGCACTCTTCACCAGTCTCTGTAGGCCGAGTTTGTAACTCTTGTCTTATAAGGAAAGGACCTTGGTTTCCAAGAATGAAAGGAATAAAAATCTGTGGAGGGTAGAGGTAAAATTAGCAAGTAAAAAACCAAGGGCCCAAAGCAAGAGATTCAGAGAAAACTAACAAGTTAAATAAACAAACACTAGAAAAAATCCTGTCCAGTGCTTTAAGGCTAAGCCAACCAACCCTGTTATCATTTGACTAGAATAATATTTTTCAGACTGATTTGGCAATATTTTGGTAAGAAATGTATTTTACATTTTGACCAATACACATATATAAAACTAAAAACAAAGAATTTCCACTAAACGACTTACTGAAAATAAGTGTGAGAGATGCATTATTCCTTTTAAAAAATGCTAGATATGATGCTTTTAAACTGACCTGACATACCTCTAATGGTACACACCTGCAAAATAAAACACATTCTCTAGGTTGATTTAACCCCTCCTGTTTATGCAAACTTTGCTAAGGAACTCAGCTCTTCCCACCCCTGCATGTATGACCACAATCTATTTTTTTTTCTTGTAATTTTATTTATTTATGAAAGAGAAAGAGAGAGAGCACAAGCAAGGGGTAAGGCGCAGAGGGAGAAGCAGACACCCCACTGAGCAAGGAGTCCAATGCAGGGCTCAATCCCAGGACCCTGAGATCATGACCTGAGCCGAAGGCAAATGCCCAAGTGACTGAGCCAGCCAGGCACCCCCTTTATTCTATCCTAGTAATTTTAACACTTTATTATATGTACTCATTTAAATACCGGTCTTCCTCCAACCATAATTTCAATGATAGGACTATGTGTTATTTATCTTCACAGCTCCAAAACTCAGTACAGTTCAGTACCGCTTAGTACTCTAAATGTTGGCCAAATGAGTGAATGAACAAAAAAAAATGTGAGACAAGGTGCCTGGAGAATCTGTAACCTACCTAAATTAAAAATCATAGGTTAAACTGTAAGGGATTGATGAGATTTGACCTTTTGGATCCTACATAAAGAGAAATTTTGAGCAATTCAAGCAATAGTATCCTAGTATCTCCTTAGGCTAGATTAGTGTATATAGTTTTGTCAGTCAATTGTGGCAGGTTTCAATTCGCAATAAATACTCATGAAAGAAGACATAGATGAAAAAATGGAAACGTACAAAAACCCGCAAAATGGCCTTTGAAGAGAGAAAGTTGTCTACCCAACCCAGTCTCTGAGGTGACAGAAGTTAAGGAGGTGTCCTGAAAGTAAAACCTAGTTACAAGCTCCTTGCTCAATACCTTGCTATTTATAATCAAGTACGGAGAGAAGGAGCAAAACTACTTAGGAAGATGTTAAGACTATAAGAAAATTCTTTTCCAGAGCTTTTCCACCTATCCTGCTCACACCTGCCAATGCTCCCTCAACCCAGTCTTAGCTTTGACTAGGATAGTGGTAGCTTCAGCTGGCATTTATAAGAGCACTGAACTGCTGCGAGTTACTCACTCCTCTGGCCAGTTTCCCAGTCTATAAAACAGGTAATAATGTAATAATGGTACCTACATCGTGAAGCTATAAATGCTTGTTAAACATGAACTATTATTAATATATTATCACCCAGGAAAGACAATATAGCTGAATGGGCTTTAATTCAGATATGGATTCAAATCATGGCTATTAAAAGTTGTTATACCTAAGAGTTGTGCAATTGTTTCCTCAGCTGAAAATGAAATTATTAAAAAATTATTAATACTACCTACCTTCTAGGTTACTGTAAGAATCAAGTGAGATAAAGAATATAAACTATTTACTATGGGTCAGGTACTGTATAAAAACGTTAGCAAAATGGAGTGCCTAGAAGGCTCAGTTGGTTAAGCATCTGTCTGCCTTTGGCTCAGGTCATGATCTCTGGGTCCTGGGATTGAGACCAACATTAGGCTCCCTCCTCAGTGGGGAGTCTGCTTCTCCCTCTTCCTCTGTGCCTCTCC
Source organism: Mustela lutreola (assembly GCF_030435805.1). NCBI lineage: Eukaryota > Metazoa > Chordata > Mammalia > Carnivora > Mustelidae > Mustela > Mustela lutreola. The sequence continues at coordinate 150,955,648 of NC_081290.1, read as the reverse complement.
CTTACTCATGCTCTCTCTCGCTCAAATAAACAAAATCTTTATTTAAAAAAAAGCTAACAATTATTATTGCTCAAACCCATAAAGATTTTTCCCTTCTCTCAACTCTTAGGTTCTTACGAAGTTTCTATGAGAGGACCTGACTTCATCTTATTTTCAATATTCCCTTAGTGGGGAGGAAAAAAAATATTCTCCAAATTAAAGAATGCAAGAAAGAAAGATACCCAGAGGACCCAAAATTAAAAACAACTTAAACATTAAAGAAGAGCAATCCCTACCTTTTTGTACTGACAGGAGACACACTGAAGATGGGATAAACAATGGACTCAGGAGAAACTGGGAGGGGGAAAAAATGACAATAATTTATAACATAAACTCAAAGCTTTAAATCATAAAATTTTAAACGTTAATATGACCAAAGTATTCAAATTGCTTGATTTCAAGACTTAACAAGTAATCAAAACCATATGGTATTGGCAAAAGGACAAATAGATCAATGGAACAAAATAGAGAGCACCAAACAGACCTACACACATACAGCCAACCGACTTTTGACAAAGAAGCAAAAGTAATTAAACTGAGAAAGGACAGTCAACAAATGGGTGCAGTCATATGCAAAAAAACCTGACAGCACTTTCCATAAAAATTAAGTCAAGATGGGGGGGCCTGAGTGGTTCAGTCCCTTGATCATCTGCCTTAGATTTGGGTCATGATCTCAGGGTCCTGGGATCGAGCCCCACATTGGGTTCCCTGCTCAGTGTGGGGCTTGCTTCTCCCTTTGCTGATCTCCCTGCTTTCTCTATCAAATAAATAAATAAAATCTTAAAAAAAAAAGTTTTAAAGATCGAAGTTAAAATAGTAGTTGACTAGAGAAAAATATGTTGCAGTGGGCTATGTAGAAAAAAGCAAACTTTAAACTTCACATTGAAAAATAGAGCTCATTCTCTAGAAACAAGGCCAAAACAGGTCTGATCTGCTGTGGCTAAGTTACTTAACCTAAGTCTCTTTCCTCTTCTATAAAATGGGCATACAAACCCATTTCCTAGGGTTATTGTGAGAAATGATAAACTAATTATGAAGTACAAATTAAACTTTTACCATTTGTATACTACCTTTATGAATCTTACCATATCCTTATGCCATCTGTATTATTTTTTATTCATTAAATATTTTTCTTTAAATGGACTTAGTGTACTAAAATAAATTTATTTTAAAAGAAAATATTATAACTACTGCAAAGAGAAAGCCATTATTGTTCTGTTACATGTTCTATTATATCAATAATAGCACAACCCATACTAAACACTTAGCACTGCCTAAACCATATTCATCACCTAGTAAATACTAGTTATTAACCGTGTATTTCAGAATTATCATTATGAACAATCCTTCTGTGTATATCATTAAGTCCTGTTACGTTCTATAGTTCCAGATTATGCTTTTAGTTTTATCTTTGTTTTCTTCCTATAAACTGCAGTTTTCTCATAGTCAACATATATACCCCTTGAATTTAATTTATTTCCAAAATTACAGATATAGCCAACAAGGTCAAGTTACCAAGAATCTGGTTGGTAAATAAAATGTTAATTAACCTGTCTGTATATTCATAGTTTAGTAAATACTGGTTATTTGAACAATGACACCGCAAGTTAATAATGGGATTTCAGAACTAAGAGAAATTTAAAAATGAAGACCAACCCCTTACTTTAGCCATCTCCTCCCTAGATCACACAGTTAAACAGTGGCAGACCTAGACAAAATCCTAAGGTTCCTGATGCCCATTTCAGTGTTCTTTCTATGGTTTCGTAAATTATGCTTATTTACAACAGGGTTTTGATCACATATATATAACATAAATTGGTTTTACTCCTTCCTATTATTTTGGGTAAAAGATAGGTAGGGTAGGTGTGATGAGAAGACCAAGTTCTAAGGAGCCTAAGTAACTTGGCCAAATCGCATAGACCAATTATGCATCAGTATTTTGTCTTAAATTCCAGCCCAAGTTCTCCTTGTCTTCAAAATGCATTGCAATGCTTACCATTGATAACAGTGTTACTGAGATAAACACAAAGATACAAAACAGAAGCTCACATACTAAATAAAAAACCTCACAATATATTACAGTATATAATTCCATATTGACACATGAATTATCAGTACAAGTAAATAAATTCATTTTGAGAAGTTTTCTCTTACTTACCTGCCTTGTTTTCACTGAGAGAATCCTCTGAAGGAAAACACTTATTTTCATTAGGTTTACATTCTCTTAAAGAAACTACTCCACCTAATGAATCCTGAAAATAATGAATAGGGAAAATTAAAGGAAAGTTATAATTCTTAAATTATTTTCTATCTCATGAATGAATCCCAATAGATTTATTCCTAAAGCAAAATATCAAGTTTATTATAAATTACACTTTTAAATTGATTTTAAATCCTCAATTTTCAGACTACTTTAAGGAAATTTCCTCTCTGTTTACTAAATGTACATAATCTTTTAAAAGACAGAGGGCACATATTTAATACTGTAATTGTCATCCTGTCAAAAACATATTACATTTCCTGGTAAAGATGGTAGATTGAAGATTATAAAACATCCCTTCTATGATAGTGAAGTTTAAAAAAAAAAAAATTGGCAAAAATTTCCCCAGCAGCCACCAAACTGGAAGGAACAACCTTCTGTCATGAACTTTAAAAAAAGAGGCAGCCAAGGGGAAAAAACAAAACAAAAAAAACCACTCTGGAGTAGCTGGAGAGACTTCCAAATCCTACCTGTTTGGGCAGTAGCAGGGAAGTGGAGAAAAGCAAAGTAGAAAACACTCTCAAGTATTTCACTAACACTACTAATTTGGTAAGACTCAGAATATGTAGCTTGAGGGGAAAGGAAATAACCCCTTTTGATCAAAGTAGAACTCTTATTCAAGACCATTACATCTCAGTAGAAATGGGACAACACATCAGTTCATCATTTCTCAGGGCACCATAATGAGTTGGGGAAAGGTGATGTACCCACAAATGAAAAGAGGATTCATCCTTGGCTAGATGAGATGAATACTATTAGCAGGTACTTAACAAATTATTAAGAATCTTGAGCAGAGCTCAGTTTCACAAATTTAAGATGCACAAAAACCCAGCTTCTCAAAGATTACTGAAAACTAGACAGAACCCAATACCCAGCCCCTCAAAAGGAAGTTCAGAAAAGAAAATAAGGCAAAAAAGACAGTTGCCAAGAATTCATCAAGTCTCTGTGTAAATGTTCTCTATTACTAAACAGATAGGGAGAATACTAACAATAAGATGGATGGGTGGAAATGTAGAAACTACCCCCACACCACCACTTGGTTTTGCTAAATTGAGAATTTTACCCTGAATTGTGCATGTTTAAAAACTTAGGAACATTTATGTAAAGTCCACAGATATAAAGTATACAATCTGAACAGTTTTGATTAACTTAAACACTTACATCACCAAAACCCAAAACTCCAGTCAAGATATAGGGGTGTTTTTTGACAGAAAAAATAGGAAGAATTAGTAAAATCATAATGTCATGGCTTAGCCAGCAAAATCAAGGTATTAAAAAAAAGTTGTACTTTGTCTTCTCTAAATGTTCTAGAATCTAGCACTTTAAATAATGAGCTGAACAAACAAAAGCAATATGCTCATAGACTGAAAAACTACTACCCTGGTTTTGTTATTTCGACTTTCTAAAAATACTACCAAGTAAAAATTGCTAAGCTTCTCTGGACTTCAGTAATAAGGGGATTTAATGAAATGCATACCTAATGCAAGAAAATGTTTAGGTTTCCTTAAGCCAAAAAAGAGAGCAAAAGTCCCATCATTCCACCCTGCCCCTATATTCTTTTGTGGTGATTAAACATACTATTTGGCTTCATAAAACAGTCCTTTGGACAATAAAGAAAATAAAATTTTTTTTCAACCATATTATGTAAACATATATATTACGTATACTGAAGTTTTAATTATTTTTAAAGTTACATATTTGGTTTTCTTTACCTTCATTAATTTTTCATTTTTACTTCTTGCATGAAGTAGCTCGACGTTCGGTTCTTTTTCTAGTAACAAGCACTTTGGCACTTGCCTTGTCTCAAAATTTTTTCTTTTACTGACAGTCTCTACATCAGAATCTTCAATCACTTCTGATATATTCTTTTGTGTGAGTCCCAATAATGGCTTGTTTTCCAGAGACAATTTTCTAAGACAGGGCTTTTTTCTACTAACAAAAAATGCCGCTCCACCCTGAAGTGTAACTTGTGGTTTGACTTTTTGGCTTAGAACCCGAGGAGCATTCAGATTATTTTGAGCTGAATAATAACTATTCTCTTTCTCTGTAATTGGCTTATAGGCCACTTGATTTTGCTTAGAATTTTTAGAATTCTTTGATAGAGGCTTGATGCATTTATATTTTGGTTGACACTTAGAAGTTAAACTCTTCTGTGGTTTTTTATTCAATCTCTTGGAGCAGACTGGTTTTCCCTGCATTTTTTCTGTCACAACGGGAAAAGATTTGTCTTCATTATTAGTTTTTAGACAAATGGATCTACTCTCTTTTATCAGCTTTCTTTCTAATGGGTTGAGGTACCACTTGTCTTTGTTATAAAAGGATACAGTAGACACAGCAGATTTAAATGGCGAACCTTGATTTGCAGGTGGAAATTTGGTTTTTTTAGTTGTTTCGAGTGGACTTGAAAGGAAATGGCCTTGTTGAGAGCAATGTGCCTTTTCTTCACTGTTATCACTTCTTTGGCAAATATAATTTTGGTCAGGTGATGGAAGTATATTCTCAGCAAAGTCCAGAATTAATTTCTTTGATGGAATGTCTGATAATAGGCTATGAAAAGAAAGTCCATCTTTAAGTATCATCATGCTTCAATTTTATGGCAATCTATTGCTAAGTAATAAACAACCATACTTGTCTGTCATACTAAAAATAATACATCTTCTCTACCAAACATCCATCCATACACATTATTTATTAAACAGGATTATCAAATTGTGTCTTTACCAAAACATTCAAATATTTTTCAAAAGTAAACTCCCAATAATGCTTACAATAACAAACACTGTTAATAAAAAAGCTTTTATATCGTGGCACGCCCTTGCTTTAAAACCTATTTGTAAGTTTTGGCCATATATTCAGAGCTCACCAGGCTTAACTGACTACAAGTTCCCTAAAATTATTAATTCTATGTAATAAACTGACCCTCTCAAGCCTGTTCTATGCAGAGTAATTTATCTCCTATTATGACATGTAGTAAGCAGTGAGTAAACAGACTTTCTAAGATTGTTCACAGAAAAGTACTGAATGAAAACCACTATGTTAATTATTATAAGAGAACAGAAAGGAGGAAGGTAATAAAAGATTTAACATACATTTCCAAGTCAGAGAAAACAGCTCTTCCTGATTCTCTCCAAAGGCAGTGAATAATTAATTTTGAAAGTTTACAGTATTTCCAGATTCAAATTGGAATTTATTTATTTGTTTTTTTAAAGATTTTTTAATTTATTTATTTGACAGAGAGAGATCACAAGTAGGCAGAGAGGCAGGCAGAGAGGAGAGGAGGAAGCAGGCTCCCTGCTGAGCAGAGAGGCCGATGGGGGACTCGATCCCAGGACCCTGAGATCATGACCTGAGCCGAAGGCAGCGGCTTAGCCCACTGAGCCACCCAGGCGCCCTCGAATTGGAATTTAAAATGTTGCTATAGCCACAAGTAGATAAGTGGAATAATGGAGATTTTAAGAAAAAGAAAGGAAATATAAGAAAGACAAAAAGGTGGATTTTACTTTTTTAGGAGTTTCTAACCACGGGATGAGACTCACTTGTCATAGTTTGAAGAATGCTGCTTCCTTTTTCTTGGAGTAAAAGCTGACATCTTCTTAATTGGACTCCTAAAAGCAACAGGAAAATTATAACAACCAAATTTATCCAATATGTATAAAAGTCACTGCTATCAAAATTATACTTTCAGAGTCTGAAAAAGTTTTTTTGATGGAGAGGTACTTTAAAAAGAAAATCAGTTTAATAAATATTTGAAAGGTTTAAAAAAAAAAAAAAGGAAAACACGGTCTCACAGTAGCAATTAAGAAGAAGAAATAAAAGAATTAGTACATGTTTCAAGCTGGAAAATGATCCCACCAAGGAAGAAGTTTTGTTTTGTTTTGTTTTGTTTTTTCAAATTCCATTTCAGGGCACAGTTTCCCCTTTAGTTAGCCGGATTAATTAACACCAAGTTTAAATACTCTACCGGGATATCTTCCTGTGATTTCCCTCACCAGACCCCACACTTCCTTAATACGACACTTAACAGCCCAAATGCTCAATGAAGGCAGAGACCGTTTCTAGCTTTTTCTTCAGAATTCATGCAAGAAAATGGGTTTAGCATAATCCTCTCCCATCTTCCTGAGGAGCCTACAGCAAGCCTTGTTTATAAAAGACTAGGAGCTCCTCCCGCTGCTGAAAATAAACACAATCCTGCACATTAATCCTCGAGCATGAGAGAGCCTGGTTATGTTGCTCAGTAGTTTCTCCTCCTTCCTTCGGATTAGTTACATTAAAAAAAAAAAAAAAAAAAAAAAAAAAGTAACACACAGGCAGAAAACCGGGGTCTCTGGAAGTCAGTGTCGAGCCCCTGCTTAAGAGAGGACTCTTCTGGAGAGGAATGAAGAAAGGTATGACAGAAAAGCGCGCCTGTCCTCAAACCCTGTCAGGGCAAAAAGACAAGGAAACCTTAAGTCAGAAAAATGGAAACCCGGTGACCTCAAAGTGCGGAGAACCCCCGAGTGGTTTCGGTCTCGAGCCGCCGCGGCGCCAAGCTCTCAGCTAAAGCCCTTTTTCCTTGACATTCACCCGCACGTTCCACAGAATCTCCCGTTCTCCTCAGTCTTACCGCCCCGCGCCTCGGCCCCCGCAGCTCACCTGAGGTTCGAAGCCGGGAATCTCTCTCCGGTGGAGCCCGTTTCTCCTCCACTATATTCAAATTACCGCGCGCCCGTGAAGGCTGAAGCCGCTGCGTTTTGATTCGCCGCTTTTCAGACCCTCCAAGGGCTGGCTCGGTGATTGGTCGCTCTTTAGCCGTTGCCCCGCCTATCCGGGAGGGGGTCTCCAAGATTCTCCCGCCCTTGGCAGGTGTACCGCTCTCTTCAGGCAAGGAATCCACACGTCCCATAATCCCTTGCGGGAGCGCCGGACTCCCTTCCCTAGAGCTGGTTTAGATGCATTCTGGGGATTGTAGTTTTCGGCGGAAAAAGTCATCCTCTTGAAGTTGAGTCACCTCCTGGGGTTACTGGTTTAGCATGTTTTTGAAAAGTAGCCTCCCCAAGATTCTCCAGGCAGTTACGTTCGAAGCTTTGTTCATTAACGATTTTAATTAGTAATATGTTAGATTTCTAGCTTATTTTAAAATTTTTCAACTTAAATTAAAAAAAAAAAATTAAGTCTTGGCTCTAAACATCTGTGACGTGCCGGGCATCTCACACCCTTTACGAGTTTCATTCCATTTACTTCTCGTCAAACCTGTGAGATATGTATTATCATTCCCATTTTACTGAAACTAAAACTGAGGGCCCGAAAACAATTACTATTTATAGGATATAGCTAGGTTCTTGCTTTGGGAAGCTCTGTGGTTCTTAAAGTACTCATGGGCTGTCAGCTACTGTTACTCTCTTTGTGTCACCAGAGTCTGGTACAATCTTAGGCACATTTTTAGTTCTAAATAAATTTGGGTAAAGAATGCACTTTTCTTCATAGAACGTAGTCTGTCGGAGTGAAAGAGAAACCATCAGGTCAAAACTAACTGCTGAGGAGCTTTACATAAGTAATATTATCCCCACGTGACAAAAGCAGTAAGATTTCTAAGATTCATTGGTTTGGAATTTGCCCTATAACACAGGTAATGGATGGCCCATCATAGAGTTTATAGCAGAACAGTCCTGAGTCCAAACCCCAAGAAGCATATGCCTGTGGGGAATATCATTAACAAATCAGTTTAGTTAACCATTCACTATATTCTAACCATTTACACCTGTTAACTTACTTCACCTTGGAAAAGTAACCTATGAATTAGTTGCTGTATTCATCTTCATTTTGAGATCAGGTGAGTGAAGCACAAAATGTGGCCAACAAACGCCTTGTAAGTGGTGGAGCTAGAATATGAATAGTGGAAGCATTTGGGTTCATTTCAAAATTAAAGGTTCCTACTACGTGCCAGCTACTGTGATTGGCGCAGGGAACACTGTGGAGGCAATGGTTGCTGCTGTCCCGGAGCACATCAGGGGGTGATGGGTAGCCGTGAACAACCAACACATAAGCCTCAGGATAAGACTGCTCACTTGGTGGTGACTCTAAAAGCAAAGTCGGCCAAAGGTATTTTTCTTTTAAGAGGATAGAATTTCCTCGCTGCGTTTTCCAACTACGAATTGTCCTAGCTCCATCTACTTTCCTTCTTCAACCCCCAAACCAATGAACGCTATTAGCCCGCCCGCACACCTTCCCCCCCTCAGCAATTCGCCAGGTTTAAAGATGGCGCCAACGGCTGGCGTTATGACGCGACCCGACGTCCGCCGGAAGTGCGTGAGGAGTTCCGGGGAGCAGGCGGCCTCCGCTCTCTGGTATCCTGAGCAAGCGAGTTGAGTGCTGCTGTTGCGCGCTGGAGTCCCCGCGCCGCCGCCGAGATCATGGTGTTCTACTTTACCAGCAACAGCGGTGAGTGGGCGCGGTGACCCCTTCCGTCCCTGCTCTACAGTGGGGTTCCGAAGCCGGGACCCCCGGCTGTTCAGCCTGAACTTCATCTTAAAGCTGCTCCTCCTCGGCAGTGGGGGCTTCTTCCTACTCCCTTTCGGTCCCCACTTTGTGTCCGTCCCTGTCCTCCCCCTGTGCCCCTTGTGTGGGTCTGGGGGAGTGTAAATGGACCATCACTCCTGCTGTCTTTGCATCCGGGAGTTCTTTTTCCTCGGAAAGACCTCCCTTCGCTACCTGGAATTGGGCAGAGTTTGTGGGCTTCTTCACACCCCCGTCGCAGGTCTCATCTCCACCTCCTTGACCTTTATTCTGACTGCGTCCTGGTAATTACCCACTTGAGAAAGAAGGGGCTTACCTGCCAACCACACTGCCTTCCAGGAAGTACGCCTTACCCTTCTAGGATAGCGTTGTAGATCCTGGAATGCAACAGAAAACAGTAAAAAAAAAAAAAAAAAAAAAACGTGGAGTGGCGGTACAGCCACTCACTGGCTAGAGTTGATGTCCCAGATCTCAAAATTTGACTCATGATAGTGTTTCTGATTTGTCTTTGGCAGCCCAGGAAAGGGTGCTTTTAGTTCCCAGGAAATGCTATGTCTTGACCTCGTTTTTTGCGCCTATGTCGTTCCTTTTGCCTGATCCATCTCATTAACTCCCCTAAGACAGCTCTGGCCCATCTTTTACAAATGCCTCTCCCAACCTAACCCAGAGATTACTTAGCTAAACCCCTTTGGGGAACCCCCTTAACACCCCCTGTGTATCTTTGGTATTAGATGCTGTCTGCTTAATCTAGAGTGTAAGCTTCTTGAGGACAGGGGCAGGATCTCCTTGTTTCCTAGTCTGGTGCCTGGCTTATAGTAGTTAATAAATGCTTATTGAATAAAGGTATTTTTTGACTTAGTCACAGCACATACTATTCTGTTGTTACTCTCTCTGCTTGCTTGTTAAACGTGGGATTTAAGTGAAACCAGTCTCATGTTGTTGAATAAGGTGATACTTTCTCTAAAGATGAGAACATTAAGGCCCAGGGAATTTGCTCACAGACTGCCCCCATCCTCGTTCCATAACACTGTCCCATCTCATTTTTTTCAGTAGTCTAGACTTGACAGTGTGCCGGAAGCCATTTGCCTTTATAGAGTTGGTTTGTATTACCCATATTATTAAAATTATCAGAAACAATTCACACTAGCCTGAAAAGCTGTTATAGACCCCTAATAGCATCCTCCCTTTTTTTTGTTTGCTGACTTTGTCCTAACTCCAATCTCTTTTTAGCTTCTCCACTCATGAGAGTTCCCAACAATATAGGTATCCAAAGAAGAAGCCCAACGATGAAATAAAAAATACAGGTGGGGTTTATAGGTACTACATGTATTTTATGTTAGCTGCTTTATTCTCCTTAAAGCCATTCTAAATTCTTTGAGCACTATTTGTACTTACACAGATGCCCATAATAGAGAGGTGTTTTAGCAGATTATGGGTCATGTTTTCCTCATTGGCTTCCATTATAAGGTCAGAACTGCTTCCTGTTAGAAAAATGTTTGGACTTTAAGTCTAACAAAAACGAACTTGGGCAGCAAATCTTTTAAAACTGCCAAGGGGCACCTGGATGGTTCAGTCGGTTAAGCATCTGCCTTCAGCTTGGGTCATGATCCCAGGGTCCTGCTTCGTCCTCTCACTTCTACCCATCTTCTTCCTGCAGACTCTCTGTTGTTCTCTTGCTCTCCAATAAATAAATAAAATTTTTAAAAATAAAATTGCAAAGTTAATGGAAAAATTTTAACTTGGTTAGTAAAATAGTAATAGAACTTTAACATATCCTCTTAGAGAAATCAACTTGAACATACAGATTCTTCAGGAAAGCACTTGCCAAGCTTTTCAGACAACTTAGGGTTTGCTGTATAAAAACTTTTTTTTAAATGGGGAGAAAATCTCAATACAAAGTTATTGCTTTTTCTTTTAAAATTAGTTTCGGACTAAAATCTCCTTGACTTAATTCGTGTTTCATGCTCTGTCATAATGGAATAATGAAACATTAGCCTTACTGTATTTCCACTGTCAGATTCAAGACCATCTGATTTATGGATCCACACAGTATATGCACTTGGCTCATAAGTCCATCTGCACTTCTAGTACCTTTTGATTGCATCTGTAAATAATGAAATTATTTCAGAGCCTCTAAAGTTGGATTGGTTGCTACACCTGAATCCTCTACCTTTAAGATGACTATATTCCATACTAATCAACCCTATTCTTTGGGCAAGAATAACAAAAGTACTAGAATAATTCAATTTACTTTTCCTATATCCCTCTTAACATACACAGGAACTTTCTTCAGATTTCTTACTGAACATTTTCCTTTTTTTTTTTTTTTTTTTAATTTTCTCTTTTGACTAATTTCAGTCTTTCAGAAAAGTTACAAAAATAATAAAAGATTTCCTTTATAACCTCTTAGGTCGCCCAAATTCTAACATTAGAACTTCTTTCTTTCCTTCCCTCTTTATTTTTCTTTATCTCCCTCTCGCCACATGTGTGTGCACACACACACACTTCTTTTTCTTGAGTCATTTTTTGGTAAGTCACATTTTACCCCCAAATACTTCAGGATTTTTTCCCCCTAAAATCAAAGATGTTCTGTTATCAAAAAGCATTCCTCGTTATCAAAATTAAGAAATTAACATTGCAGCAATACTACTAATTCATCAGCTTTTATTTGGTTTTCATTGGTGTCAATAATGCATTTATAACAAAGGAACATTACAGATCATTGTTGCATTTGGTTGTCATTCAGTACTCTTCAGCCTGTTCTAATCTGGAGCAGTTGCTTAGTTTTTGTCTTTCATGACACTTTTGTTGAAGAATTATTTTGTAGAATGCCTCTTAGTTTGCATTTGAGTTATGTTCTTAATCACCTCATTTTATAGGTCAACCATCCAAACAATTGTCTCTCACTCTCTTGGCTACAATTTGGGTCGCTTAGCCTGCAGAAACAGCTTTATTTTATTTTAATCATTTGAAAAATTACTTTCGTTCTGATTATAAAAAACCATCTATATATTTGGTAAGCAAGCTAGCCAAGGTAAGCATTGTTAATAGTTATATGTATATCTTCTCATACATATAAAGAAAACAGATGCATATATTAAGCATATGGTTGGAAACCTGAATATACAACTATATATTAATTTTTTACAAATTGAATCTTGCTATATGTATACAAAAATACTGTTATTTAATTCCTGCCTTTTGTTTTCAGTGGGTACGTGGTATTTTGTTTATGTATGTTCTTCTGTGTTTAACCAGTCTTAATTAATGGGTATTTAGATTGTAAAAAGAACATCATTGCTTGATTGAGTCGTTATAGTATATACCTAGTGGTGACATTACAGGATCAAAGAGTGTACACATAGAATAACACTAGGTTGTACAGAGACAATCTGAAATGGTTTTATTCCTGCACTTCTGGCATTTGTTATAATGGCTGTTCTGTCTATGCTAAGGTCTTACCAAGCTAATGTAATACTCAATTATAGATGAGTATTTCTGTCAACTAGTCAATGCAAATACTCTCTCTTTTCCAGATAGTTCCCTCAACTACTTACTATAAATACCATAATTTGGGTTATGGTATTTATAATAGTTAACTGAAGGAAATGGGATTTTCCCGCCCCAACAGAGCAACTATGATTGATAATTTAAGGAGTTTCTCATTACTGAAAGTACAGGCAATTTATTTAAAAATTTATAAATGAGAGTGCTACCTCTGGCCTTTGGAGCACCACTCATATGTACTAGTTTGTACCCTGGAATGACAGCCAACAGGCTGCCCAGATTGGGGGCCCAGTGACTATTAACTCAGGAATTTAGATCCAGATGGGGTCAAACAAGTTTTGGTAGACTAGCTTGGAAACCCAATGCCCAGACAGAATTTCAATTTCAGAAACTTAAATTTTTGTTTGACTCCAGATGGAAGATGCCTGCGGCAAGTCACTAGCTCAGTAAAACAAATGTCATTTCTAAGGTAAGCCATATCTAGAATATTCAGTTTGGTTTAAGGCAGTATTTCCTAACACTCACTTCACATTAGAGATAGTTGAAGATTCTTAAAAAAAAACAACAACAAAAAAAAAAACACCATTACTTATCCACCAGAAATCTGGATTTGGTTAGTCTTAATGGACCTGGGACATAATTAAGGTGATTCTAATGTGTAATCAGGGCTCAGTCACTGATTTTGAAGATAATTGAAAACCTGTCTTTGCCCGGAATGGGATAGTGCATTATATATATAATTTGCAGCACAAATATATATATATATATATAAAATTTGCAGCACACCTGGAAGAGAATAATACTGCCAAAATAAAATTATGAAAAAACTCAGCTAAGTATAGGAGCCTATTTTTATATGGTTGAGGTGAAGGTTAAATTGTTTGTTTTTTTACTCTTTTGAAGAAGGCAAAAGTATAGGGCTGAACTGGAATTGTATTGAACTCTATCCCTGATGAAAGCAGGAAAGTATCTATTGTATAAGGGTCAATAAACTTTTCCTATTGGGGCCAGGTAGTAAATATTTTAGACTTTGTGAGCCACATCCAGTCTCTAGCTTTATTCTTCCTCATTTTGTGTTTTCAACTCCTTAAAAAATGTAGAAGTCATTTCTTAGCATGCGGGCTTCCAAAAAAGGGCGGGATCTGGCCTGTGGGCCATGTGTTGCCAACCCCTAATCAAAGTATTGTTGTGTATTTTTTCCATGAAGCAGTTTTGTTGGGGATGAAATTACCTAACTGTTTTTTATATTTTTGTTTTGTCTTAGTTAATTCATCTGCTTACACTATTTACATGGGAAAGGATAAATATGAAAGTAAGTTTTCAAAAGCATTTGATTTTGAAATTTCCAGCAGGTAAGTGTTAATTGCCTCCTCCCCTACCCCTGCCTTGGTTGGTCAGATATGAGTTTTCAGCTAATTTCTACTAATTAAACCCATTATAAGACACTCCAGTGGGTTAACTTTCCTACGATTTAATTATATCAAATAGTATTGGGGTTTTTTGGACCACTTGTTGCTGATTAGAAACTTAACTTTTACTAAGAGTTTTGTGGTATCGTCTGATGTAAGGTGATATGAATCAGAGGTTAACCTGCGCTAATTTATATCAAGTAAAAATCATGTGTAACTTAGTTGTAAAGATCATTTTCTGTATGTTTTTACCACATTTAAGAATAGAGGAAACATACTTTTAGGATTTTTGAGGCCGAAGATGGCTCTTTTTGAGTTACAGAATGTTAACATTATTTTTTTCAAACTATGTTGATCACTCTGCTCAGAATGAAATACATTATTCCACACTGTACACATCGATGTAACTAAAATAAAAATTTACAAAAAATGCCCATACTTTTTGCTGTGCCCTGTTTTTTGTTTTGTTTGATTTTTACAAAGCTAGACTCAACCAGCTATATTAATTTTTTTGATCCACTAATCAATGTAAACTAAAGTTTAAAAGGGAAAACCGCTTTAGGGATGTGGCCTTCTGATTGCCTGAGTGAGGAGGGAGATGAAAGCGGAGGTGAGCTTTCTTGCTATGGAGCAGGGAGTTGACAGCCCTGAGCTGAGGGAGAAAAGATAGGCAGCAGGGGAGCTTGGAGACCCAACAGAACCCCTCTTCTTCAAGCTTGGAGAATACGCAGTGGCTCTTCTCACAGGGGTTGTGTCATGTTTTGGAAAAAAGCACTCTGAATTCAGGCCCATGTGGGTTAAAATGCAAGCTCTTAGCAGACTGGCTGTAGTCACTTCACCTCTCTGAACCTCACATTGCTGAGGTGTACAAAGAGGATCATGGGCCATTGTCTGTCTTGCAAGGGTGTGAGGGTTAAATAAAGAGCCTGAGTAAAGCACCTGGCCTGGGGTGGGTGCTCAGCAATGGTAGGAGTCACCAATGGAGCTTTTTTAGCTCCCCAGAACCAGCTCCTCTTGCTCCTGGGACCGCTCCATAGCTGGGTGACCACCTTAGGACTCTGAGAGCTGGCCAGTTCCCTCCAGTTACTTTTCTTTAACCTCCAGGTATTGCTTTATTCCCCCCGCCACCGCCACCCCTAAAACCATCAGTCTGTTCCAGGTGCAGTTTGAAACTGATAACAGTTTAAACTTGATTCTTTAAAAGAGGCAAGTGTAACATTCTTCAGTATGAGACATTTGACATGAATGAAATTAATAAAGTCAAAAATGAAAAAAATGTCAGAGAACAGTAATGTTATATATTACTATAGTATATGTAGATGTAGAACTATAGTTAACATATACACATATTTAATATAACATACAATGTAATATATATAAAATGTATAATGTGATACATGACATGTAATAGCTGTGTAAATATATATAGTTTTAATCAGATCTGTATAAATGGTTTAGAACTTTGCAATAATACTGGTTGCATAAAGCAGAATGAGAATAAGCAAGACAATTACATCCCATCCAAGACCAAAAAAAAAAACCTAAAAACGATAGAATAAAGTAATTTTTAAACAGTTTTTCCTTATAATGAATTTATGACATTGTCTCTGGTGGAGTTATAGAGAAGCAATCTGCGCTATATTAATACTTGAGTTTTCTATTTCTCTTAGTAACTCATACATCATCATAGGTAATTTGTATTTTTTTCATAGCATCCTCCTGATGAATGTGGCTGAGAAGAGGATGCTGAGCAAGGAGGAACAGTTAGAACCAGTCCTGGTTACCTACACTAGATATAGATCCATACCTGATCAAATCTACTTTGCTTTCTACTACATTGAGGATGCAAGCCCAAGACTTAGGTTACTGAGAAGCACCTAAAGGAGAGCTGCTCCCTACGGTTGTGTGGGTTTTGCACTATATGACTCTGGGCAGGAAACTTTATTTATTACAATGAAGGACTGCATTGATACTGCTTCCCATTGACGAGCTCCCAAGGCAGCTATGCCAGGGACAGTCCCATCATGTCTCTCTTTTCCTTCCATTTTAGTTTACTATTTGCTGAGGCTGATCTGTGTGGGTCCACATGCCATCCTCTCTGAGTAGCCAAAGGGGAAGATGTAATCTGTGCTTTTGCAGCATTAAATGTGGAGAGGTACATGCAAAAACAAATAATGATCATTTTGCTGTGAATCTAAAAACTGCTCTTAAAAATGAAGCCTATTTTTAAAAGTGTGGGTTAGGGGCTCCTGGGTGGCTCAGTGCATTAAAGCCTCTGCCTTCAGCTCAGGTCATGATCCCAGGGTTCTGGGATCAAGCCCCTCCTTGGGCTCTCTGCTCAGTGGGTAGCCTGCTTCCCCCTCTCTCTCTCTGCTTCCCTCTGCCTGCTTGTGATCTCTGTCTGTCAAATAAATAAATAAAATCTTAAAAAAAAAAATAAAGTATGGGTTCACTGAAGCAGTATGAGTAAGTGCTGTAGCAGTAGAGAGGCAGAGAGTAAGAGTGATTGGGAGAGAACCAGGAAGGCTTCGTGGAGAAAGAAGGATTAGGATGGGCTTGATTGTAGCCCATTTAAAGGAATGTCCATTGTAGAAACTTTTATGTACAGATTTATATTTAAAGACATAAATTTAGATTCTATAGATGTAAATTTAGATTCTTTCCAGAACCCACTGGAGTGGTGTTTTGCTGTCCTTAAAATGTATGTAGAAAGAAATCTATGATAGAACATTTTTTCCCCACGACCATTTGGAGTTATTTGGAGATGTCCGTTTTCCTAGTCAACTTTGTATGAAAATATTAAATTTTTAAAACACCCCATTCTCTAGTGCTCCTAGCACTTCATACTTATTTCTAACAGCCTTGATGACTTCAGACAAGTGACTACGTGGAACATAAGTGAATTTTTAATTGAATAATTTTCTTTTACTGAAAAGCTTTCAGATGTTTTCTTTTTATTAGCCAGCAGGTGTCACCAGGGAGCCAAACATGGCCTGACTGAGGGAAAGAGGTTTTTGTATTTCCCTTTACTTTTTTTGGTTCCTTGTTGGCTATTGGCTCAGCTTCCCATTTCAGCTAGTAGGAAGCCCTTCAGAAAATTTATGGTGTCTGCACCTTCATCCAAGATTTATCATCCCTTTGTTTTTCTGGAAAATGAATACCCCTTTCAAGTAAGATAGATTATACTTTCTTGGGTACATTTTAAATCATCATATTAATCATTTTGTTTACCTTACAGTTTCTAACCTTGTATCTAACACTTTAAATAATGCTTTTGTATTAAACACAATTAGTTTTTAATTATTAATGTGGCTATTGGAAGTGTATATTGATATTAGTTTTCTGTACTGATAATATATTATTAGCCTTAAGAATGTAAAAGTATACATTTTGAAGGAATAATTCACCTTTTATAAATATGCTTGAAGGAAATAATCAGGAATATGGACATATTTATTTTAAAAATATTTACTAAAGTATTTATAATTAAAAACAGTACAAATATGAACAGTAGAAAAGTTTATTCACATGATAGAATTAAGTAGTCATTGTTTCCAAAGAACTTTTTCATTTTTTATTTTACTTTGATCTAACAAATACATAGCTCAGAACTTCAAATAGTAACAATGCGTATCATAAAAACATTTGTTTTTCCCCTATCCTTTCCAACACCCATGTTCCATCCCAGAGAGACAGTTTTAATTTCTAGCTATTTCTTCTATTTTATTTTTGTTTTATATGTGACAGAATTTTAGGTGATTTTTATTTCCTTTTTTATACTTCTGATGGTTGTTGCATCCTACAATTTTATAATTGAGAGGTCTTTTTTAAAAAAGTAAAATGCGGTTCTCTGATTAGCAAAACCATTTTAACAAATAAATTTCTTACAGTGCATCAATTTTGTAAGACCTCATCTAATTTCTTAGCTGCTCTGATTTGAAGTTTTATTACTTTTTAATAGAAATATTTTTGAAGTTTCTTAGAAGTGTTATTATAAAAATAATGACAATTATCATGGCCCAAATGTAAAAACCATTTTTACAAATTTTTCTTTTTCCTGTGTTTTCGAGCATCATAGCCTCTCTGAATTCCTCTTTC
This sequence comes from Mustela lutreola, assembly GCF_030435805.1. Lineage (NCBI taxonomy): Eukaryota > Metazoa > Chordata > Mammalia > Carnivora > Mustelidae > Mustela > Mustela lutreola. The sequence goes on along the minus strand of NC_081290.1, from coordinate 150,937,843 downwards.
CTCCATTAAGTGAGAGAAACAGTTGTGGAAAGGCTTGGTATTTTTCCACTCCCCAGCTTACTGTAAACTCTGGCATATTTTCATTTGAAGTTTTTTTTTTAACCTTTTCTTTGTTTTCTTGTTTCTCTCTATAGATGAAGATCTAATAAAGCATGGCTGGCCTGAAGATATTTGGTAAGAAATAATTTTGCTTCTGCTTTCTATGCCTTGTTTACTTTTTTAGATTTGGCCAGCCTACCTGATCTTTATGTTGAAACCTAGAACTTACTGCTTTGCATTTTGTTTACGAATGGTCAGTGGTAAGTAGCTGCCTGCCAGCTCCCCTCATTTACAATTGCCTTGTAAACTAGGGATGACCACAGAGGCCTCTAGAACCTAGGCTTTCCTTTCTTTAACCTCATGTGTGTCTTCTCATAGTAGGCTAATGAGACCATCTCACTCACACACTCAGACAGTTCTTCCTGAAAGGACAAAGGATGAGTGAGGGCCTTACAAGTTACAATGAGGAAAATAGAAGCTTTCCTGTAGATGGAATATATAGAGCATCTGACCAGGTCCAGCTTTAAAGAAAACAGAGTCTGGCTTCCCTTTGTCTTTCCAGCTCCCTCATGAAGTTAGCACCATCTTGATCCAGCCTCTACTCCCTCTTTAAAATATTTTCTGGAAATTTAAAACATAATAATTACTTTATTTGCCTCCTTCGAGGATTATTTTTGCTGCTCACAAAACCCAGCCCAAAGGATGATGACCAATGATCAAAAAACTCCTTCATTTTAGTTGAGTTCTTTTTCTGACTGCCTTAGAATGCCATATGGGCATTTCTACTTCTCAGACCTTGAACCTTTTAGGAGGACATGGACTCCCATGACTTTCACATAACACTTTTGGGCTCAGTTTGTGTTCTTTTTCTGTCTTCAACTTCTACTCTTGTGATGTGTCTCCTGGAGCCTAATTCTTTTTTTTATTAATTAATTTATTTTTTATACACATATAATGTATTTTTATCCCCAGGGGTACAGGTCTGTCTATCGCCAGGTTTACACACTTCACAGCACTCACCATAGCACATACCCTCCCCAATGTCCATAACCTCACCCTCCTCTCCCGACTGACAACTCCCCTCCGTCCCGGGTTGTTCAGTGAGATTAAGAGTCACTTATGGTTTGTCTCTCTCCCAGTCCCATCTTGTTTCATTTTTTCTTCCTGAAGCCTAATTCTATATAGAGAGCAGGAAATGGTCTCCACGACATCCCAAACACCGCCCCTCCCCTCAATGCTGTCCCTAAAGATAAGCACACAGATCCTATTTGCTTTAATGATAGTAATAACAAACACGTATTGAATACCTAACTGCATGCCAAGTGCTGGTAGATGTTTACTTTATTAATACCTTTAATTTCACAGTAACCCTGTAAAAGAGTTACTGGTATTATACCCATTTTCAGATGAAGAAACTAAGTCTCTGGGAGACTGAACAGATGTGCTCTGGTTGTTGCTGTTTCCCCAGCTGGCTCGAGTTCTGAAGTACCAACTTTTTTCTTCCCTTCAGCTGCTGCGCTCTGGCTAAGGGTGACTTCCTCCGTCCGGCCATTGCTGCAGCTCTCTCTGGACCTCCTTTCTCCCAAGTGTGGGCCTGGATCTTTCACTCAATTCCCTAGAGAGACAGAAGTTAGACACTTTTTAGAAGGGCTGCTTTACTTTCAATAAAGTGGACAGCGTTGGACATTTAATAGGAAAACTATTGCACAGAAGTTAACCTAAGCTCCCCGCCAGAGGTGGCCATCCTCAGAACCCCCAAGCCCAGCTGCAGGTACCCACCAAAGGGCGCCTCCTCTCTTGTTTCAGTCTGCCCTATGATGGAGGGGATAATTCATGACTAAGAGGAAATGCTTTCCTGTCTGTCTTCTCTGAAGTCCACACTCCAGGAGCCAGGAGGCACTATAAACCTGAAGAATTTTAAAGCCTTTTTTTTTTCAATCTGCCCCCTCTTCCAGCACAGTGGCCTGTCTTCTGAACTCAAAAATTAGGGGTCCTCAAGGTAGACACTGCTTGGTTCCCTCTTACCTGAGGTGGGCAGTGTACACTGCCAAGGGGCTTTTGGATTGAGTACTGCTTACCTTCTTGGAACTCTAGATTATACGCCTCATGAGGACAATGATCACTTTACTTACTATCCCATCCCATTACCTACCATGGCACCTGGCCTATGGCACATGTCCTATAAATATTTGTTAACTTCCTGATTAACTCTCTTTTTCTCTAGCAGTCATCTCTACTGGACATTTCTCCACAATAACTACATTCTGGTATCTCTATTTTGAGGACGTATCACTGAGCTGGCTTATTTCAGTTGTCCTTGAAACCCACAGAGTTCCAGATCTTGTCAAAGGAGATGAGAATGGCTGCCTCTGTTATGTAGTTATCTGCTGTGAATTTCTAACATGTCAGGTTTGAGGTGTAAATACTCGCCTAGTAAAGGTGCCATATTCAGAGTATTCAGATGTACCACGGAAGTCAATTTACCACAGCCTTTTACCTTAATTTTTTAAAAAATTAAATACATGGAAGAGAAATTTCTATGCCTTATGTGTTCTGAGTTGAGTTTTTTATTTCACTATGGTTTACTCTCTCCTGGAATGCTATTTAACCAAATTAATGTCTATAGATATCTTGATACGCATCTTGACCAACTCTTGAGACTAATGACTTGTTGGAAGTGATGGACTTTTACGTTCTGAAGCTATTTGGGGCCTAATGTAAGGTGGAATAGCCAGCCCTCGGTTTCAGGACTTTCTTGGCAATCCTGGGAACAGTCCTCGGCATGCTAGGAATGATTCAGTTGATCAGCATTCCAAGGTGATTTTTCCAACCTGTGTCTCTCCAAGGTACACTTTGGAACTTTACCTGAGTTTGTACCAGAAAACCTTCTGAGGCACCTTTAAGCAAAGGATTTTCCCGGGACTAAATGAGAATGAAACTGGGTTTATCTTTAAACAAAAGAACATAGAAAAATAGAAATAGTTTGCCTCCAGACACCCTAGTGAACACTATTTCCAGGGACCCCACTTTGAGGAGTTAAATGACTCAGTTTTGAGGGTCTGCATCTCCCAGTCATTGACACTCATTTGTTGATCTTTCTAGTCTTTGCATTCAGTAAAGAAAACAGGGATGAAGTAAGAGAAAGGAAGATAACAAGGACAAGAAGGAACTAGGAAACTACGGGGAATAATTGAAACTTTTTGGAGTAAACATTTTAGAAGGTTTGGAAAGGTTTTTTAAGGAAACTTGTAGAGCTGGGTTTTTGGGGGGTTTTTTGTTTGTTTTTACAGTTTAACCAAGCCCTGTATTTCCCTGCATTCCCTGTGCCCTCATAGAGGTTAACCTACCAGTGTGGAATTGGTCTGTGTATCAGCAGTGATATATTCCCGTGTGGGTTTTGGGATTAGATATACGTTGAATTATTTGTGTACTTCTTTTGATAAAATTCCATATCAGAGACCTTTTCTTAAGGGAAATCAGAATACAATTAAACTACTGTGTGTATGTGGGAAAAAGTTGCTGTAAGTGGAGAAGTGGTTTAAAACAAGTTGGAATGGGAGGAGTTAGTTCTCGGCCGAACTTGCTTCCTAATGGAGTCTTTCCTAAGATTCTGAAAGAGAGTAATGAGATAGATAATTTCTAAATTTGTAAAAACACATTTTTTTCCCAATGGAAAAGGCCAAGCTGAAGACGATAATCAGTAGCAATCTTTTATATGGAATGCAAATGAGTAAATGAACCAGTTGGGGAAAAATCAGTATCCACTTCTGGCTAGCAGTGATGGTTAAAAATAAAACCTAGAGGGCACCTGGGTGGCTCAGTGGGTTAAGCCTCTGCCTTTGGCTGAGGTCATGATCTCAGAGTCCTGTGATCTAGCCTGGCATAGGCATCCATAGACATCAGGGCTCTCTGCTCAGCAGGGAGCCTGCTTTCCCCTCCCCCTCTGCCTGCCTCTCTGCCTGCTTTGTGAGCTCTCGCTCTCTCTGTGTCAAATAAATAAATAAAAATCTTTTAAAAAATAAAAAGTTAAAAAAAAAACCTAGAGTCATCATTGACTGCCAAAAATGTGTACTGTTTTTCTATATCCACAGTGACTAACAAGATGCTTAATTTGTTGAAAAGAATATTAGGAACACCATAATCTTAACATTTATGTAGAATCATACTGTCTGCATCTTGTACTAGGTGTGAGTGACTATTTTCACTTCTGAAAGATACATTAATGCTAAGAAAATGTCTGAAGAAATACATAATGGGATGCAATGGAACCTCCTTAGGTTTTTACTGAAAACTCTACAGCCCGGGACATTATGGACTAAGGAAGAGACAAGTCAAGTTAACGGAATCCCAAAGTGACCATCATGTGTTACTGTTGTTTGGTGCTAGAATCCTGGGGGCATCTCTGGATGTTGAAAAGAGAGAAAGTCAACTTTATTTGGTAAATTATAAGTATGAAAATCTTAACCACTAGACTAGGTGAGAAAGGGATTAAGTTTAGAAAGATTTCATTACATTGGCGGGTGATAGAGCCTTAATAAAAGGTAAGGTTTTATTTGGGACATTGAGATGGGAGGACATTCCAGATGTTTTTAGGACAGTATCCTAAAGGGTTTATCCCATGCTTTCCAAGAAGGCCTGTATTAGGGCCACTGCCAGATGTGAGGGAGGATGAGTTGTTGGTCTGACCCATTTTATGACTTTTCCAACTCTGTGCTTCTCTTTGGATTGTTTTGCCATGCCTTGAAACTTAGGATGTCTCAAACCAAACCTCTCATCTTTTTTCCCAAGCTGGTGTCTTCTCCAGCTGTAAAATATTTCCCCCTGTGGTCCTACCAGTCTCCCAGGCTTGCAACACTGAAGTCTTGATGACGTCTTTCATTCCCCTTCTCTCCTCACCTGAAATTCCTTTCCCTGTGTTTCTCTAAGTCCTCTGGTTCCTTCAGGGACTCTCTAAACCTCAGTCCTTCAGAGAAGCCTTTGGTCATGGGTAGCTCTTTCTCACTGGAAAAATCACCCTTTCCAGGGTATTTCCATTTCTCTGGTATTCATCTTGGCACTTTGTCTCACACAGCTGCAGAACTTTTTGTGTTTATCTTACCTCTTAAAGGTTGATAGTGCCTTTAGAGGCGGTGGTTGTGTTTTATACTCCCTGTGGTGCTTGGCATGTGGTAAGCACTGAGTTAATACTTTCTGAATTGGAATGCTTTGAATGCAAGGGGCCTGAGGAGATGGTTGTCTTATACCTCTTGCTAAAAGTGGTTTTCATTCTTTGTAGGTTTCATGTGGACAAACTTTCTTCGGCTCATGTATACCTTCGATTACATAAGGTAACTGGATTTAAACGTGGACTCATGACTTTTTCTCTGGGGATGAACATCCTATCTCGTCCTCTGTCCTTTTTTTTTTTTTTTTTTTTTTTTTTGCAGTTTAAATTGCTTAAAGTAATAAATATGTACAACAGTTGAAAAATGAGCAAATGAAGAGATGTCTTACCCCTGACCTGGAACATCACTTAAGGGAAAGTCTGGTGATTTTTGGATACTTGGAAGGGGCCATTGTCCATATACCCCAGCTAGAACCACTGCCCTGACTGGCGTAATTATCCTGCCAGTTCAGCTGTGTGGTTTGTCACCTCTGCTTCCTCTCCCTTTCATTTCATTTGACAATTCTGGACCTCTATCTTTTCCTGTGGAGATCATGTGTGGTTCCTTTTTCTCACACTCATGGGATTGTCCTGCCTCACTGAGGACTGATGTTCCCAGTTATCAGGGGCTTCTCTGAGACATTTAAAACAGCATTAAATTAGTAAAGGGAAAAAAAATGCAGTGTCTCCTAGTAACATAAAAGTGCTATTTTTCTAATATCTTTACATTCACATATTACATTTTATACAGTTGAATCATAGGGTGTATATACTTGCTATGTGTATTACTTTTTTTTTTTTAATGTCTTAGTTTGGAATGATTTTAGATTTAGAGAGAAGTTGCAGAGATAGCACAGAGTTCCCCTAGATCCCATGCCTATTTTACCCCCATTGTGAACATCTTACATGACTATGGCAGATTGGTTAGAACCAAGAAACCAACATTGGTACATTACCGTTAACTAAACTCTGGACTCTATTTTGATTTCACCAGTTTTTCCATTAATGTCCTCCTTCTGTCCCAGGAACCAGCCCAGTGTCCCACACTGTGTTTAATGGTCACATCTGCCTAGGCTCTGATATGTGGCAGTTTCACACTGAAAATGTGAGACTCTCCGTATTTCTCAGGACCATGACAATATAAGAAGCACTGGCCAGGTTCTTCACAGAATGTCACTCAATTTGAGTTTATCTGATGTTTTCCTCATGACTGGAGTTCTGGGTTTTGGAGGAAGAAATAGCACAAAGGTGGAGCACCCTCCTCATCCCATCATGTCAAGGGTACATGCATTGATAGAACTTAGCACTGACATAGCTAACCTTCATCTCCTGGCCAGGCCAGTGTTTGCGAGGTTTGCCCACTGGAGTGTTATTTTTCTCCCCCCTTCCACACTCTGTTATTTGGAAACAAGTCATCAAGTCCAGCCCATACCCAAGGGGGTAGGGATGGAATTAAGCTCTACTTCTTGCAGTGGGTGGAGTATTTACATATATAAGGAAAATTTACCTCTTCTGCCCTGTATATTTAATACAGTAATTTATTTGTATCACTGTGGACTCATATGTTTATTTTATACTCTGGGTTATAAACCAATTCTGTGTTATTTGGTTGCTGAAATTGTCCCAGCTTTGGTCGGAGCTCTTTCAGCTTGACTTCTATGTTCCTTTGATATGCTCCCATTCTTTTGTTTTTGAGCACTTCCTTACTTTCTGGCTTACTAAGAAGCTGTGGACTTGTCTTGTATTTTCCCTGCACAGTCCTAGAACCAGCCCTTTCTTCAAGGGATGCTGATTCCTTTTATTGGGGAATGGTACTTAGAAGCCAAGTCTGGATGTGGTGTGCTCACCGCTCCAGGAGTGTCATTGCTTCTAGGCCCTCTCCAAGGTCTAGGAACTACATGTATGTATATGCCAGCTACAGAGCTAGGAACTACATATGTGTATACTAACACGTTAGTAATTCCTACGAACCTTTGTTTCTGTGTCTCCATTTTTATCTATTTTAAGCTAAACATGAGCTCATACTGATGTCTCTGACTAACCTGTTATTACAGAGGCCACTCTAGCCTTTTCTCCTTGCTTCTCTGTTACTTCCCAGAGCAAGAAGCCTGGTTCCCACAATCTACCATCTATTTGCTTATTCAGCTCCACTATTTGTATAAGTGGTTTCAGATCTGTTCAGGTATCTCCCCATGCAAAACAACTTTATCAACTAAAGTACAGTGTTTATATGCAATTATTTTTTATCTTTTTGCCTTATAGTTTCCAGTCAAAATACTGTTTCCCAAAATTATTTTTAAGCTGCTCCGTTTTTTACCCGATGCCTTTCAGTGATGTCATGCCACGCACTTAGATTTTTTTTGTCTCAGTTTACATTCCATCCTGTTGTATTATGCAACAATTGTTAGTTCCCCTAGTTAATTATATTACTCTTTAAAATGACAGTTTGATACGCTTTTTCATCTTACTGTATTTCATATTTATTGTTTTGACTAGATGCTTTGAGTTGATAGATATTGTGCCGCAATTAATACGGAACCTCTCATGTCAGAACATGAGTTCTTTATGGTTTTCGGCATTATGAATTGCCAACAAGAAATTTCTTTTTTAATGAACCATTTTCTGTTCTTCTTTTGAATTAAGTTTTTTACAGTGATTTTCAGAAATGGAATCACCGAGTCAAAAGATAATTGCCCTCTAAAAATAATTGCACTAGTTTAAAATGCTGCCTGATATATACAGGTTTTCCAAATCCTTCCTGGGATTTTATAACTTCAAAACAATAGCAATCTTTTGACAATTTTTTAATAAGTATAAGATGCTATTTCATTATGATTATAATAATATTCACTTCTTAATTTTTTAGCAAGGTTAAAAAGTGTGCCCCATCTTTATTTATACTGTTTGTTTTTGAGAACTGTGTTGTAAAGGAAAAAGGAAGATTGAACTCTGTGCTGGAACAAAAGTCTGGATTCTCCTTGGCAACTTCTTGCCATTTTAGAACTATTTTAATTTTAGAGTAAATAGAGTATGGTGTTACCAAGTTTCCCTTTGGTTCAAATTAAATTTTTTTTCCTTTAGACTCTGTTTTGTCAGGAAATGGAAATAATAGTGGTAGCCCCAAGTTCATTTACCACCAGTTACTCCTTGTTTGAGAAGAAGTTTAATTTCATTTTCTTTTGGAAGCACGTCATGTATTCTATAAAAATACGCACTCTTTAGGGAAGTTTACCTGTTCGATCTGCAGTAAATGGCATAGCCTTTTGTACTTAGTAGGTCCTAAATGAGTGTTGGAGCTGGAGTCAGACCAAGTGGTTGAGGACCCAGACTGCTGGAGGTGAGCCATGGCTCTCTAGCTGTGACTTTGAGGAGATCACCTTGTGCCCGTTTCCTCATCCGTAAAAGGAGCTAATAGTGCCTGTCCTCTTGGGCCATTGTGAGAATTAACTGAGCAGTTAGAATAATGACTGAATAATGACTGAAGCAGTTAAAGTAATGCCTAGCACATGCTAAGCTTCGTATGTGTTAACTTTTTGGTTGTTGAATTCAGTTCAGTTCAACCCAGAACTTGAAGATCATGGATTTTCAGCAGTGTTTTTTCCTCGGCTTCTTTGACTTTCAGAAACCTGTAGAAAACCCTCACCTATCTAGAGGTCTCTTATCTCGTTGACAGAGATGGCACAAAGCCCACAGTCACAATTCTGACATTTACATTGAGAGCACCTCAGACTTCTCCAGTCAGTTCACTCTGACTTTATGCATGATGCTAAGCTGAAAGATTGCTTTAAGTCCTCCCATATTATATTAGAAGTAGCCAACAGAAAGATGAGATCGCTTCAGCCATAGTGACAGACACAGGTAGTAAGAAGGGGTATCAGGATGTAGCCTAACATCAGGAACCAAGAACCTATGTTTCCGTAAGAATTCTGAAAGCACCGTACCCTGGGGTCAGTTGCTACAACCCTTAGGCCTGTCTCAGCTGAGAGAGCCTGTCTCTCAGCTCTGTCACTTACTAGATTTGGGGGACCCTGGCCCAGTTACTTAACCTTGTTAAAGTTCATTTTCATCATTGCTAAAGTGAAGATAATGCTGTCTATTTCATATGACTGTTTACTTAGTGCCTGGCACATGGTGGCTACTTAAAAAGTGGTAGCTCTTTTGTTTTTTACTTATTCATTTGAATTTATTTAGAACAGAATGTCCTGTGCATTTTAGAAGCTTCTGAAGGCATCACTATCACCATTTAATGGCCTAGTGTAATGGTTGGTAGTCTTAGTAATGACATTGTATTATCAAGATGTTAAATTCAGAATCCTTTCTTTAAGTGGTCAGGGAATTGCTTAGCATGAGGTATGTCATTGAAGTAGTGGCAAACTTAAATCGTGTATTTTTTTTTGGTCAAAATTCATGTATTTGAGTGATCCCCACTTTAGAACAAAACAAAACAAAATTCAAAAACATCATAAACTTAATTTATCTCAAGTTATTTGGGTAGGTAGGACATTTCATTCCCATACAGAAGTGCTGCTTTAGTCCCATGCCTAGTTGGAGCCAGCACTGAGGTGATTCCAGCTTGCTCTGCCTTTGAAATATTTTTGTTCTTTTGGAATGGCTTTGCTTATTCAGCTTGAACTTTGTTACAGTATCTGTACAGAAAAATGAGTCAATATTATTTTTCCGTTAGGGTGGGTGGCTACATCGAACACACCAAGAGCTGGGTTCCTAATTAAGGCTGGTGGATGACCTGCCTCAAATGACATTTGAGACCCAAGACCATAAGATATCTCTGTGAGAGGAAGGTCGTAGGGACCTCAGCAAAGAAGACTTCCAATTATCAAAAATAGGTACCATTTCCCTACAATGTTTCCAGAAGTAAGAATGAAGAGAAGAAAGTAACAAGAGAGAGGAGAAAGTTCCTGAGACATAATTCCAATTAGTATTTTGGTGGTTTTCTTTTATACCCTTTTCCCCCACTTATTAAGTATTATTATTTTCCATATTACTTGTACTGCCTTCTCTCAAACATTCCCATAATATAGACTTCATTTTCAGTGTTCAGAGATATGATGAAGAGCTTCTGCTTTTAATTGTGCCTTGTAAGGCACCAAAGCCTGGTATTGATCAGTCACAAGGTAGTGAACCATCTGGTTTATTTTTATGTTCCAGGGGGAGAAGATAGAAGACATTCCAAAGGAAGTCCTGATGGACTGTGCCCATCTTGTGAAGGCCAATAGCATTCAAGGTCAGTTTTCCTAGAGGTGTTTTCAGAATTAATGCCAATGTCTGTGTCTGAAATTGAATATATTTTAGAAAACATGTCAGTGACTTCGGCTTGAGTCAAACGAATAATCTCTAATACACCTTTCCCCTGTTTTGTTCTTTAAGGTGGCAGTTCTGCTACCTGTCCAAGAATTGAAAACTAATCTCTCCACCCCTCTCACGTTCCCGGTCCTTTCTCAAAAAGTTCTTTCTACCGTGTTCTCATTACCTTGACTGGAAGCTTGTCTAGACCTGCCTATCCTTGATGTTGTTCGTAGAAAGACTTTTGGGGATGCCTGGGTGGCTTAATCAGTTAAGCATCTGATTCTTGGTTTTGGCCCAGGTCCTGATCTCATGGCTCGTGAAATCAAATCCCCTTGTGGGACTTCATATTCAGTGGGAGTCTGCTTGGATAGTCTCTCCATCTGCCCTTGCCCTAACACTAGCGACTCTCTCTCTCTCTTTCTCTCTCTCACACACAAATAAATAAATCTTAAAAAAAAAAAAGAAAGAAAGAAAGAAAGCTTTTGGAAATGAGGTTAGGTTAATAGCTAAGCAAGAGATTATCTTAAGGCTTTATTTTTTTAATGCTATGTGATGTCTTTCTTTTCATCATTTTTTCTTAAATTCTAGAACTCAAAGCTCTGTATCCCTGTTTCTTACTCTTTCCTTCTCTTTTTTTCATTCTTTCTTCTCCCTGTATATTATAAAGGAATCGAGTCTGTTGATCTTTTTATCTCCTAGAGAATCTCACTTAGTTGGTCTGGGGTGATCCATAAGTATCCATATTTTTCCATTGTTTTCCAGGAGATTGTAATGTGCACAGAGGGTTGAGAACAATTGGCTTGTTTTAGGGGAGGCCTGCAATTCTGGGCTTGGTGCTTGTTTAGTTCTGTCAGTAGTAGATTTAATCAGTCAGTAGTCGGTACAGGTCAAGAAGGATAATTTTGGGGGTGGAAGTGTGACTTAAAAAGGAAGCCAGGAGGGCGCCTGGGTGGCTCAGTGGGTTAAGCCGCTGCCTTCGGCTCAGGTCATGATCTCAGGGTCCTGGGATCGAGTCCCGCATCGGGCTCTCTGCTCAGCGGGGAGCCTGCTTCCTCCTCTCTCTCTGCCTGCCTCTCTGCCTACTTGTGATCTCTCTCTGTCAAATAAATAAATTAAAAAATCTTTAAAAAAAAAAAAAAAAAAAAAAAAAAAAAAAAAAAAAAAAAGGAAGCCAGGAGATGATAGTCTGCTAAGAATGGTTGAGCTAGTAGGTTGGATTTTTGGGTGTAGGACGTAGAGTTAGAGTGGAAGTAAGTTTGGTGAGATGTGATCTAGAGGGTTGGAAAGTAATATGGTTTGATAGAGGGCGGACACAAAGCTGATAGCAGGTACCAGGGTTGGAGAATATAGGATAAGAGCTGGCCAGTGTACCCTTTCCTCATCACTTAGACAGGGTTTCCTAAATCTGAGTTGGGCAGCTTTACTGAGTCAGATACTGAGCCAAAGAAAGTAGAAGTCTGGTCTTGTAGAGCCAGTGATTTTCAACTCCATAAATCATTAAATTGCAGTTAATCTTAGGACATTCCATTTTTATGAGCAGAACAGAGTTCTTAAGATTTCCAGTCATGAGCTTCAGTTATTAAAGTAAAAATAATAAAATTAAAACAATCATTATCCTCCTGTGTGTTGCAACCTTTCACGTGATCTTGTCCCCTTTCCATGCCCCTGGCGAGGAGATGTTACTTTATTAAGGGATCTTTGGACTGTTTATTCTGGGCCTGGCCTCTTTCTTTTTAATCTCTTTGTAGTTTACTAGTTTTAGAGAAGACAGAAAAGACAGAAGAGTTCTGACACTGCCTTCCGCTGCTTTCCACTTCAGCTTTCCCCTGTGAAAGCTCTCTTAGCAGAACAAGTAGCTGAGCCCAGGAACCTCACCTAGGAGTTGACAGCAGAGGATGCTGAGCTGCTCCATTTTCCTTGCTACCCCCGAACCCCCTGCTTGACCACCTCTGGCTCCAAGAAATTGAGTTAAACTTGTTTGTCATCATGGAATCTGGTCAGTTTATTCGTAGACTCCTTTGCCAGATTAAACTTTCTAAAAGCTTAGATACTATCTATGACATGCTTCCCCTTAATTACACAGTTAAGTCCAGACTTCTTAAGCTGGAAGGTAAGCATCTCTGCTCTGACTACAGGCTTCTTTTCCCTTCACATATTTCACCCTCCAGCCAAAGCATGTCTTGGCTGTTTTCTTCCCATACACCTCTGCTTATGTTGTCTTCTCTTTCCTCAGTTTTATCTGCCTTGTCAGTCATCTCACGTCTAGATGCAAGCTAAGGTTCAAGGTCCACCCAGTGGTTGTAGTAATGGTACTAATAGCTAACCTTGAGCGCTAATTACATGCCTGGCACTGTGCTAAAAACTTCACGGATTATTTCATTTATCAACGCTATGGAGATATGCATTATTATTTTCATTCTAGAGATGAGGGAGCTGAGTTTAAGGGAGTAAGGAACCTTCCCAAGTCCTCAGAGCTCTGAAGTGTGGCAGCAGGTGCATTTGAAGTCAGTCTGACCTAAAAGTCTTCTGTCTAAACCACTAAACTTTATTAACCGATCCAGTGGAGCCTTTGCCTTCTTCCAGCGTGGGTGATCACTGCCCTCTTGGAGCACTTTACCTCTACCTTTCAAGTAGCATTTAATGAGTTCTGCTTTTCTTATCTTTCTCTTTTCTTTTTTTTTTTTTTTAAGATTAGATTTATTTATTTTAGAGAGAGAGAGAGAGCGGGGACCAGGGGAGAGGGTGTCTGTTGCAGGGAAGGCAGAGGGAGAGAAGCAGACTTCTTGCTAAGCAGGAAGTCAGGAAATCTGACATGGAGCTCAGTCCCAGGACCCTGAGATCATGAGCTGAGCCAAAGGGAGACACTTAACCAACTGAGCCACCTCGGCGCCGTGGTGAGTTCTGCTTTCCATGGTAGTGATCTACATACTTACCTGCCTTCCTTTAGTCTTGGAAGGCAAGACCCATTGTCTGATCCATGTTTAGGTCTCCCATAGCACCATGCACATGGAGATCTTTTTAAATCTTCATTTTGAAAAAAAAGTTCCAAAGCTACAGAAATGTTGCAAGAAAAAATACAACTCCTATATGCCCTTCACTTAGATTCAATAATTTTTCCATATGTATTTGCTTCTCTCTATAATGTTCTAATTATTTGTTTTTTTAGCTGAATCATTTAATGGAAAAATTCTAGACCTCATAACTCTTTAGTATGTCCTAAGAACAGGAACTTGTCTTAAGTAACTGTGTTACTGTAACCAGATTTAGGAAATTTCATGTGGATAGAATACTGTCATTTAATATACAGTCCCAGTTGTTTTTTTCCCAGTTGTCCCACTACTGTCCCTTTATAGCATTTTGTTTTCCTGACCCAAGATCATATGTTATAGTTATTCATCATATCTCTAGTCTCTTTTAACCTGAAGACACTTTTTTTTTAAGAACTTTTTTTTTTTTTAAGATTTATTTATTTATTTGACAGACAGAGATCACAATTAGGCAGAGAGGCAGGCAGAGAGAGAGGGAGGAGGAAGCAGGCTCCCCACGGAGCAGAGAGCCCAATGTGGGGCTCAATCCCAGGACCCTGGGATCATGACCTAAGCTGAAGGCAGAGGCTCAACCCACTGAGCCACGCAGGCACCCCGACACTTATTTTTTTAATTTAATTTAATTTTTTTTCAGTATTCCAAAATTCATTGTTTATGCACCACACGCAGTGCTCCATACAATATGTGTGTTCCATAATACCCACCACCAGGCTCACGCAACCCCCCAACCTTACCCCCAAAACCCTCAGTGTTTCTTAGAGTCCACAGTCTCTCATGGTTTGTCTCCTCCTCCAATTTCCCCCAACTCCCTTCTCTCCATCTCCCATATCCTCCGTGTTATTCCTTATGCTCCACAGGTAAGCGAAACCATGTGATAATTAACTCTCTCTGCTTGACTTACTTCGCTCAGCATAATCTCTACCAGTCCTGTCATGTTGATACAAAAGTTGGGTATTCATCCTTTCTGATTGAGGCATAATACTCCATTGTATATATGGACCATATCTTCTTTATCCATTTGAAGGGCATCTTGGTTCTTTCCACAGTTTGGTGACTGTGACCATTGCTGCTATGAACATTGGGGTACAGATGGCCCTTCTTTTCACTACATCTGTATCTTTGGGGTAAATAGCCAATAGTGCAATGCAGGGTCATAGGGAAGCTCTATTTTTAATTTCTTAAGGAATCTCTACACTGTTTTCCAAAGGGGCTACACGTACCAACTTGCATTCCCACCAACAGTGTAAGAGGGTTCCCCTTCACATCCTCTCCAACACTTGTTTACTGTCTTGTTGATTTTGGCCTTTCTAACTGGTGTAAAGTGGATCTCAGTGTGGTTTTGATTTGAATCTCCCTGATGGCTAATGATGATAAACATTTTTACATGTGTCTGTTAGCCATTTGTATGTCTTCTTTGGAGAAATGTCTGTTCATGTCTTCTGCCCATTTTTTGATGTGATTATCTGTTTTGAGTGTGTTGAGTTTGAGGACTTCTTTGTAGATCTTGGATATCAGCCCTTTGTCTTTATTGTCATTAGCGAGTATCTTCTCCCATTCCATGGGTTGCCTCTTTGTTTAGTTGACTGTTTCCTTTGCTGTGCAGAAGCTTTGATCTTGATGAAGTCCCAAAAGTTCATTTTCGCTTTTGTTTCCTTTGTCTTTGGAGATATATCGTGGAAGAAGTTGCTATGGCCGTTGTCGAAGATGTTACTGCCTATGTTCTCCTCTAGGATTTTGATAGATTCCAGCCTCACGTTGGGGTCTTTTATCCATTTCGAGCTTATCTTTGTGTATGGTGTAAGAGAATGGTCAAGTTTCATTCTTCTATACATAGCTATCCAATTTTCCCAGCACCATTTATTAAAGAGATGGTCTTTTCCCACTGTATATTTTTTTCTGCTTCTAAAGACACTTATCTTTCAAGATGTTGACGCTTTGAATGGAAACCACTTGTAGGATATCCTGTAATATGTGTTGGTCTGATACTTCCACTTGAGTCAGGAATACCACATAAGTGAAATCTTGTGTGTTACAGTCGGGAGGCACATGGTACTATTTTGCTCCATTTTTGATGAGGTTAATTTTGATCACTTAAGCAGTTGGGCACCAGTTTTCTCCACTGTATATGGTGATTTAATAAACTCTGTAATATACTGAAGAGGGCCTTAAAGAGTGCTGAACCAGTGACTAAACTGAGGTTCTTCAAGTTGCCTGAGAAGCAGTCCTGGGCAGAGGGGAAATGTGAGGTGGAGGTGGTAGGAGGAATGAGTGGGGTATGGGGTACCCAGCACCCCTTTCATCCGGAGCATCTCTGCTTTTATTCCTTTGATACGTTTTCTTTGGTAAAAGAAGGGGGCCACTGTGAAGAGAAACAAACAACTCTGCTAGTCCAGTCGCCTCCTGTTTCAACTGAGATTCCGGGAGCCGTGGGCATGCTCTTTAGGGGACACAGCCAGTTTGTATTGGTGCCAGGGGCGCATGCCGGTCTCTTGAATCTCAGACCGTAGTTTTTTATCTCGATGTTCAGCCTTTGCTGAATCAAGGACTCCATTGGGAATCTGAGGGAAACCTGTTTGGTCCATTTCTCTTTTTAAAAAATGCGTATCCTAAATTTTGCATTCAGTATTTGGGAGTCTCAGAAGTCCCTGAAGCTGAGCCACAGACCCCTGCTTTTCTTCATAATAGTTGTGCTTGATTCGTGGTGGTCACCTTTACCATTTACCTCTTGTGGGTGCGTTGAAGAAAAAAGTATTTGGTGGATTGAATCCCTCTATGGCTGTTCGCGCTGCCTTTCCCTTTGTTGGACTTGGGTAATTCGCCAGTGGGTGAGGGAGCGCATTGCTCAGTATCCTCCGGCCTGCATGTTGAAGACAGTCTCTCTTGGCAGGCTGCAAGATGAACAACGTGAATGTGGTATATACACCGTGGTCTAACCTGAAGAAAACCGCCGACATGGACGTGGGACAGATAGGCTTTCACAGGCAAAGGGATGTAAGTGTCGCACACCGCCAGAGGGGAGCGGGGTGGAGTCCAGGCTTTTCAGGCTCCTGCCTTGGTTGGTGAAGGATCTGCATGACGTCTGCCTTCCGGATCCCTTTCAGCTGGGTTGCTCAGCTTCTCGAAAATGTCGCCTCTGTTCTGGGTGGAAACCTACAATAAAGATTCCATTTTATTCCCCGCCCCCCAAATCTCCCTCAAAGGTGAAAATCGTGACTGTGGAGAAGAAAGTGAATGAGATCCTGAACAGATTAGAAAAGACCAAAATGGAGCGGTTCCCAGACCTCGCGGCAGAGAAGGAATGCAGAGACCGAGAAGAGAGGAATGAGAAAAAAGCCCAAATTCAGGAAATGAAAAGGAGAGAGAAGGAAGAGATGAAGAAGAAGCGGGAAATGGACGAGCTTAGGTATGTCGGAGCTCCAGTATTGGTGTTAACCGAGGAGATTCATCGCCGCTAATTTTCATCAGGGACCAGACCATAGGAAGGTTAGACCAGTGGAGGGCAGGACAGATGTTCTCCCGGGAAGGGCAGTTATGCTGATACATTAGTCAAATGACTCCCTTTTATAGGGGCAGGATATGAGTGTGTGTGAAATTAAAAGAGCTAATTTTATTCTTAGATAAACTGTCATGGGTTATCTTTAGAGTTTGGTTTGTAAAAATCTTCAGGAAAAGAAAAGATGCTATATTAATGGTTTAACATTGACTTGCTGTGGTATTTGAATAAGATGGTCTTAGCTCTGAAGACCAATGCTAGTAATTTTTTTTTAAAAGATTTTATTTGTTTATTTGAGAGAGAGCACAAGCAAGGGTGGTAGGGTGAGGGTGTTGAGAGCCAGAGGGGAGAGGGAGAAACAGGCCACCAGCTGAGCAGGGAACCTGAGATGTGGCTCCATCACTGGACCCTGGGATCATGACCTGAGCCGAAGGCAAACACTTACCCCATGGAGCCACCCAGGTGCCCCAATGCTAGTATTTCTTAAAATCTGTTTTTAGGGGCTCCTGGGTGGCTCAGTGGGTTAAGCCATTGCCTTCGGCTCAGGTCATGGTCTCGGGGTCCTGGGATCAAGCCCCATGTCCGGCTTTCTGTCTCTGCCTGCTTCTCTGCCTACTTGTGATCTCTCTCTGTCAAATAAATAAATAAAATCTTTTTAAAAAAGAAATCTGTTTTTAAAACCCTTTTTTTTTTTTTTTTTTTAAAGAAAGAAAAACATTCTGAACGTTGGAAGTGATTAATGTAATGGGCCTACTCCGACGCGCTACATTTTAAAGTGATAAATAGTAGGGGGCGCCTGGCTGGCTCAGTCAGTAGAGCATGTGACTCTTGATCTTGGGGTTGAGTTCAATCCCAATGTTGGGTATGGAGCTTACCTAATAAAATAAGGTATAAAATCTTTAAAAAGTAAACAAATAAAAATAAATAAAATGAGTAGTTAAAATATAGCTTGGGTCCTAAAATTCTAGTGTATGAGAATACTGACTTTTTTAGTTTTCTGTGGCTACAGTAACAAATTATCACAAATTCAGTGGCTTCAAATAAAAGAGATTTCTTATCTTATAGTTCCATCCATTCATATGTTAGAAGTCCAACATGGTTCTCAGTGGGCTAATACCAAGGTTCAACAGGGCTGTGTTCCTTTCTGGAGCTCTAGGGAAGACTCTTTTTCCTTTTCCAGCTCCTAGAGGCCATCCACATTATGTGGCTTGTGGCCCCTTCCTCCGTCTTCAAAGCCGGCCACATGGCATCTCTGAAACATACCCCCTTAGTCACAGCTCTATCTCTGAGTACAGCCTTCTCTACTGTTGAGGACCAGTGTGATGACATTGGGCCCACCCAGACAATCCATTGCCTCTGCATCCAGGATCCTTAACCCAACCACATCTGTAGAGCCCCTTTTGCCAGATAATATGCCAGGCAACATATTTGCAGGTTCTGGGGATGGGATATGAACATCTACAGGTGGGATCATTATTCTGCCCACCACTCTAAATCTATAATTGATATATAGTTTATACTTAAAGGGACTACTGGGTTTGCTTTGTCAAAGAGGGAATTTAATCCTACACCTCTACTCATAGGATTTCTGGATTTTCCCACAGTTCTCCATAGATACCATTTGTGTTAAGTATACCAAAAAGAAAGGGGGAAAGAAAGGATACTGCTGTGCCTCTGCAAAAGGTATAGGATCAAAATGAGCTGTCTTGCCATGTCCTGACTCGGTTTCTTTGCAATACACTGGATGATTAGAAAGAGTATTGGGTCCTGGCGTAGGTATAATGATCAAGTACTGGTATTTCTTAGTTATCTGCCTGCATGTGCCCCTTTTGGGGGTTCTGCTAAAGTGGGATAAGTGACTTCAATTAAAACATAATACTCAAATGGAGAACTCCAGAAGTGTTATCCTGAGTTACAATCTGCTGACGCGAGACAAATGCACAGATTGGGTTTGACCTAGATTGGGAGTCTGCTTTGTTTCGTGAATGAAAGAAAAATTATCAGCTCGATCAGCGCAGTAAAATGTGTGGGATTTTGAGCAATGTGGGATTGAGAGCGGCTTATTCATTTTTGTTTTTCATGTGAAGGGGGGAAAAGATTGAAAACACACCTGCTGGTACCCTTTCTAAATCTAACAATTTTGTTTAGAAACATAATATGTTAGGAATATAATATCACTTAATTTACCTGAAAACTTGAGAAAGAATGGCTAACATTTTGGGACCCTTGTCATCCGCCAAACGCTGTACTATGTTTAGCTCCATTATCTCATTGAACCCTAACAATAACGGATATGAGGCAAATGTTGTTATTACTTGCATTTTTAGAAGAGGAAATTGAGCCTGACAAGCAGTTAAGTAACTTGCCCAAAGTCACATAGCTAGTCTTTCTGATTCTCAAGCTCATAACACGCTATTACCACTCTCTTCTGCCTCTGATCAGTTTATTCAGCTTTAAAATAAAATTTATTGCATATGAATCAAGAAATTTCTAGATATGGGAATTTATCTTGAAATGTATATCATTTTTGTTTCAAATCAAGCTGGTACTAGTAAAATTTAGGGGATTTTGTGTGTTTGATTTTATTAGTTTAAGACACAATGTTCATATCTCCCAGATTTTCTTTTATAGTATCAACAACCCATAAAATACTTACATAAGTTGAGGGGGAAAAAATTCTCATTGTTGTTGAATGAAATTTTTGCCTCAAAAGCAAATTTATCTAATCAGTCCCATATTCTAAGCTGTCCCTTGTCACCTGTAATTTTTCCATTTGTTTTCTCAGACACAGATTTTTATCATATATTGCTCTGGCCCGTATTTATCAAAAGGAAAGTGTAAGTGAACGAAATGGGGAAATGGGGAAATCACTTTTCTAGTCCATGTTTTTCTACACAGTTTTGTCCCTGATGCTTTCTTTTTTAATGAATGATTGTGGCTCTGAGAAGGCGAAAAACGACTGATATATTTGTTCCCATGAAACCTGTGCTACCACAGTGACTTACTTCTCCAAACTGCCGAGGCTGGGAGGATGTGAGGCAGGGCTGCTGTGCGGGGAACCAACACCCACCAAGCCCCTACCTGTTTGCATGCTGTGCCCTGCAGCTTCTGTGAAGTTCCAGCCACAAGCTCTAAGCTTCTGACCTGCCTTAGAATCTGTTTTTATACGTTATAGTGCTTTATCCATGACCTGAGTTTCTACCTTTGACTCTTCCACCCAGGAGCTCTAGTGGTGGGCCTACAGAATCATCTCATCCTCAAGTCTTTCCCTTGGCTGTCTGACATTCCCCTTCCATCCTTCCCTTGGCTTTCTGACAATGAAAATTTCATGAGCTTTCACTGGCAGATGGTTCTTTTATTTGGACCATCTGGTAGGGAATGTCCACTTTAGTTGCTGCAATTGCCTAAGAAACTGAGAGTCTCTAGGGGATTCTGCAGAGAAACCAAGGGATATTCTTCTCCCAGAAGTTCTCCCCAATGCTTCCAGATGATTGCAGCAAAGAAAAACTCAACAGCCTCATATCCGGAGATAGCCCACTTCCCTCCAAGTCTAAAGCCATTAAGATTCTTGTCCCCTTTCTCTTCTCAACTTGTTGAACAAGAATGGCAATAAGCTTCTCCTTTCTAATGTCTACCGGGAGAAGCACTGGATGGAATTGCCATTATACAGCTCCAAGTTCTCCAAGCTCTAGTCTGGATCCTGTCCAGCCCCAGCTCAGCAGTGAACAAAGCCCAGCCCACCCTGTGGAAGGCAATTACTTCCTGCTCTGCCGTGAAGAGTGGTAGCCTCTGGAGACAGAACTCCATCTTCTTCTTGCTGATGAGCCTATACTCCTTATACTGAGCATGCAGAACCTGGAATGGTCTGATCATGTGAATAGGTCTACATAAAGATCATCCTCTTAGACAGGTTTTAGCAATATTTGGGTTGTTGGGAGGGCACTATCTTAACACCCTCTGCTCACCGTTTATTTTCTTCATCCAAACCATTTGAAAAATTTCCCCTTCCTTAGACTTTGCATATTCTCACTTACCCATCTTACTCGTTAGCTCCTTGGACACATGCCTCCTGAGCCTAGAAGCTCATGGGGCTTGGGGTTACAGAATCTTTGTGTAGGGTATGGTGTAAGAAAGAAGCCTCCTCACAGGTTCCTTCCTTTCTGTGACCGCTACACCATAAGCCATACATTGAGCAAGCTGAGATGACAGCAGAGACTCAACACAGGCTTTCAGAGTAGTCGGTGTCTTAGATGTGACCTTGAGAGTGAGAGAAGCAGAATGGCTTCTACTCATTCTACATTTGGTTTGAGAGAGCAGGCATTTGGAGAAATCCTTTAGGCAGATTACCCATGAGTCTCCCAGTAGACACCATCATCTGTTGGCAGGTGCTGGGGAAGAGCATCGCTGGCTCCCTTCGGTGTGTCCTAGTAGTGTTGTTTCATCTCTGCAGTGGAATGCATGGTTGCCTGCAAATGAAAGTTCGCCAGTCTCTTTCAGCCTTATATTCTCTTATTTGGGCTTTGTGGTGTGATAACATCAATATCAAAGTCAAGCTCTACCATGTGGTTATTGAAACCAGAGGAAATAATAGAGAAAGGCAGTTAATAGAGGATAAGTTGAGTAACAGATCAGAAAAGAAAAAGGTAGGGACTGTGGCTACAGTCCCATTTTAAAAACTGGGAGTCTGGGAGGTCGAATTTGAATCCAAGGCTCGGGTACTCAAAGTCAGACAAGTACAAGACCCAGGTGAAATGGTTAGTCACAGGTGAATGGATCATCAGTTTGAACAGTAACCTGCACTTGATTTGGGGACAAAGATGACTTTAGCAAGGTGGTCAATGTTTGGAAAATTATAGCTATTAAGTGGCAAAGCAGGAATTCTACCTCAAGTCTAGAGTCCTGAGGTCCACACTGTGCTGCCTGTAAGGCAAGAAAGGAGCAGGTTGGCTAGGCCAGAGTCGAAATCATATAGGCAAATAAAAGAATTAAAAAAATAGGCACAGCAGAGAGTGATTTTAGAAGGTTTTGCATAGTACAGAATTTCAGGTTGTAAGTGATAAGGAACCATTATAGGTGTCCTAGGATATTAGGAAGTAGTAGACCCGTAGGATGAGTTTAGTGGCAACATGTAGAAGAGGCAACAGCAAGACCATTAATTTAAAAGATGATATAGTCCAGTGTAGAATTGACTGCTTTAATTGTACCTTCTTTTGTTTCTCTCTCACATGTGAGCACTGCTGCTTTCTATACTGTCCTGTGTGCTGTAGCTCTCCATTTTAATGATAAGCTTCTTCAAAGAGGCACTGATATGCATCTTTGTATCTCTTATGTGTGACCCGGTGCTTTGCATATGCAGTGAGTGATTGGTTAATGTATTATGGATTTATAAATAACTGAATTTGGCTTCTCTGATACAGTGATGCTTGAGCTAAGATCAGAACAATGTTTTCTGGTTAAAAGGGGATTGAGTGGCAAGAGGGCTCTAAGCAGAGGGAACTAGGTGTACAAAGACTGTATGGGAGGGAGCAAGGCAAAACACAGGGCCTGAAAGGCAGGCCCAAATGTGTGGAATGCAGGAGTGAGGGAATGCATGGATCGAAGTGCCCATGCACACAGGGCCTGTTGGTCATGTTTGTCTTTATCCCTCGTCAGACGTTCGTGAGGTTATCAAGACTTTTAACGGGGTTGTATGATAAGTTTTGTGTTTTGGAAAGCTCATTTTACTGACCTGGAGGGAAGGGGATCCAGGTGGGGGTAACTAAGCTGGTTAGGAAACTATGGCAGATTGCCACATGACAGATGATGGTAGCTTGGAATACAGGGGTGTCGTGAAGATGGGGAGAAATGGACCGGGGAGAA
This sequence comes from Mustela lutreola, assembly GCF_030435805.1. Taxonomy (NCBI): domain Eukaryota; kingdom Metazoa; phylum Chordata; class Mammalia; order Carnivora; family Mustelidae; genus Mustela; species Mustela lutreola. The sequence goes on along the minus strand of NC_081290.1, from coordinate 150,914,958 downwards.
GTAATTTTGTAGATAAAATTTTAAGATTTGAAGCTAGATTGGCTGGAGCACTCTGTAAATTATAAAGTGCTGTGCACATTTTATTTACTGTTCGAAGATACCTACCCTTTTTTTGTTGCATTCTTCTTGAGGTGAGGGATCATATTTTCCTCTGAAAGACCCTCAGCAGTGCGGGATACATGGTGAATGTTCATGAAATACTCGCTGACTGGATAGCGCTATTGTATTTTATTTTATTTTTAGAGAAGCGGGGAGGAGGAGAGAGAATCGGAAGCAAGCTCCACACCCAGCTGACTTGGGGCTTGATCTCACCACCCTGAGATCATGACCTGAGCTGAAATCAAGAGTTAGGACACTTAATTGACTGAACCGCCCAGGCACCCCCTGGATGACCTTATTTTAAATGTGTTGTTTTCTTCTAGGAGCTATTCATCACTAATGAAAGTTGAGAATATGTCTTCAAATCAGGTATGTTCAAGTTATTTGTTTCAGTGTTGTGCCTTAATAAAGAATTTTTAATAATCGGGTGACTAGCCAGTACTGAGTCACGTGTTGCTGATGGCTTGACATGACTTGGCAACTCAGGTGCATTCTATTGGGCATTGCCCCTCTTCCCTGGAGCAAAAGGGAAAGCGGGGCAATGTGTTTTTAAGTAGGTCACCTCACGAAAGAGATCGTTGCACTCTTTATGATGTCCAGGTCTGTTTCGGAACTTTCCTGCTCATTTCCCTCTTTCCTAGTTGTAGCTGCCAGAAGGGCCCTTATTAATATTCTACATTAATGTGACTGTGGTTTCTATATTAACATCTGAAAACAAAATCCTTACCTTCAATTAAAAAACAAAATGAAAATATTAACCCCAGGGTCTTTCCTGCAGTCTAGGTGACAACATTGGTTGATTTCATGTTCCTCAGGACCTCAGATAAAGAGAAATGGAGATCCAGATTATAGTACTGAAAGAATTTTCTTAGCATCAGCAGCTAATGATTTTATTGGAACTATGTCAGGGACTTACTGTCCATGACTACTCTGTTATCAGAATTTATTTGGAAGTGGCTGGAGATAGCTCAGTTTAGCTATCACTTAAACCAGGCTGCAGAAAATCAAAACTGGGTGTATATATTTGTTATGTTGCATATTTTATAGTTTACAAATACAGTTGACTCTTGAACAGTAAGGGGGTTAAGGACACCAGCCCACCTACACAGTTGAAAATCTGCATGTAACTTTTTTTTTTTTTTGAGATTTTATTTATTTATTTGACAGAGAGAGATCACAAGTAGGCAGAGAGGCAGACAGAGAGAGAGAGAGGAGGAAGCAGGCTCCCTCCTGAGCAGAGAGCCCGATGCGGGACTCAATCCCAGGACCCCGAGATCATGACCTGAGCCGAAGGCAGCGGCTTAACCCACTGAGCCACCCAGGTGCCCCTGCATGTAACTTTTGACTCCCCTAGAACATAATTGCTGGTATCCTCCCCTAGAACTTAACTGCTGGTATCCTACTATTGATCAGAAGCCTTACCCATAACATAAATAGTTGACACACATATTTTGTATGTCATATGTATCATGTACCATAGTCACACAATAAAGTAAACCAGAAGAGGGCACCTGGATGGCTCAGTGGGTTAAGCCGCTGCCTTCGGCTCAGGTCATGATCTCAGGGTCCTGGGATCGAGTCCCACATCGGGCTCTCTGCTCAGCAGGGGGCCTGCTTCCCTTCCTCTCTATCTGCCTGCCTCTGTCTACTTGTGTTCTCTGTCTGTCAAATAAATAAATAAAATCTTAAAAAAAAAAAAAAATAAAATAAAAAATAAAGTAAACCAGAAGAAAAGACCATAAAGTGATAGGGAGAAGAAAATACTTTTATGGCTCTGAGCTATATTTATTGAAAAAGGTCTGTGTAGAAGTAGACCTGTGTGGTTCAAACCCATGTTGTTCACGGGTCAACTATGTATGCTTGAGATCTTATTGTTCAGGATACTAGGCACTAGTTACATGTTACCATTTAAATTTAATTAAAATTTTAAAATAGCAAATTAAAATGTACTTTAAAAACTCAGTTTCTCGGTCATACTAGCCACATGTTGCTAGTGGTCACCATATTGGACAGCACAGAAATAGAACATTTCCACCATCACAGAAAATAATATTAAACACTACTTCCTTTGATGCTTAGAAACAGCAGAATTTAAGATCCCTTAAAGGTCAATGAGTTAAACCGCATATTTAGTTCACCAGTTGGGTTTGTTAGTAGTATTTTATACCTTGTTCATATCTCAGTATCCTTCTAAAAATGAGTAAGAACAATATTCTTATTCCTGTCTCTGTGAAAAACTAAATTTACGGGGTTCTTTTATGAGTCACAGCTGTAGCTTTGTAATTTATTTCTGAAAAATACAAGAGTAGCATTATGTAATTAAATACAGCCTTGAACTTGAAGGTTAGAGCCCTAAGCTGTCATTTACTAAGTGGATAAGCCTAATAAAATAATTTAATCTCTCTGAGGGAGTATTCAGCAGCAGTGGAAGGGAGACCTAATGACTTCCTGGGTCTGCGCTAAAATTCAAACAAGGGCATATATATGTGAAAGTTGTTTCTTAGTCTCTGAATATAAATGGTCATTGTTGCTTCTCATCAATATAGTCCTTAATTGCTCTTTTCCCACAGACTTTCAGTATTAATGAGGATGAGATATATTTAATACCTTCTGGAAACTACTCTTATATTTCTTGGAACCCTTAAAACAGCTAAACAGTTAAACAGAAGTCTTTAACATACCCTCAGCCCATTGTCTTTGTCACGGTTATTGTTGCTTAAAAATTTTCTGTGATTTAGAGACTACTTTCCTGCAGAAATCTGGCACCTGTATTATGTTAACCTTAGGCATTTTCATTTCCATCACTGTGGATTATTAAATTTTGGATATTCTGGAATTAATACACACGCACACACAAATATACATATATATACAGACATGATCTGAGTAGTGGGGCCTATGTTAAAAGCTCCAGGATTAGTGAGGTGGATTTATAAACCAAAGGACTCCTAACTGCTCTGCTGTTCCTGTCTGTTTGCTCCCCTGTCCCTGAGCTGAGCTCCAGGTTTCAATCAGATTTGTGTTTCCAGGGAAGTTTTGCATTGGGTGTTTTTATTCTGCCTTGTAGTGGAAGGACTCTAGGATCTTTCCCCCAGTACTGCTGAAGAAGAGGTTTCCATTCTCCTTGTAACCCTCTTGCGGGAATACAGACCTTTTGTGATCCAGTTTGGCTGCGTGATCGGTTAGTCTTTAGTTAAAGCTTTGTGTTTATGTAAAATAGGACTTGAGTTTTCATGTGGCTTATGTAAATTCATCAGGAAAAAATAGTCTCCACTCTGAAGTTGATTTTAATTTTGAGCTCTTGCTCTCCTATTTAGTATAATTCTTGTCAATCTGTAGTTTCTTCCTAATCTTTTAAATTTGGTATCCAGCGAACGGTTCCTTTCAATTCAGTTTATTTATCACTTTATAGGTGGATGACAGGAAATCTATTTGCTATATTGAAAAACATATTGACTTATTGACTCTTTTTTTTTTTTTTAAAGATTTTATTTATTTATTTGACAGACAGAGATCACAAGTAGGCAGAGAGGCAGGCAGAGAGAAGGGGGGAAGCGGGCTCCCCACCGAGCAGAGAGCCCAATGCGGGGCTCGATCCCAGGACACTGAGATCATGACCTGAGCCAAAGGCAGAGGCTTAACCACTGAGCCACCCAGGCGCCCCAATATTGACTCTTAAAGGGAATCTTCAATATAAAAATTGGCCAAATAGAGGCACCTGGGTCATTCAGTTGTTCAAGAGTCCGACTCCTGATTTTGGCTCAACTCATGACCTCAGGGTGGTGGGATTGAACCCACGTTTGACTCCGCACTGGAGCCTGCTTGGGATTCTCTCTCCCCCATCTCCCTCTGCCCTCCCCATCCCCTGCCCCATTCGTACACACCATTTCTCTCATTCTCTCTAAAAAAAATTAAATTGTCCAAATAAAGTCTTAGATCTCAGATGTATATTTAAAAGTTACTGTAATCCCCAAATACAGATCCTCAGACACATGGGACAGATACTCTGCAAATCTGACTCACAGCCTTTATTGGGAGTGACACATTTTCATTGTCACCAACCCAAATTTTCGTAGAGCATTTTTCCACCTCAGTGTTCGGAATCTAATATGGACCTTCCAAGATAGATGGTTACTCTTCGAACATCTCTAATGCTGTGATTTCAGCGTAGGACACTAACTAAGGTAGTCACAGTTCCAGTTTGTGCATAGAATGCCAACATGAGTTTGCTCTTCATACAATTATTTAAGGCATTTTTTGCCATGGCCTCAGGTTGTTGTACTCATTGATGAGAAGCACAGAGAGAACTACCGAATGAAACTCAAGATCAGAGCGGGCCTCAGAAACCAGTGTTTCCTGCCTGTATTTCCTGTTTCCTTGCCCTTCTTTAATAAGAGGTAATAAGGGGGAGTAGAGAATATACACCTGGAGGAAGCCTGAGCCCTCCCCTTCTCTCACAGCTCAGGTATCAGGCCCGGGGGAAGGAGAAGCTGCAAGTAATATGTTAAGGCTGTGACGTTTTCAAGCAAATGTCCCAAACTTAGATACTTAATGAATGGTGGCATCCAGGGCAGTTTTTAAGATTTTATTTATTTATTTGACAGACAAAGATCACAAGTAGGCAGAGAGGCAGGCAGAAAGAGAGACGGGAAGTGAAGCAGGTTCTCTGACAAGCAGAGAGCCCGATGTGGGGCTAGATCCCAGGACCCTGGGATCATGACCTGAGCTGAAGGCAGAGGCTTTAACCCACTGAGCCACCCAGGCGCCCCCAGGGCAGTTTTCTCAGGGTATGCAACAGATCAAAAAGGAGTCAGGCTTTACTCTTGTCCTTGGTCTTTAGGACATGTCTATAAGCCACACAATAAAACAAGGGCCTTTCAAATGTATACCATCATTTAAGGTTTTTTAATCAAAAACTTGGCAAGCCACCTAATTTAGTACCTAGCCCATGACTTCTTAATCTTTTTTCCTATTAAAAAAAAAAAAATCCATCTTGTGACAGCCTCGGGGCTCAGAATAATGGCGTCTAGGCCAAAAATGTGTTTGCCTATTGGCAGCATCATTGGCAAAGGATATGAGGCAGGATCTGTTTGGATTCGTAATTTGCTGTTGTTGTTAGAGCAATCCCATTTTGTTTTCGTCACACCTGTTCCGTCCTATCCTAGATTGGGTGGGCCTTTACTTCATAACTTAGAAACTGTTGGTCACTTGTGGCTATGTAACTCAGGCCATATAATGACACCATAGAAATCCAGCTCGTCTAAACGACTCCTACTTTAAGGTAGAGAACTGGTGAGTGAACTTAATGATGTTACTTTTTACTTTTATTTTCTGAACTTTGCAGTTACACATCAGGAAGCTTGTTACTTAAGATAGTTTTTAGGGACACCTGGGTGGCTCAGTTTGTTGAGCAGCTGTCTTCGGCTCGGGTTGTGGTCCTGGAGTCCTGGGATCAAATCCCGCACCGGGCTCCTTGCTAGGCGGGGAGTCTGCTTCTCTCTCTGCCTCTGCCTCTCTGCCTGCTTGTGTGTACTCTCTCTCTCTGGCAAATAAATAAATAGTTTTAAAAAAGATAGTTTTTAAAATTTGAGTAGTTTATGTTGAAGGCTTTTACAGTTGCACTTTTTTGTTCCCTGCAGGATGGCAATGATTCAGATGAATTCATGTGAATGGAGGAAAGGACCTTTGAAAGATGTGAATTTCGGGACAGTTGCAGACGGTTTGATTTCATCTGTGTTTGGTGTTATATAAAAAAAAAAAACACAACTAAAATCCTACCTTCATTCTACACAAATATTACCAACGTTGGCGTCTTAAAAAAAAAAGTTTCCTTCTTTGCTGACGGAAAAGGATCAGATATTTATAATATATTTGGACTTGAAAAACGGCATATAACTTTAGGAAAGTGAAAATATTTTTGCTGAAACCTGTCTTGGTACCTCATGAAAGTTGGCTGCCCTCGTTCTCAGGATAGACTTTAGAGCAAACCAGCCCTGAGAAGTATTTGTTACTCTGGTGTGTCCCTGAAAACAGATGTCTTGAAAAGCTTTTTCATATTCTTAAAATAGCTTCACTTCTGTTAAGAAGAATGTATCGGTGAGCAGTATATGCAAGTGTTGCCCTTGGCCCTGTAGGGGCCTAGAACAAAAAAGCTTGTGCGTTTCGAAGGTGATAGTGACATTTTCAGAAGACTGATGGCTTCAGTACTCCTGTCCCAATGTTGTATGAGTGTGTTAGCAGCGTTGTCCTCAGCTCTCCCCTCATCCTGGCTTCTACCTTCCGCATACTTTCTCTGAGCGAGAGCCTCCCCCCAGTTACCATCATGCTTAGAGACGTAGTCTGTGTTAGTCAAGGTCAGGCATGTGGCACTGTTTACCTAAGCACCAAGTAACCCAGACCACATACGTGACAACTTCCAGGCTCTGGAGTCATTTCTCAGCGCTGAGGGGAGAAATAGGACGGCATGATCTGAATCATTTTGAGGATGTCAGGTTACCTGATTTTTGTTTTGGGATACAGCAGAAGGCAGAAGTCCTGTGTTGGGGTTATGATTTTAGAGACAGCGAAGCATTTCAGGGGCCAGCTAAGTAATTTGTTTATTTACCTTGAGTTAATATTGACTTTGAGTTGTATCCTCAGAGTTCAGATTTCTCAGTTGTAGGCCCAGTAACTTAATATGTAACAGGACTGCTCATCTGAACTACCTACTCTCCAGTGGGATTCTGAATAGAAGGTGTGTTTTTGTTGCCGTCCTGGTAGGAAGAGACAAAACAAAACCGAGAGGGGAGGAGAGCAAAGCCTATGGGTCAGGAGGCATACAAATTTACATTTTAACCACACGCAGAACTCCACATGCAGCTTTTTTCTTGTTAATTGTATTCCAACTCAGCAAAAGTTACCCTGTTAGAGCACTTTGGAGCTGTGGGTAATTCAGTGTTTCTATTTATCCCAAGTCGGTGTGTAGGGTTGAACTGGAAAATTTCCCTGAGGCGTAACTCAGCCAGATTTTGAGAGAGGGTATGGGAGATGACTCCAGAAATCAGAGATTGTGTGTGTGTATGTGTGTGTGTGTGCGTGTGCACGCGCACGTGTACGTGTGTCTGATAACATTCAGCCTGGAGTTCTGTGATTTTAGAAATGTAAAAATAAAAAACCGTTTTTTTAATTTGGAAGGATATTAATATATGAACTCTCAGAATTTGCTCATTATCCCCATCTCCATGCTGGTTTTGGGGTGCTCTGACTGTAAGAGAAACTTGTCCATCTGAGGCTCAACATGGCAGCTTCTAGAAGGGTACCCTCTTCCTCCCTCGCTGCCCCTGTGTCTCCCCCACATGCCCACCACAGGGCCGAGGTGGAAGCCCTTTCCCACCCTCTGTGGGAGCTAGTAGGGCTCCAGTTCGGCACCTCAGGTACTTGTTGCACACTGTGGCCAACATCTGGAATGGGCCTCACCATATCACCTTAGCCTGCCAGTGCTTCTGAAGGACTCCTGTATACCCCCCGTTACAGCAGGAAGAATTAGAGCTTTTGAAGCAGACATCTATATTTGGTGTAATGTGTGAGATCCTGGGGTCCAAATTTTAAACCTGTCCTCATTCTTACCTCACACTGGTTTAGTGTCAAAGCCTCTCCTCTGAATTGTCCCGGATCGATTTCCTAGCTCTCTGAACTTCCAGAGCTGCTCTGTGCTGATCTCCCCTGCCTCTGGGTAGGGGGCAGTCTTTTTCCCAGCGTCCATGATCCCAGAAAGGACAAGGACCTTTTCTCTTGAGGATGTTGGCTCGGAGCTGACCGGTTACGCTGCTGGCACTGAAGCCCTCTCGTTTCTTGCTAGTGGTGTGTTCGCTAAACTTCCTATAGGAAAGTTCCAGGTCATTATTTTTATGAGCTGTGCCCTTGATCAAATCTGTGCATCCTAAGGGTGTGTCTTTTTACCTGTGTCTCTTTGCCCTGCTCCAAGCGGCATGCTGGTGAGGGTCACATTATTTAATTGGCTTCACAAGCTCGGCTCTTTTATTCTCACAGCTTTAGAATTCATTTCTTAACGGCCTTTGTGGATCTGGGGTCACAGTCTTTGGGCAAGGCAGCTCAGTCACAGTGCCGGTGCTGAAACACATGTTGGGAAGCTTCCCGAAGTCTGGAAGATGTGGTTATTAGCAGAATAGGCTCTCAGTAGCTCCTGTTTATTTTGTTGTTTTGTTTTAAAGATTTTATTTATTTACCTCACAGGTAGAGATCACAAGCAGGCAGAGAGAGAGAGAGAGGGAAGCAGGCCCCCTGCCAAGCAGAGAGCCTGACACGGGGCCCCATCCCAGGACTCTGGGACCAGGGCCCAAGCTGAAAGCAGAGGCCCCAACCCACTGAGCCACCCAGGTGCCCCTGTTGTTTTATTTTTAACACTTTCTTAAAACACGGCTATCGGTGAGCCTTTTAACTACTCAGTGCCAGTAGTCTCCCCACTGAGGAAGGAAGGTGTCAGGCGTACACAGAGCAGGAGGAGAAAGAATTCAGCTGTAGCCTCCAGCTGGAGACCAGAGCTCTCCCTACTGCCTCTGCATCTGAGAGGCAAAGCCCTTGTTCTCTGGGTGGGAACAGATTCTGGGGAACAGTGTGCCGGACAGGGAAATAGAACCACCTTCCCAGTTTTTCCTGAACTGTGATACTGAAGCCTGCTTTGTCTCTGTTTGATTGCAAATACAGCTTGGTGAATAACAAATCCCATACTCAAAATGATGGTAAAGTGAGGGGGCAACCTTTTGATTTTAAAGTAGACTATAAAACAATCAAACTGTCTTACAATCCAAAGTGTAAAATTAGAAACTGAAATACCAAGCTCAGTGTCAGTCTCAACCCATCTAACTCCATCCAGTAAGTGTAATGGTTCAGAAATGAGGCCGCTGCCAGCGCCCAAGCAGGGCTCCATTCCAGCTTCTGCCCACCCGGGCCCAGCACACTTAAGGAGGCTTTATGCGCACTGTGTCATTTCACAAACAAGAAGATGCCAACTGCATATTCATCGCATCCTGGATGAATGATATGTAAAATACAATAAAAGCTTATAGTTTTGAGTAGAATCAAGTGTGTGTGTGTGTGGGGGGGTGATTTTACTTTTCACGTTGCTTCCCCAAGCCTCTGTCTCACTGATGGGATGTGCATACTTCTTTTAGGCAAGTAGGAAGAAGGAGGTTCTTGGCTGCCTAAAATGATGCCCTTCAGTCAGTTTTGCTTCTTAGCAGGAGGAAAAGAGCAAATTAGGGTGAAGGGAAGACTGCCCAAGAATTCCAGGAAGAGAAGCAAAAAGCCTGGAGCCCAAGGGCCATGATGTTTAAGCGTTAGTATTGGAAGTTTACAGCTTGATATCTGACCTTCCAGAATTCCTGGGGGTTCTGCTGAGATTTTGACCAGGATGAGGCTGTACTTCTGAAGACTTGCTGGAATGGTATGCCTTCTTTTTTTTCTTTTTAAGATTTTATTTATTTATTTGAGAGAGAGAAAAAGAGCACAGGTAGGGGGAGGGGCAGAGGAAGAGGGAGAAGCAGACTCCCCACTGAGTAAGGAGCCCAACGCAGGGCTCGATCCCATTGACCCTGAGATCATAATCTGAACATTGAACTGGGTGACTGAGTCACCCAGGTGCCTTGGAATAGTATCTCTGGTGAATGTAGGGGCTTTGGACCAGTGTTATTTACAGATTCACCCCTTCTGTAGTGGTGCTTGTTCTGTAACTGAGTACCTTTGCAGGGGGAGGTCTTGGGGTAGAGGGGAGCCACAGAGTCTCTCCCAACTGCAAAAGCATACTTGAATTCTTCAATGACTATTACAAGACGTTTTTGAGTCCTGTTTCTCACTAGTCAGGGAAACACATAGATCCTTTTGGTTTGAATTGCCTTAGCTGTGAGAATTCTTGGATTTCAGTTTTTGAGTAAATTAACTGATACAAGGAATATAGGTTGAAACCAGAATTTTCATGCCAAAAAAGTGGAGACCTGAGCATATACTTGGAATACACTACAAATACAAATAGCTGTCTCACACCATGTGCTCCCCATGGTTTACTGTTGGAATTGACTTAACCTCTCTTTCTTGCTCACACTGATGGCTTCCTTCTGCCTTTCAGATTTCACAGTATCACTTATGGTAGGAACTTCCCACCTCAGTGGTTGTGACTATAGTCTGTCTCAGAGCCAGATGAAATAAGAAACTTCTCTGCTGTTGGCAGGCACCGGTCGCCACTGACCTGGCATTTTCTGCCTTTGCTGAGAGCCAAGGAATGGAGGCCAAGGGGAAACAAAGGCGCAGCCTCAGTATCTTCTGTAGCCATTACTCGTTCCGGAGCCTGGTGAGTGGGTGGTGATATTTAAGGCTGAAAGAAAAGAACTCTCCTAAGTCAGCATGCATTTTCATTCCCATCTCAACCCCATCCTGTAACCACTGCAGTAAAAATACAAGACTAATGGTCTGACATTTCACATCCTGCCTGGCTGAGGCCGTAGGCGCCCGCACGCCTGCTGGTATTTTGGGTTTTGCCTCACAGAGAGCAGGCTAACGTGTGCTGCTCACTCCTGCATTCTGCTTCTGAGAATAGGATCTTTCAGCTGTCAAAGACTGGTCGTTAGTCTTAAACCTTTTTAGCTCCTCGGCCAAATCCAGGGTCAGTGGGTCAAAATTACAAACTGCAGAAGGTCAAGAGAAAAATATTGCTAGAGGCCACCCTTTACACCAGCTCAGCCTTGCCAGAATTCTCTTCGGGTGTGGAGCCCTTATCTCTGTTTTGTCACTTCAAGACTCCAACTTTTCCATTTTATCATAAATGTCCTCTATATCAGTGAGTCTTCCATAACTTATTTCAAAACTAGAATTGCTAGTCTTTGGAACTCTTCAAGTCCATTCTCCCTTCATTCCTAAAGCCAGTTTAAAACCCCTCCTTGGGGCAACTCCCTGCTTGGCCTCACCTGCCAGCCTTCACTCAGATATGGCTCTGGAGTGCTCAGCCATACTCTGTTTGCTCTGGTAGCTCAGGTTATACTGGAGCGACAATTGGGGGATGCCCTGACCCCGCTTCCCTTGGCTTGGAAGGCAGCCCAGCCTGGGACCTGGGCCTGGACTTTTATTTTCATGGCCTCCAATGTCCTGTGCGACCTTGGGTGCCTTAGTTAACCTCTCTGAATTCCTGTTTCCTCTGGAGGAGTTTCCAAGCTTCAGTGTTCCTTCATCCCTGCCCCACGGCCAAGAGGATCGTACAGAGTAATGGAACTTGGGCCAGAACAGGATGTTCGAGGTAGGGAGTGATTCCCAGCACTTCATTATCTCCCCTACTCCTACCTCTGTCCTTTTCTATGTGAACTAGCACAAGACTGTTGTCCCCTCATTTGCCCACCGGAAAATGACTAGGACGAGGGCAAGGTAAATTCCCGTGCTGTGGGGTTTAGACATTCATATCCAGGCGGCCATCCCCCTGGCTTCTGAGACCATGGACTGCCATGACTTCAACCTCTTTGCCAGTGAGAGGGTGTCTGACCACATGGTTCTGTAGAAGAATGAGAATGGTAACCTGCCATCTTCAGCCAGTCACTATACATTGGCTTGTATGAGAACATCACTGTGCTGATAGTCCTGCTCCAGACCTCACGTGAAACCTTGGGCCCTGCTTGCCTTGCCTTTGCTGTTTGCTGGTCTCCACCTCACCTCTGAGAGCCTTCATTTCTCATCTGCAAAATGGGCATGAGACCTCCCAAGGCTGCTGAATGTTGGATGTGAAAGCATCCCCTGGGCAGTCCCTATCCACCATCATGCCCCAGTCTTCCCCAGGTGCTTCCAGAGGTCCTAGCAGGAAGCAAGTTTTGTGGCCTCTCCGACCACCCTGCCAGGCCTGGTCTCCCCTGTTCCTGCCCTTGCCTGGGATCAGCCTGGTCTTCCCACCGCCTTTGCTGCATGAGAAGCTAAAGTTATAGCTGTCTGCTCAGGGACTGTGAAATTCCTTCTCCCTGGCCTTTTCCAGGATGTTATTAACATGCTTCATGGGGGAAAAAAAAAAGTCTGAGAATGGATGGAAGGTCTCAAATAGACAAAGCTTGAATTTTGTCCCAGAGAAGGCTTTATGGATGCCCATGGCTAGAAAATGTTTCCTTCTGCCACAAAAAGGGAGAAGGTTGTCCAGGTTCCTGTCCCTCACCCCACAGTGAGGCCCTGCTTGTTCTCTCTTCTGCCATGGTGAAAAGTGTTATCTGCCGCGTTTAAAACCAGACAACGACTGAAGATTTGTAACATCGTAAAACCTTGGTGAACAGCACATCACATTGATTAGCTGGACTTTTTCTTCCTTGCTCGTATTCAGACAACTCGAATAGCAGGGACTAAAAAGAGTACAGAACACAAACCCTCCCTCACTTCGTCTTGCCCACGGCTGCCTCCAGGTGCCGCAAGTGAGCTCCTCTGGAGGACTAACCCCACACCCCAGGATCTCCTGGCATTCTGAGTTGGGAAGAATGTTCAGACTGTTTTCCCTTTTATGAATTAGGGACACATGGTTCAGAATTCCAAATGTATAAAAGGGCAGAGGGGACAGAGTTCTCTGTAGGATACTGTCATGGTGGACACACGTCAGTAGACATTCGTCCAAACCCACATCATGGACACCGAGAATAGACCCTCAGGGAAACTGGGCTCCAGGGGATGGTGACGTGTCAGTGGCTAGGCATCAGTGATAACAAATGGACACCTCTGGCGGGAAGTTGATGTTGGGGGAGGCTGTGTGTAGGTAGGGGCGGGGGTAGATGGTAAATGAGCACACTCTGTAGCTCTGTTCAATTATGCAGCGAACAGAAAACAGCTCTAAAAAAGTCTACTTAAAAGAAGGAAAGGGTACAGAGTGATATGTTCCCAGTTTCCCCTTTTTGGAGGCAACCAGTGTTAACGGCTTTTTATCAAAGGTAGAATTTCTCTCTCTGGACTCAGCTGAGCTGGGCCTGGATGTAGCAGAGGCTCAGCTAAGGAGGGAGGGGTGAGGGGCTTCTCTCTGTGTTTGCCTCCTGGGGCATCTAATCCAAAAGAAAAGGCCCAGCCACTTCCCAGACATCACGCTGGATTCCTAGGGCTTTGGGGTGGGTAATGAGGTCTGAAATAGAGAGGAGCAAAAGAGTTGAGTGTCTCGGTGTCCCCACCCACAAAATAATGTCTGCTTGAACAGGCTGCCTCTCGAGGGTCTCCTGTATACCAGTTCAGCCTGAGCTCAGTGGAGAAGGAACACGAGGAAGGAAGAGAGCTGCTTGCTTTGACCTAAGTTTGGTGCTTGGGGTGGGAGAGGAGGGGCTGGGGACAGAACTGGCCTCAAGTGACTCAAGAGGTCCATGCCCCAACCCCCTGCAACTTGGCTACCCCATGCCCCAGTGCCCCTTTGCCCCTTCCAGGGGTTGGGAGAAAAGATCTAGTGTGGTTGAGGATAGGCACAGGAACATGAAGGAAAGGGAGCTATACACCAGACACCATTTCCATGGATATTACCTTTAGGAGTGTGGATTTTAGGATGCAACTCAGCACATTTTCTATGTGAGCTAGCACAAGACTGTCCCCTCTGGGCTTCCTTTTGCCTACTGGAAAATGGACTACAAGTGAGGTAAATTCCAGTGCTGTGGGGGTCAGGCAGGTAACGGGAAGGAGGGCCAGCGAGGCGAACCAAGCTTGAGCTTCTAAAGGCGGCAGCTGCCTCTCAGCTCAGGACAATTGCCATGGGGAAACGAGGTTTTATTAACCGATTCATTAGAAGGGCTGAGCTTGATAGCACAGGAAAAAAGAAGTGGCTGTTTCCTTCTAGGTCTTTCTTTGGCAGAACTCTGGATTCCCCTGTCCACCTTTTGATGATGTCTTGGGCCAAGAGATCAGATTCTGAGACTTTCTGATCAAGTGCCCAAAATAGGAACAGATTCCCTTTAAAATTAGAATGTCCTTTTAGGTATAAAAAATGTTGCCATTTAAATAAAAACTTGAATCCCAAGTATGATTCAAAACTCCAGCCCACCAGCTAGGTCACCGCTTCTTTCAGTTCTCCCCCCAACCACCACCCCCAATGCTTCCCTCTTCCCCAGTGGCCGGCTCTTCTAGAAGGTGGGGCAGGGGGTGCAGAGACTGGAAAGGTAGACAGGGCAGGTGCAGGCCTTTTGTGACTATTGTCCTCTCCTTATTGGCATGGCTCGCAACTGAAATGTGGGTGTACTCACTTACATGCTGCTCTCAGTTTTGCGACTTCGTGACTATCCAATAGCAAATTACACCATGAATCTGATTTTTAAGTCAAATTTGTGTATGTCAGTGCAAAATTACCCAACACTCCTGCGCCGAATCAGTCCTGTCTGTGGGCTATCAATAGAGGGTTGACTTACAACAGGTTTGAAGGTCTCTTCCAGTCATTGTCATCTGCAAAGTTATAATTTTCTTAGATTGAGTAGGAACCACTGGAAGTCATCCAGGCTTTCCCCTTAGAGACAGGGAACACTCCTGTTCCCCTCTAGGCCTCCTGGAAATGAATTCTCCTGAACGAGAATCCTGCAGAAACAAGACCTGAAGGGAAGGGCCAGCAGGTGGCAGGAGAGAATAGTATGGGTCTTAGCTTCTGTCCAGTTGTGGTTCCAGCTGTCAACTTGTGAGTCTGTATCAATGTGTTGTATTTGGATTGGGGGAGGAAGACAAGACCTCAGGTATCCCTCCAGCACCAAGAATCTTGAAGCACAACTGGAAAAGCTATGCTTTGGTGTCTGGGTGGGTGGGAGGGAGGGGTCTCAAAGCTCTTTGCCACTGAAATCTTAGAAATGTGGGATAGAAGGTGACTAAATCTTCTAAACCAATACCATGTACTGATTTAAAAAGAAAATGGCGAGAGGAGTCAAGATGGTGGAGAAGTAGCAGGCTGAGACTACTTCAGCTAGCAGGAGATCAGCTAGATAGCTTATCTAAAGATTACAAACACCTGCAAATCCATCGGCAGATCGAAGAGAAGAAGGAAACAGAAAAACAACCACTTTCTGAAAGGTAGGACTGGCGGAGAAGTGAATCCAGGCGACGGGAAGATAGACCCCGGGGGGAGGGGCCAGCTCCCGGCAAGCGGTGGAGCAACGGAGCACAAAATCAGGACTTTTAAAAGTCTGTTCCGCTGAGGGCCATCGCTCCAGAGGCTAAACGGGGGCAAAGCCCACGCGGGGTCAGCGTGGCCTCAGGTCCTGCAGGGTCACAGAAGGATGGGGGTGTCTGAGTGTCACAGAGCTTGCAGGTACTGGAATGGGAAAACTGGCTACAGAGACAGAGCTGACAGTAAGATCACAGCTTGGGGTTTCCTTGAACCGGTGGCAGGCTCGGTGAGCTCGGAGCGAGGCCGGAGGTCAGGCAGACGGGAGTAACTGGGAGCTGTTCACTGAGGGCACACTGAGGAGTGGGGCCCCAGGCTCTCGGCTCCTCCAGGCCGGAGACCGGGAGGCCGCCATTTGTATTCCCGTCCTCTGGAACTCTACGGGAAGCGCTCAGGGAACAAAAGCTCCTGAAAGCAAACCCGAGAGGATTACTCAGCCCCTGGTAAGGGCAGTGCAATTCCGCCTGGAGCAAAGACACTTGAGAATCACTACACCAGGCCCCTCCCCCAGAAGATCAACAAGAAATCCAGCCAAGACCAAGTTCACCTACCAAGGAGTGCGGTTTCAATACCAAGGAGAGCAGCAGAATTCCAGAGGAGGAAATGGCAAAGCACGGAACTCCTGGCTTTCTCTCTGTGATTTTTTTAGTCTTGCAGTTAATTTAATTTTTTTTTCATTTTTCTTCTCTTCTTCTGCTAAATTTTTTTTAAGTTTTACCCTTTTCTTTTTTAACGTTTTTTAACTAGTTTATCTAATATATATATTTTTTCTTTTTTGTATTTTTCTTTGTTTTCTTTTTTTTAATTCTTTTCTTTTCTTTTTTTTTTTTCTTTCTTTCTTTTTGAACCTCTTTTTATCCCCTTTCTCCCCCCTCACGATTTGGGATCTCTTCTAATTTGGTTAAAGCATATTTTCCTGAGGTTGTTGCCACCCTTTTAGTATTTTACTTGCTCCTTCATATACTCTTATCTGGACAAAATGACAAGACGGAAAAATTCACCACAAAAAAAAAAAAAAAAAGGAACAAGAGGCAGTACCGAAGGCTAGGGACCTAATCAATACAGACATTGGTAATATGTCAGATCTAGAGTTCAGAATGACAATTCTCAAGGTTCTAGCCGGGCTTGAAAAAGGCATGGAAGATATTAGAGAAACCCTCTCGGGAGATATAAAAGCCCTTTCTGGAGAAATAAAAGAACTAAAATCTAACCAAGTTGAAATAAAAAAAAGCTATTAATGAGGTGCAATAAAAAAATGGAGGCTCTCACTGCTAGGATAAATGAGGCAGAAGAAAGAATTAGTGATATAGAACACCAAATGACAGAGAATAAAGAAGCTGAGCAAAAGAGGGACAAACAGCTACTGGACCACGAGGGGAGAATTCGAGAGATAAGTGACACCATAAGACGAAACAACATTAGAATAATTGGGATTCCAGAAGAAGAAGAAAGAGAGAGGAGAGCAGAAGGTATACTGGAGAGAATTATTGGGGAGAATTTCCCCAATATGGCAAAGGGAACGAGCATCAGAATTCAGGAGGTTCAGAGAACGCCCCTCAAAATCAATAAGAATAGGCCCACACCCCGTCACCTAACAGTAAAATTTACAAGTCTCAGTGACAAAGAGAAAATCCTGAAAGCAGCCTGGGAAAAGAAGTCTGTAACATACAATGGTAAAAATATTAGATTGGCAGCTGACTTATCCACAGAGACCTGGCAGGCCAGAAAGAGCTGGCATGACATTTTCTGAGCACTAAGGGAGAAAAACATGCAGCCAAGAATACTATATCCAGCTAGGCTATCATTGAAAATAGAAGGAGAGATTAAAAGCTTCCAGGACAAACAAAAACTGAAAGAATTTGCAAACACCAAACCAGCTCTACAGGAAATATTGAAAGGGGTCCTCTAAGCAAAGAGAGAGCCTACAAGTGGTAGATCAGTAATGAACAGAGACAATATACAGTAACAGTCACCTTACAGGCAATACAATGGCACTAAATTCATATCTCTCAATAGTTACCCTGAATGTTAATGGGCTAGATGCCCCAATCAAAAGACACAGGGTATCAGAATGGATAAAAAAACAAAACCCATCTATATGTTGCCTCCAAGAAACTCATTTTAAGCCCGAAGACACCTCCAGATTTAAAGTGAGGGGGTGGAAAAGAATTTACCATGCTAATGGACATCAGAAGAAAGCAGGAGTGGCAATCCTTTATCAGATCAATTAGATTTTAAGCCAAAGACTATAATAAGAGATGAAGAAGGATACTATATCATACTCAAAGGGTCTGTCCAACAGGAAGATCTAACAATTTTAAATATCTATGCCCCCAACGTGGGAGCAGCCAACTATATAAACCAATTAATAACAAAATCAAAGAAACACATCAACAATAATACTTTAACACTCCCCTCACTGAAATGGACAGATCATCCAAGCAAAAGATCAGCAAGGAAATAAAGGCCTTAAACGACACACTGGACCCGATGGACATCACAGATATATTCAGAACATTTCATCCCAAAGCAACAGAATACATATTCTTCTCTAGTGCACATGGAACATTCTCCAGAATAGATCACATCCTCGGTCCTAAATCAGTACTCAACCAGTATCAAAAGATTGGGATCATCCCCTGCATATTTTCAGACCACAATGCTCTGAAGCTAGAACTCAACCACAAGAGGAAGTTTGGAAAGAACCCAAATACATGGAGACTAAACAGCATCCTTCTAAAGAATGAACGGGTCAACCAGGAAATTAAAGAAGAATTGAAAAAAATTCATGGAAACAAATGATAATGAAAATACAACGGTTCAAAATCTGTGGGACACAACAAAGGCAGTCCTGAGAGGAAAATATATAGCAGTACAAGCCTTTCTCAAGAAACAAGAAAGGTCTCAGGTACACAACCTAACCCTACACCTAAAGGAGCTGGAGAAAGAACAAGAAAGAAACCCTAAGCCCAGCAGAAGAAGAGAAATCATAAAGATCAGAGCAGAAATCAATGAAATAGAAACAAAAAAAAAAAACTAATAGAACAAATCAACGAAACAAGGAGCTGGTTCTTTGAAAGAATTAATAAAATTGATAAACCTCTGGCCCGACTTATAAAAAAGAAAAGAGAAAGGACCCAAATAAATAAAGTCATGAATGAAAGAGGAGAGATCACAACTAACACCAAAGAAATACAAACTATTATAAGAACATTCTATGAGCAACTCTACGCCAACAAATTTGACAATCTGGAAGAAATGGATGCATTCCTAGAAACATATAAACTACCACAATTGAACCAGGAAGAAATAGAAAGCCTGAACAGACCCATAACCAGTAAGGAGATTGAAACAGTCATTAAAAATCTCCAAACAAACAAAAGCCCAGGGTCAGACGGCTTCCCAGGGGAATTCTACCAAACATTTAAAGAAGAACTAATTCCTATTCTCGTGAAACTGTTCCAAAAAATAGAAATGGAAGGAAAACTTCCAAACTCATTTTGATCCCAAAACCAGACAAGGATCCCTTCAAAAAAGAGAGCTATAGACCAATATCCTTGATAAACACAGATGCGAAAATTCTCACAAAAATACTAGCCAATAGGATTCAACAGTACATTAAAAGGATTATTCACCATGACCAAGTGGGATTTATTTCAGGGCTGCAAGGTTGGTTCAACATCCGCAAATCAGCCAATGTGATACAACACATCAATAAAAGAAAGAACAAGAACCATATGATACTCTCAATAGATGCTGAAAAAGCATTTGATAAAGTACAGCATCCCTTCCTGATCAAAACTCTTCAAAGTGTAGGGATAGAGGGCACATACCTCAATATCATCAAAGCCATCTATGAAAAACCGACCGCAAATATCATTCTCAATGGAGAAAAACTGAAAGCTTTTCCGCTAAGGTCAGGAACACGGCAGGGATGTCCATTATCACCACTGCTATTCAACATAGTACTAGAAGTCGTAGCCTCAGCAATCAGACAACAAAACGAAATTAAAGGCATCCAAATTGGTAAAGAAGAAGTCAAATTATCACTCTTCGCAGATGATATGATACTATATGTGGAAAACCCAAAAGACTCCACTCCAAAACTGCTAGAACTTGTACAGGAATTCAATAAAGTGTCAGGATATAAAATCAATGCACAGAAATCAGTTGCATTTCTCTACATCAACAACAAGACAGAAGAAAGAGAAATTGAGTCAATCCCATTTACAATTGCACCCCAAACCATAAGATACCTAGCAATAAACCTAACCAAAGAGGCTAAGAATCTATACTCAGAAAACTATAAAGTACTCATGAAAGAAATTGAGGAAGACACAAAGAAATGGAAAAATGTTCCATGCTCCTGGATTGGAAGAATAAATATTGTGAAAATGTCTATGCTACCTAAAGCAATCTACACATTTAATGCAATACCTATCAAAGTACCATCCATCTTTTTCAAAGAAATGGAACAAATAATTCTAAAATTTATATGGAACCAGAAAAGACCTCGAATAGCCAAAGGGATATTGAAAAAGAAAGCCAAAGTTGGTGGGCATCACAATTCCGGACTTCAAGCTCTATTACAAAGCTGTCATCATCAAGACAGCATGGCACTGACACAAAAACAGACACATAGATCAATGGAACAGAATAGAGATCCCAGAAACAGACCCTCAACTCTATGGTCAACTAATCTTCGACAAAGCAGGAAAGAATGTCCAATGGAAAAAAGACAGCCTCTTCAATAAGTGGTGTTGAGAAAATTGGACAGCCACATGCAGAAAAGTGAAATTGGACCATTTCCTTACACCACACACGAAAATAGACTCAAAATGGATGAAGGACCTCAATGTGCGAAAGGAATCCATCAAAATCCTTGAGGAGAACACAGGCAGCAACCTCTTCGACCTCAGCCGCAGCAACATCTTCCTAGGAACATCGCCAAAGGCAAGGGAAGCAAGGGCAAAAATGAACTATTGGGATTTCATCAAGATCAAAAGCTTTTGCACAGCAAAGGAAACAGTTAACAAAATCAAAAGACAACTGACAGAATGGGAGAAGATATTTGCAAACGACATATCAGATAAAGGACTAGTGTCCAAAATCTATAAAAAACTTATCAAACTCAACACCAAAAGAACAAATAATCCAATCAAGAAATGGGCAGAGGGCATGAACAGACATTTCTGCAAAGAAGACAGCCAGATGGCCAAAGGACACATGAAAAAGTGCTCCATATCACTCAGCATCAGGGAAATACAAATCAAAACCACAATGAGATATCACCTCACACCAGTCAGAATGGCTAAAATCAACAAGTCAGGAAATGACAGATGCTGGCGAGGATGCGGAGAAAGGGGAACCCTCCTACACTGTTGGTGGGAATGCAAGCTGGTGCAACCACTCTGGAAAACAGCATGGAGGTTCCTCAAAATGTTGAAAATAGAACTGCCCTATGACCCAGCAATTGCACTACTGGGTATTTACCCTAAAGATACAAACATAGTGATCCAAAGGGGCATGTGCACCCGAATGTTTCTAGCAGCAATGTCCACAATAGCCAAACTATGGAAAGAACCTAGAAGTCCATCAACAGATGAATGGATCAAGAAGATGTGGTATATTTACACAATGGAATACTATGCAGCCATCAAAAGAAATGAAATCTTGCCATTTGCGACAACATGGATGGAACTAGAGCGTATCATGCTTAGCGAAATAAGTCAAGCAGAGAAAGACAACTATCATATGATCTCCCTGATATGAGGAAGTGGTGATGCAACATGGGGCTTAAGCGGGTAGTAGAAGAATCAATGAAACAAGATGGGATTGGGAGGGAGACAAACCATAAGTGACTCTTAATCTCACAAAACAAACTGAGGGTTGCTGGGGGGAGGGGGGTTAGGAGAAGGGGGGTGGGGTTATAGACATTGGGGAGGGTATGTGCTTTGGTGAATGCTGTGAAGTTTGTAAACCTGGCGATTCACAGACCTGTACCCCTGGGGATAAAAATATATGTTTATAAATAATAAAAAATTTTAAAAAAATAAAAATAAAATGGCTGTCAAAACATAATGCTTATCTTTAAAAACAGACTTCTTTTGTTTCAGATTCAGCCTCTAGCTTTCCCTCACAGGCATTCATGCACAGATTTCATAGAATGAATGATTTTCATAGAAACATGTGCTGTGGAGTTTGGAAGGGACCTTGAAGGTCACCAAAGCCAATGGACCTCTTTGTGCCCTTTATGATATCCTGTTACAGAACTCCTTCAGTGTCAGCATGAATGCATTCAGAGACAGGAAGCTCAGTACTTTCTAAAGCCATTTGTCCAGGAGCACCTGGATGGCTCCGTCGGTTAAGTTTCTGACTTTTGGTTTCCGCTCAGGTCATGATCTCAGGGGCATGAGATCGAGCCCCATGTTGAGTCCAATATTGGGCTCCATTCTCAACATGGAATCTGCTAGAGATTTTCTCTCTCCCTTCCTCCCTCTGCTCCTCCCACTTGGTGCTTTCTGTCTCTCTCAAATAAATAAAAAAAAAAATCTTTAAGAAAAATGTAAAACCACGTGTCTCTTAGAAAGTTACTTATGGAGCCACACAGGTCTCAGTGACTTCTACCCATCATTTTGCCTTTTGCCCCCTGGGATTGCTCCTAAGTGTCCCCTTAGCAGAAAAACAGGTTTCTGAGGACAGAAGATGACCTCTCACATCACATGTGGTCAGCGTCCCTCACTCAGTCATTTGCCTAACACCCAGGGACGGAGCAGCTCCCCAAAGATTCATAGTCCCTGGCCCCAACCCCAGCGGTTTGCGCAGAACAGGGCTGAAACCTGTCTTCACTGTGTAGCCTCGATCAGCTGACTCTTTGACCAACACTGTCAACCCCAGAGTCTTTTCCATACCTCATGGTGATTAGATTGTTGGGGCTTGGGGGAGTTTTTTGGGATTCGAGGACTTTGGCCTGATGGATGGATGGATTGATTTTTTTTTTTTTCTGTAAAATGCAACAAACACACAAAGAAGTGTATAGAAAGATACATTCACTTAGAATCTTCTTGAAATTTTTTTTATGATTTGATTTTTTCACTTAATATATTTTTAATGAATTTTTCCTATTTATCTTGTTTGAATTCATTAACTTAATCCTGGTTTTAATTATTTACTCCAAAATAATCCCCTTTACAAATATTACCTACCTATTTATAAATATTCCTCCTATATTATAATTCAAAAATTTGGGAAAACATTGAATGCAGATGGTCTCAGGGTAGGACCTTCCCAGCAAACTTCTAGAACCATCCTTTCTGATAGATTACTCAATTATTCAGCACTCTTTGGGCATACTCTCCCAGTAACTAATCCTCTTAATTTTACTTTAATACGGACCATATTTTTCTCCTTGCTTACTTAGGTATCAGAAAACACCTTGTTTGAAATCCAGATCAAATAGATTTATGGCATTTGATTTACCTGTTGAGCAACTTTGTCAAAATGAGACTTAAAGAACTTGTACTAGCTCCTAATAATTGCTGTGACGTTTTCTAAATCACCTAAAGCAGCCCTTCAGTAATCCTCCCTGAGAATGATGGCAAGCTCACCAAGCCTGTAGTTACAGGACATCACCACTGACCCTCAGAAAATCAGAACTCCACTTTCTAATCTATTGCCTTCCATGAGTTCTGCGTTCACAAATAATACTTGCATGACCTCCCTTAGCAAGTTTTCAGTACCTGGAATGTCCTTCGCCTGGACCAGGCAGTTATGACTTGGAGGGAACAAGATTAATCTGCTGGGACAAGGAGGGCATTTTTAGCACAAAGAGGACAAAACCCTTAATGATTGGCTTCCAGAAAGTGGCAGATGAAGACATTTTCAGAAATTGGCGAGAGGAGTGGGAATAAAATTTGAGGGTGAAGGAGCAGGATTGAGATAGTGACTGGAGTCATGAAAGTGTGCTTTTATGAGAAAGGCATCAGATTGCCAAAAGGAAAGAGTTGAGATAGGATGACTTTGCAGTCGGTCCATTTAGCATGGAATGATAACCCTCTCCACCAGCCAACTCCCAGCCAAGGAGCAGGAAAGGAGAAGGAAGACAGAATAGTCTGGGGCTGAGCGTGCACCAACTAAGGGGTAAATTTAGGGGAGCAACATTTGTGGGGGCAACACCAAAGGGGCTGAGGGGCTCCAGGCCCCGGGGGAAGGAAATCAGGTAGAACAAAGGAAGTGGGGGAAATGGATAGGTTATGTGACTGAGGGTTTAATGAAAGGTGAGTTTGGTTATGGTAGGAAAGGAAGGCCCTGAGTAGGAGACACATGGAGTAAGGCAATATGTGTCCTAGAAAATGGTGCTGCCTGCGGCTGAAGAGGTCAGGAAGGTGGAAACAAGCTCAGGTGGGGCACCCCTCTGAGGGTGAGCACCGCTGACTATCAGGGCACCAGGCCCACACCTTAGGGTTGAAAGGGAACGTACTAGGGCCAGACGGCATGATCTTCCAAGGAGGAGCAGGGGACAGCAATGAGTTAATTGTCTGGATGTTGTAGCAAGGGACACGCCGGTTTTCCGCATGGCCCTGGAATGTGATAGCAGTGGGTTTCCCAATGTACCCAAAGGACAGGGTGGAAACCACTTTACTAAGGAGAAGGGCCAAAGAGGAAAGGCAGTGAGAAGGCATGGGAGTTCTCAATGATGAAGCTGGAACGGCAGGGCTCAGGGACAGCAGCTCTGGGACTCAGACTTTCAGGAATGGGCTGAGGCCGAATAGAGAGTTGCAGGACCTAGCAAGGGAGCTGGTGGCAGGGGGCGGTTTTTCAAGGAGAGATGCTGAGGATAATATAGAGGAAGGTACAAAGAGTTGGGGGGCTCTGTGTAAGGATCAGGAGTGATCTTGTTGCAGCCTCTGATCCCCTGATGGGGTGGAGATCTCTTTGCAGATCTCTAAATGCAGAAGTTCAAAGTTGATAGGAAGGTAAATGATGAGTACCCTGTGAGCAGGGCCTACTTGGGTCTTTACTCACTTCCATGCCCACAGGAGCCGCTGCCCAAAGTCAGAAGTTCATTAACAGGACAATTTACTCGGCACAATACCCACGAGCTTTCCAGGGCCTAGGAAATCAGCGACACCTTTAAAAGCACAGCTGGGCTTCCAAATTGAAATAGGCACCAGCACAATCTAATATACATATACTTAACTGGGTCTACAAATGTAATTCTAAGATGCCATCCTTATGCTGAAATGTAGCATTCATAAACATTCCATTCTAAGCTTGTAACTTAGCAATACACATCCATAAAGGGATCGAGTTTATCTGAACCAACCAACATCTGAATCATCTCTGTGTCAAGGCTCAGCTCCAGGATCCTGAGTTCCTGGCAAGACCTTCAGTCTTACCGATATTATCTCCCTAGGGCTAACTTCAGTGATCCTTTATTAATCCTGGCCTAGGGCCAGAACTAACCGCTGAAACCCAGGGAACTTCATGGGCAATAAACCAACCTCACCCCCCATTCTGGCTTCATTTTTCAAATTTATTTTTTGCTTTTTTTCCCCCTTGCTTTATTTTTCTCCCTAGCATTTATCACCATCTGCTGTAATATATGTGTGTGTGTGTGTGTATATATATATATATATATATATATATATATATATATATTTTAATCTATTTGTGGGGCGCCTGGGTGGCTCAGTGGTTTAAGCCACTGCCTTCGGCTCAGGTCATGATCCCAGGGTCCTGGGATCGAGTCCCGCATCGGGCTCTCTGCTCAGCAGGGAGCCTGCTTCCTCCTCTCTCTCTCTGCCTGCCTCTCTGCCTACTTGTTATCTCTCTCTGTCAAATAAATAAATAAATTCTTAAAAAAAAAATCTATTTGTGGAGCTTGACCCCATGTAGGCTCCGTAAGGGAAGGGATTTTAGTTAACTCTGTACCCCAACATCTAGAACAGTGCTTGGCTCATACTAGGTGCTCAGTGAAATATTTGTCATGTGAATGAAATTTTCAAAAGTGAAGTTGAAGTTCAACTTATAAGTTTATTTATTTATTTATTTATTTATTTTTAAAGATTTTTATTTTATTTATTTGACAGACAGAGATCACAAGTAGGCAGAAAGGCAGACAGAGAGAGGAAGGGAAGCAGGCTCCCTGCCAAGCAGGAGCCTGATGCAGGGCTCGATCCCAGGACTCTGGGACCATGAACTGAACCAAAGGCAGAGGCTTTAACCCACTGAACCACCCAGGCACCCCTCAACTTATAAGTTTAAAAAAAGCTTAAGAACACAGCATATACAAGTATATAGTTAATGGATGATATGAATGCATTTTGTTGCATTTAACGTGAGGCAGGAAGGGGCTTCTTAAAAAAGTAATAGGGGCTTGGGGGACTTTTAAATGGCTTTGCTCATGAAATGACTGAAGGAATGAAAGAGGGAAGGAAGGTGAAAAGGACCTTAGAGATGAGCTAGACAGAAATGTGCTCTGATTTCATCGTCTAGGGAGTGGCAGAGGCAGGTCTGGAACAGAGTCCTGACTCCCTGACCAGTACTATCTTTGTAACCTCCATCCTGTGTCCTTGCACAGACCTATGCCCAAGGTCTATATTTTTGCACTTGTTATATTCTGTTCCTCTTCTTAAAAACAGTCTCCTGCCAAATCATGTCAGTTTCAGGCTCCCCCAAACTGGGAATCCATCCAGTCCTGGGCACAGACTGAAGGGCCTACCCTCACTCCCTACTCCCATGCCATATACATATCCTTAAACCACTGACCCATCCACCTCCTTGGCCCACCAGACCCCAAACTTGGAGGAGAGACAAGATTCACAAGAGGTTAGAAATGGAGCCGTTTGGGGGAGAAATCTCTCCTCTTCCTAGATGAGCTCTGGCGTGGCTGGAGAGAAGGGAAAGTGCAGTCCGTGGCAAGCGAACCATCCTGTGGGCTGGGATAGTAGTCAGGGAGGGAATGGAGTTCTGCCGAGGGCATGTATTACCTCTGTACCTTCCACGCTCAAATATGATGCTGAGAAGACCAGACCTTCAAGCTCACATGAGGAACAAAGGAGGAAATCTGGGCCTGAGGATGTGATCTTGGCTCCATCCTGCTTCTGCTGCCTCTGAACCATCAGGCTCCCCTAGACTCTTCTGAGCAAGGCTGGAGACCCAGCCTCCACTCCTGGGGCCGCTCAGCATCTCTCGATTAGTGTTTGCTGGAATTAGGTGCACTTTCTCACCCAGGTGATACCCACCGGTGGGGCACGGCTCTCTCCTATAATCTCCATAACCCCAACCTGTAGGTCTCTCCTGGGAAGGATCCCTGGTCCTCTCCTTTACTTTGACCCTGCCAAGGCCTGACCTGTGAAGGCTTTACTCTCCCTGATCCCCTGCAGGCTGAGTTACCTGCTCTTTCTCCGTGTTTCTTGGTTTTCTGGAATGATCTCTAGCACTTCTCAGAGTAAATGGTAATCCATCATTTGTTCCCAGAGGGCAAGGACTGTGCCTTTTATCATTTAAACCCAAAGACATTTTGGTGGCAGAAACTCAAACAAATGAGGAGGGCTGGGTTTCAAAGGAACCTACCAGGTTGTGGAAGAACATTCTCCGTAGAGGGTCTTCCGTGGAACCAAGGCCACAGCAGGGGAAGCATATGGATTAGATGAGGTATGTGCCAAGTGCTTGGCATAACCTGAGTGAGTTTGAGTGCCCATAAGTGTTTACAGTAGTAATAGAACCTGAGGGAGGGGCAGGGCCGGGGGCAGGGTTGAAGGGGTGTGAACAGAGATGAACAGCAAGGAAGCTTGCTTGAGACAGAAGGACAGACAGAACTAAATGCCACGATAAGGTTTAGGTGGAACAGGGACATGGTCGGAGTTGTGTTTTGTGCTTCTTAAAATTGGTTTATTTTTTTGAGTAAATCAATACTTGCATGGTTTGAAATAAAAATTATGTGAAAAGGTATGTATTGGGAAGTCTTGTCCTCGTGCCTGACTCCAACCATCCCTTCTCCCATACTCTGGTGTCCTAGCTTACCACTTTTTATTAATTTTTTTGGTATCATTCTAACGTTTACATCTACCCTTCCATCTTCACATCTATCTGTAGCTACATCTACACCTCTATTTTATTTTGGAGTCATTTTGATGTTAGAGAAGAGTTGCAAAAATGCTACAAAGAACTTCACCAAGAGCCCCCACTTACATTACACCAAACGCCCTGGAGATATTCTAGCATGGGTCCCAGTGCAGTCCTGGGGTACACGTCACACCCAGCTGCCATGCCTGTCTAATCTCCTTCAATCCAGAACAGGTCCTCCTTGAAATTCAAACCGTGGACATATATTTTTAGGACTATAAGGTCAGCCTTTGTAGGAGATCCTGCAACTTGGATTCATGTAGTATTTCCTTGGGATTAGACCCAGATTATGCATTTTGGGAGGCAGGAATAGCACAGAAGCGATGCTGTGTTCTTGTTACACCCTATTAGATTTCATGTGATTTGACTTGTTCCATTCCTAGTGGTATTAGCTTTAATCACTTAATTAAGATGGGGTCTGCCAGATTTTGCCACTGAAAATCTATGTTCTTCCTACTTTGTACCAGAAAGGTACTTGGTATGGCAATCCTTTGAGACTCTGTGATTATTCTATTTTTTATTCTACTCTCACCTACTAGTTTTAACCTGTCGATTTTTGTTTTGGTCTGATTTAATTATTCTTTTGGTGGTTGTGAATTGGGTTTTTTTTTTTTTAAACTTCATTGTTCTTTTGTATTTATTAGGTCTTATTTTATTATATGAAAGAGCTTTCTCTTCTCATCTATTTATTAGTTTGTGTACATATATCAGTGTGGATTTCCTATTTTAAGAAATGGATTAAAATCTATTAATGTCGGGGTGCCTGGGTGGCTCAGTGGGTTAAGCCTCTGCCTTCAGCTCTGGTCATGATCTCAGGGTCCTGGGATCGAGTCCCGCATCGGGCTCTCTGCTCAGCAGGGAGCCTGCTTCCCCCATCTCTCTCTGCCTGCCTCTGGCTACTTGTGATATCTCTATCTCTCTCTGTCAAATAAATAAATAAAATCTTTAAAAAAATCTATTAATGTCATGGTTTTGATGCTTGAACTGTTCCAGATTTGACACACAGGAGCCCCTGCAAGCTAGTTTCCATGTCCTTTTACATACTACTATCATTCTTTGAGAATTTCCTTAATTTCTAGTACTACAAAAAGAAAAAGAAGAAGAAGGAAGAGGAGGAGCAAGAGGAGGAGGAGGAGGAGGAGGAGAAGAAGAAGAAGAAGAAGAAGAAGAAGAAGAAGAAGAAGAAGAAGAAGAAGAAGAAGAAGAAGAAGGAGAAGAAGGAGAAGAAGGAGAAGAAGGAGAAGAGGAGGAGGAGGAGGAGGAGGGAGGAGAGGAAGGAGGAGGAGCAGGAGCAGGAGAAAGAAGGAGAAGGAGAAGAAGGGGAAGGGGAAGGGGAAGGAAAAGACGAAGAGGAAGAAGAAAAGAAAAAGAAAAAAGAGAAGTTCCAGGCTCACCTTGTACTTCCATTGCCCCAGCCCTGAAATCAGTCATTTTTTCATGAATTCCTGGCTCCTCTTAGTAGAGTGTGGTATTTAAAGGTCAGGGCTATGGAGATGTCTGAGCCAGACATGCTCATTTCTGCTGGGGAATCCTGCTCTCAAGCCCTCTCAGCATATCCATTTATCGTCTTTCTTCCTATCCATCTATCATCTATCTACCAATCTATTAAACCACGAATTCACACTGATACTTTTAATTTTAATCTATACTACAGGGTTCATTCTTCCTTTCTTCGTTTTCGTATGTACACCGATTGTCTCTGTCAGTGAAAAACCTGACTCCCATTGTCCTCAATTTATTAAGTTATTTGTTCAATCTCATGCATGTAGCCAACCACTCTGCCTCCCACCTGCTCTAATGCCATGTTTGTGTGGCCCCCATTACTGGACATCTCAGCCAACACACACACACACACTTTTTTTTTAAAGAATTAGCTCATGCAGTTGTGGGGTGTGGCTGGCAAATCTGAAATCTGCAGAGCAGTCTGGCAAGCTAGAAATCCGGGCAAGAGCTGATGTTGCAATTATGAGTCAGTAGGCTGGAAACTCAGGCAAATATCTGTGTTAGAGTTTAGAGGCAGAAGCCTTCCCTCTTTGGGGGACTTCAGTCTTTGCTCTTAAGGCCCATCAACTGATTGGATGAGGCCTACCTGAGCTATACAGGGTAAACTCCTATACTCAAAGTCTACCAATTTAAATGTTAACCAATCTAAAAAAATACCTGCACAGCAATATCTAGATGGCTATTTGATAAGCTAACCGAGGACCCCGGCCTACCCAAGTTGATGCATAAAATGAAATACTTAGGTAGCATAATTATAATCAGTGTGAGCTGTCTGGTGTAACAAATAGTCCCTACATTTCAAAAGAGATTTAATTTTGCTCACAACAGTCTGGTATTGGTTGGCCAATCATATAGGCCTTCAAGAACTTTGCTTCTAGTTAGTAGCTCTACCATCCACTAAAGCTTTGGAAAACTCTTTAAGATCCTATGGATCTAACCAGTCATATAAGAAGAGAAAGAAGGGCAAATGCCCCCTGGACAGTTTTAGGGGCGAGGCTTGCAAGTGACATTAAATCACTTTTGCTTACATTCACTGGCCGCAATTTAATCAATATTGCAATGGAGGTTGAGAATTGCTGCTTAGCGGTGCCAGGAGAAAAGGGGAAACATTTTGGAAAAAAACTGGCCAGTGTTTGCCTGCATTTTGTGTACACGGGCCTGCATTTTGATTTTTCACTAAAGTGTCTTGGAGATCTTTCTTATTAGTATATTTCTTTTTAAAAAGACTGTAGAGTATTCTATTCTGTAGATGTACTGTGGTTTATTTAATCAATCCCATTTAGATAGGTACTTGGATTGATTCCAATTGGTCATAAAGTAATTAAGACAGGATTGTCATGTTCCCAAAGACAATATAGAGCTCTCCCAAATCAGGAAGTCAAAAAGAACAGTAAGGGGCCAAGAAAGAAAAAAACAAATGGATATTAAACATAGGAAAAGAGGGGTGACTGGCTCAGTCAGTAGAGCATGCAACCCTTAATCTCTGGGTTGTGAGTTCAAGCCCCACTTCAGGAGTGGAACCTACTTTAAAAAATATATAAAAAAATGATCAACTTTACTCATAATAAAAGAAATGCAAGTTTAAACTACACAGAGATGTCACTTCTTTCTTATCTCTTCAACAGGAAAAAGCTAAAAGTTTGACGACATATTTTGATTCTGATCAAAATCTGCAGAAGACAGGGGCTAGTATAAGAGGGCAGATACTATCTTGACTCCTGAGTTTTATCTTTGGATCCCAGGATGCTTTGAATCAAGCACGCTAAGAACACAGTAGACTAGGGAAGAAAAGCTTACTTTCTTTTTCTTGTTTTTGTGGCTTGCATAGTTGTTTGGTTTGGGTTTCTTTGTTTTGTTTTGTTCTTTGTTTGTTTTTGGTCACCACATCTCTCTGTTAAGTTCATTCTTTCTTCCTACCTTGCTAACTTATGTATTTATCAGTAAATATTTATTGAGTATCCATTATGTGCCAAGTGCCATTTTAGATGTTTGAGATACTGTAATGACTTAAAACAGTTCCTAACTAGCTTCACAGAGCTTCCAATTAAACCAATTCTTCTCTTCTCTTCCTGTCTTTCTCCCCCATCATTCTGTTTCCCCACAGTTTCTGCTTCTTCAAACTTTGGTTTATCATGACTCCTCATGGTTCCATGTTCTCATGATTGTATCAACATCTTTTTTTTTTAAGGTTTTTTTTTTTTTTAATTGATTTGAGAGAGAGCAGGGGGAAGCACAGGGAGAGAGAGAATCCTTAAGCAGACTCCCCACCAACTGTGGGACCCAACATGAGGCTTGAACCCAAGACCCTGAAATCATAACCTGAGCTGAAGTCGAGAGCCAGGAGCTTAACCAACTGAGCCACCCAGGCTCCCCTGTCTCATCATCTTGATGGACATTTGTCTTATCCCTAATCTTTTACTGTTACGAACAGAGCTGCAATGAATAGTCTTGAATACATATCTTTTCATATTTATGCTGGTGTTGTGTCTTTGGGATAGATTCCTAGAGGTAGAGTTTGTGGGTCAAAGGGTAATTCTGTATGTAAATAGAGATTTATGTGGTAAGACTATACTGAGCAGTAAAATATTACATGGTAGTAAGGTTTCAAGTTTATGTTGGTAGATATTGCTAAGATCCTCTTAAAAGAGTTTATATGGTTTTTGTGGCTCTTCAATCCTTTTTTCTGACCATCCAATTTTTTGAACGTCTCCACTCTATCCTGCACCCATCCCGAACTAGCCTCCTTCAGAGAGTTGTTTCTGCCAAAATTTCTAACCACTCTCGGTTCTCTTTTCTCTCTCTAATTATTCTTAAAATACAAAGGCAAATGAAACATAACCACATTTTGAGTCAGAGACTTAATCACACTGAGTGTAATATTTTAATTGATCTAAAAGGCACAATAATTTGTCTGTACACTCTTAGTCAGAAGTGCCCTACGGATAAAAAGAACTCTAAAAGATCTTAAACTTGTTTCGCCATATTATTTGTAATGGTATTGGTTTGATTATTCTGAATCTACTAACTATCTAGTAAGGTGGAATAAATAACTAATAGTCTTGATTTCAGGAATCAAGATTTTTAGCTTAAGAGAAAAAGATAAATATATAGAATCAAAGAAGTTAAGTAAAATTGTGTACTCCCCCTAAATCTGAATTGGAAATGTTATATACACTCAAGAAGTATTTTCTCTTTATTTAAAGAAAAAGTATAATGATTCCTCCTTTTCCTTGTCTTCTGTTTTCCTTTCATCTTTCTTTCTTTCACAGAGAGAGTGAAAAAGAGAGAACACAAGCCAGGGTGGGGCAGGGAGGCAGAGGGAGAAGCAGACTCACTGCTGAACAAGGAGTCCGATGTCCGATGTGGGACTTGATCCCAGGACCCTGGGATCATGACCTGAGCTCAGGCAGACACTTAACTGATTGAGCCACTCAGGCACCTCCCTTCATTTCTTTTCTTGAACAATTCACTCCTAAAACCATAATGCAGAGCTGAGGAGTAAAATAGGTGTCCATGCTGGGGCTTGGGGACAGAGAAACCCAGTGGGTGCAGAGGGTGTCCCTGTGAACAGGTGGGCTGCCAGTGTGCTGGGTCAGAGTTGAGTGAGACAAGGAGATTGCCTGTGAAGAGGTGCAGCCCAACACTGGATACTGGAGTTGAGCAGGATGAAGAGGGTGTCCAGGTAATCAGCGGCACCCAGTAGGGTGGACAGAGGGATCCTCATAGGAGAGGAAGTGGCAGCTTCTAAGGAAGATTGAGGGGGATTGACCCAATGAATAAATACATTATGGATAATGGGAGCAATTGTCTAACCATTGGAAAAAGATATCACAAATACAGAAAGGAAAAAGCAGAATGGACCCTGTGGTGTTAGATTGGAATTGAACTCTATGGAAATAGAAATAAATATAGGGGTGTGTGTGTGTGTATGTGTGTGTGTATTCCCTAGCTATGTCCACCGAGAGAAGTTCTAAGAATGCAGACACTCGTGAAAACAATAAGCCCATCTAGGGTCCTGATCTTGTTTTCCAAATATTATTCTACCCTAAAATAAACTGGATTCTTGGGAGAAATGGTTTATTTCACAGCTGGAATGGGCAAAAGACAAGATGAACCTAGACATAATGAGTACAAGTCAGAGAGACACAGAACTAGTCTGAAGGAGCATCTACTGACCATATCTAGGACAATTTGAGCACCAAACTAAATAATGTTTACAATGGATTATAACCCATTTAATAAAACAAGAAACTTGAGTCTATACAATATAAATATATAAATGATTAAATTGAAAGTTTGATAAGGAGTTTTTAGAATACCTCTCCATTAAATGTGTATTAATTACAAAGGAGGAAAGAATTACCTTACTATGGAGAAACCTAGCAGACACCACCATTAATCAAATGATCAAAACAAACATCATTCATAATTCTCCAAATTGAAATCATGTGTCACCTAATAGGATGCAGTGATGTCACTTCTGTGATATTTTTGCCCTAGATGCACAACCTGAATCTAATCATGAGGGAACATCAGAATAATACAAACCGTAAGACATCCCACAAAATGGCTGCTCTATAATCCTCAAAAATGTCAAGGGCATGCATTTCAAGGAAAGATGGAGAACTCTTCTAGACTGGAAGACACTAAAGGAATATGACAGCCGATTGCAATGTGGGATCTTATATTGGATCTCTTGTTATAAAAGACAATGAGACCATGACGAAACAACCTCATTTTCATGGTTGTACTGTGCTTATGGAGAAAAATGTTTTTGTTTGTTGGAAATACTACTAAAGCGTTTGGGAGTTATAGGACATTCATGCCAGAAATTTAGTCTCAGTTTGGGGTGGGGGAGTGGAGTTCTTCACACTTTACCTGCAACTTTTTCATAAACTTGAACTTTTTTCAAAACTAAAAGTAATAGCACCAAAATATGTGTATTTCTTGGCTCTATCCATTAAAAATAATAGGAGCACGTGGGTGGCTCACTTTCGATTTTAGCTCAGGTCATGATTTCAGAGTCTTGGGATCGAGCCCCTCATCAGGCTCCACACTCAGCAGGGAGTCTGCTTAAGGATTCTCTCCTTCTTCCTCCACCCCTTCCTCCTGCTCTCGCTCTCTCTCTAAAATAAATAATTCTTTTAAAATATTCAGAAACCATTATCAACCAAGAGCAATGAGAGCCTCCTGTGCCCAGATTATGAATTCTAAATACTATATTCCACCAAAAGGAATCAAAATCCCTTTAAGAGTCTTGGAATATAGGTCCAAGACTGGAAATACACAAGATAAGCCAAGAACATTTTATCATTCCTGAAAGCAATACCAGTGACTAGAAAGTCATATCAATGACTAGTAAGTTTGGGTCAGAAGAATTCAGGAACAAAATTGAAGAGGCTAAAGATGGGACTATTTGACCACAAATAAGAATAATAAATGCGGGGCGCCTGGGTGGCTCAGTGGGTTAAAGCCTCTGCCTTCGGCTCAGGTCATGATCCCAGGGTCCTGGGATGGAGCCCCGAATCCGGCTCTCTGCTCAGCAGGGAGCCTGCTTCCTCCTCCTCTCTCTCTCTCTGCCTGCCTCTCTGCCTACTTGTGATCTCTGTCTGTCAAATAAATAAATAAAATCTTTAAAAAATAATAATAAATGCAATATGTTGAAACACATCCAAATTGTTGAAGCCCATGAGTTCATAAATAAATAAATAAATAAATAAATAAATAGAACTCATAAGTCATCCTTGAATGATATAGTGGGAGGATCAACATATTCTGGATACTAGGGGAAAAAAGGAGGAAGGAGAAAAAGAATTTAATCTGCCTTTCCCATAGGAATTTTATACCATTATTGGGGATAATCATTTGAGATAGTCTTCCCTCTGTAAGAATTCCAGCTGGTAAGTGAAGATGTAATACTAAAATCATCATTCTGCAAAGCCCATATGAGCTAGTGGATCCAGATAATGATCCATGTTCACTAACATCACAAAAAGATCAGTAGATATAATGTACCTCTAAATGTATAATATCACCTATGAAGTATTTTTGTTCAAAAATAATACCTCATGTGTGTACATCTGTCAGTTTACAGGAAACATCTGGGTCAGAAGAACAGGTTTTAAAAATGTGACCAGCATAATTGAGAATGTGGGAAACTCTATGTAGGAAAAATGACCTGGTTTCTTCAACAAATGAAGTGCAGAAGGGAAAAAAAGGGAGCAGGAACCTGTAGTTTCAAAGAGACTTAAGAGACATATCAATCAAATGTGATGTGAACATTTGGGGGAAATTTGAACACTTACTGAATCTTATGATAAGATGGATTTGCTTGAAAACAATCCATTTGTGGAGATGAGAAGTGGAGTGGGCAATGATACAGTTGAAAAACGTATGACCATGAGTTGATTTCTTTTATTAAAATCAAAATTCATAGTAGTTTATTGTTATCAATTTTTTACTTATATTTTTAATATTTTCTTCTTCTTATTATTTTTTGAGAGAAGAGTGCAAGTGCAGGGAGGAGGAGGAGCATAGGGAGAGGGACAGAATGTTGGACAAATTCTGTGCTGAGCATGGAGTCTTATATGAAGCTTGATCTCACGACCTTGACAGAATGACCTGAGTTGAAATCAATAGCTGGATACTTAATGACTGAGCCACCCAGGAGCCCCTGATCTCTACTTTTTTTATGCTTTAAGTTTCCATAATAAGGGCACCTAGGTGGCTCAGTCAGTTAAGAGTCTGCCTTTGGCTCAGGTCATGATACCAGGGTCTTGGGATCAAACTCTGCATTGGGCTCCCTGCTCAGCGGGGAGCCTGTTTCTCCCTTTCCCTTTGCTGCTCCCCATGATTGTACTCTCTCTGTTAAATAAATAAATAAGTAATCTTAAAAAATAAATAAATTTCCATAATAAACATGTCTAAATGTTAACTAAACCCAACGTACTCATTGATTTCTGCCTAGCCTGTTCTGGCTCTGGGGCCTCCTTTAGCCTGCCTCCTACCCTTCTAAGGGGAGCAGGAGATCCTCTGTCATATTGTGTTAATGGCATCTCCTTGAACAGAAAATGTTCTTTTTTTCTCCACCCAACAATAAGGGAGCAGAAACAAGAGATGAAGTTGATAAGGTAGGGTCTTGGACTTAGAGTCTCCAATGACAAACATAAAAATTGTTTGTGAGGCTCAAATATCTAAGATAATATATATGAGAAGAGACATCTCTTTTTGATTTTCTGCAACCACATACTACTGAATTTGCTGACCTGGGGATCCTAACATCCTGGGGTACAGCTAGCTGAGCCAGCCCACCAACCAGTTGCTGGGAGGGAGATCTAGAGAGAGGAAATAAAGGAGGGACAGTGGGTGGTATCTTGCCCAAGTGGTTAAATATATGAATCAGAGTTGGCTGGAACCATGCATTAGCACTAGTTTGGTCATGCAAATGGCACAGCTGGATTTTTTGGCTCTAGCCCTGGGCCAGCATCCTATGCTTCTGAGTAGAAAAGGGAAGCATTTTGGGAAGTCAAACAGCTGTTTACTTGGCAAGGGAGCTCCACTGCTCCTCTGGGTCTGGGGGAATTCCAGGGCAGGCAGGTGAGTCTGAGCTGAAGTCCATGGGACTTGAAACAGCATTCCCCCAAAACTTACCCTTGCCCTAGCACTGAATGGCAGTAACATTATTCAAAGAAGTGCATGCTTGGTACTTTCTGGACCCAATGGGATCCATTAAAGAGAAAACCAGGTGGCATAGAAACCCAGATGGGTGTGCAGAAGCCATGGCACTGTGGGCAAGAAGATGGGATCTTGTTCTAATCCTGCCTCTTCCTGGCCTGGTCACTTAATCCTCTTTTCTGAGTCCAAGTGACCCCAGGTCTTGAGAAGGGAAATCTTTTTTTTGCAAAATCTCCTTAAGTGATTCGGATGATCACACAGGTTAGAAGCCATGTGGTAAAACCACATGGTCACTAAGACGGCTTCTGCTTTTTGAAGTCTGTTCTGCCTGATTTTTTGCCTTTCTCTGAACTGTGTTCATTTAATTAAATACTCAAATTTATGGCAAGTGCTCATTCAAGGGGTGGGGAGAAAGCAAAACTGACATTTCTTGAGGAGATTTTTGTGCTGGGTACTTTATCATCTTCATCTCTGTGCCCTCTGACCAGAAATCAATCATAGACTGTAGACACACTTTCAGCAACTTGCCTTTCTCCCCTTTCCTGATTCTGAAATGCAAGAGGACTTTGCTGGGGTCTCATCACATTCTAAGGATGTGTGTACAGGGGCGGGTGGTGAGGAGGGATGGGAAAGAGAACTCACATTTCCTTTTTGCTATTTCATTTACATTTAATTTTTTAAACTAAAAAGTTGTACAAAAGGAACATCTGTATGTGGTTTTAAAAGTCTAATGAAAAACAGTAATCATCTGTTTTACTTCTCCCTACATTCCAAAACCTTTTCCTCACAAACCACCTAGACAACCACTTCCACCCATTTCTATTGGTAGTTAATTCTACAATATAAAAATAATATAATACTGCTTTATTTTGGTATGTCAGTTTTAGACACAATATATTTATTGCCATTTCTGTTATGATAGTATATGATATTAGCTCTCTTAATACCTCTCCCACTTGTTGTCTCCTCATCTTTTCAATATAGTTAAGTTACTATTTTTTCTTTTATTATATCAGTAATCAAGGTTTACATCATTAAGATCTTGTAAATACTGTTTGTGGCAGAGTCAAGTAGCACACTATGATTGCATTCTCTTTCTTGTATAGTTTTTTTGTTTTTCCTGGAGTTACTAATTGCTCTTTTATTGCTTGCGTAATTTTCCATACTTCTTTCTGGAAGCTCCACTATATAATCTTCCATATTTTTATATTGTTGGGTCTCTGTTTTGTTTTGTTTTATAGAGAACTCCCTTTCTGAGAATTCAGTATTTCTCCAGCCTGGAGAGGTCATATCCTAGTTCTGCTGTAGAGTCCTCTGAGACTTTTTTTCACTACTCCTTTAGGTGGCAATCCCATTTCCTGGAATCTATGACTTCTAACTGGGTTTACTTTTCTGTTTTACTGGCACCTATTTTCCCATAGTTTCCTAAAGCAGTTTGGATGGGAACTAAATTTTCTGAATCTTGGTATGTTCAGAAAACATTCCTCTTGTCCTCTCGCACGAGGCTAATAGATTAACTGGATATAGAAAACAATTTTCTGTCATAATTTTAGGATACATTTAAGAATCCAATGCCATTCTTATCTTTTGTATGTATTTTTTTTTTTTTCTTCTGTCTCTGGAAGCTTGTAAGCTCTTTGCTTTATGCTTGGTGTCCTGAAATCTTAGGATCAAACTTTTAGGTTCAGATCTTTTCAAATTCTTTGTTCGGCTCCTGGCAGGTTCTTTTAATCCAGGGACATGTACTCTTTAGTTATGGAAACATTTCTTATACTATTTATTTGATAATTTCTTCCTCTCTGTTTTCTCTTTCTCTGAAATTTCTGTTAGTCAGTTGTTGAATCGATTCCTCAATTTCCTCATCTTTCCTCTCTTATTTCTATATTCAACTTCCTCAGAAATGTTCTCAATCCTATCTTCTAACCCTTCTATTAAATGTTTTTTTTAATCTATTAATTTTTAAGAACTCTTTCTCATCAAATGATTATTCTTTTTGCATAGCTTCTTGTTCTTGTTTTATGGCCACATAGCTCTCTGAATATGTAAGATCGATTGTTCATATTTAAGAATGAAAAATTACAAATGTTGACTGTAAACTCCATGTTTCTTATCAGTTGAGGGTGAATGGGATGAGACTTGGCCATTTCTTTGGAACACATCACCCCAGAATATTAGTATCTGGAAGCTTTTTCCCTAGGCACCATTCAGTTCCTCTAAATAATCCTATTTTTCTGCCTGGGAAAAAGATGCCCATTAGCAGGTAGGGCAAGACAAAGAGGCTAACGGTTTGCCTGCTCTATAATCAGACTTTCAACTAATTCTTCCTTTCCAGCTCTGAAATTTACCTGCATTATTTGGTGCCTAGATCCCTAAGTCCATAACCTCTTCTGTTTTCTTTCTTTCAAGAATAACCACTATCTCCTGCTTAAGAAGTAAGTATCTGGCTAATAGAATTCTGAAGATAGACAGGTTTCTGAAACATGTCCTCATTTTTCTCCCATGCCTCAAACTACCATCCTCCCTAACTGGTGCCTTTCCATTCTTAGTTTCTTCAGGGGTCTATGGCATGGTCTATGGATCTTTCCTCATCATTATCATTCTCCACTAACACATTTCTTCTTTTCAGTGCCAAAAATAGTTACTACTCCACCTAACATCAGAGCCTCTTCTATTACTGAAACATCCAGTCAGTCAAGTTCCATTGATTTTTTTTCTCTAAATTACCTCTCACACTTCTCTGTTTGCCCCTTCTCTGACTTCATTTTACCTCCATAGTCAGATCTCTTGTTGTCTCCTGTCTGATTCACTCCAACAGCCTTCTTCTAACAGTCTCTTCACCTTCTTGTGAAGATGTATACACCTTCTTGTGTATTTTTCTCTTTCAGTCAGTTCTTTGTCCTGTAGCCACATCTCATATCCTTGCTGAAAAACCTCTATTAAAGTATAGACTTGGGATAAAATCTGAACTCAAGCACAGATAGCAAATCTCCACTGTCATCTTTAGCCTCTCTCCTCCCTGATCTCCTTCCTACCACATATGCTCCATTTCTGGCCATTCTGAGCTATTTCTGTTTCTCTGATAAGCCATGCTTTCTTTTACTACCATGCCCATGTACATGTTGCTCTTTGCTTTCTTTTTTCTTCTCAAAAACTCTTTCCTATATTGCCAAACTCGGCTTAGATGCCATATCCATGGGAAAGATGTTCTTTGTCCCCAAACTACTATGTGCTCACATATACAGCCCTAGAGTAGCACTACCCATCCTCCCCAAGCTCCTTTGGAACAGAGACAAAAGTTTGATTACTATTATATCCCCCTAGTGCCTAACACAGCATTTGGCTCATAGTAGGCACTCAATAAATAGCTGTTGAATAAATAAACATATAAGTAAATGATTGGATGCCCATATTCTTCTGCAGAAAATGAGGTTTGGAGAAGCCAAGCAAATTATTCAAGTTCACCCAGCTGGGATCTGCATGGAGCTCTCTCTAGTTCCAAGGCCTGGGAGCCCCTGTTTGATAGGAAACTAGTCTTTCTACCTGTACTTGCTTTCCTAGGCTCTGGCCTCTGGCTCAGACATGTTAACCTTGGCCCTCCAAAGATTAAATTTCCAGTGTCCTCTGGGATGGCTTTACTGTCAGCATTGATTTTCAGCAGCTCCTTCCTGGGTCTGCCAGCACCCTGCAGTGGGGTTCCTGCTAGCCAAGTGCCGATAATAAAAGACACCAGCCCCAAAGGCACGCAGATGGGGGTCATTCCCCATCCTGTACCAGGCTCTTTAAACCTGTGCTTCCTTTCCCCTTCCCCTCTTAACCGCCCTTGCACTCATTTTTCCAGTACTTGGCACCTACAGAAATTCAGACTAT
This sequence comes from Mustela lutreola, assembly GCF_030435805.1. Taxonomy (NCBI): domain Eukaryota; kingdom Metazoa; phylum Chordata; class Mammalia; order Carnivora; family Mustelidae; genus Mustela; species Mustela lutreola. Next base: position 150,874,568 of record NC_081290.1, on the reverse strand, counting down.
GAGGATTTTTATGGGGGAAGTGGGTGGGAGGTATGAGAGAGTTTGTTGGTGCCCTTTAATTACTTCCTTAATGAGTGGAGGTAGGAGCTCTATTTTGGCCCAATTCAGAGGACACTGCTCTCTGGGGAGAAGTTGGGGCTGAAAGTTCAGATTATTTTTGCAGCTTTTGAAACAAACATCCACTCAGAAAACATGATGTCACCAAGGATGGTTTCATTACCCTGTGGGGTGCTGGCAGCAAAGACACCCGTCCTTCATCTCCAGCTCATGCTCCTTTGGGAGAGAGACAAGAGAGCACTCATTTCAAAACAGGAATGATGTTCTGAAGGAAGTTGGCCCAGTGTTTTCCTGCTATGTGAGTGTGTGCTTGTGTTTGGTGTGTGTGTGTGAGAGAGAGAGAGACAGACAGACAGACAGACAGATAGGCTGAGACAGTTCCAAAAACCAGAGACATGTAACAAACCAGGATCTCTGTAAATGCTTCTATTAACTGTCTCCTCCCTGGAACCACAGCTAGTTCAGGAACTTTCCTTCTAGTCCAGCCCAGGCCAGGGTTTTTCATATTGGCCCTAAGAAAAGCAAAAGGAGCATGGACTAAAATTTCTTTTGCTGTCCCTGATGTCTTACTCTCTGGGAGGCCAGCATGGAGTCCTAGGAATCTGGCAGGAGAACATTAACTCTTCATGTCTTTTCTTCTTCCCCCTTCCCTCTTTCACTCCTTTTCTTTCTGTTTGATTCTTTCCTCATTCCCATGTTCCTCTCTCTTCTTTTTTCTTTCCTTCTGCTTCCTTTTCTTATCCCGTTTCCACCTTAAGCTAATAATATCCATTAGGAGATGCCAGCCTCTCATTTTGCTAAATATGTTATGTGTATTGTGTCATCTAGTGGGACTTATTTTTTCCCCTCTGAATGTTTTACACAAGCAACCCTTGCTTTTTGCTTAAAAAAAAAAAAAAAAAAAAGAAAGTAGAGGTGAGCAACAACCCAAGAGAAAAACAACAAAAATTAAAGTTCACCCCGTGGTCATACTGTTGACATCTTAGTGTATGTTCTCCCAGATTTCCCTGTGAGGATAAACACCTCAAAATCTAGTGGGAGATTCTTTAGGAGTCAGGAGCCCTGGGTCTGCAGCTGAAACTCCGTCTGGAGCAAATCACAACCCCTCCGACCCCCATCTGGCTTACGGTTTCCTCAGGCTACACCTGTGTTGCCCGGTAAGGACTGGCCGTGCCACCCGGTAGCGACACCCAGGTTTAGAGACCAGATTTTTTTCTCTCAAGGAGGCCCTAGCCGGGTCCCTTTTGCCACCGTTTCGAGAACCAGACTTAGATTCTCGGCCCAGCTCCACACCCCCTCGCATCCCTTTGGGCCTCACCCCTGCCTTCTCACTTTTCACTTTTTCTGCTAACGTGTTGGAAATTGCAGCACGCTCCTGTTTTCCCTCCACCTGCACTAACAAACTCAAAGTGCTGCCCCATGCACTATCACCCGCAGTCTGAATGTCCTCCCCCAGGCACAGGTGCTGCGGAATGGGCTGCTAAGGGTTCCTGGGCATGGCTCCTTTCTCCCTTGATGTACCCTGCCTGGCACGACGGGAGGCTCCTCTCCTGTGTGGCTCAGGGCTGTTTTTTCCGCTGAAGCATTGTGGCCAAGTTTCCGTGGCCCTGAGCTCGGGGACCTGGGGCCAGAGTTGTGGGTGTGGGCAGCTTTTGGTTCCATGTGGGTTCTCAACAGGAAGGGCTTTCATGTGGGTGCCAGGGGACTCCTGGGCCCAGCTTTGCCCTGGCAGGACCTGAGGAGGGAGGCATCAAGTGTGAAAAACACTCTGTTTGGGAGCTCGGTGGTGGGAAGGAAAGACAAAGGAGAGGGAGGACAGGCAGGTCAAAGCTTTTGTCCAGGCTGAGGGGAGAAACGCCATCATGACTTTGTCAAAAGGAGTTGATACAGACTTTTCCACCCAAGAAAGAGGCCTTGGCAGAGACACAGGGAAGAAAAGTCTCTTGGGTGGGAATGGAAACAGTTTCTCAAGGCTGCCTTTGCTTCCTCCCTCTCTCCTGGCTCATGGAGCCTAATCAGGTCAAGCATCCTGTTCAGCTGCCAGACACAGTGGCATTGTTGAAATCCCAGCCTGCCCAGCCCCCATCCCCTCTCCCCACTGAGAACTGAGTTCTGGCAAAGGAGGCCCTGAGGCACAGGCCTGAGAGGACAGAGGCCCAAGGTCTGGGAGGGAGGGTCACTCCCTCAGTCACTCCCTCCTCCCTCCCACTGGGTATTTTTCTACCCCGGACATGAAGAAGAAAACAAGCCTGCTTCTGGAAAACCTGAAGGCTATTTTTGTTTACCTAAAGTCACTTTCCAACCAAAGTGCTCCCTGAAAGTTCAGCACTAAGCTCAGGCAGTGCTGGCACTTGACAGCGGGTTTGGGAGGTATGGGGAGAAAGGAAACTGTTGTCTACCTGGGGTCAGATGACTTTCAGGAGTGGGGAAACGGCAGGCCAGATGGTGGACAGTGGCGCTTCCTGGAAATGGGGCTCTGGAAGGTGTCTTAGCTCCATAAAATCTCAATAGGGCTTGTTTATTTGCCTTCCAGAACACCCAGCGTCATGGTAGAGAGGCCAGAGCCATGGGCAGGACACAGTGAACTTGGCATCTGGGCCTGAATCTACCACAGCCTCTGGCTTCACCTCTCGGGGCCTGTTTGCATGAAAGCATCAAAGCAGAACCTTGGAATCCCTCCATACCTGTATTTGTCTGGAAGCCTCCTGGTTTTAATAATGAAAATGTGGATGGTTGGTCATGTCAGTCCCAGACCACAACCAGCTCATGATCTGGAAAGAGTGGCAGACACATGGTAGCATGTAATGAGTAATCTAATAAAGGCATGGGACCTGGTGAAGGTAGAGACCAGCTCTTGGAGTAGGGCTGGGAAATTTCACTGCAGCAACACCTGTGGGCAATGAGAAGGTAGGAGTAGATTTTTTTAAAAAATCTACTGTATTGAGGTATAATTAATAAAGAATAGAATGTACATACTTCAAGGCACAGTTCAATGAATTTTGACAAATGCATATATCCATGTGACAATGACACCAACCAGAATATTTGCCTCACACCAGAAACTTCCCTAGTGCTCCTTTGCAGCCAATCCCACCCAATAACCATCCTGTACCAGGTAACCACTTAGCTAGTTTCTGTAAATATAGATTACTTTTACCTTCTAGAATTTCATATAAATAGAATCATATAGTCTGTGCTCTTTAGAGTTTGACTTCCTTTGTTTGGGTTGTTTTTGAGGTTCACCAGAGATGTTGTATGTATCAGTAGTTTCTTTCCTTTTTTTTTTTTTTTTTTTTTTTACTCTGGATTATGGATATATGACAATATGTTTATTCTTTTACCTATTGATAAACATTTGAGTTGTTTCCAGGTTTTTTTCCTATTCTGAATAATGTTGTTATGAATACTCATACAAATATTTGTGTCCCTTGAGTAAATACCTAAAAGTGGAATTACTGGATTATTTGTTAAGTTTATGCTCAAATTTATAGGAAACTGCCTAACTTTTCCAAAGTAGTCGTATCATTTTACCATCCCACTATCAATGTATGAGAGTTCCAGTTGCTCCATAGCCTCATCAACATTTAGTAACTGTTGGTTTTTAAAATTTAAGCTATTCTAAGCCATTCCAGCGAAATGTCAGTGGAGCTGAATTTTCATTTCCCTGATGATTAGTAAAGTTGAACACTTTCCATGTACTTCCATGTCATTCATGTATCTTCTTTCCCAAAACGTCTATTAAAGTCTTTTACCTATTTATAAGTTGGGCTGTAAGTCCTTTTAAAATTGAATTGATGGGTGGCTCAGTTGGTTAAGCCGCTGCCTTTGGCTCAGGTCGTGATCTCAGGGTCCTGGGATCAAGCCCTGCATTAGGCTTTCAGCTCAGCAGGGAGCCTGCCTCCTCCTCTCTCTCTGCCTACTTGTGATCTCTCTCTGTGAAATAAATAAAATATTTTAAAAAATTAAATTGATAGAGTTCTTTATATATTCTGAATGAAAGTCCTTTGCCTAATATATGTATTGTAAATATTTTCTCCCATTCTGTGGTTTGCCTTTTTATTTTCTTAAAGGTATATTTTGAAGAACAGAGGGTTTTAATTTTGATAAAGTATAATTTTTCAAGATTTTTCTTTTATGGCTTCTGAATTTTGTTTACTAAGAAATCTTTGCCTATCACATGGTCATGAAAATTATCTCAGGTTCCCTTTGAGAAGTTTTATAGATTTAATTTTTACATTTAGGTCTATGGTCCATAAAAGATAAATTTTTGTGTATGGTATGAGGTAATGTCTAGCATAATTTTTTCAATATATATTAAAAAAAAAGTTTGTTGAAATGACTTTTCTTTCCTTACTGAAATTCTTTGGTGTCTTTGAGGAAAATCAGTTGATAATATATGAATGGCTCTATCTGTATTTTCTATTTGGTTTAATCGACCTATATGTTTATCTTTACACTATTATCACACTGTCTTGATTACTGTTACTTTAGAAAAACTCTTGATGTCACATGGTAAAAGCTTTAATTCCTATTTAAAATTCTTTTGGCTTTTTCTAAGTCCTTTGAATTTTCACATGTATATTTTGGATTGGTTTATCAATTAAAAAAAAATTCTGCTGGGATTGTATTGGGAATGCATAGAATCTGTGGATGAATATAGGGTGAATTGATGTCTTAATAACATTGAACCTTCTTATCCATGAACATGTTATATATTTCTGTTTGCAAAAATATTCTAAAATTTCTCTCAGCAATATTTTATATTTTTTAATATAGAGATCACACATCTTTCATAAATTTTTTCCTGTGTATCATATGTTTTTATTCCTATTGCTAGATTACTTTTTAAAATTTAATTTCCCAGGGCACCTGGGTGGCTCAGTGGGTTAAGGCCTCTGCCTTTGGCTTAGGTCATGATCCCAGGGTTCTGGGATCGAGCCCCATGTCAGGCTCTCTGCTCAGTGGGGAACCTGCTTCCTCCTCTCTCTCTGCCTGCCTCTCTGCCTACTTGTGATCTCTGTCTGTCAATTAAATAAATAAAATCTTTAAAAATAAAATAAAGTTTAATTTCCCAATTATTTTGCTCCTGTTATGTAGAAATGCAATGAGTTTTAGTGTATCAGCTATTTATATTAGGACATTGATAAATTTACTTATTAATAATTGTCTTCTTGTAAATTCCTTGGGATTTTCTACATAAACAACTCTGCTATCTGTGAACAAAGACAGCTTTACATTTTTCTTTCCAATATTACTTTATTTGCCTTATTTCACTGGGAAGAAACTTCAGCAAAATATTGAATAGAAGAGTAAGAGGTGAGATCCTGCCTTGTTCCTAATATTGGAGAAGGCCTTTAGTCTTTCATCATCAAATATAGGATTAGCTGTTGGACAGTTTTTATAGATGTTCTTTATCAAGTAGAAGATTTTTTTGTTTCTATTTATAATTTTCTGGGAGTTACTTTTTAAAATCACAAAAGCCTGTTTAATTTTTTTCAAGATTTTTATTTATTTGAGAGAAGGAGATAGTATGAGAGAATGCAGCAGAGGGAGAAGCAGACTGCCCAGTGAGTGGTGAGCCCAACTTGGGACACAATCCCAGGACCTTGGAATCATGATCCAAGCCAATGGTAGATACCCAACTGACTGAACCAACCAGGCACCTATTGAAATTCTTTAAATTTCTCTTCTTCTTCATCTTTCGAAAAGGTTAAATAAGTTTCCTCCCTTGCTCTATAAATGTGATAAATTACTTTGTTCGGTTTTCAGATTTTTAAAATAATCTCTCATTTCCAGGATAAACCCCACTTGGTCTTGGTGCATTATTTTTAAAAATCTATTATTGAATTTTATTTGTTAATATTGTCATACACTTTTGAGGAATTTGTTAATATTACTAATGGCAGTTGTTAAGAATTTCATGAAGTTTATGTGTGTATAATTCTCTATGCTGTAATGCCCTTTTCTGGTTTTGTTACCAGATTTATACCAGCTGTCTTAGTCCATTTGGGTTGCCATAACAAAATACCACAGACTGAGTACCTTATAAACAACAGATATTTATTTCTCACAGTTCAAGAGCCTAGGAAGTCTAAGATAAAGGTGCTAGAAGATTTGGTCTCTGGTGAGGGCCCATTTCCTGGTTCATAATCTTTTTGCTGTGTCCTCCTGTGGTAACAGGGGTAAGGGGTTTCTCTTGGGTCTTTTTTATAAAGGTACTAAATCTCATTTAAGATGACTCTTTCCTTATGAACCAATTACCTCCCAAATACCATTACCTTGAAGGTTAGGATTTCAACATATGAAATTGAGGGGTGAGATGGGGACACAATTATTCAGTCCATGGTACTGGCCTCATAAGTTGAATTGAGAAGCTTCCTTTTCTCCTCTATTTTCTGAAACAGTTTGCGTAAGAATGATACTATATCTTTCTTAAGTATTTTATAGAATTCATCTGTGAAACCATCAGAGACTGGTGCTCACTTTATGGAAAATTTTCTTTAATTAAAAATTCTGGAGGCGCCTGGGTGGCTCAGAGGGTTAAGCCTCTGCCTTCGGCTCAGGTCATGATCTCAGGGTCCTGGGATGGAGTCCCACATTGGACTCTCTGCTCGGCGGGGAGCCTGCTTCCTCCTCTCTCTCTCTCTCTGCCTGCCTCTCTACCTGCTTGTGATCTCTGTCTGTCAAATAAATAAATAAAATATTTAAAAAAAAAATTCTGTTTTTGGGGCACCTGTGTGTATCAGTTAGTTGGATGTTAGTTGGATGTCTGACTCGATCTCAGCTCGGGTCTTGATCTCAAGGTCCTGAGTTTGAGCCCTGAATTGGGCTCTATGTTGGGAGTGCAGCCTACTTAAAAGAAAAAATTCACACATATAGTACTATTCATATTTGAATTTCTTCTTGAATTAGTTTTCATAAGTTGTACTATTTAAGGAATAAGTGTGTTTCATCTAAGTAATCAAATGCATTGGCATAAAATTGTTCATAATATTCCCTTATTATTTTTTAATGTTTTTATGATCTGTGGTAATAGTCTCTTTTTATTTATATTGGAATTTATGTGTCCTCTTTTTTTGTTTATTATTAATCTTTCTAGATGTTTATCAGTTTTATTAATTTGTTCAAATAATCTATTTTTGGCTTTAACTCTATTATTTGTATGGCTTCTGTTTCTTGTTCTTTTATTATTCTTTTCCTTCTGCTTACTTTACATTGACTTTGGTCTTCTATATCTAATTTCTTTTTTCTTTTTTTAAGATTTTATTTATTTATTTGACAGACAGATCACTAGTAGGCAGAGAGGCAGGCAGAACGAGAGGAGGAAGCAGGCTTCCTGCCGGAGCAGAGAGCCCGATATGGGACTCAATCCCAGGACCCTGGGATCATGACCCGAGCCAAAGGCAGAGGCTTTAACCTACTGATCCACCTAGGCACCCCATATCTAGTTTCTTAAAGTTGATTTTCAGCTTTCTTCTTATCCAATAGAGTTATTTAAATCTATATATTTCCCTCTAAAAACTGCCTTAGCTGTATCCTATAAATTTATATAGGTTGCATTTTTCTTATTCACTTTAAATATTTTCTAAGAGTGCCTGGGTGGCTCAGTCAGTTGCATCTGCTTTTGGCTCAGGTCATGATCTCAGAGTCCTGGGATGGAGCCCCATGTTAGGCTCCCTGCTCAGTGGGGAATCTATTTCTCCCTCTCCCTCTGGCCTTCCCCCAACCTGTGTGTTCACTTTCTCTCTCTCTCTCTGAAATCAATAAATAAAATCTTCAAAAATCAATCAACCAGTTAATAAATATTTTCGCATCTCTCTTATGATATCTTCTTGACCCAGGTGCTATTTAATAGTATGATATTTAATTAATAAGTATTTGGGGGATTTTCTGGATGTCTTATTTTCATTGATTTCTAATACAATTCCATTATAGTCAGAGAACATTTTATATAAAATTCTAATCTCTTAAAACTTATTGAGACTTAACTTATGACCCAAGATATGTTTTATTTTGGTGGCATATATTTCCTTGAAAGGACTGTTTATTATGCTCTCTTTTGGCATGGCATTCTATAGTTACCAATTAGTTCCAGTTGCTTCAGATTTTCTATATAATTACTAGGGGTTTTTTTGTGTACTTATTTGTCAATTCCTGACAAATTGTTAAAATACCCAACTATGATTGTCAGTTTGTTTATTTCTTTCTTTGGTTCTTTTATTTTTGCTTCATGAATTATGAAGCTCTGTTATTAAGTTTATACATGTGTAACAGTATTCTGTCTTCCTGGTGAATTATCTCTTTTATCATTCTGACATGTTCCTCTTTATCTCCTTTAATGTCTAAAGTCCGCTTTACCTGTTGTTAATATAACCATGCTAGCTTTCCTTTGCATACTCTTGGCATGGTACATCTTTGGCCATTTATCACTTCCAATCTATCTTTGCATTTAAAGTACCTCTATACAGTGCTGTGAAGTGTGTAAACCTGTCGATTCACAGACCTGTATACCTGGAACTAATAATACATTATATGTTAATAAAAAAAAAAAAAGTACCTCTATACAGACAGCATCTAATTAGGCTTTTTAAAAAACCTAGCCTGACAATATCTGAATTTTATTTTATTTTATTATTTTCTAAGATTTTATTTATTTATTTGACAGAGAAAAAGATCACAAGTAGGCAGACAAGCAGGCAGACAGAGAGGGGGAGGCAGAGAGCCCAAAGCGGGCATTGATCCCAGAACCCTGGGATCATGACCTGAGCCGAAGGCAGAGGCTTTAACCCACTGAGCCACCCAGGTGCCCTGACAATCTCTGAATTTTAATTGGAGTGCTTAGTCCTTCGACATTTAATATAACTATTATTATGATAGGGTGCAATTCTACTACCTTGTATTTGTTTCCATCTATTCCTTCTGTTTTCTATTCTTCTGTTGCTGATTTCCTGCCTTCTCAAGGTTAATTAAATAACTTTTAATATTCTGTTTTATTTTTTTCTCTTGGTTTCTTGGCTATACATCTTACTATTATATTTTAATGCTTGCTTAGGGTTAAAAATAAGCATTTTAACTTATGAAAATCTACTTACTTAGAATCAATATTATACCACTCCATACTTTTTAATTCACAATTTCCACTTCACATTTCCTGTTTCACACCTGATACTTCCACTTCACACATCCCATTTCACTAATTTAATAACCTTATAACAGCACAGTTTTATTTACACATTTCCCCTTGTTCAAAGTACAATTGCTGTATCTTCTAATATCTTACAAATACATACATTATAAATGTCCTACAATATTATTATTTTCCTTAAGAAGTTCATCTTTTAAGAAAATTTAGAGAAGATAAAAGTTCTAAAAATTTTTAATATTTATCCACTCATTTACCATTTCTGCTGCTCTTTGTTCCTTCTTATGGATACAAGTTTCTATGTACTATTGCCTATTAGCATGAAAAAATATCCTTTAGCAATTCTTGTATGCAGCTATTCAACCTTGAATTCTGCCAGCCTTTGTTTTCCTGAAATATTCTTATTTTCTCCTCACTTTTGAAGAATATTTTCAATGGATATAAAATTCCATGTTGACAGTATTTTCTTTTAAAACTTCAAAGATCTTATTCCATTTTTTCTTGTGTCTACTGCTTCTGATTAAACAATCAGTGATATTTCACATCATTATCCCCCTGTGAGTAATGTGTCTTTTATTCTCTGGCTTTTTTAAAGGTTTTCTCTATATCTTTGTTTTTTAACAGTTTGACTAATAAGTACATTGGTGTGGTTTTCCTTCTATTTATTCTCAGTTTTTTTCCCCTTGTTCTCCAATTTCATATATAAAATTGACATTTTCCCATGTCCCTAAGGTTCTGTTTATTTTTCTGCTGTATTTCTTCCCTTCAGTTCAGATAATTTCTATTGATTTGTCTTCAAGGTTTTCTGACTTTTTCTTTTTCTATTGTCAAAGGTCCTATTTTTAGTCTTTGTCTGCTAACACTTGGATAACCTCTGGGTCAGTTTCTATTGCTTATTTTTTTCCTTGACAGTGGTCACATTTTTCTTTTTTTCTTTTTTTTTAGAGAGGGAGGGAGGGCTAGAGAGAAAGAGAGAGACAGAGGGAGAGAAAGGAATCTTAAGCAGTCTCCATGCCCAGTGTGGAGCCCAACATGGATTTTAACGTCATAACCCTGAGATCATGACTTGAGCTGAAACCAAGAGTCAGGTGCACAACAAACTGAGCCACCCAGGTACCCTAAAAGTCACACTTTTCTTGTTTTGTTCTTCATAGAGGGCACATCTAGTAATTTCTGGATATTCTTGATGCCGCATGTTAGAGATTATAGAATCTGTTATTATCATCAGTAGAGTATTGATTTTTGTTCTAGTAATCAGGTCGATCACTGGCTGATTCCTTTAAACTTGACTTGATTTTATGCTTTTTTACAGTGTTTGTTATTCCCAGCTCCCTAACGTCATGGAAATCATCCTCCAAACTTTGTCTCTTAGACATTTGCCAGAGCTTGGCTTTAGTTTTTGTTTGTTTGTTTGTTTAAGATGAGTCTAAGGTAAAACTTATTCTAGGGTGTATTCTTACTCTTAAAGTACAATTTTCTGATGTCTCAGCTTGATGCCCAAGATGTTAACAAAGTATTTGTAACATCTCATCACCTGCTGTTATGGATCTCCAATATCCCCAAGACTTCTTCTTCTTCTTCTTCTTCTTTTTTTTTTTTTTAAGATTTTTATTTATTTATTTGTAGACAAAGATCACAAGTAGGCAGGGAGGCACACAGGGAGAGAGAGGAAGGGAAGCAGGCTCCCTGCTGAGCAGAGAGCCCAATGTGGGGCTCGATTCCAGGACCTTGGTCAATTCCAGGACCCTGGGATCATGACCTGAGCCAAAGGCAGAGGTTTTAACCCACTGAGCCATGCAGGTGCCCCTCCCCAGGACTTCTTGATGGCATATCTCTGTTCCATTCTCAAGCCCGTATTAGCCTCATAGGTGATCCCTTCTAGTCTTTACCTGTGTGTGTACAGCCCTCATCCAAGGCCTCATGGGTAATCCAAACACAACTTTTGGACCTTTTATATGCATGTCTCTTTCTTTCTTTCTTTCTTTCTTTTTTAGGTTTTATTTTATTTGAAAGAGAGAGAGAGAGCATGAAAGGAGAGAGGTCAGTGGGAGAAGCAGACTCCCTGCTGAGCAGGGAGCCCGATGTGGGACTCGATCCTGGGACTCCATGATCATGACCTGAGCTGAAGGCAGTCGTCCAACCAACTGAGCCACCAAGGCACCCCTGCATGTCTCTTTCTTATTCATTGCCTTGCCCTTGCAGTTTCCAGTTGCTTCAACTACCCCAAACTCTGAATTCTGACTCCTCAGCTCAGTAGGACTGCTATACTTAGATTAGACCTTAACCCTCTGCTTAGGTTAGACTGTAACGCTCTGCTATCTATTACAAAATTGTTCCCAAGCTGATCATGAGTTCACCTTGCATGTTTTTTCTCTCTTGGGGACTGGAGTCTTGTACTATCTGTTATCCACTGTCTGAAAACAGTTGTGTCATATATTTTGTCCAGTTTTATGGTTGTTTATGACGGGAGGGCTGGTATGGTATCAGTTACCCTGTTATATCCAGAAGTGGAAATCACGCAGTGAATTTCAGGTAAAAGAGTCTCTACATCACTTCAGTCTGTATCTTATGCTAAGGTGTCGAAGGAGACTACTTAGAAAACCCTTGATCTACTCTGATAAGGATGGATCACTTTACCCAAAACTACCACATTTTCCACTCCATTTACATGTATTCCTTTATCTCTGTTCCCTTTTCCAATGATAGCCCTACCTTCTGGTGATTTGATCTTGCTGAGACCTGAGGTGACACACAGATGTGCTTAACTACTTTGGCTTACCTTTCAGCAGGCAACAAATAGGCACAAATCTTTCTTTCTATGGCTAGCTTCCATTTCTCTTCCTGTTTTCTGTTATTCTGAGTGGGTTAAGTTTACAAATTAGGTCACAAACAACTTATACTTAGCAAACTATCATGGAGGTGAGCTTATTGATCAGAGCTTTGTTTCTCATTTCCACACATTCCCTCACCTTCTTCTCAGCTGTCCTTTCCCCCAACTATTTGCTCATTCCCTTCTTCTTCCAAACATGCTTTCCCTCTACTTGCTTTCTTATTAAAAAAAAATTATTGTGTCTTGGGTCATATGTATACGATCTATATATCTTTGTGTAAATCAGTTTATATATGTTAATCAATTTATATTATTTATAAAATTTATACTATATTATTTTATGAATTGGCTTACATATATTACTTATATTAATTGATTTACATATGTATGCCTGACAAAGGGTATTCCTGCATATGTTAGTGAGAGTTTATGTGGCATAGTTTCTATGAAATGAAGCTGGAAAACATCCAGGGGGAGAGAACTATGCTAACTAAACATTGGTTCTGATCCAAGACACTGAAATATACCCTTTACATACAAAATTCATATAATCTTCTTTACTACTCTGTGAAGTAAAGATTCTTACATTTATGTTTTAGAAAGAAAGCTGGGGTTTATGAAGTTAAGAGTAATTTGCCTATGACACAGCTGGCAAAGGACAGAGCAAAGATTCAAACAACATCTCTCTGGCTCAGATCTGGACTCTTTTCACTGTGCAGTACTTTCTACCCAGAAAGGCGTCTATTAAGAAATTTGGTCAAAAAGCATTTAGTTTCTTGATTCATGAATTGGAATGGTCCAGCATTGCCTTGATGGAAATCATTGCCTTGATGGGTCTTCTAAGATTATAATCTCCATCTGAAACCTGTATATCTGGGAAGTTTTGTGATCAGGCATAAAAGAATGAGAAGGGTAGGAGAATTGAGCTGAGGAGATCAGAGATTAAAGTTAATTGAAAACTGCAGAAAGGGAATCACACAAAGGAATGGGTCCAAGGTCTCAGATAAGGGATTGAGGATGAGGTCAGCAGGAAGAATAGAACACTCAGGGAACAAAAGGCCATTCAGCCCTGAAATTTACGGGAATCCACAGGGGGCAAGATTAATGCAGCAGACAGAGTGTTCCCAGAAGCCACTCATATGTGGAGTGACAGGAATGAGGTGAGTGTGGCACTGAAACTTACAGGAATCAACAGGAGGCAGAATTAATGCAGCAGAGAACCTTCCCAGAAGCCACTGGCATGTGGAGTGACAGGAACCAGGTGAGTGCAATCAGCCTCCCCTACTCTCAGGAAGGGGTACCAACACCATTTATAATCAGAATGAATGAATGGTCTAGTTGGAAATGTTAGTGCTATGAAAGTACATTGAAATGAATCATGGTATCATGGCAAGTGCAAAAAGAAGGGAAGGGGGTGAGAGTTTGAAAAAGGGAAAAAACAGTAAAGGGAAGTAAGAGTCTCAGAGATTGTGCTGTGCTGGACAAGGGAGAGAAACTTAGCTGGGGGATTCAAATACATGGTCCCTAGAAAGCCACATGCATACTGATGATTTGCTAAACTCCCAGTCTGGAGTAAAAGTAAATATTCCTTGCTTTGGAAAGATAGCCTAGCTTCTTTACTTTTTTATATTTTAAAATAAAAACAATTGCTTGATACATTCACAAAATCCAAAAGGTGCAAAAGAATATAAAGGGAAAGGCAGATCTAGCTCTTACCTCTCTTGCCCAATTCCTGAGCTCCCCTTTCCAGAGGCTTCTATTATCAGGGTCCTTTTGGATCCTTCCAAAGATATGAAGATATGTTTAAAAACAGCTATGTATCTATTTATATTTTCACACAAATGATAGCATAATGTACATGTTCTTTTGCACATTGCTTTTTACAAATTTTAACTTTTTAAATATATTTTGGAAATTATTCTTTATCAGTTTAAAGGATGGCCTTATTAACAGCCTGCCTTATTAAAAGCCTGTGTTTTTTTTTAACAGCCTTGTAATTTTATGTTATAGATGTCTCATAATTTAACTAGTCTAATATGAATGGGAATTCAGGTTAATTTCTAGCCTTTTGCTATTACATACTGGACAGTAAACATCCTTGAATAATATGGAGTCAAGCTCAGCAAAGTGCTGGCAATTCCAAAGCACTTGGACAATTTCTGATGATTCTCTCAGGTGCCCTAATATTGGGAAAGGTCACATCTCTCTGGATAAAGGATAAAGATATCAGGTCTCTAGAAGTATGTGTCTTTTGTGATTAATAACCTAAATCAATTTTCTGGCCCAAATTGATCTTGGGAGTTGCCTGGGATCGCTTAGGGTTCACCCAGAATCTGGCTCACCCTGAGCAGAGCTGAGAGAGCACACCTGGGCCTGCTCTCGGCCCACCAGGTTCTGCAATGTGCCGGGGCCCTGAGAGGACTGGACAAGATCACCCCCTACATTAGGGTTCCCCCATGTTCTAGAGCAATTGAGTATCTTCTCAGTGCCTAAACACCCACATCCAAACACAATAGGATTTTCGTTTCCAAAGACAGGGCCTTGGGGAGCCGGCCTGACCCACCTGAGTCCCTCCTCTGTGATGTGGGATGATCATGAGATATAAACCAGCCACGGCTCAGTGCATTACCCACTTGGCATTGGTTTAGCTTGGAACTGCCACAGGGTAGTCACACTTGGACCAGCAGCTCCTGTTTCACTTCCTCATTCCTCAGGAGCTTCCACCCTGGGCTTGGCTCAAAGCCCTTTCTCTCTCAGCTTTCTAGAATCTGAGAAAACAAAAGCTCCAACTGTTCCCCAAGTCTACCCCTCGGATAGAACTGTGGGGCCTATAGACCCCACATTGAGACTGTGGCTCCCCTGGATGCTTCCAGAACCGGCTTATCAAACTTCTTTCCCAGGATCCTTTCAGGCTGCCAAGACATACTCCTTTCTGGCACTGCCTCTGATTTTCAGATCTTTCCTGACTGACTGGTTTGGTCACTGGCCAGCAGACGGGTGGGTATAGAATCAGGTGGCAGGCAGGCCATGAAATTCATGGTAAGGGGCCGATGGCAAAATGAAGGATATTGACTCAGTTAGCATATCAGTAGACAGTAAAAGGCAAAAAATACTTCAGACACCATACGCTTTGTTTCTTTTTCTTAATTTAATGAAATTTATAGGACCTGCTGCTCAATGTTGAGTACAAGTGGTGATAGCAGACACCCTTGTTCTCCATCCTAAAGAGAATGCATTTTTTCTCTTTCTCATATGTAAATGCACGTGCATGTACACGCGGGCACGCGCGCACGCACACACACATACACACACACACACACACACGCAAGGGCATTTTATTTTTTTTATTTATTTTTTTAAGATTATTTATTTATTTATTTGACAGAGATCACAAGTAGGCAGAGAGGCAGGCAGAGAGAGAGAGGAGGAAGCAGGCTCCCTGCTGAGCAGAGAACCTGATGCAGGACCCAATCCCAGGACCCTGAGATCATGAGCTGAGCCGAAGGCAGCGGCTTAACCCACTGAGGCACCCAGGCGCCCGCAAGGGCATTTTATTAATGATTATACTGAAAGATCGAGGGAAGGAGGTGTGGCTATGTTCAGGGATTATAATTGTCATCAGGTCCTAGTCTCTGCTTTCTTAGAGTGGCTTCTTTCTTGGGCAGGATCTCCTCTCATTTTTAGGAAAACGGCCACAACCACTCCAAGCTTTCAGTCTTCTGACCTGTCTACCTTGCAAAGAGAAAGCACCTCTTTTCTAATATTTCCAGTGAAAATGTGGAGACTGACTCTTCTGCCTGGGTAACATGTCCATTCCTGCAAGGAGTGCGAACAGAACTGTGGTAGTCCCGCTGGTCAGACCTGAGTCACTGGTCTGCCTCTGAGGGAATGTGGGCACTGGGGTCAACCCTACTTGGACCACATGAAGTGATTAAAGGTGTTTATCCAAAGGAAAAGGCAGACAGGCGTTGTTAATTGAAGAAGGAGTGGGGGTTCGGTCACTCCGACAGCTATCTGCCATAGTGGCGTGTGAGCTGGGTGTGCAAGTTAGGCAGGACTTAGATCTGGAAAGACAAGCAAAAAGGGAATTCTAGGAGGAAGAAATGGTATAAGCAAAAGCCAGGAGGTGTTCTGGAGACAGTTTAACCAGCAGCCTGGTCTCCCTGGGAGGCCCCAGCGTGGCAAATGAGGAGGATCGCCTCTTGCCTTCTTTGTTTTCTTTTTCAAAATAACATTTATTGTTACCATCATCATCATTATTGTCTTTTAAGTTGTTATTACAGGGGGTTTCCAACAAAGACAAAGAGAGTAGATAATGTACCCACCATGTACCCATGTAACACCCATTACCCAATTTTACAATTATCAATGTTTGACCACTAGTTTTATTTGTCTTACCTCACGGCATATTTTAAAGCAAATCCCAGACATCAAATCAGTTCAGCTCTAAATATTTCAAGGTAGGTATCTTGAACATATAGAGTTTTTTTGTTTTTGTGTTTTAAAAGATTTTATGTATTTATTTGACACAGAGAGAGCGCACAAGCAGGGGAAGCAGGAAACAGAGGGAGAGGGAGGCTCCCCGCTGAGCAGGGAGACCAGTGTTGGGCTCCATCGCAGGGACCCTGGATCCTGCCCTGAGCCGAAGGCAGATGCTTAATAATCAACTGAGCCACCCAGGCAACTCCATATGGAGGTGTGTGTGGTTTTTTTTTTTTAAGTAATCACAGTACATTATGACACTTAATAATTTCTGAATATGGTCTAATAACAAATCTGTGTTCAAATTTCTATAATTTTCTCAAAATATATCTTTATAAAGCGATTTGTTTGAATTGTTTGAATTAAAATCCAAAGCCCAAACATTGCACTTTGTTGATATATTTAAGTCTCTTTCTTTAATAAACTTTCCCTTGAATATTAAGTTTAAGTTTTTTTTAATCTCAGCATCTCCTCTATTCTACTTTTCCCATGCCATTTATTTGTTGAAAAAGGAATCATTCTGGGTTGACAACCCATGATCATGAAGATGGCATTAAGGTGTTTCTTTGGAGCTGCCGTGAACTAGAAGATAGATCTAGAGGCTTGATTATAATTAGGGGCAAATTTCTTTTCTTTTCTTTCTTTGTTTTGGCAAGTCAACTTAATAGGTGGTTCTGTGTACTGTCTATTACATCATATCAGGAGGCATGTGATGTCTGGTTCTCTTAAAGGGAACAGCTTCCATTTTTTTAACTTTATGAAAGGTTTTTGCTGTGAACTTTTTAAATTGATTCTACATTTTCGGTTTAAAAGTTCCCAGTCTGGGGAGCCTGGGTGGCTCAGTCAGTTAAGCATCTCTGCCTCATGATCTCAGGGTCCAGCAATTGAGCTCTGCATCAGGCTCCCTGCTCAGCAGAGAGCGTGCTTCTCCCACCCCTCTGCCCCTCCCCCTGCTTGTGCTCTCTCTTTCTCAAGTGAATGAATAAAAAAATCTTAAAAAAAAAAAAAAAAAGTTCCTGGGGCGCCTGGGTGGCTCAGTGGGTTAAGCCACTGACTTTGGCTCAGGTCATGATCCCAGGGTCCTGGAATCGAGTCCCGCATCGGGCTCTCTGCTCAGCGGGGAGCCTGCTTCCTCCTCTCTCTCTCTGCCTGCCTCTCTGCCTACTTCTGATCTCTCTCTGTCAAATAAATAAATAAATTCTTTAAAAAAAAAAAAAAAAGTTCCATACTTTGATAAGATTTCTTAAAAACCATGAGCAGATGCCTTGTTTATGAAATATTTTTTCTGCTTCTATTCATCTATTTCCTTTTCTGATTCTGGTAATGAGCTTTTCTATCCTCATGGAATAGGATGAAATAACCCTATTTTATCTGTTCTCTGGAAGAGTTTGTGTTGGATTAGAATCATCTTTGAATGTTTTGGTAGTAGTTGCCTGTAAATCTTTCCCCATGGACCTGGTGTTTTCTTTGTGGGTTTTTCTTTCTCACAGATTCAATGTCTCTAATGGCTTCAGAATATTCAGGTTTTCTATTTCCTGAGTCAGTTTTGATGAGTTACATTTTCCTGTGAATTTGTTTGGTCCATTTAAGTTTTCAAAGGGACTGGCACTAAATGTTCATAACATTTCCTTTTAATGTCATCTTTTTTATTCTTAATCTTTTATTGATGCTTTCTCTCATGTGTCTTGATCAGCATTGCCTACAGTTTATCATTTGTGTTAGTATTTTAAAAGAATCAACTTTTGGGGCCCCTGGGTGTCTCAATTGGTTGAATGTTCGACTCTTATACTTGGCTCAGGTCATGATCTCAGGGTGGCAAGATCGAGTCTTGCGTGGGGCTCGCACTCAGCCCAGAGTCTGCTGTTCTTTCTCCCACCTCTCCTGCTCCACTGTGTTCTCTCTCTCTATCTAAAATAAAAAAAATAAAACCTTTAAGAAAAAAAAAAAAGTACCAACTTTGCTTGGTCAGTCCTCTCCATTCAAAACTTCTTTTTCCCATTTCATTAATTTCAGAACTTTATTATTTTCTTTTTTCCTTTTGATATGTGTTCTGGTGTACCTCAGACTTTTCAGGTGGAACATGTAGCTCATTTCTTTTAGCCTTTCCTCTTTTTCTAATGTAAGTATTTAAGACCACCAATTTTCTCTTCAAACACTGCCTCGGCTCTACACCTCAACTCCTGAGATTTAAACATTTCATTATAAAATAGCTTTAAAATATTTTCTATGTCTATTTCAATCTAATTTTTATTATAATTTTTTTTTTTTTTTTGTAAGTAGCCTCAACACCCAACATGAAGCTTGAATTCATGACCTCAAGATCAAGAGCTGTGAACTCTACAGACTGAGCCAGCCAGACATCCCTATAATTGACTCATGAGCTCTTGGAAGTGAATTTCTATTTTTTTTCCCAATAATTTTTAAAAACTCAGTGTTACTTTACATTCCTTCAGTGAAATGCACACCTCATGTGTATAGTTTGATGAGTGTCCCCAATGTGTACTTCTCTGTACAAGTCCGCAGCTCTCACCATACAGACCGTTTCCGTGACAGCAGGAACTTGTCTTACAGCCTCTCCATCAAACCCTGTGCTTCCCCTGCACACCTTGAGGCTGCAGCTGTTCTGATCTCTGGTATCATAAAGTAGCTTTTCCTCTCCTGAAATGTAATAGAAATGGAACCATACCATATGTGCTCTTTGTGTGTAGCTTTTCTTCAGTATAGTGTTTTTGAGTATTTTTTTTTATGTTGTTGCTTGTATTTCTTTCTTTTTTTTTTTTTTTTTTTTTGGTTGTTGATTTCTTTCTTCTTCTTCAACCTCATCCTCCTCCCCTTCTTCTCTTTCTTCTTTTGAATAGTTCATCGTCCATTGCATGAACATACACAACAATTTACCCATTCCTCTGTTGATGGATATTTGGGCTAGTTCCAGTTTGGGGCAATTATGATGAAAGCTGCTATGAATGTTTTTGTATGAGTCTTTTTGTGGAATATATTTTTATCTCACTTGGGTAAATACCTAGGGGTGGAAGTGTTGAGTCATAGGGTAAGTACATGTTTACCTTTACAAGAAACTGCCAAACTGGTTGTCCAAAGAAGTTCTACCACTCACACTCCACTATTGCTGGATATTTCAGACTCTTCAACTTTAATGATTCTAGTGAGTAAAATATGGTATCCTAGTTGTTTTTTATAATCAGTTTTACTGATGTATAATTTATATGCAATAAAATAACATTTTAAGTGTATGATTTCTCGAGTTTTGACAGATGTACACACCTGTGTAATCACAACCCCTAATCAAGACATAGAACAATTCCCTGGCCCTTTCTAGTCCCCCCACTTCTGTCCCAGTAACCACTAATCTTATTTCTATCATTTTTCATTTGTTTTGCCTGTTCTGAAATTTCATATAAATGGAATCATACAATATGTACTCTTTTTTTGCATGGCTTCTTTCATTTAGCATAATTGTTTTAAGATTCACTCATTTTTTGTGTGTCCAACATTAACATTTACCTTTTCATTGCTGAGTGACATTCTATTGTACGGATGTACCAAACTTATTTATCCATTGTCCTGATGATGGACATTTGGATTTCCTTTACTTTTTGCCTATCGTGAATAAATGTATTTTCTTATATGTTTTATTTCTTTTTTTTTTAAAGATTTTTTAAAAAAATTATTTGACAGAGAGAGAGAGATCACAAGTAGGCAGAGAGGCAGGCAGAGAGAGAGAGGGGTAGAAGCAGGCTCCCTGTGGAGCAGAGAGCTCGATCCCAGGACCCTGGGATCATGACCTGAGCCGAAGGCAGAGGCTTTAACTCACTGAGCCACCCAGGCGCCCCTATGTTTTATTTCTTTTGGATAAATTCCTAGGAGTGGAATGTCTGAACCATATGAAAAGTGTATGTCTAACTTTTTAGGAAACTACCAAACTATCTTCCAAAGTGGTTGTATTATTTTGTATTCCTTCCAGCAGTGTATGAAAGTCTCATCCTCACCACATCCTCACCAAGAGTTGGCCTGGTCAGTCTTTTTAGTGTTAGCTATTCTTATAGGTTTATGGTGGTATCTCATTGTGGTTTTAATTTCCATTTCCCTGATCACTAATGATGTTGACCATTTTTTATGCACAAATGTCTTTTGTGATGTTCGCTAAAACACCACCCATTTTTCTGGGTTATTTATCTTCTTATTACTGAATTGCAAGAGATATTTATATATTTTATTTGTCAATTATTTGTCAATTATTTTCTCCCAATGTGTAACATACTTGATCGTTTACTTAACTGGATCTCTTAATGTGCAGATTTTAATTTTATGAAATTTAATTTATCAATGTTTTCTTTGATGGTTAATGCTTTTCTTGTTCTAGCTGAGAAATTTTTGTTACCCAGATATGATGAAGGTGTTTTTCTGTATTTTATTCTAGAAATGCTATAATTTTAACATTTATATTTAGGTCTTCATCTTATCTTGAATTAATTTTTATGTGTAGTGTGAGTTAAGGGTCAAGATATATTTTCTCCCTATGAATATCCAATTATACCAGCATCATTTTTGAAGAATATTTCTTTTTTTCATTGATTTATTTGGCTCCTTTGTAAAAAAAAAAAATCAATTGACTAATATTGAGCTAATTTCTCATTTTGTTCTGTTCCATTTGTTTGTTCATCTTTGTGCCAATACCATACTTTCTTGAATACCAAATCTTCAAGTAATCACTGAAACCAGACTATGTAAGTCCTTCAAATTGGTTCTTTTCTCAAGAATTTTTTTTTTTTTTTGCTATTCTATGTCATTTATATTCCTATATACATTTTATTTTATTAAGGTTTTATTTATTTATTTATTTGAGGTTGGGGGGAGAGTGTATGCAAGTAAGGGAAGGGGCAGAGGGGAAGGGAGAGAGTCCCATGGATCACCAATACATGGTTAACTCCAAGTAAGAAAAGCATATATCCTTGACTCTTTTCGGCTCTTAAGGAAAAGTATTATATCTTTTATCATTAAGTATGATGTTAACTGCAGGTTGTTTGTTTGTTTCTTTGTCTTAGGATATTTTTTTATCAGATTGAGGAAGGGCCATTCGATTCATACTATGGTGTGAGGTTTGTTTGTTTGTTTTAAATAAATGAATTTTGGATTTTTTCAAATGCTTTTCCTGCATCTATAGAGATAAAGATATTGGCTTATTTTCCATTAACATGGTGAATTATCTTAATTTTGAGAGTCAAAACAACTTTGTCTTCTTGAGATAAAACATTCATGATATATTACCCTTTTTATATATTGTTGGATTCAATTTGGTAAAATTTAAGAAATTTTCCTTCTATATTCTAAAGATATTGATCTGCAGTTTTCTTTTCTTAAAATGTTTTCTTTTCCTGTAATATGCGCTAGGTTTTGTTATTAAGGTGTTGCTGGATACATAGAAAGAGTTAGCAAATGTTTCCTCCTCTTCTATTTTCCAGAAGAGTTTGTGCAGAATTTGTATTATTGTTTTCTTTAAATGTTTGGCAGAATTCATCATTTGGCCCGGCTGAGTTAGTGTTTTCTTTGTGGGAATTTTTTTTTTAACTAAAATTATGTTTATTTAATAAAGTTGTTCACATTTATTATTATCAGTTTCTCCTTGAGTGAGCTGTAGTAGTTTAGGTGTTTCAAGAGATTTGTTTATTTCATCTAAGATATCATTGGCTTAAGTTAGTTTAAAATTGTTCACAATATGTCATTATTATTGTAATGTCTTTAGGATCTGTAGTGATGGCCCCACTGTTGTTGCTGATATTAGTAACTTGTGTCT
This sequence comes from Mustela lutreola, assembly GCF_030435805.1. NCBI lineage: Eukaryota > Metazoa > Chordata > Mammalia > Carnivora > Mustelidae > Mustela > Mustela lutreola. Next base: position 150,852,248 of record NC_081290.1, on the reverse strand, counting down.
TCTCTTAGTTCTGATCCATATGACTAGAGGCTTATCCATTTCTTGATCTTCTCAAAGAACCAGTTTTTTTGTTTGTTTGTTTTATAAACTTTTCTTTGTGTTTTTTCTTTTATTTTTTATCTTTATTATCTCTTTTCTTCTGTTTACTTAATTTTCTTTTCTTTTTCTAATTTCTTAAGGTCAAAGTTTAGGTCCCTGAATTGGGAGCTTTCTTCTTTTCTTTTCCTTTTTTAAGTAGGCTCCATGCCCAGTGTGGAGCCCAACACAGGGCCTGACATGATGACTCTGAGATCAAGACCTGAGCTGATATCAAGAGTTGAACATTTAAGGGATTGAGTCACCTAGGCACCCAGAGAGCGTTATTCTTTTCTAATATAAGTATTTAATGATACAGATTTCCCTAAAACACTGCTTTAATTATGTCCCACAAATTCTGTTATATTATGTTTTCATTTTCATGGAAGTTCAAAATATTTTCTAATTTCTCTTGTGTTATTTTTCTTTGACTCCTGGGCAATTAAAAGTGTATTGTTTAGTTTCCATTTATTTGGAGACTTAGATACCCTTCTGTGTTCATTTCTATTTTAATCCCATGTGATCAGAAAATATACTCTGAGTGGTTTCAATTATTTTGACTTTGTTGATACTTGTTTTATGGGCTACAGTATGCTCTGTCTTGGTACATCTTTTATCTGCCTTTGAAAAGAATGGATTTTCACCTGTTGCTGGGTGCAATGGTCTCTTATTATTAGGTCAAATTAGTTGATAGTATTGTTCAAATTTTCTATATCCTTACTGCTTTTCCGTTTATTTTCCTATCACTTATTGAGAAAGGCTTTGTCACTGTGTGTCTAAAATCAGTTCATAGTTGGCTCATAAACCCTGTGATTTTTGCCTTACACATTTAAGTCACCATTCAAGGAAACTCTGTGCACAACTTCCACCTGCCCGGTGCCCTATTTCATACCCAATTCCAGCTGTCTGACTTCTACTACTTCCAGCCAGTGAGACCACTACTCTCTGTTTGGGCCACACTTCTCTGTAAGGTGCCTTGGAAGGTGTTCTTGGGCAGGAAGCTAAAATGAATCTGGAGCTCACCTCTTTTTTTCTTTTCTTTTCTTTCTCTCTCTCTCTCTCTCTCTTTTTTTTTTTTTTTTTTTACAAAGTACAATATGTGGCAGTTACTTACAGCTCAGGAACTATTCACTGAATGAGTGAACAACTTCAGTGGGATCTCCACACTACCTGTTACGTTTTTAAAAATGTTTCCATGTCTGGTAGAAGGAGCTTTAGGAAGCTGAAATAAGGACAATGATGGATGATGGGGACAAAGCAAATTTCAGGTTGTAAACTTAGGAATCAGCCTTGTTTAGGACATTTAGAAGTTCTTGAAGTTCAGAAGAAGGAACCGTCGGACTACAGATCCAAAATCATCACGTGGAGATTCTCTCTTTCTAAGTCAAGAGCTCAGCTTTATCACAAGGGAGAATGTCAGAAGCAACAGAGCTGACTTAGGGCAGTTGGGCTCAAATATTTTTATCACATCCCCTTTAGTGAAAAATTTTTTTGAATTTTTGAAAATGTCCCAATATATGTAAATATATTTATTTGTAAATTATTTTTTATGTTTTATTCTTGGCTAATGTCTCAAGGCATAATTGCACTGAGAGCACTGTTTATTATTAAAGATAGTGAATATAATAAATTCATTTTCAGATTATATTCTTGGTCATTCCAAACTTCCTGGCTGACTTCATGTCAGATCGGATTACATGGAAACACAGTGTGACTTAGAATAGATGAAACACAAATAGTAGACATTTTAATATTTAATAGTTTTTTCCTCACCCCAGAAGATTTAGTTGGGTGCCCATTTTGGACAACTTAGGCTTAGGGAAAAGGCCATAGGGAGGCTGGTGGCCTGGCTGAGGATGGGCACCTGGCCTCCTTAGCAAGCCTCCCCCTTTCTCAGCAGAAAGCATGCGCCCATCTCTAATTCCTGCACTGCTCTTCCTAATCCCTAGATGTGTTTAGTGACAAGGCAGCCGGTCCAGAGAGGCCTGGCAGCCCTGAGTTCTGGGGCCTTGTTACAGCTTCATCAATAGCTAGCTGGGTCCTTGAACAACTCTGTTTCTGTGGATCTCAGCTTTTTCAACTGCAAAGCACAGGCCCAGCTAAATTTCTAATCCTACCATTCTGTAAGCAGTAGCTCCCTTTAGCTGGCTTCTGTAAATTCTGTGTTCAAATCCACATAACGTCTGCATGGCCTTGAGTGAATGATTTGACTTTTCTGAGCCTTGTTTTCTGATGTATAAAATGAAAAATACTTTTGATTTGTGAGACTTAGATGAGATGTTATACATAAATTAAAAAAAAAAAAACAACCCATAGTTCACTTTCTATATCTCTTACACCTGTGGTTCTCAAATTTTATTTGGGGCATCGGAACTCCCTGGGGATTTCTTCCCATCATCCCTCATATGCCACCCCATCTGCGATTCTGAAGCGGGGGTGGGGGCCAGCAGTCTGCACTTTGGTGGCCTTCTGCATGATGGCCCTTTCTAAGAGCACTGCCCGAAACTTTGTGCATCTCCTACCACATCAAAACAGAGCCTTGCACTTTGAAGCGTTCAAGAGAAAACAGAGGGACTGCATAGGTGATGGCAAGGGAAACAAACAAACAAACTGTGCTTCTGCAGGTCAAGCCATCCCCTGGGAGGCTGCACACGGAGTGGCCTGCCTGTGTGTCCCACTCAGCCCTCCCCAGCCCAGCCCAGCCCAGCCCTGCTGGAAAGCATGGCAGGGTCAGACGGTGTTTGTCAGTTCCCTGCTTGCCTCGCCTCGCCTCCGGCTCTGTTTTGACAGGTGTGTGTGAAGCTGGCACAGCACACGTTGCCAGGGGAGAGGAGCCAGAGGAAAGTCTGGAAGCTCGGCTCAGAGCCATGTCCTACCCCAGGAGGGGTAGTGAGGTGACTCTCACTGAGGAACGGTGGGCAGGCCTGGGGGGTTTAGACCTATCCCAGTCCTGTAGCCTCCAGGAAGCCCCTTAGAAGGAAACCCAGGGGCCTTCCACGCTTTGGAAATCCAGCCGGGATTAAAACAACTGATGGCGAAGGCCAGGTTTCTAACCCGGTGACTGATACCTCGTAGGCTATTACCTCTCAGTCTGGCTTCAGACTTTAACGCCTTAGCCCTGGCGAGTTCTAGGAAAGCAGCCAAGCAGGGCAGGAGGAACAATACTCAGTTAGAATTGCAGGGTAGAGGAATCGGACACATTCTAGGAGCCTCCCTGATGGAGTCAAGACTGGGCCCCTCTTTGTTTCCTAGCAGAGAACCCAAAAGCCAGAGAGGGCCTCTGTCAGCCTGCGGTCACTCAGGAGGTGCTCAACAGCAAAGGGGCCCAAGAAGTAGAGCTGTAGCCCAACAGGAGAGGTGAGAACTGGGGGGCCAGGACCCAAGAGACCTGAGTTCCGGTCCCAGCTGGTGACAAACTCCTCACCTCTCGCAGCCTTGGCTTTCTGTCCCGGAACGAAGAGAGGCTGGGCTGGATGAGGCGCCAGCTCACTCTTAGGTCTAACGATGCAGAGAATGTGAGAGTGGGTTTTGCAGGGGCTGGAGTTCTGGCCCATCGCCTGCAGAGGACAGTGGGGAGTGCCACCGCCATTCAGAGGCTCTGGCTCTGTGTAATGACCCTCATGATAATGGCTGCTAAAAGCATGGTCACCACTGCCACGTACTACGGACTGGATTGTGTCTACACAAAATCCATACGCTGAAGCCCTAACCCCCAATGTGACCGTATTTGTAGACAGGCTGCTAGGGGGTATCTGACTTAAATGAGACCATAAAGGTGGGGCCCTAATCTGTTATGGCTGTTGCCTTATAAGAGGAAAAGGGGGCTCTCTCTCACTCTCTTTGTCTCCTTCCAGACACCTCTCTCCCCATCCCCGACCCCGAAACTGGGTGAGGACACAGCAAGCCAGGAAGAGCTGGCATCTTGCCCTTGGACTTCCTATCCTCCAGAGCCCTGAGAAAATTAATTTGTATTGGTTAAGCCACCTGGCCTGTGGTACTTTTTATGGCAGTCTGAGTTGACTAATGTACCAGGCAATTCGCCAAGTGCATTGTTAAAAAGAAAACCATGGATCCCAAATGGTAGTGCTTGGGCCAGGTCAGGTCATGAAACCTGGGCTTAATACCTAACCTAACTGCAGTTTCATTTCGTTTCTTTTTTCTTTCTTTCTTTCTTTCTTTCTTTCTTTCTTTCTTTCTTTCTTTCTTTCTTTCTCTCTTTCAGATTTTATGTAATTTTTTATTTGACAGAGACAGATCTCAAGTAGGCAGAGAGGCAGGCAGAGAGAGAGGGGGAAGCAGGCTCCCCCTGAGCAGAGATCCTGATGCGGGGCTCGATCCTTGGCTCAATCCCAGGACCGTGAGATCATGACCTGAGCTGAAGGCAGAGGCTTAACCCAATAAGCCACTCAGGCGCCCCCTTACTGCAGTTTCAATCTCCCTTAGAAATGTAAGTCTCAACCTGTCAATCGGGAATTTTCTGATAAGCCCCAATGAGGTCATCTGCGGACAGGGGCCTTCTCCCTTCCCCCACAGAAGATGAGGTAACCTGCATAGTAAAATCCTTTGGCCTTCCCACCATGGGAAGGTGATTTTGCCTGAAATAATTCTTTCTTTTCTTTTGCTTATAATCTTTTGCCCCACACTCCTTCCTATAAAAACTCCCCATTTGATACAACCCCTCTTGATGCCCCTCTCTTTGCCAGATGGGGTGCTGCCTGATTCTTGAATCATTTAATTAAGCCAATTAGATTTTCAAATTTAGTCAACGGAATTTTGTGTGTGTGTTTGTGTGTTTGTTTGTTTTTTTACAGTATCCTCTTACTTAACCCCCTCACTGACCTCAGGCAGTTGATACAATTATAACCCTCATTTTAGGGGAAGGGAACAGAAGCACAGAGAAACTGTGCTTCTCGCCCAAGGCTGAGTTTCAATAGAGGTACATCTAAAAACTCATTATCTTTGTGACTTCGGGAAGTTAATCTCTCCAGACCTCAGTTTCCCCATCTGTAAAGTGGGAATAATAATGTTCATACAGACATAATAGCTACATTATAAGCTGTGGTGAGGATCAGATGTGTTCTTATATGTAAAGTCCTTAGAATGGTCTTCTGTTGCATAGTAAATCCTCCACAGGTGTCTGCTCTGATTCTTGTCGTTATGAGTCTCTTATTCTGTTATTGCCAACCACAAAGTTCATGGCCAGCTTTGCTCAGAGTCCGTCTGGCTCTTGTGCCTCTAATTTTACCACATGACTCCCTCTCTGTGCAGTCTTAGCCCCTGGATCTGGGTAGAACCTCCCCCATTACTGACCATCCCACCTCCCCCCCACCCCAGCATTAGCAAATCAATTGCTCTCCTAGGGCTGGGAATTAGAATTTGAAGGATAGTCCTTTGGTGGAGAGCAATAGCCCAATTAAACTGTCCGTTATGCAAATGGGAGAGGCTGGCAGAAGAATGGAGACAAAGGGGAGCAGAGGGGAGGGGTCAGTGGCCAGGGAGACAAAGTAAGAGAGATTGGTCACCATCTGCAGTGAAGACGAAACTTGGGATGCTGGCAGCTTCCCATGGGTAGCAAGCCTGAGGCCAGGCTGGTTTTGCCCTAATTAGGCCTGATTCAGCCCCGATTTTGCCTGCTGTGCCCATATCATAAATCCCTTCTCCTTTACGACCTTGCTAGGGTTGAGAGTACTTCCGTGACCAGGGAAAAGTGCAGGTGTGGACCTGGGGGAGGGGATGCTGGGTGACAGCACAGGTGGGCTCCAGGTGCCTGCCTTGCCCTTGCCTGTAAATCAAACTAACCCCCCTCTGTAAAGTTGCTCCCACCGGTGATGGTAAGAAAAGAAGCTACGAGGCAAATGGATCCGAGAGATTAACTTTATTGCAAGCACCCTCAAGCGAGATTCCGCGACTGACAGAAAGGCGGGGGGTGCGGATAGTGAGTCCGGGAAGTCGCACCTGGAGGGAGTTGGCGAGGTCCTTTTATCAGGTTGAGGTAGGGCATAGCCTTGCGCCCACTGGGTATGTGGTGATCGGAGGGTATGGGGCGGGGGTGGTCCGTGATGGCCAGTTTCCAATTTGGAAGCTCCTGGGTGGAGAGTTTCAGTCTCCTGACGGTGACGTGGAGGCCGCGGTGAGGGTGGCGGGATAGTCCGCCGTCTTGGAGAGGGTTGGCGGGAAGATCCGCCATTTTGGAGCCCCGGTTTCCCAGCCGGCCCATCACCCTCCAAACCACATGGCCAAGCATGCTGGTGGCAACTGTTCAGGACGTGTGTTTTTCTTACGTGTTTGCTTCTGTGTTCTCGAATTGCTCGGTTTTTGATCCTTGCAGTGTAGTCTCTCATTCCGGATCCCAATTCATCTCCTGGAATTGATTGCAGATCTAGCTGGGATTTTGATTCCAGGACATTGTCTTGCCCCCAGTCTTGGACTCCTCCAGCTCCCTGGGCCCCTGGCTTATGCTGGGGAGCATGGTCACCGCCAGCCATGCTGTCAACCCCACCCTGGACAGTGATTGGCTGGAATTTCCCGGAGGCATTCTTGGGGACCCAGGCTGTAAAATGATACCACTGGATCATCTCGGCTGTCTCCTTCAAGGCCCACTATCTCTGTGCCATGGTCTGGGTGATGCCTTCCCTGGTCTACTCAGCTTTACCTGTTACACTTGCCCCCAGGGCCCTGTCCTCTCCCACCCTTGGCCTGCCTCACATGCTGCTTGAGGTGGAGAGCTATCTGTTCACTATGAGCCCCCCTCCCCTCCTAGAGGTGAGACCCAGAGCACAAGGCCTCGGTGCTAAACATTATTTCTAGGTGTGCTTGTGAGGATGTTTCCAGAGGAGATTCGCATTCAAGTAAGTTGATTGAGTAAAGAGCACTTTCAGTAAAGCGGGTTGGTATCATCCCATCCGTTGAGGGTGAGAGAGTAGAACAAAAAGGTGAAGAAAGGGAGAATTTTATCTCTGCTTGACTGTGTGAGCTGGGACGTGGTTCTTCCCCTGCCTTGAACTGGAATTTACACTACAGACTCTCCTGGTTCCCTGGTCTTTGGACTCAGACTAGAACTACACCACTGATGTTCCTGAGTCTATAGCCTGCAGAAAGAAGATCATGGCACTAGAAGCTCACCATCCTCCTTCCGGCCAATAGTAGCCCAACACTTAGGTCATGACGCCTAGGTCCCTCACCTCACTTCATTCCATCACGTGGGCATTTTACCATCTCGCATCCCTACAAGAAGAAGGGTGAGTACAGTATAATGGGATATTTTGAGAGAGAGAAAAAGAGACCACATAATCTTAGAATTTTATTATAGCAGATTGTTATAATTGTTCTATTTATTATTGTTGTGAACCTCTGAACTGTGCCTAATTTATAAATTAAACTTTATCATAGGTATGTATATTTGGGGAAAAAAAGCAAAATATATATAGGGTCTAGGACTATCTGTGGTTTTAGGCACCCACTGCAGGTCTGGGAACATATCCTTCACAGATAGCAGGGGACTACTGGATAGTCTATTGGTTTTGTTTCTCTGGAGAAAATACAAAAATACAAAAACGCAAAATACAAAAGCAAAACAGGGCATAGGACTTACACGAGGCCGTGTTTCACTAGCAAATGAATACATTGTGTTACTTACCACAGACAATTGTGCCTCCCCAAAATTTATCTATTGAAACCCTAACCTCCAGTGTGGAGGTATTAGGAGATGGAGCTTTTAGAAAGTGTCTGGGTCTTGAGGGTGGAGCCCTTATGAATGGAATTAATGACTCGGGAGAGCTCCCTCCCACTTCCTTCCCTGTGAGGGCTCAGTGAGCATGTGACCAGCTATGAGCCAGGAAGCAGGGCCTCACCAGACTCTAAGCCTGCCAGTACCTTGATCATGAACTTTTAGCCTCCAGAACTGTGAGAAATAGATGTCTGTTGTTTGTAAGTCAGCAGTCTGTGGTTTTTTTTGGTAGCAGCCTAGATGGACTTAGACTTGTGCTTTCCAAGCCAGCCCCCGAGGGCCGAGCTCCCCTCACACACTCCAGCCTCCTGGGGCAGGCGTGGCTGATTCTCAGGGTACCCCATTGTCTTCTGTTTCCTGGGGTTCCTGGAAAGCCAGGCCTTTGGGGGTCTAGCCTGGTCTCTTCCTCCTTTTCTCTTTTACCTGCCAGTCTTAGAGGCAGGAGAGGGAAGCCTCGGGAAGGTATCCCTTAGATGTCCAGGACCCATTTTGGCCTGGTCCATTTCAGCCCACTGGGCTCCTACTCATTGTGGGTAATTCCCCCATATCCTCTTGGTCCCTGGCCCCAACGGGACAACTGTGAGCTCCTGGTAGAACTCAGTATTTCTAGATGGAGGGGCAGAGGGGGAGACCCAAACTCCACACTGAGTATCTGGGGGACCTCCTCGTCCACTGGTTCTCTTTCCAGGACAGGTGAGGCAGAGCTCCTGAAAGCATTAATGCCCCTTTGGGGGCAGAAAGGACCAGAAGACACCTCCCTTCTGGAAAGAGATCTTTACTGAGTCAGTAATACTATGTCTCATGATATCATAGGTAGACAGGATTACATGGCAGTGGGGGCAGGCGGGAGTGCAAGCCAGTTGCACACCTATGACGAGAAGGGAGGTGGCATTGTGAGGCTTTTGGAAGGAAGGAAGGAGCTGGAGTCTGAGTCGGGGCCGGGGAGGAGACAGCTCCATGCCCCCAGCCCAGGAGTGGCGGGAATCTGTCAAACCCAAAGGAGGGCAGCTTGACAACCAGTTTAGCCTCGGGACCAGGCTGGGGGGATGTCCCAGAGCTCCCTTCTGTGCCTGTGCACAGGAAGGGGGTGAGGGGTGATGTCAAAGTGAGTCCCCTGTGGACATTCAGGCCCTTCTGTCTTCGAGTCCAGTCCTGCTGCTCAAGCAGAGAGGCCTCGGCTGTTCTGAGTCATGTTTGGGGGAGATCAGAGGGCGGCTGTGGGCAGGAGAGCCAGGTGCAGGAGGGGAGAGCTGCCGGGGTTGACCCTCCGTCAGCCACCACAGAGAGGGCCCATCTCCCTCAGCCACCACAGAGGGGGCCCATCTCCGTCAGCCCCACAGAGGGGAATGGAGCAGGCCAGCCTGGCTCGGAGCAAGGGAGCCAGCCCCACACACAGCCCGGTGACCCCAGCCTCTTCACACTTGATCCTGCCCCCCACCCCCACCTTTCTTCAGGGTCCCAGCTGCAGGGCACCACTCTGGCAGAATGTTCCAGGGCCTAGATAGTCTTCCCATGCAGATGAGACTCCTGCTTGCATTCTTCTGGGATGCTCCTGGGAGAAGGAGGGCAAGGATGATGTGGAAGAACTTTCTGGAGACATGAAAAAATTGTGCAACTCCTGGGACCATGGTGCCCAGAGCCTAAGGACAGCAGCACAGGTGGGGACCCTCTGATCTGTGTAAGGCAGGGGCAGCTCCTGGGACTCTGTTCCCATGCTTAGGAGGAGAGTGTTTGGGTGGCCAAATCCCTCTTGTCCCTAGAGTTTGTACTACATCTTCTGCAAAGGTTTTCCTGAGTCTTCCCAACCGCTGGGAGCCACAGGGAACTGCTAGCTAGGTTGGTTCTGAAGATGCTGGAAAACTGAGTGGGTCAGCAATTCAGAAATAGGTTCAAGACCTTCTTCCCAAGGTAGTCACCTCCCTGGCAGGCTCAGTCACAGGACAGGGGATGTGTCCTCCCGCCCTCTCCTCCTGCCCAGCCTGGGAAACCTGGTTGGCTCCCCTGGCCAGCAGAGAAAGGTGTGTGTGTGTACGTGTGTGTGTGCGTGTGTGCATGAGGGGCTGCTTTCTATGGTACAGTCAGTACTGGGGAGCCCATAGGTGCAGGGGCAGGCCGGTGGGGGGAAGCCCCTTTGGGATCAAATTACCACCACTATCTATAGGTGTGGCTTTCTGGGCGGCTTGCTCTGCCCTGGGACCCTTCCTGCCATTCTGCATAGCCGTGTCTGGGACTGGGGCTTTTAGTAGAGGCTCTGGCTTCCTGGTGGGCCTGGGGGCCCTGGGAGTCCTGGGGGCCCCTGTATCCCTGGTTCACCCTTAAGCCCCATGGGCCCCCGCTGGCCCGGCGACCCTGTCTTCCCAGCAATTCCTGGTTTTCCCTGAGGCCCGGGGGGTCCTGGAGACCCTGGGGATCCCTCTGATCCTGCGGGCCCCACATCCCCCTTGGGGCCTGGCTGTCCTCTTGGGCCTCCATTTCCAAAGCTTCCCTTTGAGCCTTTGAGGCCTGGGAAACCTCGAAGGCCAACCGGACCCCTTTCTCCCACAGGTCCTGTGTCTCCAGGCTGTCCCTGAGGACCCTGGGGTCCCGGTGGGCCCAAGCTGCCAGGGTCTCCTTTGGGTCCTCTGCTGCCAATGGGTCCTTTCATGCCCATGTCTCCTTTGAGTCCTCTTGGTCCTGGAGGGCCAGGGGCACCTAGGGCCAGAGAAAAGAAGGGAGAAGTCAGTACACGAGGGCAGGTCATGAGGCTTTCTCACGATGTAGGTGTGGTGCACGGGTCATAGCGACGAGCCTGAGAGTGGCCAGAAACCAAGGCCAGGTCAGCCAGCTGCAGGCTCTGGGAGCTCTGGCTTATTCCATGACTTCTCTATGTCTGCCACAGCACCTGCGAAGGGGGACAGGAAGACTCCCCTGCAGGCAAGCAGGGATTCAGAGACAAGGTGTGTAAGCCTGAGACCTGGTGCACAGGTCTGACTTCAGGGCTCAGGATGGGAACTGAGAGACCTGGACAGGTCTGGGAAATGGCCAAGACTGTCCAGGACTGTCTGTCCAGGTCTGGAGGCCAGCCTGGCCTTCTATACCTTCTCAAGGTCTTGGATACAAGCCCCTGCCCCACGGACATCAAACCCTAGGCAGAGCCCATGATGGTCAGGGGACCAGAGATGCAGTCAGGTGACATGGGTCAGAAAACCAAATATCGAGGTGTGAGAGGCAGACCCCTCCCAGAATGAGTGCATGGGTGCAACAGCCCAGAAAAAGGACGGCTCCTCCAGGAGGCCCACCCTGACCACCCCAGCCTGTTCTCTGAGTTCCCGAGATACTACTTGCTGAATCTTCTAGGTGATGTGTAGAAAAAGAAGTCACAATACAGAGGAGTCAAGATGGCAGAGAGGTAGCAGGCTGAGCTGACATCAGGTCGCAGGAGATCAGCTAGATAGTTTATCAAACCATTCTGAACACCTACAAATCCAACAGGAGATCAAAGAGAAGAAGAGCAGCAATTCTAGAAACAGAAAATCGACCACTTTCTGAAAGGTAGGACCTGTGGAGATGTGAATCCAAAGTGACGGGAAGATAGACTGTGGGGGGAGGGGCCGGCTCCCGGCAAGCGGCAGAGCAATGGAGCACAAAATCAGGACTTTTAAAAGTCTGCTCCACTGAGGGACGTCGCTCCAGAGGCTAAGTGGGGATGGAACCCACACAGGGTCACAAAAAGATCAGGGGTGTCTGAGTGTTGCAGACCTTGTAGGTATGAGAGCAGGGAAGCTGGCTACAGAGATGGAGCCGAGGAGTGAGCTCTCAGGGATACCTTAAACTGTGATCCGTGGCACAGTCAGGCCTCTGCTCTTTGAGCAGGGAACCCACAAGATCCAGGGAGACCCCCACTGGGAGCTCAGGGATCTGCTAGGTTTGGAGACTCCAGGCGGGGCTGTGTGCCAGAGACAGAGATGCTCGGTCACAGGCTGGGTGAACTGGGAGCGCTGTCGGAGGCCAGGGAGGTGGGAGTGATTGAGTGCTTCTCTCTGAGGGCACACTGAGGAGTGGGACCCCGAGCTCTTGATTGTTCCAGGCCAGAGATAGGGAGGCCATCATTTTCATTCCTGTCCTCCAGAACTCTACTGAAAGCCTTCAGGGAACAAAAGCTCCCAAAGCGAACTCGAGCAGGTTACTTAGCCGAGCCCCTGGCAAGGGCAGTGCAATTCCGCATGGGGCAAAGACACTTGAGAATCACTACAACAGGCCCCTCCCCCAGAATATCAGCAAGAAATCCAGCCAAGACCAAGTTCACTTATCAGGGAGAACAGTGGAATTCCAGAGGAGGAGAAAGCAAAGCATGGAATTCATGGCTTTCTCCCCATGATTTTTTAGTCTTACAAAGTTAATTCATTTTTTAAATTTTATTTTTTTCTTATTCTAATTTTTTCTAACTTTTACTCTTTCCTCTTTTAACGTTTTTTTAACTAGTTTATCTTAACAATACCTTTCATAAAAAAATGTTTTTGAACCTTCATTATTATAGTCATATTTTATCCTTCATTGTATCTAACTATTTTTTGTATACACATAGGGTTTTTTCTTCTAAAAAATTTTGGGATACAACTTCTTCTAATTGATCAAAATATACCCTAAATCTAGCACAGGGCTTTGTTCTAGTCTCCAGCCTGAGCAAATTCTCTCCACTTTCTTTTTCTTTCTCTTCCCAACCAACTTCTCCTAACAACTCCTTTCTTATAATTTTTCTTAAGTTTTCATCTTTATAGTCATATTCCATCCCTTAATCGTGTTTAACCTTATTTTGTGTGTGTGTGTGTGTGTGTGTGTGTGTGTGTGTATAAGTTTTTCTTTCTTTAAAGTTTTGGGAGGTAGTTTCTTCTAAGAGACCAAAGTACTTCCAAAATTAAGTAGATGACTCTGTTCTATGCACCAGTCTAATATATATATTTTCTTTTTTCTAAAAAAAATTTTTTTAACTTCTTTCTACCCCTTATCTTCCCCCCACGATTTGGGGTCTCTTCTGATTTGGTTAACACATATTTTCCAGGGGTCTTTGCCACCTTTTTAGTATTTTATTCTCTCTTTCATATATTGTTATCTGGATAAAATGACAAGGCGGAACCCCCCCCCCCCTCAAAAAAAAAAAAAAGAACAAGAGGAAGTACCAAAGGCTAGGGACCTAATCAATACAGACATTGGTAATATGTCAGATCTACAATTCAGAATGATGATTCTCAAGGTGCTAGCTGGACTTGAAAAAGGCATGGAAGATATTACAGAAACCCAGTCTGGAAAAATAAAAGCCCTTTTGGGAGAAATAAAAGAAGTAAAATCTAACCAAGCTGAAATAAAAAAAGGTATTAATGAGATGCAATAAAAAATGGAGGCTCTTACTGCTAGGATAAATGAGGCAGAAGAAAGAATTAGTGATATAGAAGACCAAAGGACAGAGAATAAAGAAGTTGAGCAAAAGAGAGAGAGACAACTACTGGACCATGAGGGGAGAATTCAAGAGATGAGTGATACCATAAGATGAAATGACATTAGAATAATTGGGGTTCCAGAAGAAGAGGAAAGAGAGAGGGGAGCAGAAGGTATATTGGAGAGAATTATTGTAGAGAATTTCCCTAATATGGCAAAGGGAACAAGCATCAAAATCCAGGAGGTGTAGAGACCCCCCCCCCCAAATCAACAAGAATAGGTCCACACCCCATCACCTAATAGTAAAATTTATAAGTCTTAGCAACAAAGAGAAAATCCTGAAAGCAGCCCGGGACAAAAAGTCTGTAACATACAATGGTAAAAATAATAGATTGGCAGCAGACTTATCCATAGAAACCTGGCAGGCTAGAAAGAACTGGCATGATATATTCAGAGCACTAAATGAGAAAAACATGCAGCCAAGAATACTATATCTAGCTAGGCTGTCATTGAAAATAGAAGGAGAGATAAAAAGCTTCCAGGGCAAACAAAAACTAAAAGAATTTGTGAACACCAAACCAGCTCTACAGGAAATATTAAAGGGGTCCTCTAAGCAAAGAGAAAGCCTAAAAGTAGTAGACCAGAAAGGAACAGAGACAATATACAGTAATAGTCACCCTACAGGCAATACAATGGCATGGGTTTCATATCTCTCAATAGTTACCCTGAATGTAAATGGCTAAATGTTCCAATCAAAAGACACTGGGTTTCAGAATGTATAAAAAAATCAAAATACATCAATATGCTGTCTACAAGAAACACATTTTAGACCCAAAGACATCTCCAGATTTAAAGTGAGGAGTGGAAAACAATTTACCATGCTAAATCAAAAGAAAGCTGGGGTGGCAATCCTTATATCAGATCAATTAGATTTTAAGCCAAAGACAATAATAAGAGATGAGGAAGGACACTATATCATACTCAAAAGGTCTGTCCAACAAGAAGATTTAACAATTTAAAAATCTATGCCCCTAACATGGAAGCAGCCAACTATATAAACCAATTAATAACAAAATCAAAGAGACACATCAATAATAATACAATAATAGTAGGGAAATTTAACACCCCCCATCACTGAAAAGGACAGATCATCCAAGCAAAAGATCAACAAGGAAATAAAGGCCTTAAGTGACACACTAAACCAGATGGACATCACAGATATATTCAGAACATCCCATCCCAAAGCAATGGAATACACATTCTTCTCTGGTGCACATGGAACATTCTCCAGAATAGATCACATCCTGGGTCATAAATGAGGTCTCAACTGGTACCAAAAGACTGGGATCATTCCCTGCATATTTTCAGACCACAATGCTCTGAAGCTAGAACTCAACCACAAGAGGAAGTTTGGAAAGAACCCAAATACATGGAGACTAACCAGCATCCTTCTCAAGAATGAATGGGTCAACCAGGAAATTAAAGAAGAATTGAAAAAATTCATGGAAACAAATGATAATGAAAACACAATGGTTCAAAATCTGTAGGACACAGCAAAGGCAGTCCTGAGAGGAAAACATATAGTGATACAAGCCTTTCTCAAGAAACAAGAAAGGTCTCAAATATACAACCTAACCCTACACCTAAAGGAGCTGGAGAAAGAACAACAAAGAAAGCCTAAACCCAGCAGGAGAAGAGAAATAATAAAGATTAGAGCAGAAATCAATGAAATAGAAACCAAAAAAACCCAATAGAACAAATCAATGAAACCAGGAGCTGGTTCTTTGAAAGAATTAGTAAGGCTGATAAACCCCTGGCAGACTTATCAAAATGAAAAGAGAAAGGACTCATATAAATAAAGTCATGAATTAAAGAGGAGTGTGGAATCGAACCAACACCAAAGAAATATAAACAGTTATAAGAACATATTATGAGCAATTATATGCAAGCAAATTTGACAATCTGGAAGAAATGGATGCATTCCTAGAGACATATAAACTACCACAACTGAACCAGGAAGAAATAGAAAACCTGAACAGACCCATAACCAGTAAGGAGATTGAAACAGTCATCAAAAATCTCCCAACAAAAATTGGACAGCCACATGCAGAAAAATGAAATTGGACCATTTCCTTACACCACACACAAAAATAGACTCAAAATGGATGAAGGACCTCAATGTGCGAAAGGAATCCATCAAAATCCTTGAGGAGAACACAGGCAGCAACCTCTTCGACCTCAGCCTCAGCAACATCTTCCTAGGAACATCGCCAAAGGCAAGGGAAGCAAGGGCAAAAATGAACTATTGGGATTTCATCAAGATCAAAAGCTTTTGCACAGCAAAGGAAACAGTTAACAAAATCAAAAGACAACTGACAGAATGGGAGAAGATATTTGCAAACGACGTATCAGATAAAGGACTAGTGTCCAGAATCTATAAAGAACTTATCAAACTCAACACCAAAAGAACAAATAATCCAATCAAGAAATGGGCAGAGGACATGAACAGACATTTCTGCAAAGAAGACATCCAGATGGTCAACAGACACATGAAAAAGTGCTCCATATCACTCGGCATCAGGGAAATACAAATCAAAACCACAATGAGATATCACCTCACACCAGTCAGAATGGCTAAAATCAACAAGTCAGGAAATGACAGATGCTGGCGAGGATGCGGAGAAAGGGGAACCCTCCTACACTGTTGGTGGGAATGCAAGCTGGTGCAGCCACTCTGTAAAACAGCATGGAGGTTCCTCAAAATGTTGAAAATAGAACTGCCCTATGACCCAGCAATTGCACTACTGGGTATTTACCCTAAAGATACAAATGTAGTGATCCAAAGGGGCACGTGCACCCGAATGTTTCTAGCAGCAATGTCCACAATAGCCAAACTATGGAAAGAACCTAGATGTCCATCAACAGATGAATGGATCAAGAAGATGTGGTATATATACACAATGGAATACTATGCAGCCATCAAAAGAAATGAAATCTTGCCATTTGTGACAACATGGATGGAACTAGAGCGTATCATGCTTAGCGAAATAAGTCAAGCAGAGAAAGACAACTATCATATGATCTCCCTGATATGAGGAAGTGGTGATGCAACATGGGGGCTTAAGTGGGTAGGAGAAGAATCAATGAAACAAGATGGGATTGGGAAGGAGACAAACCATAAGAGACTCTTAATCTCACAAAACAAACTGAGGGTTGCTGGGGGGAGGGGGTTTGGGAGAAGGGGGTGGGATTATGGACATTGGGGAGGGTATGTGCTTTGGTGAGTGCTGTGAAGTGTGTAAACCTGGTGATTCACAGACCTGTACCCCTGGGGATAAAAATATATGTTTATAAAAAATAAAAAATTAAAAAAAAAAATCTCCCAACCAACAAGAACCCAGGGCCAGATGGCTTCCCAGGGGTATTCTACCAAACATTTAAAGAGGAATTAATTCCTATTCACCTGAAACTGTTCCAAAAAATAGAAATGGAAGGAAAACTTCCAAACCCAATTTATGAGGCCAGCATTACCTTGATCCCAAAACAAAACAAAGATCCCATCAAAAAAGAGAATTACAGACCAATATCCTTGATGAACACAGATGCAAAAATTCTCACCAAAATACTAGTCAAGAGGATCCAACAGTACATTAAAAGGATTATTCACCATGATCAAGCGAGATTTATTCCAGGGCTGCAAGTTTGGTTCAACATCCGCAAATCAATCAATGTGATACAATACATTAATAAAAGAAAGAACAAGAACCGTATGATACTCTCAATAGATGCTGAAAAAGCATGTGACAAAGTACAGCATCCTTTCTTGATCAAAACTCTTCAAAGTGTAGAGATAGAGAATAAGTACCTTAATATCATCAAAGCCATCTATGAAAAACGCACAGCGAATATCATTCTCTCTCTCTCTCTTTTTTTTAAAGATTTTATTTATTTATTTGACAGAGAGAGATCACAAGTAGACAGAGAGGCAGGTAGAGAGAGAGAGGGAAGCAGGCTCCCCACTGAGCAGAGAGCCCGATGCGGGACTCGATCCCAGGACCCCAAGATCATGACCCGAGCCGAAGGCAGCGGCTCAACCCACTGAGCCATCCAGGCGCCCCCGAATATCATTCTCAATGGAGAAAAACTAAGAGCTTTTCCACTGAGGTCAGAAAGACGGCAGGGATATCCACTAGCACCACTGCTATTTAACATAGTACTAGAAGTCCTAGCCTCAGCAGTCAGAAATTAAAGGCATCCAAATCAGCAAAGAAGAAGTCAAACTATTACTCTTTGCAGATGATATGATACTTTATGTGGAAACCCCAAAAGACTCCACTCCAAATCTGCTAGAACTTGTACAGGAATTCAGTAAAGGGCCAGGATATAAAATCAATGCACAGAAATCAGTTGCATTTCTCTACACCAACAACAAGACAGAAGAAAGAGAAATTAAGGAGCCAGTCCTTAATTGCAAATCCCATTTGCAACTGCACCAAAACCATAAGATACCTAGGAATAAACCTAACCAAAGAGGCAAAGAATCTATACTCAGAAAACTATAAAGTACTTATGAAAGAAATCGAGGAAGACACAAAAAAATGGGAAAATGTTCCATGCTCATGGACTAGAAGAACAAATATTGTGAAAATGTCTATGTTACCTAAAGCAGTCTACATGTTTAATGCAATCCCTATCAAAATACCATCCATTTTTTTCAAAGAAATGGAACAAATAATCCTAAAATTTATATGGAACCAGAAAAGACCTCAAATAGACAAAGGAATGTTTAAAAAGAAAGCCAAAGTTGGTGGCATCACAATTCCATACTTCAAGCTCTATTACAAAGCTGTCATCATCAAGACAGTATGGTACTGGCACAAAAACAGACACATAGGCCAATGGAACATAATAGAAAGCCCAGAAATAGAACCTCAACTCTATGGTCAACTAATCTTTGACAAAGCAGGATAGAATGTCCCATGGAAAAAAGACAGTCTCTTCAACAAATGGTTTCGGGAAAATTGGACAGCCACATGCAGAAAAATAAAACTGGACCATCTCCTTACACCACATATGAAAATAGACTCAAAATGGATGAAGGACCTCAATGTGAGGAAGAAATCCATCAAAATCCTTGAGGGGAACACAGGCAGCAACCTCTTTGACCTCAGCCACAGCGACTTCTTCCTAGGGACATCGCCAAAGGCAAGGGAAGTAAGGGCAAAAATGAACTATTGGGATTTCATCAAGATCAAAAGCTTTTGCACAGCAAAGGAAACAGTTAACAAAACCAAAAGACAACTGACAGAATGGGAGAAGATATTTGCAAACAACATATCAGATAAAGGGCTACTATCCAAAATTTATAAAGAACTTATCAAACTCAACACCAAAAGAACAAATAATCCAATCAAGAAATGGGCAGAGGGGGTGTCTGGGTGGGTTGAACCGCTACCTTCGGCTCAGGTCATGATCTCAAGGTCCTGGGATCGAGTCCCACATCAGGCTCTCTGCTCAGCAGGGAGCCTGTTTCCCTCTCTCTCTCTGCCTGCCTCTCTGTCTACTTGTGGTCTCTCTCTGTCAAATACATAAATAAAATCTTTAAAAAAAAAAAAGAAGAAATGGGCAGAGGACATGAACAGACATCTCTGCAAAAAAGACACCCAGATGGCCAACAGACAGAAGAAAAAATGCTCCACATCACTCGGCATCAGGGAAATACAAATCAAAACCACAATGAGATACCACCTAGCACCAGTCAGAATAGCTAAAATTAACAAATCAGGAAATGACAGTTGCTGGTGAGGATGCGGAGAAAGGGGAACCCTCCTACACTGTTGGTGGGAGTGCAAGCTGGTGCAACCACTCTGGAAAACAGCATGGAGGTTCCTCAAAAAGTTGAAAATAGAGCTACCCTACGACCCAACATTCGCACTACTGGGTATTTACCCTAAAGATACAAATGTAGTGATCCAAAGGGACACATGCACCCCAATGTTTATAGCAGCAATGTCCAGAATAGCCAAACTATGGAAAGAACCGAGATGTCCATCAACAGATGAATGGATCAAGAAGAGGTGGTATATATATATACAATGGAATACTAAGCAGCCATCAAAAGAAATGAAATCTTGCCATTTGCAATGTCGTGGATGGAACTAGAGGGTATTATGCTTAGTGAAATAAGTCAGTCAGAAAAAAACAATTATCATATGATGTACCTGATGTGAGGAAGTTGAGAGGCAATGTCAGGGGCCTGGGGGGTAGGAAAAGAATAAATGAAACAACATGAGATCGGGAGGGAGACAAACCATGAGACTCTTAATCTCACAAACTGAGGGTTGCTGTGGGGAGAGGATAGGGAGACGATGGTTGGCCTACGGATATTGGGGAAGGTATGTGCTATGGTGAGTGCTGTGAAGTATGCAAACCTGGCGATTCACAGACCTGTATCCTTGGGGCTAAAGATACATTATATATTAATTTAAAAAATTAAAATAAAAAAATGTGCAGTACAGTGAAAGCAAACCCTTGGTGCCTATCTGGTGAACTCAACTAGACTGTGGAACCCCAGCAAGAGAGTGAGGGCCACAGCTCACATCTCCCGCCCTGGGCATGGAGCTTGGCACATGGCAGGGAAAGCTCCCCCCCACAGCTGAGGGCTCTCTGCTCCCACATGACTCTGGCCCAGCACCTGGGGGAAAAGTCGAGATGAAGATGTGGTCTGTCCTTAAAGAGCCCAGGTTAGCTCCCAAGCCAGGGGTCAGAGGACGGTAATATCCTTCTGAAAATGTGGGTCTGAAAGTCACCACCTCCCAGAGTTGTACCAACCCTGAAAATAGAAAGCACGGTCTGGCCACCACTCTGCCCAAGGCATCTCTCAATGCCTGGAGCATGGAGGAAAGAGGATCCTCCGGCCTCATGAAGACCATACAACAAAGGCCAAGCAAAGACCCGGCTTTCTTCAGTGGTCTCTGCAAAGGACGCTGGGTAGGGGCGGTGGGAGCAGCCCCCAGGGCTGGCCTGAGGGCTGAATTCTCATGCCCGGACTCAGCTCTTCCTGAGAATGCAGCGGCTACATCAGTCCTCTTGCGAAAGACTTCCAGCATTTTCGAGCCAGGTGGGAGCCAGTCCAATTCCATTTTACAGAGGAGGCAATGAAAAAGCCCAGGGAGGTGAAGCAGCATTCTCAGGGGCCCCTGAGCGGAAACCAGAACCCAGGTGGGCCTCTCAGGGAGGAGGGATCCTGCAGCTGGGAGCCCTGCCCAAGGCTATGACCCAGGTCTGTGGCGCCAGGGCCTCCTCCCCAGCTGATGAAGACACCGTGGCTGTGAATCCTGGCTGATGCTACCTGCTGCCCAAGCTCCCCGCCGCCACCTCCCTTTGTGTCTGCTTCCCCGACGGTTTCTGGGGAACAGAGTGTCAGTGACACCACCCTCTTTCAGATCTAAACTGGGATCTAAACTGGAAACTGGAGCCCAGACAGAGTCAGCCCCATGAAGGCCAATAAAAACCTTCCAGCCATTCTCTGCCCCCGCCTGCCCATGCCCACTTTCCCCCTCACAGGCGATGTGCCCTGTGTGGGCTTGGCTCACGTGGCCTGCCAGCTGCACAGGCCGGGATTCTGTCACCCCGCTGGCAGGGACCGGGGTAAGGCTGGCTGGCTCTGGAGGGGGCACCTGGCCTGGAAGCAGCCCGGAGACAGGTTTGTAGAGGCCCTCCTCCCCCGCTCAGCCCCTCTCCCTGTCCTGCAGCCCGTAACGGGGCAGCCTGAACCACCTGGGACAGGGAGGGGCCCATGTTGGGGACACCCCCCCCGCTGCCTGGCAGGACTTGCTAGGAGCTGGCAAAATCATGGCGCTGGTCTTCACCCCGGTTCTGGACTCGGCATGTGAGCCTGCTGAGGTTGGAAAAGCAGAGCACTTAGGAGGTGGAGAGGCCCCTGGAGGCTGGGTGGGCGGCTGGGAGTCAGAGGGCCCTGGAGTTACGATGGGCAAGTTCTGCCCACTCGGGAGCTCAGCTCTCATCTAGAAAATTGAGAGTCACCCATGACAGTTCCGAAGGGCCCCTGGAGCTCCGCCAAGACCCCTCTTCCTGCCTCTGTCCCTGTTCCCCGGCCTGCTTCTTTGGGATCAGTGTCTGCTTGCTCTGGGAACACAGCTTCCTGGTTCCTCACCTGCTTGACTTCCAGCCATGGCTGTGCCTTCCACTCTTGTTCCCAGATGGAGGGCTCCACACTCCCTGTTTCCAGCCATAAGCCAGGAAAAGCAAGAGCAGCCTCCTCTCGACAAGGTTACCCTGCTTTGAGCAGTCTCCAGGTCCAGCAGGAGCCCCCTCACTCTCTCTGAGGACCCCATCCTCGCCTCCCCCACTGTCTTCATCGGGTCCCCCTCCTCTCTTGCTCAAGGTTGGGAGCAGCTGGCTGCAAAGGCTTCTCAGGGTCTCTATGCCAGTCGTAAGGGAGAGAAGGCAGAGGGTAAAGGCCCTCTCTTCTGCCCACCAACCCCCGCAGCCTCCTCTTCTGGGGGGAGCTCCTGGAGCCTTCCCTGGATGGAGCAGGTTGGGCACCCACGAGCCTGGAGAGAAGGTGTGTTGTGTGCCCACCTCTCTGCCCCAGGAGGCGGCAGCCCCCAGCCTGAGTGGAAGGAGGTCTTCAGGGGAAAGAGCCACCTCCCTCTCCACACCCCTGGTGGTGGCTGTACCCACTGACCCTGTCTCTGAGAACACAGAAGGATGCCCTAGACAGTCCCCTTGAGGACATCAGGCAGGGTGGCCTCATCTGGGACAACTTCCCAGGCCTCCCTCGCTGCCCTCATCAGGGCCAGTGGATGGAGCCAGCCCTGTGTCGGTGTGCCTATGACACCCAGCCCCAGCTCACTCTAACATGTCCGTGACCTGCCTTCTCTTGGAAAAGGGAAGGACCATGCGAGGAGCGAACGTGTGTCTGCCAAGCCTCTCCCGTGTCAGCGCTGCACACTGAGCTTGCTGTCCCATTCTAGAGATGAGGAACAGGGGTGCAGAGGCTGGCTGCTTGCCTAAAGCCATCAGCAGGAAGGGGGTAAAGATAGGATTCAAAGCCAGACCTGAAACCCTGAAACCCATGCTCCCTCCCCCGACCCTGCTGCCTCTGGTCCTCATCACACTGTGGCTGGGGGCTCCTGGCCCTTTCCTCAGTCCCCAGTTCCCCCTGGCCTCCCCCTGTTGGGGCCTCCTGCCTGGTACTGCCCAGAGGAGAGGGAGGGTCCCCACAAAGCGGGGAAGGGGAACCTGAAGGTGAGCCGAGCCCTTGCGAGTCCCTCCTGGGCCAGCCATGAATCATGCAGTCAGTGGGGAGAGCCGGCGGCCCTGGGTCTAGCCGGGAGGAAGTAAACAACCATAGCTTGGTGGTGAGCTTAGGAGCCAGGAATGTGGACAGAGGCTGACCGAGGCACTCTGCAGGACAGGGTGCCCCTGACACAGCCCATAATCAGATCCTAGTATGAGTAGGGCTAAGGGCAGAGGAGTGGGGGGCTGGGTCCTGCACTGGGCAGTGGAGGGACATTTAAAGCAAAGGAGGAAACCGAGGAGCAGTGGCTGAGGTGCAGAGTTGGGGGGAGAGGCATGGGGCACCCTGGAGTTCTGGGGAGGCCCATAATTACCCAGGAAGCCAGAGACTATAATTAGGCCATCCTGGCCCATTAGGATAGAGCCACAACTGACTGCATGTCTGGTACAAGTAGGTGGTCTGCTCCTGGTCTGCACCGGGAATCCAGAGGAGAAGGAGGGGTGTGTGTGTGTGTGTGAGAGAGAGAGAGAGAGAGAGTGTGTGTGTGTGTGTGTGCGCGCGCACACGCGTGTGCACAGAAGCAGCAAGTCTGTCAGCACTCAACACGGCCCACCCATGGGTGGGGTAGCGCGTGGGCAGGAAGGGCCCACAGTACCTCCCACGGTCCAAAGCCGCAGGCCAGCCTACAAGGACAGAAAGAAGTAGAAACGGGAAGGGCGCCTCTTGGAAGGCCGGTGCCATGGAAGGAGCACTGGCCTCGCCTTTGGGGGACCTGGGTTTGGGCCCCAGGTCTGATATTAACAAATCAGATGACTGGGTAAGTGTCTGTCCCTCCTTGCACCTCAGGCTTCCCTCCATTCAGTGAATATATTAGCTTGGGTCAGGGGCTGTCGATGTTGGCTGTTGTCACCTGAGGAACACGGGAAAAATGACCAATGACAATGGACTTCTACTTCGGTGACACAGTAGATGGCAGCATACCGAACTTCTCCCATGGAGAACAATCTGAATCATCAGATCATCAGATCAAGTAGCAAGACATCCTTCTGATGTCTTCGGAGAGAGACCAAAGGCCAAATCACAAGGAGAAGGGAGACCCCTGAAAGCCTGGCCCTCTTGGCCACGTTGCTTCTCAAGGCATTTGTTGATTAGTGATTCATGTGGGCAGAGCCCCTGAGAAGGCAGACAGAAGGCTGCAGCTGTCAGGCTGAGAAGCTAAGCTGGGTTTTCAACAGCCTCTTCAGGGCTGGAGTTCAGGACTGCCAAGATTCAGGAGGAAAGGAGGCTGTGTGTGCAATTGCCGTAAAGAATTGAGAAGGGGCAGAGAATTCAAATAGAACGTTCAGCTTCATTCAGTGGTGCTGGGGAGACAATAAACAGAGTTTAAGACCAATAAGGTGGTAGGGACCTAGTAAACAGTCCTCCAGGACTATGCATAGTAAGCACGAGTGTGTCAGAAATAGGTCAAGTGTCAGAGCAGCTGGGTGGCACGGTTGGTTAGGTGTCTGACTTGATTTCAGCTCAGGCCCTGATCTCAGGGTGGTGACACTGAGCCCCGTGTTGGGCTCTGTGCTGGGTGTGGAGCCTGCTTAAGATTCGCTCCCTCCGCCCCTCTGCACTTGAATGCATGCATTCTCTCTCTCTCTCAAAAAAGAAAAAAATAGGCCAAGTGTCACCTTCCTTGCTCCCCTCCCTTAGCTTCTAGCCTTGTTTATGCTTTCATTATGCATTCACTGGGCAAATGTTTCCTGAGTGCCTTCCAAGGGCAGGCATTCTGCTGGGTTTTTGGTCATTGAGACAAGGAGCCCATCAACAAGCAAATTAGATTCAGAATCATCCTGAAATTGGGACACATTTTTACAGTTTACAAAAACTTGTTCATACCCATTGCTGGCAATGATACTCATGGCTACCCCACAGCATATAAGTAAGGCAGGTATTAATGCTCCTATTTGTAGATGAGGGAAACTGTATTGAAAGTAGCCAAGAGCCTTGTCCAAGGTCACTCATCTACTAAGCAACGATGGTTTCCTCTCTCCAGTTCCCTAGTGACAGTCCCAGCACAGACACTGTCTATCACAGACACAGAAATCATCCTACAGAATAGGAAGAGGGAACAATCTTATGGGAGGGACAAAGACTACGGAAGTATCACAGGCTCTCTGTTGAGCAAATGGAGCTAAAAGAGTCTCAAAGACGAGCTGGTCTTATCCTTTCCCTTACAGATGAAGAACAAAAACAAACAACAGAGGCTTGGGACGATGAAGTGATTCTGTCTACAGACTCAGAGCAAACTTAAAAGTCAGACTCCTCTCCCACATCATTTAAGAGTCCAGCCCTTCAGTCCGCACTCAGCACCTCCCCGTTGGCTGTGGTCCCTGCTGTCTTACCCCCTGTATTCTAGAGAGCAGCTGAGCTCCAGCCAGGGGGAGACCTCACTGCCAGTTCCAACATGAGAGGCTGGCAGCACCTGTCTGTGCAGGAAAGAATGAGAAACAAGTTCCTTTAGGAAGGGATGTACATTTTGTACCTGAAATTCTCTTGCTGATGAGAAAGTATTTACATGTGCTGCTGCTTTAACAAACCAAGAGGAATGTAGACAGCCGTGCAGGAACAAGAGTTGGAAGTGGCTGAAACAAATGTGCCACCTTTCTTGCTCACTAAGATGAGGTGCTTGGATGAGAACGCTGCCATTATCAGGACACGAGCAGATATAAACTCCCATGGCTCTAACTGGATAATACTTAGAATGAGGCTCCCCTCCAACACTTTGAGTATCATCACCCCTTTCTTCACTCTCCAGCCCGCACCTCTACACCTAGGCAGGACCTGGGAGGAAAGTCCTTTTTGGTATCCTCAAGCTCATGCTCTCAGTGCCTCTTCTTCAGGCTGGACACTGGACATGTGCATCTCAGAGCCACGACAAGGGGTCAGTTTTTAAAATCATAGGGTGCCACTGAGTTCGTGCCTTCACCTTCCCCAGTCTCAGGTCCCCTTTCTGTAAAATAAAGACACCGACTCCTTGATGTTGCCTGTCTACTATACAAAGGTGGTTTTGAGGCTGAAATGAAACAAAGTGTGTGAATGTGCTTTGACATTGGGAAAGCCTTGTAATCCACTTGTTCTTGGGCTCAATCCAACGAAAATACAAAATGACCAGAGAATGAACCGCAAGAACTACCTAGTAAGGCCTTTGCTGGAAAAACGCATCCTAGAGATTGTATCCTAGAGATTGCATCCTAGAGATACATATTTTAGGTAAAATACTGAGGGAAGATTTCAGTTACCCAAGAAACACTCAGTACCTGGCTTTGTTGCAAAAATATGACAGCAGGCAAACAAGACCTACCCCCACCCAACATCACCAATCTAGAGTAAATAAAAAAAACAAAACCCTAGTGTCAGTAGAAATGCTCACTAATATAAAATAAGGGCAATGTATGTTTGAGATTAAATGTTAAAGCAAAATAGAGGCTGGTTCCAAGTCTGTGCTCTGCAGAGAGAACAGAGCTGTCTAGGATCATGGGACCCTCCCTTCTTCCTGAGGCTTCTAGCCTTCTTTATCCTTGGAGCTCCCTAGGTTATCAGGCCCAGATGTTTGGCCCCCAAACTGCAAACCATAAATTCTGGAACTGCCATATCTCAGTAGCTAACTAATTCTTTTATCTACAGGCAAGACTAGTTATATTTGCAGGTTGAACATTCTTCCCATCAAGACACATGCTTCCTCGGGAAGGGTTCAGGGAACCTGGGTATAGCCATCCAGATTCCTAGTGTAAAAGAATCCCGATTAGGAGTTCTTTTGGACTCTTTTGCAAGACAAAAACTGTTGGGTCTACTGCTGTGAAGAAGTAGAATGAAAAAGTAATAGTATTTGTTAGGGATTGAATTGGGTCCCCTCAAAATTCATATTCTGAAGTCCTAACCCCCAGTACCTTGGAATAAGACTTTCCTTGGAGACAGAGTCTTCACTGAATCAATTTTAAATGTGGCCACTAGGTAACCCCAAATCCAATATGACTGGTATCTTTATGAAAAGGGAAAACTGGAAACTGAGAAAGACATGCACAGAGAGAAGATGAAGAGACCCAGGGTGAAGCTGGCCACCTACAAGCCAAGGCCTAGAACAGAGGCTCAGAGCCCTCGGAAGGGACCAACCTTGATATCAGACTCTGGCCTCCAGAGCTGTGAGACAATACATTTCTGTTCTTTAAGCCTCCTAGTCAGTAAATACTTTGCATCAGCAGCCTGAGCAGATGAATACAGTCCTCATTTCACAATGAACTTCTCATAAGCAGAAGCCATAGAGCATTTCAAGTGAACTGAAGGAGTGGGCCAGGGAACCCCCCTTTGATATGGAATCTAGGGGTAAGGTGGGGATGGAGGTACCCTGAGGGGAAGATGAGGTCAGCCCCTTGCTGGGGAAACTGATGGGGAGTAGACAGGAAAAGCCCACAGCAAAGACACGGAACAGCCTGGGGAGAAGGAAAGGAGAAGGCCATTCAAGACAGCTTGTGACTTTGGATCTCAACTGCCTTGAATTTGAATCCTGCTTCCATTCCTTGATAGGTGTGTGAGCCTGGCTAGACCTCATGTGGCATCTAGTTCTTCACTGCGGGCTTTTTGGGTTCACAGTTTCAGAGATCCTGGGCATTAAATAAAATAATGTATATGCCCTACGCTTTCCCCAGGACCTTTGCATGTATTGCTCCCTCCACCTGGAACTCTTCTGCTCATCTTCTGCTGACTCTATTATACCTAACTTATTCTTCCCTCTTTCTCAGGTCTGATTATTAATGTCATATGTCAAATTGACTAGGCCATGCAGTGCCCAGATATTTGGTCAAACTTTATTCTGGGTATGCCTGTGAGGGTGTCTTAGGATGAGATTAATATTTGAATCAGTAGACTGAATAAATCCCCAATGTGGGTGGGTCTCATTCAATCAGTTGAATGCCTTAATGGAACAGAAAGGCTAAAAGGGAACTCCACCTGTCTGACTACTTCAAACTGGGACATCTGCTCTTTCCTGCCTTTGGGATTGAACTGAAACACTGGCTTTTCTTGGCTCTTGACCCTGCCAGCCTTCAGACTGCAATGACACCATCAGCTCTCCTGGGTCTCAGATTTTTGGACTCAGAATATAATGCAACCATTGGCTCTTCAGGTCTCCTGTTTGCTGACTCACACTGCAGATTTTGGGCTTTCCTTGCTTCTATAATGTGTGAGCCAACTCCTTCAATTCCTTATAGTAAATCAATATCTTTTTTCAGAGATCTTAATGGACACAGGATATATATATATCCTGTTAGTTGGTTCTGTTTCTCCAGAGAACCCAGGCCAATATAGATTTTGGTACCAAGAGTGATTTTAAAGGAACACAATATTAAACATGAGTTTTCTAAGTTGATCTGGGGTTTCTGGAATTGACTCTCTAATCTAAGATTTAAAGATGCTAATGACTTTATTTCTAAGTAGTAAAGGCAGTCTAATGGTCCAAGGCATATGTGATAATAGAGAAATGAAAAGTACTGGGGACTCCTCATGAACCACTTATGAGAGGCAAGGGTCTCGGTGCCCATGTGTATGATACTTTCAAACACTTTTTATCAAAATAATGAGTATAATGAGGATTGGTTGCTCCTAGTGTTACTGGACAAAGTGGGGAAAGAAAAGGTTGGGCTTGGGATTCAAATTCCCAGCTCAAGTGTTACATAAATGACCTGCAATCTATGTCTGCCCTTATCTCCTGTAGCTAAAGGGATGAAATTGTTGAAAATCTAACATACCTTATCCTGTGACTGGCTGAATTACAATGCAGGTCTAATTCCCAGCTTCCTGGGGAGTCTACTGTTAAAATAAAGGCTTTGACTGGGAAGGAATGAGATCCTGAAAGTTGGATTGGGGGTATATGGGAAGACCCTGATGAATCTGGGGACACTGGACCCCTAAATTATGATGAGTCATCTTTGGCAGTGGAAGCAGTTTCTCCACCCCCAGTATAAGTGACTTCCTGAGGCATCTGGGCTACTCAGTTAAGCATCTGACTCTTGATTTTTGACTCAGATCATGATCTCAGGATTGTGGGACTCAGCCCCTCATTGGACTCCATACTCAGCAGGGGAGTCTGCTCGAAATTCTCCCTCTCCCTCTGCCTCTCCCCACTGTACTCTCTCTCTATATATAAATAATAAACAAATAAATCTTTTAAAAAATGACCTCTCAACCTGTGTCTGAACCTGCCTTGCCTGAGGAGAGGACAGTGGCCTCCCCCATTGCCAAGCAAGACAATGCCGATTCTCCTGAGAACCCACCTCCCCATCCCTCTTTGCTTCTAGACCTATAACTAGACTCAGTTCTCAGCAGGACCCTAACAATGAGGTAAAGTAATGGCCCACAAGGAGGTGTGCTATACTCCAAAAGAATTACCTGAGTTTTCTAATTCGTACAGATAGATATCTGGGGACTACTTGTGGTAGTGAATACTAAAGGTGTGGGATAATGGTGGAAGAAACATAATGTTGGATCAGGCAAAATTCATTCACAGGGGCTGACTAAGCAGAGATTTTCTAAATAATGTTGCATCTTGGGGAGTTAGAAAGAGTCTAACAGTTTGTTTGTTTCATTGGCTGAAGCATGGGCAAAAAGACCCACAGGGAGTGAGTGAAAAATACTGGGTCTGCCTTGATTTCATGTAAAGAAAGGGATCCAAAGACAGGGAGGGTGGGATTTTGGAGTGGGTTGATCCTCTGAGATCCACTCACTCACCCTGGGAAGATCCAGAAGACATGACTTTCACCATGACTATGAGAAAAAACCTGTGAGGAGAGTCTTAGAATCCTTGAAGAGCTCTACGATCATTCTTTGTAGGCCAGACCTTGCAGGGAGAACTACAGTCTCCAAACTGGGAAACAAACCACAATGACAGTAATTGGATCCTGGGGTGGCAAATACCTAATTGTGGCACTCAACTGCCTAAGGCAAGGAGAGCCTGGGTACCATAATAGATAGCAGAGTCAGTGCAGTGATGGGGATAGGCTGACATGCACAGACCCATGGTATTGGCTAGTTGGTCATAGTGTGCCTAGAGGTGAAATAGATAGGAAACCTATGAAATTCTTACTTGTTCTGGATAAGCAGAGAAATTCTAGGTCAAGTGAACAAAAGTCTATCTGAATTATAAAACAGTCATGGCTTCTCCTCAGACTTGAGGCAGTTTACAAACCCAAAATGACTTAGATGAAAGGGAAGCTGGGTACCCTTGAGGAAGGACCCCAGTACACATCAAATATTTATATTAATTTTCCCAGCCTTTCCCAAAAGGACCTACAGTTTTTTACCAAGATAACTGTGCACTTGGGAAAAGGAAATAATCAGCCTTTTGGGGGAACTACCACATACTGGCTCTGAATGGACACCGATTCCGGGAGACCCCAATCCCCTTGTGGCCCTCCAGTCTGAGCTGGGGACTTATGGAGGTCAGGTGATCAATGGGGTTATAACTGAGGTCCATCTCACAGGAAGTCCAGTGGACCCCTGAATCCATCCTGTGGTTGTTTCCGTGGTTCTGCATTGCATAACTGGAACAGACATGCTGAGAATCTGGCAGAACCTCACATTGGTTCCTGGATCCATGGAGTAAGGGATTTTATGGTGGAAAGGCCAAGAGGCACTGCCTCTACCTAGGAAAATACTAAAACCAATGCAATCCTGCATTCCTGGAGGGACTGCAGAGGTGAGTGCCCCCACCAAGAACCTGAAATTTGCTGATTTGGCCAGTGCAGAGGACAGGTGGACCATGGCAACAGTGAATTTTCATAAGCCGAACAAGGTTGATTCCAACTGGTGGCTGCTGTACCAGATGCAGTTTCATGGCCTGAGAAAATTAACACATCCCTGGGATGCAGCTATTGATTTGGGAATTGTTTTGTTGTTGTTGTTGTTGTTTTTCCATACCTGTTCATAAGGCCCTCCAGAAGCAGTCTGCTTCCGGCTGACAAGACCAGCAATACACCTTCACTGTCTGGCCTCAGGGGATCTCACTGCTGCAGTTCTATGTCATACTTCAGTTCACAGGGAACTTGATCTCCTTTCCATAACACTGATGATATCATACCAGTTGAACCTAGTGAGCGAGTAAGTAGTAGCTTGCTCTTTGCAAGACATTTATGTGTCAGGGGGAATATAAATATGACAAAAATTCAAGTGTCTTTGAGGCACCTGAATGGCTCAGTCGGTTTAGTGTCTGCCTTGC
Source organism: Mustela lutreola (assembly GCF_030435805.1). Lineage (NCBI taxonomy): Eukaryota > Metazoa > Chordata > Mammalia > Carnivora > Mustelidae > Mustela > Mustela lutreola. The sequence continues at coordinate 150,821,516 of NC_081290.1, read as the reverse complement.
GCTCACATCATGATTTCAGGGTCCTGGGATCGAACCCTGCATCGGGCTCCCTGCTCAGTGAGGAGTCTGCTTCTCCCTCTTTCTGCTCATGCTTCCTCTGTCTCTCTCAAATAAATTTAAAAAAAATTTCAAGGGCTTTCTACCTTAGTAAAATTCTTAGTGGTCCAGAGATGTGGGCATGTTGAGATATCCCTTCTAAGGTGAAGATTAAACTTTCATTTGGCCCCTCCTACAATGAAAAAAGAGGTATGCCTAGTGGGGGCAATGTACACGTCTTCCTCACTTGGGTGTATTACTCCAGCCCATTTACTGAGTGACCTGAAAAGGTGCTGGCTTTGCGTGGCACCCAGGACAAGAGAAGGCTCTGCAACAGGTCTGGGCTATGGGGTAAGCTGCTTTGCCCCTTGGGCCATATGATCCTGCAGACCCAATGGTGTTTAACATGGCAGTGATGGTAGGGATGCTGTATGGGGCCTTTGGGAGACCCCTATAAATGAACTACACTATTGATCCTTCGGATTTTGGAGCAAAGCCATGCCATCCTCTGTGGGTCACACTATTCTCCTGTTGAGAAAAAGCTCTTGGGCTGTGTTAGGGCTTGGGTAGAGACCAGATGCTAGCCATGGGCCACCAAGTTACCATGACACCCGAGTTGCCCATCTGAACTGGGTACTTCCTGACCCACTGAGTTACAAAGCTGGGCATACAGAGACACATTCCGTCATCCAATGGAAGTGGTATATATGTAATCAGGCCTGAGCAGGCCCTGAATGCACCAGTTAAGTTACAGGATAAAGTGGCCCAATAGCCATGGTCCCTACTTCTACTATACTACCATCTCTCTCCCAGCCTGCACCTATGGAATTATGGGGAGTTCCCTATGACCAGCTGGTGGAGGAAGAGAAGATTCTGGCCTAGTTTACAACTGTGGCCAATGCTTTGGCTGGATGGTCAGGGACTTAGAAGAAACACGACTGGAAAACTGGTGACAAGAAAATTTGGGGAAGAGTTATGTGAATAATCCTCTCTGAAGGATGAAGACATTTGTGTCTTCTGTGAATATTCTCCAAAGGGTGAGCTCAGCAGGAGTGGATTCTAACAATCAAGTGGATATAGCATGACCTATAATGTGAGATAGTCACAGTATCTAGTCAGCCTTCTTCTCTAGTCACCCCTGTCATCCCCCAATGGGCTCATGAACAAAGTGGTGCTGACGGCAGGGATGGATTTTGTGCACAGGGTCAGCAACATGGCCCTCCAGTCACCAAGGCCAGCCTGGCCATGGCTCCCACCAAGTCCCTAATTTGCCAACAGCAGAGACCACCAGCAAATCCCCAGTATGGCCCCATTCTACAGGGTGATCAGCCAGCTATGAGCTGACAGGTTAATTACACTGGACCGCTTCCATCATGGAAGGGGCAATGTTTTTTCCCTGCTGGAATAGGAACTTACTCTGGATATGCATTTGCCCTCCTTGCATGAAGTGCTTGTGCCAAAAAATGCCATACAGAATGCATTATCCGTCATCATGGTATTCCCTGATATTCTAATGTAGCATTGCTTCTGATCAAGGAAACCACTTTATAGCAAATGAAGTACAACAACGGACCCATGATCATGGAATTCACTGGTGTGACCATGGTCCTCACCACCCTGAAACAGCTGGCTTGACAGAAGATTGAATTGTCCTTTGAAGACTCAGTTCCCGAGCTAGCTAGGTGGCAATATCTTGCAGGGCTGTATACGGTCTGAATTAGTGTCCAATATATATGGTGCTATTTCTCTGATAGCAAAGATTCACTGGAACTGGGATCAAGGGGTGGAGATGAGAAAGACACCACCCACTATCACCCCTGGTGACCTACCAGCAAAATGTTTGCTTCTTATTCCCACAACCTTATGCTCTGCTGGCTTAGAGATCTTAGCTCGAAAGGAAGGAATGTTTCTGCCAGGGATACAACAATGACTCCATTGAACTGGAAGTTAAGACTGCTGCCTGGTCACTTTGGGCTTCTAAGGCTTCTGAATTAGTAGGCAAGGAAGAAGATATTGTGCTGATTGGGGTGGCTGATCCTGACTACCAAGGAGAAAGTGGACCACTACTCTACAATGGAGGTAAGGGAGAGCATGTCTGGAATTCAGAAGATCCCACAGAAGGTCCTGAAATAAATACAGTGGAAAACTACAATAGTCCAGTCCAATCTAGGTAGGACCTTAGATCGGGAATGAAGGTTTGGATCACCTTACCAGGTAAAGAACAACCAGCTGAGGTGCTTGCTGAGGACAAAGAAAATACACATGGGTCATAGAAGAAGGACGTTATAAATAACAGTCATGACCATGTACTCCTTGTCAAGAGTATTTCCTCCTTGGCCTGTTATAAATATATAAATATAAATGCATAGAGCAAGTATTTTTGCTTTCTTCCCTTTCTTATCCTCTTATCATGTAACATAAAACATAAAATAAATTGACTTTATACCACAGGATTTAAATATTGTTAACTTTATGTCATAGTATTTAAATTATGAGATATCAAAGGGAAAAGTAAATATCTCTCAAGGACTTTACCTTCTTTTCTGGGGAAAGGGTTAGTGTGGTTTTGGTTGTACACAGGATACTCGCATCATGAGTATTAGGCAGAATTGTAACCTTCTTAGTATCCCTATTTGGAGATTAAGTATGATTTAAGGATATGTGCATGGGTGCCAAGTTGATCTGTGGAGGTTAATTTTATGTGTCAACAGGACTGGACCACAGAGTGGCCAGACATTTGGCCAAACATTATTCTGGTTGTGTCTGCAGGGGTGTTTATAGATGAGACTAACATTTTAAACTGGTACTGAGTAAAATAGATTGCTCTCCTAATGTGCTGGGCCTATCTAAGCAGTTGAAGACCTAAATAAAACCAAAGACTGACCCTTCCGTAAGTAACAGAGAATTCTCCTGCCTGGTAGTCTTCACACTGACCCAACACTTCCTCCTGTTCTACAGCAGCTTCTGGCCTTCCGACTCAAACCAGGACATTAGCTGAGCAGATTTTGGACTTGCCGGCCTCCTTCATTACATGAGCCAATTTGTAAAATAGTTTCTCTCTCTCTCTCATAGGTTCTGTTTTTCTGGAGAACTCTGGCTAATTCAGGGGTGAGATGAGAGTATAAGATAACATCAGAGTGATGGGCATCCCGAGGGACAGGTGGCTGTACGCCCCTGCGATCGGGTGGAAAGGGAGAAAATGAGAAAACAGAGTTTCCAAGACGAGGGCTGCCTATTTCTCTGTGTAGACCAGATCAAACAAATCCACATATGAAAATCCAGTTTTGTATGGCAGGCAAAGTTAGGAGCCCCAGCATCTTTACGAAGAGGTTTGTAAGTACAGTAGTCTTCCCTTATCTGCGATGGCTATGTTCCAAGAACCCCCTACACAGCCTGCTTTTTCCTATATATACTTTCCTATGATAAAGTTTAATACATAAAATAGGCATTACATGAATATTGTCTCCTCTCAAAATATCTCCAATACTGCATTTGCCCTTCTTGTGATGCCCTGAGGTGATAAAATGCCTAAGTGATGAGAAGAATAGCGGTGAAGGACTCAGCCACTGCGATGTAGCATTAGGCTACCACTGACCTTCAGAGGATACCTCATTAGGAGAATGAAACCACAGATAACGGCGGGGTGGGGGGACTTAACTGTGTTTTTTAAAGCTTCCAGTTGCACTAGGCATTTGCTACCGGATTGTATGAGCCTACCGGGATTTTTGCTGGAAACTTCTGTGTCAGGCGAGATTACCATGGCCCTCTGGGAGCTCTGTAGCAGATGTGGTCCAGGTCTGGCTCTTACCTCTTACGATGGTCACGTTGCGAAGGATTTCTCCATGCTGCGTGTCCACAGCCTTCATCTCCTCCACGATCATGGAGAGGTTGCGGACGTTGAAGTCCAGCCGCGCACTGAGCAGGCTGAAACGCTCCCGGAGCAGGTCTGTGGTGCCCAGCATGAGAGAGACAGACTTGTTCAGGTAGTAGAGCTCCTCAGCGTGCGTGTGGAAGCCCAGCGTGCAGGAGAGCCGCACGTCATCCAGGTATTTGAGCATGCTGTGCACGTGGTTGTCGGTGGCATTGATGTTGGTGAAGATGGTGCTGATCTCAATCTCATGTGAAGCCATGCGTCCTTCCAGCGTCTCGAACCTCTCCACAGTGCGGTTCTGGGCATAGCGGGTGTGGTACTGCAGATCGTGCATGTTCTCCTCGTGGTCGTCCAGGAAGGACGAGATGTTATCCAGCTGCAGCTGCAGGCCCATGACCTGCAGCACCAAGTCGTGCGCGCTCTCAGCATTCTGGCTGATGCGCTGCGAGGAGACCCCCAGGGTGGCCTGGATGTTCTTGACCGCTTCTCCGGTCTTGGCTGAGATGGTGCGCAGGCCACTGAAGAGCCGGGTGTAGTTCTGCCAGTCGGTGACCATCTTCTGGAGGGTCAGGGTCTCCTCATCAGTTTTGCGCTGGATCCCGTGGATCCACTCCGAGGTCTGCCCCACAGTGAAGTTGATCTGGTGGACTGTAGCCTTGACGTCATAGCAGTCCTGGGTGAGGTCCTTCAGAGAGAGGTCCAGGCCGGCCGTGGTGGCCTGCCAGCCTCTCACCTGGGCAAGAAAGAGCCCCAGAGACTGGTTGACCTGGTGGATGGAAAAGGAACAGCTGCCCATCTCCTGGGAGATCTGACTGCTGGTGGTGGAGAGCAGCTCGTGGGTCTGAGAGGTCTGGTCCAGCTGTACCTCCTGGGCCAGGAGCATCTTCTGAATTCCCTCCAGCTCCTCCTGCAGTTTTCTGATTTCTTGCTCCAGCTGCCCAGCCTCGTGGCAGAAAGAACAGTTGTTTGGGGCTTTTAGATCTTCAGGGGAAAGGGACAACATTTTGAGTTGCTGAAGGATCATGGGACGAAAGTTGCTTCTTTACATATTTCAGAGCATAATGGATTGTCAAGTGGCTTCCTGATCCCTCTTCCTATCCTAAGCCTGCTATGAAAACCTTTTGAAAAAGCCTTACCATCTCTATGAAATATTATTTTACCAAATATCTTTACTATGACATAAAATATAGAACTGGGGACATTTTTTCCATCTCGCCACTGAATTCTTGAGAATATAGCTTCATAACTTTTCTAAGGTTGCCAAGAACCACCCATTTACATTTTATCTTAAAATTTTTCCAAATATTTTTGTACTTATTATCGATGAACTTATGGGGGAAAGATGGTACGGGGATTATTTCTCCCTGTGACAGATGAGAAATGAGGCACAGAGAAGAGGTTTGCCAAATTTATCACTCAGCTAGTACTTTATCTTTCTGTCATGGTTGACCTCCTCTACCTTTTCTATTGTGGCTCCTTCTGTCTCAGTCTTGGAACGAGAAGATCCCTGGTTAAAGCAGGAGATAGCATCATGACTTGGTAGCATATGGTAGGGTAGGGTAGACTTGTCAAGAAGCTTTGGAAGATCTTAAAAATAATTTCAGGGTGGCTGGGTGGCTCAGTTGGTTAAGCATCTGACTCTTGATTTTGGCTCAGGTCATGATCTCAGGGTCCTGGGATGCAGCCCTGCATTGGGTTCCCTGCTCAGCAGGGAGTCTGCTTGTCTCTCTTTCCCTCTCTCTGTCCCTCGCCTGCATGCACTAGTGCTTTCTTTCTTTCTCAAATAAATACATAAATCTTTTTAAAATAATCATAATCTCAGATACATGAGAATGACTGAGGAACGGACTTTCTTTGGGTTCCTTCTCTACCTGTAGGCTCGGGCTAGATCTGTACCACATAGAACACTTGGCTCCAGACCTAGGTGAATCTCAGGGCAGCAGTCCTCTTTGAATGGACAGGGAGGCAGGGAGTCATAGCTGTCTTTTCCCTTGTGTCTCAAAGGTTGGTGAAGGATGTCCTATTTCAGGCCACCATGGCCCGAGGGAGCACTCAGCCCTCCCCCATTATTACTGGTCTTCCATCATACTCATGTGCACATCTGGACATGGGACACTTACCCAGTCCTTGGAGGTTTTCCTGCATAGACAAAAGTTTCTTGTCATAAATGGCCCGGGCCAGGGAGATGTCTTCTGAGAGAGAGTCCACTTTCCTGAAAACTGTATGGGAAATACAGATGAGAAGATGGGGCAGGGTCTTAGCTCAGAGAAACAGCAGTCATTTGTCGAGAAGGTGTTTTTATCAACCTCTCTGCCACCAAAACCATTCACCCTTTTATGGGGCTTTTCAGTGGTGGGAAGGGAAGATGCTTCTTATGGCCAGAGTTTGTCACACATTCCTTAAAAACACAGATCTACATCTAAATAGCTCCCTTAAGTGTTTCTATGTATGGATATATATACTCGTGTGTATATATGTATGTGTGTGTGTGTGTGTGTGTGTGTGCACACGCGTGTATCCACCTCCACATTTAAAACTAGGTCTGACCACAGGATAGAATAGAATAGGAAAATTAAGAAGAAAATACAAAAAGTATAAAAGTTATTCTTAATCCTACGACTGAGAGACAATAGCCATCAATATCTTCGTGTATCTGTTGGACTCTTATCTCTATAACCATTCTGTAGCTACATAGATATATGTATACTTTTTTAGAAAACAACAACAGGAACCCGGAATGTTTAGACTATTTCATCTATTTTCTTCCAATTTTCTTCGCTGATATAATGTCATGGACATTTTCCTATTGAGGTTTAAATCACTTTAGGATCATTACTTTTAATGCCTGTATCATACTCTGTATAAATGACTCAGCAATTGTATAAAAGTCCCTTGTGCTTGGCGGACACTTCTGAGTCTACAAATAAAACTTGGTGGGTATATATGAGTAACAGTTATTCCTAGAAATAATCCTTATATTTGATGGTTTTATGTATATGGTTATTCTCATAGGATAAATTGCTTGAAGCAGAATTAATGGGTTAAGGAGTTGGACACATGTTGCCAAAGTGACCCCTAGGAAAGGTTTTACTGGTTTATACCAGCTTCTTAGGGGTCAGTGCTGGCCTGGGTTTAGAGAACATCTGGGCATCAACAGGATCCCTGGCTTTCTCTAGCAAGTGCCTGGCTAGACAGGGAGGTAAGAGGAGAAGACGGAGTAGACGGATGTTTCCCACAGAGCCTATGAAAGTAAGTTTGGGGGTGGAAACAGATCTACCAAGAAAGCTGGGGAATGTAACTTCTGTTCCACATTTGCCTCAGATCTTTTGGGTGTCTTCAGGCAAGGCAGTTAATTTTTCTGCAGCTCAACTGAATCATCTGTAAAAGGAAAGTATGAAGCTAGATGACTTCCAATGTTCTTCTCAGCTCCAAAATTCCACGATTCCATTTTGTTTGAATCTCTGGGCTTTCATTAACATTGTATATCTCAGAGCTGCTGAGACCTAATTAGCAGCAGTGATATAGTGAGAGACCCTAGGAACAGTTCAATGCCTTCTATTCCACCAGCACCTAGAGTTTATAGTATTTATTATTCCATTTGAGTCTCCCCCAAATTAAAATTTCTTATATAGATGGTGGGGAACAGAGGTGTAGAGACTCTGAATGACTTTGATTCCTATCCTAATGCTTTGTAAAGTCTACCCTCAAGCCAGTAGCCAAGGGTTCATTCATATAATTCACCCTGTTCACTTCTTCACTGAGCGTTTCATGATCCATAATTACATATTTTTTGTTTACCATTTTCCTTATTTTTTAGATCTTATTTTTTTCTCATCTTTTCAAAATTGTCTTATAACGTATACTATAAAGAGAACATATGTGTAATTTATAAATAAATAGGCGTATTTCACAAGTGTAAGATGATTGTTTTTTTTTCTTTTCAAATATTTAAGTATAAACATTTTCAAACAGAGGAATCAAGACTTGGACAGTGACTGTCTTACTTGTACAACTGGCAGTCGTGTGTCTACTGACTACATTCTATAATTAACATTTTACTTATATTCACTTCATTGTACATCTGCCATTTTACCTTTTTATCTGTTCATCAACCCATCTACTTTTTTGATACATTTTAAATCAAACTTTTTACCAATGGGTACACAGTCAAAAAAGGTTCATAGATTATTGGTCTAGGCTAAGGGCTGGCAAAGCAGGATCTATATGTCGCATCTGACCCAAGGTCACTTTGTTGGAACAAAGCCATCTCCATTTAGTACATACATATTGTGTCTGGCTGCTTTTGCTTTACAACGGCAGAGTGGTTTTGACAAAGACCATGTGTGGCCCGTAAATCCTAAAAAATTTACTACCGAAACCTTTACAGGCAGTCTGCCAAACCTTGCTCTAGATTATGAGCTCCATAAACAGGGCCCATGTTTTATGAAGCAGTATAAGCCCCATGCCTAATGCAGTTCTCGGCTTATAGTATGCATGCAACAGGTACCCGATTAAAGGACTAAGTTGAACTTCCAAGTACCTTTGAGGAAGACAGATTCTACTCAACCTCCGGACTTTATCCTCAGTCCTGACCATAATACCTTGACTACAACTGTCTGCATATATACTCCCAAATCTCTAGTCTCTATTTGACGAGTATTACTGAGCACCTGCCAACCAGGTCAGGATGTGCCAGTTCTGCTCCAGGGACTTGGGACGACCAGGCTGGAGGCAAAAACAAAAAGGAAGCTCAATTTTCTCCCTGGATTCCGCAAATGCTCTCCTTACCCCCCAGTTATTATGATCTTCTGCTCATTCACTCTGGGTGAAAGATAGCCCAAAGACTTGGGGCAAATCCTTTCATCTTCCCAGATACATGGAATGAGGCCGGCCTTCCATTTCAGGGCTCGTTGAGATGATTTGTAGATGTCATGTAGGTGACAATGCCTGGCACCTGGTGGGCACCCCATCACCGCCCATACCCGCTGAAGGGCGTCGGTGCCTGTGTTCCTCTCTGGGCTCAAGCCTGTGGCTGCTGGAGCTTTATTCATGGTCCTGCGGGTGCGGAGAGCTGAGGCCCCGTGAGGCCTGGCCAGAAAAAGACTGGGGAATTTCCCTGATGTCCAATTTGCTACTTCAGAATGGTGGACAGCCAATTTGGTTCCCTCCATGTAACATAATCTGTTAGCATCCAGAAGGCAGAGGCTGACTGAACCCGGCCGTGAGCTATCATCTGGGTTGGCTCCCATGGTTGTACAATGGGCGTGTATGACAGCCACCACACTCCAGGTCCCTGGCCTTCACTGGCAGGACTCTGTTCTAACAAGCGAGGTCCCAGTGAGACTCAGGGATTTGCATTTTAACAAATACTGGGGGTGATCTTGATGCAGGCAGGCCTCCAACCTCACTTCGAGAAACGCTCACAAAGACCATGGAAGAGGCTTCAAAAATGCCCGGTGCCAGGATCTCAGCTCTGGATATACTTACCACACACCCGATATTTTTTCAAAATTCGCAGGTAATTCTAACATGCAGCTGAAACTGGGAACCACTGGACTGGTCCTGTCCTCTCCTCTTACCAGAAGGAAAACAGAAGTCTCGAGAGGGGAATGCCTTGCTCAAATCCACACAGCTACTTACTGACCGGAAATCAGAGGCTGGTCCTTGAAGTCTGAATCAAGTATGAAGATTCCCGTGTCAGAAGGATGCTGGACCACCCCGGGGCTGCGGGGCGCCTGCACTCACCTAGAGAGGCCAGCACGGCCACGGCCACCAGGAGCAGGGCCAGGAAGAGGTAAAGAATTCGCACCGATGTGTGCAAAGACAGGTTCTTCTGGCAGCGGCTGCAGCGGGGCCCCGGCCGGCCTGTTGGGGGACAAAGGAAACCAGTGACTGAGGCTGCAGGTCGAGGGTCAGGTTCATGTCTCTGCTCTGAACGGTCTCATCCCATCTCAAACCAGTCTCAGAAAGGGAGATGTTCTCCATCCTCATGCCTGCCCATCTCACCATGTTCTCTCTAGGTTTTAGCAATAGAAGAGACCAGAGTCGGGGTCTTCAAAGAACGCCCCCCTGCCACCATTCTCTCTGAGGGCAATGTCAATGAGCCCAGGGTGTAAGGAAATACCTTTTCCTGACACATTGGCCTTATCGTGGTCCACAACATGGGGCAGCCAGCCTTGTTTTATCCTTGGGTGACCAATGTGTCTCAGTGTACCTAGGGTTTTCTGGGCTTTAGCTTTGAAAAATCTCCTCCTGTGGGAATTCCTCAGTATGGGACTAACCAGTTGCACACCCTAAGAAACCCTTCAGTCCCCAAACTTGTCAGGTGACAAGGAGTACTCCTGGAAATGGAACGAATGGTTGCAGTCCACCAGCTGGGGCCCCTAATATGGAAGAAGAAGGAAGCCAGGTGTTCTTGACTACTCTTGCATGTGGCCAAGGTCCAGTGGGAATGACACTGTGAAATTGTTGTGATATTTCTAAGGCAGATTCGACTTCGGCTGCACATTATGAGTACTGGGAACGTTGAAAACTCCAGATGCCCCTTTCATACTCCAGACCAAAAGGAATGAGGATTTCTGAGGGCTGGTCATAGGCTTCCTGGGGTGGTTACAATACGCAGTGCCAGCTGAGAACAGCTGTGTTAATCCACACCAAAACCCACTGAGATGCCCTCCTCTACGTAACGGTTCAGGTGGCATTGGTTTCTGAGATTATCCAAGTGCCAAGCTGGGTCCTGTAGGCCAAGGGGATGAGCCACTTGGGTGATAAGGGATATGATGAAGGGGACAGTTCTGGTCCAGTTAGAGGACAGGCCCTGGGGAGATGGCAGAGGTCCCTGACTGGTCTCAGGAGGAGCCCTGAAGACAGATGTCACTTGTGTCAACTTTGACATCATCTGTACCCATGCAAATCTGTGCATGGTACCCTCACCCGAGACCCATGCAAATCTGCCCTTCCACCCTCCATGGAGTAGTGGGGAAAGGACAATCATGATTCTGAAGCCATGGGGAGAGATAAGTCACCAGCCTGGGGATGGGGACAAGGAGGTCAGGGGCAGCCCGCAGGGCCCTTACCTTCTTGTGTGCATGGGAAGGTCGGCATGTCCTCATCGTCACCAGCCAGCTCCTCTTCTGTAACACACAACGCATCTCCATCGCCAGTGGCCGACCTCACTGTGATGGAGCCAGGGCTGTCAGACCCAGTGTGGGAACCTGGAGCCACACCCACCCCTCTCCAGCTGCCGCAATCCCCACACCTGGGGCCCATTCCAGCCTTTGAATCCAAATCAGCCCTCTGGAGCTCCAGGTGACCAGACAGTAAGCAGAGGAGAAGGAAAAAGAGATAAGAACAAGAGACTGAGGATCTGAGATGTCCCAATGCCTGTGGGTAAGGAGATTTTATGATCTCACACAAGCTGGTAAAGATACAGAGGCCAGCTCAATTGCATAGTCTCTGCAGCTTGCTCAAACCCTCAGGGTGGAGTGAGAAAGAATAAGAGCTGGTTGTTTTATCCAGCCCAGCATCCTTCTGTTTGCTGGCTCGTGGTAACGCAAGCAGAATTCCTTTGCTGCAGGGTCAGGGGTGAATCTGCAAGACCCTGCATCCAGCCCAGCTGGGAGCTGCCGAGAGGAGGGAGCAGGAGCGAAGACGGTAGGAGCCAATCCCAGACCTCCGCCTCACACACTGCCTCATGATGGTGCAGAAGGGACCATGGGAGGAGGTCTCATGTGTTCCCTGAATAAGACCTAGTGATGGAATCCCCCATTCAGAAGAGTGCTCTTGGATACCTCATAACTCCTCCTCCTTACAAGACCTGGTCTTTTGTAAATGATGAGGAGAAGGATGCCCAAAATAGGCAAAGGCAGCCAAATTTCCAAGTGGGTGCTTAAGAATTGTGCTACTTTTGTCCTGGGAAGTGTGTGGGGGGGTTGGGGTATGTGCAAGCTGATCATGACAACCGAATTCCTGGGAGATATCTGTCGAGGGGATTTTTTTACAAGTATGCCTCAGGATGCCTGGGTGGCTCAGTGGGTTAAGAGTCTGCCTTTGGCTCAAGTCATGATCTTGGGGTCCTGGGATTGAGCCGCACATTGGAGGAGGGAGTCCCTGCTCAGCGGGGAGCCTGCTTCTCTCTCTACCTCAGCCTCTTCCCCTGCTTGTGCTCTTTCTCTCTCAAATAAATAAAATAAAACAAAATAAAACAAAATAAAATAAAATAAAATAAAATAAAATTATGCCTCAAAATCCAGAGGCAATAAAAGAAAAAAAAGAGATTCATTTGACTGCATGAAAATGCTTTTGCATGACCAAAAAAAGTCATTGGCAAACTGGGAGAAAATATTGACAGTACATATTATAGATAAAGTGCTAATATGGAATGAATTCAGTAGTCACAGGTTACAAAATCAATGTATAGAAATCTACTGCATTTTTCTTTTAAATGTAGGCTCCACACAGACTGGAACTTGAACTCATGACCCTGAGATTGAAACCTGAGCTGAGATCACAAGCCACCCAGGCACCCCTGCTGCATTTCTATACACTAATAATGAAGCAGCAGGAAGAGAAATTAAGGAATCAATCCCATTTACAATTGTGCCCAAATCAGGAGGATACCTGGGAATGAACCTAACCAAAGAGGTGAAAGGCCGATACTCTGAAAACCCTAAAACCCTGTTGGAAGAAATTGAGGAAGACACAAAGAAATGGAAAGACCTTCCATGTTCATGGATTGGAAGAATAAATATTGTTAAAATGTCTATACCAGCCAAAGCAATCTACACTTTTAATGAAATCCTTATCAAAATACCAAGAGCATTTTTCACAGAACTAAAATTAACAATCCTAAAATTTGTATGAAACCATGAAAGACCCCGAATAGTCAAAGCAATCTTGAAAAGAAAAACAAAACTGGGATTATCACAAAGCTATAGTAATCAAGACAGTATGGTACTGGCAAAAAAACAGACACACAGACCAAAGGAACAGAACAGAAAACCCAGAAATAAACCTACAATTATATGGGGTCAATTAATTTTTGACAAAGGAGGAAAGAATACGCAATCAGAAAAAGAGTCACATCAACAAATGGGAAAACTGGACAGCTCTTGTAAAAGAATGAAACTGGACCACTTTCTTACACCATACACAAAAATACATTCAAAACGGATTAAAGACTTAACTGTGAGATCTGAAATCATAAAAATCCTAGAAGAGAGCCCAGGCAATAATTTCTCTGACATTGGCCATAACACATCTTTCTAGATTTGTCTCCTGAGGCAAGGAAAACAACAGCAAAAATAAATTATTGGGACTACATCGAAATAAAAACTTCCGCATGGCGAAGGAAACAATCAGCAAAAGTAGAAAACAACCTACAGAATGGGAGAAGATATTTGCAAATGACATATAAGATAAAGGATTAGTATCCAAAATGCATAAAGAATGTATCAAGTATGTACTTATAATGTATAGGTATGTAATGTATAATGTATAAAGAATGTACTCAATACCCAAAATATGAATAATGCAATTAAAAATGGGCAGAACACATAAACAGACATTTCTCCAAAGGAGACATCCAGACGGACAATAGACACAAGAAAAGATGCTCAACATCACTCATCATCAGGGAAATGCAAGTCAAAACCACAATGAAATATCACCTCATACCTGTTGGAATGGCTATTATCAAGAAGATAAGAGGTAACAAGTGTTGGGGAAGATGTGGAGAAAAGGAAACACTTGTGCACTGTTGATGGGAATGCAAACTGTTGCAGTCACTGTGGAAGAGTATGGAATTTCCTCAAAAATCGCCCAACTGTGGAAAGAGCCAAGATGCTTTTCAACTGTGAATGGCTAAAGAAGATATGGTCCATATATGCTATGGAGTATTATGCCTCCATCAGAAAGGATGAGTACCCAACTTTTGTATCAACATGGATGGGACTGGAGGAGATTATGCTGAGTGAAATAAGTCAAGCAGAGAGAGTGTAGTATCATATGGTTTCACTTACTTGTGGAGCATAAGGAATAACACAGAGGACACTGGGAGATGGGAGAGGAGAAGGGAGCTGGGGGAAATCGGAGGAGGAGACAAACCATGAGAGTCTGTGGACTCTGAGAAACAAACTGAGGGTTTTGGAGGGAAGGGAGTGTGGGGTTGGGTGAGCCTGGTGGTGGGTATTAAGGAGGGCACGTATTGCATGGAGCACTGAGTGTGGTGCATAAACAATGAATCTCCAAACACTAAAAAAAATAAAATTAAATTAAGTTGTTAAAAAAAAGAAAAAAAATACAATTATGCTATGACCTTATGCTCCAGTAATCACATTACTGGGTATTTACCCCCAATATAGAAAAACACTAACTCAAGGGGATACATGCATCCTGATATTTATTACAGCATTATTTACAATAGCCAAATTATGGAAACAGCTCAAACATCCATTGAGAGATGAATGAATAAAGAAGATGTGATATACATATCATGGAATATTATTCAGCCATAAAAAGAATGAAATCCTGCCATTTGTAGCAACATGGATAGACCAGAGAGTATAATGCTAAGAGAAATAAGTCTACCAGAGAAAGACAAATGCCATATGTTTTCATTTGTATGTGGCATTTAAGAAATAAAACAAATGAGGTGTTCCTGGGTGGCTCAGTTGATTAAGCATCTGACTTGAGCTCAGGTCATGATTTCAGGGTCCTGGGAATGAGCCCCACGTTGGGCTCCCCGCTCAGAGGGGAGCCTGCTCCTCCCTCTCCTTCTCCCTCTGTCCCCCAACTCGTGTGCTCTCTCTCAAATAAATAAACAAAATCTTTTTTTTTAAGAAAGAGGTCCCCTAAACAAATGAAAAGATGTTCAACTTTATTCACAAGATAAATGAGATTTTTGATTTTTAAAGAATTTTTATTTATTTTTTTTAGAGGTGGGGGAGGGACAGAGGGAGAGGGAGTGAGAGAATCTTAAGGATGCTCCATGATGAGCACAGAACCTGACGTAGGGCTCAGTCTCACAACCCTGAGATCATGATCTGAGCCGACATCAAGAGTCAGACACTTAAGTGACTGAGCCACCCAGATGCTCCACAGTAAATGCAATTTAAAACTATGATGTGAAATCATTCTCACCTGTCAGATTGGCAATAATGCAGAGGTTGACAATATATTCCACTAGCCAGGCTACGGGGAGTTGGGGTGGGGATGCATATGGTCCACACCTGGCGGAGGGGAATTCAACATATACATTTGCCCTTCAACCCCACAATCACACTTCCATGAATTTATCCATAACATACACCTCCAACAATCTGAAAACATATATGACAAAGCTATTCATGGCGGGATTATTTGTAATTGCAAAAACTGTCTTGTATTGCAAGAACTACCTAAATGTTCAACTATGGGGAATTGGTTAATATACTATAGTTATACATACACAGTGGGACTCTCTGCAGCTATACAAATGAATAAGGAAATCTCTATTCACTGACATGGAGTCATTTCGATGGCATATTAAATAAAAACAGCAAAATGCAGAGAAGCATATGTAATATGCTACCTTTTTTTAAGAAAGAAGCAAAAATAAGACAACATGCATATATCTGCTTATCACAAATTTGCTTTTATACTTTATCTAACCTACAGTGTTACCGTCGCCAACGCTCGCCTCTGCAGATTTCCTTTACTCTCTGGCACAGGAGCCAATCTAAAGTCAATGTGTCGCATTTCATTGTCTTGTCTCTTTCACCTTTATTGACTTTCATGACTGATATTTTTGGAAAGGACAGCCCCTTCCCACATACTTTTTAAGGTAGCCATCCTCACTTTATGTTCTTCTCATGCTTGCTCCTGATTGGATTGGGGCTATGTCTTCTTGGCCAATAAACTGCACACACAATGGTGTGTCCAGCTCCAGCTGTCACATCTGGAGGCATGCAGTGTCCATCTGTCCCTCAGAGGTGATGTTCATTTTGATCACCTGGCTGAGGTGTTGCCTGGTTTCTCCGTGAAGTAATTACTAGGGTTTTCCCCTTCCCTCAGACTAATAAGTCATCTGTAAGGAGACACGTGTGTACTGCTCTTCATAAAAATTTACCCTAAAGGTAGTATCTGTTTATGATTCTTTACGGTGATGGCTGCAAAGTGCTGATTTTCCAACCCCAGGACTACTACAAGAAACATCCCTTCCTTTTTTCCTCCCCAGCTGCTTAGAACTCTGCCACCATCATGAACAACACAGTAACCATCCAGACTAGGAAGTTCATGACCAACTGACCAGCGGAAACAAATGGCCACTGATATTCTTTATCAGGAAAGGCAACCGTGTCTAAGACAGAAATTCAGGGAAAATGTAGCCAAAATGTACCAGACCACACCATACATCTTCTTGGTATTTGATTCAGAACCCATTTTGGTGGTTGCATGACAGAGGGGGATTTCCTTGACTTTTGCCAGGTGCCAGGGGAACTACCAGTCTGGGACCACAGCAGTTTGAGTAATTAAATTGGGTTGCCTAAGTATGCACAAGGAATGTAAACTGGACTCCGGGCCCATGTGAGGGCAAGCCTGCATTTAGCTGGCACAGCACTTTCCACTCTCTGGACTCTCTAGAGACATCCAGTTTCCTAGTCGCTCTCTGGCAGGTACATCCCCCTTCCTCCAACCTCTTGCTCCTCTCCTTCCCTTTTTTCCAAGAAGCAGATTAGATGTGGGGGAGTTTGAAAAGCTTTAGCCAGAGGTATGGGCATTGACCCATCAGAAAAGACTGGGGGAAAACACACAAACCAACAAAATAATGACTATTCCAGGGTTTCACAGGGTGACACAATGTGGCAGGCTTTCTTGTGGGGGTCTTCAAGTCCACTGTCCCCCTCTTTGTGCCATTCGCAGCCTTGTTCCTCCTACTCCCAAGACTTTTTAGGTTCCTGACACCCAGATTCTGTCTTTGTTGACCCGCGGGTTTCAGCTCCTAATTGGGATTTTTTTTTCTTGGTCTTCAGAACTTCCTCAGTTTTCTTTCAATTTCAGCTATGCATTTGGCCATTCGCTTGATATTTACTACATAAGCTTCATAACCCAAGCATGTTTTAAGCTGGGGACCCTAAGGGTAAAAGCATGAAGTTCTGTTTTTCTTTCTTCCCTTTTTTAATGTGTTCAAAATTGGGGGCCTGTCTTGTGGCAATCTTCACAACAACCCTATACACTTTACAGTCTAAGGGGTGCCTCGGTGGCTCAATCATTAAGCGTCTGCCTTTGGCTCACTCATGTCATGATTCCAGGGCCCTGGGATCAAGCCCCATGTGGGGCCTTGGGCTCCCTCCTCAGCGGGAAGCCTGCTTCTCCCTCTCCCACTCCCCCTACTTGTGTTCCCTCTTCCACTATCTCTCCTTCTCTATCTAACAAATAAGTAAAATCTTTAAAGTATCACTTCTATGGACAAAAAGACTGAAGTTCAGAAAAGTGAAGAATGTTGCTTAGCAGCACACAGAATGTGCGGTGAAGCTGAGATCTGAATTCGGAAATCTTTTCTGCCATGCCTACTGCCTTCTCAGAGAAAAGAGCAAAGGTCCCACAGGTGCCAAGAAACCTGGCTTCTGTAACGAGGGAGTGGCTAGAAGTGCAGGGGGCTGGTGCTAACTGAGCATGCGATGGGGGCTCATGGGCTCTGGCCATGACCTTGAGGCAGGCTGAGTGGCCTGGAGACCTCATTTTCCAAACGCTGTGCAGTTGTGACCACTGATCAAAAAGGGAGCCAAGAGGCAAAGTGGGCAAGGACCCTAGGTAAGTAAAGGAGCCGAGAATGAGCTCAGGAGGTAAGGGATGAAGATAAATCCAAGTTAAAGATGCCATCATCATTGCCAAGAATGCCTTCTGCTTGTCCTCTAGGTCACAGCTTAGACGTCACTTCCTCAGTGGCCTTCCTTGAGCTTCCCAACTGGACCCATCCCTTGTTAGAGATAACTTGGGCATGGTCTGTGTCCTCCTGCTGTAGAAGGCAATCTATCTCTTATTATTTATTCAGCAGCTCTTTTCCCCAGTGTTTAAATCTGAGGGCAGGGAATGTGCCTGTCTTGTTCTCTGCTTTACCCAAAGACCCGAGGGCAGTGGATGGCACTGAGAAATTGCTCAACAAACACAACTGTAAATGAATCTATGATTTTACACTATGCTTCCCAGTCCTAAGCTGGTCTATGCTTGATGTGGGATCCATGGGAAGCTTGGTCAAGAGACCAAGGTTAGTGTCCCACTTTCAAAGATGGAGTCAATCCAGGGGACAGGGCGGAGAGCTGAGCTCATATCCAATATTGCCGTTGGTCCTTACGGCTAGCCTGAGAGAGAAACAGGGTGGGAAGTCATTCTCCCCATTTTACAGGTGAGGAAACTGAGTTGAGGGCAGGGGGTTATGTTTTCATGCCTGGCTAGTCACAGAGCCAGCCACTGGCAAAACCTCCTGAATTCTGGCTGTCTTCCTCTCCCCAATAATGGACGGCAGGGAGCCACTCTCTGATGGAGCTAGTGGGCTCTCGTGAGTGTGTGTGTGCGGTCTGGGGTCTTGGGAGTGGGAGAAGGAGGTCTATATGGCAGGTACCACTATGAGGCAGATCCCCTCATCAATAACCCGAGAAATCAATCTTTCCAGCCCCTCTCTGTGTCTCAGGCTGCCATCCTGTTGTCAATCTGCCAATTGTTTATGAGGGTAACTATGCCTGGGGGGTATCAGGGTTCCCATCCCTTTCCCATAAACATAAGCCGTAAGCTCAGATCCCTTGGTGCCTTCCGCGCTCCCCTCTGACCAACCCCTCACCCTAAGCAGCCGTGCCCACCCAGCCCCAGATGATCTCAGCCGGAACCAAGCCGTGTGCTGTCGGATGGACCGCAGCCGTGGTCCCCGGGGGAAGTATTCCTTCCATCTGTTGGAGCAGAAATGCCTCCTAGGCCTTCCTGCCCCTGTTTCTCATTTCTCCCCACCCCTTGATGGTGCTTCTCTGCAGTCCCTCAGGACTCGGCCTCCTCCCTGTTCTGGCTCCAAGGCCAATTTCATCACTTCGCTCTTTGTAGCCTTTGCAAGGGAGCTGGGAGGACTTAAATCAAGCGAGGCTGACACTGACCTTCAGCAAACACCGCCCCCCAACAAAAGCACACAGCTTTGTCATCACTCTGCTCTCCCACTGAGCACCCCCTCCCCCCCAGCAAATTGGCAATCGTTAGTGAGTGGGAATTAAGAAAGACCCCGTTCCGGTACTTTGCAGCCCACAGGCAGGGAAATGACAGTTGCCAGCCCGGAACTTGGCTCTCTGCAGATGAGGGGTTCACAAGCATTTGGCACTGTTCCTTCTGTTGACATCTCAGCTCCGTAGCTCACGCCTCCCTGATCCCCAAAGGGGTCTCCTCCTTTCTCTAATCCTTTGGACTTCCTGTTCACTGGCCCTGAGCCATGGGCCTTGGGGACCCCTAATTTACCTATGTCTGGAGTGCTCTAGCAACTCTCCACTTTACCCCTGTTCATGTTAATGGGAACATAATCCAAAGCATTTGGGAGGCTTTTATAAGCCAAACCCTTTGCGAGTACAGGCTCATTATATTCACATTACACCAAGATTATTCCGGTTGGGGACAGAAGAAGAAACAGACGGAAAGCACTGAGAAAATCTTGGCTTCAGGATCCAGAGGCTGTGATTGATCAGAGGATGATTGATTAGACAGGAGTCTGTACTCCGTCCTCGAGCAGGGCCAAGTGGAGTGGATAGAGACAGGAAACGACTTTCCTCCCCCTCTCGGTCTCCCATGCCTTGCGCTGAGATCTGACTTAGTATTGGATATACCAGCTTTCCAAACAGTTTTCAGAGATAGGGAGTGTGGGAAGGAGCTGACAAGCTGCAGAGCCCATTTGTGGTTCCTGAAAGTCCGGGGATCTGAAGGCAGATCCAAGCGCACGTACACACGGCTCGCAGGGCCGCATACAGCCTTCTCCATCCAGGCCTGACATCTGTTTACATCTCCTTGAGGTCTGAAATCTTCCTCCAGCCTTGGTCAGCCCCGGGCTGATCATGGAGTGGGTGTTCAAGAAAGATGGGGTTTGCTGACTCTATGAGAAGGTCTGCATCCCTAGTTAATTCTCAACTTCCGCTGTCTCGATTAAGAGGTCATTTTTATTAAAAAATAAATATTAATGACTTCAAATATGGTTTAAATTTGGTCTATTCTTAGTTCTCTATGATTAGGGAGTGCTGGGGAGTGCAAACGCTTTGAGGATGCAAAGACTTAAAAGCAGGCGGAACCTAGTGTTTGAATTGAAAAAGAACGAAGCAGAAGCCGGAATGCACAGGAGAATGTCGGGTCTGCTTTCCCTGTCTCTCTCAGAACTAGAACAAGGGATAGGATATTCCTCTCCTAAAGCTAAAAGGCCTCTCTTAGAGGGGCATGGGTATTTTTTCCCAGTGGTGTCCCAATTAAAAATCTTAGAATACCAGCAGCATCTTACAGCCCTCTAAAATAAGGCTGCGACTCTTCCCTGTGCCATACATGTTATCCGTGACACTGAGTATGTCTGGTAATAGCGAAAACTGAGGGGACCTGTATGTCAGACGTGGTGGGCTGCCAGGTGTCTGCAGTGGCTGAAGGAGAGGCCGTATTGCAAGCCATGGACACCTGAAGGGAGACTGCGTGTCCAGAAAGGGAAATAGACTCCATCGTGTTCTTTCTTTCCTTCCCGTTCCCATATTGCTGACTCCAGGATAAATTGTGACAAGAAGGGTAGGCTTGGCAAAGGACACTGGAGAAGCGATGACAATGCCTGGATGGTAAGTCTTTGGGAAGGCCCCTCTCTCACAGCAAACTTGGGACAGCAAGCTGTTCCAGTTAGCAAACATCTAAGCCAGTTTCTGCCTCCCCCGGTCCAGAGGTGCCAAGGATTTACATCTGTCACAAGGGAATATGCCGGTCACGGTGATAAAGAAGCCAGGCCTGTGAAAGATATACCAAAGGCACCACCAGGCTTCATCTAGTGCTCTCTACTCAAAGTCCAGGCAGTGTGCTTAAAACAAACAAACAAACAAACAAACAATCCAACAGCCTTCGAAAGCCAAAGTTGCAAGCTCAGACTCACTGAAGACCGGAAAGAGCATTTGTTCCTTTCATTCCTAAGGTCATAATAGCCGACTCAGATATCAGAAGGATAGCCACAAGAGAAACCACTTTTTTTTTTTTTTTTTTTTTTTTTTTTTAAAGCTTCTGCTCCCACAGAGCCACGTAGAAAGTGTGATCAAAGGTGCGTGTCTTGGCACATTGTTAGGCATGACTGCTGACTCTGTCGGGGTTGAACTTAGTTCCCTTCCCCCGGGGGAGGTGGAAAACCGCCCGGACCTGTGAACCAACAGCTAACTGGCCTGTGGTTGCCGATGCCGGCTTTCTCTTGGTTGACCAAAAATATGGAGTTAATTCACTCCTCAGCCTTTCTGGGACTGCAATCTTCCGTCAGAGTCAGCAAGGGGGAGAGATTCGAGGAACTGAATAAAAGGGCTTTCTTTGGGAACTTCAAGGAACATATTTTGATGATTATCTTCTATGGAGTTCACAGAGTGGGTTTTCAAAACAGCCAATTGGGTCGGCAAAAATAAAGATTTCAGAGTCTTCTCAGGAGCCAATGCTATATTTAAAGTTACAAAATAGCTATAGTTTAAGATTTCAGAATGCTATAATTAAGGTTGCAAAATTGTTTTCATTAGAACCCTCCCGCCATTTGCCCCCACCCCACAGGCTTCCTCTGTGGACACATCTACAGTCTGGGGGGAATCAGTCTGCCCCTCTCTGCTCTAATGGATCTGGTCCTTCCCTTTCAGATTCTCCTGCTCTTCCAGTGGTCATGATCTGCTTCCTTGTAACAATCACCTCCTTTCTGCTCCTTCGTTCCTAAACTCCCATTCAATGCTCTGGGACAGGTTTTCTCTCTCCTCCTGCCACCTCCGTCTGAATCCTCTGAGCCAGCGCACAGCCTGCCTTCCACTGTGCTCCTGGTCACCACAAAGGCTGAGGGGAAACTGGCCCTTTCTCCTAAGCCCTCTCTGTTCCCAGTGACTTTCCTCCCCTTTCTCACCCTCTGTGTTTCCGGAGGGAGCACTCAGCCTCTGGGGGGCGCAATTCTTCGTTAGACAGCATTTACCCACGCTGTGCAGACTTTGGCATCCTAAATGTCAGCAGCCATCCCTGGTCACTGTGATAATTTCAAATGCCGACCCCATTTCTAGACACCACTTCAAGGGGTGTTGTAACCTCCAGTCGAGAAGACGACCCTCGTTATCCACTCCATGCAAGAGACCCAACCCTCCCCCACCATCACATACATATTGGTCCTCCTTTGTGCAGACAGTAGCTCCTCCCCTTGAACCCACAAATCCCATGGGAATGGGGGAGAGGCATAGGGATCACCAGTTCCTTGGTCTCTGTTGACATTTCTGGATCTTTGAACCCCTCACTCTCCCCGTGTTTCACTGTTTGAAGTCCCTGTTCTCTTTCTCATGGGGATCCTCTCCCCTTTCTCAGCTTCATGTGCAAACTAGACTCACAAGCTGTTGTGGAAACCCAACGAGGTGACAAATGACAAGTACCTGGCACACAGTGAATACTGATAAATGGTAGCTGTCATTTTTATTGGGGTTCTTTTTCAATCCTACTGGAATTGTTACTATCATTTATTGTCCTTTCTCAGTGCCACTTATTCTCAGGACCGATTTCCAACTTTCATGAAACCCATTTTTCAGGGTGTCTGGGTGGCTCGGTCAGTTAAGCATCCAACTCTTGATTTCGGCTTAGGTCACGATCTGAGGGTTGTGAGATCGAGCCCATTGTTGAGCTCTGCGCTTGGTGTGGGACCTCCTTGGGATTCTCTTTCTCTCTCACCCTCTGTCCCTCCCCATCACACACAAAAGAAAGGAAGGAAGGAAGGAAGGAAAAGAAACCTATTTTTCAAACTATGTCCTATGCAACACTTTGGAATTCCAAATTACTCTTTGTGAAAAAAAAGTTCTTTGATCAAGTAAGTCTAGAAAATGCTGCATACACTATTTACCATCTTAGAAACTCACATTAATATAGTGAAGATATAGACAAGTCCCACAAAAAAAAAAGCCTGCTTCAATCTGTGTTTATTTTTATGTTTCTTAAACATTTGATTGTAGAACTTCCTGACATGCTTAAAAAAAAAATAAATAAACCCCATGGAACCGGTATTCAGGTATCGAGTTGGCTATTATGACCTTAGGAATGAAATGCACCAGCTTCGGGGAACACTGTTCTGGATAAGCCCATTGCCTGGGCTGGATTACTTTTTTATCCTGTCTCCTCCCATCAACTTTAATGGAGAAAACATTTGTTGAAAGTCCCTTGGTTCTCTGGACCTTGGGGCTCCTAGACCCAGGATCTATGGGTCTCCTCTCTGCCTCAAACACAGCTCAGCCTCTGCAGCAGAAAGCTCCCTGCCGGTCCATCTGCAGGGTCTCCAGGACCATTCCCACTGCTCTTCCCACTCCCCGCTGCACTAAGCCTTTTTACTCCTTACTCCATCCTGCCATCAGTGGAGCCCCCCAGGATAAGCTTCAGCTTGCTGGAGCCCTTACCTTTCTCTTCCGGCCCTTGCGCCTTCAGCCCCTCAGCCTGTTTTCTCTGCACTGCTCAGGGGAAACCCAGCAGGGTTGGAGAGGAGCCCTTTGGGGAGCTGAGAGTGGT
This sequence comes from Mustela lutreola, assembly GCF_030435805.1. Lineage (NCBI taxonomy): Eukaryota > Metazoa > Chordata > Mammalia > Carnivora > Mustelidae > Mustela > Mustela lutreola. The sequence goes on along the minus strand of NC_081290.1, from coordinate 150,797,878 downwards.
GTGGAGTTGCCTTCAGCCAAGTCCTGGCCCCTGGATTGTCGCCACCACTCCTCCTCTTCTCAGCCCGCTATTCCCCAAAGATGAACTCACTTCCTCCTTTCCTGAAAAGATCAAAATTCTCCACCTTCAGGTGTTACACCTCAGACCCCATGGGAATGAAGGGCCTGCTGTGCCTGTGGAACAGTGTGGCACTCTGTTTCCAAACTTCAGATGAGCGTGCCTTTGGACTCCCCAAACCCTCTTCTAGGAGCTTCTTCCTCAGGGGATACTTACACCATGAGACAAAGATGGATGTGTAAGAATTATCACTGCATGCTATGCTAAATCCAAGGAAAAACGTAAATGACTCAAATGCCCATCAAGAAGGGGTTGGTTAAATAAATGATCGAAAGGCATATGTGGACTATTATGCAACCATTTAAAAAATAGTGCAGATCTCTATTTTTGGCCCAGGGACGATATCTATGTTCTATTGTTGAATTTTTTAAAGAACATATAAAGAGGGATGCTTGGGGGGCTCAGTCAGTTGGACATCTGATGACTTCAGCTCAGGTCATGATCCAGGGTCCTGGGATTTAGTCCCACATCTGGCTCCTTGCGCAGTGGGGAGCATGCTTCTCCCTCTGCCTGCTGCTCCCCTGGTTTGTGCTTGCTCTCCCTCTCTCTCTCTGACAAATGGGCAAAACTTTAAAAAAAAAATACATATACTGAATAACATGGAAAGTATAGTCTTATCCATATGAAAAAAAAAATCTGTGTGCAAACACACCCAGAAAGATTTCTGGAAGAATGCTCTTCCAAATCTTGTCAATTTTTTTTTTTTTTTTTTTTGAGGAGTAGGAATTCACATAAATACTTTTTCTTTCCCGCGTTACTAAATTTTTCAAAAATTTTCCTAAAGCATATGTACTATAAAATGATTAAATGTAACAAGTCTATGTCTACTCTTCAACTCTTCCTGAAATCCTCTCCAAGGTGCGCCAACTTCTAATGCTCTTTCTCCACAGGATTCCTACCGAATCCACTGTATAGACCTGTCATCTGATTGGTATCTTCTTCTCCCTTCATTATCTGGTTTTCCTCTTAAGTGTGTCTGTCTTGTCTGCCTCAGGGCAGAAACCACTGGAGTATGGGGCAACATCCCAGAATATAGAATAGCTTAGCTTAGGGTTCAGGTGGACGTGAAGGTATCTCATCTGAGCCTTGAAGGAGGTCTCTGCAGGTCTCTAGCGAGAGGTGTTATCCTCTTTGTAATAGGTGTCCAGAGCCCAGTGTTGTAAACCTGGCTGCACCAGCCTCTCCCCATGTGTCAAATCCACATGGCTGGGTGAGATTGTTCAGGAATGGGTGCCCCCTAAAAACCAGAGGCTCCACAGCTGCTACCAGGGTCATCCAGAAGAGGAGCAGCAAAGGCGGGAGAGAGGGAAAGAACCAGTTCCAGCAAAGGGTAAGCTCCTTGAGAGAAAGGATGTGGAGCCCTTCTTTGCATCTTCCTTGGCCCTTAGGTACAGATAGACATACAAACTCTGACATACGGCAGATGGTCAGTAAATGTGAAATAGAAGCACAAGTCTTTACTGGAGACCAACATTAGGTTCTGGGAATCCCATGATGTTCCTCTTTAAGGATTTCAGCGTAATGGGGGACTCAGATTTACACACTGGCGGATGTAGTGGATACCTCCTAAGTGACAGCCACCGGGAGAGAGTGAGGCGAGAAGAAGGCAGCCAGGGTCACCATATTCATTCACCTCTCATTCTAACACTACTCTGTGGGTTCCACAGTCTTATTCAGAGAGAAAAATAGATAAAGATCAATAGATAGCTGGATAGATAGAAATGTATATATACCCAGTATATAGAGTGGAATATTATGTGGCCACGAAAAAGGGTGCAACCTTGCCACTTGCAACAACATGGATGAAACCAGAGAATATTATGCTAAGTGACTGAGAAAGACAAATACCAGCAGACTGAGAAAGACAAATACCATATGATTTCACTTATACATGGAATCTAGGGGAAAAAAAACAACCAAATGAATAAACAAAGAACAGAATCAGATCTATAAATACAGAGAAGAGACAGATGGTTGCCAGAAGGGAGGTGGGGGGGGCTGGCAAAATGGGTGAAGGGGAGTAGGAGATACGGGCTTTCAGTTACAGAGTGAGTAAGTCCTGAGCAGAAAAGACACAGCACAACGAACAGAGCTGATGATATTGTAACAGTGCTGCAGGGTGACATGGCTGTTACACTTTTTGGTGAGCACAGCTCTGTCCTAAGCCTGAAACTAAGTTAACAGTGTGTGTCAACATGACTCAAATAAAATAAATAAATAAGCGCACCCTATCAGAAGGAGAAACCACAGAGGAGGATGTTAGAGCTGGAACGAGCATTAAAGATGATCCAATGTATTTGCCGAGGAGGTGGCCGGAGAGCATCAATGACTCCATTATAGCTACGAGCTTATAAAGCTGGTGGGTGAGAGGGCTCCCTCTAACCTTGGGCTTCAGCGCTCACAACACATGTACACACCCATGCACCTGCTAACCGAAACACAAGCAAACACGGGCAGCGTCTATGTGAGTGATGAGGAGCCCGGTCCGTCCCACTGCTGGACTCGCAGGCCTCACACCTAGCACAGCTGCCTGTCCTCCAGGAAACTTGCTAAGCTATTCCAGCGAACACCTGCTGAGAAGCAGAATTCTTTTTTCTCTCAAATTAGCTTTGGGATGTGAGTCTTCGAGTATCAAAATGACCCCAGCTGGAGGGGAAGGTCAGCAGTGCGTCCACACACATGTGCACGCGCATGTGTGTGTGTGTGTGTGTGTGTGCCCGAGGGTTTGGAACTAATCCCCATCATCCGAGCCCTCAGGTCCCCCCAAAAAAGTGAGCTGTTTAATGCCTCTTTACACCCTACCACATCAGCTCCTTTTCTTTTAGAATCAGGTTCCTTCTAGCAGCCATGGTCTGAGGATGGGGGTCAGGCTTTCAAAGGGGGCACAGTCTACCCACTTGTGATTGGATACAATCTCCTCTGCTAAGCGGCACCTGGTAGATTTTCCTGAGATCACAGGGCTGTACTCTGCAGCCCTTTCTCTGCCTGTCCACACTTTTGTCCATGGAGTGTGGGCACTGGTCTCTGATTCTGTAGGGAGGGGCTGTTCCTCCTACGCTGGGAGAACAGCAGGGTGTGACTCTGCCCTGTATATGGCAGCTGAGGACAAGTCTCCCAGGGGCACAGATCTGCTCGTGCGGTGGGCCTGCTTCCAACCATCTCTCCACCGAGTCACTTCCGCTCCCCAAATGGTCCTCAGGCTTAGAGTTCCTGGGGGCTGGGTCACGTTACGTCAGGACATGAGGGGCCTCAGGGACCACCCAGGAGGAGAACGGGGCCCAGAGAGGGAAACACTTTGACCAGAGCCTCACATGGGGCCAGGAATAGAGCCCAGGTCTTTGACTCTCCAATCCCAGGGGACCAGGCTGTTCCTACAGCGTGTGGGGGTGGGGAGTTGACAGAGCTGGGAGGGCTTTCACCACAGATGTGCACAGCATCCCACAGGTGGCTGTTAACGTCTCAGACAAGCCAGTGGGAAGCTCCAAGATGGGCTGGTGGCAGCTCTATGCCCTCGGGTGCGAGAAGGGACACCTGGGGCCAGGTACCGGCCTGCATGGAAAAATGCAGCTGCCTGGGAGGCCTGGCCAGAGGCAGGCAGGCAGGCAAGCAAGCAGGCAGGAGGGGCCCTCCGGTGGAAACAGCTTGGCTGGCAGAGGAGGCCTGGCTCCTGGCCACTGGTGGCTGTGCTCCTCAGCACACGCGTTTCCTTAAGTGCCGTCCCCACCAACACCCCTCTCCCCCACAAAGCATAACATCACCGTGTTTGGCTTTGAGGGGGGAGGTGAATGTTGGCCAACAGATGTACTTCTCAGATTGGTGGGCCTTTGGAGGAGGCTTGGAAGCCGGTTCCCCTTGGGGAAGGGCCAGCCTGGAAGGGCCGCCCTGCTTTGCTGGGCACTTTACTTTTTCCGTGTGGGTGAAATCTAGTCCTGCTTCTTCAAACTCCATGATCCAAAGGCCAAATATTTGCTGTCTGCCCTGCTTTTTCCATGTCAGGTAGAGGTGGTCGCTCCTCCTGGCTCCTAGGGAGGATGAGGGAAGACCCCGTAGAGAGGTGTACTGGAAATCAAGCCTTGTCTTCCCCCGAAGCTCTGCAGCCTATGCCCCTGGGGTGTTACAAGAGATCACAGAAGGTTTCCCGGAGGCTGGAGGAAAAATACACGAGAGCTGCCCCAAAGGCCTCAATGAACAGGAATTTGGCCCCACCTGGTTGGTGAGGCTGTTGTTGAGAATGGGGAAAAGGAGGTGAGGGGAGCAGACCCTAGGAATGCCAGGAGGGAGCCCACAGACTTCCAGCCAGCCCTTTCTCCACCAAATAGTCATCCACACCAGCTTGTTCCTCTTCCACTCAGAAGACTGGAATTGCCTTGCTGGGTTTCAGAAAGCAGGTCATGTGCTCCTAACTCCCTCCTCAATGGGAGCAGGATGTCTCCACCATTTCAGAGGACTTCTGTCTCGTCTTTCCCTCACTAGATTTTCTCTTACAGTGTTTGTCAAGAATGTTGGTGAAGCCAAACCATTCTGAGTACGTGTAGCATCTTACCATCATCATTAAGGTCCAGAGCAGTGTGGGCCCCGATCCTGTGGTGAGATGTGGCCTAAGACCCTTCCAGAGACTTCTGGGTAATGACTTGCCCCAGGCCAGCTAACGGGGGTGGGTGCAGTTCTGTAAGATGTGGTAGCTGAGAGCAAGAGCTCTGTGGGCGAGGCTGCTCTCTGCAGCCAAGGGAACTCCCTGGGGTTGCTTATAAATTGCTTGTCTCATCCCAGACAGCCCAAGACATAGTGAGGCCATCCGGAAGCACAGAGGGGCCAGAGGCCAGAGGGAAGGAAGCGACAGAGAGGTAAGGGTATGTTAGCCAGTGCTCTGGCCTGGAAGTCGGGCCCTGAGCTCTGGTCCCCGTGACTAGCTGTGACTCTTAAGCAAGTTCCTTCTTCTAGCCGTAGGACCAGAAACATAACTGGTAGAGCCCAGTGCAAAACAAAAGCATGAGAGGACCCTCTTTAAAAGTTTTTACGAATTTCAAGACATTAAACCTAGTACGAGGCCTTCCGAGTGCGGGGACCTGTTGGGGGGCACAGGTTTGTATACCCATGAAGCCGCTTCCACCTGTTTGGTCTCAGTTTCTTCAACTATACAACATGTTGGCTGTATTCTGTCCGAGGTTTGCCTGTGAATCCTTTCTTCATCCCCTTCTATGTAAAGGACACCAACAGAGCTGCTTCTTCAACAACACTCGAGAGTAGAGTTTAAAGCCCTTTAGATGATCTCCAAGGTCTTTTTCAGTCCCCACATTCAACAAGTCAAAGGAGTAGGGAGGTTCTTACTGCCAGGAGCTCAGCACCTGCCTGAGAGAGGCGCTAGGGAGGAATTATTAACAAGCACAGAAGAGAGCATTCAAAACCTAAATCATCCTGTCCCGTAGGATGATTCCAATTCCTGCTGCTCCCCTAGCTTGGAAATGAGTGTTAAGACAAAGTGTGTTCTTTCCGGGGCCTCCAGAAAGCCAGGCCCAGGTATGAGCACCTGGGACCGAGTCCTGTTCTTGTGTCCATCCCAGGACTTGGTTGCAAGGGCTATGGTGGAGATGACCCAGTGCCCTCTGGAAAGCTCAGGCCTGGACCAGGGGCCCTCCCCAGCTGCTGTGTCCCTGGGAGGTCACCGGGTGGGTCAGCCAGGGTTCAGGGGTCTGGTAGGGCAAGGTCTGGGCTGAAGGACTTGGACACAACAGGTCTCTCCTGAGGAAAGGACTGAAGCTCCTGGAGGAGAGTCCTACGCCTGGCCCCGGGCGCAGAAGTCTAGGTAGGGGCTGCAGGAGCCTCTGAGATGGGTCGCCTGGATGGGGCTTTAACACGGCCAGAAAGTTGGGCTGGTGGCATCTTTTTGCACTGACCGGTTAAAGGGATCTGAAACTTCTCTGGAATTTACAACTATTTGGGGGGATAAAGCAACGCAGAGTGAGAAGAGAACTGTGAAGGGGGCTGCGTGTGAACTCTCCCCCTCCTCTAAACATCAGGGCTCCCTCCGTCCTGTTCATCAACGCCTTCCGCGGGAGGATCAGAAGGGCGCGAGAGCCCAGAGCTCGCTCCGGGAGCTTCGTCCCCTCCGCAGCCTCGCCGCCGGGGTGGGGTGGGGGTGCGGGGGGCCAGCGGGGGTTCTCCTCGGCCCTCGCGCGCGCCGGGCTTACCTTTCATGGTCCCTCCTGCGGGGCCTCGGAAGCGCCCCGGGGCGGCGGCTCGAGCTGCGGAGTGGCCAGGGGTGGGGTGAAGCCGTCGGCTCCTCGGCTGGCGCCCGCTCGCCTACCTACACGCCGCCCGCTCGAGCGCCCGGCTGCGGAGGCGGCGCGCCGAGGGGAGGGTCCGCGGGGTCGCCGCCGAGGGGCCCCAGGCCGCCCATCCTGCTGCCGCCGCCGCCCGCGCGCGCGCTTCCCGCTGGAGGCCGGCGAGGTCTGCGGCCGCCCCGAGCCCCGCGCTCCCCGCCTCCCACCTCCCCCTCGCTCGCGGGCGCGCTCCCGCCCTCCCCGTCACGCCCTGGGCCCCGGCCCAGATCCACTTCCTCGGGAGGTTCAAAACTGCCGCGGCCGGGCCTCTTTGTGCCGCCGCGGGTCCCCAACGCCGGGCCCGCCAGCTCGCCCGCCCGCCCTGAGGCCGTTGGAACCCCGGGGAGCGCGCGGGGGACCCCTCCACTCCCCTGGCAGCCGCCGCCCGCCCTGGGGGCCGCCTCGTGGCTGGGAGCAAGTCTCAGCCCCGGACGGTCTCCTCACCCGCCTGAGAGGCAGATGGACTGGGGCAACGCAGGGTCCCCGGCTTCCAGCCCCGGGTTGCCGGGGACTGTCCCCGCCTCAGCCCTGAAATTCCGCATCCCCGCCATCCTCTCAGTCCCGGGGAGGCCAGCAAGGTTGGTCACCCACGCGCTGGGTGAGTGACTTTGAGCGGCCACTCCAGGTCTCCAAACCTCGGTTTTCTGCAAGGAGAGAATTGGGCCCCAGGCGCTCCCAGATTCTATGATTTTGTACAGTGACATCGGGGGAAGAGTGACCTCGAGTCAGGAGTTGTGACTCTTGTCTGAGGCTCTCCTCTGGGGGTCCTCACATATCATTCTTCATTAATGGAACATACCCTGGCCACCTTCCATGCACCAGCTTCTGGCCCCAGCTCTGGGAGGGTGAGGGATACTCTGTGAGGTTGCCTCTGGTGCGGAAAGCCAGCAATGAAACAAGTCAGGGTGCTGAGGTGTGATGAACACTACAACAGCGTCGTGCAGGGAGAGAGGGGACCCCAGCGTGGGGGCAACCCCGCCTAGCCTTTCCCCACATCCCCACACTTCCATGCCGACCCCCGTTTGGCCCTTAGAGTAAAGGAGGTAGGGCTCAAGCAGAGACACTTTCTTCTAAGCCAGGAGCCGACAAGGTGCCCTAGTTACCATTCAGGAATCCCAGCCCATCAGAAAGGGTGATGTTCATCTATCTCTAATAGGCCCCACCCCGGGAGGAGGGACAAGTTTCAGTTTATAAAGCACATATAAAGCACATTCTATCCATTTTCTCAAGATAGCTCACTACAGCCTCTAGAGCTGAAGCAAGGAACAATGGTGCCCATTGTACAGAAGTGGAGACTGAGGTTCAGAGAGGCTGTTGCCTGCCTTGTAGTAGTTCACGCTGTACTCCTTGAGTCTGGATTCTGAGTCCACCTCAGCCTCCTGGGATTGTGGCATGGACCAGGAGAGCTGCTTTGTAAATACCAGGGGGGTAGTCCCATCAAAGGAATCCTTTGTAGGATTTGTAGGTTACCTGTGTGTTAATGTATTTCACCTTCCCAGTGGCTTTAGGAGACAAACACAACTACTATCTTCACTTCTCAGTGGAGGAAATGAGACAAGGAGAGATTAATCACGAGCTTACTGTAAGGAACGTAGCTAGGAAGTGGAGATCTTGGGACTTGAACCCAGGCAGGCTAAATCTGGCACTTGTGTGTATAGCTACCACACTGCATCTCACAGAAGGCACTCAGATATTTATCCACAAGAAGAACAAGCAAATGACCTTAGGTCTTCTCCATGCTTTCTTTAGTTGGCTTGATCCAAGATGTTTAGTGACAAAAAGGTCCTAACCCTGATGTGAGGGAGTACCCCCACCCCTGTCCCTGACCCTTGGACTCAGAAGATGTGTATAGCCTATGGTATTGTTATGATTTGCAAATGCATCAGCAAAGAAATGAAATAGGCCTGTGTCTGGCTGCAAATGGGCCCTGGGTGAGCAGGGCTGGACTCCAGCCCTGAAGATGTTCAGGGGATGAGCCCCAGTTCCAAAAGGACACAGGGGAGATGGGGCCCAGCCCTGCGGAGTGGCAGGAAAGTGCTGGAGAGGAGTTGGCAGGCAGGAGGGGTCACAGCTCTGAAATAGTTCAAAGGGAAAGCAGAAAGATGAGACTACAAGATGATCACAGACCACAGATCAAGAAGGGAGGAGACAGAGATTTCCTGGAGAGTACACAACCCCTTGGGTGAAGGCCTTCAGCTTCAATTTCAGGTACCTGCCAAAAACAGCCAGAGGTATGGACCCAGGGTCAACTGAAAGAAACTCTTAGCCCCCCCACCCCAGCCTTGCCTCAACAGTCCAGAAGATGAGGGGCTATCAGGAAGGAGCTCAGGCTGGGACATGTGCTCAGAGGCACAGATGGCACAGGCAGGTGTGGTGGGGTGGGATAGAGAGAAATGCTTAATACTGTTTAAAACTGGGGCTAGGGGCGGGTACATTTGACTGGGACACATGAGTCATACCTCTGTTAGAAGCCAAAGGAAATTGCTATATGGAAGAGGTCATTTAGAGGGGAAAACAACAACAACAACAACAAAACAAACCAGATCACTAATGCTGGAACCATTTGTATTAAAAAAGCTAGAGTCCCACATCATTTCTTGAGCAGTGCTGTGGTTTGCTTAGAACAGAATTCCCCAGGGAGCTCCCCCAGAACTTGCTTTTGTCTTTTCTACTTCAGGCACTAAACATCTCTTTCTCCTAAAGCTCAATTCCTCCCTCTGTGCCTTTGAGCGCTTCCTCTCCCATCCTGTTCTTCAACAGCATTAGGACATTGCTTCCACTTTTCCTTCTTTGGTTGTAACTCCAAACCCCAAAGTTTGTTAAAATTGCTTCCTTCCTCTTAGTTGCCAGAATAATAGCCTTTTTTTTTTTTTTAAAGATTTTATTTATTTATTTGACACAGAGAGAGAGAGAGATCACAAGGAGGCAGAGAGGCAGGCAGAGAGAGTGGGAGAAGCAGACTCCTTGCTGAGCAGAAAGCCCGATGCGGGGCTTGATCCCAGGACCCTGGTATCATGAGCTGAGCCGAAGGCAGAGGCTTTAATCCACCGAGCCACCCAGGCGCCCCAATAATAGCCTTTTTGAAACTTGTATCCTCTTCAATCATTTTGTAGACTTAACACTGTATTAGTCAGGGTTCTCCAAAGAAACAGAACAAATAACCAGGAGACTGGAGACCCAGGAAGAGTTAATGTTGCAGTCTAAGTCCAAAGTCAGTCTACTGACAGAATTCTCTTTCTTTGGGGGAGGTCAGTTTCTATTTTCTATTAAGGTCTTCAACTGACTAGATAAGGCCCGCCACAGGATGGAGGAGAATCTGATGGAGTCAAAGTCTACTGACTTGAATGTTAATCTCAACTGAAAAAACACCTTCATCTAAAATAATGTTTGAACAACAACAACAACAACAAAATAATGCTTGAACAAATGCCTGAGTACCATGGCCTAGCGAAATTGACATGTAAAATTAACCATCACAAACACCATTAGCAGTTTCTTCTTGAAGCTCTTTTCTTCCCTGGTTTCTCTGATCCTACATACTCCTGGTTCTTCTAAGCTTCTTTGACTTCTCTTTCTCTGGTAGCTTCTCTTATTTGGTATATTTTCTAAATAAATATAGGCATTCCCTATCCTGACACTAGTCAGTGTAAGTAACACTTGCTGCTGTGACAACCCCTATATCCCACTATCTTAATACAACAAAAGTTTATTTCTCACTCACATCACAGTCCTGGATGGGTTGGGCAGTTCTCTTCCACATTGTGACTCAGGGACCCAGGGACCTCCCATCTTGTTTTACCACTGTCTTCAACATGGGGCTCTAAGGTTGTTGCAAAAGGAAAGAAAGGATGGAGGGCCCTGCATCGGAGGATTTTATGGGTTGGGCTGGTGTAAAGCACTTTGACCCATATTTCACTGGCCAGAGCCTGCCTAACAGCAAGGGGTTGAAAACAGAGTGAGCCATGGGCTATGGATGGAGAATGAAGCAAGATCAGTGGGCTCTGGCATTCTCTGCACAGTTCACCCCCCCAGCCACCAAATACTGGTTTGCTTCCTTGCCTTCACACATAAAGCTCATTCTCCCCACCGGGGGTGGTGTGGGGTTCAACCCCACATCCCAGCAGCTCACAGTCCAGGGCCTCCCTGTGATTCTGTATTTCCTTAGATCTGACGTAGCTCCAGTCTCACATGGAGCAGCATGGATCAGATAACCAAGTAAAAACACCCATTTGGAAAAGGGAAGAGAGAGAGAGACAGAGTAGCTAAAGGTCTTTGGATATTTTGAGACCCTCCCAGATTCTGTAAAGGCCCCTAACCCTGGGATGGGGGCAGGTCTTTGTTTAGGGCCTTGTTCAGCTCTCTGGAGGATCTCTCTTGCTTATTAAACCCTAGGCTATGCTCTTTAGAAAGCTTTTCCTGGCCCACTATCTGTTTTGAATACATCTGAAGTGGGTGCTGGGGGCTGAGTCTTCCCTGAGGTTGTTCAGTTCTCCCAGCACACTTCCTTCTGGAGCAGGGTTATTTTACCGCTCTAATAGTGGAGATAAAAGGTGAAAGTCTGGGCATATGGGTTTTTATGTATTCGGTTGGTTTTGGGTTTTTGGGTGTCTGTTTATATATGATCAAAGTCACTCAAATTTTAGCAAAGTCTTATCCATTTACTTCTAGTCGATTCCATGGGCTAGTGACCACACCTAGAGTTTTTCCTAGACATAGTTTCCAAACCTGCTTTATTTCCTTGTTTCTGTCCCCTGTGCTTCTTTCTATCTCCCAAGGGGCAGGTTGCTACTTGGATGCTACAAGACTTGACTGGGAATGTCATATCCTTAAATCTGATCTTTTCACCAAGGCTGGGTCTTGATGGGGCTTTTCTGCCACTTGGGATTGAGAAGCCCTTGGTGTTTTCTTCCCTATTAGGCTTAAATTTTCTAAACTCTCTCTATTCCCCTTCATTTCTCTTTGCAAACCATCCACTTCTGCTGAGCCCATCTTTTTTCTTAGATTGCTTTGCCAAATACAACCAATAGCAGAGAACATACACTCTCACTTTGATTCTATCCAACAAATGCCCTTTAGCATGTTGCTAAGCAATGCCACATATTTATGTTTTTGTTATTGTGGCATCCCATTTCAAGAGTTTCTGTAGTAGTTAGAGCAAGTAGCACTAGCTCCGATAAGTAACTTCAAGACTTCAAGGACAGACAGCAGTAGTTCATTTCTCATGAATTTCACAATCCACTGCAGGTTAGCTGGTTCTTACAAACGTTGGCTGGGGGAATCCAGTCTTCTTCTGTCCTGCGATGTTACCATCTTCAGTAAGCAGCATCCCAGGTTGATGGAGAATGGGAAGAGATGGGAGGATTGTGGGTTGGAGGTGAGCATGGCACGGACCTAGAAGAGGTGCACACTCACTATCAGCCCCATTCCAGCGACCAGAACTCAGTCATATGACCTCAACCGAAGGCAAGGGGACAGGGAAATATCCCTTAGCCCAGTCACCACCAGGAAAGGGGGAAATGTGGACGCTGGTGAGACCTCCGGTGCATTAACCCCTCTCCAACCCAGTCCTTGGCAAGATTTTGCCCTTACCCCTCAATAAACTCTCTAATGTCATGGACTGAAACTCCCACAGTGTTACCACCTTGTTCATGCCACCTTGTTCATCACCCAGATGGTCATTCCTTGAAAGCTAAGGAGTGAAATATTTCTGGAAGGCTGATATGCTCACCACCATACCATCAATGCTGCCCAAGAGTAAATTTTTGAAAGGACCCAGAGAGCCAGTCCAGGGTATATCCTAGCAGTGTTCCAACAATATGGGCTGTACAGGAAAATATAAACCCCATTTTTCTGTTGGATTCCATTTAAAATAAGAAATAGAATTTCCTGGGGTGGGGGGAGGGAGTCCTTCAATATTTTCGGTTGAAGATGTTTGGTGGGAGAAGTGATAACTTGGCTTCTTTGGCCCATTCTCTGAACTATGTGCTATTTTCACAATTCTTAAGTTTCCTGTCTTTTATTGTTTTCCCCCAGAAAGTCACCTAGGATTTCCCCATGTCTATGGATTCTTGCCTTACTTCTCATTTATCAGTACTAGAATTTTTGAGAATGTACTTATATAGTGTGGCCAAGACGTGCCCTGCAATGCCACTCTTTATCAGTGGGTGATGCTATAGAATATGAATTCTTCTAGCCCGAGAAATTCTTAAAGGGGGCTTTACATTGTCCAAAGAATACCTTATTTTATGAACTCTGTAGGAGTAATGTTCTAAGAAAAGCAGTTTAGTTTTACTTTTTAAAAGATTTTATTTTTTTAAAGTAATCTCTACACCCAAAACAGGGCTTGAAACTTAAAACTCCGAGATCAAGAGTCACATATTCTACACCCTGAGCCAGCCAGGTGCCCCTAAAGCAATTTAATTACAGAGATGCATCAGAGCTTGAACAAATCTTTCAGATTAATATAACAAGGTATTAGCAAAGATAAAGTATTTAGACCTTTCATCCGAATCAATTATGACTTCAGAAAGAACGTGGCTGATTTCATTTGGGGCTGGATATAGCTGAAAAAAGGAGCCTCGATAATTTGTAGGAAGGAGAAGCCTCTTTTAGTCAAACATCCACTGGATAATGGGAAGGAATCCCTGCAGAGATTCTGTAATTTGGATTACTGCAAAGAGGACCAGAAAAACCCCTGTATCCAGGTAGAGAAGAACTGTACATATGAAAATGGAAAGACCAGAACTGGAGGGACATGAATGCTTTTGAGGAAGATATTTTCCAAAGGATCTGATATACAGCAATTTATTTATAGCAGGCCTTCAAGAGATTTTAATGTGATAAGAAGGGTCCTAATGGACATTCCTGTCTATACTCTGGATGGAGGAGACCCAGAAGGCATGCTTATTTCTTTGTTTCTCATTCAAAACTGCAAGGATAAAATTCAGAACTACCTGGACAGGTGTCCACAGTACACATATGATAATATTCAAGGAAAACAAAGATAAAATTCAAGAGGAATGAATTTAAGCCCGGCCTGTGGATTCACCATCAGTTGCACTAGCAAAGGATGAAGCTAACAGAGAAAAAGATGTAATTGACATTTGTCAGTGCATGGCTTTCACTCCCTTATTACACAAACACATAGTGAGGATCTGTGCTAGTGCCGGGGATAGGTTCCCTAACCTTGTGGATATTACAGTTTTGAGATGGATCAAAAATAGGAAAAGACTATCAAAACAAATCAACAAACAAACCTGAGATCTTAGATCTCAATAATCAAAGAATTGATTCAGGTGATTTAAAAAGTATTTACTAAGCACCTACTGCCTGCTGGGCCATGTCTTAGAGAACGGGAGCACAAGGCTGAATGGAAGTGGGTAAACAGTTGAATTCTGTTCGGATAAATATCAGTTACTGCTATGCTTCATCAAGATTTCTCTAACTTGGGCGCCTGGGTGGCTCAGTGGGTTAAGCCGCTGCCTTTGGCTCAGATCATGATCTCAGGGTCCTGGGATTGAGCCCCACATCGGGCTCTCTGCTCAGCAGGGAGCCTGCTTCCTCCTCTGCCTCTCTGCCTACTTGTGATCTCTGTCTGTCAAATAAAAATAAATAAAATCCTAAAAAAAAAAAAAAAAAGATTTCTCTAACCTTTCCACCACCACAATGACAGAAGTAGCAAAAATGTCTTTGAAATCTTTCCTCTTACTTGGAGAAATGATGTAAAATTGTGTGCCATATCACAACGAAACAGTATTTGTTTGAATACAGAAGTAACGTTTTTCTGGGTTGGGGGTGGGCATGGCGGCAGCCTTGAGAGGAGGGAGGGTGGGGAATGAGGTAGGGGACTTCTGCGTTGGTACTTTCTGTACTATTTGATATTTTCAAATTATACATATATCTCACTTTGATAAAAGAAAACTTTACTTAGACATAAAAATAATAGTTTCACTTACTTCTAGACCTACGTTATGCTTCCAAGTAGGAAGAAAGAATATAAAAATGTGAATTCCTCTAAAACTAGTATGTGCTTTCAGTGCAATTATAATTACAACTACCATCTTTTTTCAAACTGGAACAAAATTAGAGTTCACACTGGAGAATTAATGTCCAAGAAGAGCCAAGAGAATTTGTAAAGGAAGGGTGGGAGAAATTACCTTTTCAATATTAATTATTGTTTCACAGCTATGTAACGGAAACAATATGTTACACAGGAATGAAAAAATAAATCAGAGGCATAAACTAGAAAGTCCTAAAACAGATCCAGATTTATCTGAGAAATTTCACAGATGACAAACTGGCATTTCAACCCAGCATGAATATGGTAGTTTATTTGATAAATCATGTTGACATAATTGGCTGCAGGTCTGGGAAAAAATGAAGTTAGATCCTTGCCTCACCTCCCTCCTACACACACACACATACACCTCTCACTACACATACCACATATCATACAAATACACACACCAAAAAAACCCTACCATAAACACACACATACACACCCTCATATATTCGCACCATGCCACACACACACACACATTGCATTTGGATTAAATATCTAAATATAAAAACTAACAGGAAGCTAGAAGAAAATCAGGAGAACAACTCTTAATATTTTAGTGAGACATTGTTAGGTCAGGAGACCTAAAAACTTATAAAGGGAAAAACCAATTTCACTACATAAAAATTTTAAGAGCCTTCATAATCAAAGGGAAAAGACACATAATAACTTGATAAAAACATTTGCAATGCACTTAAAGTCACTTTATTCCTTTAAAGTGCTCCTATAGGGGCGCCTGGTTGGTTCAGTGGGTTAAAGCCTCTGCCTTCGGCTCAGGTCATAATCCCAGGGCCCTGGGATGGAGCCCCACATCGGGCTCTCTGCTCGGCAGGGAGCTTGCTTCCTTTCTCTCTTTGCCTGCCTCTCTGCCTAGTTGTGATCTCTCTCTCTGTGTGTCAAATAAATATATAAAATCGTTATAAATAAATAAATAAAAGAATGATTAGTTGAGGGGCACCTGGCTGGCTCAGTTGGTGGATCATGACACTCTTGATCTTGGGACTGATTTGTTGAAAATAATAAACAGGCAAAAGGATTAAGGTGGCAAAAGGTCATTTTCACAAACCAGACTGGCCCATATTCAAAAGGCCAGCAGCATCCAGTCTGATGATCACAGGCGGAAAGGACATCCTCAGAGAGAGTGGGACTTACCACTACGTTTTGGGAAAACCATCAGGCAGAATATATGAATGTGAAGACTACAATTATCCTTTTATTCAGCAATTTTTTAAATTTCCTTTTATTCAGGAATCCCAATTTTGGAGTCTACTTTATGCTAGTAAAGGCACCAACATATTAGGGATACCTGTGGAAGGATGTTTATTGTGGCACAGTTTATAGTGACAGAAAAAAAACTGGAACAAAGGAACGGCTGTATAAAACATGTAGCTACAGAAAAGTATGATTCAAATCTATCTATGTATGACCTGGAGGGATATCCATATACCCGTGATATTGTGGAAAAGAGCAAGCAGTGTATATAATACTATTTTTTAAAAAAAAATTTAAAAAGAAAAGAAAAAGGCAAAATCCCTTATTGGTTTATATATATAATATATATTATGTACAGATATTATATACACAGGCATACATTCTAAATATAAGTTTATGTATGAATAAACATCCATTACTTTCCAAACATGAGATTTAGGGAGAAACTGAATAAAATAGAAAGAAAGGAAGGAAGAAAAGGAATGGAAACTGATGACTTTCTAAATATTAACTTTTCTCCTTAAATCTGAGCAGTTACGAGTGTCCTTGTGTACTCACAGCACCTCGCAGCCTGCCCCACAGGTCGGTGTGGACCAATTTGAGAAGCACAGTGTGTTACGACATAATATAAAAGTAAGCAGAGGGCACCTCGGGGGCACAGGGAGCTTCGTTTTAAATCCCAAGTCGTGCCTTGCTGCCCTCCCGCCTGGCTGCCCAAAGCTGGGTCTTGTGTTTGTTCCTAAAGCCACAACAGAGCAGTGAAGACAAAATGGATCACCCTTGGGGCAGGGAGGAGCAGATTAGGTATCCAGCAACCTTGCTCTCGAGACGGGAGTGAAGGACCCGTACAAAGAAATATGTCGGGGCACCTGGGTGGCTCAGTCGCTTAAGCGTCCAACTCTTGATTTCTGGCCAGGTCGTGATCTCAGGGTCCTGAGACTGAGCACCTTGTCGGGCTCTGTGCTCAGCGGGGAGTCTGCCCCAGATACTTTTTCTCTCTCTGCCCCTCCCCCAACTCATGCTCTCTCTAAATAAATAAATAAAATCTTAAAAGAAAAGAAAAGAAAGAAATGTATCCAAGTTGAGGCAGAATCAGGGTTTTCAAATGTTTGAAGGGCTGTCCTGTATGGGAGGGGTAATTTAACATATAGCACCTCAGAAATAAGAACGGGGACGGAGAAGTGATAAAGGGGCAGATTTCAGTTCAGTGTAAGCAACATCTGCTAAGATTCTTTGACCCCTACATTTGTCTTTTATGAAACAGAAGAATACCACATACTCTTAACAGGGACGTAGAGGTAGGGTGAGGATCAAAGAGCACAGTGCAAGCCAGTAAAGTATAAGCTGGAAAAACAGTAATCCTCAATTTTGGCCGTGCATCAAAACTACCTGGAGAGGGACGCCCAGGTGGATCAGTCAGTTGAGCATCTGCCTTCAACTCAGGTCATGATTCCAGGGTTCAGGGATTGAGCCCAGCATCAGGCTCCTTGCTTGGTGGGGAGCCTGCCTATTGCTCTGCCTATCACGACCCCTGCTTGTGCGCTCTCACTTGCTCTCTCTCTCTCTGATAAATAAATAAAATCTTAAAAAAAAAAAAAACTGCCTGGAGAATCTGAAAAGTCCTGATGCTTTCTCTGGCTGTATCCAAGCTTGATTCCATCATAACCTCTGGTGGTGGGACTCAGGCACTGGTAAGTTTTAAAGCTCCCCAAGAGATTTCATTGTATAGTTCCATAGAAAATCACTGATCTAAAATAATTACCTGGAATCCAGGTGATTGTGGAAAAATTAGGTTTGCCCTGAGACAGATCTGGGGGCCAATTTAAAAAAAAATGCCCACTGAGGCGCCTGGGTGGCTCAGCCTATTGAGCAGCTGGCTCTTGATTTCAGCTCAGATCATGATCTCGAGGTCCTTCGATTGAGCCCCATGTCAGGCTCTGCACTCAGCAGGGAGTCTGCTCTAGCAATTTCTCTCTCCTTTCTCTTCCTCTGCTCCTCTCTCTCTCTCTAAAATACATAAATAAAGCTTTTAAAAAATGCCCATTAATCAAAGAATTAGAGCTAAATGTTAGAGTTGACTAATTCTGGGGTAACATCTAGACCATGGAGTGAGTCAATAGTAAGTGTAGCAGTGAAGATAATTTAAGTAATATTTGTCTACTCAGAGGTCCATGATAAGTATCTTGGAAGAGGCTAGCTTCATATCTTTTCCCAAAAATGTATTCCCTAGATGCAAGGAGAGAGAAATGCACCTGATGGAGTGACACTTTTGTTTTGTTAGGGAGGTTCTGAAAAAGCATTCAGGACACCTGTGTACCTGCTGTGGGCTGAGTTTACTGTATACAATTTTTATCAAGCATGATTTTTTTCATAGGTCTGTAACTGATGGAATAGACCGGTTCAACAATTTGAGCCTGGAGAGGTATGATTAATAGTAGGCCATGGGCTACTTACTGTTTTTGTCCATTTCTAGCTTGTTCCAGCTACGCCAGCAGTGGTCGGGCTGGTGGCACTGAGCTGGACAGTGTGGCAGTGATGGGGGTGCATGACAAAGATATTACATAGCAGGGGAGAGAAGGTGGAGAAAAGCATACAGAGATAAACCAGATAAATCAATAAACATAGAGCCCTTTACTTTCCCCTCACACCCTCCCCATGGTCCCCTGTTCCAAAAAAATCAAGCTACAAACCCCAAACTGATTGCATAAGTCCAAGATGGGAGCAAAATGATTAAACAGCAGCATCTGCCAAAAAGATGACGAATTCTATATGAATCAGCCAAGTGACTCAGCAGTGAAACAAAACCTTGTCTAGAACATCTGAGCAAGGGGAAAGGTAGTCAGCTCTCCGTGGTATTGGCAGGTTCATGGCTGGGCTCAGAGCAGCGAGAGAGGCAAGGTCCAGAAGGCCAAAGGGCTGGGGAGGAATCTGCAAACAAGGACAGGGCAAGCAGCCACATGCCTGGAGATCACTGGGAGAAGCAACTAGCTGCCTTCAAGTATCAGAAGGACTCGCAGGAGGGAGAGGGATTGGGTTTTCCTGTATGGCTTCGAAGGACAGAACCGGGCTTGGGGCTGCCCTTGCAGGGGCCAGACTCTGAGAACCTAGTGCTATCCAGCTTTTCTAGACAGCTGTTTGCATACAGGTAGCAAGCTCTCAGTCACTGGGGGCATTCAAACAGAGGCAGATGATCACCAGGGGAGAGGGGGAGCATTACTAGTGGTGGTGGGGAATCCACACTGGGGTATGGTGTGATAGCTTTCAAAATGCGCAATTTCCCCCTTTAAAGTTTAATCAGCTGAGCCTTGTTTGCTGAGTAGACAGAGTGATCAAGTTATCATTCACAGGATTATTTTCTTCCAAATCCCCTCTCCCTCTCCTCCCTTCCAAATCAGCTGACTAAGGCAGATCTCCTTGTCTGTCCTCTAAAGTCTGATTTTTACAAATATAATTATCACAGATTTATGCCTCTTGTGCCAGATGCAGGGGGGTATGGGGTGGGCACAGAACAGAAAAGTTACAAGGAGTGCTCAAAAACAGCTCCTGTGACCTCAGTCATTGATATGGTAAGGAGGAGGCAGTTTCCATAGAAAATGTAGCTGTTACTGATAATTAGACTTTTTTCTTTTTAAAGGGAAATAACAGGAAGCCTCAAGAGAGAAATATTGTTCCACATTTTCACTGGAATTTTTTTCCCCCTCTGGGCTGATTTTCTCAACACTTGGCCTTGTCTCAAGTTATGGTTGAATAGGACCTTAGAGATGACACCTACCTTCCCGATTCTTCATTGTCTACTTGGAAGAAACTGAGGCCCAGAGGGCAAAGTGGTTGTCCAAGGTCACCCAGAACTTTAGGGCAGAACTAAGACTGTAGTCAGAAATCCATACACCCAGCTCAAGTGCCCCTACTTCTTCATAGGCCTAGAAGCTCCATTTGTGCTCCCTCCAGGGAAAGGGTGGGGTCCTAGTTGTCCCCGGACCTTGGGCCACTAGGGACTGGGCCTCAAGCTATAGCTCTGGAAGTTGTGGGCAGAAAAACTCAGCCCCTGACCATTACAGATCTCCCCTAAAGCCTTACCTCTCGAGTGGCTTTCAAAGTTCGCCACCCAAACCAGGCTGACCCCCGCCTACCCTTCTCCCCCCATCTGGTGTGAGAACCACCAGCAGGCAACTTGACTTTTCATCTGGAGTGCAAATGTCCTGGGGTTCCAGAGCAGGTGCCTCTGTTTCTTTCCCAAGAAGTAGCTATACCTGAGGGGCATCTGGGTTGGTGCCCTCCCTGCCAGGCTCCCATCTCTCTGGAACCTCACAGACCCATCAAGCTAAATGAGCCCCAATCCCCTTCCCTTGCAAACAGGACCTGCACTAATTTGCAAGGCCAGGTGCAAGATGAAAATTCGGGACCCCTTGCTCAACAACTATGAGGAATTTCAACATTGCAGGGAGAGCCCTCAAGCCAAGTGTGGGGCTGCCGAATCCCACACCGTGAAGCCCACCCGGCTTAAGTGGGCCCCAAGTGGGTGGGAATAATAATTGCTTAAGTTTCAGGAATCAAGGAGCCAGGGGGATGTTGTGGTTCCCTCAATGTATGCTCAGTTCACCCCCCAAAACACATTCCTGTTTCCTCCTGGCCAGCACGTGCACCAAAGGCCCACGGGGGTCACTGTGATGGCTGGCGAAGTGGTATTTCTTTCTCCCTCTGTGTTCTCTGGCACAACACCCTCTCCAGCCCACCCTCAGAAATTCTGATGCTTTTCTATGGAAGTGGAACGAGGCTCACGTTCAATCAGAAAGAACGCGATTTTGTTTTGGAGCATAGTGCACCCCTGGAACCCCGTGGAGGGGTCCCCGAGCTGCGCACCTAAACTGGAGCCCTCCCCTCCTGGGGGCACGGTCCCCCAACTCTGAGCCATGGGAGAGTTGGGGAGCGGCTAGCAGCGAGCGGCGCACCGCAGCACCCCCGCGCGGCCGTTTGCGGTGCAAGAGCCCTGCCGCCCTCTCCCCGACCCGCCCTACGCGCGCCCCACGCACCCCGCCTCTTCGTCCCCTCCAGCGCCGGCTTCCAGAAAGCTCCCGGTGAATTCCACAGCATTCTTTGGGCGTGAGTCATGCAGGTTTGCAGCCAGCCCCAAAAGGGGTGTAGACGAGACAGAGCGCCATAAATACGCGCGCCTCACGGTGCTCACCACGCGGCGTCGCCAGGAGGAGCGCACGGTCGCCAGGCACCGCTGACCGGTGAGATGTCCCCATCTCTCTTACCCGGCTCAGAGCCCCACCGGGACCCGAGCGGGGGGTGGCAACCGGGGGTGGCAACCGAGAAAGGACCGGAAGATCGCTGGTACCACCTGGGCTGTCAGAGCTGCGTTTCGGATGGAGTCGGGGACCCAGGGAAGGGAGGTGGCTCGAGCCCCGTAACCGGGCCGCGGAGCTGGAGGCAGAACTGCTGCGGGATGGCTCTCGGGCCAGGACTCCTGAACTCCCGTGCTCGCTAGCTGCAGCCACAGTTCTGCGGGTTAACTAGGACAGGTGTAATGACCCTCCTTTTGCAAGGATGGGGAAGTGCGGCTTGGAGAGCTAATGCCTATTGCTGGAGGCCAGACCTTCTGTGGCGTTCGCCTTGTCCAGGTACTGGGCTCCTGTGGTGATTGTCAGCTTGC
This sequence comes from Mustela lutreola, assembly GCF_030435805.1. Taxonomy (NCBI): domain Eukaryota; kingdom Metazoa; phylum Chordata; class Mammalia; order Carnivora; family Mustelidae; genus Mustela; species Mustela lutreola. The sequence continues at coordinate 150,776,514 of NC_081290.1, read as the reverse complement.
CTGCTTGAGTCCTCTGGTCTGCTCCTAAATTCCGTACTTCTCTCCAAAGGATGATCATAAGTATGTTTTGATTTAAGTACATGTTGCAGCCACTTAAATCGCACTCTTTCTGCTTCCTAATGCCCAGGATACATCAGAGGAAAGTCACAACTGATATCAGATCGCAGACGTCTGCTCTAAATGTCTCATTTTATAGATGACAATCTGAGGTCTGGAGAGGTTTAGGATCCTTTCCTAAGATAAACAGCAGGTAGACTCAGGACTAGAACTGAAACCTTGATCTTCCAGAATTTCTGGACCTAATTTAAAAAAAAAAAAAAAAAGGAAGAAGAAGCTGTTTATTATCCTTATATATATATATATATTTTAAGATTTTATCTATTTACCTGACAGAGATCACAAGTAGGCAGAGAGGCAGGCAGAGAGAGAGAGAAGCAGGCTCTCCACCGAGCAGAGAGCCCAATGCGGGGCTCAATCCCAGGACCCTGAGATCATGACCTGAGCCGAAGGCAGAGGCTTTAACCCACTGAGCCACCCAGGTGCCCCTAGCCCCTATTATTCTTATTTTTAAAAAGAGGTTAGGAATTTAAGAATAAGGACAGATAGAATGAAAGGGTGCTGACTGGAGTCTTCATTATAATAACACTGGGAAATTACATTGTATGTAATTTCGGTGGCAACCGGGGGTGACATTGTATGACTCCAATGCCCAACCTTGTGGGAGGGCAAAATAGAGGCCACCAGAAAATGCACCATTCTGCAACCCCAAAGGTGTGCTTTTAAAGAACTATTTGAAGATAATGGGTGTAAGGGATCGGATTGCACAGAAATGCATAGAAAATCGAAGGAGATCTACAACAGTGCTAGTAGTTGTCTCTGGATGGCATGAATTACCAGTGCCTTGTTTTTCTTTTGCGTTTGGTTCCTACATTTGGGGAGGCAGTGGGATGGAGCTTGGGTCTTGGGCATTAAAAACCGTGCAGCATGCTAGCCGCATGTGTGACTCTTTGGCTTAGGTCTCTGCGTCCTTCCCATGGCTCAGTCTGCTGCGGGTGAAGCCTCCTGGGGGTGGGGGTGGACTGCATAGTGGTGGTGGGTGGGGAGAGGAGGACCTTGGTAGGGCATCGGTAGCTGGGTGCCCAGGCCGAGAGGAGAGGAGAGTTCTAGTGTTGCCCTTGGATGGGCAGTATCAATATCATGTTAAGAGTCAGAGCCAGCATTGTCACAAGATCCCCCTCCCCCACCGTCCCAGGTGATGCCTAGGTACTCTAAGGGAGCTGAGCCTTGCACCAGAGCAAAGCCACACTGGGAGGGGTCACAGGTTCCTCTGCCCTTCTCCAAACATGCCACCTCCTCCCACTTCCCCGAAGGATAGTGCCAATGCCCACAACAGGTCCTAGGTCAGATTTCGAAACAGCCAGAATTTACTGTGATTATCTAAGACCCCTGTGTTTGCAGAAGGCAGTCACATCTCAGAGGTCCACATGGGGGACATTGTACAGATGAAGACACTGAGGTCACATTTAAGTGACCTGGTGTCCAGGAAAGGACACTGGACTAGAGGTTGGAGGTGCTGGGTCCTCATCCTTGGATTCCCAGCCTGCTGCAGGCCTTCGGGAGCCCCATGCTGTCTCTGGGTTTAGCTTTTCCTCAGAGGCCAAGGATTGGGGCAAGAGACTGATTTTTCTCCGCTCGGGACCCAGAGGTGCCCCATGGAGCCCAGGCTCCTGGTGGGAGATTGTACTGGCTGTTGGGTTTCTGGACTTATCCATCAGTGCTCTTGCCCCACCTCCCTTTTCTTTAGGGCCCAACGCCATGTCTCCCGGTCTAGGCCTATTTCAGAGGCTCTTGTATGAATTTCTGAGAAGTATCCAGGGGCCTCTCGGGGAGAGGTGGGTGTTCTTGCTGGCTTTCTCTCTTGGGCGTCACAAAAGCTCTGTGTCTCTCTGAGGCGTTTTCAGGCCTCAGTGAGCAGCTAGGGCAGAGCCCTTGAGCCCTGGGCCTTCTGGCAGGCCTGAAATAGCACCCCGACTCAGCCACCCACCCTGTCTTTGGGGAAGGCAGTGACCCACTCTCTTCTCCCATGCTGTGCCTTTGCTGTGTGGCTGGTTTGGGCTGCTTTATTAACTATTTTCCAGGAGAGGCTTCCTTTATTCATGTGCTACCAAGGGTTTCTATGGGCCTGCTGAGCCGAGGGCAGTTTTTCCGATGTTCACAATTTCAGGAAGGGGGGACCCGACCTCTCTGTTCTGTTAGGGGATATGAGGGAGTTCAGATAAGCATTGTGGTGGAGGGGGCTGCTGGGGTGAGGGGTTCTGTTTGGTGTAACAATTCCAGCTTCTGGGAAAGGGTCCATTGTGTAACACTGGGCTGTCCTGGGCTCCCAGCAGTCAGCTGAGTGGTGGGGGGGGGCACCTTGGCAAGACACCCTACTGTGGGCTTAAAGGGGACAGCCATGGGAAAGGGACCTGGTGACAAAGGGGCCCATCCATCCAGAGGGAACTTCTCCTGGGGAGGCCCGCCCTTTAGCCCTTTGACTCTGCCCCCCACTCTCTGAAGACAATTGTCCCCTGCTCTGCTACATTCACACCCCAAATCTATGCAGGGATCTAGATCTTAGGTCTCCTGCCAGGGGTGGCAAGTGGCATTTATCTCACTGCCTTCGAGTCTTGAAAGGCCATTTGGGGGGCATCTGCGTGGCTCAGTGGGGTTAAATGTCTGCCTTTGACTCAGGTCATGATCCCATGGTCCTGGGATCGAGTCCCACATCAGGATTCCTGCTTGGCTGGAAGCCTGTTTCTCCCTCTGCCTGCTGCTCCCCCTACTTGTGCTCTCTGGCTTTCTGTCAAATAAATAAAGTCATTTTTTTTTTTTTAAAGGACGTTTTGGGAGGTGTTGAGGTTTGGTGGATAAAAAGGGGATTTTTCTTTTGTGACAGATTGGGGACACCTGCTGTGGGCCTGATTAGTGACTACACACAGCAGGGGCTTCCAAGAAAGTCCCCACATTAGGGCTGGGGAAGGAGAGGGGCAGAGCCTAGAGAGGTGTTTTGAGTGTTTATTTGATAGGAGCAGGTATCAGATAGATGTCCTTTCTGGATGCAGAAAACACATGCTCAGACTTAGTCAGCGATTTCTGGGGGAAGAGGAGGAGGAGGAAGAGGAGGGCTGGACCTGAGCCCAGGCTCTGACTCCAGAGTTCTCGTTTCTTCTGTATTAGGCTGCTTCTCCTGTGGTTCCCCTCTGTACCCCCAGCCTCCGCTTTCTTTTGAAGGGGTCCCGTGGCAAGTCCGATCTTTTCTCCCAATTTCCTTGGGATTAAAAACAAGGTAATGCCAGCTGAGGGGCTGGCTGAGGGCAGGCCTCCGAGGGGCTCCGGGGAAGCTGCTGGAGGCTGCAGGCCAGCCGGAAACCAGCAGGCTGGCTAGCTGTTACCATGACAGTCTCCTGTTCTCTACAAACAGAGGCCTGCTGGGATTCCAGAATTGGAGAGGGAGGCACGATGAAGACTCTCCTGCTGCTGGTGGGGCTGCTGCTGACCTGGGAGAATGGACGGGTTCTGGGAGACCAGATGGTCTCGGACTCTGAGCTCCAAGGTAAGTGGAACAGGTGTGTCCCCTCCCAGGCCATTTCCTCTCTGCCAGGGCCCGAAGCAGTAGAGACCCATCTGCTTTGCTCAGGCGGGTCCCTCTCGGGGCCTCCTTCCTGCAGCTACCTGGTCTAGGTTCTTGGCGGTCAGGTGGGCTTCTAGGCATTTTTCAGGTGTATCCCCAGTGCTTTCTGGCAGCTGCGTCCCTTTTCACCAGTCTGCTTGTCCCAGGGCCCACACCTCCTTTGGGAAGCTTGGCTCATTTGAGCCTTCGTTGAGTTTCCAGTTTTGCGTCCCCATGGCACCTACTATGTGTCTCCTCCACCTTTCCACCTAGAAACCCAGTGGTCCGTATCCAGAAAAGGGGAAACGTCCTTCTGCAGAGCCCAGCTTTGGGGTGCACTCCTCTGCAGGCCTTTCCTGAAACCCCTCCTCCCTGCACTCTCCTCCCCACCCCGGTCCTACAAGCTGACTAGTTCCTAGGGATCTTGTTAAAAACTCGGGCTTGGAGATCAGACTCGGGTATGTGTGTGGCCCTGTAACCACACCCCCCCCCCCACCTGTATTAACCGGGGACAAGGATCTGATCTCCTTGTGCTGTTTTGTCCTGGGGCTGCAGTGGGGATGATATAGGCAGCACAGAGAGCGTTTACAGAAAAGGCATAAGCCCTGGCGGGCTCAGTGCCTGGCGTAGGACAGCCACTAGAGGAGCCTTAGCTGTTTCACCTTCACTACCTCCGTGAAACTGTCTCCTTGCATTTGCCCCAGGGCGTTGTGTCCTGATCACAGCTTCCTTGTGGAATGGTGCCATTAATTCATCTTTGTGTCCCTTATCACATGGAGCCGTGGGAGAAGGAAGTTCAGATGTTTGGTAAAACGGAGTCCCCGAAACGCTTGTATCCAATCTAAGATTTTACATTTTGATGTTTCAGTGGTTATCCTTCCAGAATATTTTTTTAAAATATTTTACTTCAACTCAATTTAAGCTGCATCTAGTGTATTATGAGCTTCAGGGGTAGAGATCCGTGGTTCATCTGTTGCATCAGTCCATCCCATGCCCTCTTTAATACCCGTCACCCTGTTACCCCAGCCCCCGCCCACCTCCCCTCCAGCATCCCACAGTTCCTTTTCTGCGATCAAGAATCTCTCATGGTTTGTCTCCCTCTCTGATTTCCTCTTGTTTCAGTTTTCCTTTCCTTCCCCTATGCTCCTGTTTTGTTTCCCAGGACTTTTTTCCCTTGAAAATGTTCTCCTGCAGCTGGGCAGGCTCGTTCTCCAGAGCGACTGCTTTAGTCCCTACTTGGGGACTGGGTCCACAATCAGCCCCGTGATCTCCTCCCCTACCCCAGTCAGGGCAAAGCTGGGGTCCAAAGGCCACCCATTTGGGGGTGGGTGCTCCCAGCCTGGAGAGCCCCTGGACTGAATTGGCCTTCCTGACCATTCCAGCTGGTTCTAGGGTGGTATCCCCAGCCCCATCTCTGCCTCTCTCCTCATTCTCCCTGCCTGCCCTTCTCTTGCAGAAATGTCCACCGAGGGGAGTAAGTACATTAATCGGGAAATTAAAAATGCTCTCAAGGGGGTGAAGCAGATAAAGACACTAATAGAACAAACAAACGAGGAGCGCAAATCCCTGCTCACCAACTTGGAAGAAGCCAAGAAGAAGAAAGAGGTAAGGAGGAGCCAGCGGACCAGACCGCACCCTCTCTGGAGGGGAGGGGTCATCGCCCCTGGGCTGCCCTGCTGGGTTGCCCTGGTGACCCTAGGCCCTCTCAAGCTAGTGTCAGCTGTTGCTGGGGCTGTAGTTAAGAAAGAGGGAAGGTTTCTTTGCTTTTGAGAGCTTCAAGGGGTTGGATCTTCGATCTGGTTTCTTACCAGCTTGGCCCCAGGGCCTGATGAGGACTGATTCACTTCAGTAGATTTTTCTAAACCCTGACTATGCAAGCTCCAAGGTAGGCTTTGGGTCGGAACTGCCCTGGGTCAGGAGGAGGGTGGCGTCCCACCTTCAGAAGCTTATCTAGTAGGGCAATAACTTTGGGGTGAAGGCAGGTACACACTGCAGTGCCCCATGGGTTTCTAGAGTTCTGACTCCCTAATAAAGAGACTTCTAAGTCAGATAGTGAAAATAGCGGGTCTAACCTGTGCTTAGTGATTCAACAAAACTAAAACACCATATTGGAGTAAACGACTAACTTTAAAAATCAGCAATCTCCTTAAGGGTATCCTAAAAACCTACTCCCATTGCCTCCCTACCCCTAATGATGGAGAGGCTAAGATGGGTCACCTGCCACCTTCCTGACCCATAATGCATACACATAAGTGCTGTTTGTTTGTTTGTTTTTAAATTTAATTTAATCATTTTTCAGTGTTCCAAAATTCATTGTTTATGCACCACACCCAGTAAAGTGTTTTAAAGGCTCTGAGAAGTTCTGTAGTAAAGAAGGTTGTGGAACTTCATTTAACCCTGTGTTTTCCAAACCAAATTGAGCAGGGAATCTTTTTTTCTCCCCATGATAGTTTTTTTTTTTTTTTTTTTTTTTTTTAAAGATTTCATTTATTTATTTGAGCTGGAGCGTGCGCGCATGCACACGTGTGAGAAAGAGAGAGAGAGAGAGAAAGAATGCATATGGTGAGGGGGCAGAAGGAGAGGGAGAAGCAGATTCCCTGCTGAGCAGGAAGTTCAATGTGGGGCTGGATCCCAGGAACCTGGCATCATGACCTGAGCCTGAAGGCAGGAGCTTAACCAACTGAGCCACCAGGTGCCCCTCTCCCCATGATAGCTTTCAGCACAATTCCCTGGAGGCCACTTAGGGAAATGCTGGCTTGGATCCTGCTCTTTCTTTTGACACAATGCCCTTCCTTGGCATCAGTGTTTTTCTTCACCATTCTGGGAGAATCCTCAAGGAGCTCCTAGAAAAGTGTCAGGCAAATCCTCTTCTTGAGTTTTTGGGGTTATCATCAGTTTAGTATTCTTCAATCCAGGTTTTGTGAGAAAGCACAGCAAGTTTAGGGCAAGACTCCATGACGTCTTGGTTCCTGAATCTGTGAATGCGAAAGAGAGGAAGTGGGCAGCGAGGTTGATGCTTGCTTGTGGGTTGGCTGGGTGGGAGGCATGGCGGCCTTCCCAGCAGGAGCAGGGCACCTGGAACAGGAGAGCGATCTCACAGAGCTCAAGGTCCTCCTGGTCAGCTCTTCCCATACCTTTGCTTTGGGGTGTGGATGGTCTACTGAATTCTTCTTCGAAAGGTTAACACACTCATTTGTTGTGATTTTAATATACAAAAGTGGAAGGGGATAAGTTTTCCGTAACCCTTTTACCTATGGACAATTCACTGTTAACATTTGATCTGTTTCTTGCTCCTTTGTTTTCTGTTAAACTCTTCTGATAGTCACTATATTCAAAATCACACCTTGTTAACATGAAAAATGCTCGTTATACTATTTAAAAGTTAACAATGTACCCCTCAAAAAGCGTTTCTCTGGCCTCTGTGTAAACCAATGATTTGCTTGACTTTCTATTTTTTTTAAGGATTTTATTTATTTGACAGACAGAGATCACAAGTAGGTAGAGAGGCAGACAGAGAGAGGGTGGGGGGGAAGCAGGCTCCCTGCTGAGCAGAGAGCCCGATGCGGGGCTCAATCCCAGGACCCTGAGATCATGACCTAAACCGAAGGCAGAGGCTTTAACCCACGGAGCCATGGTGCGCCTTGACCTTCTATTTTTAAGCATTTGGGTTGATTTGAGTATTTCCCCCCCATCTATCTGCACCATTAAAGAAGAGCGTATCAGAAATCTTCAGATTTCCCCTTTATGGCAGGAATTCTTTGGGGCGGAGTCTTACAGAATTACCTGGCCAAATGCCATGGATGTGCTAGAGAGTTTTGGTAACTGTTGTGACTTCGATTTTTGATGGCGTGCCAGGGACTGGGGCTGAAATAGACAAATAAGATTCCAAGCACCTCTGGAAGCTTCGGAAGACAACATTTAAACACCAGAAGTTGAGGTTAGAAAGTAGGGTATAAAAGAGAAGTCAATCCTGGGATCAAGACTAAATGCAGCCCGTCAGAGGAAAAGGATATCCACGTGGGTTCTAGTGGACGGGGAAGACCAGGAAAAAGAGCCGGGTCTCGAAGTTGAGAAGGTGCTTAAAGTGGGGTGGGGAGGGAATTCCAGGCAAACGGGGGAACGCAGGAGCCAGCGGAGGAAATAGGCACGTGGTGTGGCCAGCCCTGGGAAGGCCTGCCTCAGAGGGTGGAGGGCCCGGCATCGTGCCCACCTGGAGAGCGTGAAGCCTGTGGTTTCCACGTGGCTAACCTGGCCTCGTGTCCTCCCGCAGGATGCCCTGAATGACACCAAGGATTCAGAAACGAAGCTGAAGGCGTCGCAGGGGGTGTGCAATGACACCATGATGGCCCTCTGGGAGGAGTGTAAGCCCTGCCTGAAACAGACCTGTATGAAGTTCTACGCCCGCGTCTGCAGAAGCAGCACGGGGCTGGTTAGCCACCAGGTGAAAGGGGTCGGGCTGCTGAGCGCTGCCAGGCTCTGAGCGGTGGAGGCAGGAATGGAGGGAAATATGCTTCTTCTCTGGTCCTTCCCCCGACCCCCCCAACCCCGTTCCAACCCATGGGGCAGTTCTCCCACACCAGCTTTGTGTGCCTACAAATCAGCTCAGTTCTGACACTCTCTCCCTGAAGATGGAGATTTCTTGGGTTAAGGGCTCAGGCCCACAAGCCTGTCCTCCCCACCCCACCCCCGCCCCAACTTTAGGTACCCATCACAAGTCTGGCTTGTCACCTGTGCTTCTGGCCTTGGCTATAGATTGGAGGTACCTACAACCCCCTTCTCATGGTCATTGAATTTGCTGGGGCAGCTCACAACTCAGAGACACATTTGACTTACTGGGTTATTGGTTTATTATATAAGGATATAACTCCGAAAAGCCAAAGGGAGGCAATGCATAGCTCAAAGTATGGGCGAGGGGTGGGGAACTTTCCATGCCCTCTGAGAGGGTGCTACTCGCCTCCATCTTCACGTGTTCAGCCACCGAGAAGCTCCTCAAGCCCGTCCTTGTGTGATTTTAAGGAGTCTTCCTCCCACGGGCATGATTGATTAAATCATTGGCCGTTGCTGATGGATTCAACTTCCAGCCCCTCTCCCCTCCCCAGAAATCAGGAGATGAGAATAAAATTCCATCATTCCAATCTCGGTGGGTTCTGCTCGTGACCAGCCTCCATCCTCAGGTGCTTTCCAAAAGCCACCTCATTAACATAGCTTTATTATTTTTTAAATTTATTATTAGCATGTAAGTTTATTACTCTCCTCACAGGAAATTCTAAGGGCTTTAGGAAGCAGATAAAGATCGAATAGACACTTCTTTCTATAAATCACAGTATCACGGCTTCATTTCACCTGCCAGATGCAACCGATTTGTCCCGGCTGCCCTGAGGCCTGGAGTGCCACAATCAGTTGGCAACATTTGCTCTCAGTGTGCAAATGTGAAGTCACCCAAAGCACCTGTGCCGTCTCTTAGAAGATTCTCATCCAGAAATGATTAGCTGGATGACGTAACAAATGACATCGTGGAGTGGCACATCCCTGGGTCCACTTAGGCAAAAGGAATTAGGAATTTGGCCCTTGGCTGAGTCAGGATGTGGGGAATCCTTGGGGACCAGAAAGGAGACTATCTTGGGTAACGGGGGTTTGTGCATCTCTCCGCCTCCGACGTCTTCTCAAACTCTTCCCCATTGGGTGGGTAGCATGAAAGGGGATTGGCCTGACAGTTGGGGGGCCAGGGAGCCAGTCCCAGCAGGGGCTTTAGTCACGTGCTATGTGACGGAGGTGACGGAGGGGCAACAAGGGGACGCAGGAGGAGGCTGGGACTTCACTGAGCTTCTCTTAACTCCCCCATTCTGCCTCTCACAGGTTGAGGAGTTCCTGAACCAGAGTTCTCCCTTCTACTTCTGGATTAATGGCGACCGCATCGACTCCCTGCTGGAGAGCGACCGGCAGCAGACCCATGCCCTGGACGTCATGCAGGACAGTTTCGACCGGGCATCCAGCATCATGGATGAGCTGTTCCAGGACAGATTCTTCACCCGTGAGCCCCAGGACCCTTTCCACTTCTCACCCTTCAGCTCATTCCAGCGGAGGCCTTTTTTCTTCAATATCAAGCCCCGCTTTGCCCGGAACATAATGCCTTTCCCTGGCTACCAGCCCTTGAATTTCCACGACATGTTTCAGCCCTTCTTCGACATGATACACCAGGCTCAGCAGGCCATGGATGTTAACCTGCACAGACTGCCCCACTTTCCAATGGAATTCACAGAAGGTTAGAAAGCCATCATCTCCTTCATTCTTCATGAGAAGGGATGGGAACAGGCAGGTTATTGAGAAACCCATTAGATTCTAAGAACTACGCCTGGGGCTTGGCGTGTGTCATCTGTTTTCCCCAACAGCCCCACGAAGGTGGTGTTATATCCATTTATGGAGGAGAAAAGTATGACAGGAGAAGGAGTGTGTCCAAGTATTCATAGCTGATAAAGGGGGACCTGTTCAAATTTAGCCCTGCCGGACTTGGAATCTGCGTTCTTTCAAGTTGACCGTGCCCCTTTCGGCCACTGGGGGGCGTGACGTGGATGACTCCTTTCTAGAAAACCAGACCCTTTGTCTTGGGAAGCCAGGTGCCTTTATGTGGATGCTATGCAAGCAGTGGTGACAAATTATATAATCTGTCCATGCTATAGTTTAGAAAGCTGTTTCTTGCTATCGCCTTGGGGCCTGGTACAGAATGGGCATGCATGAATATTTTTTGAATGAATGAGGTCTACTGTGGACGTGAAAAGTCCGTACTTTCAGAGGTGATTTCCTTCGTTGAACTAGTAGACATAGTTAGCCAATACCACCTCCTGAATGCTACCGTTTAGTACCCAGTTTGGCTTGAATTGGTTTGGAGATACAGGAGGACACCGAATTGAACAGCTGTGTATCCATAATGGAGGGGAGGGGCATTGTATTATAAGGTGGCTCTAAGAGGATCCCACTCCCTCCTTCAAGAGGCTTGCTGACCCTAGGGGAGAGCCGAGCCAGATAGAATGCAGAGCAGAGCAGGTTCTGATGCCAAAGAGAACAGAGGCAGGAAGGGCTTATTGGATGCAGATGGTGGGAGGCAAGGCCACACCCAGCTGAGGGAGCCCCAGGAGCTCCCTCCCCTGTCCCTCCACAGGGAGCCCTGATCAGAGAGGATGGAGTCTGCAGGCAGACAACTCATTCCCAACCTGCTCTGTCCACAGAAACATCTCAAAGAGGCAAACAGTAGTGTGGAAGGGGTCAAAGAGGAGGCCCATCACTATATCACTCTGTGTGGTCCCTTAGCATGACGCTCTCTTCCCTCATGTGTCTCCAGAAGACAACCAGGACGGCGCCGTGTGCAAGGAGATCCGTCACAACTCCACAGGGTGCCTGAAGATGAAGGACCAGTGTGAAAAGTGCCAGGAGATCTTGTCTGTGGGTGAGTCGAGGAGCCTTGGATCACTTTATGGGGTCAGACACATAGGGCTTGAAATTCCATCTCTGCTGCCTTCTAGCTGTGGCACTGGGGGAGGTCTGTGGCCTTGCTCCACGTGCGCCCCCATCTGTAGACAAGGGCTAAGAGGTAAGGTTGTCCCTGAAGTTGAGAGATACCTATTTTTTTCCCCCAGTTACTCTCTTCCCCAGGGCCATGCTGGATAGATGTCCCCACTTTTAGATAATATGTATTCTGTCTAGCAAACTCTTACCATGTTGATACTGTTGTAAACACTTTGCAAACATTAGTCATTTCCTCAGAATGGCCCCAAGTTGGGTACAGTGCCTTTCCCTATCTTACCAAGGTAAAAAAGCTCATAGTCACAGGAAGCTTGAGTCACTTCCCAAGATGATAGGACACCCATATGTTGGAGAGCTGGGTGTTTGGGATGTGTTCTTAACCAATGTGTTCTTAGTGTTCTGTCCCCAGCACACGTGGGTCACTGGTTGTGGTACATTCGCTTCCCAGCAAAATACACTTTGGTTGGTCAGTCCCCAAAACAAAGGAAATAGAGTTGACCCTTGAACCAGGAGGGGGTGAGGGGAGGCGGTATCAACACGTATTTCATATGTAATGTGTACCATATACTGTATTCTTAGAGTAAGCTAGAGAAAAATGTTACAAGGAAATGATACAGAAGAGGCGGCTATGTTCACAGTACTACACTGTAAAGGACCGCAGACACGGTTCAAACTGTGTTACTCGAGGGTCAACCACACTTCCCTTCAGCAGCTCCCCTCAGCTTTATCAGATCTGTTCCCTGGCTCATTTTTTCTTACTTCCAGTGACAGCTGTAGAAGCATCTGGAATGGTTCTCGGCACACAGCCTTCTCTGCTCAGAAAGAGTTAATTGTTTTCCTTGGGTGTAGCCGATTGCTCCTGTGGCTTTGCTCTTACTTAATATGTTTGGGTTTGCTGGGCCAAGGCTTCGGAGTCCAGTTAAATATGTCCAGCCCCACTCCTGTAAGTTTCAAAGGCACCGGGAAAGCAAGCCAAGTGCAGGGAGAGGTGGATGTCTGAAGCGGACAGGAATCCTCAACCCAGGCTCCCTGGCTTTGCCCGTCAGCTATCACAGAGGTCAGCTATCACAGAGGAGCGTCAAGGGCGCAGTTCCTCACCGCCAGAAAGTTTATGCAGGGCCAGAAGGAGAGAGCATGGGTGCCCGGGCTCACACCGGTGCCCTGAGCACGGATCTTAACGGTCCCCAATCACAGCTCACCCACACTGCCTGCCCTTCTACCCCAACAGAGAGTGACCACCTCTCCTTTGAGGCACCGGCCAGCAAACGAGCACGCACTGCCTGACCGCTCTAGACCAGGGTTTCTCAACTTCGGCACTACTGACGTTTTGGACATTTTGGACTGGCTTCTTTGTTTGTTTGTTTGTTTTTTAAGATTTTATTTGTTTATTTGAGAGAGAAAGAGAGAGAGAGAGTGTGTGTGTGTGTGTGTGCACGCGTGCGCGTACCAGCAGGGGGAAGGACAGAGGGAGAGGGAGAAACAGAGAAATAGGCTCCCCCCACAACCTCCCCACTTCCCCCACCCCTGACAGGGGGCTCCATCCCTAGACCCCAGGCTCATGACCTGAGCTGAAGGCAGATGTTTAACCGAAGGAGCCCCCCAGGCGCCCCCCGGAATGGATAACTTTTGTCGGGAGAGGCTGTCCTCTGCTCTGCGGGATATTTAGCAGCTCCCTTGGTCTCTATCCGATAGGCACTGGTACCCACCCCCAATGGCAGGTGTGACAGCCAAAACTATTTTCAGACCTTGCTAAATATCCCCCTGGGGGCAGCAGAGCCCATGGTTGAGATCTACTGCTCTAGACAGAGTCTCAGTTCTCAGTGACTTTTTTCAATTTCTAATTTTCCCCTGGTGAAAGAGTTAAGATTATTCATTATATTATCTTTCCAACCTGGCTTTTATTTCCTGCCCTACCTACCATTTTTAAGATTTTAGTAGAAATGATTATATCTACTTATAATCACTTATGGGGACCCTTTACAGTAAATGCAGCATGCAAAGGTCTGTCTTCTCTTGACTTGCTCAGGTTTGATGTACCATCCTTGGGATAGTTTTGAAACAAACCAGAGAAAGAAAATCAGTAGTTTTTAAAGACACAGTGGATAGTTGCCCGCTCTTATCAATTATACAAACTGCAGTGAGCATTCCAGGGGACTGTGTCTTCCCTGCTCCCCCGATGAGCGAGGTGACCAGCTCTGGTGAGCAGATGGGCCAGGTGGGCCCCCGAGTCAGCAAACTACTCTGCTCTGTACCCCAAGGATCCTGGCCAGTTCTTGTTTGTCATGGACTCTTGGCACTAGATTTCTAGCTCTGAAGATATGCTCGAAAGACAGGCTTGGAGAATTTTACCAGAGCCACAGACTCAGAGGAGGAAGAGCCCAAGTTTAGAAGTTAAAGCCTTGGATTCCATCCTGGCCCCATAAATCCTTCTGTGTCTTTTAGCAAGTAATTTACTTTTGTGGGTCTTGATTTCATCACTCCTAACACTTGAGGTTGAAAGAGCTGTGATTCTTGGAGATAGTGGGTATCCATAACGCTCCTGTAATGTCTGGTACTTAGGAGCTGTAAGTAACACTCCCTCTCTCTGGAAATGATGCAGCGGGGGACTAGCACAGCAAGAGCTGCTCGGGGTCCGAGCCACATAGACTGAGATCAGTGCTTCTCAAGGTTTGGTGAGTGCCCTTTGTCACCGTCTTTAAGGAGGGCACTAAGGACCCTGTTTAGTTCAAGTGACATTATTTTCCAGAGCAAGACTTTGTCGATGAAGGAAGCAGCATGTTGACTGACATTCTGGGGCGAGCTCTGAATTTTGTTACCGAGTGACTGCACACCTTGTATGGCTGGGCGTTTAGAGCCGCTGTGCTTTAGGTCCTGGCTCCATGAACTGACTTCCAGTTGTATTTTTATCCCTTTTGAGGATTCCCTTCACATTTCCGCCTTTTTAAAATTTCTTTTCCTCCATCTCCGGGCAGACTGTTCGTCCAACAACCCCGCTCAGGTCCAGCTGCGACAGGAACTGAATAATTCCCTCCAGATTGCCGAGAAGTTCACCAAGCTGTACGACGAGCTGCTGCAGTCCTACCAGGAGAAGATGTTCAACACGTCCTCCCTGCTGAAGCAGCTGGACGAGCAGTTTAGCTGGGTGTCCCAGCTGGCGAATCTCACTCAGACCGAGGACCCGTTCTATCTCCAGGTCACGACAGTGAGTCCCATCCTGGCCACACACTGAAGATCGGGGCGGGGATGGGGGGGGACAGGTATGTCTGGCGGTGATGTGAGCCTCCCCAGGGAGCAAAATAGGATGGAGATGTTAAAGGGGGCACTTGCGCTTTGGATCGAGCATTTGTCATGTGTCAGGAAACATACAACTTTGAAGCACATGAACGCATGGAAGCCTCATGAGGGGCGAGGGGCACAGGGAGAGGGAGAAAGAAAATCTCAAGCAGGCCCCATGCCCAGTGTGGAGCCAAAGGTGGGGCTGGATCTCACAACCCTGAGATCAGACCTGAGCCAAAATCAAGAGTCAGACGCTTAACCGACTGAGCCACCCGGGTGCCTCCCTCCCCCATTGTGACCCCATTGATAGTTGAGGAAAGTGAGAGATGCAACAGCTTGCCCCAGGTTTAATAACTGTTGGGTGACCCACTTGGGCACTTGAACCTATCCGCCTGGCTGAAAAGCCTGTGCTCTACCCACAAAGCTCCCTCGCTGCCCTACACTCTAGCTTGGCCTATGAATTGGTGCGTTATTCTTTACCAGTGATAGAAAGCCTCTCTCTAGCGCTGAGAACCCTTTTTTGTTGTTTTTCTTTCCCTGATTTCTTTTCTGCTGCTGGCCCAGCGAGGAGCTGCCCAAAGAAAACATGGTAGCTTAGAAACCATTTTTCCCATGCGGGGGTGAGGGGTCACCCCATGGGCTGGTCATTTGCAAGTACGACCGAGGCCTACAAACAAATGAATTTGGGCCTTTCTGCTCATTGAATTGAACGGCTGTCAAACTTAGTAAAAAGCGGAGGGGTCACGTGTCCGAATGTCTTTCGTTGCAAAAGGAGTCTATTTTGACCAATATTTCGGTCCTTCTCTTACCCTTTTTCCTCCTAGGTGAGTTCCCAGACTTCTGACTCCAGTGCTCCCTCTGGCGTCACTAAGGTGGTTGTGAAGCTCTTCGATTCCGACCCCATCACCGTGATCCTCCCAGAAGACCTCTCCAGGAACAATCCTAAATTTATGGAGACTGTGGCAGAGAAAGCCCTTCAGGAATACCGCCAGAAGAGCCGGTGAGTACGCAGGCCTCACTGTGCTCCTTCCGGGCCCAGCAGGTCCCCGGGAGCCAGAAAAAAGGCCTCGGGTCCAGCCTGGGAATGATTGCTCCTGCAGGCAGGGACCAGGCAGGAAGCCAGAAAAATCTCTGGAAATGTTAATTTTCCTGTGGAGGATGTTCTTTCTTTTTTGAGAAGCATTTATCTGTGAGTGTCCAGCCTTCACCTTCCATTCTCCTTTGTTTTGTTTTCAGGGAGGAATGAGATGGGAACACTGCCTCTCCACATGGCGGGTGTCTGAGTTCCGTCGCCCCCAAGATGAGCGATAGGCCCCTAGAGAGAGCTCTGCATGTCACCGAGTGACCGGGCCTTGCCTTGAGGCCCTCCTGTCCCCTCACCCCGCCTGTCCTCCCTCTGGACTCTGCATTGTAACACCGTGTTCGCTGATCATGGGAAGAACTCCTGTGTGCCACTAACTCAATAAAACCACCAGTAATCTGAATTCTCTGTGGTGTCCTCCTTTTGTGCTGGGTATTTCTATCTCCCATGGGTCTTCATTTTGTCATGAAAAAAAAAATGTAGGAAAGAAAAGCACTAGCTCAGATGGTATACGGACTATCCTGGAGTTGAGAGTAAAAGGAGTGTGACAGAGTTGAACCAAGGAGTTCTTGCTTTTCGGAGTGGAAATGTGTTGTGACGGCCAAGTAAAATATATTTCTGAAAAGTGAATCTTGTCCATTCCATTATAAAATGGTGGCCGTATTGGGGTGAGTGAGATCTCCTGAAGGAACACACGGAACATGAGATTGAAGAAGGGTAGTAATAATGCATCCTGGGTATTTTAATACCCAGTTGATATTTTCTTCCTGGAATCTGTCATCCCCAAAAGACTAAATGAGTCAATTTCCTTTTTACTTGTAAGGGTTTGGAATTCCTGTGGCCCTTTTCTGACCGGGGCCTTGTTTGCTGTCAGTGCATACAACTTTCCTATCCTGCCCTCCCCTCCACCACAATTTCTGGTCTACTTGGGTTTTTCCTGAAGGTGTATTTACTTCCTAGTCCGATATAGATTGGCTGCAGTACCCCAGACTGCCAGCAGATGGCCCTGCCTAACCGCGGTTCTTCCCCCGTCCAGCGCTAAGTTACGAAGCCTTTACCATTTCTTGAGTATTTTCTAACTACAGAATTCTTTTCATCAAATATACTTCACATGAGGAAAACACATCTGGCTGCCTTCAAGGTTTGTAGCAAAATCCACATATTAATTAAACGCTTAGAATATTCTTAGGTCACAGATGGGATCAGGAGGGAGACAAACCATAAGAGACTCTTAATCTCATAAAACAAACTGAGGGTTGCCAGGGGGAGGGCATTAGGGAGAGGGGGGTGAGGTTATGGACATTGAAGAGGGTATGTGCTATGGTGAGTGCTGTGAAGTGTGTATACCTGGTGATTCACAGACCTGTACCCCTGGGGCTAATAATAACATTGTATGTTAATTAAAAAATGTAAAAAAAAAAAAAAAAAAAGAATATTCTTAGGTTACCATTACTTGTCTTCAAGTTCTAAGTACCTCTGGCACATAAATGATACCCCAAGGCTTAGCTCATTAAAGAAGCTGGTAATTTTCGTGTTGCTCTCAAGGAAATTCAGAATAAAGTTAGTGTGGTTCACTTAATTAGGGGCATGGGTTCAGAAGGTGCATGGGTCCAGAAGGCATTTGCTAAAATGACCATCATTGTAAATCATATATCACATTAATGTCACATCCTTATTTTAAAATTTGCTTTTTATTTTCTAATTATATCACTAGATTCTGGCAGCCACTATATCCAAACGTTGCTTTTTTATGCAATCTACTTCACACTGTCCTAGGCTACCACCTTAAAGACAGACTGAAGCTGACTCCGAGGTTTGCTGGGAGCCCATGTGTCCATCCTCTTTCCTCCTTTGCACAGTGGCCTCGTTGAGGGTGTTTAGTTAGATGTCTCTCCATCCCTGACAGGAGTCCTAGCCTGAGGCAGGGCACAAGATCACCAAGGTGCAGGGACAAGATGTGTATGGAGAATTGTGGCAGGGAGACCATGGCTAATGAAAGACTATGGCCTCTAGGAAGCTCATGGCAAAGTGGGAGCAGGACTGGATGTTCTGAGAAGAGAGGGCTTGGCACCTGACTAGCAAGGGAGTGGGGTACCACCAACCCTGTTGTTAGCCCTATGGTGACCCTCAATGGCCTTCCGCCAGAAAATTGTAATAAAAAATAATCTCTGCTCACTGCATGGTGAAATGATACTTGGAATTATGCAGTGTACAGCTTGTGCAACTGTACCAGTACTCCTAGGCCAGCTGAAGCCCCCTGCCACTTGGCCAATTGCTTCATGTCATCTCATTATATCCCTAGTTTCTCTCTAGGCAGGGGTTATTTCCCCACATTACAAAGGCTTCTAGGAGTAGCCTTCATTAGAAAAGCATGTGACCCAGAAAGCCTAGATGCAAGAACATCTGACCCTTGTTCATTGTGGCTCCCAGAGGCTATTGAAGGGGACCCTAGGTTGCCCACTCTTCATTGTGAAGTAGCAGAGAATAGGGAAGGGTTGGGAGCCAGGTAGCTGCCCATGTGTGCAGAGCAGAGCTCAACACTAAGTGGTGGTTGGGAGTCAATGAAAGGCCATTTGGCTCCCGCTTCACTTTCCTGAAGGGCCTCCAGATAGGCTTTTGACATCATCTCCAGTGGGGTTACACTTTGGTCATGAAGTTCCAGTGACAAGATTGAGGGAAAATGCTCACCAGTACCCTTGTCTCACCCACCTCCGGCAATGGGCTGGAAGCCTTGATTGCTGGTGGAAGCTTAAGGAGGACACAGGGGCTGCTCTCTAAGGGCACCCAAGTGAAATTCAAAGCCAGCCCCAGGAAACCATCATTCTGTCTATAAGGAAAGGAGGCCATCTGGCAGTAGCAATCTTGGTGACCAGACCAAGCAAGACAGCACCCCACCTCAGATAACCTCAGACAGCTTAAGCAGGGAGAGTGGCAGGGCAGAGGGTCCCAGAGCCACACCTTGCCCCTTCCTACTGTGCTCTGAACTTTCAGAATCCGGGGCGGGGGGTGCTGGAGTTCAGACATGAAGAGTGCTGGGGAGAGGGCACCAGCAGGGAGTTGCAGAGAGAATAGGGACCATGTATTCACAGTTGTGCGGCTGGAAAGTGGCAGAGTTGGGATCGAACTCGGGTCTAATTCCGGGGTTCCCAGGGAACCTCCTTTGAGCAGCTCGGGCTTCCCACCTCAATCTCCTATCCAGACCCAGCATTGCCGGCATTTGCTCGCTCTAAGAGAGCAGCTTGGCAAACCCAGGAACTATTAAATAGCTCTAAAGACAACTTGGGAAGTTCTCAGGTCTGCAGAGCTTTACCTTAGAACCGATGGTAACCATTGACAGGCAAATCGGTTAAAGCACCATCAGTTAAAAGCCGGACCGCATGGGACAAATGGACCAGGTGAGTAATGGATTCTCCGTATGCCTCTGGGATATTCTCAACCCCTTGGTTATAATCCTCCAGGTCTAGAATGTGGCTCAGAGCAGTGTGGGCAACAGCCACTGGGCCGGTTCCACCCGTCCATCCACACCCACCGCCCAGAGGTCTCATTCCCTCACAGTCAACTTTTGCCTTCAACCCATCCAGTCCCTCCAGGGTTGGGAAGACACTAACTCAGGCTAGGAAGGGGACAGAGAGGATAACCCTTTCACCTGCCTGGCCTCTTCTGTTCATCACCCCGGGGAGCAAAGACACTGACCTTGAACTAGCACCAAACATTTGCCCACAACCTCTTCTTGATCTCAGTCTCTCTCTGGTGCCCAATCCAGTGAAGACAAACACCTGACTCAGTCTGACCTCAGAGAAGGTGCATCGCAAGGGTGGGGTGATGGGTGGACCACGGACTTCATTCAGCCTTACACCCACAAGAAGACTGGAATTCTTCGCGTATAACTTCAGGTATATAAAATCACAGAGATGCAGGGACAGTGTCACAGGACAGCATTCATTCTCCAAGCTCAAGCCTGCATCCAATCGCCAGCCCACCTGCCTGGAGTGTGCAAGAGTTTGGCCTTTAAAATAATAGCCTGCAAAGATCTTGAACTTGGGACAGCGTTAGCTTGCTTTGCATATGTGAAGACATTCATCTGTGGATGTCAAAAGCAAAAAAAAAGCCACCACATTTGGATAATTTTCTGGAACTGTCTAGGTGTCACTTGATCTTCCAAAAGGCCCTGCCACGTGGAGAGAAAACTAGGGTCAAAACCAAGATAAGACCGGCTTTAGCTCAGCTTTGCTTAGACCCTGCCTTATTGCATTGCTTCCCTTTTAGTCTAGGGGATTCCTTAAGGACTCCCGGAATTAGGGTGCTCCTAGCTCTTTTTCTAGCTTCCACTCTCCCTTCCTTGGATAGCTCCTGCCTTTGGCCTCATTTTAGTATCTGGAGACCTACAGGTGAGCTCTTCCTTGTAGGGTGCCCAGGCACCTCTTCTAAATTTGAAACCTGGGGTTGCATAGAAAACCCTTCCCTCTTGGCAACCCCCCAGTGGCTCCCTTCCCTCAGGGTCTGCTCCTTTCTCTGTGTCATTCCTGGCCATTTTTTAGTTGGGGACTAGCTGGCCACAGGATGTAGGTCAGGGATGGGCTCCTTTGTTGCTGCCTGGGTGCCTTGGCTGGTTAGGGACAGCTGCCATCAGGGGACACCATGAGTCCCTGTTCCAGGCTGACCTTGAGAGAAGGACCGAAGTTGTGTTGCTGCTGGTGGGCTTTGCTGCCCCCTCCCTGGAGTCTGTCCTCCTTACCCACCCCCTTGTCTAGCCTCTTGGTCCTGTCCGTGCAGGGAGCCAAGGTGACTCAGCTGATTTGGGGTCATTCCTTCCCAGAGACCAATGAGAGTGAAGCGAGTGGGTATCTGTCTTGGGCCTTTAAAGGGCTCAAATCCTCAAATTTGGGGACACTTTCTGGGCAGAGGTGCATCCAAGACCCTCAGAGCTGGCGAGGAGTTCTCCCATTCTCAGTTCTGCCCCTGTGGAGTGAGGGGCCAGGTGACCGCCCCAAGGGGAGAAGCCGCCCACTGTTCAGTTACGCCACCTGGTGAAATGTGCCCCTTTTCTTTTGGCTGGTGAGCTTGCACCCCAGATTTAACTCAACAGCCCTGATAGCTTCCCATGGGCCCTGGGGAGACACCATTACTCAACCTTCCATCTGTCTCTGCAGATGGTGCTGGTGGTCACCCTCCAGGGTCAGAGCACAGATTCTGGGCCTCAGCACCCATGATTTACCAAATCTCCTGAGATGAGAGTGTCTGCCACACAAGGCAGAGCCGGCTCCTGCTACCTAAGGCTGACGCTGAGAGATAAGACAAGCCAGCCGGTGGGGACCTTGGACAGAAGTAGCAAGGAGGAACCCAGGAAGGAGAGAAAAAGTGCATATGTACCAGCAATACTTCCAGGAGCCCAGTTTATGACCTCTGGGACACAACATTCAATATCAAAAGGATTCTGCAATGTTAATTTTTTTAAAAAGATTTTATTCATTTATTTAACACACAGAGGGAGCGAGCACAAAGAGGGGGAGTGGCAGAGGGAGAGGGAGAAGACGACTCCCCACTGAGCAGGGAGCTCAATGTGGGGCTCGATCTCAGGATCCTGGGATCATGACCTGAGCTGAAAGCAGTTGCTTAACCAAATGAGCCACCCAGGCATCCCTACAATGATAATTTTTTGGGAAGGATGACCTTCGGGCCTCAAAAGATTCCAAATCAAAGGAAGAATAAATTATACTCATGAAAAACCTGAGCCAGAAAAGACATCTGTGTTCTCCAATAATTGGAAAGTCTATTTCCAGAACATTCTTTTGCCCTAGCATTCCGGAACTTGAAGTTTTACTGAATCTCAAGGTTTCAGACTTAAGACATTTCACTGTGTGTCCCTCAAGATCTGGACTTCTCCTGCTGGGGTCAATGTGAGCTTCTGGAAGACCCCAGAACAAAGGTGCCACTCTTTCCTAGAGGAGAAATGTCATTTAAAAATTTGGAAAGTGAGGGGCGCCTGGCTGGCTCAGTGGGTTAAGCCTCTGCCTTTGGCTCAGGTCATGATCTCAGGGTCCTGGGATCGAGCCCTGCATCGGGCTCTCTGCTCAGCAGAGAGCCTGCTTCCTCCTCTCTCTCTCTCTGCCTGCCTCTCTGCCTGCTTGTGATCTCTGTCTGTCAAATAAATAAATAAATAAAATCTTAAAAAAAATTTTGGAAAGTGAAATTTTACTCAAAAGTTTAAAACACAGTTACATAATGAAATAGAACGCAACATCCATAGATTTTAGAAATGAAATTCAAACTCCTTTTTTCTTTTTAAAAGATTTTATTTATTTATTTGGCAGAGATCAGAAGTAGGCAGAGAGGCAGGCAGAGAGAGAGAGAGGAGGAGGAAGCAGGCTCCCTGCTGAGCAGAGAGCCCGATCTGGGGCTCGATCCCAGGACCCTGGGATCATGACCTGAGCTGAAGGCAGAGGCTTTAACCCACTGAGCCACCCAGGTGCCCTGAAATTTAAACTCTTGGAAACTTAGGGCTGCAAGACAGACCTTGGAAGGTTTGAAGACATTGCTTTTCTTAACTTGCTGTGATGTTGGACAAGCTTCTTCACTTCTATGTGCCTTGGTTTCCTCATCTGTAGAACCTGAGAGGGACTGGATTTCCAAAGCCTCAGGGTTTTGCCTGCTATGCTTTCCTTTTTATTAACTTTACCTGTCCCTTATGTATCGGTCAGCATCCTCTGGAGAAATGGCATCAGTGCACAGCTCATATCCATTCAAGAAATTGGCTATTGTGATTTTCCCAAACCTGATACCTGTGGGGGCAGCCCCACAGTCTGGAAACTCAAGACAGAAACTCTCAAGGCAGAACTCATTCTTCTTCCAGAAACCTCAATTTTTGCTTTTAAGTCTTTCTAATGATTGCACAAGGCCCACCCGTTTTCGAGAATAATTATCTTTACGTTAGGTCACTTGATTGTAGATATTAACCACACCTTCAGACCAGTACCTAGATTAAATGACTCAGTACTAGAGTCCAGTAAGTTGATGACATAAAACTAGCCATCACGCCTGTGATGCGCTCTTCTGAGGAGGGTCGAGGCAGGACCCGAGCTGCTCAGGAGGACCTTAAGCTTCATTTAATGCTCTGCTGTCACTCTCTTGACACACTTGTTTTGCTCTGGACCCTGTGGATTACATAATCAGCCATGCTGAAGGGCTGGGTCTGGCTCTCCTGGCCATGGACTTGGATCTTCTGGCTGAGGGAGGCTCCGTGAGGAACCTTTGTCCCGCCAGGCCTGCCGGGTCTTCACAACTATGCCATTTCCCTGGCACTTCATCTGACTCCTCCCTGATATTGCTACTGAATGTCCTCTGCACATTAATTTTGCTTCCCTGAACTTGAATATAAATTCCTTCATGTTTATTGGAGTAAGAAATCTCTAACACAAAATTTATCATTTTAACCATTGTCAAGGATACCATTCAGTGACATTTTTATTTATCCACAGTCATGAAACCACCACCACCAGCCTCCTCCAGAGCTTTTTCATTGTCCAAGACCGAGTCCCCAGTGACTACCAGCTCCCCATTCCCCCACCCCCAACCCCCTGCAGCCCTCATTCCGCTGTCTCTATGAATCTGACTACACTAGTTGCCTCATCTAAGCGGGATCATACAGTGTCTGTCGTTTTCTGATCATCTTATTTACCATGAAGTCCACAAAATTCATCCGTCTTGCAGCCTGGGTCAACATGTCCTTCCTTTTCAAGGCTGAGTCTACTATACATTGTGCTCCTCCATTCCTCTCCACCAAGCTGGGCGGCTTCCACCTTTTGATGATGGTGAATAAATTCTGCTCTGAACATGCTGCACAAATCTCTCTTTAAGTCCCTCCTTTCACGATTTCTGGGAGTATACCCAAAAGTGGAATGGCTGGATCACGTGGTAATTCTAAGTTTAATTTTCTGAGGTCTGAGGACCGACCATATTGTTTTCCAGAATGGCTGCACCAGGTTACGTTCCCAGTGATGCCTAACATTTCCTCTCCACATCCTTCACAACACTTGTGTTTTTTTAAATTTTTTAAGTGATAATGAGCCTAATGGGTATGAAGTGATCATCTCATTGTGGTTTTATTTGCACTTTGTAAATGATTAAGGACGTGGAGCATCTTTTCTTGGGCTCATTGGCCATATGGGTATCTTCTTTGGAGACATGTTTGCTCAAGTCCTTTGCCCATTTAAACAGTTTTGTTTGTTGTTGAATTCTAAGAGTTCTTTATATATCGTGGATATTAACCTCGTATGAGAGATAAGATTAGAAATTTTTTGAGGCCAGGAGCCTGTCTCAATGTTCTTTTGATTTCCCAAAGCACGTGACACCCTAGTAGATGCTCAGTGAATACTCACAAAAGAATGGCCTCAAAAGGTGATAGGCCAGAAACCAGTTGAAACTAAATTTGCAAAACAAATATGAAGAACATTTTCTAGGCCTGCCCAAGAGCCGTTACCTCTGGGGAGAAGCCAGGAAATGAGTGAGCCAAGGATTACCTGGAGATGAAGAGGTGGGAGGGTAGAGAGTGAACAATTCTTGGTCTTTATTTGAAAGGACAGTAGGCCCAGTTCCCACACATCCCCTGCAACAGACACGCTTGAAGGTCAGCCTATGGGAGGTCAGGTGGACAGACAGAAAGTGGGAGAGGGCAGCCTTGGGGCAGGTCGGTACTGACCTGGGCATTTGAGAACCCCTCAGGATGTAAGGAGGCAGAGCACAGACCGGTGACAACTGTGCCCAAACATGTGTTCCTGGGGACCTGGGAGTTACGGACCCCTAGCTGGCAGGGGGAACCTGTGAATGACCGAATCCCTGACCTCTTAAACAGAACATTTTGGGGTTTCTCTATTTCCTGGGAAAACAACATGGTGATTTTAGGTTCAGGAAAACGGACTGCTGCATGTAAATGATGTCCACGGAGACTTGGGAGCTCTTCTTTGCGGGGGGTGGGGGGTGGGTGGGAGGGTGGTGGGTATTGTGAGGACACAGGAAATAGAATAGGTAGCCCCGCAAAGACCCAGGCTCATCGCTGGGGACTGGAGCAGCTGTGGGGGCAGCAGCCAAGGCCCTGCAGAGAGAGGCCCGCTCTCCTCCACGCCTGTGGGATGTTGAGCCTTCATCCTCGCTGGAGAGATGAGATGGGGTGGGCTCAATTCATTTTCTTTCTGCTTCAGTAGAACACCTTCTCCAGATATGCATTCAGGAACATCCCGGTGGGGTCCAGCTTTTCTCGGATAGCACAGAACTTCGAAAAGGCTGGGTACATCTTCTCAAAGTCCTTCCGGGTACAGTTGTGGGCCTGCGGAAGCAACCAGACATGACAGGCCTTGCTCCCTGGAGCTGGCATCTCAGTGGGGCTGCAACCCAGCAACCCTGAGTCTGTAGGTTTGCATATGTAACACTCCTACTGCCAGGCACACGCCTGTGTGCACTCCCTACACCTGCACGCGTGCTTGAAAAATGCACCCCTAGCCACATGGGCACGCATGTGTACACACACACAATGTAAAGACCCAAGGAGATAGGATGTTCTGGGAAGGTAGAGGAAGGTGTTACAGTGTTAATGGGAAATGCCCCCTTCCCTTTGGCACCCCACAGTTAGAGAGCCTAGAGGGCTCAACTGTATTGCTAATTAGTAAGTCCCATCGCCTCTGAGAGCCTCTCAGTTCCCCATCTGTTAAAGGGGCTCACGGCCTCCTGCCTTACGCTGCTCATGGTGTTTCTATGGAATCAAATACAGTGAAAGAGGACAAATTTCTCAGAACACACCAAGGGAGTGGTCACCCAGTACAGTCACTGAGCTGCTGGAACGTGGATTCCGGGGGGAAGCCAGGTCTGGGTAAGACGGCGGAACCCTTCCTTCCCATGACTTGCTCGGCACTCCAGACCCCAGCTTCTGAGCCTTGGGCAGACTGAGGACCAGGGAAGAGAGTTGCCCTCTGGGGAACCCCCAGCTCATCATAGTTGCCCTGCCAAGGGCCCCGGAGCCTCTCGCTGGCAAATCCTACCTTGGCCCAGTGAGGCCTGCCCCCAACCTTCTTCATGATGGTTTCATAGGTCAGCCAGTAATCCAGCCGGGGCACGTCCTTGCCGTAGGGCCTGGTGGGGAACAGGAGGAGGTGAGGCCCTGTCCCTGCCCTAAGCATCCCGCCGCGTCAACAAGGCACTGTCTTCGTGCTGTGCCCAGCATGCGGCATGTGGTACGGAGATCAAGCCGGTGGCTCTGCTCGAAGGACTTGGACGGCAGTAATCAAGCAACCTGAGGGGTCTTCCTCACTGCTCATCACCTGACGGATTTCAGAAAGTGTTGCTTCCTCTCACAGGTTTTATAGTTGGCATCTGAAAATTATCCTAAATTCAAATATACATACACACGCACACATCTTTATGGGGTAGCATATACATATGCCATTTTTTTAATGCCGTGCAGTTTTTCATTCCTTTTTTTTTTTTTTTAAGATTTTATTTATTTATTTGACAGAGATCACAGGTAGGCAGAGAGGCAGGCAGAGAGAGAGAGAGAGAGAGAGAGAGAGAGAGGAGGAAGCAGGCTCCCTGCTGAGCACAGCACTTGATGCTGGACTCGATCCCAGGACCCTGAAATCATGACCTGAGCTGAAGGCAGAGGCTTTAACCCACTGAGGCACCCAGGTGCCCCATCTTTCTTTTCTTTTTTAAAGCTTTCTTTCTTTCTTTAAGAGCAAGAGAGAAGAATGTGGGAAAGGCAGAGGGAGAAAGAGAGGAGAGACATCTCAAGCACACTCGCTGAGCACAGAAGCAGCCCTGTGCAGGGCTCGATCTCACAACCCTGAGATCACAACCTGAGCCAGTATCTAGACTGAGACACTTAGCTGACCAAACCATCCAGGTGCCCCTAAATATGCTGTCTTTATGACAAAGCCTAGGAATCTCCGAATCCCTTCATTTGATGTGTGGAAAGCACGGCCGTATCACTGGTCGGTCAGTCCTCATGGCCCATCAGGCAAGTCAGACTTAATGGCAGACAAAGTCCCAGTCAAAACTTTTTAAAATTCAAATAAACACGATGCATACCCATGGCAACTTTCTCACTTCTCATGTGCATTCACAAGTAGGGAGAGGAGAGATAGAGGGACAGATAGATGAGCTCTGAGCCTTGCCAGAAGTCTGTCCGTTCGTGAGAGCAGCTGCCTCCTCTGTTCAATGCATCTTTCATAAACTCTCTTTTCCGGCTTTTCGGGACACCTTTCTGGAACCGTGCACTCTTTAATTGTCCTTTGGGCATCCTCTAGGTTTGATTTTTACAGGCTGGAGAAATACACCATAGTAAGATTCAAGCTGAGCAAGAGGGATGTTTTTCCTTTGCAAAGTCAGAGGAGGGGAATTATCAGTGAGAGGCGGGAACAAGAGGCAGAAGGAAGACACATTTTTCACAGGACATTTTCGAAGAGATTAACTTCTTAAACCGTGCATGTCCGTAAGCCTTATCCTGGAGACTGCCACGTATAACTAACTAGGAAAGAGGAAATGCCCCCATGAGCCTACGTTGTCTGCACAGAGCCTGGAGGGGCTGGTTGGGATGGGCCAATGCAACCTGGCAGGCAGCTGGAATCAAGCATGACCCCGTCTTCCACTTAACCTAAACCTAGCTTCAGAATCCTTCTCAACACAGTGCTCCAGGCTGTGACCAGAGTAGGCACACGCGTCCCATGCCTTCACCACTGAGTAATGTCTATCTCATAAGAGGTAGCTATTTATAGTCACATGACCTACTAATCAATATTAATAATTCCATTAACATAATACCATAATTCACACGATTCACTTGCTATAGGTGTAGGAAGCCCAAGGAGAAAGAGAGACTTCTTCCTGCTGCCAGGATCAGAGAAGCCTCCCCAGAGACAGGAGCATCTGAACAGGCCTTGAACGATGGGTGAGGAGACGGGTCCTTGCAAAGCGGGGGGGTGGGGGTAGGGGGGTGGGAGGCCGCCTTGCACAGCCCACACCCAGCCCACCGCTGCGCCGGTCACCTGTACATGATGATGTTCATGTAGCAGCTGTCCCTCTGGAAGCAGGGACTCAGCAGGATGTCATCCCCGCGGGTAAAGCGGACCTCCACAGGGTAGTGGGCCACCATCTTGGGGTGTGCCTCCAGCATGGCCTTGAGTTCCAGCAGAGCTTCCTTGGTCTTCTCTCTGCACTCGGCCGGGGGAGTGGGCACAGACCTTAGGGAGGGGTCTCCTGGAGCCCTCACACAGGGCTCCACACAGCCCCCCAGCCCACACCCAGGGACGGGAGGGTTCTCAGCGCTGAAGGAGCTCCATGCTGCTGGCTGCTCTCCAAGTCCTTCTCATAGAACGGGGGCCTGAGAATGTGCCTCCTGGGGAGCTTCTCTGGCTCCTGGTTCAGTCCCAGACCCCCGCCCAGTCGCGGGTTCCCCTCAGGTTTCTGGAAATAGCTGTCCCACACCCCCGGCCTCTTCCTTTTCTGACAGAATAAAGTCAGTATGCTTCTAATACCTCCACTTGTTCTAATATCCCCCCCAGGATAGCAGTGCCCCAGCTCCTGAACAGAGATAGGGGCATCTCCTAAGCTGTGGGCACCATCATTCCCTTTTCCCGGAGAGAGACAAAGAGAGGGAACCATTCTGAGAGAAAGCTATAATGAGTTCCGGGGCTATGGACCTAACGTAGGTCCTCACTGGACCTTCCTCCCAAGGCAGAGTGCCTGCCCCTGGCATGCTAGGTGGGCTCTGTCCCCCGATGGACAGAAAGCAGGGGACAGTCTTTCAGAAAAACGAGCAGCTGGGCAGGAACCCCCACACTCCAAGCCCATATGCTGTGACCCACCTCTGGGCTGGAGAGGGACCGACAGGAGAACAGAGGGGATTCCATGGCTGATGTCCCCTCAGAGGTAGAACGGCTGGGTACAAGGGTGCCAGAAGGGGACTTGGCCTCTGGCGTTCCCCCTCCTAATGATGGGTAGGACTGGGAACGTGGTTTTTGTGCTAGGGCTGCAGCGAGGACCCAAGGGGGTCTCTTCGACCCTGACCCCCACAGCCCGGACGGCATAGCCCCTACCTGGGGATGGCCCAGTCCTGGACGTGCTGCTTGAAGCGACACTCGTAGGTGAAGATCTTGTGGCTGACGTTGCTGCACTCCTTCTTCCTGGTAAACAGGAGCCAGAAGAAGCAGCGATTGATCCAGCCCACGAGGCCTGGCAGGAAGGTGCTAGAGGGACAGCACAGAGGGGCAATGAACAATCGTATTACAGGGATGCCTGGGTGGCTCAGTGGGTAAAGCGTCTGCCATCAGCTCAGGTCATGAACCCAGGGTCTTGGGACTGTGTCCCACGCCGGGCTCCCTGCTCAACAAAAGTCTGCTTCTCCCTCTCCCTGCTGCTCTGCTTGTGCTCTCTGACAAATAAATAAAATCTTAAAAAAAAAAAAAAATCAGGGGCGCCTGGGTGGCTCAGTGGGTTAAGCCTCTGCCTTTGGCTCAGGTCATGATCTCAGGGTCCGGGGACTGAGGCCCACATCGGGCTCTCTGCTCAGCAGGGAACCTGCTTCCTCCTCTCTCTCTGCCTGCCTCTCTGCCTACTTGTGATCTCTCTGTCAAATAAATAAATAAAATCTTTAAAAAAAAAAATAATTCTCCAGCATTTAGTGAGTCCTGGTGGTGTGCTTACAAACCACGGGCTAAGCTCCTTACAAACCTCATTCCCTACAGACTGCCGCTTCGCGGTCTCTGCAACTCGGACACCTTCTGGGGATACAGATGTCATTTCCACATCACCCTCCCAACCCTGCCAGAAGCCCCATGGGAACAGCTCACATGCGTGTCCCCACTCTGCTACTGAGGACTAGCTTTGTTTTCAGTGTTTGAAGTTTCTTCATTCTTAATTGTGGTAAAAAATACATAACACGAAATCCACCATCTTAGCCATTTTTAAGTATAAAGTTTAGCCATGTTAAGTATATTCACGTTGACCTGGAGTGACTCTCTGGAATCCTGCAGAGCTGAAACTCTGGCCCCAGTAAACATCTCCCCACTGCCCCTCTCTCAGCCTCTTTCTGTCTCCATGAACTTGACCCCTCTTGGGGTCTCCCAGAAGTACAATCGTACAGTATTTGCCTTCTGGGATTGGCTTCTTTCCCTCAGCATCTTGTCCTCAAGGTTAATCCATGTTGCCGCCTGCATCAGTGCGTCAGAACTGCCTTCCTTTTTAATAATATACAGCATATTAATAATACGCCATTTTAAGTGAGACTACATTTTGCTTATCCATTCCTCCATCGCACACGTGGGCTGCTTCCACCTTTTGGCTGATGTGAATAACGCTGCTGGGAACATGGGTGTGCAAAGATCTCTTTGAGTCCCTGCTTTTAATTCTTTTAGATACATACCCAAAGAGGACACAGGGGCCTGTCCCATCATCCCGTTCACGAGCCCGTTTCCTCCCCGCTCGGGCTCCTGTGTGCTGACTGGCTCTCCTCACGTTAGTGGCATAGCTTGTGCCTTTCCTGGAGTCACTTGAGCCTCCTGGTAACAAGGCTTGCCTAGCTTCTCCCTGCCTGCGGGTACCCTCTGCTAGGAAGCACCCTTACCACACTCCTGTCCTTTGTGGCATCCTTGCCATCTCATTTCCTGTCAAAAATCCATCTCAGCTGCTCAGAGCACCTCATGGCTGTTACAGATAAACAGTGGATTCACTTAGGTGGGGCACCAGAAACCACTGTGAGAAGGGAGTAAGCTCTACTGAACACCTTTCATGAAGACCCCATGTTGAATCCCAAACAACCCAACTGTTGCTAGCGGCTCTACTTTATATACGGGTAAACCACAGCTCAGAGAGGCTGAGCGATTTACCCAGAGTCACATGGCAGGAAAATGAAGGAGTGAGGACCAGAGTCCAAGTCCACTTGAATCCACAGGTCATGCTCCCCTCAAGGGCCCAAGCTGCCGAGTTTCTTGGGATTCAGAAAGGGTCCCCAGGTACCTGTTGCAGGGGTAGGGTTGGGGAAGGGTGTCAGCAGCTTCAAGGCAGATGCTCTCTGTTGTCTCCGAGGCCAGGGGCTATGGTGGGGCTCCCACTGGCTCCTGGGCGTGGGGCTATTCTAACCAGAGTTGCTGAGCTTGGCCTTGGCCCTGGCTCACCCTCCAGGGACCTGTTCCCAAGAGCCGGCCTTTCTGTCCTGGTCACCTCTGGCCACCAGCCTCACTCTTACAGTGGAACCCCACTGAACTCTTCAAAGACAGGCACCAGGCTTTTCAGTTGGCAATTTTTTTTTAAGCCTTTATTTATCCATTTGACAGAGAGAGAGAGAAAGAGACAGAGCACAAGCAGGGGAAGCAGCAGGCAGGGGGAGCCCGACGCAGGGCTCAATCCCAGGACTCTGAGATCATGACCTGAGCTGAAGGCAGTCGCCCAACCAACTGAGCCACCCAGGTGCCCTTTTATTTGGCATTTCTTACACAGATATCTAGGAGCCTTCCCCCAGGTGCCAGGCACTGTTTGGGGCACTGGGGTCTGAGTGCAATGGGAAAGACAAGAGTCCCTGCCCTTGCCAGGACATGGTGAGTTTGGCTGTGAAGCAGCCATTAAACCACCAAGAACCAGCTGTTATTCCCTTATTGTTCCCACACCTTCAGGCCACAGCTTAGTGAGCACCAGAGAGCGGCCGGGGTGAGCGGGATGGACGCAGTTTCCCGAAGCAGCCAAACCAGAGCCATGTGGGCTGAACTCAGAGTCTGCCGAGCTCTCACAGAGCGTCCACTCGGGCCAGGAAGTGGTAGCAGTGATTCAGAGCCCAATTTATTTGAGTGCTCCCTGGGTTTGGGCTCCCCAGACACACACACATAAAGCTGCCGAGAGGCTGTGATGGAAGGTGGAGAGAAAGCCTGAGTCGGCGTTTCCACTCATTCCCATCCATATTGTGCTGGAGCGGTGGCTCCCATGCAGGCTTCCTCACAGCTTCCTTACCCCTCCCTGTGCAGACACAGCGTATCCTGCTTCCATTTCACTCTCCTAACACTTTCCAGGCAGTTAGTCACCCCAGCGTGTGTCCCCTCAGGTGCCACCTGCAGCTCCATACCCCGGGGAAGGCCAACCCTTCCCCAGATCCCCGGATGCAGACCTACAGAGCCAAAGGTCTCAGCCACATCCAGGATGTGGCAAGAACTCCAGCTAGTTCTGAATGTCCTGTCATGGGTGCCACCCATGGGGGGTTTCTCTGCCCTTTTGGTAGGGAAAGATTTCTTAACAAGACACAGAAGTCCCCAAGGTGAAAGAAGAGATGGCCAAATTTTACTCAATTAACATTAAGTACATCTACATGTTAAAAAAAAAAAAAAAGCCATAAAAGTGAAATATGACACAAACAGGGAGATGTTGCAACACAAAAGCTGAGTGTTCAAGATAGACCAATAAAATCCTATGGAACAGTAAGAAAAAAAATGCCCACTCAATTCTTTAAAAGGGCAAAAAACATAAATAGGTGCTTCACAGGCAAGAAATCCGAAGGGTCCATAAAATGGAAAACTGGGCACTCTTCCTAGTAAGCATGGAAATAAGGACTAAGAACCACAGTAAGCTACTATTTAATACACATCACCTGAAAGTGTAAAAGCCTGACAATTCCAACTCTGAGCGGCTTGCGGAGCAAAGACTCGGACAGGGCTCAGCGGGGAAACTTGAGGAGGACAATTGGATGCACCAGGCTGAAGCTCCTCGGGCTCAATGGCCCAGGAATTTCACTCATGACAAAGTCTACTCAAGACAAATATAAAAAAGCACCAGGAGCAACGGTTGAGAATGCTCACAGCAATGTTGTTGGTAACGGGGGAAAAAAAAAAATTCTAGAAACAACCCAAATACTCAAGTATGGATAAACACAACATGGTAAATGCCTCCAGTGAAAAATGAGTAATTCCAGCTATCCCTATCAACATGGGTCATTCTCACTACGGAAGCTGAATTACAAATTTATTATTTCGGGATTCATAAAACTAAAGTATAAACAAAAGCAAGGGAATGATAAGCATAAAGTTCTGGGTGGTGGTTACTTCTTAGGAACCCCTTGGAGGCTGTGATCTGGGACTTCAGGAAGACCATGCCAATTGTACGTGTCTTGTTTCATTTCTTAAGCTGCTGGTAAACCCGTGGGTGCTTATTACATGATTCTTTATACATTTGTTTTCTGTATTATTTTGCATGTATAAAATATTTAAAAAAAATTATATGATGCCATCCCATGTCTTAGCTGAATACAGAGTTACCATTGAAGTCCCCTTAAAACCTTCCCCATCACTCAGCGTTCTGTGTCTGCCATGAACAGGCATAGCATGGGCCCTGAACATGAGCACAGCTTTTATTTGAGTTTAGTTTAGTTTATTATTTTTTTTAAAGATTTATTTATTTGACAAAGACAGACACAGTGAGAGAGGGAACACAAGCAGGGGGAATGGGAGAGGGAGAAGAAGGCTTCCCACCAAGCAGGGAGCCCAATGTGGGGCTTAAACCCACTGGGATCATGACCCAAGCCGAAGGCAGATGTCTAATGACGTAGCCACCCAGGCACCCCATTAGCACAGATTTTAGGCTGGGAAGGAGTTAGAAAACAGGACGAGAGAAGATTTACATCATCCAGACATTGGTATTTTTTTGAAAAGCTCCCCAGGTAATTTGAATGTACAGGCATGGTTGAAAATCACTGCTCTAGACCCAGGAGACACACCCAATCTACATGCATAAAGGCCAGTGTGTTGTTCTGATGGACCACATCCTCAACAGCATACAGCATATGCCGGGAAAAGGTACCCTTGCATTCCTACCTGACCCAGAGCAGGAACTCCAGTAAATAGAATCCAATGGCGTAGTCCCAAAACCAGTTGGCGCAGGAGGAGGGGGGCTGGGAAGAAGAATCTGTGATCAGTACAGGGGCAGATCTCAGCTGCTTTCCTACATATACGTATACGTATACATATCCTTAAACTTTAGTTAGTTAACATACAGTGTAATACTGGTTTCTGTAGAATTCAGTGGCTGCTTTCTGACCTATGCATCACAGTGTCCCCTTAGAGAGATATGTGTCCCAGGAGTAGCTGCCTGTGTGTGTTTGGGGGTGACCGACCTACCTACCAGTACAACTGAAAGCCTCACTTCTTGGTGACGCAGCCAAATCTCATGCCCCTTTCATGTCATGTGTATTCATGTATTTCTGTATGTATTTATTCTGCACAAGACAAAGATGTGCATTGGTCCCTCCATACGAGCCCATGAGGCAGGTATCCAGCGATCATCCTTTATGAGCCCCATGCCAGCCCCTAACACACAATGAGTGTCACTGCTTTTGTTTGACTTGTCCCCTGAACATTCATCCTAAGGGATGGCTTCATGTTCTGCTGAGCAGCAGCCCATTTGCTAAGGACATGGGGGAGAGACAAAACCACTGATTCCTTCACCTGTCCAGTTGGGGGTGGCAATGATGGGGGTGTTGGAGGGAAGGAGGGGGTGTATTAGATGGTTTGTCCAGGTATACCCTATGTTATCGTAGCCTGTCCTGCCAATACTTCTGCTCCCCTCTCCCACATCTAGGCTGTGCCTTGACCTCACTCCCACACATCCCTACCTGTGGTCACCTTGGATCCTTACTGGGCCAACTGTCCTTCCTCCTTCCACCCTGCTTCTGTCCTCACATTCAGCGATGCTCACTCTTGCTTTCCCTCTCATACCTCACTGATCATCAGGACAAAGACAAATGTCAGCCACCCTGGGGACTGCAGGCTGTGTGTAAGGATGGGATGATGCTGTTGCTACCTTGTTGGTGTGGTCCTGGTAGATGACGCTGACATTCTCGCTGTGCGGGAACCAGAGGAAGCGAAAGTATTCGGATTTCTTGAGGTGGCTGTCCAAGTTGTTAAGAACCTGACCCCCACAGAAGGAGAAAGGGAAGACTGTGTTGGTTACAGGATGATGGTGGGGGAAGTACCGGGAGTCAGGGCCTGGGGGTGCATCGGATTCTCCCCACCAAGAAAAATACTTACAATTCTCCTAACAATGCCAAATGACATGGAATGTGCCTTGGAATATGCTGGACATAAAGATGGTCCTTTTTGCATGTTGACTTCCCCAAGTAGCTCAGAGGAAAGAAATGATTTGTCTTGGCTGGAACAGTTCTTAGCTATGTGACTTTGGGCAAGGCGTGTAACATCCCTGTGCCTCAGGCTCCTCATCTATAAAATGGGACTAATCACAATACCCATGGCAGGACTGGTATGAACACCTAGAGTGTGCTTACCGTGGTGTCACAGACATGGTAAGCGCTGGACAGGTATAAGCTGCTGCTGCCGCTACCCTCGCACTGTCACCACTGCCATCATCATCATCCTTTATCCCCATAATGCCTGATGAACAGAAGAATCTTGCTCTAATATGACTCATCATTGCACTCCTGGAGATGATATCACAGAGCAAATAATGTCTCCCTAAAGCCCTACAAGTAGATATAGGACAATTTCTGAGACTGGGGTAGCCAGACTGGAGGTTGACAGGGAGCTGGGAGGTTGAGGAAAGGCACCACTGGTCTTGGAAGAAGTTCTGATTTGAGCCCTGGTCTTCAGCTTACCGGCTGTAAACCTTGGAGGAGCCCTGTACCCTGAGCTTTGGCTTTCCTATCCATCACACGTGAGCATTTGTGCAATGAAATGACATAATCTACATCAAAGCTCCTAAGTTCAGTGACTGCCCTGTGGGAGGCGCCCAAGGAACAGTCTGGTTCTGGATCTGGTCAATGCTAGCACACACACACATCAATATACCAGTGCGAATCCCCCAAAAGTCCCTAGCTGGGACTTCCAGAAAGCCCTCTTGAGTGCCCTGGGTAGCATCTCTCCATCTATAGAATGACGATAGTAATATCTTTCCTTCCTTCCTTCTAGGGCTGTTGTGAGGATCAGGGGCGATCATGGATTTAAAAGTATTTTATAGGGACGCCTGGGTGGGTGGCTCAGTTGTTAAATGTCTTCCTTCGGCTCAGCACGGAGCCTGCTTCTTCCTCTTCCTGCTGTTCTCCCTGTTTGCACTTGCTCTCTTGTTCCCTCTCTCTCTCTCTGACAAATAAATACATAAAATCTTTTAAAAAAAATAAAAATACTTTATAAGCTGTAAACTCAACATGTGAGGGAGGGAGGACAGAGTGTCAGGAAAAACAGGAAAAAAAAAAAAAAAAAGCTTACTGCCCAAACACATTGTGGGGAATTTGGTACTCAACATAGACCAATGACTGGATCCAATCATGGGACAATCCAGTGCCTAAAGAGGTTAGTGAGCTTTAGGAAGGATGGCCACATCCGATCAGGAAGGAAGGTGAAGTCAAGACGAAGCACTGAGATGAACCCATCTTGAACTTGAGTTTGGAGTGTCTGAGAGGGTAGAGCTTTAGAATTCTGATTCTTTGTTACGACTGTCAGGGAGGCCCCCTGATTTGCTAGCCAGTGCGTGGTACAGCCAGGAATACAAGGATGGGTTGGACGATTGCTACATTCAAGTGATGTGGCTGTCATCCTAACCCTCCCCCACCCCACCCTGGCTCCAGTCTGTTGGTCCCTTGTTGTATTTCTGCAAATGTCTCCCTAGCCTTCTCCTGTGACCCACTGCTGCTGCTGTGATATAGTCCACGCCCTTCTTAGCTGTCACCCATATTCTTTTTTTTTTTTTTTAAGATTTTATTTTTTTGACAGAGTGAGAGATCACAAGTAGGCAGAGAGGCAGGCAGATAGAGAGGGGGAAGCAGGCTCCCTGCTGAGCAGAGCGCCTGATGCAGGGCTCCATCCCAGGACCCTGAGATCATGACCTGAGCCGAAGGCAGAGGCTTAACCCACTGAGCCACCCAGGCACCCCCGTCACCCATACTCTTGCACGGCCTCATACTAGCCCCCCTTTCTCATCTCCCCAGACAACATCTACAGAGAACATACAAAGCACAGCTCAGAAATCCTCAGCAGCTCTCTATCCTATAGAATAAAGCCCACACAACTTAGTTCAGCAGCCATGACCTCCATCCACAAACACTGTCTGATAAATAGCCACTGGCCCCACATGGCCATTGAGCCCTGAAAAGTGACATTATCTGAATGGAGATGTGTGTAATTCAAATGCTCCTCATAAAGCCATCTCCTCCCATTCTAAGTGGCTTCTACATACACTGCATTCATCTCAGAACTAGATTGTCGTTACTGAAGCATCTCTCTCTCTCTGAAATTGGGCAGCATTCTCTTCCAGGTCAGGGACTGTTTCACCCAGCTTTGACTCCCCCTGCTAGAGCGCAGATAAGTACAATTTTTGTAAAGAACCAGACAGGACATATTTCAGGCTTTGGGGGCCAAATGGTCTCTGTTGCAATACTGAACTCTGCTGTGGTAGCGTGAAAGCCATTACAGACAATACATTGACAATGGGTGTGGTTGTGTGCCAATAAAAGTTTATTTACAAAAGCAGGCAGTGAGACAGATTTTGCCTGCAGGCTGTGCCTTCTCAACCCCTTGCCTTAGAGCTGCTGGCACAATGCCTTGCACAGAAAATGCTGGAGTACCCTATCACTCCTTATTAGAAGAGGAAGGACTTTCCTACTGTGCTGAAGGCCCAGGAAAAGTTCGGGATGAAATTCCAAAGCCCCTGTCTCTATCACTTCCATCCTGATAGGGTGAGGAACCCATGGCCCACAGGATTCACATGTGGGGAGCCTCTGCGCAGAGCTAATTTTTCCCCTGGGAGAGCCAGGAACACAGCCTGTTGGCTTGGCCTGAAGGATGGGGCTGGGACACTGGGAAGAAGAAAACCACCCCGTCTCCTCCTCGTTGGCATCCCAGGCCACCCCCCTCTATTGCCCAGAACCCCAACTGTAAATGTAATAATGACGCCCTTCTCAGCTCTGGTGCCGGAATTCAGCTTCCTACACAGACGGGAGTGATGAGACTCAGGCCCTCATTCCATTTTGTGCCTCTCTCCTGACACCAGCCATTTGATTTCCTCCTTGCATAAAAGAAACAAGGCATATATTCCCCAGTCCAACACACAACTGTAAGCTTCTAGAGGCATGAACCATGCATAATGAAGCTCTGGACTCTCCGTGGCCCCCAACTGAGCACCAAGACGCTGCTGAACGGTGGTGATACAGTGACACCTCTGCCCTGCCAAACACACACACACTGTAAATTAAAGTCTCTCCTTCAGGACCCACAAACAATCCTATCTGGAGGAAGATGGTCCCTAGGATCATGGACTTCCTTGATCTGACTTGGGTCTCCTGGGAGCACTACCACAACAATTTGGGTCCCAGAGGAATCTCTCCCTTGGCACATTACAGGCATGAAGGGTTCTAGCAGATTCTTTCCCCCCAGATTTTGATGTTGTAGCACTGCTGAGCTGGCTTTTGAGAACTGGCTATCAGGCTTGGGAGCAGAGGGCTCCAAGTTGACAGGTGTGTGTTGGGGTTGGGGGTTACTCAGCCTCAGCAAAGTGGTTGGCATCTGGACAGGTTGGTGACACACTAAAACCAATCCTGCTTCCTGGGGCCCTACAGGAGCGGTGACAAGGCAGCCAGCTGTCATCATCACATCTCACTATGCTTTGGGTGGCATAAAGGGCAAAAAGGTTGACAACAATTTCTAAGATCTTCATGCCTTCTGAAGATGGGAGCAGATGAGGAAAATCCCAGGAAGGATGGATTTTGAATAAACTGCTGATCAACTGACCTTGAATTACCTTGCATTGAGCACTGCCTTGTATTTTGTGGGTGCTGGGGAGTAAGAAACCTCAGATAAATCCCTGCCCTCCAGAAACAAGTCACCAAGCAGCCAAAGGGAAGGGGGAACATTTCAAGAAGTGGTGACAATGTCCAGGAGCAAAACGGGTGACCAGCACCCCTAGCCTGGAAAGTAGAGCTTTGACTTGGATTTGGGGGATCCACACACAGCAGATGTTTCTAGGTAATATTCTGTGAGTAAAGTCAGAGCGAGGAGGCACTGGGGGTTCCTCTCTCTGAGGCTCTAAAGAAAAGGGCAGAGGGTTCACCTGTTGTGTTTCCTTGAGTCCTGACAACATCTCACAGGGACAGTGGAGCTCTTATTAGAGACTCCTCCAGACTCACACAGTGTCAGCAAAGACATGGGGCTTCAAACCTGATAGTCTGACTTGGAGAGATATTTCCAAGCTCTTCACCGCACCCCTCATGATGGGTCTACTTGGGCTCTTCCAAAGTTCAAGACTAGAAGACCCACGGTAGGTATTTTATAGACACGTCCTGGAAGGCAGGAAAGAGGAGAAAAGGGAAGGAAAGACATAATAAGGGAAGGAAAAGTGGCGGAGCAGCTAGTGTTCGAACTTAACTTTATGTGCAAGAAGCGACTGTCATTCTCCTTCGTCCTGGTTTCTGGTCCTCCTACTGCTCAAATGCTCCTCCTGTAGCCCAGGACTAGTCAACCTGGAGGGCTTGGCCATCAGGGACAAGCCCATGGTCAGACAGGACATGCGCTGCGGAGCTGCGCACATCGTGGAGCTGCCAACACAGAGCAGCAGCTTGCCACCCCCATGGAGGTGGGAGTTTCCTGGCAACCTAAATGGCCAAAAACAAGGAGTAGCTACCAATGTCAGAACAGGAGGCTGCCCTGTCTTCCTCTTGGTTCTCAAAAACTCAGGCCTCGTGAAGGTTAAGTTTACGAGGTTAGTTTTCCTTTTAGATGAGAGGGAAAACATCCCAGGCTGAGCAAGGGGAAGAAGCTGTTCTAATGACCATTTTCTGATCCTTCCCTCTGCTTCCATGGGTTTGTTTCCTTTGAGGGGAGCAAGGTCTGTGTTGTGTGGCTTTCCATATCCACTTAGCTCCTTTTCCTAAGCATTCAAAGCCTCTCGGAGGGGCCCTTTAAAGGCTGATTTGAGTGGAGAGAGCAAAAGCAAATTAAATATGGGGCCATCTATTGCACAGCCACCTTGGAATAAATCACAGGGCTGCAGATGCTGCTGACCTTCTGCGGCAGTCCTTGTTTCTGCCTGTGCGAGTGTGGGGAGGGCTGTGGGCGGGTTCCACGGAAGCTGATGATGGGTTTCTCAGGGAGGAAGGCCACCTCTGCATCAGTGGTGGGGGAGAGCAGCAGTCACCCACTCACAGAAAGGGGGTGATCCACAGAGTGCTTGCTGTCTCACAGACTCCTACTCCATGAGCCCCCTTGGGGTGAACTGGGGTCTATGTGGGAGCCATGAGGGGATGTTCCTTACAGGGCTCATGCCTCTCCTCAGGGGCAGGGCCCAGGCACTTCACCAGATGCTCCAAAGGAGAGAAACAGTAATGCCAGAGGTGACTCTTGCCTCCAGGGTGTGGCGAGCAGGTGGGGGGACAGCTTCGAATCCAAGTGCTGCTCCAACAGAATGTTGGAGCTGAGAAAGCTCTTAGGGGCCATCTGCTCTGACCCTGCTTTTAAAAGGTAAAGAAACTGGGGAGCCCAAATGTGAGGGATTTGCTCAATCAGGGCCAGACTTGGGGGGCTCTGCCTCCCTCCCCAGAGACCTTTCCTTACATCCTGTTGAGTGTTTATTGGTATGTGATTGTGCGTGTGTGTGGGGGGGCTACTTTGTCTTTTAGGAGAGCAGCTCTCTACTGCTATTTCTCATGTGTCATCACAACCTTTCAAAATCAAAGAAGTCAGGGGGCGCCTGGGTGGCTCAGTCAGTTCTAAGCGTCTGCCTTCGGCTTGGGTCATGGGTTCGAGCTCCACATCAGGCTCTCTGCTCAGCAGGGAGCCTACTTCTCCCTCTTCCTCTGCCTGCCACTCCCCCTGTTTGTGCTCTCTCTCTCTGTCAAATAAATAAATAAAATATTTTTAAAGAAAACTAAAGAAGTTGGAAGCTATGAGAACATAGCCCATTGCCTAGAGTCACTTAGAATTTTCGAGGATGTCATGTCTAAGTTAGAAGTCTCCATGTTGAGGTAAATTGGAGGCAAAAAAAATCCTTGAGCTCTGGATAGACACAGAGGCCAGCCCATGTGTGTGTGTGTGTGTGTGTGTGTGTGTGTGTGCATGCACACACATGTGTGAGTGTGCTGGGGTAGAGTAGAGGCCTGAGCTCAGGCTCCCCTAGAATCAAGACTTGGCTATAATTACTATTAGTCGATCTCAGCTGGGCCAGGGGAGGAGCAGAAAGAGAACAGACCAGGTACCAGGAGACCGTCCATCCACTCAGCTGTAATATCCTAGCAGGAACCTGGGGGCTGGTCCTACTGACAAAAAGCAGCCATTTTTTAAAAATCTCCAGGTCAAAACCTTCAGCTTAAATTAACAAGTGGTGACCTATGTGAGAGGCAGGAAAATAGATTCAACTATCAAACACATGACAGCCCCTTCCCGCCTGGAAGTGGTCTGTGCTGTACTTCCATCCCTTAACCTGCCCTATGCTCCACTGGAACCATCTCGCCAAGGTCAGCTACAACCTCCTCATGACCACACCGGTTAACACTCCAATTCCTCATGGAACTGGACCCCGTTGCCAGCTCCGTCCCGGACTCCTGGCATCCCTTACCCTTGTGGCCAAGATCTCCTCATTGGCTTCATTCCTCTATCACCCATTCTCCTCGGCCTCCTTCTTGACACCCTCCCCATCTTCTTATCCACTCGCTTCACACCCAAACCCACCCTCTCTGGGTGATCTTGCCTATCCTGTGACCACCTGGAGGGTGGACGACCCCTACTTTGGCCTGAACTGTATCCATTCCACATTCATATATCAAAATCCTAACCCCCAGGACCTCGTAATAGGACTGTATTTGGAGACAGCACAGACCACTTCCAGGCGGGAAGGGGCTGTCATGTGTTTGATAGTTGAATCTATTTTCCTGCCTCTCACATAGGTCACCACTTGTTAATTTAAGCTGAAGGTTTTGACCTGGAGATTTTTAAAAAATGGCTGCTTTTTGTCAGTAGGACCAGCCCCCAGGTTAAATGAGGTCATTGGGTGGGTTCCAGTCCAACATGACTAACACCCTTGTAAGAAGAGAGTAGGACACAGATACACATAGACAGGAGACCACGTGAGGACATGCAAGAAGACAGCCGTCTATAAGCCAAGGGAAGAGTGCTCCGAGGAACCAACCCTGTAGACATCTTGGTCCAGTCCATGCTATTTGTTACCACGGCCCCAGCAGACTAACACAACCCCTCAATCTCTACCTCCAGCCTCTGCCTCCTGCCCGAGTTCCAGTACGAGCTGCCTTTCAATACCTCCACGTGAGGCACCTCAAACCCGAGTTCCCAGGCTAAACTCATCATCTTGCTCCCCACACCTGCTGTGCCTCCTTGGATTCTCCACCTCCATGGGAGCGCTCTTTCTGCCTCCCGCTTCTGACTCCCTCAACTCCACACTCAGCTGCCAAGTCCTACTGGGTCCTCATCTTAAGTATCTCTTGAACTTGTGCCCTAAAAAAAATGGGCTTGGCTCTGTATTTCAGCCCCTTGAGTACCTCTCCAGTCTATGCCCACTCTATCTCATTCTCTCCCACATCCCCCTCCCAGCTCTGACTCTGGTCAGAGCTCTCTCTGCCAAGCTCCCTTGGGACTTGGCGGTTGTTATGAACTACTTCCTTGGCTCCTGGCTGGGCCATCTGCACTGGCTACTATCTCCAGTGTCAAGTCCCAGAGCAGGTTGCTTAGTCTGTTGGTTTTGTTGAGGAGAAGAAGGGGATACCCAAGTTTCCCAGCTGAAGCCTGAGAGGAAGGCATGGGATGTATCTCAGTGGGGGTCCCTGCCACATCTTGCCCCATGACCAGCATGGAGGGGTCATCCCCCTAAGAAGTAGAAAAGGGAAAGCCTGAGAATTCTAGAGGCACGAGGGCTAAAGGGAAAATCAATCCTTGCAGCAGGTGGTCAGAATATTATTCTGTGGTCTCAGGAATTACCCTGGAGTTTCGAATGCTGACCCCACAGGAGGCCTCAGCCAACACGCCTGGCACAGAACAGAATGTAAGATGCTTTCTGAACCCCACTTGGGGTGAACAGGGGTCTAGACTTGCCCTCTAGCACTGGTGGGGAAGATTGTAGCTGGCTGAGCCAGGCCTAGGTGGCATCAAAGGACTCCAGGTCTGGGCTGGTTCCAGCCAGACCCTTGTGGGCCTCCCTGGCTTAGCCACACCTTGTCCCTGCCAAACAGTTCCATGAAATGTCCTTGTCCCAAAATAGTCCTACTTTCTTGAGCCAAGGCTCAGGCAGTTATTTGCCAATTATTTGCCAATCAGACTCAGTACTGGTACTGCAGGGATCAACGCCGCCTCCCATCATAGCTGTGCAATCCCTTTCTTACCACCAACTGGGAGATCTGGGAATCTATTTCCACCAAACACCATGCCTCTGAGTAAGGGGGCCTTCAGAATGTAGGGCTTTGCCCTCTGGCTTCATGCATTAAAAATTCTGAGGTAAGGATTTTAGACCTGGTTCTAAGTAACTGTATTCTTCTTTTATCACTGACTAGATGCCACTGGGGACATATTTTAATACTGAATTAGATAATTTATGTGTGTTACCTGATATAATCCTCAGATTCAATACTTCAAGGTCGGTATCTCCAACTTTCTTTTTGGATGAGGAAACTAGGGCTTAATAAGTTTAAATGACAGGCTCAAGGTCACAGCTTAGAAGTGGCAGAGCCAGCAGTCAAGGCCAGGTCAACTGGATAGCCAATCCCACCCTACCCATGTTGGGTCAGTAATGCTTACATCATTCACTATTTCAACTGTGCAGAGGGTCTACTCATATTGAATGATAAGATGACCATGGAGGTGCTTGAAGACCAAGGACCTTGAACCATAGATTTGACTCCCATAGACTTAGTGATTACCAGGCATTTCAGGGCTGCTGCATGCTACCCATCCATCCACGTGTCCATCCGTGCATCTGTGTATTCATGAAACCAATTATCTATCCATCCATCCATCCATCCATCCACATATCTGTATGTCTGTGCAACTGTAAATCCATGCACCCAGCTGTCCGTGCATCCATCCATCCATCCATCCATCCATCCATCCATCCATGCATCGATCCATCTCTCCAGTCAGCCAGCCAGCCAACATGGTTTTCGTTCATTCCCAAAACATCGCCATCAGTCAGAAGTCATCCTTTCCACCCTCCATCATCTGGATCCACATTCCTTGTGTGTTACCTTGGGCAGCCAGCCCAATGCAAAGTTAGCCCACCCGCTTGGCTGTGAAGAAGCCATTGTAAAGGGAATCCTGGGCACCTGCTACAGCTCAGTGCAGAGTTAATGCCTTCCCAGAGCACCCAACCTCCCTTCTCACCCATATGTCTGCCAACCCCAGGCAGTTCCTCTGAGCTTCACTGACCTGCTCAGAAAGGGATGTGACCACAGTATCCTTGAGGCAAGGAAGATCTAGAAAGGTCAGCCCACTCCCCTATTCAGGGGGCCTGCAGAGCCCCCCGGGGCCGTCAGTGGAGCATGACCT
This sequence comes from Mustela lutreola, assembly GCF_030435805.1. Lineage (NCBI taxonomy): Eukaryota > Metazoa > Chordata > Mammalia > Carnivora > Mustelidae > Mustela > Mustela lutreola. Next base: position 150,732,485 of record NC_081290.1, on the reverse strand, counting down.
ACCGGTCAGCATCCTCCCTTTATTTTCTGAGGTTGAGCAGGGGCGAGGAAGATGCCAGTACCTCTTCCAGGGTGGAGGGGAAGGAGACCTCCTGCAAGTGGAACTGGGGCACACACTGCAGGGTGACGGTGAGGATCACTCCCAGGCAGCCCAGGTGCACCCGCGCCGCCTGGAACACCTCTGCGTTGCTGGACTCGGAGCACTTCAGAATGGTCCCATCGGCCGTCAGCAGGGTCAGCGCCACCACCTAGCCGTGGAGAGCAGTGCTTCAGAACCCCGGTGGCATTTCCCTTAGACCCCAGCTGAGGCCTTCCCTGCCCTGTATGTCCTGGGAAGCCAGGAGGGGAGGTGTCTATCCCCGGAAGATCAATGCCACCTGGCCACAGGGCAATGGGGAACCGGAGAATCTGTCCAGCAGCATCAGCCCCCGCACTCTTACCCCCAGTGCCCATTTCCAGAGGAATCCTCTTTTCTCACCGGTTTAAGTACTTCTCCACACCCTGCTACCTGCTCATTCAGATGGAAATTGCTTTTGACTTGTGTAGTTGGCGGCTGGGGGCTCCGGGTGAGAGAACAGACAAAGCCAAACTAATTCTCATTAACAGCGACCAATTCCAGAGGGGAGAAATTGGCAGAAATGGGGCACAATGGCCATCTGTAGGAGTGAGGGCATCAGAATCGTTTTTGTAGAAACCAGATTTTGTTCATGATCCAGAGCTGTGAGTAAGAACTGGCCAGTGAAACCCCTCGGCAGGGTCCAGCCACAGATAAAGGTAGGCACTTCTCTACTAGCTGTGTGACCTTGGGCATGTTACCCAACCTCTCTGTTTCCTCATCTGCAAAATGAGGACAATAACTGTCTCAGAGACAGTGTGTGCCATATCCAGCTGAGTATCTGCTGTACAGGGGACGTTGAAATGTCAATCCCCCTCCCCTCGATCCCGGCCCTTGGCATAATATAAAACAGCAGGCCTCTCTCGCTCCTTTCCAGCTGAGCTCCCTAAGAAAAGGGGATAGGAAATCTGTGCATTTCGATTTGTGGTCACCCAGAATTATTTCATACTCTGCTGAACATTCCCCCCGAGCTTGGAGAGAGTCGTGGAATGTCCACAGAGGGCTCCATGTGCCAGAGGATCAGGTCCCACAAAGACCAGCATGCTTTGCTGTGGCAGCTCTTGCCTGTGGGAGGGGCCGAGCGCAATGAACACAGGTGCCCTTGGTTGGTTTCCCCTTTCCTGGCTCAGGCCAGGACACCCTTTACCTGCCTGGGGATTCTGTGTGGCTTTGTGGTAGAAAGAGGGAAGGGAGAAGGACAAGAGCAGCCAGAGTCTGTGCACAATGGTGATGAGAAAGCAAAGTTTTAAGGCCAAGTGTGAACTAGGTTTCCCATATGGTATACAAGAAAATAAATATTTTTTTTTCCCATGTGGTATACAAGAAAACAAATATGTATTTTTTTTTTTTTAAAAGAATCTCTTGGAAATTGCTTTTGGGCTGTTTTCCTTTGATCTCAGAGCCACTCTGAGACCAGAGCACATAGGATCCAGTCCCCAGAAGTCACATGCAGGCAATGCTTGCTGGGGCATCTGCTTACCTCAGGAGAGAGCCACACACCTGGGTAGTTGACTAGGGGTCACTTAAGTGACCCCTGTGGTCCAATCCCCAGCCATCCTGAAATTGTTTTACAGCACAGAGTGGGAGCTTCAGAAAGGCCCCTGTCTTACAAGCAAAACCCATCACAAATGCTTATTGAGCACTAACTGTGTGCGCTCTTTTAAGTACCCCGGATGCATTGCAGTTGTGACCACCCCCATTTTCCAGGTGAGCAAACCAAGGAGGCCAGAGGTAGAGACAGGGATCTCTCCCAGCCCCGACAGTGAGCAGCCGGCCTCCCCAGGCACACAGCCGGGCCTGTCAGGAAGTCCCTCTAACACGCAGCTCCCAACACAGAAATCACACATTGTCCTTGGCTCAGCCACATAGGTAACATAAGCTACCTCCTTCTCTCTGAATTACAGAAGAAAACACGGAGGTCTGGAGAATTTAAAGAAGTTGCCTACAGGCGCATGCCTACTGTATATGGGAGGCAGCTTTTGAACCCAGATCCAAGTCCCGAGTCTGGTGGGTAACCAGTTCCCCAGACCGGTCTCTCCTGAAGTTTAAGAAATGCTTTTCAATGGTGATCAGGGGCAGATCTGGGCCCACACTCGCTGGACTCCACTCCAGGTGGCCCCCGCTCTGGTCCTGGCCCCTCCCCTCCCTTGCTAACCTCAGGAGACCTCTTGCTCTGTTTGGCTCAGAGGGGATGGAAGCTCTCGCCCTACTTGCCCTTTTCCACAGGGTGGCCTGGACATTCCTGAGAGGTAGGGGTGTCTCATCACTGGTGTCTGTTGCAGACAAATGAAGCTTAAAGGAGAGAGAGTGGGTGGAAGGCACCTGCTAGAGGGAGGAAGCTGGGCTGGCTGAGACCCACGTGGAGCTGAGCTGACACTGCCCACAAAGCTCCTGATTTCCTGGGGCTGCCTGGAAGAGGTGTTCATCCCACCCCCCACCCCATGGCCATCAGTGGCAGTCAGCGGAGCAGCCAAGTGGGGGGACTCACCTGGGTGGCCAGGATGCCGTGTTTGATCCCAGTGTTGTGCGTTCCAGACCCAATGACGCCCCCTGCGGTCACATCTGACACAGCTCCCAGGCTGAGCTCAGCAGGAGGGAGTGAAAGGAACACAAGGGACTGGCGGTTAGGCTTCCCTGGGACCATACCCTCTCTCTCCCCTGGGCTGCAGGATGAGGCCCCTCAGAGCAGAATAATAAATTCATCTCTTGTCTAGGCTCTGGCCCCAAAATGTACCGTGACCTAGTTTGTCTGACGTGGCGGCCCTTCCCTTCTCTGAGCCTCTGCCTCCTGGGGCCTGTCAGTTAAGCTGGTGGGGGCACGGTCCAGCTCTGAGGTGGCCTGGCTGCCCAGCTCTGGGGTTTCTGCAGGGTGGACCATCCCTTTCCATGGGCCGCATCTGCCAACAGTATCTTCCCCACCAAGCGAAGGCCCAAACGCTCCTGCGAACACCTCTAGCCCCAGCCTGTCAAGGCCCGCAGAGTCCCTGAGGGAGTGACCTGGTTCGAACGGCTCACACAGGTGACCCAGGAAGGTATGAGGAGGCAGGAGCTTCCCTGAACCCACAGGAGAGGAGGAGGAAGAGGAGCTGGTCACCTCTCAGGGTCCCCAGGATGAGCCCAGGTCTCTCAGCCCAGAGTCCTGGGCCCTGGAAGGAACACTAACAGCACTGCGTGTGAACCCGGGGACCAGAGTCCCGAGGGGGAGCAGGAGCCCTCTAGAGGCAGGCTCTGGGGGCAGGAATTAGAAAGATGTGCCCAGAACTCAGGGTCAAGGGAAAAGCGTGCTCAAAAATGCTACTTCTTAGAAGCGTCCTCTGACACATTCCAGCCACAGCTTAAAGGAGAAGGAAACCGATATTTATTTTACTAAAGGCTCCGGGGTGTCGCAGGGGTGGGAGCAGTGTGTGCTACCCAGCATCATCACGACAGAGCAGCCCACGGGAGAAACAGGCTCAGTGGCTGAAGCCGTGTGCCCACCACCTCACGCACCCAGGCTCCCCGCACACACTGAGGGTCTCTGAGGCAGGTGGGCCCTGACTCCCAGAGGCACTGCAGGACACCTGCGGTGAAGGCAGTGCTTAGGAAGATCAGCCTCAGACCTTCTTCTAGAGGCGATGAGACCTGGGGGACCGTCCTGGCAGAACAGGGAGAGGACGAAGAAACCCATGCCTCTCCAACCTCCCCTCACTCACCCCCATTATCACGTTTGTCTCTAGCCTTGTCTCTCTGTCCACATGAGTTGGTTTACTTCTGAAAATACCAGAATGGATTTTCTTTTTTAAAAGAAAGATTCTATTTACTTATCTGAGAGAGAGAGAGACAGAGTAGGAACAGGGGGGAGTGGGGGAGGGTCAGAGGCCGAGAGAGAAGCAGACTCCACGCTGAGCAGAGAGCTTGATATGGGAGTAAATCCCAGGACCCTGAGATCGTGACCTGAGCCAAAGGTAGACTCTTAACGGACTGAGCCACCTAGGCATCCGGAAAATACCAGAATGTTAAAAGAGGATCATGGAATCCTGCTCTCAGGAAATCCTCCAACGTGAGGAAAGGCATAGCACAAAGACATTCATCACAGCCTTACGTCGAATTGTGACCACCTGAGAAGGACCTCAGTGCCCACAAAGGGGTGGTTCATGGAATTCAATGTGTCTCTTCTCCACGTAGCCTATCAGACTAAAAAACAATATGGAAATGGGCCTGTGACCACTGTGTTCAAAGAAGTAAACTGGATTACAGTGAGGCCCTGAGGAAGAGGGGTCAAGGGAGGAAGGGTCAGACTAGCCTCCGAGAAACTGGAGAGAACACGGCCAGAGGAAAGACCACCTCAGAACCTGAGGAGCGAGGCACCAGCGGAGCCAGAAGGTCAGTGAGCACAGATTTTACTGAGCCATTACATGGGCCATCGTTAACTCATCCAGATCTCTGAGCGCCCTGTTTTCAGACCCATTTTCTACACCTGAGGCCCAGATGAGTCAAGGAGCTTGACTAACAGGGAACAGCAACATTTGTACCCAGGCCCTCTGCTTCTGAAGCTGGGGTCTATATCAAGCTGCTGCCCTGCCTCCTCCAGTCCACCACATGGGGGAGTATTCCAGAATTTTCCAGATATGTGACTTCGGGAAGCCACTTAGCCTCAGACCCCGGCTTCTTCCTCTGGAACGAGGCTTCTATTCCTCACCTGTCAAGCACCCAGCACAGGGCACCCACCCTCTCTGACTCAGCTCTGTTCTTCTCTTCAGCCCCCCAGCCAGATACTCCTGGAGTCCCCACAAGCATCCTTAGAGCTGTCTACCCAGCTCCTATGCGATATACAGGGTAAGACTCCTGACTCCCTCTGAGTTACAGAAGGGCCCCAGGCAAGCATCCACTTGAGGAGGATTGGGTCCCCAGAGGGGAAGAGAGACAAACCATGAACAAGCCTCAGAGTCCAGAAGTTAATGCCCATCATGACTAAAACATGTCTCCTCCTGTCATCACTGGTCACAGATTCTGTCCCACTATCTGCTCAGGGCGCCTGTGTGCCCCCCTCCTCATCCAGGACTTTTGCTTGTGCTGTTTTCTCTGCCTGAATCCCCTCTTTCCTCTTTTTTTCTGATTTATACCTGGTTACCTTTTAGGACTCAGTCCAGGGGCCCCTTCTGCAGGCCCCCTGATTCCTATCCCCTCATATGTTCCCCTGTCTGCCAAGGCTGAGAGCCCCACAGTGCCCCCAGATACTTCTCTGACTTGAACCCACTGTCTTGCATTAAGCTTATCATTTGGGATGTTGGTCTGTCCCTTGACAGGAGTTCCTAGGGTGTTACTCATCTTTGCCTCTTAAGGGCCTGAACAAGACCTACACATAGTAGACACCTCATAAATGTTTGAGTTGCCATGATGTTTGGAGAAGCAGGAACAGAATAGATGATTTCCAGAGTAAAAAGATGTAGCAGTGCCTCCAGGCCTGTGGTAAGAGAGCTCAGGCAAATGGACCACCCATGCTTAAAAACAAACAACAGGCTTCCGTGAGTGCAGTTTCCAGCTGCAAAGGGACTGCTACCCCACTATCCAAAACACCTGTCATCTTTATCCAATGGTTGAAATTCTACAGTTAGACATTCAATACTTTGGCTACATCTGACACCTGTTTCAGTGGAAATCCCCCAATAGTAAATCCCGGTGATGACTGACACATTTGCTAGGGAGATGAGTACATCCATAGGTAAAGATGCCCCAAAGTCCTGTGGCTCCGGTAGCAGGTCCTTTGGTTCCTCTGCACTTAGTTGGCATACCCTTCTGTCTGGGACCCTACAATTGTCTATTGTAAGTTTTAAGAAAAATTTAATCCACAGTTTTCCAGCCCCTTTACAAGACTCTTCCTTAATGCTCGGCTCGTCTCTGACCTGTTTCTTTGTATTCTCACAAGACAGTCCCTGAACTCATGGGGGATGGGAGACAGGTACGCCACAAAGAAAAGAACAGGGGTCCAGAGAAAGGGGGTGTGCCCTGGGAAGTGTTTCTCTCTCTCCTGCCAGATCCTTGAGCGTCCAGCTGAGACCCCAAGCAAGGGGTGGAGGGCAGCATTGGCCCATCAGGAATGGGAGAAGTGGCTCTTACTTGGACAAGGCCAGGCCATGCTTGCCCAGCTGTGGGTGCAGGTCAGCCAGGAGGATGCCAGCCTCCACAGTCACCTGCTTCTTCTCTATGTCCACCTGCAAGAGACCAACATAGGCTGGGGTCAGCTAGGCTCTCACCCAGCCCCCACCCGGAAGCCACTGCCCCACGAATAAGAACGTATCTGTCCCAGCCTGCGGTCAGTTCAAGCCTCCGCTTGCTGCAGGCAACCAAAGCGAGGATGGGCAGAGCTCTGGATTTGCTGGAGTTCTGGGAATACCGTCATCCCCCCTTATCTACAGGGGATGCTTTCCAAGACCCCCAGTGGATGCCTAAAAATGCAGATAACACTGACCTTTACATAGACCATGTTTTTCCCTACATACACACACTTATGATAAAGTTTAATTTGTAAATTATGCACGGTCAGAGAATAACAACCATAACTAAAAATTAAATAGGACAATTATAACAATATACTGTAATGAAGGTTACGGGACTGCAGTCTCTCTTAAGGTATCTTATACTGTGCACAGCCTTTCTCGTCCTGTAAGGATGTGAGATGGTAAAATGCCCATGTGATGGGAAGAAATGAGGTGAAGGACATAGGAACTCCGACATAGGATTAGGCTACTGTTGACCTTCTGATGATACGTCCTTCTGTCCTTCTATGCCCTTCCAATCATCTGCTTTCCAATGGCAGTTTACAGTGGGTTACTGAAACCACAGAGAGCAAAACTGTAGGTAAGTGGGGGCTGCTGTGTTCTGTGGAACCCCTTCTTCTTGCAGGGGAAGGAAAGGAGGAGCAAGGAAGAGAAGGGGTTCGCTCAAGGTCACTGGCAGAACTGGGTTAGAGTTCAGGTCTCCTAATGGCCACTACTGTGCTTTCTCCTGATCTCACCACACTCCCCAGACCAGGATGGTGGGATTCCCATAAAGCCGTGCAGAGTTGCCAACTAGGGAGGGTCTAACCCTGCAAAGGGCTTGAGTTGCTAGATGGAGTCCAAATTCTCCACTTACTCTCAGCTGGGGAAGGTCTGAGGCAAAGACTGGGAACTGGAAGGGGACGGGAGGTTCCTGCCATGGGCGAGGAGGGCACTAGAAGATTCCTGGCAGCCCTGGGAGGTTAGAGCAGAGTCTCTTCTTTCACAGGGAGGCGCACCAAGTTCAGGGACTTGAAGTCACTCCCCCAAGGTCACGTGAGCCTAGGAGGGGGGGGTGGAACTGAGAGGAGAATTCACCTCTGTGTGACTCCAGAGCACAAGCTCATTGCACCAACCCTGAGCACAGAGCCGGGCAAAATCAATTGTTGGGGGCCAGTCCTCACTAATTAGCAATCAGAGTTAATTACTGCCATGACTGACATCTTGACCAGCGTGGAGACTGCCAGCCTGAACAAAGAAGGAAATAATAGGAATTCAGAACCTCTGCTGGCAGGGCTGGGTGGAGAGGAGGTTACTTGGCAAAAACTACAACTCGGGGCAGCGGGCCCTGGCAGGGGAGAATAGGAGCTCTCCTATTCTCAGGCACCTGTCTGGCCTCTTCGCCCTGGCAGGTGTCCAGGAGGCCTGGGTGGGGCACTCCCCAAGTGCTGGCTGAACTGCACAGATGGTATCTCAGCACAGTGCTGGTGTCCGACTCCTGAGTTTGTACCCAGCTCTGTTACTGATTGGCTGTGCAACCCTAGGCAAGTCGCTCACCCTCTCAGATCTTGTTTCCCCACATGTAAAACGAGCTAAGCATCCATCCTTCCGGATTTGTCACTGCGAGTTCATCTTGGTAGGGTCTGACTTGCAGTTACAGAAAAGCAGAGGGGGGCCTGGCGGAACGGGGTGAACATCCTCCCTGTGGCCACAAGGAGGCGCGCGCACACCTGACAAGAGGCCTGAGGCGGCCCACGGAGGGCTAGGAGGAGGGGTGATCACGGGCAGTTAGGAAGTGGGGTGTCACTTTGGATTCGGGGCAGGGACGGGATCAGGCCTGATGGCAGAAGCTGAGGCGTTTCCTGGGGCTGGGGTGCAGACTGAGGCTGCGGGCCAGCAGAGGTGGGGAGCCGAGGTCTCTGAGTACCTGGAGAACCCGGTTCATCTTGCCCATGTGGATCATGAAGCCATCAGTGCAGGCGATGTCTGACGGCGAGTGGCCACCGCCCACCACCTTCACCCGCTTGTTCTGCTGCCTGGCGAGGGCCAGCACCTGCCAAGAGGATGCCCAAGTCAGCCCCAGCTCCTGCCCTTCTCCCTCAGGCAGCTGAGACCTGGCGGGGCCGCAGCGGGGCCGGCCGCCCAGGCTTTGCACCCCTGGCCTCCAAGGCCTCTGCCTGGCTGAAGGCCACTGTGCACTCCACTCAAGGAAAGGGAGCCAGAGTGCAGGACCAGGAAGTAGGCGGGATGGAAAACCGAGGAATCAGCCTAGGGTGGGGTCCCCGTGCGTTCTCCCCGCAGAGGCTGGGGGCTCTTCCGGGTACACCTGATGGCATTCTTCCCCAGCACAAAACCTTTCAAGGGCACCTGAACGCCACAGGCGCCTCATCTTGGCCTACTTGGGCTCGGCGGCCTCCCGAGCTGGAATGAAGGCCCCTGGGGCGGACAGTGGCTTGATTTGACTTGGTACCTGCCTGTGTCCATACCATGTCCAGGCCCACTAGTCTCTGGTGATCACTGAATAAAGAAATATATCAATGCATGGTATTGCTCAAATGAATGCATTCCCTTTCACCCTCGGGTCCCAGCTCAAAACCCTCACATCTGGTCCATGGAACACTGGTTTGACAACGGGTACCACAGGGGTTCCATGAGCAAGTGAGACTGGGAAGTGCTGTCTTCACTGGCTCCTTCCTCCACCTGGGATGCCTGCGACACGTTTAAGACTACAGGCTCTCCAACAAAGAAATCTGTTTAACATCATCTTCTGTAAGCCTCCTGACCATACAACCTAGTTTTAGGATCCTATTAGCCCTCTGGGGAGACATCAGCCCACAGTGGCCTCAGCCTGCTAGGAATTCACAATTGTGTAGGCTAGTACAGCTGAAGGAGGCCTTGGCCTATAGCCATCTCAGCATACGTCCAGCTTTTCCCTCAGCTCAGAAGGAAGACAGTTGCCTCGGCATTCAAGGCCCTCTGCTCCCACTTTCCCAGCTTTCCTCTTCTGCCCTCTGCCCACTACTCCTCCCCTCCAGGCACATCTGTCCCCACCCCTGACCTGTCCAGTGCCTCCCCAGGCCATGCTCCTCACTTTCATTTGCTCACAGTGCCCTTCCCCAGCCCCCCTATGAGCTTTTATCCATTCTCCTGGGCCCAGCTCAATCACTTTTCCTGTGTGTAGCTTTTTCTGCAAGAGAAAGTAGGGGCTTTGAATCAGACAATCTCTGTGTGAATCCTGGCTCTGATACCTTTTGATATAGGAAAATAACAAAGCCTCTATTAGCCTCAGTTTACCCATCTGTAAGACAGAATAATTGCAAGCAATTATAAATATGCTGTGAAGGAAACAAGCAAGGGGCAGAGACAGAGAACACTGGAGCCATGCTGCAGATAAGGTGGTATTGGAACCCACTGAGGAGCTGAAGGTTACCCTGAGACCTAAAGGATGAAAAGGAGTTAGTCATGTGAAGAGTGAAGGGACAAGCATTCTTGGCTGTGGGAACAGCAAATACTATGGCCCTGAGGTAGGAAAAGGTTTGGTTTGTTTTAGGAACAAAGGGTGGACCAAGGCCAGGTGATACATGGCCTTGGGAGTCAAGTTACAGTTTTACTCCACAAACAATAGGGAGCCTCTCAAGGGCTTGAAGCAGGGGAGTAGCCCCATCAATTTACATGAACAAAAAACGTGTCTACTGATGTGGAAATTACATTCCAAGGAAGAAAGAATCTAAGCAGGGAGTCCAGGAACAAGGCCACCCAGGTCATGTCATGGTGGGTGAGGAAGGGACTGGGTGGACTGGGCATGGAGAGCAGCAGCGGTGCTGAAGAGAAGGGGATGGATTCCAGAAACTTCTGGAGCAAGACTTGCTGCTGCCAAATAAGGGAAAGAAAAGACGTGCCCCACTTCTCGGCTTCCAGTTTGAGCAAGGGGGTGCCTTACGCAGAGAAAGGCATAAAAGAGGTTGAAATAAAAAACAAAGGAGTCTCAGAACACTGGAAGTGTAGTCTGGGTCATGAAGTCTGGGATGACCTTGAGACACATAAGGAGAACACCCAGAGGAGAGGTCTGAGCTGGAAGTGCATGCAATGCTGGTAGCCAGTGGTGGCCCGGGTCAGTTGTAACAGGGAGCCTGGACTGCCTGGCCAGTGGTTCCGGGTGGGAGGTTCGTGGGGCGGTGGCCCTAGCCAGGCACATCCCCAGTCCCTTCCTCCTCTCCGGGGCAGGGCCTGGTCTCCAGCCCTGAATGCGTGCTTACCTCTCTGACCTCCTCCACGGACGTGGGCTGATAGTACATCTCTGGGCAACAGCCATAGGTCCTAGCCCAGTTCTGGAACTTGACTCCTTTGTACCCATGGACCTGTGAGAGGAAAAGAGCTGGGTGGCCACAGACTCATGGCTGCAAGCTGCCCAGAAGCCCTGCCACGCTCCCGCCATCGTAGGGTGGGAGGCTGGGGTCCGGGTGCCAAGCCAGGCTCCTCTGCCTGGGTCACCCCTCAGGGCCGCTGGGAAGATGCCACATGCGTGGCATGTCTGAACCCAAGCAGCTCCGCGTGGGACTCCCTGTGATCTCCCTTGACCCCTGGCGGCCACAGGGCAGATCACGCAGGAAACGTCCATTCTCAGTGGAAGTGACGGGGTCAGGCGTGGAGCCAGGGAAAGCAGGTTTTGGCTCTCCTGTCCCCTCTCTGGCTGGGGCACCTCTCAGAGGGACCCAGCAGAAAGTGGACACCACTGAGCAGGGAGACTGGGGAAGGGGCAGCCCGAGCTCGCCTGGTGGCCCAAGAAGGACTTAGAGCTGCCGGTCACCCCTCCCACCAGACTTCTCCTGCCGGGAAGAGCCAAGTCTGGGAGACTCCCACAGCAGCCTTCCTGGCATCTGCACCAAAGCAGGGAGCACTGAGGATAAGCCTCCTATTTGCTGCAAGCGACCTGTGTACCCAGCACTGTATTGAGATCCTCTATACATCGTATCTTACTTAGACCTTCTAATAATGCACAAAATAGGTAACAGTACTCCCATTTTCAGGAGCCAAAATGGAAGTTCAGAGACGTTTAGTAACTTCCCCAAGCACACACAGCAGTCAAGTGAAGACACCAGAGTTCAACCCAGGTCTTCCCCTCGCACGCTTTCCCCAACACCCCAGTGCCACCCCTAGAGCCTCAAGTCCAATTCAAGAGGGTCCCTGTGGCCTAATTTTGTCCTCTCCTTCCTGGTTCCCTGGCCCAGCCTGAGCGCCGCCCTCCTGGGCTGACCATACCATGGCTCCAGGAGTGGGTCAGTGGCCTCGGGCTTCTTCCTCAGGGAGCAGAACGCCCAGTAGTCGGGTGCAGAGGCGAGCTGGAACGAGGGTCTGGAGCAGACAGCACCAGCAACCTCGGTGCTCACCGCGGGCTCTGTATCTTCTACTGCATACCAAGGGGCTTGGGGCTTCTGGCAAAGGTGGGTAAACAGTGTTGCGACAGGCTCCACCCAGACAAACAGCAGCTCAGGCCTGCCCCCTGCCTGGGGGGGGCCTTCCCAGCCGGGGAGGCGAAGAGCTGTGTTGAGAGGCCACTGTTCTGTTGCTGGAGGCTGCTTGAGCTCTGAACTCAGCTCTAGGCATTCTGGAACCAGAGGACCCTGCCGTTTCAAAACTGGGTCCCTAATTCCATAGGTCAGGGGAGGCTGTGATGTGGGGGTCCGTGGGGGTCTTAAATAGGGGCTCCCTTGGTCTGTACTTTGAGACCCTGGGATGGATGGGCTCTGCGACTGTGTTACTTAGCTCATTTGTCAGGGTTAGGGCATGAATACAGTAAGCGGTCCATCGCTCTAGGGAGACGACAGGACAGGAAGCTGGTGGCTTAGTACAGGCTGGGGGAGGGGAGACAAGAGCCACTCAGCCCAGGCAGAGTCTTCTAGCAGGGGCCTTCCCTTCCCCAGGCTTTAGGGCAGACAGACCTGGGTTCCTCATCCGCGCTTTGCTGTTTGTCTCTGCGCATTTTGTTTTCCTCCTCAAGCAAGTTGGGGCACTTTGGCCTAATTCTCTAGGTTCATATAAAGTTTAGAGCAGACGAATAAGGAGCATCGGGATGCCATGTGAGCTTGAAAGGGTCACAAGCTCTTGCACCTGCCCCAGTAGTGAGCTTGTTGGTGGCAGGGACACTACTGTCTTCTTGCCAACCCTTAGCTGGTGTCTGGCACAGATCCAGCGCCCAAAGCACATTTGTGCAATGAACAAATAGACTGGCCATGGAGCGTCTTGGCTGATCAGATATCTCCAAACCAAGGGCTGGGGTCTAGCGGGAAGCCGGAGCAACAGCTCTGGGGTTGGGGAGGGAGAAAGGCCAGGCTGAAGGAGTGGAACCGGGGTCAAAGATGCTGGAGAAAAGTCCTGGAGAGGGGGAGTGTCGGAGTCACACCAGCACCTCCCAAACCAGGATTCCCACCAGGAGACCCCAGCCCTGCCGACTGCTCGATGGCAGACTCCTGGCCTCCAGGACTGTGAGAGCATCAGTCTCTGCTGCTGAAGTCACTCAGTCTTCACGAGACAGAAGAGCAAGGGCCGGCTCCTGGCTCCCACGTGTGAGCCTGGTTCACTTGGGTGGTTCCCGAGGGAAGAGGTAGGGCCTGCACCCTGCACGGCTGTGGCTCCGTTGTCTGAGAGAAGCCAACTTGGGCCTGGAGGGTTTCCCACAGTACCTCAGACTGCCTGCCTGGGAGCGTCAGGGCTTGGTGAGGGGAACCGTGGTTGGAGGCCTTGGCACTGAGGGGTGGAGAAAGCTCCTGGTTGGCTTGGCTACTGTCCCAAAGCCCTGGAAGGAGGCCTGAGAATCTCGGCCCACAGATGGGGTGAGTATCAAGCCTTGGGGGACAGAGAGGCCCATGGCAGGGAAGAAAGGGAGCACTGAGAGTCAGCCAGGTATCACCCTAAATAACTAACTTGCTTTCCACTCACCCTTCAGCTATGTCTCCACAACTTCAGGCTGAGTGTGTCCTGTTCCCACCACAAATGCCCCCATTCAATCCCAGTCAGACTCATGCTTTCTCCTTTTGGTGAATGCGTTCTGCTCTGAGACATTCTGGAACCCAGGTGCTATGGAGTGCAGGATGGGCCTGGAGTGTGCCTCGAACTGCCGGAGGGGCTCCCTTACCCCCCCACCCCTCGCTGAGATTTCCCAGAGCCTGGAGTCATGCACAGTTTTCTTTCTTCATCTCTTGCTAACTGCCCTTGGAGGGAAGGCTTTTCTCCCTACTCCACAAGCCAGTCACATCAATCTTATAAATTGCCTTTACTGAGATACATAAAATGGCATAGGAATGGAATATAAAAATCAGCAAAAACAGTGTATCAATTAATTCAATCTGCATTGCCACCAATCTGTGGTTGAGGGTGATGGTTTATTGCTTATTTCCTCTTGCCTGAGGGGCTCAGCTAGTTCAATAATAGCTGAGTCTTAATTTTTTCAAAACATTGGTGGGCAAGGGAAATTAATGTGATGTTTCAATGGTCACTGAAGCATGTTTTTTGACCTTTTCTCCCCTCATACTTGTTCATCAATCAGAATGATTTCCTTAATACACAGTTGGTACGTGGTAACTGACCGCTTCTCTGAAATAGTGTGACCATTTGGAAGCGTGTTTAATGATTTCTGACCTGCAGATATTACTTCTTTGTACTACTCATTCTCTTTAAAATGTGATGTGGGGCATAAAGTTCACTCAATACATAAGACAAAGAGGGACAGCACGGTCTAAAATGTCCCCTGCTTCTGAGTCCTTTTTCCACCCGAATCCAGGAAAATTAATGGAGAGAAAGACCAAATAATCCATCTTCCTCAATCTATTCAAAGGGTAAAAAAGATTACTGCTTGGGGGCTTTCTCTGGAATTTTCTTACTCTGAGTTGCACAAAACAAGAATTGTTTCTGTCTTTGAAATTCTGACATAAGCCAAGTTGTCACACCTACTCTCCAATGCTGATACATCTCATTCCATTCTGAGGGGTTTGGCACACACATGGAAAATAATGAAGTGCATAAGAAACACAAGTTAGGGGACGCCTGGGTGGCTCAGTTGGTTAAGCAGCTGCCTTCGGCTCAGGTCATGATCCCAGCGTCCTGGGATCGAGTCCCGCATCGGGCTCCTTGCTCGGCAGGGAGCCTGCTTCTCCCTCTGCCTCTGCCTGCCATTCTGACTGCCTGTGCTTGCTCTCTCACCCTCTCTCTCTGATAAATAAATAAAATCGTGTAAAAAAAAAAAGACCACAAGTTAGGTCTTAACCAAGACCTTTTAGATGTGGGAGTTATTTGTAAATTGTATTATAAGGGATTAATATTCATAATATATAAAGAACTCCTACAACTCAACATGAAAACAGACATGAATTAAAATGGGCAAAGGACTTGACTAGACATTTCTCCAAAGGAGACATACAACTGGCCAACAAACACAGAAAAAGACGCTCAACATCACTAAGTATGAGGGAAACGCAAATCAAAACTATAGTGAGACACCATTTCACCATGAAGAGGGCTATGATCAAAAACTCAGAAAATGGTAAGTGCTGGTGATGATGTAAAGAAAATGAAACTCTTTGCATCGTTGATGGGAACGAAAAATGGTGCAGGTGCAGCCACTCTGGAAAAACAGTATGGTAGATTCTCAAAAAATTAAACATAGAATTACCTTATGACCCAGCAATTCCACCGCTGGGTATATAACTCAGAAGAACTGAAAGCAGGATTCAAAGAGGTATGTGTACACCATGTTCATAGCAGCCTTATTCATAATAGCCAAAATGTAGGAGCCACTCAAGTGTCAACCAACAGATGAATGGATAACAAAATGTAGCCTGGCCAGACAATGGAATATTATTCAGCCTTCAAAAGGGAGGAATATCTAACAGAGGCTACAACATAAATGAGCCTTGAGGATCTTAAACTAAGTGAAATATGCCATTCACAAAAAAGACAAATACTGTATGATTCCACTTATGTGAATTAGCTAGAATAGTCAAATTCATAGAGACTGAAAGTAGCATGGGTGTTGCCGTGGGTTAGGGAGAAGGAGAACATGGAGTTAGTGTTCAATGGGTATGGTCTATGTCTGGGACAATGAAAATGTTCTGGAGGCAAATGGTGTGATGGTCGCAAAGTGAGTGTACTTTGTGCCACTGAACTTGGACAATTGGAAACAGTTAAAATGGTAAATTTCATGTTAGGTATATTTTACCACAGTGAAAAAAAAGAGCTCTTACAGGAGTACAGATATCACTGATATTCTTTGAAAGTAGGTACCAGCCTCAGAACCCTTGTACAAAGATGACAAAATGTATTGAGGTAAACTGATGAAGTGATTCTACTCATAAATACTAAAACTGTAAGCATCTATAGTTAACCATAAATACTTCAGCTGTGTTTTTACAAAGATGATTGCATTTCTAGTCTGCAGCAGAAACCCACTGATGTACTTTTCCAAGTTATCCAGTTAATGCTAAGATTTGTAGAGGACTAATTTCTGGAGGTCTTCTCCTTTTTTTTTTTTTTTTTTTAAGATTTTATTTATTTATTTGACAGAGAGAGATCACAAGTAGGCAGAGAGGCAGGCAGAGAGCGAGAGAAAGGAGGAAGAAGACTCCCCACTCAGCAGAGAGCCCGATTCAGGGCTTGATCCCAGGACCCTGAGATCATGACCTGAGCTGAAGGCAGAGGCTTAACCCACTGAGCCACCCAGACACCCCAGGTCTTCTCCTTCTTAATTTAGTTCTCATAACAGGTAAACTGGGAGTCTCAGTAAAAGTCTTCTTTTTTTTTTTTTTTAATATTTTTATTTTTAAGTAGGCTCCATGCCCAACGTGGGGCTTGAACTCACAACACTGAGATCAAGAGTCGCAGGATCTACCAACAGAGCCAGCCAGGCGCTCCAAGAGTCTTGTTCCATCAAGGCTTGGTATGATGGACACAGTCATGCGATTGGTCATGTGTCTCACGTGGTAGGACATCCAAATCAAGAATCTGAAATGAACCCATGAATCCGTGCATCCATGCTTCCATCTCTGATATATTCAGCAAACAACTAATGAGCCTCTACAAAATAGCTGGCATCTTCTGAGTTAGGATCCAGGATGACTCACCTAGATAGGCAGCTGCCAATCTCACGGGCTCTCCTGTCTCGAGGAACAGACAGTTAACTGAGTGTGGTAGCTAATACTCAGGAGAAACTTCTACAGCTGCTAGGAAAATATTCTACCATTTGTGGCTAGATGGATTCCTCTGAACAGCAAGGCTTGACATTTCCCACCCAAGTGCTTCGTGGCTCTAGGCAGAAGACGATGAGAGCTTGAAGCCCGGGGGAGGTGCCACACCCAGGGGAGACCAATCCAGGGAGAGACGTGGCTTCTGGACATGGCTGGGGAAGATATGGCTAGAGGGAAGGTCTGGGTCTGTCCTGAGTCTGCCCTGGTCTTCCCTGGCAGCTACTGCCACACAGGACAATTCAGATTCATATAAATTAAAATTAAATGAGAAATTCACATCCTCATGCCCATTTTTCCCATTTGGGTGCTCAGGGCATATGCGTGTATGTGCGCACAGGGTTCTGGGGTGGCAGGGTGAAAGGGCATGTGGTTCCACGGGGCTGCTGGCTTCTCCATCAGATGGCACAGGACTGAAAGTTTCTCTGGACAGTGCTGGTCCAGATCACACTGTGCCTTGGAGACTGAAGAGCAGAGGGAAACACATGCATTCAAAGGCGACAGCCCTTGACCCTGCCTTCCTCCCAGAACACAGACCCAAGCACCACTGTGGCTGTACCTTTATTAAACCAACGAGCTCCAACGTCAGCAGATGTGCCTCAAAATTAACTGCCGATTTTGCCACCAAACTGCGAATTGGTTAGTCAAAGAGAAATCACCCCCCGGCTGTCTTAGGCTGTCCCCTAGAGAACACAAACCGCTCTTAGAGATAAAGTAACACCTTTATACCTAGAGAATGAATCATACATGACTTTTCCTGTATCTGTAATTACATGAGATTTGACTCCCTTCATTTAAAGAAAACCACTCTGGAGTAAAGCCCTTTGGGACGACGCTGCTGGTTATAAGAGCTCTGGGCAAGGTTTTGCCTGGGTTCCGAGGGCAGCGCCCAACAGAAGAAGGGCCTGAAGACTTGCTGGGGGCTGGCATGAGCCACAGCCTAAAGCTTCGAGACCACCGGTGGGTCCCTGGCATCAGTCTCCAGCCACTCAGTGAGGATCTGATTCAACTCGGTGGGCCTGGAAAGGGAAGAAAGGGCAAGTCACACCTGTCCAGACATACTCCGCTTACATAAAAGCAGAGGTGAAGAAGGGCACGGCCAAGCCGGGAAAGGCCTTACTAATGGAGGTAGGTGAACAGGAAGTCCTGATCTCCTCCACCCAGGGGTCACCCCCCGCCCCGCAACATCTCCTTACTTCTCCATCTGTGTCCAATGTCCACACTCCTTAATGTGTCCCCTTTTCAGGTTGGGGATCTGCAAAAAAACCCCACCCAGAAAAGTCAATGGCAGAATGCAAATGGGTCTGGTCTTTGGTTAGTGCTCCCTATAGACACCCCCTGAAGACCATGCATCATTTAGGAAAGGAATGAGCTTTTACGGAGCTCCTCGTATGTGCCAGGTAGTCTATGTGCATTGCTTTCTCTAACCTTGACTGTAATCCTGTGGGATACAATGAAGGCACAGAGAAGTTAGGTAACCTTCCCAAGGTCACACAGACAGTGGTGGAGCTAAGATTCTAATTCAGGGCTGACTTGCACTGATACCACAAATTGCTTCTCTTCAGCATTATTAGGAAGCAGCTTGTTCACAGTCTGGAAAATTCCACACAGACGTTGACTGAGTCCCGCCCCCGCCACCCCCCACCTTTGCAGGCTGCCTCCCTTCTCCCCAGTGGTCTGCATGCAGGGCTATTCAGCCTCCCTTTTTGGACTCTGAACCCCCACAGTGGGTCACAGCAACAAGCCGCAGGGACAGAGAGGAAGTGGCAGCTTTGTCCTCCGCTCCCTCCTGACACAAGCCTTGAACTGTGCAACACAATGCAGAAAATGCTGGGGGGGGGGGGGGGAAATGTGGCTTTCCTCCCAGAGCCAAGCACAACGCCTTCCAAGCATAAACCTCAATGAGGCTAGCAGTCAGTTGCCAGGGCTGGAAAGGGCCGGCTGAAGAACTGGAAATTCTACAGAAACCTTCAAAGGGTAGGAACGGAGAGAATGAATCCCTCCTCCCGCCTCCTGACAGGCTCACGGCTTTCTGCAGCTCTCGGTCAGCTGGCTCTAGGGCCCACAGAGAGTGTCCTTGGCAGGATCCCACTTAACGCACTGTCTGCTGTGTCTGCTGAGGCTCACAAAGCCACAGGCAGTGTGGACGGACTGCTCCCAGCAGTTAGGCAGGATAAATGAGCCAGCCCACAGTCACCCCACCTGGAAGCCTCCCCAGCTTCAACCAGCCTCCACGTTTGTAGCAGAATGAGCTTCCAAACCACAAGGTTGTCACCTGTCAATTCCCTTCAGCGGCTTATGCCCATGGACATACGAAGCTCAGCCTGGCCCAGTGGGCTCCACAGAATCTTCCAGGCTTACAGAATTCCTGCCCTTCTCCCAGCATGCCTTGCATGTTCCCTGCCTCTCACCCTGTCTCCTGTTCTCTCTGCCAGGCAAGCCTTACAGTTCACCAAGGTCAGCAAAGACCTCACTCCTAACCGTGCACTCTTCTTCATTCTCTCCTGGGGTCGGGATGAACTGCTGACAGTGAGCTCCCCAAAGATAGGCTCATCCTTCCCATCCCAGAATCTGGCACTGTGCCAACACACTCACGTGCACAGTAAAAGCCCATGAAATGAATGAATGAAGGATTAAATGCATGCATGCGTGAGTGAGTGACAGGCTACATTAGTACAGGAGAAAGGAAGACCAGTCATGACTGCTGCCCCCCAGAGGTGACAGTGATTCTGACCGAGAACCTGGTCAAGCCCGTGATTCAAAATCTCCTGCTGTGTCCTCAGCTGCCATCTTTTCTCCATGACGCCTGTGCCCTCTGGTGGGAAGCACCAATGACCCCAGAGCAGGACCGATCCCTTACCCAATCTTCCATATGCTTGGACATCTCAGGAACGAGCACGGGGTCCTTCTCCGCGGTTACCATCAAGGCCGGAATCAGGATCTGCGGAAGGGTCACAGGAAGTGGGAGCAAACACAGGAGGAAGGAAAGTACCCTACTTGTGCCCCTCCACCACTCAGGGTCCCCTCTCCCGCGGCAGGGACACAGTACCTTCATGTTCATGCTTTGTGCCTTCCTCCACTATTAACACTGCCCCGCTCACCACCCCAAGGGCCCACTATAGTACTGTTGTTGGTCCTGGCTTTGTTTCCCCAGGCTTTGAAGGAAGAAGGCATCGCTACTACTGCAGATCTAAAATGGTGGTGTGAGAGGGTAGAAAATATGTGTATTTGTGTTGGCCCTGATTCCTGGCACAGAGCTCCTAAAACCCTTTTGTAATTTCCTAAGTGATAAGGACATTGTGAGCCATCTTGTTCTAACATTTGGTCTTTGGACCCCATCCCTGCCTGACACGGGGCTCCTAAAACCCTTGTAAATTCTGAAAGGATAGAGCACTGGGACCATCTTTTTTCTGTTGAGGCATTTCTGGGTGGGCTCCTGGATGGGGGCTGGTCACCAGAAGGACCAAGCCATGATGAGAAGCTTGGGATTTCCAGCCCCACACCCCATTCTCTAAAGAGGGCAGAGGGGTTGGAAATGGAGTTAATAATTGATTGTGGCTACATGAGTAAGCCCGCATAAAACCCCCAAATCCCTATAGGTTGGAGCATGGGGGGTGTCCACATTGGTGAACACCATCCACCCTGGGTGGGTGATACCCTCCAACTCTGCAGGCAGTGAAGCTCTCTGCCATCTCCTTTGATAAGCCGACAAATGCGCCTTCCTGAGCTCTGTGAGCCACTCCAGCAAGTTAATCAAACCTGAGCAGGGAGTTGCGGGAACCTCCGAAGGACCGCTGGTCCACCAGAAGCACAGGTGGACTGGTGACTGGCATCTGAGGTGGGGAAAGTCTTGGGGGGACCCTTGCCTGCGGGACCCAACGCCATCTCCGGGGAAACGGTGTCAGAATGGATTTGAGTTGCAGCACACCCAGCTGGTGTGGCAGAGAATTGTTTGGTGGGGGTGGGGGGAGGGGTACCCCCAGATATTTGGTGACTAGAAGTGTCAGAGGGATGGTGGTGCTGTGTGTGTGTGTATGTACGTAAGAACATGCGTGCTGACCCACTCTACGTGACTGATATTTCACAGAACAGTGAGAAGAAAACCGCAGGCCCCAAATGGTGTCACTTGGGCCAGGTCAAGTCACTAAATCGGAGCTTTATACCTAACCTAACTGCATCCTGACCTCCCCCAGAAATGCCTCATTCACGAGGCTTTGGCACTGATGAGGTCATCTGTCGCACGGGCCCTTTCTGTCCCCCCACAGGAAGGTGAGGGAATGTGCTTAAGAGCCCTGACCCTCCCCCTAAGGGAAGGTGACCTTGCCAGAAACAATCCTCCCTTTTCTTTCACTTAGAACTTTCTAGCCACCCCGTCCTTCCTATTAAAACCTTTCCCTTGGTACAGTTCTCAGAGTGCCCTCTCCATGCTAGACAGGATGCTGCCTGATTCAGGAATCACTAAATAAAGCCAATTAGGTCTTCAAATTTACTCAGCTGAATTTTGGGTTTTAACAGAACATTAGAGATGACACCAGGAAGGGGGAAAGATGCCCTTGAGTGGAGATCAATATTCCTTTTCTTTGAATTCAATGAATGCCTAAAAAGGTCAGCCAGGACTCCAGAGTGAATGGGTCAGCCACAACTGCCACCAACCTGACATCAGCTCTGCTTTATTCATCACCAGTGGTGACCAGCAGGTGACCAGCAGGTGACCATCACCTGCTGGCAGATACTACCGCGGGCTGGAGAAAGCCTCCTCTAGTGTCTCGTTCTCCCTCTGCCATTATAATTTTCAAAGAGCTTCATTCTGTCTCCACTTAAGGGACTTGCCCTGTTCCTCCCCTATGTATGGAACCAGGGGCTTCTCACTGCAGCCCTGTCACCAAACGATGAAGAACCAGGGGGTGCTCGGATGTGATTTCATTGTGGGAACCCATCGTGGGGCTGCTGTACACTCTAGAATATTCCAAGTCACAGTGTAAACTGGTTATGGGGAAACAAGAGGAGGTGGTGGAGGGGGGCAATTTGAGAGGCAGCTGTAGAAGAACGGGGTTTCCAACGTTAGCACCCCCGGCGTCACCTTCCCAAAGACTGTCATCATGCCCCTCCATGCTGGGAGAGATGTCTGCCCATTAAACCGTGGTTTTGTCATTTCAGTCAATCACAGATGAGAGAGACAAAGATAATGAGCCTTAACGGAACTACCAGTATGTGCCAGGCGCTGGTTTAAGCATTTGGCGGGCATCAATCCATTTTATCCTTATACACACCTATGAGGTAAGCACTGTTCTTGTCATTCCCATATTACAGAAGCAGCAACAGAGAACAGAGTGGCTAGGTGCCTGACCCAAGGTCACACAGGGATTAGATCCCAGGCCGAGCTGCTGCCCAGCCTGCTCTTAACTACGTGCTCCATGTTCTATTGCCTGATCCCACAAGGTCAGGACCTCATCTGTTACAACCGCCACAGGATGCCTGAGGTCCAGAACAGTGCTTGGCACACAGAGGGCATTCACGCTTTAGTGAATCAACAAGATAACCACAGCGATTGACTAAGCTGAGGAACATGAAAATGAAATTTCCCATAGGTTTTCTTCACATTCTGAATGCACCCTGGGGACCTGTCACAGGTTTCCCCTGCTACAGCATTCCTGTGAAAACTGCTGTAAGCCAAAACGGTGAAAGGTGAAGAAGCAATCACCAATAATTTATATGAAAACATTTTTTAACTTTCCCAGACCCCCAAAATCACCTCTTTTCGGCTTTTCTGATACCTTAGGAAACATCTTGCTAATGGATGCAGAAAAGAGAGCAACGTCAAGCCCAAGTGCTCAGAGACGGGGTTCAAAGCTACGGCAGGGGAGTTCCTGGGGAAGGGGTGCGGCGGGGCCCTCTGGCTTGTGAACCACCTCTCTAATGATTCACTGCGAAAGAAATGCTGAATGCTCTTTCTGCTTTTTCCCCTAAAAGCGAAAATCCTTTCAATTTCTTTCAGTCACGGAAACCTGTTACTAATGCAGGTCTTTTGTAAAAGTGAACTTTCAAAAATGCAGGGTCTATCTCTACTCCCTCTGCAGACCCAGAGATTGGAAATCCATCTTCTGCTTGGCAAACCAGGACATGGAGGCTCAGACTGACTTGGGTGACGTGACACAGCCAGCGGCTAAAGCCTGTCTCTCTGAGAGGACCTCATGCTACTCTGTGACATGGGGGCTCCATGATCCTTCTCCCTTTTGGGAGTCTTTTGGGACTTTCCACTGCCCTGACCTGGGGCCTTCCCCGGTGGCACTGGGGTCACCTTGCCAGACCCCTGCCCTGCCCCAAAGCCGCCCTCGGCCATTCCAAGGAAAAGTATCAGGAAAAGTCCTCCAAAGACCCCCTTGAGTGGAGGGAAAGGACAGAAAGGAGAAAGAGGGCAAGTCAGACTGCCCATCCCCCCAACCCCAGCTTGGACCCCAGGCTAGACTCACTGGACCAATGAGGAGCCCCCAAAGGGGCTCATGGCGGAGGGGTGGTGGGGGGGTTGGGGGGAGCGCAACCACCCTGAACCAGCACTCACCTTCCATCCCACAGCTTTGCAGCCCCACTTCCAGTTCAGCTCCATGTTTCGATACCAGTTCAGGGGACCTCTGGGGGCGGGGGAGATCAGGGAACAAGAACAGGAAAGCTCTCAGGAGAGGACCATGCGGCAGACCTCACCAGGAGTCAGCTCCACTCAGAGCTGCTCTTCCCAGTGGGAGCAAAGGTGTCTGCAGGGAGGAGCAGAACAGAGCCCAGGGGTCCCAGCTGGCTGCCTGACACACTGGCCATGAGTTAACGAGCGAGGCCTAGTGGAGGCATTCAGGGCTTGGCCGAGAGAGCCACTGAAGGGGGCTTCCTGAAACACACAGATGCTGGCCCTACAGGACTCCGTGTTCTTGAAGGGCAGGGAGCTTTGTTCCTTTCCCTCACCAGCCAGAAGACACTCCTCGGCCCGGGACCTCTTGGAAAGGGACTCCGGGAGTGGCTGTAGTGTGGAGGTGACCTCTTTCCAGTGGGACATAGGCGGGCGGCTCTAAGAGGCCTCTCGGGACACGTAAGGATGACCAGGAGCTGGCCCTGAACACTCTCCCAGTCCTCAGTCCACACCTACCAACCAACACACACCAAGAACGGGAGACACTGATATCCTCCCCGGAAGACACATGCAACTTCTGAGTGTCTCTAGGCTTTTGTATTTTTCTGAGAAAGAACCCAGAGCTGTCCTCTGATCCTCTCAGGGGTTATGACTTAAAGAATGTTTTTTTTTTTTTTTTCCTAAATATTTTATTTATTTATTTGACAGAGAGAAATCACAAGTAGATGGAGAGGCAGGCAGAGAGAGAGAGAGAGGGAAGCGGGCTCCCTGCTGAGCAGAGAGCCCGATGCAGGACTCGATCCCAGGACCCTGAGATCATGACCTGAGCGGAAGGCAGCGGCCTAACCCACTGAGCCACCCAGGCGCCCCTTAAAGAATGTTTTTAATCCTCTGTTCTGAGGGGCCCATCAGCACAAGGGGGAAGCAAGCTGGGTTATCCCACACTAGAGCAGGCCAAGAATCTTCAGGAGTGAGCCTCCGGACAGCAGAGGAGTTCAAGCAGAAGCTGGTCACGCATTCCCAGGAGGCACAGCAGGCCTGACCTGTACCCTGACAGCAGAAGAGCCCTCTAGCCAATTGTCTCTCTTTTGTGTTTGGGGTACTGTCGTCTTTACCTGAAACCAGACTTCTGGAACTGCTGCACATAGACCCCGATGTCCTCCTCGGTGACGATGCTGCTGGGGCTGGGCTCTTCTGGGGCCCTCACCAACAGTCCTCCTGCAAACAACCACCTGTTTGCGTCCAGCCAGGGCCAGGAGCCCGAGTTCTGACTCTGGCACGTTCCCAGCTGAGGCTGGGCACCAAACTGCCTCTCCTGTCCCATCTTGAACTCTCCTGCTCCTTCATTCATTCTCTCTCAGCACAACGAGCTCATCTCCTCTCAAGCTGCAAATCTGTGCCCTCGCTGTCATTCTGGAACCCAGTGATATCGTGCACATGGACCTCCCCTTCCAGAACAAACTTGAGGACAAAAAATATCCCTTTCCTCAAAACCTCGCGACTTAATTCCAGGACACTATTTACTGTTTACCAGGCCCCATCGGCCTTCCAGCTACCCCCTCACCTCCCCACTCCCATTAGCTTAACTAATAACATCCCTCTTTAGATACCTCCTCTGAGCCTCAGAATTTTCATCAGAGTGTGCTCAGATTTTTCTCTTAGCCTGGAGGAAAATCCAGGACAGGTAGCACGCATTCTGTTGCCTTCTACAACATGGTCTCGTGATCTTCTGCACAGTGTGGAATCCTAGCTTGGCCTCAGAGGTGTACCTTGTGTCCTGGCAGTCCCCAGTCCCCTTGGCAGCCACCTTGCGATGACAACGGGCAGCCTGCGGACGGCTGCTATTTCACAGGGGACAGCCAGAAGGGCTAGTAACGCCAGTGCCTGAACAGGGCTGACTCACCATTTTCAGGCTCCTGAAGCCTCAGAGGCACAATAACTGGGTGAGGCTGACTTTTGTGAGATGTTATCAAAGGGGTATGTGATCAGGGTGCCTCCCCACGACCCCTTGACCTGCGGCTCCTGGCTTTCTCTGTAAGAGCTCCCACCAGCTCTCCTCCTGTGACTACTGTGATCCACCACCCTAATAGACTGTAGGCTCCCCGAGGGCAGTGGCTATGCTTCGTGTATCTGGCTGGCTGTCCCTGCGTCACATCAAGTGTGAGCTCCACGTGCTCGGGGAATAAACAAACAAGTGACTGCATGGAAGAGGAAAGACAGGGAGGGAGGGAGAGAAGGAAGGAGGAAGGGAAGAGGGAGGGAAGAGGCTTTCTTGACCAGAGAGAGGAGTATGGCCTTTAGGGTGGGAGGAGTTTAAGTCCAGCCTTGTCCCTCTGAACGAGCTCCTTAACTCTTCTGAGATCCATTTTCTTCCTCCGTAGATGAGTGGTAACAATGGGATTTTTAAAGGATGTCATGAGGATGATAAACAGTAGATCTCAAGGGGATGAGGCCCATGTCTGATGCTCAAAGGAGAGGCAGCAATCGTTATCAATACACGTGCATACTGGCAGGGCCTCCGTGGGGGTGTGGGTGGGGGCAAAAGCAAGATTCTGTGGGAGCTGTGCTGGATCTGTGCGCCGTGGGGATGTGCAGGGCTTCAACTCTGCACTTGTATCCAACCCAGGAGGGAGAACAAGGATGGTCTTCATGTGGGTGAACTGGAAAGAACAGGAGCGCAGTATTCGGAGGGAGGAAAGGCCAGTGGATTATGACCGAGGAGTTCTGGCTCCAGGTCTAGCTGACTTGGACTCTGCGAATACCAGGTGACACTGCAAAGGTCAGTCCCTATCTTGGGCCTTGGTCCTTATCAGCAGAGGGTGGGATTGCCCTGACAAGCTCTAAGATCCTCTAAGCTCTTCCCGTTTAAGAACTTGGACCCAGAGTTCCCTGGGGGTAGGGGCCGGAACCAAGGTCGTCAGATCAGCCCAGGGCTAGGGTGAGGGCTGGTTATTCACCAGCCGGGGCAGGGGTGGGGGTGTTTTGTTAAATTCCGGTTCAGAGCTAATGGTCGTGGAGGGCTGCTGCTTCTGCTCAGAGCAGTCAGATGGACACTCGTTTAACCCTTAGCTGATTTCTGCCATGGCCCTCCCATCCCCCTTCCCTCCTAAGAACCTCTTACCCATTTCGCGGACTTTGCTCACGCTGAGAAAAGCCTGTGGGGAAAAGGAAGGTTAGAAATGTTGTCCTGGGGGCGCCTGGGTGGCTCAGTGGGTTAAGCCGCTGCCTTGGGCTCAGGTCATGATCTCAGGGTCCTGGGATCGAGTCCCGCGTCTGGCTCTCTGCTCAGCAAGGAGCCTGCTTCCCTTCCTCTCTCTCTGCCTACTGTGATCTCTCTCTGTCAAATAAATAAATAAAATCTTTAAAAAAAAAAAAAAGAAAGAAATGTTGTCCTGGGTGAAGTAAAGGAAAAATGTTGAAACAGGCCATGTGCAAACCCTGTCACAACCCAAGGCCTATGAGCGCCATCAGGTTACACAAACGCGCACAACTCCCAAGAGAGCTAGAGATGTCTGCGGGGGGTCAAAGCAGAAGGCAGTTAAGAACCAAAGCTCGGCACCACGGCTGCTCCTGAGTGCTTGCAGGCCTTAGTCACATAAGAACTTGGGTGGATACAACCCATGGGGAACAGATGAGACCTTAGACCTATGGCGGGGGCAGGGGGGGCAGTTAAACAGGAGATACTCCCTGCCCCTCTACCAGAAACCCAGAAAATCTGCAGTCCTCAGTGAAAGGGTGGATTAGAAAAAAATCCACCTATCATGGTGGATGATGTCATGGCAGAGCAATGTCAAAGTGAGTTGTTTCATTTCAGTTTGGTAGGAAGAGGAAACCACAGAAAGCTCCCCCTAGGAATTCACAGGCATAAGCCTGCCTTCTTAGGTGCTTGGGTTTAAGCCTACTCTACCTGCGGGATCTGGAAACCCCAAAGCTTCGAGGTAAACAACAAGAAGAGCAGGCCTGGGCCGGTCACGCCCATGGACTCAGGTGGAAGCAGCCAATGCTAAAGCACATGAGGGTCTTTTCTCAAGCCCGGCAGAAGCAGATTGGTGCAGTTTCAGCACTGCTGAAGATGAGCTCACGAAGCAAAACTACAGAACACTCCCCCACACCCCCACATGCACACATACAGGCCCCACTGTGAGACAGCAAACACAGCAGACAGTAAAGCCCAGTCTCCTAAGAATATCAAATAATAGGACTTTCAGAGTGAGAGAGAAAGAATGAAAAAAATAAGTCTGCTTAACACGATTAAAGACATAAAAGACGGAAAAAGAATACAAGAATACAAAATATTGGAATGACAAGAATACAAAAGATTAGAATAGTTTGGAAAAGAACCAACTACAACGTCCATACATAAACAAAAACCTTGTTCATGGAAATTAAAAAAGAAAACATCTTAGACGTATAGAATTGCAGACCAGACACCACTATATACAAGGAGGAGGGCAGATCTTGGGCTGGTTTTTCATAAGCAATGATGGAAACTTCTACCTAGAATTCCATACTTGGATAAACTAGTCTATAGGACTGAAGATCAAGATGAAAATATTCTCAGGCCAAAAAACTGTAAGTTTATTATTATTATTTTTTTAAAAGATTTTATTTATTTATTTGACAGAGAGAGATTACAAGTAGGCAGAGAGGCAGGCAGAGAGAGAGGAGGAAGCAGGCTCCCCGCTGAGCAGAGAGTCCGATGCGGGACTCGATCCCAGAACTCTGGGATCATGACCTGAGCCGAAGGCAGAGGCTCAACCCACTGAGCCACCCAGGCACCCTGTAAATTTATTATTAATAGACTTTTATAGAGAGAACTACCAAAGAAGGTACTTCAAGAAGTAGAAACAGAAAGAAGCAAGAAGCCAGGTGTGACCAGCAAGGGTGCTGGCAAACACGGGGACATCTCAGCAGCACTGACTGTACGAACAACCGCAAAGACAGGACGACCCACACATAAGGCAGCGGGCTGGGGTGGGGCGGGGCACCTGGGTCACTCAGTTGATTAAGCATCTGCTTCAGCTAGAGTCATGATCCTGGGATCCTGCCAGCGAGTCTCGAATAGGGCTCCCTGCTCAGCAGGGAGTCTGCTTCTCCCTCTCCCTCTCCCTCTGACCCTCCCCTGAGTGCTCTCCCTCTCTCTCAAATAAATAAATACAATCTTAAAAAAAAAAAAAAAGCAAGCTGCGATTACAGAGCTAAAGCGTTCTAGGCTCCTTTCCAACACAAGCGTTAGTGATCTCAATTGGTTTGAGACTTGGACAACTGTGTGTGTGACAATGGTAGCAGCAGTCACAGCACAACTTCTCAACTGTTGCTATTAAAATCCTTTATAATCCTTCTTTGATCTTAATCTCAAAGCCTTACTGGTGTAGGTCAGGGAGGATGTAGACTTTTCCCACAATGAGGGGCTCGGCCAAGTGAGGACCTCCAGCACCCTGACTACAGAAGTCAAAGAAAAGAAGGCCACGTGCTCATTTCCAGACCTGGCCACACCCCAGGAGCCTCCCCTCCCAGGGAAACCTTCCAGAGACACTTCCAGCCTCCGCAGCTCCCCATTCCTTCCCTCCTGTGCCCCCCACCACCCTGCCCTCTGCAACACTCACCATGTCATCACTTGCTCTGAAGAAGCTTTTGAAAGTCCGACTCAGGTTCTGTTCCAGTTCAGCCTCAGCCACTCCCTGAAACAAATCAAAAAAGCAAAAGGAAGGACTCTGCAGAAATCTGACCAAAAGCTGAAAGCCCCCAACGTCTGTCTCCTTCAGCCCACGTTTTGTTAGAAGTGCATCAGTCTGGGTTTTCCGACTGAAACACACGTTTTTAAAAAAAGCTTCAAATAAAACACAAGATGCTAACAGTGGTCCCTCCCTGGGAGGTGGGTTTATGGATGTTGCTTTCTTCTCTGTTTTTCAAAATTCCTACAGTGAGAATGTCTTACTTGTAACAAGCCCTCTAAGGGAATGGGGGAGGGCCGGACAGGAGTAGTTGCTGGTGAGAAGGAACGGTTCCAAGGATTCTAAGAAGCCAAGTGGCAAAGCCAAAAGGTGTTCCATGCACGCATCTCGTTTTGCTATGGTAACTTCAAACCCAATCTCTTTCAGTTGGGTCTAAATGATTATAGACTGATCATTATTCCATGCCCATGGATTATCTCCCAAAGGACAGGGCAGCGAGGTTGCCTTGTGAAGAGCTGAGACCCAAATCCTTTGTGGTGATGAATTACCAGGTCTCCCCACTCATGGCAGCATTGTTGCATGTGATGACTCATCTACACACGGTTCTTGGTTCATTTCCAGGTCTCCGACTTGGGACTTGCCTCATCAGTTCCACAGATACTGGGCCCCTTCTCATCCTGGAAACTCAGGGTCTGGGTACCTCAGCTCCCCACCTCCCCTTCCTCTTACCAAATCCCCCATCCAGGAGCACATCCAGACACTAAGACAGGGTGGCAGGGGGTTTCAAGATCCATCAGTGGATGCTAATTTACTGGCTAGTCTCCTGGGACATGATTTTTTAGGGCATGAAAGGAACATTTTAATCCAGTCTTTCCTTTCCGGAAATTGAAAGCCCTTGGACCTGAAAGCTGTTATAAAACCTGTGTAAAGAAAGATAGCCATCCCTGGGGCAGGGACCCCCTCCAGGGCAACTGCTGGGAAGGAATCAAGATCCTTCCCCAACACAGCCCCAAGGAGACTAGTGCTATAGCAGGACACGGAAAAAGAGTGTGGCGGTGTCTCAGTCCATTCCAGATGCTGGAACAGAATCCCATACATCGGGGAGCTTGTGAACAGACATTCATTCCTCAGTCCAGAGACTAGGAAGTCTGCGATCAAGGTGTCTGCAGACTCCCTGTCTTCAGACTCTGGCCCTCACATGGCAGAAGGGGCAACAGAGCTTTCTCTGAAGAGGGCACTCCTCCCGCTCACGAGGGCGCTACACTCCTGACCTAATCACCCCCCACAAAGGTCCCATCTTCTGACATCCCCACAGTGAGGATAGGAATTTCAACATTCGGTCTACAGCACAGTGCCAATATACTTTTTTCTCCTTTCCAGCAGCTCACCTGAATGTACCCAGGCACGGGCTGAAATGGATTACAGGAAGTTTTCTGAGTAGGTGTCCTGACCTGCTCAACTCCCTGGTTTAACAGACCAGAAACTTCCATCAAGAACACCTAACTCCTGGGGTGCCTGGGGGGACTGTTGGTTTCTGCTCAGGTCATGATCTCAGGATCCTGAGACTGAGCCCCGGTGGGGCTCTACACTCAGTGGAGGGTGGGGAGGGGGTCTGCTTGAGATTCTCTCCCTCTGCCCTTCCTCCCATGCTCTCTCTCTAAAATAAATCAATCTTAAAAAAAAGGACACCTAGCTCCCTTAGTGTGGCCTTCAAAGAACTTTTAACATCTGTCCCCCAAACTGCCTTCTCAACCAAGTTCCCCTTTGCGCATCCCATTATCTGTATTCTTGTTGGATCCCATAGCGCTTTAACGTGCCCCCCGCCCCGGGCCACCCTGAGGAAAGGGGGGGCCATCCATTTGAGAGCCTCTGTGACTGGACCTAGGACAGAGCAGGGGCTGAACATAGATGTTGGTTCCTTTCCTCCTCTTCATGTTCTTGAGAGAGGAGGGTGCCATAGGCCAGGTCTCTCTGGGGACCTGCAGCCCTCTCCGTCCTGCTCACGTTTACGAGGCCCCAGGATAGCCCACTCTGTGTGTTCTGCACATCAACACGGTGAGGGCTCTGATCTATGAGACGGCAGCAGGCACGGAAGGAAACATTTATCACCGGCAGCGCTGGGACCGCAGTTTGAGATTTTCTGCAGCGAGCGAGGTCGATTGAGTTCGATGAGTTCGTTACAACCCTCCTCCCTTGGTCAGATTCAATTATGATGGAGATTCGGTCGTGACCTTCTGCTACTTGACGAATCAGGGCAAGAAAAAAGCCACAGGAGGAAGTGCCCTTTAACTGATCAATAAAAGCTGTGGTCGGCGCCGCCTGTCACATGGGGCAGGGCTTTTATTTACTGGGAGCGTCATCCCAGAAAGAGCTGCCAGTTGGGTCATGAGCCCAGGGCCTGGAAGAGCCCAGAGGTCTGGACAGGGCTCTAACCCGCAAACGGTCCGTAGAAGAGCAGATGGATGCCAGATGGGTCAATAAAAAATCAGAGGGATCCATAAGGTAAACAAGTCTGTCGGCCCACATGAAAGCACATGGGATCAACAGAAGAACGAGGACAAAGGTGAGGGCCAGAAAGCCGAGAGGATGGGAACATCTGTACTCTGGTCCCACGCCCTGCTGATTATCACCCGACCCTGTAAGTTTTTCCAAAGGTGATACCGTATTTTTAAGTCCCGCAGACTAATGACAAGATTCCTGCCTGCCCCAGCGGGGACGGACTCCTCCCTCTGTGCTCTGGAGTGGAGCCCTTGAGACGGGCTCTGGAATCCAGCCAACAAGGCTACAAGCCCTTGTCCCCATACTCAACTGGGCAAGCCTCAATTTCCTCATTTATGAAATAATGAGTTTTGCAAGGATTCCACAAGAATGAGAATGCCTTGTTTCTTACAATTCCTGACATGCGGGAGAAAAGCCAATAAGTGGTAACTTCTGGTTTATTAGGATCCCTATTGTTAAAGTCACTGGACTACAACTGAAATATCTATTCTGGGACTCTGGTACCCTTACCAGCCTGAGTTTCTTATGGACACCCAGTGTATCTTATTCCTGTTTTTGTTCTCATGGCCTACAGCATGGTAATAGTGGACACCCCGGTGGGTGGGAGGGAGAAAGGGAAGAGGGGGAAAGGGCGACTGGAAGAGGAGAGGAAGACTCTGGTGGGAGGTCTTCTAAGTCATTGTGGCTTTTATTTTCTGTGCCCCCCCCCCCCCACGAGCTCATAGTCACCAGACAAGGTAAGTCAGCCCCAGCTTGATCAAGTTGGAGGTGCGCAGTAACCTATGGAACAGAGACAAATGATAGAGCCTGCTGTCTTAGGACCCAACGCTCTCACTGGGGCAGGCAAACGGAAGACAGTTCTGGGTTCAGAAAGAAGCCCCTAGAACAAAGCCTTTGGAATTCCATGAATCCTGGAGCTTTGTCTCCAGAGTAGTACTTGGAGGCTGTGTAAGGAGGACTTATAGAGTGAATGACTAGAAGTATAAGGAAACCCACCTGGGAGAATTCACCAGAATTTCTTGGCCTTTCCATCTAACCACCTCTGCCTCCTCCCTCTCTTTATTTTAAACCTGAAACCACAGAAGCTCATAGCTGTGAGGACACTACTAATCCTCTTCTCCGTGTTTTCTGTGCTTTCCAGATTAGTATCCTGCACTTTGCCCTTACTCCTCAGACCTATTTCCAACTGCTGGCTAATAAACATGTCTGTCCGTGTGGCTACCTTGTCACACTCCTCAATCTGATCCTTAAAACTGACCTCAAGAGGGACCAATGAAGGAAATGTAGCTTCCGGTGAGATATACTTTCATTCCTACCCCAGTGTTATCACACTGCACTGTAGTGGGTTGAGGAGTGGTCCCCCAAAAGGCACATCCAGGAATCTAATGCCCAGCAGCTGTGAATGTGACCTTGTATGGCAATGGAGTCTTCGCAGATGGAACCATTAGGATCTCGGATGAGTGACGAGTTACACATCAAGGAGTGCCAAGGGTTTCCGGCGCCACCAGAAGCTAGGAGAGGGGCATGGAATGGACTCCCTCAGAACCTCCAAGAGAAACCAAATCTGCTAACACCGTGATTTTGGACTTTAGCCTCCAGAACTTGAAGGCCTAAATTTCTGTTGTTTCAAGCCACAAAGTATGTGGTAATTTGTTGCAGCAGCCCTAAAAAAAAATAATACACCACTTCAGGAAGTCTCTAAATTTGGAGGGTAAGTGAGGAGGGAAAGGGACTAGGGCCTACATAACCTACAGGTTCAGGGCGGGCTGTGCACCTGCCTCCCTCCCCACCACCAGGAGGCTGTTGGGTGTGCTGGGCACAGGGTGTGGGATCTGGCTCCTGAGATCTCAGCACATGTCCCCCAGCCCAGCTTCCTCCCAGGCACACATTTCACTCACTGTTTGAGGAAACCCAGAAATGTGGAATCCAAGACCAAGACTAAGACTATCCAAGACCATTCAGAAGACCAAGTTTTGGGTACACTTTTCACCCAGTGTGTGGACAAGGGAGGAGCCCTTAGTCACTTCACCTGCCAGGAAGGTTTCCCAGCTGGGAGGGCAGAGCAGCCACCTTCTCAAACTCAGACCTCCTCCTAGAGGCATCCTCCCGCTACGTCCCTACGCAATGGGATTTCTCCTCTCTCGTCTCCCATTTGCTCCTTCCAAGATGTACAACAGGTCTGCCTCAGAAGAGGCACTTAACTGGGTCTATGGTTTCATTTCTAAGACCGTGGAGACAGCCACCTAACCAAACAGCAGGTCCATCAAAGCAGGCGCTCAGGCCACCTCTGTCCCCCTCCAGCCAACACTAGAAGATGCGTCTGGAAGAGGAGAAGGAAGTATCCTTCCCATCAGGGGCTTGGGGACAGCAATGCTGCTTCATGTTCTGTCTCTCTTGATCATAAATACTCAGATTCCTCTGAAACTCTGGAGCAGAGTTTTCTCAAAATAGGCCAGAAACCATGTCTGGGGGGCGGAGGGTAGGGTTGTCCCTGAAGTGGAAAATGTTATCCAAAATGTGGGCAAAAAGAGAAAATGGTTGATTACTTTCCAGTGTTCAGCCAGGCATGCACACACAAGGGAGGCAGGGAGGGAGGGGGAGAAAGAGAGAGAGAGAACGAGAGAGAGGTGAGTTAGGTCCCACAGGAGGTCCCTAAGGAGACCTGAGGCTCTCTGAAGCCACCTCCCCCCTGGGGTGGGGGAGGGTCCTCTGCTCTCCCACAGTGCTGAGCTGGGGAGGCCGCCTTACAGATGGAGACTCTGGGGTGGGAGTGTAACCTCCTTCAAAGTCGGGCATTTTATAAATACCCAAGCTGGAGACGAGAACTCCAGACTTCAAACCCCTCAGTATTTGGTTCTTTTTACTAGAATGTAAGATTACACATGTAAGAAAACACAAATAAAATGAGAAGGGCTCCTGCCTCTTGCAGGCTCAGACAGACCATGGGAGGGAAGGCTGGCTGAGAAAGGAAGCACACAGCAGGGCTTTCTTTTAAAAGGTACTGTTCCGCTGGGACAAACCACCAGAATAATGTCCTCGGGAGAGGACTGGCTCCGTAACTGATGGGCCACCTGTATTCTAGGGTACCGAGCGGCCACTACAACGGGTGAGGTAAATCTGTACGTACTGGCGAGAAAATTTGTCCAAGCTCTAGTAAATGGAAAGGCAGCACGACTCCAGTTCTATAAAAATTACTTGTCCGCCCATAGGCACATAAGCACGCCCGCCCCTGCCACACTTAAAAGCATCTTATAAAAAACCGTCTGGGAAATACTCACAGAACTATTCATAGTACCTACTTCTAGATGAGTGAAGGGGGTGCCAACATTCTATCTCATACAACTGAGTACTTTTTTTTAAAGCACCAAGTATAAATCATCTACAAAATACAGGCAGTAACAAGTCACCAGCTGTCTCCATAGTCTGGTGCCTGATGGGGGGTGGGGGGATGCGTTACTAGGGTGTTCTGGGGATTAAGGAAGACTCGGAACACCGTGAGAGAGAAGGAAAAAAATCGTTTGTGCAGGCTGGGTTGGGGGACCCTTCCACCGGTGAAACCGTCTCTTCTTGACTGATACCTATAATTTCCTTTCGCCACATTTTCTGTTACCTCCTTTCTCAGCTGGTTAAATACTTAGAAGTGGGCTCTGGCTTGCCCTGGTATATATAGCCGATAGCTGGCTGTACAGATCCAGACACCCATGCCACACACACGGGTGCATGCCGCACACCCTTCTCCCAAGAAATAACAATACACACAATACTACTGAGGAGGAGTGAAAAGGGACTCGTGTGGGGCGCTGGAGGAGGGTGTGCACTAACCATGTTCTGATTTCTGGGGCAAAGGGGCTATGAAATCTCCGGAAGCTAAGCAAGGACGTGAAGAATCTTAAGAATTAAAACAGGGAACTAGTCGAGATCAAATTACACAGCCAATTCTACTTGTCTTTGTGGCCCAGAGCAGCCTCCTCCACTTTCCTACTATACAAAGGCAAAGCCTGTCATCTCTTTGCCTAGCACACACACACACACACACACCCTTTTAATTTTAGTTTCCACCAGACTTGGCAAATTTGCAGGATGGTACAGTGAACACATTGGCTCAAAGTTCAAAGAACTAGAGGAACGGAATCTAAACTTGGGGTTTACTTAAGCCACACCCTGTCTGGCTCAGCAAATGTGAAGGAGGCGCGGGAGGAACAGCCACAGGCCACTATCCATCCTGACCTTGTGTGCTCCTCCTGGTTGGGGGAGTGGTGGGGATGAGTTTGGGAGGCAGGAGGGAGGGGGTTCCAGCACCCAGCCCTGAATGAAACATGTGCTCTCCACCTTATGCCGTGTTTCCTGGCCTGGATTCAGCTTCAGTTTGAAGCTGTTACTATCTGAAAATCATCCAACTAGACCTCCCTTTTGAGTGCCCAAGGTCAGAAGGGACTGGCCTGTTGATAAGTGGGAAGCAGACGTGCTGGCAGGACCCCTATGCATGGTTTCCCCTTGAGACCCAGCTCTGCACCCGTCCAGACCAGCCTCCGCAGCGGACTTGGCCCCAAATCCACATCCCTCACCAAGCCTGTGCTCATTTGAATATTGAACATTTCTCTACCAAGAGGCTTTGTTCTTAAGAACAAAAACCATTCTCCCAACCCTTCCTGCAGGTTTTAAACCCAGCAGCTACAACATAACAATAGGGGTACTGATTTTTCTACAATGACTATAATAACCTTTGAAACAAAAAAAAAAAGTCCTGCTAGGGGGGCAGCTAATAAGCAGTTTTCCCCTGAGGTCACTTTTGTCTATCTGGCCTTTGAGCTTATCCAGCTTTGCTCCTTCTCCTGCTGTTTGGATGAGCAGGGCACACACCACAAAGTCCAAGCTCCCCCCCTTCTCCCCACAGTGTGGCTGGCTTAGGGGGAGGCACGTAGGCTTTGAAGTCAAAGCTAGGTCAAACCCAATCAGTACCTGGTCTTGGGCCAGTGAGTAAACCCCCTTGAGGCCCTGTCTGCTCTGCTGAAAGACAGGAGGACACCAAAGTACACTTGTGAACAGAACTTGGCTTACCATGCTCACAAAGTAATAGGTGCAGGGCCCCTGGGTGACTCACTCATTAAGCGCCTGCCTTCGGCTCAGGTCATGATCCCGGGGTCCTGGGATAGAGTCCTGCACGGGGCTCCCTGCTCAGCGGGGAGCCTGCTTCTCCTCCTTCCTCTACCTGCTGCCCCTGCTTGTGCTCACTCTCTCTTTGCCAAATAAATAAAGAAATAAACAAATAATCTTAAAAAACAAAAGAAAAACAGTAGTAGCTACAACCAAAGTGTCCTGGATAAAAGAAACGTAGTCCACACGTACAGTGGAACATCACTGAGTCCTAAAAAGGAAGGTCAGACACATGCTACAACATGGAACAGCCGTAAGAATGTTGTATAAAGGGAAATAATCCAGACCCAAAAAGATAAATCCTGGGTGACTCCACTTCGAGGAGGTACCTGGTGTGGTTAGGCCCAGAGATGGCAAGTGGCACGCTGGGTGCCCGGGGCTCGAGGGAAGAAGGAAGGGGGAGTCCATGTTCACTGGGCACAGCTGGGGATCCGCATGATTAAAACCTTCTGGGGATGAATGGGGGTGACGGCTGTACAGTGAAGCGAATGCACTTAATGCCACTGAACTGTACTCTTAGAAGCGGTTCAGGTGGTAAATTTTATGTGTGTTGTTAAATAACAAAAGTTCAACCAAGTATGTTTTGAACATCTATTTGGTTTTATTAATCGGTTCATGAGTCGGACAGCACCCTGTCTGGCCAGTAGAGGGCACTCAGAGGGCTACAGAAAAGTCAAGGTTTAGGCAGAGAGAGTGCTAAGCAGGGCATGATGGGCAGAGAAGCCCTTGTTCTAGGCAAGGTGGTCCTTAGGAGGCAACAGAGGGTGCCCCTCAGTGATCTCCTCGTGCTGACCAGGAAATCCCTGCTTACAGGTTACGTTTGTGGGGGGGCTAAAACTGCACTCAGGTTGGGCACTGAGTGTTGGTTTACTGACTTGGGGGGCCTTCACTTGAGTGATGCCATTTTGAGCCCGTGGCTTTTATTTTATTTTATTTTCCTATTTCATTTCATTTCATATTTATTTACTTACTTATTGAGGGAGAGGGGGAGGAGAGAGAGAATATACCTGGGAAAGGGAGAGAGGGAGAAAGAAAATCTCAAGTAGGATCAACACTCAGAAAAAAAAAAAAAAAAAAAAAAAAAAAAAGGATCAACACTCAGCGCAGAGCCTGACATGGGGCTCAATCTCACGACCCTGAGATCACAATCTGAGCCGGACACTTAACTGACCTCGAGCCACCCAGGCACTCCCCTCTCACTAAATTTTAAACTTTTTTTTTTTTTTTAAGATTTTATTTATTTATTTATTTGACACAGAGAGAGAGAGAGAGAGATCACAAGTAGGCACAGAGGCAGGCAGAGAGGAGGGGGGAAGCAGGCTCCCTGCTTCCCAGAGGCTCGATCCCAGGACCCTGAGATCACAACCTGAGCCGAAGGCAGAGTTTTAAGCCACTGAGCCTCCCAGGCGCACCCACCCCCCACTAAATTTTAAAGGAAGATATTATTTTTTAAAAATGTGTGACTTACATCAACTTGGGCACAATATTATTATTTCTTAAGTAAAAAAATATTTTAAAATTTCAGTATCTAGTATGGTAGAGACCAAGAGATACAACCCACATTAACTAAAGCTCTTTGAGGTCCTGCCCTTCGGCTCCAGCTGCTCCTCGCTTGTACTGAACACGTAACAGTTCTGAAGGAAATGAAGAAGGAATTCCCGCCCTGAGAAAATACGTGCACACAGTGCATCGTGCAGGCAATTTTATGATGTTCCAGACCTTCTGAAACCCACTGTACAGATCACTGAGTATTTTGTTAGGAGCTCTCTTATGTCCCATGGTATTTCTGGAAGATAAATAACTTGCCTACATTAAAGCAAGTTCTGCTTTTTCAGCCCTTTGTCCCCTCAGGCTGGTTCCCTTCCCGAGCAACCCACATGGATCCTATTCGTCTTTCGAGGGCTAGTTCAAATGTAAGAATGAACTGTGTTTTCTTACGAGCTCCCAAAGCAAGCTGGGCCTTCATGACGGTCCTGTGTGGCTGCCTGACTCTCCAGGGACGTGTTACCTGCCTGCTTCTCTGAGAACTGTTCCAACCCTCAGACGTCGCTCCTCAACTCTGACACTGGCAAACACCGCAAGAGCAGAAGCATCTGCTGGATGAATTCATGGATACTGAGTCTTTTCTTGATATTTCTGACACTGTCATGCTCAACTCCTCAGCCCCATCAGGGGGCACCTCTGTTCTGCAGTAGAAAGGAGTCTTCTTATGAATGTTGACTCCAAAGGGATGAGAAGAAAAAAGGAAAAAAACGTGGAAGAGAAAGGAGCGGTTGTGAGCCCTCCCTTGCTCTCTGCATCCCCCACACGGTGCAGTCTGGCAGCTGGGGCCTGAGCATGGAGGGCCTGTTGCCCATACCTGGGGCATGGGGGCTGGGGAAGAAGGTGACAAGTCACTATGAAGCATGGGGTGCTGGTGATGGAAGTGTCTATGGGGGGATGCCTCTGGAAAGGTGTACTCTGGACACACAGAGGGTGGTAGTGGGGTTTGGGCTTTTGGTGGGTGGAAGCCAAGCAGAGCCAGAGATTGAGAAAGGACCAAATAAGAGGTAAAAGGAATCCAGACACCAGCTTCCCAGTTTTGGGTGGGACCCTATTCCCTTCCCAGTTCCCAAAGGCCAAGGCAGCTACCACCAAGACAGGTGGCACCAAGACTTTGTGTTTCTCTCCCCATCACCAGAGGCTTCTCCAGTGTGAAACCCACAGGGGTGAAGAAAGCACCTGGGAAAGGGTGGCAGACAGTACGTCACACCTGACATTGGGATTCTGATTTCCAGTCCAGCTGGAAGAATTTTCACAGGGCCATCTTTGACCAGGCAAAGGATTCCACAAGGATTCTACTCTACTACTTTTGACATCAACTACAGGCCCAGAGCTTAGTGTCCAAGCCACAGGGACACTTACCTCCTTCCTTTCTCGCTTATCCTAGCCTTCCAAAGGGGGCACTTCTCATGGTCCCCACCCTTTCCCCTCACTGTCCTGTCCCCTTCCTCCCATTTCTCTCACCAGGGGCAATGTTCCTTTTCCCCTTACCCATCTGTTATAGGCTGAACCGTGTGTCCTCCCAATTACTAAGAAGTCCTAAGCCCTAGGACCTCAACATGGAAAGATATTTGGAGATGAGGTCTTTAAAGAGGTAATTAATATGAGGTCTTTGGACAGGCCCTCGTCCACTAGGACCGGTGTCCTTGCAAGAAGAGGAATTTTGAGCACAGGAACACACAGACATAGAGGAAATGCCTTGGGAGGACACACCAAGGGTGGGGGCCATCTACAAACCAAGGGGAGAGACTTTAGAAGAAACCAACCATGCAGCCACTTGGACCTCGGACTTCTGGCTTCCAGAACTATGAGATAATAAATGCTATTATTTATGCCCACCAGTCTATGGCACTTTGTTACAGTAGCCCCAAGTGACTAACACACCATCTAATCCATCCTTCAAGCTCAAGATGACTTTGAACTAATTAAAGACATGTGATTCAGTTCAAGCCGGAGGGAGCTCACCACTTCTCACACTCTGGGCACAGTAGGGGTGGGCCTCAGTGAAGGATGTGTTACATGGTGCATGATGTTGCTGGGGGCTTCTGGTATCTTACTGGACGAGTCCTGCTGCATCAAAAAGTTCCTCTTCCAGGGGCGCCTGCGTGACTCAGTCAGTTATGCATCCAACTCTTGGTTATAGCTCAGGTCATGATCTCAAGGTTGTGGGATCCAGCCCTGTGTCGGGCTCTGTGCTCAGCATGGAGTCTGCTTGTCCCTCTCCCTCTACCCCTCCCTTGGCAATCTCTCTATCTCTCTTAAATAGGTACATAAATGAGATCTTTTAAAAAAATGTTTCTCTTCGAAGGCACCGTCTTATCAATTAAAATTGTTCTTTGTGTGTATGTGCGTGCTTTTTTTTTTTTTTTAAAGATTTACTTCTTTAAATTTTTATTTTTATTTATTTATTTATTTTTGAGAGACAGAAATGGGGAGAGAGAGCTGGAGCGGGGTGGGGGGAGGAGCAGAGGGAGCAGACTCCCTGCTGAGCAGGAACCCTGGGATCATGACCTGAGCTGAAGGCAGACACTTAACCGACTGAGCCGCCCAGGCACCCAGAGATTTATTTATTTGAGAGAGTGGGGGAGGAGCAGAGGAAGAGGCAGAATTTCAAGGAGAGTCCGCTCTGAGTATGGATCCTGACCTGGGGCTCAATCTCACAACCCTAAGATCGTGACCTGAGCCAAAATCATGAGTCAGACAACCGACTGAGCCACCCAGGCGCCCATGAAATCATTCTTAGAGAACAGTTACTTCCTAAATTGTAACTGGGATGGCTGCGGCCCTTGCTGGGGACGGTACCTCCTGTGAGCAGCAAGGGCACGGTCTGGGTGAGAGAAGCAGGGGATGCTCTTGTGTTCTTTATTAACTCAATTCATCCTTCTCTCTTAGGCATGTGAAAGAAGCATCTCTTATCCTTTCTGGAATTACGCAGATGTAGCTGGATATTAGGGTCCAGAGTCCACGAGTGGATGAGTGGCAGGCGTCCTCCCCTAATGAGGCCAGATGATGCTTACCCCAGTGCTGCTCTCAGCAAATCCCCCTGAAGGTGACAATGACACCCCATCACGGTGTCAACCCAAGGTCCAGAGGGAATCTTTGACGGGCACTTTAGGCTTTGTGTCACATGAGGTGATACCCAGAAACCTCCCACATATCTCAAAGCACACATGGGGCCTGGAGTAGGGCGTTTAGGCTCTGGTGCTCCTGTAATCACAAACCACACTCCTCAGCAAGTGAGGGACCAGGTCTCCAGCAAGAGTCCAGGAGCTGTCCCCAACCAGAGGTGGGCTTCATCAGCCTCTCAGCCACAGAATTGAGGGAAGACAGCTCCAAACCAGCACTCAGCCTCCCACTCCATAATTTCAGAGAAACAGGAGAATGCACCGCACTGTCACCCCCACTCCCTTCCCCTCGCCACCCCAAATATGCACACACAGAAATGTTTCGTCACCTGGGAAGGACCGGCCGAGCTA
Source organism: Mustela lutreola (assembly GCF_030435805.1). Classification (NCBI taxonomy): domain Eukaryota; kingdom Metazoa; phylum Chordata; class Mammalia; order Carnivora; family Mustelidae; genus Mustela; species Mustela lutreola. The sequence goes on along the minus strand of NC_081290.1, from coordinate 150,690,941 downwards.
TGGAGTGCCTTTCACCTGAGCCCATGTGTAAGATCTCTGACGAATGCCATGGAAAATTAAAGGGCATGGAGAAAACCAATCCAATAGGGAGAAAGAAAGACAAAGGGGAAAGAAGAACAAAAACCTTGCTGGGATCGTAGTGCTCAGGGTCCCAAACTTACTGGTTCTTGGAAGTAGAGCTGATAATCAAAAACAGGATTGGCTTTGATTCTCTCCATTGGGGACACATTGGGATTTGCCGGTATGAAGGGAGTATTCAAACTGGCCACTGCCCTGTGGAAAAAAGACAACAAGACACAGACCCTGTAAGAAGACAGTCTGTAAGAATCATAAAGGAAGCTCTGAGCAGGAAGTGGACGTGCACAAGGTCTCACACCAGCCGTGTGCAAGAAGGGGGTCAACACTCTGATTTCTTGACTCCTAGCCCAGTGGTTTTTTTCACAATAAACTGCAGCATTTCTCACCTTCTTGTCTGAGACAAAGATACACAGACACAAACATATACATTACGTGCAGTATATCAACCTTCATTAGATTTTAGTTTCTAAAAATGCATTCACTCCTTCCTTCCTTTCTTCCCTCACTTAACTCTGTGTTGAGTTAATTCCATGCTATATTCTAGGGGAGAGAAGATCTAAAATCAATACTTGAAGAGCTTATTATAATCTTAAGAAGCTAGACAAATATGCCCGTGACTATATTACAAGACAGACTGTGATATGAGCCATTCAGAATAGCCTAAGCACCATGGGAGTTCAAGGAGACCAAGACTTTCTAGATCTGGATATCATGGAAGATCTCATGGAAAAGAGGGAACCTGGCTTTTAGGGGTGGAAGAGTAGAGTGAAGGGGAAATGATACTATAAGGGAAACATCATGGGGTAGTACAAGCAAATTCTAGAAGCGGGCAAAGCTTGCAGCTAAGTTTGCACAAAGAATCTATGTGGCCAGAGGCCAAGTGTTTAATGGGGCATCTTATGAAATAAAGCCAGTGAGGCAAGTGGGAGCCTGGACATGAAGAGCCCCGAGTCTGGATTAGATGCTACCAGACAACCAAGAAAACCATAAGGGCTTCTGAGAAGAAGGGAGGAGCAGACTGAAGTTGCAGTCAGGAAGTGATGTATCAAGCAGTGATACATGACATAGAGGCAGAGAGGGATGCCAGAAGCAGGGAGAGGGCCAGCACACCACTGCATTAGTCACCCAAGAGCAACAGGATGGCAGTGAGAGGAAAACGAGAGAAGGCTATATCTGAGAGGGGGCAGGGCTGACAAAAGTCAGCCAGGACCATGGTTAGCCTTGCTCATCAGTAAGGGATCCCATGCCCACTCTGATCCTAGTGAAACGCCTTCCCAAGAGATAATTAAGGAGGAGAGAAGAGAATATCTGGGGAAGACATAAACTAGGAGGAATGGGATAACAAAGGACAAATGAAGTCATCAGGGAAAGAAGTGCTGAGATTTAACCAGTGCCAACCAACAGAAGAATAATGTAAACCACACATATCACTTAAATTTTCCATTAGCCAATTAAAGAAATATGTGAGATGAAATATTAGAGTATTTTATATCAATTACATGTTAATTAATATTAAAGTCTAATGTTACTTGAGTAATATTTGACATATTTCTAAAATATTAATAATTTTATTAATAATATTAATAATTTGAACAAGTAATTGATTCAACAAGTATTAGTAAGATATTTCGAATCAACCACATTTCAAATGTTCAATAGCCATCATTAGACAGTGCAAATTAGGCTATAAAGTAAGTTATACCAACACCTAAAGGTTTCTCATGTTACCAGAGTGAACCTATTTTAAGCATTACTTAAATCACAACTCAAGAAATTCTAGCTTTTTCTAAATATTCTGAGCAGACTAAAGTTTTCTTTTCAATTGCCTTGACATACCGTTTATTCCATGTATAAGAAAATTATCATCACCACATGTTAGCATACAGAGATGTTAGCATATAACTGCTGCTGCCAACAGCATTAAGATTGGAAAATGCTAAACCACAGCCTCTTTTTGGAAACAGAATCTCCAGATGACTGTCAAAGAAAGGATATAAAAAAGGATTATAAAAAAGGTATTCTTGGCCAAACACATGAGTAGACCCTTACATTAAATAGGTTCCTGCAGTTAATCTGAGTAGAATGCCAAAACCAAGGATTTAAAGAAATAGTCCACATTAAAGGTGGGCTTGTCCCCCTCTTTCATTCATTTTCTGGCTGGAAAGGTGAAGATCAACCTCAACAATATTCTTAGAATCAGCTTTGCCCAGGAGAGAGATGCTGTGTCCCACCAAAGACAGCCCCAGAAGGGAGTCCTGGCTTCTTCTTGCCCCCCAGGAAGGCAGTAACAGGGTCGTTTTGATACGCACAGATGGAGAAGGAGCAACTACTACCAAACCAATGGCAGAAGGGACGGAAACAGAACAATGAGAAGAGGACCAGGAATGCACACCACACTTGCCTGTCTCAGACCTAATGTTACTCTGGGTACAACTTCACTGGGCTCATGTTAAATATTCTCAAATTCTCATGGGAGAGACAAAGACTAGGCTTCATAAAACATCAAGACGGTGTTTCACTTCCTTCAAAGTTGAGATCATAAGCGTGTTGCTCTACTTCCCTTTGCTCCTTCAAGAAGCATCTAATACAGTCTGTACAGTAACTTCCTAGAGACCTGATTCCTAAGAGCTGAGTTCTTATGTCAACTCTGAATGAAAAACAGGAGAGAGAAGCTAAAGAGATCAGACAAACAAGAGTGCAACAACTTTTTAAGAAAAAAAAAGTTTTTAAAACTTTTAAATATTTTGGGAGGTATTTGCTCTTTTTGGGCTCTGATATCATCCTGCCATTTGAGCTGATGCTGGGCTGAACCAAGACCCCCAGTGTTTCTGCTCTTATAAATGCCACCAAGTAAAAAGTGACTGGAATCATTTGGTGGCTGGGAAGCATGGTGTTTATTTAATTTGCTAAGATCCCAGGCTGAAATGGGAGGTGATGCAGACTTCTACCACGGTTGCCAGCCACGAAGACCACCTGCCTCTCTGGGTCCAAAAGCTGCTGCCAAAAGCCCTGATGCCATGCTAAGAATGATTAGGAATGACGTCATGGCGGTCACGAAATGCCATCCTAACTTGACATAGCATTTTGCAGGCCATACAGTTGAAAGGAGTTACCATTACCCCTCTGTGGTTGAGGAAACCCAAGGCCTAATGAACGAAGTGATGTGTCACAAAGCCAGTTCAGGGCAAAATTGAAAGCCATGTTTCCTGACTCCCAGCCCAGGACCGAAGTTTCTTCTGGCACTCCCTTCTATAACCCCACCACCCTCGCTGCCTCACCCACTCCCCCCGAAGTCTACCACCATGCTCCTGCATTCCCACTGGCGACCCAGGCCCTGAGTTAGCTGTCCCAATACCAGTACCTGGGACAGGCCTTGCTTCCTAAGACATTAGCTCCTTAAACCCTCCTTATTAAGGGGTCACCAGGCACTGAGAAGCTAGGTGTTTGTTGCCTTCCCAGATAACCTATATGTTTTCAAAAAGTTTACTGGAGTTCAAGACCTGAGGGAGAATACTAATAGGAATTCAAATCCAAATTCTTGGTGCCTGAGGCCTAATTACCTCACTCTCTCAGGGTAGAAGAGAGCCATGTTCCATACCAGCATGCCTCCCCAATCATGGCCAATGAACACCGCTTGAGGGATGCCCTAGAGAAGGACAGAGACGGGAGATGAATATGGGCAGGCTCCACAGCCTTGTAGGCCCAAAACCTGTAGGCCCAAACCCTCAGTCGGCAAACCTTTTGTTCACTTCCTAGGACTCCTCCTCCTCCATCAACCTACACTATTATGTCCATCCTCTTCAAGCCTCCCTTCCCACACATACCGGCTCCATGGAGACTCTACAGATGATTCATCTTTTCTATTTTCTCAGAAGCCTAAGGCCACAGACTCCAAATTCCCTCCTCTTCTCTACCTTCCCTCAAATCGAAATTCATTTCACCTCTTTTCCTACTTTTTGTATTCAAGTTGGTATGACTCACCTCCTTGTGTTCCATGTCCGTCTTTCATTGAGTGATTATGATTCTACTCCCCTCTCTTTTGGGATCTTCCCTCCCTTAACTAACCACTGACACCTCCAAGGCATCTTTAACCCTTCCCTCCCTACCTGCAGCCTCCTTTCTAATGCTGCTGCCAACAATGAATAAGAACAGCTCCCTTTTGTAGAGGCCCTGCTATGTCCAAGGCACCGGGCTTAGTGCCTACACCTCTTGATTGGAATTCCTCCATAACCTTCTCACACACACTTTACCAGTAGGGAAAGAGGCTTGCAGTGGTTACGCGACTTACCCGAGGCCACGTGGATGGTCATTCAGACCCAGGCCTCTCTAACTTAAAATCAGGCTCTCCTGATCACCACCCCACCCCGCTGACCACATTCAGCCACATCAGAGCCTTTCAGGGCCTCGCCAGTCTTGCCACACAACCTTGAAAAGTGGCTCCCTGGCTCAGCTCCCTGCCATGCTTCTGCCTTCTCCATGCCCAGCTTCTCGCAATGATCTACTCTAGTGGCCTCTCTGGCGATCTTCCTAAGTCCCTGCAGCCTGGTTTTTTTCCCTGTGACCCGAGTCCACTGAAACTTCCTCGTAAAGGCTATTCATCACTTAAAATAGACCACCCCACCCCCCCACCCCGCCTTAGCTCTCACTCTTCTGACCATCCTGCGGCATCAGACATTTCCTTTGAAATGTTCTTCCCTGGGCTTCTGTTGACAATATTTTTTCTAGACTCTTTTCTCCCTTCAGTGAGTCCATTCCTTCCTCTCCTGTCACATGGGAGCACTTCACAGCTCAGCAGCCCTCAGTCCTGTCATCTACTCCCATGGCTTCAGCCACCACCTCCACGTGGAGGACCACCACCTCACCCGTCATGGGCCCGGCTTCCTCCCTCGGCATCCCAGGAGTGCCTGGGCCATGGAGCAAAACCTACCCCAGCCTGCCAGCAACCCCAATGGCTCTCTTCCAAGAGAGTCAGAGACTGTCTCAGCCAGCTGGAAATCTAGATGGGAGGTCACTCTGGAGTCAGAACTGGGGTGGTCACACTGGGCCATGCCCTCCTAGATGTCCCTGGCATTCTCAAAGGGTCCAAAGCCAATTCTGTGGGACTGAGAATCTGGATAGGGCAGGGACCATGATATCTTTGCCTCATTTCCTACAGTATCTACCCCTATGCCCAGCCACTGAATGGAATTCAGGGGTAGATACTTAGTCATCTGGAATTCTCCTCCTGACCCTTACATTCAATGAACAGGTTCCATATCACTGTTTTCAGGTTCTCTCTCAGCTGTCCCTCCACTGTCACCGTCCTGGCTTAACCCTTCTCCCCCTCAGTCCAGGTTACTGTGTCCTCACCCCACCACCGTGACCTAACCGAGGGTGGCAGAAGTGGACTATCTCCATCTCCTGTAAGTAAAAAAGCAAAAGTACAGTCTCCCATCACCATAGCTGACCTGCTTTGTGTCTGCCACTGTCATTCCAAACAAGGTTACCTGAAGGCATTTGATCTGAGGTATTTCTAAAGGGGTATCAATCATAAAAAGTTGGACATGTTAGTCTATAGGATATAGGGTAGTTTCCAAACTTCTGGGCACAAGCAAAGCTCTTTACCCTGACTCAAAGCCGAGAAGAGGTATCCTGTTCCCTGGAAAATGCTTTCCGTGAAACAAACGAACGCAACAAACTTGGCACTACACTCTTCTCCACACACTTTGCCACCTCTGTGCTTATAATTGTTCTTGACCAACGACCCTGCCTCCCACGGCCCCAGAGTGTCCTTGTTCCTGCCCTCGCCACTCTCCTCAGGGGTTCTACCTGCAGACACCTTCAAAGGCTGCATCCTGAACTGCCCACCCAAACAGAAGTTTCCAGAGATCAGTTCAAAATAATTACTCACCAACTTATCCAGGAAGGTTACCATCTCCTAAGAAAGAAAACAGACCATTCAGAAGTTGTACGCACCCATCTCAACTGCTTCCCGAGGCGAATTCCTGTGTCTTCTTTGTTAGGGGCTGCACTGTGTCTTCCCCAAGCTCACATGTGGAAGCCCTAACCTCTGCCCTGCATTCCAACACCCCTAAGTTGGAATCCTAAGACTAGAGACATACAGAGAATAGGTTCATGATTCCTTAAAGGTACCTATTCTAAAATAAGTAACAGTTGTATGATAGACTGGCCCACAACATTAAGGAATTATGGTTGAGAAAAAAGTGGTTTCAGTTTCTTTGGGGGAACATTGAGAAAAGGGTTTTTGTGCATGCTTGAGGATAAGCAGTATTATGGTTCTTCATTCAGTTTCCTACAACCCTCCATTTCAAGATTATATGGGTTATTAAAATTTATACAGGGTATTTTATTTATTTTTTTTTAGAAAAATTTTTAGAAGGTTTTATTTATTTATTTGAGAGAAAAAGAATGAGAGAGAGGGAGAGAGAGAGAGCATGAGAAGGGGGAGGGTCAGAGGGAGCAGCAGAGCCCGATGTGGGACTCGATCCCGGGACCCTAGGATCATGATCTGAGCCGAAGGCAGTCACTTAACCAACTGAGCCACCCAGGCGCCCTATATAGGGTATTTTAAATAAAATTTTACATGGAAATACTGTGCTAATTTTTCAAATGACAGCGCTACTGAGATGATTCACATACCGTAAAATTCACCCTTTTAAAATGTGTGATTCACCGGATTTTACTGTGGTCAGAGCTGTGAGGTCCTCACTGCTATGTAGTTAGAGAACATTTCACCACGCCAAAAGGAAACCCTATACCCATTAACAGGGACTCCTGTTCCTCATTCCCCCGAGCCCTGGGCAACCACTAATTTCATTTCTGTCACCATGGAATTACCTCTTCTGGAGACTTCATAACAATGCAATTATACAGCATGTGGCCTTTTGTGACTGGCTTATCCTAGCACAAGGTTTGTGAGGTTCATTCATGTTGAAGCATGCATCATGATTTCACACCTGTTTGTGGCGAATAATGTTCCATTGCATGGATATGCCACACGCTTTTATCCATTCATCAGCTGATGAAACATTGAGGCAGTTTACACTTTTTAATGAACATTCATGTCCAGGTTTTTGGTGGACATAGATTTTTAATTCTTTTGGGTGAATACCTACCTAGTAGTGTACATAGCAATCACTTTCAAGGGTGGAGCCAGAGGATGGGAGCATCACAGGTTTATCTTGCTTGTCTTAGTCTAAGGACCTTCTTCAGGAGGGAAGTTATGTCAAGTGACCTGAAGCAACCTGATTTATCTGTCTTAAGAACCGATTTCGACAGAAACAAGCAGGGGTCCAGTGAAGGAATGTTAGGGGGATGGGTAGAGGCCCCCCCACAGGGTTGCTGGTGAGATCTTAGCAGGATTTCAGGGGAGATAGGAGCAAGATCAGAAGTGGCAGAGCAGAAGAGGTAAGGACCTGGAAACTGAGGAAGGAAGGACAACCCTAACTGGAAAGTCAGATTTTATCAAGGCTCCTTTTAAAAGGCGCCAAAGCCTGCATGTGGGCCTGGCTGGGGGACAGTCCGAACAGATCTATGACTCCTACACGGAGACTTTTTGTAAATTTAGCATAATTAGCAGTATTGCTAGGGGTTTTTTTAGATTTTTTTAAAAAATTATTTATTTCACAGAGAGAACAAGAGTAAGTACAAGAGGTGGTAGGAGGGGGCAGAGGGAGAGGGAGAAGCAGGCTCCCCGTGGAGCAAAGAGCCCGATGTGGGGCTCGATCCCAGGACTCCTGGGATCATGACTGGAGCTGAAGGTGCCCAACTGACTGAGCCACCCAGGCATCCCCAGCACCACCAGTTTTATGGCCAACCAAGACACTGTGCCTTCCCCTTGGCCCCTTTTGTCCTCTGGCTGATGGGAGGCTTGGCTACCAGTCTCCTTACCTCAGCCTTGATAAGCTCTGAGATAGGGCCTCTCCCCAATGGTGCTCATGCTTCACTTAGAATGGGAGCGCCATTACAGCCGCCAAGCCACACACTCCCCAGACTATCCAACAACATCTCTACCAAAGTAAGGTGATTTCTGCAATTCTCAGGATGGAAAGGCAAGATGGTGGAGTGGCCATGAGGAGGGACGTGGGAGCTCTCTCAGGATTCAGACCTGGCTCTACTAGCTGTTGACCTCAGGCAATTACTTTACCTCCTCATGATTCAGTTTCCTCTTCTATCCAATGGCTTACAATAGTAACTGATAGATAGTACATGTTAGCTATCATTTTGAAATGCCATCTTAACTTACAGTAAGACTTTTATACCCAAATGCTGTGAAATCTTTTCTTAGGATGGTAAATGAATACCCACACTTATATTGGTAAAAATGTCACAAATGTTACCCAAAGATCTCTTACCTGGCATAACACTTCCATGGAATATTCTTCTATTTCTGCAATTAGAAATAAAAGAAATACAGTTAATTCACATGATTGAAAATTATCAACAAAAAGGCCCCCTTTGTCCAAAAATAGGTATCTTATTAAATCATTAGATTGATGATGTCTCCTTGTTTATTTTTGTTTTTGTTGCCTGTGCTTTTGGTATCACGCCCATGAAATCATCACCAAAATCAATGTCATGAGATTTTCACCCATGTTTTCTTCTAAAAGTTTTAGTTTCAGGTCTTACATTTAAGTTTTCCACCCATTTTAAGTTGATTTTTGGGTATGGTGTAAGGTAAGGGTCTGATTTTATCCTTGTGCATGTGGATATCCAACTTCCTAGCATCATTTATTGAAGAGACTGTCCTTTCCCTAGTGTATGTCCTAGACACCTATGTCAAGGATCTACTGCCTGTACATGTGTGGATTTATTTCTGGGCTTTACTCTGTTCTATTGGCTATATGTCTGTCTTTACACCAATAGCACATTGTTTTGACTATTGTAACTTTGTAATATATTTTGAAATCAGGAAATGTGAGTCATCCAGCTTTGTTCTTTCTAGAGACTGATTTGACTATATGGGGTCTTTTGTGGATCCATATTAATTGTAGAATTGTTTTTTCCTATTTCTGTAAAAAATGCTATTGGATTTTGATAGGGATTTCCCAGAATCTATAGATCATTTTGGGTAGTATGAATATTTTAACAGCAGCAGCTATATTCCAGGAGGCAACAAAACAAAACAAAACAAACAAACAACAACAACAAAAAACCGAAGAAAAAAAATTATCAGAGAAATAATTCAAGTAAACTTTCAAGAACTGAAAGATAAATGTACCCAGAGAAGTGGATGAAAAGAGACCCATGTCATGGCACAATACCATAAACTTTTATAACACAAGAAGATAAAGATCCTAAAGGTACTGAAGGTACAGGGGAAAAAAAAGTCATAGACAGACTCGTGGATCTGAATGGCATGGGATCTTTGAATAGCAACAAGGGAAGATAGAAAATAGTGGGACAACAGCTTCACAGTTTTAAGGGGAAACAATTTGTTATTTAAAATGAATTGTCAAATGATAAAAAATTTATATACAAATGATCTGCAGTGTGTATGTATGCATTCCAAATGATCACATTTGGCTTTAGAACTCATGTTATATGTTACCTTCAGCAATAGTTAACATGTAAATTATTGTTTCCTTTTTTTAAGATTTAATTTAACTTAATTTTTAATTTTTTTTTTTAAGATTTTATTTAACAGACAGAGATCACAAGTAGGGAGAGAGGCAGGCAAAGAGAGAGGGAGGAAGCAGGCTCCCCTCTGAGCAGAGAGCCCGAAGCGGGGCTCGATCCCAGGACCCTGGGATCATGACCTGAGCCAATGGCAGAGGCTTTAACCCACTGAGCCACCCAGGCGCCCCAAGATTTTATTTATTTTAGAGAGAGAGAGAGAGAGAACTCGAGCATGGGATGGGGGAGAGTCAGAGGGAGAGGGAGAGCGAGAATCTCAAGCAGACTCTGCACTGAGCATGGAACCTGACAGGGGGCTTGACCTCACAGCCCTGAGACCACGACCTTAGCTAAAACCAGGAGTCTGTCGCTCAACCGACTAAGCCACCCAGGCACCCTGTAAATAGTTGTTTTTGTTAAAAAGTAGTTATAATTAGAGTATGGATAACTATAAGTCTAACTTCATCCAGAACAGTTCTGTTTATGTGTGTTATTACTCATAGCGTTTCTTTTACTTTTAATGGTGTTCTGGTTTGAATGATAAATTAATTACTAAATTATCCCTAGAGGATTCAGGGAAGATCATGGTCTACCTGAATGAAAATAGACATTTTAATAATTAAATTGGGGAAAAAAAAAAAAAAAAACCTTCACTGTCTTTCTCGGCTGTCTGGACAAGAAGCTTTCTTTTTGTCTGAAGTGCCTATGCACCATGGAAGAGGTAGTAAGCGGCCGCGGAGTAGGAACCATGGCAATTAGGGAACAATCATGGCACACTCCCCGGTCATGACAGGTTGAATGGTCTGGCTGGTTACCCGAGTGCCAGTTTCCATCAGCTGGCTTCAACCTCGACAAGTTTGCCCTAAACATGGGGGAAGCAGCTCAGAGAAGGGGCGGTGAGCAGCTGGTCTGGCTCACTGGGCACCGCTGCCAGCAGCATGGCTGATTGCATCATATTCCTCTCTCCACCTGGGGAGCTTATTAACAATTTTGAGACTGAGACCCTCCCTGAAACCAATAAAAGCAGCAGACTCCCTCGCCCCAGGAAAGTGCTTGTAAACCCATACATGGACTCGGGTTCATAGGCCCCCAGTGTCCATTCTCAGATAGATGCCATCTGGGATCCATAAACACTGGGTTAAGGATCTGGCCTACCAAGTGCCATAAGATCCAGAAACTCCACTTATGGGTATACAGCCCAAAGAATTGCAAAGGAGGAACTCAAGCAGATATCTGCACATCCATGTTCACAGCAGCATAATTCATTTCAGCCAGAAGGTGGAGGAAAACCAAATGTCAATCGGTAGAAGGGTGGATAAACAAAATGTGGTCTGTACATTCTATGAAATATTATTTGGCCTTAAAGAGGAAGGAAATTGTGATATATGCTACAAGATGGATGAATGTTGAAGACATTATGCTAAGCGAAATCAGCCAGTCACAAAAGGATAAATTTTCTATCATCCACTTAGAAATGTCTGGAGTAGTCCAATTCCTAGAGAGCAGAAGGGTAGTTGCCAAGGGGCTAGGGAAAGGGGAATGGGGAATTAGTGCTTAATGGTACAGAGTTCTGCTGGACAGGAAAAGTTCTATAAAAGTTCTATACATCCTATACCCCACATCCAGCACGAGATTTCCTCTCGGCACAGGCAACTGGGTCTCTTGTATTCATTCAGAGTACGGGAGCAGAGACATCTGAGCCCAAAGGGTACAGACAAGGGTCACTACAGGAGAGGAGAAGGGAAAAGCCGGACTCCCTCTAAGGGCTGTCCACTCTGACCTGGGACCAGAGGGAGAGAATACAGTTGGAGAGCTTAGACAGTCAGAGGGATAACCAACACAGGGCAGCTGGGAGACAGTTAACCTACCAGGAGGAGCTGACGACTCTCCATAGCCTTTCATGTCCAGAGCTAGTACCCGGAAACCTGCCTGAGCCAGAGCAGGGATCTGGAAAACAAAGAGTTCAGGGACACCCAAGAGTGGTCTCATCAGTCTTTTACAGACACTCCTTCTTTGCCTCCTTCTATCCACGGTCTTGTAAATGGCTCAACTCAAAGTGCCCTGTAGCACTATCTGGGATCCTTGCCATGAGGCTGGAATGAGCCCACCTGGATAGGGCTGACATGGACAGTGGTAAGGTCTGTGTACTGCATCTAATACTACTACATCTAAGAGAGCACTTTTCCTAGCAAAGACCTTGGAGATTTCTATATTCATTACAAAGATTTCCCAGCAGGTGGCATAAGGAATACTGGAATCTGCCTTCTTCTCATCTGCAAAGATGGCATGTTGTCTAGCACAGCTCTGAAGTCTGGACCCATCTCTGGCTCCAACATTTCTGAGATATCACAGTCATCGTTGGAGATGACGCTCCACTGTAAGGTTTCGGCTTCTTTTTTAAAAAAATACTTTATTATTTATTTATTTATTTGAGAGAGAGAAACAGAGAGCATGGGAGAGAGTGAGCATGAGCTGGGGAAAGGGCAGAGGGTGAAGGAGAAGCAGCTTCACCACTGAGCAAGGAGTCCGATGCGGGGCTCGATCCCAGGACCCTGGGATTATGACCTAAGCTGAAGACAGATGTTTAACTGACTGAGCCACCCAGGTGCCCCAAGGTTCCAGTTTTTTTTTTTTTTTTAATATTTTGTTTATTTATTTGACAGACAGAGATCACAAGTAGGCAGAGAAGCAGGCAGAGAGAGAGGAGGAAGCAGGCTCCCCGCTGAGCAGAGAGCCCGACGAGGGGCTCGATCCCAGGACCCTGGGATCATGACCTGAGCCGAAGACAGGTTTTAACCCGCTGAGCCACTCAGGTGCCCCAGGTTTCAGCTTCTTCTTCTTCTTTTTTTTTTACGTTTCTTTTCAGCGTTAACAGTATTCATTGTTTTTGCACCACACCCAGTGCTCCATGCAATACGTGCCCTCCCCAATACCCACCACCTGGTTCTCCCAACCTTCCACCCCCTGCCCCTTCAAAACCCTCAGAGGTTTCAGCTTCTTAATGGCATTCTACACTGGGCAACACCATCTATAGCTTCCTCTTCCTTCACCTTGACTGGAGCAGACCTTCCCTCAGTTTCCTTTACCTGGTACCGCCAAGAGAACCAGCTCTCAGGAAATCCATGGCAGAGACACACAGCAGGTCCAGAACCCAGCTCCACAAAATGCAGACGCACCCCAGGCTGTAGCAAAGAGAGGTGAACAGAAGTGACCACAGCACCAGGCTGGACAGAACCAGTCCGTCTTCCGCAGACCACTCTGGGCCACCTCCGGGTACTGCCGGACCTCATAATTTCTCAGCTCAAGGCCCCGATGCCAGAAGATGTTCAAGAAGACACAACTGGCCAAACTGCAATAAAGCCTTTTATAGGAACACAGAAGGCCAATATTCATGTTAACATGTGGAATACTAGGATTATTTTGTTAAAAAAATGTTTCTCTCTTGAATGCAAAATCTTCTCCAAGCTTTGCTATATTTCTAGTGCTCTGGGCTGTGGGTCCTAGCCTACTAGAGCTCAATGTCTGTGTTCTCTCCCTGGCCCATGACAACATTTTCCAGACCTCCGTCCACTTCTTTGCAATTGGTGTGGCCATGTGACTGAGTTCTGGCCAATGGCCTATGAGAATGAACAAATGCGTGCTACACCTGGGTCCACATAAACCTCCCATGCATTTTCCCATCTGTACCTGAAGAGTTTGGGCCTTAGGCAAGGTAGAGCCAACAGAAAGGAAACGGGATCCTTGTTGACTGCATGGAGAGAGCCCACTCCTACCCTACAATGGGGTGTCTGGCAAGCAGGGAATGAACCTGATGTTGAGCCAACGGAAGTTTGGGATGGTCTGTTTTAGTACTTAATGTCCTCCAATTATTACCATGTGGTTTGTTTTAGTACTTAATCTAAGTACTAGATGGGTGGTTTGTTTTAGTACTTAATGGTTTGGGATGGTTTGTTTTAGTACTTAATCTCCTCCAATTATTACCATGTGGTCTAAGCACACCAACTAAAGCAGTATCCAATCAGAGTGCCCTATTTTCCCTCAAAAGTATGTATCTCCAACTTTCTAATGGAAATAACTGGGAGAAGTAAGCTTTGCATATGGAAATTCAGTTGGAAGAATTCTACAGAGCTGCATCTCAGATTACTCTAAGCTTGTGTTCCAAACCAGAAGTTTCATTCATGATTCCCAGCGAGTTATTCCGCTCGAGAAAACATGAGGCTGACATTTCACAAACTCTATCGTGGTCTACAGTCATATCAGAATCTGTTTCATCGTCTATTAGTACTTGGCAAAGGAAGGATCTGATTCTATTCCTTATATTGCAAAGTGCTGTAGTACTGATGTCTGGTGACACGGTCCTAACCTGCCCCTGCTCTAAATGGATCCTAAACTAAGACTCCTTTTTGCTGCTCAGCATCAAGTAGCTCAGCAAATGCATGTACTCCCCCATCTTTTAAATGATATGTTAATAAAATTGCCATAAAGCCAGAAAACGAGAAAGACCTAACTCAGCTTGGGTGGCCTTAGTATTCAGTGGAAATCGATGGCATAGCACCCTGGAGAGTGGGGCTCGGCTGGGACTCCCCAGAGGTCACTGCCCCAGGCCTTTAATTTGGGGTGAGGACAGAGGGGGTGATAAAGCGGTTCTGACCACCCTCCTTCAAGGTCAAATGAGAAATGTATTGGAACTGACCAGGCCTACAAGCCTCAAGAGGATTATGTCCACAGGGTTGAAGACACAAGGCCACAGGCCAGACCCCATGCCACAGGCTGAGAGCCCCCAATCCTCACTGATACTGGAGACGAGGTCTTAAGGGACCTCAGGAAGTGTTCACCCCTTCAGCAGCAGCCCAGGGTTACGGGAGAGGCTGGGCTAATGCTTGCAGTTGCTTCAGCCTTTTCTTACTATTCAGTTCCCACCCATCCTTTCACACCCACTTCACCATCACCGCTGAACACTCCCCGGTGCAGCCTCCACCCTCACCGAGCCCATCCCAAGAGCGCCAGAGCACTGCTACCAGACAAGGACCCCATCCTGGGTTGGAACTGCAGGAGTTGGGAACGTGATTCCTGAGGTCTTAGACACTCCACTCATCTCGGTATTTCTCTCTGTGCCCCACAAACAACAAATACTCAATAAATCCTTGAGGGGCTGTCCTCCAGGTAGCAGGGCTTCCCCCGCATCTGCAGACGTGCCCGCTCATGCCACCAGCTCTCCTCTTCATCAGCTACAGTTGACTGAGCACAGAGCCACCAGGTACAATGCCCCGTGGTCCGCGTGCATTATTTCAATGACAGTTGACCCCTGCACAATGTGGGTATAAATGGCACTGACCCCCAACCTGCATAGTCGAAAATTGCATATTAACTTTTGACCCCCCAAAAAACTCAATTCCTACTAGCTTCCTGCTGATTGGCAGTGGTACTGATAGGAGGTGATGAAGGCCTATTTTGCGTTATGTATACTATATACTATAATCTTGTAAAGTGAGCTAGAGAAAAGAAAATGTTCTTAAGAGAATCACAAGGGGTAAAAAAAAAGAAAATCACATGGAAGAGAAAATACATCTACAGCACTGCACTCTACTAAATCCTCAGATAAGTGGACCCATGCCATCCAAACCCATGTTGTTCAAGGGTCAAGTGTAATCCACACAAGAACACAGAGGGGACATATCGGCATCACCTCGTTATAAAGCTGTGTACGCAAACATTCAGAGTGATGAAAATGTATCTAAATCTGTAAACTTAGTGCCAAAGTCAGGATTCACACTGGTTCTATCTGGCCCCAAGCAACTGTCCCATCGTGTTTTGCGTATGAGCTGACCTGTAGCTCTAGGTCGCTTCCCATTTAAATGGGACCAATGACAAATGAAGAAAGATCCCAGGGTGAATCCATGAAGACATTCTAACACCCTACTCTGTATCCTGGTGGATCAGGAGTCGGGGCCCCTCTGCCCCTCTGGCCTTGGCCTTGCCGTAACCCTGACCACTGGATGTTTTTAATGACCACTTCTGTCTCTTTATTCTCGCTATGGGTTTTTTGAGGATGGATCTGTCTTGTTCCTCCCTGCATCCCTCGTATCTGGCCCAAGCCTGACACCAAGGCAGTGCTTGATGAGTATCTGCTAGACGAAAACAAGTTCTCCCCAGAACACAGGCCAGACACATGCACTTTAGCACTCTGGGCTACTCAAGGCCACGTGACCTGTCTTCCCACGGGAGTCTGACCACATCTGTACACTGCTTTGCATATCCTAAAGCATGACCCTTGTCTTCTGACTTTTAAGGAATGAGTAGATGGAGAAATATTCTTTCCCTGTAAACAGTGAGTATTCAGGTACCCTTGATATTTAACAAATGTCTCTGCATGTCATTGTAGATGGGCTGGTGAGGGAGGCCTCAGCTGACTGGGAGGGAGCGCTCACATACCTTTATTGGCACATACCCATGGCTCACGTCGCTCAGACTGCATGGGATTGGAAGAGGGTCTGCAGCACGGGGAAGCTGGAAGGAAAACAGGGACAGTGAGAGAGGCGGCAGCCTCCTTCTGTGCGACGTTCTCAGAGATGGTTTCCAGAAATGCAGAGTGCTGGCACAGGCACCTGTGCCATGGGCTCCTGAGTCCTCCCTGCCCAGCCCCGTCCCTCTCCTGCGAGCACACAGTTATATTTATCTCCCCCTCCCTTTCAGTTCAGTGCAGCCCATGATCGAGTCCTTCAGACAGAAGAGTGTGGCCTGTCAGCCTCACCCGTTAAAATCCCCACACGATTCTACATTCTCAACTGTCCTACATTCTCTACTGCCCCCCGCTTCCGGCTGAGAGCCTGGTGTGACTCAGGAAAACACAGCGGGAGAACAGTGGGTCCACTATCAAACCTGGGTCCTTGAATAGCTGCCTGAAGCAAAGGCCCTGGCCACCACCACCCCAACTTTTTTACATCAGCAAGAAATAAACCACCTGCTCTAAAATGCTGAGATTTCATACTTCAGTGACTATAATTCTTCCCTACGGCAGTTCCTCAAGTGGTCACCCTGGCTCATGCTGGACACCATCAGGAATGCGAAGTGCACAGAGCATCACTGAATGGCTCCACTGCAGGTTCCCTCCCTCACGCCGGCCAAAATCTGACTCTGGGCCTTTGTATTAGTCTGCTCCGGCTGCCATAACCACGTGGCACAGGCTGGGTGACTGAAACAACTGACGTTTATGTCTCCCAGTTCTGGAAGCCGGCAGTCCAACACCTTGGTTGGTCCAGGCTTGGTTCCTCCTGACTCCTCTCTGTTTGGCTTTGCACCTCCAACCTGGGTCCTCACGTGGTCTTTCTTCTGTGTCTGTGTCCTGATCTCCTCTTCTTATGAGGACAGTTGTACTAGATTAGGGCCCACCTGCAATGACCTCATTTATCTTCATCGCCTCTTTTAAAGGTTGTATCTCCAAATATACTCACATTCCAAGGTCCTGAGGATTTAACATGAATGAATTTGGGGTGGGAGGGGGCAGAGGTCAGCCAGTAAGAGCCTTCTGCCTGCAGGCCCCAGCTGGGTTGTCTGGAGTCCCAGGAGGACAAATAACATCTTATATGACATCTAGGTAAAGAACAAAATCCCTGAACAAAGGGTCCTTAAGGGGCTTCTTTACCTTATCCATGTGAGGTGTCTTGAGACAGAAATGACAAAGGACAGTAAGTGATCTTAGTCACAGAAAGTGACATATTAGCAACTCCTACTGCTAGATCGCTCATCTTTGGTCCCAAAGGTATGGTCTAAGGAAGAAGCGGCTCCGACCTCTGAGGTGCAAGAAATAAACTATGAAATGTACCTCCTTTTTTAAACATGGAAGAGCTTGCATAGACATCCTCAGTGGGGCAATCAGAAGGCAAGCCCCCTACGGCCGTAACACCTGGAGAAGATTCAGGGTATGGTGGGAGGGATGGGCAGCTGGGTGTCCTTTGATGGCAAGGGGCCTTGTCTGGCCTGAGGGAGCCAGGACATGGACCCCTAAGGGCTAGAGTCCTATGGGGCCCTTCTGCGGAGGTATCCCTGGCTTCCTAGTGGATGTCTTACTCTCTGATATGAGGAATTTGAGAAACAAGACAGAGGATCATAGGGGAAGGGAGGGAAAAATGAAACAAGATGAAACCAGAGAGGGAGACAAACAGTAAGAGACTCTTAATCTCCGGAAACAAACTGAGGGTTGCTGGGGGGCAGGGAGGGTGATGGACATTGGGGAGGGTGTGTGCATGGTGAGCGCTGTGAATTGTTTAAGACTTTTGATTCACAGAACTGTACCCCTGAAACAAATAATACATTGTATGTTGATTTAAAAAATAAAAGGGAATAATTTTCATGCTTCCTTATAGCTTCTCCCTACTTTAGAGAAGACAGGTGAGGCATGGCTTACTTTCCCAATTACAGGACAGTTATCTGTGACTCGTACGACGAGGGGACAACTAGTAAGTGGGACAAGCAGGTAGACGCTGGGATTCTAAGTCTGGGACGTTTTCTCCTCTGCTGCATGAGACTTCTAGGCTTGTAGAACAGATTGAGCTTGGACAAGACACTTTACAACAGTGAAGCCATTAGACAGATATTTTTATTTATTCATTAAAGATGAAAAGTCAGGAACACCTGGGTGACTCAGTCGGTTAAATGTCTGCCTTCAGCTCAGATCATGATCTCAGGGTCCTGGGATCCAGCCCTGCATTGGGCTCCCTGCTCAGTGGGGAGTCTGCTTCTCCCTCTCCTTCTGCCCCTCCCCCACTCGTGCTTGCCCTCTCTCTCAAATAAATAAATAAAATCTTAGAAAAAAAAAAGAAGATGAAAAGTCAATTGTCCCTACCATGGGGGGCTAAACTATGTCCCTTCCAAATTCATCTGCTTAAGTCTAAACTTCCAGGGCCTCAGAATGTGACTGTGTTTGGAGATAAGGTTTTAAAAGAGGTCATTAAGTTAAAAAAAAAGAGGTCATTGGAGCAAGCCTATTGGAGTCCGAATCCAATCTGGCTGGTGTCCTCGTAAAAGAAGACATCTGGACACACACTGGGGAAGACCATGTGGAGACACAGGGAAAACGCGGCCATCCAAAAGCCAAGGAGAGAGGTCTCGGAAGAAACTACCCTTGCCAACACCTTGATCCTGGACTTCTGGCCTCCTGATAAGACTGCTGTCTCCACCATGCAGTCTGTGAACTTTACGGCAGCTCAGGGAAGTGGACACAGTGCCCTCTGAGGGGAAGGTTGGGCCGTCCAGCTGGCTCAGCCAGGTGTATGCCCCCTCTCCCAAACACTGTATTCCTGCAAAAGCCTTAACTGCCACCAGCACTCTGGGGCTCAGTGCGATCCAGTGGGATGGAGATCTTAGGCAAACTCAAAATAACAAACAGGGCTAATCCCCAGGCAGCCTTCCTGCGGCATCATGAAGGGCGCCCCATCCTCTCTGTGACAGATGGTTTCAACCACTTGCGTGTACCAGCAGTATGACCAGCCAGACCAGGAGGGGTCTGTGCTCCCTATCCCCACTTGGGCAGACCTAATAGCTAAATTCCCAAAATTTACTCTAAGTGGTCAAGTCTAAAAAAAAAGTTTTTTTTTTTTAAATTCAAAAAAGTAAGAATAAATAAATACAGTGAAGTCTGGTGGCTTTCAAAGGCTCCGCTCCTCCCTTGGGTCTTGGTTCCTCCGACTCTGACTAGTATAGATAGTTTTTCTCAGAGCATTGCTTCTCTGCTCATGGCTGCAGAGAAAGAAGTTCTTCAAGGACAGCTGCGCTAATGGCCCAGTGGGGAGCGGCCACCCACCCAGGAGGTGAGCAGCTGGGTTCGCGCCAGGAGCACTGAACTCCCAGAAACGATCCCCCTCTCACTTGTTGTGTCTCCTACACCCCTCAACACAAGAGGAACAGTGGGAAACCCAACCCAGTGCAACCCCAAGAGTTACCTGCACCCCAGTTACTCTCTCCAGTTCTGCCAGGGCTGTATCTGTGTCACGGACGAGGATGGTGACCATCCCCAAATCACAGGCCGGCTTCAGATTAGCCCCGATGTCATCCAAGAACACAACCTGAATCCAAATAGCAGGGACACTAGCATCACTCTCATCCAAAGCAAAATTCACCCAGGAGGGAGAGCACCGGAAAGACACACATTAAAATGGGGATCGTGGGTTTTTTGTGATGACAAGGTGAAGAATTACTTTTTCCTTTATATATTTGTTTACTCTTACAAATACTGAATTACATCAACATATCCATAAACACAGAGAGATGTACAGATTCCCAGAGACGTGTGTGGGTTTCAGCCTAAATTCTGAAACTGTAAAAAAATTAAGGAAGGATATAAACTTATCAGGGTGACATTAAAATTCATCTAGGGAATCAACATGTATGAACAGACCCCTGCCCCCAAATCTGGAAAAGCACTGTAATAAGGGCAGATACTAAAACAAACTATGACGCTAAAAAAAAGGTAAAACTAAAAAGTGGGGTGCTGGGACGCCTGGGTGGCTCAGTTGGTTAAGCAGCTGCCTTCAGCTCAGATCATGATCCCAGCGTCCTGGGATCGAGTCCCACATCGGGCTCCTTGCTCATCAGGGAGCCTGCTTCTCCCTCTGCCTCTGTCTGCCACTCTGTCTGCATGTATTCACTCTCTCTGACAAATAAATAAATAAAAAACTTAAAAAAAAAAACCTGGGGTGCTAGAAGAGAAATAGATATATCAATGAAATAGAAGAGAGCTGAGGAATGAACCCAATTATAAATGACAATTTGTGTTGTCCGCCTGGCAAGGAAAAATGGTACTTGAAAGATTATATAATTATCTTAACTGCTTGGGGGAAAATAGTAGATGCTTCCTTCACATCATCTTCCCCCAAAATAAATTCTGAATCGATCAAATATTTAAATTTTAGAATTAAAAAAAAATCCTTAAAGTCATAGAAAAAAGCATAAGTGCATTATCATCTTGGATTAGGGCAGGCCCAGACTTCTAAGAAGCTCATCCAACCCAAAAGTCAGAAGTGAGATGATCTTCATTAACAGGCATACTAAAATTTAGAGCACTGTTACAAGGCTTATCCAGGGGTTGAGAAGAGCAGGAGCAAAGTTTAAAAGGAGAGAGGTTGAGTTCTAGGATTGAGCCCGGTAAGGATTCTGGTAAGGATTCCTGTAAGGATTCCCCATGAGGGAGTTCAGGGTTCCATCCACCAGCTTGTGGAGGGGGTGGGGCGAACAAGAGAGGGTTAGAAACATCAGGGAAAGGTATTTAAGGATGGACTAATTGTCTTTTTAAAAACTGGAGGTGAGGCATACAAGGAAAACAGAGTTTTGAATAGATAATTAGAGACAGTACGAAGACAGAACTTTGGGGTGCCTAGAGGAGGCAGCTCTAATACTGGAACTCACCCTTTGGTAGGGTGACCCTTACCAGCCTTGTGGTCTTGGGAAAATCTCCCAGTGTCTATGCTTCTTTACAGGCAAACTGAGGCGGCTGGGCTAGCAGTTTGACAATACCTGTTTTGACCTATAAAAGCCACAGAGAGTGGCCCATGCCCATGGAAATCCTGGCCTGGGAGAATGGGAACCTGCCGCTAGACCCAGCATCAAACCACTGGGCCCCAGAAGTCCTCCACCTGCTCCCTCCTCCCTTTTTCTTATGTGCACTATCTCTAGAACATTCTCCTTCACTCAAAAGAAGTGTCCACATACCTCACTGGGGCTGGCCTTCAGGGTTTCCAGCACAAACTTGTAGATCTGAGGATCAGGCTTGGTCATTCCGATCCTGCACGACTCTATCAGGAAGTCAAAGTGCGGCCTCAGCTGACACAGCAGCTGGGCCAGGCTGCCCCTCTGAGCGCTGTCGTCCACCCAGTCGTTGGTGAGGACGCAGGTGGTGTAGCCTGAAAGAGAAGTCACCAGTGACTGGACCAGATACAGAACTTTGCTCCAAGAAGCTCAAGTTACCCCCACAGGCAACCCCAAAGAAGGGGCCACATAGGGTTCTTCTTTGCATCAACTTCTTGATGCCCAGCTTCTAAACTGACATGCGGGACAAGAACCATTTTTACCCATAAGCACGTCCTGACACTGAGACAGGAGAGTAAGCAAAGTGGGTACATGAAGGGCTTTCAGAAGCACTAACAAAAACACTATTGCTAAATATCCCTTGCAACTGTAGAGCAAGAGATTGTGATCTTTATCAGCTCATATGCTCCTGGCCACCTTGGGAGTAAGCAGGACAGACCTCATTATCCACTTTTACAGATGAGCAAACAGAAGCTCGGACCAATGATGAGCTTCCCAGAGCTACACAGTGAAGGCAGAACCGGGCCAGGCTCAGAATCCTGCCTTTGGACTGGCCCTCCAGGGCTCCTGCCAAGTCAGTGTTACTGAACACTCCGCTCCACTCTTTCAAAATTCCTGCCTTGGGTTCTGGAGACTGCATTCCCATTTCAAAACTAGAGGAATGCTGGCAAAGATAGCATTATTCCCCCAGCTTTCTCTCCCTAACCAAGAAGGGGAACAAGCAGGGGATGCTGGAAATAAGGCACTGATGACAGTGGTGAGACCCTTTGCATGAAACATGAGTGAGAAACACGGACATGGGACGGCTCAGCCATGACCCTGTAAGTCTACTGTTAAGTGGGTAGAATGATTTCAAATATGCCTGTGACAAAGAGTGGGCTCTGACACTACATAAATGTCTACTGCATGAACTTGATCTCACATCCCAGACCATTTGACATCCTCTGAGTTCATGTCAACCAGCTCACAGCTCAGTCGCTTTGACATTTAGAGGTTGAGCCGATCACAGTTGCTTTAAAGGCCTTGATTTTCAATCACTGTGACAAGAGGTTGGGTCCTTCTGGTCATTACTAAGTGTCACCGGAGGGAGAGAATTTTGCTCACAAGGCAGTCTCTGGCACAAACTGCTCTATTAAGTAAAATACTTTCATTTTTTTTCCCCTACTATTCTGATAGTGCTGTATTTGGCTATTTGATAAAACTTACTTCGGGGCTGTTTTTAAGAATGGCTTTCCATCAAATTCCAGAAGACCTGTGCTCTCAGAACACATCTGGATGTATTCTGACCTAACCCTCCCAAGGGTTCTAGTGCGGCTGATTGAGAGAACAACCAGTATTGGCTCCTTACCCTTCTTTCTGAGCGCAAGAGCAGCCTGAAGCATGGGATAGTTGATTTTTCTTGCTGCAACTGCCTTGCCAAAGAGCTGACTTACAGAGAAATTCTCAGGGAGGTGGATTCCAGATTCCTCAGAACATTTCCTGCAGTCTTCTTCCATGAGTGGCACCCACTGTGGAAAGGAATAAATGAGGATTATCAGTTGGTATAATCCTTCAGAATAGCTTCTGGCAGGGGCACCTGGGTGGTTCAGTGGGTTAAGCCTCTGCCTTCTGCTCAGGTCATGATCCCTGGGTCCTGGGGTCGAGCCCTGCATCAGGCTCTCTGCTCAGCAGGGAGCCTGCTTCCCCCATCTCTGCCTGCCTCTCTGCCTACTTGTGGTATCTCTGTCAAATAAATAAATAAAATCTTAAAAAAAAGAATAGCTTCTGGCAGCATTTGCTGCATCTGACCATATGCGTTCTCTGTGGGCCAGCAATTCCACTCCTAGACCTGCACCCAACAGAAAATGTCCACATATGTTCACCAGAAAGACATGTTCGTCTATGCACTTGCAGCAGCACTATTTCCAAGAGTCCCAAACTACAAACTACGTAAGTGCCCCTGTTTATGGCCTGAATGGTGTTCCCCCCAAATTCACGTTGAAGTCTTAAGCCCTCCCATCTCAGAAAGCAATTGTCCTTGGAGGTAGGGTCTTTAAAGAGGTGATTAAGGTAAAATGAGGTCATGAGGGGCGCTGAATCTAATCTGACTGGTGTTCTTGTAAAAGCAGGAGATTAGGACACACACACACACACATACACACACACACACAAAGGGAAGACTGTGAAGACACAGAAAATGGCTACTGCAAGACAAGAA
This sequence comes from Mustela lutreola, assembly GCF_030435805.1. NCBI lineage: Eukaryota > Metazoa > Chordata > Mammalia > Carnivora > Mustelidae > Mustela > Mustela lutreola. Next base: position 150,667,252 of record NC_081290.1, on the reverse strand, counting down.
GAGAGGCCTCAGAAAAAAACCAATCCTGTCAACACCTTGATCTCGGGCTTCTAGGCTCCAGAGCTATGAGGAAACAAATTTCTATTGTTTAAACCACACAGTCTGTGGTATTTTGTTATGGCAGCCCTAGCTGATAGCAGCAAAATGGATTGTGATATGTTTACACACTACCATAGCAGCACTATTTGGAGTAGTTCCAACTGAAAAGTACCCAAACCCCAATAGCAGACTGATATAGAGAGCTCACAAATAAACCCATGCATACATGTATGGTCAGTAAATTTACAACAAAGGAACCAAGAATATACAATGGGGAAAGGACAATCCCCTTGATAAACGGTGTTGGGAAAACTGGACAGCCACATACAAAGCAATGAAACTTGACCACTATCTTCGCCATACACAAAAATCAACTGAAAATGCGTGGAAGACTTCAATACAAGACCTAACACCATAAAACCCCTAGAAGAAGACATAGGTGGTCAAGTTCCTCAACATAGGTTTTGGTGATGATTTTTTTAATCTGACAACAAAAGCACAAATAAACTATTAGGACTACATCAAAATAAAAAAGCTTCTGGACAGCGACAGAAATCATCCACAAAACAAAAAGGCAACTACTGAATGGGAGAAGGTATTTGCAAATGATATCTGATAAGGAGCTGATATCCAAAATATAAAAAGAACTCATACAACACAACAGCAAGAAAAAAAAGAAAAGAAAAAAGAAAAAAAAACTTGATTTAAAAAATGTATGGAAAACCTGAAAAGACATTTTTTTCCAAAGAAGACATACAGGTGGCCAACAGACACATGAAAGGATGCTCAACATGACTAATCATCAGGGGAAACACAAATCAAAAACCACAGTGAGGGGCACTTGGGTGGCTCAGTTGGTTGAGCATCTGCCTTCAGCTCAGGTCATGATCCTGGTGTCCAGGGATTGAGTCCCACATAAGGCTCCCTGCTCAACAGGGAGTCTGCTTCTCCCTCTGACCCTTACCCCTCTCATGCTCTCTCTCTCCCTCTCTCCAGTAAATAAATAAATAAATATTAAAAAAAAAAAACCCACAGTGAGACATCACATAGCAGCTATTAGATAGGCTATTATCAAAAAGACAAGAAATAACAAATGCTGGTGAGGATGCAGAGAAAAGGAACACTTGTGCATTGTTGGTGGAATGTAAACTGGTGCAGCCACTATGGAAAACAGTATGCAAATTCCTCAAAAAATTAAAAATAGGGCTACCGTATGATCCAGCAACTCCATTTCAGTATTTATCCAAAGCAAACAAAAACACTAACTCAAAAAGATATCTGCACCACCCCCCATGTTCACTGCAGCATTACTTATAATAGCCAAGATATGGAAACAACCTAGGTGCCCATCAATGGATGAATGAATGGATAAAGAAAATATGGTATATAAATTTAATGGAATATTATTTGGCCATAAAAAAGAACAAAATCTTGCCATTTGTGACAATCTAGATGAACATCGAGGGCATTATGCTAAGCGAAAGAAGTCTGACAGAGAAAGACAAATACTGTATGATCTCTCTTATATGTGGAAATTAAATTCAAAACAGAAAGAAAACCAAAAAACACCAAAAAAGCCAAACTCATAGATACGAAGAAAGTGGTTGCCAGAGGCAGGTGGTAGGGGACGGGGTGAGAGAAATGGGAGAAGAGGGGGTAAAAAGATAAAAAGAAAAAAGATACAGATGCCAAAATTGATGCAAGATAAAATATAAAATGTGAGTAGACTAAAGCCATTAATGAAAGTGGAAAAATAATGGAAGTATTTACCTTTCTGTAAACATAATAAAACATTTCCAGCCTTAGACTGTTACACAAGTAAAAAATATATAAATATAGTTTAGTGGGAGAGTTACGTAAGTAGATTTGCATTTTAGGGAGGTCATCCCAGAAACAGTGAGAAGGATTGGAGGAAGGGAGAATAATTAGAAGAGAATTTTCACAAGTTCCACCTTCAATATCCACCTACCAGCATTAGTGGCCAAGAACTCCATCTTCCCTTCTGTTGCCATAGATAATGGTCCATTGCTCTTACCAAAGCTCAACCCCTCCATCTAGATTCTATCCGGCTCTGCTTCAAGGAAATAGCTCCAGGGGGTCTCCGTTCCTTATTCCTTTATCAGCAGTCTCCCTCCCTACTGCATCACTGCCATCAGCATGCAAGCACTTTGTTACCAGAAAGTAAACCTTTCTTGACTTTATCCCCCCCTCCTTCTACTGTCCCATTTTTCTGCCCTACTTTGTATCAAAACTTCATATAGTGTTCAAACCTTTTCTCTCCTTGTTTCTTTCTTTCTTTCTTTCTTTTTTTAAGATTTTATTTATTTATTTGATAGAGATCACAAGTAGACAGAGAGGCAGGCAGAGAGAGAGAGAGGAGGAAGCAGGTTCCCTGCTGAGCAGAGAGCCTGATGCGGGACTGGATCCCAGGACCCTAAGATCATGACCTGAGCCGAAGGCAGCGGCTTAACCCACTGAGCCACCCAGGCGCCCTTTCCTTGTTTCTTGAACATAGTCTGGTCAGGCTTTTATCTCCACATTCCACATGCCACTTTCTCTTGTCAAGGTTATCGATGACCTCCATGCAATGTTACTGCATCTAATGGGCACTTGCTGACCCTCATTTTGCCTGACCCATCAGCTGCACCAACACAGAGGGCCATTCTCTTCATCTGAAACTTGATAAATCCTTGGCTGCCAGGGTCCACACACTCTCCTGATTCTTCTCAGACTGGTCGAAATTCATTCTCCATCTCTCAATCTGGGTCCCCTTCATTAACCCCATCTTTAATATTAGAGTACCTGGGGGCTCCTGGGTGGCTCAGTGGTTAAGCCGCTGCCTTCAGCTCAGGTCATGATCTCAGGGTCTTGGGATCGAGTCCCGCATCGGGCTCTCTGCTCAGCAGGGAGCCTGCTTCCTCCTCTCTCTCTCTCTCTCTGCCTGCCTCTCTGCCTACTTGTGATTTCTCTCTGTCAAATAAATAAATAAAATCTTAAAAAATATATATATTAGAGTACCTGGGACTCTGGATTCTCCATTTATACTTCCTTTCCCGGTGATCGCACTGAGTCCGGTGACACTAAAAATGCCATCTATATGCTGTGTGGGTGTTCAGCCTGGATATCTTCCGTCAACTCTGGGTTCGTATATGAGGCTGCCTACTGCACGCTCCATTTGGAGATCAATAAGCATTTCAAGGGCACCTGGGTGGCTCAGTTGGTTGAGCGGCTGCCTTCGGTTCAGGTCATGATCCTAGACTTCCAGGATCAAGTCCTGCATCAGGCTTCCAGCTCCTTGGGGGGTCTGCTTCTCCCCCTGACCTTCTCCTCTCTCATGCTTTCTCTCACTCATTCTCTCTCAAATAAATAAATAAAATATTTAATAAAACAAATAAGTATTTCAAATTCAAATACCCCAAATCGGGCACATGATTTCCCAGCCCCACAGCAGCAAATAGCAACTGATACTGTCAGCTGGTTCTGGTCAGAAACATTTGTTACCCTTCACTCCTCTCTCATACTCACACTCAATCTATCAGGAAAGCCTGCGGAAACTACAGTCAAAATATTCCAGGTTTGGATCACTTTTTACCACTTCCCCCAGTATTACCTTAGTCCAAGCTACTACCATCTCTCACCTGATCTACCAACAACTTCCTTTTAATTAGTCTATAATGATCCTTGCTCTTTTCATCTATTTATGCAGCAAGAGTGAGGTTTTAAAAATACCAGTTAGGCGCTGGTTGTGAAGCTTGTCTTCCCATCTCCTTATCTGGCTGGCTGCCTACTGAATAAGCCTTTTCTTTGGGGCGCCTGGGTGGCTCAGTGGGTTAAGCCTCCCTGCCTTCCGCTCAGGTCATGACCCCAGTGTCCAAAGGCTCCTTGCTCAGCAGGAAGCCTGCTTCTCCCACTGCCTGACAGTCCCCCTGCTTGTGCTCGCCCACTCTCTTAACCTTTCCCTTGCTGCAAATATATATACATAATGTTACTTCACTGCTCCAAATCTCCCAATGCCTTTCCATCTCAGGGTGGGGAAAAAAAAAGGATAAAGAGATCAGAGTATCTTCATACAATGGAATATCATGCAGCAATGAGAACAAAACTTGGACTGCACACAATGGTATCTATGATTCTCACAAATACAGTGCTGAGGAAAAGATGCCCAGACAGAAAATATTAATCTGTGCAGTTCCATTCAAAGTACAAAATATGTAAAAGTGATCTCTAAGGCTGGACATCAGGATGGTTAGTTACTCTTGGAGGGGTAGTGCCGGAAGGGGTGTTAGGTGGGGTGCCTACAGTGCTAATTATGTTTTATTTCTTAATCTGGGTGCTGGTGACCTGAGTGCTTTCAGTTTGTGCAAAAATTCGTTAAACTGTATACTTTGCATACTTTTCTGTTTGTACTGTATACAAAAAAGAAAAAAAAATTTTTAGAGTCAGACACTTAATTTTTAAAATTTTTTAGAGTCAGACACTTAACCAACTGAGCCATCCAGGTGCCTTGAATACACAAATAAAACTTAAAAGACGACACTCACTTCCAGGATATAATTTTTGAAGACAAATTAAACCTAAGTAGCCTTTGTCATAATATATAGATGACCCCTGAATAATGTAGGGGTTGAGAGCCCTAACCACCCACATAGTTGAAAACCCACATGTAAGTTTTGACTCCCCAAAGCTTAACTACTAATAACCTACTATTGACCAGAAGCCTTACCAATCACATAGAATTGATTAACACATATTTTATATGTCATATGTATTATTATATGTATTATAACAATACAGTAAGCCAGAAAAAAGAAAATGTTATTAAGAAAATCCTATGGAAGAGAAAATGCATTTACAGCACTGTATGTGTATTTATTGAAAAAAAAAAAAATCAACCCGTGAGTTCAAACACATGTTGTTGGAGGATCAACTATAATGTGCTTTTTCAGACCCCATCTGCTAACTATTCAAGTTACCTAGAAGGTACACAGACGAAGAAAGTCAGAATGGGTACAGAGTTTTCATAGCAATTACTAGAAATTCACTCTATAATTCCTATGTTCGTTGAAAGTACATTGTACTCCCTTCTTTCCTTCTCTTCTGACAATATTAATTGCGGATTTCTGTGTGCTTGTAGAATAGATTCTTAGTATCCTTTCTTCTTGCAGATACTGCCTGAGAATCCAAGTGGTTTCAGATCATTGCTTTGTTAAAAACCAGTGGAGGTTGTAGTCACAACGATACTGCTATTTACTGAGCACTTGCTATGTGCCGAGCACCATGCGAGACAGTTTCCTAGCTTCCTAACAACCCATGAAGAAGACAGCAGATCACGTTCATTTTACAGATGGCAAGACTGAGCCTTTAGGAGGTTAAGCAACCTGTGTCTGTAAGTGGGAGCTGTGATTTAAATCCTGCTCTCTGCCTCCAAAGCCCATCCATTATCCAGTTATTAATTAACAGCCTCTCCCCACAACTGGTCCTGTCTGAAAACAGCTTGAGTAAGGATGACCACTATCAAAGCAACAAAACAAACAACAAAACAAAGACTAACAAGGAATGGCGAGGATATGGATCAAGTGGAAATCTTGGGCACTGCCCAGGGGAATGCAAACTGGGGCAGCCGCTCTGGAAAACAGGATGCAGGCTCCTTAAAAAAATTAAGAACTACTCTATGACCCAGCCATCCCACTTCTGGGTCTATACCCAGAAGAACTGAGGGCAAGGTGACCCACAGATATTTGTATACCCAAGTTCACAGTGGCATTATTCACAATGACCAAAAGATAGAAGCAACCCAGGGTCCATCGACAGATGAACAGATAAGCAGAATGTGGTCTATCCATACACCAGGAAACAATTCATCCTTAAAAGGGGAAGAAATCCTTTCACAGGCCACAGCACGTATGAACTCTGGAGACACCATGCATGAAATAAGCCAGGCACAAAAGGACAAATATTGCAGGATCCTACTTATCTCATGTAGCTATAGCAGCCTCATACACAGAGACAGGAATTCAGTAGTGTCATGGCTGCCAGCAGCTGGGGGAAAAGACGGATGCAGAGTTTTTGTTGAAGGGCTATAGGACTTTAGCAAGATGAAAAGAGTGGTGGTGATGGCTTCACAATGCGAATATACTTTACATTACAAAATTATATACTTAAAAGTGATCTAGATGACAAATTTTGTATTACGTGTATTTTACCACAATTTAAGAGGAAAAACAGGCTATTCTGCCTGGCACAGACTGGCAAGAAATTGGTAATTTCCCACTCATGGAGTGAATCCTGCGGGTTGGCCCAAAGAGATAATGAACCGGTCTTAAATATTTCTCTGTGTGTCTCAAAGCCTCCATCCCAGTCCTGGGAGGAAAGTACTAGTACTAGGTGAGGCAAACATGGTGGGTCTGCCCTCAGAGAGCTTCTAGTCAGTGCGGGAGATGGGCATGTGGGTACAGAATGCCTTCTTAAGGGATTTATGAAGTGTCCCCTTACCTGGGAAAATGTGATCTCTCCCCTCATGAGGCGGGCACTGGAGCCCTCTGGGCCTCCTCTCTGGAAAGCTTCTCTCAGAAAGCCTCTGGAAGATACAAAGAAACAACAGCATGGATGTTCAGAGGACTTCATCACAGCAGCATGTAGGGAACAGACACTATTCCTATCCACGGACAAACTGCTGTTTTAAAGGCATTCTGCCATGGACGGGGAAAGGCAATGTTCAAGCCAGGATCTTAGGCTATACGAGCAATTGAACCTGGATGAGAACACAAATTAAATGACAAATATGCCGGCAGGTGAAGCAGCTCATGGGGACCACCCAGCAGAGCCTCTTCAACTGCCAGTACTTCTGGCTTTGCCACTTAAGGGACAAACTCAAGACTGGATTCATTCCCATCTTCAGCTCCTTTGTACAAGGCACTACTCCAAAGGACTGTTTATTAGTACATACTTTTCAGAGGGAATGGAATATTTTTTCCTGGTTTTGATTCTGAACATACAGTTTCTACTTCATTTTAACCATATTTAATTTTTAAAAAGTTTTCTCAGGTTAAGAGCTAAACTGCCCCACCTCCAATTCCTATCTTGAAGTCATCATCCCTAGTACTTCAGAATATGTATTTGGAGATAGGGCCTTTAAAGAGGTGATTAGATTAAAATGAGGTCATAAAGGTGGGCCCTATCTAATGAGCAGTGTCCTGAGGAGGAAATTAGGACACACACCCGAATTGGGAGAAGGCCATGTGAGGACACAGGGAGAAGACAGCCTTCTATAAGCCTAGGAAAGAGGCCTCAGAGAAACCAATCCTGCCGCCATCTTGACCTTGGACTTCTAGCCTCTGGAACTACTGTGGAAGCCACCCAGCCTGTGGTACTTGGTTATGGCAGCCCTAGCCAGCTAACATACCTCAGCTCATACTCGTCCCAAGGAATAGCACACACATAGGGAGAGAGACCAGCTCATCACCCTCTCACTTCCTTACATTACAAAATTAAAGTTTCCATTATGCTTTCTTGATAATTTCCCAACCCCCATGGCAGATCAGCTACCTTCACATGGCTGGCTAGGAGACGATCAGACGGATAAGGATGATATATATGTGACACGCACACACACCTCTGCTCCCTCACACCCCTGACAACCCATCCCCACAACCAAGTCCACTCAGCCCAGGCACTGATGTGCAATCCTTCTCAATACAGTGCCCCAGGCAAATATTTATAATGGATGAAAATCAGCAGGCCAGTTAAAATGATTTACCATTTCCAAGTAAGACAACAAATCTACTCTGGGAGTTCCATTTCTGACAACAGGCAACTCTCTTCTATCCAACTAACGCTCTTGCAGGTAACGATTATCAACTTCACATAACATGCAAAAAAATACATACCTAATATTATAGCCTTGCTCAACATTCCAGTAAAAGCAATGGCTCTGCCATACCTTTGCCATCAGTTGTCTTTTATTTATTTACTTGGAAGATTTTATATTTAAGTAATCTCTACATCCAACATAGGGCTTGAACTTAACAACCCTGAGATCAAGTCACATGTTGTACCGACTGAGCCAGCCAGGCACTGCCCTGCTGCTTGTCCTTTTTTTTTTTTTTTTTTAAAAACAGGGTTACTATGTTGTAATTATATATCATCAAATTCACATTTTAAGGAGTATGATTCAAGGATTTGTAGTAAATTTACAGACTGTGTAACTCTGTGACATCAATGCAAACATCAGCACATTCCAGTTTTAGAACATTTCCATCACCTCCCAAGGTTCCTCGTGCCCTTTGGCAGCTGGTCTCCAGCTTTAAGAATCAATACACAATTCGACTCAACAATTTTGGATTGAGCACCTGAGGTGTGCAACACATTGTGCTGGGTGCTGTGATACAAATGCAGGAAAATGTGACTGTATTCTTCGGGAGTACACAGGGGAACAAGGGAGTCAACACATAAGTAATTATCACACGCTGGAGGAATAGGATGGAGAAAGCGAAAGGAAAATGATTTTTTCTGCCTGGAGAATGGTGGCTGCTAGCAGAATGGGAACTGAGGGAAGACTAGAACTACAGAGAAAGGAGATACCAATGTATCTATAAAGCAGATCAGGCAGTAATAATAATAACAGAAGAAGCAATTTGAAATATGAACACTGTTGGATTGGAAAACACGAATTCCAAATTTTAAGGGTGGCTAATAAAAGCAGTGAGCAGTGAAGCAGCTATCACACAAAATGAAATTAGTGAATCAAAAGACAGGATACAGTTTTCAAGAACAAAGAGTAAAACAAGGAAGCAATTCAAGTTAATGAGCAAAATGATAAGACCTAGGGAGTCCAAATTCCTTCAATAAACAAGCAGTAAGAATTCCAAAAGGGTTGGGGCACCCAGGTGGCTCAGTAGGTTGAGTGTCTGACCCTTAGTTTCTACCCAGCTCATGATCGCATGGGTCGTGGGACTGAGCCCTGCATTGTCTTCCTTGCCCAGCAAGAAATCTGCTTGAAGGATTCTCTCTCTTCCTCTGCCCCTACCCAATCCCCACTCATGTGTGCAGGCACATGTGTATGTGCTCATGTGCGCTGTGCCTCTATCAAATGAAATACATAAATCTTTAAAAAAATTTTTTAATGTTTTAAAATTTAATTTAAATAAATAAATAATTTATTAGTAATTCCGAATTAAATAAATAAATCTTTAAAAAAAAAATCCTTCCATGATTGATCAGAGACGCAGTAGGAATAACAGAACACTTCTCTGTACTGAAGAAAGATTCGCCACCTTAGATCAAAAGTATACCAATTACCAAAGCAAAATTAATAAAAAAACAAACCTCCACAACAGGTATATGTGGGGGAACTGTGCCAATTATAAAGATAACAAAGGGTAACAACCTTTTGTGTAGAAAAACAGGTTATACACAAACAAAAAACAATTCAGAGTGACATTAGTCTTCTATCTGCAACTTTAGGTGTCAGAGGTTTGTGGAACAATACTGACTGGATATTGAGAGAAAAATAAACAATGGCCCCCAAATTGTAGCCCCAGATAACATATTACACATTTTTGAAGGCAACAGAAAGTCTCAGCATATAAAACCAATGTTTACCATCACATGCCTTTCCTGAAAAAAAAAATTCAGGGAAGATTTCCAGTCAACTTAAAGATAGATGAAAATTAAAAGTTGAGAACAGGACAAATGTGGTTTAAAAGAAATTAGAAATGAAGTTTTTTAAATACCATTTCCATAGCATTTAGAAAAAAAACAGAAATAAATATAATGAAAGAGGTCTAAGACCTCTGCCTGGAAAACTACAAAACTAATAAAGATCTCTGTATCAAGTTCATGGATCGGGAGACGATATGGTTTGGGCAAAAATTCTCACCAAATGGATATAAAGATTTAATTCACTCCAATCATAATCCCAGCAGATTTTGTTTATAAGTGTGAAAATTGACACATTGATTACAAAATTTCTCTGGAAACTAAAGGACACAGAATAGCCAAACAAATCTTTAAGATTAAATATGAAGGATTTATATTACAAGATTTTAAAATTTATTATAAATTAAGACAATGTGATATCATTGCATGGAGTTATATATCAACTTAGCATAATAGGGAGTCCAGAAATAGACATCTACATACATGGTCCATTTGATTTTCTCACCAAGGCACCACTAAAATTTAATGTGGGAAAGATTTTTTTAAATAAATGACATTAGAGCAACCTGATATCCATAGGGGGCAGGGAGACTCCACACCATATACAAAATTTGTTTTGAGGTGGATCATGTATTTAAATGTGAAAGTTAAAACAATCTAGGTTCTCCAAGAAAGTGGGATATCTTCACGATCTTTAAGAATGCAAAAATTTCTTAAAAGGACACCAAAGGCAGCAGTACCTGGGCAGCTCAGTCAGTTAAGCATAGCATCTGACTCTTTTTTTTTTTTTTTTTAAAGATTATTTGAGAAAGCGTATGAGAGAGAGCATGAGAGCGGGGTGAGGGGCAGAGGGAGAAGCAGACTCCCTGCTGAACGTGCAGCCTGACACATGGCTTGATCCCAGGACACCAGGATCATGACCTGGTAGAAGGCAGACACCTAACCGACTCAGCCACCCAGGTGCACCAAGCATCCGACTCTTTTTTTTTTTAAGATTTTATTTTTATTTATTTATTTGACAGAGGGAGACACAGTGACATAAGGAACACAAGCCGGGGAAGTAGGAAAGAGAGAAGCAGGCTTCCCACGGAGTAGAGAGCCCAATGCGGGGCTCAATCCGAGGACCCTGGGATCATAACCTAAGCTGAAGGCAGCCGCTTAACAACTAAGCCACCCATTTTTTTTTTTTTTAAGATTTTATTTTTATTTAAGAGTCCAACTCTTGATCTTAGCTCAGGTGTTGATCTTGGGATCGTGGGTTCAGGCCCATTAAAAAAAAAAAAAAGGATACAAAAAAGCGCTACCATAAAACAGTAAAAAAAAAAAGATAAATCAGTCATTAAAATTAGTACCTACTGTTTATCAAAGATACCACTGAGAAAGTGAATGAACAAGCCATATACATGGATATGCTTGCAATACCTACATATGACAAAGGACTGGTATCAAGAACATACAAAGCGGGGCGGGGGGGGGGGGCACCTGGATGGCTCAGTCAGTTAAGCATCTGCCTTCAACTGAGGTCATGATCCCAGGGTCTGGGGATGGAGCCCCAGTCGGGTTCCCTGCTAAGCAGGGAGTCTGCTTCTCCCTCTCCCACTGCCCTTCACCGCTCCCCACTCCTAAGCCTAGCTCAGTCTCTCTCTCTCTCTCCTATTCCCTCTCAAATAAATGAACAAAATCTTTTAAAAAATAAGGGAAAGTACACTTCAACAAAATTTGGGCTTTACTTATTTCAGATTCCCCCTTGACTAGAACAATAATGGATCAATCTATCATTGTTTGGGGGTATGTAGTGTACTGGTTTATGAAGGGCGTTATTCTGTTCGCTACTGGCTTGTGAAACACCCACAGTGAACCTAGGTTACAGAAACTGCTGCCAAAAGAAACAGTCTCTGAGCATTGATTTGCCCTGAAACAAAACGGACAGAACTCTTAGAGCTTCCATCAGGCTCCTTATCCTTGCCAGGAATTTAGAATTTAGTCTTCTTTGGGTGTCACCAGGGTGATCATTTATTTTCTTTCTTAATTTTTAAAAAAACTTGTTTAATTACTTGAGAAAGAGAGAGCGTGGGCCGGTACGCAAGTGGAGGTAGGCGCAGAGGGTCAAGCAGACTCCGCACTGAGGAGGGAGCCCAATGCAGGATCGCGTCCCAGGACCCCAAGATCATGACCTGAGCCCACGGTGGGCACTTAAATAACTGGGCCACGGGGGCGACCCTCTTTCTTAACTTTTAAACAAATATGCTTTCCCTCCTTCGGACTATAGGGGAAGCATATGTTTATGAAGAAATAAACTGAAAATACCAAAAAGTAGAAAAATGAAGAAAATCATTATAATCTCATCTGGGATTAATAATCCCAAACATATTCTGGGATATTTCCTCCACACATTTTTCTGCAGGTAGCTTCCCCCCTAGCCAGCTATAATTGAAACCATGTTGTAAAAAATTGTTTTACATTCTGGTGGGTTTGCTTTTTTTTCAGTTCTCATTAACAAGTCTTTTCTGATCTGAAATCTCGTTCTGAACATCCTATTTCTTGGTTTCCTGGTGACGCTTCCTAGTTCATTTCCCAGCGACGAGGCTTTGGGGCTGTTTCTCTAGTTTGCGATTAGAGCAAGTGCGCCCGCAAAGCACAGGACTTTGTTCCCTCATCAACTTCAGGGCGGCCTGAGGATACATTTCATGACACAGAATTAGAGGGCAGCAGTGAGCCCGGCGAGCAGCTCCTGTCACTTTAGGAAAAGAATCCATCACAGAGGGCAATTTTGGGAGTCTTTAGAGAGATTTAATCACTTAGCATTTACTAAGACAATGGGTCTAGTAGCGTGCATGGTTATTTTTAGGGTAATTGTCTTAACCTCTGCAGAGCTCCCGCCCTACAGCACCGTGAAACCAAGGCTGGGGGTACCCAGAGGCCTTTTCTCAGCTGGGGGCCCGCCCCCTGGCGCCCCGGCTCCCCCCTTCGCCACCCCTGCTCCGGCCGGGCGCTGATTCCCCTTACCTGGGCAGCGCCAACTCCTCGGTGCGGTCCAGCGCGCCGGCCACCGAGGGCAGCGCCAGGACCCCGTCCAGGTCGAGCACGGCCGCGCGCAACGCCATGGCGGCCCACAGAGGACCAAAGCTCCCGGCGGTGCGCGGAGGCCCGTAGCGGGATGGGAGCGGCGGGCCGCGGGGCCTCCCTCGCACTGGTCCAGGGGGACCCCGCCCCCGCCCCGCCCCCGTCCCGCCCCGCGCCCTGTCCCGGGCCCGCAGGGGCGGCGACCCACCTGTCTCCACCGCCTCCAGGCATCCAGTCCCCCTGCTAGTGTCCTGACCACTTCGGGCGAACTTGCTATACTGTCGCCGGTCCGGGGGCGGGCCTCAGAGAAGGGGTCTGAGGAAGAACCAAGGGCCACTGACCCTTTAAAGTGTGTGTGGCCAAAAGCTTCATTCAGTGTTTGGATCCTTCCATGTTTGTTTCGGTTGGCATATCCACTAAACTCATAGCTTTGTTGCCCCTCCTTTTGGTGCGTATATTTACAGATCTGACGCTATCCTGTCCACACTCCCCTCATCACACACTTACCTGTCAAGGCAAAATGTGTTTCAAGAGTAAAATATGCTCCAGAAACCGTATGCCTACTCAGAATACATCTATTCTAATCTCTTGTTGGAATGAGGCTTAGAAGGAAATTTGGAGTACTTACTACCCCTTTGTACCTTCTCCTTGTACTAATGCTGCCTAAAAATGTTCCAGCTTTGTTTAAATTCACGGATTCCACACTGTTGGCTCCTTTGTTTCTGGACTTTGCTTAGGAGTGTCTGAGGAGTATTTGCCAAAGGGTTGTCAGGCTTCTCATGCCTGCAGTGTAGCTCTGTGAATTAAAAACATGCTCTGGGGGCGCCTGGGTGGCTCAGTGGGTTAAGCCGCTGCCTTTGGCTCAGGTCATGATCTCAGGGTCTTGGGATCGAGTTCCGCATCGGGCTCTCTGCTCAGCAGGGAGCCTGCTTCCTCCTCTCTCTCTCTGCCTGCCTCTCTGCCTACTTGTAATCTCTCTCTGACAAATAAATAAATAAAATCTTAAAAAAAAAAAAAAAAAAGCTCTGGGTTCCTCAGTGTTCCAGCTTGCCAGGACCATGTCGCGAGACACAGACCCCAGAGACTTCTCTGCTGAATGTGTCCTCTGTGAATTTATGCAGGATATTCTGCCCTCTTTAGCTAGAAGAATGTTGTGAAAGATCATCAGATACCTTACTGACGAGGTATTCATCTACAACTCTTTGTAGCTACCAATCATCAGTCTGGTGAAGAAGAAAATGAGTCTATTTTGGGTGTTTTGCTCTGGTGAACTATGACCATGCTTATGTCTCTTGCCTCATAACCTCTTCTGGGATCTCCCTGAGGCTGTTGTTACTAGTGCTTTCTGAAATCCACTCCTACAAAGTAGGAAGCATGAAGTTTTTAGTTAACGGAGCCAAATGTAGCAGAGGAACTGGAAAAAGCAGTTCGATTTTGGACTTGGATAACACTGGGCGACCTCCTTCGGAACACTTTCAGTGTTAGAGTCCTGGGATCAAGCCCCGAGTTGGGCTCCCTGCTTGGTGGGAAAGTTGTTTCTCCCTCTCCCATTCCTCCTGCTTGTGTTCCCTCTCTCATTGTGTCTCTCTCTGTCAAATAAATAATCTTTTAAAAAATAAAATAAAAAATAAATTAAATCTCCAACTTAGGCTTTCCTTTGGTCTCCAGAGTCTCCTACTCCACATCTCCTCTTGATTGTCTGACAGGGATCTCTAATGTATCATGACCAAAACAGAACTCTTGCTGCGTTCCCACCTCTCAAGCCTGTTCTCTCCAGGACATTCCCAGTCTTAGTCAGTGGCACTTGTTCACTCAGTAACTTAGCCCAAAGAACTTGGAGTCACTCCTGGATTCCCGATTGCCCATGAAACTGTGTGTTCTTGAACTCAATCCCAGGGGTGTCCAGTGGATTAGGGCAGAGGTAACAGCTTCTGGTTCAGTGGTGATCTTTCTTAAAGGCCCACCCAGGAGCTCTTTCCTCCACTGCTTTCAAAGGTTTCGTAGGTTCTTAATATCCTGTATTAAATCTCTTTCTATTTAATAACTAAAGGGATTTCTGCTGGCTGACGGATATGGGACTACTTAGGAATACATATATGTATGTGTTTGTAAACGTAGCAAAGCAAAGAGGAAGGATACATTGACAGAGCTGGATGGGAGAAATCCCCCTCTCGGGAAGGAAAGTAAGAAACACAGAACATGAGACTCCATCTTAAGATCGAGATCATTGCGTGTGAGAGGAGACTATGAAGCTCTCACATGGCCCTTTGCTTATTCATGGCAGTTACACTGGGAACCTGACCGAGTCTGGAGTATTTTATAATACCTTATCAGTTACGTAACTTCTTGGCCGAACTGGTTAGGCAAGGTTTAGAGGTCGCATTTGACTGTGCTCTGCTCTTTCTCATGGGTCACGCTTCCCTAGGTTTTCTGCCAGCCAACTTGGAGGAAAGTAAGAGCTTACTCAGCTGGGCTAGGGAAATGGGGTATCTTTTGGAAATGTAAGTCACAACCCTTATGTCTGCTAATCTTAATATTTATAAAATGCATTTGAGGTGATAGCAGGAATCATGAAAGCATGGTGAATGTAGGGGTCCAAATGCAGAAAGACACCTCAGGTCAATCGCTAGATCTGCAATGAACTTGTAACTGCAATGAACAATCTGCAGATTACAACCATTGTAATCTGCAATGAACAGTAAACTGGTTTTGTTTGGGGTTTCCTGCCACTGACACCCTTTCTGGCCACCTGCTAGGCCTTGCTTTTCCAACCCTATTTTAAAACTCTATTTAATTCCTGGTGGTCAAGAAAGGATCTCAACATGGTTGCTTCTCCTGCTGTAGGTGTTTGAATGAAGCTAAATTAAAGTTGTCTCTGGCAGTTTTCTAAACCCACATTCCACCTGAAGCTTTATCTTTCTATAGTGCAGCAAATGAATTTCTTCAATTCAATCAGAAAATTATTAAGCACTTTCTGGGTACTTGGGATTCGTTGTGTAAATGCAACAGACAAAAATGGGACTAAGAAGCTTCCTTTGTAGCAGAATGATGAAATCAAGGAATTTCTAGTTGCTTCTGGGGCAATAAGAATGACATTAGAAATATTTATGGAGGCTACTTGTCATTCTTAGTCGGTTTTTTTTTTTTTTTTGACTACCAAACATCTATAACTTCTTCGTATATTTGAAAAATTCTACTGTACAGTGGACAGCTGTCATTCGAATATCTATGTTGATAGCTCTCACATTTGGAATGCGATCTTCTCAAGCTAGACTCCACAAACACCATTTTTCCTGGGCTTCCTTGATGCTGGACTCTGCCCATCAGCCTCTGGCCTGAGATTGGGCTTCATAAAAACTGTCCCACGACATTGTTTGTTGTTACCATGTTGTTCTTGGCTGTGTGGTTTCCAAGCCTGCTTCTCTTTTCCTCCCTGAGATTCTGTGAGCCTACTTTGAGCTAGGGTGAAGGTCTTCGAGTTAGGCTCAGCAAATCAGATGCACCCAGCCCAGATGTGATAGTGGGAGCTGGTAAAGGAAGGAGAGACAGAGGAGAGAGTTCGGGTTGACAGTTTGAGGACAGCAGCAGTATCCAGGGTTCCCAGCTGGCTGGGGTGATGCCGGTCTCAGCATTCAGCAACAGCACTCGGCAACAGCGGTGTGTTCCCAAGTCTGGTTCTGGTGCATGATTTTGGTGTCAGCCCTCTCTACTGCTAGTTTTCCAAGTTCGGTTCTCCAAGCTTCCTCAGGGCCTCACTCTGCAAACTGCCCTTGCTTGGTTTTTTTCCTCCTAGCTCCTCCTCGCTTTCCTCATCTCTGAATTAAAGTCAGTCCTTGGGTCTCTTTACAACCACTCTCTTGATTATCTCAACTGGCCTTCTCTTCGTGAAATTATTTGTCCTGCAGTCTTCCTCACATGGGATCCTCTGGCCACAATCAGCTGCACGAAGTTCTTGCAGGGGCTTACCAGGGGAATCTGGACAGGTGGCTCCATGCAGAGTCCCCGGGGCTCTGGTTTGTGTGTCAAAATGGCTGCAGAGATGCGATTGCCAGGCTGAGGCTGAAAGCTGTGCCCACCTGTGCTACAAATCACAGGAAACCTCTCTTTCATCCTCCTGCAGTGTCCCTCTGGTGTTCCTCACTGAGAAAGTTTACTACTGTGTGCACTGTAAAGAAGAAATGTTTAGGGGGCGCCTGGGTGGCTCAGTGGGTTAAAGCCTCTGCCTTCGGCTCAGGTCATAGTCTCAGGGTCCTGGGATCCAGCCCTGCATCACATCGGGCTCTCTGCTCAGCAGGGAGCCTGCTTCCCCCTCTCTCTCTGCCTCTCTGCCTACTTGTGATCTAACCCTTAAAAATATATTTAAAAAAAAAAAAAGGAGAAGAAGAAGAACAAATGCTTAGAAAAGCATATATTTGAAGGTACAGTCAAAGTTGACAGGCAATCAATGGTTAACTGACAAGATGGCTCCAATCCAAGTTCAAAATAAATTGATTTCAAAATCCTGTGATTTGCCTCATTATTGCATCAGTTCAATTCACAGCACTGGTGGGGACGTGAGACTCTAAAAACTGGGAACATTCCCATGACAAAAACCAGAAAGCAGAAGATGTTTTTCTTTCCATAGCTGATAAACTTGCTCCTACTATCCCTGAATTTCCCACAACTATCTCACCTGAAGGCCTTATCACGGGCCAGATAAGCCAGCTTTCTTCATGCCTGACCCTACCCCTCCTCATTGCCTCTAGACTTGAACCAGGTTTAGGTCCCCCCATGTCCCAGCAAGCAGGTTCCAGGGACAAACCTCGGAGTACACAAAAACACACTCCCAAACTGCAAGATTCTACTCATTGATATCCACAATTTGGTGATCATAGATAGAAATGGATTGTCAGGGGCGCTTGGGGGCTCAGTAAGCTAAGTGTCTGCCTTCAGCTCAGGTCATGATCTCAGGGTCCTGGAATCGAGTCCCACGGCTAGCTCCCTGCTCAGTGGCGAGTCTGCTTCTCCGTCTCCTTCTGCCCCTCCTCCTGCTCATGCTCGCTCTCTCTGTCTCTCTCTTTCAGATAAATAAATAAAAGCTTTAAAAAAATTAACCATCACAGGGTGGTATTCACAGTTTGTTCAATGGCAGCCCATGCAAAGTTAGTATAAGACACCAGACATTAGCATAGGGGAAGAGAAGAGTTGGCAAAATATTAATGTTGGTATGGATTTTTTTTATGTTTGACCTTCCACCTTCTTCTTCATGTGAGAGAACTCAGGAGACACTCCTCCAAGGCCTCGAGAAACATTGGTGTTCCTACTTAATAGATGGCTCTTGATAGGCCTCCTGTTTGGGAAGACTATTATCTTGATTATAGGGGCTGTGGGAAGTGGTTTGGACCTTGGGTGATGAGACTTGAGTTAAGGCAACTTCTCCGTACATGACACATCATTATCAGTCCTGAGAGGAAGGACCAAGACGAAGCCTCTATAACAAAGTAATAAATAAAATCCCTAACATGTCTCTGGGAGAATCCCAAGGGTTAGAGCCACCATCAAAGACCATCGAAGACCAGAGTTACACAGGGACTTTTGGTTACCACCAAACTCTACTCAAGATGGATGGGTCTTGCCAAGTGTCAATTCATTGTTGTAAACTTAATTAGGTGATTCTCATTGCAACTGCCTTTCCCGCTTGATTCCTACTGCTACCATTGCCAAATGCCCAGCTCCCCAACAGTAGTGACAAATCCTGAGCTCTAGATAGCGTGCTTGAGCCCAGAGGCTCAAATTAGTCCCCTGGTGGCAATCTGATTACATTGAGCTCCTTCCGTAACAGAGGGGGTAGCAATTTGTCTTTTATGGAATAGATGCTTCTTTTGGAGAATGGGGGAAGGGGAAAGTTGTAAATACCAACTCTAACTTAACGATCTTTTAACACGAGGGCTATACCAGTCATCATTTTCTTCTTTACTTGGTTAATTTATTTTGTTTCCTGACCACCCTATTATTTTATATGCAGTATGCTTTTGATGAGCTTTATGATTTATTCCATAGGAGACAGAACTTCAAGGTGGCATCATGTCAGGGCGAGAGCAAGGATGGGCATTGCGCAGGGAGGTTAGCTATGGAGCTGGAGGGAGTAACTAATGAGCCCTAGGGATTCGGGGTGAGGACGAGCAGTTTTCTTTCTGTGAGGAACGACTGCCTCATGTTAGTGTTCTAAATGTGTTTTCTTAGATTCTGTGTTTGTCTAGTTGGCAACCAATACTCACTGAGCCGAACTAATGGCCACACTTATCTACATCATCCCTGTGATCCAGTTTTCAAGGAGGTACCAAGATCATATTACAAACCTTCCAAACAGTCCCGAGTCAATACTCCAACCTCATCCTTTATCTCTCGCACACCAAGCCAACATTCCCCTGCACAAAAACACCCCACGGCTATGTACTAGATAACTAGAGGCTGTCCCTACACCCACAGCTTGCCAAAATTCCTCAAACTCTCCAATTCTAAGCAGCTTACCCTGGCCTGCCTTGCCTTTCTTGCAGAAACGCCAAAAATACCTGGGCCATGGGGGTGCCTGGGTGGCTTAGTCGATTGGACATCCACCTTCGGCATCCTGGGATCGAGCCCCACATCCTTGCTCAGCGAGGAGCCAGCTTCTCTCTCTCCCTGCCACTCCCCCTGCTTGTGCTTTCTCTCTCTGATAAATAAATAAATAAAATGTTAAAAAAAAATTACTCTGGGCAATGTTTTTTTCTTTGACTTTTCTGCACCCTGGCTAAGCCCTGGTGCTTCCCTCTGTGGCCCTGCATGGTCCACTGTGATTTTTATTTCCAGGGATCTGTGAGTATAAACTTCTTCCTTCACGACAATCATTCCTGTGTCCGTATGTATTGCCATGCCAAATTAAAACAAATTCTGGGGACAACTTCTAGAACAGTGAGATGTAAACAATTTTTTTTTGGAAGTGTTATTATGGAAAGTTGGGTGTGCATTGATGTTAGGAGCCAAAAAGCTAGATTTGGGGGAGCTTTCCAGCATTTAAACTGCTTTCCAATATTTTGGGAATGTTCCCGCTTTCTACCAGGACATCAAAACACCAGATTCCTGCTCGCTCAACCTTCCTTGCACTTCGTTCATGGGCCCACGATTAATCTGAAGCATCTGTCCCCACCTTTGTGTTGGGAGCTAATGACACAAAGAAGCAGGGACAGAGGAGGATTAATTCTGGCAGCAGGAGAAGTTGGTTTCCAGGGCCAGCAGTGATAGCAGTCCCAGCGACAGACGTTGGGAGGTTTTCCATCCAGTCCCACAGCATCCCGGGCCCATCCTGTAGGTGAATGATTGACTTGTGATCTTGGCTCTGGTCTGGCTGATGTGTCCATTGTTTTCACCTGTGCCCTGAGCAGGTTCTCCAGCTTTCTAAGTGCTACTATGAACCACCCATTGTCTTTTAATAAAAGCCATTTCTGCTTAAATTTATTAATAGGTTTTTAATGATTGCAGCCAAGAATCCTATTGGTATAATTTATGATTATTTCCTTCCTTACACACACACATCCCTCCATATGCAAGGACATAAGGTGAAATTCTAACCTTTGTTAATTATGGGTAGTGAGAACATAGGTGTTTAGAGAATTTTTATTGTATTTTATGTCTTTTAATTTTCTTAGAATACTAGCAATCATGTATATATGTATACATATATATTTATACACAAATATGTCCCATTTATTTACACACACACACACACACACAAACATCATGCATCATTTCACTATTTTAAGCCCTTTATTTATACTAACTTATTCACTCCTCACAACAAGCCGTTGAAGTGGGGCCAATAGTCACATCCTCATTTTATGTATAAGGAAACTGAAAGTTCTAGCGACCTATTGAAAACTACACAGCCTTTTTTTTTTAAGTGTATTTGACACATAATATTATATTGGTTTTAGGTGAACCACATAATGATTAGACCATTGTATACATTATAAAGTGCTCACCAGAGTAAGTGTAGTTACTGTCTGTCACTATCTATCACCATAAAAGGTATTACAAAATTATTGACTCTATGGCCTAAGCTGTACTTTGTGACTGACTTATTTTATACCTGGAAGTTTGTACCTCTTAACGTCCTTCACCTATTTCGCCCATCCCCCATCCCACCCCTCCTTTAACCACCAGTCTCTTCTCTATATTTGTGTGTCTGTTACTGTTTTGTTTTCCATTTGCTTGTTCATCTGTTTTGTTTTTTTAGATTCCACATGGAAGTGAAATCGCATGGTGTTTGTCTTTGTCTGACTTATTTCGCCTAGCATAAATCCCTCTAGGTCCATCCATGTTGTGGTGAATGGCTAGATTTTGTTCCTTTTTAATGGCTGAGTAATATTCCATGGTATGTACATATCACATCTTCTTTATCCATTGATGGACACCGAGGTTGCTTCTCTTGGCTATTGTATGTAATGCTACAAAGGAATGCACGTATCTTCTTCAATTAGTATTTTCTTTTTTTTTTTCTCATAAATACCCAGAAGCAGAATTGCTGGGTTGTAAGGTATTTCTATTTGTAATTTTTTGAGGGAACTCCGTACCATTTTCCACAGCACCAATTTACGTTCTCACGAACAGTGCACAAAGGATCCCTTTTCTCCACATCCTCACCAACACTTGTTATTTCTTGTTTTTTTTGATTCTAGCTATACTGATTGGTGTGAGGTAGTATTTCACTGGGGTTTTCATTTGCATTTCCCTGATGATGAGTGATACTGAGCATCTTTTCATGTGTCTGTTGACCATTTTTTATTTTTCTTTGAAAATATTTCTATTTGGTTTCTGTTTTTAATTTCTATTTAATTCATGTTTTTAATAGATTACTTGTGGGGGGTTTTGTTGGTTTATTTTTTGCTATTAGTTGTATGAGTTCTTTATCTATCTTGGATCTGTTATCAGATATATCATTTGTAAATATCTTCTCTCATTCAGTAGGTTACCTTTTCATTTTGTTGATGGTTTTTACTGTGTAAAAAAAACCCCACACAGCTTTTAAGGAGAAAATCAGAAATCAAACCCTCATGGTTATTTAGGGGCCTTTGCTTTTAACAATAAGGGAGACAAGTGAGAGAACAAGTAACTTGAAGGGGAGGCAGACCTCGAAGGGTGTTTTTAGGATGGAGGATGAGCTTATTTATGGGCTGAAGGAAAGGATCCAGCAGGAGGAGTGGTGAAGATAGGAGAAAGCCTGGGGTTATTTAATTGATGGGGATTCCATCAAAATCACAGAGGCCAAGCTTCCCACGCGGGAAGAAAGGGGAGGAAGAATATGACTCCTCATCAGAGAAGGAGGCAACGGGTCTGTGTATGGTTTGGAAGATGACCTTGCTTCTCTGGGAACTGAAGGCAAAGTCACTGGCAAGGAGGTTGAGGAGGGGACAGGCAAGCTGCAGCCAAGCCAGGCAGGGGCACAGGTGAGCGGGTTGTCCTGCAGACAGCCGGCAGGGGGAGAGGGGTTTTCCTCCAGAGGAGAAGGGGAAGGAGAGATCCATAGGCTGGCTTGCTGAGGGCTCTATCCTCACTGCTATTCGACTGGCAGTTATGCTGCTCTCTTGACCCCCAGACCCAGGACCCAGGAGATCCCCCCACCTGTGAGGTCAGGGGGTCCAGGCAGTGATCCCGGGGCACAGGGTCCTTCAGAGCAAAGAGAGACGCATCTTAAGTACTGGACAGAGAAGAGCAAATCTGTTATCTGTCCCCACTGGACACAGGCTGAATAGTACAGGCTCCTCCTCCTTCCCTCCAGAGAAGATGTGTGCGTGTGTATGTGTGTGTGTGTGTGTGTGTGTGTGTGTGTGTGTGTAATAGACAGGGAGAGAGAGAGAGAGAATGAGAGCACGAGTCTGTGTGCTGGCCAAGCCAGCAGTCCCTCCTGTGGACTGGCTTTGGCTTTTACCTGCAGAAGCCTTTGTGCCTGGCTCTCCATGACGCCCTCCCCCGTAGCACCTGCAGGAAGCCTCTCCAGCCGCCAGAGCGGGAAGCCCAGGCAAACTGACCAGCCTGCAGAACTTACCCAGCCCTCCCCAGGAAGCCAGCTTGACCCTCGGAGTCAGGTCGCCCTCGTCCGCCAACGTGGGTCCTGTTCCAGCATCAGTGTGACCATAAAATGAAGTCACCCTGCTCTGCTTTGCACCTGCCCTTCCATTTGGGGGGGACTTTTGTCAGCTGACCGGGACTTCCAAGCCAGGCTGGTTCTGTGTTTTCTCAAAGGCCTTTCTTCTTCTGTCACCACCGGTAAGAAAGGTGCCCCAAAAGCTTGCATTGGGGAATGTGGGGGTAGGGCATTGTGGGGGTGGGGTCCAGGGGGATACTAGCGGATGAGCGGCTTCCGGGTACTTTGGGAGGGGAGCATGTCAGAATGCTGGAAGTCACCTGCTTCTAGAAGAATTTTCATCTTCCGGTTATCCCTGCGAGGGCAGTTCACAGCCCAGTGACAGTCAGCCCCTTCTACTGGGGTAGCTCAGTCTCAGGGGTTCGTGGTGTTACTATATCAAATCTGCTTCTACGTACTATTCCTTCCTTTATTTACTCATGAAGCAAACATTCTGTATCTTTCAGTAAAGACTAACAGACATCAGTGGCACTCACTGACTTGGAAAAGTAGCAAGTGCTTCATTGCCAGGGTTTTCTGAGGCTGGAATTTGTCAGCGAGGTTTCCTACACAGGCTGATGTGCTAATCCAGATGACCTTTAAGATTCTACCTGACCTTGAGATGTTAGGCTTCTGTGGTTGATCAGGGTATGGAGCAGAGCAGACACACAAGCTAGAAATACGGTCTCTTTCCCCTAAGCCCCGGCATGAAATTATTTGGAAGAAAAACAGTATCATTTCCTCTCATCAAGGGGCCATTTTTGGGGTATTGACAGAGGAGAGAGAGCTGGGACTCTCATGTGGAGGGACAGGGTGCTGGATGGCAGAGAGGAGCTGGTGGGGTCTAAGCAGGCTTCCTGGAGAAGGTGATGTTTGTGAAGAGACTAGAACAGGACCTGGGGGGTGGGAAGCCGAAAGTCAGCTGCAGTAGGAAGTTGGACGAAGAGGCCAAATTCCTTTGACTTCAGGGGACCTGGACTCAGGAGGTTGGTGTAGGCGTAAGGGTCAGGGGGTGGGGGTGGTCTGGTTATTTGATTGCATCAGCAACAATAGTGGGGATGTTGGTGTCTGAGCCTTTTGCATACGCAGTGTCTTTTGGGTAGATTTCCCTATGCGTCCCATTCACCCAGACCCACTTTACAGACAGTCACACCACAGCCATCCTGCCAAACCTCCAAACTTGCCAATCCAGCCACTTAAAAGATCAAAGGTTCCAGGGTTCTTTCTCTTTTAATATCTTTCTTAGGCAGAAGGTATCTCTAATTACTGTCAATTAACTGGGATAATTTCTCCTTTGGTTTCCAATGATAAAGTAATGAAATTATCTTCGTGGGCTAATTACAAAGGATGCAAATTTGAGGCATCTTGTAGGATTGTATCCTCTAGGATCGATTGACTTTTATTTGCGCAGTCTTCCAGAGGGTCTGACATATCTCTGATTGGTTTTTATATCATGCAATTTCAGCATCCTTGGATTTCTGTTTCTTTTTCTCCTCTTGTCACTAATAGGGAAAGAAAATCTTTTATTTAGTGCACTTTGTTGAAAGAGATCATACATAGCCTTGGGATTTGTGACCATGATATGGGTTGGAAGGAGGAGTGAGTAGATCTGCATATAGAGGAAACTCTCAGAACCCTAGATCCAGGCAAACATGGGTGTGGGGTGGGACACCTTTGCCTTCACACCACCTACCTGCCATCGACCTTAGTCCTGACAGTGACTCAGCAGTGACAGTCAATAGTGCAAGGATCTGTAGATCTAAGTATGGGCATAAGTTACCCATACGAATTGCCCTTCTAGTTAGTGGCACTGGGTAGCATTTTACCAGATTAGAGTTTAGAAGCTGAAGACCTGAGTCTGAATCCCAACTGTTACCACTTTTGAACTATCCATCCCTGAGCAAATCTTTTTTGAACGTCACTATTTCCTTTATTTATACAAAAGAGATAATAAAATCCCTTGCCCTTACCCTCCTGGGGTGATATGAGACTCCAATGAGGTCAAAGGTGTGAAAGTGCCTTCTAAACCTTAAAATCACACACTTGCAAATTGTTTTTAGAAAGATCTAGGTGTTAACATCACAGGGGACCCTGGAATCTTCTTTCCCTGTGCTTGCCTGTCCTGTTCTCTCACCCCTAACCGAAAACAACGCCGTGAATCTTCACTGATCTGTCCTGGTGGAGAGGAACAATTCAATTTTCTAGCTCCCCTTCATTTTAACAAGCAAATGAAACTTCTAGATGGTGGAGACGGTGTCATAATAATTTGTCACTGACATTCCAGGTCAGTTAGGGAGGCATGGGACACGTGAGAATCCCAAAGCATCCGGGACAGAGGATGAAAGAGAAAAGGAACCAGAAGAGGAGCTCCATGACCGTCAGGTTTTGCATGAGTGTAGAAGGATAAACAAACAAACACACACAAACGAACAAACACACCTTTTCTGCAGTTTCCCCTGGGGACTGATGAAATTCCTCTCTGCTGGCAACACCAGGGTCTTCAAGCCAACTCAACTCAAGTGGCTCTCAGGTGCTTGCACAACCTTAGACTCAAGGAAGAGCTGCCCAGTGTGAGTAGTTGGAAAGAGTTCAGAAGGGACTTCTGGGAACTTGGGGTCTCTTTGCATGGCGTTGAAGCCCATGGGACGAAATGAGTAAAGTCATGACTTACAGCAGGAGTGGGTGAGCAGACGGGATTCCAGAGGTTTTCTTCTGTCCTTTCTTCTCTACTGTGTCCCCCTCAAGGCCACACATTCTCAATTCTTCATCCTTAAAGCCCGGCACATTGTTGTCCCCATCATGGAAGAGGCAGTGGAAAGATGAACAAGGAAAGAAAAGAATAAATAATCAGATTATGGAAAAAGTGCTCAATGTCATCTTGCTCCTTAAACTAAGCCATGAGCCTGGGTCTCCCTCATACATTCTTCCAGAACCCTCTTCCACTCCTGGGCACCATTCATGGGTGACCCTATGTACCTAGAACCTGCAAAGCAAACCCCTGTTCTAAGGTCTGTGCTTGGGGCTGAGATAACAGGTGAATGTGACACAGTTTCCCACCCACAAGGAGCTCACAGCAGTGACCTCTGCTTCTCATCCCAAGCTCCCATCAACTCTCATCTCAACTTTCCGAGCCCATGGGAGGAGTTCAGTGCTAGGATCTGTTTCTTGTTCTCTTTTTTGTCTCAGCCCTGAGGTGATTCCCATGAACACAGCTGACTCTTTTTTGGGGTGAGTTTTGAGTATTTATTACCTGTTTTTCTTCTCTAATTATTTTTTTACTGTGGCAAAATATGTATAATTACTGTTTTAACTATTTTTTATTTTTATTTATTTTTTTTAAAGATTTTATTTATTTATTTGACAGAGAGAGATCACAAGTAGGCAGAGAGGCAGGCAGAGAGAGAGGAGGAAGCAGGCTCCCTGCAAAGCAGAGAGCCTGATGTGGGGCTCGATCCGAGGGCCCTGGGATCATGACCTGAGCCAAAGGCAGAGGCTTTAACCTGCTGAGCCACCCAGGCACCCCTGTTTTAACTATTTTTTTAAAGATTTTATTTATTTAACAGACAGAGACACACACAGTGAGAGAGCGAACACAAGCAAGGGGAGTGAGAGAGGGAGAAGCATGCTTCCTGCCAAGAGCAGGAAGTCCTGAATAGGGCGTAATCCCAGGACCCTGGGACCATGACCTGAACTGAAGAAGGATGCTTAACGACTGAGCCACCCAGGCGCCCCTGTTTTAACTATTTTTAAGTACACAGTTCAGTAACGTTGAGAACATTCCCTTTGCTGTGCAACCATCATGCGTCTCCGGAGCTTTGCCTGAAACTCTGCCCCCATTAAACACTAGCTCCCCTCCATGCCTCCACCCAGCCTCTGGCAGCCACTATCCTGGATCTATCAATTACTACTAATTACTGAATTACCTCTAATACTAATTACCTCTAATTACTACTCCAGTAATCAAATAAGTGAATTACACAAGATTTGTCCTTTGGTGTTTGGCCTCTTTCACCTAGCATAATGTCTTCAAGTTTCATCCATGTCCGTAGATGTGTCAGAATTTTTTTTTCACTTTTTAAGGCTAAATAATACTTCACTATAGGTATACAACACTTCATTTATCCATCCGTCCACAGATGGACATGTGGGTTGCTTCTACATTTTTCACAGATGATTTTGATGACTTGTGCTCCACTCAATTGGAGGATTGGAGTCTTTTTAAAAGTTTTGTTTTTTGATTTAAATTTTAGCTAGTTAACAGTGCAATAATGGCTTTTGGGGTAGAATTCAGTGATTTATCACTTACATATAACACCCAGTGCTAGAGAGATGGAGTCTTAACTCTACACCTACTTTGGGGATGAGAGTTGCTTCCCCCACCCCCCACCATGAGATACAGGAAGGGCACATAAAACACTTAGTGGACACATATGGTAGGAGATTTGGAAAATATAGTGAAGTATGAAAAAGAAGAAAATTTGGGACGTCAGGGTGGCTCAGTCGGTTAAGTATCTGCTTGCAGCTCAGGTCATGATCTGAGGGTCCTGGGATCGAGTCCCCTTGGGGCTCCCTGCTCTGCAGGGAGCCTGCTTCTCTCTCTGCCTGCTGCTCCCCCTGCTTGTGCTCTCTCTCCCCCTCTCTCTGACAAATAAATAAAATTTAAAAAAAAAAAAAAGAAGAGGAAAAATTGCCTCTAATTTCTGCACCTGGGGATAACACAGGTGATCTGTATATACACAGAACAAAAGATAGGAAAAGAGCAATTTGGTTGTCTTAGTCCATGGGGCCTGCTGTAACAAAAGCACCACAGGCTGGGCGGCTTGTAAACAACAGACATTTATTCTTACAGTTTTGGAGGCTGGAACGTCCAAGTCCAAGGTGCTGGTAGATTTGGTGTCTGATAGGAGCCCGCTTCCTGGTTCATAGACGATGCTTTCTTGCCGCGTCCTCACACAGTGGAAGGGGAGAGGGAGCACTCTGGGATCTCTTTCATAAGGGCACTGATCCCATTCATGAGGGCACCACCCTTTTCTCCAGCTCTCCCTGCTACGGAACATTCAACACGCCCCTCCCGTCTCCCACATCACTGTCCTTCTTGCCACTGGAACCCTACCTATCCATGTTCTAGCCTTCATCGTCCCTAGAGTCTAAAGAGACTTGGCTGTTTATTTATTTATTTATTTTACTAATCCAGATGGTGTCTATTTATCTTGTTAATAACCGCTCTTTGGAGAGACAGTTCACGTTACCATAAAAGTCATCCTTCCAAAAATGTACGTTTTGGTGAGTTTTAGTATATTTGCTGAGTTGTCCAACCAACACCGCTACATCACGGCAGAACATTTTGATGCCCCCGCCCCACAAAACAGAAGCCCTCTACCATTAGCGATCACTCCCTCCTCTCCCTTCCCCCATCCCCTCCCCAGCCCCACCCGCCAACAACCGTTCATCTGCCCTCTGAGCCCACAGATTTACCTACTCTGGGTATTTCATACACATCGAATCCCACAATGTGTCGTTTTGTGCGTCTGACGTCTTGCACTTGGCAGGTTTTCAAGGCTGGTCCGTTCCGTAGCCGGAGATTCTTTTTCATGGCCTGGGCTTCCATCGTATGAACGTGCCATCTGTCAAATGCGTGTTCATCAGCTGATCGGCGTTTGGCTGCTTTCAAATTTGGGCTGCTGTGAACAGCACCTGAATTCTTCCACTGACCACCCTGGGTGGTACTATCATCTCCGTTTTAGAGACCCTACAACCAGGCCAGAACGATGGGGACTCCATTCACATCTTGCACCTTCTTCTGTCTAACAGGTCAGGCCAGAGGTAGAGGGAGATGTTAGCTCCTCCGTGAGCCCCAAGCCCTCTATTCCTGGGAGGCCTGTTTTCCGGCCTTTCGCAGCTCTATAAAGCATGAGGAACAAAAGCACGCATGTGTCAAGGAGGCAGGACCCTAAGACCCTTTCCCTGGCTTGCTCAGGTTCCACAGTGAGAGGGGCTATGTGGAATCCAGCAGGAGGTCTGCTGTGTTAGCACCAGGAACTCTCCCTGGGGAAGCGGGTCAGAGCCTCAAGCCCCAGCGCAGCCCTGCCTGCCCTCCTTCTGATGTCCAGAGGAAGCCAGACCTCGTCCTTGGAAGCCATGGGCCCCTCCCACTCTGCGGTCCTGTCCATGATGAAGCTCGGTTTGTGGTGGCTCCTTCTGATCCCGGCAGGTGAGTGGGTGTCGTCACTAGGACATCATGCCACACCTGGGGGCTCTCAGGCAGCATGGGGGAATCTCCGGCAGGGACCTCATGGCAGTCTGCCAAAGCCACAGGGGACTTCCAAGCAGCTTGTTGCACAGTGGGAAAGTGGCCGGGCAATCTCAGCTCTGAGCATGTTGCCTTGAACCTCCCCACTTCAGCAAAAATTGGGGACATGCTTGAAGTGGCAGAGGATTTTGTGGTTAGCATTAGCCAGAAGCTTGTTGGCAAGTGGATCGGAGTGAAGGGCTCCTGGAGACGTGTGAAGCCCTTCTCGCTCTGCTCACCCCACATGGACCAGGTGTCTCCCCCATACGGCTGTCCCTTGGGGCTTCTCAGTTCAAGGTTGCATCTTGTCTCCAGGTCAGGTCCACCCCACTCCTCTGCCTCCCTTTCCAGCACTCCCCCCCGCTTCTTATCTAACAGTCACAGAGTAAGTGCCGTTTCTTGAGCTCCAAGCATGTCTCGCTTGCTTCATCAAGCTCCACTAGACACTGTTATATTTAATCCTCAGCAGTGTTTAGAGATAGATAGGTTCTGGATAGCGTCCCCATTTTACAGATGAGGAAACTGAGATTGAGTGGCTTTGATTCGATGGGAGAGGGACCCAGGCACTCACCACCATGGACTCCCGGAGACCCCTGTCTTCCTTCCCGTCCACAGGGTCGACACAGCGAGCCTCCCCTCCCCAAGCAGAGGACCGCCTCTTCAAACACCTCTTCAGGGGCTACAACCGCTGGGCACGGCCGGTGCCCAACACCACGGACGTGGTGATCGTGCGCTTTGGGCTGTCGATTGCCCAGCTCATCGATGTGGTGGGCCTGTCCCCCCATGCTTCTCCCCTTTGGGATCAGCCCCCAGACCACAGGTCCCTTTCCCGGGGTCCTTATTCCCCTGCTTCCCAGCTCCAGCCCTTCTCCTTCCCACTGTGTCAACCCTGGAGACCCTCCTGAGAGGACGCTGATCCACAGCAATGGGTTGTCTGGGTGCCCTGTTTGTTCCACTCAACACAAACCCAGAGGACCCAAGCGGCCTCTGTGCTCCTGAAGGATCTATAAGGATGGCGGTGTCAGGAGGGGGTGGAGGTTTGGGCTGGGCTTGGGGTGTCATGTGAGAGGTCCTTCTGGGCATAGGGATCTGCGTCAGCCCATCCCACTCCACCCTGTTTTTGGGGGCTGGCTCCATCGCTCTATTGTTCTTACTCTTTCTACTGGGCAGGATGAGAAGAACCAAATGATGACCACCAACGTCTGGCTAAAGCAGGTGAGAACTGCTTCCCTGGTTGAGGCAAGAGTCGGGGTGGGAGCCCATGGACCCCAGACCCTCCCAGGACTGTCTCACAAACAGAGGTATTCTGAATTCACGTTTCACGTTTCAGGGGAGAGTTGCCACTTGGGATGTTCCCAAAGCTGGCTGATTGCAGATGGCTTCTGGTAGGGAGTGTGCACTGAGACTCTGAGTCTGGCACCCAAGAAGGTCACCTACCAGAACCTAGGCATCCCCTTCCTGGGGGTAGGCGTTTCCTGCATGTCGGCCATTGTTTGCAGATCAGCTCATTCTGAGTAGTCACTGAAAACCCAGGGAAGGTTTCATTCTGCCCACTGAATAGCTAAGGAAAGCCTGAAGCAGAATGTAGTTCAGCTAGAAAAGGGGGGCCCCAGGTGTGTTCAACTTGGAACCCCAGGCTCCTTCTGCAGGAGAATGCTGGGTGTTCCATGTCTATGATGCTTAACAAACCACCCCAACACTTAATGGCATAAAGTGACAGTTTATCATATCTCATGGTTTTATGGCGAGGAGTTTGGGCGGCTTCTTCCGCTTTGCATGGCAACTTGGTGTTACTTGGTGCTATTTAACCTGTGGCTAGTCTGCTCTGGAGGGTCTAAGATAGTGTCACCTATGTCCATTCCTTAGTGGGGATGTCTGGAAGGCTCTGGAAGGTTCTGGAAGCTGGGCCCACTTGGGTCCTTCACCCTCTTCAGGCATACTCAGTGTCTTTCTCCAGCAGGGGAGTTGGTTGCCTCACCTGGAAGCTCAGAGACCCCAGAGCAAGGGTCCCAAGAGATAGGAAATGAAGCTGCTGCTTTCTTAAGGTCTGAAAACTGGCCCAGCATCACTCCTGGCAAAGAATGTGTGGCCCTTTTTGATGTACCATTCTCAGGGGCAGCACTTGGGGGCACAGGCTTTATTTGAGGCTGAATATATTCCTTTCTGCTTGACCCTCTTCATGCTCTGCCCAGCCCCTCCCTAGGCCCAGAAGTGTGGACAGGTGGGAGAAAATGAGAAAGAGGACCTAGCCCTCTGCCTCCTTGACCCCCCGCTACTCCTCTTCCTGCCCCACTAGAAAATTGACCATCTCCTATCTCAGAGGCTGGCACTCAGAAACCCACGACAATCAAAACTGGGATTGGCATAACTACTTTGAGTCTTTTGAATGAATGCTTCCCTTTACGTGACCCCAGGGCTGTTACTGGCCATGGAGTTTATAGTTGAATGCTTAGGAGAGAGCCATGGAGTCCATCGCTCTGACACTGCTCACCCTGCAGCTGCCAGGAGGTCACACGGCTCATCTTTACAGATTTGCAAATAGAGGTCCAGAGCAGTAAGGGACTTGGGAAGCCACACTGTTCTGCAGTGCAGGGACCAGCTCTGGGATAGGTTGCTATCCTGTCCCCACCCCCCAGGGCTGGTGTCCCTGGCTTCAAGGGCTGGGATGGAGAGCAGAGGAAGGAGCATGAGAGCCGGAGTCAAGCCAATCAGCAGCCCCTCTGACTAACCTGTGATGTTCTGCAAGTTATTCAGCTTATCAGAGTCTTAGTTCCTCATCTGTTAAATGGAGATAGTGTCCTCCGTTGCCTGCATTGGCAACTAATTGCCAATTACTATAACCCATGGGTACAGAGGCCCTCCAAATGTTGGTCGAAGCCTGAAAGCTTGAGAGATGATGGACTTGGGGGAAAGGGAATACAACGATGAGGCCCAATCCCTTTCAGAATTGTTCGTCAATGTCCTGAGAAGTCCTGACAATTTTACAAAGTTTTAAACATTCCTTATTTTGCAAGTTGGGGTCCTCTGTGCACCTAAGCCTTCCTCTACAGGTGAGTGGTCAATACCACTGCTGGGCCAGTGTCTCCCCAAGCCTGGTTTGGGTACCAACAGCAGTGTTCCATGAGAATGGTTTTACTTGCCTTGCTGATCCTTTTGTAATCGTCTTACATTTATATTTTAGTGGATATTTCCAAATGCTTTTGATTTTCTAGTGAAGTCCCTGATGTAAAATTTCAAAATTCAGGTGATCTTAAAAATCATGAATAAATTTGAAGGGAAAAACTGAGTACATGATGATACAGACAGCACAGGTATATCGTCAAAAATTATGAACCTGGGACTTGGGTGCTTGGAGTTTGGGAACCACACCACTGAGCTAGACCAGTGCTCTTCCTCGCATGCATCTGCTTCCTGAAAATACTATTTCCCTTCACTCCTTCCTGGACCCCTACCAAGTTGATGCTTTGTGTAAACGTCACACAATTATCCTTGGAGGGGAGAAGCCTTCCATCATGGGATCCTATTCAAGGGTGCAATACGGCACTATTTTAGTGAAGAGGTGCAAAAGCAAAATGTCCCCAGGACCGAGGACAGGCTCAGAGTCGGGGAGGCCAGGATTCAAGTACCGGTGCTGCCACTTATTAGCAGCGTACCCTCCACACTTCACTCTCTTCATCCTTATCCAGAGGGATGTTGTGAGGATTGGAAAGAACCATCTAAAGGGCCTATGACAAAACTACGTATATAGATGCTAGTAGCTATTATTTTAATTATGAAAAGGCCCTGGGCGGCAAAGACAGCCTTGTGGGGCAACCCCAGTCATTATCTGTTGGGTTGGTTGTTTCTTTCAGGTCCAGAAGGGTGGTGGGAAGCCCTCCGTCCCAGAGCTAGAACCAGACAGCTTTAGAGGGAGAAGGCATTGTTTTCATTGCTGAGCTACACGTTTCCTGAACATGGCCCCAGGGCTTGGTGCTAGGGAGCCAAAGTGAACCAGCTGTTGTCCCTGGCTGGTAGAACTTAAAGAAGCATTAAATAAATATGTAGGCAAATCCACACTGATCACCACTTGTGATGTTGCCGAGAAGGAACATTTCAGAGAATGAATAATATTATCCTGGTTTTGGGGGGGAAATTCGCTTGGACCTACTACTGGAACCAAGGCTGGGGCCCAGAGCTTCCCCTTCCTGCTGGGTCTCCCAAGGCGGGGGTGGGGGGGAACGCTCTTGGAACACAGTTTATAAGCACTGTGGACTTCCCGGTCTGGACTCCCCAGTTTCAGCCACATAACCCTGGCTGGGTGTTTTCACTTCTCTGGTCCTCAGTTTCCTTACCTGTTCGAATGGGGAGATACTTCGGTCTGCCCAGCATTCCCTCCCCAGCTCTCCCAGGGAGTCTCTTCTGAGATGGAGGGTGTACAAATCCTTTGTAAACTGTGAGGCATTAAAAAAACGTTGTTCCTACAAATGAGTGAGGTGGCTCTTCAGCATCATCCCGCTAGGGGGGCAGAACGGGGACTGGAGGCCGGACTAGCGGGACCTATTGTCCAGGTGTGCCCAGGACTTTGAGTACCAGAGCTGGGGCAAAACGGGCTTGGTTATCCCAGGCTGGACTCCTGACCCCTGTCCCGGTCTCATGGCCCTTTCTCCTCTGTGGGTATGGGGAGGCCCTTGTGTGTATGGGGGTGCTCCCGAAGGCAGGCGGTGCCAGGTGACGGGACTTCCCTCCCCACATATAGGAGTGGAATGACTACAAGCTGCACTGGAACCCGGCTGACTTCGGCAACATCACATCCCTCCGGGTCCCTTCGGAGATGATCTGGATCCCTGATATTGTCCTCTACAACAAGTAGGAAGCCGGTGGAGGCTCCCAGGAGGGGCGGGTGTAGGGAAGCCTGGCTGGGTTGGACGTGGGCGGTCCCCCTCGCGTCTCAGCTTCCTTGCCTCCTTCTCGACTCATCCTCTTGCTCATCTTCATCCCTCCTCCTTTCCTCTTGATTCCTTAGTTTCTCGCACTTGTCCACCCAAACTTACTGAGAACCCAGTCTAGATTAGCACATGGTACTGTATGTATGGGACACGGATTTGCCCACACCACGTGGTCTTTGAAAAATCGGGTGGTTTAGACTGTGAAAGCAATGCCGAAGGGTGGGCGTTTTGCAGGAGGGTGGTATTGTTGGAACCGGTGAGCAGCATCCCCGGGGAGCACCCTCAAGGGGCGGACTCACGTGGCGTGGGTATTTTGTAAAACTCACATTATTTATAGTTGCTTTGCATTCAGGACCCAAAAAGGAGCCATTTTTGAGCACAATGATGAGACACTGATAAAAGGCAGGGAAGTGGAAAGAGAGTCCCAGTGAACACCAACAACACAATTTAAAAAAAAAAAAAAAAAAAGATAGAGACCTAGTCTTTCATTTGTCTGTTTGGTGTCAGGTAATTCTTCACTTAGAAAACAAAACCTGAAAAGTATTTGATGTTATGCTTGTCTAACGGAGTTTTCTAATGTGGAGCTCTAAGGAGCCCCCATTCTCAGAGATACGAGCAGATACGAAAAACAGTCATGTGGTCAAATAATTTTGGAAGAGATGGACTGTATGCCCATAACTCCGCCACCGCAGCCCCAGTCCTTTGGGAACTGTGAGCACAAGATATCATTTTCAATGTTGTTGGAAGTTGTACTACTAAGATACACATGCAGTCTAGGTTTTCTAACTCATTTGACCCAAATTTGGAAGATCTATCTTTAAACAAAAAAATAAAGGGGGACAGATCCATTTTTGAGTTTTGGTGTCTTCAGAGAAAGTCATGACAATGATTCCTTTATACCACCGAGTCCTGGTCAGACCCAAAGTCCTCTTTCCTGAGCTGCGTCCATAAACACACAGATCAGCACGGGTTACCAGAAGGTCTAGCTGCAGGTGCCTGGTGTTGGCGGTTGTCACTGGACTCACGGACCCCTTCCTGCATATCTTTATGCGGAGCCATAACCCCGAGCCAGCGCCCAAGATCCTTCTAGTTGTGCTCCCTTTGCACCTGGCAGGAAAGTCTGGACCAAAGTCCTAACATCAGATACAACCTAAAGTTTGTACCGTCATTATAGCTTCGACCAGTGCCCCTTGATAATAACAGGAGACTTGTTGGCTAGGACAAAAGTTCAAACCAAATTCTTGCAGACATTTAAAGAAGGGTGTCCTTCATCCAGACATTCCACTGCAGGTTAAACAGGAGGATGGAGGGAATTGCACCTTTCTTTCCTCCACATGGGGCACATGTCGCCATCTAGTGGTAGTTCTGTGTGGTGACCAAAAAAAAAGGTTAGACTTCGGCCTGACGTGTACCTGTTTGTCAAAGTTCCTGTTTCCAACCTTCTGAGTTTCCCGTTTTCCAATTCCTAATCTGGCACTTCTCCATAGAAAATAAGTCTGTCTTCCCGTGTGCTCCTCTGGTTCCCTTGACTTTAAGAAATTGGAGGGAGAAGGAAGGCTCCTTGAACATTAGGGCCCAGAGCCCACAGCACTATCCCACCTGGTGGGAATTGGGACTCAGGCTCTCAGGAAGTCCCAGTGAATGGCCACTGTTCCCCCAGTGCTCCCACAGCACCATGATGCCACAGTGTCATCTCCCACCACCCTTTCCTATGCCCTTCCCCCTCCCCCACCACCCCCAGCCTGAGCACACACTGAGTTTTGTCTCTCCCCTCCTCTGTTCCTTATTCCGTGCCTTTGCTCCACTAGTGTGGCTTCCACCCCATCTTTCCACCCGTCGCACTGGCAACTTTAAGGATGAGCCTGCTCACTCCCGCCAGAAGGGATGTCGGACCCCGCCTCGCCCCACCCCAAGTGGACTGCCTTGGGGTGCTCTTGCCACCCCCTTGGGTTATAGGTGTTAAGGGCTGCATCTCATTTCCTCGTGGCTCCTTGTGGTTCCTTAAGGGCAGGCCTGTGCCTCACATTCCATCCCCCACAGCTTGTGTAGAGGCCCTAGGGGATGAGGCTGGTGCAGAAATGCCCAGTACACAGAGGGAGTGGAGGAACTTGCTTCCTTCACCAGCAAAGGTGTTATGTCTCTTCTGAGCCAGGAGCTAAGGATCTCAGGTGGGAAAAGACGTGACCCTAGACGAGGGCCTTGCTCCCCATCTGCTGTGGGGAGAAAATATAAATAATCACCTTAAAATATTAAGTGAACACAAACGGGCCATATGACTATCTGTCCCATGTGTTTATAAATATGTAGAAAATTATATATATGATGTGTGTGGCACTCAAATATAGATGACATATATATGTATAATATCAGAGTGTTAATAGCGGTTGTTTCTAAAATTCTTGCTCTTTTCCTATATTTTTCAAAATTCCTGCTTTTGTCGTTAAAAGGATAGTGTTTGAAAGACAACTCAGGTAGCTCTGAGTGTGAGTGTGCTGGGAGAGCCTCCCGCACTTGCACAGATGGCGACAACTGAGCAGGGTCTGGCTTTGTTATTTGGGTGCCCGGCACTGGCACGTGGGCTGAGCCGGGCCCCCCAGCTCCTCTCCTCTCCCCAGTGCAGATGGAGAGTTTGCGGTGACCCACATGACCAAGGCCCACGTCTTCTCCACGGGCACCGTGCACTGGGTGCCCCCCGCCATCTACAAGAGCTCCTGCAGCATCGACGTCACCTTCTTCCCCTTCGACCAGCAGAACTGCAAGATGAAGTTTGGCTCCTGGACCTACGACAAGGCCAAGATCGACCTGGAGCAGATGGAGCAGACGGTGGACCTGAAGGACTACTGGGAGAGCGGAGAGTGGGCCATCATCAACGCCACTGGCACCTACAACACCAAGAAGTACGACTGCTGCGCAGAGATCTACCCAGACGTCACCTACTACTTCGTCATCCGGCGCCTCCCGCTCTTCTACACCATCAACCTCATCATTCCCTGCCTGCTCCTCTCCTGCCTCACCGTGCTCGTCTTCTACCTGCCCTCGGACTGCGGCGAGAAGATCACGCTCTGCATCTCCGTGCTGCTCTCGCTCACCGTCTTCCTCCTGCTCATCACCGACATCATCCCCTCCACCTCCCTGGTCATCCCGCTCATCGGCGAGTATCTGCTCTTCACCATGGTCTTTGTCACGCTCTCCATCGTCATCACGGTCTTTGTCCTCAATGTCCACCACCGCTCCCCCAGCACCCACACGATGCCCCACTGGGTGCGAGTGACCTTTCTGGGCTGTGTACCCCGGTGGCTGCTAATGAGCCGGCCCCTGCCCTCCTTGGAGCCCCAGTACCCCCCAGATCTGAAGCCCGGCTCCTCCTACCACTGGCTGGAGACCAACGTGGATGCGGATGAGAGGGAGGAGGAGGAGGAAGACAGATGGGTGTGGGCAGCCCAGTCCTTGCCCCGCCTGGGTGTCCTCTGCAGCCATGGTGGTCAACACCATGGGGCTTCGGGTCCCAAGGCAGACCCCCGGTGGCAGCAGGGTGGGCTTCTGCTGTCACCTCGCATACAGAAGGCGCTGGAAGGTGTGCGTTATATCGCCGATCACCTGAGATCTGAGGATGCTGACTCTTCGGTGAGTTGGGGCCGGGAGAGGGGCTCTTCCTCTGGGTGGCTATCCCTCGTCCCAAGGTGTTTAGACCACCCAGTCTCCTCCATGGGGGCTCGTTTCCCTCTGCTATGGCCCTCAGGAATCTGGACTAAACTGTGATAAAGGACGTCTAGCTGGCAGGTGGCAGAACGGCAGCCAAGAACACCCCAGCTAAGGCTATCTGGGGAATAACAAGCCAGAGAGGGAGGGACCTCAGAAGCTGAAATTCCCCGTGCCATTCTTGGCACAGTCACCCTATAGGTGGTGGGGGGAGGGGACAGAGGGAGGCGAAGGGAGTATCACCAGACGATAAACCAAGTAAGTCAGCCTGCTGCATCCTCAGCTTTCCTCCTTTGTCCTGTGGGCTCTGGGCATTTTGTAGAAGTCACTATTCACCCACAAAGCCTAAGGAACATTGGTTGTATCTGATGAGCTCCCCGCCCCAGCCCCTGTCAAGCCCAGCGTTAGTAGGTAGGTCAGCAGGCACCGCTCGGGATTGCAGACTTCTTACCAACCTAGGGAAGGATGGAAGGCCTGTGGGTAGCCGTGTTGAGTGGTTAGGAAAAATTAATCGTTATCTCACTTGTGAGCAGGGAGATAACCCCACCTGCTTGCTTGGGCGGTGAGGCCAAATTCCATAAAGCCCTGCCCCCTGTGACCTGCCCAGACTTCCCCAGGGCCACACCTATCCCCACCTACCTCCGTGGCTCCCCCTCCTGCAGTGGGTGGGGGATTGGGAGTGGGGTGAGGGAGAGGCGATCTGTGGTGGGGGCATTTTGTAACTGCCAGGGGGTTGAGTTTAAATCGCTGCACCCCCCTGGGAAGGTCCATGCCCTTTGGTGGTTCTAGAACATCTGGCCTCCCTTATCTGAAATTTGAGAGTCTATGGAAAGGCTCTGGCTCACGTCCTAGGGGTGAGATAAGGCAGGGATCACTAGGAGAGGCTTGTTTGGGTCTTGAGACCACCTTAGGTTCCCCATGTCTCGGTGAGGCCACGGCTGCCCCCAGTGTCATCCTTACAGAGACTGTGCATGGGTGGGACACTTCCCCACTCCCAAGGCCTGGCCTCTGTCACAGTGAGCTCATTTCCATGTGCAGGTCAAGGAAGACTGGAAGTATGTGGCCATGGTCATTGATAGGATATTCCTCTGGTTATTTATCGTCGTCTGCTTCCTGGGGACAGTTGGACTCTTTCTGCCTCCGTACCTGGCTGGAATGATCTGATCTCCTGTCCCTTGCTTGGACCCAAAGGTGACACTGCTGACCATCTTTAACCACCACTCCCTCTAGTACAACGTCGGGTTCAAGGCCATCCGACTGCAAGCACCTCTCTGTGGAGTCCCTACACTGGCCCCGTCATGGAAGACTCCTTGGGTCAATTCACTGAACTTATTGTACTGTGTGCTGAGAATCTGCCAGGCACAGAGCCCAGTTTTGGATGCTGGGCAACTAGGAAGTGAGGAACTTGCTCTGCAGAAGGTTACAATATGGTGATGACAATGTGAAACCATGTAAGTTTCTCCTACAGGAGCCCTGAAGACGCTGAGTAACAGGAGGACCACGAGGGGGCAATCCAGGGGGCAGATGCACAGACCTCCAGGGATGGGTGCATGGGGAAGAGAGGAGAGGGTGCTTCAGGGGGTGGAAGAACTATGAACAGCATTTTGGATTCAAGAATGAGCCTAAGGTGTCTAGAACAGGCAGGCTGAGATGGAGCTCCAGTGTGGGAGCTGTGGGAGGAGGTTGGAAAGGCAGGTTCGGGTATCTTGAGTCTGATCCTGAAGGTCTAACGTTGGTTGACCCTCTCTGGAAGGAAAGGGGGAAGCAGGGACCCAGTGGGGTAAAAGGTACAGGTACAGGTCAGACCTTTTGGGTGGCAGTGGGAGGTGTGGCTGGATGCAAGTATCTGGGTCATCCCACCTGCCTAGAAGCTCACTTGAACCCCTTGCTTTCCCTCACCTGTAGCAACACCCCCTCAGCTTCCCGCAGCAAACGGGCTCCGCACTAGCTGGCCCCAAGAGGTCTGGCCACTTTGCGGTCCCTGCCATCTGTCCTTGAATGCACATCGACAAACCAGGAAGGTATCCTGGGTCATCCTTGACTCAAGCTTGCAGCTTGCTCCTCCCACCCACTCATGGGGCAGGTGATGGCCAGCCTGCAGGACTTTTGCTCGGAGTGAACTGAAGGGAGTGAGCTGGGCTGCTTTGCACCTCGACTGCTGTGGAAATGCAGAAGCTGCGGGACGGCTTCCCTTCCCAGCCTGGCCTCCCAGTCCTTCCTGAAGTCCTGCAGTGGCTTCTGAGCCGCTCTGGACGGCCCAGG
The DNA here is from genome assembly GCF_030435805.1 of Mustela lutreola. Taxonomy (NCBI): domain Eukaryota; kingdom Metazoa; phylum Chordata; class Mammalia; order Carnivora; family Mustelidae; genus Mustela; species Mustela lutreola. Next base: position 150,627,180 of record NC_081290.1, on the reverse strand, counting down.
AGTCCTCGCACCTCCGAATCCAGCAATCCACAGCCAGCAGCTGCATGCCAGAGCCTGGGGGGAGCTCCTGGCCCCAGGTCATCCCTCACCCCCGCCTGTCCAGCCCGCAGAGAGCAGAACCTCAGCCACTAACAGAAGCAGACACTCTCTGGATGGTGTGCGGACCCCAGATAGGAAGCCAAGTGGGATGAACTTCCGGTTTCCTTGGGCCTTGAGGTACTCCACTTACCTCTCCTTGACAAACACAGAGAAAACCTGCAACACCCAGGCCAGGCCCCTACTCCTCAGTTCTTCCCAAAACTCCCCTGCTCAGCCGCCTATCTGGTTTCCGGCTACCCCCCACCCCTCCACCCCCGCAACTCCTGCAGGGGCAGTCCCCCAGCCTCCTTTCTGGTCCATCTTGGCTCTCCCAGCCCCCATCTCCTGGTGCAGTGTTGTTCCTTCATGCTATTCCATCTCCCACCCACCTTGCATGTGAGTAAAGAGATGAAATAAAGCTAAGGCTGATGCTCGTTCAGCTGCGGGACCCCTCCTCAGCATTCTCAGGACCATTCAAGCCCCCTGCACTCCAGTGGCTGGCACGCCAGCTGGGAGAGTGCCATTGGTGTTCCTCACAGGGCACAAGAGGGGTCTTCCCTTAGTCCCCACTGGAAAGTCACCCTTGGGTCAGGCGCAGGGGAGTAGGGCCTGGAGCCCACACCTTACCCCACTGCCCCCTGGTGTCACCACGCACCCCTCCGTGCTCGAGCCTGGCGTCGGCTCTTGACCTGCGCCCAACAGAACACAATCAATTTCTTCCAGGGCAGTGGCCCAAGGTCAACGTCACCCTCCTTCCAAAGCAAACAAAACAACCAAACCACAAAGCAAATGGTACAATTTTAATTCATCCACAAGTCAAATAGAAAGAAGGTAGAAGAGTGTTTTGCACAAACACAAGGGAGGGGTGAGGCCGATGGGAAAGTGGTGGGTGGGGGCGGGGGATTGGGTGGGGGGGGGTTGAGGTGGGGGAGAGAAGGGGAAGTAAGAAAAGAGGGAGAGAAGGAAGGGGCCAAGTCAGGGAAGAGAGAAAGGGCACAGGGAAGAGAGCAGATTGTGGTCCGAGTCCTGTTTTGGCCTCGTCTCTCCCCTTCCCCCGCAACGCTTGGCGTGTAGACCACACAGCGTCTTGTGCCCAGACTCCCAATAGCTTGTTCCTGGACTGGGTCCCAGGTCCCCCCTCAGAGGGGGCACATGGCTGTTAGTCCAGTCCACACTCACATTAAATAAATTCCAATATACACTGTACAAGAAAGCCAGGCCCATCCCTCATCTCGCAAGCCGCCCAGCCCCAAAGGAAAGCCCCTCCCGAGTCCCTCGGTCCATCCGTCCATCCGAGGACCTCCGTGGGCGGAACAAGAAGGAATAGCTTGGCTCCAATAGACCTGCCATGTCCTTGCAGAAAGCCATCGTGACCACTAGGGGCACCAGTGTGACCACAGCGGAGCAGGTGGGTGTGAGGAGGGAGTGGCCAGCCGCAGCAGGGCTCCCTCTGAGCCCTCTTGGTCACACACCCCTGCCCCGCCCCTCCGGCATCTAGAGCCCTGAGTCCCCTCTGTCCAGCTGCAGCCTGAGCAGCACAGTCTGGGGTTGGGTGGGGGGAGGGGGTCGTGCAAAGTGGCAAGGGGAGGCCTCCCCACAGCCTTCCCCCAGAAGACCCACATTACCGAAGGCAAGGCGGGGGCCAGGGGGAGGCAGGGGAGGGAACACTACAGGCAGGGGCAGAAGATGCAGGCAGGTGGCGCCCACCCTCCATCACTCTGCGGGCGGGTGGGCCAGATTGGCCAGAACTTTGGCCTGGTCTACTGCATCCAGCAGGTTCTTGGCGTCCACGGCCAGAGTGTGGGAGGCCGTGAGCATCTGCCGCTTGCACTCCTCACTCAGGGAGGTCACGGCGTTTTGCTGGGCCAGGCGCATCTTATTGATGAGCTCTGCTAGGTCCTTGTTGAGCAGTTTCTGGGTCCCCTCGATCTGTAAGAAAAGAATGCTTGAGAGGCTGGAAGCCTGAGCTGCGGTGACGTTTAAGCTTGGAGAGTAGGGAAGCCATGCAAGTATCCTGTTTGGGCTTGGCCGAGGCAGTCACAAGCTTTCTGGGGGACAAGTTTGATCCAAGGCCCTATGTGACCTGGAGACAGACATTGCAGATGCCCCAGACCCTAGCCCACTCCATCCTAGCTCTGCCTGACACAGCCCCACAGACTGTCCCTTCACTGCTGTACCCCCTCCTGCTGACCCAAGGGTAGAGTGAACGTCGGACAACAGGTGCCCTTATTCATTAGTTAGCTGTCTACCTTCAACTCAAGAGCCCGGGGACCGTGGCTTGAGCTGTAGGGTTTGGCTTACCACCACTTCCCAGTGCCTAGCACACTGCTAAGAGCGCAGATTCAGCACCCAAGGTACTCCCCAGTGCAATGAATGACGGAGCCATCACCTGGAGGGGAAGGACCTCTAACAGGGAAGGGACAGCACCAGCTGGGGCTCCTCTATGGGCTGCTACTGTCACCCAGAGGAAGGCTGGGAAATGCCCAGGTCCTCCTGCATCCTGTCTCGGACAGTCACATGTGGGGACAGTGATGTCATGCGGCCATCCCCCCTGAGCTGTGTCGCTGGGAGTCGGTGGCTGACACAGCCTGGCGGGAGGGCGTGGGTTCTGCTGAGCCCCATGATTGGTTTCCCAGGCAGACAACCAACCCATGTTCCGAGATGCTAGTGTTCAGCTTTTGACTATGGTCAGAGTCTCCTATGGCTGTGGTAACAGCCCATGACCAGTGCGGTGGCTCAAAACAACACAAATTAGTCTCTTCTGCTCCTGGAGGTCAGAAGGCTGGAAATGGGTCCTATGGGGTTAAAGTCAAGGGGATGGCTGGGCCACGCTCCTCCTACACTCAAGGGGGGAATCTGTTCCCTGCCATTTCTAGCTTCTAAAGGTAGCTGCCTTCCTTGGCTTGTGGATCCTTCCAGCAGCGATGTTATCCCAACCTCTGCTTCTGTCATTCCATCTCCTTCTCTGACTCTTAAAGGATGTCCGCTTCTGACACCCTCTTACAAGGACTCTTGGGCCTCATTGCACCCACATGGATAAGGCAGCATAATCCGATTGCCCCATCTCAGGATCCTTAAATTAATCCCTCCTGCAAAGTGCAGGACCCCAGTTCTGTAGACACTTAGCCTTAGTGTGGCAGGTGATAAGATAAAGGGTCATGGGAAGGGAAAAGGTAAAGGGAAGATCTGTCCTCCCTTGCACACCCTCGTGCGTTACGGAATCACGGCAACTGTCTAAGACTTAAAGAGGGAGACTCCCCCTAGGAGGCTGGCTGGGTTCCTGGGCACCGGCTCTGCACCCTTCCCTCTCCCCCGCCCTCCTCGTGGTCCAGATTTGCTGGGCAGAGCCACGTGTACGGAAGGTGGGGAGACAGACAGGAGGCCGCCCTGGGGTCCTCCTGAGTGTTCTGTGTGAAACGCAGCTGGCGCAGGTGAAGGTGAAGGGCAGAAGTGACATCCGACAACGCTGTCTGGAAGAAGCACACCCACCTCTGTCCGAGAGGATGACGGCAAGGAGGGCAGGAGATCATCCACGCTCCCAATGAGCTTCCGCAGGGTCAGGCCCACGTTCTGTGGGAGAGAGGGGTGGGGGTACTATCACCTCTTGTTTTCGGAGAAAGCTGTGTTTCCCCAGGGAGAAGCCCTCCTGGGACGGCAGCTGCCCCCGTCAACTCCCTGGCACTAAATTCCCACCAGCCACTTTGCATTAAAGGGAGACTTTCTGGGAAAGGCACCTGCAGGGCAGACAAGGGAGCCCAGCGCCACCCCCTCCCATTCAGGGCCAGAAGGGGCAGCCTCCACCCGCCCTGTCCACGACTGTCACCTTCACCACCACCACATAGCCCTCAGGAGGCAGCTGACAGAGCTCGTTCTTGAGGTCCAGCACAGCCCGCACTAGCTCCATGACATTGAGGTACACCAGATCATCGGTCCGGTCCAGGTTGGCTGTGGGCTGGATGGACTGGGGGGAGGGGAAAGCAAGGGGCCAGAGGGGAGGGTCGTGAGTCTGGGGGACACTGAGATTCTTTCTTGGGCAGACACTACTGGTGCCAACACAGCCACCAGCTCAATCTGAAAAGACTCTTCTCTGAAATAATGATGCCCTGTCCTGCAGGGGGTGGGGGGTGCATCCCTCCCTTCTGCATTCAGGGCAGTGGTTCTCAGACAAGTCAGCCAGAAAGCCTTGAAATGGTACCAGTGGCTGGTCTCACACCAGACCAATGAGACCATCACCTGGGTTCCTGAGTTCGGGGGCCAGGCGGTTTTCGAAGCCTCTTGGATGATTCTAATGGGAGCCCACGCTCACAACCACTGTTCCAGAGTAAGAAAAGCCAGCACCTGGTCCCAGGCTACTGCAAGAACAGTGTGGGTGCAGGAATCCAAGGGGGCAGCCTGAGACAGGAAGGGAGTCCAGACTTCCTGCTCCTAGGGCTGGGTCAGTGAGGTTTCTTCCAGGTCAGGGAGGGGACACAGGAGATGAGGAGACTGGGCTTCCCCTTGCCTTTTCACGAATTCACTATATGCCCTTAAACAAGGTATTTCTATCTGGCCTCAGCTATGTATTGTGGGTGCTGGACTGGATTATTTCTTAGGGCCTCTGAAATCTTCACAGCCCCTGGCCTTGTGTCTTGGGGAGCCCTGGTTCAAAGTCATTACCAGCTTTGGCCCCGCCAACACATACCTGCGCGCCCAGCCGTGGTGGCTTCTGTGGGGGGCCCGTGAACTCCGCTGCAAGGGGAGGGAGAGTGAGTGTGGCGGGGAGGTCTGGGCACCCAGGCCCTTTTCTTCCTGCCCGCTGATAACCAAACCAACCCCTTCTCCTAAGTTACCAGGAGACCCAGGGAAACCAAGTTTAAAGGTGTTTCCGGAAAATAACCTCTGGGCTCCCTGCCCTCCCCGCCCCCACAGTTAAGCACTGCCGTCCATCTGATAGACAAAAAAAGCCACAGTTGCAGTGGAGATGGGATGATTACAGGAGGTGCTCCAGCTTCTGCAGGGTTCATAGTGGCCCCCAAGCACACACTCTGGCCTTGACACTGGTGAAGGAACTTCACCGGTGCCAGAGCAGCTAAGGGGGCTGATGGTCCACTTGGAGCATCTGGGGGTCCGGGAAGTGAAACAGCAGAGAAGCCATGCTATTCACTCCACATTTTGAAAAGCAAAGGCACGTGCAAGCCCTGTGGAGTTGCTGGAAGACTGAGCGGGAATGGAAGCCGGAAGACTGGTTCGACTTTCTAACCTTCTGCCACCAGACAGCCGTGTGACCTGGGGCAGCTCACTTACACTCCCTGGCCCACCCTTTTCATCTGTTAAACAGCAGGGTTCACTCAGAAGGGACCCTAGAACCAGAAGGCCTGGGCTCTAATCACAGCTCTGTTCTTTTCTAGCTGTGTGACTTTGGATTAGTTACTTGACCTTTCTGTGCCTTAGTTTCACGTCCTTTGTAAAATGGACATGATTCATTGTATCTACCCGATCAAGTTGCCGTGAGGTTGGAGCTGACATTTGCAAGCAACCTGGGCCCATGCTTGTCTAGTGTTCAGTTTCCTGTGACTGTTGTCACTGTCACTGGCCACTGTTCTTGTCATCACTGTCATCATCCCCATCGCCAACATCATCAGCTGCACCCTCCCTACAGGGAGGGTGGTGAGCCTGGCTCACCGCTGGCTTTTCCTGCTCCCCCTTTAGCAGCAGTTTCTGGAAAGGCCCTGTGGTCTCAGCTGCCCCTGCCTGCCCTCTCTCCCCCATCCCCGGGGCATAGGGAAGACAGGCCCTGGGAGAGGCGGGTGGAGCTACTGTCCCCCACAGACGGCCTTCGACAGAGGGAGGGAGGACAGGAAGGAAGAGCCACCAAGGTCTCCAAAGGCAACAGGAGATACACTTAAGCAAAGGCTGCAGACCCGGCAAGAGGGAGAGATGAGAGATAGGTGGAGGGAGCGAGAGGACGGGGTTGGCAGACGGAGCAGAGGGTAGCTATCCTTTCCCAAAAGGGCCCTCCCTGCACCCTCTGAACTGGAACAGGCAGTTTCTGAAAACGGCTAACAGACGCTGCAGCCTCTGTGATGGGCAATGAGTGAGCTCCGCAGGAGAGGTCAAGGGGAAGCTCCCGCCAAAAGGGAGGGCACAGACACTTACTGTAGCCGGCCTCCTTCTCTGGGGTCTGGAAGGCAGGAAAGAGAACTTGTCACCAGCCCGCCCCTGGAGGCACCCCGCTCCCCACCCTGACCTGATCCCCGAGAGTTCAGCTGCGCACTCGGAGGTCAGGGGGCCAGTGGGGCACCCCGTCTCAGAGCCTGAAGGGCCCTGTGGCAGAGGGGGCATGCACTATGGGTGGAGATCCAGCGGGAGCTCAGGAACCAGGAGCGGAGCTTCGTGGAGCTCAAAGTAAAAGGAGAAGTCTAGCTCCCGGGGGAGAGGCAAAAAGGGAAGGAATGGGCGGGCAGGTCGCCCAGTGCAAGGGTCCTGCTGTCTCCAACGCCTTCCCAGGCCTTGACTTTAAGGCAGAGGTCTTTCCCGATGACTTACCAGCGGGGACTTGTCATTCATGTACAGCATGGGGTCCTGCAGGGGAGGAAATTGAAGCAAATGGCTTAGCATTCTAGAACTGAAAACCTTAAGGACGCACGGAGAGCATTCCCTCTCATCATCTGGGGACACAAGAGGACACAGTGGTGTGGACATCTCTCCCATTCAAGCACTTTTACCACACAGTGCTGGGCAGCGCTGCAGAGTGGGGTCCCCTCGTACCCAAGGGCTCAGGGCTGCTCACCAAGGATTTCTCCTCCTGCCTCAGCCACTGGTAATCTTCCACCATCTGCTTCTGCTGCTTGTCCAGGATCTGCCGCATCTTGAGCCTCTCGGCCTCCCACAGCTGCTGGGCCTCCTCTCGGCTGCTGGGTCGGATGAAGTCCTCCTCCTGAGAGGACCACGGGGAGAGAGAAGAGGGCACGATGAGTCCAGGGCCCAGATCCTGGTGGGCACTCCTCTAAAGAGGCTGGGGAGCCATGGGCCTCGGCCTCCATGGGCCGCTTGGTTTCTCGCGAGGTTTGTTCCAAAATTCGCAGCCCTGTACACAGATGGTTACGGAGTCCCCCAGCCCTGAGCACGTGGCTATGCTGCACTGTCGTGTCAAACCCGAGAGCACAGCATTGAACATGCATCGTATTTAAGCCATTCCAGGATCTGCTCCTACGATTTCATTTTCAAATTCCTGCCCTAACAGTATTTTCTCAGTTGGCACGTCACGGTTATGGTCACTTCATACATTTAAAAATGCAAAGCCAGCCCCCCGGGAAAGCCTGGGGTGTTTATTGCCACCGGAACCCCGCGGTAGGGTGTCTGGGAGCGTTGAGGAGTGCGGTGCTCCCTCTAGCCTCCTGGTGTGCCATCCTGCAGAGCTGTCCACGGAAGGACGGGACACAGGCTGAGGGAAGGGGTGACAGCACGTACCCATGTGATGGAGCCTTTTTATGAAAACGTACTCTTTATTAAGCTAGTAGGAGCTTCCGTGATTGAACCAAAGGCTAAAAGAAAAATGCACAAGCTAAGAGCAGAGTGAAGAATGAAATTTAAAGCCATATGGATCTATAGATGTGCAGTATACACTCGCCTTCCCTTGCTTTATTTAACTTAACCCTCCTTTTAACTCATTTGAAGGGCTCTGGAGCTATAGTTTCCTCTGGGGCGTTCTGAAACAGAAGGTGTTACATGTTTTCTTACTCCTCCTTTCCCTTCAGTCTTCCCCAGAGTTCATTTATATCAGTATCTGCTTGTCCCATCAAACTCTTTGGCTTTTTTTTTCTGCAGCACACGATCATCTTGGCCTCCTGGACTCAAGAGGGATGTTGTCATTCTTTAGATGGCATAAAGCCCTGTGTGACCTTTGTCAGGGGCAGCACCCTTCTGTGACATCCAGACCAGCAGCCTCTTCAGATCCTTGCTTTTAAAATGGGCATTTTATATACAAGTCACTAGCACAGAATGCTAAAAATTATTCTCTCTCTACTTTAGCAAGCCATAATCTCTGCCAAGCCTCTAAAAAAGATTTTCCCCACCAAACCCTTTAAAACACACTTGGCTATAACAACACCGTTCCAAATTAGTTATATTGGGCTGTTTTGCCTAGTGCTCACTGAGCTTCAATCACGGCTCTCGATTTCTAACAATAAACCCCACCCCCCCACCCCCCCACCCCCCGTTAGATTTCTTGCTGAAATATTCTTTGTTACTCTGTTCAACACCTACTTCTTAGCAGCTACCATGTGGCAGGCATAGGGCTGGATGCTGGGAAGGCACTGATGACAAAATAGGCAATATCCCTGTTCTCATGGGGTGAAGAAAGCAACAATTAGACCAGGTTTCTCAGCCTCAGCACCATGAACATGTGGGACCCGATCATTCTGTATTGGGGGAGATGTCCTGTAAATTGTAGGATACTCAGCAGCAGGTCCACAAACAGAGGCTTTTAGTATCTCCCTAGTTGTAACAAATGCCTCCAGACGTCAGCAAATGTCCTCTCTGAGGCAAGATCTTCTCAGCTGAAGGCTACTGAGTTAGATCTCATTAAAAAAAAAAAAAAAAGTTGCAGGACATAAGAGTCTTTTACAACCATAGAATTTATGGAACAAGATATATTTCCCAGAGGCTGATGCTCCAAAATGAGGGCATTTGAGGATTATAAGTATCTGCTGCTGAATGTTGATAACCTCCAAACACAATGGTATGGCTAACCCGGGCTACTGACAAATAGCGACACTCGAGAACTAAGGGTCAAATATTCTGAATACCGAGCTAGGAATCTCCAGGTGAGACTAGACTGGACTGAGAAGATTTAACACTGGTAGAAGAAGTTATTAGACTCAAGAAAACACTGATATGGGGCACCTGGGTGGCTCGGTCATTAAGCATCTGCCTTTGGCTCAGGTCCTGGCCCCAGGGTCCTGGACTCAAGCACCGCATTGGGCTCTTTGCTCGGCAGGAAGCCTGCTACTCCCTCTCCCACTCCCTCCTGCTTGTGTTCCCTCTCTCACTGTCTGTCTCTCTCTCTCTCTCTCTGTCAAATAAATAAGTAAATAAATAAATAAAATCTTTAAAAAAGAAAAGAAAACACTGTCTTGTTTTGTAAGTGTTAAAGGAAAATTCCGGCTACTCAACTGTCTAGGATGCCCCAGGCCCAATCACCATCTCACCAAACCTTTTAACATTTATTGGGTGGGGAATGTTTTCCTATGTCTTACAATTTCATATTAAAACTCAAGGAGAAATTAAGACTTTAAAAAATTGATTACTTTAGGGCTTACTTGTCTACAAGTTACCTCAGATATTCCTATCAGGCAATGGATATTTAGATTGTCGGTCACTTTAAAAAGGAATCGACTTTCTGTGGTGTCTTAAAATGACTCTCGCAAGCTGTGACTCCTTCCATAATTTGAGTATCCCGCTCCCATCTTGCCAGCTCTGTTTCCACCTCCAAATGCATCCTGCTAGCCAAACAGCTCCTACACTTGCCCTGTGGTTTCCTGTCACTCAGTCTTGGCTCCGACTAATGCCTCTGTCTCTTTTATCCCCTACACCCCAGTTTCTTCCTGTCCAAATCTTCCCCATCCTTTGAGGCCCTGCTGAAAAAACAGAAGCTAGAAAGAGCTATTCTTCTCTCTGAACTTCCATCGCACCCTCGCATTACCTCCGTGTGCCACTCACAGCTCTACGGCTTGCACTACAGGTGAGTGCACACCTGCCCTTTTCCTTCTAGCTGCCTGAAGCTCTCTGGAAACAGAACCTCATTGTTCTCTCTTCAGCACCTAGGACAGTGCCCGGGAAAAGCATTCCTGCACAAGGTCATTCACTAAATTTTATTATTATTTTAAAACTCAGTTGTGAGGTCTTCAAGAGGGAGATTGCTGTCATCCTGACTCTTGTGTGGAATGCAGATTCCCAGATGAGTCAGGCAAGAGAGTCAGTCAGTAGAAAAATTGTTTTTGCGGGGAAACCATTTCTGATTTTTGTTAAATGCTTTCAAATGCTTTGTAGGAAGCCTATTATACCTCTCCTCAGCATTTTACCTGAAAGAGGTTTTCTCAGTCTTTCTGATGTACATCATAAAATGGATTTTATATTTTTTTTTTACCATTTTTTTGTTTACTTAAAGAAACATTCATTATATTCTTTTAGGCAGGCCTTCCTTACGACAAGTACTTCTAAATCCCTGACACAAAAGATCCTTTTTTCCTGCTGCACAGTATGTCTTTATGGAACTGAACAAAGTCTTATGGTGAAGCAGGGATTAGACAAAGGCAGTGCCACCCTGGAATTGTGCAAAATTGCTTTTTTTCTAAAAGGACACATTTTAAAGCAAAACTCACTAAAACTCAATTATGAACAGAGTCAAAGACAGGAAGGTGGAGGAAGTGCACGTTGCCTAAATTATAGTGCGTCCTTTACAATGCAGTTTTATTATTGTTAAGTATATGTTAAGATATAAATTGGTTAAATTAATTTGAAAGAGGAAAATGAACTAGGTTAGGGGAAATTTTAGCCCACAATAGATCTCACTGCCTAGAATTCTAAGTTACCTTACACATTTCAAAATTTTGCTAAATTAAAAATAATGGTACAGAATATATCAACACAACTTTCCCATATTTTCCAAATCTATTATAATACACATGGAGTTTTTCCAAAAGCTTTTAGAGTCCTGTATACTGAGCCTGAAATATCATGCATATATACTAGAGTTAGTATATTAGAGTTATATATATTTATATATAAATATATATTATATATTTAGAGTTAGAACTAAAATAATGCCTTTGGTTTGTTTTGGCACATATTAAGACTCAGTTTAGTAAAGTATATCAGATATTCATGCCAGATGACCACTGCTCCATTGAAAGAGAAGATGGGTGCTGAGAAGTGACAAGTGGGCAACTCTTTTACAAGAAAAGCTGCCTTTTTTCTCCCCCCATAAAACTTGACAATGAGAAGCTAGTCCATGAAGTACTCAGGGCCTCACTGGCAGTTACGCAAAGACATGACTGGGAAGAGTGGCTTAGCCCCACACTAGCCCCAAAGCTACTTCCCACACAACATCAGCTTTTACAATAGCAGCAGGAGTCCAGACACAAGGAAACCTTTCCTTTGACTGTGGAGGCATTTAGCAACTGAAACAATCAGGCAGGAAGGGAAGAACTGGGCAGAGCCTCCAGGATCTATTATTCTCTGGCACCATCAAGCTTGGATGCCCTCTGCCCACAAGCTGCCACATTACCTGCCCAGGGTTCAGGAAACATAGGACCAAAGTATGGACAGGGAAGGTCCAGGTCCAACCAATGTCCTTGGGAGCACAGCCTGACATGGCCCCCAACTTCCAGTGGGTTTGCAAAGGAGAGGAAGTTACAGAGCCTCCTAATGGGCTGATTGGTGTATTAAAGCATGAAGGGTCCCTCCTGAGCTGGAGGATGTGGGGTTCCTGGTGTCCCAGACACCTCCCTCTAGCAGCCTTCTGAGTTCGGGCTAGGACCCAGCATGCAGAGCCCTCTTACCCGCATGCTGTGGCGCTTGAAGACATTGTGCCGGTGGAGAGGTGGGGTGTGCAGCGAATTTACAGGAGATGGATACTCCATAGGGCTGGTGAGCGTAGGTGAGCTGGCACACAGACCCTCGGGGACCTATTCAGGAGAAGCAAAGAAGCACCAGCACAGGGACAAGACAAGAAGGTGGACAATTAGCTGCCACAAACATGAGCACAGAGAAACAATAATGGGCACCACTGGAGACATTGCACTTGCTCTTCAGGAGCTCACAAAGAATGTGATGTGGGTGTTTCATTGGTCTTGTTTGGGAGACACAGCAGAGAGACACACATGACTCTTGGCTGGGAGTCAGAGCAGCCCCTGTAGGGGCCTGTGGGTCCTGTGGCCTCTCATTCATCTGACAGCCAGCCAGATGAAGCTCTGCATACAATGGGGTCCACATAGGTTACTGACTCACTGAGTCCATGTCTCCTCCGTCAGGACTCTTCAGAAAGGAGTTCCATGTCATAAGCATATTGCAAACTGACAGATATGATTAGCCCACAGAAATATGGGTGTGTTTGTATTTAATCACTGTTTTAAACATCACAGAAAGGTATGATTCTTCTTAGGAATATTGCTTCTATCTTCTGCATCAAGGTTTTCTTCTTCACACACACAAGGATTTAGCTCTTAGTTCTTGATTATCCTTATTTTGGTACTGGAGCATTTCCTTGAGAAATATATGACCATGGGACACCACCTTTCTGTAAGGAGTACCAGATGAACAGATATTGTGTCTGTTGGTTGAGATGCTCCACTGTTGAACACTGACTCTGAGCTGAGGGTTGTAAGGGAAAAGAGATGGGCCTTGGCTCCCTATGATTGAGACATAGGACAGAAACACATGACAGAGACGTTCTCAGAGAGGGACCAACATCTTGGGAAGATCCCATGGTTGGTAACGATGGAGGCACAAGGAAAGCTCTGATGGAAACTTGTTTTCAGCTTCTGGCCAGCTGGGTCCTGCCTAAAGTCTCCATGGGGAGCAGCTCTATTCTCTGGAGAACATCAACTGTCCCCAACTGCCTGAAATTCCTTCTCAGAAAGTTCTGCTCTTGGTAGGGGGCCAGGAAGACCTTTGGCATAGAGAAGTAGCTATAGGCAGGCACACGGAGCAACAAACACTATGGACAGATGGACTGAGCTTAAGGTGAGTCTTAGCTGAGGACAGCCTGGTAGATTACATTTTGTTTCTTTCGCTCTCTGGGCACTCTGAGTTCAAATTCTCTTGTAGGTACCAAGAAAGAGTCAATGTAGACCATCTCCATAAGCCAAGCAGGTCATTGCTAGTCCTCAAAGGCACAAGAATGGAAATTCAGGAAGGTCTGAGATGAGGAATGGCCCCAAACTTTCCCAGCCCTCTGGTCACATGTTTACCTGGAACTGCAGCTTGGGAGCCAGAAGGTTGGTCTGTGGAGGGGGTCTGTACTTGGGCCGGCTGGGCTGAAGAGAAAACACAGAGATGAGTCAGGCCATGCCTCTCTCCTTGAGTGAGCATAGCTCACCAAGGGGAATCCTTGGTTGGACACAGGTCAGGCTTATTCAGAATGAAGGAGAGAGGAGGGGCAAAGTGATCATTGAAATCATTTGCATTCACTTACTGAGCACCCATTATATGCTGAGTGATGAGAAGGTACAGGAAGCCAGTCTCTCTGGCTTCCAGAGGGACATCATCAATGGAGGGGTTTACTGGTCTTTGGTGTGTAACCTCTTTAGATACGGGAACACCTGTCAAATCAGCTGTCAAGAGCCACATACTTCCAGAGGTAACAAGTCACCGAGGGCTCAGGCACGTGTAGAGGTTTCGTGGAGGAGGTGAAAACTGAGGTGGGCCCTGACTGAGGGAAGGATCGGGGCATGCCAAGCAAGGAGAGACAGTGAGAAAAGGCCTTGGAGAAGATAGGAATTTGTTATGAACTGTCTTTGTACTCCCACCTCCCAAATTTGTACGTTGAAGCTCCAACTCTTATTAGTATGATGGCATATGGAGGTAGGACCTTCCTTCGCCAGATCATTAGGGTTAGATGAGGTCATGGGGCTGGGGTCCTCATCATGGGATTAGTGTCCTTATAAGAAGAGACACCAGAGCTCTTGCTCTCTCTGCTGTTCTAAGACACAGTTGGAAGGTGGCCATCTGCAAGCCAAGAAGAGAGTCCTCCCAGACAATGAATCTGCCAGTGCCTTGATCTTGGTCTTCCAAGCCTCCACACTCAGTCTATGGGATTTTGCTATGGCAGTCTGAGCTGCCTAATATGGATATGGTCCCACCCACCTAATGGCATGGTAGCAGGGCACTGGATTCTGAGTCCAGAGATGCCAGGGAGGGTGTGGACATAGAGGCTGGGCATAAGAGATTGTGAGACACTCCCCATTCATGTGCCCTCAGGGACATCTAATTTGTTCGTGAAAAATACCAGAAAGAAAAGTGTTCCAGATCCTTAAGGGAAGAGTTTTCAGGGTGATTCCCTGCCCTAGCTGCCATCTAGGGTCTGCTCTCTTGGGGCCTCAGATCACACCTGCCAGAGCACCCAGGTGATAGGGCCTGAATTCAGTGCTGAAGGACAGTTGGGTTGAGGGCCAAGAGGACCACAGGAACACATCCTGCCTATGCTGGAGGAAGAGGGAGGAGTTCCATAGTCCGGCCGGGAGGGGGCCACATGGAGGCCCAGCTCTGTTTGACTCATAGGATCCTTGAGACCAGGGGTTGGCTTACCTTGGGTGGGGGTTCCTGGTAGGCTGTGGGCTCCAAGATTTTGGGAGGTCGATAGCGAGCATTCCTCTCCTGCTCTATGGCGATGTCCTTCTCCATCTGATAAATGTCACTGCCAAGGAGTCAGGTCAGGAACAAAGTTAAAGATGCTCCTGGAGCCTCTTTTCTGTACTCCTTCCTCTGAAGCCTGGAGAGGCCCAAAGAAGGACCGCTGGGTCCCATTTCTGTCTCCTCGGAAGAGTGGCTGGAAAGACTCCCCTGAGAGGCTAAAAGATGGACCCTGAGGCTGCTTCCCCAACAGTAAAGTTGGGAGAATCACAGGAATGGATGTATGGTGGGGAAAAAGTCCTTGGAGAGTTAGTCCTACAGGGTAGTGTAAGTGTGTCCCCCACCACCTCCCCATGCATCTTGCCTTCCTGCACCTGCTATTGGCACCATCCCCCTATGGAGATAACTGAAATCCCAGCCAACTTCATGACCAAGGCCTGTGTTCTGCATCTCCTATTTTTCATTAAACCACCCACCAACACACTCCTCATGTGTACTAATGAGTAATGGTTGTGGATTCAACTCCCGGGTTAGCTATGTTTGTGCTTCTTGCCTTTCTTATTCAACCCAATGTTTCCCACCTTGGGAATCACAGACCCTAGAGAACTCTGGAATGATCACAGGAGGTCCCTGAATTCACTTATTCATAGTCTATATTTATTCATTGTCTGTGTATTCATTGTGTATTCATTGTCTGTGTATTCACTGTGTATTCATTGTCACATGTATTCATTGTCTGTGGACCGAGTATTTTATGCTACCAAACATACGATATTTGTGTTGGATTTTCAAGTGCACATGAATTACACTGTACATCATATAAAAAAGTCACTATATAGCTTAATATATTTTGCCAGTCAATAAATTCTGAAAAGGTAACTATTGTTACAGGGAGGAATTTTCAAAGTTTGATATTAAAAGGGCCCTTCTTTTGCCTACATGATTAGGAAATACTCATCAAATCCTGTCTTAGCTCTAATGGAGGACTGCCAGGCTGTAGCTTGAGGGGGATATCCTGGGCTCCTTGGGGGTCTTTGGATATTTTTACAATTACACAGAAAGCCTGCTCCTAACTCCATCCATGGTGGGGGCTGGTCTGGTCCCTCTAAAGGGTCATCCTTCTCAGCCCACAGACAAGCATCTGTCACAACTCCCCATGTTTCTTAAGCCCCTTGAATGAATTAAGGTCCCCCCTCTTCCCCTTAGCACCCCAGAGCTTTGGCCCTTTCAAATTACATCTTTCAAATACTTTTCCTGGAACCCTTTGGCTTCTCAAATTTCCCATACGAAGGACCAAAGATGAGACTAGAGTTAATCGGGGGCCAACAAAGGGATAGACAGGAACAGAAAGGTCTTCTAAGCTGGAAGCCTTGCAGATTGTGTTGGAACCCTGGCTCCACAAGCACATTCAGTATTATTCTCACTGCCCCAGCGTGGTCAGTTCCAGCTTGCCCCTTGGGGTACCTCCTGCAAAGCAGTTGCCAGGGACTCTTTTCTTTCTTTAAAAAAATGCTAACACATTGACTGCAGTGTTTAAAGTCAGTGTTTTTAACATTAAATAAGCACTCGGTTCCCTAATGCAGGGGTCAGTCAACTATTGCCCACAGGCCAAATCCAGCCTCCCGCCTATTTTTATGTGGCTCCAAACTAGGAGTATTTTTTTTTTGCATTTTCTTAACGATTGAAGAAAATGAAAAGAAGAAATTTCATGACATGTGAACATTATAAAAATTCAAATTCTATTGCCCCCAATAGTCCTAAATAGTCCTACTGAAACCCAGCAACACACACATTGGTTGACGCATTGTCTATGGATATTTCTTAACTTGTACAGCAGAGTTGAGTCGTTTTAACAAGAGACCATATATGGCTTGCAAAACCCCAAATATTTACTAGCGGCCCTTTACAGAAAAAGTTTGTTGATTCCTGCCCTAAAGGAGGCCAAAAGAAAGTCAGACTACCCGAGGAGGAGCTGTTGGCACGCAAGCCACCAAGGAAACAGGGGGACTGTCTAAAATGTGATCTGACAGTACCCAGGAGAGAACAATGGCTCTTGGATGAAACATCAGAACTTCAGGCTGCCTATGTTTCATTCAGAAGGAAGAGGTGGCCCCTGGGTCGCTGTCTTAATGGTCAAACATCAATCACCCTTTCCCTGCTATCTGGGAGAAGGATCAAAGAAAGGCACAGAGGCTCAAGGGTCCTGCTGGGAATTCGGGTCCCATGCCCGAGCTGGCCATCCTGTAAGGCACACCCCCAATCTCTGTGGAAAGAGCACAGGCACATCGGTGAAAGTCTGCTTTAGACTTTGGGCTCTAACCTAAAAAATATTTCTGGAGTGCATACTAGGAGCAACACTTCAAGCTCTGGGTTGACAGATACCAAGATGGTGAGGCTTACGCAGGCTCACTGTATGTTCTTATGTGACAGTGAGCTCGGTTTTAATCCCCTGTCTTCTGACCGAGCCACTGAGCCTCTGTGACATGCAGGGTACCGTGCTTCTGCTCGGAGGACCAGCCAGTTCCACTGGGACACATGGCTCTGTGTTGGTCAGAGGGGAGGTCCCGGTGCAAGGCCCATCCCCCCACCCCGTCACAGCCACAGCTCTGAGCCTGAATTCTCCCATCGCTATGGTGGCCACGAGGACACCAACTGCATCCCTTTCAGGGATGTACACTTGTTGTAAGCCCCTAAGAGCAGTGGGAGAAGAGACTTGCTGCCTGGGGTCTTGGTGCCGGCAGCCCCCCACCCCTGCTCCATGGTCACCTGAGGTTGCACACGAGCTCAGTGAAGCGGGGCCGCTCACTGGGGTCGTAGTCCCAACAGCGAGTCATGAGGGTGTAGAGGATAGGTGGGCAGAGGTCGGGCTTGGGCAGCCGGTCCCCCTTCTCCAGCACCCCAATGACGTCCTTGTTCTCCAGCCAGAAGAAGGGCTGCTTGCCAAAGCTCAGGATCTCCCACATGCAGACAGCTGAGGGCAGGAAGAGAGGGCTCAGGACCTGCACTGGGGAGGACACCTGCGTGGAGACGCCAGCCCACCCTCCCTGGTGAAAACCCTGCCAGGAACCTCTCGAGTTCTCCAGCCTTCACCCCTACCGTCCCTGGGGACTTGCCCACTTCAGTGGGGGCGGGGGGGGAGCGGTCCACCAAGGGACTCATCACCTGCATCTACAAGTGAATGGAGGTTCCCCTCCCTAGACCTCTTCCACATGGAGCTGTTAGGTTTTGTGCAATGAGGAGGAGGGGGCTGTCAAAGGCATGTTGTTGGGACCACCAGGGCCTTCCCTCAAGAGGGGGTGAAGACCATGGGAAAGCTGGGGTTTGAAGCCTAGCACCAACAACTTGCTGCCTACACAAGCCCCTGGCTTGCCAGAGCCTCAGTGTCCTTATCTGGAAAATGGGCGTAATAATAATGAGTTTTTATTGGGCTGGCTGTGGAGAACAGAAGGGTGTAATCTACATGGCTGTGTGCTCTATAAGGGGCTGTCCATCTATTACTTGTCATCTATTCCTATGCCTCCTTCTCAGAACCAACCTCAGAGTTTGATCCCCTCTAGGGCGGGGGACCCCACATCAGTCCCCGGGACTGGTTGCTGGAATGCATGCCCCCCTCAGGAGCCTTTGCTGGGAAGATTAACCAATACTGCTCTGGCGGGCCCTTAGCCCATGTTGTCCCCAACTCACCACCAGCCCCCCTACTTCTGGGACTGCTCAGTGGCTAGAGCAAAACAGAACACTTGCCACCAAGGGGTGGGTTCCAGAATCAGAACCCTTTCCCATGCTCTCGGGAAACTCCACTCACCAAACATCCAGACGTCACTGGCTGTCGTAAAGCGGCGGAAGTTGATGGACTCAGGGGACATCCACTTGATGGGGAGACGGGTGACAGAGGCTTAGGGTGGGCAAAGAGATTTACAGGGGTTATTTAGCGAAGAAAGATCCAGAATTATGCAGAATTACAGCCTATTCTCCAGAGACTTTTGGCCTGAACTTGACCAACTGTAGTGTTTTCTTCTTTCTTTGTGGGAGTGGGGTGAGGCTGCAGTGACCCCTCCAGGGACAGGTCCTCGGCTGAACATCCCTCACCTTTGTAATACTCTTCATCCTCAATGTACCGGGAAAGGCCAAAGTCCCCTAACTTCACACACTCAGAGGAGGCCACCAGGATGTTTCGGACAGCGATGTCCCTGGGAGAGAAATGAGAAGGTTCAGAATGTTTTGTTCTGGCAGACAAATGGACAGAGAAATAAAGAAGAAGAGTGCTGGCCAGGGCCCCAGGAGGCTGGGCTGGCCGTCTAGGTCTCCCTACCCCAGGCCCTCGGCCACCTTCTTGCACCTTCCTGGGGAGCTCTATCTCCCATCACCCCTTCTCCAATGTGAAGCCAACTTCAGGTTCCCAGGACTCATTCCACATGCTTGCCCTGTGGGCTGTATCCTCCCCTCTGCCAGGCATGCTGTCACCCTGCCGATTCTTCAAGGGACAGCCCCAACAACTTTCCCAGTCACTATTCTTGCCTGCTTCTGCAACTCCACTGGACTGTAGGCTTCTGTCATGGCCAAGAGCAACAGCTCCCAGAAACCCTCCAGGGGGCACTAGGATGGTCAGGATCACCCAAATACCTTACACACTCTGCCTTGTGACATGAGAGACCCTCAGTCTCCCACAGAAGAGGAGACGGGAGCACAGAGAACTGAAGGAGATTGTCCAGTAGGTTTCCCTGGGGTGGGGACGGGGGTTGGGGTCAACCCAGGCAGCCTAAATCCAGAGCTGAGCTCTCACTCCTCTCTGGGGAAGTGCTCACTGACTCAGTTTACCTCATGTTCCTGGCATCATTTCTAACACCAGGCTCGTCAGCTCGCTTCTCACAGGCAGGTTCCATTCCCTATCATTTGTCTTTATTACTGAAAAAGCTGACTTCAGAGCAAGACAACTTTACCCAAACAGATAAGAGAAACAGATTATCCAACCACCTTCTCCTCATGACTGTTTATATCTTGAATTTTACCCCGATGCTTGAAATAAGCTCCATAAGGAAAGGGTGTTTGGGTCTGTTTTGACTACGACTTGATCCCAGAGCCGAGGACAGCACTTGGAAACACAGGATAGAAGTTCCAGATGTGCTGACTGAGTGACTGGGACGAATGAATGAACATTTATATCCCCACCCACGGCTTTGCTAGTATCGCCCACAAGGCTACATAACCAATGTCCCTGGTGCTGGATGGAAGCATTCACCCGTCACCCCAATATTCTGGGAGCACCCCTTTGTCTCCTCCAGGGGATCCCATTCCTTGTGGCTGGAACCTTCTTTCAAGGGAACAAAGCCAGGTGGAGAAGGGGCCCACTCCACAGCCAGGGGGAAGAGAGGATTTGAGAGTTCAGGGGTGCTGGGGACAAGTGGGGGGCCAGCTGCTCACGCCGGGAAGGGCCCAGCTCCCAGGATGTTCCCGGCACACCCCAGTCCAGTCCGCCAGCCTGGGCTGTGTGCCACCAAATGGGTGAGCCTGAGGAGAGCCAGGTCCGTGAAAATGGGGGACCCCACTGCGAAGCAGGCTGGACCGCCCTGGGCTACAATCAGATGCCCCACACTTTGGATTTAGTTTTAATAACAGCGCCGTGAGGTATGTATGGCGAGTCCACCTTTCAGATGAAGCAATGGGCTCCTAGCAGGTGCTCGAGTGGTCACAGGAGCCAGGACCAACGCTAGGGTCTCAACACTCGTCTGTGCCACTCTGAGACCTGCACGATCCCAGCCTCTGCATGGTCAGGGTCAGCTCAAGGAGCCCAGCGTCCTCCCCAGCCCCACCTGTGGACACAGTTGATGCTCTCCAGGTAGGCCATGGCCTTGCAGATCTGCAGCGAGTACAGGACGAGAGTGAGCACCTTCAAGGAGTTCTTGTTTCTCTCCAGGTAGTGGCCCAGCTGCAAGAAGGGGGAAGATGCCTTCAAGACCCTGGCATGGCTCCTGCAGGCAGCTGCCAAGCCCTTCCCGGCAAACTCAGGTTGGCAAGATGTTCCAGAAATATCCCCCACGACCGATCTCGGGATTGTTTGGGCTGAATACAGGGGGCGGGAAGCTGGGAGTTAAGGGCCCATGCTCTGAAGTCATCCCAGCCAGAGGCCCTGCTCAACCGTGGCCTAGCTGCCGCCACGGGGCTCCCCTTCTGCCGTCCCCAGCTTACCTCGCCATAGGGATACAATTCCATGATGATCCATGTGGGCTCCTCTTCGATGATGCCGATCAGCTTCACGATATGCGGGTGGTCGAGATTCTTCATGATCACTGAAATTGGGGGCAAGAGGGAGGCAGGCCCAAGTGGCTCTAAGGTCCAACATGGGGGAAACAGGCTGGGCTGTCCCCCGTGGGAGAGACATGGAGGGAAACCCCTTCTCCTGACGGGGCTCCCTGCGCTGTTGGCACCCTCCCATCCCGGCGTCCAAACCCCTCTCCCATCTCGGAGGTCCGTGTCGTCCCGGGGGGTCTTCTCCCACTCACAGAGGCCGGGTCCCTTCCCAGGGGCCACGCACCTGCCTCACTCAGGAACTTCTCCTTGTTGTCCAGAGTGCAGTCCTTCTTACAGGTCTTTACGGCGACGTTGAATTTCTCCCCTTTCTGCAACGAAAGTCTCTTCAGAGCCCCTGGGGCCAGCCCGGGGCTCAAAAGAAAGGGTCCCCTGGCTGGCATTGCCACGGTCACCCCACAGGCGTGGCTCACAGTTGAGGGAAGACAGGCGACATCTGGGCCTCCTGGTCTCTACAAGGCACCTCCCGCCCTTTCCTCCTACTTTCCCCCACTCTTTCTCCACTCCTCTCTGGCTCCTGATTTCACTGTTTTTTTCTTTTTCTTTTTTAAAAAAAAAGATTTATTTATTTATTTTAGACAGAAAGAGAGAGAGTGCGCATGAGCAGGAGGAGCAGAGGGAGAGCAAGAGAGAATCTCAAGCAGACTCCACGCTGGGTGCACAGCCCAACACAGGCCTTGTGTGGAGCCGAAACCAAGAGTTGAGACACTGAACCGACTGTGCCACCCAGGCGCCCCCTGTCTCTATTGCTTCTTGACTGGGGTATGTCAGGACCAGAAGGGACCTTTGCGACGAAAGCCTCTGGCCTTCCAGATCGGGACACTGAGGCTCGGGGCCTGTGCTCTCTGCCCATTGTTCGTGGACATGGCGGAGTGGGTGCAAAGGCATCCAACGCGGCGTTCTGGTCTCTTTCTCTCTTTTTATTATTGTCCTCCGTTTTTACTGTTGGCTTTTACATTTTTGCTGCCTCTTTTCTCCGGCTCTACCCTTTCTGTGGGTCCTGCCCCTACTGGGGCCTCAAAACCCGTCCCTGCCCCAGATCCTGCTCATCCTCATCTCAGAGCTGCATTTTCTCACACTTCTCCGCGTTCCTGCCCTCCAAGATTCAGCCAGCCCTTCCCCAGGTCCTGCCTCTATTTTACTCCCTGGGCTCGCTAGCCTTCCGGGCAATAATTCGTGCTTCCGTCACTCCCTGGGTATTTCATAAATACCGCAAATGCCAAGTGGGGGAAGAGCCACTTATCATGGTGGCTGCTTCAAACCCAGAATATATGAACTCCCCTTTTGTCCTATGGAAAAGCAGGAGAGGAATTTCCGCGAAGAGTCTGGAACTCACGTGATTGGTGTAGACACCTTCATAGACCTCCCCAAAAAAGCCTTCACCAAGAATCCGATTCAGGACCACATCTCCCCGTGCGACGCCATACTGTGGGCCTGGGCAGATGGAGAGAGCGGATAGTCTCAGGGCACAGAAGCCACTGCTGCCCCTGAGCATCTGGGTATTTGCATGCCCCAGTGCTAGGCTCTGCTCCCCTCCTGCCCAGGCACCACCAGACCCCTCAACAACATCTCAGCTAAAATCTAAGTGTTGGCCTGGAGAAGAGGTTCTAGAAGTTTCCATCATCTCAGACCTGGGGGAAAACCATCACCCTCTTCCCTCGGAAGGCCGGGCCTCATATCCAAACTCTTAGGATCCCCCCCACAACACAGGCACACAAAAGGTCCATAGTGTGGGGATAAAAGAATGGTCTCAGCTTTCAAATCAAAGGTGGTTTGCTTCGGGTTGTCCCTGTCTGAGGCACACATGGGAGAGGACGAAGGAAGGCAACAAAGTCTCCCCAGGGTGTCACAGGTGTCCCCACAATGTCACTTCATAGGGCCTTAGCTGTGGCCATCGTGGTGGGGCCAGAGGTCTACCTCCGGGCCTTCGCAGGGTCTCATCGGGAATCTCAGCATAGATGTCTGATTCTGGAATGACAGAAAGAGAACATCCTATGGGTAAGATGCCTCAGTGGGCACTTCTAGGAACTGGGAATGGGGCTCCCACATGTAGGCCAGCAAAACCAAGCCTGATGTCCTGGGGAGGGGAGTGGGGGTGCGGGGGAGCCAGGCAAGAACAGGGTTCCCATCCCACGTTCTGGCGTGGCCACAGAGCCTAGGGCACCTTGACTGGAATTCCTGCTTACTACCTCCTGGTTGCATCATTTAGGGCAAGTTCCTTAGTCTCCCTTAACCTCAGTTTTTCTTTCTGTGAAGTGAATGTTTCCAGGGAATGTCATAAAGATCAAATAAAAGAATTCCTATTATATATCTGACCCTGCTGTGGACTGAATGTTTGTATCTCCCCCATATTCCTATGTGGAAATCCCAGCCCCCCCATTCCCCTCCCTCCTGTGGGAAGGTATCTGGAGGCCTGTCCTCTGGGGGTACCTGATTAGGGTTAGATGAGGTCAGGAGTAGGGCGCCCCCTGGCTGTGGTGTTTGTTAGGGTGGCCCAAGCTCAGATAAACATGGCGCCCAGCATTACAACTGGCGAATACACGTTAGCTATTAGGATTAATGACGCTTTAAGCTGTCACAGCCAAGCCACAGGGGAAATCTGTCTTTGCGTAGCTTTGAGGGCATCCTTGACAACGGCACAAGAGCGGGCAGAAAGGAGACTCTGGACACGGGCAGGCTTACCTATGCTGCAGCTCTCTGAGAGGTGGGGCCGCTGGGCCTCTAGGTTGCTGTAGAAGGAGATGAAAGGGCAGGAGCCTGGTGAACTCAGAACCTGGCAGTGTGGCCCCGAGATGCCTTGGCAGCCCACCCTCTCCCACCCGCCTCTCCCGGAGGCCAGCTGCCCTGGTACCCCTGCCTGCCCCAGGGAGGAGCAGACAGTCCCGATGATACCAGCCTGGGAGCATAGCCCACGCTGCCAGGGGGCAGGGAAGAGTGGACATCAGCCATTCTCCCTAAGATGAGGCCAGATGGCATTAGGACACCGGACTGCCCTTGCAGGAACTGATGGGGTGAAAGTTACTGGTGAGAAATTGCCACTTGTGAAATGCCAGTGTTCCCGTGTTCTCCCCGGGGAGCCTGGAAACCAGGAACCATGGTGGTGGGGTTCCCTATTCATTCTGTCTCCTCCCAGGAAGACATAGGCTGAGTGCAGTCCTTGTTCCCCGTCTTCCCGCTGTACTCACAGCATGGGGATCTGGGGCAGGCTGTTCCGCTTCTCACCATCTGGGGAGAGAGCAGAAAGAGGGGGATCTGGAGCCAGGGGACACAGAGTCCTGGATGGATGGCTGACCTCACACCTCCTGCGAGCCAACACAAGGGAGACCCCCTTCCCGCTATGTATCCTCTGAAATACGGAGTGGAAGCTGGCCTGAATTAGAGTCCTCTCAGTGGAAGAAATTCTCAAGTTTCTTTTTGCTACCACCCACGTGTTCCAACCTGGACCTCTGCTTCCTGATCCCATCATGTTAACAGGAAGGACCAGTTGTGTTCTAGCACTAGCTTTGCTCTTCCTGGGGCTACAAACACCACCACTCCAGAAGCCAGCTCCCCCAGCTGCCTTCAGCCAAGGCCTGCAGTGAAGGACCCAGGACAGGTCCCCAAGGAGTACCCAAGAAAGGCTGGGCAAGCACCTGGTCCCACTTCCAGAGCCTCTTCCTTTCCATCTCGGTCAATGGTTTCGCTTCTTCCGCTCGGCCTCTGGGGGCTTGTGCCACATCTGCCCATTGGGACCGTGTGCCTTTAAATGGAAACTCACCTTTCTTGGGATGAATGATGAGAGAGCCTTTGTGCTCCCCCTGCAGCCGGCAGTAACCGTCCACCAGGTCAGCCATGTTCTCGGCCTCTGCCAGAGAGGAGGTTTTGATGGACAAGGACTGCAGAGAAGAGACCAGCCAAGGATGAGACCCAAGAGCCTTGGCTAGAGTCTGCCCCACAAGACCTGAGAAGAAACTGCCTCAGAAGGGGCTGACATCGCCACCCATCCCCACCCTGGAATCCATCAGCTCCTGTCCTGGGGCTTGGCTTGCCTTCCCCCACGACCACCAGGGGGCGCACTTGTCATCCCTCCCCGCTGGCGACCCTAAACCCTAGGAAGGCCAGTTTCTGCTGGGACTTATTTTGGTCTCTGAGTGTATAGCACAATGCCTTGTACCTCACAGGTGCCCCATAGGTAAGAGCAGAAACTAGGAGAAGAGGCAGTGCTCAGGGGACAGACAGATAAAAGGGGAGAGAGACAATCGGTTTCTGTCTGAGTGCTATCTGATTCTTCCACCTACAAAAAGCCCACCCAGGTCCCCAGAGATCCTGTTACTGAGTCATTATTCACTTGTTCAAAGCTAGACCTCTCCTATGTACCTTGAATCAAGGGCACTTCACTCACCCTAAAAACACCCCCCAACTTATTTCTTGACATTTTTAAACAGCTTTGCTTCCTGATGCATTTCCCTTACAATTTTATTGTCAACCCGGTACCTTGTCTGAGAAATAGGTGCAGTTTTCTTAGCAAGATCCCCAAAGCCAGGCTGGCCTAAGCAAGAAAGACTGTCCTTTGGTGGGCTGGCTGTTTCCGAGCTCCCAGGTGCCCAGAGATGCTCACCTGGGGGGCGCCTTCGATGCCCAGCTGCAAAACCGCCTGGCCCTCCTCCAGGGGCAGGCACCGAATGGACCTGATCTGCTTGAATTCGGCCAGGCAGGTGGGCTGTAAGAAAGGAGGGGGCCCTTCAGACATTCCCACTCCTGGAGTGGGGTCGTGAAGATTGGTCAGTCTGGGGTTGCAAGGAAGCACCGACAGCCTCTCCGTGGGAGGAAGACAGAATCAAAGACAGTGAAGACTGAAAGCATCGTCTGGTCTAAGCTCCTCACTTTGCAGAAGATAAGATGAGTCTAGGAATGGGGACTGGCCCGAAGTCATATGCCACAATGGTGACAGAGCCAGGACTCGACCCAGGTCTTCTGACTCCCAGGGGAATGATTGCCCCATCTTGCCATTACAAGAGCAACAATTTTATCTAAGCCAGAAGTGCAGTGATAGTGTCCTGTCTTCTCTCTCCACCCCAACTCCCCAGCCTCTGTGGAGGGGATCGCCACAGGAAAGTAAAGAACCATCTGCCCCAGGCTCCAAAAACTCTCTCCACGGCTTCTCATACTAAGGGCCTCTCTGCTCTCAGCAAGGGGCAGGAGCAACTGAAACACAGGGAAAGGTAGGAGGCAGCAGAGAGAGGAAGACTGCTTAGCCCGGGGCTGGGTGCAGCCTGCCCCCTGCCTCCCTCTACCTTGGCATCTTGACTCGTCAGCTGGCGGATGCCCTTAGGGCCGATGACTAGGTCCACAGTAATGTTCCATCCTTGCTGGAATAAAAGGAGAGAGAAGATTGCTGCTTCAGTTCTGTCTCCCTCCTATTTCAGAAATCTGCAAACAGCTCACTGAGTCAGACACAGGCCAGTGTTTCCTGGGTCCTCCAGCTCCTTCAGTCTTAAAACCCTACCAACAGATTACCCTCCTCCCTGCCTACCCTGCCTACTCTGCCCACCTCCAAGATCTGTGGCCAAGATTTCCACTCCCTGCCTCCGGCAAGTAGGTCAACATTGGTTGTGTTTGATGGTATGTTGGTGAGGCCCAGCTGCCTGAGGAGCTTGGCTTATGTGGGCTGCTATAAGCAAGCACACCCCTCCCAGCCCCCCATGTTGGCCTCATGGGTCCGTTCCCTGAAAGGCCTGGAATTCGGGTCAGGGAGAGAATAAAAAGGACGTGTCATTACAATGAGTTCACAGCGATAGGTCTCCTGGTCGATGTTGGCAAAGCCCGCGAGGGTGTTGAAGAACTTCATGACGCACTCCTCCTCCTTAAGCGAGGCGTACTGCTGGAATGTCTGCTGGATCATCTTCCGGAACTGCTTGGGCTGCGGGAGGGGGGCGGGGATGGCCGGTGATGAGCAGGCCCTGCTCGTCCAGGTTCTGATGCCTTCCCTGATCTCACCAAGAGCCTGTCTGCTGCTAGAGGATGGTCCTCAGGCCTTTGCCATGAGAGCAGCAGCGATCTATGACTAAGACACACACCTGCTGTGTCAAGGGAGGCTCACCGTAGCCCTGGCAGGGAAGCATGGGAAGTAGATCCCCAGGCCACAAAGCTAATTAGCCTCGGATGTGGAAACAGAGCCCGGTTTCCTAATGGCCAGCCACAGAAAGGACCCACTAGGTGCTTTTAGTGGCCCTATGCCCAGATGGCCCAAGACAGCCCAGATACCCTGGCTTTCCCAAGTACCCCCAGTCTGGTGCCATTGGCTCCAGTTCTGGAGGCCAACACAAAGGGGGTTGCTCTGGGCCCCTTGTCCAGTGGTTGCCTCACCTTTAAGTTCTCCTGCATCTGCTTTGGGAAAAACAGGTCCAGCCCCACTTCTTTCCTGAAAGAAGGAGGGAAAAGGTGACATCTGACTCCCCCTCACCCCCAACTCAGGACTTTAGTCCAATCAGGAAGAGGCAAGATGGCTTGAAGACCAGGGAGATGGGTCCTGCTTGGTCTGGTCTGGGGATGAACAAGGTAGGGATTGAACAGGAAGAGCAGGGCAGCAAGGAAGGAAGACAAGAGAGGCAAGGGCCAATGTCCAACTTACTCCAAGAGCTCGAAGTTGGACTTTTTGTCAAGTGCATTGTGCGGCATGTCCTTGAAGAACCGCCTGGAGAGAGAGAAGTCATAAATAGGTTGATGGCTGGAGTACAAGGCCATCCAATGCCACACATTGGTTCTAGAAGCTCTCTTTCCCCTGCCAAATGTGGTAAACAATGGGAAGGAGAATATTATGAGAATAAAAAAAATGTTATTTACTAAATCATGAAGAAAAGGAAAACCCACAAATTCCATTCCTAAGAAGAGACATGTCTCCTAAGAAGGGCTCCTGCCTTATGTTTTGGGAGACCCAGCTCTGGGACTGCCCAGTTTTGGGGCAGAGGAGGAAGATGGCAGTTCTATCTGTGTCCTCTAAAAATAAATGACCCAAGGCAGCCAACACTGATTGTTGGAATGTCTAGCATTCAGTGGCTCGGGTATATGGCCCAGTTCAGTGGTCCTCAACCAGGAGCAATTTGACACCTCCCTCTCCAGCCTGGAAGCCTTTGGCAATGTCTGGAAATCTTTGGTTGTCACATCTGCTTAGGAGGAGGATGGTCCCACCAGCATCTAGTGTGTAGAGGCCAGGAATGCTGTTAAATATATTATAATTCACAGGATGGCCCCCCAACCAAAGAATTATCCAGCCCCAAATGTCCCTAGTGCTAAGATGGAGAAATCCTGCAAACTTTAAACAAGGAGAGAAATATTTGGCACCTATTTCATTCTGTATTATAAGCAACCGTGGACACACCTGTCACTTCCTGGACCAGACCCAGAAGTCTGAGGGCACCTCTGCATGGCTTGCTAATTCTATACATATTTATCAGTGCTTACTGCCACTGAGGTCATAGCAGTGAACAACACAGATGGAAACCCAACATTAGAATATCTCCCAGGACCTTGCCTAGTGCTCAAAGAAACATTTACTGAATCACTGGAATGGCAGATAGATGGAAGAAACAGGCAGCCTGGAGGCAAGAGCAGTGGCAGCCAAAGGAAGCAGGGGACCCTGACCAGAGATGGGACTGGCCCTTCTATTCTAAGGACAAGACAGTGAGCACTTTACCCTATGTCAGCCACCATTTGTCACCCCACCCCCATGTACCCACTCTTGTTTCCCAAACTGGATGTAAGACAAAGATGGCCAAGAACTCCAGTCCCTGGGGGATCCTTGAGGCCACATACCTGAGCTCCAGGCAGCCTAGCTGCAGGGCCATGCCCTCACTGACCTTGCTGGCATAGCGTTGCATGTAGTCATTCCGTAGCTGGTGAGGGGAAAGGCCAAAGTTGAGAGTTATGCTCTCCTTCCCTGTTTCCCTGAACAGAGACCCCAGGAGATGGTGGGGGCTTTGAATACAATCCTGCAGTCCCAAGTTGTCACTCTCTCTCTCACACCGCCCCCTCCACCATGCACAAATGTGTAGCCTCTGCATCCCTCCAGAGCCCTCCAGAATCATGCCCCCACAGGCCAAGGCCTTCTGATTTTTGAAAGCATTTCCAGACACATGCTCTCATGACTTTATGAGGCTGGAGTTCAAATTCTCCTCTCCACTCTTAACTTTAGAGATAAAGAAACTGGAATTCAGGCATGAGCCAATCATTTATTCCAGGACTTGTTGGTAAATAGTGACAGATGTCATCCACTCTACAATCAGGGTCTGGCTTTGTGTCCAGCAAACTAGGGACCAGACAGACGACGGTGGCAGCAGGCTCACACATCCTCAGTGCTCACTGTGACCCGTCCTGTGCTAGGCACGCTACCTGCATTATTACAGGCAGTGGCATGTTACAGCAGCTCCAAACAGCCCATGAAAGCCAGGTATTAAAGCTTCTGAAGTTTTGCAAGCTGTATGATCATACCGGTAGCTTCAAAATGCCACCCATGGTGGGGCAATATTTGTACCATGGAAATTGGCACGTGCTATAAATCAGAGATTCTTTTCTGCAAAGAACTGGTACACTAGCACCCTGATAATGATACCATTTGGCCCTCCCCACAACCCTATAAAGCAAATGTTATTCTTATCACCTCCATTTTCTAGAAAAGGAAACAGCTTCAGGCAGGTAAGTTAAACCCTCGGAGGATCCTGGGTTAGTAGATGGCAGAACTGGGCTAGAAGCCAGGTGTGCGAGAGTCTGCGTTCTAAGACTACCCCTTCTCTTTGGACCTACACTGTCTGCTCACCACCAGGTCTCCTGGGCAGTAAATAATGACCATCAAAGTCCAAAAGGAGCTGTGCACATGGGGAGGGGTAAGCCAGCCCTCAAGGAGCCATGAGAGAACTAGGGTTGGAACTGCTGACCAGGGACCAAGGCATGTATGTCTCCACGAGAAGTTTCCTAGACTGGGACCTCCCAAATCTGTGCTTTGTTCTTCTATCTCCCGAAGAGATGATGAGATAGGACCCTAGGAGCAAAAAGATAAAATACTTCTACCTGTTGGTAAAAATAAAGTAGCGTTGTCCTGTCTTCTTTTAGGCTTTCCATGAAGTCCTCTGGCAAGTAGCGGATTTGTAGGTCATACCTGGGACGGGAAGTTCAGACTCTCTGGTTGACACAGGGAAGCTGGTCATGTATGGGTCTGCCCATGAGGCTGATGGCCACCCATTCAGGACTTGCTTCTTCTTTCACTCCTCTGTGGTTGGGTGGAGGAGCGTGGAGGACCATGGAGCCCAGCAGGTGGTAGTCAATGCTAGTCCTGACTCTCCAACTCTTCCCCCTCGTGGCAATTATTTTCCTTAGGTTTGCAGATCAGCACTTGACCTGGTTCTCTATCCTCCCTGCCCTACTGCTCCTCCTTCTCCATAGTTCCAAGAGCATCCTGCCTGGGGTTGTTCCTGATACCTGCCCGGTAAGTGCTATGAGTCTATGTTAGGCCTTGGCCAATACATGCATTGGAGGCTGCAAGAGGACTAGGCCTAAAATGCCACTCAGATTTTCTAGAAGATTCTTAGAGGTTGGGAAGTGCTCTGAGGAAGGACTTCCCAGGGCCTCCCCACTCTGTACTCCTCTTTCCCCATTTGAGAACCCAGGGCTCTTCTCCTACCTCCATTCGGCTTCCACGTGCAGACACTCGTACTTGTCCTGCACCTCCCCCACTGTCATCTGCGGGTGCAGCCAATGGATCTCATCTGACTTCATGTGCTTTAGCCTTAGCCCATAGCACTCAGCCAGCTGGATGTTGGGCCCGATCCGTCCGCTCATCAGGATGGAGGCGATGACATCCTGGGGAGGAGAACAGAGAGACATGATTCAGGGATGCCCCCTGCTAGGTTCCCACAGTCCTCATGCAGTCCCCGGAAGTATGATTCTCTAGGGTGGGAGAAAATGCAGCTGAGGCAAAGAGCACAGACTCTGTGCTTCTGCAGCCCACTCCAACCAAACTGATGATTAATTAATGAGTATCTGCCATGTAAAATCACCCTCAGAATGGCTTCCGATTTAGCCAGCATAATTGAGGGTCTGTGGTAGGTACTCCAGACCTCTTGCATACATTATTGTTTCATGAAATCCCATACAACACAGGGAAGTAGGTGTTACATCTCCATTTGGCTGATGATCAAACCAATGTGGGTTACACAGCTCATGGAATTAACCTGGGGTTTTGAACCCAGGGCCAGTGGACTCTGAGGATTTCTACTAAGCCAGGCTGCTTCACGGGGTGCTGGGGCTGGGCAAGCCAGAACATGAGACTCCCATTAATGGATTAAGTGGCCCAGTTTACACATAAGAAGCATGGCCACAGGAAACAGAGTGTTGGGAAGAAATTGGGAAGCCTACTATTCTTGCTTTCCTGTTGGTAGAAGTCAGCCTGCCCATAGCCTGAGGCCATCATTTCCTGGCCTCAACACAGAGCTGGATCAAGAAGAAGCCCACTGGGCAGCCGCCCAGAAGCCCATCTATAAGGTCCCGCCTCATTCTGAAATCACATTAGTTTCAGTTTAATTCAGGTTTCTCGTATGGTTGCACATGTAACTGGTGAATTGAGCCCATTCCCAATGGAGCAGAAAGTACCATCAAAGGCAGATTTTTTAAAAACTCTTCGAATTTTCACTAATAAAATGTTAAACTCATATTTAAATAGTACTGTTTTGAAGGAATGACAAATTATTAGTCTGATTGGGCACCAACATGCCTTGGTCCTGCCAGCCCTCTTCAACTTTATGCAGTGGTAAAGCTAAATGACCCCAAGCTAAAAGATCCCTTCCCCATTAGGGAAACAAATGACCATCAGAGCAGTCAGCTCTTACTCTGTGGGATAGATAAGGAAACTGAGTCACAGAAAGCACACGGTAACAGTTATTACAAGTCAGTGCAGGAATCAGAACTGTGGTCTTGGGATGGGGAAGAAGGCTGTGATCAATGGGACCTATAGCAAGAGAGACAAAGGCAAAGAGCTCACAGATGGAAAGTTGACCATTTTGTCATTACTTCCACCTGTTTCTCCTGCCATTCACCCTCTGTACTGCTCTGTCCACTCATATGGTTATATTATCCAGAGCCTCTATGTCATTCCCGAGCCCAACCTGGAGTCCCAACCTCTGCTGTTTTTAAATGTAGAGCCTTCCCTGCCCCACATGAAACTTACTGGCCTATGTCTAATTTCTCCAGGACTGGGAACCCCTGCAATTATTGGAAATTTTAAGTATACTGAAGTCGAAAGAAAAGTATAATAAATCTCAATGTACACAACACCCAGCTTCAACAATTATCAACATTCAACCATTCTTGCTTCATCTATTCCACCTCTGACACCCAACCGCCAGTCAACTATTACCACTTTTTACAGTTCTTTTAAGGTAAAATTTATGGACATTAAAATGCACACATGTCAATTATACAGTTTATGTGTAATCCACATGCCAGTAATTAAGATACAGACCTTTCCAAGACACCGAGAAAGTTCCCTCTTATCCCTTCTCAGTCACTCTCATGCCCATGCCCACCCCAATTCCAGGCAACCAATTTTCCTCCAGGTTTTGCCTATTCTAGAACTTCATATGATGGAAACATTTAGTATATATAATTCATTCCTCTGTTTCTAGATACTGGGGCTATTTCTTATTTTTTGCTACTGTGAATGAAAGTGCTATGAACATTATTATACAGGATTTTTGGTGTACGTTTGCTGTCATCTCCTCTGGATAAATACCTAGAAGTATAAATTACTGTGTCAAAGGTAGATGTATGTTTAACATTCTAAGAAGCTGCTATGATCATTCTGTTCAATATTCATTACACAAAATCCTCACCAACATTTGGTGTTGGATGTCTTTTTAATATTAGTCACCTTGATGGTTATGTATGGTATCTCATTGTTCTTTTAATTTTCATCTCCCTGATGACTAATGATATTGAACACGTTTTCATCAGGCCATTCATGTATCTTCTTTTGTGAAGTGTTTGTTCCAAACCTTTGTCCATTTTTCTGTGTTGTCTTTTTATTATTGAGTTGTAGGTGATTCTTATAGATTCTACATCAAAGTACTTTGTATGTGTTTCATAAATATTTTTTCCAGGTCTGTATTGTGCCTATTATTAACTTCTTTGTCACTTTCTTTTGGTAAAGTCTTATCAAAATTTTCTTCAATGGTCAGTGCTTTCTGCATATTGTCTAAGAAATCTTTGCTTGCCTCTAAATCATGAAGCTATTCTCCTATTTTTTTAATGAACTTTATAGTTTTCACTTTTCCTTTTAGGTCTGTGATCCATCTTGAATTAATTTTTATATGTGGTGTGAGGTAGGGGTCAACATTTATTTTTTCCTTAAAGATCTATGATTGTTCAGCAGTGGTTGTTGACTTTCATTTTCCAATCAAATTGTTTTGCTGCCTTTGTCAAAACCAGCTGGCCATATAAGTTTAGATTTATTTCTAGACCCTCACTCCTGATCTACTAATCTTTGTTTTTACTCTGCCACTACCAGACTGCCTGCATTACTGTAGCTTTAGAGGATATCTTAAAGTCAAATAGCACAAAACTTTTATGATCTCCTCTACCAGATTATTGTGCTATTCTGGGTCTCTGCACTTCCATATACATTTTTTAATCAGTTTGTCACTTTCTATTTAAAATGCCTGCTGAGGGGTGCCTGGGTGGCTCAGTGGGTTAAAGCCTCTGCTTTCAGCTCAGGTCATGATCCCAGGGTCCTGGGATTGAGCCCCACATCAGGCTCTCTGTTCAGCAGGGAGCCTGCTTCCCCCCTCTCTCTCTGCCTGCCTCTCTGTCTACTAGTGAGCTCTCGCTGTCAAATAAATAAATAAAATCTTAAAAAAATAAAATAAAATGCCTGCTGAATCATGATTGAGATTGTGTTAAATCTATAGCTTAACAGGGAAGAACTGACATCTTAGAGTAGAGTCTTCCAAACCACAAACATGGTATACCTCTCCACTTAATTTTACTCTTCTTTAATTTTTCTCAGCAGCGTTTTGCACTTTTCAGTGTATAGTTTTGCAGGTCTTTTGTTACATTTATTTCTAAATAGTTTGTGTATTTTGATATTTTTGAAAATTTTAAAAATTAAAATTAATTTTCTATTTCAGGGTTCACTCCTTTGGCGGCTCCCTCGTCTCCAGGAATTTCCTACATCCTCTGGTTGCTCAGTCAGCCCTAAATTATATCCTCTGATGCCTCAAGCCCATAAGGCTGAAGCTTTCTGCCCTCCCAACCCTCCCAGACTGGAAAGTGCCCTCAGGCAAAAAGCCAGACATTCTGCTCTCAAGAGCAGTCTTCCCTCTAGTCTCAGCTGGTTATGGTCACTTTTCAGGGCTTTCAAGATCATTGCCTTGTTATTTTGTCCAGATTTCATCATTGTCATCTTCAGGAATATCAGTCCAGTCAAGTGCTTCCACCATTTTTGAAGTATCCGTACAAAATAGTGAATAAATGAATACCATAAAATAAATGAATTTAAAAAATCAAATGAATGAATAAATCTGTATTTTCTGCAAACAAAAGAGAGTTAGGAGGCAGAGAGCTCCCTTTAGACCTCCACTGGTGATTCTGGTGCTTTTGTAAAGACAAAGAAAGCTTTAAAGAACAAAGCCCTGATGTCCTCTTCTACTTTTTTGTCTCTTTTACTTTTTCCTCCTCTTGGAACACATGGTATGACCAAGGCCAAAGTCAAGAGGCAGAGGGGCTGGCAGTGGCTACAAAGCCAGGAACAGAGTAAAGGAGGAGGTGGAGCCAGGGGAAGAGATGCTGGTGCAGTGAAGATCATGTTTACCTATAGGGGGATCCAGCAAAAGAGTAAATATATTAAAGATAATGGGAAACGGACTTCTTAATGTTGGAGAAAGTACTTCAAATATGGAGAGGAGAAGGCTAAAGTGGACCATTTCAATTGGAATTGAAAGGCTTGGTGAGGACTCACGGTTTTAGAGGGCTGGAGACAGAGAGCACGTGAGCATGCACTATTCAGAGTCTTATGTGTACTGAAAGGGCTTGAAGTCAATGACACCCAGATGGTCATTTGCAGACCAAACTTTGAGTCTTAGTTTCCAAATACCCTTCTCCACTACAATGACAGTGAAGGTGTGGGGGCTCTTGGGAGCTTGGTTGGTTAAGCATCTGACTCTGTATCTTGCCTCAGGTCATGATCTCAGGGTCTGGAGCTGGAACCAAGTGTCAGGCTCTGCACTCAGTGAGGGGTGTGCCCCTCCCCTCTGTGTGCATTCTCTCCTTCCCTCTCTCTCAAATAAATTAATAAATGTTTAAAAAAATAAAAAGAAGATCCAGGTATCCTTGGAGAAATGGCTGATTCCAGGGCTGAGGCAAAGAAAGTACAAAATAAGCCTGGAATATCTTTTTGTTCTAGAAAAAAGGGAAGTATTTAGAGAATGTTGGGATATTTAACAAGGAAACAGTATTAACTTAAAGGGGCTGGCATAGGACAGATCTGGGACACCTAAGTATAAAAATATCTAATGATAGGAATACAAAGGAAACAAACTGAAGGCTGTTGGAGGGGAATGGGGTAACTGGGTGATGGATGTTAAGGAGGGCATGTGATGTCATGAACACTGGGTGTTATATAAGATTGACGAATCACTGAACTCTACCTCTGAAACTAATAGTACACTATATGTTAATTAATTGAATTTAAATAAAGAACAGTAAAAAAATAAAACTAAAACCAAAAATATATAGTATAATATAATATAATATAATATAATATAATATAATGATAGGAATGGATTACATCCCACTGAATAAAACAGAATCTGAGGCAGACAAATAAATAAATGAGGCAGAAGGGACTATTCTTCATTAAAGTAGAATGCCAACTACTAAAAATGTAGTAGAAGAAAGGATGGAAATGGGAAATCACCATTTGACCACAAATAGTGTTGGTTGGTTTAGGCATGATTCATTAATGTATGACAGAGCTGGAGGGTGGAGATCTGATGATGAATAGGATATTGACATAGTCTCGGTGTATCTTCCCTCAGACTCTAGTCACACACACACACACACACACACACACACACACACACACCTGGAAGATGCAAATGACCAGGTTATCAAGGTTAACATCATTGGTAGGACAGGTAAACAAAGCATGCCTCCCACCCTGATGCACCAAGAAGAGTGCAGAATCATTTCTGAGATTCCTGACAAGGGTTCCTGGCCAAGTCTAGTTATACGACCCGAGGTAAGGGGTCTTCCCGTCTTCCCAGAGACCTCTAGAATAAAAAGTCTGTATTTTTTTTTGGTAACTGTTACCTTTTTTTTCCCTGAGGTGTAATTGACATAACACTATATTAGTTTCAGGCATATAGATGATTCAGTATTTGTTCACACTGCAAAATAATCACCACAAAAGTGGTGTTACCACATATAGTTACCACAATATCACAGATCATCAAGAATTTTTTTTCTCGTGATCAGAATTTTTAAGATTTAATCTCTTAGTGACTTTCAAACATACAATACTATATTATGGACTATAATCATCATGCTGTATCTTATATCCTATGACTTATTTATTTTATAGCTGGAAGTTTGTACCTTTTGACCCCCTTCACCCATTCTGCCCACTCTCCACTGCATCTCCCCTCTGGAAACCATCAGTCCGTTCTCTGTATCTATAAGCTTGACCTTTTGTTTTGGTTTGGTTTGTTAGATTTGTTAGATTCTACATATGAGAGAAACCACATAGTATTTGTCTTTCTCTGACTTATTTCACTCAACCCAATACACTCCAGGTCCATCCAGGTCATTGCAAATGGCAAGATTTCATTTTTTACAGCTAAGTAATATTCCATTGTATATATATACCACAATATTCTTCATCCATTCATCTATGGACAGACACTTGGGTTGCTTCCATATCTTGACTATTGTAAATCATGCTGCCATGAACATGGGGATGAATATATCTTTTTGAGTTAGTGTTTTCATTTCCTTCTGATAAATGCCCAGAAGTGGAATTGCTGGATCATAGGGTAGTTCTATTTTTAACTTTTTGAGGAAGCTCCATATTGTTTTCTCCAGAATGGCTGCACCGGCTTGCATTCCTGTCAATAGTGCTACGGAGGGCGGGGGGGGTTCCCCTTTGTTCCATCCTCTTGAAAAGGCCTGCCATCTTTCAGACCAAGGAACTCTTTGGCACTGGAGGAGACCACAGAGACGTGACGACTAAATGCGGCGTGTGCTTCTGGGCTAGGTAGGAAAAATGGACACTGGGAGGACAGGTGGTGAAATCTGAACAGATATTCTGATACAAAGGCAAGTATCCCAGCAGTCTTGGCTTTCTCCTTTGGATGGCTGCAGGCTAGTTCTGTGGGAGAGTGTCCTTGTGGGGAAACAAATACTGGGTATTTGGGGTGAGGCAGTAGTGTTGCTGCGACTTGCTTTCAAATAAATCAGAAAAAGAATAACGACAATGGACATGTGTGTGTCGGAAAAGTCAGAGCTACTAAATAAGGCATGTGGTAGATCTGAACTGAGAGAGGACTTCCTTCTTTGTGACTCCAGACTTTTTAATTAAGTCCTTCTTCCCAGCTGATCTGGACCCACAGCCCCCCCCCACCCCCACCCCAGCGTTATCTCTTAACTCAGGCAAAAGACTCTGTGGGCAAAGCATTCTTTGATGGGAAGAGAAACTACCTCCTTTAAGCAATAGGACCTGCCCTGAGCCAGCCAGACCCTTAACTGACCCCACGACAGTGATCCACTTGACCTTCACTGTCTGCCTGCACAGTCCCCACTCACCTTGCACCACATTTTCCTTACATCAACCCCAAAGTATTTTCAGCACTTTGGAGGGCAGTCTGAGAGACGCTAGTCCACTGTCTTCCCAGTGTTGTCCTCCTTGAAATAAAACCCTTCCTCGTTTCGCCACCACTGTTTCTCCACCTTTGGGTACTGTCCGTGGTGGGGAAGGACCAAACCTGGTCTGTGTGGGGCCCCTGGGGCAGGTGCTCCTGCTGCCAGGCATGCCAGCTACACAACTCCTGTGGGAATTTGTGTGAAGGCACTATGGGAGATCTTTGTACTGTTCTTTCAACATTTTTTAAAGTTTGAAATAATTTCAGACTAAACAGAGAAGTTCTGGTGAGGGCGACCCCCAGGCAGACGAGAAGTAAAGGGACCACATCAAATAAATGAGTAAGATTTCTTTCAGCCCAGACAAGGTCTCACGCCTCCTCTTGCACTTACAGTCTCTGAGAGGGGCCGGACTGAATCCTGCTCTTTGCTCTGTGGTGGGTGAAACTCTCCAGGACACAGCATGTCGAGACATTTGCCTACCTTCCTTTCTAAAAAGCAGCAAATTTCTGTTGTAAGGGTGGTGGGGTCATTTTAGGTCCTTGGGGTAGAAATTCACTGAGGCTCTGTCCAACAGATTTTCACAGGAATTTAGATTTCCTCTTGTGGTAAGGAAGAAGTTGGATGTTTTCTAAACATAAAGTGCATTATTTGTGAGGCTGCCTGGTGCTGGCAGATGCCTATGGTGGGAGCAGTTTTCCCGGGGGGCAAACCAGAAGGTCCTAGAGAGAGGCACCTCCATCGACTACCACCATCACCTCCTTGGTTACTAATGAAAGTATGTTAGATAACAAAGAACTTGGCTGATCTTTGTCCCTGTTTCTGGGATTTTCTCAGTGGTAGAGTCTTTGCTGTTCATGGTGGGCCTCTTGGACCACACCTGAGTTTACGCTAATGAGGTGAGTCAAGGGGGGGTGCCTAGATAGTCTCAGGATGGGGACCCGCTTTGCTGGAAGGACCAACTATATGATTAGAGGTTTGGAACTTTGAGCCACATATCAGCCTAGTTTCCAGGGACAAGAGGAGACCTGGAGAGTCCAATTATGGTTCAACCAATCCATCCATCAACTGACTGCCTACGTAACAAAGCCCCAATAAAAACTCCAGTTCACATGAGCTTCCTTCCTGGTTTGTGATGCACATTGACATGCCCGGAGGGTGACGCTTAATCCTAAGGACATGGAAACTTCATGTTTGGGATCCTCTTACAATCCGTCCCATGAATCTCTTCATTTAACCGATCCTGGTTTGCATCTTTTATAATAAAGCTGTCATCATTAGGATAGCAATTTCCTAAGTTCTGCAAGTCATTCTAGCAAATTAACAAACCCGGGGCAGGGTGGGAAGCAGGAACCCCCAAACTGGTAGCCGGTTGGTCCAAAGTGCGGGTGGTCTGGGGAGCCAGGAGCTTGTGACTGGGTTTTGAGGAGGGGTGACGGGTAGGGGCACTGGGCTCTCAACCTGCCAAGTCTGTGCCAGGTCCAGAATTGCCTTGTGTCAAAACTGCACTGCGAAGTGTGCAGATCTGTCAGGCAGGAGAAACACGGCTGCCCACCCTGGGGGGACACAGAGCATGCATTCTGAAGTCACAACAACCCAGTTCTGACATACACTTTCTGGAAGAATGACAAGCTCCCCGAGCCGGTCTCCTTCCTGCTTTTCACTACCCTCGTCATATGAAGCCACAGAATGCTTCCTTCATTCAAACCATCAGCAACTTCCTATAACGTACTCACTTTGCAAAGCATTGTGGGGAGCCCCAGTGCACACACAGAGCACCCTCCAACTCCGGACTCAAGGAGCTTGTTTTTCTTTAGGGTAAGAGGAAGAAAGCAGCTTCACTTGAGGGGACCCAGAGTGGGGGTGGGGAATCAGTGTAAAAGAAGAGTAAACTCAAGTTCTGACATGATCTCACACTGGGGGCCTTTCTATCAGCCCTGCCCTCCCCATTACGGCCTCTCCTCTGCCCTTCACATGGTTTCTCCAGCAAACGGTGGGAGCGGCAAAAGCAACCCTCTGCCCACAGCTCATAAATTGCCCTTAATGAGTCAGTATTTTTTTCTCTATCAATAAATCACTTTTTAGGAACAAGAGTTTGAGATGTTTGCCTAGTCACTAAATTGCCATATGTAACTTAACAGGAAAAAAAAGCTGCCTTAATTTTATCACTTATTATTGATGTAAGCCCAGGATGTATTTATACACACACACACACACACACACACACACACACACACACATATTTTTTTTGAGATAGGGAAAACATTACCTCTGCTCTTCTGAGTGTGACTGAGAAACAAGCCCTCGGACCACCGCTGGCTCACACCTTCTTGCACACAGTGGAATTGCTAAGGCTTTTCTTCCCGCCTGGTTGCCATTGACTTATTTGCTTTATCAAATAGGTGTGAAGACCCCAAATCACCTTTGCCTCTCGATTCTCTGGCATTTCTTCTTATAAGTCATCAACAAAGCAGGGACAGGACTGAATGCTGTCCCATGTCCAGGAGCATTTATATCCCCAGAGAAAAAGTCACCCAAGCAATCGAGTACTCGGACCACTTTCTCTCTTCTTTTTTGGTCCTTGGTCACAATTTTTTTTTTTCTATCTGAAACAGATTTTTGTATATAGTGTGAGGTACACAGCTTGAAGTTAACTTGTTTTCACAAGGGTGTCTAATATTAAGTGGTTGTATGTGCTGGGCTGTTTCTTGTGTCTTTTTCTGTTCCTTTCATCTAAAGGTCTATCTTTATACCTCAGTCACGGTTTTTATTACTTCTTTAGTAGTCCCATGACTTTCTCAGGTTCACCTTTTTCTTTTTTTTTTTTTACACAAAACACCTACTTTTGTTGTTGTTGTTGTTTGAGCTTATTAAATATATTCATGTTAGTGGCTGGGTTTTTAGAAACAACTGAGCAGACAGCCTGGTGCCCCCATCCAAAGCACCCACACCCCATCTGGGGTCACAGCCCTTACTAGGAGCAGCCCATATCTGGTGACTGGTCACTTCAGGGACTTCAAGGCCCTGTCTTTTCATCTGACCACCAGAGCTCCCTGGACGGTGGCCACCTCGCAGCCCATCCTCTCTCCTTCTGCCCAATCCAGTTTCAGTCACTTCCCCAGATGAGTTTCACGAGAGCACACACTGACTCACCTCCTGCGTGCAAGTGCACAAGGCACACTCGGTTTCACGGGACCCCACCTGGGGCCCTGGCCTCCAAGCTGCTTTCCCACCTTGACCTCACTTATTCTCCTTACTCTTTGTTCTAAGGAAGGCACAATGCTCCTCTTTTTTTTTTTTTCCCCTAAATATTTTATTTATTATTTGAGAGAGAGAGAGAGACAGCACAAGCTGGGGGGGGGGGCAAAGGGAGAGGGAGAAGCAGACTCCCACTGAGCAGGGAGCCCAACGTGGGGCTCAATCCCAGGACCCTGGGATCATGACCTGAGCTGAAGGCAGACACTTAACCTACTGAGACACCCAGGCTTTCCTAAGGAAGGCACAGTGTTCCTCTTTTTAAAGATGGCTGAATTTACAGTTTTAATAAATTAAAGCCTTAGTTTGGAAAAATCCTGCTTAAATTCTATTTATAAAGTCTCCACTTTGAGACTGAGGGCAGAGTTTAACAGATGACTTTGGTTTAAAACCAAACTCTTTAGCCTGAGGCATAGAAGTCTCATCTCGCTCCCTCACCCAGGACATGCTGTCAGCTCCAGTCTCCTTTGCCAAGCACAGCACGCTCTTCCTATCTGGAGGACCCCTTACTCCCCTGTCTCCGTGTCTCCTCCCGGCAAGCTTTTGGGGACAGCCAGCACTGTGAGGTCTTCCCTGACTTGCATTGATAGGGCTTGTTTCCTTCCCTGGGTCCTCAAAGAACTGTGCACACACATATAGTCAGATACTGTTACAGGTTGAATTGTGTGGCCCCCAAAAGATATGTTGAAATCCTAACCACCATACCTTAGAATGTGACTTTATTTGAAAATAGGGTCTTTACAGACTGACCAAGTTTAAAATGAGGTCATTCGGGTGAGCCCTAATCCAACAGGACTGGTGTCTTTATAAGAAGGTGAATTTTGGACAGAGAGGGAGGCATGCGCACAGGGAGACGGGTCATATGAAGGGGGAGGATTTGAGTGATATGTCTATGGGCCAAGGAATGCCAGAAGATGGCCCACAAACCACTAGGAACTAAAAAGAGGAACATGCAAGTTTCAGAGGGAGCATGGCTCTGCCAGCATCTTGACTGTGGACTTCTAGCCTCCAAAACTGTAAGATGATGACTTTTTGATGTTTTAGGTCACCACACTTGTGGGACTTCATTATGGCAGTCCTAAGAAACTGACACCGACATTTACTAGTTACAACTCAAACACTTGTCCATGTTGGCCTTCCTAGCCTTTCAAGTCCAAGGTCAGAAGCCAAATCTGACATGCAATCTCATCCCCTGCTTTGAGCCCATTGCTTGGCACAGATAGTTGAAGAAAGGACGGATGAGTAAATGAACAGGAGTCAGCTTTCTGGATAACAACCTGGGGTTACAAAGGACAGTGACCCATGGTTAAAAATGTTTGAGAGATCAGGAGCATGGTCTGGATCAGGCCATGGATCCCGCCATGGCTGTGTGGTCTTAACCAGGTCGCCTAACCTCATTTCCTCATCTGTAAAATGGGAAAGTACCCCTTCCATTGGGATTTTGGGTGGGACTAGATAAGATAGAAAGTGGTATAAATAAAAAGAGCAGATATTAAATTATAAGCATGCTAACTGTCCCTTCCTTCCTCTTCTAAGGGGTTTCTGTGCATCACCCAACTCTTGCACCTTTGTAGCATAAACTTGGTGATGGGGAGGGTAAAAGTGAAGAGTCAATCCATTTGGATTTGACTTACACTGAAAGAAGCAGAGAATGACTGAAGGAAGAACAAGAACAGATCTTGAAATGAACAACAAAGGGGAGGAAGAGAAGAGCCTGCATGGGTCAGAATTCAGGAATCCGAAAATGCAAGTAAAGGTATTTCTGGACAGCAGACAACCAAATGGATATTAAGAAATAAGTGTTAGAATTTTAAGAAATTTTGCTATCTTGAAGTTGAAACCCCAGTGATTTCTCTCCTGAAGAGAATAAAATTTTTACTTGATTTTCAATTCTTTTCAGAGGACAGACTAATATTGTTTGGAATGTGACACTGCACTGAGCCTGGCCTCAAGGAAAAAGCAAGCTGGCCAGCTTTATGTGGATTAAAGAGCTTGGCAGAGCGGTTGGCACATAGTAGGTCTTAATAGATGGTGACCATGATCATGATGGGCAGGCAAAGGAGAAGGGAGAGGCATGGGA
Organism: Mustela lutreola; assembly: GCF_030435805.1. Taxonomy (NCBI): domain Eukaryota; kingdom Metazoa; phylum Chordata; class Mammalia; order Carnivora; family Mustelidae; genus Mustela; species Mustela lutreola. The sequence continues at coordinate 150,584,255 of NC_081290.1, read as the reverse complement.
TCAGAAGAGGCAAGCCAACCTGGAGAGTTGGGTTACTGAACTCAGGAAGTCTGTAACTGAGATATAAATTGGAGAGCCTGAACTGGAGTCCAAAGATGCATGGGTCAGAGGCTCCTCAGATCCCCCCTGCCTGAATGGGAACTGGGACCTCCGGAAACCCACCTCCACGGTAATGGCGGAGGGAAGAGAAGGATGCCATGGTTGCCACTATGCCAACAGTGATTGAGCTCTGTACAAGGAGCACAGGTGACTGAAGAAAGTCATTTCTGGAAAAGGGACCTGATTCTTTTTCCAAGCCGAAGCCAGTATTAGCAGCAGCCAGAGGCTGATGTGTGATAAATGAGCCTTGAAGGATGTCAGGTCATGGCCATGAAGAAGTTGGCTGGGAAGAAGTAATACAGAGAAAAATGACTTCCTTCTGCTTGGAGCAAGAAAGCCACGGACCGTTTTACATTTCCAGGGGTGAGAGCTCACTACAGCGGGCTCCTTCCTTTTCCCTGCCTGCTCCATGTAGAGCCGGAAGTAAAGCTCTGGGGAAGTGCACAGAACAGGTCAAAAGGGCAACTAGAGACCTTCTCTTTAAATGACTTGAACAGAACATAAGAGGTGTCTCTGAGCAATGAAAACATTCTGTTAAAAAGAAGACTGTTGGGTCAAATGTTTGGATTTACTAATAAGCCACAAGGGAGGAAGGGCTCTTGGTGCCCAGCTGAGGTCCAGGAGGAGTGAAGAGCGTGACAGGAAAGGACCAGGAGTACTTCATGTACTTCCCCAAAAACATCCCCCTTAAAATGCCTCTTTAAGGAATGATTTACGATTCACGTCTGTGGCATGTAGTGTCACGCAGGTCACTTCAGCATGACTGATGACATTTTACTTCTCACACAGGGGGACGGGCCCCAGGCGTTCACGTCACCGTAATGCCTCATAGCTCACATCCGTGAGTCTCAGCGGGCGCAGCTGGCCCTCGGGCCGGGATGGTTCTGGGCGGTTGTGGTACCATTCATCACCCGTGGCTGCCTCCCAGCGCACGCCTCCCTACCATGGCCCGGACATCCTGACAATGATGACAGTGTGACACTCCAAAAAGGATTCTGTTCCTGAAAACCCTCATGAATGAGATGAATGCCCTTAAAGAGACAAAAGGGAGACAAGATCTCTCTATCTCTCTCTGGCATGTAAGGACGCAGCAAGACAATGGCCTTCCGCAGGTCTGGAAGAGGGCCCTCAGGAGAGCCCAACCACAGGCTTGGACTTCCAGCGTCCAGAACTGTGAGAAATGAAGTTCCAGTTGTTTAAGCCTCCCAGTCTGTGGTATTTTGTTACTGTAGCTAGAGCAGATCAGGACAAACCAGGTACTGAAGACATGACTCAAAATACAAAAAAACCCTGGGCGCCTGGGTGGCTCAGTGGGTTAAGCCGCTGCCTTCGGCTCAGGTCATGATCTCGGAGTCCTGGGATTGAGTCCCGCATCGGGCTCTCTGCTCAGCGGAGAGCCTGCTTCCCTCTCTCTCTCTCTGCCTGCCTCTCCATCTACTTGTGATTTCTCTCTGTCAAATAAATAAATAAAAATCTTTAAAAAAAAATACAGAAAAACCCTGTTGCACCAAGAAACTCACTGTGGACATTTTTTAAGTAGCAAAATCCTCCCAGCGAGCAGCCAGTGGAAATAATTTAAAAGAGCTCTGGAAATAATGGGAGGACCACAGAGGGTTTATTTGCTGGTTTTCAAAATTGTCTAAGGAGGGTCACCTGAGTGGCTCAGATGTTAAGCGTCTGCCTTCAGCTCAGGTCATGATCCCAGAGTCCTGTGTGGGGTTCCCTGCTTGGCAGGAAGGCTGCTTATCCCTCTCCCACACCCCCTGCTTGTGTTCCTGCTCTCGCTGTGTCTCTCTCTGTCAAGTAAATAAATAAAATCTTTAAAAGAATTGTCTAAAGAGCTTGGAAAACTTTTGGAAAATGTTTCCATTGTAATAAAAGGGAGGTCTAAGATATGAAATCACATACAAAGAATGGTAGCAGCTAGAAACTAAAATAAATTCAGAATGAGGTACATCAAAATGTGAACAGTGCTGTCTTGGGGTGAGACATATCAGCATGTCCATACGTATGTTTTTATTCTTCCAGGTTTCCTGTGTTTGAACTTTTGTATGCAATGTAGTGGTTCAGAGGATGGCCTTAGGAGTGTCAGAAACTGTTTCATTTCTGACTCGCTTTGCTACTTTGGACAAATTAATTTCTTTGCTCTGGATTCCCATTTGTAAAATGTAAACATTTTCCTGTCTCTTGGAGTTTTTGTGAGGATTAAACAAGGCAATATATATGAAAAGTTTAGCGTAGTGCCTGTGCATGGTAGTGTTAAATAAAAAGCTATTATTAATATTGGATGAATGTGCATTCACTTTATAAATTGTTGGATTCCATCTGTGAACATTTTGTTGAAAATGTTTGCATTTATGTTCATGAGAGGTGCTGGTCAGTGGCTTTCATTTCATATATATTGTTCGAAAATTCATTATAGAGTTGTAAAAAAAGTCTCTTAAAAAATAAATGTTTTAGTTCCACTATTATAATAGACTTGGTCGTGCAGATTAGGCATAACAAAGTCCTACTTAATTGGTGAGAGCAAACATCATCTTCTAGCCTGAGACAAATGCCGCAGTGTATACCTATGTGCTTGGCACATGCATTACCAAGTGGAGACCTCATGCCCTATGTATAAACTCTTGTAAAATATAAAACTCTAAAATTAAAATGCTGGCTAGACAGTAAATGCCACAGAGCCAGACTGAAGAAGAATGACCAAAATTCACTCAGGGCTTGATGAAAATGAATTTGAATAGGTATTTTGGCTTCTAGATCCTAGAAAGCAGACCTCACTGATGTAGCCACAAAAATATAATGTCCAATTATATAGACACTCAAACGTTGAAATGATGATTAAGCTTATAAATCTTACGCTGGAACTCTGCAGCCGTAGGCAATTTAGAGATCACTTATTTTGTGTATAAATGAAGAAAGTGAGACATAGAGAGGTCAAGAGACTTGCCCAAGATGATACAGGGAAGCCAGCTGAAATTCTATTACCCCTCCTACACATTACTATTTACGAATGCCAATCTTCCTTCTAGTCTACTTCCTACTTGGTCTCTATGTCAAGTGATCTGGAAGATTATGGATCTCATCTGAGTACTCTCTAGGCATTAGTTCATTCGTTCCTTCCTTCATTCATTCCACAAACAATTACTTTGTATTAGGCTCTGTTTAGGCACTGGGGATAAAATGGTGAATAAGGCATAGTCCCTGCTCTTCAAGAGGCTACCTTTCCTTAGGGATGGACAAGAGGCAGTTACTATATAGCCTGTCAAGTGTGGATAGAGGAAATGGGTGCTTTGGGGCCACCTCCAGCCACCTGATGCGCACTCACCGGCTTTCTCTTCTCTTTTGCCCCACCCAGCTGTCTCCTGTCACTCTTTCATAGACCCTTCAACACGCTGAGTATCTCATGAATTCTCAAACCCTGTAACATGACCTCATACCCTGGGGCTCACCACCATCCAAGTGATTTTGATAATCCTCCTTTAGGGAATGAGAGCAAGATGGGTATTCTGCTGGCAGAGGTCCTCTGAGGCTGTGGCCAGTCCCAGTACCCCAAGATTCTAATTCAGTGAATTTGGGATGGGATTTGGAAAACTGGTACTTAAAAACTCCCTTGTGACTCAGATCATCTCTCACGTAGGAAGATCGTGGTAGTGGTTATATAAACCAGACTTCCAGCCCTATTTACAGGACCTCTTGGGCATTTACTGCCACAGACCAAAGACATTACCCCCTGTAGATACCAGATCAATGAGAAACTCTCTCTCCTCTGCTGGAATTTGGAAGTGAGATGTGGAATTCTAGCCAGTAAATCTCTGTTGGCTTTATAACTGGAATCCATCATCCATCCATCCACACATCCATCCATCCATTGTTAAACAACTACACATTAATTAATTCTATTTGGGGAAACAAAAGCAAGTCCCCCTCTCCTGGAGCTTATTTTCTACTGGGGGGGCAGTGTTAAACAAAAAGTACATATAATAATATCTCAGATTCTACTAAGTGCTAAGAAGACAGACAGCAGATACAGGCACCAGAATGAGAGGGGGCTGCTATTTTACCTGGGGATGGCCAGCAAAGCCCTCTTTGATAAAGAGCATTTGAATGATCCCCAAAGGAAATAAGAGAGAGAGAGGGGTGGCCCGAGAAACCATACCACATGGAGCCTCCCTAAGGTGTGCAGCCCCAGAGTGCTTTGCATTTGAGGAACTGTGAAGAGGCGAGGAGGCTGGGGTGAAGAGGCCCGAAGAAAGTGACAGGAGGAAAGGCCTGAGAGAGCGAGGCCAGGTCTTGGCAAACCTTTTCTGTTCAAGTCCAGGTTGTAAATATTTTAGGCTTGAGGGCTACGTGGTCTCTATCGCACCTTCTCAACTCTGCTGTTGTAGCTCAAAAGCTGTAGACACTATGTAAACAAGTGAGTGTGGCTGTGTCCCGATAATACTTTATTTACAAAAATGGGTGGTGGGCCCTATTTGGCCTGCAGGTCGTCACCTGCCAACATCTGTTGTAGGCTGATGTAAGACTATGGATTCTACTATGAGCGAGAAGGTAAAGTTGGAGAGCCCAGGGACTGGACAGTTTAAGGGAGAGCGGTGGGGGGACCCGGTGGCTCAGTTGGTTAAGCACCGGACTCATGATTTTGACTCCGGTCATGATTTCCGGGTTATAAGATCGATTCCCCCATCAGGCTCTGCACTCAGCAGGGAATCTGCTTGACATTCTCTCCCTCCTGCTCTGGTCTCCCCTCCCCCCACACATGCTTTCACTCTCTCTCTCTCTCAAAAAGAAACAAATCTTTAAAGGAGAGCGGTGGGAAAAAAATTAAGGAGAGCAGTGAAGATGGTCTAACTTAGATCTCAAATATATCTCTCTAGCTGAGCGATGTTTTAAAGACTCCCCGCTGTCACTCTTGGCAGAATGGACCACAACGGGCTACGGGCAGAAGCAGACAGGAGCCAAGTGTGTCACTCCAGGTGACAGGTGTTGGGAAGGAAGTGGTCGGAGCCGGATGTGTTTTGATAGCAGGGTTGACAGGACTTCCTGATGGACTAAATACAGAGGGTGAGACAAAGAAAGAATTCAAGAATGACTCTGAGATCTACAGCCCGAGACACGGTCAACTAAGAGAACAGAGTAGCAGTTACAGGGGCTGGGAATGACAGGAAGGGAAGCAGAGTTTGAGGAGGAGATTATGAGTGTGAGCCTCCACACGGGAGTCAGCTGTCTGGGGAGACAGCAAGGAGCCAGGTGGATACTGTGCTGGAGGCACAGGAGGAGGTCATGGAGCTAGTGCTACAAAGTTGGTCCCCAATTTCAAGTTATGTGACTGGGTGAGATCTGGGGGAGGGACAGACCAGCCTGTGGTGTCACATAGCCTGACAGTGTCACAGGAAATATCCCACCAGGGCACAGGCTGGCCACAGGGTGCCCAGAGATTGAGGACCCCGGACAGCAGTGGGGACAGGTGGCATCAGTCCATGTTCTGTGTCATTTCCTGACAACTAGCCTTGCTTCTGCATGGGTGTGCATATGCGTGCTAAGTGCTCTCAGTCAACAACGTACTGTACACATGGGTCAGAGGTACCAGTGACAGACATTATGATCCTACCTGATGCATAAGGTTGAATGATGACCCCCCAAAAGATATGTCCCTGCTCTGCTCCCCAGAACCTGGGAATGGAACCTCATTTGGAAAAGAGGGGCTTTGCAGAGGTACTTAAGTTAAGGATCTCAAGAGGAGACCATTCTAGACTCTCTGGGTGGCTCCTAAATTCAATGACAGGTGTCCTTCTAAAAGGCACACAGTTGAGAAGCACACAGAGAGGAGAGCAGAAGGATAAAGGCCAGAGCAGGCACTGGAGTGCTCTAGCCCCAAGCCAAGGAAGCCTGGAGCCCCAGAATCTCCAATAGGCGAGGGAAGGGTCTGCCTTCGAGTCCCACCAACCCTTTGATATGGGCCTTCCTGCCTCCAGAGAGAGAATACATTTCTGTTGTTTAAAGCCCCCCAGAGTTTGCGGTGATCTGTTGCCTAGGCCCTTGGGAACAAATACAATAGCTCTACAAGTCCCAAGTTCTCAATACACCTAAGGGATAATTTTAAAAGAGGGACTGAAGAACAAAATAACGAAAGTTAGCATTACTTATCACTCTGAGAGCGTTCATTCTGATGCGATAAAAGCCTCTCTCTAACAGGGACATTCAGCAGCACAACTGCAGATTAAAAATAGAAACGTAAGCACAGGCACCTGCCTGCTAATTTGTCGATATAATGAATGTAGGCCTGCGGATAAATACAGAGAGGCTGAGAACTCCGTGTGTTGGCCCGGCGCTCACTTCTGCAGGCATCTGTGGGTGGGGGGGCGGGCCGCCGGTAGGCCTGCTGCACAGGAAATGGGGAGGGGGTGCACAGAGGGGGGGGGCTTGTCCAACTGCCTTCTTTCTTCCTTTTTTTTTTTTTTTTTATAAAAGAGGCAAATTTGTTCTTTCTTCTTCTTCTTCTTTTTTTTTTTTTTTAAGATTTTATTTTTTTATTTGACAGAGAGAGAAAGAGCACAAGCAGGGGGAGTAGTGGAGGGAGAGCAAGTAGCAGGCTCCCTGTCGAGCAGGGAGCCCGATATGGGACTTGATCCTAGGACCCTGGGATCAAGACCTGAACCAAAGGCAGAGGCTTAACCATCTGAGCCACTCAGGTGTCCCCTGCCTTCTTTCTTATAGCACCATGAGTGGCTCTGTGGGAAGCATCTGTGGTCTCCCAGCTGAACTCCTTCCCCTCAGGTTTTCAGGGACAGTCCTCACACGTGACAGGCTCGCCTTGCATGGCTTCATTCCTTCTTCTTAGGGCAACCTTTCTTTGAGAAATGGCAACTTCCCAGGACAGGTAATCATGCCTTCCCTTCCTCTCTCATGTCAACTTTGTGGTCTTGCCTCTAGAGACATCTGAAGGAGGGCAGCAGGGATTGTTCTGGAAACGAAGAACCGAGACCATGAGCTTTCGGCTGCATGGAGCGGCTGGCTCCGTGTGGTAGTCATTGTGGGCTGATGTCACCGAGTGCTGTAGACCACAGACATTTAGGTCTCACAGTTCCAGGGGCTGGAAGTCCAAGATCAAGGTGTGAGCAGATTTGGTTCTTGGTGAGAGCTCTCTTCCTGGTTCGAAGACGGAGGGCAGAATCCTCACATGGTGGGCAGAGCTCTGCCCTCTTCCAGTTCTTGATCTCATCCTGGAGCCCCACCTTCCTGACTTCATCTGAACCTAATCACCTCCCCAGGGCCTCATCTCCTAATATCACCCTGCTGGAGGTAAGGGCTTCCACATATGGATGTGTGGAGGGCAGCGGAGCCCAAACATTCAGTCCACAACACTGCGTGTCTGGTTAAAGGATGGGTTTAAACTTGAAACTAACAAGTGTCAGCGGGGACAATGGGTCTCAATATCTGAAATGTGCCTTTCTGGGAATATTCTTGAATGTATCATATATACGATGACCGCTGTTGGGGTGCCTGGGTGGCTCAGTTGGTTAAGCATCTGCTCAGGGCATGATCCTAGGGTCCTGGGATCAAGCCCCACAGGGGGTTCGCTGCTCAGTGGGGAGCCTGCTTCTCTCTCTGCCTCTGCCCCTCCTCCCCCTGCTTATGTACACACACATTCTCTCCCTCTCAAATAAATAAAATCTTAAAAAAAAATGAGTCCTGGATTTCTAGCAGAGGTCAGTGAGTACAAGTGTGTGCAGAGCAGGCTGCACTTGGGGTTGGATTCTGCCTTGCTCACACACCAGGCAAGAAGCACCACCGGCTGACTCAACAGCCCGGAAGCCTTGCTTTGAAGAGACAAGACTCAGCCGGACCAGGTGCAAAGGGCAGGGCAAAGGTTGCCTCAGGCTCTCTCCTTCCTGGGGATGTCAATGTGAATTCTGAGTAGAGGGACATTTCAGGACAGAACAAGGATGAAACTTGAACATGGCTTTTCAGCAGGATGAAGTCCAGCTGAGGAAGAGGGTTTTGGATGTGGGGTTCTCTTCCCCCCAACACTCTTAAACACACCCCATCACAGACTAGTGCCCAATTCTCTGCTTGAGGCCCTCTTGTGTGAGACACAGAAATCCCAGGATGAGTAGATAGCCCATGAACAGAATGGGTCAGCTGACATCAGCCAGAGAGAGAAAAACACCATGAGCCAGCAAGTCAGGATGTCGGGCAAAGAGAGGAGGGAATATGGCACCTATAAGTAGGTGACCATGTAATTTATCCTCTGAATCATGATGCTCTTAAGATTGGCAGGGGAACGGTCCTTAATCATCTCTGGACAGGGTGTGTAAACCAGGACTATCTGACAAATCAGCATGTAAGGTCAACCTACACAGAAAAGAATGAGGGGGGGGGGAGGAGAATGGGGAAGGGAAGGGGAGAGCAGAGAAGAGAGAGAGAGAGGGAGAGGGAGAGGGAGAATGGGAATGAAGGAGAAGCTATTAAGAGTCAAAGAGAGACGCCCTGTGTGGGCACGTCTGGGTGGCACTCTGCTAAGTTGTTTACGAAGTGTTATCTTAACCTCTTTCCCAGACAAGCAAATTAGCATGTTAGAGAAGGATATAATGATATAAGCCTCCACTTGCAACAGAGATTCAGAGCTCCCAAACAAACACAATTTCCTATGAATATCAAACAAAAGGGAAATGGAAAATCAAGAAGAGCAAAATACATTTCTCATCCAGCACTTGCTCAGTTCCCTTCAACATCTGCCTGATTTCTGTGGGATCCTCGGCCCAAGGGCCAGTGTTCTTTACAGGGCTTTTAACAGCCTGGAGAACACATCACAAGGCAATTACAGTCTCAGAGAAAGCCGTTGAGAATAAGAAGGAAAACATGAAATCAGCAAGTGCCCATGCAGTAACTCCGTTTGGGAGGGGTGTTACCATCTCTGGACTGTGCCAGAGTGATTCTCCGTTGCTTCTCCTGAATCAGACACAGCTAAGTGGGGGGTGTCGGCGTTTCAGACGTGTTCTTATAGAAGGACAAGTGCTTGGCTAGCTGAGCACAGGGAGGCTGGTGTAAGAAGAAGGAGCTGGAAGTAGAAAAACCCTTCAAAGCACAAAGACCCGCTAGGGAAGGAGGGTGCAGGAAGGAGTCGGAGCAGAGGGTAGAGGGGCCCAAGAGTCTCAGGCAGGAAAGCTGGGTCTGGACCTGTATGCAGCTGGAAACAGAGTCCACAAACGGGCCTTGAAGAGCAAGGCTGTTCCTGGACGTCTAGACCAAACTGTTCTGTATTTTATGCTCTCCCAGGCCCTCCTTCTTCCTGTCAGAGCACTTGCCTCTTGTAAAGGTTCATTCATTAGTGTGAGTCAATGTTAAGCTTATTCTGTTTTGAGTATGATGATAACCCCAGGCCATACCCAGCATGGTGCCAGGTACATGGGGAACTCCACAAATATTTGTGGAATGGACCATGACATTATTCGGGATGCTGAATTAATGATCTCACCCATAGCTGGGGCTCCAACCCCCACCCAGAGGCTGACCATACTCAAATGTCCATCTCCATCCCTGTTCTCTCTTCCAGAATTGTGTATCAAGAAGTCTACTCCATGTTTTCAAGTAAAAATGTTAGAGCATCTCCACTGTACTTGACAGGTCCAAAACTGAACTTGTGAACTACCCCCTCTGCAACTGGTTTTTCCTCAAATATTCTTCATCTTAGGGAGTGAGACCCTGTTTGACTGACCAGGGCTGCCCAGTTCTTGACACCTCCCTCCTCTTCATTCCTGCATCTCCAGTCCATCAGCAAAACCTTTCATTTACACCTCCCAAATTCTCTGGATTATAATCATTCTGTCCATTGATCATGATGGTTAGGAGAACAGGCTCTGAAGGTGGGGTGACTGGGTTTGAATATAGCTTCCACTACGTACTAGCAATTTGATGAACTACTTGGCACCTTGTTTCCTTAAATACAAGCTGGAGATAATTTAGTATGTGCTTCCTAGAGTCCTTTTGAGAAGTCACTGACATAGTACATGTGATGTGCTTTCAAAAGTTCTAGCTGCTATCACTACCACCATTCATCATCACCACCACCACCATCATCATCATTATCATTACCACCACCATCATCATCATCAGTCCTCTCTGTCACCACCACCCTCACCATTGATACCATCACCACCATCATCATCAATCCTCCCTGTCACCAGCACCATCACCATCAATACCATCATCACTGTCATCATCAACCCTCACTGTCATCACCACCATCACCATCAATGCCATCACCACCATCATCATCAGTCCTCACCATCACCACCATCATCACCATCAATATCATCATCACTATCATCATTATCACTATCAACACTACCGTCACCACCACCACTGTCATCATCAATCCTATCATCTCCATTATCATTACCACCACCCTCCTCACCACCAATCTCAGCACCAATACTATTACAAACATCACCACCACTACCAACACTATCATCACCATCACCACCACCATCATCGTCATCATTACCACCACCGTCATCATCAATCCTCACCATCACCACCACCCTCACCATTGATACCATCACCACTATCATCATCAATCCTCACTGTCACCACCACCATCATCATCACTATCAACACTACCATCACCGCCATCACTGTCATCATCAATCCTATCATCTCCATTATCATTGTCACCACCATTATCATCAATCCTCACCCTCACCACCACTCTCAGCACTAATACTATCACAAACATCACAACCACTATCAACACTACCTTCATCACCACCACCATCATCATTGTCATTACCACCACCATCATCATCAGTCCTCACCATCACCACCACCCTCACCATTGATACCATCACCACCACCATCATAAATCCTCATTGTCACCAGCACCATCAATATCACTGTCACCGTCATCACCATCAACACATCATCGCTAAGATCATCATTATCATTACCTTCATGTCTAAGTTACCATCATCTCTTATCTGGATCACCACAACAGCCACCTAACATCTCTCCACAATCATTCTAGCCTTCTTCTAAACTATTTTCCACTCTGTAGCTCAAGTGATCTTTTAAAAATGCAGTCTCATGTCACTCATATGTTTAAACTATGTCACTGGCTTCCCACAAAAGATGGGATAAAACCAAAAATTTTTAGCTTAGTTTAAATAGCCAACTTTGGCATCTCTTGGTTATCTACCTATATATTCCTTTGCTGTTCCCTCTGCCGCTAACACTGTTCCTCTTGCCTTCTCTTCTTTCCTTCCCTTTATGATCAAAACCTCTCTGGAGTGTTGGTTATACTCTCCATCTCCACTGTCCAACCAACTTTACAATGGCTTCTGTCCCCCTCCCCCATCTTTTCACTGAAATTGTTCAGCAAAAGATCATGGCACCTGTTACTGAAGCCAATGAACCTATTTTTAGCCTTATCTCACTTGACCTTTCTGAGTGTCTGACACTACTAACCACCCTTACCTCAAAATTTCCTCTGCCGTTGTGTCGCTGCCTATTCTCTTGGTTCTTTTCATCTTTCCCTGGATAATTCTTCTTTTTCTTTCATCCGCCCCTTTTTCTCTATCATCCTTTTAGAAGATGCTTTCCCAGGGTTTCCAAACTGCAACTCCTTTTCATTTGCTCTATTCATGCTTCTATGGGTGATCCCATCCATTCACATGGTATCCATTGTATAATGGCTCCAAATCCTTCTCACTGGGTCCTTCCTCCCTTCTGAGCTCCAGGCTTATGCGCCTCCAAGGTGGTGTTTCACAAACACTTCAAACACAACACTTGTAAAGCTGAAATCTCACAACGCCCTTCCTGTCTCTGTTGGTATCTCAGTGAGTGGCCCCAAACCCAGACAGTTACCCCAGCAAAAGCTTGAGTCATTCTTGTCTCCTTCCTTTCTCTCCCTCCCTACCTCCAGTTAATCATCAAATTCTCTTAACTCTGCCTCCTTAGATGCACTCAGATGTGTTGACTTGTCTTTGTTCCAATGCCACTCCCTTAGTTCAGGCCCTCATCATTTCCCGCCTGCACTATGGCCACAGCTCCCTAATCCATCTCCTGTCTCCAGCCTTTCCTCTCTCCTGCCCTTTCTGTACAGCTATCAGAGTTTAGGGAAAACAGAGTCTTGAATGATTTTCCAGAGGACTAGTGGTCCACCTTTCAAAAGAAGGGTTTCTTAGGCAAATAAGAAACGGCTTAGTTCTGAAAACATCCCCTTTGTAGCCCTTTCTTAGTGATCCCCCACACATATCAGCATATTTAAGGCTCTGAGAAGTCTTGTCATAAAGGATCTGTATGGAATTGTTTAAGCACGTATTTCCCAAACTCCTTGACCCTAAAACCCATTCTCCTGGACATGCTTCTTAATATCTTGCAGAACATTATATACTGTTTGAAAACTCCAGTCTGATCATCTTACTGCTCTATTTGAAAATAGGACAGATATGTGGTTAAACACTAATGGAAGACAATTTGAACTTTATTCTATGAGCAATGAAAAATCCTTGGAGATTCCTAAGTGGGGAAATGACCCAGCATTCAGGCAATCAATAGATTTCAATGATCCAGCTCCTACGATCAGCTAGGTGCTTCTCACCTCTAACCCTTACAACATGGCTACGGGTGGGCATAATCCCCAAGTGAGGGGACTGAAGCCAGGGTGGTCAAATATTGGTCTTACAGTCATGTAGCCAATGAGGGTAGAGCAGTATCCAGCTCAAGGTCTAGGTGACTCTAGAGCCATGGCTGTTTGCCTGCAGGACAGATAGGAAGTAGGAAAGTCTAAGGCTTGGACATAAATTCTTAGAAGGCTATCATTTCTTTTTTTGTTCTTCTTCACCTTTGTTCTCATGCCCAGATAATGCCTTGAGTATAGCCATTCTTCCTAAGCTTGGGTCTCATTGCCTTTTCTGGAGGCCCACTGTATTTTTTCCCCCTTATGCATTGAGCAAGTCATCAGTTCCAGAAAAGCCTCTCTCCTGCTTAAAAACTATGTCTTTCCCAAGTGCCTGTCCAGGGCCAAATTTCTTAACTTAATCTTCTAGGCCTTCTCCTATCTGCCCTCAACGTTCCCTTCTGACCTTGACGTTGAGGCTTCTCTAAATATTACTCATATTACCCCACCTGAACTACTCAGCATTTAAGCAGCCTCCCTTCTTTTGTTCCTGCTGTTCCCCCCTCTTGGAAAGGACCTATCCTTTAGGGTCCCTTCACACTGTAATTCCGTTGAACAACTCCTGATCTGGACCAAGCGCATGCTCGCAGGTTTTTAGCAGAAAAGGTCAGGGAGGTGCCACCAAACTTGGAAAGCAGGTTAACTTCTGAAAATGAAACTAGTAAAACCCACAGTGGATGGCATCAGCTATCTGTGAAGATGATACACTCGAAGTCAGTCTCAAGAAGAAGAGAGCTAAGAAGATATGAAAACACCTCCCTGGAAGGGAGGAAGAAGGTGTCCAGAGCTCACCCTCAGGGCACAACTCTACCTACACATCTGGAACCATAAGATACACAAATAAGACCCTTATCAAATCAGTGACAGGAAACAGAGGGAGTAACCAAACCATGATCAATTGTGATGACCGGCCAAGGCGGTGACATAACCAACAACATTCTGCTCTGGTGTACTGAATGAAGCCCAGCATGCACTCTAATAGATGGAAGACGGCTAAGGAGACAAATGGACAGGTGGAGAGGCTGCTGCCAGCACCAACTAGAAGAGACACTCACTCAGTTTGAGGAATACTGACTTTTGGGACAGGGGAAGGATCGGTGATGAAGGGATTGGAAATGGTTCATCCAGCTTTCTCAAATGTGGTGAGTTTTCCCAAAAGTCCCCTCCTTCTTTGTCCAAATGAAAAAGCCACCCTTTGAAATCCAGTTTGGGTTTCTTGGACATCATCAGAAAGGGATACTCTGGGCAGTGGAAAAGGATATCCTCATTGTATCTATCTCATGGGGCTGTTGGGAGGAGTCAAGGAGGTAATGTGTGCTGAGGGATGGATCTAGGCTATACAGAGTAATTGTTCAAGAAGTGTTTAAAATCAATCAGTATAGCAGCGCCTGGGCAGCTCAGTCGGTTAAGCGTCTGCCTTCAGCTCAGGTCATGATCTCAGGGTCCTGGGATTGAGCCCCATGTTGGACTCCCTGCTCTACAGGGAGTCTGCTTGTCTCTCTCCCTCTGTTCCTCCCTCCCACCCATGCTCTCTCTCTCTCTCAAATAAATAATAATAAAAATAATCAGTGTATTGTAACTCTGCTTTTAATGGCAAGCTCTTACACAACTGCTTAAAGTGAACTGGCTTCCTGGTGTCTGGGTGCTGGGATGATACTGACCACCCAAACCTACAAAACAGATTCCATAGTCTTGGACGAGAAAAAGGCAATGGAAGTATTGCCTCATAAAGGACTTGGCGACCATCCACCTGGTCTAGGGCATCTCTAGTTCATTATCATCTTCCCACCTCCTTTCTCTAAGTACCAAGCACATGTCTTACAGCATTTTTTGCGCTGTTTTCCATGCAATGACTTGTATTTATCTCGAATCCCAATTCTATCAGAGCATATACTCCTTGAGGGTGAAGGCTCTTTCATCCCTCATGGAGCTCCAAAGGCCATAAATCTTTAATGAGATGAAATGAATTGAATCCAAGACAAAGCAAATGATCTGGGGTTCACATGAAGCCCCTAAAATCTGTCCCTCCCCCCACCCTCTAGGAGGTTGGTTGCAGAGCCCTGGAGAGGAGGCCTGGCCCAGCAGGCTGAGAACACCTTCCCAGGAGTCCCCAGCCCAGGGAGGGGCTACAGGAGAACCTGGTGGGCTGAAGGAGGGCTGCTCAGCTGCCCAGGAAGGAGAGGGAGAGACAAACACATGAAGAGAGCAGGTCCTGCCTGCCACACTCACCTGGATCTCTGTCTGCACAGTGCATTTAACCAGTTTAAAGTTCTTCCCAGGGTTGAAGCTGTTGCTGTAGAAGCAGACCTTGAGGATCCGCACGTCTTCCTTTTCCACATCTACCGGCACCACCACCATGGGCTCTGGGGGGCCTTCAGGCCGACGTAACGTGCCCACCTTCACTCGGCTCAGGGGCTCGGACACCCCAGACATCCTCTCGGGCGGCAGCTAGGACCGGCACATCGCAGTCCTGTGGAGACAGCAGAGAGATAGCCCAGAAATGAGTCCGAGGAGGCCCACATGCCTCGTGCCCCAGGGACGGCTCCCACTGAGCTCCAGGACCTAGCAAACCACATATCCCCCCATTCTCAAAAACTCCCCTTCAAGGCATCCAGCTTTATGGACTGGGAGAAGCAGAAACACAAAGGAGCAGTTCGTATAAACATCCGGGTCTGAAACCCGGCCCTCGAGCTCCCAGGCTGTGAGCTTTCTCTTCTAGAAGCCCCCTCTCTCCATCACATTTCTCCTCCCACACTGGGCTCCGAGGCAAGAGGCCCACACTTTGCAAAGGCAGCTGTGAGAGGGGGCGGCCGCAGCATGGTTCCAAGGCACAGCTGAGCAGAAAAAGTGAAGAGTTAGACACTAGAAAATAGCAGGAGAGAAACAGGGACAAGGGAAGAAGCAGAAGGGGAGAATGGGTGGCCTGGAGGGAGCTGGAACAGACAAGGCAGGAAAGGGCCCAGGTGGGGGGCCAGTCCATCAGCTGATGGTTTTGTCTGCCCCCACCTGCCGCTGCCAGCCCTAACTTTTGGGTAGGAGGCCTCAGTCACACAGGAACTCATCATATGGCACATTGTTCATGGTGCACAGGAGAATTCGAGAAGAACAGCACTCTCACAGCCCAGTTGGGAGGTCTTTCTGCCAGGTGGGAGAGGGCTGGGCTGGGCCCCTAGAACACCCAGCCCAGTTTGGATGACAGTTTGATCGACACTCACATAGACTCTAAGAATCCCAGGAGACTTCAGTTCTCCTTGAGTCTCCACAAATTGGGTCCCGTCTTCTTGATCCAACACAACCCCATTTACTTCCCACTGGTCTGAAGCAGGAGCACCCCAAGGAAACAGCAGGAAGTTTTATCTGATGACTTGTGGTGTCAACCTTGGCTCCACTAGAACCCCCTGGGAAGCTTTTAAGAAAGCATAAATCTAGGCCCTGTGCCAAGAGATGGCCTCTGACTTGGCCTATGGGGAGGCTTGGTATTGGTATTTTTAAGTTTCCAAGGATTTTTCTAACATACAGCCATGGCCTGGGGGCCACCTTTCTAGGCTAACCTTATCTCTCATTCTGAGTCCATTCTTACAGGAAAATGATCTCCTTTCTTCTTCTTTTTTTTTTTTTATAAACATATATTTTTATCCCCAGGGGTACAGGTCTGTGAATCACCAGGTTTACACACTTCACAGCACTCACCAAAGCACATACCCTCCCCAATGTCCATAATCCCACCTCCTTCTCCCATACCCCCTCCCCCCAGCAACCCTCAGTTTGTTTTGTGAGATTAAGAGTCACTTATGGTTTGTCTCCCTCCCAATCCCATCTTGTTTCATTGATTCTTCTCGTACCCACTTAAGCCCCCATGTTGCATCACCACTTCCTCATATCAGGGAGATCATATGATAGTTGTCTTTCTCTGCTTGACTTATTTCGCTAAGCATGATACGCTCTAGTTCCATCCATGTTGTCGCAAATGGCAAGATTTCATTTCTTTTGATGGCTGCATAGTATTCCATTGTGTATATATACCACATCTTCTTGATCCATTCATCTGTTGATGGACATCTAGGTTCTTTCCATAGTTTGGCTATTGTGGACATTGCTGCTATAAACATTCGAGTACACGTGCCCCTTTGGATCACTACGTTTGTATCTTTAGGGTAAATACCCAATAGTGCAATTGCTGGGTCATAGGGCAGTTCTATTTTCAACATTTTGAGGAACCTCCATGCTGTTTTCCAGAGTGGCTGCACCAGCTTGCATTCCCACCAACAGTGTAGGAGGGTTCCCCTTTCTCCGCATCCTCGCCAGCATCTGTCATTTCCTGACTTGTTTATTTTAGCCATTCTGACTGGTGTGAGGTGATATCTCATTGTGGTTTTGATTTGCATTTCCCTGATGCCGAGTGATATGGAGCACTTTTTCATGTGTCTGTTGGTCATCTGGATGTCTTCTTTGCAGAAATGTCTGTTCATGTCCTCTGCCCATTTCTTGATTGGATTATTTGTAAATGATCTCCTTTCTAACAAGAGGCTCAGATTCTAGGGGCCACTGTTAGACCAGGAGTTGGGAGCAAAAAGGATGGAACTGGCTATTATAGAGGCAAATATTTTAGAAGTGGAACCAAAGTTACGTTTACCCATTCACACTGTGCTGGACACTAGAAGGGAAGATGGAGACAGTCATTGGCCTAAAGGAGCTGTTCCTTTTCTAGAAGCAGTATGTATTAAGAGGGCAAGAAGGAAATGCTGTGAGGGCCAGGGAAGGAGCAAGCCCCTTCCATCAGGGGCAGGCAGACAAGGGGCACAGCACCAGTCTGAGTCCAGAATTTGGGACAAGACAGATGGAGAAAAGAATATCTAGCTTGCTTTAGTTTAGAGGCTAATATGTATATTCTAGAAGCATCCATGCCATTTTCCCATAAATATCACCTGAACATGTCCCGTGCGCCAATACTCTGCTATGTGCTGAGCGCTTACCTCAGTTTCCCCACACCTTCAAAAAGGAGTCTAGAGGAAAGAGCTTGAGAAGCAAGCCCAGGAAGCCCAGCGAGGGAGGGGGAGATGTGTGATGGGGAAGGGAAGACAGCCTAAGGAGGGGTATCAATAGACTTATTGCTTGGGCAGCTATAGGGCCATCCTGCTGGGAACTCTGGGAATCAGGATGTGCTGCGTGCCAGGGTATTTACACAGCCCCTCTTACAGCCACCATTCCCAGCACTACGCACAAAGGCAGACTGGACTCAGGAGCCAGGGAAAGTCCTCAGGCACAAAGATGATGATTCTGGTAGGTAGAAATAAGCAGGAGAATATTGGAATGTTAAGGCCCCAAGGGTAATGGATGGGACAATGACAGATCTGCTATAGGATATGAATGAAGATGAGGGTAGGGTGTCTTACTCCTAAATAGTATACACTCCGGTGTAGAGATAGGCATGCATGCACACACACACACACACACACACACACACTCGTGTGTGTGTGTGGGCATTGCACCAGTCATACACATAAATTGGTCCCAGATTTAGGAATTGCTGTGTCTATTGAGCCAAGGGTCCATGACCCCTGGGGATATGTTGGTATAAACTAGTTTTCAGGCAGGGGATTCATGAAACAGTTTTATAAACAGGTGTTGGGGTAGGAAGGAAATGGAGTAGCACATGACATCTGTCCCCATATATCAGATGGAAGTCACAGGGCCCATCATTCCAAAGGCATGTAGAAACCAGGGGCACAATCGGTGTTGTCATGCTGACCAGCGGGGATGTGGACTCAGAGCTGGGAAGAAGAGCTATGCCCACATCTATAGGTTACATCACATGGCTTCTGGGCATCCATGATGAAGGGGATGGGGTGAAATGCTGCCCACCCAGACTGCGTTCTCATCCGAAGGTGAGCACACACGGGACGCCCCACACACACTGGGGAAGAGTTTGAAAGAGAAGAGTTAAGTAGAAATGACATGTCAATAAAAGTTAAAAGATCTGGGGCAACCCAAGAGCCCTCATCTGCCCAAATTCTGTGTGCCATTGGCTGAAGTTAGGAGTGAAGCAGGTAAGCCCTTTCTGGCAGGCAGAGCAAGGGACAGAGATAGAGCAGGTGAGTTAAAAATCTTTGCTGGGGACAGAGACCAGGGCCAAGTCTGGCAGGGGGAAAGGAATTAGGTCCCCATGGTACTTTCAGCAGCTTCAGCTGGTGGCACCACGAAACGTGGCGCTTTCAGATTTGAGCAGCCAAGAGGATGTAAGCACGTGATGAGGACACGGAGCGAGAGGAACTCTCGTTCATTGTTGGTGCAAACTTTGGAAGACAGTTGGACGGTTTCTTACAAAACGAGACATATTCTTACCATACGATCCAGCAATAGTGCTCCTTCGTATTTACCCAAAGGAGCTGAAAACTTATGTCCACACAAAAACCTACACATGGATGTTTATAGCAGCTTTATTCATAACACCAAAACTTAGAAGCAACCAAGATGTCCTTCAGTAGGTGAATGGGTAAATAATCTGTGGTACATCCAGACGACAGAATATTATTCAGTGCTAAAAAGATATGCTCTATCAAGCCACGAAAAGACGGGGAGGAAACTTAAATGCATCTAACTGAAAGAAGCCAATCTGAAAAGGCAACACACGATATGGTTCCAACTACATGACATTCCGGAAAAACTACAGAGACGGTAGAAATATCAGTGGTTTCCAAGCACTGGGGGGGGGGGGGGGGGGGAAGAAGTGACAAATAGGCAGAGCACAGAGGACTTTTAGGGCACTGTAATTGCTCCCTATATAATATTATACTGATGGATACCTGTCATTACACATTTGTCCAAATTCATGGAGGGTATAACATCAAGACTGAACACTAACGTTAACTATGGATTCTGGGTGATAGCGATGTGAAATGTAGGTTCATAGTAAATATACCACTCTGATGGGGGGAGGTGTCCCAGTGTGGGGGGGCATGCATGTGGGCGGGTGGGAGTATATGGGAAAGCTCCAGACTTTCCTCTGGATTTTGCTGTGAACAGAACACTGAGCCAAAAAATAAAGTCTATTAAGAAAAAAAAATAACATAATAAAAAATAATAATTAAAAAAAAAAAGAAAAAAATGTAATGAGAAACCACAGTGGGATCATCGATCCCCTCTCCAGCCCACTCAGGAACTCAGGAGCCAGCACCCACCTCTACCCTGGGCAAATAAAGCATTCATAATCTACGTCAGGTAGAGAACAGCCCAGCCAAACTGATGCATTGGCCATTGTCAACATGCCTGGCAGACGCTGGTTTCTTATCTTCATCAGTTTTTCTAGGCCCTTGGTTCGGGGACCATTATTCCTAGTGGTCAACATGACCAACTCCAGTTGAAATATTTTTGCAAAACCATTTTGCTCACTCAGGATCTACTTTTTTTTCTTTTTTCTTTTTTTATTTTTTATTTTTTTTTAAGATTTTATTTATTTATTTATTTGACAGAGAGAAATCACAAGTAGACGGAGAGGCAGGCAGAGAGAGAGAGAGAGAGGGAAGCAGGCTTCCCCGCTGAGCAGAGAGCCCAATGCGGGACTCGATCCCAGGACCCTGAGATCATGACCTGAGCCGAAGGCAGCGGCTTAACCCATTGAGCCACCCAGGCGCACTTTTTTTTTTTTTCTTTTTTAAAGATTTATTTATTTCCTTTAGAGAGAGAGAGAAAAAGTGCATGTGTGGGGGTGGGGGTGGGGAGAGCAGAAAGAGAGAGAGACTCTTAAGCAGGTTCCATGCTGAGTGTGGAGCCCAACAGAAGGCTCGATCTCATGACCCTGAGATGACAACATGAGTCAAAGCCAATTGTTGGTTGCTTAATGAACTGCACCACCCAGGCACCCCAGCTAGACTTCCACCTTCAGCCTGAGGTAAGACCTGTAGATCTGTCTTTAATCCTTTGCAGCAGTAACCTCTGGCTATTTATTCCAAAAACCTAAGTGCTTTGTACCACCATCCTTGGAGATGGGCAGGGATGAGTATGCCCATTATACAGATGAGAAAACAAGGTTTAAGCCATCTGGTCAAGGATTCCTGCTTGTCGAGTAGTCAGCTTGGATCCCAGAGCAGATCTGAATCCAAGTGCCAAGTTTTTCCCACTTTCCCATCTGCCTTCAAAGAAGGTGGTATCTCTTGATACTACTGACATAGACTCTGCGGAAGGAGGAAAATGTCAACTTGGCATTGACTGTCCCCAGTCTGTGAAGAATCCTAAGATCTTCTGGTTTAGGGAGTGTGACTCTCTCCATGCTAAGACTTGGTCATGGGAGGGAGGGTGCTGGTGGGGAGGGATTCATGTGTTTGATTAAAAGATGAGGGCCCACCAAAGACAAGGGCCCAGAAAGGTAGGCTGTTGGATACATAGCAACTTCCTCAAGGGCACTCCCAAACTCCCACCTGTCAGCACTGGTCTGCCATGGACTGCCAAGGGATTCCCCTCCCCCCAACTCTCTGGAGCAGAGTAACTGAAAGGTGTGATGTAAGGAGTACACAGCCCTTGACCTCACTCACAGGCTTCTCTCACTGTCCCTCTGCCAGCTCATTTTCTGACTAGCTCTAAAACCTTGGGCCAGTTACTTAACCTCTGTTGGCCTCATCTGCCTCACCTATAAAATAGGGGTAATGATACTTGCCCTGTTTTCCTTATAGAAGGTTTGTGAGGATGAAGGGCAAAAATGCAAGTGAAAATTCATTGTAAGCAATAAAGCTGAACACCAACAAAAGGCTTTATCATCATGGTTAGCACTTGCTTATTTTCCAAAATCTTGTCTGACCATCTATAGTCCCCATATCTTGTGCCCCCTGCCAGTGGCCCTCTGGAGGAGGGGGTGGGGCAGGGGAAGGTCGGATTTGCAGCATTTGCCAATTTCTGTGGTGTAAATGTTCCCACTATGGCTGATTTCAAACTGCCAACACCCATCACTGAACACAGAGACAGGCGGATAGGGGAACAATCTGCTGCCTCTAGCTCCTCTTTCTGACAACAGAACTTGTCTGTTTCTCCATATTTTGCTGGATGACTTGATTTTCTCATCACTGGCTTGTCTCTGTATTTTGATGATCCCTAAATCTTTTGACTCTCAACCTGTGAGTCAAGTGTACTGCCCCTTTTTCCAGTCAAGACCATGACTCCTAGCCCAGGGATCCCTCCCTACATCCCAGCATGCACCAGCCCCTTCGAACAGTGTCAGAGGAGAGAAGGTCTCACAGCGCCAGTGGAAATCCTGGCCCTGAGCCATCGTGGGCTCCAGCTTGCTTCCCAATCCAGGTCTGCCCAAGTCCAAATCAAAGAACAACAAACACAAGGAAATGGGCTTAAATTAAAACAGGAAGAGTTTTGATTGGCTATAAGAATGTCTCAGCCAAAACCTGGAAAGGGTAATAAGGGAGGTTGTACAATCTCGGAGTCCCTGAGGTCTTCAGGAAGAAAATAAATGACACTCTTCCTGAATGGCAAGATGTTCACCTGCTGAAAGGAGGGGGCCCTAAAACAGAATTAAGGCCCATTCGGATCCTCTGGGTTACCACTGGGCCTAGGGCTGGGTTCCCGGCAGAGGAAGATTACAGGGTCACGGGCGTCGACATCACAGAAAAGTACAATCTTGCACTTGAAGACAATGTCGGGTAATGTTATGTCTTAACGGAACACATCCTTTGTGTCAGGAATTTGCGTAAGCAATTGCCAAAGACAAGGTGGCTGGTGATGTGTCCTGCCACCATGCTTAGGGGCTCGTGCCGAGTTCTGCCATCAACCGGCTCTGAGGCCTAGAGACATCGGGCCAGGCGGGTCAGAGCTCCCCAACAGCGGCTGGTATGTGGATGATGGCGTCTGATATTTTCCAGTGACTGCGGCAAAATGGGAAAAATACAGACGCTACAGGGAATTTGTCATTAAGCTCAATGTATTCTTTTTGAAGGGCAGGCTTTTACTCTAACATTATGTCTTTCGACCTTGGTTGGTTTTCCAGCACTCATTTGTTTATCAAGCGACAATGACTGTCTTTGGCAAATGACCTTGAAGCTGGGCCTCTGGGAGAGTCAGATGTGGAAGCGGAGGTGGGCATCCTGGGCATAAAACACACTGTCTCGAGGGCTGAAAGTTCCACCCATGATCTGAGGGAGCCTGGGGAGGGACCATTACTCAGAGAGGTGGCACTGTCAGGGAGAAGGTGCGCTCACCTGAGTGACGAGGTCAGTCACCTGACTCATCAAACCCAGGTTTCAAACCGTGTCCTCGGGCTGCCCTGTCACGTAAGTCTGGGGCCTTCCCCACCGTGCGCTTCAGGGTCAGGCAACGTGGTGGCCTTCAAGCCTCGGCCGCTGACTGTTCGTGTGACCTGGACAAGTTCACCGTGCTAAGCTTCAGGTTCCTCTCTCAGGAGACTGGGGCTAACATTATCTAGCCTGCAGATTTTTCTGGAGAATCAGAGATTACTTCTGTAAACTCCCTGGCACATGTATTTTTTAAGTGCCTGTGACTTGGCAGAAGAAAGAACCAGGAACTCCCTACCAGTCCCTACTTGCCAAACATTAGACCGGCCCAGTGAGTCCGGGATTGGCTCCTTCCGTCCCCGCTTCTCTGATGCCACCTTTGGGCCCACACCCACCTTCCTCCACCCGCCTGCCCACCGGGAAAGCTCAGCCCTATCTCCCACTCTGGACACACACAGACACAGGGCCATCATCTGTCCTGAGAATATCACAGAAGCATGGAAGGAAGCCTCACGCGAGACAGCCACAATATAAGCCCTTTGGATCTAGCAGAAGCCGGCATGTCACGAGACACGCGCTTTATTTCCACTCTGTCTCTGACTCACTTCCTCTTGCCGTTTCCACACCAACGAAATGGGGAACACATGCCTTTCCTCTGCAAAGGCCTGCTGGGAGCAGCCACTTAACTAATTGGCAGTGACTGCCGTCTCAGGGAGCCAGGCCCGTGTTTCTGGGCGAGCTGTGCCCTGCTGGGGTCACGCGGTGTACCCCACCCCCCAGCCCAAGCCTTCTCAGCCCCAGTTCCCATAGGGCCAGCATGGTGCCCGCCCCAGGCCCCCCAGTCCATCACTGGGTTAATCCCTCCCCATTACCTCTGGAAGGAAGGAACCAGAAAGGTGGTGATTATCCCCCAGCCAGAATTCAATGTAATTCAAAAAGCATTTATTGAGGCTCTAGCACATTTTCAGCTCGCCACGCCCACACACATCACCCACTCAGGATCATTCTTTTGCCAGCACCTACCAACCCGGAGGCCGGCTGACATGGGGCTGGCTGGCGGGGGGGGGGGGGGGGAAGCAACGTAGATGTGTGAGCCCGTTCTTCCTTGTTCCTCTTCTCGCTAGTTCAAGGACTTTGATTACTAGAGCTAGGCAGACTTCCTGCGTGCCCTCTGGGCTGCACTGTTCCCCCAACCCTTGAACAAACCCCCGGAACCTTGCTCCCTATTTGCCAGTTCATGAGTGATTTCTGCTAACCTGCTTTTTCCCCTCCTTCCTCCCTTCTTTCCCAGCTCTCCTTCCTTCCTCCTCCCCTCCCCTGTTCTTCCCTTCTTCTCCTTCCCGCGCCCCTGCCTTTCTGACTTCTTCTGTTTCAGGAGGCATGCCAGACTCCAGAGATAGGCAGCTAAACAGAAGAGGGAAGAGGGTCCCTGTCCAGCAGAGACTCATAATTCAGTCAAGAAGAAGAAGATGAGGGGCACCTGGGTGGCTCAGTTGGTTGAGCATCTGTTTTTGGCTCGGGTCATGGTCTCTAGGGTCCTGGGATTAAGCCCCACATCAGGCTCCCAGCTCGGCATGGAGTCTGTTTCTCCCTCTTCCTCTGCCTCTCCCCCTGCTTGTGCGCTCTCTCTCTCAAATGGATGAATAAAATCTTTAAAAAAAAAAAAAAAAGAGAGAGAGAGGAAAAAGATGAACGTAATCTAGCCACAGCATGAGATGAGATCTAACAGGGGTCCACGCTTGGTGCTTGAGGAGCATGGAAGAGCACTGATGTAGGGGGCCCCAGAATCTCAGGAGAAGGTGACACAGCAAGATCAGAAACCACATGACGTGGCATGAGGCTGGTGAGGAGGGTGGTGAGGGGTGTTGGGCAATGAGAAGACAGTGGCAACACACTAAGGAATTTGAACATCACCCTGTGGGGAAGCAGATTTTCATTTAAAAGATATAATTCGGGGCACCTGGGTGGTTCAGTGGTTGGGCATCTGCCTTCGGCTCAGGTCATGATCCCAGCGTCCTGGGATCGAGCCCCACATCAGGCTTCTTGCTCAGCAGCAAGCCACCTTCTCCCTCTCCCTACCACTCCCCCTACTTGTGCTTTTTCTCTCTGACAAATAAATAAATAAAATCTTAAAACAAAAACAAACAAAAAAAACGATCTAATTCAGGCTAGAGGACAGATCGCAGGTGTGAGCTGGGAGGCTCCGGGGCAGTTCTGATGATGCAGTTCCTGGGCCGTGACCCCCAACTGGTGACGCAGGGGAAGGGGGACCCGATTCGCAGGCTTTGCTAATGCTGGTGTAAATGCTTCCAAGGCTGATTTCAAGCTACCGATGTGACTTTGCTGAAAGTGCCTTTGGGGGAGAAAGGGCTGCCATCAGCTTGTGAGAGCTGGTTGGGCAGGGGCTGGGAGGGCACATTTCTGAGGACCTGCCTCCAGCCCGGCTCTGACCTGACCCTCAACCCTCCACATCTGGCCCTGCAGGCTTCCCCCACCCACATCCAGCACTTGAAGATGGCAACATACAAGGTGCCCAGAAGCCTGGAGTTTTAAGATGTGCTTCTCCCTCCAAGGAGCTTCTGTTATTCTCTAATCTCCTAAAGGTTGTAATTTTCAAAACCACATTCTTTGTCATCTCTAACCCCAAACTAAATTCTTTCCCAGCTTCTCTACTTTTGAGTCATGATCTCAACTCATTCCTTTTCTCCCAGCCTATGACTCCAGCTAATCTCATTTCCCTGGCTGGGTGCATTACAGAGTTGGTTGTTGAGCAGGGAAATTTGGTGCCGTGACGAATCGATGCTTCAGTTATAGGCATTTGACTGAGTTCTTCCCCATTTTCTTGAGAGGTTAATGAGGGGGGCAGATGACAAGCAGCTGAATTCATAAGCGGTTTCTCCATCGACTGCTGATCGAGTGTTTGTATTCACTTGGGGACTGACTGCTATTTTAATTGGCCTTTGTTCAAACCTGTTAATTTGGCATTAAAGAGTTTGTGGTTATCAGGTGAGAAGCTCCAAGTGAAGCACAGGATGGGGAGAGACCATGACTACAAATGCTGGCCACAAAAGACTCCTGAAATCTGCAACAGGTTGGTAAGACACGCCAAGTGTAACAAAACACAAGTGGCGAAATGGGATAAACGTGAGGTTCTTTACGTAGATTAAAAAAAAAAAAACCATAAAACTTCCCCAATCTGGGGTGAGGAAGATGTGGTTTAGCAACGGCATGGGTTAAACAAAAATGGGGTTTAAGCTGTCTGTGAGCTCATGGTTAGTCACTATGATACATACGGCTGCCAGAAAGATCAATGCAATTTTGGGGCTACTAGAAAAACCCCTAAAATAGGGACGGTGATTTTCCCCGGGGCTCTGCATAGACATGACCACATCAACAGCACTACTGGCCCAGAGACCCTGAGGTTTGACAGGCTGCCACATTCTAGAAGGAGGACATTCAGAGTCCTGGGAGCCTGGGAATTCTGTCTCATGACACAGGAGGGGCAGGGGAGAGAAGTCCTGGGAAGTGAGGACAGGACTGCTGGTTTCAAATGGTTGTAGGGCTGCCAGAGCAAAAGAGGGACCCCACTCTTTTATCCAAGTCAAGGATTAAAAAACGTGCAACAGAGAGACAGGAGGGAAAAGGGTCTTTGTGTGTGCAGAGGACATACTTTCCAGGGTATTTGCACTCTTGCTATCTTGTTGACATCTCGCAAGGCAGAAGTCATTCCCATTCTGAGGATGAGGAAAAGCGACTGGGCAGCTTGCCTCGGCTCACCCTTATTAAGTGGCAAAGGCAGGACCAGATCTCGGATTTCCCATTTTAACCCAACAAATGCAAGTTGGCGCTGACAGCTCCAATCCCACCTGGGAGCCCACCCTCCCCCAACCCCACTCTGGCGTTGTCTCCTCACATCCAGGGTATTTCTGTGCCAGAGAGGACAGCTCCAATGAACCCTGCTTTTCTGTGTGACCCAAACAGAAACTTACATGTAAGCTTATCACCTTCTAGCCAGGCAGCACTAAAAGGAACACCAGCATTTGATATATTAATATGTGTAATAATGATGGTGACATCCACTTTTATTTTTAAGTTATCTCTTAGGACCCATTTAATAAACAGGAAAAAAAAATCGACCATAAACATCGATAATAAAAAAAATTGACATTATTTTCCAGTGGGAAAGTACAAAGTCAGTGCTAACAGTTGGCCCCCTCGTCTAGTACCACCTTGAGAACAGCTAAAACATCCTTTTGAAAAAGCTTCCCCACCTGCCAATCCCCGATCTTCCCCTCTTCGCAAATCTGGGACACAAATTTGCTTTATGTAAACAGATATCAAAGCCATTAAACATGACACGGGCCCCCACATGCACCCTGCAGCCATCAGCTTTCGTTTTAATGCGGATTGGATGAAACGGCAATTTAGACGCCCCGTCAAGCAAACAGGATGCCACCTGTGTGTGAGGCTCTAGGAAATTAAAAATAGATGGAAAAATCCTCAGCAGTGAAAAACGCTAATGACAACAACTTTGAGGCACCACTACAAATCGTCTATATAAGCCAAGAAGCCAAGAGAAAAAGAATAAAATCTTATGCTTACGGCCTTGAAAGGAAACCGGGACAATTGCCAGGTGATTCAGAACTGGCTTTCTAAAGGCAAGCTGGTTAAAATATAAAGCAAGTCCCATGTACGGACCTGGTCCCCCAACTTGGGGAAACACCCCATACCTCCAACGGGGGAAAGCATGGATCATGTGCACAAAGATGTTCACACCTGTACTATTTATAGCAGGGAGATCCTAAAATCAGAACAAAATCATCAGAGCGCTGCCTGGGGGGTGCAGGGATTCCAGGCACTATCGATAATGATAAACTCGATTAAAATATGAGCACTGGTTACATGAAAACATTTGTATAAAGATGCGAAGTGACAAGGAACGAAGTTCACATCCTGATTACAACGACATAAAAACGCATCTACATTTAGAATGACATACAGATAAAGGATCCTAAGTTCTTCGACCTTTCAATTGGTTAACTATATGAAAAAAATCAGTGACTTCCACAGGAGAGGGGCCAGCCCTCTCTCCGTTGTCCACCTCAACCTGCCTTTGTGACACAACCCTCCTTTCTGGGCTCTGCATGTAGCCCCGAAGGAGGGGCCAATCCCTGGCCTCAAAAGCAAGACTAGAGAGAGCAAACAGGCCCTGGAAATCCAGATTTCTGGATCTTCTCTACACTCAGGATCAGGGGTGAATAGGGAGGAGAGGTAGCCCAGTATGATCTGCAGAGAGCCCCAGGACTAGACAGTTCTCTGTGACTGCAGACAGTCCTCTGAGAAAGCAGAGCGTGGGCAGCACGGCAGGGAGCCCCATGCCCCTGGGACCCTGACTGCGTGTCCTCTTCCTTCCTCCACCGCTGCATGCACACCAAGGGGCTCATTTCCTAGAACGAATAGCATTTCCTTAGGTTGACCCTAGGCCCACACCTCACATGCACAGTGAGCCCATTCGGTGCTCATAACACACTGCTATACATTCATAACATACTGTGTCATCTATCCCACGGATGAAGGAGGTGAGGCTGAGCTGAGTGACTTCTGGAAGGCCACAGAGCAAGTAGAGAGCAGAGCTGGGCTCTTTACCCCCACACCCTGCAGAGATGCAGGGCCCTGGGCTGCCCGTGAAGGCAGCCGTGCTCGGCCCACAGACACCTCCTGGTACTGTCCTTTGGGTTCTATATCCTAAATCGTGACAAGGCCAGACTGCTGGACCTATAATACCAATACGGTCTCAGACAGCACCTGGTCCCACAGCTGCGTCACCCTGGCTCTGTGCACACGTGTCAGTATACATACTGTACACTGACAGACTCTCTCCTTGACCACATTTCAGCCGGCTTCCTTTAAGCCCTCCGCTCGGCCAGCCCCGAGCTTCAGCTTCCGTCTCTGTCCTCATGGAGTCGGTCTTCAGCAAGACTCCTGCTAGGTGGCCTTAACCAGAATCCCCCACCTTCCACAGCTGATTTTTCTTGATATCTGGTTCAATTTCCCACCGCCCCCCTTCCATCCGCATCGCCTAGGTAATATCAGATTGCCCTGGCCCGCCTTCAGCAGCAATCCTATTACGTTCCTTCAGAAAAGAATTACCCTACACTCTTAGCAATTTTTCCATCCACGGATTCCCTACCCTGCTTCTTAGCTATCAATCCCTACTCTTCCTCGTTTTATTTTCATGACTTTCCCCTCCAGCAAAACCCCATTGCTCTATCCTCCCAAATAAAGTCCTCCTTACCATCTTTAACAAGGATCTGAATAATTTTTTGGTAACAATGTAGACATAAACAGATGGACACATTGCAAGGCTCCGTCCCTAGTGAGTGGAGACCTCTGGGGCTGGATCCAGCCACGTGTACATTTTACTGGCATCCCAGGTGACTCTGATACTCACCCACAGGCAGCAGAGGTGCAGGTGGGGCAGCGGTTTTGGCCCTTGTCTCGGAAGGGAGAGCTGAGTTTCAAAGAGGCTGACACATGAGGACTCTTGGCTGGGACCGTGGTCTCCTGATTCCCTGTCTGGAGGCCTCTCATTACCAGGCCAGGTCCTATCGTTAGAACTCGTTCTCAAACATGCGAACTTCCTGGGTGTCTCTGAGCCTTTACTTCAGAGCACAGGAGCGGTTTCTGTTTCAGTCTCTTGTTACCCAAGCCCATTATTGGGAAATGGACAGAAAGAGAAGAAATAGGTGGTTTTGGTTATTCAGAGCTCAGAAAATTTGAGGGAACCCTGGTCTTTTAAAACTCCAGTCATAGTTGGGAATGCCGAGTGCGGCGGTGAGAAAAACCCCCAGCCTAGAGTCATCTTCCCAAACACTACTCCAACTGGGGGAGGATCTTTTTCTTCCCTGGTTAGAAGAACAAAATAAAACACAAAGGGAAAAACCCAACCCCAAATTTTCTGAGCCCAAAGGAAGGCAAAATTACCATTACCTTTTTTAAAGGGCTATGGAAGGGAAAGATCTCATGGATCCATGTCAGGCATAGAAACTAAGCCAGGTGTCCTGGCTAGGCCAAGAAAGAACTGACCCATAGGGTCTGCTGTGGGACACTGTTTTTGAATACGAGGCTCTGAGAATGGGGGTTTATGGGCTCAGCAATGTGTCATCAAAAAAAAAAAAAATAGACACCTGCTCAGTTGGTTAAGTAAGTGTCTGCTGCCTCGGGTTAGGGTCATGATCCCAGGGTTCTGGGATGGAGCCCCACATGGGGCTCCCAGCTCGGCGGGAGCCCTCCACCTGCTGCTCCCCCTGCTTGTGCTCTGTCTCTCTCTCTGACAAATAAACAAATCTTTAAAAAGGAAAAAAAAAAAAAGGAATAGAAAGAGAAAAGAAATGCAGGGTGTTTCCCCATAGCTCTGTCCTTCTCACAGAGGTACAGAGCTGCACTCATTCATTGACTCCTGTCTGCCCGGAAAGGTAACTGATAAGGAGCCCACTTAGGCTTCTGCAATCAAGGTCGTATTAAAAACTCGAAAGACTATACACATACCCACTATACAAACATGCTGTCATGGTTGCAAGGAGGTTGTAGGCAGAAAGGGAGACACGGAGAAAATGCACTAGCTGTTCTGGAAAGGTAATTGAGTTTTCCTTTTTAATGGGTTTGGCCTCAATGATGAATAGTTCTTAAAGAAATCACTTGGGCTATCTGTATAGCTATACTGGAGCCACGACTGAAAAGAGTGAGGTGCCCACCTCCTACTTCCAGCCCCAGGTGACTTCCCTAGCAGCCCGGTGGGGAGCCCAGGGGCTACAGTCCTGGGCTCTGGTCTGTGAAAATCACAAATCTGCCCCCCCACCCCCCATGCCAGGGATAAGTCTATGTTTGACATAACAGTCCTTGGCCCTTTCTGCCTTTAGCTCTTATTTCATTGAGATTTCCGAAGCACACAGGAAGTCAGAAAAAAGAACAGCAACCTACTTCTCCACAGCTTCACCACAGACTTGAAGCGGGAGGGAGAGAGAGCACAGCAGAACCCAGAAAGTGCTCTGTGGCAGGGGGTGAGAGGAGCCAGCCCTGGGGCCCTTCCCCTCACGGTGGCTGTTCTGTCCACACTGAGGTCTTCAAGAGCCTCCAGTGCTCCCCCACCACCCCTCATTCTATTCTTTCCTTCTGTTGACTGAGAATTTTCTCATCCTTTACATGCACACACAAAAAACAATAATGTTTAAGTCTTTTGAATCACATTCAACTTCAGCGCCAGAATGATCCTTTGATAATGTGGCCAACTCACCTCACCTGTGGAGACCTCAGGCTTCTCATCAGAGAAAGTGAAGAGATTAGGGGACAGGAACATGTTTCCAACAAAGTCTAAAGCATGAATATTTCAAACTGTTAAAAGTGATAGCCCGATTCCTGAGACGGTTTAACTCCTCACTGTCTGGCGGAAAATGCTTCAGTGTTGGCGGAACCCCCAAAATACTTCTCAGGGGCCCTGAACTCCAGGGTAAAGCTGCAGGATCAGATTAGATGCTTCTCAAAGTGCCCTCTTGGATCTAAAATTCTGAGAGCTAAAATCATTACCTACAGGAAATCTCCTAGGATTTTTCAGGAGAAATGCTTGCCTGAGAAAAAAAAATGTGAGGGGTGGGAAAATAGAGAGACAAAAAAAAAAAAAAAAAAAAAAGAGTAATGACTTGGGATATTGATATCAGGGAAAACAGATCAACTAAAATGATAAACTCACCAGTGATGAGAATCAGCTCTGAAGGGCCTTATAACTAATTGGGTTTTTACCTCCTTTGTTTTGTAGATGAGGCCAGAGATGATGAGTGACTTCCCCAAAGACACAGAGCTGGACTCTTGATTGTGGGAACAAGCACAGAGGCCCTCTGAAGGGTAAAACCACTGAAACCTTTGTTGGGAGGCCCCTGTCACCGGGGTGAATGCCCTGGCAAGTACAAGAGACCAAGCGATCCCTTACAGACCAACCATGCAGATGACACCAGCCAGGTCAGGTACAGAGTCACACAGGGGTGGAAGCTTTTGTTCTCTAGAACCTTCCACAACCATACCCAATACCTCTCTGATGGTTACCTCACCCTGCCCACCATGAGGGAGAAGCTTCTTCCAACCCGAGCCTAGGTGCTTGCCTGCCCAGAATGAGGTAGACAGGGCATTTAATTTCAAAGGTGACCTTACACAGGGACTTTTTCCTCACACACAGAGGACTGAGTGGCAGTTCACAAAGCACTTGCCCAGTCTCCTTTCTCTTCTCTCTAGAGGGGATGCTGGCTCCGAAAAGGTGCAGGCCCACACTCAACAGAATGCAGAAAAAGGGTCAGAACAATGGCCTCCCAACTGGCAGCCAAAGGAGGTTTCCAGGAGGGGCAGGTTTGTGCCACATTAGGGAGCAGAAGAAGCACAACTTCCAGGTCTCCCCTGCCTAGTCAACACATCTGGAACAAATCCTGTTACCAACCTGAACCTCAGCAAGCTCACCCACCCAAGCTGGACGTGAGAACACGATCTTCCCTAGAACTGTTATGAATATTAACAAATAACGTATAGAACCACACTTGGTGAACCTGGAACCCCTGATGTCAAGGGTTGGTCACAATCACAACTCATCTGTGTTCCTCTGGTTCAAGCGTCTACGCAAACATTTCGAAGGCAGAGACTCAGTCTTGTCAAAGGCAACCCGCTGGTTCCAGTTTGGGGCTGTTTTTAGTACCGGAGAGTCCCTTTCTATGATGTGGTCAAGGAATTTTCCTACAGCTGTTCCTGGGAGGTGCCGGCGCTGCCTGGGGAGCTGCCTCACCTGAGCCGCGCTGCCTCCCTTCTTTGCACGGCCAGTCCTGGTTCTCAACACAGGACTGCAGACACATGACAATTTGAGGTAGGGTGGGCTGTTCCTAGATCATTTCATACCAAGACTGCCTGCTGTCCATACACATTTTAATGCCCACCTCAATGGATGAGTTTGGACAAGCCAGGCTGACATCAGTGATGGCAAGCAGACACCCCCAGAGGCCACTCAGTCTTTCGGCAGGGGCACTGGGTAGGGGGGCAGTCAAGCTGGCCAGGTCGGCCCTGAAGTTCCCAGCTCTCTGGCTCTGGTCTCAGGTTCCTCGGACTTTAGAGCTGTACACAGGCTTTGAAGAAGCATCCCCTAAGATGTTCTCCCAGAGTCTTCTAATCACCACTGTGCCTCCTGTTTGGCCACTGAGTCTACTCTGACCTCTAGTCCCTGCTCATCCCTGTGCTAAGCTGGCTGGTCCCCATAGTGTGGGCGGAGCAGACTAACATCCCACTCCGGGGTTCTATTCTCAGCTCTCAACATCACTGCCATCAGCATCGCCATTGTTTGTCATGTGTCTAATTGCACATGGCCGTGTGCCAGGTGAGGGGAATGTACCCCAAACACAGGCTGCCCCGCTCACTGCCATGGCCCACGGCCCTGCTGGGAACCAACAGGTCATATGGGTAGAACACGGCCCTGGATGTGGATGGGCATGGTACACTCAGTAAATGCAGGGCTCACCCATGGTGGGGAGCAGCGCTGAGTGCATCCCATGGAGTGGGGGAGAAGAGGCCCACTAGGGGAGAGGTATGAGGAGCAGAGGAAAGAATGCCGCCCCACCAGGCAGGCTTCCAGGCTTTGCATGTTCAAGTTCCAACTCCCAAGGCCACAGAATTGACTGCATTTGGAGATAGGACCTTTAAAGAGGTGATTCAGGTCAATGGAGGCCTTGTAAAAAGAGGAAATCTGGACTCACAGAGAAACATCAGCTGTCTACAGAGAAAAGACCGGGGTGAGGACACAGTGAGAGGACCGCCATCTGTGCACCAAGAGAAAGGCCTCTTGAGAAACCAACCCTATGGACATCTTGATCTTGCACTTCCAGTTTCTGGAACAGTGAGAAACAAAGGTCTGCTGTTGAAGTCACTGAGGTGGTAGTATCTTGTCAGGAGATCTGGCTTCTGGTTCCTCCTCTCCCCTAACTGGTAGCTGTGAACTCCGAGAAGTCATTTCTGCTCCACTGCCTCCCCGGTATGACCCCACAGGGACCAGCCCAGAGGATCAGGATGGTGTGGGATCTTGCGTTGGAGGGGGTCTAGGAGATCTCCCAGTCTGGTGGTTTCCAAACCCTGGTTGCTTTACAGGGGTATGCAAATACAGGAGGCCTATTTGAGATCTACCCATCAGAATAAATGATGAGTGTGTTGGGGCAGTGAGGGCACAATGGAACAGGAATCTTCATTCCAGCAGGAAGGGTGTTATATTGCAGTTTGAGAAGGAATGCATCACAGCCAATGAGGCTGATGCCAGGAGGGAAATGAGCTGCTCAAGTCCGATGCTCCGTGCCAGGCAGACAAAGCTGGGACTGAGCTGTGGTGTCTTTGTCCAGGCTGCTTCTGGCTCTAAGTCTTCCTTGTGCATCTGGGGCAGGGTACGGGGAACCAGGAGAACTGACCCGGTAGGGACTGCAGTGCTCCCCTCTTTTCACTATCCCCAATGGAACCCCAATGATGCAGGCCATGTCACCCTGTCCTGGATGCTCAGAATGAAGACTCAGCCTGCTTCTTCCAGCCCCTTCCTCCTCACAGGACAGCCATGCTCCACTAACCCTGAGACTGTTAACAAATTTGCTCACCTCTCTGAGCCTAGAGTCCCCTATATACAGACAGAGAGAAAGCCTGGACTCTCAGGGTGTTTCTGGCTGGAGGTGCTGACCATAGCACCTTGGGGCTGGAAGGCCATGGAAACTTCTTCCTGGTGCACCTGAAGAAAAGGATCCCCTCAGGACTTGTGGGCTGGGCCTTGTCCTAACCATGTTTCCTAGTTTCTGTGCTTGGCGCTTTGACCTCTGGGGCCCTGCTGACTCTGGAAGGATTTGTGCTAGCCAGTTCTCCAGAGCATGCCTTTCATTCATAAACCAACCAATCTGGAGCTCCACCACCCATCACCTCGTTTATTGGACTCTCACTCCTTGGGCCAAGCCACCTGCTCTAATCACCCCGGGGACAGGTAGCACACAACTAGGGACAGTCCCTGTGCCCCCAGAGCCTGCTGAAATTACTCTAACCAGCTAATAATTCTAGACCTGCTTGCCCTGCTTCACCATCCCTTCCCAAGGAAAACACCTGAGAGGCTCATGGCCACATTTCTCCCCTCTCCCTGTGCCCCCTGACTTACACTGGGGCTTCTCAATGGGATCCCTCTGCTTGGCATACTCTGCCTCCTGTTTCTTGGGACTAGTGAGTATAAACTTCCTCCAAGAATCATTTCGTGTCTTCCCGCTGTACCAAACAAATTCTGCTTAAAATAAATCCTGAGTCTCCTCAAATTGGATCTGCCGTGGTCTTTACCTCCAGGCCCGGGGGCCACCCCTTCTGGGGTTCACATCCCCGGCAGTCTATCTCCCATGTAAGATACAGATATGTTCATTGTCTATGTGTACCTCCCACAGGAAAGGTTTGGAACCCCTGACCTGGTCAACTTCCAGTCTGGCAAAGGAATGCCCCTCAAGATCCCCATGGCCCCCTCAGCCCATGGGGTCTTACTGCCTTAGGCACCAGTCTTCTCTGCTTCTAAGGAGCTAGAAAAGTCTGTGTTATGCTCACCACAAACCTGACTTCTCTCAGCTATTGGCCCCTGGTTGGAATATTGGCCTCTGGGGACATTCAAAATGAGCTCAGACCTTCCTTCTTCAATATGACAACCCTTCAGCTATTTTCAAAGCAGTTCTCAATTCCCTTAGGGGCATGTCTTCTCCTGTCTAAACACTTCCAGTTCCTTCCTTGTGCCCCAGAAGTCGAGAATTAAGCTTTTTGCGATTCCATGGCTCTAGCAGATCTCATTTAAGGCCCATCTCTGACAGTCAAGCTTGAAGAAGATAGGACCTGGACCTAAAAAGATGCCTGAACTCCATGTGACCACTTCTAGTTCTTCAGGAGATTTTGAATCTCAGAAAGGTGAAATCTCAGAAAGGTGAGCCTTGGTCACAGTCTTGGGGTTAGTGGAGCATGGCTGTCCTGTGAGGGGGAAGGGGCTGGAGGAGCAGGCTGAGTCTTCATTCTAAGTGTCCAGGACAGGGTGACATGGTCTAAGAAGTGCCTCCCTCGCTGGAGGGGAATGAGTTTTCCTACCAGGACTCAAGGCACCTCTGCTGATGGTTGCCATGGAAAAATGGATGCCTGAGCCCCACAGGCCCGCTTCTAGTGTTTCATGAGAAGCTGGATATTCAGATTTCTTATGTGAACTTTTTAACCTTTAAATGTTGGCATAAATTTACAAAACATTGTGTAAACTAACAAAGACGTGTCTTTGGAATGGCTTGAGCCCCGGGACAACTATTTGCATTCCATCAGGAGGGCCAACCCCAGCCAGGGTTCCTCTCCCCTTCAGGATAGGGTGGTCACTCAGTACCCTGGCAACCCAAGGGCTTTCTCAGCTATAGCATTCTGTAGCCATGGCTCCCTGTGCTACTTAATTTTATGTGTCAGCTAGACTGGGCTATGGGATGTCCAGATATTTGGTCAAAGATTATTTTGGGTGTTTCTGTAAAGTTTTTGGATTAGATTAACATTTGAGTTAGTACATTGAGTAAAGCAGATTGCTCTCTCTAATGTGGGTGGGCCTCATGCAATCAGGTGAAAGTCTTCTAGAATTAAAAAGGTTCACCTCCTTCTGAACATGAAAGAGTTCTTTTTTAAAAAAAGATTTTATTTTATTTATTTATTTTTTAAAATTTATTTATTTGACAGACAGAGATCACAAGTAGGCAGAGAGGCAGGCAGAGAGAGGAGGAAGCAGGCTCCCCGATGAGCAGAGAGCCTGATCTGGGGCTCGATCCCAGGACCCTGGGATCATGATCTGAGCCAAAGGCAGAGGCTTTAACCCACTGAGCCACCCAGGCACCCCGAAAGAGTTCTTCTTGCCTGCCACCCTTTCAAGTGCGGCATTGAACAGATTCCTGCCTTTTGAACTCAAATGTAAACTTCAGCTCTTCCTGAGTCTTAGGCCTGTTGGCCTTCATTCTGGAACTATCCTGTGGATAGTTCTGGGTCTCCAGCTTGCTGTTGCTGATCCATATATACTATTGGTTCTGTTTCTTCAGGAGAGTAAGACACTCTCTTTAACCGAAAGAAAAGACAGCTACAAATCTCAGGAAGAAACTAAACACTGTATTATATGAAAACCACTTTTTTTGTTCTTGCTTGATCATTTATACCATATTTCCAGTGTTGAATGTAATAACAATAACAACTACCATTTATCAAGCACTTTTTGTGTTTCAAGCATGGCCCACCAGGGGGCCTGGGTGGCTCAGTCTGTTAAGCATCTGCCTTTGGCTCAGGTCATGATCTCAGGGTCCTGGGATCAAGCCCCACTTCTCCCTCTACCTCTGCCTCTCTCACCCCTGTTCCTGCTCTCTCTTTCATTCTGCTCTCTCTCTCAAATAAAAAAATATTTAAAAAAAGAAAAATAGTGTACATAAATTTTTATATATTTTTATTTATATTTGTTTATATATTATTTATATATATGAAAATTGCATAAATTTATATGTTCTTATATATAACATAACACAAATATATGTATTAATAAATATTCAACATATATTTATAAATTTTATATATTTATATATAAGTTCATTAAAATATACTTGAAATTATTTATATTTATATATATATTTTTAAAAATGTTTTTCCCTATATAATCGATATACCAGAAGACATGAGTGTCATGAGGACAGAGGCCTTCCCACCACTATAGTTTGTACCAGGTCCAGTGTTTACAAAGAGGAGGTGTTCAGTAATTTATACCTTGAATTAAGGAATGAATTTTTTTTAAATAGATCTATTAATAGCCCCTTGTTACACATGAGGAAATGGAATCTCCATGGCACTAAATCAGCAGCCCAAGGTCACAGGATGAGGAAATGGTGGAGCTGAGACACAACCCCAAGTTCACTTCAGCTCAAAACCCAAATTCCTGATCCTTGGGCCCCTCTAACTACACATGGAAGACACAGGACCCTCTCCAGTGCTTGACTTTGACCTTCGCACCACAGCTCCTCTCAACCCACAGGGATGCCCCCGAGGGCAGCTCCTTCATGGCCCAGTACCCCTCACCCAGCCCCACACTGACAGCTTTGCCACCAAGCCATCCACCAAGGTTTCTAAAAACTAATTTGAGAGTCTAACCACAGCTTCGTCTTTAAAAATAAAGACAAAAGCAAGAGAGGAAACCTGCTGCAGCAGTCTTGGTTCACTCGGTTTTCCCCAGGGCTGCTTCAGGTAACACAACACACGGGCTGGTCTGGCACCTACACAGCGAGGCCAGTGGAACGGAGGTGAGGCTGACCGCTCTGCACCCTGAGTAGGAAGAACTTCGGAGGAGACCTGTACAATTTGCAGAGACTACCACCTCCTTAGGGTCTGTCTCTGTAACCCCATGTGGTCAAACCCCACATAGCGGGCCAACAGATAAATGCAGGTGGTGAAGGAAGCGCTCCAGACAGACCAAAACGAGGCCAGAGCTCGCACAATCATGGGGGCGCTGTCAGACCCACTCGGCTGGAAAGCACAGCAACAGACAATGAGTAACTTGGCCTCGAATGGGGCCACATACACAAATCTCTTCATCTGCTCCTTAACAACCAGACCCTCCCAAACCCAAGTAACTGGAAAACATCCCTGATTGCTTGCTCCCTCATGGAAGCCATTTCAGTCCAAAAAATACACAAGGGAACCCCTACATCTGTTTTGTCCAAAATCAACAATATCTGACTTCTCCTGTCCCTAAAGCACCAAGCTCCCTTGTCAATGACCATAGTACAACACAACCATCCGCACCACAACACATTAAGGTAAGCGGAAGGGTGCACGGTCAGCATGTTCCAGCTCCTTCCTTGAGCCCCAGGATCTCTGAGACCCAGAGCACAGCACATCCCCGGTGAGGACCTCAGTTGCTCCAGCAAAACCCTGAAGGCTGGATCAGCTCTTATGCTCTTTGGAGGAAGTCCCTACTCTACGAACTCTGTGTTGCTTGACATTGAGTTCTTGGCAGGCCCTACAGCCCCTGAGCCTCACACAGAGACTGGGGAGAACAGGGGCCCCTATGTGCTTGGGAGGGGACATGTGATTACAAGATTGCAGTATGGAAGCTACAGGGCAGGGAGTGAGAGGCAAGGGGTCTTAGGGCAGGGCCTTTGAGAAGAGGGAAGTGCAGGTTGGAAACCACTGAGAAGAGGGAGGGCGTAAAGAGAAGTTACTCCGTTCTTCTTTTATCCCAATATCACAGCTCTGTTTATTCTGAGAAGCAACCAGCTGCAGCTCCAAAATAGATATGCTGAGAACCGCCTCTAATGACAGAGAGTGCTTCTGCAGGAACCAAGGTTAGAACAGTCCTTTCCAAGGGAAAAGAGCAGAGCCTAGAAGGGAGACACTCCCGGGGGCCTTTCTCCTGCTGCCCTGCTAGCTCCCCTCCTCCCTCCCAGCCAGAGGCAGTAGTGGCTCCTTCCAGAATCCCCAGGACATAATACACAGCTGACCAGCTGCAGAGCAAAGAGAGGGGTCCCTCAGTCACTTTCAGCCCCAGGGACCGTGTTCAACTCTTTCCTGACAGGGGGTCCCATGGCCAGGGGTGACTGATGGCTCTCTTGTCCCCAGACCTGAACAGCCTTTCCCAGCAGCTTCTCTGAGCACAGGAGAGATAATGAAACAACCCAACAGAACAAATGCAGATTGGTTACGTATGCTCTGTTAAGAGTTTGCATGTATACAGGTGCGGTCACAAAGAAAAGCAATGGAGCAGATGTTGCTGACCCAATAAGGAAGACTTTATCCACTGCAATGGGGAGAGAGTGTAGACTCATCTCCAGACCTAGCAGGGCCAGCTGGGGATTTATAGCCAAGGGGCAAGGTGAGGGAATCAGTGGATGGAAAGCAGGAGGTTGGTTGGGTGTCAAGGATAGGTGATTCCTGCGGAACGGAGCATGGCAGACCAAGGGCAAAAGGCTAAGAGTGAAGCCTCATTGCGAAGCGGGCTCAGTGGGAAGGGAGCAGAGAGACAAGCAGTTTGGGGAAAAAGCTCTTCCCCTCCATTACCTCCCTTGGAAAGAAGTCAACATGGGCATTAGCCCTCAAAATAACCACCAGAGTGAGACTATGCTCCCCAGCTCCCTAGAACCAGTAATGAGAACAGTGTGAGTTTGGGCCCACAGAAAGGTCAATCCCACCTACAAAGTAGGCCTGACCGGGGCCTGACTCCACCACGTCCCATTCAGTAGGACTTGCTTTTGTCCCCTCTCTTCAGAGGAGAACTCAATAAGACTCTGATGAGAGATTCCCCACCAATGCCTACAGCACGTGTCGGGGTGAGTGTTCCTGCCTAGCTAGATCTTTGGCCGAGCAGGGACACCCAGACAAGCCCAGACACTCACAAGGTTGATTTGTCCCGTGCCTCCCCATCTCCACCTTCCAGGGTACATGCTCTGCACTTCGTAACTGCCCAGAATTACGGGACCTCCACCTGTCTCCCCTCGCTCCCTCCGAAGGGGAGGGCGATCTCTCAGGGAGGGCTGGGCCACTTCCAAAGCCAAGAGGGCCTCTGGGCTCAGGCCACACAGGATAAACAGCCCCTGATATTACTTCCAAATAGTCCATTCTTGAAGTCCCTCTGTGTGTGTGTGTGTGTGTGTGTGTGTGTGTGTGTGTGTGCATGCTCGTGCATACATGTGTGTCTAAAACTAATAATTAGTGAAGGTAAATACTTAAAATACATCCAGATATTTGTTGCCTTATTTTGATATTTCTTCTCTTTTAACCCAGAGAACCTCCAAAAATGGGAAAGGCCCAGAC
Organism: Mustela lutreola; assembly: GCF_030435805.1. Taxonomy (NCBI): domain Eukaryota; kingdom Metazoa; phylum Chordata; class Mammalia; order Carnivora; family Mustelidae; genus Mustela; species Mustela lutreola. The sequence goes on along the minus strand of NC_081290.1, from coordinate 150,543,377 downwards.
CTTTCTAGAATTTTGGAGAACTTGTTTTCAGCAAACTCCTACCTCTTTGAGCTGAGGCTTCAAATGGCAGTAAGCCCGCATCCAGCCTCCCCTTTCCTCTCCTCTGCACCCAGTGTCACTTCTTAGGTTGCCGCCTGCCAGTCCCCTGGGCACAGTCCCTGACCTCCCTTCCTGCCCAGCAGTATCCCTTCCTCTCCACAAACTCAGACCCACAAACACCAAAGCCCTGACAGACTAGAGCTGGAGCCCCCAAGCTGGCAAGATCTTCTCCTGGCCTCAGCTCTACAAACTGAGAAGTTTAAAATGGGGACTTCCTGACTGCCCAAGGGACCCGGGCTCAGTCACAAGCTATTTGCATATTGCATAGGCTGAATGGCACAAGAACCCCACTGAGGAACTCTCTCCCCAGGAGTGTGATTAGGTAACCTAGAGGAAATGCAGGAGCTAGAAACCTCTGCCTCCTCTGATCTTGACCTAGAATGATCTAACGAACCCTGCAGGATTTCTGGCAGATCCTGGTCTAGGCAGCCAAAAGACTTCCTCAGCTTAACTAGGCAAGGACTGGCCCACCACCTTGAGACCCGGGGCACCCAAATCTAGAAGTCGGATGTTGTCTGCAGAGACTGTTAACTTTACTAGGAAATAAACTAGATTAGCATAAAACTTGCAAGCTGGGAAGGAGGAGGCGTGGGAATTCGTCCAAAGCCCTGGACAAAGCAGACAGCCTCCCCACTGAGGGCAGGTGACTTGCACTGGGGGCACACTGGATTGGTGTTTCAGTCTGGTAGGGATGCTCTAATGAAATCCAACGACTGGGTGGCTTATAAATGACAGACATTTATTTCTCACTGAAGGCTGGAAGTCTGAGATTGGGGTGCCACCACAGTTAGTGAGGGCCCCCTTCCAGGGGTACAGATTTCTTACTGTGTCTTACGTTATGGAGGGGAGCCTGCTCGCCTGTCTTTTGTAAGAGCACTGATCCCATTCTCGAGGGTTTGTTATTGTGACCTAGTCACCTCCCAAAGGGCCCCCCATCCTAACACCATCACCCTGGTGGGGGCAGGGTTTCAGCATATGAGTTCATGGGGGTACATATTCAGATTGTGGCAGATGGAGAGATTGATGGGGTAGAAGGTGCTGAGAGGGGGCCTGTCCTCAGGCAGGTTGAACTAAGCCTCGGGTCAGGGATGGGATGGAGTACCCCGAGATATTCTAGAATAGGATTCGGGTCATCGTAAGACTCAAGTACCTAGTCTTGACTTGCCTTTGGGTTCCACATTTTCTGTGGATCGTAGGAAGTGGGTATCAGGTGGGTCACTGTTGTATTTGAAAAAGCATTTGAGAAGCTCTGTCGGTACGTCTGGAATGTGGCAGTGTAAGGAAGACATACGGGAAGTATTGCTGGGACTGAGGGCCAGACTTCTCATACTTCTGGGGCAGGATCAATGGGAGGTGCTGTAAAAATGGAAGGCATGTTTGGGGTGGTTGTTTGGGATCTGTCTCTCTGGACTCCGCAGTCTCTCATTACCTTTTCCCATATTTCAACCCTCCAGGGGTTTGTTTGGTGGCCTTGGACAGGAAGGTCGATTTCCAACCACTCTGCCCAACAGTCCCCATCCTGAGCGGCATCTCTGGCCTCCCTCATTCAAAGATGTGTTTCTTGCCTTCGGGGAGGCACAGACTACTACTAGTGATAACTTTAAAATAACAGACATCTATTAGGACTTTTTAATCTGCCAGCCACAAATAGGAACTTAATTCTCAAAACAAAGCAGAAAGGTTGGAACTACCGTCCTCCTGCCGTGTTATATGTGGGGTAACGGAGGCACACAGAGGTTACAATCACTCTCTCGATGACATAGAGCTAGGGCACGGCAGCTCCGTCTCCTTCCCAAACCAGTACACCACACCAACTTTCACGGAAGCATATAGGACTTCGTTACATTGAGGAGAAATCCACCCGGGCTTCTGCTGGTCCCTGCTCTTGGAAAACTGTTTTATTTCCTTTCCCCCATAGACAGTGTGTGCTTTTCCACACCAGGGGCCAGTTCTGTGCGCAGCTGCTTTCCCAGGGTCTCCTCTGGTCTCCCTCGGCCTGGGGCTGGGCCCCAGGAACTGTGATTGTCATCAGTCAGCAAAGATCATGGAGTGCCTGCCGCGTGGGCAGACAGGACAGAGAATAGAAAGGCAAGCGAAGTGTGAGGCAGGAACTTAACGACCTAGTTGGACAGGCAGACGCGTCTGTGGATGAATTCCACAGGGTGGAGTGTAGTAAGTGCTACAAGAGAGGCACAGATCAAATCAGACTCGGGAGCGGCCAAAGAGAAAGGGGTACCCTCACCTGACCGGGGAGGGCAGCGTGGGTGTTGGATAGCTCTGTTTGTATGCTTGTTTTAAGATTTTATTTATTTATTTGAGGGAGAGAGAGAGAATGAATTGGCAGGGGGAGGGGGCAGGGGAAGAGGGAAAAGCAGGCTTCCCGCTGTGCAGGGAGCCAGACCCAGGAACCTGGGATCATGACCTGAGCCCGAAGCAGAAGCTTAACAGGATGAGCCACCCAGGCAACAAAGGAGGTGGGCGGGGAGCGTGCTCAGCAAAACTCACAAGGAATGCAGGCGAACAGCTAAAAAGTGAAGTCTTGCTCAGGATTGAGAGAGAGTGCCAAGGTTTATAAAGGTGACTCTACCCGACAGTTGTGCAGAGACAGACCTGGGGGCAGCCACTGGGAGGCTGATGCATCCATTAGGGTAAGAAGAAGTAGAGTCTCGCCCAGGACGGGAAGTAACAATGAAGGGAGATAAAAGGAGATTTCAGAAGCAGAATCCACAGGGAATTGGTAGCCACTGGAAAGGGAACCTGTGTCGCCTGCAACCTTCTCCAGGCAACGGGAGCCTGCTGGGGCTATTCATCTAGTTGAAAGATGAGAAGGTTGGGCTGGAGAGTTCTATTTGGGACTGGGGCCATGCCTGGATGGGTAGAGTTAGTGGGAGGGCTAATCACGCTTGCTTAACAATAGCTCAAGAATTTATGGGCTCAATTCCGTTTGATGCTTATGGCATGGAATGCAATGATTCTCATCTCCATGTTCCCCGTGTCTGCCTCTCTGAGGCTCTTTTTTGCAAAGCCCCATTCCAGTTCCATCTCTGCCATAAAGTTTCCTTCTCATCCCTCAATAGGACGAGCTCTTCCTCCCTAAGGCACGTCTTGTTTCTTATGACCATGCTATGCTCCCTCTTTTGGACTGTAGGTTTCTTGTAGACTGGGAATAGTACCTTATACACTCCCCCCTGCCCTGGGCCCGGGTGTATCTAGCACAGGACTGGACTATAAGGAGTTGACCATCATTCACCTAGGAGCATGGAACTGAAAGGCCATGGGGCAGTCCCTCAGGTTATACACTCTGCAGCTACACAGGGCCCCTCCTTGCATGCCTGTGGGATGCCCCTTGAAGCTCACAGTGGAAGAGCTACAGGATGGCTCTGCCCCTTCCTAGTGTGTCACAGACACTGTTCTCAGCAAAGGAAACTGAAGGACTCCACAAAAATCTCCCCTTTGCTCCATTTCCTGCTCCTATTCTTGTTAGGACATGCTCCCCCACTTTATACATGCCTCATAATGCAAACAGTGTATGTCGTCCTTGTAAGAGAGGACAAGAGTTAACGATTTCTCTAGGACAGAGAGCATCTAAGGAAGGACCAAGGGAGAATGACCAGAAGAAGCCATCATATGCCTGTTCCAGACGACTGGCACAGATGTCTCAACACCAAGACCACCACGCTCCAAGGAATAACCCCTGGGCCCTTGTCTTTGCTCGAACTGGTTCTGGAGGCCTGAGAAGGTGTGGACACCGGACCACAATCCTCAGTAAAAATCCCAGACTCCAAAGATGAGACTCCCTCTGTCCTTTCTGAGTCTCCCGGCCACCCCGTACCTGCGTTCTCTCTCTCTCCTCTCAGTCAACTCTGCTCTCACCTCCTGCTGGCTCGAGTTTGGTTTCTATCCTTTGCATAGCCACTGGGAACTCTTGCCTGGTTCTGCGGGAACCCCTGTGGGTCCTTGGACCCAGCCTGCCAGCATTAGTTACAGCGATTCTGCGCCTTGGCTTCCTCCTCTGTAAAATGGGACAATGATGGGCAGCTATTTGAGTTGCCTGAAGGATTCAGCTCGAGGCCACCCGTCTGGGGACGTGGGACTGGCTCCCAGACGCTCCATGCCTGGGAACAGGAAGGCAGCCTCTGGGTCTAATCTTTGCCCTGCAGTGGCGTGGGTATTTCCTTACTTCCTCCTCCACAGCACGAGGGAGAGTAATCTTGACCTGCAGGACTGGGGGTGGGTGGAGGGACCAGTAAGAGTCCACAGAAACATGTAACAGAAACACTTCCCCAGTGGCTGTACCAGCTCAGCATGTGGTAGAAGTTTCTGGAACTCCTTTTTTTTTTTTTTTTTTTTTTTAAGATTTCAAGTGATCTCTACACCCAACATGAGTCTCAAACTCACAGCCCTGAGATCAAGAGTCTCACGCTCTTCTGACTGAGCCAGCCAGGCATCCCTTTGGGTGTGTGATGAGAAAGGTGAAGATGTGCTCCGGGAACACTATGGCCTTGGGAGAGAGGGCAGCACTCACTGGGAATCAGAGACTCCACAGGCTTAGTTGGTGGGGGAAGAGCTGTCAGAGGCCAGGGGGGTCCAGACTTGAGCAGTGTGCAGGAGAGGCCCTCTCGGCCACTTTCTGCCTGAATTCTTTAGTGATAAGGCACTCGCTACCTCAGAATGCTAGCAGCCTGCTCCATTGCACAGAGCTCCAATTATAAGAAAGCCTTTTATATTCAGCCCCAATACACTCTGTAATGTTCTGGGACTGCCTTCTGACACACAAATAACAAAATACCTCTCTCTTTCACCTGAGAGCCCCTCAATGTGAGGAAACAGCTTTGCTGCTCCTTCTTGTTTTTTCCAACTCTAAAGCGTGTCAGCCCTTCAAACAGTTCTCACAAGACAAAATCTTCCGATCTTTCACTCCCTAGATACTTCCAGCAAGGTTTGTCCCACTAGTTCAAGACAGGGTGCTCAGAGTGGGGTCCGAGCCCACAGGAGGACCATGGTCTGACGGGATGAGCTGGCCCTTATCCAGTCCCTACCCCAGCAGGGAGGTCTCCCAGGGCCAGCGCGGTACTCTGTACTTTTCCCCATTTGCCACCACTAGGGGAGCAGGAGAGGCTGCTACCTATCCTTGGATGAGTTGCCTCAGCAGCTGATATCACAAAGATTCCCAGCCAAACTCTGGCCATGCGGGCATTGTGGGTGTGTTGTCACAAAGAAGTGGGTCAGTGCCGGCACTTACTGAACCTCATTTCCACCTAGAGGTTCTAGATTTCACAAGGGGATGGCTCTGCTTGCCACTGGTCTGACAGAGAAACACTGACCTGGATGGCAGTGATGTGGGGCCCTTGCAAAGTGGGTCCCTCCTGCCTCAGCCCAGGGCCCAGCCTCCTCCCACCAGGCTCCCCAGGGAGGGGCAGGTTGCCGCAAAGGGGTGACCTGCAAGGCCAAAGCATCCTATGGAAGCATTGATGGTGGGGGAGGGGGGAGGGGAGGGCAGAACCGTTCTGGGGGACAGTGGTGGGGTGGAAAAAAAACAGGACAACACAGGCAGCCCGAGGCTCCAGCTCCTCCCAAATCTCTCTGAAGACACAGACCGCCTCCCACAGGTGATACATCCACCCAACAACAAACCCCTAATGGGATGCTGCAGTGGGCTCGAGGGTCCAACCCTCTCAGTCACACGGCTGAAAGAGGGGGTGCATTGCAAGTCTGGGTCTCCCCAGCATAAGGAAATGACACATACCTACCATGCTGACAGGGAGCCGAGGGTGAATCACGCCCAGGAAGTGGAGAGGAGAGATCAGGTGGGCCCAGAGGAGGGTGGAAGAGGGGGAGGAGGGACAAGACCCTGGGAAAGGCAAGCTCCCAGCCCGGCCACAGGCTCTGACTTCCCAACTCCACGGGCCCTGCCTCCAGGATGATGAGCTGGGTCAGTGAATCCACAGGAGGCTCAGGGCCTGACCTGGATGAGAACAGGACTGCCAGGCACTGGACAGCAATCCATGTCCATAAAAGGAAGTTCCAAAGAGAGACCAGGGCCTCCCCTTTGCCACCCCCTCCCACCCCGGCAGGTTAGTGAATTTTTGTGAGCAGAGACTGCATTTTCTTGGCACAACTGGGCAGAGCTGGCTACAGAGATGGATGTGAGGAGGAGGAGGAGAATTCTGAGGGAGGGTGCTGGATTCTGGGTATTATCAGTGGCAGGAAGTGGGAGTGGGGGGTGGGGAGGTGAAGAGGGGGCTGCTCCAAAGCCCCAGGAATCTGGGTATGGAGGCCCAAGGGACTATAGCTCATTGGGAACCCTGGAAATGCAGGGGAGCTGGGGCCTCATCAGCAGCCCATCTCCCCTGGGGAGCCCATTTTAGAGGCCAGAGATAGAAGGGTCCCTTAAAGCAACCTCCTAATTTTACAGAGCAAGGGCCTGTCTACCCCACGCCCCTTACGCACAGTCCCACGGGGCAATGGGAGACAGAGAGGGCACCCCGGCCCTCCCAGCCCAGGGCTCCTCCCTTAAATAGCCCAATCCTCATCACCCTTCCCTTCATCCCTCCACTGGCTATGAGAACGACCAGAAGTTTTATCTAGGGAATAAGCAAGGACCCTTTTTCCTGGTTATCATCTGGAAGAAGAAATCCCCAGCTCTAGACCCAGAGGGCAAAAGAAACACAGTTCTGACCTTTTTTTCCTCCCTCCTTCCTGCTAGTCCAAATATACCAGACACGATGGTCTTCACACAAGTTTTTCACATCCTTTTTTTTCTTGTCATTCACAGCATATATGGCACAATTTTGAGGTAGTTCCCAGCACTTTAGGACACCTTGCCAGGGGAAATCCTGCCCCTACCACCCCCCTCCCATTTACCCCCACCTCTGTAGCCTGTACCTGTAGGGTTTAATCACCCTGAGCTCCTGCCACCCGTCAGAGAGAAAGTGGACTCCCAGATCACCCGATGACACAGCAATGGCAGGGCAGGGGGTTTAGGGAGGGCCCTCGGGACAACCTTGCGCCTTGCACTGAACTCCTCCTTAGGCTGTTTTCTGGCCTTTGTGATATCTTGGCTTCTTCTTTCCTTACCGCTGGCAGTCAGGCCCCCCGGAGCTTCCACTGCCTTAGAACAACGTGCCTGTCCTTAGCAACATCTGCCAGAACTGCACATTTACATGGACTCCTTAGATCACCTGATTTAAGTCAGCCTAGCTCTTTGGATGCTAAGTTCTGGGAGGGCAGGGAAGATGGAGTTTCTTCACTCAGCCCTGTGGCCCTGGACTTGATGACATCTGCTGATGGATAAAGTGTTGGCCGGCCACCTGTGTAGGAAGGTGTGAGCATGTGGTTTACAGTAACTGTGAGAAACAGACCTAATGTGGTGAGGCCCATCCCACTCCAAATCCAGTGATGCTGGATAAAATGTATCAAATGGGATCTCACCAAAGCTGAAAAGAAGAAATTGGCAGGTATCAGAAATAGAGGGGGCTCATGTCCAGAGCATTGAGGGGAAACTGAGGCTGTGGACACCTCAGGAGCTGGGGCGGAGTGGGGGATGGGGTTGATGTTTGCGTGAGTGGTGTCATCACACTGCAGAGGCTGGAAGGTGGGGACTGAGCACAGAGAATGAACAGCTGCTTTAATGATTTGACGATGAGAGAGGCACCAGAAACTGCTCACCAGGGCGCCTGGGTGGCTCAGTGGGTTAAGCCGCTGCCTTCGGCTCAGGTCATGATCTCAGGGTCCTGGGATCGAGTCCCGCATCGGGCTCTCTGCTCGGCAGGGAGCCTGCTTCCTCCTCTCCTCTCTCTGCCTGCCTCTCTGCCTACTTGTGATCTCTCTCTCTCTCTGTCAAATAAATAAATAAAAAATCTTAAAAAAAAAAAAAAAAGAAAAGAAAAGAAACTGCTCACCAGCCCGCGGAGGTGAGAGAGCTTGACTTCTGCCTGGGCCCGGTTAAAGAAAGAAAGAAACGAAAAATCCCCAAACCTGTGCCATTCTACCTAAGTGGGATGCGAAGTCCAATCCAAGGAATTAAACTAAAAACAAAGCCAGAAGTGGTGACGAGTGATTCAGATGTTTCCTCTGAAAAAGCATACCTCTGCAGGACCCTTGCGGAATCAGAAATACACAGGACTCCCTTCCCCACTCACACACACACACACACACACACACACACCAAACAGATAAGCTATGCAGGCAGACAACCAACACTGAGGGAGGCTCAGCAGATGCAAATTATGGCCTAGACAATCAAGACTGTAGTTAATAGAAAAATTCAGGACTATACGGAGTATACTTGAAATCTTTAAATAGGAAAAAAAATATTATGACAAGTCCAAGTGAATGAGCCTAATGGCCACATCGGGAAGGAGGACATTGAAAAGCTGGAAACACGAAAACATGAGTTAACAGTAGTTTGGAAAATGGAAGGAAAAAGATTACAGTCAGAGCCTCATAAGGTCTTTCCACTTTGGGGAGAAGGGCAGCAATATTGGCCAATGGGAGATTTTCAAGTCATGTGCCAAAAGTGAGCAAAACAATTAGGATAATTGAATTGTAATATGTAACTTCTAAATCAGGATGGTGAAAAAGAAGGGATTAAAAGAAACACTGTCAATCTTCTGAGAGGCAATAAGGTAGGAAAAAAAGCAAATGTGAAATAATACAGCAGAAATGTCTTAGTAAACAGAGCTCTTAACAAATTTTAAAAAGCCTGAATTGACTCTTAAAAGACAAAGACCTTCAGACTCAATTAAAAAAAAAAAAAATCCAGCTCTACGTAGTTCACAAAAGACAAACCTAAAACATTAAGACACAGAACAGTTGAAAATAAGGGGGTAGAAAAGTATCAACCAGACAATCACTAAATCAAAGTGAGTTGATGCAGAGATAGAAAACAAACTCAATTTGAAAGAAAAAAATTAAAAAATACAATTATAGGGAAATGACTCTAAAAAGGAAAAATTAACCCAAATGGAAAGAATTCAAAATATAAAGCAAAAGATTAACAGAAGCAAGCAAGAAGTTTCTCTTTCCCAACTTCACTTGGCCTGCACTCCACAGAATTGTAGAGTAAATTCAATTCAACTGAAACTACAAGACTGAGCTATGCCTACAGTCCTAGGAGGGCCTGGTGGGACTCAGTCCCTATAGAATGTGAGCAAAGAGGGAGAACAGTGAGAACTAATGCAAAAACTGAAAGCCCACTGCATTTAAGATCTTGTGCTATGCACTTACACACATCTTATGCAACCTCACAGAAATCCAAAGAGGTTGGATTAGTAACGCAATCTACAGAAGAAAAACTCAAAATTCAGACACATTTAGGAATTTTTCAGAGGTCACAAGACTAGTGAGTGATAGAGATTGAGTTCAGACTGTTGATATAATCTCTGTGAAGCCAGGGACCCTTCTTCACCCTGTCAACCCAATACATCAAACCAGGCCTAGCATAGATTGGGTACTTGATAAATGTACTCTAGACTGAATGTTTGAGTTCCCTTCCAACCAATTCATGCATTGAAATCCTAACCCCCAATGTGAAGGTATTATGAGGTGGGGCCTTTGGGAATGATCGGGTCACAAAGGTGGAGCCCTCATGAATGGGGTTAGTGCTCTTATAGAGAAGACCCCAGAGAGCTCCCTCAGCCCTTCCACCCCACGAGGATGCAGCCAAATAAGATTGTCTATGAACCAGGAAGTAGGCTCTTCCCAGACACAGAATTTTCTGGAGCCTTGTTCTTGGACTTCCAGTCTCCAGCATTGTGAGAGATAAATGTCTGTTGTTTAAGCCATGTGTCTGGTATTTTGGTTACAGCAGCCTGAAGAGACAAAGACACGTGCTGATTGAGTGAATGAATTCAGATACTCCTGGCCTATGTGTTCTGATTAGGGCCAGAGCACCTACTCTACCAATTCCCTTAATCTTGGCGATCTCTCTTCACTCCACCCTGAGATCCCCTCCAAAAAAGCCTCCTCCTTTCTCCAGCCTGTTCACTGGCCAGCTCCCCCTTTCTCATCCAGAGTTGGCAAAAGAGAGAAAAGAAAGCCAGGCTCTCACAACATATCCAGATTGTCTCACAAACATGGACAATTTCCTCACAGGCTGGTGGTTGGGAAGTGATGTTCCTGACAGTTGCTGAGGGAGAAGGCAGGCACAGGGTGGTCCAAGGCACTGGAGATTTGGGGGAGAATCGTCTGCTGTCAGTGACTTGCTTTACCTCCCTATACCACGTGGCCACTACAGGTGTCTAGAATGCTGGGGACAACTGAGGTCTTCAAACACCAATTGAAGTTGACCTGGAACTATTGAATGGTGAAAAAATTCCTGGGGACAAAAAAGTGTCATCAGGCAGAGGAATTTTTGTCTGTGGCTATTTTAACTTCTTATTTTGAAATAATTATAAGCTCATAGGAAGTTGCGAAAATAGCACACAGAGTGCCCTGTGCTCTTGACCCACCATTCCCTAGTGGTACCGTGTAATATCAAAATCAGGAAACTGACATCCCTATAATACTGGGACGAGATGGCACACCTAAGTCCATTTTCACCATCTTTTACATGGACGTGTGTGTGTGTGTGTGTGTGTAGTCCTATGCCATCTTACCTCATCTTACCTCCACATTTAAGATACAGAATAGTTCCATCACAACGAAAGAAGCCTTTGATAGTCACAAAGATAGTCACAAGGACCCCCACCTCTGCAACCACTAATGTGTTCCTCATCTCTGTAGTTTTGCTTTATGAATATTAGTTTTTAATTTTTAAATTATTAACATATAATGTGTTATTTGTTTCAGGGTACAGGTCTGTGAATCATCGGTCTTACACAATTCACAGCACTCACCATAGCATATACCCTCCCCAATGTCCATAACCCAACCACCCTATCCCTACCCCCTACCCCTCAGCAACCCTCAGTTTATTTTGTGAGATTAAGAGTCTCTTATGGTTTGTCTTCCTCCTGATCCCATCTTGTTTCATTTTTTCCTTCACTATCCCCCAAGCTCCCCACGCTGCCGCTCAGATTCCTCATATCAGAGAGATCATATGATAATTGTCTTTCTCTGATTCACTTATTTCGCTTAGCATAGTACCCTCTAGTTCCATCCACGTCTTTGCAAATGGCAAGATTTCATTTCTTGTGATAGCTGCATAGTATTCCATTGTGTGTGTGTGTATACATATATATGTATATGTATATATATATATATATATATATATATATATATATATATCACATCACATCTTCTTTATCCATTCATCTGTTGATGGACATCCAGGTTTTTTCCATAGTTTGGCTATTGTGGACATTGCTGCTATAAACATTCAGGTGCACCTGCCCCTTTGGATCACTACGTTTGTATCTTTAGGGTACATGCCCAGTAGTGCAATTTCTGGGTCGCAGAGTAGCTCTATTTTCAACTTTTTGAGGAACCGCCATGCTGTTTTCCAGAGTGGCTGCACCAGCTTGCATTCCCACCAACAGTGTAGGTGGATTCTCCTTTCTCCGCATCCTCGCCAACATCTGTCATTTCCTGACTTAATTTTAGCCCAAGAATGTTATTTAATAGATGGAAACCTTCTGAGACTGACTTTTTTTCACGACGCATAATGCCCTTGAGAACCATCCATCCATAGTCTGTTCCTTTTTATCGCCGAGTAATATTTCATTGTATGGATATACCAGTCCCTCACTGCAGGACATCTGGGTTGTTTCCAGTTCTTGGCTGTTGATTATAGCTCTTTCACAAGAGGGTGGCTAGACCTTCAGAATTCCTGGTGAGCACCAGGCTCTACCTCCACTTTCAGTGATGTGCCTGCCCAGATTGGGGGAAGAGCTGCATTCCATGAATTGGTTCTTCTGCCATGGCTCATTCCTACTGATCCTTCAAGTTTTAAGTGGAACATCACCTTTTCTGAAAAGTTTTTGTGTTGAAAACCATCTCCTGGGCCAGGCTCCTGCAGCTCTCCAAAAGCCCTATGTGTCCTTTGCCTCTGTACCCTCAGCTGTGGCTCAGGACCAGCATGCTCAAAGAGCATTGTTGAATCAGTAGATTGACCGCAAGGCTATCACCATGGTCTGTTCCTTCCTTCCTTCCTCCCTCCCTCCCTTTTTTCCCTTTCCTTCTTTCTTTCTTCTTTTTTTTTTTTTTTTTTTTTTTTTTTTGGTCTTTATTCACAACTATGGTCATTTTCTAACACAGGCCAGCCCTTCTTGTGATTGCAACATATTCCTGAAACTACAACACAAAGGAGGACGGTCATCACCGGGTGGGCCGTATTCCTCACTCAAACACTGTTGAACCGTAGTAAAGACAAGGCCACCAGAAGGGCCCTCAGGTAGTTCCAAGGTTTCGCTACTAGAGATAATCCTGTAATGGACATCTTAATATGTAAGGACATTTCTGCATATCTGATCATTTCATCAGAGACAATCCTAAAAGTAGAATGGCTGAGTCAGAAGGCATCAACTCTTTTCTATTTCTCAGTGCATGCTGCCAAATTGCTTTCCAGAAAGGTAGTTGTGTTAAGTTCCCTATTGCTGCTGTAACAAATGACCAGAGACTTAGTGGCTTAAAATAACACAAATGTATCCTATAGTTCAGGAGGTCAGAAGACTTAGTGGCTTAAAATAACACAAATGTATCCTATAGTTCAGGAGGTCAGAAGGCCTAAGGTATGAGCAGGGCTATGTTCCTTCAGGATGCTCTAGGGAAGAATACTTTTCCTTGTCTTTTGCAGCTTCTAGAAACTGCATTCATCAGCTCCTGGTCTCTTCTTCTGCCTTCAAAGTGAGCAGCATAGCACTTTCAACTCTTTTTCTCTTTCTGACTTTCTGCTTCTCTGGACACATTTCCTTCTGTTGTCACATCACCTCTCCAGATAATCTGGGAATCTCCCTCTCTCAAGATCCTTACCTTAATCACATTGGCAATGTCTCCTTTGCCCTGTAAGTTAACAGAGTCACAGCTTTTTGGACTAAGACAGGTACATCTCTGGGAGGCCATTACCACGTACCCACCTGCCGAGTATTAAAGCACTGAGACTCTTTTTGAGCAAAAGGATCACCTGTAAAGTGAAGAGGCAGAATAAAAAATAGCCATCTACTCTGAGAACACCATTTACTCAAGAATGAAGGATAAGGCGGGCTTTCAATTTTAGCACACACCGTACAGGAAAAATATCATTCTTGAAAATCAGGGATGATTCTGTGAGAAGATTGCCACTGATGCTGACTTTGCACTCAAGCCCAGGAAAGAAAGAACAACCAGTAACCACATGAACTGGTCTGTTAAATCCTATAGACAGGGCAGCATGACCAGGAAGTCCAGCTCGGTTATCTCCTTCATGTAATAACTGTTGTCAAACAGTCCAGCAGTACAAAAATGATTTACTGACGTGTAATTCATGACCTCGCCACTTCCTCTTTCTGCAAAGTTTTTTTCGTCCTAGCCATAACAAATTATGCCCTGTCAACTCCCAAGCACTATGGATATCACCATTTCCCTCTATTTCTCAAGTTAAATGGTCCTCCCAAAAGCACACCTGCTAGCCACAGAGCACAAGCTGGTACAGGACCAATCCTTGCAAACTGTTTGGTTTACCTGCAATGTCTCTTACCCCTTCTTCAGAGAATTTCACTCACCATCTTTCCAAGGAACTACTCCTTCTTCAACAGCAACTGAATAATGCTAGTGGGGGCTGCCCAGCATGGTAGACCATCTCTTCTATCTTTTCCCCCTGCTCTGGACCACGACATGGAACCCATTATCCAAGCTGGGGCAAACATGGCGCCCTGCCCTCTTGGTCTGGGTCGGGGGGATTGGTCCAAAAATGGACACGAGGTCTTAGCCAAACCAATCTGAGTTCTTTGGCATTGTTTATAAATATTTCTTTTTTTTTTTTTTCTATTAAATTTGCTAATTTTTATAGTAATAACAATCTAGAATTCTATAAACATATATTTTTATCCCCAGGGGTACAGGTCTGTGAATCACCAGGTTTACACACTTCACAGCACTCACCAAAGCACATACCCTCCCCAATGTCCATAATCCCACCCCCTTCTCCCAAACCCCCTCCCCCCGGCAACCCTCAGTTTGTTTTGTGAGATAAACAATGCAACATGGAGGCATTGTTTAAACGTTAGCCTAAGGAAACAGGCTTTCTCCTGTGGGTAAGAAGGCTGTAGGTGAGAGCCTGGATGCCATTAGTAGCTAAGTCCCCTGACTTTTGAAGAAGTTGTTCTGAAAGAATGAAGCCAATGTGCAGTGAGAGCCTGAAAGGTAGAAGGGCAGACCCAGAGACACTCAGCCGTGTCTGTGTTCCCAGTTCTGGTTGTTCCTGAGTTCAGCTGCTTCCTGATTCTTCCTTACGATGCCTATGTGAGCCAGCGTATCCCCTCCTTGACTTTCGGTCGCCCACAATGACAAGAGCACTAGGACAAGAACAGGTGGGTGACCCCTTCCTCTTTTTATTTCCTTCTCAATGATAGGCTCTCTTCTGCTGCTGCTGCTGCTTTCTCTCGCTCTGGAGAAACATCTTCCAGAGCCACACTTAGTGGGGCGTAAGTGACTGAAGATTTGATAAATGGGCACTTCCAGGCTATTCTTCATTAGGCAGCTGCCAAGTGGGAAGCCACGCCCCCCCCAGCAGCCTCCCCTCCCCTCAGAACAATCCCATCACTATGGTGCCTCGTTTGTTTCAGCACTGGTCTTGGTCTGATCTGCCATCATACAGGGCATGTGTTGTGGCAACCAAAGTATGATCATGTGTGTGTGTGTGTGTGTGTGTGTGTGTGCACATGTTCGTGTGTGTGTTTATGTTCATGTGGCAGGAGATGGGGAGAATGAGGGAGAGGGGGCGTTTGTGAGTGAATGAGTTAGGAGCTCTGTCACTCATATGCATAGGTCAACATGTATAGCTAGGTCAAATTGGGTCCTTCTATCCCATGAGAGGAAAGGAGGAGGGAGAAAAATCCTAGAGCAGGTTGGCAAGCAATAGGCATTGCATCTGAGGTGTCCTGGCAAAAGCACCACTTTCTTGGATGGGGCGTACCACCCTCTAAACTAAGGGTGACTCACTAGCTTGACGTGGTGACTTTCCATCTGCCCCACTGCGTTTATCTTTGGCATCTTCTAGAACACAGCCTCCAACATTAACGATCCCATTGATGTGTAGCCCATAGCAAATTTGTGCTCTAGACCTCTAGGCCTCTTTTGTAGTGCTCAGTAAGTATTTCTGGAATCCAATCCTACTTAATCCTGAGACTAGATCGGTAATCCCAGGAGCAAACAGTTCTCTGCTTCTCCATCTCCTTGAGGTGGCTGTGGCTTCTGTTGGCTTAGGGGAAGGAGACTCCATGCTTCTTATTCAATACTTTCTGTTGTTCTTGTTATAGAAAACGCTGGGGTCATTTTATTATCTCTTTGAATAATGTGCATCCAAAGAAATCCAAGCTCCCATCTTGATGTTTAAGCCAAAACTGGTTCACAAGTGTGGGCTGGCCCAGACGATCCATCCCTTGTACACATGAAGTATACAATATTCTTGCTCTACCAAGCATTTATTTAAAAGATTTTATTTATCTGACAGAGAGAGACCCAGTGAGAGAGGGAACACAAGCAGAGGGAGTGAGAGAGGGAGAAGCAGGCTCCCCGCTGAGCAGAAAGCCCAATGCAGGGCTTGATCCCAGAACCCTGGAATCCTGACCTGAGCCAAAGGCAGACACTTAACAACTGAGCCACCCAGGCACCCCTCCAACAAGCATTTAGAGGAGGAGAAGCCTTTCCTGTCTTTTGTTTTTGTTGTTCATGGGGAGCACATTCTGACCTTTAGGTGGCCTTCTGTGCTTCATGCCTATGTGGAGACCACAAATTCTATGGATGAGTGGGTGGGTAAAAAGAGCCCTTCGGCAGTTTGTCAAGATAAGTGTATGGCACTTCTTTAAAAAGAATAGGGCAGTGGGAAGCCACCACCCATATTCATTGCAAGCTGGGAAGGGTCAGGGATCTCAGTCTCAGAAAAGCAGAGGGAGCGTGGTCAGCCAAGGGGAGACAGGCGGCTGGACCAATCGGGGCCCAAGCAGGTCCCCTGAGTCACCCATGATGGGCACAGCTCAGCGCTGCTGTCAGCTCCCTGCCCAGGGGAAGTGGGGCCCAAACAGCACACTGAGTCATATTTATTGAAGAGACCACAGGAACAAAAGCTGTACACAGGAACCTCTGCGGGGTATGACATTCACACTGCTTTTACCACTCCATTAACAGCGTTTCTCTTTCCTCTAGTACATGGGCTACGTGGGATGTGGGTTAAGAAAATCAAACACGGGTTCCATTTTCACATTATCCTTCAGCAGGCGGTTTTAACTCTCTAGAACCAGGTGTGTTTTGAGAGACTGGCTTACAACTGACATTTTATTTTTAGCATTCCCCAGAGAATAGGTCTAGGTTTAATTAAGAGAATAGTGTTCATGAAATCATCCTGGAAATTGTAAAATACTGATCATTTAGAGTTAAGTGTTAAATGGTGAAGACTGATAAACAGCATGATTGCATTCTTACTGCAAGAGATCTTTTCCGAAACCTGGTCCTAGCCTCGGATACCATGTCCAGGGGACAAGCAGAGGACAAAGAACAAATGGATCTGGGAGTGAGGCAAGTTCTGTCTCTCTGTGGCTTCAGGACCTTAGGCAAGTCACGTTCCTGTTTTCTTATGGCATATTTTTACTTGAAAAGGAAAAGAAACAATCAAGAAAATAACAACCACCCACATGTCCACAATTCCAAATCAACCACTGTTAACAGGTTGCAGATTGTTTTCTCATTTGTTAACCAACTGGTTTGACTGAGCGATAGCTGAGGTCCCTCTGGCTTAACATTCTCTGATTCTGTGACTAGTTAGTCCATGGGTCCAGACATAACGTAGATCAAATCTGCCTCCCAGTGTCCCCCCACCAAATACCTATGTTTTTAAGAAGTTGGTGATGTGCTTAACCATGGACACTTGTCTTAGAGCTGACCTCTTGCAACTTCATTATGAAGCAGGAATTTCCAACTTTTTAACAGATAATAAAAGGCTCTATTCATCTTTCCCTGGAACTCATGGGATTGGAGGATGGGTAACAGCGGAGTGAAGGTGCACCCTTCTCCCCACAGGGCACAGGAAATAGATCTTCTAAGCAAAGCCAGAGCCTTGAGAGCTACATCGGCCATCTTTCCTGTTGGCATCCCCTTTAGAGGGAGACCTTCTAATGGCCTAGAGGAGTCTCACTGAAAGCAGTGCCAATGTGTATGAACGGTTTCATAACTGTAACAGTAACATCCAAACTTTATTTGTTGGTCACACTTTCACTTAGTGTACTTGTGAAGTCCTAACGTTACACACTCCAATAGCTCTTGCTTCAGCTATCCTCTGTTTGCAAATCCAGCTCTTTTCCAGGCTACCATTAAACACACACGCACCATCGACGTACCCATGACATAAAGTTCAAACACCTACACCAGTGATTGCTTCCCCAGCACCTCTATCACGCCTTGGGCAAGTTCTGACTCACTTGTTTTCTTTACTGAAAGGACAGAGCTATATACATTCCCAAGTCAGAACTAGAAGAAGGCTCTAGAACATTCCTGGGCTGGGGTTTTTGACAAGGTGATGAGCAGCCATCTTGGTCATAGGGCCCCAGGGATAAGGGAGTGGCAATATTAGGGCAATGTATTCTTACAGCCATAAGACACATAGTCTCTCTGAAAAAGGATTATGTTCTGTCCACTGAGAACTTTGGAGGGCAAGTGACTGTCATATTTCAGTTTGCTACAATTTTAGGACATCAAGGGGGTTTTAGACATTTTGAAATTGAACTCCTTTCTTTTATAGGGGAAGAAATAGAACCAGTTTTGTCCAAGATAATTCTCTCTCTCTTTTTTTTAAGATTTTATTTATCTGTTTGACAGAGAGAGACACAGCGAGAGAGGGAACTTAAGCAAGGGGAATAGTAGAGGGAGAAGCAGATTCCCTGCAGGGGGCTTGATCCCAGGACCCTGGGATCATGACCCAAGCCGAAGGCAGACGCTTAACCAAATGAGCCACCTAGGCACCCCCAAGGTAATTTTTATGCCTATGATTTGTAAACCACCTTGAAATGTGTAAAAGATACTGACACATAGTTTCTACTTTGAGCTTTACCACAACTCTGTGCATTAGACAGAGCCGGGGTTCCTAGCTCTATTTTACAGGTGAACAAAAGAAACTTTAGGTCTGTGGAGTGCAGGACCCAAGACCAGAGGTACTGAGTGCCTAGTCTTCTTGTCACTGCAGGCCACTGCTTCTTGAGAATCTAACGGGCACCCTGGTTCTCACTTGAGGAAGAAGCAGGTCTAGAAGGAAGAATGAAGTTAGACTGTAGACCTAGAAGGCTCCTAGAAGCATTCCATCTACATGTTACGCATCTCATTGGGTTCTTTCTATTGGTTATTCATGTAATTGCCATAATCGCCCAGTGAGGCAAATATTCCAGTCCCCATAGGAAATACTTAGATGAAAGAAACTTTCCCTAGATCCCATTAAAAAAAAAAAAAATAGGGATCTGGGATATATGACTTCAGACTACAGACTTTCTCACCTTCTCTACCGTTTCGTGTTCCGTGACACCCGGGGATTCCAAGTCACAATCATACAGTTTCTGGTCAGGACACCAGTTGAGAGCAGGAGGTTGGCCTCAGTCCACTTGTGTGGCCTGTGGCCCAGTGGTCTATGACTGGGATGAAAGGAATGGAAAGGCCTGAGGTGAGGCAGAGACATGGCCCATCTGAGGAGCTGGCGCTGTCCAGCAGCACAGAGGAGCATCTGAAAGGCCGAGGGCCCAGGAACTGGAAGAACAAGAGGGCAAAGTGGGGAGGGGTGGGCAGGACAGTGCCAGAACACCAAAGAACAACCCTCAAATGGAAGAGACTGCAGGGACGGTAGTGGCTGGGAGGATGCAGGCTTGGTGCAGGGCAGGGCTGCGTGGGAGCAGAGAGGATTCTGCAAGCTGCCCTGCCTGCATCACAGGCATCCTGAGAACAAGTGCAAGCAGAGAGATCCGGCCCTTCCAGAACCACCTACCCAGCCGCCCCCACGAAGACATTACCCAATGCCAAGTAAAAGCTAAGCAGCAACCAATTTGGGCCCCCAGATGATGAGCCAATATCTCTGCAGCATCATGCTGGCCACCCCTGACAGTTACCCTCCTAGGTGGCAGAAAGAAGCCAGGGAACTGTTTGTATTGTCTACAGTGCTCCACGGACAGTGCTGGGAGGTGTGATCACACTTCCCTTCCCCGTTGCTAAGCAACAGCATTAAGCCAATGTACGAGGCTGAAGCTCTGGGAGGTGTGTGTGGTGGAGTGTGTGCGTGGCGCACTTGCGAAGAGCTGTAGAGTGGAGTGGAAAGAAACGCAGCTTTGTTGATTTTGTTTGGACTGAGACACCTCAGCAGGTGAGGTTAAGAAGAACCCCGTCCTGCAGAGGGAACAAGGAGGAGACAGCAGTATTCCCGAACTGTGGGGAGAAAGGGAGGAAACAGCTGAGTATTTACAACAGCGGAAGAGGATCAAGTTCGGTTTCAAACTGTTCCCCAGGAACAGTACCTGGGAGTACACAGGTTTCAGGCATCTATCTAGTTTCACTAGTTTCCAACTTCCGGGATATTGCGGGCTTCCCCCTCCCCGCCCTTGTGCTACTCAGGGCTCATTTTATCTAGAGATAATTTGATTTATCTGGAGATCATTTTATCTGAAATGAAAGGGAAATCGCCTTTGGTGTGTGTGTGTGACACCTGGGGCCTTTCTAGGTCCACATTGCTAGGTGGAATGCTATCGAAGCAAGCAGAAGGGGCTCGCTTGGGAGAAAGGAAATTCTCCATCTCTGTGGGGGTCTAAACTGGACTGGACAACAAGGCAGCAAGAAAGCTTCCTGGAAGAATGACCTCAAAAGAGAAGGAGGATGAAGCAGGGCAAGAGGCAGTGGGAACGAAGGCATGAAAGATGAAAGTAAAGGGAGGGTTCTGAGAAGATGAGGTAAAATCAGCTTTACTACATGATGATATGATAGAATGTTATGGGCTGAGTGGTGTTCCCCCCAAATCCATATGCTGATGTCCTAACTCCCACTACCTCAAAATGTGACTGGATTTGGAGGCACATAAAGTAAGGTTATTAGGGTGAACCCTAGTCTAATATGACTAGTGACCTTACAAGGAGAGGAAATGAGCACAGACATGAAGAGAGCACATGAGAACACAGAGAGAAGAGGGCCATCTACAAGCCAAGGAGAGAGGCCTTTGAAGAGGCCAACCTCGTCCACACTTTGATCTTGGACTTCGGGCCTCCAGAACGGTGAGAAAAATAAATGTCTGCTGTTGAAGTCACCAGTCAGTGGTATCTGTTACAGCAGCCTGAGAGGAGGAACACAAGAAAAATGAGAACCAAGGCGGGGGGTTGGGGGGAGACCAGAGACACAATGCAGAGGAATCCTAGAACTACAAGGGCCAAGCTGAGGAACTCAAACTTCAAGGCATCTGTAGATGGATTTTACATAGTAATTTTGACTAGCAAAATCTTTCTCAACAAAAGGCCCATCTGGAGAGGGGAGAGATAGGAGCCCATGGTGATGAAGAAGGTAGGGACTGCAGCTGAGGGGCCTAGTTTCTTGTGGAATGTTATGTCTACGGCTGGCCGTGACATTTGAAGATGGTGACAAAAACCACTGATGGAGAAGTAGAGGGCCAGAGGGGCAGAGCACCTGAAAACCATGTCACGCAAGGAAGAGGGAACACTGGTCTTTATGTTGAGCCGGGATCAGAAAATAATGGTTAGGTGGTCCCTCTCTCAGGGCTATCATACTGAAAACCAGTCATTATTCTGGGCTGTTCCAGAAGGCATTTCTAGCATCAGTGGATGAGTTTCTGACAGGATTCAAAGCTCAGCTCAGTGAAAGGAAGAACCTTTTGGCAATTAAAGTTTTCCAACAATGATGGGTTCTCCATGCAAGACATGGTTCACAGGTGCCCAAAGAAGACCTTTCTCCATAAGCAGTTTGGACTAGATCACTTCTGGTGTCCACCCTCTCCTCCTCCCCCAAGTCATTCTCTGTTCATGAGGTGTATCTGATCCTTTGGGACACTCCACTTTTCTGTGACTCACGGAGACTTCCCATTCACTCTTCCGTTACTCAAGCAGCAAGGTCAGTAGAGAGCAAGTAGTTCTATGAGAATAGAATAAAAATAAGGATCCACAGAACCTCTTTCTTGGGTTCTTTCTTCCCCATCTGCAAATGCAAATGACCTGCAGCACCTGCCACAGTCTTGAACAGCCACACTTGTTGCTGAACCAAGTTCTCCTCTGCTTCTGGACTGTAGTGAGTCCTTAATGGCACGTTTAATAGATTTTTAAAGATGACTTACCACATGCCAGAGACCGCCTGCGCCAATGGCTAGGGTTGAGAGTGGGGAAGACTATCTCACAGGGCTCACTGAGAGGTGGGAGGAGGAGGGCGCCCACTGTCACCCACGTGGTATGCTGGGACAGCAGCAAGAACAGGAGCCCTCACTCCCACTACAGGCAAGAGCGGATCAGGAAGGCCTCACAAAGGTCGAGCACTGAATGCTGAGGAGGGTCTCAGGGGAAGAACAAAAACATGAAGAGGCAAGAGGGAAGGAAGAACCTCTGAGTGGAAAAACACAGCTCTCTTGGCAAAGGTGTGAGAGGCGAACCTCATTTTCGGGGGAGAGGAGTCTGGACACCTTTGGCATGTGACAGACCAGTCACGTTGCAGCCATTGGTATGAGCCTCTCCTGGTTCTCCAACTTGGTTCCTGGAACCCAGACCCCTCACCGTGCCCCCAGGCTCACGAGCTCCCAGTCTCCTCCACGGGACCAGGGGATGGGTTTCCACTTGATTCATCTTCCCACATGTGTGTCAACCCTGTCATAGGTTCTGCTTGTTTTTCACGGCTAAAGCTACTGCGTGTGATAGAATCTGTCCACCTCTCCTCGTTGGGTCAGAAAGTGAGGTCTGCAGTTTGGAAAGCAACGGATTCCCTTACAAGCAGTAAAAAACCCAGCCCTGGCACAGTTTGCCTTTGCAGGGAAATGGGAGTCTGTTCCCATAGACCTTGTATTCCAAGCCATCCAAACCCTCATGCAGAACAGCCTCAGTCCCCTCAGTGGTAGGCAGCTCTCCACTTTCTCCACACTACTCAATTTCAGGCTTACCCCCATATCAACACGGGCAATCCTATCCCCAGGAGGGAGTCTCTTTCCTGAAACACGTGTGGAAGATGATGGGGGTTTCTATTCCCTTAGGAAGATGGGGTTTCTATTCCCCAGAATTCCTCCAGGAAGAACACTGTATTTGGTTAGGACTATGTCTGCTATGTTCTGAATGTCTGTGTTCTTCCCCAAATTCATGTGTGGAAATACTAAGCCCCAAGGGGATGGTATTAGGAGGTGGGCCCTGAGGAGGTGATTCAGTCATGACGGCGGAGCTCTTATGAATGGGGTTACTATCCTTATAAAAGAGACCCCGCCCCTTCAGAGTCCCTCTCTCCTTCTACCATATGAGGACACAGCCCGAGAAGACTGGCCATGAACCAGGAAGTGAGTCCTCACCAGACACTGAATCTGCCGGTGCCTGGATCTTGGACTTTCGGCCACCAGAACCATGAGGAATACAATTCTGTTGTTTTTAAGTCACCCAGTCTCTGGTATTTGGTCAGCATAGCCCAAGTGAGCCAGGCTAATACTCTGGTGACAAGCAATGAGGCTCCAGGAGCCCAGGAAGGTATTTGCTCATTGTTTTGGAAAAGGAAGGGGAAAAGGACAGGAAGCAGGATGGGGAGGAGACCAGAGGATAAGTGGAATGCTGCAGGATTGGACCCTCTTCATAACACTCTTCTTCCTCCCTCCATTTCTGCCATGAACGTTCTGTGGGGTTAGACTTCTCAGGGTAATTGGTGAAGGAGCTGAGTTGTGTGCCTTGGGGTGACGTGATCAAGCAAGATCTGGCAGCACAAGGAAGGGAGTCTAGAATCTGGCCCTAGCTTGGCACAGGACCTTGGGCCACTTGCCACGGGCTGTGGAGTGGGGTCCTGGCCAAGCCTGACTAGAAGGCAAGGGGGCAGGGGCCCCATGTGAAATTGCAGTTAACATATACTTCTGTCCTGATAATAGCTGGTGAATGTACTGAGTGCTCATTATGTGCGAGGCACCAATGCCAAGTGCTTTATATACATGAATATACAATCTCTTTGTAATCGTGACGGTGTCTCTTTAAGGAAGGCACTAGGGTTGCTGCCATTTGGCACGTGGTAGAGGGGTTAAGAATGTGCTCATGGCCAGGCCGCTGGGAAGTAAGGAGCCACACCTTGAGTTTCAGTGCCGGCTCCCAACCATTAGGAACACTGCCCGCTGATAGATTGTGATGTGAGTTGTTTGTGTGCAGGCCGGATGTTCCTCTGCCTCCACCAGGAGACTGGACTGCCCTGTCGTCAAAGGAGCAATCGTATCAGGCCCAAGCTTGTGAAGGGAGGAGAGAAGTGGGTGAAGGAAGGATAAGGAGTTGGGGGACAGCACCTGAAAAAGCTGAGGTGGTCACCATTTTCCTGGAAAGTGAAAGGCGGGATCAAGAACCGAGTCCTGAGGTCCTTTCTCCAACCTTGGGGATCATCCTTTGGTAATAGGACTCAGGGGAACACATACACACAAGGAAGAGAGCTAGAAGGCAGGCAAGATTCATGATTATGGTAAGGGCTGGATTATGGTAAGGGCTGGGGAAGATAAGCTGTGACCTGTTCAAGGCCCATCAGGGAGCTGCAGCTCTCCTCCAGGGTGACCCTGTCATTAAATAGCTATAAATAAATGGCAAAGGATGGGAGTTCCCAGTACCTGGGTCCCTTGGGGTTTCTATGAGAACACCATCAGCCTGGTGGTTTCACTGGACAGATATGAGGTTAAAAGCAAGAACTAAAAGACAGTCTTGGGGCCGGGAGAAGAAACTACATTTGGAAATCATTTGAGTGTTGAAGAGGGCAGAATCCAAGCTTAGCTGTGCATCAGCTGAGAGGTCTGGGAGGAACCGAATCTGGAAGAAGTACAGGAAGAAGAAGAAGTACAGGAAGAAGAAGAAGGAGAAGAAGAAAAAAAAGAAGAAGAAGAAGAAGAAGAAGAAGAAGGAGGAGGAGGAGGAGGAGGAGGAGGAGGAGGAGGAGGAGGAGGAGGAGGAGAAGGAGAAGGAGAAGGAGAAGGAGAAGGAGAAGGAGAAGGAGAAGAAGAAGAAGAGGAGGAAGAGGAGGAGGAAGAGGAGGAGGAGGAGGAAGAAAGGGGAATCAATCATAAAATGAAATTCCCGAGTCCAGCTTGGATGCCAAAGGCAGCACATTTTCTGCCTGAGGAAAACATTCTTAATACAGCTCTGGGGGTGGTAGTTCCCTGAGTGATACAGATTAGTAATCAAATTATTTTCAAGGCTGAGGAGCCCATGACAGCTCTGGCACCTTGCCACATCACCCATGGATGGGGTTTAGCAAATGCCTTTTCTTCTCCAGCTCCTCGGCCTTTGTACACAGGTTTCAAGAACTGGAGGCTGGGAAGAGCCAAAGGTTTTGGTTTGTTTTGCTTTTTCATACATTCACTGATCCTGTAGACCCTGATTGAATACCTCCCCCACAACACCCAATGAGGGGGCACTCAGTGACCTCCAAGATGATAATAGGACAATAGGACGATGTCTAGAGAAAGGGCCTTTATGGAAGTAATTAGGCTTAGATGAGGTCATAGTGGACCTGACCCGATAGATTATAGTGTCGTTATGAGAAAAGCAAGAGCAACCAGAGCTCTCTTTCTCTCCTTGCGTACACACGTCGAGGAAAGGCCATGAGGGGACACCACAAGATCACGGCAGTCTACAAACCAGGAAGAGGACCCTCACCAGTAACGCACCATGCTGGCACCCTGGTCTAACAATTCCAGCCTCCAAGACCTGATAGAAAGTAAGTATCTGTCGTGTGAGCTCCCCAGGCTACGGTATTTTGTTATGGCAGTCTGCACTGATGAAGGCAGAGGACACACATATTATCAATGAGAGCGCAAGGCAGAAGGAAAGTCAGCAAGAGGGTTGTGGGAACAGACAAGGAGGAAGGTAAAGCCAGACTGAGGGCCCTGGGGAGAAGGGCCTGGCAGGGGTGGTGCTCAGGTTGGAGCCCAAGAGATGGGAGTTCGGCAAGGCCAGGAGAGGCAGTCCTGACTGAAAGAACACGACAGACAAAAGTTAGAGACTGGCAAAGTCCGCCAAGCTCTCAAGGAGCCTTGGGCACATGAAAGGGCGGGCTCTTGGTGGAGCCCATGGAGACATGATGGGTATTTCCTCCAGGATGAGCATGAAACCATTTTTGTACTGTTAAGAACAAAGCAAAGCAAAACCTAAAGAGGAAGAAACAGCGGCCCGACTTTGACTGCGGACAGAAGCTGGTGCTAACAGACGCCCCTCGGTGACAAAAGTGGCATCACACTAGTGGTTGTCGAAGTGGGGTCCCTGGGCCCCCAGCATTTATGGTGCTTGTGAGACTGTCCGAACTGCAAATTCTTGGGCCCCACCCCAGGCATGCTGCATCAGAGACTGTAGAGCTGGAGCCTTGTGGTCTGCGTTTTCAAAAGCCCTCCAGGGGATTCTGATGACAAAGGTGCTCGAGGAGCACAACTCTGTGCAGCCCGGAGGAGCGAGGCTGCTGCTTCTTGGAGTGTTCTCCAAAGCGTGTTTGTTCTGGGATCAGGAAGTCCTCTGCCCACTCATCTCGAAGCAGCTGCTGAGATTTTGACCATTTTGCTTTCATTTGAATCCCTCTGCTGCCCCTCATCTCCACAGTTTTTGGACAGCATCTCTAAATTAGCAATTTTTCTTCCAAAACCCACTCAGATCCGAACAAATGTTTCCTGCGTACAGGTTTCATATCCTGGCTTTTGCTGGAATGTGACCGGAGACAGAGCCACAAGACAAGGTCTCTGCCTTCCACCATTCCATTAGCGAGGCATGTACTTGTGAAAAATAAATTTATCTCGAGATAACATGTGCCTGGCAGACACGGATGGTACAGCCAAGAACTCCGGAGGAGGGGTGCCCAGGGGGGGTGGAATGCGTACTTCTGTCCTATGCCCAATTCCTTTCCCTCCATCAGCCTTTTCTGGTCCTGAGTATCCTACCTGCTCCATAATTCCTGTGAAATACCCTTTCTACGCCATTGGGGCAAAAACCGATGTCTGTCTGCCCCGTTGCCTTCCAAGTGGGTGTCCATTCTTGCAGACTGAGCACCACCACATCCTCTGAACCACCCCCCCCCCCCCCCGCCGCCAGGCTAAGTTGGTTCCTGCTCATCTGGCCAAGCCTCTCTCTATACACAGTGCCCCACTCATTCTCCGCACCGAGAAGTAAGGAGAAGCAAGTGGGAAGTGGGCTGTTCCTGAGGGCCAACCCTCCCAGCACCCACTCCAGCCACCAGCAGTGTGGACAGATGTGACAGCCAAGCCTACAGCAGAAACTCTAGGCCATGTCACCATGTCAACACCTCCCTTCACTGTCCTTCGCTTCCCGACCCCAATTCCAACCACACTCACTTCAGAGTAAGTATCATAGGGATCTGCCTTTCTGTGGCTGCTATGGAGGTC
Source organism: Mustela lutreola (assembly GCF_030435805.1). Taxonomy (NCBI): domain Eukaryota; kingdom Metazoa; phylum Chordata; class Mammalia; order Carnivora; family Mustelidae; genus Mustela; species Mustela lutreola. The sequence goes on along the minus strand of NC_081290.1, from coordinate 150,516,592 downwards.
CTCTTTTTTTTTTTTTTTTTAAGATTTTATTTATTTATTAGAGAGAGAGAGTGTACGGGTAGGAGATGGAGCAGAGGGAGAGGGACTAGCAGGCTCCTCACTGAGCAGGGAGCCTGACCGGGGCTCGATCTCAGACTCTGAGATGATCATGACCTGAGTCGAAACCAAGAGTTAGATGCTCAACCGACTGTGCCACCAAAGTGTCCCCATGAAGGTCTTTCTAAAGAGCAGTATCATCTGTAACTTACTTCCCCTCTGCAGGGTCTGAGTCTTTAAAAGCCATCTCTCCAGGCTTCATCCATCTCCGTCACTTCTTCATAGGTCTAGCCACAACGTCCATTCTGTTCTTGTTCTGCTGGCTGCTGTTCTTCCTCTTTCCATGCCTCACACTTACCCCAAACCCCAGAGTAGTCCTTTCCAGTTCACAATGTCTTCTCGAGAGGGGACCAAAGGGGAAGGATGGAAGGGGCAGTCTCTCTCTGTGGAATTAGCTGGTGAATCACTAGGGAGTGTGGTTCATGGTCGGTTCCATCCCGGAGACTGGGCAAGGCACAAAGCTTCCAGGGTCAGGCCCATGCCTGAGGCCACAGCAACCCTGAAGGCCTCATGCTGGTGGGAAGAGCAGTGGAGGACTCCAGAACTGAAGAAATCCTGCCATATACAATCATCTCCCTAAAGGTACTGCTCCAGTGACTTATGGCCCCGAATCATATCCCGCAGTCACTTTACAAGATCTTTGGGGTTCTCAACCACGTCCAGGACACTGGGCAGACTCAGGTTCTCCCATCGTAAAGGATGTCAATAAAGACATTCCAGGCTACAGAAAATACAGTGTCTTCTTTCCAGCTTGTAACTGCAAGCCTGTTTTTTCACTTATTTTATATACAGTTCTAGGTAGTATAAATTTAAGACCAGTGCTGGTTTTCTCAACAGAAGTTAAGTGAGGATAAAGAGGGACGGATTGGTGTGGCTGCTTGATCACTAGCGTACTGTCCGTCTTTTGTCCATTCGTTCATTCTTTTTTTAAAACAATATTTTATTTATTTATTTGACAGACAGAGATCACAAGTAGGCAGAGAGGCAGACAGAGAGAGAGAGAGGAAATGAAGCAGGCTCCCTGCTGAGCAGAGAGCCTGATGCGGGGCTCAGTCCCAGGACCCTGGGATCATGACCTGAGCCAAAGGCAGAGGCTTTAACCCACTGAGCCACCCAGGCGCCCCCCATTAATTCATTCTTAAAGTCATTGTTCATCCATCCATCTATTTTTATACATCTATTTTCATATATTGTACAGGCTTGAATACAAGGTAAAGCTCTTCCCTTCCCCAAATTATCTGTCAGAAAAGAGGAAGTATATATTCTAGCCCTTAGAGAACTTTTCATAGTATGGACTGCTCTCTCAGTTACCCTATTTTAAACAAAAATGCACTGTTTGGGAAAAAGTATTAGCCTGTTACCATTTCAATCAGTGCCTCCAAAAGGAGGCTCACAAAGGTAACCTGATAGATGTTTTCTTCAGTAATCTCAGTATCAAAATATAGATTTGGTAACTTTTCTTGAGGGTACAGCCCCACTTTACAAGAGCTGAATTTTGCTATTAAAAAAATTTTTTTAAAGATCTTTTTTAAAAAGCAATACAGGAAATGGTTTTATCGTGAACATCAAAAACAAACAAAAACCTTCTAAAAGATTTGATTAAACTTTTCTCCAAAGAAGGCACACAAATAACCAATACGTACATGAAAAGATGCTCAACACCATTAGCCATTAAGGAAACACAAGTGAAAACCACGAGACAGCAGTTCACACCCACTAGAAAAGCTAACATAAAAATTACAGACAGTAACAAGTGTTGATGAGAATCAGGAGAAATTAGAGTCATTATATGTTCCTGATGGGAAAGTAAGACAGTCGAGCTGCTGCGGAAATCTGTTTGGCAGTTCCTCACAATGTTAAACATAGATTATATGACCCAGGATTCCACACCTAGATAACTAAGACAAATAAAAACACATCCACACAAAAACCTGTACACATATGTTCCATAGCAGCATTACTTCCAATGATCAAAAAATGGAGACAACTCAGACGTCTAACAACTAATGAATGGATAGGGACTCCTGGGTGACTCAGTCATTAAGCATCTGCCTTCCACTCAGGTTATGATCCCAGGTTCCTGGGATCGAGCCCCAAATAGGGCTTTCTCCTCAGCCAGAGCCTGCTTCTCCCTCACCCACGCCCCTGCTTATGTTACCTCTCTCACTGTGTCTCTGTCAAATAAATAAATAAAAGCTAAAAAAAAAAAAAAACAACTAATGAATGGATAAACAAAATGCAGCATATCCATACACCGGAATATTATTTGGCAGCAAAAAAAGGAATGAAGGACTCACGCATGCTACAACGTAGATGAGCCTTGAAAACACGATGCTATGTGAAAGAAGCCAGTAAAGTATGTCATGGTGTTGCATGATTCTGTTTAGACGAAATGTCCAGAATAGGGAAATTCATAAAAACAGAGAGCAGATTAGTGGTTGCTGGGCCTGGGGCAGAGAAGAAGGAGGAATGACTGCTGATGGTATGAGCTTTCTTATGGGGTGATATAAATGTTTTGTAATTAGGTGCACCTGGGTGGCTCAGTGGGTTAAGCATCTGCCTTTGGCTCAGGTCATGATCTCAGGGTCCTGGGATCAAGCCTCCCTTAGAGGACATGCTCCCTGCTCATTGGGGAATCTGCTTCTCCCTATCCCTCTGCCCCTCCCCTGCTCATGCGTGCTCACTTTCTCTCTCAAATAAATAAATACAATCTTTAAAAAAAAATGTTTTGCAATTAGATAGGGGTGTCTGTTGTACAAGTTGTGAATATACTAAGGTCATTAAATGTACATTTTAAAAGGATGAATTTTATGGTACGTGAATTAGGTCTCAAGAAAGGTACTATTCAAAAATAAATATTAAGAAGAACTAACCACCTCTCTTTAGACTGTAGGGACAATGATAAAGGCTAGAATGTGGGTAGGGTTCCAGTGGCAAAAGGACACTGATGTCAAAGATGGGAGTGAAGCATTGAATGTTTTGTAACAGGGACGGGGGAGGGGGGAGTTGGGGGAAAAAAACCATCATTTTAATTTAATGTGTTATTTTATACAGTATGTCATTTGAAACATGTCACTAACATACTATATTAAATATTACCCTAAAACATTCACATATTCCCATCACCTTTTTTTTTTTTTTTTTTTAAACAACCTTCCTTGGTGGGACGCACACATATGGTCAGTTTCAGGCACACATCGCGCGTATCAAATGCCGACTGTGTGTCAGGCACCAGCTTCGTCCTCGTCCTCGGGAGAGAGCCCTGACTCTCAGTGCTGACATGGTTCTGACCTCAACAGAGCTTCTGGCCTCGTTCATCCGAATTAAAATGGAGCTCAATGTTGATGTAATTTCTATGAAAAGTTTGTAAAACTCATTATAAAAGCTTGTGGGTCATTCCTAATATTTTGGGGTGCCATCAGTTCCTGAGACCTAGATGAAAATTCTGTACTTTTTCCCCATAATCATGTGCATTTGCTCAGAGGGGACAATTCTGCACCTTGTCTCAGGCTGTTCATGCATACAGTACCCTGCCACCCCGCGCACACACATGCGACGCTCCAGGCTGGATTCCTTACTTTGAGATTATTCTGTATAGAATCTACTTGAATCTGTACCCATTCTCTGGACGCCAAAACACATAAAAATCAGGACCTCAAAAACTGGAGGCCTGGAAAGGATCCAAGATGATCCGAGCTCCAAGAAATGCAGGGAGGGCCCCAGGACCGCTGTGCAAGAGGGTTGAGGAGGCAACAGGCACATGCCTCCCCACTTTGACTCCAGAGGGTCTACTTTTACCCGGTTTAACATGGGGCTTCTGCCTGAGATCCATTCTGAAGAAAGCTTTTCAGCAGATAATAAGTCCCCAAATCTCCTTATTGTATGAGCAAATGAGAAGCCTAAAACTCTTCAGGTTGGCCCAGGTGACTCACCCAGGATCATGTGGCTAGACAGTGACCAGGCAGACAGGGACCAGACCCAGGTCTCCCCGTCCCAGGGCAAGGCTCCCTCTGTCGTCCCTCATGACTCTTCCAGGGAGGGAACACAGGCTGGGAGGGGTTTTCTACACAGAGAGTCAGGTAGAGAAAGAGCAGAGGGCTCAGAGGTACATCCAGACCAATGGAGGGAGGGTCACTCTCTGGAGATAAAGGAGCCGGTGTGTACTAAGTGTTTTCCAACTGCAGGATTCAGAAAGCTCTGAGAGCAGTTACCATGGCAAGCCCTATGCCTGTGCACAGCGAGGTCGAAGTCACGGGTTGCTAAAAATTGCCAACCTCTGCCTTGCAAATCTCTCTTCCATATTCCCACAACAATTTTTCCCTTGACCAAGGCTCCCTGCCTTTTCCCCCACACCTTGTCTTCTCCTGTCGTTCAGTCTGGCCTACAGGAGCTCAATACACAGGAGGATAAGGGAGAAAGGCAAGGCAAGGATCCACGGATTAGAGAGACATGGGAGCCACTTATAAAGAGATTACTGAGCTCCTGATCTAAATCCCCGGGCTTCCTCTCCCTAGGCTCTAGGAAACCTCCACATTTAGAAGAGGCTAGGAGCGCATCCTGACCCCTGGGGAGAATGCGGTGTCTGCTGCTAAAACTGACTATCGTGATGCCAGCACAGGGAATAAGGAAGACCCCCCCTGGCCCAGAGAGCCTGGCATGGGTGTGCAGGGAAGGAGGGAAATGGAATCTCCTATCATGGGCATCTGAGGTAGTTAAGAAGAACAAAAGGCAAAGCACCTCCCTGGCCCAGCATTTCACGCTGGGATGAGTTGATAAATTCTAGAGGATCAGGGAGTGCAAAGAAGCACTGAGACAGCGAAGGGGGTGGTGGGGGAGCAACAGGTTTCCCGAGGGCTGGGTTGAGCATGGAGCTTCTGGGAGGACTTGGGCTGGGGAAGGTGGACAGGACCACGGGCAGGAACACAGGAACTGAGCAAAGGTTTGATGGGGCCCAGTGAGCAAATCATGCTAGCGAGGGTGAAGGGCTTACTTGGAAAGTACACGGGGGTTGATTGAGAAGGGTAGACAGAGGTCAGATTATAGATGGCATCAAAATTGAAGGGACTGGGGTTTGTCTAGAGGCATGGGAGCTTCCAAAGGAACTGGAGGAAGGGGAGAGGCTTCTAGGTAATCTTAGAGGGTATCAGGAGGGTATCTGGAGGCTTCTAGGTAATATTAGAGGGCTGATTATTATAATATTAGAGATATTATATAATATATAAAATATTAATAAGATATATAATATTATAATGTTAGAGAAGCTGATTAGCTTCACCTGGGCTTGAGTGAACCCTCGGGAGAAGGGAAGAGAGGAATGAGAGGCATGAAGAAGGAGTCTGTAGGACTAGTGATAAGTAAGATATGAGCAGAGAAAAGCAGAGAAGAGGAGAAAGGGAAGAGAACATCAGGGTTTCTGGCCCGGGTGTCTAGGAGAATGACAACTGCGTGAACGAAAGGGTTGCCTGGAGGAAGAGATGGTTTGGTGTGAGAAACTGATGAATTTGGTTTTCCACATGTAGCACTTAAGGTGAATTACTCGAGTGGAAATGTCTGATAGACTCTTGGAAGTGGGGGGCTGAAGGGAGGAGGTTCTGGCTGGAGGCAGAGACCAGGTCATGGGAAGTGATGAGGGCGGAGGGGGACAGCAGATCTAAGGGCATGCTGCCCCGATTCTGCAGGGGGCTGCCGTGTAGAGAGTGTCATTAGGCCTGGAGACAGGCTAACATTTAGTGCATACCTAGCAAAGATAAGTCTGCGGGTGGGGGTGGGGGGGGTCAGCTTATCTCTGAATCAATGACCCGGAGAAAGGAAAGGATTAAGGAGAATGGCAAATTATAGATATTCCCATAAACCCTACATCTACTTTTTTTTTTGTAGATTTATTTCCTTATTTCAGAGGGAGAGAGAGAGAGAGCACGAGCATAAGGGGCAGAGGTTGAGAGAATCTCAAGCAGACTCCATGTTCAGCAAGGAGCCCGACACCGGGCTTGATCTCACGACGGGGAGATCACCACCTGAGCCGAAACCAAGAGCCGGACGCTTACCTGACTGCACCACAACCCTACATCTTTTCAATTCAGCTAAAGACCAATCTCCACTCAGAATGGAGAAGCCTCCTGTGAACTAGCAGATATCTCTAGGACCCCCAAATCATCCTGAATTACATAATGTATCCAAACTCTCAAGACATGAGCCGTTGTAACATGTCTTTCCTGCTCCTCCTGAAATGTCAAGCCCTCTTTTCTCGGATCCACTTTACTTGCTTCTGCCCAAATTTGATCAGCGCCCCCACCCCTTCATTCTCCCCATCTCTCTGCAGCCTTCAGAATAAAGTCCAAACTCTTCAGCGGCCAAGTCAAGCCTTATCCCACTTTCTTCCCTTTATCTTTATGGTCCTTGGACACCCTCAGCTCCACCCAAAATGATTCATTCGAAGGAGCCCTTCCCACCTCCCTGCTTTTATTTACACTCTTCTGTGACCACAAGCACCATCCCAGGTTTCCACGGTCATCCCTACCCATCCTTTCAGACCTTTTCCAAATGCCACTTCCTCCAGGAAGCATCCCCAGACTCCCCAGACAGAAATACCCTCTCCAATCCTCTGACATCATCACACTTGACGGGTGTGTCTTTTATGGCACTGCAAGTCCCCATCTCATCTTACAGTTCAATATGTTTACTTATTACCTCCCCAACCAGCTGTGGACTTACTGAGAACAGATAAAGTCCTTCTCACGTCAAGGAAGACTGACCCCAAGAGTGAAGGAGGTGAAGAGGGGAGAAAGCACACACAAATCTCCAGAACGAGTTACAAATGAGAAAACTAGGGCTCTGGGGGGCAACGTCACCCAGATAGAAAGTGACCGAGTCAAGGCTCAAACCCGCATCTCTTTAACCCGCCACTCCTCATCTCCAGGAATGGTGCGTGGGGTGCTTTCCGGGACATTTTCACATATGTCCAGGATTTCTCTCAAGGACCTCATCAGGGATGCTATCCTTTTTCTTCATTTTCGAGTGAGAAAAAAAGAGGTCTGGAAGAGTCGAGCAACCTGTCTAAATCACACCGCTAGCGAGTGGCCGCATCGATACTGGGGCCATGTCTTCTGATTCCTGATCGCGTTTCCACTAACCCAGGCTCCCAATGTGCCTGCACTGGGGGCTTCAGAACCCAAGCCTGGGACAGCCCCTCAGGACTGCCTAGAGGGGCATCACTGTACATCAGTGCCCCATGTTCCTGTAAATAGTGGAGGGAAGGTGACCGGCTGCTAGTAAGGGCGCCTTCTGAGTGTCAGATCTCCGGGAACCTGCCTGGAGCAGGAGCCAGGGGTGGGAAGAGTAGAAACCTGCATAAGAGAGAGAAGCTAGGGTCCCACTGCAAATGCACCTGGAGAACGCATCTCCGTTCTCCAGGTGCATTTGCGGTGGGACTGCTTGAGGCTGGGGAGGAAGTAGGGGGCGGGGTCAACTACATGATTTAGAAACCAGGTAAAGACATGATGTGTCAGGGGCCAGGACCAGAGGAGGGGCTGTTTTCTTACAGGTGGGAAATGGATTCCTGCCCCTTGACGTCCCCCAGGAGCAAAGCCCAAACTCAGAGCAGAACTCCCAGAAGGACTTAGAGGAGGCGCCTGGACCCTTGGGTGTCCCAGTAAGGATGCAGCAGCTGGGGGAGTCTGAGCGAGCCAGGTGGTGGGCAGACCCTCAGAGAAAGAAGGGGCACAGGGAGGGGTCGGTCCTATGCCCTCAAAGTTGTTGAGAGAATCAACCTAACCAAAAGGGAGACAACAATTAAACCCAATGCCAAGTTCTAAACAATGGGTATGGTGTGTTCCTGTGAACCCCCCAGCTAGTGAGCCATGTGGCCAGATTCTTTGCAATGGATTTTGAGAAAGAAAAGGCAAGAAGGGCACTTCAGAGGAGGAAAATGTTGGTGAACTTGATGCCGAGAGAGGAAAGTGGGGAAGGATCAGCCTTCCATGGATGTTGGAGTGGTTTATCTTAGCTTTAATCATGTTGCCCAGCTGCCTTATGAAAGCAGCAGTTCCCTTAGTGCTAGGCAAAGGGAAGGGCTGGGTGAGAAGGTCTTGGGAAGCAGAGGACAGTCCTTTCCTGCCGCCCACCCATAGTCTACCTGGAAAACAAATCCTACATTCCCACCCACCTGCCATCCTGTCTAGGTAAAAAGGACATTGGAATTTGCAGCCTCCAGCCTGCTCTCTTAATCAAACTGTCATCGTGAGTAATAATTATCCCTTGGGAAATAGCACAGTGACTCAAAAAGTGGTCCCCTCCCCTATCGCCACCCCCTCGCACAGCTCAGAGCTTTGTTTAGGGTGCCGAGAACCCCAGAGAGCAAAGCCACCAGCTCGTGAAAACTGTCCCCTTAAGTGATCATTCAGACTCCAGGGATGGGCAGTCGCAGAAAGTCTCTTTGGCCAAAGAGCTCATTAGGGCTGGCTGTTCATCAAATCCAGTAGACGTGGGTGCGGTGCGGGGCAAGAAGCAAATACTGCTGGAGACCTGATGCCTGTCAGTGAGACAGAAGCTAGGAGGGCTACTCCTCATAGGATGGCCTTTTTCCTCAGGGGCTTCCTTCCCACCGACTCAGATTAATCCTAAGCATAAAAATACAACGATAAGGAGAGCCACACTTATTCAATGCCGACCAAGTGCCTGTTGTTTGAAGGACCAAATCTGGGGGCACAGTCAAGGATATTAGGAAGCTGGTGCATAAGACCATCTGGGACGTTAAAACAGTGAAACAGGCCATGCGGGTAGGGTACAGGCCTGTTACTGGGCCCCTGACTGTCTGCCCCTTCTGTCACCTTTGCCTTCCGGATGAGGACGACCAGGCCAAGGGACTTGCCTCACGTCAAGCAGTAAGTCTGAGAGCTCGAGTTGGAACTCTGGCTGACTGACTCCAAGCTTTTGTACTTGACCACCAGCCTACTAGCCCTGTTCACGTTTTAGGCCACTGCCCCCTTCCCTGCTCTTCCCCCTTTATCCTAGAACCCATGCAGAGTCTAAAAGAAACCCTCAGTCACCAAGCCAGCAAGAACTTCTCTTAATTATCATATGTACATAATTACCATATGACAGCCCTTGGGTATCTCCAGCCACTGGTGTGTGACCACCTCAGAGCTCCATTCATCCAGGAGGCCAGGGCCATGTGGTCCAGAGCCCATGACTCCTGGGCAGGAGGAGAGCTAGGGGCTGACAGAGACCTACCACTCAAGATCTACCCTAGAGCATGCTCTCTCCCTTTCCTTCCCTCACCATCGGTGTGCTTGCCTTAGCAGTACTGAGGACATATGGAGCAATGGCTATCACCACGGATGGCCACTTGCTGAGAGACATCCTCTTCCCAGGCTCTTCTGACCTATGAGAAATGGGCGTAAGCTGCTACGGGAAGGTTTTGGCTGACACGGGTAGGGGTTTGTGTCCATGGGGGAGATGTGATGCTGGGAGAGCTGTGCACCAGCACTCAGTCCGCAGAGATCCTCTGTGAGTTGGACACTGCTGAGTCTAGGATCAATTAGATCTCTCCTGGTTAGAGTTAGGGAATGAACAATGTCCTCTGAAAGACCTGCTTGGTCCCAGAACTGTGCCCACATCAACAGTCACTAGATAGGAAATGCTATTTCCTTTGAGACAATAATAGGTTCCCCAATAGCCGCCCCCCCCCCACCCTTCCAGGGTTCTAGGGTCAAATTCACAGAACGCTAGAGGACCCAGGGATACAGAAGTTTTTTCTGCAGGACCTTGACTGTACAAAGACACATGACAACTCTCCGAGAGCCAGCTCATCTGAACATTTCTCCAAGGGAACACCCATAACTCTCTCATGGCATAGAGTTTCTCTGAACACTGTTTGGCAAATGCTGGTCTAAAGAGCTGGGAACAAAACACTCACCACTGGGGAGGAGGAGATTCAGCCATGGAAAGGGACCATTTTTAACTCCACGGTCCATACAAGGGAACACAATTTCCATTTCCTCTTTCTCTTAACTAATTTTTAACTCCCTCCAGTTCCCTTTTAGGAGGTCCCTAAACTGCTCTCACCAATGCTCTCATTAAAGTCAAAACACGGTTCCCAATGCACCCCTACTTCATCTCTCCCTGCAATGAGTCTGTGTGTCTACGTGTCTACGTGTCTACGTGTTTTTAAGAGTCTAAGGTACTTGTAAAAACAGGAATGACGGCAGTCCAAATTTTGCAGTGCACTTGTTTATGCCAGATACCGTGCTAGCTGTTTTATGTGGGTTCTCTCTTGTAATTCATTCACATTTTCCTTCCGTTAATTCTGCCCTGAGCCACCACCTCTTTCCCACCCATTCTCCTCCAAGAGGAGAGCTAGGGATCTCCTCCCCTGGAAGCAGGTGATCTGCAAAAGGAAGGGTAGATCTGAGAAAAACAATTCAGGCTCTCCCTTCTTTGCTCAGGAGCTGGCACACTCTCTTGCTAGAAGCGGGACACCTACCACATTATTTCCCTGGGGAACCTCTGAGTCCTCACTAACTATAAACAGAAATCAATGAGCCCAAGCACTTTGTGGATGCTACTTTGGTCACCCTGGCAAAGGGGTCATAAAAATTAATATCTGCCACTTTTCTTGAGCACTCACTAGAGAATCTATGTGCATTATCATAGATCCTTCCAACAACATGTTATTCCTGTACTCGTTCAGAAAAGAGATTCGGGGGCTTCCAGGAGCCTCACGGTGGGAAAGGGGCCAAGCGGGGTTTGAATCCGGGTCCATTAGCCTCCAAAGCCCAATCTCTTTCTGTATCACAATCTTCAGCTTGTAGATAAACATGAAAACCAAGGAAATTTTTTTTTTTTTAAAGAAATAACATGGTCAGTCAGTGAAGGAGTCCCAAGCTGGCATCTAGGAGAATTGGTGACAAGATAAATATGCCCTGAAGACTGTTCTCCTGGCACAGGAGCATGGTCCATCTTTCATTTCCCAGCCCAGGAGCATCTTCCCCTTCCTTCTAGAAGAGTGTTGCCAGATAAAATACCGGATATGTGTTAAATTTGAATTTCACATAAACAATACATAATGTCTTAGTATAAGTATGTCCCAAATACTGCAGGGCTATACTTATACTTGAAAAATAGTCATGGCTTATCTGAAATTCAAATCGGAGTGTCCTGTGTTTTTATTCGCTAAATCTGGCAACCCCACCCTAGACTCAGAGGCATGCTGGGAAGTCTCCTGCCTGGCTCTGGGTCCCAAGTGTTGCTCCAACGGGAGTTGCCATGGCAGCCTAAGCAGGCCCTTCTGGAGCTGTCTCTACTTACCTCCCCAGCTTCACCTCGCCCCTGCACTCTCCATGCTCCAACCATGCTGCGCTACTTTCAGTTTCCTCAATGTGTCATGCTGCTTCTGGCCCCAGGTCTCGGCACTTGCTGTGTTTTGTGCCTGCCTCCGTCCCTCTCTCCCACTCTCTGGCCACTTTCTATTGATCCTCTGGGTCTCCTGTTGGAGTCATTTCTGCCAGGAAGTCTTACCTGACACCCTGATCCCTGCCCCTTCCCACTGCAGCCCTCAGCATCAGATGTCCACCATCCGGCTCCAGAGAGCAGGGGTGGGGCACAAACATCCTTGTGTCCCCACATGAAGAACCAGCACATAGCCTCAGGTAGGAAGCAGCAGATGCTTATTGAATGAATGAATGGATGGATGGAGACTATCCAGAGCCGCATCTCTTGAATGTGACTACTTCCTTCCTCCCATCCTTACTCACTTTTTCATCTCTGCCTCCTCTCCCTCTCTGAGTTGTGAGAGGCTGGGGCTCAGGTCCTCAAAGGCATGTCCTGGCCTGGACTCTGATGAGGAGAGAGCAGTCAAGACATGGAGAGGTCTCCTTGTGCCCCTTACCAGGTCATGACATATCAGCTGTCCCTGGGGGCTCAAGTTGCGCTACAGGTCAGCGGAAACTTCTCCTTGGCTTCCAAATCCTCCTGGCACATACCCCCTCTGGGGAAAAACTCTGCTCCCCTTCTCCCCCCTGGCCCCTTCAAGGGAACCTAATTGGACTGAGCCCCAAGTTTGGGGTGTAGGGAGATGCCAGTGTCAGATGGCTGAGGGTTAGGGCAGGTGGTGGGGCTCGGTGGGCTCAGAACATCACCCATATGTTCCCTGTTCACCCACCCAAGGCTTTGCCCACGCACAGCCTGACAGCAAGAGAAGGCAGCACAGAACTTAACCCTTTCCTGCAACTGAGAAGGTAGTTTCACAAAGAACCAGTGAGCAGCCAGTGTTAACTTTAACCCCCAGACAGACACACAAAGACACACACACACACACACACACACACACACCCTGGAGTTCTGCCTCTATGGCCCTCGCAGAGCCCTGCTTGCTTTCAGTCCGGGCTTGATTTAGAAAATGCCCTCTGGGGTGCAGGCAGTCCTTGCCAGAGCAGTGGGGTGTGCTGGGAACATGACCAGGGTGGGGGTGCTGAAGGGCACGGGGAGAGGGGAAGGGGGGGAGGGCAGGGAGCGGCTCCGAGGCAGCGCCCGAAGTTGCATTCTGAAAGCCCTGGTCTGTCGCTCTCTGATCCGACCTTTGGAAGCAGGTGGCGATTTTGTGCGTTCTCATCATCCCCCAGCCTCCCCTCCCAGAATACGTTCGGAGGACAAAGAGGGAGAAACACCCCTCAGTCTCAAATTAACTCCCAAAATAGACTCTGCTCTGCCCCGGGGGGAAGGCGAGCCAGCCAGGCGTGCAGCGCCCGGGCGGCTCCGACACCGGAGTCCCTTTTCCAGGAACTCCCGCTCCTGTCCAGGTACCGGCAGTCTCGGAATCACCCCTTTCCCACCCCTACCACCCCGGCCTGCCTCCAACTTGTGGCTGGGCGCTCCGCCCGGATGGCGGGAGGGGACTCACTCGGAGAGAAGCGCCGACTCCGACGGCTCCTTGGCTCAGCCAGGTGAGGCGCGGGCTGCGCGGCCGGCAGGTACAGGTGGGTCCGGGGGGCTGCGGCAGGTAAGGGGTGCGCGGCCGCTCCCGAGGCCTCTGCTGAGTAACAGGGCTGACAGGTTGGTGTTTTCCCCTCTCCTCCTCCTAGTTAACCACACCCCTGCTGCTCTCCTCCTCACTTCCTTAAAGGGTGGGGTGTGTTGTCTGTGGCGCTGAGTGTGTGCCCGCTCCAGCCTCTTACCATAAACCCTGAAATAGACGCCGCCACCAATTCCCTGAGCGGCACGTGCCCACCTGCGGACCCATATCCCGAGCCCCAACGGGGTCTCCTGCCCTGGTCGTCCCTGGGAGCGGCTGACCTCGCCCAACTCCTCCTACCCCTCCCTCCTCCTCCCACTCCGATTGCAGACTTCTGGAGGCTAGGCTTAGAGGTCGGTATTTCCTCTCTAGCCTCAAGGTAGGGCTCAGAGTGGGAGCCAGTTATCTGGCTCCCAGAATCTCAGCATCTCAGACCCTCCAGGTCTCTTTCTGTCCTAAAGTAGCCCCAAGCCCTTGATGGGACACTAGAGATCAGGTGAATATCACCAGGGGCTCTGGTAGAACCGATCCAGGTGCTTGTGCTATGATAGGGCGGGCCCAGAGGGTGACACAAAATTGTCATCAAAGCCCAGCAGCCTTTACCAGCCTCATCTCCATGTCAGCTCACTTTGCTGACCAAAGAGGCTGGTTCACCTCTTTACTCAGGTGAGCAGGGCCTGAAATTCAAGGCAGTGACTCAAGGGAACCTAGAAACCCTTTTCCCCCTTTTGCTGGAAAGATTCTAGACTTTCCCCCTAAGTAGGAGGAGATGAACAGGACTTAGCATAACGTCAGAAAGCTGGTATGTTCTCAATGTCCCTGCACATCCTCAAAGTTCCTCTCTAGAGCCCCTGGCCCAGATTTCTTCATTCTGGGTCCTGTGAAGGGTTGGGACCTCCCACGGTTCTAGAACATGCTGGTCTGTGAGGGTGGCGCCCCCTGGAGTTGTGCTGCCATACATGACCACCCAGCATACATGATGCCACCCACCCCCAGTACCACTGCACCCACTAACCCCAAACTCCATGGAGAACAACAGGAAATACAGCATTTGGTGAGTATGCCTAAATGCCAACCACTATTGCTAAGAACGCATTCAACTGACAGCATTTCATTTAATTTCCCCCATTTTCTGAAAAGAAAACCAAGACTTAAGATTCCTTAATTTGTCCACAAAGCCAGAAATTTTATGTTTCTCAAATTGTGACCAGGGGACTGATGACCTGTAGCTTTTAAAATACAGATACCTGGATGGCACTGCGGGTCTACTGACAGTCAGAATCTCTGAGCCTGGGGCCCACCTGTCCTACCAAGGCAGCTGACAACCCATTGGGTGGGCGCTCATAATCACACCCGCAGGAGCTCCCCCTGGTTTACCCCATTCATCTGTTCATGATGTCCCCAGCACCAGGTAATGTTGGCAACCTGCAGAGCAGTCAGGTGTCAGGGGGACTGTGGGTAGGGCTTGGGGTGATCAGGCAAGAGCGACAGGTAAACTGGAATTCACAGGCTAGGTATGGAGGAAGACTAACAGACCAACTGACAGCCCCACAAGGATATCATCAGAGGGCTTCTGAAAATGGGGGCCCCTTCTGTGTTCTTGTGCACGGAAATGAGGAGATGAATGTTGAGCAGTTGAAGGTTAGATACTTACATTAGCTGTTGAGGGTCTGTGTTGGGCTAGAGGCAGTGGAAACTAAGGAGCAAAATGAATCCAACAGGTTTAAGGAAAGGTGAGTTTGTGTATGCTGCCTCCCTGTGGCCAAATCCATAAACTACAATATCACCAGGCCCTAATTGGAGCAAGGTTTCCAGATTTTCCAAAATTTTCAAGGATGTTGAATCCTTCAGAGATGTTTCTTTAAAGCTCTGAAACCTAGCACCTAGCATCATAGGATAATAGGTCTCTCTCAAGACCTGGGAAAACTGCCTGCGATGGATACTCTCTGCCTGTAGGTCTCCCTATGTTCTGTCCAGTATGGGTCATGAAAAATTCAGGTGACACATGTCAGCCTGTTATGTTAAAAATCCTATCAGAAATGCTTCCAGGATCCTAGGATTCTATGTGAATGGTCTTTAAAAAATCTGTTGATGGCTCATTGTGTGTTCTAAGCTTTGTTTAAGATGGTAGCCAGTGGAGTGGGTTTAGATGCACATGGGAAGGAACCATTCAAGAAGGAAGACGTGACCTTGGGCAAGCAAATCCATCTCTCTGAGTTTGCATTTCCTAATCTAGGAGAGTAGAGGAATAAGTACTACCTTCCCTACCTATTTCACAGGGTATCGTGATGACCCAATTAATTGTAGGTATGAAAATATTCACACTATAGCAATTATTATGGTATTGTGCTATATAACATGCTATGATTTTAGTTTTAGAAATAATAGGAATTAGGGATACCTGGCTGGCTCGGTTGGTAGGACACACGACTCTTGATCTCAGTATCATGAAGTCAAGCCCCACTTTGGCTGTGGAGCCTACTTAAAAAGAAAGAAGAAAGAAAGAAAGAAAGAAAGGGAGGGAGTGAGGAAGGAATAGGGTGGGTTTAGTGGGGAGAGATTATATAGATTATCTGTTATACAGATACAATCTATCAGGTGTTCACTTATGAACGGAATTTTCACCTATCACTTAATGGGTCTTCACAACAATTTATTGAAGTAAATAATAATATTCTTATTATTGTGCTAGGAGGCTTGGAAAAGATAAATAATTTGTCCACAGCCACCCAGGTGGGAAAGAGCAGGGCTGAATATAAACCCATTATTGTTACATAATGATACATCTTTGGAATCTATTATGGGATAATGGAATGAAATCACATATTGTTATTAGAATATATTCCACTTTTGGGCACCTGCATGGCTCAGTTGGCTAAGCATCTGACTCTTGATCTCAGCTCAGGTCATGATCTCATGGTTGTGAGTTCAAGCCCCACATTGGGCTCTGTGCTGGGCATGGAACCTACTTAAAAAATAAGAAAAATAAGAATACATTTCATTTTAAAAGAATAATATAGTTATAAGTGTTCTGAGCAAAAAAAAAAAAAAAGAAATGAACAAAGAAAAAAGTCATGGGCACAAGGATTAAATAACTGAAATCCTTCATCACCAAAGGACATCTACCTCTAAATAAACCAGTTACCACTGGGTTTGCTAAATGGACCACAGTTGAAGCCAACCCCCCCAAAACAACAAAAGAACCCCCAAACTTCAAAACTATGTCCTTGACTTCAAAAGGGCTCTATTCCATTCAGGAAGGCACAGCTGGTTGTCCTTTCTTCCCTTATAATAGAATCCCTGATTTTTAGTTGGTCCTAGGCTGCCCCAAATAAAGACTGCACATCCCAGTCTCCTTTGCAGGTATGGCCAGTGACTAAGTTCTGGGCAATGTTTGGTGAGTGAGCTTTAGGATCATGCCCGTCAAGGCAATGGGCAAGCCTCCAACATTTCCTTTTCCACTTGCACCGAATGATGGAAACTGGAGCCGCCATCCTGGTCTATGGTGTTGAGAAATGAAGTCTGGATCCCTAGTGCCATCAAGCCACAATGCTAGCCCTAGATATGGCCTGGGCCAACTTGAACATTTACATGAGAAATTTACTTAAATTTTTTAGGTTGCTACACTTGGGGCTTCTCTGTCATCATAGCTTCAAGTGTATCCTAACTAATATACTATCAGTCAGTCTATGTTCTTTTGTCTATAAATTAAGGCAGAACCTCAATTTCCTCATCTGTAAAATGGGAATAACTTACCATTGGGTTGTCAGAAGGACTAGAAATAATACATGTAAATTTCCCTGCCAGCACCATGGCTCATAACTGGCAATAAATGGAAGGTATTTTATCCTGTTGCAACTTTTAAAAATATGTTCCTGAAATAAAAATAACGGTTAGTTTAAAATATTCCATCACTGGGACACCTGGGTGGCTCAGTCAGTTGAGTGTACAACTCTTGATTTCAGTTCAGGCCATGATTTCAAGGTCATGAGATTGAGCTCTGTGTTGGGCTCCACACTGGGTGTGGAGCCTACTTCAAAAAAGGTGGGGGAGGATTTACCTAATGTATTTATTTTATATTATTTACCTAAAATACTCCACCATACCCAACCCCCCAAATTGGAGGGGAAAGGTGATACAAAAAAGAAAATTTGATTATTGATGTAAGCTGAATGATGGGTAGGTGGGGGTTAATTAAACTGCTCTCTTTCATTTTGTGTTTGAAAATGTGAAAAAGTTAAAATAAATAAAATCTTTCCATGGAGAGAAAAAAATGGATTCCTGGGCATAATCCCAAGTGAATCTCTTTGGGAAAAATAAAACCATATTAAATCCATTGAGAAATTAATTTGGGGACTCAAGAGGGAGGGCAGATGGAGAAGTCAGTAGAATGTTTTCACTTCCCTTTTAAAAACAATAGGCAGAGTCTCAGTGCCACAGAGGCCTGGCAATTTCCACAGTTCTGGGCACCGCTGTCTGGCCTTGGGTGGCTCCCCAAGATGGCTGCAAGGCAGTGGGTGGCAGGGTGCCCACGCAGAGTGCCTGTGTGGAAATGGAGCCCACCTGCTGCCCGGCCGACTCTGAGTCAGCGCCATGACTCCTGTGACTTTGGCCTTCTTGGCTCTCCATCCCTCACCCACCATGTGAGTGAGCTCGCCAGGTCCCCACACCCTATGGATAAGCTCTGAAGCAATGACAAGGCCCTATGAACCTTGTCTTGCCATTACTAACATCTGCAATTCTAACAAATGTGGCTGGCTCTCTGTGCCTAGCCCACACTAGAAGTATCAAGAGGCATTGCAAGCAGGCTGCTATAGGCAGAATGGTTGTTAGCAGCAAGAAGCACCTCTAAAAAAAGAAAGAAACACCAAGTTCCTAGCAAATGGAAGAACCTTTAAAACATAGGCATCTGTGGCCACTTACAGGGACGAGACAGACAACCTTACATAGTGCACGAACTCGAGGGCACTTTATGATCCAGCGCAGCACAGTAATTATTGTCTAAGTCAGGAAGGAAAGTTCACATTATGTTCTGCATTCTGTATTTTAATACAGAATTGGGATTTTTCCCCCTCTTAAAATACAGAAAAATATATATATATATACACACACATACACATATATATGTGTATATATATACATATTAAAGTCTATTCAAAATATTTGGAATAAAATAATTTGGAGCTTAGAGAGAAATATCAGGAACCTGGAAAATCCACTTGGATTTCATTTTGTCAAGTACCAAGTTGCCTGTCTGTCTTGGAGTATCTTACCACCCTACCTCCTTCACAGTAAGAGCAGCAGTGTGTAACCCTTACTGGGCACATCCAAGCAAAGGGCTGAAAGCCTGGAGGTCCACGGAGGCAAGGCAGGGGAGGTGAGGGAAGCTAGCTGGATGGTGTCTGGGACAAACTGGAGAACAAATGTCCCTTCTACAGGAAGCACCTGCTATTCAGCTCAAAATCTACTGCTGTGTGGAAGAGGAAGCTTCCTATAGCAATGCAGCAAGAGCTTTCTTTTTCTAAAAGCAAACACAGACACTGAACTATCCAAAAAGGAAATTAAGAAAATAACTCTATTTGCAATAGTATCCAGAAGAATAAAATACTTGGGAATGAACTTAATGATGGAGGCAAAAGACCTGGGCCGCTGAACACTATAAAACATGGCTGGAGGAATCACAGAATGCAAGTAAATGGAAAGATGGCCTGTGTTCATGGATTGGAATTCAGCTTTGTTGTTAAGATGTCAATACTATCCAGAATTGTCTACAGGTTTAGTGCAATCTCTATAAAAATCCCAATGATATTTAATGCAATAAGAAAGTCCATCCTAAAATTCATATGGAATCTTAAGGGACCCTGATGGTCAAATAATCTTTACAGAGAACAGAGTTGGAGGTCTCACACTTCTAGATTTCAAAACTTATTACAAAGCTACAGTAATGGAAAAAAATGTGGTACTGACAGAAAGACATATAGACCAATGGAAAAGAACAGAGAGCTCCCAAATAAACTCTTGTGTATGTGGTCGAATGATCTTCAACAAGGGTGCCAAGGCTATTCAATGTAAGAAAGGACAGTCTCTTCAACAAATGATGTCAGGAAAACTGGATATCCACACACAAAAGAGTAAAATTGGACCCCACCCTTACACCATATGTAAAAACTCATTCAAAATGGAGGGGCTCCACAGCGACTCAATCAGTTCAGTGTCCAACTCTTGGTTTCAGCTCAGGTCATGATCCCAGGGTCCTGGGAGCATCTGGCTCCCCGCTCAGAGGGTGCTTCCCCCACCCCTCTTCCTCTGCCCCTCCCCTCCCTGTGTACGCTCTCCCTCAAATAAATCTTTTAAAAAATTAATTTAAAATGGATTGAAGACCTACCCGTAAGACCTAAAACTATAAAACCTTAGGGAAAAAGTTTCATGACATTGGATTTGGCCATGGTATCTTGGATATGTCATCAAAAGGCAACAAAAGTAGCAACTGATCAATTGGATAACATCAAAGTAAATAATTTCTATGCATTGAAATTGACAAAGTGAAAAGGCAAACTACAGAAGGGGAGGAAATATTTGAAAGTTATATATCTGATAAGGGGTTAATACCCAGGAGATAAAAAGAACTCCTACAGGTCAACAACAACAAAATTACCTAATTTAAAAATCAGCAAAGGACTTGAATCAACATTTCTCCAAAGATGATATCCAAATAGCCAACAAGTATATAGAAAGATATTCACAACACCTCTAAGGATTAGGAACACGCAAATGAAAACCACAAGGAGATATCACGTTCTGCCCAGTAGGCTGCCTACAATGAGAAAAGAAAAGAGAAGACAAGAGAAAAGAACAAATGGAGGCCAGGATGTGAAAAAATTGGATCCTGTCTGCATTATTGGTAGGGATGTAAAATGGTGCAGCTACGTGTAAAACAAATATGGCAGTTCTTCAAAACAATTAAGTAGAATTACTATTATTATCCACAGATTCGAATTCTGGGCATATATCCAAATGAATTAAAAGCAGAGTCTCGAAGAGGTGTTTATTCACCTGTGTTTGTAGCAGCATTATTCATAAAAGCCAAAGGTGGGAGCAACCCAAGTGTCCATCGATGGGTAAGGGGATAAACAAAAATGTGTTCTGCCCATACGATGAAATATTATTCAGTTTTAAAGATGGAAGGAGGGCACCTGGGTGGCTGTCTAGTTGGGTGTCTACCTTCACCTCAGGTCGTGGTCCCAGGGTCCTGGGATTGGGCTTTCATTGGGCTTCCTGCTTGGTGGGGAGTCTGCTTCTCCCTCTACCCTCCCCACCAACTCATCCTCACTCCCTCTATCTATAAAAAAATAAATGAAATCTTTAAAAAAAAAAAAAAAGGAAACTCTAACACAGGCTACAACATGGATGAACTCTGATGACATTATATACTAAGTGAAATAACCCAATATGAAAAGACAAATATTGTATGATCTACTGACATGAGGTGCCTAGAACAATCAAATTCATAGAGACAAAAATAGGCTGGTGGTTGCCAGGAGCTGGGGGAAGGAGGGAAAAAGATTTGTTTAATAAATAAGAGTTTCAGTTTTGCAAGATGGAAAAGTTCTGGGTATTGGTTGCACAACAATGGGAGTATACTTAACATTAACTGTAACTTAACATTAACTTAACCATGAACTGTACTCTGAGAAATGCTCAGGATGGTAAATTTTATGTTTATTTTAGCACAATTAAATTTTTTTAATGAAAAAGAGGCAAAGGTAGAAATTTTGACTTTTAATGTAAAATCTAATTTGCAAATGTTGGCAACTGTCCTAAACCTATAGTTGCCTACCTAATGGCAATTCCCCTCTCTTTCATAATAAATAGCCAAGTCCCAAACGTGTCTCAATGAACATCCCTCTACTTCCATGACTCAGGTAAATTCCAACTGGTTCAAGTCAATCATAGACGACTTATTCCCCTTGCCAGTGATGAATTTAGAGGTGGGAGTGTGACCCAGTTCTGACTAATAAGGTGTGAGGAGAAATCTTCTGGAGGGTTTTAGATAAGTTTTCTTGGCTCTGAAGATAAGATACAGTAGAGGGAAATGGGTCTATTCCATTTATGGATTTTGGCTGATGTGAGGTAAGATGCCTAGAACTATTGCTGTAATTTTCCAGCCAAAAGGAAGTCATAGGCAGACTTGCAAATTGGAAAGAATCTGGGGTCTCAGTGTCTTTGTGCTGGATATAGCCTTCTTGCCTCTAGACTTTTTTTTTTTTAATGTTTTTATTAACATATAATGTTTTATTAGCCCCAGGGATACAGGTCTGTGAATCACCAGGCTTATATACTTCACAGCACTCACCACAGCACATGCCTTCCCCAATGTTCATAACCTCACCCCCCTCTCCCTACCCCCCCACAACCCTCATTTTGTTTTGTGAGATTGAGTCTCTTATGGTTTGTCTCCCTCCCGATCCCATCTTGTTGCCTCTAGACTTTTAATGATATGAGATGATCCATTCTCAAGACTCTTAACTATAGAGAACAGAAGGTTGCTGGAGAGGAGTTGGGGGGTGGTGGTGGGCTAAATGGGTGATGGGCATTAAGGAGGGCACTTGTGATGAGCACTGGGTGTTCTATGTAAGTGATGAATCTCTAAACTCTACCCCTGAAACTAATATTGCACTATACCTTGACTAACTGGAATTTAAATAAAAACTTGAAACAAAAAAAAAAAAATTTTCAAAATAAAAGCTTAAGTTTAGAACATCATAAATGATAGGGGGCACCTGGGTGGCTCAGTTGATTAAGTGACTTCCTTCAGATCAGGTCATGATCCTGGAGTCTCAGGATTGAGTCCCACATAGGGCTCTCTGCTCAGCAGGGAGTCTCCTTCTCCCGCTGACCTCTCTCCTCTTATGCTTTCTCTCTCTCTCTTTAATAAATAAATAAAATCTTAAAAAAAAAAAAAGAACATCATAAATGATAAATGATACGGGAGAGGGGGAACACATGGACCAAATAAAAGAAGTCTTCAACCAAATCTGACCCAGGGGCAGGCCATTTACTAGGTGTATCCCTAACCACTTACATTAACACTATTATCTCCCTGCATTATTCAAACCAAATCAGAGCCACTACCCTCTTTTTTCCCCGTGGTTCAGGCTTCAGAGAAGGCTCTGCCCACCTCTATGTCCCACATCAAGCACCAGACTATAGTGATTTCCTTGAAGACTTCCCTAGTTATTTCTGTTGAATAAGCTCCATCATGTTTGCATCCCTGGTTGCCTATTTGGAAGTTGCTCTTGCCATCGCCAGCTCTGCAATGGTTGCACTCTATGGCCATCCCATAGAATATTATCCCTATAATAGTCTTTGATATGAAATCTGCTTTTCAGATATTAGCAGAGCCAACCCAGCTTTGACACCTGTTAGCACGGTATATCTTTTCCTATCCTTTTCACTTATTTGTATGCTTACATTTACATGGGCTCCTTTTAGGCAGCATACAGTTGGGTCTTGCTTTTCTTTTCAAATCTAATACAGTTAATCTAATCTCTGCCTTTTAGTTACACAAGTCACTTTCTAGGATGTTGATCTAAAAAGAAAAGGAAAAAAAAATTCACCCATCTTCTGCACCTAGGAATTTTTTTCTTTAACATAACATTTGAAAAATAGTTGTCATTCCTTACATACATCTTCATGGGTATAGCAGGGTTTTGGAAAGTGGCAGTGCCCAGCAAGAGTGCCTGGGGTCTGGGATGGGGCAAATCAGAAACAGCCAGAATTGTCTGCGGACTTTTGTGTTAGATTAGTACGTCTAACAGAGAGCCTGAACTTCAACGTCCTCTGGAAAAGTTCTTTCTATTGAAAGAAGATATAGAAGTTGGCAACGGATTTCTCTTTTCTGGTGTCTGGGTAAGTATTAGTCACTCTCTTCACTGAAATTATGCAAAGCATAAAAAAAGTTCAGAGTGTCTGGGCTGCTGAGAACTTGGAGCTTTTAGTTGGGTCTTTGCTTTTATGGTTGAGGAAAAGGAAGTCAGAAAAGAGCCCTGGGTCATGCCTCTGGCTAGTGGTGGGGCTTGGCATAACACCGAGTCCTTTCCAGAAAGCCTGGAGAACCTTACTGGTTGAATGCTGACTTCTGTATTCTGCTTAAAGAAAATAAGATCTATTTTCTTATCTGTGAAAAACAACAATGACAAAACAAACAGGAAAATCCCTATAAGAACAGAATGAAATAACAGACAGCAGACAGATTGACAGAGCAGTGGGGCACACAGGTAAGGGAACACTAGGTAAGGGAAGAACTAGAAAACAAGGTTTTCAGGAGGGTGCCTGGAGTGTAGGGTTATTAGCACCATCTTGTGGCCTTTTCAGAGACTGCCTCTAAGGTTGGTTTTTGGATCTGTAACTGTTAACTCCAGATTTGATATAGAACAGGGGGCCTCAAGCTTCAGTGTGCCTGGGAATCACCTGGCTAGCATGTGAAATGCAGATACCTGGGCCGTCCTCTCAGAGAGGCAAGCAGCTCAAACTGGGCCCAGGAGTCTGCTTTTAGAAAGCTCCCCAGATGAGGCAGGAGGACCAGGAACAGCGCTTAAGAAACACTGCAGAAGGCAGTAATTGCTGGTATTCATCCCCTTGGCACTATGGGAAACAGGCTACTCTGAGGAAAAGTTGGGAAGACAACTGTCAAGAACTATAAAAGCACTGAGATTTTGGCCTTTTTGCAAATTAACAAGTTACCCTGGAGCAGGTTGAAGCATGCTGGTAGGTGAGAGTCCTAGATCAGAGACAAAGGGCAGCTCGTTACTAAGGTTGGTAACAATAGCCGGAGAATGAACAGTTGGGCCCCTTTTCTGAGCCCCGATTCCCAGAAGCCTCTGTGACGAGGACCACGGTAGGCTGCCTTCCATTAGAGGACTCAGAAGCTCGGGGAAACCCAATCTCTCATCACGGAGACTAAGTCGGCCAGATCTTTGCCTGGAGGGAGACATTATTTGTTGTCCAAGGCTATTCACCACAGAAACATCCCTGAAGATATTAAAAAAAAAAAAAAAAAAAAAAAAAAAAAAAAAAAAAGGCAGGCAGTGCCTCTGCTCAAATACAGAAAAATGACACATGGAGGGAGAACGGTCTTCCAACAGAAACCGGGAAAAGGACGTGTGTCAGGGGAAAGGAATCCTGCGTCCGGAGGCTGCAAAGTGATCCAACTGAGGCAGGGATGGGGAGGCCGGGAGAGCCAGGCTTGCTACAGCAGGCAGGCCTTCAGCCGCGGCTCGACTTCCACCGCTCAGGTCGCAGCGGTCCTCGCTCGGCTTCAACGCGGGCCGCCTCGCGTAGTGAGCGCTTTCCGGGATTGGTCCCGTTCAGTCCTCGCGTCTCACGCGGACAAGCGACACGATCACCATTTCACTCCGGACCCTCTTCTCTCACCTGGTTCCTCTTTACTCCAGGGCACAGGATTAAGACTGGCCAACCTAAGTGAACAAGAGTGCAAGGGCGGGAGACAGAGGAGACTCAGCCTCTGCTTCGGAACCAGGACCGGGAGAGCTCGCTCTTCTCCGACCTCGCGGGCCTGAAACTCCCAGGGAGGGGCTGAGGAAGAGACGCCTCAGCTTCATTTCGTATTTCAAATCGGAAATAGGTTTCCGATGACAGGGAAGCCGTGCTGCACAACTGGGGCGTTTCCTTTTCCCTAAACCGGGCCAGACCGCAGAGGACCGGCAAGGAGCGGAGAGGACTAGCGGGGACCGGCGGGGACCAGCGGGAGCCGGCGGGGACCGCAGAGCGCAGGGGTCCGCCCCGCTCTTCCGGGGTTTCCTGCGTCGATCGGAACTGAGGCGGAGCCTCCAGAGCGCGCTCCTCGCGATTGGAAGGCGCTGCTGTCGCTCAGCGCTCAGAACGGAAGGGCGCCGCTCTCCGCGGGGTCCCGGAGCCTCCTGGCGGGTGGGAGGGGTGGGGCCGAAGTTGCAGGTTTGGATCCCGCGACTGCGGGTATGGAGTTGGGTCCCGCGGCGTCCCCCGGGCCTTCCCGCTCCTTCAAGGAGGAGCTTCTCTGTGCGGTCTGCTACGACCCCTTCCGCGACGCCGTGACTCTGCGCTGTGGGCACAACTTCTGCCGCGTGTGCGTGACCCGCTGCTGGGAGGTGCAGGTGGCGCCCACCTGCCCGGTGTGCAAGGACCGAGCGGCCCTCGCCGACCTGCGCACCAACCACACCCTCAACAACCTGGTGGAGAAGCTGCTGCGCGAGGAGGCCGAGGGCGCGCGCTGGGAGGGCCACCGCTCCCCACGACTCTGCCGCCCGCACCGTGGCCAGTTCAGCCTCTTCTGCCTCGACGACAAGGAGCTGCTGTGCTGCTCGTGCCAGGCCGACCCCCGGCACCAGGGGCACCGCGTGCAGCCAGTGAAGGACACTGCCCACGACTTTCGGGTAAGAGCGGCAGTGTGCGGGAGGTGGCCGAGCGCGCACGTGGCGGCCGGGTCCCGAAGGCAACTAAGCACCTCTGACCACCCCCCACCCCTGTCCCCCGCCGCTGCAGCCTGCCGGAGCTGTGCGTCCGGGCCAGCCCCTCGTCCTGTGGCCAGGACCCCCTGCGCTCCGATTCGGCTCACCTACAGACGGGTCGACCCAGGGGCCTTGGATGGGTGAAGAGGGGTGTAAACAGGAAGTGTGGGAACTGGAGTTACACGATGCTCCCAAGATGCCCCCCCCCCCCGACTCGCTTCTGAAGGACTTGAGGCTCTGCACCCTCTATGCCGGCAGGGTGTGGCCCGGGCGCGGGTGAGGAGGACAGGTGTGGGTACCGCCCAAGAGTCTTGAAGCTTGGCTCATTCAGGTTAGAGGTGTGGGAGTCCCAGGACCTGGCCAGACATGTGGAGACTCAAGGTCTTCCAAAAGGGGTCACATACTTCCCGGAGCTCGCCCTATGTGTTGTGTAGGAGTGGAGAGGCTTTTGGCTTTGGCTGGCTCGTTTATTCTGGATCCCTCTCAGCACCACAGTGCCTAGCGTTCCTATAGCTATAAAGTGACATCGGAAATACTTTGGTATAGAAGTAACATGGAGACGACTTGGGTATAAGAAGGAAAAATGATCAGAAAATAAGGATTAGCCAACTTAGGAATTTACAGTTTTTGACCTTAGCCCATAGTAAGCCCATGTTTTGACCTTAGCCCATATTTTTTCCATTGTGGTCTGGTATGGTCCTGTGTATGTATCACTTGAAACAAAAGCTCTGTGAAAACGTCTGTTGTACTCTGGCATTTTCTGTTATTTTTATTTATTGTTTTATTTAAAAGATTGCAGAGGGTGTGAAACACGAATTTATTTACTCACCTACTAACACATGGGTCAGACCTCTTGGTTAGCTGGTGGGAAGCTGAGTGTATTGAAAAGGAGGCAGTGTAAGAACCCCTAATGCTTGGTCTTCAGACACTGTTTTTGTTTTGTTTGTTTTGTTTTAAGGACTTTCTTAAGAAATATCGAGAGTTGGTTAGATTTTCATACACATTTAGTCAGAGTTCAGGTGGAGGGGAATGTCATCAGTATGCATGTGTGACTACTATAGTAGCTTGCCAAAAGGATAAGCCTATAACTCCTGTTACCTTATTTAACAGTGGTCCACAGCAATGCTTTTCCCCATTTCCACTGTGGGAGTGCCAGGTCCTGATTTGGGAAAGCTGAAGTAAGTGCTGGCATTCTGGGGGCTGGGGTTGAGGTAAGGGGGGCACCATCGATCAAGTCATGACCAATCAGCATGGGGCTGTCACAAGTACAGATCAGGAAGATGGGTTGGGGTCAAGGCCAGGAGCACTAAGGCAGAACCCCCAGGTCTGGGCTAATCTAGGATTCAAGACAAGTGAGTTGGGTCCCGGGAAGCATATAGGGTCTAATGACAACTTCCTATTCCTTCAGCAGGTGCCTTGTATTGCTGGGTCCCAGGGATACTGCAAGGCATGTGATAAACAACAATTCATACCTTCAAGGAGTTTCAAGCAGAGACCTGAGAGATGAGGAGGTGTTAGTTAGGCAAAGAGAGTAAGAGAGGATGTTTTAGCCAGAGGCAGCAGCATACATAAGGGTCCAGAAGCTGGGAGGCCTGGTTTTCTGGGCCATAAGAGAATTTCCGAGTAGTTAAAATAAGGATGGAAATGCAGAAGAACCCATGAGTCCTGAGGCTTGGCCCTTATGCTAAGGAATATACAGAGCAATAGAAGGGTTTTAAGCAGAGGAATGATGCAATCAGATTGATGGGCACCAGGGTGCTGTACAAGGAGGTAGGGAGTCCAGTCTGGAAAGATCTAAGGAGAGCGCAGCCCAAGTGTGCTCAGTGTCGTGCTCAGTGTCACATCAGTGCGTTAGACAGCTGTGTATCAAGGACTTTTGTGTTGTGTTGTGTTGTGTTCTGGGACCTGTGAGGGGACCTGAGGCCACAGAGTAAGACAGAGCCGTCACCCTGTGGAGCTCACAGCGTATCCAGGCAAGTCAGACAGTCAGTAGACAAGCTGTGCTGGCTGGCTGGGCGCGGAGCAGTCTGGGAGGCAGGAGCTGGGAGAAGAGGCTGAAGGGGCTGCCGTCGTATGCC
Organism: Mustela lutreola; assembly: GCF_030435805.1. Taxonomy (NCBI): domain Eukaryota; kingdom Metazoa; phylum Chordata; class Mammalia; order Carnivora; family Mustelidae; genus Mustela; species Mustela lutreola. The sequence goes on along the minus strand of NC_081290.1, from coordinate 150,488,906 downwards.
GTGGGGAGCTCTGAAAGCTTGAAGATGGGGACTTCATGGTGCGATGTGTGCTTAGAAAGATCACTCTGGCAACCACGTAAGAAGTTGAACGAAAGGAGTAACCATGCTAGCCAGCACTTTCGGAGCTCTTACTGTGTGTCATGTGCTCTTGAGTGTTTACACACCACACATTTAATCTTGACAAAACCCCTGTGAGGCTGTGTATTAGTTTCCTATCATTGTGGTAGTACAGTGCCACAAACGTGGCAATTTAAGACAGCACAAATGCATTTTCTCACAGTTTCGGAGGTCAGAAGTCCTAAAATCCAGGTGTTGGAGAAGGGGAGAGAGTTTATTTCCCTGCCTTGCCCAGCTTCTAGAGGCCCCCTCCTCCACCTTTAAAGCACATCATTCCAACTTCTGCTTCAGTTATCCCGTTGTCTTCTCTGACTGACTCTACTAACTTCCTCCTTCTTCTAAGGACCCTTTGATTACATTGAGCCCACCGAGACAGTTCAGGATAATCATCCATCTTAAAATCATAATTTAATAACATCTGTAAAGTCCTCTTTGTCATGTAAATAATACATTCACAGCTTCTAAGTTCTAGGATGTGGACATCTTTATTCAGCTTGCCACAGATACATACTATTCTCCCCATTTTACAGACAGCGACACTGAGTCTCAGGTTAAGTAACTTGTCCAGAGTCCCAGAGCATATTACATGGACTTCACCCTGGGGCCTTGTTCAGCCCCTACTGTGGTCATGGACTTTGAGAGAAACTTCTCTGGTCCCCGGGTACAACTTTCTGAGCTGGCTGTGTATTCTGGGAGCTGTGGGGCAGCGGGTCATGTGTGGATATTTAAGAGGCTTGAGTGGACAAGGACCACTGTCCTGCGTGTGGGTGCCTGCGCTGTGCCAGGCCATGGTGTGTTCGGTAGAGGACTGAGGAGTCCTAGCCCTGGCTTCTTGGAGTCAGAGACTCATGATTGAATACTAATCACAAGGATATTCCTGGGAGGGACAGTACAGCAAGTGACAGGTGGCTGTAGCAAGGCACCTGCTCTTGTGCGGTGGAGAGCAATTTCACAGAGACCTGAAGGCTCCGAAGGTTCACTGAGTGCCGGGGCCCCAAGCAGCACTAGTGGGGCAGAGAGTGTGGTACGTAGGAAGCCAGAGACGTCTGGGCCAGGAATGAGGGCATCCAGGACCGGTCCCAAGGGCCATCCGGGGCATGTGAGAGAGCTGAGATTTTGTCCTAAGGACAGTGGGGTGTCAGGGAAGGAACCGCTGAGATACCAGACAGGCTGGAAATGTTGACACCAGAATGCTGAGGTGCGTGTTGGAGCTTGAAGGGACAGCCTTTGGCCCATGTTTATCAAACTTGAACAAGGAAAGGCTGTTGCAACAATGTGTCTAAGATACATGCCATATATACAAATGCTAAGCTAGCATGAATTCCTCTTGCTTACTGCACATAGAGGCAGTAAAACGACAACAGCAGCGGTTTACCGATAAAGTGCAAAGAAAATCCGTTGAATTCTAGTTGAAATATTTATCACCGGGCCTTCTTTGGCTGAAACGAAAGCACTGCTCTGGGCGGCTGTGAGTCTTGTCTGACAATACTTGTGCCACTCCTTAACCCTCTTCTAAGTGGCTACTTGATGTGCCGGTCTAAATTTCCCTCTTTGCAGATCCGAATCTTTCCTTGTGATACAGCCAGACTTCATTCAGACCTGGCACATCCTTCACCCCATTCAGTGTACTTCTGCTCATTCTATCCTTATGAAGCCAGGACAGTGAAAGTAGTGTAGTTTGACATCAAGTAAATTGTTAACAAATACAGATGCTGGCACTGAAGTTGTAGGAACTGAAAGTGTGTGTCAGCACTGTTTATAAGGTGACTTGAAAAAGGTTTACTGTAGTTTTTTGGGGTGGGGGGTTGTTGGTTATTGAATGAAAACCCTAATTGAAAACTCTTGTGGAAAACTAGCAGATCCCTAAACACAGGCCCAGAGCCATCAGGCACGGTGAAGAAAGGATTCTGTTTTACTAGTGAGAAATCAGAAACTTGGAGAAATGCAGCAGTTCCTGGCATTGGCAGGGAATGGGGAAGGTACGTCTAGGATTAGAACTTAGATTTCCTGACTCCCTGTCCGACGTTTGCTCAGCCTTGCATCATCAAAGCAAGCCTGCCCCAATCTCCTGCCAGGTCCCTGCCTTGTCTAGATCACTTTCTTATCTATCCAGTGGGATTGCCTGAGAGCCGTTCTCTGCCCTCCAGGCTGGCTCCTCCTGCACCAGTCCATTCCCCTTCTGGGGTTCTTCTTAGAATCAGTTTGGCCAAATCTTACTAGGAATGTTCCATGTTGTCCTTAAGTCTACCTCCCCTTACAATTCTTTCCACCCTTTTCCTAACTGTGCCCTCCCATCTGGATCCCCCCCTTATGGGCCAGGCGCTACCATGTCCAAGTTGCGTGGACATTTACTGCCTGCTTGATAAGGCAAGTACCCAGGGTGGGGGGCTTACTGAACACTACTCAGTGAGGGTCCTGAGTCATGGGGCCCTTGCACTAGGCACTGTTGTGGATCCCTGCTTCATGAGGAGGACACAAACACCAAGGGGAAAGGAAGATCAGGAGACTGGGTTGGGGTTAGGTAAGAAAGGGATCTGGGCGAGATCAAGTTGTCTTGGAGGCATTTATGCTATCCGAGTAAGAAACCTGAGGAATTGACAGTAGGAGAGTTAAATAACCCACCCCTGAGTGGCACCTAAGAGTAGTGAGAGTCGACACATGCCTGGCACGCTCTTGGAGAATTTACATTGATTCACTAGTGGAAGCCTCAGAATAGTCCTGCGAGCGAGGTAGTCTCATTCCTCTTGGCCACAGGAGGAGATGGTGCAGAGAAGAGAAGGAATTCGCTCAGAATCATCTGCTGCTAAACGGAGCAGGGATTTGAACTTGAGGGCCCAGTGGCAGAGCTCTTTGCTGCTATGTCTGTCTGCCTGAAAACAAGTGTTTGATATACATGGGGAAAATGACAAGAGCAGAGGCCTAGAAACCTTGGTGATGGACTAGGTAAGCATGGTCAGAAAACTGCATTTCTTCATTTTCACAGTGAAGTTGGAGAGTCTGTAGACGCTTCCAACCTGGCTTGGGCTGGACAGCCCTGGCTGCAGGTGTGTGGTGATGATCGTGGGAAATAGTATTTATTCTTTCTCAATCAGGACTAGAGCCTGATTGCCAATGAGAGAACAAGCTTTTGCCAAAGTCCTCACCAGTGGTTAGTGACAAAGACAAGGGTATAAATCAGGTCTTCTAACTTTCAGTCCAGGAGGCGGTATGGTGTAGTGGAAAGAACATAAGGGTTCAGTGGACTCATTGACTGGGCAGGTTGGTAGCTGAGTGTCCACTTTGTGCTGAACCTGGGGATATGCATGGATAGAACAGTTGCTGCCCTTGCAGGGCAGGTGTCCTTTGCTTCTGTGAAGGTTTATTGAGCATCATTGTGCTGGGCCAGAGGACCTGCCCTTTTTTGGAGCCCACAGCCTTCCTGGGAAAGTGAGGTGATTGATTATCTAGTGGTAATGGGTGGGGTGATAGAGGTGTACCTGGGAGCTATGAGAGCCCGCGGGGTGCACCTGAACTCTACTGGGGAGGTCAGAATGGCTCTCTGGAGGAATTGAAGGGAGCCTGAGCTGCGTTTTCTAAGCCTTGTTGAGATAGTTGGGTGGTGCAGACAGGAATTTTAAGCAACAGCATATATAGGGCCTTGGAAGTCAGAAAACCTGGCTTGGGCTAGACAGCCCTGGCTGCAGGTGTGTGGTGATGATCGTGGGAAATAGTATTTATTCTTTCTCTTACCTGTGCCTTTCCCATTTTCTGTTACACCACACAGCACCTGTGTTAATGGATATTTTGGGCAAAACAATTTTGTAAAATCCTTAGGGTAATAAATACACCCTTGAAATGTGTTGCTTAAGCAAATTGTAGTTTTTTTTAAATAAACGATGTAGACTATAGAATCACATTCTGAATCCTTTAGTGTAAATAGAAAGCTTCCTGTTTTGCATGTTTATAAATAAGTTATCCTGAGTGTTGTAATTTGAAACTAAAATCACAGCTCACTTGCTGTTTTGGGCTTGGGGTCTGGGTAATGCTGTGCATCTGTCCTGAGCCAGTTAGCTCCATCCAGGCTGGGGATGATCTGTATTCGTCCAGACCAGGCTTCACAGCAGAGCCCCCCTCCAGTCAGCGGGCAGCTTCTGCCTGTTCAGCGCACCCTCTGGGCTACATGCAGTCCCTGAATGGTCCGTTTGAGTGGATACACGTATGCTTAGGGTTAAAATCAGAATTATCTAAAGCAAACATGAAAAGTATACTGTTTAGATTCATTTGAATTCATACTGTTTAAATACAGTATTTCCTAGATTAACCACTAAATGCATGGAAAGGGAAAAAGTGGAATAAAACACACATCGTCAATCCCAAAAAAGGGGAAGAGAAGGAAATACTGAACAAGTGGGGCAAGTAGCACAGAACAAGGTGGTGGGTTTAAGTGCAAATGTACCCAGTAATTATGTTAACTCTTCCAGTTAAGTGACAAAAGTCAGCTAGATAAGAAAACAACCCAGTTCTGTGCCGCTTTGATAGGAATCACAAGTAAAACGTACAAGGTGAGGAAGGAGGGAAACTACACTGGCATGATGTGCAGATGATATAATTACATATATCTGCATAGGAATTTCTGTTGCAGAGAATATAAAAAGATGCTACAGATAAATTATGTATATAAATGAGTTTAGAAGAATGCTGGTTGCAAAATCAACTTTATTTATTTATTTATTTATTTTAAAAGATTTTATTTATTTATTTGGCAGAGAGAGATCACAAGCAGGCAGAGAGGCAGGCAGAGAGAGAGGAGGAGGAAGCAGGCTCCCTGCCGAGCAGAGAGCCCGATGCGGGACTCGATCCCAGGACCCTGAGATCATGACCTGAGCCGAAGGCAGCGGCTTAACCCACTGAGCCACCCAGGCGCCTCGCAAAATCAACTTTAAAATCAATTGTATTTCCATATATCAGCAAACATAAAAAAACGCTATAGTATAAAACAATATATATTGTTAATATCTAACAATAAATGTAACAGTGCAGACATCTGACAGAGAAAAATACATAATTTCATTGAGAGATATAAAAGACTAAGTGGCAAAATATACCATATTCATAGATTAAGAGAATCAGTATTTGATGTCCGTTATCTCCAGACTGATCTATAGAGTCAGGGTTGTAATAATCACCACATGACATTTTGTGGAATTTGGCAAGCTGATTCCAGTATTTGTATGAAAACTCAAGAGAGCTGGGCACCTGGTGGCTCACTTGGTTAAGTCTGCCTTCAGCTCAGGTCATAATCCCAGGGTCCTGGGATCAGGTCCCTCACTCAGCTGCCTTCTCGCTCTGCCTGCCAGTCCTCCTGCTTGTGTGCATGCACTCTCTCTCTAAAATAAATAAATAAAATCTTTAAAAAAAAAAAAAAAAAGAAAAGAAAATTCAGCCAGTGATTGCCAGAACATTCTTAGGAGATGTTTAGCTCTTAGTTTATCTTAACAGCTATCAAAGTTAAGACTGTGTGATGTTGGCAGAAGACAGTGGGTCAGGGGAAGAGACTAGAAAACTGAATACATCTGTTTGATGTATGGAAAGATGGCCTGTACATCAGTGGGGAAGGCTTAGTACTCTAAATAATGGTTCTGAGGCAGCGAGCGCCCGGGTCACATCGTTCATGGGGTAAACCACAGGTTATCCACATTGGACCTAAATGAGAAAGAAAGCCGGAAAGCTTAAATAATACAGGAGATAATCTTTGTGACCTCAGGATATGGAGGGTTTTATTTTTTTGTTTTTGTTTGTTTGTTTGGCTTGTTTTTTTAAGCAGTTTGGGAAGGGAGGAGGTATTTTTAAAACAAACCAAAGAGCCCTAATTCTAAAGGAAAAAAAATGATAAATTTGACCATATTGAAATTAAGAAATATAAATGATACAATAGAGTGTACTTATTATACATCTAACCCATGGAAGACATATATTGCACATTTATAATAAATTGCTTCAAACCAGTAGGTAAATAACAGGCATCTCCATTGAAAAATGGTCAAAAGGTTTGAACAGCTATTTAAGAAATAAAGACCCAAATGGTTAATAAACATTTTTCATTGGTATCACGTGTGTGGTATAAACTGGTGCAGTTGCTTTAGAAAACAGTTCGGCATGATCTTTTAAAGTTGAAGATACACATGTTTGTGGCCCATTCCTGTCCCCAGGAATATTTTGCACAGAGACATGTTTTTGTGTGGGCCAGGAGATGTATCTAAGATGGTTCATGCTATCTGTGTTACTTGAAGATTGTAAATGGCCCAGCTCTCCATGAACACCAGAATGGGTAAATGATTGTGGTGTGTTCATACAGTGGCATACAGTGCAACAATGAATGATAAACTCAGATGCAATGCCTGGGTGGCTCAGTTGGTTGGGCAGCTGCCTTTGGCTCAGGTCGTGATCTCGGCGTCCTGGGATCGAGTCCCGCATCCGGCTCCTTGCTCTGCGAGGAACCTGCTTCTCCCTCTGACTCTGCCTGCCACTCTGTCTGCCTGTGCTTGCTCTCACTCTCTCTCTCTCTGACAAATAAATAAATAAAATCTAAAAAAAAAAAAAAAAAGTTTGAATCCTACAAACCTTAATGTCAAGGTAAAGGAAACAAGACACAAAAGAATGCATACAGAATGGCTCCATTAATACAAAGTTAAAAACCGCACAAAATTAAAGTTTACTGTTCAGATTAGGGATGTGTACATGGGTGATAGAACTCTGAAGAAAGGCAGGGAAATGCTATACAAACTTGGACCTTTGTTTCCTCTGACAGGAAGAAGGGGATAAGATTGAGAAGGGACAGGTCCTGACTGTGATTAAAAGGTGTTCTGTTTATAACTACTTAAGGCACATTTGCGTATATTTGAGGCACATTTATGTTTTATGCCAAAGCAAATGCCAAAAATAAGAGATTGAAAGGTGAAAAACAACTCATTGAACCTGAGAGAAATTGAAGGGATTTCATTGAGGAAGGAACGCTCTAGGTAAGTGACAAGAAAAGGCTAAAACTTCTAAAGTTTTCATTTTATAGGTTTTAAGATCTTTGAGGTATAATAGATAACAATAAGAGGCAGGGATCGTAACTGTTCCATTTGAAAAGTTGTAAGCATTACACTAACACTGTACTTGCCTCCCCAAAGGATATACAGAACATTCCTGTCACCTTGGAGAGCTCCCTTCTTCCCAGCCAGTCCACCAGGAGGCAACCCACCTTCTGATTTCTGTCACCATATATTAGCGCTGCTGTTCTTGAACTTCATGTAAATGGAACGATACCATGTATACTCTTGTATCTGACTTCGTTCTGGCAAAACTTATATATATATTTATATATATTTACATATATGTAAACTTATGTCAATATGTATATGCACATACGTATAAACATGTTAATATATACAAGTACATGTATGTATATATTTATATATATAAGTATGTAAATTCATATATATATATATACAAACTTGTCCATGTTATATGTGTCACTAGTTCTTTTGTATTGCTAAGTAGTTTTCTATTATATGAATATACCATAATTTATCCATTTTCAATGGATATTTGGTTAGTTTCCAGTTTGGGAGTAGCCATTAGTCTTTAAAATATGTTGTTTAGTTTGACATTTATGGGAAGAAACTCATTAACATGCTAGGTTATTGAAGGAATTGGGCAAAGTATTGACAGAATTATAAACTTACTCTAGAACTAAAAACTGACAACACATTTGGGAATAAGATGACACTTTCAGAAACATTAAGGGTAGGCAGACAAACATAGTACCAGCTCTCCTCATGAGATAGGATGTGTCTTGTGGCTAAGAACATGGCCTTTATTGTTGGGTACAAATCCTGGCTCTGCTGAAGTCTAACTGTATAATTTTGGCAAGTTACTCAACAACTCTGGGTCCTCTTTTCTCCTCTGTGTAAGAAGCGAGTAGTGCCTGCCTCACAGGAATGTAAGAATTCAGTAACATCTCTCCTGAGTGCTTAATTTAGTGCTGGATGGCATAGCACATGTGCAGTAGTAACTGCTTGTTACTAATGGAATCAGTGGTGGATCTCATCAACTCGCCTCAGAGAAGGGTCATTTGGGGGTTGGTCTTTGCTGCATTACACCAGAACTGTCCAGGTACTTCAAGAATTTGGGAGAGGACAGGGACTGTCCCCCTACCCCTGCCCCCTGCACCACCACTGTCTTCATCTGCCTGTAGATCCCTAGCTGTCAGGGTTGAAGGCAGAGGGCTGGGCTGCATTGTTTTGGGGCCAGCATACCCCCTGGGTAATATGTGTGGGCAGTTGCTTCACTCCTTTCATCCATGCTTATTTGGCAAATCAAAATTGTTTAGAAATTTATTATATGACTTTGTAACAGAACATCTTTTCCCACAAAACATAAGGATGATATTTCACTGGCCTTGTGGGATATTCATACCGATTTTATTTTGCTTTGAGGAGACACTTTAGAGATGTCATACTACAGAAAACAAAAAGATCTTTTATGTATATTCAAGAAGATCATGAAAGTGGCCAGAATGAGTAGAAAAGAAGAAACCTGCAGAAGATAGAGATCGTTATTTTCTGGAGTACGGCAGTTAAAAGAATGGGCTGCGGAGCAGGACAGACAGCCTCGTTATTGCTGCAAAACAAATTATCTCCAAAAATAGTGGTTTAAAACAAATAACTATTACTTCATGGTTTTTGTGGGTCGAGAATCTGGGCAAGACATAGTTGGGCGTATCTGCCTCATACCTCTCCCGATGCTCTGGTCTCATCTGAAGGTTCAAGTAGGCCAAGGTTACCATTCGAGCTCACTCAGTCGAGTGGCTGCTGGTTGGAGGCCATCCTCAGTTCCTAGCCCTGTGGGCCACTCCACAGGCCGGATCACAATGTGGCAGGTGGCTTCCATCCAGCTGAGCAAGCAGTGGGTGGGTGAGAAAGGATGTGCACAGGCTTTTAGTCACCTCGTCTCAGGCGATATCCCTTTGCTGCTTTTGCCACATTGTGCTGGTTTGAAGCAGCTCAGCACATCCAGCCCATGGGGAGCAGATTCCACTGGGGCATGAATCCCCAGAGGTGGGGACCACTGGAGCCATTCTAGAGGCTGCCTCCTTCAATCTGCCCTCTGTTCCCCAATGGTTCCTTTTCCCCTAGCATGCAGAATACACTCACTCCTTCCCAAGATCCCCAGTTTCTTACCCTGTGACAACATTAGCTCCTGATTCTTGTCATCTGAATCAGGACCAGGTGGGGATGAGGCTTTTGAGGACAAATCTCTGTTACCTATTGCTGTATAACAAATGTCCCCCAAATTTGGAATCTTAAAGCAGTAGACATTCCTATCTTACAGGAGGGAAGGATCCTGGAGGCTGCCTACCACCACTGTCTAGGTTCATGTCCTTATCCTGCCACACACTAGCTGTGTGCTCAAGGGCGAGTCACTTCCTTTTGTGTGCTTTTGGGGTGTGTTTTTTTTTAATTTATAAAATGAGGCTAATCATATTACTACCTAATATGGATAGTGTGATGATTAAGTGACGTAATTTGTTAAGTAATTAGCACATTCCCTGGCAGATAGTAAATGCTCAATAAATGCTAGTCACTTGTAATTCATGCCACTAGAATTGTTACTGTTTTTCCAAAGAAAAACTTGGTAAGCTTTCTCAGAATTATGAGAGAAAAGGATAAGGATGGAGAGAAATGGATAGGCCTTGAATACAAAAGGGAGGAATCCAATCTCAAACTGGTAGTGGTTCTTCAAGGAGTCCAAGGAGATCAGAGCACTAACAGTTAAGTTTAAAAAAACAAAACTACTAAACCAAAAGGATTTGATTAAAGCATATTTTTTGTGTCCCGTGCACTGATGGAATATTGCAATAAGATAGGGAAGTGGGGAGACAGGTAGTTTAGATAAGGCCCTGTAGGAGTAACTGATCGACCTGGAATCAGACCTGTCCAGTTTAGAAAGTCATCAAGAGAACCTGTGAGCACATGGTCTGTATAGTGGCAACAGCTCAAGGGTTCATGGACAGCCTGGACTAGCTGTAGGCTGGAGCGGGATGCCTTTCTGAGCTGTACTGTGGCTAGCTTGAGAGGGAATGGGTCATTTACCTCCTCCACCATGTCTCCCCATCTGTACCAGGTATAAAGCAAAGGGGCCAGTTAGAAGGGTTTGAGAGCCTTCAAGCTAAAAACCAGAGTCAAGGTTAGGGTTACGCCCTGCAGCCTGTGGATGGACGGGTTGAGTAAATGTGGTTGAGCTGTACCCACACTGAAGTGGGACTCCAGTTGTAAATGGAGTATGTCCTCCCCCTGCCTGGCCTCCAGCCTTAATGTTGCTCCTTCTCATTCCTCATGGCAGGCCAAGTGCAGGAACATGGAGCACGCGCTACGGGAAAAAGCCAAGGCCTTCTGGGCCATGAGGCGCTCCTACGAGGCCATAGCCAAGCACAATCAGGTGAGTGCTCTGGCTGGGCTGGGAGATGAGGGATACCTGGGGCAGCGGGGGAATTGGTGGGGGGGAAGGCTAGGGTGGGCGGGCCCTGGCTGTGGCTCTTGACACAGAATCAGCCTTCTCTAACCCTGAGGATCTAGCATAGTCCTATCCTAGATAGCTGATTGTGGTGGCACTGCCATGGCCTGAGTGGCTGGGTGTGACCTACCATCAGCTGTGGGAAGGGGGAACTTTGCACGTGCTGCACTTGACCATCTACCCAATTGCTCATGCCAGTGACGACCTGGGGCTCTTTAGTTACTCGTCTTCCCCTCTTCCTCCCTGGGTCCTCTCCCTCAGCAGTCCTGGCCTCTCTAACTGAAAATACATCACGTCTGCTGGACGCTCTGTTTCCCCTGCCACCCTCAGTCTTGGATGTGTCTCCATTGTTCCTCACCTGGCCTCCTACTTGGGCCCCAGGCTTTCACTCTTGTTCTGCAGTCCATCTCCACAGAGTGGACTGATCTTTCTGAAAAATACATGGATTGCATCACTCCTTTGCCTAAAACTGTCAAGAGGCTTCATCACCCTTGCAGTCCAGACTCCTCACTGTGGCCTCCAGGGCCCTCGTCCAACCCCTGCCTGGCCCTCAGCTTCATCTCCTCCCACGCTTGGCTCCAGCCACATTGGCCTTCTTTCTGTCCCTCCAGGAAATTACATCTTCTCAGATCCTCCCATAAGGAGCAGCTTGGCATTAAGATCTCTGTTCAGACATCCCTTGGGTGAAGTGTTCCCTGATCTCCCTCCCCAAGTAATTCTCCGCTTTACTTGCACTCATGTCTCCCTGTTTTTGATTTCTTCAGAATATTTCGTTACCTGCAGTTAACTTTATGTTACTTATTTTTTTATTTGCTTCCAATAGAATATAATGAAGGCTACATTAATATGTGGAGAGTTCTTGGCTCATAGTAGGTGATCAATAAATGTTTGTAAATTGAATGAAGGAACTGTCTCCCCTCTTTCCCCACCCTCCTTGTTTATACCGTATCATCCTCTCGCCCTCTGAGTGCTGTGTGCATCGGCAGCTGGGTTTCCGTCGGGTTGTACTGGCTTTGCTCTGTCACTCCCTGGGTGAGTGTTTCTACTAAGTACTGCTCAGCTAAGAGCCCCCACCCCCACCCCCGGCCTGGGCTGCCTGGCGCTCCCCGCCTGTGCCCATGTGCCCATGGGAGGGGACCAGGCTCGGAAGGTGCCTCACTAATCTCTGGCCAGTGACTGTCCCCTGAGCTGCAGAGCTGGTGGAACAGCAGAAGGATTGTGAAATGTGGGTGACCAGGGCAGTAACTGCAAAGCAGAACTGCTTTCAAAGCCAGACCCCAGTCTCCAGGCCCATCCCCACCCCCTCTAAGCTAATCCCTCCATCTGTAAAAAGAGGACGATTCTGTCATACTAGGAAGTTTATGAACATTCATTTGGGATAATGCATGTGCAGTGCCCAACAGAGAAAAGCTCTTCACCATTTTTCATGTCTTATGGACCATCGAACTGTGAGCGGCGGTTTTCACTTTTTCAGTGAAACCTTACGGTACATTGTCAGAGCCATTGCACCGTTGAGCTCCTGGTCCAGACACTTAGCTACTGGCCTCCGCATGGCAAGTTGCTTTACCTGCAGGCGCCGTGGAATCATGGAGCTTCACCTCTGTCACTCGAGTTCCTTTTGTGGTCAGCCCTGTTCCCCTGGCTGGCCTTGTGCTGGACTGCGGTGGTGGTGCCTGGGGCATGTCCTTATGGCCAGGTGATGGCCCCTGTCTGCCTGGCCCAGGCACTGTGGCACTCTGATGTGGCCCCAGGTGAGGATTCCAGGGTTTCCAGGTGAGCCCTGCTTTTCCCCTAAACCCAGTCAGTGCAGGTTGATGAGGGAAGTGGAGGATTTGAGATTTGCCCTTTTGATGGGAGGTTCCAGATTGCCAGCAGGAAGGGTGGCTGAACTTGACTTTGCACTGGTAAGGTTTTCCTGCCTGCTGGTCTTTATCTTCCTGTGCGACAGAAATCATCCTGGATTTCACTGCCTCCCACCGTACACAATCAGTCTCTTGAGCCTGGTATTTCGACAGTGCCATCTCTTCTCATTTGAATCTCTTTGTTAGTTTGTACACTGTTTTACAAGTACAAAACCATTTGTGTTTCTTCTGTGAATGTTTTTTTTGTTTTGTTTTTTTAATATCTGTCTTTTCCCTTGGTGGATTTGTAAGAGTGCTTTGTATGTTAAGAAGAAAAACAGTCTGTTACATGTTACTTACACATATTTTTCCCAGTTTGTCATTTCTTTTCCAGTGAATCATTTTTACTTTTTTGGGGTCAGTTTCATTTTTTCAGTGACTATTTTGTCATCACACTGTGAGAGCCGTGAACATAAATTGAACTTTCAGTCTGGAGATGAGATTTGTGATTGTTACAGCACAGATTTTTTTTTTTAAGATTTTATTTATTTATTTGACAGACAGAGATCACAAGTAGGCAGAGAGGGAGGCAGAGAGAGAGGAGGAAGCAGGCTCCCCGCTGAGCAGAGAGCCCAATGTGGGGCTCGATCCCAGGACCCTGGGTTCATGACCTGAGCCGAAGGCAGAGGCTTTAACCCACTGAGCCACCCAGGTGCCCCTACAGCACAGATTTTGAGTTGTTTTTCCAGTGGTCCTCTTGGAATTGTATTTATGTATTTAACTTTATTGGTAGTCTCTTACCATTTCAAAACTACTTCTGTTAATGTCTATTCAGTGATCTCATTTTTCTTTGAGGCTTCTCAGTTTTGTTTCTTTTTTAAAAAGATTTTATTTATTTATTTGACACAGAGAGGGAGCACAAGCAGGGGGAGTAGGAGAGGGAGAAGTAGGCTTCCCGCTGAGCAGGGAGCTGGATGCAGGGCTTGATCCTAGGACCCTGGAAACATGACCTGAGCCAAAAGCAGATGCTTAGCCGACTAAACCACCCAGGCGCCCCACAGTTTCTCAGTTTTTTATTAGAAAAGGTCTTTTTCATTCCAAGATGAGTACTATTTCTCTGCTTTTTCTTTGAGTCCATTTATGGTTTTGTTTTAACTTTAAAAAAAAATTTCTTAATAAAAAATTATTTGAGAGAAAGAGAGGGAATGAATGAGAAAGCATGAGTGGGGAGAGGGAGAAGCAGACTCCCTTTTGAGCAGGGAGCCCCGTGTGGGGCTCGATCCAGGACCCTGGCATCATGTCCTGAGCCAAAGGCAGATGCTTAACTAACTGAGCCATCCCTGTTACAACTTCTTTTTTTAAAGGTTTTTGTAGTTATGATAGGGGTACGCATATTGGGAATGATTCCGCTTTAAAATAAATACTTCTTCTCTTCTTTTGGTAAGTCTCTGGATCAGACAGTTTTGAAGTCCCAAGATGGGAAGGCAGATAATTGTTAAAAGTCATTGTTATTTGCAACAGTTCATTTCTGTGATTCAGGATTTCCCTTGCTATGGTGCATAGAACCAAGGTACAGAATGTTGTGTGCTGAAGATCTAGACAACATGTGTCATCGATAAGCAGATTTGATTGATTTTCTTAATTTATCGAGACAATCTCATTACGCTGTGTGACTTTAAACTTACAGATTTATGCTAATAAAACTGCATCTGTATGTTACCTGTTGGGGTTTCACCCCTGGTTTCTGTTGAAAAGAGAGCTCCATTGTTTGAATCCTGAGAGCCCGGAGGCCACATGCTGCCTGAGAGGGTCCCTCCGAGCCTGAGCCTGGGCCCGTCCTGCTCTGTGCTGTAGGTGGAGGCTGCCTGGCTGGAAGGGCGAATCCGGCAGGAGTTTGACAAACTCCGTGAGTTCCTGCGCGTGGAGGAGCAAGCCATCCTGGACGCCATGGCTGAGGAGGCGAGGCAGAAGCAGCGTCTGGTGGAGGAGAAGATGAAGCGGCTGGCGGAAGACACAGAAGCTCTGGCCCAGGAGATCGAGCGGCTGCAGGTGGAGATGAAGGAGGATGATGTTTCTTTTCTCATGGTGAGGGGCTTGCCGTCTGGCTTCAGGGACAGTGGGCAGGTGTTTGGGAACCCATGGGGAGCTGGAGGCCACCAGCCCCCACCTCCGCCACCCCCTAGTCTTCCCGCAGGGTTGGGGTGCTGGGCTGGAAGAGTACCCGGAGGAGGTACCCTGCTTGTCAGGAGGCCAAGGGGACTTTCAGCAGAGCGGACGGAGTTCCTAGGGGCCTTCTCGCTTCTTTCTGCCCCTCTCCTTTCCTTGTCCCTCTCCCTGCCTCCCGTACTCTTGCTCGCTCTCTCTCTGTTTCTTCTTTCTCTGAAACCTCAGTACAGCCGAGTACCTTGTAAACAAGGTGGAAAAGTTGCAGAGGTAATGCTGGAGACCTCTGGGTCCTCCCACAATTAACACCTTGTATCACCTCCTGGCACGTTTGTCCGTAGCAACCCGACCTTGGTGCATTATAATGAGCTAAACTCCAGACTTATTTAGAGCCCATCAGTTTTTGTATTACTATCCTCCTGCTCCAGGATCCAGTCCAGGGACCCACATCGCACTTAGTCGTCCCATGCCCCAGTGTCCACTGGTCTGTGACAGTGTCTTACTCTTGTTTTTCATAACCTTGGCAGGCCTGAGGAGTGCTGATCAGGTAGCCCGTAGACTCTTCTCTCACTCTGGTTTGCCTGATGTTTTGTTCATGATTAGATGGGGGTTAACGGATTTTACAAAGAAGACAAACTAGAGGGGCACCTGGGTGGCTCAGTGGCTTAAAGCCTCTGCCTTCGGCTCAGGTCATGATCCCAGGGTCCTGGGATCGAGCCCCGAGTCAGGCTCTCTGCTCGTCAGGGAGCCTGCTTCCTCCTCTCTCTCTGCCTGCCTTTCTGCCTACTTGTGATCTCTCTGTCAAATAAAATAAATTAAAAAAAAAAAAAAACAAACAAACTAGAATATTCTAAAATTATACAATTATTTTAATTCTTAATTTAAATATGTTTTTATGTTCTCTATTGCTCTCTTAAGAAAAGGATGACTCTATTCTCTCTTTTTAAACTTATATGTTTAGTTCATTTTCTTTTTCTCTTTTTATGTTTCTCACACCTGTGCCCCCCTCCTGCCCACCCCCCACCCATGAGTCTTATAGGAGATATGTCTGTAACTGGAAAGCTAGTTTGGAAATCAGTCAGGATAGTGAACTATCTTTTTCACTTAGAGAACAGCTGAACTCTCTGGAAAGGAGAGACTTTGTAGAGTGGATTGAGAAGGGACAGATAACAGCCTGCATTCGGGCCAGTTGTCACATCCTGGCTGGTGACTCCTGTGGGTTTTCTGCCTCACACAAAGCTTTGAATCCTGGTATCTCCTGTCTCCAAAATGCCCCTGATCATAAAATCATTTGGTGGGTTCTAAAAGCTGATTATCTGCTGTTTCTGTTTAGGAAATTGGGAGCGGCCAGGACCCACTGTGCTTTCAGGGATGCTTTTATGACTTTTTAAAAATAATATAACAGCTTTATTGAGATACAATTCTCACACTGTATAATTCACTCACTTAAACTGTACAGTCCAGTGCTTTTTGCTCTGTTCATAGAGTTGTGCAGCCATTACCATGATCAACTGTAGCACATTTCATCTCCAGAAACACAAACCTCATACCCTTAAGCTATTGCCCTCCTGTGCCTGGCCCCCCCACCCCCCTACCCCCCACCATTAGCCCTCAGCAAATGCTGATTTCCTTTCTGCCTCTAAGGATTTGCCTTGTCTGGACACTTCTGTAAACGATTTCCATCAGTAGAATCGGATCGCAGCCCTTTTGTGACTGGCTCCTTTCACTCAGCATGTTTTGAAACTCCATCCTGTCGGAGTGTTTATCAGGCATGGCTGAGTAATACTCCCTTGTACGGATATATTACGCTTTATGTGTACATTCATCAACTGATGGACGTTTGAGTCGTTTTTCTGAGCTGTTACAAATCACACCACCGTAAACATGCATGTGCAAGTTTTTTTGTAGACACAGGTTTTCCTTTCTCTTGGGTATGTGCCTAAGAATAGATTCACTGAATCACATGGTAACTAATAAGTGTTACTGTTTGAGGAATTGCCACATGGCTTTCCAGGCGACTCCACTGGTGTTTATAGTCCCTGAGCAGTGGATGAGGACTAAATTTCTCCTCATCATTGCCAACACTGGCCTTTTTTTCTTTTTTCTTTCTTTCTTTCTTTTTTTTTTTTTACTAGCCATTGCAGGGTGTGAAGTGGTATCTCATTGTGGTTTTAATTTGCATTTCTTTGATGGCAATGCTGTTGAGCATCTTTTTGGGGACTTGTTGGCCATCTGTATATCTTTGGGGAACTGTGCATTCCAGCCCTGTGGCCATTTTTAAAATTGGATTGCTTGTCATTTTGTTGTTGAATTATATGAGTTTTTACATATTCTGCATACTAGACCTTTATCAGATACATGATTTATAAATAGTTTCTCCCATTCTTTGGGTTGTTATTGTTGGTAGCTTCATTGAAGTACAGAAGCTTTTCACTGTGATGGAGTGAAACACAGATTAGCTGTGTTTTATTTCCTGTTGGTGCTTTTCGTGTCATGTCTAAGAAACCATAGTGTAATCCAAGGTTGTGAGTTTTATAGGCTTAGCTCCACATTTAAGGTTTTGAGTTAATTTAAAAAATTTTTTGTATATGGTGGAAGGTGGAAATCCCAGGTTCATTCTTTTGCATGTGGATATCGAGTTGTCCCAACATCATTTGCCAAAGACCATTCTTCATCGAATGACCTTGGCACCCTATAGAAAACCAGTTGACAGTAAATATAAGGGTTTAACTTCTTCCAGTGTCTTTCCTTATGTTAATACTACACTGTCTTGACTACTATTGCTTTTAATACATTTTGGATTCAGGACATGTGAACCACCAACTTTGTTCTTGTCCAAGACAGTTCTGGCTATTCTGGGTTCCTAGAATTTCCATATGGATTTCAGGATCAGCTTGTCACTGTCTGCAAAGAAGCCAGCTAGAATTTTGGTAGGAACTTTATTGACTCTGTAGATCTGTTTGGGGAGTTTTGCCATCTTAACAATGTTAAATCAGAAATCTCCTGATCCATGAACATGGGATATAGGACTCATTTTGAGGTCAGAAACTTATGTGTACATGTGGTTTTGTTTTGTTTTGTTTTGTTCCCTGTATTTATGTCTCTGTCTTTTTTTCTCTGTTAGAAACACAAAAGCCGAAAACGCCGGTAAGTTGCCAAGACTGGTGGAGGGGAGGGGAAGAGCAGGCAGAAATCCCAGGGGTGCCAGCCAGCTCCAGTGGCTCCAGGGCCAGGCAGGTAATGAAGCCAGCTGGGTGTAATACAGTGGGAGTGGGGGGGGGGGGACTGGCCAGGGTGAAAGAGCCCTCTTTCAAGGCCTTCCACTTGGATTGGCACTGGTGAAGTGTTGTTCTCCTGAGTGTGGAAAATGACCACCCACTATGTGGGGAGAAACTGTGTCATCCTGCACACTGCTTGTGTTTCTCAGTGGGTCCTCCCAACACCTAGGTTTATCTCTTGATTAGCCCCTACCTCCGAGAGTCTCAGCACACACCGGTTTCTGTTGTTGTCTTTTGGGTTCATGGTGATAAACTCCATCCCAGTCAGAGCTGCACAAAGATGGAAGAGAATGTTTAGGAGAGTAGTGAGTCCTGTCACTGGAGGTGTTGAAGCAAAGGCCAGTGATACCTCCAGACATTGGGACTAGAGGACCCTTAAGGTCCCTTCTGCCTCAGACATCCAATGAGCAGATTCTGCCCACAAGGATGGGCCCTGTGTCTGAGAACCTCCTATCCTATTTATATTTATCCCAGCGGGGGCAGGTTGGGCCTGCCTTTTCAATCCTGAGGAGCCGTGAGCAGCCTGGTTGGCCTCTGGCTCCTCTCCTGTCAGAGCCCAGCCTAGGTCTGTCTTGGGTAGAGTGACCAGGAATGAGCCCTGTTGCCTGTTTCCGGCTGACCCTGTTAGGCCCAGGATGCATGGCTCTGGCCCTGCCCACCTGGCCCAACTCTCCTTTCCCAGCCTCTTCTGCACCATGGAGCCGGAGCCTGTGCAGCCTGGCATGCTCATTGACATCTGCAAGTATCTGGACTCCCTGCAATACCGTGTCTGGCGGAAGATGGTCACGTCTGTAGAATCTGGTGAGTGGGGCGTGTGGACAGGGGTTCCAGACTGGGGCGGTACTTCCTACAAGCCTCGTTTCTCCCAGCTTCCCACCCCATTGGAGCTTCTCTAGCCCCTTTCACACACAGTTCCCTTGGTGCCCCACCTCTCCCTGCCCCACCGCTCAAGCTCTCCTGGTACACCCCTTCCTCTTTTTGGGTCCTGACACTCGGCCACCTCTGGAGAAAGAGGAGCTGGCTGCCATCTCTCTCCAGAACTGTAATCATATTGGATGACAAAAGTGCTGAGCGTTTGTGTCCCCTTCTAATTCATATGTTGAAACCCTAACCTCTGATGTGATGGCATTTGGAGATGATGGGGGCCTTTGGAAGGTGATGAGGTCACAAGTGTGGAGCCCCAGGATGCGGTCAGTGCCTTGATGAGGAGAGGCACCAGAGAGCTGGCTTTCTCTCCCTCCCTCCCCTTTATGAGGACACAGCAGGAAGGTGGCCATCTGTGAGCCACGAAGAGGGCCTCACCAGAACACAACTGTGCTGCACCCCAGTCTCAGACTTTGGTCTCCAAAACTGTGGGAAAGACGTGTCTGTTGTTTGAGCCTGTAGTCTGTACTATTTTTGTGCAGCAACCCAAGCTGACGGAGACCTCAGGATTTTTAGAGCTGTTAGTGACCCAGAGGAATGTTACATGCTTCTCTCAGTCATTGAGGGAGTTGTGTGAGCACCGGGGTCCCTGCTTCTGTGAGTTTCCCTGGCTGCCGTAACAAAGGACTGCACGCTGGAGGACTTTGGGGAGAATGGAGGCACCGCTGGCATGGCAGAAGGGCAGCCTATGAGATTTGCTGATTTTTTCCCACTTCTGCCTCTGCTCTCAGTGCCTTTCAGCTTCGATCCCAACACCGCAGCCGGCTGGCTATCTGTGTCCGATGACCTCACCAGCGTCACCAACCATGGCTACCGAATGCAGGTGGAGAACCCGGAGCGCTTCTCCTCAGCGCCCTGCCTGCTGGGCTCCTGCGTCTTCTCCCAGGGCTCCCACACCTGGGAGGTGGACCTGGGGGGGCTGCCAAGCTGGCGGGTGGGTGTGGTGCGGCTGCGCCAGGACACTGGCGCTGAGGGCCACTCACACAGTTGCTACCACGACACCCGCTCGGGCTTCTGGTACGTGTGCCGCACACAGGGGGTGGATGGGGACCACTGCATGACCTCGGACCCAGCCACGTCACCCCTGGTCCCGGCCATCCCTCGCCGCCTGCGTGTGGAGCTGGAGTGTGAGGAGGGCGAGCTGTCCTTCTACGATGCTGAGAGCCACTGCCACCTCTACACCTTCCACGCCCGCTTCGGGGAGGTGCGGCCCTACTTCTACCTGGGGGGCGCACGGGGGGATGGCCCCCTTGAGCCTTTGCGCATATGTCCCCTACGCATCACCATCAGGGAGGAACTGGATGGCTGAGGCCGACCAGGAGCCTGGCCACTGCTGCCAGGGACTTGCGTCGTGGTCCTGTTTTCTTTCTGTCCCTCCCTCTCAAGCTGCGCTCACTTCTGTACCTCTGAACCGTTGGCCTCCTTGTCAGGATCTTCCCTGCTGATCAGTCTTGTCCTCCTGTAGCTCCAGGCCCCAAGCTTCCTCCTTCATTTCTGAAGTCATCCAGGGGACACCTCATTCCCCAGAGCTTTGGCACCTTCCGGGTGTGGATTTTCTAAACCCAAATGCCAGGATGTCTGGGGATAACACTGACTTCTATGGATGGGCCTGTTTTAACATGTGGGTCTTAGTATCTGGGTATGGTGAGGCCAGCAGACCAGGAGAGCCTACCGTGGGAAAGAGTTTGTTATTTACAGTTCCCAAGAAGCACCAGAGCCACTGAGGAGGCAGAGAGAGTTGAGGGAGCACGAGGTGGGAGACTTTGTTACAGTTTTAGTGACAAGAACAGGCTTGGCAGGGGCTCTGAGTAGACAGGTTTGGGATCTGCTAGTTGGAATAATTTTGACAGGCTCTGGGGCGTAGGGGCCACCCCCAGTTGTTGGGGGACGATGGGACTGGGGGACTGGGGGCCATCTGGAGAGGAAGCAGTGGCCCTGCGGGTTAGAGTCCTATGAGAGCCAGGTAAAGGAAGTGGGTTGGGGGTTTAGTGGTCGGTTTGCATATGAAAGACGTGCTCCAAGTAGTTGGTTGTTCTCTCCAGAAATTGGCTAGGGCCAGAAGGAGCAGTTTCCCTGTGGTCAGAGTTTCTACAATACAGATAAAATCTGGTTCATACAGCACTGCTGCTGTGGCTTTGGAGCAGGGCCGGGGCCCCAAACTTGTCTGTCACTTTATACCAGTATGTTCAGACCTCTCCACAGAGTCCCCTCGCATCCCCCAGGGCAGAGGCAAGGCTGCCTGCAGGTCAGCTCTGATTTATCTGTTGACCCTTCTTGGACTATTTCCAAATAGTGACTGTTTGGACTATTTCAAACGCGTTTTTAAAAACTGCAGTTTAGACCCATTCCTGCTATGGGCCTCCGTTTCCTCAGCTATAGAGGAGATAGGAGGACTGGAAAATTACGTCCTATAGATGCTATGAAAGAAACAGCTCAGATTCATTCTTATAAAGTAAAGAGAATGGAAGGAAAGAGGGGTCATTTTCAGTGAAGACGTAGGAAAGGGAGGAGATGGTCCTGGGGAGTGGTGGTGGTGGGGGGTCCCTCGCTTAGCCTTGCTGGCCTCCGCCTGCTCCTTGCTCTATTCCCCTGTGTGTTTTCATCCTGATTTCTTCTACCCCCACCCTACCATGCCTCCGGACCTCCACCTCCACCTCTTCTTCCTCGCATCTGCCTGCAGAGGATTTTAATTGTCAGCCATCCCGTCCCAGGAAACAGCACAGTGAAAGGAACTGGCCTGTAGGGGTGATGGTGTTCTCCTGGGGGCATGTTCCCATCCGGAGGGCTCATGTTCTTTTTCTCCTGTCTGTGCCCAGGTTCACAGAAAAGGGCATTTTAAACAGAAAGGACAATTCAAAACTGTGATATGTGCAATTGGTAGGGGCCACAGGGAGGGGCGCAGTAGGAGATGCCACCGGGTGGGGGTACCAGGTTGGAATGTTGGTAGACTGGTGTGCACAGGTCCTGTCTGAAGGCACTCGGGCTAAGGGTGCTCAAGGCACTTTGGCGGCCAATGTGTCTGAGACCAGTGTGCATTCTCTAAATATTTATCTAGCCCATCAAATACAATCTCTAGGATAATCCTGATCTGAAATTATTTTGTTAGTTATTATAAACTTTTAAAAAAGTTTTTTATTTCCAACTTAGATATTGGAAGGAGGTTTCTGAAAAGGATAATTTGGATAGCCTGGAGCTCTTTTTTTAAAAAAATAAAAATGATATTTGAGCTAAAACCCACTTTTTCTCTGGACATTTTCCTTTCCGTGTTCTCGTAAGCAAAAGTTGATCCATGACAAAGGTTCATCCAGGTTGCAACATGTATGTGACCTTATTCCCTTTTATGATCAGGTACCATGCCATTGTGTGGACATATAACGTTTTAGTTATCCATTCTTCAGCTTATGGGCATTTACATTGTTTCCATTTTTGGCCATTACAAATAATGTGTGGACGGATGTTTTGTGTGGATGTATGTTTGCCATTCTCTTTGGTATCTATCTACCTAGGAGTGGGTTTGGTGGTGCATGCATGAAATCTGTTTAACCTTTGAGGAGCTGCTAGGCTGTTTTTCAGGGGAGCTGTGCCATCTTGTATTTTCATCAGAGGTGCACAAAGATTGCATTGTTCCATATCCTTGTCCACACTTGTTACTGTCTTTCAGCCATCCTTATGATGGTGAAGTGATACCTCCTTGTGGTTTTGATTTGCATTTCCCTGATGACTGATGATACAGAGCATCTTTTCATGTGCTTGTTTACCATTTTTGTATCTTCTTAGGAGAACTGCCTTTAGATCCTTTGCCCATTTTTGAATGGGTTACTTGTCTTTGTGTCATTGAGTATAAAAGTTCTTTATACATTTAAAATACCAGTCCCTTTTCAAATACATCATATACAATTTTTTTTTTCTCCCATTCTGTGGGTTGTCTTTTCACTTTCTTGGTGATGGCCTTTGAAACACAAAAGTTGTTAAACTTTGATGATGTCTAGTCTTATTTTTTCTCTTGTTACTGTACATCCTAGAAATCTCCTTCCCTTAAACCCAGGTATCTCAGTTTGGGGGTTTTGGCTCAGGAATGAGGCAGTTCGCCTGTTGACAGAGAGCCCTAGTACACAAGCATCCTCTTCTGTTGAACCCTCTCCCTCCCTTGCCTTTTGCTTTTGCTCATCCCCATGTCAGTCTCCTCCGTTTACTATAAACAGGCTGAAGACAGCAGTCCACTAGGCAGCCTCCCCTTCTCTGGCTTCTCTCACCTTCGGTCCATCTTGTGTGTTGATGCCGGAAGCGCCATCCTTCAGTCTCGCCTCTCACCCAGGTGATACCCCCCTCTAACCTGCCCCAGGCCCTTTCTCCAGGGCGCAGTTAGGACCTCATTACCCAGCTCTGCCTTTGTTACCTGGAGTTCCGACCTTTACACACATGTAGCTCCTGCCAGCCCAGGCTTCTTGTGACATCTTCAGCCCACTGCCTGGCTTCACACAGCTGGCTGGGTCGGTTGGTTGGTTGATTTGTGTTTCAGCTGGCCATTTTAGCTGGAATGTCCTGGCATCTGTTAAGCTGCCAATTTTGGTTACATTGTCCCTACCGTGTACGTTCTGTGTCTCCTCGGGCACACACTTTACTTTCCTGAGCTCATGTCCTCATCTGTAAATATGGGCATCATCCCCACCTCAGGGCTGTCCCACCGTGAGCACTTGGGGATGGCAACCGCTGGAAGCGTGCTTACCAACACCGAAGGAGCTAACCTGAGGTCCCCTGGTTGCTCTGCCTGGCTTCCTGTCCCTGCCATGTCAGCCACTGATTATTTTTAGGTCATGATGTTATATTTAGTCACATTGGCCCCCTCCTTCCTTCCGCTAGTGGAGGATGAAATTTGTCTCAACAGAGTTTCATCATCTGTGTGTGGATCAAATAGTGGAAGTCTGTTACAACCCCCGTGGTTCGTGGAGTGTCCGTGCCAGGGTACTCGGCACAGAGTGACTGTCATTCAGGGCTTTTCCCAGCTCCTCAGAGTGATGTCTCAGAGCCCTCCGTGACAGCTTTTGCCCCCTCTGCTGCCCCTTTCCTCCCAGACTGCCCAGATTTCCCAGGCCCCCCGTGGACTTGTATGTCCCTGGGAGCCGCTTCCAATGTTTCCTCAGCCCATAGGGCCTGTTGCCCTCCTTCATTTACCTTCAGTCATCCTGAGCTCCTTGCTACCTTCTGAGACCTGCCCAGGGCTTCCCTGGCTGCCACCACATGTCAGGGTAACCAGGATCATTGGATGTGGACACTGGAGCTCAGGGAAGCTGTCCGGGACAGCTCCACATGGCTAGCAGCATCTTTTGGCCTGGCACCCGGAATCTAGGCTCCCAGATCCCAGTACCAACTGTGGGATTTCTTAGCTCTCCGAACATTTTGAACACGGCACTCTCATCTAAAATGAGGATTAGGGTATCTACTTCAGACTGTCATGGAGATAAATTAGGTAATTTTGGAGGGTACAAATGCCATGTGTTCTGTCCTAAACATAGGACAGCCCTAATACACGTTGGCCAATTCTTCAGGAAGTGGGAGATTCTAAATGTTGACGTAATGATGCGCATCAATGAATCCCCGAAGAAATGGAGAAATACAACTTCTGGGTCTTGGGAGTGCTCAAATTTCGTGAGATTTCTTAATGAGGATCTGTACATACAGGCTGTAGGCTTATGAAGAATTTCAAGACTGTGGGAAAATGGTTATGTTGTAGTGACCAAGAAAATAGGGTTCGGAGTTAGACATACAGACCTGCAACACCCACAAAAAGACCAGCAGGATCTTGTCTATAATTCGTGTGTATTGTTTTGAGTAGATAAATCATTTAATGGCTGTAAATTTCAAAGTACAAGATACTTAGAACAGTCTCCCACTTCTGCCCACATACTCAGCTCCCCTCCTGTGGACAATCCATATTACCATTAAAAAAAAAAATCCTCCCAAGGAAATTTAATGCATAGCATATGTTCTGTTCATGAGTATATTCTGGTTCCCCCACTATACTGCAGATTGGTATCCCTAAGCAACCCAACCAAGAGGAGAATACTCAAAGGATGTTATTAAAGTAATTTTGTGTTGTCAAGGGGGAGGTATGCCTTGGCTATTTTCATGCAGTCACCCTAACTGGTGGATTAGCCTTCCACTCGTGTTTACGTATTTCACGCTAGGTTTTAAAGCGGGGAACACTATGGAATGTTGATACTCCTGACATCAGAAAATCAACTCGAGACCTCGACATATATTTTCAAAATTTAAATTCTCACAAAGGTCTCTAGGGACCTAAATAGCCTAGTGGTCACCAGGTTGGGATATGGGGTTGGACAACCTGATTCAAAGTGTGACCTATCCACTGTGCGACCTTGAGATAGTTACTTGACTTCTCTGTGCCTTAGCATCATCATGTGAAAAATGGAGATTATAAAATACCTTAAGGGCGCCAGGCTGGTGCATTCAGTAGGGTGTGTGACTCCTGATCCCGGAGTTGTGAGTTGGAGCCCCTCACTGGGTGTAGCAATCACTTAAAAAGATAAAATCTTTACAAAAAAAAAAGATGCCTTAAGATAAATGGAGATCATAAGTCACCTCATAAGGTGGTTATGGGACTACAGGAGCAAATGTGTAAAAGGCTTTGGATAGGTCTGGCATGTGCTCGGAGGTTGAGCGTTTATTGTTGTTTCACCTGGTTCTGCCACTAAATCACTGTGAGACTTTAGAGAATACCATTCAACTGGTGTTCTGCAGGAAGGGAAACTGGGACACTTGCATAATTGTTTTCAAGGCCTTTTCCTATTCTAATGTCCTGTGATTCACAATCTGTGTCAGCAGAAGCCTAGTGTCCTGCACGTGGTAGAAACTGCCGCTGCAGGTGAAGTATTTAGGGACAAGGAACTCTGCCTGCGTTTCCAGTCGAGAGAAAGAGGACTAGAGTCATAATGTTGGAAGCATAATCAAGGTTATTCCAGAGAGGGGCAGGTCTGGAAAAATTATTGCTACAGTAATAGTAATCAGTCCTGCACAACAAAACGACTGTCCCGTCCCAGAGATGGCTGGTGTGCTTGACGATATTAAGTACAGACTCACATCCACTGTGTGGTCTTAGTGGTGGCGGAGCTGGTTGGATCCGACACAAGATGACCGTCCCTGGTGGGGATTGTGGCATCTGCCCTCAGGGACTCCAAAAATGCAGCACACTGGCCTGTGCCGCCCTTCCCTTTCTCCAGCGACAGCTGGAGGACTGGGCAGGATGGTTTGAGCAATCGGATGGCTAATGCCTGATGCCCCAGGGCAGAGGGAAGCTTCCCTGCTCTGGACGTTCTTTGTCCTTGTTCGTGGTTGTCATTTGGGTGGGATCATTTTGCTAGGGAACAGCCTGAGGAAGATGGGAGATTCTGGTTACTATGGATACTGGGCTAGCTGGGATTTGCATAATGTATTTGAGAGAACAGTCCGTCTGGGAACAATGTGGACCCAGGAGGAACATAAAGGCACACAGAAATGGGAAGTCAAGCTCCGTTTCAGCCCTCGTCCAGGAAGGGGAGCCTGGGATCCACCCCACATGATGGAGAGGAACCAGTAGGGGCCCTGAAGATCCAGGGCAGTGTTGTGTGCACAGAGCCCCACAGGCACAGTCTGTACTGTGGGTTCAACAAACGTCCCTCTTCTTGGGCTCCCCATTTATCTCAGCTCTTGCCTGAAGGGGTCCTTGAGTAACTGTACCTAGCCTGTGGGAGTGCCCTTGTTATTTACAGAACATCTGGGATGCGTCCTCACTGGAATCCTGGCTGCCACGTGGGACCAGCTCAGGGGTCACGGATTCTGTGACTTGTCAGGAGCAGAGGCGGACCTCAGTCCCGGGTCTGGTTCCCGTTCCCAGATCCCCATATAGCTCGGGTTTGTGGCAGTAAATGTGGCATAACTGAGGCAACTAAGTTTGTGAATGGAGGGTTGGGGGGCAGTGGGGAAAGGCAGGAATGGGCCTTAGACATGCTGGAGGAGGCAGGATGGCCAGGCAGCGGCGAGGAGGAATGCAGCAGGTCACGCAGGTCGGGAGTGACCAGTGCTGCCAGTTTCGGGCTTGCTGGAGTGTAGTCACGGGGGCGGGGCGAGGGGTACAGTGGGTTCAGTGTGGTGGGACGGGACACGGGGTGGAAGCAGAGAGGCGGCCATCAGAGGGCGCTCTAGCTCAGGCTGTATGTGGGAAAGACGGAGTCCGGAGTTCTGGCCCAGGCGTCGGGTGGGAGCTGCTGGAGGCTGAGCTCTCGCACGTGGACTGTCTATAATGAAAGGGGAGGCCAGGGGCAGAATTCCGGGGAGTACTGACACTTTCTGAGGTGGGCCCAGGTGTCCGGGTAGACATACGAGGAGTGCACGCAGAAGCGAACCAGGGGAAGGTGGTGAGACAGAAACAAAAGATATAGAAGGGAACGACCAAGTGTTCAAAAACCCAGAGTCTGGTAACGTAACAATGGAAAGTAATTCTCCAACTCCAGTTTACTCATGGCGCCTGGCAGAGCATCTCCCAGTATCCGTGAGAACAGAAGAGAAGATGAAAACTCACCTCATCAACACCCTGTTGGCAGAAGTCAGGAGGAATGCCCCCTAACTCCCGAGCAAGGGCAGTGGGGTTTTTAGCACCCACCCAGACTACCTCTTGAAATACCCAAGAAACCTCAAAAGCTACTTTGTCTCTCCCTTTGTTTCTCCCCTATCCATACTGCGAGGACCAGACACTATGAAGGTTTGGGTGTTAGGCTTTGGGGTTCAGATGAGGTGCTAATGTAGGAGCTACAAGGTCATGTTCCTGAGCCCCTCTTGCTTTACTTTTTAATTTTTTTTCCTCCTTGCTTTCTTAGCTTTTGCTCTCCGTGAACCTGGTCTCAGCTGTGGGAATTAAAGGAGGAATACCATGCTGTGGGTCCATGAGGGACAGCACAGCAGTGACCGGGGAGCTTACTGTAATTAATAGCTGTTGAGCAAATAAATGCATAAAGGAATGAATCAATACCCAAGGGGAAAGTCAGTTTGGGAGACAAGACTTGAGATGGTGAGATCCAGCCATTCCCCTCGCCTGGAAATCACGACTTTCACTGTTGAGGATGAGGATCAGGACATTATTTTAACCAAGGGACTTCTCTTACACATCCTAACCCTCTACCGTTCCCAAGCTGTTCTTTGAAGTGGCCAGAGATACTGTTTTCTTCTGTCCTTCATCCTGCCATACCCATTCAGTGACTGTACAGCCCAGAAAATTAGCAGGAGGAAAGGAGGTGGGGAGGGGTTGCAGCATTGTGTGGCCAGGGAGGTGTCCCTACAAAACTGGGAGTGTGGGACTGCAGAGGGCGCCCTACCAGGGTGCACGCAGCTCTGTAGTTGCTGTGTTCCTGTTTGTATTAGTACACTTTCCCATAGTCTCTGGAGAGCTGCAGGCCCAGAAGATCCCACCTCCTCACAACAGAGCCCCCCCCACCCCCCCCACCTGCCGAAGCTGGCAGGTGCTGGGAGCTGGGCCACAGGATGGCTCTCAGTTGTGCACACATTCTTGCCTGAGAGAACCTTGGGTGGGGTCGAGGGAATCCACATGTCTAGTTAGATACAATCTTCCTGAGGATGAGTTTATTGATTCAAAGCAACAGGGGGCATGAGGAAATACCACAGAACAAAGGAAAAGAGTCATCCTGACTCAGTGGGAGCACATACTCCTTTCAAAGGCTATCTGCAACATCCAAGAGAAACCTGTGGCATCTCCACAAGGAGTCTTGTCTGGGTAACAGGAACAGAGGGAACAGGAGGGGAGCAAGCGACCCTGGAGTGGGAGAGGGTGGGGGGGGGGGGGCAGATTTGCAGGAAAACTGAAAAGCTGATTGCAGCCCAGAGAACAGAGAGCAAAGACTAGAGTTGTAACTAAGATGGACTTGGAAACCCTGCCAGAAGATAGAGGTAAGGGTTTGTTTTTTTTTTTTAAATAAAGATAGGGAGGATAGAAAACAGGAATCCCACATAAGAATTACAGGAAAAAATCAGAACCAATAATAACAAAATGACTGGCATAACTGGAGACCGAAAGTGTGTATCACATTCTGGATAAATTCATGGCAAATACTTTGACTTAAAGGACATAAAATCAACGCTTTTAATATCCATGACACCAAAGGAAAACAACACAACAAACACCCAGTTATGTACAAAGGAATTAAAATCAGCTCATATTTCCAAGACAATGGAGGCATGTCTATAGAATCTTGAGCAAATTCTGAATTGTCTGAGAATTTTAAACCCACACACGTTGCATGAAGGTAAAAAATGACATTTTCAAAAACATAAGGATACAGAAAATCTACGATCCATAAACCCTGCTTGCTTGGTTACTTAATTGTGCTAAAGTTGGAGTAGGCTGCAAATGTCAAAAATTATTCCTGGAGGAGATAATATATAATATTACTTAACAACAATAATCTGGTTATATAACTCCAGGTTATACCAGTCAATACCAGGAAATTTGGAGCTAAGAGAAGTAAGTTTCTTAAATTCCTCACATGAGGAAAAAGAACTGGAAAGAAAAATTAAAATAATACATTGTTCCATTCTGCGCTTTTGATATTGAAATAAGTATGTATTGGAAGCTTGCTGAAACACTAGGAGACTTTTAAAACAGTGCATATTCCTTCCAAAACATGAACAAAGAGGAAAGAAAAAAAGTGCATGCAGCAAAAAAGAAAACAAAGGGAATGAGAAGCCATAAAATTCAACAGCATAGTCAACAAATAAGATTTTGAAAACCTGCAATCAAATGCTTATTAAAAACACATCTTAGATGAAATGAGAAAATGAACCACTGGTTTCTAACCACACACCCCAATAAAAAGAAAACAAGACTGGCACCAAAAATTGCACGTAGAGATTCAGAGGAAAAGACAAAGTGAGCTTTGAAGAGCTATTTCACACTGACAAAAGCATCGACCTTTATGACAAGTCGTTGGGCATACACTGTAAGTTTGCTGCTGGTCATAATTGCCTACAAACCCAAGAAAATCAATGAAAAGCCGAAGTACTGAGAGATGTGGTAAGGTGAATCCAAATGATGTTAGCTTATAAAAACCAACACCTTTTTTATGCCACCTCAGGAATATGGTAGCTATAAGAAGCCACTTCACAAAATCAGCAAAATGTAAAACCACCTCTTGAATTGAATTTTAAAACAGAACTAGAAAACTTGACAAATAAGCAATCATAAATAAGAATACCTATGATTTGGTTCTGGAATGAGACCAAGTGATTTTTATTTAATTTGGAATAACAAGAAAGGTTAATCAAAATATTTTGGGGCAAAAGAAATCTTTAAAGTGGTCATATCCCTAAGATTGTATCCCGAGGAAATTACTCAGATATTGACATAAGAAATTATAAAGACTCCTTGTTCACAGAATTATTTAAAATATGGAATAGTGGAAGTAAATTAAATATACAGAATGGGCATAGAAATAAGTTATTCCAAATGCTGGAACACCATGAAGCCACTAAAAAAAAACACCAAAAAATGTATCTCCCTTTCTCTCCACCCCCAACAATATTTAGACATGAGGCTATGCTACATGATAAAAGACAAAGTTTTAAAAAAAGAAAAAAGCAAATTATAATCAGCAATTCCAAACTTGTCAATCTATCGTATTTCTGACACGAATACCTGGTATTGTGAACAATGGGTATCTTTGGATGATGTGTTTACATGTGACTTTTGCTTTCTTCCTTCTCCCTCATTCCTCTTCCTCCTTTGTTTTCTAAAAAGAGAAAGCATTACACTTAAAATCGGAAAAGGGGACATTAAGAAAATAAGATTCTGTTAGGTAGAGGCGACAATTCGGTGGCAGCGGGCGCCCCGGACGCAGGGTTTTATTTGCAGGACTGTGAGGCTAGGAAGGGGCACCCTGAACAGACAAGAGAGCGGGAGCACAAACGCTGGACTGGGTCCCCAGAGAGAAGATGAGGGACAACATGGGGACA
Organism: Mustela lutreola; assembly: GCF_030435805.1. Classification (NCBI taxonomy): domain Eukaryota; kingdom Metazoa; phylum Chordata; class Mammalia; order Carnivora; family Mustelidae; genus Mustela; species Mustela lutreola. Next base: position 150,458,029 of record NC_081290.1, on the reverse strand, counting down.
AACAGAAGCAACCGCAGAGGCTCCTGGTGAATCCTGGATTATCTTCCGCAGGACGCAGGGATAAACAGGCTGCAGACGTGTCCAAAAAACAAAAGTGAAGGCAGGGCTTCACTTCACTGCGAAGGGCTGCCCCGCGTGGCGCGCGCCCACACCGGGGACCGCGCAGGAGGCCCCGGTCCTCAGGGCGGGTGGAAATCCCAGCCCTTCTCACTACGGCATCCGGGACCTGGGAAACTTCCCAAGCAGGAAGCTGCTATTGGCTCCTGCTGCCGGCATGATGTCACCATCAACCAATCCAAAGTCAGTAGATCATCTTCCCCCCCCACCCCCTCGGCTAAGGAGTTAATTAAGAAGTGAATTAACTCTTGGTAGACGGATGGAGCCCACAAAACCAGTAAGCCTGCTATTTTTGGCTGCTCTTTGTCAGGATAGGGGACTGAGGAAGTGGAGTTAGAAATACACAGTAAGAACAGAAGTTCCAGGTTTGTAGAGAAAGGCATATATATATATATATATATATATATATATATATATATATATAACATGTTTCTTCAGAAAATTGTAGAAAGAATCAGCACAGATTCCACCATATTTTAAACATTTCGATGTAGTTTCTTTCTGTACTTTTAAATTCAAAAGTGTGAGATCTTGTAGAAATTAAGTCATGCTACATTTTCTTTGTAACTCTTAAAATTCACTTGCTGTGAAAGCTGGTGCAACCTCTCTGGAAAACAGCATGGAGGTTCCTCAAAATGTTGAAAATAGAACTGCCCTATGACCCAGCAATTGCACTATTGGGTATTTACCCTAAAGATACAAATGTAGTGATCCAAAGGGGCACATGCACCCGAATGTTTATAGCAGCAATGTCTACAATAGCCAAACTATGGAAAGAACCTAGATGTCCATCAACAGATGAATGGATCAAGAAGATGTGGTATATATACACAATGGAATACTATGCAGCCATCAAAAGAAATGAAATCTTGCCATTTGCGACAACATGGATGGAACTAGAGCGTATCATGCTTAGCGAAATAAGTCAAGCAGAGAAAGACAACTATCATATGATCTCCCTGATATGAGGAAGTGGTGATGCAACATGGGGGCTTAAGTGGGTACGAGAAGAATAAATGAAACAAGATGGGATTGGGAGGGAGACAAACCATAAGTGACTCTTAATCTCACAAAACAAACTGAGGGTTGCTGGGGGGAGGAGGTTAGGGAGAAGGGGGTGGGATTATGGACATTGGGGAGGGTATGTGCTTTGGTGAGTGCTGTGAAGTGTGTAAACCTGGTGATTCACAGACCTGTACCCCTGGGGATAAAAATATATGTTTATAAAAAATAAAAAATTAAAAAAAAATTCACTTGCTGTGAGACTTTTCCTTTGTTATTAAATAATCTTCAAATGCATAGTATTTAATAGCTGCAAAACTTTTCAACTAAATGGACATTCCATAAGTAGACCGGTATATAAATCTGTGCTATCATTTTTTTTTTAAACTGGCTGCAAGGAATTGTATTGTATGGATATATCATAATTTATTTTGAAAGTGTCCAGGCCACTATTGGAAATAATGCTGCAGTGAACACTATTGTATATACATTGTATTGTAGGACGCTTGTCCAATGAGTTTCTTAGGATAAATTCCTAGAAGTGAAATTCCTGTGTCTAATATTAAAATACATGTTCTCAGATTGCTCTCCAGAAATGTAAACAGTCTATAGGAGTGTCTAGTTCTTTACACCCTTAACAAACTGGGATGTTTCCAATGTCTTACATCTTTGATAACCTAGTACAAAATGATAGCTCATGAGTCTTTTAATTCATTTCCTTCATTATTAGTGATGTTGACCATGTTTTCACATATTCAGTGGTCTTTTATATTTCTTTTCTGAATTATCTATCTTCTTTGCCTATTTTTATATCAGGATGTTTGTCTTTTTCTAATCTATTTGCAAGATCTCTAATTTCAAGTTGACAGTATTTTCTTGAATCTTTTCTCATAGGGACCTGGGGGGTGTATAGTATTTTCTTATTATGGTATTTTCTCAGGCTTTTGTTTCAATGTCCAGGTACTTTTGCAGTGCATCTGGACAACTTTTCTGTTTTACCTGTGCTGTGGAATAGATTGTATATTATGTTTCTGGAAAGTTTAAAGAACCAAAGCCATTACTGGATGTAATTCTTTAACTGCTTTAAAATATCTTACATAATTCTTAGCCAATTCAATTAATCTGTTCTTAATTAAATTTTTATTGTTTTAGTTCAATTAAAGTATTAAATAAAACTGCATCAAATTTTTTTTTATCAGAAATTTAAAAATCAGTAGTGTTCACTTGGGTACAAATGCAAAATTCAAAAGGAAGAGGATTCAATTTAAGTCTCTCTGTTTTCTCTGCCCCAACCATCTACGTCCTCTTCCTATAGACAAGCACTATTACTAGGTTTATTGTAGATCTTTCCAGAGGCATACTACTATAACAAAAGCAATCCTTTTGTTTTAAGCCACAAAATAGTCACAGACTGTAAATATCTTCATCTTGCTTTTTAAAAACATATTTTGAAGATTTTATCTTATATAGCACATTAAGAGTTACCTCGTTCTTGTTAAGAACTGTCCCATTGTATGGAACTTATAATTTACTTTCTCACATCATTTTTGAAAAAAAAATGAAGTTACTTCTAATACTTGCTTTTACAAATGATGCTACAGTAACTATCCTTTCATGTAGCTATCGACTTTGTGAGTTGCTTCCCTTTATTAAGCAAGGTTAGGCCATTTGTAACACTTGGCATAACAGATAAGCTTAGATTTAACTCTGTCATCAAATTTGTATTATGATTTCTGTTTTTATTGCTTCTGAATTTTTATCATTTTTATGATTTTGTATTTTATGATTTTAAAAATTTTGTAATTTTAATATTTTACTATGTATCTGTATCTATATGCATATTTATGTTTCTTTTTATAATTTGGAAGTACTTTATCTTAGGTCATCTCTCTAATTATAAACTTTATTTAAGCTGTTTTTATTCTTTTAATTTTAATTTTTTTTTTAAGATTTTATTTATTTATTTGACAGACAGAGATCACAAGTAGGCAGAGAGGCAGGCAGAGAGAGAGAGGAGGAAGCCGGCTCCCTGCTGAGCAGAGAACCCGATGCGGGGCTCGATCCCAGGACCCTGAGATCATGACCTGAGCCGAAGGCAGGGGCTTAACTCACTGAGCCACCCAGGCGTCCCTCTTTTATTTTTTTTTTAAATATTTTATAAATTTTATTTATTTATTTGACAGACAGAGATCATAAACAGGCAGAGGCAGGCAGAGAGAGAGAGAAGCAGGCTCCCTGCTGAGCAGGGAGCCCGATGCTGGGCCTGATTCCAGGACCTTGAGATCATGACCTGAGCCAAAGGCAGAGGCTTAACCCACTGAGCCACCCAGGTGCCCCAAGCTGTTTTTTTTTTTTTTTTTTTCTTTCAGTTAAAGAAAATGGGGCCTGTATAATTTCTGCTGTTTGTTATTGTTGATGCTTTCTTTGTAGTTTTGTGGATAGCCATTTGTAAAATTATTCTGTGCTCCATGTAGTGATTTTTAAAATGTTTCACAAATTCTCTGATGCTCCTCCTTTGAGAGAAGGGACCTAATTCTCCTGTCCTTAAGTGTATCCCAAACTCAGTAACTCAATTCTGAAGCAGAAATAATGGTGTGCAACTTTGAAAGATAAAGTATATAAAAGCACTGTGACCTCCATCTAGTCGCCCTCTCCCTGTTGAGTCACTTGCTCTGTTGTGTCTCTAGTACATTCATGGAAGTAGATCCTCCAGACCCAGTCAAACCTTCAGATGCCTGCAGCCCTGGCTCACACCTTACCTGCAGCCCCTCAAGAGACCTAGAGCCAGAACCACCCCACTAAGCCACTCCTGGGCTACTACTCTTGGAAACTGTCAGATAACAAATGTTTGTCATTTTAAGTTTTGAAGTAATATTTTTCACAATAGGTAACTAGCTCGCTCTATTCATGCGTCCCATTGAATTCTATTTTATCTGACATAATATTGCTGCTCTCATTTTATTTTTGTGTACATTTGTCTAGTATACATTGGTTCATTCTTTCAGTTTTAACTTTGTCATTTTTAAAAGATATATTTGCAGTGAAATAGTAAGATGAGACTTATTTTTCTAGATTTTTTTAAAAGATTTTATTTATTTATTTGGCAGAGATATCACAAGTAGGCAGAGAGGTAGTCAGAGAGAGAGAGGGAAGCAGGCTTCCCGCTGAACAGGGAGCCCGATGTGGGGCTCGATCCCAGGATCCTGGGATCATGACTTGAGCCGAAGGCAGAGGCTTTAACCCACTGAGTCACCCAGGCGCCCCTAGATGTGGTTTTTAATAGAAAAATCTAAAATTTATTTTTATTGTCACTCTGTCTTATGTGTTTTACACTTCTTTTATTTTCTTCCCCTATTTTGCTGTGTACAGTATATTTTCTTTGCTTTTTTTTTTTTTTTTGGTCTAGGAATTTGGTAAGTGCTGATATTATTTGTAGTTTTAGTAGCTCTCTTCAGCTCTTCTTTTTTAAAGATTTATTTTATTCAATTAAATAATCTCTACATCCAGTGGGGCTTGAGCTTACAATCCCAAGATGAAAAGTCACACTCTCCACCCACTGAAATAGGCACATGTCCTGCTATCTTCAGTTCTATTAGAAAACATAACTAGCACTCCCACTCATTTTATGAAATTAGCGTTAGAGATCAACACCTGAAAGAGACATTATAGACCAAAATCATTTATAACCAAAGATCCCAAACAAAATTTTTAAACAAATAGTGAAATCTCATCTAAAAACAGTGTTTATGTATATGTATATATATATATATATATATATATATATATATATATACACACACACATTAACAAGGAAAAAAGTATATGATCATCTCAGTAGATGTGGAAAAATCATCTGATAAAATTCAACAGCTAGTTATTTAAACATTCTTTGAAAACTGGGAACAGAAAAAAAAATTCTCACTCTAATAATGGGTATATGCGAAAACTTAGAGGAAACGCATACTTAATGATGAAATGTTAAAAGCTTTTTTCTTGAAGTCAAGAACAAGACGAAGATGTCCACAGTCACCACTTTTTTTTTTTTTTTTAATTTTATTTATTTAGTTGAGAGAGCACGAGCAGGAGAGTGGCAGAGGGAGAGAGAGAAGTGGATTCCTTCCTGAGCAGGGAGCCCTACTCCAGGACCAATCCTGGACTCCAGGATCATGACATGAGCTGAAGGCTGACACTTATCTGACTGAGCCACCCATGTGCCTCACAGTCACTTCTATTCAGCAATTTTTGGAGGCCCTAGGCAGTGGGACAAGGCAGGGTAAAGAAATAAAAGGCATGAGGATTGAAAAGAAAAAATACAACTTAGTATTTGTAGATGGTACAATTATTTGTGTAGGTAAATCAAAGCAATTTACACATAAATTATTAATAAATAATTGAGTCTAACAAGAAACTAGAATATGAAATTTAGCAAATGGCATTTTCAACAAAAGTTTTTTTCAGTCATATTGAAAAATTAAATATTTAGAAATAATACTTAGAAATAAATAAAACAAAGTACATTGAAGACTCCACACAGAAAATGATAAAACATTTTGAGACTTGAAAAAATAAATAAATCCTTATGACTAGAAAAAAAAGCATTTTGAAAAAAATTGAAGAAGATTTAAATAAATAACAAATATACCATGTTCATGGATTGTAATATTCAATCAATATTGTTAGGACGTCAGTTCCCTGCCAGTTGTTCTAAAGAAGCAACACAACCTCAGTAAAAATTCCACATGATTTATAGAAATACAATTTGTAGATTGTAAAGTCAAATGCAAAAAGCAAGTAATGCTTTCAAATGTGAAAGATCTAATAAGTAAATATTTTTCAGGCCTTGATGTAGGGAAATAAACAAGGCACACAGAAATATTTAACTATAATTAAGAGGTTGATGAAACTGACTACATTAAGAAGTTCTGTTCATCAAAAGAAATCATTAAGAAAGTTATCATTCAAGCCAAAGAGTAAGAGAAGATATTTGTAAAACATATAATCTAACAAAGGGCTTGAATTCAGAATATATGAATAAGTAAAGATGGGCTCTAGTATAGTTCTCTGTCTAAAACCCAGGCCAAAATGGGAGGACAAAAGAAATAATTTCATTTGCCATATGTATTCGTTCCCAGTCCAGAGAACCAAAAGCCTGGGGTGAGATGGTTAGGAGGGAACCAGAACCCTCGTTTGTCACAACTAGAATTTTGCTTCTGCACTGGTGCCGTTGCTCAGTGTTTTGTGCAACTGGCCCATCAGGAACAAGTGTGGCAGCTCACCAGTCTCTAGGGTGGTGCACTGCTCTCTGCTCTACTAAGGTAACTGGGAGCAAGAATTATACATAATTCAGGATGCCTGGGTGGCTCAGTAGGTTAAGTGCCTCTGATCAGGTCATGATCCCAGTGTCCTGGGATTGAGCCCCACATCGGGCTCCCTGCTCATTGGGGAACCTGCTTCTCCCTCTGCCTATTGCTTCCTCTGCTTATGCTCTCTCTCTGTGACAAATAAATGAATAAAATCTTTTAAAAAAGAATTATAAATGATTTTAATTTTGTAAATCCATTTTTTAAAAAATGCTATAATGAACATGTATTATTTTTAAAATTAGAAAACAAAATCCTGAGCCTTAGAATAAAAAAATGCAGAGCAGCAGGGTGGCCTGTACAATAATGTAAAATGAGGACGACAGTACCACCCCACCTGCACTCACAATGTCTCATCTATGTTCATACTTCCGTTTCTGAAATTGTACCATGTGCTATCATTGAAGAATTCCACTCTCCCCATGGGTTCCCCTTTAAAAATTCTAGATTCCTATTCAGCTCTCCGGTTAGATGTTCTAAATTGTTGTCTCTATCAGGTGCTTTGGGAAGCCCAGGGGTGAAAACAACTGTTCCCTGAGTCAAAGAAAGCCTCCCAGAAGGGATGACAAGTGTGCTGGGATTTAAAAGACAGATAGGAGCTAGCTAGACAGAGAGATGGTGGGAAGTCACCCCAGCCACGAGGAAGGACAGTGTATTCAAAGGCGAGTGGCTGGAAATTGTGTGGCACCTTTGGGGAGCCAGTTGTACTTTGTTGCAGCTTGAAAGGAGCTCAGTGTGTAGGGTGTGTGTGTGTGTGTGTGTGTGTGTGTGCATGTGCACACGTGTGTCAGGGGCAAAAGGCAGGAGGTGAGAGTGGTGTGCATGGAAAGCCTTGGGGATATGTGGAGAGGTTTGGACTTTGTCCTGTAGGTGCTGGGGAGCTACTGAAGGTTTTAAAGGAGGGACAAGGTACACTCAAGAGCAGGTTTCCCCTTTTGTCTTCCCCCAGCCACTAGCCCCTTGAGGTTATTCTCTGTATGAGGACAGAATGATAATAATGGCTTGACTTCCACAGCCATGATCCTCATTACTTAAAGAATTATAGCCCTTCACGGGCCTTGGAGTCAACCCTGGGGAGCTGAGGGCATCTCTGGAGTCCTCAGACTCTCAGCAGCCAGGATGATGTCATGCTTTCTGTGACTTGAGTCCTCCTTCCTCCAGGGACAGCATTCACTGGGTCCCTTACAAGTAAGCCTCTCCCCAGGTGGACAGTGCATGCCCAAGGGCTGAAGAAGGCCCAAGATGGTGAGCTGAGGATCAGTGAGGAAAATACCAAGACGTGGCTTGTGATGTTTTTTGAACGTTAAACATGGTGTTATCTGTGGCTTCTGATCTCTCCATTTCTAGATTAGCTCTCTTTGGGAAATGGAGAAGTGACACGATGGTGATGAGTCCTTCTGTGCAAGACCTCTGAAATGGGTCCTATTCCCTTTGGCCTGTCAGACTCCCCTGTGTAGTCCTCTGTAGTCTTCCTTACAATCCATGAAGGCAGACCTTAAATTCTGACAGATCCAACAGTCCATCTGGAGGATGGTTGTTCAGAATTTGAAACACATAACCCTTAACATAGTGGAAGTTTGCTTCTGTTGCCTTAGAATGAATCCATCTACAGCCTCTGTCCCCAAAAGCTTCCTCCTTCTCTGTTTCCCTCTTCCTGGGACATTCCTGGTACATCCTGGGCTCTCAGCCTGCTAGATTGATCCCCAATACCTGTACCTGTGTTTTGTTGGAATGTACCACCCAGTCAAAGGAAAGAAGGGAGCAGACACAGGGTACTGTCTTCCTTCTTTCTTCTCTCTGGACTCCTTAAGAGTGAGAGGTACCTGGGTGGCTCAGTGGTTTCAGTGATGCTTGATTTCAACTCAGGTCATGATCTCAGGGTCTTGGAATTAAGCCCCCCATAGGCTCTGTACTCAGCACGGAGTCTGCTTGTTGCTCTCCCTCTGCTCCTCCTTCCCCTGCTCATTCAAATAAATAAACAAAATATTTAAAAAAAAAAAAAAAAAAAAAAAGAGCCACAGCAATAACCCTGGGAAGGAGTCTTAGATGTGACCCAGCTCATCCCCATCATCTTATAGGCTGGGAGCTTGAATCTCCACTTCCTTTCTCCCTCCCAGAGAAACCTACAAATCCCTTACATCAAGTGCTGGGGCCAAGTTCTTGGGCAAAGATCGGGATTCTGAGGACAACCCTTGTCATTTGTTCGCCATTTATCCATGCCTTCCTTAATACCGTAGCTTTTGAGACTCTGGCAGGCAGTGAGACCCACCGAGGATAACATGTTCATCAGTCCTTGCCCTCAAGAAGCTCACAGCCTGGGGTGCCTGGGTGGCTCAGTGGGTTAAGCCTCTGCCTTCGGCTCGGGTCATGATCTCAGGGTCCTGGGATCGAGCCCCGCATCAGGCTCTCTGCTCAGCAGGGAGCCTGCTTCCCCTCTCTCTCTGCCTGCCTCTCTGCCTACTTGTGATCTCTCTCTCTCTGTCAAATAAATAAATAAAATCTTAAAAAAAAAAAAAAAAAAGAAGCTCACAGTCTAAGGCAGAGACAGGGAAGGAAAACACATTGTGGACATTTAGTGTCAACATTCTGCTGGAGGCCAGAGAGGAGTCAGGAGGATGGGGGAGGAGGGGGTGGGGGTCTTAAGGGGGCTGGAAGGATGAGCAGGGTGGAAGGGTGGCCTGGAAGAATGGGGTCATTACCTGCACTATCTGGATTGTAAGCTACTTGAAGCCTTTTGGATTTGTGGATTTTATTTCCATAATATCAACCAACACAAAACACTTGGTGCAGCACAGAGTGTTGGAACCAGAAGACCTTGGCTCCTCATCTGGCTCCTGTATGTAGCCATGGGATCTTGGCTAAGTTTGTTACCATCCTTTAGGTTCCGTTTCTTTATCTGTAAAATAATCATAGCCATTTCTGCCCTATAGATTTATTCTGAAAATTAAATGAGATAACCTGCGGCAAGAACCTGGCAGGGTATCAGACCCATGTAGAATCAGTACGTAGCAGTGTCGCTGGTATTGTTTCAGGCTGGGGTCCCAAGAAAATAGGGCCAAACACTCTGGCATTCTAAGGTGAGGGGTGGACCCAAATGAAAGTTAAAGTCCAGGGGACCCACACCTTGTTTTGCCATCCTCCGCTCGCCACCCTCTTTCAACCTGTAGGAGAAGCTGGGAAACCAAAGGATGGTGCAGAGTTATAGAGAGAGGATTTCTTTGAGGAGTGTTGTTGGGATGCTGTGGCTTCCATCCTGCCTTCCAATTCCTCCAGCTCCCCTCCCCAACATGCTTCCACCACCAAGGACAATGACGGATGTGCCTTTCTCTTAACCCAAGACCAAGTAAAGGAACTTCTCGGGGACCACCTAGAATATTTCTTACGGTGGGCTGGTGTCTCAGTAATGGTTGCAGAGTCAGCCTGGGATGGTCAGCACCTGGTGGCTGCCTCTGAGGGCAGAGGAGAGAAGCCACTGCATCAGGGACAGCCTGAACCCACAGGATTGTCAGAACAAAGGGCAGGCCAGAAGGTTTGAGCTCCTGTTAAGGCCTGTGTGATGAGCTTCCTGGAGTTATCTTAGATTCTACCCAAGGGGGTGGCCTTGAGCGGAGAGGGACCCTAACACAGAGAAGCAGGTGTGTACCTCCCTGCCTCGGGGCTGCTAGAACAATGCAAACAAGGAAGGACAGAAATGGGAGTGGGGGCTCTTTGAGGAACCCTTCAGAATGCTCCAAGGGAAAAAGTCAGCTCTGAACACCTGCAAGGCTCAGAGGAGACCCACGCAATTTATCGTCATGACTGAGGCATCCTCAGAAGACCCTTCTCCTCACACCCCCAACCCGCATTCTGGCAGGAGAGGAAGAAAGGAAGGCAGAGCTCTGGAGAGGAGCTCACCCCAGCCCCAAACACCCCCAGGATGGATAGAGACAGAGCTGGTAACTTCTAAAAAGTTGGAAATCTTTGGGGGAAATATTAATTTAATTTTATTTTTTTTTAAGTAGGCTCCACAACCGGCATAGAGCCCAACACTGGGCCCAAACTCACAACCCTCAGATCAAGACCTGAGCTGAGATCAAGAGTCAGTTGCTTAACCAACTGAGCTACCCAGGTGACCCGGGACACACTAAGTCTTGAGTTGAGGCTGCTTTAGGAACTGAGAAGAGTGAGAAGAAATAAGGAAGTCCTGGGTTTTCATCAGGAATATTGGTTGCCTGTTATAAATTGTGTTTGTTCAACTGCATTTTGATTTTACTATTAGAGTTCTCCGAATACACCACTCAGGAAAGCCAGGGCCTTAACCGTGTTGATCTCTTAACCTAGAGTGCCATCCCCACCCCTGTTCCTGTTCCCTCATCCAAACACAAGCCCATCACCATCTCCTTCAGAGAGTCTCTCTTGCCCCTCCCTGTCCCTACTTTCCTTTGCAGAGAGAGAAGGGGCACACCTGTTTGGTGGCAGGAGGGCAGACCTCCAGTGCAATGTCCCAGCTTCGGGGAAAGATGCTATTATTTATAATAACTCTTCTTGCCATTACTGCACAGTGTTATTATTGTTGTTTAATCAGATTTATTGAGGTATGATTTACCAACAATAATATAAACTCATTTTAAGTTCAGGGAGTTTTGACAAATATATAAACCCACGCCCATCACTATCACAATTAAGATATGGACTATCTCTGTCACCCCAAATTTCCCTTGTCCCTTCCCCAGATCAACCCCACCCTTGCCCAGCCCCAGGCAACCCGCTCTGCCTTCTATCTCTTTGGATGAGATTTGTTTTTCCTAGAGCTTTATATAAATGAATTTGTACATGACAATTCAAGTTTAATCAAGAGAAATCTGTCTACATAAGAAAAAGCCAGTTTCTTTCTAGAGAATAAGAAAGTCAGTTTAAAATGGGGGATGTTTCCGAACCAATATTTATTCTCTCTGGAAAGTAAACACATTGAAATATAATTTTTCTGATTATATTTTCTGATTAGCTCAAAATCTCTATCCTCCTTCTCTAATTTATGTTTCCATTTTCCTTTGATGTCTTATTTATTTTGCTAGAATATAAAAATGTTATTGGCATTCTGCTTATGGGTATTTCAGATTTCCTTGGATTTGGATACAAATTGATTTTTCATGGGCTCATACATCTTCAAGATTACTTTGCTTGAGTTTGGACTATTCATTGATCAACTATATTTTTGGAGACATTGAACAGATTCTAAACTACATGAATGAAATTTACCATGGCTTTTTGTTATTGTGGCAGGATTGTAGGTATTTTTTTCCTTTTCTGCCTTTCTTTTGGACCTACCTTTAGAGCCTTCCAAGTCCCTACTGTTCCTTAAACCTAAATTCTGTAGAGGAGATAGGAGCTGCCCACCCACCCTCCCAGCTCCCGTTCTCTCTGCATTCTTGAAGGAGAGCCAGGAGGAAATCTGCCAAAATGACCCCAGAGGTGATTCCCTCTCCTGGTTCCAGTACCTTCCATGTACAGATAAGAATGCAGCAGACGAAACTGGATGAGTGATTGCTGTAGCCCCTGGTCTCCCAGCCCCCAGCCCATCTGACAGCCCGCGTTAGAGGTGCATCTCTTGGTTCCCTGCTGTGATGGCAGAGGAGGCGTCCCTGTCCCTCTGAGGTGTTGGGGGGGGGGGTGTCCTGAGAGTCCTGCATTGGGGGAGGAAATAGCTCTAGTTCTAGGGAGGGGCATTGAAATGCAAAAAGCAAATATTCTCTTGTCCCCAGCTTTTTTTCTTCTTTGCCTAATCCAATGTAAGTGTTCTGCCATTGCCAGTTACCTTTTTTTTTTTTTTTTTTTTAAAGATTTTGTTCATTAATTTGACAGAAACACAGAGAGAGAAGGAACACAAACAGGGGGAGTTGGAGAAGGAAAAGCAGGCTTCCCACTGAGCAGGGAGCCCAATGTGGGACTCAATCCCAGGACCCTGGGATCATGACCTGAGCCAAAGGCAGATGCTTAACAACTGAGCCACCCAGTTGCCCCTGCCAGTTACCTTTTTGTTCAAAGCCCTTTTTGCACTGAGCACAATGTTGCTGTTATGATTGGTCGCTAACCCCAGCCGAGTCCCCTTGTGGAACGTCTGCTCAGCTCCTGGCAATGCCATGCGCCAAGAACAGAGCCCAGGCAGAGTCATACCGTGCAGCCCAGCCCCCAGCCCGCCCTTGACACCAGACAAGCACACCTGATTGAAACTGGGCTAGCTGGATTCTCTTGCCTGGGTATTTGAAACTGGGATTCAAAGAGGGGTTCGTCCATCTCTCACCTTAAGAAACACGGGATGGCCAGTGCTTGGAAGGCAGAGTCTGTCATGGAGATGGAAGGAAATATCCTTGTAGATGGATGCAGATGGGGGCCTGTGTGAGCACAGGGTGATGGGGGCTGGAGGCACAGCCACATACAGAAAGGGGAGGCAGGGAGAGAGGGATGGAGACACAGAGGGAGGGTGAGAGGGAGAGAAAAAGGAGGGAGAAGGGGGAGGGGGAGAAGGAGAGAGAAGGAAAGGGAAGGGGAGAGAGAGGGAGAGGAGGAGAGGGACACAGAGAGAGAGAGAGAGAAGATGCAGGAGGCTGCTCAGATTTTGTTGGCTTCCAGTTCCAAGTTCCAGCCCAGCTGTCCCTTTGTGTTGGTTTCCATGTGATATTCCTATAAACTTGAATGAACTTCCTGTTTATTCATGAGGTGACTTGGAGTAGTTTCCTATTCATTTGCAACCAAAAGACTGAACAAGATGCAACCTGGTATCTGAGAAACAAAACTGCGCACACACACCACCAAAGTGGGCCTTCGCAGGGCTTGGAAACAATGAGGATCCCACCACCCCGGGACAGGGGAGGAATATTAGTGGAGCATAGACTGAAGTAGCTGGTGATGTTAGTGTCACCGTTTTGGGGACTTGGACAATTTTCCTCCTTAGGCTGAGGCTTGAGCAGGCTTGAAAGGCCAGGTTGAAGGCTGTCCAACTGTGCTGGCTCGTCTCTGGGACCTCGATAAGGGACATGGAGATGTGACCTAGTGCGTGGTTGTCCCACTTACAGTGGAGGGGGGAAACAGGTCAGTTAGGCACCTGTGCTCCAGGGAGTCCTTTCTGCTGATGGGATAGGAGCTGAGAGCCCTTGAGTTGGCTCCAGAAGTGGACTTTCTGAGCTGTAGCCCTAACACTCCGCAGTGACAGACATCCACAACTAAAGGCGGTACACTGATTTTGAAACAGTGAGGTCTTAGCACTTGGAATGAGGACACCTGGGACATGCCAGGGGCGTTAGGGTTCCAGCAAGAGAGGGAACACAAGCAAGGGGAGTGGGAGAGGGAAAAGCAGGCTTCCCCTGGGCAGGGAGCCTGATGAGGGACTTGGTCCCAAGACCCTGGGATCATGACTTGAGTCCAAGGCACATGCTTAACGACTGAGCCACCCAGGCTTTAAAGGCATTATGCTGCCAGGAAAACCTCACAGGGTCTTTAGAGCAACACAAATCTATTCCTCAGGGCTTCTCAGTCCCTGAGGCAAGCCCAGGTCCAGCTCAGAGGCTGCTGGCTCCATTCAGAAGGTTTTCATGCCCCACAGCCAGGTCATCCCCATTCTCCCCCCAGGGGTGCTTCTAACAGGGCCCCTGACAAGGCATGTCCCTAAGGGGCAGAACGTGGAGTGGTCCAACTGGAAAACCAGGGGCCTGCAGGAGTCAGCACGGGATGGCCATCTGCAAAGCATACCAGCTCCACCAGAAGGCAGTGGGGCCCTTCATGGCTGTGAGGCAGTCACAGGCATGGAATAGTAGAGACAGTAGTCTACAAAGAAAGAAGCGGCATTTCTGAGATGGGAGAGAGATGGAGACAGAGATAGAGAAAATAATTCTAGATCAGGAAGAAGTTGCCAGGGTGGTACAGAGAAGTCCTACGAAGCCCTCACTGTTGCCCTCATGGTTACAATTTACATAACTGTAGCACAACATCAAAGCAGGAATTTGACGTTGCTATAATGTGTGCCATTTTATCACATGTGTAGGTTTGCGATCAAGATACAGAGCTAGTCCATCCATAAGCATCTACTCACTGCCAACCTTATGTAGTCATCCTTCCTCCCACTGTTCCTCTTCCCCCAAAGCTACCGGTCTGTCCTTCACCCCTTGTAGTTTTGTCATTGGGAGAATATTCTACCAGTGGAGTCATACGGTCTTTTGAGAGTGGCTTTCTTTTACTCAGCATAATTCTTTGGGATGCATCCAAATCATTATGTATCAATTGTTCATCAATTGTTATTGCCGGTGAGTATTCCATGGCTGGTGTACTACTTCTGTTTAACCCGTCAGCTCTCCAGGGACATTTGGGTTGTTTACAGTTTGGGATTATTACAAATAAAACTGCAACGAACATTTGTGTACTACCCGTTATTTTGTAAACGTGTTTTCGTTTCTCCGGAAATAATGCCTGGGAGTGAAATTGCTGAGTTGTATGGTGAGTGTGTGTTTTGTTTTTGTTTTTAAAGAAATTAACAGAATCCTTTCTGGAGTGGCCGTGCCATTTTGCATTCACATCAGCTATGCATGAGAGTTCCAGTTTCTCTTCATCATCACCAGCATTTGATAGTGTCATTTTTTATTTTACTTGTTCTAATGTCATTGTGTTCTTCTCCCTTATCACTGGCGGTGAACATTTTTGCATGTGTATAGTCACTGTTTGTATATTTTCACTGATACAATGTCTCTTCATAACTTTTGCCTATTTCCTTTTTTTTCCCTTGGCAATCATGCATTTATTACTATTCCGAAATTTCAACAACCATCTCATTAAGCTTGTCTGTGAAACACTGACCTATGGGGGGGGGGGTTAGTGTGGGGAGGGAAGGCTACCACTTCCTTCTTCCATGTCTGCAGAGAAAGCTCTTTTGGATGACAATCCCCTTTGCAGGTCTGAGCATAAGCTCATTGATTGTTAATCTTAGCAATAAGTTAGTTAAAAAAAAAAAAAACTCATCTTTTTAAAAAAGATTTATTTATTTTGAGAGCACCTATGTGTGCGTTGGCATGCATGTGGGTGGAGGGGCAGAGGCGGAGGCAGAGAAGCTCAAATAGACTCCCCCCTGAGCTCAGAGTCTCAACTTGGGGATTCACTGCAGGACCCTGAGCTCATGACCTGAGCCAAAACTAAAAGTTGAGGCTTAACTGACTGAGCCACCCAGAGGCCCCCAGAAGAAGTCATTTTTAAATGATTTTACTGTCTGTACCATAGTCACATTTAAGTTGGCAGAACCGCCTCCGGACAGACAAGGCAGAGACCTGTTATGCAAGGCAAATTAAACGAGGGTTTTTTAAAGCTTGCGGAGAGAAAAGTGTCATGGTCATACAAAGATGGCTACAGGAGTCTCAGAGGATGGTGCCAGGGCGCGCGTGCGGGCAGGGGTGCTGCAATGGTAGTTGGTGGACGTGTGTTGCCCCGAGGCCACTGTTGTTTCTCAAGGGCAATCTCATGTGCCTGGAAGCAGGTCACTTGAAACCCAGATGTACGTGGAGTGGGGTAAAACTTGCACAGGATAAATTCTACAAGTTCCCTGGGCAAGTTCTACGAATCTCTTCTGTGACAAATGGTAGCGGAGTTATGATTCTGCGAAGGGAATCCCATAAATGGACACCAGGGGAATCTTTCCAACCTGTGAAATTCCTAGCCCAAATCAGTAAAGAACTATCCATACCTCGGCAAGTTTAGCTGCTCATGCAAGGACATCTGAATGAAGCAGAGCAGGAAAGACTATCTGAACAGAAGAGTTCTGTGCTTCTCTCCAGCCAGCCCATCAGTGGGCTCCCTCGCCCCTCCAGCCACCCTCCGCTGTGCCAAGTCCTGCTCAGATTTTTCCTGGAGAATCTTTTCCTTCTTCTGTGTTTTCTTTAACCTCTAGAAGTCTTGTTGTCTCTTATCCAGCTCTGTGATGCTACAGGCAAGGGCGTGTCCAGTCTGGGGAAGGTTGTCATGTTCGATGGGGTTTACACGCCTGTTGGTTATCTTAACAGCTTCATCCAAAGTAGCAAAGGAAGTCCGCTTCGAAGCTGCTCCTACTGCTTGGGCATTATTCCTCTTTAATTCAGACGCATGGTCCCCACTTCTGGCTAAACCAGTCAGTTTGTAACTGTCAGTTCCTTCATGGTGATGTTCAAATACAAAGTTATCACCTGTGGCATTATCCTCATGGGAACTTCACTCAGGCTTCACTTACACTGTGGATAACTGTGGGTGCCCAAGCCCCTTGGACTGTGAACGTGGCCTCGGCAAGTAAGGACAGCTTCTCTCTTTACATTTTGATCTCTGCCCTCTTCTTGAGGGTCTGGTGAAACCAGGGTGTTAAGGCATCACATTGTCTCTCTGGGAAGTTTTGACCTGTCTTGCTCCATTTAATCGAGACTTCCAGATGGAATGTGCCATCTGTGAGGGAGAGGTCTCCCCTGGGACTTTGTCCACTTTCTGAAGGTGACTGTTTGGCTCAGGTCTCCTGCAGCCGTCTCAGCCACAGTGCCTTCCTCCAGGAGGAGACTGCTTGTCGTGCCCATCCTCTAATGGGTGTGTATTCAGTTTTGATGTAAATGCTCATGTTTTGTTAAGTTCGAGACCAACTTCTGTTTACTTGCAGACTCATGGGTAGTCTACTTTTGAATTCAACTGAAGTAAAAGCTAACATTTATTGAACACATACTTTGCATTGGGCACTGTTCTAAGTGACTTACAGGTTGTAGCTCCCTTGAGATATATGTGTGTGTGTGTGTGTGTGTGTGTGTGTATATGTGTGTGTATATTATGTATATATATTATTATATATATTATGTATTATATATAATGTATATATATTATGTATAATATATATTATATATTATGTATTATATATATATAATTTTAAAATTTTTATTTGACTAAGAGAGGGCAGCAAGAGAGAGGGAACACAAGCAGGGGGAGTGGGAGAGGAAGAAGCAGGCTTTGCTGAGCAGGGACTCTGATGCAGGGCTGGATCCCAGGACCCTGGGATCATGACCTGAGCTAAAGGCAGACGCTTAATGACTGAGCCACCCAGGCGCCCTTCCCCCCTTGATACATGTTTTCATAAACATCCCTATATGTTGTTGTTCTAAATATGAACCATCCTCATAATTTAGTTTGCAAATCTAATTATCAGCATAAAGAAACAGGTTCAGCAATCCAACATTGCCTAGATTCGAACTGGCTGTTTTATTTGCGTTTGGTTGATTGAAATAAATCCAAGCTATTGGTGTGATGAGTGTGCTTGAATCATGGGAGCCACTATTCAAGGGAAACAACATTGCTCACATTTTTAAAAGTTACATAGTACACTCGTTTGTATTTGTTTTAAGTAAATACCCGATAGTATTCAATTCAATACATTCTATAGAAGAGATCTCCCAAACTTTAGTCTCACTCCTAAAATAAAGGCCCCCCTTAACCTCCTGACTTTGACCTTGGTGATTGCATGCCTCACTCTTTAACCTTTGGACTCCATGCTTGATGCTTTTCCATAAAATAACTGTATTTCTTTCTCTGTTCCATCACTCTGGTCTTATGCCATCTTGGGGAAGCTTTGGGACACTGGCATCTGGTTAGACTGGGTAGGCAGAGCTCTATGTGGCTTGCCTACTCTCCCTCTTCCTGATATCAGGCCCAATCAATTCAAATCTAGGTCTCATCCCTTAATGGGAGGCTGTGCGCAAGTTACCACTTGACTCTGTTTCTTGTAGAAATGGGGTGGTGAGTCCCCTTCTCACAGGGCTGTAGTGAGATTTACTGATTATACACACACACACACACATACACACACACACACACACAGTCCATCACTGCGTAGTACTCAAATAGTAACTAAATAACTCTGAAAATAAGGCAGCTTTCTGCATTTCCCCCACCTTGGTCTCTGCTCTCAGGTTGTGATGTCCTATCCTCTGCCCCAGCCCCCCTCTCCTATTAGTCGGTAAAGGGGACTCAGACAGAGTGCTCCCCTCCCCTAGGAGCAGAGAATCTCTCATTGGTTGCCATCACCATGGCAACTCACTGTCTCCTCCCTCCACCCCACTCCCTTTCCAGAGCAGCAGATTGTGGAGTTCCAGACTTCTCAGTGCTGGGAGGGAGGAGGAAAGAGAAGCCAGGGGAGAAGGGAGAGGGGAGAGGCTCCCTTGACTGCAAAGCGTCCCCATGGTTCAGGTTCACTTGGATTCCTGATACTGGTCTGGCAGGCAGTGTGACCTCTGCTCTCTCTGCACATTCAGGCAACCATTTCGATATCCCTAGGCATTCCTGATTGCCTTTGAATTGGGCCAGTTCGGGACCAGAGGGTCTTGGTTTCTTGGCATGTGGCATACATGATAAGCATGTTATTCCTGCAGAAGAAGGGTTTTCGTCCCGTTGCCTTTGCTGTTTGCTGGGGGTTACATGACCGGACCAGTGAGAGTGAGCTTGGTGGACTCCAAAGGCTGTCAGGGGTCATTCATTATTCTGGTCATCCCCTCCCCCCACCCTGTGGGGTTGCCCAGAGCTGGGCAACTAACGGGTGCTTTCCTTTCCTGGTGAGGGGGGTGGGAGTTGGAAGATAGAAGTCCACATGGGGCCCCTGGAGAGGAGCACAGGGCACTGGACAGTGAGTGGCCAACCAGTGGTTCCCAACTGTGGGGTGCATGCCAAGGCCCAAGAACCTGCTTCCTCCCTGATGTGAGACGCTTGCAGAATAGGTACACAGCATGGCTTCTGTACGCACAAGTGGGGATATGCAGATGCTCTTTGGTGCTCTTGCAATTCAAAAACGATTTAAGAGCATGGGCTGAACAAAGGTGACTTTTGTCTGTTCTCAGTCAGCAGGGCAGTGGAGGTAGAAGGTAAGGGTCAGTGACATTGACTGTGGTAGAATAGACCCTCCCCTGGAAGGCTGAGGGGAGGACATCCTGATACCCGCTACCATGTAGATGAGCCTTGAGGACATGATGCTAAGTGACACAAGCCAGAAAGAAAAGGACAAATACTGTATGAGCCCAATTACATGAGGTAATATATGAGGTAATGAATTTGCTAGAATAGGCACATTCAGTGGAATAAAAAGTAGATTAGAGGTCACCAGGAGCCGGGGGGGGGGGGGAGGAGTTAGTGTTTAATGGGGACAGAGTTTCAATTTGGGAAGATGAAAGAGTTCTGGAGCTGGATGGTGCTGACGGCTGCTCAACATCGTGGATGTGCTTAATGCCATCGACGTGTATGCAGAGAAATGGTTAAAATGGTTAAGTTTTGTGTCATGTGCCTTTTACCACAGTAAAAGAAATCCACCCCCTTCAAAAATGGAGGTGAGGTGAGGCAGAGTGCTGGAGCACGGCCATGGGAGTGTGGGGATGGGAGAAGACATTCAGTGAGGCTTTGAACAGAGAGGCATTCTAGAGAAGGGGTCTTGTTCCACAGGATGCCTGGCCCTGCTACTTCCGGTGGACCAGCAGGCTGAGAAGGTGACATCAGGGGCTCCCTGTCCTCATTTCCTGAGGGAACTAGGGAAGCCACCATGGTTGACCCCACCTCTCCCCTCAGGGGTCCATCTGTTTGAGGAGGTACCTGGGTAGTGATGCTCCTCAGTGTCAGTCATGGTCTTCTTACCTCTGGAAGGTCCAGGGGGAGGGGAGGGTTGGGTGGACTGTGAGGACCCACCAGTGCTAGTCACGTTGCCACAGAAGAGGCGTGGCCAATATCACAGCCAGGTGGCAAAAGGGAAACCCTGCTCTCCTGGGACCCACATGCCATGCCCTCACGAGCTCCCAGGCCTGGGTGTCTGTAGCCCCCTTTCTTGCATTCTGAGTCACCGCTCAAACCCACCAGCCCTTCTGACAGAGCTGGAAACAGGCACCGAGCCCTCTAGAAGCTATTTTTAGGGTTCATCTGTTCTTTCTGATTTCTCCTCTAGATTTCATATTTTCCCACCCCCAGATCTGAAAGAGCTAAAGATTCTGGACATCATTCATCATTCCCCCCTCCAGGTGCTCTCCCTCGCTGGACAGCTCAGCTTGCAAGCTGGGCCTCCACCCCCACCTTCCTGTACCACTCCCTCCTTCTCTTCTGGATCCCCACCCTCACCCTGCCCCCCCGCCCCTACACCCCGGCTCTGGCTCTGTAGGCAGCATGGAAAGCAGGCTATTTGTCTGACATCATCTTCCATTCCCTGGCCTGCTAAGAGTTACTCACTCAGGCAATCCCTGCTCCGCCAGAGACTGTCCAATTGCCAAGCAACCCACTGTCGACCAATCACCGAGCTCAGAGGTGATGTCATGGCGAGAGCGAGCAGTGGTGCTGATGTGGAGAGAAGCCCAGGGTACCACTAATTGAGGGAGTGAGGAAGGGAGCAGCTCGCTTCGAACAGGACTCCAGGTAAGTAGGAATGAAATGCAAATTATTTGAGGCTTTTCAGACAAAAGAAAAAATTAGCAGCGGCAGAGAGGAGAAGCAAGAGATCTGGCACTATTGTGCTGCCTTTGGTTTCACTTCATCAATTCAACTTTGTCAAATCCTGGGGGAAATGGGGTGATGTGTGAAAAGAATGGGTCTACCCCAGGGGTAAGGGCATGGCTAGAGGCAGTCCTTCTATTCCAGAGCTCAGGAGAGAGAGGGTGGGCGGGAATTGCCAGCGTTTCTTTTGGGTCAGATGTCCATGGTGAGTTTTTTCCTGCATAAAAATGTTCTGTTGCACAGGCAGAATGGTTTTGTTGAGTCTGTCTTCCCCTGAGCTGGCTCTGATGCCTAGACCTGCTTCAAGCTAGCAGCTGCTCTGGGTTTTACATTTCCTTTCTCAGCCACAGTTTTTCTTGGCTCCCTTTCCCCGTGTGTTTCATCCTTTTCTTTCTCCTCTATCTGCACTGGGTTACTTTTTGCTCCTGTATTCTCAGGATACAATGAGATCACCACCTCTTCCTTGCCCCGCCCCGCCCTGAGGTCAACCTGCTCCTACCTGGGCAGGGCCAGCGGGCTGTCAGGCAGCAAACTGCGGGAACCCACAACTGCCACGCCCTGGTCCCCGCTAGTGGCCGAGCCGGCCCCTCCTTGCTCAGCCCACTGCCGTCGCCAGGAGTTTAGGCATTGCTCTCTTCTCATCCAGGGGACCAGGACTAGGGATTTGCTGTCCAGTGGCCAGCTCCGTCCCCACGTGGCGTGCTGTCTTTGTCTCATTCCTCCCAGGAAGATACAGTTAGGTGTGGAGCAGTCCCATTGTCCTGGGGGAAAAAAAAATCAAACAAAAACAGGTCCCCTGAACCCCTTGGGAGGAGGTTCAGAAATATTGAGGCAGCCCAGGTCCGAACCCTCTGGGCAGGGATACATCCGTGTCCCAAGACCAAGAGAACACATTGGGAAGGGATGTCCAGCGGTGGACTATTGGAGTTCTGCCGGGTGGGTGGCAGGTTGAGAGGAATGTGGGAGAATCTGTCTCTACTGAGGCTGAGGCCCCCTCTAGGGGGAGGAAACCTCTCCCACAGGCAGGGAGTCAGGGTGCCAGGGGGAATGAGATCATCCACCAGATGAGGAGATAATCATAGTGCTGGAGCGAGAGGTGAGGAGGCAGAGGGGCAAAGTCTGATTAGCAGCTCCACTGAATGAAGCTAGAGCCTCCAGAGACCCTGCCCTGTCCTCTAGGGCCAGCCAGCACTCTCTCCTCAGCTTGTCCCAAGCCCCCACCTTGCTGCTAGGAAATGTGCTTGCATCCTCCTTAAAATCCACTTACCAGCATTGCCGGAGCACCTGTCAGCAGGTCCCTGTCCTGGGATCACGAGCTCCACCCAGGCCACTCCTGGAATAGATCTGGATTGGACAAGGATCTTTATTGCTAGATGGATCCACCAAAAGCATTGTAGAGAGTGAGCTCCCCACCACCGAGGGCATTCAAGCAGATGTTAGTTGACCATCCACAGGGTAGCTATAGAGATTTCTGCCTTGTGTTGGGGACTGGATCTAGGTTAGTGTTTTTCAAACTGCAGACTGAGATCCAATAGTGTATTGTGAAGTCTGATTTATGGGTTGTAACTGGTATTTTTTTTTTTTCAAATAAAATGAGATAAGTGAGAATGGAAAAAATGTCAAAACATATTCCATATAATAGAGTAAATATTTTCAATCACGATTTCTTAATTATGTATTTTCAGTTATGTAAATATTTATAAATATAAATAATGTTTATCTTTATAAACATATTTTAGAAATATTACTATAGTTAAAAATGAATAAGCACGTATTTACATATTTATGTTTATAGTTCAGTTATGTGTACACTTCTGTGTATGTATTTGTATCAGTGACTATAGGTATGTATGTCTGTCAGCGTTAAGGCAGGTATATCCTGGGTCATGATACAAAAATGCAGTTCTTTGTTGTTGGTCCCAGTAAGAAAAAAACACAAGCTCAGTGACCCTTATGACCTTTTCTAAGACTGTAAGCCTGTGGATAACTCCTACCAGACTATGAATTCTTTAAAAAAATTTTTAATTTTGGTAAAATACACATGACACGAAATTTACCATATTAAACATTTTATGGTATCCAGTCCAGTGGTGTTAACTATATTCACATTGTTGGGCAACCATCACCACCATCCAGCCCCAGAAATTTTTTCATCTCTCCAAACTGAAACTCTGTCCCTGTAAAATACTAACTCTCCATTCCTTCTCCCCCTGCCCTAGCCCCTGGGAACACCCATTCTATTTTCGGTCTCTATGAATTTGATTACTCTAGGTACCTTATGAAATCTTGTAGCTTTTGTGTTTTTATGACTGGCTTCTTTCACTTGGTATAGCGTCCTCAAGATTCATCCATATCATAGACTGTGAACTTCTTGCAAGAACTGTCTTGCTCAAACACGTCCCAGTGACCATGTATCAAATAGGTGTCTAACATCCAAGTACTGTGTTAAGTGGAAAACTGTTTCTGTAGGGGGATAGTCCATTCTAAAGGGTATATCAAAAATTGAGAAGTCTGGTCTAATATAGTTCTTCCTGAGCAGAGGGTTGAACAGACACACTATTGGCCAGTGGGGTGGTGGGAGTGTCTTGCAATTTTTTTTGCTTAACATTTAGATTTCACTTTGGCTCAATAAAAGAAATCCCAGGGCCAACCAAGTTTGGCTGCCTTCCCTCATCCAACTAGGCCATTTAAACCACATTTGCCTGATGGGACATAAGTGTGCTGACAGATACGACTTCAAGTAGAGCAATAAAGATTGATAAACTGAGATCTGGAGAGTAAGGTGTGACAGGAAAGAAGGCAGAGAAGGAAGGTAAGAGGAAGGTAAAGCGAGAAGGACAGTGTCTGCATTAAACCAACCATACAGAAAGAACGGGAAAATTCAGATCTGTTTGTACTGTTGATTTTAAATAATGGGATGTTTTCAAAATCAATATCATAATCCAAGAAAAGCTTAATTTTTCCTGAAGTCTTAAGATCTGTTCTGCAGACCCCCTTGATCTCTTTATATTATTTCTCACTTAACTGGAGACTATCATTTGGAGGTACAGAATTTCCAGAGGTTTTGAAATCATAGGTAGGTAGAAATGAGCCATTTATTTGGGGAGGGGGATAGAAATTTGGGAAAAACTATAAAATATTCAAAATGTAATTTTGTATGCTCTGTAGAGAAATAAACTCTATTTCTACCCCCCCCCCCTCTTTTTTTGGCTTGGCTAATAAACACTCTTCATGTATAATTTAATTTGCTTACTAAGTTAGAATTTGTTATATTTAGAGATGTGACAGTCTGGAAAAAGGTTATTTTTTTTCTTTTCTTTCTTTCTTTTTTTTTTTAGGAAGAGTATGGACAAAAAAAAATATCTTCTGATACTTTAAAAAGCATTTTGCAGGTTTTTACATCTTTAGTTCCACCAGGAAGACAGGCAAATACACAGATAAAGGTCCACTACCCCTGCTTCCCCATACACACCTACACGTCCCCCTTCCTCGCCTATGCTCTCTGGTCTTTTCTATCCATTCAAACTGATGGTTGCCGTGTGTCCATGCCCTTAGGGTCCTTCTTTCAGAGGTAGGTTGTTGGAAGCAAGAGGACATAACAGATGGGAAAGGGTGGAGCTCTGGGATGATTGGCCTAATTTATGGTGGAGAACAGGCATCCCGGGAGTTCAGAGAACCAATCAGGGAATGTGAATCCGGAGAAGGGAGCTGAGTGCAGACTACAGGGTGAGAGAGGGGGTGGGGCAGGGTGTAGAGTTCCAGGGGATCGTTTGGGGGTCAATGCCCAGGTAGAAAGCAAGGTTGAAACCGAGAATGAGGAAGCAGGTCATAGATTCCATTAGCTAATAGCACTAACACAACTTACCTGACTGTTGATCCTGGGACAGACGCATCTGTCTTCATCACTTGCCACCAAACAGATAAGTAAGGACTCAATAAATATTCCATGAACCCTGCTTGAAGAATGTATTAGCCCAGAAGTAGTCTAGCTAACCAAAACTTTTTATCAAATTAAAGAACTTGGGTACAAAACAGATATGGTATTGATAATGGTGAAAGAAAATACTAGAATTTAGATGGTTTGTCTAATTATTTTTCTTGTCTAATTATTTTCTTTATTGGTGAGGGAGCTGGGGAGAGGGGCAGAGGAAGAGGGAGAGAGAGAGAATCTTCAGGAGGCTCTCACAACCCTGAGATCACAACCTGAGCCAAAATTAAGAGTCAGATGTTGAACCGAGCCACCTGCGTTTCCCGAGTCTTTGTCTAATATAATCAACATATTTATAGAGCTGAATGTGAAATATGTGAAGGCTAAGGAACATGTCTATTAAATTTATCATTATATTACTTCTAAGCACCTTCCTAATGTGATATGTATAGTCAATTCTCAGTAAATATGTGTTGAATAAGTAATTTAAGAAAGAAATCAATAATAGTAATCCAGAACTGAAATTACAGATCCCTGTGACAAAATCAGAAGGTTTGTAGTGAAAGGAAATAAAAGCATGCAAAAGCTTTCATCTTTCACAAAGAAAACCATTAGATACTGTTTTCTTCTTAATATAATAAAACATAGATATAAATGATTTTTAACTTGGAGATTAAAACAAGATGTAAAACTTACAAAACACTGGGGAAGAATGAAAGAATAAAGAAAACAAGAATAATATTGTAAAAGATGAGAATCTCTCTTGATTGTAGCTAAATGTGGACTGGAAACCTGGCTCTGCCCCTCCTACTTAGTATTGGGAAAGGCACCAACACTCTTGGGCCCTCTGTCTCTTCATCTGAAAAGCGTGGGAAATGAAGATGCTAGAGATCACCATGGCTCCTCCCATCTATGGGCAGAGAGCTTGACCTTTCACATCTCTGCTGATGTGAAAATGATTTAATTGATTACACTTGGTAGGGCGTGTATATGCTTTTGAACAGGACTTTCTGAGGCAATGCCTGTTGTAGAAGAGAACTCAGTGGTGAAAACTTTAAGCCCTCAGTCTGCCCATGGTTGGGGTGGGCAAACCTTTGTGCACCCTTCATCCACATGCCCTATGCAGTCATCCACCCTACTTACATTTACACTTGGTCTTGGATATGAGGAAGGACCATGGAACCTTGAAGACATTCGTTCAAATCCCATCTATATCATTTTCTGCTTTCTGCTTGTAAGATTTTGGGCAAATCAAGTCACTTGACTGAATTAGTCATCAGTAAAATGGGTATAATAGACCTATTTTATAGGATTTGGAGAGAATGTAATGATAAAATATATATGCCCAATTTACAACTATCTAGAAATCATGAACATTAGGAAGAAAAAAAAAAAAACTAGAAAGAAATGCCAACAGCAAAAAGCAGCGAGATGACAGGGATTTCTTTTCTGAAATAGGATATTAATATGTTTGTAATTAAAACATTACATATAAAATGTATATATGCACATACATGCACTTGAAAGTGCCTGGTAAACTGCAAAGCACTCCAAAATATTGCTACTGTTGTGACTAGGACTCCGATTACAGGGCTTGTTCCATACTCCATGCTCCCAAGTACTCTGAGTCCAGCATCTCCCACGGTACCGGGTTCTCAATGCCTTGCCCTCCATCCAGCAACCCTGCATGGAAGTCCATGCCCTGGAATTTTGCTTCCAATATGTTGATTCTTCCGTATGTATTAAATGGAAAATACGAGCAGCCCAGAAAGTGCCATCACTGTAGATTATTTGGGGCTGTCATTTTTTTAGACTCAATTTTCCTTCTTTGGCTGGCCTCCCTGTTGGGAGGAAGGACCATGGGTTGTCAGAGGAGCCTCAAGGGGATCAGGCATGCACCTAGTAAATGGTCATGATGATAGAGCATCAGAGAGCTTGGTGTGCATCTCTATGGGCTCCTGGGCATCAACCACATTACAAGGAGGAGGGGCTCCCTAGACTCTGTGCTTGCCAACAGGTGACTCCTCTTTATTTCCTAGAAATACGACAGAAGCTGCATTCCTGAGCCTGTTAGATACTGTCTGGAAGTTGCCTCTGACACTGGTTCCCACCATCTCATTTTCCGGAAGCCCTTAGAAGCAACCCCTGCGGGCGTGGTGATTGGACAACACTAGCTCTCCAAAGCCAGTCAATCACACGCTATTGCGCTTTACCGCGTTGCCTTCTGTGGGTCTCACTGGTCCGGTCTTGGCCTGTGTTCTACTGGCTGCTCCTTCTCCCTTTATAACATGGTCCATGCTATATAATTCTCTGCTGGAGAATTGCCGTGGACCCGCAGGGCATCTGCAAAACTTTCCCAGACTCCAAATTCGCACCCTGGGGACCTGTTTCACATTTTCATCCCCCAAAACACCTGTGGTCATTTTAGGACCCAGCTGGGGGCTTGGCACAGAATTAAATATTCAATAAGTATCGTGGAAAGAGCCACATTCATGAAAAAATAATTTATATCCCTTTTTTTAATCTCAGATAAGATGTAAAGTTTTCAGTCAAAGTCCTTTGATCGGCACAAAATAACCACGGTTACTGTGCTGAGATAGGATTCCATGACATTTAGGTCACATGTACGGCCGATTTCAGGCACATGCGTAACTTCAACAGGACTAGTAATTGGCATAGACCTAAAACGCCACCTCCCTGTACCGAACATGTTTAGACGTCCCAGATCAGAGCTCACTGTGTCCATGCCCTGATTCCATGCCAGAGTCCCTCTATTTTCTCCAGACACCCTCACCAGGGACCACTCTAGTCAAACCACTGGCATGTGCATTAATTTTTCACCCTTCAAAAATAGTCCACATAGGATTTGGCATATCCTGAAAGCCTTATGTGGCCATTCCTTGCAGTGACAAATAAAACAGTCTTACTTGGGGAGTGTGGGTTGTCAGAGGAGCCTCAAGGGGATCAGGCATGCACCTAGTAAATGGTCATGATGATAGAGCATCAGAGAGCTTGGTGTGCATCTCTATGGGCTCCTGGGCATCAACCACATTACAGAACACCTGGGAGCATGGGGTGCCATTTCTGGTCATGTAAAAAGTCCTTTAAATCCCCATCTTTTCATGCAGCTCAGGTGGGCCCCACATGGGTTTTCCCCTCATGTCCTGGTGTGTGGGAGGAGTGAAGGGATCAAGAAGAAGGGTAAGGGTGCTGGAATTCAAAGGTTTGGACCCTGGTCCCATCTCAGGGTGACCTTAGGATCTTTGATCCCCGGGGAGGAGTGTATTAGCACTTTGGAAAGGACAACTGTTGGTTGTGTGGGATGGATATGTGCTGTTCAGTGTTTAGTTTATCCAGCTGTTGCCCACTGAAGGCATGGAGCACCTCTAGTCTAGTGACTATCAAATAGTCCCACGTTTATTCCTGGGAGTGAGGCTGACCTAGTTGGGAACTTCTGGTCAGAAATTTACTCCACTCCGCAGCTGATATTCTGATGTTCAAGGGGAAAACGGGGGGCTCTGACCTCTTTGTTTTAGACATCTTTCCCCCCACCATGCCACACGAGATCCCCCTTCAGTCAACAGCCTTAATTTCCAGACCTTCTCTCTCAGCCACCGTGTCTGCCAATCAAAACATACTCATTCTGCATCTCGTGTTTTTATGGCCTGGGTCTCTTCTCGTTTGGGTTATTGCTAACCAACTACTTCTACCAATTATGCTAATGGTTCCATCTATCAATAAAAATATGTGATACTTTCTTTTCTATACATAGACTTAGATGCTGGAGCTGGAGTAAATGTATAGATTGGCTTGCAGGAAAACGGTACTGGTTGGGATGCAAACAGTCGAGGGCTTGTTCTAGGTGGGTCCTCGTCACTTTGTGCCTCGTCCTGGCTTCCAAACTTCCTCTCCTTATTTTTTTCCCAAGGCTGATGCTGTCAGAAGAATCTTTTTGCTTGAGTAGCAACTAATGACAGAAATGGCTTTAGAATGAACACCCCAGGTCTGCCTTTCCTACTTGTAGGCTTTTGTATCATTAAACTCACTCCGCTGAGCTTCAAGTTCCTTCTTACAAATAACCTCAGAGAACAAATTGGAATAATGCTTGTGAATTTTCTGGTACCAAGCAGGTGTTCATGATGTGGTAGCTATTCCTTTGGCTATTATCATCAGCATCACCATGTTCTCTCTCCTCCTTTAGTCCAAAGATGTCAGCGCCTTCCTGCTGAATAGAATATAAAGAGCAAATGCTTTCCCTAGTCTGCTGGTTCCTCATCTTCTTATTGCTGGTCTACCAGTTGGTCCCAATGAGCCTTGCATGCAGCCCACTGGGCCTTCTCTGTTTCCCATTAAATCCAGTCCACATGCTCACACACTGTCAAGTTCCAAAGCCATGGCAGGGATAGAGGCACCTGCAGAATCTGTTTCTTCACATGAAGATTAATTGGGATCATGTAGGTGACAGGAGTCGTAATCTGTGCTCCATGAGTAGAGGGTCTTAATTGTCCTGCCCAGGTCTGGTTGAAGGGCATGGTCCCTCATTCCAGGTACCTACTCCTACATAAGAAGTCCAGCTCAGTCCCCTTTCTTTCTTAGAGTATCCTTCTCTGCCTCACTTCACTTACTTGGACCTCCAGCTTTAGATCCATTACCTAGGTTAAGTCCAATGCCATGCCCTCTCCTGCAAGGGCCCGCTGGCCCAGCCAGTCACCTCATTAATCAACTTGGCTATGAGCCAAAATTGTGTGGAATGGAGCCTTGTGACCAGGGATGGCACATCCAGGCCCTGTTCAGGGACCCACTGGTACAATCAGGATCAGCTTGGCTCAGAGGAAAGAGGCCCATTGTGCTGCATAGCAAGCGGGGTGGGGCCTGGCAAAAAACACAAAGGCTTCAGGGAGGTGCACTTCAAGGCCAGTCGACCTGGCTTTAAATCTCTGCTTTTATACCTCTCTAACCTCATGACCCCGAGTAAGCCACATAAACCTTCTGGGCCTCTGGTTCCTCATCTGCAAATGGAGATTACAGTCCTTAATTGCCGAGCTGGTGAGGACCAGGGCAGGGACTCTGAAGCAGGGATGTGGGTGGTGGCTACCCTGATGGAAAAGGCAGAGAAAGGGAAATTCACATTCATTAAGTACCTCCTTTTTGCTGGATGCTGTAATATGCTTTTCTCACGTCAATTGTGCAATGTGGTGCAGAATTAAGATGGAGAAAGCAAATTGGACATGTGAGTGACAGCTAGTAAGTGAGATCAAGTCTGAGTCTGACTCTGCATTGGTCTGGTCCTAAAGCTGAGCCCCCTGCCTTCCCCTCCTGCCCCCCGTGGCTCCCCCACTCATCCGCTGCTCATCCATAGCTAGTACAGACCCCAGTTGCCAGAGGGAAAACACCTCATTAAGGAAGGAAAGGGGCTCTACATCAGTCTCAGAGTCCTTCCCCTTGTGAGCTGCAGGCAGTGAAGCTGTTGGCTCATACCAACCTGTGCTGGCACGGTGACCACCGAGGGTGATTGCATTAGTTGGCATTCTCCAGAGAAACAGAACCAATAGGATGCATACAGAAAGAGATTTATTATGATGGATTAGCTCATGTGGTTAGGGAGGCTGAGAAATCCCACAATCAGTCACCTGCAAGCTGGAGACCCAGGAGAGCTGGTGGCGTAATTCCAGTCCAAGTCTGAAGGCCAGAGAACCAGAGCTCTCATATCTGAGGGCTGGAGAAGATGGATGTCCATCTCAAGCAGAGAGAGTGAATTCATTCTTTCTCTACCTTTTGTTCTTTTAAGGCCCTCAACAGATTGGGTGAGGCCCACCCACATTGGGGACAGTCATCTTTTCTCAGCCTATCCACTCAAATTTTAACCTGTCCATGGGACACCCTCACAGACACCTTCAGAAATAATGTTCACCAGTTATCTGGGCATCCCTTAGTCCCGTCAAGTTGATACAAAAATTAACCACCACAGTGACCAAAGATCAAGTGGTCCCCATGATGACTGTTTACCACTGGCTATTCCTCAGTTCACTGGCTAGCAGCCTTCAGTGGGGCCCTGTCACCTACTATTTCATCTCTCCCTCCTCCTTTACACTCTCAGGTCCATCATCAACCACAGACACAGAGCTTTCTCACGCCCCACCCCCACCTTGCTTGTGTTCCTTCCTTGGCACAATGCCCTCCCTGCTTAATTCCAATCATCATTTAAGACTCGGTTCAGGTACTGCTAACACCAGGACCCCTGCCTGGCTCCCCAGGGTCTCCCAGGTGCTGAGTATGAAGCCCCAACTTTGTGCTCCCACAATGATCCTGCATGCTGATTTCCAACTCTGCACCAACCACATTATGATGACATTATTCTATAACAATGTTTTTTTTTTTTTTTCTCTCATAGTCCAGGGTTATGTTAATTGGGGTCAAGGAGTGCTTAAGACAAGAGGTTCTTGGTGGGTAGTGAGTGAGGGGCCATCTGGAGTAGTATTTTGACATCCTCTGTCCAATTCCTTCTGATCTCCTATCAGAACAGGCTGGGCAGGGAGGTCTGAGGGTGGGAATAGGGAGAAATTCAGGATACAGAGTTATTTTTTGAAAACCTCCCAAGTGATTCTGAATTAGGATTTGTCTCTCACCCTAGCCTTTGTTTTGGGCCAGCCATTAAGCTTTACAGAGAGAGAAATGAACACCTCTTGACACATACAGTTTTGGGAAATCTGTGTCTGATACTCAGGGAGACTTGAGACTAGAAAGCCAATTATGAAACTATCATTAGTACATGGAAACTGAACTTGACTGTGGTGATGTTGAAGAGAGGATCTGGGTTGGGAAAGGGAGAGTGGGTGTGTAGAGTTCCTGGTGGTGGGAGCAGACCAGGTGCCTTCTGGGATTCCCTCCCCAATTTTATAAAGAAATTCCGTATGCAAATAACATGTCAGTGGTAGAATACTCTCTTTCTCAGATTTGTGACGGCATCCTGAGTTGGTGACAGACCTACTTTGGGACTTTGAGCCAGATTCAGCCCTCACCATCCAGAAAACATGACCCTCGCTGGTAGGTACAAAAACTCTTTCTGTGATGGGGCACCACAGCATAGGGTATTTCTGTACACACATATATGTACTTACATAGGCACAAAGAAGGATAAAAGACTGACAAGAAGTAGACCTAAGGGTTAAGGAAGTTATCTCTAGAAGATGGGTGGGATCACTATTGAGCTTTTCCTCCTTTTACTCATCTGTGTGTGTTTTTAAGAAGTTTTTACAATGCACATATATTATTTTGCGCTTAATTATGTTTTCAATTTGTAAAAAATGAGAATTTTTTCTCATTGAGAAATGAGAAATGAGGAGGAAAGTGCTTAAGCACTACATTGGGTTTAGCTGAGAACAGAGAGAGTCTGAACATAGTGGAGCTTAAAACCAGAAGCATTGGCCCTAGGGTGGTAGGGGTACAGGCAGGAGCACACGCCAGGGCCAGGGGAGGGGTGGGCTGGACTTCACCGTATCAGCTCTAGCCTGTGACCTCCTGGTTTTCAAATCCACTTCTGACACAAAGAGGCTAGGCAGTGGTGGGGCTACTCCTTCAGCCCTCATGGACACCAGCATGTTTGGCTTTGACCACTGCCCTGGGAAGGTCAGAGAAGACTCACATCCTGACCTTGCCTCTCAGTGAGGGGCAAGACTAGAGTGATGATGGTGTGGCTTCTTTACCTTTCAGAGATGCACTGCTGAGTACCTTGAGTAATATGGAGTGTAGATTTCCTGTATCTTGGAGCAAAGTAAATGAACTATTCTGGCAAATGTGAGGAAAAAGAGAACTAGGTCCAGGGTGCCAGGCAGGGGCAAAGGCACTAGTGCTTGTGTTTTACCTGAAGGCATTTTGCATTCAGTGCTAAGAAGGGAAACAATGCACTGAGGAGAAGATGGGATCATCTGGGTGCTCTGGAAGGCTCAGGTTCTGATAAGATGAACAGAAGTGGACATAACGAACATAGGACACACACGAAAATCCTAAACCAGGCTGCTCAGGGCAAAGGAGGCTGGACCCTCAGCCAAGGCGTAGGTCTGGATGGTTTAGATACCTCTGTGGAGCCTGGTCACCCCTGGGTGCTCGGGTATACAGAGTCACAAGAAGGCTGACTTCTGAGTCTAGGAGGGGGTCACCATGTTGTCCTACTGGTGTTTCTGCAGCCTACAAAGAGAAGATGAAGGAGCTTCCACTGGTATCCTTGTTCTGCTCCTGTTTTCTGGCCGATCCCCTGAATAAATCATCCTATAAATATGAAGGTAAGTGAGGGCCGCCGCTGAGAGAATAGCTTGTGGAGGGTGTCTGGGCTCGTATCCATGAATACCACACTCCTGTCCCAGTTTCATGAAACTCTCCTTCCCATGTCACATTCTCTTTCCCAGAGCAAGTAAAACCTCCACAGCTTATTCTGAGGGTCTAAACACCATGAGAGGGCAGGTGTGGGGCTGCTACTGGGGGATTAGACAGCAGGTGAAAATCTGAATCAGACCCTCTGCAGAGCAATCTTGATCTTAGCTTTTCTTCCTTCATTTAACAAATGGATGCTGTGGAGAATACAGAAGTGAAGCAGACAGAGATTCTACTCTTGGAGAGCACCTAGAATAGAAGACAAGATGCAGTATGAATCACTAGATTCCACGGTTGACAGGCCTCCTCTGGGAATGGTGGAGAATGTTCTGAGAGTCCAGAAGTAGAGAGAGGGCTTCTACCTGCAGTCACCCAATGAGGGTAACCATGCTGACAAGGACCTGTGACAGGTTCCAGGACACTGGCAAGAAGCACTGAATGCCCATGTTCTGACCAGAGAGGGGCAGGGAACAGGACACCTTTTAATTTTCCAGGGATTAAAAGGAAGGGACAGATTTGTTCTGGAAATGAGAGATGAGAGTGCTTGGGTTACCTGAGATTGTTCTTTCTGTCTAGGCTGGTGTGGGAGACAGTGTAGGAGGAAAGATCAAAGCCAGCGGAAAGACAGTGCTGACTGGAGAGAAAGAAGAGAGCAGGGTAGGAGGGAGCAGGGGAGAGGTGGCAACAGGCTGAGCCATCAGATTGGTAGTGGGACAAGGAGTGGGGTGGTGGGTGGTGGGCAAATACACCACTGTTGGCCACCACTGAGGACAATTTGAGCAAGAGCTCAAGTATGGGAGAAGCCTTGTGGCAAAAGCAAAATCATTTGCTATAGCCATTATTAGAAGCCACAAACCCTGGGGCACCTACTCTTGGAGCCTGGGCCCTTGCTGTGGCTACCAATTCCTTGAGCCCCATTGAAGCCCACTGACTATTAGGTACCAGGTTCAGGGCCAACCCAGAACCCTGGTCATTGATTTGCATTGGGGACCCCAGATCTCCCATATATGTATGCATGTGTGCATGCTTTTGGAGGGCCAATCTAGTCTACAGAGAGTAAGTAGCACGTTTCTTGCTCTCTTCAGCAGATACAGTGGACCTGAACTGGTGTGTAATTTCTGACATGGAAGTCATTGAACTGAACAAATGTACCTCGGGCCAGTCCTTTGAAGTCATCCTGAAGCCACCCTCCTTTGATGGGGTTCCAGAGTTCAATGCCTCCTTACCCAGGCGGCGAGACCCATCACTGGAAGAGATCCAGAAGAAACTAGAAGCAGCTGAGGAACGAAGGAAGGTAAGTGCCGTCCTTTCTTTCTTCCAACTCAGCATGACAGGAGGGAGCTGGACAAGATAAGAGGTGGCTCTGAGCTGGGGTCAGGTCACCACCAACCTACAAATATTTAAGTAGCACCTCCTATATACAGGGAAGATTATGAGGAACCATTGAGGGAAACAAAGAAGTAAAGGTCCCTGGTCTCTAGGAGCTTACAGCTTGGTTAGAGGGGTAAGGCATTGCATGACTATGTCCATGAGGTGCACACTAACAGGAGGAAGACATTGACAAACACTAAAGATTTCTATAAAGGCTAGACAATCAAGGAAAGGGCTCCTTAACTGGGGGAAGGTGAAGGTCATGGTGTTGTATTCTTTCATCCCTTTGTGTGCCCTCTGTTTCCTAGTGATTCTTATGTCCCAACTCCGGTGCCATCTTTATGTAAGCTTTCCATCTTTGAAGCAGAAAATAATCTTCTTTCACTTGGATTTAATGGCATTTCCTTTCTACCTTTTAAGGCATATGTCACATGCTAGTCTGGATTAGAGTCATACACACACACACACACACACACACACACACACATATATATCTCCTCTATGAGACTTTTTTTCTTTCCCAAGTTGCTAGGATAGTACTTGGCGCATGGTATATAGTCACCTAATATTGGTGAATCAATGAAGGAAGGAGGGAGTGAATGAAGGCATTGAGGAAAATCAAAAAACAAACAACAACAACAACTGAGGGAATGGTGGGAGAATCCAGAAAGTGTCCTTGTTTCTTGCCAATGGGACAGGGACCAGGCTCAGGGAGGTATGTGTTCTGGGTATAGAACTCTTACGTTTTGGTGGTGAAAACACACCGTGGCATGTTCACCTTCAAGGGTCTCTTTCTCCCTTTGTGCTGCCTCAGTATCAGGAAGCTGAGCTCCTGAAGCACCTGGCAGAGAAACGAGAACACGAGCGAGAGGTGATCCAAAAAGCCATTGAGGAAAACAACAACTTCATCAAGATGGCTAAGGAGAAACTGGCTCAGAAGATGGAATCGAATAAGGAGAACCGGGAGGCCCACCTTGCTGCCATGTTGGAACGGCTGCAAGAGAAGGTAAGTGTTCTTGGTGAGAGAGGAGACTCCTGGAACACTCTCTTCCTTCCAAGGCAAGTATAAAGGACCTACATATTATTTCAGGTAGCAAACAGCCTCAGGTAGGAAAGGGGGTATTTCTGTTAGGCTGGATCTTTACAGAGTTTCAAGGGATGTTTTGGGAAGTCATAGGTAAGAAACATGAGCTGAGCTCTGGAATTCCTTGGGGGATATTATGCGCAGTTACACAATTGAAATTTCTCATTGTCTTAGGGAGATTAGACCTCTTATCTCTAGAGAAAGCCTGCCTAATGCAAGAGAGTAAGGACGAACTAGCCGTTGTACATTCCTGGCTTCATCCTTGAATAGACCGATTCAATTTAATGAAAGATGATGACTTGGGCTCTTGGCTCTAAGCCAAGGACTTGATAAGCTGAGTTGACCATTGAGCAGGAAACATGATTCTCTCCAAAACTCTTGATTGGGACTGAGTGAGTCACGGTTCTTTCCAATATTCTGCCCTTTGTCAATAAACCTAATGGTATCACCTATATAAGAGAAACGTGAGAGACTGGGATTGGTCCCACGTGTCAGCAGAATAACAGCCCGTTCTGCTGAGAACACGTTGGCCTCATTTCCTGAGTCTCAAGGCTGCCCCAGTTTCTCCTGCAGCTCCTGGGAGAGCTCCAGCTCTGTGTTTTATTTCCAGGAGCCGCCTGCTGCGCGGTGACTCCCGGGACCCGATCGGTGGCCTCGTCCCATGGTGAGCAGCGTGGTCCCCACTCCTTCCTGCCCATCCACCTAGAGTCTCAGGCACTTGGCAACAGTTGCTAGAAAGACTGGTTTCTTTACAGGGGATCTGAATGTTGCATAGACCTTGCAGCTAGCCAGCATGTGGCAGCCCTTTCACTCTCACACTCTGCCCTAATAGGGGCAGTAAGGCCTCCACCAAGTATCATATGGGAGGGAAGTGATCTGGGTCTCACTTCAGTCTTCCCCAGTTGTTGATGGATGGCTAGGAACAAACTCTTGCAAGAAAAAAGAAAAAAATCTGGGATTGCCATAAAGTGGGGGATGGGCACTCAGGACAAACCCAGAAGAAATACTAGAGGCTAGAGCCACGATATGGTATTTTAAAAAATGGCAAAAACAGTTTTACTTCTTCCTACTCCCATCCTAACAACAAATCCATGAAGTAAGCAGAACAACGTTATCCTTATTTAATTGATGGGGAAACTATGTCAGAGAACGTCGAATAACTTGGCCAGGGTCACACAGCCCTTAAGCAGTGCAGCTGGGACTAGAACCCAATTCTCTGGCTGTGTAATCCAGGGGACTCTTTCAACCCTGTTTCAGGGGGACCAGCCTACAATGGTCCCATTAGCCTTTTGCCAGAGAGGGGACAATCAGAGACCAAAGAAAACCCAGAAATCTAGAGTTGGTACTTCTTCACCAAGTACCAAGTGAAGAAGTACCTCCTTACCTGAATGGAGGTCAATTCCAAGGAGAAGAGTTTGAGATATGCCCCCCATCTGAAGTAATAGCTATGGAGGTGGAGTAAGACTCAAAGAAGCAAGATGTTAGAGTCAGAATCTGAGTGGGCATCACTCCTTGGGGACTGTGACCCTTGGGCACCGAGGAAGGTGGGAGGTGTGGTAACAGATAGGTATGTGGCTTCTGCCTGCTCCAAGTCAATGTTTTCTGTGTCAGTATCTGCATGAGTCACTGACCATCCACATCAGATTCACCGGGTATAGAGTTTAAAACTACAGATCCTTGGGAGCCTACTGGTCTACCATCACTGGCTCTCTAGGGATGGTTCCTGAGGATCCAGCAGTTTAACCAATTCCCTAGATTTTGCTGATAATGCATAGCAAGGTTTAGAAACATTATCCTAGACACACCACTACCCACACTCTCCCCAGGGCAGTGGAAAGTTCTAGGGTCTTCTCAGGGATGGATTCATGGTTTTCAGTCTATCCTGGGCTCCTGGTCTGCCTCAGTAGGCCTACTCCAGGCTGACTTTTGATATCTGAATATGATGCTATTTGGGTGATTGCCAGGGTCTGGCAGAGATGATATTTATCAAGCACCTGCTGAGTGCAAAGTACCATAGGGGGAACTGGGAAATATAAAGGAGAAAAAGGCGTGTTCCCTGCCTCCAGGGAAGTCACCATCCAATAGAGGACCTAGACAGATGCACAATGAGCAGTGATGTAAGGCAGACCATAATGTGTCCTAGAGGGGAAAGCTAAAATCACAGAATTCTGGAGGTAAAAAGAACTTCTGGTTTAGGCCCTGTCTTTAAACACCAGAGAGCCAAGTTCTGACTGATGAAGTGGTTGGTCAAGGTCACACAGCTGATGGGTCTTTGAGGTCAGATCCCATCTTTTGGTTTGATTATGCTGTCCGGCGAAGACTGTTCTCATACACCACTTATGAGAGAGTCCACTTTTTGGAGTTGGGTGACATTTCCAAAAGTTCCCCAGTCAATTTATATTTAAGAGCCCTCATCTTTCACCATGGGGCTGAAGAAAACAACTGAGGGGATGGACAGAAGTGAAAGCAGCGGTCACGCTGCAAGTGTGTGTAGGGGACATTTGTAATGAGGCCTGTCTGTTCCACCTGCTCCTCCGGTGTAGCTGCACTGAGCTGCTCCTTACAATAAGTCAACCCATGCACTCAGTGCAAGCCCAGGAGGGCCAGGTGAAGGAGGGGGAGGCTGGTGGAGTCTGAGGTTGCTGTGAGGTGGGTCCCCCTGGGGAGGTTGGCCCCAGTCAATGAGCTCCCTGGGGCCGCACCAGTCAGCTCACTCATCTGCCTCCTACCAGTCTTGCCCCTTCTCAGGACATCTTTGCAGACCTTCCTCATCACTTCCTGCAGCTGCAATTCTTACTTTGGGTTCTCTTGCCCCTCGGCTTCCTTTTTATCCCTGGGGAAGCCTGTGTGACCTGCCCTTTTCACTCCCTTCCTTCTCAGGACAAGCACGCAGAGGAGGTGCGGAAAAACAAGGAGCTGAAGGAAGAGGCCTCCAGGTAAAGCCCAGAGGCCAAAGAAGTTTCCAGAACAGCCGGACAGCTCCAGCAGCTCCGCAGTTCCCAAGGCAGCCTCGTCCGCCGTCGGCTGCTCTCCCAGCACTGGGGTTTGGGGGGAGGGGGGTGGCCAGGGGTGTTTCCTCTGCTTTTGGTGTTTGTACATGTAAAGAATTGACCAGTGAAGCCATCCTATTTGTTTCTGGGGAACAGTGATGGGGTGGGAGAGGGGAGAGAAGGAGAGAATTTGGGAAAGGAGGTAGAGAAGAACTCATGGACATTGCAACCCTGCCCACCGCAGACTCAGGTCAAGTCCTTGGCTTTTCTTCACAGTGAACATCCAGGCACCCTGTCGAGGGAAGCTACAAATGGGGCAGTAGAAGTACCAAGTGAAGGGTGGGGTCTTGGGTGATGGTGTGGCTGCAGGGCATGGAAGGAGAAGCCCAGGGAGTGGGTGGGGGGCCCGGAGGTCTTGCTTCCGCCCTGCAACAGGTGGGATGAGGTCTGAGTGTGTGTGTGTGTATTAACCATCATCTTTTGATCATCATGACCAATGAAATATTTACTCCAGGTCTCCTGTTCTTTATTTTCTGAATTTGTCCTTTGAGTGTTGGACAGAGTATTCTTGGGTTTCTACCCCTAGGGTGACTGAGGTCCCTTTTTTTCCTTAGTTGGACCATCAGAGCAACTGAGAGGTGCTAGGTGAGGTGGGTTAAACATGGCAGCCTTCGGCATAATGGAAAAATTTGCTTTTGCTTTTCTTCTTCTTCATTTTTTTAAACCCCCTTTGTGGGTTGTCCATTATTGGATTGAGTTCACTGAATTGATGAGGAAAGAAATTCCAGCCTGCCTTCTGTGGATTGGCATTCCAATCGTCCTCAACACACACAGTAAGAAGGTTCCCATTCCTTTGCGAGTGTGGGATTCTAGGTGGTCATAAAAGTTAGCAAGGAAATAAAATGTTTGTTAATGGAATGCAGAGGGATCATTTCAGACCCACCTTATCCAAAACACTAAACCATGACTGGGAAAGGAGTTTCCTTCTTCTTCCTTGCAAACAGGGCCACAGCCTGCAAGAGCAAGGGGCCTACCCCTGGCCCACACTCTTTGTAGCTTTGGACAGCTTTATAAATAAACCTTTTGGTAAATATCCCCACCCCAACCCACCAGTGGTACTGCATTTGGCTTCTTCATTTTAGGAGGGGATGACAGGAGGTTCATTGATGATGAGGATGAGCCAAGGAGGAAGAAGATAATGGCAGTTAACACTTCAGCAGTACTTACTAGATGCCCAGCAGTTTTCTGGGTATATATCTATGTCTATCTCTACATCTATCACTTCATCCTCACAACAACACTACCCAGTAGTACTCTTATCCCATTTTGCAGACTAGGAAACTGAGGCATACAAAGGTTAAGTAACTTGATCAGGATCATTCAGGCAATATATAGGTGAATTGGGACTTGAATTCTGGCCATTTGCTCCCAGAGTCCAAGCCCTTGGTGGCTGTACTCTGCTGTTTCTCAACACTTCCAAACTAGAATGTAAGTTCCAGGAGAGTATTTCTCAAAGTGCCAGTTGTGGCTCATTAGACTGTGATATCAACTTAGTGGGTGCCGCCTAACCTTATTATTTTTTTTTTTTCAATGGAATAGACTAGGAAACAAAACATCAAAGTGACTGCAGGCAACAATGGAGATAGTGTTTTGGAGAAGTTGTGTTTCAGTTTTACATTTGCACATGTGTGTTCTAGGTCACAGCATAAGATGTATTTCTTTCTGGGAGTTGCAATCCAAGCTCCTTGAAAGTCACTGCTCTCCAGTGAATGTGGAGATCAGACTTATAGCCCCAGGGGCTTTAGAAGCTACTGTGCTTGAGAAAGTGAGAGGCTTGGGGCCATGCCATCTAGAACTGTCTGCCTCTGAGTAAAAGGAGACAAGAATGGCTTAAGGATCTATTCCCACAAATCTACCCCACTAGCATCTCCATCCTGCCATGGGAAAACCCAAGACTGGGAGGAAGCTTCATTCCCACTATTCTCTTTCACCAAACACTTGTACTTAGCATTCATACCTTGTTCAACCCTATGAATCCACCTTGCCATCCTTTGCAAAGGCAATTCTCTTACTTGGGTTGCTCTTCCCTGCCTTGCTGAATATTAATTGTTAATCATTCTTTAAAGTCAACTCAGATATTAAGTTCCCTGACTTCATCAATATTTGGTACCTTTTACATGGTTTGATTACTATGTAATTATTTGTTTACCTATCTCTCTCATCTATTAGACTTGAAGTTTCTTGAAATCAGGAACCAGTTTTATTATTCTCTGTGTCCTAGGCACTGGTTGCGCCAGAATTTCTTCATAGGATGGGATTATGGGCAGCAATCTAGTTAAAAGAAAGGCCAGGCCACTTGTCTTGAGGCTTCATTGGTATAGCATTTTACTGAAGCACTGTATATAAGACCCAGAAAACACACTCAATTGCATATCAAAGAATATGGCTGATCTAGATCAGGCAGAAAACTACAATCTGTCAACAAGATACCCCTGGGTCCCACTAATCCTCGGTGCCTGACGTTGAAAAGTGAAAACTCCAATTATGTGCTTAGCATGGAGCTAGCTTCCAAGCATTAAAAAGGATTCCTACATTGAAAGGTTTACACACCACTTGGGATGCAAATGAAATGTCCAACGTGGCAGATCTTAATTTTTTAGTTTATATCAAAATATCTCTGAGAGCTTGTTAAAATGTACATTACCAAGTACGTTACAAACAGTGGGTGTTTATAAATGAAAATAATTGATCAGGCTTACTGAAATACTACCTTTTTGAGGAGCTTGCTTTGGAATCGATGTTTTAAAAAGCCATTTCCCAGCTTTTTAGGTGCCAATCCTGACTACAGCTTGAGGAGTTCCTTAAGATTGAGAACTAAGCCTTAGGCAGTATATCCGAAGGTAAGAGGGAGAGAGAAGCCTTCACAGAGTGGGCAGCACTCAAGGGTGAGCTGACTTTGAACAGAGAGGATGAGGCAGATATGGGAAGGGAGAGTTGTACAAGTGAGGTGGGAACCATGAACAGTGGGAGGGAGTTGCTGCCGCAAAAGTGAATAAATTCATCATCCAGGAAGAGTGTACAAAGAAAAGGGCTCTTGGGATTGTGGCAAGATGTTGTGGCAGGATGAGGAACTGGGGCCACGGAAGAGAGGCATATTTTAAATCCTGAGATCCCAAACCAGGTTTTCAATGGAGGCCATAATGCCCCCTAGAGGGCATTTTGGAAATGTGCAGCTGCAAATTTGGTAAACAAATAGCAGGCTTAGCGCTTCCTTTGGGGGGAGGGGGGGCGGGGGGGACGAAGGATGCTTGGCTGCACTGAGAAAATGTCCCACATCACACTGGACTTCTGAATGAAAAGGAGAAACCTGTTTATGATCATCTCAGCCCAGACCCTAGCTCAGTTTTATAAATAAACACACTCCGTTCCCCCTCCCCCCATGACAATTTAAATATTTGCTGACTTTTACAGGAATGCAACTTCTCAGGTCTGCCCGTCTCTGGTCTTTGTCCCTTGATGGCGCTCATTCCTCCTGCTCTTTTCTGTCTCCTGCCTCTTAGTCCTGTCCATTCACTCTGTCCTTGGACTTGATTCTTCTTTCCCACTCAGCACCTTCTCAAAGACAAAAGCTAATCTGAACCCACACTGAGAACACTAAAAAGCAAACCTTGAGGGGTGCCTGGGTGGCCCAGTCGGTTGAGCGGCGAACTCTGGATTTCTGCTCCGTCATGATTTCAGGGTCATGAGATGGAGGCTCCTGTCAGGGCACAGAGTCTGCTTGAGATTCTTCCTCTGCCTCTGTCTGCATTCTGCATCCACCCCCCCCCCCCCCCGCCCCGCTCCTGCTCTATTTCTCACAATAAACAAATAATAAATAAATAAATACATAAATAAGTAAATAAGATCTTAAGAAAGAAGCAAGTCTTGAAAGAATCATACTGCTTTCAAGTAAAGTTAAGTCATGCCAGAATGAAGTCCCAATCAATTTAAAGGAATCCAACAAAACCCAGGACCAACAATGTAGACTTCAAAATGTCTAGCATTCAATAAAACTTTGTCAGGCATACAAAGACATGAGAAAATACAACATTTAGTCGAGAGGAAAATCTATAGGTGCAAGTATAGAAATGACAAAAATGATGGAATTAACCAAGACGTTAAGACTTCTAGAAATTCACTCCAGATATTCAAGAAACTAGTGGAAAGCATAGAAGAAATGGAAGATATAAAAAAGACCCAAATGCAACTTCTAGAATGAAAAATACAATTGGGAAAAAATACCCTGGTGGTATTAATGGCTGGTTAGTTACAGTAAAGGAAAGCTTGAAGGTAAAGACAAAACAATAAGGGCGCCTGGTGGCTCAGTTGGTTGGGTGACTGCCTTCGGCTCAGGTCATCATCCTGGAGTCCCAGGATCGAGTCTTGCACTGGGCTCCCTGCTGGGCGAGGAGTCCGTTTCTCCCTCTGACCTTCCCCTCTTGTGCTCTCTCTCTTTCATTCTTTCCCTCTCAAATAAATAAATAAAATCTTAAAAGAAAGACAAAACAATAAAGACTATCTAAAACTAAGCATAGGACGAAAAGTACTAAAGAAATGAAGAAGATAGCAATGACCCATGGAGCAAGATAAATATTTTATCATATGTAAAATTTGAGTCTCAGAAAGACAGGAGAATGCTGGGGTAGTGAGGGAACAGAAAATATATGCAGAAATAATGGCTGACATATTTGAGATTTTATAAGAAGTGTAAGCATCAGATTTAAAAATTGCAACAAACTTCAAAAAGGATAAATATAGGAAAACCATACCAATATATATCCTGATCAAATTGTTGAAAAAAGTGATAAAGAGGGGTGCCTGGGTGGCACAGTCAGTTAAGTGCCTGACTCTTGGTTTTGGATCAGATCATGATCTCAGGGTCTTGGGATAGAGTCCTCCATCAGGCTCTGTGCTCAGTGCAGAATCTGCCTGGAGTTTCTCTCTCCCTCTCCTTCTGCCCCTCTGCATGTGTACTCAACTTTCTCAAATGAATAAATAAATCTTTTTTTAAAAAAGTGGTAAAGAGAAAAATCTTAAAAGCAGCTGGGGAGAAAAGGCATTGGATACAGTGAATCAGAGCTAAGAGTGATATCACACTCTTCTCAGAAAACAGTTGTTACGGGCTGAACATGCACTCCCCAAATTCCCATGTTGAAGACCTAACTCCCAGCACTCCCAGTGATTGTATTTGGAGATAGGTCTTTCAAGAGGTAATCAGATGAGATTGTATGGTGGGCCCTAACCCAATGTGACTGGTATCTTTATAAGAAGAGGAGGTAAGGACACAAACATACAGAGGAAAGACACAGCAAGGCAAAGCAAGAAGGTGGCCATCTGGGAGAGAAGGAGAGAAGCCTCAGGAGAAACCAACCTGGCCAACACCTTGATCGTGGACTTCTAGCCTCTAGAACTATGAGTCTGTTGTTTACGCCACCCAGTCTCTGGTAGTTTGCATGGCAGCCCTAAAAAAACTAATAAAATAATGGAGCAAAATCTTTAAAGTTCTAGAAGGAAGAAATCTGGCAGTTTAAAATTATATTCACACCAAAAATATCCTTTAAGAATGAAGGAGAAGTAAACACTTTTTTCAGATCATCAACATCAGAGAGAATTCATTGCCAGCAGACCTGAACTAAAAGAAATGATAAACTTTCCTCAGGCAGCAGGAACATGCTATCAGATTTATTAAAAGACTATAGAGTATCAAGAATCATAAATATGGGGGTGACTGAATAGCTCAGTCAGTTACATGTCCGCTTTTGGCTCAGGTCATGATCCCAGGGTCCTGGGATCAAGTCCCACTTTGGGCCCCCTGCTCAGTGAGGAGTCTGCTTCTCCCTCTGCCCATCTCTCTGCTTGTGCTCTCTCTCTCTCTCAAATAAATAAATAAATAAATAAATATTTTTAAAAGAATCGTAAATATGTGGGTAGGCATAAAAACATTTTTT
The DNA here is from genome assembly GCF_030435805.1 of Mustela lutreola. Lineage (NCBI taxonomy): Eukaryota > Metazoa > Chordata > Mammalia > Carnivora > Mustelidae > Mustela > Mustela lutreola. Next base: position 150,413,348 of record NC_081290.1, on the reverse strand, counting down.
TCCTCACTTAAAAAAGTTTAAAGCAAAATTAATGACAATGTATTGAGGGCTTTATCACATAGAAAGGTGAAATGTATCAAAGAAGGCATGGGAGACTGGAGGTGGGAAATGAAGGCATCCTGCGGTGAGGATTTTGTACTGTAGGTGAGGGAGTATGATGTTGTTTGATGAGAGACTGAAGTAGGTTGAGGATGTGTGTTGTAAGTCTTAGAACAACAATGAAAACAGCATTGCCAATAAAAAGAAAGATGAGAACCGGAAAAACGGAGAGGTGTAGCTCATAAGCCAAGACCAGAGATAAAATGGAATATTAAAAAAATTCCAACCCAAAACAAGACAAGAGAAAAGAAACAAAGACCAAATCGGGCAAATGTAAAGCAAATAGCAAGGTAGTATATTTACATCTAACCACATGAAGATTTTTTCATTCATTTTCTTCATTTTTATTGAGATGTAATTGACATACAGCACAGAAAAAGTTTACCGTGTATATACCGCATAGTGATTTACATCTATTGAGAAACGATTACAATAAGTTAAGGTAGCATCCATCATCTCCTATAGATCCACAAAAAAGAGGAAAATAATGGCTTTTTCCTTCTGATGAGAACTCAGAATTTACTCTCTTAACAACTGTCAAATATACCATATTGATAATCATATTAAATTTAAAAGTTCTAAACTCTCCTATTGAGATGCATAGACTGTCATACTGAACCAAAAAGCGAGATGCAGCTATTTGCTAGACAAAGGTAACCCACTCTAACTATAATTACAAACACAGGTTAAAAGGGAAAGTATGATAAAGATGTATCATGCAATACGCAAAGGTGTATTACCCAATCAAAAGACAGCTGGAGTGGCCACATTCATACCAGACAAAGTAGATCTCAGAACAAGGATTATTGCCAGACACAAAGAAAGAAAATTGATCATAACAAAAGGAATCAATTTACCAAGAGAAAATAATAATTCTGGATATATGTGTATCTGTTAACTAGAGCTTCAAAATACACAAGACCTGATGGAACTGAAAGGAAAAACCAACTAAAACATTATATCCCACAACAGCAGAATGTACATTCTTTTCTGAGTTTACATGGAATTTATCAAGAAGGACTATATTCAGGACCATAAAACAAGTGTCAACAACATTTAAGATGATGGAAACAACACAAAATAAATTCTTTGGCCATGATAGAATGAAAGTAGAAAACAGCAATAGAGAGAGGTGGAAATCTCCAAATATTTAGGAATTAAACATCACACTCTAAATAACCTGTGGGTGAATGCACAAATCACAAGGAAAATTAGAAATATTTTAAACTGAATGAAAACAAAAATGTATTAAAAATTATAGGAAGCAGCTATTGAAATGCCTAGACAGAAATTTATATCTTCATATACTTTTGTTAGAAACAGATCTAAATCCACCTTAAGAATTCAGAAAGGGAAGAACAGATTAAACCAAAAGTAGCCAAAAGGAAAGCCTAAAGATACCATCAATGGAATTAAAAACAGAAAGACAATAACCAATTGTTACTCTGGATGAAGATACAGAAATGGCAGTGCCCCATGGATAATGTTGCATTTGGTTTCCTTGGAAGAGTGGTGCAGAGCAATGCTTCTCAAACTGAGCACAACACATGCAGGGATATGCAAAGCTACAGATAAAATTGCACATGCTCCTAGAGGATCATTTTTATTGGAAAGTTGGGAGCGGGACATCTTGCTATGGTAAATATCAAATCTGATACAAAAATGTACCTAGATTTTTAAATTGCAGTAAAAGCACATAATGTAAAATTTACCATTTTAACCATTTTAGGTGTACATGTTAGCAGTGTTAAGTATAATCACATTGCTGTGAAACAGATTCACAGAAACTTTTCATGTTGCAAAACTGAAACCCCATACCCATTAAACAGCTCCATTCACCTTCCCCTTGGCCGCTGGTAGCCACCATTCTATTTTCTGATGCTATGAATTTGACTACCTTAGATATGGCATATAAGTGGAATTGGATGATATTTATCTTTTTGTGATTGGCTTATTTCAGTTAGCATAATGTCTTTAAGTTTCAGCCATATTGTAACATGCGACAGTATTTCCATTCCTCTAAAGAATTCTATGAATTCCATTGTACAAACATACCATTTTGTTTATCCATTTACCCACTGGTGGACATCTGAGTTACTTTCTCATTTTGCCCAATGTGAATGATGATGGTGATGATATGTACGTATAGACACAATAGAGAGTTAGCTCTGTCCACTCAATTCCACAAATCCCAAGGGTCCCCTTTCATTCTTCTCTACCATTAGGTTTACTTTGGTGGAAAAGAATGGGAACTCCTGGTGTAGTGGTGAAAAACATGGTCTTTAAAATCAGTGCACTTGGATTTATGAATACTAGATCTGCTATCAGTTACCTCTGTGATTCTGGGTAAGTGACTAAAACGTTCAGAGTCTTACTTACCCATCTGTAAAATGAAGTCAGTAATTACATATCTACAATGCTTAGCCCAGTGCCTGACACACAGCTAATGCTCAATCAGTAGTAGCTAGTGCTATTCTATCGTTTTCTGTAAATGACACCAAAGTGTTTCCTCTTCCTCATGGTAACCTTATCATAATATTGTACTCATGTTTAGCAAGTATCATGGCCTACACTCACTTCTCTTTTCAGAGAAGCATCCTATTTGAACAACTATCCTCTCCTATCTTCACCCTTATTACCTAGGTCCCATGTGTCTCCAATAATCACTTGCATGGGATGTTTGCAAATTCCTCAAATTTCTTTCCTCCTGCTATAGGTGCTTTATAGTTGGCTTATAGCTCTTTAAATGTGATGCTTACTTTCAGGTACTGCTTTTGTGAATCCAAATGGGTTTGGGCATTTTAGTAAGCCATTTGGCAATATGTAACATGGTCCTTAAAAATGTCCATCCCCCCAAAATAAGTCCATACTCACTGACTTAGTTATATTCTTTCTAAAAATCTAATCTAAAGAAATATTCTAAAATACAAAGCTTCATGAACATTAATACTCATCAAAGCATTAAAGATAAAAATGCAAATAATGTAAATGTCTAGCAATAGGGAAATACTTTAAAAAGTAGGGAATTGTTATATAATAGATGCTTATTAAAATTTTTATTGTTATAGGGAGGTTGGCAGGATTCCTCATGTGGCCAGGATGGTTGGGAATTAACCAGTGTGGGCTTGATCCTGTGAGTGTTATGGAGGATTTAAGGCAAGAGAACAACACACTTGTAATCTGGAAGGTCATTCTGACAGCAGTGAGGAGGGGGCTGTAACTAGAAGTGGGAGTCTGGTAGGAAAAGTGCAGGAGAAGAACAGGCAGGGTGAGAGCCTGCACATCAAGAACCTGATGGTGAGGGCATAGAGGGAGGGACTGAAACAGGAGGCATCTACAGAACTTGGTGACTGTACAGAGAGATTTCCATGCTTCTGGCTTGAGCAGGTGGGCAGATGGTGGTGCCATCATTAAGATGAGAGCACAGGAGGAGGGGAAGGATTTGGTTTGGGGTATGGTGACTTTCAGATGTGATTTCTTTAAGTAATATCACTAAGCTGATTTCTTGATTACAATTAAGTTACCTACTTTGCTTATGAACCATTATTCATTAACATCGTCAGGGAGTAATGGGGGGCCCTGTTTAACAACCAAAGCTGGGGGAACAATTCTGGCACGATCAGACGTGGGCAATCTCAGAAGCAGAGACTGCAGTAATATCCCATTACATGGTTAAGTTTAAATCCTAGCTATAAATACATGTGAAAATATATGCATGAATGTAGAGTAATTAATGCTAAACGTGTTGCACATTTTAACTTGCCTTGAGCATAACTTCAAATTATCATAAGTCATTGCAGTTGCAGGGATTCTGTTTCATAAGTACGTGTTTAGTTTGCATAATGAAACTTCAGATAACTACACTCTATAGTTCCCAACCTGCCTTATTACTAGGTGTCAGTTTATAAATTTCTGATCAGGAAATGGAAATGGAACATATGATTTCCAGGAACTGTTTTTTTTTTTTTTTAAGATTTTATTATTATTTATTTGTTTGAGAGAGAGAGACAGCAAGCGAGCATATGTGCATGCACAAGTAGGGGGAAGGGGTAGAGAGAGAGGGAGAGACAGAATCTCAAGCAGACATCATGCCGAACACAGAGTTGGAGACACAGGTCTTGATCTCATGACCCCGAGATAATGACCTGAGCCAAAATCAAGAGTTGGACAATTAACCAACTGAGCCACTCAGGTGCCCCTCCAGGAAATGTTTTTAATTGGAGAAATGTGCCCTTTTTCTTTCCTTTCCTATCTCCTGCTGGATTGAATGTGGGTGGGATGACTGGAACTGGGGCAACCATTTTGGATCCTGAGGTGGAAATGAGAAAAGAGGTATGCTTTGGGGCATAACGGGGTGGGCAGAAGCCTGGGTCCCTAACACCTGGGAACCAAACATACTTCAGGCATATGAAAGAGAAATAAACCCTTTCTTTTTCTGGTTTTTTTTTTTTTTTCCTTCCTGTCAATAACAATGGGATCTAATCATATTGAATTTAATTTCCATTTTCAGGGGCAATTACCTGGCTCAGAGCCTATAGAGCGAACGATTCTTGATCTCAGGGTCACGAGTTCAAGCCCCATTTTGGGCATGGAGCCTACTTAAAAAAATGTTAAAAAATAAAAACAAGATAATTTATTTTTTCATTAGTAAAATTTACATATAGTTTTTGTCCTCCCTGTGCCCTGAGATTGTAATGACACATTGAAAGCACGGGGATGATGGATATGAATAAAAGGAGTATAAAACTTGTGTTCTATTGGGGAAGAGTCACACACCACCAACTACCACAAACTACAGGTGATAGGTCCCATTGTTGTTTGCTGGAGGCACAGAAGAGGGAGTCATTAGCTCAGATAGAGTGAAAATGAGTGACATTTGAGCTGAACACTCTATGTAAGGAGGCAGGTATGGAAACAATGGGGGGAGAGGGCATTTCAAGGATCATACAGCAAGGGGTAAAGGCAATGGGTATGTGCAACTAATGGAAATGTTGTCTGGAAGGAGAGTGGATTTAGGGAACAGTCTGTTATCCAGAAAGACCAGAATGCCATTGCAATGAGACTGACAGAAGACGAACCTAGGAAGGAACCCTAATTTCAAACTAAGTAATTCGTACCTAATCTACAGGTAATTAAGAGCTATCTAATAATCTGCAAACATACAAAGTCCAGCACAGCCTGCCATGGCAATTATCACACAGTTCCATTTTTCAGATCATCTATCTGTGGACAGCAAAATAGTGAAGGGGCTTTCTATAGAAATACAATATAATTACAATTTATTCCCAAGGAATCAAATAATTTTTCAGACAAGAACTGGGAGTTGAGGGAAGGAAGAGCGGGAGGGAGGGGAACCCCCCCTCCCCCACACACAATGTGTATGTACATGTGCATGTTTAATAGAAGCTCCAGTTGGTAGATAAGAGAGAGAGAAGAAAGCCTGAAGACTTGAATCAGAAAAGATTTTAAAGGAATGGAAGGAAGAATGAAGATGAATTTTGAGAAGTTTAATTAAGAGCATGGGATGTTTTGCCTTAGGGAAGGAGAAAACTGTCTCTAAATTTATTTATAATGAGATCTTCACACTTTCTTCCTTGGTCTATTTTTGTGGCTTTTTTTGCAGGTTAATGGTAATAGATGTTAAATGCCTTTTTAATTCAGTTTCTAGAAATGTTTCATGCAATACTTACTTAATTTCAGGATTTTTTTTTTTTATAAATACCCAAGGGAAATTTTATAATTTTAAAATTAAGTTTCGCACTGGAAACAGGAGAAGAAAATGGACATGACATGCATGCCATGTGCCTAGACAATGGCTGGTGCTTAGTCTACCTCACCTCATTTGGTTTACCCATCACCATAACCCTAAGAAGTAGCTTTTTAAAAAATATTTTAGTTATTTACTTGAGAGAGAGAGAAAGAGAGAGAGCGCGCAAGCACAAACTGGGTGAGAGGGAGAGGAAGAAGCACACTCCCCACTGAGAAGGGAGCCCTGTAAGGGACTTCATCCCAGGACCCTGGGATCATGACCTGAGCCAAAGGCCGACCCTTAACTGACTGAGTCACCCAGGCGCCCCCAGAGGTAGTAGACATGATTGCATCCATTTTACAGAGGGAGCTGATGGTCTTAGAGAATGCCCAAGCAGCAGAACCAGGATTGGAATTCTAATCAGCTTGACTGTAGAGTCTTTGTTCTTTCTAAACCCGAAGAACATCATGGCCTGCCTCCCACCAGCTGAGAGAACTAGGGCTTTGTTGTACGGCTGTAATGAGGTGAACGAAGCTATGTCCTGAATTCCCAAAGGCGATGCTTCTGAGAACCCTGAAATGTGGTGTACTCGTGATTCCAGGTTAAGTTTCTCATGGCAAGAAAATAGAGCACTCATCGATGACTTCCTGTTGGCAGTTTTATTTGGGTCCTTTCCATCTATGAAGAAAAGCCTTTTAAAGCCTGTTAGGATGCTCTGGCCCTAGTGAGACAGGAGGGATAGCTGAGCAACTCTAAGCCACCTTGAATCACTGCCTCTCTTCACACATAAACTATATGCTTCACTGAGAGGTGATGAGTATAAGGCTCTTGAACCATATGGGAAGCTATAGGAACATGGGACTGCCTTGTTATGTGCTATTTTTAGTCTGTTTCATAAGCCTCGAATATCTCAAATCAAACAGGATATTGATCTGTTTTTCAACTTCCAAAATTCAAGAAAAGTATTTGAACCTTCATGGTAATGGGCGTTTAGTTTTCTTACTTCCCTGCCTCCATGGTGATTTCATGGAATTGTCACATCTGTGAAGGTAGAAATACGGTATTACGAGTCTAAAGTTCTTTCATTAGACTGTGGGACCCTGATGTAGAGATGGGAAATGACTGGAAAGTGAAACACCTTGGATTGCCCTCAAGACCAGAAGTCAAGTGTTCACATATTCTGGCATTTATCTTTCCAATCCTAACCCTTGGTATTTCTTTTTGGCAAAGCCCCTTTGCCTGTCAGCACAATGCTTATCATGAAATACGTATTTCCAACTCTGTGCCTTCCAGCATGCTTGGAATGTGCTTCTCTTTCATCTGTTCACCTCTGGCTGCTCTTCTTCCATGGAAGAGTGCAAATCTCAGCTTTACCAGGAAGCTTTAGTGGCTCTTACAGTCTGCCCTTCCCTTGGAACTTCAAAGTCTGCTGCTTTCACGTCTTTTTAATCCCCTACCTTAATTTATTTGCTTCTGATTAAATTATTTGAGAATATCGCCAGCACTTAATGGGTGCTTAGGACGTGAGGATGGAGGATTGATGGGTTCCGGGTCAAAAGCCTACCCTTTCAGCTGCGTGGCAGGTAACGAGGAGTGCAGCACGACTCTCAAAACCTCCATCTCCTCAGGGAACTCCTGGTGACCCAGCTCTGCTCTCAACATTCTCATTCCAGTGTTCCCTACTCTACTACCCGAGGTCTCCTGTTTGTTCGCACATTGCCAACCATTGTCTTCTGGGGCTCAGCTCTCAGATCCTCACAGTTCTTGATGCTGGCTTTCTACCATTGCCTTGTCTGCAGAGCTGGGATGCCCTGCGTGGGTCTCAGGAACACCAGGACACGCAGCTTCTCTGAAGGACTGACAGTTACCCCAACGCCTATACCTCATCTGTGAGATGAGAGTAATAATACTTCATTTAGTCATGAGAAATGACTAAAACAGCGTCTGAAGCTTTATTATGGTACAAGAAATATAATAAAAACTTAAAACATGAGATCTTATTAGCTTCCTCTCTACTCCTACGCTTTCTCGCACCTGGGATTTACTTGTTCTAACCTCACGGTTTCATGTCTAGCCTCTTTTTTCCATTCTGTCTGCACCTAAGGAAGGAAATATTTCAGTCCTTTAAAAATCTCTAGCATCATCTTTCCACTTGCATACTTTCTGATGAGAAGTTGTCTTTTATTCTTATCTTTGTTTCTCTGTATGTGTCTTTCTTCTTTGGCTGACTTCAGGATTTTTTTTGCCTTATCTGCTTCAGGTTTTCTGAGCTTTTTGGATCTGTGGTTTGATTTTCTTTATTATTTTGGGAAAAGTTTCAATTTATTATTTCTTAATCCTGTATGCTGCCTTTAAGCAAGACACTTTAAATATAAAGACACAAAGCATTTAAAGTAAAAAAAGAAAAAAAGAAAGAAAGAAACAGATGCATGTTAACACAAATCCAAACAAAGCTGGACTGGCCTTCTTGTAGCACATAACTGAGTTCTGTCTTTCTGCTCAATCTAACTATTTCCACCTTTTCACTGGAGTGTTTAGATGATTTTATATTTCTAAATAACAGGTTTTCAGGTCACCTGGGTGGCTCAGTTGTTAAGCATCTGCCTTCGGCTCAGGTCATGATCCCAGAGTCTTGAGATTGAGTCTCTGCTTGTCGGGAAGCCTGCTTCTCCCTCTCCCATTCCCCCTGCTTGTGCTCCCTTTCTCACTGTGTCTCCCTCTGTCAAACAAATAAATAAGTAAAATCTTTAAAAATAAATAAAAATAAATAAATAAATAGATACAGCTTTTCTGGATATATGGAATGTGTCTTTTTTTTTTTTTTTTCCTCTCTGATTTAAAAAAAAAATCAACCTTTAGTTGTGGTAAAAACTTGATGATCACTGCCATTTTTAACTGCACAGTTCAGTAGTGTTAAGTAGTCTCACAGTGTTGAGTAACAGATCTCCAGGACTTCTTTATTTGTCAAAATGGAGTCCCCACAACCACTGAACAAGAAGTGCCCATCTCCCCCTCTTCCCAGCTCCTGGTAACCGCCATTCTACTTTCTATTTCTATAAATCTGACAACTTTACATACCTTATATAAGTGGAATTGGGCAGTATTTGTCCTTTTGTGAGTGGTTAATTTGATTTCAATTAATTTTCTCAAGGTTCATCTATGTTATAACACATGACAAAATTTCCTTTCTTTTTAACGTTGTTTCATGGTCTGCGTATACCATATTTTGTTTATCCATTCATCGGTCGATGGACCTCTGGAGAACTCCCTGCTCTTGTCTATTGTGAATAACGTGTCTATGAACATGAATGTGAAACTACAACTTCAGGACCCTGCTTTCAATTATTTTGGCTAAAACCCAGAAGTGGAATTGCCAGGACATATGGTAATTCTGTTTTTACTTTTTTGAAGAACTGCCATACTATTTTTTACAATGGTTGCCCCATTTTACAATTTTCCCAACAGTGTACAAGGATTCTAATTTCTCCACATCCTTGTCAACACTTGTTATTATTATTTTTTATATTAGCCATCTTAATGGCTGTGAGGTGATTATCTCATTGTGTTTTTGACTTTCATTCTGGTGATGATTAGTGACATTAAGCATCTCTTCATAAGCTTGTTGGCTATTTATATATTATCTTTGGAGAAATGTACTCAAATTCTTTACCTGTTTTTAAATCAGGTTTTTTGTTGTTGCTGTTGAGTTGTATGAGTTCTTATATATTCTGGATGTTATCAGATATAACTTGCAAATATTTTCTCCCATTCTGTAGATTGCCTTTAACTTTGTTTTCTTTGTTGCCTTTGTTTTCTTTGCTATGCATAGCTTTTTAGTTTGATACAATCCCATTTATCTATCTTCGCTTTTGTTGCCTGTGGGCGTGTGTTTTAATAAATTGTTTTTCTCTTTATTTACTTATTTTTAATTTAAATTCAATTAATTAACATAACATACTATTAGTTTCAGAAATAGAGGTCAGTGATTTATCAGTCTTTCTTTTTTTTCACTCTTTAATTTAATTTAATTTTTTCAGTGTTCCAGGAGCACTGGGTGTGGTGCATAAACAATGAATCTTGGAACACTGTTGCTTGTGCTTTTAGTGTCATCTCCAAAACATCATTGCCTAGACCAGTATCAGGAAGCTTTCCCCCTGCGTTTTCTTCTAGTAGCTTTATGGTTTCCCGTAGTTTATGGTTTCTGGTCTAGCTTAAGTCTTTATTTTGAGCTAATTTTTGTATATGGTGTGAAATAAGGATCCAATTTAATTCTTCTGTGTATGGATATCCAGTTTTCCCAGCACCACGTATTGAAGAGATTGTCCTTTCTACATTTTGTATTTTTGACATCTTTATCAAAGATCAGTTGACTCTATGTGTATGGTTGTATTTCTGGGCTCTCTATTCTGTTCTATTGGCCTATGTCTGTTTTTATGCCTGTACCAGGCTATTTTTGATTACTGGAACATTGTAATACAGAGAGTTTGATTCCTCCAGCTGTGCTTTTCTTTCTCAAGATTTCTTTGGCTATTTGGGATCTTTTATAATTCCATGCAAATGTTAGGGTTTTTTTTTTTTTTTTTTTAATTCCTGTAAAGAATGTCATTGAAATTTTGATGGGGATTGCATTTCCTCTATAGATCACTTTGCATAGTATGGACATTTTAACAATACAAATTCTTCCAATTCATGAACAAATTATGTTCATTTATTATACTAACTTCAATCACTGGAACTAACCTTAGGCTCTGGGTCTCTGTGTTAAGAAGGATTCTGAAACCCCATCCAGATTGAGACCAAGAACTCTATGATAGATTGGAGATGTCTGACATGGGTGCGGGAGAAGGAGGTAATGAAAAGCTTACCATGCATTTGATTTCCCTGATTTAGGCAAAAACATTACTGAAACTTAGCATTATTGAAAAACTATAAGCTTTATCTTTGCATTAAAATTCTAGCTCTAAAAATAAGTACCTGTATGACATTGTGCAAATTAATTCTAAGCTATCTTCATCTGTAAAGTAGAAATACCATCTCAAGGAATTTTGCTACCTCTACTGTTGATATGACCAGACTGAAGGCAGGGATGAGGGTTTATTTGAAGCTCCTTCCCTAAGAAATCTGCAGAACTCCAGGAATAGAGCAGAGGAGATCCTAGAAGAAACCCACTAACACACAATATGTTCATTTTCTATTGCTGAGAAAACTTATCAGCATAAAACAACACCCACTTATTAGCTCATAGTTCTGTCGGCCAGAAATCCAGTATGGGCTCTGCTGGGTTCTCTGTTCAGGGTTTCCTACTGCTGAAACCAAGGTGTTGGCCGGGTTGGATCTTAACTACAGATTATGGAAAATAATTTTATGCTTATTGAAGTTGTCAAAATCCAGTTCCTCCTGATTATAGATCTGAAGTCCCCATTTCTTTGCTAGTTGCAGATCTGAGTGTTTCATCTCCTTGATAGTTGCAGCTAGGGTCTGTTCTCTGTTTCTAGAGGCTACTCACATTCTTCTCATGTGTGGCCTCCATCTTCAAGCTGGCGAGGACACGTAAAATCCATCATATGCTTGAAACTCCTCTGACTTCCCTTTTGTTTTAAAGGGTTCATATTGAGGACTTCTGGGGAAGATGGTAGAGTAGGAGGCTCCAAAGCTCACCTTGTCCCACAGATAGAACTAGATAACACCCACATCAGTGTGAATAACTCAGAAAATGACCCAAGGACTGGCACGACAGAGTCTTCACAGCGAAGTGTAGAGAAGAGGCCATATTGAAGAGAATAGGTAAGGTGGATATGCAGTTGGGAGTTTAAGGGACCCATAGGACTGCTTTTGGTAGGGAGGATTAATGATATCAGGGTGAGGGGAGATAGACCCTCCTACCAGGCACCTCAGGTATAGAGGTGCCTTAGAAAGACAAATCCTTGGGTGCGTGGGTGGCTCAGTTGTTTAAGTGTCTGACTCTCGGTTTCGGCTCAGGTCAAGATCTCACAGTCGTACACTCAGTGCACAGTCTGCTTCAGGTTCTTTCTCCTTCCCCTTCTGCCTCTCCTCATTTGTTCCCTCTCTCTTAAATAAATAAGTAAAATTAAAAGCAAGCAAGCAAGCAAGCAAGCAAATCCCTGTAACATTTGGCTTTGAAAACCAGAGGGGCCCAATTTCTTGAGTTTTTACAGTGGGGCTTAACCCCTGGAACATTGAGAATCAGTGGGCTTGGCTTTGGGAGAGCCCAGAAAGTGACAGAAAACTGGGTCCCTACCTTAGGGAGATAGCACAACAAACAGCCCCAAGGAGACAGCATAGAAACAGCAGCTTCAAAAACTCCTGGGGAGGGGCACCTGGGTGGCTCAGTGGGCTAAGCCGCTGCCTTCGGCTCACGTTATGATCTCAGGGTCCTGGGATCGAGTCCCGCATCGGGCTCTCTGCTCAGTAGGGAGCCTGCTTCCCTCTCTCTCTCTCTCTGCCAGCCTCTCTACCTACCTGTGATCTCTCTCTGTCAAATAAATAAATAAAATCTTTAAAACAAAAACAAAAACAAACTCCTGGGGAATACAGGAGGGACAATTGTTTTTATTAATCCCAGAGCCTGTATTAGAAGAGTAGGGATCATTGGGAGACTTCACCAAGAACAAAGGAGCTGGTGGCCACCACTTCCCTCTTCATGTCCGTCCTAGACACCCAGACACATGTGGGAACCAGCAGGGCAACAACACTTGCTACCTAACTTGGTAACAGCACCGCCTGCCCCTGAGTTCTCCTGTGGACATGCCCTCTCCAGCTATGTCCCAAGTCCAGGTCCCATCCTATACCAGATCTGAGGAAATCTTGCTAAGATTGTGTGCCCTGCCCCCGCATTCTCCAGTGGACCTGCCCCCTTGAAGCCACCCTTAGCTGGAGCCATCCAAAGTGGTGCCACAAACCTGGCAGTGTGTAAGGTCTCCGACAGGGGCAGGAACCACTCCATAGTGACTCCTGGCCCAGGGAGAAGGGAAAATAACCACAAATACCTGTATGACTGTGGCCCCAGATGTGGGCTGGGGCAGACATCTGGTCTGACTACAGGTCTCATCCACCAATGAGAGTTTCTCAGGGGGCAATCACAGGGAAAGCACCCTGTAGTTCGGTGCTACTGTATCTCTGGCAAACCCTGGGCAAACTCAAGCCCAAAGTGGAAGTGGCCCCAAACTGGCACACTAACAGCACAAAGACCAAACCCTGCCCACAACAGACCAAGAGAGCCATGGCAGATGACTGGACTGAAGGCAGAAGTGGCTCAGCCACAACAGCAGGGAGCACACAACACATATAGGAGACCTCCCTGAAGTGCCAGGTTCTGGTGAACAGGGGACATTGCCCTGCAGGGCACTCCAGGGCCTCTTCTTCATAAGGCCACTACTTTTTTTTTTTTTTAAATTTTTTTTCAGCATAACAGAATTCATTGTTTTTGCAGCACACCCAGTGCTCCATGCAATCCATGCCCTCTCTAGTACCTACCACCTGGTTCCTCCAACTTCCCACCCCCCGCCCCTTCAAAACCCTCAGATTGTTTTTCAGAGTCCATAGTCTCTCATGGTTCACCTCCCCTTCCAATTTCCCTCAGCTCCCTTTTCCTCTCCATCACCCCTTGTCCTCCATGTTATTTGTTATGCTCCACAAATAAGTGAAACCATATGATAATTGACTCTCTCTGCTTGACTTATTTCACTCAGCATCATCTCTTCCAGTCCCGTCCATGTTGCTACAAAAGTTGGGTATTCATCCTTTCTGATGGAGGCATAATATTCCATAGTGTATATGGACCACATCTTCCTTATCCATTTGTCCGTTGAAGGGCATCTTGGTTCTTTCCACCGTTTGGCGACTGTGGCCATTGCTGCTATAAACATTGGGGTACAGATGGCCCTTCTTTTCACTACATCTGTATCTTTGGGGTAAACACCCAGTAGTACAATTGCAGGATCATAGGGAAACTCTATTTTTAATTTCCTGAGGAATCTCCACACTGTTTTCCAAAGTGGCTGCACCAACTTGCATTCCCACCAACAGTGTAAGAGGGTTCCCCTTTCTCCACATCCCCTCCAACACATGTTGTTTCCTGTCTTGCTAATTTTGGCCATTCTAATTGGTATAAGGTGGTATCTCAGTGTGGTTTTAATTTGAATCTCCCTGATAGGACCACTACTTTTAAGAGTAGGAGATGTAGTTGGTATTCCTAACAGACACCATGAATTAGACAAACTGAAAAGACAGAGGAATATGTCCTAAATGAAAGAACAGGACAAAATCATAGCAAGAGACCTAAGTGGAGTGGAGATAAGTAATATGTCTGATAAGGAATTTAAGATAATGATCATAAAGATACTCACTGGACTTAGAAAAGAGTGGAGGACCTTAGTGAGATCCTTAATAAAGAGACAGAAAACAAAAAAGAACCAATCAGAGATGAAGAACTCAATAAATGAAATTAAAATGCACTAGATGGAAGAAAGAGTAGACTCGAAGGAGCAGAAGAATGGATGGGTGACCGGGAGGACGGTAATGGGAGGCAATCAAGCTGAACAGGAGAGAGAAAAAAATAAAAAATAAAAATAGACTTAAGGAAAGCCACTGACACCATCAAGCATAATAAACCTTCCCATTATAGGGATCCCAGAAAAAGAGAAGATAGAAAAATGGACAGAAAACTTATTTGGAAAAATAATAGCTGAAAATTTCCTGAATTTGGGAAAGGAAACAGAAATCCAGATGCAGGAGGCACAGAGTGTCCCCAGCAAGATCAACCCAAGGAGATCCACACCAAGACACATAGTATTTAAAATGGCGAAAAGTAGTGATAAAGAGAGAATCTTAAAAGCAGCAAGAGAAAAAGAGACCAGCAATGACTTGGACCAACAATCAAAGAACTACCAACAGATAAAAGAACAGGACCAAACAGGTTCACAGGTGAATTCTATCAAACATTTAAAGAGTCAATACTCATTTTTTTCAAGTTATTCTAAAAAATAGAAGGGGAAGGAAATTCACTCTATGAGGCCACAAAATCTACATAAAAAAGAGAATGATAGGCCAATATCGTTGATGAACAGGATGCAAAAATCTTTAATAAATTATTAGTTAAGTGAATCCAACATATGTTAAAAAAAAAAATCACCCACCATGATCAAGTGGGATGTATTCCTGGGATGTAAGGAATAAATGGGCCAATATTTGCAATTAGTACAATATTTGCAAATCAACCAACATGATAGATGCCATCAGCAAAAGAAAGGGTAAAAACCAAATGATCTCTTCAATAGATTCAAAAAACCTTTTTAATAAAGCACAGCAAACATTCATGATAAAAACCCTCAACAAAGTAGGTTTAGAGGGAACATACGTCAACATAATAAAGGTCATATGTGAAAAACCTGCAGCTAACATCACACTCAATGGTAAAAACTGAGTTTCCCCTATGGTCAAGAACAAGACAAGGATATCCACCCTCACCACTTTTATTCAGCGTAGTACTGGAAATCTTAGCCACAGCAATCAGACAACAAAAAGGAATAAAAGACATCGAAACTGGTAAAGAAATAAAACTTAAACTATTTGCAGATGACATGATAGTCTATCTAGAAAACCCTAAAGACTCCACCAAAAACCTACTAGAACTGATAAATGAATTTAGTAAAATAGTAAGATACAAAATCAATTGGGAATATACAGAAATCTGTTGCGTTTCTATACACTAATAATGAAGTAGCAGGAAGTCAAATTAAGAAAATAGCCCCATTTACTGTTGCACCAAAAATAATAAAATACTTAAGAATAAACTTAACCAAGGAGATGAAAGATCTGTACTCTGAGAACTATAAAACACTGACAAAAGAAATTCAAGATGATATAAAGAAATGGAAAGACATCCCACGTTCAGGAGCTGGAAGAACAAATATGGGTAAAATGTCTATACTATTCAAAGCAATCTATAGATTTAATGCAATCCCTGTCAAACACCTCCAGCATGTTTCATAGAACTACAACCAACTATCTTAAAAATTGTATGGAACCACAAAAGACCGCAAATAGCCAAAGCAATCTTGAAAAACCAAAACGAAACTGGAAGCATCACAATTCCAGATTTCAAGCTATATTACAAAGTGGTAGTGAATAAAACAGTATAGTACTGGCATAAAAATAGACACATAGATCAATGGAATAGAATAGAAAATCCAGAAGTAAACCCACAATTCATGGTCAATTAATCTTTGACAAAGGAGGGATGAATATACAATGGGAAAAAGATAGTTTCTTCAACAAATGGTGTTGGGAAAACTGGTCGGCTACATGCAAAAAAAAAAAAAAAATGAAACTGGACCACTTTCTTTCACCATACACACAAATAAACTGAAAATGGATTAAAGACCTAAATGTGATACCTGAAACCATAAAAACCCTTGAACAGAGCACAGACAGTAATATCTCTGGCATTAGATGTGACATTTTTCTAGACATGTCTCTTGAGGGAAGGGAAATAAAAGCAAAAATAAGCTACTGGGACTACATCAAAATCAAAAGTTTCTGCACAGTGAAGGAAACAACCAACAAAACCAAGAGGCAAACTACTGAATAGGAGAAGATATTTGTAAATGACATATCTGGTGTAAGGTTAGTATCCAAATTATACAAAGAACTGATCAACTCAATACCCCAAAACAAATAATCCAACTAAAAAATGGGCAGAGAACGTGAACAGACATTTCTCCAAAGACATCCAGAGGGACTACAGACAAAGGACGCTCAACATCACTCATTATCAGGGAGATGCAAATCAAAACTACATGAACTATAACTTCCTTCCTTTTAAAAAACTTTTTTAGAATTTAAATTCAAGTAGCCATTATATAAGATTATTTTCAGATGTAGTTTTCGATAATTTATCAGTTACGTATAACACCCAGTGCTCATCACATTATCTGCTCTGCTCAATGCCCATCACCCAATTATTCCATCCTCCCACCGACCTTCCCTCCAGTAACCCTCAGTTTGTTTCCTATAGTTAAGTGTAGCTGAGGGTTTATCTGCCTCTCTGTTGACCTTCCATTCAGATTTCCTTCCCTTCCTCTATGATCCTCTGGGCTATTTCTTCTATTCCACATATGAGTAAAACCATATGGTACTTGCCTTTCTCTCAATGACTTATTTTGCTCAGCACAATACCCTCCAGTTCCATCCACCTCAATGTAAACAGTGGGCATTCATCCTTTCTGATGGCTGAGGATTATTCTGCTGTATAGATGTACCATATCTTCTTTATCCATTCGTCTGTCCATGGACATCTGGGCTCTTTCCACAGCCTGGCTATTGTATCACCTCACTCCTATCAGAATGTTTAAAATCAAAAACACAAGAAACAGCAAGTGTTGGTGAGGATGTGGAGGAGAAGGAACCCTTGAGAACTGCTGGTGGGAATGCGAACTGGTAGTCACTGTGGAAAGCATGATGAAGTTTCCTCAGAAGATTGGAAATAGAACTACCCTATGACCTAGTATTTGTACTACTGGATATTTACCCAAAGAATACAAAAATACTAATTTGAAAAGATAGATGAATGCCTATGCTTATTGTAGAGTTATTTATAATAGCCGAATTACGTAAGCAGCCTAAGTGTCCATGGAGGATGAATGGATAAAGAAGATGTGGCATATATACATACAGCGGGATATTACTCCGCCATAAAAAAGAATGCAATCTTGCCATTTGCAACAATGTGGATGGAACTGGAGGATATTATGCCAAGTGAAATGAGTCAGTCAGAGAAAGACAAATACCATGTGTTTTCACTCATGTGGAATTTAAAGAACAAAACAAGTGAGCAAAGAAAAAAGAGACAAACCAAAAAACAGACTCCTAATTACAGGGAACAAACAGATGGTTACTGGGGGGAGGGGTCCTGGTGGGGAGAATGGGGATAAGAGGTGAAGCGTATTAAAAGTATACTTACCTTGATGAGCACTGAGTAAACTATGGGATTGTTGAATCGCTATATAGCACACCTGAAACTAATATAACATGATGTGTTAATCATACTGGAACTAAAAATCAAATAAATAAATAAACAAACAAACAAACAAACAAATAAATAAATAAAAGGATTCGTGTTTTTAGGCGAGGCGTATCTGGGTAGTCTTCCTATCTTAAGGTCAACGGATTTGGGACTTTAACATCTACCAAATGTCTTTGCAGCAGCACCTACATTAGTGTTTGACTGAAGAAACCCATTTCTGGGATATGGAAATCTTGGGATCCGTCTGAAGGGACCAGAATTCTGCCTATGACACACCCTCATTGAAAGGGTCAAAAGATACGCACAACAGCCTGCTGAGGAACACTAGGGGCCACGTGCCTCTGGGGATTCCTCCTGCCCTCAAAGAGCAACATAGTCAGAAAGCAGTGGAGGGACGGGGAGGCCAAGGTCTCTGCGGTGCTCTGTTAGGGCAGAAAGCCAGGGGGGCCTTAGGGCTTCCCAGACCCAGACACAGCTCCTCCAGGGTGAGAACCTGCAATAGCCACCTGGAAACTGTGGCGTGAGATCACAACAAAGATGAGATTTAATGGAGAAAGCTGCTCGTTCACTCTGCCATTACACCAAAACAAGGAGAAGAAACTGCACCAGGGTAATTTTGCCTCCTGGGGCTCCCCAAGGATTTTTCTCTTGTTCCCTTAGACTGTTGTATCATCAAGTCCTCACATAGATTATTGCCAACCGGCCTTCCAGTTTATGATCTGTGATAAGGCATTTCCATAAACGGAAACACATTGAAAAGGCCCTGGGAGAACTGATCAATTCCAGAGCCAGATAGAATTGTCCTTGCTCAAGGACATATAAATAGGGCAAAACCAATCTGAGACTGTGTATATGAATGCTTCGGATTGTTTTGAGAAGTATTATCATAGAAAAGAGAAGTGAATTTCACAGTGTTTTCTTTATCTTTCAATAAAATTCCAGAAGATATGGAACAAATCAAAGACAAAAGATTAATGAGAGAAGAACCAAGAAGAGAAAGAAAGAAACATGGAGATGCCTATGATACTGAGAAGCCTTGAAGAAAAATAAAAATGCATACCGCAATTGAGTTCTACATTAGCGTCAGTCAAACAAACAAATAAATAACTCACCATGAATAGATTATTTAAGCCAAGCGTCATACACACTTGAAAAGTTCTCCCAGAAGGCAGGGAAAAGAGAAATACAGTTTTTAAAGTGAACAAACCATAAATAGAATGTAGTATGTGTTGATATGCATTATTTTGGGTACAGGTAATAGAAATTCATCTCAAACAGATTGAAGCATCAAAGGGAATTTATGGGCTTCCATGACTGCGAGGGCTCACAGTGCTTTTGGCTTCGAGTGTGTCTCGCCTGCTGTTCTGTAATTGTGAACCCTAAAATATTACTACATTGAGCTAAACATTCATTATAAAGGAGGTATTTATCCATTGACAGTACTGAATTCATTTAAAGTCGATCTCAACAAAGAGTCTATGGAGAGACAGATTTTCCAGAAATTAACAGAAAAACCAAATGTGCTTCTATTTCCACAAGCTAGTTCCTAATTCCTGTCTTGGCTACCTCTTATGTTTTAAGAACCTGCCAGTGGGCTTGGGACTTTTGTTTTCATTGATGTAGGAATGGAAACGTATTACTGGGCAAGCTCTGTCTGATCAAGATGCATTTCTTTCTGGAAATCAGGAGGGTAACTTGCAGCACATAGTTGGTTTTTTGTTTGTTTGTTTGTTTGTTTTTAACAATAATCTTTTATTATTTGTCTATGGATATATTTCTTTTTTCTTTTTAAAAAATTTTTTTGTTTCTTTTCAGGGTAACAGTATCATTGTTTTTGCACCACACCCAGTGCTCCATGTCATCTGTGCCCTCCCTAATACCCACCACGTGGTTCCCCCAACCTCCCAACCTCTGCCCCTTCAAAACCCTCAGGTTGTTTTTCAGAGTCCAGAGACTTTCATGGTTCACCTCCCCTTCCAATTTCCCTCAACTCCCTTCTCCTCTCCATCTCCCCTTGTCCTCCCTGTTATTTGTTATGCTCCACAAATAACTTGCAGCGCACGCTGAGAAGAGTCGGCCTGGAGCGCGCAGGAGAGAGTGATGACCACCAGGTGGCGCGCCTGGTTCTTGTTGTTTTCGTTCTGGGTGCTCCAGCAATAGTTGTGCAAAACCGTAGACTTGCAGAAAAGACATTGCTATTCCAGAGCTCACACAATTGGTAATTAGGGATAGGGTTGCTATGGTGATGAGGGGGATGTCTTGGGATGTTTATGGCTTTGTAAGCGCCAATGCTTTGTGAGCTATCAGACTGCTTCCTTTGATGATAATGGCTGGTATAACAAGGTCATGAAAATCCCCTAAGATTGTGCAAGCTGCAGTGGCCGCTATTCTTTCTAGGTTCTTCTGTGTT
The DNA here is from genome assembly GCF_030435805.1 of Mustela lutreola. Taxonomy (NCBI): domain Eukaryota; kingdom Metazoa; phylum Chordata; class Mammalia; order Carnivora; family Mustelidae; genus Mustela; species Mustela lutreola. Next base: position 150,393,047 of record NC_081290.1, on the reverse strand, counting down.
TGGAGGGCTATAACCAGGGTGTCGAGAGTGACAGAATGTACTCTTTTTAACATGTTTCTTATTCCACATTGGATTTTTTATTCTTCCGTATTTGTTTTCTCTCCATCCCCAACATTTCTCAATGTTTTTTTTTTTTTTTTTTCGTAAAAGTACTCCAAGAGGAAAGTCTTCGAGGTCTAACAGGTTTGGAAAGGACTATGATGCTATTGCTCTTGGAGATTCACAATATACATTGGCATATTAGAATCAATGCAAAGTCCCATTCATTTCCAAAAAGTCAAATGACAACTGAATCCATCTTAGTGGAATATTCACAAACACTTAGGGAATCTACCCTCATTTTGTTGCTAAGATATTAATGAATATTCTGTTAAAAATGGATTCAGTTGTAATTGATCATGTTTATGTAGGTTTCCCCAATGAGGTGTTGGGTTCTTTCCTGTGGCACAGGCCCAGGAGAGGCTAGGTGTCCCTCACTCAGTGCAGAATGGAGGTTCAATAAATGTTAATTGTTGTTTATGGGCTCCTAAGAAATGTTCTTGAACTGATATCTGTCCACAGATACTACTGATTGCAGTTATTCTTCATAAATGATCTTCAGCTCTCAGTTTTAGTGGGGAAATGAATTCAACACCGAGACATAGCTAACAGTGTCAGGGATAAGTCATCTGTAACTTCGCATCAAATTATGACCACATTCTCATGAAAGGGCAAAGGATCGAAGCACTTTTGCCTCTACACACCATTTATTTTCCATTTTAGTGCATCTTCTCAATGTTTTAAGATCAATATGTTACTAACAATTTTTCAGGGAGATGCCATTCCCTTCGTGAATAATAATTTGTGATTGATCATAAAACATAGCTCCAAAAAAAACACAGACATGCAAAACACTGCGTATTTGCTCAAACCTGCTTTATCTCACCAAGGGAGTCATCCTCACTAATATTTTATTGTGTGTTTCTCCTATGCCTCTTGCCTTTTTTGGAAGCACCTTCATGTGTGAACTGACTCTCGCTAGCAGAAAAGGAACAATAGCCATTGCACACAAGGGGGGATGGTCTTTGTTGAAACCTGTATTAGGACACCAGGCAGATGGTCCCCTCACTCCTTTCTTCTGGTGGACTCTTTGCTGCTTCCATTGTGGGGCTTTTTTCTCTAAATAATGAAGCCTCTGCTAGATTTGAACTTTGAACAGATCTAGGCTCCAAAATAATTTTCTACTTGTAAGTTGTGCAAGATTGGGGCTGTGTATAACCTCTGAGCCTTCATTTGCTTATCTGTGAAATGGGGGTAATGAAATCCACCAAATGGGTTACTTTGAGGATACAATGTGGTAAGGTATATGATGAAGAAGTAAGGTGTTTGTCAGACAGGTAGGCACTCAATAAATGTTACTTCTTCCTTCACCTTCTTAAGATTTCTATTGCTTTCTTTCTTTCTTTCTTTTTTTTTTTTTAAAGATTTATTTACTTGTTTTAGAGAGAGAGAGGGAGAGTGTATAAGTGCATGCATGGTGGGGGCTGCAGAGAGAGAGGGAGAGAGAGTATCTCAAGCAGACTCCTTGCTGAGCCCCGAGCCCAGAGCCGGCCTCAGGGCTCGATCCCATGGCCCTGAGATCATGACCTGAGCTGATACCAAGAGTTGGATGCTTAACAGACTGAGCCACCCATTGTTTTCTTTCTTCCGGCATTGTGGCGATAAAAACTGATGAAATCTAAGAGTTGGGGTGGGGATAATATTGGAAGACACTGCCCTGGTCTAAATGTTTGTGTCCCCCACATTTTATAAGTTGAAAATCTAATGCCCGAGACGATGGTATTACAAGGTCGGACTTTTATGAGGTGGAGGCAGAGACCTCATTAAGGGGATTAATGCTTTTAGAAATGAGGTTCCAGAAGACTAGCTCATTCTTTGCACGGTGTGAGGAAACAGGGAGAAGTTGGCAGTCTGCAACCCAGAGGCGGGCTCTCACCAGGACCCCACCATGCTTGAAACAGCCCAATCTTGGACTTCAAGCCTCCACAACAGAAATAAAGTCCTGTTGTTTAGAAGCCACTCAGTCTGTGGTGTTCTGTTTCAGCAGCCTGAATGGACAGACAGAAAATCGGTGCCAAGAGTAGGGTGCTGCTGTAACCATTGTAGACACCTAAAAATGTGGGTTTGGCTTTGGAACTGGCTAGTAGGGAGATGCTGCAACAGGTGCGTGCTAGAAAAGCCTGTGTTGTCATGAACTGACTGTCACGGTAGCTCTCTTGATGGCTCATGGGTGGAGGTGAGCTGTAGAGAAAGCCCAGTCCTCTGACAAAATACTGAAGTCGTCAGAAACAGAATGTTGGTTGACACGTGTTCCAGTGAGGTGTTGGACAGAAATGGGGAACATACCACTGGAAACTGAAGAAAGGTGATCCTTACTCTAAAGTTCGGAGTCTGGAGGAGCTGTGTTTTGTGTCTTGGTGTTCTGTGGAAGGTAGAGCTTGCAAGCAATGGAACTGGAGATTTGGCTGAACATGTTTCCAAGCCAAGCATCCAAGAAGCAGCCTGTTTTCCTTTTGAGTGCTTCAAATGCAAGAAAGGAGACATGACTTAAAGATAGAATTGTTCATCAAAAGGGAAGTAGAACGGAACAGTTTAGGAAATTCTCCACCTATCCATATTGAACGAAAAGTAAGAAAATGTGTTTGGAAGAAAAACATGGGTGTGGCCAAACCAGGCTTTGATGGTATTAGTCAGCTGGGACTTGCTATCCAAGACCATGGAAGAGTAACCCCAAAGGCATTTTGGAGATCATGGGAGAGTCAGAAGGGCTGACTCATCCATCACAAGCCCAGAGTGAAGGGCCTGGCGAGTGCAGTGGTTTCCAGGAGAGGCCCTCACTTCTTAGCGTCTGCTCCCCAAATTTCAGTCCACATGCTCTTTGCACTGCTCTGGGGGGCATGGTGCCCCATGCGGTACATTTTGGCTCCCTCCATCTAGAGTCACAGGTGCATGACCCAAAGAGAGAGAAACCCCAGGGCAGAGATATTGTAGAAAGTCACCCCTAGGGCAGTGGCTGGCAAAGCCATGGGGGCAGGCCATCCCTGTGACCCCCGACCAGTAGAGCCCACCACTGGTGAGCGAGTGAGCCCATTCTGTGTGAACCGAGTCCTAGGCTGCACCCAGCAAAGTTGCAGGGGTGGGCCCAGGGGAGTCTTGGGGGCTTGAATTTGCTTAGGACCTGTTCCTTCTTTTTTCTTTTCTATTTCTCCTTTTTGGAATGGGAATGTCTATCCTATGCTGTCCCATCCTTGTATTTTAGAAGCCCACAACTTGTATGATTTCTCAGGTTCACAATCAGAATCTCAGCCCTGATTTAAATGATATTTAGATGAGATTGTGGATTTAGAATTTTGAGCTAGTGATATGTGAGAAGGACATGAGTTTGGGGGGTCTGGATGGGGGGGCACTATGGTCTGAATGTCTGTGTCTCTCCCAAACTCATATGTTGAAACAAGCTAGTCAGAAAAAGATGAATATCATAGGATTTCACTCACATGTGGAATTTAAGAAACAAAAGAGATGAACATGGAGGGGGGCGGTGGAAAGAAAGAGACAAATTGTAAGAGACTCTTAACTATAGAGAATAAACTGAGGGTTATGAGAGGGGAGGGGGATGAGTTAAACAAGCTGTTGGGGATTGAGGAGGGCACTGGTTGTGATGAGCGCTGGGTGTTGTGTATAAGTGATGGGCTACTAAATTCTACACCTGAAACTCATATTACACTCTATGTTAACTAACTGGAATTTAAATATCATAGCCAATGAGGTTTATCCGAGGCGCGATTATTGCTAATTGAAAAAAGAAGAAGAAAAAGAAGAAGAACAAGAAGGAGAAGGAGGAAAGAAAACCAGTGGAAGTAGTTCTCTTATGAAAGGTGTCCCAGAGAATTAGCTTGTCCCTTCCACCATGTGAGGACACAGCCAGAAGTCCACAGTTGGTAACTGGGAAGAGAGCCTTCGCCAGAACCTGAACCCACAGCCACCCTGATCTTGGACTTTCAGCCTCCAGAGCTGTGAGAAAGACAAATTCTGTGCAAAAAGAATAAGACAGACACCCACATCTGGAGTTACACCTAAATACTTCACTTTTCGGTCTCAACTCTTTCAAGTTCCGTTGGATAAATCTTTAGACATGATGAGCCCTGCCACCTCCTTCAACTTGCTTTATGTCTTTTATTTCCAGCACTGACAAGTGTCGGTATCTTAGATTCACAAAACTCTTTGAAGGTAGCAGGGGAAGTCAGCGGGCAAGGCCCCTAGGGGCATAGGTCCAGGCTTATTTCAGCACAAAATAGGAACATTCTCGCTTGTATATCCCAGCTGGTGCTCACTAGCCAGTTTTTGCTAGGTGATTAATTTCCACGTGTACTTGTCTTCAGGCTAGCTCTGGTCTCCCATTCCTTTGCATTCATTCACTGAGTTACTATTTTGCTTTGCTGGCTTTTTGTCAGGTAGGTTTTTGACTGGTACTTGTCTATCAGTAGTGTTTTGTATGGTTTTATTTTAAAGGTTTGTTCTAAATTTATAGATTTGGGATGCCTGGGTGGCTCAGTCAGTTAAGCATCTACCTTCAGCTCAGGTCATAATCCCATGGTCATCTGGCACCTTGCTCAGCAGGGAGCCTACTTCTCCTTCTGTCTGCTGCTCCCCCTGCTTGTCCTCGCTCGCTCTCTTTGACAAATAACTAAATAAAATTAAAAAAAATATACACGTTAATTTTGATCAAACCTCCAAGGTTTTTTTTTTTTTTTTTTCTGAGGTTTGACAATTGGTTTCTATTTAGGATGTTTTAATTACATATGAGTGTTTTTCTGAGATTTCACTGATGACCAACACAGAACTCTTTTTTATACTTCATAGATCAGTTAATGACTTTAATGACCAGCTTAAAAACGAATCAGTGACCCACACATTTAGCTATTCTAGCAGTTTATTTGATTATAAGAAGAATTAATTGTATAATGGATTTTTTTCCCCAAAGTCATTAACATTTAGTTTTATAAAACATAATCCTTTACATATGTATTATAAATTTTATACAAATAATTCCCCTCAAAAGTCAGGGAAAAATATAACTGAGATCAAATTCAGTTAGCTGTTTCAACTTCAGAAACAAATTTACTGCAGCTGGAAAGAATTTGGAGAAAAATCCTATAAAGAAATTTGATTTATACAGATTCATGTTATTCGGTTCTGACTTGCCTTTAATCTTTAGTAGGAGGAATTTTACGCCCTTCATTTCGTTTCGTAATTAGATAGGTTACTCCAGGAGCTCATTTTATATCCCGATGCCCCGCCCATGTTGTTGCACCTGCAGTAAACATTAATGGAATGAATCAATCCATTCATCTGTTACATTCATGTAACCATTTGTTACAAGTTCCTATTTGCTGTCTAAGGCTGGAGATGTAGCGCTGTTGGGTCCTGGGAAAGGAAAGATCTCTCTAGACTTCCTTTGTTCCTCCGGCCCAATCTCTCACTCAGTAATACTCGGGATCTGCTCACTGACGCGGAGCCCGTCTTTGGCCCCTCCCCACATAGAATCCATTCAGTTACTATACTTGCAGCTTCTCTCCACCCCTCCTCTCTTAAAGTTGCCTCAGGTCCTCCAACTTTCTCAGGTCTTCTATGTTTTTCCTCTCAGAGTCTACCATCCAACAACTGTTCCTGAATGACCAGATGCCTTGTCAGGGAGTCGCTTATCCATTCACCACCTTCCTGCCATTGCTTGGCTTTGGAAAACATTATGTAGGCGTCAACAAAATTATTGTTATTTTCTTTATCTAGGACACAATTCCCTCCTCTATGATGTGGAGATGATAAAGAATTTTCCTTTGCAAAATGATAATAAGCATTAATCACATAATGTCCGCAAAGCTCTTAATGCATTTTGAGAGACATTACTGGTAATCCTGGAATGTTCATTTTCTTCCACTCTTCTATCCTTCTTTCCTTCTTCCTTCCATTTCTTTTCTTCCTCCTCCTTGTCTTTCTGTGTCCTTCCCTTTCTTTCTTTCTTTCTTTCTTTCTTTCTTTCTTTCTTTCTTTCTTTCTTTTCTTCCCTTTGACTCTAAATGGGTCTCTTGACTATTTCTGGAAATTATGCCTTACTTGTCCCTCTTTCATGTCTTAGAAGAGGAGAGAGAGAAGGGAGTGAGTCACAGATTTTTCTAAGTACTGGAGAATCAGATAAAATCATTGCCCTTAGTAGCATTAGGGGGCGCTCAAGGCTTTCTCCTCTGTCCTATCTTCCCTAGCTCTTTAATTTTTTTTTTTTTTTTTTTTTTTTTTTTTTTTTTTTTTAGTATAGTTGACATGCAATGTTACATTAGTTTTGGGTGTACAACATAGTGATCTGAATTCTCCATGCATTATGCTATGCTCACTATGGTATGGCTACAATCTCTTGCCATATAATGCGATCACAATATCATTGATCATATTCCCTATCCTGTGCCTTTTTATTCCTGTGAGTTAAATTTATTCTGTAACTGGAAGCCTGTATCTCTCACTTCCCTTCACCCATTTTGCCCGTCCCCCCCTACCCACTCCCTTCTGACAACTATCAGCTGTTTGTATTTATAAATCCGATTCTGTTTTTTGCTTGTTTATTCATGTGTTGATTTTTAGATTCCACATAATGAGTGAAACCACATGGTATTTGTCTCTCTCAGTCTGACTTATTTCACTTGGCATAACACCGTCTAGGTTCACCTGTGTTTTTCATGCGCCAAGACCTCATCCCTTTTTGGGGCATAAAATTTTTCTGTGTGTGTCCCATATCTTTTCCATACCCATTCATTCCTACTTACAGTTGCTTCTGTATCTTGGCTATCTACCCTTCTTCTCTTACTGAAAGCTAGAAGCCTCATCAGGAGCAAACGGACACACTTGAGCCTCTGAGTAAGGACTTGATGCTTTTGAAAGGGGAAAATCACGAAGTCAAAAATTGCTCCTACTTGTTTTTCTTGAGTCCATTTCCCCTCTTTGTGGAGGACTGTTTTTCTTTGTCATTCTTCTCTAATTTGGCTAATGTAAGATGGCTTGGTACCACTTCCTACTTTTAGAAAGACTATACTCAATGACCCCCTCTATCTCTTGCCAGGCAAAGTAGCAACCAACGTGGTGCCCAGAGGAAGGGAGTCTTGAGGCAGTCTATTTAGGTTTATTAATTAGGTAAAAAATAATTTTCCCAAATGTGGTCCAGATTAACTCAGTATGATATGGAAATATAAAAAGTGTTTAAGCCAAAGTTCCAACATGGATTACCTTTTTCCAAATATCCTCACATGTTTTACTATAAATAAATAGTATATAAATACAAATGTTTTACTATCTTAGATGTATGTAGCTATGAAGAATGCTAGTTCAGAACTAAGTTCATGATTCTCTTTTGCCTCATACAAGAACTATTATTTGGGGAAAGAATTTAGCAGACCGAGGGGATTGTTATCAAAGCAGTATGGGTCTGATCACTGGGAAGAAGAATCACATAGGTAACCAAAAGATGGACAATAACTGTAAATAATATGATGTCTCAAATGAGTGATCATGATTTATGCAGTAAGTGATGCTCTCAAACTGATATTAGTAAAATGATACATTTTATTCTCTCCCTCAGAGGGTCTCCAGTTGAGGGTACAGTGTCATGGAATTGGGAATTAGGGAATTTCCTAGGATTTTGTTATGGTTATTCAGGTTATGGGGTTAATAATACTTACAATAATAGGGATATAGAAGTGAATAAAAAAGTAGATAAAAATCAGATATGTCACATAAACAAATTAGACTATTGGTGTAACAAATCATTTTAATAAAATATGTTTATGGGTGCCCACGTGGCTTAGTCAGTAAAGTGTTTGACTCTTGATTTTTGCTCAGACTGTGATCTCAGGGTTATGAGATTGAGCCTTGTACTGGGCTCGAACTGGGCATGGAGCCTGCTATAAATTTTCTCTATGTGTGTGTGTGTGTGTGTGTGAGAGAGAGAGAGAGGAAGCACAGAGGGAGAGGGATGGGAGAAGCAGGCTCCCTGCTGAGCAGAGAGCCCCATGTAAGGCCTGACCCCAGGACCCTGAGATCATGACCTGAGCCAAAGGCAGACATTTAACCAACAGGGTTTCCCCGGTGCCCCCAAATCCCACATGTTTAAAAGTTAGTTTGAGGGGTGCCTTGGTGGCTCAGTAGGTTAAGCCTCTGCCTTCAGCTCAGGTCATGATCTTAGGATCCTGGGATCGAGCCCCACATTGGGCTCTTTGCTCAGCAAGAAGCCTGCTTCTCCCTTCTCTCTCTGCCTGCCTCTCCGCCTGCTTGTGGTCTCTGTCTGTCAAATAAATAAATAAAATCTTAAAAAAAAAAAGTTAGTTTGATAGTATACGGTAAAGTGAGACACTGCAAAAATCAGAGGCTGGAGTTTAAGAGAATAAATGTGATTGCCATTTTCGTAGACGCTAAGGGCTAAGAGCTATCAGAGAGAGGAACCATCGGATGATAAAATTCTTGGCTATAAAACTCACAAAGAAATAAATTGATAAAGCAAGTTTATGAGAATTAATGTGTTTAAGCTATGGCAGAAACCAGGAAGTTACACTTAATAAGAAGAACAAGGGGATAATAGTATCATGGTGAGTGAAACAGGGGAATTTAAAGCCAGGGTGAACCTTCACACTGGAAACAATAAGAATACTTCCATAAAAATATACCTATAAAGACACTGGAGAGCTAATGGAATCGTGAAGATTTCCACTTTTGGTCAAGATGGAGGAATATAGATCAGATTTATCCTTCAGTCTTGAGACAACTAAAAAATTGGACAAAATATATGGTTTTTAGGCATTGGAAACCAGGCAATACAAGACAGTGGACCCCAAGACAGTAAGGGGAAATATAAATGAGCCTGACAATTTCCCTGGACTGGGGAGAGTTTCCAGACTGCAGGGTAGAGAGGAAAAACTCATTCAGAGCCCAGAGGTCTCTCTAGGTTAGTGAGAAAGTGAGAGAGATGAATATGCCTAATCAGCTAGGTTTGCACTGCTGAGTACTAAAGGGAGGGGTATGTATAGGGAGAGCTTCAGTAAGTTCGTTTTGGATAGTAAGTTGACTATTGATCTCCGCATGCATGTGAAGACACTACCCAACAGTGGGAAAATATCCAATCCAAAAGAATACAATGATACTCTTTGAATTCTTAAACATCTGAGAATAGTTCATGTTCTCACCAGCCAGAGTGGAAACCCTTGTAATTCATTGCCTGTCAAATACCCAGGAAAATATTGCCTCAATAGTGAGACAAAATCAGCCCCAGACAAGAGACTGCTCTGATCCCACATAACAAAGTTTGATATCAAGTCTTGAAAAAAATCTATTTCCAAGTAACCTGACTATATGACAAAATAAAGATCAAGAATATTTATAGGGGTGGCTGGGTTATGGACATTGGGGAAGGTATGTGCTACGGTGAGTGCTGTGAAGTGTGTAAACCTGGCGATTCACAGACCTATACCCCTGGGGCTAATAATACATTATATGTTAATAAAAAAAATTAAAAAATAAATAAAGTCTTAAAAAAAATGAATAGTTATAGGAATACAAAAACATCCAGCAGGCAACAGGAAAAAATTTACAGTAATTAACATGTAATAAAAATTACTGGGTATGAAAATAGGGAAAGGAGAAAAGACAATCCATAGAAAAAGACCAAGGAGTGACAGAGATGATAGAATTAGTAGATAAGGATAATAAGACAGTTACTAAACCACATTTGATATGTTGAAAAATGTAGAGAAAAATGGATTACATTAAGTAGAAATATGAAAAATATAAAAAAAGGCAGAAATCAAACACATGGAAATGAAAATACAATGTCTAAGACGAAAGATAGAATTTCTGTGATGAAAAATCCACTGGAATTAAACACTGAAAAAGAAAATATTAGAGAACTGGAAGTCACAGAATAGCACCATCTGAAATTAAGCACACAAAAGACAAAAAACTTAAAAGGAAAAGAACAGATTACTAGTAAATTATGTAACAACTTCAAGCAGCCTAATATACAGATATGTTTAGGCTTCCTTCTTCAGGGATGTCAATAAACATTTTAGATATGTTGAATGTTTTCATCCCCACTCGAAATTGATAGAACAAGTGGACAGATAATCAGGAATGATATAAAAGGCAGGAACAGCACTATTATGAAAGCAGTGAGAAACAATATGGTTAAAATCCAGGAGAAGAACAAAATCTACAGAGGTGAACATCTGTGGGTTTTCTTCTTTTAGGGAATCTGTGAATTTCAGAAGAGGTGGCTTTGTGTCGGAGAAACTGAACAGAGCTTTTCATAGCCTCCAGTACATAGGGAGATAAGAATTAGAGTTTATTATATATTAAATGAAGGGTTCTCAGAAAACATTATTTGTATTGAGACTTCAAGCAGCTATACCTTAGAAATATTGACAAATCAGAAACAAATTTGCATTTGCTGGGCTAAAGTTCAGCTTCAGTTTCAAATGATTCCATCAATGAAATTGTCTTCAAATGATCCAAAATTGCTGGTGACCCTAGTTGCTTGAAAGAAGCAATGGCAAATAAGATACTGAGGAATATACTGATATCCAAAAGTCCAGATGTCTGGGAAATAATAAAAGAATAGCTAGTCTTACTAGTCTTATAAGGACACAAGACAACATGATAAGAATCCAAGATTAAGAAACAGATAACAGAACCAGACCATACAGCTCCAGATAATATAGTTACCAGGCACAGAAAGTTAAATAACCATTTTGATTATATTCAAGGAGTCTTATGAAAAAAGGCTTTGAATTTCTGGGAACTGAAAACTATACAAAAGGAATAAGTAGAAAATGTATAAATAAAATATTAATAACTCAATGGATGGTTTAACATCACATTATATACAGATAAAGAGAGACTTAGTAAACTGGAAGATAAATTGTAAAAAACAGCTATGCAAATAGAAAAAAAGGACGAAAAATAGATAAGAGGGTGTAAGAGACACAGGGCTATAGCAAAAGTTCTAACGTGCATCTAACGTGCATCTTTTGGAATCTAAGAAGGCAGACATAGAAAAAATGCGGTGGAAACAATAGTGGAAGATCTCAAGGCTAAACCATCTTCCCAAGTGGAAATACATTATCAATCCATTTATTCAAAAATTAAATTGTAAGCGGGATAGACGCAAAGAAAACCACAGGAAGACACATCATAGGAAATCTGATGAAAACCTCCCAGCAGAAATGAGGGATGTTGGAAGATAAAATAACACATCAATGCTGAAAACGCAATAGCAACGTAGATTCCCACACAGTGAAACTGTTCTCCAGAAAGTGAAGACGCATGAAGACATTTTCCAGAAAATAAACACCAACTGATGAGAACAACCTTTGAGGAAAGAATGACGGTGTGAAATGCAACTGGTGAATGACTGAACTTGGCATCTGAAACTAAGGATGTACTCTATGTTGGCTAATTGGATTTAAATAAAAAGAAAAAAAAGAATGAAGGCGGAGAGTGCTGTCTGGAGCTCATGTGGAGCTGGGAATCCTTCATGCCCCCTTGACACAGGGAGGATAGACCCTGTTGAATACACTGAACGTTACGTAGAGAGACTCCGGGGTTCACTGGTCACCTTGGCTTTTTATCTGCTCTTGAATGTATGTCACACATACCTCAAATTTAACCCATTACAGATTAAACACTACATTCTCTCCCCACCTTCCTAACTTTGCAGACTTCCTCAGGCTCCCTCAACTCAGTGTGTAAAAAGAAACATCCTCCATGAGGATCTCAAGCCAGAAATGTGGATGAAAAATGGATTCCTCTCATGTCCTCCGCAGGTACACAAGCAAGTTCTATGGTCTGTATTCCAGATGTCCACGTGCTCTACCTTCAGTTTTCTTCTCTCCCACTGCCAACCTCCTCTCTCCTGCATATCCCAGCTAAACTATTAGATACACTGCAATCAGTTGATGGTTTTCTGACCTGCCTCCCTTTCATTCTTCATCTAGTAGCCACAGGCATTTTTAACAAACCTTAAAGCATATTGTGCCATCCTCTTGAGTTTAAACTCTCTAGTAGCTTCCTATTGAACATGGAAGACAATTGTAGTCTTTGCCATGGTCTTGCCCCAGCAAATTTTCTTACCTAGCTTTATTACCCCACTCATTCAATAGCCTTCCTAATGGCTGCTCATCAGTTTCTCAAACATGGGGACTAGTCTTCTGCTGTAGAATTTTTGCTCATGCCCGAAGCATAATGAGTATTGTCTGCAGTTCTGTCTGACATTCATGCTTGTGTCTAGAAATGATACTAAAACATTTTTGACATTTAATAGGGCAGAGGCCCTCCAATCTGGCATGGACTGCAAACAATCAGAATGGGCGTCAAATGACCATGTGTGCACTGGCCAACATCAGCCCAGCTCCTGGTCACAGAATATTCTTCTCTATATTTCAGGTCTTGGTCCAAATGGTAAATCTTCAAAGAAGCATCATCTATATCTCTATCTAAATAGATTCCTTTTTCTACTTTGTTTTATTATCCCATTAGCCATATTAGCAGTATAGATAAAAAAATTTTGAGAATTTACCCTATCTCCTTTAATCGATTATGCATTCTGCAAAACAGAGACCTCATTTATTTTTTTAAAAAATTTTATTATTTTTTGTTGTTTTATTATTATTTTATCATTATAAATCATTTTATTTATTTATTTATTATTTATTTATTATTTATCATTCTTTAGCAGAGTATATCCAGTGCCTAGAATAGCACATAATCACAGTAAATGTACAATAAACATTTATTGAATGAATACGTAAAAAATAGGTTCACTCCAAAACTTCAAGGTGCAAGCATAATTGTGAGTCTGAATCGACCATTCTAGGATGTGGGACTCAGTACTGATTAATCCTCTAAATTCTATGATGGGGTCACCTCTAAGCATGTAGAATTTTGATATGAAGAGTTTTGATTTAATGGTATTGGTCCTTTACCCAAACTGTTATGTTATTTTAAGGCACTGACATGATACTCTAGGGGAAATCAAGGTATTTCCAGCTGCAGCTGGGTAAAAGGTATTCTTCCTGTACTGAAGTAACAGGAGAGAAGGCTTTCAAAGCTCTGGAGAATGCAGGAAGGGTCCAGGGAGAGGCAACTGGCAGAGGAAATACTTTTCAGGAGTCTTAGAACCTTAATAATAGCTTCATGGAACCGAGAGAGCCTTGGGGTTCAGAGCTACAGAAAATGAGCTTCAGAGGGTGGATCTTGGGTGCATGGTGTTTAATTTCCTTGGAAAGTTGCAATTTACAAGCATGGATGTCAGACAGAATTGTGGACAACACTCATTATGCTTGGAATACAGGGATCCAAAGATAAATCTATTGGAAACGCAAGTGTTCAAAAATATGGGAGGAGTCGGGGAGATGAGGGTTACACAAAAAGACCTGGAGACTGGACATCCCATTTTTGGAAAATGTCTGTTTTCCCAAGAGAAAAAAGTGTTGTTAATTCCATATTCAAACAGAAATCAGTTTGGATTTTGTTCTTTTTCATCCTGCTGTGAGACTATTCTTGTCACAGGGAGTATCTTTAGAAAAAAGATTTTTCAATCAAATAAAAAATTTTAAAGTGACTTTTCTGGACTTTTTAGAAAAGTGACATTTATTTCATGAAATCTGGCAAGTAAAAATAACCAAAAGTAACTAAAAATTATCTGCCACTCAGATTAAAACTATTAGCATTTATTGCATGTCTTTGCAATCTTTGTTATATGCATACATACTTATCTTTGGATATATATTTTTAAAAGTGGATCACTCAGCATATGCTACTGTGTAATTTGCTTCTTCCATTTGAAAATGTATCATTAAAATCTTTCCATGTCATCAAGTTTCCTTCTTCAACAGAAAATTTTCATGACTGTATTAATATTCTGTTTTAGGCATCCCTTGTAACTAATTTAACTACTTTCAATTAAGTTTTGGTTGTTTTATTTTGAACATTTTGGTTGTTTGATTAACAATGAACATTTTGGTTGTTTTATTTTTTTAAACATGTAGGTACATTTAAAATTACACCTAACACCTAGCACAGTGTCTGTCACCTGCTAATCTTTCAGGGAATATTGTTAAACAATAAAAATGTGTGTATAGATTTATTAATTTATATCTGATACAAAAACACTGATGGTATAAAAATTAATAAAGGAAAAGCTTGTTTAGAATGGAGCTGGGAAGCCCTAAAGTTGGAGCTCTCATGCATGAACTTTCCCTGGCATATTACTTTGAGTTTCCAGGCAGAAAAAGTTCACTGTACTACTGGGATAGGAGGAAGGAAGATTTTTTTCTTGCCCAGCAGCAGCCCAGCCATTGAGGAAGTGACACAGCTCAGCCAATGAGAAGTCATCACTGCCCTGAACTCTTGCTTTCTTTTACGAGACTTGCTTTCAGAGCTGCCTCTCAGAACTTCCTCCTCTATTTTCTATAAAGTAGTGTTCCTAACTTTTGTTCACTGGACTTGCCTATCTTTGCCATAGCTTGTGAGTTTCAAATTGCAATTCCTGTGTTATTCCTGAATAAACTCATTTTTTTTTTCCTGTAAAATAACTAGCTCTTCTGTTTTTTAAGGCCAAAAATGATATGTTTACTTATAAGGACAGAGTTTTTTTGCATGTGTTCATGATTAATCCCTTAGGATAAATTCCTGGAAAAAAACCTGTTAGCTCAAAGAAAGTGTAAAAATTTAGGACTATTAAAATGTACGCCAAACTACTTTGCATAAAGATTAATCCACTTTAGCCTCACACTAGTGTTGTATGAGTGCCTTCTCTCTAACCTGACCATCCCAAGATAGAACCATCCTCTCAAATAGATTCCAGTAATTGTACTTTTCAGTTTAATTAGTATTTCTTTCACTATTAGTGAAATTGAGCACCTTAAGGGTTAAGAAAAAGGGTTTTTTGGCATCATAGTTTTATTTTGTGAATGGCCTGCTAATAATAATTCTTTTACTTAATTTACACTTGTTCTTAATATTTCAAGTCCATTTTATCTTTGAAATCTTTAAAATATATTTCTATTTATTATATTTTTTTGTTTTTCTTTGGTTGTTTCCTAATGCACAGATATTTTAAATTTTTATTTAGTTAATTTTTTTTTCTTTAAAGTCTCTGCCTTTGGTTTAATGTTTAGAAAGTTTTCCCCGACCACAAAGTTATATAAATATTTATCTGTTTTTTTTCCCTGAATATTTTGGCTTTTATTTCCTGCCCTACATTTAACTACTGCATCTGGAATTCATTTGGATGTATGGATTGAGGTAAGGTTCTAATTTTAAGTTGTTTCCAACCAGTTGTTTATATACTATTTTTGCATTATCCATTTCTTCCCTATTGAATGTTCTGAAATGTTTTAACACATGATACATTCTAAATCATTTATCGCTGTTCTGGAATTTCATTTTCTCTCCCATTAATCTATGTTTTTAATGCTTGTTCCAGTAATATTTTCATAGGAGTTAACTTTTATACTTTAAAATTGAATAGAATAATGTTTTTGGTTCAAATTTACTATGGCCAATCCATGATTTTTTTCTTTTTCTTTTCTTTTCTTTCTTTTTTTTTTTTTTTGCCAGAAAAAATAATTTAGAAACAAGTCTGCAATTTCCTAAAAATTATATTGAAGATTTTACTGGAATTTGGTAAAATGAATAGTCCAAATTGGGGAGAACTGAAATCTGGACTCATTAAATATTTTCATCTAGCGATAGTGTAGCTGTTTTTCTCTAGTTATTCAAGTCTCTTGGTAAAGTTTTGTAATCTTACTCAGACTGGTTTATTGATATTCTGTTAATGTAATGCTTGGATAGTTTATATTTTCACTTGTTATTTCTAGCTTGTTATTGCTAATATTTTGGGGAAAATGTCTTTATTTATTTTGTAATTGAACATGAACTCTCACTAATTCTTAAGTATGTTTAGTTACTTTGGTGAGAGAGGAAGGTGTTTTCAGTTAGGCAATCACATCACTTACAATAATGATGGTTTGTTCCCTGCTTCTATCTATATATACATACACACATCATACTCTTTTTTTTTCCTTGTACATTGCACTAGCTAGAGCCTCAGTAAAAATACTAATCAAAAGCAATTATATTGGCATCCTGATCCAGACTTTAGCCAAAGTGCCTCCAGTATTTCAACATTAAGTATAATTATCAGTCATATGATTGAGAAATACATAAATATACTATCATATTTTAAAGAAATAACCACATTCCAGATCAATGAAAGTTTAATAGAATCAAGAAAAGATGTTCAATTTTGTCAAATTGTCCATGAGAATCCATGGCAACCACAAAACTGTTCTTTTCAGATCCCTTGCTGGGGTGGAAAGGGAAGGTATGCCAGTGGACCAGCTGCTGTGCTCTGAATTTACTTGTGTCACTCTGACAGCCAGTAACTGAGGCGGGAGGGATACTAAAATGGTCTGGTTCTTGAGATGAATGGGGGTCCTTTGATGGGTGCCCTTCTTTTCCTTGAAGACTCCCTATCGACATTGCTCAGACTTTCTTAGAACCTATTGCATCAGAGAGGGAGACAAAACATAAGAGACTCATAGGAAAAATCATAGGAAAAAAAAATCATAGGAAACTGAGGGTTGCTGGAGGGGAGGGGGGGTGGGAGGATGGGGTAACCGGGTGATAGACATTAAGAAGGGCACGTGATGTGATGAGCACTGGGTGTTATGTAAGACTGATGAATCACTGACCTCCACCTCTGAAACTAATAATGCACTATATGTTAATTAAATGAATTAAAAATAAAGAAGTCTAAGACTCATTCTATCCAGACTTCTTTCCTTCCTTTGCTCTCTGTTCATCTCTACCGCCTGACCCTACCACTTTCCTAGCCTTTTTAAAATCCCCCCCCCCCCTGAGGTCACCTGAAACTTGGTAGATTCATTTATTTTTTTTGTTATTATTATTAATTAATTTATTTTTTTTCAGCGTACATTGTTTTTGCACCACACCCAGTGCTCCATGCAATCCGTGCCCTCTCCAATACCCACCACCTGGTTCCCCCAACCTCCCACCACCCCGCCCCTTCAAAACCCTCAGATTGCTTTTCAGAGTCCATAGTCTCTCATGGTTCCTAGCCTTTTACAACTCATTCCTCATTTTTCTCTGCTTCTATCTATATATACATACACACATCATACTCTTTTTTTTCCTTGTACATTGCACTAGCTAGAACCTCAGAAAAAATACTAATCAAAAGCAATTATATGGGCATCCTGATCCACTTTAGCCAAAGTGCCTCCAATATTTCAACATTAAGTATAATTATCAGTCATATGATTGAGAAATACATAAATATATTATCATATTTTAAAGAAATAACCACATTCCAGATCAATGAAAGTTTAATAGAATCAAGAAAAGATGTATTTGTATTCTCTATTATCCAGAGAATACAAAAATACTGATTCAAAAGGATACATGCATACTGATGTTTATAGCAGCATTATCAACAACAGCCAAATTATGGAAACAACCCAAAAGTCCATTGACTGATGAACGCATAAAGAAGATGTGGCACATGCATACAATGGAATACTATCCAGTCATAAAAAGGAATGAAATCTTGCCATTTGCAATGACATAGATAGAGCTAGAGTGTATTATGCTAACCAAAATAACTTAGAGAAAGAAAAATAGAGAATACAAATAGGTCTTTTCCCCTAGTGAATCTCTTGCCTTTCCAATCCCATTTGCAATGCCACTGGGCCACTGAGAGAACTGAGTGAGGCAAGGAAGCAAAGTGGCAATAGAAAGACTCAGTAAACATTAACAAACAAAAGCATTGAGTATTATATTTTATTACAGTGTTCAATTTTCCTCTATGGATACATCGGTTTTCTGCTTCCTAAGTTTTATATTTGTGGATCTTTTTTGTTTTTAATATTTATCTTGAATGGACTTGCCAAAAACATTTCTATATTGTTTTCTTTTTCAAAAAATCAACTCTTGATTTATTTATATACACTTATTCTAACTAATTTAGTAATTCTCATTTTATACTTACCAATTTCATCTTGCCTTATTTTTTAAAGTTCTTATTCAAATTCCAGTTAGTTAACATAAAATGTTATATTATCTTCAAGTATACAATATAATGATCCAACACTTCCATACAACACCCAGTACTCATCGCAAGTGTACTCCTTAAGCCCCATCCCCTAGTCACTCATTCCCCCACTTACCTCTCCTCTGATAACCACCAGTTTGCTCTCTCTAGCTAAGAGATTTTTTTTTTATCCTGGTTTGCCTCTGTCTTATTTTTTCCCTTTGCTTGTTTGTATTGTTTTTTAAATTGCACATAAGAGGGAAACCATATGGTATTTTTCTTTCTCTAAGTTATTTTGGTTAGCATAATACACTCTAGCTCTATCTATGTCATTGCAAATGGCAAGATTTTATTCCTTTTTATGACTGAATAGTATTCCATTGTATGCATGTGCCACATCTTCTTTATGCATTCATCAGTCAATGGACTTTTGGGTTGTTTCCATAATTTGGCTGTTGTTGATAATGCTGCTATAAATATCAGTATTCATGTATCCTTTTGAATCAGTATTTTTGTATTCTCTGGATAAATATTTAGTAGTGCAATTGCTGGGCTGTAGAGTAGTTCTACTTTTAACTTTTTAAAAAAGATTTTTATTTACTTATTTGACGCAGAGTGAGATCACTAGTAGGCAGAGAGAGAGGGGGAAGCAGGCTCCCTGCTGAGCAGAGAGCCCAATGCGGGGCTTGATCCCAGGACCCCGGGATCATGACCTGAGCCCAAGGCAGAGGCTTAACCCACTGAGCCATCCAGGTGCCCCTACTTTTAACTTTTTGAGGAACTTCCATATTGTTTTCAGAATGGCAGCACCAGTTTCCTTCCCAACAATAGCGCACAAGGATTCCTTTTTCTCCACATCCTCGACAACACCTTTTGTTTCTTGTCTTGTTGATTTTAGCCATTCAGACAGGTGTGAGGTGATATCTCATTAATTTTAGTAATCCAATTTAAAAATGGGCAGAAGACAGGAATAGACATTTTTCCAAAGAAGACATACAGATGGCCAACAGACACATGAAAAGATGTTCATCATTTCTCATCATCAGAGAAATGCAAATAATCTTGCCTTATTGAAATTTGTTTTGTGTTCCATTTTCTAAGTTGCTGAATTGAATTTTCAGTTATTTTATTTTCATTTTCTTTTGTTTAGTAATGAAAATATTACTATTTCGTAGCAGTATGTCTTTGGTGGAAACTCATTAGTTTTGATATGTCACGTTCTCATTGCTGTGTTTGGTAAATAATTGGTAATTATAGTTTTGATGTATTCTTTGATACAGTAATTATTTAAAAATTTTTTTTTATTTATTTGACAGAGAGAGAAAGAGGGAGAGGGAGAGAGGGAAAGCAAGCACAAGCAGGGAGAGTAGAAGAGGGACAAGCAGGTTTCCTGCTGAGGAGGGAGCCCTACTCGGGGTTTGATCCCAGGACTCTGGGATCACGACCAAGCCAAAGGCAGACACCTTGATCAACTGAGCCACCCAAGTGTCCCTGATCCAGTAATTATTTGTGAGAGGATATTTTTATTTATTTATTTATTTGTTTGTTTGTTTATTTATTATATTTTTATTTATTTTTTAATTTCTTTTCAGTGTTCCAGAATTCATTGTTTTTGTATCACACCCAGTGTTCCATAATACCCACAACCTGGCTCACCCAACCTCCCATCCCCCTCCCCTCCAAAACCCTCAGATTGTTTTTCAGAGTCCCAGTCTCTCATGGTTCATCTCCCCTTCCAATTTCCCCCAACTCCCTTCTCCTTTCTATCTCCTCATGTCCTCTATGTTATTTCTTATGCTCCAGAAATAAGTGAAACCATGTAATTGAGAGAGTCAATTATTTATATTTTTTTAAATAAAAGCTTTATTGAGATATAATTCACGTAATACAAAGTGTAGCCTTTTACAGTGTACAGTTACAACAACTGGTATATTCACAAATTTGTGTATCCATCACTACTAATCATAGAATATTTTTATTACCTCAAGTGAAACTCAATACCCATTATTAGTGTTTCCCCATTTCCCTCTCCTCCCAGTCTAGGCACTAATCTACAATCTCAATGAATTTTCCTATTCTGGGCTTTTCATATAAATGGAAATACATAATAGATACTGGTTTTTAACCTACCTTTTTATTACAATACTTTTACAACTACATCTTGTGAAAAGTCTTCTTTTTTAAATTTGTTGAAATTATTTTGGGGCTCCATATATGACCAGTTAATATGTTTCACAGTTGTTTGAAGACAAAGGAGAGTTTCGATTACATCGTTGAAGTTTGCTACTCAGCACAGACTGTCCCAGACTTACGGTGCTTTGGTTTATGATTTCTTTGACTTTATAATGGTGCAAAAGTGATTCACATTCAGTACAAACTGTACTTCAAAGTCTGAATTTTGATCTTTTCCTGGGCCAATGGTATGTGGTGTGATATTCTGTCCTGATACTAGGTTACAGCTTCCAGTCAGCCACGCTACTAAGAGGGTAAACAACTGTGCACTTAGCACATTCTGTACCCATGCAGAGATCTTCTTTTTCACTTCCAGTATGGTACTCAATAAATTATATGCAATATTCAATACCTTATTATAAACTAGACTTTTTGTTAGATGATTTTGCGCAACTTGTAAGCTACTGGAAGTGTTCTGAACATGTTGTTCTTTTTTTTTTTTTAAGATTTTATTTATTTATTTGACAGAGAGACACACAGCGAAAGAGGGAACACAAGCAGAGGGAGAGGGAAAAACAGGCTTCCCGCTGAGCAGGGTGCCCGATGCTGGGCTTGATCCTAGGACCTTGGGATCATGACCTGAGCTAACCGGGTGCCCCTGTTCTGGGCATGTTTATAAAGTAGGCTAGGCTAAACTGTGATGCTTGGTAGGTTAGATGTATTAAAAGCATTTTGACTTTTAGTATTTTCAGGTTACAAATGGGTTTATCAGGATTTAACCCCATTGTAAGTCAAGGAATATCTGTATAGTGATTAAATCAGCCTTATCAATTTTATTACTTAGTCTCTGTGATCTTTTTCAGTTTCTGTTTTTTTGTTATGTTAAATTGCCCCATACTACTGTTTTTTACAAATTTCTGTTTGAATGTCTAATGTAATGTAGTCTACTAAGTCATTCATTCATCCCTTCATCCATTCTTTACTGAGTATCTAGCAAGTGAAGAACTCTGCTAATAACAACATAGATAAGAATCCCTGCTGTCTTGGGCCTTGTATTTTAGTAGAAGGAGACATACAATAAGCAAGATAAATAAGTAAAACAAATAGCATGCTAGGTAGGGATATGGATTATAAAGAAAATCAAAGTAGGGAAGAAAGACAAGCTGTAGTCTGGGGGAAGGTTGCAATTTTGAATATGGTGTCCAGTGAAGGCCTCACTATATCTAGTGATAGCTGAGCAAAGATCTGAAGGAGTTGAAGGAACGCACATTGTAGCTATCTGAGGAAAAAGCATTCCATGAAGAAGGAATAGGAAGTGCAAAGGCCCTGAGGCAGGAGCATGCCTGGTGTGTTCGAAAGAAGTCCTCCAGTGTGCTTGGAGCAGAGGGAGCTAGGGAGAGAATAGTGGGAGGTGACATGTTCAGCACACAACACTCATGACATGTGTTCACTGTGATTTATACCCTTTTCCCAATTTCAAGTGGCATTCTTGGTTCATTCAGTGCTGTTTACATCATATTCAGCTCTGATATGAATAATGCAATCTTTGTTTTCTTTTAGCTTTTCTTGCACAATCTGACCTTTGCAAGACTCTTAACTTTTACACTTTTCACACCATTATGTTCCACATGTAAACTATAAATTTACTTAAATTTATAGTTGGGTTTTATTTTTAATAGTTTACCTGCCTATTTTAAATTTTTGAAATGTCTTGGTAATTTTCAGAGTTGAGTAAAATGGTATTGTTGAGCACCCCATCCCTTCAAAGGTAAGAAGTTCATTTACATGTAGGTGACATTGTGTATATCATATCTGCATCTTATGATTATGATCTTTGTTAGTTCAGAAATGACTTTCACTTTTACCCATTTTGGACCCTTGCATCTTGATGGCACTTGTAACCATTTCCAGTTGGGCCTAGATTCAGTGAGGTAAACAACACACACTTGTCCTCTCCTTTTTTCCATTCTCTGATGCTCTCCTGCCATGATATTCCTCCCCTCATTTACTCTAATACTCACAGGGTGATCACAGAATTATTACCTCAGTTTGCCCTCTACTTTTTATGCATTCTCAAAAGTGGTGTGGCTTTTCAGAGGCTCCATCTCATTTGAATTGTGTGATCTAGTTTGAACTGTCAACTGCACTCCTGGGATATGTGATTAACCCAATGTTTTGAAACTCATTCCCAATAACAGAGTAATGTTGATCAGCCAGACCTTCTGTAGTCTTACTGCAATTCTTAATTCTCCAGAACTATCTTGTATACTCACCATTCTATGCACACACCATTTCCTAGTAATATAGACAGAGGATTTACAAGAACAGAATGTTACTATCTGTCTATAAGAAAGCATACGTTTATGGTTTATGCAGAGTTTAAACTTAATAGATGGAATGAAACAATTACATATAAAATACCACCTTACATAGTGTATAATATAGTTGGGAAACTAGACATAAAACATTTTAAAAGGTTAAGAACAATGGAACTAGAAAGTGGAGTTTAAAACAATAATAAAGCAGATGATACAAGGCCAGGCCTAGTAACAAAGAGTATAGGATTTGGCACAAAATAGAAGTGAAATTGAATCCTGGCTCTGTCCTTTATTAACTGTGTAATCTTAGATGTGATACATAATATTTCTAAAATTTAATTTCCTGAACTTATTATAGAGGTAATTGTAATAGTCTCTTCATAGAGATACTATGAAGGTACTATTTAATAGAATGGGCATTTTATACTGCTGACATTTTAGTTTTGACTTCAACGGTGTAGTTTTTACAAGCTTCTCTTTTGTTCTTTGTTGGGCAACATAGTGACAAACCTTGAGAATGGAAAAGCTTGTAGATGGATTTCTTAGTCCAGGGTAGAGTACAGTTTGGGGGCTAATGGAACCAAAATAGTAGTTAGAATATTTTAAAAGAGCTTCTGCAAAATCAGCAAAAGATATATCCAGACAATTTATAGAAGAATAAATGAAAATGGTGTTTTAACAAATGAAAAAATATATTCAACTTTACTGCTATACAAAGCAAGAACTAAAACTACAATGAGAAGCTACTTATTATTAAGATCTAAAGATTCCAAAGTTTCACAACATAATTTGTCAGTAGGCTACAGGGAAATGGGCAGTCTATTAATTGCTGATGGGAATGCAAAATGGTACAGTTCCTAAGGAGGAGCACCTAGCAAGGTAACAGACATTGATATTTTTGCTCTGCAATTTCACTTCTGAGAGTCTATTGCAAAGATACATAGGGAAAAGCTGTAAAATAACCAATGCACACAGTTGCGCAGTGAAACAATATTTAATACCAAAAGCAGAGAAGACTAGATCAATAAAAGAGAAATGGCACATCCAGGAATGACAACAGCAGGATGGCAGAATAAGACATCCCTTGCTCATATCTCCCTCTCAATAACATCAATCTAACATCCATCCATGGACAAAAGTGCTTTTCTGGGAGCTGTGGGATCCAGGTAGGAGATGCAAAGCCTTGGACTAAGAATGAGGAGAGCCATTTTGAAAACATATGCCTGCACCAAGGGGGTGGATTTGCTGACCCAGGTCCTAGCTCTGGACCTGAAAACAGCACGATATCCCTGAGGACTCAGCTACAGTCCTGTTTGGCTTTAGTTCTGCCCCCTTGCCCATCCATGTGTCAGGCAATAGACCTACAGATCTTGGTCCTGGCTGTGGACATTGATTGAGCTCAACTGCAGTCCAGGAGCTCATAGAGAACACTGATTTAAACGGTCACCCATGGAAAAGAAATGAAGCTAAAATCAACCTAAACACATAATTAAAAGAAAAACACAGAAAAAGAAAGATTTTATTTAATTTTAAAGGTCAGTATTGTCACTCTATGTTCTTAGAGTATGTATAGTAAGGAGACATAAAGGAGCTATAATATTTTGAATTCCATTCCGTGTTTTTTAGTGGTAATATTGGAATTATTTTAAATCTCTTATGCATATTGAAAGAGAATGAAAATAGGTAATTATGTTTAGAATGTTTGACAGTAACATTCAGTGTAAGATAAAGGAGGTACAGTTATAAAAAAGGGTATGTGAAAAAATCTATATCTGAATAGCAAATATTAGTATGAACATTCAAATTTTTTTAATTTCAATTTTTAAATTTTAATTTTTATTACATCTTTTACATTCAATTATACCTTTTATAGATTTTCTCACTGTAAAGTTTTAAGAGAAATGACAGTGCAATGACTGAGATTTTGACCCCATAACACCATCCCTACTGGAAAAATCAGTGATCCCAGAGGAATCATTGTATCCAGGTATGCGGAAGGAAAGGTATTCTACAACCCTGGAACACTGCATTATGCTAGAAAATAAGGAGGTCACAGAGGACTAAAAATGATGCATGTTCAAAAGACATAGGGCTTCCAGAAGGGGTTCCCATTAGCCAAAGATGGAACCATTTGAATATTTGAAAAGATAATGAATGTAATTGGTTGAAAACATTGACTATAAAAAGCCCAGAGTTTTTTTTTTTAATTTATTTTTACTTTTCTTTATTTATTTGACAGCGATCACAAGTAGGCAGAGAGACAGGCGCAGAGAGAGAGGGGGAAGCAGGCTCCCCGCTGAACAGAGATCCCGATGCGGGGCTAGATCCCAGGACTCTGGGATCATGACCTGAGCCGAAGGCAGAGGCTTTAACCCACTGAGCCACCAGGCACCCCCCAAAACCCAGAGTTTCCAAGTGACACTTAAAAAACAGAAGAACGGGGCATCTGCCTTTGGCTGGGGTCATGATCCCAGGGTCCTGGGATCCAGCCCACATCGGGCTCCCTGCTCAGCAGGAGGCCTGCTTCTCCCTCTCCCACTCCCCCTGCTTATGTTCCCTGTCTCACTCTCTCTCTGTGTGTGTCAAATAAATAAATAAAATCTAAACAAAAACAAAAACAACAAACAAAAAACCCAGAAGGACAATTCAGTGAACACCACTGGAAGTAACTGGAGCAAAAACAAATCACTCAAAACACTGAAAATTAGAAGGAGAGAATGAGACATTTAGGCTGTCTTTTCTTATGAGCTATATATCAGGGTTATCAGAAAGCTTTGGATGATGGGAAAAAGAACTCTTTATCATAGAGAAATACCAGCTAAAAATGTGACAGAAGAAATAATAAAATCCTAAAATTATCATTTTGCAATTGTTACCGATCACCATTAGATAAAGCACTAGGTGAAAGTTTGTGGGGGAGCTTTCTAATGGAGAGTGGGGTAGGTTCAGATCCTGCCTGCTGAATCCATTCATTAATCACTCATCATTAACTATGGGAAGTCCAAACACCATCTCACAGCACAACCAATAAATTTTCTTGCAAAAAATAAAATAAAGTTGAAAATAAATCTAACCAAACTTAGAGAGTTAATTCCCATTTACAGGGAACATAAGTACAGAGGAACAAATTAAGACCCCAAGGTGGCAAATTTGGAATGTAGGACATTTTCTAAATGGCTGACTTGGTCTTTGCAACATGTCCATGCTTGGCATGGAGAAGAAGAAGGAAGAAAAACTCTAGATTGAAAAAGGTTTAAAACATAACCACTATTCCTTCTCCAAAGGCCTCCATGCTATTCCTTTATGTTCCACAAGTAAGTGAAACCATATGCTAATTGACTTTCTCTGTTTGACTTATTTCACTCAACATAATCTCCTCCAGTTCCACCCATGTTAATGCAAAAGTTGGGTATTCATCATTACTGATGGTTGAGTAATATTCCATTGTATATATGGACCACATCTTCTTTATCCATTTGTCTGTTGATGGGCATCTCAGCTCCTTTGACACTTTGGCTATTTTGGACATTGCTGCTATGAACATTGAGGTGCATATGGCCCTGCTTTTCACTATATCTGTATCTTTGTGGTAAATACCCAATAATGCAATTGCAGGGTTATAGGGAAGGGAAAAATGAAGGTGGGGTGAAATCAGAGTGGGAGATAAACTGTGAGAGACTGTGAAAACTGACAGTTTTAAAGGAGAAGGGGCGGGGGGAAGGGTTGGACTGGCGATGGGTATTAAGGAGAGCAGGTATTGCATGGAGCAGTGGGTATTATACGTAAACAGTGAATCTTGGAACACTACATCAAAAACTAATGACATACTGTATGGTGACTAACATAAAACTAAAAAAAAAAAAGAAGACATACCAACCAAAGGTAATGAGTGGACCTTATTTGGATTCTGATTTGAACCATTCAAATGTAGAAACAATGCTTTTGAGATAATTGGGAAAAATTTTTTATGGACTTGTATTACATGAAACAGAAAGATGATTATTAATAATTAGGTGTGCTAATGGCATCACAGTTACATAGTCATATTTTTATGGATGTCTTTCAAATTATGTATGGGAAAATGACATGATGCCTAAAATTTGCTTTAAAATACTTTATTGAAGAAAAGAAAGAAAAAGAAAAAGTGATGGATGGATGAAGCCAATAGGACAAAACCTTAATAATTGTGGATCTAGATGAA
This sequence comes from Mustela lutreola, assembly GCF_030435805.1. NCBI lineage: Eukaryota > Metazoa > Chordata > Mammalia > Carnivora > Mustelidae > Mustela > Mustela lutreola. Next base: position 150,366,175 of record NC_081290.1, on the reverse strand, counting down.
GGATATAGGGAGGTTCTTCATACTATTTTCTTAATTGCTAAGTATGTTTGAAAAATACATAATACAATTTTAAAACCAAAATACTACTTAGGGAAATAATATATTAAAACAACTTCTGGGGAAAGTGTTGAAGAGACATTCGAAAGTTGTCTTGAGATACTCAGGACAAAGTTGAGAGTTCTTGAGTTCTTAGGACAAAGAAAAAAGATTGGGAACATCCTTTATAGGGGCAGAGTTTTCTGAAATGTTGGTGATTACTCACTGAACAGGATAGCAGCCTTAGTTGACCTTGCACCTTGGTCCTTAAGAAGAAATGCAGTGGATGTAATTTGCATGCTGTAGTTTCTGGGCAGGTAGCTCAAGCGTTCTCTTCCCCTCAATCCACTCCCAGGAAGGATTTGACTGTACAGTAAGGGTTTGGGAACATCATGTTTGAGGGTGGGGTTTCTTTGATAAGAGGAGCCAAGAGATTAAATGTTCTTTCTTCCATATGGCTTTTTTTCTTGCTTTTAGAATTTCTTTGCTCATTTGAATTGCTGACATTTAAAAAAAAAATTCGTTTCATATGGCAAGGTAATAGAATAGTCTGGAACATTTTTCTTTACGGCACGAAACATTTCACTTTGTATATTTTAGGCACATAACAACAAAGGTGGGACACAGGTGAGGAGGGGCAGAGGGAAGCCCTTAGAACTGCCTTTGGTGTAGACCAGTGGTTTTCAAAGTGTGGTCCACAGAACCTTGGCCATCCATGAAATACTTGCAGTGGAATCTGTGAAGTTAAGGCTATTTTCATTATAATATAATAAAAATTAATAATGCCAAGACACTATTTGTCTCTTCTGTTGTGTTGGTGTATTTGATGTAATGGTACAAAAACAGTGGAGAGTCAATTCTGGTGCTTTAATGCCAGTCAAGATAGTGGCACCAAATTATATTCACAGTCACTGATTCTTTATTCTCAGGAAAAAGAAAAGCCAATTTTATTTAAGAATTTCTTTGGTGAAGGGTGCCTGGGCGGCACAGTTGTTTGAACATTTGACTCCTGGTTTCAGTTCCGGTCATGACTGAGATCAGGTCAGGTTGCCCGGCAGAGCTCTGTGCTGGACTCCACACTCAGCTTGGAGTCAGCTTGGGTTTCCCTCTCTCCCTCTGCTCCCTCCCACTGTCTCAAATAAATAAGTAAATCTTTGAAAAAAGAGAATGTTTTTAGTGCAAAAGTAAAAATGTTAATTTTATTAAGTCTTGACTCTGGAATACATGTCTTTTTGATTTCCCATGTGATGAAATGCAAAATACAGATGAAGCCCTTCTGCTGAATACTGAAGATGACTGGATTGATGAAAGGCACTTCTTTGAATTATTAGCTTTTAATAATGAGCTGAAGGCCCCACTTTATTTCATGGAACACCACTTTTACTTGAAGCATGGCTGACAGATCAACAATGGTTGCTCAGACTTGGGTTATTTATAGGCATTTTCTTGCAAGTAACTGTCACCTTGGTCACATCAAGGAAAACAACTGACTAGATTTATTGCCAGTGATAAAATTCAGCCCTCAAGAGAATATTAGATACTAGAAAATTAGAGTTGTGAAAAACTTAATATCCACCACTGTTAGCTTGACAGTTCCCCCAATTTAAGGGCATTTCTAATAAGAGTAGTGGTAATATTAACAAATGTGATTGTTTTGACAATATAATATAGGAATTTGCCAACCTTTGGAAGATGTGTATTAAGGGGTGAACTGGTATTTTCCAAAAGACCACTGCCTGATGTTACAAAAACATGTGCCAGTGAATTGGAAATGTGAGAGACATTAATGGATTTTAAAACATATAAACAAATTCACTGACAAAATTTCAGATCTTAACTTTGCTTTGAGAAACTACACTTGTTGGATTTTTTGTCATGTTAACAAGAATATCCACAACTATCTGAAAAGACTATTAAAATATTCCTTTTGTCTCCAATGAAATATCTGTTTGAGGTGAGAATATTTTTCATATAGTTTAACTAAAACAACATATTGCAACAGATTGAGTGCAGAAACAAATAGGAAAATTCAGCTGTCTTCCAGCCAGACTTACACAGATTTGTAAACATGTAAAACAGTGCCACTGTTTTCACTAATTGTATTTGTTGTAGAAGCTATAATCATATTTCATAAAATTGTAATAATCAGTTTTTTCTTTTTAAATGAATTAATGAATATTTTAAAATTTTCTCAATCTCAATTCCTAGTAATGTAAATATAACTCACATAAACAAACAAAAAAAAATTGGAGCCATGAATCAATTTGAAGACTATGAAGAGGCTCTGAGACCAGAAAGTTTGAGAACCAGTTGGTCTAGGCTGTGTAAATTTGATGAATCTGGTTTGCCACAGTTGGGAGAAGATCTGAGAGTTTTGATTCAAAGTTCTAACTAGTAATAGGGTATTTCTTTGCTCATAATTTTCCTAAATGTGTAAACTTGTATCTATAGATGTCAATTTGGGGGCACCAAAGTATATCATGACCTTTCAGGATCTTGACTCAAGAGACAAAGGTCTTACTTTCAGAAGCACATGTTGGTTACTGGGTAAATCAGACCCCACTACAACTGTGTAGTAATTTATCCTGTGCTTAGTCATTTGCTCTTTTCATCACCAGGGATTTTGTTAATTTCCCTTGTGGGCTTCTGAACCAAAAGACCTGAAATGAAATACATTTGCAGGCTGAAGATTGTTCCTTCTGATGAGCTAGACTCGGAGCCGAATTTGATATGTAAAATTGGATTGAAACATTTAATCCCTGTCTCTAATTGTTTTACCAGAAGGGAAACCCTTGTTGCTATGCAAGTGTTTTTAAAAATCAGATGGCAATTTCTGAATTTAGATCTGACCCCCTATCTTGGTTTGACAATCTATCAAGTTTTCATGAAATCTACTCACTCCAAATCTACTCACTCCAAATCTACTCACTCCAAATCTACTCACTCCAAATTAAGAAATTTCCGAAACACAACATCCCTAGGCGCCTACTGACGTGCTTTTCTGTAGAGTTTCACTTGCGGAGTGCAGTTTGCAAAGAAGTATTTTCAGATTTTTCTGTCACTTGATAGCCCCCAAAGGGAAGCATAATGTACCTTCAGAGGGCTGGAAAAAAGCGGTCATCCTTGCCCTGCTATGTAGTGGTAGCCAAGGCGACTGATGGAACGTAGGAGGGTGGATTCCTCACTGGAAACAGCAAATAGAAGGACTTCTGGAGCTCTCAGGGGCTCCCTAAGGGCGGGGCTGTTTTGACTTTAAGTCTCCTGCTTACTTCATAGTTTCCCTTTCTTAATTGCATTAGTTCTATTCTTGGAGCTGCTGAAGCTTTCCTGAAAGTGTGGGTGATGGGGTTCACTGGGCTTACCCTGAGTACAGAGAGGCACCTGTGTTCCCAAACTCATGTCTCCAGCAGAAGTGGACTATGGAATCCTCCTGTTTTTCAGGTTCCCAAGTGACAGGTCATTCCTGGAGGTTTTGAACTGATGAATGGGGAACAAGGCTGTGTGTGTGTGTGTGTGTGTGTGTGTGTGTGTGTGTGTGTGGTATGTGTGTGTGTGTGTGTGACTTACCCATGCTCTTCTCTCAGATTGTACATTCTGTCCCCTCGCTTTGTGCCACAGCAACAGTGCCTCTGTTTTCAAGGTTGAATCATCTGGATCTCACCCTAGATCATGATGTATTAGAGAAAGTATTACAGTAGTAGTTAGGTTCTACTCCCATTTTAGCCCTAATGGCTGTGTCTTTGGGCAGCTCATACAACCTCCCTGAGTATACTGTCCTCATCTATAAATAAGTGAATTGACTTATATTACTATAATCTCTTCTGGATTGAGTATTCACAAGACCATCTCCCATTTACAATCAGGCATGGTCCTCAAGAGAACAAATAAGCACAAACAATTACTTTCATGCTTTCCTCCAACAACTTCAGTCCTGGTTCCTGTTTTCCTATGAGGAAGGAAAAGCAATCACCCCTGTAAGCTCTGACACTAGCATCTAAGTAGACAAAATATTGGAGCAAATGTGAAGAGCTACTGGTAGCAGATTTACCAGGGTAGAATAATAGTAGTATGTGGAGGGCTTTCTGTGAACCACAAACTCTTCTAAGTGCTTTACATGGCTAACTCACTTAAGTCTTTGAGGTAGATACTATCTCTCATCCTCCTTTTACAGAGAGGAAAAAAGGGGCACAGAGAGGTTAAGGAATTTGTCTAAGATCACAAAGTGAGCAAGAAACAGAGCTAGGATCAAAACCAAGCAATCTAACTTCAGGGTCTGACCCTTAACCACTATCACCCCAATCTCTTGTTTCTTATCTATCTTCCCAAGTCACTGTTGCTTTGGCTTCATTTTCAGAATCTCTTCCTATGCCTCGCCCTTGTACATGTACTCTGTTTGAATATCTGCCCGATTATTTCTCTGCCTTCCCCACACCACACCATGGGTGATGAGTATTGTTCTGCTCACACATGCAACTGACATCTCATGTGATGTTCAGACCTTTTGTGATTTGGGATGGAGAACGAGCCATTGACCTTCTGGTAGGAAAGTGGAAGAGAGGATCTTTAAGATTATCCATGCAGAAGAGAGCAAGGAGTAAAGAATGGAAAAGAGCAAAGAAAGCCTATGTGAGCTATGCGATTCTGTCAGAAGAAACAGACAAAATTATTGGTATCCCAGAAGAGGGAGGGGGAAGAGAGCAGAAGCTTATTTAAAGAAATAATGGCTGTGAACTTCCCAAGACTGGGGAGAGATTTGGATAGTCAAGTTCATAAAGCTCATAGTCCTCAAACATATTTTCTCAAAGAAATCTTCTCCAAGGTGCATAACACTAAAACTTTCTAAATAAAAACAAGGAGAAGATTTTAAAAGCAACAAGAAGAAAGAAGCTTGTCACAAATCTACCACCACCCTAGCTGCACATTCTTTGTTGGATGGAATGGGGCTATCTATCTATGATATAAAGTGATTTTTTTGGTATTTGTTTTGTTTTGTTTGGTGATGAAAAAATACGACTCCAAAGCTTAACAAAAGAATTAACTGTCATTCCAAGAAGCTAATAAATTAATACTTTTATACTCAAGTAGCTTCTGGTTCTTACTATCTCATCAAATAATTCATTGGTTTAACTTCTTTTTTATTCAACATGCCTTTTTAAAGAAAATGTTAATCCAGTATAGTTAACATACCGTGTTATATTCATTTCAGGTGTACAATATAGTGATTCAGCATTTCCCTACAACACCCAGTGCTTATCACAAGTGCACTCCTTAGTCCCATTACCTATTTCACCAGTCCTCCACCCACCTCCCCTCTCGTAACCATAACTTTGTACTCTAGAGTTAAGAGTCTGTTTCTTGGTTTGCCTTTCTCTCTCCCTCCCCCCAACCCCACCCCCACTTTGCTCATTTGTCTCTTCAGTTCCACATATAAGTGAAATCATATGATATTTGTCTTTCTCTGGCTGACCTATTTCACTTAGCATTATTCTCTGTAACTCAAACCATGTCACGTGAATGGTAAAATATCATTCTTTTTTATGGATGAATAATATGTGTCTACACACACACACACACACATATGTTCTCTATACATTCATCAGTTGATGGACACTTATAAACACTTATAAACATAAGGGGTGCACATATCCCTTTGAATTAGTGTTTCTGTATTTTTTGGATAAATGGACAGTACTGTGATTACTAGATTATATGGTAGCTCTATTTTTTAACTTTTTGAGGACCCTCTATATATTTTTCCACAGTGGCTGCAAGTTTGCATTCCCATCAACAGTGTATGAGGGTTCCTCTTTCTCTGCATCCTCGCCAACATTTGTTTCTTATGTTGTTGATTTTAGCCATTCTGAGGTGTGAGGTGACAGCTCACTGTAGTTTTGACTTGTAATTCTCTGGTGATGAGTGATATCGAGCATCTTTTCATGTGTCTTTTTTTTTTTTTTTTTAAGATTTTATTTATTTGAGAGAGAGAGAGCACTCACATGAGAAAGAGCATGAGCGGGGTGAGGGACAGAGGGAGAAGCAGACTCCTTGCTGAGCAGAGAGCCTGATGCGGGGCTCGATACCACAACCCTGGGATCATGACCTGAGCCGAAGGCAGAGGCTTTAACCCATTGAGCCACCCAGGGGCCCTAGACCTTAATCCGGTTTTTGTTGTTGTTGTTGTTGTTGTAGTCCCAATAGTTTATTTTTTTTAAATTTATTTTTTATTTATTTTCAGCATAACAGTATTCATTATTTTTGCACCACACCCAGTGCTCCATGCAAACCTTAATCTGTTTTGAGTTTATTTTTGTGTATGGTGTAAGAAAGTGGCCCAGTTTCATTTTCTTTTTCTTTTCTTTTCTTTTCTTTTTTTTTTTTTTTTTTTTTGTGCATGTAGCTGACCAGTTTTCTCAACACCGTTTTTTGAAAAGACTGTCTTTTTCCCATTGGAATTCTTTTCTGCTTTGTCAAAGATTAATTAACCATTAAATGTGGGTTTATTTCTGGGTTTTCTTTTTTGTTCCATTGAATTATATGTCTGTTTTTGTTCCAGTGCCATACTGTTTAGATTATTATGGCTTTGTCATATAACTTGAAGTCTGGAATTGTGATACTTCCAGTTTTGTTTTTGTTTTACAAGATTGCTTTGGCTACTTGAGGTCTTTTTTGGTTCCATACAAATTTTAGGATAGTTTGTTCTAGTTCTGTGAAAAATGCTGTTGGAATTTTGATAAGGATTGCATTAAATGTGTAGATCATTTTGGAAAGTTTAGACATTCTAATAATATTTGTTCTTTTTACCCATGAGCATGGAACATCTTTCCAATTTTCTGTGTTGTCTTTAATTTATTTCACCAGTGTTTTTCAGTTTTCAGAGTACAGGTTTTCACCTCTTAGTTAGGTTATTCTTAGAAATCTTATTATTTTGGGTGCAATTGTAAATGGAATTGATTTCTTAATTTCTTTTTGCTGCTTCATCATTAGTATATAGAAATGCAACAGATTTCTGCACATTGATTTTGTATCCTGAGATTTTATTGAATTCATTTATCAGTTATAGTCATTTTTTAGTGGAGTCTTTTCTGTTTTCTATATATAATATTGTGTCATCTGAAAATAGTGAAAATTTTACTTCTCTCTAAGGCCTTCAACATGACTTTTTTTTCAGTTTTTTTTTTTTTAAATTTAAATTAATTTATTTATTTTCAGAAAAAACAGTATTCATTATTTTTTCACCACACCCAGTGCTCCATGCAATCCGTGCCCTCTATTATACCCACCACCTGGTACCTCAACCTCCCACCCCCCCCGTCACTTCAAACCCCTCAGATTGTTTTTCAGAGTCTATAGTCTCTCATGATTCACCTCCCCTTCCAATTTACCCCAACTCCCTTCTCCTCTCTAACACCCCTTGTCCTCCATGATATTTGTTATGCTCCTAGAGCAATCTATACTTTTAATGCCATTCCGATCAAAATTCCACTGGTATTCTTCAAAGAGCTGGAGCAAATAATCCAAAAATCTGTATGGAATCAGAAGAGACCCCAAATCGCTAAGGAAATGTTGAAAAACAAAAATAAAGCTGGGGGCATCACGTTACCTGATTTCAAGCTTTATTACAAAGCTGTGATCACCAGGACAGCATGGTACTGGCATAAACACAGACACATAGACCAGTGGAACAGAGTAGAGAGCCCAGATATGGACCCTCAACTCTATGGTCAATTAATCTTCGACAAAACAGGAAAAAATATACAGTGGGAAAAAGACAGTCTCTTCAATAAATGGTGCTGGGAAAACTGGGCAGCTATAAGTAGAAGAATGAAACTCGACCATTCTCTTACACCGTACACAAAGATAAACTCAACATGACTTTTAATTACGTCAATACTGATGGTATTGAGCTGAAATCCTTCCTTCTGATCATACGTGATTATTCTTGCCTCTAGGCTTAGAGTTGTCCGTCCATCTTCTCTTAGACTAGTCTTTACTGAAGAACTGTGCAAGTGCTATATCACAGACATTCTTATAAGTTGTCAAAAATAATTTCCTATCCAGATTATGTGTTTGAAACCACCCTATTTTAAAGATTATTTTAAAGATTGTCAATGAAAGGAGCTTCAGCAAAATTATGTTTGAGATTGTTTGCAATGACACAATGCCAGTGCATTTTGAGAGAAACCAGTAGTATGATTTATGGTTCCTTTGGAAAGAGAAGTTTCTTTTTTTAAAGATTTTCTTATTTTAGAGAGAACAAGGGGGGAGAGAGAATTTCCAGCAGACTCCCTTCCGAGTGAAGAGCCCAATATGGGGCTCAATTCCAAGACCCTGTGTTCATGACCTGAGCTGAAATCACACTTAACCAAATGAACCACCCAGGCATCCCAAGAAGTTTCTTTTATTTTCCTGATTTTCAACTCTTATAGATTAGAGAAAAGACAGCAGAGAAGACTTAGGTTGCTTGAGAATTAGGCTGCATGAGTACCTGTGGGCAAGAGCACTGGAAATCTTCAACATGTTTCTTTATGCACATCCTTCTGCATCATTCTTTTCCAGTGGTTCTCAATGGTGTGGGAGAAGCAGTATGTTTCTTTATTCTCATGAGGAGGGAATTTAGATATTTCTCTGGGCTTTGCAGTTTGTCACAACGTCAGAAGATGTGTTACAAGCTCTTAGAGCTGGGGTGGGTGGTTGAGAAGGCAGATCAGTAATGCCCCAAGAAATCTTTTTCTTTTTTAAGCTTTATTGTAATAGAATCCACAAACCATACAATTTACCCATTTAAGGTATACAAATTCAGCAACATGGCAAGATACAAAAATCAATGCACAGAAATCAGTTGCATTTCTATGTACTAACAATGTGACTGAAGAAAGAGAAATTAAGGAATGAATCCCATTTACAATTGCACCCAAAACCATAAGATACTTAGGAATAAACCTAACCAAAGAGGTAAAAAGATCTATACTCAAGAAACTACAGAACACTGATGAAAGAAATTGAGGAAGAGACAAAGAGATGGAAAAACATTCCATGCTCATGGATCGGAAGTATAAACATTGTTAAAAATGTTTATGCCACCCAGAGCAATCTACACATTTAATGCAATCCCTATCAAAAGACCACTGACAATTTTCACGGAGCTGGAGCAAATAATCTTAAAATTTGTATGTAAGCGGGAAAGACCCCAAATCGCCAGGGCAATGTTGAAAAAGAAAACCAGGGGTGCCTGGGTGGCTCACTGGGTTAAAGCCTCTGCCTTCAGCTCAGGTCATGATCCCAGGGTCCTGGGATCGAGCCCCGCATTGGGCTCTCTGCTCGGTGGGGAGCCTGCTTCCTCCTCTTTCTGCCTGCTTCTCTTCTTACTTGTGATCTCTGTCAAATAAGTAAATAAAATCTTAAAAAAAAAAAAAAAGAAAAAGAAAACCAAAGCTAGGGGCGTCACAAAGCCCGACTTAAGCTATATTACAAAGCTGTGATAATCAGGACAGCATGGTACTGGCATAAAAACAGACATATAGACTGAGGGAACAGAATAGAGAGTCCAGAAATGGACCCTCAACTCTATGGTCAAGTAATCTTCAACAAAGCAGGTAGGAATGTCCAATGGAAAAAAGACACTTTCTTCAAAAAATGGTCCTAGGAAAGTTGGACAGCCACATACAGAAGCATGAAACTGGACCATTCTTTTATATCACACACAAAGATAAGCTCAAAGTGGATGAAAGATCTAAATGTGAGACAGGAACCCATCAAAATCCTAGAGGGGAAGACAGACCAGTAACCTCTTCGATCTTGGTCATAGAACCTCTTGCAAGACACGTCTCTAAAGGCAAGGGAAACAAAAGCAAAAATGAACTACTGGGACTTCATCAAGATAAAAAGCTTCTGCACAGCAAAGAAAACAGCAATAAAACTGAAAGGCAACCTACAGTTAGAACAGCTAAAATTAACAAGACAGGAAACAACAAATATTGGTGAGGATGTGGAGAAAGGGGAACCCTCTTACACTGTTGGTGGGAATGCAAGCTAGTACAGCCACTCTGGAAAACAGTATGGAGGTTACTCAAGAAGTTAAAAATAGAGCTACCCTATGACCCAGCAATTGCACTACTGGTTATTTACTGCAAAGATACAGATGTAGTGAAAGGAAGGGGTATGTGCACCCCAATGTTCATTACAGCAATGTCCATAATAGTCAAACTGTGGAAGGAGCTGAGATGTCCTTCAGCAGATGAGTAGATAAAGATGTGGTTCATATATACAATGGAATATTACTCAGCCATCAGAAAGGATGGATACCTACAATTTATGTCAATGTGGGATGGAACTGGAGGGGATTATACTAAGTGAAATAAGTCTGCCAGAGAAAGACAATTATCATACGGTTGCACTCATCTGTGGAATATAAGAAATAGCAAAGAGGATCATAGAGGAAGGGAGGCAAAACTGAATGGGAAGAAATCAAAGAGGGAGACAAAGCATGAGAGACTCTTGACTCTGGAAAACAAACTGAGGGTTGTGAAAGGGGAGGTGAGTGGGGGGATGGGGTGACTGGGTGATGGGCATTAAGGAGGGCATGTTATGTGATATTACATGCAATGGTGAATCATTGAGCACTACACCTGAAACTAATGATATAGTATATGTTGGCCAATTGAATTTAAGTAAAACATATTTTTATATGTAATATACAAATTCACAGAACTGTGTGACCGTTACCACAGTCAATTTTAGAACATTTTTGTCAGCACAGAAAGAATCTCCATACTCATTATTGTTCAATTCCCATCTCACTCCCAGCTCTAGGAAACCACAAATCTACTTTCTGTCTCTACAGATTTGCTTTTGATGTATATTTCATATAAACAGAGTCATACAATATATAGTCCTTTGTGCTTGGCTTCTTTCCCTTAGCATTATGTGTTCAAAATTCATCCATGTTGTAGGATGTCTCAGAATGTCATTTCTTTTTATTGCAGGGTAACATTTCATTCTAGTATATACTGCATTTTTTTTTAATGCATTCTTCAGCTAATGGACTTTTGTGTAGTTTCTACTTTTTAGCTATCATGAGATTATGTCTGTTATGAACATTTGTGTACAAGTGTTTGTGTGGACACATACTTTTGTTTCTCTAGAGCAAATACCTAGGGGTAGAATTGCTGGGTCATATTGTTACTCTATGTTTGATTTTTTGAGGAACTGCCCAAGTGTTTTCTAAAGTGTGTCGACCATTTTACATGCCTTCTAGCAGTACATGAGGGTTCTGATTTCACTACACACTAGTCAATGCTTGTTATCATCTGTCTTTTTAATTACAGCCATACTAGAAGACATAAAGTTGTATCTCATTGTGGTTTTGATTTGCATTTCTCTAATGACTAATGAGGGCATCTTTTCTTTTTAGCCATTTGTATGTATTCTTTGGAGGAAGGTTTATTTAGGCCAATTGCTCATTTTCATTTTTTAGAAATTTTTACAAAAGATTTTTTTATTTGACAGACAGAGAACACAACCAGGGGGAGCAGAAGAGGAAGAAGAAGACTCCCTGCTGAGCAGGGAGCCTGACACAGGATTTTATCCCTGGACCTTGGGATCATGACCTGAGCCGAAGGTAGATGCTTAGTGGACTGAGCCACCAACGAGCCCCTGCATTGCTCATTTTTTAATTGGCTTATTTGTCTTAATTCTTGAATTTAAGGTATCTTTATGTACTCAAGATACATACCCCTTGTCAGATATGACTTATAAAATCCTTCTTCCATTCTGGGTTGTTTTTTTCACTTTCTAGGGTATCCTTTAAAGCACACATGTTTTTAATTTTGGTGATGTGAAGGCTGTCTTTGCACAATAAATTCCCCCACCATCATGCCAATAGCATGAACACTGACAAAAGTCATGGTAAAAAGCATTTGGTTTATGTTGACCCAACCAACAATCTTGATGCTTACTGGAATCTTTAAACCCACAAAAGCCTATTTTGCTCTTTCCTCTTCTAAAATCTCACTAATACCCTGTATAAGATTTTTCTACTAAAAGATTTTTATATTCCTCAGCAGTGAATAGATTTAAGTGAACTTCTTTTCCCCTTGTCATATTTCATTTCTTACTAAACCTCAAACTTGGGATCAATCAGATTGATGTTTAGTTGGTAAGTCCCACATAGTGACCATATTGTTAACATTTTCAGAACATGTGGTATGCTTGGCCTAAAGTCCATAGACATAACAAAACATGGTATTTTGTGTGAATAACAAGACATGCAACATTGCTATGCATTGCGCCTGTTACTACCTGGAGCTGGTATTAAAACTGAGGTCTGAGCAGGAGAGGAGGAAAGACAGTGGGAGGAGAAAATAAAAAGTAAAAGAGAAGAGGTGGATGAAGGTGGAGAAGAAAAGGCAAGAGATGGGAGGAAGAAGAAATGGTAGAACTGGAAGAAACAGAGACAGAGGCAAAAGAGAAAGATCTCTCAGGCATGGTTGCCTTTTTAGTCTTTGCCCACTCCCTCCCTTCTCACTACTTTGGAAGGATCAGCAGCATCCTGTGCAGCTCTTTCCCAGCACTTACCACCCACTGTGATAGAACAAGGAGACCCGTCTTCTCCTTTCAGTGGGTATCAGAAGGCATAAAGCACTGGGTTTCACATTGTCTGCAGTCCTAATATGTCCGGTGTGTGAGTACAGAAGACCCGAGTTAGTTGGTGACTCCAAGCATGACTTAGAGCTGTGCTCAGGGAAAAGTCTGAATCCTATGTGAGGTGACGCTGTCCTGAAAGGGAGCTGACCTGACCCCCAGAACCCATCCACATCCCAGTGTGCATTTGTTTTTCCCCTGTGATATATGCACTTAAAGTCAGAAGGATTACAGTGGACTTTTAAAAAGTTGTAAGTTTATGTGTCTTTTTAAAGGGAAAGTAGGAGATACGAAGGTGGGTGAAATAGATTACCATTCACAATTTTCTTGTATGCAATGCAATCATAGTATGATTGAGTGCATTTGTGCCATAAGTTAACGCTCTCTGGTCAGCACCATAAACAAATGAAAAATTAAAAAGGAAGGAATGAGAAGAGCATGTTGCTCCTTAATACCTTTACCTGTGTCATGAGTTCTGAATTCACTAGTTTAACAATCATTTGTTAAATTTGACAACATTGAGTGAGTACCACTAACCCAGGCCACTTGACACTGCTGGTGGGTTTGTAATTACCCCATGAGGCTTTCAAAAGCCTTTCTTTAGACACTTCTTATTGTGAGATGATGATGTCAAAATAGAGTCAGCAACCATAATCCCCCAGGAACAGATTCCTGGGAAAGATGCTGATGTCTCCGTTTAAAAGACAGTAAGAATGTGGGAAGTCCATCCATGGAAACGTTCCCACAAGAAATTAGTCACTGGGTATACATTTCTTATTCTGTTATTTGTCCTAATATTTCCCATCAATAAAAAAAAAAATTGTAACTGCTTCTGATTCTCATTGCTGCTTTCACATCTCCTTTGCTCCAATGGAGTCTAATTTAGATGAAGCTGGGCAAGGCGTAAGCCTGTATGCCCAAGCATGCCAGCCTGGAAGACCAGTGAAGCGACAGCCTAGATGATCCAGTAGAGCTTAATTACTTTCATTTATGCATTCACTTCGTACACAGCACAGTCATCTTTAGATATGAACTTGTCAACAACAATGCGTCTAAATTCTCCTCCATTTCGGCAGTGAGAAGCACTTATTTATTATCCCTTGCAGGACACTCTTTTACTGGTGGCTCATGTCCTTGCTTCATTGCTCTATTGATTGTAAGACTGTTGATCAGTGTTCAGAATCACAGCTCCATTCAACAGAGCCTCTTGAAAATCAATCAAGAGCATTTTCCCAATTTAATTACACCTGCCCTTGTCTGAAGTATAAGGGTGGTGAGTTACTTTCTGATTTTCTTAAGTAAAGGATGTTTTATCAAAGTGATGCCTGTATCATGGTTTGATACACATGTATACAAATCTTTACAGTCAGCAGGCAATGCTTCCATTATTATTGCAGTTATTTATTTTGCTTACTTAAGCCCAAGTGGAGGGTGAAGTGCGTTGGCAGCTCATAATAATCAGGATCCTTAAATTTAAGTCCTCTTGTCATTTTCCAGCATGTGGGAAATGCAGGCTTTGGAGCTTGGGTAGCTTTAGATTAAGATAATGGGTCCATGTTGATGGGCAGGGTTCCCTCTTAGTTCCTCTATTTCTTCATTAGTAAAAACCCTTGAATTGTTAAAAGAATATAGTGTGATTGTATATTCAAGATATGTCATGCTAATAGATGCACAAAATATGCTACTTCTCTTTTATCTTTTCATAAGATAATTATTTGAAACTCTAAGCTTTCCACCCATCTCTTGAGCAAACAAGGGCAAAGCTAGTAATTTCTGTGCTCTGGCTAGCTTAATTTGTAGTCCATAATCTGTAGCTTTCATCTTATTTTATTTTATTTATTTGACAGAGAGATCACAAGTAGGCAGAGAGGCAGGCAGAGAGAGAGGAAGAGAAGCAGGCCCCCCGCAGAGCAGAGAGCCCAACATGGGGCTTGATCCCAGGACCCTGGGATCATGACCTGAGCAGAGGTTTTAACCCACTGAGCCATCCAGGTGCCCCTGTAGCTTTCATCTTAATCTCAGAGTCTTTTCCTGTCCTCTTATCATCTGTTACAGTAAAATCGTCTCATATGCACATTTAACTCATGAGAACTTGATTGCACACATGTGGAGTGGGAGAATGCTACTGGTGATTGTCATGGTACTGCCCGTCTAGGAACAAATTATTCCAACAATATAAAATGGGAGATGTAATCTACTCTTCATTAGTAGATCTTACTTTGTATTTGCCTTTTTTTAATATCATGTGATTTTATTGTATAAGTATACATTTTAAAATATGATACAACCTCTAAATACAAACCCCTTAGATGGTTTGTATTTAGATACAATAATTTAAATAATACTGAAGTATTTCAGTGGCTAACCAAAGAAATAGTTCTAACGTTGGAGGAAAAATTGACCTTTTTGTACCTATGGAGAATTGGAATGTGGCTTGAAGTATGAGTATGCTTACTCTACTTTGCAGGCTGCTTAAGAGTTTTCAGGGATATATTTTACAAGGGACCAACCTACATGCCACCTTTTGCCTTGGACTTCAGAACCTAATCGTCTGGAGAAGGTACAGTTATACCAAGATCCTCTCATTCTCTATATTCAATTATGTTCATAACTTTATCAGTTAACAAATATTTATAGAATCTTAAAAGTCTTTTGGGGAAACATGAATCTGTTGGCTGATGCTAACTTTTTAGAAAATATTTATTTATTTATTTATTTGTTTGTTTTAGAGCAAGCGAGTGAGCATATGTTGGAGGGAAGGGGAGAAGGAGAGAGAGAGAGAATATTCAAGCAGACTCCCCACTTAACATGGAGCCCATTATGGGACTCAGTCTCACAATCCATGAGATCATGACCTGAGCCAAAATCAAGAGTCGGATGTTAACTGACTGAGCCACACAGGAGCCCCTGCTGATACTTTTTAATGCTCTTTCTAATCTTATTCATCGCAACAAAACTAGTTTTTTGGTGTGTTCCAAAGTTGTGTATGTAAAATCAGGAAGCTATAAAATGCCTGAGCTGGAGGAAACTTAGCCCTTTTCTCCATCCCAGAGTATAGTGATCTGCCCAGCATCCCACAGCAAAGTAGAGGCAGAGCCATAGCTCTTTTTTGTTAGAAGATCAAAGATCTCTAGTAGAGTAAAGATCTACTAGAGTAAAGATCTACTAGAGATCTTTAGTAGATCTAGAGATCTACTGAAAGTGAAACACATTCAGCCATTGAAACATTAGCTTTTCAAATTGAGCTAATCTAACTACCCAAGAGAGAGCTTCTCATGAAGGAGGCACTGGGACAAAAAGACCTCTGACAAGGGCGGAAAAATACAGAAAACAAAATGATTAGAGGGACAGGTCCAAGTGAAGGGTCACACTAAGGGGTCTGGGGATTTTTGGGAGGGTAGGGAGTGGGCAGGGAGCCAGAAATCTCCTCCCAAACGCAAAGACACTGAATTTTCAGGGCCTCCCTAGGTTGAAGATATGCCCTAGAAGAATGGGCAATATGGGAACAGATCAGCCCTAAAAAAAACTGCAAACAGCTTTGAACCCTCTCAATCCTTGATGGAATTAAGGTGATCTTCTCTCACCCTACCTGCCTGCTAGCCTCCCTGAGGTGAGACACTATCATCCATAGGCTCTACAGTTTTTTGTACATAATGCCCAGCACTCAAAAAAAAAAAAAAAATTCCAAGCATGTCAGGACAGGAAGAAGAAAGACAACAGATATAAGCCCACAGATAACCTGGATATTAGAATGATCAGATATTGATCACTATATGATCATGATTGATACATTCAAAGAAAAGATGGAAAAAATGGAAAATTTCTCCAGAGAAATGGAACCTATAAAAGAGTTCAGGATTGAATAACACTGTGACTGGGGTTACCTGGGTGGCACAGCCGGTCAAGCATCAGACTCTTGGTTTCAGCTCAGGTTGTGATCTCAGGGTCTTGAGGTCAAGCCCCTGAGGGGCTCCAGGCTTAGAGATTCTCTCTCTCACTGTTCCTCTTTCTTCCTGGTTGTGCTCTCCCTCTCTTTCTCAAATAACTAAATAAATCTTTGAAAAAGATAAAAATATTATGACTAGAAGTAGAAAGTCAGTAGCGGGTTTAAAAGCAGTCTAGACACATCTGAAAAGAGACCAAGAGAGATGAAAGCTATTTTCAGTAACTGACTGAAACCTTGAGAGAAGCAAAAGGATGGCAAAGTAGATAAAGGAGATGAAGAGGGACAAATTACCAAGTGTAAAATAAATCAGTCACAAAGATGGAAAGCAGAGCACAGGAAATACAGTCGATAATATGGAAAGAACACTGTAAGGTGACAGATGGTGGTCACATTTACCATGGTGAGCACCAAGTAATGAATGGAGTTGTTGAATCACCATGTTGTACACCTGAAACTAGTATAATATGGTATGTTAATTATACTTCAATTAAAAAAGAAACAAAATATAGGGGGGATAGAGGGCGTATAAGAGACATATGGGACATGGAGAAAACCTAAAGATGTAATTGTATAACCAGATGGAAAGGAGAGAGAGAGAGTAGGGCAGAAGCAATATGTGATGTTTTATTAGCTGAGATATTCCCAAAGTTGATGAAGACTTAAATCACAGATATGATGAGTGCAACAAAGACTCAACAAGGTGTGAGCAGAAGAAATCCACACCTAGTTCAAACAGTAAGTCTGAAGTCCAAAGACCGAGAAAAGTCTTAAAAGGTGTCAGAAAGAATTGATATGTAAACTTCAAAGGAGCTGGGACTTTTCAACACAAACAATTCAGGTCAGAAGACAATGAAAAAACATCTACAGGTGCTGAGAAGGAAACACTGCCCATGTGGAATTACATATGCAGTATAAATGCTCTTTAAAAATGAAGGAAAAATAGAGAAGACATTTCCGATGAGCAAAATCTAAAATAATTTGTCCTTAGGAGAACTGCACTGATAGAAAATTATAAATGAACATTTACTGTGTAGGACAATGAAAATAATGCCTTGGGGATTTAAATATATGCAAAATGAAAACATGAGATCCATAACACAAAAGTTGAGATGATAGTAGAGTATTAGTCAAGGTTATCCAAAGAAACAGAAGGGCCACAGGAGGCCAGGATACAGAAAATTAACCATCACATGGAGTCAAAGAGTTCTAAGATCCTTTAATTGAGAGAAGCAATAAGACTATGAATTATATGAGTTTCTACTAGGCATGTACATTGTAATCTCTTGTATAAACATGAAAAGAATTCACAATAAGTTAATGGAGGGAAAAAAGAATTATAAAAGTGATTAATTATTGCAAAAAGATAAGACAAAAAAGAACAAAGAAAATATAGGAACTAAGTAAGATGGTAGATTTTACTTCAAATATTTATTAAGTTTAACAGACAAAAACTCTCATAATAGACCAAAGATTGTAAACTGGTTAAAAAGAAAAACAAAAACCAATGTTGCTTGTAAGAAATTCTCCTTACATACAAGGGCATGGGAAGCAAGGAAAGTCAAGGTATTAATAAGAATGATTCAATGGGTTATGGACTCTAAGCAGAAGAGAGAAGAGATGAACAGGAAAAGGCCTACAAATAGGGAGGTAATAGATCAGTTATGTTCTACTTTGGCTCCTTGTTAAAATCACCTGGAGGACTGTGCACTGTGAGAAACAAACTGAGGGTTCTGGAGGGAAGGTGAGTGGGGGTGAGCCTGGTGGTGGGTATTAAGGAAGGTACGGATTGCATGGACCACTGGGTGTGGTACATAAACAATGAATTCTGGAACACTGAAAAAAGTTTAAAAAAAAATTACCTGGAGGAGATTTTTTTCATTAAACTTTTTCTTTTGAGATAATTATAGATTCACATGCATTTGTAAAGAATAATACGAACAGGCCCAGCTTGCAAAACTCTAGTTAATATCATAGCTAGGATACAGGCATTGATGCAGCAAAATACAGAATATTTTCATCACCTTGAGGACCCCTCATGGTGACCATTACTCTGTTCTCCATTTCTATAATTTTGTCATTTCAATAATGCTGCATAAATAGAATCAAATGGTCTGCAATCTTTTGTGATTGTCTTTCACTCAGCATAATTCCTGGAAAGTCGTCTGGTTGGTTGCATATATCAGTAGTTTGCTCCTTTTTATTGCTAAGTGGTAGTCTATCGATGCACCACAGTTTAACTATTCATCCATTGAAGGACTTCTGGGTTGTTTCCAGTTTGGGACTATTAGGATTGAAGCAACCATAGATGTTCACAGAAAGATTTTTATTTGAACCTAAGTTTTCCTTTCTCTCGAGAAAATGTCCAGGAGCACGATCACTTGGTTAAATGGTCATGGCATGTTTGATATTTAAAGAAACCGCCAAACTGTGTACAGAGTTGCTATACAATTTTACATTCCCATGGGTAATGTTTCTTAACAGATTCTCCACATCCTTGGAACGAATTATTATGGTAAAGTGACTGGCCAGCTCGAGGGGGACGTCTGGCTCCATCCCAGCCACATGGCCTATGAGTAGCTCCTTAAAGGTACCAGGAGGCCATTATAAAAATAACAGCCAGAGAGGCCAATGGTTGATTACCTACTACTACCTACTACTACTACCTACTGCCTACCTATTACGTTGTAGGCAGAGTTCTAAGCATTTATATGTGACAGTTCATTAAATCTTTTAAAAAATACGGGTGTTGTTACTCCATTTGACAGATAAAACACCTGAGATGCCCAGCTTAAATCACTTGCCTAAAGTCATATAGCTGGTAAGTGGACAGCCAAAATTCCAACTCAGCCTGCCCATCTCCAGAGCCTGTGTTCTTCTCACTTCAGTGTGCTTCTCCCGAAGGCAGGGAAGGTGTCCAGGCAGGCAAAATGAAAAGACTCTGTAGGATGACTTTTTCCTGGTTGGGGATTTTCATCCTCCCCCAGGGCCAGCTATTTTCTGTCTTCCCACCAAGCCTCTTCCTTTCAAACATTTCTCCAATCCCCCTCCTGCCAGGATTTCACATAATCTCCCTCCATGATTCCAGGAACACTGTCGCCCTGGGTCGGACTCCCTGGACTGGAATGGGAAAGAAGATGCTGACACAAGACAGGTTTTTCCTCTCACTGACTCACTGTTAGGGACTAAAAGAAGACGAAGAACAGCAACAACACACACCCCAGAGTGGAAGGACAGCTTTCCCGTCTCTAGATTAATATAGCTTCCAGGGTCTCAGTGTGGACGGATTTTCTCTTCCACGGGGGAAGCACCTATCTTGCGGTTGACCACTACTCACCCGCTGAGTGTGCTGGCTTAGGACGGAAAGGAAAGTTGCTGTTTTCTGCTTGACTTTCAGATGACCCAGGCAAAGCCCACTGTCCACAACTCAGGAAAACCCGGTGCAAGCTTTCTCTCTCACCCCACCAACGTTGCTTAGCATGGCAACCAGCACAACATACTTCCAAAAATAGTGTTGAGCATTTGTCAGGCATTGTCTGGGACCAACTGTTGAAATTTCCCAGAAAGCAATACGGATATGCCTCTTCACATAAGCTTAACAAAATGTCCTTCCAGGAGCTCTATTATTGGGGTAGGGAGGAGAGCAGGAAAGGGTCCAGAATGACCTTATCCTTCTCAGAGCACCCTTGCTGAGGGACTGCAGGTAGGAGGAGGCCATATGGGGAGGAAGATGATGAACAGACAAGGGAGAACAGAGAGAATGGTAAAGGGGAACATTTGAGACACACGGTAACCCAACTAATTCTGATTTTCTTGTTCTCTCTTTTCTCTGCCATAAGCTCATCATTGATTACCATGTTTTCTGAGCTGCAGATTTCACTGTAAAGTCCAACCTGTGGTCTAACAATGACACAGAATCATTTTGCTTGGGGCTTTTTGGGAAATAGGGGGTATATGGTTGTGTTCTTCTGACCTTCCTGTTCAAGCTTTCTCCACTGTCTTTTGATGAGGAAGGATGTGTAAATTATTTATATTTTTCACTACAGATATGGATGTGGCATCAGCTAAAATACGCCCACTGGAAAGAAAGAGGCTTTTCACAATTCAAGGTATAGGCTGAAATAAGCATTTCATTATTTCATCACAGTTTCATCTAGGGGTTCTGAAGTGTCTGGCACATCATTTCGCTACTGAAATGCACGCTCATGGACTCCAGTCCTATCTTAAATGATTTTAGCCAACATTCACCCAATAGTCCCCTTTTATACTCTTGGCAGAATTTTCTTTTTAAGGGAAAAAAAAAACAAAAACAAAACCATCATAAAACCAAAGAAGCATTTGACTCTGCAAAAAGACAATGGGAGGGCACATTGATTTTTTTACCCCCTGCAATCAGGGCAAATGCATCCCTGTCCTGAATATAAGCCATTTAAAATATGTGATGCATCTGGGCTGAAAATTAGAAATGCTTGATGTAAACAGACAGTAATCTTTAAAAAAATGTGTATATATATATATGTATATATATATATATATATTCATTTTTAAGTTAAAAGGATTATAATATTTATAACGACAAATAGCTACCTCCTAATGGTTTCCTTTCTACTTGCCAAATTTCTACTTCCTAGAAGCAACCCCTAGGTAAATTCTTTTCATCCTGCAGTTTACTTTGATTATTCTAAACAGATACTGAAATTGCTGCTTCTTGACTTTCTGGTTTTCTATGTTATCAATATTACCTGGTGATTTCTTACCATGGAAGGCAAACATTGTGCATTCTTATTTCAGATTTCACACACATACCCTCCCAGAATTTAAATCCTTTTTTGGTTAGATTCCTACTGAGTAAATGCAGTATTGTAAGTATGTAAATAAATATTGTTCTCTGAGGAGCCAAGCAGTTTTTCATGTTTGCTTTTCTGTATCATCTTTTTATTTCCCAGAGCAAATTTCCTTGGATATTTCTTTTCATTGGCTTCCTTGGGATTTCTTGCTGTTTGCACATTTTCCACTAACAAAGCAAAACACCCTTCAATCCAATTTTCCAGTTTCTATCCCACCCCTGCCGCCTTGTTCTCTTTTTTCTCTGACAACATCCCTCCCGAGCCCTCTAACCTAGGATTTCTAACCTAGGAATTCCCATTGTTCCTCCCTGCATCGGATCCCTTATTTTCTGTGCCCATTGGTTTAACATTTAAGGTGATGCCAGCTGCTATAAGCAACATACTTCAAGTTATTAGCTTGGCGTGAAAGAGGTTCGTTTCACCTAACAGCCAAATGCAGGTGTTTAGTGGCTTTTCTGCTAAAGAGGGACACACTTTCCTGCGTCTTGTGATTCTGCTGTCCTTGTGATACCATGTGGTTTGCTTCTGGTCTGTAGGCAGAGAAAAGAGGGTCATCTGTGGGAGGTTTAATTCCAGCGGCCAGAACCCAGGCACATACATGCCCAGCTCTGATGACAGGCGAGGCTAAGAAAGGCAGTTTCTGTGCTCACGAAAGAGAGGGGCCTGTGAAGAAGCAATGAAACTTGAAGAGACAGTGGCTGAGGATTTTCTGGAGTTGAAGAAAGAGATGCATTTTCAGACTGAAAGCATTCTAAATTTTGAATCTTATAGGAATGTAAAGGAATCCATACCTAGACTCATGAAAGTGAAAACAAAGGTGGTCTTTATTAATTTTGTTACCCACAACTTTCCTTTTCTTTTTCCATACTTGATACTACTCAATTTGGGTCATGAGTCAGTTGGCTGTAATATATCTTCAGGTTTTTTTTTCCTCATTCAAGAGGGATATAGACTATAGGGTGTGAGGTCTGAAAATGGCGGCTGCTTTCAAGCAGATTTGGCAGCTTGGTTGACTGTACCTTTTTAGTTCCCAAATCTTCAGACCAGCGGTTCTCTACAGGGGATGAGTGCCCTTCGCCAACCCGGGGACATTGGAGAATGTTTGGAGACACTTTGGGTTGTCACGCTGGGGATGTTACTGATGTCTTGTAGGTAGAGGACAAGGATGCCCCCATTGGTCCTAAATGTCAGTAGTGCTGAGGTTGAGAAGCGCTGCCAACCTCACTGCTGTCCTTGTCTTATGACAATGAAGCAGTGTGGAGATGTCTGAGGTCAATCTGATATACTTTTTTTTTTTTTTTAATTTGTGGGGGTGTTGATAGGATTTCATGAGAATTTTAAAAAATGTATACTTGCAATGTAACAGAATTTCATTAGACAAAGTCTAAGCAGTTTTTTCACTTCACAGATTCAAGTTTTTCTTCAGCATAGAGGAGTGTTCCGTGGTTACTTTCCACCACTGATGGAGAGTATTCCAGACCTGTAAACTGGTCTGAGCCCCTATCATTTGCTCACAGCCCACTTCAATCCCTGTTGCGCTCACACTGCATGGGACACCCCATCCTGCTTGCCTCCAGATCCGAGCTTCAGTTCTTGTAACCAATATTTAGCAAGTGCCTACTCGAGGCAGATACTGTTCTAGACTCTGGAGATGCAGCAGGGGGTGAAAGAGGAAAATCAGAATTCTTTGCTTTCATGGAGCTTGTATTCTTTGGTCATTGGAAAATGTGCCTGGATTGTGTGACTGCCGTTTTCTGAGCCAAGCTCTGAAGCTGGACCATTTCCCACAGCTCCTGCCACATTTGATTCAGACTTTTTTCATCTCCCTGCTAGTCCTGAGAGGCTGAGGTCTCTGCCAGCCCAGCCAAAGTAAATAATAAGTCAAAACCAATTCAGATAGAAAGAGAGGTATTATCAGAAATTATATTTCTAAAGCTGGGCTGGGGCTGAGTGGATTAAGACTGTGGTTAGAATTGCAGTATAGACAAGTCCTACACCATCTCTCCAATAGGAGTAGGCTTGTTGGCTTCTTGTTCATTGTCTTGTAGGGTGATGCTAAGCTCCCCAGAGTGCTGTAGTTCCACAGTTTAGGACGTAGTAGGTGGTTTCTGGTTGCAGTCTACTTAGCCGAGGACACATAGTCAGGCAGCATGGAGGGCTTGGCACAGTTCCTCATTCTCTGTTTTATGCGGCCAGCAACATCATATTCCAGGCACTCTGTCCTCTTCTCCCCATGTATCCATGGCCACACACAAGCTCGTCCTTCTAGGAAAGAGGCGACAGCAGTTCTAATAAGCCCAGAGGACATATCTAAACATATTTATTCTACTAGAATACATATATAGTAAATGCAACATATTTATATTTAGATGACTGACTTTCAGAATTTTCATGGTCTGAGCTTATCTTCCACATGAGTTTCTCCTCTGTGTACACCAGTGCAATCAAGTTATCAATGAATACTCCACCTATCTCAGCTGGGCCTCACTTCTCCCCATTCCTCAGCCACACTCTTATGGGAGAAAGGTGAGCTTTATCAGATAAATTACTATCTCTTCATAAGTCACAGGGCAAAGCAAAAGCACTTTGAAGGGTGCTTGGCCAAGGCCTTGTGATTTTTAGAAATCCTCAAACCTACCTTTGCTTTATAGATCACATACTGATTCTTTATGAAGTACAAGGCCAAAGTTTGAATTAGGCACAATGAACTGAAACTCCATGCTTTCAGAGGAAAAATTGAGAAATAAGAGGAGCAAAATTATAACTTGGTGATGTCATTTGTCCATAAAGCTCCAAAAGATTCATTTTAACCTTAATGTGAGGATGGTTTGTGATAGGAACAGGTGCAGTTATTAGCATAACAAGGGAAAATAGGAGCAAACTTGGGTTGAAGACCCAAGATTTTAATCACACTTTCCTTATTTCCAGTGCTGGGACCAGATCTTATGGATTCTTCTTCACCCCTCTCTTACCACCCTGCCCCCACAACCTACTAGGAGCCTTTCCAGGGAAGAATCCTGGAGTAGTAGTGTAGGATACGAGAAGGGATAAAAAGTAAGTATTTCATTTACATCTTTTGTAAATGTAAATTTCTATAAATAAAAGTGAGATTTGTGGGGCGCCTGGGTGGCTCAGTGGGTTAAAGCCTCTGCCTTCGGCTCAGGTTATGATCCTAGGGTCCTGGGATCAAGCCCCTCATTGGGCTTTTTGCTCAGCAGGGAGCCTGCTTCCCCCTCTCTCTCTGCCTGCCTCTTTGCTTACCTGTGATCTCTGTCTGTCAAATAAATAAAATCTTTTTTAAAAAGTGAGATATGTGTATAATTGATTTTTTATCATCCAGTTTTGGCATAGAATTATGTTATAAATCAGTTCATAAAATTAGTTGGGTAGAGATGTTCATTTTTTCTTGTGTCTGAAACAGTTTAATAAGAGGTGGATTATTAATCTGCTCCTTGAAGGTTTGGAAAAAATAATTTATAAACCCATGAAGGCCTGATGTCTTGTGGGTGGATGGGTGTGGGGGAAGACTTGAGCACTGATGGAGCTTCCCATGGCTGTTGATTTACTTGTGTTTTCTATTTATTGACTAAGTCAATTTAAAAATTTTGTATTTCAAAATAATCCATTCCATCTAAACTTTAAAATTACCTAATATAAATGTATTCTCAGTATCTGTAACTGATTCCTTTTTCATTCTTGGCACAGTTTATCTTTTATTTTGTTTTGCTTTTCTTGACTTGTTTATTTATTTTATTATTTTTTTTACTGGCTTTCTGTTCACGTTAATGTCCTGCAGAGTGAATCCCCTGTAGACTTCTATCAGACCAGTGGATCCCTAACTGGGTGTTTACTTGTCAACACCAGGGTGTGAGATGAATTTCACAGCCTTGCTAGAAGACATGGATTCAGGAATAGTCTTCACTGAGAAAGCTTGCAGAGGTCAAGGTTAAGCAGCAGGAAAAAGGACAGGGGTTCCTCTTACCCCCCATGTTCTGTTGCCCACAGAGAGGCCTATGGATGAACTACTGTTGGCTTGCAGTAAGGGTCTACCTCTTCAGTGCACAACCTCTCCAACTCTGGCCACCCCTTTCATCGGGTGAGAGGGGTGAAGCAGCTCGTCAGTGGGTAACAAACAGGATGTTGAATGCCAGACTCTAGATCTGGGGGCAGCTCTGTCAGCAATGTTAGTGAGCCGCCTGGCACTTGAAAACCTCCTTATTGACTCCTCTTCCGCTGAGCCACTGGAAAGCTGTTAGTACCCAAGGAAAATGAGTTCAGGTGCATCTCTTCAAGCAGAAGAAAACAAAGACAGACCCATCTGGTTTCAGCTAGTTGATGCTTGGACAGTTCTGGTCACACCATCTGCCTTACCTCTTTTTCTGCTAGAAATGCATTACAATCAACCACTTGGATTTGGATTATGTCAATGTTGCCTTGCACTGCGTCAAATCTGCCATATGTATTTCAAGGTGATTTGGTGATCACAAAAATTTGTGATTATTTCTTTGATGGTTTGTCCCTCTTATTACTATGTAGTGTCTCCCTTATCACTTTTAGGAGTCTTGAGGGAATTTGAAAAAAAATCAACCTTTTATTTTTCAATAGTTTAAGTTTATGGAAAAATTGGGAAAGCAGTAAAGAATTCCCATATATATACCCTAATATATTTTTTATGTTTTATTATATGAATATAGTATATATAACCTATATATATTATATTCATATAAAAATATATTATATAAAATATTTATATACAATAAATAAACAAAAAATTTATATAAATATATAAATTTTATATATTTATATATAATATATTTATATATTATATAATTATATAAAATTACATATATTAAACTAAATATATATTAAATTACATATAATTTTTATATATTTATAAATATATATTTATATAATATATAAGTATATAAAATATATATCTTACATATATTTTTATATATACCATATATATTTTCCCTACTAATTTTTTTTTAATTTCTTTTCAGCATAACAGAATTCATTGTTTTTGCACCACACCCAGTGCTCCATGCAATCCGTGCCCTCCTTGATACCCACCACCTGGCTCCCCCAACCTCCCACACACCCCTGCCCCTTCAAAACCCTCAGATTGTTTTTCAGAATCCATAGTCTCTCATGGTTCACCTCCCCTTCCAATTTCCCTCAATTCCCTTCTCCTCTCCATCTCCCTATGTCCTCCATGTTATTCATTATGCTCCACAGATAAGTGAAACCATATGATAATGGACTCTCTCTGCTTGACTTATTTCACTCAGCATAATCTCTTCCAATCCCGTCCATGTTGCTACAAAAGTTGGGTATTCATCCTTTCTGATGGAGGCATAAAACTCCATAGTGTATGTGGACCACATCTTCCTTATCCATTTGTCCATTGAAGGGCATCTTGGTTCTTTCCACAGTTTGGCGACCGTGGCCATTGCTGCTATAAACATTGGGGTACAGATGGCCCTTCTTTTCACTACAGCTGTATCTTTGAGGTAAATACCCAGTAGTGCAATTGCAGGGTCATAGGGAAGCTCTATTTTCAATTTATTGAGGAATCTCCACACTGTTCTCCAAAGAGGCTGCACCAACTTGCATTCCCACCAGCAGTGTAAGAGGGTTCCCCTTTCTCCACATCCTCTCCAACACATGTTGTTTCCTGTCTTGCTAATTTTGGCCATACTAACTGGTGTAAGGTGGTATCTCAATGTGGTTTTAATTTGACTCTCCCTGATGGCTAGTGATGATGAACATTTTTTCATGTTAGCCATTTGTATGTCTTCATTGGAGAAGTGTATGTCCATGTCTTCTGCCCATTTTTTGGTATGATTTTCTGTTTTATGTGTGTTGAGTTTGAGAAGTTTTTTATAGATCCTGGATATCAACCTTTTGTCTGTACTGCCATTTGCAAATATCTTCTCCCATTCCGTGGGTTGTCTCTTTGTTTTGTTGACTGTTTCCTTTGCTGTGCAGAAGCTTTTGATCTTGTTGAAGTCCCAAAAGTTCATTTTCACTTTTATTTCCTTTGCCTTTGGAGACATATCTTGAAAGAATTTGCTGTGGCTGATATCGAAGAGATTACTGCCTATGTTCTCCTCTAGGATTATGATGGATTCCTGTCTCACATTGAGGTCTTTTATCCATTTCAAGTTTATCTTTGTATGGTGTAAGAGAATGGTTGAGTTTCATTCTTCTACATATAGCTGTCCAATTTTCCCAGCACCATTTATTGAAGAGACTGTCTTTTTTTCCACTGTATATTTTTTCCTGCTTTGTCGAAGATTATTTGACCATAGAGTTAAAAGTCCATATCTGGGCTCTCTACTCTGTTCCACTGGTCTATGTGTCTGTTTTTATACCAGTACCATACTGTCATGGTGATCACAGCTTTGGAGTAAAGTTTGAAATCAGGTAACGTGATACTGCCAGTTTTATTTTTGTTTTCTTTCATACTTTGGATTATTAAGCAATACTATTCTATGTTGCTCAGATTGTTCCACCTTTGAAAATTGCGAGCCCTTTCTGTGCATTCCTGTATCTTTGATACACCTCTATCAATGTAGTTTTTGTTTGTTTGTTTGTCACTTCCTTATCTTCTGCCACTACAAGATGCTCCAGGATTATCATGAGTATTTTTTCCCCCAGCCCTTGAGTCAGTCATTTCTCCAGGGAGCCCTGGTTCCTTTTATCAGAGAATATTAGAACCCCAAATCTGGGCACCATACTGGGTGTCATTTCTTCTGGGCCCCATCAGCTGACAGAGCAAGAAAATGTATGTGGGTACATTGGCCATGCACAAATACACACCTATAAATATTTCTGTATGTAACTTTCTATATATACATTAAGCTAAATGTGAGTTCATACTGATGTCCCCAACTTACTTCATGATCACACAGATCATTCCAACCCTCTTTCCTAGCTGATCTGTAACCTTTCATTCCAACACTGAGTAAGCTGGCTTTCACTATCTGTCATCTATTTATTTCAATATTCAATTCCTGTGTGTGTGTGTGTGTGTGTATAGCAGTGTCATAAGTATAAACCCATACTTCCATGGGAAACAACTTTATCGGCTACACTCCAGTGTTTATGTGCAGTTTCTTTTGCTTTTAGTCTCATGGACTCCACTCATTTTCAATAATTCTTAGATCAATACCTTTTCCCTCATCCCATTCGGTGAGACTGTTTCATTTATTTGTAATATAGTTATTGTTTTGTCACATTCTGCATTCCTTTCTTCTTTCCTATTAATGTTTTAAAAACTCAACTTTATTGAGCTGTAATTTATGTACAATAAACTATATCAATTTAAATGGATGGAACTGGAGGGGATTATGCTAAATGAAGTAAGTCAAACAGAAAGACAAATATGTTTTCATTCATATGTGGAACACAAGCAATAGCACAGAGAACTGTAAGGGAAGGGAGGGAAATATGAAGGGGGAGAAATCAGAGAGAGTGATGAAACAAGAGAGACTATGGGCCCCAAGAAATAAACTGAGGGTTTCAGAGGGGAGAGGGTTTAGAGAAGGGGGTAGCAGGGTGATGGGTATTATGGAGGGCACATGTTGTGATGAGCATTGGGTGTTATACGTAACTAACAAATCATTGAGCACTAGATCAAAAACTAATGATGTACTAAACAGTGGCTAACTAAACATAAATAAACAAATAAATGTAATTCAGTGGGCATTGACAAATGCACACATCCTGGAAACTCCTGCTAGAATCAAGACAGAATATTCCTATCACCCTCAAAACTTCCCTAGACCCCTTTGTCATCTATTCTCTGTCTACTCCTGTCCCCAAGCAACTATTGATATACTTTTGATACTAAATGTCAGTGGACATTTTTTTCACAGATTAGTATAGTGGTTTACTTATATCCTAGAATTAAAGTTTATTTCTTATTAAAGAATCTTTGTCTTTATTTCTTATTTATTCTCCTTCCTGAAAG
Source organism: Mustela lutreola (assembly GCF_030435805.1). Lineage (NCBI taxonomy): Eukaryota > Metazoa > Chordata > Mammalia > Carnivora > Mustelidae > Mustela > Mustela lutreola. Next base: position 150,336,732 of record NC_081290.1, on the reverse strand, counting down.
TAATTTGTTACTTTTTAACTGTCCTTTTGACTCTTGATGTCATTTCTTTTTGTTCTTACCAGCTCACTGAGGGTGACATTTTTTGAATGATTTCGAGATACATTCATGGTTTTATGTATATCAATAGTATGTTCCTTTTTAAATTTAAAAAAGTGACTAATATTCAACTGTATAGATATATCACAAATTATTTAATCTTTCACCTGTTGAGGAATATTTGGTTTGTTTCAAATTTTTCAGTTATCATGAATGACTAGAACTGTTATGAACACTATAAGCATTTTTCATGAATATAATATTTCTTTTTTAGGGGGAAAGTAATTTGAAGTAGAGTGTCTGAGTCATAAAGTTAGTGTAGGTTTAACTTTAAGAGAGCAACAAACACTTTTCCAAATTGGCTGTATTTTCGTTTCCACCAGTAGTGTATGAATGTTGCTACATTTTCTTCTCTCACTCTGACTTGCATCCCTCCTACAAGGATTGTTGGGATTACTTTGGACCTACCAGGACAATGCTGGATATTCTATCCATCTCAAGATATTAACTTAATCACATCTGAGAAATCTCTTTTGGCATGGAAGATAACATTCAGGGGCCATTTTTCAGCCTACCAGAGTCCCCTGCTTCTAAGGCACAGCAGTCTAAAGGAATTTGTGCCCATGTTTCATTACCCATACCAGCATTTCAAGAGCAATTTCTAATTTCACAGGGACTGATGTAGCTGGAACACAGTGTACAAATGTACAACATAGCAGGGGATCAGATCTGAGAGGTTAATTGGGTGATCCCATCACCTAGAGCATTTATGGCCAGTAGGAGATGCTGGTTTTTACTTAAAGTAAGACAGGGAGAAATTAAAGGACTCACTGGCTATTGTGCCAAGAGTAGACTAAGGGAGGACCAGGTTGGATGTGGGAGATGAGTTAGGAAGTATTTGCAATAATCCAGGCACATATGAAAGTGGATTAGATCAAGGTGAAAGCTGTAGTGGTGGTTTGTAGTTGTTAAGTTCCTGATTTTAATTTAAAGGTAGAGTCAAAAGTTTACTGACAGGTGGAATATGGGATGTGAGAGAAAGAACGAAAGTAAGGATGAATTTTTTTTTAAATTCAGAGCCATTATATGGATGAAGTTAAAATTTATGAGATGAGATTATAACCCTCTGGTAGGTTAAGGGGGCAAATTAGACTTAGTTTTGCACACGTTGAATTGAGATACCTATTAGATAATTTATGGAAAAGTTGAAGAAACAGTTGGATACACAAGAGTTTAGAGAAGAAGTCTGGGCTGAGGGATATAAATTTTGGAGTTGTCAGCATATTGGTGGTACTTCAAGTCATAAGAGTGGACAAAATATTCAAAATAGTGTGTATACAGAGATGATGACCAAGGACTGTTCCTAGAGTTCTCCAGCATTGAGAGTTCAGGGGCATGAGAAGTCCCCAGAAATACAAACTGAAAATTCATTATTTCTGAGGTAGTAGGAAAACCAGAGAGTGTGTTGCCTTGGACCAAGTGAAGAAAGTGTTTCAAAGGGTTGAAAGTGACGCACTCTGTCAAGTAAGGTGTAGATTAAGTCCTGATCAGTGAATGTAGCAGGGTCATCTGTGAACTTGATAATAACAATTTTGATAGAGTTGGGTTAAGTGCAAAAATACGATTAGAAATATTTCAAAAATGGCAATAGGAGTATTGGAGATAGTAACCACTTTCAAAGTGTTAAGCTTCAAGGGAAGGAGATAAATATGGTGGTTCCAAAAGGATGAAGGGAGGGACACCTGGGTGGCTCCAACAGTTAGGTGGCTGCCTTGGGCTAACATCATGATCCCAGGGTTCTGGGATTGAGTCCTTCACTGGGCTCCTTGCTCTGCTGGGAACCTGCTTCTACCTCTGCCTGCCATTCATCCTGCTGTGAACTCTCTCTTTCTCTGTCAAGTAGATAAATAAAATCTTAAAAAGAAACCTAACCAAAGAGGTAAAGGATCTGTACTCAAGGAACTACAGAACACTCATGAAAGAAATTGAAGAAGACACAAAAAGATGGAAGACCATTCCATGCTCTTGGATTGGAAGAATAAACATTGTTAAAATGTCTATTTTGCCTGGAGCAATCTATACTTTTAATGCTATTCCGATCAAAATTCCACCAGTATTCTTCAAAGAGCTGGAGCAAATAATCCTAAAATTTGTATGGAATCAGAAGAGACCCCGAATCGCTAATGAAATGTTGAAAAACAAAAATAAAGCTGGGGGCATCACGTTACCTGCTTTCAAGCTTTACTACAAAACTGTGATCACCAAGACAGCATGGTATTGGAATAAAAACAGACACATAGACCAGTGGAACAGAGTAGAGAGCCCAGATATGGACCCTCAACTCTATGGTCAAATAATCTTCGACAAAACAGGAAAAAATATACAGTGGAAAAAAGACAGTCTCTTCAATAAATGGTGCTGGGAAAACTGAGCAGCTATATGTAGAAGAATGAAACTCGACCATTTCTTACACCGTACACAAAGATAAACTCAAAATGGATAAAAGACCTCAATGTGAGACAGGAATCCATCAGAATCCTAGAGGAGAACATAGGCAGTAATCTCTTCGATATCAGCCACAGCAACTTCTTTCAAGATATGTCTCCAAAGGCAAAAGAAACCAAAGCGAAGATGAACTTTTGGGACTTCATCAAAATCAAAAGCTTCTGCACTGCAAAGGAAACAGTCAAGAAAACAAAGAGGCAACCCACGGAATGGGAGAAGATATTTACAAATGACAGTACACACAAAAGGTTGATACAGGATCTATAATGAACTCCTCAAACTCACCACACACAAAACAGACAATCATATCAAAAAATGGGCAGAAGATATGGACAGACACTTCTCCAATAAAGACATACAAATGGCTATCAGACACATGAAAAAATGTTCATCATCACTAGCTATCAGGGAGATTCAAGTTAAAACTACATTGAGATATCACCTTACACCAGTTAGTATGGCCAAAATTAGCAAGACAGGAAACAATATGTGTTGGAGAGGATGTGGAGAAAGGGGAACCCTCTTACACTGTTGGTGGGAATGCAAGTTGGTGCAGCCTCTTTGGAGAACAGTGTGGAGATTCCTCAAGAAATTAAAAATAGAACTTCCCTATGACCCTGCCATTGCACATCTGGGTATTTACCCCAAAGATACAGTTGTAGTGAAAAGAAGGGCCATCTGTACCCCCAATGTTTATAGCAGCAATGGTCGCCAAACTGTGGAAAGAACCAAGATGCCTTTCAACGGATGAATGGATAAGGAAGATGTGGTCCACATACACTATGGAGTATTATGCCTCCATCAGAAAGGATGAATACCTAACTTTTGTAGCAACATGGACGGGACTGGAAGAGATTATGCTGAGTGAAATAAGCCAAGCAGAGAGAGTCAATTATCATATGGTTTCACTTATTTGTGGAGCATAACAAATAGCATGGAGGACATGGGGAGTTAGAGAGAAGGGGGTTGGGGTAAATTGGAAGGGGAGCGGAATCATGAGAGACTATGGACTCTGAAAAACAATCTGAGGGGTTTGAAGTGGCGGGGGGTGGGAGGTCGGGGTACCAGGTGGTGGGTATTATAGAGGGCATGGATTGTATGGAGCACTGGGTGTGGTGAAAAAATAAGGATACTGTTATGCTGGAAATAAATAAATGAAAAAAAAAAAGATGAAAGGAGGTCAAAAAGGGTAGTCTTTAAGACAGGAGAAGAAACCATGTTTGGAGTAGATCTAGGGAAGTATTCAATGTAGAGGGAGATATAATGGTGAAGAAGGGAGAACAACTGCTGGAGAGATGTCCTTAAGTAGACAAAAGGGATGGTCCTCAGCTGATCTTAGCTAGGAGTTAGGTCCTGGGTCCATAGGGTTTGGTTCTAGTTAGGAGTAAATAGTATATTAACATTTAACAATTTTTTCTTTATTTAAGTATAATTAAAATACAGTATTATATTAGTTTCAGGTGTACAATATAGTGATTCAAGGACTCCGTGTGTTTCTCAGTGCTCATCAAGGTAAGTGTGCCCTTAATCCCCTTTTCTAGTTCTCCCAACCCTTCATCCACCTCCCAGCTGACAGTAGTCAGAGAAACACAAATACCATATGATTTCACTCATAATGTGGAATTTAAGAAACAAAACAAATAAAAGAGCAAAGGGGAGTAAAAAAGAGACAAATGACACAACAGACTTTTAAATAGAGAAAACAAGCTGGTGATTGCCAGAGGGGAGGTGAGAACAGGAACATTTTGATCCCATCTGTTCAGAAAAGTCAGTAACAAATTAAGAAAAGCCATAGCATTAAGGTGATCCTATGCTCACAGGAAGGTTAGCCCCTTATTTTAGTAAAAGAAAAAAGGTTCCTAGAGCCTAGTTTAGACTTAACCCATGATTTTTTATGGCTCCATATTCTCCATGATTTCATTTTAAAATTTTTAATGGCTTCCATAAAAGAGTTTATGGAAGAACTGATTTGAGAAACGCTAATTAGCATGATTAGAAGATTGGCTTCTTATCCCCAAGAACTTTACTAGAAAGATGAATGAAGAAAGCTCCATATTGCCCCCAATCTGTCATTGAAAGGATACAATTTCTCCCCCTAAACCTTGTGAACTTCATTTCACTGAGAAAAAGTCTCTTTTCAGTAAAACTCCCTGGAAAAATAATCAAATGAATCCTAGAAAGAAAGGTATAAAGATGGTTTTACTATAAATGCCCAAGCACATCGAATTTATATAAAGAACTAAACATTCTCAGGGATTGCTTGGGTTCAGCTACGAAATGATATAACTCCATCACTTTTTATCCCCTTGAGATAATCTCTTATTAGAACTAAATGCAGTGATAGGACAGACATTTCTTAGAGTTAAGTAGGAACTTTCAGGGGATCACCATTCCCTTCTGGCTATGAACCTTTACTGAGATCTCAGGGTTTTCTCTCTCCCCTTTATTCAATTTCTAAAAATGTTGAGTCTTATAAAAAGTCAAGGTAAACTCTGAGAACCGAAGTTCACCAACTCAGGATGCCATAGGAGAGGCTTATCCTCTTAGTAGGTAGAGTCAGAGGACTATAGATGGACGTACATGGAAAAGATCTTCCTTCTTTCCTGAAAGATGACTTCTTTCTCCTCACTCAGTCTTTGTCTCTTTTCCCCTGCTGGTTCACTTGGGTAGTAAGAGGCCCTGGAGTTTCTTTCTTGTAGCCCTTTGACAACTTTGTCAAAGGACACCTTTGGGAGGCCCACCCAGTGGCTGGTACAGCCCAGGGGGCAGGTAACATAGAACAGGCACTTGGTCTGGTTCTGTTGGAGGCTGGTGGGACTTGGAATGCCTCTTTTTTTCAGTCTTGCTTTGTTAATTGAGTGTAATCTTGTAGATGTGTGGACCTGGGAGACGGAGAGGAAACCTACTAAAACCTTGAATGAATGACATAAAAGAAGCTTCTAAGTCACAAACATGGTCCAACCCAGTTCACAAGGTAAGGAGACCTGCAATTCTTAGGACCCTATAGTGAATACTTCTTATCTGCCAAGCTCCTACTCTCTTCTAGGAATAATGCTCTTATTCTTTTGGGAACTCTCTCTCCTTTCTCCTCCATCCCCTGCTTCTCCCTTCCCCAAACCATCCAGTGGGGTGGCCTCATTCTTACATGACTCTGCATATGAATCTGCCACCTGCCCACTGTTGATTAGGCCAAAGAGGAACATCTGACTTTTGCTGGCTCAATCATATTTCTTCCCCAGAATTTTGTCTTGTGACAACATCTGTTCCTCTCTAGTTATAACAACAGAAATCCCAGAAGCCATCCTCATTTCCTCCCTTTCCCTCACCCTACACCTAATTCATCAGCAAGGTGTAGCAGGCCCATCCCTACAAGCTATTGTTTTTCCCACCAAGCCATCTCCTTGGTCAAGCTACCATCATCTCTCACCTGCATGATGGTGCCTTGACCCTTCCTAAATGACCTAAATGACTTCCCTACCTTTACTCTTGCCCTACTGAAATATAGCCTCTCTGCACAGTAGCCAGAGTGATACTCTAAAGATGACATATGATTATGCCATTTTCTGCTTAAACCTCAAAAGACATGGATGTTCATAACAACACTGTGCACAATATCCAGAAGGTATAAACAACTCACATGTCATTCAAGAATGAATGGATAAACCAAAAGTGGTATGTCCATATAATTATTATTCAGCCATAAAAATGAATGAAGGACTAATATGTGTTATAACTTAGGTGAACTTTGAAAGCATTATGCTAAGTAAAAGAAGTCAGACACAAAGGCTTGTATTATATCATTCCATTTATATGAAATATCCAGAATAGGTAAAGCCATAAATTCAGGAAGCAAAGTGGTGGCTGCCAGGGGCTGGAGGCAGGTGAGAATAGGGAGTGATTGATTAGCAGGTATGGAGTTTTCTTCTGGGCCGATAAAAATATTTTTGTACTAGATAGAGATGGTGGTTGCATTGTGAATGTATTAGAGACTTTAAAATGATGACTTTTAAGTTATGTGAATTTTGCCTCAATTAAAAAAAAATTAATATGGGAAAAAAAAACCCTCAGTGGCTCCCTATTGCATTTAGAGTAAAAACCAAATTTCTGGGAGCCCACAGTGGGCCATCTGTCTATCCATCTCCCTGTTCACATGTTCTAGGCATGCCAGACAACTTGCTGTTCCTCTTTTCTGCCTTAGGAATTTTCTCTTACTTATACTTTGCTAGGAATCTGTCCTTCAAGCCTCACCTGGCATGGGACCCCATCAAAGATGCTCTCCCTGATCTATCTGTAATAGGTACCATCCTACCCAGTTTCTCTGGGTAGGATGATTTTATTCATTTCCTTTATGACATTTATCACATCCTATAGTTATCTATTTTCTTCTTTGTTGAAAATTTGCCTCTTTGATGGGGGTGTATGATTTCAAAGACAGAGATTTCTCTACCTTGTTCAATTAATCTTCTAATCCTATGCACAGTGCTTGGCTTAGAGTAGGTTTTCAGTGTGATTTGCTGCAGCTCCATTGGTCTGCCGTGAGAAAGGATTAAAACCATGTGCCAGACAAAGCGGAGACAAGAAGAAAACACCAGCACTCCAGTTCCCATTGAAGCTGAGGCCTTATAATCTTGTCCCTCCTGGGGGTGTGGCTCCCTCTTGGATTCTGGGAGCCAGTGTGTTCCCATTTTTCCCACTGCCACTGCCAAAGATAAGTAAAGCCAGATACTAGTTAAAGCCACTACGAACTGATCTCACTCTATGACTGCCAGAGTAGGGGAGGGGATGAGTCCACTCTGATTTGTACAGAGGAGACTGGGCCTTTTAGGGAGGGGAAGTGAGTTGCAGAGATGGCTTGAGCAATCAGGAAAGTGAAGAGTCACAAAAGCTGGGTGAGATAGTTGGTCAGTTGTGATCAGGCCATGTGTTCTGCTGATGCACTGATGGAAGTTAGACTTCCACTTTCCCATAGACACTGGGAGGCAAGAGGCCCTATCCGTTCTGATTATTACATTTCGAGGGAATGGTTTTCAGATCCTTGGAAAAGACATTCCTACATTGTAGGGGATACATACGTATCTCAAAGGAGCAGAGGAAGGATTTATAGTTGTAAGCTTTTAAAATAAATACTCTAAGAAAGGGAAGAGGTCAGAAGCCTATCACCAGGTGTTGGCTGGAACGAACAGTTAATTCTTTTGGCAGATGTGAACTTTCCCTGACCTGACTTGAGGGGTGGGGGAGGCCAGGTCTTGCCAGGGATGAGGACTTAGGGAGAATCGATCAAGTCTTTTAGTGTCGGGATTTGGAAGGAGATGTTCATGCAGAGAGTTTTTGCAATTCTTACCACTTCAACTGGACTTATGTCACTGGAAACCTAGAGTTCCAATTTATGTAACTTAACATTTCTAGGTGCACTAAATTGTGCACTTACCAGGCTGGTCCTCCCTTTGCATGTCATCCAACAGAATGTTAAGGATGGTGAGGACCACTGGGGTTGATGGGTTGATGAACTGGAGCAGGTCACGACTTAATTTGCTGCTGCTCTAGGCCAAAACAGTCAATGAAAGAGAAAGTGTGAGAGGCTCAACCCGGTTCACAGATACACATGTTTATATATACCAAGACCACACCTCATTCCTGTTTGTTACTCAGTGTTCCTCCTTGGTGGAACAAGCTATCCCTCTCTGAACTATGACATGATTAACAGTCTCTATCCTTTGCTATGCCCCTGAAGTCTCTTGTTAACATTAGATGGTTATAAAGTGTTCCCCTGGGAGGATCAGCAGCAGGACATACTGTAAAACTGGCTGATGAAAATAGAGTACAATCATAAAACCTAACTTTTTTGTCAGTAAGTGAATCTAGAAAGGGATTATCTCTCAAATGAAATATTTATCATTTTTTTAAAAATTTCATAGAGTCTGCCTGAGATAAAAACGATGTCCCTGCACGCTAAAACAGAGTGTGTGTTTGACTTGAGAGTAATTATCACCATCTGCAAAAGCATTTTGAAGTCTCACATGCCATGCATTGTGCCAAGAGCTTTATCAGTTAGTTAAGTATATACTGCAACCATTTAGGGCTATAATCCTAAGCGTTTTTAGAGATGGGTCTTTTTGGAAATTTGACAGAAGCTGTAGACCTTCTCCACTGTTTATGCTCATGGATACTAAATTTTGTATATAATTTCAGAGTTCTTTTGTTTTTTTCTTTTTTTAAAGTGAGCTCTATATCCAGCTTGGGGCTTGAACTCGTGACCCTGAGACCAAGAGTCACTTTCTCTAGTGACTGAGCCAGCAAGGCGCCTCCTAGATATCATTTCAAAGAATGCATAGATTCTGTGCAGCTTAGGTTCAGAAATTTTACTTTGGAAACTTAGGATCATAGTACAGTGAACGTTCCTGGTACTCCCTGGCCATCTGTCCCTTAAAATACAGTGCATCTGGCTCTCTGACTGAGAGGGGAATGGCTAGTCCATGGCTCCTCTCTAACAGGGCTTTCAGTTTCAGTGAAGAAGCAAACACATGTTGAAGAGCCAAATTATGGCAGAATTGGTAAATTCCACAAAAGAAAATTGAAAATGTTTCAATGTTACATGGTAAATCTTACTTTTCAAAACATTTAGAGAAATATTCTAAATTTTACAGAATTTTTGTACTTTTAAAAAATTTTGTAAATTTAGAGCAGCAGAATGTGGGAAAACGTTGCCAAATTTGGAATGTATTTTGAGAGTGGAGTCTTGAGGATTTGCCACCATTCATGTGAATAGGGGACAAATACCAGAAATCTACAGTAATTAAAAGAAATGTGATGATAACATATAGTAAAAAGGAAGTTCAGTGCACTGAGCATATAGTCCTCAAACTGAGCCACATGTGTGAGAGTTTTGCAAATTGTAAACAAGGCGCTAATCAGTTAAGAAGGTAGTTTAGTTAAAAATGGTTCTGAGAAAGCTCACTTAGAATTTGAAAAACAGAATGAGACCATCCATCATCTCATACCTACCAAGATATATTGCAGAGAGATCAAATAATTCAATATTCAAGATAAAAACATGAAACTATAAGAAACTGATGGAAAATACAAACATATATGTCAGTTTTGGAAGATTGGGAGGGAGGGGCTTATTATTATTATTATCTTTTAAGATTTTATTTATTTAGTTGACAGAGAGATCACAAGTAGGCAGGCAGAGAGAGAGAGAGAGAGAAAGAGAGAGAGAGTGGGAAGCAGGCTCCCTGCAGAGCAGGGAGCCTGATGTGGGGCTCCATCCCAGGACCCTGAGATCATGACCTGAGCAGAAGGCAGAGGTTTAACCCACTGAGCCATCCAGATGCTCCCCAGGACGGAGGGGCTTATTAAGTGGAAAAGCAAAGGCAGAACCATGGAGAAAGGATTGATAGTTTGATCACATGGAAATGGGAAGTTTTTGTATACCAAAAAACAAAACAAAACAAAACAAAAAAAAACTTGAGAGCAAAACGATAGACAAAATCTATTGACTGCATGTGATGAAGGATTGTTATGGTTGGTATACAAAAGAAATCTTTATCTATTTAGGAAAAGACAATTGCTCAATGTAAAAATTGGTTAAAGGTCAGTGTACCAGGAAGCTTTCAGATGTAAAAATATGCAACTGGCTTAAATTCAAGCTGGCTTAAACTGCGAGGTAGTTGACTGACTCATACATCTGCAAGTCCAGAGGGATGGTGAACTTTAGGGTTGGTGGATCTAAGACCCAAAACCAGAAGATCCAGATTCTTTCCATCACTCTCATCAACTTGTCAGTTCCCATGCTAACTGGTTTGCAGATGTTCAGAACAGCTGCTGATTACCATTGTAGACACATATCTCATTCATGCCATGTGGCTCTTCCTTCTCTCTATACATTTTGAAATTATATGACATTTTAGACATATAAATATTGTGTATAATGCATATGTGGATCATGAAGCATAATTAAAAGGAAACAACCATGATGCCACTTCCTGAGGCAAGAACTATAACTTTACCAAATGTCTTGAAGTTGTCAGTATGCTCCTCCCCAGTGCCCCTGCCTTCCTCCTCTTTCTGAGGAATATATTGCCTTAATATGTGTGTTATCATTTTCAGCTTATTTTTTATTTTTTCATTTTAAATTTTTATTGTATTTATTTTTATTTTTCCTTACTATTTTAACTTTTATTTTTACCTTTACTGCATATTCATATATTGCTAAATAAGTAAATCAGATTTGTTTGTTCTCGAATGTTACAAAAATGATAGTGTACTGTGAGTGGTCCTCAGAGACTTGCTATTTTTACTTAACATTATATACTTATAATTCATCTGTCATAAAGTATGCAGTATTTCCTTCATTTACACTTACATATAAATTTTATGGTGTGATTTTACAAAAGCTGATTTATCTATTTGAGTTGCTTTGGTTTGTTTTGTTTTACTGTAACTAGGAATAATGCTGTGATTGCTCTTATATAAATCCCCTTTTGTATGTGTGCAAGAAGAGTGTGTCTAATTTGCCCAGGGAAGGAATTGTTGGGTAATGTGTTACACAGATCCAGCTTCACAGGATAATGCCTAAGTGTTCTGCAAACTGATGGTACTTGCCCATAGCCTCACATCAGAGTATGAGCAACTCTGTTGCTCAGTGATACTTGATATTGTCAGACTTCTAAGTGTTTTCTAGGCTGAAGGGTGGGAAAGATGTATTGTCATCTGACTATCTATTTCCCTGATGGCTAAATATTGAGATATTTTCATGTATTTATTGACTGTTTTGTGTTTCTGGTTTCCTGTTCTTACTTGTTCATCTCTTATCTACTGTCCCCATTTTGTGTTGCTTATCTTTCTTTGCCCAATTTATAGAACTTCCTATTAAATTCTGGATATAAATACTTTGCTGTGTTTGTGACATGTGTCTCTTTCTAGCGTGAGATTTTTCAGTTGATCCTTATTGAAAGTAAGGAAGTTTCTGCCCTAAAAGCTATCAGGGAACCTCTTCTTAACTCTCATGGGCTTCAAATGGCTTATGGCCGATTTTGCCTAAACCAGTCACTGGCAAGAGGGATGATGGGTTATCATGCATGACTGGGTCTGCTTAATAAAGGCCACCTTTGGAGATGAGTGAGGAAGAGATTTGTGAACATAACCATAATTTTGTTAAGAAGGAGGAAACACATGGAGATGGAGTCTGTGTATTTTTCTTTCCCCATAAATCTTTTCAGCTTCCATACTTTTCCTAGACTCTTCTTACAGCAAACTCTACAAAAAAGTTGCCTATACTCAGTGGCTGCAGTTTCCCAATAGTGCCTCTTGATCTGAGGTTTTCATCTACCACTACCCTACCAACATTGCTCTTGTCACTGTGATCAATGACCTCACTGTGCTAAATCCAACTGTCAGTCCTCAGTCTTCATCTCACTTTACCTTCTAGCAGTTTTTGACCCAGTTGATCTCATTCTTCTCCTTAACATCAGTCTTCTTCTCTTGGTTCCCAGCAACACTCCCCTGGTTTTCGCTCTACCTTAATGAGGCTGCTGGTGTTATTCACTCTTATGTAAATCATCTCCCAAAAACTTTAGTGGCATAAAAAGAAACCAGTTATCTTGCTCATGCACCTGCAGTCTGTGGGGACAGCTTATCCCCACTTTACCGAGCATCATCCACGGAAACTTGAAGACTGGGGCTTGGAGCTGGACTCATCTGAAAGCTTGCTCAATGCTCCTGTCTGGAGCCTGCCCTGGGAAAATTCAAAGAGCCAGGTCTCCTGGACATCTCTCTATCTCTGTGTGCTATCAGTATGCGGTCTCTTCAATTTGGCAGCTTCTGGGGGGCTGGACTGATTTTGTACCTTGGTTCAGGGCTCCCAAGTTTCTAGAGAAAAGCCAAGCAGAAGCTTTATCAACTTTTCTAAGTTAGCTTCAAAAGTCACATGTGGTCGGGATGCCTGGGTGGCTCAGTTGGTTAAGCAGCTGCCTTTGGCTCAGGTCATGATCTGAGTATCCTGGGATCGAGTCCCACATGGGGCTCCTTGCTCAGCAGGAAGCCTGCTTCTCCCTCTGCCTCTGCCTGCCACTCTGTCTGCCTGTGCTCAATCTCTCTGACTAAAAAAAAGTCACATGTGGTCCTTGCTAAGGAGGACTGCCTCCTTGTTGAAATTTTAGCCAGGCTCTTTGGAGCCCTCTTCTTGACTAGGCCTTGACCATCCTTGGTCTGCTAAGCCCGGTTTAAGCAAAGAATCCTGCTGATTTAGTTTAGCAAGAATCCCTCCACCCTTGATAACTGATTAAATCCCTGCAGATTCCCTATCCTTGATATCAAAGTCCTGGCCTGCCTTTAGCCAGAATCCTGTTAAGCCAGTTTATCTGTTTTTTGTTTGTTTGTTTGTTTTGTTTTGTTTTGTTTTCCTGTTAAGCCAGTTTAGTATGGATCTCCCTATCCTCAATACCTAATCAACATCCTCCTGTTAATATTCCTTCCCTTGACTCCTTTGCTTTCTTTAGCTATAAATCCCCAACTGCCTTTGCTGTATTTAGGGTTGAGATCAATCTCTCTCTCTCTTTTTTTAATTACATTAGTATACAATAAAGTTTTCCTAGCCATTTTAAACAAGTATCTTGTGCAAAATTTTTCTTTTACACTGCCATCACATTCTGATCTTTAGAAAGGAGCCATGAAATCTGGGCAAGCACACTTTTTATGGAAGGAATGTTAATGAATTTGGGACATGTTTTAAGCTATCACAGAGGTTACTTTTCAGAAAATTTTGCTGGTTCCCTCTCATCTCCATGCTCATTAAACATTAAAATGTCCCAGTCCTGGGGTGTCTTTTTTCTATCTACTCTTACCTCTGTAATAATTTCATCCAGGCTCTGCCTTACTCATTATTTTTAAAAATTGAAATATAACTTACCCACCATAAAATTTATCATTTTTGAATTTTTTAAAATTTAATTTAATTATTTAATTTTTTTCAACAGGATAAGTTTACTTTTCAATCCCCATCACCTATTTCAGCCATTTCGCCCACCCACTGCCTCTCTGGTAACCATCAGTTTGTTGGATATATATGTATTTTTGATTGTTTATCTTCATGATGAATTGACACCTTTTCATTTTATAATGACCTTCTTTGCCCCTTTTTTGTTTTTTAGATTTTATTTATTTATTTGGGTGGGGAGAACACGGAAAGAGAGTGAGAGGGAGAAGCAGATTCCTTACTGAGGAGAGAGTCCGACTTGGGCTCCCAGGACGCTGGGATCATGAACTGAGCCAAAGGCAGATGCTCAACCAACTGAGCCACCCAGGCATCCTCTTTGTCCTTTCGTATGTTTTTCATTTAAGTATTTTTTTCTTATATAAGTATAGCTATCCCTGTTTTCTTTTGGGTTCCTCTGGCAGGGATACCTTTTTTCATCCCTTCACTTTGAGCCCCTGTGTCTCCTTAAAGTAAGTCTCTTGTAGACAGCATATAATTGGGGCTTGTTTTTTATTCATTCAGCCAATCAACGTTTTTTGATTGAAGAATTAATCCACTTACATTTAAAGTAATTATTGATAGTTAAGGACATTCCTAATGCCTTCTTATTACCATCTTCTGGCTGGCTGTTTTATAGTTCCATGGTTCTGTCCTTCCTCTCTTGATGTCTTCCTTTGTGAATTGATAGATATGCTCCACTTACCCCGCCCCCCCTTTTTTTAATCTCCTGTAGGTTTTTGCTCTGTGGTTACCATGAGGCTTAAATAAGATGTCTTATAGATATAACAGTGTATTTTGAGCTGATAACAGCTTAACTTTGAATACATACAAAATCTCTACATATTACTCCCTTCACCTCATTTTATGTTTTTGATGTCATAATTTACCACTTTTATATTGTTTACCCATTAACAAATTATTATCGATTTAGTTTTTTTAAAATACTTTTGTTCTTTCTCCTTTATATTAGAGTTAGCTGATTAACACATCACCATATTACAGTACTAGAGTAGTCAGAATTTGACTATATACTTATCTTTATCAGTGTGTTTTATATTCATATATTTTCATGTGACTAGTATCATTTCATTTTAGTTTTAAGAACTTCTTTCTGAATTTGTTGTAAGATAGGTGTAGCAGTGATGAACATGTTCAGCTTTTGTTTGGGAAAAACTTTATGTTTCCATAATTTCTGAAGGAAAACTTCCCTGGTAAAGTGTTCTTGGTGGATGAGTTTTCTTTCAGAATCTGAATGTATCTTCCCACTCTCTTCTCACCTACAAGACTCCTGCTAAGAAATCTCCTTATAGTTTTATGGAGCTTCCCTTGTATGTGAGGAATTTTTTTTTTTTCTGACTGCTTTTAAAATTGTTTGTCTTTAATTTTTGACAGTTTTAATATAATTTTTCTTGGAAAAGATTAATTTGAGTTGAAATTTTCAGGAGGAATCTATGAACTCCAGGAACTTGGGTTTGGGAAGTTCTCAGCCATTATTATTTCTTTAATTAAGCTTACTGTCCCTTCTTCCTTCTCTTTTCCTTCTGTGATTTCAATAATGTGTAGACTGTTTCTCTTAATGGCATCCTGTGATTCACATAGGCTTTCTGCGTTCTTTATTTATTTATTTTTTTCCTTTGTTCTTCTCTGACTATATGTTGCTACTTTCCAGGTTTTTTTCTTCTGCTTAATCCAATATGTTATTTATGTTCTCTACTGCATTTTTCATCCTATGCATTGTATTCTGCAGTTCCAGAATTTATATTTTGTTCTTGTTTTTTGTTTGTTTTTACAATTTATAGCTCTCTGATAAACCTCTCATTTTTCACATATTGTTTTCCTGATTTCATGGAATTATCTTTCTGAGTTTTCTTTTAGCTCACTGAGTTTCCTTGAAAACAGGTATTTTGGATTCTATAATGTGTGAATGCCAAGTCTTCATTTCTTTGAGATTGGTTACTGGAAAATTACTGTGTTCCTTTGGTGGTGTCATATTTCCTTGATTTTTTATGTTCCTTTAAGACTTATGTTACCGTCTTTGCCTTTGAATAAGCATTTATGTCCTCTAGAGTTTATTAACTTGCTTTGGGAGAGAAGTGTCTTTGTTGTCTCTATCAGGGATTCTGAGGCTTTTGAGATTTTCTATAGATAAACCTGCTTCACATTCCTTATTCCCTTTTGATGGGGAAGTTCTTAAATTTTTTGCATGGATAAACTAGTTTTTTTTTTTTTAATTTAATTTTTTTTTCAGTGTTCCAATTCATGGCTTATGTACCACACCCAGTGCTCCATGCAATACGTGCCTCTATAACAGCCACCACCAGGCTCACCCAACCCCCGACCCCCTACGCTCCAAAACCCTCAGTTTGTTTCTCAGAGTCCACAGTCTCTCATGGTTTGTCTCTCCCTCCGATTTCCCCCAGCTCACTTCTCCTCTCCATCTCCCCATATCTTCTGTATTATTCCTTATGCTCCACAAATAAGTGAAACTATATAATTGACTCTCTCTGCTTGACTTATTTCACTCAGCATAATCTCCTCCAGTCCTGTCCATGTTGATACAAAAGTTGGGTATTCATCCTTTCTGATGGAGGCATCATACTCCATTGTATTTATGGACCATATCTTCTTTATCCATTTGTTTGTTGAAGGGCATCTTGGTTCTTTCCACAGTTTGGTGACTATGGCCATTTCTGCTGTGAACACTGGGGTACAGATGGCCCTTCTTTTCTCTACATCTGTATATTTGGGGTAAATACCCAGTAGTGCAATTGCAGAGTCATAGGGAAGCTCTGTTTTTAATTTCTTAAGGAATTGCCACACTGTTTTCCAAAGTGACTGCACCAACTTGCATTCCCACGAACAGTTTAAGAGGGTTTCCCTTTCTCCACATCCTTTCCAACACTTGTTGTTTACTGTCTTGTTGATTTTGGCCATTCTAACTGGTGTAAGGTGGTATCTCAGTGGGTTTTTTTGTTTGTTTGTTTGTTTGTTGACAGACAGAGATATCACAAGTAGGCAGAGAGGCAGGTAGAGAGAAAGAGGAGGAAGCAGGCTCCCCGCTGAGCAGAGAGCCCGATGCGGGGCTCCATCCCAAGACACTGGGATTATGACCTGAGCTGAAGGCAGAGGCTTTAACCCACTGAGCCACCCAGGCATCCCTCTCAGTGTGGTTTTGATTTGAATCTCTCTGATGGCTAATGATGATGAACATTTTCTCATGTGTCTGTTACCCGTTTGTATGTCTGCTTTGGAGAAGTGTCTGTTTGTGTCTTCTCATTTTTTGACATGATCATCTGTTTTGTGTGTGTTGAGTTTGAGGAGTTCTTTATAGATCTTGGATATCATCCCTTTGTCTGTAGTGTCATTTGCGAGTATCTTCTCCCATTCCGTGGGTTGCCTCTGTGTTTTGTTGACTGTTTCCTTTGCTGTGCAGAAGCTTTTGATCTTGATGAAATCCCAAAAGTTCATTTTCACCTTTGTTTCCTTTGACTTTGGAGACATATCTTGAAAGAAGTTGCTATGGCTGATGTTGAAGAAGTTACTGCCTATGTTCTTCTCTATGATTTTGATAGATTCCTGCCTTAGGTTGAGGTCTTTTATCCATTTCAAGTTTATCTTTGTGTATGGTGTAAGAGAATGGTCGAGTTTCATTCTTCTATACATAGCTGTCCAATTTTCCCAGCACCATTTCTTGAAGAGACTGTCTTTTTTCCACTGTATCTTTTTCCTTGCTTTGTCAAAGATTGTTTGACCATAGAGTTGAAGGTCCATATCTGGGCTCTCTCCTCTGTTCCACTGGTCTATGTGTCTGTTTTTGTGCCAGTACCATGCTGTCTTGGTGATCACAGCTTTATATTAAAGCTTGAAATCAGGCAACGTGATGTCCCCAGTTTTGTTTTTCTTTTTCAACATTTCCTTAGCAATTTGGGGGCTTTTCTGGTTCCATACAAATTTTATGTTTGTTTGTTCCAGATCTTTGAAAAATACCGGTGGGGTTTTGATCGGGATAGCATTGAAAGTATAGATTGCTCTAGGCAGTATAGACATTTTAACAATGTTTATTCTTCTGGTCCATGAGCATGGAATGCTCTTCCATCTTTTTGTGTCTTCTTCAATTTCTTTCATGAGTGTTCTATAGTTCCTCAAGTACAGATCCTTTACCTCTTTGGTTAGGTTTATTCCCAGGTATCTTATGGTTCTTGGTGCTATAGTGAATGGAATCAATTCTCTAATTTCCCTTTCTATATCTTCACTGTTAGTGTGTAAGAAAGTAACTGATTTCTGTACATTAATTTTGTATCCTGCCACATTACTGAATTGCTGTATGGGTTCTAGTAGTTTGGGGGTGGAGTATTTTGGGTTTTCCATTTAAAGTATCATTTCATCTGCGAAGAGAGAGAGTTTGACTTCTTCATTGCCAATTTGCATACCTTTTATTTCTCTTTGTTGTCTGATTGCTGTTGCTAGGACTTCTAGTACTACGTTGAGCAAGTGGCGAGTGTAGAGATCCTTGTCATGTTCCTGATCTCAAAGGGAAGGTTGTCAGCTTTTCCCCATTGAGGATGATATTAGCTGTGGGTTTTTCATAGATAGATTTGATGAAGTTGAGGAATGTTCCCTCTATCCCTGTACTTCAGAGCATTTTAATCAGGAATGGATGCTGTATCTTCTCAAATGTTTTTTCTGCATCAACTGAGAGGACCTTGTGGTTCTTCTCTTTTCTCTTATTGATTTGTTCTATCACATTGATTGATTTGTGAATGTTGAACCACCCCTGCATTCCATGGATCTTGGTGGGTCCCATGGATCATGGTCATGGTAGATAATCTTTTTAATGTACTGTTGGATCCTCTTAGCTAGGATCTTGTTGAAAATCTTAGCATCTATATTCATCAGGGATATTGGTCTGAAATTCTCTTTTTTAGTAGGGTCTTTGCTTGGTTTGGGGATCATGGTAATGCTGGCTTCATAAAAAGAGTCTGGAAGTTTTCCTTATGTTTCTATGTTTTGAAACAGCTTCAGGAGAATAGGTATTATTTCTTCTTTGAAAGCGTTGTAGAATTCCCCAGGGAGCCTGTTAGGTCTTGGGCTCTTGTTTTTTTGGGAGGTTTTTGATCACTGCTTCAATCTCATTACTAGATATTGGTCTATTCAGTTTGCCAATAAACAAAAACAACTTATCAATGGCTGCCGTGGTATTTGTAAAATTTTACTTCTTTTTTTTCTTTTTTTGTAAATTTTATTTCTTAAATGGGGTCTATATACATGTATATTTGTTTTATTATTTTCTGTATCTGAATATATCTGAATGCCTGAAATTTTAAAGGGGAATGGAAGATACAGGCTTCCAGTTATGGAATGAATAGGTCGTGAGGAGGAAGGATACAGCATAGGGAATATATTCAATGGTATTATAATAGCATTGCGTGGTGATAGATAGTAACTACACAAATAGTAAGCATAACATAACATAGAGTTTTTGAATCACTTTGTTGTACATCTTTGTTATACATCTAAAACTATATATGAAATAAAGGAAATCAAACTTTTTTTTTCCCCGCATGGAAAGTCACGCTAAGTGTTGACATTTTCTTTTCTTTCACTAGGGTGAAAGAACACTAGGGTGTTTGTGGGTCATATGGGGGAACCACAGGTGAGACATCCCTAGCAGCTCATTCTGATGGAATCCAGGAAGTGGTTAGTCAGAACTGTGTCCATTGAATATGCTCCATTCTAAGCTCTGGCTACTGTTCTCCCTGCCTCTCATCACTCCCCAGTGGAGAAGTTTACAACCTGGTATTCTGGATGGAATGATAACAAAGTGGACCTCTTTGCAGCATCCTGAACATGTGGGGAGCCCAGGCACTCATCACAGGCTCTCACTTTCTCCCATGGGAAAAATCACTGGGCCAGAGGTCTCTCTGAAACTGGACTGTGCTATCTTGGCTGAGAGGTGATGAAGTTGAAGTGAAGCTGTTCTTCTTTACCCTCTTTGTGCATCCAGTCTTGGATTTTTTCTTTCCCCCCTTCCAGTGGTGTGCTGGAACTTCCCTGCTGCACTCCTGGACTTCCATAAAGGTTTCTTGACTGTCAATATGTGTTCTTTGGGGGGAAGATTGCTGAAAACTCCTCTACCCCATTTTGATGACATCACTCCTCAACTGATTTTTCTCAGAATTGCAAAACACCTTTCCCAAGAAATGCTGGGGAGGAATTAATGAATCGTTTTGCTGGTCTTTTCATGATTATATGCACTAATTTCTTTCAGATATGTTCTTAGGAGAGGAATGGCTGTAGAACCCCAAAGATATTTGAAGTGGTTGAATTAATTTAGACTCCTATTAACCACACAAAGGAATTCTGTTATCTTACATTCTCAAAAAACACTAAGTACTGTTTGTCTTTTAAATTTCACCTATTCTGATAAGTATATTCTGGTATCTCATTATAGTTATAGACTTATAGTAGTGAAACTTAAAGACAATGTAATGACTAAAATGGTATCAGGTATATAAATAACCATTTTGCTCTCCATAGAAAAACACCTAACAATTATTCTGCCCTTAAAAATCTGGATAAGATTAGCTCAAATTTCCATTCCATCCCATATCTTACTGAATCTGTGATGCCTTTCTCAACATTACTGTGGATTTCCAGGTAACCTATGCTCCATGGTTACCTTGGCTCTGAGTGCTTGCCTCCTCTAAATGTTTATTCTCACTTCTCTGTTTTGGTGCAATTTCTCATTAACTTTACCATTGACCCCACATGGAACTTAGCCCTTTTCCTTGCTGTCCACACAAAATCACTCAAACAGCACTAGTGGATCTAATATGGGGAGATTAAAGGAGCTGCATCACAAAATACAAATTAGTTAAAATTGGAATTTTAACATTCCTGCTTTTGGCTACTCTATCATGTGATTTGGTTCTCTTTTCTCTCTCTCTCTTTCTCTTTTTAAATATTTTCTGCCTTTTTTCTCCCATTGGGAACAAGGAAACAAATTTTCTTTCATTATGTGCATGTGTGTTTGTATGAAGTCAACTCTCTTTAGTCTTTTCCGGTAAGTACGCTCATTTCTAAACTTCCTTTTGGGAATCCAAAAGCTTGGCTAAAGCTTAGAATTTCCACTTGTAAGAGCCTGATTAGGCTCTAAGACAAACTGCCATTCTCTTTTGCAGGCTCTTGTCTCAAAACAGATAGTGGCTCCATTCTTTTGGTTCAGTAGGCATTAAAATAGAAAACTGGAAAAGTATTAACAAAATGTTAATAGCATTTATTTCTGAATGATGATTACTCCAGAGTTTTAATTTTTTTTTCAATTTTACTTTCTATACTTTCCAGATTTTCTTTTTTTAAAGATTTTATTTTTTTATTTGACAGAGAGAGACACAGCGAGAAGGAACACAAACGGGGAGTGGGAGAGGGAGAAGTAGGCTTCCCAATGAGCAGGGAGCCTCATGTGGGGCTCGATTCCAGGACACTGGGATCAGGACCTGAGCTGAAGGTGGACGCTTAATGACTGAGCCACCCAGGCACCCCTATACTTTCCAGATTTTCTAAGTAAACATGTCATGATCTCTTACAGATCAGTTACTTTCAGGAAACTTGTTCCTTTTGGGAGAAGAAATATATCAGTATAATGTAGGTAGCATACAGGTTAAAACCTTGGCAATCAGAACTAGATTTAAATTCTGCCTCCATTCCTTACAAATGTGGACTTCTTAGACATCTTTCCTCATTTCAATGGAAGATATTGTCAGTATTAAATCAGATAATGTATATTAAGTGCTTACCATAATGCCTGCTATATATTGGGATAAGTTTTAGGACTTGAAATGAGTAGTTATGGTGGTGTTGAAGTGGTGATTTGCTGGCATGTGGTGTTCAGTAGTGCAATGTATGAAACAATTTGTTTCCAGTTATAAGAAAAGTGTTAAAGCTTACAAATATTTTAGTTAAGTGTATATTTAAATTCAATTAATTTATTTAAAATATATATAAAGTTGCTCTATGGTAATCCTTAGAGTCTCATCAACTTTCCACATTTTATTTCAGAATACCGTTGTAAGTGGAAGAAAAAAAAGTGGAGTTAGGCTGAAAAATCTCATATGAGTACATTGTCCGTGTTGCATCTCACCTAATTTTTATTCGTACACTATTGGTTGAAATGATTATGAGTGATTAAATTGCTATGATGTGTGATTATATAATTATTTCATTTTTTTCTTGATTTTTTTTTATTCCCTTGAATAACTTTTAGTAAGAAAGAAAAGAGGTATTAAGAAGTTTCAAGTTGGGGCGCCTGGGTGGCTCAGTGGTTTGGGCTGCTGCCTTCGGCTCGGGTCATGATCTCAGGGTCCTGGGATCGAGCCCTGCATCGGGCTCTCTGCTCCGCAGGAAGCCTGCTTCTCTCTCTCTCTCTCTCTCTCTGCCTGCCTCTCTGCCTACTTGTGATCTCTGTCTGTCAAATAAATAAATAAAATCTTAAAAAAAAAAAAAAAAAAAGAAGTTTCAAGTAGTATACCTAAATAGCAAATGGGAGAAGAATGCAATAAACATCTTTTTTGGGAGCATAAGACAAACAAAGAAATGAAAAATAATGATCACATGACTTTGTATTGCATTTCTATGTTAATAATACATTAAATTTGATTTTACTGTGTCCATAAAAGGCAAAGTATGTGCTCTTATTTACTTTATTTCTGCTCAAATTGTCTTTGGGTTTCTTCAAAGTCTTTAAGGTATCATTATAGTACCCAAAATGTGTGTTTGAAGAAAATAATTCAATGAAAATTGCTACTTTTAACTAGGCACAGGCCTAGTTAACTAGGCCCAGGCCTTTCCCCCAGGGCGTTCAATTCACGATATGAAATTACATAATCCACAGGACTTTATTTTGTAGTATTCAGATCTTTAACCAAATTCTCTTTCTTTTATTTTCTGCTCACATTTGTTTCTTTCCACTTCTCTTCCTTGACTTCGATCTTTCAGATAGTAATAATTATTTTACTATGGAACTCAGTTATGAGTTTTCAATTGTTGAGAAAGCAAGCTAATTAGCTATAATATTTTTTAAAAAATCTTTTTCCTGAAGAAGGAAATAAAGGATGGGAAACGAGATAGTCTTGTAGGAATTCTCCACAGGAGTTCTGAAGCAAGCTACCATTATTGAAAATACCATTTTTGGTGGGTCTGCCAGATAATTAGTAATTGATGTGATAGGCATTTCATTTTGGTTGCTTTTATGTGAGAGAGATTGCAAAAAAGACAATAACATGTATAAAGAAGTTAGAAAACCCAATGTACTTTATAGCACATCATATATTGTTATAGCAAATATAATTTAATGTTAAGATGATGTTTTTGATGAACAGAAACTTATTATTAGAATAGTTCTAAAGCCTCAAGCAAATCAGCCTCCTGTGTTCCCAGCAGGGTTCACAACCATCTTCCCATTAATTAGGAATCAGAGATGAAGGCAAGGAACTGATGAGCAACAGGAACTGATTAGCATCTTATGCCAATGGCAAAGAATTCTGCTATATCAGTCAGTGGATCTTAATCCATGCTCATGTGAAGTGGTGCTTTGGTATAACATTTGTCATGGATGAATTAAATTATATATATGCAAAATTGGACAGTACAAAGATGTTTCTCCCCCAGAGTTCATGTTCTCACAACATTTTTCAGTCCATTGGTCCTCAGCACAGCAGATATTGATGGCTCATTTCCAAAGTACCAAAGCCAAGTGACAAGCATAGGAACAGTGACTCTTTCTAGTTCTGTTCATTAACCTACTAGTGTAGACTAAATGTGTAGCCCTCATGAATGAGATTAGTGGTCTTATAAAATATGAGACCCTAAAGAGCTACCCTTGCCCTTCCACCAGATGAGGACACAGTGAGAAGATGACTATTCATGAACCAAGAAAAGGGCCCTCACTAATCACCAGATCTGCCAGTGACTTCATCTCAGACTTCTGGATCACTGATTCCAAAGCTGAGAAATAAATATCTGTTGTGTAAGCCATCCCAGCCTATGGTATCATTTTCATAGCAGCCCAAACAGAATAAGACTCTTAGCAATTATTTGGACCCCTCAATGGCTTTGACTTCAGTAAAGAGTCATACTTCCATCAAAGATATCCTCTAAAGTTGAAAAAAAAAAAAAAAGATTGCATTTGTTATTCTGTTATTAAGGGAGAAAGTAGGCTGATGGGTTTATGCTTCTATATTGGCTACACTGTCTTCTTTCCCAGCCTAGTTAATAATTTCTTGTACAATGATCCACTATGTTTTGTTGAAGATAGAAGCCAGATTTTGACACTTGCTCTGCCTCCTGCCTCTTACATGACTGTGACTGAGTTAAATTTTAGGACTTCATTCTTTTAATCTTTTTGATGGGGAGATTGGTTCCATCATTCTTTCATTCAATAAAAATAAATTATCACTCATATTACTATATGTTATTTTTCAAACTTTTCACGACATGAGATTCTTTCTTAATATATGTTTTTTGGATCTTATTATTTTGAAAGATTTGATCTACCAAATGGACTCTGCATTATGTATTAAATAATATGTACTTTTTTTCTTTCTTTCGTTTTTTAAAAAAAATTTTTATAAACATATATTTTTATCCCCAGGGGTACAGGTCTGTGAATCGCCAGGTTTACACACTTCACAGCACTCACCAAAGCAATATGTGTACTTTTTTCTATTTAAAATATATGTTTTTTTCTATGAAAGTATTTAAAAGGAGACATTTAGATGGGAATCACAACTTTTGATTAGCTTGAGATAATGATTCTAGCCCCAACAAGAAAACCTTACTGTTAGAGTTAGCTTTTAGTCATATCACCAATAACTGTGCTGTTTCCATTAAGTTTTATATTTTTTTCTTTTGGAAGGATAGTTGATATATGATATATAATATTACATACAATATATACAATATTATATTAGTTTCAGGTGTACAACATAGTGTTTCAATAGTTATATACATTATATATTATATACATTATGAAATGCTCACCATGATACATATAGTTATCATCTGTCATCATACAATGTTATTACAATATTATTGACAGCATTTCTTGCGATGTACTTTTCATCCCTGTAGCTTTTTTATTTTATGACTAGAAATTTGTACCTTTTAAACCCCTTCACCTGTTTTGTTTTTATTTGTTTGTTTTTAAATTTAATGTAATTTTAAATTCCAGTATAGTTAATGTACAGTGTTATATTAGTTTCAGGTGCACAATACAGTGATTCAACGCTTCCATACAATACACAGTACCCATCATGAAAGTGTACTTCTTAATCCCCATCACCTATTTTACCCATCCCCCACCCACCTCCCCTCTGGTAACTATCCCTTTGTTCTCTAGAGTTAAGGGTCTGTTTCTTGGTTTGTTTCTCTGTCTCTCTCTCTCTTTTTTTCTTTTTTTCTTGTTGCCGCTTAGTTTCATTTCTTAAATTCCACGTATGATTACAATCGTATGGTATTTGTCTTTCTCTGGCTGACTTACTCACTTTGCATAAACTCTCTCTTTCTCTCTCTCTCTATATATATAGATAGATATCTACATATCTATATATAGATAGATATCTACATATCTATATATAGATAGATATCTACATATCTATATATACCACTTTTTCTTTACCTATTCATCAGTCAATGGACACGGGCTGCTTCTATAATTTGGCTATTGTAAGTAATGCTACTATAAATATACGGGGGAGCATGTATACCTTCGAATTAGTATTTTTATAGTTTTTGGCTAAATACTCAGTAGTGTGATTACTGGATCATAGGGTAAGTTTTATTTTTAATTTTTTGAGGAATCTCCATACTGTTTTCCACAGTAGCTGCACAAGTTTGCATTCCTACCAATAATGTTTCCCCAATATGCAGGGGTTACCCTATCTGGTTTAGGACAGATGGCAGGGGTGAGGAGGGAGAATCCGGAAGGGTTCTCTGCAAGAAGGGATGTTTAGTAACATAGCATTCCTTGGAAGTGAGAAGCCACAGGGCAAGGTGGAGGATGTAAAACCAGTTTGGTAGGGTCCACCCAGAGAGTTTCAACAGAGGCTGCAATGTCAGGCAGGGTTGGACCACCCAGGGCCTCTCAGTCAATTAAAGGATTCTGGAGCTCACAGTATCCATTGGTGAGGGGGGAAAGTGGTGTGTTCAAGTTCGCCTGTTAGAACAGTCCCAAAGGTTGCCCAAAGTGCACAAAGATTCCTTTTTTCCCACATCCTCACCAATACTCATTATTTCTTGTGTTTTTATTTTAGCCATTCTGACAAGTATGAGGTGATAGTGCATTGTAGTTTTGATTTGGAGTTCCCTGATGATGAGCATATTTTCATGTAGATGTTGGCCATCTGAATGTCTTCTTCGGAGATATGTCTGTTCATGTCTTCTGTTTATATTAAATTAGATTATTTGTTTTTGGGGTGTTGAGTTATATCAGGTCTTTATATATTTTGGATACTAACCCTTTTTCATATAGGTCGTTTGCAAATATTTCTCCCATTCAGTAGGTTGCCTTTGGTTTTGTTGCTTGTCTCCTTTACTGTGCAGAAGCTTTTTATTTTGATGTGGTCCCATTAACTTATTTTTGCTTTTATTTCCCTTGCCTCAAAAGACATGTTCAGAAGAATGTTGTTGCAGCCAATGCCAGTCTCTGTTCCATCTGTCTTTGTTCCATCCTAGGATTTTTGTTTTCACGTCTCACATTTAGGTCTTTAATCCATTTAGAGTCTATTTATGTGTGTATGGTGGAAGAAAGTGGTCCACTTTTTTTTTTTTTTTGCATGTAGCTTTCCAGTTTTCTCAATACCATATGCTGAATAGACTATCTTTTTCCCATTGTATATTCATTCCTCCTTTCTCAAAGATTAATTGACCATATAATTATGGATTTATTTCTGGGTTTTCCATTGATCTATGTGTCTGTTTTTATGCTACTACCATACAGTTTTGATCACTGCCACTTTGTAATCTAGCTTGAAGTCTGGGATTGTGATACCTCCATCTTTGTTTTTCTTTTTCAAGATTACTTTGGCTATCTGAGGTCATTTATGGTTTCATACAAATTTTAAGATAGTTTGTTCTAGATCTATGAGAAATGCTGTTGATATTCTGATAGAGATTGCAGTAAATTTGTAGATTGCTTTGAACAGTATAGACATTTTAACAATACTTGTTCTTCCAACCTATGAGCATGGAATGTCTTTCCATTTTTTTGTGTTATCTTGAATTTCTTTTGTCAGTGTTTTACAATTCTCAGAGTAAATGTCTTTCACCCCTTTGGTTTAATTTATTCTTAGATATTTTATTGTTTTTGGTACAATTGTAAATGAGATTATTTTCTCCATTTTACTTTATGCTGCTTCATTATTAGTGTACAAAAATGCAGTAGATTTCCATACATTGCTTTTGTATCCTGCAACTTTACTGGATTTATTTATCAGTTCTAATAGTTTTTTGGTAGAGTTTTTAGGTTTTCTATATTTAGTATCATGTCATCTGCAAATAGTGAGTTTTACGTCTTCTTTACCAATTTAGTTGTCTTTATTTCTTTTTTTCCTATTAGATTAAAAAAACATTAAAATAATTCCAAGCTTTTAATTAGTTTGTTTATAAGTGTTATCTACATAACGTATCTACATATGGGCACCTTGTCATATGTCTTCTTCTATTTTTAATTCATAGTTCCTGAGCTCTCAAAAAACAGTTCTGATACAAAGAAAGGGACAGAGGTAGCTTTAGTTGTAAGACCAATGCAATTAACATTTCCAGGTAGTTCCATTGCCAGGTCTATCCATTAGGTTTAAAAAAAAAATTAAAATGGTTCAAAGTTACTTATTACTATCTGTGAAAGTTGCTTAGGAATCCAGGAACTCCAAGGTCAGATGGGGGAGATGGTCTTTGTTCTAAATTGTTATGACCTAATAATTCAAAGGACAGATAAACAAAATAATATCATTAAGCACTGTGATTTTGGCTTTGAGTTTGTTAGCAGATGCTTAGCAAAGCAGGAGATCATTTCATATCCATTTGTTAGATGCTTGTGGAAAATGATCTATCTATCCAGGAAATAAAATACCCTTAAAGTTTTCTCAATGAGCTGTGTCCTTATTAGTTCATGCGCCAAATAGTTTGAGGGATCACTAGTTAAGTCACTGGGCTGAGATGGGAAAACTTGCAGTTGAAAACAGTATAGAAGGTCAGAAAAATAATGTTCTCAAAACATGTTTGAATGTCTGATTCAACTTAATTAAGAGTTCTTTGTCCTTCACATCTGACCCCACTCTTTCCCTAAGCCTCCAAAGATGAAAGTTTGCATTCATGTCTATTAGATGACCTCTGGAAATAAGTAAACTTTGGCTGGCAATTCGAAAATATTCATAATGGGCATGATGTGAGTGAGAAATAATCAAGGAACCAAAAAGTAATTTCTTTACTTAGTGTTCAAGTGAATTTAAAAGCATTTTCAAATATCTTTTATAGGCCAGGATTTATGTGATATAATAATTTATCTGTTGTTTCCCTACTGCCCTTAAGATGCTTCCAGTGAAATGGAAATTTTATAACTTACAGACATAGAATCAACAGTCATGAAATTATTATAGATTTTTTAAAGAAGGTAGGACAGTAGGGGCGCCTGGGTGGCTCAGTTGGTTAAGCATCTGCCTTCGGCTCGGGTCCTGATCTTGGGGTCCTGGGATCGAGCCCCACATCGGGCTCCCTGCTCAGTGGGGACCCTGCTTCTTCTTCTCCCTTTGCCTGCTGCTTCCCCTGCTTGTGCTCTCTCTCTCTCTCTCTCCGAAAAAGAAATAAAATATTAAAAAATAAAATTCAGAACAGTTCTCCGATGGAGACCTCTCAAAAAAAAAAGGGTAGGCTAATAGACTAACATTTTCTACTGAAGATTATTGCGACTCAGCTTCTGACATAGATACTAAAGCCAGCCATTTTTAGGAGGGGAGGAATTGGTAATGATAGTGTTACTTAAGAGGCTTCCTAAGAGTGACAGGTAGGTCAGCCCCGCAAATAGGATAGAATTAGGTGATAAGGGCTCAAGAGCATTTAGGCAGGAGAAGTAGCAAAAGAAAATGATCCAAAAACCTATCATAAAATATCCTTTGCAGAGTTAATTTTTATGGTTAAAACAACCAGATCTCTTTCCTAAACACCCTGACCTTCATCGTTGAAATCTAGCTGTTAAGAAAGGAATCAATAAGGCCCACTGGATTTTCTTTGTAGTACAGTTTAATTGTGCATTTAAAGAAAATGAATCATGAAAGCTTTATTTTTAGCACAGGGCAATTTCAAAAGCTTTAAGATTCTATTATTGTTGGAAAGGCTTGTCACATTTCATTTTATTAGAATGAATTGCTAAAACAGTGCTGTGTGAAAATCACAATGAACTCTGAGGCAGGGTATAGTTAATAGTAATTGAAACCATTATTTAATAATAGAAACTAATATTTATCAGATAATTGCCAGGCATTTTGCCAAAAGTTTCACACACAAAATACCATTAATCTCACAAGGCCCTATGAAATGGTTCTGGTTTCATAATTTTACACAAGATAAATTAATGTTAAGAGAAGATAAGTGATTTGCCCAAGGCCACGCCATTAGTGAATAGCAATGCCAGAACTAGCATTTATCAATACTCTTAAGCACATTCTTATGCATACACAGTTCCTTGATATTGCTTTTATCAAGCTTAAAGGTGAGAGAGAGACGCTTCAGAATGTTCACTGTGCAATCTGGGGAAGTTTATTTTCCTCCTCTCACAATAAATCCCCAATTACCTCATGAGTGCACTTGGAAAATGGCAAATTTAAGTTTCTAGTTAACCCATGATTACAAATAAAGCTTTCCTTTTAAATTTCACAGCGAACAGGACCAACACAAGTCTTTGATTACTGATGAGCTGGCAGTATCTCAATTCAATAGGGCAAATATTAATCAAGCCCTAATTGATATGCCAGGCTGCTTCAGACATTCTGAACATCAAAGCCAACTGTACTCCTTGCAAGGTGACAAGTGTAGGACCAAGATCTCCAAAAAGCCAATTAAGGAATTTGAGTTTTGATGGGACCAGATCCTGGAATGGTCAGGTCATTTCTGTCATTTTTGCAATGGGATCCATCCCCTTAGGAGTCTCCCTTCTCCACTTGAACACCATCTCTCCTCTATTTAGGAGGTCACAGAAATTACAGTAAGATCTTCCTAACAAAATACTGAAGGCTTGGTATTGCTATCACCTGAAAACACAGATCATCTTATATCATTATTTTCCTTAAAGACCTTTGATGGCTCCTTATTCCCTAGACTAGCAAGTGAGGCCAAAATCCTTAGCATGACAGCTCGAAGGCCCTTCAGTCAGGGCATTAAGCTGCATTTTTAGTCTCACTGATGATTGATTCAGCCTCTAGTAAAGGTCAGGGGTGGGACTGAAAGTTCCAACCCTTTAATCCCACAGTTGGTTCCCCTGGCAACCAGCCCACAACTTTAGGGATTTACAAAAGGAACCTCATTAACATATACTCTGTTGTGGTTGAAAGGGGCTTCTATGAATAATAAGATACTCATTTCAGGAACTAAGGACAAAAGACCAAATATCATAACAAAAGATGCTCCTCTTGGGCACCTGGGTGGCTCA
Source organism: Mustela lutreola (assembly GCF_030435805.1). Lineage (NCBI taxonomy): Eukaryota > Metazoa > Chordata > Mammalia > Carnivora > Mustelidae > Mustela > Mustela lutreola. The sequence goes on along the minus strand of NC_081290.1, from coordinate 150,306,520 downwards.
CTGGGTTAAGCCTCTGCCTTTGGCTCAGGTCATGGTCTCAGGGTCCTGGGATAGAGTCCTGCACTGGGCTCTCTGCTCAGCAGGAAGCAGGCTTTCCTCTCTTTCCTCTCTCTCTCTCTGCCTGCTTGTGATCTCTATCAAAAAAAAAAAAAAAAAAAAAGAAAAGAAAGAAAGAAAGAAAGAAAAAAGATGCTCTCTTGCTCTTATCACCCAGGAAATTACAAGAGTTTGGGTGCTGTGAGCCAGGAACCATGGCAGAAGACCAAAATATACATTTATTATAAATCATCACATTACAGGCTACCTTGCAAATATCATTTCCTTTGTTTATATGACCTAAAAAAGTTGCCATGCATCTACTTAAATATCACTTGTAAATCTAATGAGTTAAATTTATGAGACTACTTCTCTTAAATATCACAATGCCACTTAAAAGCTTAGTAAAATACTTGTACCTTCCAGTTAAAATAAACACTGTTAAAACCACAGGCCCAAAGTAGAATCACTTGCCCTCAGTACAACAAACCAAGACCTACTTGTAATTTCAACCTCAGTGGAATTTTAAGTCAATCTATGTAGAATTTTTCTGGTCAGTAGTCTGTCACATGGGTCCTCTTCATCCTTCCGCCAATTCTCCCCAATCCCTATTTCCAAGGAAGATGAGGTAATCTGCAGTTAAGATGCCTCCTCCTTCTCCTGAAAGATTGCCTGAAACAACTCTTTCTTTTCTTTTGCTAATAACTGCTTGAGGCACCTTCTTTCTTATGGAAACCTTCCATTTTGTACAACTCCATCCTAGATGGAATGCTACCTGATTCATTAATCTCTTAACCAAGCCAATTAGATCTTGAAATTAACTGGGTTGAATATGGTTTCTTTTAAAATTATTAACATAGAATGTATTGTTTGTTTCAAGGGTACGGGTCTGTGATTCAACAGTCTTACACAATACACAGCGTTCACCACAACCCATAGCCTCCCAATGTCCATGGGTTGTATATATATATATATATATTTTAAACATTACTCAGTGTGGTAGGCAGGATAATAGCCTCCCAAAGATGTCCCCTGTTCTAATCCCTTGAATGGTGAACACATGATTTTACATTTGCAGATGTTATTGAGATTGTGGACCCGAAATGGGAAAATCATCTTAGTGGGTAGACCCAATCTAATCATTTGATTCTCTGAGGACAAAAATCTCCAGCGGGAATCAGTGATGAAGCAAAAGAGAAGGCTGGAGAGGTGAGGCTGAAGTCAGAGAGGTTAGTAGTTGGAGGCTCCATCCACCATGGCTGGCTTGAAGGGGGAAGCTAACCATAACCACTGAAGGTAGGCAGCCTCTTGAAGTTGAGATGACCCACACCCAGCAAGGCAATAGTGCACTAGCCTCACAACAGCAGGCAACTGAATTCTGGTGACAGTCTGAAAGAGTCTGATGCATGTTGTTCCACAGAGTCTCCAGCAAGGAACACGGAAACACAAACCTGCTGACATTTTGGTTTCAGCCTGGTGAGACCAACACATCAGTCTTCTGACCCATATTTAAACCATCCAATTTGTTGTAATTTGAGGACACAGCATTAGAAAACTAACAGAGTCAGGACACTTTTAAAAATTAAATCCAAGTTAATAAGCCAAATTCATGTCTATGTTATATTATAAATTACTGTAAAATAAAACAGTAATTCTAAGACTTTGATTTATTTCATCATCTCAGTAGTTGATTCTAAATCTTTCTGAGTTTAGGATGCTTGTGCACCGAGCACTAAGGACATTTTGCTGATCAGAGCTTTTTGGGATCATCTTCCCAATTATATTTGGAGTAACCTTCCTAGCTGGATGAAGTTGCATATCAGAGATTCTGATCCATTCATAGCTATAAAGTTATAAACCCTTAGAACATTTTCCCCATGGCCCAGGTGTCTAGTCTGAACTCCTTTTATTCTTCTGAGTCCATCCTTTATAAATAAGATTGGTTTCACAACTGGTGCCCTCAAAATTCAAGATAAGCTATGCCTAATTAACCTTTATCTCTCGATCAGAGTTGATGAAATTCCAGCCAGCTCGCCACTTACTTCACTGCTAGGTTTCATTCAACCAATCTATATCCTGCTTCTTTCTGAGTTCTTTATAGATTCTTCTCTTTTATAGGGCCACAGCACTTATATTTAAATGACACCTAGGGGCGCCTGGGTGGATCAGAGGGTTAAGTGTCTCTCTCTCTTTTTTTTTATGTTAATTTTTATTTTTTAAATTTCTTTTCAGTGTAACAGTATTCATTGTTTTTGCACCACACCCAGGGCTCCATGCAATATGTGTCCTCCCTAATACCTATCACCTGGTTCCCCCAACCTCCCACCCCCTGCCCCTTCAAAACCCTCAGGTTGTTTTTCAGAGTCCATAGTCTCTCATGGTTCACCTCCCCTTCCAATTTCCCTCAACTCCCTTCTCCTCTCTGACTCCCCATGTCCTCCATGTTATTTGTTATGCTCCACAAATAAGTGAAACCATATGATAATTGACTCTCTGCTTGACTTATTTCACTCAGCATAATCTCTTCCAGTCCCAGCCATGTTGCTGCAAAAGTTGGGTATTCATCCTTTCTGATGGAGGCATAATACTCCATAGTGTATATGGACCACATCTTCCTTATCCATTCGTCCTTTGAAGGGCATCTTGGTTCTTCCCCCAGTTTGGTGACTGTGGCCATTGCTGCTATAAACATTGGGGTACAGATGGCCCTTCTTTTCACAACACCTGTATCTTTGGGGTAAACACCCAGTAGTACAATTGCAGGGTCATAGGGAAGCTCTATTTATAATTTCTTGAGGAATCTCCACACTGTTCTCCAAAGTGGCTGTACAGACCAAAGGTTAATATCCAGGATCTATAAAGTGTCTACTCTTGATTTCAACTCAGGTCATGGTCTTCGGGTCCTGGATTCCTGGTGTCTTGGAGTCAAACTCTGTGTTGGGTTTCCGTGCTCAGCACAGAGTCTGTTTGAGGATTCTCTCTCTCCCTCTGTTATATTCTAAGCAGCGAGTTATACAGATGGACACAGTATTCAGTAGGCCAAATTGAGGGGGTCTTTATTAAAAAGCCAGTGGCTGCGAGCAGGCTCATGCACTCCAAAATCTCACAGTCCCAAATGAACTCAGGGGTAGGCTTATAAAGGCATAAACCACATCCTGTTGCCAGTTTCTAAGAATTGCCAAGTGCAGTACAGAAGCAAAAAATCTGGGTCAAGCAGATATCTAGGGTGGGGTACATTTCCTGGTATTGTTATATCTGGAATATTTTGCGTTTTTTTTTTCTGCCAAGATTGTTATAACATGGGTGCAATAACATGACTATGTTATGAAATGGCCGCTTTTTACAAAAATGGCGTGACTTATGCTAAGTCCATCTCCTGGGTGTCTCACCTCTCCTTCTTCCGCTACCCCTGCTCATGTTCTCTCTTTCTCTAAAATAAATAAATACATCTTTAAAAATAATAAATGACATCTAGCTGAATTTCGGATGTCTGTCAAGGCTCTGGTACTCTTGTAGGAGTAGAGTCAAATTGGTGATATAAATCAGCACATTTACACATTGGCACTGATTTCTAGCCTTCAACAATTATTATAGTTTGTGACTTTAAAAAAAAATCATGCACACTGATGCCTAGAAGAAAAGTTGATATTTCACAAAAAATATATTTTACAAGAAGCAAAAGAGTAAATCTGTCTTATTTTCTTAGTAGAAGAAACATTTTACATTTTGAAACATGCACATATATTAACTCATCAGGAGCATTCAAGTTTTCATTTCAAAAGAAAATAAACTTGGGGAATCCAGAAAAAATAGTACTTGCTTTCAGAAAGAATTAATCAGGCCCTTGCTGAAATAGCACTGCCCAGTGCTGTAGCAAATACAATAGAAATAAAAGAAAAGGTCACAGCACACAGATAACTTAAACCTAGAAGATTATATAAGAGAAACATGTTGAAAACTACCAGAGCCTATGTGAAAATTTTAGAAATGATTGTAGAACCTATATCTAGATATGAAAGGAAGGACAAAGAAGTGAGAATCTGTGCCAAAGATGATTCTGTTAAGGAAAAGTGGGACGTCTTAGAGATTTATGAAGGATTTAATACAGATGAAATGACAGAGAGAGGAAGGGCATTCTATAGTTTTCTAGAAAAAATTGTACATTTAGTAATGATATTTTGTATTTTAAGATCTATTATTATTTTTATCAACCAGATGTCTTGAAAAAAAAATGTAATGTTTTTTCAGAATAGTTATAATCCATCCAGCTCACATCTTTAATCTTGTTGTCAAAATGTCAATACTTATAAGAGGATAAATTATGAGTATATGCTAATTTGGTTAATAAATACGTGAAGTACACAGGTGCACACAGTGAAAAACATAAACAGGTCTGCAAGGACAAGACAAGAAGAATAAAAAGGATGAGTTTGATAGATGTTACATGAAATTGTTGTTTTGCTAGGAATTTACTGCCAGGAACCTAACATTTGGAAGAAAGAACCTTTAGGGAAGCAGGAAAAAAGTCCTTAAAATCATAGAATATAGAAAGGGATACCGAGAACAGCCATAAGCAATCCCAACTTTCAAAAAATTGGATAACAATATTTAGAAGTCTTAGATCAATTCTGATGTGCTTAAAAAAAATTTTTTTTAGTTGTTTTTAGAAAGAGGTGGGGAGGGGCAGAGGGAGAGGGAGAATCTCAAGCAGACTCCTTATTGGCATGGAGCCTGATGTGGGGCTCCATCCCAGGACCCTGCGATCATGACCTGAGCTGAAATCAAGAATGGGACACTTGGGGCGCCTGGGTGGCTCAGTGGGTTAAAGCCTCTGCTTTCGGCTCAGGTCATGATCCCAGGGTCCTGGGATCGGACCCCGCATCGGGCTCTCTGCTCAGAAGGGAGCCTGCTTCCCCCTCTCTCTCTGCCTGCCTCTCTGCCTACTTGTGATCTCTCTGTCAAATAAATAAATAAAATCTTTAAAAAAAAAAAAAAAAGAATGGGACACTTAACTAGTTGAGCCCCCCAGGCACTCTTCTGACATGCTTTTAAAAATGTTTTGAATTAGGGGCTCTTGGGTGGCTCAGTGGGTTAAGCCTCTGCCTTAGGCTCAGGTCATGATCTCGGGGTCCTGGGATGGAGCCCAGCATTGGGCTCTCTGCTCAGCGGGGGGGAGTCTGCTTCCCCCTCTCTCTGTCTACCTCTCTGCCTACTTGTGATCTCTCTCTCTGTATGTGTCAGATAAATAAATAAAATCTTAAAAAATTTTAAAAAATGGTTTAAATCATTAAATTTGAATACAAAATTGTAAGCAAATTGGTCATTAGTCAATTTGATCATTAGGCATGTTACATTTAATGGATGTGCTACCACTCCAGACAGGGACATGAGACGTGTGAGCTTCAGAAGAGAAGCAATGGGGACAGAAAGGAAACCAGTCCTGCTGTAAAATAACACATCTGACTCTGGGATTCCAAGATGGGGGAAGGAAGGGTGTGTGTGTATATGTGTGTATGAGTGTGTGTGTGTTTTAGAATCAACTGATGCTCCTAATGGGCTGAACACTTTATCAATCCTTTCAGACAGAGGAATCTTTCTTATTAAAATACAACCTGTTTGCATGGCACCTGTCACTGGATCGTTTGGAGCTCATTCTCCAAGTTCAGTCTTCAATCTAAGGTGTAGTTCATTGACAGCCAGTAGGTTGTAGGGATAATTAATAGTCATGGAAGCCTAGTGTATCATCTTCCTTTCCTGGCCTAGGTTTTTAGTTCTCATCTCTTCAGACAATTCTCTGATGACTCAAAAAATGAGACTCATTATCAATTGAGAACATATCAGTAACTGCATTGTGCAGAAGTCAGCTATGTCTGATGTACCTGGGAAAGCGACAGGGTAATTCCAACCCTCCAACTCCCATCCACCCCCCAAAGGCTCTAGAATAAAGCGATGGTTAACAGAGTCAGATGGCTGTAAGTAATCTTGGGCAACCTGTTTAACCTTTATTTTACTTCAGCTTTCACATCTGGAACATACAATGATAGAAATAGTACCCACATCATAGGCTTGTTGAAGAAAGAGATAATATATGAGAAAGTGAGAAATGACTCTGGCAGCTGGCAGCCAGGCTGTGATGTTCCCAGTGGAACATAAACTTGCTCAAAGAAGATAAGAATACTCAGACAGAGCTGCTCTAGGACCACGGTGGAAACAAGCTGAGACAAGGCCATTTTGCAACCACAAAATGCCTAAACAGCCCCCTTCTCAAAGTTATGCAGTGACTACTGTTTCTATATTTATCTGTTTCTTTCATGGAAACATCATTGTTATTTGAGCTGAAAGTGTACTCAAAAATATTATTTTGCCTTGACTCAGAGCTTCATAAAGTACCATGAGATGTGTGTTACTACTACTCCTTCGCTAATGACAACTTCCTCTAATCCTCTTGCCTTGAAGACAATGATTAAAATGCCCCCCCCCCCACCAAATTGTCCCCATTTCTAGATAAAATCCATTCTAGAACTGACCTTTGCTGTTTTAAACCCTTCTGAGGATCACCCAGAATAGACCCAATTCTACAAGAACCCCCTGCCCCCTGACTCCCTTCTTCTGAGATGTCTCGCAAGTTCCCTGGGATACCTTTTCCCTTGTTGCAGCCAGCTAAACAAAACTAAATTTTCCACAATGACTCAAGTGTGCATTTTGTGCAGTGCCTTTTGGCTACTCAGTGTCTGCTTTGTTTCTAATAACACATTTAATTTGGCAGACTCCTATTGTCAGCTATCCAGACCCTCTATCTCATTAGGCTTTCACAATCCCCCAGCAGAGTTATTTGGAGAATGTCCATGGTAAGCCAAAGAGACTTCTGGTTCTAAACGCTGCCTGGCTAACTGCCTCCATGCAGCCTTTCCCACTCCTCATCGAGAGCTCACAAAGTCACAGAAAAGCCCTCTACGAGCAGACTGGCAACTCAATTTCAAAATCTTGGAAGAAGTGATGCGAATTACAAAGCATATGGATCAGAGCTGAGAATAAACCACGATGCTTTAACTCACAGCACACCCAGAACCGGCTCACAATTAAACAAGTGCAAGACTAGAGAAGACAGTGTGTACCTCCCCAAGAAATGTTTCCTGGCTCAGAGACTCAGCTTCGGACCAGTCAGATAACAGAGAAGGCATTCTTCTCTCTGCCTTGTGTGCTTCTGCGGGAGTTAACCTAGAGTTCTGTTCCTCATCTCCACCGGTGCCCAAGATACCATCTTTCTATATCCAGGCAGAGATGAAAAATCCCAGGAACCATTGGGGAGGAATGGGGGAGCAGACAAGGAACTAGACAGAAGGCAAGAGAAACTGGATGTCACACCCACCACAGCACAAGCATGGAGTGAGAAAGAATCTTAGTAGCAGTGCATTCTGCCATTTTCTGGTTTTCATATGTTATAGCCTCAGTGTATGAGAAAATCCACTTGGGCACAGGCAGAAAATGCTAGACCTTCTATATCTACTTAGTTTCTGTGGGAGAATTTTAAAAGAAACTAAGCTAGTTAATAACATGCCTATATTGGTCCATTAACTGTAACAAAGGTACAATGTTGGTAATGAGGGAAACTCCGTGTGGAGTATATGAGCATTTTCAGAATTCTTTGCATCATCTGTTCAATTTTTCTATCAATCTGAAACTATCATAGGGATAAAATCTATTAAAATACTTGGAAATAAAGAAAGGAAAGATTTATTTATACCTAATGTACAAGGACCATTGTGCACCCACTTGTGCTGTCCGATGCCTAGAGTCACCTCCCATAAACAAGGGGAGAGTGGGGAGCTCTGCAGCGTGGAAGGCTGATGGAGGTACTTGCTTGAGGCCATTTATTTCCAGCCTTTGGCAACGTACTGTGGTTTTTGCTGTTTAATTAAGTGGATATGTGGATTATGACATCTGGTTTTATGTAAACCAATCTTCCCAAAATATTTCTGCAAAGAAAATTCAGATTATATGTAATACTAGTAATGTTAGCATAAGGAAATAACAAAATGGCAGGACTCTCTCTCCTCTTCTTCCCAGTGGGGGGGGACTCTGCTTTTTTTTTTTTTTTCCAGTCCCAGTAGTAAAAACAGCGAGTCTTAAGAAGACTATTCAAAATATTACTAATGATAAACTTCATTCATTCTTATCTACACCATTTTAAATGATGAATTTTTCCCTATTTGTTATTTTGCCTTGATGGCTAACTAATTAATATGAAGCTATCATCATTACTAAGACATTTAAAACCTTTTTCTTAACCCCAGATATGAAAACAAACCTCTACAATTTTCTCAGAGATGTTTAAAGTCATGTAGCACTCCAGGGCTCCTGGGTGGCTCAGTCAGTTAAGCTTTTGACTCTTGATTTCAGCTCAGGTTATAATCTCAGGGTCATGACATCAAGCCCTGAGTCGGGCTCATGCTCATTGCACAGTCTGCTTAAGTTTCTCTCTCTCCCTCTCCTGCTGCCCTGCCCCAGCCCCACAGGTACCCTCTTTAAATGACTGACTGAATGAATGAATGAATAAGTAAGTAAGTAAGTAGGTTATGCAATATTCCATCTGGGGCATCACAGCATTTTATCACACATACTTCTAAGTATGTAGCACCCTGTTTTGACAAATATCGCTGTTAATAAATGAAGACAAAAAGTCAGATGCCATTGTTTTTCCTGCAGTAGAAAGAATAGCTGAAATATTAACCAGAAAATCAGTGACAAAAAAAAAAAAATCAGTGACAAGATAAAATGCCTTTATTTGACAGTAAACACTGGTTTCAAACACATGAAGGGATATTACCAAAGAATGGACAACAGAAGTGTTCATTTCTGGAGTTTGCCATGTTATGTTGTCATAAATAATTAACTTTTCTAGATTCAGTTTTAATAATGAAATACATGAAGAATTATATCTGGTGAGTCCCTGAGGAAGGATAGTTTGAAGATGTATTTTCAGGACGAAATCACTTTTTAATAAATGTAATGTTTTATGGGGAAGTTATACAAGTGTTACCATCGATAGAATGGCTCCCGGAAATGTGCTAAAGAAATAATTCTAGGGGGATGTTTGCAAAGATGGCATCTCCCTTGTAAATTCACTCACTGTGTCGCTGGCAGGCAAGCTCCTGAGGCAAAGAAGTTTATTCTAACAGACCACAAAGGGCAGCAGCAGTCTTCAATGTCCCTGCTTTAATAAAGACAATTGTAAAAATATAAAAGAGAGCGTTTGGGATGACTGGGTGGCTCAGCGGGTTAAAGCCTCTGCCTTCAGCTCAGGTCATGATCCCAGGGTGCTGGGATCGAGCCTCACATCGGGCTCTCTGCTCGGCGGGGAGCCTGCTTCCCCCTCTCTCTCTCTGCCTGCCTCTATGCCTACTTGTGATGTCTGTCTGTCAAATAAATAAATAAAATCTTTTTTTTTTTTAAAAAAAGAGCGCTTTAAAAAAAAAAGATTTTATTTATTTATTTGAGAGACAGAGATCACAAGTAGGCAGAGAGACAGGTGGGGGGGGGTGGAGTAAAGGCTCCCTGCTGAGCAAAAAGCCTTATGCGGGGCTCGGGATCATGACCTGAGCTAAAGGCAGAGGCTTAACCCACTGAGCCACCCAGGCACCCAAAAGAGAGCGCTTTTAAGGAAATGGGGTATGGTGGCGAACATTTCCTGAACTGCAGTGCTATTGACCATTTCTTAAGTACACAGAAGAGTAACTGTACACAAAAATGAGCCACTTGTTTTTCTGTTCCAAAACATGCTTGCTGATCCTTCCGTGTTTCTATTTAGTATATCTTTCTGGGGGGAATGAATAACCTGTCCCAAAAGCAAAGTGGACACTTGGAAAATATGGGGATAGAACTAGTTTCTCTAACAGAAGCTAGTGATGTGGAGAGAACATTTCGAAAGCAGATATTAAATCGTTATACCTGGGGGTGCCTGGGTGGCTCAGTCGGTTGAACATCGGACTCATGATTTTAGCTCAGGTCATGATCTCAGGATAATGAGATTGAGCACCTAGTTGGGCTCAGCCCTGGGCATGAAGTCTCCTTGCGATTCACTCTCTCCCTGGGTGCCTGGGTGGCTCATTGGGTTAAGCCTCTGCCTTTGACTCCGGTGGTAATCTCAGGGTCCTGGGATCATGCGTCACATTGAGCTCCACATTGGGCTCTCTGCTCAGCAGGGAGCCTACTTCCCCTCTCTCTCTCTGCCTGCCTCTCTGACTACTTGTGATCTCTCTGTCAATAAATAAATAAAATTTTTAAATTAAAAGAAAAAAAAGGTTCTCTCTCTCCCTCTGCATCTTCCCACCACTTGCTCTCAGGCACACGTGCTCTCTCTCTTAAAAAAATTATTGTATCTGGGTGGTAGCATTTCTCTTCTCTCTCCCACATTTTTTTAGGCTTTTAATTATTTAAATTTTATTGAATAAATATTTATTATAAATTATTTAATATTAATATTTAACATATTATTTAATAAATATTTATTTATGTATCTATCTATCATATATTACCTTATAGAAGTACAAAATCAGGTTAGTTTTTAAAAATATACCTGGCACATAGCTGGCATCCTATAAGGAGATCTTCCAAATGTAAAAAGAAAGAAAAACCAGAAAGGCAAACCAGAGGTTTCCTCTGACAGCTGGAATAAAATAAAACTGCAGGAAGAAATGCCCAATAGAGAACGTCCATTTTTCCTTGAGTTGGTTATAAGTGAACTGGACTCTTTAAGTGGTGGTTATTTCCTTGGTAATCATGGGCCCCCTATTTGTGAGAGGACAAATTTGAAATAATTCCTCAGCCATTGGCTCTGAAGCTGCCTCTCCCTTTGCTCTTTCTGGGAACTTCAGTGGTGAACTACTCGGGAGGAGCTAGAACCATATGGAGTAAATTTCCTCACAGGAGCACATTGATTCCAAGGTCATCTCTGCGGAGTTCCTAGCCAGACAGAACTTGTGTTCTGCTGTCCCTAAAATGTTGAACTGTTTGGAAGTGTGTGGCAAACATAATGTACTGCCAGCTTCTTGAGTCCAGAGGAAGCCCAGGGGCAGGAGACGGCCTGTGTCAGTGCCCATCCATTTGTGCGTTTGAAGTCCTGAGGCAGCCTTGTCCTCTAGAGTCAAGAATCCTGACAGGATCTCAGGGAGATGTGCGACGTTTCCTACTAGTCCTCTCCCCACTTTTAAGTCAGTTCTGTTCAGGTGAAGGAGTTATTGAATTTCTGGAGATGTTAGATTTCTCACTTTTCCATCTGAAAGAACTCATGACCAATTTCTTCAGAAGAGTTTGAATCCCCACTCTGCCACTTATTAATGGCCCTGAGCATCAACACACTCATGTGTAAAATACTTAATAAATCCACTTCTAAAGCTGATGCAAAAAGAAATAAGAAGACATATAAAGCTCAGAGCACAGCCTCTGGCCTATAGTAAGTACTTAATACGGGTTGACTATTATTGTTGTTGTTTTTATTAGTATTTTTTATTAGCATGACCTCTGGACTCTGGCCTTACTCACCTCTCTTTTGGCACCAGCCTTTCTCTCCTGGGAAGACATGCGTGATCTGAATCCCAGATCTATACTTGGGAACTGGAATTTTTCTTTGTTACTTCCAGTGGTTTTGTTTTTTGTTTTTTTAAATTTTTATTTATTTATTTATTTTCAGCATAACAGTATTCATTGTTTTTTGCACCACACCCAGTGCTCCAAGCAATCTGTGCCCTCTCTAATACCTACCACCTGGTACCCCAACCTCCCACCCCCCGCCCCTTCAAACCCCTCAGATTATTTTTCAGAGTCCATAGTCTCTCATGGTTCATCTCCCCTCCCCCAACTCCCGTCTCCTCTCTAACTCCCCTTGACCCTGCAATTGCATTACTGGGTATTTACCCCAAAGATACAGATGTAGTGAAAAGAAGGGCCATCTGTACTCCAATTTTAATAGCAGCAATGACCACGGTTGCCAAACTGTGAAAAGATCCAGTGGGTTTAAAGCTGTTTATTGGATAATTTTATGTGCCACAAAAATATTCGGGCTGCGATGCTTGGTTAAACATTATTTCTGGGTGTGTCTGTGGGGGTGTTGCCAGAAGAGGTCAGCACTGGGTACAGTAGACTGAGGACAGCAGATCGCTGCCCTCCTCAAGGCAGGTTGGCCACTGAGGGCCTGAACAGAACAAAAAGGCAGATGAAGGGACAATTTGCTCTCTCTGCCTGAGTGAGCTTGAACCTCAATCTTTTGCCCTTGGACATGAATTTACAGCATTGGTTCTCCTGGTTGTCAGGCCTTCAGACTTGCCCTCAGACCATGTCGCCAGTTTCCTTGCATCTCCAGCTTGCAGAGAGCAGATCATGAGACCTTGCAGCTTCCATAATCACATGAACCAAGTCCTTGTAGCAATTTATAACACATATAAATTCTTTACATAACTCTATCTATCTGGGTATCTCCTATGGGTTCTGCTTCTCTGAAGAACCTTGACTAAAACACTGATGTGAAGGCTCAGAGGCACCACCTCAGTGATTAGGCCAATGCAGACTAGAGCAGGTATGAAGGATCATGGCACTCATGCAAGAACACCATCCAGAAGCACCACCATCTTCAGGATGTAATTGGCAGTAAATAACAGAGACAATAACAATGCCTACACACAAGAGGCATCCTTGAGAACACAAGGCCACACAAGGGGAGGGCACAGAGATACAAAGTTGTGCTGAGTGTAGGCAGGCAGCTGCACATGTGTGGGCAGTGGTCTGGGCCCAGACACAGAGGGGAGGAACGGGCAAATGCATTGCCATCATGGATGTTTCTTTCCTGTGCTTTCTAAGACAAAGCAAACCTTTTTCCCTTACCTGGACTGTCCTTGATGCTAGGGCCCCAACTTGGCACTGGGGAAGAGCTGTGGTGGTTTTCCTTTTATTCTTTACCTTGTCTTCGAATGTGTGACTCCTTTGTTCTGCTTTTTGGGCCATAATGATAGGACTATTGTGATGCCTGGCCTCTTAAAAAAATCATCAGAACTTATTACTTCTAGAAATGAAAAGTTGCTATTTTTCAAATTAGATAAGATTTTAAATTTAATTAAAAGTAACTTAAAAAACTAGCAAAGAAAAAAACTACTTAGCAATTTTTTTTTTTTTTTAATTTATGTGGACCATTCCATCAGAGGCAACTTGAAATATAAAATACAAAGTTAGTCCTGTGTGCATGGTCTACCATATGAGTGAAACCATATGGTATTTGTTTTTCTCTGACTGGCTTATTTCACTTCGTATTATCTAGTTCCATTATCTAGTTCCATTATCCATTATCTACTAGTATTATCCAGTTCCATTATCCATTATCTATCTACTTCCAATATCCATTATCTAGTTCCATTCATGTTGTTGCAAATGGCAAGATCTCACTTTTTTTTTTATGTCTGAATAATATTCCATTTGTATATATGCAACATCTTCTTTATCCATTTATCAGTCAATGGATACTTGGGCTGCTTCCATAATTTGGCTATTGTAAATAATGCTGCAATAAACAAAGAGGTGCATGTATCTTTTAAAATTAGGTGTTTTTTGGGGGGGGGGCAAATACCCAGTGTCATGATTACTAGATCATTAGGTATTTCTATTTTCAACTTTTTGAGGAAACTCCATACTGTTTTCCACACCAGATGCTCCAGTTTGCGTTCCTACCTTGAGTGCACAAAGATTCTTTTTTTTCCACATCCTTGCCAACACTTGTCATTTCTTGCATTATTGATTGTAGCCATTCTGACAGGTGTGAGGTGGCATCTCATTGTAGTTTTGATTTGTATTTCCCTGATGATGAGAGATATTGAGCATCTTTTCATGTGTCTGTTAGCCATCTGTATGTCTTCTCTGGAGAAGTATTTATTCATATCTTCTGCCCGTTTCTTAACTGGGTATCTCTATTTTTTGAAATAATTTTTTTTTCCCTCAGGACAAAATGCATGCTTATTGTAAATTATTTGGAAAACAGAAATAGTTAAATAAGAAAACTAAAATCACCCAATGCTTCAGGATCCAGAGGAAGGCCTGGCTTTGTCTGCTGTTACTGCAGTTTTCAATAGACTGTGGAAGTGTCCAGAAGCATGGCTTTTTTCTTCCTCTTTCAGCTCATCTTGTCTCCCCAAACCCCTTCCTGACTTCACCCTCCTGGTGCTTTCTAATGCCATGTCTCTTGTCCTGTCTCTTTCACAACATCATTGTCACGTAATTGAGTTTTGTAAAGGATATTAGAAGGTAAACTTCAATATATATTGTTGAACTCAGGAAGTCAGGAAGTCAAGAATTTGGAAGTAAATAAAAATGTTTAGTTACAAACAACAGGAGCCCATTTGTTCCCAGAAGCCCCAGTGCAACAAGACTCTCTTACAAGGCAGTATCCGGAACCAGCTGCTGGAAGGACCGAGGGGGCTCTTTGGGAGTTCTCTGACTCTCATTCAGCCCATCATGGCTTGCCTGTCTGCTCGTCCTATGCACCATGGTGGCACTCTACTCTCTTACAAACTTGTTTGTTGTCTTTTCTCATGGCTGTCCCCACCTGCAGGAAGGCCAGGTCATCCTCTGACCCAGCCCCCTCCTGCTCTCTGCCTCTTGTCTCCTCCTTATTTGGTTCAGTGGGCTCAAACATCTGTGTTACTTCCTCTACGACCATGAATAAGATGGATTCTCCAGGTCATGAGTAAGAGCATGCACATCTGCTAAATGATAGCCACTAGCCATGTGGGAAGGAGACTGAAGGAAGCAGGCAGAACATGCATTTCGCAGGGAACCAGGTTCCGTCAATACTCATGTCGAACTTCTCCACTGCCCTGCAGGTTCTCTGCCTTTCTGAGGATAGCTAATACCTGTTCCCACCTTCACCTTCTTTGTTGCATTAATTCTTTATTTACCAGCTGTACTTCCCTTGACAGAGGGTGAACTCCCAGAAGGGAGAAAATATTCTTTTTGTTTTTGTGTTGCGATCATAGTCCCGTGTCTAACACATGATAGCTTCTGAGTAAATATTCGTAGAATTAATGCTAAGAATGTAGGACCTGGAAAAGGAAATAAGAGAAGGAATACATGCTTTAAGAAATTTCTACACAGATGGGGAGCCTTCTCAAATAAATAGGTACCCCCTATTTACATGAATAATGCTAGGTGTTGATGGAAGAACTAAATAATTTGTCTCTGATTAAGATTAAAAAAAAAAAAAAAAAAAACAACACACCAAAAAACTGTTCCTTTTTTGCCTGGCTTTGTTATGACTCTTTCTGAGGGCTTTGAGCATGATATGCCCTGAGAGAACGTAAGGATCTTGAGCCCTACATGCTGTTTTCCAAAAGGCATGACCCTGAACTTGAAGGGCATTGTTATAGTTCCAAGTCTGCCTGGGAATGTTGGTTGGGTTAAACATCTAATTAGAGTGGCTGGTCTTTTTTTATTTGTGGTTAGGTGCTGTGGATACTTGGCAGGCTGCACAGCAAAGAAAACTAAAAAATGTCCCCAGTGAGTGAGAGGGAAAGCTTGAGAACTTAGTAGCATTTCCATCCCGGCAGGTTCTACAGAGACTGGCTTTTACATTTTGACATGATTTTCCCAAAAGATCACCGTGGGTTGGCAGAGAGTCATACGTTTAAGAATGACAGTTAGAGAAATGGGTCACATAAATGCTGGTGGCAGTTAAGGAGGGACCGCATTAACTGTTGTGGACAGTCTAGTGTTGGGAAGAGCCCCAGAAATCAAACTATCTGCCCCTCATCTGGACTCTGCCAGTCATTAGCTGTGACACTTTGTGTTTGTTGGTCACCCAAGTAAACATCACTACACTATACTATGAAGGGTAAAATGAGGGAAGAGAATGGCCTAAAAGATATGTGTCATTCCTTCCTACTTGATTTTAGAGTCTCATGCCCTAAATCTGCAGAACTGACCATAAACAACATTATTAGTACCATTTATTTTTGAAACCCATCTGTCGTTCTCAGTGTCACATTCATCTTTCTAATTCTCTTTGGTTTTTCTCCCTCCCATCCCTACACTGGCTTGTTTGCTTTATATTTTAATTTGGTGGACTAACTACTATTATGAAAGTCTATTATGAAACTACTATTAGGAAAGAGAGTTTAGCTCTCTTTAAGGTTTCTCTTGTGCCCCATTTTACCCTCATGAAATGCTCTGCTCCCTAGGTTACACAATCTTAGCTAAGTGCTAGGAAGTGTCAGAAATGAATGAACCAACTCCTTGCTTACAAGGACAGGACCAGGCAGGACCAGTAGGCAGACCGTATTCTCAAGCAGAATGTGATGTTTGTAATGGGAGCATGTGTGAACCTCAGTGAATCTCTAGTTGGCAGAAAAATCAGTGAAAACGGAGTGAAGATGTCAGACAGGACACTGTATTTGAAGATTTGGGGGAAAGGACTTTTCTATGCCCCTTAAAGGATAGCATGCAGATTGTCACCATTCTGCCTCTATGTATGTTTGGCTCAAACATAAAAGCTTCAGATTAATTTCAAATTAAACTGCCATTCTCCTTTGGTTTCCACAATTACCTCTGAGATGACTTGGGTTTCACTACTTGTTTGATGACTAAAGTTGGACCAATGAACCAGTGCACATTCAGAGCTCCAGTTCACAGACATACTGTGCTGTCATGGTCTGTTCCTTAATAAGCCTCAACCTGTCCAATAGTAATCTTCTTGCTAATTATCCAATTCATTTATAGTTCTAAATATACTCTTTACCACTTTGTCCCACTCCACTGGAAGTTTATCCTAGTAGTTTATTGAAAGGGTTTTTTGACTTGACTTTACCCTCTCCACATTTTGCCTATCAGGCAATGCTCTCAGTAAACTTCCTAGGTGTCACAGATAAATTTCTTTCCATGTGACATGATAATCACCTCTCCATGATCTAGATACATTCTTTCTATTTCTTCACATACACTTTGAGTAAAAAGCTCTCTAAGAACGGACTGGGTCTGGTGCCAAGGAGTCAAAAGGAGCATTTTAATGTTTAAATCTTGCCAGACCTCCCTAATACGTGTGCCGAACCCCAGAGGCTAGGAAGTTTTATTCACTAGATCTTCAGAATCCTGAAGCCCTAGGGATTTTTTTTTTCTATAAACATACCCAACAGATTAGACAATTATTATTCAGTCTTGCATTTCCTGTCAAGGTACACAGCAAATGTTTTACAGCTGATGTTTTAATTGGGTTGATCCAGAGTTTTGAAGCGGCATGCCATTCACAGATCATTTTTTTAAGCTATTAATTTGCTGGAGATGTCATTGAATGTGCTCACTCAGACATATTTTGAGGAGGCATCTCAGCTATAAAGCTTGCCGGTTGCTAGTCTCCTTGAAGTTGGTGCCATCAGAACTCCAGTGGGAGACATTGATGGGACCTAAATGACATTTTCTCATTATTGATTTGATGTGAACACCTGGCCCATGTCTACAAGTGTAGAAATAGGTTATAATTGGTTTCTGAAGTGCAGCTTAAGTCTGGCAAATTATTATGTGCATTTAGGTTCGTTAACTCTTTCTTTCTCTATGAATTAATTGTTATCATTAGCTTTGACCTGACATGGTATTTGCATCTGAACCTGCACAGAATTTAACACTTTGAGTAACAAAAACAGTTTCTTTGTTCTGTTCTCTTACTGTGATGTTGCTAGGTGACGGATGATATACATCTTCATATAAATCCTCTGTTTATATGCAGGAACATGGTAGACATACATAACAACTTCCAGATATCTTAGAAGAGGGTATGTCTTAAATCATTAGGGGGTTCAGAAAGAGATCAATAAAATTATTTGGGGCCTTCTAAAAAGGTACCATCAGTGATCCAGCTGATCTTTGCTGAACTAGGCCCCGTGGTGTGCACCCTACCTATATTATTTTATTGCATGCCACAGGCTCAAGAGGAAAGTGAGAAAGTGACCCTCCACTTTAGAGAGAGGATATTAAAACACAGAAAGGTTAAACAGTTTGCCAAAGAAACTGGCCTTGGAACTCAGGTCTGAGCAGAGAGTTTAGATTAAGAACCTGGGCTTCTAATCATTTCGCCACCTGGTTTGTGTATAGGCAGCATGCCTAATGAGTAGTGGTACAAAGTCATTGGAAAAGACACCAGCTGTGATGAAAAGAGAAAGGACGTCTTTAGCAAGACACAAGACGACACGGTAAATAAACTGTGGTACATTCAGATAATGGAAGATTTTTCAGAACTAAAAAGAGCCATGGGATGACATGGAAGAAACTTACCTGCAAATAACTAAGTGAAAAAACCCATTGGTAAGGGCTTCAGGCTGTATGATTCCAACGATCCAACATTCTGGGAAAAGCATTCTGGAAAAAGCATTAGGAAAGGAAAAGATCCTTGGTTGTCAGGGATTGGGGGGAGGGAGGGATGAATACTCAGAGCACGGAGGATTGCAAGGCAGTGAAACTACTCTGTATGATACTGTAATGGTGGACATATGTCTTTAGACATCTTTCCAAATGGACAGAATGTACATCAAGAGTGAACCCCAATGTGAACTATAGACTTTGTTGATATAGACAATGGGTGTGCCAGTGTAGGTTCACTGATTTTCAACACATGTACCACTCTGGTGCAGATGGTGGGGGGGAGAGGCTGTGCATGTGTGCAGGTAGGGGTACATGGGAACAATGAACCTCCTGATTCATTTCACTGTGAACTTAAAAATCTAAACATGCAAGGACTTTAGTATAGTACCTGGTGGTTAGCACTCTGTAAAAGGACTATATAAAAGTTTATTAAATAAAATGAATTTCTGTATGTAACAGAAACAAAAGACAACAGGATGAGAAAAAAAAAAGGTGCAAGGATGAGATGAATAAAAAGTGTAAATCAAGGAACAGCCAAGAGGAAGCTGACCCCAAGAGCAACAAAGTGAGCTGATGTGTCACCAGCAGTGGACTGGCCAACTGGTCCCTCAGCCTCCCTTATCTCTTGGGTCTTTGGCCACTTTGATTACGGAGAACCCAGATGCCACTACTCCCACCCTAGCTTCAGATTCAGCATTTTCCACCCCATTTACTAGCTCTGGGGTCCATCTTCCTCAGAGCAGGGCTGAGCCTTTGTCATGGCCTCCATCAGTCCGTCAGCTCAGGGATGAGCCTAACCTGACCAGACTCACAAGAACCCTGATTCCTTCTATCACTGCTAGGCACATATACCACAGGACCTGCATCATGGTATCTCCAGGGGCTGCATAGGGCCAGGCGGCATAATCTGGAAGTACCCAGGAGTCAAGTCCCCATATTATTTTCCTGGGGCTCCCATACAAAGTACCACAAACAGAGATCTATTCTATCGCAGTTCTGGAGGCTAGAAGTCCAAAATGTTATCTGCAGGCCCACACTTGCTCTGAAGGATTTAGGGAAGAATCCCTCCTTGCCTCTTCTTACTTTCTGCTGGTTGTTGACAATCCTTCAGGTTTCCATGGTTTGTGGATACATT
Source organism: Mustela lutreola (assembly GCF_030435805.1). Classification (NCBI taxonomy): domain Eukaryota; kingdom Metazoa; phylum Chordata; class Mammalia; order Carnivora; family Mustelidae; genus Mustela; species Mustela lutreola. Next base: position 150,286,965 of record NC_081290.1, on the reverse strand, counting down.
ACTCCAATCTCTGTCTTTGTTGTCACATGTTCTTTTCATTGTGTGCTTGTGTTTGTGTTTCCTCTTCTTTTAGGGAAAACAGTCACACATTTGGACTCACCTTGATTGATTATGATCTTATCTTAATCATATCTTCAAAAATCCCATTTTATTTTATTTTTAAAAAATTTATTTATTTGAGAAAGAGAGAGAGAATGAGAGAGAGAGAGGGAGAGGATGAGAAGGAGGAGGGTCAGAGGGAGAAGCGGACTCTCTGCCCAGCAGGGAGCCTGATATGGGACTCGGTCCAGGGACTCCAGAATCATGACCTGAGCCCAAGGCAGTCGCTTCACCAACTGAACCACCTAGGCACCCAAAAATCCCGTTTTCGAATACCGCCACATTCAACAGGTAGTTGGGGTCAGGACTTCAACATATTTTGAGGGACAGAAGGACACAATTTAACCCACAACAGTCTCATAGGATGAACCTTGACCAAAGGTTCTTCTTACACCTACCTCTTCCTGATTCTACAGTAGACTGAGGAATAATGAGGAGGTAAGTATAGGGCAACTTTAATAATTTTTCTCTAAAATTATTTCCATCTCTAAATAATTCTACCTTTTTATCAGTGAGAAAATGTTAGTCAACTATTTCTTTTTCAGCAGGAGATAAAATCATTACATTGAAAATGAGCTGTAACTTTTGTTTCAAAGGAAGTCTTTTTGTTTAATCTTTGCTAAATTGCATCATTATGATTGGAAATTCTGCTCCGAAGTTATCTGTACTAGTGCCAATGTTGTTGTATTTCTATTTCACTGGTTTAGAAAGTCTTTGAGCTACAGTAAGAATTATTCCTCCAGTAAAAGCTTTCCTTTGTTTATTGTCCTTAGCTTCCTCCTGGAGGGCTGTGGCAGTGCAGAAGAATGCTTTCTGAATGAATGCATCTCTTTGTTAGAGAGTCACGATTTTAACAAAGTATCTAGTCTCTTTATAGAATAGGGTTTTGTTCAGCAAGCATTTTCATCAAAAATTGTATAGTAGCAATTGCGACAAGAAGGCTCCTTAACGTATCATTTCCTAAACACAGACATCACTGGGGCACTGTGCCAATCACCATGAGTAGTGATGCAGAGGACATGCCTTTGCTTGCTAAGATTTGCAAGGGCTTGCATACGTCCAGACTCATGGAGAGCAAATTGTCTTGTCGTCTTACATAAATTGAGAAATTGAGTTTTCCATCTTCATTCCAAGATACAAGTAGTTTTACATTTTAAAAAATATTGGGATGCCTGAGTGGCTCAGTTGGTTAAGCATCTGCCTTTGGCCCAGGTCATTATCTCAGGGTCCTGGGGTCGAGTCCCACATCAGGCTCCTTGCTGAGCGAGGAGTCGGCTTCTCCCTATGCCTGCTGCTCCCCCTGCTTTTGTGCACTCTCTCTCTCTCTCTCAATCTCTCTCTGACAAATAAATAAAATCTTTAAAAAAATGAATTTTTAAAATATCAAGATAATTGTATCACCATAAAAAAATATTTGTGTTTATTGGTATTTAAAAATTGCAGGAGAAATCATTGTGATAATGAGAAAGCCTATAATTTCAGTCACCAGCTGTAGTACCTGTGATATGAACTGGCAGTATTTTTTTTTCTCCCCCTCCCCCTCATTCTTGCTGGTGGTAGATTGTACCATGTGGAAATTTTTATTTTCATGAAGTCTAATTCTTCATTTTTCATATATGGCTTCTGGGTTTGAGTCCTTGCTTAAAAAGACTTTTTTCATTCATATAAATATCACATAAATATCATTTATATTTCATTCATATAAATATTCCCATATTTTCTTCTGGTGGTTTAGTGATTTTGGCTTTTTTTTTTTTTTTAAGATTTTATTTACTTATCTGTCAGAAAGAGAGAGAGAGAGCACAAGCCGGGGAGCAGCAGGCAGAAGGAGAAGCAGGCTAACCATTGAGCAAGGAGCTAGGTGCTGGACTAAATCCCAGGACCCTGGGATCATGGCCTGAGCCAACAGCAGATGATTAACCAACTGAGCCATGTAAGCATCCAGTGATTTTGGCTTTTATGTTTTAATTTTTGATCCATTTGGAATTAAAGAATGGGATAAAGATTCAACATTATTTTTCTTCTCAGATGGATAACCATTTGTCTAAAAAATTTATCGAGCACTGTATCTTTTCCCCAGTGATAGGCAGTGCCTCCTTTATCATACACTAGTTGTTTATATATATTTGTGCCTATTTTTGGATTTTTTTTTTCCCTGAGAGAGAGAGAGAGAGAGCACAAGCAGGGAGAGAGGCAAGGGAGAGAGCAAGAGCCCCAAGTAGGTTCCACACTCAGCATGAAGCTGGACTTGGGGCTCAATCTCAGGAGACTGAGGTCATGACCTGAGCCAAAATCAAGAGTCAGAGTCTTAACTGACTGAGCCACTCAGGCACCCCTACTTTTGGATCTTTTAAAAAAAAATTCATGGTTCTAAGGCCAGTAGACCAAATCCATACAGCTACTTGATTTTGAATATGAAGTTCTATTGGAATAGAGCTATGCCCATTTGTTTATGTATTGTTCATGACTGTTTTTGCACTACGATATTAGAGTTGACTAATTATGACAGAGATTGATCCACAAAGTTGAAAATATTTATCCTGTAGATCTTCACAGAAAAAGTTTGCTAACTCCTATTCTAGTCCACCTGTCCATCCATACTACACTGTTTTTTAATCACTGCAGCTTTATGTTTAAGTACCTCATAGTGCTAGTCTTTTTATCATTCTTCTTTCTCACAAATTTCTGGATATTCTTGCTTGTGTTTTCTCCATATGAATTTGGCATTAGCTAATCTAATTTTTGTATATTCCTGTTGCTGTTCTTTTTTGGTGTGAGGGAGCCACCTTGATTGTGTAAGATTATCTAGGGACACTTAATTTAATGTCCAGTTCAACAACAGGATAGGGGCACCTGGGTGGCTCAGTCGGTTAAGCATCCTTCCAATTCTTGGTTTCTGCTCAGGTCATGATCTCAGGGTCTTGAGATGGAGCCCCATGTTGGGCTCCATACTAGGTGCAGAGCCTGCTTAAGATTCTCTCTCTCCCTCTCCCTCTGTCCCTTCCTAACCCCACCTGTACTCTCTTCCACTCACGCACACATGCAAACTTTCTCTAAAAAAAGAAAAAAGAAAACAGAGTATATTTTTCAATTTGTTAACATTTGACTTTCCAAAATATTTTATGATTTTTCTCACATAACTTTTTGTACCTTTCTTGTAATGTTTATTTGTTATTATTTCATCACTTTGGTAGAAATTACAAATGGTATCTTTCCTTCCACTGTATCTTCCATTTTTGTTTATTAAGTAATAGAGATATTGATTATTAATTCTATTTTTGGTTCCAACCAACTTACTGAATTTTCCTATCTTTTAAACATTTTTTGGGGGGGTTACTATCTTAGTTTTTCAGATACCTAATTATTATTATATAATTTTTATCTGGAATATAATATAATATGTATAATAGTACCATCATAGGGCATTTTACCTCTTTATTTTTCAATACTTACACCTATTTTCTTCTTGTGTGCCTTGTATTAGCCATAATATAAATAATATAAAAAATTTTATGTTGATAGAGATTTTGTTACTGACTTAATGGAAATGTTTTCTCATTCTCTATCAATTCCTATTCTTCTTCTTCTTCTTCTTTTTTTAGATTTTATTTGGCAGAGAGAGAGAGAGATCACAAGTAGGCAAAGAGAGAGGGGGAAGCAGGCTCCCTGCTGAGCAGAGAGCCTGATGCTGGGCTTGATCTCGGGACTCTGAGATCACGACCTGAGCTGATGGCAGAGGCCTAACCCATTGAGCCACACAGGTGCCTCTAATTCCTATTCTTTTAAGAGTCTTTGTCTGAATCATAAATGGATGCTGATATAACAACAGCAGGAAAACTAACTTGTGCTATTAGAAATCAGAATTGTGTCTCTCTTGTGAGGACTCATGGACAGAAATGCAGCATAAAGGGTTTTCTGGGAGTACTGATAATATTCTGTTTCATCATCTGTCTAGTATATTCATTTCATAAATATTCACTGAGCTATACATTTATGATATGCTTACTTTTCTGTATGTATGTGGCATTTCAATAAAGAGTTGAAGAAAATGTTTGCTAAATTTTGTCAGATGCCTTTTTAACAAAGATAGCTCTAGTGTTCGGATTTTTTAATTTGATATCTTGAATTATGTTAATAAATATCCTAGTCTTGAACCATTTTTGTATTCATGGAGTAATATTCATGGTGCCATAGTGTTGGTTTCTGATTGTTTATATTTCTTTTAGTGTTCTTGTTTGGTTTTAGTTTTCTTTTATGAGCCGTTCTTGTTGGGGTTTAAAATCTGTGGTAAGCAGAATTCTTAGAAAAGTGGGCAGTTTCCTTATTTCATGTTCAAGTATAATATAATTGCATGCAAATTATATTTGTGTTCTTTAAATGTGTGGAGGGAGTACTTTGAAAAATTGCCTAGAACTACTGTTCTTTAGACAGTAGCTTTTCAAAAACTTTTTATTTTTCTATTTAATTGGCACACTTAGATACACAGTTTCATTAATTTAGATTTTTTTTCCCTAAAAAGTCAACAGTTTTATTCAGGTTAGCAAATGTGTTTGCCTGGAGGTGACAGAAGCTGTCTGATGATTCATTATCTTCAATATTTGTGGTTGTTGCATTGTCTTTTTTGTTTGTTTGGTTTTCTTCCATGTTGTTTCTTTATTAGGTGTGCTAATGATTTATACTTTATTCATTTTTATTTCTTAGAGGACTAGCTCTTGCATTTATTTGTTGGATTATAGAATTTTTATGTTTTTTTAAATGCATGAATTTCTTTAATTTTTCTTCATTATGTTTCCTTAAGTTTATCTTGTTATTTTTATAAATCCTAAGTTAGATGACTAATTTATTTTTAGTAAGTCTAATTTTCATCCATTCAATTGGGTAATTTAGATTGGGATATTTTCATTAATCAAAGTGTACTGTTCCCTGTACCATGAAAAAAATGTATTAAATTGTTGGCAGTCCTACAATCTTTTTCATCAAGAAATCCTAATAATGAAGCAAAGATGAAAATGACATAAGCAGTAGCCATTATAGGAACTTCTATTTCATGAGGGCCCACCTAATCTGCAAAAGACATATGGGTGTTTGAGCTGGATTAAGGGTATTGAACAAGGAAGTGGGCAGCCAGAAAAAGGGAGGCTTCCTTAAAGAAGACCCCAATAAAGAATTTTCTTGTTGAACTCAAAAAGAGGAAGTTTAACTTAACCTCATGGAGAGCAGAAGAGGCTGTAGGAGAGTCAAATGTACCAAGTTTGGTGGCATCAAAGGTAGGCATTAAATTTAGGGTCACAGAGTTAAGAATTCAGAAATTGAGTTATCTAATACTAAACAAAGGAAAATAAGAGGTATGGAGAGTGGAGGTTCCAAATCAATGTTCTCAAATGCCAGTTAGCATTTGAAACTATTCTATGGCTGTCCTCACCAATAAGAAAGGGCTGGTCCAGCTCTAAATGGCTTACCTATGTTAGGGAGTAGCCATATTGGTCCCCTCTTCTGTCCCATCCTTCAGGTCCTCATGAAATATTCCTAAAGCATCCCCTCTGTTCTGTGTAGGAATTATTCCAGACCTGTTTCCTTCCCTATCCTCTCAAACCTTTCTCTGTGTTGGCAGCCAGTTTTATAATCTTCATTTTTTTTCTTGGACAGAGACTCGCTCTGTAGATTAACCATCTAGTTAAAGCTGCTTTTTTTTTCTCCCCCAGTGTCTGCATGTGGAGTTAGTTTAATATTTTTTCAGCCAAAAATTATTTAGTTAAATATGTTAATCTTATACACAGAGTAAATTCGACCCTCAGTATTCAGAGGTAAGTGTTGAGTTTCAGGTATCTCCAATTGTGGGACTTCTTAGTAACTCATTCAAATTCATGTTATGGGTGTTTTTCAATGGAAACAAATGAAATATTAGTCTTGTACTATCTAGAAAATAAAGAAGTGTAACAATTTATTCATGAAATTTACTGTAAAATAAATTACATTTAGAAAACACTACTTTTTAAATTTTTATTTTATTTTATTATGTTATGTTAGTCACCATACAGACATCACTAGTTTTGATGTAGTGTTCCATGATTCATTGTTTGCATATAACACCCAGTGCTCCATGCAATATAAGCCTTCCTTAATACCCATCACTGGGATCATCCATCCCCCACCCCCCTCCCCTCTGAAACCCTCGGTTTATTTCCTGGAGTCCATAGTCTCTCATGGTTTGTCTCCCTCTCTGATTTCTGCCCTCTTCATTTTCCCCTTCCTTCTCCTAATGTCCTCCATGCTATTCCTTATGTTCCACATGTAAGTGAAACCATATGATAATTGTCTTTCTTTATTTGACTCATTTCACTTAGCATAATTCCCTCCAGTTTCATCCATGTCCATGCAAATGGTAGGTATTCATCTTTCCTGAAGAAGGCATAATATTCCATTGTAGATATACACCACATCTTCTTTACCCATTTGTCTGTTGAAGGGCATCTCGGCTCTTTCCACAGTTTGGCTATTGTGGCCATTGCTGCTATGAACATTGGGGTACAGATGGCCCTTCTTTTCACTACATCTGTATCTTTGGGGTAAATACCCAGTAGTGCAATAGCTGAGTCATAGGGTAGCTCTATGTTCTATCAAATTTCTATCTGAGGGGCGCCTCAGTGGGTTAAGCTGCTGCCTTCTGCTCAGGTCATGATCTCAGGGTCCTGGGATCGAGTCCTGCATCAGGCTCTCTGCTCAGCAGGGAGCCTGCTTCCTCCTCCTCTCTCTCTCTCTCTCTGCCTGCCTCTCTGCCTACTTGTGATCTCTCTCTGTCAAATAAATAAATAAAATCTTAAAAAAAAATTTCTATCTGAGTATGATCATTTGACTGTAGCAGTGAAACCACATGAAAGAAAATTCAAAATTACTTTAGAGGAGAAATAAGAAGATTAACAGTGTTTCTGAATCAATAGAAGAGATTTGTTAAGTAGCAATGACAAATCTAGACTATCTAGAAGTCAAATTAGAAGGATACAATTTAGTAATAAGATTCATATTTATATAGTGTACATTTATTAAAAAAACTATCCCAAGAACTATAATTCTTTCAGACTACCATTAGAGTTATTGTATAATCACTTTAAAAATAGTAATAAAACCAAAGGAGAAAAAAAATCAAAATTACTGTACTAAATCCAAGTCCAAGAAGAAAGACAAAAAAATTCTTTGGTGGTTCTGGATTATTCAAATGGATTTGTCAACAATGACAAAAACACTATAATTATACTACCTAAAAATAGAATCAAACAAAAGCAACTGATAAGATTTACATTTAGATGATCTATAATTACAAAACATTATCCTTAGAATTATAATTCTACCAAGCTTCCAGTGAGCCAAAAGACTGCTTTCATTTTGATTTGGCATTACCTTAAACTGTGGATGCTGGGAACAACTACTAGTTAGCTTCACATACTATAGTTGTCTGCAAATTATGCCAAATCGTTGGAAGCAGCTCAGACTGATATGATATGGCAACCATAGCCTGGCCTTTATCTGCTTCTCTTGAGAATAAGATTGACACAAATAATCAGCAATGGTGGAGGTTCATCACATGAAGATGGTCATACATTTATTTTGGGTGAGCAGACAAAATAGGTGCATGCTCCTTGGACTACCCTTAAGGCAATGCAACAAAAAACAAGGTAAAGAGGTTATTGTGATTATTTGCTGGTATAGTCCACAGTGGAGCAAGAGACATTGTAGAACAGTCATTGCAAAAAAAAAGGGGGGAGGTGTATGTATATACACATATATACATATGTATATTCATATAAGGGCAGTCTGAATTAAACAGAGCTTCTAACTCTGACTTTTTTTTTTTTTAAGATTTTTTATTTATTTCAGAGAGAGAGAGAGATCACAAGTAGTCAGAGAGGCAGGCAGAGAGAGGGTGGGGAGCAGGCTCCCCGGTGAGCAGAGAGCACAATGTGGGGCTCGATCCCAGGACCCTGAGATCATGACCCGAGCCAAAAGCAGAGGCTTTACACACTGAGCCACCCAGGCGCCCCTAACTCTGACTTTTTAGTCCAAGGAACTTTTCTAATAACTAGTCAACAACATTCTTTCCTTCTCCTGAACTCTAATTAGCTGGACTACTATTTAAACTTTTATCTTATACTATCTTGTGACATAATTTCTTGTTGACTTAACTTTCAACTGTTATTTAGCTTTCCTTAAGTACAAGGCTTCTTTATGCAAATAAAGTGAAACAGTTGCTTAGAACAGGTACTAAATCTTTTCTTCCATAGTGAGGAATAAGGTACATTGCCCAAAAAAGGAAGTCAATAAATCATAATTTATTTAATTCCATACTAATATGTGTTATTTTAATTTTTCTAGACTATCAGGACCCAAACACCTTTCATTAAACCAATGTGGCTAGAGAGGAGACCAGGGGCCTGTCATGTAAACAATAGAAAGGATTTTGTATTTTCTTTCAAATATTATAGGAAGTCTTTTTTTTTTTTTAAGATTTTATTTATTTATTTGACAGAGAGAGATCACAAGTAGGCAGAGAGGCAGGCAGAGAGAGAGAGAGGAGGAAGCAGGCTCCCTGCTGAGCAGAGAGCCAGATGTGGGACTCGATCCCAGGACCCCGAGATCACGACCTGAGCCAAAGGCAGTGGCTCAACCCACTGAGCCACCCAGGCACCCCAAATATTATAGGAAGTCTTAAACAGGAGAGTGTAGCTAATTGATTTGATGTAAGCTGTTCTGTTTGGCTATGGTGGGAATAGACAATAGAGGGTAAGAGCAGAAACAGTGATCACCTAAAAGGTTCTATAGTCTAAGCTTGTGATGATTGTGACTTACATTATGGTGTTAGCAGTGGGAGTGTAAAAATTCCAGATTCAAAATTAATTAGAAAATGGGACACTGGGGGGCTCAGTTGGTTAAGTGTCCAACTCTTGATTTTGGCTCAGATCATGGTCTCAGGAACATGGGATCACATGTTGCATGAGGTTCCATGCTCAGCACAGAGTCAACTTGTCCCTTTCCCTCTACTTCTCCCCATGCCCTTTCTCATGCTTACTCTTTTTTTTTTTTTTTTTCTGAAAAGTAAATAAATAAATAAAATCTTAAAAAAAAAAATCAAAGATAAAGCCAATAGGTATTGCGATAAATTGGCTGAGGGGACTGAAAGAAAGGAAAAACTCAGGATAAATGTGGAGAAACAGTGCTACAAGAGATAAATACTCTGGGTGTTGAGCCAAAAAAATTTAGAAATTGCTTTTCTATGTGAGTATTCGTAAGTGTTTCTTGTGTTCATTTTCTTCAAAATGGAAAATGAAGCTTGGGCTTCTTGAACTATCTTTCATCACCAGCATAGAGGTAAATAAAACATTTTGAAGCAGGCTTCAAATCCCATTTCCTAAGGATTTATTAAACTGTATTAAGCAACTTAACTATTTGGCCAAAATGTAATCTTAATAATAAGTTATCACTTCCATATTATAGTAATAGGGTAGATTAGAAAGCCCAAATATTTCCTCAGTTTGAAATACCCAGAAATTGTACAGGATATAACAAAACCAGTTTTTATTGCAAATCTGTAAAAATAAGAATTCCAGCAGCCAAAATGAAGGATTAAAAGCTACATTAAGGTAGTTCAAGCTACAAATACAGAAGCTATAGGGCTATTTAGTAACTTTGTAAGCAAAAAAGTAGCATTAAAATAGATGGGAAGGGATAGGAAAGAAATGCTTGGGTCTTCATGAAGTTAGAGCCTTTAATGGGTGGATTAAATGGGAAAAAAAATCCTAGACATAAAGTTATCTTCCCTGGCAAAAAGGAATGACAAGGAAGATTTTCTGTATTTGTCTGGGCTCTACATGGGGAAATAGCTAAGACATTGAACTAGAGGTGTGTCCTGTCACAGGCTGAGAAGGAGTCAATGTAAAATTCCTGCTTAGTTCAAGAAACTCTAAGCTGGTAATACTAAGATCCATCATTTTTAATACCCTTCGGACTTCTAAGTAGCAGATACAAAAGTCAATATAGAGGAATGCAGTATTTTCCCAGTTCAAACAAGTTTGCCATAGGGAACTAGCTAAAGATGAGCTCATAAACCAAAATTAGAAAACACTGATAAATAACCTACCATGAACAAAAGCAGAGATAATAATCTCCTTTGGAGATTGATCCCCAAAGAACTTGAAACAATAGAATTGTTGAAAAACATTTCTTAAATTAATAAATACAGAAAATAAGAAACCAAAGACATAAGTAAATGTCAAGATATTATGTAGTGATGAGTAGAAGATTTGCAAAAAAGCCAAATGGAACTTCTACAGATGAAAATGAAAAATACAGTATATGAATATAATATTCAACAATTGGGTTAAACATCAGGTTAAATACAACTGAAAAGAAGATTAATAAATGGAAAGAGATTTATGAACACATTATCTAACAACAGCCTAGAAGGAGAAAGATAAGGAAAAGAATAAAGGGAATAAATAAAAATGAAAAGTATTTCACTGTATTCTGGTGTACAGATGTGGCAGTAATTTATGCAGATGATTTTGATGGAGATTCAATTTGTTTCTCTCTTTTTTTTTCTACTACAAAGAATTATCCAAAAAAAAAAATCATATGTATAACATTTTGCTTATTCACAAGTGTATGATTTCATTCACATAATGCATAATTCTTGTTATATGCCAGGCACTGTTTTAGGGCCTATAGTATAGCAACAAATAAGACAAATTTCTTATCCTTCCAAGGAGTTCATAATAAAACTGGTAGAACAAATAACAGATGAACAAATAACTATATTGTATGTCAAATGTCAAGTTCTATTGAGAAAAATAAAGCAAGTAAGGGATAGAGATTAAATTCTGCTGATGATGGCAGCTATTTTATGTAGGGCTATGAGGGAGCTTCCTGAAGAGATGAGGGAATGAGCCATGTAGATATCTTGGTGAGTAGTTTCCAGATAGAAATCAACTCAAAAGCCCTAAGGTGGGGAGAAGCTAGGGAGGAAGGGAGTGATAGGAGCTGAGGTAAGGGATAGAAGGAAGTCGATATCCCAGGACAAGGTAAGCTTGTGTAAGGGCTTTGATGTTTACTTTCAGTGTGGAAAGAAGATATTGGAAAGTTTTGAACAATATAATGATATTCAAAGATTATTTTAATTTTTTAAAGATTTTATTTATTTATTTATTTGTCAGAGAAAGAGAGAGAGCAAGAACAAGCAGGGGGATTGGCAGGCAGAGGGAGAAGCAGGCTTCCCTCTGAGCAAGAAGCCCGATGTGGGACTTGATCCCAGGACCCTGGGATCATGACCTGAGCCAAAGGCAGACACAAGCTACTGAGCCACTCAGGCATCCTTCAAAGATCATTCTAGTGAGCACTTTCTTCCGTAGGATAAATTCCTTACAGTGAAATGGCTTGCTGAAAGTAATGAGTTTGTAATTTTCGAAGATATTGCAAAGCCATCCTCCATATTAGTTGTACAACTGACATCTCCACTGGAAACTTGCAGAAATAATCAATAACAAAGATAGAAGAAAACAGTGAAATAATATTTTAAAAATACAAATAGAAAGTAACAGTCAAGTTGGAATTCTATATGTAGCTGAAGTGTCTCTAAGGAATATGGGTAGAAAAAAAGATATTTTTAGACAAGCAAGTGTCAGGTATTTGCCATTAACAAACCATCACTGAAAAAAAGTCCACGTGTTCTATAAAAGAGATTGAATTGAGGAGAGATGTAAGAAATGCTGAACAGAGAAATAGTAAACACATGAGTAAATTGAAAGACGCATTGGCTGTAGGACAATAATAATAGTGATAATTATGACAGTGAAAACAATGAATAATAAGGAGCTATAAATCCAAGTATCAATGAAATATTTACAATCCTACTCTGTGGAATGTAGGTGGGGGAAGGAATGGGGTAGAGATAAAACTATTATTCTAAACTCTTCATGCTCTCCATGAAGGTAAAGATAACAATTAAAGTTAGATTTTGAAAAGTTATGTACACATGGAAAATAGACAAATAACCAGAAAAGAATAGAAATAGAATGTCCTATTTTCAGACATGGTTGGGGGGGGGGAGTGGATTATTTAATGAAAAAGAAGAAAAATAAATACAGCTCACAAAAATCATGGTTAATAGAAAGCAAAGATAAGATGACAGAAATAAATTTAAATATAGAGAAAATAACATTAACCACATCAATCTTTAGAAAAATTGCCTTTGACAGTTATTTAGGTACTTGGCTTTCACGTACACTGGCGGCTACCTGTGTCATCGCGCAATCACTGGCGTCTAATAATTCCACCTCAGACAACATACACAGCACCACAGTCAGCAAGTTAACCATGAATCAAAGACATTTTCAATTGCTTATTTTCTTTGTTTCTTACAAACCCCCCACACAACAGGGGGTCAGACTGCAATGGAGTTTGTGTCATGTGGTTTCAACCCAGGTATGTTGACTCAGTGCCCATTCCAATATCCACAGGTGCCTTTATTCTTTGATTCTCTCCCTAATATTTTCTATGCTTATCATCATAAACGTGCAACATTTTTGGGCGCCTGGGTGGCTCACTTGGTTAAGCGACTGCCTTCGACTCAGGTCATGATCCTGCAGTCCCAGGATTGAGTCCCATATAAGGTTCCCTGCTCAGCAGGGAGCCTGCTTCTCCTTCTGACTTCTCTCCTCTCATAATTCTCTCCCATTCTTGCTCTCTCTCTCAAATAAATAAATAAAATCTTAAAAATAAATAAATAAACAAATGTGCAACATTTTTTATTCTGGGTCAGATTTTTATCATAGAAAAGATCTGTAGGAACTGGAAAGCTAGGGAGAATGGTAATCCTGACCAGCTTGTAGAGGAAAGGAGCATCATAGGCACGAGATGAAAATAGAGGTTTGAGTGATCTTGGAGCACTCCATGCCTGATATCAGATGTTTGGGGAGCCACCTTCTTGGACAGAAGCAGAAAATACACGGGCATATTTTACTTCTAGTATCTGCATTATATCTATCTATCTATCAATATGTTTTTAAAGAGCTGACAGTTTTCTACCCAGTCTCAAACTCCCATCCCTATTTTTTCCAAAACTACCAGGACAGGACATTCATTTGGTTCAAAATTCGCCAGGATTCTGGCAGTCAGGAAACAACTAATGGTCCTGGGTTCATTCTTGATCATATCCATTAGAAGCGTGAGCCTCAAAATATGGTTCATGACTAGGGGAAGTATGTGTCTTGGTTTGTTCAGGACAGTTCTAGTTCATATGCCATTTTAGGGTCGGTCACCCTGTTGATCACACATTGGTGGAGTGTTCCCATGAAGGACTGTAACTGCTTTAAAATACAACTTCTTTCCTCCATTTTTAAAGGCAAATAGCTCTCAATTTTAATTCTAAATTGCCAGAGATTCTGTCTTCATTAACTTGGAGTCATAATAAAAATTTTTTTTTTCAGTGATTCTAACGTGTAGCCATCATTGAAAATGACCACAGGAAGAAGTCCGGTTGCAAGCAACAATTAAGAACATGGATACGTTCTTCCTCTGTGCATGTGCACGGATATAGTTGAGAGTCAATTTGGGGCAAGTATGCCTTGCAATTATGTTGTCTTGATACGATCATGGCCCTTTGCTTTTTATTCATAAATTATTGTTATGTTAGCTCCAATATTAGGAAGTGAGTTTATCATCTTTACTTTGATTAATCCTACAATGCCTCTGTAATACTGACTTAGAACTGTAATTTTGGCCTCAGATTTCCCAATAACCAGACTATAAGACTGGCAGGCATTGATAGCAATATACCTTAAGATAGACATGAAGCAGATTTTAGATGAAGTGATTTAGTTAATCAACATTTATTGAGCACATATGACATTCCAATCGCTTTATTAAATATTAAGATAAAGAGATGAATGAGACCTGGTTCTACAAATTAGTGGGAAAGGATGGATATGTGAACAAATCAGTGCAGTTAAGTTGTGGCAGCCTTTCCTAGAGGCGGCGTGGTACTGAGGGAATAGGCAGAGGGGAAAGAATTCTGGGCAGAGGAAGCGTGTGAGCAGGCACTGAGGCCAGATATGAGGTGATCTGGAGATATTACAGGATATTAAATATGCTGTTTATTCACTATTGTTGCTACAGGCTTAGCAAGTCATATATTTATTTCTATAACTTATTTTGTATGTGCATCATGTTTGTTTACTGTCAGGAATGTCTGTTCTCCTTTTGTATGCTTTTTAAAGAATTTAATTGTTTCTCCTTTCAGGATTTTAAGAACTAATGTAAAAATGTAGAAAAAGCACATCAACAGAAAAAAAGAAAGAAAGATAAAAGCACTACAATTTCCCCACATAGAGATTGCAAAGGTTTTATTCTACAGTCTTACTGCAGCTTCTACACTGCAGCTTCTATCATAGTGTGGTCTTGTGCACATCCATGTTTTGTTTACAATAATGTATTTTTTTTTAAAGATTTTATTTATTTATTTGACAGAGAGAGAGACCACAAGTAGGCAGAGCAGTGGGCAGAGAGACAGGGGAAAGCAGGCTCCTTGCCTAGCAGGGAGCCTGACATGGGGCTCGATCCCGGAACACCGAGACCATGACCCGAGCGGAAGGCAGAGGCTTTACCACTGAGTCATCCAGGCACCCCTGTAATAATGTATCTTGAACGTTTTTCTGGACTATTAAGATTATGAGACTGCTTTGGCTCTATTTTTCCTTATATAAGCAAAGCATGTTCATTGCCAAAAAATGAGAAAAACACAGGTAACTATAAACAAAGCAATAAAAATTCCCTTAGATTTTGTGACCCAGAAATAATCAACATTTTGGGGTTCATTTTTAAATATATTTTGCTGCATATAAGCTTCTTATTAATTGCTTTAAACATGGTTTATATGAATATTCCACAAGCGTATTCATTTCCTAGGAAGCTACTGTTTGATAATAGTCCCCCATTAATGAAAAAAATAACCAATTGAGCATCTTTTATGTTTTTATTAACTCTGTGGGGTTTTTGCATTTCTCGTCATACTTTCTCCTCACAAAATCATGGGCTTTCTTTTGCAGATGTGGAAACTGAAACCCAGCAAAGATCAGTGGTTTCTCTAGGGTCTCAGGGCCCCCAAATAACAACTAGAATTCAAACCCAGGTCTTTGGTTACCCAAAGGCCATGCCCTTTTCAAGGAGATGACAAAGGTAAAAGCAGAAGAGTTGGGGATACAGAGAGGGCTCTCTCTCCCTAAGGGCTCCTTGCCTCCCTTCCCTACCAGACAGGAGAACCAGCTGGGTCCTGGTCGTCCGTCCTTGCGGTTTCTTGGGAGTCTCTAGTTCCTTCACTTCTATGCATACGTAAGCTTTGGGCAACAGCGTGCGTTTGGCATCTGCTTTGGAAACATGCCTGCAGCTAAAAGCAGAAAGGACATCTGTCGTGAAAGGTTCCCACAGGTAGAGTTTTGCTGCAGCTGTCCACAAAATAAATACAAACGGAGAAAAAGGACCTTGTCCTTTGTTTTCGGTCCCTCCGGGGAGGAGCTGCCTTTCGCGCTCCCCCTGAGGCACGGAACGCCCTCCAACATGGCAGCCGCAGCAAGGCAGCTGCTCTCTGCGCTGGGAAAGGAAGCCTGGGTCCGCAGCCAGCCCGGGAGGCTCCCGGCGGGTCCTCTTTTGGAAAGCCTGTCCAAAAGAGCCTCCCTTCACTCAGCTCTTTGATTTGGGATCACCAAATCAAAATCATCATCATCAAAATCATCATCCGAAAGGCCCCTAAGGCTAACCCACTCTCCCAGATTTCCTTCCCGTTCTTCGCTTTGCCTAGATCTGTGATGTTCCCTTAGAAACAAAGCCACACTGAGAGTGTTCAGTGTCAGACTTTTAGGTGGAAATCATGCTGTGTAGAGGGCAAAGGAGAGGGAGAGAAAAGGAGCCAACATTTTTTAACCACGGAAGGACTTGGATACTTCCACGTGGGTCATCTCATCTAATCTCCACAATATCCCCAAAGGATAGGGGTTGTTGGCCCGGTTTACAAACAAAGAAACTGAGATGCAGACCAATGAGCTTGTGGGAGAGCAGCTATCTGGCAGGCAGAGCAGTGTGTGGCTCAGACCTCTGTGGTTCCAAAGCCTCTTGGTATATATTTATATTGGAAAGCACTCAGAGGACAGTCACAAATATTGAAGAAGCACATTTCTGTTAACCATTTATATGCTTAATGTGACACGAAGGAGAAAAGACAGACGAGAAGACAGCCAAGGGTTTATTGTTCATTTGAGCAGCTCAGCCATGCAGCTTAATGGTTTTCCTGGAATGTTCTTGCAATGGCCACAGAGAGGTGCCCAAGAGCAGACAGCCTGCTTTCCCAGGCGTTCTAATCTCAGGCACTAAAAACAAACAAGTAAATAAAATCACTGAGTGGCTGTTGTTTCCAGTTGGTATTTGGGCTTTTCTGTGGGCCAGCCGACCTCAGATTCCCGGTAATCAGTGTCACACCAGGAGGCAAGGGCTGGGAGGTGGAGAATTTTAAGGCGATCCCCTACATGTAAAGAACGCTGCTCAGCATCTGAAAAGTAGCAGGAGCTCCATAAATGTGAGCTTTCCTTTTCTTCTTCTCTCTCTGGTCCTCTCCACCTCCACTTCTACTCTCTCTCACCCTCTTGTCACCTATTGTCTGTTTTCAATGAGTCAAGAAATTTCTTAGGAATCAAATTACAGCAATTTCAGCGCAAGAAACCTCCCCTTGCCCCAAACCCAAAAATCAAACTGCCGTTCCCCTGGACCTAAAGAAACAGGGCCCATGTGGGAGCCCAGACAAGGCTGGCAGGAGCTTGTGTTATAGGGCTGAAGAAAAATGAACTGGATTTCCTGAACTCAACTCAGATCCCAGCAGAACAAATCAGCTGTGTGACCAGAGGTATTTTGCCTGGGCCACCCTTAACTCTTCTACAAAGCACCTCCCTCAAGAGATTACTACAAAGATGAGAGGAGAAAATGAGGAAAAGTACAACCAATAGTTCATGTATTTTATACATGTGGATGAACTCTTTATTTAAAACAGAATTTCAAGGCGAAAGCCCTGCATGGGCTTTGTAGGTGGGAAGCAGAGACTTAACCTGCTTAGTAATACTAAAATCTGGGGGTTCTGTGTTTCTCTGAGGGTTGGCACGGGTCACATGAACCTCTTCTGCTCGTTTTCAGGGCCACAGACCAGCCACCCACCTCCCAGAAAAATCCCCTCCTGAGAAAAACTCCTCGTTGGACTGACTGGAGGTAAAGGGTTTAATTTAGTATAAATATGTAGAGCAGGCATGTGTGCATGTGTGTGAGCAGGGAATTTAGGGACCACTTTGCTTCTCTGCTACGTAAATTGTGGAGCATAAGCAAATAATTTAACAGAAATGTAGTCAGATCCTCAAAGAACATCATGAAGATTCTGAACCCGTGTGTGAGTGTGTGTGTGTGTGCGCGCGCACGTACACACACACGTGTGCGTGAAACAGAGAGTGAAAGAAGATGGTTATTCCAGCATTAAGTTTCCAGAAACAGAAAGCAGAAGGTTGTAGATAACCTGATGATCTTAGGGAGATAGTAAGTTTGGTTGATGCCAATGCCTTTCAAAATGTAGCTGTGTGATAGCTTGACTTGGTGGATTTGATCCATCTTTCTCGTCACAGTGTATTTGGTGGAGCCAAGCTTTCTTTCAAGCATAGAGGGAGACCTGAGGGTCTGATCCATGGGGTTATAGGGTTACTCTCTTAATCAGTGCGGGTGCTCTAGCAGAACACCATGCACTGGGTGGCTTATAAACAGTAGAGATTTATTTTTCATAGTTCAGTAGGCTGGAAAATCCAAGACCGAGATGATAGCCGATTTGTCTGGTGAGAGCCCATTTCCTGTTTCACAGATGGCCCATCATCTGGCTATGTCCTCACACTGGTGGAAGGGGTGAGGAAGCTTTCTGGGGTTTCTTTTATAAGAGCAGGATCCCATTCATGAGGGCTTTAACTTCATGGCCTGATCACCTCCCAAAGACTCCATCTACCTCCTAACGCCATCACATTGGGGGTTAGGATTTCCACATATGATTTGTGACACAAACATTTAGTCTGTGGCACTTACCTCGGAGGACCTGCAGGCCTACAGAAGATGATCTGTTCCTTGGCCGAGCCATGTGTATTCCCAGTTTGGGATCTGCCAACCCCTCTGCCTGCAACGACCCTGGTTCAATAGTTGACTCCTGTCCTCATTCAGGACTCAGATTAATTTCACCTTCTTAGATTGCTCTCTCTGACCACCCATTCTAGAATAGTCCTGTGCAGCATTTGGATTTTGGACTTTGGACATAAATTTATTTTATTTTATTTAGCACATTGACCATTTCCTGACATTTTCTTGGTATTAGTTTCTTGCTCATCTCCCCTTCACTAGAATTTAAGCTCAATCTGATCAGCAATTTTGTCCATTTTTCGGTCTCTATCATTAGCTCCTGGAATTGTGTCCTGCAATACTAGGAACTCAACAAATATTTGCAGAATGTTGAAAAAGAGTTTGTATTCTTGTACCGTAAAGTTCAAAGCAACTCTAGACTTAACTTTTAAAGAGGAAATGGCTGCTTTTAAACAAAACAAAACAGAACCAAAAAAAAAAAAAAAAAAAAAAACAGCACCTTAAGAAAAGAGTATGCTTTAAAATGATGGTTTGTGTTTTACATTTTTGCAAACGTGACATAATTAAAGTGTTCCACTCTCCTCTGAGACCTCTGACAGCAAAATTAGCAGGAAGGAGAATAGTACACAATAGAAAGCAAAGATTAGCATTAAAATGTTTGTCTCATGCAAATTGCACAATCCAGTTTTGATTCACGGTGAAAACAACCTTTTTTTCAGGAGGGTTTGAATTGATAGATGTCAGTTTAACTGCTTAGGAAACACAAAGCTTTAACTTTGGGTATAAGAATTTGTTTATGCAATATGTATTTACTGAAGACTTCCAAAAGATGTCTGCTGCACTAGGCACTGGGTGACAATGATAAACAAGAATAAGTCCTCCCTCATTTTCTGAAGGTAGTGGAGCTGAGCAAAAGGCCAGTACAGCACAGTGTGATAAATGGAATAAAATAGGGCTGTCATACAAGCCCAGGGGGTGGTACCAGGGGCTTCATCAAAACTTTGGCTATGAAACGAAGTTGAGGAAAATATAACTGTCTTTGAAGATATGCCTAAACAGTAATAAAAGCTGACAGATAAATAAGAAACACACAGGAATCAAATTTAACAACAGCAGATGTGACATGTCATCAGTCAAGCGTTTACTGAGTGTCTTGTGTTCCATGAACTCTGTCAGGTGCTGTGACTCAAGAAGTTCAACGTTGACCATCCTGCTATGTCTGTGAAGCCATCCCACAGAAGCCTGATGTGCTTTCTGCTTTCAGGAATCCTAGAAAAAGGAGCTTTGGCACTCATGGAAACAATCTTATTGCTTTATTTTATTCCACTAGCCTGCCAACATGGTGACCAGACCCTCCAAGGAGGTTGAAATGGGTAGGGCAAGTCTGTCAGATAATTCAAAAGGCCATCTCTAGGAACTTTCTCCAAATCCTTTGGGAAATGATGTGCCCTCAGTCCTTCCTAGTGCAGAAGGTATCCTCCCTTTGCAAAAGCTCTTCATTTCTCTCTCTTTTTGTGGGCAACTTTTGGATAGGGTCCAAGTCCTACTGAGATGGGTGAGATATCTTGATTTATGACAGTAGAGAAGTAGGCTTTCAGTTAGTTTTTGAGTAAAAACATTTTCTAACTCCAAAATAAATTGTGACAGGAAATGCAGTCCATGCCAAACGCCCTGTGTCGTGTCTAGTTAAAGCACTGAATTTAAAGAGAATGTTAATAGCATTTGCTCACAAAGAAATTTTCTACTTCCTTGCGTAGGAAGCCCTGATATTGAATTCTCCAAAATGCTGACCCTCTTCTTGGTTTCTTTGCTCAAATTTGGCTTATTCCTCGATTTTTCCTTCCTGTCAGCATGGTTTTGGTCAAAGTAATTTCGGGGGTGGGGGGTAATATAGTCAGAATTAGATGCTGCAGTTGACATGCCTTCCTGCCATGGCCTTTCTGACTGGTATTTGAGACCATGAAGAGGGTGGCCACTGCAGCTCTTTCTAGCAGTGCCTTAAGGGAGAGGGTGGTGGGAACAAGGCCACCAGAGCCACTGAGGAGTAGGGATTGGGGAACCAGACTGCTACTTAGACGATCCCAGGTGGTGTGGACATCCAGCAGCAAGGACACCCTTCCCTGTCTTAGTAGTTCTTGGAGACTTGTGATCATCAGTTTACCAAAAGACAGAACTTCAAGTTCCTGAGTTAACAGTCCCAGAGCTGAAAACCAGTGCTTCTTTCATATGTACTTACAGGCAGACAGCATTAAGTAAGCCTTACCCCAACAAGCATAAAATATCAATGGATTCAGGAAGGGTTTAAATATAGTGCCTAACCTTATTAAGAAGAGATTGGAAATATTTGGGCCATGTCGTCAAAGCTTTTAAATCAATATTATGGGAAGCAACTCCCACAAATCTTGCCAAAGACAGATATATGGGTTGGCATTTTGACATGAAGGGGCATTCGAGAATGCACTTATGTCTGAAGGGTCCCAGATTATTAATTCTTTTTTTTAGTTTGAGTGAATTATTATACTTATTTAAATAGAGGGTTGAAGACAGTAAAGGACCACCCCTTTCCCTTCCACATACCTTCATTCTACAACCACCATTACTACCACAACCAAGGATAGCTAACATTACTATGGATGGGGCACCTGGAAGTCTACTTACAGGCAAAATCTCATGTAATCATTACTGTAAGGACCTCTTTAGTGAGAGGCTTTCATTAAAGTTAAACTGTCCCTGCTCCCCTTCCCCCCAGGGGATTTACTTAAAAACAAGTCCCGGGAAACCAGCTCCAGGTAACAAAGCCCAGATACTAGGGTGGGTCAGGGCAGGTGGAGACATCCATCAGTAGCAGGATGCATACTGTCTCCCTAGTTACCAAGGAGTATGGGCCCCTCCTTTTGGGCATCTTTTTGGCGCCAGTTCTGACCAAGGTGATAGGCTGGTTCAAATGTCTACTAGGGTAAATTGTAATTCAATTGGTCACCTAGCATGTCTGTGCAGCTTTCTCTGTGTGTTACAATCTCATTGACCACCTGTACGTAGCCAGGCCTGACCACATGGCCTTTGCCCTTAAAAGCTAGTCTGTGAAACAGAGAAGGGTCGCCCTCTCTTGTAGGAGGTGCGTCCCAAACGTTCAGTTAAATTCTTGATGCTTGGCGCGAAATAAAGCTTTGCTTGACCTTCACTTTGTATCAGTCTCACTCCTTTAATCACGGACCCATTATTGGGGCATAACAATTACAAAAACCAAACCAAAACAAAACTAAAAAACTCTGAAGAAAATACCAACACTTTCCTTTTACAGATGGTTAAAGTTAAGATTTCTCAAGGTTATATAACTGACCATGGTCCAACAGCTCATAAATCATAGCGTGAGCTCTAAAAGGCTTTGTGATTTCAAACACCTTGCTCTATGACATTACACTTCCTCTCCTTAATGAAAAGTAGCTGTGAAAAGTGGGATCTCCCATTTTCTTTCGGACCAGTGTTTCCCAGGCCTTGGTTTGACCTCTGGTAGGGATAGTGTATTTCCAGATTTCTCTATTCCGTGAACAGACCCCTCTCACATATGTCTTATGGCCTTTCTCTTAAGATGTAAACCCAGGCACAAAACAAATGCCACTAAAGAAATACCAAACCAAAATAGAATCTTTGATGTTGCCCTTAAAAAATTTTTCTGGAAAATGATAAATTACACTGCTTAGTGAAATGCAAAATTTCCTCTTCTTCAGTTATTTGCTTATGTGATCCATTCTTCTCTATTCTGGTCCTCTCTGTACAGCCTAATAAGATTTACTTGAAACCTTGCAGTTTTGCCACTTTCTTTTTGCTTATTTCTTAGGAACATCTGGCAGCAATTTATACTCTGCCTGTGAGCTTATGGACCACACTTCACAGTGGCGTCCTCAAGAGCCAGTAGTCGGTCTTGACATGGACTCGACTTTTTTATCCCCCTAATTTGTTCATGAACTCAGTTTTCTGCTGGCCTCTGTCTCTTTCTGCCAACATTATCTGCATTGAGGTTTACCAGATGCTTCCACTGAGTTTTGTTTATTTAGGTTAAGTCGTTAATGTTGTTGGCCCCTCTGTTTCTCTACTAGACTGTGATTCTGTGGAAGGGACTAGTTCTTAGTCAGCTTTGTGGCTCTGGTAACTGGTGTAGGCCTGACATGGTAGGTGTGGGTGTGCCATGAAACTTAGGAGGGAAGAGTGGAAGGGAGAAAGGAAGAGAGCAAGGTAGGGAGGAAGATGGCATGTTATTATTATTCCTATTATTTTTAGGGTTTGTTTTCATACAGCATGATATCTGGCAAAGGAAGCTGAAGCAGAGAGAGAGAACAGAGAGGAGGGAGATGGATTCTTTCACCTGACCTCTTGGACTTTTTGAAAGAAGTGATTCAGTAGGAAGGTAAGAGGTCTGACTAAAAGCAGATTATTGGGGTTCAAACCCCAACTCTACTGTTCACTGCTTAGAGCTTAGGCAAGTATTTTAACCTCTCTTTTCCTCAGTTCTCTCATCTATAAGTGGGGGAAAATGGAAGTGTACCTTTTTCAAGAGGGTTTGATGGGAAGCAATGAGTTAACATATATGAAGTCCCAGGCAAATTGCCTGCACATAGGAAGGACCATTTTACTATTGTTATGAGAGAGCTTTGAGCAGCGAAAATTTTGGGACTTCCCTGTAGAAAAAATGTTTATAATATTTTATTGATCATTTATAATACTTATTGGGTACCTCATATGTGCCAAGCATTGGGCTAGGTGTTAGAGAAGAAGCTCAATTAGGACAGGAATGACATGAAGGCTCTATCATGACTTATACTTTGAATCATCAGAGGTACAAAGGAAAAAACAAAGTGCTGTAATAGTGAATGAGGTGGGGGGAGGGATAGGGGAGGTGGTACCCTGTGGCACCTTCATCAGACTTTCCCAATGGCGGTTCCAAACAGTACAGCACAGAGCTTCTCCAAGGCATCTCTGTAAGCAGAGGATATGGGGCCAGTGCCGGTGCAGAACAGGGCAAAGGCTGGGCACGGAGTGAGGCTGCTGGAATGAACTGTGAGCGTGAGTGAGGCATCCCCTGGGAAATGCCAGCGGCTGAGGTTCTGTCTTCTTGGTGAAGACTCAGAGTCAGTGTCATTTTCATATTCCTGTTAGGGTATATGCATTTGTGCACAGAGACTGGTGATGTCCAGGGATTTGGGTCAAAATGAGTTCAACAATTCTTTCTGTTTCCTCTGGCCCTTTTCAGAAGAGCTTCAGTTTCCTCCATGTAGGTTTAAGAACCACAGGGTTAAATTATAATCTGGACTCCCAAACTCTTCTTCTTTGTTCTTATTTGGAGCTTTGTAATATCTGGTAATTATCCTTTTTTCCCCTTTTATGATATTATTAAGTATTGATCTCTATGTTTTTTTAATTTTTAGCAGGTGTTTTGTGTTTCTGACCTAAAATTGCTATATTCTTGTGTATTGCGTGGGTAAGATTCATTTTCCAGTCTTTTTTAGCATCTGGTAATATTGATATCCCTTTGATAGTTCTGAATCTTTATATGAACAAGATGTCAAATTCCTGATTCCAATAAGTCATTTAAGGACTAGAAATGACTGTGTTTGTGAGTAATAAGAAAGATCTGGCTTTCTTTAAAAAGAAAGAGAGAGAAAGAGATAGACAGCAATAAGAACCAAAAACTACTCATATACGCTTTTACATAAGACTTCTCTTTTCTTCCATATTTGAAATTTACCAGATATTCTCTAGGAATGAGCTCTATTTAAGAGATGCGCTGATGAACTTGAGACCTAATACTACCTTATTTATAGACATTAGCTCTGTTTGCATCAAATTTTATTATGGCAAGTATATATATACACATATTATGTCACATTATAATGCACTATATGTGTGTATTATTATTTTAGGAAAGAAATCCTCCCTTCTATTCACTATATATATTATATATATTATAATATATAAAATATAATAATATATATTGTATGTCATAAATATCTTATGTAATTTACTATATATCTTACTATATAGTATACATAAATTTACATAGAGTATATATGTAAGCAATTTACTATAAATAATATAAATTGTAATTTATAAGTAAATATTATTAATATTATTATTAGCATTACATATTACTCTTATATAGTAAACACCATACTGAATTAATCAATGATTTCCCCCCTCTTGCTTTTCAATACTAAAACAGTTGACATGGGTGCCCATGGGAAAATGACTGAGTCATGGACTAAGGTTAGGCAATTAATATGATTTTTGGAAAAGATACATTTTATTTACTTATTTGAGAGAGCAAGAGATGGGAGGGGGTGCAGAGGGAGCGGGAGAGACAATCCCAAGTAGATTCCCCACTGAGCTCAGAGCCCAGGGCAGGGCTCCATCCCATGACACTGAGATCATGATGTGAGCTGAAAGCAAGAGTCGGACACTCAACTGACTGAACCACCCAGGCGTCCTGGAAAAGATGCATTTTGAAAATACTATATGTTGGCTAACTGGACATGATATAAATAGATGATAGAGAGATAGATAGGTAGATAGATAATCGTGCTTCCAGAGCCAAACAAATTGCTAGAGGTATAGCCATCCTTAAGCATCCTCCCTAAATATGACTTTACCCCAAGTAGACCACAGAATTGCTCAACCTTACAAATTGCTCTCTCAATAACCCTTCTGTCTCTCCAAAGCGGCCACCTCCTCTGCTGTTGGCTGCATGATTCCCATCTAAAAGCAGACCTCTATGAAGTTAGCTTTTAAGAAGGATCGGAAATGACCTAATAGGACCATGGTTCAGAGGTAGAACACTGTAAGGTAGGTTTCGAGAGGGTCCTCTTTGCAAACACTCCTGTTCCCTGCAGCTGGCAGGGAGAGTGTCCCCTCCTTCAAGCCCTGGGGCAAGTGGCTTTTATTTCTCTTCTGGCATGGAGGTTTGGTGAGTTCCTGAAGAGCTGAAAATTAACCACATTTGGGCTGCCCTTTCCCTTCCCAGGTAATAAATGTTTGGAATGAATGAATGAAACAGAATGGAACAAAGTGTCAAGTATGATCAAGTAGGAGTCCCCATTTGGTGAAAAAAAAAAAAATCTTTTCTGGGTCTCCTCAAGTGCACAAGACACCTTGCAAGGAACTGGTTTTGTAATAGGATGCTTTCCACCCCCCACCCTGCCCCAGGGCTATTGTTGCAATTGCTGAATTTCACTGTCCTCTCCCTTCCCCTCCCTCTCCTGCTTCTCCACCACCTCCCCTTCTCCCCCTCTCTTCTCCTCCTCCCTGTCCCATAGCTGGGCTAAATACAGCCTGCTCAATTAGGTTTTAGTTTCAGATGACAAATATATTTTTGACATAAGTTTTTGCCACCTCTTGCATGAGATATACTAATGAGAGTTCCGTAATCAAAGGAGCGAGACTGATACAAAGCGAGGGTCAAGCAAAGGTTTATTTCGTGCCATGCACTGACAATCAAACCGACCGATGGGGCCGCCTCTTACAGAGAGGGTGACTCCTCCCTGCCTTACCGGCTAACTTTTAAAGGGCAAAGGCCATGTGGTTGAGCCTGGCCACACACAGGTGGTCAATGAGATTGTAACACACAGAGAAAGCTGCACAGTCATGGTAGGTCACACATGAGTGACCAATTGAATTACAATTTACCCTATCGTAGATATTTGAACCAGCCTATCACCTTGGTCAGAATTGGCGCCCAAAAGGCGCCCAAGGTGGGGACTCACACTCCTTGGTAGCTAGGGAGACAGTATGCGCGCTCCACCGATTGGATGTCTCCACCTGGCCCAACTCATCCCTGCATTCGGGCTCTGTTATCAGGGACTGGTTGACCACATTCTACTGATTTCCCAGACTTGCTTTTAAGTAAGTTCCCCGGGGTGGGGGGGCGGGCAGGGTCAGTTTAAGTTTCACTGCATAAACAACAAAATGGCTGTTAAACCGAGGTGGAGCCGCTCTGGCTAAATAGGCTCTTATACTAATACTAAAACTTATTCATTGTTTAACTGAAATTAAATTTAATGAGTTGTTTTTATTTGTGAAATCTGGCAAACCTATGTATTTCAGCTTCTTTTTTATTTGTGAAATCTGGCAGACCTACGTATTTCAGCTTCTTTCACCATCTTCATGAGTTGGAAAAATGTTTTGTGGAAACCCCGTCGCCCCTGGTCCTATTATGAAAATTCCAAATCTACCATATTCTGAAAAGTCTCTGAGAAAAGAAAGCATACATTTTAAATAAAATTGGGCAATAGAATCAGAGATCAGCTATTCCTAACATTAGAAACGTTGTGTATTTTCTGATTATGCTTCTGTATTTGAAAAAAGGAGAAATGTGGTACAGTGAAAGAGAAGCAAGATAGCATTCACTGTTCTAAGGGGAGGGATGTGCCACTCAATTTAGAGAAATAGTAAGATAATTCAATAGGGATACCTTTTCTGTGCAGTTTGTTTTTTCTCAGGCATGCTTTGGATTGATGTCCCTCAGAATTTGGAAGATTCAGAGTTACTGAACAAGCACCACCTTGAGGATAGTATTTAACTTTTTTTCTGTTTTCTTTCCAATTGAAATAATGATCTCATTTTGATATGAGAGAAGGAGAAAGTATCCACAGTACCAGGTTTTGTATTTTTCAGTTAGATTTTAAAAGGCATGCATTTCCGGAATGCTGTCTAACTTTGATCAGATGACAAACGGCACTGCAGTTTTTTATCGAGTGCAGAAAGTACCCTCTGGAGCCAGGAGGCCAAGGATTCTGCTCAGCGCTGCTGTTCCTTGGCTGTGTGATCTAGAACATTCCAGCCAGCATCTCCAATCCCTAACATGGAGGGAGCATGAGATCCCTAAGGCTGTTTCCTGGTCATTGTCCTCTGGCTCCATAATGACCCAGGAACAATAGCAGCAGGTCTCATTTGTGAAATTTTCCCTTCCAAGATGTTAGATCAACTGGCTTTTTCCTATCTCGTTCTGCATCTTTCCCCTTTGCTCCATATAGTCAACAGTAGGGAAAAGTTCTGTGAAAAACCCTGAAATAGCTACAGCCGAAAAGCCGACATGGAATCCACTGGGCTCCGCTGGGCCCACAGCCTGCCAAATAGTTGTCATCAACTCACCAGTAGGACATGGGAAGGAACCAATGCTCGGGTGACGGCGGCTCAGACTTGTGACTTGTGTCATTAACCTCCCCAGAGAACCCAGGCCAATGAGGAAGTCACTGGAAGAGCCCCTAAAATTCCAAAATACCTACTAGAGCAAAAATGTCCTCTGGGACGGCAGCCAGTTGACTGCCCGTGTTCTGGCTGGGCTGGGAGCTCAAACGGTATCTGGCATGGCCTCTCGATCCTGCTCCCCAAAACCCCTCCGTTACTATGGCAACTCAAGAGAGCTCTTTGAAAGAACTCTGAGGCTGGGAAATTTTATTAATTTTGTGCTCTGGAATCAGTTCTGGGCATCACCCAAAATCTACAGGAAGTAGAATCCCAGACCTAGAAAAATGGCTCCTGGTGCCCATAGGCTCAAACTTCCCCAAACCGCCATTGTGTGTGCCACCTTCTGGTCCTTGAGATCACTTACCAAACCTGAAATAAGTGAATTGCTTAGTAGAGGACTAGCTCATGAAGAAAGTGCTTTCTACTTATCCGTACCATCAGAAGAGGAGTTCTTTTGTAACCGTTTCCAGCTACCAAGCACTTCGAGTTGGACCTAAAGGCTTGGAAATCAAGGTGGCTCTGGCTTTACAGGATGGAGGCTTGTTCCCTCTTCTGACCCAGTCGGATCCAAGTTCTCTGGAATAATTACCCTTTGAAATACAGATTTATATAGCACCTTAAATTCACTTTATTGCACATCTTAGAACTGACCTTACCCGTACAGCTTTCTCCTGGCACTGAATGGTGGAATGTGAAGTGCTCTGAAATACAGATTGTAATTTCCATTAAGAGAGAAAAAAATTCATGTCTTCGAAGATAAGCCATCTGCAATATAAATCACAAGGTTACTGCATTTGGAATGCAGTGCTACTGTAATTTCAGTGAAGAGAAGAAAATAATACAGCTTTCTTTCTCTGGGAGCTTGAAGTTTCCAGCAGACTTTCACTTACATATGCTAGCGGTTCTTTTTAAGTCTGCTAATATGTACTAAGGATCTATGATCTGCTGAATTTCACACCAGGCACTGGAGCTAAGTATATAAACAGACAATTAGGGGCACCTGGGTAGCTCAGGGGGTGAAGCCTCTGCCTTCAGCTCAAGTCATGATCTCAGGGTTCTGGGATCGAGCCCTGCATCAGGCTCTCTGCTCAGCGGGGAGCCTGCTTCCCCCTCTCTCTGCCTGCCTCTCTGTCTATTTCTGATCTGTCTGTCAAATAAATAAATAAAATCTTTTAAAAAAAGTAAAAAAAATAGACAATTAAAGCACAGTGTGTTAAATGAAAGATATGTATGGTGTGTTGTGTGAACAATATGGAGAACTTAATCTTTTGAAGTAATGTTGATATTTCTATTTATTAGAGCAGAAAACTGAGGCTGAGGAGTTGATGTGAATGCTTCTTAAAGAGTAGGGCCTGCAAGGGAATCCATATTGAGGCGAGCCCACACTCTTTGCAATGTCTCTGTACGGAATCTTTTTCACTTTCACTAAAAAATTACCAATGCAATGAGCTCAATCATTTTTTCACAGCGAGAATCAATTTCTTTTGTCCTACACTCCTCTCTCATAAGCTTTCTCGTCTCGACAGTATGGTCCCAATTGAAAAATCTCACCCATCAAGAAAATACGATAGTCTGAACATCTAACAATGTTAGCTCTTCTCTGTATTCCATCAGCATGTGAAATCTTCTAAATGCTTTCCTCTGGAAATAGCAGCTGTGGGGCTGAACATCCACAGTCCTTAGTGTTAAACCCTGACCTGTGAGGACCCAGACTACTGACTGAGTGTAAGGAACAAGGTCTTAGTTGAATTTTGAGGCATACATCATGCCAGAGGTTAGTCTTTTAGGAGAAGATCCTTCACACTGGAAGTAAGGGGACTTGAGTCAGTTGGCATGACTGGAATTTCTTTGGCCATGAATTTGCGTGTGATGGGTAGGTAAAAGTAGAGACATGTCTCCCATACATTTGCAACCCAGCAGGTGGATGAGAAGGATTCCAAATAAAAGCCCATAAAGTGTATGAGTCCCTTGGAGCTAGAATGTATCTCAAGCTACAGTATTTTTTTTAAATTAACATATAATGTATTATTTGTTTCAGGATACAGGTCTGTGAATTATCAGTCTTACACAATTCACAGCACTCACCGTAGCACATACCCTTTCCAATGTTAAGCTACATTATTAAGAACAGAATAAAGCTTGTAAGAATCAGCATGTCCTGGGGCGCCTGGGTGGCTCAGTCAGTTAAGAATCCAACTCTTGATTTTGGCTCAGGGATGGAGAGCCCTGTGTCCGCTCTGTGCTCAGCAGGGAGCCTGCTTGTCCTCTTTCCTCTACTCTTTCCCCACCCCTTTATCTCTCTCAAATAAATAAATTAAGATCTTAAACAAAAAAAGAATTAGCCTGTTCTGCATGCAGGCTATGGATTTTTCAGATGGTAGCTTAAAATTATTGCTATTCTAGGAAACATGAGGGAAGTATGGCATAAATTAGGAACAGTGGGCAGAATTTATAAGTATTAGTGCTAGTCTTAGAAACATGCCACAATCTTTGGGGAATTTCTAATTGTATATAGAGCAACTGTGTCTGAACTAAAGAAAGGCAATCTCAGAACTCTGGGAACTCTCCATGTTTCAATTTTTGCCCATGATGAAGGAAGGAAAATTAATATCTACTAGTTAAAACTAGCAAACTCTTGGACTACAAATAGGAGTATGGGCAATCACTGATGTTTTCATTGTCTCTATAGTTCTGGTTATCCAGAATGCCACACAGCTGGAATCATACACTAGGTAGTTCTTTCAGACTGGCTACTTTCACTAAGACATACGCACTTAGGGATCCCCCATGTCTTCCCGTGACTTGGTAGCTCATTTATTTCCAGTGCAAGTAATATTGAATTGTATGGATATATCACAATTTGTTTATCCATTCAGTCATTGAAGGACATCATGGTTGCTTCCAAGTTTTGGCAGTTATGAACAAAGCTGCTAAAAAACATTTGTGCACACATTTTCATGTGGACATCTTTTCAACTCATTTGGTGATATACCAAGAAGTACAATTACTGATTTGGATGGTAAGAGTATGTTTGGTTTTGTAAAAAAACTCTCAAACTGTCTTCCAAAGGGACTGTATCATTTTGCATTCTCACCAGCAGTGAGACACCACATCCACCAAATCACTGAGGGCTGTCCATTTTTTAGATCTTAGCCATTCTAATATATGTGCTGTGGTATCTCACTATTGATTTAATTTGTAATTCTCTAATGACAGATGATGACATATGATGTGGAATGCGTTTTCAAATGCTTATTTACCATCTCTATGTATTCTTTTTTTTTTTTTTTAATTTTGGAGGTAGAACTTACTGATTCATCAGTTGCATATAACACTCAGTGTTCATTACATCACGTGTACTTAGTGATGTATCTGCTCAGATCTCTTGCCATTTTCAACTGATTGGTTGTTGAGTTTTATGTTTCTTAAATTTATTTTGGACACAAATCCTTTATCAGATAAATGTCTTGCAAATATTCTCTCCCAGGCAGTGTTTTGTCTTTCCATTCTCTTAAAATTGTCTTTTGAAAGGAAGGGTCTTTAATTTTAATGAAGTCCAAGTTATCAATGTTTTCTTTCACTGATGTTGTATAAATGAGCCTGATAGTCATGCTGGCTTAAAATGGACCCAGGATGTTTCTGATTCACAACAGGCTGAGACTATCAGCTCAAAGCCCATGGGCACAAAACACAAACTCTTACACATGAAATCATTTTAAACACAATCCAAATAAACATTGCTAGCCATTCAGAGCCTACCTATTTTGCATACCCTGTGAAATTTTATCTAACATCTAGTAATCATAAACAAGACAAACCATGTAGCTATAAAAGACTAAACACTGCTGCTGCCCTTCAGAGATCTCTGACCCAGAGACTTCCCACTGTGCTGCTGAGTGACATCACGCGGACAAGAAGCCCCTTCTCTGATGTCCCTTTTTTTCCTAGGAGGTCCTTGGCCTCATTCCTTTTCTGGTGATGACATGTGTCACTGGCTCTGGAAAGTCCCTTTTGGAAAGGACTTCCTCTCTAATGCAGTCTATGAATGACTTCTTGTATGTTATTACTCCTTATGGCTCTGTCTCTTCCTTAATTACTCCCAAGTCCTCAAATTTACCATGTTTATCCAAAAACTCATTGTCAAACCCTAAGTCACCTAGACTCTCTCTTGCATTATCTTCTAGAAGTTTACAGGTTTGAATTTTAAAGTTAGGTTTATAATCCATTTCAAGTTAATGTTTATGGAAGTGTAGACACGCTCTGTGTCCACACTAATGCTTTCACATGTGGATATCCTGTTGTTCTAGCACTTTTTGTTGGAATCACTGCCCTTTCTCCACCAAATTGTGCTTACTCCTTTGTCAAAGATCAGTTGACTGTCTTCATATGGGTTTATTTCTGGGCTCTTTATTCTGCTTCATTGATCTACTTGTCTCTTCTTGCATCAGACCCACACTGTCCTGATTATTGTCTTGAAGTCAGTGTCAGTCTTGTGACTTTGTTCTTCTGGGTCTTTTGTCCCTCCCTATAAACTTTACATTTCAGTCTATTATGCGCAAAATACCTTCCTGGTATTGCAGTATGCTTTCGTCCACAACACCTCTCATAACGTGCTTACCCAAGCAATCAGTACTCCAGTGAGGAGCCATTGTTTTCCAGTCACTTCTCTTAGGTTTTCCTGTTGTCTCCTTTTTTCTGATACTAACTGCTCTTTTTCAATACCTTTGTCTTGGCTAGTCCTTTCAGAGCAATAATAAGTCAAACTGCACGTGTAGGCATCTCTACCTTGTTTCTCTATTTGATTATAATGTGATTATTATTTCACCTTTCAGTTTAGTGTTGCTGTTAGTTTCAGGCAGATCTTTCATCCTGTTTTGTCAGTTTCTTTCCATGCTTTCCTGAAAGTATTTCTTCTTGATCTCCTCCACTAGATATTGACTTTTATTACGTTCTGCATTTGCATCTCTGAAAATGACTATGTGATTTATGTTGTCATGTTAACATAATCATATCTGTCAACCTATCTCTCAATCTTGAATTCTCCTTGAATTCCTAGTTTAAACCTTTCTGGCATTAATCTGGGGAGTTCTTTATTTTAGTGGATCCAGCATTTAACTTGTTAATGTTTGATTTAATATTTTTGCACTTACATTCATAAGTGTGATTGAAAGTAATTTAAAAATAATCTTTGCCTTTGTCTATGCTCTTAAACACTTCAAATAAGGATTGTCTGTTTCTCCATGACTTGAGAAACATTGTCTATGAAACTGTCTGGACTCGACGCTTCTGTAGGAAGTCATCCTCTGATAAAACTCTTCCTATTTATTGTCTGATGAATGTCTTATTTAAGATTTTAAGGCATGAATTTGTATTCAACGTGGGGCATTTGTATTTTCCAAGAAGACTGCTCATTTCAACTTTAATTTCAAATATTTAAATAAGGAGTTTTGTGGAGAATTATCTTATAGTTTAGAAAATCGTTTTTATATGTCCTTACCCTTGTGATTTTTTTCATTTTTTATGGTTTCATTTTTAATATTTAATTTATTTTTATTGAGGTATAGTTGACATACAAAGTTATATTAATTTCAGGTGTACAACATAGGAATTTGACAATTCTGCATGTTACACAATGCTCACCATCATAAATTTAGCCACCATCTGTCACCATACAAAGTTATTACAATATTATTGTATATTCCTTATGCTGTACTTTTTCATCCTCATAACTTATTTATTCTCATTATTATTTCTATTGTTATTTACTCTGTTTTCTTGGTGAAATTTCACAAGAACCAGATTTCATAACCATTTTAAGTCAACTTTACTGTATTTTCCCTTTAAATTCATTATAATTAGAATTTTCTTTTTGCTGGCTAGGGTCTTGTTTCATTTTTTTTGGTATCTGAGGTTGAATGTGCAGTTTACCTACCCTCATTAGTTCACGTGTAATAAGAAAACCACCAAAAGCTACAATTTCTGCTGATACAGTTTTATTAGCATTTAATTTTCTGTATATAATATTCTCATTGTGACTGATTTCTTTTTCAATATACACCAAAAAAGTGTATTCTTTGTAGAAAAATGAGAAAAGGAAAAAAACAAATGACCCATAGTTTCACTAGCTATAACATCTGTTACTTCGTTTTGACAACACATTTTGTTAAAATGCCTGAATGTCAAAACCCATAATAAACAGGGTTAAAAGGGCAAAGTGGGAGAAAATGTCTGCAATATATATGAGGAAGTTGAATAGTTTTGGTATAAAATCAGCCCTTGGAAAGCTATAGGAAAGGACAGAGTACCCATCAGGTCTGTTGGTCTAAAAAAGATTTTTTAAAAAATCAGTTTTATCTCATAAACAAAAGAATGCAAATTACAACCACAGTGACAAATCTTTTTTGCCTATAAATTAGCAAAGATATTTTCCCCCTCTAGTTATAATCTCCAAAGTTGGCAAAGTGGTGGATAAATTGGCTGTTTGTCAACTTTTAGTAAAAACAGAAAATAGTGGTGCCTGCGTGGCTCAGATGGTTAAGTCTCTGCCATTGGCTCAGGTCATGATCTCAGGGCCCTTGGATCCAGCTGGCATCAGGCTCCCTGCTCAGCGGGGAGTCTGCTTCTCCATCTCCTTCTGCCCCTCCCTCAGCTCCTGCTGGCTTTCTCTCAAATACATAGATAAAATCTTTTTTAAAAACCCTGAAAATAAATTTTAAAAATGTATATCGTCAGGAAATCACTGCCAATGTAGCAAAGATTTAGCTATGAAGATATTTATTGTCATAAACATCGTATCATAAACAACCTCAATGCTAAACAACGTTAAAAACATTGTTGTTTTTAACAATGTTAAAAACATAAAAATAAAATCAATGAGGGCTGGTTGATTTCACTATGGTAAGCTAAATGGAGGAATTAGACAGTTTTTACAAGTGACACTGATGAAAATATTTAAAAAGGGAAGGATTGTCATGATATTCTGAATACCCAAACACATTTGTTGCATGATTTCATTTTGGAAATATAAAGATATTGTGACTTATTTGCGTTTGAAATGCTTATGCACACATATATTATGGATAATTTTTCTCGTTCTCTTTCTCTTCCTCTCTACTCCCTCCTCCTTTTCTGCTTAATGTAAAACTTAGGAAAAAGCAAAAATTAGGATATATAAAAATTGTCCGTGTTGTCTTCAGAAAAATATTTTCATAAATATTCCAGGATTTTTGTTGCTGTTGTTATATATTATGTTTTCTTTGTTTTTAAAAAGACTTCTTTCTTCTTCTTCTTCTTCTTCTTCTTTTTTTTTTTTTTTTTTACAGCAGTTTTAGGTTCACAGCAAAATTAAAAGGGAGGTGCAGAGAGTTCCCATATATTCCCTGTCATACACATGCACAATCTCTTCCATTAGCAACATGTTCCAACAAAGTGGTACATTTGTTATAATTGATGAAACTTATTCCAGGCTTTTTCACATAACATTGTTTGTTGTACCTTCAGATTTGGCAATTAGAAAGTCACTGTGATCATGTCTTCCACAGACTTTTCAGAAGAAGGGTGAGGACAGAGTCCATTGGAACTGAGAAGAGCTCTGTGCACACAAAGGCATACAACCCAAGAGCAGAAAGCTATTTGAAAAAGTTTAGTGAGAAAAGATAGAGATGTAAAGATAGAAGCATTGGTAGAGAAGAGTTCTTGAAGGCAAAATTCATACCCATTTCTGGCTTCTGCAATACTTAGCTCATTAAACATTGAATTGGTTTAAATTCATTTCATAAGACTTAAATGTCTTTCAAAGACTTAAGTTAGCTAAAAGCAGACATTTGCAGTTTTCTTTATAT
Source organism: Mustela lutreola (assembly GCF_030435805.1). Classification (NCBI taxonomy): domain Eukaryota; kingdom Metazoa; phylum Chordata; class Mammalia; order Carnivora; family Mustelidae; genus Mustela; species Mustela lutreola. Next base: position 150,251,602 of record NC_081290.1, on the reverse strand, counting down.
CTTCCCAGAATATCTACCTTTATTTATTTATTTTTTTTTTTTACTGAGTGCTTTTATTTTTCATTGAATTTTTTTTCGATATAATTACAGAGTCACTTGAAGTTTAAGAAATAATGCGGAGATCCCACATGCTCTTTATGGAATTCCCCACAATGATAACATTAGCAGAACGATAGTGTCATATCACAAGCAGGATATTGACTGATACGTAATTTGCTGGTCTTATTCAGATTTCCTCAGTTAATTACTTGTACTCATTTGTGCATGTGTATGTGTTCTATACAACTTTATCATCATTTATGTTTGGGTGTCCGTAACCACAGTTAAAATATTAAACCATCATCATGAAGATCCCTCATGTTACATTTATAGCAAAGCCACTTCCGTCCCGCCACCCCCCTGCCCTATGCCCGCATTTCCATATATCTGAAAACCACTAGTCTGTTTCCATTTATGAAATTATGTCATTTCAAAAGTGTTATATAACTTGAATCATACAGTAGTAAACTTTTTGGATTGATATTTCTCCCCTAGCAAAATTCACCAGAGATTTTCTAAACTGTTGTGTTGTGTGTATCAATAGTTCATTCTTTTTATTGCTGAGTAGCATTCCATGGCATTGGATGTATCATGGTATACTGATTACCTGTAAAAGGACATCTGGGCTGATTCCAGTTTTGGACCATTATGAATAAACTGCTATGGATGTTTGTGTATGGGTTATTAGGTAAACATAATTTTTTATTTCTCTGGAATAAATGCTGAAGACTGCCATCACTAGGCTATGTGGTCATTGCATTTTTAGTCTTGTAAGAAACTGCCAAACTTCTTTTCAGAGTGGCTGTACAATTTTACATTTCCACCAGCAATGTGTGAGTCCTCCAGCTTTTTCATATTCTTACCAGCAGCTGTTGTTTTCAACATTTCCTATTTTTGCCATTCTGATAGGTGTGTAGTGAAACTGCTTTGCAGTCTTGATTTGCATTTCCTTGATGCCTAGGGATGTTGGATGTCTTTTCTTTTGTATATCCTTTTCAGTGTTCATGAGTTTTGCCATTGTCTAACTGGACTTTTAAAAAATGTTGATTTTGAGAGTTCTTTATATATTTAGGATACTACTCCTTTGTCAAATATGTAGTTTGCAAATATTTACTCCAAAGATGGAGCTTGTGTTTTCATCTTCTTCACAAGGTCTTTTGCATAGCAAAAGTTTTTAATTTTGATGAAGTCAAATTTATCATTTTTTCTCTAATGGACTGTGCTTTTTGTGTTAAGTTTAAGGGCTTTTTACTTCATCTTAGATCTTGACAATTCTCTTCTTTTCCCCTAAGAATTGAATAGTTTCACATTTTGTGTTTTGCCCTCAATCTACTGTGACAAAGCGGTTCATATTGTTTGCTTTAGATGTCCAATTGCTCCAACATCCCTTGTTGAAAGACTGTCCCTTCTCCATTAAATTGCTTTGAATTGATGTCAAAAATTAGGTGAGCATATTTGTGTGGGTCTGGATTCTCTCTTCTATTCCATTGATGTATGTATCTATTCCTCCACCAATACCACAATGTCCTGAAAACCATGGCTATACAATATACCTTAATTTGGGGGACAGTTATTCCTATACTTCATATTTTTTTTGTCAAGATCATTTTAGCTATTCTAGGGCCTGCACATTTCTATATAATTTTTAGAATAAACTTGTCAATAGCCACAAAAAAACTTGCTGGGATTTTGATAGAAATGGCATTAAATGGAAAGACAATTTGGTGGTGATTGACATCTTTATGTTGAGTCTTGAACTCAAGACTCCTTTCCATTTTTTTTTTTTTTAGATCCTCTTTGATTTCTTTCATTAGTATTTTGTTATTTTTAGCATACAGATCCTGTACATGTTTTAAGTTTATACTTAATTTCTTCATGTACTTTGGAGTCACTGTAAATGGTATTGTACTTTTAATTTTGGTATCTTTATATTTAAGTATTAGAAATGAGATTGACTTATGTCAGTTCACCTTCTTTCTGAAACATTGTTGAGTGCATTATTATTATTATTATTATTTATTTTGTAGATTCCTTGGGATTTTCATACCATCTGCAAATAGAGATGGTTTTATTTCTTTCTTTCCAATTGTATACTATATTTCTTTTCTTCTGTCATTATTGCAGTGACTAAATCTTCCAATATATGTTAAATAGGAGTGATGAGACATCCTTGCCTTGTTCCTGATCTTAGGGGGAAAGTATTCATCTTTCACAATTAAGTATAATGTTATCTGTGGTTTTGTAAATGCTCTTTATCCAGTTGAGATAGTTCTTCCCCTCTGCTTTCATCTTGCTTGCTGAGATTTTTGTTTTGTTTTGTTTTGCATAAATGGGTGTTGGATTTGGCAAACACTTTTTCTGCATCAACTGATATGATCATATATTTTTTTTCCTTAAAAATGTGATTTCGTGTATTACATTAATTGTTTTGAATGTTGAGCCAATCTTGCATACTTAGAATAAATACCACTGGATCATGGCATATGATTCTTTTTATATAGTGTTGTATTCTATTTGCTAATATTTTGTTGAAGTTTCTTGCAACTTAAATTATGAGAGATTTTGGTCTGTAGTTTTGCCCTCTCTACTGTCTTTGTCTTTTTGGTATTGGGATAATATTGACCTCATACAATGAGTTGAAAAGTATTCCTTCCTTTTTCTATTTCATGGAAGATGTGTAAAACTGATGTTAATTCTTCTTAAGTATTTCGTGGAATTCTCTACTAAAATCGTGAGGTCCAGGAGATTTAGGAGGGAGTTAATTACAAATTCAGTTTATTTAATGTTTATAGTTATTCACATTACCTATATTACATTAGTTGCATTTTAGAAGTGTGATTTTTGAGGAGTTGGCTCATTTTGATTCAGTTGTCAAATTTATGAGTATGAAAATGATTTGTAATATTCTTTATTAGCTCTTTGATGTCTGCAAGATCTATAGGATAATCTTCTTTTTAAAGAAGATTTTTTAAAATATTGGTCATTTATATCTTCTCTTTTTAAATATTTGTTAAACTTGCTAGTAATTTATCAATTTTAATCATTTTTTTTGAGGAACCAGTTTTTGTCCCCCTATTATTTTCCTATTTTCAATTTCACTTATTAGCTCTTATTTTTATTTCCTTCTAACTGCTTGCTTTGGGTTCATATTGCTTTTCTGTTTCTAGTGTCTGGAGGTAGGAATTTGAGAGATTGGCTTGAGATTTTTTTTTTACTATTTCTTAATTTAAGCTTCTGTGCTATGAACTTCCCTCTTAGCACTGTGATATCTGGATCTCACATATTTTGATGTGTTGTCTTTGCATTTTTATTTATTTATATGTAATTTTTATTTCCTTTGAGGTATCTATTTTTACCTGTAGATTACTTAGAAGTGTATTGTTTCATTTCCATGTGTTCAGATATGCTTCTTTTGTCTTTCTATTACTGATTCTAGTTTGATTTCATCGTGGTCAAAGAACATGTTTTGTATGATTTCAGTTCTTTTAAATTTGTTGTTTGTCCAAACAGGTACGATTTATCTTGGTAAATGTTTCATGTGAACCTGAGAAGAATGCATCTTCTGTTATTGGATGGAGTGTTCTATATGCCAATTAGAGTCTGTTGGCTGACTGTGTCATTGAAATTTCTATATTCTTGTTGATTTTTTTGTCCAATACTATTATTAGTAGCTGAAAGAGAGCACTGAAGTTTTTAACTGTAATTGAGGATTTTTTTTCTTTTTCTGTCACCTCCTTCAGGTTTTGTTTCAATATTTTGAATCTCTGTTTTCTGGTACTTACCCATTTAGGATTATTATGTCTTCCTGGTGGATTATATTTTTTTCCATTATGAAATTCTAGTACTCTCTACTTCCAGTAATTTCCTTTATTCTGATGTTTGCTTTATCACATATTGATACAGCCACTCCCACCTATTATTCTAAATATTGTAATATTATTACTCATTTTTATTTTAAATTATTGTTTGTGTCATTTATCTTTTTCTATCATTTTCCTTTTAACTGAACTATGTCATGGAATTTTAACTGAGTTTTTTTAATAGCATATAATTGGGTAATTATTTTAATTTTTTGTAACAGTATTCATATTTTGGTAATTAAACTATTTACTTTTAAGATAATTATTAAAACATCAATGCTTAAGTCTGCCATTATCTTATATATTTTCTCTGGTGCTCATTCCTTTGTGTCTTTTTTACCTTTCATTGGGTTAGTTGAACTCTTTTGTTAGAAATCCATCTTAATTTATATATAATTTTTTAAGACTTAATTTTTTTGCTGTAGTTTAAGGTTCACCACAAAATTGAGAGGGAGCACAGAGATTTCGTATACACTCCTCACTCCCAGATACGCACAGCCCCCATTATCAATATTTCTCACTATGGGGCACATTTGTTATAATTGACAGACCTACACTGAGACATCATAATAACCCAAACACCATAGTTTATTTTGTGGTTTACTCTTGGTGTTGTACATTCTATGGATTTGGACAAATATGTAGTGACATTTAAATATTATTATAATGCCATACAAAGTATTTTCACTGTCATAAAACTGCTATTTACTTTGTTATTCCTCCTATTCCTGCCAATTACTGATTTCTTTTTACTCTCCATAATTTTGCCTTGTAGCTGGAATCATGTAGTATGTAGTCTTTTCAGATTAGCTTCTGTCACTTATTAATATGTATTTAAGGACCCTCCATGGCTTTCCATGGCTTGGTAGCCAATTTCTTTTTAGTACTGAATAATATTCCATTGTCTGGATGTACCAGAGTTTCTTTATCCATTCACCCACTGAAGGACATCTTAGTTGCTTCCAAGTTTTGGCAATTATGAATAAAGCTATTATAAACATTTGTATGTAGTTTTTCTGTGTATGTATGGATATGTTATTATTTATTTATTTATTTATTTATTTGAGAGAGACACAGAGGGAAGTGGGGATGGGCAGAGTGAGGGGCACAGAAGGGGAAGGAGCAGAGGGAGATAAAGAGGAAGAGAATCTCAAGCAAACTCCTTGATGAGCATGGAACCTGACTCAGGGCTCTATCTCAAGACCCCGAGATTATGACCCGAGCTGAAACCAAGAGTAGGACTCTTAACCAACTGAGCCACCCAGATGCCCCTGTGTGGATATAAGTTTTTAACTCATTTGGGCAAATATCAAGGAGTGAAATTGTTATATCATGTGGTAAGAGTATATTTAGTTTTATGAGAAACTGCCAAACTATCTTCTTAAGTAGCTATACCATTTTGCATTCTTACTATCAATGAATGAGTGTTCCTATCACTCCATATCCACCACAGCATTTAATGTTGTCAGTGTTTCCATTCTTATTCATCAAATACATGTACAGTGGTATTTTATTATTGTTTTAATTTGCAATTCCTTAATGATGTATGATGTTGACAACTTTCCAATGTTTGTTTTACATCCATATATCTTTTTTGGAGAGGTGTTTATTAAGATCTTCGGCCCATTTTTTATTTTACTTAAGATTTCTTTATTTATTTTAGAGACAGAGTCCACACAAGCAGGGGGAGGGGCAAAGAGAGAGGGAGAGAATCTCAAGCAGGCTCCAACTCCTCACTGAGTGTGGAGCCCAATGCAGGGCTTGAATTCACCACTCTGAGATCATGACCCGAGATGAAATCAAGAGTTGATTTCATAACTGACTGAACCATCCAGATGCCCCTGGCCCATTTTTTAATTGGTTGTTGGTGTCCTATATTGTTGAGTTTTAAGACCTCTTCACATTTTGGATATTTCATCAAGAGCATCTTTTGCAAATATTTTCTCCCATTCTGTGGTTTTTCTTTTCATTTTCTTGATCTCTCTTTCATAGAGCAGAAATGTTTATTTTGATGAAATCCAGCTCATCAAGTGTTAGAATCAGTTTTTCATACTCACAAAATAACTGGCTGAGATGTTTTTTAAAAAGATTTTATTTATTTATTTGACAGACAGAGATCACAAGCAGGCAGAGAGGCAGGCAGAGAGAGAGGAAGGGAAGCAGGCTCCCTGCAGAGCAGAGAGCCCAATGTGGGGCTTGATCCCAGAACCCTGGATCTGAGCCGAAGGCAGAGGCTTTAACCCTCTGAGCCATCCAGGTGCCCACTGGCTGAGATTTTGATTGAGATTGCTCTAAATCTATAGATCAAGTTGTAAAGAACTGACATTTTAATAAATATTAGGTCTTCCTGTACATGAATATGGAATATCTCTCCATTTATTTAGTTCTTTGATTTTAATCACAGAGTTTCATAGTTTTCCTTATATGGAGTTTATACATATTTTGTTAGATTTAAACTTAAGTATTTACTTTTGGAGGGGCTAATGTAAATGGTAATGTGTTTTTAATTTTAAATGCCAGTTGTTCATTGCTGGTATCTTAGAAAGCAATTGACTTCTATATATTAACCTTATATTCTAAAAGCTTGCTATAATCTCTTATTAGTTCTCAGAATCTTTGTTGGTTCTTTTGGGCTTTCTACATAGACAATCATGTCATGTATAAAAAAAAAAGGCAATTATACATATTCCTTCATGGTATTTATTTTATTTCCTTTTTTTGCATTTTGCATTAACAAGGTCTTCCAGTACAATATTGGAAAAAGAGCATTAGGAATGGACATTCTTGTCTTGTACATAATCTTAGTGGAAAACTTAAAATTTCTCAATACTAAGTATGATGTTAGCTATAGGGTTCTGTAATATATTCTTTTTTTTTCTCCAGCATATTTATTATTTTTTGAAAGGAATGGATTTTGAGTAGCATAAACATAGGAAGAGAAGTATGGAATAGAAAATAGGGGCGTGTGTGTGGCTCAGTGGGTTAAAGCCTCTGCCTTCGGCTCAGGTTGTGATCCCAGGGTCCTGGGATCCAGCCCTGCATTGGGCTCTCTGCTCAGCAGAGAGCCTGCTTCCTTTTCTCTCTCTCTGCCTGCTTCTCTGCCTACTTGTGATCTCTGTCTGTCAAATAAATAAAATCTTTTTTTAAAAAATAAAATAAATACAAAGGTAAGCTATTTTGCTGTTTTATCATCACAACAAATTCATACGGAGAACGTCTCATACAAAACAACACAATAAAGGTTCAAAGATCAAGGTATTCCCTTAGGCAAGATGGAAGATTTCAGTATTTGAAATTTAGACTGCAGTCCTTGTCTTTGGGTGGATCGCTGGGTGGGTGACACAGTTCATGGTTTTAATCAGACTTGAACAGAAGAATAGCCACTTGGCCCAGATAGAAGTAGTTGAAGCATTTGGTTTCATTTGTCACATAACTACTGAAGTTTCTCGCCATGAGGCAGTCCCAGGTGGGGTTGTATTCTTTGTCAAACTCCTTTTTCCTATAGGCCACAGTGTCCCTCTCTATGTTATATTTCTCCAGTGCCTGAGTTGTACATTCTACCCACTCCTGTTGCATCTCCTCCAACATGCTTCATTTTTTATCAGGGCATTTTATCAGGGCATTTTTTATCAGGGCCTTTTGGTTGCACATGATTACCATGGAGTAGGGGCTAGTCCATAGCAATGGTTTTAAAGGGTGGGAGAGCTGGTGACTCTCAGACCCAGCAGGAGCTGTCCTCACTTGGGTCTTTGTTTATATTCTTTAAAAAGTTGAGGAACTCCTCCCTACTCCTAGTTTACTGCAATTTTCATCAAGAATGTTAGTAGAATTTTGTCAAATACTTTACCTGCATCTATTGATATCATCATGTGATTTTTCTTCTTTAGTTGGTTAATGGGATGGACGATAATAATTGATTTTTTAATGTTGGGGCATCCTTGCATATCTGGGATAAATACCACTTGGTCAGGTGTATAGTTCTTTTTTTTTTTTTTTTTTACATTGCTGGATTCTATTTGCAAATATTTTTGTTGAGAATATACTTAGCTATGTTCATGAGCAATATGGGTTAATAGTGTTCTATGTTTTTGCAATGTCTTTGTTCCATCTTGGTATTAGGGTAATAGTGACTTCATAAAATGGAGGTAGGAATTATTTCCTCTGTTTCTATCTTCTGAAAGAGATTGCAAAGAATTTGGTGTAAATTTCTTCTTTCAGTGTTTGGTAGAATTCACCAGGGAATGCATCTAGGGCTGGTGCTTTTTGTTTTAGAAGATTAGTAATTCTTTCTTTCTTTCTTTCTCTTTCTTTCTTTCTCTTTCTCTCTTTCTCTCTTCCAAGACAGTGAGAGTGTGTGAGCAGGGGTGGGTGGGGTAGGCTCCATGCTCAACACAGAGCCTGACACAGGGCTCAATCACAACCCTGAGATCACAACTGGAGCCCAAATCAAGAGTAGGATGCTTAACCAACTAAGCCACCCAGACACCCCAGCAAAATTAGTAATTCTTGGTAAGATTAATTTATATTTTTTAAAGATTTTATTTATTTATTTGACACAGAGAGAGAGAGAGAGATCACAAGTAGGCAGAGAGGCAGGCAGAGAGAGGTGGGGGGGAACCAGGCTCCCTGCTAAACAGAGAGCTGGATGTGGAGCTCAATCCCATGACCCTGAGATCATGACCTGAACCAAAGGCAGAGGCTTAACCCACTGAGCCATTCAGGCACCCCTTGGTAAGATTAATTTAAAAGATACAAGCCTATTTCTTCTTGTGTGTGAGAGCGTGAGACCTAGACAGGTCAGGTTGTGTCTTTCAAAGAATTGGTCCATTTCTTCTATGTTACCAAATTTGTGGGCATAGAACTATTCATACTATGTCTGTATTATTCTTTTAATTTTCATAGAAGCTGTGGTGATATCTTCTCTTTTGTTCCTGAGATTAGTAATTAGTAGTGTGTTCTTTCTCTTTCTCTCTTTTTTTTCTTAGTTAGCTTGACTAAAGGCTTATCAATTTTATTAATCTTTTCAAAGAATTGGCTTTTGGTTTCAATGCCTTTCTCCATTCATTTCCTGTTTTAAATTTAATTGATTTCTGCTCCAATTCTTACTGTGTTGTTTTGTTTGTTTGTTTGCTTTGTACTTAATTTTCTCTTCTATTGTACTTAATTTTAGGAAAGAAAGGAAGAAAGAAAGAAAGTTTCTAAGGTAGAAACTTAGCTTGTTAGTGTTAGATACTTTCTCTTTCCTAGCACCAGGCATTCAGTTCCCTCGAAGCACTGCTCTGCTGCATCCTACTAATTTAGTTCAAAATATTTTTAAATTTCTCTTGAGATTTCTCCTTTGACTTATGTGTCCTTTAAAAGTGTATTGATGCGGGTCGCCTGGGTGGCTCAGCAAATTAAGCATCTTCCTTTGGCTCAAGTCATGATCCCAGGGTCCTGGGGTCGAGTTCCACATCAGGCTCCTTGCTCAGTGGGAAGCCCGCTTCTCCTTCTCCCTCTGTTTGTGTTCTCTCATGTTCTCTCTCTCTCTGTCAAATAAATAAAGAAAATCTTTTAAAAAATTAAAATAAAAGAGGTGTATTGATGAGGCACCTGGATGGTCCAGTCAGTTAAGCATCCAAATCCTGGTTTCAGCTCAAGTCTGATGTCAAGTTCATGAGATTGAGACCTGCAGTGGGCTTTGCCTTCAGCATGGAGTCTCCTTGTGTTTCCTCCCTCTCTCTCTCCCTCTGCCCCTCCCCACAACAGATAAATAAACAAATCTTTAAAAAATAAAAAATAAATAAATAAATGTGTTTTGTTGGCTCAGCTGCCATCATGAATGATACATTAACTATCTGGACCATGAAGATTATGACCCACTGACTCTTTCAGCAAAAAAAAGGGTCATTGATGTTCTTCACCCAGGAAAGGCAACAGTACCTATGACAGAAATTCAAGGAAAACCTGCCAAAATATATAAGATCACACAAGATGTCATCTTTGTATTTCATTCAGATCCCATTTTGATGGTGACTATGCAACTGATTTTGGTATAATTTATGATTTCTTGGATTATGCAGAGAAAAATGAACCCAAACATAGACTTGTAAGACATAGCCTGTATGAGAAGAAAAAGACCTTAAGAAAATAGTGAAAGCAGCATAAGAACAGAATGGAGAAAGAGGGTCTACAAAATCCAGCACTGACACTGGCTCTAAGGAAGTTGGAGATTGGACAACAAAAGGCGTAAAGATTCTGCAGTGACTTTATCTGTGGTGACTCTGCAGACAGATTTTTCATGAAAGGATTAATAAACATATTTTTTATGTGTCTGGTTTTTTAAAAAAAGTATATTTGGGGTGCCTGGGTGGCTTGGTGGGTTAAGGCCTCTGCCTTCGGCTTGGGTCATGGTCCCGGGATGCTGGGATCGAGCCCTGCATCAGGCTCTCTGCTCAGTGGGGAGCCTGCTTCCTTCTCTCTCTCTGCCTGCTTCTCTGCCTACTTGTGATCTCCATCTGTCAGATAAATAGATAAAATCTTTAAAAAATATATATTGTTTAATCTTCAGGTATTTGGGAATTTTTTAAAAATTAAAAATGTATTATTTTATTTTATTTTATTTTTCACATTGAGGTCCTTCATTCATTTTTAAAAAATTTTTATTTCTTCTCAGCATAATAGTATTCATTGTTTTTGCACCACACCCAGTACTCCATGCAATCTGTGCCCACTATAATACCCACCACCTGGTACCGCAACCTCCCATTCCCCGCCCCTTCAAGACCCTCAGGTTGTTTTTCAGAGTCCATAGTCTCTCATGGTTCACCTCCCCTTCCAATTTCCCTCAACTCCCTTCTCCTTTCCATATTTTTCTGTTACTGACTTCTAATTTAGCTCCACTGTAGTCTGACAGCAGACATTCCATAATTTCTATTCTTTTAAATTTGTTAAGTTGTGTTTTGTGGCCTAGAATGTGATCTATCCTGGTTAATGTTCCACTTCTACTATCTCTCCTGGCCTTTGTGATTTCAGATAAGAAATCTGTTATTTGAATGGTGTTCTCCAATTCATTTCTCTCTGTTTGCTTTCAAGATTTTTCTTTGTCCTTCATTTCTAAAAGCTTATGATTTGTTTTGGTGTGCATATCTTTGGATTATGTTCAGAGTTTGTTCACTTGCCTTCTTGGATCTATAGGTTTATATCTTTCACCAAATTCAGGAAGTTTTTAGCCATTACTTCTTCAAATACTCTTTTAGTCTCACTCTCTAACCCCTCCCTCAAACTTCTTGATTATACACATGTTGGATCTGTTGTGATTGCCCCACTGATCCTTGAAGGTCTACTCTTTTTTTTTCTTTAGTGTATTTTCTCCATGTTGTTCAGATGAGGGGGATTCTACTGATGTGTCCTCAGGTTTATTTACTGTATCTTCTGTTTTCTCCACTCTATGACTGAGCTCATCTAGTGAGTTTTAATTTTTTTCAGTTATTGTATTTTTTTGATTCTGTAATTTGTATTTTATTATTTTAATAGTATTATTTCTTTGCTGAGGTGTTTTGTTTTCCCATTTATCTCAACAAATTTTATTTTATTTAATTTATTTTTTTAAAGGTTGTATTTATTTGAGAGAGGAAGCAAAAGACAAAGCATGAGTGGAGGGGAAGGGGTAATAGGAGAAGGAGAAGCAGACTCCCTGCTGGGCAGGGAGCCCAATGTAGGGCTCCATCCCAGCACCCTGAGATTATGATCTGAGCTGAAGGTGGATGCTTAACCAACTGAGCCACCCAAGTGCCCCAACTCAACAAATTTTAAAATGGATTGTTGAAGTACTCTTATGATGGAAGCTTTAAAATCCTTGGTGGTAGTGTCAGAGAATTCCAACATCTAATTCATCCCCATATTGGAGTCAATGGATTGTCTTTTCTCATTCAAGGTGTTTGTTTTTTGACTCTTGACACAAGAAACCATTTTGTGTTCTGGACATTTTGTCTAATACACTAGGAGATATAGGTTCTGCTTATATCTATTATTTTAGTAGAAAGTTTGTTTCCCTGTTTAGGGTTAGCATTCAGGTCTTGGTTGACTTTTGTGGGCTGTGGTTCCAAAGGGTGTGCATTTGCAGTGTTCTTTTGTTTGTCTTTGTTTTGTTTTGTTTGGCTTCCCTGGTCCCTCTGGGGCTTCCTCAGGTCTCTGCCTATGAATATAGAAGGAGTTTCTCAGACCAGGATTCTGATATCTCTCTGTGGAGATCCCCCAACTGGTGTTCTGTGCCTTCTCTGGTGTCCCTGAATATGGAAGACTTTTCTTGAGCTTTCAGGATCAGTCTTCTCAGGTTGCTGCTTATTTTGTTGCTGCATTCTGATAGCTGTTTCCAACCACCCACCTTGGTGCCCTCTGGAGAGTGGGATTGATCATTTGTTATGGCTGAATCCTTCCTACTGGTTCTACCTGATGACCTTGGTAGCTCCCAATATGAGAAGGAATATCAGGAGTATTAGGTTTGTGGTGCCCAAGGGGTAAAAGAGGCTTCCCAGACCAGGTCCCTTGTGATAAGTGTGTCCCCCTTATTTGTTCTGGCCCCTTGCCTCAGTATATTTCAGCAGTGCAGGCTTGTGGGGGTCAGTGGAAGAGAGCACTCTGCCTTGCCTTTTATTGTTGATGAGTTTCCTAACTGTTTTTCCCTGCTAGTGGTGTCAGGCTCACTCATGTTGGCAGAGGGTCTCCCATTCAACCCAGGAAAAGGATGAGTTTACCTGGGTGCATTTTGTGGCCAGCTGGGGGTCAGGAAATGCTAGGTCTTGATGACCTTCCTCTGTTGGTTGGGGAAGGATGCAAGACTCCCATTCACTGTGTTGTTCCTCCAGTTTTGGGGTTCCAAATGAGCTTGACTTCTCCTTACTACCATTCAGACTTCTTGCTTATTTTCATTATTATTTCTTGCATTATTTCTAGGGTTTATAGTTGTGCTTTGGAGTTAAACAGGGAAAAACAGGTCTGTGCCACTTGTCAGGCTGGAAGTCCTACCAAAATGTTTTTGCTGAAAACTTAGAAGTTGACCTCTGAAAAGATTTCACAAATGCGATAAGTTAGTTTCTGTGCTTTATCACACCAAATAGTCTGTGAAATGAACATAGGGTAGGGATACACATTATTTTAATGTGATTAATCCTCCATAGGTTTAGTCACATTTATGGCTTATACTATTTCCCTATTTCCCTATACTTTTTCTCTATAGTGATGATATATAAGATTTCCCTCTTGATGAACATAAGAAAAAATAAGTTAAATTTCAAAATGAATGTATGTCTGTCCTCTCAAGACAATATATCTAAACAAACTTACAGAATTTCTACAAGTTTTTCGATACAAAACTTCATTATTAAAATCATATACATATGGTAAAAATATGCAAACCAATGATGTGATGCTGTATCAGGCTCCCAGCATCTCTCTTGACTGAAATTTACAACTGGAATTAATTGCAGATGACTTTGGCTCATGACTGTGTAATTTATTCCAGGCTAGAGGTTTCAGAAACAAAGCATCTTCATCTGTCTCTGTCTTCAGCCCTCCCGAGAGGAGCCCATTTATCAGCCTTCTTTATTGATTTTTTTATTTGGAGAAGTGATGCAACACATACTAGATATCCAGATAAATTAGTGATTATTGCCTCCTTTGCACAGTTCTGAATTTTGAAAACCCATATGCATGTATGACATATATAATTCTGTTATAGATGAATACTTTATAATACCTAGCAAGTGTCTCATCACCTAAAACATACAACACACACACACACACCTATGTCATCTTACTGGCTTTACTGGTTTAGGAGTGAAAATTATATTGACAGGTTATTTTTGATATCCCTTATGTGATTATTTAGACAACATTAATTATCATTGTGATACGTGATTGTATTTATGCATACGCTATTTGAATATTTTTCATATTGTCAATTAACATTTTTTTCAGGACACTTTTCTATTCATGACCTTGTTTTGTTCTTTTCACAACTCTGCTTTTTAAAGTATCTTCATTTTGCAGATGTGCAAGCTAAAGAGAAGTGTAGAACTTATTTTTATTAAGGTCAAACAGTTAACTTCTAGCAGCCTGGAAACCAGAATATAGATCTTCTGACTCCAGGCTCTTTGCAGTAAACATCAATCCCTTTGTGACTAAAGTCCAAACACAGGATGAAAGAAAACAGAACAGAATACAAAAGGAGTTATTTCATGCTGCATGGAGAGGTGCTGTTTATAACCAGGGAGCACTGCTAATTACCAACCTGGTGTTAATTACTGATCTGTGTCTAGTTTATGACTAAACATTATTCAGCCCATGCTAATTAATTCTGAAATGAATCAGATCATTTCATCATTGGCTAAAATTCACACTTGGGCCATACCTCTGTAATCAGTCTCCTAGTTCATACACCCCACATACAGAGCTAAATGCAGTTAACAAAAAAAAAAAAAAAAAAAAAAGTGATCCATAGGAATCTAATATCTAAATTGCCAAAAATGCATAAAAGATTATTATATAGAAAATAATGTTAGGCTAATTAAGTGTCAATTAATCCAATTTCCATTCAGAATCCTATGCAGAACAGGAGACTAAATTTAGTATCAATTCTTTGTATGCTCATATTTAACTAGAGAATCTGTCTTCACTTTATATGAACAATATAATTTTCTTTGTTTATTCAATATGCTGCCTTATTCATTTTATTATAAAAATTGTCTACTCGCTTAGTTTTAAAATAATTGAGTCTATTTGTTTTATTTTCCCTGATGTATTAATATTTTCTTTGCATGGTACTTTAGAAAATATATGACCTAGAAAGCCGCCTAATTCTTGCCACAGCTGCAACCTTACTGAGGCAGAAAATTTGGCATTTATATAAAATGAAACCATCTCTAATGCTTTGTCCGCCCTTCTAGAATCCCCTTTGTTTAATCACCATGTTTGGAGCTTATAAAAGGAATGCTTTCAGGAATAAGTAGATAGAAATGAGGCGATGCTGATGGTGATATAAAAGAAAATTGATTTTGTTCCCCCTCCAGCTCAAGTCTGTGGAGGTTGCCTTGCCTTTCACTGATGGCTGTATGGTTAGTCTTTGATTTGTGAATTACAATCCTGACTGCTCTCCCCCACTCCTGCACCGGGATTGCCCTATTCCTTGTTTCCATGGTGCTGAGCTTCCCTATCATAGCACATTATTGTTATTGCTTATTATATCTTCTGAATTCTCTGATAGACATACGGAGTCAGGGACAGTGTCTGCTGCCATTGTGTCACTGACATCTAGCCCAAGGCTGGCACACGGGGTCCCTTAATAAATGTTTGTTTAAGGAGAGGACGAACAAGGCTTAAAATTTGCACTCCTGGCCACTCTCACTCACACACTGGACATTTTCCCTCAATGTTCCTGTGGATACCACCCTTCAGAATAAGACTCTTGTGTTCCCGTTGGTAGCACCAGCACCGACTTCAATGTCTGCAATATATTAACCTCCTGATAAATATTCCTGAAGTAACTGAATCACCAAGTTCTCATCTTGGGGGGGAACCTGTTATTTGTGGATCAGATCTGAGGACCCTCTGGTGATCACATCACTAAGAGTTATCTTCTGGGCTATGTAACGGGATAAGCACATCTACCTGTCAAAGACATTTCCCTGATGCGTAAGTTAAAGTTTATATCCTGATACAGTTTTCAGCTGGGTATAAACTAGATGCCCTAATAAATTCAATAGTTTGATTCTGATTTTCCAGGTACACTATTTTTTTGAAGCTATCAATGAGGAATGCAGTCCCAGGTTAATTTCAGAACACCCTTCATTTTGATTCTGAAACCTGCCCCACAATGAAGAACAGCAGCCCCTTGGGCATGGTGGGTTTTATGTCATTGACCTGGCTTTTTTTTTAGTTGTTTTTTTCTCCCTAAATTCAGATTGTCTCACTTGGCATTTAGAAGACTGACTCAGCATCCCCTAAGTAATGAAGATTTAAGTTAATTAAAAAAAAAAAAAAAAAAAGCCAAACAGAGCAGGTCTCTGAAAAACAGAGCACCTAAGAATGCCAATAAGGAGACATTCATGTTTATATTACTACAGAGCTTTGCAAAATGTTTAATATTCTAATGTGTTGGGTTAGCCAGTTACTACTACAACAATAAGCTCCTAGGACAGTGCATCACAAATAATAGGATTTTACCATTTTTGTTGTTGTTGTTGTTAAATTAGTGAATACAGGTTATAAAGTATTCTACTTTATACTGGGAAAAATACTAGGGACATGTAAAACATGGTCGAAAACCAGAGTATGGGAAATACACACACACACAAAAGACAAAAAAACAACAAAAAAACCCATGAGGTCTTACAGGTGTATTGACATTCTCAGTGAGGAATAGGAAAGATGAATTTGCATAGCTAGCAAGGGAAATCTGGGTAGGATGAAAGAGTTCCTTCCCAGAGAGAAAAGGGAACAAAAGGCAGGGGGCTCTTAGCTCTTCATGATAAAAGGAGGAATGCTTTCCATCTCAGAACTTTCCAACTCCAGATACTTTCTGGACTGGGAATGGAAGGGCAGGTTGGTCTGCATTGCAGGGACTGTGAAACCACCTGCACCTTGAGGCTGTGCCTGTCTGTTGGCCTGCGCTGGACTGGGAAGGCGGTTCTGGCCAGGCAGCTTGGTAGATGTAAAAGCTGGAAGCTGGAGTGACCCAACCTCAAGGCAAGTAGAGACTCATTTCAGGTGCAGCCTCAAGGAAGGTAATGTTAGGGCCATGAGGGAGGGACAAGTCGTGTTACCAGGAAAGGAGCCACAGAGAAGATACCAGCTGGATTCCCTGGTGAGTGCAAGTTATTTAGCAAGTGGTAGTGGGAAGGAAGTTTCCTGAGACTCAGAGCGCCTGACATAAGAGGGAGTGATCTGGAGATTTTCTTGGTCAGTTCCTGTTGCTATAACAAAATGGCATAGACGGAGAGACTTACTCAATGAGCATTTGTTTCTCCCAGTTCTGGAGATTGGTAAGGGTGAGATCTGGGTAATGGTGTGCTTGGGTTCTGGTGAGGACCATCTTCCCAGTTTGCAAATGGCTACATACTTACTATGTCCTCATATGGTGGGGAAAGAGTAGGCTCTCATCTATTCCTCTTCATATAGAAATACTAATCCTGTTACAGGGGCTCTGCCCTCATGACCTTATGGAAATCTAATTCTTTCCAAAGACCTGTCTCCAAATACCATCTTATGGGGATTAAGACTGCAAAATGATTTTGGGGGGAGATATTTGTTCTGTAGCAGGGATTAAAGGAGGGAATTAATGTACCTCTGGGTGAGTGTTCAGCGATACAAGTATTTCTATTCCCTGAATT
Organism: Mustela lutreola; assembly: GCF_030435805.1. NCBI lineage: Eukaryota > Metazoa > Chordata > Mammalia > Carnivora > Mustelidae > Mustela > Mustela lutreola. The sequence continues at coordinate 150,234,336 of NC_081290.1, read as the reverse complement.
ACATGACCCATATCTACTGTTGATTTTTCCTGTGGAGATCTTTACCTGTCAGTACCATATATCAGACAACAAGGGATGTGGTGGTTCTGCGTGTGTCCCTCTGACTCTCATGTTCCCTTCAGCTTCAAGTAAGGCACTGCTTTCATCAACAGAGTTTGGAACTGGAGAGGAATGACCTTGGGCAGACACCAATTCAGACATAATCCATTAACCGTGTGTCAAGCATTCTTGAGTTTGTAGATATACGAATGCGAACAAGAGATCTAGTTTGGGTTCTCATAAAGCTTATGTTCTAGAGAGGAGGCAGACAGCATGCAGGTCACTCAATATATTAATAAGATAATGTTGGGCAGTGACATATGCTATGAAGAAATGAATAGGAGAACTTGATGGAGTGATGGGTCGAGGGGTGGAGGGATGTACTTTAGATTAGGGGTAAAGAGTGAATTTGAAGGAGGTCATATTGGAACTGAATAATGACAGAAGATTGAGGCATGTCAGGATCTGGAGGCAGCATGTTCTAGGCAGGGGTCACAAAGCGTTTTGTGGTATGGTGAGTTAAATGTGTTTGAGATATAGAGAGAGGGCCAAGATGACTGAAGACTCTTCTGTTACTCATCATCTGCAAAGATCTGAATGCTGTGTCCCACCAAATGCATATGTTGAAGCTCTTACCCCCAGTGTGATGACATTTGAAGATGGGGCCTTTGGGAGATAATTAGGGATATTTTGGAGATAATCTTAGGGAGATAATTAGGTTAGGTCATGAGAGTGGGGCCTTATGATGTGATTAGTGTCCCTAAAAGAAGACACACTAGAGACTTTGCCTTCTATCCTCCCATCCACCAAGGAAAGGGTCTGGAAGAAGGATGCCACACCTTGAGAAGGAGGCCATCTATGAGCCAGGAAGAGGGCCTTCACCAGAGCTATTGGCAGTCACCTTGATTTTGGACTTTCCAGTCTCTAGAACTATGAGGAAGAAATTCCTGTTGATTTGAGTCACCCCAGTCCCTAGTATTTTGGTATCAATGCCCAAGCAAACTAAGACACCATCAGAGTAACCTTGGGCAAATTGGAGCCAAATTCAGCCTTGTTTATCTCTCCTGTAAAATGGCACTATATCTGGGCCACCACATGAGAGTTTAGTGAGAGAATTAAATGAAATTTTAGCATTTCAAGTGTTAAGCACCTTATCTGAGACATAGTAAATGCTCAGAAATTCTGTATCTATTAACGAATTCTGCAGGAATAAATATGAATGATGATAAAGACCACAAAAAAATTTTTGAGGAGTTGTTTTATTTTGGGTTGTGCCATCAAAATCATTCTTGCTGGGGAACCACAGGGTGAAGGGGGAGATGCCACATGAGCTATGGGATTTTTGGGATGTGAACCACAGCTGAAACTTTGCCAGTGGGTAAGCAAATCAGGTGCCAAGAATTTCTTTGGAAAAGGAAAAAATATAAGAATGATTGCTGAAAATGATTGGATTAGAAAATGATCTGAAGAAGGACAGAAGTTGAGAAGAAGTTTATGTGCTTTTCATTGCATTCCACTGGTTTAGTATATAGGACACACAATCACACAAAGTGGTAATACTGTGTTCGTTTATCTCTTAATCAGTTATTTGAGTTTGCATCTAGTGGAATAAAAACAGAAGCTCTGAGCATTTTCCAAGGAAAAGAAAGCCATCTCGCATAAGGCAAAGGACATTACTTACCAATAGTATTTCTGCATATTTCATAGATTGCCCTTTTATTGTCTGTAAAGCCATATATTAAGGGAGAACATCATGACTATCTCTTCCATAACAGAATGTCTGCAGTGTAGACATTTATTCAAAAAATCTTTCATGAGCTCTACCATGTGCCCAGCATGCTCTGAGAAGCACTCAATGCTCAGAACATGGTCATTGTCCTCAGAACAGTGGCTGCAGAGATGCATCTGGTCAAAGAACAATGAGATGCTATACCATCCTTGTCCTGGCAAACCCATGGGTAGGCCCTGACCACTCAGGACAGACACTGAAGACTCTCCTTGCCAGGGAGATGGTGGGCAAGTTATCCAGATGGACTCTCTTGTGGAAAGCAAGTGAAAATCCTGATTGGAATGGGAGGCAAAATCTCATAGCATCAATACCCTAACTGGAAGGGAGCTTCCGGCTGAAATTTAAGTGAAGGTAGAGAAGGTAGAAGAAGAATCACACAATAACTCCAACTTTGCTCAACAAGATCACACTGAGATTTGGTTTTCATGAACACATGGGTATGAGGTGCTGGGGCAATGCTCAGGGCCTAGCTAAGGTGATGGGTCTTATAGAAATCCCTCACGCAGGAAGCTGGGATCCCAGTAGCCATGTCCTCAATGTGAAGGTGAAACAGAAATAAGAACCACTACATGAATACATGGGTAAGTAACCATCTTTCACTCAGAGTCACAATGACCAGGATTAACAGTCAGAAATTCCACATCATTTCTTCTGTTCACCAGCAATTTATTTCTGAGCAGATGATCTATCTATTCTGACAAGGAGAAACAGAGAGTATTCAAAGAGGATTAAAAGTGACATCAAGTCAACATAACAGCATATGTTGGTTTCAGGTTCAGGTTGAGGTATTTTGGCAGCCAAATCTAGTCCTTTTTCTTTTTTGGCACGTCTTAAGCGCCCTGTGTGGTCATGTGACAAAGTTCTCTCTAGTGGCGTGTAAGCGAAAGCAACATGGCTCCTTTCCAGAGCTGGCCCATAAAAGCTCCTCCCCATGTTCTCCACTTCTGCCTTTGGACTGAACAGTGATGGTGCTGTCCAGTGTGATCGAATGTCAGGAAGCAAGAGTTTCCATCAGCCTGAGTGCCTGAATGGCTGCCAGTAAAGATGACCCACAGACCCGAACAATGGTGAGGAAGTAATAAGCTGCTGTTGTGTCAAACCCCCCGACATGTCAGGGTCGGTGGTGGCTTCCAGCTAGCCCAAGCCAGCCAGTGCAGAATCCATGCACCTGCTATTCTGAAGAGTAAGGACCTGCAGCTGCAACAGCTCCAAACCACAAAGAAATTGGAGGCTGGAGAGAGGGGAAAAGTGCATCCTGAGAAAGGCAGGAGATGAGAACACTGATAAACTAACTACTTATTTTCATTTGTTTTATTATGGTGACCATTGCTGTTCGTGGCTCAGTGGGTTAAGCTGCTGCCTTCGGCTCAGGTCATGATCTCAGGGTCCTGGGATCGAGTCCCGCATCGGGCTCTTTGCTCGGCAGGGAGCTTGCTTCCCTTCCTCTCTCTCTGCCTGCCTCTCTGTCTACTTGTGATCTCTCTCTGTCAAATAAATAAATAAAATCTTAGAAAAAAAAAAAAGAATTGAAATGAAGAATAAAGCAAATCATCCTATTACTACCATCCTCAAATATTGTGAACTCCTCATGTGGCCCTTCCTGATGATGTCCCTTCCACGCTCCGAGAGGCAGCCCCCATCCTGACTAATCATTCACTTGCTTTTCTTCAGTTTTACAGACATATATTTGTATCTCTAAACATATTATTCATGCCTAATATTTTGTTACATTTTTAAATAAGTGATACATAGTTTTACACAAGGGTCATCTTGTACATTGTGATGGTTAATTTCCTGTTAACCGTGGGATGCCAGATAAAGCATTGTTTCTGGGTGTGTCTGAGGTGGTTTCCAGGTCAGACTGGCATCGGAATCTGTAAAGCAGATGGCCTCCCTTCCATGGGAATCATCCAATCCTGTGGGGGCCTGAACTGAACAACAAGATTGAGGAAGGAAGAATTTGCCCCTTTTCCCTTCTAGCCTACTTGTTTGAGTAGGGACATTAGTCTTCGTTAGTCTTCTTCTTAGTTTTCTTCTGCCCTACGACTTGTACCATCAGCAGCCTGGTTCTGAGGCCTTTTGGAGTCAGAGTGGAAAGATGTCACAGGCTCCCATGGGTCTCCAGCTTGCAGAGAGCAGATTGTGGGATTTCCCAGCCTCCGTAATCATGTGAGCCAATGCCCTACAGTAAACCAGTATGTACACTGGAGAATCCTGTCTCTGGAGAATCCTGATTAATCTAATACATATATGGTCTATGACTGATTATTTTCCTTAATATTCTGTTTGTGAAATTCATGCCCATGGATGCATGAAGTGTCAAGTTCACTTTTTGCTATTGAATCATATTCTATCTTGTGAATAGCATAGTTGCTGGGTCATAAAATACAGTCATGTTCACATCTATTTAATCAAATTACATTGTTTGCTGCAATAATATACTAATTCCCAGACCCACAGTGGTATAAGAAGAGTTTCTTTTGCTTTCCATTCCTGCCAACACTTGGTCTTGTCACGTTTTATTATAATTTTATTTATTTATTTAGCCAAACTAGTGTCAAAACTAATCCTTTGTCCTGTTCCTATATCTTCTCCCAGATTATGGCTGGTTCTTTTAGTCTCTAAATTGAAGAAACTTTTCTTCCCATCAAGGTCAGTGGTAACTTGAGCCTCAAACCACAGGAAAGCTGACTAATGGATGAAATCTTCAGGTGGACACTCCCTACCACAGCAAAAGCTGAGATCAAGTTGACTCCTGTCTTTCTTCGCAAGGTGCATTCTGCACTCCTCTTCCCCATCCTTTATCTTCTTGTTGATTCTAAGGTCCTTCAGGAGTCCTACTTCCTTTCTTAAAAAATATTTTATTTATTTATTTGTCAGAGAGAGAGTAAGAGCGAGCGTGCGTGAGCACAAGCAAGGGGAGCAGAAGGAGAAGCAGGGATCCCAATGTGAGACTGGATCCCAGAACCCTGGGATCATGACCTGAGCTGAAGGCAGATGCTTAACCAACTGCCTTCACCCAGGTGCCACCCAGGTGTCCCCAGCAGTCCCATTTCCATTAAAAGGTGTCCAGTTGCCCTCTATCTTGTATGAACTCTTGCATTTAGCGTTCTACTGATGTGCTTCCATTTGAACTGAAGCTGTCGGTGTATAAGACTTGTAAGGCACTTCAGGCAGCTGTGGGCTTCAGCTGAGATCACTCTCTGGATTGTACTTTAGCTTTGTTTGCACTTTGAGGATTTTCCTTAGTTTCTTACCATCTCTGTCATGTATTCAACAAGAGATTTTAATGGTTTATCCAGACTTTAAGATTGCTTTTCAATGGGAGGATTTTCCAGAGTATTTTGTATGACCAGGAACCAAACAATGCATTTTTCAGACAAGGAAAAAGGAATGCACTTATTGGGTGAATGGGTTTAATGGAGGAGGGAATATAAGGTATAGCAGTGAAGAATAGAGTCCAGTTCTTGAGCCCAAAAGGGAAACAAATAATAGCCAAGGCAGATTTTAGTCTAGTTTCTTTCTGAGTAAGTGTGGAGCTCTGCACTCTTCCCAAATCTGGTTAAAGCTCCTTTAAAATAATTTATCAGCCAGAGGATCACCAGTGTTATTTAAATTATAGCACAGTTACTGACATGTTTAAAAAAAAAAAACTTGAAAAAATTTAATTTAGTATTATTTTTAATTTTTTTGTTTTTTAAAAGTAAGCTCTAGGCCCACTGTGGGGCTCAAACTTGACCCTGAGATAAAGGGTCTCATGCTCTACGGAGCATGCTTAGCCAACCAGGTGTCCTAAGAAACTTTATTTTTTTTAAGATTTATTTATTTATTTGAGAGAGAGAGAGAGAGAGCCTGCATGGCAGTGCATGAGTGGGAGGGCGCGGGGTGCAAAAGGAGAGGGAGAAGGAGAGGATCTCAAGCAGACCCTTCCAAGAACATGGACCCCACGTAGGGATCAATCCCACGACCCTGAGATCATGGCCTGAGTCAAAATCAATAGTCAGCACTTAACTGACTAAACCAGTCAGGGACCCCAAGAAAACTTTTTAATGGAAATTTAAAAATATACATATGGTTCTGTCATCCTTTGCTTAACATACATCAATATCAATGGCTTTCCATTGTTTACACATTTCTTAGCATGATAAATAAGACTTTCCATTGTCTGAACCTTCGCATGTACTGTTCCAGTTCTCTTGTTTTGTCCACCCAGTTTTCTCCTACTCATCCTTGGAGAATCTACATAAACTGCACCACTTCCATAACAGGTTCCTCCTTCACCCTCGATTCCTACTTCTGCACGGATGGTCTCTTCCTCTTCCTCATTCCATGGAATGGTCTACGCAATAAATTATCTCACATCACATCATATCATATGGTTATTTGTTAAGTAACTGTTTGGCCACCAAGTACACTGTAAGTTATTTGGGGATACTGCCAGTATCCTAGACAGCTCCTTGTCCCCAAACACTCAATTATTGTCCCTAGAACAAAGAAGGTGTTCAAAAAAATTGATCAAATGACCAAAGGGAGTGACATAGTTTCCTAATCAGGTTGGGAGACTGTGCATTTTAAAAATAAAATCAGGAATGCTATTCAGTATGAAATCTTGGTAGCATCCCCATTTCAGCCTTTTCTTAATTCCTGTTAAAGTAACAGTGAAGTAGGGCACCTGGATGGCTCAGTCCGTTAAGTGTCTGCCTTCAGCTCAGGTCATGATCCTGGGATCCTGGCACTGAATCCCGCAGTGGGCTCCCTGCTTTGTGGGGAGCCTGCATCTCCCTCTCTGTTTGCCCCTTCCCCTTGTCATGCTCTCTCTCCTTCACATGTTCTGTCTCCCTTAAATAAGTAAATAAAATCTTTAAAAAAATAACAGTGAAGCTAGAGAAAAATGGAAAATAAAACTTGTGTCTCTAAAAGCTAAGCCTAACAGACAAGCTAATGACAGAATGTGATGGTAATCTTTCCCAGCAATAAAATAGATAACACTGGACTAAAATTAAGCGCATCTAAGACTCACATTACTAGGTTTTGTCTTGAGTCACACAGGATTTCTGGAAATGAAAAGCTGAAGGACATAGCATGCGTGTGTAGAAACCCACTGTCTTTATTCCCACACTGAAGAGACATAGGGATGTACTAGTAAAGATAATATGCTAATGACTCTTCACCACTTTGGGCACTGACTTCAGATATAAGAGGGTTTCTCCCAGCCTCCTCTGCTTCAACATCTATCAAAGAGTGTCCCACAAAAAACAACATGCAGGAAATGAAAGAAAAGTATGAGCTTCTCATAGGAGTGAGGGCTCGCAGTAGGGCACAATTCCCAGCAGTGAAATCACTGTAGTCTGTGTTCTTGCGTATGTAGGGGACAGGGGCAAGCAGAACATCTTCTCAAGGGCTCACCAGAAATTTTCTTCACTGGAAGAATGAAGTTTCAGACAATGAAAGGCAGAAGGTGCCCGTGTACTGAAGATTTTAGTTAAGAAATCATCGATTCACTCCCCACATAGATATCAGAAAGCAGATGAAACCATTGAACAATGGGGTGGCCCCACTTATAATTTATGTATTTTACTTATTAGTCAGCATGCAATGTGTGCAGATTTCTTACGAGTATGGGTAAAGAAAATAAGACTCTATATTTTACCTAGACATTTATAAAGTATAACCTCGTGAGCAAAAAGTAAAATTATTTAAAAGAATAGAGAGTTTTAATATGTGTAGCATTTAAGAAGCATGCAGGGAAATGCACAGGACTCTTGGGAGGGGATGGCACTTGACATGGCTCCTGATGGCTCTTGAGGGACATGTGGAATTTTCTGTTTGCAAGAAGGGTAACGGCGAAGTGATACGGAGGAGTAAAGTTTGTTCAGGGAAGAATAAGCAATTGAGTGTCTTGGAAAGATAGGGCTTGAAAGTCAGGCTGGAATCTGAGTACAAAGTGAAACTAGGAAGCTTGAAATCTCTCTTTTGAATAATAAAGAGCCAGTGAAGTGTCTCTTGAAGGGAGTAGTGTGAGTAGATTTGCCTATGGAACTACACAAGGTGTATTCTTCCTGTCCCTCACCTGCCCAGCTGTGCCTCTCACTTCCCAGCCAAGACCCAGGAGCATCCTGGGGTTTTCAGCTTCCCCCAATTGTCAGGAAAGTCTCACAGTTCTTGTACCTTGTGTTCTCCCCAAATTCATACATAGAAGCCTGACCGCCCCCATGCAATGATATTAGGAGGTGGAGCCTTTGGGAGATGATTATCTCAGGGAGACTGAAGCCCACATGAATGGAATTAGTGCCCTTATAAAAGTGACCCCAAAGAACAACTTTGTTCCTTCTGGCAGTTGAGGATGCCGTGAGAAATTCTGACTCAAGAAGCAGCACCTCGGGGTACCTGGGTAGCTCAGTGGGTTAAAGCCTCTGCTTTTGGCTCAGGTCATGATCTCAGGGTCCTGGGATTGGCCCTGCTGAGCAGGGAGCTTGTTTCCTTCCCTACCTCTGCCTGCCTCTCTGCCTATTTGTGACCTCTGTCTGTCAAATAAGTAAATAAAATCTTTAAAAAAAAAAAAAAGAAGAAGAAGAAGAAGTAGTAGCACCTCACTAGACACTATAGCCTTGATCTCAGACTTCCCGACCTCCAGAAGAGTGACAAATAAATTTCTGTTTCTAAGTCACCCAGTCTATGGTAATTTATCATAACAGCCTCAATGGACTCTTATGCACTTTCTTATTTAAATGTGTTTCTTTTCACTAGCAACTGGAATGTTCTTCACCTCCCTCTTAGAAATATTTATTTCATTTATATTTACCCATATACTTTTGCTTCAATTCATTAACAGGATTATATCAAATAAGCTTTCTAGTGCATATTTTACTTTACTTTAAAGATTTTATTTATTTATCTGACAGAGAGCGACACACTGAGAGAGGAAACACAAGCAGGGGAGTAGGAGAGGGAGAAGCAGGCTCCCGCTGAGCAGGAAGCCCGATAGGGGGTTTGAACCCAGGATCCTGGGATCATGACCTGAGCCTAAGGCAGACGCCCAATGACTGAGCCTCCCAAGCACCCCTCTAGTGCATTTTAATAACAAATTTGATTTGATTCGTTCCAGAGGTTTTCTGTGTTTTTTTTTTCTTCTGTGCAGACACAAACAGACAGTGTCACACCCACAGCCACACATAAACGCATGTGTGGGATCTTTGTCATCATTAGGTTTACAGAAAAAAATGGGAGCATATCACCCACGCTTTATTGAACGTTCATTCCTTTCTCAGCAGTAACTATAAATATCTTCAAATTAATTAGTAAAAGGCTCCGTCATTCTTTTCAAAACTGCACATCTTATTGTTTCTAAATATATTTTTAGTCATTTTCTTCCTGATTTACTTTACTTTGTTCCTAGTTTCTTATCACTACAAGGCAATAAACAGGGGATACCCTAAAATTTTATAGGGTTTCTGGGTCCAAGCATATGTGTTAATTATCATTGTAATAGGATGTGCCCAGATTGTTTTTCAAAAAAGCTATAACACTACATTTCCAACGGCACTGGGAAAGAACACCGTGGGGTAGAGATCTCCACTAGTGATGAATGTCATCACTCTTTTTGACATTGCTGTTGCCAGCCTGATGGACATAAAACGATATCTTAGCATTATTTTAATTCGCATTTCTCCGACCACTAGTGAAGAGCAGCATCTTCTCTTGTCTATTGGATCTGTACTTCAAAAGTTATGACTCATATCCTGTTTTCCAAATTCTTGTGCCTTCATCATCTTTTTTTGATAGAGGGCTAGCCGACTGGTCAGTTTAGATTGTCTCTGGCTTCCATCGCCACAGTGTTTCTGAACACTGTTAGATTCCCCTTTTAAGACATGAACTGATGCCTCTGTACAGGTCTCTCCCTCGAGAGAGTGAATATGCCTTACCCAAGCTAGACAAACTCTAGGTGGGAGGAATCAGGAAATTCACTCACATCGCTCTTCTGGGGGAAAAAAAAATGGGAGAACGGTGCACAAATCCCTAACTCCTGAAACACCTAAATGAGTGAAATGCCTGATCAAGAAATGCAGGTCTGTAGCTGTGGGATAAAGTCTCTCTGTCAAACACCACCTTCGCAAATACGAACTAGCCGGCAAATAAAGCATTTCTGTGGGCATAACAGGATTTCAGAATGACAGATGTGGCTCTGGGCGGTCTTGAAGGATACTCTGATAAGGTGGCGTGTATCTCTCTGGTTGATGAGGCAGTGTCTGTGCTCACCATTCTAATCTATCCCAGCCAGCTGCACACGGCAGATTATTACCTAGTCAATATGGAACACAGCCAACTGCTGAGGAACTATTGGTCATTACGCCAGCGTGCTGAGCGGTCACGGAGACCAACCCTTTCCCCTAGAGTCCATTAATATTTAAAATGATGTGGATTGCTCGATCTTCTAGATGATACAATAAAAAAAAAATTTTAGAGAACCCAGTCTCATTTTTATGACTAACAATACCAGAGTTGCAAAAGGTTTAATGCCCAGTAGGGATTCTCTGCTCCTAGATGCCCCCCCACCAAAATATCTATCTGGCCAAGGCATCCTTATCCGGTGCTAGCTGAGAGCATGGCCTGGTCCAACTGATACTAACCCCTTTGCTTCAAAATGATAAAAGAAAAAGACCTTTCTATTTCCCTGTTAATGCAATAATCTCTTTGATGCCAAAATAATTACATAACCACAGACATTAAAGAAGAAAAGACCATCCCTGTACATTTGACGAATTCCCAGATTGAATCAAGAAAGGTTAAACAACTTGCCAATTACAGTTAGCCAATGTCAAGGTCAGGACCCTGACATGGGTACCCTGACTACAGCATGAGTATTAGAATGCTCATGGATGATTTTCAGGCAACCTATGAAACCTCTAAAATTGTGTGAAAATTTTGTATTTTCTTTTTTTGTGTGGAAAGGAATCCATGATTTTTATCAGGTTTGCAAATGAGTCCCAGGTCAAAACAAGTTACAGGGGAAGCACAAGTCCTCATTCCCATTGCCGGGAGGGACTCTCATAAGGACTAGACCAAGTTAGAAACCGTAAAGAGAGACAACAGGACCCAGGCAGCAGAAGGCATAGTACTTTGGGTGGAAAAGCAAAGACTGTGATTCTCTTTTAGCTTGTGGGTTTACTCTCTATGTGCTTTGTTTGTTTGTTTGTTTTTCCTGAGGCAGATGTGATCACATGGAGCTCAGAGTGTCCTCTGTTTGGGACTTTCCTTCATTCTTTGAAGGCCGAGGGACCCTGTCACCAGGTTCAGGGGATGGAAGCCTGGAGACATGAACTCAACAGGTCCATTTAAGGCTTCTCCAGTGCTTCTCAACTGTCATTGTCTTTGGCGAGGAGGAGTCAGAGCACCAACTAGATCAGAAGGGACCAAAGATCAGAAGGTAGAGCTGATTGGACCTTTGTCCAGACCTTCCTTGACCCAAAAAACTAGCAGGAGCTGAGACTTTCCTGCTCAATTCACCAGAGCAAAATACCAGACCTGAGGTTCACAGAGGAGCCTAATTAGTAATAAGGCATGTAATGACTAATAAGCCTAATAAGTAGTAAGACATTTACCTGCGGGGATGGGGGGCCAATCCGTGCAACTCACAGAGGTCCAGCTCAGCAATAAGTGGTTCCATGGCTACCCAGAATTTGGAGACGGGCCACATCTGACATGATTAATGTAATTTACTATGAATTATCCATGGCATCTAACTGCATTCAAGTATCCAACAGACATCATCAGCAGGTTGTGTAGGGGAAAAGCAAACTCACTTGAAGAGCAATGTCAGGGAAACTAGATTTACAAAGTAAGTCCCACATACATTGCCCAGTATACTTTTATATGCATACCTGAATACAGGTACGTACATAGGCACACATTTGCATACGTATGTGTCAAATACTTGCTGTGCTAAACAGAAATGATTTTCAACAACCACTTCTTAAGATGATACACACCACTGGTGTTCTTCAGTGATGCACACACTGAAGAGATAGAGACGATCCTTATACCCTCTCTCCTCTTGCATCATTTGTGGCTTAAGGTTCAAATGGCCTTCATGGCAAAAGTACCATGGTACCTCCTTCCAGTAATCAGCAAAGAGTGTCTACTGCTAATCCTAGACTGTGTCTTGGGCATCATAGGCACAGCAGAGCTCCACCTAGCTTTGGGATGAAGCTACTGCATCAGTGTCCTGTGCCTTAAAAGGTTCTTTTATTCCACAGGTGTCTATTAAGAGTTCACTCTGTCAGAGTCCCTGTTCTAAGAGCTGGAGACACAGAAAACTCAAACCACTGCCTTTTTCAGAGATTGCATCTTGGTGGAAGGAGGCAAACAACCAAATAAACAAAAGCAATCCTGCCAGATGGTGATAATGTTATTGGAGAAAAAGCAGGAAAGAGGGACAGGGCTGCAGAAGTGAGGCAGGGAGGGCATGTCATTTGTCACTGAAGAGCGAGAAGTCCTCACTGAATAGGAGACATTTGAGCAAAGACCTAGAGGGAGGGGAGACTGTGCCATGTGGCTGTGGAGGAGGAGAGAACTCTAGGCAGAATAGACTGTAAATGCCAAGGTCCTGAGGCAGGAACGTGCCAGGAGACCAGCAAGGTTGAAGCAGTGACTGGAAGGTTGAAGAAGTAACAGTGGGCCATGATCAGGAACCCAGGAGCAGAATCTGACTCTGATGTTTTATTTGCTTAAGTCTTTTTTGTTTTGTTTTGTTTTTTACCCCAAGCTGCTGAAAAAATGACTGCATTTTTTTTTTCCCCCAAAGGATTTAAACTTGAAAAGGTACTTTCTGGAAAAGAGGCTCTAATGTGGTGTATTCATAATCTCCCTCTGTTTCTTCCAATTCTTGGTTCCCTCAGACCTTCTTTAGCTCTAGCTGCCCCTACTTTTGTTTGCGTGGCTTAAGATTTCCACTTTCAAACTCAAAAGCAGGTGAGACCCAGTGGCACTGGTATGTCACCAAACCAAGGTGACAAAATGCATGCTGTAAGAGAAAAGTGCCAGTAGTTGGTCCACTGCCAGGTCCCCAGGAGGAAGCCCAGGGACCGAGGCCGTCACAGCTCCAGGCACAGCACGGCCCAGGATCCTATGTCTGGCATCCTGAGAAGGACCTGTAGGCTTGTTCATTCCCTGCTGCTGCTGCCCATGTCCCGTGGCCACAAGTGAATAAGATAGAATATCGGCCCAACCATGACTTCTGGGTTTCGTTTCTAGCCCTGGTAGAATTCCAGCAAGTTCACTGCCCACCTTCCTCCAAAACCGCTTGTATGCCTTGGTCCACTGGCTGAATACTGACATCCCCTATGGCAGTTACCTGATATAGACCCTGGAAGAGCACAACTGTTTGCTTTTCCCTTAATTACAATTTTTGTTTGTTTTTGTTTACATTTCAGTATAGTTAACATACAGTGTTACATTAGTTTCAGGTGTATAATACAGTGATTCAACACTTGCATACAATACCCAGTACTCATCACAGCAAGAGCACTCCTCAATCCCCATCACCTATGTCATCCATCTCCCCACCCTCCTCCTCTCTGGGAGCCATGAGTTTGTTCCTTGTAGTTAAGAGTTGGCTTCTTGATTTTCCTACCTCTCTCTTTTTGTCCTTCTGCATTTTTTGTTCCTTAAATTTCACACATGAGTGAAATCATATGGTATTTGTTTTTCTGACTGACTTATTTCATTTAGCATAATCCTCTCTAGCTCCATCCATGTTACAAATGGCAAGATTTCCTTCTTTTTATGGCTGAGTAATACTCCTCTGTGTGTGTGTGTGTATACATATATATACCATATCTATTTTATCCATGCCCATGATGGACCCTTGAGCTTTTTCTATAATTTGGCTACTGTAGATAATGCTACTAATAACATCAGGGTGCATGTATCCCTTTGAATTAGTATTTTTTTTTCTTTGAGTAAATACCCAATAGAGCAATTGCTGGATCCTAGGGTAGCTCTGTTTTCAACTTTTTTAAAAAAATTATTTATTAGACACAGAGAGATATCACAAGTAGGCAGAGAGGCAGGCAGAGAGAGGGGGAAGCAGGCTCCCTGCTGAGCAGAGAGTCCGATGTGGGGGCTCGATCCCAGGACCCAAGATCATGACCTGAGCAGAGACCGAAGTGGAGCTCGATCCCAGGACCTTGAGACCATGACCTGAGCTGAAAGCAGAGGCTTAACCCACTGAGCCACCCAGGCACCCCTATTTCAACTTTTTGAGGAGCCTCCATATTGTTTCCCAGAATGGCTGCACCAGTTTGCATTCCCACCAATAGCACATAAGGGTTTCTCTTTCTGCACACCCTTGCCAACATCTATTGTTTCCTGTGTTGTTGATTTGAGCCATTCTGATAGGTGTGAGGTTGTATCTCATTGTGGTTTTGATTTGCATTTCCCTGATGAGCAATGATGTTGAGTATCTTTTCATGAGTTTCTTGGCCATTTGTATATCTCTTTGGAAAAATGTCTATTTATGTCTTCTGTTCATTTTTTTTCAATTTTTAATTTTTTAATTTTTTATAAACATATATTTTTCCCCAGGGGTACAGGTCTGTGAATCACCAGGTTTACACACATCACAGCACTCACCAAAGCACATACCCCCCCCCAATGTCCATAATCCCACCCCCTTCTCCCAAACCCCCTCCCTCCAGCAACCCTCAGTTTGTTTTGTGAGATTAAGAGTCACTTATGGTTTGTTTCCCTCCCAATCCCAATCCCATCTTGTTTCATTGATTCTTCTCCTACCCACTTAAGCCCCCATGTTGCATCACCACTTCCTCATATCAGGGAGATCATATGATAGTTGTCTTTCTCTGCTTGACTTATTTCGCTAAGCATGATACGCTCTAGTTCCATCCATGTTGTCGCAAATGGCAAGATTTCATTTCTTTTGATGGCTGAATAGTATTCCATTGTGTATATATACCACATCTTCTTGATCCATTCATCTGTTGATGGACATCTAGGTTCTTTCCATAGTTTGGCTATTGTGGACATTGCTGCTATAAACATTCGGGTGCACGTGCCCCTTTGGATCACTACGTTTGTATCTTTAGGGTAAATGCCCAATAGTGCAATTGCTGGGTCATAGGGCAGTTCTATTTTCAACATTTTGAGGAACCTCCATGTTGTTTTCCAGAGTGGCTGCACCAGCTTGCATTCCCACCAACAGTGTAGGAGGGTTCGCCTTTCTCTGCATCCTCGCCAGCATCTGTTATTTCCTGACTTGTTTATTTTAGCCATTCTGACTGGTGTGAGGTGATATTGAATTCTGTTCATTTTTTAATTAGATCATTCATTTTTTGTGGGTTGAGTTTTACAAACTCTGTCTATATTTTGGATACTAACCCTATCAGATATGTCATTTGCAAATATTTTCTCCCACTCCATAAGTTGCCTTTTGTTTTTGTTAATTATTTCCTTCACTGTGCAAAAGGTTTTTATCCTGACAGGTCCCAGTAGTTTAGTTTTGCTTTTGTTTCCCTTGCCTCAAGAGACATATCTAGAAAGAAGTTGCTACAGCTGAGGTCAAAGAGGTTACCGCCTGTGTTCTCCTCTAGGATTTTTTATGGTCTCAAACCATTCTAAAAAAATAGCAAAGGAAGGAAACCTTCCAAATTCATTCTGTGAGGCCAGGATTACCCTGATACCAAACCAGATAAAGACTCCAATAAAAAAAAAAGAAATACAGCCCAATGTCCCTGATGAACACGAATGTAAAAATTCTCAATAAAATACTAGCAAACTGAATCCAACAATACATTAAAACAATCATTCACCAGGGTCAAGTGGATTTATTTCTGGGTTGCAAGGGTGGTTCACTATTAGCAAATCAATGCAATACACCACATTAATAAAAGAAAGGATAAGAACCATATGATCCTCTCAATAGGCGTAGAAAAACCATTTGACAAAGTACAACATCCATTCTCATAAAAACCCTCAACAAAGTAGGTTTTGAGGAAATATACCTCAATATCATAAATGCCATATATGAAAAACCCACAGCTCATACCATCTGCACTGGGGAAAAACTGAGAGCTTTTCCTCTACAGGCAGGAGTAAGACAGGGATGCCCACTCTCACCGCTGTTATTCCATAGTACTGGAAATTTTAGCTACAGCAATCAGACAACAAAAAGGAATAAAAGACATCCAAATTGCAAGGAGGAAGTAAATCTTTCACTATTTGCAGATTACATGATACTTGACATAGAAAACCCAGAAGACTCTACCCAAAACCTATTAGAACTGATACACAAATTCAGCAAAGTCCCAGGATACAAAATCAAGGTCCAAGAACCTATTGCATTTCAATACAGCAATAATGAAGTACCAGAAAGTACCAATTGCAACCCAAACCATAAGATACCTAGAAATAAGCCCAACCAAAGAGGTGAAAAACCTGTATCCTAAATAAATTTGAAACTGCACACTCATCTCAAACCCTCCCCCGCTCCCCACCCGTGTGCCTTGGCCCTCTGGTACTTGCCTTTTTAGCCAAGTGACTCCTGTAGCCTTCAGCTGTTCTGCCTGATCCATTCTCTGCAGAGTAGTGAGAAAAGCTTTCTCAAGGGCAAATCTGATCCTGTCACTCTTCTGGGTAACTTAGGATAAAATCCAAAATTCTTCGTATGGCCAGCAAGGGCCCTCTGTGATTTTTTTGCCCTCACTTGCTTCTAGAGCTTAACATGGTCCACTTGCCTCCCTGCTCCCTAAGCTCGAGGAACTCTCTGGTTTTTAGCCCTCAAAACATACTGAGTTACTTCCCACCTGAGACTATGTTTGCCAACTCCTCTACCCGAAGCACGCTTTCCTGGTGTGCCCTTCTCTCCTCAGTAACTTTTACATACCCGTGGGTCTTAGCAGATGTGGCTCTTCCTCAGGAACACCCTTCCTCACACTCAACTTAGTTAGATGCCTCTCCTATACGGTGTTTTTGCACCCAGAGCTTTTATCTTATGGCACTTAGCCAAATGGTCATTGATTCATTATCTTATTGTTTATGTAGTCTATTAAACCCCAGGAGGGGAAGGAATCACTCTGTTCTTTGACCACGTGTTCTCAGCTCCGGTTTAAAAAAAAAAAAATGTAGGGACATGTGGGTGGCTCAGTAGGTTAAGCGTCTGCTTTCGGCTCAGGTCACGATTCTAGGGTCCTGGGAGTAAGCCACACTTTCGGCTTCCTGCTTCATGCAGAGTCTGCTTCTCCCTCTGCCTGCCACTCTTCCTGCCGGTGCTCGCCCTCTCTCTCTCTCTCTCTCTTTGCGTGTTCTCTCTCTAAAATAAATAAACAAAATCTTTAAAGAATAAAATAAAAATTTTAAGTAGCTGTGTTCATGACACTTGTTAAAGATGGTAGGGCAAACATTTTGCAAGGGGGCTAGTATGGCGGGGTTTTATAGTAGAGGTGAGATCAGGCTCGATTCTGAACATGAGGGCCGGTGAGCATTTTCAGCCAAGGAGCAGGGAGAATTGCAGTGGATGCAGCTTTAGTTAAGAGGAAATATCAAAGTAGAGGGACTACTGCTAGACCAACTCAACAAGGTTCTTGCTGAAGGCAGGCCAGGGTGGTAAAGTATCAAGGGCATGGAGATGAGGAATTTGGTGAGAGTTTTACACTGACCCAGTAGGATTCTTATCTGTCAGGACAGAGCCTGAGGTTGGGACCTTGAGGACTTCAGAGGCCTGACTAGGTTTGCAACATGATCCCACCTAGCACAATGTCTAGCACATAGTAGGTGGTCGGCACAGGTATTGGAAGTAAATTAAGTGGCTGAGAATCTGTTGGTGTAGGGAGGAGTGTGATTCACAAACAAAGCCGCCCACCCTAATTTTACCCCTAGCATGAGCTCACAGTCAAGCTCTTCTCAAAAAATTCAAAAATGAATTTAATAATTTAAAATGTCCTTAACTGTATCTGAAGTTGAATTTTCTTTGGGTTCATTTTGCTATATAGCAGGGTAAAGGGCCTTGAGAAAGTACCTTTTCCACAAGAGAAACATAATTCTCTAAGTGATTTTCAAAAAGCCTAGCTATAGATTTAGAAAGCAGTGTTTTCTTGTAGAATAATACTATTTATGGCGTGTTCCAAACCAGACATTTTCCTTCTTGAGAGCCAATAGGAACAGATGCAAGCATCCAATGGAAACCCAGAATATTAACAATTGTTCCATTAGTCACTTAAACATTCTAGTCAGCCTCGATGCCAGTTGCTTTGCCCAATAAACAAGAAAGTAATTCCTCTTCCTACTTAAAATCATGGCTACAAATTTTAAAGTCATTTCACGGTGTGTGGACAACCAAGTTATTCTGTAAATGTATTACTATAAAGACACAGGGGGGCCTTAAGCTAATTCTCAAAACCAAGCACATTAGATCAGCTTCTGGATGTTTTTTGTTTGGTTTTGCTTCTGGCTCCTAGTTCAAGACTTCAAAGGCTTGGGGCCACACAGCGTGGGTATGCCCTATAGCCACTAAAATCAATGGAAGGTCAATTGATTTACTTTGCTTTTACGTCAAGAACATGCAAAGTGACCTTCTGTGAATCAAAATGTGATTCCCTCAAAGACTCTGATCTTTTTGCAAAAATATTAAAAAAAATTGTTTTGGAAAGAGAACTTTTTATTACTCTCACTTACAGAAAACCTAACACTGTACACGTGGCCAGTTTGGCAGCCAGGTGTTTAGCCTTTGGTTATTCTGGCTTGGCAGTGTGGGCCCCCAACTTTGGCCCCAGGACACTGCCTCCCCGGTGAGGGCGGGTCTCATCCTAACTGTCATTGTAACTGGTCCTGACAGCTTCCACCTGCTTCACTGAGCTCCCTTGTCTTCCGAGTTAACCTGTGTGAAGATGACCGTGGTGCAGGTCTTCCTGGGGACCAGAGCCCCCAGCCTGGCCTTCTCCATGATAATGCAGTAGGGAACCCCCATCCTGATGAGGGAGCAAAAGACTAGCTAAGGACAAAGCAGAAGCTGGCACCCTACATCCGCCCACCTTGTGACATGTACGACATTCCTCAGAACTCCTAGAAGCCCTACAGGAAGAACAAATGGTTCATTAACAGCAATCACAGTCCTGCCGGGCAGGAGTCTCCCTCAGTTTACAAAAGTCCTAGTGATTTACAATCGTCTAACTTCCAGAAACCCATAACTCAATTCCTGAAACCCTAACATTTCCCTCCCCTCCATAAAACTGAAGGAGACCGAGGCGGAAGGAAATGTAAATCAAGTTGAATTTCTTCTAAACCTAAAGCTCATTGACAAGGATGTGTGATAGGAGGAATATGACATTCAACCAGGAAACTCCCAACTGTCTTCACATTAGTGCCTCATTAGAGGGAAAAACAGCCTTGGTGTGACAATAACCAGGCCTCCAGTATCCTGAGTCTTTTACCACAGGACAGCCCTTCTGAACACCCCCTTGGTCCTCACCTTCCCTACCCCTGAATATATAGTCAGCCACTCCTCGGGATCACGGGGCAGCAGCTCTTTCTGCCCACTGTCCCCGTTCTTTAATAAACCACCATTTTGCACCAAAGATGTTTCAAGAATTCTTTCTTGGTTGTTGGCTCCAGACTCCACCCACATTGAACCTCACCTATATTCTAAAACTTCAGGCAGGAGGACAACCCACTCAGTGGTACCTGCATTGTGTGTAACCACTACTGGTGAGTCTTCCTGGTTTCCACTAAGGTGGTAACAGCATTAACCTCCACTCAAGGGACAGGCAGCCTCTTAGCGGGGACAGCCCTCTTAGCCATAAGCCTTCTTTTCAGCCCCAGGGCCAACAAAGAGCCTCTGCTTCTTCTCTTGGTTTTTCTCCGGTCTGTAGTAGCTGAGTAGCTCAATGAACTGGTTCATCACAAAAGACGTTTATGGAGAACACCCTTTGCCACTACCACCGAATGTAGCAAAACCATTTGACAAAGAGGGTGAGATCCTTTTCAAGCTGGATGTCCTGCTCAGTGCCAAATTTCTTGGGCATTTTCTCAAACAAAGGACTGATCACTTCTTGGCCTGATTCTTCTCAACAACGGGGCACCGGGCCGCTCTTCTTCCCCTTTGTCTTCTTTCCTTTCTATATCTTGGATGACTGGAGGGGGAGAGAGAGCCAAAAATAAAAAGATTTCATGATCTTATAGTCAGAGCACTGCTTAATTCTCAACATAGCAAGTATTCTCATCCTTACCCTAGTGTGCCTGCCACTTCCTTTATCCTTTGCTCTGATTTCATGTTTGTTTCTTTTCTTTTATTGAGCTTTTTCTTTGGTTTAAGAATGCCTTGGGGCACCTGGGTGGCTCAGTCAGTTAAGCCTCTGCCTTCAACTCAGGTTCTGATCCCAGGGTGCTGGGATCCAGCCCTGTGATGGGCTCCCTGCTCAGCAGAAAGTCTACTTCTCCTTCTTCCCCTGAAACTCCCCACTTGTGCTCTCTCTGTTTCTCTCTCTCAAATAAATAACTTAAATGTCAAAAAAAAATTTTTTTTTAATGCTTAGCTTTGTTTTTATTTTTGGAAAAGAGTTAAATTTAATAAATAACACTCAATATATAAAAAATGTTAAATTTATTTTATAAGTACTGTAGGACACTATGTAAATTTTAAAAACACAAGATGATACTAAGTAATGCTTGTTAAAGTTTTCATACAAAGTAAAGGTACAAAACACATGTGGGAGTGAAACCCCAACCTCAGGACAGCAGAGACCTCTCAGAAAAGAAAAGAAAAAAAACAAAATGGAATGGGCTGATGGTTGTGATTAAGCCTTGAAATTTATCACATTCGAATGCAGCACACGAAGTGAGATTTGCAAAATTGTGAGCAAATACAGTTTGTGGCTCACTCCCAGAACCCAATCTGGAAATGCTCCAGAGTGAAAATGAAATTGATGGACCTGACTAATTAACTCAAAGACTGTCAGAACCCCCTGGGACGCCTCAAGTGGGTTGGTATGCATGGGAACTGCACGCCAGACAGAAGGAGGACCGGAAGCCACAGCAAGCCAGAGTCAGAAGGAGATCTCTTAACTGTGATCTCTTCTCTCCCCAGATCAGCACAAGCCAGTTAGCTCAAGTCACCACATGCCAGAGAAAACCCGGGGGACAGCCTAGTGCTGTAACCAGAGATGGGTACCTTGTAAGTGGAGCCAGAGCCCAGGATGCATGGCAGAACAGACCACAACAAGTCCTGGTGGCCACCGGAGGAAGGTGACGATGCTCTGGTAACATGAGCTCACAGCAAAATATAATAAGTGCCCCAAATTTAGCTGGAGAATCAACACAAGGCAAGGCACAGTTAATTGATTTCATGTCTATGTGTAATCTAAAGAAACAAAGTGAATGAAGAAGCAAACAAACAAACAAAAAAACAGAAATAAACTCATAAATTGTTTGGGAAGGTCATTGAAAAGAATGACAGCCAGTTGACCTGTGAGATGCATCCCCCCCTCAGAGCCTTCTCACCACCACCCCTGCTTTCCTGCTCCCAGAGGCTGCTCCTAGGACATGGGCTTGAGGTAGTGATGTGGTGTGGAGAACATGTCCATGAGTTACATTATTAAACCTGGTTAAGGCCTCTTTACTTTTAGGATTTGGTGGGCAGTTTGGGGGTTCCATTTGTCTTGCTGCTGCTCAAGACCAAGCCTCCTGTATAAGTTTCCTTTGTTTATTAAAACTACCACCTACTAACCTCAAGTAGCCCACATCTTCCTTCAGTCTCTCCCGGTTTCAGATGACACCAGGGAAGCTCCCAAGGGGACTGTGAACCAACACAAATACAGAGAACAAACATGGTGGCCGAAGGGGAGGAGTGTTATTATGTTATTATGTATGTCATCTGTGATACTTTCAATTATTCTAAATTTTACGTATCAGAGGGTGAAATAGGTGAAGGGGACCAAAAGGTACAAACTTGCAGTTATAAAAGACATAAGTTACAGGGATGGAAAGTACAGCACAGGGAACATAGTCAATAATATTGAAATACTGTCGTGTGGTGACATTTGGTAACTGCACTTATGGTTGTGAGTCATGTATAGAACTGTTGAGTCACTATGTTGTCCACAAGAAACTAACATAGCATTGTTCGTCAACTCTAGTTCAATTTTTTAAAAAGTGAAAAAAAAAAAGAAGTATTTTTCAGGTGAATACTGGTCATTTGAAGCAGGAACAAAGGGTTACGAGGGAGAGGCAACTGTGAGTTATTGTTACAATAAGGAACTCCACAAATGGATTGAATATCAGAATGAATATAGCCAAAGAATGAGCTACTAACTGGAAAAAAAAAAGAAAAAAGATTAGAGGAATTCTCCCAGAAGACAAGTATGACAAAAAAGAGCAAACTCTAAAAAGAAATGTTAAGAGGAGGGAGGATAGGAGAAACTTCGGAAGAAGAGAATGCAATCAATGGAGGGAAGAAAATATTTGAAGAAATAATGACTGAGAATTTCCTATAATTAAAGAAAGAAGACTACAGATTGAAGGGGTTTAGAAAATGTCAACCAAAGACATAAGAAAAGCTGACATTTTGTTATAATACAGTCAAGTTTAAGACCATCAAAGTCAAGGATTCCTGACACAGAGAAACAAGTCGACACTAGATTTTTCAGCAAGAATGGATAAGACTAGGTGAATATTTTCACTGTGTTAAAGGAGGAAATAATTTAGAATGTCTAGAACATGTACAGTATTTTCCTTTAGCTGAGTTTTTGTTGAAGTGAAGTAAAGATATTCTCAGGCATATTATTGTCTCAGAAAGATTAACACAGAGACTCTCTTTGAAACCACTCTTGGAGGAAGCATTCCTGAAAAAGAAAATCCATCCAGAAGATACAAAGAGATAAATAGAGGAAGTAAAAGTGAGTAAACCTGAATTTGGATTTCATGCGCATGATTCATATATTCTTTTCTGTGTCTGGATTCTTTTGCCTACTGTAACATCTTTGAGATTCATCTATGTTATTATGTATGTCATCTGTGATACTTTCAATTATTCTAAATTTTACGTATCAGAGAGAAGAGAGTCAAAGGGCAAACAGCATAGATTTGAAAGACCTGAGCTGAAATTCTGACTCTTTTTAGTTGTGTGACTTTGCACAAATGATGTAATCTCAGGGCTGGCTGTTGGGATAAATCTCTAAATCTCAACTTTCTTAACTTCAAATAACTATAAAAATACTCATCTCATAAAGCTTCTGTCAAGATTGAGATAAAATAAGTGAGAACATGGTGCTAGACACATAATAGTTGTTCCAGAAAAAAAAAAGAAAAAAGATTAGTCACAGATATTGACTAATTACACCTCCTTAATGACCAACCACAGAGGGCATGAAAAGGAGAAACTAGTTTCGTTTTTTCCCCCATGAAAGATGACAATAGAAACCTTGTTTTCTCCGTTGGAATACAAGGTTTAAAAGGGATTATATGTAAGAATATATCATTTCAGTTTGAAAACAAACAAGGAAGCAATTAATCATATGGATCCAGCAGCAAGGTTGGGGGTGGGGTTGGGGGCATTGTTTTCTAGGTCTTGAACTTCAGACTGGATACTGCCATTTCCACTGTCTTTCCTCAGGCAGGATAAAATTAATTTGAGAGATTTAAAGATGGGCATTCCTGTTAGATTAAAATGTGGTATTCTTCAGCAAGATGCTATGACCCAAGCAAAAATCTTTTTCATCAGAATAAAGCGGAACCAGCATAACTGGTGGCATTAAAATGAAATGATAGACTGAAAAAGCTCATCATTTTCCTGCCTATGTTTCAGTCAGTTCAGAGAATTTCTTCCCAAACACATTAATTATTCCAAGATGTAGAGAATTAAAAATGTAACAACCATTTCCAATTATCTGTGCTGTTCTTTAAGAACTGTGGGGTGTGAGCCACTGTAAAGAGCTAATTTAGGAAGGAAGGCCGTCTTTGAATACACTAAACACACAGACACCTTAGCTTATACTGACATTTTGTTATCATCTGGTTTGATTTGACAGTTGAAATTACCATTTAGCTGAGGCATTTCTACATTTTGGTAATTCTTGGACTGGGCATTTTACAATGAAAGAAATACTCAAGGAATGAGTTTTCTTCTTTTGACTAATTTTACATGACTAGAAAAAGATAATACAAGTTGGTCTTTTTCTAATACTTATGAGTAGGGTTGACCTTATAGAAATTTAATTATAAAATACATGTGTGAACCTTGATGAATCTATTAGAAGACTATAGCACAGACAAAAGATTTGGAAGTAGTTTCTCTCAAAGAACTACAAAGTTAAAAATAAATATGCCATTGCTTAAAAGAATATATCTTGGGGCACCAAAGCCTCTGCCTTTGGCTCAGGTCATGATATTGGGGTCCTGTCCTGGGATCGAGCCCCACATGGGGCTGCTGCTCAGCAGGGAGCCTGCTCCCCCCCACCTCCCCGCTGCACTGCCTGACTCTCTGCCTGCTTGTGATCTCTCTCTCTCTCCGTCAAATAAATAAATAAAATCTTAAAAAAAGAGAATACATCTTTATGGTGTTTTTAAGACTTCATATGTAGTTCTTCTTTTATCTATAAATAATCCTATAAAATAGGTAGAGTAAGGGTTATGGTCTCTGCTTTATAGGTAAAGAAATTTTAGACTGAGAATTTTGAGAAGATTAATATTAGAAGTGATGATGTTTTTTCCCAGATGTCATCAATGCCTCAAATTTTTATGGGCCCTTCATCATTTATGAAGCATTTGGAGGTAACTTGTTAAGGCAGAAATTCAAATCAGGTTAATCCAGAAATTCAAACCAGGTTAATCCAAATCAGGGAGTTGAACTGATTCCCATAACGAGGAAAACCAGGATGACTAAATGAAGTTTTTCGCTTCTTCTCCTGCCTCATCCCTGCTCTCTGTGTGGGTTTCCTTCCCTCCCTCTGCTAGTGGGCTTCCTCCATGTGGCTCAGTATGTAAGTATAAGCAGCCCCAATACCACTTCCTGCCAGTATCCATAGTACAGAAACACCAGGACCAATCAATCTTCTTAATTTGCTCCAGTTGAAAAAGCTGGGGACCCAGCTTGGATTACATGCCAATTTTTAGCCATTCCCTGAAATCAGAGTTGTAGGAAGTTGTGAGAGGCACAAGTAGGACCCTGCCTCTGATGTGCTAGTTGGGGACAGAGTACATGACTGACCACATGTGGTGGGAGAGATTGATGCCCCAAAGAAAACAATATTGGCAAATATTCACTCTCTTCTGTTTATTGGCAGCGAAATAATCAGAAAGACAGCTTAATGGGTGAGATTAAAACATCTAGAAGCAGACACATCTATATGTAAGGATTTATTACAAAAATTTTTCTGGAAATTCAAATAGGTGGGGGAAAAGATGAGTTACTTAATTAATGCTACAAAAACTGAATTGATAATGTTGTGAAAACATTGGTATTTGTTGAATGAAATGAATGAATGAATGAGTTAAAGTCTGAGTTAGAGTCCCAATTCTGCCACATATAACTCTGGGATCTTGAGATACTTATCTCTCATAACTTCCATCTTCATTTTGATTCTTCATTGTTGGAGGTTGATTAATGAGCTCTTAAAACCACAGAAGCCACAATGGAAGTATTGGCAGAGGACACAGAGGACATAAATAAAAATACACAACCCCATAAAAAATAAATGCAAAAAGTACACTAGAAAACATTAATGGTAATATTCCATTTTGGTGGAGGGGCAGACAAGCCCATATATCACTGATTTCCAATTTAAGTTGGTACAGTCTCTTTCGAAAGTGACTGAGAATACTTTGCCAAAATTCTATAAAATTCATATGTTTTCTCATGCTGACATTTCACATCTATGAATTATAGCTCTACAAATTACAGATGTGACATTATTATGCTTTAATTACAAAGATCCCTTTCTAGTGTTGTTTCTTAGAACAAAAAATTAGAACTGACCAAAATATCCAACAATAGGGAATCACTGAATAAATGATGGTGTATCAATAAATAGAAACTCTATAATCATTAAAATTATTTTTTAAAATATTTTTATTTGTTTATTTGACAGAGAGAGAGGGAGGGAGGGAGAGCACAAGCAAGGGGAGCAGCAGGCAGAAGGAGAAGCAGGTTCCCCGCTGAGCAGGGAGACTGATGTGGGCCATCCCAGGCCATGATTTAGATTATGACCTGAGCTGAAGGCAGATGCTTAACTGGCTGAGCCACCCAGGAGCCCCTAAAATGAATTTGTAAAACAATATCTAATGACACAAAATGTTCACTGTGTATTTTTATATTAAAACAAAGAATTTACAAATGGTAAAGGAAGTTATTCCATGTCAATAAATAATATAATTTAGGTGACTTTTTTTTTTTTTTTTAAAGAACTGAAGGGTGCAACAACAAGACAGAAGAAAGAGAAATTAAGGAGTCAATCCCATTTACAATTGCACCTAAAACCATAAGATACCTAGGAATAAACCTAACCAAGGAGGCAAAGAATCTGTACTTAGAAAACCGTAAAGTACTCATGAAAGAATTGAGGAAGACACAAAGAAATGGAAAAATGTTTCATGCTCATGGATTGGAAGAACAAATATTGTGAAAATGTCTATGCTACCTAAAGCAATCTACACGTTTAATGCAATCCCTATCAAAATCCCATCCATTTTTTTTCAAAGAAGTGGAACAAATAATCCTAAAATTTATATGGAACCAGAAAAGACCTTCAATAGCCAGAGGAATGTTGAAAAAGAAATCCAAAGTTGGTGCTATCACAATTCTAGAATTTAAAGCTCTATTACAAAGCTATGATCATCAAGACAGTATGGTACTGGCACAAAAACAGACAAATAGATCAAAGGAACAGAATAGAAAGCCCAGAAATAGACCCTCAACTTTATGGTCACCTAATCTTTGATAAAACAGGAAAGAATGCCCAATAGAAAAAAGACAGCCTCTTCAATAAATGGTGTTGGGAAAATTGGACAGCCACATGCAGAAAAATAAAACTGGGCCATTTCCTTACCCCAAACACGAAAATAGACTCAAAATGGATGAAGGACCTCAATGTGCGAAAGGAATCCATCAAAATCCTTGAGGAGAACACAGGCAGCAACCTCTTCGACCTCAGCCCCAGCAACATCTTCCTAGGAACATCGCCAAAGGCAAGGGAAGCAAGGGCAAAAATGAACTATTGGGATTTCATCAAGATCAAAAGCTTTTGCACAGCAAAGGAACAGTTAACAAAACCAAAAGACAACTGACAGAATGGGAGAAGATATTTGCAAACAATATATCATATAAAGGGCTAGTGTCCAAAATTTATAAAGAACTTAGCAAACTCAACACCCAAAGAACAAATAATCCAATCAAGAAATGGGCAGAGGACATGAACAGACATATCTGCAAAGAAGACATCCAGATGGCCAACAGAAGCATGAAAAAGTGCTCCATATCACTCAGCATCAGGGAAACACAAGTCAAAACCCCAATGAGATACCACCTCACACCAATCAGAATGGCTAAAATTAACAAGTCAGGAAATGACAGATGCTGGCAAGGATGTGGAGAAAGGGGAACCCTCCTACACTTTTGATGGGAATGCAAGCTGGTGCAACCACTCTGGAAAACAGCATGGAGTTTCCTCAGAAAGTTGAAAATAGAGCTACCCAATGACCCAGCAATTGCATTACTGGATATTTACCCTAAGGATACAAATGTAGTGATCCAAAGGGGCATGTGCACCCAAATGTTTATAGCAGCAATGCCCACAGTAGCCAAACTATGGAAAGAACCTAGATGTCCATCAACAGATTAATGCATAAAGAAGGTGTGTTATATATATATACCATATATTATATATATATATATATATATATATATATATATATATATATAGGAATACTATACAGCCATCAAAAGAAATGAAATCTTGCCATTGCAATGACATGGATGGAACTAGAGGGTATTATGCTGAGCAAAATAAGTCAATCAGAGAAAGACAATTATCATATGATCTCCCTGATATATGGAGGTTGAGATGCAACGTGGAGGCTTTGGGGAGTAGGAAAGGAATAAATGAAAGTAGGAAGTAGGAAAGGAATAAATGTAACAACATGGGATTGGGAAGGAGACAAACCATAAAAGACTCCTAATCTCACAAACAAACTGAGTGTTGTGGTGGGGGAGGGGAAAGGGTTATGGACTTTGGGGAAGGTATGTGCTATGGTGAGTGCTATGAAGTATGTAAACCTAGCAATTCACAGACCTGTACCCCTGGGGCTAATAATACATTATACATTAATAAAAAAATAAAAATAAAAATAAAAATAAATTGAAGAGTGCAACAGTGTAACATGGACAGATATTGCCAGGTAAGGACAAAAGCTTCATAATCTCATCAACCTTGTTCATTTCCAAGTCTTTTCTCTGTAAACCTCAATTTCTTTTGTTCCAAATGGAAATAACCAGATGTACCTTACTGCAAAAACTGTACACTTTAAAGGGAATAGTACATGATCAGTGCTTGGGATAGTGGTGTGTAGCCTGTAAGTACTTAATATATATGATAGAAAAACAGATACATCCTCAGAGGTCAACCAAGTGCTTCTGAGGTTTTCATTTTGTTGTTTTGTTCTCTATAAATTCTTCATAATTCACATGTTAGTTTTGAGACAAACGCAAAGATAAAAGTAATTTTATAAAATCTTTTGAAAATGTGAAGAACATCATAAAAAGACTGGTGGGAAAGAACTGACATGGAAATTGTAGTTGTCTTTGGAAGGTGGATTTTTAGCAACTTTTTTGTATTTTTCTCCATTTCCAAAACTTTTTTTTTTTTTTTTTTTTTTTTTAACGAGCATGTACTTCTTTGCTGGTTTCCTATTCTACCTCTTCTTTGTTTTATCTTCATCACCCTTTCATCTTCCAATGTAAGGGTGGGGAATATAAATAAGAAGTAATGGAAACTGTCTTCTTTGCCAGCAAAGAGATTCTGTTCCACCTTTGGCACATTGCTTCACGCATAACAAAGTCATAATAACTGTGGACTTGTTTTTAATTCCCAAACTGGACATGCCATTTGGTATGTTGTCAGAAACATGATTTGACTGTGGGACTTAACATCTGATTTTAAGACTTGCTAGAAAATCAGAACTGAATTCTCTCTGGAGTCAAGACCCCTTTCTGCGTGGCAGATGCAAGCATGATGTTCAGAGCCTTCTCTGAGGGTACCATGGCCTCATAGAAGACCGATTTTTCTTTGGTCCATTTTTTCCATTGACCATGTAATGTAAGAAGGATCCAGACACCTTTGCACACTATTGTTTCCACAGCTAGGGAGGAAAAGTGTTTGCCATCATTGTTACATTAAAGTGTTCGTCAACTTATTATTTTATCAGGTAGATTTTCTTCTGTAAGATGATCTGATTTCACTTATCTCCAAAGCACTAATTTTTTTTTTAAAGATTTTATTTACTTATTTTAGCGAGCAAGTGAGAGAGAGCAGAGCTAGAGAGAGAGAGCACCTGAGGAGGGGACAGAGGGAGAGGGAGAAGCAGACTCCCTTCTGAGCAGGGAGCCCTACACGGGACTCCATCCCAGGACCCAGGGATCATGATCTTAGCCATGACCTCAGATGCTTAACTGACTGAGCCATCTTTAAGAAAGGTACCCCCTTTCTTAAAGATTTTATTGTTTATTTATTTGTCAGAGAGAGCGAGCGAGCGAGCGAGCGCACAAGCAGGGAATGCAACAGGCAGAGGAAGATGTAGACTTCCTTCTGAGCAGGGAGCCCAACTTGGGACTCTGGGATGGAGTCAAAGGCTGACACTTTGACCTGAGCCAAAGGCAGACACTTAACAGACTGAGCCACCCAGGCGCCCTCCAGAGCACTAATTTTCAATTTGATCTTCTTAAAGAAGATCATTAAAGTTCTTCCTCCAAAATATACAAAGAAATATCCATGCCTACACAGTGTTAAGATTGCAACACAGGGATAAGGAAAAAATTGATTGTGCCCTAAGTGTCCTAATGTTCTTGTTGCTAAAGAAAGTGAATGGGCTGAAGGCCAATGTAGCTCTATCTTATTTGTTTAAAGATGTTGTTTTGATTCTTATTAGCTTGAAAGCCACATGTATTCACTTACTTTTAATTTTGTGTTAGATTTCTCTACATGAAAGTAGGAAGACAGCCTAGAGAAAACCAAAATAGATTCAAACGAAATCCACTAGCAACCAGTATGGAATCCATGAACATGTTGTTTATTTCTGCTGGCCTTGCTTTCTCTCTAATAATCTGAAAATGGACTAAATGACTCCATAGGAAAAGCAGGCATTGCCCAGTAGTAGGTATAGGAGAGATTTTTAATTTTGCAGGAGCTCTACCATCCCTCAAGAAATGGACTGAAGATCTGGGTTGAAGGGAATTTTCCCAGGTTGATTTGTTAAGATTACTTCCCCATGGACGACTCTTGGCCCCAATGCCTCCATCAGCTCTCACCGGTACAGCACCAGGTTGTGTAGGAGCTAACACGCTCTTTTGATGTAGTTTGATTCGCTAAAGAAAGCTTTCAAGGGCAGTATAGCTCAGGGTAGGAAACACAGATGTTAGACAGACATCAGCTCAGTATTAATAAATATGATAATGTATAACATTGTATCTGCAGCCAACAATAATGTATTATACACTTACAAGTCTGTTAAAAGAACAGATCTTGTGTCGTGTTCTTTCCACAAGGAAAGAAAGGGGAAAAAAAGGGGGAAAGAAAGAAAGAAAGAAAGAAAGAGAGGGAGGAAGGGGGAAGGAAGGTAAAGAAGCAAACTGAATGAATGGTTGAAGAGGTCTGAGATGGAGTCTCAGGTCTGCCACTTATACCTCAGGGATCTTGGGATACTATTTATCTTCACATAGCTTTCCTCTTCATTAGATTGTTGGGGGACTAAACGAGATAACAAATGTATAAAGCACTTAGTAAACAATATGTAGAAGTGCTCAATCATCACCTCACCTTGAGGCGATGGTCGCGTTACCCTCGGTGTCATAAACACTGCAAGAAAAAGGAATGTCAGCCAAGACAAAAATATCTTCTCGAGCTGGTGCCTTATTCCTTCAGACTTTGGCAAACATACTCATGGCGGAGAGGGCGTGGTGCAGAGACTATTGGAAAAGCGAAATGACAAGAGCAAAGGGTAAACTTTTCCCCCAGAACAAAAGACCAGCCTCACTGAAGCTGGAATTGTACTCTCGCTACAAATCAGCTCAAACAAAGGAAGGTTATTTGTTGGGTGTCACTTGCCAAGAATAAAAAAGAAATCTAGGACTTGGAAAATAAGAAACACGTTCCCATTCTTTTCACTTCAGAGCTGTTGCTCACTACATTTGCATATCCTAGCCTCATTTATCTTCAAAAGAGGGTTGATTTGCCCCCCAGAAAGATGATTATTCTTAGAACTTCTGACTCTACTAGGCCCAAGGAAGTCTGCAAGTTCTATGGGAACTTGTTTTCTTCTTTATATGTTCCTTCCCCCACTTTGTGGCTTCAGAGCCTCTGGGGTCACTGGTCCATACTGAGCATGCATTTGGAATGTAACCCACTGAACTGTTCTATTTTGAATTCATAGCCCGTTGCACTGCAGCAAGCAACAAGCTCATGGTTAGGAAAGGAAATGAACAAACACAAATATCCTGGCTGAAGAGTTGGACAGCCAGCTCAGCCAGCAACCCTCCGTCCTCGGTAGCCTAAGAACTTGGCCTCCATCGCTTACACTGCAGCATATATATGAGACTGGAAAACAGATGAAATGATGTCTGCAATGCATAAAGAAAGATTGTAGTCATCTACTTAGCAAACAGTAGCAATTCCCTAGACCCAAAGCAATTTCTAGGAGCAAGGGAAGTAAATGCACGCCTAGGCTGTTGTTGCTGATCGCCTAGGCTGTTGTTGCTGATGTTTGAGGCTGGTGGGCAGCTGCTGGTTTGCCTCTCACTATTTGCACTTTTGCATGGCATGTAAGGAAAGATAAGGCAACATCAGTGGAGGCAGATAGTTTAGAAGTCAAAACTGAATAGAGCTGGGATCTCAGACTTAAAGGTCTGTGGGACCAAGCAAATGACCAGACCATGTAAAGCAGACCAGGTATGAGCACTTCCTGCGGTTTGGTTCATAAAGGTGCTTTAAGTTTCATTATTTGACAAAGTTACATTCAGTTTGCCTGTGTAAATGTGTAACAATGTTCCTCACTTCCACCAAAATATGGGTTAGCTTCCAATTTGCTTGGCCCTATCAGTCTTTCTTGCATTTTCTCACTTTTGGAAGAGACATAGACTTAATCACTATTTTATTTCCTTTTATTTATGCTATAAGAAATCAGTGGCTCATGTTCGATGACAGAGAGCAATAGATACCAGTCAGTGTGCGGGAGACAATGAGTAGTGGAGAGTGGGACCAGCTGGAGAGAACATGCTTTGTGCTCTGGACTGAATTCTGTCCCCACCCAAATTCATATGGTGAATACCTAACCCCCAGTACCATAGGTTTTTTGGAGAGAAGGCCTTTAGGAGATAATTAAATTTAAAGGTCATAAGGGTGGGGCCCTAATCCGATAGGATCAGTACCCTTATAAGCAAAGGCACCAGAGGAGGCTCTGTCTTTCCCCTTCCCAAGTGCACAAAGGACAGGTCATGTGAACACAGGGTGAGAGGGCCTACAGGCCAGGAGAGAAGGCCTTAGAATGAAACCGACCTTGCCTGCACCTTGACTTCAGAATTCCAGCTTCCAAAATTAGAGAAATCGCTTTCTGTTGTTTAAGCCACCCAGTTTATCATACTCTGGCATAGCAGCTCCAACAGATTCATGCACCTTGTCAAAAATAGGCAGCTGCTTCTCAGTTACAGATTATTATTTCCAGGCAAGAATGAGAGCCCAGGCTGGCTAGATTTTTCATAAGACAGAGACCTAGGTTTTTACATGAAAAATTTCCTGGATTTTCTAATATTAAGGATATAATAAATGTAAACACTGTGAAGATATGAAAGGAAGTATGTAAAGATCTTCATTATCACAGTATTTATAGAAGGAAAGTGTTGGTAATGACCTAAGTGTCCATAAACAAGGGACTGGTTAAATAAACTGTAGTACATTCATGAATGGATTCAGAACTAGTATACCCTTTCTCTTTTTTTTCTTTTAAGATTTTATTTATTTATTTTGCCACAGAGAGAGAGAGAGAGCACAAGCAAGGGAAGCAGTAGGCAGAGGGAGAAGCAGGCTTCCAGCTGAGCAGGGACCCACCCCCGGCTCCCCGCCCCAATGCGGTACTCCATCCCAGGACCATGGGATCATTGACCTGAGCCAAAGGCTGAGCCACCCAGGTGTCCCTAGTATACCCTTTTTTATCAGTGTTTTGTGATTCCCTTTTGCAATGAAATTCATTAATAATATAATCCCCAGAAACAATTTTTAAAAAATCAATTGTGTTGGGGCACCTGGGTGGGTGTCAGACTCTTGGTTCTGGCTCAGGTCGTGATCTCAAGGTGGTGGGATCAAGCCACACATCTGGCTCTATGCTCAGCATGGAGTCCACTTGAGATTCTCTCCCCCTCTGCCCCTCCCGCTCATACTCTCTCTGTCTAAAATAAATATTCTTTAAAAAAATTAATTGTATCTTAAATATGAAAATCTGTATGCAGCCATCAAAAGAAATGAAATCTTGCCATTTGCGACAACATGGATGGAACTAGAGCATATCATGCTTAGTGAAATAAGTCAAGCAGAGAAAGACAACTATCATATGATCTCCCTGATATGAGGAAGTGGTGATGCAACATGGGGGCTTAAGTGGGTAGGAGAAGAATAAATGAAACAAGATGGGATTGGGAGGGAGACAAACCATAAGTGACTCTTAATCTCACAAAACAAACTGAGGGTTGCTGGGGGGAGGGGGGTTGGGAGAAGGAGGGTGGGGTTATGGGCATTGAGGAGGGTATGTGCTTTGGTGAGTACTGTGAAGTGTGTAAACCTGGCGATTCACAGACCTGTACCCCTGGGGATAAAAATATATGTTTATAAAAAATAAAAAAATTAAAAAACAAATAAATAAATAAATAAATAATGAATTACAAAATATAGATTTCAATGTAGAAATGTTCAGACTCAGTTCCTCTAGATGCTCTAACAGTGTGTTAGGCTTACGAGTCCACAGAACCACTGTGAATGCAGTGCTAGACGCACAGACCAACACAACATGTTGCCTTGAAGGGGATGGTGAGGAAAGCTAAGTATCCTCTACTCACAATTTCCAGTCTGGCAATTTCCATGTAAGATACCTTTCATGTTTCTAGGTAAACTAAAATCAAGTTCTGGACTTGGATAATTATAAACAATCCTACCAGTGTCCAGGGGTGCATTTGAAAAAGTTCCATAGCTTACGGGGAAGACAGCCACTGGGTCCTGCACTGCAGCATTCCTAATGTCCCCACGAAGTGCCAGTGGCACCTCTAATCTCTGTGACAACCAAAAACACCTCCATGAGCTCCCAGTACACTTTCCAGGAGTGGGCAGTGTTGTCTTTATTGAGTGCTGCAAACCTAGTGTTTGTCTTTCCACCCCCATTCAGATGTTGAATTCCCATAATGATATTAGGGAGGTAATTAGTTTGTGAAGGTGGAGCCCTGATGAAGGGAACAGTGTCCTTAAAATAAGACACATGAGACTGCTCTCCTCTCTCTTAACCATATGAGGACACAGCAAGAAGGTGGCCTTCTGCAAACCACAAAGAGGGCTCTCATCAGACACCGAATCTGCCAGCACCTTGATTTTGGACTTTCCAGCCTCTGGGATTGTGAGAAATAAGTGCTTGTTGTTTAAGCCATGGTCTGTGGTATTTTGTTATAGCACCCTGAGCTGACTAAGACCTTGAGAATAATGGGGACAGATCGTTTCTCATGTTTCTTCCTCTCTTTAACATATATTAAATCTATAGCTATGACTGCAGTGTATGGGGAACTAGAGGTCCACATTCATAGTGAATTCAGGTTTAGGTGTCTATGGAATAGCCTCTCCCTGGAAGCAAAGACTTTGTGAGATCTCAGGTCTCTGAAATAAGACAGAACACATGTGGGATGAAGACTGTAGGATCAGTCATGGGGGGATGGGGGCAGGGGGCACAGGGTGAGGACTGAGAGCTGCTCATGAGAAAAAAGCTGCCAGCTCTTAGGGGTTTGGAGAACTCTGGGCTCTCCTGAGGCAGACACCACATACCTTCTGAGGATCAGCTGTAGCATTTTGAGTGAGAGTGAAAAATGAATGAGCTCTAAGGCTTCTGAAGGTCCTGATGGTGTTAGACTGAGGTCACAGGTCAATACCCGATGGTGACAAGAAAGGAACTGATTAAAGACTGAGTGAAAAGTACCATTTTACCAACTTTTTATATAAATACCACCAAGAAACCTTAAAAATTCAGGGCTCAACAATGATTTCATTCTGCCCCCTTTTTTGGCACATAATTCTTTCATCGAGAGTCCCTAATTATTGGTTGCTTTAAAAACAAACAACAAAATGTTTCAGGTGCAACAACTTGAGGCCACATCTGGATCAGCTCATCTCGAGATTGCTGTTTGTACACCGCCGTCCCCCCTGCCCCCCGCTGCCTTTCTCTCATGTGTGTGATGGTTAATCTGCTTTAAAAATACATTACCCAAATTGTGCATGCTCTACAGGGTGTGATTACATGAATAATCTTGTCCCTCCACCACCCGCTCCCCCACCCCCTCTTCCTTCATGGCAGTCAACCCTCCTCCCTCTCTAGAGTTTACCCCAAAGCTTCTCATCGTCTGGAAATGGAGTCAGGACCCCATGAAATAGATGTGATTGAAGGAGCATGTTTTAAAGACAGGAAGGATTCAATTAGGAAGGAGAGGTAGCATACACAAGAAAGAAGGTGTGGTCTTTAGTGTCAGGTTTCTGAGAAGATGTGGGAGAATCCTCCAGTGGGAGAAGGGGTTGTTGGATCTCCCTACTTCCTCTTCCCTCCTCCCCAATTACTTAAGAGTGCAATTACTTACGGTCCTCTATCCCCAGTTTCCCCAACTACAAAATGGTGATAATAATGGTATCTTCCTTCCTCCCCCCATTTCCATTCCTCCTTTTCAAGTCCAAACATAAAGAATATTTGGACCTAGGCTGGCCATTATCTTTTTAGTTTTCAACAATTTCAAGAGAGTTTCTAATCTTTTTGCAATGATCCTAGGCTAGATTGGAGTCATTAAAAAAATCTTACAGTTCTCATTAAATAATTGGGAATGCAATATTCTCCTTAACTTGTGTGGGATAGATTCCATTACAGTGGATTCAGTGTATTATAATTGTACTCATAATGTCCAGGGTTTTAAAACAAAATACTAAGGAAGATCAAATAGAAGACATGAAGAAGCACTGTCCATCCCACCAGCTCCCCAGCCCTACCCCCCGACCTGAAGACCAAAGATTGGTGACTTCCCAGCAGATCTGATGGAATGGGTCTTCCACAGTTAGTCCAAGAGTCTGTCACCAGCAATCATGCATCCTGGAGCGACCCTGTAGAGCAAGGTTGAGTCTCATAGGGTGTGTGATGACCAGACACATTCTTTGCCTCAATCCCTCTTGTCTGCCTTGGTGTGGAGGCTTCCCACTCTCAGAGATGAATCTTCAGACCACATAGGTTATTAAGCAAATCTTCCCCAAGTGTGTCAATTGAAAGCCTCCATTATACCTTTGTTTTGCAGGAGACCTCTGGGTTTTTATTGTATATGACGGTGACATCCCAGACATTGGTATGCAGGGTGCAGATGAACTTGCCAAGGGACGACCTGGACTGGCTCTGGGTCTTCGGTCGTGCACTGCCATGTCCAGCTTACTGCATGGGAATAAATGTCTTCTGCCTCAGAGGCTAGTGCTGTTTTGTAAAACAATCTGTTCTCATTTGCATCCTCTTTAACTTCTCTTCTTTGAGTAAGCCAATTTTCAATTAACTTCAAACAATCTATATTGGATACTAATAAACATAAGGTAATGTTGTAGGTACTGCAAGGGATATAACGTCCCGTTGACCAGGCTGTACGTCCCTCAAGGGCAGAGACCCTGTCGTATTATCCTTGTATTCCAGAGTGCTCTGCACAAAGCAGGGACTTCATAAATATAACTTAAACCAAACAAAATGAATGTCTCAGCTGTCATTTTTAGATACTCATTATCAGATAAAGGAGGATAAGGCAGATGCGAAAATTGAATTAAAATCAAGAAAGAATGTACAAAGGCTCTAATACAGAGACAGAGGGTCATTAAGAATAACAATGGAGTGATGACATATTTTAGGGGTTAACTAAGAGGAACTTCATGGAGGAGATAGTGATTAACGTGGCCCATGAAGAAAGGTGGTGTTGAGTGGAAAAATGGAGCTAAAAATCAGACACAGAACGTTCAGGATGGAAGGAATAATATGGAAGAATGTACTGAGGCTTTGGGAGATGCAGAAGACAAAGCATATTTAGCGACATTACGTAGTGATTACACACACAGGCTCTGAACTTGAATCCCTATGCTGCCACTCAATTAACTGAGCAGCTACACAGTCCAGTTACTTGCGCTCTTCTGTGTCCCTCTTTCCTCAACTGAAAAATGGCAATAATAATGTGTTCTTCTCCATGAGGCCACTGAGAGGCTTAAATTTGCTCCCACATTATCTGGCACAAAGTGAGTACTCAATAAATATTATTTATTATTATGACTATAGTAGAAATTTGAACATGGGGTAAATGTCAGAAAGTCGCTTTCTAATTTCAACTATTCTGCTACGTAGGAGTCTAAAATGGGACGTTTTACTCAGCTTAACAAAAGGATATGTCCGTCGGTTACCCTCACTGGGACTCAGGTTTTTCCTCTGCTAAACAAGAGGTTTGATAAAATTACCACTAGGTCCTTTTTAGCTCTAAAATCCTATGAGTGTGTTTATCATACATGGATTAAAATGCTAGATATATGTAGGAGAACCAAAAGGAATTGAAGATAGAAGGAGAATGCCAAGTTGTGAGAGGCTCTAAGGACCGGGCGAGTCCGTTATGACAGTGAATGGAGAACTTTTGTGCGGTTCTGAATAGAGGAATAGTCTATTAAGTTTCTAGTTGGAGGAGAGGATTTAAGGAACACAAAGGTGTGCATTAGAGCCATCTCTCTCACCTTACTGCAGCAAACCATCCTTGTGCAAATGATTTAACCTGGGGAGGACATAGTTGACAATTTGTTGTGTCAATTAATCACTGCTAAATAAACAGGATAAAAAAAATCCTCGGGTTTAATTTATACTGGCAATGAAGAAATCCAAATGTGAATTCTAACTGTATCATGTGGCGAACCATCTCTACAGAGGGATCACGGGCATTCAATACACAATTACCTGTGATTTTTTTTAAAAAAGTGCTTCATGAGAACCATCACAATTTCAGTGATATGCTGAATCAAAGTTGTCCAGATGGAGGTGATTAGATACTATTTTCCTTAATGTATTTAATCCGGGAATTTTAAAGTGGAATATTTATTTATTTTAGAGAAAGAGCAAAGGGAGGGGCAGAGGAAGAGGGAGAGAGCAAATCCTCAAGCAGACATTCACTCCCTTCCAAGCAGGGACCCCAACTACAGGACTCCATTCCAAGACCCCGAGATCATGACCTGAGCCGAAGTCAAGAGTCGGCTGTTTAACAAACTGAGCCACTTAGGTGGCCCTATTGATTTATTCTTTTATTGGAATTTTTAGATCTTGATTTCATATGACCCCTTTCTTAGAGTTTAATTTTTTCAGTGATCTCTACTTTATTAGATACTTCCTTAATAAACTGTTTCGTTTAAAAAGGACTTGTACTTCCTGTAATTTGAACTTGTTACTTCTTGTATTCTGTCAACAAATATTCAGTGACTGCCTACTGCACCCACCCAGCACTCTTCTAGGCTCTGTTGAATAACACAGACAGAGTTCACATCTTAGAGCTTATACTTGATCCTGAACAAGAATACAACAAGCAATACAATATAAATATACAGTTTATTGAGAGTGAATGAGTTTACCAGTCTTTCCTAAGAACACATATTTTGGAAAGGAGGTGAAAGGGCATGCAGAAAGACACTGAGCACCTGACCAGAGCAACAGGCTTAGGAAGTGAGAGGCAAACACAAAGCAGGGAGATGGGTCACTTGGAATACATAGGACAGCTCCTACACTGTCTGGCCAAATGGATCTCAGGAGGCTGGAAGCAAAGTCCCAGGGACTAAGGTGTGTGAATCCAAGCCTTAGTGAAGGAGAGACATCCCAGGAACATGGAGGCATCTACTAGGAGCAGATCACAGAGGTGACCTTGAATTTCTTCAGAGACAGTACCTCCCCTGCCCTGGAAGTGAGCAGGAACTAGAAGTCATCTCTAGGCAGGAAGAGAGATGTGATGACGAGAGCCAGTGCTGTGCCCTGGGCTGACACTGTGTCCCAGGATCTGCTATGCCTGCAGTGGGATGAGAAGGTGCTGAGGCACACCTGCCCCCCAGACATTGCGCCGGGAAGGAGCTATCTGAGTCTACCCCCCAACACTCTTTTTTTTTTTTTTATAAAGATTTTTATTTATTTGTCAGAGACAGAGGGAGAGAGAGTGAGCGAGCACAGGCAGACAGAGAGGCAGGCAGAGGCAGAGGGAGAAGCAGGCTCCCTGCCGAGCAAGGAGCCCGATGTGGGACTCGATCCCAGGACCCTGGGATCTACCCCCCAACACTCTTGACCCAAGGTCCAGAAGCATAAAAGGAGGCAGGGGCAATGAGAGACAGAATTGCTACTAGAGGATGGCCTGGGGTATGGCTCTTGAGCTGGAAAAGAGCTTGACACCCTGGAGGGATAAAAGGAGGTCAGTGTGACTGGAAGGGAGTGCAGGGGTGCCTGTAGTTGGGAGACTGGAGGACTCAGTGGGACCAAGTAATTAGAGGGCATACCAAGGATCTCGATTTTCTCCCATGCACAATGAAAAGCCACTGAAGTGTTTTTAATGAGATAATGTATGGTCTCATTTACATGATATAAATATTACTCATTGCTGTATGGAGGAGGGGCAGGTATGAAGTTGGGGAGGCAGTTAAACAGTACAGTACTTCACAGGTAGAATCTACTTATTTGGAAAGAGAACAAGCAATCAGGGTCATTCTTATAGGATAATACAATTTAGAGTTGAAGGGAATTTCAATTAGAGCCCCGATTTTCACACGATTTTTAGAATTTAAACTCATTTTCAAATGGGATTTTATTCAAGAATCCCATAATCCAAAGTTGCTTTGAGTGGAGCAGGTGCAGAGGCAGGGATCCCAGAATCCACCCTAAAACTGGGCCACCAGCTTTACATATTGGAGGCCCCTCCAGTATAACCTTAGGAAGAAAATGGCATACAGCTCGAAAACCATGTTATAACCATTTATTGGAAATATCTTATTTGAAAGCTACATTAGTTCAACAAGTAATTATAGAGCACTCCCCATCTGCCAGGCACTGTGCTAAACTCTCATAGAGCTTCATCTTTTAATTAGGAGGCAGATGAGAAAATAACAAGCAAATACATGAACAGGATAGAGAATGTGATACATGTCATGGACAGTAACCTGGAGGTGAGCCCAGTTAAATTGGGTGGTAAGAGACAGTCTTTCAAGGATGTAGCATTTGAGCTGGGTCTTTGTGCTGGATACTGGTTCAAGTCTGTGTTTGCCTAATACCTTGTGATGTCTGCCTAGATTTTGCAGAATTTCTCACCTTCTCCCTCCTGCCCATGGTAAATGTGAAGTCTTGCTTTGCCAGCCTCCCAGCTACCAGAGCACGTTCTTAATGGCTTAAGCTCCTCCCACCAGGTGTACTCTGTAGTATAAGCACATGACAGTCAGCTTTTAAATTGTAATGTAATTTCCTGACATGAACCTTTTGGTTGCTGAGGCATCCACTTCAAAGACATCCATCTTGAATAGACACATTGCCGG
The DNA here is from genome assembly GCF_030435805.1 of Mustela lutreola. NCBI lineage: Eukaryota > Metazoa > Chordata > Mammalia > Carnivora > Mustelidae > Mustela > Mustela lutreola. The sequence goes on along the minus strand of NC_081290.1, from coordinate 150,193,467 downwards.
CTACCCAACTAGATAAAGAGCCAGGCCATTCTACCATTAAGTTCCCCATTTTAGAAAGTTTTGCTCAGCCTAAATAACTGATGACTTGACCACTCACGTTTCCCTTCCCATACTGTAATCCCTGTCCTTCTGTTTTATGTTCACCAATAAAGACTGAATCCACAAAACCCAAATGCTCCATATTTGACTCCAAAAAAAGCAGAACCCCTGGTCTGCTTTTCCTCTTTGTCTCTCCACCTGTGACCTCACAGTGAGGCCCTGGGGGTGCCATGTATCCTCCAGGATCTGTGAGTAATAAATCTTGTTTTTTTCAAAGTGCTCTGATGGTTGTTTCTTGGTTGCATCTTGCAATCACAAGGATCACAAGGGCCAGTCCAGCCACGACATTGGCTTAGGTCAAGGAAAGGTTCAGGGGGCTCGCCACAATTAGTACTAGCTCAGGTGAGTGCCCCCAGGCACTTCTAGTCTATAGCATCACTACTGATAGGCTGGGACATGAAATACACCTACTAGAGATTCTGACACAGGAAAGTGTGATGTGAAAAGAGGTGGTACTTTTAGAGCATTCCAGGAAGGACTGTGGATCTTGCTTGAGAGTCAGTAGTCAAGAGGTCTTGTTGGGAGCACCCCTCACCTGGCATTGTCATGCAGGCTGTGGTGCCATGTTTCGTGGTGACACCAGTCAGATTTCCTCTGGAGTAGTTGCTTATGGTATTTTACAAGCTGTTTCCTGGTTTATCTGCAGATTCTGGGAACCCCCGACCTGACTTAGTAAATTACTTTCCTGTTTGAGCCAGATTCAGTGAGTTCTATTCTTTGTGACTTAGAATCCTCACTGAAGCATTAATTGATTCTAGGAGTGTCTGCAGTCAACAGTTCTTCAAGGAAAGGAAATACAAGGACGATGGGGTAGTCTAACTGCTTCTAAGCTAAAGAGCTTATAGAAAGAAAACAAGTTCAAAGCCTTTATTTTCCCAGACTAAAGCATAATCAGAAAGCCAGGGAAGTTCTCTGATTTCTAAGGCAGTACTAAAAGAATAACTTACCTTTGCTGTGGACATGGGCTCAAGTAGTCAAAATTCAAAGACCTGGAACAAACGATCCTAAAATTTGTATGAAACCAGAAAGACTCTGGAACAAACGATCCTAAAATTTGTGTGGAACCAGAAAAGACTCTGAATAGCCGGAGGAATAGTGAAAAAGAAAACCACAGCTGGGGGCATTACAGTGCCTGATTTCAAGCTCTATTATAAAGCTGTGATCATCAAGACAGCATAGTACTGGCATGAAAACAGACACATAGATCAATGGAACAACATAGAGAGCCCAGATATGAACTCTCAACTATATGGTCAACTAATCTTCAACAGAACAGGAAAAAAATACCCAATGGAAAAAAGACAGTCTTTTCAATAAATGATGTTTGGAAAATTGGACAGCCACATGCAGAAGAATGAAACTCAACCATTCTCTTATACCATACACAAAGATAAACTCTAAATGGATGAAAGACCTATATGTGAGACAGGAATCCATCAAAATTCTAGAGGTGAAAACAGGAAGCAACCTCTTTGACCTTGGCCACAGCAACTTTTTTCAAAAAACATCTCCAAAAGCAAGGGAAACAAAAGCAAAAATGAACTTCAGGGCTTTCATCAAGATAAGAAGTTTCAGCAGAGGAAATAGTCAACCAAACTAAGAAGCAATTTATAGTACAGGAGAAGATATTTGCAAATGACACTACAGATAAAGGACTGGTTTCCAAGATCTATAAAGAACTTCTCCAATTCAATACCCAAAGAACAAACAATCCTGTAAAGAAATGGGCCGAACAACTCTGGAAAACAGTATGGAGATTCCTCAGAAAGTTGAAAATAGAGCCACCCTATGACCCCGAAATTGTACTACTGGGTATTTGCACCAAAGATACAAATGTAGTGATCCAAAGGGACACGTGCATCCCAGTGATTATAGTAACAATGTCCACAATAGCCAAACTATGGAAAGTGCCTAGATGTCCATCAACAAATGAATGGGTAAAGAAGATGTGATACACACACACACACACACACACACACACACACACATAAATATTATGCAACCATCAAAAAATGAAATATTGTCATTTGTAATGACATGGATGGAAGTAGAAGGTATTATGCTAAGCAAAATAAGTCAAGCAGAGAAAGATAATTATCATATGATCTCACTGATATGAGGAATTTGAAAAATAAAATAGAGGATCATAGGGGAAGGGAGGGAAAAATGAAACAAGATGAAACCAGGGAGAGAGACACACCATAAGAAACTCTTAATCTGAGGACACAAACTGAGAGTTGCTAGAGGGGAGGGGGGTAGGAGGGATAGAGTGGCTGGGTGATGGACATTGGGGAGGGTATGTGCTATGGTGAGTGCTGTGAATAGTGTAAGACTGATGAACCACAGACTTGTACCCATGAAACAAGTAATACGTTATATGTTAATTAAAAAGAAAAGAAAGAAAGGGGCACCTGGGTGGCTCAGTGGGTTAAGCCTCTGCCTTTGGCTCAAGTCATGATCTCAGGGTCCTGAGATGGAGCCCCGCATCGGGCTTTCTGCTTAGCGGGGAGCCTGCTTTCCCCCCTTTCTCTGCCTGCTTCTCTGCCTACTTGTGATCTCTCTCTCTCTCTTTCTGTCAAATAAATAAATAAATCTTTAAAAAAAAAAAAAAGAAAGAAAGAAATGGGCAGAGACGTGAATAGACATTTCTCCAAAGAAGACATACAAATGGTCAACAGACACATGAAAAAATGCTCAACATCACTTGTCATCAGGGGAATACAAATGACAACCACAGTTAAATATCACCTTACACCAGTTATAATGCCTAAAATTAACAAGACAGGAAACAACAAATGTTGGCGAGGATATGGAGAAAGGGGAAGCCTCTTACACTACTGGTGGGAATGCAGCTGGTACAGCCTCTCTGGAAAACAGTATGGAGGTTCCTCAATAAGTTAAAAATAGAGCTACCCTATGACCCAAGAGTTGCACTACTCAGTGTTTTCCCCAAAGATATAGATGTAATGGAATGAAGGGGCACCTACACCCCAATATTCATAACAGCATATAGCCAAAACTGTGGAAAGAGCCAAACTGTGGAAGAAGCTGAGACGGCTTTCAACAGATGAATGGATAAAGAAGACACACACACACACACACACACACACACACACACACACACACAGGAATATTATGCAACCATCAAAAATGAAATCTTGTCATTTGCAATGACATGGATGGAACTAGAGGATACTATGCTAAGTGAAATAAGTCCATCAGAGAAAGACAATTATCATATGGTTTCACTCATATATAGAATATAAGAAATAGTGCAGGGGACTGTATGGGAAGGGAGGAAAAACTCAATGGGAAGAAATCAGAGAGGGAGACAAACCATGAGATACTCTTGACTCTGGGAAGCAAACTGAGGGTTGAGGAAGGGGAGGGGGATGGGAGGATGGGACAACTGAGTGATGGGCATTAAAGAGGGCATGTGATGTGATGAGGACTGGGTGTTATATGCAACTGATGAATTATTGAACAGTACTTCTGAAACTAATGATGTACTATATATGTTGGTTAGTTCAACTTAAATTAATTAATTAATTAATTAATTAATTAAATATTCTGGAAAAATGTTTAAAAAAAAGAGAAGATAGTCTTTTCAAAGTGATGTTGTAAGAATTGTATATGTCTATAGAAAAAAATTAGCTTTTATAAATTTCTTTTTAGTTTACTAAAAAGCAAATCACTGTTTTCCACATTTCTGTGACTATGAATTGGACTAATCTAGGTACTTCATATAAGTGGAATAATAAAATATTTGTCTTTTTGTGATTGGCTTATTTCACCAGGCATAATGTCCTTAAGGTTCATCCATGCTGTACCATGTGTCAGCATTCATTCTCTTTATAAATAATATTCCATTATTTGTTTATGCAATTGTCTGTCAATGAACAGTGTTGTTTCTACCTTTTAGCTATTGTCAGTAATGTTTCTATGAATAAGAATATATAAATATTTGTTTGAGAACATGCTTTCAACTCATTTGACTGGGAATGTTCAGAAATGAAATTTCTGGCTCATATGATATTTCTCTATATATTTTTTACATTCAGAATGATTTTAAATGAATGAAAATAAATATATATAATTACAAAAGCAACTAAGTGTATTGAAATATAGTTATTAAAATATTTAATTATAAAACTATATGATAGTAATACATGACCTTTATTAATTACTTATAAAACAAAGAAAATACATTTGAAATGTAAGCCAATTATAGTTGTTTTTAACCATTAAAAGACATATCAGAATGAAAACTGTTATTGCTAAGTTAGAAGAAGAACCACTGTAGAGTAGTCTTTGATAAGAGAATATGCATGTCATGTTGACATACAACTCATTTTGACCCTTGGTTTAATACTTATTAAGTGTTAAAAATCTCAATTTGTAAAACATATTGTTGCGAAAGGAATGAAAGTTTCAGAGCCCATTTCATAAGTCAAGAATAAACTTCTTTCTGGAGATACCAGAATTCTCCAAAGCTTGAATTATTTCAATTGTGGGTTATAAGTTCATTTTTGGATAGGAAATTTTTTCAAAACAGTTTATATCAAAAAGAAAAGAACTGTGTATCTATGATTAAGTTTTATGCCATCAAGAATGAGGTGGGGAGATGAGGGGGGTGGATGCAGTGGCATTTACAAGGATCCTGAAGTGTTTCTAGAGGTTTCACATATTCCCCTCTTCAAATATACCAATAGATAATTGTCTATTTTAAGTTCATTTTGGAAATGGACTTCATTCAGTATTTGAAAATTTGCAAGATTGTTGGAGTACGCTATATTCTTCTATATTAACAGCTTGGCCAAGAAAGTTAGTCATTTTTTTTTTTCACTTGTATTCAAAATGGTGACTTTAGAACCTTGGATTCAAAAGCTTAATCATACAATTAAATATGTCTACCAGGGAAGTTAATCTAGAAATAAAATCCTTTATTTCAAAGCATTCTAAGAATGTGTTTTCCTCATCTTTTAGCAAACACAAAGCTTCTACCCTTAGTTTGAACAAATACTTTAAAACTTGTCTTCTTGAAGGCCAGTGCATTTTGTCACCCATAAATACTTTGATCTCACGTAATAGTCGTTGCATAGATTTTGCAATACTATTCAAATTCATCATTATTTCAAAATTGTATCAGTGATTTGACTGGCTGTTAGATCACACATGTTCACAGTTCTACCCTCTACAGATGCTTGTTTAACCACTCGGCCAACTCTCAAGAGCCTGGGTCAACTGGACATTCAACCCCAAATATTGAGATGACTTATTTGCACATTGGTGATCCAGCCATCTGTACTTTTGCTTTTCCTTATTTATAGTTATTTATTGACAAATAAGTGACAAGTTCCATGAGAATGTAGACTAAGCACGTTTAAATACATCATGGTTGGAATAAATATTGAGTGATCATTTAAAGTAATCTGTAACTACCATTTATAATACAAAGGTTATAGAAGACTACTATGAACATTTATATATCAATAAATTGGACAACATAGAAGAAATGGATAAATTTCCTAGAAACATACAACTTATCAAGCTGAATCATGAAGAAATAGAAAATCTAAATGGATGAATTACTGGTAAGGATATTGAATTAATCACCAAAAATTGTCCAACAACATAAAAAAAATATAGAACCACATGATCACAAGTGAATTTTACCAAACATTTAAAAAACTAATGCTAACCCTTTTTGAACTCTTCCAGAAAAAGAGAAAAGAGGGAATACTTCCAATCTCATTTTATGAAGTCAGCAATACTTCCATATAATAACCAGTTAAGGATACTACAAGAAAAGAAAATTATAGGCCAATATCCCTCACAATCCAGTCCCATGTCTAGCTCCCAGCTCAGTGGGGAGCCTGCTTCTCCCTCTGCCTGCCACACCCCCTGCTTGTGCTCTCTTCTCTCTCTGTGTGTCAAATAAATAAATAAATAAAATCTTTTTAAAAAAAAAACTAGCTTTCCAAAAATTTCTTTTTAGTTTACTCTCTGAATATAAAGTAGTGGCATACATGTTCAATGTATGACACAGTGATAGCCATATGTGATTATTCCATGAAAATACCATATATTAAAGAAATATCTCTGCAAGTGTGAAAGGTATAAGAAATAAAACCCACCATTATATGAAGGCAAAAATCAAAAGCACAAAAACAAGCAACGCTACCTGACAGTAGTTGAATTTCAAGGGCATTGATTCTGAACTAGTGCTTTAATATGCATGCTAACATAAGGGTTAAAAGTCATTAAATGTATTAAAATTTTGCATAAATTGCAAAATCTACTATATCTTGTTGACTTGGTACAGGAATATTTGAATATTCTATACTCTACTTAATTAGCATTTAAATTACCTCTTGCTCAACAGATTAAACAAATCAGAAATACAAAAAAATTGAGTTTTGAGATGTTAATTGAATCAATATTATTTAGATGTATTTATTTTTATAGGCTCAATTTAAGTTGAAATGTCAAAGAAAAGGAAAGATAATGATTCCAGTAAACATATTTTCCACTTTGCATTGTTGAAGTGTTGGGATGATGGAATGAGTTTTCTGGGTATTTGGGGTGAAGAGGTAGGGTGATAACAAGGACTGGGACTCCCCTCCCCAAACCTTGAATTTACTGTTTCCCTAAAACCTTTTCTTGGGGCATTCCATGACAATTGTCAAACACAAGAAGCCCCACTCTGTTTGAGCCACTTAAGAAAGCCATGTGTTGCAAATAGCCAAGCTGGTTTGTAAAATAAGACGGAGGAAAAACTAGAGGTGGTTTTCTTGTCTAATGATAATGTTCTGCAATAGTTGGTATTGCTTTTAACATTTTGAAGGAAGTCATCAGTCTCCTTATTCCCTTTCAGCATGCAACTGGGTAAAACTACAGACATCTTTTTAAGTAATCACCTCTTTTCTTACACTCACTATTTATATGCTAATGCTATCAAAGAAAAAAATCTTATTTTATGAGCTGCTTTTGAAATTACAAGGATTGCCAATGTTTGGAAATGGTAAAAAGTTTTGTTTTTGTTTTTTGCGAAGCCACTTTCTCTGAAGGTAACAGTTTTATATGCTGCATGGATGGAGCCCTTGTAACTCTTGGTAAGACGTCTGGTTTTGCTACTTTAGGGGAAAAGGAAGCTCTCCACATCTTCAACACAAACAAGACTCCCAAAATTTCCAAAAGAAGTCTGGTTGACATCCATAAAGTTATAATCTTCATTGGAACTGATCCTGATTCCTTGGTTACAAACAGCTGAAACTGAATCTGAACCATTAAGAAGGGAATTAATTTGAAGGGATTGACCATGATAAGGCTAGAAAACCAGCCTGGGGAGGTCTGAAAGGAGAAAAACAGCCAAATTCCTGTCACAGGAGTGGCCAATAGTGGTGCCAACACCACTAGGCTCTTGATTCAGCTGCGGCCACCAGAAATAATTGCTATTGACCCTCTGCTCTTGTGTTATTGCTTCAAGAATATGTTTGTCACTTTTAGGTCATGTGGCTGTGCTCAAAAGTGCCAAGAGATCATGAGAGGAGTAATTGCCTTCCTTTGGCTTTCTTAGTGGGAAGAAAGCTATGATTTTCTTAAAAATATAACTAACCAGTGGTCAGCAAGGTGGAACAAATAATTTCAAGCTTTTTTCTATCAAACTTTTATAATGTTACCAAATTATAAAGTTCATTTTTCAGATAACAGCCTAACATTGTGCATTCATGTATACCTTACCAACCTGCATACGTCTATAAAGAATGACGAGAGCTAGAATATGTGTATGTTTTCATGACAGTTTCAAAAGAACTGTTGGTCAGACCTCAATCCTTTTAACCATACCCATGAGCAGAAGTAATGATTTATATCAATCATACCATCGTCTAAGCATGCATTTTATTTTCAAGTGCAACACATCTATGTATCTATGTATCTATCTATGTATCTATCTATCTATCTATTTATTTATGAGGGAGAGAGTGTGAGCAAAAAAAGCATGAGCAAGGTGGGAGGGCAAAGGGAGAAGGAGAAGCAGGCTCTCAGTATGATGTGGGGCTTGATGAGGACTCAATCCCAGGACCATGAGATCATGACCTGGGCTGAAGGGAGATGCTTGACTTACTGAGCCACCCAGGTGCCCCTCAGGTTCAACCTCTTAATTTCTTCTTTCTAGGCTAGTGAAATAATGTGTTTGAGGAAAAAAGAAAAACAAACTGCTTTTGGATGACATCATAGAGAGGGTATTTGGCTGTGGAATCAAGAAGGATAAATTCTTACTTCAATCCATAAAGTAATTAAATTTTTTAAAAAATGGAGGATCATGTGTACCTAAATCATGGTTGAATAACTTGTCAACAATGTTTTATTCCAGGACCATGAAGTAACGTCCTCATCATAAAAAATTATGATCCAAGATTTATCAGTGTAAAATTGGAAAATGAAAGACTTCTAATGATTGTGTCATTGATGCCAAACAGTAGGCAAATGGGGTAGGAAGAGAGATCTGAAGAGAGGGAACATAATGATATGAAGGGAGGATTAGGACTAGAGGTTGGGAGGAACAGGCCCTGAGGGTTTTTCCTGTTAATTATTTTAAGTCATTAAAATGCCACATTGGTTTTAGCTATGACACTCTCAATTCAAAATGTGGTTTCATAGAATTAGAAGAAATAATACGAAAATTTGTATGGAACCACAAAAGGTCCTGAATAGCCAAAGCAATCTCTAGAAAGAACAAAGTTGGATGTATCATAATCCCAGATTTCAAGATATACTACAAAGTTGTAGTGATCAAAACAGTATTGTTCTGGCACAAAAACAGACACATAGATCAGTGGAAGGGAATAGAGAGCCCAGCAATAAATTTAAGCTTATACAGTCAATTAATCTACAACAAAGGAGGTAAGATTATAGAATGGGGAAAAGATATTCTCTTCAACAAATATTGCTGGGAAAACTGAACAGCTACATACAAAAAAAAAAAAAATGACACTAGACCACTTCCTTATACCACATACAAAAATAAACTCAAAATGGATTAAAGACAGAAATGTGAGACCTAAAACCACAAAACCCCCAGAAGAGAACACAGGTAATAACTTCTTTGACCTTGACCATAGCAATATTTTTCTACGTATGTCTCCTTATGCAAGGGAAACAAAAGTAAAAATAAACTTTTGGGACTATCCCAAAATAAAAAGTTTTTGAACGGTGAAGGAAACCATCAACAAAAGGAAAAGGCAGCTTACCAAATGGAAGCATATTTGCAAACAATATAGCCAATAAGGAGTTTATATCCAAAAATATATAAAGAATGTATGCAACTCAACACCAAAACAAACAAATAATCTGATTAAAGATAGGCAGAGGACCTGAATACACATTTTTGCAAAGAAGACATTCAGACGGCCAATAGACACATGAAAAGATGCTCAACATCATTTAATCATCTGGGAAATGCAAATCAAAACCACAGTGAGGTAGTCTTACACCTGTCAGCATGGCTCAGTCAAAAAGACAAGAAACAAGTGTTGGTGAGGATGTGGAGAAAAAGAAACTCTAGTGCACTGTCCCTGGGAATGTGAAATGTGAATGTAAACTAGAAAATAGTATGGAGGTTCCTCAAAACATTAATAATAGAAATACCAGGAGCGCTAGAGTGGCTCAGTGGGTTAAGCCTCTGACTTCAGCTCAGGTCATGATCTTGGGTCCTGGGATCGAGCCCCCACATCGGACTCTCTGCTCAGCAGGGAGCCTGCTTACCCCCCTCTCTCTGCCTACCTCTCTGCCTACTTGTGATCTCTCTCTCTGTCAAATAAGTAAAAAAATAAAAATAAAAATAAATAAAATCTTAATAAAAAAACAGAAATACCATATGAGCCAGTAATTCCACTACTGAGTATTAATTTAAGAAAATGAAAACAATGGGCACCTGGTTGACTCAGTGGGTTAAGCCACTGCCTTCAGCTCAGCTCATGATCTCAGGGTCCTGGGATCGAGTCCCACATCGGGCTCTCTGCTCAGCAGGGAACCTGCTTCCTCCTCTCTCTCTCTCTGCCTGCCTCTCTCCCTACTTGTGATCTTTCTCTGTCAAATAAATAAATAAAATCTTAAAAAATATATATAAAATGAAAACACTGCTTTGAAAAGCAACATGCTCCCTCCATGCCTATTGCAGTATTATTTACAATAGCCAAGGTATGTAAGCAACCAAAGTGTCCATCTGTAGAAGAATGGATAAAAAGGATATGATATATATAATATAATGGAATGTTAGTCATAAAAAAGAATGAGCTCTTGAAATTTACAGCAATGTGGATGGGCCTAGAGGGCATTAACCTAGGTGAAATAGGTCAGACTGAGAAAAACAAATAACATGGTTTCACTTGTATGTGGGCTCTGAAAACAATGCAAAAAAAAAGAGAGAGAGAGAGAGAGAAAAACAGACTCATAAATACAGAGAACAAACATGGTGGCCATAAAGGGCAGGATGGGTGGAATAGGTGAAGTGGGTTAAGAGGTACTAACTTCCAATTATAAAGTAAGTAAGTTCAGCATAGGGAATATAGTCAATACAGTTGTAATAATGTTGTTCAGTGACAGATGGTGATTACACTTGTGGTGAGCACTGGGTAATGTATAGAATGGTTGAATCATTATGTTGTATACCTAAAGCTAATATAGCACTGTATATTGATTATACTTCAATAAAGAAAATTCAAACATTTTAAAAATTTTAAAGAAAAAAAAAGGCATGTGGTTTCAAAACTTGGGCAAAATTAGAAATTATTCCAACTCCTGGGGATATCTGGGTGGCTCAGTCAGTTAAGTGTCCACCTTCAGCTCAGGTCTTGACCCCAGGGTCCTGGGATGGAGCCCTGTGTCAGGCTTTCTGCTTCACCCTCTCCCACTCCCCTTGCATGTGTTCTTGCTCTCACTGTGTCTTTCTGTCAAATAAACAAGTAAAGTCTTAAAAAAAAGAGAGAGAGAAAGAAAAAGAAAGAAAGAAAGAAAGAAAGAAAGAAAGAAAAGAAAAGAAAAGAAAAGAAAAGAAAAGAAAGAAATTATTCTAACTGGAATTTTAATGTCTGTGGATGATTTGGAAAGCACACCAACTTCTCCGTATACATCTATATTTCTTATATTGTAGAGGTTAGCTCATCTGTGACTTAAGCACTAGCAATGCATGTAATTCTGGAAAGTGACGATGATATTGAAAACAGATTAATTTGCAATGGGATTTCTGTGCAAGGAAGATCTGTCCACTAATGGGACAACTTTCTTCTTTAATTGGCCAAAGGATATGACAATCACAACTAATGGGAAGATGGTGTGTTTTTTTTTCTCCCTACTATTTTCTGGCATGTTCCTACAGATCTTTTTTATTCAATATTCAAAAGAAGACTAATGTGGTAATGATGCAGTAGCTGGGTGTAACAAAAAGTACCCAATTTTCTCTGGCATTACTAAACTAGCATGGTTCATTATCTTTATTTTAAAGCTACTCATATTTTTATGGAGTACCACTTATCACATAAAAATTATATGACGAACAAAGATTTCCTAAGAAGAGCCTCAGTATTGATAAATTCAAAGCACTTTCTAACCTTGAAAACCCTTTGATCTAGTAGAAAGATAATTGTACTTAGAATTGAAATGCATAAGCATTATATAATGAAGGAAAATCTTGTGAGCTTTCCTGGCTGATGGAACAAGTTTCAATCTGTCCAAGTCAGCTTGAATTGCATTGTTTGAATTCAAAAGAATGGTAGATATCACATCTCTTAGTACCCACAGAATTAAAATCATTTATTAGGGACACTTTTATTGTAAGCACACTCCAAGCATATAGCATTGAAAGATAGTGTTAAACAGAAAGCTAAAGGACAAACCCAAACACAAAGATGAACTGCTTATGGCTCTGAGGAGGGTCTAGTCAAAGAGGAATCTGTGGGACTCAGAGTCTTTGAGTCCCAGAATAATCAGAAGCAGCCCAGAATTCCTCTTAAAATGCTCAGATCAAAAAAGCACTTCACAAGAGGCAGGGATGCAAAAACAGCCCCTCATTGAAACCAGGGCTTCAAGTGGCTCCTGCACTCAAGAAATGTGGTTACAATGGTGGCAGCCTGCCCTTTCTGGTGCCTAGAATGTAGTGGGGCAGCATGTCCCAGGAGACAGGAGGACACAGGCAGAGCTCTAGATCAGGACAGGCTGTGACTGGTGACAAGATCTACAGCTCCTATCATACCACTGTGGGGAGGGGTTCCAGACCACTACCCAATGTAAGATCTGGTAGTTTTGGATGGGGTTCCTGTGGGGTTGGATGGAGGTAAACACATGGAGAGAGAAAGAAAAAAAGAGACATAGTGAGGGAGAGATATAGAATTTTATTCAAAATGAGCTTTGCAAACTAAAAGTAATAAATACAAAAATAAGAAAAATTACCAATAAAATTTAAAATGCAGAAATTAAATCATTTTAGATAAATATAAATGATATAACTGAAGAATGGCTTGAAATAAATCCATTTAATTTCTAAAAACAAAAACATAAGAGTAACATTCATGAGAAAGAATAAGACAATATAAAAAAGAGGCAGAATGGGCGCCTGGGTAGCTCAGTGGATTAAGCAGCTGCCTTCTGCTCAGGTTATGATCTCAGGGTCCTGGGATCGAGTCCCCCATTGGGCTCTCTGCTCAGCGGGGAGCCTGCTTCCTCCTCTCTCTCTGCCTGCCTCTCTGCCTACCTGTGATCTCTCTCTGTCAAATAAATAAATAAAATCTTTAAAAAAAAAAAAAAAGAGGCAGAATGAAATAGAAATCAGTGGATATGAAACAGAACCAATTACAAATCTTGAAATTAAAATATTGTCATTAAATTTTAAAAATCAGTGATGGGGTAAACCTTATGTTGGGTAAAATCAAAGATAGAATAAAAAAATTGGAACTTATTATTGAAAAATTCACCCAGAAAGCAGAACAGAGAAGCAGAAATTTAAAAAGTGACATAATAGATAAAAGATTTGGAAGACAAATTTAGAGATTCCAACATATGTCTGATGGATGAATCAGAAGAGAAAAATTGGAGAAAATCAGCAGGAAAGTAATTATATGAAGAGATAAGAACTAATGATTTTGCTAAATTGAAAGAAAGTGTCAAAGCAAAGGAGTATTCTAAATATTAAGAAGGATTCTTAAAAATTTATTCATACCAGACAATGGGTAGTGAAATTGAAGAGTATCAAGGATAAGGAGAAAATTCTAGAAATTACCAGAGAGAAAAGGCTGATTTTGCAAGAGATGATAATGAGCCTGATTGTAAGTTCAGCAATTATAAATGCCTGAATACAATGGACTACAATAGAAAAATAGTCTTAAACGTATTGAGGAAAAATACATGTCAACCTGGAAATAATCATTTTAACAAATTTTATCATTTCGGTGTCATTAAAACTAAAGGTATTTGTACAGGCACAGGTACATGACATGTGAATAGAAAACTGAGGAAAAGAATTATACATTTATAAGCATTTTGTGTACCTGAGAGATAGAATTATAAATCAGTGAGGAGGGGTGCCTGGGTGGCTCAGTGGGTTAAAGCCTCTGCCTTTGGCTCAGGTCATGATCTCAGGGTCCTGGGATCGAGCCCTGCATCGGGCTCTCTCCTCCGCAGAGAGCCTGCTTCCTCCTCTCTCTCTGCCTGCCTCTCTGCCTACTTGTGATCTGTCTATCAAATAAATAAATAAATAAAATCTTTTTAAAAAATAAATAAATCAGTGAGGAAAAAATGAATTTTACTCAATACTCTGTGCTTGGACTTTGTTATCCCATGTGGAAAAGAATGGGACTAAACCTCACCTTATGTCATGCCCACAAATGGACTCCAAGTAGCTTAAATACCTAAAATTCTAAAGCAAAACCTTAAAACTCTTAGAAGAAAACCTCTACTTTCTTTTTTTTTAAGATTTTATTTCTTTATTTGAGAGAGAATGAGATAGAGAGAGCAGGAGAAGGGGGAGGGTTAGAGAGAGAAGCAAATTCCCCACTGAGCAGAGAGCCCAGTGCGGAGCTTGATCCCAGGATTCTGGGATCATGACCTGAGCCGAAAGCAGTGACTTAACCAACTGAGCCATCCAGGGCCCTGAAAACTTCTACTTTTTTTGTGATCTCAAAGTATGAAAGGATTTCTTAATCAAGGCATTAAAAGCAAATTATAAGAGAAAAGATGAATAGAGTTGATTATACTAAAATTAAAACCTGCTATACAAAAACACTATGAACACAATGAATAAGATTTTGTTTGCTTCCAATTTTTTCTCCATTACACTGCTATAATGAACATCCTTATATATATTTTTATGCAAATATTTTATCAAATAAATTTTTTGAAGTGAAATTGCTGAATTGAAAAATAGGTACAACTTAATAGCTCTTGCTTTCTAAATAGTTTATCAATTTATTTTTTCATTAACACTAATTGAGAAAATTTTTCTGACACCCTTTTCAACATTATGACTTTAATTTTATATTTATAATATTAATTTTGTTTCTGGTCTTTTATTATCTCCAGTAATGCAGCAATAAACATCCTTGTACATGAGGGGGTTTGCATTTGCAAATGTTCTATGCAAAATATAGAACTGTGTAAGGTTCTACATAAAATAGTTCTAGAAATGAATTTGCTGAATCAAAAATGTGTATGTTTTGGGCGCCTGGGTGGCTCAGTGGGTTAAGCCGCTGCCTTTGGCTCAGGTCATGGTCTCAGAGTCCTGGGATCGAGTCCCGCATTGGGCTCTCTGCTCAGCGGGGAGCCTGCTTCCCTCTCTCTCTCTGTCTGCCTCTCCATCTACTTATGATTTCTCTGTCAAATAAATAAATAAAATCTTTAAAAAAAAAATGTGTATGTTTTAATTGCTGTCAGAAGAGATAATAACCATGCCGCCACGAAGAGTTCATGTGAATGGGCATTCCCCATATTCTGGGCAGTATTACACCTCTCAAACTTTTCAAAGTTCTTCATTTTTGCCAATGACAAGTGAAGAAAGGTATACCAATTTTAAAGTCTGCCTTTCTTTAGTTATGAGTTTGATTGAACCACTTTTCATTTTCTAAAGCCATTTGGGTTTCCTTTAAAGAATTGCATGTTCATGTCCATTGCCTATATTTGGATTGTGTTTATCAGTTCACTCCACGGTCTTTAATGAGCACCTACTATGAGGTGTTCTGCTCTGAGCTCTGAGGCAACAGTAATGAAAATGGCAAATAAGGTCTTCTGGATCCTGGAACTTCCCACGTAGTTGGGGGAGTCAGGTAATAAATAAGCACATCAAGTGTACCTTCAGTATCATGAAGAAGATAAAACATGACATTGGGACACATAGGAACTGGTGGAGGGCAATGCTTTAAAATAGGCAAGCAGAGGAGGTGCCCTGTTGAATCTGCTCCTTCCAATTCCTCTTCACAGTATCTGAACATATGATCTGTTTCCGTGTTGTCAAGGTAGACAACATTCATGATCCTCCCTGCTGATTGTAATTACCACAGAAGTTTCTCTTTGATTACATGTTAATGTATTAGATTCCATAACCATCCTTTCTTCCCATAGTCTTCACATATCTGGATTTGTAATTCTGATTCATTCATTGGTTTGTTTAGATTTTCTCTTAAAAGAATTGATGCGTGCTCTATTCCTTAAATTCTGCACGCCTGAATAAGTCCAGTCTGTTGAGGGACAACTTAGCTCAGTATAAAATTCTTGAGCCATAGTTTCTCCCCTTCCTAATGTTGTAGTTTTTTAAAGATTTTTTAAAGATTTTAAAGTTTTTTAAAGGGCAGAGGGAGAGGGAGAGAGAGTACCAAGCAGACACCATACTGAGCACAGAACCCAATACAGAGTTGGATTTCAGGACCTGAGTGGAAAGGAAGAGTCAGTCCCTCAACCGACTGAGCCACCCAGGAGCCTCCTAATGTTTTAGTTTCTGAAGTGTCTTCTGTGACTTTGTCTGAGGCCAATTTGATATTTCCAATTATTCAACATGACTTGTCCTTTACACTGGATTTTTAGCAGATTCTTCTTTTACCCTTGAGGTCCAGAAACAAGAGTAGGATATAGGTCAGATCTGCCTTGCTCTGCTTGCATTTTTCCTAGGACATCATGCTTCCCTTCAGTATTGAGATTTAGGTAAATTTTAGTTTAGACGATCTAATCTATGCAATCTTACTGTTGTTTGAACTTCACATTCTTATTCTAATATCACTTCTTAAAATGTGGTTTTAATTTACACGAGTTATTTTGATTTTCTTATCCATTTTCTTCCTGAACTCTGCCAGCTCACTTTTTTATTGCCTTTTGTAGGTTTGTCATCTCGCTCTCTCTCTCCTTCTCTTATTTCAAAGAAGCTATGTTTCTTTAATTCTTCTCAAGTCATGGATGCTTTAAAAAAAATGTTCTCCTATTTTGAGGTCAAATTTGTCTTGTACTTTGTGTTATTTATTTGTCTTCTGACTCTCCTTCATGTTTTCTTTTTAAATAATAGTTTATATGCATAGAACCTGCCATAGACGGTATGTTTGTGTTCCCCCTAAATTTTGTTGAAACCTAATGCTTAAGGTGATGGTATTAGGAAGTGGAGTCTTTGGGAGATGATAAGGTCCTGCAGGCAGAGGCTTCACAAATGGGATTAGCGCCATCAGAAAAGAAGCCCCTGAGGACTTCCTTGCCCTTCTGCCATATAAGGACACAGTGAAAAAAACAGCTGTCCGTGAACGAGGGTGCGGGGTCACCATGTTTGGAATATGCCGGTGCTTTGATCTTGGACTTCTCAGACCTCAGAACTGTTAAAAATAAGTTTCTGCTGTTGATTAGCCACCCAGTATGGTGTTTTTATTACAACAGGGTGAACAGATGAAGACAAAGCTCATCACCATTTCTCGTTTTCCCTCATAACTTCCAATTTTAATTCACTTTCATTTCAATATGTTAACTTAGAACCCATTCTCATGAATTGCTTATCCTTAGTGAAACAAGTTTTCTTTCCCCATTTTTAGTGAATTTTTAATTGAACTATACTTGATATCTAACACTGTATAAACTTAAGGCGTACAATACAACATAATTTGATACATTTATTTTTTTTAAAGATTTTATTTATTTATTTGACAGGCAGAGATCACAAGTAGGCAGAGAGATAGGCACAGAGAAAGGGGGAAGCAGGCTCCCCACTGAGAAGAGAGCACGATGTGGTCATGGATCCCAGGACCTTGGGATCATGTCCTGAGCCGAAGGCAGAGGCTTTAATCCACTGAGCCACCCAGGTGCCCAATTTGATATGTTTATATAATTGTAATAAGATTGCCATGGTAATGGTAATGATAATTAGCACCTCTATCACATCATATGATATTATTTCTTTCTAGTGGCTTGAGTGGTCTTGATCTAGTCTCTTAGCAAGTTTGATGATTGTAATTGAGGTGAACAGAGAGCCCTGTGCCTCACAGTGAAGGACATGTGTTTTCTATGTGGTTATTTAGACCAGTATTTCACAGGTAGTGATGTGCAGACAAGGACCTGACATATCCTACAGAAATACATGCTTGGATTCATTGAGTATTGGTGAGACTGGAGATTGCATTTCTAACATGCTCCAGGTGTATTATTTTTTTTTTAATTTTTAATTTTTTTAAATTTTTTATAAACATATAATGTATTTTTATCCCCAGGGGTACAGGACTGTGAATGGCCAGGTTGACACACTTCACAGCACTTACCATAGTACATACCCTCCCTGATGTCCATAACCCTACCCCCCTCTCCCAAACCCCCTCCTCCCAGCAACCCTCAGTTTCTTTTGTGAGATTAAGAGTCACTTATGGTTTGTCTCCCTCCCAATCCCATCTTGTTTCATTTATTCTT
Organism: Mustela lutreola; assembly: GCF_030435805.1. Classification (NCBI taxonomy): domain Eukaryota; kingdom Metazoa; phylum Chordata; class Mammalia; order Carnivora; family Mustelidae; genus Mustela; species Mustela lutreola. Next base: position 150,175,452 of record NC_081290.1, on the reverse strand, counting down.
CTCCTACCCCATTAACCCCCCATGGTGCATCTCCACTTCCTCATATCAGGGAGATCATATGATAGTTGTCTTTCTCCAAATGACTTATTTCGCTAAGCATGATACCCTCTAGTTCCATCCACATCATCGCAAATGGCAAGATTTCATTTCTTTTGATGGCTGCATAGTATTCCATTGTGAATATATACCACATCTTCTTGATCCATTCATCTGTTGATGGACATCTAGGTTTTTTCCATAGTTTGGCTATTGTAGACATTGCTGCTATAAACATTCGGGTGCACATGCCCCTTCGGATCACTACGTTTGTATCTTTAGGGTAAATAACAGTAGTGCAATTGCACTACTGTCATAGGGTAGTTCTATTTTCACATTTTGAGGAACCTCCATGCTGTTTTCCAGAGTGGTTGCACCAGCTTGCATTCCCACCAACAGTGTAGGAGGGTTCCCCTTTCTCCGCATCCTTGCCAGCATCTGTCATTTCCTGACTTGTTAATTTTAGCCATTCTGACTGGTGTGAGGTGATATCTCATTGTGGTTTTGATTTGTATTTCCCTGATGCCGAGTGATATGGAGCACTTTTTCATGTGTCTGTTGGCCATCTGGATGTCTTCTTTGCAGAAATGTCTGTTCATGTCTTCTGCCCATTTCTTGATTGGATTATTTGTTCTTTGGGTGTTGAGTTTGCTAAGTTCTTTATAGATTTTAGACACTAGTCCTTTATCTGATATGTCATTTGCAAATATCTTCTCCCATTCTGTCAGGTGTCTTTTTGGTTTTGTTAACTGTTTCCTTTGCTGTGCAAAAGCTTTTGATCTTGATGAAATCCCAATAGTTCATTTTTGCCCTTGCTTCCCTTGCCTTTGGCGATGTTCCTAGGAAGATGCTACTGAGGCTGAGGTTGAAGAGGTTGCTGCCTGTGTTCTCTTCAAGGATTTTGATGGATTCCTTTCGCACATTGAGGTCCTTCATCCATTTTGAGTCTATTTTCGTGTGTGGTGTAAGGAAATGGTCCAATTTCATTTTTCTGCATGTGGCTGTCCAATTTTCCCAACACCATTTATTGAAGAGGCTGTCTTTTTTCCATTGGACCTTCTTTCCTGCTTTGTCGAAGATTAGTTGACCATAGAGTTGAGGGTCTATTTCTGGGCTCTCTATTCTGTTCCATTGATCTATGTGCCTGTTTTTGTGCCAGTACCATGCTGTCTTGATGATGACAGCTTTGTACTAGAGCTTGAAGTCTGGAATTGTGATGCCTCCAGGTGTGTTTAATCCTGCTAGACCATGAGGGCACTTTGAATTGCAAGGATTTAGGGTTTACTTCTGTCTTTTCAGCTGACTTTGAGCAGATGGTCCCAAACAAATTGACCCACATTCCCCATCCTGCCCGGCAGCTCTTCCTGCCTCTTTTGCTCTCCTCTCCAGGTGGGCTGCTGCTCAGGAGGGCAGCTTTTGTGGTTTCTAGGTGTTTGTATTACTTAAGTTAACATTGGATTTTTTTTTTAAAGATTTTATTCATATATTTGACACAGAGAGCAAGGGAGAGAGAGGGATAGAGAGCAAGCACAAGAAGGAAGAATGGCAAGGAGGGGAGAAGCAAGGTCCCCACTGAGCAAGGAGTCTGATGTGGGGTTCAATCCCAGGACTCTGGGATCATGACTTGAGCCGAAGGCAGCTGCTTAGCTGAATGAGCCACCCAGTTACCCCCTAACATTTGATTTTTAAGGTCTAATTTCCATTGCATTGTTTTAAGAAGTTGTTGATTATACAATTTCTATTTTGGAAAATTTATTAAAATATTTTTGTTACATCTGAAGCAAATAATACATTATATTTTAATAAAAAATGAAAAAATATCCCTAAAACAAATAATACATTATATGTTAATAAAAAATATTTTTGTGGCCTAAATTACAATCTGTTTTGTATATACTACAGTAATACTGGAAAAGAGGTGCATTTTCTGCTTATAGCGGCCAAAGTCTCTCTCTCTCTCTCTCTCTCTCTCTCACACACACACACACACACACACACACACAGATATTTGACCTTATGCATTATATATATTTTTATTCCTTTTTTCTTAAGATTTTATATATTTATTTGAGAGAGAGAGCATGTACAAGAGAGAGCACAAACAGTTGAAAGGGCGAAGCAGGCTGCCCAGGGAGCAGGGAGCCTGAGAGGTGGCCCTATCCCAGGACCCTGAAATCATGACCTGAGCTGAGGCACACAGTTAACCAATGGAGCGACACAGACACCCCTTTTTATTCCTTTTAGAATTAGCTTTTCCTCCCGTGTCTACTTGATTATATTTTTAATAAGATACTTCAATTTCTTTATTTTTTAACAGTTACATTTTAACTTGTATCCGTCATTGTGTTCCATGAGTTTTAAAGTATCTTCTCTTACTGTTTTCATTTTTAAAAAATGAAATATGATGTCTTATTTTTGACTTCTTCAACATTTTGAAAATTATATCCTATTTTTATGTCCTTTGGTGATTAACTCCTTTTCAAAAGCATTCTCCCACCTATTTTTATCTAATTACCAGAGTAAAAAAAATGTGTTTTGAATTCTGTAATTTGTGACAAGTAATTTCATACACTTTTAACACTGTATCTCAGAAACCCCTCCACAGTGATATTTCTTATTTATGCAGACTAGGGTATGTGCTCTATGATATTCCAGGCTCTCAGACTGCCTCAGCTAACAGGCAGACCAAAAGACCTGCCCTCATGGAGTTCACATTGTAACAGCAAAGACAGACAAGAAAAAGCAGTATTACATACCGCAAAATATGATTTCCAGAAATTATAGGCCTACATCATTTTTCTTATCTAATCATACTTTACTTTCATAGTTTTCCCCTTGAAAATATTTTTGGCATTTGCATTGAGCTGTCTAACCAGACTGATAGTAATATTTAGATTTATTCCTATTTTGACTGGTTTTAATGCTCATTATTCCACCTGATATAAAAGTTTTCCCATTGAGAGGTCTCAGTTTTACCTAATTGCTGGAAATACCGATAAAAATCTAAGAGTTTAAGCACATGATTTAAAAAATCCAAGAGTTTGTTTAATGGCTCTATTTTCTAAGCTCTTACATTGCTGAATATTATTTGTGAATTTCATTTTTAATTATTTTTTATTATTTGTGAATTTCATTTATAAAGAACTATAAAATTATTATATACTCTTTATTGAGGCACATTTGATTACTGATTCAATCTCCTTACTAGTAATAGACCTGTTTCAATTTTTCATTTTTTCATGATTCCTTCTTGGTAGGTTGTATGTTTCTATGTATGTATCTCTTTTTCTGGCAGGTTTCTTCACCTGCTAGGTTGTCCAGTTCATTGGCATGTAATTGTTTGTAGTAGTCTTTTATGATCCTTTGTATTTTTGTTTTGTCAGTTGTAATGTCTGCTCTTTCATTTCTAATTTTATTTGAGTCCTCTCTCTTTTTTTCTTAGTAAGTCAAGCTAAAGGTTTGTTTATTTTGCTTGTCTTTTCAAAAAGCCAGCTCTTAATTTCATTCATCTTTTCTATTATCTTTTTGTCTCTATTTCATTTATTTTCACTCAGATCTGTTATTTGTTTCCTTTTTCTAACTTTGGGCTTAGTTTCTTTTTTTCTAGTTCTTTGCAATGTAAACTTTAGTTGTTATTTTGAGAATTTCCATTTTTTCTTTTTAATGCGGGTGTTTATTGCTATAACGTTCCCTGTTAGAACTGCTTTTGCTGCATCCTATAAGTTTTGGTATATTGTATTTCCACTTTCCTTTATCTCAAGATATCTTTTTATCACTTTTTTGACCCTTTTGTTGTTCAGTAGCATGGTGTCTTATCTCCGTGTACTTGTAAATTTTCCAGTTTTCTTCTTGTAATTGATTTTTAGTTTCATACGATCTTGACTGGAAATGAAGCTTGATTTAACTTTAGTCTTCTTAAGCTTATGAAGATTTTTTTGTGGCCTAACATATGATCTATGCTGGAGAATGTTCATGTAAGCTTGAAAAGAATGTGTATTCTGCTGCCATTAGATGGAATGTTTTTTAAGTGTCAGTTACGTCTATCCGGTCTAAGGTGTAGTTCAAGTCCAGTGTTTCCTTACTGATTTCAAAATGTAGTTTTAGAAGTAGCTACCATGAGGTGTCACTTCACTCCTACTATGATAAGTGGAGACCAAAAGTTGGATAATGACAAGTGTTGGCAAAGTTGTGGGGATTTTGGAACCCTCCTGCATTGCTGGTCGGATCATAAAATGGTACAGCTACTATGGAAACAGTTCTACAGTTCCTCCAAAAGCTAAACATGGAGTTTCTATATGACTAAGCTTTCTATTCCTACAAAGAGAATTGTAAACAGATGTCCACAGAAAACCACATACACACATGTTCATAGCTTCCTTATTCACAACATCCAGAAGGTAGAAGGTATTCACAACATCCACTGAATGTCCGTCAGTAGGTGAACGGATAAATAAAATGAAAAATTATTCAGTCATAAAAAGAAATGAAGTATTGATACATGCTATAACATGGATGGGCCATGAAAACATTATGTGAAGTGAAAGTAAGCAGACAGAAGTGGTCTTGTAGTATATGACTCCATTTTGATATGTTCAGAATAAGCAAATCCACAGAGACAGGAGGTATATTAGTGTTTTCCAAAGCTGAGGGAAGGGAACACTGCGGAGCGACTGAGACCCAGCACAGGCTTTCTTTTGGGGGTGAGGAAAATGTACAGGAATTAGTAATGATGGTTTCACGACTTCATGAATACACTAACAGCCACTGAATTGTACACTTGAAAGGAGGGAATTTTGTGGTATGGGAATTATGTATCAATAAAAAGTAAATAACTTTAAAAATAGAGGATGGATTCAGGATGGAGAATGTGTAATCAGATGCTTTAAATCAGCACTTCCAACAAATTATGACATCTTCAGGGGATCCTCTCACAATCTAATGGTAAGAGATATGGGATGATTTCAGCTCCTCTGGAGTGTAAAGCACAAACTACCATAAAAAGAACCCTTCAAAGTCTTTTCTGTTTTGTTTTGTTAATTAGTGCCACCTTCCCATACAGCCTGAGTAGTTTCATATTTGCAAGTTTTAAATGTGATTGATGATAAACATTAATACACAAAAAGATTCCAAATACTGCTGAATTAAGTGGTATTGAACACCTGGAAGATATTTTAGGTCAATCACAATCTGCTGAACTACAAAATCAGCATGTTGTTCATGATTTCTCAAATACCAGAGTATAATTTAAAAATTTCTTTTGAAAACAGTAAAAGTACATTTTATATGTAAATAGCTTACCTAAAAAGGGGGACAAATTTCAGCAGTCAAGAGGTCTTATATTCAAAAAACAATAAAGGAACTGCAAACAACTTGATGTGTAACACTATTGACTTTTAAAACTATAATAGTCTTATTTTTAAAAACTCCACAAATACAGAAAGCTCTTCCAAAACAAATATGTTGCCCAGAGTTTTTATTAGGCCTTTTTGTAGCTCCCACCCAGGTGAAGACATGTGGCCTGATTCAATTACAATCCACTCTTCCCCAAAACAACCACTACACTGACTTTTGTAGAGATGACATAAATATCCATTCTTAGAAATTATAGGTTTTTAAAAAATTTATTTATTTCTTTTCAGTGTAACAGAATTCATTGTTTATGCACCACATCCAGTGCCGCATGCCATATGTGCCCTCCTTAATACCCACCACCTGGCTCCCCCAACCTCCCACCCCACCCCCTTCAAAACCCTCAGATTGTTTTTCAGAGTCCATAGTCTTTCATGGTTCATCTCCCCTTCCAATTTCCCTCAACTCCCTTCTCCTATCTCCCCATGTCCTCTATGTTATTTGTTATGCTCCACAAATAAGTGAAACCATATGATAATTGACTCTCTGCTTGACATATTTCACTCAGCATAATCTCTTCCAGTTCCATCCATGTTGATACAAAAGTTGGGTATTCATCCTTTCTGATGGAGGCATAATACTCCATAGTGTATATGGACCTCATCTTCCTTATCCATTCATCTGTTGAAGAGCATCTTGGTTCTTTCCACAGTTTGGTGAGTGGCCATTGCTGCTATAAATATTGGGGTACAGATGGCCCTTCTCTTCACTACATCTGTATCTTTCAGATAAATACCCAGTAGTGCAATTGCAGGGTCATAGGGAAGCTCTATTTTTAATTTCTTAACTGACTGAGTGACCCAGGCGCCTCCTCTATTTTTAATTTCTTTTTTTTTTAAAGATTTTATTTATTCATTTGAGAGAGAGACAGTGAGAGAGAGAGAGCATGAGCGAGGAGAAGGTCAGAGGAAGAAGCAGACTCCCCATGGAGCTGGGAGCCCGATGCGGGACTCGATCCCAGGACTCCGGGATCATGACTTGAGCTGAAGGCAGTTGTCCAACCAACTGAGCCACCCAGGCGTCCCACTATTTTTAATTTCTTAATGAATCTCCACACTGTTCTCCAAAGTGGCTGCACCAACTTGCATTCCCACCAACAGTGAAAGAGGGTTCCCCTTTCTCCACATCCTCTCCAACACACATTGTTTCCTGTCTTGCTAATTTTGGCCATTCTACCATTTTGGTGTAAGTGGTATCTCAATATGGTTTTAATTTGACACTCCCTGATGGCTAGTGATGATAAACATTTTTTCATGTGTCTAATAGCCATTTGTATGTCTTCATTGGAGAAGTGTCTGTTCATGTCTTCTGCCCATTTTTTGACATGATTATCTGTTTTGTGTGTGTTGAGTTTGAGAAGTTCTTTATAGATCCTGGATATCAACCTTTTGTCTGTACTGTCATTTGCAAATGACAGCAAAGATATTTGCAAATATCTTCTCCCATTCCATGGGTTGCCTCTTTGTTTTGTTGACTGTTTCCTTTGCTGTGCAGAAGCTTTTGATCTTGATGAAGTCCCAAAAGTTCATTTTCCCTTTTGTTTCCTTTGCCTTTGGAGACATATCTTGAAAGAATTTGCTGTGGCTGATATCAAAGAGGATACTATGTTCTCCTTTAGGATTCTGATGGATTCCTGTTTCACGTTGAGATCTTTTATCCATTTTGAGTTTATCTTTGTGTATGGTGTAAGAGAATGGTTGAGTTTCATTCTTCTACATATAGCTGTCCAACTTTCCCAACACCATTTATTGAAGAGACTGTCTTTTCTCCACTGTATCTTTTTTCCTGCTTTGTTGAAGATTATTTGTCCATAGAGTTGAGGGTCCATATCTGGGCTCTCTACTCTGTTCCACTGGTCTATTTTTTTTTTTAAGATTTTATTTATTTATTTGACAGACGAATATCACAGGTAGGCAGAGAGGCAGGCAGAGAGAGAGAGAGAGAGAGAGGAGGAAGCCAACTGCCTGTGGAGGAGAGAGCCCAATGCAGGGCCCAATCCCAGGACCTTGGGATCATGACCTGAGCTGAAGGCAGAGGCTTTAATCCACTGAGCCACCCAGGCACCCCTAGAAATTATAGTTTAATCTTTTTAAAAAGTGTTAGTATGTTATGTCAATTTCACCCCATAGATTTGCCCTCCATCTCTTCTTTTTTCTCATAACTTATCTATTTAGGAATCCAGGGCCTTTGCCTGACAGAATATTCCACACTCTCAATTCTATTTATTGTGGACTCATAATGCAGTTCCTCTGTCTTCTTGAAAATTGGCAGCTGAACCCCACAATCAATGAGACTCTGGCATAACTCCTTTGGTAAAACTACATGGTATGGTATGCTCCCACCAGGAGGAACCTGTCTGCTTGTCTTTGTGGTCTCAGCAGCTGTTGATACTCAGTGCCTAGATTCATCTACTCATTAGTGGTTGCAAAATGGTGATCTTTCAATTCCATCATTTTTTCTTTCATTTATTAGATAAAATGCTTTTACAAAGAAATGCTTTCCCTCTTCTGCTATTTGGTTATCCAGTTATGCAATTTGTTCTAGAAAAGCCATGTTAAATGCTTGATTCTTCCCTCTAAATATTTGTTTGGCTTTTGCATTGTGGGGGTAAAGAGAAATGATGTACTAATTTTTTAAGGTTTTCAAAAATATTCAAAATATTCAAGAATTAAAATTCTTGAATATTCAAGAATAAAAATGTGATCCCACACTTTTATAAAAACAAAAAAAAGCACAGAGATTTAATAGTTTCATTTATTTTTAACTTTTTATTGAAATAAAATACATTTCATAAGGTTGTAGATCAATGATTTTTCACAAACTGACCACACTATGTAATCAGCAACTAAATAAAAAACCAGAACATTACCAGTATCTTGGAACAGCCCCTTCCAGTCAGTCATCTCTAAGGAAAACTGCCCCACCCAACACGCAAAAACTGATTCTGTTTTGATACTTAGGTGAGTGGGATCGCACAGTATACACGCTTTTGTGTCGAGGTTCTTGTGTTCATATTTAGGTCTGCAGTAGCCATTTGATTGCTTGTCCATTATTCTGCTGATAGGTTTCAGGTTGTTTCCAGTTGGCAGCTGTATTGTTATGGACTTTTCAGTGCATGCCTTTTGGGGAACACAGATGTGCATTTCCTAGGTATATGTTGCCTTCATTTTTAAACATGATATTAGAACCTGATAGTTCCTTGGGAGAACTACTGAAATATGTAAATTTCTTTTATAGAAAAAATGAGTTCTTTTTAATAAATAGCACCATACCGCATTTAGTTTCAAAATTGTTAGCTGCTGCTACTGCCAACATCAGGCACAGGCCCATAAGAAATCTCAGAGAAGGTGGCCCCTGCGCATGGTCACTGTCACCGACTTGCCTATGCTTGTCACAAAGAAGATAAATTGACAGCTCAGCACTGGAGCAGAATTTTATCTTGTCGTTTTCAGTGTCTTCTGAAGCCTGTCTATGCCTTCAGAGCAGTTCCAGTTTACAACAGGAGTTACTTGAGAAGCTCTGCTTAGAAACCTGAATTATGCAGAACCAGGGTGGCACAGTTGGTTGGGTGTTGGCTTTCAGCTCAAGTCATGGTCCTAGGGTCCTGGAATAGAGTCCCCGCCTGCTTCTCCTTCTGCTGCTTCTCCCACTGCTTGTGCTCTCTCTCTCTCTCTCTCTCTCTGACAAATAAATAAATAAAACCTTAGAAAGAAAAAAACAAAGAAAAAAGAAAAACTAAATTACTTGGAAACCCATTTTTTTCATTTACTTTTATAGGTTTTTGTCACCTGTGATGGCTTGAATTATCGCCCTCCACCCCCCATTCATATACTGAAGTCTTAACCCCTAGTACCTCCAAATGTTACTTTATTTGGAAAGGAGTTCATTGCCAAGTGTAATTAGTTAAGATGAGGTCATCAGAGTGGGCCCTAATCCAGTATGACTGGTGTCCATAAAAAAAGGGAAAATCTGGACCCAGACATGCCTAAAAGGAGAACGCCCTGTGAAGAGGAAGGCAGAGATGAAGGGGATGTGTCCATAAGCTCAGGAATGCCAAAGATTGGCCACAAGTCACCAGAAGGTAGGACAGAGACAGGGAATGGATCAACCTGTCACATCTCACAGAAGAAATCAACCATGAGAACACCTTGATCTTAGACTTCTAGCCTCATGAATGTGAGACAATGCATTTCTCTTGTGTAAGCCTCCCAATGTATGGTATGTTGTGACTGCAAACTAACATATCACCCTTAATAACGTGGTGCCCTGGGTCATTGTCTAATTTGGCTTTTAACTTTGACCTGAGGTCTGACTGACAGCTGTTTAATCTTCGGTAAATGATTCAGCTTCTGCAAGCATTCATGTCCTCTTATGTGTAATTAGGATACTAGTCATACCCGCATCACAAGATTATTATGAGAATTAAATAAAACCTGCACTTAAAGAACTTCTTATAATATCTCTAAATAGTAAGTTTTTGTAAATATTAACTTCTACTATTATATACTAAATCACAGCCACAATAAACTCCAAAAAGCAGAGCTCATATAAGCAACATTCTCTGTAACACAGGAACATGCCCCAAATAAATAATGAAAAATAAATTATCCTTAATAAGAAGCCCCAAAGGTAAATAAAAATTGTAGTTATAGACTAGTTGAGAATAAGGCAATAGGAACATCAAATCTTATGGATATCACCACAAAATTAAATGAAAATGGATACAAAGGTGTAGCTCTAAATGTTTTCCATCAAGAGAAATTTTTAAAGATAAAATAAAACAAGTAGCACAGGGAACTAGAAAAAGTGACAGTATTTCTAAGAAAGCAGGATGAAAAAAGCAGAAAAAAAATATTGACACAACCAAGATGTTGTTCTGGGAACTAACATTTGTAAAGCATTTCATACATGCCCAGCTCTGTGTTAAGGGCTTTTCTCATGCTGTCACTGAATTGTTGGTATAATCTTCCGAGGGAGGTAGTATGATTATTCTCATTTTACAGGTAAGGACACTGAGGTTATGAGAGGTGAGGTAATCTGCCCAAGGCAGGATTGTGTCCCAGGAAGTATTACTACAGATCCCAAGTTCTTAACCACTATAGACTCCATGGTTTTCTTCAGCCAGGGTACAACTGGTCAGATTCTAGAAAACACCTACCTACTTACTGCTTCTCATATACTGTTTCTATGGCATATCCTGTGCAGTGGAATTTAATAGTTTCTTTTTTTTTTTTCTTTCTTTTTAAGATTCTATATATTTGAGAGAGAGAGAGAGAGTAAGATAGACCATGAGTGGGGGTGGGGGGAATGGCAGGCAGAAGGAGAAGCAGACTCCCCACTGAGCAGGGAGCCTGATGTGGCACTTGATCCAAGGACCCTGAGACCATGACCTGAGTAGAAGACAGAAAGCTGAACTGACTGAGGCACCCAGACACCCCCACGCACAAATGATCGAAAGTCAAATTGAGAACAGATTTTTTTCCTTCACTTAAAATCCACAAATAAGAACACTTCGAAAGACAGAAAAAAAAAAAAAAAAGTAAGATTTGTAGATCTCTAGTTCCTTTCAGTTCAATAGGTAGTAATTATAAAAAAAAAAAAATTAAATCTCCACTTTCATATCAGGCTCTCAAAAAAACAAATGAAATGCACCTAACTGAGATATACCTTTATTCAGCTATTATATTTTTTCAGATGTGACAAAGGAAACCTTTTTTTAAGAAGGCTCTTTATGTAACATGAGGAATCAGCTAGTGTATCCTAGGACAAACCCCACAAGTAGAACAAAGGTAAATTGCAATTCGTTGTTTTATAAGCATTATTTTTGGAAAGCCCAGTGTTTATTCCAGCTTTGCACGTACTGTATAATGATATAGTCTATCTGAAACTGTACACGTTTAGAGCCCATAATTATAGCCATGCTGCACTTCACTCCCTCGTTTGCTAAGCTGAGTTGAAACTGATGTGAAGCGGAGTCAGTCTACCAGCTTACTCCACAAATGTACCCCAGTTAGAAAATAAATAACAATTACAATAACATAATGCTTTTTCAAAGAAATGAAATTGCTGTAGTCTTCATACCTTTAGAATTCGTTGCCCACTAAAGGTAAAAAAGCAGAGAAATGGGGCTTTTCATTGGATTTGTATTGCCATTCAAGGAAGCCACTTGGGTTAAGTCTTTGGGTTTCTAATAATGTTACTCTGCTACAATCAGGGATGGATGGGCCTCAGTTTGGCTGCCTCTTTGCATTTCATAACCTCCATAAAATGTTTTGGGCTCAGAGAAATTCAGAATGTACTTTGTCCTAAACACTCTTTCTTTTCATTTTTAAGTGACCGTAAACATTTATCTCAGCTTCAGATTCATTGGCACTTAGCTCATCAAAACTTTTCACAGCATAACTCTGTATGTACTAAAATAAAACCAAACACCCTTACTTATAAAAGACACTGGGTTCCAGAATCACTTTACAGAGTCTACCAGGCACTTTCATCTTAGGAGCACAAAGTCATGTTTTGCCAAATATAATTGGATTAAAATACCCACTAAGTTTTCATTCCCTCAGAGCTTCCCTGTCCCATCTGAGCCCTGGGGAGCTGCTGGGCCCTTGCCTTCCCAGTCCTCATGGCTCTTGGTCCCATTGATGAAGTTCTAGAACATAGGTGAGGTTCGGTGGGGTGAAGTCTGGAGGTGATGACCAAGAAAGAATTCTTGAAACACCTTTGGTGCAAAATGGTGGTTTATTAAAGCATGGGGACAGGACCTGTGGGCAGGAAGAGCTGCTGCCCCAGGGATGTGAGGAGTGGTCTATTATATACTTGTAAGTTGGGGAGGGGATTAGGGATGATGTAAATCTCTAAGGAATTTTGGAAGCAAGGTTTCTAGGACCTTGAGGGGTTAGCTATTATCTGGGGAAAAGGTTATTCATTACCAGTAATAAAACCTTCTTGTGAAACCCTTTAGATATCTGTGGGCCATATGCTTGGCAATGATTGTTGACACTATCTTGGAGGTTTAGAGATAAAGTTTCCTAAAGGAATTGTTAAAGTAGACTTACCAGATCCTGGTTGGGGAAGGGGCTGGTCAGGCTAGGATGGTCCTTTGCCCTTAGCAAAGCCTTAAGGTGGGGGTAGTTGAGTCCCTAGAGGACAGTCATTGCCTGTTTTAAGACCTTGTCAGTAGGTAAGGAAACTTAATAATTATTCTTCTGCCTCTGTTTCCCACAACACCATGATTCCATAGTTAAAGCCCAGTGGATTCAAAACTCATTATCTCTCCTCCCAAATCTGTTTTCCCTTCTGAGCTCATTCTCAGGAAACAGCACCACCTTCTCCCCCTGCCCCACCCAGAACCCCAAACCAAGAGAAGTCATCCTTTACCTCCCACTATCCTGCCAAACCCTGTTCATTCATCTCCTGGCCTGCTTTCCCTTTCACTGCCCAGGTCCACACATTATTTCCGGTCCATATTTGTGCAGTTGATGTAGTTTGGGAAATATAAGTGAAGTCTGGAGCCGATGACCAGGAAAGAATTCTTAAGAGTCTTTGGTGCAAAAAGTGTTTTTATTAAAGCAAGGGGACAGAACCCTTGGGCAGAAAGAGCTGCAATGGAATCCTGAGGGTGGGGATTATTTGTCTTTAGATTGGGGGGTGGGGTGGTGTTGGGGAGAGCATAAGCCTTCCAGGTATTTTGGAAACAAAGTTTCCAGGACTCTGAGGGGGCTAGCTATTGTTGGGAAAGTCATTTACTATTGTTTAGTAAACCCTCAGTCAGAATTCCCTTCAGATGTATGCCAATGGGCCATATGGTTGGAGGATGATTATTAAAGTGTGGCTATGGGGGAAGCAGGACACTGGGGAGAAAAAGGGAGCTTCCAAAGGAATGTCTGTATGTTTATAAGAGACTCACAGGATCCTGGAGGGTTGGGGCTAAGATTGCCTTTTGCCTTTAGCAAAGTATTAACATTGAGGCAGCTGAGGTGTGGGAGGAAAATCACTCTGCCAGTTTCAAGGACTTGTCAATGAGCTATAAGTAGTAAGGAAATTTAATAGTTTTTCTTCTGCCTTTGTTTTCCACTTCACAGTGACTTCCTAAAGCTCCTTGGTCTGCCTCTAGACTCATTCCCAAGTCCCTTGCTCACTCAAAATCAGAGTGATTATTTCCAAAGGGAAAAATGTGATCACCTGAATTCCCCTCTCAAAACCTTCCCATGGTCTCCCATCACTTACGGACATTTCCAAGTAGATTCTACCAGGCCCTTCTTAACCTGCTATCTTCCTCTTCACTCATTTGCTCCTCCCTGGCTGGCTCTCAAAAAGGCAAGGCAATTGCCCTCAGTTCCTCAGGCCTAAGCTGGTATTTCTTTCCTCCAGGCCTTCTAGTTGTTTAGCATGATAATAGCTATGATCTACGGACTGTTTTATTGCGAACCTGACACTGTTCTAAATACAGTCAGTTCTGCTGTAACATGATACAAATTGCAAAAAATCATCACACTGTGCAAAGTCATGCAATGGAAATCCTTATGGAAATAATGGAGTTGGGGGTGTACCCTTCTTAAAAAAAAAAAAAAAATCAGTGGCACATTAAAAAACGCTAGAGAATGAATAAAAATGGTAGCACATTTTGACATATATAAAATGGCTACGAAAAACATAAATACAAATATATATCTATTTTTGGTCTTCCTCATTGATTCCTAGCAGTAAGGTTTTAGAGCTCCTAAAACCCTTGGAATTTCCTGAGATAGGGATGAGAGGAGTGTCTTTTGTTATTCATAAGCCCTTGTCAGGGATTTATGCTAATGAGGTCAGTCTTGAGGATAGAGGCTGGTTATCAGAGGACACAACTACGTGATTAGAGGAGTGGAATTTTTAGCTCCCTGCTCCAGACCTTTGACTGGACCTTCGAGGAGGATTAGGGCTGCAGACTGCGTCAATAATCAAAGGCCAATGGTTTTACTCTCAAGTGATTTGAATGTGCAGCTAGGGTGGGGGATCCCCTTGGAGCTGTTTTGGGAGACAGCCAACATTTGGATGGGTTGGCCTTGAACTCTCTGGACCCCAGACCTCAGTGAACCAGTGATCAATAAGACCACACAGAGGAGAGAGCAATTTGAAGCCCACATCATTAGACTAGATTCGAAGTATTTTTATAATCTCCTCAAACCAGATTTTATATTATGACTTGACTTAGGTACTGCGACCCAAATATATTTTTGTGAATTCCAAAATATTATTGTCTCAGAACAAGAAAATCGGCATTAGACAACCTTTAAGGTAGGTGAAGAAGTGTCAGATGCATGGAAAGATTTTAAAAGAACTGTGACAGGTGTACCATTGGGAGATGAGTGTAAAATAGAGAAATCAGTCAGAACAGCATTACTTGCCATGATGGTTTAAAAGTTTAAGAATCCAGGTAAGCTTATGGTTCCAGGTTAATGGGGCACCAGCCATAGATGGATCATAAATTACTAACATTTTCTATTCAGCAAGAGAACAGTGCTTTCCAATGTATATTTCATGAAATACTCATTTCTTCAAATTTTATAGGAAGTGTTAGATGACATAAAATGAGACAGGTTTCTTGGATTGTTTTCAGTCTCTATTACAAAGATGTATATGGTGAATCTGTAAGAAGGAGATGACATAAACTAAGTTGTCAAAATTTCTCTTTTGTTCTTTTTCTCTCTTTCTCTCTCTATAGATTTGTACTTCAAAAAATCTTTTAGAAATCCTAGCAGGGAGGACCTGGGGGAAATGAGAACCAGTCAATTCCTGAAACTACTTCTGCCTATTTCAAATACCTGAGTATACTCCATGCCTTAAGTCATTTTCCCTGCTGCTGAGTTGTTGACTTCACTGGGGGCATCTACAAGGCCAAGTTGACAGCACCAAAGTGTGCAAGCCAAAAAAAAGACAGAGGGAGCAGGAGGAAGTGAGTGCCCTAAGCCCACAGATGCTCATTTCTTTAACAAGTCTGAAACACAAAGGTATCTCTGGGGAAGGACTTGGGACAAGAGCTAATAAGGGGACAGAAGGAGCCTTGGCCAGCCTTTGAGACTCCATCCCACCTGTGCTTCCCCCTCAGCAGCCACCTGGAGGGGAGGATGAGGATGACCAGAATCCTAGGGACTCAGCCGCTCCTTCCCCCCACCAAAACTGAGACTTAGGATGCAAATGAAAGGGTGTTTTTTTGTTTTTTCTTCTTGCCTTTTACTTCTTTATTGATTTATGCATTGGTTCATCTCAAAGTTTCTTTAGGAAGGAAGAGAGCTTGTTGGCGAACGGGATGTGTAGAGTACCTGCAAAGGCCACTGCCCACACATAGAACCACGGGGATGGGCTCCTGGGCTTGCCAGGTCTCCCAGCCAGTGCTGCCCTTGGAGGGATGGGATTTGTGGAGGACTGTCCAAGTGGTGCCTGAACCTTCTTTAAGAAGCAGGGAGGCTGGCTTCTGAGGCCAAATGGCTGGTTGAGCAGGAACTTGCCCTTTGCAGGGGACAATTCATGAATCAATAAAGAAGTAAAAGGCAAGAACTGAAAAAACAAAAAACACCCTTTGATTTGCATCTCAAATTAACACGCTACTATATATGCTGACATGAATGAATAAGCTATTTATCCATGAGCAAAAGAATAATCTCTCTGCCCAGTGATGAAAATAACCCAAGACCCAATTCTACAATAATCATGGGCATCTGGTCCTTGGACTTGGCTGTATCTGGGCTCATGATGGCTCTCTGATGGGTGATTTTTAGGGTTGTCATTGTTTTTGTGATTTATGGTCCTTCCCATCTCGAATACATAGCCCCTGTGCTTCCTCTCACCTTTTGAATAGGTGCTATGCAATTTAAAAATCACCCTGAATAGTGAAATGGACAAATGATGTGAGAATGAAAGACATATTGGTAAATGAACTAGCCTAGTCTAGGAGCCAGAAAAATTCAATGAATTTTCTAGCTTCAAATACAACTAATGCTATTTCACAGTGAGTTATTCTTCTTGGTTCCATTTCAGTACTATGAATCCTGAATTTAAAATTAGCATGAAAAAGCACTTTCTTGTAGGTAGATTCCTACTTCAGGCTGCTTTAAAGCTGCAAAAGCCGTGGTTCAGTGAGTGCCAACCACATAAAAGTACCACCCTTGGGGGCAAAGAATGTTCCTTTCTTCGTGATAATCTTTGAACGCTGGGTCCCCCCAAGACTGTCAGGGAAAAGAAATCTTTTCTCTTCTTTCCAGGGAAAAGGAAATTCTAGAGTAAAGAGTAACCATTTAAATAACGATCTGTAAATCTTCTCATTAAAGTTGGAGGGCTGAGTCCTTTCAAGGGGGTGTGCAAACTCTGGCCACTGTTCAGTTTGCTCTTTGCTGGAGCCCTGCAGGAAAATGTGTCCTCTCTAAGGCCAGGGAATTATAGTCCTTGACTGCACAGCCAGAGGATGGAACTGAGCTCTCTTTTATTCATAAGTGCTCTCTACCCCAAAGCCTCTCTAGACTCTATAAAATAAGAACAAAATAAATATTATATAATATATAAATATTATATAATATTATATATATTAAATAAATATATATTATATTAAATATAATATATTATATATAAATATATAAACATTATATATTATATATATATATAAAATATATATATACACACAGCAATGAATGAAGAAGGAACCAGTCGAGATGATGGATAAGTCACAGGGCTCATTCTTTTAGAAGACCAACATGCAAACTATGAATCATGGAACACTACATCAAAAACTAATGAAGTACTTTGGAAAACAGTAAGGAAATTCCTTAAGAAATTAAAAATAGAGCTACCCTATGGCCCTGCAATTAATTGCATTACTGGGTATTTACCCCAAAGATACAGATGTAGTGAAAAGAGGGTCATCTATACCCCAACGTTCATAGCAGCAATGGCCATGGTCTCCAAACTGTGGAAAGAACCAAGATGCCCTTCAATGGATGAATGGATAAAGAAGACATGGTCCATATATACAATGGAGTATTATGCCTCCATCAGAAAGGATGAATACCCAACTTTTGTATCAACATGGACAGGACTGGAGGAGATTATGCTGAGTGAAATAAGTCAAGTAGAGAAAGTCAATTATCACACAGTTTCACTTACTTGTGGAGCATAAGGAATAGCACAGAGGACATTGGGAGATAGAGAGGAGAAGTGAGTTGGGGGA
Organism: Mustela lutreola; assembly: GCF_030435805.1. NCBI lineage: Eukaryota > Metazoa > Chordata > Mammalia > Carnivora > Mustelidae > Mustela > Mustela lutreola. The sequence continues at coordinate 150,157,805 of NC_081290.1, read as the reverse complement.
AATCGGAGGGGGAGACAAACCATGAGAAACTGTGGACTCTGAGAAACAAACTAAGGGTTTTGGAGGGGAGGGGTGGGGGGTTAGGTGAGCCTGGTGGTAGGTACTAAGGAGGGCACGTATTGCATGGAGCACTGGGTGTGGTGCATAAACAATGAATCTTGGGACACTGAAAAAAAATAAATTAAATTAAAAAATAAACAACTAATGAAGTACTGTATATATGGTGACTAATACAATTTAAAAAAAGACCAAAAAAACACAAATGCCATAAATATTCACAATCCTGATCAAATGTTGCCTCCTCAGAAAAGCCTTCTTTGACTTCCTTAGAGTTATTCCTAATTCCACCTGTCTTCATCACTATCTTACTCCTTTGCCTTCCTGTTTTCTTCTGAGCACTCAGATTCCACTGTGTATCTACACATTTCCTTTGTTTTGCCCACCCCTCCTCTTCTGAAGTCAGTTCTCCACGCTGGAGAGGCCTTTCTCAGTTTTGCTCCCAAAGATACCCTCAGTACCTATTAATTACAGTGTATGGAATCTAGTAGGAGCTCAATGATTGTTGTTCACTAGAGGGATAATAAAGATGGAAATGAAAGCATTATATGCTCATAAAAAATATGAGAAAAATGCATGTAATCCTGATATACACATATATATATATACTCTATCTACAGCTACATTGAGATATGGAATATATAGAGAGAATTTATATATACACAATCTTGGGAAAATTAACTAAAATTATATAAAAAAATAAATGTTTGTATATATTAGTTAGTTATACCTTTACGTTAGTAAGTTATACTTTATATCATACTAGCTACATTTTAGTTACACTTTACAGCAGTCCCAGAAAAATTAAAGATGACAATGTTAGATAACATACAAGAATGAAATATATAACCATATAAACTTGGGTCCTGAGCGGGGAAACATCTTTATAAACATGATCCCAGTGCATGCATAATGGAAAAGCTAGGTAGTTGTGAATTTCTTCAAACTACAATAACAAAAAAATACCCCAGTGTTTAGAAACAAATGAACTAGAGGAGCACCTGCATGGCTCAGTGAGTTAAGTGACTGACTCTTGATTTCACCTCAGGTCATGATCTCAGGGTTGTGAAATCAAGTCCCGCATGGGACTCTGCACTCAGCAAGGAGTCTGCTTGAGATTCTCTCTCTCCCTCTCTTTCTGCCCCTTCCCCACTATGTGTGTACACTCTCTCTCCCTAAAAAAAAAAAAAAAAAAAAAAGAGAGAGAGAGAGAGAGAAAGAAGAAACAAATTAACTGGGAAAGTATTCGCAACATACACTCTAAACGAAGGATTCGCACCTTAGTATAAAAGAGTCTTTAAAATTCAAGCAAAAGATGAGTGATAGTCTCTAGAATTATTGTGGGGATCATTTTGTAAAGTTTAAAAATATTGAGTCACTATGATATATACCTGAAACTAAGATATTGAATGTCAATTATACTTCAATTTAAAGAAAAAGGTACACCTTTTCAAAATAGGCACAAGGCAAGCAATTTACCCCCACCCTCCAAAAAAGTGTAGATGGCCAATAAACATACTCCAGTTAGCATAGAAATGCAAACTCCATGTAGCCTCATTCTCACCTGTTATAATGACCCAAAGGATAGCTAATGAAGTCTAATAATCTTGGAGAAGATGCCAAATACCAATGATGGCTTGGCAAACTGAGCCTTTCTGGAAGTCTCACAATGAGAAAGAGAGAGAGAGAGACCACCGTGTGTGCAAGAATGCATGAGCCGGGGAAAGGCAGAGAGAGAGAGAGAGAGAGAGAGAATCCTCAAGAAGACTCCCCATTGAGCCCAGAGCCCAATAAGGACCTTGATCCCAGGACTCTGAGATATGTAAGAGAAATAAAGAGTTGGCTACTCAACCAACTGAGCCACCCAGGTGCCCCCCACAATTTTATATATATATATGATATAAATCTTTAACATGAGAGTAACAGTTACAACTGGTTCTGTCTCTCAGAATGTATTGTAAGAAAAATGTCAAGAAAATATGCCAAGATTTAGTCACAGAGATGATAATAACAATGCTGTTTATAGTCACCCTAAATTAGAAACAAACTAAATATCTATTAACTTCAAATTCATTAACGAAATCATGGTTTAGCCACATGATTTATACAATCCTTAAAAACAATTATGGACTAGGCATTAGTTGACATTGAAGGACCATTCTTAATATTATTAAGGGTGATATGGACTGTGGTTATGTTTTCTTTTAAAGTTCTCATCTGTTAGAGATACATTCTGAAATAGGTGAAATGATATCATGTCATCACTTGGATTGGTTTTAAAATACCCCAACCTTTCCCATTTAAAAAAGTAGGTAGGTGGGAGAGAGGGAAAAACTGGGAGACTCAGTACTGTGTGACTGGGCGAGTAAATTAACCTCTCTGTGCTTAACCTTCATGTGACATGGGCCAATAATAAAACTTCAATTATTGTGGAAGTTGAATAAAACAATGCAGGTATCGTGTTTCCCACAGTGTCTGGCCCAGGGTCAGGTGCTTTTCTAGGATATGGAACATACCAGTTCATAGCAGGTGCTCAGAGGTGCTTGGAGAACTATAGAGGCCCTTGGTTCTGGAAGGTTAGCTTCTTTCTTCCAATTGTTGAATTTTTATGGTGCAGGGCTAGGGATGCCTGGGTAATGCCAGTATGGAGAACCCCATGCTGCTGGGAGAGAACCAGATGCCAGCAAAGAAAACTACTTAATGTAGAAGAGTATATTTTCTAGAAGAGAAGAAAAAAATGCTTCTTCCAAAATTTTTCTGGAAATCTCCTCTGGTGCCTGTAATAACTCAAAAGGCAGAATTGGGTGAGGAGATCAGTCCAGAGACTGACTTCAGAACCTGTCCTCTGAGTCACTGGCTCCTTCCCCGGAAGCCCCCTTAGTCATTCTTGATTTTCCTTCCTGAGCTTCATGTTCATTCACACAGGAACTTTCTGCCAAATGCAAAAGACTCAATAGTGTGGGGACTAACTAACATGGGCTCTTCAGGTTGGATGTACCCAGAAGGTAGTCTCAGTGCATAGGTCTGTTCTAAGGCAAGAAAAGTTATCCTGCAGGGAAATTTATCCTGCAGTTATTTTCCAGCTGAGGCCAACATCTGGAGTCTCTGATCCCTCTCCCAGTCAGATCCTTAGGAGGGCCGTGGCTTAATCAATGAACAGAGTTATAGAGTGGGATAGGAAGGTCGATAAAGGGTAGAGAAGAAAATGTTCTTGGTCTGCTTCAAATTACACTTAATAAATCACAAAGTGCAGTAGATGAGCTGAGAATAGAAGGGGTCCAAATTAGTCTTTATTTATTTCTAAAATATTCAAACTAATCTTTGAATCACTGAGTAACCAGACAGTCAGGGATGGCTTCTAATGCAGGCTTTAAAATAAGACATGATGGAGGGAAAGATTTGATTCTTTTAGTTCTGTGTGGACATACTATATATGCTCAGCATAAAATCACTATTCCTTTCAAGAATGAATATTACCATCTCAACCTCGTTGCCTGTCATAGAAGCAACACTCCACAGCTTTTCGCTTTTTAGTCATTCCCTTCTTTAGGCACAATTCTTTAAATCAGAAGGAAAATTTCCCTTTTACAAATAATCTGGGAATGTGATGTTCATGATTGTTATTCTATTTCCAGTTTTCCATCCATATCCCCCATTACTGCAGCCACATCCTTAATGTGTGGAGGATGAGTAGTAAGGACCCTGGGAATATCCAGTTGTAAGGAAATTGATGCAAAAAATTGTGACTATCCAGAAATGCTGATGGTACTTTGACAATATAATCAAGGGTAGTGTGCTGGTTTGCTTCCGGTGCTATAACAAAGTACCACAAACTAGGTGGCTTAAACAAACAGAAGTTAATTTTCTCACAGCTCTTAGAGGCTTGAAGTCCAAGATCAAGGTGTCAGTAAGGGTGCTCCCTCCTAAGGCCTCTCTCCTTGGCTTATACATGGCTCTCTTCTTCTTCCAATACCACACCAGCTTGGTCTTCCCACTGTGCGTATTTGTCTCCTAGTCTTCTCTCCCTGCAAAGACACCAGTTATGTTAGATTAAGGGCTCATCCATACAGCCTTATTTTACCTCCATTACTTCTTTAAAGGCCTCGTCTCCAAATACAATCTGATTATGGGGTATGTGGGGGTAGGGGTTAGCAATAACATAACAAAATTCAACCTAAGAATTTCGGGAGGGCACAATTCAACCCATAATACTCAACCTTCTTGCCCACAGAATTCATGGCTTTTCCATATGCAAAATACATTCACCCCATTACAACAGCCTTATTCCAGAATAAGCTTAAAGTTCAAAATCTTAACAACATATCATCCAAATCAGATATGGGAGAGACTCAAGGTATGATCCATCCTGAGTCAAAATTCCTTCAGGCTATGAACCTATGAAATGGGAAGGCAAGTTATGTGCTTCCAAAATACAATGGTAGGACAAGCATAAGATAGATATTCCCATTCTACAAGGGAGAAATAGAAAAGAAGGAAGAAGTCATGGATCCAAGTGAGTCTGAAAGATAGTAAGGAAAATTCCATTAGATCTTAAGCCTCAAACATAATATTTGGCTCAGCACCCTGTCCTCTAGGCCCACCATGGTGGTATCCCTACTTTTCTGGTCCACAAGGGCAGTAACTCTGATTGGACAGAGTATGTGGTTGGGGAGAGAAGCACTAGACGAAGGAGACACTAGATGTGGCTCTATTCAATAACCGGTTCTGTGACCTTGAAAATGATATTCAATGTCTCAGCATCATGGTTTCCTCATCTGTAAAGTGAGATGGCTACCATTACCAGCGCTCTTTCTTATCTCTGAAATCATTTAGTTTGATAGGGAAGCTTAGCCTTCTTTTTTGACAATTTCTGTCCCCAAAAGAGGATAGATGGTCAATGGTTCCAAAATACAAATGTGCAATAAAATTTAAAGCATATTTATCCTGTCTATAGAGATCACTAACATGATTTTTACAAAATAGTAAAGAAGTGGCCATTTTTCAGGATTCCTAATTAAGCAGTAAATCAATAAAAGTTGAAGCTACATTTGAAGACATGCTTAATACAATAAAATGCAGACTTTTAGGTTTTGATCCAAGAAGATGAAGTTTAGGTGCCTATTTACAGACCTGGCAAGTATGACAGCCTAAATCACCACTGTTCAGAAGCACTCTGTGTAACCGAATCCCTTCCTGCAAATCTGGGGGAAATTATATTTCCAATGACACTTGGCACATCCTTCAACTACTAATTGCCTACTCATTCAGTATTTCTCCAATTCTCCAGTTAAAATCCCCAATCTGTTGTCTTGAAGATGCAGGCAGGAAGTGTTGCAGCAGGGAAATTAGAAAAAATGCGAAGGAGTTAGAATGAGAGCTGATTCATGCCATTAGAAAAATGCGAGTCAGTAGGAGGTAAAACTAAATCGTAAGAACCCTGAGGTTAGCAAGTCTCACAAGCTTGGTGCGTCAGAGTGCAATCATCTCATTAGGTAGCAAATCATGCCAATGAATTAATTAACATTGTCAGCGCTTACTAATATGAAAAGGGCCTCAAGAAAGCCCTTTCATCATCTGCAACAATCCAAATCTCTTAAAGTTTAGATTCATCTTCATTCCCAGCATTCCTTCAAGTAGAATCCAAACCACAAGCTAATATTGGTCACTCATAATACTGAGCCATGGAACAGGGGTCATATGTATTCTCTTTTTGAGTGATGACTGTGCATGTTGCAGGAGACCTATAAGTGAGTGGGATTATCGAATATTAGAGGCAAGAGGAAATTTGGAAGCTGTCCAACTAAATATTATCACTTATCAGATGGATCTCAAGTTCAGGAACGTGAAATACCTTGCCTAGGCCACCTGTTACTGTGTTCAACATTCTCCCAACTGAACTGACTCTATGCCACAGAATACAAAGGATTTTGTTTTGTGGGATTTACTTGGTATTTCTTTTTAATTATGAAGAAGATATATCTGATAGTTCTTTATTTCTAAAGGCCAGAAAGAGAGGTCAAGGTTTTTAGCCAAAGTATAGTTGAAGAAAAAATTATATATAAAATTATATATATTTATACATTATATATATAAAATACATATATAATACATATTTATATATGCTCAGGTATATGTCATATATATATATACATATATATGTATATATATACACACATATATATTTATATGTCCATATATTTGGACATCCAATATAAAAGGATCAGCCAGTTTTCAGGCCTGGAAAACAATAGCTTTCCTTTGCTGAAAAAATTTTTCAATATAAAAGGCAAGTAGGGAAGGGAGAAAGAGCTTGAATTTGCTTGTGTCTCTTTTTCAACACTGCACTCTAGAACAGAATCAGAGTTGTTTTAGGGATTAAATGGCTGACATTCAAAGTGCCTACATAAGTGCCTGGCAACCTGGTAGGCAATTAACAATTCTCCACAAAACAAGTATTTATTGTGCTTCTGGGGAAGACTGTGGAGTCAGCACTGTCCTCCCTCCAAGTCCTCTTTGCCAGCAGTGCTGGACAAGTGGTATGTAACGATTAGAAGGAATTGCCTGAGGGCTGGATCCTAGAAAAGGAAGTCACCTCCTCATCACAAGGTTGAAGAACTGGTTTTAGATGTAATGTCTATGGAGTTGATCAACTGCTAAGCAAATCTTCACACTGAGAGAATGGCTAGAAGTAGCAGAATGAAAGTGGATGCCAGCAGAAGCCCTCTTATAGTTGCTAACATGAAGGAATAAGAAGTGGAAGCAAGGATTGATGGTTGTTACCGAGATGGCAACATAAGCCATTCCTGAAGGTGCTCCCAAGAAGAAGAAAAAGTAACAACTGTTGAAAAATGAGATGTCACTGAGAAACCCTAGAACACAGTGGTGAAACCAGAGCACCCCCTGTACCACACAGAGACCAAGACAGACTGCATTAGAAGGGTAAGAGAAGCCTCTCAATGTTGACCAACACAGCACCACTCAAAGAGGTCTTCCTTGAGCCTACAGTTTTTCCAGCTGGAAAAAAAATGGGGGAAATCCAGCTTCTCTTACATTAGAGTCAATTTGCAGAAGCCCCTACTCTGATCTCATACCATGGAGATAGCAGGGGAATCTGGGAGCTCAAATACTGGGAAGGAATCTCACTGTGACAGAGAAAGGGAAAGGGGCTTGCAATAAGTAGCACAGGGACCTTGGGAGACCAAAGTTATACCTGCAGTGTTCAAGTAGTCATACCAAACAGCAGCTTTGCTCATTTATGGAACTGTGTTGGGATGCAGTCTGACCAGGGAATCAGGTGTGATGCCCATTTGAATACTGACCAGAGAATCCAGGGAAACATAGGGCCTGCTCTGCAGTCTCTCTTGGGTAAGGAACCAAGCCAGGAGTCCTTCCCAATAGTTCTCAGCCACTGGCACACACTCCCATTCCTGTTATCAGTCCTCGACCAGTTGCCTTGCCCCAAAATAGACTATAATAGCAGGCCCCACCTTCCCAAAGACATTACCAGCAAACACATCCAGAAACCCAATCTGAGTTGACTAGTGATGAATTGTCTCTGCAAAGCAAATGTATAAAGCCTGGAAGAGGAATCTTATTACTCAAGTGCACAGATACCATTGTAAGGAATCAAAGATCACAAAAAAATCAGGCAAATTTGACACCACTCAAGAAAACTAATAAAGCTCTAGTAACTTGTCTTAAAGAAATGGAGATCTATAATCTGTCAAACAAAGATTTCAGGATAATCCTCTTAAGGAAGTTTAGTGAACTATAGGAAAACAGAGGTAGCTAAACAACATTAGAAAAACAGTACATGAACAAAAAGAAGTTTGACAAGGAAATATCAACCATCAAAAACAAACAGGAAACCTTAGAGTTGAATATCCATAACTGAACTAAAGAATTAAATAGAGAGTTTCAAAAGTAGACTTGATCACACAAAAGAATCATTGACCCAGAGCATAGGATATTGGAAATTACCTAGTCAGTGGAGCAAAAAAGAAAAAAAAAATTATAGAAAAGGATGAAGAAGCCCATAGGAATTATGGGACATGATGAAAAAAATCAGCATTTTCATTTTAGGAATTCAAAAGGATAAGAGAAAAGGACAGAAAATATATTTAAAGCAAAAGTGGCTGAAAATTTCTCAAATCTGGTGAGAGAAATAGACCTCCAGATACATGGGGTCCAAAAGACCCCAAATAGGTTGAACCTGAGTAGGGCTACCCTAGGACACATTATAATTAAGCTGTCAAAAATTAAACACAAAGAAAGAATTTCAAGAGCAGCAAGAGAAAAGAGAGAAGTTACAGGAAAGAGGACCCCTATAAGGTTGTTGATAGACTTCTCAACAGAAACATTTTAAGCCAGGAGAGAATGGGATGACATACTCAAAATATTGGAAGAAAATAACGGTCAACCAAGGATCTCATACTGGATGAAGCTATGTTTTAGAAACAGAGAGATAAAGACTTTCCCAAACAAACAAAAGCTGAGAGAGTTCATTACCACCAGATCTGCCTTAATTCTAAAGGCGGTTCTTTGAGTGTAAGTAAAACAACACTAATTAGCATCATGAAAATATAAAAAGGCCATGTAAATCTCACTTGTAATGGTAAATATACAGTCATTGTTAGATTCTGCAATATGGTAATAGTAGTGCATAATTCACTTACAATCCTATTTTTAAAGTTAAAAAAGAGAATGTAGCAAAAATAACCATAACTACAATAATCTGTTATTAGTTACACAATTAAAAAAAAAACATTTAAATGTTTTTTTTTTAAAAGAAATAACCTAAAACATGAGTGGGAAGAGAAACAAAAGTATAAAGTTTATGAATCCTATTGAAGCTAAGTTCTTTTAAGTTTAAAATTTAAGATATTTTATGAAAGCTTCATAGTAACCACAAGGGAAAATTCTATAGTAATTACATGAAAGAACAGGATAAAGAAGTCAAAGCATACTGATACTAAATGACATGCACGAAATCAAAGACAGCAGGCTAAGAAACAAGGCGCAACAGATCTATGAAACAACCAAAAAAATTAACAAAATGTCAATAATATTTTTGCCTGTCAATAATTACTTTAAACATGAAAAATAAATTCTCCAATTTAAAGATATTAAATGGCTAATTGGATAAAATAGAAAAGATCCAATAATATGCTGCTTACAAGAGACTAACTTTAGCCTTAAAGACACACATAGACTGAGAGTGAAAGGATGGAAAAAGACATTTCAAAAAAATGGTAACCCTAAGTGACTCTTAATCTCACAAAACAAACTGAGGGTTGGTGGGGGGAGGGGATTTGGGAGAAGGGGGTGGGATTATGGACATTGGGGAGGGTATGTGCTTTGGTGAGTGCTGTGAAGTGTGTAAACCTGGTGATTCACACACCTGTACCCCTGGGGATAAAAATATATGTTTATAAAAAATAAAAAATTAATTAATGAAAAAAAATGGTAACCAAAAATAGCAGGGGTAGCTATAAATATCAGACAAAATACAGTTTAAACTAAAAATGGTAAAAAGAGACAAAGAAGATCATTATATAATGATAAATTATATAATGATATATAATGATATCATTATATATCATTATATAATGATAAAGAGGGCAGTACACAAAAAGACTGAGTGGTTTAAAATATTTATGTGTCCAACATGGAAGCATCTAAATAATTAAAGTCCGGGGCGCCTGGGTGGCTCAGTGGGTTAAGCTGCTGCCTTCGGCTCAGGTCATGATCTCGGGGTCCTGGGATCGAGTCCCGCATCGGGCTCTCTGCTCAGCAGGGAGCCTGCTTCCCTCTCTCTCTCTCTGCCTGCCTCTCCATCTACTTGTGATTTCTCTCTGTCAATTAAAAAAAAAAAAAAAATCTTAAAAATAAATAAATAAATAAATAAAGTCCTAATTAACAAAGCTAAAAGAGGAAATAAACAGTAATGCAATAATATTTGGGAATTTTAGTACCTCACCCTCAACAACAGATAGATCATCCAGACAGAGAATCAATAAGGAAATAATGTATCTGAATAACACTATGGCCCAAATGGTACTAACAAACATATCCAGAACATTCTATCCAACAATAGCAAAATACACATTCTTCTCAAGCATAGCTGGCACAGTTTCTAGGGTAGACCATATATTAAGCCACAAAACAAATCTTAACAAATTCAAGAAGATTGAAATTATATCAAGTCTTTTCTCTGACCATGGTGATATGAAACTAAAAATCAATAGCAAGAGGAAAACTGGAAAAAACATAACCACATTGCAATTTAACAACATTCTCCTTAACAACCAATGGACAAAGAAGATACTACAGGGGAAATAAAAAGGTTTGCATTTATAAATTTTCTTGAGACAAACAAAAATTGAAATACAACATATCAGAACTTACTGGATATGACAAAGATACCCCTTGAGGAAGGTTCATAGCAATAAACTCCTTCATTAAGGAGCAAGAAAGATCCCAAACAACCTAACTCTGCCTTGAGGAATTAGAAAAAAAACAAATTGAGCCCAAAGTTAGCAGAAAAAATGGAAGAAATAAGTATTAGAGCAAAAATAAATAAAGAACAGAAAAATAGAAAAGAGTAACCAAACTAAGAGTTGATTCTTTGAATATAAAAACAAAATTGACAAAATTTCAGTTAGACTAACTGAGACAAAAAGAGAAAGGACACATACCAACCAAAGTATACATGGAAGACATTATAACAGATACCACAAATATTCAAAGGATCATAAGATGTTACTATGAAGAGCTATATGCAAAGAAACCAGACAACATGGAAAAAATGGATAAAATTCTTAGAAACATACAACTTACCAAGACTGAATGAAGAAGAATAGAAAATCTGATATGGAGATTGAATCAGAAATCAAAAATCTCTCAATGAAGAAAAGCCCAGGACTGGATGGCTTCAATGGCGAATCTTAACAAAATTTATTTATTTAGTTATTTATTTTACTATTTTATTTATTTATTTGATAAAGAGAGATCACAAGTAGGCAGAGAGGCAGGCGGTGAGAAAGGGGGGTAAGCAGGCTCCCTGCAGAGCAGAGAGCTCAATGCAGGGCTTGATTTCAGGCCCCCGAGATTATGACCTGAGCCAAAGGCAGAGGCTTAACTCACTGAGCCACCCAGGTGCCCCTTAACAAACATTTAAATAGAATTAACAACAATCCTCTTAAGCTCTTCCAAAAAACTAAAGAGCAAAGAACAGTCCCAAACTCATTTTACAAGACCAACATCAATTATCAACATCAACTTCAAGTCCAACTAGAAAATAAAACTACAGGCCAATATTCCTGATGAATATAAATGCAAAAATTCTCAATAAAATGTGAGCAAACTAAATGCAGCACTACATTAAAAAGATCACTCGCCATGATTAAGTGGGGTTTATCCTAGGATGTAAGGATGATTCAGTATACACAAATCAATCAATGTGGTATATAATATTAATAGAATGAAAGAAAAGAATCTTTTAGTCATCTCACTATACAGAAAAAGCATTCAACAAAATTTAACATATATTCATGATAAAAACTTTAAAACAAATTAGACATATAAGTAACGTATCTCAACATAATACAGGCTGTATATGACAAGCTACCAGTTAACATCAGACTTAATAGTGTAAGTTTTTCTCTATAATCAGGAATAAGACAAGGGTGCCCACTCTTCTACTCCTGTTTAACATTGTACTATGTATCTTAGAGCAATCAGGCTAGAAAAAGAAATAAAAGTTATCAGAATTGGAAAGAAAAAAGTAACATTTTATTTGAAGATGCATGATTTTATACATAGGAAATAATAAAGAGTGGATCAAAAAACAGAGCTGATCAATGAATTTAGTTAAACTTGCAGAATATAAAATTAATATACAAATATCAGTAATGTTTCTATACACTAACAATGAATTTTCTGAAAAAGAAATAATCCCCTTTATAATAGTATCAAAACCAAGAAAATACTTAGGAATAATTTTTTTAAAGATTTATTTATTTACTTATTTTGAGAGAAAGAGAGAGAAAGCAAAGGAATGGGGAGTGGGGCAGAGGCAAAGGAAGAGAGAGAATCTCAAGGAGACTCCATGTGAGTGTAGAGCCTGACAGGGGCTCAATCTCACCACCCTGATAACATGATCTGAGCCAAAATCAGGAGTCAGACACTGAACCAACCAAGCTATCCAGGCACTCCAGGAATAATTTTAACTAAAGAGATGAAAGGTCTCCACTCTGAAAACTAGAAATAAATGGAAAGATATTTCATGTTCACAGATTGGAAGAATTAATATTGCTAAAATGTCAATACTACCAAAAGTCAGCCATAAACATTCAATTCCTATTAAGATTCCAATGGCTTTTTTGAGAAGTGGGGGGAGGGAAGCCCTAAAATCTACATGGAACTACCAATGATCCTAAATAAGCAAAGCAAATTTTGAAAAAGAGGAACAAAGCAGGAGGTATCAAACTTCCTGATTTCAAGTTATACTATAAAGTTATGTTTACCCAAACAGGAATATACTGGCATAAAAACAGACAAATAGATGAATGAAACAGAATCAAGAATCCAGAAATAAACCCAAGCATCAGCAAGAGTGCAAATAATCTCATACATGACCAGGGCCTTTAGCATAAAATTGTTAACACCTTAAAATTGCCTACAAAGAGGAAAATAAATACCAAATTCCAACAAAGCTTGAGCTCTAACTACTACTCCAAGCAACAAAACCTTCCTCTCCCTGTTCACTCTCCAAGAAAGAAAAGACCCAACACTAAGTATTAAAATATCCACGTCAGCCCGAGACTTGGAAATTCACAGCACCAGCTGCATTAATGTGGTTTGAAAGTGAGATGAGGTGACAGCTTCAGAGAAGCTTTGTGTCAGGGGGAGAAGGAGATAAAGAAGCCCCTCACCCCCAGTAGATGGGATAATGAAGGGAAAGAAAGAAGGAAGGAGGAATTTAAAGATACTGCAGAAATGAAAAGCATGACAACATTGCCCTTTCCCTTCCCAATATTATGTGTTAAAGGAAGTACATTTTACTATTCTGGATATAGGATGCCCAGAAATAGGAAATATCAGACCAACTTTACACAGTACTGAAAGAAGAAAAGAGAAAATGGAAATTATCCCCCCAAAATCAGGGAAAAAACAGAAGCAGAATTAACACAATATTCCAAACTGAGCTAAATGCCTTCAAACAGGTATCTAGAAATATTTTTAAGACAATCATGCAAATATTAATGTACAAAACACAGAAAGAAATGGAACAAGAGCTAATCAAAATCAGGAAAGAAATTAAAGAAAATGCAAAAAGATCAACTCAGAAATAAACAGTATGTGCTGACTATAGTAATAATACTGTATACTTGTATACTTGAAACCTATATACTTGAAATAGAGTAGACTTAGGTGTTCACACCACAAACAATGTGGTGCATTGTACCATCATTGTATAATTGTACATCTTAAATATATAACTCTTATTTGACAATTCTATCTGAGTAAATCTGGGCAGGGGGATAAAAAATAAATTCCAAAGCCCTAGTGGACTAAAATCAAATAAAAATTTAATAATGGATAATCAAGAAAGGCATGAATATAAGACTAAAAATGAGATAAAGGGGTAAAAAAAGTGAAGAGAAAGTGGTTGAAAATAAGACTGAAAAAAAGATTCAACATGTGTAAGTGGAGACCCTGGGGAAAAAAAAACAGAACAAGAAAACAGAACTAATATTTAAAACCATAATTCAAGAAAACTTTTCAGACACCAAAGGAATCAAATGTACACACTTGAAAGGGCATGCCATATACCTAAGAAAATTGGTTCTGAACAATTGAATTTGAGACATATTCTAGAAAGACAATTAGATCTCAAAGGCAATGAAAAAATCTTCCAGGCATCTAGACAAAAAGCTCAAACAACTTATAAGAAACTTAGGATGGCGTGACAAGAGAAACATATAAAGCACAGAAATGGCAAAACAGCATTTTCAAGAAACTCAAAAAAATACAGTGAAAAGCCAAGGATTTTATATCCAGCTAAATGATTGTTGAAGTATCAGTGCTATGAGTAACTGTTTTTGTTTTTGTCTTTGTTTTTTTGGAGAGTGAGTGGATAGGGGCAGAGGGAGAAAGAGAATCTTTTTTTTTTTTTTAATTTATTTACTTTCATCATAACAGTATCATTATTTTTTCACCACACCCGGTACTCCATGCAATCTGTGCCCTCTATAATACCCACCACCTGGTACCCCGACCTCCCACCCCCCGCCACTTCACACCCCTCAGATTGTTTTTCAGAGTCCATAGTCTCTCATGATTCACCTCCCCTTCCAATTTACCCCAACCCCCTTCTCTCTAACTCCCCATGTCCTCCATGCTTTTTGTTATGCTCCACAAATAAGTGAAACCATATGATAATTGACTCTCTCTGCTTGACTGATTTCACTCAGCATAATCTCTTCCAGTCCCGTCCATGTCACTACAAAAGTTGGGTATTCGTCCTTTCTGATGGAGGCATAATACTCCATAGTGTATATGGACCACGTCTTCCTTATCCATTCATCTGTTGAAGGGCATCTTGTTTCTTTCCACAGTTTGGCCACCGTGGCCATTGCTGCTATAAACATTGGGGTACAGATGGCCCTTCTTTGCACTACATCTGTATCTTTGGGGTAAATACCCAGGAGTGCAATGGCAGGGTCATAGGGAAGTTCCATTTTTAATTTCTTGAGAAATCTCCACACTGTTCTCCAAAGAGGCTGCACCAACTTGCATTCCCACCAACAGTGTAAGAGGGTTCCCCTTTCTCCACATCCTCTCCAACACATGTTGTTTCCTGTCTTGCTAATTTTGGCCATTCTAACTGGTGTAAGGTGATATCTCAATGCAGACACTTCTCCAATAAAGACATACAAATGGCTATCAGACACATGAAAAAATGTTCATCATCACTAGCCATCAGGGAGATTCAAATTAAAACTACATTGAGAGAGAGAATCTTAAGCAGATTCCACATCCAGTATGGAGCCTAACTTGGAGTTTAATCTCACAATCTTGAGATCATGACCTGAGCTGAAATAGAGTTGGATCTTAATTGATTGAGCTTCCCAGACTCCCCCTATGGATAACTGATTTAACCCTTAAGTCCTTAGAAAATGCTGTACTCATAAACTCTTCTGGAAAAATCTACCGCAGGAGCAGGGGGAACTTCATCCTACCAAGAAGTGACTGGGGAATCTTGGAGGAAAAAAAAAAAAAGATGATGAGCATTTAATATATTTATTTGAATATCTAAAACTAAAGGAGGGGGGTGAAGACATAGATAGAAAAATAATATACAAATATATGTTCTGATAAAATGGAAATTTTATGACTAAAATAAAAGTGAGGAAAAGGAATTTAAAAAGTAAAAGAAGAGCATTAATTGATGTTCAGGGAATCCATGAGGGTTAAAAGGTACCCTTTAATACTCACCTCATGGGCAGAATAAGGACCCCCCTACACACACACAAAGATACCCATGCCTGAATTCTAAGGTCTGTGACAATCTCCAGTTAAATGACAGAAGGAATATCATGGATGAAGTTAAGATGAAGGAAATTATCCTTGATGAATCTGGATGGCCCACTGTAATAGCATGGGCTCTTAAAAATGGGAGGGGAGGTCAGGAGAATCACGCAGTGAGAGATACATGTGGGAAGAAGAGACAGGAGAGATTCAGGATGGAGGAGGGGGGCTAGGAGCCAAGGAGTGTGGGTGGTATCTGGAAGACAGAAATGGCTCTCAGTTGACAGCCAGCAAGGAAGAGGCTTCAGTTCCACCATCACAAGGAACTGAATTCTGCCCACAGTCTGAGTGAGCTGGGAATCAGATTCTTCCCTGGAGCCTCCAGACAGGACTGCTGCCTTGATGACTCCTTAATCACAAAAAATAATATAATACATTTGCTTTGTGATTAAACCACTAAGTTTGTGGTGCTCTATTATGGCAGCAAGGGAAAACCAATACAACTGAAAAACTAGAAAGTAAAGAATTAAGGAAAAACTGTAAAAAATACCAACATAAAGGTAGCCATTTGAATATAAATACAAATCATCAGAAATAACAAAAGTAAAATCTAAAACAGAACAGAGAACACATCACATAAACAAACATAGTAAATACAGCACAATACGTACAGGGATTATAATTGAAACCTAAAACATGTAACCTAGAAGCTGTAATCTAAAATAACACAGCTCACCCCAGGCACATTAATCAATAATGTCAATAGATGAAGTTAAAGAAAATATTTTCAAATGGCTCATAAACTAAAACCTAACTCCATCACCTACACAAGAGACATACCTACAGCTGAATAGTTTAAAAAGCCTAAAAATAAAGGGTTGGACAAAGCAGATGGAGACATTAAAAAAGCAAGGGTTGCAATCCTATTTCAAAGGTAATGAAGCTCCAAAGCATTTTTATTTGTTTGTCAATTTGACGTATCATGTTTGAGTTCTGACTTCTTTTGTTTAAGTGTCTTATAGCACATTATTTTTACCTTTTTCTCCTTTCTTGTCCTCTAATTTCTTCTTTATATAGTGGTTCTCTGTCATATGGTACATAGATACTCTGAAATGTTATATCTTCATCACAGTAAAACTTTATACAGCATTGTAAAGTCTCCTACTTTGTCTAGTTTTACATTTATTTCTAGGATCCATTTTGAATTACTTTTTGTATTTTCGTATGCAGAATAAAATATGGATCACAGTTTATTATTTTACACTTGGGAATCCAATGGTTCCAGTGCCTTTTACTGAGAAGACTGTATTTTATACATGGAATTGCCTCTGTGCCTTTGTAAAAAATAAGTTGTCTATAAAGTTGTGGGTCTATTTCTGGACACTTTATTCAGCTTCATTGATCTTTTTGTTTGCCTTCTTTTTTTTTTAAAGATTTTATTTATTTATTTGACAGAGAGAAATCACAAATAGATGGAGAGGCAGGCAGAGAGAGAGAGAGGGAAGCAGGCTCCCTGCTGAGCAGAGAGCCTGAAGCGGGGCTCAATCCCAGGACCCCAGGATCCTGACCTGAGCTGAAGACAGCGGCTTAACCCACTGAGCCACCCAGGCGCCCCTTTGTTTGCCTTTTTAACAATACCAAATGGTCCTGATTATTATAGTTTTAATATGTCTTAAAATAAGATAGCATTAGTCCTCCAGCCACAACTTAAGTTTTAAAAACTGCTTGAGCAATTCAAGACCTACTGTATCTCCATATGAATTTTAGAATTATCTTGTAAATTTCTTCAAAAATTCCTTTTTTTAAAAAAATTGGGATTGGGTTGAATCAGCAGATCCTTCTGAGAAGGATTAAAATTATAACAATTTCAAGTCACAAATACACACAAATAGAGCAACAAAATACTAAACAGTTATACATGTCTCTAATTTCCTTCAGTAATGTTTTGTAATTTTCTATGTACTGATATTAAATATTTTTTTAATATTTTCTCTAAATATATCATATTTTTTCCAGTTTTTATTTTTAAAAAATTTTTGTAAATTTTTTAAAAACATATAATATATTTTTTCCCCAGGGGTAAAGGTCTGTGAATTGCCAGGTTTACACACTTCACAGCACTCACCACATACCCTCCCCAATTTCCATAAAACCATCCCCCTTCTCCCAACCTCCCTCCTCCCAGCAACCCTCAGTTTCTTTTGTGAGATTAAGAGTCACTTATGGTTTGTCTCCCTCCCAATCCCATCTTGTTTCATTTATTCTTCTCCTACCCCATTAACCCCACCATGTTGCATCTCCACTTCCTCATATCAGGGAGATCATATGATAGTTGTCTTTCTCCGATTGACTTACTTCACTAAAGATGATACCCTCTAGTTCTATCCACATCGTCACAAATGGCATGATTTCATTTCTTTTGATGGCTGCATCGTATTCCATTGTGTATATATACGACCTCTTCTTGACCCATACCTCTGTTGATGGACATCTAGGTTCTTTCCATAGTTTGGCTATTATAGACATTGCTGATATAAACATTCGGGTGCACGTGCCCCTTCGGATCACTACGTTTGTATCTTTAGGGTAAATACCCAGTAGTGCAATTGCTGGGTCATAGGGTAGTACTATTTTCAACATTTTGAGGAACCTCCATGCTGTTCTCCAGAGTGGTTGCACCAGCTTGCATTCCCACCAACAGTGTAGGAGGATTCCCCTTTCTCCACATCCTCGCCAGTATCTGTCATTTCGTGACTTGTTAATTTTAGCCATTCTGACTGGTGTGAGGTGATATCTCATTGTGGTTTTGATTTGTATTTCCCCTGATGCCGAGTGATATGGAGCACTTTTTTATGTGTCTGTTGGCCATCTGAATGTCTTCTTTACAGAAATGTCTGTTCATGTCCTCTACCCATTTCTTGATTGGATTACTTGTTCTTTGGATGTTGAGTTTGCTAAGTTCTTTATAGATTTTGGAGACTAGCCCTTTATCTGATATGTCGTTTGCAAATATCTTCTCCCATTCTGTCAGGTGTCTTTTGGTTTTGTTAACTGTTTCCTTTGCTGTGCAAAAGCTTTTGATCTTGATGAAATCCCAATAGTTCATTTTTGTCCTTGCTTCCCTTGCCTTTGGTGATGTTCCTAAGGAAGATGTTGCTGGGGCTGAGGTCAAAGAGGTTGCTGCCTGTGTTCTCTTCAAGGATTTTGATGGATTCCTTTCTCACATTGAGGTCCTTCATCCATTATGAGTCTATTTTTGTGTGTGGTGTAAGGAAATGGTCCAATTTCATTTTTCTGCATGTGGCTGTCCAATTTTCCCAACACCATTTATTGAAGAGGCTGTCTTTTTTCCATTGGACCTTCTTTCCTGCTTTGTCGAAGATTAGTTGACCATAGAGTTGAAGGTCTATTTCTGGGCTCTCTATTCTGTTCCATTGATCTATGTTCTGTTTTTGTGCCAGTACCTTGCTGTCTTGATTATGACAGCTTTGTAATAGAGCTTGAAGTCCGGAATTGTGATGCCACCAACTTTGGCTTTTTTATTTGTTCCATTTCTCTGAAGAAAATGGATAGTACTTTGATAGGAGTTGCATTAGATGTGTATTTTGCTTTAGGTAGCATAGACATTTTCACAATATTTATTCTTCCAATCCAGGAGTATGGAACATTTTTCCATTTCTTGTGTCTTACTTAATTTCTTTCATGAGTACTTTATAGTTTTCTGAGTATAGATTCTTTGCCTCTTTGGCTAGGTTTATTCCTAGGTATCTTATAATTTTGGGTGCAATTGTAAATGGGATTGACTCCTTAATTTCTCTTTCTTCTGTCTTGTTGTTGTTGTAGAGAAATGCAACCAATTTCTGTGCATTGATTTTAAATCCTGACACTTTACTGAATTCCTGTACAAGTTCTAGCAGTTTTGGAGTGGAGTCTTTTGGGTTTTCCACACATAGTATCATATCATCTGCGAAGAGTGATAGTTTGACTTCTTCTTTGCCGATTTGGATGCCTTTAATTTCCTTTTGTTGTCTGATTGCTGAGGCTAGGACTTCTAGTACTATGTTGAATAGCAGTAGTGATAATGGACATCCCTGCGGTGTTCCTGACCTTAGCGGGAAAGCTTTCAGTTTTTCTCCATTGAGAATGATATTTGCCATGGGTTTTTCACAGATGGCTTTGATGATATTGAGGTATGTGCCCTCTATCCCTGCACTTTGAAGAGTTTTAATCAGGAATGGATGGTGTACTTTGTCAAATGCTTTTTCAGCATCTATTGAGAGTATCATATGGTTCTTGTTCTTTCTTTTATTAATGTGTTGTATCACATTGATTGATTTGTGGATGTTGAACCAACCTTGCAGCCCTGGAATAAATCCCACTTGGTCATGGTGAATGATCCTTTTAATGTACTGTTGAATCCTATTGGCTAGTATTTTGGTGAGAATTTTCGCATCTGTGTTCATTAAGGATAATGGTTTGTAGTTCTCTTTTTTGATGGGATCCTTGTCTGGTTTTGGGATCAAGGTGATGCTGACCTCATTAAATGAGTATGGAAGTTTTCCTTCCATTTTTATTTTTTGGAACAGTTTCAGGAGAATAGGAAAAAGTTCTTTAAATGTTTGGTAGAATTCTCCCGGGATGCCGTCTGGCCCTGGGCTTTTGTTTGTTTGGAGATTTTTGATTACTGTTTCAATCTCCTTACTGGTTATGGGTCTGTTCAGGCCTTCTATTTCTTCCTGGTTCAGTTGTGGTAGTTTATATGTCTCTAGGAATGCATCCATTTCTTCCAGATTGTCAAATTTGTTGGCGTAGAGTTGCTCATAGTATGTTCTTATAATTGTCTGTATTTCTTTGGTGTTAGTTGTGATCTCTCCTCTTTCATTCATGATTTTATTTATTTGGGTCTGTGATGTCCATCTGGTCCAGTGTGTCATTTAAGGCCTTTATTTCCTTGTTGATTTTTTGCTTGGATGATCTGTTCATTTCAGTGAGGGGAGTGTTAAAGTCCCCTACTATTATTGTATTATTGTTGATGTGTTTCTTTGATTTTGTTATTAATTGGCTTATGTAGTTGGCTGCTTCCACGTTTAAAATTGTTAGATCTTCTTTTTGGACAGATCCTTTCAGTATGATATAGTGTCCTTCCTCATCTCTTATTATAGTCTTTGGCTTAAAATCTAATTGATATGATATAAGGATTGCCACTCCTGCTTTCTTCTGATGTCCATTAGCATGGTAAATTTTTTTCCACCCCCTCACTTTAAATCTGGAGGTGTCTTCGGGTTTAATATGAGTTTCCTGTAGGCAACATAAAGATGGGTTTTGTTTTTTTTTTTATCCATTCTGATATCCTGTGTCTGTTCCTTTCTGATCTACTACTTTTAGGCTCTCTCTTTTCTTAGAGGACCCCTTTCAATATTTCCTGTAGAGCTGGTTTGGTGTTTGCAAATTCTTTCAGTTTTTGTTCGTCCTGGAAGATTTAATCTCTCCTTCTATTTTCAATGATAGCCTAGCTGGATATAGTATTCTTGGATGCATGATTTTCTCATTTAGTGCTCTGAATATATCATGCCAGCTCTTTCTGGCTGCCAGGTCTCTGTGGATAAGTCTGCTGCCAATCTAATATTTTTATCATTGTATGTTACAGACTTCTTTTCCCAGGCTGCTTTTAGGATTTTCTCTTTGTCATTAGGACTTGTAAATTTTACTATTAGGTGATGGGGTGTGGACCTATTCTTATTGATTTTGAGGGGGGGTTCTCTGCACCTCCTGGATTTTGATGCTTGTTCCCTTTGCCATATTGGGGAAATTGTCTTCAATATACCTTCTGCTCCCCTCTTTCTTCTTCTTCTGGAATCCCAATTATTCTAATGTTTCGTCTTACGGTGTCACTTATCTCTTGAATTCTCCCCTCGTGGTCCAGTAGCTGTTTGTCCCTCTTTTGCTCAGCTTCTTTGTTCTCTGTCATTTGGTCTTCTATATTGCTAATTCTTTCTTCTGCTTCATTTATCCTAGCAGTGAGAGCCTCCATTTTTTATTGCACCTCATTAATAGCTTTTTTGATTTCAACTTGATTAGATTTTAGTTCTTTTATTTCTCCAGAAAGGGCTTTTATATCTCTCGAGAGGGTTTCTCTAATATCTTCCATGCCTTTTTCGAGTCCGGTTAGAACCTTGAGAATCGTCATTCTGAACTCTAGATCTGACATATTACCAATGTCTGTATTAATTAGGTCCCTAGTCTTCGGTACTGCCTCTTGTTCTTTTTTTTGTGGTGAATTTTTGTGCCTTATCATTTTGTCCAGATAAGAGTATATGAAAGAGCAAGTAAAATACTAAAAGGGTGGCAACAACCCAGGAAATTATGCTTTAACCAAATCAGAAGAGATCCCAGATCATGAGCGGGGAAAAGGGGGATAAAAATAGGTTCAGAAAGGATAAAATAAGTTAAAAAAAGAAAATGAATAAAGAAAAAAATACAAAAAAGAAGAAAAATATATATATATAAAGTAAACTAGTTAAAAAACGTTAAAAAAGAAAAGGGTAAAGGTTAAAAAAATTAGCAGAAGAAGAGATAAAGAAAAAAATTGAAAAAGAAAAAGAAATTAAATTAACTGCAAGACTAAAGAATCATGGGGAGAAAGCCATGAGTTCCGTGCTTTGCTTTCTCCTCCTCTGGAATTCCGCTGCTCTCCTTTGTATTGAAACTGCACTCCTTGGAAGGTGAACTTGGTCCTGGCTGGATTTCTTGTTGATCTTCTAGGGGAGGGGCCTGTTGTAGTGATTCTCAAGTGTCTTTGCCCCAGGCGGAATTGCACTGCCCTTACCAGGGGCCTGGCTGAGTAATCTGCTCGGGTTCACTTTCGGGAGCTTTTGTTCCCTGAGTGCTTTCTGTAGATTTCCAGAGGACAGGAATGAAAATAACGGCCTCTTGGTCTCTGGCCGGGAGGAGCTGAGAGCTTGGGGCCCCACTCCTCAGTGCGCCCTCAGAGAAGAGCTCCCATTTACTCCGGTCTCCCTGGCCTCCGGCCGCGCTCTGAGCTCACCGAGCCTGCACTGGTTCAAGGTAACCCTGAGCTGTGAGCTCACTCCTAGGCTCTGTCTCTGGAGCTGACTTCCCTGTTCTAATACCTGCAAGCTCTGCTACAATCAGACACCCCTGATCCTTCTGTGACCCTGCAAGACCTTAGACCATGCTGACCCCGTTTGGGCTTCACCCGGCTTTAGCCTCTGGAGCTATGTCCCTCAGCGGAACAGGCTTTTAAAAGTCCTGATTTTGTGCTCTGTTGCTCCACTGTTTGCCGGGAGCCGGCCCCTCCCCCCACAGTCTATCTTCCCATCTCTTTGGATTCACTTCTCCGCCAGTCCTACCTTTCAGAAAGTGGTTGATTTTCTGTTTCTAGAATTGCTGTTCTTCTCTTCGATCTCCTGTTGGATTTGTAGGTGTTTGCAATCTTTAGATAAGCTATCTAACTGATCTCCTGCTACCTGAAGTAGTTTCAGCATGCTACTTCTCCGCCATCTTGACTCCTCTAAATACTTCATATTTTTGATGCTACAATAAATGTTACTGCTCTTTGCTTCAATTTCCGATCTCTTACAGCTAATATAGAGAAATTAACCTGATACTTATGGCTGTTCTTAAAGTTTGCAACTTGGTTAAAGACATTATTACTAGTATATTTTGTTGTGGATTCTTTATGATTTCCTACATACAGAATTCTGTCATCTGGGATAAAGACAGGTTTCTTGTTTCCAATCCACTAGTGATTGGAAAATGTTGTATGGAAAGGTTGACAGTGAATGTTCTTATCTTCGTTCTGATTATGAAAGGAAGTCTTCTTCTTTTTTTTACCTTTAAATATGAGGCTGTCATTTTGTGTTGATGTTATTTGTCAAGTTAAGGATGTTGCCATCTATTTACCTGGCAATTTTTGTCAGAATGAATTTTAGACTGTATCAGATACATTTGTTGCATCTATTAATAGATGGGGGTGTGGGGAGGTGGTGGTGGTAAATCACATGACTTGTGAGTATTAAATGAGTCTTTCATTCCTGAGATAAACTCTATTTGGTCATGATGTATTATCCTTTCTATATGATGTTAGATATAATTTGCCATGGATTTAGAATTTTGCATCTGGTTTCATGAGAGACAATGGTCTGTAGTTTTCTTTTATTATATCTTTGGTTTTAACATCAAGGTGAAATGCCTCACAGAATGAATTGGGAACTAATCCCTTCTCTTCACTTTCCTGGATGAATTTTGGTAGATTCGTGGTTATTTCCTCCTGCTTGGGTGAGATCACCAATGAAGGTGTTTTGTTTTGTTTTGTTGTTATTGTTTTTGTGTGTGTGGATAGATATCTAAGTACAGAGTCAATTTCTTTAATAACTGTATCATTGTTTGCTTTATATACACATATACAAACACACACATAACCCTGTATATAACTGCTTTCTAAAAAGTATAATTTACATACCATATAATTCATCCTTATAAAGTGTAGAGCTCTATGGTTTTAAGTATATTCATAAAGTTGGGCAACTATCATCACAACCAATTTTAGAACATTTTTACAATGGCATATACCAATTACCACTTAATATCCAATTTCCTCCACCTTCTCAACCCTAGGCAACCATTAATGTACTTTATTTAAGCCATGGATGAAAATATTGTATTAAGTGAAAAGAAATCTATTCACAAAGACCATGTAATGCATGAATCCATTTACATGAAATGTTCTGAATAGGCAAATCAATATAAAGACTATATAGATTTTTTTGTGAATGGATTTCTTTTCACTTAGTACAATATTTTCGCCCATGGCATAATAGGTATTAGTAATTCATTCTTTTTATTGCTGAAAAATACTCCATTTTGTGGATATATCACATTTATTTGTTTATCAGTTGATAAACATTTGGATTGTTTCCATATTCTTTATTGGCTATTGTAAGTAACACTGGTATGAACATCTACGTACAATTTTTTTTGTGTAGAAATGTTTTCAATTCTTTTGAGTGTATATCTAGGAGTAAAATTACTGGGTCATAATGGTATCTCTATATTTAACCATTTGACACTCCTACCAGCACTGTGAAAAGATTCAGATTTCTTCACATGCTTACCAATACTTATTATTATCTGTTTTTTTAATTAGAGTCATACCTACCTGTGGGTGTGGAGTAATATCTCATTGTGGTTTTGATTTGCCTTTTCTTGATGACTAATAATGTTGAGGATCTTTTCATGTGCTTATTGGCTACTTGCATATCTTCTTTGAAAAATATAAGTTCAGATCTTTGAACTATTTTTACATTGGTTTTATTTGTTTTTTATTGTTGAGTTTTAGGACAACTTTGTATGCTCTAGATACAAGGCACTTATTAAATGTATGATTTGCAAATGTTTTCTTTCAATGTGTGGATTGGCTTTTCACTTTCTTGATAGTTTCCTTTGGTGCACAAGAGGTTTTAATTTAGATGAAGTCTATTTGATCTATTTTTTCTCTTGTTACTTGTGCTTTTGGAGCCATACCTGAGTCCATTGCTTAATCTGAGGTTATGAAGATGTACCTCTATATTTTCTTCTAAGAGTTTTATAGCTGTAGCTCTTACATTTAGGTCTTTGATCCATTTTTAAATTAATTTTTGTATATGGTTTGAGGAAAGATTCCAACTTAATTCTTTTGCATTTGGTTATTTATCCAGTTTTCCCAATACCATTAATGAAAGAACTATGATTTCCACCATTGAATGGTCTTGGCATACCTGTCAAAAATCAGTGGATCACAGACACATGGTTTGGGTTTGGTTTGCTACAGTTTTTTGGAAGGTTTTTGCATCCCTATTTATAAGATATATTGGTCTGCATTTTTATTTACTTTTAATGTTTTTATAAAACCAAAAACATTGGTTTTATAATATGAGTGGGAAAGTGTTTCCTCCTTTCCATTTTTTGGAAGAATTTATGAAGTATTGGATTTGATTGATTATCCTTTAAATGCTTGGTAGAATGCAACAAATGAAGCAATCTGGGTCTGAGTTTTTCTTTATGAGTAGTTTTAAAAATTATTATTAATTTAATTTCTTCACTTGTTATTGTTCTAGTTAAATTATCTATTTCTCCTTGAGTTTCTGTAGTTTATATCATTTTAGGAATTTGTCCATTTTATCAAATATTGTAACTTTTGGCATTCAACTGTTCATATTATTCCTTTATAATACTTTTTATTTCTGTAAGGTCCATAGTAGTGCCCCTTGTTTCATTTTTGATGCCCTTAATGTGAATCTTTTCTCTTTTTTACCTTTGGTCAATCTAGCCAATGATTTTTCAATTTTTTTGGTCTTTCCAAAGAATGGGCTTTTTGTTCCCTTTATTTTTTTTATTTTTTTCTATTTTGTGTTTCACTAATTTCCACTCTAATCTTAATTACTTCCTTTATTCCACTTTCTTTAGGTTAAGTTTGCTGTTTTCCCCCAATGTCTTCAAGTATAAGATCAGATTATTAATTTGAGTTCTTTCTTTTTTATTTAATATAGACATTTACTATTATAAATTGGCCTCTAAGTACTGATTTAACTGTATCCTCTAAGTTTTGGTATATTCTCTTCTCATTCACTTGTCTCAAACTTTTTCATTTGCCATTTTTTTCAGAATTCTTTTTTGACCCATTGGTTATTTAAAAGTGTGTTGTTTCCCAAATTTCTTTTCATTATTAATTTCTAATTATTCCATTTTTATGGTTAGAAAAGATACTTTGTATTGCTTCTATCATTTTATAGAAGTAATATCATTTTATAGTTATTTATCGAGGCTTATTTGATATCTTAGCATATCAGAGCATGTTCCTTGTGCACTTGAATATGTATCCTGCTATTATTGGAAGTGGAGTGTTCTATAAATATTTATTAAGTATGGTTGGCTTATCATGGTGTTCTGGTGTTCTGTTTCCTTGTTGATCCTCTGCCTAATTGTTCTCTCCATTATTGAAAATGAAGTAATAAAGTCTGCAACTATTATTGAAGAACTGTCTATTTCTCTCTTCAGTTCTCTCAGATATTGAGGGCTCTGTTGTTAGGTGCTATCTGTAATAATTTTTTTTTCATTTTTTTGTTAGCTATTCCTTTGGTGGTTGTTCTAGGGCTTATCATATACATATTAACTTGAAAAAAGCTACTTAAAGTTCATACTAATGTGATTCCATTGGAATATAGAAATGTTACTCCTATGTAGGTCTATCCCTCACCCCCTTATCTGTGTGATTTGTCATATATTGCAACTATATATGTTACCAACATGTTACAGACATATGTAACATATGTTATAATAACTTGTTACAATTATTATTTTATATAGTTTTATATCATTTAAATGTATTATGACTTTATATAGTTTTATGTCGCTTAAAAAGAAGAAAGGAAAGCAGTATATATTTATAAAGTTTGTTATTTTAACTATTTTCTTTACATTTTTGAAATTCTACTTTTGCTTTGGTAGATTCAAGTTACTATCTGTTGTCATTTTCTTATTATACTACACTTTGCTCCCACCCACCTCCTTTGGACTATTATTGTATAGTATATTTCTATATGTTATTCTATATTTATTCTATATATGTATTCTATATGTATAATTATATACATGTGGTTTCACACAATTGCTTCTGCTTTTTAAACCAGTTAAAAGAAGAAAACTTTAAAATATACATTTATTTTGTCTTTTATAGATACACATTACCTCCATTTAAATTTTCTTCATTCTGTTTCCTCTGTTCTTCAGATTGTATAATATATATCAATCTGTCTTCAGGTTTGCTGATTCTTTCTTCTACCAGCTAGATCAAATCTACTGTTAAGCTCCTCTGTTGAAATTTATATTTCAGTTATTTAATCTTTAAATTAAAATTTTCATTTGGTTCATTTTTGTATTTCTCTTTTTTATTAATATTCTCTATTTGATGAAATGTTGTCATTCACTTTACTTATTTAAATGGCTTCCTTTAGTTTTTTGAACATATATATAATGCTGCTTTGAGATCTCTTTTTTTTATATCTGAATGTTCTCACAAGCCGTTTTTCTTGCCTTCATTTTGCTTGGAATGGGTCACACTTTCTTGCCTTTTTTTTTTTCATGTCTCATAATTTTTGACTAAAAATTGTACATTTTTTATTGTATATTGCAGCAATTCTGGATGCTGAATTCCATCCCAATCTCCCCATTTCTCCGGGACTTATGGTTGTGTATTTGTTAATTACTTGACTAGACTCTTAGTTAAGTATATTTTCCCCACAGTGTGAAACTTCTGATGTCCTTGCTCAGGGTGCAGCCTTGGGCAAGCACATAGTCATCCTGGAAGACAGTAATCTTAAAGGGTTGTCTTTGGCTGTTTATTTCCTTATATTCCTTAAGTTTTCTGTCTCTGTTGGTATCACATTCAGCTGTTAGGTTCCACTAATTTCCAGTTGATTATTCTTTTTACAGGGCCATGAGACATAAATGCTCCAGTCTGATCCAATTAAATTTAGGCCCCTTTCCAGGAGTATTTTTTAAGGCCAGTCTTTGAGAATTGTTCTGATTGCAGGAAGTCTCTTCCTGGCTCTCTTTTTGGGGGGTCTGTCTGGTAAACTAGAGCTATAGTTTAACTTGTTACTCTCCCCTTGAGCTACCAGTTTCCTTTTAATTGTCTATTACCAAAATCTTTATTACTTCCAAAAGAATACTTAAACTTCAAATTCCATACACTCTGTTCCAAATTAAATCAATTCCTTTGGGGAGAGCTTTGGTGCACTCTGTTTTTATAGCTTGCCTAATCCACTGGACAAAATCTCTGAGCCACTGTTCTGGGCTGGGAACAAGGATAGTAGCCCACTTCTTTTTGAGTGACATCATAATTTATGAGTGAGGCACTGAGTGGGAGCAGTGGTTCTGGTCATGTCCATTTGCCCATAACAATGTGGAAACTCTGTACCATGAGAAAGCTATGGTGAAGATGATTGGCCTCCCAGTATTCTCAGCCTTCCATACCTGGGGTAAAGCCTCTACCTTATGACTGAAAAATGGGAGCCTTCAAACTCTTGGCTGCACACATCTGGAATCTTGCTTCTGTAACATGGAATGGGAGGAAAGAAAAATGTTGCCAACCTGCTTCTTTAAGGGATACATCATAGCCCTTGACTTGGGGAAAATGGAGTTCCATCATATTGACCCTAAGTGCATAGAATGAAACTAACATACTGAGGTGCAATGGACATGAGAAGGGAGATATGTCTCAAGCACCACAGACTCTTGCTGTCTTACCAAGAGTTAGTAGATTTTCTTGAATAAATATTTCTTCACTTGCCATATGCCCTTAGGACAATCTCCAGAGGCTTAAAATCATTGAATGTCTGTGATAATTTTCTCTGGTTATGCTTCTTTTGCTGGTGAGTGGGTCCATGGAGCTCCTCATGACATAATTTCAAAAGTTGTCCTCTGTTTTTCTTTAAAATGAGCTTTGGTGGTTGTGTCTTTCAATTAATAATCCAATTGATCTAAATTGATGAAGTTACTGACAAAAGATTGTTCATAATACTCCTTGATTATTCTTGAATATATGTAGATTTTGTAATGTTATCACCTTATTTGTAATATTGGTAATTTGTACATTCTTTTTTTCCCTAGTCTTTTTAAAGGATTATCAATTTTACTACTTTTTTAAAAAAATACTTTTTTTGTTTCAGTGATTTTACATAATATTACCTGTACTCTACATTATTTTTCCTCTGATCTTTATTATTACCTTTTTTCTTTTCACTTAGGTCTTTACTTGCTCTCCCTTTTCTAGTTCTTTTGAGTTTGGAGCAGAGATCACTGACTTGAGAACTTTGTTTTTTTCACAATATAGTTGGCTTATACTATAGATTACACCTCAAATACTACTTCAGTGACATTCTACATATTTTGATAGGCTGTGTTTTCATTTTACTCAATTAAAAATACTTTGTAATTTTTTTATTTCTTTTCAATTATTGAATTATTTAGAAGTGTTATTTGTTTTCCAAATAATTCAAGATTGTTAAAAATATCTTCCTATTATTGATCTCAAATTCACCTGAATTGAAGGAATGTGTTTTTACTACTTTAATCCTTTTATTTTTTATTAGAAACTCACAAATTCATGGAATTTATTTTTTAAGATATTTATTTTAATTTAAGTATAGTTAACATACTGTGTTATATTAGTTTCAGGTATGCAATGTAGTGATGCAACTATTTTATACATCATTACGCAGTGCTCATCATGACAAGTGCACTTTTAATTACCTTCCTCTATTTCATCCATCCCCCTACCCTTTTCCCATTTGATATGCTTTTTTTTAAATGAGAACCCTCATTAAAGTTACTATTTTTTTTTTCAAGAAGAACAATTTTTACCTGAAGCATACACAGTTCTAAAAAAATATATAAGACATACCATCCAAGAAAAATAGAATACACATTTTCTTCAAGCACATATAGAATAATTTCCTGGTTAAATTACATATTACACATTTAAGTAGTCTGAAATCATACCAAATATATTTTCCAACCACAATGGTACAAAACTAAAATCCAAAATGAAACAAAGCTGGAAATTCTAAATGTAAACATTAAATATTTAATATGTTAATATTAACACAGCAGCACAGGCAATGGGCCAAATAAGAAATCAAATGGCAAATCAACCTATGTCTCAAAAATGAAAGAAAAACATAATATTCCAACACCTATGGGATGCCACAAAAGCAGATTTTAGAGTGAAATTTATGCTATAAATTCTTGTGTAAAGAAAAAATTTCAAATAAACTTAATATTATACCATAAGGAACTAGGAAAAGAAGAAACTTACTTGAAATTTAATAGAAGAAGGGAATAACAAAGGAAAATCAGAAATAAATAAAATAGAGATAAGGATAAAGAATATCATAACATTGAAAGTAATGACCAGTTTTTTCAAAAAATAAATAAATAAACAAAATTGGCAATGTTTTAACTATAGTAACTAAGAAAAAGGAGAGAGAAGACTCAAAAACCAAAATGATAAATGGAAGAGAAAACAATACAACAGATAACCACAGAAATACATAGTATGTTAAAAGATTACTATAAGCAATTATATACTAACAAATCTGATAACTTAGGAAAAACCAGATAATTCTTAAAAACATAAAAATTACCATGATTAAATCATGAATCTTGATTGATTGTCATTGTTTCTGGAAATTTTCTCTCATCCTTTCATGTCTGTCATTTTTGGTCTCTCTTTTGCACTCAGAGCCCCCTTTATTATTTCCTGCAAAGCTGGTCATGAACTCCTATAGTTTTAGTTTGTCTGGGAGACTCTTTATCTCTCCTCCTTACTGTACTAATGAAGGGATTCCTAAAAAAGAGTTGGCATAATGCAAACTTTTAGAAAGCAATGGGATTCTTCACTTCATGCCATTTCACTTATAAAAGTTTTTATTAGGAACACTACCTTTGGATAGTACAGAATTATTTCTGTTCCCCTTCCTTGCTTTGTATAGGTTTTTGTCAGGCTTTTAATGTGGTATAATTTTTTCCTCTACCTGAAAGGAATAATTTCTGGTAGTGTGGGTCTGCTGCTGATGAATTTTTTTTAATCTCTCTTATATCTGAAAAGTCTTTATTTTGCCTTCATTTCTTAAAGTTCTTTTTTCCCCCAAGGATAAAGAATTCTAGATTGATAGCTTTTTTTTTCCTCCCTATTTTCAAGATGTTGCTTCATTGTCTTGCTTAAATTATTTCTAAGAAATCTTCCATCATCTTTGTTCCTGTGTACATAATGTACAGTTTTCTCTGCCTGTTTTAAATACTCTTTATCATTGGTTTTGAGCAATTTGATTGTGACAGGCTTTCATGCAAATTTTCTTCATGGCCTTGTTTATATTCTTGGAGCTAAGGATTTATAACTTTGATCATATTTGGAAAATATTCAGTCCCAATTTCTTTAACTTTTTCTGTTCTTCATCTCTCCTCACCTTCAAAAATTAATTACATATAACAGATGTTTAATGATGCTACACACCTTATTAATGCTCTTGTCATTTCATTTTTCTTTGTGTGTTTAATTTTGGTAGTTTCTATTGCTTGTCTTCAAATTTAATAATCTTTTCTTCTGTAATATCTAATCTGCCATTAATCACACCCAACTGTTTTTCATTCCATATATTTTAGTTTTCATCTCTAGAGGCTTTATATAGATTTTGAAACTCATTCCCATGTCTCTGTTTAAACATTTTGAACATACAGAATTCAATTATTATTGTTTCAATGTCCTTTTCTGCTAATTCTGTGCACCTGTCTCAGTTTTGTTTGGCTTCAACTATCTTTCCTTTAACTATGGGTCATATTTCTTTGCTTTTTTTTTTTTTGGTATATGTGGTAATGCCAGATATTGTGAATTTTGCCTTTTGTATACTGGATATTTTTGTATTCCATGAAGATTTTTGAGCTTTGCTCTAGGATGCAATTAAGTATTTGGGAAATAACTTGAGCCTTTTGATTATGCTAATAAGAATATCTAGACAGGACCAGAGCAGCATTTAATTTATTTATAATTATTTCCAACTAACCTTCTCAGTATTCTATCCAACTCTCCATTAACTATAAAGTTTCTTAGTCTAGCTGTTAGAAAGAGTCACTTTTTAAAAAATTTTTTATTTTTTATAAACATATAATATATTTTTATCTCCAGGAGTAAGGTCTGTGAATCACCAGGTTTACACACTTCACAGCACTCACCACAGCACATACCCTCCCCAATGTCCATAACCACACCCCCCTCTCCCAAACCCCCTCCCCCCAGCAACCCTCAGTTTGTTTTGTGAGATTAAGAGTCACTTATGGTTTGTCTCCCTCCCAATTCCATCTTGTTTCATTTATTCTTCTCCTACCCCCTTAACCCCCCATGTTTCATCACCACTTCCCCATATCACGAGATCTTATGATAGTTTTCTTTCTCCAATTGACTTATTTCGCTAAGCATGATACCCTCTAGTTCCATCCATGTCGTCGCAAATGGCATGATTTCATTTCTTTTAATGGCTGCATAGTATTCCATTGTATATATATACCACCTCTTCTTGATCCATTCCTCTGTTGATGGACATCTAGGTTCTTTCCTAGCAATGTAGACATTGCTGCTATAAACATTCGGGTGCACATGCCCCTTCAGACCACTATGTTTGTATCCTTAGGGTAAATACCCAGTAGTGCAATTACTGGGTCATAGGGCAGTTCTATTTTCAACATTTTGAGGAACCTCACTGCTGTTTTCCAGAGTGGTTGCACTAGCTTGCATTCCCACCAACAGTGTAGGAGGGTTCCCCGGAAAGAGACACTTTTAAAAGCCCACTATGAGCACCAGGTACTATTTCCTTTAATTCTTCTGAATTTTCTTTCTCCAAGGTCAAATATCTCTCTTTTCTTGTGGTGCTGTATACTCTGATGACCACTCAAGGGGACCTGTGAAGATCTCCAACATTCTCTCTCAGTGCAGTTTTCTCTTCCTCAGTACTCAAGTCCTACAAACTTCAGCTGTCTTTATTCTACTTGGACTTTCAGCTCTGTGCCCTCAATTCAAGAAGCCTACCATGCTCAACCTGGTTTCCCCTTCTTGTTCTGAGGGTTAAATATTATCTCAAGGCAGTAAGGTTGGGCATTTATAGTGTTCATTTGATTTGTTTTCCATCTCTTTGAGATCACTGTCTCTCATTGTTGATGTCTAGTGTCTTAAAAACTATTGTCTCATATATAGTCTCTCTTGGCCTATTGGTTGTTTCAAGCCAGAGAATAAATCTAGTCCCCGTTTACTTCATTTTGTTTAGAAATGGAAGTCCTAAAACTTACAGGAAATGGGATGAGATTTTAAATATCATCTGGTATCTTTCACAAAAAAGCTAAATAAAACAAAACTGTATGTAAAAATAGAGAAAGATGAGACTGAGATGATAAGAGAGCTGACAGTGTTTTAAAAAATGCAGAAAAAAATGCCATGGTAACTTTATAAAAATAAACACTGTTTTTAAGAACAATATTGGATTACAGAAAAATTGCAATTATAGTACAAGGAATTCCCATATACCCCACACTTAGTTTTTTCCTATTATTAACACTCACCATTATATGGTATATTTGTCTTAAGTAATTATAACAGTATTGATATAACATTTTCAACTAAAGCCCAGAGCATATTTGAATATTGTTAGGTTTAACCACTTGTCCAATTTATGTTCCAGGATCCCACTCAGGACACCATAATAGTTTTAGCTGTCATGTCTCCTTAGGGTCCTCTTGCCTGTGACAGATTCTAAGATTTTTTTAGTTCTGATGACTTTGGCAGTTTTGAGGACTACTGTATGGTCAGGAATTTTATAAAATGTACCTCAGTTGGAATTTAGCTGATTTTTTTCCCCTCATGATTAGACCAAGGTTATATGTTTTGGAGACCAAGGCCACAGTGATAAAGTGCCATTTTCAACCCATCACATCAAGAAAACCTACTAACATGATTTATGACTGCTGAACTGACTTCGTTCACTTGCCTGAGGTTGTGCTTATAGACTTCTCCACTGTAAAGTTCATCTTTCACCATTCATACTTTTTTTTACCACCATCCTTCCTCTTCGGAAGAAAGTCACAATGTACAGTCCGCACTCAATAAGTAGGGATTTGTGTTCCACCTCCTTGAATGCAGAATTTCTACATAAATTATTTGGAATTTTTCTGCATTAGTAATTTGTATGGTCTTCACATTTATTTACTTATTCAATCATTTATTTAAATCAGTATGGTGTCATAGATATTTCCTTTATACTTGGGTTATAATCCATTATTACTTCACTTTTTTTTCATTTATTTATTTTCAGCATAACAGTATCATTATTTTTTCACCACACCCAGTGCTCCATGCAATCTGTGCCCTCTATAATACCCACCACCTGGTACCCCGACCTCCCACCCCCCGTCACTTCAAACCCTTCAGATTGTTTTTCAGAGTCCATAGTCTCTCATGATTCACCTCCCCTTCCAATTTACCCCAACCCCCTTCTCTCTAACTCCCCATGTCCTCTATGCTTTTTGTTATGCTCCACAAATAAGTGAACCGATATAATAATTGACTTTCTCTGCTTGACTTATTTCACTTAGCATAATCTCTTCCAGTCCTGTCCATGTTGCTATAAAAGTTGGGTATTCGTCCTTTCTGATGGAGGCATAATACTCCATAGTGTCTATGGACCACATATTCCTACTTCACTTATTTTTTATTTTATTGCTCAAATGGTCTTCCTTTGGCCATTGGAACCTCTTTAATTTGGCTCCTACGTCCCTTTGGCATACTCTCATCATTGCAGACTCTAGTATCTCCTTACTTTCTGGCACTACAAGCTGTTCCAGATTCATCTTATATGTTTCTCTTCCCAGCTCAAGAACTAAGTATTTCTTCTAGGAGCCCTGGTTTCCTTTATTGGATAAATATATTAGACACCAAGATCTGGGCACTAGGAATGTTTATTGACACTGGGATGTCATTTCTTCTAGAACCTCTTAGCTGTCAGTGCAAGAAAACAGGTTTGTGTACTGACCCAAGTATATAGACATACCTATAAATATTTATACATGTACCTCTCTGTATCTGTATTAAGCTAAACATGAGTTAATATTGATGCCCCTAAATCTTAATCCATTACCACATAGATCATTCTAGCATCTTTTTTTCTAACAATAACGTCCATCAGTGACAAATTTGGCTTCCACCATATACCATCGATTTACTTAATTGTTCCATATCAGTATACATGTATAGTGATATCAGAAGTATTAACCCACACCCAGAGGGAAACAACTTTATCAGTTAGAATACAGTACTTATGTGCAGTTACTTTTAGTCTTACAGACTCTGATTATTTCCAATAACTTAGGTTATTGACTTTCCTCCCATCACCTTCACTGAGATTCTATATATTTGTGGTATGATTTGATTTAGTCACATTCTTCATTCCATCTTGGATCCCCTGATTTCCTGAATTATGATTTTTTAAATGAATTTAGATATAGAGAATAACAGAATCAACATTGCATCCAATAGAATAAATTATAAAAGCTTGAGAAATTTTCTTAGTATTCAGAGGAAAATGCCAAAACATGAAAATGATCAAAAAAGGAAAGCGTTATCCAAAATAATTAAGCTCAAGTAAATCCACATAACCAACATTTTTGGAAATAAAGTAATAGTAGAAAGTTTTTCCACAATACACTAAACCATATTTTTAAGGTTATAATAATTATAATAGTGTGGTAAAGGTACACCATGAGACAAAAAGCCCAAGGATAAAAATGAGTCCAGAAACCTACCTAAAAATATATTGAAATTTAACATAGATATGAAGAGAGCATTTGAAATAAACCTCATCTGATATTCTTTCAGAGTCTAATGTCCCATGCCAATCTTTAATGCACAATTGTATTGTTCAAATGCAATCATTGCTACATAATGACATAATGAGCACTGTTCTTCAGGGGCTTGGTCATAGGATATGCTAGGCTTGGCTGTAGAAAATCTTAACTCCTCAGTGGAAGTAATCCTCAAAAGTTGTGACCAACCATCCAAAGAGGCTCAACAAACCTGTTTCAGGTTAGATCAACGCTAATAAGTAAGAGAAGTTGGTGAAAACGGCAGTTCAAACAATAGAAATTCACAAGCTTCCAGTGAGAAGAAGAATTTGAGGCAAACTTCAGCTAGAAAACCTGGCATGGGGTAAGGATGAGATTGTCCCTTGTGAAAGACATCTAGTCTTGGTCAGCAGTGGCAAGGCTCTAGCACAACTTGCTGGAGTTCAGCTTACTGAACTTACTGAAGACTTATGAGAAGTTGGACTGCAGATGAAGAAACCAAGGCAGGCACCCTAGCATATAACTAAATCAACCCAGGCACTGAAAAGTAGGAGTAAGGAGGCAAAACTACTTTTGGTCTTTCAGATAGGTACAGAGTCAGGGGCTGACTGAGCTTTTCAGGGCATTAAATTGCCATTGTTATCAAGGTTGGAGATTGTAGGTATTACACATCACTACCTATGAAATGGGTTGAATAAAGAAAGGTTGATAAATGAAGGAAGGAGATATATGAAGAGAGAAAAAGCTGCCAAAGAGAGTGTATCTTCTAATTTCCTCAAGAAGTGTGTCCTTAACATATTTTTACAAGAATGGTAATAGACCTCATTCTAAGCTGGGTCTGGGTGAGATATTTTGATCAGCTATAGTCTCCTGAGGAAAGTGAACATGTTTAGAAACTTTCTCTTAAGTCAGTGTTTCTCAAAGTAGGAACTCTGGACTCTAGGTTGATGTGTTCTGCATCATTCCCTCATATCCTTGAAGCTAGTAATGATGTACATACCCAAGCTTTTCTTTTTTTGGTGACTATCTCTCCATTCTTTTCTTCCACCCCATTCTGGCGGTCAGAAAGGTGCTGAAAGGAGGTTGCTTGCCAAAGTCAAACTTGAAAGATCCATAATTTAGCCTTTGGCCAGGACTGCTGTTTTCATGGGAGAGCCAAGAATAAACCTAAATCAGACAAATGCTACTTTTTGAGCCAAGAGGTTTTAGAATCAGGACCAGACTATTGTTATAGAAAATATAAATTTTCTTCTGCTGTCATGTTTCTGTTGATGGTTCATGTTTCATATTCACATAGTGTGTGTGTGTGTATGTGTGCATGCATGCATGCATGTGTGTGCGGGTTTGTACACATGTGAATGTGCAAGAATAGTACTATATGTAAGATTGAGATTAAATACCCAAACCTGTGTCCTACAGTTGTTGCCTCCTTGATTCTTTGACATGAGTCCCCAGACCAAGCCTTTCTAGTTATGACTCCTTCTACACAACCATCCCCCTCTAGCTCTTCACTTTCAAAGAAGGACTCCAAGGCTTACTTGTGATGTAATTAACTTTTAATCTTTAAAAGGACTAACATTTATAGAGCATCAACAATGCATTATTTCATTTAACTCTAAAAATCAACAAGATAGATAATGTTAATTTTACAAATGAAGAAACTTGTAAGAAAATTAATTTGTTTATGATCTCACAACTATTAAATGACAGAAACAATATCTGAAAATAAGGGAGTGTGTTCTCAATACTCCTGTTTTTCCTACAACTTCTTAACATTAGTGATAAAATGCAGAATTATTTTTTAATTATGGAGGGGGATAAATTGTGCCTTAGAAATAATCCAGAAAATGCAGGGGTCAATAAAACACAACCAACCCAATTTCAGGACAAATAACTTTCTCCAACACCACTTTGCTTATACATGGTAAGAAGAAAACAGAAAATTAATTAACTAATTAATTAATTAATTTAGGAATGCATTCAGTCAGGGGCACCTTTAACAATGATGGCTCAGTCAGTTAAGCTTCTGGCTCTTGATTTTGTCTCAGGTCATGATCTTAGGGTTGTTGAATCAAGCTCCACTTTAGACTCTACACTCAATGCAGAGTCTGCTTGAGATCTTCTTCCTCTACATCTCACCCCACTTGCATGCTCTTTCTGTCTCTTTTTCTTTCTCTCAAGTAAATAGATAAAATAAATCTTAAAAAAATGTATTCATGTAAAATCAAATTCACCCTTATCCATTTTTAGAACTTGGTGAAGCCTGGAAGGAAAGGGGAGCTAATGTTTCATGAATATGGAGTGCTCAGATAGAGGAAAATTAATTAAAATGTTGAGTTGTTACACCTATATTTTAGCAACCACAATTTCAAAAGCACGTCAATAGAGAAATGTGATACTCGAGATATTAACTATCTTAGAAATAAACAAAATCAAAGAATCAGAATTTTAAAGTTTGTATATACCTTTAGAAATGATCATAGCTAATAATTTTCAAACCTATGGAATCCTTAGGATTCTATGGAAATCGAAAACCTTGGGAGGGCTGAGAGGGAAAAAGTAATGTCAGAGGAAATCAGTAAAAATGAGTAGACTCCCAAAGGAGATTTCAAAAACAGCTTAGCTATAAAAGTCTTTTCTCATTAGTAACAGAATTCAAATCTTATTTGGGATGGCTAGGTACCCCGCTCAAAAGACTACATTTCCCAGTCTCCTTCACAGAGATGAGGATCTAGCCAATGAAATGCCAGCAGATGTATTACATGAGATTTCCAGAAGAGTCCTTGAAAGGTAAGGTCACACTTTGTTCCCCTGTCCTCTGCTGTGGCCTGGAAAGTGCAGGTGATGGTTGGAATTCCAGCCCTCAATTTGAACTCTGGGGAGATCTTAAAGATAGAAGCCATGCGTTGAGGATGAAGGAACTGAGAGCGAGGAGCTTCAGCGGGGAAGGATAGTATGAAGCCAATCATACAGTATCAGTCCCAGACTGCTTGTCTCCAGACCTATTTTAAGAGTGAAAAAAAAAAAAAAATCCTGTTCTGCTCAAGCCAGTATTCATTTCTGTCATTTACAAACAAATGCAGTTCCCAATGATAAACCACATTTAATATGTAAAGAATCAGATGTCCTAAAAATTGCCACTGAGGAGTCAGTTCTGAAGAAGTTAAACATTTATTCACTGTTCTTTTTGAAATCCCAATTTGAGTAACTTCCTAGCCATCTGGGTGTTCTTAATGAAGAAGCTGTGTATAAAACACGTGCTCATAATTCCAAGAGAACTTTAGAGCAAGAACAGGAAATTTTTATAAGCATTTTTGTGGAGTTAAGTCAAGCAATATAAACTTATTCTCAGAAACAAGTAAAATAAGTGCACGATGAAAATAAAAAGCACACAAATTGAATAATTTAGAGATGATAGAAAAAATACTGTTACATTAAATCAATGTATTTTTATTTTTGGTCAAAGCTCTACAAAATCTTTAAAAGAAGGAACAGGTATAAACTGCCCATTAAAATTAGCTATAAAGTTAAAAGGCAGTAGGAAAATATGCAATGTTGTTAAAGTTAAAAAAGGGAGTACTCAAACAATACATTACTATCCATATGTCT
Organism: Mustela lutreola; assembly: GCF_030435805.1. Lineage (NCBI taxonomy): Eukaryota > Metazoa > Chordata > Mammalia > Carnivora > Mustelidae > Mustela > Mustela lutreola. The sequence continues at coordinate 150,118,166 of NC_081290.1, read as the reverse complement.
TTCTACTAAGGATGTTTAAAGAAGTTTTGAATTTGGTCTTAAAGTGGAAATGATGAAAAAGGGTCCATTAAGTATATCTGACTACATATCATGGTGAAACCTGTTATCTGGACTCCACAACCTATGTCTATAAATTCCCCTTTATTTGTGAAATATAGGAGAATTGTATGTAAAATAGATGAGAAATAAAATCAAAGTTCCCCTTCTGTACATCCTCCCCACCCCCCCAAAATAACCAAGCCTCAAGACTTTCTGCTTTGTTTTGTTTTTGCTCCAAGAGATTGTTTGAAGGAATATTTATATCTCTACATCGAAATTTCTCAACCTCAGCACTGTTGACATTTGGACCAGATGATTTCTTATTGTGGATGCTATCCTATGCTTTGCAGAATGTTCAGCAGCATCCTTGGCCTCTACCCACTGATGCCACTAGCAACATTCCCCCCCACGATCATGATAATCAAAAGTGTTTCCAGACATTGTCAATGTCTCATGGGGGTGGAGTGATGGGGAGCCACTCTACTGAGGACAACTGTTTAGGCTGCGTTCTACTTCCATAGAAGGTTACAGAATGCCTGCTGCTAAGCAAGATGGAAGCCAGAAAAGAATGAGAAAAGATTCCAAGCACTCCTTCAGCGAATTTTTTAAAACCTCTTTTAGAGGACAGGAACAGTAGAGATGACAGAGAGGAATCTCCAGCTAGACGTTCTTCGCATGCAAAAATGTGTTTCTATGCTCAGGCTCTGACAGTTCAGCACTACTGACTGAGGACCAAGTTGTCCTGGGCATGGTTAGAGCAAGGGAAACCTTCTTTCTGCTGGTAACTGGTCTCTTTCCTTTTCCTTTGGCCTTGAGAGCACTTTCTTGCAGAGAAAGAAATAGGCATAGACATCCATTAGTGGAAACACTGCAGTCTTTCTCTTGGCCAAGTTGGCTCTGGCTTTAATGAAATTACTTGGAGTTAGAGCAAAAGGACCTCAACCTTCTCAAAGAGTCCATTGACTATGTTGGACAGTCAGTAGCTTCCCTTTCCAGTGCTGCTGCAGAATGAACATTTGCTAAAATTACACAGACTCTGATTCAAGATGGAAATTATGTATACTTACCTCTTCCTCTAGATTCCCAACTAAGAATGCAGCGCAAGCATAACTATATTGGAATTGTGAACTAGAGAAGTATGGCATCCAAGTGCCAGAAATGTTAACAGATATCTGCAAGAAACAAGAAGTTGGATTGAAGGAAGGGCCAATTCATGTTCAAGTCACCATATGAAGAGGAAAAAGCCCACCTGGAGAGTACATGGAAAGGGTCTTCTAGGTCTCCATGGGCAGTAGGTGGAGAAATTTTAAAATTTCTCGGTAATGCATCAGTCAATCAAGGATTACAGAGTGGAGATTTTGCTAAGAGGCTAGCTCTTACTTACATTTGACATCGAAGACTCTTAAGAGAAGTGGACACTGTTATTACCCATCAACCAATTCTCTCTCTCTTTCCCTGTATCCCTGCTCCCATCTTTTCCTTCCTTCTCTCCTTGCTACCTCACATAATTTCATTTTTCCTTCCCTCCCTCCCTCCTCCCCCCCCTTTTTTAATATCAGCAGATAGTTATTGAAAGCTTCTTGTTTCCAGGCATTGTTATGAGCATTGGAGACATAACAGCACACAAGATAGCCTATTGTCTCACTTCCAAAAGCTTGTAACCAGTTTTGCTAAATAGAGAACAGAACTATCACCTGAATGAATTTTAGTTGTAGAGAAGGGATAGGATAGAAAACAGAATGTCTGCAAATCTTCTTCATTTGGGTTGCATCAGATCATAGTGAAACCAGGAGGAGTATTAGAGAAGCAGGGCAGAGAGAAAGGTTTCCTCTTCAATGCCCACACCACTCAGACTAGGAAAGATGCTTCAATGTCAGGGAAAAGAGTAAGGGAGAAGCACAAGAGGGAGAGGTCCTTGAGTTCCAGAGCAAGGAGTCCTTCATTCCTGTGAGATCCCAAGAAACAGCCAGACCTAGAGAGGTAGAGTCTGTGGAGTGTATCATAGACAGATGGGGAATTCCTGGCAAGAGATTATAAGAGCATAGAGGATAGCGGGGTTGACTCACCTAAAATTTAGATACTGCCTTGAGGAAAGGAAAAATTGTTCTGAATTAACTGAGCTTAAATTTCTACCAGTCTGGTGACATAAGACATTATGTCTTATGTTCAGTTTAAGAAAAATTCAGAAGTTATACATCCTGCACACTAAATCTGTAAACGCAGACTTATACCACTATATTCATAACTCTCTCCTATCTAAAGTAAATTAATAAGCCACAAAAAACCCTTCCTTTAATCCTATGTCTCTCTACTCTCATTCATTCACTTTTCCTGTTTACAGAAAAGCTTGTTAAACATGTTCTGTACTGTTTCAATTTCATTCCTCCCTACTCATTCACCCCTTAACCAACTCCAGTATGGTTTCTATTATCATTATTCCACCAACAAAGCATTTACTAAAGTTATTAGTGACTTTTAGGCTCCTAAATGTACTGGGTATTTTCCAGCTTATTTCATTTCATTTTATTTGATCTTTAAACAGCACTTGGCATTGTTTTTGGCTCTCCTTTTTAAAACACTTGCTTTCTTTGCTTCCATGACATCACTCTCTGGGCTTTCCTATTGGCTCAATCTTCTGAGTTACATGTGTAGGCTCATCCCCTCCTTGACCATTAAAAAAAAAAAAAAATATATATATATATATATATATATACACACACACACACATATATGCCCATAAATATGTATTTGCATATTATATATACAATCTCAATGACTCTTAATTTATATCTCTTGACCAGTCCTATCCTCTACACATTGGATCCTTATACCCAACCGTTAATTTGGACTTCTCTAGACTATCTCAAACTTAACATGTCCAAGATCAAATTCTTGATCTTCCATCCTGTCCAAACCTACTCATCTCCTGTGGTCTCTTTATCATTGAATGATGCCTATTTCTCCACCTCATCTGGTCAACATTCTTACTCCTTGGCTTTGGGTCTTCTGGCCTCTTTGTCTTAAAATGGACCAGTACTCAACTCAAAAAGGGTATGCTGTTCTCTCTGTCTGGAATTTTGCTGCCTTCCCCTCAATGTGGGCTCATCTATCTATCTTTCTTTTCCTTCCTTCCTTCCTTCCCCCTCCCTTCCTTCCTTCCTTCCCTCTTCCTTTCTTTTTAAGGGTTTTTATTTATTTGACAGAGAGATACAGAGAGAGCACAAGCAGAGAGAGCAGCAGGCAGTGCGAGAGGGAGAAGCAGATTCCCTGCCAAGCAGGGACCTTGATGTAGGGCTTAATCCCAGGACCCTGGGATCATGACCTGAGCTGAAGGCAGACACTGAACCAACTGAGCCCCCAGGCCTCCTGGACTCATCTTTCTGAAATCCACTCAAATGTTCCTCTGCAGGAAGCCATTCCTGTCGTCTCATTTGGTGTCAGGCCTTTTTAGGCACATCCGCAACCTACTCTCGTAGAACCCTGCCCCTTTTGTTTCTTGTGGTTGCACATTCATCAGTCAGGATCTGCCTCCTTCTCTGGGTTATAAACTTCATGAAGGCAGGGGCAGCATCTGTCTCAAATCTCCATTGACCCTGATGCCAATATTTTTGGAATGAATAAATGAATTATCAATAAAAAGAGAGAATTGCTTTCCCAAACTGAGTTGTTTGCCTTTCCTTTTTATTCGTAGTGTTTTCATACGCAGACTTTTTAAATTTTATTTTTATGCAATCTAATGTATCCATCTTTCCTACTTTAAGGCCATTTTTAGAATGGCCTTTGCCACCCCAAGATGACATAAATATTCACCAAAATTTTCTTCCAGTACTTTTATGGTTTCATTTGCAAGATTTAATTCTTAAATCCATCTGGAATTTATTTCTGAAAGAAATGAAACAGTGCCAGCTATTTTGTTTCAGAGCCAGTTCCTCCTAAATTGAAAACTTCAGCTATATCCAGTAGTGTGATGTCATTAAAGATAATAGGATTTAGAATCAGAAGGCCTGGATTTAAGTTCAGTTCCACCACTTGCTCACTGTGCAAATTTCAGCGAGCCCTTTAATCTCTCTGTGACTTATCAGAAACGTTTATAGCAAGAAGACTCAGTGAAGAGACAGTGCAGGAATCCTCATGAGCAAAATGGCCATCGAAGAGGCAAGAGAGAGTGGAAGAGTAGCATATTGGTTAAGAGTGTGAGCTTGAGTCAGACTATCTGAGTGTCAACCATTTTATCGTCTACAAAATGGCATAAAAGCTGTAACTGTCTTTATGGCTTATGGTGGAGCTTAAATAAATTTGTGAATGTAAAGCACGTACACTCGTGTCTGGATTGTGGACAATAAGCAATAAGCAGTGGTTCTTGTAGAAAAGGATGTCAATGATTCAGTAAGAATAATGGAGACGGGGTGCTCTCTTGAAGGGATGAGGAAAGCATATCGTTAAGGCGTACCCAACAATGAACTAGATAGGAACATGAAGAAAAGGAAGTAGACACATAGGTTTCCTGGCAATATGACCAAAGTGATTCTCTCCCACCTCTGATTTCCTTTGGTTCTGACAGATCTGTTGTCTAGGGCCCTGTCTTAGCATGTGCAGAGTATCCCTCATGTTTTGCAGTTTTAAGGAAGTAAGCTTATTAAATTCAGTAAATTACTGCCTCAAAGTTTGTTTTAAAAAACCATTCCTTTGATATCGACAGGCTTTAATAATATAACTGGATATGAATATCTCTCAAAAAGAAGTAATAAATGTGTCATATAGTATAAAAAAGCAAGTAGGGTGGAGAAGAGATACCTTGAATGCGCATTGATAATGAATCCCTTCATTATCATTTTGATCCCCACCAAATGCAGAAGAACTGGGGAGGTGGTATGTTTGAACTACAGAATATCACAGAATAACGAACACTGAGTCTTCATCATCACCTGCCTTTTCTTGTCTGAGTATTTCTCTGGGTTGCAGACCTTAACATGGCCTAGCCTCATATCATAACAGGCAGGGCTAGCCCAAGATCCACGGTGTCCACAGACTGATTGAAATGATTAATGGAAGTATATATTTCCTTCACTGAGTTCAACCTAAGGGATTTATTACTTGCACTGAATTTAACACTATAACTTATTTGGAATTGTTTATCATTTTATGATTTGTCACATAACTAGATAGCATCAGTCAGTCAACCATGGATAAAATAAATCCATTTTATTGGCTTCGTTTGAGGTTTTTGTTTTGTTTGTTTTTGCTTTCATGCTGGAAAAAATGTGTTTTTTAAATTTTCTGACATGGTTCACTTTTATAACAGAAAACATCTTCAACTGACAAATTTCCACAGAGAATTCAGATGCTTATTTGACATCGATGATCATAAATACAGTTTGGTAATTTTAAGTTTATTAACTACAAGACAAGTTTATAAACAGAATTTCCATTAGCAATCCTCTATTATGTCTTGAATCTGGGAAGCAGCACTTGTTGGAAACTTGAAAATAAAATGACTTTTCCCCCACATCTTCCTCTCCCTCTCCTCCATCACTGGTTCAGATAGTGAAATCAGAGGTGGGAGGGGGAGGTGCGCATGAGCTGGGTATATTCTCTACCACCCTGTTAAAAACAAAACAAAACAAAAACCCAGGTTCCATCTTCTCTAGCTCCTCTCATGTTCAGTCACTAGACCCCATACCCACAGATCTCCTGGGATATGCAGACCTGCATCCCACCTTACAGACTGCTCTAGCTAGGTGTCTCATCCTTCTGCTCCAGCCTTTAGACAGATAATTCAACTCAGCACTCTGCTCTTTGGTGGGGGCCAATTACGTTAAATTCAGAAGCAGGAGTAAAATGGCACATTTGCTCTCAAGTTCAAGCCATATCTTTCAGTCTAGAATTGGCAACAGCAAAACTGATGCTTTGATACCCCTGCCAACCCCCACAAACACCGAACCATTTACCATGCTGCGTTACTTCTGTTCATATCACCAGCCATACAAAGAAAGTCATCATTACCTGGGACTCATGCTCTCACGACCAGAATACGATCAGAATCTTCTCCATCCCAGGCACCAGGCAGAATCCTTGCTGTTAATGTCAGGGGCAGTCAAATGACAGTTCACTATATGAGCTGCCATTTCGCTGAATAAAAAAAAAAACAAAACCCAAAACTAATGCAATCAATTTCAGTTATTGTATCTTGACGTTAATGATCTGAAACAGCAGAAAATAAATATTATTCTAATTTCTACTCAAAACTGAGACAGGAATCAGATCCCACGCATGGAACGTTTACCCAAAACAGGAGTAACAAGAACATAATCACGGATTTACTTCCACGGGGTGGGGGGTGGGGACAACAACAACCGAACATTGCTTTTTCTTTAGCAATTGTTCTCTCTTGAGTCTTCTTTCTCAGTTTTCTGGAAAAAAAAAAAAAAGTTCTTAGATAGGATATTAGTGCTTTTTAATTTTAGATAAGAAAATTAGTCATTCCTTTTTGAAAAACAGCTCTACACCATGCGCTATTCTATTTCAGAATTTTGGATGGCTCTGCTGCTATCTTCAGGGGACTCTCGACCCGCTGGTTAAGGATTAGTGCCTGGCCCTATGTCATGCCCTGTACGTTGCCACGTGCGTGTTGCAAGCACACTCAACACTGGCAAGATTTATTATTTACTTGAGGGCACTGTTCATTTCATTGGGAGCAGGAACTATTTACATTTTGTCTGTTCCATTAGTCTCCAAGGGCTGCCATAACAAATCACCACAAATGTGGTGACTTAAAATAACCAAAATTTATTCTCTCACAGTTTGTGAGGCCAGACATCCAAAATCAGGGTGCCTGGAGGGCCATGCTCTTTCTGAAGGCTCTAGGGAAGAATCCTTCCCTGCATCATGCTGTTCCAGGGGTTCCAGGCATTCCTTGGTTTATGGCCCCAAAAGTCCAGTCACTGCTCTGTCTTCACATGGTCTTCTCCTCTGAGTGTTCTTTGTTTCCTTCCTTCCTTCCTTCTTCCCTTCTTTCTTTCTCCCTCCCTTCCTTCCTTCCTCTTTCTTCCTTCCTTTCTTCCTTTCTCTCTCTCTTTCTCTTTCTTTCTTTCTTTCTTTCTTTCTTTCTCTCTTTCTTTCTTTTTCTTTCTTTCTTCTTTCTCTTGTTTTATAAAGTCAGTTGTCATTGGATTTATGGTCCACTGTTAGCCATGTTGATGTCATCTTGAGATCCTTAATTACATCTGTAAATGCCCTTTTTCAAAACAACTTCCCATTTACAGGTTCCAGTGGGACATACCTTGGTAGGCCACCATTCAATACACCAGTGTCAGCTATATAAAGAGAGGATGTGGAAACATGAGTTAGTTGGTCCTCTCTTTCTGATGTATTTAATGATGTTGAGTCCCTGAGACACCACGCTGATCTTCTGAAGCTTCCCAGTTGGACCCATCCCAAATGTGGCTCTTAACTAGGCGAATCTTGCACTGATCTAAGAAAGAGACACTTGAAGAAGAGGTCCTGCTGGTATTCTATACATTTCACCTCCAAACCCCACTGACAAGTGTTCATTAAATGTCTCATGAAACTAAATTGACCAATATAACAACATCATCCTCCCCATGCAAAACCACCCTGCTATTTAAACTCAACAGCTACCTTCCCATGCCCATTGTACTGACTGACCTTGTACTGAATTCATGACTGCCAACAGTAAACTGACATAGAACACTGATCAGCAATCTTACCTCATTTTCTTACCAAGCATGCTTTCCACCCTCTAAGATGAGTATCACATACCATCTCCTCTGCCTGCAGGAATCCTTCTCCCAACACTCTTAATTGATGACCTTGCTTCTAACTTTATCAATAAAATTGGAACAGTCTTTTCATTCTCAAATTTATAATGAGCTGGCACCTTTGTCTATAATGTCTGTCTTCCCTCTTGTTACAAGTGTACACTTTCGGGACACCTGGGTGGTTCAGTCCATTAAGTGTCTGCCTTTGGCTCAGGTCATGATCCCAGGGTCCTGGGATTGAGCCCTGCATTGGGTTCCCTGCATCAGGAAGCCTACTTCTCCCTCTCCCTCTGCCTACTGCTCCCCCTGCTTGTGCACACACTCTCTTTCTTTGATAAATAAATAAATAAATAAAGTCTTTAAAAAAAATGTACCACCTCTTATCTTACCAGACGCTACTCCTTTTGGATAGCTTCTATAACACCTTCTGAAGGACCCCACTCCGGCAATTAGATCTTCTTTCAATCAGCTCTCCCTCCGTGGATCCTTCCAACCTCCAGGAATCAATCCTACTAGTATCCAAGTATATTCTAGTTGCTGTAGTACCTTATGAATAAACTATCTGTGGCCCCCAAACTCACTACTATTTGCTCTTTTTCTCCCCTCCCTTTTTCAGAAAATCTTATTTATGAGCAATTTCCCTGTCTTTTGCAGGTTTCTGCACATTCATTAAAGGTTTCATTTTCTTTATGGTATCAGAAACTTCCCCTTCTTTGCTACATTTAGTTTATGCAGAGATAAAATCCTACAGCCAATGTAACCTACCTCAGTTTTCCACTTGGGGGACCTGATGAAAGAAACTTCGTGGACTGCTAAATTATGCATATATCCATCTCACCAACAGCATGGAAATATTCCTCTGTAGTATAAAATCTACATATCATGCAGAACGATCACTGGGTTCTAAAACCTGTCAAGTGATGAATGATGATCTTAAAAATTGGCAGGACCTTTGTTTCCTGCAGAAGTGATTGAAGCATGACCTTTTGTACAAATTAGATTGTTAAATTATTTCTTTGGAGTAAAGAGGGTCTAAATATATCTCTAATGGTGCACATTTATGTGGCCCTTTATGGTTTTCAAGGAAATTTCATATCCATTACTTTATTTGATCCTTACAATAGCCCTGTAAGATACTGGTATTTATCTAATTTTCACATACAGGAAAAATAAGGTACCCAGACTCACCCTCCACTAGTGCTCAACTTAAACCCATGGCCATTACCTCAGTGGCTCAACCTTGAGTGTACAGTAGAATCACCTGGGAGCTTTTGAAAATCTCAGTACCCAGGCTGCACTCAACACTAATCAAATCCAAATCTCTGGGGGTGAGATCAAGGCATTATTATCTTTGAAGAAAACTCTCCAGGTAATTTTAGCATGCAACTAAGTTTGAGGACCAGGGCTTTAACCCCTCATTTCTGCAGCACTACTCTCTCTCCAATTCAACTCCTTCTTACTGTCACCTTTAAGAAGGATTTTTTTTTAAATGCAGTTTGAAAGGGAGGTTGGCTTTCTTGGGATCAGGTTTCTTGTAACACAGATTACAACATTTTATAAGGGGGGAAAAAATAAAGGAACAGCATCAGTCACTCAAGATATATAATTCTCTCCCGAGTCTCTGACGGAAGGGTCTACATCCAGATTGATTGGAAGATAAAAGATGTCAAAAAGGAGTGTAGTGTGATTTGTGGGAAGAAACAGAACATTTGAACCTATCTGATAGGTCTGCACACATGATATGGATATTCAAGTTCAAATTTAAGGATATCATCATCTTCATACCATTTTTAAAAAGATTTTATTTATTTATTTATTTAGAGAGCACGCACATGAACGAGGGGTAGGGGCAGAGGGAGAAGCAGACTCCCTGCTGAGCAGGGAGCCTGACATGGGGCTCCATCCCAGGACCCCGAGATCATGACCTGAGCCAAAAGCAGATGCTTAACCAACAGAGCCACCCAGGTGCCCCTCTTCTTACCATTCCTAAAGGAATTATAAATGTGGCTCTCCTAATATGGCTTCTCTGTTTCCCTTTAATAGCTGGGGATAATCTGGGAATGAGCTTAAGCATCTTAACACTTGTCCTAGAAATGTACCCTCCATATGTAAGGTCTGAGAACTGTTGATTATAAAATTATTTTTACATGTTTCCCCTCTGAATTGGAAAGTGGCAATTATTGTGCTGTGACAATGAAATGGCTCTGTTCCTAATCATGCACTGGGGAGAAACAATGTTGGTCAAATGGTAAGCAGCCACACACTGCAGTTTTCAATTATTCCAAAAGCATTTTCCTTGCAAAGTTAGGCTCTGCATAAAAGGGAAATAAAAGAGACAAATCCCCCAACTACAAGCCTATTTCTAGACTGATCACAATATTATTGAAAGGAGAATATGAAAACATAATTAAAAATGATGACCCCTACAACAGTTCTTAAGACTATCAGGTTACATGGTTACATGATATTCTGAAACCATCTCCTCAGTTTGCCATATGTAAAACTGGGAATACACTTCTGAAATTCAGGTAAAGCCTGGAGAACTTGCTTCTTAATATTTTCGGCACACCAAGAGCAGAATGAAATCATTTTTTTGTTATTATTGAATAGTTTTTATTACTATACTTTAAGTGAAATACATTTAGTTATGATTGTTTAGGTGACTGGTTATAAGGAAGCCATTGGAGACTCATGTTTTGACCAGTTGTTTGTCTCTCAGTATTACACTAACCAAATGGACAACTTTTTCTGGAATGCCATTTTCACCAGATAAATGCCCAGCTTCTGCAGAATGTGGCTTCCTTTTGTTATTGCGTGAAGTCTAAATTCTTCAGTCGCGTTTCTAAGGTGCCATATCCCTGCAATTTGTGTCTTCCGGTTTTCCGGCATGGATTCTGTTCCCATCAGGCTGCTTTCTCTGTGTCACACCACCCACTTCCTCGGCCAATCCCAGACCTGTGTCTTTGTTCATGCTGCTTTCTCAACTAGATAACCTTCTCTCCTCACCACTTGAGGAAAAGCAGCCTTTTTCAAGACACTGCTCAATCTGTGTCACTTCTGTGAACTTGTCCAGCTGCTCTGGACCTCACCAGTTTTCTCAGCCTTCATTATCTACTCAAAGTACAACAGTGGCAGCATATTCTCCTTGCCCTTGTGAGTTAAGAATTTTCTAGTACAGGGGCTAGAAAATTTAGGGATATCATCATCTTCTTACCATTTCTTTCTTTCTTTCTTTCTTTTTTAAAGATGGGTGGCTCAGTGGGTTAAAGCCTCTGTCCTTGGATCAGGTATGATCTCAGGGTCCTGGGATCCAGCCCTGCATCGGGCTCTCTGCTCAGCAGGGAGCCTGCTTCCCCCTCTTTCTCTGCCTGCCTCTCTGCCTGCTTGTGATCTCTGTCTGTCAAATAAATAATAAAATCTTTAAAAAACAAAAAGAATTTTCTAGTACATGTAGAAGAATGCATCCAGATGTTCCACACTGAGAGGTCAAAGCCTGTAGAGCATACAACTGACACTGTGTTTTCTGTGGAAGGATAGGCTCCAGGGAAACAAGGGACCATATAGCTTGTGTCCAGGAAATGTTAGTTACCCTCTCAAAATGGACGGAGGGTTTTGATTTTTTTTTATTTGTTTTTTGTTTTGTTTTGTTTTGTTTTGTTTAGAGATTTCCTTATTTATTTATTTTTTTTTTTTGGAAGGAGAGAGAACACAAGCTGGAGGAGCAGAAGGAGAGAGAGAGAGAAAATCCCAGACTGACTCAGCACTGACCATAGAGCCTGACTCGTGGCTCCATCTCATGACCCTGAGATCATGACCTGGGTTGAAACGAAGAGTCGGAGGCCCACCTAACTGCACCAGCCAGGTGCCGCTCAAAATAGAAGGAGTCCTTTAAGCAGATTTTTAAATGTCAGTATTGTCAGCTGACCTTTTGGTGCCCTGTCTGGTCATCGGAGAATACGTTAGATTTAACACTCCTTGAGGAATAATCCATCGTTAAAATTCTGTGACTGATTATCTTTTTACTCAACAGATGGACTTTTGTCCATTGATTTAGAACCATGTTCACATTATTAAATTCGATTAAACAAACAGTTTGGTCCACAGTTCCCTTTTCGTCTCACTGTGCACTTCCCCACATATAAATGGCATGTCGATATCTCAACTGGGATGTGAATTATGGCCTATCGTGGACTAGTAGCAAATAGTCAGGCTATTCCTATCTTAATCCATACCCTTTATGTGATTCAGTAATTCACCAGTGAAGAACCACTGCTGCTTGGCCCTGATTTCTCCCCAGATCTGAGGGGACACTGAACAGATTGAATCTTGTCCTCCTGCCCATAATGGCAAGGTGTCAAAGCTACCCTGTATCTGCAAGGGAGGGAGGATCACAGGCTCCACCTCCACTGGGAAATCCAATCAAGGAGATTCCGTGCCCAAATAGACCTGGTTTCTCGAAGGGTACAGTTCATAGATTCTTAAGCACTAAGTTTGTCCCTGTTTCCAGCCCACCCTGCCCTAAATCTCTGTCCTCCAGGAATAAGTTACAATAGATAGATGAGAGGTTCTCGATTCTAGTTCAATATTAGAATCACTTTGGAAGATTTTGGTTATTTGGTTGTGTGTTTTGTAGCAGCTTTATTGAGATGTCATTTATATAGTATACAATTCATTCATTTAAAGATTAGAATTCAGTGACCTTTAGTATATTCACAGAGCCACATAATCATCACCACAATTTTAGAACGTTTTTATCATTTCAAAAAGAAATTCCATACCCTCAAGGCATCACCCCTCTGATCCCTGTGTCCCCATCCTCCTCAGCCCTAAATAGCCCCTAATCCACTCATGTCTCTATACATTTGCCTCTTTTGGATATTTTATATAAATGGAAACCTGTATTATGTAGTCCTTTGTGACAGCCTTCCTTCCATCAGGATGTTCTCAAGCTTCATCCATGTTACATGTATTAGTACTTCTTTCCTCTTCATAACCAAATAACATTCCATTGTGTGGCTGCACCACATCATGTCTATCCATCCATCGGCTGATGGACCTTTGGGTTGTTTCCACCTTCTAGCTATAACAGGTCATGCTGCTATGAGCATTCGTATACAAGCTTTTAAGTGAAAAAAAGTTTGTTAACTCTCTTGCCTATATATCTCAGAGTAGAATTTCTGGGCCAAATGGTCTATGTTTAACCTTTTGAGGACTTTCCAGCCTCTCTTCAGAGAGACTGAATAATCTTACATCTCTTCTAGCAATATATAAGAGCTCTGATTTCCCCACAACCTCACCAACATCTGTTGTCTGACTTTTTGAATCTAGCTGTCCTATTGGGTGTGAAGTTTCCCATTTTGATTTTGATTTGCTGCTTGATGGCTAATGATGTTGAGCATCTTTTTATGTACTTGTTGACTGTTTGCTTATCTTCTTTGGAGAAATGCCTATTCAGGTCCTTTGCCCAGTTTCAGCTGTGTTTGTTTGTTTTTTTTGTTTTTAATTATATATATATGATTTGCAAGTATTTTCTTCCATTCCATGAGTTGCAGAGTTTTTAAATAATATTAAAGCCTGGGCTTACTTCTGTACATGCAGACGTATTTGATCTGCTGCCTACACTCACCCATATTTTTCAGTGTGCCAGGTGAAGAACTACTGACTGCATTAAGATCTCTGCCACCTTGGAGTACCAGAAGCAACCTCTTCCTCTTCCAGAGCAAGACTAGCCCACTGGTTACCACTATTTCCAGGCACAAAGTAATCTTATTTGGAGCTTTTTTGCCCTTGGCTGCCCCAGAATGCTAATCATCAGAGTCACCAAAGTTTTCCCAGATGGATTTATCTAACTTTGAGCCTAACCAGAAGTTAGGAGAATCTCATTCCTTTTCCTCCCTCTCGGCACCTCGCGCAAAATCTTTGGTGACATCCCACTGCCACCCAGACTTCTGCATCTCAAGCAGTTTGGGGAAGGACAGAATTTACCAAATCAGAGAGAAAGGCAAAAGCAGAGGATTTTTTTTTTGTATAAATATTTTATTTATTTATTTGAAGGGGTATCACAAGTAGGCAGAGAGGTAGGCGGGGGTGGGAAGCAGGTTCCCCACTGAGTAGAGCCAGATGTGGGGCTCAATTCCAGGACCCTGAGATCATGACCCTAGCTGAAGGCAGAGGCTTAACCCGCTGAGCACCACAAACCCACCCAGGTGCCCCAAAAGCAGAGGATCTTATAACACCCTTCTTCAGATGGTAAAACATCTTGGCTTTGTATTTTGTAAACCTATGGAAGACAAATCTGTTGACATTTATCATACTGACAACGGAATGTGCCCCAGATGAACTGCCATCGTTCCCCATAGATATATGGGTATTTGCAAAAATTTAATTAGTAGTGTCTGTGACTTAAAGCATTGATAGATAGATAGATAGATAGATAGACAAAGTTCTATACTCTTTTACACAGGCTATGGTTTCCAGCACCACATCTCTGTTTTTCAAGAGAGTATTAATTGATACTTAGATAGTCAATTCCTCATCTTTTACTTTCTAGTTGGGTCTAGCATCCTTCTTTCCTTACCCTTCATTTTAAACAACAATACCTCCCCTCCCCAGTCATTTTGGCAACCTAAAATGTTCCCATGCTGTTCCAAAGTATGTTTTTAAAACGGTGATTCCCAAATCCTCAAATACTATTTTTTTCACTGAGGACGAATGAATCCCCTAAAGCCCTGAACTAAATTTCTAACCACCTGTGCCACCGAACCAGTCCACAAATAAATCCCACAGGTAACTAGAACTCATCACGTACCCTCTTCCCCTCTGGTTTCCTTGTCTAAGGCACGCTTCACTGTGCCTTCAACCACCTTAGGCCCTTAATCTCTCCTCCCGTTCTCCTCCAAATTAATCACCATATTCTGTTAACTCCACCTCCTAAAAAATTTCTTCACTTCATTCTTTCAAATCCCTAGTCAACTAACCTTTCTTTACCTGAGGGACTGTTCCAATAGCTCCCAATTGTTTTCCTGCTTCAGTGACTTCATTGTCCAATCCAGAGTGAGTTTTCTAAAAGGAAAGTCTGATTAAGTGTATTTCTTGCTTAAATCTCTTCACTGGCTTTTTTATCACTCTAGTGGCTCTGCCCAGCTGGTGGTTAGAGAGCACTTAGGGATTTAACGGAGAGGTTCCAAAAGGGTCATGTCACTCACAACAATGACACCCATTCCTCTTGAGTTTTATCAATCAGTTAATAGAATAGGAAAAATTTTTCAAAACTAATAAATAAATAAGTTAAATGATTTTTAAATACTTTTCCCTTTAAAAGGGAAACTTATCACTTTATTTTTAGAAATATTTTATTTATTTGACAGAGAAAGAGAGCACAAGCAGGGAGAGGAGCAGACAGAGGGAGAGGGAGAAGTAGGCTCCCCACTGAGTAAGGAGCCCAGTGTGGGGCTCAATTCCAGGACTCTGGGATAATAACCTGAGCCAAAGGCAGACTCTAAACTGACTGAGCCACCCAGGCTCCCCAATTTCTCACTTTAAACAGGTGGGCTGTGGCCAATGAATTTCAAAGTGAACAAATTCACTTCTCACCTACTTTGTCACTCAGCTGAATCCCACTAGCCATGATGGTTTGAATTGCTGTTAATTGTAGTCTTAGAGTTTTCCCTTTATATCCATAATGGACCATTTGTTGGAGAAAACACAAAAATATAACATCAATTTTCAAATTATAAGAATAAAAATAATTATTCTGCAATTTTATCTCAAATTGATCTTCAGATCTGTGCCTTGTATAAATTATAATTTGCAACAAATCAATATATATGAACTCCTTTTTTCTAAAAAGCAAGAAGAAGAAATATAGTAATGAACATATTTAAATTGACCATTTAGCAGATAAGAATAATACACTATGTTATTTAAGAAAATAAGTCAGACACAGCAACCTAAAATCTTCTCTGGTCTCATCATGTAGAAACAAAAAATAAAACAGTTGTTTTTTTAATCCATGGTCAAGAAGACAGTTTCTGTTGATTTCTAATGCAGTAATTACATTTTAATACATATGTTGATGTACAGCCCATTCCCAAACCAAACAACTTAGTCCTTTCTAATTTTTTCAACAGATTATACTTTCCTTACACAATTAATATAAAGTAAATAAAATAGGGTTACCCAGGTGGCTCAGACGGTTAAGTGTCTGCCTTTGGCTCAGGTCACTATCTTGGGGTTCTGGGTTTGAGTCCCACATAGGGCTCCCTGTTCAGTGGGGAGTTGCTTCTCCCTCTGTGTTTGTCTCCACCCTGCCCCACCCCCCATCCACTTACATGCACTCTGTCTCTCAAATTAATAAAATCTTTTAAAACATATGTAAAGTAAATAAAATCATACAAACCATTGGTAATGGGAAAAAGACAGATTTTTGTCTTCGACCTGGAACCCTGTCCCCCATAGCTGCTTGGCTAGCTCACATTCTCCACATACCAGCACAAAGCTCTGTTCTCACCATCTTATAACAAATAACAGTCCTCCAACCTTCCACCTGGATAGCACATCTGCTGCCTTACCCTGCTTTATTCTTCTCCATAACACCTATGACCATCTGACATACCATATGTTTGTCTGTTGTCCTTTTATCCATGCATGTCTCCGAGGATACAAGCTTCATCAGAGCGGGGCCATCTCCAGCACTTAAAAACAGCAAACAAAACAGTTAAAAACAAATGTAGACTGACTGAATAAAATGCTGAATATGAGGTATTCTGGAGGAAGACTGGGGGGATTTCATCTGATAGTCTGGTGACAGAAAGTCTTTCTGGACATAGTGATATCCAAGGACAAAGGAATAATGGCTATTGAGGGGAGGAAGCATACGTGATGATAAGCCAGTGACCCAACTTGACAAGCTGGAACATGTCTGATGTTAGTATAAACCATAAAACGCTGGAGGGTCAAGCTTGTAATTTTCTCATCCAAGTCCCTCGGATGAGATCATTAAGACACAAAATGTTATATAACTTGCTAAATTCACATAACAACTAGGGAAAACGGGATTTTCTGAGTGCTAGTCCAAATCTCTCCACATGTACCTGTATCCCAAGCCTACCCATTATGAACCCAATTGTGTTCCCCCCAAAATGCATATGTTGAAGCCCTCACCCCCAATGTGGTTGTATCTGGAGGTAGGGCCTATAAGGAGGTAACTAAGGTTAAGTGAGGTCCTAAGTTGGGGGAAGGGCTGTTCTGATAGGATTTGTGCCCTTATAAGAAGAGACATTAGAGGTCTTACTGTCATGCTCTCTCCCCATACATACACCAAAGGCCACGTGAGGATGGGCAAATCAACTGTCAGTAGCCAGAAAGAGAGTCTTCACCTAGCATTGAACTCTGTTAATTCCTTGATCTTGAATTTTCCAGCCTCCAGAATGGAGAAATTCATTTTTGTTCTTTAAGACACCCAGTCTAGAATATTTTGTCATGGCAGCTGAGTTGATGAAACTACTGCCCTCCCTCCTCTGCCCCTGACTCTTGGTAAAGCAGGAGTCAAACCACTCATCTATATGATCAAGTGATGGTGTCAGTCACTAAGGAGGGTAAGGAATGAAACTGAGAAGTGGGCTACAGAAGATATCCTTCCTATGCCCAACCATCTTTAGTTAGCTCACCCTCTCAGACACAGCCTTCACAGGTGACTCACCCAACTAATTCAGTGGCTTGGTTTTGACGTTTATAACAGATAGAAGAACTATATCCACTGATCATTTCAAGAGAAATTTAAACAGTGTTGTCCTGTTGTCTTGATCTCTGCATACAAGCTGAATATGAAGGTAGGAGCGGGAGCAGTCAGGAAAAAAACAAGCTGCTGTTTTCATTTTCAGTCTATCGGCTTCCCTGGGTAATTCACCCAGTTCAAAAGCAATGAAGCCTGGATTTCACTTGCAATGAGAGAGGCCCAGGCATATTAATGCAATTATTTTATTAAATAACTTATTTATTTAGTAACTAACTAAAAGAAAATCTCTCTTATCTGGTGCTGTAATGTCACTTTTTAAATTCTGGACACCAAAAAAGAATACTAGAGACTCCATTCTTATTTTTGGAAGAATCCTTGGCAGCAGAAATATTGATATTTAAAGCCTGGGTTTGGAGGTAGGGAAGTGGGGGAGATTGCATTAGAATTCAATCCAATTCGCCCAGTGTTTATGAAATATAAATGATATGCAAAACACTGGTTACTCTGTGGAAAATGAAAGAAAACCCAAGCCTGGCCCTTTGCCTTCGAGTTAGAGATATGTATAAGGCAAGATGTTGTATACAAACATACTTTGTTCCTTCTCCATTCCTACTAAAGGGTATAAATATTATGAGTAGATATCAGTGCCTCAGTTAAAGGAAAGATTATATATATGCCAGAAACAATGGAAGAAATCATGTAGATATAGCAAGATGGGACTGGGTGAAAAGAAACAACACATCTACTGCTGTGTTGTGTGTCCAGAAAATGAGAGGAAGGAATAACAAAACTACATTAAAATCCTAGAAAGCAAAGGAAGGAAGGTTGGTACTGATGGGCTGTGGGGGGAGACAGAGGTGTATTACCTCCAACATTTGGTGTGAAGTGTAATATCGAGGAGCTTCATGGAGCTCTTCCACTCCTCCAGCATCCATGGGACATCCTCCAGAGCTGCAGCCGCACAGAAGGCATGGAACAGGGACAAGCTCAAAAGGAACTGGTCCACTGGGGATCCGGCATGGAGAGGCTCCACGCTGAGATGCCTTCCAGCCCTGGCTCAGGCTTCCAGGTGCTCCATAGTGACTGGCATTGAGCAGGGCTGAGAGTGTGGCAGTAAGAAATTGCAGTGAAAAACAAACAAACAAACAAAGAAACAAACCCCAAATAGAGAAGAGCTCAGCTGTCCTGTCTCCTTTCCATTAAGTCTGAAAGATTGAGAGTGAAAGAACTAGAACTCTTCATTCTGAAACAAAACCAAGAAATCCTAACTCTATAAGCCAATCTTGGGGAAACCTCAACCTCCCTCTTAAAGGGAGAATAAACAGAAGCCCTTGACACCATCGTCGTTTATAACAAGAGTGATGAATGCCATCTTCTGAAATCCACAGTTATTATTAGAGACAGAGGTGTTTTAAAGAAATCATGTTATCTTTGTTCTCCATTTTAAAAGGCACTTAAATATCACCCTACACCAGTTAGAATGGCCAAAATTAACAAAACAGGAAACAACATGTGTTGGAGAGGATGTGGAGAAAGGGGAACCCTCTTCCACTGTTGGTGGGAATGCAAGTTGGTGCAGCCTCTTTGGAGAACAGTGTGGAGATTCCTCAAGAAATTAAAAATAGAACTTCCCTATGACCCTGCAATTGCACTCCTGCGTATTTACCCCAAAGATACAGATGTATTGAAGAAAAGGGCCATCTGTACCCCAATGTTTATAGCAGCAATGGCCACGGTCGCCAAACTTTGGAAAGAACCAAGATGCCCTCAACGGACAAATGGATAAGGAAGATGTGGTCCATATACACTATGGAGTATTATGCCTCCATCAGAAAGGACAAATACCCAACTTTTGTAGCAACATGGACGGGACTGGAAGAGATTATGCTAAGTGAAATCAGTCAAGCAGAGAGAGTCAATTATCAAATGGTTTCACTTATTTGTAGAGCATAACAAATAGCATGGAGGACATGGGGAGTTAGAGAGGAAAAGGGAGTTGGGGGAAATTGGAAGGGGAGGTGAACCATGAGAGACTATGGACTCTGAAAAACAATCTGAGGGGTTTGAAGTGGTGGGGGGGGGGAGGTTGGGGTACCAGGTGGTGGGGATTATAGAGGGCACGGATTGCATGGAGCACTGGGTGTGGTGCAAAAATAATGCATACTGTTTTTCTGAAAATAAATAATTTAAAAAAAATAAAAGGCAATGTAAAAAGGAAGGAAATTATTTGAGATCAGGAAAGAGAAAGGTGATGAAAATTACAATTTCTGAATTCAGAGATTCAATGTAATACTGAGTAGCTGAGTAGCCACTACAGAAGTCCAAATCAGTGAAGTAGAAGACAAGCTTGAGAAATTCTCTAACAACACAGAAAAAAAATGAGAGAAAACGAGTATCATATAAAATATGAGACCTGAAAAACAAGATTATAATAAATATACTTAATAGTAGTCCAAAAGAAAAGAACAGAGTAGAAAGATAATAATTTAAAACAAAACAAAACAAAAACTACAAAGAAAATTTTCCCAACCAAAGTAGACCTGAGTCTTCAGGTGAAAAGAGCCTATGTCTATAAGGTCAAGATCAAGGACTTCTAACAATTAAAAAAAAAAATTAAAGTCAAATATTATCTCCAGGGGCACCTGGGTGGCTCAGTGGGTTAAAGTCTCTGCCTTCGGCTAGGTCATGATCCCAGGGTTTTGGGATCAAGCCCCACATCAGGTTCTCTGCCCGGCAGGGAGACTGCTTCCTCCTCTCTCTCTGCCTGCCTCTTTGCCTACTTGTGATCTCTATCTGTCAAATAAATAAATAAAATCTTAGAAAAAAAATTTTGAGAAGTAGAATGAAGAATACCAGAGGTAGTGATGACAAAAATAAAATATGAAGGTTTCTCATATCAGAGTGTATGGGAGTCAACTAATACTACTTCAAGTTTTCTTTGATTTTAGGGAAAATAGATTTAAATATGATTATTTTCAAAAATGTAAAGGTAAAAAAAAAAGTAAAGGTAACCAATGGTAGAGTAAGATATTATATATATATATATATATATATATATATATATAAATTATTAATCATTACAGAAAAAATTAAAAAAATAACTCATATAAATAAACATGATATGATAGGTAAAAGACAAAAAGAATGTCTATAAAATATCATAAAAAGTGAAAAATACTCAAAACCATTGATACTGGTAAGTATAAACTAAGATGGCAATCATAAGCCCAAACATATGAAAAATGATAACAAGTGTAAATAGGTACATTTTTCTACCAAATGACAAAAACATAAAATTATGTCACAAAATAAAGGCCAATTATATACTGCTTATTAGAGAAAAATGCAAAAGAGATACAAAAAAGTCAAAAAATTTAAAATGGCAAAGACATGTCA
This sequence comes from Mustela lutreola, assembly GCF_030435805.1. NCBI lineage: Eukaryota > Metazoa > Chordata > Mammalia > Carnivora > Mustelidae > Mustela > Mustela lutreola. The sequence continues at coordinate 150,097,217 of NC_081290.1, read as the reverse complement.
AACAAATACAAACAATGGAAATTTCAATATAGAATGGAAGGAAACCCTAATTGTAAGACTATATAGGAAAAAATTATCTTACAATGACAAAATATTTAATCCATAATTTAAATAAAGCTATCACAAACTTTTCTTCGCCACATAATATTGTACCAAAATACATAAGGCAAAAACTATAAGAACTAACAAATGAACTGGTGATGGGGTAACTTCAAACATACATCCTCAATCGGTGACTGATCAATATGCAAAACAGAGAGAATTTGAGTAACATCCTTAATAAGACTGATTAAGTAGATATTATAATACTTTATGACTTAAACATAAAAATACTTTCTTTATCAAGCATGCAAAAAAGTCTTTTATAGGATCATAACAAAAACCAAAATAAAAATAGAGGACAAGAAATTGTACAGACTATAATCTGTGACTATAATATAATAAAATTAAATTTAATAACAACAAAAAAAATTACACAAATGGAAATATTCTCAAACTCCTGGACATCAAAAGGCAATTTTTTAAATAACTCTGAAGTCAGTAAAAGAGTTTAGTACCACCATTAGAGAATATTTAGATTGTAATGGTAATGAAAATATTTCATATATCAACATTTATAAATGTTGCTTATACTCCAATGTGTTCTTCCAAAATTTCAAAGAAATTTTGTGATATAAACAGTTTAGAATACAACAAAGGATGGAAAGCTTCCCAATTTGTTATATGCAACTAACATACTCTGATTTTCAATTCTGAACATAATAGCACTGGAAAGAAAACTATAGTAAATGTAAACAAATAAAATTTAGCAATTATTCCAAAGAGTAACAGACCATACTCAAGGAAGACTTGACTAAAGAAAGCAAGGCTAACTTAATGTTAGGAAATCTGTTGATATAAATCATACCAATAAAGCAAAAAAAAAAAAAAAAAAATCCAGGAGTACCTGGGTGGCTCAGTCAGTTAAGCATCTGACTCTTGGTTTTGGCTCAGGTCATGATGTCGGGGTTAAGGAAGAGAGCCCCATCTGAGGCTCCATGCTCAGCAGAGTCTGCTTGAGATCCACTCATTTCCTCTCTATCTGCCCCCTCACCAACTCCCTCTTGTTCTCATTCTCTCTCTCAAATTAAAAAAAATAAAGAAAAAGAAAAAGAAAGAAAATCCATATGGTGGTCTTGTTAGAGGCCAAAACAAAACAAAACAAAACAATCTAATATGCCACATTTATCCTTAATACAAACTTTAAATAAAGAAGCATAGAAATATTTTATATTAACATAACAAAAATATGTAACTCAAGCTAACAGCCAGTATCATACTGACATAAATTTATCGAAAATCGCCTAGATTTTTTTTTAAAAAAGAAAATAACATAAATAGTGCAGTTTATAGTACCATAAAGATACAGATGTAGTGAAAAGAAGGGCCATCTGTACCCCAATATTTATAGCAGCAATTGCCACGGTCGCCAAATTGTGGAAAGAACCAAGATGCCCTTCAACGGACTAATGGATAAGGAAGATGTGGTCCATATACACTATGGAGTATTATGCCTCCATCAGAAAGGACAAATACCCAACTTTTGTAGCAACATGGACGGGACTGGAAGAGATTATGCTGAGTGAAATCAGTCAAGCAGAGAGAGTCAATTATCAAATGGTTTCACTTATTTGTGGAGCATAACGAATAGCATGGAGGACATGGGGAGTTAGAGAGGAGAAGGGAGTTGGGGGAAATTGGAAGGGGAGGTGAACCATGAGAGACTATGGATTCTCAAAAACAATCTGAGGGTTTTGAAGTGTCGAGGGGGTGGGAGGTCAGGGTACCAGGTGGTGGGTATTATAGAGGGCGCGGATTGCATGGAGCACTGGGTGTGGTGCAAAAATAATGAATACTGTTATGCTGAAAATAAAAAATAAATTTAAAAAATTACATTTATGTATTTTTACACATTATGTATCAATGCACACATTATGTGTTACTATATGTTTGATTTAAAAGTCACATATTATGCAAACATTTTATGGGTACTTCAAGAAATTCTCAAGGCTTAATTTTGCTTAGTTTTCATTTGTGTCTTTTATGTCCAACTTTAGCACCTAATGCCTGGCTGATTCCTCTTGAATTTGTGCTTCGTCTCTGTAATCCATGTGTTCATCTTTCACTGATTTCCCAGGAACCTTTCCATAGTGGCTCAGCTCTTTGTGGAAGTAGTAACTGTATTCACATCAAAACAATAGAAACCACTAACTGAAACATTTCATCAAAGAACCTCCTGGCCTTCTCTCATTCTATCTCAAAGATGTAGAAGCCAGAAGACTCCCTTTCAACAACGATTATGAATAGAATCGATCCCGTTCTTAACAGCTTACTGTTTGCATTCTGAAAAGCAGTTAAATACTCTTGTTAGCAATGAACTTAACACACTGAAATGGATGATGATAATATATGTGAGACTCTGCACTAATCTGCTGAAGATCCATACTCTCCCTTTTGGTTAGCATCATGTCTGAAATCAAACGACAGAACAGAGTACTGAACTACCAAACCAAGTTGGAGACTCAAATTCACTGGAATCTCCAAGTCAGCAGACCACCTTCAGAACCATTTTTAAGTAAGCCAGTACTCCCTTAGACAGTCAGCAAGTGGTGACTGATAAAAGTAATTGTATATCCATTCCCTGGGTGAAACCAGCTGAGAAATGTGGCAGGTGGGCACCCAGTCCATCTGCAGAACATGAAAGATGAGAATTGGCCAGGAGCTAATCCAGGAAGAAAAGAGAATTTGGTGGGGTCAGTAGGCAACAAGGGTGTGATTGGTAATAAACAATGGACACATAAGTCTATGTGCTATATGATTTCAACTCTGTAATGTTTTGGAAAGGGCAAACCTATGGAGAGAGTAAAAGGATCAGTGGTTGTAAGGGGTTTGAGTGGAGAGAGGAATAGATGGGAAACAGGAGATTCTTAAGGCAGTGAAACTATTTGTGGATACCTGTCATTATATACTTGTCAAAATCCATAGAATGCACAACACTGAGAGTGAACACTAATGTAAACTGTGGACTATGGACATTAGTTAATAATAACATGCCTACCTCAATGTTCATAGCAATGTCCACAATAGCCAAACTGTGGAAAGAGCCAAGATACCCTTCTTAACAGACAAATGGATAAAGAAGATGTGGTCCATATGTACAATGGAATATTATGCAGCCATCAAAAAGTATGAATATCCAACTTTTGCATCAACATGGATGGGACTGGAGATTACACTGAGTGAAGTAAGTCAAGCAGAGAACGTCAATTATCATATGGTTTCAAATACTTGTGGAACATAAGCAATAGCATGGAGGACATTAGAAGAAGAAAAGGGGGAGAAATTGGAGGAGGAGATGAACCGTGAGAGACTGTGGACTCCAACAAACAAACTTAGGGTTTTAGAGGGAAGGATTGTGGAGGGATGGGTTGGCCCAGTGACGAGTATTAAGGAGGACACATATTACATGGAATACCTGGTGTTATATGCAAACAATGAATCATGGAACACTACATCAAAAACAACTGATGTACTGTATGGTAACTAACATAACAGAATAAAAATAAATAAATAAAAGGAAAAAACATATAAATATAAACAATAATAATAATAATGTGCCCATGTTGGTTCTTCAGTCATAACAAATGCACTAATGCAAGATCTTAATAATAGAGGGAACTGGGGAGTGGGTACTGAGGGGGTATATGGGAACACTGTGCTCAATTTTTTTGTAAACCTAAAACTGTTCTAAAAAGTGAAATCTCTCTTCTTAAAAAAAGAAAAAATGGATGCGTACAGGGAAGTTTCCATAAGGATAGTGGGAGAAGCTGAAATAAGAATGGAGCAGGCTAGTGGGTGAGGTGAGCTCGGACACAGGTGGTAGGTTTAGGAATGTCGAGCAGCAAATGAAGAATGAAAGAGGTGGGAGTTGAAGAGCCTGATCTTCCCAGAAAGGCAAATTGAGCCTCCCCCAGAGCACAAAGAGGCTCCTTGTACCAGCAGCATCCTTCTCCTTAAGCTTCTTCATTATACAGAAGCTGAAATAGCCAGCCAGCCATGTAATCGGTTTAGATGCTTGTGTAATTCACTTAAATATATTTGAAAAGTTAACTTTATTTAGTTGCGGTATAAATGTAAAACCTGTGTGTCACCCTAGTTTCTTAAAAAACACGAAGGATTTTGCTCATCTGACAGAGCCATATAAAGATCCTCACTGACAAATAGTGACCCCAGTTTTGATTTCACTGGCCAAGGAACTGATACCAGTGTAGTTTTTAAAGTTTTAAAATCTTGGGTGCCTGGGTGGCTCATTAATTCAGAGTCTGCCTTCAGCTCAAGTCACGATCCCAGAATCCTGGGATCAAGGCCCACGTCAGGCTCCATGCTCAGCAGGAAGCCTGCTTCTGCCTCTCCCACTCCCCCTGCTTGTGTTCCCTCTCTCTGTGTCAAATAAATAAATAAAATCTCAAAAAGAAAAAGTTCTAAAATCTTAGAAGTTAAAAAAAAAAGGAGGGGGGTTTCTATTCAAACCTGGGAAAAACTGGAATTCAACGAAATGCACTGAAAATGGTAAGAATTAGTAAAACGTCTTTCATACCTATGCGTGTGTGTTACTGAATGTGTGCTGTCTTGTCGTTCTCAGCCCACAAGAACGACCCGCAGACGAGGTGAGTGGCAAGCTTCTTTTTTTAATAATGACGGCCGCGCCGCACCAAGCACACAGCGATATTTATGCACGCGCGTTTACCCCCCCCTCTCGCCCAATCACAATGCCGCGCACGCAGCGTCCTCGTGGCACTCTTATGTAACCATACAGGACTCTATTGTTCTCTAGCCGTGATCATGCGTTTCTCTCTTGGCTCCTGGTGCTGCTCATGCGTCAGCCACGAGCGCACCCACATCCTCCTAAACCAATCATTCTCATTTCCTCAATCTACAGGCACTGCCGTCTATGTGACTCCTTGCATCTGCTGAATGGCTCTCCACAGTTCCCCCTTTTTTATTGTTTATACGGCAGGGATTGTGCCTGTCTTAGGTTGCCAATCCTCAGCACACATGCTTACCCGTCATCGGGTACTCCCCCTGGCGAGGAGCCCCTGTCTTAGGTTGCCATGGTGAGGGATCAGTCTTACCCGTCTTTGGGTACCGACCCAGCATGCTAAGCCATATTTGGGGGGGGGGGTGCCAGCCTCCAGAGCCGTCATGGCTTAGACCAAAGCCCGTTGCTGTAGCCGTTGTTGTCGCGCGATGCATTGAAGAAGGAGCACTTGAGCCAGAATCATCAACATAATCAGGGCTCCTATGCCTGTCCAGTTTTTGAGGAATGAGACTGATTGTTATAACATACTAACCAAATCGCTGACGGAGCCAAGAGATACCTGGGTGGCGCTCAAGGTGACATTCTGAGCCCACCGCGGTTGATTAGCTGATGGTTACGTATGATGGCTCTTAACTTATAAACTTCTGCGAGTATAATTTTAACCGCACAAGGCAAGAGGCACATGAAAAGAACAATTACCATTAGCACTCCTATAATTGATCCTACAACATACCATGCGTGCGTCAGGGAAGGGAAGTGAGAAAACAAGGAGCTTACAAAGTTTTCAGCAAGCTGAGCAACAGTTAACTTGGCATGAGGAGCTTCTTCAATATCTAATATTTCTTGATGTAATTGCAACAGATCAAGGGATAGATTAGAGTTAGACCATACCCCCTCGAGATGGCGTTGTACTCGGTCCCACGAAGTCTCAGAGGCATTATATTTTTTAGAGGTTACGCAAATCCAGTGATAATCGCTATGACACCGGATCCTGGTGTGCAATTTTAAGCTCTGAATTTCCTCCCCTAGAAATCTAACAGTATCATATAGTGCATTTAACCGGGTTTCAACCCTTTTATCTATATCTTCCTGAATTCCCAGCACGGCAGAAGTGTTATGTGCGAGCTGATCCACAGTATCAGCAGTATGCACAGCCTGAGCAAGGGACACAGACGCTGTGGTAGCTGTTGCAATTAGGGTGATTAAGGAGACTATCCCGAGTAACAATAATCCTAGCTCTCGTCGGGGTCGGCTTAGGGCAGCCTGTACACGCTCCCACAACTCTAAGCCGGGGTTAGAATACCATGGTTTGGAGATATTAACTGGGATCATAATAAATGGGGGCTGTTTTACCACTAATAATCCATCGCCTGGCAGCACTCCTCGAATACAATTGGTTAGGGTACAGTTATAACAAGAGAAATGATAAGTGGCATTTTCCTTTTTTACTGTAAGGTTTCCTACAACTAGCATAAATGAATGGGGCACGCAGGCTTGGGGGTATCTGAGTATTAGTCCAATATTCTCATATCCAAATATGGTCTTAGCGTTACTGGTTTGCGGAACAAGGAGGGTGGCGCCTCCAAAGGCAGCAATAAGTTTCCAAATCTCAGTTTGCACCGGATAGCCACGTTGAGGAGTGAGAATTGGGGGTATTTTCGGACGGCATTCAGGACATCCGGAAGATATTATAGGCCCCCAATCCCAAAGCTCAAATCTATCCTCTAGTGAGTACTTAGTAGCTTTTTGTCCTAGGCAGAGCCTCCAGGGTACTCCAATCCCCTTAGCTATACTTAAGTTAGCTGCACAAAGTGGAATATCCCGTGGGGCTATACCAGAAGTCACTATGGTGCTATAGGTAGTGTCAAGGCCAGCTATACTCACATCACTATAACCAGATCGCGGGGAAACACTCAAACAGCGTGGTATTGTGCGCTTCATCGCAAAGCATATGGGATATACATCAGAATAGCCCTTGTAAGATATGGCAGCCTGCTGTGGCCGGAGGTGAACAGAAGAGGGAGGGCCTAGCAAGACAGTATCATTAACATATACAGGAATAGAACCCACATTCCAACCCACGGGCTGTAACAGGGGTGGATCGGGGACGTATGCCCAATATAATGAGCCCTGGGCTGCCAACACCTGTTGCATAAAAATAAGCGTCAGTAGCAAACATGAGTTCGGGTGAGAAGAATGCACTCTATGCTGAGCCATTTGAAGAAGGGCCTGAAGCTGGGCAGTCTCTTGTCTCGGCCACAGTTGAACTGGCTCCGCCTTCATGGGAACAGGCTGCAGGACAGTCGTCGTCGCTATCATCATCATCACCAGCATCCTCCACAGGTTCCACGGCCACCAGCCTGGTGAGGCGTTCCGGCACCCAAAGTGGAGCAGGCGCATCCTGTGGGAAAACACAAAGGGAACCTCGGTGCCACCGAAGCACCGGGTCAGGTCCCTTCCACAAGCCAGTAAGGACATCTTTCCATTTCACCATTGACTGCTGCATTTTCTGTTGGCCCCAATGACGTTCCGCGGCCGAAGTGCCGTCCTTGTCAACCGTGAGAAAATTTAAAATAAAGGTGACCAGATTGGTGAGGTCATTGGGTGTACGATATTCCTCTCCAATTCCCCCTTTTAGTATTTTTTGCAAGGTAGTCTTAAAGGTCAGGTGTGCGCGTTCCACAATGCCCTGGCCTTGAGGATTATATGGTATGCCTGTAACATGCTGGATATTGTAGCAGGCCATGAAGCCGCGAAAGCTTGCAGAAGTGTAAGCAGGGGCATTGTCTGTTTTCAAGTGCTTTGGCACTCCCCAGCAGGCAAAGCTGCACAGGCAATGGGACATCACATGTTTGACATTTTCCCCTCGCAAGGGGGTCGCGCTAACTATCCCCGAGCAAGTGTCTACACTTAAATGGACGTATCTTTGTTGTCCGAAGGAAGGAACATGTGTTACATCCATTTGCCATAGAAGGTTAGGTAAGAGCCCTTTGGGATTTACCCCTAGGGAGGGCATAGGCAAATGTGTTACACAATTACCACAAGACTTCACGATGTCTCGTGCATCAGCTCTTGAGATGTTAAAACGCATCTTTAAAGTTTGGGCATTGACATGCCACCTTTTATGATAGGTTCTCGCGTCTTCCAAGGCGCTACAGACATGAAAGCGTGCGGCCGTGTCAGCCATTCAGTTTCCCTTAGCCATAGGCCCTGGAAGGTCTGAGTGTGCTCTGAGATGTCCGATATAAAAAGGGGCACCACGAGAGAGAATGAGGTCTTGCAATTCAATCAGTAGGGAGGAAATTTCTGATTGACTGGCTGAGATAATGGCAGTCTCAACAGATCTGGTAGCTACAACTGCATATTTACTGTCTGAAATAATATTGATAGGCTGATTTTGAAACCTTTGTAAAACACACATAATTACCAACAATTCTGTTCTTTGAGCTGAGGTTGATGGCACAACAACCGGAAGTACCTCTCCTTCCACCACGTAGGCACCAGTTCCAGATTTGCTACCATCTGTAAACACCGTGAGGGCATCAACCAATGGCTCTAATCGGCAGGATTTAGGCCATATGAGGGGTGTATTTTTGTAAAATCCAATTAGGGGGTGTGAGGGATAATGATTATCAAATGTGACAGGATAAGCGATCGTCAAAATGGCCCAATCATCATTTTCATGTGTTAAAATGTTCACTTGGGTTTTGTCATAAGGGACTATACATGCATCGGGCAGTCTTCCGAGGACCTGTATGCTAGCTTTGAATATTTTGCTTGCTATCATAGCTACAGCTGTAGCATACGGGGTGATGACACGGCTAAGATTATGGGGCAAGTAAATCCATAATAGGGGTCCTCCCTGCCATAGTGCTCCTGTGGGTGATCCAGGGGACGGGATAACTACGGCATTTACAGGCTTTTCCGGGTCACATCTATCTGCTGCTGTTAAAGCTAGTCTGCTTTCAACCAACTGTAATGATTTAATGGCAGCTGGGGTAAGAGCTCTTGGGGAGTCTAATTTAGAATCTCCAGGCAGGATATCAAATAAGGGTTTCAATTCTGCTGTAGTGATTTTTATATATGGTCGGATCCAATTAATGTCTCCTAGAAGTTTCTGGAAGTCATTCAATGTATGCAGGTGATCTCTACGGATCTGGACCAATTGAGGTTTTACTGTTGCATTAGAGAGCTGCATACCAAGGTATTTCTGTAGGTTTCCTGCTTGGATCTTTTCAGGGGATATAGTTAGTCCCCACTCTGCCAATTGCTTCTGTAGGAAGGTTAGAGCCGAGGGCAAAGACCTCTCATTTGGCCCACAGATCAGGATGTCATCCATATAGTGATAACAAAGTAGGTTTGGAAATGCTTTTCGAAAGGGTTCCAATGCTCGACTCACATACAACTGACATAAGGTGGGGCTATTAGCCATCCCTTGAGGGAGTACTCTCCATTCATATCTTAGATCTGGCTCAGCATGATTAATGGATGGCAGAGTAAAGGCAAAGCGCTCCATATCCACAGGGTGTAAAGGAATGGAGAAGAAACAGTCTTTGATATCTATTATGATAGAGGGCCAATTTTTGGGTAAAGCTGTCATGACTGGGAGCCCCAACTGAAGGGGTCCCATGACCTGCATTTGACCATTAATTTGTCGCAGGTCATGTAACAATCGCCATTTGCCTGATTTCTTATTTATCACAAATATGGGAGTATTCCACGGGGACGTGGATTCTTGAATGTGTCCTGCTTTGAGTTGCTCTTGGACTAATTCTCTTGCCGCTCGTAGCTTGTCTTTTGTTAAAGGCCACTGAGGCACCCAGCGCGGCTCCTGTTGTTTCCAAGTTATTCGAATTGCCTCAGTGGCCGCTGGGAAAAACCCTGACCTCCCATGGAAGGGGGATCGGGATCTCCCTGGCCCTTGGCTCCAAGGCCCTGGCCAGGCTTATATCCCATGTTCCTCATTATGGCTTGGGAGGCCCCACTATACAGTTTTTCAGTAGTAAGTCTAATATTCATCTGCTCCAGCACATCGCATCCCCACAGAGAAACGGGGGTGGCACAAACATACGGTTGGAAAACGCCTTTATGTCCCTCCTCATCTTCCCAATCTAAGGATGCGGCACTAATATCTGGGCTGGTAGCTACCCCTAATCCTTGGAGGGTTTGATTAGCCTTAATCAGGGCCCAGGCTTTTGGCCAATCTAGATGATTTATAATACTTTTGTCTGCTCCTGTATCTAGGAGCCCCCAGAATGGTCTTCCTCTCATCCTCAATTTAAGCATGGGCCTCTCTTTCATGCCCATGGTAAGGCACGCGAGGGAAGATCCTGTGGATCCTAGGCCACCTTTTCTCGCCTGGCCTGTGGATGGATATTTTTCGTGATCGCTGGGCAAAATTAAGAGCTGTGCGACTCTATCCCCTGGATTTATAATGTTAATACCCCTCGGAGATGAAATCAAAATTTTAACCTCCCCTTTGAAATCGGGATCAATGACTCCCGGGTGGACCTGAAGTCCCCGCATAGTGGAGGAGCTCCTACCAAGGAGGAGCCCCACCGTTCCTTTAGGAGGCCCTCCATGCAGGTCAGATGGCACGGCCTGCACTCCCATTTCAGGCGTTAGGACCATTCGGGTGGTGGCACAGACGTCAAGTCCAGCGGAACCTGTTGTGGCTCTCCTGGGCCCTGCGTGGATTGACTCCCCTGATCGGAGGGTGGGAAAACCCATCGCGGCTTGATAGGTAGGGACATTGCCACCCCATACATTTGATTCGGGCCCCGGGGGGTGGGGCCCTGCCTCCCGTTTTTTGAATTCCCCCAGTTGTTAGGAGGCAACGGGTTCCCCTCAGTGTCCTCCATGGAGTGACACTCATGTGCCCAGTGATTTCCCTTCCTACATCGCGGGCAACGCTGAGGCTTTAAGCCTCCTGGCGGTACTTTTGGGTATGCTTTTCCAGTCTGGGTTCCACGCTGCGGGCAATTCCTCTTAACGTGTCCTTCCTGGCCACATTGAAAGCATCCTTTGGGGCGGACTCCTTCCTGGCCATACATGGCTTGTGCGAAAGCCGCTGCCATAACCTGTCCCTGAACTATAGGCCCCGTTATATCTCTACAGACCTTAATGTAGGCTGATAAGTCCTTTGATCTCCAGGGTCTGATAGCCTCTCTACACCATTTATTGGCATTCTCATAGGCTAACTGCTTGATAAGTGGCATTGCTGTATCAACATCCCCGAACATTCTACCTGCAGTCTGTATCAACCTGTCCACAAAATCAGCATAGGGCTCGTTAGGCCCTTGCAATACTTTGGATAATTGGCCTTGCAAGTATCCTGCCCCTCTCAAAGTCTTCCAAGCCTTGAGGGCTGCCGTGGCTACCTGTTGATACACCGCAGGGGGGTATGTACTCTGCACATGGGCCCCAAGGTATGGCCCCGTGCCCGTCAGCATTTCCAAACTCCATTGTGGGTTGCCTGCGGCTGCATTTCTCCGAGCTGTGTCCTGACAATTGTCCTGATTTTGGATTTTCCATTCTAGATATTGCCCTCCACTTAATACCGCTCTGGTCAAGTTAGCCCAATCCTCAGGAGTGAGGTAAAGTGTTCCCAGCGACTCCGCAAGGGAGACAGTGAAAGCTGCCTGGGGTCCATAGGCGCTGACTGCCTCCTTAAGCTGCTTTACCAACTTGAAATCTAGTGGCTGGTGGTACCTCTGCTGATTCTGATCTTCTAACACTGGAAAAAAGCCTTTTCCCGGGCCAAGGACCTCTCTCCAATTTTCCGCGGTACAGCCCGAACAATAGCACGTCTTGGCGCAGCTGGGCCTATAAGGCGGGGGCCACTCATGGGGTGGCGCCATGGGGCTAGAATGCGGAAGCGGTGTAACTTCCGTTTTTAATTTCGACTGGGCCACAACTGCGGCTTCCGCCCCTGCTTTCAGCTGCGCCATTATTTCTCCCTGCACTCTTAATTCTCCTAATGCCTTCTGCAATTCCGCCTTCTTTTCCTCAAGTTGCTGCCTCACGGTCTCCAAGTCTGTCTGGAGACCGGGAGATTCCCTTTTCTTGTTACTTGCCTCTATCTTTCCTATCTCCTGTAACTCGCGTTCGGACATCCCTTCTGAGCTTTCGCTTTCGGATTCAGAATCTTGGGAGGAGCCCTTACGGGACTCTTCCCTCATTTGCTCAAGGACTTTGTCCCCCTGTCGTACAGCTCGCTGCAAGGGCCCTCGGGGGGATTGCAAACATACCTTCACCAAGGACCACACAGCTAGAGTCCCCGGGGATGTAGAGGGGCAGCGTTTTAAGTCCTCACCCAGGTTTTCCCATTGTGGCACATTTAGGAGCCCTTCTTCTATAAACCAGGGGGCAATCTCTTCTACTTCTTTCAAAAAGGCCCTCGCTGTTTTTGCCTTTAAGGGGGTACCGTTCGTCTTGAGGACATCTTTTAAGGAGTCCTCCAAGTGAGCAAGATCGTTCCCCATTCCGAGGAAACTTACCTTATCGTCCCCGTAGAACGTCACAAGCAACCTAACGTCCGATCGTCTACGGGGAGCTTCCCTGTCAACAGACAGTAATTGGTGCACTCTTTACCTTATCGTTGCTCTTACCTCGATCCTCGTTCTGCGTCTAAAGGTAGGGATCCCGGGTTTTGGCACCAGTTGTCGTTCTCGGCCCGCAAGAACGACCCGCAGACGAGGTGAGTGGCAAGCTTCTTTTTTTTAATAATGGCGGCCGCGCCGCACCAAGCACAAAGCGATATTTATGCACGCGCGTTTACCCCCCCCCCCTTGCCCAATCACAATGCCGCGCACGCAGCGTCCTCGTGGCACTCTTATGTAACCATACAGGACTCTATTGTTCTCTAGCCGTGATCATGCGTTTCTCTCTTGACTCCTGGTGCTGCTCATGCATCAGCCACGAGCGCACCCACATCCTCCTAAACCAATCATTCTCATTTCCTCAATCTACAGGCACTGCCGTCTATGTGACTCCTTGCATCTGCTGAATGGCTCTCCACACTGTCTTGTTTGGATTACATTTTAAAATAGTGTTTATTAGCCCATTGTTTTTTTTCAAGGACTTTTACTCTACCTTTGGAAAAGTATGGGAAAAGTTACCTAAGAGTTTATAATGGGCTCTGTGCCCGTAACAGCCTTCTCCCAGCCCACGGGTGAAGCCATGAGTGATATCGCATGATGGTTTGGCATATACATTTTGGAATTGGCAAGCTTGGAATTCAAATCCCAGATTCTTTTATTTATAATGTGACTTTGAGCAAGTTTCTCAACTTTTTGATTTGTGGTTCCTGTATTGATTGGAGTTCTCCAGAGGGAGAAAAAAAACCCCAATATTATATAAAATAAAGAATTGGCTGGGCACCTGGGTGGCTCAGTGGGTTAAGCCGCTGCCTTCGGCTCAGGTCATGATCTCAGGGTCCTGGGATCGAGTCCCGCATCGGGCTCTCTGCTCCGCAGAGGGCCTGCTTCCCTTCCTCTCTCTCTGCCTGCTTCTCTGCCTACTTGTGATCTCTGTCTGTCAAATAAATAAATAAAATCTTTAAAAAAAAAAAAAAAAAAAAAAAAGAATTGGCTTACACAGTTGTGAAGGCTGAGAAGTCCCATGATCTGCTGTCTGCTGGCTGAAGACCAAAGAAAACCAGTGGTGTAATTCTAGTCTGAGTCTGAAGACCTGAGAACCAGGGATGGTGTAAATCCTAGTTCTGGAGCAAGAGAAGACCAGTGTCCCAGCTCAAGTAGGGAAGCAAGAAATGGACCAATCCTCCTTTTCTCTTTTTGCTCTTTCCAGTACCTCAATGGATTGGGTGATGTGCACCCATGCTGGAGAGGGCAATTTGCTTTACTCAGTCCACTGATTCAAATGCCAATCTTATCCAGATACCCCGATAGACACACCTTGAAGTAATGTTTAACCTGAGCACACCATGCCAACTTGATTCCTCAAGGTGACACATAATATTAACTATCACAGTTTCTAATCTCTATAAAGTAGATGAGGACTCTGTGGGGATAAATGAGTAATTCATGCATGGTTCCTAGTCCAACATCTGCTAGGGACTGAATGTTTGTGTCTCCCTAAATCCATATCTTAAAGCCTTTATTTCCAATGTGATGGTATTTGGAGTGAAGCCATTCAGACATCAGTCGGGTTAGATGAGGTCATGAGGGTAGGGCTGTTATGATGAAATTCATGCTATTATAAAAAGAGGAAGAGACACAAGACTCGCTCTCTGCCATGTGAGGAAACCGCAAGACTGCCATCTGCAAATCAGGAAGAGGACCTCACCAGACTCCAGATCTGCCAACACTTCCATCTTGGAATTCCCAGCCTCCAGAACTGTGAGAAATAAATGCCCATGTGTGCTATTTGTTACAGCAACCTCAACTGACTAAGACACCTAACACACAGTAAGCACTAAGTAAATGCTAGCAGCTCCTCTGGTGTAATCCCCTGCCTCTATAGCCAGCAGCTTTCCAGAGAATGTCTCCAGAGTGCATTGCCTCTCTCCCGTGCTGGCTTGGTTTGTCCCACCAACTCCATGGTAGCTCTATTGCCACGGGTCTAGACTGACCACTTCTCAATGTTTTTATGGAATGAAGTTTGACTGGGCAGCCCATCTAATTCTCGAATCTTCCAGCTTCTGGCCGCAGCCTGCTCACTTCATGGCAGGAGGCTGTAAGACTAGCGCTGTCCTCTTCTCACTTTGATCCCCCAGCTCCTGAAATCTCATCCTTCTGAAGATCCTGCCTTCCAGGAAGTAGTTCAGGCAAAAGATTTTGTACAAACTATTTGTTATCACATGCATCTAATAACAAACAAGACATTCAAAAAATATCGATGTCCATCAATGTGGGGAATGCATAAACAGATCATGGAGCATCAGTATGGTCAAATATTATGCAGCCTGTGCAAATATGTTTAAAGAGTTTTAAATAAAATTGAAAAAAATGTTTTTCTACAGTCAGGGTATGTTAAGAGTAGATTTGGTGGGGGGCAGTGGTTCTAAAGACCTAGGTGTGATTCTACCCCCGCCACTCATTGTGTGAACTGTGTGACGTTCAGCAGGTTGCCTAACCTCTCTGAGTCTCTATCTATCCTCATCTGCTGAATGGGAATGGTAGTGACTATGTCCTAGGATAACTCTGATGATTAAATTAGCTAACATATGTCAAAGCTTTAGCAGTTAGGATATTCTAGTAAAAAAACAACCCCAAACTCCCATTGGCTTAAAATAGCAAAGGCCTATTTCTTTCTCACATTTTGAGTTCAACAAGGGTTGCATGATCTCATCCCTGGTTGGGCAGTCAGGCTGATAGAGCCTCTGCTGTCTGGATCATCCCTGCCACATGGGATGGCAGAGGGTAGGAACTTAGCAAGACATGAATCTGATTGAAGTTTTTGTCTAAAATGGCTCATGTCTAGACCTGACTTAAAGGGACAGAGAACTGCAATTCTACCCCGTGTGAAAGGAAGGAAACCCAGAAATGTAGGCAAATGGTGCAAAGGGAGAGAAACATTACAAGTACCTATTACAGTGCCAGCACCTAGAAGCTTTCAATAATAAAGGTATGTATAGAACACTATACACTTTTCTGTGTATATATTTGAAATGCACAAAAATGAGAACAAATATTACCATTGTAACAGGAACAGCTTCAGATGATCAGATTATCTATGGTTCTTTTCTGCTTCTGTACTTGTTCAGTAATAATCATTTTTACAAGATGTGTTTATAGTACTTTTTTTAATGAGGATAGATGGACGAGACTCATGTTTATTGCCATTTACACTTAGCTATTTCCATCAAATTTTTAAAAATACAATTGAATTTAAATATCATTCATCACAACTCTGGGAGGTCAGCTGTTTGGAGGACAAAATTATAACCCAGATACCACTAGTGAAAAAAAAAAAAAAAAAAAAAACAAGGAAAGGCAAATTGTAGTTAGAAAGTCCAAGGAACAAAAAAGAATGTAAGCAGACTATATATAGCGAGCATTAAAGATTCAAATGTTCAATTGATAGCTAATGCTA
The DNA here is from genome assembly GCF_030435805.1 of Mustela lutreola. Lineage (NCBI taxonomy): Eukaryota > Metazoa > Chordata > Mammalia > Carnivora > Mustelidae > Mustela > Mustela lutreola. The sequence continues at coordinate 150,081,304 of NC_081290.1, read as the reverse complement.
ACTATGGGACTTATAAACTGTTCTGCAAGTAAATACCACTAATGCAATTCTTGTATAATGAGCAGCCTTGTTCCAAATTTTTTGATTAAGTGCAAAGTCCCCCCAAAATCTCAGCTGTGTTCCGTAAAATTAAAAACCTTATAGTTTTTGGTTAAAATATTCTTAAGAAATATTTTAAAAATTATAGCTTCTGTAATGGAAAAAGGTAGTTGAATGTTTTTAAGAATTCCCCTAGGACTGAAGAAATTCTAGGCTTGAATCTAATAAAATAGAAAGTCTAATATATATTGCAGATTTAATGTCCTCCATTAAATTTATCCCCCTTCAGCAAGGAAAACATTTTCTTTCTGTCTCCTTTTGCAGTTATCAGCCACTGACCTTACACCCCAGTCTGACTCCCTGAAGAATTGTGACCCAGAGTCTGGGGACAAGAGCTGGTTGATTTGAGTCACAGCTGTCTGAGCCAAAGATGTCAGTTTTGTTCTGTTTTGTTTCTTACTGAGAGCAGGGTTATTGGAGAGAGGACTTAGAGTTAAATGGTGCTTATAAACCCAAACCAAGACAGCAAAACATTGCACCACTACTAATAAAGAGGATGCAGGCTAATAGCTTATTTGCCATCAAAATTTTTATTTTCTTTGACAAGCTAATGTCATGAAAAAAGCCGGAGGAGATTGGTTTGTATTTAAAAAAAAAAAAAAAAAAGAAGAATTCTAAAGCATAACAACCCAATGAAAGGTGTGGACCTTAATTGGTTCAAGTAAACCAAAGGAAGAAAATATCTTGGGAACAAAAAGGGAAATTTGATCGGAGACTGGTTTGTAGGCAATGTCAAAGAATTGTTATTGATTTTATTAATTTTTATTAAAATTGTTATTTATTTTAGGGGCACCTGTGTGGCTCAATGGACTAAAGTCTCTGCCTTCGGCTCAGGTCATGATCTCAGGGTCCTGGGATTGAACCCTGCATTGGGCCCTCTGCTCAGTGGGGAGCCTACTTCCCCCCTCTCTTTCTCTGCCTGATTCTCTGCCTATTTGTGAACTCTGTCTTTCAAATAAATAAATAAATAAAATCTTTAAAAAATAAAATTGTTATTGATTTTATTAGTTGTGATGATGGTTTAGTTATATTAGTTTACTAGTTATGGCAATATCTCTATTATTTAGAGATGAATAGCATGGTGTCCATAATTTAAACATTTTTTAAAAGATTTTATTTATTTATTTAATAGAGAGAGAGATCACAAGTAGGCAGAGAAACAGACAGAGGTGGGGAAGTAGGCTCCCAGCTGAGCAGAGAGCCGGATGTGGGGCTCGATCTCAGGACCCTGAGATCATGACCTGAGTGGAAGGCAGAGGCTTAACCTGCTGAGCCACCCAGGTGCCCCAAGACATCCATTATTTTTTAAAAATTAAGCACAAATAAAGAAAACAAATGCAGCAAAATGTTAATAGTTATTGAATGTTGGTGAAGAGTATTTAGAGAAATATAACTTTTTTTCTACATTTCACTCTGCTTAAAATGTCTTTCATTATAAAAATTTAAGATTTCCTGGAGGAAGAAACAATATAAGGCATGCAAACACATTGATAATATAAGAAAATTTTAGAGCTGGGAAAAAGTATTAGAGAACATTTATTCTAACACCCTCAATTCAAAGATGTGGAAATTGGTGCCTTGAGTGACTGACATGTTCCCCAAAGCTACATAATTGGTGGATGATAGAACCCAGAGAAGAAACCAGGTCTTTTCACTCCCGAGCATCATTCTGCAAGTACATTCTGATTCCTGGAGTCTGTCCTGCCCATACATGGCTCATAACTAAGCCAACATGGCTGCCATTCCAGAGCCACTGACTCCATTTCTTTCAGGCCATCTGCTTTGGCCTCGGACACAATCAGTACAGCTGTCCCTGATACTGCTATAGGATTGTAGATGCTTCAGTAATATAACACCATCCCTGTGCCCAACCCCACCTCAGATGCTGCCTACCACCAACAATTCAACAATGACAATCTCTTCTTTCCAACACTCAAAGGTTCTGCCCTACCACTCACTGCTTAGGTTTTTCCAGAGTGAAGAGAACGTTCATGTCCTTGTCAGTAGAGCAGATTTTCTCTAAAAATTGCTTTACTCTCAGGAGATGCACTAAATAAGCTATATTTGCATTTCTATAATATAATGATTCTGTTTTTTTTTTTTTTTTAGATATTAATCTTTGAAATTTGTTAGCAATGAATAGATGTTACGTGAACTAAATGTGTTGTTTCCTTAGCAGGAAGGCCCTGCAAGCACTTAGGCCAGTTATAAAATTATAAAATGCCTAAAATTATAACTAGAAAGTTGATTACAAAGTTCATATCCATAGAGTTTAAAATTATAAATTTAATTCTAATTTCTCATTCCAGATTTGCAATATTTTCTTCTTTCCTTTCTTAATGCATTTATTTTTATAGTGAGAGTTACATAAGGCAAAATAGTTGAAAAATTACCCAAAATATAGTCCTTAGAAATAATAATACTAAAATGCTACTTCTATTATGATTTTTCTTTACCACAAAACTTGATCAGCCTCGATCAAGCCTTGATATTGTTTGGCAAGGAATTTTAGCTTCATTTTCTCAATTAGGGATGATTTTCAGCTGTGAGATTTTTTTCTACTTTCTAGTTTCATTTAGTGCCTGTCTCCAGACCTATGACACCCTACAGAAAGCATATAATATAAAGAGTAAATCACCCTTAGGTTCAAAGTTCATCAGTAATCCTCAGGAGTTCTGCTCTGGATGGCTTTCTGAGATGATGGATCTGAGCCCCATTTTCCTGCTTTTGCTGGCCTCTTGTGACTTCCTTTCTCAAATGTCAGAACTTTCACCAGCTTCCTAACTCCATTCCATCTTCAGAAATTTTTCTGAACTGAAAACCTCCTGAACAGCTCTATTCCAATGCTCTTTAGAGTCAAACACAGCAAAAACCCTTCATGGATGAAAACAGATTTTCAAAATCTGTTACAAAATTCTAGAACTGAAACATATACTCAAACTTAAGAATTTAATTAATCTGGAATTTATATACTGTCCTACTATTATTTTAATGGTTACCTTAGAAATTCACTAATTTAAATAGATATATAATTCAGATTACACACAATTGAAGAGTAAATAGCATATAGGTCAGAACACTCTATGAAGCGAAAGGATAGAGTGGCCAAAGGATGAAATCAAAGAAGAGTGCATATGGGAAATTCAGTAACAAGATCTAAGATAGAGTTGATTGAAGTCCCAGAAGGAGAAAAAGAAAACAATGGAGGCACAATTGAAAAGATGATGACTGAGAATTTTTCAAAACCAATGAAACAAATCAATCTATGGATTGAAGAAGTCTAGAAGCTCCGAGTAGGACAAATAAAAAGAAACCCAAATGAAGGGGTATTACAGTAAAATTGAGAAAACCAAAGGTAAAGAGAAAATTTTAAAAGTAGTCAGAGATAAAAGACAAGCTACCCTCAAAGGAAAGATGGAATATAGTCCACCTCTTGGTAGCAATGTCAGAAACCAGAACACTTTCAAAATACTGAAGGAAAATAATTGCCAACCTAGAATTCTATGTTGACTGGAAATTTCTTCAAGGATAAAGTTGCTCAGAAGAAGTCAAACTATCACTCTTTGCAGATGATATGATACTAGATGTTGAAAATCCAAAAGATTCCACTCCAACACTGCTAGAACTTGTACAGGAATTCAGTAAAGTGTCAATCAATGCACAGAAATCAGTTGCATTTCTCTATACCAACAACAATACAGAAGAAAGAGAAATTAAGAAGTCAATCCCATTTACAATTGCACCCCAAATCATAAGATATCTAGGAATAAACCTAACCAGAGAGGCTAAGAATCTATACTCAGAAAACTATAAAGTACTCATGAAAGAAATTGAGGAAGACACAAAGAAATGGAAAAATGTTCCATGCTCCTGGATTGGAGAAATAAACATTGTGAAAATGTCTATGCTACCTAAAACAATCTACACATTTAATGCAATTCCTATCAAAGTACCATCCATCTTTTTCAAAGAAATGGAACAAATAATGCTAAAATTTATATGGAACCAGAAAAGACCTCGAATAGCCAAAGGAATATTGAAAAAGAAAGCCAAAGTTGGTGGCATCACAATTCCGGACTTCAAGCTCTATTACAAAGCTGTCATCATCAAGACAGCAAGGTACTGGCACAAAAACTGACACATAGATCAATGGAACAGAATAGAGAGCCCAGAAATAGACCCTCAACTCTATGGTCAACTAATTTTCGACAAAGCAGGAAAGAATGTCCAATGGAAAAAAGACAGTCTCTTCAATAAATGGTGTTGGGAAAATTGGACAGCCACATGCAGAAAAATGAAATTGGACCATTTCCTTACATCACACATGAAAATAGACTCAAAATGGATGAAGGACCTCAATATGAGAAAGGAATCCATCAAAATCCTTGAAGAGAACCTCTTCGACCTCAGTTACAGCAGCATCTTCCTAGGAACATCGCCAAAGGCAAGGGAAGCAAGGGCAAAAATGAACTATTGGGATTTTATCAAGATCAAAAGTTTTTGCACACCAAAGGAAACAGTTAACAAAACCAAAAAACAACTGACAGAATGGCAGAAGATATTTGCAAATGACATATCAGATAAAGGACTAGTGTCCAAAATCTATAAAGAACTTAGCAAACTCAACACCCAAAGAACAAATAGTCCAATCAAGAAATGGGCAGAGGACATGAACAGACATTTCTGCAAAGAATACATCCAGATGGCCAACAGACACATGAAAAAGGGCTCCATATCACTCGGCATCAGGGAAACATAAATCAAAACCACAATGAGATATCACCTCACACCAGTCAGAATGGCTAAAATTAACAAGTCAGGAAATGACAGATGCTGGCGAGGATGCAGATAAAGGGGAACCCTCCTACACTGTTGGTGGGAATGCAAGCTGGTGCAACCACTCTGGAAAACAGCATGGATGTTCCTCAAAATGTTGAAAATAAAACTGCCCTATGACCCAGCAATTGCACTACTGGGTATTTACCCTAAAGATACAAACGTAGTGATTCGAAGGGGCACGTGCACCCGAGTGTTTATAGCAGCATTGTTCACAATAGCCAAACTATGGAAAGAACCTAGATGTCCATCAACAGATGAATGGATAAAGAAGATGTGGTATATATACACAATGGAATACTATGCAGCCATCACAAGAAATGAAATCTTGCCATTTGCGATGACATGGATGGAACTAGAGCATATTATGCTTAGTGAAGTAAGTCAAGCAGAGAAAGACAACTATCATATGATCTCCCTGATATGAGGAAGTGGTGATGCAACATGGGGGGTTTAGGAAGTAGAAGAAGAATAAATGAAACAAGATGGTTTTGGGAGGGAGAAAAACCATAAGTTACTCTTAATCTCACAAAACAAACTGAGGGTTGCTGGGGGGAGGGGAGTTGAGAGAAGGGGGGTGGGGTTATGGACATTGGGGAGGGTATGTGCTATGGTGAGTGCTGTGAAGTGTGTAAACCTGGCGATTCACAGACCTGTACCCTGGGGGATAAAAATATATTATATGATTATAAAAAATAAAAAAATTTAAAAAAGGATAAAGTTGCTCTACAGACATTTTCAGATACACAAAAAATTGAGAGTATTTGCCCCCAGGAAATTACACTAAAAGAAGTCCTAAAGGATATTCTCCAGGCAGATAAAAAGCAATCTCAAACAGAAGGTTGGAGATGCAGAAAGAAAAAAAGAACAACAAAAGCAATAAACATAAGGGTAAGTTTAAATGAGCATTGATGGGACAAAACAACAATAAAGTCTTATTTGGATATCATATATATGTATATTTGAAATAAATGGGAACAATAACATAAAACTCAAGAGAGGATTAAAAGAAAGCAGAATGTTCTTTTTATTGTTTCAGATGGGTAAATGATTAATTAATATTAGACTTTGATAGGTCAAGTATAGATGTCAAATTTCTAGGATAACCACTAGGTAATTCTAAGGTAACCATTAGCAAAACAGGAGAAATTCCAAACTAACAGAGGAAATAAAAGGAATAGTAAAATAAATCCAAAAGAAAACTTTTAAAAATGTGGGAGCAGTATCATAAACTAAAGCATACACTGAGATCTTTTGAAGGATTACCAACCCAAAATGCTCTTCTAAGCTCTGGATTTTCAATGTTAGAAAACTTATTATGCCTGATTTTGAGTTGCCATTCCCTGAAAGGACTTGTGGGAGGGAAAGAACCAAAATCATCCAGACTTTTCAGGATTTGAACTGAGGCAATCCTTTGTGTTAGACCCAGGTGGCCTCAACCAGATCCCAGTGACAGGGAAAGATAGCAAAAAATACAATGTGAGGTAACTGGGTGGCTCAGTTGGTTAAGCAACTGCCTTCGGCTCAGGTCATGATCCCAGAGTTCTGGGATCGAGCCCCGCATCAGATTCCCTGCTCAGTGAGGAGCCTGCTTCTCCCTCTCCCTCTGCTGCTACCCCTGCTTGTGCTCTCTCACTCTCTCTCTGTCAAATAAATTTTAAAAATCTTAAAATATATATATATATATATATATATATATATATATATATATATATAGTGTGTGTGTGACTGAGAAAAGTGGGAGTCCAAGCTGAAGAGGAGAATTCGAGATAAGGACCTAAGTTTCCATAAAAAAGATTGATTTCTTCCGTGAGGTAGATGGGGAAAGCACCTCTAAACCAAAGCCAAAACCAAAGCTAAACCAAAGATACAGATGTAGTGAAAAGAAGGGCCATCTGTACCCCAATGTTTATAGCAGCAATGGCCACGGTCGCCAAACTGTGGAAAGAACCAAGATGCCCTTCAGCGGATGAATGGATAAGGAAGATGTGGTCCATATACACTATGGAGTATTATGCCTCCATCAGAAAACACGAATACCCAACTTTTGTAGCAACATGGACGGGACTGGAAGAGATTATGCTGAGTGAAATCAGTCAAGCAGAGAGAGTCAATTATCAAATGGTTTCACTTATTTGTGGAGCATAACAAATAGCATGGAGGACATGGAGAGTTAGAGAGGAGAAGGGAGTTGGGGTAAATTGGAAGGGGAGGTGAACCATGAGAGACTCTGGACTCTGAAAAACAATCTGAGGGGTTTGAAGTGGCGGGGGGTGGAAGGTTGGGGTACCAGGTGGTGGGTATTATAGAGGGCACAGATTTCATGGAGCACTGGGTGTGGTGCAAAAACAATGAATACTGTTATGCTGAAAATAAATAAAAAATAAATTAAAAAAAAACCTGTTATGGATTATGGACATTGGGGAGGGTATGTGCTTTGGTGAGTGCTGTGAAGTGTGTAAACCTGGTGATTCACAGACCTGTACCCCTGGGGATAAAAATATATGTTTATAAAAAATAAAAAATTAAAAAAAAAACTTGTTATGAACTGAATGTGTGTTCCCCAAAATTCATATGTTGAAGCCTTAATTTCCAATGAGATGGTATTAGAAAGTGGGGCTTTGGGGAGTAATTAGATTTAGACAAGATCAGGAAGGAGGAGTCCCCATGATAGGACTAGTATCCTTATAAAAAGAATAAGTGACCAGCTATCTCACTCCACCATGTGAGGACCCAGCAAGTTAGAGGCTGTCTGCAAGCCAAGAAGAGCATTCTTACCAGACACCAGATCTCCCAGCACCTTGATCTTGGATTTGCCAGCCTCTAGACCTGTGAGATCGAAATGTCCGTGGTATTTTGTTATAATACCCCAGGAAGACAAATACACGTATATTAACTCATTTAAGCTTCACAATGATTTCATGAATATGTGTTATTATTATCTGTATTTCACCATTGAGGAAAATAAGCACAGAGAGGTTAAATAACTTGTCCAAGTCATATAGCTGGCGAATGACAAAGTAGGCTCTAAACCCCAGAAGTCTGGTCATAGATGCCATGCTTTCATCCACTGAGTGGACATCAGTATGAACAGACTGAATGGGGGCCAATGTCCTTCCTTGAGGCTGTGTAATGCCTTATGGTTCTAGAAAATTTGGAGCGGGAAAGGAGACAAAGTTATCTGGTTTTCTTCTAATATACCAGGTGGGGACTTAAGTAAGAGTTAACCTGGAAAATAGAGATATAACTGCATCTGTACTAGTAAAGAGCTTTGAAGTTATTTGCTCATGTTCACAGGCTGACTTTAGGGATATCTGTGTTCTTCGGACTGACTTCACATTCCTTTGCTACCGGGTAACTGTGGTAAACCTCGGCGAGCAAAGTGGCCAAAAATCCCAGGAAAGGCATTCATGGTTCTGACAAAGATGAGCCTGAAGAAAGTCCTCAGAAGAGAGATCACTTTCCTCAGTGGCTTTGGTGGCCAGCTCTTCCCTTTCCCATACTTCTTCTGAAAGTATGGAATAGACATGCCTTGCCTTACATTCACAGCCTGCCAGAAAAATCGGTTGGAACAAACTGAGCTGAGTCAGCTATAATCTGAAAGCAATGGAAATTTTTCACCTAGCACCACTGAACTTCTCCCTCTTCCAAGAACATTCTGTTCCAGGTGCCCCACACCTGAGGTCATGGCTGTCTGTCGGCAATGACCACTGCCCAACGCCATTTTTGCGGCATAGTTTGCTGACAAACAGGGATTAGAAACTTTTTGCTCTTCTTCCTACAATATCAAAATTCCAGAATATCTTAGGTTCGTTTTGCCTTTGCCTTTGAAAGAGAGTCCACTTGCTTTTCCAGCTTCCTTAGTTTGATGTCCCTTGCAGAGAAGGAGATTCTCGGTGCATGTTGCATCCAGGATATACCCCCAGGAAACAACTGATATGGCCAAGGAAGAGCCTTCCACTGAATGCTTCACATAAGCTTACATTTTCATAGGCCCAAGAGCAGAATGACTCTTTCTGTTTGAACTTGGCCTGGCATCAGCACTTTCTGCTTCTCTGATTTTGATACCCCGGCTCCCCCTGCCAGTTTCTCACAATTCATCGGAAAACCTGGGACAACTCAGAGTGCCCTGGGAGCCAAAGAAAACTCCAGAGTGTGACCGAGTGAGCACCCATCGGCAATATCCAGGGGCTTGAGGCCAGTTCAGATGGAAGCAGATGCTCCCTCTGGAACCTCTGAGTAGAGCGGGAAATAAATTGCAGTGAGTAGATTTGTTTCTGGTGTCAATGACTATTTTACTCCAGTGTAAAATAGAAGCAGTGACATCTGAAAGTGAGTAGGCAAATCTGGCAAGTGAAAAAGCAGAGCCCGTCTGTGATAACAGCAGATAAAGGTTACATTTGCATGTGATTCAGAACACTAAGGACAGAGCCACCCCAAGGAGCTGTCACGTAACAGATGCATCCGTGTGCCGGTGCCCCAGCCACTTTCCCCTGCCAGACACTCCCATCTCTCAAACGTTGCTTTGGTTGCTACACGTGGATTATCACTGGGCTTCTTAGAACTTTCTCAGGCTGACACAGCACACATTTGATTGTGGCCAGTGCATGAGCTGCCCTTAAGCAATGGTGGGATTCCTGCCTCAACACTTAATTGGAGGCTTAAGTGGTTTTTGGTGTTGGTGCTGCTTGCCATCTTCCTGCAGAAATTTCTTAGGTGGGAGTGAAAAGTCCTGCCTGTTATAGACTATGTTCCTAGTAAATACTAATAGATTTTTCTGGACCTGCACTGGCCAGCCATTGAGAAAGGGCTATCTCTAAAATGCATTTTAGCAATAAAAGTCTATAGATGTTGCCAAGATCCAGGAATACTCTATGCCAAAAACATATTTATGTTTTTCCATTAAATTTCTCTTTAATACCTATTGTAATGTGTTAGTGCAATTATTTACATGACTACTTCCTTCACCAGTCCTTGAATTCTGGAGGGCAAGTGTAGTGTGCTGCTGATCTCTGCATTCCTAGCTTTTGATACAGTGTCTTTCACATAGTAAATATTCAGTATAAGTACGTGATGGAAAAGCCATCTTTAGCAACTGCATCTTTCGATTATGAGTCCCATATAAATCTTTTAAATGATGGATAAGTAAATATTTTAAATAGAAAGAAACCCACTCAAGTCCTTGATCCCCTGTGCATTCCCTCACACAACTGCTCTGAATGAGAATATGAGAATGGGAAAGCCAGCCTGTTTTTAGAGTCATTATTGAAAAGTACTCCATAAGCGACCATACTGATACAGGTTCTAAGCCCGACATTCCAGAACATTACTGGGGAAGTCTAAAGTGCAGAATGTTTCCAAAATTGCTCTCCTCCATACAGCACAAGGCACTTGGTAGAGGCAGAAGCCTGGTGGATGTCAGGCCTGAATGAATTATCCTTTTCCACTGGAGTTCGGTTCGCTAGCCCAGAAACCATATAGGTCAGTTCCTAGGGACTTTCTGGAAGTTATGGGCTAGAGGTACCTTGAAATTGCTAAGATGACCTGCCTGCAAATTCATCAGCTTGTGGGAGCATTCTGCCAGCAAAGCAGTTGCCTCCAGGTGTGCCTAGTATCAGCAATGCCATAAAACAGAGATCAGCAAAATTTGTCTCTAAAGGACAAAATTATAGGTATTTTAGGCTTTGCAGATCACCTACCAGTTTTATATTCTTCATTGTGTTATTTATTTATTTATTTATTTATTATAAACTTTAAGAACACAAGCAGCATTCTTAGCTGGAGGACATGGACAAAAATTTAGACAAGGATGACAGATCTGACCCACGGAGTATGGTTTACCAACCCCTGCAAAAGGTCAGTTTGATGTAGAGACATGCGCACTGTTCTTTTTCTTTGATGATACCGCCAAATCAACAGTAAGTTCATTTTATTTTGGACCTTTCCCCTTTATTGAAAAGAGTGAAGGATTTAAATTTAGAAACCTAGGTTCCTACCTGTAAGTCACTGTGAGATCAGGTCAGCTGGTTGCACTTCTCCAAGCTCCAAATGCCTCATCTAAACATATGGGTAAAAGGAGTGCCTGGTTGGTTCAGTCAGTTAAAGCATCTGCTTTGGGCTCAGGTCATGATCCCAGGGTCCTAGAATTGAACCCTGTATCAGGGCTCCTTGCTCAGCGGGGAACCTGCTTCTCCCTCTGTCTGCCATACCCCCTGCTAGTGTTCTCATGCTCTCTCTCTCTCTCTGACAAATAAATAAATAAAATCTTTTAAAAATAAATAAAAATATGGGTAATGATTGAGTATCTTATAGGTTGTTCAAAGACTCCAATGAGATAACACGTGTGAAAGTTCTTTGTAAATTATAAATACTGTTAGCTATTACCACTCTGAATGTTATTGAACTCATAGGAAAAAGAAATACTCTGATGACATTATGTTTTAGTTTGTATACATACAGTGGTAATAATAGAATGTGGGAAAATCCCAAAGAAATATTTGGCTCGAACCATAAATTATTAGAAAGCTTCGAACTTTTCTTAGAAGCTATTATTTTGCTTATGTAGGAAATTACTTGTATGGGGGAAAAAGAAAACCCTTGTGGTTTCTTAATCCTCTGCATTTGAAAAAGAAAACCACAAAACAAAAAAAAATATTTCTTAAAAAATATTTGTGGAAATCCATTTTCAAATACCAAAGTTTCTGTCCTTCTGAAATTAAAATGAGTAAAGACTCGTTTCTTTAGAAAAAAGGGATATTGAGATTTTGCTGGAAGTTAATATAACATACTTTGGTAAAGAGAAAAGGCACATTCAATTAAATGGTGTTGGCTGGTTGGAAGCCCAATGCTACCACGTCAAATACATTTAGGAATTGAACTGCAATTAAATGTCACCAAACTTTGGTAACAAACAAGACAAAAAGCGAAATCATATTCTTTCCATAAGACTTTTAAGGTATTTCTCCTTCCAAAATTTATCTAAAGGCATCAGCAAATTGTGGTAAGTGGTGATAAACAAGTAGTGTGTGGCTTTACAAAATGTGTACAACAAATTATTTCTAATTTCCTCTTTTTAATCCTCAGCATTAGGGGCATCTGGGTGGCTCTGTCAGTTAAGCATCTGCTTTTGTCTCAGGTCATGATCTCAGGGTCCTGGGATGGAGCACCACTCACACTGGGCTCCCGGCTCAGAAGGGAGCCTGCTTCTCCCTCTCCCTCCACCTGCTGCTTGTACTCTTCTCTCTCAATCTCTCTCCCTATCCAATAAATAAAATCTCTAAAACTAATAATAATAATCCTTAACATTTGACATCAGATCACAATTTTTTTTCTTCATAGCCTGACATTTTTGACATTTAACCTTCCAGTCCTTTATTCTCTGGATCCTCTTCTTTATCCTGCTCTCAAAACATGAGAATTTCCAAATATTTTTTAAATATTTTATTTATGTATTTGACAAAGAGAGATTACAAGAAGGCAGAGAGGCAGGCAGAAAGAGAAGAGGAGGAAGCAGGCTTCCCGCTGAGCAGAAAGCCCAATGTAGGGCTCGATCCCAGGACCCTGAGATCAAGACCTGAGCCGAAGGCAGAGGCTTTTAACCCACTGAACCACCCAGGCACCCCCCAAATAGTTTTTGATTGACCCCCCCCCTCCTCAGTTTCATCCTTCAGGCAACAAATCATACTTACAAGCAAGCAGTTGTCTCATGCAACCATTCCCATTATATTTTAAGCTCCATTAGAAGAGGGGCTTTATTTTGTTCCCTACTAAATCCTTATGTAAGAAATATGGAACCTGGCTTCAGTATCCTAGTGATCCCAGTGCCGCTTTAATTCCCCTACTTGTAACTCCCTGTGCTTTAATCAATGCTCTATATCCAACATTCTCTAAAATTCTGGATTCCACTACCTCAAACTCAACATAGCCAAGCCACACTTAACACTCTTATTAAACACTCCACAGATCCCCTGCTCCTGCCTACCTTCCATGAAAGTCACAAACTATTTTTGCAATCATTTGGAAGTATCTCCCCTCATCAACCATCAATTCAATTGCTTGGTGGTGGTTGTTTATTATTATTATTATTATTATTATTATTATTATTATTTTGAGCTTCAAATATGGGTAGGATGGCCAAATAAGATCACATATAAACCAGGACAGTGTTGAAAGTAGGAGGGCTAACTAGCTTGGTCATCAGGACAGTAACCTAAACCTGGGCTAGAAATTATACATAGTGCAAAGTTATGTATAATGTATAGTTCCTGTCTCACAGGATTTAAGCCTTATTACAAAAGAGAAAATAAACACAAATAACTATGAAACTAAGTAAAAAATTTATATTATAAACAAATAATATAGATAAAATTTGGAAATTTAAGAGAGAGATTCATTTTGGGTGAATATATTTGAGAAAATATCCTGAAAGGTGTAACATTTGAATGAGTTTAAAAAAAATAGTTATGATTTGCACACGAAGACATAGAAGAAAATCAGGCTAAATGAGTAGTGAGAACAAAGCTTTGTGAATAGCAAATAATTCAATAGAGCTGGCTTAAAAAGGAACAATAGTGAGAAATAGGTTTGGGAAAATATTTGGGGAATTTCTTGTCAGACTGGCACTGTATTTCAGCTTTTGTCTTACTTTGCTCTCTCCCACTCTTATAAATTATAACATATACAAAGCATTCAACCATTTTAAAAGTCTAAAAATATGAAGACATACTCTAGAATAAGATAAATATCTCTATGGATCTAAACAACAGGCACAATCAAAGGAGTGGGTAAGCTTGAAAAGGTTTCTGGGCTTGGATTATAGAAATAGAAAAAGGCAAATCTTTTGCGACTCTGAAGAATGAGAAATAAAATTCACCAAAGCCAAGTTCACCACTTGATTTTTTTTTTTTCAGAAATTAACAAGGGATTCTATAATATATATGTAGGAGTGAAGGAGCCAAATATAGCTAACAAAATATTGAAGAACAAGATTGTAGGACTTTCACTAATGGATATTAAAGTTATCGGAAAGATAGCAGAATTGAATAGTTTGGTATTGGCACAGTGACAGATAAGTAGATCAGCAGAACAGAATAAGGCCAGAAACCAATCCCATATACTCAATTCATTTAAGACCAAAATGACACTGCACAGTAGTGGGGGGAAAGATGATCTTTTAAATAAATAATTCTGGGTCCTTGAATAATAAAAAGTAATTTGGATCACATGAAAAATAATTCACATTGATCCCTACCTCACATGGCACACAAAATCCATTCTAACTAGGATTGAAGAACAATAACATAGGGTATTATCTTCATGGCCTTAAGGTATAAAACACATTAAACATGCAAGAAGAGATTAATATATCTGTTACATGAAAATAGAAATTTCTGTACATCAAAGAACACCATTAAAAGAGTGAAAAGACAAGCCATGGTGATTAGGAGAAGAGAGCTGCAATATATATATTTTTTTAATGTACAAGGTAGTTTTATTTATTTATTTTTTATTAAATTGATTTATTTATTTTCAGAAAAACAATATTCATTATTTTTTCACCACACCCAGTTCTCCATGCAATCTGTGCCCTCTATAATACCCACCACCTGGTACCCCAACCTCCCACCCCCCCTCCACTTCAAACCCCTCAGATTGTTTTTCAGAGTTCATAGTCTCTCATGATTCACCTCCCCTTCCAATTTACCCCAACTCCCTTCTCCTCTCTAACACCCCTTGTCCTCCATGCTATTTGTTATGCTCCACAAATAAGTGAAACCATATGATAATTGACTCTCTCTGCGTGACTGATTTCACTCAGCATAATCTCTTCCAGTCCCGTCCATGTTGCTACAAAAGTTGGGTATTCATCCTTTCTGATGGAGGCATAATACTCCATAGTGTATATGGACCACATCTTCCTTATCCATTCATCTGTTGAAGGTGCAATACTTTTAATTGCCAAAGCACAAGTATTCAGAATATATGAAGAACTCCTACAAATCAATAAGAAAATAAACAAAGAACTCCTACAAATCTATTGGAAAAATGGAAAAAATACTTCAAAAAGTAGAACGTTCCAAACAATTAACAAACATTTTAAAAGATGTCCAATCTCATTTTCCACTGGTTAAATGCAAATTAAAATTGCTGTGAGATAAAACACCCATCTACTAGAATGACTAAAATGAAAAAGATATTTGAAAAGGTGGTGGAGCTGTAATTACAAATATATGGACATAGAAAAATAAATTGGTATAATCTTTTTTTGAAAACCATTTGGCATTTATCTGTTAATGGTTAATATACATGTATGCTAGGATTCAGCAATTCCATTCCTAGGTGTACATTCAACAAAATGTATACATACGTATGCTAAGAGCCTTGCACATAGATGTTGATGGTAGCTTTATTCATTAAACTAATTGTAACAACAATCTACAATAAATCTGATAGTTTATGGCATATTCATACATGGATTATTCTAGAGGTGTGATGTCTAACACAGTAACCACTAGCCACACGTGGCTATTAAAATTTAAATCATTTGAGATTAAGTAAAAGAAAAATTTCTGTTACTCAGCCACACTAACCACATTTCAAGTTCTCAGTGGTCATATGTGGCTAGTGTCTACCATATCAGATAGTGCAGAATATAAAAAATTTATATCATTACACAGGTTTATTGGAAAGTGCTACTCTAGATGTCAGGGTCCTGGGATTGAGCACTGCATTGGGTTCCCTGCTCAGCGAGAGGCCTGCTTCTCCCTCTCCCACTCCCCCTGCTTGTGTTCCCTCTCTCTTTCTGTCAAATAAATAAATAAAAACTTTAAAAAAATAAAATAAAATAAAAATTTAAAAAAGCAGTTAACCAAGGAAATGTTGAAAAAGAAAAACAAAACTAGGGGCATCATGTTGCCTGACTTTGAGCTATACTACAAAGCTGTGATCACCTAGACAGCATGGTACTGGCACAAAAACACACATATAAAGACAATTTCTTCAATAAATCGTGCCAGGGAAATTGGACAGCTATATACAGAAGAAGGAAACTCAGCCACTCTCTTACACCATACACAAAGATAAACTCTAAGGGATGAAAGACCTGAATGTGAGATAGGAATCCAGCAAATGCTAGAAAACATAGGCAGTAGCCTCTTCAACATTGGCCACAGCAACTTCTTTCAAGACACGTCTCCAAAGGCAAAGGAAACAAAGGCAAAAATGAACTTTTGGGACTTCATCAGGATCAAAAGCTTCTGCACAGCAAAGATAACAGTCAACAAAACAAAGAGGCAACCCACAGAATGGGAGAAGACGTTTGTAAATGACACTAAAGACAAAGGGCTGATATCCAAGGTCTATAAAGAACTTTTCAAACTCAATACCCCCCCCAAAAAAACAAATAATCACAGCAAAAAATGGGCAGAAGACATGAACAGACACTTCTCCAAAGAAGACATACAAATGGCTAACAGATACATGAAAAAAATATTCATCATCATTATGGGAGATTCAAATCAAAACATTGAGATACCACCTTACACTAGTTAGAATGGCCAAAACTGACAAGGCAAGAAACAACAAATGTTGGAGAGGTTGTGGAGAAAGGACAACCTTCTCCCATTGGTGGTGGGAATGCATGCAGGTACAGCCACTTTTGAAAACAGTGTTGAGGTTCTTCAAAAAGTTGAAAATAGAGTTACCCTATGACCCAGCAATCACACTACTGGGTATTTACCCTAAAGATATAAATGTAGTAATCTGAAGGGGCACATGCACCAAATGTTTATAGCAGCAGTGTCCACAATAGCCAAGCTATGGAAACAACCTACATGTACATCAACAGACGAATGGATAAAGAAGATATGGTGTGTACATATACAGTGGAATACTATGCAGCCATCAAAACCCCAAAATCTTGGCATTTGCAGTGACATGGATGGAACTAGAGGGTATTATGTTGAGCAAAATATGTCAATCAGAGAAAGACAATTATCATATGATCTCTCTGATATGAGGAATTTGAGAGGCAGGGCAGGGGATCATGGGTGGAAGGGAGGATAAAAATGAAACAAGATGGGACCCCGAGGGAGACAAACCATAAGAGTCTCTTAATCTCAGGAAACAAACTGAGTATTGTTGGGGGGTCGGGGGAGGGATAGGGTGGTTCGGTATGGACATTGGGGAGGGTATGTGCTATGGTGAGTGCTGTGAAGTGTGTAACGCTGATGATTCATAGACATGTGCTCCTGAAGTAAATAATACATTCTATGTTAATTTTAAAAAATTGAGTTTTAGGTTTAAAAAAAAGAGAAAGAAAGAAAAAGTCAATTACCATATGGATTCACTTATTTTGGGAACAGAAGGAATAGCATGGAGGATATTAGGAGAAGGAAGGGAAAAATGAAGCTGGGTGGTGGGGTATTGGAGGGGGAGAAAAACCATGAGAGACTATGGACTTCAGGAAACAAACTGAGGGTTTTGGGGTGGGGGATACGCTAGCCCAGTGATGGGTATTAAGGAGAGCATGTGTTGCATGGAGAACTGGGGGTTATACACAAACAATGAATCATGAAATGCTACATCAGAAACTAATGATATACTGCATGGTGACCAACATAACCTAACAAAAAATAAATAAATAAAATTTAAAAATAAAATGGGATATTTACTCTTTTTTTAATTTTATTTTTTTTAATTTTCAGCATAACAGTATTCATTATTTTTACACCTCACCCAGTGCTCCATGCAATTCATGCCCTCTATAATACCCACCACCTGGTACCCCAACCTCCCCCCCCCCTGCCACTTCAAACCCCTCAGATTGTTTTTCAGAGTCCAGAGTCTCTCATGGTTCACCTCCCCTTCCAATTTACCCCAACTCCCTTCTCCTATCTCCCCATGTCCTCCATGCTATTTGTTATGCTCCACAAATAAGTGAAACCATTTGATAATTGACTCTCTCTGCTTGACTGATTTCACTCAGCATAATCTCTCCCAGTCCTGTCCATGTTGCTACAAAAGTTGGGTATTCATCCTTTCTGATGGAGGCATAATACTCCATAGTGTTTATGGACCACATTTTCCTTATCCATTCGTCCATTGAAGGGCATATTGGTTCTTTCCACAATTTGGCGACCGTGGCCATTGCTGCTATAAACGTTGGGGTACAGATGGCCCTTCTTTTCACGACATCTGTATCTTTGGGGTAAATACCCAGGAGTGCAATTGCAGGGTCATAGGGAAGTTCTATTTTTAATTTCTTGAGGAATCTCCACACTGTTCTCCAAAGAGGCTGCACCAACTTGCATTCCCACCAACAGTGGAAGAGGGTTCCTCTTTCTCCACATCCCCTCCAACACATGTTGTTTCCTGTCTTGTTAATTTTGGCCATTCTAACTGGTGTAAGGTGATATCTCAATGTGGTTTTAATTTGAATCTCCCTGAGGGCTAGTGATGATGAACATTTTTTCATGTGTCTGATAGCCATTTGTATGTCTTCATTGGAGAAGTGTCTTTTCATATCTTCTGCCCATTTTTTTTTATATGATTGCCTGTTTTGTGTGTGTTGAGTTTGAGGAGTTCATTATAGATCCTGGATATCAACCTTTTGTCTGTTCTGTCATTTGCGAATATCTTCTCCCATTCCCGTGGGTTGCCTCTTTGTTTTTTTGACTGTTTCTTTTGCTGTGCAGAAGCTTTTGATTTTGATGAAGTCTCAAAAGTTTATTTTTGCTTTTGTTTCCTTTGCCTTTGGAGACATATCTTGAAAGAAGTTGCTGTGGCTGATATGGAAGAGATTACTACCTATGTTCTCCTCTAGGATTCTGATGGATTCCTGTCTCATGTTGAGGTCTTTAATCTTTGTGTACGGTGTAAGAGAGTGGTCGAGTTTCATTCTCTTACATTGAAAAAAAAAGCAGTTAACCTATAGTCTTAGAAGTCATATAGTCATTATTTTTGAGGAGAAAGAAGATATTAATAATTGGAAGTGGGCATAAAAGCTCCTATAGGATTCTAGTAGGATTGTATTTCTTAATGGGGGAATTTACTTTGTGAAAATCTAACTAGCTGTACACATACGATTCTACTGTTGGTGTTGTCATTGTTGTTGTTTTACACAGGTTACCCCTTCACAAAAAATTTATTTAAAAATAAAACTAAATAAGGAGTGGCACGTGGGTAAAGCTCAGTGGGTTAAGCCTCTGCCTTCAGCTCAGGTCATGATCTCAGGGTCCTGGGATCAAGCCCCACATCGGGCGCTCTGCTCGGCGGGGAGCCTGCTTCCCCCACCCCCCTCTCTGCCTGCCTCTCTGCCTACTTGTGATCTCTGTCTGTCAAATAAATAAATAAAGTCTTTTTAAAAATAAAATTAAATAAGGAAATAAATAGAATCTCAATAGAAAATTTCAGAAAGAGACCTGAATAAAGGCTTCACAAAAATGACAGTTAAAAGACCAATAAACATATAAAAACTGGCTCAACGTCAATTACTAATCAGAAAATGCAAACTAAAATACAATAAACTATCTCTACATGCACATACACCAAAATAGCTAAAATTAAAAAAAACTGACAATGGATACTCTTGTATCTTTGATGGAGTGTAATTGGTACAGCAACTTTGGAAAAGTATGTGTCAATATTTACTGAAGTAGAGCATTTAGAATTTACAATTTGCCTTATGAACCAAGAAGTTTATTTCTGTGAAATATACCCAGTTGAAATTCTGCATATGTACACCAAGAGCCTTTTACACAATGGATAGAGATATTATCTATAATAGCTAAACACTGGACAAAGAAGAGATAAATGAATATTGGCTTATTCAACCCTGAAATACTATAAAGCAATGCCAATAAATGATCTACATAATTTGTATGGAACAGGATGATGGAATCTCACAAACATAACCTTGAACTCAAGAAGCCAGATATGATGGAATATTTATCATAGTACTTATCTAAATTTCAAAAATAGACATAAGTAAATAATTAGATATCAATTAGATAATATCAAAACCTGGGCAGCTGTGATAATCTAACAAACTATACATTTACAACTGGTACATTTTTCTGCATATGTGTTTTATTTAATTTTAAGAGTTTAAACAAAGAATACTAGATGAGGATTGTTAAGAAATAAAAAGTTGCATGAATCTTCACTTGAAAGGACATAATCCCCAACAGAATGAAAACAAATTCACACTTAATGAAACTGCAGAACATAAAAGATAAAAATAAAAGCTACTGAGGAGATAAAAGATTACTTACAAATAAATGTCAATTAGAATGATAGCAACATTATCATCAGCAAAAATAAACACAATAGAAATTAGGAGTAATCTAAATAGGAAAGAGAAAATAAATGTTAACTTTTTTTTTTTTTAAATAAAAACATTTTCATTAAGAAGGAATATTCCCAATAGAACAAAGATTACGTCAAGCTCCAACATGAACTATCTCACTATCCGGATAGGGACCCCTTTTATGACTCAAGAGTAAGAAACCATAAAGAAAATAATGTTAACTTTTATCACCAACGTTAATTTTATCACCGACAGAACTATCTTATAAGAGTAAATATGAAATAAACATGTTTTCATATATACACAGATTTAAAAAGTTTTATATGACATACAAAATGTATATAAAAGAATTATTAAAGATTATGTTTTAACAAGAATTTAAAAATTCATAAAAGAAGAGCTTTTTGTCTCCTTTGCTCATCAACGTATTTCAACTGCCTAAAACTGTGTCTAGCACAAGAGGAAGTTCTTAATAATTTATTGAATGAAGAAGGAAAGTGAAATCAGAGGGAAAGAATAGGTAGATACAAGTAAAATGAGGAAAAATTAGAAAATACTCCAGTTGGTTTAATTATAACTATTAATTGTAAAATTTTTGTTTTTAATCAGTGGATAATTAGTAGTAAGGAGAAAATTGGAATTGTGTTTCAATGGGTAATTAGAGTCTGTTAAAATGATTAGTTTTAGGAGAGGAAAGAGAAACAGAAGGTTAAGTCATGTTTTTGTTTGAGAAACATATTTAAGTACAAATAACAAAAATTTGTTAGTTACTTCTTGCAGAATAGGAAGTAATTAATATATACCAATTTCCAAACAAAAATTAGGTGAAGAGAAGAACATAAAATAACTTGGTCGATACAGTAGAAAGGAGGGAAGTAAGAGGAGAAGCAGAGAAAAATGATGATTATAAGAAAACCATATATGATTAAAATAAATCAGCTTTTGAGAACATACAAATAAACCCTAACAATGTGTAATCATAATGCATGAGAACAGATAAAACTAACCTATTAAAATACAGAACCATCAGATTATACTTAGAAAAAAAAAAGATGAAGTTTTGTAGTATCTATACAGAACAGTCCTATTACAAAATGACCATAAAAGTTGAAAATAAAGGGCTAGAAAGTCATAAACCAAAATACGCTGCCTAAAACAAAGCTGGTGTTGCAATATTAGTATCAGACTGAATATAATTTCAGGTAAAGAACCTTAATAGAAAAAATGAAGGGACATTACATTATGATGTGGCAGGGACTTTTTCTTGGTCTACTCCTCAACACTATGAATATTGTCTAATAAATAATCATACATTGGAATGAACTTGGCTATAATATTAACAGATGTAGTACAATAACTGTCAGAATTATAAGGAGAAAATGTTATATCCATAGTGGCAGTATAAGACATTAAGTCACTTATATCAGAAACTAGTAGACCAAACATCAGGCCTAATATTAGTAAGGAGAGGTAAAATTTTCATAATAAAATTGTATTTGATGTAATGAGTGTATAGGGACCCCTGTGCCTATAAATAAAAAAAAATATGCATTTTTGTTTTGTTTTGTTTTTTAAGATTTTATTTATTTATTTGACAGAGCCACAGCAGAGAGAGGAAACACAAGCAGGGAGAGTGGGAGAGGGAGAAGCAGACTCCCCCCTGAGCAGGGAGCCCAATGTTTGACTCATCCCAGGGATCATGATCTGAGTCGAAGACAGATGCTTAATCATGGAGCCACCCAGGCACCTCAAGAATATGCATCTTTTTCAAGCAGATATGAAACATTTTAAAAAATGACCATATACTAAATTATAAAGTCTGAAAAATTCCAAAGAGTCAGTATTGTATAGATGATTTTCCTAGACTTCCATGTAATCAAATTCATTTCAATATTAAAACAATACCTTAAAATTTTGATTCTAAAAAAATCACACTCCTAATTAATTAATGGATAAGGAAGAAAAACATTGGAATGTGCGAAATATTTGGATCTGCATGACTATGAAAGCACTACATAACAAATCAAAATTTGTGGGCATGTTTAGTGGAATCTGGAGGTAAATTATTCCATAATTGCCTTTGTTTTGAAAATAAATGAAAAAGATGTTCCATGTGTGTGTTTCTAACATGCCAGAATAATAACATCAGGCTAAAACTGAATAAAGTAGGAAAAAAGGGAAAACTAAAGGAAAAAGATAAAAAATTAATGGAAAAGAAAGCATAGTAAAATGTGTCATGATCTCCAAACAATTTAACTTGAAATTAACAATAAAAACATGGATTTCTTTAAAAAGACAAAACCAATATTAATAGAAACTAAAAAGCAGATATTGAAAAACTAAAAAGTTGAAACTATGAAACTTAAGGGGAAAATCAGGAAAATAACTCTGAGGTAAGCAGAGTTCTTAGACTTGATGCCGAAAGCACAATACGTAATAGGAAAAATTGATAAATCGGATTTGACCAATGAGAAGAATTTTGCTCTTAGTAAAGGCACAAAAACAAAAGCTAAAAACTGGAGAAATTAGAAAAGGATCAAAGACTTAAACATAAGACCTGAAACCATAAAACTTCTAGAAGAAATCGTAGAGAAGAATAGAATCTCCCTGACATTTGTCTTGGCAATGAGTTTTGGGGTATGAAACCAAAAGAAGCAACCACAACAAAATCAGTAAGTGGGATTCCATCAAGCTTAAAAGCTTTTGCACTGCAAAAGAGACAATGAACAGAGTGAAAAAGCAACCTATGGAATAGGAGAAAATACTTGGAAACCAAAGAACTCATGCAACTCAATAACAAGAAAACCAAACTGTCTGATTAAACAATGGGCAGATGAACTAAGTGAACATTTTTCCAAAGAACACAACCAAATAGCCAACAGTTACATTCAAAGGTGCTCAACATTACTAATCATCAAGGAAACACAAATTAAAACCACAGATACTACTTTACACCTCTGAGAATAGTTAACATGAAGAAGACAACAGGTGTTGGTAAGAGGATGTGGAGCCAAGGGTCCCTTGTGCCCTGCTCATGGGATTGTAAACGGGTTCAGCCACTATTGAAGAACAGTATGGAAATTCCTCAAAAAATTATTATGAACTACCAAAGAATCTAGCAATCTCATTTCTGTGTGTATATATATATATACAATGGAAATAAAAACAGGTGATCAAAAATGTGTCGGCATTCCCATGTTTATGGCAGCAGTATTCACAATAGCGAAGATATGAAGACAACCTAAGTATCTATCAGTGGATGAGGGTGTAAAGAAGATTTGGTATATATCTGAAATACTATCCAGCCATGAGAAAGAAGGAAATCCTGCCATTTGCAGCAACACAGATGGACCTTGAGGACATTATGTTAAGTAAAATAAGACAGAGAAAGGCAAGTACTGTATGATATTGCTTATATGTGGAATCTAGGAAAAAAGAATTAGAAAATACAGAGTGGAATGGTTGGGGGGATGGGGAAATGGGAGAAATTTTTAAGGTTCCATACTTGAAACTGGTAGATAAATAAGTCCTGGAAGTCTAATACACAATGCAGTGATTATAGGCCACAAAAGTGTATTATGAATATTAAACATGTTAAGAGGCTAGATCTTAGTTGTTCCCACAACTAGAAGAAATGATAATTATGTAATGTGACAGAGACATTAACTAATGCTACTAGGGCATTCATTTGCATTATAAATGTACCAAGTTTTTAGAAAATGGGAAAAATCATTTACAAACCACACATCCAACAGAGAAATAGTATCTATTTCTATCTACCTATCATCTATCTATTTATCTATCTTCATATCTCAAAACTCAATAGTAAAAAAAATACAAGAAACAAAACACAATCCAATCTAAATAGAAAATGGGCAAAAGAGAAGAAGAGATATTCAGTAAAATCATTAAAGAAGGTTTGCAGATGGCACATGAGCACACAAAAAGATGTTTAACATCACTAACCATCAAGGAAATGCAAAATAAAACCATGATGAGGTATCACTACACAGGGCATCTGAAATAAAAAAAGAAGTGACAATATCAGAAGTACTGGTTGAATATGGCAAAATATAGAGAAAATGGATCATTCATGTGTTAGCTGATGGTAATGTAAAATGGTACTGCCACTCTGGAAAATAGTTTGACAATTTTTTTAAATAAACTTCAGTGTATACTAGAGGAGAACACATGCAGCAATCTCTTTGACCTTGGCCGCAGCAACTGCTTGCTAGATACATCTCCAAAGGCAAGGGATACAAAGGCAAAATGAACTATTGGGACTTCATCAAGATCAAAATTTCTGCACAGCAAAGGAAACAGTCCACAAAACCAAAAGACAACTGACAGAATGGGGAAGATATTTGCAAATGAAAAATCAAATAAAGGGCTTGTATCCAAAATCTATAAAGAACTTATCAAACTCAACACCCAAAGAACAAATAATCCAATCAAGAAATGGGCATAAGACACAAACAGACTTATCTCCAAAGACGACATACAAATGGCCAACAGACACACACAAAAAGTATTCAACATCACCTGTCATCAGGGAAATATAAATCAAAAGCACAATGAGATACCACCTCACACCAGTCAGAATGTCTAAAATTAACAAATCAGGAAATGACAGATGTTGATGAGGATGCAGAGAAAAGGAAACCCTCCTACACTGTTGGTGGGAATGCAAGCTGGTGCAACCACTCTGGAAAACAGCATGGATGTTCCTCAAAAAGTTGAAAACAGAGCTACCTGGGAACCTGGGTGGCTCAGTGGGTTGGGGCCTCTGCCTTTGGCTCAGGTCATGATCGTAGGGTCCCGGGATCGAGCCCCACATCAGGTTCTCTGCTCAGTGGGGAGTCTGCTTCCTTCTCACTCTATCTGCCTGCCTCTCTGCCTACTTGTGATCTCTGTCAAATAAATAAATAAAATCCTAAAAAAAAAGAAAAGAAAAGAAAAGAAAAGAAAAGAAAATAGAGCTACCTTACAAACCAGCAATTGTACTACTGGGTATTTACCCCAAAGATACAAATATAGTGACCCAAGGGGTCACCTGCACCCCAATGTTTATAGCAGCAATGTCCACAACAGCCAAAGTATGGAAAGAGCCCAGATGTCCATCAACAGATGAATGGATAAAGAAGATGTGGTGTGTATATACAATGGAATATTACTCAGCCATCACAAAAATGAAATCTTGCCATTGGCAATGATGTGGATGGAACTAGAGAGTATTATATTAAGTGAAATAAGTCAGAGACTGACAATTATATGATTTCATTTATGTATGGAATTCAAGAAACAAAACAGAGGAGCATAGGGGAAGAGAAGGAAAAATAAAACAAGACAAAATCAGAGAGGGAGTCAAACCATAAGAGACTCTTAATCATAGGAAGCAAACTGAGTGTTGCTGGAGGGGAAGGGGGCAGGGAAGATAGGATAACTGGGTGATGGGCATTAAGGATGTAATGTGGTAGGTGTTACATAGGACTGATGAATCATTGAACTCTATTTCTCATACTAATAATACATTACATCTTAATTAATTGAATTTAAATAAATGAAAAAGAGAAAAACCTAAATGTCTACTTACCATACAAATCAGCAATTGCACTCTTCAGCATTTATCTCAGAAATGGGAAAACTCACATTCACATAAAAACCTATAACAAATGGTTATAGCATCTTTATTTGTAATGGCCCCACACAAAAAACAACCTATATGTCCTTCAAAAGGTAAATGGTTAAAACTAATTGTAGGACATCCATACCATGGAACACCTTTCAGCAATAAAGAGGAATGAATTCTTGTTACATGCAACCACTTCAATAAATACCTAAGGTATCCCTCCCAATCCCATCTTGGGAGGGAGACAAACCATAAGTGACTCTTAATCTCACAAAACAAACTGAGGGTTGCTGGGGGAGGGGGGTTGGGAGAAGGGGGTGGGATTATGGACATTGGGGAGGGTATGTGCTTTGGTGAGTGCTGTGAAGTGTGTAAACCTGGTGATTCACAGACCTGTACCCCTGGGGATAAAAATATATGTTTATAAAAAATAAAAAATTAAAAAAATATATCAATTTTTTAAAGAAAATAATAGAAGCAATTCAGCAGATAAAATTAGAATACAAAATTAATACCATTCATATATGTCAACAAAGGAAATTTTTAAAATTTAAGAGGGAAAAGACACTGATTATAATAGTAAAAAGAAATATAAGTATCTAAAATAACCAAACTTATGCAAGACGCTTATGGAAAATTATTTAAATATTATTGAAGAATATATTATAAGTTAAAGGAAAAATATATCATTGTAGGTGATAGGACTATTATAAAATGTTAATTCTCCACAGATTAATTCTTGTTTCAATTAAATATTGATTGGAATCCAACAAAGTCATTAAAATTTGAATGACATTTCTAGCTTCTGGAAATGGTAGAGCATATTTGTCATAGTAATCTTTCTGCATATAACAATTATAAATCCTAGATTACATGTGTGTGTGGATGTATGTGTGATACAGACACCCAGTTTTTTCTCAATTGTGGCAGTTATATTCTACAAAGTCACCACAAACACTGAATTACTGAGTACTGAACCATTGTTCCTATGGACAATACAGGGTTAGGTTCTCTGGTCACAACATTTCCATCAATTGATTGATACATAATTTTGTTATATGTGTATTTCTGTTTATAGATGGCTTATTTTATTTATATATATAAATATGTATATGTATAATAGATATTATATGTGTGTGTGTGTGTGTGTGTGTGTGTGTGTATAATACTTGAGCAAAGCTAATCTAACACATGCTTTTGTCCATAAGGCACATCACAGCTTTATCATACTCAGGAACACTAGAGCATGTTGGCACTACATTTTAAACCATGTAATCACCACCAAAAGGCACAAAAATGTGGAAATGTGGCCCTAAGTGGAACCACAAAAGGAGCACTTATTTATAGTATGGAGCTGAAACAAGATGGTAGGGCATCACCCTGTTTGAACTCAACTGGTGACTCAGATTTTTTGCTGTTCTGTACAAGTCTGTGAATGACTGCAAAAACATAATGGTTACTAGTAAATTTAAGGGTTACTAATACATTTAATAAGTAACTGAATTTGTAAATGTGAAATTTGCAAGTAATGGGGATTGCCTGTATGTCTACAAATTATATGAAGATACTCTATAGAAAGTGACCCCAATAGGGCAGAAAATGGAGGAAAATCCATGTTTTAAAGTAATTGCTCAGGAAAGATTGTTTATCTTTGCTGTTGTCTTTTTTTTTTTCTTTTTCTTTTTTTCTTTGCTGTTGTCTTAAGGCACTTCCCAGTCCTTGGTGAGGACAGTTATGGAAGTCTCCAGTTTTCCTTGCTTGATGTGTTAGAATATAGAATTCAAAGCTGGTGGAGCAGTTGAAAAATTAACAGGAGAAATCCCCAAAAGGAGGACGGTATGAAGGACATGAGCCACAAAATCTACATATAAAATCCCCTTAAATCTTTGGCTGAATGCTGACCTATTGCTGTATAGGGAAGACTCCATGGAACTCTGTGAAAACTAAGAAGAATCTAAAATAAATGAGATAGAATTTTAGCTGCTGCCTTCCACAAGGAAGACAGAGTTTAGAGTTGTAATCCTGGCAAATTAATTGCCTAATGAAACAAAAATCAATACTCTTCAGAACAACATAGCTAAATCCAGTCCCTAAAAGGTATTTACACAATGTCCAGTATAGACATTTGAAGAAATATGAAAATTTGATCTGTGTTCAGGGGAGGGAGACAGGAAATAAAAACTAATTTCATAATGACTCAATGTTAAAATTAGCAAAAAAAGATTTATAAAAAGTATATTAAAGTGCTTAAAGGAAAATATAATTACAGTGAATAAACATGTGAGGAATCTTTTTTTTTTAAAGTAGGTTCCATACTGGGAGGAGCTCCAACCCGGGGTTCCAACCTGGGCTTGGACTTACCATCCTGAGATCATGACTTGAGCTGAAATCAATAGTTAGTCACTTAATCGACTGAGCCATCCAGTTGCCCTAACCTATGAGGAATCTTAACAAAGAAATTAAGACTATAAAAAATATACAAATGGGAATTCTAAAAATAAAAAAAGTATACTAACAAATTTTAAATTGCTGGATGGCCTAACAGTATATTGGAGATGGCAGAAAAGAAGAGTTGGTTAACTTAAATATAGATCAGTAGAAAATTTCCAATCTGAAAAACAGGGAGAAAAACATTGAGGAAAATAAACATAACCTTGGGGACTAGTGAGACAACACCAAGTGATCTGACCTACATGTGATGGAAATCCCAGAAAAGAAGAAAGAGAAAATGAGGCAGAAAAATATCTCTGAAGAAGTTTTCTGAAGGGTAGGGAAAAACCTAAATTTATAGATCCAAAGAAAGAGAATCTCAAGAAGACTCCACACTGAGGAAAGAGCTTGATCTGGGGCTTGATCTCACAACCCCGAGATCATGCATTACCTGAGCCAAAACAAAATCAGACACTCAACAAACTGTATCACACAGGCCCCCTCATTTTACTTTTTCTGACATAGACTATTGGTCATTACATGATTTCTATCTATGGGAACTGAAACATTCTAATCTGGTTGGAAGGAAAGGCTGGGGTTTTTCCTTGAAGTTGAGTTTATATAGCAAGTGCATTTTTTAATTTAGATTTTTTTTTTTTTTTCCAGGAAGCCATGAGGAGAAGGGTAAGGAACACCAAATTTTCTACACCATTCTAAATTGATATTTAGTTTGATTCATTAATAATTTACTTTCTCATATTTGGAAACTCACTTGTCACTGAAAACATGAAATAGATGCTCAGGATCCTTGGCTTGCTAGGTATCCACCCCCACCCCCCGGCCCCTAAACTTCTCTGTGTTGGGAACTTAACTCTTCTTTCCAAGAATTTCCCATTTATAGCTGGCATTTCTGATAACATCAAATTAGCCTGACTTCTGATTTTTTTTTTCCTTATGGCTCGTTTTAGCTTTCTTAACTGGGTTCATTTGATTACTATAAGGAAGTAAACAAAAATGATGATAGTGGGTTCAGAAAGTGAAGAAAAGAACAGTAAAACTTGTTTTGTTTTGCTTTTTCTGATGCTGAACAGAGGAATATGACCATGTTGTCAATTTATGTGGCATGACTTATAGAAGGCAAAAACAAAACAAAAAACAAAAACAAATCTTCATTAAAGCAGTTAAATTAAAAAGACTAGATAAAAAGCCTCTAATTACTTATCCATAACTTAATCTTATCCTTACATAAGAGAGAAGAAACACTCCTTCTCAGACGAGAATTATCATGTATTTTCTGTTCAAGTTCAGCCAAAGGAAATTAAGGGCACTCTCCTCCTCAATGCTTATCACATACAAAATTTTCATTTTAGAATAATTTTTAAAATTAATGCAAACTCCCATATGCTTCATATGGGTTAAATTCAGTCTTATCAGAAGTCCTAAGTATGGAAGGAAAATTCCTTGAGTCGATAGGAGTAAGGAAGCTCCTTTAGGTCCTTTCATGAGGTCAACCACTCTGACCATGAAGAAAAATCATTGATCATTAAACGCCCATAAAATATGTACAAAATACTGGACAGCTTACATTCATAGATTGCCAACCTATAAATATGTCACTTTCTGTTGATTATGAGAAAACTTACATGGACAGCCTCTCTCTTTATAGAAATTTATTTTATTTTATTTTTTTAAAGATTTTATTTATTTATTTGACAGAGAGAGATCACAGTAGGAGAGAGGAAGGGAAGAGATCACAGAGAGAGAGGAAGGGAAGCAGGCCCCCTGCTGAGCAGAGAGCCCGATGTGGGACTCGATCCCAGGACCCCGAGATCATGACCCGAGCCGAAGGCAGTGGCCCAACCCACTGAGCCACCCAGGCGCCCTCTTTATAGAAATTTATAAAGTCTTTTACCTTAAATATATGTGACAGGAAGAAATGACAACAAATATCCCAAGGACTGAAATCTTTAATGTGTATTTTAGGTCCTTCAAAAAACAGAGGCCAGGGGCGCCTGGGTGGCTCAGTGGCTTAAAGACTCTGCCTTTGGCTCAGGTCACAATCTCAGGGTCTTGGGATGGAGTCCCACATCGTACTCTGCTCGGCGGGGAGCCTGCTTCCTCCTCTCTCTGACTGCCTCTCTGCCTACTTGTAATCTCTGTCTGTCAAATAAATAAATAAAATTTTTAAAAACAAAACAAAACAAAACAGAGGCCACTGTTAATTATACAAAAGATTTGGGACGCCTGGGTGGCTCAGTTGGTTGGACGACTGCCTTCGGCTCAGGTCATGATCCTGGATTCCTGGGATCGAGTCCCGCATCAGGCTCCCAGCTCCATGGGGAGTCTGCTTCTCTCTCTGACCTTCTCCTCGCTCATGCTCTCTCTCATTGTCTCTCTCTCAAATAAATAAATAAAATATTAAAAAAAAATTATACAAAAGATTTGTTGGAGAAAAGTCCTGTGAAGGAAAAAGGAGGAGTTGAAGAAGGAGATCCTTCAGAATACAATCCAAGTCAGAATCCTGTAAAGCAGAGGGGAGGAGAGGAGGATGGGGAAAGAAAAGTGTTAGACTGTTGCCCAGTTATATGGAAGTTGTGGCTGACTAATGGAAAGTCCCTGAGACAGCCTCCCATTTGACAAATCGCCTGTCTAGTGATAATGGGCCTGTGTTAGAACCCTTGCCATGCCAAATCATTGGTTGGGAGCAGCCGGTAGAGAAGCATGGCATGAGCACAGGGATGGATCCAGAAGGACAAAATCTGAGAATGTCATTCAGTTCTGCCCAGTTATGCAGCAGGAGATCTGAGGGTACATTATTACTGTCACCATGATATATAGAGTTTTTACAAACGTGTAAGATAAAAGGGGAAAATACCAATACAATAGTGGGCAATGGACCTTCTACTGAATTGTCCACTCAGACCCGTTTCCCCATTCTGTGCTCTTCTCTGCATTTCAGTGGCTGGAAGCATCTCTGTCAGGAGGATTCTGGTTACAATCCACCAAAGAGAGGAATGCCTACCAGGTTTTCAAAGTAAAAGTGAAGCAGAAGCCACTGTTTGTCCCGTGACAGTGTCGTCTGGGAAGGAAGGCTTCAGCCAACAGCTCCTGGGAGGTTTTGCCAGGAACTTCTGGGTATCCGGCACGTTCTTGATGCTTCAGGCAGCTGAGCTCATCATTGTGGTTTCCTGATACTCCTGTCTTTCCAGATTTCCTGAAAGCAAATATCAGTTTTCCCTGGTGTGCTTCTTAATCTTTTCCAACTGTCTTATAAGCCTCTAATTCCTTGTGTTAAATCACTGCCTGCCTGAAATATCTACATCCGTTTCTGACTAACTCCTGACCGATAGAAACATGGACAAGCCGATCACAAAATAAATGGAAATGTCAAATAAATTTATGAACATATGCTCACAATTAAAGAATAAGAACTTTTAATTTTTTTAAAGATTTTATTTATCTATTTGACAGGCGGAGATCACAAGTAGGCAGAGAGGCAGGTAGAGAGAGAGGAGGAAGCAGGCTCCCCTCTGAGCAGAGAGCCTGTTGTGGGGCTCAATCCCAGGACCCCGGGACTATGACCTGAGCCAAAGGCAGAGTCTTTAAGCCACTGAACCACCCAGGCACCCCAAGAATAAGAACTTTTAAATGAGATATTTCTTACTTGTCCAATTGGCTAAGGTTTATTTCATTTATATATTTATGTACTTGTCTATTTTATTATCAATACTCAAGATTGGCCAGAAGTAAAAAGAAAAAAACAAAAAACAGAAAACATTTTCTGTCACACACTACTGCTATGAGTTTACATTTTGTATTTACATCTGTAAAACTTTCTGGAAGGTGATAGATTATAATCTCTTAAATGTTCATAAATTTTGATCTTCTAATTTCACTTATGAGAGTTAATCTGAAGAAAAATTAGAGTAAAACATTATATAGGAGTATTTATCAGAGTACAAGTTTAAATCAGACATCTTTGGGAAACCTAAATACCCAAATAGTCAACTTTATCATGACATATATACTAATGGAATTGCTATGCAGTTACTATAAATCATATTCTTGCAAAAATTTAATAATATGAGTTTGTGTTCATAAAATAACATTAAATGAAAAAGCAGGATATATAATGGTAGATACAACATGATCACAGTTTTGTATATAATGCAAATATATACACAATATATATACATCATAATTATATGTATGTAATCAATTTCGTATATGTATTATATTATGCACACACATGGAAAAATGGGAAAATATAAAATATTGAACAGTAACTATTTCTCCAGGGACAGAACTACAGATAAGTCTTATTTTAATCATTTACAAAATGTGTTCTTATCAGCATGTATTTTATAATGAAATACAGGTCAGTAAGCATGTTAATGTGCCTACAGAAGTTCACCAGAGGGTAGAGAAATGAGATGAAGCATTTCCACATTTGGTACAAATATTGATTTTGGTGTTTCGCCTCCCTTTTAGAGGATATTTGACAAATTTGATTGATAACTCACATTTCGTATGCAAGAGCAAAGATTTATCATTTTAAAGAAATAATTTACCCAGACCAG
Organism: Mustela lutreola; assembly: GCF_030435805.1. Taxonomy (NCBI): domain Eukaryota; kingdom Metazoa; phylum Chordata; class Mammalia; order Carnivora; family Mustelidae; genus Mustela; species Mustela lutreola. The sequence goes on along the minus strand of NC_081290.1, from coordinate 150,048,423 downwards.
CTACAGACTGACTTGACCTCCTCTTACCACCGTAATCTACCATTAGGGATGGGATCCACGACTCATATGAGACTTGGAACAAGTCGTTTTCCCAGGGACAACAGTGAGCAGCAGGATGATGACAAGGGCAGAATTATGATCCCATCCAAGGCTTCCCCCAGTAGTGTCTGTGCCCTGTGCAGTTTTCTCAGTTCGATAAAGGATTAGAACACAATGCTTGTTTAGAGAATTGTGACTTGATACTGCATCAATATCATTCTGAGCAATGTTTTTCATTTTCCTCCCACTCTAACTTTTTAAGCCTTAAGAGAATTAGTTGAAAAGCCAGGTCTTTGGGGTAGATATTAACATTAAGCCCTCTACTTTGTCACTTGGAATCATAAGCCTGGAAAGCCAGCTCATAATTCCATGGTGCCTTGTCTTCTAAAATAATGATTGACAGATTTTTTTTCTTCTTCTTAAAGTCTGCTATACTTGCTGAGTTTCTCACGAGTCACTAACAGAGTTCTGCCAACCAAAGGTATGGGGTGTATATTGATTGCAAGTTCTTCTTCTCCAGTTAGACACCAGTGTCTCTGAATGCACACACACACAAGCACACACATGCACAAGTGCGCACACCTACACACACACACACACACATGCACACGCAGTCTGTTGTACAGCTGTTGTTGACTTGCCTTCCTCAGTGCCTACCAATCTGACTCCTGTTTATCCTGCAAGCCCTACATCAAGCCGTATCCTCCCATGAGCCTTCCCGAATCTCCCCTGCAGTGAATTTCTCAGCTTCCACTACACCCGAAGTCTAGAGAGTAGCACCCTTAGGTTAAGGCAAGAGGACCCCTAACTTGAGTTTGGGGCTTTAGAGATCCCAGAATCCATAAGACTACAGGACGAAGGTTAATATCTCTGAATGGAGCCCACACACTTCTTTCTAGATTATGCTGACCCAGAATCTTCTGCTCCAAATGGCCATAAAACCACTTTCAGGGCCGTAGGCCTTTTCTCCTGGACCCATTTTCTCAAAGGCAGGTCATGGAACAGACCATGGCCAAAGGCCAAGGGACAGCTGTAGTATTTGCACACATTTTCATGGCCCTTCAAGATGTGGGACAAGGTGGAGTGGGAAGAAAGGGGGAGTAGCCCTGGAGGCCCCTTGTTGGGCCACTTTGCTTATAGCAGTGGGCTTGAGCATAATTCTCAGGTCATGGCACAAGTTTCTCCAGCTGAGTGAATCATGCTCATGCTAAATGTGAGATTGGGACCACTCTGGTTTAGAAGTATGTTTCAGTGTAAAGTAGCACACAAAATGAACAGAAAAGGTAAGGGTTAATGAGATTACTAACAAGAGGGTGGATAAACTCCATGAGATATAATTTCAGTCGGTCCTCATAACAACCTTGGGGGGTCTGATTGTGCCCCTTTAAAAATTAGTAAGTCTAGGTTCCGAAAAGCTGGGTTTTACCCCTGGTCTTATAGGAGTGCAGGGAAGCATCTTTATGACTCTAGAGCCTACTCTATCTTCACCCTACATCCCCATGTGTCTAACTCAACACCTTCTGGGACATGCACCTCAACTAGTTTTTAAAGAGTAACCCACAGGGGCACCTGGGTGGCTCAGTTGGTTAAGCCACTGTCTTTGGCTCAGGTCCTGAGCCCAGCTCCGCGGGGAGTCTGGTTCTCCCTAAGACCTTCTCCCCTCTCATTCTCTCTCTCTCTCAAATAAGTAAATAAATAAAATCTTTAAAAAAAAATAATAACCCATAGATGGATAGTTCCCTGCTTGTGGGTCTATGGTTAGCCAGGAAGAATTGGTTCCAGAGAATTAGTGTCATAAACACTGATGTCACTGGCTGACAGGCAGATCTGAAAGACTTACCAGGCAATGTGTAAGGACCAAGCTACCCAGAAAAGAAAGAAAGAAAGAAGGAAAGAAAGAAAGAAAGAAAGGCAGGCAGCTTTCCTTAGCCTTGGCTCCGGCTGGTGGGGGAAAGGAGGGTTTGCATGCTTATTTATAGGGGGCTGGAGGTCTGAGAGTTCCAAAGACTTTGTTACATTCTAACCTTGCAGAATTGAGCAATTTGGGGTTGCTTTTCTTGCTGATAACACTACTTCCCTTATCTACCTGGAACAGATCTTAATAGAAAGCTCGCCCTCAATGGTATAAGGTTAATGAATATGAAATCAAACAATAACAATCTCTGTCTGGTGGATGGGATTCCTAAGGAACATACATTATATACATCTTTGAGGATGAGATACAAGGGTTACAGGGAATTATAGTCCAGTGCTCCCTACCTGAGGGGACTGAGTCCCAAAGAGACTTAGTTACTTAATTAGAGTGAAGCCAGATTTCCTGTATCCTTATCCACTATTCTTCTACAACCTTAAATTCAGTTTATGGATAAGCAAGCCATTTTTGTATATATTTTTAAAATAATATTAGAGTCCAATCAAATGATATTAAAGTCTAATCAAATGTGATAGGTATACATACTAGCCCTAGAGATGGGGGAGGTGGGTGTCATTTTGTGTAAGAGAAAAGGAAGTCTAAATATTGGGTTTTTAATGAGGTAGTGCTCCCTGATCTTTCCATGGGCATTCCTCCAAGGCATTAGAGGTATTTTGCTATAAAAGAGCCTCCCAAACATCCCCTTGGAAAAAACAATATCAATTAACTTTTGTTCAAGGGAGAGAATTCCAATGCATACCATGGGTCAAAGTTCTCTGTTACTAGGTTTAGGGGTACCTGTAAATATTCTAAGAACAGTGTATTTTGTCTAAATCAATAAAGATGAAAGCAGATGATGTAGGAGGTGGGAATCAGAGTACAGAAAATTTTAGTATTTTCCCAATATTCCAAAAACACATATGGCTTTATCCAGTTGCAAGGTAAACAGAACACGGAATTTACCAGAAAAAAAGGCAAATAAAATTGGTGATATCAGCTTGTCATATGCCAACTATTTAGTGAATCAACAAGAATTAAAAGAGAAGTAACAGAATTAACATTCCTTTAAAAAATACATTTTCTTCTAAGAACTGCAAGAGAATCTGTGGCACTTTACCAACACCAAACCGTGTTTGGAAACTACACCGGCACTACAATGCTTTTTAAATTCATTTGTTTAAAGAAATAAGAGATGGATCATATTTAATAAAGTTTAGATATGCTCACCTTATCTTCTCGGAATCACAATTTTATTACAATCAGATTTATTAAATGTTATCTGATTTTACTCTCATCTTAAAACATCTGCAAATAATATAATTTACCTGCGTATTTGGCATAACAACATGCTTTTCTTGATTTTAACAGAAACTAGTCCAAGTGTTAATTGAATAAAGCTGTTCAAATGTAACTTTTGGGTCATTCCTTTGAACACACCATACATGCAATAACATCTGTGCGGCAAGTGTAATTTTTCTTTTATTTAAAAAATCCTATCATTTAAAGAAGTTACTTACTATAAATAAAAGTCACACCCACACTCACACCCACAGCCACCCACCCACACAAACCTTTTTAAAGTAAAGCGAAAACTTAATACACTCAGGACAGGCGGGAGGGGAAAAAAATACGGCTGTGCACATTTTGCCTGTTGCCGCAGAGTAATACGGTAAACAGCCGATTACGGTACTCGCCGGGGCTACTGCCTGTGTGACGTCAGCAAGATCTAGCTGCAAAGTTGCTTGCCATTCTTTGCTGATGTCGGGGAGATGAATATTTAAAGGGTAAATGTGGAGTTATTGCTTGGCTATTTTTTTTTCTATTTTCACTCTTTATTTTAAATTCTGCAGGTAAAGCGAGTGAGCTGGGAGCTTAAAGACCTCTGTGGTGGAGGGGTGAGTCAGCGGGTGCAGAAGAACTAAGAATTGGTTCCTTGGTGAGACGGTCGCCTCTTCCCCCAGAGAGGCAGGGCTGCTCGTGGGACCGAATCCCCGGTCCGCACTCCGTTCCAGGTGAGTGCGCGGCGAAGCAGGATGCGGGCGTCCAGGAGGGCGGGGTGGGTGAGGGCCCAGCTCCCTAGTTTCCCGGTGAGCCCGAACCCGCACTTTACCTAAGCGCCCCCATCCCGCTTTTTTCACCCGCTGTGACACCACCATTCCACCCCACCCTGATTCCCTTATATATTTTAGAAAGTTACCTCCTAGTTAACAAGTGTGCTTTTCAGCCCGTATTTATCGCCCCGAGGTAGAGGCAAAAGGCTTTCTGCAGTTGCTTGTTTTTTTAGTACCACCTGTGAGCTCCTGAACTTGTGGTTTTTTTCTCAATAGTCTTTGCCCCTGGGGTCCCGCCTCAGGGCCTGCCCCCAGCCAGAGTCCTTCGAAGGGAAGATGGGTCCCCCCCCCCCACCCCTCGCATTCCTGCCTGAGTCCCTGGGGTCGGCTCGCAGTCGTGGAAACCTAAGTTTCTCACACAGACCGTGGCCCCAGCCCAGAAAACCGCGAAGCGCCCACTTTTCCTCTGATTTTTTAGCCTACCCAGTCCGCAGTGACCGCCACTTGTAAAGCCCCTTCTGCAGAGGGGCGCCTGCCCTCCCCACCACTTCGCCTGCACCCGCGCGGCCGGTCCGGGTGTGGCTCGAGTCCTCCCGCCCGGCCGATCCTGCGGCTTGAAAAGGGCTCCTGGACCGACCCGGGTCGCGTTCAGCCTTCGGGCCCGACAGGCTGTGCTCGGGACCTGGCTCTCGAGCCGGCGGGGCTGCTCCACAGACCCGCGCGCACAGCACACCCAAGTGCGAATAACTCGGGCGTGAACGTGCGCGCGGCTCTGGCTGGCCTGCGGTGCTCGGGCCGCTGCGGTTCCCTCTCCCAGGCCGCCCCCTCCAGGTGGCTGCGAAGCAACCTGTTTAAACGGCAACCGCCAGTTTTCACCGACTCGGCTCCACGCTACACACACTCGCGTACACACACACACACACACACACACACACACACACACACACACATCAGCCGCAGTCCCGCCTCGCGAGCTTCGCGGGGTTTTAATTTCGCTGTGCGACCGCTCATCATTGGCCGCGGCGGCTTTGGGTTGGTTTGCTTCGGATCTCGGAGGCCTCGGGCCGCGCGCCAGGGCAGGTTCCCAGCGGCGGGGGCACAGCGCGCGGTCCTCTAGCGCGCCGCCTGTGCTGCAGCAGGGCACGCCGCTCCGGGACCGCAGAGCCGGCGGGGCTCCCAGCCGCCGCCCACGGTCCGTCGAGCCCGGGTTTGGCCTCGCTTCCCGGGGCGCCTGGTACACACGCCGCCCTTCTCTTTGCGCTCTTTCAGGAGAACGAGAGCAAACAACGACCCGCAGTCGCCTCGCTCTTGGCCAAATCCACTTCCCCCGGCCTGCGCGCGGAGAAGCTGCATCTGTAGCCCGAGTCCACCGCGGTCCAGTCACCCTGTGGGTAACTGCGGGCCGGCAGAAGCGCCCAGATGCTGGCGATCCCGGCCTTTGAGAGTCGACGGCAAACCCGTTCTTGATTGTGGTTTGCGGGGAGACTGGCGCTGGACTATTGAATTCTAAATAACGTGCAAAATGCTGAATCTTCTAACCAGGACGGATCAGACAGCACGCAAAAGCAGGCCCCTGTAATTCGGCGACTGCACTTTGCAACGTGCCTCCTCGAGCTTCGCGCCAAGCCTCGGGTAGGAAGGGAGCTGGGGCTGGAGGCCAGCGCTCTGGGAGGACAGGGTCCGCGGGTAGCCCCGCGCGCCCCCGGCCATGTCACCTTTAACGTCCTGCCCCTTTGCGTGGCCTTCTGAGGGTTTGCGCGGCAGGCCGGGGTTGCTTCTCACCCGCGCGCTCTCTCTCACCCCCAGCTAACCCCAACGGGCAGGGCTCCCCTGAGCCGAGACCTTTTGACTCTGCTCCCCCGCTTCCGCCTCCGCCCTCGCCCGGGGGTGGCTCTTGAGAGCCGGACCTCGCCGGCCCCGGCTGGGACCATGGTGTTTCTCTCTGGAAATGCCTCCGACAGTTCCAACTGCACCCACCCGTCGGCACCGGTGAACATATCCAAGGCCATTCTGCTTGGAGTGATCTTGGGGGGCCTTATCATTTTCGGTGTGCTGGGCAACATCCTCGTCATCCTCTCCGTGGCCTGCCACCGGCATCTGCACTCGGTCACTCACTACTACATCGTCAACCTGGCGGTGGCCGACCTCCTGCTCACCTCCACCGTGCTGCCCTTCTCAGCTATCTTCGAGATCCTGGGCTACTGGGCCTTTGGCAGGGTTTTCTGCAATATCTGGGCTGCGGTGGACGTCCTGTGCTGCACCGCGTCCATCATGGGACTCTGCATCATCTCCATCGACCGCTACATAGGTGTGAGCTACCCGCTGCGCTACCCCACCATCGTCACCCAGAAGAGGGGTCTAATGGCTCTGCTCTGTGTCTGGGCGCTCTCCCTCGTCATCTCCATCGGGCCGCTCTTCGGCTGGAGGCAGCCTGCCCCGGAGGACGAGACCATCTGCCAGATCACCGAGGAGCCCGGCTACGTGCTCTTCTCGGCTCTGGGCTCTTTCTACGTGCCTCTGACCATCATCCTGGTCATGTATTGTCGGGTGTACGTGGTGGCCAAGAGGGAAAGCAGGGGCCTCAAGTCTGGCCTCAAGACCGACAAGTCGGACTCAGAGCAGGTGACGCTCCGCATCCATCGGAAAAATGCCCCAGTAGGAGGCACCGGGGTGTCCAGCGCCAAGAGCAAGACGCACTTCTCAGTGAGGCTCCTCAAGTTTTCCCGGGAGAAGAAAGCGGCCAAAACACTGGGCATCGTGGTGGGCTGCTTCGTCCTCTGCTGGCTGCCTTTTTTCCTAGTGATGCCCATTGGTAAGTCTTTAAACACCCTGTTAAATTGCTCCCCTCTGTTTCCCCAGACTCACAGTCAAGGGCGGGGGTCAGGGGACGGGGGAAAGAAAAAGAATCTGCATTTCAAACAGCAAAGCCCGAGGTGGGGGTGGGGGGCAGTTTGGAAAATGCTCCCTTGTAGAAAAGTGAATTTTAGTTCCCTTTCTTCTCGCAGTCTCATTTATATGATTATGTCCTAGAGCACTTTTTCAACTAGTGTAAAGTGGCTTCCAGCAGATTAATTGGTCTCCTTAATAAGAACGTCAACTTTTCTTAATGCCTTTAAGCATTGGTTTAATTTAAATAGATCCCTCTTCTTTGGAGTCTCAAAGTCTCGGGCACACACTTAGGCAGGGGCTGTGGAATGCCACTTTCACCTCTGCTGCTTGGACTGCAAATTCTCTTGGCCTAAAAATAAGCACCATACTTATTCTGAGCAAATGTGTAATTTTATTATTAGATTAGATTACTCCTAAGGGTTAGTCATAATGGTCTGCTTATGTTCTATATCTGTGTTAATTTTATTTTCTGGACTCAGTATGGAAGAAAGTGTGGCCAGCCACTGGCAAGGGGAAAAAAAAGATGATTTTGTGTCCACATGAATTTAAGCTTTAAAGAATTCAACATAATGTTTCCAATAAATGAATACTTACCCCTTTATTTTAGTAGTATTAAAACGAACAGTAGTCTTGTCCAAGATCATTCTGAAAGTTGCAGATGACACTGTTTGAAAATAATACAGTAATGTTACAAATCCAATTTTTGCAAATGCCATATTAGCTATTGTCAAAACTAATTAGCACATTGTAAGTATCAGCAAGCTGATCCACTTGGACTAGTCATCTATATCTGAGAGGCCTTCATGAGATCCCAAAATGGTTGTTTGCTATTTTTAGTTTGTGAGCTCAAATATAGACCCACGCATTGCTTGTCCACTAACTCTAGAAAAAAAAAAGTTAAAAATTAGTAAAAGTTCGTTTCTGGCACTCTAGAGGTAAATTTAAGTGGCATACATTCAAAGTACTTTAACTTGCAATTCTGTGTTGTAATAGCAGCTATTTGTTTCTGAGGCCAACTCAAAACTTCATTTGTCCAGGATCTTTATTTCATTCTCCTTCTCCGATTATTATTCTGAAATCCCAAGTGGAGTGAAGCGATTCTTCAAGTTCTAGAGCTTTGCTAATAGCATAGCCACCAGCTGCATGTGGCTGTTTAATATGAATTAAAATTAGAGATAATTAATATTCAGTCCCTCATTCTCACTAGCCAAAGTTCAAGTGCTCAATAGCCACACATGGCCAGTGGCTCCTGTTGGGGACAGCAGAGATATTGAACATTTTGATGGTTGCAGAAATTTCTCTCTAGAGGGGCTGCTTAAGAGGCCCTCCTGAGTCCTCTTGCTGGCTCTCCATGGTGCCTGCCTATCACGATTGCTGACTCTGTTCCTGGAAGTACATCACAGCTTTGAGTTTATTTAAATAACACCCTGCCTGAGCCACGGTTTCCCTGCCTTTCTGCCTCCCATCTCTTCCCCCTGAAATTTATTCGTGTATCTGTGTGCTCATACGGCATTTGTTACACTGAGCACTGGTTCTCGATGGGTAGTTTGAACAAGGCGACAAATTCCTTGGCAGTAAAATGTTTGCATTCTCTTAAGGGAGGTAGACAAACAAATGAATGCACCTTAAGAAGTCAAGGATTACTAAGCAGTAAAAAAAAAAAAAAAAAAAAAGGCAGGATAAGAGCATAAAGATTTGTAGGGCAATGGGGTGGGTCATCAGAGGAGTCCTTTCGGAGGAATGATATGGAGGAGCAAACATTGCCAAGTCCGGAAGGGCCTTTTGGGCAGAGGGATGGCAAGTTTGGAAAGTAGCCTGACCTATTCAAGGGAGATCAGAGAGGCCAGAGTGGCTGAACGACAGAGAACGTGTGGGCAGACAAGTTCAAAAACGCGTTGTGGAGACGAGGTCAGAGAGCCGTGGATCTTTTAGGCCCTAGTGGAATTTGCCTATTATTCCAATTGTGTTGGGATGCCATCCCCTCATACAGGTTTTAGCAGGGGGGTGGCTGGTTTTAGATTTTTAAAGGATCATTCGGGTTGTTGGGTCGAGAGTGGGCTGTTTGGGGGCCAACTGTGGAAGCAGGGAGACTGGGTGGGAGGCTGTTAGAGCGGCCAAGGGTGGAGAAGTCGTGATGCCTAGCGCTTGGGGGAGAACAGGTGGGGTGTGAGATGTGATTACATTCAGGACTTATTTTACAGGTGGAGCTGACAAGTTTGGACATAGGGTATAAGAAAAAAGAGAGGAATTAAAGATAACTTCTGGTTCTGGGGCATAAGCACTGGGGTAAACAATAGTGCATCTGGTTGAAAACTAGAGAATGATGGAGTTGTTAGGGGCTGGCAGGAATGGGAAACACAAGTGTTTATTCTGTGTAGCCCTGCTGAGAAGTGTCTGTTCACCATCTAAGTAGAGATGCCAAGTGGCCAGCAGTTAGATGCATGAGCTCCAAGCTGAGAGGGGCAGCTGGGGCACCCTGTAAACTGGGGACACAGCAACATACTTAAAGCCACAGAAGTGGACGGGTCTACAAGGGAGGACATATGGAGAGAAAGAAGAAATAAGAACAGAACCCATGGCATTCTGGTATTTGAGGACCTGGAAGAGGAGGAGAACCAACTAGCAGAAGAAGTTGAGAAAGAGTGGGCAGGGAGGTAGGAGGAAAACCAGGAGACTGCATTGTTCCCAAAGCCAAATGGAAATGTTTCAAGAAGGCAAAAGTATTGAGCTGTGTCACAGGCAGCTGCTCGGCCAAGTCAGAGGAGGGCTGGGAATCAACATTGGACTTGGCCATGTGGAGGAGGTCCTTGGAGATATGAGGACATCCTTTGAGGATAACAGTCTCAGTAGAGTGAGGGAGACAAAAGCCTGACTTTGTGCTTCCCAGAGAGAATGAGAGATGAAGTGAGAGCAGTGAAAAGAGACAACTCTTGGGAAAGTCTTTTCTAGACAGTGGAGCGGGGAAATCAAGGAAGAGAGCCGGAAGGATCTGGAGAGAATTTCAAAAGGTGGGGGATAGGATACCATGTGTATATTCTGACGGAACGATGGAGTAGAGTTGCTGATGGTGTAGTTGAGGGAGGAGGTGGGATTCAGTGCCCAAGTGGAGTGTTGAGAAGCGAGGGAGAAGCCGGGGTCTGTAAGCACAGAGACGAGCACACGCGAAGGAGAAGCGTAATCAGCTCTTCAGAGTGTATTCATGCCCTTGACCTAAACAAAAGCAAGATCATCAGCTACAGGTGAAGAAGGCATAGAACGTGACGTTGGTTTGAGGAGCAAAAGAAGATGTGAAATATTAATCTTTGAGGCGAGGGTGCAAATAGATGACGGAAATTTCGTAGCATTCCCAGAAAGTCCTACGGATGTATATGAGATTTATAGTCATAAATTGAAAGGAAGACCAGTCAAGAAGGCTGGTGTCCCTTTCCAATAGCTAAGAGGCAGAGGGTCAGGAACCACAGTAAGGGCATGAACTGGAACAGATTAGGAGTCACACAGATTCAGAGAGTGAACCAGAGAGAACTCTAGTCTAACCATGGCCTCCCTCTTGGATCTGCTCTCTTGGGGAATTAGGGACTTTGAGGTGAGGGGTTACAGTGGCAGGAAGCCGTGGTAAGACAGCAGCACCCAGAATCACTGGGCCTCCTTTAAATCCCAATAATGCAGTGTGGCAGGAAGGAAATTGAAAACGTACAGTTGGCAGTCTGACCGGGCTGTTCAGTCGGAAGGAAGTCCCTGAACCTACCAGGATCTGTGGTCCAGAGTTTCTCCATGCTACCGTCTGAGCGAGAGACTATTTCTTCCAGGATGGATTGACTGAATAGTAAGTACCAGGCACTGAGTTAGAGCAAAAAGATGAATAAAGCACATTCCCAACCCTCAAGGGAAGCACAGTCTAGTTAAGGAAACAAATTAGGAACAATTACCACAAGTCTATGAAATGGTATTCGAAGTGCAAAAGAATATCACCATGAACTGTGTCTGGAGGTCACTGAGGAGACTTCTAGAAGTGCCACTGTTGACTGAGCAGGGACTTGAAGCCTACACTACTTCTGCTGGGCATCAGTGAGATGTTATTTGTTTTTAGTAGCTGTTTTGTTTTTTTTTTTTAATTTTTTATTTTTTATAAACATATATTTTTATCCCCAGGGGTACAGGTCTGTGAATCACCAGGTTTATACACTTCACAGCACTCACCAAAGCACATACCCTCCCCAATGTCCATAATCCTACCTCCTTCTCCCAAACCCCCTCCCCCCAGCAACCCTCAGTTTGTTTTGTGAGATTAAGAGTCACTTAAGGACATTTTTCATGCAAAACGTGAACCGAAGAATAAATATGCCATGAGATTTTCAGACACAATGGACACAAGTTCTTAAGTATGACAAGTGCTCTCTTGGGAAGCAGAGATTATCAGCCCGAGCTAGGCTGTCAGAGGACAGTGGGGTCCGAAACGAAGGCAGGCAGGGACACACGTGGTGTACGAAGCCAAGGAGCGAAGCACCCACAGGTGCGGGAAGCAGCCCAGGATAGTGAGTGAGCACTCTTCCGTGGCCGAAGGCTGCTCCTCTACCCTGTGAGAGGGCTCCCCAGCACCTCCACACTTCCCTCCTCCCCAGCTCCAACCATCAAGGATCGGCTAGTTGTCGGACTGGACTGAGTAGCGTGATTGCCGGTAGAGATGGACTTGCCCACCCTCAAGTCTTGTTTTCTTTTTGCCGCCTCAGTGTTTGGTGAAAATGTTGAGTCAGAACCCCTTGTAAGGAGGGACGTCACCTCTGAGGCGGTTATCAGTGACTGTGTGGAAAAGCCAGGTTTTGGTCATGGAGCTGAATAGGGAGAATAGGAAGGCGAAAGAAGGAAGGGTGAAAAATACATCTTCTGGAGAGCTCCAGCTTTTCTAGAGCGGGTATCGTCTTTGCTTGTTTCATCCCTTGGTCTAGAGCCTGCCAGTTCCAGAGTCATTGGGCCGAGTGGGAAAAGTAGAAAAGAAAGAAAAGATGGGGACATTTACTGAACGTATTGGTGTGTCAGGACTCTGGATCTCTGATTTCAGGACAAAGTGGGCATTATTGCTGGACCTATTCATTGCTGTGACCTCTGAGTCAAAGGAGGAAGTGTTGGGCTGAGTTGTGGCTCCTGTGGACATAGACTATTTGATATTTATGTTAAAATTTAAAAAGATAGTGGACCATGTGGCAGTAAGGAGGAAGAATGTGTTTTAAAATGGGGTGTTTGAGGGGAGGCAGAGCTGTCAAGGGGCTTACTGGGTAGAAGCAGTGAGGCAAAGAAAGATTCATTTGTTCAGCAAAATTTCATGGAGCATCCGCTGGGCCAGGCAGCTAAAGAATCGCTGCAGAAAAAGACAAGAACAAAATCCCTACTCTAGTGAAGCTGAAAATCTGCACAATGAAATGCATCACTAAGTTCCAGATGGTGATGCGTGAGACAGGGCAAGGAAGAAGGACGAGTGTAGATAATGACAGATAAATGACATATAACGACTCTTGTGGATGCCCCAAATAACCAGACATCGGGTTGCTTTGCTATAGACGGGAAGAGGTCAGGCCCTGATTCTTCATGGGGAAGGTTGACCTCTTAGAGATAACGGTTTGAAGATAATCTAAGACTTGCTACAATTTTGAGATAGGAGGCCAGTTTCTCAGTTACTCTGGCTCTACCACAAACTATCCCAAAACATAGCAGCCTAAAACAACAAATGTTTTATAGCTCACGATTCTGTGGGACAGGGATGAGTCAAAGCCCAGTACATCTATCTGACCATTGGGGCTGCCTCTCAGAATTGGCGGCCGTCTCTTCCTCCAGTGGTTATACACCCACGTTTCTCCCTCCCGCCCTTCCTCCCTTCCCTTGTCTTCCCTTCCCTTCCCTTTTTCTTTCCCCTTTTCCTTCCTTCCTTTCAAGACTTAGTATTTATTTTAGAGGGAGAGAGAGAGAGCGAGAGCATGAACATGAGCGAGAGGAGTAGAGGGAGACAGAAAGGGAGAGAGAATCTCCAACACACTCCCTGCGGAGCACAGAGCCTGACACAGCACTCGATCCCACGACCCTGAGATCAGGACCTGAGCCAAAACCAAGAGCGAGACACTTAAGTGACTGAGCCACCAAGGCACCCCTTGACCATCTTTCTTCCTTTCTCTTTCTTTCTTTCTTTCTTTCTTTCTTTCTTTCTTTCTTTCTTTCTTTCTTTCTTTCTTCATTAACATATAATGTATTATTTTCTTCAGGGGTACAGGTCTGTGAATCATCAGGCTTACACAGTTCATAGCACTCACCATAGCACATACTCTCCATGATGTCCTTAACCCAGCCACCCTTAACCCAGCCAATCCTCATTTTTTCCCCTGAGATTGAGTCTCTTATGGCTTGTCTCCCTCCCCGGTCCCATCTTGTTTCATTTTTCCCTCCCTTCCGCCCACGACCCCTTGCCCTGCCTTTCAGATTCCTCATATCAGGGAGATCATATGATAATTGTCTTTCTCTGATTGACTTCTTTTGCTCAGCATAATACCCTCTGGTTCCATCCACATTGTTGCAAATGGCAAGATTTCGTTTCTTTTGATGGCTACATAGTATTCCATTGTGTGTGTGTGTGTGTGTGTGTGTGTGTGTATACACACACCACACCTTCTTTATTCATCTGTCAATGGACATCTAGGTTCTTTCCACAATTTGGCTATTGTGGACATTGCTGCTATAGACATTCAGGTGCACATGCCCCTTCAGATCACTACATTTGTATCTTTAGGGTAAATACCCAGTAGTGCAATTGCTGGGTCGTAGGGTAGCTCTATTTTCAACTTTTGAGGATCTGCCATGCTGTTTTCCAGAGTGGCTGCACCAGCTTGCACTCCATATAGTGTAGGCATCCTCTCCTACACCTCTCGTTTCCTGACTTGTTGATTTTAGCCATTCTGACTGGTGTGAGGTGGTATCTTACTGCGGTTTCGATTTGTATTTCCCTGATTCCAAGTGATTCCGAGTGATGTGGAGCGCTTTTTCATGTGTCTGTTGGCCATTTGGATTAGACCAGCTTTCTTATAGCCTGGTAATTCTTTCCAAGAGAGCCAGGACAGACACTGCCAGGCCTTTGAAGAGCTAGAACTGGCCCAGTGTCACTGCTGTCTCACTCTGCAGTGAAAGCAAGTTATAAGGCCCACACAGGTGCAGGGGGGAAAGACATAGCTTGATGTCCTGATGAGCGACTGGTGAATGCACAGAGGGAGGGAGGGTTATTTTGACCACCTTGCAGCACATCTCTCTCACAAGCATATCAAATAGCATTTCTCTTTTATCTGCTAGTTTTCTATTGAGAATTTCCGATATGCTGGGCTTTATGCCATGCGCCAGGTAAGAAGAGTCTGGGTCCTCGCCTTCCCGCAGGCTTCTAATCTCTTTGGATCAGATAATGTCTGATTAAAAAAACCAAACTGTGTACAGTGCAGAGAATGTAGGTGGTTCCATGAAAACATATACTGTGGATAAGAATGACCCTGAGCAGGGAGGGCAGAAAAGACTTGCTGCAAAGGAGGGCTTGACTTTTGAGCCAAGATGTGCAGCATGGGGAGATGCTCCCTGGCTGCAAGGGTGATGGGGTGGATTGGGGGGGTACAGAATGGGTCAGGACCCCAACAAGGTTAGCTGTCTGGAAAGTCCTCATGGACATTCCCCCATCTGCTGTGTGTTAATTCTTTCTACCCATGGTTTCGTGATGCCTTTTCTAGAAAACTTATCATTTTTGCTGTATGTTGAGCACGGGGGCCACGTAGATCTTATTCTTCAAGACACAGAATGGAAAGGTTCTCAATAGCCTGGTGAGATCTGTAGCATGAGTTTACTTTCCACTGATGTTTTCTTTCCCCTAATTTCAGAACAAATTGTTAAGAATATTTGAGACTCCTCCCTTCTTCCCAAACTTGATGCTGAAAAATCTCAAACACACAGAAAAATGGCAAGAAAGTACGATGGCCACTTGTCTGTCCTTCACTAGATTCACCACTTAACATTTGCTCACACTTGCATTTTCTCTCTCAGTCAGCCTCTGCTCTATCTTGTGGGTGTATGACCCACAAATGTTCTCCCAAGCTCTGAGGCAGTGGGGGTAAAGGGGTTGCATTCAGTGAACAAGTCCAAAATCCTTTATCCTTCCTTTGCCACTGGATAGACACAGACTGTCCCCTTCATGTACTGAAAAAACAAACGAACACACAAAAGATAAGACTGTTGGCTGGTGTGACCAGAACAAAGGTGTGTGAGATAGCTGGTAACAAATGAAGCTGGAGAGAAAGGAACCAGACCAGATACGCTCTTCGAGCCATTTTATGAGTTTTTAACCAGGAACAAGGGTGACATGACCAAGCCTATATTTCAGACTGTCAAAGCCTTCGTGGAAAGAGGACTCTGGAAAGGCCAGTGGGAGACCTTTACACGGGACAGGTGAGCCATGTCCCACCAGGCGCCATCCTTCCCACCTGCGGTGGCAAATAGTTATTTTCGTGAGCTGCTACATAGTTCTGGAATTCCTCCTTGTCATTGCCTCTGGCACAGATTTATGAGAAAGCCTTTCTCTGATCACAAATAGTATAAGCAGACGTGGCTTTAAATTAATTCTGGCTCTTTCCACGAGACGAAACTGTCAATGAAGATTTACTGTCATATTCAGAAGAATGTGCTGCAGGCTCAGAAAACATCTAGAATGAGTTCCAACAATGCTTTGAACAATAGCCGACTCTTTCAAATTAGGCTACAGACAGGCAAGTCATTACTTTGAAGGAGACAGCATTTAAGGAGGAAGGCTTTGCTATGTTTTCTTGCCTCCTGGTTTCAGGTTCGGATGGGAAGACCCACCTTCCTTGTCCAACAGGTTCCCTGTATTTTAGTGCCCTTTGGTTTGCTAGCTGGAGGCTTGCATCACAGCTTCTCATTTTTAAGTTGTATATTTCTTTGCTATTTGAAAAATGTCCCCCCTGTATTCTTATAGTCATTTGTATTTCGACTTTTGTAATGCAAAATTGCTTGTCTGCTTTTTTGCTGCTTTTTATAAAGCCATTTATTTTTATTTCTTTTCTATTTGTAAGCTCATTTTTATACATTGAAGATATTAATCACTTATTTATAGTATATACTGGGTTGCCAATTTTTTTCTCATGCTATAACCAGATATTGCTGAGAAAATGTAGCTTCTTTATTTTCCACGAAGTGATGTGATCTTTTTCATGAACTCCATGGAAATACACACACACACACACACACACACACACACACACACACACACACTTTTAGTCAAATCCAATAAGCTCAGCCTGATCCCTTCGTTTAAGCAGCGTCTTTATATCCTTAGTCTCTTTGAAGTAACACAAGCCATACAGATTTGTCCGCTAAGTTGTTGACCAGGTCGAGGGGCTCACATAATCTCCTGGGTATGTGGAGAGGAAATTAGGACACTTGGCTGACACTTAAGTGTGATTTTTTGTGTCCTGCTTTGGGGAGGATGGTGTAGTATAGTGACTAAGCACTAGTTGTCCTCTGATGAGTCTGAGGCTGTTCATTGTGGTCCATTGTCCCACTTGATGACCCAGGGAATCATTTTTTCCCTAGAGCCCCCCGTGATCATCTCTTGCTCCTGAGCTAAAGTCCTCCACAATGTTTCACCCCTGATCCCTTGAGAGACATGGAGATCCCCGTGAGTTCCTTCCACACCACACACACTACATGACACCACACCACACACACCACACCCCACACGCCATACACACCACAGCACACCACATTACACACACCACAAATAAATACCACACCGCACCACACACATCACACACACCATACCACGCCATACCACACTGTACCACACAACACCACACACCATACCACATCACACCACACACACTATACCACACCATACATACACACCACACCATACCACACCCCACACCACACACATACCACGTACACCACACCACACATACCATACCATACTGTACCGTACCACACCATACCGCACATACCATACCCACCATAGATACCACACATAACATACCATGCCACACACAGCACACACACTGAACCACACCACACTAGCATGTTGACCAGGTTTGCTCTCTGCCCAGCTGTGCCGGCTATAACTTTCACGGTGCAGTAGCTGTCATGTGGCATCTCCCAGATACCCAGAATGGAGAGTGGGAAAAATCACCTTCACTCCCACCTTTATCTTAAATGCCTCGAGGTCCTTGTTGAGAGGGGAGCTCAGAACACCCAGCTGCCTCTTTTCACTACCTTCTTCCCCTTTTCCCCCCACAGTCCACCTGTAGAAGGTAGATGGGGAAGACATTCCCTTCCTTTTTCTGGTTAAATAGGACATTCCTCTGAACCATGTCTTCTGCCTTCCCTGGGTGGCATCTCCCTTCTGTGGAATGGCAGATGGATTTCAGACAGAGAGGTTTACTAAAAAGGGAATAAAGATGAGGAGTACTTAATAATATAATTCTTGGGACTCCTGGGTGGCTCAGTTGGTTAAGCAGCTGCCTTCGGCTCAGGTCATGATCCCAGCGTCCTGGGATCGAGTCCCACATCGGGCTCCTTGCTCCGCGGGGAGCCTGCTTCTCCCTCTGACTCTGCCTTCCACTCTGTCTGCCTGTGCTCACTCTCGCTCGCTCTCTCTCTGACAAATAAATAAATAAAATCTTTAAAAAAAAAATAATATAATTCTTGCACGTATTTAGCAACTATGCTTTCCATTGGGTTTTTTTTTTCACATTTTATTGTTTTTGTGGTTTTTGCAAATATATGGACATTTAACATTTCTAATGTGGTCACATATTTTAATCTAATTCTTTATGAATTGTGCCTTCCTGAGGATGCTTGGAGAGATGTTCCCCAGTGCCAGTTAGATAACCTCTGTTTTCCCCTGTTCTTTTAGGGCATCATTTGTCATCCAACTGGAATTTATTTTTGTACTTTGGTCAGTGATGTCTAACTGTATTGATTTTGATGGTTAGTCAGATATTCTTTTATTTTTTAAGCCTGATGTTCTTTTTTTTGTTTTTGTTCTTTCTTTTTTAGAGATTTTATTTATTTATTTGACAGAGAGATAGAGAGAGAACACTAGTAAGCAGAGCGGCAGGCAGAGGGAGAGAGAGAAGCAGGCTTTCTGCTGAGCAAGGAGCCCGATGCGGGGCTTGATCCCAAGACCCTTGGAACATGACCTGAGCTGAAGGCAGACGCTCAACCAGCTAAGCCACCCAGGTGCCCCTAAGCCAGATGTTCTTAAAAGATTTAGTGAATAATCTTTCCTTTCCTATCCTACTTGGAAAATCACCTTTGTTATATTAAAAAGAATCTTGGGACTCCCACTTCTGTTCCGTAATTTACATTTCTCTGCTCTAGTATTGGAGCCACACTATTTTATTTTTCATTTAAAAATTTTTACTCTTTTTTTTATTGTAGTATGGCTCACATATAACATGTAATATTTGTATTTATGACATAAATATCATACTTATCATATAGTATATCTATATTTTTATGTATAATATAGAACATAATTTAATATATATTAGATTATAGTAAATATTATGTATATTTCAGATGTACATCACAGTAACTTGACAGTTCTGTATACTATTTTAGTTATTATGGTTTCATAACACATTTTAACATTTTTTGGTTTAAGGCCCCGGATGAAAATTCTTTTTCAAAATTATCTTGTCCATCCTTGCACATTCCTTTTTCCAGAAAAACCCCGTCCCCCACCAGCCCACACCACACACAAATCCTGTCACATGTTAATCGTAAATTTTTAGGATGTATAGATTAATTTGAAAAGTGACATTTTTATCATGCTGAGTCCTCCTGTTAAGACTTATGACATGTCACCCCATTCATTTCCCTGGCTACTTTTTGAACTATTGTTTACACTTTACTTTTCATCACACTTACTAACATGTCCTAGAAAACTATGATAGTAGATTTGGGAAATACTGCTTTGGTGGTTCAACATTAGATTTGGCACTCGTTGTTGGTTTTAGATCAACACACGTCATCATATCAAGGCAGTATCTTTCTAAAGTTTATAGAAACATCTTATCAAAACTAAATTTTAATTTTATCAAATGCTTCTTTTTTGCTACCCATCACTACCTCCTTTTTTCTTTGACACTGTTCTGATAAATTTTATTTCATAATATTAACCTATCTGTGTATTCTTGGATTAAATTCTATCTTGATCCGTGGCATTTTCCTTTTTTATTCTGCTGTATTATACTAAATGTCTTATTTCTGGATTGCATCTGTATTTCTATGTGAAGCAAATGTATTTTATTTTATTGTGGTGTGTTTGTCACATTTTGGTATCAAGTTTATGTTAACATCATAAAGTCAACTGTGACACTTCCCATTTTTTTGTACAATCCATAACAGTTTAAATAGCATAAGAATTATGTGTTCTTTGAAGGTTTGAAAGAACTTGCCCATAAAACATTTGGGCACAGCTCCTTTTATGGATGCAATTCTTGGAGACTGGTTTCTATTTCTTCCATGGATAGTGGTCTATTCTGATTGTCAGATTTGATAATCTTTGTTTTCTTATTTTCCATTTTCCTTCTTATTGAGGCTTAACATTTTCACATAGAATTCTACAGGAAATTCTTTAATTTTTCATTTCTATCTTTCTCATTTCCCACATCATGTGCTTATGTTTTCTTCTTTCTGTCTTCATTAAGATATCTCAGAGGATTGTCTGTTTTACTAGTTTTTTTCAAGAAACCCATGTCCTGGACATATTGAACCTTTTAATCTGTGTTCAAGTGCAATAATTTAATCTTTAGACATTTCTTTCTTTTACTTTTTCTGGTTATATTTGGCCCTTTTTTAATTCCCTTGCACAGATTGTCTGCTTCGTGTATTTTCATTCTTTCTTGTCTAAGATTCAAAACAATCAAAGCTGTACGTTTTCCTACATGCAGGCTTGAGCTCTTTGCCCTCTGTGTTGCCAAGCAGTGCTCTCATTTAGTTGCTCCGATTCCCCTTTCAATGTTCCCTTTGTCCTATGTAGATGTAAGAGGATTCGTTGCAGTGTTCTTGCTGTTAGTTACTTTGAAAATAATTGGTGTTTTTAAATGCCCCACTTCTAAAATTCAATTTCAGATTTACTACATTGGGGTCAGAAAACGTGAACTAAATAATTTCTAGCTTATGGAATTCAGTGAGGTTTTCTTTGTGCCTTAACATATGATCAATAATCAGCATATTTAATAGATTCCTGTTTAATAGGTACTTGTTAACTAAACTTTAATAATGACATTTTTAAGATCTTCCTAATTTACTATTCTTTATCTTTATCCATCATCTGTTTTCTTTGTCAAATATTGAGGGAGGTATGGTTAAAGCTTCCCACAGCTACTGGGAATAACTCTCCGATTATTCTCATATTTTTAACAGGTTTGCTTTATATATGTTGATGCAGTTGCTTGATACTTTAAAGACTGAGTCACTAATATCTTCATTAAAGACAAAATTTTATCCTATATTTATTTTTCCTTGATGTGCACATTTAAAAATATTAATACTGTAATCTTTAATTTGGTTTTGTTTGCATTTGCCTGCATAGCGTTGCCTGTCTTTTTCTGTACCGGCTTGTGTATTTTGCATCACATAGATTTTTTTATAGTGTACGCATTTGATCTGGGTATTTGTCTCTCAGTAAGGATTTAACTAATTTCCAGCAATTTCAGCAGATATATTTGGTTTGATGTTTGTCTTCTTGCTTTATGCTTTCTGGCTTTGTATTTGTTTCCTTTTCTTTGTTTTCTGTCTCTTGCAAATTGTACTATTTATTTTCTTTGTTTTTTAATTCTGCAGTGTTTTGGAAAGGTTGTCTCCCAGTTTTATTTCTACAACAAGTTATCTTAGAGCTTTTCTTTTTTCTTTTCTTTTTTTTCAAAAGCATTTTTTAAACCTTCAGTTATTTCTTACCGCAACTTCTATCAGTCACCTTTGCCCATGTAAGGGAAGCCAAGTTTAGCATGCTTGGATTTTTTTTTTCTTCCTGAAGCACATCTTTGGGTTAATGAAATTTTACATTTAAATTTGGATTATTGCTATTAAATGATTGTATTATCTACCCTGCTTTTGTGTCTTTCTATAATTTAATCTAGTAATACCAATTGCCCTCCTCTTATATACTGTGATTTACTTACTCATGAGCTCAGGATTTTGCTCTGTCTGCCATGTGGAACTCTGGTCTGTTTTGTAAATAAAGTTTTATCGGAACACATCCATGCCCATTGGTTTACCAATTGTTCACACCTGCTTCTAGGCTATAGTGGTGACAAACTTGAGGAGTTGCTACAGAGCCCACATGGTTCACAAGGTTTAAAATATTTACTATTATCCTAAAGCAGAGTATAACACCAAATAAAATTTTACCCATGAAGACATATGCAAAACATATTTTCTAAGCCCTTACATGCCAGAGCCTGAACTCACGAACAGCAACTTCCCTGAGTAGAGAACTTGAATTATATACATATATTTCTTAATTTTGAAATACTGTAAGTACTCCTTTGTTTCTTGGTATTTAACACTTTATAAACGATGTGAGGTCAACTTGAGTTGTGGATAGAATTTTTTTCCCAGTCAAATTTTAAAAAATGTCTCCTGGAAATTTCTGGTATGGGGGTAATATTCATTGCTGTTGCCTGGAACCCACTGCACATTTTTTTGTTCTGAATTTAAAGATGGCTTCTTCAGTGCTCACTTCCTCTGCTTCGCTTTTCCCCTTGGAATTCATTGTGGCTCCTGTGTCATCCTCCTTTTCCTTTTGCTTTCCCCTCTCATGTTGTCACCTTTTCAGCTGTCTTTCTCCGGCTTCCATTCAAGTTTCTCACGTCTGTGTTCCATTTTACTGAATTAGTCTCAGGAATGTCCAGTCTCCTCCACATTCTCTCTGCTCCACTTGACTTGTTTGGCACATTGTTGTCTTGTCATTCTTGCCTACACTGACTTTATAATCCAAAAAGCTCCTTATGTCCCATTGCAGTACAACGGAGAGATTTTCTTCCATATCACTCTCTGAAAGGTGGGCTTTTGCTCGGACTTCTCGGAGGCACCTCATACGCTGAACAGCTGAATCTATCATGTGAGCAGTAATCCTTCTCTTTTTGTTAAACTTCATTAAGGATGACCTGAAAATAAAATAAGAAGTGGGCTCTGGTTGGAACTGGATGGGTCCCTGTGTCCAACTCTCAGACCCAGATTAAGAGGAGAAGGAAAAGTATTGTCTTTGTTGTAGTTTAAGTTTACCAGGGTACAGACCTCTCTATCCACAGGGAGCCAAGAAGGAGATAGAAGGAAAAGGTTTCAGTTTTATTTAGTAGTTTGTTCGTCCTGTTTCCTTGGCCCAGAGGGTTCGGTGGTGTCTTCTCCTTGTGGCATGACAAAGAAATCTGCGATCTTTTGGGGATCCACGTCCCTGAAAGCCTCCCTTTACTTGTCTGTGGAGCTTGCTTCAGAGAAGCAAGGGGCTTCCCACCCTGTGGGAACCTCAGCATTGTATTCTTCTCAGAAGCTTGAGTACAGTTGATATTTGTCTTTGAAAAGCTACCGCTGAGTCTGCCTGTGTCTCCAGAGTCATTATTCAAAGCCCCTGGGGGTGTCACTAAGCAACGACTGGGAAACATCTTACCTTTACCCTCTTTTCTTGAGATAAACTGAGGACTTAACAGTCCTTCATTCAGGCTGCCTTGTGACCAATCTGTAGTTCCAGAAATTTCTCAGAGGTTCTGGCTTAGATGTTGCCTTTCCCTCATGTCTTTCAGCAGTGGTGTAAAATGTCATCTATGCTCTATTCTTTTAGCTTTACCAAGAACTTAGAAAGGGGATGAGGAAGTTCAGCTTGACCTTGACTGACGTCACCTCCTTGGCTCAGGTACCTCTCACGTTGATATCAGAATGGAAAGCAGAAATGAGAATAACCCAATGTGTGACCATTTCCTTTGGTGCCATGGAAACTTGTGGTTCCAGGCAAGGCAGAAGGAGGAAGTTACCCATGGGGCTGGACAGTGGCAAAGCCCCTTGATAATCCTGTAAGCTGAACCTTCTCTTGTGGCCCTGACCATATGAGGTTTAGATGGACTCAAGTGAAGAGTTAACAATCCTCTTCCTAGAGAAAGAGATGAAGTAGTTTATGAAGCTGACGTGGTAGGTATTTCCTTAGTCACTCCAGGCTGCTGTATGTAACAGGATACCCCAGATTGGGTGTCTTAAACAACAGACAGATATTTTTTACAGTTTTGAAGCTGAGAAGTTCAAGATCGTGGTGTAGCATGGTCAAGGGCTTGGCCTCCTCCTGGTTCACTGATGTCCAGTGTCTCACTGTGTCCTCATGTGACAGACCAAGGTCAAGCTCTGGTCCCTTTGGCCCCTAACAAGGGCACCAATCTCCTCATGGGGACCCCACCTTCATGGCCTCATCTAACCCAAATCACCTCCCAAAGGTCCCACCTCCAGAGACTTTCACACTGGGGTTAGGACTTTAACATATGAATTTGGAGGAGGACACACACATTGAGTTCATAGCAGTGGTGCTGACATGCCATTGATTACATCAGTTTAATTCCTAGAACAAGCCCATACAGTAGAAGTTGTGTGCTCATGTAGGGATGCAGAAAGTCAGGCACAGCAGACATGGACTGATGTCTTGCAGGAGATCCTTGGCTGCCTGCCCCGGAAGTGGGGAAAGTGATCTGGCCATGAGTTAAAAGTCTGGGTTTCAGTTCCTCATCGGCAGGAAAGGGGACTTGTGTAGGGCCAGTGGCGTTCAGACTTCTCAGCTTCAGAACTCTTCGTTCACATGAAATCAGATGAAACTCCAGCTTCACAAAGTGGTACTGGCAGGTGGAACGAAGCAGCCAGGGGACCGGGGTCCTGGACCTCCTACCTCGCCTCTCTGAGAGTGGCCATTGTGTGTGGGGGGGATTTAGACCGCAGGTTGCTCTCTGTGCTAACATTGTCTGATTCCAGACTCAGTAGAGGGTGTCTGAGGAGGTTCTGGAAGGAGTTAGGTTTGCATTTTCAAAGGAGAAAGAGGGAAAGTTGACAAAGGGCACATCAGCTGTCATTATTCTGGAATGCTGGCAGAGCCGTAGTCTTTGCCCAAAAAGGGTTTGAAAAGGGAACGTTGCACACTAACTTTCTTTCTTTCTTTTTTTTTATGTGCTGTCCACATTTAGCTTATTGCCAGGCCATGTAGTTGCCAGTGAGAAACGTGCTGTTTACAAATTGATCACGTAGTTGATCCCTTATAATGAGAGAGGTTTCTGGAAGCTTCCTTACAATCGACAACTGTGTTGGTTTATTATTTTTTTTTTAACTATTTCACAGTCGTTAAGAGATAACTTAAGGACAGGCTCAGAAGTGGATTCTTTTAAAGGAGACTCTGGGAGAAAGTAAAATCCCAGAAGAACAAACTGTCCCACAGAAGTCAGTTCTCAGCCCGGGGTAACTTTGCTCCCTAGGGACATGTGGCACCGTGTGGAGGCGTTTTCGGTTGTCACAGTATCCCAGTCGGGCTGGGAAGCGCTGTTGGCATCTAGTGGGCTGCTAAACCTGTAACAGCGCCCAGGACAGCCCCACCACATGGCGATACCCAGCCCAAAATGACAACAGTGACAGGCCTGAGGAACTCTGCTTTTTATTCCAGGAATTCCTAGAATCTGTCCACATCTTTAGAAAAGCACAGCACCAATTTCAGTTATCACTCAGAGTCTTTTCAGTGTGTTTCCTACATCCTGGCTAGTCATTCAAAAAAAAACCCGCTAAGGTTTCCATATAGCTAAGGTTTCTCAGGAGCTAATAATTGTCTAACCACTGTTTCTGAGGTAAAATTCACATAACATAAAATTCACCATTTTAATCATTTTACAGTGTATGATTCAGTAACATTTAGTACATTGACACTAATGTGCAACTGTCCCACTATCTGCTTCCAAAAAATTTTCACCCCAAAACAAAACTCTGTACCTATTATCAGTCACTCCTCATCTCCCCCATCTCAAGCCTCTGGCAACTGCCCATCTGCTTTCCCCTGTCTGGATTTGCCAAATCTCAGTAGTGCAAATAAATGGAAACACGTACTATATGGACTTTTTGCCTGGCTTCTTTTACCTCGCATGTTTTCAGGCTTCCTCCATGTTGTAGCACAGACCAGTTTTTCACTCCTTTTCATGACTGAATAATATTTCATCATGTGGATGCCATATTCTATTTATCCCTTCCTCAGTCAAGGGACATTTGAGTCGTTTCTGCCTTTTGGCTCTTGTGAATAGTGCTGCTATGAATATTCATGCCAAAGTTTTTGTTTGAACACCTCTTTTCAGTTCTTCTCAGTATATATGTAAGAGTAGGATCTCTGGGTCATATGGTACTTCTATACTTAACTTATTGAAGAATAAAAAAAAAAAAAACCTGTTTTCCACAGCTTCTGCCCCATTTTGTGTACCTCTCAGCAATGAATGAGGGCTCTAGTTTCCTCACATGCTGACCAATACTTATTTTCCTTTCTTGCCTTTTAATTATAACCATCCCAGTGGATGTAAAGTCTTATCTCCTTGTGGTTTTATTTTGCATTTCCTTCACAATTATTGAGGTTAAACATCTTTTCATGTACCTATTGGCCATTTGCTTATATTCTTAACCCACTGAGCCACCCAGGCCTCCCTAGCCATTTGCATATATTCTTTAAAGCAATTTCTGTTTTGTTCAAGTCCTTTGCCCATTTCTAAATTAAGTTGTCTTTTTATTGTTGAGTTGTAGGAGTTATTTATATATTCGAGATACTAGACCCTTATCACATTAATATGATTTGTATATATTTTCTTACATTCTCTCTGTGGGTTGCCCTTTCACTTTCTTGAGAGTGTCCTTTGATGCACAGATGTCTTTCATTTTTATGAAGTGCAGTCTATCTGCTTTTTCTTTTGTTGTTTATATTTTTGGTGTCATAGCTGAGAAAACATTTCCTAACTCCAGGTCACAGAGACTTATTATCACTCTGCTTTCTTCTAAGAGCACCGTAACCTAAGAGCTTCTGCTTTCTTCTAAGAGCACCTAACGTAAGAATTTCAGCTCTTACATTAGGATTTGGACCCATTTTGAGTTAATTTTTATATTTGGTGTGAGTTAAGGTTCCAGTCATTCTCATGTATGTGGAAATCCAGCTGCCCAAGAATCACTTGTTGAAGAGATTGTCTTTTTCCCCTTGCACCCTTGTCAACATTCAATTAATAATTGATACTTGACTCTTTTCTGGGCACTTAATTCTCTTCCATACTCTCTACATGTCTGTTATCCTAATACCAGTACCACACTGTGTCGATTGCTGTAGATTTGTACTAAGTTTTAAAGTGGCTATCTACTATTTTTTACATTTTCTGAAGTTTAATGAACTCTTTCAAAAAGACTACCTCTTTTTTAAAGAACTACACAGATTAGTAGAGGTACACAATTCCTTTGGAATACCAAAGTTCAAAAACTCTGAAGATGCAAACGTTCTACATAACCAATTTGGGGCCCCAAACCTAACTTGATCAGAACTCATCTGGCAGAGAACGCAATCTGCACTCAGTGTGAATCTATAGATTTTATGAGACTTATGAAAATCTAGATTTCAGAATATAGAACATAGTATACAGATTTTTTATAGATTTTTATATTCACACATTAAGTTGTATAAAGATTATGTGTTTGATGTGGACAATCTTATCCACAAAGTAGATATCCAAAAAGTGGATTCTTTTTGATACGGACCCACACCCTTCTGGTGGTAGTGTCTGGCACACAATATACAGACCATAGAATCTTTATAAAATCTGAAAAATCCTGAATTCCAAAACTCACGTACTCCAAAGGTTTTGGAAAAGACCTGTCTCCTTCTGAACATCTCATGATGCTCAGAACTCTGATGATATTCTGTCTTTGTTTAGAAAAAGAGGAGGAGAAACAAAGAAGCACGTGTTTTATGTGAATAATATTCATGGCACAACAGATCTGTATTAGTCAGTGTTTTAGGCATTTTATCTACTCTGTCTCGTTTACAGTTTTTCAAAGCATAGGTCCTGTGGGGAAAAATAACAAAGCGACCCTTGGCCGTGAAAAGTAGGGAGTGGTTTTTCTGAGCTTCTTTCTATTAACAGGAGGAAGTGAAAAGAGAGGCTTTGTCCGGAATTCAAGGTCCTGCTTAGCTCCTGTTGGTGGGAAACCAAAGAGTGGTTTCCTCCTGTGGTTGGGTGGCCTCTGTCTGCTCTGGCCTCTGTATGAGGACTGCTTTTTTCCCTTTTACAGTTTCATTTGGCCTCATCATTCCAGAGAGAAAGCAGACTTGCCCTGATTCCTTCTCACCTCTGTGTGACTCTGCGCAGCCATCATGGGCTGTTTGTGACTTCCAGATGATTGTTTTCCTTCAGATTAGTTAACACAGTCTGGAATTTTGCCCTTTTAGGAGTTCTTTTGGTTTAAATATTGGCCTTCAAGATCATCCTCTAAAATGAAATGGTTAGGTCATCCATGACATACATGCATTCTGTGTCTGGTACATCAAACCCTACATCCTTAGCCCATTGTTCAAGTGGTATTTTATTTAACTTTGTAGTTCCCTTGTAAAGTTATAATGCGGTGTTTCTATCCTTATTTTACCTTCCCAGGAAATGAGGCTCATAAAGGTTAAATCGTCTATCCAGTGACACCAAACTAGTAAGTAACAGAGATCTGTCATGATTTTACCTCTGTATTCTATAGCATAACTTCCCCCAATAGAAGCACATTAATTGGGGCACCTGGGTGGCTTAGTCGGTTAAGTGTCTGCCTTCAGCTCAGATCATGGTCCCAGGGTCCTGGGATCAAGCCCACATCAGGCTCCTTGTTCTGTGGGGAGTCTATTTCTCCCTCTCTCTCTTTGTTCTATCTCACTCTCTCTCTCTGTGTGTCTCGCTCTTTCTCAAGTAAATAAATAGAATCTTTAAAAAAAAATCGTGTTGATTATGTGGCATAAGAAACATTAACTGTGGCCACCATCTACAGGAGACAATAGAGAATCTTACACTCTGTACCATGACCTGTCATGATTAGCTCATATGATAAGAAGGGACGAAGTAGGCAAATGAGAGAATTGAAGCTGGAAAAGGTGACGACAAATGGAGGAGAGGAGGAGGAAGGGGAGCACGGAGTAAATTATTAACAAAATGGGTTTAATGTTCACTGAGTTCTTGGGTAGTTTCATGTCCAGTTCTTACCCTGAACTTGCTGATGAGTCCAGAAGTGTTTATGAAGTGCAAAGCATCTACCGCATGCTCGGTTCTGAGCTAAGTCTGATGGAGGTTACTGAGGAAGACGACTCACTGCCTTGAGGTCTAATTGGGGAGAAGAGGATAGAACCTCGAAACAATAGTTATCAAGACAAGATAACATTCTTATAAATGCCCTACCAGGTCAGGGGCAAAGTGTGTGAGGCAGGGCTTGGGAATCTCTGGCCTTCCAGAGAAATGGAAGGTAGAGGAAGGAGGTCTTCAGCTGGATCATGAAAGGTAGGATTTGAAAAGCCAAGCATCAAGGCAGGAGTAAGCATGCCATGTTCATGCGCTAGGGAACTGGCCCGCTTGGAAAGGGTGGTTCAGTGTGTGTGTGTGTGCACGTATGCATGCTTGCTCACGTGCATACAGAGAGAACCATGGATGACAGCATGACCAGGCTTGATGGCACTGTGTTCTCCAGGGTGGTTTTCAGACAAGGATTTGGGTCTTGGAGCAAGAGAATGTGAGGAGGTCCTGTGGGTCTGGTAAGACAGGGAAGGGACATGGTAGAATAGTGTTAGTGATGGCAAGATGTGTTGAAGTGAGAGACCAGCTGACTGTAGGTTGGAATAGGAGCTGAACGGGGCGTGGCCATGAGACACAGGGGTGATCCAGGGGTTGTGCCGAAAGCAGGGATACTTCTAGGTAGAGTCAGTGGGAACCAAAGACTGCTTTTGAGGAATTGGGATCAACAAAATGTAGCATTTGAGTTTTTTGGTTTTTTAAAATATTTATTTATTTATTTTAGAGAGTTTGTGCCCTAGGTTGGCAGGGGGGTAGGGAGCAGAGGTAGAGAGAGAGAGAGAATCCCAAGGAGACTCCTCACTCAGCACGGAGCCTGATGCAGGGCTTGGTCTCAAGACCCTGAGTCAAAACCAAGAGTCAGATGTTTAGCGGACTGAGCCACCCAGCATGCATGGAGCATTTGAGTGTGGACAGAGATGCTAGGAGGAAAAACATGTCCTGGAAGGCCTTCGGTTGTGACCAGATTCTGCCTGAAATCATGATGCTTCAGTGAAAGCTTCTAGAACTGTGATATTCACTATGGTAGATGCAAGCCACATGTGGTGAATTAAATGTGAGTTAAATTTATGGAACTAACACAGAATTATAAATCCAGTTTCTCATTCAGACTAACAGCATTTCAGATGCTCATTAGCTACGTATAATGAATGGCCACCCTTCTGGACAGGGTGCGCATGGAACTATTTCCATCATCTCAGAATGTTCGGTTGCACAGGACCGATGCAGAGGTCAATGGTGAATATCTGTCTTTGGGTGCATGGGCTGCTCCGGAGACGGGAGCAGGGAACAGGTGACGCTAAGTCGTGGGGTCATCTGGCAAAGAGGAGGGCCTGGGGCTGGATTCTAGGACATGTATGAAGTCGGGAGAAAGAGGCAGAAGGAGAACAAACAAACATTGCCTGGGGTTTCAGAAAAGCAGAAGACGCAGCATAGCATAAAATCCTGGCAACCGAAAGGGAGAAAATGTCAGTGAGGAGGGAGTGGTGCCAGTGTCAGTTGCTGCAGAAAAGTCAAGGAGAAAGAGAACCAGGGGAAAAAGAATTGCGTTTGGTAATCTGAGGTCATCGGTGACCTATGAAACTTGAGGGACAGTGAGGCAGAGATGTCCTCAAATAGGAATGTCACTGGCTTCCTATAAGACTGCAGCTGGCATCTGGGGCCTAGAAACAGTCTGGGTCTCGGTGTCGGTGTCGGGGTAGGGACGAGAGCTTGTTAAGGGAGGAGTATGGGGAAGAACATAGAGTGGGGAGCAGAAGGGAGAGGAGTGAAGGAGACTGAGGGGCCATCACCAAGGGCTTCATGGTCAATCATTGCTTTTTTCTCCAAGAAAAGGAAGATGGGGACAAAAGAAGAGGGAATTGTCCGGGGCTGGTCAAGAGGATTAGAACAGGGTACCCTTGAGGTACCCTGATGCCCTTAGGGTACCAGATGCCCTTAGGATGGCATAAGAAAGGGGTTATAAAGAGAGGGGTTCAGTTGGGGGGGGTGGGCCTCGGGGATGGTCATCAGGGGAGCTATGGGCAGGCTTGTGGCCACTTTGCCCTGAGATGGAACAGTGGCTAGAAGCCAGAGAATGCATCAGCTTGACCTGTTCCCTTTTCCTCTCCTGTCTTCCTCACCACCCTTCTACTGGATTCTTCCTTTTGGTTGACTTGATTTTGTTTTTGTTGTTGTTTTTTTTTTTTTTTCCTAATGCATCAGACCTTCATATTTATGTATAGTGTTACTACCTAGCTTTCTAGATTTCTCTAAGACTGTTGCAGCTATACACAGCGTGTATTGTTTGCCCATGTCTGCATCATCTCTTTAGGATTATACGGACAAGGGCAGGCTCTTTTTTCCTTGTGCTGTACAAGGCTCATGATATCACTGTGAACATATGGGTAGCGAATTCAGTACTGCTTCATTATAAAGACCAGTAATTATATTTATATTTGAAGAGCTGCTTTTAAACATAGATGTATACAGTTGAATGTACAGTTTCTGTGAGTGCCTGCGTGCACGGACCACACCACTGACCCAAGATAATCCGTCCTCCTGGGTTTAATTTTTAGTTCACGGTGTGTTGATACAAAATGCTTTGCGTGCATCATCTTATTTAATCCCTGCAAGCCAGAGAGGTCGGCGTTCTGATTGTCATTTCCGAGATGAGGCAATCATGGCAGAGGCTGGTTAAGCCAGTCACCCGGGGTCATGTGGCAAGTGTGAGTGGCAGATAGAAATGGCAACCTGGCTCTCTCCGGCACCCAATCTCTTGTCCTTAATGTCCTCCATTCTCGAACCAGTACTCTAAAGTGACCGCCTGTTCCTGCTGCAGTGACCGGCTTGGCCACAACTGTGAGCATGCCCACATAAGGGCGTGTTTGCACTCTGGAGCCATAATTCTCCTCTCGTTCGGGAGAGGTAGAAAACGATCATGGGGAAGTAACAAATAACACCTCTTGGTGTCAGCCCGGCCTTCACGGGGGACAAGATGCTTTAGCAACTCTTTCAAAGTATCCAAGACAAAACTTGACCTTTAAGCAGTTTCTCCATTTAGAGTTAAATTTGTCTTCAACAAATATGGTTTGAATAAATCAAGACCTCCTGTTTTAGCTATTTAATTGGGAAGGTAAAATTTCCAATCTGATTTAAAATTTTTTCTTTTGCCAAATTCCACAGGGGGGAAAAAAGGAATGCTAAAGTTCAGGATAAAAAGAAACTTTCCAGGAAGCACACTGGTACAAACCATAGCTGTGGTCATCATAAATATCACTTTTACTTTCCAAACTAAAGTCTGGGTTTCCATGGTAACTGTTAACAAACCCAGCTGGTTTGCATCGTGGTGTGTGTGTGTGTGTGTGTGTGTGTGTGTGTGTGTATGTGGAGAAGCCAGTGGAGCAGGACCTGGCTATGTTCCAGAGTTCAGGTATCAATATCAGATGGATCTCCTGGGACCATTTAGAAACCAGATAGAAAAAACTCCATGCAACATCTCTCCCACCCAACTGCTACCTTCCAAACCTTTGCACTTTGCTACTGTCCTGATCACATGCCCAGAGCTTTCCAAAGCCTGTCATTCTCACAGAGGCAAACCATAGGCTGCATTCAACTGTGACTTTGATGTCTAACTGTGTGCATTGGAAGGGAATTAGAACTGCAGGCTTTTGATTTACTAATGTTGCATCCATCAGAATGTTCTTGGGTAATAGTGTTTCATAAGGGTCAGAATGCAGGCTTGACAGTCCCGGCCAAATGCAAACTGGAGAAATTGCATCTTGCCTTCCGGTGACTCACCCAGGCTTCCAGATGGAAATGATTTCCCAAGGTCACGGCAAAGCTCAGTGCAACGGTGTCTCTCGTGTGGCGAACATATGGTGTGACGGTGTAGGTCAGGACTTCTTTTCCTGTTCTCACCCTTGACTTTGGCAGGGTCAGCCCGCCCCTGAGAACTTCTCTCCAATCATGGGAGACTCTCAGGAGCAGTGTGTGCCTCTCCTCTCCCCCATGTCCTTCTCACTATACCCGCCCCCCCCGCCCCCCCGCCAAAGCCTTGCTCCTGTGTTCCAGGCGTAGTGAAGGGAACTAAGGAAGAAGTGCGGCTCCTTCCACTAACTCATTACCATTTCTTAAAATAAATCCCAACTTTCCTCTTCTGGGAAGCCACCCCAGAGTGGACTGGGATCTCAAAATATCATTTATTTACTTTATGCAAGAAACTTATGGAAGCCTCCTGGGTGGCAGACACAAGTGGACCCTGATTTCAAGGTGGAGACCAATAGATCACGGAGCCCAATACAGGGTCACGATAAATACACAGGCACAATGGGAAGATGTTGGTTTTCCATTCTGGGGGGCAGGATGTCAAAAGGCTTCCTGAAAGGAGCAACTTGATAACATGAACTATAGGCTGCTCACACTATTAACACATACATTCCATAATGCTAGCATGGGCTTTATTGAACGTGTGTGTGTGCAAGTCTGTCTTGATTTCTCCCTAGATCATCAAAATCTCGAGTGCAAACATCTGATCTTTATTAGACAAGGCTCCGTGTCTGACTTACATAGAATAGAGCTGAGAACATAGCAAGGGGCATCATGGCCTTGACTCTGCCTTCAGAAACAAAGAACAGATTGGAGGTGGCTTATGTGAGTGGGTGGCCTTGTGCAGACAGCTGGGTGCTGCATTCAGGTGGAGCAATGGATTGACAGTGACATCCAAAAGTGATGCAATAGTCTACGCCCATACCACTGTGAACGTGCCCGATCTTGTTTGATCTCAGAAGCTAAGCAGGGTCAGGCCTGGTTAGTACTTGGATGGGAGACCAAAAGTGGCACAATAAGGAATTGACACACAAGACTTATATCTTCAGCCATCTGTCTTATTTTCCACCATTTCTTTTTTTTTTAAATTTTTTTTGTTATGTTAGACACCATACAGTACAGCATTAGTTTTTGATGCAGTGTTCCATGATTCATTATTTGTGTGTAGCAGCCAGTGCTTCATGCAATACATGCCCTCCTTAATACTCATCACTGGGATAATCCATTCCCCCCCACCCCTAAAACCATCAGTTTGTTTCTCGGAGTCCATAGTCTCTCATGGTTCATGTCCCCCCAGATTTCTCACCTTCATTTTCCCCTTCCTTCTCTTAATGTCCTCCATGCTATTCCTTATGTTCCACAAGTAAGTGAAACCATATGATAATTGTCTTTCTCTGCTTGAATTATTTCACTCGACATAATCTCCTCCAGTTCCATTTGTGTTGATGCAAAAACTGGTAGTCATCCTTTCTGATGTCTGGGTAATGTTCCATTTCTTTGATAGTAATGGCACCTGCATCGTAGCTATATGATTTTAGGCTTTGGAGTTACCCTGATTAGGAAGGATGGCTTTTGAGGGTTCACACTTGCTTACTGTCTGAGTCTTCTTTCCAGGCCTGAAATCTTCATCAGCGGAATGGTAGGTTTGGCTTAGATGATTGTCTCTAAGACTTGGAGTTGTATTCTACAGGCCTAACCTGAGTCAGTCTTAATCATCCTTGAATCCTCAGGTCCGAGGTACTGAATAAATATCTGCTGAATTAAATTAAAGAGGATGTAGAGTCCTCTTCTACTTCAAAATCCAGTTCTACATGTGAAGTGAAGAAACTGCTGTCAATGTAGAGTCCAAAGAACCTGATTAAATTTGTATGAGTGGCAGAACCAAGGGTTTGGGTTTTCTCCCTGCCACAGACCCTCAGAAGGAGGATGGCATCAAGTGACTCGCTTGGATCTTCAAGCTGAGCCTGCTTTGCTTCCTCAGAGGTACCTTCAGGCAAAAACTGGCCTGGGCCTCATGTTGTTAAATATTTAAATAGAAAAGGAAAAAAATTCAGTTATCCAAAGTACTAAAATGTGGTCTTGTAAACTTAAGAAAGTCTCCAAGGGTCTTTTGGTGCCAGAGAAGAAAACATGGCGTGGAACATCTGTATGATTGAACGCCTGTCCTGGTTTGTACTTGGTTGCTTGGCTTAACTTTACACAGTCCTGAGAAACAGGAGTCTTGTGATCGGTATAGACAGCCAACTGGGACAACTCAAGCCAAAAAAAAAAAAAGAAAAAAAATTGAATTGTCCTAATTGTATGTGGTAATGTTTCAAGTGAATTAAAGATGATTTTTTTTAAAAGATTTTTATTTATTTATTTGAGAGAGAGAGAGAACACAAGTGGGGGGGGGGGGTTGGGCAGAAGCAGAGGGAGAAGCAGACTCTGCGCTGAGCGGGGAGCCCAGCGTGGGCCTCAATCCTAGGACCCTGGGTTTATGACCCCAGCCAAAAGCAGATACTCAATCAAGTGAGCCACCCAGGCACCTCTTAGAGATGATTCTTCTTCCCTGTCTCTGAGTTGCTGAAAGTATTATGTTAGGACAGGGATCAAAGCCAGCAAAGGTAGGAGCACACTGAGCCATGATTTATCTTCTCCACACACATGAGCTTCTGGAGGTGGGCGTCAGTTGCCCTCGCAAATTTGTTTCATAAAGCAAAGATTTTTAATCCTGTCCTATCAAACATCTGCATCGTGGACACTAGTCAGCCCTGAGGCTACCTAGCTGAGCACCCAATAGCTAGTGTAGACTTTAGCGTGACTCCTACTACTCTTTTTCACCGTGGTTTTTCATGTGGATTCTGCACCTCCCCTGAAGTGGGGTCAGTGCAGAGGAAAAATAAATCAAAAGTCAAAAACCTTCTCAGAGGGGCTTTTGGAAAAGATGTAGGCAGATGCCTGGTAGAGGAAAGTGAACTCTGTATGCTTTCAGCCTATTTACAAAGACAAGATTTTTCCAGCACATGTGTGTTAAGCCACTTTACATATACCTTGTTCCTTAGCCACAGTTCTGTAGCATACCAAAGTCAAGGCCCATTACCAATTTAGGGAGTGGCCAGACTGGGATAGGAGGAGGACCCCTCTGATTCTGGAACCCAAGCCTTTCCCCTGCACCATGCTGCCTTCCTGGATTGGCCCTTTGCATCCCCGAAGCTCTTTTGAACTGCCTTTAACCTGGGGATCCTCTGAGCACGTCTCTGTGCCCTCACCCACCCTGAACCTGCTGCTGGCCCGTCCTGCAGAAGACGGGGGGGAAAACGTCCCCTTTGGAGTAATAAGCAGAGATTTTTGTTTGAAGGTTCCCCAAATCTTCATACTCTGATGTGCAGCCTTGGCATGCGAGAGGCTACCTGCTTGCTCTTACGTGGTATATTGTACCTACATTTGGAAAAGCATGTGGGAGGTGACCGATGTCACCTTGGTTGTGGTCAGGTAACCTCAGTAATTTGCTACACTTCTTCAGGACTTTACTGAGAGTTTTTAGTGACGTAGCTGCGATTGGAGATTTGCTATTGCTTTTGAGAACTCTTGATCACTAGAAATTTTTTTCCTAACATGGTGATGCAGTCTAAGAACAGTGTCATTAGCCCAGGAGCTCTGGACAGTTTGCGGGGGCGGGGGGTGCTTTCTTGTCAAGGATATGGAGTAAAGAAAGGCAGAAAGGGATGAAAGGGATGTTTGCAGGATTAGCACTTCAAAGGCTTTGCGTAGCCAGGGTCCTGCGATGAGACTCATGGAGTCCATCAGTTTGCAGTTGGTCAGTCCATACGGGGGTCCACCAAGGGGTAGAAAGAACCCAGGATTGTGAGTCAGAGCACCTCAGGTGAGTTCCAGTCTTATCACTCAGCACAGTCAACACATCCTTGAATGTCTCTGTGAGGAACTGCATTACTGGCCTGACAAATGGGCTTTTTTTGAAAGGTGCCCCAGTTACCTCAGGATAATATTGCAGCATCATCTGAGGGAGAAGATTTGAGTGCTATAAAAGCAAAGTATTGGAAGGAGGTAAGATTGTCTTGTTACACAGTCCACGGGGTGTGAAGACTCCTTTGCTGAAGTGATAGCCAGTCTGTTGATGATGAGGTAAGGACTGTGTAGTCAGCAGGCAGGAGGTCTGGTGCCTATGGTTTGTCATCAGTCCACGAAAAGTGCTCAGAGACATTTGTAGCAATATGACAAAGTAACTTTTAGGTCTATTGAATATCATAATAAAAATTGGGGCTTGTATTTGCTTGACTTTTTTTTTCCTTTCTTTTTCTTTTTTGTAATTTCTTTTTCTTACATTTAAAAAAAATACTGGTACATGCTGAATTTGAAAATAAACTAGCCCTTCACTCAGATGACTTGAGACACTGGTATGTGAGGCATCAAAAGTCCAGGAGACAAGTGAAAAATTAAGAGTCTGTATATTTTATTCATCCCGTGAAAGGCCGACAGGAAGCAGAAAACATAAGGGTTGGTTCCAAGTGGATGGGTCACTTCTCTCCCAGATGTTTGGTGTCCTTGAGGGACAATCAGAGGATATGTCCTGACCTTGGAGACTGACTCAGCATCACCAAAAGGAACAAAGGTCCACAGCATCGACCTTTTCTTAAGATGGTACTGAGGACCATGGGGGCTGATGGCTCCCTTCCTGGGCCACTGGGACCTGGGGGAGGGTGGCCACAAAGCTAAATAACATTCACAAGAGTCCATGGTCAACTGAGGGAAGAGAGAATGCTAGTTTCCAAGCCCAGACCCATCAGAAGTGGCGGAATGACCAGCAGACAGTCTTTCCATTTTTGGTATCCATATTTTATAAATTAATCTAATGTAATCAGAGTCCAATAGGACAGTCCCCGTTACATGTTGGTTTTTCATTCATGTTTATTCCTCGAGTGAAGTTTAGAATCGCCTAGTCCTAAACAGACTGTTGGTTGGAATTCTGTTAACTTGTCTATCAAAACGAACAGAACTGAAATCTTCGCAATATAAAAACTTCCCACCCAGGAAGGGATCACTTTGTTGAAGGCGGTTAGTTTTTGTAGCTTTATCTTTGTTTATTCTGTACATTCCCTGCTAAATGTATACCTAAGTACTTTATATTTTTATTGTTACTGTGATGGAATCTTGTCTCCCCATCATATTCTAACAATTCTAATTATTTCTAGTATATAAGAAAACTATAGATTTCTGCTATGTTTAATGTTTAATCAGCCCACCTACCTGCTTTCTTATTATAGTACTAGTAAATCTTTGTGCAGCTAATTCTTTTGGGTTATCCAAAGATACAAAAATCCAGATATACAAAAATACATTCACTAATTCTCATCCTCCTTTTCAATATGTATAACTCACCTTTTTCTTGGCTGATTACCTTAGCTGTTATTCCCAGAACAGTGGACATGGTTGGAACTTGAAAGGCTGCTGGACCATTCTTTCCATATCAGTAAAAACACGGAACTTAGAAGCTCTGTATTAGCTTCCTCTTCCTCACCTTTGTTCCTCAAATGCTTGCTGATAGGGGTGACATCTTTGAGATGACTGTGGAAGGTAATCTTGGGAGAAATATGCAGGGTGGAAGCAGCATGTCCACTTTGCCTTAGTAATATGGTGCAAGAAGAGAAAATGGGATTGAGGGAGTGATTATATGTCTAGTTATGAGGGTCCTGACTTTTTCATAGCATCTAAATTGGTCTCAAGGGGTGCCTAACCGAGGCACCACTGGGCTTCCTAGTTAGGGCTGCATCAGAGCAATTGCTTCAAATTTACAGCACACTATGTAGCTATCCCTTCCTGTCCTTCTGAGGTCTTTGTATTTTATGGTTGATTTCAGTTTGGACCCATATTCAAGGTACCCACCCCTGACAAGCAAAAGGAAGACAAAATTTATCCCTTGGTGCTATTTCCAACCCATTCAAAAATAGAAGGCAGTCAGAGTTCTCAGGAGCAGACCTTAGTTCGGCTGGGAGCTTGGCGCCTGGTTTCCATTGTGACGTGGTCAGGGGAAATCATCAGGCAGTATTGCCACCAGAATTGCCTTGGCTGGGAGTCTTGTCTGGTTCCCCTTGGTACGGATGCTGGCTAGGCTTCAGAAGTGGCAGTGTTGGAAATAAATTTAAAATCCAAAAATCAAAGAGGCCACTCCTCTCTTCACTCATTTTCTTTGTGCAGCAGCATGCACACTCTACCTATAATTTCACAAACACACAAATGTGACCACACCCCCTGGTGCCAGAGGACTGACACCTCACAGCTCCCAGCGGCCTGTTGCCACCCTCTCCTGACCTCCTTCCACGGAGCAGCCCGAGTCCAGTGACTGGTCTTCGTCCTGATTCAAGTTAACTGTCCAGCGCTACCAGCTCCACTGGGATTGTAGAGGCCCGACTCACTTCTGTTCCCAACAGATGCAATCCTGAGAACATGTCCCATAAACCTCAATCTACTTCTCTGACTATACCACCTGCTTGAATTTTTTGTGTCATCCTTTTTCTTTTTCTTTCTTCCTTTTTTTTTTTTTTTGTGGGAGGGGCAGTTCCTCCCCATCTCTTTTCCTATACACTAACATCAGCCCCACCAAATACTCCCAAGAAATCACATGCTTATATATGTTTTTCTATTTGCCTGTGGGGTTTTTCTATATTATTATTATGAGAGAGAAAGAGAGAAAAAATACAAGCAAGGGGAGGGGCAGAGGAAGAGGAAGAAGAGTGCTCCCCACTGAGCAGGGAGCCCCATGTGGGGCTGGATCTCAGGACCCTAGATCATGACCCGAGCTGAAGGCAGCTGCTTAACCATCTGAGCCGCCCAGGCGCCCATGTATTTGCCTCTGTTTTTCCTCTGTTTGTTTAGTTCTGTGTGAAAGCCATCTGTGGTCTATCGCATTCATTCGCTCCTCTATCAATGGATGCTCACCCAGTTTCCAGATTTTTGCCTCCAAATAGCGCACAGAGTTTACAGAAGTGCGTATGTACGTGGGAAGCTTTTGCTTCCATGAAACAGATTCCTGAGATGATGGTTGCTGATTTAAAGGGTGTACATGCTTTCAGTTTTAAAATATGTTGCAGATAACCTC
Source organism: Mustela lutreola (assembly GCF_030435805.1). NCBI lineage: Eukaryota > Metazoa > Chordata > Mammalia > Carnivora > Mustelidae > Mustela > Mustela lutreola. Next base: position 150,009,249 of record NC_081290.1, on the reverse strand, counting down.
TTCAGACTCCATTAATACCACCCGACATCACCAGCGGTATCAGTTTCCCGCTGCTTATATTCCCACCTTGAGCATCCCCCTGAAGGTCACAGGGCTCATCTTTGATCAGGCCTTTGTTTGGGTCTGTCATTTCTCATTGTAGACTGAAACTGGCCCCTTTCCCTTTGTCTTTTTTTTTTTTTTAAGGTTTATTTATTTGAGGCAGAGAGTAGGGAAGGGAGAAGCAGAGAGAGAGAATCTCAAGCAGACTTCCCCTGAGCAATGGAGCCCGTCTCGGAGCTCCGTCCCATGACCCATGAGATGACAACCTGAGCCAAAACCAGGAGTTGGTGCTCAACCTAAAGAGCCACCCAGATGCCCCGCCCATTTCCCTTTTGAAAAGAGAAGAGAATTTGGTGAGAGAAAGACAAGGCCAACGCTTGGGAAAGTTCCTTGGCCTCCAGGTGGCTGCTTCCTCTAATTGGATGAGAAAGACAGAGTAGAGACCAGCAGGGCTCTTCTCCTGCCCCAGCCTATAAGCCTGGAGCTTCTAGCTGCATAGGGCAGGGGAGCCCAGGCTCAGGGCAGCCACAGCTGCCAGCTGCCAGCTTAGGGATGTAGAGGGGAGCAGTGCAGGGCAAAGGAGAGGCAGGGAGGGGCATGGGAAAGGGCTGCATGTGGTGTGCTCCCCATCCTTCTGGGCCCAAAGGGGTTCTTAGCCAGCTCTCTTTAAGTGGAATTAGGTTCTTCTTGTCCCTGAAGAGGAACAGGAAGAGAACCAGCATGTCAGTGATGTGCCCAAACTACAAAGGAGAAGACTGGTGTGACTCTTCTTAAATTGAGGGAAATCTATTTAGGATATTTGGGCACACTGGTAATCCTCCTCCAATATCTGACACATCGGGTATGAACGGACATCTCTGTGACCTCTGCACCTCTCCCAGACTGGCCATGATCAGGGATGAGGGTGTTGCAGTGGGCGGGCAGGGGGTGCCTGTGGCCAGGTGGGGCTGTCTCTGCTTGCCAGGTTGGGCACTGACCACTAAACATTACAGTTTCAGTCTTCTTCTGCCTTGGTATCGTCTGCATCGTCTCTCTTCTTCTTGGTGTGTGAAATTAAGCCGACCCAATATGCTGTTATTATGACACAGACCATTATCCTATAATAAGCGTTTCATAACTCAGTCTATTTTTGCCAATTGTTTTAAATCGTTCTTATTAGCTATGTTAGGCATGCTAGTATCTTAATCTTCTTAACGTCCATGTGAGAGTTTGACAAGTCAGCAGGGATCTTGCCTTAGCTGCCAAGGGTCCATGATCAAGGACCCATGCTCCAGAGCCCCACTGACTCTCTGAGCAGCCTATTTCTTTTTTATTTATCAAAGGTTTTATTTATTTATTTATTTGTTTGTTTGTTTGTTTTTGAGGTTGGGAGGGGCAGAGGAAGAGAGAGAATCTCAAGCAGACTCCTCACAGAGTGCAGAGCCCAAGCCAGGGCTCGATCCCACGACCCTGAGATCATGACCTGAGCCAAAACCAAGAGTCGGATGCTCACCTGACTGAGCCTCCCAGGATCCCCTGAGCCTATTTCTTTTGAGAAGACCTCAGTCTCCTGAAGTTTTAAGAAGTTCCTGCAAAAGTGAGACCAATATAAAGACCAATGTCTTGGGCTTTCATCAAATTCCTTAACCTTGTGAAAAGAAGTAGATAAAAAGGAGAAAAATGTGTATGTGTGTATGAGAGAGAGAAAGAGGCAGAAAGAGAGAGAATAGCAGAGAGAGGGAGAGAAAGAAAGAGAGAGACCCCAGCTGACCCCATCTGGGAGGCTACTGCAGTAACCCAGGTCAGTTCGAGAGGCCGAAGAATCACAGTTTAATGTTGTGAAAGAGTTAGCGCAAAGTCGAGAGGGAGTAGTTGACACGGGTAGAACTTGGACTGTTCCTTTCCTAGGATCATTTCAGGCTAAGAAATAATTAGGATTTTGGCAGCTAAAATGATGTGGCCAGAATAGCTTATTTTTCAGTTAATTCCTTAAGTAAACCATCATCTCTATAAACTCTTGCCATAGCCACACTGATAAGAAGGTTTAATTCTGCCGTCCCACCAGACAAACCATCTCCGGCTTTACCTTCTGTCAAGTCCTCCCCTTTTGGTGTTAAAAAAAAAGATCTTCTGGCTCTGCAGCCTCATCCTTTCATGGTCATTTCCTTGTAGTTCCAGACGGCTATCATCCTCACGCTCAAGAACAGGAAGTCCTGATGATTAAGTTTGGTTGTCGGGAGATAACAGAAGAATGCCAGGCTTAGCACCCAGTTGATGAGAATGAGATTATAAAGAGCATCATAATCTCACAGCCAAGTTTCTCCACATCCTCCCCTGTCTTTGAGGGACGGGGGTGCATGACTGCTGCCAAGCTTCAAGGGTGGGTGCAGATGGAGGAAGTCATGAAGCCTCTTCTGTAAGAGTGGTCTTGGTTGTTAACCTAGTCTCCCATCTCCCTATGGGGGACCAATGAGCCCTGCCCAAGGGCAGCCTGTGGGTGTGTGGCAGCACAGCTCTGTGTGGGATGTGCTAAAGTGTTGGTTCTTAAACTTTGGTGAGCCTAAGAATGATCTAGAAAGCTTTTCAATTTATGGATTCCTAGGCCTTTCCCCCTAAATTCTGCCTCCTGTGGGCTGGGGTGGGTCCTTCTGGCTCGCATGCACATTGTTGAATTGAGTTGAGCAGTGGCTTCTTTGCACACACACCTGCTGTTGTCTCCCAGAGTTTACGAAACCCTAGTCCACCCTCCCTCCACACCCTTGGCAGTTAGGGATGTGCAGACAGTCTTTCCCTAATGGATCTGATGGCTCCTTGGCTCAAGATTTCCATATCTGTAGAAACTTACCAGGTGCACATGGAGATGTCTCTCAGAGGGATGATGGGTTATGGAACTACTGATCTTTTTCAAAGTTTTAATTTTCTGTTAGGCTGTTCTTCAGAGTCCTGTGGCTTCCTCTTTGCCCATGTTCATAATGAGCTCCAGGTGCAAGCTCTGTGTGTTCAGAAGTGGAATCAAGGGTTATGTGACTTCTAGCCATATTTTTTTGATATGTGATTAAGCATTTTATCATATTGCCTATTGTTCGTTTCTTGTTATTTTCTTTCTCCATTTATTGAATCATCCATCTCTTCCTTGACAGTTTTTCTTACTGGTGGAATTTAGAACACAATTTTAAGTGCTAAGGAAAATTCCATTCGGATTATTTTAGATTTATTAAAAATATAGGATGAACTGAAATATTTGCAGTAGTAGTCTTTGCTTTCAGGAGCCTGTATATATTTTCGTTTTCACATTTTTTTGAATGCTCTTCGGGACCCATCTTATCTTCCTGTTGCCCCTTTCCCAGACAGCTCTGCTTTATGGATCCTTCTGGAAGCCATTTGAATTTGCCTTGTTTTGTTGTCATTTTTTGTCAGCCCTCTACTTTGCCCTCTCTTCATACGGTCTTAAATCCAGTAGTGTTTATCCAGATTCTGGCTTTGCCTGCAAGTAACGCAGACTTGCCACCAGTGGCTCTGTGGGTCTGTGCGAGTGATGCTTCCATCCCCGGCTCAGGTGACAGCTAGAAGGCTGTCACTCACGTTCCTGGTGTGTTTCCCAGCTGCCAGCAGTCACTTCTGTAGTGTCCCTCTGCTGTACTGGGATGTGATACTTTTGCAAAATTATTATGTGCCAGGCAGAGTAAACTTGACATGTACCACTTTATGCATACAATCCTACAAAGTGGGTACTGTATTATTATTCACATTATAAGGAAAGAAACCAAGGAATCCTGAGACTAAGTGATGCAGCTCATGGAGCTCGTGTGTGGCAAAGGCAGTAGTGGAATCAGTTCCTGGATTCTCAACCAGGTCATCCTGTATGTGGTCATGACGTGTCCCTAGTGGATGGTCAGCTCACCAAGCAGCAGGCAGGATTGCCATTTTAGGGTTGAGGCGGTGGATCACAAAGACTTGAAAGAATTGTAATTCATATCCTAAGACTTCATTTAGTAGAGGAGAGGTGTACAGGGAGTGTAGTTACTCTAAAACCAAGAGGATTTCATCATACTCTGGCAATGCAGGAAAAAAAAAAAATATATATATATATATATATGGGGTTGGGGTAGGGAAATCAGCTCTCCTGGGTTCTTAAATCCTCCCTCCTTGCCTCAGCTGATGGAACCTTCTTTTTGGAGACAAAAAGTACATTTAGGTAAAGTTGTTAATGACTGATGGAGGACTTCCCTGGTTCGATTCTCACAGGGCTAGGGACAGAGAAAGGAGCTAGCGTTCTTGAGCTTAACTACCAAACTTCCTGGCCTCCCTTAAAGGCTTTCATAACCACAGACAAGTAGAGGTATTTGTTTAGACACTAATCTTCTTCCTCAACAAAAAAAGGAAGGTGGCCTGGTGACACAGGGAGACCCAGGATAATTTTTTCATACTTGTGAGGGAGGTACCACTGTCATTTGATTTTACAGATGAGAAAAGAGACTCTCGGAGAGACCAAGTGTGTGTGATATGTCACTCAGCTGGTGAGGGGCAGAGCAGGATTTAAACCCTCATCTGTCTTATTCTAGAACCTTTCCATTGAACATCATAGTTTTACGTAAACAAGCTTCGACCATGAGGAGACAAAAATCTGCAGGAATGTTGTCATCCTGGGGCAGTTCTTTGAGCACCCAAGTATTCTATAAATATGAGTTACTGTCATAGTCAATCATAATGATAAATAATGTTTTAAAAAAGTGTTAAATGTTAAAGAAATCATAATGATTAAAAAAAAAGTTACCATTTATTTAGTGCTTATCATTTTCCGAATGTTGTGTAAGCAGGAATCATTTCATTTCATCTGCACAGCAGGATTGTGAGGGGGATTCAGATCTTGCAGTCCATTTTGCAGATGAGGAAACTGAGGTTGAGTGAGCTAAGGAAATTGCCCAATCCAGGATAGCTGTGTCTAGGCAAAGCACTGTGCAGCGTGCAAGAGAGCTAGCAAAAGGCCCCAGATCCTTCTGTCCTACTGTCTTTCAGGTGAGGCTGAGGGGTGCGAATCAAGTGGATACAGAAAGGCAGTATGAGCTGCGTGGCAACAGTATGGGGCAGCTGGCACTACAGAGGTTTAGACCAAGAAGATGGAAGCAGAGACTAGCTGAGCACAGTACTTAGGGATCCACAAGACTTTTCAGGTCTCATGGAAATGTATTAATTTTTTTTAAATCAGAATTTTAAAAATCAACTTTTAGATCAAGGAAAATACAGTCATACATAATATTTTATACTGAGTCATACAATACAGTATGTACTCTTTTGTAGGAAAGAAGGAGCCCCTGAAGGCCAAAGTCGTTAGAACCATGAAAGCCATAATGTAGCCCTGCCATTCCTCCTGGGTCCAGGTCACCCCCAGGTCTTGGGGCATTGCAGAGCCGCCTGCGGAAGGAGCCTGGGTCTCCAAATATGGCACATAGACCCGCCTACCAATCAGAAACACTCAGCGGCTAAATGGAAGTAGATTCAAAAGATCATCCCCTCAATTCTTCTAACGTTCCTCATTTCATATTTTTAGGAAACACAGTCTTACAGTTACACAGTCTAAGAAAGCTCACAGAAGGAAATTTAACTTGAGATGAGCTTGACAGGCATGAAGTACTTGCTCAGCTAGAATGGACCCTGTTTTTATTGTCTCCACGATGAGAATAAGACCAGCTTGTAATTGGATTGGTTATCTCTTTATAAAGAAGAGGTAAAGACTGTTCTGGACAGAACATGTTTCTGGTATGGCCAGCAGCCAGCTCAGTATCTAGAAATTTGGAGGCATTCAAGAAATGTGTTCTATGCTGATTTAAACCATTATACCGTGGAAAGTTGTTTCTGTGGCTTACTGGTCTCATTCTCATGCCCTCATGCAAACACCAGTGTGCTGAACTTGGAAGTAAGTTTTCCATCTTAAGCAGGTATCAAATTGACAATGAATTCTGGGCATCGCCTTCAACCAAGACACCTATGGAAGGTAAGAGATTGAGGAGAGATTTGGTCACCTCCCTCAAGGATCATTAAATCAGAATGAGGAGTCTAAATTACATGCACAATATAATTTGTATATTGTTAGTATACTATAATGAACCAAACTTTGTTGTTTTTTTCTGAAGAAGTGATAGGAGTTTTATAAGGGCTGAAGTAGTTAAGGAAGACTTTTAGGGGAGGTGGCGCATGACTTGGGATTTAGGAAATAAGTAGCATTTAAGTAGGAGGGATTAGGACATTTTGGCAGGAATGGCCAACGGCTTGCAGGTGGTATACGCATGACCTTTTGGGCGAAGACAGACCCTGTGATAGCCAGTGAAAAGAGCTCATGGTCACTTTGTAGGTAAGGAAGTAGGACAGAATTAGGAAATGAAAGGCATCTATCTTCCTACTTGCCTTCCACCTTTTATGAAATAAACCTGTGACTTTGGTGTCAGCTGGAAGAATGGTTGAAAGTAGGATGGTAAAGAAGCTACAGGTGGAAACAGAAAACAAGCTTGGGGGTGGGCAGTGATGATTCACAGTAGCCCTTAGTGAAGAGATCCCATCGAACCCTCCTAAAGAAGGCGCTCTTCCCACCCCTGCTCAGCACAGTATGGGGAATGATGTCTTGGAAGGTCTAGAAGGTTAAGACCAGACACGTGTCAGTGGTTTCTCCGCAGCATGCAAGCATCACTGTTGCAGTGCTTGAATTTAGAAAAATCAAATGCTGACAGAACGGTGCTGGCCCACTGTTATGCTGACAATTCAGTCCCAACCCAGTAAACCTGCCCACTCGCTTAAAAACAAGTATGAATGCGGTCAAAGTGCAATGTCCAATATCCTCTCTTTCTGTGGAAGATTAAGAAGCAAGCACACTCATGGATCAGAGAGCCTTGCTGCCTTTCCCCCCAGAAATAAAGATGGGCTCATTTAACATGATTTCTACCTGTTCTTCTGCAATTAGGGTTTAAGTGACTATCTCTGGTTATTAGTCACTCCGAGGAAATGAAATGATGCTATGGTAATTGGCCATGTGGGTTTCTTTCCTTCCCTGGGGATTTTACTTGGCTCAGAGAGCATTTTTTTACATAGGCCCTGTCTGCACTCTTTATTTAGCTAATTAGAGGGCTTAGGAGAATGAGCTGGCACTGGGTAGGAGGGAGGGAAGAGGTAGGGCAACATGTTATAACGGGAAGATCACTTGATTGAAACAGAATATCTGGTTCTAGTACAAACTAATACATTTTCTCTTCTATTGCCTTCTTATCTTGGACAGCTGTGCTACATACATTTTCTGACTTAATCCTCACAGTAACCCTGTGGTTATCGCAACCCCCTTTACAACGATGAGAAAAATAAAGTTCAGAGAGGCTGCCCTGACCAAGTTTCCCCAGATGGAAAGCAGCAGAACAGAGATTGGAATTCCAGTGGGCCTTAACTCACAGGCTCTGCTGTCCCTGTATCTGCTTTCTAAGTAGACCTTGTTAAAGGGAACAAAGCCACATCACCTCTCCATCTTCACTTTCTTTAACTGTTCATGATTCTGTGAAGGTGCTAGCTCTTCTAGAAACTCCCAAGTGCCTTTCTATCTGGATAGATGGAAACTCTCTGTCTACATGTCTCTCACTCCTTTTTTTCTTGTTCTCCCTATCTCTCTTGTTCTGCTTTTCTTCTCTTTTCTATACATCCAAACTAGGGCTGGTGTTAATAGGTGTAAAGGTTAAGCAAGGAGAGGGCAGGGAAGAAGAGAGAAGCATTTCTAGTCTTCATTTTCCAGCCCTGAGCAATGCTTTCTTCTAAATGAGATCAGAGCAACATGGTATGGGGCAAGCACCCAAGGGCTTGGAGTCTGATGATTTCATTTCCATTTCTGCCACCATCTTATTTTGAGGCTTTGACCAAATCATGGCCTTATCGCGCCTCTGGTTCCTCAGATCTATGACTGTGCAGTAATATATATCAGGGGGGTGATTGTTTCTTTGAAGTCACAGAAACATACAAATGTCTGGTATAAATAATGGAATTATGATCCTACTGGGTGTCTTGGGCCATCAAGTTCTGAGCATCCATGTCACACAGGATGAAACGGAGGGGAGTTTTCTGGTACCACATAGATCATTGGTGGCGAGCACAAGTAAATAACTCAAGTACCTAATACCCATCCTGGTGCTCTTGAAGCCAGTTTCCTTGTCCTCATTTCCACAATGGAATCCACAGCTGCCAGGATTGGTGGGTGGTCCTGGGGTAGCTAGGGAGGGTTGGGGGAGGGGCAGTAAATAATTTGTCAACAAACCTCATCTACTTCCCTTAGATGACTTTTTATCGGAGGGGAATCTTTTTGAGAACAGGGGACCAGTTTTTCATAAGAGAGCACTTTCTTCTTGGTGACTGGGCTCCATATGAGGCAATGCTCTGTGAGGAAGCAGATGGAAGTTGCTACCCATGCTTAGCTCCCAGGACATAGCCATCATGTAGGATGGGTCTCAGCAGGTGACAGAGTATGGAAGGCAGATGCTGTAGTGTGCGGCTGAATGAGTATGTCACAGAAGGGAGTGCATGTTGGAGGAAGGCTAATCATACATTTCACTTCCTATTGCTGTCCTTCTCCATTTCATTCATTTCTGGATGGTATTTATCCTTCTCTTTAGGTCTATAACAAAAATGGTCAGTTCTCATTTGGAAGGGGAAAAATAACTTTCTGGTACCTACCCAAAACATATTTTAGTTATTATATTGACTAAAAATAGTACTTTAGGTTGTCTATTAGTGTCTTCAAAGCAGTTTTCCTTATTTTTCTTTACTCTGCAATAATACTGTGAGGCTTATTGCTGTCCTTATTTATAACACTGTAACTCTGCATTGTCTAATATAGTAGCCACAAGCCACATGGGACTATTTAAATTTAAATGACTTAGAATTGAGTAATTAAAAGCTTTACTTCTTCAGTCCTACTGGCCATATTTCAAGTTCTCAATAGTCGTATGCTAAGCACTTGTACACATAATCTTTTTTAGCGCTCAAAGCAAGTTAGGAGATAAGTATGGCTTTACTGGTGAAGAATGTAAGTCTTGGACAAATTTGTTCCCCTGCCACGATCTTGTATGGCAAAAGAGTGGTGGATATTGACTGGTCTAACTCCAAAACTTCCTCCATAAACCACCGTAGTATACTGTACTCCTAATGGAGAAATAGTAACAACAATAACAAAAGACTTACAAAATGTGACTAGTGACTTCTACATCTAGGAAGATGGAGTAGATACACCTTTACCTAATCCTCCCACTTAACTACAACTAGAACTTCCCAGCATTATACATGAAATAAACATAAGAAGATTCTGAAAGACAGAGAGAAGGCAGACCAGGTAGAGTCCTTCAGACCCAAGGAACACCACAAAGATAAATTTCCTGGGTTTTCTTTTTTGCCACATATATCACACTTAGCAGAGTGAATTGAATGAAAAAAAAAATGCCATCTACAAGAAATTTACTTCAAATATAGTGATATATGAGAGTTGAAAGTAAAAAAAAAAAAAAAGAAAGAAACAGATCAGGCAAACAGTACTCAAAAGGAAAGCAAGATCAGACACATGAAAAAATGTTCATCATCATTAGCCCTCAGGGAGATTCAAATTAAAACTACATTGAGATATCACCTTACACCAGTTAGAATGGCCAAAATTAACAAAACAGGAAACAACATGTGTTGGAGAGGATGTGGAGAAAGGGGAACCCTCTTCCACTGTTGGTGGGAATGCAAGTTGGTGCAGCCTCTTTGGAGAACAGTGTGGAGATTCCTCAAGAAATTAAAAATAGAACTTCCCTATGACCCTGCAATTGCACTCCTGGGTATTTACCCCAAAGATACAGATGTCGTGAAAAGAAGGGCCATCTGTACCCCAATGTTTATAGCAGCAATGGCCACGGTTGCCAAACTATGGAAAGAACCAAGATGCCCTTCAACAGACGAATGGATAAGGAAGATGTGGTCCATATACACTATGGAGTATTATGCCTCCATCAGAAAGGAAGAATACCCAACTTTTGTAGCAACATGGACGGGACTGGAAGAGATTAGGCTCACTGAAATAAGTCAAGCAGAGAGAGTCAATTATCATATGGTTTCACTTATTTGTGGAGCATAACAAATATCATGGAGGACAAGGGGTGTTAGAGAGGAGAAGGGAGTTGGGGTAAATTGGAAGGGGAGGTGAATCATGAGAGACTATGGACTCTGAAAAGCAATCTGAGGGGTTTGAAGTGGCAGGGGTGTGGGAGGTTGGGATACCAGGTGGTGGGTATTATAGAGGGCATGGATTGCATGGAGCACTGGGTGAGGTGAAAAAATAATGAATACTGTTTTTCTGAAAATAAATAAATTGAAAAAATTAAAAAAAAAAAGGAAAGCAATAATGGCTATCATAACACCAGATAAAGTAGTCTTCAGAGTATGCAAATCACTATAACTGCAAGGTCAATCCAACAAGAAGACCTAGCAGTCCAAAATGTATATGCACAAAACAACATAGCTGCAAAATGTGGAGTAAAAACTGATCTGACTGAAATGAGAAACAGACAAATCCACAGCTGTACTTGGGGATTTCTTTTCTTTTCTTTTTTTAAGATTTTGCTTATTTGTTTGAGAAAGAAAGAGCACAAACAAGGAGAGCCACAGAGGGAGAGGGAGAAGCAGGGAGCCCGATGTGGGGCTTGATCCCAGGACACTAGGATCATGACCTGAGCCAAAAGAAGACACTTAACCTACTGAGCCACCCAGGCACCCCAACTTGGAAATTTCAACACAGAACAACCAGACAGAACAACCAGACAGAAAATAAGCAAGCAGGTAGAACTTAACACATTACCAATCAAGAAGGTCAAATTGATATTTATAGAATATGCCCACCCAACAATAGCAGAATTATACACACTTTTCAAGTACTTGCAGAACACATACTATGACAGACCATTCTAGACCAAGGCATATTTTAACAAATGTAAAATCGAAATCATACATAAAACCATACTTGTTTGGAATCAAACAAGAAAAATAACAAGGAAAACTCCAGACCCTTAGAAGCTAGACAACACATTTTTAAATAATCATGGGTAATAGAGGAAATCTCAACAGAACTTTAAAAAATACATTGAAATGAATGAAAATGAAAATAAAACATCAAAATGTATGGGACACAGTGAATGTAGTGCTAAGGTGGACATACTTACATTATAAATACATTATTAAAAAGGAAAAGTCTCAAATAATATAAATTCCTACTTTAAGAAACTAGAAAAATTAAAAGAAATAAAAAACTAAATAAACCCAAAGCAAGAAGAGGAAGGAAAAAAGTAATAGCCATTTGTGAAAGTGAAAACAGAAATCACACTCCCCCCAAAAAATCAGTAACACAAAGAGCTGGTTCTTTGAAAAGGTATAAAATTAACAAACATCTAGCAAAATTGACCCAGATAAAAAGTGAAAAGACATAAGTTACCAATATCAGAAATGAAGCAGGATATCACTGTAGATCCTGCGGGTGTCAAAGGAGAGAAGGATACTATGAACAACTCTATATGCATCAGTTTGAAAACTTAGATGAAGTAGACTAATTTCATGAAAAGTACAAACTACTACAACTCACCCAGTATAATATAGATCATTTAAATATCCCTACAACTATATAGGCAACTGAATCCATTACTTTAAAGCTGCCAAAAAAGAAATCTCCAGACCTAGACGGTTCCAGTGAAGAATTCTATCAAAAGAAAAATTGACACAAACCCTACACAATATTTTCTAGCAAATGGAAGAGCATGGAATACTCCCTCACTGATTTTGGAGCTAGTACCAAAATGAAAGACAGCAAATGAAAGAAAGGAAGGAAGGGAGGAGAAAAAGAACTACAGTCTAATATCTTTATCCTTCCAAAATGTCTTAACAAAATAATAGCAAATAGAGTTCAGCAATATAGAAAGATTTCATATCATTATGAAGTGGAATTTATTCCAAGGATGCCAGGTTAGGTAGTATTAACTAACTAAGGATGCCAGGTAACATTAAACACAACAGTGAAAGAGTAGATGTTTCCCCTCTACAGTCAGGAACAAGACAAGTATACCCACCCTCACCACTCTTATTCAACACATTGCTGGAAGGTCTAGCCCATATAATGAGGCAAGAAAAGATATACAAATTAGATATGAAGAAATAAAATCATCATGAATTATAGATGATATAGTATCATTATTTTTACATAAAGGATCTCTGTTGAGAATTACAAGGAATCTAAAAAAAAAAAATTCCAGAAGTAAAATATGAAGTTAGCAAAGTCTCAAGATACAAGATAAAAAGCAGTTGTTTATTTATATGCTCGTAATGACCACATTGACACCAAAACTAAAACTGCAATACCACCTACAATTGCTCATAAAAATGAAATATGTTTAAATCTAACAATGTATGTACAGTTTTTACAACAAAATGCTGATGAAAAAACTAAAAGCAGATCTGAAAAAATGGAGAGAAATATTGTATCATGGACTCAAATATTGTGTCATGGATAGTAAGGTTATCAATTCTCCTCAGATTCATATCCACTTATCATGTAGTTGCTCCCAAAATCCTAGCAAGACCTTTTGGTAGTTATATACAGCACAAGACTCTTCTAGAAAGTCAAAGAACTAGAATAGCCAGAAACATTTGGAAAGAAGTTTAAAGGAAGAAGAATCACTTTACTTGCTCTCAAAACTTATTTTTTTAGCAATAATAATCAAGACTGTGTAGATTGGCAATCTACACAGGAGCAGACACACAAAGTGGAGACCTCCAAAATAGACCGACATAAATATATCCAACTGATTTTTGACAAAAATGCCAAAGCAATAGAGCCAGAGAGCCTGCTCCATAAATGATGCAAGAACAATTGAATATCCAAGGATAAAAATTAAACCTTGACCTAAACCTGATAGCTTATACAAAAATTAACTCAAAATGGATCATGGACTTAAATGTAAAACATGAAACTAAAACTTTTAGAAAAAAAAAAAAAACAAAAGAAAAATCTAGCTTCTAGTTTTAGATAAGACGTGACACCAAGAGCACTATTCATCAATGGAAAAATTAATGCATTGGATTTTATAAAAATTAAAAAAAAATTTACTCTGTAAAAGACCCTGTTAAGAGAATGAAAAGATAAGTTACAGACTGGGAGAAGTTATTCGCAAGCCATATATCCAATGAAAGACTGGTATCTAGACTATATAAAGAACTCATTAAAAAACACCCAAGCAATCCAAGTAGAATATGGGCAAAAGACATGAACAGACGTTTCACTGAAGAGGGTATACAGATGGCAGACAAATACATGAAAAGATGTTCAGCATTATTATCCTTTAGGGAGATGCAAAGTTAAAACCACAATTAGATATCATTACACAATCATCGAGATGGCTAAAGTAAAAAAAATAGTGACAATATCAGATACTTGCAATGATGCAGAGAAACCAAACCACTCACATTTTTGGTGGCAGTTGTAAAATGATACACTATGGAAAAGTTTGACAACTTCTTAAAAGTCTAAACATGTAACTACCATACAACCCAGTAATTGCATTCCTGGGCATTTTTCCCAGAGGGATATTTATGCTCACACAAAAAGCTGTACAGGAATACTTATAACAGCTTTATTTGTAACAGCCCCAACCAGAAACAATCCAGATGTTCTTCAGCAAGGGAATGGTCAAACACACTGTGATAACACTCCTACTCAGCAGTAAAAGGAACTATTGACACCTGTGACATTCTCTGGATGAATTTACAGATAGTTATGCTGAGTGAAAAAGAAAAAAGCCAATCCCAAAATGATTACAGACCTTATCACTTCATTTATTTAACATTCTTGAAATGACAAAATTATAGGAATGACAAAATTATACAAATGGAGAACGGATTTGTGGTGGCCAGAGATTAAGGAGGAGGTGGAGTTGGGAGGGAAGTATGGGTGCCACCTCTGCAGTGATGGAAATGTCCTGTATTTTGACTCTATCAATGTCAGTATCCTGGACATAATATCATACTGTATTTGCAAGATGATACCACTGGAGGAAACCAAGTAATAAGAGATCCCCTCTATTATTTCTTTTTTTTTTTAATAAACATATATTTTTAATCCCCAGGGGTACAGGTCTGTGAATTGCCAGGTTTACACACTTCACAGCACTCACCATAGCACATACCCTCCTCAATGTCCATATCCCCACCCCCTTCTACCTACCCCCTCCCCCCAGCAACCCTCAGTTTGTTTTGTGAGATTAAGAGTCAATTATGGTTTGTCTCCCTCCCAATCCTATCTTGTTTCATTTATTCTTCTTCTACCCCCTTAACCCCCCATGTTGCATCTCCACTTCCTCATATCAGGGAGATCATATGATAGTTGTCTTTCTCTGATTGACTTATTTTGCTAAGCATGATACCCTCTAGTTCCATACATGTCGTCGCAAATGGCATGATTTCATTTCTTCTGATGGCTGCATAGTATTCAATTGTGTATATATACCACCTCTTCTTGATCCATTCTTCTGTTGATGGACATCTAGGTTCTTTCCATAGTTTGGCTATTGTAGACATTGCTGATATAAACATTTGGGTGCACGTGCCCCTGCAGGTCACCATGTTTGTATCTTTAGGGTAAATATCCAGTAGTACAATTGCTGGGTCATAGGGCAGTTCTATTTTCAACATTTTGAGGAACCTCCATGCTGTTTTCCAGAGTGGTTGCACCAGCTTGCATTCCCACCAACAGTGTAGGAGGGTTACCCTTTCTCCACATCCTCGCCAGCATCTGTCAATTCCTGACTTGTTAATTTTAGCCATTCTGACTGGTTTGAGGTGGTATCATTGTGGTTTTGATTTGTACTTACCTGATGCCAAGTGATATGGAGCCCTTTTTCATGTGTCTGTTAGCCATCTGGGTGTCGTCTTTGCAGAAATATCTGTTCATGTCTTCTGCCCATTTCTTGATTGGATTATTTATTCTTTGGGTGTTGAGTTTGCTAAGTTCTTTATAGATTTTGGACACTAGTCCTTTATCTGATATGTCGTTTGCAAATATCTTCTCCCGTTCTGTCAGTTGTCTTTTGATTTTGTTAACTGTTTCCTTTGCTGTGCAAAAGCTTTTGATCTTGATGAAATCCCAATAGTTCATTTTTGCCCTTGCTTCCCTTGCCTTTGGCGATGTTCCTAGGAAGATGTTGCTGCAGCTGAGGTCAAAGAGGTTGCTGCCTGTGTGCTCCTCAAGGATTTTGATGGAATCCTTTCACACATTGAGGTCCTTCATCCATTTTGAGTCTATTTTCATGTGTGGTGTAAGGAAATGGTCCAATTTCATTTTTCTGCATGTGGCTGTCCAATTTTCCCAGCACCATTTATTGAAGAGGCTGTCTTTTTTCCATTGGACATTCTTTCCTGCTTTGTCGAAGATTAGTTGACCGTAGAGTTGAGGGTCTATTTCTGGGCTCTCTATTCTGTTCCATTGATCTATGTGTCTGTTTTTGTGCCAGTACCATGCTGTCTTGATGATGACAGCTTTGTAATAGAGCTTGAAGTCCGGAATTGTGATGACACCAACTTTGGCTTTCTTTTTCAATATTCCTTTGGCTATTTGAGGTCTTTTCTGGTTCCATATAAATTTTAGGATTATTTGTTCCATTTCTTTGAAAAAGATGGATGGTACTTTGATAGGAATTGCATTAAATGTGTAGATTGCTTTAGGTAGCATAGACATTTTCACAATATTTATTCTTCCAATCCAGGAGCATAGAACATTTTTCCATTTCTTTGTGTCTTCCTCAATTTCTTTCATGAGTACTTTATAGTTTTCTGAGTATAGATTCTGTACCTCTCTGGTTAGGTTTATTCCTAGGTATCTTATAGTTTTGGGTGCAATTGTAAATGGGATTGACTCCTTAATTTCTCTTTCTTCTCTCTTGTTGGTGTAGAGAAATGCAACTGATTTCTGTGCATTGATTTTAAATCCTGACACTTCACTGAATTCCCATTCAAGTTCTAGCAGTTTTGGAGTGGAGTCTTTTGGGTTTTCCACATATAGTATCATATCATCTGCGAAGAGTGATAGTTTGACTTCTTCTCTGCTGATTTGAATGCCTTTAATTTCCTTTTGCTGTCTGATTTCTGAGGCTAGGACTTCTAGTACTATGTTGAATAGCAGTGGTGATAATGGACATCCTGCCATGTTCCTGACCTTAGCGGAAAAGCTTTCAGTTTTTCTCCATTGAGAATGGTATTTTCTGTGGATTTTTCATAGATGGCTTTGATGATATTGAGGCATGTGCCCTCTATCCCTGCACTTTGAAGAGTCTTGATCAGGAAGGGATGGTGTACTTTGTCAAATGCTTTTTCAGCATCTATTGAGAGTATCATATGGTTCTTGTTCTTTCTTTTATTAATGTGTTGTATCACATTGATTGATTTGTGGATGTTGAACCAACCTTGCAGCCCTGGAATAAATCCCACTTGATCGTGGGATTTATTATGTACTGTTGAATCCTATTGGCTAGTATTTTGGTGAGAATTTTCGCACCTGTGTTCATTAAGGATATTGGTCTGTAGTTCTCTTTTATGATAGGATCCTTGTCTGGTTTTGGGATCAAGGTGATACTGACCTCATAAAATGAGTTTGGAAGTTTACCTTCCATTTCTATTTTTTGGAACAGTTTCAGGAGAATAGGAATTAGTTCTTCTTTAAATGTTTGGTAGAATTCTCCCGGGAAGCCATCTGGCCCTGGGTTTTTGTTTGGAGATTTTTGATGACTGTTTCAATCTCCTTACCGGTTATGGGTCTCTTCAGGCTCTCTATTTCTTCCTGGTTCAGTTGTGGTAGTTTATATGTCTCTAGGAATGCATCCATTTCTTCCAGATTGTCAAATTTGTTGGCGTAGAGTTGCTCATAGTATGTTCTTATAATTGCTTGTATTTCTTTGGTGTTAGTTGTGATCTCTCCTCTTTCATTCATGATTTTATTTATTTGGGTCCTTTCTCTTTTCTTTTTGGTAAGTCTGGCCAGGGGGTTATCAATCTTATTAATTCTTTCAAAGAACCAGCTCCTAGTTTCGTTGATTTGTTCTATTGTTTTTTTGGTTTCTATTTCATTGATTTCTGCTCTGATCTTTATGATTTCTCTTCTCCTGTTGGGTTTAGGGTTCCTTTCTTGTTCTTTCTCCAGCTCCTTTAGGTGTAGGGTTAGGTTGTGTACCTGAGACCTTTCTTGTTTCTTGAGAAAGGCTTGTACCGCTATATATTTTCCTCTCAGGACTGCCTTTGTTGTGTCCCACAGATTTTGAACCATTGTATTTTCATTATCATTTGTTTCCACAAATTTTTTCAATTCTTCTTTAATTTTCTGGCTGACTCCCCTCTATTTTTTCTTAAAACTATATGTGAATCTGAAATTATCTCAAGTCTTAAGTTTTAAAGAATGTGACAATTTTTATTCACCCAATCTGTATAGAAGCTGCATCTTTTCAGAATCTCAGTGTAACAAAGCCAATTATTTTTTGTAGCAGCATTCATGTATAGGGGTGTGCATATTCCCACGAAAGCATGGCTTGGTAGGGTGGTTGGTAGTAAAGCAGGAGATTGCTTGGTATATGCTTTAGGAAAGATAGCAAAAAGTCTAATAGAAAAATTAATGTTTACCCTGTCCAACTGAGTGGAAATGGAGTTGTAGGTCAAAGGGGATTAAGAATGTTTAATCAAGAAATTGCTCCTTGAGAGGAGATTTAAAGAATTTTTTTAAAGAATTAAACAACTTTACCAGAATAAAAGAAACTGATGAATGACTCTGTCTCTTCAGACCTTTTCACTTAAATAATTATAGTATCTATTTCATAATAAGGTGATTGTGAAGAATTAAAGGACAGGATGCATGTAGAGACACTAACCCCAGTGCCTGCCACATAATAAGAGATTCATAAAATGGCTAATTAGTATATGTTATTAATAGAATGTTCCCTGTGAGTTGTAATATATATACAGTGAAATTCATTCTTTTTTGCTTCACACTTACTTGTATTTAACACACATGTACAGTTGCATAACCATCAGCATGATTAAGGTATTTAAAAGTTCCATCATCCCGAAAACTTTCTTCCAACTCCTTTGTAGTTAGCCTCTCTCCCCACCCTTAGCCCTTAGCAACCACTGATCTACTTTCTGTCTCTGTAAGTTCTGCCCCTTCAAGATTGTCATATAAATGGAATTCTATGGTATGTTGCCATTTGAATCTGGCTTCTTTTACTTAGCATAACACATTTGAGATGCACTCATTTTATTGCATGAAATTGTAGTATATGATTCACCTGGAAAGGATTTTTACATATGACATGAGATTGGAATTCAGTGCAACTTTTTTTCCCTACTTGGTTAACCAGCTTTACCATGGCCATTTATTGAACCATCTGACTTTCCCTCAATAATCGGCAATGAAACATCTGTCATATATTAAGATTCTATGTATATGGAACTATCATTGGGCTCTCCATTCTTTTCCTTGGTTTGTTTAGACCTAAATGGGCTCCTGAAGTAATACAGCTTATTTTCTTTTTTTTTCTTTATTTTATTTATTTGACAGACAGAGATAACAAGTAGACAGAGAGTCAGGCAGAGAGAGAAGGGGAGAAGCAGGTTCCCTGCTGAGCAGAGAACCCGATGCGGGGCTCGATCCCAGGACCCTGAGGCCATGACCTGAGCCGAAGGCAGAGGCTTTAACCCACTGAGCCACCCAGGCGCCCCAGCTTATTTTTTAAAAGCTTTATGATATGTTGATATTTAGGAAATTGAGTTCCCCCACCTTCTTCTGTTGATTTCCCTAATAGGTTAATTTGGAGAAAAATGGTACCTTTGCAATAATGAGTCTTCCCATGAAAGAACATGTTATCTCTGTGATGGTTAATTTTATGTGATTCCCAGAGAGCTGAGAAAACATCATTTCTGGCTGTGTCTGATGTCTCTGAAAGAGAAAAGCATTTGAGTCATAAACTGAGGGAAGAATACTGACCTCACCAATGAGGATGGGCATCATCCAATCCGCTGTTAGCCCAAATGGAAGAAAATGGCAGAAGAACGGGGAATTCACTCCCTCCTCGTGAGCTGCTTTGTATATCTTCTCCTGTATCAGTGGTTCTCAGGCCTTAGGACTCCGACCGGGGCTTACACCGTTGGCTCCCTGGTTCTAAGGCCTTTGGGTTTGAACAGGAGCTATACCACCTGTTTTCCTGTTCCCCCATCTCAGAGACAGCAAATCGTGGGACTTCGCTTCTGTAATTGTTTGAGCCAGTCCTTTATAGTAAACCTCTTTCTCTGTATCTTTTCATATATCCTCTTACTTCTGTTTCTCTGGAAAGCCCTGATTAGTACAATACCTCTCAATTTATTTAGGTTTTTCAATGTCTTTTAAAGTTCTATAATTTTCTCAAGAAAGATTTACTCTTCTATTGGTTGTCTTAGATGCCTTATACTTCCAGTGCTATTGTGCAGTGCATTTATTTAAATACATGCTTTCACCTGGTGGTTGGTATTGAGGAGGGCATGTAGTGCAATGAGCACTAGGTGTTATCAGCAAAGAAAATGAATCACGGAACACTGCTTCAAAAAACTAATGATGTACTGTATGGTGACTAACATAATATAATTAAAAAATTAAATAAATAAAGCTTTACTACTTTGTTGCTAAGGATGGGGATAAAATTTATTTTTGTATATTAGTCTGATACCCAGAAAACCTGTTGAGTTTGTATTAATTCTAATGATTTGTCGGTGGATTCTCTTGGACTTTCTATGTAACATTCACATCATTGGTATATCTGGGTCACTTGTTTCTTCCTTCTCAATTTGTTGCTTTCTCTTCTTCTGCACTGGCCAAGACCTCCAGGGTTGAAAACAAGTGTCCAGGAGCCATGACTTTCTTACCTGTGACTTTAAAGAGGATGCTTCTGAAATTTCACCATTGAGCCCAGCGTAGCCATAGGTTTTTGGTGGGTACCCTACCTAAAAAGTAAGAATGTATCTTTTTCCTGTTTGTTAAGAGGTTTTGTCATTTCTGGATATTGAATTTTATTAGTGCTTTTCCAGAATCTTTTGAGACAGGCATATGTTGTTTTTCCCTTTAATCTGCTAATGTGGTGAATTGCATTCATAGATTGTTCCAATATTTTCCAATAGAACAGTTCTCTAATATTAAATCATTGCTGGCTTAATTAGGATGACACTTACTAGTAATATAATGATATGTATTTTTAAATGATATTCTATATTATTAGATGTATAATTATAATAATGATACATATTTTTTAAATGTAGGTCTGGATTCAGTTTTTGGTACTTTGATTAGGAATTTTCCCTCATATTTGCAAGTACATTTGGTTCATAATTTCCTTTTCTCATAGTCTTCTTTTCTGGCCTTGTACCAAGGAAATGCTAGTCATATAAAATGAGCTGGAGAAATTTGCCCCCCCCCCACCACTTTAAGATATTTAAACTACTAGTTCCTTGAATGTTCGGTAAAAGTCATCTGTAAATAGTTTTCTGAACCTGTTATTTGTGTATAGAAAGTGGCAAGTATAGTTGTTTGTTTATTTTCTTTATGATTCCAGGAAATGTTCAAGACAAAAACATGTTAATAGTATCTTTGGATAGTGAGATATAAGGGGATTTTCTTTATTTAATATTTTTTTCCTTCTTTTAAATTAAACATTTAGTTTACTTACATAGAGTAAAAATCACCCTTTTTTGTGTGTAGTTCTGCAAGTTTTGACAATTGTCAGGGGGTTTTCATTTATTTGGTTTAAATTAAGCCATTCTAATCAGTGTGTAGTGGTATCTCATTGTTTTAATTTGCATTTCCCTAGAGACTAATGATGTTGAGCATCTTTTCATTTACTTATTTGTCATTAGTATATCTCTTTTGGTGAAGTGTCTGTTCAAGTCTTCCATTCATATTTTTATTGTTTTAAAGCCTTTAAAATACTATGGGTATATGTCACTTACCAGATATGAGGTTTACAAGTATTTTCTCCTAGTGTGTGGCTTGCCCTTTAACTCTGTTAGCAGTGTCTTTTCAAATAACATACTCTTCATTTCGGTCAAACCCAATTTTCAATTTTTTGTTTTATGGATCATGGTTTTGGAGTCATATCTAAGAAATCTTTTCCTGGCCACATAATCTTTGACTGACTCCAAGTTATGAAGACTTTCTACTAAATGTTTTATAGCACTGGGTGTGGTGCAAAAACAATGAATACTGTTTTGCTGAAAATAAATAAATTAATTAATTTTTAAAAAAAGAAAAACATGCAGAGAATAAGGCTATGTGAAGATCAAGGTAGAGACTCTGTGATGAAGCTATAAGACAAGAATTGTCAACGATTACTGGCAATGACAAGAGAATAAATTTCTGTTGCTCTAAAAAAAAAAAAAAAAATGAAAGAGAAACGGAAACACCAAAATGCCACAGAAACAATTTATTGCTTTAAATATATAGATAAAAATATCTTTGTAGATTGAAAAAAATTGTTTTATAGATGTACTATAGCTTTAGAGTCTACATTTGAGTTAATTTTTTATGAAGGGTAAGAGGCAAAGATTGAGGTTCATGTTGTTGCAAATAAATATTCCGTTTTTTCAATACCATTTGTTGAAATGATTATATTTTCTTTATTGAACTTCCTTTGAAAGCTTTGTAAATAAATCTATTGGCCAAATATAAATGGAAGTATTTGCATATCCTCTATTCTGGTGCATTGGCCTACATCTATTTTAGTTCAACATCACCCTTTTTTTTTTCTTTTTAAGATTTTATTTATTTATTTGACAGGTAGGGCCAGAGAGCACAAGCATGGGGAATGGCAGAGGGAGAGGGAGAAGTGGGTTTCCTGCTCTGCCCTGATGCAGGGCTGGATTCCAGGTCCCTGGGATCATGCAAAGTCAAATGCTTGACCAACTGAGCCACCCAGGCACCCCAATATGACACTGTCTTAATTACTGTAGCTTTATAATAGATATGGAAATCAAATTATGTAAGTTTTCTAACTTTATTCTTTTTTCTTTCCAAATTATTTTGGGTACCCTAATTTTTTGTCTTCCCACATGAATTTTAAAATCATTTCATTGTGTTTCTACCTTTCCTTCCTCACTTGCTTTTTCTCATTCCTTCCCCCCTGGAAGTAGACCTTCCAAATAAAGCATTACTACTTAATCCTTACACCAGTCTCTATCTTACAGATAATAGAGATAGATACCTTGTTTATTAGTTTTCAAATTTCTTCTTTTCTAATGGAAGTATTTACTGTTGTAAATTTCCCTCTAAATACTGCTTTGGCTGCATTCTACAAATTTGGATCTATTTAATTTTTGATACATTTCAGTTCCCAGCAGAAACTTTTCTCTCCCACAGTAGGATCCAAGCTGAAACTGATAAGGTTCCTACTCATCTACCTTTTCACTGGAGGCCTAGGCCTCTGAGGGTTTCAGGTTTCCTGAAGAGATCTCAGTGTATATTCCACCCAATCTTATACAGGCTCAAGGCTTCATCTTCTGCCCTTGTGTGGTTCATAAAAGTCACATCTCTTGATAATCAAGAACAACAAATGCCTATAAGGAAGGTTTAGGTCAGTGTTGTGTAAATAGTTTTCAACTACTGCTTGCTGCTGGCTCTTAGAGACTTTTTTGCCATCTTGCCATTTAGCTATGTACTTAAAGGAGGAGCTTACTAAATTTATCTGTCATGTCTAGGTGTTCTGCTATAGGAGGTTTTTCAATATGTCTTGCCTTACCTATTTCCAGAAATCGAAGTCTACCTGTGATCTTTAAGTCTCTTTAAGAATATTATTGGACTCGGGGCGCCTGGGTGGCTCAGTGGGTTAAGCCGCTGCCTTCAGCTCAGGTCATGATCTCAGGGTCCTGGGATCGAGTCCCGCATTGGGCTCTCTGCTCCGCGGGGAGCCTGCTTCCCTCTCTCTCTCTCTCTGCCTGCCTCTCTGCCTACTTGTGATCTCTGTCTGTCAAATAAATAAATAAAATCTTTAAAAAAAAAAAGAATATTATTGGACTATTTGATGCCATAGAATTTAATTCAATGTGTCTTGCTTGATGAGAAGTTGGTAGTGAAAATTTTTTACAATTTGGCCCATATGTCTAGATAATATTGAACAACAAAAGGAATGAAACATATGTCTTCCTTACTTCTTAAAATGAGTTAAATACTTAAGGACTGGTATTAAAAGAGGAAGCAACTTAAGAGAGAAATTGTTTTTATTTTTATTTTTTCCTGTAATCTGAAAAATGGCATTCATTATTAACTTAGATTTTTCTGAACCACATTCATTAAAAAGTTCAGTTCAAAAATAAAAGAAAAAAGATATATTTGAATTTTAGGGGAGTTGTTTTAATTGACAAGGACTAATGCTATGTAAAACTGATATGTGTTGAATACCAAAAATGACAGCAACTCAGAAAAATACAGAAAAAAAAAAAAGAAAGTTAAAATCCCATTATCCAGCACATCTTTTTAAAAGAAATGATAAGTGTGGATATCATTTCGACAGCACAGTCTAGATATCACTGCAGATGGAAAAACGGATGAATGGATGGATGGATGAACAAAAATTATAAAATTGTGTCAGATATGCTTTTTATTTGAAAATATTAAATTTAATTTATTTAGCAGAAATAAAGAATATACTAAAGCTAAACTGAAAGAACCAATAATTCCAGAAAACCAGTAATTTGCCACATCATCTGCCACTGAAGATATTCTTTTAATATTAAGAAACAAGAGCCTGGGGGCACCTGGGTGGCTCAGTGGATTAAAACCTCTGCCTTCAGCTCAGGTCATGATCCCAGGGTCCTGGGATGGAGCCCCACATAGGGCTCTCTGCTCAGCAGGGAGCCTGCTCTCCTTCCTCTCTCTCTGCCTGCCTCTCTGCCTACTTGTGATCTCTGTCTGTCAAATAAATAAATTAAATTAAAAAAAAGAAAGAAAGAAAGAAAAAAGAAACAAGAGCCTGGGTGGTGGCTCAGCGGGTTAAGGCTCAGCAGGTTAAGCCTCTGCCTTCGGCACAGGTCATGATCCCAGCATCCTGGGATCAAGCCCCGCATCAGGCTCTCTGCTCAGCAGGGAGCTTGTTTGCTCCTTTTCTCTCTGCCTGCCTCTCTGCCTACTTGTGATCTCTGTCAAATAAATAAATAAAATCTTTAAAAAAAAAAAAAGAAAGAAAGAAAGAAACAAGAGCATGAAAATCATTAAGCACCATCTTTCTGTCATGATAAGCTAGACTCAAGGTTTATGTGAAATTGTCTAATATTAAAACTTAGCAGCTGATTGGTTATTTTGGAAATATGGTGCTGAGCAAACAATACATCTGTGGGCCCCGGGTTGCAAAATTTGACCAAATAAGAATTAGGACCTAGTCACTTGTAGAAAAATTATTCTCCTTCTTCAAATCTCACAGAAAAAATTCAGCTCTCAAAATTGCCTTCATTTGTCTAGGTTTTAGAGTACAGTCTTAAAAGATCTTTGTGTGTGAAATTGGTTTTTGTTTTTAAGGCCCTATTGCCCAGTGGTTGAAACAACTGTTAATAGCAATGGAGAATAAAATAATGAGAATAAAAGAACACTAATTCATGAAAACTGCTTGTTCACCTTGTAACTTTATCAGAATGAAGTCACTGCTTGGCTTGTATGAGGCCCATATCACTGGAAAGAATTAAACAGAGACTGAATGTCCAGTGTAGAATACTGGTCTAGGATCCAAGCATTGGATTGATGGATGGATGGGGGTGAATGGATGGGTGGATAGGCAGATGGATGGGTGGGGTGAGTGGGTGGATGGGTGGATGAGTGTGTACATGGGTGGGTAGCTAAATGGATGGGTTGGTGGGTGACTGGGTTGGTGGGTGGGGGTGAGTGAATGGGTGAGAGGATGGGTAGGTGAAGTGAGAGGATGCATGGTGGGTGGACGGTTGGATGGGTGAATGGATCGATGGATAGTTGCAAGGGTAGTTCAGATATTTCAGCCACAGATTCCATTCCTAGGATGAGTCTTCGTTAATTCACTTCTTTTTAAGGAGCAGGATCAATGGGGCCGAAAGTTTCGGAGGGTTAGGGTTGGGAAAAGAAAGACAAAAGGGTGCCAGGTATTTGTTGTGCCTTATTTCCAATTTTTCCTTAAAAATCCTCATCCTAGGGGCACCTGGGTGCCTCAGTCATTAAGCATCTGCCTTCAGCTCAGGTCATGATCCCAGGGTCCTGGGATCAAGCCCCACATTAGGGTCCCTGCTCAGCAGAAAGCCTGCTTCTCCCTCTCCCACTCCTCCTGCTTGTGTTCCCTTTCTCACTGTGTCTCTCTGTCAAATAAATAAATAAAATCTTTAAAAAAAAAAAAAAAAGAGAGAGAGTCCTCATCCTAGTCTTGTCATTGAAAACCATTTTGCCTGCTCCTTTGGTGGCTTAGAATAAGTAGCCTACTCCAGATACAATGAGAAGAAACAAATATTTACCAAGTTTGGTTTTTTAAGATTCTATTTTTTTGTCAGAGAGAGAGCTTGCACAAGCAGAAGCAGGCAGAGGGAGAAGCAGGCTTCCTGATGCAGAGTCCAATGCAGGACCTGATCCCAGGACCCTAGGATCATGACTTGAGCTGAAGGCAGACGTTTAACTGACTGAGCCACCCAGGCATCCCAATATTTACCGGTTTTTATTCCTTCAGAGCTGCTAGACAACTTTTACTACTCTGAAACTCTAACTGAAAAATCATCCTCTAGTGTGTTTTTACTATTTAAAAAGGATAATCTTTAATTATCTGTTTCAATACCTGGCTGGAAATTTATAAGAATATGGTTGTAATTAAATTTATAAGAATATGTTTGCAATTAAAACCTAAAAATTATAGACTGTGCTTCCTTTGTTTCCTATTAATAGGCATGCATCCTCAGGAAAGTAGTGTCATTATTATTTAAACTTAAGTATTAGTTCCTTGATTATACTTTTTTCTGAATAGATATAAGCTGAAAGAATATGGAGAAAGCCCCAGAACAGAAGGGGATGAGTAATAGTTGCCATTGGTAGGAGTAGAGGCAGAAGGGGAGGAAGAGTCAGGAGTGGGAGTTTCAAAGACAGAGAAGATAGAGTTTTGCAGAGGATTCATCTCTAGATTCATCTGGCCAGAGTTCATTTTTTTCAGCTTCCCATGTCATCTTCTTCCAAAAAGAAAATATATAAAATAAATCCAGCTTATCAAATCACACATTTATAAAGGCTGATGTCTGCCAAAGTATAAGAATATCCATAGCTGTTTTATTTGTACAGCTAAACAAGAAACAAAAAAATGTCCATTAGTTGTTAAATAGGTTAGTAGGTTGTGTTACATTAATACAGTAGAATTCTTTATAGCATTAAAAAAAAAAAACTACTGATACTGATAACATTATGAAGGAATCCCACAGACATGATGTTGAGTGAGCAAAGTCAGACACAAAAGAGTACATAGTGCATGACTCCATTTATATGAAGTTCAAAAGCAGGTAAAACTAAGCTATCATGTTAGAGGTTAAAATAGTCATTGCCTTCGTGAGGAGCATTGACCGGAAGTGGGAATGAGGAAGCCTTATGAGGTGCTGGCAATGTTCTGGATCTGAATCTGGGAACAATTTCCTGTGTGAGTACATTTGTGTAAAACCATTGAGCTGGACAGTAAAGATCTGGAAATTTTATATGTCTTAAGTTTTACCTCATTTTAAAAAATATGGAAGAAATATGAGAGGTGATCCCCATTTATGTGGTGCCATAGGTTGCTGAAGGGTTTTGAGTGGACTCTGAGTGGACTGGGGTTTAGTGGGAATGGGTGCAGAGAGATTGGGGTAACAGTCAGTTTGTCTTTAGACAGCTAGATGGGGAGCCCCCATAGGCAGGATCCAGCCTTCTACCTTTATTTCTTCCTCAAGGGTCATGCACGAAATGATGAACAAGCAAATGCACCCAGAGTGAGTCTATGTTTGTTAGTGAACTTCGTGTTTGGCATAGAATGTCCCACTTGGGTTCATATCATTTCCTTTAAATCCATGATTTCATATTAGTTCATTCTAAAAAGTGTTGGAGTGCACAGAAGCACATTTAGAAGAAATCATGAAAGAATAAAATGTCATGCCAGGTAAATCTTTTTTTTTTTCCAGATATTTTCCCAAATAATTGACTAATCCTATTTTTTTTTAAATTATTAGAACTTTATTTTAATTTTTTTGGAAATTTATTATTACAAGTTTAGCCAGATGTCAAAAACTAGACTCCCACACAGAAATCAATAGCTTTTGTACACATCAGTCAAAATCAACCTAACAGTGTAACTTCAAAAAAAAAATTTAAATAGCCACAGAGGTTCAAAATATGCAGGAATGAACATAGAAAAGAAACATGCCAGAACCATGTGAGGAAAACTCTAAAACTTTACAAAAGAACATAAAACAAGATTTGAATAAATGATGAGATTCACTGTCACTAATCCTATTTTAAATTAACATAGCTTCTTTTTGTTTTACTTTCTTTTGTTTTACTTTCATAATATATATATATATTATAAAATTAGTATTCTAATTTTATAATATATATATAAAATTAGTATACTTCCTACTTGACTGGCCCCCAGACAGTGTGAAAGTAAAACAATTCATATATATGTAAAACATTCATATATATATATATATATATATATATATATATATATATATATGAATGATTGCGGAACAGGCCATCCAAAGAAGAAAGATGTGTTGGCCATGCATGATTCTATGAGAGTGAATCATGTTGGGTTTGGAGAGTGGACCTGAAATATGGGTTCTGGTCTCCACCAAACATTTTGCACCAAATCTCTAATAAATAAGCTGATTTTATTCAAGAAAGATCACTAAACATATTTTAGGCTGGAACATGCCAGGTCTACTTTGGCAGTGTGACATGGGAGTAGGATGCTAATAAGGGCTTGACTTCTTATTTGAGATGTTTTACATCACTCCATAAATACCTAGTTAGCTTTAACTGAGTTTCTTGAAAGATTCCCTACCACTTCCTTCCTTAGCACACTGCTGGAAGATTATAACAGATGGTTTCATTTAGAGTATACATGTAGAATGTCTCTCTAGTGAAACAGAGCAGCTGTTTTAAGCTTATTGCCTGTCACCAACTCTTAGGATGGAGAGAGGAAAAAAATCCACAATCATGACTACATTCACTAGAAATTGCAGTGGGTATTCATAAATACCCATTCATAAATGCACTGGGAAACTAACCCAAAGTAGAATTTGTCTGAATTACTAGAACTTGCATGAATACTCATTGGTAAAAATGGCTTTGGTACTTGGCCACAAGTTGGTCAAGATCTTGGTTTTATTGATTTGACCTCTGAGTTTAAAGCATTAATAGTTAATATGAAAGATATGTGCCAGCCATTGGAATTTAGTTAGGGGAAGAGCAGCCAGGTTTCACAGTAAGATCTCTTAGAACCAGAGTTCCACTGCTGTCATGAAAGTTGCAAGCAGAGACACAGAACAGAGTGTAACAATCTAAGAAAGAAATTCTATTAACTGTCTAGGACCACATTGCTCAAGAGACTGCCAAAATTATACAACAAGTCATTCACAGAGGTAAGCCATGTCCAGAATTAGCACTCTTTTGTCTTTGTTTGAGTAGATGATGTTATTTTGCGTTTTATGAGGCTAACTCAGTGGCCATGACTGTGTCTCAGCCCACTGAGGGAAGAGATCGTCCCTGCATTCCATGCATATACCACAGTGTTCAGTATATAATGGAGATACAAGCTTAACTCATGTTTATTTATTTAAGTGTGTAATGTATGTTACTGAAGCAGAAAGATATTGTGTTTACAATGACTGTGTATTATTCCATGGGATCCTCCCTATTCTTTAATAATAAAAGTTGCAAGGCTAATTTCAGTCTGGCTTTCTATGGCAGGATGACATGGTTTACTGGGAAATACAAATGAGTAGTTCCTGATCAGAGTCTCTACTGTGTCTTGGCTCAGGGAAGCTGAAACACCAGGATTCTGGTTCAATATCCTTTAGTGAGTAAGTTGATTCCTTTGGGGATTCCATAAAACACTTCTCAGGGATGGTAGGTTTTAGAGACTAATGAGTTTTCAGTATGTGGCCAGCATGAAGAGAGGAACATTCCAGGTAGAGAGAATGGCATAATCCAAGTCATGAAATCCAAAAAAATGTATCTTAATGGTAGGTCAGGTGGATTTGGTAAAAAGTTCATTTGTGTGATTAGTGAGAGATAAGATTGGAACGCCCACCGGATTTACAGTGTAGAAACAAAATCAGCAGCTTAGCATACCACATATAGTGTGGGAGATGCTGGGGTTAAGATGGCTTATGGGTAGGCAGGTCCTTACGTGTAGGGAGCTCACTGATATATGGACATCTAAATCTCCGATTACAAACAGTGATGTAAATTTTCTTCACTCGGGAGTGGGATAGACTGATGGCAGGAAATAATCCCATCAGAATTGTGGGGATTTCCCTCCCAAAGTTTTCGAGGTGGTTAGAGTAGGAAAAAAAAATTCTATGTTGTTTTTAAAAATGGACTAGGTATGCATTATTAGCAATGACCTGAACTAGGTAGTAGCAATCAGAACAAACAAACAAGAAGGATGTATGCCCAAAATCTCATAGAAGAAGAAAAAATTGAGTTTGTTGCCCCCCTGGATGTTGAAGTCAAGTAAGGGAAGAAATCACAGGCAACAGAAGTTTCACATCTTAGTGAGTAGGGGAGTAAGCATGACATCTTGGTGTATACATTTTTTTAGGAAAATCTATAAGCAGAAGAGGTTCAGAAAAAGGAAATGAGGCCAGTTTTAGAGTTGCAGTTGAGTTTGTAAGATCACATCTAGGACTAACAGGCAGGTGGACAGAGGGGAAGACACGCAATGGCAAGAAGGCTTTATTGTCAGTGTGGAAATCATCTGTGGGGTCCTAACAATGACTGAGATCACCAGGGGACAAAAGGCAACAAGAAAGAAAAAATTGAAAAACTCTTCAGAATCACTAGGTTATCCATTTCCACGGTGTATATAGCTGGGAAAACAAGGATCAAGTCAAGTATTCAGCAATATGGGACTGGTTGAATAAACTATGCAAAATATACACAACGGAATGTAATCTGTTGTTAAAAGGAAGAAAATGTCTTTGCACATTGATAGGGAAGTGAGTACCAATACGTAGTAAGTGAAAAAAGCCAAGTGTAAGTGTTGAATCACTAAATTCTGCACCTGAAACTAATATTACACTGTGTTCACTAACTGGAATTTAAATAAAAACTTAAAAAAATAAATAAGTCTGCATATTTTTAAAAAGCCAAGTGTAGAAGTATATAATAGTATGCTATCTTTTGTGTAGGAAACATAAGCAAATAGGATGTGTAGAAATACTTCTTTGTATTTGCATTAAATAAAACATTGGAAGAATAAGGAAGAAGCTAATAAAAATGGTTTCCTAATAGAAATAATAAGGATTTAGGGGGGTAGGGCAGGCTGGGGAGATGGAGTCTAAGGGTATGATATTTCAATGCATACCTTCTTAGATTGTTCTGACTTTTGAAACAACTAATGTATTGCTATTCAAAAGAAGAACTTTAAAAAGTAAGGAAGTTCAGAGAGCCCTATGTGTAGTGTAAAAGACTCAGGAACTAGTTCTTCTTCCAGAAAGGAGCAGGAGATGCCATTGGAGACAATTAGCTACTTCGTGAGTCCTTGAAAGGCAGGAGGGAACAGAATTTACAAGTGAGGAGCAAAAGCAGGTGGTTCTGGCCTCTGTGGTGGATCTCTTTCTTAGTCCTCCCCAATTCTGTTCCCTAGCCAGGCCACCCTCCCCCATCTTTTTTATTTATTTATTTATTTATTTATTTATTGCTTATATATATATATTTTTTTAATTTTCAGCATAACAGTATTCATTATTTTTACACCACACCCAGTGCTCCATGCAATCCATGCCCTCTCTAATACCCACCACCTGGTCTCCCCCATCTTTTCTTGAATATTCTAAGTATGTTCTCACTTTCATTGGTGCCACATTCCCACCAAAGAAAGTATTTTTCCCAGTGTTTCCCACCAACACAAATATTCATTCCTTTATTCCATAAATGTCCAATTTAATTGCTAAAAGAAGCCTGGTGGACATTGCTGTGATCATCCTTACTGTATCTAGAAAGAAGAGAGGTGTGGATAGGTCAGTGGCTCGCTCAAGGCCAACAAGCAAATTCTACTTAGGAAACAATGCTTAATGGGAAGGAGTTAAATAATTCTGTGAAAACCATGGTTAGGTTCTTTTCTCATATTGATTCCACCTCATTGTAAGACCTTGATGAGCCAAGGGTGACCAAAATGTCTCACTCATTGATTGGATACATTCGTTTTTGTAGCATTTTCTGCTATGTAAGTTTTACACTATGAGCAAAGCCAAAGTCAAGCTACGGGGGCCCTCAGTAAAGAAGCAGATAATCTTAGTCAGACGTATGAGTCTGTCCCTACCCCCTCCCATTCATCTTCTCTTGGTAGCCACAGATGACCTTTTCTCTGGTGACTTGAGGTGGTGGGCTCTGCCCTCTTTCTCCATTTACTTCTCTTAAAAGGAGTCTAGAATGTCACTTAACCTTTGTGTGAATATATGAACAGTTCTTTTTCCTTTTACGGAACTTCCCTTGGGCCATTTCTAACCAGAGCCAACTGCACTTGCCCTGTCTCTGTCACCCTTCAAGGCATGTTTTATGTAATGACTGAACTCTCAATTAATCCAGAGCAGCAAGACTTAGGGAGCAACCCAGATGCTCTGGCAACATCGGCATTTCCACTCTAAACCCTGAGCCATTTTCATTTACTGCCCCATGTGAGGCATGACATATTCCCACTAATTAATAGTGACCCTTCTCAGTGATGAGTTACTATCTGGATTCCCATGCACCATCTGGAGAAAAGCCTGGACACCGGAGAACTTCTATTTTTATCAGGCTCTGGCATTGCACTTGCATTCCATTAAAACTGAACCAGAAGTCACAGAAAACTTGAATTGTGCTCTTTTTTTTTTTCCCCCTCACCTAGGGACACTATATTAACTTGATAAAGAGCTTTTTGCACCTTCTTATCTATTGCATTACAAGGGGAGAGCAAAACAGTAGCCTGCTTTCAATTTAAGAAGTAAACTCTTTAGCATAAACGTCCAGCTCTGGAGGCCAGTTTCACTGCATCCAGAGAAGACTGTGAGGAAATTATTTTGATACAAACACAGGAGGCTGAATGAACTGCAACCCAGTTAAAAATAGAACAGTAATAATTCCCCACAGTGGGTCATGCTTGGGGTTGGGGGAGAGAGCAGAGGTGGAGTGGAAGTAGGGGCATGACAGACATTTTCTTCCTTCCTTCAGAGGAAGAAAATTGTTAGGTGGACATGCAACTCATCAAACAAAAAGGATGTGGCCACCTGTGGTAAGGCCGTGGGTGTAGTATGGTCTCCAGAGCTGGGTTGCAAGAGTTCAAACCCACTTCTTCCATTTCCTTCCTCCATGGTATCAGGCAAGTTACTCACCCTCTCATGCCTGGTTCTTCATCTGTAAGAGTACTTTTATAAGATTTCTGGAAAATTAATGAGATAATACGTGGGAAGTACAGAGAAGATACTGAACCAGCAGTAAGTGTAGGTCTTGGTTAACCAGAGCGCCGTTATGCCTACCTTGGAGGTCCTAACTAGTAAATACAAACTCTGGTAATTTGTCATCCAGCCCCAACACTTTAGAGAACAAAAGGAAATACTGTGAATAATCATACCAATACCTAGACTGCCCTGGGCAGACTAGGAAGGTGACATAAAGTAAGGAGATACGTAGGTATATATCACCCCATTTTCAGTGGTCACAATGAGGTGCCACCTAACTGATCATGTAGGACTTGATTTTTGGCTAGTAATGAACATCTGAATTACCAGTGGCACAAAAAAGAATTTTAAGCTATGGCCCATTTATCTGTGGAACCTGTGTGTGTGTGTGTGTCTAGAACTGATTCTAATGCATACCATTGATGCTTACTGATGATGAGCTGTGAAATCTCAATTTCATGCTTCTCTTTAACTGTTAATGACAAACAATAAGAATAAATTAAGTTTTTATCAGACTTTATAAATGCTACATGTCACCTCATTTGATCTCTAATACAATCAACTCCCGATGCATCAAATATTCTTCAGATGGGACACGCAGAGACTACCTGATTTTTCAGTGGTCATTCTGGAATTAGACCACAAACTTTAAGTTTAGCGATTTTTCCAGTTTGTCCAATCATTTGTTCATTATACTGTGATAAATATTAGAGTAATTCAGAGCACAACTTGGGCCCTCACGAAGTCATGGACTTCTGCCCCAAGCAAACATTAGTCTGTTTTTGTCACTATATGGTAGCTTGGAACTCTAGAAGCTTGCATGAATGGAAACACACAGTATATACATTTTCCCCTCTTTTCTTTTTTGAGGTGTGTCTACATTGTGTGTATCAGTAGTTTGTTCCTTTTTATTGCTAAGTAATATGTATATTATAATTTGTTTATACCTCTACCTACTGATGAACATATGGACTCTTTCCAGTTTGGAACTATTACAAACAAAGCTGCTTTGAACATTTGTATATAAGCTTTTGTGTGGACCTACATTTTCATTTCACACCAGGAAGTATTTAGGACAGAGATGACTGAGACATAGAATAGATGTATGTTTTAGCTTTGTAACTCCCAAAATATTCTTTTGCAAAGTGATTGGACCATTTTACTTTCCCACCAACAGTGTATGAGATTTCCTGTTTTCTTCAGCATAAAGTGCTGTTGTCAGTTTTGTTTTTGTTTTTGTTTTTGTTTTAGGTTTATCCATTATACTCAGTAGGCAGTGGTATCTCATGATGATTTTACTTTGCATTTTCTTGATGACTAACAATGCATATTATATTTGCAGGCACTTATTGGCCATTTGCTCCTCTTTTGGCATAGTGCATCTTTAAATCATGTACACATCTTTTTTGTTGCAATACATATGGTCTTAGTATTCAGTTGTAGGAGTTTTTTTTATATTCTGGACACATATATTTGGACACATATCCTTCGATATATACATTGCAAATATTTTTAGTCTGTGCTGGTTTTTTTTATTTTGAATAGTGTCTTTCAAAAACAAGTTTTTAACTTTGATAAAGTATCAATTATTTTCATTGTATTTTATACTTTTGGGGTTCTATCTAAATAACCTTTGTCTACCCAAGGTCACAAGCATTTTCTCTTATGTTTTCCTCTAGAAATTTCATAGGCTTAGGCTTTACACTTGGGCCTATGATCCACTTTGAGTTAACTTTTGTGTGTGGTATGAGAAAAGGATAATGTTCATTTTTTTTCAATATGGATAATAAGATTATCTAAAAACATTGTTGAAAATAAATGTTCTTTTACCATCAGGTAAAGTATTAGTTTCCTATTGCAG
The DNA here is from genome assembly GCF_030435805.1 of Mustela lutreola. NCBI lineage: Eukaryota > Metazoa > Chordata > Mammalia > Carnivora > Mustelidae > Mustela > Mustela lutreola. The sequence goes on along the minus strand of NC_081290.1, from coordinate 149,974,652 downwards.
CTGTAAACTGCATAATTTAGTAAATTAGTAAACTAATACTGTAAAGTATTAGTTTCCTATTGCAGCTGTAACAGGCTTTGTGCCTTAAAACAGTACAAATTTGTGGTCTTTAAGTTCTATAAGTCAGGAGATTCAAATGGGTCTTGCAGAGCTAAAATTGAGGTATTAGCAGAGCTGTGTTCTTTATGAAGATTCTAGAGATGAAACGGTGTTTTCCCTTTCAGAGAGTTGTATAGACTGCTTGCAAGTCTTGCCTCGTTGCCCCCTTCTGTCTACAAAGTCAGCACTCTCATCACTCTGACTTCTCCTTCCATTAGCCCATCTCTCTCTCTGACTCTGACCCACCTGCCTCTCCCTTTCACTTATGAAGACTGTAATTTACATTGGGCCAACTTTGATAATCCAGTTGAATCTTCCCACCTCAATATCCTTCACTTAATCATGTCTGCATAGTTTCTTTTGCCATGTAAGTTATAACATACTCCACAGGTTTCTGGGATTAGGACACGGACATCTTTAGGGGTCTATTATTCTGCCTACCACATATTGCCTTGGCATTCTTGTCCAAAATCAAACAATGGTATACATTTAGGAGCTTTCTGGGCTATCTATTACACATCATTGACCTACATATCTGATTTTTTGCCAATACCAAACTGTCTTAGTTTCTCTAGCTTAATATAGTCTAGAAATCAGGTAAGATGAGTCTTCAAACTAAGGTGTTTGCAAATGACTTACCCAAAAAATGACTAGTACCCAAAATATATAAAGAATTTATACAGTCCAACACCTAAAAACAAATAATCCAATTAAAATGGGCAGAAGACATGAATGGACATTTTTCCAAAGGAGGCATACAGATGGCCAACAGATACATGAAAAAATGCTCAATGTAACTCATCATCAGGGAAATGCAAATAAAAATCACAGTGAAATATCATCTCATACCTGTGAGCATGGCTAAAATAAAAAACTCAAGAAACAACAAGTGTTGGTAAGGATGTGAAGAAAAAGGAACCCTCATGCACTGTTGGTGGGGATGCAAACTGATGCAGCCTCTGTGGAAGACAGTATGGAGATTCCTCAAAAAATTGAAACTAGTACTACTCTATAATCCAGTACTTATGCTACTGGGTATTCACGCAAAGAATGCAAAACCACTAATTCAAAAAGATATATGCACCTGTGTGTTTATTGCAACATGATTTACAATAACCAAACTATGGAATCAGCCCAAATGTCCATCAATAGATAAATGGATAAAGAAGATGTGGTGTATGTATACAATGGAATATTATTCACCCATAAAGATGGTGAATTCTTGCCATTTGCAACAACATGGGTGGTTCTAGAGTGTACAATGCTAAGTGAAATAAGCCAATCAGAGAAAGACAAACACCATATGATTTCACTCATACGTGGAATTTAAGAAACAAAAATGAACAAAGGGGAAAAAAGAGGGGAGGAACGAAAAATCAGACTCTCAACTGTAGAGAAAACACATGGTTACCAGAAAGGGGTGGTTGGGGGAATGGGTGAAATAGGTGAAGGGACTTAAAAGTACACTTGTCTTGATGAGCATGGAGTAATATATGGAACTGTTGAATCACTATATTGTACACCTTAAAGTAATATAACACTGTGTTAAATGTACTGGAATTAAAATTTTAAAAATTGCTCTCTCTAGATGCTTTGTATTTCCACATAAATTTTAGAGTCAGCTTCTTGATTTCTACAAACAAAAACCTATTGGAATGAGTTTAGAAGTGTTTCTTCCTCTTCAGTTTTTTGGAAGACTTAGAAAGTTTGATACTAATGCTTCTTTACTTTTTTTTTTAATTAATTTTTTATTTTTTATAAACATATATTTTTATCCCCAGGGGTACAGGTCTGTGAATCACCAGGTTTACACACTTCACAGCACTCACCAAAGCACATACCCTCCCCAATGTCCATAATCCCACCCCCTTCTCCCAAACCCCCTCACCCCAGCAACCCTCAGTTTGTTTTGTGAGATTAAGAGTCACTTATGGACCAGATGGACATCACAGATATATTCAGAGCATTTCATCCCAAAGCAACAGAATACACATTCTTCTCTAGTGCACATGGAACATTCTCCAGAATAGATCACATCCTCGGTCCTAAATCAGGACTCAACCGGTATCAAAAGATTGGGATCATTCCCTGCATATTTTCAGACCACAATGCTCTAAAGCTAGAACTCAACCACAAAAGGAAGTTTGGAAAGAACCCAAATACATGGAGACTAAACAGTATCCTTCTAAAGAATGAATGGGTCAACCGGGAAATTAAAGAAGAATTGAAAAAAATCATGGAAACAAATGATAATGAAAATACAACGGTTCAAAATCTATGGGACACAACAAAGGCAGTCCTGAGAGGAAAATATATAGCAGTACAAGCCTTTCTCAAGAAACAAGAAAGGTCTCAGGTACACAACCTAACCCTACACCTAAAGGAGCTGGAGAAAGAACAAGAAAGAAACCCTAAGCCCAGCAGGAGAAGAGAAATCATAAAGATCAGAGCAGAAATCAATGAAATAGAAACCAAAAAAACAATAGAACAAATCAACGAAACTAGGAGCTGGTTCTTTGAAAGAATTAATAAAATTGATAAACCCCTGGCCCGACTTATCAAAAAGAAAAGAGAAAGGACCCAAATAAATAAAATCATGAATGAAAGAGGAGAGATCACAACTAACACCAAAGAAATACAAACTATTATAAGAACATACTATGAGCAACTCTATGGCAATAAATTTGACAATCTGGAAGAAATGGATGCATTCCTAGAAACATATAAACTACCACAACTGAACCAGGAAGAAATAGAAAGCCTGAACAGACCCATAACCAGTAAGGAGATTGAAACAGTCATTAAAAATCTCCAAACAAACAAAAGCCCAGGGCCAGACGGCTTCCCGGGGGAATTCTACCAAACATTTAAAGAAGAACTAATTCCTATTCTCCTGAAACTGTTCCAAAAAATAGAAATGGAAGGAAAACTTCCAAACTCATTTTATGAAGCCAGCATCACCTTGATCCCAAAACCAGACAAGGATCCCACCAAAAAAGAGAGCTATAGACCGATATCCTTGATGAACACAGATGCGAAAATACTCAACAAAATACTAGCCAATAGGATTCAACAGTACATTAAAAAGATTATTCACCACGACCAAGTGGGATTTATTCCAGGGCTGCAAGGTTGGTTCAACATCCGCAAATCAGTCAATGTGATACAACACATCAATAAAAGAAAGAACAAGAACCATATGATACTCTCAATAGATGCTGAAAAAGCATTTGACAAAGTACAACATCCCTTCCTGATCAAAACTCTTCCAAGTGTAGGGATAGAGGGCACATACCTCAATATCATCAAAGCCATCTATGAAAAACCCACCGCAAATATCATTCTCAATGGAGAAAAACTGAAAGCTTTTCCGCTAAGGTCAGGAACACGGCAGGGATGTCCATTATCACCACTGCTATTCAACATCGTACTAGAGGTCCTAGCCTCAGCAATCAGACAACAAAAGGAAATTAAAGGCATCCAAATCGGCAAAGAAGAAGTCAAATTATCACTCTTCGCAGATGATATGATACTATATGTGGAAAACCCAAAAGACTCCACTCCAAAACTGCTAAAACTTATACAGGAATTCAGTAAAGTGTCAGGATATAAAATCAATGCACAGAAATCAGTTGCATTTCTCTACACCAACAGCAAGACAGAAGAAAGAGATATTAAGGAGTCAATCCCATTTACAATTGCATCCAAAACCATAAGATACCTAGGAATAAACCTAACCAAAGAGACACAGAATCTATACTCAGAAAACTATAAAGTACTCATGAAAGAAATTGAGGAAGACACAAAGAAATGGAAAAATATTCCATGCTCCTGGATTGGAAGAATAAATATTGTGAAAATGTCTATGCTACCTAAAGCAATCTACACATTTAATGCAATTCCTATCAAAGTACCATCCATCTTTTTCAAAGAAATGGAACAAATAATGCTAAAATTTATATGGAACCAGAAAAGACCTCGAATAGCCAAAGGGATATTGAAAAAGAAAGCCAACGTTGGTGGCATCACAATTCCGGACTTCAAGCTCTATTACAAAGCTGTCATCATCAAGACAGCATGGTACTGGCACAAAAACAGACACATAGATCAATGGAACAGAATAGAGAGCCCAGAAATAGACCCTCAAATCTATGGTCAACTAATCTTCGACAAAGCAGGAAAGAATGTCCAATGGAAAAAAGACAGCCTTTTCAATAAATGGTGCTGGGAAAATTGGACAGCCACATGCAGAAAAATGAAATTGGACCATTTCCTTACACCACACACAAAAATAGACTCAAAATGGATGAAGGACCTCAATGTGCGAAAGGAATCCATCAAAATCCTTGAGGAGAACACGGGCAGCAACCTCTTCGACCTCTGCCGCAGCAACATCTTCCTAGGAACAACGCAAAAGGCAAGGGAAGCAAGGGAAAAAATGAACTACTGGGATTTCATCAAGATCAAAAGCTTTTGCACAGCAAAGGAAACAGTTAACAAAATCAAAAGACAACTGACAGAATGGGAGAAGATATTTGCAAACGACATATCAGATAAAGGACTAGTGTCCAGAATCTATAAAGAACTTAGCAAACTCAACACCCAAAGAACAAATAATCCAATCAAGAAATGGGCAGAAGACATGAACAGACATTTCTGCAAAGAAGACATCCAGATGGCCAACAGACACATGAAAAAGTGCTCCATATCACTCGGCATCAGGGAAATACAAATCAAAACCACAATGAGATATCACCTCACACCAGTCAGAATGGCTAAAATCAACAAGTCAGGAAATGACAGATGCTGGCGAGGATGCGGAGAAAGGGGAACCCTCCTACACTGTTGGTGGGAATGCAAGCTGGTGCAGCCACTCTGGAAAACAGCATGGAGGTTCCTCAAAATGTTGAAAATAGAACTGCCCTATGACCCAGCAATTGCACTATTGGGTATTTACCCTAAAGATACAAATGTAGTGATCCAAAGGGGCACGTGCACCCGAATGTTTATAGCAGCAATGTCCACAATAGCCAAACTATGGAAAGAACCTAGATGTCCATCAACAGATGAATGGATCAAGAAGATGTGGTATATATACACAATGGAATACTATGCAGCCATCAAAAGAAATGAAATCTTGCCATTTGCAACAACATGGATGGAACTAGAGCGTATCATGCTTAGCGAAATAAGTCAAGCAGAGAAAGACAACTATCATATGATCTCCCTGATATGAGGAAGTGGTGATACAACATGGAGGCTTAAGTGGGTAGAAGAAGAATAAATGAAACAAGATGGGATTGGGAGGGAGACAAACCATAAGTGACTCTTAATCTCACAAAACAAACTGAGGGTTGCCGGGGGGAGGGGGTTTGGGAGAGGGGGTTGGGATTATGGACATTGGGGAGGGCATGTGATTTGGTGAGTGCTGTGAAGTGTGTAAACCTGGTGATTCACAGACCTGTACCCCTGGGGATAAAAATATATGTTTATAAAAAATTTAAAAAAAAAAATAAAAAAATTTATAAAAAAAAAAAAAAAAAAAAAGAGTCACTTATGGTTTGTCTCCCTCCCCATCCCATCTTGTTTCATTTATTCTTCTCCTACCCACTTAATGCTTCTTTAAATACTTGATAGAAAACATCAGTGAAGCCCTCAGGTCAAGGATTTTTATTTGTTGGGGGATTTTTGATTATCATGAAATCTCCTTACTTACTTTTGGTCTGTTCAGATTTCCTATTTCTTCATGGTTCAGTCTTAGTAGATTGTATGTTTCTAGGAACTTATCAACATCTTCTCAAGGCCAGCATTACCCTTATACCAAAGCCAGATGAAGGTAGCACAGAAAAAGAAAATTACAGGTCAATATCCCTGGAGAACATAAATGAAAAAATCCTCAACAAAATACTAGAGAACTGAATTCAATAACATATTAAAAGGCTCATACACCATAATCAAGTGGGACTTACATCTGGGATAGTAAGGTGTTTCAACATATGCAAATCAATAAATGTGATGCACCACATTAACAGAATGGAGAACAAAAACTGTGTGACCATCTCAATAGATGCAGAAAAGCATCTGACAAAATTCAGCATGCATTCATAATAAAATCATTCAACAAATTAGTCACGGAAAAAATATACCTTAAAATGATAAGGTTATATATGAGAAGGCCAGAGCTAATACCATACTCAACAATGAAAAGCTGAAAGCTTTCCCTCTAACATCAGGAAAAAGACAAGGATACCCACTCTCATTGCTTCTGTTCATTATAGTATTAGAAGGCATAGCCATAATAATTATGCAAGAAAAACAAATAAAGCGTATCTAAATAAAAAAGGAAGAAGTAAAGTTTTCTGCTTGCAGATGACATCATCTTATGTACAGAAAACCCTAAAGACTACACCAGGGGTGCCTGAATGGCTCAATCATTTAAACATCTGCCTTCAGCTCAGGTCATGAGTCCAGGATCCTAGGATTGAGACCTGTATTAAGCTCTCTGCTAGGCTGGAAGCCTGCTTCTCCCTCTCCCTCTGCCTGACCCTCCCCCTGCTTATGCTCTCTCTCTTTGTCAAATAAATAAATACATACATACATACATAAAATCCTTTAAAAAAAACTGCACCAAAAAACTTAGAACTAATTAATTAATTCACTCGAGTTTCAGGATCAACAAACAAAATTTGCATTTCTATACACCAACTGAATTAGATTAAAAAGAAATTAAGAAAATAATCCCATTTACAATAACATCAAAGTCAGTAAAATACTTAGGAATAAAATATAACCAAGAAGGTAAAAAGCCATACACTGAGAACCATAAAATATTTATGAAAGAAACTGCAGTAGACCAAATATATGGAAACATATCCTGTGTTCATGGATTAGATGAATTAATATTATTAAAAAGGCTATAGTATCCAAAATTATCTACAGATTCAACACAACCAATTTCAAAATTGCAATGTCACTTTTTTACAGAAATAGGAAAAAAAAAACCCTTACAATTTGTATGGAACCACAAAAGGCTCTGAAAAGCCAAAGCAGTCTTAAGCAAAAAGAGTAAAGATGGAGGCATCACATTACCTGATTCCAAAATACACTATAAAACTATAGTAATCAAAACAATATGGTCTGATATAAAAAAAAACATACATAGACCAGGAGAACAGAATAGAGCACAGACTTAAATCCATGTATTTATGGTCAACTGATCTTTCACAAAGGTGTCAAGAACCTGCAATAGTGAAATGATAGTCTCTTCAATAAATGATGTTAGTAAAACTGGCTTTCCACGTGCAGAAGAATAAAAATTAGCCCCTTATTTCATTCTATATACAAAAGTCAACTCAAAAGGGTTAAAGACTTAATGTAACAGCTGACACCATGAAACCGCTAGAAGAAAATGTAGAGGAAAGTATCTTGACATTGGTTTGGGCAATAATTTTTTGGATATAACACCAAAAGCACAGGCAACAAAAGCAAAAAATAGACAAATGGGATTGTATCAAACTAAAAACCTTCTGTACAGCAAAGGAAACAATCAGCACAGTGAAGAGATGGGATGGAAGATAATATTTGCAAACTATCCATTATGCAGAGTTAATATCCAAAACATGTCAGAAACCCAGCTCAATAGCAAAAAAATAAATAACCTGATTAACAAATGGACAAAGGATCTGAGTAGTTATTTCTCAGAAGACATCCAAATGGCCAAAGATACATGAAAAGGTGCTCAACATCACTAATCATGAGGGGAATGCTGATTCAAACTGCAAAGAGGTATCACCCCATGCCTGTTAGAATGGCTGTTACCAAAAAGAAAAAAGGTAACAAGTGTTGGCAAAGATGTGGAGAAAAGGGAAACTTTGTGCAGTGTTGGTGGAAATGTGAACTCATACAGCTTTTATGGAAAACAGTTTGGAAATTCTTCCAAATAGAACTACCATATGATCCAGTAATCTCACTTCCAGGTATTTATGCAAAGGAATTGAAATCAAGATCATGAAGATTACACTGCACTCTGATGTTCATAGCAATGTTTTTTTCAGTAGCCAAGCTAAGGAAATAAGCCAAGTCCATCAACAGATGAATGGATAACAAAGATGTGTTGTATACATATATATGCAATATATTATCTAATATTATTTACAATGTATATATGAAATATTATTTTCCACAAGAAAGAAGAAAATACTGCCTTTTTTGACTACATGGATGACCCTAACTGGAGGACATCCTGCTCAGTGAAACAAGCCAGATGTGAAAAGACAAATACAGTATGACCTCACTTATATGTGTAATCTACAAAATGTCCAGCTCGTAGATGCAGAAGGTAATGAGGGAGGCTGGTGAGAGTGGGAAATGGAGAGAGGTTGGCCAAAGAGTACATATTTGCAATTTTATAAGATAAGTCTAGAGATCTAATGTATAGACATCATTATTACCCTTAGTAATACTGTATTAAACACTGGAGACATACCGAGAGTGACTTTAGGTGCCCTCATCACACACAAAAATGCATAGAAGTCCTTGACAATTTTTAAAATGTATTCCTGAGTATTTTATGTTTTAAAGTGGTACTATAAATGAATTTTTAAACTTTAAATATTACAAGTGTTTCCTGCCAGAATATAAGAGTACAATTGATTTTTCTATATTAGCCTTGTATCCTGTGACTTTGCTAAATGCATTCCTTAGTTCTGGTAGTTTTATAGAGTCCCTGGAATTTTCTATACAGACAATCATCATCTGCAAACAAGGATGGTTTTCCTTTGTCTTTTCCACTTTTGTGCCTTTTATTTTCTGCTGTCCTGAGCAGATATCAGGGGGAAACAATTCAGTATTTCACCATTAGCTGTAGGTTTTACATAGATGCCATTTCTCAATTTACCATTCCTAGTTTACTGAGAGTTTTTATCATGATTGAGTGTTTAGTTTTGTAAAATGATTTTTCTCTATCTGTTAAAATGATTATATGATTTTCCTTCTTCATTCTATTAATATGGTGAATTTTATCTTTATTTTTGTAAAGATGGAAACAATCTTGTATTATGGGGACAAACTCTAATTGGTCATAATGTATTATCCTTTCCATATATGGTTGGTAACATGTTGAATTCAACTAAGTTGTTAGATTTGTTGACCTAGAGTTACTCATAATATTCTCCTATTATCCACTTAATGTCTCTAGAATATGTGGTGGTAACACCATTCTCATTCATGATATTGGTGATTCCTTTTCTCTCTGTCTCCCTACTTTCCTCTCCCCCTGCTTCCTCCCTTTTTCCCTCTTTCCCTACCTGCCTCCCCACCTCTTCTTCCTTCCCTAGCTCCCTCCCCTTCTCCAATCAGTCTAGCTAGAGATCTGACAATTCTGTTGATCTTTTCAAAGAGCTAGCTTTTGACTTTTAATTTTCTCTGTATTATGTCAGTTTCCTAATCTACTGATTTCTCCTTTTTATTATTTTCTTCATTCTACTTATTTTGAATTTACTATTCTTTTTTTTTTCTAGCTTCTTAATGTGTAAATTTAGACCCTTCTTCTTCTTTTATGATATCATTTAAAGCTCTTAAGTTTCCCTCTAAGCTTTGCTGCATCTTTGGGTGTTTTAGCTGTGTCCATTAAAATTTTGGTATGCTTTATTTTCTTTACTCATTGGCTCAAAATATTTTCTAATATCTCCCCAATTTCATCTTTAACCCATGAATTATTCAGAAATGTGAAACTATAATGTAATATGAATTATTTACATTTCTTACAGTTACTAATTTAGTGTGTGTTTGGATTTTGTATGATTTCAACATTTTTAAGTGAATTCACTTGTTTTATAAAGCAGCTTATGGAATACATAAATGCGTGCACTGAAAGAGAATAGGTATTCTGCACCCTCAGATGTAATGTTCTATATAAATGATGATAGATCAAGGGGCTTGATAACATTCAGAGTGTATATGACTTGCTGTTTTGTCTACTCATTCTTTGCTAAGAGGGGACTATTAAATCTGCTTTTATTGTAGAATTGTCTCTTTCTCCCTTTATATTTGTCAATTTCTGGTTTATGGATGTTGAGGGTCTGTTATTTGGCACACATCTATAATTTGCATAACTTTCTGATGGATATTTTTCTTCATTACTATAAAATGCCCTCCTTTCTCTCTTGTATTTGTCTTGAAATCTACTTGTTCTGTTTATGTTGCCACTCTAGTCTTATCCTTATGGATTCCATGGAACCTTTTTCCATCTATTTGCTTTAAAATTTTCTGTATGTATTTTTAAAATATGTCTGTGTGTACATTTAAAGTGTCTCTCTGTGTATTTAAAGAACCTGTGTTTTTGTCATAGGTGTGACTCTTACAGATGGCATACAGTAGCACTTTCTTTTTTATCTACTCTGTCAATCTCTGCCTTTTCATTATTGGATGATTAGACTAGTTAAAATCTGAAGTGATTATTGGTTTTTTTAAAGATTTTATTTATTTATTTGAAAGACAGAGATCACAAGTAGGCAGAGAGGCAGGCAGAGAGAGAGAGAGGGAAGCAGGTTCCCCTCTGAGCAGAGAGCCCGATGTGGGGCTCAATTCCAGGATCCTGAGATCATGACCTGAGCAGAGGATTAACCCACTGAGCCACCCAGACACCCCCGAAGTGATTATTTATGTAGTTGGATTTAGCTGTACTATTTATTTATTCTTTTTTTTTTTTAAAGTAAGCTCCACACCCAGCTTGGAGCCCAACATGGAGCTTGAACCCTGAAATCAAAACCTGAGCTAAGATCAAGAGTCAGACACTTAACTGACTGAGCCACCAGGCGCCCCCAGATCTTCCACTTTATTATTTGCTTTTGTTTGTCCCTTGTGTTTTTTGTTTCTCTCTTCTCCTTTTCCTGTTTTCTGTTGGATTATTTACATATTTATTGTATTCTTTTCAATGTACCTATTGGATATTTTTCTTTTTGTCCTTGAATTATCTTTCAAGTGGTTGTTCCAGAGATTATAATACACATATCTCTATACTTACACACATACATACATGCACTGTCTAGTTAGAGTTTATATTATAGAAAAAATGTAGAAATCTTGCAATCAGATAGGAGTCTTTAAATCCTCACCCCTGAGCTTTGTGCTATAACTGTGAGATTTATTATATCTTCATAAAATTCCATGAGACATTATCATTTTTGTCTTCAACAATAACAAATATTGAATTTTGGCAATTCTTACAGAGTAAGAATTGCCAAAGGAGGTTCCTTAGGGTGAATGAAATTGATACCAGAGGGAAAAGTGAACCTTCAGAAATAAAGAAGGAACAGCAGACAGAAATGGTAACTATAAATGACTATTTTTTCACTCTCAAGTTAAGTCAATATTCTCACTTTTTCTTCATCTGGAAATGTCTTCATTTGCCTTTATTTTTGAAAGATACCTTTACTGTACATAAAATTCTGTGTTGCCTGTTCTTACCTTTAGACACTTCTCCAATCAAGACATACAAATGGCTATCAGACACATGAAAAAATGTTCATCATCACTAGCCCTCAGGGAGATTCAAATTAAAACCACATTGAGATATCACCTTACACCAGTCAGAATGGCCAAAATTAACAAGACAGGAAACAACATGTATTGGAGGAGATGTGGAGAAAGGGGAACCCTCTTCCACTGTTGGTGGGAATGCAAGTTGGTGCAGCCTTTTTGGAGAACCTTTAGAAATTTTAAAGATGGTATTTCACTGTCTAATGATCCATGCTTTCTGATAGGAAATTTGCAAGAATTTGAATCTTTGTTCCACTTAGTGTAATCTTTTTCCTCTAGCTCTTTTAAGATTTTTTGTCTTTATTTTTGGTTTTCAGCAGTATGATTATGAGGTATTTGGCATGTGTTTCTTCAAGTTTATTCTGGTTGAGGTCCATTAAGCTTCTTGGATTTGTAAATTTATCGCTTTTGCAAATGTGAGGTATTTTTTGGCCTTTTATTTCTTCAAACATTCTTTCCTCCTCCAATGTTTTTCTCCTCATTGTAGAATCCCAATGACGTGATTCTTTGATACTGGTCCTCAGGTCCCTGAGTCTCCCATTCATTTTTTTCAATGTTTTTTCTTTCTGTTGTTCAGATTGAATTTCTTTTGGTTTACCTTTAGTTTCTATTACCTCTGTTATGTTACTGAGCTAATCCAGTGACTTTTAAATTTCAGATGTCATCTTTTTCAATTCTAAATTTTCCATTTGGTTCTTCTTTATAGTTTCTCTTTCTCTGCTGGGAATTCATATTTTTTCATTCATTTCAAATGGTTCCCTTTGTCTTATAGAGAGTAGTTTAAATAAAAGTTTTAAAGCTATTCTTCTAACTCAAACATGGTGGTCATCTCGGGGTTGACATCTTTTGATTGTCTTTTCCTTTGACCATCTTCTTCATTGCATCTTAGATAATTTTAGATTGCATCCTGGACATTGTGATAGTTATTCTGTATAGATACTGGGTCATTTTAATGTTCTGGAAACTGTTGGAGCTTTTTTTTTTTTTTTTTTTTTTTTAAGGGTGGGGTGGTGTAGAGAGGGGAGAGAGAGAAAGAATCTTAATTAGGCTCCATACCCAATGAGAGCCCAGCTTGGGGCTTGATCTCATAACCCTGAGATCATGACCTGAGCTGAAATCAAGAGGTGGACATGTAAGTGACTGAGCCACCTGGGTGCCCTGATATTTCTGAGTATCAAGTTCTTTGAGACTGCAAATTGTGTCTTGTTTTCTGTGGAAAGTGATTCAGTTCAGTTCCCCAAGACCTTGCTGTATTTTGGGGGTGGATCCCACACGTGCACATTGCATGGTGGCTCAGGTAAGTTCCTGAGCCTGCTCTATGTTCATATACATAATTATATGTATATCTCTTTTTGGGATTTCCTACATTCTGTGATCCACAAGGATTCCTTCTGATGGCCATGGCCAGAAAGCAGAAATTTTTATGGCAAATTTAACCACCTGTGCAATGCCACCATTCAGCTCTGCAGCTGGGACCCCCCCTCAAGGCAGAAGAGTGAGGAAGAAGAAAACAAAACAGATCAGAAACTTTCCCTACACTCTCCTTCCCCCCAAAATTGCTTCTTTAAATTTTGGCACCCACCCACAATCTAACATCTTTTACTTTTATGTTTTATTTACTTTTCTGAGTTTTCAGCTAAGTTTTTCCTTTTAATATTTATGTAGAAATTTTAGTTTTGATCAGCAAGAGGGATGAAGTATAAGGAGTTTACACTGCCATGCCAGGACAGGAACTCTCTGTTTTTGCCCCAGCCTTTTATGGTGAAAACTTTTAGACATAGAAAAAAGTTGAAAGACCTACACCGTGATTGCCCATATGCCTACTCTTACCACAGATCTACCCATGCCACTATGTAGCTGTTAATCCACCTTATTTTCCGTCGCATTTTATTTTTGTGTTGTTTCTCATGCTGGTTTTTTTTTTTATTGATTTTGATTCACATATTGTAAAATTCACATGCCTGTTTAAATGTACAATTCAGTGGCATGAATTACATTTACAATATTGTATCACCATCACCTCTGTCTATTTCCAAAACCTTTCATCACTCCAAACAGAAACTCTGTAACCATTAAGCAATAGTTCCCTATTCCCTACTCCCCTAGATCCTGGTAACTTCTAATCTACTTTCTGTCTCTATGAATTTACTTATTCTAGAAATTTCATATAAATGGACTTATACAATAGATAACTTTCATATAAATGGACTTATACAATAGATAACTTCCTGGGTCTGGCTTCCTTCAAAGTTTATCCATGGTATAATTTATATCAGTATATTCATTCTCTGGCCAGATAATATTCTATGCATGGATATACCACATTTCATTTATCCATTCATCAGTTGTTTACACTTTTTGGCTATCATGAATAATGGTGTTCTTGAGCATTCTCACTCAAGTTTTTGTGTGTCCATGTTTCTCATTATCTTATTATACACACACACACACACACACAGACACACGTAGGAGTGAAATTGCAGAGTCATATGGTAACTGTTTAAATTTTTTTATACTACCAAATTCTTTTCCAAAATGGTTGTACCATTTTACAGTCCCACCAGCAATGTATGAGAGTTCCAGTTTCTCCACATCCTCACTGACACTTTGTATTTAGTCATCTTCTCCATTAAAGCTATCCCAGTGGGTGTGAAATGGTATATCGTGGTTTCAGTTTGCATTAATCATTAATCATGATTAATCATTAATCATGCTGCATATCTTTTTTTGTTCAGTTTTTTAAAAGATTTTATTTATTTACTAGAGAGAGTGTCAGAGAAAACATGTGTAGGGGGAGGGGCAGGGAGACACATGTGGGGCTCTATCCCAGAACCTGGGGATCATGACCTGCGCTGAAGGCAAACACTTAACTGACTGAGCCACCCAGGTGCCCTGAACATCATTTGATGTGCATACTGCTCATTTGTTCTTATTGGGAGAACGTCTGTTTAGATCCTTTGTCCATCCTTAAATTTGATTGTCTATTCTTTCATTGTGGAGTAACTGTATTTTTGAAGTATTATTTACAAACAATAAAATACTCACATCTTAAGTCCACATTCTGATGAGTTTGGGCCCATGTATATACCCATATAAACTATACCCTACTGAAATAAAAACTAAATCATCACGTCCTGCCCATGCTTAATAAATCTGTGCTCTTCTCAGTAAAACCATGGTATGGATTTTCCCCTGTATAGATTAGGTTTACCTGTTCTCAAAATTCATGTAAATATAACCATGCACGTACTATATTGTGATTGGCTTATATCATTCAGCATATTTCTTGAAATCCATCCTTTGGATGCAAGTACCAATCATTGCTCCTTTTTACATCTTATTATTTTCCATTGTATGAATATGTCATAATTTATTTATCCATTCTCCTGTGGATGGATATTTATGTTGTTTTCAGTTTGGGGGTCTATTGTGAATAAAACTGCATTGAGCATTCAGGTACTAAGCATTTTTTTGTGTGTGGATATGTATTTTCATTTCTCTTAGGAAATACCTAGGAGTAGAATTGCTGTCATATGATAGATACAAATTTAATATTATAAAAAGCTGTCAGTTTTCCAGAATGTTCTTACATTTTCACCTGCAATGTGTGAGAACTCCAGTGGCTACCCCACAATGTGGTATTGTCTATTGTCTATCTTCTTCATTATAGCCACTTTAGTGGTTCTGCAGTAATATCTCACTGTGCTTTTAAACTTCCTGTTCCTGGGGGAGCGTGGGTGGCTCAGTTGGTTAAGCATCTGCCTTTGGCTCAGGTCATGATCCCGGGGTCCTGAGATCAAGCCCTGCATCAGGCTCAAGCTTGCTTCTCCATCTGCCTGCCACTCCCCCTGCTTGTGCTCACTCTCTCTCTCTCTCTCTGTCAAATAAAATCTTTAAAAAATAAGTAAACTGCATGTTCCTGATGTATAATTATGCTGAGAATCTTTTCATGTACTTCTTGGCCATTATATACCTTCCTGTGTCTTTTTATTCAAGGCTTTTGTCTATTTCTTATTACCTTGTTTTTTATTATTGAGTTGTAGGATCTATTTCTATTCTGGATACAAGTGTTTTCTCAGATATTTCTATTGCATATACTGCCCTCAGGCTATATTTTTGTTTATTCATTTCTTGATGTTATCTTTTGATGAGCAGGAGTTTTCATTTTGGTGAAGCTCATTTATCCACTTTGAAGCCTTGCTGTCTAAGCCTTTCCCTACTCTAAGATCACCAAGGTGTTTTTGTATGTTTTCCCCTCAAAACTTTATAGTTTAGTTTTATGTTTAGGCTCATAATCATTATCAAATTATTTTTTTGTGGCTCGTGTAAGGTATCAGTCACAGTTCATCTTTTTTTTCCCGTACAGATAGACAACTGTTCCTGCACCATTTGTTGCAAAGACTTTTCCTTTCCCTCATTGAATTGCTTTTGTACCTTCGTTGAAAATCGGTTGACTGTATGTGTGGGGTCTATTTCTGGAGTCTCTGTTCTCTTCCATTCATTTGTATTCTTACACTGATACAATTGTTTTCATTACTGTATTTGTGTCAAAAGTCACAAGGTTAGGTAACATAACTCCTCCAACTTTGTTCTTCTTTTCCAAATTGTATTAGAAGTTTTAGATCACTAATGTTTCCATATAAACAGATGTATGGAGATGTTCTATTTCTTTGTACATCAGGTTTTGAAAAATTAATATCAAGTAATTTATCTTTTTCCTCTAGGTTGTTGAATTCACTGGCATGAAGTCCAAAATATTTACTTATTATCCCTAGGGGCTGTGAGTTCAGCAGAAGTCCGAGAGATCATACACATGTGGATACACTGAAGGTGAAACCAGCTACAATGGAGACCTTGTTCCATACTCTGGGCTTAGCTGAGACCCCAGGAAAGTATGCCTCAGAAGCAGGACTACTCTAGCCCTAGAAAAAATAATAAAACCGAAAGCCAACTCTCAACAGAATCACACTGATCTGCTTGACAGGTCTTCTAACAGACCCCTATCCTGTGCTTACACAGTGCAATACTTGGGGACCCGTTCAAGGGAACCCATCTTCAGATTGTGGGGACTTGTTTACATGGCTTTCTCCTCTCTAGGACCCTGTCTTTCAGATTCCGCCCATCTCCACATCCCGGAGCCACAACCTCTGTTTCCCTCACCCAGAGAGGTGTTCTCTGCCTGAGCATCACTTCCCTGGGCCTCAGTTTAGAAAATACCCCTAGGGAGACAGCCAGGGTGGATGTGGAGCACATCTCATGTATTTCCTTCTCTTGAGGATCCAAACCCTAAATGCCTAAAAACAGGTGCTTCATATATTGTGTTCAACTCTTTTTTTATTTTTTTTTTTTAAGGTGAGAGAGTGTGTTTACTGTGCTGTGGCTGGAAGATAAAATGTTGGAAAACTACATACTGGAAAAAATAATTAAGTGTGATATTGCTAACTCTCGGGATTTTTTTAGCTTATTAAAATCAACGTCCGTTACTAAAATTTGACACCATGTAAGGCATTGTCAAGAATCAAATATTAGTAAAGTAAAATACTTGCCCAGGGATCTCCCTGGGCAGGGAGGCAACGCAGAAAGAAACATACAACAAACTGTCACTTTCACTTGGCTTTTGAAGGATGGTAATCTCCACAACCCCCCCACCCTCTTTTTGTAAACTTTAGAATATTTTATAAGCTGTGTGTCTTTTCTGCAGGCAGATACCATCCAACTGCTATTTTTCATTACACTTTAGTCAAATGAGTCGGCTTTCTCTACACACACATTAAATGACATGTCAAGACAACTGAATTATTACCTCTGTCTGGGGAAATAATTTGGGAATGAAAAATGTCCTTGGAGCAAAATTAAATGAGAAGAAGCAGAAGGCAGGTGAGAGGTGACAGTGTTTATGACCGTGTAAGCAGAGGGATAAGTGTATTAGAATCTGCTTAATATATCAGGACTCCTTTTTAGAACATGTCACTTCTATGTGGGTTAATAAAGCTGTGCTTTCCTGAGTGAGAGAGATCCAAAACTTTGCTCACTCAGCTAAAAGAGCAGATAATTTGGAGCATCACTAGAAGCTATCCAGAGCTAACTTATTTGTCAGTGCAGATAAACAGTCACACAGACAATGAGCCTGACAAGCTGAAGACACATTTTATCCCCCACTCCCCTGCTTCATTTCAGCTCTTTGGACATAGTGAGTGCTCAACGACCATTTACTTGAAGTAATCATCATGTCTTGACCACTCTTCCCTTGAAGTTCCCCTCAAATCTCTTCTTTTTTCCATATTCTTAATAAACAGTTGAATACAGTGGTGCTGAGACTTTCGGTCTCAGGCTTTCTTTACCTCCTTTTTCTTTTTTTAAATGTTGTGTTAGTCACCGTACAGTACATCATTAGTTTTTTTTTAATTAAATTTATTTATTTTCAGCATAACAGTATTCATTATTTTTTCACCACACCCAGTGCTCCATGCAATCCGTGCCCTCTATAATACCCACCACCTGGTACCCTGACCTCCCACCCCTCCCCGCCACTTCAAATCCCTCAAATTGTTTTTCAGAGTCCATAGTCTCTCATGATTCACCTCCCCTTCCAATTTACCCCAACTCCCTTCTCCTCTCTAACTCCCCATGTCCTCCATGCTATTTGCTATCCTAAACAAATAAGTGAAACCATATGATAATTGACTCTCTCTGCTTGACTTATTTCACTCAGCATAACCTCTTCCAGTCCCATCCATGTTGCTACAAAAGTAGGGTATTCGTCCTTTCTGATGGAGGCATAATACTCCATAGCGTATATGGACCACCTTTTCCTTATCCATTCATCCGTTGACGGGTGTCTTGGTTCTTTCCATAGTTTGAGGACCATGGCGATTGCTGCTATAAACATTGGGGTACAGATGGCCCTTCTTTTCACGACATCTGTATCTTTGGGGTAAATACCCACGAGTGCAATTGAAGGGTCATAGGGAAGTTCTATTTTTAATTTCTTGAGGAATCTCCACACTGTTCTCCAAAGAGGCTGCACCAACTTGCATTCCCACCAACAGTGGAAGAGGGTTCCCCTTTCTCCACATCCCCTCCAACACATGTTGTTTCCTGTCTTGTTAATTTTGGCCATTCTAACTGGTGTAAGGTGATGTCTCAATGTGGTTTTAATTTTAATCTCCCTGATGGCTAGTGATGATGAACATTTTTTCATGTGTCTGGTAGCCATTTGTATGTCTTCATTGGAGAAGTCTCTGTTCATATCTTCTGCCCATTTTTTGATATGATTGCCTGTTTTGTGTGTGTTGAGTTTGAGGAGTTTATTATAGATCCTGGATATCAACCTTTTGTCTGTACTATCATTTGCAAATATCTTCTCCCATTCCATGGGTTGCCTCTTTGTTTTTTTGACTATTTCCTTTGCTGTACAGAAGCTTTTGATTTTGATGAAGTCCCAAAAGTTTATTTTCGCTTTTGTTTCCTTTGCCCTTGGAGACATATCTTGAAAGAAGTTGCTGTGGCTGATATCGAAAGAGAGTACTGCCTATGTTCTCCTCTAGGATTCTGATGGATTCCTGTCTTTTGTCCATTTTGAGTTTATCTTTGTGTACGGTGTAAGAGAGTGGTCGAGTTTCATTCTTCTACATATAGCTGCCCAGTTTTCCCAGCACCATTTATTGAAGAGACTGTCTTTTTTTCACTGTATATTTTTTCCTGTTTTGTCAAAGATTAATTGACCATAGAGTTGAGGGTCCATATCTGGGCTCTCTACTCTGTTCCACTGGCCTATGTGTCTGTTTTTATGCCAGTACCATTCTGTCTTGGTGATCACAGCTTTGTAATAAAGCTTGAAATCAGGTAACGTGATGCCCCCAGTTTTATTTTTGTTTTTCAACATTTCCTTAGTGATTCGGGGTCTCTTCAGATTCCATACAAATTTCTGGATTATTTGCTCCAGCTCTTTGAAGAATGCTGGTGGAATTTTGATCAGAATGGCATTAAAAGTATAGATTGCTCTAGGCAGTATAGACATTTTAACAATGTTTATTCTTCCGATCCAAGAGCATGGAATGGTCTTCCATCTTTTTGTGTCTTCAATTTCCTTCATGAGTGTTCTGTAATTCCTCAAGTACAGATCCTTTACCTCTTTGGTTAGGTTTATTCCCAGGTATTTTATGGTTCTTGGTGCTATAGTAAATGGAATCGATTCTCTAATTTCCCTTTCTGTATTTTCATTGTTAGTGTATAAGAAAGCCACTGATTTCTGTACATTGACTTTGTATTCTGCCACGTTGCTGAATTGCTGTATGAGTTCTAGTAGTTTGGGGGTGGAGTCTTTTGGGTTTTCCATATAAAGAATCATGTCATCTGTGAAGAGAGAGAGTTTGACTTCTTCATTGCCAATTTGGATACCTTTTATTTTTCTTTGTTGTCTGATTGCTGTTGCTAGGACTTCCAATACTATGTTGAACAAGAGTGGTGAAAGTGGGCATCCTTGTCTTGTTCCTGATCTCAACGGGAAGGCTGCAGGCTAACAAGGGGTCTTTCATAGATAGATTTGATGAAGTTCAGGAATGTTCCCTCTATCCCTATACTTTGAAGCGCTTTAATCAGGAACAGATGCTGGATTTTGTCAAATGCTTTTTCTGCATCAATTGAGAGGACCATGTGTTTCTTCTCTCTTCTCATATTAATTTGTCCTATCACATTGATTGATTTGCGAATGTTGAACCATCCTCGTAGCCCAGGGATGAATCCCACCTGGTCATGGTGGATAATCTTTTTAATGTGCTGTTTCCTAGGATCTTGTTGAGACTCTTAGCATCCATATTCATCAGTGATATTGGTCTGAAATTCTCCTTTTTAGTAGGGTCTTTGCCTGGTTTGGGGATCAGGATAATGCTGGCTTCATAGAAAGAGTCTGGAAGTTTTCCTTCTGCTTCAGTTTTTTGAAACAGCCTCAGGAGAATAGGTGTTATTTCTTCTTTGAAAGTTTGGTAGAGTTCCCCTAGAATTTCAATTCTTCTTTGAAAGTTTGGTAGAATTCCCCATTTGGTAGAATTTGGTAGAATTCCGTAGGTCCTGTGCTCTTGTTTTTTGGGAGGTTTTTGATCACTGCTTCAATCTCGTTACTAGATATCGGTCTATCCAGGTTGTCGATTTCTTCCTGATTCAATTTTCGGAGTTTATAGTTTTCCAGGAATGAATTCATTTCATCAAGGTTACTAAGCTTATTGGCATATAACTGTTAATAATAACTTCTGATGATTGTTTTTACTTCCTTGGTGTTAGTTGTGGTCTCTCCCTTTTCATTCATAATTTTATGAATTTGGGATTTCTCTCTTTTCTTTTGGATTAGTGTGGCCAGTGGCTTATTGATCTTATTGATTCTTTCAAAAAACCAACTTCTAGTTTCATTGATATGTTCTACTCTATCTTTGGTTTCTACCTCATTGATCTCAGCTCTAATCTTGATGATTTCCCTTCTTATGTGTGGAGTTGGTTTGATTTGTTGTTGATTCTCCAGTTCTTTAAGGTGTAGAGACAGCTGCTATGTTCTGGATTTTTCAGTTTTTTTGAGGGAGGCTTGGATGGCTATGTATTTCCCCCTTAGGACTGCCTTTGCTGTATCCCATAGGTTTTGGACCGAAGTTTCTTCATTCTCATTGGTTTCCATGAATTGTTTCAGTTCTTCTTTGAGCTCCTGGTTGATCCAAGCATTCTTAAGCAAGGTGGCCTTTAGCTTCCAGGTGTTTGAGTTCCTTCTGAACTTTTCCTTGTGATTAAGCTCCAGTTTCAAAGCATACATCATTAGTTTTTGATGCAATGTTCCATGATTCATTGTTTGTGTATAACACCCAGGGCTCCATCCAGTATGTGCCATCCTTAATACCCATCACCAGGCCAACCCATCCCCAATCTCACCCCCTTCTAAAACCCTTAGTTGGTTAAAAATTATTGAAACCCTCAAACAGCTTTTGTTTATACAGTTCACATATGTTGATGTTGCCATATTAGAAATTTTTAAAATATTTATTCTTTTAAAATAACAGTAAGAAACCCATGAATGTTATTATCAATAATATTTTTGTGCAAAGGAATTATATTTTCCAAAATAAAAAAATTTTAAAAATAACATTGTTTTGTATTTTTACAAATCTCTTTAATATCTGGCTCTCAAAAACAGCTGGAACCTCATCCCCACTTCTGCATTCAGTCTGTCACAATTAACACGTTATGACCACTCTAGAACATTCTGCTGTGTTCTTGTGGCAGGATGATAGCAAAAAAGCAAACAATGTCTTGGAATTACTAAAAAATCTGTTCCCCACTTTGCAGCCCTTTTGGAAGAGAGATTTGAGAACTGATCGTTGCATATGACTCTCTTCATTTCACACTTGATTCAAATCCTATGCCTACAAATATTTGATCAGTGAGTGAATAAACCTCTCCCATAGATCCTGAACACATCTACCATAGAATCTAGGCTGTATGTATGCCAGGATTCTCTGTGATCACAAACTGGAGAGGCTGCTGGGTTATCACTGTTGTGAATCTCAATGCCTTTGCTTAATTTCCAATAACTCCTTTCATCTTTGCCCACCCTCTTTATTTTAATCAAAAGGACTGTTTGTCTTGCCATCTTTCCTCCATGAGGGCTTCCCAACCTCATTGACCATCTCTGACATTTTTTATGGCATTGTATGTTAGGAAATACTGGTGGATCCTCTATGAGTCTGGGTTCAGAATGGATCCAGGAGGTAAGGACGAAAGTCTCAACTGTGTTTCTCACAGACCTTTAAACAAAATGGGTCAAAGACCAAACTCACTTAAGAGAATTTTAAGAAACTTAGAAATACAGATAGAAAGCACCCAAAAAATCAGGTAATAAGTGAACAGTTTTTATATTTAAATGCTTTTATTCTTTTTTAATTTTTAAAAATTTTATTATGGATATTATCAAATACACACAAAGTAGAGAGAAGGGTGCAACGAAGCTGGTGTACCTATCACCCAATTTTAAGAAGATACGTAGGCAGTTTTGTTTTATTGAATTCTGCACTCAGTACAGATCCTTCTGAAGCAAATTCTAGACAGCCCATCACTTAATCTGTAAATATTTCACTATGTACCCCTAAACATTACTCTTTTGAAATGCATTCCCATAATTCCATTATCATCTCTAAGACAGAAGCCAACAATAATTTCTTATTGTCAATATATCCAGTTAGTGCTGACGTTTCTCTAATTTTCTAGAATCTTTTTGTTTAAATTGAGATCCACAAAGGTTCATATATTGTGGTTGGTTTTATGTTTAAGTCTTTTTTACCCTACATGTCCCCCTTGATCTTGCTTTTTTATTTCCTTTCCTTGAAATTCTTATTTTTATTTTATTTGAACAGATAGTTTTCCATAGTCTAGATTTTGCTGACTTCATCCCCATGGCATCACTTAATCTGTTCCTTTTCTCCTTATAGCTTATAGAAATTGGTCAGGCTTTGGATCTAGAAGCCTCTATCAGATGTTTGTTTATTAGTTTTAAAATTAATTCTTAGGGAATGTATACTTCCATCAGGAAGTACATAATATTTTATCGACTCTCTTAAGATCTCAGTAAGGAAGACCGTAGCCTAGATCCATCAATTCGCTTTATTTATTTAGGATTGTGAAATGGTGACATCCTAACTCTGTCGTCCTGTCTTCCCTTGTTATAGCTTGAAAACACCTATGAAGAGTAACTACTACTCATCAACTGTTTGATTCACTGAGGAATAGGTGGTACAAGAAAGTCAGGATAAATGCTCAATTGTTTACTTGATTACCAACTTTAAAAATAATAAGGTGGTTATTTAACATCCTTCAAAGGTAATCAGTGAGGATCCCTCAACTCCCAGCATCATTAAAACTTCTCGGTTGAAACTCATTATTAATCCTTATTGGGATGGTTAATGTTTTTGAAATCCTTACTGAGTCTCAGACAGTAACAACTTTGGCCAGTGGTAACTTTTTTAGGCTAGTATCTGAGTACTTTTGGCATGGTCCTATGATCTATCATGACTACTCTCTGTGTGTGCATTTTTGTGTTACCTGCCCAGACCTGGAATCAGCCATTTCTACAATAGCCCTTCATTCTGTTTTTAGTGGAAAACAGTGTTTAGAGGATACAAATTAGTGGAGTACTAATTAAAACTGTATTGGTCGTTTTTCCTAGGTCTTTTTATTAGTCAAAACTAGGAAATATGATTTTTTTTAAGATTTTATTTATTTACTTGAGAGAGAGACAGTGAGAGAGAGCATTAACGAGGAGAAGGTCAGAGAGAGAAGCAGACTCCCCATGGAGCTGGGAGCCCAATGCGGGACTCGATCCCGGGACTCCAGGATCATAACCTGAGCCGAAGGCAGTCGTCCAACCAACTGAGCCACCCAGGCGTCCCGGAAATATGATTTTTTAAAAAAGATAAAAGCACACCATATGTTTTCCAGGTAACAAATCATTAGTTCATAGTATTCAAATAATAATAAATGGTCTTTTCCATTATTTGTAGCTCCTGTTTCTTTTCTTCTGTCATGGCATTGATGCAGTCTTCTAGAACATTGTTCATTAATTCTAATTTTAGACATCTGCATTTTGTTCATCGTAAACATTTTTAATAGTCAAGGGACAGAACAAAATACTTCTGCTCTCAGACAATTTTTTTTTGCTTTAGTTGTGAGCAAACTACTGCCCATGGCCTCAATCCAGCCTGCCTTTTTTTTTTATAGGCCTGTGAATTAAGAAAGATTTTTACATTTTTAAATGATTTTTAAAAATCAAAACAAGATGGAGTGCCTGGGTGTCTCAGTCATTAGGTGTCTTCCTTCGGCTCAGATCATGATCCCAGGGTCCTGGGATCGGGCTCTGCATCAGGCTCCATGCTCGGCGGGAAGCCCACTTCCCCCTATCGCACTCCCCCAGCTGTGTACCCCCTCTTTCTGTCTCTCTCTGTCAAATAAATGTATAAGTCTTAAAAAAGTAAAAATCAAAATAAATAAAAATCAAAACAAGAATGTATGTGGTGACACATGAAAATTACATGAAATTCAAATTTCAGTATTTTCTAAGTTGTTCTGTCATTGCAGTTTTGATTTCTACTGAGAAATTACCAATATTTTGCTGTGTCTCTATTTTAGTCATCCTGCTCTTAGTATAGCTTCACCAGTTTTGTCTAAGGGCTTTTAAAATGTACATACATATACAAATATACATATGCATTCAATATTATTTCATAGATAAAATTACCAAATATAGCTGTATTGGGAAGTGCACCTTTAATCAGCATAAAATAAGCCTCTTTATACCAAGAAATATCTTATGCCTGGAATTCTTTATTTGGTATTAATATTGCTTTCCCAGATTCTTTTTGCCTGGGCTTCTTTGTATGTAGTTCCAAACCAAACTATATTATCCCTTTAGTCATGGAATGGTATTTTGTTTTTTATTTCATTTGTATTTTGGTTCCTTCATAAATCATACATACTTATTTTTTTTAACCCTGAAAGTTTTTGTCTTTTTTTAATAAAAATTTTTATTTCTTATTCAGTTTTTGGTTCTCAGCAAAATAAGAGGAAAATACAGAGATTTTCCATGTACCCCCTGTCCTCACACATGCACAGTCTCCCCATTAACAACCCCCATAAGTGGTACATTTTTTTGTAGTTGATGAACTGACACTGACACATCAGAATCACCAAAAGTCCATAGTCTACAGTAGGGTTCAGTCTTGGTTTCGTACATCCTGTAGGGTTTGGACAAATTATGACATGCATCCACCATTACAGTGTCATACAGAAAAGCTTCACTGCCCTAACACCCTCTGTGTTCCACCTGTTTATCCTTCCCTTCCCCCTAACCCATGGCAACCACAATCTGTCTACTATCTCCACAGTTTTACCTTTCCCAGAATGTCATATGGCTGGAATCATACAGCATGTAGCCTTCTCAGATGGGCTTCTTTCTCTTAGCAATATGCATTTAAGGTTCCTCTATATCATTTCATGGCTTGATGGTTCATTTCTTTTTAGCAATGAATAATGTTCTGTGCTGGGTGCACAATTTATCCATTCACCCACTGAAGGACCTCTTGGTTGAAGATTTCTTCTACCATTCTATAGGTTACCTTTTCATTTTGTTGACTGTTTCCTTTGCTGTGCAGAAGCTTTTTATCTTGAGGAGGCCCCAATAGTTCATTTTTGCTTTTGTTTCCCTTGCCTCCAAAGACATGTCTAGCAAGAAGTTGGCTGCGGCTGAGGTCAAAGAGGTTCCTGCCTGTGTTCTCCTCTAGGATTTTGAAGGATTCCTGTCTCACATTGAGGTCTTTCATGCATTTTGAGTCTATTTTTGTGTATGGTATAAGAAAATAGTCTAGTTTCAGTCTTCTGTGTGTGGCTGTCCAATTTTCCCAACACCGTTTGTTGAAGAGATTTTTTTCCCCATTGTATATTCTTTCCTGCTTGTCGAAAATTAGTTGATCACAGTTGAGGCTTCATTTGTGGGTTCTCTGTTCTGTTCCATTGATCTATGTGTCTGCTTTGTGCCAGTACCATACTGTCTTGATGACAACAGCTTTGTAATTCAGCTTGAAGTCTGGAATTGTGATGCCTCCGGCTTTGGTTTTCAACATTCCTTTCTATTTGGGGTCATTTCTGGTTCATACAAATTTGAGGGTTGTTTGTTCCAGCTCTGAAAAATGTTGATGGTATTTTGATAGGGATTGTACTAAATGTGTAGACTGTTTTGGGCAGCATAGACATTTTAACGGTATTTGTTCTTCCAATCCATGAGCATGGAATGTTTTTCCATTTCTTTGTGTCTTCCTCAGTTTCTTTCATAAATATTCCATAGTTTTCAGAGTACAGATCCTTCGCCTCTCTTGGTTAGGTTTATTTCTTTTTAAAACAAAAACCTAGGTTTATGGCTTTTGGCTCAGTTGTAAATGGGATCAATTCCTTGGTTTCTCTTTCTTCTGCCTCATTGTTAGTGTATATAAATGCGACTGACTTCTGTGCATTCATTTTATATCCTGTGACTTTGCTGAATTCCTGTATCAGTTCTAGCAATCTTTTGGAGGTAACTTTTGGGTTTTCTTTCTATATTTTCTGAATTTTTTTTTGTGTGTGCCTTGGAACAACAGATATTTATTATTTTATAATTCTGGAGGTCAGAAGTCCAAAGCGCAGGGCACCTGGGTGGCTCAGTTGTTAAGCGTCTGCCTTCAGCTCAGGTCATGATCCCAGGATCCTGGGATGGAGCCCCACATCGAGTTCCCTGCTCAGCTGGAAGCCTGCTTCTCCCTCTCCCACTACCCCCTGCTTGTATTCCCTCTCTTGTTGTCTCTCTTTCTGTCAAATAAATAACTAAAATCTTCCAAAAAAAAAAAAAGAAAGAAAGAAAAGAAAGAAAGAAAGAAAGAAATTCCAAAGCAGACACCCCAGTTTTATCAAGATAGAACTGACATATAATAATACAATATCATTAATATCGTATAAATTTAAGGTGTACAACACCATCTGCTATATGCATATATTGCAAAATGATTGCCATGATAAGATTAACTCACATCTATCACCTCACATAGTTACATTTTTTTTATTATTAGAACTTTTTTTTGTTTGTTTTTGTTGTTTTTTTAATCCTGAAGACAATTTTTAATTTCTTTTTTTTATTATTATGCTATGTTAGTTACCATACAGTACATCATTAGTTTTTGATAGAGTATTCCATGATTCATTATCTGCATATAACACCTTTTACACTCTTTACAGCATGTGCCCTCCTTAATACCTATTGCCGGGCTCACCCATACCCTCACCCCCTTTCCCCTCCAAAACCCTCATATTGTTTTCCAGAGTCCATAGTCTCACATGGTTTGTTCTTCCCGATCCCCCCACTTCCCCAATTGTTCTCCGTGCTATTCCTTATGTTTCACATATGAGTGAAACCATATTATAATTGTCTTTCTCTTATTTCACTCAGCATAATCCCCTCCAGTTCCATCTATGTTGATGCAGATGGTGGGTATTCATTCTTTCTGATGGCTGAGTCATATTCCACTATGTATATGGACTACATCTTCTTCTGTTGAAGGACATCTCGGCTCCTTCCACAGTTTGGCTATGGTGGCTATTGCTCCTATGAACGTTAGGGTGCATGTGGCCCTTCTTTTCACTACATCTGTATCTTTGGGGTAAATACCCAGTAGTGTAAATTGTTGGGTCATAGAGTAGCTCTGTTTTTGACTTTTTGAGGAACCTCCATATTGTTTTCCAGAGTGACTGCACCTAACTTGCATTCCCACCAACAGTGTAAGAGGGCTCCCCTTTTTCCACATCCTCTCCAACACTTGTTGTTTTCTGTCTTGCTAATTTTTGCTATTCTAACTGGTGTAAGGTGGTATCTCAATATGGTTTTGATTTGAATTTCCGTGATGGCTAAAGATGATGAACATTTTTTCATGTCTTTTAGCCATTTGTATGTCTTCTCTGGAAAAGTGTCTGTTCATGTCCTCTGCCCATTTTTTGACTTGATTATTTGTTCTTTGGGTGTTGAGTTTGAGTTATCGATCTTGGATACCAGCCCTTTATCTGTAATGTCATTTGCAAATTATCTTCTACCATACTGTGGGTTGCCACTTAGTTTTGTTGACTGTTTCCTTTGCTATGCGGAAGCTTTTTATCTTGATGAAATTCCAAAAGTTCATTTTTGGTTTTGTTTCCTTGTGTTTGGAGACATGTCTTGCAAGAAGTTGCTGTGGCTGATGTCAAAGAGGTTATGCCTATGTTCTCTAGGATTTTGATGGATTTCTATCTCACTTTGAGGTCTTTCATCCATTTAGAGTTTATATTTATTTATGGTGTAAGAGAATGGTCAAATTTCATTCTTCTGTATATAGCTGTCCAATTTTCCCAGTACCATTTATTGAAAAGACTCTTTTTTCCATTGGATATTTTTTCCTGATTTGTCAAAGATTAGTTGACCATAGAGTTGAGGGTCCATTTCTGGGCTCTCTACATAGAGAATCACATCATCTGTGAAGAATGAGAGTTTGAATTCTTCTCTGCTGATATGGATGCCTTTTATTTCTTTGTGTGATCTGATTGCTGAGGCCAGAACTTCCAGCACTATGTTGACCAACAGTGGTGAGAGTGAACATCCCTGTCATGTTCCTGACCTTAGAGGAAAAGCTCTCAGTTCTTTCCTTATTAAGGATAATATTAGCTGTGGGTTTTTCATATATGGCTTTTATGATATTGAAGTATGTTCCTTCTATTCCTACACTGCAGAGAGTTTTAATCAAGAAAGGATGCTGTATTTTGTCAAATGCTTTTTCTGCCTCCAATGAGAGGACCATATAGTTCCTTTCCTTCTTTTTATTAATGTATTGTATCACATCGATTGATTTGCAGATGTTGAACCAACCTTGCAGCCCAGGAATAAATCCCACTTGGTCGTGGGGAACAATCCTTTTAATGTCGTGTTGGATCCTATTAGCTAGAATTTTGGTGAGAACTTTTGTATCCATGTTCATCAGGAATATTGGTCTGTAATTCTTCTTTTTGGTGGGGTCTTTGGTTTTGGGATCAAGGTAATGCAGGCCTCATAGAATGAATTTGGAAGTTTTCCTTCCACCTCTGTTTTTTGAAAAAGCTTCAGGAGAGATGATATTAATTCTTCTTCAAAATTTTGGTAAACTTCCACTGGGAGGCCACCAGGCCTTTTCATAGTGTGCCTTGCATTCAGGGTGATTACATTTCTTTGGTGGAAGACAATTTTAAAATGTCTTAGAAAATGACAAATTGACAATAGTTCATAGGGAATAAATAGGAATGAAGTGAGGTAATATGACAGGGATGCTGATGACGGAGGTTGGGGAGTTCGGTAAAGAAGTAATCTTTAAATGCAGAAAAGGCATCGCAGAGGAGGTAGCCTTAGAACTGAGAAAGAGAAAGATCTTGAAATGCGACCCCAAGGGAAGAGCATACCAAGAAGAGAAACCCAAGCATCAAGACTTTGAGTTTGGGAAATCTTGGCAGAATGCCTGGGTTCTAGTTCCTGTGAGGGGATGGGAGCGATGCCAGTCGGCAGAACGCGCGAGCCCTACCACAAAGCTTGAGATACCCGCGCACGTCCCTCATGCTCCCCTGAGTTACAAAGGCCCGGCCGGGCTCTTTGACCCGCGCCATTGTTTCAAAGCCTAAGCCGTGCGCCCCAAACTCTCCCCTGACAGAGGTGCGCAAAAGCCCAGCCTGGTGCTTACGGACCAGCACCCCGTTCTCAGTGCCCAAGACACGCGCCCGACCCATAGCCACCTCTGAAAGAGGTGCATGCAAGCCGGGCACTCCCAGCCCGGGCCAGTGGCAAAATCTCAGTGTGCGATCACTGCTTGGAACCTCTCTGGCGGTCCAGAGCTCCCAGACAGCTGCCACTGCCTTGGCTTTGGGTACAAGCAAAGGATCCTGCGCCCCCAGGGTCTGCAACTTGGAACCTGCTCTGCCAGCGGCCAAGGGGGAACTTATTTAGGCTCTGTACCCAGACTGAGGCTTCTCTCTGAGGGGGAGATCCGGGTGCGGTTTGTTTTCCTCTAAAACTACAAAAACCATCAAAGGCGGTCAAGGTGAGAGAAAAAAAAAAAAGTGAACACGCATAAAAACCGCCAGAGAACAAAAGCCTGAAAAAAACCAGTTTCCTCAGAGCCCACCCCCTTGAGGGGGGCAGGTGGACTTAACTCAGGAAACATCATTGACTGACAACCCACGTGGCAGGCCCCTCCCCCAGAAAACAAACCAAGAAAGAAAAAAAAAAAAAGAGGAAAAAAAAAGGACTACAAGAGAACAACCACTACTTCATAGGAAAACTTATATTGTTCACTCGTTCCCACTATTCCGGTTCATTTTTTTTTTTTTTTACACATAGGTAATTTTTTTAGCCTATTTACCATCACAGTGAGTTGTACAGTACATCAAATTCCATAATACCTTTCTAACCTGAACTTTTTGATACATACACCTATGTTTTTCTTTTGCATTTTTATTTTTTGAATTCCTTTTTTTAAATTTTAGTTTAGTTTAGTCTAGTTTATTCCTTTTTAATTTTATCCTCTAATATTCATATAGAGTTAAACTTCAAAGTAATCCCCTTTCCCCAATCAAAACTGCCCCTATAGGTAAACCAATTTTTAATCCCCTTTATCTTAGGAAAGTTGAGTCCTTTAACAAAGATATCAAGATACATCCAGGAAGAATCAAAACAACCTTCCTTGCACACACTGAGAATTTATAACCACTCTCCCATCTTCTTCCACCAGTGTTTCTGTGTTTTTTGTGTTTGTCCTGATAGCATATAAATTTTACACTTGTGATTCTCTTTGACGAGGTTCTTTCTTTATTTGCATATATATTTTTTTCTCTTGTCATATACTTGTATCAGTCTTTTTATCTCTTTTTGTTTGTCTACTTCATAAATCATACCTTGGGGCCCATCTGGGCTGAAGCTTCTTTTTCATCTTCCCTTTCTTTCCTGTCTCTCTCTCTCTCTTTTTTTTTCTTCTTCTTTTTTTTTTTCTTTTTCTTTTTCTTTTCTTTTGTCTCTCATTTGGGTGGGGCAGTTTGAGAAGTAAAAAGAGGTTTGGCATTAGCTATGAAATGTTTTCTTACCAAATGGCAGAGGGCAGTTCTGATAGCCCCCTTGTTGTCCTTGGCAGGGATGTATTTCTTGACTCTTATGAGGAAAATTCATGTTTTGTGTGAGACAGGCTTCCCGGCACACGCCCTCCTTGAGCACCTGCATGGAAAGAGCTAGCACGATGTTTAGCGCATAGCGGGCACTGATCATAATTCACAGTCACCGTCAGCTCCATATTGTCATTATGTTCCCAGTAGTGGTGCAAGAGCAAATAGACATATCTTCTCCAGAGAGAACTAAATGGATCAAAAACAAAAGCAACAACAACAACAAAAAAAACCTTACAGAACTTTCAACCATATAACCCAGATTCTTTTTTCTAGAAATTTATCTGGAGAAAATTCTCCATAATGTGCTTGCAGATCTATCCCCATGAAAATTTCTTCTGTAGTTATCTATAATAGAAAAAGTGTGGAAAGACCCAAATTTGAAATTAACAAGAGTACATAAATGAATCGTATTATATTCACGTGGTGAAATACTTTAGGATGCCATGAAAAATAGTGCTCTGGAGTAAAAATAAAGTAGAAGAATGTTCATGATATACTGAGTGAAGAAAGCCTGGTCACAAAAGCTTGTGCTATACTACTGGGTATTTACCCTAAAGATACAAATGTAGTGATCCAAAGGGGCACGTGCACCTGAATGTTTATAGCAGCAATGTCCACAATAGCCAAACTACGGAAAAAGCCTAGATGTCCATCAATAGATGAATGGATAAAGAAGATGTGGTATATATATATACAATGGAATACTATGCAGCCATCAAAAGAAATGAAATCCTGCCACTTGCAATGATGTGGATGGAACTAGAGGGTATTATGCTTAACGAAATAAGTCAATCAGAGAAATACAATTATCATATGATATCCCTGATGTGAGGAATTTGAGAGGCAATGTGGTGGGTTTGCGGGGTAGGAAAGGAATAAATGAAACAAGATGGGATCGGGAGGGAGACAAACCATAAGTGACTCTAAATCTCACGGAACAAACTGAGGGCTGCAGGGGTAGGGATTATGGAGAGGGTAGTTGGGTTATGGACTTTGGGGAAGGTATGTGCTATGGTGAGTACTGTGAAATATAGAAGCCTGATGATTCACAGACCTGTATCCCTGAGGTTAATAAAACATTATATGTTAATAAAAAATAAAAAGCTTGTGTTATAAATACAATCCCAGTTATTTAAAATGTATCCTTATTTAGAGACCATAGCATCCCACTTGACTTCTATTTCATGTGTATGTGTGTGTACAGGCTTGTATATGGCACCAGGGTCATGGCTGATACAGACCATCCCCATTTCGCAGGGGTTCATTTTATAGTTGAGAAAAACACAATCTTTTCTTGACTTAACTTGCTGTGATCTTTTTCAAACTGTTTTGGTTACAAAACACAAAGAAATGCTTTCCAGAAAGAAAGTGACTATACATGTTTATGTTAAGAAGTTTCTTGGAACTTCTTAACCCATTCAGTACTGCTTTCTATTTGGGGTCTAAATCAGGATCTCACTTTGCCTGTGGACATTTAGCGGTAAACACCCGGCACTGCAGGAGAGAAACCAGACTGCAGGGAATGCCCATTCTCAGCAAATTCAATACCAGGGGGAGCCGAGCAGGATCCGGAGCCAGACAGAGGTGGGTAGGAATCCAGTTGCCCTCCTACAGGCTGACTGTTCTTTGGCAAGTTATGAAACTCCGTAAGTACCGTTTTCGTCATCTGTAAAACGGGGAGAAACAGTATATACCTCACAGGTGTGATAAGGCAGTAAGGTAATGTACATATGAAGCCAGAAACTTGAAAATGCTCAATAGTTTACATCTGACCCCTAGAACCACCACTGTCATCCTAATGGAATTCTGAAGAATTCTTGTAGGTATTAAATGAGCTCACAAAACCTTAAAAACTTTAAAACCTGCAAAACACCGAAGGGGCACGTGCACCCGAATGTTTATAGCAGCAATGTCCACAATAGCCAAACTATGGAAAGAACCTAGATGTCCATCAACAGATGAATGGATAAAGAAGATGTGGTATATATACACAATGGAATATTATGCAGCCATCAAAAGAAATGAAATCTTGCCATTTGCGACAACATGGATGGAACTAGAGTGTATCATGCTTAGCGAAATAAGTCAAGCAGAGAAAGACAACTATCATATGATCTCCCTGATATGAGGAAGTGGAGATGCAACATGGGGGGTTAAGGGGGTAGGAGAAGGATCAATGAAACAAGATGGGATTGGGAGGGAGACAAATCATAAGTGACTCTTAATCTCACAAAACAAACTGAGGGTTGCTGGGGGGAGGAGAGTTGGGAGAAGGGGGTGGGGTTATGGACATTGGGGAGGGTATGTGCTATGGTGAGTGCTGTGAAGTGTGTAAATCTGGCGATTCACAGACCTGTACCCCTGGGGATAAAAATATATGTTTATAAAAAATAAAAACTTTAAAAAATAAAAAATAAAAATAAATAAATTAAAAAAAAAATAAAACCTGCAAAACAAAACAAAATATTGTCTAACTGCTAGGGGCCTTCTCATCTGCAACAGACAAAAACAAGAAACAAAGTGCCTGGTGTGGTAGAAAGGCCAGGTGTGCCTTCAAGAAGCAGGAGTTCCAGAGAGAAACACAGTGTAATAATTACACGGCCCCAGCTTCAGTCTGGGCACAGCACCACGTGGACAAGCACCTGTCATTTGCCTAATTGAATTCAGCCAAGTCCAAGAAAATCTTCAAGTGGACAAAACTACACCATTTCATTTTGTAGCTAAAATTTTAGCTTTAGTAATATTGGGCCACAGGCTATCCAAGAAATGTGAACATAGGTCCGTTGGTAGACATAATTTTTCCCCAGCACACTGAATAACAGAGTTCTGTCAGGGTACGTGAGGACTCTCAGAGCAGCTGCTCAGAGAAAATGACTGGCTGGCCCTTGTTGAAGGAGATGATTGAGGTTATCAGGAGGCCTCACAGGTGGCCAGAGCCTTAGAGCCAGAACAAGAATTCCAGATGCATCTCAATACGAAGAGAGACTCAGATAGTCCTAACATTTGGTTTCTGGCCTTCGAAAGTATCCCTGATGGTTAAAAAGAGATGAGGCGAACACTAATGAATGAGCAGGAGACCCTGAAGGATATGGAAGAAGGCATAGTCCAAATGGAATGAATGCTTACAACCGGCCACTGTGCCCACAGGGGTGTGGGATCTGAGGCCCAGACCAGGGATGAAACTGGCTCTCATCAACAGACTTGTAAGTGAGCCGTCAGGATTTCCTTCCCAGGGAACACAGAGCAACTAAAAGCCTGTGGCAGGAATCGGTATTTTCACACAGCACGACAGATGGTAATGATTTCCATTTGTTCTCCACGTTTCCCCTACTCTCCATGTTCAGGAGCTGCTGATCTCAGTTCTCCTTTTAGGTCCGGACTTTGTCTAGTGTTTTTAAGTGATCGGTCATACCTTCTGACGTAGGCTTACCTGATTATTTCTTAGGTATATTTTATTAATGGAGTTTTGTCAAAAGGTTCTTTGACAGAATATAATGTTTGTGGGTTTTTTCACACAGCCAATCACAACTATCCTGAGCAAACAAAATTTGAATGCTCAAGAATTTGTTTCTGTTTTAATGATTTGAATCATATATTTCTCTGCTTTCTGAAAAATAGTACATGGAATGTGTGATTAGGTTTCATAGCCCCTCGGATGATTGGTTTTGTACTGAACTTTGAGTACTCTAACACGGTGCACTATTTTCACCAGTAAAGCACAGACTGACTGTTAGATAACATAATCAGCATGACCTTTGGCAACAAACAAGTCTGGATTTGAATCTGAGCTCAGACATTTCCCTTAGTTGTGAATTAAACTCCCTAAGCCTCCATTTCTTCATCTGTAAAATGAGGTTGATAATATATTCACATAGGGCTGTACAGGGGAATTAAATGGAATAATGTTTGTGAAATAATTTGCATGATGTCTGGCATGTAATAAGTGCTCAATGAATGTCTATTCATGAATAGATCTGTTTATTAAACACCTACAATGCATCAGGTACAATGCCTATCCTGATGAAATTTTATGCATAGGGAGAGTTACTAAGCAAATTATCACACATGTAAACTTACAAAAACAACCATGACAGGTGCAGTGAGTGAAAAGCCTAGGATGCTTTGGTAGCATTTAACAAGAGAATCTGTCCTAGCCTGTCATCTTGGGTCGGTGGATGGATAGAAGGGGGTCACAGATAGTTTTCCTTGAAGAAATGGAATTTAGGTAAAAACCTAATGGATGCAGAAGAATTAGCACCACACTGGGGATGGAGATGGAGACAACATTCCGTGCAAAGGAAACAGCAGGTGCAAAGGCTCTGGGGCACAGAAGCAGTGCATGAATCAAGAGAAGATCAGAGTGATCAGAGGAGGGAGTCAAGGAAGGTATGCAAGGCAGGACAGAAGAGGGAGGGAGGACCAGATCATTTGGCCTGATGAGCCATGTTAGTGATTGTGGATTTCATCCAAGAGCATGGGAAGCATTTGACACAGAGATGTCACTGAACTGGAGTTGCATTTCTCAGAGATCATCCTAGAGAAAAGGGAGGACTATGCATTCATGCAGGAAACCAACAAGAAGGACTTTAGAAGTGACAGATGGTGGCAGCTTGAATTAGCCCATGACAGTGGATCTAGAGAGATGTGGAAAGGCTTGGGCAATGTTAGGTGATATCATCTACTGGAAATATAAGAAAGAAAGTATTGGGATTGACTGCCAGGTTTTTGTCATAAACAAGTGAGTGAATGTTAATAATCATTTATAGAGACAGGGAGCATGAGAAGACAAGCAGATTAGGGTGTGTCATTTTCACACATTAATATCAAAATTCCTATAGTTAATCTAAGTAGAAATGTATATATGGCTCATGAGCTCAAAAACCAAGCAAGGACTCAAATTATACACTTGATGTCTAAATGCTAACTTCAGATATTAATATTGAAAGTATACCTATTTAAGAGTTGGTTCTCTGAAAGGTCCTAGATAACTGGGTCTCCTCTTGCAGTTGAAAAATTTAATGGATTAATAATGGAAAGATTTTTGAAGGGAAGACCAAAGTTATTCATCTCTTCCTCCTGCTCACCAGCTCTGTAACCCTGAGCAAGTGTCATACCCTTTCTGTGTTTTTACAACCTTATCCATTTAGTCCAGATGTCAGCTTGGTTTTTGGTGCCTGGAGGGTTTATAGGAGAGTGGTTATAAATGATTCCAATGACAATTTGGATCAAAATGTGTCTGTTGGATCCTGTGTTTTTAATGAATAAAATTGAGGTATTGTTGAGCTATACGTAGACTCGTCCCACTCACAGAAAAAGGTAAGTCATGCTAAGCATATCATTTGTCAGATTCAGTACCATGTCCATATCTTTATATGCATTTTCCTCTTAAAAATACTTCCATCACACCATTTCTTTATTGCCATATTAAAAAGGAAGCAAGGCATTCAGAAGAACCAACTTTTCTTTCCCAGTAGTGTTTGCTCACTTAGGAAGATCTAAAACTTCAGGGTTTGAGTGCGCCTCCAAGAATATCATAGTAGGATGCTTTATGATGCTTGAGTCCCCAGTAAGATACCTCAGGAACTGTTTATCCATCCAATTATCCAACTGAGATTTCTCCATATCGCATTTATGTGGAAAGATGGAAGCAGGGTCAGCTCTGTTTTCAAAGATGTCAATAATCAAAACAGCGCCATACTCTATTGCCTTTTAAAACTCAGGAGAAATTTTTCTAGTCCTCTCTGCATTTGAAATCTGGTTTGCCCAGCTGTATTTAGAAGCCATGTTCAAGCTTCCAAAAAGACAATTTTTATTTTGAAAACAAGCTATTAAGATGCCTTCCCATGCTTGTTTTGTCAGTTGAACAACACCTGTTTTTGATGGAGTTGAGTGAGGCACTCAGCTGGTCTGGTCTTGTTTGAGCCTAGGACTGGGGTGAGGTGAGCAGAAGTCCACAGATGCCCTCTGTCCCTGGCTTAACCTGGGCAGGGGAGGAGGTATGCCAGAGCTGGGAGTGGAGATCAAAGTACTACTCCTATTCTACTTCAAACAGAACTAGAGAATATTCCTGGAGGGTGGCCATAGTATGAGGGAACAGGTCTCTGGGTGACCTGGTGAGAGGACCTGGTGTGTCATTTCCAAGTAGAGAATTATCCAGAGAACTCAGATTTGGCATCTCTATGGTCAGTGCAGAACCAGAAGTCCATCTGCCCGCTCGCCTGTTTACCTATTACCACATAAGGGCCGGCCGACTCACCCATGTCCTTGCTGGCAAGACTCTGGGATGAAACCTGCCTTAACCTTTAAGCACACAGCAAAGGGACGTCCTTCTGAGAAAGTCCCTCACTGCCTCCCTGGGTGACCAGTTTTGATTGTTTGTGTCACTGCTCCGGATTTGTGGCATTTGTCCTTGGATTCCCATCCCACAAAGAGGAGAGGCTGCTGAAGATGATCTCATCTTTTTTTTTTTAGGATTTTTACTTATTTGACAAAGAGAGCACAAGTAGGGAGAGGGAGAGGAAGAGAGGGAGAAACAGGCTCTCCGCCGAGGAGGGAACCCAATGTGGGGCTCAATCCCAGGACCCTGGGATCATGACCTGAGCCAAAGGCAGAGGCTTAACCAACTGAGCCACCCACATGCCTAAGATGATTTCATCTTAATTACAGGCTTCAGCCTTTCCTGTAAGACCCTATAAAATGCTTTTATAAGCACTGGAGTAATAATTTCAGGTAGTACCTGTGACTTAGCTGTACAAAATTATTTACAGAATGGTTTTGTTTTTATGTAAATACGAGAGTCTCATAGATCAGGAAGATAAAGTGTTGGAATGTGAGGTAAGACAGCACCTCTTTCCCCATTTACGAGTATGTTTCCAGCTCTAAGTACTTCAAGTGAGAATTTTATTCAAAATGCTATTTTCTTCCATCAACAAATGGCATCCACTGATTCAGTACTGTGAATCATGCTCCTCACTGAGGAGCAAGTGAGGTCTGAGAAGTGCTGTGTGTCCTTGGAGAGGCTAGAACCGTACGGATGGACTGTGTCATTCATTCAGAAGTGTTTATCATGGCTCACCATATGCCATATGCTGTCATAGGTGTGGAGGATACAGCAGTAAAATGGAAACTCCTGCCCCTCAGGGAGTTTATATTCAAGAAAACGGGAGGTGATGAGTACTACAGAGAAAAATGCTAAGGTCCAGGGCTTAGGGGGAATGGAGAGAAAGTGAGATAGACCGCCAGGCAGGAGGGGTTCGTGGGTGAGCTGGATTTTGAACACAGCTTTGAAGATCAACAACCAGAATGGACTCCAGTTAGAATGGATACAAGGGAGAGGCTCAGTCACGGAGAGGGGAGCAGGAGAGCGAGGGAGAGAAGCCCATGAGCTGAGGCCATGGTCACCTTGGTGGATTGACAGAGTTACGGCGAACAGTCTATCACGGAAGAAAGACAGAATTGGGGTTGTATATCCACAGTTCCATTTCACGGGCACTTACTGGAAATACTCACAAAACGTGAACTCCAAGAACAGGAACGTACTCATTTTCCTGATCGTTCTATGTCCAGTATCTGCAACAGCACCTACCTCACCGAAGATCCTAAGGGCATCATTTTGTTGAATGTATGAGTAATGAGAGAGGAAGTTGTGTAAGGCTGGGGAAGCCAAATGATGAAGTGCCTGGACTGACAGGTGATAAGCTTGAATTTTATCTTATGGGCAGCACAAAGATACAACGCACATCCTGACAGATCTCACCATGATGAGGTTCCCCTCCCTATATTACTGAGCCCCTTGAAAAGTCTCCCTCCCTTCTAGTTATTTCTGAAAATGTTGTCTCATGTCTTCTAGCACTTTCTTCTCTTTCTGTGCTATCCCCATGGAGATGACCAGGTGACCAGAGTCTGAGCCTCTCAGGCTCTAGATGTGCATGTATGCAGCTCCCATATTACCAAGGAGCATGGGAGCCCTGATTCTGCCAGAAGCCTGAGTGTGTCATGCCCCACGAGGAAGAGCAAACACTGTCCCTGCTCAGCATAACTCATGTCAGTGGGCCTAGGGGGTTGGATGCGCCCCTGTGCGGGAGTGGCTCATGACCACAGCCCTTGGGTGTCTCCTCTCCATTCCTCTTCCCCTCTAGTTTAGACACGAATCTTCAGGAAGGACATTGGAATGTCCTTCTCAAAACCTTACCCCAAATCTTGGGGGCCCTTCCTTCCAGTCTGCCCTCTTCCCTTTTGGCCATCCCCCACCCCCACCCCGGGCTCCTTAACCATCCCATCTGACGTATGCCTGATGTTCACTTTGGACTGTTTCAGTTTTCCTAGAGGTGAAAGCTTTTATAGGGAGCAAGGGGTGGTAACCATGACCTGGTGCAAACCTTTCATTTCACAGATGTGGAGACTGAGGCTCAGGAGGGACAGTTGACTCACACAGCTTGAAAGGACGATCCATGCCTTCTTGGTCCTCCATCCTGAACTCCCTTGATTTCTGAGGGGGAAAGGGGCACCATCCTGACAAGGCTGCAGGGTGATGAGTCGGGCACTCTTGGCTCAGCACTGAGTGAGGCTGGAAGTGAAGAGACCCTCCATGTTCTGCCACAATGCAGGGGTGAAGGGTTGGCTGTGGGGGAGGTGGGGAAAGGCAAGGCTTAAAAAGGTATTTTGAAGGAAAACACCAGTGAGGCTTAGTGACTGGTTGGAATTTAAGACAAAGAGGAGGAGGAGTCAAATATGCACACTCCTTTCCAGAACTGAGCCAACCCCTGGGCTTGCCCTACAGTGAGAACGACAGTCTGCCCCTTCCCCCCTCCCACTCCCCCCCCCCACCCAAGCCCCATAGAACTTTATTGCACACTCTAGAGGAAGAGGTGATGAAAGAAAACGTGGTAAATGAGAAAACTTGAGGGGGGGTGGCAGGTATATGAAATGAGCAAAGGGATCAAAAGGTACACACTTAGAGTTCTAAAACAAATAAGTCACAGGATACAATGTATACTATGGGAACTACAGCTAACACTGTGTTGCATACTTGAAAGGTGCTAAGAGAGTAAATCTGCAAAGTTCTCATCACAAGAAAAAAATTTTCAAAAGCTTGCAGATCGTGATATGTAGCACAAAGGAAAGAAGCCACACAGACTTGAGGACTGCTCTTCTTTAGACCAGGTGGCTGGAGACAGTTCTTGCATGGAGATGATAAGATGTTTCAAATGGGAGACTCATGGAAGGGTGATGACCTTGATGAAAGTGGCAATGTTTGGAAAATGGGCTGGTTTATGAAAGGAGAGCATTTTTAAGGAAACAACCTGTAAAAGAACATGATGGCTTAATTGCTGGCATTTTCCCAAATCAAGTTGGGATTTTCCCAAATCAAGTAAAGCAGGGGCGGGGTTGGGGGGGGGCGTTGTTACGGCAGGGAAGGGGGGAGAAGGGGAGGAGGAATCTTGCTGTCTTTTGAAAGCATTTGAATTACTAATTCATTTCAAAAGGAAACATACCACACAGGGTTCACTTGAGTGAAATGTGCAGGAGTTCTAGCCCAGCTGGGCAGGAGTTCTTTTCCCTCCAGCTTATGGAGAACACTGGGGCTGCACACTCATGTTCTGGGAAACCCTCTCAAAGGAGGAATTCAGCTGGGGCTTTGATACAAACGGTGAAAAAAACCCTTTGTAGAGCTTCACTTTGAGCAGCCTGGACTCTTCTGGAATAAAATCCCTAATTTCTGCAGAGCCATGTCGGCTAGCCAGAAGGGTCCCATTAAAGAGTGTGTCCCACTTGCAGAACTGTGAAATATGAGAGAATGTTCCCTCCATGTGACCTCTTTCTTGCCTGGGTCAGAGGAAGCAGTGGTTCTTGACACTGGAAACCATAGGCCTGTAACCCCAGTCCCTCGAAAAAGGGAAAAGGGGCAGCACTCTCATCCGCACTGAGTGGTCCCCGTAGTGCCCAGGTTTGTTCTGTTTGGTGCTGTGTACCTAGCACACAGCCTGCACCTTCCCACCTACTCACTGCACCCTCGAACACCTCCAGGCTTCCTCCCTTTGACCACTAACCCAGCTCCCTGCCAGAAAGTTCAGAAAAGACTCAACCTGTTAACTCTCTGAAAGGAGCAACCTCATTACTTCCCTAACAGGCACAAGACCAGAATTACACCATTTCAAGCCTCAGTTAAATAAATAGAATTAAAGAGCAGGTCCTTCTAAAGATGTGTGGAAATAACAGCCCCTTGCTCCTTCTGTAAGCTTGATGCTGTCAAGATAGATGCACTCAGTGAAGTGTGCCAGCCAGGGGAACAGCTTCTTCTCAGGATCGGAGAGCCAGGCTTAGCCAACTGCTATGCCCCCAAGATCACAGTGGGAAGCCGATGGAAGCTGGAGTCTTCTTCTCAGGAAAATGGATCTCTGTGGGTCCACGGACTTTTATTTCATTTCATGGGAAGTCTTTCCACGAGTTGAGAGCCTAGTGTTCTAGATCATGGTCAGTCTGGCCAGAATTCTTCAATATTCCTGCCCGTGATTTCAGGTGGAGAACCCGAAGACTCTTGTCTGGCCGAGAACCCCCCAAGGGTGGCCCCTGGATGAACCTCAGGAGGGCTCGGGGATGTCACTCAGACATGGCCAAACTGGGAGCCCAGAAACTTGGTCCCGCACTTACCTTTCAATTCCAACAGCTCTTTTTGGGGAAAGTTGTGTTCAGTGGGCCAGAGTTTTCTTCTTGGCAATAAGATTCCCACTGATCTGGCCTGAATGTTGCTTGGCACTGGAACTCCTTGGCCTGGGGCGCTGGCCTCCTCTTTGTTCAACAGCTGGTGTCTCTCCTCTGTTCACTGGATGCATAACAGTCACATTAGACCTGGTACCACACACAGAGAGAGACCACAGGGTGGACGGGGAGAAACAATGCAAGGTCATTTGCTCCCATTGTCACATAACATTAGCTTCTCCTTTGGAGTCCGCATTCTCTTAATTGGAGTCATTTAAACTCCAGTTTTCAGAATGTGACGCCCTGCAGGGGGCGCTGTTCCAGGGTCTTTTTTCCAGGGTCTGAACAGTACATTACAACTTTTTAAGTGCTGTCGTTATCGATGGTGCCGCTCTCCTCCCCTTTGATTCTCATGATCTCTGAAAACCCTGTCATCATCCTATGATAGCAGCTGCACAGAACGGCCATGAATGCTTCCTGGGCCACAGCGGGGGGTGGCTAAATGGCACATGAGATCAGGAGCGGAAATAGGTGAAGCCACACGGAGCCCGGGTCGAGGCCTGGCTGGACCACAAATGAACTGGCTGATTTTGTGGAAACTGTTCCCCTCCTGGGTCTCACTGTCTTCATCTATAAGGAGGGACAGCAGGGCTGCCTAGGCACTAACTTTCTACCACTCTCCACTGTTCCAGCATTCTGTGATTCTGGCTAATTCAGGCTTATCATAACCTGGTGTCTCTCGAAGTTGTCATTAAGATGTGAAGGTTGCAGGGGGTGAAATGAAGCAGCAGAGGCTGGAAAGCTAGAGCCAAGAATGTGGACTCCTAGCCTTCTGCTTCCATAGCAAGGCATCCTGATTCTGAGAGAGCTGGACTGAAGAAGAACTTTCTCATGACCAGTGCTGGTTTAGAACTTGAGAACTCCATTAGGATCCTTCCTGCCTTTTAGAGTGAACTGAAACCCTGGGGGAGAAAACTCACTTAGGAGACCAGCATGGGCAGAAAAACTGGGTTCTCTTGTCTTGGGAGCATTGAGAGAACATACTGCAGTCACTTGGTGGCTAAAATATGACTGTAGGTGGCCAAGCTTTTACTTGAGTAGCTCCTGGCGTGCCCCCATCATAAACCTACAGATGAGCCCTGGGTCAGAAATGAAAGGTCGTGTTTCCAATGGAGAGGACATGGACTGATTAGACATAAGGGACATCATTTGAAACCATCAGTTTCAATTTCCCTCAAAATCTAGAGGCCTCGACAGTGGAGGTGAGGGTTCTGAACCCCCAAGGGTAAAGGCGTGGATGGCCTTCAAGGATAGACTCATGTTGTTCCTGCCATGTCTGGCCAAGTTTTAGTTCACCAAGATGTTTTGGAGGGTCCCAAAAAAAAAAAAAAAAAAAAAAAGCCAGAAATTCTGCAGCAGAACACGTGGTGGAAGGAAACTCAGTGAAGAGATGAGTCCCTAGGGGCTTGGGATTTTCCAAAGTCCAAGAATTTAACCAGACAGATTCACAGGCAAGGGATGATATGACCTGCAGGCTCAGGGGTTCAGAGAATTAAGCTGGGGGCTGTTTGCTCCTTTTGAAGCAGAGTCTGGGTGGGGAGCCGGAGGTGTGGGAGAGCACAGCTGGCCTATGGTGACAAAAGAAATAGCCTCTATGCTCCTGCGGTTCATTCGGAAGTGTGGCTCTCCCTATGAGCGTGATGGGAACAACGATCGGCATTTGATACCAGATAATGCAGCGAGGAAGAAAAGACAGTGAAGCACCATCACAGAGAAAACCAGAGGACTGAGCAGAAACTGGGCAGAGAAAGGGAAAGGGAAACACACACACACACACACGCACACGCACACACACACACACACACAGAAAAAGAAGGAAGGCACTAGCAGGCAGAGAAATGAGGGCTACAGCTGTCAGGCAGAAAAAAAAGCCAGGCCACATTGTCGGGAAGTAGAGTCAGGGGTAGGCCACTCACTCAGCAGTATTGGGAGGGGCCTCTGAGATGCCGACATCGTGCTGGGTTCTAGAGCTCTGCCAGCGAGCAACACGGAAGCCCGGCAGGCTCAGAGGGGGTTTACGGCCCAGTGACCGGCTCAGAGGCACCATCCTGGAACAGGTGGGTTCCACCTGGGCACTCCATGCCGAGGTTGGTAGAAAGCAGGAGGAAGCATGGTTCAGCAGCCCTCCCATCCTAAAAAGCATCATCGTCGTC
This sequence comes from Mustela lutreola, assembly GCF_030435805.1. NCBI lineage: Eukaryota > Metazoa > Chordata > Mammalia > Carnivora > Mustelidae > Mustela > Mustela lutreola. The sequence goes on along the minus strand of NC_081290.1, from coordinate 149,930,349 downwards.
AAGTACTGAGAAGAAATTGAGGCCGGGATAGAAATAGTGGGGCAGGTCGAGAAGACAGTGCCTGAGGGGGAAGGTTGGGACAGAGAAGGAGATGGAGGCATGAGGGAATCCTGCTGGGGACCAGACAGCAGCAACGCTTTCCCAAGCCAGATTCCACTCCATCTCTCCGACCTGGGGGAGGAAAATGAAAGACAAAAAAAGACATCGAAGGATATGAATTAGGAGGGAAATGGCCCATGCCGGCTTTCCTCGCCTTTTTGGAAAGTTCCTGAAAGACACACCATTGCGACTGCCTCTCTTATATCTGCCAGCAGCTGCTGAAAGGGACCCCCCCTCCCCCCAGGGAGGAAGAACATGCCAGAAGGAAAAATGGATCCCACGACCTGCCCCTAGGGATGGTCAGACTGGACATGGGCAGATTATGCTAGATTTTGACACATGTAGGCGCTGTCACACCCTTAATGGGATAAATTAAAAGGGAGTCATTTTATGCGAAGGCCTGTGGTCCAGAAGTATCTCTCGATTAGTCTGAAAAGTCAACATCTAGAGATTTGCTTGGATTACCTGAGACAATATCCCTGGAACATTAAAGCTGGAGACCGTCTGACATTTCAATCTTGGTGTAAATTCATTTTAACCATCTCCCTGTCTCCCCCATACCCTAGCTGCAGGCAGGAGACGGTGTTTTGAGCACACAGACTGGGAAACCAGTATTCACCTCTTAAACTGTGGACACAGCAGGAAGGCCAGTATAGAGAAACCCTAGAGCCCGGCTCTGCATCAGCCAGACCTGAAATTTGAGGGGAAGGAAGAGATTTCTTGAGATTCATGAATGCAAAACTGGGCTCTGTGAGAACATTGAAATGTCCTTGAAAACATTGTGGGAAATTCCAGGGTTCCCAAATCACTTTCTTAGCACTTGCATTCAGAATTCATACTCATATATTTTTTTTTCTTTTTTATCACAATTCTTCAAATAAGAGAAATACACTCCCTTGCCTACCTGATTTACAGATCGGTGACATCCACAGATGAGGTGTGCCTGGCTCATATATCCTTGCTAAGCCCAGGCCAAGGCATGCCTTCATGAAGCAGGGTCCCTTAATTGTGTCAGTGTCGCTATTAGAAAGAAATAGTGGACAATATATAGGCGTCATAATGTAAGATAATTTTTTTTCTAGAACTGACTATATTCACATGAAGCTACCAGTCACATTGGCATTGGCCACTTTCTCCACCTCTCAAGCAAAGTTTGAGAAAGCATCTTTCCACTTTCACTTTTTCCAGCTGTGTACTTCATCACTCCCCGTACACCACCTTCCTTCCCAAGAGATTTGTTATTCCAGTATAGTTTGGTACTTCCTGAGGAAACAGATCCTGAAGTCATGCTGGCCAGTTTCACATCCCGAGTCTACCAGTTATTAATTATCTGCCTGAGTGACCTGACCTGAGTAATTCAACCCCATGAAATCACAGTTTCTTCCTTCCTAAAATAGGAATATGGAGAAAAACCCCAAAATTCTCAATGTTACTAATGGTGATTAAATTGTATTTAAAACATTTACCACAAACCAGGCACTCAATACAAAGTCAATTCCATTAAAATTACAGGAAAACATTTAATGGTTTGGAGTTAAAAGAATTTCACTTTCTCACATAACAGCAATCATCTATATGTGTGTCCATATTTTAGAGGCAATAAATGCTCCCAGCCACCACTGTATCATTTTGTCTTATTTGCTTCTATAATATTTAAGTTCAGTCTCACTTGTATTTGGAGATCCCCTGCTGGGTTTCAGGGCAGTGTTCTCGAGAGTGGATCTTAAGCACCCCTCAACAGCTTGTCATGACTCTGATGGGTCTGTCGAGCAGAGAGAAAGAGATGTGAACTCAAGACCTTAGGTTGATGCAAAAGAAAAGAGGGGTCCAGAGACTAAAGAACACTGTGAGCTCTGTATGCCTTTACCCATCACCATGGCAGTAATTATCTCTCACCGTAACAATCAAGTTTGTGACAGCCTTTTCAGTCATTGTTTTTTCAGTTTGAAACCTCAGTAATGATAATTCCTAAAACTGCTCATGCTGTAAGTTTCCATTGTTTTGTCAGTTTAATCCTTTCTTTGATCATTTAATCTATGTTATATGTACATTATTATAAAGTTAATGTAACTGCGACTTTCCTCTGCTTATCTGTTGACTGTAAGCACTGAGAATGTTCTAGAATAATTTTTTAAATTTTATTTTAATTACTTATAGTACACATTCTAGATATTCATTGTAAACATTGCAATCTTCATGCACTGTAAGATGCATATTTTTTAAATTAACTTATTTATTTGGGAGAGAGAGTTGGTGGAGGGGGTAGGGCAGAGGAAGGGGGAGAGAATCCTCAAGCAGACTACCCACTGAGCATGGAGCTCAACTTGAAGCTCAGTCCCAGGACCCTGAGATCATGACCTGAACAGAAACTAAGAGTCGGCCACTTAATCAACTGAGCCACCCAGGTGCCCCCCCTTCTTTTTTTTTTTTTAAGTAAGCTTTTCACCCAAACTGGGCCTTGAGTTCATAACCTGAGATCAAGAGTCATATGCTCTATCTGCTGAGGCAGCTGGGCACCCCATGAATCATTTATTCTTGAAATGTCAGTCTCTTGCATAGATAATTGAGAATGCTGATATAAAAATACATGTTTGGGAGGGTGAAATACAATTACGTTCTATGTTGGTGGTACATATTTTTGAATTGAATATTGAAAAGCATTTCTTGGGGCACCTGGGTGGCTCTGTGAGTTAAAGCCTCTGCCTTCAGTTCAGGTCATGATCCCAGGGCCTGGGATCAAGCCCCGAATCGGGCTCTCTGCTCAGCAGGGAGCCTGCTTCCTCCTGTCTCTCTGCCTGCCTCTCTGCCTGCTTGTGATATATCTCTCTCTGTCAAATTAATAAATAAAATCTTTAAAAAATAAAAATAAAAAAATTACAATTCCCATGTGCGGGAGGGAAGAGATTCATAATAACTTAGGCTGTATCTATGTAACCCCACATCAAAGGACAACGAATTTTTAGGTAACCCCATTTTAATGTCACTTATTTAATGGATTCCAACTGGTTTCTATTTTTTTGTTTTGTTCAAGATTTTATTTTTATTTATTGATTTTAGAGAGAGAGAGAGACAAAGATAGCAATAGAGAGCATGAGTGAGCAGAGTGAGCACAAGCCGGGAGGAGAGGAAGAAACAGGCTCCCTACCGAGCAGGGAACCCTATCTGGGGCTCTATCCCAAGACCCTGGGATCATGACCTGAGCCGAAGACAAATGCTTAACTGACTGAGCCACCCATGCAACCCCCCTAACTTGTTTTTAAATGCAGTCAAAACAACTCACATATGCACACTCAGCCTTCATTTTTTTATTATTTAAAGCTTCATCGCAGCAATCAAGTGATGTCGATGAGAACTGGTACAAACCTATCCAGTGGGTCTGGCTCCCATATTAGATATTGCACATGTGAACCAGGTGAGAAGGGCCTCAGAGGACAGTCCACACGGGCTATCCAGTAGATGTGAGAAACACAGATGCACTCGGAATCACATGAGACATCTGAGAGATGTAAAAATATGTGTCAGTTTGTTTGCTTGTTTTCCTAGCCAGTTGGCCTGTTGGCTCCCAAATAATATGTCCAACTCTGTGTTTTCTTCCAGGGTCTTTCTTCCCTGATTTCAAGCCCTCGGAAACCGTTTTTAAAATAGCATTTTGGCTCGGATACCTAAACAGCTGCATCAACCCCATTATATACCCGTGCTCCAGTCAGGAGTTTAAAAAGGCCTTCCAGAATGTCTTGAGAATCCAATGTCTCCGCCGAAAGCAGTCTTCGAAACACAACCTGGGCTATACACTGCACCCGCCCAGCCACGCCCTCGAGGGGCAACACAAGGACCTGGTTCGCATCCCAGTAGGATCTGGAGAGACCTTCTATAAGATCTCCAAGACGGATGGGGTCTGTGAATGGAAATTTTTCTCTTCGATGCCCCGTGAATCTGCCAGGATCACAGTGTCCAAAGACCAGTCAGCCTGCACCACAGCCCGGGTGAGAAGTAAAAGCTTTCTGCAGGTGTGCTGCTGTGCGGGGCCCTCCACCCACAGCGGTGGAGAGACCCACCAAGTTCCAACCATTAAGATCCACACCATCTCCCTCAGTGAAAATGGGGAGGAAGTCTAGAGGATAGGAAAGGTCAGAAAAGAGGAAGGGGTTGCGGGGGGAGGGGATGATCTCAGGCACACACCCCACTTCCTACTTGGAAGTCCAGTTCACTCTTCTTGGATGAGGAAACAGGACCAGGAAACGGGGAACCAGCTGGGAATGGGGAGGGGGAAAAGACCAGACTCTGGGGCAGGGGATAGGGCTCAGGGAAGGAGGAGGATGTCACACGACCATCCAGCTTTAAATGACGATAAGCAGCATTTCCTTGAGGCTAGTGCTCTCGCGGTCATCCTCCGAGGCCGCTTTCCACGTCTGGCCCTCGCAACGAAAAACACCATGGGAAACAGAATGTCATACACAATCCAAAAGACTATAAATATAAGGTTATGATTTCATCATGAATATTTTGAGCACACACTCTAAGTTTGGAGCTATTTCTTGATGGAGTGAGGGGATTTTATTTTCAGGCTAAACTTAATGACAGCCATGGTGGATATTTATGAGGAGAGGGCCTGGAGAGGAAGAGCCTTAAGACGGTGGCCACTATCCAGGCACGTTATTTTTAGAGCACGTTTTAAACTCCACCATTTCTGACCATATCCAGTTTCTTCACTTGGGTGCAACTCGACAGTGAGATCTACCTTTTGCTGCAATTTCACTGGCTCCTGCTCCCGAGTCCCTAAAGAGGAGGGTGAAGGGTGCTCGTGAAGCCTCGGGACTAGCGGAGGCACATAGGTTATGCTTAGGTCTAGACAGTTGGGGAAAAAGATGGCTTTTCCTGATGGGAGATGCTAGAGGTGAAGGTCCGTGTTTTCAACTTTACTTCTACAGGAAAAAAAAAAAAAAAAAAAAAAAAAAAAAAAAAAAAAAAAAAAATTCCTGTAAGCGGCTCCAAGATCAAATCGAGGAAGGCTTCTTGTGAAACATATTTAAAGATCAAGGGTATGGGGCGGGTGTTGATTTCATGCTAAGAGGCTGCAGACTTCTGGCACAGCCGCTTCGATGTGGCCTACAAAGGCTTTTCTTGGCAAATCGCTTACCTTTTCTAGAACACCGTTATGAAAATCCAGAGCTTTTCATGTTTTGGAAGGCGCATCTAGACTTCTGTTTTTCCTCCACGGCTTCGCTACTGCATGAGGAGTGAGGTTCAAGGTCCCGAATGCACAGGTAGCCAATGGCCGAACAAGCCTTAGGATCCGGGTGTATCCTTCCTGAACTCGGAAAGATACACCAGCTTAGCTTGGGAGGATACCGACTGGTCACCAGAAAACCATCTAAAGCCGGAATTTGCGAATAGTTTTCGACAGAAACCCATGTATTCTGGTGAAAGATCCAGGAGCCCGTTCACTTCATCTGTTCCCACTTTCTGTGGGAACTTGGGGAACGTGCTACTTTTGCTTTCTGTATACCAAATTCTGGTCAACCTTAAAACATAACTCCGTATATGACTAAAGAGAGGAGGATTATCTCTAAAAAATTAAAATATTTTTCATATTCTGCAATAAGAATTTAAAATAAGATTTGTGGTTTGGGCATAATTCCTGGCCAGAATCACTGGTCTAAACCTACTGACTGACCATTTCTCTAGCCTCTTCCCCCTGTTTGAGTAATTTCCTGTAAGAATTTCAAAGTAGATCGCAGCCCCTATTTAGCCTTCACAGCCAAGGTTGGGGCCCATTATCTTGTCTTCTTCCCATGCAGAAAAATGAAAATTTCTTCAAGTGCTTCTTGAAGGCTAATATCTTTGCACACTGCTTTGGGGGTGGGAAGGGGGGGGGTTGTTTGCATGTGAATGAGGCTGTTGTTGGTCCTGCTTGGCCATTGAATATTTTCCTTTTTCAGCCTTTTCTGGAGAATGTCTTCTCGCTGACCAGACAGGCGCTGTGACTTGTGCTTATAACTTTGATTCTGGCATTAGATATTGGCTGGGTTTTTGGACTCTTCTACTCTGTCTGCATGTCCCATAACAGCTCTACGAGATGTGGGTGTCCTATTATGGACGTAAGCATCAGGGAAGGACTCTCTTGTCTTCTGCCTTGAGAGGAGAGATAAGTTTCATTGTGGAGAAGAGTTTCTTTCAGGATCTGAATTTTAATAACCCCTTTTGTCAGGCTTCCCTTTACAGGAAGGGCATCCCCGTGAAAAGAATAGTAATAGTTTTGCTTCCATAGAATATGTCTCCCTTGAAACACATTCCCAGACAAATTTAAATTTTAGATTTTAGAAAGTTAAGGATTACCAAAGAGCTAGGATTGATGCCACTTCTAATCAAAACAAACAACTGAAAATCTTTTGGTCATCAGATAAAAGCCATGACAATTTTATTCATGTAAGACTGTCCGTAAATAATTATCTGCTATACTATTCACCAACCCCACTCCCTCCAGGGAGGCAAACTTTAACATTTATTTCCTTTCCCATAATGTGATATTAGGTACAAACACGCCAATTTTTACAAGAAATTGATAATATCACCCAAGACTTCGTCAAAGTGGGATAAACAATACTTGAGCTATTTTTTACTCATCCACAAAAATCTCTGTACCTTTGAGCATGCCAAAAACTCTCTAAAATTGTCACAGTTAAACAAATGATTGTCATATTTATACTCACATGTTTACTGCTTCTATTTGGAGTTTGAAGAATTTACCCAGAGCAACAGTGGTCCAAATGTTTTCTCTAATGTGTTATAAAAAGCAGTTGCTTTGAGACTGTTGAAACATTGCAAAAAAAAAAAAAAAAAAAAAACAACTTGACGTTGTGGGGTAGGCAAAACTTGTTTCTTCTGCAGTTCAAATTGCATGCATTCAGAGAGATCTTGAAGCGCTCTACTTAAACATTGCCCCAAGCTACTGCCAGGATTTCAGGAAAGCGTTTTGCTTGTCGCTTCTCTTTCACTTGACTTCACTCCTCTCTTGTCCAAAACCGTTCTGCCTGTCACCACTTGGTGTACGCCAACACTCTCTAAAACATGAAGGCTTCAGACTCTCACTACTTACCTGGGTTTGTCCAGCCATGGTGGACAAGTGATATTTGGTTAAATAAATCCATTCGGAAGGCTTTTGGTTGGGTTCTTCTGTGTGCATCGGCAGGGCATTTTTATATCCCATTAGCTCTAAGCCTCATAGCAATTACACATTTCTCTCTCAAAGGTAAAAATCTAATAGTTGGAGGACTCGCCCTAGGCCAGTGAGGAATCATGATTCAGTCCTGGATTTGCCTAATACTAAAGTCTACACATCTTTCCCAGTTCCTCTGCTTCCTAAATAGTGGGGGGGTGGGGAGGGGAGGATGTTCCCCAGTTTGAATTGGAGATGCTGAGGACAGGAAACCATACAACATTTTAACATTTTGTTTCTTGGGGATTTGCCATCCAGTCAACCTCCGTACATAAACACTGCCTAACTCCAGCCCAACCAAATCCCCAAAACAGATGATGATCAGAAGGGTTTGGTGCCTGCACTTCTACGTTTCAGACTGCACCATTTTGTAGAGGACAATGATGTGGAAAGCTATTCAGGCCTTGCAAGAAAGACAAATTCTATCAAACTGGGAGCAGATGGGCATACAAGAGAATGCAGAAGAGGCTGCACTGGACTAGAAATGCAAAATCCAGTTGTGGGTATGAAACACATTGCATAGGATGTTGGGGTTACTGACTAACCAGTTAATTGGTGCACTTTCAGGAAGTATATCCCTTTTTAAAACAAAGAAGAAGAATACAACATCACTCTCCCCTATACTCCAACACTATTTTTTTTTTTTAATTTGAGTTAGAAAGAGAGAGAGAAAGAAAGAATTATAGACATTTCACCAGGAATTACACCGAACCTAGAGAGCATGTCAGACATGTGAATTTCATGTGCATTCCCATAGAGGATTGGCTCACAAAATTGATCCCCGGGTAGCCAGAGATGTAGGCAATCTGTGGAAATGAAGAACCAGTTGGCAACTGTGACTGTGGATTAGCTAGTAGCCTCTCGTTCTTGGATTTCTTTTTTGCAAATGAGAGCTTTATGCCCTGAGTATCTCGGATTGCCTCAGCCCCTCAAAGTCATATAGACCTTCTGGCTCCATGGGTCCCATGGTCAAGGCCTGGGAGAGAGAAGGTTTTAGGAACTCATTGCTCGGGCAGGTAATATTTCATTCTTTAATCACAGCTACTCAATCAGAGCTTGACAAACATTCTCATTTGCTTCTGGGGTTGGTTCTGCACAGGTCCTCTTGCCAAAAGGGATGCTGCCTCTGCGTATGAGTACTTGTTGACTTAATTAAGGAAAGAGCTCTGCTCGTCAGCAAAGGGAGAAGGGAGCCCAAGCCCGTGGAAGGTAAAATCCGCAAGCAAAAATAGGGTGACCAAAAAGAAGGCAATGGTGGCCAGTAGGAAGGCATCAGAGGTGTGCTCACTGTTACTCTGATTTCTTTTTATACTACTAGGACTTTTAACCCTGAAACCACCTGCACACGGCTCCGGTCCAGCCTGGTTGGAACACTGTTGGCACCTGCTCCTTGTCTACACACTATGCTGGGGAGCAGGGCTGAACCCAGGCTGCTGTGGGGTCCACCGTCTTCAAAAAGCAATGACAGCGTGGCCTCCTGGGCCTCCAAAGTCCCCACAGGATGAGTGAGTGGAAATGACTTTGGGGGCGGGCTGACAAAATCAGACTAGGATCTCGACAGAGGACACCGGGCCCCTTGCCACTATTCCCATGAGCATGGCCTCCCTCATGCCCCTCATTCTAGACCCAGATGACAGTGGAGCTCATCTGCTCTGTGCAAGAAAATATCATTTCTTCCGTGCTACCCCAACATGGATTCCTGAGTCTCCCACCTAAAAGGAAGGTTATGGCAGTTTATGGAAGTGGGCAGGGGGCGGTGTTGAGGAGGAAGGGGAAAGCTTACCCTGGACGGCGCTCAAAGCAGGATGCTTGGTTTCCTAGCACTGGGCTGCCTCTGATAAGCAAGGAACTGTGTGAAGCCGCTCACTTCTTCATTTCCAAACACAAAATGATTGTCTTTCCTTTTCGTGGGGCCCAGGAGTCATTACAGCACTGTCCTCTGTATTACAGGCAACAGAGCACCTTAGAAGCTGGAAATGATTAGAACTAAACTATGAAAAATACAGACTTAATTAGGGGAGAAAAAATTCCAAGAGCAAATTCTTACTGTATTTGTAGGGAAAAAATAAGGCGCCAACCTATTAAGAAGCCCAAGTACAGAAAGTACCTTCAGATGCAGTAGAAAGGAAGCTAAGACAGGATGTCCCAACATGAGCTTAGCACATCCTCCCATTTACAGAACACTTTGTACTTGCCCAAGTAATTTCGCCTAACCCAAGCCGTCCCTGTGAGGGACAAAGCTAAGGAAGGGTGTGCCATCGATTCTTAACATCTGAAGAAACCAGGGGATGTAGAGACTTAAGGAGGATGCTTCAGATAGCCCCAAATCCAGCCTCTGACTCTGTTTTACGTGACACCCACGGTACCCCCAAGGTCCACTGTTTCTTAAGACCATGAATTTCATATGTCACTCACTCATCTCTGATCCCTATTTTCAGCTCCATTGGCACCTTCTCTCATATTATATCCCTGCCCGTGTTGGGCAATGTAAGATTGTTCGGAGTGCATATTTGCCTGTGCTTTTGTCATTGGCTAAAGGACTAACAGATGTCATTCTGTTCTTTCTCCCTAGTTAGGCAGCACCAGAGCTAAAGAAGTAAGCAGGGCCGCAGGCGCTTGGCTTGGTCAACAGGGTGGCAAGACAGGCAAAGCCAGAAGTGGTAAACACCTTAAGGACCTTGGGATTGCAAAGGTTGCAAAGGGAGTTTGGGAGGTTCCTCTTCCAGTGAGCCCCTTCATCACTGTCAGCAAGCTGCTCGCTTCCTCTCCTTCACCAGGCACTGCATTCGGCACCAAAAAATGCTAAGAGGCACAGACAGTCCCCAGCTTGGGAGCTGGGTGGGTTCCAAGTCAAGAACACATTTTTCCAAGAAGCATTGTTACAGAAAGGGGAGGGGAAGGGTGCTCCCAAAACAAGTAAAAAAAATAAATAAATAAAGATCTATTTAATGTACACCTGGGGTTGGCAAACTTTTTCTGTAAATGGCTAGAGAGTAAATATTTGAGGCATTGTGGGCCATATGCTCTCTGTCACACATTCTTTTTTGTTGGTTTTATTTTTTGCATTTTTTTGGACAACCCTCTAAAAATGTAGAATCCATTCTTAGTTCACAGGCCATAGCAAAAAACAAAAACAAAAAAGCAAACAGCCCATGGGCCTTAATTCACCATCCTTGATCTAGGCCATCTCAAGCTTACAGTATAAGAGTAATAACTGCTAAGCAGTGGATTTTGGTGTTCAACTTAAAAGCATCTTTTTTAAAATATGCCATTGTCACATCTCTACTCGACCACATTAATATTTCCAAGCTGTTTGATTTGTTAGATGAAGAGACAAGTTCATACCTGGGGCGGGGTTGGGGGGCTGCTCCATATAACCCACTCACCCAAAAGACATACTCTAGTACCTCATTGTAACTTTCTACCCAAGCATCGGGACAAACGGGGAGCACACACCACCCCTTACCACTGCTAGGTTCTGTAGAACAGGCAGGCTGCAGAAGCCCACCGGTGGTGTGGGGGTGGGATCTTTCATCTTTTCACCCCACTAAAAATCTCCCAGCACAATCCATCTGACGCCATGAGTCGCAACAACCGGTGGGTGACATTTGACCACAGCTGATCTGACATCCCTGCCAGAGCACTGGATCCTGTTAAAATGGGTCCCCAGAGGCTTTGGGGGTCACACTTGGCTCCTTGGGAAGACCTTCTGACCACAGCACCCTGCACCAGGACTTCTGAGGGTCCGCCCTGGGGATCACCAAGAAGCGGGGTACAGAAAAGGTGCTGGAAGGGAGGGACATCTTCCAAAGACATGTAATAGCTTCTAGCAGGACTTCTCTCCCCTCTCTTCCTCATCCTTTCCCTTCTTTCCCTGGTTTTCATTTTTAAGTCTGAAGTCACCTAACTAGACTCTAAATGGTGTTCCCATAGGGAAACATTCAGTCCTCCCCTGCAACAATGAAGCCATGTTTCCCGAAGTAGCACGTTATTGGAGAGAAACTTCCTTCCCCATCCCCATCCCCTATCCAGTCCTGATGGGCAGTGAGGGGAAGGCACACACTGTCGGTTGGAAACAAGGGGTGCTGTTCTGGTGACCTAGGCCAACGTCCACCGTGTTGAGAGATGAGACTCTACAGCAGGGCCAGGGGTGAGGGAATGGGAATGGATGCGGAACTGATGAGGAAGGACCCAGAACTATCGATAATAATATCAGGAATATATCTAGTAATGGAATAATATCAAAAATATCAGTACTAACAGCAATACCTACGTTGGGCACAGAAAGGAAGGCCTGGGATGACCCTGTGTGGCAGCTTTTCTTCCCCGTCCCCTTCCATCTTGACCTTATTCTTCTCTTCTTTCCAGTTTTATTTTCTTATCCCAGGCTTCCTCTCCATGAATCTACCCTCTATTTTTTTCAAACTGACAAGCAATGAATGAGGGGGTAGTTACCCTTGCCCCAGGGGGCGCCAGTTCCCATGGGATACAGTGCTCTGTGCGTCACCCAGGTGACAAGGAGGGCTTCCCTCAGCATCTCTGTCCCCTCCTCGGGTCAGGCCTGACACTGCAAGTTGGAGTCCCTGAGGCCCCGGGGAGCCACAGGCAGGAGAGACCCCTCCACAAGGACTGGTACCTGGGCCCCCACGGCTGTCTTTCTGGGCTTCTACTACGACTAGTTCCACGTGAAGGGAACAAACACAGTGTGGTGATGGTCAGGCGTGATTTCCGGTTATTTCTATCCCCACCCACAGGTGAGCACCTCTTTGACCAGCACCTCCCTCTCACTTGGACATGTCAGAAATCTCTCGCCCTACAATGTCACCTTCTCTTTCTCCCCCACGTCATTGGTCTCTTGCCTCCGTGTGCCTTCACCTTTCACTCTCCCACTTAGCCCTTAGGGCCATGGTGAATCCCAAAGCAAACTTGGTTTCCTGTTAGCATTAAGCAAGATAAACAATTAAGCAACAGTCGCTCCCTCAGAAGGCACACTGAACAAAACTCAACAGATCCCAACAGGGTGAAAAGTGCTCCTTACCGGCTGTTCCCAATGCCTGTCTCCATCCCCACCAGCTCCTCTGTCCTAGGAACTTATTCACGGACTCTCTCTATTCTCTCAACGTAACTTTGTGCCGGGAACCTCTCTCCCCTTTGCAGAGGGTCCTCTCCTACCCAGAGTGCTCCCACTTTTGCTCACACAGCTCCTCCTGGGGTAGTCTGTCCCAGCAGTCACAGCAGAAAACCCCAGTCTAGGGGCTTCGGTATAGACATTTACTCTTTTGCAGTGTTCGAAGCTGGATGTCTGAGACCAAGGGTCTCCAGGCTGGTTTCCTCAGAGACTTCTTTCTCTCCATGGCCTGTAGCTGGCTGCCTCCCCCCAGGGTCTGCCCATCAGTGTGTCTGTGTCCTCATCTCCTCTTCTCTAAGGACACAGCCTGATTGGATCGGGGCCCATCCCAAAGACCTCATTTAACCTTAACCTCCTCTTTGAAGAATGTTTCTCTAAACACAGTCTCATTCTGAAGTCCTGGGGGTTAGGACTTCAACATATGAAATTGGGGGTGGGGGGCAGGGTGGGGGACAATTTAACCCATACAATTTTCTCCCCACTCTCTCCTTTCTGTCTGCAAAATCTTATCCACAATTCTTTCCCCAAATCAAATGTTCAAATTGAGCCCTTTCCGACCATCCTCTCTGAGTTCCTACGGCAATTATCTCTAAATTGTGTTTGACAATTAATTGTGCACTCTGTTTTTCATCTGTCCCTGCTTTTTAAAAAATCTATAGTTTTTTCACCTTAAAACATACTTTACACTTCGCCTCTATAGATTCTGTCTTTCAACCAGATTAAAACTCTGTCACGTCACTTTGTATGCCCAGAGCAGTACTCATCCCCTGGGGGATCCTATCTAAAGAGCAGGGCCCCTCCTGAGCAAGCAGCGAAGGGTCAAAGAGGGACAAGGGACCAGAGCCAAGAACTAGTGCTCAGGCAGAGACTGAGAGACCAGGTCGACAGGGCCTTGGAAATACCAGATGACCCACCAGAAAGGCTTGGGTGATACGGCTTCTGAACAGTGACAATGAGATTCTAACCAGGGGTGCAGAGCACAGCAGTAGGGAATCCCGAGTTAACTGCCACCTTAAAACAGGGCAGGCACCGAATCCCCAGGAGACCTGTGCACCCGGAAAAACAGATCACCATCTGTGAGTGGGCCAGACCCTAGACCCTGCGAGCCAGGTGAGACACAGTAAGGTGGGGTGAAGAACCAACAACAGAATCCAGTCCCAGGAAATGGTTCACTGAGGAGCACACTATAGGCTGTGATCCCCACTGGGCCCCAATCCTGGCGATGGGGGAGTTAACGCTGTTTCAGGGATGTCCGCCCCACATCAGGAGCAGCATGGGAAATGGGTGCCAACGAGCCTTCAGCGTGCCTTCCCTTCCCCTATCTCATAGCTCAGGAAGAATAGACGAAAGAAAGTGACACTGACTTGCTTGGATATGAGGATATAGACAGCCATTCCCTGATAAAAGGCGTTCTAATTCTGACCTTCGGAAGACCGCTATTTCTGCCCCAGCCCTCAGGGACTCTAGTGTCTGGTCTTAGCTCCCCCCTGCTCCTGCCTCTCGGTGGCTACTGCCCATTCTCTGTGATTTTAGAGTGTCTTGGCCTGGTCACCTTGCTTCTCTTGAGAAATTCAGCCCCATTTCTGCTTCATCAACCCCACCTAAGCCTTTTACTGTAGACAAATTGATTGCTGGCAGGGTACTGCCGTGACGGTCATGGAGTGATGTCTTCTGCCTGGTTCCTGCTGAGAAGCAAAGAGCATTTATTCTCATTTGGAAGGACCGGGACTGCTCTCACTGCATAACCACGGCTGTCGTGCTTTCTGGGCAAGGCACAGTGCCACTTTGGTTTCCCATGCCTCCCTGGGGCACTGCTCAAGTTGGAAGTGTTTCTTGCCGCACAATCTCCATCACAATGGAACGGGCTTGTTGGCTAAGAGTTTGTACTTCATCCGGTTCCATCCCGTCTAGAAATCACAGGAGGAAAAATCACATGAAAAGCCAGAGCCTACCAAAGTAGTGAGTGTATTTAAACGAAAACCATCCAAAACCAGGTTTGACTGAGGACAGCAATGGCTTATTGATGTATTCACTGAAAAACAAACAAACAAACAACAACAAAAAAAACTTGTCTTTCTTCCACAGTCTGGTCCCCATTCCTTTTGCTAAACCCAGCCTTATCTTCATAATAAAAAGGTTTCAGCTCTGCAGCTTGGCTAATTGAAGTCTCAAGGGTTGGAAAGCCTTTGGCTCATTAATCAAAAGACAAGGGAGCATCAGGATGAATGCTTTCTGTCCAGGGCTCCTCCCTCCCCAGCCCCTGTCTCCTGGCAGTGGTGACAGTCCTCCTAAAGGGCAGGGGAAGAGGGAGCATTGATGAATCGGTAGGCGAATGAGCAGCTTTAATCAAAAATAAGGATGCCCACATGACATCTGACAAGAAGGCTATTAAAAAAAGTAAGGGGATGAAATCTTTTTAAGAGTAAAACAAGCATTGCAAATGTTGAAATAACAATTAGTTGTTAGTGTTCTACATATTTTCTTAAGGGAGTTAAACATCGACTAGGGACTAATTGGATTAAAAAAATGGGGTCCCAGGTGTGCTTACGTCCCAATCTCCAGAAGCTCACCTCACCCTCTGCCTTCCTACTCCAGAACTTTATGCAAGACCCTAATACCTAAACTTCAGCACACGGTCACCGACATTCTGCAACAGAAATTTTACTTCAGCTTTTAAAACCTGAATCCAAACACATGCTTTCTTCATCAGATGTGGAGAGAAAAAAATAGCTCCTTTTGTCTCTGGGGTATAACAAGTCACAGGCAGCCCACTTTCCAGTAATACCATACCTATTTAACCCGCTACTGCAGACAATGAAATGAGCACTGCAATGAGGAGCACAGAGATCAAGTTTCAGTAGGAGTGATTACATTTAGAGCATTTACTATGTGCCAAGTCCTTTGCACATTTGGATATGGTAAAATGTAAGATTATTTTTAATGAATTGAGAGAGAGAGAGAGAGAGAGCACGTGACCGGGGGAGGGACAGAAGAACAGGGATTCCATGCTGAGCTTGGAGCCTGATTCGGGGCTTGATCTCACGACCCCAAGATTGTGACCTGAGCCGAAACCCAGAATTGGATGTCTAACCAGCTGAGCTAACCAGGTGCCCCTAACATGTAAGACTCTATAGTCACATTTTGAAAGAAACGTTTTCACAGAGAACAAATACAGTGATATGGGTGTGAGAAGAATAGAGTCAAGTCTGTAGGAAGTGAGGAAAGACACAATGACTGGAAGGAATTGAGTCTTCCGGTACCTCTCCCTGTAGTTAGTTCACCTGTGCTGACCACCCACCTGGCCTAACTTACCACTTACCTTACTATGTCTAACTTACCACGTCTATCCAGAACCAGTCATCAGAGGAGAACTACAGGGCTCTTGTCAGTAGGGTTAGGGGAAGAGCCATGGCTTGGAAGCCAGAAGACCAGGGCTTAATTTCAGGCCCCTTCTCCTTACCTAACGAAGTGATCCTGGACAAGTCATTTGACCTCTCTTGACGGCATTTTCCTCACCTGTGAAACGGGATAAGCAAATGCAGTGGTGCAATAAAAATGCCTAATGAGGGCTGATACAATGTCTGGGAACAGAGGAGGCCCCCAATAAATGCTAGCACTCTTTCCCTGTCTTCATTCCCCTCCCAAATGCTATATAAATTCAACTTTATTATAAATTACATCATCTTTAAAGTATCTTAAAGTGCCGAGAACTCTACATGCTGGAAAAGATGGAATGTCCTTCACTTTTTCCTTTCCATCCCAGTTGATCTGTTTCCAGAAATTGGTTGTCACCAGTTCAAGACACTACTAACGCTTTCATGAGAAAATGGCAAAAGCTGTGGTACCATTGCTTCTATCAATTCTAAAAGTGCAGGCACCGAATTCCAAGTTTCCATTATCCACACCCCAACCCCTTGCCACCTACCACAACTATGTTATTTTGGAGGAGGGGGGTTGGAAATACCGTCACCAGAGCATTTTGCTTTAATGCTTAAAAATCGACTCAATGAACCACTTTGGAGCTATTCACCAAGTTCTCACATTATAGACAGCCCAGAATAAGAATACCCCACCAGGTGCTGGTGGTTGCAATCTCTCTCAAATTAACAACTTACTTGGCAATAGGGTGTATTTTTAAATGATGGTTGTTCTATGAAAGACACTCTATAGCATGCAATCATTTTATAAAAGATGTGTGTGTATTTATGTAAATGATGCTATGAGAAAGAGAAGTAATTTTGGCCACTGGAAGATGGTATAATGTTTGAAGCAAAGTTTGAGTTTTAAACTGTCTAAATAAATAGGCCACCACCCGGCCTGGGTGACTCTCAGTAGTAGTTACCAGACAAAACAGCAAATCCCCAGTCATGACCCACAGGCAGTCTTGTCAGAATTGAAATCCACACTGTGGAAATCCCAACTCAGTGTCCACTCTAATTTCAAGTGGCCAGTGAGAGCCTTGGAGTTTCTGTAGACACCCTTGAATGATCTTCTGGGCTAGTGGCATCACAGGAAAATCCATCCTGCAAGCTCTACTCACCATGACTCAGTCTGTGGAGGAGAAGGCAGTCATGTTGAGAGGCTGTGTTTGACAGGGACCTGCCAAATGGTCTCCTGTGACTTGGAATCTCAAACTCGTTTTAAACGGAGGGGGCAGTCACTTTCAGGGATGAAGTTCTTGGCCTAAATCTACTTTTTGTAAACACCGTCTATGGCTTCTTCCGTCTTCTGGGTTTTTGAGAAGCTGAGTTGTGTCAACCTGGTAGTGTTGGTCCAAAATTAAAAAGAAGGGTTTTTTTCATTCTTTTCCTGCTAGGGGAAGGAACACTGAGAACTTCACCTCATAGGGAGCAGAATGGGACTAGAGTGGCCAACAGGGAAAGAAACAGGAGCCTCAGTGTACAAAGAACCAGATCAACCAAAGTATGAACTTGTGAAAATGCATGCATTGGGTTTGTAGTAAGAATTCTTACTCTACAGAAGGGCACAATTTTAGTCATGTTGACACATGATGCTTAGTATATTAAAAAGTATTAATGTAATCCATTAAAAGTGAATGTGCTTTATTTTTTTCTCGAGGCGACATACACTCATTACATGAAACCAGCTTCATGTCCGTGATGCTATCCTCATGGCCCAGTGAAGGGGGTGTCCAGTCCAGGCCCCTTTCCTGCTACCCAGGCACCAAATTCCAAGTTTGCTGAATTCCAAGGTGCCTGTGTTTTGAATTCACCTCAGAAACCTGTAAGTCTTAACTGCCACATAGATTTACCTCTTTGTCAAATATTCATCTAAGATACAAGTCTAACATATCACTCTTATCAAGCCTGAGAAAATAGTGACTTAAGGAGTGGCTGTGGATGTAAAAACAAGACAGAAAACAGGTTTGGGGGACAAAGAGTACAATTTTTTGAGAATCAGCTTAGTATAGCTTCCCCTATTGCATTCTTAAACATTAAACACTAAAGTTCCCTTCGTGTTCCTCGAATTCTACACCTCCTTATAAAAAATTTAAAAAAAAAATGTAGCTTAAAAATTAACCTTTACCTCAGAAGATTTTTTGTTTTTAGGTTGGAAATACGTCCAAGATTTTAATTCCATATTCTGCATATTTTTAAAAATAAAGACATACACACTGTGAAAATCAAAAAAAAAAAAAAAAAAAAAAAAAAAAAGTAGATGAAGCCATGCTTCAAAACCAAATCTCCTTTTTCCAAGGGAAGCTGTCATTGTGCACAGTGGTTCTTTTCCTCATCCATTCGTTCTGTAATATTCAGTGAGGGCTCCAGGTTCAGCTCCAAACAGTAGTGGAAATAAAGGTGGACACATGGTCCTCACCTTCAAGGTGCCTGTGGACCATGGGAAGGACAGGAAAGTCAATGATTATAACAGAACACAGTAAATTTCCGTGGCACAAGAATTCACACAGGGCCAAGGGAGTTTAGCCCAAGGCACCCAAGCCACCCCTGGAGCTGGGCTTTTCAGAAAGGGTGACCTCTGGTTTGGATTCTGGAGGACAAAATGGACTGGGAAACAGAGGGAGTTCTTCCAAGTAAGTAAGGAATAAACCAGTGCAGGCCCAGAGTGAGACTCAGGCATGTCTGACAGGGGACATGGAAAGCAGCCTCCCATTTCGTGGTGCCCAGCTGGCTCTTCAAACCCCATCCCTCAAGTCCCATGCAGGAAAACCATGCATGATTTTCTTCCTACTTTGTTTAAGCCAGGTATGAACCAAGGAAGAGCCAGGAAATAATGAACGTGGGGCTTTCCTGGTAGAGCTCCCATGTTTGGCCTGGCTGAACATTGAAAGGCCTTGGTTTCTCAGTTGTCTGATTCTCTTTTTCCTCAAGGCTTAACACACAGCATTACAGTGAGATGGCCAAACAGGAAAAAAAAAAAAAAATCTATTGCTCATTATGCAAATAAACATTTGATGACCATGAAGTGGCTAATCTTTACAAATAATTAAATGCTTTGAAAGTCTTTGAGAGCAAGTCTTACATGATGCAATTCAGTGTTTTGAAAAATTGAGAGAGTGTTTTTAGCACAAAAACGTCACATAATATTAAAAGAAAGAGTTTTCCCTAACCCTCAAAAAATGCAGAAAATAAATGGATCGCTACAGCCCCAGGAGGCTGACTTTCACATCACCCATCATTGGAGGGTCGGCATCAGGACACCGCTATATAGTAGCGAAGGGTACCCAGTAGATTTTTCTGTGATAGATCCACAATGCAGGGGAGGTGGTGGGAGCAACTGAAACAAAATGAAGACCTTGAAGCTGCACTTCTCCAATCAGCTACCAATTGGAAGGACTTGACTTGCTGAGTGGGGCTAAGGAAAATAATTCTGGAAGTTCATTTTGCCTGTGAAATTAAAACTGTATTTTAGCAAATAAAGCCGATGCCATTTAAATATGAACCCTGTGACATTTCCTGGCTTACTGCAGCTTTGCTGCTTGTCTACTCATTAGATCTGTTCAAATACAAATATGGCATTTCCACTTTGCCAGACTGGCTGATTTTAGCTGCTGTGATTTTCCTGTAACCCTTACAACTCTCCCAGTGAATAAGGTCCCCGCAGGGACATTTTCTAACTCTGCAGTGTTTGCAGACCACGCCACCTTCTCCAGGTTTTTAGTATTTGGTTGATTGAGTTGCTGTCACGAACTTGCCCTTCATGTAACAAACAAAATCCGTCTGAATCTTGCTGAGAGTTTGGTATGTGTCCTATGCTGTAAGAGAGAGACTTCTCTCCTAAGTCAGATAAAGATGTTCATGCTTGTGAGTCGTTATTCCAGAACTTGCTGCAGCATTTTGTACTGACGCATATATATGACACCCAGGTTGATTGCAGTGGCTTCTGACGCATCTAATTCCTTTTAAATGGATTCAGTATCTTTGGAATGCGCTAAAATGTTTAAGTGTTTCTGAATTTTCTACATGCCATTTTTACAGGTCCATTTGTTTTATGATGTGATACGGTGAACGATCACATTGGTTTTTGTTTTTTTGTTTTTGTTTTTGTTTTTTTTTTTTGAAGAAAACAGATGTACATATTCCTAAGCAGATGAGTAAATAAAGTGAAAAAATATGCTTTATGGATCATACAGCCCACAGTTCAAAAGAAATTTATTTTATTTGTTCATAAAGTAACTGTTCAGGTTATAAGCATTTATATTGTCCTTCTAAATATGGATGCCATAATATTTAAGTGTTATTGAATATTGATGTATGTTCCCTAATAAAATATTTTAAACCTCTTTCTTTCGACACACCGTGTCCTGGCTCTTCAATCATAGTGGATCATTACCATGTCGGTGAGAAGTGGAAAGGGTAGCTCAGAGAGGGAGAGCTGGGTTTTGACCAGCTAAGGAGCGTAGATGTAAAATATGCTGGTTGGCAGCATTAGAGGCACCAGTAAGAGCCAAAATACACCTACATCATCCGGTTTAGAGGGAGGGAAATGTGGTAGTGGCAGTAAGACCCGGGAGAATATGAATGTCGTTAAGGCTGGGGTGTTAAGTGACCCGAAGCCAAGGCAATAAGATAGGGGACTAGTGTTCAGAGAAGGTCATGGGCTACATGATTCAAGGGGAGTTCTTCCATGGAAATTCTTGTTTGACCACATTCTCAGAACCTGCAAGCCCCAGGACTACCCTCTTAGGCCTCAAAGTAGCATGTCAGCATCTCTGGGGACAAGAACCCTGGGGGCAGATTGTCACAGGCTTCCAATTCCTTCAGCCCCATGGTACCTACATGATCTCAAACCAGTTAGTCAACCTCTCTGTACCTTAGTTTTCTCCTCTCAAAGACAGGAATGACTACTATATATCACTCAGATAATAGAACACTGTAAAATGTTTCGGAAAAATGCCTGACATCCAGTTGGCACCCAGCAGTTCCCATTGAGGCTGTCCACAAAGATGACCGTTGCCTTCCTGGAGTTGAGGGGGAGCCCTTGGCATCTAAGTTAAACGACAGTACCACGCTCCTAGGCTGACGTGGGTTTTGCCAAATGCTGTCCTGTCCTGCAGATGTTCCGCTGGCCACATTCCAGGCTCAGCTGTCATGACGGAGTCATGCAGGATGGGAGAGCACCCTAAGGCACATGAAGGTTTGCAGTTGCTCAGACTTTCTTTTCACAGAGCTTGGAAGTGGCATAGCTAGTTTGTAGACTAGTGTCCCTGGGTTATCCTGGCGACTTCATTTTTTTTAACTAATTTATTTTTTGCCCCCCAGATCTAGACGACGGAAGACAGAGAAAATGGAGACCTGGTCAGCTCTGCCACTGATTACAGTGTATTACCAATAATTTGGCAGGAAAACATTTATCTTTTCAAGTTGCCTGAATATGACCCCTATCCAGCGATGTGTCAGTAAACATTGAGCAACCACATCTCAGAGGGAAATCCATTTTAAAAACACACACCATGGGCAGTATTTGCGAATTCCGTGGTGTAAATTCTCCCACACTGGCAGATGTCAAGTGGCCAGCATGACGTCATGGAACATAATTTGGGGGATAGATTGGACCCAGTTGCCTCTTTAGAGCCTGTACAAATCCCCCCCGCCCCACACACCATTGGAATCCCCCCTCTGCCCCTTAGCAATGTGCGGCGTAAGCCTATCTGTGTGTATAATGATAATACTTTCCTCATTGCACTACACGTGTAAGGAATTTCTGTGCTTAGCGCATAGTACTGCTTCATCCAGGCACAAAGCAAGGACCATCTCCAAAGAGCAAGTGTTCGTTCTTACTCAGCTCCTAGTGCAGCAGCTCCTCAGGGGCAGTATTGTGATCCTTTTTCGGACATTATATTGAACTGACTCCATACCCCCAAACCCATCCCCACTGATTTGTTAGTCTCTGTTCCAGACTGCAAAGTGTCTCACTGAAATTCTGCTCTTTTTCATTTTAACCATTTAATGATCCTGTGAACTGGTTTTCTCCAAGAGCCTCTTAATGCCAAATCATTCTGCCAGCCAATTATTATTATCTCTCCACTTTATAAATGCAAATTGCCTCCAACAGAGTTTGTGAAAAATAATTGTTCTCTTGTAGGTGGACAGAAAAACCTCTCTCTCTGTGCCCACTCTTCATTCTGTTACTATGTAATGATCCATACCCTATTTTCAAAAATAATATATGCACATAACAAAAGTAATTAAATCACTGCAGCATCAAGGAATTGGGTTGAGTTTGGGAAACAATGCAGAGAATGACAAGAACCAAAGCAGAAATTATTAATCACCTACAGCTCTGTTCCCACCTAAGTTTTCTTAAACCAACTTTCTTGAATCTAAAATGTCCAGGGCACCTGGGTGACTTAGTCAGTGAAGCTCTTGACTCTTCATCTCTGCTCAGGCCTTGATCTCAGGGTCATGAGTTCAAGTCTCACATGGGGCTCCACATTGAGCATGAAGCCAATTTTTCTTTTTTTAAGATCTTATTTACGTTTATTCCAGAGAGAAAGAGAGAGAGAGAGAGAATGAGATGGAGTAGGGTCAGAGGGAGAAACGGACTCCCTGCTGAGCAGGGAACCTGATTTGGAACTTGATCCCAGGACCCTGGGATCATGTCCTAAGCCAAAGGCAGAGGCTTAATTGACTGAGCCACCCAGGTGCCCTGGAACTTATTTTTAAAGGAGGAGGAGAAGGAAGAAGAAGAGAAGGAGGAGGAGGAGGGGGAGGAAGAAGAGGAAGAGTGGGAGGAGGGGGAAGAGAAGGGAGGGGAAGAAAGAGGAGGAGGAGGAAAAGGAGGAGGGAAAGAAGGAGAAGAAGAGGAAGAGAAGGAGGAGGAGAGAGGAGGGGAGGGAGAATGGGGAAGGGGGAGGAGGGGAAAGGGAGGAAGGTTGAGAAAGGGGGAGGGGGAGGAGGAGGAAAAGAAGAAGGGGAAGAGGAAGAGCAAGAGGAAGAGGAGGAGGAAATGTCCAGATCTGAAGAACAAGCTCCAGTGTCAGTGTCCACTTCCATTCAGCCCCATGAGCTAGGCTCTGGTAGGAAAACTGAAGTTGAAAGTCTAATTACAGCCACACCTGCTTCTCCTTCTTCTACTTCTCCAGGTGAAACGCAGATCACTATGCAACGGGGATGGGAATTGGAGGAAGAAGAATAAAATCTTGCCCACTAAGGATGTAAGGTCCAAGAACAACCAGCCAGAGTATACATTTCTCCTCTGTTTGGCAATGTGGCGACCATCAGGGCAAAGGACAACCGTGATAACAAATCCACAGCTTCTTCCTTTCTATGAATAAAAGTACAAGAGAAGCTGTCATTCTTCCCACACTCCCTACAGATATAGCACACCTGGGTAAAAGTTGAAAAGTCATACTCTGGCCCCAGTCCCACTCCCCCAAACTAACCACCATTACCTTTTCTTGTGAATGTGTCCATTCAACCTGTTTCTGTTGAACATGGGTTATACGCCAGGTACCATCTCAGGAAACATTAATAAGCAAAGCCAGGGGGAAAAAAAGGCTTGCCTCTGAAACTCTCATTTCAGAGCATTTATCTTCAGAAATGTTCTATGTAGAGGCAAACATATGGAACTTTTAAATATCTTTGTAAAATCAGAATAAGCCAGATATTCCGATCAGTTACGGTAGATGCATTTTTATAATTTGATGATGAAACAATTGGTCGATCCGTGATTATCTCAGATCTCCAAAGTTTTGCCTTAACAAACACCTCACAAAGTTTATTAAGCAAAATCCAGTCTCTTGCCCTTTGGAAAGTTACAGTTTGATATCATGTGTCCTACAAAAAACTTTGAGAGCTTATTTTAGAGCTTCTAGCATATTTAGGGGCCCATAAACTTATTTCAACAGTGTTGTCACTGCTTAAAATATTTTTGGAGCTCTTCAGAGATTGCCTTTAGGGTCAATTTATGTATGGTACCTCCCCTAAAAAATCCTACGTGTTACCACAAATAGTACTAGACCAGACCACGAAAGGTCTTGCTCCAACACAGAAGGTGAGCCTTTCAGCTGAGGGGACAACTTCAGAGGTCGGCGCTATTTGACTCTGTGGGTGACTGGTGCCAGTGCCTTGGCCAGACTCTTCTGTCATCATGTTGGCCAAACATAAGCTGGGAGAGTCAAACCACTATAAAAAGCCATTCTGCATAAATTCAGTGGAAAAAATTAGGTCAATGGTTTTCAAACTATTAAAAAAAGACAACAGTGCAATCTGTTCTTTGGATGGAAACTCACACAGAAGCCCAATATACAGAACAAAGAAGAGCATAACAGTTCTGGAATGATGTGGGGAGTAGGGTAAAACCCCACCACACACCCTCTCCCTGGTGACTGCTACAGGACCCTAGGACCCCCTGGGGCAGGACTTAAGCATGACTGAACTGCACATTCTTCTGGGGCAAAGGGTATCTTACCTTCCCATAGCCTTGGCACATGGCATTCAGTCAATAAAGTTTTCCCAAGAGCCAGAGGGACCAGGTAGCCAAAGGCTATGCAGAAGAGGAGTGAGATGTCTCCTTAAAGAGTTCAGGTTCTAGAAAGGCCTGCTAAAGATCAATAAAGGGCCAATAACCAAAGAGAACTACCAAACAGAGGTTCATATCTGCCAGAATGAGCTCCTGAAGGTGGGAATCCAGGGCAAGCAGAAAGTGGTGATGTCTGCCAAAAGAAATAGGGGTGCTCTAACTCTCTCTGACTTACTAATGTGATGAGTACCCATTACTCTTACTAATGTGATGAGTACCCATTACTCCTGTAGGGACAGGCCTACAGGCCTACACAGGTGGAGTGAATGGTGTAATGACAACTAACGACAGAGGACAAGACAAATACTTGATTTCCATTTTGTTCCACAGCAGAGATAATAGTCTATGTAAAAACAAGAAAAGAAAAAATAATGAAGATAAAAGCGAGACAAGTGAGGCATATGCATTTGAGCAGAAATTTGTGGCAATCACAGCCACCAAGGGGTGGTCAGGAGACACCCTGGGTCAGAAGCAGGGGCAGTGGTGGAGGAGACCCATGGAGGAGGAGGAGGAACTGGGCCTCTGAGAGACCCAGGATCCACCATCCACCTTCCCTCAGCAAGTTCTGAATAAATTAAGGAAAAAAATTTGACCAGGGAGTGGCAATTAGTTAACACTTGCCTACTACTTACTAACAGTGGTGTTATTCTAAATGTGTTGTATATACTAATTCATCAAATGCTCCCAACAAACCTATGAAGCAGGTTCCATTATTTTCCCCCTTTCACATAAGAGAAACTAAGGCTCTGTGAATATACACACCAGATAGTGGCCAAGCTAGAATATGAATCCCATTTCTCTGACTCCAGAGGCCAGTCTCTTAATTACTATGCCATGATGGCTTTGGAAATTGGACTGCAGGGGGCTTTTTGCTAGTAAAACTCCAAGTTGGAGGATAGAGCTTCTGTCAGTGGGCACATCTATCAGGCACATAAGCTTTGCATGGGGCTGCCCTGTGGGCAGGCAGGCTCTGGGGGCATGGGGGTGCTTCCCAGGAAGGGCACAGCCTGGAGGGACAGAAGGACTCAACTGCTCCCAGAGGCCAGCTCACCAGATAAAAAGAGACAGAGTCTGAGCTGAGCCTGTCCTGTTTGTTTCTTCCAACTTCTTCAATCAGATTAAGCTCCTCCATGGGATGAATGAAAATGAAGTAAAAACCCTCCCTCTAACCCCAAGCACACAGGATGCTACACAAGATCAGGGAAGCAGTACACCCCAAGTCCAGTAAGAAACAAAACACAGGGTGGTAAAAAAAAAAAAAAAAAAAAAAAAAAAAAAAAAAAAAAAAAAAAAACCTGTGATAAAGTAAAGTGGATGCTCTGACTGCTTGCAAAGGGTCTAAAACCTGGGAATATCCTGGGATGAAAGAAATTGCCAAAAATGAAACTTGGGGCTAGGCAAAGAGTCAGCACCTATACCATTCATTACATGGCTCCAAACACGTTCATGGGACAAGCACACCACACGTATTGCCTGATCCGCTCTGTACAGCCCTCTTTGAAAGCACGTACTGTGCTCCTTTGACAGATGACCAAACTGAGGTCTGGAGAGACTTAGGTACCCACCCAGGTTCCTAGCTATGGAATGCCAGGGCCATGCGAATGGCTCTCCCTCTAGTAAACCTCACTTTCTGGCAGAGAAAGAAGAGGAACTTGGGGCTGGGCACACATATTCAAATGCTACCCTGAATTATAGAACTTCTTCTAGAACTCTCCATTTCATAGAGTAAAGCTTTTAATGAAATGTTTAATTGTGGCTTCTCTTTGAAAGTATACTCAGTTCCTACAGTTGTCGATATTTTCTCTTCCCCAATGTAGAATGTGCAGTTTTTGAAACAAGGCAGGATCTTTAGTTGTGGGGCCTCCCTGGACACGCAGTTGCTTGAGGACACTGGTCCCAGCTAACAAAGCAAGCACTGTCAGTTTAACACCGTCCTGGGCTCAGCTGCAGTAAGGATCCCCAAGACTAATTTCATGGTCCTAAGAGTGAGCTGATACAACTGATTTCTTGACTTTCTAGAGAGAAACCATGGAGAAACCTAGCACCAATGAAATGTGAACACCAGCATCGAGGCCCTGAAAATGATTCTTTTTGCAGCAACTTCCAGCCTTGCAGCGGAAGCCTCCTTTAGAACTCATATCTTGAAATTCTCCAGATGTTACCCCCATAAAAAGCTCCTCCTAGAATTCATCTGAGAAACACTCTTTCTCATCATTTGCAAAAATGGCATCCAAGTTCATACCCTTGCCCCCCAGTTAGCTGGTAATCGGAGAGTTGATGTTTTGATCACTGTTGGGTGCCCCCATAAAGGACAGGACAAGTCTTGTCACATTATGGTAAATATTTAGTAAGGCAAAAAAGAGACCCTCCTCTCCAGGCCCAGGCCCCTACGGCAACTTAGGAATATTGAGGTATGAGAAGAATTTGAAGAGACATCTTCAAGTTGTGGCAGCAGCTATAAACCTAAAGAAGAAAATGCGGGAACAAAGCAGGACAGACAAGATTCTTATGCCCCAGACACAAGGTCCCTGTGCACTGTTTGGACTGCAGCCACCTGAGAAACAATCAAGAGAAAATGAGAAAATCACACTGACTGGCAAACAACGCGTTTCCATGGGCTTGGGGTCAAAGCTGTCCAGACAGGCAATCGAGCCATCAAATTTGACCTTCAGAGACCTCACTTTGGATATGGCAAGAAATCCATAATCCCTTCAAACTTCTAGACCACAGTCCAGTACCCTAGGCCCTGAATGCCCTGCCCAGGCATCCCAGAGATTGCTTCTCAAACTCTCCCTGGTCTCTCCCCACATCTGCCCACTTCAGCGCAGGGAGTGGTCAAGGGGGTGGTTTCCAGGGTTGTGGGCAGAGGCTGGACCTGTGGCCTCCAGAGTCAAGCTCGGGGGTAGAGAGAAGAAGGGAGCCAAAGGCCGGGGCCAGCTCTCCAGCACTGGTTCTGCCATCTGAAGCTGCCTTCCAGAACATTCTGGCCTGGAATATATACGTGCCATAGGAGGAGGAAAAACACAGAGTCATATCTCCTAATTCACAGTAGTTATGTTCTATAAAGGCACCACAAACACTGATTTAGAGAATACTGAACCATTGCTTCTAGGGAAATACTGGGTGATAGCCCCATGGGCCTCTGAATACAACTTTTTGTCAACTCATCAATGCATAACCTCATGGCCAACAGCATTCAAACACATGCCCGAAAGGAGCTTCTCTAACATGTTTTCTCTGTAAGCCACATCACAGCCTTTTCACATGTAGGAACACCAGACAGCACTCCAGCACTACTCTTGGAGGTAATTTTAAACAGCAAAATCCCCAACAAAAGCACAAAAAATGCAAAAAGTGACACTATATAAGCACAAAGGACATGTGTTTAGTCTGAGAGCTGAAACAGGAAGGCCATTTTCTCTGCCGGGAACCCACCGATGATCACAAAAATGTCACAAGTATTGATCCGGGAGTTATAAATAAATCTTAGCAAGTAGACAAATTTGCAAATATGGAATCTGGAAAGAATGAGGAGGACTGTATTTGATTTAAGATGGCAGTATTTGGGCCTTGGTTAGAAATGTCAAGAGCAGGCCTGTCAACAAGAAATAAATTCCTCCATCAATCTGCTCACGCAACTTGAAAATGGTGTGTCTGCAAAGAAAATTGACATGACAGATGGTGCAAGTTTCAGACATTCATCAATGAAAGAGTAGACCCCAGAGTAGAGTCTTGGGGCCAAGCAGAGCTACTGGCCAGTGAATGGCAGCCAATGAGTGGACAAGCCCAATCTTGACCTAAGTGAATTGAAGTCCATGTGGAAGACCACGGTGTGCTTGGACATACCAAAAGAATCACCCCCATCTTTCTTGATAGCTCCATGTTCTCAGTCTCCTGTTTCATTTCTCACCATGGCTGGACCCTGGGACTTTGGGAGCCCTCAGCAGCCTAGCTCAGTCATCCTCTCCTTGAAGAGCCCCGCAAAACCAACCGTGTGTTTCAGAAACAATCATTGCTACCGCTTACAACATGATCTCCATGCACCAGGCAATACACAAGCCCCTTCGCATATCCTATCATTTATTGCTCACAGCACTATTACAGATGGTAATTACTCATGCACATTTTACACATTAGAGAACCGAGGTTGAGAGAGGTGAAGTAACGCGCCCAGGGCTGAGCAGCTAGAGAGTCAGCCATTGTAGACATTGTAGACATTGTAGAGCAATGTCGATGGATCCTTGGGTTCCAATTACATTCAGGCTCTCAACACACTTGTCCCTGATCACCATCACTCCCATCCGCTGCTGTTCCAAATCTGGGGTACTCTTTGGGTCCCAAACCAACCCCTTCCCCACTTCCCACACAGAAGTCCTCACTCCGTATTTCAACAGCACAGGTGAGAAGGCAGGTATCGATTTTATTGCACCTCCAGCCCCACAAATGTATCTAAGCCACACCAAGAATAAAATAGCATCAACTGCCATGTAACCATTCCCAGGAACTTTGCAAGTCATGCTTTATTATCTTTACAAAAATTCCTGCCAGGTAATTCATAGTATGTTTTAGAACTTGCTAGGACAAGTTCCTCACATCGTTTATCCCTTTTCCAAAAGCTTTTGTTTAGACTTAACCGTTTAATCTACAGGAAAATCTCAGGACCATAGAATTAGTTCGCCATGTTCCAAGAAAAAAAAAAATCACTGGATTTTTATTAAAATGGCATTAAATTCATAAATTAATTGAGAGGAATTCTTATCTTTGCTATGAGCCTTTCCTCCTGAGCAGGGATATCCTTAAGCCCAGCTCGGGCCAGGGGTGGAAGGCATGATTGGGCAACGCTGCATACATCTCCTTCAGTAGGAGCATGTCAGTAGGACGTGAGGGGTGGACACATCCTTCCAAGAGCTCAAGCACACCAGACCCACAGAGGAAGAGAGGAGCAGCACAGAGTCCCTGAGACTGGGCCCGGGACAGGGAAGCCCTTGATCCTTCTGGGCTCTATTTAGCTCTTTTGTAGCTAGAGTTTTCTGTTATACATTAGATGAGGGAGCTCCTTAACCCATGATCACCATCGGACACTGAGGCTATTTCTGATTTTTGCCTATTCTAAAACACTTCTATAAACAACCTTATGGCTAAGTCTTTGCACATGCCCACTATTAGCTCCTGGATGCGATAAATAGAAGTGAAACTTCTGGTTGAAAGCACATGTCTATTTTTAAGTCTCTGATACAGATGGCCACATTGCCATCTGAAAAGGGTCAATTTACCTTTCTGCCAGCAGCATTCCCAAGCACAGATGTCCCCATGCTCTCACACCACTCGTTTCAGTGTTATCGTCCCATTTTCTTCTTTTTCAATGTGGTAGACCAAAACGGCCGCTTGCTATGTAAGTGTGGTCTGAGTACTAGGAAGGTGAAACATTGCTTCATCAACTCACGGACACGCTGACAATCTGTCTATCTTCATTTCTTTGTACAACCTGTGTCTCCTTTTCCACTATAATGTTTGCCTTTTCTTATTAAGCTGTAAGGACTCTACATACCAAGAAATTCAACTTGTATTACCTATGTTGCAAATGCTTTCTGAGTGTTTTGCTTGAGTTTCGTTTACGCTGTGTTTTTATGTACAGGCTTTATTTTGCTTCACCTTTTGAAAAATTTTAGCCAGTCAAATATGTCCCCCTTTTCCTATGATTTCTGATTTTTGGTTACATGAGAGGGACTTCGGCCACAACGTGATTTTCAACTGCATTTTCTTCTCATTCTTTTAAGTACTTACAAGGTATATTTAACACATTTAATTTGGAATTTATTTTGATTTGTGATATAGGGCCAGGCTCTAAATTTATTTTTTTGTAAATAATTGTCTAATTATTCCAACAAAGTCCAACGGCTGACCTTCAGGTCTCGTCAGTGCTTCTATAAACTGACGTGGAATAAAGAAGGTTGGCATTCAGTCCCTCAGAACTTTGGTAGATGTATCTTTTCCCTTATGCCCAGAAATCTTTGAATTTGTTCATTCTGGCGTTACAATAAACACTAAATCAAGAAGCCACTTCATTGGGGTGCCCGGCCGGCTCAGTTGGTAGGGCATGCAACTCTTGATCTCAGGTTTGTGAGTGCAAGTCCTACATTGGGTGTAGAGATTACTTAAAAACAAAATCGTGTAGGAAAAAAAAAAAAGAAGCCACTTCATTTATTTTCTACTTCCAAGTATACTTAATTGTGCCATCCACCCAAACTCAACAGATAAGACAATTCAATGTGTTCCAGATATTCAAATTATCTCATTGGTTTTATCACCATATAAAAATTTTACATTTTGAACTTACTCTTCTATCAATTCAATGCCCTATACCCGAAAAGAAATCTCATTGGCCCTACATAATGAATCTTCCTATATGCCTCCAATATAAGTTATAAAATAGGACTCAGTGGAACCCCCAATTCCATCTTCTGGCGTGGCCCCCACAGAGGGTGTCTTCAGGGGCCTAGGTCGTGAGTCTGCTCCTCAGCAGGCACAGCCACGTGATCAGACCCATTGGTACCACCACAATCGGAGTAGACCAATCCTAGATGCCCATCAGTTTGAAAGACTCTGTATTTCCTTCCAGTCTCAGAATTTGGAAAACAGAAGCAGCTTCAGAACTAGATAGGACTCCTTGCAGCAGCTTCCAAAACAGGTATGCATCCTTTTATGTGGCTGGGTATTCTGCAGGTAGGTGGGGTTCAAGATAACACACTTCTAGCACTGGCCATGGAGCATGATTGGCACTCCACAGTTCTCAAAGGCGTAAGTAGACAGAAATGGAGGAAGAGGAAAATAATTCATGGCTTCTCTTTTCCCCAGCCAGTGGCAAGTCAAAAAGACTATTTCTCTGAACTAAAAGTCATTTGGGAGATTTTGCCCCATAGAGGGTTAATTTGTACAGTTTTCTTTGGTGGGGGAGGGCATCCACAACTAGAGAAACTAGCCTCTCTCTCGTAAAGTAGTATTTGAAATAACTGTGAATACTTGAAATTTTTAGGTCTGTGGACTGCGGCCCTTCTGGTTCCCAAGCTATTTCCGAAGACCCCTTATTCCTTTCAGTGTCTCCAATTAAATTCCGTTTTCAAAATTTCAGAGATTCCCTTTATCTTCTTCTATCCTTCTATCCTTGAGTTCCTGGTACCTCAAAGCCAAATTCAATGCATGCCTATCTAATAACACAGCCTCCACTCTAGATTACAGATGGGGTGCTATGATCTGAATGTTAGAGTTTCCCCCAAATTCCTATGTTGAAAACCTAACGCCCAAGGTGACGGTGTTAGAAGGTGGGGCCTTGGGAAACCTTAGGTCATGAGGGTGGAACCCTCATAAAAGAGATCAGTGTTCTTATGAAAGAGACCCCAGAGGGATCCCTCTCCCCATGTCAGGACAGAGCGAGAAGTCAACGTCCTCTAAAAGGTGGCCCTCTCCAGAACCCAACCATGCTGGCACCCTGAACTTGGACTTCCTAGCCTCCACAACTGTGAGAAATAAATTTCTCCTTTTATAAGCCACCCGATCTCTGGTATTTTGCTATAGCAGTCTGGGCAGACTATGACATAAAGCATCGGCCCTTTATAAGAAGCACTTTGCGAATGGATGGGCACAAGCCCAGTCGGTCCCCTGTTCTTCATTCTACAGAAGAATCTAGTAGAGTGCTTGACCTCATGGCTTTGGGTACCAGACTGCCTAGATTCCAATCCTAGCTCTGCCTCTTACTAGCAGTGAAAAATCCACTCTGCCTTTGTTTCCCCATTTGTAAAATGAGGGTGGTACTAAACATCTACTTAGCAGACCTATGGTAGGAATTACATGAGCTCATACACATTTACAGCTTAGACTTTTGCTGCCCTGACACATAAGAGGTACTACCTGAGTGTTAGCTGTCTTTCCAGTTATGTCTCTAAGTAGATAACAAAAGTCCGGATTGTCTAAGATACATGCTGCTTCTGTCCCAAATGCCACCAAGTCTGTGCCTCGGGATCTATTGTCTAGACCATGCCTCTCTAGAAATAGAGATGTGATGGGGATGTGATGTCCTAGAATAAACATCATGAGCACGTGGGAAATAAAAGTTTCTTTTTCAACATGTCTACATGTACTACATGACTACAGTAGTAGTACCCACCTAAATCCTTCCCTCTGCAGTGCCAGGTTAAGGAACTGCCAGCCAGGTTAAGGGGAAGGATAAAGAGGAACAAAGAGATGAAAGTGATAAATGCCAAGCCATCCCCTACCTTAAAAGCCTCTGCCCTGGAGGTCATTTCGAGCTGAGTCCACTGTGGCCTTTGAATTGAATCTTTTTCTTCAGGGTCAGAGCTCACCTGCTGCAGTGTGGAAATAGCCTGCAGGAGGCGACTGGCCAAGCTGACCCTAGAACTGATGGTTCATTGCCTACTACAGAACTTCGTCCTTGAGGAACTTCTCCTTCCACAAGTGCCTACTCTCTTCCAATGGGAATTCAACACAGACTACATCATCTGATCCCACACTGGCAGGATCTGAAAGAACAAGGCAAGGCCTCAGACAGGTGCCCTGGCCACCCGGCAGAAGAAGGTTAGGAATCTGAGGAGGGGAGTCAGGATCTAGAGACCTGGCATCCTATTTTCACCGCTAGCTATTCCTGCTGGGTTTCCAAGCCATTTAGGCAAGAAGAGCGGGGCCAGGCAAGTGACAATTAATCATTACTAACGAGGATTTGGCTCAAATCCCTTTCTGGTCTCCTGCCAAATCAATCTTGTCACTCCCTTCTTGAAACCCTCCAACGACTTCTCATGGCCCTCAGGAAAAAATCCAGAATCCTTAACGAATCCCTGGCTGAACAGGCCTCTCTTTCACTTCTTCTCTGTTTTCCACTCAGTCTGCCTTCCAGCTCCTGGACTTCCCCGCTCCCCACACCTGGGTCTGGAAAGTTCCTCCTTCTCCACTCAGCCTCTTTCTCCTCATCCTTTGAATCTCATCTTCAACACCACTAGACACAAGACTAAGTCAGATCCTCTTTGTAGCGTCTTACAGCATCCCATACTTCTTGATAGTACTTATTAAATTATAATTACAGAACTAATATGTAATTATCTGACCCATATCTCTCTCTTTTACTAGACTGTGAGCTCCATGTGGGTGGGAACCACATCTGACAGAATTCCTGTGGCCTCCATGTGTCCTGTACGGTGTCTGGCCCATAGGAATAACTTAAAAATATCTGTTGACCAGGTGAATAAATGAAGTGGGGTTGCAGTTTTAATGCTAGCCAAAGAATTTCTAATTTCTTTTTCATTCTGGCTTTAAAGTTTTCTACTCTTCTTGCAAATGACAGTCTCAGTTCCCTTGAAGGACATTCCCTTAAGCCCTCTCTTACCAAGATCACATAAACAAGCAGTGAAATACCTTCCTAGCCAAGCCATGTTATTTTATTCCTCTTTGTCATTCTAAACCACATTTTCTGTTCCAATCCCTATAAATCAATCTGTCCTGCTCTTCTTCCCACAGAGCATCAGCCTTGACCTTTGCATTACTGCTATTTTTTTTCCTAGAAAACTCTTTGCTTTTAAAGGAAAACTGAATGCCATCAAATCCTCTCCACGCCATACCATCTTTTCCTTTGCACAACTAAAGTACTACAGAAAATGTCTTCATTGGTAAGCCCTGGATCGTGGTCCCAGATCAGATAAAAACCACACGCTAAGGCCTTGGTATGTAAGCAAACCTCACCCCTAAATTAGATGGTCTCTGACAGCACTTCCAGCATTAATGCTCTGCAATTCCATGATTATGTGATTACTCACAGGGGAGATTGGTTAGGATTTAAATAAGCCCTTGGAATTAACAAACTTAGATTTGAGTTCTGGTGTCACTTACCAGTTCTGTGACCTTGACCGGTTCCTTAATCTCTCAAAGCCTGGGTGGCTTCTTATGTGGTAGGAGGGAAGTCACTGAGGGAATGAAATAAACTGATGCCTATGAATGTTCAGAACATTTCATAGTCCTTAAAACCACAGTTGTTGTGGATGTCACCAGTATCATCATTTTCCTGAGCAATCTTCATTTATAGAATTGAACCCCCTCATTCTAACCCATAGAAGTTCCGGCCTAATTCATCCTAATTTGGAAGATGTCTCCAGAATAAGCATGGGGGTGGGCTTCACTAAAAAGGAGGAGGGGTAGGATAAGTCCATTTGTGGGAGTGTGTCCTTAAGGATTCATCCATTTATAGAAATTGTCTTACTAAATTTATTTACACATCCATATTATTTGGTGGTATCATTCAAAGGCCTAAGAACCAGAGAACCCAAGGTAGAGATTGTGTATCCAGCCTGGATATGAAGGTCTGAGAACCAGGGGAGAAGAGACAGAAGAAGGTCAATGTCCCAGCTCAAGCAATCAGGCAGAGAGAGTGAATTCAACCTTCCTCCGCCTTTTGGTGCAGGCCCTCAACAGATTGGACGATACCCACCTGCACTGATAAGGACAATCTGCTAATCTCAAAACACCCCTGACACAGACACTCCCTGACACAATGTTTAACCACATATCTGGGCATCCCATGGCCCATTCAAATGGACACATAAAATTAACCATCACAACAACAAACATTGGGTTACTTTTTTTAATTTTTAAAATTTCATTATTTTTTTCATTATGTTCAATTAGCCAACATATAGTACATCATTAGTTTTTGATGTAGTGTTCAACGATTCATTAGTTGCCTATAACACCCAGTGCTCATGTTTTTTAAATTTCCTGTTAAGATTTGGAGGTCATAATACCTAAAATTTTTCCAACCACTTAGTATTCACTTCACGTAGGCAGAGTTTATGAGAAATGAACACAGGTACACTGTGTTGATAAAGTAGAGTTCATAGAAATAACTTGGGTTGTCGAAATATACTACTACCAGCTAGCTGTTCCATCTCTAGACTCATTGCCCTTTATAAACTACCTACACATCTTCATGACACTAGTTTTCTAGGGCTGCTATAACAAATAACCACAAACTTGGAGACTTACAATAACAGGAACTTATTCTGTCACAGTTCTGGAGGTGAGGAGTCCAAAATTAAGGTGCGGGCAAGGCTGGTTCCTTCTGGAGACTCTGAGGAAGAAACTATTTCATGTTTCTTTTGCTAGGTTCTGGTAATTGCTGGAAGCTTTTGGTATTTCTTGGCTTATAATATCATCAATATTATAATATTGATATTATATTGTTGTGTATCTCTCCATGATGGTTAATTTTATGTGTCAGTTTGACTGGGCCATAGGGTGCACAGTATTATAATATTGATAATATAATATTATAATATCATATAATATTATAATATAACTCTGCATCCATCTTCACATGGCCTTCTCCTCTGTATCAGTGTCTCCTTCTCTTCTGTCTCTTATAAGGACTCTTGCCACCATTGCATTTATATTCCAAACTAATCTAGGATGATCTCACCTCAAGATCTTTAACCTAATAACATCTGCAAAGATCTTTATTCTAAATAAGATATGGTTATACCCTGGAGCTCTGGGTGGATGTATCCTTTGGATGAGGAAGATACCATTAAACCTACTACAACCACTAAACTAATTTTTCTCAAGTATGATTTGTTAATCTTCATTAGCAATGCATAGCCTATAAAATTAATCACAGACTCTTTAGCCTGGTTTTCAGTGCCCTCCACAATCTTTCCCCAGCCTGCATTTCAGTCCTCTTTTCCCCTATATCAAGCAACACTTCAATCGGAAATGTTCTACTCAGTACCAAGCTACAATTTTCTCTCCCACATTCACACTTAGAACATCTTCTCTTCTTTTTCTCATCCTTTGTGATGCATCTTCAACCCCCAGCTCTCCAAAAAGGCTTCCCTGATGATATCTGCATGAAGGATAAGCATTTATTGTTTGTACCTTCCACTTAAGGGACACTTGCACTGCATTTTGACAATTTTTATGCTATTATGTGACCAATAGTAATTGAGTTGAATTACATTATTATTTAACTTTCTGTATGTTTCTTCTTTGTCTCCCATAGTTTAAGTTCTTTGAGGTAGAACTTTTTCTTAATTTCCTTGAATTCCTCCCCCATAAGAACCTTTGTTACTTAGAGAATATGTTAGTCAGAGTTCCCCCAAAGACACAGAACCAAAAGGATGTGTGTGTGTGTGTGTGTGTGTGTGTGTGTGTGTGTTTATAGAGAGAGAATTTATTGAGGCTGAGAAGTCACAAGATCTGCAGCAGGCAAGCTGGAGATGCAGGAATGCTGATGTTTAATTTTGAGTCTAAAGACTGGAAAAGGCCAAAATTCCAGCTCAAGTACTCAGTAGGAGATCCCTCCTACTCAGCCCTTTTATTCTATTCAGGTCTTCAACTAATTGGCTATGGCCCACCCACATTTGGGGAGGGCAATCTGCTTTACTCAGTCTACTAATTCAAATGTTAATCTCATCCAGAAACACCTTCACAGACACACCCAGGATCATGTTTGACCAAGTATCTGTGCACCCCACGGCCCAGTCAAACTGACACATAAAATTAACCATCATGGAGAGATACACAGGAGTAGCAATTAGCTCCAGCTCTGCTAATGAGCAATGTGCAACTGATCACTAAAATCAGAGACTCAGCAACTTGGAACTGCTAAATCTTCCTGCAGCTTTTCTCCAGCTATGGTTTGAGATTTTTCCAGAATCGTCTTTCTGTAATGGGAGGCAGTGTTCTTCCTCTCATGGCTCCTGACACAGGAGCAATAAAATAAAGCAATATTTATTAGCAAACCAAATAACAATGTAAATACCAGCTGGCCTCTTACCTTCTCAACCCATATCCCATATGCAATCAGTTCTGACAAATTATGCTTGACAGAAACTGAGAAATCAAGCTCATAGCTTTCAAGGGGAATGTTTTAAGATTCCCTTGAGAATCATTACATTTATACTGATATACTATATCTGAAAGGTCACTTAACTCTAGTAATACATACCTAAAACCCTGTACTTTGTACGAAGTACATAATAAAAATTGTTGAATCAATGAATGTAGAATATCTAATTTTACTTTTATGCTCATGCTGCTAAAATACTTTTCTCTTATGCATGTGATATTGTATTTCACTTCATCACTTGGGGAGATTTATGGAAGAGAATAACACTTTGATGCTCTGATTAGAACTATGAATGAAAGTGTTCTAAAAATAAAAAAAACTCTTTCAGTCTAATAATCTATCTTCCCCAGCCTATACTTCTAAGCTATATATAATGTCTTCTCAAATGCCACCATTTTTTATACCTGGCTTGAGAAGCTTTTCCTGTGACATTCCCCAGTGCTTCTGATTCCCATTTATTTTAGGGTAGTGTTATCCTGTATCTGTACCTATGAATCTCCAGCAGTAATTTAATTCATTTGAAGCTTAAGCATTTCTTATTCATCCATGACATGCTGAGCACTGGGCTACACTCACAGGCTTATTAAGTAAGAAGAGGCCAGCCTAGCTATATCTGTCAATATCCAGCCAGAAAAATGGGCATCACTCTAAATAATCCAAAGAGAAATATAATGCAGGAAATTAGTTTTAAATGTGCTGTAGTGACTGAAAGGACAAAAGAAAGAAGGGTGTGGGGAAAGGCTAGGAGAGCAAAAGAAAAAAGAGAATTATTATCCAAATATCAGAGAGCTAGCCTGGAAACCTCAGACCCACCCTTGGTGCTCAGCTCCTTGAGCCATGGCCATGCTGCCGGAGGGAGCATGCTGCTGGCTCAGGCCACCAGCAGCCCAGACACCCACCAATAGGACAGAAAGCACTTCTGCTGCTGAGCCCATGGCTGCCTGACATGCCTCTACCACCTGCCAATGCAGCTGCCACTGTCCCCGCGGGCCTCTCGTGGTCCTGTGTGCCCTGCTGGGCATGCCAAGGATCCACGGTTTTGACCACCAACCAACAGAAATACACTGACATTCCTGCAGTCTGCTGTGCTTGCACTTGCCAGGTTTAGCAAATCACATTACAGGCTGCCCAGTTAAATTTGAATTTCAGATGAACAACAAATAATTTTTTTAGTATCAGTATGTGTCAGGAGTAACAAAGTCCTTCATCTCCGACTCAGGAGACTTGATTCTTCTGCCAGATTCCATGAAACATTCTATGAAATGGTGACAGACTACCTTCTCAGCTTGGAAGGAGGGCAGAAATCAAATCCTACACCTAACCTTGAGGAGTCCTTGGCACTAGCGCCCATCAGATGTCCAAACCTGATCTCCATGTTCAAATATGTGATATAAATTTTGGAAGCTAAATAATCAGCACCCTCCCACCCCTGGTTACCCAATTATCTTGCAGGGAGGAATCCGGTGCAAGGCTTACATACAGCCTACATGAACACATGTCCAGGAATGCCATCAACTCTAGAAAAAATCAAATTAAAAAAATCAAATAAATGGAAGGGGTGTCTGTGTGACTCAGTCTGTTAAGCATCCACCTTTGGCTTAGGTTATGATCCCAGGATCCTGGGATCAAGCCCCACATTGGGCTCCCTGCTCAGTGGGGAGTCTGCTTCTCCCTCTCTCTCTGCCTTTCCCCCACCACTCTCTCAAATAAGTAAATAAATAAAATCTTTAAAAAAATAAAATAAAATAAATTGAAAACTTGAGTGAATTAATTGCTTGAGTCTTTCACTTTTCACATGGTTCACACATTCTTAGTTCGCAGGCTCTTTAGCTTGGTTTCTGGTGACATCCACCATCTGATTTCAAGCCCCCAATGGAGGGTTATATCATTTGACTCAGATCCAGGTACAGTCAGTACATCTTAACTGAGCTCAGCATATGATAGAAAACATTAAGTAGCAGACAGAATTCTTGACTGCAAGTAATAGAAATCAGCTCTCTGAAACCTGAGATTCGTGGAAAGGCTATCAACCAGCTCAGAGGATTGACCTTCAAGATGACTTTTTGGGGGGCTCAGTAAATATCACTTTTATTTATTATGTGGATTTCGAGATTGGGGCTCAAAAGTCAGGAATCCAGTCATAGTTCAGCCACATATAGCTGTGCAGTCACTTAGCTTCTCTGAAACTGAAATTCTTCATCTGTGAAATGTGACTAATTCCTGGTCTTCTCATCTCTCAGGATTGTTAGGATGGTCTTGGGCAGCAGAATATAGTTTACATCACTCAGTGCCTCAGTCTCCCTCTCCAAGGGGTCCAGGTACAGTCAACATAAGGTCCCTACAATGGCAACTCTGAATTATCAAAGCCCCAAAGCCGGTGTTTGCAATGTTGCGAGAAGCTTTTGCACCTTATGGCGAAGAACAAAATTGTCTTCAAGATAGAGCTTCACTCTGTTCTGGAAGAGACCACTTTGTGAAGCTTGCTAAGTTATGGAGATGTTTCTGTAGAGGCAGGAAATAATTCACATGGATGTGATCCAGGCTCAGAGGGTTAACTGTTCTATTGAGTAAGTTCACTTGGGTTCTTTTGGAGGATAATCATGGTTCATCTGTGAAATCTTAAAAAGGCTTTTCTTAAATTTTTATTTTGACTCTCCAATACTTAAAAAAAAAATACCCTTAAGGGATGTGCATGTCATCTTTCTCCAGGTATGTTTTTTACCGGTAATGAAGTCCTGAGCCTGGAATGGAAAATATAGATTTGGTCTCCTCGGGAGGAAAGATTATAGAAGACCTTCATGGAAACTGATGCAGAGCACACTGAACTGCACTGCAGGTTTTATGCACAAGTAGTTATTTAGAAGGAAGTAAGCCTTCCTTGAGAGAAAGCCTTGAGAGATCTTTATTGTGGTTGCCTTCTCCAGGCCGTGAGGGTGGGATGAGGGTCAAGGTGTCCCCCTGAAAGACTGTATCTCTACTAGTCAGTGGACTTGCAGAGCAGTTAGCCTTGGGGAAGTCAAGGGGGCTCTGGGCCTGGACTCTGAGCTGTGGAGATGCTGCCAATGTGGGCCCACCATGCTGGGCCTTCCAGAAGCAGGTTCCTGTCAGCACTTCCATTAGCCCTGAGCCCTCAGTCCAGTGGTGCATGAAGGTTTTGCTTGGCAGCAGTTGTGCTGGAGGAAAGCAGAGAGGGCATTCCTCCTTGCACAGGCCAGAGTGGGGTGTCCATGGCGGTCACAGAGACAGGGGTTTCCCAGCAAGAGAAGTGAGGCAGCAGTGGGGAGGCCACACAAGAGTCAGGGCAGCAAGACACGGATTCTGGACACTTCCAGTCAGTGCCCTGGGAACCTGCAGAAATAGTCAGGGGAGGGGATTGACATTTTCAGGGGATAATGTTTCCAGAAAGTACATCAGTGAATGAGAAGTTTATGGAATCCCGTTTTATAGTCTCAAGATAATGAGACTGAAAAGGTCTAAGTGCGAGACACTGTATGTTTAATATTTAGCAATTAATATGCTTTCTCGCCTTTGAACCTTACACAACACTGTACATAGTATTGCTCTCCTCATCTTACCCCTGAAGGAATTGAAGTTAGAGACTACATTACTGGGGCCCTGGGGTGGTTCTGTTGGTTAAGCACCTGACTCTTGGTTTCGGCTCAAGTCGTGGTCTCAGGGTCATGAGCTGGAGCCCTGCTTTGGGCTCTGTGCTCAGTGTAGAGTCTGCTTGGGAGTCTCTCTCTCCCTCTGCCCCTCCCCCATTCTGGAATAAATAAGTAAATCTTATTGAAAAAAAGATGTTAAATTACTTGCACATGGTCACACGCTTGCTAAAGCTGGGACTTGAGCTCAGGCATGCCTAACACCACTGTCTGTGCTCCTAAGCGCTGTGCCCAGCTGCATCTGGTCCGAGTCACTCCTGCAAGGCTCCAGGGACACCAAAGTCAGACGGACACAGCAGAACTTAACCAACGACTGGAACTGGGACAGGCCCTCACAACTGAAGGGAAAACCCACAGGCACTGAGATCCCACGGAGTCAGGGCTCAGAGAGCCAGGACTTGAACACACAGCAGGAGAAAAGAGCAAGCATGTAGTTTTTCTGCAAAATGACATATACCAGCCATTGTCCTGAGCCATTCTACGTGATGCCCTCTCTGTTGGGACACCCTGAGACTTTGCTAGCTTGACAAGCATAGCCCTTGTGATGATTAATTTCATGTGTCAATTTGACTGAATCAGGAGGTGCTCAGATATGTGGTTAAAAATGATTCTGGGTTATGCCTATGAGGAAGGATTAACATTTGAACTGGTAAACTGATTAAA
The DNA here is from genome assembly GCF_030435805.1 of Mustela lutreola. Classification (NCBI taxonomy): domain Eukaryota; kingdom Metazoa; phylum Chordata; class Mammalia; order Carnivora; family Mustelidae; genus Mustela; species Mustela lutreola. The sequence goes on along the minus strand of NC_081290.1, from coordinate 149,888,677 downwards.
GAATATCACCTTCTCCAGGGCAGGCAGGCCACATACAATCCATGGAGGGTCCAAATAGAACAAAAAGGTAGAGGAAGGGAAAATTTATTCCCTCTGCCTGACTGCTCAAGCTAGACATCGATCTCTTCTTGAGTTCCAACAGTTCCCCTGGTTCTCAAGCCTTCAGAATCAGACTCCAATACACCAACAGTTCTCCTGGATCTCCAGCTTATAGATAGAAAATTATGGGACTTCTCAATCCAAAGTGACATAAGCCAGTTCTTCAAAATAAATAAATGTGTGTGTGTGTGTGTGTGTGTCCCTCCAATTGGCTCTGTTTTTCTGGAGAACCCTATACAGGCCTACAAATAACTTGGATCACTCTTGAAGGTAGGCTTCCATGGGCCTTGGTCTTGGGGCTGAGCAGAGATCCTATTGATTGAATGACCCTGTAAATGCCTCTATTTCTAAACAGATTTTGCTCCTTCTGTGGACAAACGAGCCTTTATCCTTTTGAAATCCATACACAAGTATGGGGAAACAGACATGGGAGTATAAGTTACCATGCTTCAAAGAATGATTTGACAAATCATTATCAAAACTTAAAAAGTGCTTCAGACCAAACAATCCCGCTTCTATGCATTTATTCTACAAAGTCACACCAGTGCACGAAGCTATATTTACAGAGATGCTTTTTGCAGCGCGTTTTTATTTAACTGCTTACTGTTAAAAATGTGCATTACTATTTGCAATAGCAAAAACCTTCTCATCTATTCATAGGAGACTAGTTAAAAATTATGATACATCCATCCTATAAACAATATGTAACTATTTTTAAAAATGAGTTACCCCTATGTGATGAAAGGATACATAGGTAATTCATATTAAGTGGAAAAAACTAAATTTCAAGAAAAATGTGATAAATGATCCTGTTTATGTAAAAAAGGATATATTATGATGTTTCACTTTATTTTTTTTTAATTTTTTATTTTTATAAACATATATTTTTATCCCCACAGGTCTGTGAATCACCAGGTTACACACTTCACAGCACTCACCAAAGCACATACCCTCCCCAATGTCCATAATCCCACCCCCTTCTCCCAAACCCCCTTCCCCCAGCAACCCTCAGTTTGTTTTGTGAGATTAAGAGTCACTTATGGTTTGTCTCCCTCCCAATCCCATCTTGTTTCATTTTTTCTTCTCCTACCCACTTAAGCCCCCATGTTGCATCACCACTTCTTCATATCAGGGAGATCATATGATAGTTGTCTTTCTCTGCTTGACTTATTTCGCTAAGCATGATACGCTCTAGTTCCATCCATGTTGTCGCAAATGGCAAGATTTCGTTTCTTTTGATGGCTGCATAGTATTCCATTGTGTATATATATACCACATCTTCTTGATCCATTCATCTGTTGATAGACATCTAGGTTCTTTCCATAGTTTGGCTATTGTGGACATTGCTGCTATAAACATTCAGGTGCATGTGCCCCTTTGGATCACTACGTTTGTATCTTTAGGGTAAATACCCAATAGTGCAATTGCTGGGTCATAGGGCAGTTTTATTTTCAATATTTTGAGGAACCTCCATGCTGTTTTCCAGAGTGGCTGCACCAGCTTGCATTCCCACCAACAGTGTAGGAGGGTTCCCCTTTCTCCGCATCCTCGCCAGCATCTGTCATTTCCTGACTTGTTGATTTTAGCCATTCTGACTGGTGTGAGGTGATATCTCATTGTGGTTTTGATTTGTATTTCCCTGATGCCGAGTGATATGGAGCACTTTTTCATGTGTCTGTTGGCCATCTGGATGTCTTCTTTGCAGAAATGTCTGTTCATGTCCTCTGCCCATTTCTTGATTGGATTATTTGTTCTTTGGGTGTTGAGTTTGCTAAGTTCTTTATAGATTCTGGACACTAGTCCTTTATCTGATATGTCGTTTGCAAATATCTTCTCCCATTCTGTCAGTTGTCTTTTGATTTTGTTAACTGTTTCCTTTGCTGTGCAAAAGCTTTTGATCTTGATGAAATCCCAATAGTTCATTTTTGCCCTTGCTTCCCTTGCCTTTGGCATTGTTCCTAGGAAGGTGTTGCTGCCGCTGAGGTCGAAGAGGTTGCTGCCTGTGTTCTCCTCAAGGATTTTGATGGATTCCTTTCGCACATTGAGGTCCTTCATCCATTATGAGTCTATTTTTGTGTGTGGTGTAAGGAAATGGTCCAATTTCATTTTTCTGCATGTGGCTGTCCAATTTTCCCAACACCATTTATTGAAGAGGCTGTCTTTTTTCCATTGGACATTCTTTCCTGCTTTGTCGAAGATTAGTTGACCATAGAGTTGAGGGTCTATTTCTGGGCTCTCTATTCTGTTCCATTGATCTATGTGTCTGTTTTTGTGCCAGTACCATACTGTCTTGATGATGACAGCTTTGTAATAGAGCTTGAAGTCCGGAATTGTGATGCCACCAACGATGGCTTTCTTTTTTAATATCCCTTTGCCTTTCGAGGTCTTTTCTGGTTCTAAAACAAATTTTAGATTTGTTCCATTTCTTTGAAAAAGATGGATGGTACTTTGATAGGAATTGCATTAAATGTGTAGATTGCTTTAGGTAGCATAGACATTTTCACAATATTTATTCTTCCAATCCAGGAGCATGGAACATTTTTCCATTTCTTTGTGTCTTCCTCAATTTCTTTCATGAGTACTTTATAGTTTTCTGAGTATAGATTCTGTACCTCTCTGGTTAGGTTTATTCCTAGGTATCTTATGGTTTTGGGTGCAATTGTAAATGGGATTGACTCCTTAATTTCTCTTTCTTCTGTCTTGCTGTTGGTGTAGAGAAATGCAACTGATTTCTGTGCATTGATTTTATATCCTGACACTTTACTGAATTCCTGTATAAGTTCTAGCAGTTTTGGAGTGGAGTCTTTTGGGTTTTCCACATATAGTATCATATCATCTGCGAAGAGTGATAATTTGACTTCTTCTTTGCCGATTTGGATGCCTTTAATTTCCTTTTGTTGTCTGATTGCTGAGGCTAGGACCTCTAGTACTATGTTGAATAGCAGTGGTGATAATGGACATCCCTGCCATGTTCCTGACCTTAGCGGAAAAGCTTTCAGTTTTTCTCCATTGAGAATGATATTTGCAGTGGGTTTTTCATAGATGGCTTTGATGATATTGAGGTATGTGCCCTCTATCCCTACACTTTGAAGAGTTTTGATCAGGAAGGGATGCTGTACTTTGTCAAATGCTTTTTCAGCATCTATTGAGAGTATCATATGGTTCTTGTTCTTTCTTTTATTGATGTGTTGTATCACATTGACTGATTTGCGGATGTTGAACCAACCTTGCAGCCCTGGAATAAATCCCACTTGGTTGTGGTGAATAATCCTTTAATGTACTGTTGAATCCTATTGGCTAGTATTTTGTTGAGTATTTTCGCATCTGTGTTCATCAAGGATATTGGTCTATAGCTCTCTTTTTTGATGGGATCCTTGTCTGGTTTTGGGATCAAGGTGATGCTGGCCTCATAAAATGAGTTTGGAAGTTTTCCTTCCATTTCAATTTTTTGGAACAGTTTCAGGAGAATAGGATTAGTTCTTCTTTAAATGTTTGGTAGAATTCCCCCGGGAAGCCGTCTGGCCCTGGGCTTTTGTTTGTTTGGAGATTTTTAATGACTGTTTCAATCTCCTTACTGGTTATGGGTCTGTTCAGGCTTTCTATTGCTTTCTGGTTCAGTTGTGGTAGTTTATATGTTTTTATATGTTTTAGGATGCATATAGTTTATATGCATCCATTTCTTCCAGATTGTCAAATTTATTGGCGTAGAGTTGCTCATAGTATGTTCTTATAATAGTTTGTATTTCTTTGGTGTTAGTTGTGATCTCTCCTCTTTCATTCATGATTTTATTTATTTGGGCCCTTTCTCTTTTCTTTTTGATAAGTCTGGCCAGGGGTTTATCAATTTTATTAATTCTTTCAAAGAACCAGCTCCTAGTTTTGTTGATTTGTTCTATTGTTTTCTTGGTTTCTATTTCATTGATTTCTGCTCTGATCTTTATGATTTCTCTTCTCCTGCCGGGCTTAGGGTTTCTTTCTTGTTCTTTCTCCAGCTCCTTTAGGTGTAGGGTTAGGTTGTGTACCTGAGACCTTTCTTGTTTCTTGAGAAAGGCTTGTACCGCTATATATTTTCCTCTCAGGACTGCCTTTGTTGTGTCCCACAGATTTTGAACTGTTGTATTTTCATTATCATCTGTTTCCATGATTTTTTTCAATTCTTCTTTAATTTCCCGGTTGACCCACTCATTCTTTAGAAAGATGCTGTTTAGTCTCCATGTATTTGGGTTCTTTTCAAACTTCCTTTTGTGGTTGAGTTCTAGCTTTAGAGCATTGTGGTCTGAAAATATGCAGGGAATGATCCCAATCTTTTGATACCAGTTGAGTCCTGATTTAGGACCAAGGATGTGATCTATTCTGGAGAATGTTCCATGTGCACTAGAGAAGAATGTGTATTCTTTTGCTTTGGGATGAAATGTTCTGAATATATCTGTGATGTCCATCTGGTCCAGTGTATCGTTTAAGGCCTTTATTTCCTTGCTGATCTTTTGCTTGGATGATCTGTCCATTTCAGTGAGGGGAATGTTAAAGTCCCCTACTATTATTGTATTATTGTTGATGTGTTTCTTTGATTTTGTTATTAATTGGTTTATATAGTTGGCTGCTCCCACGTTGGGGGCATAGATATTTAAAATTGTTAGATCTTCTTGTTGGACAGACCCTTTGAGTATGATATAGTGTCCTTCCTCATCTCTTATTATAGTCTTTGGCTTAAAATATAATTGATCTGATATAAGGATTGCCACTCCTGCTTTCTTCTGATGTCCATTAGCATGATAAATTCTTTTCCACCCCCTCACTTTAAATCTGGAGGTGTCTTCGGGCTTAAAATGAGTTTCTTGGAGGCAACATATAGATGGGTTTTGTTTTTTTATCCATTCTGATACCCTGTGTCTTTTGACAGGGGCATTAACATTCAGGGTAACTATTGAGAGATATGAATTTAGTGCCATTGTATTGCCTGTAAGGTGACTGTTACTGTATATGGTCTCTGTTCCTTTCTGATCTACCACTTGTAGGCTCTCTCTTTGCTTAGAGGACCCCTTTCAATATTTCCTGTAGAGCTGGTTTGGTGTTTGCAAATTCTTTCAGTTGTTGTTTGTCCTGGAAGCTTTTAATCTCTCCTTCTATTTTCAATGATAGCCTAGCTGGATATAGTATTCTGGGCTGCATGTTTTTCTCATTTAGTGCTCTGAAAATATCATGCCAGCTCTTTCTGGCCTGCCAGGTCTCTGTGGATAAGTCAGCTGCCAATCTAATATTTTTACCATTGTATGTTACAGACTTCTTTTCCCGGGCTGCTTTCAGGATTTTCTCTTTGTCACTGAGACTTGTAAATTTTACTATTAGGTGACAGGGTGTGGGCCTATTCTTATTGATTTTGAGGGGTGTTCTCTGAACCTCCTGAATTTTGATGCTCGTTCCCTTTGCCATATTGGGGAAATTCTCCCCAATAATTCTCTCCAGTATACCTTCTGCTCCCCTCTCTCTTTCTTCTTCTTCTGGAATCCCAATTATTCTAATGTTGTTTCGTCTTATGCTGTCACTTATCTCTCGAATTCTCCCCTCGTGGTCCAGTAGCTGTTTGTCCCTCTTTTGCTCAGCTTCTTTATTCTCTGTCATTTGGTCTTCTATATCACTAATTCTTTCTTCTGCCTCATTTATCCTAGCAGTGAGAGCCTCCATTTTTTATTGCACCTCATTAATAGCTTTTTTGATGTCAACTTGGTTAGATTTTAGTTCTTTTATTTCTCCAGAAAGGGCTTTTATATCTCTCAAGAGGGTTTCTCTAATATCTTCCATGCCTTTTTCGAGCCCGGCTAGAACCTTGAGAATTGTCATTCTGAACTCTAGATCTGACATATTACCAATGTCTGTATTGATTAGGCCCCTAGCCTTCGGTACTGCCTCTTGTTCTTTTTTGTGTGTTGAATTTTTCCGTCTTGTCATTTTGTCCAGATAAGAGTATATGAAGGAGCAAGTAAAATACTAAAAGGGTGGCAACAACCCCAGGAAAATATGCTTTAACCAAATTAGAAGAGATCCCAAATCGTGAGGGGGGAGAAAGAGGATAAAAAGAGGTTCAAAAAGGAAGAAAGAAAAAAAAAAGAAAAAAAGAAAAGAAAAGAATTTAAAAAACGAAAACAAATAAGAAAAATATAAAAAAGAAAAAATATATATATTGGATAAACTAGTTAAAAAACGTTAAAAACGGAAAAGGTAAAAGTTAAAAAAAAATTTACCAGAAGGCGAGAAAAAAAAACAAAAAATGAAAAAGAAAAAAATTAAATTAACTGCAAGACTAAAAAAAATCACAGGGAAAAAGCCATGAGTTCTGTGCTTTGCTTTCTCCTCCTCTGGAATTCTGCTGCTCTCCTTGGTATTGAAACCACACTCCTTGGTAGGTGAACTTGGTCTTGGCTGGATTTCTTGTTGATCTTCTGGGGGAGGGGCCTGTTGTAGTGATTCTCAAGTGTCTTTGCCCCAGGCGGAATTACACCGCCCTTACCCGGGGCCGGGGTGAGTAATCCGCTCGGGTTTGCTTTCAGGAGCTTTTGTTCCCTGAGCGCTTTCCGTAGAGTTCCAGAGGACGGGAATACAAATGGCGGCCTCCTGGTCTCCAGCCCGGAGGAGCCGAGAGCCCAGGGCCCCACTCCTCAGTGCGCCCTCAGAGAAGAGCGCCCAGTTACTCCCGTCTGCCTGACCTCCGGCCGCGCTCTGAGCTCACCGAGCCTGCGACCGGTTCAAGGTAACACCGAGCTGTGAGCTTACTGTCGGCTGTCTCTGTAGCCGGCTTTCCCGTTCCAATACCAGCAAGCTCTGCAACACTCAGACACCCCCGATCCTTCTGTGACCCTGCGGGACCTGAGGCCACGCTGACCCCGTGTGGGCTTCGCCCCGGTTTAGCCTCTGGAGCGATGTCCCTCAGCGGAACAGACTTTTAAAAGTCCTGATTTTGTGCTCCGTTGCTCCGCCGCTTGCCGGGAGCCAGCCCCTCCCCCCGGGGTCTATCTTCCCGTCGCTTTGGATTCACTTCTCCGCCGGTCCTACCTTTCAGAAAGTGGTTGTTTTTCTGTTTCCAGAATTGCTGTTCTTCTTCTCTTCGATCTGCCGATGGATTTTCAGGTGTTTGCAATCTTTAGATAAGCTATCTAGCTGATCTCCGGCTAGCTGAAATAGTCTCAGCCTGCTACTTCTCTGCCATCTTGACCCCTCCTATCTGTTTCACTTTATTTTTTAAATTTATTTGAGAAAGTGAGAGTATGAATGGAGGGACAGAGGGAGAGGGAGAAACAGACCCCCCACTGAGCAGGGAGCCTTCAGCTCAGGTCATGATCTCAGGGTCCTGAGATCGAGTCCCCTGTCAGGCTCCCTGCTTAGTGGGGAGTCTGCTTCTCCCTCTCACTCTCTGCATTCTCTCTCACTCCCTCTCAAATAAATAAAAAAATCTTTAAAAAAAACTAATAAAAAAATACTTAAAAACAGTTCTACTACCACCAAGAGCCTTCATTTTGTCTTTTTGTAAACACATCCATATGTCTCAGTGGTTACCCACCCCATCCCTAAACCCTGACAACCAGTGATCTGTTCTCTGTCTCTATAATTTTGTCATTTCAAGAATGCCATAGATATGGAACCATACAGTATGCAACATTTGAGGATTAGCTTTTATTCACTCAGCACAATTCCCTTGAGGTTCTTCCAAGCTGTTCTGTGTATCAAGAGTTTATTCCTGTAGTGCCTGGGTGGCTTAGTCTTTAGCATCTGCCTTCGGCACAGGTCATGACCCAGGGTCCTGGAATGGAGCCCAGCATCAAGATCCCTTCTCATTGGGGAGCCTGCTTCTCTCTCTCCCACTCCCCTCTGCTTGTGTTCCTCTCTCACTGTCTCTCTCTGTCAAATCAATAAATAAAATCTTTTTTAAAAAAGTATTTATTCCTTTTTATTGCTGAGTAGTATGGATGGATGTACCACAGTTTGTTTGACCACCTGGAAGAACATCTGGATTCTTTCCAGTTTGGCGCCATTATGAATACAGTTGCTATGAACATTCATGTGGTTATAAGGGGCAGCACAGAGATCTTCATGGTGATGAATTCTTCAGTATCTAGACTGGCAGTCATGGGTACAGAGCCTCCAAAGGCCCGGTACAAAATAGATACACACATGGGTGAGTACAAGTCAGACTGGGAAAATTTTAGTAATATTTATGTATTATATCAAATATTATATCAAATATTGTCAATATTCTGGTTATGATATTGTACCATAAGTTCTGCATAATGTTACCAGCAGGGGAAAGTGGGTAAAAGGATACAGGGGATGCTTTCTACATGGGAACCTGCAATTATCTCAAATTAGAAAGTCAATTACTTTTTTTACTCTTTCAAGAGCTCCACATGAACTGCACAGTTTGATTTCTGTTGTTTCAAATTTACTTCACTAAATGTCATTAAATTGTCTACTGTGTGTCAAATATATTCAACTTGGCTTTATCACAGCTTAATCTTCCTATGCTATTATGTAATTTTAAAGGACAAAATTAATTTAAGAAAAAAAAATAGTGTCACTAAAACATTTCTTTAAGTCACAAAAATTTAAAAGTCAGCAATACAATTTTTTAAATTTTGTCAAGGCAGAAAGTCATCTTTCCCCCTCAAGTTCCCTCCTCCTATCTAATCCCATCCTTAAAGAATTTCTGTTCACTGCATCTCTTTCCTGGCTCCAAAGCATATACATATACAGACACACACACACACACACACATTTTTTTTTTTTTAAGATTTTATTTATTTGACAGAGAGAGACAGAGATCACAAGTAGGCAGAGAGGTAGGCAGAGAGAGAGAGGGGAGAAAGCAGGTTCCCTGCGGAGCAGAGAGCCAGACATTTTTTTTTTTTTTAATGAAAAAGAAATCCACCTATTCAAAATTATCTATATTCTGCCTTCTCATTTAATAATATATTCCGAATGAGTAATGTATCTGGGATGAATCATGACAGCTAGATATACTTTGGCCACTTTTAATGGTATACACCATAACTAAGTAAATCTGCCACAATCATTTTTTTTTTTTTTTTTTTAAGGTCAGAGGGAGAAACAGACTCCCTGCCAAGCAGGGAGCCTTATGTGAAACTCGATCCCAGCACTCCAGGACAACGACCTGAGCCAAAGGCAGTAACTCAACCAACTGAGCCACCCAGGTGCCCTTATATGTATAAGAATGATTGTGGGCACACGTAAGTGATATCATTTCTAAAGAACAGATTCCTTGAAATGATCTTTCTGTGTCCAAACATAGATACATCTTTAACTGTCTACTATTAAAAATGTAATATCAGGGGGCACCTGGGTGGCTCTGTAGGTTGAGCGTCTGACTCTTGGTTTGAGCTCAGGTCATGATCCCAGTGCTATGAAATCAAGCCCTGCCACAGGCCCCATGCCTGTCGAGTCTGTTTGAGATTCTCTCTCTCCCTCTCTCTCTGGCCCTCCCCTCAACCCCTACTCGCAAGTGCCCATGGGTGCTCGCTCTCTCTCTTAAAATAAATAAATAAATCTCTTAAAATGCATTATCAGGGGGTATTACAGATATTTTCTTTTTACTTTATGCTTCCATATTGCTTAAATTTTTGAAATGAACATATAACTTTTATAATAAATTAAAACATTTAACCTCTTCAAAAGAAAACAAAAACAAAGACGTTCATCACTTTTGGTCATTCCTTGTAGTCTTCTTTCTCTGAAATTTTCTCTGCTCTTCAGTACTCCCCACCTGAGGCATTTGGGTGTGTATGGGAACAGGATTTGTCTAGCTTCTGGGTAGGTTGGTTGGCTGGCTAACTGTTTGATTTATTATGTGTGAGCTCTCAGGATGACTAAGAATGGCATTTAGTGGGTTGGAGCCAAGTGTGCCAACGTCTTGCAATAGATGAGACATTTCTGCACAAAATGCCAAAGGCTCCCCTGTCCTGGGAAACTCCAAATCTTGTTTGAGAATATCAGATCCACTTCTTCCCACTCTGGCTTTTGGTCTGAGGGCCTTACTGTTATCATCCATGGACATACAGGGATGCAACCCAACTGCTTCTTGACATACAAGAGTACAGATCTCAGGGGCACCTGGGTGGCTCAGTGGGTTGGAGCCTCTGCCTTCAGCTCAGGTCATGATCCCAGGGTCCTGGGATTGAGCCCCGCATCGGGCTCTTTGCTCAGCGGGAAGCCTGCTTCCTCCTCTCTCTCTGCCTGCCTCTCTGCCTACTTGTGATCTCTGTCTGTCAAATAAATAAATAAAATCTTTAAAAAAAAAAAAAAAAAAAAAGAGTACAGATCTCAGAGAGGAGGAAAAACAATGAAGACCCAGGCTGCCGAACTGAACCTGCATTTGCCCAGACCTACCACTGACAGTGGGTGGTGGCTAGGGGCCAAGCAGGTCCCCGGCACCCCTACATGTGGGATTGGCTCTGGTTAAAACAATCCAGATGATGGCGACCGTTTCGAATATTATTTCATCACCCAGCATGTGTTCATTATAATGACTGAGAAGTAAATGACCTAAAAGTCACCCAGCCTGAACTTCAGGCCAGTGGGAGACCCACACACAGGAAAGACGACCCCCCCAAAAAAAATTTTTTTTTTTTAATGTACCAACAATAATAAAATAAGAATTCTTTGACTTCAAATGTAGTGTTTCAGGACAAGAAGTCGGGACTTTTACGGAGCAAGTAAACTCCCAACCCTTATGACCTCTTAAGGAAAACCACAATTTGCTTTCAATAAAACAGTGTCTACAACTCATTCTATGTCAAGAGCCAAGTATCCCTGTTGCCAGAAGGATACCATCTACAGTCTCAGGTCTGCAGTCTGGCTATTTTTAGGTGAACCCAAAACTGTAGTATCACTGACTCCCTTGATGTATTTCACAAAACCAAAGGAGGTAGTTACATTAAATTAGGAAGCTTGATTTTCTTATTCCTGGCCTCCTAGCATTACCCAGAGAGGCACCAGAGAGGCATCTACTTCCATTAGGAAATACTCAAGTACAAATTCGCCCCTGAATGCATTTGCATATGGCGTGGGGGACTCTGATGGGCTTCAGGGGCTTCCTCAAAATTATCCTCCACTCGGGCCTGAATTTCAATGCTCTTCCTGGTGCTGCCTGAGGTGAAGATTGATAGCAAGAGGGTGAATGTGCACTGGAGGGGTGCTTCCTAGTCCAAGGGAGGCGGGCAATCCTGCCTTCACAACTAGCTCATAAAGGAGGGAGGTGGAGTCTGTCATTCCTCCAGGGGAACTCCTTCTTGAACGCCTGACACAGAAGAATGCAGTAAAAACCCGTAAGTTTTATCCTCAAAGCTATCTGAGATATCCCCCCGCGGTGAATTGGCTCAGGGTACACAGTGCCTTAATTAGAACCTCGCTGTTGTAATTGTCATAGTTCAGGGACAATCTCACAAAGAAGTGCCACAAAAAAACGACACAGCTTTATCGTTTCCTTGAAATTCCATTTTTGCCTAGGGACATCTGGTGGCAATCGTAATTTACTCATTTGGACCGAATGAATGGTGTCTTATTTCCTCCCTTATGTGCAAACCCTCAAGTATGGCCATCAGAGGAGGCAGGGCTCTCACATGTCATCCAATGCTGCTCTTTGCCAAGAAGGTCTCGTTCCCTATTTTTAAGCTCCTAGAACAATCCCATTTTAGGACATTTTTTTTTTAATCTGGACTAGCTTTTCAATAATTTGCATCACCTGTTTTCCTTTAAAAATTATTTATCTTTTTTCCATATCGGGAGGACTTTCTGGATTTCATGTTGAAATATTCTTAGTCTCTATCCGATGTCCCTGCTCATTTTCAGTTAAGAAGGAAGCAGCCTTCACACTTATTGAAGGAATAAGCTACAAAGACTGTTGGTGGTTCTCGACCTTGGCAGCACATCAGAATCACATGAAAAGCTTTTTAAAGTCCCAGTGCTCCAAAAACCACATACATATAATTCCATTTACATGAGGTTCTTAAAGGGAGGAGGGAGGGGCTATAAGGACAAAGAAAAGATCCATGGTAGCCCGGTGTCTGAGCTGAGGGGTGGAGGGGAGGGTGGTCTGACCGCAAAGAATGAGCCAGGATCATTTGGGAGGTATTAGAATTGCTCTGTACCCTGATCGTGATGGGTGTGTTACAAGAGTCTGTTATACATGTGTTAAGCTCATAGGAACATACATCCTCCCAAAAGTGAATAGTACTTATATATTTCATCTTAAATCCAAGTGTCCAGGCCATATCCAGATTAATTAATTCTGAATTTCTAGGTGGGATCCAGGCATCTCTAGTTTTTAAAACCTGCTGGAGTTTTCATTGTGCAGTGAAGGTTAAGAACCACTGGCCTACGTGAATAATGTTTCCTTGACCCAGAAAAGCTGCTGCTTTGTTGGCAGTTACTTCCCCACCTCCCAAAAGAACTGCCAGCTGGGACCCACCTGCCACAGTTTAAGGTGTAAGGTGAGTTTTTGTGCTTCAATTCTCATAGAGACACCTTTCGTTATGGTTAGTATGAATTTCTGTCTTTGAGACCCCTGCCCAAGGCCCCAAAATAGTCCTGTTTGACATGAAAGAGACTTGGAGGCTGTGTTTTTGGACTATTCCAAGTTCACTCTAGGCTCCTTCCCTCCCCAGGCCACAGAAAGTAAAAGATAGAAAAATCAGCATATGTGATCAGAGACAGACAACAACTTTATGATGGTTAATTTTATACATCAATTTGACTGGGCCATGGAGTGCCCAAACATTATTCCAGTGGTTTCTGTGAAGGGGTTTTTGGATGAGATTAACATTTACATCAGTAGACGGAGTCTATAGATATTGTAGATTATAGATATAGATACAGATATAGATATAGATTATAGATATAGAGTCTATAGATATTGTAGATTGCCTCTGAAATGTGGATGGGCCTTGTCTAATCACTTGAAGGCCCGAACAGAACACAAAGGCCAACTCTCACGAGTAAGAAAGAATTCTTCCTGCCTACTTGTCTTCAAACTGGGACAATGGCTTTTTCCTGCTTTCAGGTTGGAACTCAAATATCAACTGTTCCAGATCTAAACTTGCTGGTCTGTTGGTCTGCTGGACTAGAACTATACCATCAGCTCTCTTGGTTCTCAGGTCTTCAGACTTAGACTAGAATTACACTTCCTGGTCTCCATTCTGCTGACACACTCTGCAGATCTTGGGATGTATATCTATACATATACTTGTATGTGTATGTGTACATGTATGTATATGCATACATGTATATATGTGTGTTCGTGTATATACATGTATGCACATACATACATGTATACGTGTACACATGCACATGCATTCTATTCTATCGGTTCTACTTCTCTGGAGAACTCTGACTAATACAGATCTCATAAAATTCGCAGCCTCTGGCCAGGTAGTCCTAAAGCTACACCAGTTCAAAAGGTAACAAGAAGCCACCGACCTGTTCTAGAAACACAACAGAAGACTTACATACCCTGTCCACCATGCACTTCTGTTCCAAGACACTACTTCAGGTCCTGGTGACATATACCTCACTTCCTGCTACTGCCTCACCCATCACTACTCCAAAATTAACAGCAGCAAGGAGAGGGAGTGAGATCTTTCATTGCCTTTTCCTAGAATATGGTGAAAATGTCCTCCTTGGAACAAACTCAGAAAAGTTGTTTTAAGCAGATCTTTGATTATTGCTTCCATTTCCATTGTTTTGTTTCCTCTTTGGAAATATCTGAAATTCTGAGGTTGGCTTTCTTTGCTATCTTCAGTGGCTCTTATCCAGCCCACATCATCTTGATTAAAAGTCCTTTTACTTTTCTTCTGCATTCTAGAAGAGCTTATAACATTTGTGCTCTACCTTAGTGGGCCTGTTACTTTCTGCCCACCCTGCAGTTTACTGCCTTGCAAGTGGATAATGATGCAGCTGTTGTGTTTTTAATGACTTTGCAAAGGTTCCTTAATGTACCCAACTCCCTTCTTACTTTATTCTCTTAGATTTTCAGGGAGGCAGGCTCTCCTGTTATAAACATCTATTCCTCCATCATTTATGCTAGGTCTTCCTGTATCCTGTTATGCAAATGTTCCCTGGGATGTTCTTGTACTTCTGCAATAAGTTGTTCCAGACTTTAATCTCCAACTGAATATTCAGGAAGATGTGCCCTCTTCTTTCTTTGGCAGGAGGATTTCATAAGGTCCATGATGAAATTTTTTCTGTTGACTTATTTGGTAAAGAGAAGATATCCATCTGGACTCGATGTTTACTAAAATTCAAGGTGTGTGGACTGTCCTTGGCCCTAAGTCCTCTCTACTTGGGTGCTAACTGAATTTTATTCTCAAATATGCAGCTGGAGAGGAGTTGATACTTCAGCTTCTGGGTCAATTTTCATGTCTAGGAAGATTTATCTGATGTGAGTCTGTTAAGCTAAAATGTAATCAAATTTTATTTCCAGGACCTGATTCTGATGCTCTGAAAGGATAAAGCACATATAAAATTATAATTCCCAAAATGTACCAGTGTGAGTTCTTTTAGTCTCTGATTCCCACATCGAATGCTTACTTACAGGGGGCAAGGAGGTGGGTGTTAGACTTCCCATGAGGCAATGCACCCTGGCATCTCCTCCCCCCTTCTTTTTGCAATCTGTGAGTGGAAGTAGAACAGCGGGCAAAGATGGAATGAGTGTGCTCCTAAGAGCCGTGGCCCTTCAGGGTAACATTTTTCATTATTTCTTTTATCGAAGGGTTGGTGAATATCTACTCTGTATTTAGCGCTCTCGTATGATGAGAGCACATAGGAAAAGAGAGGCTCCCCTGGTGGAGATTACATTCCGGTGGGTACAGAGCCAACGACTGGTCAAAGTGTTGATCAGGTGGGTAAGAGTCCTGAAGAACATTAGCAGGGTAAAAGGATGGGAAGTAACAGAGGGGCTTAAGGATTTGGGAAAGGCATCTCATACATTGATTTTTACCAAATTCTTTTCTTCCAAATGAATATTATGCAGAATCCTAATACAGAAACATGAAATTCTCGGTTGAAATGAGCACTCAGACAAGGGGAGTTAGAGAAGAGAAAGGAGAAGGGAAATTGGAAGGGGAGGTGAACCATGAGAGACTATGGACTCTGAAAAACAATCTGAGGGTTTTGAAGGGGCAGGGGGTGGGAGGTTGGGGGAACCAGGTGGTGGGTATTAGAGAGGGCACAGATTACATGGAGCACTGGGTGTGGTGCAAAAACAATGCATACTGTTACGCTTAAAATAAATTTTAAAAAATTAAATTAAAAAAAAAAAAAGAAATGGGTACTCAGCTTCCTTTTCTTCCTTGGGTATGTCCACAGGGCTTCAGGACACAGCCAGAAAGTCACTGAAATGAGTCTGTGAGACACATTTTCAAAAATTTTAATGGTATTTTGGTTTTTTAAACAGCTGAGAGTCATGCAGAATGGGTGAATGACTTCAGATAAATTTATTAAATTTATTAAAAACCAGCTTAAGGAAACTGTCGGATGGTGGAGAAAATGAATGTTGTGTGTACCTATGGGCTTAACTTTGAAGGCTGCATCTGCCCCATGATACCATTTACGTACAATACTTCTTTGAGCCTACATTTTCTCATTTGTAAAATGGGAGTAAGGAGACATTCCACTATAGGAAATACACATGGCCAAGAAGCATGTGGAGATGTTCAACATCATCTTCTTCAGAGAAATGTAATTCAAGGTTACAATGAGATGCCAGTTTACGCCCATGTGGTGAGAAAAAAAAAAAAAAGTAAAATCTGGCAATACCAAGTGTTGAAGAGTATGTGAAACTGTTGAATTTCTTACAAATTACTCATAGATATAAAAACTGGTGCAACCATGTTGAAAAACAATTTGGCATGATCTTCTAAAGTTGAATATTTATAGACTCTGCCTCACCAACTCCGCTCCTAGAAACACACATAAGACAGATTGACCCACATACAGGAAAAAATCACACAAGATAGATCCCTATATTTAGGAGTCTGGTTTCTTGTCTCTTTTTTCCTTTGTTTCGTGTCTTAAATTTCACATATGAGTGAAATCATATAGTATTTGTCTTTCTCTGACTGACTTATTTCACTAGCAGTGTATCCCCTAGATCCATCCATATCATTGCAAATGGCAAGATTTCATTCTTTTTATGGCTGAGTAATATTCCATTGTTTATATATATATCACATCTTCTTTATCCATTCCTCTATTGATAGGCACTTGGGTTGACTCTTAAATACAGAGAACAAACTGGTTATCAGAGGCGAGGTGAGTGGGGAGATGTGTGAAGCAGGGGAAGGGTACTGAGAGCACACACCATGATGAGCACAGAATTAATGCATAGAATTGTTGAATCACATATTGTGTACCTGAAACTAATATAACTGTATATTACTTATAATGGAATTAAATAATAATTAATTAATTAATTAATAAAGACACATAAGAATGTTCATAGCAATATCATTCACAAAAAAAAAAATCCTGGAGACAACCCTGGTGCCTATCAGCTGGAGAGGGGACAAACTGGAATGTATTTACACTATGAAATAGAATACATCAGGTAAAGTGAACAAAAGGTAGCCATCCACACAGCGTGGATAAATCTTAACTAAATAATACTGGATATAAAAAGTAGGCTTTGTAAAATAGAAGCTACTGTATATACTTTTTTAAAAGTTAAAGTGAGTGTAAGAATACTTACAGATGTAATAAAATGATGTAAAAAGGAATACAAGATAACAACACACACAGGATCCAGGATGATGGTTAGCTTGGCTGGGAGGAATTAGTGAGATGGAAGCAGATGTAGTTATTGTCAAGATCCTAGCTTTTGTCTTGGGTAGTGAATGTGGGTGTTTTTCACATTACTAGAAAATATCCAACTTTATAAATAAAAGTCGACCATGCACAATACAATAACAAGAATATGTCATTAACCTAGGATTATGACTAACCCAATTCTATACAACAGGGATCCAATGAAAAAGTAATAAAATAAAACAGAATGGGGATGAACAAGACTTATCTAACATTGATCTATGTATGTCTTGCTAGAAATTTCCTTAAAAAGCAGTGAACTCTCATTTACCATTATGTTTGCGTGTGAGGCCAAGAAGAAGAAAATAGAATGGGACCAATAACACTTACTTCTCACAGTTATTGTGAAAATTTGCATGACTTAATGAAAAAAATATATGTAAAGCAGCTGACACTTAGAGATAGATTTTAAATATTATCTCCCTTAATACATATTCTTTACTTAACAGTCACAAAATGTAGTACTATCCCTTCACATTTTCTTCTAAAATATGAAATAGCAAAAAAGGGGGAGAGTGCACTTAGAATTAGAAGACCTAGTTCTCCCAGCTGCTAGATGGTGAATTTGGACAAGTCATTTGAACTCAAAGAACATAGTCTACTCACTTGAGGAAAAAAACAGTCAATTAAAGTGCTTGAGGGAAGCCTAGATGGCTCAGTCATGAGATCAAACCCTGCGTCAGCTCTGTGTGTGGAACTTGCTTAAAATTCTTTCTCTCCCTCCACTCCTCCTGTGCTCGTGCTCACTGGTTCTCTAAATAAGTAAATAAACAAATAAATAAATAAATTTAAAATGCCCAAGATCCCTGAATGTGATACTCATGTATGTTTATGTCCTCTGATTTTCTCATTTCATGAAATATCACATTTATATACAAATACCCTATCATTCCCAAGAACACATGACATACAGAATAGGATTATTAGCCCACCCTTTTCCTGGCATTCACTCTATGAAAGTTATAATGGCTTAATAAATAGTAAATAATGTAATAAATAAGAGGAAGCCAAAAATCCCTATTACACAAAAATTCTCTATCTGTAACCATCTTTCATTGAAGACACTGTAGCTGAAGAGTTTTAAGACACAAACAAATTACATTTAAACTACTGCAGCCCAAATGGCTTCTCAGATCTTAGTGCAGCTCAAGGCCCAGAAAGAGTAAGATATGAGCACTAAAGAAGAATAAATGCATGAAGGCAAACCCAAAGGAGAGCCAGAAAATAGGAAATTCCCAGCATTCTTGGGGGAGAGTGAAACGCCTGGTTTCATTGCAAATGATGCTGCTGAATAAGGAAAGAGGAAGCCCCTGGAACACAGAGAAGGACATGAATCAAAGGGCCCTGCAGGGACACCTGACTGGCTCCGTCGGAAGAGCCCGCCATTCTTGATCTCAGTGCTGTGAGTTCAAACATCACACTGGGTATAGAAATTACTTAAATAAATCAGCTTTAAAAATAAACGGGGGGCATTGCAGAACAAAGATGCTCAGTTATCATTCCATCGTCTGTGGGGGGGGGGAGGATAGGTGCAGTGTGTGAACCTCTGCCCCTCTCTTTCTCTCATTAACAAACATACAAAGCTCAAGTAGAATAAAATCTGAAGAAGTTCCTCTTCCCCCAAAACACAGGTAAGTGCATGATATTTCTTTTTATTTTTTAAGAAGGTTTTTTATTTGAATATAGTTTATAATGTTACATTAGTTTCTGATGTATAATATAGTGATTTTTTTAATTTATTTTCAATGTTCCAGAATTCATTGTTTATGCACCACACCCAGTGCTCCATGCAATACATGCTCTCCATAATACCCACCACCAGGCTCACCCAACCTCCCACTTACTGCCCCTTCAAAGCCCTCAGATTGTTTTTCAGAATCCACAGTCTCCCATGGTTTTTCTCCCCCTCCGATTTCCCCCAACTCCCTTCTCCTCTCCATCTCCCCATGTCCTCTGCGTTATTCCTTATGCTCCACAAGTAAGTGAAACCGTACAATAACTGACTCTCTCTGCTTGACTTATTTCACTCACCATAATCTCTTACAGTCTCATGCATGTTGTTAAAAAAGTTGAGTATTCATCCTTTCTGATGTAGGCTTAATACTCCATTGTATATATGGATCATATCTTCCTTATCCATTTGTCCATTGAAGGGCATCTTGGATCTTCCACAGTTTGGCAATTGTAGCCATTGCTGCTATGAATATTGGGGTAGGGATGGCCCTTCTTTTCACTCCATCTGTATCTTTGGCGTAAATATCCTGTATTGCAATTGCAGGGTCATAGGGAAGCTCTATTT
The DNA here is from genome assembly GCF_030435805.1 of Mustela lutreola. Classification (NCBI taxonomy): domain Eukaryota; kingdom Metazoa; phylum Chordata; class Mammalia; order Carnivora; family Mustelidae; genus Mustela; species Mustela lutreola. Next base: position 149,869,416 of record NC_081290.1, on the reverse strand, counting down.
TTAATTTCTTTCTTTTTAATTTTTTATTTCTTTTCAACATAACAGTATTCATTGTTTTTGTACCACACCCAGTGCTCCATGCAATCCGTGCTCTCTCTAATACCCACCACCTGGTTCCCCAAACCTCCAACCCCTCGCCCCTTCAAACCCCTCAGATTGTTTTTCAGAGTCCATAGTCTCTCATGGTTCACCTCCCCTTCCAATTTACCCCAACCCCCTTCTCTCTAACTCCCCATGTCCTCCATGCTATTTGTTATGCTCCACAAATAAGTGAAACCATATGATAATTGACTCTCTCTGCTTGACTTATTTCATTCAGCATAATCTCTTCCAGTCCCGTCCATGTTGCTACAAAAGTTGGGTATTCATCCTTTCTGATGGAGGCATAATACTCCGTAGTGTATATGGACCACATCTTCCTTGTCCATTCGTCTGTTGAAGGGCATCTTGGTTCTTTCCACAGTTTGGCAACCGTGGCCATTGCTGCTATAAACATTGGGGTACAAATGGCCCTTCTTTTCACTACTTCTGTATCTTTGGGGTAAATACCAAGGAGTGCAATTGCAGGGTCATAGGGAAGTTCTATTTTTAATTTCTTGAGGAATCTCCACACTGTTTTCCAAAGTGTCTGCACCAACTTGCATTCCCACCAACAGTATAAGAGGGTTCCCCTTTCTCCACATCCTCTCCAACACATGTTGTTTCCTGTCTTGCTAATTTGGGCCATACTAACTGGTGTACCGTAGTATCTCAATGTGGTTTTAATTTGATGGCTAGTAATGATGAATATTTTTTCATGTGTCTGATAGCCATTTGTATGTCTTCATTGGAGAAGTGTCTGTTCATATCGTCTGCCCATTTTTTTTTATATGATTGTCTGTTTTGTGTGTGTTGGATTTGAGGAGTTCTTTATAGATCCTGGATATCAACCTTTTGTCTGTACTGTCATTTGCAAATATCTTCTCCCATTCCGTGGGTTGCCTCTATGTTTTCTTGACTGTTTCCTTTGCTGTGCAGAAGCTTTTGATCTTGATGAAGTCCCAAAAGTTCATCTTCACTTTTGTTTCCTTTGCCTTTGGAGACATATCTTGAAAGAAGTTGCTGTGGTTGATATCGAAGGGGTTACTGCCTATGTTCTTCTATAGGATTCTGATGGATTCCTGTCTCACGTTGAGGTCTTTTATCCATTTTGAGTTTATCTTTGTGTATGGTGTAAGAGAATGATCGAGTTTCATTCTTCTACATATAGCTGTCCAGTTTTCCCAGCACAATTTATTGAAGAGACTGGTTTTTGTCCACTGTATATTTTTTCCTGTTTTGTCGAAGATTATTTGACCATAGAGTTGAGGGTCCATCTTTGGGCTCTCTACTCTGTTCCACTGGCCTATGTGTCTGTTTTTATGCCAGTACCATCCTGTCTTGGTGATCACAGCTTTGTAGTAAAGCTTGAAATCAGGTAACGTGATGCCCCCAGTTTTATTTTTGTTCTTCAACATTTCCTTAGCAGTTCAGGGTCTCTTCTGATTCCATACAAATTTTTGGATTATTTGCTCCAGCTCTTTGAAGAATACTGGTGGAATTTTGATCAGAATGGCATTAAAAGTATAGATTGCTCTAGGCAGTATAGACATTTTAACAATGTTTATTCTTCCGATCCAAGAGGATGGAATGGTCTTCCATCTTTTTGTGTCTTCTTCAATTTCTTTCATGAGTGTTCTGTAGTTCCTCGAATACAGATCCTTTACCTCTTTGGTTAGGTTTATTCCCAGGTATCTTATGGTTCTTGGTGCTATAGTAAATGGAATCGATTCTCTAATTTCCCTTTCTGTATTTTCACTGTTAGTGTATAAGAAAGCAACTGATTTCTGTACATCAATATTGTATCCTGCCACATTACTGAATTGCTGTGTGAGTTCTAGTAGTTTGGGGGTAGAGTCTTTTGGGTTTTCTATATAAAGAATCATGTCATCTGCGAAGAGAGAGACTTTGACTTCTTCATTGTCAATTTGGATACCTTTTATTTCTCTTTCTTGTCTGACTGCTGTTGCTAGGACTTTTAATACTATGTTGAACAAGAGTGGTGAGAGTGGGCATCCTTGTGTTCCTGATCTCAAAGGGAAGGCTGTCAGCTTTTTCTCATTGAGGATGATATTTGCTGTGGGTCTTCATAGATAGATTTGATGAAGTTCAGGAATGTTCCCTCTATACTTTGAAGCATTTTAATCAGGAACGGATGCTGGATTTTGTCAAATGTTTTTTCTGCATCAATTGAGAGGACCATGTGGTTCTTCTCTCTTCTCATATTAATTTGTTCTATCACATTGATTGATTTGCAAATGTTGAACCATCCTTGTAGCCCAGGGATGAATCCCACCTGGTCATGGTGGATAATCTTTTTAATGTGCTGTTGGATCCTGTTTGCTAGGATCTTGTTGAGAATCTTATCCATCTTCTTCAGTGATATTGGTCTGAAATTCTTTTTGTTAGGGTTTTTGCCTGGTTTGGGGATCAGGGTAATGCTGGCTTCATAGAAAGGGTCTGGAAGTTTTCCTTCTGCTTCAGTTTTTTGAAACCGCTTCAGGAGAATAGGTGTTACTTCTTCTTTGAAAGTTTGGTAGAATTCCCCAGGGAATCCGTCAGGTCCCGGGCTCTTGTTTTTTGGGAGGTTTTTGATCACTGCTTCAATCTCGTTACTAGATATCGGTCTATTCAGTGGATCAATTTCTTCCTGGTTCAATTTTGGGAGTTTATAGTTTTCCAGGTGTGCATCCATTTCATCTAGGTTGCTTAGCTTATTGGCATATAACTGTTGATAATAACTTCTGATGATTGTTTCTACTTCCTTGGTGTTAGTTGTGATCTCTCCCTTTTCATTCATAATTTTAATAATTTGGGCTTTGTCTCTTTTCTTTTGGATTAGTGTGACCAATGGTTTATTGATCTTATTGATTCTTTCAAAAACCAGCTTCTAGTTTCATTGATACGTTCTACTGTATCTCTAGTTTCTACCTCATTGATCTCTGCTCTAATCTTGATTATTTCCCTTCTCATGTGTGGAGTTGGTTTGATTTGTTGTTGATTCTCCAGTTCTTTAAGGTCTAGAGACAGCTAGTGTATTCTGGATTTTTCAGATTTTTTTTGAGGGAGGCTTGGATGGCTATGTATTTCCCCCTTAGGACCGCCTTTGCTGTATCCCATAGGTTTTGGACCGAAGTGTGTTCATTCTCATTGATTTCCATGAATTGTTTAAGTTCTTCTTTGATCTCCTGGTTGATCCAAGCATTCTTAAGCAGAGTGGTCTTTAGCTTCCAGGTGTTTGAGTTCCCTCCAAACATTTCCTTGTGATTGAACTCCAGTTTCAAAGCACTGTGATCTGAGAATACGCAAGGAATAATCTCAGTCTTTTGGTATCAGTTGAGTCCTGATTTGTGACCCAGTATGTGGTCTATTCTTGAGAAGGTTTCATGTGCACTTGAGAAGAATGAGTATTCTGTTGTTTTAGGGTGGAATGTTCTGTATATATCTATGAGGTCCATCTGGTCCAATGTGTCATTCAATGCTCTTGTTTCTTTATTGATTTTCGGCTTCGATGATCTAATTCTGAGAGAGGCATGTTAAGATCTCCTACTATTAATGTATTCATATCAATATGACTCTTTATCTTGATTAACAATTTTCTTATGTAATTGGCTGCTCCCATATTGGAGGCATAGATATTTACAATTGTTAGATCATCTTTGTGGATAGTCCCTTTAAGAATTATGTAGTGTCCTTCTGTATCTCTGACTACAGTCTTCAGTTTAAAATCTAATTTATCTGATATGAGAATCACTACCTTAGCCTTCTTTTGAGGCCCACTTGCATGAAAGATGCTTCTCCATCCCTTCACTTTCAGTCTGGGTGTATCTTTAGGTTCAAAATGGGTCTCTTGTAGAAAACGTATGGATGGGTCCTGTCGTTTTATCCAATCTGCAACCCTGTGTCATTTTATGGGCGCATCAAGGCCATTCACATTGAGAGTGATTATTGATAGATACATTTTTAATGACGTCGTGTTACCTTTGAAGTCTCTTTCTGTAGATTGTCTCTATATTTCTATTCAATGCTATTCTTAGGATTCTTCCTCTTTTATAGAACCCCCCTTAATATTTCCTGCAGTGTCAGCTTGGTGGTCGCATAGTCTTTTAAGCCTTGCCAGTCTTGGAAACTCTTTATCTCTCCATCCATTTTGAATGTCAGTCTTGCTGGATAAAGTATTCTTGGCTGCATGTTCTTCTCATTTAGTGCCCTGAATATATCTTGCCAGCCCTTTCTGGCTTGCCAGGTCTCTGTGGACAGGTCTGACATTATTCTGATGGGCTTTCCTCTGTAAGTAAGGAGCCTCTTTGTCCTAGTGGCTTTCAAGAGATTGTATCTACAATTATGATTTCTTAATTTGACTATCAGGTGCCTTGATTTTTTTTTGAATCTATAATCTTGAGGGGAGACCATTCGGCCTCTAGTACATGAATGCGGGTTCCATTCACGAGATTGGGAAAATTTTCATGAAAAACTTGTTCCACTATATTTTCTAGACTTCTTTCTTTCTCCTCCCCTTCAGGGATTCCAATAATTCTGACGTTGGAATGTTTCATGGAATCATTTATTTCCCTGATTCTGTTTTCGTGCCTTCTAAGCTATTTGTTCCAGGCTTCCTTCTGATCCTTTCTATCTGTTTGTCCTCCACATCACTAATTCTATCTTCTGTCTCAGTTACCCTAGCTTTTAGAGAATTTAGATTAGATTGGAACTCATTAAGAGCATTGTGAACCTCATCCCTGGTGACTTTCAGTTCTGCCCTAATCAATTCTGTTTGGTCATCCATGGCTTTCTCCAACCTAGCTATTGCCTAGATAATTGTTAGCCTGAATTCTCTTTCTGACATATTGTCTATGTTGATAGCCATTAGCTCTGTTGCAGAAGGCCCATCCTCTGTATTTTTCTTCTGTTGGGCATTCCTCCTCCTAGTCATTTTTGTGAGAGATGGCTCTGAATAGATGTAGCTGGATGTATTAACCGTGGTGCAGTCAAGGTGCACCCTGGAACACTTCTGAGCAATCAGGGCTCCCCACTGAAACAAGAGAAAAAAGAAAAGAAAAAGAAAAAAAGAGAGAGAGAGAGAGAGAGACAGGAAAGAAAGGGAAGATAAAAGAGAAGGTTCAGCCCAAATGGGCCCCAAGGTAAGATTTATGACGTATCAAACAAAAACAGACAAAAAGACTGATAAAAGTATATGACAAGAGAATATATATATATATATATATATATATATATATATGCAAATAAAGGAAGAACTTCGTCAAAAAGAACCCCAAGTTTAAGATTTATATACTATCAGGACAAATAAAACACAGAAACACTGTCGGAAGAAAAAGATGGGAGAGTGGTTATAAATTCTCAGTGTGGGCAAGGAAGGTTATTTTGATTCTTCCTGGATATATCTTGATACCTTTGTTAAAAGACTCAACTTTCCTAAGATAAAGGGGGATTAAAAATTGGTTTACCTATAGGGGTAGCATTGATTGGGGAAAGGGGATTATCTTGAAGTTTAACTCTATATGAATATTAGAAAATAAAAATAAAAAAGGAATAAACTAGACTAAACTAAAATTTAAAAAAATTTAAAAATAGAAATGCAAAAGAAAAACACAGGTGTATGTGTCAAAAAGTTCAGGTTAGAAGCTTATTATGGAATTTGATATACTGGACATCTCACTGTGATGGTAAATAGGTTAAAAAATTATCTATATTAAAAAAATGAACCAGAATAGTGGAAACAAGTTAAAAATAAAAGTTGTATCTATGAAGTAGTGGTGGTTGTTCTCTTGTAGTCTTTTTTTTTTTTTTTCTTTCCTGGTTGGTTTTCTGGGGGAGGGGCCTGCTATGTGGGTTTTCAGTCAATGATGTTCCCTGAGTTAAGTTCTCACACCCCCCTCAAGGGGGTGTGCTCTGAGGAAACCGCTTTTTTCAGGCTTTTGTTCTCTGGAGGTTTTTATGTTTATTCACTTTTTTTCTCTCACCTTGACCACTTTTTTTTTTTTTTTTTTTTTTTTTAAATTTTTTATTTTTTATAAACATATATTTTTTATAAACATATATTTTTATCCCCAGGTCTGTGAATCACCAGGTTTACACACTTCACAGCACTCACCAAATCACATACCTTGACCACTTTTGATGGTTTTCGGATGTTTAGAGGAAAGCAAACTGCACCCTGACCTCCCTCTCAGAGAGAAGCCTCAGTCTGCTTGCCTGTGGGTGCTTCAGGGTCCATATAAATTCCCCCTTGGCTGCTGGCAGAGCAGGTTCAAAGCCACAGTCCGTGGGAACATAGGATCTTCTGCTTATACCCAAAACTACAGCAGTGGCGGCTGTCTGGGCAGCTCCAGGCTGCCAGAGAGGTTCCAAGCAGCAATTGCACACTGAGATTTTCCCGCTGGCCCAGACTGAGAGTGCTTGGTCTTTCTGGGTCTAAGAGTGCCTGGCTTGAGTGCACCTCTCTCAGGGGAGGGTGTGGGTTGCGTGCATCTCAGGCTCTGATAGCAGGGCATGGTTTGAGAGCACCAGGCTGGGCCTTCGAGCACCTCTCTCAGGGGAGGGTGAGGGGTGCGTGCATCTCAGGCTCTGTTAGCACAGCTTGGCATTCTGCTGTCTGGCGAGACTCCCAGCCCCTCACAGGAGCCGGACCCCACACATTCTCAGGTGCACTGGTGGCTCAGGGACCAAGACCCGGTTTCTCTGCCACACTCTTTCTAGCTCAGCACCAGGGGAGGTTGTCCTGGGTCCTGGGACTTAAGCCCCTGTCCCTAGCTGCCCCAATTCCCACAATTTCCTTTGCTCTTTTTGAGTGCTTTCAACCAGTCTCCAAGTTAATGCTGGTCCCCAGATGCAGGGCACTCTCGTATTAGGGGTATTGCTTTCCAATTGGTCACCTCTGGTGGCTCCCTCCTCCTTTTGTTTATCTTCTAATATCAGTCCAATGTTCCCACTCCACTTTACCTGCCCACTGGCATCTTCTGCCCCTGTAGAGATCCAGACGTGTACAATTCTGATCTCAGGCTGCTTTCATGGGTGATCAGAGTTCTTTGGTAGGTAATCAGCTCACTTTAGGGTACAGGTTGAAACGGCGCCTCCTCCTACTTCCCTGTCATCTTGTCTCCCTCTACCTATTTTTAATTTCTTAAACAGGAGCCCAGGACCTGATGGATTCCCTGGGGAATTCTCCCAAACTTTCAAAGAAGAAATAATACATATTCTCCTGAAGTTGTTTCAAAAAATTGAAGCAGAAAGAAAACTTCCAGACTCTTTTTATGAAGCCAGTGTTACCCTGATCCCCAAGCCAGACAAAGACCCCATCAGAAAGGAGAATTTCAAACTAATATCCCTGATGAATATGGATGCCAAGATTCTCAACAATATCCTAGCTAATAGGATCCAACAGTACATTAAAAAATTATCCATCGTGACCAAGTGGGATTCATCCCTGGGTTGCAAGGGTGGTGCAACATTCACAAATCAATCAATGTGATAGAACATATCAATAAGAGAAGAGAGAAGAACCACATGGTCCTCTCAATTGATGCAGAAAAAACATTTGACAAAATTCAGCATCCGTTCCTGATTAAAATGTTTCAAAGTATAGGGATAGAGGAAACATTCCTCAACTTCATAAAACCTATCTATGAAAGACCCACAGCAAATATCATCCTCAATGAGAAAAAGCTGACAGCCTTCCCTTTGAGATCAGGAACACGAGAAGGATGCCCACTCTCACCACTCTTGTTCAACATAGTATTAGAAGTCCTAGCAACAGCAATCAGACCACAAAGAGAAATAAACATTTTCAAATTGGCAATGAAGAAGTCAAACTCTCTCTCTTCAGAGATGACATGATACTTTATATGGAAAACCCAAAGACTCCACCCCCAAACTACTAGAACTCATACAGCAATTCAGTAATGTGGCAGGATACAATATTGATGTACAGAAATCAGTTGCCTTCTTATACACTAACAATGAAAATACAGAAGAGAATCAATTCCATTTACTATAGCATCAAGAACCAAAAAATACCTGGGAATAAACCTAACCAAAGAGGTAAAGGATCTGTACTTAAGGAACTACAGAACTCACGAGAGAAATTGAAGAAGACACAAAAAGATGGAAGACCATTTCATGCTCTTGGATAGGAAGAATAAACATTGTTAAAATGTCTATACTGCCTATACTGCCTAGAGCAGTCTATACTTTCAATGCCATTCCAATCAAAATTCCCTAGCATTTTTCAAAGAGCTGGAACAGACAATCCTAAAATTTGTATGGAATCAGAAGAGACCCCAAATTGCTAAGAAAATGTTGAAAAAGAAAAACAAAACTGGGGGCATCACATTGCCTGATTTCAAGCTTTACTACAAAGCTGTGATCACCCAGACAATATAATACTGGCATTAAAACAGACACATAGACCAGAGGAAGAGAGTAGAGAGTCCAGATATGGACCCTCAACTCTATGGTCAAATAATCTTCTACAAAGCAGGAAAAAATACACAGTGGAAAGACAGTCTCTTCAATAAATTGTGCTGGGAAAATTGGACAGCTATGTGTAGAAAAATGAAACTCGACCATTCTCTCACACCATACACAAAGATAAACTCGAAATGGATAAAAGATCTGAATGTGAGGCAGGAATCCATTAGAATCCTAGAGGAGAACATAGGCAGTAACTTTCAACATCAGTCGCAGCAACTTCTTTCAAGATACGTCTCCAAAGGAAAGGAAACAAAAGCAAAAATAAACTTTTGGGACTTCACCAAGATCAAAAGCTTCTGCACAGTAAAGAAAACAGTCACAAAACAAAGAGGCAACCCATGGAATGGGAGAAGATATTCGCAAATGACAGTACAGACAAAGGGCTGATATTGAAGATCCATAAAGAACTCCTCAAACTCAACACACACAAAACAGATAATCATATCAAAAAATGGGCAGAACCCATGAACAGACACTTCCCCAATGAAGACACAAATGGCTAACAGACACATGAAAAAATGTTCATCATCACTAGCCATCAGAGAGATTCAAATTAAAACCACATTGAGATACTACCTTACACCAGTTAGAATGGCCAAAATTAACAAGACAGTAAACCACGTGTGTTGGAGAGGATGTGGAAAAAGGGGAACCCTCTTACACTGTTGCTGGGAATGCAAGTTGGTGCAGCCACTTTGGAGAACAGTGTGGAGATTCCTTAAGTGCATGATATTTTATTTCTTCAAGATAGCACCCTAATGAATATGAGAAATATTTCAGTCATTAATTCAGTCTCTTGATCAGTTTTGTGAAATATTTACTAAGTATTGACAATGAAAATATTTCTAGTCAACTAGACGAAGTAAGGCATATAAGGTAGGAAATTCAGTGTCTGACTCAACATAGTTGTGACAACAAACCGAAGGAGAGGAAGAAAAGGAAGGGAGATAGAAGAGGGAGAGGAAGGGGTTCTCACATACTGCTGGAAGCAAGAAATTGATTAACTCCTTTCAGAAAGTAGTTTGTTGGGGCACCTGGGTGGCTCAGCTAGTTAAGCAACTGTCTTCAGCTCAGATCATGATACCAGGGTCCTGGGATTGAGCCCTATATCAGGCTCCCTGCTCAGCAGACAGCCTGCTTTTCTTCTCCCTCTGCTGCTCCCCCTGCTTGTGCTCTCTCTTTCTCTCTATGTCAAATAAATAAATAAAATCTTTTAAAAAAGGAAAATAGTTTGTCATTATCTGATAACATTTAAGGATGTGTACACAACTTCCAACACCAAAATCCCACTTCAAAGAAGTTACTTGTGTACTCCCAGAATGTGATCATAGCAGAATTGTAGTTAGCAATTGCCCAACACTGGAAACAAAATGACTATAGACTATAGTCTATAATGACTATTGAAGAAGCATAGTTAAATTGCGATCTGTTCATCCAATGGAATACTATACAGCAATGAAATTTTTAAAACCATAGCTACACACATCAAGAATGACATAGGTGAATCTTAAAAATGTAATGTTCAACAAAACAAAGCAAACCAGGCACAATATTCAATCTGCACAATCCCATTTATAAAGTTCAAAATCTGTAAAAGCTAAATTAATTTTAGGGATGTGTACATAGGTAGTAAATCAAAGTTAAAGAAGGGAGGTTGTGACCCATGTGATGGTTAATCTCATATGTCAACCTGATTAGGCTGAGGGACCCAGATACTTACTCAAACACTAGTCTAGATGCTGCTGTGAGGACATGTCTTAGATAAGATTAGCATTCAGTACAGAAGATTACCCTTCATAACTTGGTTGAACTTCACCCAGTCAGTTGAAGACCTTAAGGAAGAAAGAAAGAGGTCCCCAGAAGAAAAAGAGATTTTACTTCCTGATTGCTTTCAGACCCAAGCTGCAATATCAGCTCTCCCCTAGGTCTCCAGCCCACTGACATGCCCTGTGAGTTTCAGACTTGCCAGTCCCCACAATTGCATGAACAAACTCCTTCAATATCTCTTTCTCTCCCTTTTCTCTTGATGTCTCACTCTCCATATATGTATGCACATGAGTCCTTTTGATTCTGTTTTCCTAGAGAACTCTAATACAATCATCTAGAATGGGCCTTTAGGTTGCTAGGAATAGTCTATTTCTTGTCTTTTATGTAAGGGATTACATGCTAATACAACACATTATAATTGAACAATGACCTCCAAATGTGTTCCTTCCTCCATTTTGCATTGAGGTATGAAACATTCTGTATGAATTCCAGAACAAAGAATCTGCAACAAACACCATTCTTTAAAATAGGTGCCATGACACTGTGGCATGTCTTAAAGGGTGGTAGTTACATAGGTGTTCACTCTCCAACAATTCGTTGAACTACATTTATGTTTTATGTACTCCTGTATATATTTTTATACTTTGTAATGAAAAAGGATTCATAAAAGCATTACTTTCTAGAAAACATGGAGAAGTTCACAAATAGCCACAAGATATTGTATGTACCATCAAATGCCATGCTTTATAGCTGGACAACTGGGAAGTCATGATAAAACATCTGAATGTCATTATACCACAATTTCTTCCAGCGCCTAATCTTTGCATTCCCCCCCATTCTCTAAAAATTTACATCTCCTTATTATGAATCCCCGCAATACCTTATCTCACTTCTTTCTGTCTTTTCACATCTCCTTGATTAGACTGAATGTTCTTTAAGGGAAAAATTTCTATCTTTCATTTTTGCACCCACTTTTGAGCACAGCATTCCTGCAGAACAATAGATGGGACAGAACACATGAACTGAGAAGTGGGACAAAGCTGGTTGAATAAATAAAGCCAGGTGGGGAGACTGGGCCTTACTCTCTAAAACAGGAGCCAGTTATTATTTTCTTATCTTTTTTACTTTACACGAAAACCCTACTTTCAGGAAGAAGAAACTTTGAGCTCATTCTCCACGTGGCAGGACTCTTCATTATTAATAGATCTAAATTCTATGTTATTGTAGTTCCAATGCTGCTGAAACACTTAGATTTCCTCTTTTTTTTTTTTTTTTTTTTTTTTTTTGCCCTTCAGAGAGGGACAAATACAGTTGTTACTAAAGCATAAACAGAGTACTTTAAAACAGAGAAATGATCATTTTAGGATAATGGTCTTGGTTTCTCTCATGGAAACACACTTGGGAAGACCCAAGTTCTTATGCTGAATTATTGGACATAAGATACAAAAGGTTAAGACCTCATAATTAGTTAGATTGAGCTCTTTCCACAGAAGTGAGTAATATTTTTCAATTATTTAGATGGTTATTTTGACATCAAGCAATCTTAACGACCAACAAATTAGACTTCTACTTTTTGTACTCTTGAATTCATGCATTTCGTGTCTAGAAAAATTAATAACCCTTATGATAATGCCAACAGAAGCATAGAGGGATTGCCAACATTTGGGGAATGTGTTGGCCCATAGTTATAGTCATCTCTGTGCCATTGTTCTCTCTGAAAACTTCTTCACTGCTATTCTTTTTCTTTAGCTATATATGGACTCCTACTGCAGGTTTCTTAGCTCTACAGCTTTTTTTTCTTTTAGTGTATTACATTCCTAAAAGATAAAGCAGCCCTCCGTAATTGAATCTATGTGAACCAAAAGAAATGAAATTAAGAAAAAGCAGAAAAACTGGGAGATGGGAAAAATGTCCGAACCAATGGTTGAAATCATGGGAAACTTTCCAGCTTGATTTATGCTCCTTTTAATCGCCAAGTCCCAGTAGCCTCTTCTGCCTGTCCTTTAATAGCAGAGGGGATGATCTATGCTTTGACCCAGAGTGAACCTGAAATGATGGATGGCGTGTGCATTCAATAATTATGCTCTTCTCGTATGTAGAAAACTTCTCCTGCCTGGGCCAAAAGCTTAGCTCAGTTGGCTTATAATTCCTGTAAAAGCCAGAGCCCACACAGTGTGCACTGGAATGCCACAGTGTCATGGCACCTATTTTAAAGAGTGGTGTTTGTTGCAGATTCTTTGTTCAGGAGTTCATACAGAATGTTTCATACCCCAATGCAAAATGGAGGAAGAAACACATTTGGAGGTCATCATTCAATTATAATGTGTTGTATTAGCATGTAATCCCTTACATAAAAGTAAAATTTCTTTGAAAAGCAATGACAAACATGAAAGAATTTTTCACCTCTTGTCCTACTATTCAGAGGTTAACACTATTAATTTGTTTGTGTGTATTATTACAACACATTATAGACGAGAGTGTTGTTAAGGACTGAATGTTTGTGTCCCCCCAAAATTAATACACTGAAGCCCTAATTCCCAATGTGATAGTATTGGGAGGTGGGGTCTTTGGAAGATAATTTAGACTAGGTCATGAGGATGGAGACCTCATAATGGGATAGGTCCTTATGAGAAGAGGAAGAAACTAGAGCTCTCTTCTTCTCTCTCTGTGCACAGAGAAGAGGCCATGAGTAGACACAGCAAGAAGGTAGCTGTCCACAAGTGAGGAAGCAGTTCTCACCAGGAATCAAATCAGCTGGCACATTGATCTTGGATTTCTGGCCTCTAGAAATATGAGAAATAAATTTACATTATTTAAGCCACACAGTCTATGGTATTTTATCATAGTAGCCAAAAATAACTAATACAAGTTTGTTTTGTTCTGTTTCAATGTGGACCAATGGTTTTCTATCCCTCTCACTCCCAGGCTTCTTTCTTATTTAGCCCATGTGAGAATTCCTCTATAGAGAGAGAAAGATTTGCCTGGTAGATGTTCTTCCCTGTAGCAGATTGTCTAAAGGCAGGAGCTCCATACTGTTTGTGTTCAAATCTACCACTTATTTACTGTGTGACATTATGCATGCTATTTCTCACTCTGTGCCTCAGTTTTCTTAATTTGCATAGGATGTGTGTAGTACCTCCTACAAAGGGCTCTTGGAGAGATTGATTTAGTAAATATATTTATAATATTTAGAACAGCATCTGTTATATGGTAATCATTCCACAAGAATTCACTACTACTGTGTCTGTTACTCTGTGGACATCTTGGGGGAAGCACCACAAGCGAGGACCTAAAACTTGAAAAAGAGGTCAGTGAGACTGAGGCAATGTGGGGTGGAAAAGAGAAGAAGAAGAGTAGCCATGTGGAGGAAAGCTATTCCAAGACAGCCACCCAATTCCATAAGGACCAAAACGCAATGTAAAAGAAAAATTGTCCTAAGCCCAGCCTAGGACAGAAAATTTTCATATGATGTAACTCAAAAATAATTTTGAAAAAAAAATCAGTATTTCTGATCATATGCTTGAGCAATTTTCTGATAAACTTTAATAAGATTAAGACTTGTTCTTGGAAAAGGGAAAAAAAAAGGCTTGTTCTTGGAAGCTGTGCACTGCACTGTCAGTCAAGAGTCTAATGGTCATGTATTCGTGGGTGCAGGGTAAAGTCCCAGGTTCATCTCAGTGTAATCATTAATAGTGTGTCCTTGTTCTCTTGAATGTGTACCAGTTGGGACAATTAATTCTTTTGACAAGTATTCCTTTCTCTTTAAGATAGTATAACTTTTTAAATGTAGATTAACAATTATCAGCTAATCATTCTATTTTCCTTTAAATGTGTCTTCCAAAAGTGAATCTCTAGAATATATTAAACCCTTTTCCTATGCAATAAGATTAAATAAAACTTTGGCACATGTTCTTAACTAAACTGCCAGGAAATATTTTTATTTGACCACAACTCATTAGTTAAGAGACAAGGTGCCTGGTCCCATCCTCCTATATGCTTGTGACCTGTTAGAAATAATTTGTTACCAGCAATGAATAACTAGGATTTAAAATTAAAAGTACAATAGCATTTTCACTAGCACCAAAAAAGTAAAATATTATGATACAAATTTTTTTTTTTTTAGTACAAGATCTGTATGAAGAAACCATAAAACTCTGATGAAAGAAATAAAAGAGGAACTCAATAAATGAAAAGACATAATATGTTCATGGATAGGAAGACTCGATATTGACAACCTGCACCACTGGGTGTGGTGCAAAAACAATAAATACTGCTACGCTGAAAAGAAATAAAAAATTTAAAAAAAAAAAGGTCAGTTTTCCCATCTTGATCAATATATTCAATGCAGTCTCAATCAAAATTCCAGCATGTTATTTTGTGGATATTGACAAGCTGATTCTCAAGCTTATATGAAAAGACAAAAGACTCAGAATAGCAAACAATATTGAAGAAGAACAAAGTCAGAAGAGTAATACTACCCAATTTCAAGATTTACTAAAAAACTACAGTAACTGAGACGATGTAGTAGGGTGAATGAAGAGACAAATAGATCAGAAGAATGGAATAGAAAGCCCAGAAATAGATTCATGCAAATTATAGTCAACTGATCTTAGACAAAAGAGCAGAGTAATTCGATGAAAATAAAATAGCTTTTGCATAAATTGTGCTGAAACAATTATACTTCCACATTGAAAAAAATCTATACACATGCTTTAAACTTTTCACAAAAATTAATTCAAAATTAATTATAGAAGTAAATGTGAAATTGAAAACTATCAAACTCCTAGAAGACAAAGACAAGAGAAATCCCAGGTGACCTTGGGTTTGGTGATGGCTTTTTATTTATTTTATTCATTTTTTAAAATTCAAGTATAATTAATATGCAGTGTCATATTAGTTTCAGGTGTACAACATAGTGATTCAACAAGTCTATAGATCACCCAGTGCTCATCGAGATAAGTGTACTCTGAATCGAATCCCCTTCACTTATTTCACCCATCTCTCCACCCATCTCCCTTCTGGTAACCATTTGTTTGTTCTCTATATTTAAGAATCTGGTTTTTGGTTTGTCTCTTTTTTTCTTTGTTTGTTTGTTTTATTTTTTAATTCCACAAATAAGTTAAATCATATGGTATTTGTCTTTCTCTGACCAACTTATTTCACTTAGCATTATGTCTTCCAGCTCCATCCATGTTTTGGCAAATGGCAAGATTTCATTCTTTTCTGTGACTAAATAACAAGAAATCACATATAATGGTGATGAGTTTTTTAAGTACCATATCAAAAGCACAATTCATGAAGAAAAAATAAATTTCATTTCATTAAAATTAAAAACTTTTGCTCTGCAAGAGACGTTGTTCAAAGGATGTGCTGAAAACATGCCCACAGAACAATATGTGCATGGATGTTTATTGTAGCTTTATTTACAATTGCCAAAACTTGGAATCAACCAAGATGTCCTTCAGTAGGTAAATGGATAAATACACTGTGATACATCCAGACAATGGAATATTATTCAGCACCAAAGAGAAATGATCACCAAACCATGAAAAGACCTGTTATAATATGTTAAATTCATATTACTAAGTGAAAGAAGTTAATTTAAAAAGGCTACACACTGTATGATTCTAACTATATGAATTCTAGAAAAGGCAAAACTATGGAAAAAGATCAGTGGTTGCTAGTTCAGAGAAAGGGAGGGAGGGATGAATAGGTGGACACAAAGAATTTAGGAGGTGGTTAAACTATTATGTATGATACTGTAATAGGATATATATCATTACACATTTGTCAAGACTCAAAGAATGTAAATGCAAAGAGTGAACCATGATACCACTTAAAGACTTTAGTTAATGTAGTAAA
Organism: Mustela lutreola; assembly: GCF_030435805.1. Taxonomy (NCBI): domain Eukaryota; kingdom Metazoa; phylum Chordata; class Mammalia; order Carnivora; family Mustelidae; genus Mustela; species Mustela lutreola. The sequence continues at coordinate 149,853,219 of NC_081290.1, read as the reverse complement.
ATTGGCTCATTAGTTGTATCATACAAACCATACTAAGGCAAAATGTTAATAATAGAGAAAAGTGAGGAGTGGAGATGAATGGGCATATAAGAACTGGGTGGCTCAGTCAGTTAAACATCTGCCTTCAGCTCAGGTCATGATCTTGGGGTCCTGGAATGGAGCCCCACATCGGGCTCCCTGCTCAGTGTGGAGTCTGCTTCTCCCTCTTCCTCTGCCCCTCCCCCTGTTTGCATGTTGTCTCTCTCTCTTTCTCTCACACATACCCACACACAAATAAATAAAATCTTAAAAAAAAAAAAAAAGATTTTGTGCTGTATATGGCACATCTCATAGGAAAGAGTCAATCTTCAGGAAGACAATAGAAACCAAGTAAGTACCCCAAAGCAGGAACGTGACTTCTATACACCAACCTTTTCATTCACCACTATGGTGCTGATGCGATGCTGATTGATTTGAAAGAATTAGATTTGCTGTGAAGAACTGTCTTGGCTTCCTTGAAATCTTAGAACCATCACCCAGATTCAGTAGACTGATAAATTTCCATTTCAATTCCTTTCAAAACTTACCATCTTGATACTGACAAGCTTATAGCCAAATCCTTAAAGCTTTAGGAAGAGAATTCCAGGAAGTTCAACCACAGATAGATGATCTCAATACATATCTGAAAGATGGAAGTAAATGGAAGTGAGTAGCAAGCGAAGCAGACCTGAGCATGCATGGCTTTGAAATCACTTATGGAAGCTTCGGGCCTGCCTTGCAGACAGGGAGGATGGGGCTTGAAACTGGGCCTTGATGGAAGGTCTGTGTGTGTTAACATTTACCACCCACCTGTCCCTAAAAGCAAGCAGAAAAGCACCAATCAAGCAGAAAAGTAGATACCTACAGTCTCCTCCCCAACACAGTACCAGCAAAGACCAAAGAAAAAAACAGAATGTAAGCTAGTCAGGATGCTGTTGAAAAAACAAAAACCAAAACAAAACAAAACTGAATGAGCTCCTTGCTATCAGTCAAGTAAGAACAAAGACACAATTTGAAAGGTACTTACATAATGACTCACGCAGTTAGCAGATCACCTCCAAATCAGCCTTTATATTGCTTCATACTTAGATACAAACAAGCAATCAAAGTTTACCATATCTTCCTCAAATAAGAAAAACCCACAACATGAAAAAGAGAGACAGACTAAGATAAACGTACTAGTCACAATTTCATGCAACTGGATTTCTTTTTTATTTCACCTGATATGAACTATGAGCACAATTGCAAATTTGCTTGCAAATTCCCGGTGGACAGCTGCTGTTGCTTCCCCAAAAATATGCAGAGGTCCAAGATGTAAGCTTCACTATGTGGTGGGTCCTGGTCATAAACAGAGTCAGCCAATTACAGGGTTCTAGTCATTGTGATGGCTACTGTGGAGGGCAGTTTAGTATGCTACACACCTCAGTGGTTCACTTCATGCAAAGGAGAGTCAGGGTGGCAACCACAAAATGTTTGCAAGAACTGGACTCACTGAGTAGCTGCTGTTAATGCTTTGAAGTTTGGGAAAAAAACTAATTTCAGATGTCAATAGCAAATAAGAGTGGTTTTAGCTGTGCTTTGGGGAGAAGACCTGGCATGTGACCAACCTTCATTTCCCTTGTCTGGAGATTCACATACTGCCACGATTTCAATCATGGGAAGTAGATGTGGAGTGAGCACTAGTAAGGATACTTTCAAGTTCCCAAGAGGACTAGGCCACCACATTCCTGTGATTAAATGTATATCCTAGGCATTAAAAATGATAGTTGGACATTTTGATCAAAGTCCTTTATTTTTAAGAAAACCCAAGAATTGACTCTTTCAATTCCTTTTTCCTTCTTTAATTCAGGGATTTATGGTGGTGCTTTATTTTACTTTCAAAAATAGAACTTGAAGCAAGTAGCTGTTGTGCTTCCTTGATATTTTCAGAGATCATTTCCAAACTCTTGTATTTGTAGTTAAATACTGGACATTCTGTCAATGCTCTGTATCAGCTGTTGTTAAATTGCTCTCAATGAAATGAGGAGTACTTCATTAAAGTTGGTGCCAACCTCACAATCAGGATACTAATTTGTTTACCGAAAATGGACTTGTAGCAATTAGAACGAGTTCTCAGAAAGACCTGAAAGACACTCTCCAGTTCTCAATTCTGGTCTTAGAAAAGGAAAAGGAGTATTTGGATGCTTTATGCATGTTACCTAAGGCCAGAACAAACACAATTCTTGAGTAAGTCCTTCTTTGAAACTACTAGGAAGAAGATAGTAGCATAATTATAGCGAGGGACATGAATGGGTGAACATAAAACTTGGTGTCTGTTCTTGTCTTCTGCCATTTTTTGATGCAATGATCTGTTTCGTGTGTGTTGAGTTTGAGGAGTTCTTTATAGATCTTCAATATCAGCCCTTTGTACTGTCAATTGCGAATATCTTCTCCCATTCCATGGGTTGCCTCTTTGTTTTGTTGGCTTTTTCCTTTGCTGTGCAGAAGCTTTTTTTTTTTTTTTTTTTTAATTTTTTATTTTTTATAAACATATATTTTTTATATACATATATTTTTATCCCCAGGTCTGTGAATCACCAGGTTTACACACTTCACAGCACGCAGAAGCTTTTGATCTTGATGAAGTCCCAAAAGTTCATTTTTGCTTTTGTTTCCTTTGCCTTTGGAGACATATCTTGAAAGAAGTTGCAGCGGCTGGTATTGAAGAGGTTACTGCCCATGTTCTCCTCTAGGATTCTGATGGATTCCTGCCTAAAGTTGAGATCTTTTATCCATTTCGAGTTTATCTTTGTGTATGGTGTAAGAGAATGATCGAGTTTCATTCTTCTACACATAGCTGTCCAATTTTCCCAGCACAATTTATTGAAGAGACTGTCTTTTTCCACTGTGTATTTTTTCCTGCTTTGTCAAATATTGTTTGACCATAACGTTGAAAGTCCATATCTGGGCTCTCTACTCTGTTCCACTGGTCTATGAGTCTGTTTTTGTGCCAGTACCATGCTATCTTGGTGATCATAGCTTTATAGTAATGTTTATAATCAGGCAACATGATGCCCCCAGTTTTGTTTTTCTTTTTCAACATTTCCTTAGCAATTCAGGGTCTCTTCTGGTTCCATACAAATCTTAGGATTGTTTGTTCCAGCTCTTTGAAAAATGCCAGTGGAATTTTTATTGAATGGCATTGAAAGTATATATTGCTCTAGGCAGTATAGGCAGCATAGACATTTTAACAATGTTTATTTTTCCGATCCATGAGTATGGAATGAACTTTCATCCTTTTGTGTCTTCTTCAGTTTCTTTCATGAGTTCTGTAATTCCTTGAGTACAGATCCTTTACCTCTTTGGTTATGCTTTTTAACCTATTTACCATCACAATGAGAGGTTCAATACAACAAATTCCAAAATAACCTTTTAACTTGAACTTTTTTGATACATATACCTGTGTTTTCTTTTTCTTTTTTGTTTTCTTTAATATTCATATAAATATAAGATTTAAGGTAATCTTCTTTCCCCAATAAATACTACCCCTCTATATAAACCAGTTTTAATCCCCTTTTATCTCTGAAAAGTTGAGTCCTTTAACAAAGATATCAGGATATACCCAGGAAGAATCAAAATAACCTTCCTCGCCCACACTGAGGATATATAACCACCCTCCCATCTTTTTCTTCTGTCAGTGTTTCTGAGTATTTGTTTTTGTTCTGATATTATAAAAATCTTATTCTTGGGGTTCATTTTGGCTGGGTTCTTTTTTTCTTGTCATTTACGTTTGTCGGTCTTTTTGTCCATTTTTGTTTGAATACCTTATAAATCTTACCTTTGGGGCCCGTTCTGGCTGGGTTTTTTTTTTTTTCTCTCTTTTTTTCTTTTTTCTTTCTTTTTGGTGGGGACTCCCGATTGCTCAGAAGTGTTCCAGGGTGCACCTTGCCTGGATCACGGTTGATACATTCAGCTACACATCCCCTCAGCCATCTCTCATCAAAATGATTAAGAGGAGGAACAACCAACAGAGGAAAAATTCAGAGACTGTGCCCTCTCCATCAGAGCTATTGGATATGGACATAAACAGTATGTCGGAAAGGGAATTCAGGGTAACAATTATCCAGGCAATGGCTAAGTTGGAGAAAAATATTAATGACAACATGGAATCAATTAGGGCAGAAGTGAAAGCTACCAGGGAAGAAGTTAAAAATGCTATCAATGAGTTCCAATCTAATCTAAATTCTCTAACAGCTAGGGTAACTGAGGCAGAAGATAGAATTAGTGATCTAGAGGACAGACAGATAGAAAAAAAGGATCAGGAGGAGGCCTGGAACAAACAGCTTAGAAGCCATGAAAACAGAATTAGGGAAATAAATGACACCATGAAATGTTCTAACGTCAGAATTATTGGAATCCTGAGGGGAAGGAGAATGAAAGAAGACTAGAGGATATAGTTGAACAAATTCTCCATGAAAATTTTCCCAGTTTGGGGAATGGAACCAGCATTCATGTCCTAGAGGCAGAAAGACTACTTCCCAAGATCATAGAATCTAGAAAGACCTCAAGGTACCTGATTGTGAAACTGATGAATCATAATTTTAGACAGGAGCTCTTGAGAGCAGCTAAAGGGAAGAGATTCTTTACATATAGAGGAATGAAGAACTTTTAATATCTAATATTTTCACTGCCTTTAGCCATAACCGTATTCACCAAGGAAAGAAACTTCCAAATATTATTTTCTTAGATCTTCCCGAAGTTGCAAGGAATTGTTCCAGGTATTTGGTTTACCAAAGTGTTGTGGCTGGTAAAAGGGAAGAATTCATTCACACATTCTACCTTGAACTCACTCCTGACTTGTGTAAGTATCCACACAAGTTTCCAAACATTGGTCTGGATTTCAAGAACTGAAATTTACATTCTACTTGTAAATTCTAAGGATCTATAAGAGCAAACAATCCAATGTTAACTGTTGGATCTTTTTAATACTAAAACAATAGTCGTTAGCCAACTAGTTCATCACACTTAAAAGTGGGCATTCAAAGAAGCTTCTAAACAATAACTCATTGTTTTTGAGGACTAGAATCAAAGTTCTGAACCTTCATCCTCCCTGAAATGTCAAGGAACCCCCACCCACAATTTCTTGTATTTTTATTTTGTCAAAAATAAGTCATAAGGTGAAGAATTTTCTAGCAAAGAAAATTTAAAATAAGCTTACTCTGGTATTAAAAATGTCTTCTCAAAACTGCTTTAAATCCAGACTAATACTGTCTATGTTTCCTGTAGATGCACCTGTACTAATTATAGGACTTATTGGCTGGCATAGAGTTAGCTTATTATACAAGTAAATTTTCCTAACTGTATCACTTTCCAACAGAGGCTTAGAAACCTTGCTTTCATTGTCCATGATATAAATTAAGCACTCAAGCTTGTATGACTTGGTTATCCCTGAATCTCAAAGAATGGAGATCAGATTCTCACCAAGTCCTGATTATTATAAAATGGGGTTTGCAATAGGAGCTTCAAGTGTTCATGTAAGAGTACTGGGCCTTAGTTCTCTTTGACATTGCAAAGAATTCTTGTATTTACCCACAGAGAATCCATTGCTAGTAGCAAACTGAATGCCATGCCATGTGCTGTGAGCTTTTGGCAAGAAAAATGAACTTCATTAGAGCATTAACAAGTGTAGACAGAAATATGTAAGTATTACTGTCATTATCTAAGAAATAAAGTCAAAATATTGGCACTTGTGGTCTTCTATTTCCCATTAAATTTCAAGGGATCTACTCCAGGTGATCTCTGCTATTTTTGCTTCCCATGAACAAAAGGGTATTCTTTGTTTTTATTTTTACTCTCATAGCAGGTGCAAGGAAGACATTAATGCCCTGGATGTCCAGCATTTAAACAGCTTCCACATGCTGGTCTGTATTGTTTGGAGCCAGCTTCATAGCTCTGGAGATCCTTCCAAGCTTTGAAAATTCACACCAGCTGTTTCATGCACATCTTCTTCAAAATAATTTTTTTTCAAATTTTTATAGCTTCTCAAATGATCATTGGCATATTTTCTTTGTGCCACAGTCTTAACTATGGTGACCCTTCAAAGAAGCCTCCAGACCTTGCTGTCACTTTCCAGGTAGGACATACAGGAGCAAGAGGTTGTTCCAGAAAATCATCGAGGAATTAACTCTAATTGCTTCCTGGAAAGCTACTTCTGGAAATTGAATTAGTAAAGGCAAACATGTTTGGGTCAGTAAAATGAAAGGAGTAGCATGCTAACTGATTAGTCATCAGACAAACAACCATCAACCAAGACACCCTAGATTGTTACCTCAAGGTATAGCTTAGGAATAGATTTAAGCTTAGTTATTTCTCTCATCCAGTGGTCTCAGGACTTCCATAAGTCCCTGCTAGCTCCCACTGTGGATAAACAGAATTACTGGTATTCAGAACAAATTTATTTTTATAAATTGGAATATGTTCCATAAGCAGGATGACGTGAGAGAGAAACATTACAGGGAGTAGCTAGGAGTCAAGAAAAGACAATACAAAACTGGAAATGCACAATATGACTTTCTCTCAACCATGAAGGCATCACATACTCCTTTCAGGGAGCAAAGGAGAGCAAGCAAGAGGATCTTCTTAGTGGCAAAATGAAGGTATTCTCCATTGGGATATTGAGCAACACTTCTGCTTTGGTTAGAAGGGATGTTGGTAGAGCTTCTGAACCTCTGTCATTGCCTAGGATTAGACTCAAGGGCTAGAGCTTGGGTCACTCCCCTCTTGCAGTTTCAAAGATTCAGGTCAAGGTGCTCAGCTTCCTGAATTTTTTCCCAAGAAGAAGTTTTGTAGACAGTGAAAAACAGGCTGTAATATACTATAGAGGCTTATGGGCTTGTATACAGAAATAGGTTGTAATGGCCTTGGTCCTGGCCCCATGTCATTCAGATAAAAACTTCCATATGTTTTGAATGGCTAGGATTTGGTTATATGCTAGATCTGCTCCTGCCCCTCCAAAGAATCCACTCACACAAAGCACTAGGAGTTAATATGAACTTTACTGAAGATCTCACCAAAGAGACAGTGGGAAGACCTGTGTTGAGTTATACAGCCCATAGCCCACTTCTTAAATCTTCATTAAGAGGCTTTTGGTGCACTTATCACAGGGAGCACTGGCTGTTATACACAAACAATGAATTATGAAACACTACATCAAAAACTAATGATGTACTGTATGGTGACTAACATAATAAAAAATTATAAAATATAAATAAAAAATTAAAAAATAAAAGACTCTTTGTGCCCCAGCTCCTGCACCCAATATTAATTTCCAAAGCTATCACTGGAGTCTGCCAGTTTATTGGACCCACCGTCTTACAGAAGTAGTTAGACACCATCTTTCATTTTGTTACATCCTCTAGGGGATCCCATTTAAAATCCTCACCCCTGTTAGTTTATTTTCCTAAACAAATTAAGTACTCTTACAAACAGGAATTATGGTGAGTGAAATTGTCTAATTGCACTGATAAAGGCGACCAAGTAATCAAAAGCAAAGGGAAATCAAGCATGGTTGTGCAAGCACCAACAATAGATAAGCCAGTTTGAGGAGTCAGAGTCATGATTATAGTCAGCTGCAGCACACAGATTCCATGAACAAGAGAGCCCCAGTCAGCAATCAAGGGTCCGCAATGAGCTGGACCAAGGCCCTGGAGAATGGAGACCCTAGACATCAGCAGGGAATCAAGGCCTAAACTATATGGAATTTGAAGTAAAACTCTTAGTTTCAGAAGGGAAATAGAGGCAGAAGTCCAGTAATAAAGCACTGGAGAAATGGGAAATGGTGTGACTTAAAGGTAATCCATATGTCCAGGAGTCACATAAGTCATACAAGGTCAGTGAGCATGAAAGCTTTCATTTCTGAGAGTCTCCCTGCTCTTACTCAAAAGTGGGAAGTTATAAATGAAGTTGGAGAACAACAGTGACTTTCCTAGAGGGCCTCACCCTTAAGAAGGGCAAAGGGGCATACTGCTGAGCTGTATGGGCCTGTTTGATGCTGACTCAGAGTACAAGCCATGAAGTTAAAAAGTTATCATTTGCATTCTTCTGGAAAACAGACACTACCCAATCTTGTCATTCTAATTGACTATTTCTGAGAATTACTTTGATGATGAACCCATGAATTACAAAAGTAAAACAGAAGAATAGAACAATTTCTTGGATTTTTTTTCTACCTCAACTTTCAAAATCTTTGGTCGAAGATATTCTATTGTTTTCTGATTTGACCCATTTCTCATGGCAGGAAACTTAAGTGTGACCTAAACTCCCCAGATGTTTGCCTACTTTCATTTAATAGAATATTTGTCCCTCATTATTTCCTCTTAATTTTAATTTTTTCTTAGCAAAACAAGACTTGGGGTATATAATGAAATAATTATATATTCAATTTCAGAATATTTTTTAAAATATTTTTTGCAAACAAACTAAACTCTCAATATTAGGAGAATTGGAAATTGGAAGTTGGAAAATTACATTACAATACAAAGGAACAGAACACAGCCATTAAAAACAATTAAGCAGGGTCCCTGGGTGGCTCAGTGGGTTAAGCCTCTGCCTTCACTCGGGTCATGATCTCAGGGTCCTGTGATTGAGCCCCGCGTCGGGCTCTCTGCTCAGCGGGGAGCCTGCTTCACCCTTCTCTCTATGCCTGTCTCTCTGCCTATCTATGATCTCTGTATGTCAAATAAATAAATAAAATGTTTAAAAAAAAACAATTAAGCAGATAATGAGGGGAAATCTGATGATCAACTGTTAAGTGAAAAAAAATAAAATAAAAAGTTAAACTCTTCTTCAGGACACTCCAAAGGATCAAATACAAAAGCTGACTTTGGAAGAAATAGCTTGTGCCCCAAATGAAGTCCAAGACTGTACTCGTTGAGACCAGCAGGGAACTTGTAACACATATGGAAGCCGGTTGTAAGGAGGCTACACCAAGAGGATAGAGCACAGCATAGGACTGGGCCAATGGTATTGATAGGGGTGAAATATCTGAGATGCAGAGTTTATGTGCCAGCTCCTACAACTGAAAATTGTTCTCACAGTCTGCTTGGCTGGGCAAATGAACACTGAACTCAGCAATAGCCTATATGCATTGCATTTGGGATTCTAGAACTTTTCTGGCATAATATAGAGGAAGGAATCCAAAGGGTTATATAGATAGGAACATTAGAAGAGATTTGTCAAACACAACCTGCACACCTAGTCACATCCCTTTAAGGTTCCCCAAGAGGACTCAATGAACACCTCCCTTCTAAAATATCAAGAACTACAGTCATGAGCAAAGTGCCCATATGTTCACAAACCTCACTAGCAGCTGTCTTTTGGATGCCAGAGTGACATTTCCTGAGATGGGCTCCTTGGTTTCAGGGGAATGATGAGCTCTCAGAGTAGCAGAGGCCTATGGCAGCACCTAGATGTCAAGGTGACACAATTAGTGAGGGCAGCAGGGGTGCCATGGTAATTCAGAACCTTTTGATTGTTCTTTGATCTAATGTGGTTCTTTGATCACAATGTTTCTAGGAGAGAGTGGATGGAGAGAGTAATAGTATACTAACATGTGTCTTGGTCTATATAAAAAGAAAACTCCAGATCTGGTGGTCAGAAATATGACTAGAGTCACAACAATGGAAAAAAGTTTACTTCCTACATTCTATTTCACAAACCCTTGGTTGAAGGAAAAACTGGGTCACCTTAAGAAAAGACCCCTCAGGGAGAAGATATTTGCAAATGACACATCAGATACAGGGCTAATATCCAAAATCTATAAAAAACTTATCAAACTCAACACCCAAAGAATAAATTATCCAATCAAGAAATGGGCAGAGGATATGAACAGACATTTCTGCAAAGAAGACATCCAGATGGCCAACAGACACATGAAAAAGGGCTCCACATCACTCGGCATCAGGGAAATACAAATCAAAAAACCACAATGAGATACCACCTCACACCAGGGAGAATGACCATTATTAGTAAGTCAGGAAATGACAGGTTTTGACGAGGATGTGGAGAAAGGAGAACCCTCCTACACTGTTGGTGAGAATGCAAGCTGGTGCAACCACTCTGGAAAACAGCATGGAGGTTCCTCAAAAATTTGAAAATAGAGCTACCCTATGACCCAGCAATTGCACTACTGGGTATTTACCCTAAAGATACAAATATAGTGATCTAAAAAGGCACGTGCACCCGAATGTTTATAGCAGCAATGTCCACAATAGCCAAACTATGGAAAGAACCTAGATGTCCATCAACAGATGAATGGATAAAGAAGGTGTAGTATATATATATGACTGCATAGTATTCCATTATATGTATAATGGAATACTAGGAAGCCATCAAAAGAAGTAAAATCTTGCCATTTGTGACAACGTGGATGGAACTAGAGGGTACTACGCTTAGTGAAATAAGTCAATCAGAGAAAGACAATTATCATATGTTCTCCCTGATATGAGGAAGTTGAGAGGCAACAAGGGGGCTGTGAAGGGTAGGAAAGGTATAAACAAAACAAGATGGGATTGGAAGGGATACAAACCATAAAAGACTCTTAATCTTACAAAACAAACTGAGGGTTGCTGGGCGGGGAGAGAGGAGGGAGAGGGTGGTTGGGTTATGGACATTGGGGAAAGTATGTGTTATTGTGAGTGCTGTGAAGTATTTAAACCTGGTGATCCTGGGGCTAATAATACATTATATTTTAATTTAAAAATTAAAAATTTTAGAAAAAGAATAAAAAAACAAAACAAAAAACCTCTGTACCCTTGGGGTTAATAATACATTATATGTTTATAAAAAAAATAAAAAAAATTAAAACAAACAAACAAACAAAGAAAAGACCCTTCAACATGGTCACAATTTTATATTTATCCAAGCTCTCCCCCAAAGGACATGTGAGCCTAATAAATGGAGATTGCAAACAGGGGAAGGAGAATACCCAGACCTTGTGGGGATTATAAAACCCTAGCTCAGAATGGATGTTTATTCCTAAGAACCTAAAACATCTCTAAGATCCACTAATCAAAGTGAGGAGTTGTAATTATGAGCTGACAAGTGAAGTTTTAGCTCAAGTCTAGATCACAGTGGGCCCAGGTGGTTTGAGGACCATCCTTATTATTATTTCTCCATTTCCTACATGTATAATTAGAATAGGCACACTCAGCAACTGAAAGGATCACCACGTTGACTCTTGGACCCACAGGGTAAGAGCTACCATGTTAGGAAGGGCTACACAGAGTCCTCAAAACATCCCCTCTCTGCTAGGATAGTGAACCCAAAGCTGTACTACATCCTGCGAGGAGTGTGCAGAAATCAGTGCCACCACCACATTTGAAGGAAGAAGGAGGGATGAAACGTACCACTCTTCTCATTCTATAGATCTATTTGGCTCATCAGGAGGTGGAGAGATCTCAGAGAGCATCAGTTATTGTAAATGTAAACAGGCGCTCCCTTCTCTTGCAGCTACTGCTCCAGATGTGAAATCTTTCCTAGGGTAAACTGGAACAACTCATTTCATCTTGTATGCAGTGCTTGATGCGACAGATTTTTGGTTTCTCTACTTCAGTTTCCAAGGACCACCAGAATCAACCCACTTTCACTGGCAGAGCCAACAGTACACCTTCAAATTTTGCCAGAAGGTAGGAATATTGATGGTCTTGACAATCACACCAGTCTACTATATTGACGACATTATGCTTATTAAATGCATTGCATATGAATTAGCAGGTACCTTAGGTGCCTGAGTAAGAAAACGCATACAAATCAGGGTGGAGGGAGAGATGAGCCCTGACGTTTAAACAGAGCATGTTGGGATATCTTCTCCAAAGTGGAAACAGTTGCACCTTCCCTCTCTTACCACTGAAAAAGAAATGATAATGCTTGGCATTATTTTATTTTTTTTATTTTAAAGGGAACATGTCACATTAAATGTGCTATTCTGACTCATCACAGTTCTGGTTTTAAGTGGGGACCAGCAGCCAAGGGGGAGTCTGGATTCCGGGACAAGTCGTTCTGTCATTTGGGCTTTGTGGCATGGAATATCCGTGATGCGTGAAGTTTCTATGGAAACTAACAATGTGGTATGAAGCCTCTGACAAACCTCAGTAAAGGTGTCTTAGTGCAGAACCTTAAGGTTTAGAAGCAAAGCCTTGGTCTATTCCATGGATAATTATTTTCCTCTTGAGAAATGGCTCCTGCCTTTTTACTGGGCTTCATAGGGACTGAATACCTAGCCATGAGATATCATATGGCAAAGGGACTTGAGTATCCCATCAGGTGCTGGTGTTATCTGGTAAACTTAGTCATAACATTGGGGATGCACAAGATCAAGGTGCAAATTTCCAAGTAGAAAATGGTACAGTGAATCAGGTTCAAGCAGGTTTTGAAGGCATGGGTACCTTGCACTGAGTGTCTGTCTCAAACTTCCCTGACATCTGCTCCTGTTCAGTCCCCTTGTACAAGATCCTAGGGAATTGCTTAGGATTCACTGATGGAGGTGGAAAGAGGCTCTGCCCTAGTTTCATATGGTTTTGTACAATCCATGAAGCCAAAATGGACTGCTGCTTGCTACAACCCTATCAAGAGTGTTCCTGAAAGATGGCGGAAAGAATTCTGTTCTAAACATCTGTTGTTCTCTTTGGAGAGATAACCAGAGGCATAGTCTGTGCTGATTCATGGGGAGCTGCTAATGGTTTTGCAGGTGTCTAGGACTTAGAACGGGATTGGAAGATTGATAACTAGGGTGTCTAGTGACAAAGGGGTTTGTGGGTGGATCTCTGAGAATTAGCATTGCGTGTGGTGATACATGCATCCCGTATAAATATTAGCTACAGGGCATCATGACAGTGGAGACACTTCCTAAATAGGTGCGAGTGAGCCCGCCTGTTTCCCACACACCCAGTTCTTTGTCTCTCTGTGCATGTGGAAGAGCCTCTGGTTCAGGGGTAGGGGCTGTTTTAATCAGCTCAGGCAGCTACAGCAGAGTACCACAGAATGAGTGGGTTAAGCAACAAGTAGTTCTTCCTCACGGTTCTGGAGGCTGGAAGTCCAAGATCAAAGTGTCAGTGCAGTTGATGCCTGGTGAGGGCACTTTTCCAAGGTGCAGATGGCGACCCTCTAACTGTATCCTCACGAAGTTCTCTGGCATTTTTTATAAGGAGATTCATTCCATTGATGAGGGATCCACCCTCATGACCTAACCATTGCCCTGTAAAGTCTCAACCTCCAAATGTCATCACATTGGGGATTCAATTTTGACATATGAATCTTCAAGGGGACACAAATATTCAGCCCATAACAGGGGCTGTGCACAAACCCACCAACTTGGGCCTCTCCCCACCAAGGGTCATCTAGCCAGTGTCACTGGCTAGCCTGTCAGGCATTCATTCTCCTGTAAGGAATGCATCCACGAGTCACAGACTGAGAGTCCATGATGACTGCCAGAAAGCCTTGTTGGAATCCTCATGTCTCTGAACCAATGGCAAAAAAGGAGACTCCTGACTTAACTAGACTGACTGGTGCTGAGTCCCAGTGACTGGGTTACTTCTATACAATAGAAAGAAAGGAGATCTTTCTAGAACCCAGTGTTCCCAGTGTGTTCTCCAAAATTTTCTTAGTACTACCCTGCTTGGTGATGATAGTTAATGAAAAACTACAATAAATAAAAAAAGAAAAGACCACAGAGGATTCAGACCCTTTAGGAATAAAGATCTGGGTCATCCTAACAGGCAAAGAGCCCCAAACAGTTGAGGAAAATGGGAACATGAAATAGCCAATGAAAACTTTTATACATTTTTATATTAGAATATAAAAAGTGCAGAGAGGGCCTGAATATCTATGCCTGTTACCCAGTTTCTCCAAAGGCCATCATCTTCCATTATTGTGGTACATTTGCAAAACCAAGGAACCAACATTGGTATATTACTAGTAACTAAACCCCAGACTCAGTTTGGGTTTCAACAGTTTTTCCATCAATTTTTTTTTCTATTCTCCTCAATCCATAATATGATTCTAGATTCAGTTGTCATGTCTCCTTATTGTCCTCTGGCCTGTGACAGTTTCTCAGCTCTTCCATGGCCTTGGCAATTTTGAGGAGTACTTCTCAGGCATTTTGAAGGATGTCTGACAGTTTAAGTCAGTCTGACAGTTCTCTCATGATTAAACTGGCGTCATAGAATTGGGAAATTCCACCGAGATGAAGCACCCTTCTTGTCACATTGTGTCAGGGGGTGCATGACATTCACCGGGCATCAGAGGGGGTGTTAGCCTTCATCTCTTTGTCAAGGTTGTGTTTGCCAGGTGTCGCCCAGTCGAGCTGTTATGTATCCCTTTCCATACTGTACACATTAACAGTGAGTCACCACGTCTAGCCCAAACTCAAGGAGCAGGGTGGGGCAGAATTAACCTTCTCCTCTTGAAAGGAGGACAGCATCTGCATACATTGTATGGAACTCTTCTATAAAGAACAGTTGTCTTTTCTCTCCATTTATTTATTCAGTCATTTACTTATATTATTATGGGCTCATTTACACTTTGGGTTATAATGTAATACTACTTTATATTCTACAGCTCAAATTGGTCTATTTTGGCCATAAGAAGTCCTCTCAAGTTGCCTCCTATGTCCTTTTGGCATACCCCCATCTTTGGGGTTGTTTTTTGTTTTGTTTTGTTTTTGTTTTAGTATTTCCTTACTTTCTGGCACCACAAGATGCTCCAGGCTCATCCCGTGTTTTCCCTGCTCCAGATCAAAAATCTGTCATTTCTTCAAAGAATTCTGATTCCATTTCTTAGAGAATAGAATTTAGAAATGAAGACCTGAGCACTGGGTATCCTCATTGTTGCTGGGGTGTCATTGCTTCTAGGCCTTCTCAGTGGACAAAGCTAGGTGACATATGCATACAGACTACCCCATGTATATACATACATCTATAATTGTTTCTGGATCCATTTATCTGTATACAGACATTAAATGAACCTGAGTTCCTACTGATGTCTCCAACTTAAGCCCAGTATTACAGAGCTCATTCTAGCCTTTCCCCTTTGCTTACCCATAACTTCGGGAAAAGGAAGTTTTAAATATTAACTATGACCCTATAAACAAAGCAAGCAAGCAGTCTAGTAGCTTACACATATTTCTCCCTTCTTGTGTTGTGTGTATAGTATACATCAACTAATTCTTCCCTCTTTCTTACTTTCCTCTTTTTATTTCATATAAAAATTATTGGTAGCTGTTAATTGTCAACTTATTATTTAGGTTACAGAATATTCCAGGAGGAGTCTAACTGAATTGAGGAAGTAATAAATATCACCCAGAGGTGGATGATATGACCGACTCCTCTTGAGGCTTCCTGCTTCCAATCAGAGTGGGTGTTGGTCCCAGCATCCTCATTTACCTGAAAGGTGGTCCCAGCCCAAGCGGCTGTTTTCCAATCATCAAACCCCTTTCCCTCCCTTGCCCCATTCCTAAGTGTGAGAGTTGCTCCCTGTAATGCCTGTTTATGTGTTACCTCAGTTTCTCCTGTGTACTTAGTGAGTTCTCCAACTCCTGTTTAGCCAATTCTCTATATTAAATTTTCTCCATTAAAACAACTAGTTTACCTTCTGTGTTCTCACCTAGATCGTTACAGATATTGACCAGAGTATATAAGCATATAACTAAGAAACCACAAGCAATATGCAAGGTGAAGATGGTTGTTTCCATGTGGCGAGCCCATGGGTGCTTCTGTATCTTCCTCCAAATATTTCTAAAGTCCTGGTATAATCTGGTTTCGTAACTCTGTGCCCTTTTCAGAGGACAGCGTGTACCCTGTGTACCAGGGCAATCTCCTCCTTTGAGTAATGACAGGTAAGGAGACCAATTTATGTAACTAACTGGTAATTCCGGGATGGGAGGAGATAGAAAGGAAGTGCTAGGAGAAAAAGCAAATAGAATACTCATGGAGATGCTATCTAATGGAGAAAAAAATGTTTTCTGGTAACAGAAAATAATCCCAGAGTCAGAAAAGAGCACAGTATTTTATCACATTAAAAGTTATGCTCTCTTTTACTCTCCCTGACATTTGGAAATGAGTGAGATACGCAGTAAACTGGGGTACACCCAAGAGGAACAAGCTGTGTTTCAGGAAGCATCCTGCAAGGGAGACTGAGGATCTGGTGGGAAGCTTCCTGGGAGTAGCACTCTAAATGTTAATGTCCTCTGTTGGCCAGGACCCCGAGGGGAAAATGGACAGCACTTTGAGTGTTATTGGCTGGATTGTCTCTCTTCCAAAATTCCTCCTTTGAAGTCCTAGCCCCCAGGGTCTCAGAATGTGATTTATTTTTAGTTCTGGCTTTTAAAGAGGTAATTAAGGTTAAATGAAGATCATTAAGGTGGGCCCTCATGCATTGTGACCGATGTCCTTATAAGAAGAGTCCACACAGACAGAAGGCAATGTGAAGATGTAGGGAGAACACAGCAATCCATAGGCCAAGGAGAGAGACCACAGAAGAAACCCTGACACACGATATTGGGTATCTATTCTCCAGAACTGTGAGAAAATAAATCTGCTATTTAAGCCACCCAGCCTGTAGTGTTTGTTATGGTGGCCCTGGCAAACTAACACACTGAGTCCTTGATTGACATAATCACAGCCCCTCTTTCTTTGACCCCACTCCAGAAAAATGCATATTTTCTTACTAGGTAGAGCTATGGCCCCAAACCCCTATCAAGACTCCTACTCTGGAAAATTGGGCTGGACAAAGTAAGAACTGCAAGGAATTGGCATGGGGTTGTCTCAAGTCCAAGATAGAATGGTTTTCTATTTCAAGAGTAAGAAACATGAAGGATGCATTGGTAGCTCAGTCCATTGAGTGACTGACTCTTGGTTTCAGCTCAGGCCATTATCTCAGGGTCATGGGATTGAGCCCTGTGTTGGGTTCCACACTCAGTGGGAGTCTGCTTAGGATTGTCTCTCTCCATCCGGCCCTCCCCCCAAAAATAAATAAATAAATCTTTAAAAAAAGAAAAGAAATAGAAGAAGGAGCATGAGGCCACATGGCACAAATGGAAAGAGCACCAGTTTTGTAGTCAGGTAGATCTGGTTTCAGTCCCAGTCACAACACTCATTGCATGAGAAAGCAAATCAGTTCCTTAGAGATTCCTTCTCTGTAAAATGAGGATCCTAATGTTTACCCCATTGTTACAGACTTTACCATTATGGAATGTTTGTGTCTACCACCAAAATTTGTACATTGAAGCCATTATCTCCAATGCAGCTGTGTTTAGAAATGGGGCCACTAAAAAAGTAATTAAAGTTTAACGAGGTCATAAATGTGGGGCCCTGATCCCATAGGATCTGTCCTTAGAAGAAGAAACAGCAGAGGGGCGCCTGGGTGGCTCAGTGGGTTAAAGCCTCTGCCTTCAGCTCAGGTCACGATCCCAGCGTCCTGGGCGATCCCTGCTTAGGGCTCTCTGCTCAGCAGGGAGCCTGCCTCCTCCTCTCCCTCTGCCTGCCTCTCTGCCTACTTGTGATCTCTGTCAAATAGATAAATAAAATACTTTTTTTAAAAAAAGAGAGACAGCAGAGAGAGCTCTTCCCCACACACCAACACACACACTGAGGAAAGACCATTATGAGGACAAGGCAAAAAGACAACCATCTAGAATCTAGGAAAAGAACTTTTGCCAGAAGCCAAAACTGAACCAGCCAGGTCTTAATCTTGGACTTCCAGCCTCCAGAAATGTGAGGAAATAAATTTCTGTTTTTAACCTTCCCAGTCTGTGTTATTTTATTATGGTGGTTCTGGTAAACTAATACATCTATAGAGATACCATCAGTGGTTAAATAAAAGAATAACTAGCTCCCAATATTCGATAAATACTAGGACCAATTATTAAAAGTTGGAAGGTAGGGGATAGAAAGGGAAGGTGACTTCATTTTCTAAAGGACAGAGTTACCCAAATTGGAAGGGAATACCTTTGCAGGTTATGTCTGCCACCATGAAATTTAAAAATAGCTAGAAAACCCTTTGAAGCTGTTGCCACAGAGATGACTCAAGCATCAAAAAGGGTGGGAGAACATGTCTGTTCAGCATCCTTGGAACCCCAAGTGTTTTTCAAAGTATACACTAGGATTTTAAAGTTTTTCTAAGATGCCTTAATACCATTTTATCTAGATAAAATACACTCTATCCTATAAAGTGATGGTCAATGTCATAAAAAATTATCAGAAAAGGTGTCCTCGTCTAGCTATCCTTGTATGTGTGTGTGTGTGTGTGTGTTATGGTTAGGATATTGAAAATTCCCACTCTTGTGTTTCCCTAATATCAGACCACTTGTCCAGCAACCATAATGTCACAAACATGCACATAGACAAAGAAAAAGCCAACGAAATAGTTAATCTGTGGCTTCTTCAACCATCTCCAACACAAGAGGGCAACCCTAACAAATCTCTCCCTTTTTTGTCTTATCACAGGAAACTTCTTACCTGAAGTCTTGCACAGAATTTTAAGGGTTGATTTTATCAACTAGCAACTGAGAGGGCTTAGTGCTGGTGCTTAGCCCCAAAGATGTCCTGACATTTTCCTTCCACAAGGACACTCCTTCCTGGCTGCCCCACATGCTTCAATATCCTGGCTTGGTGTGTGTCTGCAGAATAGCCAATCTAGGCCATCCTTCTGAGATTCCCCCTCACAGGACACAAGAATGGTCACCATGAGTCAGATTTCCTCTCCTTGAGGAAAGCCACAGACAGAACATCACAGTGAACAGAATTCCTTCGGTTTGACTGCCCCTTGCTTTGAAGACCCTTCAGTTTTGTCAAAGATGGACAACTGAGTGAGTCTGGCCGCTGTCATCAGTAATAGCTGCAGGGACCCAACCTATTAGAACCATGAGAGAGGCTGAGAGCCATGAATTTGGAGATTGTGCTGGAAGCACCCTCTGGTGGACAAAGGCAATGCTGCCTTGGTCTCTGGAAAACTGAAAAATTGTATAAAACTGTATTAAATCTATTTGAAAACTTTAATAAAGTTAAGCACATTATCTTGTCTTCCAAAATTGATTGGTAAGTTTATTTAATTTTACTGAAGTGGCATAGTGGCTAAAGTGTGATTTGAAGACACACAGTCGGACTTTGACTTCCACTTTCCAGCTATATAAACTTAGACAAATTATGTTAACTCTTTATGCTTCAGTTTCCTACTCCATGAAGTATTTCACATCATGTTGTGATAATTGAATGGGTAAATTCATGCAAAGTGCTTAGAACAGTACCTAATACTAAATAAATACAATTCTTAATCTTAAAAGATGCTGAGAAGTCAAGTGTCTGATTCAAAGTTACCTTATTCAGAAATCCTTTTTTATCAGCCTGATTTTGTCAGTCCCCAAATGACCAAGACTTCTAACTCTGAAACTAATGTAATCTTGGTGTCAGCCTTTTAGTAGGTATCTCCTGCTCCCCGATGCAAGTTCAGCATGTTCTTGTTGTAAGGGACTAGTCCAACCAGGCCATGCTACTGTCCCATGATGGTGATGTGTGACTCCCTTGCTCCTATAAACCTTACCTTGTTCCTTTCACTCTAGTACCAGCCAGATGGTCCATGTAGTGTCCCCCATGTAACTTAACCTTTGTCTTCTAGGCAGCTCTTTACCTCCTTTGATACAGGATCCTCTTTGTTGATCTTATTCTTCATTCATACCTTAATCTTCTGTCTGGACCACTGCACCCAATATCCATCCTTAATCTCAGATCACTGGTGGAATGTCACAAGTTGCTGGGGGATGAAACAGATTCATTGGACATGGATGATGACAAGCATCTCCATGAAATGCCTCAAAGTACTCAGTTTATTTTTATTCTAAACTAGATGGGGAAAAAATGTGATTTCTTTCTACTGTTACTCTTACAGAATAAATAGAAAATGTTTTCTAAAAAAAATAAAATGTTTAAATCCCCCATACCCATACCCATGGATGAAGAAAGTGAGATCCAGATAAGTGGTGTCAGTTAACCAAAGATAGACAGCTAATATGGAGAAAACTGGAACTAGAACCCAGAACCCCTGAGCCGTAACCGGCCTAGAACCAGAAGGTCTTCTTTCTAGGGCACCACACAACTTCCTACTGCTTGAAAATAACTGCATGATCACATTTCAGTCCAAAATGTCCAAATACCTAAGTACTTCACAAATATGAATATTCTTAGTACATAAGTGATTCATACTTGAATTATGATGGAAAATGGGCTCATCAACCCCTTCCAGATCCAAGTGGAGATTTACAGCAGTTGACAAGAATAAATTGGAGGTGAAGGCACACTGGTAACCGACTTTAATCAAGGGACATGGAATGTGAAAGAAAAAATGCCCCACAGTTCACTGTTGCTCTGTGTTAATATTTGAATAATATACTTATATTTTGTCTGTTTCTAATATGCAGCAACAGATGGGATATAAGCACCAATTCTAGGGAAATGACTGACACAATGGGAGAAGAGACAAATGCAAAAAAACCTGGAATCAGGAAAGCAAATGGTCTGTCAAAATGGCATCATGGCATAAAGACATAAATGACTTAGCAAACTCACAAAGACTGAATTATCAAGGAAGCTATTCAACATTAACATTGCAGATTGCCCCCGAAACTTAGGAGTTGGCAGCACCAAGATACATTTATATTTATCCACATGGTTACCATTTCCTTTGTTCTCCATCTATTTTGTGTAATCTAGATTTCCATCTGCCATCATTTTCTTTCTGCCTAAAAGATTTCCTTTAACATTTCTTGCAGTGTGAGTCTACTGGTGAGAAATTCTTACAGTTGTTTTTTTTTTTTTAATTTCTAAAAAAGTTCTTATTTCATTTTCATTTTTGAAGAATATTGAGCTTGGTAAAGAATTCTAGATTGATAGTTTTTTCTGGTAGTACCTTCCTCCACTATCCTCTCAGTTGCATTGTTTCCTAGAACAAGTCCTCTGTCATTCTTAAATTGTTTCTTCATATATGTTTCTTCCTCTGACTGCTTTTTTTAATTTTTTATTGTTATTAATAGGCTTTATTTTTTTCAAGATTACTTGTTTGAAAGAGATAGTGTGTGAGGAGGGAAAGGGTTAGAGGGAGAGAAAGAATCCTCAAGTAGACTCCCAGCAGAGCACTGAGCCCAACACAGGACTCTATCCTAGGACCCTGAGATCATGACCTGAGCCAAAACCAGGAGGGAGCCTCTTAACCAACTGAGACACCCAGGCACCCCAGTAGACTTTATTTTTAAAGCAGTGTGGGTTTAAAATAAAAACTGAGGGGCGCCTGGGTGGCTCAGTGGGTTAAGCCACTGCCTTCAGCTCAGGTCATGATCTCAGGGTCCTGGGATCGAGTCCCGCATCGGGCTCTCTGCTCTGCAGGGAGCCTGCTTCCTCCTCTCTCTCTCTCTCTGCCTGCCTCTCTGCCTGCTTGTGATTTCTCTCTGTCAAATAATAAATAAATAAAAATCTTTAAAAACTGAAAGGATAATATAGAGAGTTCCTTTATACCTTCCTTCCTCTCCCCATGCAGCTTCCTCTATTACTAATATCTTACATTAGCATGGCACTTTTATTCTAATTAATGAACCAATATTGATGCATTATTAACTAAAGTCATTAGTTTATAATATGGTTTACTTTTTGCATTTCACCATTCTGTCAGTTTTCATAAGTGCAGAATATCATGTACCCACCATTATAGTACCATAAATAATTGTTTCCCCACCCTAAAAATTTCCTATATTCCATCTATACATCTCTCCCTCCCTCCCTGCCTCTGAACCTCTGGCAATGACCAATATTTTTTCCTGTTTGTATAGTTTCACCTTCTCTAAGTGCTCTGTCTTTATTGCAATAAAATTTATATAACATAAAATTTACCATTTAAAATATTTTTAATTGTACAACTCAGTGGCATTAAGTATACATTCCCAATATTGTACAATCATCTCCAATATCCACTTCCAGAATTCTTTCATCATTTTAAATAGAAACTCTGTACCTATTAAACAATAACTCTCCATTCCCACTTTCTCACACCCCCAGTAACCTCTATTATGCTTTCCGTATCTATGAATTTGCCTATTCTTAATATCTCATATAAGTGGAATCATATGATATCTGTGTTTTGTGTCTGGTTTATTTCAGTCATTGTTATTCACTGATGTCCTGAAAATTCACCCATGCTATAGCATGTATCAGAATTTCATTTCTTTTTTGGTTGAATAATATTTCATGGTATGTATATATCACATTTTCTATCCATTCATCTATTGAATAACTTAGATTGTTTTCATCTTTTAGCTTCTGTGAATAATGCTGCTATAAACAAAGGTGTATGGGTGTCAGTTTGAGTTTCTGCTTTCAACTCTTTAGAGAATATAAATACAAGTGAAATTTCTCTGGTGTTTTTAAGATTTTTGCTTTATCCTTGGCTTTAAGCAATTTAATTATGCTGTACCATGATATAGTTTTTGTTGTTGTTGTGCTTATAATTTGCTGAGCTTCTCTGCTGTCCAATTATCCTTTTCATAAAACTTGAAAATGTTTCAGCTATTATTTCTTTGTACTTTTTTCTGCCCCCCTTTCCCCCGTTATTCTTGGAGAACTCTAATTACACATATATTACGCTGTTTGAAATTGCCTCACAGCTCATTGATGTTATTTATTTTTCTCTGGGTTTCATTCTGGATAGTTTCTAATGTTATGTCTTCAAATATACTAATGTTTTCTTCTGAAATATCTAGTCTTCTGTTAATCCCATCCAATGCATTTTTCATCTCAGACATTCTAAATTTCATCTCTAGATCTTTGATTTGAGTCCTTTTTAAAAAATCTTCCATATGTCTAGTTAACACAGCCCACCTTTCCTCTACTTCCTCAAACATCTGGAGATTGGCTGTAATACTTGTTTTAATGTCTTTGTTTACTAATTCTATCACCTGTTTCATTTTTGTGTCTGTTTCTATTGACTGATTTTTCTCCTCATAATGGGTCCTATTTTCCTTCTTCTTTGCATGCCTGATAGTTTTTCTTTTTTTTCTGGATGCCAGACATTGTATTACCTTGTTTGATACTAGATATTTTGTAATGCCTGCAAATATTCTTGAGCTTTATTCTGGAATGTAGTTAAGTTACTTGGAAATTGTTTGATCCTTTCATGTCTTATATTTACGTTTTGTTAGGTAGAACCAGACAGTGTTAGTCTAGGACTGATTCTGCCCCAATACTGAGGCAAACCTAACGTTTCTGGGTATTCTGTTGGTTTCCCTAGAAATTATGAAGATTTTTTACCCTGCTTTGTGGGAATAGGAACTACTTCTGATCTTAGGTGAGCTGAGTTATTGCTCCTTCTAAACCTTTTAGGTGGTTTTCCTAGGCTTGGGGAATTTCCTCATGTGCATACACTGATCAGTACTCACCTGACATCTAAAGGCAGATCCTACGCAGATCATCACAGCTCTTTCTATGCCGTTCTCTTCAGATTCTCTACTTGGGAGCTTTAAGTGTGTTTGCCTCGCTGTATTCCCAGCTCCATTTCCTCAACTCAGCTTCAACAGACACCACAAGGTCAGAGGCAACAGGAACTGACATGGTTTCAGACCATCCTCTGGGGTTCCAGTCCATGCTCTGGCTTCTAGCCTGCCCTTGACATCCATATTCCCTTCCTGAATCCCTGCCTTGTGGACTTGAAATTCCAGCATCAGACATAGAGAAAACAGACTTAGAGAGACTGCTTAACCTGCTCCCCTAATTGTGTGGGGCCACATTCCTGTAACAATTCCTTGATTCTCTATCCCTTTTATACTTTGATCCTTTTTCCTATGGGTACTGCTTCTCTGGTTGAACCCAGGCTAACATGCCTGGAATTTTAAAGTGAATTTTTCCTGCTTCCAGGGAGGGGAATGGGGCAGACTGCATGAAGCTTGGCTTGGCAGAGTCAGAGCAGGAACACCATATGCTGCATGTCTGGGCACAAGAAGCCTGAAACAAGAGGTAACCAAGAGTTAGCATCAAAGAGGTAGAAACCAAGCTTTCAATGAGCAAAGCATGGCGCTGAGGGGTGGAGTCAGTGTCAATTACTAGGGGTCAAATTCAAACACAAAGAACCAACTAGAGTGGCTGATGGTGACAAGGGTCACACCTGTGCCATAAAAAGCCACAGTGGCTAAAATGGTCACAGTGAGTAGAACAGAGATTGGCTTGGGAAGCCAGCGACCCCTCTCCCTACACCTCCACTCTGTGCACTCTTAACAGGACCTATTTACATCAGCTAATTTGCATTTTGCCTCAGTTAATATTAAGACAGGGAAACAGAAACCACTCTGCATAGAGTAAAATGGGTTGACATGCTGCGAATCAGTTACAAATGTGTTGGCAGAACTGGAGAAGTAAAATAGAATGAGGATGGGGATTACCCAGAGGTCAGGACTCTGCTACCTGAGCTGGAGCCACACTCGAGGCCATTGTGGTTTCTAGAACTGTTGTCACTGCTGTGGTTGCAGTGATGCTGTTGGACCCCGCCATCATCGGCTACTGCTGCAGTGTCCAGGGCTAGACCCAGAGAGACGCTTCTATTTCAGGCCTCCTTTTTCCCACCACTTCTTCCTGCTGATGGGCCACACCTGGGAAACAGCCAGCAGGGGAGTCTGAGAAATACAGTTTTCAGATTTCTGGCCCACTGTAAAATAGAGGCAAACACAGAAAGGCAGCCATGGAGCTGAATGCCAACAGACAGAATCTGACATGCATGCTGTGCTCTTACTTTTCTCAGCTGGATAGAGGAATAGGGATGTTTTTGTGAATGGACATCCTGGGGAGTGGTGGGACAAAAGAGCAGGTGCCATTAAATCTTTTCCCACCTAGTCCCATGGGCTGATTCTGATTCACCCTGGAGCAAAGTCAGAAAAGTCAGTGGCTGTTTTCCTGCAACTCCTTGTGAACAGAAAGCAGTCAGGCCCAGTCAGACCACCGAAACAAATCTGTAGGGTTCAAGTTTGTTGGATTGCATGCAAGTGCTTCAATCCCTAAGAGCATGAGAAGAGTACACAACTTGCTCGCCCTAGCTGTACGGGTGTACGTAAGGGAGAAGAAAAGACAGCTTTGCAACCAGACAGAGCTTGCCTATCTCTGAAGAGCCCTGTTTCATGTTGCTCAGGCTACCATCACAAAGTACCACAGACTGTGTAAAGGAAACAAAAGACATTTGTTTTCTCACAGCCCTGGAGGCTGGACGTCTAGGATCAAGGTGTCAGCAGGTTTGGTTCCTGCTTGGACCTTCCTCCTTGGCTGGGAGGTGGCCACATTCTCACCGTGTTCTCACATGGTCTTTCTTCAGTGTGTACATCTGTGTGTGTGTCTCTCTCTCATTTTCTGAGGACACAATCATATTACATGAATGAGTAATGACCTCATTTTAACTTAATCACCTCTTTAAAGACCCTTTCTCCAAAAACAGTCATATTCTAAGGTACTAGGAGTTAGGACTTCAGTATATGAATCAGGGGAGGGGAAACATTTCAGCCTATATGTCTGGAAGTTTGCAGAGTCAGGGGAGCCAAAGAATCCTCAGGAATGCCTCTGAGCTTTGAGCAGTCATGCTTCCTAATGGGAGAGACCCAGGTAATACTTTCCACTCAACAGGGCACACATAAGCACATCAAAATTCAGAGGATGCAGTACTACTGCAACAGAACTCATCTGATCACTGTCAGCTCATTCATAATTTGGCATGTGGTTAAAGCCAGTGCTTCTCGAAGTTTCTCGTGTGTACAAATCCTGGGAGTTTGTTAACACACAGATTCTGATTTAGTGGGTCAGGGTGGGGCATGAGAGTCTGCATTCCTGTACTCTTCTAGGGACCACCCATGCTGTAGGTCTTCAAACCATACCTTAAGTAGCAGACAGTAGTTCTCACCCTTGACCATGTTAGAATCTTGGGAGCATTTAAAACCCCCAAGAGCTGGACTTTACCTTACACCAATAAGCTCTGAATGTTGATCCTGGGACCCAGGCATCCAATGAGCAGCCAAGATAGAGAATCATTTCTATTGATGAGTGCCCACTGCTCTAAGTGTGATGAAACTGGGAAAAAGATCATTCCTCCAGTCATATTTTTACCATGATCCCCACCACCACCACCACTGTGTAGCTTTGACACCAGGCAGCATGTAGATGGCAGCCAGGGATATCACCAGAAATAGGCAGGTCTCAAGTGTGACCCTGGATCTCTGCCAGAGACAGAGAGGCAGAATAATTCCTAAAGACAGGGGGAAACATGGAGACTCCCCAAAATAACTAGGGGGGAATCTGAGGAAGCGGAAATTTCACATCAGCACGTGGGAGATAGGAAGTTGGCAAGAGCTGAGTGGCATTTTTAAAGTGACTTCTTTCAGATGGGAAGTCCAGTGGGATGTGGTACATTCAGGTTAGACAGGTTCAAAGGCCGGGGTGTAGACAAGGCAAACGGTTGCAGGTAGAAAACACTAGGCTGTCTGAGAACCTGTCTGGCACTTAGGAGGTAGGGAAGTGATCACCAGTCACTGGCCTGAGTGTTATTGCATGAAGTGTTCTTCTGAGTGGAAGGTACAACTTAAGGAGGCTGGTCTAGACTCGGGAACATTGGCCTGATGGCTGTGTGTCTGGCAAAGCCTACTTCAATTAGCAGTTTTCCTTCTTAGTACATTTGGGCAAAGGTACTGGACATCCTAATGTGCGCCTATGCACGGACCTGTAGAATAAAGAAAGACTTAATTTATGGTAAAGGTGAGATTGAATACCACGGGTACAGCCCGTGGTATTCAATCTCAGGAAATCGAGTTTTCTCCACAGCTCAATCCTGTGCCCCAGCTCACAGTCTCATGAACAAGCCATACCTGAGCCCCATCAAAGATCCAGAACTGAAATACCTGCCACAGACAAAGTATGCCACTACTGCCAGCCAGGGTTAGCCAAGAGCAAACTATAGCAATTAACTTTAAAAATACTTTTTTAAATTCTTCGGGGCGCCTGGGTGGCTCAGTGGGTTGAGCCTCTGCCTTCGGGTCATGATCTTTTCCTCAAAGTTTCCTTCCCCATCCCCATCCCCACTCTGTTGATCTTGAAAACAATAGAGACATAAGGAAATGGGGAAGGAAGAAAAATGTGATTATGCTCCTTCACCACCATGGGTCCTATTTGGGACTTATCTTGTTATGAATTGTGTCCCCCCAGAATTCATATGTTGAAGTTCCAACCCCCAGCACCTCAGAACATGACTGTATTTGGAGACAGGGCCTTTAAAGAGTTCATTAAGTTAAAAAGTAAAGTGATTAGTGGGCCCTGATCCAATATGACTGGTACTGTTCTAAAGGAGATTAAGACGGACAAGTACAGACAGAAGACCATGTGAGGACCCACGGAAGGACAGCCATCTGCAAGCCAAGGAGAGTGGCCTGAGAGGAAACTTGATACCTTGATCTCAAGCCCCATAGCCTCCATAAATTTGAGAAAACAAATTTCTGTTGTTAAGCTACCCAGTGTGTGGGACTTTGCTATGGAAGCCCCAGAAAACTACTCTGGTCCCCAGCCACAGATCTGCCTGGAATTGGGATAAAGGGTAAAAAAGCAAGATGTGGTGTTTGGGGCTGGTCCTTTTCATTGTGCAACTAAGATGCAAATGTCAGATGGGACTTGTTTTTATTACTGAAAGCAATTTGATGCCACAGGTTCTGCAGGAGACACTGTCAAAGAGGAGGAAGCAAATCACAGAGCTGGTCTGAAGGCAGTGCGGAAGGAGATACAAGTCATTTCCTGTTTGGACCCCATGGACTTCAGCCTACTCAATAAACCCAATACACCCAACGTACTTTAGTCTTCTGTTGGCTTCTTTTCTCTCCTGAGCCTTTCTTCTCTACTTATATCTTTTTGAAATCCTTTTGCTCAATTTTTCTGATTCTCGGAATTCTGTAAAAGAGAAAGAATGCTTTAAAAGATCTTAAAGGGTAAGAGCTGAGTGCTTTTATGTCATTTCTGTATTTTTAGTGTTCACAAGTCATAGGGTAACTAGGACTTCACATCTGAAGAGATTTTTTTCATGAGTAATTTCTTATTGCAGCATACTCTCATGCTTATTTAAAGCCCTTGTTTATTGAGCCATGGATTCAATTTACAGAACCACTTCAGGTGTGAATCATCTCTATGAGTCTGGACTGATACTCCCAGCCACAAAGAAACAACAGTTTCCAAGATGATCAGTCTCAGTATTGGATCCTGGGCCATAGCAATCAAGGCTCTTCTGTTATAAACAGCAGATTTTTGTTGGCTCCTTAAAGGGGGTGGGAAAGAATTGTATTGGGAAACACTGAATCAATAAGAATTAAGAATTAAGAAGCCAAACCTTCGGAAAGACAAACTCTGGGAGCACACAGAGCAGGAATGCACTGAACCTTTCCTCTTGTGCCTCATTATTGTGGCATAGCTCTACAACTGTCAGACTCTGCTTCTCTGTCCAAATGCACACAACAGACTAACACTGAACCTTAAAAAGCAAGGAAATTCTATCTAACACATGCTTCAATGAACCTTGAAGACATGCAGTCACAATAGGACAAATACTATAGGATTCTGTAAGGACCTATTTAGCCAGAGCGCTTCCATCCGGCTAAACAATAATTTTGTTGTTTAAAAAAACTTAAACTGTCCCTGCCCCCCTTCCCCCAGGGGATTTACTTAAAAACAAGTCCCGGAAACCAGTCCCAGGTAACAAAGCCCAAATACAAGGGTGGGTCAGGCCAGGTGGAGACATCCGATCAGTGAGGGGTGCATACTGTCTCCCTAGTTACCAAGGAGTATGGGCCCCACCCTTTGGGCACCTTTTGGGCACCAATTCTGACCAAGGTGATTGGCTGGTTCAAATATCTAGTAGGGTAAATTGTAATTCAATTGGTCACTTATGTGTGACCTAACATGACTGTGCAGCTTTCTCTGCGTGTTACAATTTCATTGGCCACCTGTGCATGGCCAGGCCCAATCACATGGCCTTTGCCCTTAAAAGCTAGTCTGTGAAACAGAGAGAGGTCGCCCTCTCTATAAGAGGTACGGCCCTGAGCAGTTGGTTTGATTCTCGCTGCTTGGCACGAAATAAAGCTTTGCTTGACTTTTTATCAGTCTTGCTCCTTTAATCGTGGACCCATTATTGGGGGACCAAACATTGGGGACCCAACAATTCTACTTACATAAGGTGCCCACCGTACTGGGATTAATAAAGACATAAAATAGAAGGGTTCGGGAAAGGAGAGTGGGGAGTTGTTGCTTCATGGGTACAGAGTTTCAGTTTGGGAAGGTAGGGAAAATTCTGGATGTGGATGAGGGTGATGGTTGTGCAACAGTGTGAATGTACTTAATGCCACTGAGGTGTACACTTAAATATGGTAAAAATATTCAAAAGCAAAAAGAAGAGAAAATAAATAGAAATGATGATTAAGAGGTTAAGTCACAACCCTGATTCTGATGCCAGGAGCTAATCATACTCCAAAGACTACAGGCTCATGTTTTGGTTATCAAATAAACAGAGCAGACCCTGAGAAACAGGCAAGAGAAGGTGATTTGCCCATGAAGAAGAGAACTGGTGTTGGGTGATGACCGCATGCATACCCTGACATGGAGCACTGGGCGCTTACAATCAGGATTGTAGGCACCATGGCCCCGTGTTGAGCTTTCTATCTCAGGGCAGTGAGCCCTTGCTCGGGTGGGATGCTCTGTTCCCAGCACTCTCTCTCAGGTTAGCTCACTTGGGAGCAGGAGCAGGTTCTCCAGTGCTAACAGGGGTCTAACCACCACAGCTTCTTCTGCTGTTGGTCAAGATTAAGCCAGAGGCTTCTATCCTGGTCAAGGTACAGAAAGCCTCAGCTGATCCTGAGGTATCAACCTGATAAAAACAAACTCTAAGTCAGAGAACATAGAGGGAGTTGATGTTTTAATTACATTTAGTGTCAAGAGGCTCTAAGCAGACCTCTTCACCATGCCAAGCAATGAACTCTCCCCCACTCTTTACATACAATACAAACCACATTCCCTTAATTGTTCCCATTTATAATCTAGTTATGACTCCAGGCTCAGACAGTTTTATGCGCAAGTCTTTCCAAACTTCCAAACAATAGACAATTCTTGTGCTCTGTAAACTACTTTGCAGCACAGAAACAAATGAAAACAATCCAAATTAATTTAAGATCCCATAGCCTTAAAACCAAAATCTGAAAAAACTGACATATGCAGAAAAATCAGGTCATTCTTAATAATAAATATTGATCCAAATAAAGCTCTAAAAAATTGATACCATCTTTATGTTAAAAAATAATATGTATAAATTATTGTATCACTTTAGTAGATTTTTAAGTATAATTATCCCAAGAGGATTTGATAAAATTTGGTGTCTGTATTTCTACAAAAAAAATGCCAGAATAGGATTTTAAAAATATTTTCTTAACACAATAGAGAATATCTATATTAACACAACAGCCAAAGCCATATTTACTTGATATATCTCAAAATATGTCCCAAATAATTTTAGTTCTGATGGATTTTATTAGTAAGTATATAAACTATGCTTTGAACAAATAAATTTAAGAAATGATTAATTAACCAAATTAAACAGATGTTTATGTGTTTATATATATATATATATATATATATATATATATATATTAACTGTCCATATGTTTCATACCCATTTGACCCTATAGGATTTTGTTTCCACAGCGTATGTCACCAGACTACTATTTTACCGAAACTTACTTTGGAAAATGTTATATTGATAGTTTCCCCAGCAATGTGGAGGACAAAATGGAATATTGCTGATTCCACTTTAGCGTTGTTCTAAAACTTCAGAATAAATTATTCTTAGCTATACCATATTGGTATGGAGTGATATAAGGAGTAGACAGAAAATCATTATGAACATTACAAGATTTGAACAATTCTCTCATCGAATTTGACCTACTGGCACTTTTAGAATATTCCATTGACTAACAGCAGAAAGTTCATTCTTCTCAAGTGCACTTAGCATATTTTTCAAAGTTGACCACATTTAGGTCCATAAAACAATTCTCAATAAATGTAAAGTTATTTAAGTCATACAAAATATGCTCTTTAATTATGATGAAAATAAAAGAGAAATCAGTAACAGAAAGATCTCGCACAAGCTCTAAATATTTAGAAACTAAATACCATACTTCTCAAAAATTGATATATAAAAGAAAGTAAAACACAACCAAGATAAAATTGATAGCACCAAATGCCTATATTAGAAAAAAAGAAATGTTTCAGATATACTTTAGGAAACTAGAAAAAGACAAATTAAACTCAAAGTAAATAAAACAAAGGAAATTATAAAGATCAGGGTACATTTTCACTTAATTAGACAATAGTAACACAATAGAGAAAAATCAATGAAACCAAAAGCTGGTTCTTCGAGAAGATCAATAAAATTGATAGCTTCTAACCATTGTGATCAGGCAAAAAAAAGAGAAGCACAAATTACTAATATCAGGATGAGATGGTGACAACTGCAAAAGTTCTACAGATAACAAAAACATAAAGAAATAGTATTAACATAATATTTATTAACATAAATTCAACAACTCAGATGAAATGGATCAGTTCCCTAAAAGACACACATTTCCAAAGCATATGCAAAAAGAGAGAACATGAATAGCTTTCTACCTATTGAAGAAATTGAATTTGTAATCTAAAAACCTTACCACAAAGATAATTCCAAGACAAGATAGCATTGATTAAAATTTTAGCAAACAATTTAAAAAGAAAGAATATCAATTCTACACAAAGCTCTTTTAGAGATTGAGGAGAAAATACTTCAAAATTTATTACATAAAATCAACTTTACATGTATACTAAATCAAACACATTACAAATAAAGAAAACTCAGATCACTTGTCTCATGAACACAGATATAAACATTCTAAATAAAAGTTTAGCAAACTGAATCAAACAACGTAACAGAAGGATAATACATTAGGGCAGTTTGCCCTAATGCCAAGAATGCAAGGTTTGTTCAACATTTGAAAATCAACCTAGGTAACCCATCATACTAACAAATTTTAAAATAAAAAGTATAAGGTCATCTGGATAAATAAAGAAAAAGCACTTGGAATAAAATCCAACATCTATTCTTATTTTTTAAAAATTCCCAAGGGGTGCCTGGGTGTCCAACCCCTGATGTTGGCTCAGGTCATGATCTCAGGGTTATGAGATTGAGCCCCACACTGGGCATGGAGCCTGCTTAAGATTCTGTCTCTCACTTTTTCTCTGCTCTTCCCCACCTCTCTCTCCCTCTCTTAAAATAAACAAACAAATAAAATTTTAAAATAAAGGCTTTTATTAACAGTGACATAAAAATATAATTCTCAGGAAACAAGGAATAGAAAGGAACTTCCTCAACCTTATAAATAATATCTATAAGGGGGTGCCTGGGTGGTTCAGTAGTTAGGCATCTGTCTGCAGCTCAGGTCATGATCCCAGGGTCCTGGGATTGAGCCCTGCATCAGGCTCCCTGTTCAGTAGGAAGTCTGCTTGCTTCTTCCTTTCCCACTCCCCTGCCTGTGTTCCCTCTCTCACTGGGTCTCTTTCTGTCAAATGAATAAATAAAATCTTTTTTTTTAAAGAATATTTTAAAAAATCTTAGTGATGACATTATACTTTAAAAGACTAAATGTCTTCCCCATAAGATGAGGAACATGATAAAGATTTCTGTTCTCTCTGCTTCTATTTACCATTAGACTAGAGGTTTTAGCCAATGTAATAAGGCATGAAAAAGAAATAAAGGCATCAAGATTAAAAAGAAAGAAGTAAAATTGTTTTTATTTGCAGAAAACCTAATTGTCTCAATAGAAAATTCAATGGGAGTTACAAAAAGGTACTGAAACAAATAAGCAAGATTAGCAAGATTGCAAGATATATAGTTGCTCTTTGTATCCATATACAAAGATCTATATCCATATATTGTATCCATATATTGTATCCATATGCAAAGAGCAACTATATATCTAAACACTATCAACAAATCAAAATTTATAAAATAATCCCACTTCAGATAGCATCAAAACTACAAAATGGGGAAAATCTGACAAAAATTAAATATCTAGGGTGTCTGGGTGGCTCAGTCAGTTAAGCACGTGTCTGTGGCTGAGGTCATGATCCTGATTCTCCCTCTTCTGCTGCTCCTCATGCTTGTGCACTCTTGCTCTCTCTATCTCTCTGTCAAATAAATAAATAAAATCTTTTAAAGACTTTTTAAAAAATGAAACATCTATACATTAAAAATCTATATACTCTACCCCCCACTCCTTAGTGCAAGATGTGCATGGTAACCTCTTTCCAAAGAGAATAATTTGTAAGAAAAGAAAAAAAATAGTAACTTCACAGAATAAAAACCTGAAAAACTCTGTCTTAGCCAAGTGATCAAGATTCACATCAACATTGATAAATCAGGTTAATAGTACACACCTAAAATGTAATATGATGAGATACATGTAATGACAATGACATTTTACCTCTGTAGTCATCCTCCCCAAACCAATAACCCCCATCTAATTGTGAGAAAAACACCAGACAGATATCTACTGAGGGACATTCTTCAAAGTACCTAACCAATACTCTTCAAAACTATCAAGACCATCAAAAACAAGGAAAGTCTGAGAAACTGTCACAGCCAAGAGGAGCTCAAGGAGACAAGACAATTTGTCTTGCTGGAGAGGACCCCATATCATAAAAGGCACATTAGGTAAAAACTAAGAAAATTTGAATAAAATATAGATTTTAGTTATTAATAATGTACCAATATTTGTTCATTAAATGTGACAAATGTACCTTGTTCATTAAATGTGACAAATGTACATACTTACATAAGATGTTAAAGATAGGAGAAACTGGGTATGGGGGGGCATGGAAATCTCTGTACTATCTTCAAAATTTTTCTGTAACTCCAAAATTATTAGAAGTAAATATAGATTTAAAATAAAAGTTTACATGCTGAAAGTAATTTCATAAAAGCCTTAAAAATGGAAATATATACTATATTTTTGGGTTAGAAAACTCAAGGTTGTAAAATTGTCCATTCTCTCCTACTTTCATCTACTACAAAATCCCAATCAGGCTTTTTCTGTAAAAATTGACAAACTCATTCTAAAATTTATATGGAAACTTAGGGTACCTAGAATAGCCAAAACAAATTTGAAAATGAAACAAGATGGTACCAGGAAGGGAGACAAACCATTAGACTCTTAATCTCAGGAAACAAACTGAGGCTTGCTGGAGGGGAGAGTGGAGGGAGGAATAGGGTGGCTGGGTGATGGGTATTGGGGATAGTATGTGCTATGCTGAGTGCTGTGAATTATATAAGACTGATGATTCACAGACCTGTATCCCTGGGGCAAATAACACATTATATGTTAATAAAATTTTTAAAAATTTAAATAAAAAATTAAAAAAAACAAATTTTAGAAAAGAGAACAAATTTTGAGGGCTAACACTAACTGATTCTAAGACTTATTATCAAGACAGTGAAATACTAGGGTCAAGATACACAAATAGGTCAATGGCACAGAATAAGAAGTCCAGAAATGGGCCCACACATATATGAACATCTGCTTTTTAATAGACATATGAAAGCATTTCAATGGAGAATGAAAAGACAATCCCACAGACTGAAGACAAAATTTGCATGATATACATCTGATAGAAACATGAACCCAGAATATTTTAAACCCTCAAAATATTCAATGCCAAAGAAGATATACAGATGGTGAATAAGTATATGAAAAGATGCTTGACAATATACATCATAGGGGAAATATAATTTAAATATTAAATAGACTGATCATATCACATGTTGGTTAGGGGAAGCACCAACTAGACCCCTCATACCTGCTGGTGGAAATGTAAAGTGGCACAGACTCTTTGAAAAATTGTTTGGCAATTTTTTAAAAAAATGAAACATGCCATATGATCTAAAAACAATTTCTAGGTTTTTACATACAAAAGCAGCCTTTACTGTAGTAGCAAAAAAGTGGAAACGATCCAAATGACTGTCAACAAGTAAATGGATAAACAACTTCTATGCAAGGTAACACTGTCCAGCCATGGAAAGGAATGAACTACTGATAGATGCAACATGCATGAATATAAAAATAATTATACTAAAAGAAAGAAACCAGGCAAAAATGAATCATACATACTATAGGACTCCAGATATATGAAATTCTAGAAAATGCAAATTAGTTGCTAGGGACAGAAACCAGATAATCGGCTGCCTGGGGATAGGAATGGTAGGGGGTGGGGCATACATGAATTACATGGGCACAATGAAATACAGGGGCATCTGCTCGTTATCTTTATTCTGGTGATGGTGTCATACAAGTGCACAGATGTCCAAACACCAGATTGTTCACTTTAAATATGTATAGTTTAGTATATTTCACTTATAGCTCAATAAGGCTGTTAAAGAAATAGCAGACTTATAAAATATTTTTAAAAAGCAAATCATGTCAAAAAATGGGCAGAAGACATGAACAGACACTTCTCCAATGAAGACATACAAATGGCTAACAGACACATGAAAAAATGTTCATTATCACTAGCCATCAGGGAGATTCAAATCAAAACCACATTGAGATACCACTTTACACCAGGGAGAATGACCAAAATTAGCAAGACAGGAAACAACATGTGTTGGAGAGGATATAAAGAAAGGGAACCCTCTTACACTGTTGGTGGGAACGCAAGTTGGTGCAGCCTCTTTGGAGAACAGTGTGGAGATTCCTCAAGAAATTAAAATAGAGCTTCCCTATGACCCTGCAATTGCACTACTGGGTATTTACCCCAAAGATACTGATGTAGTAAAAAGAAGGGCCATCTGTATCCCAAAGTTCATAGCAGCAATGGTCACAGTTGCCAAAGAACCAAGATCCCCTTCAGTGGACAAATGGATAAGGAAGATGTGGTCCATATATACTATGGAGTATTAGGCCTCCATCAGGAAGGATGGATACCCAACTTTTGTATCAACATGGACGGGACTGGAGGAGATTATGCTGAGTGAAGTAAGTCAAGCAGAGAGAGTCAATTATCATATGGTTTCACTTACTTGTGGAGCATAAAGAATAACACAGAGGACATGGGGAGATGGAGAGGACAAGGGAGTTGGGGGAAATCGGAGGGAGAGACAAACCATAAGAGACTGTGGATTCCGAAAAACAATCTGAGGGTTTTGGAGGGGAGGGGGTTGGGGGGTTGGGTAAGCCTAGTGGTGGATATTATGGAGGGCACGTATTGTGTGGAGCACTGGGTGTGGTGCATAAACAATGAATTCTGGAACTCTGAAAAGAAATTTTAAAAATAAATAAATTTTTTTTTAAAAAAAGCAAATGATGAACAGGGTGCCTGGATGTCTCAGACAGCTAATCGGCTGACTGTTGGTTTCAACTTCCGTCATGATCTCAGGGTCCTGGGATTGAGCCTCATATCAGGCTCCTCAATCAGCAGAGTTCTCTCTCTCCCTCTGCCGCTCTCCCCCAACTCACATACACTCTCTCTTTCTCTCTCTCTCTCTCTAAAACACAAATAAATAAATCTTTTTTTTTAAAAAAAAAGCAAAGGATGATTTAGGGAAATATTTGCAAATACATTAAATACATTACAGAGAAAGGGTAAATATCTGTATACAAAGGCTATCCAGATCAATGGAAACAGTAAGCACTGTACATTTAAAATGGACAAATGACATGAATATTCAATTCATGAAGAATAAACACAAATATAAATAATAAATATAAGAAAGTGAAATAAATAAAAATAAATATAAGAAACAATAATCAAAGAGCTATAAATAGCACAAAAATAGAATTCTCTTGCTATTTTTATGGTTAGTATATTCGGTGTTAGTGAGGATGTGAGGGCACTCAGGTAAATACTTTCTGATGGTCATTTTGACAATGCATATCACAGTCTTAAAATTTTTGACTAAAGAATTGGTTCCTAGCAATTTGTACTAAGGTTAAAATATGAATGAACACAAATCTATCTGCAAGTGTATTCGTTAAAGAATGAGTTATAACAGAAAACAATGAAAACCAACAATAAGAACAGGAGATTGGTCAAATATGTTCCACTTTTTTTAGAATGTACTACTAATCGGCCATTAAAAATGACATTACTAGGGTGCCTGGGTGGCTCATTGGGTTAGGCCTGGGTAGTGATCTCAGGGTCCTAAGATTGAGTCCCACATCAGGCTTCCTGCTCAGAAGGGAGCCTGCTTCTCTCTCTCTCTCTCTCTCTCTCTCTCTCTCTGCCTGCCTCTCTGCCTACTTGTGATCTCTCTGTGTCAAACAAATAAATAAAATCTTAACAAAGAAAAATGACATTACTAGGGGTATGCCTAGGTGGCTCAGTATTAAGAGTCTGACTTCTGCTCAGGTCATGATCCCTGGGTCCTGAGTTCAAGCCTGGCATCCGGCTCTCCGCTCAGCGGGAAGCCTGTTTCCCCTTCTCCCTCTGCCCCTGTTTGTTCTTCTCTTGCTGTGTTTCTCTCTGTCAAATAAATAAATAAAATCTTTAAAAAAAAAAAAAAACTCCTAAAAAAATGGCATTACTAGGGACTCTTCCTCTGCTCTCTCCCTGCTATGCTTTCTCTCTTTCTATGACAAATAAGTAATTAAATATTTTTTAAATGACATTATTAAATAATATTTCTGTACAGTATATACAGACTGATACCAGGTTTTTTCCTGGGGGTTGGGGGGCGGAATACATGAATGTACATAGCAAAATATATTGCCTTCTTTGTGCTTTATGCTTTTTAGATACTTTTTTGACACTTAACATGTCTTACTTTTGCTTTTAAATAGTTATTTTAAAATGCTTACTTGTTCTATGTTCCATTCATTTAGAGTGTTAAGCCTTAGTTAGCATAGATAGATGAATTTGCATCAATGGTATATACGCAGCTAATATATTACCTATCCCAGTTATAACACCTTGACTCGCTTAAAATACAATGTGAAGAGAACATCTCTCCAACACATGACTTTAGAGTGGAAAAACCGTGCTTTTTAGGATTTCTTAAATGACAGTGTGTAGATCATATTCCTGTACATTAGACACAATAATGAAGCCAAATCTGGGCATGGGAGCAGGAAATGGGAACAGGAAGGAATGAAATGAAGTATGGTAACCAATTGGACCAGTCACTGGTAACTTCATCTGTATCGACAGAGACAGAAGGGAGAGAGAGAAAGAGAAACTTACTATAGGACATCAGTGTGAAACACCAAAACAGACTACAAGAGGAAATGAAGAGCCCAACTGCCAAAGAGTCTGGCAGGCTAACTGACAACACTGCTGGAAAAAAGCCACCACCAAAAGAAAGACCACCTCATCAGTGGAGGACTTGAGACTTCGGCCCCCAGGAATCAGCTTTTTTAGTGACTCTTGTTAATCCTCCACACCACTTTGTATCAACTCATAACTCTCCAAACTCAGAGTCATCCACTGGTCTCCTCATAGAACACAGCACATCTCTGTATGTAGTGGGTGGATGCTTGTTCAGGAATGGGGGGTGCCCTGGCAAGTGTTGCATTGGGTTCTTGGTTGAAGCTTGCTCTTGCAGAGCTGGTACACTGCTGCCATCTAATGGGCAAACTGTGCAACTTGCCGGAGCTGAGTTCTTAATGGGCTTCTTCTTTCCAAATCCCTCCACAAATACTTTGTCAAATGAGACCATCCTGTCTTAAGCCTGTCAGCCAGGAGGAAAAGGGCATAGCGAGGACAGAAGGGACCCTCTATCAAAGTGGAGGTAAGCATTTAAAGGCAATCAGGTGAAGGATCGGTCTTCTAAGCAAGTTCCAGAAGGACAGAATGTGATTCTGGAATGAGTGGAGGTTGAGCTGCCGGGTGGGGTGTGGAAAAGATGAAGAAGCGGGAATGAGAAGCAGGAAGGATATTAATAATTCCAGTGGAGTAATCCTTTATGAAAATTATAGCGTTTCGATAAGTGTCAGGTTTGCAAATGAGTTACTAAGAACTGACAAATATTTCTTGGGGAATACAGAAGGACCAGAGAAACAGGACATCTGGTCACCTCGGTCCTAACCCGGTTTCATAAAATGTTCAAGTTCAAGCATCAGATTAGTGTCCTTGGAGATGAACTGGGCCTGAGGGGTCCCAGCCCTGCAGGAGCAGACTTCCCCATATTTGTCTTTGTTCCATTTTCATTGTTTAAGACTCATTAATTCTTTGTGAAATCTTTCCCATTCCCTCAGTTAGTACAATCTCCCGCTTGTGCATCTTGTGGCTTATAGTTCTGTTACAACACTAATTTGAGTTGTTTGTTTACAAGTCTGCCTTCCTCTCTAGAACAAAACCTCATTTGATCCCTCTGCTCTTGTACTGGGCATGCCCCCAGGCACCTGGGCCTGCTGGAAGCCCACCTCTCCACAAACTGCACAGGAGGTGAGCATAAGACACACCACACTGCCCTCTTCTCTCTGCCCAGTGAGCCCCCAGTGCGGGGACTTTATGGGTTCAGCACTGAGGACAAGTACATCAAGAGCTGAGGCCATAACCAAGAGAGCCCTGAGATGCTGCTGGGATCCATCCATTCTGGCACAGAGAACTGCGACGCTATGGAATCACTTTCCCATTTTTCTTTAAATGAAAGCAATGAGTATCACATTGTGGAGAGGCACTTGGGTCTTGCAAATCGT
The DNA here is from genome assembly GCF_030435805.1 of Mustela lutreola. Classification (NCBI taxonomy): domain Eukaryota; kingdom Metazoa; phylum Chordata; class Mammalia; order Carnivora; family Mustelidae; genus Mustela; species Mustela lutreola. The sequence goes on along the minus strand of NC_081290.1, from coordinate 149,813,423 downwards.
TTTTAAATAATCTGAAGGTAGTAACGTCCATAGCATTTTTCACTCCTCCTCTGCTGCTATCAGCCTGCTTTTCCTTTGGGGAACCATCTCATCCCTGGTGTGGCAGCGATCAGACTCTGCGTTAAGCAAACTATGACACAGTCCCCCGGGACGCACAGGAAGTGCCTGTATTTCCCAAGCTCCTTGCAGGTAGGTGGATCATAAGATGAGTTATGGCCAATGAACTGCAAGCGAAATGCCTCGCATGTGTCCAGGCCTGACCCAAATCTCCTCCCGCTCTCTCTTCTGGCAGACCATGTGCTAAGGATGGTGATTCCAGAAAACTAAAGGATCCAAGGTCCCCATGAAGTCAGGGACCAGGGTCTCTTAGAAGAAAGACACACAGGAAAGCGTGGAACAGCCATGCTGAAATGTGCGTGAATGAGGACACAAATGAACAGTGGCTGCGTTAGCCACGGAGATTTGAAGGCTGACTGTTCTAAAAAGCCTACAATCTACTTTGAAAGGTAAGACAGGCACATTAGAAAGAAAATGACAGTAATAGCAAGTGCTTTACATAGTGCTTTTGATGAATCTGGTATTGTTCTAAGCCCTTCACATATAATAACTTCTCTAGTTTTCACTGTGAACTTCTAAGGTGGGAAATACTGATTATCCCTTAATTTTTGAATGAAGAAGCTGGGGAGCAGAGTGCTTAAGTCACTGGCTCGAGAGCACACAGCTAGTAAGCGGCAGGTCTGGGGTTTGAACCCAGATTAATCAGGCTCCAGAGTCTATGTTCCTAAGTGTGCTGGCTGCTTCACAGTACAGCTCAAGTGACCCTTATTCATTATCTGCTTGTGCAAGAAACCATGCTAAATGCTTATATGTAAAACCGAGAAGGATCTACTGAGGAGTACTGAGTTCAAGTATGGAGGAGTACTGGGGAGTACTGAGTATCAAGTACTGAGAAGTACTGAGCATGGATAACGTAAGAGGCCAAAGAAGGGAGAGCTGACAGTGCAGGGAACGTAGCAAGAACTAACACCCTTTGACCACTTAGTGGGCATAATGGAGCTTTTATACGCCAGCATATTCAAGCCTCACCACTGCCTAATGAGGTGTGTCCTATTCTTATCCCCACCTTATAAAGGAGGACAGGGGCACAGACTTCCCATGTACCAGCGGGGAGATGGCTAAGCTGGGATTCATGTCCACACGGCCTGGCTGCAGAGCCCGAGTGCTTACCCACCAGTCTGTCGGCCTCTGGGGACTCAGCAAAAGAGCCCAGGATGAGACTCACAGGTTTCAAATTTTGCCATTTCCAGGAATATGAGTCTGGGTTCATTACTGAGTTTCCCTTAACCTGAATTTCATCACCTGTCAAAAGAAGCTAATAATGTTTCCTCCACTCACTAAATTATATTTAGGGCTAGGATCATTGATGTTATTCTTATCAGTGGTATTGTCAAACAAAAGAATAGAGAAAAATGGTGTTTGGAGCAAGTGCACTGAGGTCGAACTCAGAAATATATATAACCCAGGATGCCTGAGTGGCTCAGTAAGTTAAGTGTCTGCCTTCGGCTCAGGTCATGATCCCAGGGTCCTGGGATGGAGCCCCACAACAGGCTCCTTGCTCAGTAGGAAGCCTGCCTGCCTGCAGCTCCCTCTGCTTGTTTCTCTCTCTCTCTCTCTCTCTCTCTCACATTCTCCCTCCCTCCCTACCTCTCAAACAAAAACTAAAAGAAATATGTATACCCCTGCCACAAAATGTCTTGGGAGATCTGTTAGTCATAAGAAATAACTCAGTCCTGCTGACTGAGCTAATTGTAAATATACCTGGGGGGAATGTTTCTTTATTGCTTTATCAGGAACCTTCCCATCAGTGCCAGTTTTTCTGACTTGATCCCAGGAATCTCTCCCCCACAGTTCCTCGGTAATCTTCCTTCCCTACCTTCTAACACTATGGTGTTAGATAGATAGAAAGGGAAGAGTCAAAGAAGAGATGGCCTAGGGAGAGAATGTAGGGTGAAATGAAATAAAAGAGCCACTGTGGCAGTGAAAGATTCCAAATACCAAGTCAAGTGATGAAGAAATGGCAAGCGAAGAATACCAAATAATGGCTGGAGAGATAGAAAGAAAATAAGGCAAGTGACACCAGCGAGCATCAAAGAAAGAAAGGAGAAGTCAGTTGCACCAAGTGCTCCCAAGAGGTAAGATAAGATAAAGATGGAAAATCTCCCCTGAATTTAGTAACAAGGAGGCAGGTCATTTTGCAGTCCAGTCAGGATTTGAATAGGTTAAGGAGTGAAAGGGATGTGGAAAAATGGATCCAGTGAATCTAGGTATCTCATCCAAGAAAGTTGGCTCTGGGGGCACCTGGCTGGCTCAGTGTTAGGTTAAAAGCCTCTGCCTTCAGCTGAGGTCATGATCCCAGGGTCCTGGGATTGAGCCCCGCATCGGGCTCTCTGCTCAGCAGGAAGCCTGCTTCCTCCTTTCTCTCTCTCTCTCTGCCTGCCTCTCTGCCTACTTGTGATCTCTGTCTGTCAAATAAATAAATAAAATCTTTAAAAACAAAAAAAAGAAGAAGAAAGTTGGCTCTGAAGAGGGGAGGAAGAATAGAGTGGTATCAGAATGGAAATGTAGCCTTAGGGGAGGGATTTATTAAAGATATTTGAGCATGCTTTGATGTTGATAAAATTAACCAGGAGAGAGAGAGAGAGATAAAATTTTCTGGGAGGGTGGGTGCAGCTGACACAGGTAGAGGGCCTGACAGACAAAATGTGGGACTGGAAAGGAAGACAGGGGGAATGGGGATAGCTACAATAGTTTTATTCATCCAGTGAAGTAATGTCAAAGACGTTTCTGCTTGATGGTTTACATCTTCCTTGTGAAATGGGGGGGAAAAAAACCTCCTGAGGGGGACATACAAAAAAGGAGGGCAGAGATTTAAGATCTGGAAAGTAGGCCACCAGTATATAAATTAATTAAAAAAAAAAAAAAAAGATTCGTGGGAAATGTTCACAGGTCAGTGTTCACTTGGAGTCAATGACCAGGATTTTCTCATGATAGCAATCTGCCTTGTGTAATTTTCCCTAGCAGAATTCTGTGGTGCAAGTTACAGAGGAGGATGGGTGGGTTCCTCTAGGGTGGAGGTTTGACACAGAGGATACCATGCAAAAGGGCAAAGGGTCAGGGAATTAGGATGGTGACAAGAGAAGAATGAAATGATGTACCGTGAAATCCAAGTAGAATACAGAAGGAAGACAGGAGGAAGCTGGTGGATGGAGAAGCCAGATGGAATGAGGCACAGGGAGACGTGGTGCTGACAACGAGCAGGGACGTAGGAAATACTTGAACAGCAAGCCAAAGGACCAGAGGATTGGTTAAAGAGGAAATGGGTACAGTAGCAATTTCAGCAAAGTATTTGGGGAAACGAAATGGCCCAGGGAGTAGGTAGCTAAGGTCGAGTGGAGAAGGGATCGTACAGTTGAAGATCTCGCATACTGGATGGGCCATCTCCGTGGAGTTGAAGTAACTCCTACTGATGACAGGAGTTGTGTAGAGGGAAAAGCTACACCATGGTTTGATGCCAAAGTCTTCCATAAATGAGAAGTGTCTCTGTAATCAGTAGATTACAGCAGCGAGCAGGGCGCGAGAGCACCAGAGCCAAATGGCAGAGGATGGAGGAAGTATAGAGGCTTGAGCAGGACGGCAGCCCCCTACCATCCTGGAGAATGCAGAGAGTGAGATACAAAGGAACTTCCTCTTGAGAAAACTAGGGATGAAATTTTGTCCAGAAACCAGGATTTTTTTTTTTTTAAGATTTTATTTATTTGACAGAGAGAGAGATCACAAGTAGGCAGAGAGGCAGGCAGAGGTGGGGGGTAGGGGTGGGGGGAGCAGGCTCCCTGCTGAGCAAAGAGCCTGATGTGGGGCTCGATCCCAGGACCCTGAGATCATGACCTGAGCTGAAGGCAGAGGCTTAACCCACCGAGGCACCCAGATGCTCCCCCAGGATTTCTTTTTAAAATCAGAGCTGTAGAAGGGAACGTTCAGTGAAGATGGGAGTTTATTGAATTAGATGAGTGAGTTTGTTGGTCTTCAAGCACATATGTAGAGTTTGAGAGTGGGAGGTTTGGTCAAGAGGAGGAAGCACAGAAATGACAGATGCCCAGAACAACACGTGGGGTACAAGTGAGAACAGAATGGAAGGCTAGATGTCCCCTATTGCACAGTAGTGCTTGGGCCTCTCAGAATCTAGTAGTGTCCTAGAGGGAGGCCAGGCAGCTAGACGTGGGTCATGAATTCTCATTCCTCGTGATTTGGCACATGGTATGGATGCTGGGGAGCAACTAAGCAGTTGTCAGGAGATCCTTGTCCTCTGCGGTTGATGCTCTGGGTCAAGACAGAGTGGTGCAGGGGCCGCTCTGGCAGGGTGCTGGCTGGCAGGGCTGCTGCGGTCAGGAATCCAGAGTTGGGTTCATTCAACAGGTACAGTTTCAGGACATGGGTTCAAAGAAATTGAGGGAACTATTAAGAGAGTCCTGGTGGGTCCTGGTGGATGGCTCTGGGGAGACTAACAGCCAGAGGACAACCAAGTCAACAGACTGAAGGTGTATGATGTCAAAACATGGGTATAGTCAGAGTGGGTGAGTAGAAACGCTGGTCAGAGTGGAAGATAAACCTGGAGTCCCCTCTCCCTACATCTAGGCAAGATACCCACAGTCCATCCCGGCAGACAGCTAACCCTCCTCTTCGTTCTCTTGAGAAACAAGGCAGTCCTTGATTACATTCTACGCTCTCTCACGTAACTCTTAGTAAGAAAAGATAGAAATGATTGTCTCCAGCAGAGGGAGCACACCACCACGGAGAAGCAGATTTGTCATAGGCTTATTGTGTACACAGAAGACTTCTGAACCGCTGAGGGATAAAAAATGGCGGCCGCTTGGAGTGATAGGAAAAATCAAGTGGAATAACCACCAGAAATGGAAAGCCTCAGAAGCCTAGCCTCATCTAGTCCTCTCTGAAGAGAGATCAATCCTTAAGAGCTGTGAACAGCATACAATAAGTTCCCTCCTCCTCACTTCTTCCCTGAGGCATCTACACTTGGGTCCCATCGGAGGTCCCTGGTGTCCCCAGTTGTAAGATAAAGCTGGAAACACTTGGTCCCAGTGAGGTCATCACTGGAAGTGTATGGCCCACATTTCTCTGACCTTTACCCCATGCCCAACCCACGCAGCAGGTTTCCAGAGAGGGATAAAGTTTATTAGGATGAGGAATGTTCGTGTAACTATAGCACAGACAAAGCTTAGCTGCCAAAGCTAATCACATAAATAATCTCAATGTAATACATTATTTGAACCATAATACTTTATATGCTATCATGTTTGGTCTTCAATTCTCCCTGAGTTCCTTCCATGAGTCCCTCATGTTATGTCCCTCCTTCAAGACCCCAAACCCTAAGTGGAGGCCACATTCTTCATTGCTAAGGGTGGCATCTGCTGTTCCTGTCCTAACTGGACATCCAATATTCAAAAACAGCAATGCACTTATGTATCTGGGTCCCTTTGCTCCTTTTCAAAGTATTTTCTTTTTATTTCTCTCTCTCTCTCTTTTTTTTCAAAGTCATGACCCTGAGCTCAAGACCTGAGTTGAGACCAAGAGTCGAATGATTAACCAACTGAGCCACCCAAGTGCCCCTCAAAGTATTTTCAACGGACATTACTTTTGAGACTCCTGGGTGGCTCATTCGGTGGAGTATCTGCATTCAGTTCAGCTCAGGATCCCAGAGTCCTGGGATCGAGTCCTGCATTGGGCTCCCTGCTCAGTGGGGAGCCTGCTTCTCCTTCTCCCTCTGCCACTCCCCCTGCTTCTGCATGCTCTCTCTCTTTATCTCAAATAAATAAATAAATAAAATATTTCCCCCCCAAATAGACATTCCTTTTTTTTCTTTCCAGGTCCTTATAAAAATTAATTATGTATATACATTTGTGTCTATACATGATTTGTAATTTTTCACCAAATCAATACAATTTCTCCAAATCTTCTCTATAAAACTCAACCATACTCAAGTTATTATTGTTATCCTTCTAACCCATTTTTCTCCTAGCCCTGTGTATTTTGTAGGCCTCTTAATTCTCTTATTTCTCTTAGAGCCCACAGGTCTCCAAATCTGTGTCAGCTGCATGAGACTGTCGCCACGCTCTCGCGGGTCCATGACTTCCCTCCACGGATCTCTCTGCCCGCACAGGCTTACTCTCTGCCACTTTCCACCTTCTCTCTTTCTCATGTGCTTCTAAGCAGGAACTTAGTCCTAAGAAATACTAAATAAGGGGCGCCTGGGTGGCTCAGTGGGTTAAGCCGCTGCCTTCGGCTCAGGTCATGATCTCAGAGTCCTGGGATCGAGTCCCGCATCGGGCTCTCTGCTTAGCGGAGAGCCTGCTTCCCTCTCTCTCTCTCTGCCTGCCTCTCCATCTACTTGTGATTTCTCTCTGTCAAATAAATAAATAAAATAAAATAAAATAAATACTAAATAATATTCATGGAGAACATGAGCCCTGGCCCCAGACCAAATGGGTTCAAGGCCCAGCTCTGAGCAAGCTGTTTAACTCTCTGTACTTTCGACGTGTCCCCTGTACCCAGGGGCCCTCTCCTGGGTTGCTGCAAAGCCTAAGTGCACGGACATGTGAAATGCCTTTAGAGCAGAGCCTGGCACGTGATAATGTTAGCTACCGTCCAGCGGGGGACTTCAGCCAACAGATTGTTCTGTTGGACAATCGACAGCCTCTCTGATGTGTCGCGGTAACAGGCTCAGCGCTCTACTAAAGACCTCTGCCGTCACCAGTCATCCGCTAATCTAGTTCTATTTTAGGACAGACCCTGAGGACACTGTTTCCGGCAGCTTCCCAGTGGTCTTTCACAATCCTCGGCTCTGCACGCCATCTGATGTAAGGCTTGTCCTTTCCGATTTGGTCCTAAACCCGAGTTAGGTTGACATCATCTGTCTTGCAGGAAGGGTAAATAAGACCCATGGAGGCTTTCCGAAAGATGTGTACCTCGTCAGTGGCCCCATCCAACCCTATTCCCACCTCAGTTGATGAGAAAAGAGTAAATCTCCCTTTTCTTACAAAAATACATGGGCTACAGAAACTTATTGGAGGGTATTACTGCTCAGATCGTGATCTCAGGGTGGTGAGATCGGCCCACAACAGGTTCCACACTCAGTGCGGTGTGTGCTTCTTTCTCCCTCTTTCTCTTGGCCTCTTGTGTGTTCTCTCTTTCTTTCTCTAAAATAAATAAGTAAATCTTTAAAAGAATTATAAAATAAAATAATCTATCTTGCATTAAATCCCACCGCCAGAGAGTTCTCTGCCCAGCTCCATCGTCTAGCCTTGTGGCACCCATGGGACTTTCTCTTTAGAGCACCTGCTCCTGGCTACCCTGCCAGTCTCCACTCAGATGGACCCAGGCCTCCCCTCAGCATCTACGTGGGCCTCTCCAGAGGGCAGACCTCACAGCCCGGGATGACCACCTTGGGGGTGACTCTCTGCTAGGGGCTGAGCTGTCTGTCGGCATGAGCAAGGGTACTTTTTGGTGTAGGATGAAGCCAGGGAGGGAACAAGAGCATGGGCTGTGGGCCTGGGTTTTCCCTTCTTGTCATGGGTCCTGTAATAGGGCGAGCCTTTCTGCCCGTTTTCTGGACAGATTTGATTTTCCTGAGTAACGGTGATGTCACCTCATACAGTGAAGGCAGTAACCAGACCCAGACATGCAACACTGGTTACAGGGGGCCGCCAGGACTTGCCCGTAGAGCTGAGGGCAGGAAATCTGTTTCCCTTCTGAAGGACTAATGTATATTCTGGTCACTATAAAACTTTTATGGTCTTCCGGCCGTATCTGCCTTTTTTGGATTTGCTGTTCGAGCTCCCTCCCAAGTTTACAACTTCAGGGCAGGTGTGTGGTACGAACTCCACTCAGGTCTTATCTTATTTTTCCTTGTTTTCCCTTTACTCAAACACTCTGGTTTATAAAGTTTGGTATGGTGTGTGTATTTTTGCAAACCACCTCATATCCTATTTGGACAGGGCTGGATAGAAAACAATGAGAAAGGAAAGAGAGAAGGATTTCCTCAATCGCAGGATGGGCCTGGGGAGCCCCAAGCACACACCTCCGTCATTCAGTGTCTTCAGACCCAATATACCAGCATCAGTTAACAAGGGACTGTGGGAATCTAGCGGCCAGCCGGCTGGGGTTGGCCCACCCCCTCCCCAATCTGCATTCCCTTCACCTGCTCTGGGCGTGGAGGAACACATACTCTATGTCCTGCTTTCCTGCAAGCTACTGACTGGGCCTTGGATGCAAGTCAACTCCGATCTCTTTCTTTTACACCTCCTTGTAGCTTGAAGATTTTCCGGGATGAACCAGCTCTATGGACGCAGAGAGCACAGGAGTCACCACACCAACCCTAGGCATGGTGCCCCCTAGACTCCCACTTCCAAGCTTGGGTTTGCAGCTTGATTCTGGAAAGATCTCACACCCTCACTAGGATAGTCTATGACTGATACTATGCTCTGCCGTGCAGCATTCCGTTTGGCCTTCGACCTCAGTGGCCCGGACACAAGCTCAGAGCTGCCTGCAAGTTTACAACATGCAGTGAAAACTCTTGAACTGGGACCATCAGCAAAGCCAGGCCAAAGACACCTATGAATGCTTCGGGAAGGAAGGCTACAGGCAGGCCGGACCCAGCAACCGCCTCCTTGAACATCTCAACACAGACACACCCCTGAAACAACCACATTTTGCTTTATTAGGCGTTCCATGGTAATATAACACAGAGTTCTTAAGGAATAATAAACACGAGACTTTTTTTTTTTTTTTACCATAATTATTTTGCCATTAAGACAGTGGTTACAAAAAAAAAAAAAAAAAAAGAAGGTACTCTCCTGGCTACACACATCGTCAGCTTTAGCACTGAAAGTTCCTCCACTCATGGGTCACAATCACAATTCCAAGGGTTAGAAACCATCTATGATTAAATCCTACAATGTTTTTAGAGCATCAAGTCACTGTAGTTATTCAGTTCGGAGACACTGTCCATTTATTTTAGCATTTACATATGACATTCATTTAACAGACACACAAAGCAAGCCAACAGGTAAACATGCTTACACAGCCTGCAGAAATCTTCAGGTTTTAAATTGTTTTAAAAAAAAACAATCAAAATAACCAAAACCACCATGACCTGCTACAGGAAAAAACAGGAAGACTCAGTGAATACTAAAAGAGCTGCAAGTGTTTCTTAGAATTGAAACAAAAAAAAATTTTTTTCCAACTTGTTCAAATTTCCTCTAAGTGCAGGTGAGAAAAAAAAAAAGCAAATATATTAAGTTAACCAATTATTCTTTAAAAGTGCAATTTACTTTTAAAATAACAAACAACAACAACCACCAAAAATAAACCCCAACCATAACCCCAAAGGCAAAACGTGTGGAGAGACGAGTGTGATGTAAGTGACCTACTTCTCCGTGTTATGCTTTACGAAAGCAGATTTGGTTCAGTAAAAGCCTGCAAACGCTAACATTGCTTAAGAGAATCTGTAAACGCGTTTGGAAAGAAATGCAACACGAATCGGCAAAGACAGGGCCCAACACGAAGGCAGCTAGCGGGAAGGGTCATGGATACGAGGGCGGGATGTGGACACAAGGTCACCTGCGGTCTCTATGAGGGCCACATGCTCGATTTGTAAGATCTTCTCCCCACAACAGCTCTGATGGGACCTATCACTCCTTCAACAGCTGTTCCCAGTCACAAAGTAAAATGGACTCTAAGTTGAATTTCCCAAGGATTTTCTGAGTTTAGAAGGCCTTCTTATACGATAGGTCTTATTCATCTGTGGTCTTGCTTTTCGAGGCTTCAGTTCTTGGCGGTCAACCAATGTCCAGAAGCAAGTGCTCCTCCCTCTGACGTACCGTCAGGAGGTCAGCAAGAGCTGCCGCTTGTCACAGTGTCTACGTCATTCACGTCACTTCATCCCATCACATAGCCACCTTACTAGCTGACGTCATCCCAAGAAGGGTGAGTATGGAATAAGGTATTTTGAGAAAGAGAGACCACATCCACATCACTTTTATTACTGTATATTGTTACAATTATTCTATTTTATTATTGTTGTTGTTAACCTCCTACAGTGCCTAATTTATAAATTAAAGTATATCACAAGTACATATGGGGAAAAAAACCAATACATATCAAGTTTAGTACTATTTGCGATTTCAGGTATCCACTGGGGGTCTTGGAATGTATCTCGTGTAGAAGGACTGCATGACATCTCCCAAAATACTTGAATAAGAAAATATTTTTTACCCCGAAGTGAGAAGACCCGGAATGCTCTGGAATCCCAAAAGATATTTTTAGCAAAGAGCAGGCTCCAGGGTCAGACTTGCACCAACTCAACACTGAGCTGGTGGCTGGCTCCAGGATAACTGGTTCACTTGGGCCATGGGGCTCAATTTACAGATTTGACCGCATTTTTCTTTAGTTAGTTAGCATTGCACAGAGGAAAAAACTTATGTCCTATAGCCTCAGGTTTCTGCAACATCTCAGTACTGCTCGAGTTTCTATGCTGAGCCCACAGGTGAGTGTGGGTAGCTCAGCCCTTCCGCTGCACCCGGAAGCATCCCGAACTCAAACGCATGTCCTGGTGGGGGCGGGTGGGTAGCACCAGTCGTGTGTGGACTAGGAAAGCATATTACTATGGCTGCAGTGACAAAGCTCAAACCCTTCTAGGCAGGTTCTTACGACCACGCTAAGACAGGAGATCTGGTCATCTGAGAAGACACAGGGGAACGGGGAAAAAACATGGGTCTCAGAGACAAGGGCTTTAGGCAACACAAAGAAAGGAAGAGACGTGAAAACAGTCATGAATGAAAAAGCTAGCGAGAGGGAGAGAGAGAGCAGAAAAGATGTTAAGAAAGGAGAAGAGAATCCTCGAGAAATGTAATCTGCAGCAAAATCTAGGCCAAAAGAAAACCTGCCTTCATCAACAATTGACGCAGAAGACGATGGAATGCAATGCGGACATTTTGGAGCCTCTCAGGAGGGACACGAGTCTGCCACCCACCCTGAAGCAGCTCAATGGTTACATAATTGCATCATTAGGATGTCCAGTTCAAACCCCTTGTATTAATATTGAATTAGGCGCCCCAATTTAGTATGTAAAAAGAAAAAAAAAATAAACAAAAACCTACTCCCCCCGACCCACCCACCCTCTCCCTAGACCCATGAAGAAAACTTTTCAAAATTTAAAAAGAAAAAGGCAGCTCTGGGCAATTCACTTTATCTTCCCCCACCCCGCCCCCCTCCCCCCATGAAAAGGAAGATGGTAACAAGTACAACAGAGGTTAGAGATGAAAAATACCCTCGTTGTGATTTGCTTTGTTTCGCATGTCTGAGTGTTGGATGCAGTTCCGTGTATGGGGTTGGTGGGTAGACTTGGGTGTGATATTCCTTAGATGTACAGGGAAGTGGGTGAGCAAAATCAGTGACTCCGGGTGAGGGACGGAGTGCAGGGCCCAAGAGGGAGCCCCGTGAACTGGCTGCCCCACAGTAACTATCACAGGCTCTTAAAAAAAAAAGTTAGGAAGGAAGTCTCAGAATGTCCTCAGGTGTCCCATCCCCCATCCCCAAGTAGGCTGCCGGCTGGCCTCTAGCCCAGGCTGGTGATGTTGGCACGGCCACCAGGGGGAGCCACAATGCGCTGGGTGGTGCGGCGGGGAATGTTGTCATCGATCTGAGCACCTGGAGAGGAGACAGGGATGGGGGTCAAAAAGGGTCACATGGTGGGGGGGACCAGTTACAGGAGTCCCCCCTCTAAACCAAAACAGCACAGCCCAGGAGAAAAGGGCCAGGCCCAGTCTCTGTCCCTTTCCCAAAACCTCACTGCAAGTTTAAACTGTAAAAAAGGGACCTGCCTAAGGTAGCCAAAGAAATCACCGACCCTGTAAAGCAGTCCATGCAAAAGCTGGTTAGATCCCTCACTTGAAAGAGTAAAACTGTATATGAAATAACACCATGCTTCAGCTGGAGACTCACTGAGACTGCAGCCTGCCTGTGTCCTCATTAGTCAGACTGCGTGGCTTTTCTGAAGGCTTCTACAGCCTTCTCTCCAGCATTCTATTCCCCCAACTCTGTACCTCTGCTGTGTAACCAAGAATAAGAGTGAGGATGCTTCCCTAGATTGGAATGGCCCAGTCAGATAAAAGAGCACAGCCATGATTATGCCCATTTCACTCTCTGACAAAACTAGTGCTTGTTCTTTTCAAAATTTTTTGAAAATTCATAGGTGGCTCAGTTGGTTAAGTGTCTGACTCTTGGTTTCAGCTCAAGTCATGATCATAGGGGTCCTGAGATCAAGCTCCACGGGCTCTGCACTGGATGTGGTGCCTGTTAAGATTCTCTATCTCGGGGCACCTAGGTGGCTCAGTGGGTTAGTCTCTGCCTTCGGCTCAAGTCATGATCTTGGGGTCTTGGGATCAAGCCCTACATCGGGCTCTCTGCTCAGTGGGGAGCCTGCTTCCCTTCCTGTCTCTCTGTCTGCCTCTCTACCTACTTGTGATCTCTGTCTGTCAAATAAATAAATAAAATCTTAAAAAAAAAAAGATTCTCTTTCTCCCTCTCCCTCTGTCCCTCCCCCCCTCTAAAAAAATAGAAAACCAAAATAATAAAATTTTTGAAAATTGGTAACCCACAGATGGAATTACACATGGTAACTTTCTGAAACCCAGCATATTTGACAAGGAAAAAAAACCTATCAGATTAACGGTTTCTTTAACGTCCCATAGAGAGTGGGATACTGATCTGTGGCTCAGGGAACTTGAAAAGAAGGCTTTTAGCTATAGACCAAATGGAGGAGCACAAGTTTCAAGTAAGGAAGCCTGACAATCTGGACAGCTCACCTTTGCTGACATCACACAAATAACAACTATCAAATGGCTCTGCTGTGAGCACTTTACGTGGATGGTCACTTATTTAACCCTTCTGACAGCCCTATACAAGGTAGCCACTACTCTTATACCCATTCTATAGATGAGGGGACTGAGGCATAGCTGTGTCTGGCTACAGAGTCCAACTATTCAAGCTCCAGACCCCACAAGCTGAGCTACCACGATATGCTGCATACATGGGGGCAAAGAGAGTTCTGAAATACCACAACAATACCACAACACCCTCTTTTAGGATGGACACGAGACTTTGGAGAAATGTCCTCTGCTACATCAAGTTCTATATATACAGAGTATGCACACCATGACGTTGTATGTGCTGTACACTCACGTCAAGATTCTGAAATGACCCAACTGGTCATTCCATAGGAATTACATCTCTGGGGATATTAGTACTTCTCATGAGCTTCATTCCTTCCCAAGTCCCCCCCCCTCTAACCAAAGCATGCCTTGGAGCACCTGGGTGGCTCAGTCGGTTAAGAATCTGCCTTCACCTCAGGTCATGATCCCAGGGTCCTGAGATCGAGATCCACAATGGGCTCCAAGCTCAGTGGGAAGCCTACTTCTACCTCCCCCTCTGCCATTCACTCCACTTGTGCTCTATGGCTCTCTCTCTCTGCCAAATAAATAAATAAAATCTTTAGAGGAATAAAACAAAACAAAATAAACAAACAAAAACAAGCCTTGCTGGTTCAGCAAGAAAGGTCCCATGGAACCGGGCCCAACCAAACCATAACCGTACCAGACAAACTGAATCCAGACTGGTGCAGGTTCCGGACAGGTGGGGCCTGCTGCTTGGCAGGAGATGTCTTAGCTGAGGAGGCTGGAGTGACAGTCTTGGGTGTCACAGACACCTCACACACAGGTCCGTCGTACAGGCCACGAGGAACCCCTCTCAGCTCTGCCAGCTGCAAAACACAAGAGCCCCTTGACTCAGGCCACGTTCACAGAGGACATCTCCCAGGCAACTCTCTAAAGGGGGAAGGAATGGCAGTTAGGACAGGCCTGTGAGAGTGGGGAGGGAGGGCTCTCTTTATGGACACATACAGTGGGGACAGATGTCAGCGAGGAGCCAGCCCCCACCACTCCAGGCTGAAGTTCCCCCAAGATGAACCATGGGTAGTTGGTTACTCTACAAAAACTGACTAACGTCTCTTACCATTGTCCCCCCCAGGCACTTTAACTTACACCCAAGTTCAAAATCTCTGTGAAGAGCTTTAAGCTCACATTCAAGATCACTCTCTCTGTAATTCCTTCACAGCTCTGTCTATTCTCTGCCTCACAATCCTCAAGTACCAGTGCCTTGAATATACTGTACATCTTCCCTGTTCATGACATTCTAACTTCCTTGTCTCCCTTCTTTGACTTCTCAAACTCCTGCCTAATCCTCAAAACCCAACTCGAAATGCCCTCTTCCCATGACACTTTTCCCTAGGATTCCAGGCAGTGGCTACCTCCTCTGAACCACTATACATCCCAGCACACACCAGTCTTACTTCATTCTGGCTGGCTATGGACATACCTGACTTGTCTACTGGTATTCTGAGCTCCAGAAATAAAAAGATCATGTATCCCTTATTCGTGAGCCACCTCTCCTCCATACTCCTTCATACTCCTCCACCTCCTCCTCTCAATATTCTAACTCAAAGTGCTTAGTCGGCATGTACAGAATTGAACATAACCCATAACAAAAACAGTTCGTAAGATCAAAGCTACTCACTCTGCTCCTCGCCTTGATACGCTTGTAAACAAAATCAGGGAAGGGCTTCCGGGGGATGTAACGCCCAGAGCCTTCAGTGACATGCAGGGTGCCATCCTCCAGGACGATCTTCCCCTGACTGATGACCACCAGTGGAGAGCCACGGCACTCCATGCCCTCGAAGATGTTGTACTCGAGAGACTAGGAAGAGAGAGCATGAAAACTTTAGCATACACCCTGCCCAAGATCTCACAGACAAAAGAAAGGCCCTGTCCCGAATATCCACCCCAGCAGGCACTTAATCTTTCTGTCTTCATTTTCCTGTCTAGAATTATCTTTCCCTGCCTCTCAAAACTCTTGGGGGGAAAACAGCTGAACAGAAAAACTGTGTGGGAAAGCATGAGGGTTTGTAAATGCTAACAAATACAAAGGAAGTGATTCCTTGTATGAGCGGCAGCTTTGTCCTTACTGACTTAAGCACCCATTGGGCTAAAATCCGAAGATGTTCTCTGACCAAGATCTAAATTTTGAAATGCGGCCATCCATGAGCAGGTTTTCCCACTGGCTTTCCTGGTTCTCAATCTGTTAGCAACAAGGTTCAATGGTAGTCCCTGAGTGAAAAGCCTGTGGGAACTCGAGCCAATGCCTTCAATGAATTGTTGACGTCTAGTTAACTTCCAGAACCATGAAGCTATCCTTCTAGCTTCAGGCTTTGCAGGGTGACATATCCGGGCTTCCTCTTGGAAGACAGGCAGGATCTTTGTATGCATGTGAGTCTGCTGTTGCAGAAGAAGGCAACAGAAAAGAGGAGGCCCCAGTCCCATCCCCAGCTTCGATTCACCCTGTGCTCCTTCCCCAGGTTCTACAATGCCCTGCGCTTCTTCCTGCCTGCCTTGTTCCCGGGCACCAATGACTGTGGCTGGAGAATGCACAGGGAAGCTCTCACCAGCGAAAGCAGCATGGCTTTCTGGGGAAAGTCAGACTGGTTATCAGCATTCAGGGGTCAGTCTATGAAGAGAAAGCTGTAATGGGCCAGTGCAGTTCGGGAGAACATTTCTGCCTGGCACAGTGGGCTCAGAAGGATGGGGAAGCCCTGGGCTGGCTTCACAGCTCACATTCAGTGTCGGAATGCCGTGTTATTGGTTAAAGACAGCAGGGAAAGGCTGTCGGCACTGCCCGAGACCCCAAAGAATCCTCTGGAAATTACCTAAGGAGTGAGGCAGAGATGCACCTGCAGAAAGGAAGGGGGGGGGGGCGCTCCATACACGCACTCTGGGACCAGAGTGTGTGTCCTCAAGCCTGGACTGTCTTTCATCCATTTGAAGACAATCATGCTGGAATCAGTGCATGTCTCACAGCAATGGAATGAGCTCTGCTGGCGGGCTCTAGCTTGGCTTTTCTCACCGGCCTAGGAGGTGACCATGCTGAGGCCATTTCACATCAATTGCTCAGCCTGACATTTCTGTGGACTGCTGTGGCAGCAGGAATTCACACCACCAACGTGCGGGAGGACCGGCTTGCAGCTCAGCCTCTCAGGAGACATTCTGCCTGCTCGACTCCCAATGCCAATGTTTTGAGGCACACAGAATTCTCTGCACTCCCCCTTCTCCAGGGCAGAGTCGCCTCTCAGTTGTCCTATGCAAAGCACAGGCAAGCCCTAAAGGAGTCTCATAGTAGACTCAAAGTGGTGCATCTCCTTTCGTGGTGGTATACAAACTCAGGGAATATCTTCAAATCAAGGCATCTCGGATTTGGTGAAATCCAGGAGTTGTGTGTGGAACTCTGAGTAGATCACTTGAATCCTGCCTCAGAACTACAGGTTCTCCATCTGCCTCTCCCCCAAGGCTTACGTGAATATGACAACACGAAAGCAACATACGCGGGTAGATCACACTGTCAGAGTCCTATCATCTCCGACCTCGGATTACCCTGAGGCCATCAAGCCCCATCTTTTACTCTGCACCTGCGTCTACACTCCAACAAGCTCTTCTTGCACCCTAATGGAGGACTGACAACCACCCTGGATGTGGGGCCATCCACCTGGGTTCATATCTCTGGTCTGCCATACCCCGGCTGTATGACTTTGGACAAGTCCCTCACAGCTCCTCATCTCCCTGGGATAAAGCCTGCCCCGCAGGACTGATGCCAAGATTCAAGGAAATAAAAGGAACAGAAGCATCCTGCATGGTACTTGGCACAGACCAGGCATTTAGGAAATGTCCAGTCATCCACGATCTGGTTTTTTTTCTACTGTCCTTTCAAAATAGAATTGCAAGCTCTTTAATGACAGAGCCATCACAACACGCTTAGGCTGACTTTAATTGCCTGTAAATGACAGATCACAAATGACTAAATGGGTCTTGAGCCATCGCCATTTTGTAAAAATGGGAAGAACCAGCCCCATGAATCTACGTCACTTAAAACTAACAAACGAACAAGCCCAATGGTTGGCTCACAGCTCAGGGAATACAGAACCGACCCGCCCCTCCGCCAAACCGCAAAGCAGTGAGGCTGCATTGCTCACCAGGTATAGACCATTTTAACCTACATCCAACCCTGGGGCTCCCTAAAATGACTCATCTGGCTGGATGCCTGAAAAGCCCGAGCAGATGCTTCTAGCAACAGGCTCAGTAATAGTTAGCTAAATGCTACAAATTAAAGCTAATTAGCCCAGTAGTATGAAACACCGTATTACGCTGGGAAACCCTCTCATTTGTATTTTCCCGGATGATTAATGCTGCACAAATGTGTTTAATGTGGACTCTCTGAATCAATCAGGTGAGGACAGATCAGAGGCACTTCTCTTACATGGGGCTGCCTGGAAGTAGAGGCAGGGCAGTGCTATCACTCCAGGGAAGTTTGGGAGTGATGCGTGAATGGCAGACTCTGTCTCCTCAAATCCTCTCTCCCTCACAGTCTCTCTCCTGCCACGGTAAGGGCTCCATATGCACACTCCTTAGCTAAGTCATCCACAGCTTAAATAATGAGTCCCGTTTTACCCATCCCCTCTGCAGAACGGACTGCCAGGGAGGGGAAGCATTGTCTCCGTCTAAGCCTGCCCAAGAGGCTGCATGTGTGGTCTGCTAGGGAAGCACTCTGGACAATTGGGGGGTTCTAGTTCTGGTTCTACCACAAAATAGCCATGTAACAGCAGACTGGTCACATAAGCTTTCAAAGCTTCCATTTCCTATCTTCCCACTAAGCAACTGTGGTCATGGTGCCATCTCTTTACTGAGAAGGCCCCAAGAAGAGTAAATGGGACAGTGTTGTTAATGCATATGAACAGGTATGTTCACTGGGCAGGACCCTAGGAGCGCTGCCCGCCAAGGCTGTTCTAGATCCCAAAAAGGTTGTGATCTAAGTTACACGCAGGTGTAGCTGTAACACTATGCTGGGAAGCTAAGCCAGCCAGCAGGGAGGGAGGGAAAAAGTCAACTCAAAGTTCATTCCTTTAAGACCAAAAGAACATCTTGTCATTGAGCGGTTTTGTCTAGAACACTGACATGAGAAAGCAGTGGCTTAAAGGAATAGAAGTGTCCAATGGGCATTTGAATATTTGCTGTGGGTTCACTGTAGAAGGCACTGCCATGAAAGGTGCTGCCCTCCACCATTGAAACGGGGCAGTGCCTGGGGTGCCTGGGTGGCTCAGTGGGTTAAAGCCTCTGCCTTCAGCTCGAGTCATGATCTCAGGGTCCTGGGATCAAGCCCTACATCAGGCTCTCTGCTCAGCAGGGAGCCTGCTTCCCCCTCACTTTCTCTGCCTGCCTCTTTGCCTACTTGTAATCTCTGTCAAATAAAGAAAATCTTAAAAAAAAACAAAAAAAGCAGTTCCTTGTTAAAAAATAGGGCAGTGCCTAACTTCTAGAAGCTTCTGACATTTGGCATTAATTTGGAGGCTCTGAAGGTCTATAGACAGAGAGCTCTACCTATAAAGAACTCCAAAATGCTGAGAAGAGGAATAGTCTTACTGTCCTGACCAAAGAGAAGAAGATAGCTTTTTTTTTTTCCTTCCCCTTCGGCAAATTACAAGTTATAATATACCCTGGGAAAAAGTTCATTCCTATCACAGCAAGCTCTTTCTGGGGACTCTCCCTCCCTCAGTCCCTTTCTGGGACTCTAATTCATTTGGGATTGGGTCCATGCAGTTAACAGGACTTACGCTGTTGTGGGTCTTGGCAGAGATGGTTTTGACACTGTCGGGGTCCCAGATGACCAGGTCAGCATCAGATCCCACAGCAATGCGGCCTTTCCGAGGGTAAAGGTTGAAGACTTTGGCTGCATTGGTGCTGGTCACGGCCACAAACTGGTTCTCGTCCATCTTCCCAGTGACCTGAAGAGTACGACACACACATACACCCCAAAAGCAAGTTAAAAAGCTGAGGGGTGGAACACTCCTTAGCAAAAGCAGGAACACGCATTAGATCCACACAATGGATCTAATGGATGGATGCTAAGGGCATTGTGCAGAGTGAAAGAACCAATCTCAAAAGGCCACAGACCACACGGCTTTATTTCTAGCCCACTCTCAAAATAACGAAGTTACGGAGATGGAGGACAAACAAGGGACGAGGTGGGGTTTCCTCCAGGGGCTGGGGTCGGTGCAACTAGCACAGGGCAGCAAAAGGGGGGGTCTTCGTGGCGATGGGACGAAATCTGGGTCCTGACTGTGGAGGTGGTTGCATGTCCCTACATATGGTAAAATGACACAGAACCACACGCGAACACTGCAACACTGTCACTCTGTGGGCTTGGGTATGGTGTCATAATAATGCATCAGTGAGACCGAATGAAGGGTAGACAGGACCCCTCTGTCTTCTCTTTGTTAATTTCCTCTGAATCTATAATTATTTCAAAATAAAAAGTTAAAAAAAAAATTGAGGCACGGGCTCTTCAGAAAACATTGCTTGGCTGGAAACACTGGTCTTTTCAGCAGCCCTCGGCTTCCAGTCTGGCCCAGCCAGAGGTCCTAGGCCGGTGTCTGGCTGTCCGTGGCATCCCGTAGGGGCCAGCCCTGGTCTTCTCACAGCCTGCAGCTCCTCATCTCTACCACTTGTCTTCCTCTTCCCTTCAGATAGAGACTCTGAGGAAACGACTGCCTGTTTCTGAGTTAAGGAGCCCGCTCTGAAGCTCGTAGAAAAATGAGCAAAGGAAACGAGCAGGTATCAAGAGAGAGAAAGACAAATGTCAAATTAAGGACACGAAAAAGAAATTCACTGTAATCAGTAACTAAAGAATTAAGTGTAAAACAAATTCGCCAGCCAGGTCAGTAAGACTTCTGTTTTGCTGGTGATAATACCAATTTGGGCCTAGTGGCAGAAGTCGGCATGAACAGCCTCAAAAATATACATACCCTCTGACCCACGAATAACTCTTCTAGAAATTTCACCTACAAGTATCATTAAAGATCTGTCCAAGGATGTGTATACAAGAAGTTTGTCCCAGTTAAAAAAAAAAATCAGAAAACAATATGAACATTCAAAGAATGATGAATGAATTATACTCCAGCATTAAGATGGAAACTGCTGCTACCAAAGGTCAAGTTCTTCAGGTACATTTAAGGAAGTGGTGATATTTTCATAATACCCTGTTTCATAAAACAGGCCACAGAATAGTATAGATGATGCCAGTGTTACTTACCCACTCACACACACACATATCACACACACACGAGTGCTCTTGCACTGGCAAAAACCGGAAGGACATTTGTCAAAAATGTTCATTGCAGTTATCTGAAAGATGTGTGATGAGGGATTTTTACTCCCTTCCCTGCTCTTTCTGGAATAAGGATATATTGTTTCCATATCTAAAGAAATCCTTAACAACCAGAAAAACCTGTTGTGTTACTACGTTTTAAAACACTGCAAATCAGAGCCTAAAGGACCCCCGAAAGGTTGGTGGACATTCAAAACAAGCCTGCCAGACGCCTGCAGTGGGCAGAAAGGCTAAATCCAGAGAGCCCGAAGAGACAGTTTTAAGGAAACGGAGCCCATTTCCCAGAGTGGAAGATTGCCTGAGACCGGTCACCCGGTTGCTAAAAAAGTGTTTTCCTGAGTGATCAAAAAAGTCCTTATTTTAAAGAGTCTCTGGGTTGGTCTTGTTTTTGTTTTTTTGTTTTTTTTCCAGTCTCCACTGACCCAGAGGACAACGATAATAAATACATATGTAATATTTAGGAGGAAATGACCTCTAAGGAGCTGTCTGGGATTCCCAAACTGGAAAAATACTGTCACACAAGGACCAGCTTCTAGAATTCTCTCCACTGCCATTTCAGGGCCTCTGTGAGACCTACAACCGTGAGACGAGGAGGCAGGGGCAAGCTGACATCAGTCCACGAGCAAGGCCCCTGCTCCTTACCACAGCCTTATCCCAGATGACAGACATCCGCTCCTCAGTGCCATTGGTGCCTTCAGGGATCAGGGTGAAGTTGTCCTTCCCTACAGCCTTCTGGGCAGTGTTGAATGTACAGTGGGCACTGCCAGTGACCTGCAGATCTCCGCTGGAAGGAAAACACACAGCCAGCATTTAACTAATCTTTGACATCAGTCACCCTTGGACAGATTTTTTTTTTTAATTTGCCGAACCCGGTCCTGAAGCTTCATTATAACACTGCTGTGTATCTAAATCCCTTCCGTGAGGTATCTAATCTCTGGGTGTTGCAGCACCACACTGGAAGCCTTCTGATACCGCTCCTCGCTGGTTGACTTTCAAGATGGCACAGGTTTTATCTGGATTTTCCCCGCAGAACAATGTCAGTGTGATAATGCCCCGTTCCCGCTCTGCAATCTGAATTTTGAGAACAAAGGTCTCTCTGTGTGTGAGTCTGCTTCTGCCCACCAGGCTGTACCCTGATGGGTCAGCCAGTCTGGGGAGAGGCTGGGAATGGGGAGCGTGACCGGGTCACCAAGACTCACCAGGACAGCAAGGAGTTCAGAAAGTCCGGAGTGGTCGGGTCAGGGCTCAGGGGCGGGGAGGTGACAAAAGCAGCGGCCTTGGCCCAGTTCTTGCTCCAGTAGTGGGAGCCATCAGTCCCCAAGCTAGCAGTGATGGGCTCACCATACACCACGGTTCCTGACAAACAGAAAGACAAGGCTGAGTGCTCACGTTACAGTGCAGGAAGGAAACCCCCCTGGTGGGAATCACTGCTGGCCCGGCTGCGGTCTGCCGGCTCTTGCCATCCCCTCCAAGGAGGCCCCAGTGCCCTCTTGCAGGTGAGGACGCTGATGGCCAGACAGCCCCACCAGCCGAAGTCACCACCCAAAGTGTGCTCCCCAAGACTCCTCCTTTGGGCCCCACTCTTCTACCTCTAAAACTGCTGATTCCCACGTCTACTAACAACCTCCTGCTCAACCACGCACCCAGTCCCAAATGCCATCCAGACTTTCTCATTGGGGCCATCCATGGGACCATCCCTCCACCTCAAGGTGAACCTCACAGCTCACAAAACACTTCTCGGCTCTCCCAACACTGCCCCACTGCCTCCCCTTGCACTGCCCATTCTGGCTCTGGGGCTGAGCGAGGAAGTTAGACCTGAGACCAGTGGGCTGAAACACTTGGGAACCTGTCTACAGCCCCGCGGGTGGGTCCAAGAGACAAAGTGGATCCCTGAATCACTACATGAGGGCCACTGTCCCTGAGAGCCAGCAAAGGCACAGCCGACTTGGCAAGACTGAGAAATGAGGGACCCTGCACAGTTACACTGCCGAAATGTTAGTGTTTCCAGAAGCTTGGTCTAACTTAATACATCATCAGAGGACGTCAAATCGTGTCCTCCTCTCTGTTCCAGTGCAAGCCAGAAAATCATGAGTCCCAAAGCCACGGAATGCCAGTGCTTCGACACCTTAAATACATCCTTCCCTGGTCACCAACATTCCTTCCCTTCCAGCAGGCCTTCTTCCTTGCTCCCGGCTCATTCTGACGCAGCCTCCCAATCACAGCTCATATTTGCTTTTGCTTTCTCCAAGTTCTTCCACACACACACACACACACACACCCCCCGCTCATTCCCTGTGACACTTTCAGAGCGATCTTCCCACACCATTCTCTTTCATAAACTCCTCCTAAGCAGCCCTCCTGCCTTTAAGAATTGAAACAAACTTTCCAAGGAAGCATCTAATGCCCTTCCTTATCCAGCTTCGTATCAAAGTTCACCCATTCCTCAGCACCATCCATAACCCACCCGGGTCCTCACCTCCGATAACCCAATCACCACCCAATTTTGAATTTTCTGGTTCTCCACCTGATGGGACAATTCCTAAGAAAAGGAGTTTGACTGCACACAGTAGGCACTCAATAAATGTGTTTCACACTGATGAAAGGACATAATCGAGAGCATCAGCGCCGGAATTTGACCTCAGCCAGCCTTAACCACCATCAGGAATGCACCTCTCCTCGCTTCCTCCCTTCGTACACACGGCTGACTCACCCCCACAGCAACCCCCACAGGGTTCCCGCTTCTCCAAACACAAGGTCCTCAAGGCCAAACACTTCCCAGTCAGGAATGCACCTCCTTTCCTCTCCCCAGCCTCTTCCAAGGACTTTTCTCTTGATAATACACCATAACACCCTCCCTGCTGCTCAAGCCTCAGGAATTTGAGAGGAGCAGCTCTCCAGCTGGGGGAGCGTAGCTCGCCTGAGGAAATCAGTTAACAATCCCAGGCAGGAGGGCCCACTGGGCTACAGAACCCAGAGGAAAGCCTCACACAGCAGGAAACCCCCCAGGCAGAACAGGGCCAAAGCTCAGAATCACCCGAAAGGCTCCTGAGTTCCTGATCCACTCAAAGCCTCCCAGACAGGATTTGGTCTGAGGAGCCAGCTGGGTAGCTGCATAAACGGCTCCAGCTCACCCCGGAGTGGAAGAACATTGCACAATGAGAAGGCCTTAGCTGCTGCCAGCACCGTTTTTAAACGCAAATGGCCAAGCAGACCAATGCTGGGCCCTGGGCTCTCATGGGACCTCCAGCTCCCAGCTTTTGGTTTGCACATTCAGCCGGACCTTCTGACCCAGCCGGGTCTTGGAGGTCCCACTACTGCCTGAGCACAGAGGGGAGGTCTCTGCCAGTCATTAGGGAATGAAAGGATCCCACCCTAAAGGTTTCCCGGTTCTGTGGACATGAATAGGTTCGAGAGAGAGGAACGCTCCGAGAACAAGAGTAGTCAGACCTTCTTTGAAAATCCATGGGCAAGCATAAACATTTTCCGGTAACTTGTTCTTGCTCTTCCTCTCCCTGAAACTTTCTTACAAGGGGCATCTGGTTCCTGTAACACCTCCTGGATGCCACAACTGTGAGTGCCCTCGACCACCATGACCCTTCTGTGAAGTACAAATCAGGCTGGGGAGTCGAGTCCCGTCCTCTCTGTGCACAGGAACTTGCAGTTCCCCACAAAGGGGTGAACCCAGCCAGCAGCCCCCCAGCAAGCCCAGCACGGGGTCAGAGCTCCAAGGCCATCGCACACCAGAACCTGCCTCCTGAGACTGAGGACGAGCAGGACACCTGGCCCAGGGCCGAGCTAAGATGGGGATCCTGGAGAAGGAGGGAGGCATCTTGTGGTTCATGTCTGCTCTGGCCTGTTCACATTCCAAGGGATTCAGAGGTCCTTGCTAGTTCTCGGTTGATTTCTTTTCTTCAGCCCCCAAAGGCAGGGCAGGAGTTAAACCATCCTGTAGGGGACCTCCACCTCCAGGGAGATGTGGGACCACCAGTACGGGGCTCCACCCCTCTGTCCTAATGGCTGCCCAGGGCACCTCTCCCATTTTATAAACCCTATATGGAAGGGAGCCGTGGATGAGCTTTTGGACCTGCGCCAGGCCACAGACCACACTAAAGTGCGTGCCACAGAGAACTCCCAATAATAATAAACCATGAAATAAGCTGAAATTGCCTTCACGCACTCCTCCAAACACACTGCTGACTCTTCCTTGGCAGCAGTTAGACCCTCGTGATTTTCTTCTCCAGGCAAAGTCTGAACTGAAGGATGTGACCCCAAGCCAGCCTCTGGCAGGCCCTCTAGCATGGACGGGAACTGTAAGGCCCTGGCGGTGGTGTTTGTTCACCAGGAGCCCGGGGCCTGAGTGCATCCGGGGAGAATAAATGCGAGGCTGGGGTTTAGAAGTATTTGACAGCTCCCGGCTCTGACAGTTAGGTCATTTCCCATGAACGAGAAGCAGGAGGACAAATCCAGAGTGGAAACAATGGGAAACCACATATGTGTATCTCAAAAAGCAGCCATGAAAGCAGAGTAAGAAATTAACGGGAGGGGGGGTGGGGGGGCACCTGGGTGGCTCAGTGGGTTAAAGCCTCTGCCTTTGGCTCAGGTCATGATCCCAGGGTCCTGGGATGGAGCGCCACATCCATCGGGCTCTCTGCTCAGCAGGGAGCCTGCTTCCTCCTCTCTCTCTGCCTGCTTCTCTGCCTACTTGTGATCTCTGTCAAATAAATAAATAAATATCTTAAAAAAAAAAAAATCGACAGGGACACACACACACACACACACACACACACACACACACACACAGAACCACTCTCCCTCTCCTCTCAGAGAGCCCACAGCCAGAATTCAACAGCCTAGGGGCTCTCCACGGATAACCAGTCCATGGCGTGCTGGGTCAACAGATATGCATAAAATATCACCACTGGATTCCCCTATCAAATACGTCTCAGAAGAGGCTAAGTTTGGGTTGACCGTGGATTTGATTCCGTAGAACATTTCTGTCAAACTGAGTCTAACAAGAGTGGCTGGTTCTTCCTGATGACACTGGGCAAAGTGGGGAAAGAAAAGGATGAGTCCGGCGATTCAGACTCCCGGCCCGAGCGCTACAGAAATGACACAAAAGTTTCCACATCTGCCCTGAAAGAGAGCCTTATCTCCGGTAGTCTCGGAGTTCAGATGGCTGGAAACCAACCCCAGAGTCTCATCCTGCAAGTGGCTACACGACAACACGGCACTAACTCCCAGCCTGGCAAGGGCCCTGACTGGGAAGGAAGTCTGCCTCTAGACAGCCTCGGGCTCGGGCCGCGCGACCTCGAATCTTCCGAGTCCGTGGGCCTGCCTGGGTTCAGACCTCACAGCACCCACAACCCTGAGAGCCTCTTGCTTCAGACCCGTCTGCTTCTCTCTCCTCCTCTTCCCCTACCCCTCATTCTCTCTCTCCTTCCTTCTTCTCTTCCCCTGCCCTCCCTGCCTCTCCATAGACATATATGGGCTCTGTTTCTCTGAAGAGCCCTAACCCAGATTTTGGTGAGACTTTATGACATTCACAAGCCAACCCATATGTCAAGATCATTAAGTTGTGAATTAACGTAATGCTAAGGCTTCATCCCCAAGTTGGGGTGGTCCTCACGGGCCCCACGAACACAAGTTTCTCACGACGCTGGAGTCATTCCGATTGACCCACAGGGCATAGGAAGTTTTGGTTCCAGCTTGGGTTCTCAGGGTTTAACATGCCTCAGCAGTCACCAGATGTTCTGAACATATCCGCCTCTGATCTGCCTCTGAGTTACAGGGGTGGGGTGAGGAGGATGGAGAAAGACGTCTGTCAGATGAGGTTATCAGGCACAGCTGACACACTACCATTCCTACACAGAAGGCACCAGCAGCCATGCTAGATTCCATTCGTGGACAAAGCGGAGTCTGAGGGAGCCATTTCTAGAGAAATCCCCACCCTGGACCCTCAATGAGAAAAGGTGGCCAGGCGTCTGGAACCATGGGCTGGGGCAAGATATTTACTTTCTGCATTTGAACTTCTCTTCCACGAAATGAGCCTACTGAATTGACCAATGTCTAAGTTCTTCTGAAGAGGAAAAGCTGCCCCCAATATATTTTTCCAGGCTGTGTCTTCATTTCCTTATCTGCAGAATGGGGTGGATGATACGTAGTCCTGCTGATGGGCACAGCACAGAGGAACAGCCCAAATGATGCCGTCTCTCCGGGAGATGGAAGGACAGCAGGTGGTTGCGCTGGGTCTAGTGCACATAGAATATCTTCTCACTTATGGCCATCTCCCATCCTTACTAGCCCATAGACCTCCTGTCTCAGACTTAGGACCAGCAGCCTTCTAGGTGGAGAAGCACATGGGCATTAAGAAGACATAAAATCACGGTCTTTCAACCGCTCCCACTGTAGAGAAATGTTGAGTCCCCTTATGCAGCCTGATCTCCCTGAGACAGGTGGGGTGTGTCTGTAAACAGTGGCCCCTTCCTCTGTGTGTTCTAACCATACCTGGTGTGCAACTGAGCATTTCCCATTATGACTTTCTATCCAAGTGTCCCACCCCAACGAGCGAAGGAGCTGAGGGCTGGGACCATGTCTCGCCTCCAGTGCAAAAGTCTGCGAGATCACATAATAAAAGTTTGCTGAATAAATGAAGATTTCATGTATCCATTTTACAGATGAAGACAAGGAGCAGCAGAAAACTGGCAGTGCCTTACCACCTGCCATTGGGGACCGGAAGAACGCACCTGAACTAGAATCCTTAGCAGAAAACCCCTAACCTGGATCAGCAGGCATCCTTGCTATACTTCCAACCAACCCTTTACTCTTTGACCATGAGAACAGTGGGGAGTTATTATAAACGTCTGTAGGCCTATCAACTCTGTTAGGTGCCATCTTCACCCTACAAGATAAGTCACTATCGCTAGCCCCTGCCCTCGCAGAAAATGAGATCTAGTGATGGTATGGGAGCTGCCTGGCATCACATCCTCATGCATGCGAGCTGAGATTTGATCCAGGACAGGACACACTGATCCCAGAACACAAATGTGTAATAAAACCTTATCCTACTTCCTTCTTGGTTGTTTGGGAATCTTTACTTCTGTATTACACACAACTCTACTAGGTGACAAGCTCAAGTTTCTTTTTTTTTTTTTAAGATTTTATTTATTTATTTGACAGACAGAGATCACAAGTAGGCAGAGAGGCAGGCAGAGAAAGAGAGGAGGAAGCATGCTCCCTGTGAGCAGAGAGCCCGATGTGGGGCTTGATCCCAGGACCACAGGATCATGACCTGAGCTGAAGGCAGATGCTTTAACCCACTGAGCCACCCAGGAGTCCCACAAGCTCAAGTTTCTACAGGTTTGTCAAGAAACAAAACCCCAATGGGGACACCTGGGTGCCTCAGTCAGTTAAACATCTGCCTTCAGCTCAGGTCATGATTCTGAGGTCCTGGGATAGAGACCACATCGGGCTCCCTGCTCTGCGGGGAGCCTGCTTCTCCTTCTCCCTCTGCCTGCTACACCCCCTGGTTGTATGTTCCCTCTCTCTGTGTCAAATAAATAAAATCTTCAAAAAAAATAGAAAGAAAGAAAGAAAGAAGCTAAACCCCAACACATACCAGCACTGCTCATTTAAAAATAATCTCAAGACATGAAGCTACTCATGTGGCTCTTCAGGCCTAAAGTCAGGCACCTGACAATCAAGCCCAATCCTACCACACACTAGCTCTGAGCTTCGGTTTACTCAGCTGCAAAGTAAACCAAAGCACAAAAATTCCTGCCCGGGCTGCCTCCCAAAGTTGTTATGATGAAGTTCCAACAAGACGGAAAGAGCCTTAAGAGCCCACAAGCAAGCAAGGATCTCTAATTCTTGCTCATTAGCACCCAAATGCACCGGAAATTCCCTTCTGGCAGCTCGGGCCCAAGGAAAGCAAAGGGTTCCACAGACTACAGAAGGTCGGTTGGAATGCAAAAGCCACCGCAGGAACTGTGTTGGAGGCACCACACTGAGGACTCACAGGTGGAAGGTTCTGGAACAGACCAAAGTAGTCCCTTCTTAGTGCTCACTGCCCAATGCATACACAGGGTCAAAGTCCAAAAGACGACAGAGGGACTCATCAGGCACTGAGGTGAGAGTATTAGAGCGGGGCTGGACTTTTCAGTAACATACTCCATCTCATCTTTTCAAATAAGGAAACTGAGGCACGGGAAGGAGAAGCCCCTGAGCTGCCCGCCAAGCTGGCTCACAGGCCAGCACTCTGAGCCCCAGATCAGGGCTGGCGCCAGCCGCCAAAACCAAGTTCTCAGAGACTGACTCCTCCACCCTCCTATTTGGACAAGTGAAAAGTCTGAATCAGAAAGCAGGTTCTCGGGTTTTCCATTCTGTTAAATGGAACGTTAAATTATATTAAAATTATGTTAAAATGCCCTATGCCCTATGCCCCAGGAGACTCTTAACTCCTTGCCTATTATCATCATCTGGGTACAGCATGGTTCCTAAAATAACTAAAGCTACCCACTCACTTCCTCTTTCCAGACACTGTGCCAACTGTCCCCATGCTCCGTGGAAGCAGTGGTTCTGTGATCAGTGTTGGGGGCTGAGGCTGAAGCAAACATGTGCCCAGAAAGACAAAGGGCCCAGGCGAGGGCGGGTCACTGACAGAGATCATCCACAGCATCTCCCAGAAAACAACTCCACGCTGATTCTGAGTGGATGCCTTACTCCAGTGACTGTCGCTTTACTTCGAAAAGGCAATTCCTACTAGCAGCCAGGAGAGGGCAGGTGTCCAGGAGGATAGGAACACAGCAACCCTGCGTGGCCAAGCCTCTGGGCAGAGGCCCCCGGGAGAGCTCCAAGGAGCCCGGGCAGGGAACTGCTGGGTCCGTCTGGAAGCCATCATCTCTGGGGACAAGCTGACTCAGTGGTCATTGAGCAATCTGTTCTAGGACTCGCACCAAGTCACCCACCATTGAAGGACTTCTACGGTCCTTCTGCATGCGATCACATCCCGCAGAAAACTGGAAACAGAAGCATAAAGGTCACACCGCTCCCTTCTTGGCAGAGAAAGAAAAACACAGAGATAAAGGGACAGAAAGAGAGAACGAGAGAGAGACCAGGAGAAAGCCAGACAAAGATCAGGAGAGCAATGATGAGGCCAGGACGTGCACCCTCACAAACCAGGTGCCATTGGGCTGTCCGCAAACCTGGACTACCAAGCCCAGGACACGTGGGTGGTGTGAGGACTCAAAACCATGGCAGATGACAGGAGAGGTCTGTTGCATTCATAACGTATAAGGGGTGCCACGGACCAACCTTTGGAAGCAGCAAGGGAGGCTGTACTTAGTCAACTAGCTCCCAAGAACCTTCTCAATGGGCTCCCTAGTGCCAGCCTCAGCCCCAAATAGGTCAATATAATTTACAGGGAGCGACTCAAGCACTCAGAGAACTAGACATGAGGAGGGCCTGGGGGCAAAACGCTCTCTGCCCTACGCCCTCACAACACTGTCTTACTCACCCGGGCAGAAATCACTACCAGCCACAGAGCAGGGACTCATTTTGCAATAGAATGCTCTCCAGAAGGACTCTGGGGCAGATGGACACGGACGCCATCTGTGTGCCTAGTTTATGGAGACTGCATCAAGTCAAGGCCAACTTGTCTATGGGGGCGGGGGCGGAAGGGAAATGTGCTCACCCACCCACTCTTTGTGCGCGGCTTTAAATAGACGGTGACGAGGTGGCCGCAGTGGAACAGACGGAGAAACTGGAGCTCCCCGCCTCGCTCGGTGGTAATTAGGTTAATGCTGGAACGTGATGAACACAGCCCACTTGGCACGCAGGTCTGGAAAAGGAGACGCCTGCCTCCCTCGCGAACCTGCCCTCAGTCAGACAGCCGGTAAGGCAACACTCACCCTTTTTCCGGGCCTGGGCGATGACTTCGGCCGCACTCTTGCTCATCACCTTGGTAACGTACAGGGGGCAGTTGGTCTGGTTGGCGATGGTAATCGAGCGGTTCACGGCTTCAGCCTCGACCTGCAGAGGAGCACGTGGATGTGAGAGCTGTGCCCAGTCTGCACCCTCAACCCACCAAGGGAGGCGGAGAGGAATGAGAGGCTGCCACCACGTCCTCAGGGTTTTGCCCTGAGCAGCATCACAGGAGGGGGATGGGACTTTCCCAGGGTCACTCAAAACAGGTGGGTGGAAATGATGGGGCAATTCCTTCCGAGACCCTGTGAGTGGCTGGAAGGGTGCCCAGCAGACCTACACCATCAGCATCAGCCGGGAGCTGATAAGAAATGCAGACTCTCCAGCCCTTCCCGGAACCAGCGGATCAGTAACTCTGGGGATGGGACCCAGAATGTGGGTTTTAAGAGCTCTAGGTGATTTTTAATGCTTGCTCCTCTGAGAAAACCACCGGGCACGGATAGGGATTGCCCCCAAGTCAGTGCATTCCTTCCAGCTGCAGGGTCTTGAGTCAAGCCATCCAGGGATGAGATTTTTGTGCTGGGCTTCTATCTGACACTCATAAATGGGACGCAAGGAGCAATGTGACCTTACAGGGCTCTGGGAACAGGCAGATTTGCGGCAAGCCATGGTCTTCAGTATGGGTAACATGTCTGTGGCTGCACAGGCTGGTATGAGCCTCAGTGCGGGATGGGAGAGCTGTTCCAATTCACGATTCCTTAAACCTGATGCTTCAACGAATAATAACCCAGAGACCCCAAGTGATTGCTGCTGACTACCTGGCCAAGTAAGACTACTGAGCGCAAGGTATACCCTACAGATATATGTGTTAGAACGGACAAGTGCAGAGCCCGTGCAATGGTAGAATGATGGCTCTCAAAAAGCCTTTTGTTCCCTCCCTAAATCCTGGCAGAAGCTGGGACTTCAACACCTCACACCAAGGGGCCAGTTCAACTCAGATTTTTTGTATCTTCTGTGCCCCACCCCCAAGAGTTCCCAGTGTAGTGCCTGGTACACAGCAGCGCCTCAAAATCTTTACTGAGCAAATAAATTACTGTATTGTATGTTAACAGTTAAAGCGAGCTGCTACTTTTCCTAAGAGGTAGCTGAGCTCCTAACTGAATTATCTTAGCCAACCAAGCTTCTACAGGAGCTGGACCAAGAGCTGAAGTTCTACAATGGCATTAACTGGTAATCTAATTTCATAAACGAAGACAACTTCATTCACGTTGGCCCTTTCGGGCATCAGCTATGTAAAGAGAGGGGCCTCAAAATTCAACGGCAAACCAAATGGCTCTTGCAAAAGCTCATTAAACCTCCAAATGTTTTTAATTCCTGGAATAGCTGAGCCACCCGCCCGCCTTCTCCCTGACTCCAGTTACAACAGAAGTGCCTCGGGCCAGGGGCAGCACAGAGGAGGGACGGCCGGAATCTCTGAGGTCACTTCAAGAGTCCACAGTGTGAAGCGTGCAAAGGACTTCTCTAGAAGCCTCACGGCTTCCCAGGGGCGCCAGTGACTAACCCAACTAATGGGCCCAACACCAACACTTCTGAAAGTGAACAGAGGCACTATTAATAACGGCATGGGAGCAACGGGCACGGGCTGGGACTGTCCTGGGTGAACTGGAATGTGA
Organism: Mustela lutreola; assembly: GCF_030435805.1. Classification (NCBI taxonomy): domain Eukaryota; kingdom Metazoa; phylum Chordata; class Mammalia; order Carnivora; family Mustelidae; genus Mustela; species Mustela lutreola. The sequence goes on along the minus strand of NC_081290.1, from coordinate 149,781,441 downwards.
AATCAGACCAACGAGGAAGTAAATGGAGCGAAAAGTGCCAGTTCTATGGGGGGGCCTGCAGGATGGGCATCCCTGGGCCCTGTGTGGATTTGCTCATCCTCCGTGAGGGGAGCTCTGACCCCTCCCCCGCCACAGCACATGCCCCGGTGAGGGCACAGGCCTGACTACAAGGTTACCTCATGCAAAGAGGTCACTTAAACCCCAAGTTTCTGGGTTCCTTCCAGAACCGTCAAGGGATCCACATTTACCCTTCTGTGTGTACCTGTGCATACCCCTTACACGCAGTGAATGGATTTAAACAACACCCACTTGAAATATTGTGAAAATACTATTACAGCTCAAAAATTTTTTTTTAAAAATTGTGTTTATCTCAGTAGAGTTATCAAGGGGTTGGAGAGGTCATCCAGCCTTGCTGATTTTTTAAGGTCAGGCACCCCAAGATCCAGAGAGGACAGCCACTCACCTAGGAACACACAACAGTGTCGGTATGCACCAGACAATCAGGATACACAGCAGTGTCTGTACACCACACACCCTCGCACGCCCGTCCTCCATGTCTCATAGCCCAGCCGCACTTCCGACAGGGCCCCGCTGGAAAGCTCCCTTCTCTGGAAATGGTATTTTGTCCCTGTCACCCTCATCCCTGTGTCTCCCACTTTCCTCCCTGCTGCCAGTCTTCCAGCCCAGAGCCCATCACAGTCTTCCCTCCCTACTTACTCTCCACCTGTCTCTTCCTCCCCATCTCAGCCTCAAGCCCCTCCGCGTTTGTCTTGCTGTCCCAGCAGGCCCGGTCATTATGCACACGGGGTACCACCGGGCGGCCAGGCCATTTCTAGATTTCCACATCCCCGGTGGTGTCTCCTCTCCATCTTCCCAGCTGGGCCTGGGGAGAACCGAGCCAAGTTAACCACCACGATGTGGCGACAGGGCACGACACGGGAAGGAAGGACGTGTTCCTATGAGGTCAACGGCTGCTGGTGGCAAGCGGGCTGGATTTCCCTCACTGCCCTGCCTAGCTCAAGCTCCTGCTCTCTTCTCTTTTTTATCCACAGAGGGTCTAACACACGACAGATGCCCCGAAACAAATAGAAAAGTCATCACCAGGAGCTGTGGGAGAAGGTGGCGGCTCATGCCTGCTAGCTCAAGGGGCTGTCCTTAAGGGTGCATCTGCTCAGGGGAAGAACCAAATGCTGGGGCCGAGAGGGAGCTTCTGATCAGCTAAGAAGCAGGGGACCCTGGAAAGCATCCACTACAGCCTCTTGTGAGACAACAGGGCGCTGCCCAAAAGCCCAGAGCTCCTCAAATCGGAGCACTCCAGACCTGCCAGTCCCCAAAGGAAGCCTCATAATCCACGGCTGGGGATGTCGAAATTCTCCACGCAACAACTGCTACAAGGGAAACCTCCTGTGTCTGATCGTGGAAGAACGGGTTTGACTTTAGCGGTCAAAAGAGCAACGAGAACAACTCTCATCCAATAGCTTTTGCCCATTTCACAAACCCTGGGCTTGCATCTTGTGTTTAAGTCTGCAGGGATCTGGGGATACTAGGACAGACAGAAGGAAAAAGCAAAGCAAGCCCCCAGGAAGGCTCTTACAAGTTCAACAAGATTCTGGCTCTCAGAAGTAGCTTCGTGAACCAAGGTAAGTGGCACTGGCTCTTCTCAGAGGGCAACATCTCCTCCCCCACCTGCAACTAGGACAACTGGACAAAGGGGAGAGCACACTCTCTGAGCCAGGTGTCATCACTGGTTACAGGGGCCCACCAGCTTTATAGTGAGCTGGGGCTCCCCAGTGTGCGTTTGTGTGCACATGCACACACAGGTGCATGCGTGCAAACATGCAAGGGCAAGCATTCCCAGTATGTGTGTATACATGTGTACACATGTGTGTATATGTTACATGTACACACTAGTGTACAAAGCCAGCCTTGGATACTCTGAGCATCAGCGACGGGGATTATCGCCCTCTCTCTCCGATCAGTCCCTGTCCACCAGCCCCAGCGACAGCACGCACAGGGGCCACAAGAGTCACTTTCAACCTCCCTCACCCATGTGCCAGCCCCAGCTCAGCCCTTCAGCTTTCTAGTGTGCGTGGAAGGTTGGACGGTGTGACAGGAACCCTAAGGCCTGGAGCGGGACCGGACAGTACTGGAAATGTCACGGTTTCTGTCCTTCAGCTGACAAGAGGAGGGTGTCCTGAGGGCCACAGATGGTGCCAAAGGTGCCCTGGTGTGTGTGTATGTCTGTGGCTCTGTCTCTATGTGTGTGTCTGTCTGTTTCTGTCTGTGTGCATGCGCATGTACAGGAAGAAGGGCAGGACAAGGAAATACAAATCCTCTGTGTGTGCAGGACATTCCAAGGGCCTCCTCCCCCTTCTCTTTTTCCAGCTTCTTTCTGACTTTCTTTCTCCTTTTCCAGCCTCACTTTTTTCCCCAAAGTCAGAGGGAAAAAGCTATAGATAGCCTGCCCTCCCACCCCAACCCGGACAATCTTGATGGCACCTTTGGATCCAAACCCTTACAAATCTATCTTCTTCTTAGGGGGAGCCGGTGGCCCCTGCACCACAGGTCAGAAACTGCACCCTTCCCAGGGCCAGAGGGAACCTCCCGTTCTCAAGCTCTGTGCTTTGCAGGCACTGGTCCCATTCATACTCCTCTGATCAAGCATCTCCTTCCACCTGTTGCCATAAGGAAAAATCCTACTGCTAAAGCCAACAGCCAGCTCCTTGAGGACTGTCACTGCCTGTCACTTCTCTCTTGTACGAAGAGTCTGTTGGTTTCCATGAGACACCCAGCATTCTCTTTGCTGAGAGCTGACCAGGTCCACAAAAGCCTGACCTCCACGGAGCCTTTCATCAAGCAGCCGATTTCCGAAAAGGTCACATATTCTAAGTTTAGAAAAACAGACTCCCCAGTATGTATGATGTGAGTACCTCCCTTCTGTCTCACTAGCCTAACCATCCAAGACAGTGACTCTCACCCTGTGTGCTCCTGCTCTGTGATCCCTCAGTGTCTGGAAGATTGTCTGCCCCTCTCTGCTGATATCCCGCCCAGACCTACCATGGAAAAACTGACAATTCTCCTTATGCCCTTTAGCAATTTAGAAGAGTTTTTAGATCCCCATGACGACGTCCTGGCGATGGTGAGATTCTGGAGGCCCCACATTATGAACCACGAAACCCACATTGCAGGAGGCTAATAAGAAGCTGTTTGTGTCTACCCAAGAAAGGACGTGGTGGCTCAGAGACACAAGGGAGAGCCTCCAGCTAAACAATCCCCACGGCTCTCCTCTACAGCTCAGGCGAGGACTTCACACTGCCTACATAGACACCCACACATGTAACCTGTGACTTCTCAGAGGGCCCAAATTCAGATCCTGAGAAGCCCCAGTCTCGACGGGAAGTGGGTTCTATGTGGCTCTGGCAGCCCCCAGGGGATACTGAGCCACGCGTCCCATTCAACAGATGTTCACCTCCTCAGGCCGGCTCAGCACATGACCCTCGGGGCCTGTGATGCCCAGATCCAGGATCCTCTGCTGTTCCTGCAAGGTTGAAAGAAAGCCAGGCCATCAGTGAGAGCTGGACTGCACATGGGTCTGATGGCTAGAGATCTTTGACCCAAAAAGTTACTCAGGTAAGATGTAAAAAACGACCCTGCTAACCGCTCAGCTCTCATCCCAGGACCTCGGGAATAGAAGGGCTCACTACACTGTCCCCAGCCCTACCTGAGCTCCCAAGTGTGTTCAGCTCTTCCCCTGGGATGCTGAAACCCCATGTGTGCCCAGCCCTGGGCCACAGTGTCAAAGGTCTGTGTGGGGGTCACCCATCCCGCCCATCCTGCCCACCCCGGAGGCAGCTCCGTGCCAGCACCGGGACAAATGGCTCCTCTGTGGAAAGGGAACAGGCGGAGAGTCCCATAAAACACAGGAAGGTGCGTGTCACCAACATCCGTGCTGCCAGTGAGACTGCCAGCCCTGGGCCCTAGGACAGTGGCACTGGGTCACCCTGCTTTTTTCCTCCTTGCAGCTGGCCTACAGAGTGCCTTCCCTTTCCCGAGCCCGCCGCTCGCCCTGTAGGTCACGAAGACAGCACAAGGAGGAAAGCGCCGTACCTCTGCAATGATGTCACCGTTTTCTGCATGGACTTGGGCGATGGCACCGATATCCCGAATCACGCTCAGGACTTCATAGATCTGGGGGGGAGAACAGAGACAGGGGTTTCCATCTCCCTGTTTACAAGCACAGCCATGCCTCTGCCAGTCACAGGAGTCAGAAACAGCACCCATGGCTGCTCCTACTCAAGCCAGCTCTCTTGACAAGCCCCAAGGTCAAGGCTTCTGGCCCCCCGTGGCAGAGCAGGACCACTCAGGAATCAAGAGGAGGCATGACCTAAAGGACGGGGAGTAGGTGAGGCTCATGGAGGACACCTCTGGGCCATGTTGTCCCAAAGAGGGAGCTCCAAGGCCTACTCCAGAGCCTGGTGGAACACCAGTCCTAGGGGGTGGCCAGGACACTGGGGTCATAACCTCCCTAAAGGTAAAGTTACCCCAGGGCCCTCATCCACTAGTCATTCCCACGAAGCTAAGGGACATACACTGGAGGCAGCTTCCAAGACAACAGCATTGGACCCAATGTACTAAATGCCCGTGAGCTTGGGCAGAAAGCCTACTTTCCTTACCTGGGAATCAGTTAGCTGGAAGCGATCCTTGAAAGCCATGTACACAAGGAAGGAATTTACCCCTAGTGGATAGACAAAATAGAGGCAGAAATGTGACTTTAATGCATAAACCAAATAATCCAGAAGCAAGTAAGAAAAATATGATACAGTGCCATATGTGTATAGAGAGAGAAATAAAGAGAGGAAGGACAGGAGAGAGAGACACACAGAGACAGAGCAGAGAAACAAGGATAAAGCACATGAGGTAAAACATAAAGAGTTGGTAAAAACAAAAAACAAAAAAACTAAGACTGGGGTGCAAAAGTGCTTTTTAGTATCCTGACAGTTATTCTCTAAGTTTATTGAAACTGGAAGTTGCCTGCTTTGTATATCCAACCAGATACACAGCGCTGTTACTCACAACAGCCAAAGGGCAGAAGTGTCCACTGACAGATGAATGGATACACGAAATGTCATGCAGCCATACAACAGGACGGAAATCCTGTCACATGGATGAACCCTGAGGACATGATGCGAAGGAAAATATGCCGGTCATTAAAGGACAGACATGCAGGACTGCATTTATATGTCAAACTTACAGAGACAGAGAATTGGGCTTTACCAGGGGTTAGAGGAGGGGGCAGGGGTGAGGGGTTGGGGTTTGTGTTTAACAGGTGTGGAGTTCCTGTTTGGAAAGATTAAAAGTTCTGGGGATGGAGAGTATAATGATTGCCCACTGGACTGTACATTTAAAAGTGACTCAGATGGCAAAATTTAGGTTATGCTGTATTTTACCACAATTTAAAAAATTAAAAAATAAAAGCTGCCCTCAACTGTCAGGACTTTAAGAACACAAATGAGAAGATTCGGCGGGATGAAGATCTGTAATAAATGCCTCGTCTTTGGTAAATCAACTACTCCAAGCTGATTTTTTAGAAACCTTTTAAGTAAGAAAGGGTCCAATAAGCCCATGTCGCAATTCTCACCCTGACATTTCAGAGTCCTTGTCACCGAGGCACCAGACCGGACATCCCTCTCCCACATCCATCACAAACATATACCACTGCACTGACAACCTTCTAGTCCTGGAGCTTAATTCACGCCACCTGGGGTGCTGGACGCTGCCCCAGGTTCAATGGCTCAGGACATCCCAGCCTTTCTCTCCTGCCAGGCAACAGTTCCTATGGGAACCCTCCTGGCTGATCTGAAGTCAATTTACTTTCAGTATGGAAAGTTAAACCCTCAGGGGCCTCAGTATTCTCAAAAATAAGAAAGGTCAAGGGTGACCTACTTTCTTTTAGGTGGGATCTTCATACCAGAAAGAATCTTAGGATATCTAGTCTAATACTCTCATGTGAGAGATTTTTCTAAAATTGAGACTTAAAAAATTTAAGCTAATTCCCAAGGTCATAGGAGTCCAGACTTTCATTCTGGGTGTTTTCTGCCACGTTTATGGATACCTGTCATACCCATGCCTGGAGATTTCCCTCCTGCTATTTTACTCACAGCTCATGGTACTTCTGAGCTTAGAAGTCTTGGAACCTGAGAGCAACAGGTGCATCCCTGACAGTTAAGATCCAGTGAGGTCAACATGTCACCCCAGGAGTCTAGCCTATAGCCAAGCTCCAGAGGGCCCCAGCAGATCATGGGATTTGGCGATAACACCCGAACTCTCGAGGTTCCTTTGGACAAAACGGTTCCAGAGATACCTTGAGGTAGTTCCCTTTCCTCCAGCCTCCCCGTGAATCTTCCAGGGCCCAACCTCTGGAATCCTACTCCCTAAAATAGTCCTATGGAATAAAAAAGAACTTGGAGACCTGAGTGGCTCAGGTAGTTACATGGCTTGAGTCTTGGTTTTGGCTCAGGTCACGATCTCAGGGTCATGAGATCAAGCCCTGCATCGGGCTCTGCGCTCCAAGGGGAGGCTGCTTGACATTCTCTCTCGCCTTCTACTCCTCCTGCTGCCACTCTCACTTCCTCTAAAATACATAAATAAATCTTTGTTTAAAAAAGAAAGAAAGAAAGACTGTTCAGGTTGTCCCAGAGGCTCCTCACCCTCAAATCTTATCCTGGTTCTTATGGGTCTGTACAAAGAGCTTTCCAGAGTCCCCCACTCAGCATCCTGGGCCCCCGCCCCATGACTGCCCAAATCCTTGGCCTCAACTCTGCAACCTGGCTGGGTGCAGTTCCCTCAAGCCAGTAAGCTGTGAGCAGCTGTTCCATAAGAACCAGTCCCCATGGTGAGGCTCAAGGTCTCATGTCCACAGAAGCTTCTGCTACTGCACTGGGTATGGTCATCTCCAGTGGGCCCTAGCTGCAACCCTCTCTCCTGGCAGATGAGGAGGTAAGGCACAAAAGGGATCTGCTAGCGAGATTCACAGAGCAATCCTTCACAGAGCTGCACTGGCTCAGGCACCGAAGGTGGACTCTCCCCAGAGCCCACTGGTCAGCACAACCTACCGTGGTCCTTCACCAGAGCCTCCATCTCCTCCTGGATGCCCTTATGCCACTCAGTGATATCCACGTGCAGAGAGTAGTCACAGCACGACTTGCTGTCAGCCCATTCCCTCCACTGGTCGAAGGCTGCCAGCAGGCTTGTCCCAGGCTCAGGCACGACATGGTCAACTAGAAAAGAAGAGACACCAGTCGTCACCAACAGAAGTCTTGAGGGCCAATGTCAGCAGCTGTTTTCCCATTGCAACCTTGAACAAGGCTCCTTGGGTTCAAAATGGAGATGGTGATCTCTATAACCAGCTTATAAGAATAACCTGAAAACAGCAGACTCCCCCAGAGGAAGAAAGCAGAAACTTGGCACGGTGTGAGTGATTACCCTGGTGAAACCACGCAGGCACTGCCCAGATCTGATCACCCAGTTCAAAGGACCTGAAAACACGTACCTCGGACACATTTCACAGACAATGAGTCCTTATGGACAATGGCAGTGTCAAATGGCCGGCCAGAGCTGCCAGCCCTTTTCGTGTGAGATAGCTGCCAGTGAGACGTCCCCACCAGACGGCAAGGAACTTGAAGATGCTGGACCACAGCCATGCAGACTGGGGCTTTTAAAGGTTCCCGGCATATCCAATCTCTCTACGCCGCTCATATTTCTGCCGCATAATACCACTTTGTAATTTAAGGGAGATCTTTCGTCTTAAGAACTCAAAGCATCTTTTAAAATGGTGGTTATTGTTATATTGGTATTGAGTTAGGCGGAGATGGGAGGACAGGGGACTTCGGACTCCAGCTGACCTGAGTTGATCTCTGGCTCCAACACCTACCAGTATGTGCTCTTGGAGAAGTGGCTTAATCTCCAGCACCCTAAGTTTCTGGATTGTTTCAAATGGGGATATGAACTGCCACACACATTTCTTAGGAGGACTGGATGAAACAGCGTTATCTATTGATTTTCTGTCACTCACTTATTTAAATCCTCCAACAGCCTCCCCTTGCTCTTAAGATAGGGAATCGAGTCCCCAGCAAGGGCCGCAAGATTCTGCCCAGCTTGGCTCTTGCCTATATCTGCAACATCACTCTGGATTATCTCTACCTTGCACTCTGTTCTCCAACCACAGGGGCTACCTTTCAGTTCCTGCTCCCTTCTGCCACAAGGTCTTTGCAGAGGTACCGTATCTCTAAATCTCAGAGAGCTCATACCCGGTTACCCTGATGATAAGCGGTTTACCAGAACAACTACTCCCCATCTTCTACACAAAGACACTAAAATATAAAGCAAAAAGGCTGGTCCAAGGTCGAAGCAAATTTACACAACAAAGAATATAAAACCCAGGACTCCACACACCAAAAGCAATGAATCATTCTTCTAAATAAAATATTAGATTGTCTACACCCAGGGAAGCAGTTCTCCACTAAAAAAAAATGCCAGCCCGGCAATGCTAGTGAGCTCGAATTTCTGAAACGGATCAAATCTTGCAGATGCTGCTGAACGGTAATCCACTGAGCTTGGTTTTATAGGTCTCAAAAATGTGGGCCTCTAAGCTGAATCTTCTTTTGATGAAATGCTTTCTTAATAAGCAATAGTGTATGTAATTAAATGGGTCCACGCACCGCTGGACCCATAATTCTGTATCACATACAGAATTATCTAATGAAAGCAATGAGGACGTGCACTGGGAATGCGAGTCGGTTCCATCTGTACAATGCTAACATAGAAACCCTGACAAAACAGTTCCAATTTTCTTAAACTGTGCCCCACCCCCCCCACAATGCCAGAAGAGGAAAGGGGGAGTGGGGGGAAGAGAAGGAGGAGGAGGAGGAGGAGAAAATATGACTTTGTGGCCATCACAGAATCTCCCTAGTCATTTGCCGGCTTCATTGCCCGTCCCACCACAGCACTCTGCGTAAGCTGCCAGATGGGTCTTCTTAAGTCTTTCCCCAGATCCTGTCACTCTGCCGATGAGTCTTTCGGTAGCAGTCCACCACCTTGAGAATCCAGATTCAAATCCCCTCTACTCGTCCCGTGGACTGGGTCTCATCTCACCCTGGTACTCTCTGCCCCGAGCCCTGCTCACTACCATCAGCCCCCAGCTGTTTTCATTCCTTGACCTGCCTGACCCCTCCCACCTCTGGGCCTTTGCACCAGCAAGCAGTTCTCGCTCCGGAAACCCAGTCCCCTGGCTCTTACTAGGGCATCTTTGCCTCGTCATCACTATCCCAGGATCGCATCCCCATCAGCACTCATTTCTGCCCCTGTCCCCCCTACCGTGGTTTGCTATCTGACTCCCCCCCCCACTAGGATGTAAACTCCCTCTGTGCCGGGACTGAGTGCCTGGATAGAGGAAGTGCTCGATGAACGTCTCTGATGAATGAATGAATGCTCCCGTCCAGCGCGCACTCCTCCCGGCAAGATCAGGCCGAGCACAGAAAGAGGTGCCCTTCCAGGAACTCGGCCAGATTTTCCTGTTCAACCTCAAGTAGATGTTCGGTCGTCTGGTACTAAGCTACTCAAACTTGAGTGTGTTTAAGAATTCTCTTGAGAGCTTATGAAAACACAGGTTCCTGGACATCACCCCCAGAGTTTCAGATTCTGTAGGTCTGGGCTGAGAATTCCCATTTGTAGTCCTCTCTCTTGGAGCAGGTCTGTGTGCCTTGAGCCCGTCTGAACATCCCTGAGTGCAGATCTCTTCCCATTTCCTTCTCCTACCACCTGAATTCACTCCTGCCCATTTTACCCCGAGGGTCCCGTTAAATGACCCAGCAGTGTTTTCATTTGCAAACCACATCAGGTTCTCTGTGTCTGTGATATGATGGCTTCCCTCCGTGTCCAAAAACAGCTCCCAGAGTGACAAACTGGTGCAAACTCAGGACACAGACAAAGCTGAGGGCTCCAGGGAAATTCACATGCTTCCGCTAAGAACTGACAGCACTCAAGTAACGTGGCCGCAAAAAGCTTCCTCGTGTTTTCCCACAGATCTCTTCCCATAGGAGCTCTCTCCGGGGAAAAGCTGCTGCAGGGAACAGGGCAGAATGTCATCCTCGCTTCCGGAGGGAGCAGAGATTCCCCACTGAAGACACAAGCCTGCAGAGGATTTGTCCAGAACTCACAGGCCTTCCCTCTGGTGATTTTCCTCAGCTATCTGTCCCTGCAGGAGCCTGGCTCCTGCCTTGCTGCTGACGTTCCCCCTCACGCAAGAGGTGAGAGAAAGCTCCTCAACCCAGCCGTCCGCCATGCAGGGAAGAGAATGACCCTGGGGTCAGCAAGCTGGGTCTGGCTGCGGCTCTGCCCGGCTGCGTCTACTCTTTGGGAACTCCATTTTTTCATGCATAAAACATGGGCCTGAAACGACCGACTGGGAGGGCTACTGCAGGTTAAGGGAAGCCTGTATGAAAGCACCTGGCAAAATGTCTGGCACACACCGAGTTTTCATTCCCCTGGGATGAGCCCTCGGCAGCATGCTGCGGTTTCGGCGGTAGGCCCGTGAGTCTGGTCTAGGAGGGAGCCAAGAACGTGCCCTGGGACAGTGGCCCAAATCGACGAGTCACAACCAGGGTCCTGCCTCTAGAAGACGCCAGCTACTTCCAAAGGACTGTTATTTCTTCTCTTAAAACTGTCAAAAGACCCCCAGGTTTTGGCACCTGGGTGGCTCAGTGGGTTAAGCCGCTGCCTTCAGCTCAGGTCATGATCTCAGGGTTCTGGGATCGAGTCCCACATCGGGCTCTCTGCTCAGCAGGGAGCCTGCTTTCCTTCCTCTCTCTCTGCCTGCCTCTCTGCCTACTTGTGATCTCTGTCTGTCAAATAAATACATAAAATCTTAAAAAAAAAAAAAACACCCCAGTTTTTTAAACAGCTGAATGGAAACGTAATTCACATACTACACGATTCGCCCATGTAAACTGTACGAGTCAACGGTTTTTAGGCGAGTCAGAGAATTGTGCAACCATCGTCACAATCTAATTGCGGAACACTGCCCAAGAAAGAAACCCCATACCCATCTGCCGTCCTTCCCCATTCCCTCCTAAGCCTGCTGCTCCAGCCCCAGGCAACCACTCATTCAGCCTGTCTCTGTAGATTTGCCCCAGTTGGACATTCATGTAAACGGAATCACAGAGCATGTACTCCTCAGGGTGTGGTTTCTTTTGCTCGACAGCACGTTCTCAAGGTCCATCCACGCTGGCGCAGGCGTCAGCCCTCCATTCTTCTTTATTGCCCTGAGTGCTTGTAGTACCCTATTTTTTTTTTAAAGATTTTATTTGTTTATTTGTCAGAGAAAGAGAGAAAGAGAAAGATCACAAGTAGGCCAAGAGTCAGGCAGAGGCAGAGGGAGAAGCAGGTTCCCTGCCGAGCAAGGAGCCCGATGTGGGACTCGATCCTAGGATGCTGGGATCATGACCTGAGCCGAAGGCAGCTGCTTAACCAACTGAGCCACACAGGAGTCCCGTATCCTATTTTTATATTTAGAGGATATTGACAAGGTGCTGAATGCAAAATATATAAGCTCTTCCTTGAAAATTCAAAGAGAGAACTCCTCTGAAGTTTGCAGGATGCAGAAGACCCCATGTTTTCTTTGTTGTTGTTGTTTCTTTTTTTAAAGATTTTATTTATTTGACAAGGAGAGATCACAAGTAGGCAGAGAGAGGGGGTGGGGACGCAGGCTCCCCGCTGAGCAGGAGCCCAATGCAGGACTCGATCCCAGGACCCTGAGATCATGACCTGAGCTGAAGGCAGAGGCTTAACCCAATGAGCCACCCAGGCACCCCCTATGTCTTTAACTTTAAACTTTGAGGTAACTACCGTTTCACAGGCAGTTGTGAGAGATCCTTGGACCCTCCACCCAGTGGAGGTCCTCCACCAGGACCCCCTCCTTGACACAATCCAAGACCCCAAGTATTTAAAAGGCCAGCAGGTGGTGTCTATGACCAGCTCTCAAGGGAACCAGCATAACTGAAGACACAGAGGTGCCAAAAAAGTCATCATCGTGGTCCCTGCTCAGGAATTGAAGTGGCTGAGCAGGAACTCCATCCCAAAAGTTTCCTGGAGAGAAGCAGGTGGAGTGGGAGAAAGAGGCAGACAGAACTGCTGGGTCCCCCACTGGCCCCAGCCTCTCTGAAGCCTCACACGTGGATGCACAGAGGGCAGAAGTTCTAGAAGCTCCATTTAGTACATGTACCACCTCGCACTCCCCGTGGCACTGAATCTATCAGAACTGCCCATCTCCTGCCTCCCATTCCAGGATCCTCCCTCCCTCTCTCTCTAGTCCCTGCACTTAGCCATCTGTGCATCTGCCTCTCCCGTTCCCATCCTAGATAGAATCAGCAGCGTTGAATTAAAAGCAAATCATCAGGGAGATGACGGATCATCTGTGGGGCATCGAGCTGCCACCTACTTACTCAGCAAAATGCTGGGTGACCTATTCAGCAGAGAATAGCTTTTTTTCGTGGAGAGATAAGAGCCTTCAGGAGCCCCCCACCTGCCAGTTAGAGTAACATGATTTTGTTCTGGAAAAAAGCAGGAAGGGAAGAAAAAGCACCTGTCCTCGGGACATCGGGGGCTCCTGGAGAAGCGGTAAGGGAGGAAATGGAGCTAGCACTAGTACCTAAGCCACGGGGTTCCGGCGAGGTGGAAATGAGCTAGCCTGGGAACTCCTTAGAAGGATGCCAGCTACAGAGCCGTGCTCAAGAAACACCAGAAAGAAGGAAAAAAAAAGAAACACCAGGAGGGAGACAGTTACACTCCTTTATAAGGAAACTGCCAAACATAAACCCCTCTGTGAGGTAGTTTGGGTGCCTCCAAAGCACATGGTTATGGGCTACCTACTTGCCTTACGTAAATATACTGCTTCTTCAGCAAAGCATTATTCTGAAGATCTGGAAATACCTCAAATGTTTGTGCCTGATTTCTCCTATACAAACCAGTGACGCGCACATCTCATAGCACCTTTGTGAGTGCTCGGTAAGGCAGTATTAGTTAACAATGAAGTGCTATTCTGATAGGAGCACATCCTCTTCCCTGGGTCCCCCAGAGCATCAAGTGGGAGGGAGGACTGGCATACAGAAGGTGCTCAATAAGCAGACGAGAGACCAAAGGTCACACATGCCTCTGGCAAGAAAGGTCCCTGGCCGACTCTAGAAACGGAGCATGGAGGAACCTCTTCCTCCAAAAGGCCCAGCCATGGGGCTCTGTGATTGAACACTCCGGTCCAAGGCTCCCTAGCATTCCCTAGGAAAGCTCTCAGAGCACACAGCTTCTCCGGCCATCTGCCACACAGACTCTCTGCGGCTGGGTGTTACACCCCTGCCCTCCTGAATGCTGGCAAGGGGACCCACCGCAGTGACTACCTTTAACAGAAGTGTAATTCACACACTTCACAACGGGAGGAACAGTAACAATTATTCTTATCGAACACTTCCTACATCTGCTGCGATGTCATGCGTCTTTCGTGGATTATCTCATTTCATCCGGACTTGGGCCTGCTAAGGCTACCGCCAGTGTGGGTCCCCACTGTTCAGCTGGAGAGGAGAAGTTAAGCACAGGGGGGTTAAGTAACCCCCTCGTATGACTTAAAAGGCAGAGATGCATAGAAAAGACCTGCAACATTGATACCCCCAGTGCCACGGCCAAGCAAGGCCCTGGGGAGAACTCTGGAAAGTGGTCAGTAACGTGGCCATAGCTGTTACCACTGCTGACTGGCTGAGGTGGAATGTGAGCCCAGAAAGTCTGACTCCAGAGCTTCTACTCTTAAAAGAGGGAGGGCGGGGTGGGTCACTGAGACGTGAAATGGAGACTTATCCCTTTATATTTTATAACTACAGCATGTAGCTCAATTAATTCAATAAGTAGAAAACTGTATAATTAGCGTAGCAAGTCCAGGAATATTAACTCGGGCTCCTAACTGCTCGACCTTGGAGGCACCTGGGTAATCCCCTTATTTCTCTCTTTGCCAGACTTTGTTTAATGGAATCTTGCAGCAAAAGCTAAACAAGTTCCATCCTACCAAGCAAGCTGAGCCAGGAGAAATTGCTCCGCATCCAGTGATCACTGCTAGAATCATTAAGTCAGAATCTGGAGGGAGTAAGAGCTGAAGCGCGAAATGTATTTATAAAACAAGCAAACAACCTCCGAAGTGACCTAGTGATCAGTGAGCTTTGGAGCAAAACGAAGAGGTAGAAGATACAAAGCATACCCCTAAAATGTTGAAAATCTAGTCTGGGAACAACAACAGCAAAAAAAGACATTCAAGAGTCCAAGGAAGAAGGGATTCTGCTCGGTCCTCAGGCCCCCGCACATCCCCCACCCTGCCCTTCCCACCACACTCTGCAAAGAGCCAAGTGCTGTGGATGTCCCACTTTGTCACTCACTGTCGGCTCACTGCACCCTTGGCTCTACTGCACGGACACCCCCCCAACAAACTCTCGATTCTTTCCTCCCCTGGGGACCACCACCACGCTCTGCAGCCTTGGCACGGCTGCCTGCAGCACCCTGCGGCCCACGCCCGCCCCAGCTTCCGGACAGCACTCCGCATGTCTGCCTCTGCTTCTCGGAGTAACTGTCCCCTGGCCCCTCTTTGGTCCCCACTGTCTTCAATGCTGATCTCCCCAGGAGCTCTGTCTGACTTCATTAAATCCCACTTACATGTCTGTCATTTATTCCGAAGGTCCTGCGGCGGAGAGCTGAGCAGCAGATTCGCAGGCCCTTTCCTTTAGCTGGCCTACACGGGGCCCTTATTTCTTGCTCTTGTCTCTTTTCTGCTCTCCTTGCCCCCGGCCATGTCCTCTCTTTCCTCCCTCCTGATCGCCCTCCTCCTCCGTCCTCTGCTTCCTGCAGTCTTCTGCTGTGTGTCTTGGGCTCAGCATTCGACAGATGATGGATATGGGGACTGGGCAAATCCTGGGATCCGCAGCTGGACGCAGGGGAGCCCCACAGGCTAGATCACCTGCTGGGGCTGGCTTCTGCTGCATGAAGGGAGCCGCCCATCTAGAAGCTGGGGGTGGGGGCTTCCCCCCTGCAGTCCACGCCTCCTGCCCACCCATTTCCCTTCTAGTGGCCTGCGCCCGCCAGAATGAGAGTGCCATTCCTTCCAGGCTGCTGGAAGTTGACTGCGAGTTTGGGAGCTAGAGCTGGAGGCTGAAGGTGGGAAAAAAGAGGTGGGGAGAAGGGCAGAGAAGACCCAGCTTCCCAACCCAGCGTTATTTCTCAATCTAAAGACAATCCTAGAAAGACAACCTGAGCTTTCCACCATGTTCACAACTGAACACCGACATTAGCAGAGCTGCGCCCAATAGAGAAATATATCGACCCCTCCAGAAGCACTTCTCAACAGGAATGGGACCATGGACCCATGTTGGAACTTCATACCACTGTCTGCATTGATCTGATGGCAAGAGTATCTGCCTCACGTGGGTACCGCTTTTCAGCGATTCACAAAGGGCTAGCACAGGCCTTTAACCCACGGGAATGCTTACACTAGCGAGGCAGACACATTTCTGATGCTGGCGTCACAAAGGAACCGTGGCCGGGAGACTTGCCCGCAGTCAAGGAGACACAAACTCACAGAGCAGGAGTCCAACCCCCCCTTGCATTACAGCCTTTCCGAACCGCACCCTTCTTGCCGTTTCTAGGAATACCACTCACCTCAACTCTTCAAACCTGGGCTGTCTCCCACCGTCGAAAACAACTGCAGGTTCACTTACGTGAGCAGCTAATGACCTTCACCGAGTGGACAGAGGAGGAAATGGCCAAGGCGAGCCGGTGACAGTCAATTTGGGATGTCAGACAAAAAGCTTGTCAAAATGTCCGCACCTCGTAAGACCCTTTTCTCTGAGGCTTGGCAAAGGCTGCACATGGGCTTAGCGAGCACATGGCCCGCAAGATCAAAGGCCAGGCTAATGAAAGCTGTGTGTGGCGATGAAGGGCCATTTATAATGTGTAAATCCTTTCAGAGTGACAAACCGCACCATGGGCAGAATTTCTCTCCCTGACTGGGCAAGGGCACACGTGGGGAGACTGGGAGAATCTGGGAGCCCATCTGCAGACTGCATGGGCGCCGTCTTCCCAGGGAAGGGCCCGGCAGAAGTCGACCAGGGGGCTTGGGGAGCGAGAGAAGCAAGTCACTTCCCCAGGAAGGGTTCACTTCAACACCAGCCTCTGGGGTAGGACTTGGTAGTCTGCTCTCGATTCACTCAGAAAGGATGTGCCTGGGCTGCGCAGCGCCCATGGGAAAAGTCCCACCAAACCAAGAACGGTGAGAATAAATTGTAGGTGCACTGTTTAACCACCAAGGACGCTCAAAGGCCTTCAACTGCGGGTGCGCAGTGAGGCTCCTGAGCGCTCGGGAGTCTGTCTTACTGACCGAAGCCAGTCTGGCAGATTCTCCATGAAGAGGAATCGGTGGCAAGAATGAGGTTCAGATCCAGGATGCTTAGAAACTGTTCTGTCTTTTTACCGATGAGGAAATCGGAGTCCCAGGGAAGTTCCAAGAGTCGCTAAAGATACATGAGATAAGCAATACCAGAATTAACCCTAGGTCTGAAGCCAAACGCTATACGCTGTTACCTTTACAAATCCTTTCATATATATATATATGTATATATATACATATATACATATATATACACACATATATATGAGAAAATACTACCTATAATCTATATATATGAGAAAATACTCCTATAATCCCACCATCCTCATAGTAGCCATGAATCTTTCTCTCAATCATCTTCCAGATCTGTCTTTTGCATCTATTTTATATGGGAGTAACGACAGGGCACACTTACTTTTTCCTTAATACCATGTTACCTTATACGGTCTTCGTAATTCCATTTTTTCTAAAAGCTGTTTTGGGAGGAATGTCCTGTAACTTTCTAAACTGTCCCCATCTGCTGACCCTGTACACTGCTTCCAGTTTTCCTGTGTTACATAACATTCTCGGGACCATATTCACGCAAATACCTCTCCCCTCTTCTAGGTGCTTTTCTCTGGAGAAGGTCCTAGAGCTTGGATGAACTAGGGTTCTTAATACAGATGACCATGCTGCATTCCAAAAGCATCACCCCTTCAGGCTGCCACCAGCAAGATGTCAGGATGTCACCCCAGCCGATGCTGGTATTTTCGTTTTACTTGCTTACTATTTAAGGGGGTAAGAAACAAAGCTCTTTTCACTGGGCTATGCCGACTTCTCTGTTTGATACATGGCCACCTTCCAAGACCAAATCAGGAACGGAGTAATACACGAGAGACCAGACCAACCAGCTGTACAAAGGACTTACTGACTATTTAACAAGAACCTGATTAAATGGCCATGTCCACCATCTTAGCTCTGGTAGCCCCTCAACCCCTCTCCCAGCTTTGTCGAAGGAGCCCAAAGACGGCTCCCAAGTAAGGCTGCCTTGCCAAGCAACCAGTATGTGAGCTGGAGAGGGCCCAGGTGCCCAAGGAGGCTGAGCTTTGTCTCAGCTCCATGTATGTTCACAGGAAGACAGACTCAAGAGGAAGTGCCATCCCCAAAGCACGATGATGAAATCATGGCCTGGGGAGAAGGCGAGGAGATCCAAAGGCGAACATCCCAGCCAACTTCGTTAGAGTGCAAAGCTTCAAACTTCAGATCCATCGAGCATATCTCCAAGAGATGTTGAAATCATTGGCTAACAGCCGGAGAGGGTTCTGTTTCCTGTAATTAGACAGGCATTTGGAGTCTGAAGAAAAGCCAGGTTTATGGCATCTCCTATCCATGCACCGGTGGAAGAACCACAAAGTTAGCTTCAGGCTAGCATTTTGAGCCTGGAATTCCTCGGAGAATCATTATGTCCTGGAGAGTGACTCTTCCCTACCGGGCTTCACAGTCCCTGCAGTGTGCTGGCTCTCAAACGCCCTGCTCAGACCCCCTGGGCCTCAGCACCACCATCTGCAAAGCTGGGCTCTCACTCGTGAAGGAAATGCCAGAGAACCGGGAAATAGTGTCATGTGGAAACAGTCTCTGATGCTCTAAGTGTCCGTGCCGAACGTGCTGGAAACACGATGTGCAAAAAGCTCACAGGCAGGGGTGCCAGGGTGGCTCAGTCGGTTAAGCCTCTGCCTTAGGCTCAGGTCGGGATCACAGGGTCCTGGGATCAAGCCCCACATCGGGCTCCCTGCTCAGCGGGGAGGCTTCTCCCTCTGCCTGCTCATGGTCTCTCTCTCCAATAAATAAAATCTTTAAAAAAGAGAAAAAAAAGTAAAGGAAAAAAAAAAAAAACTCACAGGAAATGGGTTGAATCCCCAGCCCTGCCACCAACTAGGTTCTAGGACCTTAGACAAGCTACTTACAAAAAAAAAAAAGTGCCTCAGTTTCCCCATCTGCAAAGTAAGAACATCAAGAGTGGCTTCTTCCTAGGAGGGGTTAAAAGCTTGAACTCCGTAGTCAGACTGCCTGAGCTAGCACCCCAGTTCTATCATCCATCCATGACCTGCATAACCCTGGCAACCTTTTCCCTCTCTGGGCCTCAGTTTCCTTGCCTGTAAAATGGACATTTTAATGGCACCCACTCACAAGGTTGTTATGAAATGGCAATTATAAAAGGCTTAGGACACTACTTGCGCAAAAGGTCTTACATAAGCATTTGTTAACTTAAAAGCAAAATGGGATTGTCTTGAGGATAAAAGGCTGCTTGAACCAATTCCTGGCACGAAGTCAGCCTTCCCTAAGTGTTCCATTTTACTGAGAGGTATCACACAAAGGGCCCAGGGCCTAAGGCATCTTGGGGGTGGAGAATCTAGGAGGCCAGGGTATTCGCCAGTGCTGCTGGTGGACCAGGGGGCAGGGGAATGGCTCCGCTGGGTAGGCTCAGGTAGAAACCCCAGGAGGAGTAACAGGATATGGGAAGGGACAGGATAAAGGTCTTACTGAAAGGAGGACGCCTGGCTCCCAGGCCACAAGAAAGGCATGGAACTTTAAGTCTTTCGCATAAAACAGAGTAAGGACAAAACAAGCAAAACAAATCTGTCCTGTTGATGCAGCAAGTAGGCACTGGCGATAAAACCAAACACAGTAAATGCTAGCGCAGGAAGAATCAGAGACCCTCTTTTAAGCAACATTAAGTGTAGACTTTTCACCTCCCAGGGAACCTCCCTCCTCAACCCTTCCCTAAACCCTGGATACTAGGATGGAAACAATCTTCCTATCAAATGGAACGTATTAGGAATGAATAAATTCATCCCATTTTATTATGAGTCAAATGCAAGAAAAATGACCCAATCAGAACAGAAAACACAAGCCATTAACAGAGTCCCTGTAATTCCAATCACAAGCAAAGAAACCTGGGTCTACCCTGGAGACATCACTTCAGTTAAGTCTCCAGCCAGCTTTTAAAACACTGAAACGATCCATATTTTCAAATACCTCCAAGGATACGGGCACCACAGGCTGGGATCGAGGATCTAGTTTTGCTGGGTCCCCTTGGGGTAAGAGAGGACCTCGCTGGAGGTGAGCTTCCTCAGAGTTCTTAGCAAACGCTGCTTGAGGGTCTGCAGATTTCCTGAGCACACCCGCTTCCATGGGCTCTGTTTACAACACACAATATCCTGGATGCCGGCATGATGATGCAAGAGTATGTCTGTGCGCATGTGTGTGTGCGCACATCTGTGTGCGCATGGGTGTGTGTGTGCATGCCTGTGTGAGCGTCACAGGGGCTGTGGGGAAGGAGGTGAGTTCCCTCTACCTCCTGGGGCCTTTGGGTTGCTTTAAGGATACAGAGACTTCCCTGTTTCCACCACAAAGTCTGCCATAAAATAAAATCCAGACTGCAAACAAATTACAGAAAGGGTGCAGGAAGGTAAGAAGCAACAGGAACCCTCGGGGATCAGGGCACAACAACGTGCAGGGTCTGCGTCGGGGGCCTGGTCCGACTCTGCGCGGAGGAGCTCCAGCTCCAGAGAGGGGCAGCAGCTGGCAGCGCCAGGCCCAGATGAGGTGGCCGCGGAAACTTGTGAGTAATGACACTTCCTCTGTTTGTCTCAGCTTTTGGTTGCCCGGGGCTACCGGACCACAGATTCAGGGCTGGCTTGCCAAAAATAAGAGATTACAGGGCTGTGTGGAACATCACGAAAAAAATAAAAGTCCTACTGCAAGGCTTTCACGTGCAGAGTGGGTTTGTCTCCGTTTTCCTTCCGGATGGTCCCTCGTTGGAAAGGGAATCCAACTATAAATTCGAGGGCCTGTGACTTCTTAATTAGAGCCCAACAGAAATCCAAATACTCACATACATAATAATGGGTAGTACTGTGTGGAGTGCTACAGCCAAAGACCCAAGGTGAAGGTCAACAACAGGAAAAAACAGGAAGCAAATTAAAGAAACATGGCCGTGTTTACATTCCTATTTAAGTAGCTCATCAGACAAACCCTGATTGCAGCCATCTTTGTGCAGAAATAGGGTCTGAAATAAAAGATATGGCAGGGGCGTCTGGGTGGCTCAGTGGGTTAAAGCCTCTGCCTTCGGCTCAGGTCATGATCCCAGGGTCCTGGGATCGAGCCCCGCATTGGGCTGTCCACTCCACGGAGAGCCTGCTTCCTCTTCTCTCTCTCTCTCCCTGCCTGCCTCTCTGCCTACTTGTGATCTCTGTCTGTCAAATAAATAAATAAAATCTTTTAAAAAAAAAAAAAAAGAGTGAAATAAAAGATGTGGTGTTCACACCCACCATATTTCAGGACATCTTTCATGGACACACACCAAATAATACAAAAAAAAAAAAAGAGCACCTAGGTCAAATAAGAACTGACATGTACACAGGACTCTAATTAGCTAAGGAGCTGCTAATCCTCCAGCTGCTGTGACAGTCTCCTTGTATCTGGAAAAGAACAGATCAGCTCTTAGATTGAAGCTCAACCCAGAAACAAAAGCGTGAGGAGCCTGGTACCTATTCTTTTTATTCCAATGTTGCACAGCTGTCCTTCTTGCATCCCCTCCAAAGAAAGTTGGGCAGGGAAGGAAGAGCTGGTGATGTCATATGTTGACTGGGCCCTATCTAGAGCCAACATAATTGACGGGTGTTTTCCTCCAAGGAACCTGGACCAAATTCAAAAACATAGCATAACATCTCTGGAGCCTGAACCATGGTCATTGTATCATCATGTGCTCTCCATCTCAGGCTGAGGGCTAACCGTTCAATGGGTCTTTTTACCATAGTTGATTAATAAGACTCTGAATAACAGCCAATGTATCTGGACAATGAGGTTCAAGCCTGATAAGGGAACCAGTTGTTCAGGGAGTCTTTTTTTTTTTTTTTTTTTTTTTTTTTTAAGAGAAGAAGAGACAGAGAGAGAGAGAGAAAGAGAGAGCATGTATGCATGTATACACCCGACCAGGGTGGTGGGGGAGGGACAGAGGAAGAGGGAGAGAGAGAATCCCAAGCAAACTCCACAGAGTGAAGCCGGACACAGGGCTGGATCTCACAACCCTGAGATCACGACTTAAGCCCAAATCAAGAGTCAGATGCTCAAGTGACTGAGCCGCCCAGGTGCCCGCAGGGAGCCTTTCATTAAACCTCACAACTCTGTGGGTAGTTGAAAGTTCACAAACACTAGCCACTGCCACTGTACATAAAATTCAAACACTTCCTCACATTATGTTCTCTTCCTTCCCACAAACGGCAGGGGTAAGAGATAATATGCAGATGCAAAAGGAGAGTTCCAAGGAAACTTCTCTTTTTATAAAATTCCTTTAAGTGAAAAAGTATTTAAATGCTAAAAACCTGGAAAACAAGAGAATTTAGGAAAAACCCAAAATTCTCTGTTAGTCCATCATCCAAAGAAAATACATACTGATGTACTCTACCTAATCTCTTTTCCTACCCACTTACACACTCACTTATATATTCTTTACAGAAGTGGTATCTTAATTTTACAATATGTAAATTCTATTTCACTAAAGTTCTTTTTAAAAAACATTGTATGAAATTGGACATATTGGTCACGGTCTGCTTTCTTCTATCAATATACTATGAACATGTTCATATTAATATGTATTTTCCATGATGGTTTTTAATAACCACATACTACCTTTTCCTACAAATGGCCATCATTTACTTAACCAATCAGCTATTTTGCTCATTTAGCTTGTTTTTAATTTTTTCTCATCATCAATGTCACAATGAACATCCTTAGAGGGAAATGTTGCACATAGGTAATTCAGAGTCACACTGTATGAATACCTTCTTGCTTATACATTGTCAAGGCTCTTGTTAGATACTTGTCTTACTGCCCTTCTAAAGGCCATAACAATGTGAGCACCTAACAACAGTTTCAGAGTGCCCATTTCACATTAACAAGGAATTACAATTCTTTTCAGTATTTGAACATTTAGGAGATAAAAATTTAGCTCGTTGTTATTTTAATTTGTATTTATGTATAATTTGTATTACTCATTCAGTTGACTATTTTTTCATAAGTTTAATGGTAGAATTATTTCTTCTTTTGTGTATACTAAGCTCATATCCTTTAGTTTTTCTTAGTGCTCATCTTTTTATTGAAGTGGTAAGATTTCGTATTTTAAATGCATCAATCCCTTATCATATTTTGCAAATCTAATTTCCTACTTTTGGTATTCCTTTTATTTCTTTTACTCTGACAATGTCTTCCATTTCTTTATTTTTTTTTTTAAGATTTTATTTATTTATTTGGCAGAGAGAGACACAACAAGAGAGGGAACACAAGCAGGGGGAGTGGGAGAGGGAGAAGCAGGCTTCCAGCTGAGCAGGAAGCCTGATATGGGACTTGATCCCAGGACCCTGATATCATGACCTGAGCTGAAGGCACATGCCCTGTGACTGAGCCACCGAGGCACCCCGATGTCTTTCATTTCTATGTTGTCAAGTGTCTCTGTCTTTTCTGATTCTACCTCTGATCAAATATCTAAATTACAACACTTCATCTGTATTTTCTTCTCATTCTCTTTTGACTTTGTTGTTTAAATTTAACTTAACCCATCTAAAAGGTATTTGGATATAGGATATAAGGTAAGGAATTTATCTTTCTTTGTTTTTCAAATGGCTAACTATGCCAGCATAATGCACCATCATTTCACCATGAGCTTGAAATGTCCTTTATTTCAAACACTAAACACTCAGACACAGTTCCACTTACGCAATTTTCTACTTCTTCTCATCAATATAGACGTCTCTTCTGGAGCTAATGCCATATCACTTTAATTACGACATTTTTAATGGTTTTTTAAATATCCCGTTACACATGGCTTCCTACTCATTTCATTATTTTCTTTTAAAATATTTTCTTGGCTTTTTCTGTCTGATGATTCTTTCACCTGAACCTTAGAATCATTCAGTCAAGAGTCAAAAAACAAAAATAACTTTTGAGGTTTTGCTTGGAATCACACTGAATTTATAGATTAATCCCTAAAGAACTTGCTTTATAGTATTAGGTCTTTCTATTCATTAACATAGTATTTTTTTTATTAATTCCTCTCTCTTAATATAAGAATGTATTCTTAAAATTTCCAGTTATTTTCTATTTTGCATAGCTATTGTGAATAAGATTTTTAAATTATATTTTTCAATTGATTATTTCTGGCATAAGAGAAAGCTGTTAATTTTGAATACATATTTTTAAACTGGTCATCTTAATAAACTTTCATCTTAAATCCAGTATTTTCTTCCATCAGTTCTTTTGAATATTTAAGACCATCTAACAAATAACAATCATTTTAGTTTTCCTTTCTAATATTTTTCCTGCTTATTTTTCTTGTCTTATTACATTGGCTAGGACTTCCAGAAATGATGTAAGTAACAAAGATAATAATTGGCATTCTGGTCTCTTACTCAGCAGGGAGGCAGACACTGAAGTATGACTAGGTCAGCACTAGGACTCCTGCCCAAGCATCATGGCCCAGAGACCTGATGCAAAATTAAAGTTCAAAGCCAAGAGAAGAGAGCAGCTCCTACACACTTTACAAAATGAACAAATGCCTCTGAGAAACAAATAAGATACTGGATAATAAAAAAGACCAAATGAAGACAATGCTAATATTTCCTAGAAAAATATGACTTGACAGGGAGAGGATTAGAATGGAGATGGCCAGATGTCAGACTTTTCTTGGGTCCTGTAGAGAAAGAGTACCAAAGCACAGTGGCCACGGAGCCCAGGGGGCAGCCAGCAGCTGATTTCCCAGCTCTGTGCTTCCTCTGACTCTCTCCAGAGGAGGGAGATACATTCTCTCACGCATACATTAACCTCCCCTTTCCCCAGCTGGGCCCATTTCCCCTCCTGAGAGACACCTTCTGAGACTATCCAGAGGGAAGCTGTCCACTTGGCCTTCAGATGTGACTGGCTTTCACTTCCTCCCTGGCATAATTTTCAAGATGCAATGACACCTCACTATCCAAATCTGGCCACCTGACTCCTAACTCCATAAAATTGCCAAAAAAAACTTCTATTCAATCAAAACAAACTGCTCTCGGAGAAGTGTGATTACAGCATTTCCTTCAGCACCTGTCTCTTTCTACCATCATACAACAGTGAGGATCTTGGTCATTTGGTCTCCAAGTAGCAGGGAGACTTGAAACATGAGCTTAAATGCAGGAGAGTGGCACCCCTAGTCAGATACGCTAACAGCATTAAGAGGGACAGGAAGGGAGGAGGCAGGAAAATGATGAAATGGAGATAAATATTCCCAACAGTTAGAGACCATTTGTGGGAGTTGTTAAAAGCCCAATTCTCTGAGGGCAGGACAGTGCTTTAACATAGATCCTAATAAAAACCCAGAGGCATCAAATTATTATGTTCCATTCTCTTCACTTAGAAGGGACCAGGCACTACCCTGAGGAGGTATTTTTTTTTTTTTTTAATGCATGAGAACAGCAAAGAACATCAATTTTTATTTATTTATTGTTTAAGTAAACTCTATGCCCAACGTGGGGCTCGAACTCACAACCCCAAGATCAAGATTCACATGCTCTATCAACTAAGCCAGCCAGGTGTCTTTGAAGAGGTATTTTTCATCAAAAGAATTTAAAGTCCTTTTGTTTTAGAGGGTACATTTTTCAGGAGTTTGGAAGGGGTCCTTCGGAAAGGAAGGGATTAACATTTATCACGTGCCAAGTCTATGTTCAGCAGTTTGTGTAATCTATCAAATTTAAGATGCACAGTAACCTTGAAACCTCATATTACATACCAGAGAAATGTGGCTAAGAATTGCCGTATGACTCAGCACCTGCACTTCTGGGTATATATCCCCAAAGGATTAAAAGGACTGCAACAGATTATCTGCTCACAATAGCCCAAAGGTGGAAACAACCCAACGGATGCCCGTCGGCAGATGAGTAGATTGAAAAATATGGCATATCCATACAATGGAGTATCACCCCACCTTCAAATGCACCAAGATGGACAGACCTCAAAGACATTATGCTGAGTGCAATAAGCCAGTCACAAAAAATGACAAATACGATTCCACAATTCATAGTCAAATTCATAGAGACAGAAAGTAGCATAGCAGTTGTTGGGGGCTGTGGGGAAGGGGACCATGGAGTTAGTGTTTAACAGGGATATAGTTTCATGCTGGGAAGATAAAAATGTCTGGAGATGGGCGGTGGTGACAGTTGCACCACAGCGGGAACCTACGCAATGCCACTGAGCTGTATGCTGATCAAAAAAATAAACTTTCAGTTACGTATGCATGCGGGCCATTTCAAAACAAATTAATTAAAAAGGAGGAAAGGAAGAAATAGCAAATGAGGAGAACTTGCCCAACTGGTATGCAGTGAAGGCAGAACTCAAACACCATCTGCGCAAATCCAGAACCTGCCCCTCCATCACCATCACACCGCCCCAGGACCTGCCCTGCGTCTAAGGCCGTCCTTGCACAAAGGGGATTTCCTGTCAATGCCCTGGTTCTGCCCTCCAGGAACCGACTCTCTAGAACCTGGGGTGCCTTAACATTGCCTGTGACAGGCCAGGATCGAAGGGATCAGAACCTGGAGAGGGGCAGGGGAAAAAAAAAAAAAAAAACAGGTGGCGGGGCCTCTCCTTTGACCACGGAGATGAGAGGCGACAACCAACAGGATGCTCTCTACAGTGTACCCTTCCCCACCAGCCTCCGCTCCCCACTCCCCTTCCTTCTAGACTCTTCTATGCCTGTTAGGCTCAAAATGCTTCTTTCTCATTTTTTTTTTAATACCCCAAAATACTGATTGACTTGTAAATTCTAAAGCATGCCAGACTCTTATTTACCAGATCCCACATGCCTCAATCCATTTATGCAAGCCTCTCGTCTGGCTGGACGCCTACTCCTGCCGTCCACCCCACAATCTGAGGACTCTAGGGTGAAACCCTGACCCACCTTCAAGCTTTGGCAGAAGTCTCCCCTGACCCTCTCAGGCAGATTTTAAAGATTTCTTCTCAGTTGCCCCTGAACCTTAGTGTAGGGATTACTGTGTTATAGGGTAAGCTTTAGTTGGTCTCCCCAGTAGCCTGCAAATTTCGGGAGAACAGGGACCATAGCTGCAGCTCTAAAGCCTAGACGGGTACCTACCATGTGGCGTAACAAACATCAGCTGAACGGATGAATGAACAGGGTTTTCTTAGGGGAAACCACAGCGCTAATTAACTTTGTTGAAGTGACCACATCCTCGTTATCACCCTCCAGCGGCCCACATGAATGCAGCCTCAGCCGCCCAACACAACACCATCAGTTCTCGGATGCGGCAGGTGCTCATCTCCATTACACCAGAAACACCCAGAAAGCAAATGATGACGCCACCTGAAATCCAGCGCACGTCCTGAAACCACGTTCACGTGCCTGATGTCCCCTCGCCTGGTGACAGAGGCCCAGCAACATGCCACCAGATGACCAGGACCTGAGTCTGCATCTGGCCTTGTATTAGCTGGGTGGCCTTGGGCAAGTCACTTAACCTCTCTGTTCTGCGATTTCCTCCTGGGAAGCAGGAGGACGTTTTCCACCCTGTGCATCTTACAGTGTGGAAAGGAGGGTACCAGGAGAGAGCAGCTGTGTGTAAAGGCCTCTGTAACTATCAGTGCAGAAGGTAATTATCTGACCTATGGCATTGGGTGGGGGCAGGCAGGAGGTGCCCATCTGAGGCAGGAATGATGGACTGGCCCAGGAGATTTCTGGTACTCAGCCAGGAGTTCCCTGGCAGGCTAAAGAGCTTCTGCCAAGTTCCCTCCCTGGCACAGGGCAATGACCTGCCCACCCCACTGTAAAGCAGAATGAAGGATAGTCCCAAAGGGCAGCAAAAATGGGACTCACTCTGGGCCATGGGGTGAGACAAGAACCAGTCTAGAGGGGGCAGAGACAGATATGGCAGCCAACCAGGACAGTGAACCCTGGCTTCCTGGAGTAGGCCTGATTTCAGGTCTTCTGTCCCACAGAGATGAACACCCCTGTCCTTGTCACATCAGATGCCTGCATGCAGGGCTAGGAAAGCATACTCAAAACCAAGCTCTCACATCACAGATCAAGGTAAGTGTGACTAAGAGCCAGCGAACAAGCAGACTGGCCTCAAAATAAAACCTGAGAGTCAAACCACAATGACATACTCCCATCCCCCCCTCCCCACCCCCCCACTCCCCAGATGGCTGTGATCAAAACAACAGACAATAACAAGTGTTGGCAAGGGTATGGAGAAATTGGAGGCTTCCTACACTGCCAGTGGGAACGGAAAATGGTGCCACTGGCAAAGTTTGGCAGGTCCTTGGAAAGTTAAAGATAGAATTAGCATAAACCCCAGCACTCCCTCTCTTGGATAGAGACCCGAGACAAATGAAAACATATGTGCAGACACAAATTCTGTCCACCAATGAACATTATATCATTCACAGCAGCCGCAGAGTAGAAACAACCCAAATGCCATCAACCAGTCGATGGATAAGCAAAACACAGTCTATCTCTACAACACACCATTCCTCAGCCATAAAAAAGAATGATGGGGGGAAAAAAAAAAAAGAATGAAGGGCTGATTCACACTACGACAGGCACAACCTTGAAAACGTTCTGCTAAACACAAGAAGCCAGACACAAAAGGCCACATGTTATGTGATTCTGTTTATGCGAAATATCCCAATTCACAGAACCAGAGAACCAATTGTCTGGCATAAGCTGTGGGTTGGGGGGAGCTGGTAATTGGTATGGAGTTTCTTTTGGGGGTGGCGAGAATGTTCTGACATCCGATGGTAGTGTTGGTTGCACAATTCTATGAATATCCTGAAAACCACTGAATTGTACACTTGAAAAGACTAAGTTTTATGGCCCATAAACTACATACACACACACACACACACAAACACACACACATATACACACACACACATTTAGAGAGTTGATATAGTTCGTGCAAACCGACATATAAATAATGAAGGCAAGAAGGAAGGAAGCCTGAACCAATGAGACCTTGTCACTCAGCATCTCTTCTGGATGAAATTCCTCAGAACAAGCAGAACGGACAGGCATGTTTTTATGCAAACTGCCTTCAGGACAAAGAGAATGAAAAAAGGCAAGGGTCAAGTCTATCCATGAAGAGGGAACACAATCAGGAAAATGGCATTTTCTGGCACTCCCATGGATGGAAAACCTAATGGCTAGAGGCCACCTTTACCTGGCAAGGAGACAATGGAAATTGGGGCTTTATGTCATAGAAACAAACGTTGCGCAGAACACGGTCTTGGGATCATCTGACTCTCAGAACGGAGACATGAAAGTCATATGCCTGTTCACTCCAGCCAAAGGCAGCAGGAATATCGTTGAATAAAAACTTTCTGTCCTCCTAAAGAAGAGAATCTATTTCCTTTTTATCAGCTTTTCCAGTCCATCTTTCTAAGGCGAAGAGGCCTCGCCATTTAATGAAAACCCCAGTTTTACAACAAAGAGGAATGATACCTTTTCCAGTTCGTCTCTAGAAAGGAAGTTTTTCATAGAGATGAGCTTTCCACGGTGGAAAAGTTTCTCTTAGCGAGGAGAGAGAGAGGAAACTTCTGCCAGCACTCACTGCTGGTAGTAACTGAAAATGCACATAAGACAGGCTAATACAGAGAGAAATATGTCCCATGGGAGACAGGGCTCAGCATCCGTCTCCGTCCCATCCCCGAGGTCACCCATCTCCTGGTCTTTGGTCTCCCTGCGGCAAAATGAAAAAACAAGCAATAAACAATCCCTAAGTCCCACACACGGGCCTCACCTGGAGCTCCCAGTCAGGTGTTGCACCATCATCCAGCCCCCAGGAACAAAAATTTTGGTGTTCAAATTTTACCTGTCCTTGCAGCCAGCCATTATTTAAAAGTAACTTTTTCGGGCACCTGGTTGGCTCAGTCATTAAGCGTCTGCACTTGGCTCAGATCGTAATCCCAGGGTCCCGGGATCAAACCCCGCATCAGGCTCCCTACTCATGGGGGAGTCTGCTTCTCCCTCTCCCACTCCCCCTGTTTGTGTTCCCTCTCTCGCTGCCCCTCTCTCTGTCAAATAAATACATAAAATCTTTTAAAGAATAAAATAAAATGAAAGCACCTTTTTCCTAACTAAACAAATGGGCCTTTTTGTAGAATACAAGGGAGAGAATGATCAGGTATCTTAAAATTTCCCACTAAGCAGGATATAAAATTCAGCAAAGCAAATCCTCCTTTTCCAAAGAAAGGTGGAAACTATGTTTCCTGGGGCCGGGGGCGGGGGGGTTCTCCAATAACAGAGCGAAATGCTTCCAGCAAGAACAGAAATTTGGGTGATGGAGAAGCTGTGCTACCATAATGTCCAAAAAAAAAAAAAAAAATGCTGACCCCTTTGATCTAATCTCGATGAAAGAAGGCGAGGCGTATAGATGACGAAATGTGGACAGGATTGTTGAAGTCAATCGCTACAAAACAAATACTTTAGGGTCCAGGCATCATGATAAAAAATTTTCACTGTCAAAACACAAAACTAGGTTTTAGGGCCGACCCCCACCCCCCACATAACCTCAAATGCATCATCCCACTGAATGCTCCCTGCAACCCTATCAGGCAAGAAAGTCTGATCCAGGCCCTTCGGACGATGGACAAAACCAAGACAGGATTGCAGGGCAAACCTGCCTGAGCAAATGAACACACAGCAGGGTCTCTTCCAGAATCCAAGGCTCCTGATCCCCAGCTCTGTGAAGACAAGTTGTCAAGAAGTGCAGGCCTCAAATTCTTTCCACTCTACCGCATGCTTCTCCTTGGATCCTCTCCATCAAGGAAAATGCAACGTGCAGAACAGCAATCCCCAAATGGTCGGGTTTTCCTCCCTGTCCTTGCTCCTCCTCAAACGATGCCATCTGCCTGAGGTGTTTCCCAATCACACGGGTGAAGAGCTGAGCCCGGTGAACCTCGAGAGGGGTCATGCCAAAGTGAGTCAGAGAAATGAGGAAAGATGAGGCTCAGACAAGGGCAAGACGAGCTTTGAAGCAGCTTGCGTAACGGGGAACGGCACCATCAGGCCCCGCACAGAAGAGAGCTCCTGGGCCTCCCAGAAGCACGGTTAAGTTCAGCTCATGAACACATGGCATCAGTTACGCCTCTCCATCACTATTGCTTCTTCCTCTCCCTCTGCCTCTCCCCTTACTCGTGTGCTCTCTCTCTCTCAAATACATTAATTTTTTAAAGATTTTATTTATTTATTTATTTGGCAGCGGAGAGAGACAGCAAGAACTGTTAACACAAGCAGGGGGAATGGGAGAGGGAGAAGCAGACTCCCCGATGAGCAGGGAGCCCAATGCGAGGCTCCATCCCACGACCCTGGGATCATGACCTGAGCTGAAGGCAAATACTTAATGACTGAGCCACCCAGGCTCCCCTAAATTAAAAAAAAAAAAATTTTTTTAAGTAAATAAATGAAAGTTGGATCAAAGAGCAATAGTGATAGAGCTTGAACACCAACATCTTTCTGTTTCAAGGAGATGGATATTAGCCCAATGCCTGATGGCAAACCCTTGGTGGGGGCTGCATCTAGAGCATCTGTGAAGCACCTGGCCCAACGCTGGGCACAGAGCAGCATTCGTAAGCACACTTTTTATCTCTTAAAAAGCAAATAGCACCCCTTTATTCTGTGACCTGCAGGGGCTGTCCGCCGAGCCTGGATTAGAATCCCAGTCCTAACACTTGAAAGCTCCGTGTCTTTATGCAAGTCTCCTGGCTTTTCTGAGATTCCCATTCATTTCCTCATTTATGGCATGAGCAGAAGCCCACCCATCTTCAGGACTGATGTAAGAAGTAGAAATGGCAGGCACAGGGCTGGGCTGGCATCAATGTTCCCTGGTACCAATGACCTGCTCCCTCTCAGTTACCCCACATTCTTCTAACCATCTCAAGTGCAAAAGAGAAGAGCCATGCTGCTCCACCCTGAGAATTCCTGCGGGCGGGGGGGGGGGGGGGGCAGGGTCCAGAGACAGTGGCTGAGTCATTTAGTTTCTCAGCTTGTACGAGGACAAGAGAAGTCAATGCAAGCCCCTTGGAGGAACAGTGATGTTCATCCGGGTTTACCTGAGACCATCCTGGTTGATCCTGTTGTACTGGGGTGACAATCAGGAGCACCCCGTCTTGCTGCCAAACGTGCATTCATCTGGACAAACACAAGAATGCACGTCCCAGTCATAGGGCTGAAGCCCCTCCAGCGCTGTCAAATGCACTGACAACACAACACCAATACTGGACTTGAGCTGCAACGATCTGGCAGGTCTCCATGTAAAATTCTAAAGCAAAAATGACACTTCCTCCCAAATACCAATACCACAACCCCCTTCCCTTGGGCTCAGTATCCCCAAAATATCTGTCAACCCCTCAGGACGTGATTTGCTAACTAAACTGCCTTCTTCCCTTCACGATGGATTTGTTCCGTCTGCTTTTTGACCCCCATGATTTTGTAGCTAATGAATCCAGGCAAGAAATAAATAAACAATAAATAATAAAGACTCCCAGCTGGGTGCGAGCAGCAGGAAATGTGCATGTCGAAGAGAAAGCAGCTGTTTTTCTCTGCCAGAACTGGCCAATAATGGATGAGAGACCGGCACTGTCATCTCTGAGGGGTCTAACACTGTCCCTTTATTCGATGTCTAATACAGGTGACTCACCATGCCTGCCCAGAGAAGAGAGAGCTCAGCATTCTACCCGGACTCTCTCACCACGCTCTGTGCATGTTGGGCCCCCTATGACTAAAGCCCTCCTTCAGTAGAACACCCCCTGGGGAAGAATTTGTCGCCAATGCTGCCAGAGGAGTGACCCCGGGCTGGGCTCGTGCGCTCAGTGAGCTGAGGGG
Organism: Mustela lutreola; assembly: GCF_030435805.1. Lineage (NCBI taxonomy): Eukaryota > Metazoa > Chordata > Mammalia > Carnivora > Mustelidae > Mustela > Mustela lutreola. The sequence continues at coordinate 149,749,078 of NC_081290.1, read as the reverse complement.
AAAGAGGAATTTGTGCAGGGAAAGGAACGCAAACCTCCTTGCTGAGCCTGCAGGGAATCCCCACGAGACACAGAGGGGCCCGCGCATCCAACAGCACAGCCACGACCAAGTATCAAGTTGGCCTCGTCTGAATTCCTGTTTGGCTGAAAATTCAAATCTGGCCAAGAGTTATTGACTCGATGAGCTGTTTCCTGGTGACATCGCTTTGCATCTGTGGGGCGGCGTATGTTTTCAAGAAATTTGAGACCCAATTTTTCCAGTGATTATTTGGAGGGGAGAAAGGAATTGAAAAGTAAAATTTTAAATTTCTGTATGAGAAGCCATTTTAGAGGGTTTCAGAGAGAGAGAGACAGTCATTATTCCTGCTAGGATCAGAACACAATGTCCATTACAAGGGCTTGAAGACAACACAAGCCTTGAACTCACCAAGTGGCAGCAAAGAGAGGTGAGCCATCTGGAATCAGCTCACACGTGACTGCACCCATGGAGCCGGAGAGACGAACAGCTCATCAACACACCCACTGACACATCGAGAGGTAGGCAGACCTTAGATTATGCAAATGGATTAAACAGATAATACAGATTTATCTAGATGCATTGACTAGATAGAACAGATGATGACAAATCACATACAGAGATGAGAGAGGAGATACACAAGAGACAGACAGACAGACAGAGATATTAGACAGACACGTAATAGATTAGATAGGCAGACAGACTGATCCATCGATTCACACATGTGCCAAGTGTCACACTAATCACTTACAAGTTGTGGTACAAACCACCTCACTGACTTTGCACTTAACTCCACCAACATGTCCGCACATTACGGACGTGGGAACGGACCATCTAGAACTAAGGGATCACATGATCCCACTCATGCAGCACGTCCTAGAAAGGACTAAACGGAGGTTTTTGGCCCCGTGGAGCTCTCTCGCCCCCGCCTGCTGTGTCGCCCTCTGAAGCACGGTCCAGTCAATTTCACCCAGCTGGCAGACAGAGGTGGGGACAGAAAATCTGAATGGTTGCCTTAAAAGTCTATGATTCTATGTTATTACTAGGCTCTTTTGATTTTTCCCTCAGGCTCCCCACAAGGAAGGATTCCAGTTCTGACCTATCATTAGAGGGAGATTAGGTCATAAACACCACTGATTCAACCTAAAGACAGTAGGGTTTTCTCAGGGAAACCAGCACAGCAGGTGGCCCACAGGGCTGGGGACATCAGTACACACCGCAGCTCCAGCCTGACTTCAGCACTCCCCCAGCACCACCTCCCACCCCACTTCCTCCAAGTGCTAACCAGTGCCCTACGAAGGCGTTAGCCAAGTACACCCTCCCAGGACACCAAGAACAGCAACTGAAGGAGGAGACCCCTTTTGGTGACCTTAGCTCAGTACCATCCCATTTCTTTAATTTTTTTTTTTTTTTTTTTTTTTTTTTTTTGTTGGGGGTAAGGGGAGGCACAAGAGAGTAGCAGGCCCAGGGAAAAGCAGGCTCCCCACTGAGCAAGGACCCTGATAGGGGATTCGATCCCAGGACTCTGGGATCATAACCTGAGCTGAAGACAGACGCTTGGCCAACTAAGCCACCCAGGTGCCCTTCCTGTTTGATCAGCTTCTAGAAGCCACCTGGCTATAGAATCCATACACCCCAGGCCCGTGACAGTTCAATCCTCACCCCCCTTCAGAAAGAGGACAGGAGATAGCAGGGAGCAGAGGGCAGAGGGCATCTCTATGTTTCAGAAAACCTTGACAGAGGGCACCTGGGTGGCTCAGTCTGTTAAGTTTCTACCTTCAGCTCAGGTCATGATCCCAGGGTCCTGGGATCCAAGCCCACATGGGGCTCCTTGCTCGCTGGGGAACCTGCTTCTCTTTCTGCCTCTCCCCACACTCACACTCACTTTCTCTTACAAAAATAAATAAAATAAAATAGAAAACCTTGACAGATACTCAGTTTCAGCTGAACACCAACTGATGGAACAAGATCCCTAGATCCATAGCTTTTAACCCTGGCCATTACCTGGAAGTTTTAAAAAACTAATGCTCAGGCCACCTAGAATAGTTAAGTCAGAGGTTCTGATCTCTGAAGTTTGTGAAAACTTCCCAGGGGAGTCTAGTGTGCAGTCAAGGTTTGGAACTACTGCCCTGGTTCCCCCCAAAATTCCCTTCCCTGGAGAGGCAGCCTCAGCCAGAGCCCCAGTCCGCCCCCCACACCCTCTCTATCATTAGGGGAACATTTAGTCACATTCAAAGAAAGCTGCCTCCCAAATGGGTTGACCAGAAAGAACTCTAATTTCCACTCACTGTAATTACCCTATATCATGACCATGGCAGTTAGGATGGCCTAAAATCAAGAAATTTGGGTAAATGGCTTCACCCAACAAGAGCAGGAAGTTAGAGGCAGAACTTTCAAACCCAAAGAAATAATCATTTTCCAAGAAAAAAAAAAAAAAAAAAAGCGGGGGGGCTTCTCCAAGAGGACAAAGGGGCAAGCAGCCCAAATGGAGTGATCTGAGGCCAGAAACTATGAATGGTAGGTAGGAAAACGCAAACACCTAGGCCAGCCAGTCCTTAAGACAGGAATCTGTCCCTTTAAAACACTGCGTGTCATTAATTTTGCAAATGAGAACAGAGTATTTACCTATTATGGGCTTTCAGGAAAAGCCAAGCAAAGCAGTGGAAACCTAGGCAGGGAAAAGGGCATGGGTGCTCTGTCCCAGTTCCTGTCTTGAAGAGAGGAAGAGAGGATACAAAAACCACCCCAAACTTCCAGTGCGGTTAGTTTTCTTCAATGACTAAGTGGGTATATCCCTACTTATTAAACGTCCTCTTCCTCTACAACTCCTCTGTGCAGGGAGCAGTCTCGTGGCTGGGTAGGGAAGGGAAGCGATGGGGAAGGCCATATGGAATGGGGTGGTTTCCGAACTGTGCTTCCCCAAACCCTAGGATTCCCCAGAGGCAGAAGGGCTGTCAAGACGGGGAGCACAGTGAGAAAGGGGGTGAGGACCTGGGCTCTCCCACAGCCCAGTGTTCCAGCCAGAGCAGCTCTGCCTTCAATAGCCTTAATCTGCCAGGTGGTGGGGAGCAGCGGAGGGGAGGGCTGCCCAGGTAGGATTTTACATGAGAAGAAGGGTCCCAGGACAACAATGTTAAGCTACGAAGGTAGAAGGAGCAATGCAGTCCAGATTTTGGTCCAGACTTACTGGGCCCTTGATCAGGCAGCCAGCAGAAGCAGTGTCCACACAGCCTAGGTGCCCTATATGAATGGCCAGGGCATGATCCGTGCCTTCCAGAAATTTCTGCCCGGCTTACTGAGCCAGGACCTAGAACAAGGGTGTCCTCAGACACGTATGTGTCATGCAGGCCCTAACTTAGCCACATGGAACCCTGATGCCATAGGATACTGACCACTGAGCCTATCCCTCACCATCTGGAGACTGGGAAGAACTTGCTGGCACTCAACATTTCCACTTCCCCGGCTACCACTCCTGGCTCTCGCTGTCACTGCGGGCAAGAGGATTGACAGGAAGCTCCCAAAAGTCTGAACAGCCCACTCTATGGGAAGTCAGAGAATAGGCTCCGGGAGCATCAGAAGACTGAGATACCCCAAACTCTGAGGATTGCTGCCACATGTCATGGCATAAGGCCTACAGTCCCAAAGAGAAATAGCCCTGCTTCTGGAGGGCCCTTACCCTAAACCCCGAGGGCAATGAGGCTGGCTGATCGAGCCCAACCCAACAGCCTCCTTTATGAAAACAGCACTTAGTAAAGTGGGTATGTGGACCTTCGGGAAGAGCTGAGTCATCTCTCAGGATGCTTCACCTTTTCCCTCCCCTCCTTCATCCTGCTCAACAGCTTATAGTAGATGATCAACCCAAAACACTGCAGGGAGTAGACACATTCTTCCAATCGTGCCGTTCCTGGCTGGGACTTACATGGCGCCACCTGGGTAGGCCCAGTCCCATGGGATCTGCTCACAGAGTGAGCTCGCCCACAGGGGCCAGGGGAGATGTGAGCAGAAGACAGGAGGAGCCTTCACCGACAGCACATTGGCTAACGTGGCTTTCTAATCGCCAGGCCACGGGCAGATTCTGTGGCCGTGACTTTGGTCCTGGACTTTGAAACTTTAGTCTGATGTGGCCGGCCTTTTTTGTAAACACTTTCCAACCCGAGTCAAATGAATGGTGCAAAGGGAATAATCAAAGTATCAATTACAGACAATTCATATTCTAGTGCGTGTATGTTCACACATGTGTCCTCATCAGAAGCAGGGAGCAAACCCACACGCCACATGGATGAAGAAATGACAAGCAGGAAATGTACCACAGTGACACTCCAAGCCACGTCTCCTGAGGAAAGCCTGGCCAGCGGAGCCATGGGAAGCCACCTCGCCTTTCTGTCAGGCCTCCCGCCTCCACAGCCAAGACTCTGCAGAAAGGACGGAGACGGACCTGCCCCAGGGACATCGGGGAACGGCTGCTGCCTCTCTCACAGTGGTCAGAGCTGCTCCTCCAACAGCTCAGACCCTGTGCGCCTAGAGCAAGCTCTCTCACAGGACAACCACCTGACAGTGCAACCCCGCCTCCTCCTTCAAGAATGATCCAGACAGAGGGAGGGAGGGAGCAGTCCCTGATCAAGACCTTAGTTAGGCCTGGAGCAACTGGGGCTCTCCCTGCTGGCTGACAGCAGACACGGGGGTCACTGCGGGAGACAGCTGCTTTCATCAAAACAGCCACAAAGGACATCAGACACGCTAACCCCACCCCAGGATTGTCAGTCCTCTGGCAGCATGCTCAGATGAAGTGTGAAACCAAGTCGCCTTAGAGTCTCCATTCACTTATTCATTCATTCATTCACTCATTCAACAAGAAGTGTCCATGGAGCACCTGGGGGGGCAGGGACACACTGCTGAGTGCATGGGGAGGACTGAAATGAAAGGGGCAGGAGCCTTGACCAAACTATAAACCAGGATGGATGCCCTGAGGCCATGGGATAAAAACCCAAGGTCTGCAGAGAAGCCCCTGTGGATTAGGGTGAAGGGGGCTGAGCAGGGGCTCTCAGAGTTAACACCCAGCTGGGCCTCCAGGAGTAACAAAGCTTCCTGGAGGCAAAGAAAAGAAGGTAAGGGCATCCCTGGCTGAAGTGACAATGTGAGTCCAGACCTGGGCAGCAGGTCAAGTTCACATCTTGGAGGGCTCTGCTGCCAGAGCTGAGTTCCCGGGCAGAAGGGAGCCACTGAGGGCTTCACCGGAGGGAGATGGTACTTATCCCCACCGTGCCAAAGAGCCCAGCATGCAAGGACACATGCAGGCTACAGAGACAGGATCGCAGAGGCAGTGGGGAGGCCAGAGTTGCAGGTGTGTTTTCCACGCCCACCATCCACACCAACGCAGAGGATAAGTGTCCATGAAGAACGCCCTTCCCCCCACCAGGGGCCTCATGTTTCCTATCTATAAAATGGACGTAACCATTCCCATCTGCTTCCCGGAGATGCTGGGGTCTTCCCTCTGATGATCATAAAGCTCCCGGGGAGGCCAGCAGCACTCCCCCCACGATGCAAAGCCAATCTCCGCGCCCCTGCCCCTGGGCTGGAAGGGGCTTACAGGGCACGTCTGGAAGCTCCACCCACCCATCGCTGGATGGAAAGGGCAAAGTTGCCGGCACCGAGCGCCCCTTACAAAGATCTCCTTGTGCCATTCTCAATGGGAGGCTCTGTCTGATGGCAATAATATTATTTTCTGCTGCTGACGTGTCACCTCCATTTTTAAACTTGGACGGCTCAGCTACATTTTCCACCTTGGGCAGCGCCAATGCAGACAGACCTGAGAAGCACACGGCAATGCAGAGAGATGGGAGCAAGATGCGTGTGGACCGGGGGCACCGATTTACTTCGATGGCTTATTTCTGCAAGTGTTCACTGCAGTCTTTTCAAGTGCCCTGAGCACTTCCGATTGGCCTCCAGACTCACTGAAAATTAAGCTATGATCTCATTGAAGGAGGAGGTCGAAGGTACCAAACAAAGTCACATGAAGCAGCTAGCTCTTCCTCTTGTCCAAACTGTCTCTGTAAAGTGTGCCCATGCCAGGGGACTCATTCGAAACCACTGCAAAATGTATGGCCAGCAAGCAGAAAAAACCCTGACTTCCTCACCTGTATCATTCCCACTTCCTAAGCGAAGGGCAGGCCGGTGGGCATTCAATAGAGGTCAGTAACCACCGGTGCTTATTTGCAAGGTAGTTACTATTTTTGTCAGGCTATAAAAGCAGTGGAGTTTGGGGTGTGACAACTCTGACTACATCCCCACAACCACTTTCACTCTTTGGGGTTTGCTCATTAAATTCCCTTACTCTTTGCCCTGAGTTGCATGCATCATAAGCCTTACATTAAAACATGATCACAGGGACGCCTGGGTGGCTCAGTGGGTTAAGGCCTCTGCCTTCGGCTCGGGTTATGATCCCAGGGTTCTGGGATCGAGCCCCGCATGGGGGGCCCCCCCCCTCTGCTCAGCGGGGAGCCTGCTTCCTCCTCTCTCTCTCTGCCTGCCTCTCTGCCTGCATGTGATCTCTGTCTGTCAAATAAATAAATAAAATCTTTAAAAAAAAACAAAAACAAAAACATGATCACATTCTGCCCAACTGAGGAGGGCAGACAGTCCCAGTCCAGCTCCTCACCTTCCCCTTCATGCTGACCTGCCATAAGGACATCTGCTGACGGTTCTCAGCCCCCAGGCCAGGGGCAGGATTGGTGGAGCCGTCCCTTGTTCCTGCTCAGAAGGAGCCCACCCAGAAGGAAGGGAAAAGAACCCCAGAGCTGCTGAGGAGGAAGGTCAGAGAAAAAGTCAGGGCATCGGCAAGAAGGGATGTGCCCTGGCTCGTGGTGAAGGTGGTGGAAGATGGAAAAGCAGAGAAGAGACAAGAAGCAGAAAGAGGGACAAAAATGGGTCGAGTATAAGGAGCAAAAGGCACATTCGGGGATGTAGGAGAGGAGGAAACAGAATGATGGGGTCTTTCAAGCAAGGCTGAGAGAAAACAGGGGTTTTACACATCTGCTGAGCAAAGTGTGTTTGATCAGAGGCAAACGGTCTCTGAGCTCAGTGAATCACCAAATGTGGGAGCGGAAAGGGACATCCGAGGTCCTCTGGCACAAATCCTTCATGTGCAGATGAGCAGCCCTGCCAAGGAAGGTGACTTGCCCATGGTCACACAGCAACTTAATGCTGGACGGATCCCAGAATGTCAGACTCCAGGTTGGGGGCATTTCCACCAGGAAGTGCTCCTGCCTAGCCATCCCTCCAGTGAGAGCCGTCACTGGCCACTCACTCGGGAAATATTACTTGTGGCTTCTTAACACTCTGTGACCAACGTGAGGGTTTATAGGGGCCTCAGATGAACTCCAAACGGAGGCAGATTATAACCTTGATGTGGCTCTGGAGGCTGACACCCAAGCAGTCTGTGCTTCTCAAAGTGGCTCTGCAGCCAACCCGAGAACGGGCAGCCATGCCTACTGGCACCAGGTGAGGCCTAACAGACGCCACTGACAAAATGGCAGCCTTCTGCAGGAGATCAGGATCCTGAGGTGTGTACAGGGGATCCCCTCACCTCTTGAGAATGGCGCCCGTTAGGTTAGAAGGTGATGTGTGCAGCAAAAAAAATAAGTAATAAGACTTAAATCTGCAGGCTCTGTCCTTAGAGAGCTGAACCAACAGAGAACGGTCCCTCATCCTTCAGGCACTCTGGAGACTGGCGAGGACTGAGAGAAGACCCGGAATGCACGATTTAAAATGTAGGGGAACTCAAACTACAGAGGGATAGCAGGGTAACATTCACCTAAGTGGTAAGGTAGAAAAGAGGAAGTGAGAGACTAAACCATGAAGTTACAGAGGAAACGACCATCATTCTGAAAAATAAGCAGTAAAATGGATTTCTCTAAAGCATAAAATAGCAAAGTTCTTCCTACTTTGACCCTCTTCTGAACTGAATTATAAGTTTTAAAGATAGACTATATATTTACTTTCACTCTCAGAGAAACTTGTTTTTTACCTATGTGTCTGAAGGGCCACTGTGTAGCTTGCCCACCTCCTCAAAAAAAAAAAAAGATCTGTTACAGGGACACAGGAGACACACTGGAAATTGACATGCTACAAACAAACTCTTAACATGCGTGCTATGATTCCAGGAAACAGACTTTAGATTTAGATGAAGGAAAAGCATGAATTCTTTGGAGCAATGCATGAAGGACACCCAGCTATTGGTGCTGGCAGTTTTTATATCTAAATGACAATAATATCTGTGCATCCCTTTCCAAGCAGGACTGTTCAATTCCATTTATGTCAAAGCCAGGCCATTTCCCCCGTCTGATTTTCTCAGCAGTAGAATGAAGACTGCTACTTCAACATTTCATTTACCGCACCCCATCTTCACTCCAGGAAGATAAACCCTCAGGAACTCCTTAAAAACCAAAATCAAATACTTTGGAGCAAAAGCTCAAAACAGATAGCTCCAAAGGCTATGTCTTTAAAATGACCACAATCAAATCATATTTTCAGGTTCAGGAAGACAAAAGTTCAAGCAGAAAACAAGAAGTCATTCCTTCTATCCTACCAAGATTCTCTAGAACCATAACCTCCAGTTCACCTGGACAACTCCGAGTTGGACATGAAAATGAGGACAAGGACACCAAGATAGATGGCTGGCCCCACCCCACCCCCTTCCATAGGAAATCAATCCACTGCTCAGTCCAGCAAATTTCAGAAGGAAAGAACCAAACAACAAAGACTCGTTTTCAAATGATAATGGCTCCCAAGCTCTAAGATTATTTTTCGTAAGCTCTCTTACTGATCATGGTGGTTCCCCCAGCCAGGGCTGCCTTGGTGCCTTGAAAGAAGTCATCAGCTGACGTCATTCCTTGGTCAGGCATCTGGAAGCGGGTATGGACATCAATCCCTCCAGGGATCACCATCCTAGAATGGGCTTCGATGGTCTTCACCCCTCCTGGCACAATCAGGTTTTCACCTATTTGCCTAAATAAAAAGGATGGATGTTAACAGCTATAAATGAACCATCCCCAGATCAAACGGCATCTGACAGACATTTCATGAAGCCAGCAACCATCCTCCCCTAGGTTCTGTAGACTTTTTGGATTATTGTCCATTTTTATAATATGTGCGCTTCCCAGTCCCAAAGTCCAACTAAGAGGCAAAGCAGAGCAGACTAGAAAACAAAATTTAAATAAATCACCAGAAGCCCTGATCAAAGAGGTTTAGTTGCCAGAAAACCCCTAAGATCAAAGGATAATAAGACCCCAAGATATCTACAGAAAAGGCCACAACACTTTCTCTGTAACAGACATAGTTGAACTTATTATCACACAGCAATTCTCTCCAGGCCTGGCTGCAGGTTACAAACATTTATTTTCAACCCTGAGAAAGCAGGAGTGCAAAGGCAGTAGGAGAACAAAGCAAAAGAAAAACAAAACAAAAAAAATGAACATGATGATTACAGCTATTTAAAAATCTGGAAGCATGCACTCACCAACCCAGATACTAAGGACAGAATAACTGATATTATGTTGGAGGACATGGATTCATTTTCAATTTTTAAAAAATATCTGGGCTACATCTTCCTACCAGGTTTGTTTGTTTGTTTGTTTGTTTTTCCCCCCCCGAAGGAAAAAGTAATCAAGGAGTCCATAAAGTTCTAAAACAAGTTAGTGTTGACTAAAAATAGCACTCAGGCTTGCTCACTTCTAGGCCAGTATCATGCTGCCTTCTAATTGGGGGGAAATGGAACATGAAAGTCATGGTATTTGAGAGCCTGGAACGGAGAATGTCACAAGCAAACACACATGGAGAAAACATTAAATGAGGAAACGTTAAAACCTATTTTAGGTTCATAAATCAGGGTGTGAGTTTCCAGGCAACAGACACATCCACTCCAGTTTTCCACTCCTCTGGACTTTGCTGCTAGCACTTGATGAATGCTGCTTATTTAAAAGATGTCATTTGCTACAGTGTTTGTCTTTAAACAGATGTGTTCCTTCTCCAGGGCCCTGTGAGCTGTCCCAATCCAGAGGGCAGGATACTGGTATATACTCAGCTCACTTAACCCTCTGTTGGTTCTCTTCTGCGGCACAATACACAATAAACACAAGGGCAGTCTTACTTGTGTTTGTTGCCACTTATAGAATGAAACCTACCACGCCCTCAGGATGAGGCAGTACTTTGTTACTTGGTGAATTGTTAATTTGGTGTCCATTGGCCCCCCACAACTTGGATTCTTAATTAAGAAAGCAGATGTGTTATCTTGGTAGAAGAGGCTGTTAACACTCCATTTGTGTTTTAGATTGGGTAATCTACCAAAACAACTACAGTCTAGGAAAACTTTTAATATATTCAATAGATAATAAACCAAGCATTTGAACTTGAACAAGATACTGTATCACCTCAGTTAAAATAGTAAATTACATAACACATAAGGAAATGGGTGTGCATTTAATTGTGGCTTTGAATTCCCTAAATGTGAATTTTCAAGTTCACTACTTACCACCAATCAAAATGAGCTTAAACAGACCTTAAGTTAGTCAGTCTCTGAAGTCTCCAAAGTTTGATCCTATGTACGTGAACTTAAGTAATGCTTAGGAATACGGGGAAGGTACACAAATTCGTCTTTATAATGAGTTCTACTTACTTGATCAACCCATCTTCCATGTATATGTCTGCATAGAATGACTGGTCATCATTAACAATTTTACCTCCTTTGATCAGAAGACGATCGCTCTGAAACAAAGAAAGTAGTAAGGTCACAATTCATACCTGACCTATAAGAAACACTGGTACTAACTAAGACAATGAGCTAAAGACACATTTTTCACTATTCAAAAGAGATGCTCAAAATGAGTCAATTTTGGAAAGGTTCAGTGACAAAGGGGAACCTGATGGACAACTTATTCATCACTTGATGAGTCAGAACCTACTGGCAAAAGCTCAAAGCTTATCCTGGGTTTAAAAACAAAACAAAACAAAAACTATCCCTTTCCACTTAAAGAAAAGAGAGAAAATGAAAGAAGACACAACAATCTCCTTTAAAGAGCAATGGAAACATTTCAGATAAAGAAGACAATATTTTTCAAATGGCTTTAGGCTAAACGTCACTTAAAAAAAAAAAAAAAATGCACCCACATGTAGGGAAGTCAATTCTTGGCAAGGCTGGTGTCAGGGAAAAATTAACCAAGACTGTTGTCATGGGATACACTACACAAACACACTTGGTTCAACCATTGCAAAGTTTCATTTCAATACATTCTTTATATTTGCTTTTTATCTTTGAGGTAAATCACAGAGATCGTTACAGAGGCGGGGAAACACCATTCAAACACACACCATTTTAACTACCAAGTTGTTAAGAAAAAGGTAGAGTTCTGTGATCAAGTAGATGAAATGGCAAGTTCCAAAATCTATATCGTTGATGCACTTGTGTTTTAATTATTGAAGAATATGTGTCTATGACCAGCAGCACGTGAGGGCCAGAAATGCAACAGAAATGTTACATTATGACTCATCTCTATCCCAAATGCTGTTGCTGGAGTGGGATATCATGGCCTGTGTTCAGTGGAGATGCACCTGTATTCTTCCAGACTGGGCTACAAGTTGAACCACAGATGCTCTCTTAATATACAAAACACTTTAAAGGATGGCAATCACTTGATAATGGTTAACTTAAAATTCAGTTACAAACCCAATATTCTTACTTATGTGCTTATCGCCCACCAAAACAAGAAAATTATAGCAGATCTTTAAAAACTATGAGTGGTGGCGGAAGGAATGAATGAATAAATAAATAAGTAAAAAAAATAGATATGAGCTGCCAGACACCTAGGGGAAAAAGATACTTTTACACATAAATGCACACACAGCCAGGTACAGAAAGTATTTATTTCCCTAACATAATGAAAAACAGTAAAATCATTTTAATTTTGCACTGTAGGGTCCTTCATCTGCTATAGACTTTGGAAACTCAAATGGGAATAAACAGTCAACAGTAATTTCTGCACTTGTGTTAGGTAAATATCAAGACCTTTACAAACTGCTGTCATGTATCCAAAGTCACCAAAGCCTCAAAACTCATCTGTGAGGTGGGTGGGGCCAGATTCTTATTACTATTACAGGTAATCAGATGAAGGCTGACAGGTCAAGCCACTTGCTCAAGGTCACCTGCTCCAGTGGCCTTTTCTGTCTATAATGATCTTCCTTCTTTCCCCCAGTCTCCAGCTCTAACAGGATAAATCTCGCCTAGAAGGAGAAGCCTTGCCCTTCACTACCAGCACCCTTAGTCACTGCGGTACCTGTCCCAGTCATCACTGCGAATCCCAGAGCCAACATCATGCTAAGAAAAAAGAGAGAGAGAGAGAGAAAGACATCACAGCCCGTCCACTCTAGTGCCTTCCAGAAGGCTTCTTACATAAGATGCTGGCCATGATGATGGAGGGAGGGAAACCATGCTATAGGTCCCAAGATAATGCAACCAGATTTTTAAGGGTAGAGGGGGCGCTCTTTAAAAACAAAACAAACAAACAAAAAAAAGGTCTTGTTTGCTTCTTAAAATTTTTTTCTCCCCACACTGTCAAAATGAAATTCTTTTTCATTCACGAAGACAACAAATTTGAGGCTTACAACAAATCTGCTCCCCACCCCCACTCCCTAGACTCCTTCCTCTGGAGCAGGTTAAACATGACGTGGGGTCAGTGCCCCTGAGCCCAGCCCTTTCGGATCTTGGGTCTTCCGCCTTCCATAAAAAGCTAGTTACCGCCCCCCCCCAGCCCCCCTCCCCCGCTGTAGCACAGCTTGGCTCATCCCATTAAGTCCTCCCGAGCACACGCCCCCTCCCCTGTGCATTTGTTTCCACGTCTCTCTCCTGCGGATGGGTGTGCCCTTGTGCATCCAGAGGAAGCCGGGGTGTCGGTGGCTAAGGAGCGAAAGCGCGCCCTCAAATCCAGCCCTAAACACATCTTGAGTTTACCAGGATTCTTTCGGTCTCTGCCTCAGCCCTGCGTTCTACCCAGCAATCAACTGCCCAATTCCAATTGCATATCATTATATAACAATGAATTTCGCTCGCGTTCCTCCCTCCCCGGGATTTTATTCGTGTATGTAGAGAACTAGGACTGGTGAAATTTTTTCCCAGGGGAAGATGGAAAGAGGGTGGGGGCAGGAGAGCGGTGAAAGCAAAAACGGGTGGTTCAGCACTGAAGCATCGCAAATTCATCGTTTAGATGGTTTTTTTTTCCCCCCCTCATGACTTACAAACTAACCACCCCAGGCCCCAGAACCGCGCCGACACCTCCGGCCGCTGCAATCATTGTCTGGCCGAGGCCAGGCCGGGCCATCTGCTCCGCACGTCGCGCAGCGCCATTACCTCCGCGAGCCCGGCTCTGCGCGGTCCCCAACGCCCACCCTCCCAGCCCGCTTTGTATGCGCCAACACAGGCGCCTCCTTGACTGCAGAAGGGACAGACACAAGAGAGCGAGTTCAGAGCCCTGTCTCGGTTCCAGCCCCAGCGAGGGCGAGGAAGTCGAGAGGGACACCAAAACCCAGCCCCTCATCAACAAAAAGCCCACGCCTGGCCCCCCACCCTCCCCTGCTCATCACCGCGTCCCTGTTTTTCCTTCCCGTTTCCACATCATCCCGGTACTCCGTGCCCTTTCCAGCATCCCTCCGCTGTCATTACGCCTCCGGGCTGAACCCCGCTCGTTTTTCTAAGAAGCCGGAGGAAGGCTCCAGAAAGCCTTTATGGTGGGGGCGGGAGGCACAGGGAGAATCCATTTCTCTATCTCCCCCATCCAGCTCCCGGAGTCCAGCCTCGCAGCACGCAGCCCGGAGAACAATATCCGAGCTTCAACCATGCATATGCAATCTGGCATCCATTTGCTTACACCCCGCAGGCCAGCACTGCAGCATCTCGCGCTGACAATAAAAGGATACAGCGGCTCTGGCGCGCTACCTAAGACGTCCTTTAATGCACTTACGCTCCTATTTTAATGCCTTGCAAATCACGTAGCTTACAGTTCTCTATGATTGCTTCTCCCACCACTCCGATCACCTTCTTTAGCAACAGGAAAAAAAGAAAAGAAAAAAGAAAAGTTGTGTTCCTCTTCCTCCCCCTCCTTTTAAAAAATTCCTCAGATGTTCTTTGCTACAAAAGGTTGCTGGCCGACGGCAGATTTCCCAAGTACCAAACTCACCGTGATGCGTGGAATATTTTTCTTCCCCTGATAAGACATCTCTCTCCTGAGAAAAAAATAATTTCAAGAGGATAGCTGTAAAAGCAAAAATTGCCAGGAAAGAGATGGTTTTTTTGTTTTGTTTTGTTTTGTTTTTTTGCAGGATTGAAAAAGATGCAACTGCTTAGCTGGTCTTGCTGATAGCAGATTTCAGGAACGTAAAGGATAAATGCAATCCTCTGTCTCTCTTTCTTCCTCTGCTCCAACACAGCCCCAGCTAGGGCGGAAAAAAAAGAAAGAGAGAGAGAGAACAGGAGGGAAAGGGGTGGAAATAAACTACAGCAATAAAAGCCTCGGTTCAAGTCGGCCACCGCGGCGCATGCGCCGCCAGCCACTCCCTTTCCTCTCAGGCAAAAGCCATCCGCTTCGAGAGAGACGAGCCCTGATTGGCCTCAATCGTGGGATATGCAAATGAGCGCAGGCGGGGAGGGGAGCGGCGCGAGAGCGCGAAATACTGCAGTGTGCCGCCGAGGGCGGCGGTCGATGCGTGCGCCCGAGCGGGGAGCGCGCCTTTCGCGCCCTTTCTTTAGGCCGGAGCACTGGGGACTGTGGCTGGCAGCCGCCCCAAATGCATCGTCGGCAGCTCAAGGACAATGGAGGGGTGGTCATTACGGGCCGGGGGAGCCCAGCCCGGCGACGGCAGGCTTCGCCGCAGCCCGTGCGGCACGCACCCGCTCGCGCGCGCCCCGCTGGATGCCCGCCCGCGCGCCAATCCGCGGAGGCCGCCGCTGCAGCCCCGCGTGGGGTGACTGCGCCGAGCCAATGGCTTTGCTGGCGGCGAGCGCGCGACTGCACCGCCGGCCGGCGCCGCGCCGCCCGGGAGGGGCGCCCGGGCCCTCCTCCCGCCGCCCTCGCCCTTCGCGAAGGCTCGCTCGGCCTCCGCCCAGGAGTCGATGGGGAATTCAGAGGGCAGCGAGCGGAGGGAAGAGGAGCCGGGCGGAGAGCGGCGCAGCGCCGGCCACGCCCGTCCGCCGCCCAGCTCCCGAGAGAGGGGCGGCTGGACGCGGGCCTGCGAGCCGGGCTGCGCGGGGGCGTGGGGCGCGCGGCCGGGCTGCCTGGGGCTCCCGGGGCAAGCTGCGGGAGGAGAGCTATCCTGAGGGAGGGCGCCCGGCGGCGGGCTGCAGTGGCATAAGCCCTTCGTACTGCGAGCAGGGGAGGGAGGCCGCGGGAAGGAGGTGGTCGGCTGCTGGAGCTGGGCGACAGATGGGCCCTGAAAGCCCGTTGGTGCCCGCGGGCGGCCCGTTGAGGCCCAGTGTAGGGCTCTGCTCTCTTGAGCCGTCACGCCTGCCCAGGCGGGGTGCTCAGGTGGTGCCTGCAGATCTGTCCAGGAGAAACTTGGCAGTACGGTGCCGTGGACAGGGCCTCCACATCACAGTGGGACAGAAAGAGAAGATGAACTGTGGGGAAGCAGGAGGAATGAAAGAAGGGGAAACTGAGTCATGGAGAAAACCCCTGAAATCAGAGTTAAAAACACAGGCCACTCTTCACTTCCCAGTCAGAGGCACTAGTTAACGATTCAGAACACGTTCTGGGCCTCCCTTCTTGGCGCTACCAGCCCAACGGGCCCGGAACCCCTCGGTTCTGCTGGTCCAAATTGTGTAGTGGCACTCTAACTGCCAGAATCCTTGTAAGAGAAATAAGCCCGTCCACTTGATCCCAAGCAATCTACCAGGGGTCTCTGGAGATGTTGCCCAGGCAAGTACAATGACTACAACATCTGGGTAGGCCCATGGCTTTGGGTTTCTCTGTCTGAGATCAAACGATAGATAGAACCTTCCATAATCTAGGCCATCAGGCACGCATGGGGGGGGGGGGGGGGGGAAATAGAATCTATTTAATTAGCTCATACCTGCTCAGCAGATTAGCCAGATAAATACAAAATAATCCTGGGGCCACTGTGGGCCCACGTTCCAGTGTCTTTCTGCATCTGGCCACCTGTCTGTCCAGAAGATCTAAGATGATACTCTTTCACTCTTATTCTGGTAAATCCTGAAGTCCCAGAAAAGAGCCACAGCAAGCTTCATAGCTGGCTAATTCATTCAAGTTCCCATGAGCTGTGCATCTTGAAAACAAAGTAGAACCACCACCCGCCCCAACTATGCGATGTGCTAAGAGCAATGTGACTTGATGTCAGCAGGTATTGGTGTCAAGCTGTAAGGGTTAAAGTCACAAGTCTGTGAAAGCTAAAACATGCCCTCCTACCAGTGAAAGCCAACTGTAGGTTCCAGAAGGGCCGGGGGCAAGTGTTCAATTAAATCATGAGTAAAATACCACTAGGAAAGCAAGAACATAATGAGATTCAAATTAATTTAAAACAGAATGACTTCTAATTAAATTGTTTAAGATTCTTGTTAAATTTTCCTGCTCCTGAACTGTTTGATCTTAACAGATTTAACTGTATCTTGTTAACTACTAACTTGCCAATGAATAGTTTGCTTTGTAATAAAAGCTTTAAAAAAAAAAAAAAAAAAAAAAAGGTTATTCATTTGAGCGAGGGAGAGCAGGGGGAGAAGGGGTGGGGGTATGGAGAGAAAGAATCCCAACCAGACAAGCCTGCCGAAAAGAGAGCCCCACAAAAGGGTCTGTCCCATAACTCCCAGACCATGACCTGAGCTGAAACCAAGAGCCAGAAGCTCAACTGACTGAGCCACCCAGATGCCCCTGTAATAAAAGCTTTTATGTCAGTCTTCTTTGTATCAACCTTATTTCTATAGCCATCATATGAGGTTCTTAGTCCATGACAACTGACATTTCCGCTCATACACATCCAAAGATTTAAGGTTTAAATTGATCTGTCTGTTCTGACTAGAGCTTAAGAGTATTTGGCACAAAGAGGATACCAAATAGTTTTAATTGGCCAGGGAACTGTCTGCAACCTGCATTTCCTATCATATTTACCGCTCAGTGCAATGCAGAAAAGTAAAGGGGGTGGGGAAGAATTTTCCACCCACTCTGCACTGATAGACTTGTTAATATACACTGTTTTTTCACATTGTCTTTAGACAAACACTCCATGAAAATTCCTGTATAGTTACAAATCCTTATCCCTGAACCAAATATTTTAGTCTATTCTTGGGCATAATTTTTCCAAACTTCTAAAAAATTAAATGCATATCAGGGAACCTGGGTGGCTCAGTGGGTTAAGCATTGGCCTTCAGCTCAGGTCAAGATCCCAGGGTCCTGGGATGGAGCCCCGCATCAGACTCCCTGCTCAGCAGGAGTTTGTCTCTCCCTCTAACCTTCCACCCATGCTCATGATCTCTCGATCTCTCAAATAAATAAATAAAATCTCTTAAAAATTCAAAATTAAGTGCATATCAAATATGAAAAGAGAGTATTGTACCCAGGTTCTGCATCAGTCTCTGACCACGGCCTCCTCTGCAACCTCGCCTCCCAACCCTTGACACCCGTGCCTCCATCCCCATGCTCAGGTGGTACATACAGACAGAGACCGGCACACATGCTGCGCCTTGAGGCTGTGTGCCTTTGCAAACCCGTGCCCTGGCCTGTGTGGTTCCCTTCACGTCCCTCCCTTGTCCCTCAACCCCCTGTCTCCCTGCTGCCTCCTAAAGCGTTAAGCAGAACCTCCTCTCTCCACCGCTACCGGAACATGCATCTTTCCGTGTTACAATTACTTGTCCTCTTCTTCTGTCAGAACAGGACTCCTGAAAGCCAAGAGCCTGGCATTTCTTCCTGTGGTGACCAGTACCCTCCTCCCTGACCTGTGGCAGGAGCCCTCAGTGTTTGGTATAAAACAAAATGCTTTCGTGCTATTCCCAGAGAATTGCCATGTTTCTTCCATGTCACTGCCATGGTGAGTTTTCAGGTCAGGAAAATCCCCAGCTCAGCCTTTCCCTTAGCACTGTTGTCTTGCTGGGTCTTCCTTCTCTCCTCCAAGTCCCAGAAACTTCAAGAGAGCCTTGCTATAATGCAGCTCATTATTCCTTGTGTGGCCATAGCTGCCTGAATTTTCAGCTAAGCAGCCCCTAAACAAAGCTGCCATGTACCACCACACCTGATAAAATCCAGGGAGAGGGCGTCCGGTTTAGAACTCTAGAATCCTACAAGGAGCCTCGAGTCATTCCCCCCCGCCCGGCCCTCCCCGAGCACTAGTTCTTAGACTGTTCATCTCCGCCCTTCCATTACTCTTTCTACGTGCCTGCGGGGAACCCTTTATCACATCTACAACCTACACCATGCCATCCTCACCTCTGGCATGACAAGGCGAGCAGGACTTTCCATTGAAAGCTAGCTCTCACAAAGACTAGGAACTCTTTCAAAACGGTTCCTCGTGCCTCACCCTTTACAGGGCCTGACAGTGGAGGGGGGTGAGGGGAGGGCTCCAGAGGGCTGACATCCAGTCAGGATTTTTAAGATGTCCAAGTTGTACAAGTTGTCCCAAGTTGTGCTGGGAACGGGGGTGAGGAGATGAGGGACCGGGGACGCCACAGGGTGACAGGCTGTTTTCGGTTCCTCAGCTGCTGGCGCAGTCTGCCGTCCAGCCTCAGACAGGGCCCACCACTGTTCCTGGTTTCAGCTTCCCCCTTCGGGACGCTGCAGTAGCTGGTTCTGCTTCAACGGCCCCCGCTAGGCCTCTCTCTGTGGAAGGGCAACATTCAGGATGTCCCAGAGTAGGGAAACTTCAAGACAGACATTTTGACCAAAAGAACAGAGCCTAGACGTGGCAAAGAGGAGAAGTACCCCAGACCCCCTCACCGCTGCAGAACTGCTGCTGAGGGCTGTGGCCTCAAATGCACCCTGCAGAGGAGGTTAAAATTAATGCAGTGGTAAACAGAAAGCACCAACATTCTTCCTTGCCAAAAACTAAGGGCACTGACTAGGACACTTGAGCTGGAAGTGACACCGTCTCTGCAGATGGAATCTGGCCATAACAGTCGTTTTCTCTGGGTGCAGAGCCCTGAAGGGGCAGTCCGCAGAGGGACAGGCACAGGCTGCCCGGTCCAAGCCTTTCCAGCGGGTACGTCCTTTACCCAGGGTTGCTGAGTGCTGACCCATGAGGGTGGAAGTGACTGGCCCTCTGAGCCAGATGCCGCTTGTGGGAACACTGGAAAGAGTACGGGCCCGCTCAGCAGGAGCTCTGAGAGCATCCCCACCCAGACCTTACTGGGTTAAGACAAGAGGCTCATCTGTCCCAGTCCTGCTGGACACTGGGACACAGAGGAAAGCATGCAATTCAGAATCTCGTAGCCTTTGGCTTTCTCCTTTTACCACTCCTTCATAACCTACCTTGTAGGTCATCCTCTGTATGACTACAGATTTTCCATAAGGTTTTTTCTGCGGGAGGCTGGAGACACACAGCTCCTTGCTTTGGCCGTGGTGCCTCAGGCCCGCCCTCTGGTGGCCAATGAGGAGAGTGCGTTTTGAGTCCCCTCTGTCCTCAACTCAGAACTAGGAAAGGGCCCAGGCCCAGGGTTTTCAGGGGTGATTTTGCCTCTGCATTGGAATCACCTGGGACCCGGTCAGACCTCCTGATTAGAGTCTCCAGATATGAGACCCAGGGATGTTTTTTAACCGGTTTACCTCCAGCCAGTACCCGACCACACCCTGCTTTTTAACGGAAGAGGAAGCTGGGAGAACATGGACTAGCACTCAGGTCTGAGGCCCACCCAGGACTTCACTCCCCAAAGTAGACCCATGGCCCTGCTCTGTACCCCATGGAAACATCTTATGAAAGAGTGGTAAATATTCCCACTATCTTCCCACTTGATTGTCTTTTAGTAAAACACTCATGTGGTCTGCAGGAGGCAACTAGCATTACTGAGCACCTGCTGTAGTCTAGGAAAAGCAGAGTGCTTTAAATATGCCTTATTTAACCCTCCCCCAAAACCGTACTAGGGAAGTCTTCACGTTCCTGTCGTATAGCTAGGAGAATAAAATGCAAAGAAACCTCTCGTTCCAGGCCCAGCTGCGTGTAAGAGCGAGCACGGGATTCGAATCCAGATCTGGGTGACCCCACAGCCCGAGGCACTAGTTCTTTAAGTGATAAAGTACTTCCGTAGCAGAAAGTGAAAGAGGGGAGTATGGGTGGCCTGCTATCTCTTTACCCCTTTCCCAGTCCTCCAGCTAACACCATGGGAAGCTCCAAGGACTTGCTGCATTCCTTGGCCCTGCCCCTTGTCCAAAAATTCCCTCTCTCTCTTCATCACCAGGAGGACTTCACTTTCTGTCAGTGGCCAGCTCTCCTCTCATTGGAAACATAATAGATGATCACCAACATGTAAATGAGCAATGAACCCTTACCTAGCTACCCCGGGGCTAAAAGGGCAAGCCCTCATTGAGGGCTTGCCTAAAGAAAATGCAAACTATCCAGACTGCCTTCTTTCCTGCCTCATCCTGCCCTCCCCACCTCCGCAGCACCCCGGTTTCCTGCTGCTGCAACGGTCCTCTCCTCTTCCCTTCCCTGCAGGGATGGTCCTTCTCACCCCTCCATGCCCTCTTCCGGGACATGGGCCCTGACTCCCTATCTAAAGTCACCCCACGTATTGGCTACCTTCCCTATCTCAGCAGCCCCTCAATGCGGGGACCCCAGTGGGAAGTGTTTCGTGTATTTGTTTCCATCTGTATCCTTTAGTCTCTACTTCACAACAACTGCAGCCTCCCTAAGGCACCTTGTTCTCCACCCCAACCAGCAAAGAGCTCACAGCTCAATAAACAGGAGTTCCCACAGCGGCCCAAGAGCAGAGCCTCTCTGAGGATCTGGTGCAGATAGCCTCCCACCGCCCTGCCCCAGCTTGCCAACCCTCCAGCCTAGGTAACCCAGGCCTCCCCTTCCACCTCTGCCTCCCCGACTTGCAC
This sequence comes from Mustela lutreola, assembly GCF_030435805.1. Taxonomy (NCBI): domain Eukaryota; kingdom Metazoa; phylum Chordata; class Mammalia; order Carnivora; family Mustelidae; genus Mustela; species Mustela lutreola. The sequence continues at coordinate 149,727,989 of NC_081290.1, read as the reverse complement.
CTGCCCCCCTCCAGTCTTCTGCCAGTTCTTACTCATTCCTTTGGTTAAAATGCCAGATGGCAAGAATTCACCTCACTGGATTGGGTCACCTAGCCTCGTGGCTCCCTGTGGCAGATTTCTCTCCCACTGGGACCTGGCCTTCAGGTGCACCGGGCCTTGGCCTTCACCAGGCATGACTCCAGCCACAGGTCTGCCCGTGGTTCCTGCAGGTGGGTTCCCTTTTCCAAGCCCAGGCTTCGGGCTCGGGCTCCAACACTCTTAGGAATTAAAGCAGATACTCATCCATCTGGGCCGTCCTTGGTTCAGAAGCTGTGTCAGTTCCCCAGAGGATGGAGAACACGTGTCAGCTGCGTGTCCAGAAAGTTTAAATAACATGTCAGGAGCTTCGGTCTCTTTGAAGAATCCAGCCGTGTTCAGATACTGAGAACTACCCACTTACTCAAAAACCTTCTGTGCCTCTAGCCCAGCTCGTTCAAACAAGAGTCCCTGGAGACCTCCTCTGGGGCGATTTATTAGCTTAGTCTGTGAATTCTTGGAAGTAGTCCATTTGGGTAGTGTAAAGAATTGCTGAATTTCCCCTTCATCAGATTGGGCTTCCTCACTCCCCTATCGCCTGCCTACCTGCCATTCTAACTTCAAGTTAGAGTTTATTACGCAGTGTACCAGCCCAAGAGGACTGAAGGGTAATCGGGAGGTGAGCTCACAAGCTCACACACAGCCCCTCCTCGGGCTGCAAGGCCTTGTGCCAGGCGAGGCCATAGGGTAAGGATACATGGTGCTTCCCCGGCCCCAGAGAAGCTCTCTGCCACGGGCCTGGGCCCCCACAATGTCACCCACAAGATCACCAAAGACTGACACCAAAGACCACCAAAGACTGAGCACCATCCCAGTTCTAAGCATGCCTGGCTCCCTCGAGAAGCAGAACAGGACCGGACGGGACATATGCAGATAGGTAGGTGACTGTAAGCTACACCAGCTGGAGTAGATTCTCCATCACATATATGGGCCTTTAAACCAGATCCCACGCGTATGGGCCACACCGACTTCAGACAGGCATGCCATCTAACCAGGGAGGAAGCTGAGTGCCTCAGGAGTTCCCCTCGCTTCCTCAGGGATTGAGAAATGATGTTACATCAGTAAAATGTCCGCTTGAAGGTGATCCTGGGGGCCTGAGAGACTAAGGGCCACTATCTCATTGGCGGTGTCCCCATCTTTCCTGTGCTGAATTAAGGGCGCTGCTGCTTCTGGATCTTATGCTATCCTGAATCAGTCCTTTCCCCAAAGTGCAAATCTGACCAGGTTACTCTTCCATTTAAAATGCTTCCGCGGGTCCATGATACCTGTGTGACAAAGTCCACCGTCCTTAGCACTGTGTCCAGACTTTTTGCATAGTGTGGCTTCCACCTACTTCTTGTGCTTTCTTGAGTGCAGTTGGCATCCCTGTTCCACATCCCATGCTCCAGCTACATCAAGCTCTTCCCCTTCCCTGGAGGTGTCAGGCTGTTTGTACTGTGTCTGTACTCATATTCCCACGTCTCCCATCACTGCGTCCCCTCCCTGACCCCTCACACCATCACCCCCTCTATGCAGCACTCCTGAGACCCCAGCTAGAGCTGACCACTCCTTCTGTTGTGCACCACTGGAGCCTATAAAGACTCCTTAGCCGAGTGCCTGAAGCAGTTTCCTGTGTTATTTCTTTATACGCTGTCTCCTCTATAGACAAGAAACACCTGGGTGGCAGCTGACGGTACTTTCTTTCTGCAGCATGCACCATAAGGCCTTGTAGACACATACATGCATTCTGAAGGAATGGATGGATGGACAGATGGGCAGATGGATGATGGATGGATGACTAGATGGACGGATGGATGGTTGGATGGATGGATGGATGGATGGGTGGATGATGGATGGATGGGTGGGTAGAGGGATGGAAGGAAGGAAGGATAAAGGATAAACATATGAATAAATGAAGAAGCTCCTTCAACAAAAGTCCCGGTTATAAAATATAGTTACACTGACACTTGAGTCTAAAATGATCTTCCAAGGCACAAAGTTCACCACCAGGCTCTGTCTTAGCCCCTATTTAGTCCAAGTTTCCAGGACCACCAGTGGACACTCGTGACCGCCATTCTCTCTTGCCAGAGAAGACTGCAGAACCTCCCCTTGGGCCCATGTACCTCTAACTTGCTGTCAGCACTACTGTGTACTTATAGATGGATTTGGCGCTCTCTGGGAGAGACCCTCCATGTTGCAGAAACTTCTAGGATCTTCAGACATATCCATAGACACTTCTCCTTGATAGGAATGGGATCGGAGACCTTAAACAAAGGGCCGTCTTTACAACACTGGCATCCTCCAGTAAGACAATCCTCCAGTAATACCTGCTTGGTATGGGGAACGTTCAGACAGGCGAAGACAGGATGACCAAGTTTAACCTGTGGAATGTTCGTTTGTTCATTCATTCTTTCTTTCAAAATTTTATTTATTTATTTATTTGTTTGTTTGTTTATTTGAGAGAGAGAGACAGCATAAGGGGAGTAAGGTCAGAGGGAGAAACAGACTCCCCATTTAGCTGGGAGCCCAATGTGACTTTGGGTTCATGACCTGAGCCGAAGGCAGTCACTTAACCAACTGAGCCACCCAGGCAGCCCTGGAATGTTCTTTCAATCCAATATTGAGACAAATGCTCCTTAGCCTTTATTCTTCCCCTCCCACTTTTTTTCCGCCCCCCCCTTTTTTTTTTAAATTTTTGGCTTTAACAAGTCATTTGGCCATTTTTGCCTAGAAAGTGCCAGAAGTAACTATCATCTGGTGGACCACCAAGGTTATCATCAGAGCTGCAGGGGTCTGAATGCTAAACTGTGACTGCTAGAGAGCCTGAGGTTTGAGACCTTCCTTTCCAGCCCTCTTTAGGGTCAAAGCCAGAGCTAAGGGACAGCCTGAGCCCCACACCGATCCTTTCCAGAGTCATCCCCTGCTGTCAGATGGTGGAGAAGAAGTGGGAAAGAATACTTCAAGGCTATTGTAATTTTGACTGCAAGGATGCAGCAAAATGTAAGCTGGTAGCATCATAATAAAAAAACACAGTATGTGGCATCAGGACACGGAACCATTCCTGGCTTAAGCCAGCCCCCCAGCCCACGGATAGCCACAGCCAGTTGGCCAAAATGCAGCTTGCTCACATCACTATTTCAGCCCACTGAGGTTAATGCTCAGCAGCAGTTCTTACTGGGACAATCTCGAAATTTCCCCCCATTTGCTTGTGAAAGTCAATTTGGTGCTCAGGGTGACAGCAATGACCATGGTCTAACCCGTCCTCCACATCATCTTTGCATCATCTTAAAAGCACCCTCTAGGCATCAGTTTTCTCTTTGTGGTTATTATTCTTTTGCCTCAAAAGTCCTACAGAAAACAAGAGGACAAAAAAGACCTTCGGTCAAATGTGGAGAGCTTCTTTTCTATTCCTTATCTCTTCATTTTTTTGTCCTTTTCCTTCCCTGTCAGGTGTATGTTTGCCTCAAAGGCATTGTAAACGTCCATACCTGCCCCTAATCCTGTGAATGTCCCATCATGTTTTTGATCACAAACAGTTTTGACCACAAAAAGTTTCCAGACAAGTTCAAATGGGATATGAGAGTTGCAAGCTGTCACAGTCAGGGTTGGATAGTAGGTATTTTTCTCTGAGAGGGGACACAGGATTTTGCAGCTCACTGGGCTCTTGTTCTACTCTCTCCAGTTACTATTGCCCTCCTTCTAGTGCAGGGACCCCTTGAAAGGGGGGCGGTCCTGGAAGTTAGAGTTGGGGCCCAGCCCTTCTTAGGTGCCATCAACCTCTATGGACTGGGTCCTGCCAGGCTCTTGCTAGTGTCCCTCTTGAGGATGGACGTCCAGCCCTGGACTCCAGCCTGGTGGTGGATTCCAGGAATAGAAATCTGATATGCATAGAGGACCTCCCAAGAAATGGTGGACCTCCCACAGAATGGCAGGTCTCCCGCAGAAAGGCTGTTGCCTACCTAGCAGCTAGTGCTTCTCAGAGTGACCTACTCTTGGACCCCATCCCGGGCCTCTACTTAACTGATGTACCACTGGCCTTTGCACCTTGGAGATTCCCCTTACCCCCCACCAACCACTGCCACTGCTACCCATTTTCAGAAAGCTGAATTGCTAGATGGACTGTATTTGCCTGACTAAAGCATCAGTCCCAATCTCTGCCCAACAGTCACCTTCCTTGCATATCCATTTCAACATAGAAGGACCTAGGACATACAGATCACGGTCCCTTCCCACTGGAGGAACCAAGTGTTCTGCCTGTAAGGTGTTAGGATGTCACACCTTCTCCTCACACAGGGTGTGTATCTCATCTTGCACATCTGGAATGCAGTGGATAGAGCCAAGCTGGAGTGGAGGATTCTCCATCCATCCCACAGAGTCAAGTCTCCATAACTCACCAACGTTATAGCCCAGGGATGGGTCTTACACTTGTGTGTGAGACAACATGAAACTCTGTGAGTCTTTCCTCTGATCCCCATCTTGGCTGTGTGACAATATCGAATTCATCAAGATAGATAAAACATAACAAAGGTCTAGGAAAGGGAACCACCTGTGACATGATACTATCTTTCATGCTTCTTCCATCCAGGGAGCTGTGTCTTACAAAAGAACTTTCTTCCATGAGGGGGATGTTCTATAGCTGCTCTGTCCAACACAGTAGCCACTCCCCCACCCCCACCCATGGCTGTGGAGCATTCAAAACACACGGTTAGTATGATGGCAGAGGGCCTCAATTTTTAATTTATTTCACTAAATTAATTTTAATGTAAATAGCTCCTTATGGTTATGACTGTTGTGTTCGGCAGTGCAGATCCAGAAGGCTTTAAGTGGTGGAGACTATGTAAGTCACAAACTGGTAGCCTGTGGGCCGTATCACCCCAGAGACGTACTTTGTTTCACCACACAGTGTTTTCAATGGATTTTTAATTTGGCCAACATTTTAGAGTGAGGAGGCCTCTCATGAAAAAGCCGCACTTTCACCTTCTTCCAGAAATCAGAAGCTCCAGGCAACCCTAGTGTCTGTTCCCAGGTGGTTGGAGGAGGATAGCAGCTGTCCCTGGAGAAGGGTCCTGGGCTCTGCTTGTGTGACTTCTACACTCCATTGGCCCCCTCACACTGAGGCTGAGTTGCAGTTACTATCCAGCATTTACCTGGACCCTCTTCATTCACGTCTAGTACATCAGGTAGCCTTGATGTAAGGGCTGCTCTAGCCAACCACAGACCTCACCCAACTTCTTGAGCAAGATTTCTCTCTGTCTGTGACATTGAAGAGCCTTAAATAAGCAGCAGAAGAAAAATGACTTATGAAACAGCTGCTATTCACTAAAAATTATGACATATATTATCCATGGAATACTGTGAAGTCAGGGGCATCCATCCTATTTTACAGATGAAAAGACTAAAGCTGGAAGAAGTTAAATAATTAAATTGAATAACTGGGCCCAAATCAGAAAGCCAGAAAGTGACATAGCCAGACCATCGCACTCCTATTACCCTGTAGAAGCCCCACCCTCCAGTGTGCTGTTATCTCTCAGTTTCCAGGCCACCTCTCCACATTTATCCGGGGTCTCAGTGATTGGATCAGCCTCTCTGTGCAACTGCAATGTGGCAGAGGCTGCTACCTGTTCACAAAATCCACGTTCTCTTCTTCTGGGACCCTCAAGCACACCACATGTCCCAGCATACTTAGCAACTAGATGTGGCAGGGTCCTAGCCAACTGAATGCCTGGGGGAGAACTATGGTTGTCTCTTCGAGAGACAGAACTCTCTCTGTGCTCCTCCAAGCTCCTTTCTCCTTCTGGCTGACTGAGATGGTGCTCCCTAGAAAACCTTGGGAGCCACATGTGGGCAGTAGAGCCATCAGCAGCCCGAGTCTCTAATTAACTGCATGGAGTAGGGACCCTGTGCCCATCTCTGCCTGCTGATCACACACACCTTGAACTGTTCTGTGATATGGACATAAACTCCTCTTGTGCTTGAGTCATTACATGTATCGATTATTTGTTATAGCAGCAGTATTCCTTCTATCAACTCCTATCCTAACGCTGTTTGGATTCAATATTTGTCTAACACATATACACACACATACACACACATACACACACCTTCCATTCCCTCATCTTCTTGACCCCAGGAACCTTGGCCTGCCCTTACCTTCAGCCATTGCTTCTAGGGCTTGGTGAAGGCTCATAACCACACACATTGTCAAGGCTGGCTGAGTCACCTTCTTCATCCCAGCTGAATTCCATGGTCCATCACATGAACAGCTCTCAGCAGGATTATTCCTCTAACCCTGCAACGTCCCAATCCTAAGGCAACCCTAAACTCACTATTCCTGCACCAGTACTGTAGAGAGATGCCAGAGAAAACTCACACAGCCTTAAAGATTAGGACAGATCATCTCAGAAAAGCCCTTGCCTTGGTCACACTCTCAGATGTGTCTCAGAATCTCAGAATTTCAGAATCATGACCTTTACTCTCTCCTGCTCTCGTGGACCTCACCGTCTGGCTGGCCAGGCAGATGTGGAACAAAGGACTACACAGGCAGTGAGTATTCCTAGCAGAGAATCATGTACGCTCATCTTCTCTCCTTGGCTACAGTCTCATTGGAAGAGGACAGCCTGTTCAAAGGTTCTTTTTTTTTTTTTTTCTTTAAGATTTTATGTATTTATTTATTTGTCAGAGAGAGAGAGAGAGAGCAAGAGCAAGCACAGCCAGAGAGGCAGGCAGAGTCAGAGGGAGAAGCAGGCTCCCTGCGGAGCAAGGAGCCCGATGTGGGACTCGATCCCAGGACGCTGGGATCATGACCTGAGCCGAAGGCAGGTTCTTTCTTAATCCATGTTTTGTCCAACCCTCTTCCTCCTAAACCTCATCTTTTCTGCTACTTGTTCCCTTCAGCTTAGAAACCCTCCCCAGGCCTTCCCATTCCCCTTGGCCCTGTGTTCTCACCACTCATTGCCCTGGCATTGCTCTCATCACAGTCAGTGTCATGGTCTCCACCTCCTCAACTTCAGCTCCCACTAGCTTCTTAGACGCTGTCAACTAGCTCTTCCCCTAACTGTACAGAAAGAGCTCTGGCAAAGAGGCCCCTCCTTGGTAAACTTGCAAAACACGTTTTGCAGTGTTCATCTTAATGGGCCTCCCTATGATACTTAACATTATCAGCTCTGTTTTTCTTCGAGGCCCCTCCCTTGTTTCTCGGTGCCTTTCTTCTGGCTCCCCTCATACCTTTGTGTTATGTTATGTTTATGTTATTTCAATGTTCATTCTCACCCCATTGTACATATTGATGATTTTTTTTAACATCATCTCCTGAGCTTCTTTCTCTGACACATGCAATGATTAAGCAGAAGGTTAAACACTTCAACATTTCTGACTTCAAAAGCTTCATTTCTGACCCCTCCCAATCTTCATTCATCATTCATCATTCAACCTTCCATTCATTCATCCAACAAGGATATATTAAGTGCCTCCTACATGCCAAGGTGATAGAGTAATGGGAAAAAAAATTAAAAAAAAAAACCCACCTGTCCTCATGGAAGTTACATACTAAAAATAGGTAAAGAACATACACAAGATAACTACAGATTGCTCTAAGCACTAGCAATGAGATAAACAGAGCATAGAAAGATGGAGGAACCTTATTTTTTAAAAATTTTTTAAAAGATTTTATTTATTTGAGAGAGAGCGATAGCGAGAGAGAGCACAAGCATGGGAGATAGGGAGAAGCAGAATGCCTGCTGAGCAGGGAGCCTGAGGTGGCGGTCCATCCCAGGACCCTGGGATCATGACCTGAGCTGAAGGCAAATGCTGAACCAACTGAGCCACCCAGGCGGCCCAAGAAGGAGTCATTTTAGATATGGTGGCCTAGGAAGGTCTTTCTGGGAAGCTGATATTTAAGTGGGGATTTAGTCCCAAGAGCAAAAATCAGGTCCTTGTCCCTGGAGGGAAATTTCTGGACTTAGGATCAGGCAGCAGAAGTTAAGACCCTGACCCCACAGGAAGAAGTCAGAACATGTTGACTAGGAACTGAGTTTAGGCCTTTATCTCTGGAAGGAGCTATCAGGGCTTTATCACTGGCAGCAAAGTTTCAAAGTCATCCTGTCCCTTGAGAGTAAATACTTAATCCAAACTCTGAGAAGGAGCCAATCATTCAATCATCCGGAAGAAGAGAGTTCACATCAGAAAGTACAAAAAAGTGTAAAAATTCTGAGTTTAGGATTAGACAGTGTGTCTCTAGAACAGAAAGGAATCTAGTGTGATGGAAAGCTGAGAACAGAAGAGAGAGACAATAATAAGTAAGACAGTATGAAAACACTGCCATAATTTTTCAATATCCTCCTACCTTCGGTGGAGTCTGAGTGCCCTCCCCTTTAATCTGAGTAGGACTGCCACTGCTTTGACTGAAAGAATATGTGAGAAGAGATGCTATTTGCCTTCCAAGTAACAGTTCATAAAAGACCATGTTCTGAATTCTGAGGCACCATGTAAGGAACCCAACTACCCTGAGGCTGCCATGATGGAAAGACACACAAATCCTGATGAAGTCGATGTAGGAATCCCAACGGACAGTTCCAGCTGAGCCCTGCTTTCCTACCATCACTGCCAAGGTGCTAGATGACTCCATCCCCAGTTGTTCAAGTCACTCCAAGTCATTCAGTTTTCCCCAGGTGGGTCCCCAAATATTGTGGAGTAGAGACAATACTCCTCTACTGTGTCCAAATTCCCAGCCCACAGGATCCATGGGCATAATAAAACTATTGTTGCCTTTTGCCACTGCATTTTGTTGCTTGTTATGTTTATAGCTTGTCGTTTGTTTATAGTTTGTTATAGTTTGTTATGCAGCAATATCTACCTTGCACGACTGAACTGAAAGCAATAGAAAGGGTCCACATGTAGACTTTCTAGGTCATGGAAATAAATTTAGACTTTCTGTATTTAAAAAGAAACCATTTGGGGGCTTTAATCAGGGAGCAACAAAATCCGATTCATACTTTCTGTATATTCTGGCTGCTGTACAGTAGGAGGATTGCTGGGACACAGTCTACAGGAAGGTGAAACTGATTAAAACCAAGAGTAGGGTGGGGGCCAGTAGCAGTGAGAGAAAGTGGATGGGCATGTCTTTTACTTTGGGGATAAAGTAGTATCAACAGTTACCACTTTTTCAGTAATTACTGTGTCAGGCATTGTTCTAAGAGCTTTATATGTATTAACTCAGGTTAATCCTCATAATCCTCACATTTAATCCTCACACAAACCCTGTGAGGTGCAGGGGGAAAACAGAGATTAAGGAGCTTTCTCCGGGACCCAAAACTCATAAGTGGCAGGGACAGGAATCAAGCTTCTGCTGTCGGATCAGAGTCTATGTCTCTTCTCGTTGCTCCGGGCAATGGGAATTATGACTGGATTGGATGTAGGGAGGTTCAAGAAAACCACCAGGTGTGAATCCTAATCTGACGGCTGACTGGAGGGGAATGGTGGAACTCCCAGTCAATGTAAGAAAGCCCACGAGAGCAGCAGGCTGATGTGGGGGTGTGTGGATATAAGGCTGGTCAACATTTCCATGGGAGTGGAAGGATTTCCATTTGAGGCATGGTGATTTGAGATGTCTTTTAGACACCGAATGGAAATAATAATCTCTGCTCATGTGAGAACTCAGGGCTTAGGTGAGTTAGTTAGGATTCATTAGCTCATGGATGGTAACTGCTATAGACTAATTGCCTGTGACCTCCCCATACTTTTATATTGACTCCTAATCCCCAATGGGGTGGTCTTAGGAGGTGAGGCTTTGGGAGATGATTACAACATGGGGCAAGAGCCCTCATGAACGGGAAGAATGTGCTTATAAAAGTGGCCCCAGAGGGCTCCCTTCCCCTTCTGCCATGTGAGGACACAGGGAGAAGAGCTATCTATGAACCAAGAAGCAGGCTCCCACTAGACACCAATCTGCCGGTGTCTTGACCTTGGATTTCCCAGCCTCCAGAACTGTGAGAAAGAAATATCTGTTGCTTATAAACCACCCAGGCTATGGGATCCTGTTATGAACAGCCTAAATGAACTAGGACAGTCATTAAAGCCAGAGGACACCATGAGACCACACGGGGACAGAGGGAGGACGGTGGACAGAAGAGGGCTCTGCTTTGATGTTTCCACTGCAATTAGGAAAAAAAAAAAAAAAAATCTGCCTGTGAAGACTCAAAAGCAGTGGCCAAAAGACAGGGGGCTGTGGTGTGATGGGCACCAAATTCCCGTAGAAAATCTCCCTGTACCCCAAAGGTATGACTACTTACTCTTTTAATGCTTCTGTTGAAGAACAGCCATGAACCTGCTTCAGGCAACATTATTGGGTGTCTCTCCAGGGACTGGGCCCCCGCCCAGAGCTTTCCCTGACCAGTTCCCATTGAGTCCACCCCACAGAGCCTGGCTGTGAGCTAGGGACATACTCACTAATGTCCATCTTCAAGATCAAGTAAATGGATGTCCACTACTTCTCAGACTTTCAGCCAGAAGTTCATCTCACCAGTGATCACTGGGAATAAAATCTAAATGTCATCTTAAGTAGTGAATAAAGCAAATCCTTTGATGGGGCACTGTCTTTAAGTGTCTCAAGATTTGTTTATTGTCATTTGTAACTAATCCAAATGTGGCCTGGCCTAGAGAATGGAAACATAGCTGGTTTTGTCAAAGTGCCCAAGGTCACTCAGGATTACCCGCCAAGACCATCAGGCACGGTGGTGGGGTCTGCTCAGGATGTGTAGTTACATTTGGTCTTTAGCTGAGCCAACTCTGTGACTACTATTGACGGAGTATCTGTTTTGGACTAACAGGAGGGGAGCTGAGATGCGAGGCAAGAAAAGGATATAGTCTTCCATGGGATGTTTCAATCCAGTACAGTGTGATTACTGAACCATCCTGGACCACAATCCCAGGCCACTCCTCCCTGTGTCTGATCTCCGACTGGAACTTGCTCGACTCACAGGAGCCAGAGTGCAAAGGAAAGGGTGGTGGATAGAGGGGAATTTGTGAAGCCTGACACCAAAGCTAAAAACCATAAAGGAAAAGATTCATAGAAATGTCTCCATATCATACGTAAAATTAAAAGGCCGGTGACAAACTACAAAATAAACATTTGGAACCCATGACAGTAAAGAACAAATATCCTTATTTAACTCTTTACAGTAGATCAGTAAGAGAAAGGTGAACATTCCAGTATATTTAAAGATGAAACTAAATTCACATTCATAAGAAACAAAAAGGAAAACAAAGGAAATACATCAAACTTTACATTATTCAAAAATAATATTAGTACATATTCTTTACTATTTTAGGTGTCAAGTATATAAACCCTGGAAAGATTGGGAACCTTCAGTGTTGACCAAAATAGGAAGAAATAAGTCCTTTCATTTCTCTCACAGGAAAATATACTAGCACAATCTTTATGGAGGGAAATACAAGTAAAAATTTTAATGTGCACACCCCTTGATACAAACTGATTCCTTTTCTAGAAATGTATCCTAAGGAAATAACTGACAGATATGTGTGTTTACAGATGTTTTTCACAATACTGTTAGAAATAGTACTATGAGAAAAAAAAAGGGGGGGGGGTACTCCTGGGTAGTTCAATCATTAAGCATCTGCCTTCGGCTCAGGTCATGATTACAGGGTCCTGGGATTGAGCCCTGCATCAGGCTCCCTGCTCGGCAGGAGGTCTGCTTCTCCCTCTCCCACCCCCCCTGCTTCTGTTCCCTGTCTCACTGTGTTTTGCTCTGTCAAATAAAAAAATAAAATCCTTAAAAAGAATAGAGATAGTAAAAAAGTAGAAACAATGGAGAGTTTTTTAAATTCATGATAACTCCGACCATGCAATTATTAATATTTTAATGTTTGCAACATATTAAGTGGAAAGGTAAGTTACAAAACAGTTTATATAATATAATCCCATTTTTAAAATTAATATTTTAAAATAAATTAAAATTTTAATAATAAAATAAAATTAATATTAATATTTTTAAAGAGCAACTTTATCTTGACAGAAAAAAATGATCAGAAAATACAGACTGCTCTCCTACAGCACATTCCCCTCCCACAAACACAATTCTCTTACTGTTAATATATTAACATCTTGCATTAGGATGATAGATTTGTTACAATTGCTGAGGCCAATATTGGTGTGTAATTATTCTCTAAAGTCCATAGCTCACAGTAGGGCTCATTCTTGGAGCTGTACATACTATAGGTTTGGACAGATGTAAGATAACATGCATCCACCACTATAGTATTACAGAATAATCCCACTGCACTAAGCATCCCACTGATAAATCGTGCTCTGTCTATTTATCATTCCCTTCTAGCTCCTGACCCCCTGGCAACCATCGTTCTCTTTACTATCTCCATATTTTCACCTTCAACAGAATGTCATTTTACTGGAATCCTATAGCATGTAGACTCTCCAGATTGGTTTCTTTCCTATGAACAATAAGCATTGATGGTTCTTCTATGTCTCTTCATGGCCTGATAGCTCATTTCTTTTTAGCACTGAAATCTATTTGTCTATTCTCTCATCATTACTACACTGTCATGACTGCTAAAGCTTTATATTAAGTCTTAAAGTCGGGTAGTATTGGTCCTTCAATTTTATTCTTCTCTCTTAATATTGTATTGGCCACACTAAATATTTTGCCTTTCCCTATAAACTTTTTTTTTTCTTTGAGAGAGAGAGAGAGAGAGAGAGAGCACATGAGTGGGGGTGAGGGGCAGAGGAAAAAGGAAAGAGAATCCTAAGCAGGCTCCATGCTCATCATGAAGCCTGATGTGGTGTTTGATCTCACAACCCTGAGATCATGACCTGAGCTGAAATCAAGAGTAGGACACTGAACCAACTGAGCCATCCAGGTGCCCCATTTCTGTATAAACTTTAAAATCAGTTTGGTAGTGGGATGCCTGGGTGGCTCAGTGGGTTAAAGCCTCTGCTTTCGGCTCAGGTCATCCTGTTCTCTGCTCAGCATGGGGCCTATTTCCTCCTCTCTCTCTCTCTGCCTGCGTCTCTGACTACTTGTGATCTCTATCAAATAAATAAATTTTTTAAAAATATTTGGAAAAAAATCAGTTTGGTAGTATTAATGAAATAACTGATTGGGATTGCACTGATAGTATAGATTAAGTTAGGAATTAATGACATCTTAACAACATTGAATCTTCTTATCCACAAACATGGGTTATCTCTCTATTTAGACCTTCTATGATTTCTTTCATCAGAGAATTATACGTTTCTTACAGGTTTTAATGAATTCATATCTATGACGTTAATAAAAATATTTTGTAATTATAAACTCCAGTTGTTCATTCCTGCTGTGGTAAAGCAATTGACTTTTTAAAATATTAACATTTCTACAACTTTGTTACATCACTTACTTGTTCCAGGAGGGTTTTCTTTGTTTGATTCTTCAGAATTTATGACTTAAACAATTATGTCCTATGCAAACGAAGATAATTTTATTTCTTCCTTTCCAATCTGTATACCTTTTATTTCCTGTTCTTATTTTTATTGCATTAGGTAGGCCTTTCAATACCACGTTGAACAGAAGTGGTGAGAAGATAGATCCTTGGCTTGCTCCTAATGTTAACGGGAAAGTGTTTGGCTTCTCATCATTAACAGTAATGTTAGTTATAATATTCCTAATTTTCTGGGAATATTTATCATGAATGGATGTTGGATTTTATCAAAGACTTTTTCTGCATATCTCAATCGATACGATCAAACTATTTTTTTTCTTTAGCCCATGAATGTGATGAGTTATACTATTTGGTTTTTTTTTTTTTTTTTTAAGATTTTATTTATTTATTTATTTGACAGACAGAGATCACAAGTAGGCAGAAAGGCAGGCAGAGAGAGGAAGGGAAGCGGGCTCCCTGCTGAGCAGAGAGCCCTACTCGGGGTTGGACACCAGGACCCTGGGATCATGACCTGAGCCAAAGGCAGAGGCTTTAACCCTCTGAGCCACCAAAAACCACTAATTGGTTTTTGAATGTTGAACCAAATATGCACATCTGGAATGAATCCCACTTGGTTGTGGTATAGAACTTTTTTTATGTTTTGTTGGATTTGTTAATATTTTGTCTTGTTAATATTTCATTGAGGATTTTTACATCTATGTTCATGAGAAGCATTGGTTTATAGATTTTTTTTTTCTTGTAATGCTTTGCCTGGTTTTAGTATTAGGGTAATGTTGGCCTCACAGAATGGGTTAAAAAGTAGTACCCCCTTCTATTTTCTGGAAGCCATTGCGAAGAACCAGTATATTTTCTTCCTTGTTTGGTAGAATTCACTGGCATTTTCTATTTTAGAAGATTATTGATTATTGATTCTAGTTCCTTAATCGATATATCTATTCAGATTTTGTATTTCTTCTTCTGTAAATTTAGGTATATGTGCCTATCAAGGGATAGGTCCATTTAATCTCTTTTACCAAATTTGTGGATATGGAATTGTTCATAATACTCTTTTATTATCCTTTTCAAATCCCTAGAATCAGTTATGATTCCTCTTTCATTTCTGATATTAGTAAATTGTTTCTTCTCTCTTTTGCCTTTAGTAAGTATCTTTAGAGATCTATCAATTTTACTTATTCTTTAAAAAACTACTTAAAAAAAGATTTTATTTATTCATTTGACAGAGAGAGAGAGACAGTGAGAGAGGAAACAAGCAGAGGGAGTGGGAGAAGAAGCAGGCTTCCCACTGCGCAGGGAGCCTGATGCGGGGCTTGATCCCAGGATCCGGGGGTCATGACCTGAGCTGAAGGCAAACACAAAAATTGAGCCACACAGGCACCCCCAAAACACCAGTTCTTGGTTTCATTGATTTTCTCTAGTCATTTCCTGTTTCAATTGTATTGATATCTGTTCCCATTTTTAGTACTTATTTCCTTCTGCTTACTTTGGATTCTTCTTCTTCTTTTTTTTTTTTTTAAAGATTTTCCTTATTTTTATTTATTTATTTATTTATTTATTTATTTATTTATTTATCTGAGAGAGAGAGCAAGAGAGGACAAGCAGAGGAATGGGCAGAGGGAGAGGGAGAAGCACTCTCCCCAGTGAGCAGGGAGCCTGATGTGGGACCTAGTCATGACCTGAGCTGAAGGCAGATGCTTAACTGAATGAGCCACCCAAGAGCCCTTACTTTGGATTGTAATTTGCTCTCCTTTCTCGGGTTTCCAAGGTGGGAGCTCAGGTTAGTGACTTGAGATCTTTCTTCTTTTCTAAAAAATGCATGCAATTCTATAGAATTCCCTCATTGTGCTGCTTTTTCTGCATCTTTATTCCTTTTTTTCCCCCCCGCCCCTCGCAACTCTTTGCTGCCTTCTCTGGTTTTAATTGAGCATTTTCTCTCCTCTCTAAGTATATCCTTTTTACTTCTTTTAAACTTCGTTTTAGTGGTGGTCATAGAGTTTGCAATACACATTTAGAACTAACCCAAGTCCGGGACGCCTGGGTGGCTCAGTTGGTTGAGCAGCTGCCTTCGGCTCAGGTCATGATCCCAGTGTCCTGGGATCGAGTCCCACATTGGGCTCCTTGCTCGGCAGGGAGCCTGCTTCTCCCTCTGCCTCTGCCTGCCATTCTGTCTGCCTGTGCTCGCTCTCTCCCCGTCTCTCTCTGATAAATAAATAAAATCTTAAAAAAAAAAAAGATTACACAAATAATGATTAAAAAAAAAAAATAAACTAATCCAAGTCCACTTTCAAATGTCACTAAACTGCTTCCCTGGCGGTGCGTGTACCTTCTAACAAAGGATTCCCAAACCTTCCCTCCCGTCTCCTCTATCATTGCTTTAATTCACTGCACTTCAAAAGCTATCAATACAAGTATGTTGTTGGTATTATTTTGAACAGTTATCCTTTAGGTCCACAAAGAACAAGAAAAATAAATAATTTCATTTTATCTTTATTCTTTCTCTGGTGCTCTTCCTTCCTTTATGTAGATCCGAGTTTCTGACCCGGATCATTTTCCCTTCTCTCTGAAGAGTTCCTCTGAAGAATTCCTTCTCGCAAGGCAAATCTATATGCAACAAATTCCCTCAATTTTGCTTGAGAAGGTATTTATTTCTCCTTGTCTTTTGAAAGCTAATGTCATTGGATACAAGATTCCAAGCTGATAGGGCTAATGCTCCTATTCTTGTTTTCTTCATCACTTTAAATATTTCACTGTATTCTCTTCTCCTTTGCATGGGTCTGAAGAGAAATCTTAGGTATTTCTTGTTCCTCTCTGCACAAGCTCTTCCCTCCCCTCTTTGGCTTCTTTCAAGATTTTGTTTCTTGGGGTGTCTGGGTGGCTCAGTGGGTTAAGCTCCTGCCTTCAGCTCAGGTCATGATCTCAGGGTCCTAGGATCGAGCCCCACATCAGGCTCTCTGCTCAGCGGGGAGTCTGCTTCCCCCTCTCCCATGCCTGCCTCTCTGCCTACTTGTGATTTCTCTCTCTCTGTCAAATAAGTAAATAAAATCTTTTTTAAAAAAAGATTTTATTTCTCTTGAATTTTGTGCATTTTTCATTGTGATATGTCTAGGGATACATTTTTGAAATGTATCCTGCTGGGTGTCCTCTGAGATTCCTAGGTTTCTATTGTGGTGTCTATCATTGATTTTGAGAAAATCTCAGTTATTATTACTTCAAGTATTTCTTCTGTTCTTTTCTTTATTTCCTCTCCTTCTGGTATTCCCACTACATATATGCTGTGCTTTTTATAACTCTCCCACAGTTCTTGCTTTGTTTAAAGGTTTATTTATTTATTTGAGAGAGAGAGAGAGAGAGAGAAAGCGAGCACAATAGGGAAGGGCAGAGGGAGAGAGAAAATCTTTTTTTTTTTAATTTTTAAATTTTTTTATTAACATATAATGTATTATTAACCAGGGGAGAGAGAAAATCTTGAGCAGGTTCCCCACTGAGCATGCAGCCCACTGTGGGGTTCCATCTCTTAACCCTGAAATAATGACCTCAGCTAAAATCAAGAGTCAGCCACTAAACTGACTAAGCCACCAGCTACCCTGACCCCACAGTTCTTGTGTATTCTGTTCTGTCATTTTCATTCTTTCTTTCCTCTCTGCATTTCAGTCTGGGAAGTGTCTATTAAAGTTTCTTCAAGCTCATTGATCCTTTTTTGTCTGTGTCTAGTCTCTCGATAAGTTCACCAAAGGCATTCTTCATTACTGTTACAGTGTTCTGTTTTCTAGGGTTTCCCTTTGATTCTTTCTTAGAGTTTCCATCTGTTCTTGCATGTTTTCTACTTTTTCCATTAGAACTTTCAGTTGTATTAATGATAGTTGTTTTAAATTCCCTGTTTGATAAATTCAAAGTCTCTGTCATATCTGAATCTTGTTATGATGTTTTCTCTGTGACTTCAAACTATGTGGTCTTTTAGTATGTTCTGTAATTTTATGTTGAAAGCCGGCCACCGTGTCTTGGATAAAGAAACCCATGCTTGCTCTTTTTTTTTTTTTTAAAGACTTTATTTATTTACTCAACAGACAGAGATCACAAGTAGGCAGAGAGGCAGGCAGAGAGAGGGTCCCTGTTGAGCAGAGAGCCCCATGCGGGGATCGATCCCAGGATCCTGAAATCATGACCTGAGCAGAAGGCAGAGGCTTTAAACCACCCCTCCATGCTTGTTCTTACGGAGGGTCTCTGCCCCAGTAAGATGATTCTCTCTATTAGTTTGTCTCTCCAATTGTGGTTATAATAGTTTGACCTGTAACCCGGGTTATCTGGTGGATCTAAAAAGAGTTGCTGATTTTTCATTTGTTCAGTTTTATTTTTATTGTGAAAACAGAAATCATGACTTCCAAACTTCAAATATGTCAGGCCAAAAACCAGAATCCCTCTCATCTGGTCCTGTTTATTCTTAATATAATATATACAGTGTATATACATGCAATAAATGTAAATAAATAAAGGTGTATAAATTCCTTTAAAAGACTCTAAAAGGATATATACCAAAATGTTAATATTATTATTTCTTGAGCAGCCACTGTGTGCCAAGTATTGTTTTATACTCTCCTTGGTAATTAATTATTATTATATTATATAATTATGATTCTATTATATCAGTACTAATAATGATGATTTAGTTAAGTAATTAATTAAATAATTGTTTACATGTTTAAATAAATAGTTCATTTATTCTTGACACCAATCCCAGTGACTGTTTGATATTATTGTCATTTCCTTTTTATAGAGGAAGGAACTGAGGCACAGAAAGATCAAATAACTCACTTAAGTATTTGAAACCAGGCAATCTGTCTGCAGCATTTGCACACTGAACAGGTGGTTATCCTTGAGGTGGAATGAGATAAGAATCACCTCTTTATTCTTTTCTATAGTGTCTGATTTTTTTTTCACAATGAGCATATACTACTTCTATAATAAGATAAATAAAGATATTGTCTTGAAAAACAAACCAAGTAGGAATGCAAGGCAGCTGGGGGAGGAAATCAGAGAAAACTTGCCAAAGTCAAATCTACACTGCTCTTATATTATCCAGTCCTAAGAACACATTACCCCTTGTCTCCATAGTGGGCTGTGGTCCATATATTCATCCAGCAGAAAATTTTAGACAAGTGTTTTGGAAACATTTGACCACAGTTCTTTAGTTAAAAAAATATATATATGTTTTATATCACGACCTAACATACATATGTGTCTGTGCAACTAAAATGAAACAAAATATTTTCTCTCTTAAAAATGGGTCGCAACTAAGTGTGATGATCCCAACCCCCTGTTAGCCCCAGCTGAAAGATTTTTAGATAACTATAATAGAGAATAATTGAGACAACATGACCATAAGTCCCTTTCCTTGACTTTTAGCTAAACATCAGGAGTTTAGAGGGTAAGTCTATGTATACATTCTGTCTTCACAACTCATCTGCCCCAGAGATTATATATCTACTGTTCAAAACTGGACAAATCCCATGGTCTTTTGAGGTTCTGGTGTACCATATAGCAGGCGATTGCTGCAAAAATCACCAGCTCCCAGGACCTGGACTTCACGAAATCCTCAGAAGACCCCCCCTCCAGGCAAACTCAGCGGTGAAGCTGGAGCCTTAGGACTCAACAGTCCTGCACGGTCAGCAGGTTCTGGTCCTACTCAGTAACTGCAGGAGAGCAAATCTAACCTTGGAGCTCAAGACAGATCACTCAGATTCCTGCAACCCCACATCCGATCAGACAGTAAACCAAACTTCCAAGAATAAAGACTTTGGGTCGGATGAGAGCCATCTGTCTACCCTGGCCTCTGCTTTTCATGAAGGACACTGCAATTACCTTCCCTCCTCCAAACTGTTCAACAAATAAGATATCAAGCATGCTTCTGGGCTCTGGGAGTGTAAAGACAGACAAGGTCCATATTATCCAGAAACTTGCAGATTAGAAAAGGAAATAGATAATTAGATAGCCACACTAATGAAGTGAGAAGCTAGGGTTACAAACTAATAAGAGGCACTGAAGAAAGGAGCAGATGTGTTTTGAAAATATCTGCTGTGTGGAGCATGGGTTCCAGAAGACTCAGACTGGACAAGAGGAGAGCAGATAGTAGAGTATCACAGGATGTCCTGGGGAGGCAGAGGGCAGCTGGAACAGTACTGCACAGTGAAGGGAGACCCAGACTCATTCCAGTCCTGCCTGTGTCAGAGATTTACTGTGTCACCGTGGGCAGCAACACCTTGCTGAGCCCCAAGCTCACAAGTGTCAATTTCACAGGTATGATGAGGATTAAAGAGGAAAAAGTCCTGACAATTATAAAATGCTACACACTGACATAAGAAGCATTTTTCTCGACAGTAGACAGACTTCTAAGGTGCCACCTAGTAGCCCCTTCCTCCTGGTACTCACCTTTATGTAATCTCATGAACTGTTGCAGATTGAAGAATATTAAAGAGATGAAAACTAAGTATAAATCCTGACTTACAGGGTGGCTGGGTGGCTCAGTCAGTCAAGCATACAACTATTGATTTTGGCTGGGCTGGGATGATGATCTCAGGCCCATGAAATTGAGCCTCTCATCAGGCTCTGCACTCAGCATGGAGTCTGCTTAAGAGATTCTCCCTCTCCCTCTGCCCCTCCCCTCTCTGCTCTCATTCTCTCTCCAAAAAAAAAAAAAAAAAAAAGTCCTGATTTAGATGTTAAACCCCAAAAAAGGACTTGATTGACAAAATTGTAAGGGCACCTGAAGATTAGATGGTAGTACTGTATCAATGTTAATTTTCTACTTTTGATGGTTATAATTGGTTATAGAGGAGAGTGTCCTTGTCTTTCAGGAAATACAAACTAAAGTATTAATGAGTGATGGGCATTATATCTATAACTTTCAAATAATTCAGAAAAAAACACATTTAGAGGTGTGTGTGTGTATGTTTAAAGAGGGAGAAAGCTTTAAAGAGAGAATAAGGCAGATGTAGTAAAATGCCAACAATTTAGAGAAACTGGTCTAAGTTATAGAGAAAGTCTATACTATTTCTGTACCATTTCTCTAAATTTTAAATTTCTTCAAAATATTAAAGTTAAAAAATAAGCTTAAAAGAAGTTGATTTTATTAGATACTGCATAAATAAAGACTGCCCCAGATGTAACAAAAACTAGCAAACGTCTGGAGTTAGGGACCCTACGCTGAATCACCCTGCAGCTGCTGCTCTTGCCTCCATTCTGCAGAGCTGGGGCAACCTGCCCAAAACCGGCTCCACTAAATCAGCAAGTGGAGAATCAAGGCCATCCCTCAGCTTCTCCCAGAACACTTGATTTTGACCTAATCATCCAAATATTCAGGCAGCTGTGAAGAAACCATTGCCCAATCATTTCTGTAAGAATGACTTTCACTCCATACGGACCGTTAATATAAATTTAGCTGTGAGCAAATCTACTTATGCCACTCATCAGAAAATCAATTTTTAAAATTCTCTATCAAATAAATATATCCTTATGACCTATCATTAACTTCCTGTGCATGCCTGTCAGCAATGAATGGACGTCAGGTTTAATAGGCATCCCCAGAGTCCCCTCAGTGGCCTAAATCAAGCTGTACTTCCCATCTTCCTCATTGTTCCTTCATCGCCTGTCAATAAATCTGCAGTCAGGGTCTTTACCATTTCTCTTATCAGATGCAAATGTTTCTCTTTCATTTCTGTTCTGCTTCGCTTAGACTTATTTCCAGATTCTTCTTTACTGTCCTTCATGAATCCACCATTCATGTCTCACACACCTAGTAGTTTACCTTTTGGAAGCATGTTACCAACAGAAAACTTACTGTTTAGGTGAAAGAAAGCTATCTGAGCTTGTAATGATAGTGTGCAAGGATAATAGCATTGTGTGTTAACATAAAGTCCCCATTCTTGTTGAAGTGGAACATGCGGACCCTTGTGTCCTGGCACATTTATTTCAAGACAATGTCAACAAGTTAACAATCTCATCTTGACCAGCTCATTGAAGTAAATAACCCATTTACATCCCAATTCATATTATTGTTCTACACGACCCTTACACTGAAAAAAAAAAATCCAAATCTCAGTATTTAATTGTGCATGAACAGGCCTAAAACACAGTATGTTTCTATTTTTGTTGTTGTTTTCTACCACAACTGCCATACCTACATTCTATGAAATAAATTCAGGCTTCAGGTTTGAGCAGGAAAAGTTCCTATAATATCGGAGGTAATAGTTTAGTTTTTACTATATGCCAACTCACGCTCTCAAAACTGTATATGTATCACACATTTAATCCCCCTAAACAACCCAAATGTTATGGACTGAATATTTATGTCCCCTCAAAATTCTTGAAATCTTAACCCCCAATGTCGTGGTATCTGGAGGTGGGGTCTTTGGGAGAGGATTAGGTCATGAAGATAGAGCCCTCATGAATGGGACTAGTGCCTTTATAAGAAAAAGCCAGAGAGCTGGCTCGCTCTCTTTTCTACCAAGAGAGGATACATGAAGAAGCTGGTTGCCTACAACCTGGAAGGTGGGGGGGGGTTCATGAGAACCCACCCAAGCTAACACCCTGATCTCAAACTTCTGGCCTCCAGAACTCTGAGAAATAAATGCTTGTTGTTTAAGTTCCTAATCTATATCTGTTATATCATCCCAAACATATTAAGTCACCTAAAGGCTTGGGGCACCTGGGTGGCTCACTTGGTTAAGCATCTGCCTTCAGTTCAGGTCGTGATCCCAGGGTCTTGGAATTGAGCCCCCGAATTGGGCTCTCTGCTCAGTGGGGAGTTGGCCTTTCTCTGCCCTTCATCCACTATTTCTTTCTCTCTCAAAAATAAATAAAATCTTAAAAAAAAAAAATACACCTGAAGACTTAAACGGTGTTCTTCCCTTCCTTTAAGCAAGGAAACAGTCACAAACTTCTAAGGTGCCCAGTTAAATTTAATTAAAATACAGGATTCCCAGTTAAATTTGTGTTCCATATAAATAATGAATAATATTTTTGATATAACTATATCCCAATATTTAATTAAAAGTACTTATATTAAACAAAGTAAAACATTATTTCATGAATAAAAAATACTTGGTGTTTATCTGAAATTCAAATTTAACTGGGTGCCCCTTATTTATTTATTTATTTATAAAGATTTTATTTATTTATATGAGAGAGAAAGAGAGAGTGAAAGAGAGAGCACAAGCCTTGAGTGTGGGAGGGTTGGGGCAGAAAGAGAAGCAGACTCCCCACCAAGCAGACAGCCTGATGTAGGGCTCAACTGCACGGCCCCAGGGCTGAAGGCAGACACTTCACTGACTGAGCCACCCAGGTACTCCTGGGTGTCCTATATTTAAATTTATGAAAACGAGCAACCCTGCATAAAAAGAGTAAGTAAACTGGTCAAGGTCACACAGTTGGTGTAGTAGCAACTGCCAGTATGAAGCCAGGCAGCTGATGCCAAAGCTCATGCTTTTCCCTCACAGATCTTTGTAAGGATTAAATAAGATAGTCCACGTAAATGGCTTCGCATGGTGTCTGACACCAGTAAGGATTCAGATCTGAGTTGTGAATCATAGAATGCTAATAACCAGCATTGTTGCTCCTGCCATTGTTGTTAGTTCTAAGATTTTCATCTCCAAAGGATGCTATCAAGAAAGTGAAAAGAAAACCCACAGAACAGGAGAAAATATTTGCAAATCATATATCTCATAAGGGGCTAGTTTCCAGAGTATATAAAGAACTCCTAGGGGTGCCTGGGGGGGTTCAGTCGGTTAAGCATCTGACTTTGGCTCAGGTTATGATCTTGCGGTCCTGGCATGGAACCCCATGACAGGCTCTGCTCTCAGCGGGAAGTCTGCTTCTCTCCCTCTCCCTCCATCCCTCCCTCTGCTTGTGTTCTCTCTCTATCTCTCATAAATAAATAAAATCTCTTAAAAAAAAAAAAAAAAACCTCTTACAACAACAACAACAAAAAACTCAATTTTTAAAATGGCGAAAGACTTAGACATTTCTTGAAATAAGATATCCAAATAGCCAGCAAGCACATGAAGAGATGCTCAACATCATTACTCATGAAGGAAATGCAAACAAATGCAATCAAAACCACAGTGAGATACCACTTCACACTCACTAAGATGGCCATTATCAAAAAGACAGTAACAAGTATTGATAAGGATGTGGAACCATCGGAACAGTTTCCATACTGTAGAAAACAATTTGGCAGTTTCTTAAATGGTTAAACACAGACTTGCCATATCAACCAGGAATTCCACTCCTAAGTACATACCTTAGAAATGTGAAAACATATGGCCACACAAAAACTTATACATAGATATTCATAGTAGCATTATTCATAATAGCCTAACAGTAGAAACAATGCAACTATCCTTTTAAAATTTTTTAAAAAGATTTTATTTACTTATTTGCCAGAGAGAGAGTGAGAGAGAGAGAGAACACAAGCAGGGGGAGTGGCAAGCAGAGGGAAAAGAAGGCTCCCTGTTGAGCAGGGAGCCTTATGTGGGACTCGAACCCAGGACCGTGGGATCATGACCTAAGTGGAAAGCAGATGCTTAACTGACTGAGCCACCCAGGCATCCCAACAATGCAAATATCTGAATGGGTAAAGAAAAAGTGGGATATCCATAAAATGAAATATCTTTCAGCCATAAAAAGGATAAAATCCTAAGACATCTTATAACATGGATGAATCTTAAAAACATTACACAAATTGTATTTGTTTGGGCTGCTACAACAGAAGGTCATAGACTTGATGGCTTAAGTAACATTATTTCTCACAATTCTGGAGATCGAAATTCCAAAATTCGGGTACCAGCATGGTCAAGTTCTGATGAAAGTCCTCTTCCTGGTTTATAGACAGCCCTCTACTCAACATATCCTCACATGGTAGACAGGGGAAGGGAGAGAGAGAGAGAGAGAACAAAAGAGAAAGAGAGAAAGATGACTAGTTCTCTTTCTTTTATTATAAGGGCACTAATCCCATCATGGGGCCTCCACCCTCATGACCTAATTACCTCTCAATGGCCTCACCTCCTACTACAATGCCAATGGGGGTTAGGGATTCAACATATAAATTTGTTGGGGGACACAAACACGCAGTTTACAAAACCAAGGAAAAGAATCAAATCACAAAAAGCTTCTTATTGTACGATTCTATTTATATGAAATGTCCTGAATAGGCAAATCAGTGGAGATGTTAAACAAATTAGTGGTTTCCAGGAGCTGGGGGTTGAGGCAATAGAGAATCACTGCTTAAGGGTTTCCTTTTGGGGTAATGAAATGCCTAGAAAGTAGATTGTATGTTGGCTGCACAACTTAAGAACAAACTAAAATCACTGAATCAGGCACTTTATTTTATTTTATTATTTCTAAGATTTTATATGTTATTTGACAGAGAGTGAAAGCACAGCAGGGTGAGCAGCAGTCAGAGGGAGAGGGAGAACCACGCTCTCCCCAAGCAGGGAGCCCAATGTGGGACTCGATCCCAGGACCCTGGGATCATGACCTGAGCTGAAGGCAGACACCTAATGACTGAGCCACCCAGGTGTGCCAAATCATGCACTTTAAAGAGGTGAAATCTTAAGGTGTATGAAGTATATCTCGTTTTAAAATGCCTTTATCAAAACTCATTCCTCTCCTGAAGTACACCCTGGCCTCACTTTCCTTTGAAGGAAAGTGAAGTACACCCTCGCTCCTCTTTTATACTAAAAATCAAGCCCACCAGACATAAACTTCCTCAAGTGCTCTCCCTTCACATTTACTCCCATCCCTGGTCACACAGTTTCTTTCCAACTGCAAGAAAAAGCCCTGATCACCCTCCAGAAACCACATCCACCCCCGCACTTGAAGCCAATCCATCTTTCCTAGTAAGGAAACCAGACCCTCACTCTCTATCAGTCCTGCCCTCTCACTGGGGCCCTCCTCTCACTACCCAAAGTGATCAGGGTTTCCCATTGTACCAAAGCAAATAAACTTACAAAAGCACAAAGGGCCTGCCCATGCCTGCCTCCCCAGCAAACTACCTGTCTTCCCTAAGGACATCTATATGAGATCCCTCCATCCGCCCCCACCACCTCCCCTCCCAATGTCCCCAACCTCACAGCACATTGGAGCTGCCACCCACCTTCCACCACCCTCCACTCCTTGTTCAAAGATCCAGAGCCTAACAACCAACCTGTGGTGTCCTTTCAGGTTTCATCCTATTTCATTTGATTCTGACTTTGCACTGTTGACCATCTTTCACCTCTGAAATTTCCTTCTCTTCCCTTCTATCTTGACTTTCATGATATTAAATAAAATACAATCACCATTTATAAAGCATCTGGTAATACCGGGCACTGTACTTCCACCAATCTTCTGGGCTAATCTGCACAATGCTATGGAATAGGAGTTGAGGCAATTAAAAAACTGTTTCTATTTTTCAGATATGATTCCAGAGCCAGTAGATTAATTATACTGAGGCCCAAAATTAAATAACTGACTCATCTCCAGCTCTGGATGACTCTTTAATCAGTGCTCTATGTACCATGATACCACACCTGCCTGCTATTGGTCTTACTCCTCTGACAGCTGCTTTTTAAGCTCTTTTGGTCATTTTGCCTCCAGACTCTCTCACATCTAATAAATTCTTCACCCTTGTGCCAGAACAATCTTTTTGCAACGGACATCTAAGCATGCCATCCCTTGAGAACCTTCCAGGAGAGTTCCATCAGACCTTCAAAAAATAGATAAACCCAATGTTATTTAAACCATTCCAGAGCAGGTGGTGCCTGGGTGGCTCAGTCAGTTAAGCACTGGACTCTTAATTTCAGCTCAGGTCATGATCTCAGGGTCAAAAGATTGAGCCCCATGTCAGGTTCTGCACTGAGTGTGGAGCCTGCTTGAGGTTATTTCTCTCCCTCTCTTTCTGCTCCTTCCCACACCACTCTCAAAGAAAGGAAGGAAGGAAGAGAAAAAAAGAAAAAGAGAAAAAAAAGAAGTGTGACTAGTCTTAATTGAGATATATTGTAAGTATAAATAAGATACATACCAGACTTCAAAAACTTGGTATGGAGAGATAGCAACGAGATGAATGAATAAGACACCCTTCACTTGTATCCCTTCAAAACCAACAATTTTGCATCTTTTTACAGACAGATGTGCTTTTGTGGTAGCTATGGGATCCCCACAATGTATGTAGGTATCCAGGAGTAGCCTCACATGCTGTGTGTTGGGTAAGAGGCACACAGACCTCAGTCTCAGCTGTGGACTCTGAAGTAGCCCATGCAACAACTCCAGTCCCTCTCAGCCATGGCCAAGAACCTCCTGGAGAACATCGTCTTAGACAATCGTTCACAGATACGAGAGCCCTTATGGAAGTCCGGGATTCCAGCAGAGAAGTTCCAGCATACCATCGGAGAAAAAAACAAACCCATGAGTTTGGATGCATTGGCATGGTAAGAGGGACAAGCTTGAATTACCTGTATCACACCTGCCCCAGGATGGCACAGCTCTTTGCCATGAGCTCTTCTTGACTGTGATTCCTCCCACAGAGAAAAGTTAGAACATGTGAATGAGCACCTAGTTTCCCCAGCTATGTGCAAGGCTGCCAAATAGGCCCTTTCTTTCTCATCCAGATTACTAAATCCTGAGCTGCATGACTGGGGGCGTATGTAGAGGCTGGGAGAGCAGCAGATAAGACAATCAAAGGGCAATAAAGTAATTCAACTGCAACAATCAGGAAGCCAGCCCAGGAGCCACTGGAAATGCCTCGTTGTGGACCCTTCCAGCTGGCTCACAGGTACCCTCAGTGCCGTAAGCACCTCCTCTGCACACACCCTACTCTGGGGCTGGCTCCCTGTGCACGCTCCGAACAGTGGCGAACGTGGCAAGAGAAAGCTTTGGCAGACAAACTGTGAACACATGTGAATAGCTAACCCAAATTTATGGGACAAGGAGAGGACCACAAACTTGAGATCTCGCTCCACCCGTGGGCAAGCAAAGGGGAGCCTCTCAGAATCTGAGTCCTGCAGGGCATGGTTGAGAGAAAGAGGACAAGCTTAAGGATTCTGCCACAAGAGGGAGCAAGAAGTGTAGAGCAGATACATCCATAGATGATCTGACAAGTCTCTGAAGTCCTAGAAGGGCTGACAAAGGGCACTTCTTTCCCAAAGTCAGAGAGTAAAGACTGGAGTTGGGGTGCCTGGATGGCTCAGTTGGTAGAGCATGCAACTCTTGATCTTGGGGTTGTACGTTCAAGCCCAACTTTGGGTATAGAGAGTACTTAAAAATAATAATATCTCGCTCTCACTCTTTCCCAAATAAATATATAAAATCCTTTTAAAAAAAGAAGAAATTAAAATGGAAATTTAAAAATATCTTTAATAATGAAAATACAACATACCAAAACTTGTGGGATACAGCAAAAGCAGTTCTAAGAGGAGAATTTATAGCAACAAACACCTACATTTAAAAAAATAATAATAAAGGTCACAAATTACCTACATTTATACCTTAAGGAACTAGAAAAAAGAAGAACAAACTAAGCTCAAAGTTAGTAGAAATAAGGAAATAACAAAAATCAGAGAGAAAAAAATTGGAGACCAGAAAAAAAAAAAGTGGAAAAAACAAAACAAAGCTAAAGATGAGTTTTTTAAAAGATAGAAAAATAGTCAAAACTTCAGCTACACTAACTTGGGAAAAGTGAGAGAGGATCCAAACAAATAAAATCATAACCAAAAGAGGAAACATGACAACTGTTACCACAGGAATATGAAAGGTAATAAGAGACTACTGTGAATAATTATATTCCAAGAAACTGGACATGCTAGAAGTGGATAAATTCCTAGAAACATAGAACCTACCAAGACTGAATTATGAAGAAATAGAAAATCTGAACAGACCAATGAGTAAAGAGATTGAACCTAATCAAAACCCTCCCAACAGAAGCACCTGGGTGGCCCCTTTGGTTGAGCATCTGACTGACTATTCATTTCGACTCAGGTCATGATCTCAGGGTTGTGAGATTGAGCCCTGCATCAGGCTCTACACGCAGTGGGGAGTCTGCTTGAGATTCTCTCCGTCCTTCTCCCTCTGCCTCTTCCCCCCTATTCTCTTACTCAGGTGCCCATAAATAAATCTTTAAAAAAAAAAAAAAAAAAGCAACAAAGAAAGGCCCAGGACCAGATGGTTTTCCTGGTGAATTCTGTCAAACATTCAAAGAAGAATTAACAGCAATCCTTCTCAAACCTGTCCAGAAAAATGAAGAGGAGAGAGTATTTCCAACCTTATTTTACAAGGTCACCAGATACCAGATACCAGGTACCAGAGCCAGTTAAGGACATTACAAGAAAAAGAAAATTCTAGGTCAATAGTCCTGATGAAAATAGATGCAAAAGTTCTCACCAAAATATATGCAAACCAAATTCAATAGCACATTAAAAGGATCTCACACCATGTTCAAGTTGGATTTATAGCAGGGATGCAGGTGTGAAGCAACATATGCAAACGAGTCAGTGTGATGCACCACTTAATACAATGAAGGATGAAAAATTATATGATTGGGGTGCCTGGGTGGCTCAGTAGGTTAAAGCCTTTGCTTTCGGCTCAGGTCAGGATCCCAGGGGCCTGGGATGGAGCCCCGCATCAGGCCCTCTGCTCAGCGGAGAGCCTGCTTCCTCCTCTCTCTCTGCCTGCCTCTCTGCCTACTTGTGATTGCTCTGTCAAATAAATAATAAATAAAATCTTTAAAAAAAATTATATGATCAGGGCGCCTGGGTGGCTCAGTGGGTTAAAGCCTCTGCCTTCGGCTCAGGTCATGATCCCAGGGTCCTGGGATTGAGCCCCACATTGGGCTCTCTGCTCGGCAGGGAGCCTGCTTCCTCCTCTCTCTCTCTCTCTCTGCCTGCCTCTCTGCCTACTTGTGATCTGCCAAATAAATAAATAAAATCTTTAAAAAAAATAAAATAAAAACATTTAAAAAATAAATAAAATTTTAAAAAATTATATGATCATCTCAATAAATGCAGAAAAATCTTTTTACAAAACAATATCCTTTCATGACAGAAACCATAATAAGAAGGGAGTTCAACATAATAAAGGTCATATATGACAAGGCCATAGCTAACATCATATTCAATACCTCCTAGTACCCAGAGAAAAAAGGTGAGAAAAAAGTTAATTAAAAAAACATCTAAATTGGAAAAGAAAAAGCAAAATTTACTCTGTTTGCAGATATATGATCTTTTGTATAGAAAATCCTAATGACTCCACAAAAAAATCTATTAGAACTAATCAAGGAATCCAGTAAAGTTGCAGGTTACAAAATGAACAGACAGAAATCAGTTGCATTTCTATACAACAGCAATGAATTATCTGAAAAAGAAATAAAGCAATCCCATTCGTAATAACCAAGGAGCCACCTTAACCATGGAGAAAAAAGATCTGTATGTCAAAATCTGTGAGACCCTGCTGAAAGAAATTGAAGGAGATACAAATAAATCCTGTGTTCATGTATCAGAAGAACGAATATTGTTAAAATGTCCATACTACCCAAAATCAACTACAAATGCATTTTCACAGAAATAGAAATAAACAGTCCTAAAATTTGTACTGAACAAAAGGACTGCAAACAGCCAAAGCAAACCTGAGAAAGAACAAAGCTGAGGCATCACACTTCCTCACTTCTCACTATATTACAAAGCTGTAATAATCGAAACAGTATGGTACTGACTTACAAAGATACATAGACCAGTGGGACAGAATCCAGAGCCCAGAAACAAACTCATATTTGGTCATAGGAAGCCGAAACATATTTGACAAGGAAACCGAGAATACTTAATGGGGTAAGAATAATTTCTACAATAAATGATGCTAGGAAAACTGGAAAATCAGATACAAAATAAATTAAACCCTTATCTTACAGTACTCACAAAAAATAACTCCAAATGGATTATAAATTTAAATATAAGACTGGAAACTATAAAATTCCTATAAGAAAAAAATGGGAAAAATCTCTTTGGAATTGGTCTTAGCAATGATATTTTTTAAATTTTTTAATTATTTTAATAAACATATAATGTATTATTAGCCCCAGGGGTACAGGTCTGTGAATCGCCAGGTTTACACACTTCACAGCACTCACCATAGCACATACCCTCCCCAATGTCCATAACCCCACTACCCTCTCCCTTCTCCCCCCCACACCACCCTCAGTTTGTTTTGTGACATTAAGAGTCTCTTATGGTTTGTCTCCTTCCGGATCCCATCTTGTTTCATTTATTCTTTTCCTATCCCCCAAACCCCCCATGTTTAGCAATGATATTTTGAATATGACACCAATAGCACAAGCAACAGGGCAAAACTAAAAAATTGGGACTACATCAAACTAAAATGTTCTCCACACAGCAAAAGAAACAATTAACAAAATGAAAAGGCAACTTATATAATGGAAGAAAATATTTGCAAGCCATCTATCTGATAAGAGGTTAATATCTTAAATATATAAGGAACTCATACAATTCAATAGTAGAAACAAAACAAAAATCTGATTAAAAAATGAGCAGAGAAACTGACTAGACATTTATACAGATGGCCAACAGGTACATGAAAAGGTGCTCAACATCACTAATCATCAGGAAAATGCAAATCAAAACCACAAAATATCACCTCACGCCTCTAAGAATGTCCGTTATCAAAAAGACCAGAGACAACGTTACTGGTAAAGATGTGGGAAAAAGGGAACACCCGTACACTGTTGGTGGGAATGTAAATTAGCACAGCCACTATGCAAAATGGTATGGAGGTTCCTGAAAAAACTAAAATTAGAACTATCATATGATGTAGCAATTCCACTTCTGTGTACATGTCCAAAGAAGATGAAGTCACTAACTAGAAGAGATATCTATACCCCTGTGTTCATTGCAGCATCATTCACAATGGCCAAGATATGAAAACAACCTAAGCACCTATCTGTGGATGAATGGATGAAGAAGATGTGATACACACACACACACACACACACACACACACACACACACACGAATATTACTCAGTCAAGAGAAGGAAGGAAGTCTGGACATCTGTGATAACACAATGTACATTGAGGGCATAATGATGTTAAGTGAAGTAAGTCAGACAGAGAAAGATAAATACTGTATGATATCACATATATATGGAATCTAAAAAAGCCAAACTCATAGAAACAGTAGAATGGTGGTTGCCAAGGGCTCTGGGGTTACAAATTTCTTATTATAAGATGAATAAGTGGGCACCTGGGTGGCTCAGTTGGTTGAGCCACTGCCTTTGGCTCGGGTCATGATCCCAGCGTCCTGGGATCGAGTCTCGCATCGGGCTTCTCCCCCTCCCCTCTCTGCCTGCCTCTCTGCCTACTTGTGATCTGTCTGTCAAATAAATAAATAAATTCTTAAAAAAAAATAAGATGATAAGGTGACATACTTAACAGTACTGTAGTATATATTTGAAAGTTGCTAAGAGAGGAAGTCTTAAATGTTCTTGCCCCCCCCATAAACAGTAATTATATGAGGTAATGGAGATGTTAACTAACCCTACCGTGATAATCATTTTGCAGTACACGCACATAACAAGTCATCACATTGTACACCTTAAAATTTCACAATGTAGGTCAATTATATTTCAACAAGGCTAAAAAAAACTTAGTATGAGCAAAAGAATATAAAAGATGTCATTAATGGGGTGCCTGGGTGGCTCAGTCAGTGAAGCTTCCAACTCTTGGTTTCAGCTCAGGCCATGATCTCAGGGTCATAAGATCGAGCCCTGCATCTGGCTCCGTAGTGGGTGTGGAGCCTGCTTGGGATTCTCTCCCTCTCCCTCTGCCCTTCCCTTCACCTTCTCAAATAAGTAAATGAATAAATAAAGCAAGCAAACCCTATTATCTTTTTAAAAAGAAGTCATTAGTCATTTGAAAACAATTGCATATTGAAATTACAATATTTGGGATATGTTTGAGTCAAGTGCATTATATTAAAATTAATTTCACATAGTTCTTTTTACTTTTTCAATGTGGCTACTAGAAAGTGGAGGTTACCTAGCCCAACATATTTCTACTGGGCAGAATTGCTTAGATAAAGGGGAGCCTTTCTGTAGGGCTTGCTGTAGGAAGATCTTGCTATAAAGGTGATATTCAAATCGAGACCTGAAGCATAAGCAAGAATTATTCATGCAAAGAACTGAGGAAAGAATGATTCAAGTAGAGGGAAGAGATGATACAAAGACTGAAAGATGAGAAAGAGATTGCCATGTTCAAGGAAAAGAATAGAATCCTGAGAAAACAGAGTATAATAAATAAAGGGATGAGTGATCTGGAGGTAAACGGAGTGGAAGACAATTGCCAAATCATGAAGAGTCTTTGGGAAACAAACACTAAAGCCAGAACGAGCTTAGGTTGAGGAATGACACAATCTACTTTGCATTTTTTTAAAAAATCACTGTAGCTGCTGTGGGAGAGTTGGATTATAGTAGCACAACAGTTAATCAACAGTAATAATTAGGAGACTGTTACTATGGTCCAGGTGAAAAAAAATGGTAGCTACAACCAAGTGGTAAGTGTAGAGATGGGTGGAGAGGAATCAGTGGATTTTAACTGTTATGAAGGTAAACACTACAAACTTCCTGATGGGATGGATATAAGGGATGAGGAAGAGGGAAACATTGGATGTGTCCTGTGATTTCTGACTTGCACACTCATGTCGATGGTGCCATGCATTGAAGATGACCAATAGATAAGCATATTTAGGAGAAGGCAAAAGTTCTATTTTGGACATGTTAATTTTGAGATGTCTATTAGATATATAGGTGAAAATGTTGAGTAGGCAAGTGGATAAGTCTATGTTAGAGATACAAATTTAAAGTCATTAGCACATGTATTTAAAGCTTTGGGTTTGGAGGACATCATCTAGGTAGACAGAGGATTTAGGCTCTAGTCTGAGTCCTAAGGCACTCACTCCAGCACTGGGTTCCTGCGGGGGGGTCTGGAAGATCAGAACTATTACTATGCAATAATAATACCAAGATGTAATCTGTATTCAATTCCATTCTCTCATGAGTATATAGTAGGATTTTCCAAAGGCTGTAGGATATGTGATAATATAGCTTCAACAGTTACCAGAATATGTTCTCATGCGTCATTATGTTTTCTAGAATTTTCTAAAGTGGTAGGTTTGAGTTACAAATATGTGTGTTTTTAGAGATTAGTTCTTTTCTTGGCACTTATACTCTGTTCTTGCCAGCTATCATCAGTTACACCTACTATATCTCTATAGTCTCATTATCATTCAACAAACAGTTATGTTGAAATCCTAGAATTTCCTTGAGCCCATGTGGAAACATAACTAGCACTA
This sequence comes from Mustela lutreola, assembly GCF_030435805.1. Classification (NCBI taxonomy): domain Eukaryota; kingdom Metazoa; phylum Chordata; class Mammalia; order Carnivora; family Mustelidae; genus Mustela; species Mustela lutreola. The sequence goes on along the minus strand of NC_081290.1, from coordinate 149,694,111 downwards.
AGTATAATTTGTTTCTTTGTTTTATAATAATGATTTTAATAAATTTTAAAATTTTATCTTGGGTGTTATTAGGAAATTTCATTCTTAAATAAAATTTACTTATATTTAATTATATCTAAGGGAAGATTGTTGGCTTTAAAAAATATTAGAAGACTCAATTTCTAGACATATAGTATACTGTCTACACTTAAAGATGATGAAAACAAAATCAATATATAAGAAGTTCCTTTAGTCACTTTTCATGTAAAAGATGTTATTTATGTTAACTTGAAATGGGTTTATTACTGTTATTTTTAAATAAATGAATAAATGTATTTTAACTCCTCAGTCCTAATTTCTAAAACTGTAAATATAGAGAAATATGGCCTGCAAAAACAAAGGCTCTTCGGGGAACCTCAATTTTTCAAAATTTAAAGGCATCCTGAGTCCACAAAATTTGAGAATCGCTGGTCTAGAGGGTGGATTGAAGGTGTGAATCAGCAAACTGGACCAAGAGATCGGTGATTAGGAAGAAAACCTGACTGAAGCATCATGTAAATCAGGAGAGTTTTAAAAAGAGTGTTAAGTAAATGGGTTACAGATGGCCCCTATATATTGGACCCTACATTGCTTTTTCTTCACAGTACACTGGGACTTCAGGCTCAAAGTCCGCCAACACCAAACTCAAATTTTTACACATTTAATTGCTGTGAATGCATTTTTAAAATTATTTATTTATTTATTTGTCAGAGAGAGTGAGCACAGGCAGAGGGAGAGGGAGAAGCAGGCTCCCTGCTGAGCAAGGAGCCTGATGTGGGGCTCGATCCCAGGATGCTGGGATCATGACATGAGCCAAAGGCAGCCGCTTAACCAACTGAGCCACCCAGGCGTCCCTGTAAATGCATTTTTTAAAGCCATTTAGAGCCTGCCTGCTTTGCAGATTCCACAAAACTGTACCCAATACGGCTAACCCAACCTTACAGCTATAAAGAAAACAACCCCCAGGCTGCTGCTGCCCTTTGAAGCCTTCTGACCCAGAGACACCCCACTGGGCTGCTGAGGAACATCACCTAGGCATGGAAACCCCAACCCCGTCGCCTAGTGTGTCCCTCTCCCCCAAAAGCTCCCTTGCTCTCTTCCACTTTGGCATGGTGGCTCCCCCTCCGCCCCTGGAAGGTCTCTAGCTCTGAGCGACTTCCTCTGCCTCCTCTGCCTCCTCAGCCGGGCACCTTGTCAAAGGACCCACCCAATTAAGACTGTTGCGTGCTACTGCCATCTAGCGGTCATGTTTTTCCTTGACCAGCTCCGAGACCAGCTCCCTCCACCCCACTACAGCGGGCGTGGTCGCGACCTACTGAGATAGAGTAGGACGACAGAGATCTACTGAAGCCACTGTGTGAAGGATCCTATGACCTCAACAAGTTAGTAGAGACAGAAGCCATATGGAAGCGATCTGTATGAGCTGTGGTATCCAAAATAGGCAAACTCCTACAAACAGAAAAGAAAATGACAAATACTCCCACAGAAAAACAGGTAAAGATTATAAACAGGCAACTCATAAAAGAAACTCTGTAAATAACTAGCGACCATAGGAAAAGATGTTCCACCCACTAGCACAAGTGAAACTGGGGCGTCTGGGTGGCGCAGTTGGTTAAGCAGCTGACGCTTGTTTTCAGCTCAGGTTGTCATTTCAGGGTAGTGAGATCGAGTACCATGTTGGGCTCTGTGCTCAGTGGGGAGTTGGCTTGGGACTCTCTCTCCCTTTCCCTCTGTCCCTGCCTCTGCACCCTCTCTCTCTCTTCCAGCAAAATAAATAAATAAATCTTTTTTAAAAAGAAAAAGGTAAGTGAAACTTATGAGATACCATTTTTAACCTGTGCCATTGCAAAATTTTTAAAATTTTGGTAAAACGATAAAGAAATGGTATGCTCCTATCAGGTGGCTGAGAATATGAAATGGAGAGGCCCTCTGAAAGGGGATTTGACAATATCCATAACGGTAAATGTGCTCACCCCATGACCCAGAACTTTCCTCTCCAGCATCTACCATCGAGAAGCGCACACCCCTGCACAGGCTTGCAAGCATGTACAAGATGCTTGCTGAGGCATTGTTTATTACTAATAACAACTATAAATAACAGAAACCCAGCTCAATCAGCCATGGTATATTCATATTGTAGAACAATGGCATGATTAATAACACACAATCTGGAGCCCCCGATTTTATACCCTAACATCATCATTTACTGAGCATATAAACTTAATTAAGCAAGTTACTTTGTCTTTTTCTGCCTCAGTTTCCTCATTCGAGTGGAAACAAGAGCTCCAGCAGGGGCGCCTGGGTGGCTCAGTTGGCTAAGTGGCCGACTCTCAATTTTGGCTCAGGTCTGATCTCAGGTGGTGAGTTGGAGACCCACGAGCAGCTAGAGCTAGTGTGAAGCCTGCTTGAGATTCTCTCTCTCCCTCTCCCTCTGCCCCTCCCCCTGCTCCCCCACTCTCTCTATCTCTTTGAAAGAAATAAATAAATCTTATTTAAAAATGGAGACAAGAAATCCTACTCTCCAGTACCATTGAAAGGGCTACATAAGTAACCACATGTAAAACATGGGACATGGTCAGCACACAATAAACATTAGCAATTATTAATAGAATCAGAAGCTAAAAGAATATGAATTTATGTGAATTAAAATAATTTTTATATAGTAACACAGACTTCTGAAACAAAGAGAGAAAAGATAAATTGCTGATACGGGGTGGTATCATTTAGGTAAAACAAACACACTAACAAGACTACACGTTTGTGCAAGGACATATGCACACGTACATATGTGGAAACAGGGCTGAAAGGATACAGGGCACCATATAAATCTTGGTCAGGGGAGAGACAGGATGGGAAAAATGCTTGAAGTGGGCTTTAGCCATATCTCCGTGCTTAATAATATATTTCTGTGTGATATACAGAAAATTCATTTTCTTTTTAAGTTTTTATTTATTTATTTAGTGGGAGAGAGAGCATGCGAGCTGGGGGAGGGGCAGAGGCAGAGGGAAAAGGAGAGAGAATCTCAAGCAGGCCCCACGCTCATTGCAGAGCCTAATGCCAGCCTGGATCTCATGACCCTGAGACCATGACCTGAGCCAAATTCAAGAGTCGGAAGTTCAACAGACTGAGCAACCCAGGAACCCCTAGAAAGTTCATTTTCTAAATAGGAAGCTGAAGAAACGGAGACAGCAAATACAGGCAAGACTTCAGAAAAATCTGCTAAGAAAAGAAATAGAAAAATGGTAGCTCTGCAGGAGATTGTGGAGTCAAGAAAGGATTCTGTGAGTTTTGTTGTTGCTGTTTTTTATTTATTTTTTTTTTTTACAGATTTTATTTATTTCTTTGACAGAGAGAAATCACAAGTAGATGGAGAGGCAGGCAGAGAGAGAGAGAGAGAGAGAGAGAGGGAAGCAGGCTCCCTGCTGAGCAGAGAGCCCGATGCGGGACTCGATCCCAGGACCCTGAGATCATGACCTGAGCTGAAGGCAGCGGCTTAACCCACTGAGCCACCCAGGCGCCCCTGTTGTTGCTGTTTTTTAATGGAGGTGTTAAAGGACATTTGTAAGTGGTAGAAACGATGCAGTAGAGGTGACGGGGGTGGACAGTTTCAGGAGGTAAGAAGTGATGCATTCAGGTTGTAGGTGAGCAGATGGTTGGAGAGACAGTAGGACCTTTCTTCTGCTGTGAGCAGCAGGAGGGCAGGACAGTACCAGGGATAGAAGGTGATATAGTTAGCGGTAAGAAGATACATGGGTTCCTCTCTCAAAACTTGTTCCCCCTACAACCTCAGGGTGAATCCTGTGAAGTGAGCCACTGACAGAAGGAGGATGGAGACTGTGTAAGACCTGAGTGTAGAGAAGACGTCGAGCATTTGTCTTTGTCCTGGAAAGGCTTCCAAACCCACTTACGGTTTGTTGCTGTAAGTTAACAGAAAAGAAACCCTTCCCACCTTGGTGTCCCCACAGCAGGGCTTCTGTACCTCTGTTATGGACCTCACCAAATGGCGCTCTAATTATTCATACACGTGTCCACCTTCTCACTCAGGCCAAGCAATGCACATGCAATACCACCAGTCTTCACACGAACCTGTGAATCGCTCTTTTGATGCCTGCTTTTCAAACAAGAAAGCACGTCTAAAAGAAATGGGTGATTTGCTCGAAGTCACCATCTGGTATAAGCAAAGGCTCTCTGTACCGTGGAACAGTCACCCTAATCTTTTACACACTAAATTCTCCAGCAACATTCAAGGAAACCTTAAGAACTGAGTGTGCCCTGCACAACACGGGAGTGGTTTCCTCACAGAAGTACATCTTCTGTCCTAACTAAATGGCCACAAGGAAGGAAAAAGAACCAAATGGTGATAATGCTAAACATTAAAGAACTCTAAAAGCAGCTCTTGGTCCTGTTGGGTTAGAGAAGTTTGTAGACCATCCCCACATTGCTTCCTCTGATTTCAAACTTGGGTAATTCCACATAGGGCTTAATTCCTGAATCTTGCAGAATGATTTTAGAGTCCACACCTTCATTAGGCTACCTCAGACCAGTTAAAGGTTATTTCCAGAAGAACATTACAAAGATACCCTTTTGCTCATGTGCTGTGGTGAGGCTGAGGGAACTGGGATAACACCATGATTAGTGGGCTCATGGCTACTGGATGAACTCACGATCTGAAGGTCAAGCTGATCCTGCCCAGAAATCCTGCTTTTGCGAATTCTGTCCTTGAAGTTGGAGGAGATTTAGGGCGCAGAACTGTGGATGAGAATTTTTTGCGGTTGATTTTTTTTCTCCTGACTATCTTCACTACCAGCTTTGGCATGAGCATATGCTCTGTAAGAAATGTAGTTCATTTATATAAAGAAATAAAGTGGACCAGCAGTGGAATGAGCAGGTTTTGGTTCCATTTTTTTTAGTGATTGTAACTATAACTCTGAACACACATCAAGTTTTTAAAAGTTGAGTTATGGATTTCCAGACTTAAAAAGGCATTGGGTGAGAAACTGCAGATAAAACATTCCAAATAAGTACTAATGAAGAATGTACAATCACAAAAGTGCCCAGTAATTCTATAAACCTAAAACCAGGAGATATCTAAGTTCAGAATCTTGTAATATTCTTAAGTCTGCTATTGCCAGCTAGTACTGTATTCAATCATGTCTTTTTTATGTTCTGTATTTCTGGTGCTAGGACATCCGGGGCTTTACTGACCCTCAAAAGACTGCCCCTTGCAGGACTAGACAATTCCTACATTCCCAAACTCTCTCGGGAGTGCACCTTTCATACCCAAATGAATCAAGAGCCCATACAGTCATCTACCTCGTTTTCGAAGCTCTTAAACTCAAGACCATTGTCCAACTGCCCTATTCACCCCAGGGCCAAGTATCGGACAACTAGGAAGAGCTCTTATGCCCCAGGGTCCCTAAAATTATCCAAACTAAGTCTATTTTCCTTGCCTTGCATGTTCCTTACCAGAAACCACAATAATGGCTCTTAGCTTTGTCTTCCCTCATCCCACTGCCTCCTGACGAACCCGGGTACTTCTCTTGGAGCTCTGTGCGCATGCTCTGTCTCCCCTTCTAGGGATCCATGAGGATAGAAACCTCCTCCTTCAGCACAGCCATTTCCATTCTGTGTCTCACTACCCCGGTTGTAACAAATCCCAGGTGCATTTGAGAAGAATTGCTTATCCTAGCCGGTGAGAGGTGGTCCTTTATCCGACAGATGTAACAACTTCTGGAAAGAGACTACTCAGGAAAGGACAGACCAGGAGAAGCAAAAGAGAGACCACCTCCACCATGCTGGTTTGGTAGCTGATACCAAGCTGCCTGGGGCAAAGGATTCACGCACTAGGTCAGAGTGAGAAAAATGAGGACAAGACATGTAATTTTTCATAAAGCTCAAGTTATGCATACTTCTAATCCTGGAGTTATTTTCCCTTTCATGGCTTTGGCACTAAATTGTTCTTTGCGTTAGAGGATGATACTGTGTAGTACTGCTTTTGTTTGGTTTGGTTCTTTAGTGTCCCTATTTTGGCAACAGAAAAATTTGGCAACCCTTAGCTTGTTCCCCAAATTTGTTTTTGAAATTTCACTGGAGTGTGAAAGCCAAAGTCTGCCAACGCAGCTCCAGAAAATGGGAATGGGACAGGCAGCTGGTCCTCGAATCAAGCCTCAAACTATAAGCCTAGGAAAGATTCAACGATGCATGTAGCAGTCAGTTCACACATCCCTTGGCTAAAAGCATGGATTCTGATGGGATCTCACTTTAGTAGAAGGTAAGAACGCAAGTAAAAATATATATATAATAATAACAAGCTTACCAAAAACTATTAGAGAACAAGGGATAGGAGGTATCATGGGGGGTGAGGGGGAGGAAACATTCAAGAAATTATTTGGCATCTCCATTCGAGGGTAGGAAAGTATTGCTAAAACAGAAACAGGAAACACACTAGATGATCTATCAGATCAAATCAATTTTTTTTTTTTTTTTTCACAAAATGTATTCACCTTCCTTGGAACTGAAAAATAAATCTATGTACAAACAGGAAGAGTTCAGGCTCCCCTCACCCACTCGCAAACCCCTGCAGATTTCCTCCGGAGTCCTCTGAGATTGGGTGGGGGGGGACCTCGGGGAGGTTCCCAGAGGGTCGGAAAGAGGTCTGCTCTGTTCCGGGGCCAGTTTGGTGAGGAAGGGCGCGGGGCTCAGGATTCACAGGCCGGAGACTGCGTTTCATGTCCCAGACTCACAGGGCAGGGAAGGGAAGAAGCTAGGATTTCCAAACTCTGAAAGTTTAAGTTCGTGGGGGTCTGGGGCTTGGATTCCCAAGGGATGGAATTCTGAGTATACTGAGAAACAGAAAATACTTTCCAAGAGCTGGGCTGGGTGTTGTTCTGTTGAACATCAATTTCAGAGAGTATTATTGACATGGGAACACTCCGTGACCGTGACGGATCAAGACAAAAATGAAACCCCTCTCTAATCATGTCTGATAAAATATAAACATTGTCCAAGTCACAAAGTACCAAATCCCCCTATCCTAAATGCTCTAAGTGTCGGCTGCTTCTTTCCCAATCACAGCTCGAGCTCTGTCTCATCAATCTCTCCTTGTACAGGTAAGATATACTGAGACAACAAATCATAGAATTGTCTTCCTTTTTGCATCCCCAGCCCATGGGGAACCCCCATTTCCTTGGACCCTCCCCCAAATCACCCCACTGAAACCCAAATAATCTCTCTCAAGTACCCCCTCACAAAGATGCCCCATGGGTCTCCACAGTGTGTGTTCTCCCTCACTACAAGTAATAAACCCATCTAGTTCAACCGCAAGGGTGCTCCTAGGGATTGCTGGCTGAAGGATGTTACTAGTAGGCTCAAGTAGGAATTCAATGATTATTTAACATGTTGGAAATATCTCTCTCAAACAATAGTGAAGTATAGAGACCTTCTCATTAAAGTCAATTATCAAACAGGGAGCCCTAATACTTCCACCATTATCCAACATTGTTCTAGAAACTCTAATCAATGTAGTCAGACACAGAAAAGAAATAATAAGTAAGGGCAGTGGAAAAAAGACATAAAAGTAATATTAGGTAATAAAACTGTCCCAAGAGAATCAATTGGAAAATATTAAAGCCAAGAGTAAATCGAATAATGTACTCTGCTATTAATTAATATAAAACTCAAGCATCACACAGAATGTAAACTACACAATATAATGACAATTATATTCACAATAACAACAAAGCACTGGGAATAATACAACAAAAAAAAAGTCAGAGCAACAGAATAGAATGCCTGAAAAGATAAAAGGGAAGCCCATACTATAAGCTTAGGTAGAAAGACTTGTTATCTTAAAAATTATATATATCTTCCAGTTCACTAGATAGATTTCACATAATTCTGGTAAAAATCTTATCAGGTTTCTGTAACTGAAAATATCTTTCCTGGAAAATTCAGTTGAATGGTGGCAAAACAGAAAAAAATAAAAATATTTAAAAGCAAAAGTAACTAAAGCAGTTTTGAACCACTACATCAGTAAGGCAGATCCATGAAACGGCAAGAAGCCAAAATTGATATCCAGACATATGGAAAGGTGGAGTATATAAAAAAATAAGTCAAGAAACATAATTATTCACTAAATGCCATTAGGACAACAGGCTAGCTATTTGGAAAATTAGGTTACACCTAATTTCAAGGTATTGAAAAATTAATTGCATTTAATTTTTATATAAATATAAATTTAAATATAAATAAACACAGAATCCAAAAAGGTTTTAGAAGAAAATATAAGTAAATAATAATCTCAAAGGTAGGAACATATCAGAAAAGATAAACTGATTTAAGTTCAAAATTTAAATTTGGATGTCAAAATATAAAGGCCACAAAAAAAATCAGATGCAAACTAACAAAAAAATGTCTAATAAGTTGACACTGAAGTAGATATATTCTAATATAGAATTTTTATAAATCAGTGTTTAAAATATGAATGCTTTAGTAGGAAAACTGGCAAAGAGCAAGATACCACTTGTCACCTACAAATTTGGGAAATATCTATAAAAATTATAATACCTAGTGATATCAGAAATGTTGAAAAACAGTATTTCTTATTCATTTTTGGTGGGAGTATAAAGACTGGGAAAAATATTATACCAAAATATTATCAATGCTTATTTTTAGATAATCAAGGATTTTTAGATTATCAAGGATTTCTTTCTTTTAAAAAAAAATTCTCATCACATATACAATAAACATGGTACTGTCATGCTATCTCTAAAGAAAAAAATAGAACAAAATAAAATTCAATTTGTTTCTCAAATTTGTTTTTTCCTAAATTCAGCTTTTTAGTCATTGCCCTCCTCAAAACCATCCCTGTGGTTCCCAAATCACTGGAGAGATAGATAGGTAGATAGATAGATTGATTGATTGATTTATATTTATTACATATATAATTGAAGTTGAAAACTTGTGTGTATATATATTTATATAAAATACCAAATATGTGTGTGAATACACACAAAGGAAATAAATTTCTTTATATGAACAGGATCATGAAATAGATCAGACTTAGGTAGTACACAAAACACTCAAGAATACTGACCTATTGGAAATACTATTCTAAATGAATTTCAAAATTCCCAAAAAGCAACGGAACTTAGTTACATAACTATCATTCCAAGAAATGAGGCCCTGGAACTTCTTCGCTAGATTTCAGTAGATCCAGTAGTTTTGAGAATAACTGGGAATAATAATAACACCAAAAGCGGAAGCAACAAAAGTAAAGACAGATAAATCAGGCTTCACCAAAATTAAAAACTTCTGTGCATCAAAAGGCACATATGAAGAAGATAAAAAAAAGAAAAAACAGCCCAAAGACTGGAAGGAAAATAGGGGTACCTGGGTGGCTCAGTCAGTTGAGCACCCAGCTCTTGGTTTTTCCACTCAGGTCATGATCTCAGGATCCTGAGGTAAAGCCCCCTGTGGGGCTCTGTGGTGCACTGAATGTGGAGCCTGCAATTTGGATTCTTTGATTTTGATCTTGATTCTTGGATTCTGCAATAAGATTCTTTCTGTTCCTCTCCATCTGCCCTACCCCCTGTTTGTGCACACTCTCTCTAAAATAAATAAATAAATCTTTAAAAAAAATGGGAAACAATATTTGCAAATCACATATCTGATATTCAGAATATATAAAGAACTCGTAGGGCTGCCTGGCTGGCTAAGTCAGTTGAGCACGACCTTGGGATTGTGAATGTAAGACTCACGTTGGGTGTAGAGATTACGTAAAAATAAAATCTTAGAAAACAAACAAACGAACAAAAAAACCGACTCATACAATACAACAACAAAAGGACAAACAACTCCATTTTTTAAAAGTAGTAAAGCACTCGAATAGACATTCTTCCAAAGAAGGTATGCAAATGGACAACAAGCACATGAAAAGCTGCTCAGATTCTTGGTCATTGGGGAAATGCAAATCAAAACCACAATGAGATACCATTTCACAACCACTGGGGCAGCTATAATCCATAAAAGGGGGGAAACACTGTGTTGTGGAGGATGAGCAGAAAGAAATTGGAACCCTTGTACATTGCTGGTGGAAATGTAAAATGGAAGTAAAATTGTGAGAAACGGTCTGGCAGCTCCCCAAAAAGTTGAACACAGAATACCGTATGATCTAGAAGTTCTGTGCCTATGTGTATACCTAAAAGAACTGAAAACATATATTTAAACCAACACTTGCAGAAGAATGGTAACCATGATATTATTCATGAAAGCCAAAAAGTGGAAACAACCCAAATGTCCATAAACTGGTGAATGGATAAATGAAATGTGATATATACAAACAATGGAATAGTGTTCAGTGATGGAAAGGAACGAAGGACTGACACACGCCACTGCGAGGGTTCACCTTGAGACCGTTACAAGGAGTAAAAGAAACCAGACCTAAAAGGCCACATGTTGTAGGATGCCATGTATGCAAAATGTCCAGAACAGGCCAAATCCATGGAGACAGACATGGATTTGTGGTCGCCATAGGTTGCGGTGAGAGAGTATTGGGGAGTAGCTGCTTAATGCATACGGGGTTTCTTTTTGGAGCCATGAAATGTTCTGGAATTAAATGGTTGCACAAGACTGTGAATGTCCTAGAAGTCACTGAATTGTAGATGATAATGGTTTAAAGGAGTTTAAAGGAGAATTTGATGTTATATGAATTTTATCTCAATGTTGAAAAAAAAAAAAAAAACCAACAAAACAAAACAAAGGAAGAACAGCCGGGGACAGCATCACTTTCTTTAGAGCCTTTGGTGGAAATGAGAGGAGTCTTGGAGGTCAAGGCCCCGCCTGATGACAGCTCAGGTTAGGTGACTGTGCAGATGGCTCAGCTAGTGAACAAGAGCCAGGACTATGGGCTGGGTTTCCTGAATCCTACTTCGGAGTTCTTTCTGCTGGAGAGCTGCCTCGAAATCAGAGACCGGGCAAGCAGTCGATACACGTCTCAGAAACACACCCCAAGCCACCACCTTCAAGACCAGATGCTTCCCCTTCAAAGCACTATTTGCATGCAGCTCTTGGCCTATGCTACCAGCCTTTGCCCCAGGCTGCAGCCAACCAAATTCAAGTGTCCATCAGTCCATCTGCCAATGTTTTTATTGATGGCTCCCTCGTTATTTGCTTGTAGTTCATGATTTACATCCAGTGGAAAAATCACATTGTCATCACATTGCTCTCATCTTAGAAAAGCATGTCATTCACACTGTCAGATTGGGTCTCTGTCCCAGTGATATCTGAAGACATTTCTTGGGTTAAAAAAAAAAATGATGGACAGAATATCAGCAGGTTAGGGCACATTCATAAAGACAGATCAGCAGTCCTTTTTACAAATGGCTTTACAGAGTACACCGCAAAACAGAAAACAAACAAAGGTAGGCACTCAGAACTATTTTGTAATAGTTAATTCTTTGGAGATAAAATGACAAAAGAATAATTAATAAAGAAAGCAATTCAGTACATCATAATGATTAAAAGACTATTTAGTCACATGGACCTGGGTTCAAATTCTACTTTTGGTTATCAAGTTGCTTTGCAAGTTTCTTTTACCTTCAGACATTTCTTTTGCAAAATAAGGGTAACAGTAGCACCTACTCAATAGAATTACCTTAGGATTAATAAGATAGCACACATAAAGCATTGAGCACAGAGCCAACCCCATAGAACATACAAAGTTTGATGGGATACAGAATATTTTGCCTGCAAAACTAAATTGTACATTTAAGCTCTCTAACTATCTCTGGCAGTGGATGGAATAGTGCAAGAAGTATGGCCCTGATGGGCACCTGGGTGGCACAGTCGGTTGAGCATCCAGCTCTCGATTTTAGCTTATGTCATGATCTCAGGGTTGTGGGATCAAGCCCCATGTCAGGCTCACACTCAGCATGGACTCTGCTTGTCCTTCTCCCTTTGCCCCTCCTCCCCCACACCCTCTCTCTCCTATCTCAAATAAATAAATAAAATCTTAAAAAAAAAAAAAAAGAAGAAGAAGTATGGCACTGAGTCAAGTTCAGATCCTAGGTCATACATTAACTACAGAGCAAGACCTTGGGGGTGGTCAGTAAATATCACTAAATCTCAGTGTCATTTATAAAAAGGGAAAATGCCTATATCAGAAGGTGTTGAGGTAAGTTTCAAAATAATATATTCTACACATTCTAAAATATAGGATCTAGAATATAAACGTACATTCTAGAATTATATAATGTTACCAAAATAACAAGATTTTACTGGTACAGGACTGCAGTGGGACTGGGCAGTCAGAGGCCTCCAAACTCACCCTGAAACCATCACAATAATTCTGTGGGATGAAGCATAATTTTTCTGGGCATCACTTTCTCCACTGTTAGAATGAGGTGATTAAATAATCATTAGGTCTCTTTCAAGCTCTACTATCAAATGGCAGTGTACGTTCAACCCCATGGTCAATTCTGACTCTCCCAAGAAAGGAGAAAGGGGCACTGGCACCAAAGGACCCCACAAGAAAAGCCTCTCTGGGCTCAGACCTAGTAGGCAGCAACATGGCTCGACACACCAAGAAGGTTGGAGTCATAGGTAAATACAGAACCCATTATGGTGCTTCCCTCAGGAAAATGGCAAAGAGGAGTGAAATAAGCCAACAAGCCAAATACACTTGCTCCTTCTGTGGCAAAACCAAGACAAAAGGAGGAGCTGTGGGGATCTGGCTCTGTGGCTCCTGCATGGAAACCATTGCTGGTGGCCCCTGGACCCGCAACACCACTTCTGCCCTCACAGTAAACTCTGCCATCAGAGTACTGAAGAAGTTGAAAGACCAGTAGAAGCTCCACCATTTGAAACACTGCTAGCCTATAATAAATGGGTTAATTTATGTAACAAAAAAGAAAAGAAAAAAGAAAAAAGAGCCTATCTTGACCACGGGTAGGAAAATGCCCAGCCAACTCCTGATTCCCATGAGTTTATGAACTATGGGGCATTCAACCAGATGTTGCCATTGGACCTTCAATGACAGCAATTTTCTTCTCCACCTTTGAGCCACAAGGGAGACAGATGATAGAGGCTGTTTTAGCTGGTGAGAGTTTTCTTCTATTCAGGTCTCTGGCTGGAAGAGTCTATTTCATTCCCAGTGTAACCCTTCTTACTTCCTCCCACAATTAATTGATTGCAAAATTATTAATTGTGCCACAAATTTTCAGTCATCAATGTCTTATTAAAATTTAACAAATTATATTATTCAACCTTTGAAAAAGAAAGAAATCTTGTCACAGGCTAGAACATGGTTTATAATCTTAAGGACATTATGCTAAGTGATGTAAGCCAGTCACAGGAAGATAAATGCTGTACAATTCCACTTATAGGAGGTATCTAGAGTAGTCAAGTCCATAGAGACAGAAAGTAAAATGGTTGATACCAGGACCTGGGGGGGAGGGGATATGGGAGTTAGTGTTTAATGGGCACAGAGTTCAGTTTTAAAAAGGAAAGGTTCTGGAGTCTGATTACACAACAATAGGAGTGTACTTACACTACTGAATTGTATATTTAAAAATGATCAATATAAACTGTATGTTATGTGTTTTTCATCACAATGATTTTTTTAGTTATGGATTACCACCATTTCTTTCTCTTCCCTTTGTTCCCTGATGGGTCTTGGGCTTTTTGGAATACTGAACATACAAATGTTCATATTTATGTCTCCTCTTTTGAAACAATGTGGCCGCTACAGTATCAAATGAATGCCCTTGTTCATGGCTTCTAGCCAAAGCTCTACCACATATCTGGTAACTAAATGTTCATTTTGTTGAACAGGCTAGCCTACTATCAAACACGTATCTCTGGGGGTAACCTACATATCAGTCATTCACATAACAGACAGAAGCCTTCAATCACTGGGATGTCTTTCTAACTAAGATAAACACAAGGAACGGATTTTTGAATGGGAGGTGAGGGCAAAGGAGAAGAGTGATTTCAGAACTTGTTTTGGAGGAAGAAAGACCTAGAATGGGCATCAGCATCAGGATGGTAAGAGTGGCCTTGAATAGCAAGAAGGCAGCATGGTCACTGGGCACCAGGGGCTGTGAGTTATCAGCTTGGAGAGGGGATGAGGGGAGACACAATGGCAGGGAATATCAAAAAACATTTTACAGATCTGGGAATTTTATCAAGTTCAGTGGAACTCCTATATAGTTTACTCACTGGCACCCGCCCTGCAGAAATGGAGAATCACTCCCCAGCCACATGGGTTTGCTGTGGGAAGAAGAGCCTGCGAACTTTGGAAGAAAGGCTCATGATTCCGCATTCCTGGTTAAACTGTGTCTGAGGGAGAATAAAGGGAATTCTTAAGAGGAAGGGAGGAGGCTGAGGGACCTCTGGGCACCAGAAAGGGGTAATTGGGCCAATAGTATGGCCTTTCTGCTCTCTTCCAAGAGGCTCAGAGTCCTTCACAGATGGTAACCAACCTAACCTCACTGTAGCTCAAAGAGGAACTTGCCAAGGACACAAAGGAAAAGAGTAAAGAGGTAGCTTTCCTCAGTCATATTCACTACACTGGCTTTTCCCTTCACCAAAACCTAATATCCCAGCTGGAGCCACACCCATTTTTTCTGATGACTACCTGCTAAGCACCTGTAAATGCAAATGTAGACACCAGTCTCCCACAAGCTGCATGGTATATGGGTTGAGGAAGCCTGTTCCCTCCTTTCCCAAAGCCTTGCTAGAGAACAGCAGACCCCCCCTACAATAGGTGGACAAAGCCACTTCTGACCAACCTATATTCATTAACAATACCTATAAATACAGATTCAGGGGAGGACATAGGTGCAAATCAGGGACCCCAGGGCCCACTCACTCTAGTTCTCCTTCTGTTTCTGTCCCAAGGCTTCAGAAAGGAATGCACTGAGAGATTGGCAGTCATGTTTCTCATTAGCAGAAAATTAAGTGATGGTTACTCAAGTCAATCAAAATGGTGGGCCCAACTTTGGTGTGCCTTTGAAAATCACTATTGTTACACACACATACCCCAAATACCTTTTCTCTCTTGTATAGACGAAATATTCAACCACTGTAAGTACTGATCCCAGTAAGTGCTCTTAGTCATGAATGAAACCAATCCCCCAGGATTGGTTCCCTTATGTGATAAGGCAAGATTGAATGAAAATTCATTGAAGGCTGCAGAAAAACCAAGCAGAATCATCCTCTGTTGCTAATAATTGGGCAACTAAAGCAAATGTGATTTTGCAGAGGCTAAAAGTAGCTGGGGTTCCGATTGTGTATTTCCTCTTCAAATCTCCCTCTCCATACACTTTAGGTTTATAATTTCAAATGTCTATTAAAATCAGGGAGTGTTCATACAAGAAGCTGATGATCAAACATCTAAGCTTCCAGATGGACAGGAAAAGAGATGTATTATTCAACCTAATGAAACTCTTCCTTTGAAACCCGAGTTTTAATTCACTGCGATGGGTGGCCATTCTCAAACTCTGCCCCCTAATCTGCCATTTTAAAAATAATCCCTTCCTTATATCAAAGAATTTTTCCGTTCCCTTTAAGAAATTAGGATTACCAGCACAATTTGTTAAAGATGAGGATACTCGCACAACCATGATGCTATATGATCATGGTTTGGCCCTCATCCAATGTGTTCACGTGGGAAAGTATTTCACACTCCCTCACATTTCAATATTAGTTACATTTTTTAAAACTTTTGCTTCAATTGTCTGATCACTTGAATTCAGGTGAGTTTTCTGGATTAAGTTCTTTGGGCTGACTCATAGTGAAATACAGGTATCAGGTACCCCCTATATGGAATAAATCAGAGGACAAAGCTGGGAGAGGAGGAATCAACTAAGTAATTAATTGTCCCACCTTTTGAAAATGACAGTAAATGGTTTATCTTTCCTAGAATTTGTGCAATAAAAGTTGAAAACTGTGCCAAAACTATGCTGTGTCAGGAAACAGTAACGTGTTCTGGCCATTATAACCAACTCTTTGATTGTCTTCCATGCATTCACTGTAAGCTAACAGCCTGAATACTAAATAAATGCTGGTGGAATCAGGGAATATGTATAGACCACTCCCAACTACTCTGAAAGCCCCTTCAGAAGAAATCACCTTGAACTTTTTATAGCTAACCTTCTCCCTGCCCCACAAGGCAAGGCACACAATGGGTATTCAATAATCAATCATTGACTGATTTCTCCTCTTCACCAGTAGGCATGGTAGAGAAACAGCAAACAAGTGTTAAAACATTTCACAGTGTAATCTATCGGTGGAGAAATTAGGGATGTGGGGGAAAATGCACAAGTATGAAGGTCACCCTGATAAAGAAAAAAAAAAAAAAATGTGTGAGGAGACCACGGCACTTAAAATGCACACTGCTCACCATAGCCAGAGATAACGGATATTTTCTAAATTCAAGGTTCGCAAATTGGTCTTCTTTGTTTCTCCATTAACACGGTACAGGGGGTCTAGTCCATCTTTGGCCATCTATTCAAAATGAAAGGGATTTTCCCCTTTTCTTTTCTTTTCACCCTTTGAACATAATCCACTAAGTCTCCATTCCCAAAGCACCTCCCAAATAGCGGCGAGGGGGAGCACTCTGGGAAGCCCTTGCTGAGAGACTTAGCGGAACTTTGTTCTCCACATGGGCTATTTGGAGCGTCTCGGGTTCCTTGGGTGACTCCACAGCCTCCCTCGTTTCACGCGGCGAACAGGAGTAGGGCGAGGAGAGCCTCCCAGGCGGTCCGCGGAGGCGCTGACCATGGTCCTGGCCTCGGAGCTCCGGAAGCGAGCGCCGAGGGCGCCTGAGGGGGTATCGTGGGAGAGGGCGCAGGGCGCGGCGGGGAGCGGCTGTCCAAGCCCCCGCCCCTCCCGAACCCGCGGAGCCTTCGGGCCTGCACGCTAACCCTTCACTGCACGCTCCGAGATGCATCAAAAAAGGGTGGGGCACCCAGCCACAACTGCAATCGGAAGCCGCCCGGAAGGATTTAAGAAGAATGGAATCGGTTCAACCCTCCCCCACACCACCATACGACCCCCAACCGGGCATCGGCATCGTTCATCCTTTACTCCCACCCCCCACCTACCAGGCCCAGGGAGGAGCGGGCAGCCTTTGTGGGCGCACAGCCGCCCACCGCCGCGCCCGAGCTTCTCTGCACCCTGTACGTAGAAGGGGCAAGTAGGGCGGGGTGCATGTATAGATTTGAGGATGCAATATTCAAGTGAGTCAGGACGATGGGCACGCTGGGATCCTCGGTTCTCCACCGAGCTGGAAGGAAGCCTAGGGAGGAGAGACCCCACGTCTGGTACTGCGTCTCGAACACCCCTCCCCGCCCCCATACCAACCTGGTCGTAGATGTTCTGCAAGGCTTCCTTGCCCGAGGCCCGCCGGATCTCCACCTTCCGGCTCGATTCAACAGATGGCTCCCCGCCGGCGCGCCGGCCCTGCCGGGAGTACGGCGGTTGCGGGTCGGGGCCCAAGTGGGCGACGTCCCGCTGCTGAGCCACCACCTGCCCCGAGCCCCGGCCCACAGACAACGAGTCGAAGTCGATGGTCTTGTTCTCGGAGGACCCTTCCACCGGGCAGAACATGCCACAGAATTTCTGCCGGGGCTTGGGGCTGCCTGAGCCCAGGTTTTTAAAAAAGGCAGGGACTTCTTCGTCCTCTGCGGGCTTCCCGGATTGCTTCCTCTCAGCCATGGCGCGGGAGCTCGGGGAGGGTCCTCTCCGTCCGTCCGTCTGCCGGTCGCTAAATTGGTCTCTCTGTGAACAAACCCCCTGGCTGCCGCGAGGCTGCCGCTCTCTGCCTACCGCAAGGTGTACAGAAAGGAAGGAGGGCTGGCGAGCGAGCGACCCACCCCTCCCGGTCCCTCCCTCTGACCCCGCTTTCTCCCCTCCCTGCCCACGCCCCCCGTCGCCGCGCCAGCTCCCGCGAGCAGCAAAGTTGGGTCTGGGAGGGCTGCCGCTGCGGCAGCGGGAGCAGAGAGGCGACCAGTTCCAGGCAGCGGCAGGAGGAGGGAGGCGCGGGCGGGGCGGGGGCGGGGCCTGGCGCAGGGAAGGGGAGCGGAGCGCAGCGGAGGGAGGAGAGGGCCGGGCCTCCAAGAGTCCCGCGCTCCGGAAGTGAAGCCTCCAGACCACCAGCTAATGGATGCGGAGCCGCAGGGCCTGCTGACCGCTTTCCACGCCAGGGTAAGTATGGGGCAGGGTACGCAGGGCCGAAGACTCGAGGGCGCAGCCCCTGACCTCTGCGCCCCTCTCCCCCACCTGCCTGGCCCAGCAGTCTCTCCCCCTACCGCATTGCAGCGGTGGGCCAGGGGCAAGGGTCCACTAGAGAGAGGGCTTCCTCCACTTTACCCAGGGTGTAAGCTGATGGATGGGGAAAAGGGGACGAACCGACTGACGCCTG
This sequence comes from Mustela lutreola, assembly GCF_030435805.1. NCBI lineage: Eukaryota > Metazoa > Chordata > Mammalia > Carnivora > Mustelidae > Mustela > Mustela lutreola. The sequence goes on along the minus strand of NC_081290.1, from coordinate 149,675,669 downwards.
GACACCCGGGGAGGGAGGAAGGGGCAGCACTGACGGTGGGGAAGGGATGGCGCAGACTGTATGAAGAGGTTGGTGCCTTACGATGTACAGGATACGAAACCTGGTTACCCGCGGGCCTTGGTGGGCTCTGCAGTGATTGAAACGAATCACTCACCGCACCCACAGTGGTGGGGGGCGCCTAGCCTGGCGGGGAGAAATGCAGAAGGGCGTAGCAAACGCGGCGGGCGGTGTGTGTGTGTGTGTGTGTGTGTGTGTAAAGACAGGTCTGCGCGCCGTGGGAGTTTAGCAAAAAGTGCAGTCTGCAAATTCTGGCACCGAAGGGCAAGTTGTAGTAAGAGTGGGATGAGATCTGTTCTATTGCCCAAAGGCGTCAAGTACAGTAACTGCGCCACTGCATCAAGAAGGACCCAGGAGACTGTCTTGATTTGGTATCTTCCGCCCCTCCTTCTTTGCCAAAAAAGAGGGTAAGACGCAGATTGAAGCCCACTCCCCAAGTCCCCAGCCCTCGGCGCCCAGAGTGCCCCGCCTCGATCCCCCGCCCGCGTTGCGCACTGCGCCAGAGCCGCGGGGTTTCCCAGGTTGCCAGACGCCAAGTGCCTGGGATGTAAAGTGCGTGCGTGCGAGTCCAGTGGTGGGGTAGGAGATGGGTTGCAGTCTGTGATGGTGCCTTGAATTGTGTGAGGCCACGCGGAGGAAAGGTGTGTGGACTTGGTGTGCACGTGCAGCTAAACCAGCCACAGCTACTGGGTTGGTGGGCATACAAGGGACATTTTGATTTGTTCCAGTAACGCGGTTTCTGAGAATCCTTCATTGCTTTTTCCTGTCCCCACGTCTTTTCCATGTATCAATCCCTGTCTCTGGTCGATTACAGCCCCGCCCCTCTTTCCATAGTGGCAAAATCCTGCAGGAAAGATGCCCATCTTTTGGCTGCTGGAGAGGGAGATCTGGGCATGCTCAGTAACAGGGTGGGTTTGGGTTAGGAGAAGCTGTATACCGCAAGACCGTCGCGCAGTGTAGTGCGACCAAGGATCCATTCCCATTGTCAGCCCTTGCGCCTGGAAGGATAAGTTCAGATACCTCCCTGCCCCACCCCTCATGGTGAGGGACAGTTTGGAGAATGGAATTAAATTTGGAGAACAACCAGTGACAGTTTGAAGACTAGCCCACCATTACAGGTGGGAAGGAGGACCCGGCTGAGAACAGGAGACTGCAAGAGGGGAAAAATATTTGTGTGGAGGGGCCCAAGAGAACCAGAGGCAGACATTTGGACTTTGCACCCAATGTGCGTCGGATTTGAATAAAGTGCTTCCACAGAAATTACATCATTTCCTACCCAGAGCAAGCCCATGTGAGGAGTGCTTTTATCATCACCTATTTCCAGAGCAGGAAACAGATTCAGAGAGAGTGAGGCACTTTGACCAAGGTCACTATCTAGCTAAATGATCCAACAATCACAGGTGAATATCTGATTCCTTTTCCAATGTATCCCATCTTTATGTGAGAAAATACAAGATTTTTACTTTTTTTTTTTTTTCATGTCCAAATATTTCCATTACAGGTAGAGATCATCTTTGGAAAAAGCCGCTGGCCAAAGGTAGCTTAACCTCAACATGGCCTTTATTATGTAGACCTTGGAGATGTTTCTTCCTGGGCAGTTGATACCTTTATACAGTTCCTATTTCCTCTAAATATTATGAGGAGAGAAAGATTAACCCTCATATCTTAGAAGGGAAAGTATGGCACGGAGAAACTCAGATCCTTGGGGCTGCTGGCTGGGGGTTCAGATCCAGCATTTTGCCCTCCTGGCCCTCTGGCACATGCCATGCCTTCAGCACCTTCCAGAAGGACTCAGAAAATGTGCCTGTGGCGGGAACAGCTGCCACCATAATTGTGGGCTGACATCTGTGGCATACGGACCCCATTTGGACTGATGGGGATGTTTCAGGCCTACAGGAGGATATTCGTAGCCCCATAACACACAGCACATGGCAGTAAGTGGGAGAGGGTAGGAACTCTTCCTTCCTATATCCCCTGGTCTCCACCACTCTCCACACATGTGCTTCCTGTTTTTCTTTTTCCTCCAATGACCCGTTCACACTTACATGTAATGAAGCATTTTTAACATTTATAGCAAAAGAAACACCTAGTTGTGCATTTGCAAAGTCTGCCCACACATAACAAAAGAGAATTCATAATTCCAAGTTTAACATATTTGGTTCTGAGATTTTTTTTTTTTATTGTTAAACCTAGGGACACCTGGGTGGCTCAGTTGCTTAAGCCTCTGCCTTTGGCTCAGATTGTGATTCCAGGGTTCTGAGATGGAACCCCGCTTTGGGCTCCTTGCTCAGTGGGGGTTCTGCTTCTCCCTCTCCCTCTGCTCCTGCTTGTTCTCTCTTTCTCACTTGTTCTTTCTCTCTCTCAAATAAATAAATTAAATCTTTTAAAAAATGGTTAATCTATACTAAATCATTACGCCTGTAGTATAGTATGGTATGGTATATAAGTTAAATTATTATACCTATATTAAGTTGGTTTTAAATGTTTGAGTGATTAATTGGATTTTTTAGTCAAAGAAATGGGGCAACTCCGTATTGTTTAGTAGACTTAATTATATTGTAAAGGATTGTTATTTTTAAAATAAGTTCATTAGCAGTCATCACTGGATATCATCAAGCCATAAATATATATTGTTGTTATTTATGTGTAACAGGGCAGCTTGGCTTGGCTGGAGCTAAGAAGGACCCAGACACACCATTGTGTGGAGATGGGTGACACCTTCCTTTTCTAGAAGCTACTAAATAAGCTCGTGACTCTCATGAACAACTGGAACACATACACAGGTATCTAGCCATATCTAATTTCATTCTTCACATGGGGGAAAATCTCGAGTCCTATCTTCAACCGTGGCTCAGACATTAATTGGCATGCCTGATGAGCAAATGATGGGGAAGCCAGATTGCAGGAGGGTCCCCCAAGAGAAAAAATAGAAAGTCACTCTAAGCAAAGAAGAGGTCTGACAGAGTGGGGCAGATGATACAGAGCCCCTGGTCTACCCCCACTTGAATCCCGAACCAAAGCACAATGCTCCCCCAGGGAGGAGAGAGCTGTGTGATAAAACTGACCATTGTTTTACTAGGAGTCCAAGCCACCTTGCTGGGACACTTCTCTTCGAGATCACTGGGCACCCGAGTGGAGGCCTTTCCCAGTGGCTAGCGAGAGCAGCTCTTGCAGGTGGCTGGGGCGTTGGAGAAGGGTCAACACCACCACGTGGCTGCTAGCGTCTGGGAGAGAGCCACAGCAGCCCCTGGACAGCAGAGCCACAGGGAGTGGCGCAGGCATTACCGAGATACCCAACCAGGCATCTTGGCTCAGGTCTAGAGACAGAACTGGCAGTGAACTGGCAGTGCTGTGTTCTTACCACTACACCGTAAGAGTAAGGGTTATTGGTCCCCAAGACTTGGGGACTACTGGGGGAGTGGCCTAGGACCCATTCACGGGGGAAGTAGAAGTTCAGGAGCTCACCCAGGATATTTGGAGTCCTACTGCAGCGTGTATCTGCACCACAAAGGAGTTGGTAGCGGTAGAGTTAGAGCAAGCGAATACTGGGACCATGGCACTGGCCCTGTTGGAGGACTGGTGCAGGATCATGAGTGTGGATGAACAGAAGTCCCTGATGGTTATGGGGATACCAGTGGACTGTAATGAGACTGAGATTCAGGAGGTCCTCCAGGAGACTTTGAAGTCTCTGGGCAGGTATAGACTGCTTGGCAAAATATTCAGGAAGCAGGAGAATGCCAATGCTGTCTTACTAGAGCTTATGGAAGATACTGACGTCTCGGTGATCCCCAGTGAGGTTCAGGGAAAGGGGGGGATCTGGAAAGTAGTCTTTAAGACCCCTAACCAGGATACGGAATTTCTTGAACGACTGAACCTATTTCTGGAAAAAGAGGGGCAGACAGTCTCGGGGATGTTCCGGGCCCTCGGGCATGAGGGAGTGGCTCCGGCCACCGCGCGGTGCGTATCGCCAGAGTTATTGGCGCATTGGTTGGGACAGGCGATGGCACATGCCCCGCAGCCTCTGCTGCCCATGAGATACCGGAAACTGAGAGTGTTCTCAGGGAGTGCCGTGCCTGCTCCCGAGGAAGAGCCCTTTGAAATCTGGTTGGAACAAGCCACTGAGATCGTCAAAGAGTGGCCGGTAGCGGAGGCGGAAAAGAAAAGGTGGTTGATGGAAAGCCTGCGCGGCCCTGCCCTGGACCTCATGCATATAGTGCAGGCAGACAACGCAGCCATCAGCGTGGAAGAGTGTTTGGAGGCGTTTAAGCAAGTGTTCGGAAGCCTGGAGAGCCGCAGGACCTCCCAGGTGAAGTACCTGAAGACCTATCAGGAGGAGGGAGAGAAGGTCTCAGCCTATGTGTTGCGGCTAGAAACTCTGCTCCGGCGAGCGGTGGAGAAAAGAGCCATCCCCAGGAATATCGCAGACCAGGTACGCCTGGAGCAGGTGATGGCGGGAGCCAACCTCAGTGAGGTCCTTTGGTGCAGGCTGAGGGAGCTGAAGGATCAGGGCCCGCCTCCCAGCTTTCTTGAGCTAATGAAGGTAATCCGGGAGGAAGAAGAGGAAGAGGCCTCTTTTGAAAACGAGAATACTGAAGAGCCCGATGAAGGGGATGGCTATGGCCGCTGGGATCAGGAGGCAGACGACTAAAACTGAGCTCAGCACAGGATCCACGGCCAGCGCGCCTAGGGACATTCGCTTTATCCAGCTGAGACCGGGCTGAGTCGCTCTTTTTGTCATTGAATGTATGCAACTGAAATCGAGGCTTGGAGCCAGGTCTTAATGCTTCCCTCTCAGAAAGAAATTATCCGAGAGTTTCTTGGACCCTGCATGAATGATGAGAAGAAACACCGGATTCAATTCCCAATATGAGCTAGGAAGCCTGAAGGACTCTGAGGCACTTGTCTCCCAAACAGACCAAAGTTTACCCCAACGTAAAAAAAAAAAAAGAAACGATGTGAAGAAAAAAATATCTTTTGTAATTTATTTAAAAATAGAAGCTCTTAGACTTGTCAGGTGATTTTCCTTCTCAAATCAGCACCTTCTCTCGGAGTGCCTAGCAGTGTGAGGCGCTGGTCAAGGAGGTCAGGATCCTAAATATAAGGGAATGGGTGGTGCTTTCAGGGAGCTTACCACCTCCTTGAGGATGTGGCCTCGGTGGCGGTGTGGGAGAAGCTAAATAACCATGTGTAAATAAGTCACCATACCAGTAGACGCACCATTGCCAAATAAATACAACCACCCTCCCCTATGATGTTTCTTTTCTTTACTTGGGATGCACTCCTCCACTTCTCCGCTAGATGGCAGAGGGACAGTTCCAGGCACTGTGTTAGGTCCCGAAGGCACAGATGACTCAGCCTAATCTTTGCTTGCAAGAGATCTGCAGTGTGCCAGACACCTTTGAGAAAGAGTGGACATTATGGGAAAACATGCTAGAGAGGGAGGATTGGATTTAGTGAGCTGACCTTTCTGATAAGAGAAGATTTTTATTGGCAACAAAGGGGATGGAGGAGAGGAAAGAAGCTCATTTATTGAGGGTCTGTTATGTCCCAGGAGTTTCACATGTATCTATTGTATTTATTGTACACAGCAATCCCAGTACGCTACCGTTTTGCCTTTTTTGAAAGAGAAGACGAAGCTCAGATGAGTTAAGTGGTCTCCTCAGTATCGAAATAATAACAATTGGTTATTAAGAGCTGAGATAGAAGTCTGGAACTTTCTGTCTCTTAGTAATCCTCTGGCCACTGCCATTGTGATTTTCAAGTTGCGCTCCATAGTTCTGCAGAGATTTTTCAGGAGTTCCATCTTTAAAATGTATTTTGAAGTCTTCACATCTCTACTGAAAAACAGGTAGATTCAAGCTGTGTTGATATACAAATGTCCTCACACTGGCATTCACCCACAGGCTCCCTGATGTTTCCAGAGGGACCTCGTGCAGACCTTGGAAGTAACATTCTGTTGTGATATCTGAGCGCATATCTGGACTTCTCTCAATTGCTCAAAGATTAAAGAAGTTATGGCACCTCACAGGTGTTTAAATCATATCCATGCATGCCCTGTGATGCAATGTGTGCTTGGAGAGCACAAATAAGCACCATTCAGTTAAATACTAGTTGATAGATAGCATCATGGTAGCTTTTTAAATACAAAAATCACTTTTCTTAACAAGAAAATGGGAACATAATAGAATAGGGTTGATGTTAGGCTCCAATGATGTAATGCCTTTGAATCACTTAGCATGATGTCTGGAACATAGAAAGCCTTCAATAAGGCTTAAGACTCCTGATTTTCATGATACTTATTGTATGTTTAACGCATGCTGTCTTTATTGTTCTAACAGTGCTGCGGTAACAAGTAAATATGTAATCTGTCAGTCAAGTTGTGACCACACTGCATTGGAAACCATTTTAACTCCCCTGGTACATTTGAGTGCTTGTTGTCTATTATCTTTGTGATAAGTATGCCAGCAGCTGTTGATTCTTGTTAGTGATTTGACTTGAAACAATAAATTATTCTTTCTGATGGTGGATAATTTTAATGGAAGAATATCCTGAGATCATAAGAGAAGCATTTTTTTTAAAAGGTACCATTTGTGATAATTTCTAAGTTACAGTTTTTTAATACTGTTCTACCAAATACACCCTGATTTCAGGTTTTTTGTATTCATGAAAATGGCCTCATTGTGTTCAGTTATCGACTGTATACAAAGTCATGTTGTAAACATGAAGTTATAAAATAAATGTATGCTAATAAAATTCTGAGGTTTTTTGTTTCATGTATTGTGATTCAGTGTTAGCTGTTGCTTGAAGAAGGGGTTAGAAAATCAAACCAAAGCCAAAAGATCTTGAACTCTTCTAGATAGGAAAACCTGAGAGCCACGTGCTGGAATAAGGGTACTTGAGCTTTGTCTCCAGGGATGAAAGATGGTGCAGTATACCCATCATCAACTTCCCTTTTAAATTCCATAGAAACAACAGATGGAGGCCTGTTCCCTCAGAGACCTCAAACTCATTTTCTTGGTCAAGTTCTGTACAGATAAATTCTCCATATCTATTCTGCAAAGAGTGAAATGACCTAGAAATAAAACATTTCATCTTTTGGATGAAGTTGCTTTCTTTTTACCTTGCAGACATGTAGAAGGAACATTCCTCTTGCCATAGGCCTTCTAGAAATTTTTTTCTCTTCCACTTTTCTGCAGTGCGGTGAGGGAGGATTCATCCCTGGGCTATACACAGTGCAGAGCAGCATATTACAAGATGAGTGTCCCGAGGAATGCCCAACACCGTCTCCCAATCATTTGAGCAAAAAACCTCATAAAAAATTGGCTGCACTCTGTACTCACTATGTCTCCAGTCCTGACTCTTGGACATTGAGACCTCCAAGATTACTTAGCACACTGCCGAAGACAACTTTTCACCATGGCCATCAGCTTTTTCAGGCCTTAGGGTCATCTGACATCTCCACTGCACCAACCAGTAGTGCCAAACCTCACATCCTATTGTCATCCGCCGTCCATCCCAAATGCAAGATTCTGATCATCAGTCTCATCTTTGCTCTCCTGTCCACGCTGCACTGTGTTTCCTCGCAGTGCTGATCTTCAAGGTCATCCAGTATGCCTTCCTGATACTCATCATGTCCTAGACAAACTAGCCTATATCATCAGAGACCTTGCAAAATTCCCTGGCACCATATTCCTTCACTGAACTCTGGTCCTCCTGGTAGCCTGCTGCCCTCATGTCTCTTGAGTGGAAGCTGCTCTGTCTCCCACCTCAGGAAAGATTGGAAAGTGCTGGCGGGGCTTCTTTTAGTTCACCATCATTACCTTCCCACTTGCAAATGCATTTCCTGGCATAACTGACTCCCTCTGCCCCACCACTTGCTGTAGGTCAGTCCTGGCAGCCTAGACAGAGGATTGGCAAAGCAAACTGACGTGGGAAGAGCCTATTTAGGATGGCACCTGGCCAGATGTTATCTCTAGCAAGAAAAAGTAGGAAGAGAAAGAAAATGAATGTAAGCCATATCTAAGGGAGTCCTCCAAGTCAAGACCAGGAAAGCAAAGATGGTTAGAAGCTAGAGTTTCAAGGAGTGAAGCCTGACATGAAACATAGAAGTGAAGTAAGAGGATCTGAGACAGTCTTGTCAAGTACACTCAGAGATCATTTTTTGTTGACCATCAGCATAACCTTTGAATGGTCTAAAGACTCATGATCAGAGCAGACATCTCTCCGAACTCCTTTCTTTCAGGATGGGCCAGGAGCTCCTCAAGTTAACTCAGGGAAGACTTCTACTCATTTGAAAGTCTCTTGGGGTGCAAGATGGTGTCCAGAGATGGGCTTCCTAGAAACAGCCTCCCCATGGTAGCAGGCTCTGGATTTGTCCTTGGTCCTGACCTGCATTACACAGCCTTCTGCTGTACCCAAGTGGCCCTTGGTATCCCAGATGAACATTTTCTTAAAAACTAGAGTAACTCTAGAAGTGGATGCCAAAATCAATTCGATCATAAGAAAAAATGGTGTAGGATTTCTATCTGTCTTTCAGGACACCAGCTGGAGCTGCCCATTAATTGTGTGGGGTGCTTAAAGCAGCAGCTGAGGCTTTTTCCAATCTACCCCTCCCCCACCCACCCTTGCAGGGAAAGGTTAAGCTAAGGGAGATGATACCCACACTGTGGTGGTGCTGAGGCTAGGAGCTGAGGCGGAAAGTTCCCAGAGAAGGCAGGGAAGGCTCACCTCCAACCCATCCTGTCCCAGACCTATCCCTGCTGTGCACAGCCTAAAGGCAGTTCTGCTGAAGGCCTTCCCTGTCTTCTTGGTACAACAGCTTTCCTGATTAATTCAGCTCCTAACACAGCTTTCTTGAAATAACAAGCAATTGTCACAAAAGTAAACTTTCTTTTTTTCTTGCTTTATTTAAGGTATAATTGACAAGTAAAAATTGTGTGTATTTAAGGAGTACAATGTGATGTTTTGATGTCCTTATGAATTGTGAAATGATCCCCACAAACTAATTAACACATTCATCACCTTACATGGTTACCATGTGTGTACATGCACGCATGCGTATGGTGAGAACACTGCAAATCTACTCTCTGCAAATTTTAGGTACACAGCATAGTATTATTAATTGTAGTCACCGTGTTGTACACTAGATCTCCAGAACTTATGCATCCTGTATAAGTGAAAGTTTATACCCTTTGACCAGCATTTTTCCCGTTTCTCTCACCTTCCAGGCCCTAGTAACAGCCATTCTACTCTCTGCCTCTATGAGTTCTACTTTTTTCGATTCCTCGTGTAAATGAGATAATGCACTATTTGTCTTTCTATGTCTGGCTTATTTCATTTAGCATAATGTCCTCCTGGCTCACACATGGCAGGATTTCCTTCTACAAAAGTAAACTTTATATTGTAGGTGAACATAAGAAAGACAGAGGAAACCAGGTTGAGGAATAAGGGACCTAAGGGACATGGAGTTCTGTTAATTAACAATCACATTGCATTCTCCGGTAAAATCCCATACAAGGAATGGCAAGACTCTGATGACATTTGTTGATCTTAGGAAACCCCACTATTCCAAATAGTAGCTAGTGGACATTTTAAAGTTTCTAAATAGAAAGCTTCTACATGAGCCTAAGACAACTGTAAAAGTCTGGGGCTAGATGTGGGGCCATCTAGGGAAAAATATCTAACAACCCAGAATTGCCAATTACTGTTGTGATTGATAATATATATACATTTTGGTCCTCCAGACACAGTTTTCTTACTTACAGCTCCCCAAACCCTTGGAATTTCCTAAGTGATAAGAACAATGGGAGCATCATTTGTTCTATTTGGTCTCAGTGTCCTCTGTTCCTTAAGTGACTTCAGAGCCACAGAGGTGAAATGGGTGTCTTACGATTCACAACAAGCTCCTTTCAACCACTGAGTTTATTTTAATGATGCGATTTTGAACCAACCATGGATAGAGGGTTGGTCCTGCCCTCTGATTTCCTGTCAGGGGAGAGGGTACAGGAGGTTGACTCAATCACCAATGGCCAAGGATTAATCCTTGTGCCTAAGTGATAAAGCCTCCACAAAAAAAAGAAATGGCGAGGTGGGTGGCGGGTAAAAGACTTTCCAGGTTGATGAACTGGAATGCATCCTTATGCCAAAAACTTCAGATACAGAGTGAATTCCTTGGCTACAAATATCCAATCACAATGTGAAGCAGAATCACAAAAGGACTCTGAAAGTGAAATGTGACCCTGGCCATATATATGATTACATGGCCCCTTGTCTTAGAAAACTTGAAAGGAAAAAACCCGCCTCTGGCTTCATATAATTTTCTAGGGTGTTTAGGCCAGGTATCCTCCTGTGTATTTTATGTTAATTACCCAAGCCAACCAAATACCTAAAGTTGACTGTGCAGAAATTCTATTTCTTTTCCCTGTATTGGACAAGCCCAGACAAGATTACCATAAATTCCCCCCAAACAACCACCTTCATTATAAAAGATTAATTATGCTAAAAAATTAATTATCATAAAGCCTGTGAAAAGACAGCTTGTTATTTTTAAAATATTAATATTTTCATATATGTAAGTACTTTATAGTATAAAACTACCCTCACATATATTTTGGTTCTCCCCAATAACCTGTGAAATAGATGTTTTCTGAGACATTTAACATAATTTCCAAGGTTGTATAACTATGAAGTAACAGAAGCAGATGAGAAACTAGATATTTTAATTTCATATCCCACGGCCTGTCCAGTAGGTATTTTGTAATCTCAAGATCTATACAGCTTATAAAATGTTATATGCTTAAGCCTTCTACAGGCACCTCAAACCTGAATTTTGCTTCAGTTTGCTAAAATGTACCAGTGAAGACACCACGACCTGGAGATTGATTTAGGGAAATGTCTTAATTATTTTATTATTGTTAAGTAGGCTCCATGCCAACCTGGGACTCAAACTTAAAACCCTGAGATTAAGAGTCACATGCTATACCAACTGAACCAGCCAAGGGTTCCTAGGGAAAGGTTTTATTACAAATTCAAGCCATTCCAGTTTTCTATTTTTTATTGAGTCAGTTCTGGCAATTTCAAGAAATTCATGCATTTCATCTAAGTGATCAAATGTATTGTCAAAAAATTTTATTGTCACAATAAATGTATTGTTCATAATATACCCTTTGTATCCTTTCCAAGACTGTAGGAGCCCTAGTATTCCCTCCTCCCTCTCCCCACTTTCATTCCTGATATTAGTATTTTGCATCTACTCTTTTTCCCTTGATCACCCTAACTAGAGGTTTGTCAGTGTTATTGACTATTTTAACAACGTAACTTTTGGTTTTACTGATTGCTCTATTTGCTCATTTTCTATTTCATAGATTTCTGCTTTTACCTTAATTATTTTCTATCTCCTTACTTTGTGCTTAATATCTTTTTTCTAGCTTCTTAAGGTGGAATATAAGTATTGAAAGCTATAAATTTTCCATTATAAACTGTTTTGCCTGCATTTCACAACTTTTTATACATCTCTATTAGTAGTCATTTCAAAATATTTCCTACTTTCTCTTGTGATTTCTTCTTTGATTTATAAACTACTTAATAATATGTTGTCCAGTTTCCAATATTTGTGGGTTTTCAATCATCTTCCCATTACTGATTTCTCATTGAATTCTCTTGTGGCAATGGAATACACTCTGTGATTTTGAAGGTATTGAGACTCAGTATGATCTAACATGCAGTCTATTGTGGTGAGTGTTCAGTGTGCTCATAGAAATAATGTGGACACTAGTATTGAAGCTTATACGTTTTGTTAACCTTCAAAATAAAACTGCCAGTTATTTTACCAACAAAAATAGTTGAGAATTTCAATCCAGAACAAGCAAGCTACTGCTAAACAATGGACAAGTCCCAGAGAACAAAGGAAAGAAATGCTTTTTTACAGAGAAAAGGCAGTTGGGAGAGACTGTTATAAACTAAAAGTCCATTGGAATAAACTGGGAGTTCAAAATATCATCACTTTTCATTGGCTGAGCTGTGACTATCTCTCATTGGCTAGACTGTTACCAGGATAGGAAGAAATCTTTCTTCCTCTTGCTAGGATAATAGTACTATTGACTTGCAAGGTCTGTCTTCCTGATGCCATTCTAAATGAGTTTTCTTTTTATTAATTTTTACAGTTTTAATTAAATCAAGTTGGTTGAAAAGGTTGGCAGTTTTTTTAATTTTCTTACTCAACTGTCTACATGCTTTATGAATTACTGAGAGGAGTATTACAATATCCAATTATAATTGTAGATTTTTCTATTTCTCTCATTTAGTTCTTCCAGTTTTTGCTTCTTTTTTTATCTCTTTTGCATATGGATATCCAATTGTTCAGGCACCATTTGTTGAAAAGACTATCATTTCTACTAAATTGCCTTTAAATCATTGTCAAAAATCAGTTGGCCATATATAGAGGTGCTTGTTTCTATACTTTATTGTATCCTATTGATATGTTTGTCTATCTTGGCATCAATACCCACTGTTATGTTTACTGTAGCAATATAATGTCTTGATGTCAAGTAGTATAAGTTTTCCAATTTTGTTCTTTTTCGATGTTGTTTTAGCTATTCAAGATCCTTTGCATTTCCATGTGAATTTTAGAACCAACTTTTCAATCTCTAGCGAAAAAGCCTTCTGGAATTTCATTTGGATGGTCTTTAATCTATAGATCAATGTGGGGATAATTGCATCATGACAATAGTTAACCTTCCGATCTACCAATAGGTATATCTCATTTATTAGGTCATTTTTTTTTTATAACAAAGGTTTGTAGTTTTGAGTATTGATGTCTTATGCATATTTAGTCAAACATAATCATAAGTATTTCATTTTTAATGCTACTAAGTCATATTGTCTCTTAATCTGTGTCCTGCAACCTTGTTAAGCTCAGTTTTCAGTTTTAGTAACTTTAAAAAAAAAAAAGGTCTTATTTATTTGTTTGAGAGAGAGAGAGAGAGAGCATGAGCAGAGGGGAAGTGATGAGGGAGAGGGAGAAGCAGGCTCCCTTGGGGCTCAATCCCAAGACCCAGACCGTGACCCAAGCTGAAGGCAGATGCTTAACCAACTAAACCACCCAGGCACCCCATACTCACTTTCTAAAAGATTTCATGGGAGTTTTTAACTGTTTAACTTATTTCTGTTAAAGAAGACTGCTTAACTTCTTTCCAATCTGAGTATAATTTTATTTCTTTTTCTTGTCTTATGGCACTGGCTAGAACCTACCAGTACCATATTGAATAAAAGTGTTGAGAACATTATTGTCTTGTTCCTGATTTAAGGGAAAGCCATTATTTTTTACCATTAAGTTTGATGGTAGTGAGGTTTTTCATAAATATTTGTTGTAGGTAGAATTTCTAAAATGGCTTCCCAAAGATGTTCTTCCTAATCCTTTGAAAATCTGATTATACAACTACCAGAGCATGTATAAATGTAGAATATGACCCAAAACTTCTGCAGCAACTAGCCCCAAGTAGTCAGCACTTGGTCAATAATTGCCAGCTTCCCTAATTAGTTCCCACTTCAAACTTAAAAACAGTAAGAGAAAGACAAATATGTTCCCCTAAGAAACCACACAGGATGTCTTGCTTCTATTTAGCTCAGTCCAGGTTTCCTATACCAAAAGTCTCCAATCAGAGTGTACTCTAAGCCTTTTCCTTTTCCACTATAAAGTCTTCTGGTTCCCCAGCCTGACTTTGAGAGTCTGCTAAAAGCAAATGATGGTGTCTGCCCACACTGCAAGGGCCAAGTAAGTATATTTGTTTATTCTTATTTGGGTAGTCTTCATTTACTCCCATGACCTGGAACCTGTGAATATAATGAGATCTCAGTCCTGCAATTATGTTATGCTATATGACACAATTGACCTTAAGAGAGAGATTATCTATGGGCCTTATCTAATCATATGAACCCTGAAAATTAGAGACCTTTATGGACCAAAGACCTTAATAGACAATTACCAAAGAAGATACCCAGATGATAAGCATGTAAAAAGAAAAAAAAAATGTGCCCCAATTCTCCCAACTCCCTGTGGCTCTATCTTTTTGTTTTGTTTTGATCTTTGGTTTCCTTTTGGTTTATTTCTATTGCTGTGTCTTCTGTTCATTAATCTTTTCTTCTGCAGTAGCTAATCAGGTATTTTTAATTTCAGTTTATTTCTACTTTTCCATCTCTAGAAATTTATTTTGGCTCTTTTTTTAATATCTTGCATATCTCCACTTATTGTGCTTAAATTTTCTTCTAGCTTCTTAAACATATGGAATACAATCCTAATAATTGTTTTAATGATCTCTTCTAATTCTATCTGATGAGTCATTTGGGTCAGTTTCGATTTATTTTCTTCTCATTGTGAGTCATACACTTCTAGTTCTTTGTATGCTATGCATGGTGATTTTTGCCAGATTTTGTGAATTTTGCCTGCTGGATAATTTTTAATCTTATAAATGTTCTTGAGCTTTGTTCTGGGATATGGGCAAGTTACTTGGTAACAGTTTTATCCTTTTGATTTTTATTTTTAAACAGTTAGATAATAACAGAAGAATAGAATTTAATCGAAGTCTACTTTACCCAATACTGAGGCAAAACTTTTAGAAGTACTCTACCTAATGCCCCATAAATTAAGAAACTTTCTACTCTGGCTTGTGGGAACAAGCACTATTCCTGGACCTGATATGAGTACCAGGAGGACTGTTCTTTTCAGTCCTTTGAAGTGATTCTTTGCATTAGTTAGTTTCTTCACACACATAAGCTAATCAGTAGTTAGCTGGATCCTTAGGGGGGATTTCTTCAAATCTCTGAAATTCTTACTGTGTGAAAGCTATCTTATTTCCAATACTCTGGCTTATGAATTATATGAATTGTCTTTGTGCTCTCACCTCCATGTATTTAACTCAGGGAACCCACCAAGTTCTACCTGGTTCCTTCTCTCTGCACTACAGTTGAAATTCTCTTCAGGCAGAAAGCTGGAGCAATTATGGAGGTCACTTCGTTTGTTTCCTCATTCTCAGGGATCACTGGCCTTTGGTACCTGATAGTCAATATCCTATAAACTATTTTTTCATATTTTTTTTCTGGTTGTTTCAGACCAAAAAAAAAAAGTGTAAATCCAATTCCTGTCCATCCATCTTGGTTGGAAACAAGTCTTCTGGGTTCAATTTTCTTTTAAACAGAGTTTAAAACTAGAACAAATGTCTTTTAGATTTAATATTTTTAACACTATTCAGGTTTTTTTGTGCTCAGTTGAGTTTCCATCTAATATCATTTTCTTTCAGTCTGAGGACACAACGGTTTCTTTAGTGCTAGTTTACCAGTAGTGAATTATCTTAGCTTTTTTATATGAAAATGTCTTTATTTTGCCTATACTTTTAAGGAATATTTTTACTAGATATAGAATTCAAGGTTTGTAATTTTTTTTTTATTGTAGCATGATAAAAATCTTCCCTTTATCTTCTGGTTTACACTGCTCTTGACAAAAATACCATGGTAGATCTCATTTTGTTCTCCTGTATATAATGCATTTTCTTTTCCTCCAGTTTCTTTAAGATTTTCTCTTTCTTACTGGTTTTCATCAACTAAGATTATAATGTGCTTTGATGTGGTATTTATTCTTCTTAGTGTTCATTGAGCTTCTTGAATAGTGCCGTTCATATTTTTCATCATATTTGGAAAATTTTAACTTTTTTTTTCAAACTATTTGCTAATTCCACTCTTTTTTGGAACTCCACTTTCACATATGTTAGACCACTTTATATCGTCCTCACAGTCATTGACAATCTGTTCTTTTTGTTCAGCCTTTTTTTTCTCTTTGTGGTTTAACTTTGAGAGTTGCTATTATTATGTCTACAAGTTTATTAATATTTTTCTTTTGTGGTAAAAGTAAAAACTAATTAGTAAATTTTTCATGTTAGATATTTTATTTTCAGCTCTAGATGTCCATTTGTTTCCTTTTATGACTGCTATTTATCTCATTATCTAAAGTTTTCCCTTTAAATTCTTTTTTTTAAATAATGTTGTTTTAGTTATTTATTTATTTTTTAAAGTAATCTCTACACACAACGTAGGGCTTGAACTCATGACCCTGAGATCAAGAATCACATGATCTACCAACTGAGTCAGCCTCCTTTAAATACTTAAGTATGGGAGCGCCTGGGTGGCTCAGTGGGTTAAAGCCTCTGTCTTCGGCTCAGGTCATGATCCCAGAGTCCTGGGATCGAGTCCTGCAAGCCGTACATTAGGCTTTCTGCTCAGCGGGGAGTCTGCTTCCTCCTCTCTCTCTGCCTGCCTCTCTGCCTACCTGTGATCTCTGTCTGTCAAATAAATAAATAAATAAAATCTTTTTAAAAAGAAATAAATTAATAAATACTTAAGTATATTTGTTATAGATTTTAAAAAATCTTTTTCTATTACTTCCATAATTTCTGTCATGTATAGGTCAGTTTATATTTTTTTCCTGGTTATGGGTCCCATTTTCCTGCTTCATTGAATGTCCAGTATTTCTTAATGGATGCTGAATGAGAGGGCTTTGTAATATGTCGAGTTGGCTCGGCTGAGCTACACCCTGCAGAGTTGTGTTTCTGGTGAAAATTGTACCCAATTAGGATAGGGTACAAGGCATATTATCTCATGGAAGTTGGCGGTAGAAGGAAAGCAACAGTGGTTTTGTAGCCACACATACATTTTCCAAATTATTGAATCAAACACAAATCTAGTTGGTGTTTTGAAGGAATTTTACAGATGTAATTCAAGTCCATATTTGGTTGTCTCTAAGTTAATAAAAAGGACATTATTACAAGTGGGCCTGACTTTATCATTTGGAAGCCTTTAAAAGAGGGCTCACACCTCCCAGAGCTCATAGACTCCAAACAACAGTTGGGTCTGAAATTAGTCTTCTTTGTTCTTTCTCTCCTCCCTTCCAGTCTGCTGTGATCTCTCCTTCCCGACTGTCTGCAGTATGGACTTCAGGCTCTCTTAGCCAGTTCCTATAATTATGTAAACCCTCTTCTAATAAATCCATACACACACACACACACACACACACACACACTTTTTGTTTTTTACAGTCTTGAGAGGTTTTTGTTTGTTTGCTTGTTTATTTTTGCACTTTTCATGCTATGAATTCATGGGGAATGGGTTCCAGCAGCTTAGGCTCCTCTCTCAAGTTCTCATAAAGTGTGCTGCTCTGGGTGGAGCTGGCTGGTGCTTCAGTTGAGCCTAAATATCTTTCTCTTTGGCTTCCTTCTTTTTCTGATAATTTTCCTTCACACACTTTAGGAAGCTGTCTTGGCTCTTTGAGTACTTAGTATGCTCAATATGCATATTAATTCTCTTGACAAGAATCTTGCCCTTGTTTGTATACAACAATGCCAACAGCATGCTGGGTAACATTATAGTTTTGCCCTAGTAACATTTGTGGGGTATTCCTTTTTGAACAGTGCCCATTCCCTTAATATCTACAATATCATCTTTCTTGTAGATTCATAAGTGTGTGGCCACAGGAATGACTTCATGTTTCCTAAAAGGCTTAGAGAACTTACAGTGGGTGCCTCTCCTCTTTCTTTTTGTGTTGGTCATTTTGGCAAATTACTGGAAGATGGAGGTTCCACCTGAAAGGCACACATACATATTTCTTACACACTGACACTTGAATGATGCAGGAGTTAGGGATACCAAAGTTAGGGATAAAACTTTGACCCCCCCCAAATTTAACTACTAATAGCCAATTGTTGACTGGAAGTCTTACCAATAACATAAACAGTTGATTAACACTTATTTTATATATATGTTATACACTATATTCTTACAATAAAGTAAACTAAAGAAAAGAAAGCATTATTAAAAACATCATAAGAGGGCGCCTGGTCGGCTCAGTGGGTTAAGCCGCTGCCTTCGGCTCAGGTCATGATCTCAGGGTCCTGGGATCGAGTCCCACATTGGGCTCTCTGCTCGGCGGGGAGCCTGCTTCCTCCTCTCTCTCTGCCTGCCTCTCTGCCTACTTGTGATCTTTGTCAAATAAATAAATAAAATCTTAAAAAAAAAAAAAAAAAAAAGGAGCCAAGTAGGGCTAATTCAGCCGTCTGGATTCAGCCTTCTGGAGTCTTGTGAATGGTTTCAGTACACAGAGGCTTCACTCTTTCAATTAGCATAACTCAGACAACTCCAAGCCCTGTGTGAGCTCTGGGAATGTTTGGTTTTAGAAACTGCACTTTTCTTTGCCTGGTGATGTGGAGTGTTTTTTATAGAGGCATAATTAAGTATTTAGCCAAAGATTCAAGGGGACACCATGCTTATATATGGAGCTCTTTTCTCTACACAGCTCGCTTCTCTCTAATACTCTGCCTGACAAATTCCAATACGCTGGCTCTCCTTCAACTCAATGCGACCACTGTCTCTGCTTGAGTCCCTCTTCCTTGCACCAACATCAAGAAAGTGTCTTTTGGAAGAAAGCCAGGGCAATCCTAGGGCTCATCTCATTTTTCTCCTATCAGGAATCACAGTTCTATACTGCCTACAGTCTAATGTCTGAACACATTTTTTTTTCATAATATTTATCCTGTTTATGGATGTTTACAGCAGGAAGGCAAGTCTGGTGTCATACTAGGTGTTACATCATGGACAAAAGTGTAAGTCCACCTCCTTGTTTGAAATTTATAAAAAACATCCAGTGCATTAAATACTGGTAGGAAAGAACCACTGAAGAGGAAGCTGAAGCTGGAGAAGAGGAGTGATTGAGGGTCAGGGTCTCTGACGAGTGGGGTTCTTTGCACACAAGGCCTTGGGGAGGAAGAAAGAGAGAGTTGAAGGCTCTATGATGAGGACCTATTTGGGTTGATGCTCAGTCAAAATATTAAGGCCAGAATGTCTTAGAGATTGTCCAGTCTAAAATCCTGCCTGTATAAAAGAAGAAATTTCAGCTGCAGAGTTTGTGACTTGCCCAAGGTCATGGTTTCTCTGAGTGGCAAAGGCAACGGCAATACCTCTGTCTTTGTCTCTCCAGGCTTTCTTCCTAACTTACAGCCCTATTTTACAATGCTCTATAGGTCCCTTTTCTGCCACTCATGCCTTCCAGCCCCCCAATCCCCCTGCTTTTATTTGTGCACCAAGCCAAAAGGGGAAGCAAGGGGAGGCTTCAGTCAAGCTTGAAGATGTAGGCAACTTCAGGATGGACAAGTAACGAAAAGAAGGGTGATCTGAGTCTGGGGGAAAAAGCAGAACAAAATTACAATGGATGCATTTTTGTGGGACCAGAAAGGAAACTAAGCCACCTAGAGCAAAAGATTGTATCTGTGAAGACTGGAAATTAGGGACCAGAGCTTGGAGAACTGGGAATGCCAGGGGAAAAAATTAAGAGTTATTTCTTTCATTTATCCATTATTCAGTTTTTTAAATTTTATTGAGTGCTTACTATATGCACTGTCTTTGCTTGGAACCATGGACATTGGTAGCCATTAAGAGTCTGAGTGAAGGGAATAGAAAGATGAAACCGGTGACTTCTAGTAAGGACACAGTCAAAGCAGGTCCTCTGAGACATAACACATGCATTCATACTTGGTTGCTGTCCCTGAGACATTGTGCCTGACTGAAAATACAAGTGTGATCCTTATTCTCCTGAAGCGGGTTCATACACAGTGAGCCCTGTGTTAAGTTATGGAATGAGAGAGCAGAACTATTCCTGAGCTGAGTATCAGGAGACCTTGGTTTCCTGAGATCCAGGAGACCTTAGTGGTGCGTTCTGTCTCTCAGCCACTTCAGTTCCCTAAGCTGTTGTCTTCTCTTAAAACAAAACAACAACAAAAAACCCCAAAAACATTAGAAACAGAAGGCCACCAGTTTTCTTTTTCTGGGCCAGAATAAGATTCATTAATGCATTCAGAAATACTTACTTCATGTCTTCATGCTAAGTACAGTCCCCGGGGCCGGGATACCAAGCAAAAGAAAAGAGCATCCCGACCTCAAGGAATCCCGTTATGGGATCTCACATACATTACATATATGGTAAAGGTGGGACTGTAGAAGAAACAAGGACAGAACCCCTTGTGTGGACCAACCCTCCCTGAGCTGAATCACTCAGACCAACCTTGGCCTCCTTTTGCTGGGAACTGTGGATGGCTAGGCCTCCATCAGCAACTTCCCAGGTTGCTGTATCCAGTGAAAGACCTTCAGACACGTCAAGACACAAACATATCATGTGAGGGCAGCCAGCCTGCCGGTGCCCCCTGAGGACCCCACGCTCTCCGAACGGGGTTATACAGCAGGATGATTTGAGGTTGACGTTTCTGAGTCTGACAAGTGGAGCTTCGGCAGCCCGAGGGAAGTCATTAGTTTGCTCAGGCAGCCACCACAAAGTACCACAGACTGGGCGTCCCAAACAACAGACATGTATTTCTCCCAGCTCCGGAGGCTGGAAGGCCCACAACGAGACGCTGCAGGCTGGGTTTCTCCTGAGGCCTCGCTGACGACCGTCTTCTCATCAGGTCCTCATGAGGCCTTTGCTCTGTGCTTGCACACCGCGGGTTTCTCTTCCGTGTGTTCCAATTTCCCATTCTTATAAGGACACCACTCAGATTGGATCGGTAGCCCCCTTCCCCCAATAACCTCGTTGTAACTTCCTTGAAGGCCCCTCCCATTCTGAGGTCCTGGAAGTTGGGGCTCTGACATAAGATTGGGGGTGTGGGGCACCTCCACCGGGAACAGAAGTCAAGTCTGGGTCTCTCACTGCTTAGCACAAGGGGGGACAAGGGTGAGGACCAGGGGCCATGGGCAGCTCTCCTCTGAGGGGAAAGCACTGCCCACATGCCATGACTGACAAAGAAACAAAAAAAAAAAAGGGAAACCAGCCGCTCCCAGGGCAGGCTTGAGGCTCAGAATGTGCGAACATGGCCCTTTTCCAAAATTAGAGAGCTCTGCAGATACTCTGTTGCTCTAAATAGCGCCTGTTGATGCCACTGTCAGCTTTATTCAGACCTCATCTTTTAACCCCTTGGTCACCACCAGCATGCCACCCCCCCCCCCACCAAGAGACACGTTGAGATGTACCCCTCCCGCCCAGCCTGCTGGCTCCATGTGTCCAGACGCTCTCTCCTTGTCTCAGCAGATCTCATTTTCCATGCTGGCCATTACTCTCAAGAAGAGGAAGGCGGGGGTCTGGCACACCGAACAAGAAATTATTTCAAAGAAAGCCTGTTGCCATGGGAACCGGTTGTCAAATGCTTTTCTGCGAGGGAGGTGTCAAGAGTGGGACCCAGCAGCTTTGCCGAGGCCCTGCCTGCTTTTCTCCTTCGTTTGCAACAAGAACAATGAATGATCGGAGAGGGGGCTGGGGAAGAAAGCACTCATCTGTCAGAAATTTCCTCCTGAAAGTGAGCCCAAGGGCTTAAGGTATGGCGGGCTCTAATGGAACCTTCGAATGGCAGTGCTGAGGGGCAGGCCTGGGGAGGCGCTGGCAACAATGGGGATGGCAAAGTCGTGGGAAGCCACCTCAGATGCATCCGAAGAAAAGCTTTTCCTCTGTGCTCAGCCTGGGGCCAGGCTCTGTCAGGGATGCCAAGAGAGTGTCAAACCTAGACTGGAGCTTTGGAGAACCGGCAGTCTCCACGGGTCAGGGAACCCAAGCCTCTGAGAACACGAAGGCCCCAACCCCGCCCTCCACTGGGCCCAGGCACCCTACGTGGCCTCTCCATTCCCGACAGTAGGCTTTTCCTCCACTGTCCCCGGAAACTCTATCTGGTTATATCTCTCTGCAGCCTTGTGTTTCCCATTTTGGGCTTAGGGACGCCTCAGAATCTGGAAAACAAGTGTGTAGGTGCAGTTTCAGAGGCAGGGGAAGAAATGCCTCCATTCAGGCTTTTTCTTCCTAAATTATCCAGAAATGGTTTCTGTCATCTGTCACTAAGAGCTTTTATGATTCGGGCTTGAGGGGACACTGAATTACAGGAAGTGACTTTTTCTCACGAGGCAGCAGGAAATTTTACATCTGAAGAGACACTGGGATGAAACAAGTCCCACAGAGAAGTGCTAAAGTGAAACAGAATTTATTTTTATTTGTATTTTTTATTAAGTAAACTCAAAGTCACAACCCGGAGCTCAAGAGTCCCATATTCTACCAACTGAGCCAGCCCGGTGTCCCTAAAGTGTAACAGTATTAATCATATACAAGGCCGATATTAATTGTAAGGAGTTCTAATAACTCCAATGTTCAAAGCAAATCTCTCCGAGCTTCTTTGAAAACGGACGAGTGTGAATGGTCTGAGATACGCAGTACGATTCCCTCAGCTCCTGGCATCCCCAATTCACAGAGCCTGCATCCTCACCTAGATTTCCTTCTGACAGCTGGGCACGTGCTTGCTTCGATTAGAAGCCCCAGTGAACGAGGAAGAGTAAAGGTGGGTGTCAGGGTCGCATCGAGTACCCCCAAGACTCGTATGCTGAAGTGCTAGCTCCCAATACCTCAGGAAGTGACCTTATTTGGAAATAGGATCATTGCAGATAGAATTAGTTAGGAAGAGGTCATACCGGAGCAGGGTGGGCCCTTAATCCAGTATGCCTGGTGTCCTAATAAGAAGAGAAAGCACAGACATATGGGGAGACACAGAGGCTGAGACTGGAAAGATGCAGCCAAAAAGCATCCACTACTGTCCGAAACCACCAGAAGCGAGGGGAGAGGCATGGAACAGACTTCCTGATGACCCTCAGAAGGCACCAACCCCGCAGACACCTTGGTCTGGGATTTCCACCCTCCCCAACTGGGATACAATGAACGTCTATTGTTTCATGATGTCATTTATATGTGGAATTTAAGAAACAATACAGAGGAGCATAGGGGAGGGGAAGGAAAAATAAAATAAGATGAAAACAGAGAGAGAGGGAAACCATGAGAGAGTCTTTTTTTGTTTGTTTTTCAATTTTTTTTTTTTAAGATTTTATTTATTTATTTGACCGACAGAGATCACAAGTAGGCAGAGAGAGAGAGAGGAGGAAGCAGGCTCCCTGCTGAGCAGAGAGCCCGATGCGGGACTCGATCCCAGGACCCTGAGATCATGACCTGAGCCGAAGGCAGCGGCTTAACCCACTGAGCCACCCAGGCGCCCTGTTTTTCAATTTTTATTTATTTTTAAATTTTTAATTTTTTCAGCGTTACAGTATTCATTATTTTTGCACCCAGTGCTCCATGCAATCTGTGAATCTTAACTGTAGGAAACAAAGTGACAGTTGTTCGAGGGGAGGTGGGTGGGGGATGAGGTAACTGGGTGATGAGCATTAAGGAGGGCATATAATGGAATGAGCACTGGGTGTTGCATGCAACAGATGAATCACTATAATATGAAACACAATAAAATAAAATAAAATAATTATAAAATAAAATTTAAGAATTAAACCAAAATAAAATAATAAAATAAAAAATAAAATAATAAAATAAAAATAAAATAATAACATTAAAATAAAATAAAATAATAACATTGAGTTAAAATACAATAAAATAGACATCTGTTTTTTAAGCCACTCAATTTGCGGTACCTTATTATGGCCCTATTGACCATCCTGTGCTTAATTAAATTCCTTAAGACCAGTGACACAGCCAGGAGATCCTCCTTTTTTGTTTGTTTGTTTGTTTATTTGGTTTTTTTAAGGATTTTATTTATTTATTTGACAGAGAGAGAGAGAGAGATCATAAGCAGGCAGAGAGGCAGGCCCAGAGAGAGGAGGAAGCAGGCTTCCTGCTGAGCAGAGAGTCCGATGGGGGTCTCGATCCCAGGACCCTGGGATCATGACCTGAGCCAAAGGCAGAGGCTTTTACCCACTGGGCCTCCTTTGTTTATGCTTTGCTCAGCATCACCCCCCGCCCACCCCAGCTCACCTAGACTTTGGGATCCTGACTAACCCTTGAGTGTGTCCCCTCTGCCCTGGTTCAATGCTCCCTTGCGGACTCTCTTGTTTTTCACACTAGACTTCCTCGCCTGAGGACACTCATAAACAACTTCAGGGAGTTCAGGTCTCCTCCCCTAGCCTCTGTCCCTGGAAGCAGTGACCTTCCACAGGGAGTTCAGGCTGTAGGGTGTCTGCCCAGTTCCTCCCCAGCAAGGCCCAGGCTCCCCGCTGGCCAGCCGCCTAAGAAGGGAATGGTCACCAAAGTTTGTCTCAGCTGCCACATGTTCCCGGAGGGCCCCAGGCTGGCCCGGCTGGCCCCACCCCCCACTCCTGAAGCCAACTTAATTCTACTATCATTTGCCAGGAGAGCAGAGACATTTAATAAGCAGAACAGAGCAGTCATCTCATTGTGAAATGTCAGGCACTAGGACAGCTGGTAGGGGAGAGGTTTGGGGGCCAGAGATGTAGTCCAAATCACACCTCACGGGAGGCTCCCTGTGCTGTCTCCTCAGACGGGGCAGCCCTGATCCCAACACCCTCCCTGGGACCAGAAGTGACTTCAATGCTCCTTTTGCTTTCTCTTAAAATTAATGACTTTGTCCATGCGGAGTTGAAGGCCTTATTAATAGATGGAGAACCGACACCAAGGGAAGTAGAACAGTGGGATTATTTAGGGAATTAGAGAAACATACGTGACCAACACAATTAAATTCCCAAGGCAGGAGAATATCAGCTTACTTTTGCTGGGTGGCTCTATCTTCGCAGCAGATTTTTCCACAAGGGTTTATTTTGTCAGATTCCCCCCGCCCCACCCCCCGCCCCACCCCTCATGCCTGCGCCTCTTCTTACAACAAAGAGAGCAGAGAGGACCTGAGGCAGGATGGGGGAGGAGGGCTAAAATGCAGAGAGCAGTCCACGTGTGGGGCCCCGCCAGGGGCTCGGGGGTACCACTTTGCTCAGGGGCCCGTGGAAGGAAAGTGCTGCCTGGTCTTCATGTTGGATCTCAGATAACCACTGCTCCAGGTGGTGGGCCAAGCCAACAGTTGGCAGTACGTGGGAAGTGGAGGTTGGGGGCTGATCTTAGAACTAGAAAGGAAGGGACTGCTCCTTATTGACCTCTTCCCATGGGCCAAACACTGTGCCAGCAACTTTACAGAAACTGTTTTATTTAACCTCATGGACATCTTTATGAGAGAGTCCCATTTTATAGATGAGGACACCAAGATCCACAGGTCACCCAGCTGGTAAACAACAGGGACAAAATTTGACCCAGATCCCTGACTCTGAGCCCAGAGTCTATCCTCACAATACTAAAGCATTTGAGAAAAGAACTAAAAGGTACTGGGAACACAGGGACTTAACGGCGGATTCCAATCCTTACAAGGAGGTCTAAAAAGAGAAAGATCATTTCCTCCCCAACTACAGGACCAAAGTATTCAAGGGTCACCAGGGCAGGAAGAAAAGGGCAGACCACCTGATGGTCAGGTTATCACATGTGGGGCTGGAGTTGCTTGAATCCCTTCTGCCCTGGGTCTGGATTCAACTGCAATATCTATTTTCCTACTACTTGTCTTCCTTACTAAGTCATGAGTTCCTTACGTGTTCCTTGTTGTACAGTACTGGGTGCTGGCCGGGTGCCCCATAAGTAACGATGGAATGAATGAATGAATGAATGAATGAGTCCTTCTCTGAGGGGCAGCACCACAAAGATGTCTAGATCCTGCAGTGACTGTGCAGATATGATGTCAGTCCCCTGTAGAAAGATGCACTGTCCTAGCTCAAATTCTCTCTTAGGATTCTTTGTCCTTTTATGTGGGTTTGATAGGTATGAGTTTTAAAAACCCACACATTCTTGGTCTCTAAAAATAAACACTGGTTTGGGGGGGAGGTGGTTCCTACATGCTGAAGACTGAATTAACTTGATTTTTCATTCCCTTGTCTTTTGCATGTGTAGTGGGAGGGACTGTAAACAGTGTTAGAGAAGGATGCCCAGAACCTTCTCAGAAGCATCCAATCCATTGTTTATCCAAGGCCACAAAGAGCCCAGAATGCTAGCATCCTCCTTCTGAGTTGTTCCCATGGAAACCAGGCTTGTGCTGTGCATACAGAAGGGCAACTTCTAGTGTGATCTGCTCTGGCTCCTGAGAGAATGTAGTGCCTGAGGTAGGAAACCGCAGACAAGCCACGACAGGGAAAAGCAAAAAGACTGCTGTTCGTTCTCCAACCAGAACAGACGCTTTCCTCATCCTCCCTTCCACCCCCCACTTCCCTGATACCCCATTGGGAACTGTGCCAGCCCTCAAGGACACTGATTGCAGACCTTCCCTGGGCTGAGTGACGGGTCAAATAGGCACCTGCTTATGAAGGCTAGAGTGTTAGTTGCACCCTGTCATGTCAGAGGAGGGAAGGGATGGGGCCGAGGGGCAGAGAAGGAATTCTGCACAGGGCATTGTCTGAGGCATTGTGCAGCATGGACAGATGAGGGTCAGGTGTACTCAGGACAGGAGACAGGGAGGGAGACAATGACCACCCCGCCATCCCCACCCACTTCTGCTCAGCCCACTGGTCTTTCAGGCAATCCACTGGAGTTGCCATCTTGGTTTCTGATGCCAGCTCCACATCTGTTTCCGTACCACCTACTAGTTAGCTGTGTGACCTTGGGACATTGCATGACCTCTCTGAGGCTCTGTTTCCTTGCCTGTCACAGGAGGATGATAAGATCTGCTGCTTAAGTTTCTTGAAGTTCTTCTTTTTTTTTTTTTTTAAGATTTTATTCATTTATTTGACAGAAAGACCTAGAGAGCATAAGCAGAGGGAGGAGCAGAGGGAGAGGAAGAAGCAGGCTGGATGTGGGGCTTGATCCCAGGACCCTGGGATCAAGACCTGAGCCAAGGGGAGATGCTTAACCATCTGAGTCACCCAGGTGCCCCAGTTTCTTGAGATTCAACACAGAGTTGATACATAGGAGGTTCCCAGCACACGACTGGGCACGAATGAGCATCCAGCCAATGTCGATGTCCTCTTCCTGCTCTACCTGCATGCTAACATCCACTCTCAGGAGGACTGGAGTTCCTGCCTTTGAAATGTCTCTCAACATGCCCCTCTCCCCACCCTTCTCTGTCTCTATTTATAAAAAACAGGCATCTGCCAAGGAATTAGAATCTCTTAAAGGATGTGGGGGTATCTTGTGGAATACTGAGATGGGAAACCCAGCCTGGGACAGGAATGTGGACTGAACTGTTCCTTGTCTTATTGTGTGGCAGGGTACCTGTCTCTCTCTGCTTCTTTGCTTGCCCTGCCACTGTGTGCATGTGGAAAAACAGTCATGGTGGCCCTGACTGCTCATGGCCTTCTGACTTGTCTGTCCGATGAGAACTAGAAGAGTCTTTATGCCAGCTCCCAGTCCTGGGAAGATCATCTCATTTACCTGCACTTGGTCAGGTGTCCCTCTGCAGTCTATTCAGTTATGGCCACAGATAGTGCCTCTGGTCAGACCTTCCCCTTCTGTAGGAGGAATTCACTGACAAGGAGCACAAAAATGAGCAGGCACCCAAAGTCTTCTTTGGTTCTTCAAAGCCCATTCCCCCCACCCCCGGCTGCTCCCCACACTGGCCCTGCCTTAGTGAATTTGTTCCTAAATCTTAGGACAGATGACTCAGTGAGAAGTTCTGGTCCAGACTTTCTTCTAACACATGCCCTGTTCTGGAAGAAACAGAAGTGCCCCTCTGTACCCATCATATGTCCACATCCTCCGTATGCAAGAGGAGGCAGACAGAGCTGAACCTGGGGACTTCCCTTCTGCTGGTCGTACAGTAGAGTGCTGAAATTCAGATCTTATAAATGTGTCCAAATGTTGGCATCCGAAATCCTGAGCACTTCCCTCTAGCTCTAAGGAAATGGGGTTGATGTAAAATGCAGGCTAGGTCCCAAGTATAGCTGTGTGTTGAAAGAAAGAAACAATATCTGCTTATACTGGATCCTTCCACAGAAAGTCAAAAGCCATTCTCCATAGCAGAGTTTAATAGGATGTATCTGTGTTAATCACCCATGGTGTGGGGTGCTGCTTTATCTGCATTATTACAGCAGTCTTGGGAGAAGGCAGCCAGGAGACTCGGTCCTGCTTGTAGAATTCTTGATGGAAATTATTTATTTAGTCCTTCATTCATTTAGCAAATATTTGTTGAGTGAATGCTATGAGTATGACAGTGTATTAAACAGTGGGGACAAAACGGTGACCAAAGCAGGAAAAATCCCTAGTTTCATGGAGTTCACCAACTAATGGCGAAAGCACACTACACAGATCACACAACCTTTAAAAATTGTAGCTGTGATGGGAGTTCCACAGGAGAGGGAGCCTGAGCTGTGAGATGGAGGCTTGTCCCACTCAGGGAGTTGGCTTCCTTGCCAAGTGATGATTGTTCGAGCTGAGTTATGAATACTGAGCAGGTGTTCCCAGGTATTGAAATAAGGAAGGATTCTAACTAGCGAAAACTACACATGCAAAGGGCCTGAGGTCTGAAGAACATGTGAGTAGAGTAGGGAGTGGTCATTGTAGGGCAGGACCATGTTAGGGCTTTGATCTATTCTTGAAGCAAGAGGGTGACATGAAGAGACTTGCATGTTGAGTCTAGCTATTGTCTCACTTGCAGTAATTCTGCTGAGAAAAAATAAAGCCTCGGGTGCCTGGGTGGTTCAGTCATTTAAGCATCTGCCTTAGGCTCAGGTCATGATCCCAGCATCCTGGGATCAAGTCCCACATCAGGCTCCTTGCTCAGCAGGAAGCCTGCTTCTCTCTCTGTTTCCTTCTCCCTCTGCTTGCCACTCCCCTGCTTGGGTTCTCTTTCTCTGTGTGTCAAATAAATAAATAAAATCTTAAAAAAAAAAAAAAAAAAAGAAAAGAAAAGAAAAAGAAAAAAATACAGCCTGAACAAGGTTGTTATTGTTTTTGGTCGTGGTAGTGGCAGTGGAGATGAGTGGATTTGAGAAATCTTTTGGAGCTACAATTGGTCGTAACTTGAATACGAGGATGAGGGAGAGAAGGGGAGGGTGGCCCTGAGGGCTCTGGCTTTCCCCAGGTGGATGGTGACATGCATAGAGACAGGGGTTGCCAGAGGAGGGCCAGGACTGGACGCTGAGCATTAGAAATTCCTCCACTCCGAACAGACTTTCCTTGTCTAATCTAGTCTCGATTTCTCAAAAAGAGGGATTAGCCCTTTCACAGAACTTAGAATAAGGGGGTTAATAAATCGTATCAGACTTCAAAGGACCTGAAACCCCAGCTGTCACCCAGTTATAGATTTTACAAAGAGAGAGCGACAGACGACAAATAAACCTCTGAGCTGATACACAGCATGACATGTCACGAGATGACTGCAAATTAAAGCCACAGGGAAACACCACTGCACACCTATTAGAGCAGCTAACATCCAAAGATCTGACCATTGCAAATGTTGACAAGAGCCACAGTAACTCTCATCCATTGCTGGTGGGAACGTAAAATGGTGTGGCCACGTTGGAGGATAGCTGGTCAGTTTCTCACAAAATTAAACCTACACTTACCACACCATCCCACAATCATGCTTCTTGGTACGTATATCCAAATGAGTTTAAAACTCAGGTCCACATGAAAACCGGCACACAGATATCGATACTCATAATTACGGAAACTTGGAAACTACCAAGATGTCCTCGGGGAGGGGGAGGGAGAAGTAAACTGTGCATTCAGACAATGGAATAGTAGTCCATGCCAAAAAGAATGAGCTAGCAAACCATGAGAAACCTGGAGAAGCCTCAAGTGCGTATTATTAAGTGAAAGAAGCCAGTCTGAAATGGCTACATGCTATGTGTTTCCAACTATACATTCCAGAAAATACAAAACTATGGAGACAGTGGAAAGATCAGTGGCTGCCAGGGGTTGGGTGGTGGTGGCGAGGAGGAGAGGGAGAAGTAAGTGAAGCACAGGCAATATTTAAGGAAGTGAAATTCACCGGCATGGTATTGTAGCAGTGGACACACGTTGCTACACATTTGTCCGAACCCATAAAATTCTTTGTCCAAGCCAGAGAGTGAAGCTTGATGTAAACTACAGACTTCAGTTCATAACTGTATATTGATACTGGCTCATTAATTGTCAGGGATACACCACACTAATGTAAGATATTTAAAATAGGGGAAACTGGGGGAGATACGAATAGCATAGAGGAATTTTTCGTGCTCTCTGTTCAATTTTTCTGTAAACCTAAAACTTCTAAAACATAAAATCAATTAGTGCGAAAGGAGAGCATATAGGCAATGTTTATCTCTGTATGCTGAGGCTGTGGCATCTTCTTCTTTTCTATTTGGCTGTAATCTCAAAATTTCAACACAAGAAATTTTTATTGCTGGGACACCTGGAGGGCTCAGCCGGTTAAACCTCTGACTTGATTTCAAGGTTGCGGGATGGAGCCTCACATGCGGCTCCATGCTGGGTGGGGAACCTGCTTAGGATTCTCTTTCTCCCTCTTCCTCTGCCCCTCAACCCCCCAAAATGTTTTATTGTTATGTATCTTAAAAATTGTTAATAACCTGATTCATACACAAATAATTCCTTATTGAAAATATTTGAGGGGCGCCTGGGTGGTTCATGACCTTCTGCTTAGGTCATGATTCTGGAGTCTGGGGTTGGAGTCTCACATTGGGCTCTTTGATTGCCAAGGAGTCTGTTTCTCCCACTGACCTCTCTCCTCTCATGCGCTCTCTCTCACTCATTCTCATCTCTCTCTCTCTCTCAAATAAATAAAAATCTTAAAAAAAAGAAAAATATTTGAAACCCTATAAAACTATTTAGAAGAAAAAGTCAGCCACACTCCATTCCAGAGGGATAATCATAAACAATTTGGTGAGAATCCTTCTGGATATTCTCTGTGTATCTTTTCTGGATGTACATAAACCATTAGGAATATTTTCATCTAGAAATTTTAACCAAAACTAACTGAAACAAATAGGGATTTTTTTTGATTCACAATCCAAGAATTCCAGACACAAGTAGTCCGGGAGTTAGCTCAGTGGTGCTGTGATCTTGGGCGGCACCAGTGTCCCGATGATTCTCTGGAACTTTCGCTAATGTTTGTGACATCATCACTGCAAGATGACACTTCCCTTCCATCAGTTCACCTGCTACACATCTGTGTTAAGACGGGGAGAAGAGGCAGGTGCTGCTGTATCTGACCTTTTCATCAGAAAAACAAAAATTTCCCGGAAACCTACCAACAGAATTCCGCGTGCATTTCATTTGCCAAATGTGTCACGTGGCCAGCGCAAGCCGCAGAAGACTGAAAAGCAAGCATTTCACTCTTCCAACCACTAGGGGAGTTGGCATCAAAGAGGAAGTATGGTGATTGCTTTGGGGTCTGCCAACAGCTGTATCTGACAAAAACAGCTATTTTTAAAATTCAGTTTGTATGTGTTTTCAATTAATACGTCTCAGAGATTTCCTCTTAAGTGCATTTATATCATCCTTTTTCATTCTGTGATATTGCATAGTATAAATACATGATGATTTTTGTTTTATGTTGATAATCATGAAGATGACTCTTAAATTTCCCAACTTCAAACAATGCTGCAGCAAACTCCTTGGACAAATTTCTTTGGGAACAGGTGATAGTATCATTCTAGGATAGCCATAAGTGCAACTGTTTGTCAAAGGATAACTGACTTTAAAATGTGGATAGTTGAAAATAGACTTAGCCTATGCCCAAGCAATTGCACCTCTGGGTATTTACCCCAAAGATACAGATGTAGTAGTGATCCAAAGGGGCACCTGCACCACAATGTTTATAGCAGCAATGTCCACAATAGCCAAACTATGGAAAAAGCTGAGATGCCCATTGATAGATGAATGGATAAAGATGTGGTACACACACACACACACACACACACACACACACACACACACTATGGAATATTAAACAGCCATCAAAAATGAAATCTTGTCATTTGCAATGACACGAATGGAACTAGAGGGTATTATGCTAAGCAAGATAATTCAATCAGAGAAAGACAGTTATAATGTGATTTCACTCATATGTGGAATTTAAGAAATAAGGCAGAGGATCACAGGGGAAGAGAAGAAAAAAATGAAACAAGACAAAACCAGAGAAGGAGACAAATCACAAGAGACTGTTAATCATAGGAAACAAAGTGATAGTCGCTAGATGGAAAGGGGAGGGAGAGATGAGATAACTGGGTGATGGACATTGGGAGGATTTGTGCTGTAATGAGCTCTGGGTATTATGTAAGACTGATGAATCACAGACCTATGACCCTGAAACAAATAATACATTATATGTTAATTTAATGTAAATTTTAAAAAATTTTTTTAAAATTAAAAGTGGATAGATTCTGCTGAATTGCCCTCAAAAATGGGTTGATTCACCTCCCTACTAATCCTGTGTGTGGGTGCTGGTTTCCCATATCCCTACACACAGAGGACATTCTAAATTTTATCCAAACAAGGAGCAAAAATATCACATTGTTTTATTCTTATTTGTTGGAATAAATAAGATATACAAATATAAATATATATAATATATTACATATATACATAAATAAAAATATATAAATAAAATACTACATGTCTCAACTGATTGTCTAGGATGTTTGTAGTAGATAATTGCAGTAATGCAAATAACAGTCTTCTCTCTTCAACTTCTGAAATTTTATTTGGATTAGCCTTTCTTTTAGTTTTGAGGGGGCCTTAAGAAAAGTCTTTTTTCAGTTGAAACTTAGTTCTCTTATGTTCTATGTTTACTATTTTTTTATACGTACATTTGAGACTATACACTCCCTCAGGCTACTGCTTTGTATTCACCCACAGGTTTTGAAAAATAATGGTACTTTGCTTGTTATGTATCTTACTTCTTTGTTACTTTATATATTTGTTACTTTAGATGCTTCAGATTACTTTACATACTTTGCACACTGATGTACTCAGATTACTGATGTACTTAATAAAAAAAACTCAAGCAAATACTTCATGCATGAGAGGGTACGTAAAAATTTCCAGACCCACCTCCAACTCTTCTCCAGAAATAATCACTACCAATGGGATTTGGTTCTTTCTTAAATTAACATATGACTTTTCATTTTTTGCTTTCTTTTGCAATCATCTTCATTGTTGTGGCCCTCTTGCATTTTTGGTATTAAGATTTTCTTTCTGACCTGGTAGTTAATTTTTATTCATGTATGTTAGATGTGTAAAAATAATATAGTTACCCTTTCTTGTGTATAAAATTCTACATATAGTTATTTGTAAAGTGTTCATTTATTCAAACCCTCTGCATCCTCGCTTAAGTTTTGCTTACTTTGTCAATATCTGAAAGAGATGTATTCAATCTCCCACTATGATTATGAATTCATTCATTTCTTGTTATACTTCTGTCAGTTTATGCTTACTATGTTGGGTTTTTTTTTTAAGACTTTATTTATTTATTTGACACAGAGAAAGAGATCACAAGTAGGCAGAGAGATGGGCAGAGGGCAGGGGGGATGGTGAAGCAGGCTCCCCTGCTGAACAGAGAGCCCCATGTGGGGCTCCGTCCAAGGACCCTGAGACCATGATCTGAGCTGAAGGCAAAATCTTAACCCTTTGAGTCACCCAGGTGCCCCTTACTGTGTTTTGAAGCTACATTATTAGTTGCATAAAGATATTTATAATTATTATAATTCCTTGATGAATTATAACTTCTAAAAATAAAAAATAACTTCTCATAATTTCACTTCTCTCATAATTTTTACTTTGAATTCTATTTTGGTCTGATATGTTTTGTTAACATTTGCTTAAACCATCTTTTTCATGTTTTGTTTTCTGCTGTCCTAAGACATTTCATTTTAAGAAGTTCTCCTAAAAAGTGTGTATTCCTGGATTTGAAGTTGTTTTTCTTTTTCTAGCTCAATCTGAGAGACTTTTAATAGAATTTTCTAACCCACTTTCATTTTATGTGATTACTGATGTACTTGGATTTATTCCTGGTTATCTTTTATGTTTTTTACTTGCCATGCTTTCTTGTTCTTTATTTTATTTCTTTTCTGGTTTTTATTAGATTGTATTTTCTTCTAAGGATCTGGGGATTCTACATGTTGATTCTATTTTTTTTTTTACTGATATTCTTTAATTTAAAATTGATTTTTTCCCATCAAAATCTAGTGTTAATCAGAAAGATTAACTCTCTCTCTTCTTTAAGATTTTATTTAGTTATTTGCTAAAGAGCTAGAGAGGGTGAAAGAGAGATCAGGAGAAGGGGAAGAGCAAAGGGAGAGGGAGAAGCAGGCTCCCTGCTGAGCAGGGAGCCCATGTGGGGCTCAATCTCAGGACCCTGGGATCATGACTCAAGCTGAAGGCAGACACTTAACCAGCTGAGCCACTCAGGCGCCCCAGAAATACATCATTCTTCTAAACACTCTTGGTAGAGGTAGAGGGAAACTACTGTGTTTGAACCTGAAGGCCCTCCTTGACAAAGACCGATTTTATGTCATTTCATTGGATTTGGGACAAGGGAAGAAATAGATCCATATATCATTTTGATCCAATTTCTATTCTTTTGTTGTACAGGGAAAAGCAATTGAGAAAGCATATTTCACAACAAAAAAGAAAGTGAGAGAAAGCCGAGGATAATGCTAAGGGCAAAGGGGACCATCCGGTGATGGGAAAATTTAAAGCATCAGAGTGAGCTGATTTGGGGTGTTGGAGACTTTTTAAGGCAACTCCAATTACCCTGTGAATGTAAACTTCTCTTCCAAGCATAAGTTCAGCTCTGCTTGTTGTGTCTGTGTTGACACTGGCTAGAAAGAAAGGAAAGCAGGTTAGCAGCAGGTTTGTCTGAAGAGCCAGGTGACAAGCTTAATCCTTGATGAAAAAGTCAAGGCCAAGACCAAGGAGCCAAGTTCCATTTTGAATGTCACCAGGAATTGCCAATATTTGAGCCAAAGAGCAGCTGCAAGTCGTTGTAAATTATATCTGGGATTTTTTTTTTTTTTTTTAGATTTTATCTATTTATTTATTTGACAGAGAGAGAGAGAGAGGTCACAAGTAGGCAGAGAGGCAGGCAGAGAGAGAGGGAAGCAGGCTCCCTGCTCAGCAGAGAGCCTGGTGCGGGGCTCAATCCCAGGACCCTGAGATCATGACCTGAGCCAAAGGCAAAAGCTTAACCCACTGAGCCACCCAGGTGTCCTGTATCTGAGATTGTTTTAATCAGGTACAGTGACTGTCATGAAGGAAGTATTTCACACACACACCTAAAACTAGGGGACATGGCACGCCATGCAGGGCCACACTGGGAAGCACCAGCATCAGGGGGATACAGGGACAGGAGCCTTTACTGTGGCTTTTGCTGGGAAGGCAAAGCAAGGAAGCAGGTTTAGGATTGGCTAGTCTGAGACATTTGGGTGGGCTCTGGGGCATAGAAGGTGTTCCTAGTTGTCCAGTGCCCCGCCTTGGGGTGGTTACAGTAAGCAGATAGGGGCATGGAGTGTGGGAGCCGGATAGTGGATGTCGGGGTGTGGGCTTTGGATTGGTCAGACTGCTTAGGAAAGGCGTATTTGCAGGCAGGTCTTCACGATCTCTAGGAATTGGCTAGGTCTGGGAGGGGCAGTCCCTCCAGCATGAGCAAGGCCCCAGATGTCAAACGTCAGAAAGTAAAATGGCATGATTAATACAAAAGTGTCAGATCAAAGTGGGAACTGAGGATCAGGAACCAGCAACAAAGTCGAAGTGCCTGCAGACCAGAAGATTACAAATGTTTACGTGGAGATCTGATATTAGCCAAAGAGGATCTTGGGGACGTTTCAAAACGCTGTGCCCACACGGGCTCACTGGAGCCTCTGCCTTTTGTCTGAAGGGGGACGTCCGATGTTGTCCAGAAACAGAAAATTGTCTTCCCAGCTGGAACATCTTGTCTCTCCGTTTCCCCATAGCTCACGCAACACAAAAAGTAAGGGCAAGGGGCTTTCTGAAGGATTGGTAAAATCAGTGACTATACATTTAAAAAAAACTTTACAACGTTATAAAACGTACCTCACGTTCAACAGTTACGTTTAGCACTTGATCTCCATTCCAGGGAACGATCATCTGAACGAGTCCAGAAGAAACGCAGACTAACTCAGCGTGTTCCTCTGGATACGGGGAGATCTGGTTTCTATTAGGTGATGGACAGATCCAGCTCCCCCTGCCGATGAGTTTCCTTGGAGAAGGCGGACGCACAGGGAAGTTGCCAGGCCCGCAGACAGGCGCACAGGAGAGGCTGATGTACAAATCCTCACAGAGGACCAGCCCGCTTACCCGGGCTCTCCCGCTCGGCCAAGTCCAGCTGAGATGTTAAACAGAGCCCATCGGTGACAGGAAGCCAGGCCAGCCAAGAGCCAACAGGTCTGCTCTAATGAAAAGGCCTTTGGCTGGTGGCCCTAGAGGCAACAAGTACAAGCCTCTGACATGTCCGAGGCGCCTGCCTCCGTCCCCTGCCTCCGCGGTCTTGGCCGCTATGCTGGGTCCCGCACAAAGAAACGCTGAAGCGGCAGGGCGGCTCTGACCCAGAGTTTACAATTCAGAGAGGGCAGGAGAAAGAAGAGCTCCGTCAGTTCCTTTTCAGCTGCCTTCCCCTCAGGGTGGGAGGCAACAAAGCCGGGGGCTGTGGATTCTCACCCATTTTTATAACCACTGAGCATTTCGTGCAGCCCCTCCAGGTCCGGCGCCTGGTAAAGCACAAAGCACACAATCTGGGCTCTGCCCTTGGCAAGCTCATGGACCAGAAAGGGGTGAGGTCAGCACACAAGACCCAGACACGCAGGGAAACGGAGTCAGAAACGGTATCATGGGGAGGCAAAGCGTCTCCCCAAACCAGCAGCACCCTAGGGCTGGTTAGAGCAGACTGCGCTGGGAGCCAGAGCAAGGACCTCATCTTCACTCTCTCAGAAATTCAGTCTAATGCGGGGAGCAAAGGGAGGCGGGCAAACACCTCCAAGCCAGTGCTCTATATGCAGTGATGGAACCACAGAAATAGCGCAGTGGAGCGCTTGAGCTGGGTTTTTGAAGCATAGGGTTTCAACAGTGGGGAAGAGTAAAAATCAAGGCTCAGAGGCCAGACGTCCAGGGCATGTCCAGGTTAGGCAAGCCAGAGACCAGACGTGGGTGGGGCTTCCAAAGCCAAGGTGCAGAAGATTGATTTAGACCCTAATCCATCTGGCATTTTTAAACACTGTGGCAAAAAGCATGTAATATAAAGTTGACCATCCTAACCGTTTTTAAGTGCGTATACGGCTCAATAGTGTTAAGTGTATCCATGTTGTGAAACACATCTCCAGAAGTTTTTCCTCTTGCGAATTTGAAACTCTGTACCTAGTAGACAATAAATCCTCTCTCTTCCCTCCCTAACTGGCCCCCACCTTCACTTACTCCCCCATTCTACCTTCTGCCTCTATAAATGTGACTGCTCTAGGTAACCTCATTTAAGTGGAATCATATAGTTTGCTTTTTTTGCGACTGGCTTACTTCCCTTAACTTTAAGATTCATCCACATTGTATCACGTGACAGGATTTCCTTCACTTTTAAGGCTGAATAATATTCCATTATAGGTATAGACCACATTTTGTTTATGTATTTGTCTATTGATAAACAGTTGTGTTATTTCCCCCTCTTGGCTATCATGAATAATGCTGCCATGAACATAGGTGTGCACATATCTCTTTGAGCCCCTGCTTTTAATTCTTTGGGGGTGTATCCCCAGAAGTGGGATTGCTGCACCGCATAGTAGTTCTATCTTTAGTTTTTGGAGGAACCACCTCAATGCACTATACTCACTGTACTCAATGGCTGTGCCATTGTACTTTTCCACCCACAGGGCATGAGGCTTCCGATTTCTCCACATCCTCACCAGCAGTTGTTACTTTCTGTTTTTCATAGTAGGCATCCTTGTGTGTCTAAGCATCACTGGTCCTTTCTGAGTGGAGGCATGATGAACCAGAGCCGTTGGTTGGAGGGTCTCTCTGGGAGCAGAAAAGCCACGAGGCAGAAGATGGTCAAGGATTTGGCAGCAGTCAGACTAGAGGGAGGGACTCCTGTCAAAGTGTGGCAGCAGAGGAAACCAACAGGGCCACCAAAGAAAAAGAAGTAGCCAGACTCAGGACAGAACAGCGGACGCCAGAGAGACACCAGAGAGAGGAGCTAAATGGGACTCGAGTTGCAAGCAAAAAGACTGAGAAAATAGCACTACAGGGAGGAAAAATGGGAAGTTGTGACAGGGTGCTGCTTGTGGGGAGGTGCTGAGATGTGAGAGGTGCCCGCAGGTGACAGGTTTAGTTGTTGATGCAAACTGGTGTCCCAAAGAGAGACCAGGGCTAGACATAGTCATGGCATTCATTTGTACAGCACTTTTATTTATATGAGCCCCTTGATGTTCATGACACCTGGTAAGGTCAGTCCAAGCAGGTGTCTTTTCCATCAGCAAAGCAACAAGAAAGCAGGAAGTACAAGGGACAAGCCTCATCGCACATCAGATGGCATGAGAGCCTGGGTAAAGTCCTGAATCTGCTTCTAGTTGAGTGGCCTCTACTTTTCCTGAGATAAGACTTTTCCTAGGAGCACACACAGGGTCCGATCATTGGAAGACACATTCGTTCATTTGACAAATTTTGAATGCCAGGTGCTGGAGAGTCACTAGTTAATAAAACAGAGAGAATAGACAAGATCTTGCCATCATGGAGCCTATATTCTTGTAGATGGTGGAACAATCCAGCTGAGCTTCTGGCAGTCTCCCAAGAAGCCCAAAGAATTCCCCAGGCATATCCGTCCCTTGAAGAGAAAGGTAGTCTGATCTGTCTGTCATGCTAACTCAAGATGGACCCACTTGCAGTCTTGACAGACCACACTCAGGACAACAACAAAGGAGAGCATTGCCTTGAATAAGCTTATAAATTATTCAGGCACAAGGAGTACTTAGAGTTGACTTTTAGGGAAAACACTCTTTTCTCCCTATTTTCCTTCCCTTTTTCTTGAAACTCGTCAGCCAGAAGTCTGTCTTCTTTGCTAAATACGTGTCTACAGAGATGGTTTCCAATACACCCATTTTTATAGCAGCATTATTTACAATAGCCAAAAGGTGGAAAGAACCCAAGTGTCCATCAACAGATGACTGGATAAACAAAACGCGGTCTACAAGTACAGTGGAATATTATGCGGCTATACAAAGGAAGGAAATGCTGTCACATGCCACAACATGGATGAACCTTGAAGACATCATGCTAAGTGAAATAAGCCAGGCATAAAAGGACAAATATTGGATGATTCCACTATATATGTATGGAGGTTCCACGGACTTAGAGTCGTCAAATTCCTAGAGACAGAAAGTAGAATAGTAGTTACCAGGGTCTGGGGATAGAAGGGAGAAATGGGAGTTACTGTAATATTAGAGTATAGAGTTTCAGTTTATGAGAATGCTGAGAAATTTCTGGAGATGGGTGTTGGTGTTGGCTGCACAATTTTATGAATGTACCTACTGCCACATGACCATACACTTCAAATGTCTAGAATGGTAAATTTTATGTTATCTATTTTAGCCTGCTGCCAAAAGGAAAGTCAGTAAATCACTTTCCCATCTCATCCTTGTCATCATCTTTTATAAGAGGTGCTAACTGGATGCTTCTTGGTCTATGATCTAATGTTTCCATAGTAACCACTGGAATGCAGAGAGAAGCCTGGTGGGCATGATCTCACCAGACCAACAGAGTTCACTCTACTGGCCTCTCTCCCAACTCTGTAAGCTGCTCCACCAAGAGCAAAAGATCAGTGTTGAATCGCGTGCTTCTCTGCACCTCACACCATCTTCAGCCACTCCGAGGCTCCGTTCCTCAAGCACTCCACATGGTAGTTTGCTCTCAGCCAGTCATACATGCTCATCTTTCCACTCCAGAACATCTTTTCCTTCTGCTCCTCCCCCACGCCCCCACCTTGTTCCTTTACTAGCTCTTCCTCCTCAGAATTCTTCAAGGCTCTGATGAGGTGTCTCTTCTTCCAAGAACCCTTCCTTTTCTGAATGCCCAGATGATGTTATGTCTCCTAGTTCATGGTCCTGTGGGGAAAAACCACAGTGAGAGTGAGAAAATCAGGCAGCAGGAGAGGGGAGTCATCCTAGATGCCTTTTATTTAAATTAGACCAAAGCCTGTAAACATAATGGACTTTGGATTAAGAATCCATCCGACCAGAAACCCCAGATGTCCTGCTCACAAGCTCTGTAACCGTAAGCAAGCTACTTAACTCCTCCCAGTCCCTTTCCTCTTCTGTAAAGCCAGATGAAATGTCCTAACTTTCCTGGGTGCTGAAAAGGTGAGGTAGGGGAGCCGCATATCCCAACCCTTCTTGTCTTGGGCCACTCCCCACCCCGGTTAAATGTCCGCACCAACTCCCAGATTCACACCTGCACTCTACTCCCCCTCCAGCCCACTTCTCAGGTTGCACTCGGAGCATCTTTTTAAACTGCACATGTGGGCCGCCTAGGTGGTGCAGTCGGTTAAACTTCAGACTCCTGATTTTGGCTCAGGTCATGATCTCAGGGTCATGGGATCGAGCCCCATGTCTAGCTCTGTGCTCAGCACAGAGTCAGCTTGGGATTCTTTCTCTCACTCTCTTCCTCCCTCTCAGACTCTCCCCCTGCTGACTCTAAATAAATAAATAACATCTTTAAAAATGAAATGAAATGAAATAAACTGCATATGTGACAGGCCTCTGCTTGCCTGTAGGTGAAAATCCTCATTCATAGTTGGTCCCTGCCTTCTCTCTTGGGTTCTCCTGTCTCACTACTGACCCCATGCCCTGAGTTCCAGCCATTCCGAGTTCCGGCCTCAGGCTCTTTCAGGCCTGTGGGTCTTCCCACACATTTCCTCCTCCTTAGGAAAGACCCTCTCCTACCTCACTTTCTGCCTGACAACACTTGTATGTCCTCTGGTAGTTTCGTCTGTGAAGCCTCACCTGACCGCCACCACTTGCACACACAGCCTTGTTTGCTATGGTTTTCCTGCCCCTTTCTTATTGCATTTTTTCTGTGCATTAAATTTGTTTTAATTTCCACTTTAACAACTTTACTAACATGCAATTGGCATGTAATAAGCTATACATACGTGAGTGTATAACCTGATAAGATTTTTTTTTAAGATTTTATTTATTTATTTCACAGACAGAGATCACAAGTAGGCAGAGAGGCAGGGAGAGAGAGAGGAGGAAGCAGGCTCCCCGCCGAGCAGAGAGTCCGATGCGGGGCTCGATCCCAGGACCGTAGGATCATGACCCACTGAGCCACCCAAGTAACCCCCGGATAAGTTTTGACATATGTAAGCATTTATGAAAGGATGACCACAATTAAAAAAAGGGAGATTCTTCTATGAACCCCCCAATGTCCCTTGTGCCCCCTGGTAATCTCTTCTTCCTGCCCTCCCTGACCTCTCTCTCATTTGCAGGCAACCACTGATTGACTCTCTATTGCCATATAGTAGTTAATATTTTCTAGAATTTTATATAAATGTAATCATACAGCATGTACTTTTTTTGCCCAGCATAATTATTTTGAGAGTCGTCCTTGTAATAGCAATGGTTCATCTTCTTTCTTTTGTTGTCAAGTAGTATTCCATTGTACGCATGTAGTTTGTTTATCTATGTATCTGTTGATGGACATTTGTATTGTTTCCTGTTTGTATGAATGTATGATTTCATTTCTCCTGGGTAAATCTGCAGGAGTACAATGGCTGGGTCATGTAACAGGATAACTGTTTTCCAAAGTGGTTGTACCATTTCACATTCTCACCAGCAGTGTATGAGAGTTCCATCCTCATCAGCACGGGGTATGGTCAATGTCTTCGGTTTTAACCATTTAGGTTTGTCATGGTGTCTTATTCTGGTTTTAAGTTATATTTTCTTAATGACTAATGGTGTGGA
The DNA here is from genome assembly GCF_030435805.1 of Mustela lutreola. Taxonomy (NCBI): domain Eukaryota; kingdom Metazoa; phylum Chordata; class Mammalia; order Carnivora; family Mustelidae; genus Mustela; species Mustela lutreola. The sequence goes on along the minus strand of NC_081290.1, from coordinate 149,633,777 downwards.
GTCTCTTTTTTTTTCTTTTAAGATTTTTTATTCATTTATTTGACAGACAGAGATCACAGGTAGGCAGAGAGGCAGGCAGAGAGAGAGGAGGAAGCAGGCTCCCTGCTGAGCAGAGAACCCGATGATGATGATCTGGGGGCTCCATCCCAGGACTCTGGGATCATGACCTGAGCCGAAGGCAGAGGCTTTAACCCACTGAGCCACCCAGACGCCCCTGGAGCCTCTTTTCATGTGCTTATTTGTTACCAATACATCTTGGTAACCAATGTGTCTGTTCAAAAAGTTTTAAAAGAAAACAAATTGTAAAAGCTAAGCCTATTAGGTAAGTTTATTTTCATGAACTTAATTTCTATGCTTTATTTCACTTCGTAAAGGTAGCATCATTTTTTCCACACTTAAAAATATTGTGTTAAACACAACATAAAACTTACATTTTCACCATTTTTAACGGCACGGTTCAGTGGCACGAAGCACACTGCCATTGTCACCCAACCATAACCACCATCTGTCCTCAGAAATTTTGTCATCATTCCAAATTGAAACTCTGTACCCAGTAAACACTAACTCTCCACTCCTTGCCCCATCCCCCACCCCAAGCCCCTGGCAATCACCATTCTACTTTCCATCTTTCTGAATTTGGCTACTCTATATACCTCAAATGAATCATATGGTATCTGTTATTTTGTGACTGGCCTATTTCACTTAGTACAATGTCTTCAAGGTTTGTCCATGTTGTAGCCTGTGTCAGAATTTCCTGCCTTTTTTTACAGCTGAATAATATTCTTTTGTATGTATATACATTTTGTTTATCCACTATCCATCAGTGGACACTTGGGTGCTTTCTAACTTTTGGGCTATTGTGAATAAAACTGTTAGAAACATGGGTGTACAGATATCTGAGTCCCTTAGTGATTGCATTTTTGATTGTGTAATATACTTTTTAACCAATTGCATTTTTTAAAAATATTTATTTATTTATTTATTTATTAGAGAGAGAGCATGTGAGCACATGTGGGGAGAGGGGAAGAAGGAGAGAATCTTCCAGCAGACTCCATAATGAGCAGGGAGCCTGATGCGGGGCTCACTCATGACCCATGAGGTCATGACCTGAGCAAAAACCAAGAGTCGGAAGCTTAACCAACTGAGCCACTCAGATGCCCCTAATCGCTTGCATTTTAATGGTTGCATCCCATTGCCTACCACAGGGCCTGACACGTAGCAAGTGTTTAATAACTACATGTGACATTACTGGCCAAATGAAAGAACAAGTGGGTGTGAGTGACGGCTCACACCGCTACTTCATTCGTCCTGTAGGTGTCAGTCACGGTGTCCTAACGCCAGGCTGCTTTGTCTGTGAGAAAACCCATCTCAGAATCCCTTCCAAGAAGTGCCCAAAACACTACCCCTGACTTGGTTTGTCACCCTGGCCACCACTGTTGCCCCACAGGAGGCCCAGCTTCCTGAAGACTCTGTGTTAGTCATAAGCTACTAACTCAGGGGGAGGCTTAGCTGAGGCTACTCCGAGAAGGAATTCTCTCTTCCGAGACATCTGGGGAACCACTCACCGCATTCCTTCCCACGAGATCACAACAATACCAACAGCTCACATACTTGTGTGCTGACTCTCTGTCAGGTGCCCCAGAAGCACTATCTCAGTTAACTGACAAATACCCCCGAATTAGGCACTGTAAGATTCCTCACCTTATAAAACAAACAAAAAGGCACAGAGAACTTAATGGACTTACCTAAGGTCATCAAGCTGAGATCCAAATCCAGGCTCTCTTCTCCAGAATCTACCAGGCAGAAGGAAAAAATATATATATATTTAAAATAAATATTAAATTTAATATTAAATTAAATTATTAAAAAATCAAAAAAATAATAAATAAATAAATAAAACCACAACTGACCACTTAGGCTAAAGGCAGTTTTCGATTAGTTATGTTGAAATTAACCAGAGTACTTCTAAAATACTTTTTTTCCAAAGTTTAAATAATATTTATTGACTATATATTGGAAAACATATTTAAAAACTTTAAGCCACATAAGCCCACCAAAAAAGATCATCATTGTTAGCACATTAAAATGTTTCCTCCTTAAAACAGCATTTTCCCCTTCCTTATATATTTTAATTCAAATAATAATAAATAATAAATAAATTAATTAATTAAAATTTAATAATGAGTGTCTTCATTCTCTTAAAAAGGGGGCATTAATCCTCTGTTGATATATCCACCATTCGCACCCGCTCCTCCTGCCTTCTTTCTGGCATCTCTAATGTGTCCCTGCCAGAGGACACAGTAAACCATGAAAATGTTAATGTATAGTCACAGTGATGGCAGTTGACAGTAAGTGCCCTCCAGGAGCTAGGCACCGAGCTGAGGAAGCACCTCACATGCGTTACCACATGGACTGCTCATGGCAGCCATATTAGGTGGGAGCCATCATTCTGCTCATTTTACTGATGAGGAACCTCAAACTTAACATTTAACACGTGGCTCTTCCTCTTCCCTTCTCTTCCTGAAGAACTCAGTCCTAGCACCACTGGCTGAGGCCCAGAAAGGTACGTGTCCACACAGGGGGGTGGCAAGGGGTCAAAACTGGGGTACCAGCCCCCATGTCACCCCAAGCAGATGAAGAATATGTCTGTATGTCTGCATGAGGGCAGAAGAGCTTCTTGGTATGGGGGAACTCAGTGTGGGGGTATGAGGCCCCAAAGAGGGTGAAGAGAGCCAATGGTGGTATGCGAGGGTGCCCCAGTGGGGGGTGTCAGAACCTGAGCAGATGGAGGAGGGAGTCTATGCAGGAAGGGGGGGGGGCTGCATGGAGTATGATATCCTAGGCAGGGAAAGGGGACTGTAGGTGGGAGTGGGGTGCTGGAGCCCAAGCTGGGGGAGGATGGCATCGGCATGCGGGAGGGACACAGTGACAATGGGAGACTGGTTACAGGAAAGGGAGGTGATCACTAAGCAGTCATATGATATGCAATGCAAGCCAGAGGTGTCTCTGCTGGAGAGTCACAAATAAGTCAAGGGAGGAAGCTAGAAGGAATCTTGCAGTGCTAGACTGACATTGAGCTCTTGGTGTGAGGTCAATGTAGTCAACAGTATGGCAGACACAGAAATAAATATATATGTGTAGATGTAAATATATGAATGTCTCTTCACGGATCTCCCTGGCTTTGTCCACTGAGAGGGCCTGGGAGCCACAACACCCCAACTGTAACAAGCCTACCTACCGCCCCCATCTTGGTTTCAAGTTCATTCTCAGCTAAATAGAACCAGCGCTAATGGGACAAATGGCCAAGAGAGGACTAGAATATTCGTATGTTACTCATGTAAGGAAGTGCTCAAAGACTGATGGGGACATCTCAAAAGGACACAGGAGCCAGCTCAGGGAGGCTCCCACTGGTCCAAGGGAGGACAATTTGATATCGTAATTAAAAAAACAAAACTATAGTAATATACTACAGCTTAGTAAACAACACAGGAATCCGTGATTCCATACTCCTGTAAGTAACTAAGTGAACTCAAGTCTCATGAAGAACAGGTCTCAAAGGACCTCCTGCAAAATAAGTAACAATTACAATGGAAAAAGTAACTTTACAGGGGAGAGAGCTTGGCAGGCACCATATTAATCAACTGGCAAAAGCGATCATTCCAGGAACGGTTCAAGTTGAAATCAGGAGCAGCCTGAGAGGTCAAAGTGAAAATGACAGTCACTTGTGTGATGTTCCTGCCGAGGATTCACAGCTAGAATCCAAAGAAGAGGAAACACTGGACAAACCCAAACTAAGGACATTCCACAAGACAAATGATGTGTAATCTGCAGATGGTTTAAGCTTCTGCAGGCCAAGGCTGAAAAGCTGTTCCACCCTGAGCCTAATGCAGTGTGTGGCCCTGGGTTAGATACTTTGCTACAAAGAATATTACTGGAAAAAAGGATAACCGTTTTAGCCTAAAGATTAGATGGTAGAAAGGTATTAATGTCAGTTTCCTGACTTTGATGGCTGTGTCCCACACAAGCGGAAGGTCTTATTTGTGGGAAGGGCATCATGCCAAGGCACTGGGGCGTGACGCAACACAGAAACTTATTCTTATAAAGGCTCAGCAGAGAAAAAAAACGAATTTTTGTTTTATTTGCAACTTCTCTAGGTTTTTTACTTTTTTTTTTTTTTTTTTTTTTTTTTTTTTTTAAGATGAGTTAACATATCCAAGGTCACCTAAGTAGTTAGAGACAGGATTTAAAACCAGGTCTAAATATCAAGTTCCCCATCTCTAAACTGTTTGTTCACTCCTTTGTAAGACAGTTCTTTCTGGCATGGGGAGGCAGGCTGGGGGCCAGAAGCCCCATTCAGCTGGGTTCTGTGTCTTTTGAAATGTCCCTGTTGATCTTTGAGCACTTCCTTATAATAACAGAATATTGGGAGGCCTGGGTGGCTCGGTCGGTTAAGAGTCTGCTTTCAGCTCAGGGGTCCTGGCTAATTCCCGGGGTCCAGGAATCAAGCCCCAGCATCGCTTCTCCCTCTCCCTCTGGCCCTCCCCACTGCTCACACTGGTGCATGCAAGCACTCTCTCTCTCTCAAATAAATAAAGTCTTCAAAAAATAATGACAGAGTATTGTAGGCACCTTCTGTCCTGTCTTAGTCCAGCCACTTGCCCTAGGAGCAGTAGTTCCTCCTGGCAGAGTTGGGGGAAGGCACAGCTCATCACAACCCCAACAGCAACTACCAAAGTGACCCCCGGAAGTCACATACTCAATGATGCCATTGTGTATTTGTTTCTAGGCCCGGCTTCCTCATTCGCTTTCAATCCCCACGCGTCCAGCACCGGCCAAGATCCTAAATGTGAAAGCGCATAGTACTACCCATGTGTAGTATGTAATACTGCAGAAGCAAGAGCAAAAGGGCCATGTGCACCTTGCCTGTGTGGCACCCGGCGGAAGGGGAATACAGCCAGGCCCCTTCCCCCTTGGTTGGCCTCCCCCCAGGCGCTGGTCAGCACAGGGCCCTGCGCGATGCAGGTAGTCAATGCCGGCACAGGAGTTTCTAACTGGTGAACGTTCTCAGCTCAGTCGATGAGACTGAGGGCATTATTTCCTTCGCTTCCTGGGCCAGGCAGACCACACTTCTTGGCACTGAGCAGTATGTCTTTATTTGAGAGAGATCGAGCATGAGTGGGGTTGGGGGTAAAGGGAAAGGTTGCTGAGCAGGGAGCCCAACACAGGACTGGATCTCAGGACCCTGGGATCATGGCTTGAGCTGAAGGCAGATACTTAAGCTTAACCCCACCACGCAGCAGGATCACAGCTTCCTGGGCTGCTCCAGATCTTACTCCAGAGGTAGCTGAGCTGTGTCTGGGCCCCTAGAGAGATCTGGCCTCTTCCCACCTGAGGGCTAAGGCCAGAGGTGCCCAGGCCCAGAAGGCTGCAGACAGGGGGAATGACTAATGGTGGCGGGGGGGGGGGGTGTCCTGCAGTGACCATGAGGGGCCGTGCCCGCTCCGAAGGGCCCTTTCTACCACTGAGGGGCTTGGGATCACACAGCCGCCCATAAACAGCTTCACTTTCTGATGCTCAGTAAGCATCAGGATGAGAGACAATGGTTTCTTTCCTTCCTGAAAAGCCTCGAGTAACCATTTACACACATAGCTCTTCTGGATTTTCTATTTAGGATTTTCTATTAGAGGGAGCTTCTTAACATCCACACAGATATTTGTTGAACCTGTGCCTCTTGGGGGGTGGAAAGCCAGAAGGTAAGCTTGACGGTCGGAAAGAAAGTGGTCTTAGTCTGACACAGACCCAGGACGGCACCAACCAGTTGCTCACTTTTCCTCTGGATCTCGTGGGCACCATTCTGCCCCAGGTGGGCCTCTGCCCCTCTCTCGGCTCTCCTTTTCCTCCTCCCCCATGGAACCTCCCTCTCCCTACCTGGGGCCCTCCCCACACAGTCCAGCCGGAATCACAAGCCTCTGTCTCAGGCGGCACATGGAATCCACCTGGTTTCCAGGCAGTGGCACTGGAGGGGAAGCAGGTCTGGTGAGCTGAGAGGGCGGGGGTGTGGAGGGGGTGTCGTGCCCGGGGAAATGGGCCCTTCCGGGCTCCTGCACAGCGACATTTCTAAAAGACCTGCCTCTCTTGAAGAGGTAGTGTGGTTTTAAACACAGCCACAACCATCGCTCCCACTCCGCCTACCTTTTTGTGGTGTGACTCTCGCCAGTCCTCCTATTAAGAGATGGGGTCCATGTCCCCTCAGAGTCTTGGCTGGCCCTGTTTTTTAGTCAGTAGAATGCAGAAGTGACACCGAGTGACTCCTAGGCCTTGGCAAGAAAGGCCTCTCAGAAGGAAGCAGCCATGCTGTGAAGAGTCAGCCCGGCCACGGAGAGAATGAGGGAATCCATGGAGAACGGAGGAGCTGCCCCTGAGGGCACTGACTGCAGCCCTGTGAGGGAGGCCATTTGGAACGGCGCAGACGGGCTCCCAGCCCACAGCAAACACACAAGCAACCCCAGGCAAGAATGGGCCCCCAAAGCGCTGCCGGAGCCCAGCCTGGCTGGCTTCCCTTCATGAGCAAATGGTTGGGTTTAAGTCACTAAGTTTTGAGAGGAGGAGGCTGTTATACTGGAAAGATAATGAAAGTGCTGTTAAAGCGGACTGCTTTCCCTTAGCAAGGCCCTGGCGTGTTGGTATACCCCTTTCTTCCATCTTACCAAGACCCTGCCTCATCTTCCTAACTGGCCACGGCCCCGAGCCCCAGCACAGGGAGAAAGAAAGGAATACAGCCTGCCAGTTATACCCAGAAGTATTCTGTGAGAGCCCGAAACTCATTCAGCATCACTTTCAGGGCCGTGGGGTACGAAGACATATCTGGGAGCCTCTCTGCCACCAGGAAACCTACATGCCAAAGGAAAAATTAAATTCATAAACGCGGAGCAATGGCAGGTACCTCACGATCGCATCCAAGTGTGTGGAGGCACTCCGAATGCTGTTGGTTCCCAGAGCCAGGCTGGGGCTGTCGGGAAGGACCGAAGACGGAGCTTGCGCAAGCCCTTGAGGATGGGAAGGACTGACCGAGATGGAGAGAACAGTCTAGGTGTGTATAGGAGGGTGTTTAATTATAGGTGAAAAGATAAATGAGCTTGCTGAGAAGAGGGGGACCATAAGGCCGACGGGACAAAGAGGTGGGAAGACAACAGCACGCCAGAATGAAGAGGGGTCTCACAAGCCAGGGCTGTCTCTAGGGTTCCCTGGGCTGTTTCAGTGACATTTAAGAGCTGACATAAGCAAAGGCCGCTCAGCCTGGCGTTCTGTAAAGCCCTTTGGAAGAGCTCCAAGAAGGAGGCTTTCGTCAGAGCTGGGTGCACTTGGAGAAGGAAATGAGGCGGCAGCCAGGGTCAGCAGGGTTTGGCTGACTGCAGCATTCAGGTGGGAAGAAAGTGCACACCTGCATGCAATGCATGTGGGGCAGCCCTGATGACGCCATTGATCAAACCACGTCCTAAACCCGAGTCCACGTTTGATACAAAGGGAAGCTTCCCCCGTCCTGGTCAGCATCCAGGCATTCAGACAGCCATGCTCTGTCCCCAGGAAGAGGACACTGTGAACCCCAGGGTCATGATGTCCCTCTCTACCAAACCTGCCACACCTCTCTAGCCTTCTTCCTCCCCTCCCTTTAGTGGGGGTACCACCCTCCCTAACAGGCTTCTCCTGGCTCCTCCGTGTTGCTTCAGCCATGCCAGGGCACTGAACTCACTGGAAGGTGGCACCCACACCATCCCACAAAAATGACATTCCCACCCACCAGCTGTCTCAAGGTGGGAGGAGCTATTTAAGACTGCATCTACCCTAAGGGAAGCTCTACAGCCCATGTCCTTGCTCCTAATTTATAGGTGGTGATACTGAGTCATGAGAATGATTTACCAGGGCATTTTCAACACTCTAGTGACTCATCAGGGTCAAAATCTCACAAAGCCCAACCCACAAGTTGTGTGACTTTAGGCACGTTTCTCTGCTCTGTGCTCTATCGCCGACAGTGGGACTCTCTGGTGCCTGAAGTTTTGCCTAGGTCTCTGCCAGAGCAGTCCTGGGGTCCCACCTCTCAGACCCTGATAGGTCTCTACTCTTAAGCCTAGAATCCCATACCCAACCAACATTGAGTTGCAAATCAAGGAATTCTGATTGAAGATAACCTGGGCATGGGGCGCCTGGGTGGCTCAGTAGGTTAAAGCCTCTGCCTTCGGCTCAGGTCATGATCCCAGGGTCCTGGGATTGAGCCCCATGTCAAGCTCTATGCTCTGCAGGGAGCCTGCTTCCTCCTCTCTTTCTCTCTGCCTGCCTCTCTGCCTACTTGTGATCTTTCTCTGTCAAATAAATAAAATCTTAAAAAAAAAAAAAAAAAAGATAACCTGGGCAGTTGTGTGAACCTGTGAGGGAGGGAGTGTCGTCAAATGTGTGTCTTTGTCTGTGCGTGCCCATGCTGAAGCAGTCAGTTCAGTAATTTCCCTCTGTTGTACTGTGTAAGAATTCTTTAAAAGAATTTAAAGAGTTGAGCTCCTGGCCTTACTGCAGACCCAGCCTATAAGGGGATGTGCATTCCAGAAATAGACGGCCAGCTAGGCCAGGCACCTATTACCGACTCAGCAATCCTGTTGAACTCTGTTTGGCTGTGTTCCTAGTGTCCACAGAAGCCTCACAAGTTGACTTCCTTCTCCTTCCAGAAGGGAAAGGCACAATTTCATTCACATGTCTTAGAAATCCTTCCAACTGCCAGCTACAGTTCCACCTACCCATGAGGACACCAAGGACACCATGGCTCACAAAGGCTACCTTTGCCAGGTCACACTGCTGAGTGTGGGGGCCTCATCTTGCACCAGGCAGGCTCTGCAGGGCACTAGACTGACCTGGAACTTCAGGGTCCCTCCCTACCCCTCCAGTCCTTGACCCCTGCAAGCCATGTCCCTGCCTCCATCGCATCTATCCCTCTGCCTGGCGCAAGCACCTCTCCACAGGCCAGATCGCCCCCTCCCCACCAAGGCCCACGCCTCCTCCACCCCTGAGCTTGCATATCCCATGATCACACCCCTTCAAGGACCCCCTAAAGCTGCCTCTCTCTCGGGGTCCTCCTGGTTGCCAGTATTCCCGTCCCCATCCCACTCACCCACACCGCACCGGGCACGCAGTAGGTCCCGCTAGAGGTCACTGGGTGTCCCCCACCCCTCCGCCCCGCCGCAAGCACCAAGGGGCACGACCCAAACGTCCCTGCCCTCGGGCGCGGGGTCCGGCAGCCGAAGGAGGTAAGGGCGGCGGCTGGAGAAGGGCTTGGATAGCACCAAAACGCCCAGAAACGTGCTGTGACCAGAAAACTCCTGGCTGCGGCGACAGAGCGAGAGCCAAGGTTCACCCGCGCGGGTGCGCCGGTCCTGGCCCCGCCGGCCCTAGGCGGCCCTGGACCGATTCCTCTTGCGCGGGCGGACCGGTCCATTCCCCTGATGGAGCGGTAGTGATTCTCCAGGGCCACTGTCCCCGGTGGGAAGAGGGACGCGGCCATCGGGGTTGAGTGCAGGCCTCCGCCCCGAAGCGCAAAAACCACTCCCGCCCTCCTCCCCGCCCTACTCCCTCCGCAACCCTGCCGCGGGTCTCACCCTAGCCTGTCCCCCTCCCTTCCTCCTCCCCTTTCTTCTCCCCCTCCTCCGCCCCTCCCCCTCCTCACTCTCCCTCTCTGCCCCCCTGCTCCCACCCCTTCCCGGCGCGGCGCGTCACCGCTCGGCCCACCTCCTCCACAGCCAATCCCTGCTCTCCTCCGCGTCCCGCCTGTCCTCCCGGGGGGAAACCGCTGGCCCAAGACGTGGAACCCAGAGCTGCGTGTGCAGCCACCGTGCGCGGGTGAGGCTCCGGTGCAGAAGAGGCCGGAAGATGGGAGCTCGTCCATGGCCTGAGGAGCGCGACACCTGTCCTGTGGCTGTAGTGGTGGCGCTGCCACTGTCGCGAGTGTTTCATTTAGCGCCTTATGATTTACAAAATGCTATCCTATGAATGATCTCTCACTTGGGGCTCAAAACAACCCAGGGAGGCCGGTGGTTATCTCCTTTCACAGGGGAGGAAATGAAAGCTGGAAGAGGTGGAGGAATGCACCTCCAGGTCCCAGACCCGCTGGCGGAGCCCGGTAGGGGCAGACCCCACCCAGGCCGCCTCCACCGCCCTCCCGCTTGGAAACCGAGGACAAGTTAAAGCATGGGTGATCGTCTCGGTCAGCCCCGATCTAGGTCTGAGATCCATTTGCCTGGTCTGCATTTTTTAAGAACGTCTATGGTTCGGGCACGGGAAAACGGGAAAACGCTGGGGAGAAGGGCGGAGTTTACAGAAGACATTTAGATTGAGGAAGCCAAGAGAAAGGAGTAAATTCAAAGGGTTACTTAGCGGTTTGCTCAGCTACAGAACAGACGGGAGAATTTGCATCTTAAAAGGAACCCCCAAGATGTTAGAGCTTTAGAACGAATGGCAGAAATTCGAGGCAAATAAAGCTTTACTTGTGAGTGCCCCCAAGTAAGCACTGGGCAGGGGGCCTGCTGCATCGCCAGGCTTGGGGGGTGCAGCTTGGAACCAGAGCCCCAACCCACCCCAAACAGAGGGCCTGGGATAAAGACTTACTGAGCGTGAGTCGGGTGTAACCAGATGCTGCTTCACCGGCTCCCAGTGCCCCGGTGGGGGGATTGGGGTGGCCCTTAGCATTAGCTGCAGCTTCTTTCTCCAGGTATGTGTTGAGCTCACCTCTGGCACCCCAAGGACTCCTTCCCAGCGAGGCCTCCCTGACCCCTGAAGTCTGAAAGGTTGGAGTTTGGAGCCTGGAGCCAATGGCCCAGAAAGAATTCTTGAGACATCTTTGGTGCAAAAAGTTGCTTTTATTAAAGCACGGGGAACACGACCTGTGGGCAGAAAGTATTGGGGTGGGCAGAAGTGCCAGATTGTATACTTTCAGGGTGGGAGGGCCTTAGGGATAGGTCTCTAAGGAATTTTGGAAGCAAGGTTTCCAGGACCTTGACGGAGCTAGCTATTGTTGGGAAAAGGACATTTATTACTGTCTAATAAAACCTGAGTCATGAGACCCTTCTGATGTATATCAGTGGGCCATTGCCTTGGAAGATGATTGCCAACAGGAATGGGGGGGGGGCGGTTAAGAGATAAAGGGAGTTTCCAAAGGAACTTTTATATGTTAAAGAAGACTTACAGAGTAATGTTAAGCTAAGATTGCCTTTTGCCTTTAGCAAAGTATTAGCATTAAGGCAGCTGAGTCCCCAGAGAAATATCACTGTGCCTGTTTCAAGGACTTGTCAATGGACTATAGTTAGTAAGGAAATTTAATTTATCTTTTGCCCCTCCTGCCTAGTTTTCCTAAAACCCTAGCCCTCAGTAGGGGCTAAGTGGTGCTTCTCAAACTTGAATGTGCCTGTGAATCATTTGGCCATCTTTCTAGGACCCAAAGCCAAACTCAGCAGGCTCAGGACGGGTCCCCGAGTTTCCAACAGGTTCCCCCATGGTGTTGCCGCTGCCCTTCTGCCTGTGAATCTGTGGAGGACACTCTAAATAGAAAAGATCAAAGACGCTGTACTATATTTTCACATGATCTTTTTCACTTCCTTCCTCCCTGCACAAGAATGTAAAGCTCAGAAGGGTAAAGATTTGGTATATTTTGTTCCCTGCTAGTTCTCTAGCACCTCCAAGGGCACCTGACACACAGGTGGGACAGTGGTTATTTCCAAGCAGTGGTTCCCAATGAAGGAGTAAATGAAAGACAAGCCAAGAAAGGAATCAGAGGGATAAATGTGTCATACCAAATAGAATTCAAGGGGAAAGTGTAAATGGAACAAAGATTTATTTGGCATTTGTGAAAAAAAGGAAGAAATAACAACCACAAACCCTTAAGTCTTGAATAGTATTATGTCAGCTTATTTAAAGTAAAAACTGTCCAAGGAACCAAAAAAATGCAAAGATTACATTGATTTTAGAAACTTTAATTCCCTCGCTCTTGGTCACATCTCACAGACAGAAGGTTGACGTGGAAAACTTGAAGAAATAAATTAATTTTAGGGCTCTGTATATATCTTTTTATTGTGGTAAATATACATAGCATAAAATTTAGCATTTTAGCCATATTTAAAAGTAGAGTTTGGGGACATTAAGTATGTTCACATTTTTTGTAACCATCAGCATCATCTATGTCCAGAACTTTCCATCTTCCCAAACTGAAGCTCTGTCCCCATTCTCTCTCCCCCCAGCCCAAGGCAACCCCCATCCTAATTTCTGTCTCTGAATTTGACCTCTCAAGGTAACTCACATAAGTGAAATCATACAGTATTTTTTCTTTTGTAACTGGCCTATCTCCCCTGGCACGATGTTCCCCAGGCTCACCTGTTGTGGGGCCCGTGTCAGAATGTCCTTCCTTTTTAAAGCTATTTTAAATAGTATTCCATTTTACGTACATACCACATTTTACTTATCTGTCCATCAGCTGATGGACACTGGAGTTGTTTCTACCTTGTGGCTATGGCAAATAACGCTGTTAGAACCTGGGTGTACAAATATTCAAGTTCCTGCTTTCAGTTCCTCTGAGTATGCACCCAGACATGGGATGGCACAATTATCTGGACCATTCTTTGTGTAATTTTTTGAGGAACCACCATACTGTTTCCCACAGCAGCTGTACCATTTTTATAACCCCTCTGGCAAAGCACAAGGATTCCAATTTGTGTATATCCTTACCTACATTTCTTTCTTTCTTTCTTTTTTTTTAATAGCCATCTTGCTGGGTGCCAAGTGGTAGCTCATTATGGTTTTGATTTGCATTTCCTTAGGGCTTAGTGATGCTGAACATCTTTTCATCTGCTCATTGGTCATTTAGATATCTTCTGTGGGGAAGTGTCTATTCAAGTCTTTGGCCCATTTTTGAATTGGATCATTTGGTTTTTGCTGTTGAGTTGTAAGAGTTTGTTATGTATTCTGGATATGATCACTTACCAGACATATGATTTACAAATATTTTCTCCTATTTTATAGGTTGCCTTTTCATTTTGTTGGTAGTACTCTTTGAAGCACAAAAGTGTTGGGGTTTTTTGTTTGTTTGTTTGTTTGTTTGTTTTTTAAAGAGAATTTACTGGGGAGAGAAAGAGAAAGCAAGGGAGTTGGGGTGGGGGAGCAGAGAAAGAGAGAGAGAAGCACACTCCCCACCAACCCTGAGATTGTGACCTGAGCTGAAACCAAGAGTTGGATCCCTAATAGACTGAGCCACCCAGGTGTCCCAAAGGTTTTTAATTTTGATGAAGTCCAATTTATTTCTTCTTTTGTGCCCCAGGTTTTTGGTGTCATACCTAAGAAATCATTGGCAAATCCCATGTCAGGAAGCTTTTCCCCTGTTTTCTTCTCAAAAGTTTTATAGTCTTAAGAACTCTTGATTGACTTTTACAGAGAAGATCTAGGGTCGGCTTTAGCTCAAGCGGTTACTTCACGTGCAGTCTACAGAGAAGATCTATTCTTTTTTTTTTTTTTTTTAAAGATTTTATTTATTTATTTGGCAAACAGAGATCACAAGCAGGCAGAGAGGCAGGCAGAGAGAGAGGAAGGGAAACAAGCTTCCTGCTGAGCAGAGAGCCTGATGTGGGCCTCAATCCCAGGACCCCTGAGACCATGACCAGAGCCAAAGGCAGAGGCTTTAACCCACTGAGCCACCCAGGCACCCCAAAGATCCATTCTTTTTAAAAGCCCCATACAGTTCAAAGGTTGACATTGTACAGGCCACAATATCTAGCTGCAATACAGTAAAAACTAGTAATTACTAATAATGAGTATTCTAGTAATTATATATTTGAGCATTACAAAGAGAGTAGATCTTAAAAGTTCTCATCACAAGGAAAAAAATGCGAAACTATGGGATGAGTGTTAACTAAACTTACCATGGTGATCATTTTGCAAGATATACAATGGTATATCTTGTATACCATAAGCGGAGGCTTTCCCTCCTTACCCTCATGCCCTCATCTGGGTAGATGCAGAGAGAGAACATTGCCTGGCAGCACTCTGTGGAATCATCCCACACATTCCACGATAATCCTCTTCAATTGTTATGATTTGGGCAAGTTGCCTCCATCCCTCAAAAGATGGGTTTGTGACCTGTGACTCCTAATGGTGGGGGTGCCATAGACTTGGAGAAGACCTTTGTCTGAGATTACCTTCGTAAACCTGAATGTAACAGTTTGGGTGGAGGGTGATCGTAGCCTTAGTGTGGAGGGATCCTTCCTGAGAATGAAATAACACTGAGGATGGCAGATCGACTCCCATGTGCTTCAGATTTTGCCAGTAGATACATACCCTTTCTTCCCCTCAAGCCAGAGCTTGTCTGACACTTTCAACCAGAGCAGTGCTAATAGACCTATGGTGGGTTGAATTGTGTCCATCCAAAGATCATTCAAGTCCCAAACTCTGATACCTGTGGATATGACCTTATTTGAAATTAAGGTCCCTACAGATGTGATCAAGCTAAGATGAGGTCATCATGGATTAGGGCGGGTCTTATAAGACAGGAAATTTGAGCCCATAGACACACGCAGGGGAGAACACCATGTGAAGACAGAGACAGAGATTGGGTGTGTTGTGTCTACGAGCCAGTAGGTACCAGGGATTATCAGGAGCCTCCAACAGCTAGGAGAGAGGCAAGGAAACTCCCCCTCAGATTTTCTCTCTGAACCTCCAGAAGGAACCAATCCTGCTGACACCTGGATTTTGGACGTCCAGCTTCCAGATCCACGACAGCATGAATTTCTGTTGTTAAACCAGTTTGTGGTCCTTTGTTATAGCAGCTCTAGGAACCTAAAACAACACTAAGGGACAGTGTTGAGCAGAGTATCACCTCCTTCCTCTTCCTTCTCAGAAACACATAAAAGAGGTTTTTGTGAAGTAGAATCAGCAGTATGCCCTATTTTACCAAAAGATGACGTTTTGGTAGCTGTTTTTATCAGATCCCTGACCTCTTGGATATCCTGCCAACTCTTCCCCCAGCAACTATGCTAACAGAAATTTTAGTGTGGGCCCTCATCATGTCTTGACTGGATTGCTATAATGAGTCTGTCATCAGAGCACCTGGGTGGCTCAGTCAGTTAAGCATCTGACTTCAGTCAGGTTATGATCTCAGGGTCCTGGGATTGAGCCCCACATCGGGCTCTCTGCTCAGCAGAGAGTGTGCTTCTCCTTCCCTCACCCCTGCTCATGCTCTCTCTCTTGCTCTACTCTCTCTTTCAAATAAATAAAATCTTAAAAAAAAAAAAAAAAAAAAGAGTTTGTCATCTTTTTCTGTCTTAGTTCCTCTACCCATTGTCACTTTTCCCCAAACACTGATTTCATCATTGGTTACCTGGGCTCTGAAGAAAATTCCAAGCTCACCAGCATGTCATTCAAGAAGTTAAAGAATCTCATCTCAACATCTCTCTGTGTTGTTCACCATCTCCGCCTTGCCATATGCCCTATACTTTGGTGATACCAAATTATTTGATCTTAAATATTCCACACACTTTCACAGCTGCATGTTTTTGCAAATCTGGTTTTGTTTAAAATTATCAGTCTGGGGGCACCTGGGTGGCTCAGTCATTAACTGTCTGCCTTTGGTTCAGGTCATGATCCCAGGGTCCTGGGATCGAGCCCCAAAAAGTGCTCCCTGCTCAGCGGAAAGCCTGCTTATCCCTCTCCAACTCCCCCTGCTTGTGTTCCTGCTCTCATTGTGTCTCTCTCTGTCAAATAAAATCTTTAAAATAAAATAAAATAAAATAAAATAAATCTGTCTGTTAGTTGGCTCACTCAGGAGCCCATTACAACCCCCTACTCTGACCTGGCTTGCCGTATAGAAGCTGGAAAAGGCAAATCGTCTCTTTCCCAGACTCTGTTGGTGCTAACGTTAGTTATGTGACACAGCTCTGGCCAATGAGATATAAGGAGAAATCTGCCAGGAGGTTTCTGGGAGTTTTTGCTTTCCTGATAGAAGGAGAAAACATGGCTGGCCCTGTCCTCCTCCTCATCTTTATCCTTTGAATGTGACCACAATGTCTGGACTGTGGCAGCCAACCTGTGACTATGACTAAAAGGTCATGAGAATTCCAGACACTTCAGCCCTGACATTGTGGAGCTAATGAGTCATCTTGAGTGCCTAACCTATTTATTACAATAGATATATATTATATATATCATATATGTTATATATAATATTTCTTTATCTTTATTATTACTATTATTTAAAGATTGATTTATGCTAAGAAAGTAGCGTGATCAGGGGCACCTGGGTGAGAGAGAGAGAGAGAGCATGCAAACATGGTGAGGGAGAGGAGAGAGAATCTTGAGCAGACTCTGTGCTGAGTGTGGAGCCAGACACAGGACTCAGTCTCATGACCCTGACATCGTGACCTGAGCTGAAACCAAGAGTCGGATGCTTAACCGACTGAGTCACCCAGGAACCCCTATTATTATTGTTTTTTTAAACCACTGCTAGTTAAACATTCTGTTACTTGCAGCTGAAGACATTTCTAACCAACACACTGGTAAGCTCTCCGATGTTCTAGATCTTTCTAAATTGTTGCTTGCTGTGAGAAGTAGTCCCAGACATCCTCATCAGACTGTGACTTCCTCCTCTAAGCACCCAGGACTTTGGCACTTAGCTTAGTTGCCGTACACATCACATTAGAATGAATTGCTTACTTCCTGCAGTAGGACTAGGAGCTCTGATTTTAATCTTGCACCTACCTGCCTAAGGCATGCCGGCACCCAGCAGAGTGGCCTGTACAGAGGAAAGACTCCCAAAACACAGTACAGCTAGAGGATTCCATTCACAGCAGCTCACTATATTGTAGCCAGGGGCAAGGAGTCTCACCCTTTGAAATCTGCAAGACAATGGCTGACCCACCTCTCTGAGGCCTTTCCATAGTCTGTCTAGGCAGATTGTGCAATGCAAGTCAATCTCTCCACCAGATAAACACCCCCCCCCCCATAAAAAACCCCCCCACCCCTGTACTTTCCTGTGGAAGATGCTGTAGTATGCTCTGTGCAGGACAGAAAGGAAGGCACATCTTGTGTTTTAAGGAAGTTAATGTTTCTCTTGCCTATGACTTTTTTTTGAAGATTTTATTTATTTTTTTGACAGAGAGAAAGAGATCACAAGTAGGCAGAGAGGCAGGCAGTGAGAGAGTGGGAAGCAGGCTCCCCGCTGAGCAGAGAACCCGATGGTGATGATGATGATGATGATGATGATGATGATGATGTGGGGCTCGATCCCAGGACCCTGGGATCATGACCTGAGCCGAAGGCAGAAGCTCTAACCCACTGAGCCACCCAGGTGCCCCACTCTCTTGCCTATGTCTTAAATAACATTGCAACCAGAGGAGAGGAAGAAAAACATAATTGTTTGCAACCGTCGTTCTCACTCCTGGCTGCATGTTAGAATGACCTGGGAGGTTAAAAAAAAAAAAAAAAAGGCAAATGCCCAGGAGTACCTGGGTGGCTCAGTTAGTTAAACATCTAACTCTTGATTTCAGCTCAGGTCATGATCTCAGGATTGTGAGATGCAGACCCCTATCTGGCTCAGGGAAGAGTCTGATCGAGATTCTCTCTCTCCCCCACCCCTCCCCCCATCATGCTAATGCCCTCCCTCTCTCTCTCAAATAAATAAATAATATATGTATATATTTTAAAAAGGCAAATTCCCGGGCACTCTCCCTGGAGAGCCTGATGAAGTTGGTCTGCTGCTCCCTTCCCCACCCTGTCTAATATTTTAAAGTTCCCTGGGTGATTCTAATATCCAGTCAGGGGTAAGAACCACTGACTCAAAAGAGGGAGAGATGTAGACTAGGAAGGCATCTTAGAGGCCATGGTCTCTGGGCCAAACCTTGAGGTGTAAGGGAAGGTTGGACAACAGGGAGCCGGGGTATCTGAGGAGGGAGGAGTGGCAAAACCGAAACATCAGTCTAGCTGTCAGCCAATCAGCCAAACTAGTTGCAGAAGAGAGTTGTAATGAGGTCCGTACCGGGAGATGCAACTAGAAATATGAGTGGGCGTGGGGCGGAAGGGCCTTGAATGGCAGGCCAAAACCGTCGGACCATTCTGAAGGCAAGGATTGCCGTTCTGATGGCAATTTTTATACTAAGAGAGTAACATGATTAGGAGCCCCTGGGTGGCTCAGTTGGTGAAGCATCTGACTCTTGATTTCAGCTCAGGGCTCGATCTCAATGTCATGAGTTCAAGCCCCATGTTGGGCTCCACGCTGGGCATAGAGCCCACTTTAAAACAAAACAAAAACCTACCAAAAAAAATTTTTTTAAAAAGAAAGTGTGGTCAAAAAGAAATGGAAGAATATGGATTGTATGAATTAGTAAACAATGATATTGTCTGTTGAGATAATTACGCTCCAGCTAACGCAGCCATCAGTGAGGTTGCCCATGGCCCCGAGGTATTCCCAGGTTAACCTGCTTTTCTCCACAACTTCCACCGCAACACCTGCCCAGTACAGACATGCTCAGACCTAAATGATGTTTTGAAGAGAACCCCATGTTTCTTTGGAGTTCCTTGGTATCAACCCTCATGTTCCTTTCATCCTTTTCTACCTAATGCCTACAATAGCTCATCACAGTGTCTGGCACCTCTCAGGTTCTCGGGAGACACTTTCAGAAAAGAACCCCCCTGCCCCAACAACTCAGGTAGGTTCAGCTGCAAGGCATCCTGGGAGCTCAGAAACATGAGATGGTAGAGAAACGGAAGAGAAGGTCAGACCCAGTCGGAGCTGAAAGAAATAGCTCTGTCAGGCTGGCCTCAGGCACGAGTGCAAGATGGTACAACACAGAACATTCCAGGGGCCATTCCAGGGTGAGGCACCAGGAGCTAACCAAGGCCAGAGTGCAAACTTGGGAAAGTTGGGAGGACCCCAGCATGGTAGTGTCCAGGTTGCAGACCTGCTGAAGAACAGGTGGAAAGGGAACTGTAATCCCAGCTGTTCTCATGGTTCTGGCCAAGGAGGGTGGCCCGAGAGCTCGGCAGGGTATCAGGTCCAGACCAGAGTGGAAGGTCAAACAGAGCATGGGGCCACGCACCCCCAGTGGAATGACAAGGCCAGCACAGCCAGTGTCAGGGCCAAGTTGTAGTTCTGAAGGCATATGAGGGTCTGAGTTTCCCCTGAACCTGGGGCCCATGGCAGCAGGGACAGGTCTGGCCCCCACTGGGTGGTGGGATTAATACCACCAGTGCTCTACCCAGCACTGACTCTGGGGCTGCTGGGGGGCATTACACTGGCCACATCTTCAGCTGATCAAAATGGAGAGGTGCTGAAGATGCCCAGGGCCAAGGTGCCCATGAAAAACAAAAGAAGAGTTGCTGGTTTGTTTTCAAGACCTAGCATGGGGTCCAAATCAATGAAATGAAAACACACATTTCTGGCCTCTTTTATCCTCTCTGCAAGAGAGATGATGTGACCGATATCCTTTCCCTGAGCCTTGCCTCTCCAGGTCCATAGAGGCCCCACCTGTCTCTTGTCCATCCCAGCCTTGCTGAGCCTGCCCTCATGTGCTCCCCTAGGGGCCTCAGGCAGCCAAGAGTTTCTCCAGGGCAGACACCATAGTGATGAGGGAGCAGGAGGCTGGCTGAAGACAAAGCAAAAGCTGGCACCTTGCACCCCCTCTCCACCCGCTCCCCTTGCTATTGTGTGTGACATTCCTCACGCACCTCTGGCTGCCCTAAAAGAAAAACAAATAGTTAACTTGTAGAGATCACAGTCCTGCAAGACAGGAGTCTCCCTTGGTTTACCAATGTCCTAGAGATGTACAACAAAGAAGCTATCTAATAATAGCACAATTTCCAGAGGCAAATAACTCAGTTCCTCAAGCCCTAAATAAAGTTAAATTTCTTCTAAACCCAAATCTCACTAACAAGGACACTTGATAGGAGAAATGTGAAACTTTATCTCTAGATCTCCAAGATAGTGTCGAGAATCATTCCCAAGCATATGGCCCACTGATAGACATCTAAAGGGTCTCACAAGAAGATTTTTACTACTAGTAATGAATAACCTTTCTCCCAACAATAGCTAGCCCCTCAAGGTCCTGTAGACCTTGCTTCCACAATTCCTTAGAGACTAACATCACCCTCTTTGTCCTCACCTACCCAACTCCTGTGTATATAATCAGCCACTCCTCACATGCCCAGCGCAGCAGCATCTCCGTCTGCGCACGGGTCCTGTCTCTGTGCTCTAATAATCCACCTTTTTGCACCAAAGACGTCTTAAGAATTCTTTCTTAGCCGTCGTATCTGAACCTCACCCCATTGAACCTCACCTAGGTTCAAGAACTTCATCAATAGGAGGCAGACAGACAGGCAGTGGACTGTTGGGGAAAGAGCTCTGGCCTCGAGTCAGAAGATCCAAGTTCTGGCCCGATTGCATCATTAATTTATTGCATGCCCTTGAGCACAGTACACACAAGGCCTGTCATTTTGCCCACACACCGCCCAGATGTTTTCCAAGGTCCCTTCCTGCTCTCCCACTCTGAGGCTTCCCATTAGTGTGCAGAGAGCAGGCCAGGCTGACTTAGAACCAAAGCCAAATGGCCGCTCGGAGTCTATCCTGTCATGGCTGCCTCTTCTCGCATCTCTCCCAGCCCTTCCCGATGCTGCTGCTGGCTCATCCTGCTGAGTTGGTCACTGTGCTGTGCAATGCACGGCAGGAGGAAGAGAAGGGCAGTTGTTGGGAAATGATGTCAACACTGAGAATTCAGACAGCTTTTGTGGGGTAGAAGCCATGGTGCCCTGCCCAGAACTACCGCCAGGACCCTGTGCCAAGTGACTGTGGGGGGTCCCGAGGGCAACCCCCCTCGCCTCCACGGTGACCCTTCCCTGATGAAAGAAGCCGCAAACTGATGTCATTTACAAAGCTGCTTCTTTTGCCTTGGGGTGGGTCAGTTCTACAGTGCAGTTTATGTTCTAGAAGCTTCCCCCTGTGGATTAAGCCAAACCTAAATTTTACTTATTTTTTTTTTTAGTTGAAAGAGAGTCGACAATGTTATATCTGTTTCAGGTGTATGATATAATGGTTCCACAAGTCTCTATGTATCCTGGCCCACCACAGTGTAGTTACTACCACTGTCTGACACCACAATGCCACTGACCATCTTCCATGTTGTGCTTTTCATCCCCATGGCTTACTCCTTCTGTACTGGGAGCCTGAACTTCTCATGCCCACGCCTTCACCCATTTTGCCCATCACCCTACCTCCCTCTCTCTGGCAACCACCAGTTTGTTCTCTAAATTTATGGCTCTGTTTCTGCTTTTTTGTGTGTTTCATACCTAAACTTAACTTGAGACGACATCTTTGCTTGGCCGCAGCCCTCCCCCACACTCCCTCACAGGATTTTCCCACAGAGCCATTCTCTGAATAAATCACTTCCACAAGAGTATCTGTCTCAGGTCCTGCTTCCTGGGACTTGATCCAAGACAGGATGTTTTTAATAAATGAAAGTGAAATGCCGTCAACGGGTAGAACACGAATGTGGACAAAATACGTTTGAGAATATGGGAAATACATTCCCAGATTCTTTTTTTTTTTTTTTTTTTTTTTAAAGAAAAAAGGAAAGTCTGCAATAGTCTGTTTTTGGGAGGGAAGGAAGCAAAGACTAGCTTCCTGTTTGTCCTTGAAGGGCAGTTAGCTGAGAGGTTCCCTTCGCTGGTACTGAAATGCCATTTTGCCTCATGCTTCTCCTAAATATCATGGGGCAGCTGAGAGCTTCCCAAATCAAGATCAGTCGCACTTTCTTGAACGACTCCCATCTATGACCTACCTAAGTCATGCAAGTAACCAAATCCTCTTCCGATTATAAAAGGGGCAGGAGCTGCTTATAATGAAACTCTCATAGTGAATGTAGCATTTTTCTTTTAGAAACCAGGCTGACCCGTTAAGAGTCCTACTCAAAAAGGCTACATAGGTCAAAACACCCAAACTCCCTCAGGCCACGGTGGCCACTCATGTCTGAAGGAGGTGACCTAAATAAAGGCCATGCCTAATGAAAAGCTCTCCCAGGCCCCCGAACTGTTGTCAGGCACGTCTTTCTGATGTTCTCACATGGTTGTTGATGGTGCAAGCTTAGAATCAACATGCCCAAGTTTAATTCCTGGCTCTACCCCTAGCTAGCGGTGTAGCCTCACCTCAGCATCCTCATGTGTCAGACTAAGGGCTCATGTGTTATTAAATGCATCGGTCCAAGGATGAGCTGAGAACAGTGTTTGGCACAAACTGAGCTGTAACACATGTTAGCTTATTATTATGGTAAAACAATTGCTCATTCACTGGAGAGCACTTGTCTCTCCATTACTACGCGGCTCTATGTATCTAAGCAAAACATTTAAGCACTTTACGCTCTTAAACACAAGGTTCAGCAGGATGCCCTCTTCAGGCCTTTCCAGGCCTAAAATTATATGAGTCAATCAACTACTGATGTCAGCTTTGAACTCATTTTCAGGTCTTGAACTGTTTTTCTCATTTATCCATGAGATTTGCGATGTTGATAATTTTGTGTGTTGACCAGACTGGACCACGGGATGCCCAGATATTTGGTAAAAGGAGATTCTGGTCGGGTCTGCCTGGGTGTTTCTGAGTGAGGCAAACACGTGAATCAGGAGACTGAGGAATGCAGATTGCCTTCGCCAGTGTAGGTGGGCCTCGTCCTACCTACTGGAGGCCTGACTAGGACAGAAAGGTGGAAGAAGGAACAAGTTACTCTCTCTGCCTGTTTCCAAGCTGGTACATGGCCCTTCTGCACTCCGGCTGGAACTTCACCACCTGATTTACAGTAAGACCGAAATATAATAAGACATAAGTCTATTTATGTATTATCCCGGTGTCCAGGACATGGCTGTATTAATTTGCGAGGCTTGCCATAGGAAAAAAAGCACAGTTTGGGTGACTTAAAGAAGAGAAATTTATCTTCTCACAGTCTGGAGGCTGCAAGTTCAAGATCAAGGTGTCGGCTGGGTTGGTTTCTGTTTCCTCTCTCCTTGCTTGCAATGGCTGTCTTCTCCTGTGTCTTCACATCGTCTTCCCTCTGTGTGGGTCCATGTCTTAATCTCCTCTTCTTGTGAGGACACCAGTCATATTGGTGGGTTCCACCCCACTGACCTCATTTTATCTTCATTACCTCTTTAAAGGGTCTATCTCCAAATACAGTCATTTTCTGAGGTGTTAGGGATTCTGGCTTCAACCCTAACCACACTCAATTCAATGTGAATTTTTGGAGGACATAATTCATAGCAACAGCTTAACATATAGTAGGCATGCAACAAACATGTATCGGACAAATGATAAAACGAGGAGCATACCAATAGAAAAATAAGTGAAAGAAATACACTAGAAAATCACAAAAGAAAAACTCAGCTGGAGAGTAAACACACAAAAATATATTCAGTGTCATTGGAGCCTCAGAAACACAAATTAAGTCAACACTGAGATATTATCATTGGGCCTATCAAAATGGCCAAGATGAAAAAGAACAGAGAATAGCCACCCAGCAGCAGAGTAAAGATATGGGGAACCCAGGTCTTTGCTACCTTGCTAGTAAGAAGGCACTTGGAACACACCCTGACCAAGGCAGCTTAGCATCCTTTTTTTAAAGTGCCATTCCAGCAGGTGAGCGGACATCCTTGAAGAAGTGACCTGAAGGGTGGGTCTTAGTCTAGTGAAGGAGGGAGGAGCAAATAAGGCAGAGATAACAGTTTGTGTGAAGGTCCCGTGGCCAGAAAACATAGCACCTTTGAAGAGACGGAGAGTAAGGAGGGGAGGGGCCCCCTCATGCTGTCCCCTCCTAGACCAAGGTCAACATGAATGTCTTCTTCCTCCCCAAATCCACTGCATTAACGTCTACTCTCACATCTAGTGCATCACCCTGGTTTATTTGCTTGATTGCAACTTATCATCATCTAAAGGGCCTTTGTTTATACAATTTATTTAAATATCTGTTAATATAGCTGTTTCTTCCTCCACTCAACAAGGCTAAGACATGGGTCTTTTTACCAATGACAGTTGTAAGCCACTGAAGGGATTTGAGCAGAAGCTGATATGCAGGCATGGATTTTAGAAAGATCACTCTAGCTACTGTGTGCAAAATCCTCTGAAGGTTGGAGGCAGGGGGCACATTAGGAGGCTGCTCGGTAACCTGACCAAAGATTACAGTGACCAAACCAGCAGAGGAACAGCAGGGAGTGAGAAAGTAGGTGGATGCTGGAAAAATATCAGAGTCAGCATCAGTAGGCTTGCAATGTATTTGACCTTGGGAGAAGGGGTAGAGAAGAGAGTGTGGGTGCCATTGAGTTTTTGGCTGGAGGAGTTGAATGGTGGTAATGCTTTCCAAGGGAGTAAAGGAACAGGAGGAGGAGTTTGAGGGGAAGAGGTCAATTTCTATCTTAAACACATTGGGTTTGAAGTATTAGGAGATATTGCCATGGAGAAGTCCTAGGAGACAACATATAATATTATCTATATAAAGTGAAAAGTGGAACCCAAAAATCTATAGTTGGGATGAAACAGCCCACATAGGGCGCTATGGCTACCCAGGACCTGTCCACAGAACCCCAACCACTAGGGTCCTAAACAACACACATCAAAGCCCATCTCCTGGGGTTGACAGGACACGGGAGACATTACAGGCTTCATGGTGAGGCCAACACCATATGGAAGGTGAACATTGTCCTTACATAAGGCTGATTCTGAGAGAAAGATTTCACAAAGATTTTATGAAGTCCAAAAATAATAATAGAATATCTTTTATAAAGGCCCTTCCTTGGGCTCCTGGGTGGCTCAGTCGTTAAGTGTCTTCCTTTGGCTCAGGTCATGATCCCAGGGTCCTGGGATCGAGCCCCACATTGAGCTCCCTGCTCAGCAGGGGATCTGCTTCTCCCTCTCCCACTCCCCCTGCTTGTGTTTTCTCTCTCACTGTCTCTGTCAAATAAATAAAGAAAATCTTAAAAAAAAAAAAAAAGTAAAAATAAGGGCCCTTCCTTAACCCCAGCACCCTCCCTTCCCGACAGAGTAACCATGTACTTACAAATCAGAATGAGGGGAGGATGCCTTAAAGAAGAGGCAATTTTTTCTTCGTCATGTGTGTTGAAAACCTTTTCTCAGCTCATTGTTTATCTTTGGACTTGGTGGGTGGTTTGCTGTTGTTTTTGCAGTATACTTGACAGGTGCCATTTTTTAAAGAGATTTTATTTATTTATTTTAGAGAGAGGGTGAGAGCAATAGAGAGAGCAAAAGTGAGGGGAGTGAGGAGAGGGAGAAACAGACTCCCGCTGGGCAGGAAGCTTTAACCGGGGCTCCATCCCAGCACCCTGAGATCATGATCTGAACTGAAGGCAGACGTCTCACTGACTGAGCCACCCAGGCACCCCAACAGATAATATTTTATTAGGTTCAGGTATGTAACATCATGATTCAATATTTATAGATATTGCAAAATGATCACACAAATCTAGTTAACATCCATCACTACACAGCTACAGAAATTCTTTTTTCTTGTGATGAGAATGCTTAAGATCTACTCTCTTAGCAACTTTCAAATATACAGTGCAGTACCATTAACTCTAGTCAGCATGAAGTATACTATATCCCCATGATTTACTTTTTTTTTTTTTGAGGTATTATTTTTAAAGTAATCTCTACACCCAACATGGGGCTCAAACTCACAACCCTGAGATCAAGAGTCTCATGTTCTACCAACTGAGCCAGCCAGGTGTCCCTTACTTATATTTTAATTTGAAGTTTATACTTTTCGACTCCCTTTACCCATTTAGCCCAGGCTCCATCCTACAACTCTGACAACCACCGATCTGTTCCCTGTATCTGTAAGCTTATTTTTTTTTAGTTCCACATACATGTAAGATTAGATAGTATTTGTCTTTGTCTGTCTGACTAATTTCCCTTAGCATAATGCCATCCATGTTGTCACAAATGGCAAAGTTTAATTCTTCTTAATAGTTGAATAACATTACACACACACACACACACCATATTTCCTTTATCCATTCATCTGTCTGTAGACACTTGGGCACTTGGGATGCTTCCTTATCTTGGCCATAACGCAGCAGTGAACAGGGGCACCTGTCCAGCTCAGTCAGTAGAGAATACTACTCTTGACCAAAGGGTTGTGAGTTTGAGCACTATGTTGGGGGTAGAGTTTACTTTAAAAAAATAAAACTAAAAAAAAAAAAAAAAACTAGATAAGTTTGTGTTTGCAAATGTCGGTACCAATAGACCCACATATTGTAGTAAAAAAATTCTGATTAATTATATGCTAACTCAAAAAGCTGAAAAGGACTTCATTCAGTAGCACTATCAGTTTGTCTAAGATATTAAGCTCTGAAATGTTAATTTGTCCTATGCTTCTCCCCACCCCACCTTTGAATCATGAAGTGTCTTTCTCTGCCCTCTCCCAATCAGTCCTCGAATCTGATGCATATCCATCACACTGAACCCAATTTCATGAAACTCCTTACAGACACAGGGAGACAAGGAGACTCCCCCTCAGGGCTAATGGATCTCAGAAGTACACAGAAACAGTTTAGTTTGAGGCAGAGCCAGAACCAGGAGGGGGTTAGCTGGGCATTGCCGGGGCTTCAGTCCCTGGGAGTCCTGAGACATCACTGTAAGTGTAAGGAGAGAGCAAATTCCAAGTTCCTCTGGCATTCTGCTTCCATAATGGTGCTGAGATCAGTCTGCTGATACTCCTCTCCTTCTCTTTATAAGCATCAATTTATACCTTTATTGAGTTTTTCTCCCTTCATTTGGATAGAGTCTCAGGAGGGAGAGGAGATTAATATTTGTAATTATAACTCCTAAAGCTATGATCCTCTTTGATACTGTGTGTGTACACATGTGTTCATGTGTGGGTATGTGTGTATGTATGTGTGCATACAGATTTCAGGACAAGAAAAGAATTTGGCAAGCAAGCAAGTTGCTCTGGAAGCCACTGTGGAAACTTTGTTTCAAAGGTAGAGACCCAGCTTTTGGTGGGAAGAGGGAAGTGGTCCAACTTTAGGAAGAGTGGATTCCCTGAGCCTGAAGGAGGAAGGGCTAGTGGGTTTGGGGCAGAGCAGACACCCGTGCCCCACTCCTGTATAACTGAATCCAGCTTTGTATATTTATAGTCACAGCTAAATTTTATTTCAGGAAAGCACACATGAATTTGCTTTAAATCACTTAATATAATTTGCCACACTAACATATGAAGGAAAAAACAAAAACAGATACAGTAAAGGTTTTCAGTGTAAGTCAAAGCCCATTGGTGGCAAATGATTTTTTCCTGGTTTTTTTTTTTTTTTTTTTTTTTTTTTAAAGGCATGTGTATGTGACATAAATAGCATCCTGTCATAAAGCTGTTTTAGGTGCCTGAACTCCCTTCGCCTGTATCGGGTGCTCCATCTCCACACATCCCCTTAGTCATTTTTCTCTGAAGTCATGCAATGCCATTCACACTCCATGTGCTGTGCTTGGAACAATTGTCCCCCACCCCCTGCCAGCAGCCATTACCCATTGGCCTTTTTGGAGCAATAAGGGGCTTGGAGACTGAGATACCACCAAGACATCCTGAAAAGGCTTTGCCTTCTGTGTCATAAAACTTAACATGTCAAAAAGCAGAACAAAACCCTGCCCCTTGTCATCCCTCACCCTCATCTCCAACTTCTCTATTACATCTCTCCCATAAATATTTATTTTTTTTTAAGATTTTATTTATTCATTTGACAGAGATTACAAGTAGGCAGAGAGGCAGCAGAGAGAGAGAGGGGGAAGCAGGCTCCCTGCTGAGCAGAGAGCCCGACGCGGGACTCGATCCCAGGACCCTGAGATCATGACCTGAGCCGAAGGCAGAGGCCCAACCCACTGTGCTACCCAGGCGCCCCCCTTCCATAAATATTTAAGTATGTTCAAATTTGTTCCATCTTTTAAAAAGAAGATCCTCCCCCAAGTTCTATCCCATTACCACCCCATTGCTTTCTTGTCCTCTGTGGCGCATTTTCCAGAAAGGGCCATCCCCCTTTCTTCCTCTTCTCACTCAGCAAATTGTTCCAGTCTAGTTCCCATCCCCTGGAATCTTTGAGTCTGCAGTTCCCATCGATGATGAACCCAACCAACTGCTGTGCAGTCCCTCATTTAAACTCATCCTAAATCACGTGGCACGGTAGCTCTTATAAAACGCTCTTCTCCCCGGTCCCATGGCCCTGGTTTTCCTTCCAGTTTCTTTCTGTCTCTTCAACCTCCTTTTAGTTTCTCTTCTATCCAAATTTGTCAGTGCCGCAGGCCCCTGGGGCTTCTCCTCGACTTCTTCTCTTTTCCTCTCTCCCCTAGACTACATCATCCAGCTATCACCCTTTTGCTGATTAAGACCAAAATCTGCATCTGCAGCCCAGCTCCTTCTTTGGGGTTCCAGACTCATCTATCCAGTGACCTGTGTACACTTGGAGTGGATTCTCCAATGAGCCCTTGAATCCTCGGGACCTCTGGGCTGGTTGTCCTTCAGGAAACGGCACCTTCATTCGGTAGCACTCAAGAAGTAACCCTTTTTACCTTGGGGTGGACTGTTCCATCATTCACTCCATCTTGTTGATTTTACCTCCTGGATAATTCTCAAATCCATTTTTTGCCCCATCTCCACAAACATAAATTTAGTTTGAAGCCACTATATAACCTCTTCATCCTCATCAGTCATTCCACACCCATTCTTTTCCTTCTCAAGGTCATTCTTTAAGTTTAAAAGTGTTTTGTTTTAAGATTTTATTTATTTTAAAGAGAGAGAGCATGAGCTGGATGAGAGGCAGATGGAGAAAGAGAGGTAGACTCCCTAGTGAGCAGGGAGCCTGATGTGGGGCTTGATCTTAGGACCCTGGGATCATGACCTGAGCTGAAGGCAAGAAGGGGCAGACAGTTAACCGATTGAGCCCCCCAGATGCCACAAGAGCGGTCTTTTAATAATGCAAATCTATGCTTTTTGCTCCACTGCTTGAAACCCTTCAATGGCTTTCTCAAGCTCTTGGAATGACATCCATCATCATGAGCTTGGCTTCTGAGGCCTATTTTGTTTGTTGCCTGTCTCTCTGACTGCTGTCAGCTCATCACTGACCTTCTCCCAGTTTTTTGCACATGTTCTTCTTACTTTAACAGCACATGCTGCTCCCTCTGCCTGGAATGTTCTCTGCCTTTCCCCCTGGCGGTTTCAGCTCAGTGTCCAGGGTATGGTCTCAGGCGACCTCCTCTGCTCCCTCAACATTTTTTCAAGTCCCCATGTCACAGGCTCAGAGTGTTCTTCACTTCATCCTAACACTTATTGTAATTTGTGTAGTTTTGATGTTCACTTTTCCTGCTAGATGAAAGTCCCATTATCTGTTCTGTTCAGTCATAGATGACATTTGTCTTTCCTCATAGTGACTTTGCACCAGCACTTGTATGTCAGAACAATCAGCCACTTTATGAATCTTGGTGGGAAAGGGAAGGAGCCCAAAAGACCATCCCCAGCTCTGCTCACTTTCCCAGCCCCTCCTTTAGGCAGGACACAGACAATCCCCCCGCCAACACATCCTTAAAGAATTTGGGTTCAGGAACTGGTAACATAGAAGGAAAGGGGAAATTCACATTTCTCTTTCAGGTGGAAGCAGTGGTGTGATGTCTCCTGGCACAGAAGCAGCTTGGGAGGTGGCTGCAGCAGTGGCTGCCCCATGAGGTCCTGAGAACAGAATGAAAACACTGCCCTTTGTGTTCAGTGGTTGCCCTCTGGGCAGTGAGGTGGCTTTCCAGGCCTCTCAAGGATTCTGTCACTTGTAATCAACTTTTTAATAGACACTATGTCACTAGAGTGAAACTCTACCAGAATCTACTAGTCAGAATTGACTAATGTAACAGCTATAAATCTGGTGTCCCAGAGGAGTCCCTGGCACAGAGCATGTGCACAATGAACACTTGCTGGCTTAAAGAATGCATGAAACATAAGGTTCCTAGGTGCCCTTGCAGACTGGGGATCCCTTATTCTTACACAGAATAATTTTTAAAGCTCCCATCCGCCTTACATTTAAAAGGCAAAAATCACAAATATTAAACCAGTTTGGAAAATACTGCATTGGTTGATACTGAAAATTTCTTAGAAATTGCACCCACTGGATTGCCATGATTTCTCTCCCCACCAGGAAAAGCTCACATCCACCAAAGAATAGTTGGCCCCGCAACCAGGGAGCGTGTACTGGGTGAAGGACAGTTCATTTGGAGGTGTCACCTAGCTATAGACTAAAACTCAAAGGGATCCAGGAGCTGTTCTATGAGAAAGGATGCGGGGCAGCAACCTGCTTCATTTACTGAACCGATTTTCTCTTCTGTAAAACCCAAAAAACAACTACCTCAAATGGATTGTTATGACATTTAAATTGCAGAATGTTAAGCTCTCTGAAGTCCATGTCTGGCCCATGCTTAGGGCTCCCTCCATGTTTCTGTATTTTCTCCACCCCACCCCCCACCCCCACCGCCCCGCTGCCCCTCTGTCCTCACCCAAAACAGTGATCTGTTTATTAAATCATATGGCAAGTGTGGCAATGTTTTAAAAAACAGCGATACTGACAGTTTGTCATGCTATTCTCACCCTGAATTACATCCCCCCCCCCCCAACATGGATTCTTTGGCAGGAACATGGTAGCATTTCCAAAAGCACAGATGATATGAAGATTAGCTTTCAGAAATGGTTAAAATGTCTATGAATTTCCCTTTCCAGATTTATTCATGATGCTGAATCTGATGCCCAAATGGATAGCTTGAAGCTCAAAGATCTGCCTCTACCAAAAAAATCATTAGTGTTGCTAAATGTAACAAAGTGCACCATGCTGCCAACACTGCCCAGCACTTGATCCCATTCTGTTTATCTCCTACAGCTACTGGTAAAACTGTTGATAAGCATTTTCAAGAATATTAATGACTGCATAACGTTTAGTGAGAAGATGTGATTTTTCAGGATATAAATTGATATTGCAGAATTATTTTGAGAAAACTAACACACCCCAGATGCTTTTAAAAAGAGACTGGGGCCCTGGAAAGTACTTTTGCTTTGCATTGGCATCCTGTCATTTATTTATTTATTTATCTATCTATCTATTTATTTATTTATTTTTAAAGATTTTATTTATTTATTTGACAGACAGAGATCACAAGTAGGCAGAGAGGCAGGCAGAGAGAGAGAGGAGGAAGCAGGCTCCCTGCTAAGCAGAGAGCCTGATGTGGGGCTCGATCCCAGGACCCTGGGATCATGACCTGAGCCGAAGGCAGAGGCTTTAACCCACTGAGCCACCCAGGTGCCCCACATCCTGTCATTTATTAATGGTGGGATGCGGGCTAATTGTTGAACACCTCTGAGCCTTGGGTCTTTCGCAGTAAAATAACCTATAGGATTCTATTAACTGACAGCTACAACAATGCTCAGCAAAAAGAAAATCTCCAAAAGATGTAGTTTTTCTTAACAGGCAGCGGAGGTAAGTTGTAAGAAACTCACCCCACCTTTCTCTGTAGGCAGAATTTTAGTCCAGACACCTCCCACATGCAGTCATCTCACTGTAAGACATCTAATTCAATCCCACCCCATAACAAGGTTATCTGGCGAAAATGAATCAGTTCCATGTATAAGTCATGCTAGCCAACCCTGCAGTACCCCCTAATCCCATTATTGAAATAAATGGCCACACAGAGTGGCCATTTTTGCACGTGACAATCCTAATACAAAACTCACAGGGCACCCACTTGGCCAGGGTGAAGAGGAGATTCTGGGTTTCGCCAGAATCTTAAGTAATCAATTTGACTTGTCACTTCAGGGGATTTCAGGTGTCCATGGGCTCTATTCTTTTCCTGAAGTGTTTCTTAACATTTTCCTCTTCTGTCTTAAAAACAAAACTTCAAAAATCTAGTGCAATTTTATTCAACTTTTCTTAAGAGTTCAATCTTTCCTGATTTCCTGGGTTATTTCAAAATGTTCCATCTTGCTATTCCACTTATTTAATTCAGGTAAATTAAATAAAACTAGCCCCAAACTAGGTTGGTCTTTCTTTCTTTTTTTTTTTTTTTTTTGGTGTCAAAAATAAAATTCAATCATTTTCAGTATTTTTAGCATGTATCATATGACAAGCATTGTCAGTTCTGGGATAGTGGGAAATAAACAAGATTTGGCACTTCCCTGAGGACCTCACAGAGTGTTAAAGAATCGTAATTCAGGGCAAATGCGGGTAAATGCCAGATGTTCAGGGGGATTACCAGAGAGGCACCTAACCTACCTGTGTGTGTGTGTGTGTGTGTGATGTGTCAAGAAGGCTTCCCAGAGGAAGTGAACTGTGAGCTGAGCCCTGAAAAGTGGAGGATGTTGGGGGGGGGGGGAGATCCCCTGCAGAGGAAAGACACTTAAAAAGGTGACAGGCCTGCAGAGCACAAAGGTATATTCATAATTTGGGGAGGTGGTGGCAGGCAACCACAGGGAGGTAAGGCTGGAGACGAGCAGGACCTGAAGAAGAAGGGCCTGACAGCAACTTTGGGAACTTTATCCTCAGGACAATGGGAAAGCATTTAATGGTTTCAAGTGACAGTGGTATGATCAGATTTTAGTTTTATTTTACTTCCCATATAAATGGGAGGGGTAAGGAGTAGGCGACAGAATGCCAAGCAGACTCCCCAGTGAGTGCAGACCCTGGACCTGGGGGCTTGATCCCACTACCCCGAGATCATGACTTGAGCAGAAACCAAAAGTCAGATGTTCAACCCTCCGCACCACCCAGGCGCCCCTTGATTTGACTTTTGGAAAGGTTACTGGGGCCCCTTGAAAGCACAGAGCCCTAGAGACCAGCTGGGAAACTTTTGCAGTGACCCAAGTAATGCTGGGGGCGGTGGCCTGAATTAAGGCAGCGGAAGGGGGAAGGAGCTGCTGGAGCTGAGATATTCTGAAGGTGGAATTAACAGGAAAGGTGACTAGATGCATGGGTGGAGGACTGGCAAGTTTCTGGTTTGGGTAATTGAGGGGATACTTATGCTCTTCACAAACGACACGAGAAGAGGGGTCAAACGACACAAGAAGAGGGGTACATGGAAGGAAAGAGGAAGAGAGATGGGGAATACAAGTTCAGGAGGAGCTAAGTGGCCATGGCTAAGGGGTAGTGGGACGGAAGGGTCTGGAGCCCAGCACACACCTGGCTTGATTACAGCTGCAGGCACCACTCGCATTTACCTGTGGGTCAGTGACCTGGTTGTGTGTCAGCATCACTTTGGAAGCACTTAAAAACAAACAAACAAACAAAAAAACCAAAAAAACCCCGTCATTTGTTTCTTTCTTTCTTTTTTTTTTTTTTAATATTTTATTTATTTATTTGACAGACAGAGATCACAAGTAGGCCGAGAGGCAGGCAGAGAGAGAGAGAGAGGAGGAAGCAGGCTCCCCGCTGAGCAGAGAGCCCGATGCGGGACTCGATCCCGGGACCCCGAGATCATGACCTGAGCCGAAGGCAGCAGCTTAACCCACTGAGCCACCCAGGCGCCCCCGTCATTTGTTTCTTTATTAAATATACCACATTTTTTCTGTATTCATGCTAGGAGTGGGAGTGGAGGACAGGACTCTGCTGAGAGTACAGGTAAAATTCACTGAGGTTGGGGAACTAAAGCTTTGAGTTTTTGTTTTGTGAGCATTTGAAAACATGATACAAACTGCAGAGGAGGTAGGTGTAACTTCACTAAGTGGTAACCAAGTAATTTTAGTATGATTTGTACTCCTTCCCTCCCTGCAAGTTTCCAACCCCATTCCTCGTAAGCTAACTTTAAATTTGCATTTCAAAGTCTAAGAATTGATCAGCAGCTTAACCACCCATTGGTACTTACTCAAAAACCCCTTGAAACACATCCAAATGCTCTTTTCAGTTATTTATAAAACTTGCTATTGTCTAATAACTTCTGATGAGCTGTCTTCTCAGCTACAGAAATAAAACCTTTGTCAAAACTTTTCCCCTTGATTTGAACTCATAAACTGGCTAATTTTATGACCTTTATATTTGTATTTCTACCATTCCAAAGTAAGAAATAATAAGTGAAGCAGAGGACATCTTTACAAACTGATCCCCACATTCTAAATCAAGATTTCAGTGAAATTTATAATTAGTCTATGAAAATGGTCAACACTTTTAACTTCTACCCCTCATGAAGCAGAAGAGGTACAATTAATCATTCCCAGGCTAAAACACATGGAAGTTAAAATGTCACGAATGGGGCCTACTAGTTTATTGAAGATTATTAACCATTTGTGATGTGGAATGTTAGCTCACCTAAACTTAGAATTTATAGCTTTTTCCCTGAATTTTGGTTATCTTACCAAGAGGCATAAAGGAAACATTTAGAATAAACACACATTCTTGTTCCACTACCAAATATAAAAGTATTATTTCTAGGATTCTGTAACGTCTATACCTACTTCAGCCATTCTCAATCCTGCTTTTTAGACTGAACTGTTATTTACTAAGAGCAAGGACGGAATTAAAAGGCCCCAAGAGATCAGTTAGTCCAATCTAAGGTGGGAAGCGCAAAATCATCAAGTCGACTAGGCAGCAAAGTGGGGAGCCTAGTCGGTGGACTGGAAATGCTTTTGGTTTTACTGGAGAGTAATGGCAGGAGCAATTTTTAAGGCTTCACGAATCGTACACTTTAGTTCCAGTCTCCTTTAGGATCAGGAGATACTGATGGAGAACAAACCCATTTTCCTTCTGCATCTACACCGTTTTCATCTTCAAAACCTAGTCTTTATAGACAGAATGGTCTATTAGACTTGAATTTCCTCAACTCCTCATTCTTTTGCTCTTAAGACCTCTCTTGATGCTTGCTCGCCTACCTCTCCACTTCCCATCATGAATGTTTAGGTTTGTGCAATGGTTCCAAAAATCCTTCTCCTCTTTTCCAAGGTCAATCTTCCCTCTGAGTCCTTAATATATCCCAACTACTCCCTTCAGGGTCTTACTCCAGTATTTTCCTGCTCCCTTGTGTCTTCCTTTTGTGCTCTTTTGTTAGACCTACTCCTATCCTATATCTGACTTAAGTAAACAATAGTATCACCTGGTTTCCTCTTAAGAAATCTTCCCTTCTTTTTTGTCATCTCCAGATTGAGAAAAGCCAGCACTTCCTTGATAGTCTTTAACTGACCCAATATAATCTTGCCTGGGGACCCCTCTTTTGCTCCTACAGAAAATGCTCTTTGAAGGATCAGTGGTGATTCAACAACCAAAATCAAAAGGTTCTCTTCAATTTACCTCCTCAACCACTAAGTCTGATGGGACTGGCCACCTCCTCCCCTTTTAGGGGGGTGGTTCTCCTACCTTACTATTTACATCACTCACCTTTTTGAGCTTCTCTTCTGCTCAGTCTTCAATTGCTGGAATTCACTGTTTTCTCCTTTCCTCCTGGTCAAATCTTCAAATAGTATAAAATACACATGCATAAATGCCTTGTGTATTTCATTTCCATTCCAGACCTTTCTCCTGAGTGCTAGTGCTATGGAAGAAGTATCTACTTGTTAGGTTCCAACCAGGTTCAGGGTATTCAAAATTGAAGTCATCTTTCGTTCCTCCCACTACTCCATTTCTCTTCCAGTCCTCCCTCAGTAAATGGCATCAATTGAAACTCAAAGCAAAAAAAAAAAAAAAAAAAAGTGGGGGCAGGACAGGCACACATGCATCTTCCTCTCTAAATCATCTCACCACTGACTTTGGTTTTCCCTCAGATCTTCATATCCACCCTGGCCCAGCTGTCCCATCCTTGGGGTTACCCGTTGGGCAGGCCCTATCCCTTACCTAGAGAATCAACTCTTTTTTTTTTTTTTTTTTTTTTGACAGAGAGAGATCACAAGTAGGCAGAGAGGCAGGCAGAGAGGAGGAAGCAGGCTCCCCGCTGAGCAGAGAGCCCGATGCGGGACTCGATCCCAGGACCCTGAGATCATGACCTGAGCCGAAGGCAGTAGCTTAACCCACTGAGCCACCCAGGCGCCAGAGAATCAACTCTCTTAATGCCTTTGGTGCTTTCTCCTTACTCTACCAGGACCATCTACAACTTCATCTTCATCTTCAGCTCCCAGAAGAGCACATAAACCTCAACCTGGTTCAATGCTAAACTACACTTTCAATTTCCTCTCTACCCATCCTGCTTTCCAGTCACAATGACCTTCCACTTCTTTCTAGAATGTTTCACATGTCAGTTTCTTCCATTCCTTTATAGGCATACTCTTTTTTTTTTTTTTTTTTAAGATTTATTTATTTGACAGAGAGAAATCACAAGTAGGCAGAGAGGCAGGCAGAGAGAGAGAGGGGGAAGCAGGCTCCCTGCTGAGCAGAAAGCCCAATGCGGGACTCGATCCCAGGACCCTGAGATCATGACCTGAGCCGAAGGCAGCGGCTTAACCCACTGAGCCACCCAGGCGCCCCAATAGGCATACTCTTGATTCCCTTTTGCACCTGTTGAATAAGTACTTACTCATCTTTTAATACATCAGCTCTTCCGTAAAAATAGCCTGATGCCATCTGCACCACGAAAGTTCTGAATGATCTGGCCCCATAATATTTCATACACACTTCTCTGATGAATAATATTTTGTGGTTAGAGTCTCCCTGCGAGTAGGGAAGTCAGGAACACAGGAATAGCATTTGTTCCCATGCACCTGCACACTGTTAGGCCCTCAAGTATTTAAGGAACTTAGTGATGGAAAACGTCATCTCTAAACTCCCAAGCCACACACATGACATAAAATGATATGCTGACAGAAGTTGTTTTGTGAGAGCTTTAATGGCACAAAATGTTTATAGCTACAAGTTATACATGTCTTGTAAACTGTATATAATGATACAAAGTGCTAACTAAATAGATGAAGAATGCATATCACTTTGGCTCAGTTAATTCCAATAATTTCAACAACTGGTTCACTTAAAAATTCACCCAACTGGCTAAATCTTCAATTTTCACTTTTTAGAATAGTAAGTAATTTTACTGCAAAGTAACTTGTTGCACTTTTCAATGTGCAAGTTTGTGCAGTTTTGCTCATGATTCTGTTTACAAGTACTGTTAGCCAGTTTTCATCAATCAAGAAAAATGAAGGCTGCCTTTTCGTCCCCAAATTGTAAACAGGTATAAAGCTTTTTGAACATTAGTCTTAAAACGTCAACTGTTAATTGTCAAAATCTCCTTTCCAACCATGCAATCTGTTTCTGTTCAACACAAATCTGGGTAGGAGCATAAACATGTATTCTGTATGTTAGAGCTATCAATAAATACTGCATGATTTCATCTTAGGAGAAGTTTTACTGTGATCATGTATTTATGTTTTAAGTAATAGTCCAAAATTTCACAGATAGTTTAAGAAAAAGGCAGAACTAAATTTATTTCCAATGTTGAAAAGAAATCATAAATATACCCAAGTTCAACCACACTACTGATAGAATTCTATTGAATTTCAAAGGATGGCAATGTGTTACCTGTAAAAAAAAAAAGTTGCTCTTATTTTAAGGTTGATTTTACTTTTTCCCTCCCAGGATACCAACTGTAATACAAACTGCATACTGTAGCAGTTTAACGGTTTATTTCTTTCACCTCTATCAGCCTTTCCAATTTTACCCGGGGTTTTCAAAATCAGCGGGCTGTCCGGTTCACTTTCCTTCCAAAGAAATCCAAGTATGAACACTTGAAATAAATAGGTTACAGAAGGCAAATCAAGTGTTACCAGGTTTGAGAATAAGATAGAAACAAGGTATAATAAAAAGATATCCAAAATTACTTAGGCATCAAGTGCTAGAAAGAAAACAAAATGATTCAGAAAACAATTCTGGATATATCATCTTTCTTAAAGATAACCAGCTATGTTTATGAAAAAAGATAATCAGAAATTAACTTTTTTTTAATCTGTAGGTTATTTTCCACTATAACATGTCCATTTTACAAAACTTAATGTGAAAGACATCTGTCTTTCTGCAAACTGGCAAATCTGGTTGCCAGTGTTCTCATCCCAGGCAAACCTGATGTGCTTTATTTAATGAATAAATGGCCAGTTTTAAAATTAACAATGGTTCTCTACATTGTCAGGAGTAATGTCTACAACATAAACAGTAATTATTTATATATAAAACATATGATAGTATCCTCTTCAGAGTCATGCTAGTTGTTCCAAAATCCAATAAATCTACTTGGAATAACTGGTAATCCTGCTGCTTTCTAACAGTTTGGTCCTAAAGCTTCACATTTTAGAAACAAACAAACAAAACAGAAACAGTCTATCACTGAAGGAAGCTGCCGAGCGCTCTGGGACTGTAGGAGTCAAACACGACCGAAAAGATGGCCCCGGGAGAACGTGACCGGTGCCTGCACAGTCCTGGGCACCACCTTGGGAGGCTTGTGCAGGTCAACAGTAAAAAGGGAGAGATCCAAGGAAAACAAATGGCATCTTCTCAGAACTTTGTCAACTGTTCCCACAACCCAAGTCTGGTTTTCAAAGTTGCACAAGTGCTTGAAATTACTCTGAAACAATCATCTTCAGAGTTTAAAGGCTTCAGAGTATAAGTGGTGCTTCCCAAAATAAGAAGCCTATATTTATACCACAAATTGGAACTCATTCCAAAGCCCCTTCTTAGAAAAGAATTAAAAAACAAAAGACAGAACTTAAAAGTCATGAAAAATTCACATGCAGCTAAAGCTAATTAAACAAAAATACCAAATACACACAAATCCCCAAAGCAATTTTGTATAGTTCTAGGCCTGAGACGTTCCTTAGGAGAAATAAGGATTCTACACCATAGAAAAGACAGCATTACAACATACTACTATTAAAATCTGTTGATGTAGTTTAGTTCTCATTCTACTTCATACCCATCACTTACGTAGCCGGCCTCCTATAAATTAAAAGGCGCCATTAGGAGGCTGTTTAGACAAAACGTGGCTCCAAAGCTTGTTTAAAATAATTTTTTATTGCCCAGGATATTTTTTTTCTTGTGTCTTGTTTTTTTGTTTGTTTGTTTTCTTTTTTTAATAACTATAAATTCAAGCTTAGTGAAGCTTGCTTTGTCTTGAAAAAACAAAACAAAACAAAACAACAAAGCTATCATTTGCTAATCTGATCTCATTTGAAGAGAGAGATGGTAGTTATCTTGCAAGTGTAAAATTTATACCATGAATGATGCAGGTCTAAGTCTGGTGGCACTAAAAGGAGACAATAGCATTGTTGACAAAATTATAATCTGCTGGTGGCATTTGCGGAAAAGAAGCCCTTGCAAATTTCTAAGTAACAGTAAACTCTGTTAGGAAATTCTAAAGTGTCTTACAGGCCAAAAAGGGAATGAGGTTAGTAAAATGCCTCAACAGAGTTTGAATAAAATACTGGATTTGAGAGTTACTGGAACTTGGATATGTAAAAATAGGGTGGCAGGTTGGGTCATGCTTACAATGGTCTCAAGTTCAAATAAACTACTGTAACAATACACCACTTCACAGGTCACACGCTTTTCTGGGGCTATTCTTTCCTTCAGTAGGTGCTGGCAGAAGGTGTGCTGAGTCGCTTTCCGATATAGATGCTGAAAGGAAACAGTAGAGTGTTTCATCAGTGTCAATGGATGCAAACCAGCTGCCCACAGGATGAACTGCACCTAACAACTCCATGTTGTAAAAGACTCTAAAGGTGTATGTGCACAGTTCCCTAACACCCTGAAATCACTGCTGCCTTCCTTAAAACCAGTCACCAGGCAGCCAAACTGGTTTTATGTAATTATGTTTACTCATTAGGCAGGACTGGACAGCACAGGGGCAGTGATCAGATGAAGTAAAACCAGAGAGAACAGATCTCTCCAAATGACAAAGCACAGCCAACTTCCTTTGACACGTTCCCTTACAGCAGACAGAAAGTTCTACTGGTATTTTACATACAAAATACAGTAACATGCCAAATCACAAAGCTGCCAGTGCTTTATAGTGGGCTCTTAACTAATCATTTAACTCTTCAGGCTCAAGGCCTAATATTACTTTTCCCTGCCAAGCAAGTATTTTACCAGTAAATAGCATAAGCAGAAGGGAAGTTAAGGAAAATAGGAAGCTAGTCCCACCAACCTCCAGTGTAATGAAACCAACTTTCTCAAATCCTTTGTTTTCTATACTCATCTATAACAATAGTTACACCAGGAAGCGGGACAATCTGTAGACTCATGAAAGGAAGAGCTACTGGAAGTTATAAAAACCAAGTTCTTGAGGGCAAATGAACTACTGTGCAGTAAATATTGAAGGGGAATTTGAACTCCTTCCCCTGCCTGCCCTCACACCAACTCTGTTCAACACTCACACACTCCCTTCCTCCACAAACCCTTCCATCCGTTCTGCTGTTTGTGATCATGGCCTTCACCATCACAAAAACAGATCAGGTACTCAGGAAGACAAAAGGAGTTTATGGGAAAGTTATGTTTATGTTTCCATATTTATGACTGTGAGTAAATCTCTCCCATATGCTGAGCTCCTTACAGAGGAGATAAGGGAGATAAGAGCTTTTGCATATTATATAGAGAAAATGATTCTTTGCACATGCTTAAAGAGAATAACAGATATTGCTTAAAGAGAATAACATATATCTTATAAAAAGAAAAAAACAACAACTAGTGTTTAACTCCTTCAAAAACAGATTTCCTCAACTGTTCCAGCAAGACCAAAAAAAAAAAAGAAAGAAAGAATTTAAAAGACAATCCTAAAAAAATTCATTATGTATAGGTAAATGTGGGGTCAACTTTAGAAGAATAAATGGAAATGCCACAAAAAAAGAAAAAACAGGATCCTGAACCAACCTACCAGTTTCACTCAAGGACTATTAAATAGAATGGTGTACTTTCCCTTCTGGGGAAAAAAAAATGTTCAAATCAACCCTAAGTTTATACACTTAAAGGTTAGTTTACTTAAAAGATTTTTTTTTTTTTAAATTTATTTGACAGACAGATCACAAGTAGGCAGAGAGGCAGGCAGAGAGAGAGGAGGAGGCAGGCTCCCTGCTGAGCAGAGAGGCCTACGCGGGACTCAATCCCAGGACCCTGAGATCATGACCTGAGCCGAAGGCAGAGGCTTTAACCACTAAGCCACCCAGGCACCCCTAGGTTAGTTTACTTTAAAACTTAGCTAATCTTGGGCGCCTGGGTGGCTCAGTGGGTTAAGCCGCTGCCTTCAGCTCGGGTCATGATCTCAGGGTTCTGGGATCGAGTCCCACATTGGGCTCTCTGCTCAGCAGGGAGCCTGCTTCCCTCTCTCTCTCTCTCTCTGGCTGCCTCTCCATCTACTTGTGATTTCTCTCTGTCAAATTAATAAATAAAATCTTAAAAAAAAAAAAAAAAAAACAACTTAGCTAATCTTGATGAGTCACTAAATTCTTTCCCCAAAACTAATATACTGTATGTTAACTAAATTGAACTTAAATGAAAAAATAAATAAAACTTAGCTAATCTTGAATAATTTATAAACAAGAAAAAAGGAAAAATTCAAGCACAGAAGAGCCCACTTAAAGATGATCATTGGTGGGGGTGGGGGAGTGGGGAGGGGTTAGGAAGATGACCTTTGAGAAGATTAACATGAATAATTTATTTTCAAGTAAGAAAAATAAAACTCCCCTATTGAAAATGCTTACCAGTGTACCAATACTGTATCAAGCTTCAATAATTCTTTTAAGCTCTCCCTATTTGCACTGAAACATTAAAAGCAAAGCAAACTGTTTCACATCTATTTCTTATGTCTGGAAACACAAGAGGGGATGAAATGAAGGGAAAACCCATTAGGAGTCGACCAGTACTTACCCTAGGCCCAAAGCCAAAACATGAGAGAGGAAGAGAGACGGAATGAACACCTTAAGGAATTCTGCGGAGAAAATACCCCCTTTCTTCATGGCCCCACTTTTCCTCATGCTTAAAGAGACAGAGCGTTTGGGGTGTCTGAAGTGGAATTCCCTGGGGGAAGAAAAGCAGAGGCTGGGGTCAGAAACTCCGAAACGCACTTGCTGAAAGCAACCTGGGAGTGAGCAGGTCCACTGCCTTTGGGTGGGAATGGCGTCTGCCATGTTCCCTGAGAAGACATGTGCAAGGACTTACTTAGGTGGAATGTTTTCAGGTCTACTGGACCAGTCAGACACCCAGTCAACACTTTTCTTCAACGCATCAACTTCTTTCTCTCCTTCTGCAACTTCTTCTTCTGACTGTGAAGAAGAATTACAACTTTAAAAAAGAAAAAAAAGGAAGCCCAATTGTTCCCACTACAAAAGAGAAATCTAGACAGAAAATATACTAAAACTCTTAAGGTTGTGCATCAGCAATTTTCATGTAAGAAACACGCCAGTTTTCTAAAAAAACTGACCCAGTGATCTGAGATCAGGGCATTTAATATCTTAAAAAGAACCTGAGTGGGCCTCACCATTGTTCAACCAAAGCATAGGATGTGAACCTGGAAAGTGCACTTCGGGCTACAATGTTCACTGAAATGTGGAGAGCATCAGTAACTGCTGCATCTGGGTGATACTTATACAGAGGCCCACTGCAACATTCTCTTTACTTCTGTTCATACTCAAAACTTTTCATTATTAAAAATTTAAAAATCTCCAAAAGTATATGCTAATCAATATAAAGTGATGAGAAAACAAGTGGGAGATGTGATGAGGAAGTAAGTAATAACAGTATTAATCATTTATCAAGAGATAAGCATCATTCTAAGCACATTATATGCATTAATGATTTTTACTTGGCAACAATGCCATAAAAACAGAAATTATTAATATTCCATTTTACAGATGAGGAAACGAAGACGTAAGTGCCTGAAGTTTTGTAAGGAGCAAGAGATAAGGCCAGTATTTAAACCAGGTAAACAGTCTCTTTGAGTCCCCAACTCCTAAGCATTAGGCTTTACTTCCTTAGACAAATCACTAATGAAACATTTTCCGAGGTTTATTCAAAATTACATAAGCTAAAAGACTTTGGAATCATTTATTTTATAATGGCTTAGAATTTGACATTTTTTTCCATCAGGTAAAAGAAAAGTAAGTCCTTTTTCTTGGTAATGATAACCTACAGTTTCAGGCCAAGAACAAGCAAAATTCCCAATAGCTTCTCCTTCACAAGAACCCTCAGAAATGAGATGGTCCTAAAAATGAACAATACCATTCCCTCAGCTTTAAGGAATGTGATGCTAGGACCTCAGACCCATGGGTCTCAAAGCTAAGAAATGTTTTGATTTGTTACTCTGTTTGAATAGAATTCATTCTTTTTGGTAGATAGCTATGAAATGCAGAGCTTGATATAAGCATGTGGTTCTTTTTGACAGGGCTAGTTCTCTGTGAGCTAGGTGCCCCAGGAAGGTAGTTCAGAGAGTAAGAGGGGCGACCCTACCTCTAGAGACTATCAAACCAAAAGTAAAATCCCTGTGGATTTTTGCTACTCTGGTAGTATCATTCTTACTTAGTTCTGCTGGACTTGGCAAATTCCACTGAATGACACAATGTAGCCTTTAGGATTAAGCTTTTTCCATTGGGTATTGAGGTTACTCAGAATCATGAGTTGGCTCTTTTTGGTATAAATCTGAAAACATCCTAAATCAAAATGAAGTTGCTACAATTTCCTTATAGATCAGTTTGTGTACACACAATATTTGA
This sequence comes from Mustela lutreola, assembly GCF_030435805.1. Taxonomy (NCBI): domain Eukaryota; kingdom Metazoa; phylum Chordata; class Mammalia; order Carnivora; family Mustelidae; genus Mustela; species Mustela lutreola. Next base: position 149,590,059 of record NC_081290.1, on the reverse strand, counting down.
CTATATTCAACACATTCATGTCACTTCTGGTTACAGTTTCCAACTCTGGTCTCGCATTGTCTCTCCTTAAAACTGCTCGAAGACTGAGGTTTAAATTTGTGAACAAGTTAATATTTCCTACTTTCCAAGAGAATGAAAATGTAGTAAGATTTTATGGCTTAATTTACTTTATGATGTCATTTTCTCTCAGTTGAGTGAAGCAAAGTTATCTTTGGACTATTAGTAAAACAAACTCCCCAAATCAGTTTAGAACGCTTACCTTAAGAACCAAGAATCCTATGCTATCCTCATTTACGACTGCTGTGTGCTTCCCTTTACTAATCTTAAATTTGCCAGTTTCAGGTTTTAAATTACCTTCCAATTCTTGGAAAAATGTACTTAATATGGTAATAATGCACTTTATCTATAAATACGATTCATACTTTTAACGAATCAATAACCCTCTTCTGACTATTTTAGCCTGTTCTCATGTGCAAGTCCTTTACCTTCAAAGCACTTACATTCTCCCTCCATGGCCCATGTCAAGTTCTTTCTTGACATGGTCTCTATGTGCAGCTATTAAAACCACACAGAATAGGGTCCATAAACCCCAGTTCTACCAGACAGGAAAGGGAGGACATTTTGCTCTGTACCAGTAACAGTGATACCCAACACTGTGCTGGCCCCTTTAACCCCAGAAACACACTACAAAAAGGACTTCAAGAGACCTAAATAAAACAGAGACTTCTGAGGACTATGGTCCTAAAAGTATAGTCTGAATGACCCTTTTCCTAAATGCATTATACCTTAGGCTTCCTCATACCATCACTCACCCAGCACATCTTAGTTCATTCTCAGGACTTCGTGAGCTCTCCTGAAATCAACCCCATGCATGGATTTATTTTAGTAGAAGGCACAAGAGCTGCAGGCTCAGACAGCCCTGGTTTCAATCCTGGCTCTCTCACCCATTGGCTTTGTGATCTTAGATTAATGATTTAATGAAGACAAAGCCCCACTTCTCCCATTTGTTCTAAGGGCTAATATGACCTCTTTCACTAGAATGAGAACACTGAAAGTGGGAAAAATTTTTTTTAAAAATAAATTTAGCACCTAGAATACTTCTAGTATGTATTAGTGTCTTTCCTTCCTCCTCCTAGAATAGGCTGAACACATTCTCTGTTCCTCGTACAGACAATATATAAATGTTTGATAAGGGCAATCCCATAAGAGTCCTGTGGTATATGTTTCTGTTTGCTAACCCTGAGCTTGCTTCTCGCTCATGAAAAAAAACCCACCCTCCCAAAACCTAAAGTTGTTAATTTTTAAATGATCATTTCTTCAATTTTAAAAAAGCAATGGAAAAGGCTTTTTGAAAGTTTAAATAAATCATACCTACTGATTTCTCTTTTACTACAAGTCTTACTCTAAAAAAACACATTTTTCTTAAAGGACTTAAAACTGCTTTTCCAAAGATGTAATCATGTTTATATGGACTGCTCTGATTGTTAATATGGTTTACCCAACAACGCTGATGGTAACTAATATTCTTTTAGGTACTGATTTCTGAATTGGGACCACACGAGCAATACTATCATAATCTGACATAGAAGCCAAAAATGTTGTATTTTCTACCCTGGCTTTCATAAATTCCTCTGGAATTCTAGGTTGGATGCAGTCAGCTCTACAATTTTATTTAAGTTCAAGTATCAGTTAAGGCTAAATGTCTACTGCCACTCCATGAATCAAGACAGCACTTACGAGAGTGTTCCAATAGGTTGTTAGGTAGATTATTAGGGGGAAAATGTATGTGTGGGGGAGGGAGGTTTAAGATCAAATAAGCTTGGGAAACACTTGGTTTAAACTAAGAGATTCTTCTATTGCCGGAATTGTCAGAGCCGTCAGTGTGCTACCATGTGCTGTGACTACTGGGGATGGGGAAGGGGAGAAAGGGAGCCCAGGGACTGTATTACTTCCACTTGACTTTGGAACTATCTTATGGAGCTTCCCATTGAGCAAATGTTTGTTGAAACATATTCTGTAAAATGCTAATCTAGATTTTCAAAGTGCCAGTACAAAAGACAGTATGAAATGAGGACATCTTCCTCAGGAAAGACTACAACAAATAATTAATTTCACTTCTCTTCCTTGGGATTCCTTAGTACACTTTTGCCATGCAAACTACTATTTTCTTCTTCATTAGTTATGGCTTATGCATGTGACAAAACCAGCAATTCAACAACTGCAGTCAGAATATCTCTGTACACGACAATCTTATCTATAATATAAAGCTCCTCATAAAACAAATTTATATTCAATCCGTAGATTTTCTAGGTTTTAGAGAACAGCACAGACTATGAAAAAAGCAGGGAGAAACTGCAGCCTTCTGAAACAGAATACTGGGTGCACCCCATGTTATCATGCACAGTATTTCCAGAGCAAAAGGGGAATAGGTCACTATGCAGGGAGAATCCCACAATGCAAAGTTTCTGTCCAAATGCATTTTTAACATTCTTTCCACAAATACTCTGCCAGCCCATGAACACGGTAGAGAGAGATAATGGTTCTGGTCCTCACAAATTTGCACTCTGGCACTTTTAGGCGAATCAACACATCAATCCAGTCAAGGGCCAGCTATGAGCATTTTAAATCACTAGTAACAGTTACTTCTCTTAGGTTTCAGAATATTAATTGTTGTATACTTTCAATACTACAGCCATCTATTTTACTGACAACGTCAACTCTTAGCGAACTACATTTATCTTAAGGGACCCTGCAAAATTCAGATGAATATTCTCTCTAGCTGTTGAAACTCATCTCAAAAGTCACTGGTTTGCTGTGAGATGCAGGAAAAAGTTTTCACACCTGATTCTACAACTTTCCTTTTCATTAATTTTGTGACCTTAAATAAAACATCTGTCTCAGCTTTCTATTTATAAACTCAAGAAACTAGCCTGGAATACTGGAATGATACATTACAGACAAGAGTTTTCCAATTCTTTTACAGTGAGAGGACCCCAAATTCTCAGCTGCAAGGTGTACAAAGCTGTATCATCCTAAGTAAATTCCAAAATCAGAAACTGAAGAACTTAAAACAGCTTCAAACTACTTTTTAAAGTTTTCTTACTCTTTAATATATTTAAGTAAAACATACTTATTTAGAGGTTCACATTCCTAATTATTTAATGTACACCAGAAAAATAAGCACACAACACACCTGAGAGCTATGGTCCCTGCTGGTGTGCATCTCCACATCAAACATAATCTGCCCATCTTCTTGTGGGGAAGGGCTAGAAGAGAAAGAATTTAGCCATTACTTTTAATTCTCTTTTTGTAAAGTAAATTAACCTCCACTGGAAATTAGAAAACTGAAAGTTACAAGAGTAGTATGGTTTTGAAAAAGCAGCAATCAAAAAGTATTATCTTGACCCCAAAGAACAAATGAAATAGAGCAAGATCTTATGCTCAAAATATTCTGGAATTTTGTGATGATGATGATTTCCTTTGCAAGGATAATTTCTCTCTTTTTACTTTTTTCCAGTAAAGTTATAAAGATCTTCAAAACCAGAAACCTAATTTGGGGTTCTTTTTCTCAAAGTTCTTTCATCATTAAATAATTCATCACTAGGGATTTTCAAAGTGTGAAAGCAGTTCTCAGAGTCTAGTTGGCTCCCAGCCTCCAAAACAGCTTCCTTGGTGTAATCTGAAACCGGCCCCCACACAGGATGGCAAGAGGCAGACCACTCCAGGGTGGCAGGTGGCAGCTTTAAACTAGGGAATTTACAGACCAGGCCTGTCTTGGAGTGACAGTGAGGTGAGCAGATCACATCCACCTCCCAAATTTTAAAAAGTATATAGAGGCCTTAACTGGGTTTAGTCATGTATGCCGTGCAAACACCATGTTTCTGTCTCAAGGCTATATTCTTTTTTTTTTTTTTTTAAGATTTTATTTATTTGACAGACAAAGATCACAAGTAGGCAGAGAAGCAGGCAGAGAGAGGGGAAGCAGGCTCCCCACTGAGCAGAGAGCCCAATGCGGGGCTCCATCCTAGGACCCTGACATCATGACCTGAGCCGAAGGCCCAGTGACCCACTGAGCCACCCAGGCGCCCCTCAAAGCTATATTCTTGAGTCAGCTTCTGGGAGCCAGGAAGGCAGGTAGAATGCACATTCCAGGAACAGGGGAGGGAATGGGGAGCTTCCAATTGCCCAAGTCCAGCTCCAGGGTCAACCTGCACTCATGTCTTGAACACCTCCCCCAACACTCTTTCAAAGGGTTTTCAAGGTTAAAATTATTTTCATGATACTATTATGATTTGCCTTTTTTTATTCTTATTCTGTCACATCTGTCATTCCAAAGGCTACATGAAATGTTTTATCATTACAGAATGAATGCAAAAGCAAATGAGAATCCAGCTGTTTTCTATTAAGCCAGATAATAAAGAGATTTGCAAAAATGTAAAACAATGCTACTACTTATTTATTTATTTTTGGTTATGAAAAAGTTATTTTTCATTCTAAAAAACTTATTCACACAGAAATGCGATGGGTTTATTATTGATAATGAATACATTTTAAAATCTGTTTTCATTTTTAATATAATTTAATATCAAAATATATAACCCACATATACAAAAGATCTTTGAGGATCCCAGCAATTTTTAGGGATGTAAAGGAGTATGGAGACTAGAATCACCATTCTACTTATTTCAGAAATTCCTGCTTTGAGATATTTCAGAGTGAATTATATAAGCTTATATACGAATATAGAACCTTCAATAAAAAGTATAAAGATGTATTTCCAGAAACAAAATTTACAGGTAAACTTTTACATAAAAACACATGATCATGAACTATACTTGATATGATAGATGAAAACAACATGGTAAGTTCAATTCTTAATCGTATCAATGATTGCTTGTGTAACCACAGCAGGTCATTAGATTTTCCACTCTACACCCATGCTGCCAAATCTCATTGAAAGTAGAGATGAAAACTCTCCAGGCTTAACCAGTTCAAAGGAGATGTGATCTGTTAAAGCCCCCAAGAGCTCGTACACAATGTTAACATATAGAGAAGATGGTGAGACAGATTCAAAAATAAATAAGATCACCCAAAATGTGTCAGACTGATTTGGCCTTGGCGTCTCAGACTATTATAATTAACATAAAAGAGCATTAAATGGGGACAGCAAAAGAGAAAAGCTGGTTCTGTATCACACAAATATGTTAGTGTATTTAGACATTTTTTTGAACTAGAAATCTCAGGCTAGAGCACAGGAACCAGATGGAAGGAGGCACTTTTACTGTCCTCAGTTTACTGTCATTATACTCATATGACACTGTTGCATTCACAGCCAGATATCAAATTAAGGGCCATTCTCACAGAGCCAGGAGTAAGTCAAGCAGTAAATGAAATAGTCAAGAACCCTACAGAAGCACTGTTCCACTTCTACACTCCTATCACTGTACCAATCTCACTTAGAAGAGTACTAAACATTTCACTGGTGAACCGTTTACTAACAATTTGGAATGCATTAGAGCTTCAACCCTGGCTCATATTAGAATTAGCTGGGGAGCTTTTAAAATACCCTCATGTCTCTACCCCATCCCTGATGACAGAATATGAACCTCCAGGGACGTGGCCTGTGCACTGATATTTTTAAAAGCTCTCTGGGTCTCCCTACTGTGTAGGCTGACAACTCCTGCAGTAGGGTAAAATGTAATACAAAACACATAGGGGTTATCTTCTAATAACCACTACAGTGACAAAAATGTATCTCTGGAATAATTTTTAAATTGAAAATATGGTTGACCGTTGAACATTGTAGGGCACTGGACCCAACCTGAACAGTTAAAAATCTGTGTATAACTTCTGACTCCCCTCAAACCTAATTACTAACAACGTGCTTTTGGCAAGAAGCCTTATAGATAACAGAGTCAATTCACACATATCTTGTACATTATAGGCCTTATGTACTGTATTCTTACAATAAAGTAGGCTAGAGGAAAAAAATGTTAAAGAAACTCATAGGGAAGAGAAACTACATTTACAGTACTATACTAGATTTATGGAAGAAAAAGCCACATGGCTATGCAGTTCAGACTCATGTCATTCAGGGGTCACTATATATATAAATTAGCTCTGGGACGAATATCCAACAGCCTTAAAAATGCTTCCATCTACCAAAAACACTTCTCGACGACTTCAAATATAGAGATGCCTGGCAATTCAAAGGGCATGAATTGTGAAGACATTTTAAAAATGTTATGGTGGGTTAGCACAGGAGAGTATTACTGGGCTACAGTCATAGGCCTTCTCTGAAAGATGACTAGGAACCCATAGCCTAAAGATACAGAAGCTGAGGGTTAGGGAAGTATTCAAAAGCACGTGCCACGCCTTGCTTCATGTATTTAGAAACCTAACTTAAACCTATCCGGTCACAAGAAGAACTATAACCACAAGTGAAATAAGATGACCAGAAAAGCAAGCCAGTACCTTTTTCTCTGCTCAATGACAACAGCAAGTGAACAACAGGTTAAGAGATACGCTGGGGGCACCTGGGTGGCTCAGAGGGTTAAAGACTCTGCCTTCAGCTCAGGTCACAATCCCTGGGTCCTGGGATCGAGCCCGCATCGGGCTCTCTGCTCAGCAGGGAGCCTGCTTCCCCCTCTCTCTCAGCCTGCCTCTCTGACAACTTGTGATCTCTGTATATCAAATAAATAAATAAAATCTTTAAAAAAAAAAAAAAAAAGAGATACGCTGATACCAATGATCAAAGGTCATGTACTTGAATGTATAGTAAAAGTCTTACAAACAGGCCCAGAAGAAGCAGAAAACTTCAGAAACCCCTTACAAGTCCCATAATATAAATGTAATTAATATGAACTTCAGTCTGAAAGACAGACGAATGCTGCTGCAACTGGAATCATTGGGAAGCTGCTCAGCAAAGAGCCATCTGCTCTCCTTCTGCTTATAACAAGAGCCATCCCAGGCTCCTAAGAAGCACAGGGACAAAGGCAGAGAGATAAGACGGGGTGGCGGGGGCGCACAGAGTGCCAGAGCCAGCAAACCGGTCCTCTGCTACCTTGGTAACATCAGTGGATTATAAGATATGTAGGAACTTCAAACATGACCGAACTCCTGTTACTCCTTTTAAACTTTTTCTGACAAATAAAATATGCTACACGTACAATTTTTACAAAGTACAAAAATATTCAAAAGAAAAATATCCACAATTCCATCCCTTGGAGATAATCACTTTTATTTTCAGTACACATTTTTAAGTGTTGCCTCAGTCTTTGCCTTGTGCATCTGCATTTTTACATGACTAATAGCAGTTAACTCTTCATCAGCCAGAAGATCATCCAGTAGCCCATAATGCTAACAGCATGGCTGCCACCAGTCTAAAACTGTCACATATACCACCCATCCCTCCGGAAAAAAAAATCAAAGCTTACACTGCAAAATAAATGAACAACTCAGTTTCATTTTACTCATACGTATCACTGTATCCTTACTCTTTCACCAAAAGCAGTCCTTCAACAGTGGAATTACTGTCCCAAAGGCCAATGTAGAAAAATGAGGCATGAAACAGAAGTTCCTCTGAAGACACAGAATGGCCTTCCAAATTAACTATCTTTACAGATCTTGGTTGGTGTTTCCAACGATGCAAATACCACTATAACTTGAATCAACCTGCAGTTTCTAGGACCCAAATGTTTACTGAGTGTATACCGCACACCAGCATGACGACTGTCAAGGGTACAAAGGAAATGAAATGACTCCTGCCTTTTGGAGCCTCACAGTCCTGAAGGGGGGACAGATACGTAACTCGCAGAATGTGATCTGTTAAACAGGACACAAAGGAAAATGGGAGAAAGTTTAATACTACAAGTAAACATTTATGGCATTGACTTCAAAACTGATAAACATCAAAAAATGATACAATCTGAACAAGGAAATTGATTTAATCCAGTGAAAAACACAGGCACTCAAATATTTGTCAATTAGCTATCTGATTTAAATTACACATGCTGCGATAAACCAAGAGTTGTGTTCTGTAAAATGAAAATGAAAGTAAATTTATTATTTTTCTCTAATGGGAACTGACCTTGTAACCCATCTGTATGGATCTTACTTACCTGTCACAGTGAGAACTGGCTCTTGAACTACTCTGTCCTGATTCGTGTTGTGCATCCAAAAGAATCTTCTCCATGTCTCCATTGTGGATAGAGGATGAGGACGGTACATGTTCTAGCCCCCCATTTTTCCCATTGCCATTATCATTGCCATTGCTGCTGTTCATGGGTAGCTCCACCCAGGAACCTGTTGGACAAGTCAGATAGCTTAAGTTAACCACAGCAGAACCAAACTCTGTCATGTGCACACAGATGTGAATGCGGTGAATTCTGATAAGAATTCAGTCTGGCCTCAAAGCAAATGCAAGAGTATTCTGAAGAAAATAAATAAGGAGCAACAGAAGTCTAAAAATATATATAGTTCCTGTTCCTGAAGTAGCTCATGCAATCAACCAATTTAGAAGAAGCTGGAACTCTACAACTATTATCTTAGAAAATGCGTCTTTTAGCCAATTTTCTCTCTAGTTAAAGCTTAGTTTATATATGATAAGCATGAGATTGCTTTTCAAAAAAACAAGTGGTTACTTTATTACTACTTATCTTTACTATTTTAATTATATATGTTTAATATAACATATTTATGCGTATTTTTCCCCATAGTCTACTGCAGCTATTTAGTTGTATCCTCCCCACAGATGAAGTAAACTTATGGCTTAGAAACTTCTTAGAAGTCATCTAAATAAGTTAACAACTGTCCTAATCAGCACAATTAGAGGCTTCTAGAGAACTTAAATCCAATCATAAAATTTTCAATTTGTGTACAAATGTGCCACATAAAATTAATGCACATAGCTCTAATTAAAGCTGGTGATAATACTAAAAAAATCTGAAAAAAGCTTTCTTTCTACCCCACAAATTAGTTTATTCCTTTCCTTTATACCTCACCTCTTTCTATCCTCTTCCTATGCACTAACCATACCTCGTGGACTTGTCCTTTCTTCTCTCCCACCACTTCCTATTTCCGAGAGTTTCACAAAGCCTGGTTGATTTTAGGGGAGAAACTGCGCATCTGTACAGGAGACACTGAGGTTTTCTTAGGCCAACAGTCAAAGAGGGTGGAGCCACAGGAAAGGAGACGTGGCCCTGGTAATCTGGATAGCTCTTGAAAATATTTATTTATTGGCTCAGTGAGTTTGCTGAACACATTACAGTGCTTTAATTTTAATAAGAATTGGTAACAGCAGCCAATTCACAACAAAAAGAAACACTGCTGAATTTTCTTCCTAATTTCCATTCTGTATAATAAATTTTATTTTATAAAATATAACCAAGCAGATTGATAGGGCCATTCCTCCAAACTCTCAGCAGAAGCATTAGAGTTCTGTGGCTGAAGAGTCTTCCATCAGTAAATCAGAACCATCACCAAAAGAGGCTCAAACCCTAAAATGCACTCTCAGTGAGGTGAGGACTATTCTAGATCCAAAGTAAACTCAGTATCATCCTTACTGGAAGGAAAAGCTCAAAGGCAGACCTGGGTGGAAACCCGACTCCACCACCAAGTTTCTGCCTGTCTTTCTGAGCTTCAGTATTCTCTGTAAAACAGATATTCAAAAATACAGATCCCTAAGAGCAGCTCTGAGGATTAAACACAGGACATAAGTAAAGTACCCAGTAGGTGGAGATATTCAGCTATCCACTAGTTAGAAGAGCTTACATTTGTCAAGTACTTAGAACAGCGTTGGCTAAATGAAAATGAAGTTACCCTTTCCGTCCTTTCCCTCTAAGGCAGTCCCAGTATGTGTCACAGTCCCATAACCACCGCCAAATCTTTGGGACTGTACTGCCAAACAACACAGTTGCAGGACATCTCTGTGACCTCATTCTATACACAAAAATGGGCACAGACTAGACAGAACTCAAAATGGATTAACAAGTTCAACTAACAAAGCTAAGACAGATTTAACACTAACTAAAGGTAATTTAAATACTTCAAGTGCCTCTGGAGTATATGAGCAATATGCCAAAGCATCCCTAAATTTAGAGTTCTGCAAAGTATTTTAACAGAAAGAGACAGAAAAAGAAAGAGGTATATGATAAATTTTTCTACTCATACTGTTTTCTAGGATTGTCAAACTTATTTTACACCAGCAGAATCCATTCTTCTTGTATAGAAGACTGAAGTATAAAATAAACAAAACAACCAAAAGACCTGAGCTGCTCTGGTAAAAACCTAAGGAACCAGGAGTTCATGATGGGTCTCTGTAGAAGCCAGTCTTCCCTTAAATATAGTTAATTTTCACTTTAAATAGCTGATCAAAGAAAAAAGTGCTGTAGCAGTATTAGCTTTTCCAGACCTTACTTTTTTGAAGGACTTCCAAACGAGTATCTAAATTCTACTTTCTGCATTAAAAATGCATGAGCAATCATAACCTAGGAACTTGAGAAGACATACCTGGAAAACCTTAGTAAAACTGATGTTTGTGATTAGCTTCATACCCAGCATAAATGAAGTCATTTCTACTTAAGGCAGACAATATTTATCTGGCATATACTAATACGGTGGTTAAGAGTAGAGAGTGAAGGCAGACTCCCACTCTAACACTTACAGCTGTTACACCCTAGACAGGTTACTTAACCCCTTAACAGTTTTATCATCTGTAAACTGGGGATAATAATTACATCTACCTCATAGGATTGTTAGAAGGTTGAAATAAAGCATGGAGAAAAATAAAGAAGGTCACTAGTATATGGAAAGTGCTATGTGTTAGCCACTACTGTAATTATATTCTGTATCTTTTAAAAATGTATCTTATTGCAAAAATGTGTTTCTTGAAAATAAACATATAAAGTAAAAATAGCTCTCCTCCCAAGCTCCCATTCCTATTCCTAAAGGCTACTTTTCAAAGGTTCCTATGTCAACTTCCAGAGCTTTTTCAATGAAATACAGTGCTGTTCTTTGGTTTTGTTTTTACAGAAAAATTGAATTGTACTATACATATTTTTCTCTAAGAAGCGTTTCTTTCGTTTCTTTTCTTTTTTAAAAGATTTTATCTATTTGAGAGAAAGAGAGTGTGTCAGCATGAGCAGGGGGAAGGGCAGAAGGAGAAGCAGACTCCCCTCCAAGCAGAGAGCCTGATACAGGGCTTGACCCCAGGACCCTGAGATCATGACCAGAGCCAAAGGCAGACGCCTAATCCACTGAGCCACCCAGGGGCCCCTGTAAGAAGCATTTCTTACCTAACAGCTTAAAGATAGATGTCTTTCAATGTCAATGTATATTACCTTACTTCAAAACAACTGCTTTGCATCTCATCTCATACCATTATCCAAATGTCAAGGTTAACCATTACCCAAATTGTTTCTATTATCATGTTATCTATAATCAGGTCTTCAATAAATGATAATCTGACAATGTGCATTAAGACACCTAAAAAAGTAGACTTCCCTTAATAATTCTCTTCCAGATAGGTAACTATGGACATAAACAGCACTGCACAAAAAGTTATGCACACAAATTATTAAAACCTTCATTTTTTGACTAAGATGGGAAAAAATAAACTTGTCTTTCTCAACAGATGGACTACACACGCTTTTCATTACCTAGTTCATTCCTGATTTACAGCCTCAGAATTTCCTGATGTTCTAACTCCACCAATTCTCACAAGTCCCCTTCTCCTTGGAAAGGAAACAAGACAAGATATGAGGATTGTGCTGTCCAAGCAATACAAAGTAGAAAAAAATCTGAGTGAATTCTCTTCCTAATAATCAGACTTTAAAATTAAAAACTATAGGCTCTCTCCACTATAGTAAAACACTACTTAAAACTGAAAAGACCTCTCTATGCCAGACTCTACACATACACAATACATGAGATATACTTTAGTTTAAGTGTTTGAGAATTCCTAAGAGATTCACACTTCTACATTTTGTAATATAGTATATTGTGAGGATTGGCCCAGTAATTGCGAAGGAGGAGGGAGTGGGAGAGCTGAGGGGTAGAGGAAGGGAGAGAAGGAAGAAGAGTAGTTCTCATCTTTTTCCACAACTTTCCAAGGTCCCATGTATAACTCTTATCCTAACCAGGGGTAACACATTCCATTATGTCTGATGTTCTTTCCTTGAAGCCTTTATTTTATGTAAAGTTCTGGATGCTGGAATCCAGACCAAGAACAGTCACCAAAATTCTTCTTTAAAAAAAAAAGTTAGGACACCTGGGTAGCTCAGTGGGTTAAAGCCTCTGCCTTTGGCTCAGGTCATGATCCCAGGGCCCCGGAATCGAGCCCCACATTGGGCTCTCTTCTCAGCGGCCAGCCTGCTTCCCCCCTCTCACTCTGCCTGCCTCTCTGCCTACTTGTGATCTCTGTGTGTCAAATAAATAAAAAACATCTTTAAGAAAAAAAAAAAAAAGTAGGTCATTTTCCACAAGTGGATACTTACACACCAGTTACTTATGTATTCAAAACAGTATCATGAAGCAGTAAGTCTCACATGCCATAGCCTTAAAAGCCTTCTCACCATACTGGGGGAGCAAGTACATCACAGCTGAAGATGTTTAAAATGGGGGGGGGGGGCGGTAAAAAAAAAAAAGGAAGAAGAAAAAGAAAGGCTGTACTTCCTACATTAAAAAGTAACAAGATTTTCTTATATTACCTACCAACTTATATAGCATAAATGTATACAGATATTCTTACATAACTTGTTAGTTTTCTTAAGAATAAAACTGAAACTGGAAACTGGAAAAATGTTGTTTTAACTCTGCCAGTAGTTCAGATATTTATCTACTGATTTTGTAAGGAAAATGAATAGTTTCCCAATGGTAAATAAACAAAAAAAAAAGTCAGAGAAAGGTTTCATTATTCCAAATATTTCAATAATTTGCTGTTAAAACTGTCTTGACCCCTGAACTGAAGAAAAATCCCAAACCACAGATAATCTGTACAATGAGTTCATCTCCTGTGTTTCATAGTTATGCAACTTTACAGAACAAAGAACTTCAACTTATCAGCAATTTGGGTAGTATTAGATATCTGAATAAGTTGTTTTACCTAGCGCCCAAAAATCACTTGAAGGAATCAGTAAGGCTTCTTGTTTTGATTAAACCACTGTTGTATAATGAACTAAAAACACAAAATAAAAGACAAGAAGGGAGAAATTAAATATGGCACTAGCTAAAAGGTTTTCAGTAACTTTTCAAAGCTCACCCTACTCAAAAAAAGTACTTTCTATCTAGCAGACTTCCCAAAGCCAACATTTTGGTATCATACACAAAGTGTTCTTCCACTTCTGTTAAGGTTAATATAAACGTAGCAGCAACTCAACAACCAAAAACATCAAATACCTCTTATGTCTATCAAACACAAGAGATAAACAATCACAGACAACTCGACCCCATTTGCTGTTTTTGTTAAATGATCAAAGGAAACTAAAATTCCTTTTTTCCTGTGAAATCATGTATGCATACTAACCAAACAGCCAACTTGAGAGTACTGCAGGAAAATGGCGAGTACAATCAAGAAACAGTACACTAAAGAGAGCTAGATAGGCAGGTCACCTCTGTACATCAGGTAGAATAACCTACTGGGAGAAAAGGAAACACACATTACCAGGGGATTCTGGGCTACTATCAGAAAGTAAAAAATCTCAGCTCTAAGTCCTAGCCTGCTGTGAACTTGAGAAAACATACTTTACTCTTGCTCTCTTTTACCAGTAAATAACAGAGACAGTAAGCACTAAAGTGTCTTCCCATTCTAAAATTCCATGCTTCTAAAACAGTATGCTAAAAATGGTAAGCAGTGTTTTAAGTGCACATTAAATACATGAAGCAAATGTTTCAGACACATAAATTAATCCTTTCTGTGGGAAATAATATACAAATCTTAAATTCCAGAACATAAGTCACCTGGGTTTCAAAAACTCAACATTTAAGAAAAATTTATCCATCAAAAGATGGAACAGCAGCAACAAGCAATGAAAATATCTTAAAATACTCAAATTCTATCCCCATCTTGTGGGGAGGAACTCTTTTCCCTAAAATAATTTTTAGGCCACGATGGAACACCTCCCTCTTATGAAAGAGATTGCAATGCCTTTGAAAATCAGTTAAGCATCCAAATGATTTTTAAACGATTTCATCTGGCCATATGCTAACTGTCCCAACTGCCTCTTTCATAAGATCAATTACAGAAAGGTTGGGCAACGATCTTTCCAAGAAAACTGAGCTTTCAAGACAACTGGGGAAAACCTTAGGACAAGATGTCTGAGCACCAGAATGTTATGATGAGCAACTGCAGCTGGTCGTAACTCAAATATTGCACATTAACTTCCAAGCGCTCGACTGTATCAGTGTGGTTTTAATCCCGTTTCTGAACATTTATTGCCCCAGATTCCATAATTTATGCAATCTTGCATGGCTCAAGAGGCTGTTCACAAAATGTTTTCAGGGCACACAACCCCATCGTTTAAAAACCAAAACCAAAAAACTCACCTGGGCCAACTCTCATAAAAAAAAAAAATTAACAAAACAAAACACGAAAAAAAGTAGCACAGCCTCCTCACCCCCACCCCCACCGTCAAACAAGTAACCACTAAATTACCAAATGATTTTCCTGACCAGCCTGTGGTAACAAAGGAAGGGAACTGGAGGGCTTACATTCCGAGTCCTAAGGGGAGGCCGACCCAGAGAGCTGGGGTCAACCCGGCCAGGCGCGAGCCCCGCCGCACACCTGACCGCCCGCGCGTCCTCCCGCCGCCCCCTCCCCTCGGCCCGCCGCCCGCCGCCCGCGTCCATCCCCCGGCGTCCCAGCTGCACGTCCCCATCCCTGCCCACGTCCCCTCCGCCGCCGGCTCCGCCCACCGCGCTCCCCGCGCCCCCAAGGCCCGCCCCTCCGCGTTCCGATTGGCTAAGCTAGGGGGGCCCACCGCAGGTGGGATCGGCTCGCCCCCTTCTCCTCCCATCCAGCAGCCCTCCCCGACTGCAAGCCCAAGCAGCCCCCCGACCAAGACCAGGAGGGAGGGGAGACGGGCCACAGGAAGACAGGAGCCACTCCTCCTGACAGGTGACGGGAGCTGTCAGTCACCCGCACATCCTCAGCCTCGGCCAATGGACTGCCTTCTCCTCCCGCACCCCGCGCAGAGCTGGCGGCGGCGGCCGGAGCAGCTCCTCCCCCGCCCCCCCCACCCTCTTCGCCGAGCCCACCGGCCCTGCACTCACTGTTGAGGCCGGCTGGCGGGGGCAAAGGTTGTTCACCTTCCTCGCAGTTGTTGTTGTTGTTGTGCGGGGGTGGCGGCTGCTCTACTAAATGAGACGACATTGTCAGGTAGCTGGAAGGGCTTGCGGCCGCAGCAGGACCGTCTCTGGTTCTCCGGCAGCAACACAACAAGCCGAGTCCCCCGCCCCCTTTTCTGCGCCTGCGCAATCCCTCCCCTACCTTGACGTCAGGGTCCGCTCCGGCCACGTGATGACAACACAGCAAGCGACGGGGCGGGGAGGGGGCGTTCCCAGACGAGCTTCAGACCGGGAGACGCGGGAGTCACGCTGACGCGCGCACCTGGAATGAATTCTTGCGTGTCATTGTACTGGCCTGATGGAGTGACTTATGCGACTGGAACTGATATAGAGGTTAGGGAGAAATGTGTAATGAGGAAGGGTTAGCTGCCCATATTTGCCACACAGATCTCCTACAGCGACATTGTTTTAGCCAATCCCTGAGCATTTCTTTTTCACTATCTATAAGGATTCATTTCTGTAATAGGTTTCGTGGTGACACAAAGGAAGAAAAAACACCGGCGCCTCCCTGTCATAAAGCTAGCACAAAGCTGACAATATATGAATGCCTCAAACAGGGAACAATGTAAGGCAGGCCAGAATTTTTAGTTATTAAAGATTTTTTTAAATTTTTAAGTTATAAATGAAACACGTGATCATTGTAAAAAATGGAAAATTCCAGGAAAACATGCGGAAGAAAATAACCACCCGAATTCCATCATCTAACCTATTTCTGGGGCTTGACATGGGAAGCCATGCTCGGTATACTTGGGTGACAGTAAACTACTTTATATTCTTAAACGCTCCACCTATTTCATATAACCGTGTCTTTGTCCATTCCTTGGTCTGTGTGGCATGCATTTCTCTCTGTCACTTGTCTTTTAACTTTGTTTCACCCTGAGGAAGTTCAAAATTTTCTTGCAATCAAATATATTATTTTCGTATGATTTGGGAGCACCCTCACACTAAGATTTTATATCTATTCCTTATAAATTTTCTGGTTTTCTTATAGGCTTATTTTTTATATTTAGGTCCTTGATCCATCTGAGATTTATTTTTGAGGTCTTGTAAATTAATTAACTTCAATTTTTCCCAATTGGGTAGTCAACCGACCCAACAGTATTTATTAATTTTTAATTTTTAAATCATCCTTTACACACTGATTTGAAACTGTACCTTTACCACGTTCTAAATTTCCTCAAAAGCATGAGTCCATTGAAGGCCTCTCTACAAGAGCTCTATTACATAAAAGTAAGAAAAAGTTTGTCCTCTTTTGTCTTTTCAAAACTTTTCATGACTACCTTTAGATGAGTTTAAAAGTTGCCCAAAATTGACCACGTGTTGGTAATTATTGAAGTTTGGTGATGGTTACATTAAACTATTATTCTAGTTTTGAATACGTTTGCAAAATCCCATACCAAAAAAATTTTTTAAAGATTTTATTTATTTATTTGACAGAGATCACAAGTAGGCAGAGAAGCAGGCTGAGAGAGGAGGAAGCAGGCTCCCCGCAGAGCAGAGAGCCTGATGCGGGGCTGGATCCCAGGACCCTGAGACTATGACCTGAGCCGAAGGCAGAGGCTTAACCCACTGAGCCACCCAGGCGCCTCCAAAAATGTTTTTTTAAGGATTAATTTGTCAAACTTTATTGCAATTTTTAAAAAGATTTTGATCAGAAATGTATTCAATTAATAGATTAATTGGGAGGATAACTGACATATTTACAAAGTTGCCTTCCCATTCAGGACTACTGTCAATCATTAAAAGAAAAAAGTAAGCAGTGTAGCAAGCAAAATTGAGTTTTTTCAGGAAGAGCGGAGGCGTTGCAAACTATGGTGAACCATAGGGAAGTCTGAAGAAGAAAGAAGAAAGCAATTTTTAAGAAGAAAGGAAGAGGTTTGGAGGGGTTATTCTGAACAAAAGTTCATTAAGAAGAGCAAGAATTTGATGTTGTGACAGCCTCTCATTGGCTGAGCTGTTGCCAAGCAAGAGGAAAATCTTCCTTCTTCTTGCTGGGATATGTAAAGTAAGTTTCTTCCTGCTGAAGTATGTAAGGTAAGCTGCCAAGAGTAGTGCCTGAGTGAAAATCCTCCCTTCATTGAGTCCCTTCTCCATTTTGAATTAGGTTTCCTTTATTCATTTTCCCATTTCCCTGTTTTGATCAAGATCCTTCCTTGAATTCATTGCTACTCAAGCATGTGGTTGGTTATTTACTTATTAATTAAACATTTAGGTCTGTCTGTGTCCCTTAGTGGCAGAGAGGACCTTTCCTGGTATTCCTGTCCCAGGCTGCGGGGAGACCTTCAGGTGATGAAAACCACAGGAACCACATTTGTGCAACAAAGAAAGTAGGAGAAGGAGCTCTCAGGTATTTTCCATTCCTAAGGTTGTATCTTGTCCAGATTGTAAGCTTTGGAAATCATCTCAAAGTGTTGAGCTACATTATTCTATTTGGTGCATTACTTCTGTAGAGACTTGACAAGCAGCAAGTTTAAAAATAATTATATGAAATAGAATTAAAAGTAACATGACAATTCCAGAATGTATAATGGTTCTTAACCATGACCCAAATCTGAAGGTTGCCAACTGAACACATCAAAGGACTGGGGACATCAGGTGAAATTTGTTGTAACCAGTGTACCTGTTCCCTGATCTTGTGTAATTGAGTTTCTATCTCTCCAGAGGCATTTATCCAGGTGCAACAACAGGTGGTGTTTGCTATTGCACAAATGCCTCCTTGTTCAGCAAGTAGTCAAAGGCTATGCAATTGTCCAAAATTATCTTAGCCGATGAGTCAAATGATGAGTGTTGGGCTGCTACTGCTTTGGTGTGGAATTGGCTAGCTCTCCTAGTATTAGAGCTCATTGGTAGTTACTCTAACCCAAGGAAGAAAACCTCTCCCTACTGAGTCTTTTTTTTTTTTTTTAAAGATTTTATTTATTTATTTGACAGAGAGAAATCACAAGTACACTGAGAGGCAGGCAGAGAGAGAGAGAGAGAGAAGGAAGCAGGCTCCCTGCTGAGCAGAGAGCCCGATGCGGGACTCGATCCCAGGACCCTGAGATCATGACCTGAGCCGAAGGCAGCGGCTTAACCCACTGAGCCACCCAGGCGCCCCTCCCTACCGAGTCTTGATGCCTCTTGGAAGTTCATTTAAGGCAGCCACAGAGGCTCAATGGGTTCTGATTTGTTATGGATGTTAACAGGGATGGTTAAATGTCCCAATAAGCACTGGTCTCCAGTTCACCAGATATCTAAACATTCATATGCCCATGAAAATGCCATCCACTGCAGACAAAACTGAAACCAGGTGGAGCATAGAGGACTTCAGTTAAGGTCTCGTTATTAATAGATACATTAACTGGAATTTCCTGATTGAAATTTTCAAGCCAGAGGTCAGAGAAATTAGGATGACATTCCGTAAAGTGCCATCCCATCCTAAAACTATCTTTTCTAAAAGCCTTGCAAAGAGGAGTTAGCCCATTTGTATTACCCTTGAGTACAGGCAAATGATCATATTTAAGTAAGGAAAAGATGTGGATTGGAAGGAAATAAAGGTTGTACGATTGGCAAAGGTAGAAGTGTCTAACTGAGTTAACATAGTTATGACTGGGGTAAGTAGGGGAACACCTGACTATAATAACCTAGCTCCCTAGGTAACATGCACAAGTTTGTGGGTTTAATCAGTAGTGGTATTTGATACTAAGGAGAAATTGATGACAGGTAAGACCAAGGGGTCTCTGACATTTTGAATAGATTAGAGTTTCTGGCGATAGATGCAACTGTTAGAAAGATTTGCCTTTTGCAATAGATTGGAAAAAGAAAATAAGAGCATTGTCTTTCCAAAAAGGAGAGAAAGAAAAAAGGCAAGAAGCAATAGCAAGAAAAAAAGTGTACATGCCTAGCCCAATCATTTGGGAAAGTCATCTGCCTTGGCTGTCATTTGCTTCAATTCCTGGTAAGGTCCCTTCTGACCAGCAAGGTTGGAGGGACTCTTGCTGAAAGTGTCTTTTCTAGGAGATGAAGTCTCCAGGCTGCAGGTTATGATGATGTCTAATGGTTTTGTCTCCTGGGAGCACTATGGAAAGATTGTTTTACCAAGTATGCTCATTCTCTTAGGATTTTATTAGACCTTAGCAAATTGGAAGTATATGTCCCTTTATCAGCTGTGGATCAAAGGAAGCAGGAGCTAGCTAGGTACTTTGGGCATACTGTGATTATCCCAAAAAAGGGAGTTTTCCAGTTTCAAAAGGGGTGAATCTGAGATTCAGAAGAACCAAAAACAGTGCTTTTGGCCAGGATATTTCAAGGGGTCTTACAAATTTTGCTAATTCAGTCTTAATGATGAATTAGTAATTCAACTGGTTCTGAAAATCAAGGGTGGTAGGCACAGTGAAAATGTTGCAAAAGTGGCCAAACAGCACAAATTTGTTGAAGCACCTGACCAGTAAAGTGGGTTCCTCAATTGCTAGGAAATTCAGACGTGAGAGGTAGAGGGAATTCCCCATATAGGAATAATCCTTTCTAATAGGATCTTAGCCAAGATGGAAGCGGTTGGCCTGTTTACAAAGAGAATAGATTCTTATAGAACTCATACAAATAATTATCCTGCCACGAGAAAAAATACACAAGGTTCTGAATTCTGGAGGAAACACTTAGGAAGAAAAAAATCATTTTGTCTTTATTCACAAAGATTTTACCAATTTTTTGTAAGCCATAGACCACTTAAGAGAAAAAGTTTTATGTTCAGTTCAGTTATATGATCCTAAAGCTATGAGAGACCTGTATTCTACAGTATTTGTCAGAGTTCTTTTTATGAATTTCTCTTTAAATGAAATACATTTGCAAAAGCATCAGAGTAAAACAATAACAAGTAACTTAAAAATGCCCATTATTAAATATCTGATGACAGTTCATTACAGAGGAATTGACAAGAAATTTGCTTATTTCTGTGACACATATTTTAAAATTATGACTGAGAACATTTTACCAGGACACCAGAATTTTAGGAATATCATATAAATTTTGGAGCACATAATTACATATCCAAATATAACATTAAAAAAGTTTGGTGTTTCTTCTTATTTGACAAGCTTCTCATATAAAAGCCTAATTAGTTTAAAATTTCCTTTTGGGTAGGGAGAGAGAACAAATGTTCTAGAAACCTTTGAGATGTTCTAGGAACCCTCTGAAAAAACTCAAGTTCAAAAAGATTTCACCCAGTATTTGAATTTTGTTAAGTCTGTCAAAAATATGAAAAGATTTTAAACACCTGACCAAAGAGGACCACAGAAAATTATGAAACAAGACATAATTATCCATCTAACTAGAGTGACAAAAACATTTTAAAGGCAAATACAGAAGATTCTATAGTTGCCAAAAGCATTAGCTCTTTTTTTAATAGAGAAGGCTCCAGTTTTCTTTTCTTTTTCTTTTTATTTATTTTTTAAATTTCTTTTCAGTGTTCCAGAATTCATTGTTTATGCACCACACTCAGTGCTCCATGCAATGTGCCCTCCTTAATACCCACCACCAGGCTCACAAGGTTCCATTTTTCTAAGAAATCAAAGACCTGATAAAGATAAAACAGAATCTTTGTTCCCTAGGCAGATTACATTAAAGGTAAAGAAACTTTGTTTACAATTTCTTATTAAGAGCAAAGCAATAATCTAAGGAAACTCTGTCCTTTTAATAGAAAAAACCAAATTTTAATTCTGTACCAGTATATTTTTGATACTAAAATTCTTTCTCTGTCTTTTTCTTTAACTTAAAAAAACCCATTTCAATTTCAGTTGGACCACAAAAATATTTCTTTCTGGAGAGTCTTTTTTCACAATCCTTCTACAACTTACTGTATCTATTCCACTTTTGTTCCTTTTCCTCTCTTATTCTGGTAATCATTTTTCTTTAGAATAAAATTACTGTCTTTTTCCTCAACAAGAAAATGCATATCCATTCTAATACTTATTGTTGCTGTAAACGGACATCCTATTTTTCTTGCTTACCTTTCATAAATAATCATTTTATTTCACCCCCATTGTTTCTGATAGCTTTATTTTTACATATATCAACTAGCATTCTTAATCCATAGATTTCAGTTCCTAGTGAAAGCTAAGAAGTAAGAAATGATGGACTGGCAAACTTATTTATAAATACATTTCATAATTCTAGAAGCATATGTCCTTTTAACTAGTACAGTCTTTCAATGTGGCACAAGATGTTGTTACCCACAGACCCAAATTTATCTTCAGTTTTTCTGAAATAGAAACCCCAAAGTAGATAAACTTATGTTCAATAATTAACATTTTAGTATTTGGTCTTGGTGAAAAATGGTCTAGATAGTCAATGAAATTTCATCATTTAAAGTTTCAAGTTACCAAAGATTTGGGGAAGGTATGTTCTAAGCACACATACCATAAAACATAATTGTTCTACCTTAAAAGATTCTCATTCCATTTTCATTTATCTGTAACACTTGCTCCCCAAAATTATGTTTAGATTACTCATAAAAGCTAATGAGACATTTGACAAAATCAGCAATAATCTCAAGTGAATTTTCTTGCTGACAAATTTTGCAACAGAAATAACATGAACTTAATTGATTACATTTAATGCTGATAACTCTGAGGACATGCTTATTTTTATGAAACCAACAAACTTAAACTAGCTTTTAGTTTATCTCAGAGCATGTGAATTCAAAAAAACATCTGAACCAGTCTACTTAATTTATAGAAGCATTTTTAACCCACTGAGCCACCCAGGTGCCCCTAGAAGCATTTCTCAAAGCCAATTAAATAGAGTTCTTTACAAATTAATTTTGGTAATATCATCCAGAGATAGAAAAATATCACATATCTATAACATACATACATAGACCTACATAATATATAGACAGACACAGAGATCTTACAACTTTTGTTTAGAAATTTTAGCTATGTGTCAGGTATAAAACTCAAAAGAATAGTTAAATCCAAATTGTGTTTCTGGCAGATGGCCTAAGTTAATGTTACCTCCTCAGATGTCCAAAGTTTTTACTAAAGATTTTTTTATTTGTATACTATAAGGATCCTTTCAGAACTATTTTTGGAATCATTTTGTCTTTCAGGATCTTCTGCATTCCATTCTAAGAATGCATTCCATTGTCACTGAGATGTTGCAAACTTCTCTTTTAAGGGATCCCCTTAAGGTGGATTTATCTAAAATAAAGTTTCCCCAGAATGGCCATTACTAATTCCAAAGTATCCAAAAGTTTACCCAGTTTTCAGAAAGGCACAAGAATCTGGTCCAAGGATTGAATGGAAACTATCTTTGGACTCTCTAAAACATAACATGAGGGTCCCTATTTTCCAATAGCTGTTTTATAACACTAGAAATCACGTGTATTCCCATCTTTTGAACAGGATGGGTGACTTACCAAGAGGCTTCAACAAATGGAAACAGAAACAGAAGGGAGTTAACAGAAATAGAGAACAAGTATGCACAGTAAAGTTGGAGAGCTCAGAACACAAACAAAATAAAACAACCAGAAATTTAGAAAACAAAAGATTACTCAACAGAAAGGTTGATATTTTTATAAAAACAGATCCCAAGTAAAGTCCAAAAGATTGACCAAAAGGAGAGAGCTTGAATCAGAGAGGAGACTTACCCAAATCAAAATAGAAGAAGACAATGCACCTTGCAAAGAGTATGAAGAGCTCAAGTGGGTACTGTGCATAGTTCTGGGTTCTCCAGGGTTTGTCTCCTTTGATTCCACTTCCAACATCAAGAAATGTCGGGGGGTGGGGTTATGGACATTGGGGAGGGTATGTGCTATGGTGAAGTGTGTAAACCTGGCAATTCACATACCTGTACCCAGGGGGATAAAAATATATTATATGTTTATAAAAAATAAAAAATTAATTAAAAACAAAAGAAAAAGAAATGTCAACCATCAAAAGAAGGTAAGCAGTTTAGTCCACAAAAGCAACCTTGGTTTGGAATAGCAGAGGAAATCAGGACAAGCAAACTGGCTATCCCCAAGCAAGTCTAAAGAAAGGAGGAGACCATCCTTACATAGAGGAAAGGAGAAAGTTTGGAGGGGTTGTTTTGAACAAAAATTCATTGGAGGAGAAGAAGAAGAGTTTGGGATATTGACTTTTCCTCATTGGCTGGGTTGTTGCTGGGCAAGGGGAAAATCTTCCTTTTTCTGGATGACATATGTAAAGTAAGCTATGACTCTTGATCTTGGGGTTGAGTTCAAACTCTACGTTGGGTATGGGCCTACTTAAAAAAAAAAATAATGTCACTTAAATTTATATATTTTCTCCCTCTTTATGTGTCATGGATTTCAACACATCATTTCCCACTCCTGATATGACTATATTCTTTCTCTTTCTTTTTTATACTTGATACTTCAGTAATTGACTCACAGGTATTCATAACTGTCTCTTTATTATAATGAAGTGGTCATAATTTTGCCCTCAGTTCAAATTTTTCTGAACTTACATCATGAACCTAGTTTCTCTTGTGGTGGTGGTTTTTATTTAGTTGCAACGTTGTAGTGTGCCTTTACCTGCTCTTTTATTTTCTACCTTTCTGGATAACATTCTATTAGATGTGTTACATGATAAGACTTTGTGTTACAATCTAATCAGAACTTTTTTTTTAAAAGATTTTATTTACTTGACAGAGATCACAAGCAGACAGAGAGCAGGCAGAGAGAGAGAGGAGGAAGCAGTCTGTCTGCGGAACAGAGAGCCTGTGGGGCTTGATCCCAGATCCCTGGGATCATGACCTGAGCCAAAGGCAGAGGCTTTAACCCACTGAGCCACCCAGGCACCCTAATCAGAACTTTTTAATACAGTCATTTAACACATTTATATCCATTAATAATATAAACATATTTGGCTTTAATATTGTTATTTTATATCAGATCCTTTGTTTAATATCTCAAAATATATTTCACCATAGGTCTCTTTGTTTTATAGTATATTTCATCCTATAACTTAGAAATCTTATTTTTGCTCAACTAGTTCCTGTTACAACTATATATTTATATAATTTCTATAATTCTCCATTTTTTCAGTTCTTTTAATGTCCAGAAAGGAACAATAATGAAATTAGTGTAATTCTCTTCTTCCACCTTTTCTTCTACTACCCTTTTTAAAATCATATTCTCTTAATATTTATCTTTGTAGTTTTAGATATAGTTGTACATCTATCACTTGATTTATCAACTTAATCTAATAAATTTTGATGAGTAGAAATAAATTAGCATATCTGCTCTCTTACTTTTCTCCCTGTTTTCCGCACTACTACTATTTGTTAATTACTCAGTTCAATGTTATTAGTTTATACATCACAGTATATGTATGTATCCAATAGCTATTACCACAGTCATGCTGAATAATGAGCCACCCTAAACTCACCCTAACCTCACTCAAACTTATTCCCTCTCATGCACCTGAGGGATAATTAATATAGACTCAGCTCAGGTAGATTTGGTTTCAGGGTGAAAGGTGATTCAGCTCTGCTTCCCTGTCTGTCATCTTCCTTGGGCCATGGGTTGGCCAGGTCATGTTCCCTGCATAAGGATGGAAGAAATTCGAGAATAATGAGCACATGCAGCTCTGAGCTATTATTCTGTGCACATTCTGTTGGCCAAAGCAAGTCAGAGAGCCAACTGCTATGTCACATTGCAAAGGGAATGGATTCTAGGAAGCTAAAAAAAACCTGGAAACAGTAGTATACTCTTCACAAATATGTTAGCATAATTCCCACATTTGTTTTAGCTCAGTTATGTAGTTACAGATTCATTGCTCATTATGGATCCTATTGCCACAATTTATGCAATTATCTCTGGCTTGCTGAAGTTTTCTTCCTGAGAATAGTATCCCCTAAGATAATGCATGTTCTAAAATGTTGGCCTATTGGCTATGAATTTTTTTTCTTGAAACAACTTTTTTTTGCACAATAATTGAAATAAATCACGTGTTTTATAAGTACACAATTTGATAACCTTGGACTTCATGTATACACTGTGAAACCATCACCACAGCCAAGATAGTGGACATACCCCTCATCCTCAACATTTCCCTACTGCCCCTTTTATTCTGTCCCTCCTGTCCTTCCCCTCCTTTCACTCCCAATTGATCAGCGATCTGGTTTCTGTCACTCTAATTAGCATTGTCCAGAGTTTTGTATTAATGAAATCATGTATTACATACTCTTTTTTTTTTTTTTTACCAGGTTTCTTTCACTCAGTATAGTTACATTGACATTTATTTATGTAGTTTGTATATTAGTGGTTTGTTGCTTTTTATTGCTAAGTAACCTTACGTTGAATGAATATACCTAATTTGTTTCTCCATTCATGCACTGGTGGCACATTTAGGTTGTTTTCAGTTTGGGGCTATTACAAATATGGCCACTATGAACATTTATGTACAAACCCTTGTATGGACATATATTTCCTTTTATCTTTGGTAAATACCTAGGAGGTAAATGAATGGATCATATGGTAGGAGTATGTTTAACATCTTGAGAAACTGCTTAAATATTTTCAAGAGTGACTTTATGTTTTCCCCAACAGTGTTTGAAAGTTATTTCCTCAATAACCTTGTTAACACCTGGTATTGTTTTAATTTTAATTTAACTTTAGTTATTCTCATGGGAGTGTAGTGTTGTTTCACTGTGAACTTAATTTGCATTTTCTTTAATGATAAAGTTATTGAGCAGCTTTTCATATGCTTGTTATCCATATATCTTATTTGATGAAATGTCTGTTCAAATAATTTACCCTTGTTTTAAATTGAGTTGCTTTCTTATTTTTAAGTTATGAGAGTTCTTTATATATTCACAATCACATCTTTTCTTAGGCATATGATTTGCAAAGATTTTCCCCAATATACATATTTGTCTTTTGTTTCTCTTAGCAGTGTCTTTTGAAGAACAGAAGTTTTCAATTTTGATAAAGTCCAGTTTATCAATCAATTATTTTATGTATTATGTTTTTAATGTCATATATTACCCAATTCAAGGTCACAAAAATTTTCTACTAGGTTTTCTTCTAGGATTTTGATGCAATTACACTGAAGATGTAGATTCTTTTAGGTAGTATTAACATTTTAACAATAATGTTTTCCAATCCATGAACATGGGATGTCTTTCCATCTATTTAAATATGATTTCATTGCTTCCAGCAATGTTTTATATTTTTCAGTGTACATATTTCTGATTTCCTTGATTAAATTTATTCCCAGTTATTTTATTCTTTGCATGCAATTACAGATTAATTATTTTGTAAATTTTCTTTTCAAATTGTTCATTGCTTATATATAGGAAAAACAATGGATTTTTATATGTTGATATTATACCCTACTAACTTGGCTGAATTCATTTATTAGCTCTGGTAGTTTTCTTTTAATTCTTTGGTATTTCCTATTGTGACAATATAGTAGTTTTATGTATTCCTTTCTAATTGGGTGCCTTTTAATTATTTTTTTTCCTTGCCTAATTGCTTTACTCAGAACCTCCAGTACAGTGTTGAATATCTTTGGTGTAAGGAGGCATCCTTGTTTTATAACTAATCTTAGAGAAAGCCTTTAGTCTTTGACCTTTGAGTATGTTAGCTGTGGGTTTTTCATTAATGTCCTTTATCATGTTGAGGAATTTCACTACTATTTCTGGTTTTCTAAGTATTTTTATCATGAAAAGACAAATTTTGTCAAATTAATTTTTGTCTCAGTTGAGATGATAATGTGGATTTTCCCCTTCATTCTGTTAATGTGGTATATTTTCTCATGTTAAACTACCCT
The DNA here is from genome assembly GCF_030435805.1 of Mustela lutreola. Classification (NCBI taxonomy): domain Eukaryota; kingdom Metazoa; phylum Chordata; class Mammalia; order Carnivora; family Mustelidae; genus Mustela; species Mustela lutreola. Next base: position 149,562,943 of record NC_081290.1, on the reverse strand, counting down.
TGCTTCCTGAGATAAATCCCACTTGGTCATGGTGTATAATCCTGTTAGTATGCCCTTGGATTCAGTTTGCTAGTATTTTGTTAAGAATTTTTACATCTACATTCATAACGGATATTGATCTGTAGGTTTGTTTATGGTAACTTTGTCAGCCTTTTGTATTGGGATAATACTTGCTTTATAGAATGAGTTAGGATATCTTCCTTCTTCTACTTTTTGGAAAAGTTTGAGAAGGATTGTTGTTAATTTTTCCTTAAATGTTTGGAAAAATTCACCAGTGAGGCTATCTGGTCCCAAGTTTTTCATGTTAAGAGGTTTATGACTACTGATTCAATCTGTATACTTGCTGCACTATACTGTAAGCCTACTTAAATTTTTCTGTGTCTTCTTGAGTGGGTTTTGGTAATTTATATCTTTCTAAGAATGTGTCAATTTCATGTAGGCTGTATAATTTGTTGGTATATAATTTTTCTTAGTATTCTCTTATTATTCTTATTACTATAAAACCAGTAGTAATATCTCCATTTTTATTTCTGATTTTAGTTATTTGCTTTTTTGTTCTTAGTTTGTCATTTTTGTTATCTTTTCAAAGAATCAACTTTTGGTTTTGTTTATTCTCTTTTGTTTTACTAGTTGTCTATCATGTTTATTTCTAATCTTTAAGATTTAATATATCTCTTTATTCTAGAGAGAGAGAGAAAATGTGAGTATGGGGAGGGGCAGAGGGAGAGAAAATCTCAATCAGCCTCCATGCTGAGTGTGGAGCCTTGTACAGGGCTCAATCTCACGACCGTGAGATCATGACCTGAGTCAAAATCAAGAGCTGGACACTTAACCTGCTGAGCCACACAGGAACTCCTATATCTAATCTTTATTATTTATTTCCTTCTGCTACCTTTTGGCTTGTTTGGTCTTCTTTTTCCAATACTTTCATTCAGAAAGCTAAATTATGGGCTCACAGTCTTTCTTCTTTTTTTTTTTTAATTTTTTAAATTTATTTTCAGCGTAACAGTATTCATTGTTTTTGCACCACACCCAGTGCTCCATGCAATCCATGCCCTCTCCAATACCCACCACCTGGTAGTCTTTCTTCTTTTTTAATGTAAGCATTTACCATAGTAAATTTTCCTCTGAACACTTCTTTTTCTGTATCCCATAAATATGTTATCCTACTACCCTCTTGCCTCCTTGGTTTTGATGAGAAATAACTTTTGTCTAGATTTTCTAGATTTTTTTTGTGTCTGGCTTTTCACAATTTGAATATAATGTGTAGATTTCTTTGCATTTATCATTGTGAGATTTATTGAACTTGTTTGGTATTTATCAAATTTGGAAAGTTTTTGACATTATTTCTGCAAATATTCTCTAGGACTTCCATTATGCATAAGATGGTATGCATCCCATAGGTATCTTATGCAGTGTTCATTTTTCTTATTCTTTTTCTTTTTTTTTTTTTTTTTGAAATAGACTTTAATTCTCAGAACAGTTTTAGGTTCACAGCAATATCTAGCAGGAGTAGAGATTTTCTGTAGAACACATGTCCTCACACATGCATAGCCTCCCCTGTTACCATCATTCCTACTGGAGTACATTTGCTACAATTGATGAACCCATACTGATGCATCATTAGCACCAAAGCTGATAGTTTTCATTAGGAATCACTCTCCGTGTACATTCTAAGGGTTTTGGCAAATATAAAATGAAGGTATCCATTATTATGTTATAATAGAGTATTTTTACTGTCCTAAAAATCCACTGTGTTCCTCTTATTCAGCCTGCTCACTCCAGTCCCTGGTAACCACTGATTTTTTTTTTCACTATCTTACCGTTTTGTCTTTCCTGAAATGCCATATAATTGGAATTGTACAGTCTGTAGCCTTTCAAATTGACTTTTTTCACTGAGTAATATGCATTTAAGGTTCTTCCATATCATTTTTTGGCTTCTTAACTCATTTTTTAAAATCACTGAATAATATTTTACCATCTGAATGTATCATGGTTTATCCATTCACCTACCAAAGGACATTTTAGTTGCTTCCCAGTTTTGGCAATTATGAATAAAGGTGCTATAAATACCTGTGTGAATTTTGTGTGGACATAAGTTTTCAACTCCTTTGATTAAATGTCAAAGAGTGTGATTGCTAGACGATATGCTGCAAGTATTTAGTTTTGTAAAGTACTGCCAAACTTCCAGTGCAAAGTGGCTGTACCATTTTGCATTCCCACCAGCAATAAATGAGAGTTCCTGTTGCTCCACATCACTGACAGCATTTGTCAGCGTTTTGGACTTTGGCCATTCTAATGGCTACATGGTGGTATTCATTGTTTTAATTTGCATTTCCCTGATGACATATTATACAGAGAATCTTTTCATATGTTTATTTGCCATCTGCTTACCTTTCTTGGTGAGGTCTCTGTTAAGGCCTCTGGTTAATTTTTTTTTAAATCAGATTGTTTATTTTTTTAGGTTTTAAAAGTTCTTTTTTATATTTTGCTGAGCTGTGTTTGGATTGTCTTTTCAATTTCTTGACCGTGTTTAAAAGAACAGAATTTTTATATAAATGAATCCCAGATTATCAATTATTTCTTTTGTGGATTGCACCTTTGGTATCATAGCTAAAAAGTCATTGCCAAATGCAAGGTAATTTATATTTTTTCATATGTTATCTTCTAGTTTTATAATTTTGTGTTTTACATTTAGGTCTGTGATCCATTTCGAGTTCATTTTTGTGGAGGATGTTAAAGTCTGTATCTAGAATCAGTTTTTTCTATGTGAATATACAGTTGTTCTGACACCATTTGTTGGAAAGATTGTCTTTTCTCCATTGTATTGCCTTTATTTACATGTGTCTATTTGTAGACTTTTTAGTCTCTTCTACCAATCTGTTATCTCTTATTTTACCAATACCACTCTGTCTTGATTATTTTTGACTTTTAGTAAATCTTAAAGTTTGATAGTAACGGTCTTCCAGTTTTGTTCTTTTCATTTTTTTAAAGATTGTTTTTAACTTGTTTTAGAGAGTGAGAGAGAGAACAAGCAGGGAAAGGGGCAGAGGGAGAGAGAGAGAATCTCAAGCAGACTCCACAGAGTGCAGAGCTTGACGTGGGACTCCATTTCATAATCCATGATACCATGACCTGAGCCAAATCCAAGAGTCGCACATTCAACTGACTGAGCCACCCAGGCACCTCTCAGTTTTTTTCTTATGTTCAATATTGTGTTACCTATTCTGGGGTTTTTTCATCTCTGTATAAACATTAAGAATCAGTTTGTCAGTATCCACAAAATAACTTGCTGGGATTTTGTTTGGGATTGCTTTGAATCTATAGATCAAGTTGAGAAGCACTTCTTGACAATATTGAGTGTTCTCATTCATCAACATGGAATATCTATTTAGTTCTTTTTAAATTTCTTTCATCAAATTTTTGTAGTTTTTCTCATAGATCTTGTACATATTTTGTTAGATTTATATGTAAGTATTTCATTATTTTGAGGTGGTAAGAAATGGTATTGTGTGTGTGTGTGTGTGTGTTTTTAAGGTTTTCTTTATTTATTTGACAGAGATCACAAGTAGGCAGAGAGGCAGGTGGGGCGGGGCAGGAAGCAGGCTCCCTGCTGAGCAGAGAGCCTGATGTGGGGCTCTATCCCAGGACCCTGAGATCATGACCTGAGCTAAAGGCAGAGGCTTAACCCACTGAGCCACCCAGGTGCCCCTGGTATTGTGTTTTTAAATTTCAAATTCCACTTATTCATTTCTGGCATATAGAAAGTGAAGGACTTTTATACATAAACCTTGCAATTTTGCTATAACTGTTTCTTAGTTTCAGGAGTTTTTTGTTGGTTGTTTTGGATTTTCCACATAGGTGACTATATCATCTGTGAGCCAAGATAACTTTATTTTTTCTTTCCCAATTTGTATAACTTTTATTTCCTTTTCTTGCTTTATTTAATTTGCTAGACCTTTCAGTACAGTATTGAAAAGAAGTGGTGAGGGGGACATTCTTTATCTGATCTGAGAGGGACAGCTGCAAATTTCTCACCATTAGCTATGATATTAGTTGTAGGATTTTTGTAGATATTCTTTGTCAAGTTAAGGACATTCCCCTATTTTCTTGGTTTATCAAATTTTTAATCATGAATGCATGTTAGATTATGTCAAAAGCATTTATTGATATGATTATGTTATTTTTCTTCTTTAGCCTGATTATCTTTTTTTTTTTTTTTTACTCTTTCATTGTTTTTATTATGTACTATATTAACTAGAATGTTACTGCATAACATTCTAGAAGGGGTAGATAAGCATAACTGAGTTGTTTTCCATTAATCAGGAAAATGCTTCTCTGGTGTAGCTACTCTGGAAAACAGTGTGGAGGTTCCTCAAAAAGTTTAAAATAGAGCTACCCTATGACCTACCAATTGCACTAATGGGTATTTACCCCAAAGTTACAAATGTAGTGATCCAAAGGGGCGCATGTACCCCAATGTTTACAACAGAAATGTCTACAATAGCCAAACTACAGAAAGAGTCCAGATTTCCATTGACAGATAGATAAAGATGTAGTGTGTGTGCACGTGCACACGCACACATGCGCACGCGTGCGCACACACATGTAAACATCTAAACAGACTGATCACTAGTAAAAACTTTGATTTGATAATCAAATCTTCCCAACAAACAAATGCCCAAGACCAGACAGTTTCACTGAGGAGTTCAACAGGTTAAAAGATAGAGAAGGGCATCTGTCCAACTCATTTTATGAAGACAGCATTACCCTCCTACCAAAACAAGACAAGGACTTATAAGGACTAAGGAAAGGCCTATATGTCTTATGAACAGAGATGCCAAAATTCTCAACAAATTATTGGCAAAATTAATTCAACAATACATTAGGAGAATCACACAACAGGATCCAGTGGGATTTATTCCAGGGATGCAAAGATGATTCCACATCTGCACATCCACCAATGGGATACACCACCTTAATAAAATAAAAGATAAAAATCCTACAATTGTTACAAGAGATGCAGAAAGAACACTTGACAAGAATCAATGTACATTTATGATAAAGACTCTAAACCATCTGGGTATTGAGAAACATACCTCAGCCAAAGGCCCTATATGGAAAGCCCATAGCTGACATTATACTTGAGGGTGAAATGCTGAAAACTTTTCTACTACCACAAGAACAAGATAAAGATAACCCCCTCTTAGCACTTTCACTCCTCATAGTATTGAAAGCCCTAGTCAAACCACTTAGACAAAAAACAAAACAAAAAAGATATGAACTCTAAATAGAAAAAGAAAATGGTCACTATTTGCAGATGACATAATACTACACATAGAAATCCTGAAAAGGTCCACAAAAAATAAAAAAACCTGTTAGAATAAACAAATTCAGTAAAGCTGCAGGATACAAAGTCAATATACAGAGACATGTTGCATTTCTTTTTTTTAAAAAAGATTTTTTAAAATTTATTTGACAGAGATCACAAGTAGGCAGAGAGGCAGGCAGAGAGAGAAGGGAAGAAGGCACCCTGCTGAGCAGAGAGCCTGATGCAGGACTCGATCCCAGGACCCCGGGATCACCACCTGAGCCAAAGGCAGAGGCTTTAACCCACTGAGCCACCCAGGCACCCCACATTTTTTTTTAAAGAATATATTTATTTAACAGAGAGAAATAGAATAAGCAGGGGGAGAAGCAGAGGGTTAGGGAAAAGCAGACTCCCTGGTGAGCAGGGAGCCCAATGCTGTTCCAACGTTTGCTTCTAATAAATGTATTTTTAAACATGCTGTTTCATTTAAATATATATTATGAAATAGGATAATTTAGAATCCATACTTTAAGGAAAAATTAAATTCACTTTAGTAAAACTACCATGGAAGGTAATATAGAAGGAAATATAGATATCCATCATCAGAACTGAGAACATCACAAAAGAAGACAATTAGACACGATCTGTAGTCTGATGAAAGAATAGAATACTACTTAAGTAGTTCAACCTAAATGTTCAACCTGTTAAAGGCTATAGATCCAGCTACTCATTTGCAAATCACAGTTGTCAGAGAAAGGTCCTAACAAAGAGTGTGAAGATGTTGCCAATGAAGTCCACAATGCATATGACTGACAGGAAAAAGATCTACGTTATTACCCAGTTCTAGTAGCAGGAGGAAAGCTGAAGAGGATTTTCCTTTTATGAAAAAAGTCAAGAAGTGAACATTGCCTTCAGTATCTGTTTGTGGGGAACCACTATAGAGGCGGTGTGCACCCCAACCAACTCCTTCCTGGGCACTGCTCCCTGCAGCCAACCGCCAGCACTTTGAATTGTGTCTGTGAGCATCTGCTGTACTTTATTTCCATTTACTTTGTGTTGGAACAGGACATAAATATTATTAATTCCCACTCAGAGTTAATAATTCTATTAGAACTAAGTTTAAATATACCTTTAATATATGAATGAATAAACTTTGCCAATAGTACTATGGTTATCAGTTTCTGAGCTTTCTGTACTCTTTGAATACTTTGGCTATTGTGGACATTGCTGCTGTAGACATTGCGGTAGAGGTGCCCCTTCAGATCAGTTTTATCCTTGGGGTAAATACCTAGTAGTGCAATTGCAGCATTGTAGGTTAGCTCTATTTTTAACTTCTTGAAGAACCTCCATACTGTTTTCCAGGGTGGCTTCACCAGCTTGCTTTCCCACCAACAGTATAAAAGGGTTCCCCTTTCTCCATATCCTCAACACCTGTCATTTCCTGACTTGTTCATTTTAGCCATTCTAACTAGTGTAAGGTAGCATCTCATTATGGTTTTGATTTGTATTTTCCTAATGTCAAGAGATTGAGCACTTTTTAATGTGTCTGTTGGCCATTTGAATGTCTTCTTGGGAGAAATGTCTGTTCATGTCTTTGGCCAATCTCTTGATTGGATTATTTATTCTGTGGGTGTTGAGCATGGTAAGTTCTTTCTAGATTTTGGATACTAGCCCTTTATCTGATATGTCACTTGAAAATATCTTCTCTCATTCTGTTGGTTGTCTTTTGGTTTTGTTGACTGTTTCTTTGGGTGTGCAAAAGCTTGCTATCTTGGTGAAATCCTAACAGTTCATTTTTGCTCACCTTTGGAGATGTGTCTAGGAAGAAGTAGCTCTGGCTGAGGTCAGAGAGGTTGCTGCTTCTGTTCTCCTCAAGGATTTGTATGAATTCCTGTCTCACATTGAGGTCTTTCATTCATTTGAAATCTATTTTTTTGTGTCTGGTATAAGGAAATGGTCCAGTTTCATTCTTCTGCAAATGACTGTCCCATATTCCCAGCACCATTTATTGAAGACACTTTTTCCCCCATTGGATATTCTTTCCTGCTTTGAGGAAGATTAGTTGACCTTAGAGTTGAGGGTCCATTTCTGGTTTCTCTATTCTTCTCCTTTGATCTGTATGTCTGTTTTTGTGCCAGTACATACTTTCTTGATATTACAGCTTTGTAATAGAGCTTGAAGTCTTCAATTGGGTTGCCACTACCTTTGGTTTTCTTTTTCAACATCCCTTTGGCTATGCGGGGTCTTTTCTGCTTCCACACAAATTTTGGGATGATTTATTCCAAGTCTATGAAAACTGTGGATGGTGTTTTTTTTTTTTTAAGATTTTATTTATTTGACAGACAGAGATCACAAGTAGGCAGAGAGGCAGGCAGAGAGAGAGGGGGGAAGCAGGCTCACCGCTGAGCAGAGAGCCCGATGCGGGGCTCGATCCCAGGACCCTGAGATCATGACCCGAGCCGAAGGCAGAGGCTTAACCCTCTGAGCCACCCAGGCGCCCCTGGATGGTGTTTTGATAGGGATTTCACTGAATCTGTGTATTGTTCTAGGTAGCATTGACATTTTCACAATATTTGTTCTTTCAGTCCATGAGCATGAACATTTTTCCATTTCTTTTTGTCTTTCTCAATTTCATTTATGACTACTCGATATTTTTCTGAATACAAATCCTTTGCCTCTTTAGTTAGATGGATTCCTAAGTATCTTATGGTTTGGGTGCAGTTGTACATGGGATGAACTCCTTAATTTCTCTTCTGTTGCATGGTTGCTATAGAAAAATGCAAGTGATTTCTATGCATTGATTTTATATCCTGCCACCTTACAGAATTCCTAGATGAGTTCTAGCAATTTTGGAGTGGAGTCTTTTGAGTTTTCCACATCAAGTACCCTATTATCTGCAAAGGGTGAGAGTTTGACTTCTTTGCTGATTCGGACGCCTTTTATTTCTTTTTGTTGTCTGATGGCTGAGGCTAGGAAGTCTAGTACTATGTTGAGCAACAGTGATGAGAAAGGGCATCCCTGTCATGTTCCTGACTTGAAGGGAAAAGTTCTCAGTTTTTCCCTGTTGGGAATGATACTCCCTGTGAATTCTCATAGATGGGCTTTATGATGTGGAGGTATGTACCCTCTCTTTCTCCACGGTGAGGAGTTTTGATCAAGAAGGGATGCTATAATTTGTCAAATGCTTTTTCTGTATCTTTTGAGAGGATCCTGTGGTTGTTCTTTTTTCTGTTAAGCTAGTGTATTTCACTGATTGATTTGCAGTTGTCAGACCACCCTTGTAGCCCAGGAATAAATTTGATTTGTTTTTGGTGAATCATCCTTTTAATGTACTGCTGGATCCAATTGGGTAGTATGTTGGTGAGAATTTTTGTATCCTTATTCATCAGGGATAGTGGTCTGTAATTCTTCTTTTGGATTGGGTCTTTGTCTGCTTTGGGGATCAAGGTAATGCTGGCCTCACCAAAGGGTTTGGAAGTTTTCCTTCCAGTTCTATTTTTTGGAAAAGTTTCAGAAGAGGTATTAAATCTTCTTTAAATGTTTGTTAGACTTCCCCTGGGAAGCCATCAGGTGCTGGACTCTTAATTCCTGGGGGGATTTCTGATGTCTGTGTCAATTTCCTTGCTGATTATGGAGCTCTTCAGGTTTCTTTTTCTTCGTTGTTCAGTTTTGGTCATTTCTATGTTTCTGGGAATGCATCCATTTTTTCAAGACTGCCCAATTTGTTGACATAGAGTCGCCATCCTATGTTCTCATAATTGTTTGTATTTCTTTGGTGTTGGGTGTGATCACTCCTTCTTCATGCATGATTTTATTGATTTGGGTCCTTTCTGTTTCCTTTTTGAGATGTCTGGCCAGGGTTGTATCAATCTTATTAATTCTTTCAAAGAAGCAGCTCTAGTTTTGTTGATCTGTTCTACTGTTTTTTTGGTGTCTACTTCATTGATTTCTGCTCTAATCTTGATTATTTCTCTTCTCCTTCTGGGTTTAGGCTTTCCATGCTTCTCTTTCTCCAGCTCTTTTAGGTATAGAGTTAGGTTGTGTATTTGAGACCTTTCTTGGTTATTCAGAAAGGCTGTTAGTGCCATATACTTCCCTCTTAGGATCAGTTTGCTGCCTCCCAAAGACATTGAACAGTTGTGTTTTCATTCTCATTTGTTTCCATGAATTTTTAAAATTCATCTTGAACTGACAATTTGACCCATTCATTCCTTAGTAGGATGCTCTTTAGCCTTCACATATTTGAGTTCTTTCCACCTTTCTTTTTGTGATTGAGTTTCATTTTCAATGTGTTGTGGTCTGAAAATATGCACGGAATGATCCCAACCTTTTGAGGTAAGGATGAACATGGTGGCCTACCTGTCTCTGGCTCTGGAGCTGAGGGCTCAGGGTCACACCCCTCAGTGTGCCCTCACAGAGAAGTGGTCAATCCTTCTTGTCTCTCTGGTCTCTGTCCACACTCCGTGCTCATCAGACCTGTGACCAAGCATTTCTATCTCTGGTACATAATCCCATTTGGAGTCTCCAAACCCAGTAGACTCTTGCAACTTGCTCAGGCACCAACTCCTCCTGGGGGAGGAAGTGGGCTCTCCCCAGTTGTGCCTCTTCTTGGGCCTCTTCTCAAAGAGCAGTGGCCAGACTGTGCTGTAGATTGCAATTTAGGGCAACCTCCGGCTTAAAGCCCACTCCCGGGCTCACTCTTTGCAGCTGGTTTCCCTCTCTGATACCTGGGAGCTCTGCTGCCCTCAAGCACCCCTGGTATTCCTGGGACCACGAGGATCCTGAGACCACACTATTCCATCGAGGGTTCCACCCCTGCCCAGCCGCCAGAGTGACATCCCTCACCAGTGCATACTTCTAAAAGTTCTGATTTTGTGCTCTGCTGCCCCTAGCATTTGGCAGTAGCTGGCTGACAGAGGCTCCTTCCCCCAAGGGTTTATCTTCCCACCTATCAGCTTAGCCTCACTTGTCTGTACTTCCTACCTCGTGGAAACTGGTTGATTTTCTGTTTGTAGAGTTGCTGCTATTCTTTTCTTGGATCTATGCTTGAATTTACAGGTGTTCAGAATGGTTTGATAGCTAAATTCCTTGTGGCACCACAGGGCATTTTTAGTATTACTTTACAGTGGGTCGCTTCTAGTGGCTCCCTCCCTCTTTTGCTTATTCTCCAATATCAGTCCAAGTGTTCCCACTCCGCTTATCTCTCCACTGCTCTCTTCTGCCCCCATAGAGATCCAGAAGTGTATAATCTTACATCTCAGGCTGATTTTATGGGTGTTCAGAGTGTTCTGGTAGATATTTAGCTCACTTTAGGGGACCAGTTGAAACAGGGTCTCCCATCTTGCCCTCTCTCCAGGATGATTTGGTAACTATCTAGTTAAATTCCTCGTGGCAGATAAAATGAAGGTCTCCTAGTCCTCTGCCATCTTGGACTCTCTCTCTCTTCATTCTCCAGATTGCTCTGGGTATTTGGGGGTCTTTTGTGATTCCGTATGAATTTTAGGACTATCATTTATTTCTTGGAATAATGCCATTGGAATTCAGATAGGGATTTCATCACATCTGTAGATTGCTTTGGGTATGGTGGACATGTTAACATTATTAACTCTTCTAGTTAATGAGCATGGCATATGCTTCCATTTGTGTCATCTTCCAAATATTTGGCCCATACCTTTACCCCCCACAACATGCACATGTTTTTCCTTCCTTTTCCAGCATGTGTTTAGTATACCAAGTCTTTCTCATTATTGGTTACTTTTATTCCTAGATTTTTTTTTTCTTGATGCAATTATCAATGGCATTGCTTTCTTAATTTCTCTTTGTGGAAGTTGGTCATCAGTATATAGAAATACAAATTGGAGGACTTGGGTGGCTCAGCCAGTTAAGTGTCTGTCTTCAGGTCAGATTATGATCCTGGGGTTCTGGGAGTGAGTCTGGCACTGGGCTCCTTGGGCCCAGTAGGGATTGGGCTCAGCCAGGAGTCTGCTTTTGACTCACCCTCTGCTGCTCTCTCTGCTTGTGCTCTCTCTCTGTGTTCAATAAATACATTCTTTTAAAATAGGAATGCAACAGGTTTCTGTATACTGACTTTGTATCCTGCATCTTTACTGAATTTGTTTATTCTAATTTATTCAAATTTGTTGATTTGTTAATAAAAAATTTGTTATTTTGTGGGCTCTTTAGGGATTTCCACATATAATATCATGTCATCTGCAAATAGTGACCATTTTCTTTTCCTATTTAGAGTTCATATCTTTTTTTGTCTTGTTTTCTTGTGTAAATTGTTTGGCTAGGGCTTTTAATACAATGTTGAGTGAAAGTGCTAAGAGGGGGCATCTTTATCTTGTTCTTGTGGTAGTAGAAAAGTTTTCAGCATTTCACCCTCAAGTATAATGTCAGCTATGGGCTTTTCATAAAGGGCCTTTGGCTGAGGTATGTTTCTCAATACTCAGATGGTTTAGACTCTTTATCATAAATGTATATTGATTCTTGTCAAGTGTTCTTTCTGCATCTCTTGTAACAATTGTAGGATTTTTATCTTTTATTTTATTAAGGTGGTGTATCCCATTGGTGGATGTGCAGATGTGGAATCATCTTTGCATCCCTGGAATAAATCCCACTGGATCCTGTTGTGTGATTCTTCTGATGTATTGTTGAATTAATTTTGCCAATAATTTGTTGAGAATTTTGGCATCTCTGTTCATGAGACATATAGGACTTTCCTTTTCAGAGTGCCTTTTCTTGTTTTGGTAGGAGGGTAATGCTGTCTTAATAAAATGAGTTGGACAGATGCCCTTCTTTCCTATCTTTTAAACAGTCTGACAATGGTTGGTATTAAATCTTCTTATACCATCTGGTTGAACTCCTCAGTGAAACTGTCTGGTCTTGGACATTTGTTTGTTGGGAGGATTTGATTATCGAATCACTCTTTATACTAGTGATCAGTCTGTTTAGATTTCTTTTTTCCCTTCACGGTTCATTCTAGGTTGTTGTTAGGAACTTACCCATTTCTTCTAGGTTGTCCAAGGTGTTTTCTCCTACTTGCTCATAGTACTGTCTAACAATCCTTTGTGTTTTAGTGATATTCATTGTAATAGCTTATGTTTCTTTTTTAAAAAGTTTTTCACATTTTTAATTTAAATTAACTTAGGCAAGGTATCATTTTGATGTAATGGCCAGTGATTCATTAGTTGCATGTAACATCCAGGGCTCATCACCACATGTCCCCTCCTTAATACCCAACACCCAATTACCCCACCACCCAGCCTACTTTTCCTCCCATTTGTTTCCTATGATTAAGAGTCTCTCATGGTTTGTCTCCCTCTCTGACTTCTTCCCATTCAGCTTTCCTTCCCTTCCCCTGTGGTCCTCCACACTATTCCTTGTGTTCCACATATGAATTACACCACATGATTATTGTCATTCTATGCTTGACTTATTTCATTTAGCATAGCCCCTCCAGTTACATCCATGTCAGTGCAAATGGTGAGCATTCATCACTTCTGATGGCTGAATACTATTCTATGGTATGTATGTACCACATCTTCTTTATCCATTCCTTTGTTGAAGGGCATCTCAGCTTCTTCCACAGTTTGGCTCTTGTGGACATTGCTGCTATGGACATTAGGGAGCATGTGCCCCTTCTTTTCACTGCATCTGTATCTTTGGGGTAAATACCAAGGAGTGCAATTGCTGGGGAGTAGGGCAGTTCTATTTTTAACTTTTTGAGGAACCTCCATGTTGTTTTCCAGAGTGACTGCACCAGCTTGCATTCCCAACAACAGTGCAAGAGGGTTCCCCTTTCTCCACATCCTCACCAACAGTTGTTGTTTTCTGTCCTGTTCATTTTAGCCATCCTAACTGCTGGAATGTGGTATCTCACTGTGGTTTTGAATTCCCTGATGACAAGTGATGTGGAGAATTTTTTCATGGAATGTTGGTCATTTGTGTGTCTTTTTTGGAGAAGTATCTCTTCCTGTCTTCTGCCCATTTCTTGAGGGGTTCTTTGTTTCTTGGATGTTGAGTTTGAGCAGTTCTTTGTAGATCTTGGATACCAGACCTTTATCTGTCATGCCATTGGCAAATATCTTCTATTCTGTAGTTTGCCTTTAAGTTTAGTTCATTGTTTCCTTTGCCGTGAAGAAATTTTTACATTGATGGAGTCTCAATAGTTCATTTTTGCTTTCGTTTCCTTGGCCTTTAGAGATATGTCTTGCAAGAAGTTGCCGTGCCCAAGGTTGAAAAGGTTGTTTTCTGTGTTCTCCTCTAGGATTTTGAAGTGACACAGGAATCAATTATCTTTCCTAATTGTATTTGAGCCCTCTCTTTTTCTTAGTGAGTCTAGCTAAAAGTTTGTCAGTTTTGGTTATCTTTCCAAAAAAGGCAGCTCATATTTTCATTGATCTTTTGTCTTTTTAGTCTCCTTTGGATTTATTTCCACTTTCCATCTTGTTATTTCCTTCTATCTACTGATTTGGGGCTTTGCTTGTCCCCCCACCCCACTTCTTTCCCATGTATATTAGGTTATTTATTGGAGAGCTTTCAGGTGGGTTGATGAGGACCTGAATTTCTATGAACTTCCCCATTAGAGCTACTTCTGAGGCATCCCATAACTTTTCATAGGTTCTCTTTTTTATTTGTCTCAAGGTCCTTTTAAATTTTTCTTTTGATTTCTTATTTGACTATTGGTTGTTTACTAGCATGCTGCTAAATTTCCACATATTTTGACTGTCCCATTTTCTTCTTGTGACTGACTTCTACTTTCATACTATTGTGGTGGGAAAAGATTTGAACCAAAGTGTGAAGGGAGCATTCAGTTTAAAGGTTAGTTTCCTGGGGTATTTCTCAGGCGAGACCATGACTTCCATGGGAACAGAGAAGGATTTTGTGAGATTGGTGGTGGGGGGGGGGGGCTGGTCAGCCCTTGTTAGATTACTGATTACTACCATGCAGGCTGTGTACTACTATTCTCTCTGTAGCCCTGATGGACTTGTACTTCCTTAGAAACATTTTCCGGGGGGTGCAGGGTGGCCTTCTCTAACAGAAGGGTGCCATGTTGGTTCATGGCATGGCCCCAAGTCAGCAACCAGGATGTATGGTAAATTGGGGGATCAGAACCCAATTTTCTTTTGGAAGTGACAGGAACAGGGCATGGTGAGTTTTGTGACAATAGCTGAGGTCCCAAGTGACCCACGGGGTGTTGGTGGTGGGTGGGGTAGTGGGGCCTGTGGATCTGTCTCATCAGTACCTGGGGAATTTAGGGACACCCCCCCATCTGTTAAGTTGTGTGGGGACAGGTAGACAGCAGTCTCTGGCCAGGCATGAGGGTCGCACTAGACCACCACCGGGGGACAGTGTGTGAAAGCCAGTGCTCAGTTTCCATGAAATCTGATCAGGATCTGGTGACTATGATTCCTAGCAGCAGCATAGAGAGAGGAGGACGGTGGTGGTGCACACTTCCTCGGTTGTGGCTAGGACTAATCTGGAGTCCACTGAAGTGAATCGTGCCTGGCACAGAAGGCACCTAGTCACTATAGCTGTGGGCACTGTGTCCATGGCACTTTCATGCTGGGGCTCCCATGCTGCCACCTCCTACTTTTCATCATCTTCATGATCATGAGCCTCTGCTCTTGCCCCATGGTCCTGGGGTATTGCCCTTCCTCCATGTGGCCCTCCCCCTCTGCCTTGTGCAACTCGATGCCAGGGTAGACTTTTCAAGAGGCAGCTCTGTCACCCTGAGGGAACACTTCCATGGATCCCCTATGAAGTAAGGATGATGCCCTGCCCTGGAAGGGGGCTGCAGGTCTCCAATCAGGAGAGCCATGCCTTCCTTTTCAGCCTGGCCTGCCTTTCCCTCAGTCCTCCTCAGAGAAGCTCTTCCCACCTCCTCAACTGACAGCTCTGAGCTTTAAAATCTATATTGTTTTCTGTTTTTCTGTGCCTTAGTTCATCCATGGCATGTCTTTTAAACGTCTCAGTGGGTTTTCAGCAGTCCAGCAGGGCTGTCTGCTCAAAGAAGGAAGGGATGACCTCGGAGGGGCAGCCTTCCCTGCCACCACCCTCAGCATGTCTCTGAGCCCTGGAGTTAGCTGGCTCACTGAGTGTTGAAGGACCTGAGCCAGCCCATCCTGAGCCCAGGCTGTGTCAGCAGTGTAGACTGAGATGTGCCAGGAGTGGTGGGCAACTGGCATGGGCCAGGTGCAGGCAGTTTCTCTTCCATATTCCTTTCCCCCTCTCCCTCTCAGAGATAGATCAGAGCAGCCTCCACACCTCACATCATGAGGTCACTTGACCTGTGTCTCCTGCATTCAGCTGATGAGCTTGGTGTTCTCCTGTTGCTTCTGTCCCCATACCCGCACCCATGCCAATTCCTGGATCAGGGGAGGGATCATACCCTTGTCTGTACTTGATCCTCTTCCTATCCTGTACTGAGCCCACCCACTTTTGTTTCTTCCATGGATGTGCTTGGAAGCAAGCTCATCCACAGGGAACCTATTAGCCAAATGGATCCAAGTAACAACCACTGAATTAGTGATCCAGGACAAAGAACAAACCTGCTCTGAAATCTGTTCCATACTCTGTGACCATCTCATACTAAAACAGAAACAGTAATAACTTTCTAGATTATGATGTGGCATATATCTCTACTTAAACTCTCTTGAATCCGTAGGTGCTGATCCTGGATGGAAAGGGACCATGGCTTTTGTGGGCTAGGCTTAACGGGTAAAATGTAAGAATTCAGTGAAATTTGAACTCGAGGAATAGAGTGAATAAATATTGTCAAGGAAATACTCCCAAGTAGGGTGTCTGAACATTGTGTACCAAAGGTTTTTCAAATAGGTTACTGAAAGAAAAATTGTTTTTATCATTTATTTTAATTCCAGTTGAGTTAACATACAGTGTTATATCAGTTTCAGGTGTACAATAGCGTGAATCAGTAATTCTACATATTACTCACTGCTCATCAAGAAAAGGGTACTCTTCGACCCCTTCAACTATTTCACTCATCCCTCCATTCACCTCCCCTTTGGTAACCTTCAGGTTGTTCTCTATGGTTAAGAATCTGTATTTTGGTTTGTCTCTTCTTTCTCCTTTATTTATGTATGTTTGTTTCTTCAATTCTACCTAAGAGTGACATCATATGGTATTGTCTTTCTCTGACTGACTGATTTCACTTAGGATAATCCTCTCTAAATCCATGCATGTGGCTGCAAATAACAGGATTTCACTCTATTTATGGCTGAGTAATATGCCACTGTGTGTGTGTGTGCATGTGTGTGTGTGTGTGTGTGTGTGTACACATCTCTTATCTCATTTATCACTTTATCAATGGACACTTGGGTTGCTTCCATATTGTGATCTTGTAAATAATGCTGCAAAAAACATAAGGGTGCATACATCCTTTTGAGGATAAATACCCAGTAATTAGGTATTTACCCAGTAGTGTGGTTGCTGGATCCTAGGGTCCTATTTTTAACATCTTGATGACGCTCCATGCTGTTTTCCAGAGTGGCTGCAGCAGGTTGCTTTTCCACCAACAGTGTATGAGGGTTCGCCTTTTTCCACATCCTCCCAACACCTGTTTTTTCTTGTGCTGTTGATGAGTGCCATTCTGACAGTATGTGGTAATATCTCATTATACTTTTGATTTGCATTTTCCTGAGCTTGGTGATGGTGAACATCTTTTCATGGGACCTTTGGCCATCTGTGTTTCTTCTTTGAAGAAATGTCTGTTCATGTCTTCTGACTATTTTTTTTAACTGGATTGTTATTTTTATGGGTGTTGAGTTGTACATGTATTTTGGACACTATCCCTTTACTGCATAGAATATTTGCAAAATCTTCTCCATTTCAGTAGGTTTTCTTCTTATTATTACTTCTTCCTAGTTCTGCTCTGTGGAAAATTTTTATTTTGATATAGTCCCAGTAGTTTATTTTTGCTTTTATTTCCTTTGCCTTAGGAGACAGTCCAGAAAAATGTTGCTTTGGTCCATGTGAAGAAGTTACTGTCTGTGTCCTCTTGCAGGATTTTTATGGTTTCAGGTTTTCCATTGAGGTCTTGAAACTCTTTTGAGTTTATTTGTGTGTATGGTGTAAGGAAGCAGAATAATTTCATTCTTTTTTTTTTAAACTTTATTTTTTATTTTTTCAGTGTTCCAAGACTCATTGTTCATGCATCATATCCAGTGCTCCATGCAATACATACCCTCCTTAATACCCACCATGAGATTCACCGAACCCCCACCCCCTCCCCTCCAACACGCAGTCTCTCATGGTTCATCTCTCCCTTCAATTTTTCCAAAATCCCTTCTCCTCTCCTTCCAATGTCCTCTGTGTTATTCCTTATGCTCCACAAGTAAGTGAGACCATATGATAACTCTCTCTGCTTGACTTATTTCACTCAGCATAATCTCCTCCAGTCCCATCCATGTTGATACAAAGGTTGGGTATTCATCCTTCCTGATGGAGGCATAATACTCCATAGTGTATATGGACCACATCTTCTTTATCCATTCATCTGTTGAAGGACAACTTGGCTCTTTCCAGTTTTGTGACTATGGCCATTGCTGCTATGAACGTTGGGGTAAAGATGGCCCTTCTTTTCACTACATCTGTATCTTTGGAATAAATACCCAGTAGTGCAATTGCAGGGTCTTAGGGTAGCTCTATTTTTAATTTCTTAAGGAATATCCACACTGTTTTTCCAAAGTGGCTGCACCAACTTGCATTCCCACCAACAGTGCAAAAGGATTCCCCTTTCTCCACATCCTCTCCAGCACTTGTTTACTGTCTTGTTAATTTTTGCCATTCTAACTGGTATAAGGTGGTATCTCAATGTGGTTTTGATTTGACACTTCCTGATGACTGATGATGATAAACATTTTTTTGTGTGTCTGTTAGCCATTTGTATGTCTTCTTTGGGAAAGTGTCTGTTCATGTCTTCTGCCCATTTTTTGATATGATTATCTGTTTTTTGAGTGTTGAGTTTGAGGAGTTCTTTATAGATCTTGGATATTAGCCCTTTGTCTGTAGTGTCATTTGAGAATATATTCTCCCATTTTGAGGGTTGCCTCTTTGTTTTGTTGACTGTTTCTTTTGCTGTGCAGAAGTTTTTGATCTCAATGAAGTCCCAAAAGTTCATTTTTGCTTTCATTTCCTTTGCCTTTGGAGACATGTCTTGAAAGAAGTTGCTGTGGCTGATGTTGAAGAGGTTACTGCCTATGTTCTCCTCTATGATTTTGATAGATTCCTGCCCACTTTGAGGTCTTTTATCCATTTTGAGTTTATCTTTGTGTATGGTGTAAGAGAATGGTCAAGCTTCATTCTATACATAGCTATCTAATTTTTCCAATAATTTCATTCTTCTGGAGGCTGTTGATTTTTCTTTGTAATCCTCTGAACTGCACTATTTTGTTTGGATTCAGTGCAGTTAGTCAACGCAAATTCGTCCTGAAAAGAAGTGGAATAGAAGTCATCCTTGTTTCCTAAGTAGACCTGAATATATTCAATAGTAATAGCCTTTTCCCAGGCACCTGGGCCTTCATGGGCTCACCAAGTTTGAGATTTTAGAAAACATCTTTTATTCTTAACAGGTTGAAAGAATTAGTTTGGTTTTTAAAAAATTTAGCAAAGTCACACTTTTCATAATCTCTACAATGATCTGTAAACATTGAATGAACAAAGTTTCACAGGATGAAGGAAGAATTGTCTTTGCAGTGGGGTTTGCGGCAATGTTTACTCGCTGTTTCCCCCGTGTGGCCACTCTCCAGATAGCACTAGTCAAAAGTGCTCTGACTTACCAGATTCAAGGGAGAATAAAACAGAGAAGGTTGGTCCCTAAATTCCTTAGCTCCTAAAAACCATCCTCTAATTATGAGAAATATTCTAAATTGAGTATATCTTAACTAGCTTTTAGGGTTAGGGTCAGGGTCAAGTTACATACATTAACTATGGGCAGATTTTTGTACATCAATCTTTCCTGCCTTAGGTGTTTAAAAAAAATAAAACGGGAGAGGATTTAGTCACCAAAGCACTGAGCACATTACCTGTCTCAGGAAATAGGTAACTAAACATAATTATTGTTTTATCTTAGCTGAGGACCAGGAACTGGTCCTACAGGTACTTGCAGATAGAATCTGTGGCCAGCTGGGCATCTCCCCCTGACACCCACACCCAGCTCAGCACATCCTCTGCTCTGCTCAAAGGCAGTAAACAGACAGACCAGGTGCAGGTGTGACTCCTCCCTATCAGGCATGGCTTGCTTCCGACAGGTAGAGAAGTGGGCCAGCTCACATGCACATGATGCGTTCTTTTGGTTCCTTGCTATCTGCTCCCCTTCCTGTCACCCTGGTCCTGAACCTTCAGCTCCTGTGAGAATTTGGGTTTGTGGATTTTTGTTGACATTTCAAAATGAAGATCTGTTTTTCCTTTCTTCCCTGTCCTTGGGTCAGAAATGAAGGTGGGAAAAGTCATCATACTGAAAGCAGAGTATGAAATATCCAGTGTGCTCTGCCCCTGGCACCTCAGACTTGAAAGCAATGGCCAACTACATACTTCATGTTCTACACAATCAGCTTTAGGGACTCAAAGATGCATGTGAAGTGAAATCATACTGAGAGAAATCTCATTACCAAACTTTTGCCTTGCAGAAGACAGTTTAGGGACACCACCCCTCACCCACCTGCCCTTTCATTTCTGGTCTGGCCCATGTCTGGTCACGCTGACACATGTAGCCACACACGGGCACAACTGTGACATCCTCCTGGAGCACTCCTGGTCTCCCTGCTCCCCAGTCTGGCCTACCCTGCATACCCCAGTCCTCCCGAGCATCCCCCATAGTGACATAGCTGTGATCACCCTCCTGGAGCATTCCTGGTCCCCCTACCCCCAGGTATGGCCAACCCTGCACACCCCCAGTCCTTCTGAGTGTCCCCTGTTGTGGCACTTGTCACACAAGGCTATCATGTGTTGTCTGTCAGTCTGCCCTTTCTGCTTGGAGTAGTTCTGTCAAACAGATGCCTGGCAGGATGACAGGCAGATGAATAGTTTCAGGATCTTTTGCCCTGGAACAGCAGGCATCCTTCAAAACCCTGATGGGTGGGGCGAGTCTCTGTTCCTCTGTGTGCCCCCAGCCTCAGTGGAACATAGTGTCCAGGACAAGGGATTTGGGAGTCCTCCCAAATGAAGTTTATTCTATGAAGGTGGATTCCTTCTGAGATCATTATGGAACTACATTGCATGGCCATTCCTGTGGGACAGAAAGCATGCTACTGCATTGTATTCTCCTTGCACACTGTGGCTAATAAAAAGGAAACACATGCTCACCCTCACAAGTTCACCTTTACACCTCTGTTTCTTAGCATCACTACCAAGTAAACGACAGTGAATTCCCATTGGGCTGCAGACATGTAGATGTGCCATTCAAGGTGTAAATAGAGGAGAATGGAGATGGACTTCTGGCTAAAAGGATGGAAGCCCTTGCCTTTGAGGGTGAAGAAATTAGATTTTACACAGAAGGCATTATGTTCTACTCAAACAAGGGACATGATCCTAGGATCTTTGAGACCAGGGATTGGCACAGACTTTCCTGTAAAGTCTTCTGTTAAGATTTTCTGTTAGGTATTGCAGTCCATGTGGTGTCTCTGACAATGACCCCACTCTTGCACTGTGGCTTGGAAGCAGCCATAGACCTCCATAACTAATGTTCTAACCATACTTGATTGACAGATTACAGGGAGAGGTCCCATTTGGCCCACGGGTGGTAGTTTCCCACACTTCAGATTTGCAACATGATGGATGATGAGAGAGAGGGCTCTTCCTTTCCAAAGGCAGAGTGGGTGTACACTTTCCTAGTGTCAGAGGGGGAGTACACTGGGATCTATCCTTCCTGACCCCAACCCCTCCACTTGAAAGGAAAAAAAAAAAAAAGACAACAATTAAGGAATTCTCCCACCTTTCTCTTTAGGCCTTGAGCTTTCCATAAAATATTTGTCTGTGATGGAATTCCATGTAGGTATTGTTTGGCTGAGTATGTCCCCATTGCCTGGCAGGTATATCCTGCAGGTTATATACCACAGAGATGGTCATCTTGTTCAGGCAAGACCATGAGCACATGTAGGGTTCTCCTGAGTTAGTGGAGGATTTGGCATGTGCAGGCTTCAGGACAAGTACGACAGCCCTCAGCAATGTTATGGGCACCTGGCTTCCTGGGTCCTCTGTGGCACTGGCATGGGCCTGGCTGAGGCCACTTCTGCAAGTGCAATGGAAAAGTCCCTGGCCTGGGTGGTCCACCCTACGCTTGGCTCTGCAGGCTGAGATCTGAGGTTCCTCCCACCTCATTGGCTGAAACCAGGTCACATGCCCATGGATGAGGCAATCCCTGGATCCAGGGAGTGGAGCCAAAGAGATTGGCACAGATTGTTAGGACCTTTGTTATAATGATTTTTCTAATGGCTGTGGTGGCAAGATCTTCTGGGATGTACCTGTTAATAAAAAGAATATTAATTTCTGATAGTAAGTGGGTCCAAGGTGCTGACTTAGCACCTCGCACCTCAGACCCAGCACCTTGGTACTACTGTACTACTCTGCAGAGACAATGGCTGAGAATGAGCAAAGTGGACAGAAACTGGTCTGGAGTGCATAAGGGAAGTGTGTAGGGGATTGGGGATAATAGCTCTGGCCAAGGTATATCTCAAATTTACCAAGGTTCAAGAAGGTGCAGGAAATCCTTGGTGTTTCATCATCCATCATTTTTGCAGATGAAGAATATGCCTTTTGCATGGAGTATGGCAAGACTTGTTCCAAGTATTCTCTAGTTGGTACAAAAGTCAGAAGTCAGGGAGAGCAACACCCTCCATCTGCTAGGACAACACCCTCCATCTGCTAGGATAGGCGTGAGAGGCTGAGTGCTCTCAAGAAGGTGTCTGGCTTTTGCAGGGCTCACTGTGGGCCTGCACACAGGACTGATGAGGAAAGTTCACGGTTTTGTTCTGAGGATGGAGTATTGGAAGAATGCGATGCCCATTGTAATCCTGGGGAAGGGACAGATCTGGAGTTCACTGTAGAGTGGGAGTGGAGTGGTGGGATTAGTGGTGTTCGTGGCAGTGGTGGTGATCTGCAGCATCCACTTCATGAGATGTCTGTCCTTTATTGAGTTCTGGGTGCGGTTTCTGTGACTTTGTCCTAATGGCTGAGATTTCCAAGGAGTGGGATTTTTTTTTTTTTTAAAGATTTTATGTATTTATTTGACAGACAGAGATCACAAGTAGGCAGAGAGGCAGGCAGAGAGAGAGAGAGGAGGAAGCAGGCTCCCTGCTGAGCAGAGAGTCCGATGCGGGACTCAATCCCAGGACCCTGGGATCATGACCTGAGCCGAAGGCAGAGGCTTTAACCCACTGAGCCACCCAGGCGCCCTAGTGGGATTTTTTTGACTTCACTGTAAGAGTTGGTCCACCAGGAGTGGCCAAGTCCTGTTCTGCTTCTGAGAAGTGTGTTTCTAGCGGTTGGAGTGTTTTACAAGCCTAGAGGTCAAGAGGTGAGGTGGTTACAGTGGTCAACAGGCTATTGTTATTGATGATTGTTATGGGTAAATTCCATAGGATGAAATGTTAGATCTTATGGTTAGGGATCCTCATTAAGTGCCCATAAAGGGGGCTTTTTCCGAGTTTCACATTCAATATCTTTTTATTACTACTAATAGCTCTCCTTGTACTTGGTATTCCAATGAACAGTGCATTACAACATTGCCTGCATTTTACCCATGTGTTGATGAGGATTTGAGAAAGGAAAATGTTGTCAGTGCTTCCTCAATTTGTACACTGGAACAGCCAAATAAAATTTTATTTTTGACACAAAGTAGGAAGTATCCTGCTGTAATTCTTAGTTTAAAGCTGGGGAGGGGGCCTTCTTTCTGTGCTGGTAATACCATAGGCCTTCCTAGGGAACATTATCAGATTCTATTGGAAACTTGGTCTTTGTTATTGTGGAAGAATCAGGAGTCGACCAATTACTTGTTTCCTGTTTCATTTTCCACGAACATTTCCCCAATATTTGGTTTCACACCTCTACTATTGTGAAGTTATCACAACTTTGGCAGCAGCTTGCCCTTCTAAGCCAAGGGTATGTTTGAGCCAAGACAAACGAGAATTGTGGGTGACTGGGAGACCCTTGGATCTGAATGCTGTTGGTAAGGAGTTACTGAGATCTCAAATTCTAAACCATCTCCTCACACCCAGATGAAATACATTTCAGATTTAGAAACTTCTCGTAGAAATTTTGTATCCATGATGACAACTTAAGAAAATGTGTCATCCCTAAAACTAATCTTAACCCCTAACTTTAACAATGAAACCTAACCCGACCTTAAAGCTCAAACTGGAACCCTGAATCCCAAACCTGAAATTGAACCCAAAGCCTGGACTCTGAACCTGAGCCCTGGATCCAAGCCCTGAACCACGAACCCAAACCTCAAACTAGAACTCTGAGCCATGAACCCTGAACCCAAATCCCAGCATGAACCCAAACCCCAAATTTGACTTTGAACTGTATCCCAGAAGCCCTGAGTCTTAAACCCTAAATCATAAACATAAAGCCCTAAACTCTAACTGTTCCCTTGCCCCTCACTCTAAATCTTAACCCTTACCCCAAATCCAAAGCCTGATCTGGAACTCTGACTGAAACCTGACCCTGAAACTAAATTCAAACACTTCACTACACTTTGTTTATGCATTCACCATTGATGGATATTTGCAGTTTTAACCTTTTGATTCTTGTGAACATTGTTTGTGTTGGGGGCTAGGGTAGGGTCTTGGATTTGGGTCAGGGCCAGGCTTGAGAACAAGTTGAGGTCAGAGTGGGTCTGCGTCAGAGCCAGGTTCATGTTCGGTGTCACCGTTTGGGTCTGGGACTGTTGTCATTCCATATTGTTTCTGATTAATTGTTCCTTCACTATTTTTGGAGGAGTTGGGGGATATCGGGCTCCATGCAGCTTGAATTTCCAGAATGAAATGGCTTCAGTTGGACCCTGGGAGGGAGCAGGAGCAGTTGGACCCTGGGAAGGTGAGCTCCCCTAGCTCTGCACTTGCCTCCACCACCTGCAAAGGTTGCAGGACCCCAGCTCCTGCCTTAAGCCTGGCCTGTGCAGTTGAGCTGGGACAGGAGCCTGGCCTCCTCAGGACCTGCTATGGAGACTTCTAGAGGACATGGGCCGCTCCCATGGTGACAGGACAAGCTGGAGAGGATGTGGGTCTGCATCCACACTGACAGGACCCACTGTGGACGTGGGCCATGTCCACATTGACAGCAGTCTAGCCCCCTCAGGACCAGCTGCCAGAGGAAAAGGTGACTCCTGCCACCTGAGTAGGGACTGGTGAGGGGGTGTGTGGTCTCAGGACCCCATGGAGGAATGGTGTGCTGTGTAGATACTGGGGCTACCGTGGTTTTGTGTGTGGTGACATGGCCTCCTGCAATGTTGTATGCGGGTCTGTGGGGTCTCCACTTGATGGGCCCAGATGCACGCCCCGATCCCACGGCTGTGTTTGTGCACATGCAGATTCAGTCAGAGAGCTGATGTCTGGCTCAGTGCTCATGCTCTCCCTGCCTCAGCCCTGCAGGGTCCTACCAGTATCCACACCCGCTTCAGGGTTGGTCTGGAGTCTGGAAGTTTGGGAGCAGCAGCGCAACTGTGTAGATGGCTCTGGGGAGAGTAGGTATTTTCCCAGTGTTGGTTCTTCCCTGAACACAGAGTGTCTTCCCGTCTCCTTGTGTCTCCCTCCCTGTCTGTCATCCATGTCCCACAGCTGTCAGAGGACTGGTCTGTCGCCTCTTTGGTTCAGGGGACTCCTAGGTATCTTGTTCTTTTGGATGTGTTAGTAAATAAAATTGTTTTCCATACATAGTCTCTTTCTGATGGTTCCTTCTGAGCATATAGAAATGCAATTCATTTGTGTGTATTGATTTTATTCTTTGCAAGTTTCTTGAATTTATTAGTTCTGTTCTCCTTAAGCTCAAACTGCCAGTTGTTTGACCGGAAAAATGGGTTTATTTGGGAAGAGCAGAGAATGGCAATCTGGGATGAGAAGCTATAGTCACATTACGGGCAAGTGCAAGAAACAAAGGAGGGGAACATTATTTCATGGAGAAGGAGGAAGAAGTTGGAAGGGTTGCTTGGAGGGAAAGTCCACCGGAGAAAGGCAGGGGGTTCAGGGTGATGGAAGATTCTCGCCAGCTGAGCTGCGGGGATGGTGGATTTCTTGTAGGAGATGAACTCTCCAGCTTCCCTTGTGGGGACTGGAATGGATGAATCTCTCCTGTGGGGGATTATAATGCGGGGTCTGTAATGGGCACTGAGTGCCAGGTGCCCCCTTCCAGTCTCCCCTTCTGGCATCCCCAGTGCACTTTACTGAGTCTTCCCTTCATGCTTTTTCACAGTTCTAATGGGGTTGTGGTGGAACATTGTGGAGAATTGGAATTCCAAATCCCACTGCTTCCACTGAACCCAAGACATGGGGGTGCCCACAAGTCTTTTGCTAATATGTGGCCTCCTCCAATGGTTAGTGGTCTCTCCATGGAGGGTGAACTGGATATGGGAGGGCTTGGCCTCCATCCCAAAGTCTGATGTCCTTTCTGCTTCTGTGACATGGTGCTAATGTGGATGTTTGGAAGAGTCATTTCCTCTTCAGTGATTTCAAATCTGCAGTAACTTGTCCCAGCAGCACAAATACATTTTATCTCCACACTCAGACTCCCAGGTGTTGTTTCTTTACCACGTTTGCCACTTCACATGGGCTACTTTGGTGCATTTTACCCCAAACAGGGACACTGTCCTGCAGAACCACCATGTAACCCCAAGTGAGGAAATCATGATGTTTCCCACATTTGAACCCAGACCACAGGCCCACTTTGGCTGTCACCACCTGCCCGACAGTCTGAAATATCTTCTCCATTTGGATCCAGTTTTCTTCTTCTGGAATTTCTTCCAGAACTTTCCCTTATTTGGGTAACCTTGACAGACTTAAGGAACACAGATCGCTCCCATCGGAGTGGTATTTCTATAGGTCTTATGTCATTGGGGCTGTTTTCAGTGTTCATCCATGTTGTGACATGCATCAGTCCTTATTCACTTTTTCACAGTGACTAAAACACAAGAACATTGACCCCTTAAAACATTTCAGGTACACAATTCTCTGGTCTTAGCTGAGTTCGCATGGTTGTACATCATTCTTCAGAACTTTCTCACTCTTCCCAAGGGAGCCTGTATGCATGAAACACCAACTCCCCATTGTTCTTTCCCTTCGGCCCCCTGCAGTCACATCCAGCTTTGTGTCCCAGACATTTCATCCAAGTGGAATCATACAGTATCTGTCCTTCTGTGACTGGTTTATTTCACTCAGCATGATGACTTCCAGGTTCAACCCGTGTTGTAGCCTGTGTCAGAGCTCCCTTGTTTTTACGGCTGAATCATGTTCCACAGTGTATGAACCACATTTTGTTTATCCATTCATCTTTTGGTGGACACTTGAGTGGCTTCCACCTTTTGGCTGTTGTGAGAAATGCTACTCTGAATATGGGTACTTCTACTTTCAATTTTGGGGGGCATATAGGCTGCAGTGGAATTCTGTGTTTAATATTTTAAGGAACCGCCATATTTTTCCCCCCACAAATGAACCATTTTACTTCATTCCTTCATAGGGCAGAATAAGATTGCCATTTATGGATCTACCTTATTTTGTTTATCTTCATTTTGTTTATGGATGGACATTTGCATAGTTTCTGGTTTTTGCTTATTGTGAACACTGTTGCTATGAATATTCCTGTACATTTTTGTTTCTTTGTTTGAACCAGTGTTTTCAATTTGGGGGTGTATGTCTAGGAGTACAATTGTTGAGCCATATGGTAATTCTGGTTTGATCTATTTGAGTAAATGTTAAACTATTTTATATGTAGACTGCACCATTTTTCACAAGCAAGTTTTAAGAGTTTCAGTGTTTCAACATCCTTTTGTTATTTTCAGTTTTCTTGATCATAGTGATTCTACTTGTGTAAAAGGACATCTAACTGGTTTAAATCTTCATTTCCATAAAAACTAATGACGTTTAATATCTATTCATGTGCTATTCACCATTTCTATGATTCCTCTGGAGAAGGGTCTATCCAGGTCCTTCGTCCATTTTAAAAATGGGGTTGTCTTTTTGTTGAGTTGTAAAAGCTCTTTAGATATTCTGGGCAACAGATTCTTATTAGATAAATAATGTACAAATATTTTCTTCCATTCTGGGGGCTGTCTTTTCACTTTCTAGATAGTATCTTCTGATGTACAAATATTTTTAATTTTTATTTTTACATTTCTTTTTTAAGAGTGAGTAAGAGAGAGAGAGTGTGTGCAAGTGGACAGGGGCAGAGGGAGAAGGAAAGAGAATCTTAAACAGGCCCACACTTAAACTTAGTGTGGAACCTGACATGGGGCTAAATCTCATGTCTCTGAAATCATGATCTGAACCAAAATTAAGAGTCGGATTGTTAACCAACTGAGCCATCCAGGCACCCAGGACAGATTTTTATTTTTGAGGATATTATTTTATCTCTTTTTTTCTTCCCCTTCTTATGCTTTGGTGACAGATCTAAAAGCATTGGTAAATCCAAGGTTATGAAGATTTATACCAATTTGTTTCTTCTAGAGTTTATACTTTCACCTCTTACATTTAAGCTTTAAGTTATTTTGAGTTAATGTTTATACGGGATGTGTGGTAAAGGTCCGGTTCCATTCCTCTGTATATGGATAGCTGATAGTCTAGCACCCTTTGTTGAAAAGACATTCTGTCCCCCCAGTGTAATATTGTCTACCTTTCTCAAACTTCATGGGCCATTGATGAAGGGATTTATTTCTGGGCTCTCAGTTAAATCCCGCTGATCTGATGCATACTTCAAAAAAAGTTTATTTATTTAAAAAATTTTAAATTTAAATTCAACTAATTAACGTATAATGTGTTATTTGTTTCAGGGTATATGCATAGCTTATGGCAGTATCACAGTGTTTTATTTGCTGTTGCTTTGTATTAAGATTTGAACTTTGAAAGTCTGATCTTTCACCTTCAATTTTCTTTTTTGAGATGGTTTTGGCTATCTTGTGGTCCCTTAAAATTCCATATGGCTGTTATGATTAGTTTGTGCATTTCTTCCCAAAGGCCTTTGTGAAATTTCTTGGGAACATACTGAATTTCCACATTGCTTTGTGTACTGTTGTCATCTTATCAATAATATGTCTTTTCATCACCATAGGATGTCCTCAGATTTATTTAGGTTTGTTTCCCTTTCTTTCAGCAATGTTTTCTAATTTTTGGTGTACAACGTACACCTTGATTTCTAAGTATTTTTTCAATGCTGATGTTCCCTAAAATGGAATTGTTTTCTTAAATTCCTTTTTGGATGATTCATTGCTAGTGTATACAAATAAGAGATTTTTATGTATTGCTATTTTGTCCTGTAACTTTGTGGAATTAGGGAACTGGCTGTAATAATTTTTTGTTGATTCTTTACGAAGCTTTCTATATAAGATGATGCCATCTCTGGTCTCTGAATAGACCTAGTTCTACTGTTTCCTTTCACATGTGGATTTCTTATTTCTTGCCTTACTGTTCTGGATAAAACTTTCAGTACAATACTGGGCAAGGAATGAAAGCCAGCATGGTGGACTTGTTTGTGATTTCAGAGTAGAGCTGTCAGTCCTCAAAATTGAGCATGATGTTTGATTAAGGTTAGGGTGGGGTTAGGGTTAGGGTCTCCCTGTCCTCTGCTGTACAGAGCCCATTCTTCTCTGGTAACCAGCAGAGTGATCTTTTCAGAACATAGCTTTTGAGCCTCTCTGTGATCTGCTCCGCAGCTTCCTGTCCTCTCCAGCCTTTCCTCTCCCACCGCATCCTCCCCACCTCCCACATATCCCACCCCACCTCCCCAGGTATGTGGTCATACCATGTGTGCCTGGAGCCTGACTCCAGGCCTTTACATTCTCCTTGCCCTCTGCCAAGAGCACTTGTCTCTCCCCCTGCTTCATGTCTGGCTTGTTCCCTTGTTGGGTGGATCTGGACTTGCCCCCTGGTGACCTGACTCATGTTTGCTGGCTGTGTGTGGCCTTGTCCCCAATTTAAATGTAGTGCTCACTTTCCCTGTGTGAACAGTTTACTAAGCTGCCAGGTATGGGGCAGACACAGGGAAGTAGCCTTAGTGCATGTGTGAAAAAATCAGTCTCAGGGCACCTGGGTGGCTCAGTCCTTAAGCATCTGCTTCAGCTCAGGTCAAGATCCCGGGGTCCTGGGATTGAACTCTGCCATGTTGGGCTCCCTGCTCAGCAGGAAGCATGCTTTTCCCTCTCCGACTCCCCCTGCTTATATTCCCTCTCTAGCTCTGTGTAAAATAAATAAATAAAGTCCTAAAAAAAAAAAAAATCAGTCTCATAGGGTCTCACCACTCTTGCTGACAATGGGGGAGCTGCTGTCCCCTCAGAGAGACAGGTAGTCCCCTCAGAGAGACTAAACTTTCAACTTCTTGAAGCCAGGGGGATATAGACCTGGATCTGGAAGCTTCCACTCTTGGATTCATGGCTGGGGCCTAAGCAAGCCCCCTCTTCTTTCAGCAGTCTTCTTTCTCCTTCCCTGCCCATGGGCTGGACCTGATTCCTGATCTGGGAGAGTTCGGGGGTGACCCCTCCTAGGAATAGCAGTGGTTGACTGATGGACCTTGTTAGCAAGAGGCCCAGTAGCCTTCAATGAAGGACCCTACGGGAGCAGAGACAGCTCTGTGGAGACCAGCAACAACCCACTCAAAGCAAAGTGGGGCAGGAGGCCAGCCCTGCTGATTCTAGCCAGTCTGTAGGCCATATAAAGGAGGGCTGTGCCCAAAGGTGCTCCACTCCTGGCAGGTGGGGCAGGACCTGCAGGGTGTTGGCCAGGGGAGGGCACCTTCAGGGTTTGCCTTGGAGCTTAACACAGGGAAAGGGTTCTTGACTCCAGCATGCTGACTGTGGGGTTGGTTTCCTGCCTCTGAAGCCTCAGGTTCCCCTTTGTTTGACGGGGTGCTGATGGCCCCCATCTCTGGGAGCAGAAGGTAGGGAGGCCCCACAAGCAGACTTGCTCAGGACAGGCTGATAGAGTAGCTGTTGCTTAAAGCAGCCCAAGGCCTACCCCCTAGAAGAAGGTGCACATGTGCATGGCCCCCAGCTCTGGGGTCTTCCCGCCAGCATATGACAGTGACCCTCCTCCCATCTTGTCTCTCATCCGTATAGATAGGTGGTCTTCCTGAAGCTGTTCCTGCAGAGGGCAAGAAGCCCATCATGGTGGGACATAGGGTCACCTACTAGGTCGTCATTGACCAGCGGTCTCCTGGGTCCGTGTGCACCCCTGGGAGGGTTGGAGGTCCTCAGGGACCTCGAAGTCCCTGGTGCCCCACACTGGCAGGATGTGTCCATACAGCACATGGTGATGGTCAGCTGCTTCTGTGAGCAACGCTTCCTCCATGAGGTGGACGACCTGGTGTTTGTAGATGTGGACATGAAGTTCTTTGACCATGTGGGCATGGAGATCCTTTTTTGGCATCATGCACCCCAGTTCCTACCAGGTGTCCCATGAAGACTTCAGCTACCATTGCCAGCCACAGTCCCAGGCCCACATCCCCAGGGACCAGGGGGACATTTACTACATGGGGGCCTTTTGGGGGCAGGGGTTGGTGGTGGAGGTTCACTGATTGACCTTGGCCTGTCACCAGGTGATGGGGGTAAACCTGACCAATGGGACTGAGGTTGTGTGGCATGACAAGAGCCACTTGAACAGGTACCTGCTGGACCACAAGCCCACCAAGGTGCTATTCCCGGAGGACCTGTGGGACCCACAGCAGGTGGGCTGCACTCCCCACCCTTCATGAAGAAGCTGAGATTCGGGCCATTCCCAAGTATCACCAGGGCAAACTGGGACTCATGAGGGGCTGTCCCAGGAGGACCTGTGGGACCTGCAGCTGCTGCACTGTCCCCTGGAGGACCTGTGGGACCTATGGTGGCTGGGCTGCCCCCACCCCCTTTATGAAGAAGTTGAGATTCAGGCCATGCCCAAGAATCACCAGGACATCCAGACTCATGAGGGGCTGTCTCCATCTCCATCAGGGGGGTGCTGTCCTGAGCAGAGCTATCAGAGCAGGTTCCTACTTCTGTCCCTTTGAGGGAGACTGTGGAGCCCAGCCCTGCCCACATGGAAATGTCTAGGGCACCCAGCTGCACCTGCACACAGGAGGCCTGCCTAGGGACACAAGGTCCTCTCTTTGTGATCACTACATGTTGATAACTTCTGGGTCATTTGCAGCTGTGAACAGCTCCAGTTTTATGTCAGATGTTTTTCTGTGTCAATGCTGAGCAACCATCTCTAAAAAGAACAATTAAGGGAAAAGGTTTTTTTTCTTAATTCTAGACAGACACTGCCTGGTGGGGCTAGGAGTGGTCCTGCAGTGGCTGTAGAGCCAGGATGGCCTCTGGTTGGGTCTTCCCTCCCAGTCCCTGCACCTTGCCATGGCCATGGGGCTTCACAGAGAGGGGGACACTGAGCCACCTCTCAAACCTTCAGTCCCCTGGCCACCAGAGGCCTTGACTGTGGCCACTAGCTCAGCATCCAGGAGCACAGAGTCCTCTGAGTTATATACAGTTTCTGCCTTGGTTTTATTTTTTATTTTTTAATTTATTTTTTAAAATTTAAATTCACTAGCCAATATAGTACATCAGTAGATTTTAATGTAGTGTTCGGTGATTCATTAGTTGCCTGTAACACCCAGTGCTCATCACATGTGCCCTCCTTAATACCGGTCACCCAGCTACCCCATCCCCTTACCCCTCTCCATTATGTAACCCTCAGTTTGGTTCCCAGAGTCCAGAGTCTCTCATGATTTGTCTCCCTCTCTGATTTCTTCCCATTCCGTTTTCCCTCCCTTTCCCTGCGGACCTCCTCTCTATTCCGTATGTTCCACGTATGAGTGAAACCATATGATTTTTGTCTTCTCTGCTTGACTTATTTCACTTAGCATAATCCCCTCCAGTTCCACCCATGTTGATGCAAATGGTGGGCATTCATTCTTTCTGATGGCTGAGGAATATTCCTTTATATATATGGACCACATCTTCTTTATTCATTCATCTGGTTGAAGGACATCTAGGCTCTTTCCACAATTTGGCTATTGTGGACATCGCTGCTATGGATATTGGGGTGCAGGTGGCCCTTCTTTTCACTACATCTGTATCATTGAGGTAAATACTCAGGAGCTCAGTTCCTGGGTCATAGGGTAGCTCTATTTTCAACTTTTTGAGGAAACTCCATACTGTTTTCCAGAGTGACTTCACCAGCTTGCATTCCCACCAACAGTGTAAAAATGTTCCCTTTTCTCCACAGCCTCTCCAGCACTTGTTTCCTGTCTTTTTAATTTTAGCTATTCTAACTGGTGTAAGGTGGTATCTCATTATAGTTTTGATTTGTATTTCCCTCATGTCAGGGGATGTTGAGCAATTTTTTATGTGTCTGTTATGAGCCTCCTCAGTCTCCTGCTCCCCTCATTTTCCTCCTTAGCCTGAAGATGAACCCATCCAATCTGCAGCTTTGAAGACCAGTTCAGTCCTGATGCCAGGAGCATAACCCGGGGGTCTCAGCCTCACCTATCGCATCTGTTCTCTCCATGTCGGGTGACTGCTCCCCTTCCCCCACCAGCTGGTCACCGCTCCTCTCACAGATGTCCTCATCTCAGGAGAGGGAAACACCAGACCCTTGGATTCCTCTGTGACTTGTTGCCTTCTACCACCTCTCCCACTAGTGAGGTGGCTCCTGGAGGACATTCAATGTCCAAACCATTTAAAGGCGTATGTAAGTCTTTGCTCCCTAGGGCAATGGATGATACTTGGGGCAAAGAGAAACCAAGCAGAATCACTGGAAGAAAGGCTGAGTGATGAGGAGCTTTAGGGAAGAAGGGCCTGGAAGCTCTGACCTATTCCCAAGCTTCTGGGACACTGCATGTGTGGTCTGGGTGCCTGCTCAGGGCCGACCTGGGAAGGCCCTAGGCTCTTCCCTCTGGTGGCTGTCAGACTTGGCAAGTAGGAAGTGAAGGCCAAGGCAGAGTGCTAAGAGGCCTGGCTGGTGCTGAAGGTGTATCCTGACACCCACACACCAAGACCGCTCCTCCCCATCTGCAAAGACTGGAAGGGGTTTTGTTGTTGTTGTTCTGTTTTGTTTTTGTTTTTCAGAAGGAGGGAAGTTTCCAGGGGTTAAGGAAATCTCACCCAGTCGACAGTTGACCACTACATTCACAGACCAGACACTTCTGTGGCTACACACAACAAGGGATACAGGTTTGACAGAATCAGCTCAGAAATGTCAGTAAGCCAACAGCAGAACGGCAGTGAGAGGAGCAGCAGCAGTGAACTTTGGGGAGGGGAAGAACTGGTACTTGACTTGCTACATTACACTATTCACAGTGTCCCAGATCCAATGGCAGAGAGATGAGTAGTGGTGACACAGGAAAGGAATGTATTTCAGTGCAGTCGACACCAGAAGTCCAAGGACTGACATGGTCTCAGGGTGTTGAAAACACTTCTGGGCTTTTATATGAGGAAAATCTAGGACAAAGGTCGCTAGGCAGGTGTGAGTGAGGGTGGCCAGTAAAGGTCCGGTCAATCATTGTCTTGGGGTCCATCATGCGGGGTCTTGCTGGTGTCAGGCAGTGGCTATTGCTTGAGGGGTTGTTTGGTGCCCGAGGGGTCTTTGATTTGAGTTAACAGATGAACCTGAGGAGGGATGTCATCAGTTAGGAAGTACACATGAAGGTCAGAGTGGAGGTGGGTAAAGCCCTCTTTCACTCCAAGAGCAGGGGATCTCTGAGCCTCTGCTATACACCTTGCCCTGCTCATTGCTTCCAGCTGCCTGGTCCTGAGTTCTGTCCTTTTAATGAACTAGTCATCTAGTAAGTAATGTGCTTTTCTGAGT
Source organism: Mustela lutreola (assembly GCF_030435805.1). Classification (NCBI taxonomy): domain Eukaryota; kingdom Metazoa; phylum Chordata; class Mammalia; order Carnivora; family Mustelidae; genus Mustela; species Mustela lutreola. Next base: position 149,528,638 of record NC_081290.1, on the reverse strand, counting down.
TCCATGAACCACTCAAGCAGACTATTCTAACCTGAGGAGGAGGTTGTGGGGCCCTCCAATTTGTAGCCATAGCTCAGAAACATGGGTGCCCTCTCTGCTCAGCCACTGGCTGACCACTAAATTAATAGCACAGGGATTCACTGGTGACAAACAGCAAAGAACACAGACTTGAAAAAGTTAGTTCAGAAAAGTCACTAAGCCAACAGGAGCTACCACAATTAGCAGCGATAATGAAGCCTAGGGTGGGGAAGTCTGATATTCAGGATGCTTCCTTTTTAATATTCATCATCACATCCTGGACTTGTCAGTGGGGCCAAGTGCCCTGGCTGGGGGTCAGGTAACTTCCTACAGGTTCCCCTAGCCATGCACAGCCCTGTGCTGCTTCCCAGCAGAGGGTGGTTTTAACCAAGGTCTGGAAGATGGGATGGATTTTTCTGACTCCACCTGACACCACCCCCTGCCCAGGGCTGCAAGTGAGGAAACTCCTTCAACTCCTCTTAAGGTCCCTGGCTGGGTCTGGGAATTGACAAAGACAGATGAACAGGAGAAAACTGGCCAAGTGTATTGATTTTTTTTGGTGGGAACCTCACAAGAACATGCAGACCATCAGAGGCAATTGGAGCAGACAGTTCTATGTTTTAGGCAAAGAAGCAATAAATATGTGAGGAATTGAGAGACACAGGGATTTGAGCTAGGGCAGGTAATTGGTAAAAAAATGTAACTAGGAAGATGAAGGTTAGTTTAGCCAGGTTTGTTCCTATAGCCTTTGTGGCCCTAAATTCCTTGACTCTGGTGATCAGCATGCCCTCCCTGCAGTCTGGGGAGAGAAAGTGCCACATGGGAGTACTCTGACCTGCTTCAGGGAAGAAGGGCTGATGGCTGGGGTTCAGAGGGAACTTCCTGCTTCTGCTTTATGGAAAACTTTCAGTTTCTATATTTAATTTGCCAGGGTGCCAAATTGGCAGTAGTGTGTCCTAACCCTCACTGGCCTGGTGCTGTACTCCGTCTCCTCCTAGTATCCAGGACATTGAATGCACTTCTGTGGAGACCTCACAGCCATGGGGCAGCCCCTTGTCCAGGGAGGCACCTGCCTCCAGGGGAGGATTGCCTATGACTTCCCACACAGGTGCCCTGTTGCTAAGGGTGGCCACCTCTCCTTGAGGATATTGGGTGAGAGTGTGCAGATCTTACCTGGAGAAACTGACTTCATTTCCTGCAAATGTCCACCCAGTAGTGGGATCATACAGGAGTTCTATTTTTAGTATTTGGGGGAAACTCCAGACTTTTCCCAGCACGGCTGTGCCAACCAAGGTCAATTCTGGATGATCTTACCTATAAACCAGAGATTTTTCAAGAACCTCTCCAGCAGAGAACATAGGGAGAACATTTTTAAGGCCTTGCAAAGTATACTAACCATAGGAACAAACCAGTAACTCAGAAACTATTGAAATGAAGAACTGGTTCTCTTCCTTCCATGTCTGGCTAGTGTGCTGGTCTGTAGCTCGACCCTACCTTAGGCAACTGGAAAGTTGACCTCCCAGGTCAGCTGCCACTGAGATGGCTACTGTTTCCAGAAATTCTTTGGGGGTGTGGCAAGGTTTCCCCACCTGTGCACAGATCAAGTTGGTGAGCTCTGACAGTGGAGCCATGGGTCCTCCTGGTATAGTCCCTGACCCATCTCCCAGTAGAGCCATCCCACTAAGGGCTTAGGGACAGCTGCCCCTAGGCAAAACCACCCAAGATTCCCACTGTCCCTACCTGACCTTCAGATGCTTCTCAGTTACTACTGTGCCCCTAGTGTCTCCCTGGAGCCCTGACCTAGCTGTTTTCTGACAGCTTGTCCAGCAGTATGCTCACTTTCTGGGAGGAGGGTTTACTGCAATCCACAGTGTGTCCTGCTGCCCCACCTGGATCGCTTTTTGAAGGCACATCATCTGGGCCATCTGAAGACCCAAGACTGTGGGTCTGTGGTCTGGTGGGAGTCTGAGCAGAGCTGGTGGGTTGGGAGGGCTGCGAGGCACAGTGGCAGGTTTCCAGAAAGCTCTCTGGGGTCCCTGGCATTCTACCATTTTTGAATCAAAGCCCTGAGATCTTTCAAATGCCGGCAATGTTACAGCGTGGGCCAGAAAATCACATGTCTCTGTGCGTCCACCACCACCTCAACTATCGGCCATTTCTTGCACTTGAGCTGAGTACAAAGGATTGGGAGTAGGAGTTTGAAGGGAGGTCCTGGGCCAGACTTTGTGTTTGGGGACACAGGCCATCCAGACAAGCTTGTGCTGAGCCTCATGAGGGGGCCTGTGTGGAACCCCCAGCTGCAGACACTGATGTTTGCTGATGCCCCATCGGTCCGCACCAGTGCACCTGCTGCTGGGGGAATGCCTGCCCCCTCCTCTCTACCTGAGGGCTCTCTCCTGTACCAGCCATGCCCCTCCCCTGCCAGGCACTGCCAGCCTGCAGTCTGGGAGGGTGGACACCTGGAAGACCTCCAGTCCTGGGGACAGATCCATTGTGGGTGGGATGTGGTCTCCCAGCAGGCCTGAGCACCAGGCCCCCATGGTGCTCACTCTCCTGGGGGCTTGCTGTGCAACATCCTCCCTCAGGGTCCCTGAGCCCAACTTCTCCTCTGATCAGGGGCCCCTCTTGGCCCAGGCTCCACACGCTGGTTCTGGGAGCAGGTTGTCTGGACCTTCTGGACTCGCATTTCCATGCCCAAGACATGGGCACAGGCTGGCCTCACAGACTCATCAGAGGATGCCCAGTGCAGGAAGATGCAGGAAGATGCCAGGTGACCCTAGAGGGAGCGCACAGGCTTGCACAAAACATAGGGCTTATGGAGTCCAGTGTGGGATGTGGGCACCCAGCCAAGGGACATGGGGAATCCTGGCGAAGGTGGCCCTGGTGGGGGGAGGGGAGACCACAGAAGGGTTGCAGAAAAGGCAGGAGACAAGGAGGATGACAGGACAGAGCTTCCCAAGGAGGTCAATGGAAGAGTCACACAATGGAAGAGGATCACAGAGACCTTTGGCAAAACTCGGAAGCCCTGGAGATATTGGCTGAAACGCTGTCATTTGGTCAGAAAAGTTGTGTCACAAAACCCCAGTAGACACTGGATGACTTACTCTTTGTTGCTTCTAGGAATCAGGGCATATGGGCCATTAGCACTCACATTGCATGAAGTCAAGGACGTATTTGTGCTTTTCATCACTTTTCAGGGCTAGATTTTTCTAGAGGAAGTGCTGACCATGGGACTCTCCATTCTTTTCTTTGTGCAACCGGTCTCTGGGATTCCTGGTGCTCATCACCGCTGCTAGCCCTGAAGACTGCCCTCTGTCACCTCCCATGGTGGACAAGACCATGTGGGTTAGGGGGGGCTCACCGATGAAGCCCTAGTGCCCAGTACAGAGCAGGGACCCCAGGTCTTCTGCTGAATGAAGGAGGGGAAGAGGGAGGGAGGGAGTGGAGGGAGGGTGAGGAGGAAGGGAAAGGAGAGAAGGAGAATGGTAGGGAGGGAGTAAGAGGGATGAAAGTGGGGGGATACGGGAGGGAAGGCAGGAGGATGGGAGGGGGAGAGGAGGAGGAGGGAGGGAGGGAAGATGAGTGAGAGGGAGTGAGGAGGAAGAGGGAGGAGGGATAGGAGGGAGGCAGTGGGGTAGGGGAGGGAGGGGTGGAGGGGAAGGAGAGAGGGGGTAATGAATGAGATGGTGAATAAATGAGGTAGGGAAGGAGGGAGTGAAAGAGCGGAAGTCCAGTCCATACATCATGAGCCATTATTTGGGGTGAGGTCCGAGGCCATCACAGCCTGGGCCTGGGCCCTGGAAGGCGGCTCAGGGCACAACCATCTGTCCTCCCAGTGCTGACCTTCCTTCTCCTTGGCCCTGCTGCCACCCTGGATCCTCTCCACCTCCTCAAACAATTCAGAATGTTTCCAGGGTGGCAGGAGGGGCATCTCAGGAGGGGCTTCCTGGATCCTGTGACTGGACGACACTGGGACAATAGCTATAGGACATTCTCTCATGAGGACTGGGACCGTGGATCCCATTCATCTCCTTGGGCATTAGCATTGTTCCATTCCCTGCTCTCTCCACCACCGCTGCGCTGAACACTCCTGACAATACATCTATGAGAAATCATGCCAGAGTTTCTGGGACTGTCTGAGGCCAAGTACTGCTAGGTGATGGGTGCACCTGTGGCCTGGGATGGGTGCTGCTCACTGTTCTCCCAAACAGGGCTGCCTGTCCCCCTTCTCTCCAGGGGACCTACATTGGCCTCTGGTTCTTCGCATTCTCCCCAGGGCTGCTGGTCCCCAGACCACACCCACCTCTGAGGGTGACCAGCGCTGCCTCCATAGGGTTTCCTTTGCCAGAGTCCTTCCCTGGGAGCTCTCGCATCTCTGACACACTCTCCCCACATGCCTATCCTCTCCCCTGGACTTGTATGCATTTGCTCTCTGTCCCTGTGGAACCCTGTGACTTGGAGCCTGGTTTGAAGCAGAGTCAGGTGAAACGTTCCTCTGCCTTTGGGTTGTAAGTGACGCGTTTGCCCTCTGTGGTGTGTCATCCAGCCTTCTGCATTTCTCTGGTTTCTGTGGGGGCCACGGGAGGAACCAGCTGTGTCTTGTCTGGGGTCAGGCTGTGGTGTCCCAGCAGGAACATGGGTCTTGACCCCGAGATCGTGCCCATAATTCCTAAAGGGGCCTCTATGATTACATCTCATCTGTAACCCATTGGGGGTTTTAATATAGAGTAAGAGAAATTCTATGTCACATAAACACAGAAAAAATTGAGTCCCCTTTGAAAATAGGTGGCCAGACACAAAGGCACATATTGTGTGATTCCACATACAGAAACATCCAGAACAGGTAAAAAACAGAGAGAGAAAGAGCTTAGGTGTTGTGAGAGGCCATGCTGGAGAAGAAATGGGCTGGGAGGGCTTTGGGTTCAGGGTCTCCTTTGGGGAAGGAGATATCCTGAGCAATGTTCTGTGATATGGTGGCACAGCGTTGGGAATGTACTTAACGCTCATGACGTGTTCAAGTGAAAACAAGCAATTTTATTTGAAAACAAATAATAAGCAATATGCAGAACATGGAAAGATAAAATAACAGTTAATATGCACCAGAGAGAAAGAATATACAGGTAGAGTTCAGCCCAGGGCCTCCCAGAGAAGCTACAGCCAGGAAGGAACCCTCACTGGGACATCTCCCCAACTGCAGTCCAGCTGCTGGGTGCTCTGAGCCCAGTCCTTGCTCCTGGCCCCACACCAGCCTCTGGGGTCTCCTGCCTGTGGGACCTAGCACCAACCCAGCCCCAGACACCCACATACACCCAGCCCCAGCCTTCTCACCCTTGAGCTTGGCCTCCATGGGCTCCAGAAACTGGATAACAGTCCAGTGTGGTACCACCTCAGACAGTGGCCTGGGCAGTGTCAGAGGTCTTCCCAGGCAGTCCCCAGTCCCTGCTCCTGGAGAGCCCCCTTGGGTCACTCCCTATGTCAGGGAGATGGAGCAGATGTCTGCCAGCCTCCTCCCTGTTTCATCATCCCTGGTGTTCCGCAAAGACAGCGACTGGTAGCCGGCCCAGATGCATCTCAGCCCCGCCGGGCCATCCTCACTGTCCTCCTGCCCAGTCCCCCCGTTTCTTCCAGATCAGACACAGACATGTACGTGCACAGCCCCACACCTGGGACAGGTACCCATACATGCAGGACACAGGATAAACCCTGGGGAGAAGCTTGCAGACCCCCACACCCCGTTCCACATACCCAGCCTTGACCTGGGATGTGAATATGACCTGCCCATTGGGCATCTGACCCCTCGTCAATCTGCTCTTGAGTGGGGTAGGTGCACCTCACATGAGCCTTCTTTGCAAATACACACACACACACACACACACACACACACACACACATATGCACGCATGTATGGGAAGGAGACTTGGCTGCACGTGTTGTATCAGAGCCTGTGAAGCTGGGGGCTGGCTCTGGGCTTCATGGTGTCACCTTTCTGTACTTCTGGCCAAATGGCTAGAGATGTCAGGGAGCCCTAATGTGACATCTCCAGAGAGGGAAAGTGTTTGCGGGGTGTGCTTTCCTCTACCTGCAGCTTCCAGACTTTGGGATGCAACACACAAACATGTTCTTCTTTCGAGGATCTCCAATGAAATGAGCTGGGCAGGAGGCTGTCTCTGGAATGTGGGTGCTTGGTTACCTGGGTTCCAAATTCTGTTGGGCTCTGTTGTCAGGGAACTGAGGTCACCACATCTTGAGGACCCCTTGCCCGACTTCCTCCTAACACCAGAGCCCCCTGAGGGCCCCTTGCCCCCAGCTGCTCAATTCTCACCCTCTACCCCATGACCTGTCCCTACAGTGATACTCACGCAGCCTAGCCACAGCCCCTGCGAGGCCTGGGTGCAGACGGTGTCCCCGCTGTGAGGACATAGAGATCAGTTCAGACCAGACTCCTGCTAATGCCCAGGACTATGACCCTGGACAGACCCTCTGCCCCTCAGGGTCTCCCCAGGCTCCCCATCTGCATAGTGGGGACTTCTGGCTTCTACTTCTAGGGGTACCATCAGCGGTAGGACCTCTACATATGTTCCTGCTATCAAAAGAGGCTGGGACACACACGTGGCCATGCAAGGATGAGTGGGGGGCTGGGCATAGAACACAGCTCAGGGGGGCCTGGGTCTGCTCTGGGGTCCAGGCAAAGCTACCCTCCTCCTTCCTGTCTCCCAGCTCCCAGTGGGAAGTTTGCAGTGAACTGATTCCGACCTTGTCCTCTTGCAACACCACACACTTCCAGGGCCTCCCATTAGGCTTAGGCCCAGGTCCAGGTCCCTTGTCTGCGTCCATGTGCTAGGCAGTCCTCACATAACTGGCATTCCTAAATCCTAGTCACACATTCCTGTGGAATTCTCCAGGGTGGATGGCCTGTGTGACTGCACTCTAAGGAATAGAATGGAGCAAAATGATGGGATGTTGCTTCCAACTTGATTAAAGAAGGTCTGTGACTTCTCCTGGTTCCCTCTCTTGTGTTCATTTTCTCTCTGTCTTCTCTGTGTGTCTCTCTGTCTCTCCCAGGAGCAGGATCTGGGGCTCTGGGGCCGATGTGAGAAACCTCAGAAGCCTGCCTTCCCCCTGTTTCCCTCTCCTGTCCTGGTGCATGGTTCCATCCTAAGGCCTCCTCACTCTGACCAGAGCACTGACTCTGGAACCTCTTCCAAATGGGGACCCTGAGGCTGCAACAAAGAGGGTCCTGACCTTGGTCCTCAGACCAGTGGCCCAGTGCTCTGCCATGTTCTGCAAAACCAGGTCCTCAGCCCCTTAAGTCCCCAGGCTATTCTCTGCTCAGAAGGACCTCTAGGGAGTACAAAGCATTTTCCCAGGACTTGGAGCACAGTGGGTCAGGGATGAAGATCCAAGGCCAGCAGACTTTTCTATAAGCCTGTGGGACCCTAGGGATACCCCATCTCTATGGCCCAATTGACAGGAGAGTAAACTGAGGCCTTTTGTGCTGTAGCCCCATCTGGACTTGGGGTGGTATCTCTTCCTACTTCCAGTAGCCCAGGATGGTGATGGACACCAGACCCCAGACCCTGTCCTCTCCCAGTGCCCTGGTAACACCCCTGAGCCCCTTGGGAACCCCCTACCACCAGCCTGGTCTGTCTCCCATCCCCATGCTATGGATCTGGGTTCTTGCCAGGGGTCCTGATGCCCCTGCTCCATGGCCCAGCTGTCTCTGACCTCTTCCTTCTTTCTGCCTTGTCACCCACCTCGCTCCCAGGGTGTCCGTCCCTTCTGACCCCGCGCTGGGCAGTCAGAGTGGTGTGTATGTGTGTATGCAGGCACACATGCCTCTACTTGTCTGGGGATGCCCAAGGTCATGTCCCCACATGGGACTGGGTGGGTAGCTATCCTTGAGGATCTGAGGAGCTCTCACCCCCAAAGCGAACCTCATGGGAGGGCTGGAGCTGGTCTAAGACTGGAGAGCAGCCCCGCTCCTTTGACTCTGTACCCCTCATTTGTCATGGGCCAGTCCCTGCCTCTCTTGACCCCAGGTTTCCAACTGTCCCTGAGGGTTGGAAATGGAAATGCTTGAACTTGGTCACTCCTCCAAGGGTAGGTGGAGTGCAGGTGCACCGGGCACACAGGCCTCACTCCTGAGAGGGCCAGGTGTACACAGGGGACATGTACACAGCACCTGTACCATGACTCAGTCCCACGGTGGACATGCACAGGACCCATGGCTCTACACCTGACCAGTCCCCCATATTTCCTCACTACCACCGAGGCCTCGCTCTCTGTCTCTGTGCAGTGTGGTGATGCTGAATGATCGCTCCCATGGCAGGAGCATGTAGGGTGCTGGTGATTGACCTAGGCTGGGCACAGAGCCTGGACTTCAGAGTGCAGTTGGGGATGGTGAGTGGTGTCACCAGTGAGTGTCCCTTCTCCCAAAAGCAATCCAAGTCCTTCTATGCAGTGCCAGGTATCTGGGAGACCACACTCCTGACATCAGGTCCCTGTGTGTGGCTCTTCCTCAGCTGTGGGACAAGGTGGGGACCCCAGGACATGGGGCCAGTTCCTCCCTCTGAGGGCATGAGAACAAGGAAGACTTTCCCTGGGGGTCCCCCAAGGCCACATTAGAGGGGAGGTGGCTGCCCAACAAACAGGACATTGAAATTCTGCTTCTGTTAGAACAAGAGCATTGGGGGTTGATTTTTTCACTTGCTGGGCCAACAAGACTCATGCTCTCCATGACTTCTCCTCAAATGAAGAGCTCTCAGCGTCCTGGGTGTCCTGGACCTGGGGAGGGGAGAGGGACCTGTCCCCTCCCTGGCTCCTGAAGGAGGCCCATCCTCCCAAAGACAGGATCATTTCAGGTCATGATCCTGGGCCAGGATGGGAGACAGTCCTTCATGGATCCCAACTCTGGGGCTGAGAGGACCTTTCTCAGGCACAGCAATGCCCACTGAATGCAGGGACTTCAGAAAGAACACACACCTGGCCCAGGTCCTGTCCCAGGATGGTGGCTGCCTTCCCCAGCTCTGGAGGAAGAGGGACATCTTCTGCTTCTCTGGGTGGGGGCCCTGTGACCCATGAGCAGGCCCTGAAAGCATTCTAGTCTGCCTCTGGAAGTGCATCAGCACTGAGTGGGCCAATCATTGTCCACACATGAGCATAGACAACATGCTAAGGAAGCGCCCGAAGTGATCCTGTGCAAATGTCCTGTGGTTGGCAGGGAGGGCCCCCCTTTCCCTGCAGAGGAATCCTCCTGGAGTCTCTGTCCTCAGAGCTTCCTTCCTGCTGGTTTCAGGACAAAGGGAGAGACTGTGATGTGGCTTAGAATGCTCCACTGCCAAGCAGAGAGAGTCAATTATCATATGGTTTCACTTATTTGTGGAGCATAACAAATAGCATGGAGGACAAGGGGAGTAAAAGAGGAGAAGGGAGTTGGGGGAAATTGGAAGGGGAGGTGAACCATGAGAGACTATGGACTCTGAAAAACAATCTGAGGGGTTTGAAGGGGCAGGGGGTGGGAGGTTGGGAGAACCAGGTGGTGGGTATTAGGGCACAGATTGCATGGAACACTGGGTGTGGTGCAAAAACAATAAATACAGTTATGCTGAAAATAAATTTAAAAAAAAAAAAAGAGTGCTCCACCGCAGCCTCCCTCTTTTGGCACACATCATTGTTCCCCAAGAAGCAGGGGCTGCTGTTCCCTCATGCCCCATGCAAGGCTGGTTTAAGTTACTCATTCCCTCCAAGGCCCAGCCACTCTGGCTCTGTCACAGGCACAGTGGCCATGGCTGCCTGGCTGGGCCAGGAGTCTCAGGAGAGCTCTCTTTTCCCAGGGCTAGGTTTCATAGTCCTGGCCAGAGAAAGAAGTCCCATCTGTCCTCTGCTAGAGAAGGTGAATTCCTGGGCCAGGTGGCCCCTCAGGTGCCTAAGGACATGGGGGTCTCCTGAAGAAAAGGGTGATGGTCACCCCTGACTGAGAAAACAGTGAGCAGCAGCCATCGCAAGATGCAGGTGCACCCATCACCTAGCAGTGGTTGTACTCAGACTCACCCCAGGAAACTCTGGCATGATTTTTCATAGATGTATTTCCAGGATTGTTCAGAACAGTGGTGGTGGAGAGAGCAGGGAATGCACCAATACTAATGCCCAAGGATATGGATGGTGGCTCAGTCAGTTAAGCCACTGACTCTTGATTTTGGCTCAGGATGTGATCTCATGGTTTGGGATCGAGTCCCATGAAGGGTCTGTGTTCAGTGCATGTGGGTTCACGATTCTCTCTTCCACCTCCTGCCTTTCCCACCACTCTAGTGCCTCTCTCTCTCTCTCTTTCTCAAATAAATTAATGCAATCTTTATAAAAATGGAATATACAAAATGTACTTTTAAAAAATTGAAAATATCCTAAAATTGATTTTGCCATTTTAAACATTTTTCAGTATAAAGTCCAGTAGTGTTAAGTATATTTATAATGCTGTGAAACATATCTTGAGAATATTTCAACATGCAAATCTGAAATTCTGTTCCTATTATTATGTGTCTTTCATGTAGAAAGCATATTTATTTATTTATTTATGTTCAGTTAGCCATATATAGTACACTAGTTTTTGATGTAGTGTTCAATGATTCATTAGTTGTGTGTAACACCTACTGCTCATCACAACATGTGCCCTCCTTAATGCCCATCACCCTGTTACCCCATCTCCCTCCCCTCTGTAACCCTCAGTTTGCTTCCCAGAGTCCAGAGTCTTTCATGGTTTGTCTCCCTCTCTGATTTCTTTCCATTCATTTTTCCCTCCCTTCCCCTATGGTCTTCTACACTATTCCTTAGATTCCACATATGAGTAAAACCATATGGCAATTGTCCTTTTCTGCCTGACTTATTTCATTCAGCGTAATCCCTTCCAGTTCCCTCCATGTCGATGCAAATGGTAGGTGTTCATCTTTTCTGATGGCTGAGAAAATATTTCATTATATATATAAACCACAGCTTCTTTATCCATTCATGTGTTGAAGGTTATTTTGGCTCCTTTTACAGTTTGGCTATTATGGACATTGCTGCTATGAATATTGGGATGCAGGTGCCTCTTCTTTTCACTATGTCTGTATCTTTGGGATAAATACCCAGTAGTGAAATTGCTGGGTGGTAGGGTAGTTCTATTTTTAAGATTTTGAGGAACCTCTGTTTTCCGGAGTGGCTATGCAAGCTTGCTTTCCCACCAATAGTGTAGGAGGGTTCCCCTTTCTCCACAGCCTCGCCAGCATCTGTTATCTCCTGACTTGTTAATTTTGGCCATTCTAACTGGTGTAAGGTGGTCTCTCATTGTGGTTTTGATTTCTATTTCCCTGATGGCAAGTAATGTTGAACATGTTGCCATGTGTCTGTTAGCCATTTGCATGTCTTTGGAGAAATGTCTGTTCATGTCTTCTGCCCATTTCTTGATTGGGTTATTTCATTTTTGGGTGTTGAGTTTGAGAAGATCTTTATAGATCTTGGATACCAGCCCTTTATATGACATGTCATTTTCAATCATCCCCCATTCCATGGGTTGCCTCTTTGTTTTGTTGACTCTTTGCTTTGATATGCAGAAGTATTTTATCCTGAAGAAGTCCCAATAGTTCATTTTTGCTTTTCTTCCCTTGCCTTTGGTGATGTGTCTAGGAAGAAGTTGCTGTGATTGGTGTCAAAGAGGTGACTGCCTATGTTCTCCTCTAGGATTTTGATGGATTCCTGTCTCACACTGAGGTCTTCCATCAATTTTGAGTTTATCTTTATGTGTGATGTGAGAGATGGGTTGAGTTTCAATCTTCTGGATGTGGCTGCCCAATTTTCCCAGCACCATTAATTGGAGAGCTTGTCTTTTTTCCATTGGGTATTATTTATTCCTGCTGTGTCAAAGATGAGTTGACCATAGAGTTGAGGGTCAATTTTTGGAGTTTCTATTCTGTTCTATTGATCTATGTGTCTGTTTTTGTGTGAATACCATGCTGTCACAGCTTTGTAATATAGCTTGAAGTCAGGCATTGTGATGCCCCCAGGTTTGGTGTTCTTTTTCAACATTTCCTGGCTGTGTGGGGTCTTTTCTGGTTCCATACAAGTTTTAGGATTGTTTGTTCCAGCTCTATGAAAAATGCCGATGGTATTTTAATAAGGATGGTGTTGGAAGTGTAAATTGCTCTGGGCAGCATAGACATTTTAACCATGTTTATTCTTCTGATCCATGAATTTGGAATGGTTTTCCACCTTTTTGTGTCTTACTCCATTTCTTTCATAAGCATTCTATAGTTTCTAGAGTATAGATCCTTTGCCTCTTTGATTAGGTTTATTCCAAGGCATCTTACAGTTTTTGGTGCTATTGTAAATGGAATCAATTCCCTAATTTATCTTTCTACAGTTACACTGTTGGTGTATAGAAGAGCAACAGATTTCTGTGCATTGATTTTGTATCCTGATGCATTACTGAATTGCTGTATGAGTTCTAGTAATTTGGGAGTGGAGTCTTTTGGGTTTTCCACATAAAGTATCATTTCATCTGTGAAAAGAGAGTTTGACTTCTTTGCTAATTTGAATGCCTTTTATTTCTTTTTTGTAGTCTGATTGCTGAGGTAAGGGTTTCTAGTACTATGTTGGACAATAGTGGTGACAGTGGGCATCCTATTGTGTTCCTGATCTTAAGAAAAATGCCTCCAACTTCTCCCCATTGAGAATGGTATTTGCTGTAGGCTTTTCATAGATGGTTTTTATGAAACTGAGGAATGTCCCCTCTATCCCTACACTCCGAAGAGTTTTAATCAGGAAAGGGTGTTGTATTTTTGTCAAATGCTTTTTCTCCATTAATTGAGAGGATCCCATGGTTCTTGTCTTTTCTTTTATTAATGTACTCTATCATGTTGATTGATTTGCGAACGTTGAACCACACTTGCATCCCAGGAATGAATTCCAGCTAGTCATGATAGATAATCCTTTTAATGTACTGTTGGATTCTATTGGCTAGGATCTTGTTGAGTATTTTTCCATCCATGTTCTTCAGGGGTATTGGTCTGTAATTCTCCTTTCTGAGAGGGTCTTTGCCTGGTTTTGGGATCAAGGTAATGCTGGCCTCATAGGAGGAGTTTGGAAGTTTTCTTTCTATTTTTTTGAAACAGCTTCAGAAGAATGGGTATTACTTCTTTGAATGACAGCCTTGCTGGATAATGCACTCTTGGTTGCATGTTCTTCTCATTTAGTATCCTGAATATGTCTTGCCAGCCCTTTCTGGCTTGCCAGGTCTCCGTGGACAGGTCTGACATTATTCTGGTGTTCCTCCCTCCATACATAAGAAATCTCTTCCTCAGGGGTGCTTTCTGCATTGCTTTTTTGGTTCTAAGATTTGCAAGTTTTCCATTTTTAATTTTAATAGTTTATTTATAGATTTTTAAATATTTTCTATGTACACCCTCATATTATCTGTGAATAGTCACAATTATTCCCTCGATTATTATTCTTTTTGTTTCTCTTGCCTTATAACATTTGGTAGATTCTCCAATGCAATGTTGACTAGATTAACATTGTTTGAAGATTTTAATATACTTTTATCAATATCTGATAGAAAAAGCAGATGAAACATTGGTAACAAATGTTACCTAATTGACATATATGAAACATTACATATTAAGTACAGAATACATTATTTTCAAGTGGTCCTAGGATATTTACCCAAGTAGACAAAATGTTGGGCCATGAAGAAAGTCTACACATTTTAAAGCCTGAAATTAACTAGATTATATTCTTAGTTCACAGGGGATTTAAGCCATAGTCATAATGAAAAGAAAACCAGGAAATCCCCCAATATTTGAAAATTAAATGTACCTTTGCTACATATCCTAAGGGTTAGATAGGGAATCACAAGGGAAATTCTTAACCTTTCCTACATCAGAGCTCACAGACAATGGCACTCTACCTGTAAAGAGCAGTGTAATTAGCTAATAGGAGTTGAGCCTTAAGTCAGAGCTCTGCCTACTCCAGCCACATCTGGCAACCTTGGCCTGTGGTTCCCCCAGAACTGTCATGTCTGGTGGCTCTAAGAGGGACAACATGGGCATATGAAAAGGGAAGCTCCCCACTCCTAGTGGTGTTGGTTACCCCCACCCAAGCTGCCCTTTCTAGTGGCCCTGAGCTAAGGGGGACAACATGGCCTTGTGGAAATGGGAAGCTCTCCACTCCTATGACCGTGCTATTGTATTGTCCTCACCAGTCCAATAGCATGTTTTCTGAGTGAAATATGATACAATAGCAGGTCCCAGGCCTTCCTTAAGAGTTGAAAATCATCTTGGGAATCATCTATTAGAAATACAGATTCAACATGTGTTCTTTCTTCTGGAAAAGAAATAGACCAAATAGAAATCATGGCTTCCTAGCACCTGCTCTAGAGAGCCATCACACTGGCTCTTTGTGGAGTTCTTCTCCCTCTTAAACTTCCAAACTATGATGTAGATATTATTAGTCACATTTTCTAGATGGCTAGACAGGAGCTCAGAGATGATTCAAGTCACAGAGGATTTGAGTGTCAGAGACCTAACTGGGATCCCCAAACTGACTCCAAATCCCTTGTTATTCCATTCATGGTACTATTTCCCTCCTATCTCTGGTCTTCTGGATCTGGAAACATCTCAAGTCTTGGGATTTTCTTGTGTGGTCAACTGGAATAAATTCAGCTGGTCTTTTTACCTCTGCCCACCATGATCATTAAGTGTGGAGGACCTCTGAGTAGGATACACAAAGATCTCTAGGAATAGAGACAGTATAATATTTTTCTGATATTAAACTTACTGAAAGAGCTATCTTTTTAAAATTGGTTGAGGCTCTGGTATGTTCAGAGTGTGCTGTAACACAAGTCTGAAATAGTATTTATAAACACTCAGCTCTGCCTCTTCTACAAAGTAAGACAATGCTTGTAAACAGCTCTAAACTTTTCCCTTACCCACGATAATTTACTTTGCAACCATCGTGATGTTTATGTGGTATGATTATGACTTACATTAGTCAAAAATCTGCTGGAAAAGAACTAAGACATTGTATCCAAGCTCTAGGGGGACTTCATGTTTAAATTAGTGTTGTGACAATGAGCTACTCTTTTTTATTCTGTAGTCCAAGGGAATGGTACCAGACATCTCTAAGATGTTGGGAGGTTCTAAAATTCTGACTTTAAATTATCTGTATGCTTCAGAGATTTGGGCAGAAGAAAGGGAGGAGCCCAGCTTCTGTGAACACTCTGTTACCTGTATTGACCATGGAACAGGTAATCTTCTGCAGGCATCATTTTGATTTCTTGGTAGCATTGTTAAAGGTGCTTTTGTCTCAAGTTCCTCTCTTTAGTAGCAATTAGAATGATAATGGAAATGTTTGTCTTTTACCATCCATGGGCCTGGATCCTAGGCTCCCAGGGAAACTATCCTTTAACATTTCACCAAGCTCAAAATGACTGGACAAAACCTCAGAGCATGGGCCCTATTTCTGCCCCAAGCACATGTTATACATCTGCTTGGAGAAGAAAAACATAAACAAAGCATGCCATTGCAAACATAAAGGTATGAAAAACAAAAGAACTTCTCCTGCTCCTGTAAGATTAAAGTCATATTGACTTGCACATACTGAAAACATAAGAAAAAGTCTGTAACTTTCTGGAATGTTCTTCCTCATGATAATATGTAACTCTGTATGTAACTCTGTAAAACAATACAGAACAAGTATAGAAACCTGCCCCCAAATATGCCTCCCCCAGAGCAGTCCCTTCCTTGTGAAGATTGGATCTCCCAGGGAGCTGTCTTGACTTGAGTTTGAATAAAACTCTCTTCCTATCTCTGTAAAATGTTTAAAAGAGTTTATTCCTTTAGTGTCAACAATAACAGTATGTTTTCTTTTCTTTTTTCTTTTTCACTGTTTATTTTGATTTATACTTAAATTCTAATTAGTTAACATCTAGTGTAATACTCATTTCAGGGGTAGAATTTAGTGATTTTTCATTTCCCTATACCTGCCCATGCTCATTGTCCCAAGTGCCCACCCATCACCTATTTAGACCAGCCCCCACCTAGCCCCCTTCATCTGCCCATTTGTTCTCTATTGTTGAGTGTCTCATGGTTTGCTTTGCTCTCTCTTCCCTGCTCACCCGTTTTCTTTCTCCGTTGCGCGTCTGTGTGAAGTCAGAAGTTATTTGTCTTTCTCTGAATGACTTATTTCATTAGCACGGCAGTCTAGCTCCATATAAATATTCATGTCTCTATCTGTCCCAACTCCTTTATCCGTTCCTCCATGGATGGACAGTTGTGCTCTTTTGATAGTTTGGCTATTGTTGATAAGCCTGCTATAAACATGGCGGTGCATATGCCCTCTTGAGTCTGTACTTTTGAATCCATTGACTAAGTACCTAGAGGTGAAATTGCTGAGGTGTAGGGTAGTTTCCTTTTTAATTGTTCGAGACATTTCCACACCATTTTCCAGGGTGGCTGCACCAGTTTGCCTTCCCACCAATGATGTGAGTGCATTCCCCTCCTCCACATCCTCACCAACACCTGTTGTTTCCTGTGTTGTTAATTTTAGCCATTCTGAATGGAGAGAGGTGATATTCCCTTGTACTTTGATTTGTATTTCCCTGATGATGAGTGATACTGAACATCCTTTCATGGGTCCCTTGGCCATTTGGATGTCTTCTTTGGAAAGAGGTCTATTCATGCTATTTGGCCCATTTTTTAAAACTGGATGACCTTTTTTTTTTTTTTTTTTTAATGTGTCCGTTTCATAAGTTCCTTTTCTATTTTGGATCTTACCCTTTACTAGATAGGTCATTTGCACATATTGTCTCCTATCTGAAAGTTGCTTTTTAGTTTTGTTGCTTGTTTCCTTCAATATGCAGAAGATTTTCCTGGTGATGAAGCCCAGGTTCTTTGTTTGTAATCTGTTTTCCTTACCTCAGGAGACATACTTGTTAAGATTTTCACACAGCCAAAGTCAAAGAAGTTACCGCCTATGTAATTCTCTAAGATTTAAGATTCATGTAGTGTAGTGTAGTTTTGGGGTAGAATTGAGTGATTTATCAGTTGCATATAGCACCCAGCCCTCATTCCATCAAGCACCCTCCTTAATGCCCATTACACAATGATTCCATCTCCCCAACCACCTCCCTTCTAGCAACCTTCTGTTGTTTCCTTTTTAAGTAAAAAATGAATGTTCCTTGTTCACCCCTCCAACAGCACAGAAGGGCAGTTGTTCTTGTTTTTCCTGGAGCTTCCCTGCAGAACCAAGCATATGTGTATATTTTCCAGCACAAATAAGCTCATCCTAGAAGGATGCTCGGGAGGTTTAAGAAGCACTATCCACTCCATAGGTGAGACCAGAAGGTGACACTCCTTCCATTTAGATCATTACTTATTGGGTCTTAAAATTGCCTTGGAAATGTGGGAAATCATTGCATTTCCTTTTTTTTTTTTAAAGATTTCACTTATTATTTGACAGAGAGAGACACAGTAAGACAGGGAACACAAGAAAGGGGAGTGTGAGAGAGAGAAGCAGGCATCCTGCTGAGCAGGGAGCCAGATTCCGGGCTTGATCTGAGTACTCTGGGATCATGACCTGAGCTGAAGGCAGACACTTAACAACCGAGCTACCCATGTGCCCCAACCATTGCATTTCCTAAAGCCTTAGCCTGGGAAGGTCTGAGAGCAGCTCTCTTTTCCAGGAGCCAGGAACAGCTCCACAGGCAGAGATGGTGCAGAGAGTGAAAGGACAGGCATCTGAGGGTGGTCTACAGCCAGGGGGTCCCCAGAAGGGGCCGGTTGTCTAAGGGATGGGGGCCCTGCCCAAGACCCGCCCATGACTGACCCCTGGAGCCAGGTGTTCAAGCGAGGAGGCCCCATCTCTGGGAGTATGCATAAATGCAGGGGGGTTCGGTTGTAAGGGCGAGATCCCTGGTACAGGCAGTAGCAGCATCAGATGGGCTCAGGGCACCACTGTCCTCAACTGATCAGCATGTGGGGGTGGAGCTAAGTCATCTGTGGGTGGACCCAGAGCTGCCTTAGGATGCAGAGGGGTGGCAGGTAAAGGGGCGCTGGGAGAGTTCCTGAGCAGGAGTCCTGGCTCAGTGAGTGTGGGCTGTGCGCTGGGGTGGGGGTCCTGAGAGTAGGGTCCTTGAAGGGCACATGAAGCAAGTTCATCGTGGGGATTCAGATGGGTTTTCTTTTTCCTTTGAAAGTCTCTTCTGCCCGATGTCCATCAACTGGCTATATCCCCCAGACCCCTGAACTCCAGGATGCCCACTCACCCAAGCTTTTGTGGGAGGGGTCGCAGACATTTCAGGGTTTTCAGTGTTCCCCAAGAAGAGTGCATGTCAAGAGAGCACCCAACTTCAGCAGGGTGCCTCCTGTCGCCTGGTGCAGTGCAAGTAATGGACCTTGAGCAGCACCCCAAGTTCAGCAGGGTGTCCCCTCTTCTCTACCTCCCACAGGTGTGGCACTAACAGGCCCCAGAACAGTTCTCCAGCCTTAGCATTTTGCACCCTGTCCATGGGGGTGGTGGTAATGGGCTATCAGGGTTGTGCATGAGGGTCCTCCAGGTTCCTGCCACCCCCCTGCACAGGTGTGGAACTAACAAGCCCCAGAGCCAACCCCCAGCTTCAGCATTGTGCATCATGTTCCCTGGGGATGGTGGTAATGGGCTGTCGGGATCCTGCAGGAACATCCTCCAGGTGGGGGCCTGGAAGCTGGAGGAAACCAGACCCCACTCAAGTTGCATGAGGAACAGGTGAGTTGAGGTGCTTATTTGGAAGGATAATTTCACTTTTCAAAAAAAAATAATAAAGTCATTGGTCTGCTTTAGAATGTAGATTTACTTCTTAAGTAGTAGATTACTACTTAAGAAACAAGTATGTGTTTCCAAAAAGAAGAGAAGAGAAGAGAAGAGAAGAGAAGAGAAGAGAAGAGAAGAGAAGAGAAGAGAGGAGAAGAGAAGAAAAACAAGTATGTGTTTTCCCTTCTCCCAGGAACAGAAGCAGGTGTGCCGGCCTTAGGTCAGACGTGCCTTCTTATCCCCACCTGACAACACTTCTCAGGTCTGGCTCCACGAGACCCAAAGTTTTTTTTGTTTTTTTTTTTTTTTAAAGATTTTATTTATTTATTTGACAGAGAGAAATCACAAGTAGATGGAGAGGCAGGCAGAGAGAGAGAGAGAGAGGGAAGCAGGCTCCCTGCTGAGCAGAGAGCCCGATACGGGACTCAATCCCAGGACCCTGAGACCATGACCCGAGCCGAAGGCAGCGGCTTAACTCACTGAGCCACCCAGGTGCCCCGAGACCCAAAGTTTTGAAAAACAACAGAATTGGATCCTTCATCTACCAACATTTATTCCCTTGGGCCTACGGGGTGTTTGAATGGCCATCATCTGGCATTAGGTGGCTTTTTGTGGCTGGATAGACACTTGGATGATGTCTTGTCATTTGTCAAAGGTGATGTTTCATAACTGATTAGTGTTTTCATCAAAAGAGTTCCAATTAATGTAGAGGGAAAATTCAAAATGATTCAAAGTAGGCTTTTACCGTTTAAAAGGAAAGCTTGACTTACTAGTTTGACTCAAGGTATCATCTGGATATTTTGACGTGCTGTGTTTTCTCTGTAGTTTCTCTGGTGGTAAAGTCAGGAGAGTCTTTGGGAATTCTCCTGGACAGAGGCACGCTGGTGGCATCAAGGGGCTTGGTGGACTCCAGGATCCCTGGGGTGAATTCTGGAAATGCTTGCCTGACACTGGGTGAGTCAGCATATCCCACAGTTTGTTTCTCCTCATGAAGTTGCTGGAAGATAATATCTATGGAAAGGCTTTTTACACAGAAACCTTCAGCCTAATGAAGAGCAACTAACAATGAGGTGATTTGGGCTATATTATTCTGTAAATAATAGTTTCATAACCCCTGTCATAGACCATGCTATTTACTGCACAAGGAGTCCTCAGAAGGCTACGGTGAAAGACTCAGATCTCAGGGCACATTCATTTTCCATTGATACATGACTTACAGTTTGCCCAGGTAGGAAGGTAAATGGAGAGAAAACAACACATTTATGAAAGCCTTGGGCCAGTGTCATTTTGAAAAGAGGGAGGAATTTGGAGCTTTGCAGCAGACAAGAGAGTTCCAGGTTTGGGTAGCACTGACAGGGGTCCGGGAGGAGAGCAGAGTGCGTTCTGCAGGAGGGTCTGGACAGGGCTGGCTCAGGGGTGGCCTTGTGTCCCCCGTGTGACAGGTCAAGGCTGTGAGCAGGTTCCTGGCTGAGGACAGGTGAGGTCCAGGTGTAGAGATGGCAGAGCACCTTCTTCTGTGCCACCAGCCTCTGCCAACACGCACGAGCTCTTCGTCTGTCCCTGTCACTCCAGTTTAGACCGCTCCACGTTGCCAGGCTGAGACGTTGGTTTGGGCTTCTTTCTTTGACTGTGTGAAGTTTCAAAACCTCGATGATGGAAATGATGGGTCATCAGAATATCTGTTCCTCTTGGATTTCCTGCTCTCCTTTAAGTCACCGCAGTGAATCATATCTGCCAGTGGAAGGGGCAATCTGTGCATTTTTATTTGCTGTTTTAATTAAAACAATGGGAAACAAATCTTCTGAAATATTACAAGAATTCTTTGCAGGTGTTCATGTATTTCTCTTCTGTGAACCATATTCTAATATTAGAAAATATTTTAATTTTTATTTTTTTTAAAGATTTTATTTATTTATTTGACAGACAGAGATCACAAGTAGTCAGAGAGGCAGGCAGAGAGAGAAGAGGAAGCAGGCTCCCCGCTGAGCAGAGAGCCTGATGCGGGGCTTGATCTCAGGACACTGGGACCATGACCTGAGCCAAAGGCAGAGGTTTTAACCTGTTGAGCCACCCAGGCACCCCAGAAAATATTTTTTAAAGTGAAACACAGCCATGGAGCTCTAACAGGGCACAGTGGCCCTTGTGAGGAGGACAAATGGAGTCAGAGTGTAGGTTGTTGAGTAGCTCAGGGAGTTACTTGTTGTGTTCCCAGAGGAAATCTCCCCTCCCTGGGTGGGGAGGCTGCTCACCTGGTGGCCCATCCTGGGCTCTGAAACCTGACCCAGTGAGTCCCTTGTGACTAGAACTGGGGAATTTATGAAGAAAACAGAATGAGCCTTGGAGGGCGCCTGCATAACTTGCGCTCAGACAACTCCATGGAGCAAAGGAACCCATCACCTGTGAGGTGTGTCAGGATCCCTGAGGGTGTGGGCTTTGCTTCCTGGGAAGGGGTTGTGTCTTCATCCTTATCTGCCCCAGAGCTGTGTTGTCTGGTTATGAAGACCCAGACCTTCATGTGACCACATCATTATTATTCTTATTATTTTGAGCAGACAATGTAGATATTGACTTCCAGATCCAAATATATATATGAGGACTGAACTTGTGACACCTCTTATTAGTATGGACAGTGTAGGATGAGAAAGAACATGGAATTCATTTGGATAGAAGTGTGCTGTGCACACGCAGTGTTTTATTCTATCCTTTCCCTTACCTCTCTGAAGGGAAAATAGAGTGGAGACTGGAGTTTGGTTTCCAATTTTAAGGAATGGGAGACAAGAGATTTGGAAGAGCAGTGTTCATGCCGACATGGCACTCTGTGCCCAGTGAGTGAGGGTTTGAAGCTTGGACTTGGAAGCATTGGTGTTCAGGGAGGATGTGGTCTGAGTTTTCCGCACACAGAGTTGCTCAGCTGGTCTGTCTAAATGGACCCGTTTCTGCCTTTTGAAGGGCAGCTTGAGGTGGCTTGAAACCCTAGGGCACTGGAGGAATGATCTGGAAGGGACACCTGGGTGGGCTAGTGTAGACAAACCCAGGGAATTCCAGAGCTAGCAATGAACACGCTTCTGAGGCTGGAGTTGGCTTCTTTGTGAGTAACACTGAGCTGGGGAGGAAAGCAGTCTCTAGGTCTTAGGAGTCACCATGTCAGCTGAGTCAGATCATAGTCGGGAGATTGTGAGTGATGGCGGTTGGCCTTCCCTCTTGATGCACAGGCCAGCTTACTCCAGGGACAGGGCCCTGCTCCCCAGCCAGCCCTCCTGCTGAAGATGTGATAGGAAACTTGCTTCCTGTTGGGTTCTCAGGCCCTTGCCTCAGCAGGGGGCTTGGTGGGAAGCAGCCCACAGGCAGCATTCTGGATTCTTGCCCAGTATGCCCCTTGCTTCCTTGAGTGAGGCATCGCAGTTGTCCTCTCCTGGCATCTGTGAATTCAGCAGGCAGAACTTCTTTCAGAGCCACACCCCTGAGAATTCCTCCACTTTCCTGTGTTGTGCAGAAGAGACCAGTTTTCATTTGGAACTGAAATCTCAGGTACTGCCATTAGGTTCCAAGGCCACAAGGCACACCAGTCTCCTTGAACCTATTGCTCCACATGGGATCTGATGTGCGAGGCTGAGACCAAATCAGGGTGGCCTGCTGCCGCTGCTCTGCAGTTTCCTTCCTGAAAACTGTGCAGCAAAGCTGGTTTATGATGCTGTCCAGGAAAGAGGGACAGGTGTACCATTCTGCCCCAGCACAGGAGGATGCTGGACATCATTCACAGGTAGCTGGTGCAGGAAGGAGAGATGTCTGTTTCCCAGGACCTTGGCCAGAGGGAGATTTGGACCCTGGGATGATTCTCTGTTCTGCTTTCTCAGATGAGCACATCAGGCAAGGGGAGGACATATATGTGTTCACCTGGAATCGAGGAAGGTGTCTAGTTTCAGGTTTTATGTGCAAGTGGATTCCTCTTATGGCTCAGTTTCCTGATGGCCTTCAGGGTGCCATAGGGGCACCCATTTTCTCGGGCATCCGGGCTATGCAAGAGCTATGGTCATCTTTTCCGCTGGGCTCTGGACTAGGAAATCGGAGGGAGGCAGTTGTGAAACCACTCGAGTAGGCCTCCATTTCCCCCTTGCCAAGATGGCCTGGTGACTGTGATAACTGCTCTGGAAATAGAAAGCAGGAGACAGGGCTGGGGTGCTGAAGGGGAGGTGGTGGTGGTGCTTGCTATTCACATAGGGGCAAGGTGGGACTTCACTATGAAGGTGATACTTGAGTCAAGTTTGAAAGAAAGTGAGTGATATTACACCAAGAGCTTCTAAGTGGAAGGGAAAACATATGCAAAGGCCCTGGGGCAAGAGCATACCAGGCATGTCCAGGAGCAGCAACAAGACCCTGTGGCCACAGGAGACAGCTTAGGATATGACCTCAGGGAGGTGACAGTAGGGTGATAGAAAGCCATTGCAGGGCTATGACCCTATGGGACCCTTTTTCACTGGGTCATCCTGGCTACAGTGTTGAGAACAGATGACACAGGGTTGAAGATGACCAAGGGAGGTCAGTAATGAAGCTTTTCCAGGAACTCAGGCAAAAGTTGGGCTCCAGTGTGGACCAGAAAGGTGGCCTTAGAAGGAGGGGTTAGTGCTATTCTTGATACTTATTGAAGATGAAGCTCAGAGGGTTTGCTTATGGTTTCGATATTGGGAATGGGAGAAAGGAGAAACTGAGGTAACTCCCAGCTCTTGTGGGTTGTCCTGAGTGAGGTAAAGGAGGAAGTTACTGGAGGTAGGAGATAGTCCATGTTCCACCTGCTGAGGAAGGTGCCTTTCACAGTAAACCTGCTCTTGAATTCTGAACTTCTACCACCTCAGCAACTTCAAGTACAAATCTCCCACTTTTCTCAAAGTTCGTGGTAAGACACATGGCTTTTTGGAAAGACCTTCATTATTACCCAGCTCCAGTAGCAGGAAGAAACCCAAAGAGAAATTCCCTCTTATGAAAACAGTCAAAAAGTTGGCATCGTGTTCAGCATCTGTTTTGTGGGGAACCACTACAGAGGCGGTGTGCACCCCAACCAGCTCCATCCTGGGCAGTGATCTCCACGTCCAGCTACTGGCACTTTGAATTGTGTCTGTGAGCATCTGCTGTGCTTTATCTCCAGTTATTTCGGACATCCGTGATGATGCTGTGTCCTGAGGCATAAGAAGAGTGAAGAGAAGGAATTTTAGGTGTTTGATCAAGCTTACTGATTTTTTCTGTAGAGATGAATGGTCATTCCTTTTTCTGTTTACACTATTTTTGCTGTGAAAGGTTTCCTAGAACACTGTACTTTCAAGTAGTCAGGGAGCCTGCTCCCCATCCTGCAGGGTTAGCTTTCATTTCCATGCTGCACAGAACGTTCCATGACTTGCAGATTTTATTACTCAAACATGGCACCTTTGACTACCTTCACCCATTTCCCCACTTCCACAAATCTGACAGCCACCAATCTATTCTCAGTATTTATGTATTCAGTACTTTCTGGATTCCATGTGGAATGTCCATGAGAGCCTCTGGTGTTTGTCTTTCTATGTCTGAGTGACTTATCATAATGCTCTCAAGGTCAATATTTCCATGTCTGGTTATTGTGAATAATATTTTTGTGAACATGGCAGTGCATTTCTGTTTTGGAGGGAGTGTTTTTGTGTTCTCCAAATAAATATTCAATAGAGTGGTTACTGGGTCATGTGGTAGTTGTATTCTTTTTTTCCAAAACCTCCACAGCAGTTGTCATAGTGCCTGCACCCATTTCCATTCCTACCAGCAGCGCACAGGGGCCCCTTGCGTACACACCCTTGACCGCGCCTGGTGTCTGTCTCTGGGACCCTTGCCATTCCCACAGGTGTGAGGTTATAGCTGATGGCAGTTTCGACTTCTGTTTCCCTGACAACAATTAGTGCTGTTGAACAACTTTCTCTGTGTCTGTTGGGCACCTGTATGCCATCTTTGGAAAGTACCTATTTATATTCTCCACAGTTTTTATTCTGTTTTTGTTTGGATTTGAAGGAGTGTTTTGTGTATTTTGGATATTAGCCTCTTCTCACACATATGATGTGAAGATATTTTTTCTCATTGGGGAGCTTGCCTTTAAAGGGTTGGATGGTTTCTTTTGTCATGCAGAAATTTCAGTTTGATGTCCTTCCACTTGTTTATTTTTGCTTTTGTTGCCTTTGCCTTTGGTGTCTGATGTATGAAACTCTTCACCAAAACCAGGATCAAGAAACTGACTACCCGGTTCATGGATTCAGTTCTTATGTTCAAGTCATTCATCCACTCATGATTTATATGTGCGGTGTAAGAAAGTGATCCAGTCACATTACTCTGCATTTGGTGTCCAGTTTTCCTAGTACCATTCACTGAAGAGACAGTCCTTTCCCCATTTTATATTTTCTGCTGCTGTGTCATAAGTTAAGCCTAAACATGTCTGGGTTAGCTTCTGAGGTTTTTCTTTTCCTTTCCTTTCCTTTCATTTCCTCTTTTTTCTCTTTTCTCTTCTCTTTTCTTTCCTTCCTTCCTTCCTTCTATTCTTTTCTTGTTTCCTTCTTTCTTTGTTTCCTTCTTTCTGATCTTACTGTTTAATTGTTGGGAAAATATTTTTCCTGTCAGAATACATGCAGTGTGGACTTCATTGGCGATGTCTTCATACTCTTTGTTAGGAATTTTATCTGACATCTGTGTTTTTGTAAATGGGTAGTTGGATCTATGGCTTTCAACAGGTTGAACATTTGGGCAGAACTACATAAGTAGTATTCTATTCTTCCGTCAGACACCAGATTGTGTCTTGTTGTCTTCTTTTGTGATATTCTCAGTTGTGATGATGAATATTTATGTTTCCTTTTCTGTGGTAGGCTTATTAAAGTGAATTTAATTTTTCTTAAAGTGTGGATTCTATATCATCTTTATTTTATAATATATATTTATATAAAACAGCATGTTTTAAAAATGCATTTATTGAAAGCAAATTTTGGAACAGGACATAAATATTATTAATCCCCATTCAGAGTCAGTATTACTATCAGAGCTAAGTTTAAATATAACTTTAATATACAAATGAATTAACTTGGTCAAAAGTACTATGATTATGTTTCTGAGGTTTCTATTGTGTTCCATTGACCTGTGTGTCTGTTTTTATGGCAGTACCATACTGTTTTGATGACAGCAGCTTTGTAATCTAGCTTGAAATTGGAGTGTGGTGACTTCAGGTCCTTAGTCGCTTGTTTGTTTGCTTGCTTGCTTGCTTATAAGTGAGATTTTTTATTTATTTATGTATCTTTATTTAGTGCACATTTGTATTCTAAATATTTTTCTTGCACTTCTTTTTTATTATGATAATATAATGTGTCATTTGTCTCAAGGGCACAGGTTTGTAATCCTTCCAATTTACACAACACACAGTGCTCACCACAGCACACACCCTCCCCATGCCCATCACAAGCCACCCCATTCCCCCATGACCCTCCCCTTCAGAAACCTTCAGTTTGTTTCCTGAGTTTAAGTGTCTCTTATGCTTTGTCTCCCTCTCTGGTTTCATCTTGCTTCCTTTTCTCCTCTCTTCCTCTATGATCCTCTGTCTTATTTCTTAAATTCCATATATAATCCAAGGATAATTGTCATTATCCTTCCCTGATTGATTTATTTCACTTAGCATATTACCCTCTCAAAGTTCCATCCATGTCATTGCAAATGACAAGATTTCATTTTTTGATGCCTGCATCATATTCAATTCATTGTCCTATCCATTCATCTGTCAATGAACGTCTGGGCTCTTTGTATACTTTGGCTCATGTGGGTCTTGCTGCTGTAGACATTGGGGTGCAGATGCTCCTTCAGATCACTCTGTTTGTATCTTTGGGGTAAATACCAGTAGCACAGTTGCAGGGTGGTAGGGTAGTTCTATTTTCAGCTTCTTGAAGAACCTCCACACTGTTTTCCAGGGTGGCTTCACCAGCTTGCTTTCCCACCAACAGTATAAATGGGTTCCCCTTTCTCCACATCCTCACCAACACCTGTCATTTCCTGACTTGTTCATTTTAGCCATTCTGACTGGTGTATGGTGGCATCTCATTAAGGTTTTGATTTGTATTTCCCTAATGTCAAGGGATGTTGTGCACTTTTTTATGTGTCTGTTGGCCATTTGGACATCTTCTTTGGAGAAATGTCTGTTCATGTCTTTGGCCTATGTCTTGATTGAATTATTTGTTCTGTGGGTGTGGAGTTTGGTAAGTTCTTTCTAGATTTTGGATATACTAGCTCCTTATCTTATATGTCACTTAAAAATATCTTCTCTCATTCTGTTGGTTTTCTTTTGGTTTTGTTGACTGTTTCCTTTGCTATGTAGAAACTTTCTATCTTGATGAAATCCCAACAGTTCATTTTTGCTTTTGTTTTCCTCACCTTTGGAGAAGTGTCCAACAAGAAATTGTTCTGGCTGAAGTCAGAGAGGTTGCTGCCTCTGTTCTCCTCAAGGATTTGGATGAATTCCTGTCTCACATTGAGGTCATTCACCCATTTTGAGTCTATTTTTTGTGTATGGCTTAAGGAATTGATCCAGTTTCATTATTCTCTGTGTGACAGTCCCATGTTCCCAGCACCATTTTTTGAGGAGACTTCTCCTCCCCGCTCCATTGGATATTCTTTCTTGATTTGAGGAAGATTAGTTAACCCTAGAGTTGAGAGTCCATTTCTGGTTTTTCTGTTCTGTTCTATTGATTTATGGGACTGCTTTTGTGCCAGTACCATACTGCCTTGATGATGACAGCTTAGTAATAGAGCTTGAAGTCTGCACTTGGGTTGACACCAGCTTTGGTTTATCTTTTTCAACATACCTTTGGCTATTCAGGGTATTGTCTGTTTCCATACAAATTTGGGGATTATTTATTCCAGTTCTGCAGAAAATGTGGATGGGATGTTGATAGGGATTGCATTGAATCTCTGGATTGTTCTAGATAACATAGACATTTTCACAATATTTGTTCCTCCAGTCCATGAGCATGGAATGTTTTCCCATTTTTTTATCTTCCTCCATTTCTTTCATGACTATGGTATAGTTTTCTGAGGACAGATCCTTTACCTCTTTGGTTAGATGGATTCCTAAGTATCATATGGTTTTGGGTGCAATTATACATGGGATGAACTCCTTTTTCTGTTTCTTCTGTTGCATTGTTCCTGTAGACAAATGCAACTGATTTCTGTGCATTGATTTTATATCCTGCCACTATACGGAAATCCTGGATGAGTTCTAGCAATTTTGGGGTAAAGTCTTTTGGGTTTTCTACAGAAAGTATCCTATTGTCTGCAAAAGGTGAGAGTTTGACTTCTTCTTTGTGGGTTTGGATGCCTTTTATTTCTTTTTTGTTGTATGATGGCTGAAACTAGAGATTATATACTATGCTGAAAAATATTGATGCAAATAGGCATCCCTGTCACATTCCTGACCTGAAGGGAAAAGCTCTCAGTTTTTCCCCATTGATAGTGATACTCGCTGAGGGTTTCCCACAGATGGCCTTTATGATGTGGAGGTGTATACTCTATTCTTCCACAGTGAAGAGTTTTGATCAAGGAAGGAGGATCTAATTTGTCAAATGCTTTTTCTGCATCTACTGAGAGGATCCTATGGTTCATGTTCTTTCTTCTATTAAGGTAGTGGATTCCATGGATTGATATGCAGTTGTTGAATCACCATTGCAGCCCAGGAATAAATTTGATTTGGTCTTGGTGAATCATCATTTTAATGTACTGTTGGGTCCTATTGGCTAGTATTTTGAGAATTTTTTCATCCATATTCATTAGGGATAGCTGTCCATAATTCTCCCTTTGTGTGGAGTCATTGTCTGGTTTTGGGATCAAGGTTATGGTGGCTTAATCCAAAGGATTTGGAAGTTTTCCTTCCAGTTCTATTTTTCAGAAAGGTTTCAGAAGAAGAGGGCTTGGGTGCCAGGCCTCAGGTACAGAAGTCAGGGAATCCAAACTACTGTTAGGGGGTAGGACCTAGGGACACTGTGACCTGATCTGCTACCACGGGCAAGCTTCCATGGGAATAAGATGAGGGGGTGTGTCAAAATGAGTGTTAGGCTGAGTGTTTGTGAGCAGGGCATCTGCTGCATGTGGGGATGGCCTCAGAGGGGCATTCAGGTTTCTCCTGATCTTTGGGTCATGCACAGCTCCAAATGGCTCGGTTTTCTTCTGAGGTCAGACAGAATGCTGTGGTGTGGCTCAGGGATCCTGAATATGGAGAAGTTGGGGGCCAGATCTCTAGGACAGAAGCCCGAAAACTCCACATGGGGTTAGGATTAGGGCCTAGGGGCATGGTAGGCCTGATCTCCTGGCACTGAGGTGAGCTTCTCAAGGAGATGAGTTTGGGGCAGAGGTCAGACTAACTCAGACTGTGGGTATGTATCCAAGAATGGCCTCTAAAGGTAGGGGTACCCTCAGGGGGTCATGCAGGTATCTTCCATCTAAGGGTATTGTGCAGCTCCAAATGGCATGGTTTCCTTCTGAGGGGCAGACAGAGTCCACTGGTGTGGCTCTGATTACCCCAATCTGGAGGGCTTGGGTGCCAGGACTCTGAGAAAGGAAGTCTGAAAACCCAAGCTAGGGTTAAGGTTAGGGCCTAGGGCATGGCAGGCCAGATATGCAGATGCTGAGGTGAGATCCCTGGGGTCTGAGTTTAGGGTGGGTGTCAGGCTGTGGCTCAGGTACAAGTTTGTGTGCATGGGGGCCGTCAAATATGGGGGTGACCTCAGGGGGCCATGCAGGTTTCTCCCAATCTGGGGGTTTTTCACAGCTCCAAATAGGTTTCCTTCTGAGGTGCTGAAGGAGTCCTGTTTCATGGCTCGGTAGTCCCCAATATTGAGGTTTCAAGACAAGACCTCAGGGATAGATGCCTGAAACTCCAACCTTGGGTTAAAATTAGGGTGTAGGGGGATGGCAGGCCAGATCTGCCTGTGCTGAGGCCAGCTCCCTGGAGTGCTGAGTTCACATGGGGTTGTCAGGCTGCATCAGCTTGTGGGTTTGGGTCCAGGGGTGCCAATGGTGGTGGAGCCTTAAGGGCCATGCAGGTTTTTCCAGCTCGGAAGGTTATGCACAATTCCAGATAGCAAGGTTTCCTTCAGGAGTTCAGGGGGATTTCTGTTTTGTGGCTCAGGGGTTTCCCATATGGAGGGAAATGGCTCAGTTCCCTCCTGGGAGGCCAGGAGGAGTCCTGTGGTGTGACTCCAAGGTCCCCAATCTGGAGGTTTTGGGTCAGGACTCTGGGGACATAACTCTGAAAATCCAAGCAAGGTTTGGGTTTGAGCCCAGGGCATGGAGGCCCAATGTGAAGATGCTGAGGCAAGCTCCCTGGGTTCTGATCTTAGGGTGGGTGTCACACTGTGTTTTGGGCTCGAGTTTGTGTCCATGGTTGCCCCAAATGTAGTGGTGACATGAGGGTGCCATGCAGGTTTCTCCCACTTTGAGGGGTTTGCTCAGCTCCAAATAGCAAGATTTCCTTCTAGAGAGGAGGAGAAGTCCAGATCTATGGCTCAGGGGTCCCCCATATGGAGGGAATCAAGACTATACCTCTGGGGACAGATGTCTGAAAACACTAATACAGTTAGATTTAGGGCCTAGGGCATGGCATGCCCAATCATGGGTGCTAAGGACAGATCCCCAGGGGACCAAGTAGATAGGAGGTTGTCAGGCTGAATGTCAAGGTGCAGGTATGTGTCCAGGGGGTGCCTATGGTGTTGACCGCCTTAATGGGGCATGCAGGTTTTTCCAGGTCTGAGCCGAGACCTAAATATCAAGGTTTTCTTCTGAGGGATAGGAGGAGTTCAGTTTTATGCCTTCGCAGTCCCCAGTATGGAGGGATTCGAGGCCAGGCCTCTAGGGATGGATGCCAGAACACCCAGCCCAGGGATAGGATTAGGACTTAGGGGCATGGCAGCCCAGATCTGCCTGCACTGAGGCCAACTCCCTAGGATGCTGAGTTGACCTGTGGTTGTCAGTTTCAGCCTGCGGGTTTGTGTCTAGGGGAAGCCAACTGTGGTGGCAGTCTTAAGGGCCATGCAGGTTTTTCCAGCTCTCGAGGTTTTGTGCAACTCCAAATAGCAAGGTTTCCTTTTGGGTTGCAGGAGGATTTCTTTTTGTGGCTCAGGGGTCCCCCATATAGAGGGAATCAAGACCAGTCCTCTTAGGAGGGATGCCTGAAAACCCAACCAAGGGTTAAGGTTAGGACCTAGGGGCATGGCAGGCCGGATCTTTGGCTCTGGCATGAGCTTCCAGGGTGTGGGGGGCGACTGAGCTGAAGGTAGGACTCAGGATGAGTTCCAGGCTATGGGATTGAGCCTAGGCCGGCCTTGAAAAGTTAGGGAGTCCTTGGTGGCCCCGTAGGTTTCTCCTACTCTGATGATTTTGCACAGTTCCAAATGGCACAGTTTCCTTCTGGAAGACGGGAGAAGTCCTGTGGTGTGCCTCCAGGGTCCCCAAGCTGGAGTTTTTGTAGGCCAGGACTATGGGTTAGATGTCTGAAAACACAAGCTAGAGTTAGGGTTTAGGCTTAGGACATGGAGGCCCGATGTGCAGACTCAGAGGTGAGCTCCCCAGGGTGTGAATTTAGAGTGGGTGTCAGGCTGTTTCTCAGGTTTGAGTTTGTGTTCATGGGGGCCCCAAATGTGGCGGTGACCTGAGGGGGCCATGCAGGTTTCTCCTTTGAGGAGTCTGCACAGCTTCAAATAGCAAGGTTTCCTTCTGGAGGGGAGGAGGAGTCCAGTTTTGTGGCTCAGGGGTACCCAATATGGAGGGGTTCAAGACCAGGCCTCTGGGGTTGGATGCCTAAAAACCTAACCAAGGGTTAGGTTTTTGGGGCATGAGAGGCCAGATCTGCCTGTGCTTAGGCAAGCTCCCTGGGGTGTTGAGTTGACATGGGGTTGTCAGGTAGTGTCAGCCTGTGGGTTTGTGTCCAGGGGGCGCCAATGGTGGTGGTGGCCTTAAGGGTCATGCAGGTTTTTCCACTTCTGGGGGTTTTGTGCAGTTCCAAATAGCACAGTTTCCTTCAGGGGTGCAGGGAAGATTTTTGTTCTGTGGCTCAGGGGTTCCCCATATGTAGGGAATCAAGAGCAGGTGTCTGGGGACATATGCCTGAATACCCAAACAACCGTTAGGGTTAGGACCTAGGGGCATGGCAGGCCTGATCTTTTGGCTTTAGCACAAGCTACCAGGTGTGGGAGGCAGCTGAGTTGAGAGCGGGACTCAGGCTGAGTTTCAGGTTGCACGATTGTATCCAGGGTGGCCTGGAAAACTGGGGGAGGCCTCAGGGACCATGCAGGTTTATCCTACTCTGAGGGTTTTGAGAAGCTCGGTTTCCTTCTGGGGGACAGGTGGAGTCCTGTGGTGTGGGTCTGGGGTCTCTAAACTGCAGTTCTTGGAGGCCAGGACTTTGGGGACAAAAGTCTGAAAATCCAAGTTAGGGTTAGGGCTTGGGCCTAGGACATGGAGACCTGATGTACAAATGCTGAGGTGAGCTCCCTGGGGTCTGAATTTAGCTCGGATGTCAGGCTGTCTCAGGCTCGAGTTTGTGTCCATGGGGGCTCCAAATGTGGCGGTGACCTGAGGGGGCTATGCAGGTTTCTTCTGCTCTGGGGGATTTGTGAACCTCCAGATAGCAAGGTTTTCTTCTGGAGGGGAAGATGAGTCTGGTTTTGTGGCTCAGGGGTCCCTAATATGGAGGGATTCAAAACCAGGCCTCTGTGGATGGATGTCTGAAAACCCAACCTAGTGTTAGGGTTAGGGCCTGGGGCATGCCAGGCCCAATCTTCCAGCGCCATGGCTGGCACCACAGGGGCTGAGTAGCGGGTGGCATGGGCCTTGCCTGCGCCTGGCTCATAGAGGGCTTTCTCACAGGGTCAGGGCCTTGACCACTCGGGACCCTGGGCTAGGCCCTGCGGTGGCCCTGCGGACCGGCGCCACCTGAAGTGATTTTGCCAGGTGTTTTCCAGTCAATTCTCATTAGCTTTCTCCCCAAATTGATAATGATTTGGGCAGAAGGCTCATGATAATTGGCTGGCATTGGACAGCAATGCAGGCTGTGCTGGTGCCCATGGTCTAGAGTGGTTTTTCTCTAGGTGAGTTTCACGGCCATCTGGGAATACAGATCAGACCCATGCAGCTCCCGGGAGGGCCCCCGTTCAGGGGAGCATTCTGGGGGTAGAGTCGAGGGAGGCATTCTGGCTGGGTGTCAGCCTCTGTGTTTGCAGCCCAGTGGGGCGCCAAAGGTGGGGGTGGCCTCAGGGAGAGCATGCAAGTTGATCTCGCTTTGAGGGTTTTGCGCAGCTCCGAATGGCACAGTTTCCTCCTGGGTGGCAGGCCATTTCATGGGGGTGTGGCTCAGGGTCCCCAATTTGAGGGCTTGAGGGACAGGCCCTTGGGTACAGAAGCCTGAAAATCCAACCAACGGTTTGGGCCAGGGCCTAGGGGCATGGCAGGCCCGATCTGCCAGCACCAGGGCGGGCACCCCAGGAGTCTGAGTAGCAGAAGGCATTGATCTCGCCTGCACCTGACCCATACAGGGCTTTCTCAAAGGGTTCAGGATGGTGACCACTCGGGACCCCAGGCCAGGCCCAGGCGGTGGCCCTGCAGACATGCGCCACAAGAAGCGAGTTTGCTGGTGTTTTTCCAGCCAATTCTCACGGGCTTTCTGCCCAAATTGATATCAATTTGGGCAGAAAGCCCGTGAGAATTGGCCAGCATTGGGCCACGAGTCAGGCTGCACTAGCGCCCACTGTCTAGAGCATTTTCTCGATAGGTGCGTGTCATGGCCATGTGGGAACCCAGGTTGGGCCCAGGCAGCTCCCGTGAGGGACCCTACACAGGGGAGCTTTCCAAGGGCAGAGCTGAGGGAGGGGCTCTGGCTGGGCATCAGCCTCCGTGTTTGGGGCGCCAATGGTGGGGGTGGCCTCGTGGGGGCATGCAGGTTTCTCCTGTCCTGAGGGTTTTGCTCAGCTCTGAATGGCACAGTATCCTCGTGGGTTACAGGCGGAGTCATGGGGTGTGGCTTAGGGGTCCCCAATTTGAGGGTATGAGGGACAGACCACTGGGGACAGAAGACTGAAAATCCAATCAAGCATTAGGGTGAGGGATGAGGGCATGGCACACCCGAGCAGTTGGTGCTGTGGTGGGCACCCCAGAGTCCTGAGTAGTGGGTGGCATTGGCCTCGCATGAGCCTAGCTTGTAGAGATTGTTCTCGCAAGTTTCAGGCCATGACCACTTGGGACCCCAGGCCAGGCCCAGGTGGCAGCCTTGCAGACAAGGCTGAGTTGAGGGCCTGTGACCAGCGGAGTGGCAGAATCTGGCTTTACGGACAGGGAGGCTGCTGATTGTTGGGGTAGTTTTAGGGAGGCATGCAGGTTTCTCCCCCTCTCAGGGCTCAGCACAGCTCGGTTTCCTACCGTGTGGCTTTGGAGTCCTGGGGTGTGGCTTAGGGGTCCTTAATCTGGGGGGCTTGAGAGTCAAGCCCCTCAGAATGGAAGCCTGAAAACCCAAACTAGGATTAGGGTTAGGGCCTAAGTGCATTACAGGCCAGATCTGCTGGTGCTGAGGCAGACTCCCCTCAGGGCTGAGTTGAGCGCATACGTC
Source organism: Mustela lutreola (assembly GCF_030435805.1). Classification (NCBI taxonomy): domain Eukaryota; kingdom Metazoa; phylum Chordata; class Mammalia; order Carnivora; family Mustelidae; genus Mustela; species Mustela lutreola. The sequence goes on along the minus strand of NC_081290.1, from coordinate 149,494,176 downwards.
CGGTGTCATGGCAGAATCCAGCTTTATGCAGGGGGGCTGCTGAAGGTGGGGGTGGCTTTAGGGGAGCATGCAGGTTTCTCTCCCTCTGAGTGTTCAGTGCAGCTCCAAATGGCATGGGTTCCTACTGTGTGACTGGCAGAGTCCTGGAGTGTAGCTTAGGGGTCCTTAATCTAGGGGGCTGGGTGGCCAGGCCATTTGGAATGGAAGCCTAAAAACACAAACAATGGTTAGGGTTAGGATCTAGGGGCATGGCAAGCCCAATCTGCCAGAGCTGAGGTGGGGTCCCCTCAAGTCTGAGTTGAGGGCATGTGTCTGGTGGTGCAGCAGAATCTGGCTTTATGGACAGGGGTGCCATCTATGGTGGGAGTGACTTTATGGGGGCATGCCGGTTTCTTCCCCTCTGAGAGTTTGGCGTAGCACCAGATAGCATGGTTTCCAACTGTGTGGCTGGCGGAGTCCTGGAGTGTGGCCCAGGGGTCCTTATTCTGGGGGACCTGGGAGCCAGGCCTCTCAGAATGGAAGCCTGAAAACACAAACTAGGGTTAGGGCCTAGCTGCGTTACTGGCCAGATATGCAGGCACTGACACAGGCTCCCCTCAGGCCTGAGTTGAGGGCATGCATCCGGTGGTGAGGCAGAATCTGGCTTTATCGCCAGGGGGTCCACCGTGGTGGTTTTAGGGTGGAATGCAGTTTCTACTCCCCTGAGGGTTCAGCACAGCTCCAAATGGCACAGTTTCCTACCCAATAGCTGATGGAATCCTGGAGTTGCTCAGAGGTCCTTAATCTGGGGGGCTTAGGAGCTAGGCCCCTTGGAATGGAAGCCTGAAACCCAAACCTGGGTTAGGGTTAGGGCCTAGGGGCCTGGCATGCCCAATCTGTCCATGCTGAGGTGGGCTCCCCTCAGGGTTGAGTTGAGGACATACATCCGGTTTGTGGCAGAATCCAGCTTTATGGACAGGTTGGCTGCTGATGTGGGGGTGGTTTTCGGAGGCATGCAGGTTTCTCCCCCTCTGGGGGTTTGGCACAGCTCCAAATGGCCCAGGTTTGTGGTGCATTATGGGCAGAGTCCTGGGGTGTAGCTTAAGGGTACTTATTCCAGGGGGCTTGATGGTCAGGCCCCTCAGAATGGAAGCCTGAAAACACAAACTAGGGTTCGGGTTAGGGCCTAGGGGCATGGCATGACCAATCTGCTGACACAGAGGCGGGCTCCCCTCAGGGCTGAGTTGAGGGCATGTGTGAGGCAGCGCGGCGGAATCCGGCTTTATGGACAGGGCAGCCCCCAATAGTTGGAGTGGCTTTAGGGGGAATGCAGGTTTCTCTCCCTCTGAGGGTTCAGCGCAGCTCCAAGTGGCACGATTTCATACTCAGCGACAAGCAGAGTGCCGGCATGAGTCTCAGGGGTCCCCAATCTGGCAGGCTTTTGAGCCGACCTTCTGGGCACGGAAGCCTGTACACCCCACCTAGTGTTAGGGTTAGGGCCTAGGGGCATGGCTGGCCCAATCTGCCAGCACTGAAATGGGCTCCCCTCAGGGCTGAGCTGAGGGCATTCGTCCGGCACCATGGCAGAAGCAGGCTTTATGACTGGGGCGCCACTTATTAGTGGGGTAGTTTTAGGGGGCATGTAGTTTTCTCCTGCTCCGAGAGTTAGACACAGCTCTAAATGACACAGTTTCCTATCGCCTGGCTGGCAGAGTCCTGGAGTGTTGCTCAGGGGTCCTTTATCCTGGGGGTTTGGTAGCCAGGACCCTCAGAATGGAAGCCTGAAAACCCAAAATAGAGTTCGGTTAGGGCATGGCATGACTGATGTGCCGGCACTGAGGCAAGCTCCCTGAGGGGTGAGTTGAGGGCATGTGTTGGACAGAGTGGCAGACTCCACCTTTTTGACTAGAGGGCCACAGATTGTGGCCGCAGATTGTGGGAGTGGTTTTAGGGGAGCATAGGTTACTCCCCATCTAAGGGTTTGGCACAATTCCAAATGGCACAGTTTCCTACAGCGTGGCTGGAGGAGTCCTTGAGTGTTGCTCAGGGGTCCTTTATCTGAGAGGCTTGGTAGACAGGCCCCTCAGAATGAAAGCCTGAAAACACAGACTAGAGTTAGGGTTAGGGCCTGGGGCCATGGACGACCAATTTGTTGGCACTGAGGCAGGCTCCACTTAGGGGTGAGTTGAAGACATTGGCCCAGCGGCGCGACAGAATCCAGCTTTATGGTCAGATGGGTCACTGTGGGAGTGGCTTTAGGGGAGCAGTCAGGTTTCTCCCCTTTGAGGGTTTGTGCAGCTCCAAACTGCAGGGTTTCTTCAAGCGTGGCAGGCTTGAAGGACACCAGGCGGGGTCCTGGGTTGTCTGTCGGCAGTCCTTAATCTGAGGGGCTTGGTGACCAGGCCTCTTGGGATAGAAACCTGAACCCAAAATAGGGTTAGGATTAGGGTTTAGGGGCTTGGCAGGCCCAATCTGCCGGTGCGGATGCGGGCTCCCTGGTGGGCTGAGTTGAGGGTGGGTGTCAGGAGGTGCATTGGAGTCTGGGTTTGGGTCTGGGAGGGTGCAGATGCTGGGTACGTTCCCTGGCAACAGAAGCCTGAAAACCCAGCTGAGGGTTAGGGCCAGGGCCTAGGGTCATGGCAGGCCCAGGCCCCATCTTCCAGTGCCAGTGTGGGCACCCCTCGGGGCAGAGTACTGGGTGTCATTGGCCTCATGTGCAACTGGCTCATAGATGGCTTTCTCAAAGGATTTGGTCCTCGACCACTCAAGACCCTGGCCAGTCCCAGGCTGTGGCCCTGCAGACATGTACTGCAGGAAGCGACTTCGCTGGGGGTTTTCTGGCCAATTCTCAACGAACTTTCTGCCCAAATCAATATCGATTTGGGCAGAAAGTTCGTTGAGAATTGGCCAGCATTGGGCGGTGATTCAGACCACGCTGGCACCCACAGTCTAGAACCCTTTCTCGCTAGGTGTGTGTGGCAGTCATCCAGGAACAATGGCAGGGCCCACGAGGCTCCCCTGAGGACTCCCACACAGGGGAGCTTTTTGGGGGCAGAGTTAAGGGAGTGGGTACAGCTGGGCGTCAGTTCCGTGTTTGTGATCAGGTGAGATGTTAAATGTGGTGGATGGCCTCAGGGGTGGCATGCAGGTTTCTCCCCCTCTGAGGGTTTTGCACAGCTCTAAATGGCATGGTTTCCTCCTGGATGGCTGGTGGAGTCATGGGGTATGGCTCAGGGGTCCCCAATTTGAGGGCTTGAGGGATAGGCCCCTGGGGATGGAAGACTGAATACCCAACGGAGCGTGAGGGCCAGAGCCTAGGGGCATGGCAGGCCTGATCCACCAGTGCCGGGGCCGACACACCAGGGGACTGAGGGGCGAGAGGCATTGTTGTCGCATGCACCTGGCTGTTAGAGGTCATTCTCACAGGGTTCGGGCCTCGACCAATGGGGACACCAGGCTAGGGTCAGGCAGTGGCCCTGCGGAATTGCGGTGCTGGAAACGAGTTTGCCGGATTTTTTTCCAGTCAATTCTCAAGAGTTTTCTGTCGTAATTGATATCAATTTGGGAAGAAAGCTCCTGAGAATTGGCTGGTGTTGGGCAGTGATTCGGGCTGCGCTGGCATCTGTGGTCTAGAGCGCTTTCTCACTAGGTGCCTGTCATGGCCATCTGGGAACATGGGCTGGGCCCAGGCGGCTCCCACTAGGGACCATGCACAGGAGAGCTTTCCAGGGTCAGAGTTGAGGGAGGGGTTCCAGCTGAGCATCAGCCTTCAGGTTTGCCGCCCAGTGGGGGCTGAATATAGGGGGTGGCCTTAGGTGGGCATGGAGGTTAATCCTGCTCTGAGGGAGTTGTGCAGCTCCAAAGAGAATGGGTTTACCTTGTGGTGGGCTGAGTCCTGGGGTGTAGCTCAGGGGTCCTTAATCCAGGGGTCTTGGTGAGCAGGCCCCTCAGAATAGAAGCCTGAATACACAAACTAGGGTTAGGGTTAGAGCCTAGGGGTAGGACACGATTGATCTGCTGACACTGAGGCGGGCCCCTCAGGGCTGAGTTGAGGGCATTTGTCCAGTACCCCGGCAGAATCCGGCTTTATGGCCAGGGGGCACGCCGATGTTTCAAGTGGCTTTAGAGGAACTTGCAGATTTCTCCCCCTCTGAGGGTTTGGTGCAGCTCCAAATAGCATAGGTTCCTACCTCACGGTGGGCGGAGTACTGGGTGTCGATCACGGTTCCTTAATACATGGGGCTTGGTTGCCAGGACCCCCAGAATGGAAGCCTGAAAACTCAAAGTAGGGTTAGGGTTAGTTCCAAGGGCCATGGCAGGCCCAATCTGCCAGCACTGAGGTGGGCTACCCTCAGGGCTGAGTTGAAGGCATACATCCGGCGCCGCGGAGAATGCGGCCTTATGGCCAGGGAGCTGCTGATGGTGGGGGTGGCTTTACGGGGGCATACGGGTGTCTCCCCTCTGAGGGTTTGGCGCAGCTCCATACCACAAGGTGTCCTCCTGTGTGGCAGGCAGAGTCATTGGTTGTAACTCAGGGGTCCTTAATCCAAGGGGCTTGGGGGTCAGACTTCTTGGGATGGAAGCCTAAAAACCCAAGCTAGGGTTAGGGTTAGGGGCCTCCCTAGGGCCCTAATGGGCCTCCCATTACAGGTCCAATCTGCTAGCGCTGAGGTGTGTTCCCCTCAGGGCTGAGTTGAGGGCATGCTTCCAGTGTCATGGACAAGATGGGAGTGGCTATGGGGGGGCATGCAGGTTTCTCCCCCTCTAAGGGATTGGCGCAACTACAAATGGCATGGTTTCTTACCGCATGGCTGGCGGAGTCCTGGAGTGTCACGCAGGGGTCTTTAATCCTGGGGGCTTGGGAACCGGGTCCCTCAGAATCATAGCCTGAAAACCCAAACTAGGGTTATGGTTAGGGCTTAGGGGCATTACAGGCCCAATCTACCGGCACTAAAGAGAGCTCTCCTCAGGGCTGAGTTGAGGGCATATGTACAGTGACACGGCAGAATCTGGTTTTATGGCCCACTTGGCCACTGATTGTGGGGTTGGCCTTAGGGGGACACACAGTTTTCTCCCGCTCTGAGGTTTTGGCACAGCTCCAAACTGCAAGGTTTCCTCCTGAGTGGAGGGCAGAGTCCTTTATCCGGGGGGTTTGGAGGCCAGGCCTCTTGGGATGGAAGTCTGAAAACCCAAACTAGGGTTAGGGTTAGGGCCTAGGGCCATTACAGGCCTGATCTGCCAGCACTGATGCAGGCTCCCCTCAGGGATGAGTTGAGGGCATGCATCTGGCACCACGGCAGAATTCAGCTTTGTGGCCGGGGAGTTGCTGTTGCTTGGGGTGGTTTTGGGGGACCATGCAGGTTTCTCCCCTTTTGAGGACGTGGTGCTGCTCCGAATGGCACAGTTTCCAGCGGTGTGGCTAGTGGAGTCCTGGTGTTGCTCAGTGGTCCTGTATGCAGGGGGCTTGGTAGTCAGGACCCTCAGAATGGAAGCCTGAAAACCAAAACTAGTGTTGGGGTTAGGACCTAGGGGCATTACACACCCGATCTGCAGGTGCTGATGCGGGCTCTCCTTAGGGGTGAATTGTGGGTATTCATTAGGCACTGCGGCAGATCTGGCTTTATGGCCAGGTGGGCTGCTGATGGTGGGGGTGATTTTAAGGGGGCATGCACTTTTCTTCCCCTCTGAGAGTTCCATAAGCTCTAAACTACAAGGTTTCCTCCTGCATGGTGGGCGGAGTCCTGGGTGTCATTCAGGGGTCCTTAATCCAGGTGGCTGCTGTGCCAGGCCTCTTGGGATGGAATCCTGAAAACCCAAACTAGAATTAAGTTTAGGGCCTAGGGTCAGAGTCTGGGTTTGATCCAAGGGGGCGTAGATGCTGGGAGTATGTAGGTTTCTCCTGCTCTGAGCTTCCTGTGCAGTGAGTCTCAGGTATCCCCAATCTGGCAGACTTGGGTCTAGGCCTCTGGGTACAGAAGCTTGTACTCTTCACCTTGTGTTAGGGTTAAGGCCTAGGGGCATAGAAGACCTGATCTGCCAGCACTGAGGCAGGCTCCCCACAGGGTGAGTTGAGGGCATGTATCCCACACCACGGAGAATCCAGCTTTATGGCCAAGGTTCCTGCTGAGGGTGGGGGTGTCCTTGGGGAGCATGCAGGTTTCTTCTCTTCTGAGGGTTTTGCGCAGGTCCAAATGGCACGATTTCCTCCTGGGTGGTAGCCAGATTCCTGTGTGTCCCCAGTCTGAGGACTTAGGGCCCAGGTCTCTGGGGATGGAAGCCTGAAAAGCCAACTCACATGTAGGGTTAGGGCCTAGCGATAACAGGCCCAATCTACCAGTGCTGAGGTGTGACCCTCAGGAGTCTGAGTCGAGGATGGGGGTCAAGTGGCACGTAAGGCTCTGGGTTTTCTTGTCATGCAGGCCATTCGAGGTGAAGCTGACCTCAGGAATGCATGCAGTTTCTCCTGGTCTGAGGGTTCTGGGTGGCTCTGAACAGTATGGTTTCCCCCTGGATGGCAGGGGGAGTCCTTGGGTGTGGCTCAGGGGTTCCCAATCTGGAGGGCTTGTTGGCCAGGTCTCTGGGCACAGAAGCCTAAAATAAAATGTAGGGTTTGGGTTAGGACTTAGGGGTATCCAGGCCCGATCTACTGGCGCTGAGGTGGGAACCCCGGGGGCTGAGTCAAGCATGGGGGCCAAGAAGCACACCAGGCTGTGAGTTTGTGGCCAGGGTGCTGTCAAAGTTGGGGGTATCCTCAGGGAGGCATGTAGGTTTGTTCCATTCTGAGGGTTCTACGTAGCTTCGAGTGGCACGGTTTCCTCCTGGGTGGCAGACAGACTTCTGGGTTGTGGGCCAGAGGTCCCCAATCTGGAGGTACAGTGTTAGTGTGCTTTTAGACCTGTGGAGGGGTTGTGAGCTGCATTAGGAGTCTGTGGAACACCCGGCAGTGCCGATTCACGCCACTGGAGGGAGTGGTGAGCTGTGGTGCGAGAGACCCTGGATGGCATGGTAATGCTGCTTGCCACCACTGGAGGCAGTGGCGAGCTGCAGTGGGAAACACACCAGAGGAGGAGTCAGTGCAGCCTGTGGCTCTGAGGGCAGTGGTGAGGAGCTGGGTGAGAGACCCTGAAAGGTGAGGCCCTGCTTCTTGTTTTTACAGGAGGGAGTGGTGAGCTGTAGAGTCTCTGTTTCCCCAAGCACAAGAGTGGTGGTAACAACCGCTGGAGCCGGGCCCCCACTCAGCATTGTGTCCCGTTTCCCCAGGTTTGGTGGTAATGTGCTGTCAGGATGGTTCAGGAGGGTCCTCTCGGTGGGGGTCTGGAGCCGGAGGGAAACCAAACCTGACTCATGGTGCATTTGGAACTGAGGAGTTGAGTGTTTGTTTGGAAGAGTATATTTGCTTCTCCAAAAAGGACAAGGGCATTGGCCGGTGTTAGAACGAAGTTAATTACCACTTAAGAAACAAGCATGTGTCTCTCCTTCTCCCAGGAATTGCAGCAGGTGTGAGGATTTGGGTGGGAGGAGCCTGCTGATCCCCACCTGCCAACCCTTCTTCACTCTGGCTCCATGAGACCTGAAGTTTAGAAATCAGGGTCTGAGTCAGTCAAGCAGCTTGTCCCAGGACGTCAGCGTTCAGAGAAAACAGCAGGCCCATTGGGCAGAATATCACATCCATGCCAGGATGGAAGGTAAAACTTCTCTTTCTCCCCAAACCTCCTGGGATTTTCTCTTGTCTCCAGTGGACCCACAAAGTCACACTGAAGCAGCTGTCAGTAGTCTAGAGTGGGTGTCAGAGTTCCTGAGTTTCTCTGCAGGAAGAACCTGGCAGGGGATTTCATTCTCTCTCTGCCAAAGGTGGGGATGGGGGAGCCTAAGGGTGGGCATACAGGTTCATCCCGCTCTGAGTGTTTTACACAGTTCTGAGTGGCACAGTTTCCTCCCAGGTGGGAGGTGGAGTCATGCGGTATGTCTCAGGGTTTCCCAATCTGGAGGACTTGAAGGACAGGCCTCTGGGGATGGAAGCCTAAAATCTAAACCGAGAGTACAGGCCAGGGCCTAGATGCATGGCAGGCCCCATCTTTCAGCGCCAGAATGGGCACCCCTGGGGCAGAGTACCACGTGTCATTAGCCTCATGTGCAACTGGCTCATAGAGGGCTTTCTCAAAGGGTTTTGTCCTCAACCACTCTGGACCCTGGGCAGTCCCAGGCTGTGGCCCTGCAGACATGTGCCGCAGGAAGCGATTTCACTGGGGGATTTCCAGCCAGTTCTCACGAGCTTTCTGCCCAAATCGATATCATTTGGGGAAGAAAGCTCATGAGAATTGGCTGGCACCCAGAGTCTAGAGCGCTTTCTCATCTGGTGCATGTCACAGCCATCCAGGTACCTGGGCCAGGCCCGATGCAGCTCCCCCAAGGGCCCCCATGCAGGGAAGCTTAACCCTAGGGGGTTAAGTAGCAGAGTATGTGTGTGTGCCTCCGTGTGTGTGCCCGGTGTAGCGCCAAATGTGCAGGATGACCTCTAGGGGGACACGCAGTTTAATCCCACTTTGAGGGTTTTTCGCAGCTTAGGATGGCACGGTTTCCTCCTGGATGGCAGGAGGCATGGGGTATGGCTCAGAGATTCCCAATTTGAGGGCTCGAGGGATAGGCCTCTGGGGACCGAAGACTGAAAACCCAACCGAGGGTTAGGGTCAGGGCCTAGGGTCATGGCAGACCCCATTAGCCAGTGCCCTGGCGGGCACCCCAGGGGACTGAGTAGTAGGTGGCATTGTCTTCATGTGTGCCTGGCTTGTTGGGGGCTTTCTTATAGGTTTTGGGATTCGACCACTAGGGACCCCGAACCAGGCCCAGGCGGCGGCCCTACAGACATGCACCACAAGAAAAGAGTTTGCTGGAGTATTCCAGCTAATACTCATGAGCTTTCTGCCCAAATCAATACTGATTTCACCAGAAAGCTCGTGGGAATCGCCCAGCGTTGGGCGCTGACTTGGGCTGCGCTGGCACCCATGATCTAGAGCACTTTCTTGCTAGGTACATGTCGCAGCTATCCGGGAACACTGGCCTCACAGCTTCCCCGTGGGCCCCCACACAAGAGTGCTTTCTGGGGGCAGAGGTGAGGGAGGGATTCCGGCTGGGCATCAGCCTACATGTTGCGGCCTGGTGGGGCATTAGGTGGGGTGTGGCCTCATGGGGTCATTCAGTTTAATACTGCTCTGAGGGTTTTGCACAACTCTGAGCAGCATGGTTTCTTCCTGGGTGCCAGACGGAGTCAAAGGGTGTGGCTCAGGGGTCCCCAATCTGGAGGACTTGAGGGACAGGTCCCTGGGCACAGAAGACTGAAAATACAACCGGGGGTTAGGGCAAGGGCCTAGGGGCATGGCAGGCCCGATCCACCAGCGCCACCGGGTCGGTCACCCTAGGGGGTTAAGTAGCAATAGACATTGGCTTTACGTGCGCCTGGCTCATAGAGGGCTTTCTGGCAGTGTACGGGCTGCGACCACTTGGGACCCCAGGCTCAGCCCAGGTGGCGTCCCTGCAGACATATGCAGCAGGATGCGACATCGCTGGGATTTTTTTCTGGCCAATTCTCACGAGCTTTCTGCCCCAAACGATATCGATTTGGGCAGAAAGCTCATGAGAATTGGCCAGCTTTGGGCGGTGATTCGAGCTGTGCTGGCATCCATAGTCTAGAGCGTTTTCACACTATGTGCATGTGGTGGCCATCTGGGAACATGGGATGGGCCCATGCAGCTCTCGGGAGGGCCCCTGTGCAGGGGAGCTTTCCTGGGGCATTGCTGAGGGAAGGATTCTGGCTGAGTGTCAGTCTCCATGTTTGCAGCCCATTGGGGTGCCAAACGTGGGGTGGCCTCAGGGGTGGCTTTAGGGGAGCATGCAGGTTTCTCCCCCTCTGAGGGTTCAGCTCAGCTCCAAGTGGAATGGTTTCCTACTGCGTGGCTGGCAGAGTTTTAGAGTGCCACTCAGGGGTCCTTAATCCAGATGTCGTTGAAGCCAGGTCCCTCAGGATGGAAACCTGAAACTGAAACTAGCATTATGGTTAGGGTCTAGGGGCATTACAGGCCCGATCTGCTGGTGCTGAGTTGGGCTCCCCTCAGGACTGAGTTGAGGGCATAGGTACAGCGTCACGGCAGAATCTGGCTTTGTGGACAGGGGGCCACCCATGATGGGGGTGGTTTTAGGGGGACATCCAGGTTTCTCCTCCTCTGAGGGTTCGGCACAGCTCCAAACAGAATGGGTTCCTACTGTGTGATGGGTGGAGTTCTGGGGTGTAACTTAAGGGTCCTTAATCTGGGGGGCTTGGTGGCCAGGCCCCTCGGAATGGAAGCATGAAACAAAAACTAGGGTTAGGGTTAGGGTCTAGGGGCATGGCGCAATTGATCTGGCACCATAGAGGCGGACTCCCCTCAGGGCTGAGTTGAGGGCATGTGTCCAGCGGTGCAGTGGAATCTAGCTTCATGGACGGGGAGCTGCCAGTGGTTGAGGTGGCTTTAGGAGAGCATGCAGGTTTCTCCCCCTCTGAGGGTTTGGCACAGCTCCAAACTTCAAGGTTTCCTCCCATGTGCTGGTCAGAGTCCTGGGGTGTCACTACAGGGTCCTTAATCTAGGGGCTTAGCGGCCAGGACTCTTGGGATGGAAGCCTGAAAACCCAAACTGACATTAAGTTTAGGGCCTAGGGGTATGGCAGGCCCAATTTCACGGTGCTGAGGTGGGCTCCCCAGTGGGCTGAGTTGAGGACGGGTATTAGGCTGTGTGTCAGAGACCTGGTTTGGGTCCAGTGGGTTTGCAGATGCTGAGGGCAGCCTTGGGGAACATGCAGGTTTCTCCCCATCTGAGGGTTCTGCTCATATTCAAATGGCACAATTTCACTCTAGGTGGTCCACGAAGTGCCAGCATGAGTCTCAGGAGTCCCCAGTCTGGCAGGCTTCTTAGCCAAACTTCTTGCATGGAAGCCCGGACACCCCACCTAGTGTTAGGGTTAGGGCTTAGTAGCATGGCAAGCTTGATCTGCCGGTGCTGAGGCAGGCTCCCCTAATGGCTGAGTTGAGGGCATTTGTCCAGCACCATGGCAGTATCCTGCTTTATGGCCAAGAGGGTCGCCGATGGTGGGAGTGGCTTTAGAGGGGCTCACAGGTTTCTCCCCTCTCGGCGCAGCTCCAAACAGCATGGGTTTGTACCACATGGCAGGCAGAGTCCTGGGGTATAGCTCAGGTTCCTTAATCTGGGGGGTTTGGTTGCCAGGACCATCAGAAGGGAAACCTGAAAACCCAAACTAGAGTTAGGGTTAGGGCCAAGAGGCATGGCAGACCCCATCTGCCAGCACTGAGGAGGGCTCCCCTCAGGGCTGAGTTGAGGGCATGCATCTGGCGGTGCAGCAGAATCCTGCTTTATGGTCGGGGGGCCGCCAATGATGGGAGTGGCTCTAGAGGGGCACGCAAGTTTCTTCCCCTCTGAGGGCTTGGTGCAGCTCCAAGTGGCATGGTTTCCTTCTGAGTGGCTAGCAGAGTCCTGGAGTGTCACTCAGTGTCCTTTATCTGGGGGGCTTGGTAGACAGGTCCCTTGGAATGGAAGCCTGAAAACAAAAACTAGGGTTAGGTTTAGGACCTACAGGCATTACAAGGTCGATCTGCCAGCCCTGAGGTGGGTTTCCCTCAGGGCTGAGTTGAGGGCAGACATCAGGCGGCGCGTGAGAGTCCGGGTTTGGGTCAGAAGGTGCGCAGATGCTGAGGGTGGCCTCTGGGGGCATGTGGGTTTCTCCCGCTTTGAGGTTTCTGCGCAGCTCCAAATGGCACCAGTCTGCCCTTGGCGGCTGGCGGAGTGCCAGGGTGAGTCTCAGGCGGGATTGGGAGCCAGCCCTCTGGGCATGGAAGCCTGTACACCACAATTAGGGTTAGGGTTAGGGCCTAGGGGCATGGCAGGCCTGATCTGCTAGCACTGAGGTGGGCTCCCCTCAGGGCTGAGTTGAGGGCATACACACGGTGGAACAGCAGGATCCGACTTTATGGACAGGAGCTCCGCCAAGGTGGGAGTGGCTATGGGGGGCATGTGGTTTTCTGCCCCTCTGAGGGTTCTGCGCAGCTCCAGACAGCACGGGTTACTACTGCGTGGTGGGAGGAGTCCTGGGGTGTAGCTCAGGGGTCCTTAAACCGGGGGGTTTAGTGGTCAGGCCTCTCAGAATGGAAGCCCCAAACTGTGGTTCACAATAGGGCCTATGGGAATGGCACGACTGATCTGCCGGAAGTGAGGTGGGCTCCCATTGGGCCTGAGTTGAGTGCAGGTGTCTGGAGGCGTGACAGTGTCCGGCTTTTTGGTCAAGGGGGCCCCTATGGTGGGGGTAGCCTTAGGGGGACATGCAGTTTTCTCCTCTTCTGAGGGTTCAGGGCAGCTCCAAATGGCACGGTTTCCTACCTGGTGACTGGCAGAATCCTGGAGTGTCACTTAGGGGTCTTTAATCCAGGTGGCTTGGGATCAGATCCTTCGGAATTGAAGCCTGTAAACCCAAATTCGGCTTAGGGTCAGGGCCTAGGTCCATTAGAATCCTGACCTAGGGGCACTGAGATGGATTCCCCTCAGGGCTGAATTGAGGCTATGCATCTGGCGCCATGACAGAATCTGACTTTATGACGAGGGTGGCTGCCAACCATGGTTGGGCTTTAGGGGGGCATGCAGGTTTCTCCCTGTCTTAGGAATTGGCACAGCTCTAAATGGCATGGGTTCCTAACGCATGGCTGGTGGAGTCCTGGAGTGTGGCTCAGGGGTCCTTAATCCGGGGGGCTTGGTAGAAAGACCCCTAGGAATAGAAGCCTGAAAACCCAAATTAGGGTTAAAGTTAGGGCCTAGGGGCATTATAGGCCGAATCTGCAGTTGCTGAGGTGGACTCCCCTCAGGACTGAGTTATGGGCATTCATCCAGCGCCACGGCAGAATCTGGCTTTATGGCCAGGTGGGCTGCTGATGGTGGGGGTGGCTTTAGGAGGGCATGCTGGTTTCTCCACCTCTGAGGGTTCAGCAACCTCCAAACTACAAGGGTTCCTTCAGCATAGTGGGAGGAGTCCTGAGGTGTTGTTCAGGGGTCCTTAATCCGGGGGAGTTGGGGCCAGGCCTCTTGGGATGGAAGCCTGAAAACCCAAACTAGGGTTAGGGCTAGGGCCTAGGGGCAGGCAGGCCCAATCTGCCGATGCTGAGGTGGGCTCCTCGGTGGGCTGAGTTGAGGGTGGACATCAGGCAACACATCCGAGTCCGATTTTTGGTCCTGGGTTGACACAGATGCTGAGGGTGGCCTCGTTGGGCATGCAGGTTTCTCCCACTCTGAGTGTCTCCCACAGCTCCCAAAGGCACAGTTTCTTCTTGGGCACAGGCAGAGTCCTGAAGTATGGCTCAAGGGCCCCCAATCTGGAGGACTGGCGGGCCAGGCCTCTGGGGATGGAAGCCCGAGAACCCAACCCAGTGTTAGGGTTTGGGAGTAGGGGCATGGCAGGCTGCATCTGCCGGTGCTGAGGCGGGCTCCCTGGGATCTGAGTAGAGGGCAGTTTTATCCAGCATATGGAGGCAACTGGGACCGAGCGTGTACCCGCTCTTTAGAGTGCCTTCCTCTAAAGTTTCGGAGGCACTTCCTTCTAAAGTGCCTGCCTCTATAGTTTCACCCCTTTGGGTGAAACTATGTGGGACCTTGGGCCAAGCCCAGACGGCTCCCCTGAGGGCCCCTGCCACAGGAAGCAAGTTTGCTGGGGCTTCCCAGCCAATTTCACAAGCTTTCTGCCCAAATTGACATCAATTTGGGCAGAAAGCTCATGAGAATTGGCTGGCATTGGGCGGCCATTTGGGCTGTGCGCCGGCCACGTGCATAGTGCTTTCTCATTAAGTGTGTGTTAGGTCTGTGTCCCCAGCAGAGGCATGCTCACTAGGGCGGAGTTGTGTTAGGGTGTGAGCCTGAGCCTCAGGCTCCGGTTTTTTTTGGCAGAAGGGTTGTCAAAGATGAGGGTGGCCTGAGGTGGGCATGCAGGCTTCTCCCACTCTCAGTGTCCCCCACAGCTCCCAATGGCATGGTTTCCTCCTTGTGACAGGTGGAGTCCTTCTGATATGGCTCAGAGGTCCCCAATCTGGAGGGCCGGAGGGTCAGGTCTCTGGAGACAGAAGCCTGAGGAACCAACTCAAGATTAGGATTCAGGCCTGGGGCATAGCTGGCCCCACCTACTGGCACTGAGGTGGGATTGCTGGAGGCTGAGTGGAGGGCAGCGGTCAGATGGGGCATCAGGCTCCGGGTTTCGGGCCAGGGGGCCTGCCAAAGGCAGTGGTGTCCTCAGGGGGCATGCAGTTTCTCCCCTTCTGAGGGTTCTGTGCACCTCCAAAGGGCACATTTTCCTCCTGGTGGCAGGCGGACTCATGGGGTGTGGCTCAGTCGTTCTGAATCTGGAGGAATTGGGGGGAAGGCCCCTAGGAATGGAAGCCTGACCAAACCTAGAGTTCAGGATAGGGCCTAGGGACATGTCAGGCCTGATCTGCCAGTGCTGAGACTGGCACCCCAGAGGGCTGAGTAGAGGGAGGTTTTTGGCCAACTGTGTGTCTGGCTTTTAGAGTGCTTTCTCGAAGGGTTCAGGCTGCAACCACTCATGACCTCTGGCCATGCCCGGTCGGCTCCCCTGAAGGCCCATGAAGCCAGAAGGGAGTTCACTGGGTGTTTCTGGCTAATTCTCATGAGCTTTCTGCCCAAATCGATTTGGGCAAAAAGCTCTTAGGAATTGGCTGGCGTTGGGCAGCGATTTGGGCCATGCTCTGGCCCTGTACTGAGAGCGAGTTCTTGCTACGTGCCTGTGTGCCTGTTGTGATTGTAGTGCAAGACCGCAATCAGGGTCCTCGGGGCTCCCAGAGGCCCCCTGCAGAGGCAAGCATCCAGGGGGCAGAGTTGAGTTTGGGTGTGGGTCTGAGCCTTGAGCTCTGGCTGTCTTTGGCAGAAGGGGGCACCGAAGATGAGGATGGCCTTTCTGCCCATCAATTTGGGCAGAAAGCTCATGAGAATTGGCTGGCTTTGGGTGGCAATTCCAGGTGTGCGCCGGCCCCGTGCTGAGAGCGCTTTCTCGTTAGGTGCGTGCTGTGGCCATGTGAGAGAGCGAGCCAGTCCCTCGAAGCTCCCGGAGGACCCCACAGAGATGAGTTCCCCAGGGCAGAGTTGAGTTAGGATGTGAGCCTGAGCCTCAGGTTCGGGCTTTTAATGGCAGAAGGGGGCGGCGAAGGTGAGGGCGGCCTGAGGTGGGCATGCAGGTGTCTCCCACTGTTTCCCGCACCTCACAACTGCTCAGTTTTTTCCTGGGCAGCAGGCGGAGTCCTGTAGTATGGCTAGGGGGTCCCCAATCTGGAGGGCTTGAGGGCCAGGCCTCTGAGGATGGAAGCCTGAGAACCCAACCCAGGGATAGGGTTTGGGCCTAGGAGCATGGCAGGCCCCAACTCCCAGTGCTGAGGCGGGCTCCCTGGGGGCTGAGAAGAGGACAGGTTTGGTTGGCATTTGGAGGCAACCGGGACCATGCACGCACCCGCCCTTTAGAGCACTTTCCCGTAGGCTTCGGGTGACACCATGTGGGACTTGGGGCTGGAACAGGCAGCTCTCACAAAGTCCCCAGCCACTGGGAGGGAGTTTGCCAGGGCTCTCTGGCCAATTCTCAGGAGGTTTCCGCCCAAATTGACATCTATTTGGGTGGAAAGCTCGTGAGAATTGGCCAGTGTTGGGTGGCACTTCAGGCTGTGCTTGGGCCCCATGTTGAGAAAGCTTTCTCACAACGTGCGTGTTGTGGCCCTGTGAGACCGTGAGCCAGGCCCATGAGGCTCCCGGAGGCCCTCCACAGAGGCAGGTTCCCCTCAGGGCTGAGTTGGGGGCATGCGTCCGGCAGAATGGCAGAATCCGGCTTAAAGGACAAGGGGGTTGCCAGTGGTTGGGTTGGCTTAGGGGGGCATGCAGGTGTCTCCCCCCCTAAGGGTTTGGTACAGCTCCAAATGGCATGGTTTCTACCAAGTGGCTGGCAGAATGCTGGAGTAGTAGCTCGAGGGACCTTATTCCGGGGGGCTTGGGAGCCAGCCCCTCAGAACGGAAGTCTGGAAACCCAACTTAAGCTTAGGGTTAGGGACTAGGGGCATGGCAGGATGGATATGCTGGTACTGAGTTGGGCTCCCCTCATGGGTCAGTTGAGGACCTGCATCCAGCGGCCTGGTAGAATCCGGCTTCATGGCTTGGGGGACCGCCAGTGGTGGGTATGGCTTTAGGGGGGCATGCAGGTGTCTCCCACTCTGAGGTTTCTGCGCAGCTGACAATGGCAGCATTTTGCCCTAGGAGGCTGGCGGAGTGCTGGCGCGAGTCTCAGGCATCCCCAATCAGGCGGGATTTGGAGCCAGCCCTCTGAGCACGTAACTTTGTACAACCCACCTAGGGTTAAGGCCTAGGGGCATAGCAGGCCTGATCTGCTGGTGGTGAGGCAGGCTCCCCTCAGGCATGAGTTGAGGGCATACATCAGGTGGCATGGCAGAATCTGGCTTTATCCCCAGGGGGCTGCCAATGGTGGGGGTGGCTTTGAGGGCCATGCAGGTTACTCCCTCTCTGAGGTTTTGGCACACCTCCAAATGGTACAGAGTCTTACCATGTGGCTGGCAGAGTCCTGGGGTGTCGCTCAGGGGTCGTTTATCTGGGGGGCTTGGGAGCCAATACCCTTGGAATGGAAGCCTGAAAAACCAAACTATGGTTAGGGTTAGGTCCTGAAGGCATTATAGGCCCGATCTGCCGGCACTGAGGTGGGCTCCCCTCAGGGCTGAGTTGAGGGCATGCGTCCGGTGTCATGGTAGAATCCGACTTTATGGATGGGGTGCTGCCAATTGTTGGGGTGGCGTTAGAGGGGGCACGAGGTTTTTCCCCCTCTGAGGGTTCGGCGCAGCTCCAAATAGCACGGGTTCCTACTGCGTGATGGACAGAGTCCTGGAGTGTGACTCAGGGGTCCTTAATCTAGGGAGCTTGGTGAGCCAGACCCCTCAGAATGGAAGCCTGATAACCCAAACTAGGGTTAGGGTTAGGGTTAGGGCCTAGGGGCATTGCAGACCCAATCTGCTGGCACTGACGTGGGCTTCCCTCATGGCTGAGTTGAGTCCATGCATCCAGCACTGCGGTAGAATCTGTCTTTATAGCTAGGTGGGCCACTGATTGTGGGGGTAGCCTTAGGGAACAAAGCCTCTCTTCTGAGGCTTTGGCGCAGCTCCAAACCACATGATTTCCTCCCGCATGGCAGGTGGAGTCCTAGGGTGTCCCTCAGTGGTCCTTAATCTGGGGGGTTAGGGGACCATGGCTCTTGAGATGGAAGCCTGAAAAACCTAACTAGGGTTAGTGTTATGGTCTAGGGGCATGGCAGGCCCAATCCACCAGCATTGGGGCAGGCACCCCAGAGGGTTGAGAAGCAGGAGGCATTGGTGTCATGTGTGCCTGCCTCATGGAGCCCTTTCTCCGAGGGTTCAGGCCGCAACCATTCGGGACCCATTGCCAGTCCCAAGTGGCAGATCTGCTGGTCCACCCTGCTGGAAGTGAGTTCACCAGGGGTTTTCCAGCCAATGCACATGAGATTTCTGAGCCCAAATCCATACTGATTTAGCAGAAATCTCATGAGAATTGGCCGGCATTGGGCTGCGATTTGGGCTGCACTGGTGCCCGCGGTCTAGAGTGCTTCTCGCTAGGGGTGTGTTGCGGCTTGGCCCTAACCCCCAGTAGGGTTTCAGGCTTCTGTCCTCAGGGATCTGTTCCTGGAGTCCTCTACATTGCGGACCCCTGAGCCACACCCCAGGACTCCACCTGCCACCCAGGGAAACCATGCCATTTGGAGCTGCACAAAACCCTCAGTGCAGAAACCTGCATGCACACCCTGAGGCCACCATCACCTTCCATGCCCAACCGGGCTGCAAACACAGAGGCTGATGCTCAGCCAGACCCCCTCTCTCAACTCTGCCCCCAGAAAGATCCCCTGCACAGGAGCCCTCACTGGAGCCACCTGGGCCCGGCCTGTGTTCCCTGATAGCCGTGACATGCACCTAGCCAGAAAGCACTCTAGACTGCAGGCGCCAGCGCAGCCCGAATTGCCACCCAATGCCAGGCAATTCTCATGAGCTTTCTGCCGAAATTGATATCGATTTGAACAGAAAGTTTGTGAGAATTGGCCAAAAAACACCGGGCAGACTCACTTCCGCCGGAGCAGGCTGGCAGTTCCACTGCCTGGGCCTGGCCCATGGTCCCGAGTGGTTGCGGCCTGAACCCTGCAAGAAAGTCTTTAATGAGCCAGGCACACGTGAGGCCAATACCCCCCACTACTCAGCATCCTGGGGTGCCCACCCCAGTGCTGGTGGATCGAGCCTGCTATGCCCTAGGCCCTCGCCCTAACATTCAGTTGGGTTTTTAGCCTTCCATTTCCAGAGGCCTGTCTCCTGAGCCCTGCAGATTGGGGATCCTAGAGCCATACCCCAGGAGTCCACCAGCCACCCAGGATTAAACCATGCCATTTGGAGCTGCACAGAACCCTCAGACTGAGACAAACCCACATGCCTCCCTGAGGCCACTGCCAGCTCTGGCGGCCACCCCTGGCCACAAAACCCAGAGCCTGACCTGCTGCCTCACCCATGTCCTCAACTCAGCCTCCTGGGGATCCTGCATCAGCGCCAACATATCAGGCCTGCCATGCACCTAGACTAACACTAACCTAATGTTGGCTCTACAGACTTCCGTTCCCCAGAAACCAGGCCCCCAAGCCCTCCAGATTGAAGACCCTTGAGCCACATCCCAGGATTATGCCTGCCACTCAGGAGGGAACAATGCCATTCAGAGCACACAAAACCCTCAGAGCAGGAGAAACCTCCATGCCCCCCACCCCCCAAGGCCATGACCCCTTTCAGTGACCCATTGTGCTGCAAACAAGGAGTCTAATGCTAAGCCGGACCCCCTTCCTCAACTCCACCCCTGGAAAGCTGCTCTGCATGGGTGCCCTTAAGAGATCTGTGTGGGCCCAGCCAGTGTTCCCAGATGGCCGCGACACGCATCTAGCAATAAAGCGCTCTAGACCGCAGGTGACAGGGCAGCCTGAATCGCCACCCGATGCTAGCCAATTATCACGAGGTTTCTGCCCAAACTGATATTGGTTTGGGCAGAAAGCTCATACAAATTGGTGGGCAAACACCTGGAGAACTCACCACTGGTGGCGCGGGCCCGCAGGTCTGCTGCCTGGACTTTGCCCGAGATCCCAAGTGGTCGCCTCCTGAACCCTGGGAGAAAGCCCTCTATGAACCAGGCACACATGAGGTCAATGCCTTCCACTACCCAGCCCCCTGGGGTGCCTGCCCCGGCACTGGCAGATCAGGTCTGACACGCCCCTACACCCTATGCCCTAACCCTAGGTGGGTTGTACCGGCTTCCGTGCCCAGAGGGCTGGCCCCCAAGCCCTCCAGACTGGGGACACCTGAGACTCACACCAGCATTCTGCTAGCGTCCAAAGGTGAAATGCTGCCATTTGGAGCTGCGTAGAAACCTCAGAGTGGGAGAAACCAGCATGCCCCGCCCACTGAGATCACCCCCCAGGTTCTGTGGACCCCCCGAACACAAACCAGGAATCCGACGTGCCGCCTGATGCCCGCCCTCAACTCAACCCACCAGGAAGCCCGCCTTAGTACCAGCAGATTGGGCCTGCCATGCCCCTAGGCCCTAACCCTAACCCTAATTTGGGTTTTGAGGCTTCCATTCCAAGAGGCTTGTCCCACAAGCACCCAGGATTAAGGACACCTGAGGGACATCGCAGAACTCCGCCTGCCATGTGGGGGGAAACTTTGTCATTTGGAGCTGAGCCAAACCCTCAGAGGGGGAGAAACCTGCATGTCTCCCTAAATCCACCCCGTACATTGGCACCCCCTCGGCCATAAAGCCAGATTCTGTCACACTGCCAGACACATGCCCTCAATTCATCCCTGAGGGGAACTTGCCTAAGCGCTGGCAGATAGTGCCTGTCATGCCCCTAGGCCCTAACACTAACCCTAGTTTGGGTTTTCAGGCTTCCATTCCAAGTGGCCTAGCCCCCAAGCCCTCCAGATTAAGGGTCCCTGAATGATGCCCTAGAACTCAGCCTGCCACATGGAAGGAAACCATGCCATTTGGAGCTGTGCTAAACCCTCAGAAGGGGAGAAGCTTGCATGCCCCCTAAAAGCCACCCCCACCATCAGTAACCCCCCAGCCATAAAGCCGAATTCTGTCGGGCCTGCCCAATTCATGCCCTCAACTCAGCCCTGAGGGGAGCATGCCTCAGTACCGACATCTCGAGCCTGCAACACCCCTAGGCCCTAACCATAACCCTAGGTAGTGTGTGCAGGCTTCTGTGCCCGGAGGCCTGGACTCAAATCCGCTAGATTGGGGATGTCTGAGACTCATGCCGGCACTCCACTGGCTGTCTAGGGCAAAATGGTGCCATTTGGAGCTGCATAGAAACCTCTGAGCGGGACAAACCTTCATGCTCCCCGAGGACACCCCCAGCTTCTATGGCCCCCCTAGACACAAACCAGGAATTCGAAATGCCGACTGACACCCACCCCCAACTCAGCCCACCTGGGATCCTGCCTCAGCACTGGCAGATTGGGCCCGTCATGCCCCTAGGCCCTACCACTAATCCTACTTTGGATTTTGAGGCTTCCATCCCAAGAGGCCTGTCCCCCAAGCGCCCAGGATTAAGGACCCCTGAATGATACCCCAGAACTCCACCCACCACCTGGCAGGGGGGAACCATGCCCTTTGGAGCTGCGCCGCGCCCTCAGAGGGGGAGAAACCTGCATGCCACCCTAAAGCCACCCTCCACATCGACACCACCGGCCCTAAAACCGGATTCTGTCGCACCGCCAGAGGCATGCACTCAATTCATTCCTGAGGGGAACCAGCCTCAGTGCTGGCAGATCCTGCCTGTCATGCCCCTAGGCTCTAACCCTAACTACAGTTTCTCTTTTCAGGCTTCCATCACAAGAGGCCTGGCCCTAAACTCCCCAGATTAAGGACCCCTGAGTGGCACCCCAGGAATCCATCCACCATGCGGGGTGAAACCGTGCCATTTGAGTCCTCAGATCCCTCAGAAAGGGAGAAACCTGCATGCTCCCCTAGAGCCACCCCCACCATTGGCAGCGCCCCAGCCATAAAGCTGGTTTCTACTGTGTCACTGGAAGCATTCCCTCAAATCAGCCCTGAGCAGAGCCTACCTTAGCGCTGGCAGATTTGGTGTGCCATACCCCTAGGCCCTAACCCTACCCTAGATTGGGTTTTCAGGCTTCCATTCTGGGGGGTCTGACCCCAAGGCCCCTGGATTAAGGACTCCTGAGCGATACCCAAGGACTCTGCCTGCCACACAGGAGGAAACCGTGCCATTTGGAGCTGCGCAGAACCCTCAGAGAGGGAGAAACCTGCATGCCACCCTGAGGCCCCACTGGACACAAACTCAGAGTCTGACATGCTACCTGAATCCCGTACTCATGTCAGCCCACAAGGAAGCCCGCCTTAGCACCGGCAGATCGAGCCTGCCATACCCCAATGCCTTAACCCTAACTCTACTTTCTCTTTCCAGCCTTCCATCCCAAGAGGCCTGACCCCCAACTCCCCAGACTGAGGACTGTGAGAGACACACCAGGAATCTGTCCACCATGTGGGAGGAAGCCATGCCATTTGGAGCTCTGTAGATCCCTCAGAGAAGAAGAAACCTGCATGCCCCCTCGCCACAAACCCCAATTCTATTGCACCACTGGATGCCTTCCCTCAGCCCCGAGGGGAGCCCTGCTTCAGTGCCGGCAGATGGGGCCTGCCATGCCCCAAGGCCATAACCCTAAGTTGCATTTTCAGGCTTCCTTCCCCAGGGGCCTATCCACCAAGACCTCTAGATTGGGAACCCTGGAGCCACATCACTGGAGTCCGCCTGCCACCCAGCAGGAAACCAGTCCCTTCGGAGATGCCCAGAACCCTCAGAGCCAGAGAAATCTACATGCCTCCCTGAGGACTCCTCCACATTCTCCAGCACCCAAGCTATAAACCTGGGGCCTGATGTGCTGCCTGAACCCCGTCCTCAAGTCAGGCCCTCAGGGAACCCACCTCAGCACCAACAGTCTGGGCCTGCCATGCCCCAAGCTCAGCTTTCCTCAGGAACTCTGTCAGCTCTAAGCACGCTTGGAAATCCTCTGTCTGCCACAAAGCTCTGGGATCCCACCTCTTTCTTCGCAATTGACACTGGCCCAAGGCATTCATGAGAAAGAGAGAGGCTCCCTCCTGAATACTTAACACCTCCTTTCCTCTTCTGCGGTATTTCTCTCCACTTACATTTGTACCTGGGCAAACTGTAAGGAACATATCAATGGAACGTGTACATGCTCTGAGATATGAATCTTTCATGACAGCTTTCTGAGGGCTCCTTAGGCAATCACAAACTAGTGTATCCTACCACAGTGTGTGAAAATGATCATCTACAGAACAGGAGAATGAAAATCACTCCATTTTTACCTCATTCTTCATGAACTAGAACATGGTCTTCTTTCCTTCGTTGACTTCGATTCCAATTCGTTTCCATGCAGTGTTAATTCCTTTGTTTCCGGGGTAGGTTTTCGTGATTCTTCACCTGCATAGAATACCCAGAACTCATCACAACAAGTGCCCTGCCTAACAGCCATCGCCCATTGAACGCTTCCCCCACACCCCTCCCCTCTACCAACCCCCAGTTTGTGCCCTAAGGTTGCATCTGTTTCCTCACTGACCTCTCTTTCTCCTCTATGTTCATCTGTTTTCTTTCTGAATTTCCACAGCAGTCAAGTCATAAGCTATTGGTCTTTTCTTACTGATTTTGCTTAACTAAATCTGCTCTAGACCCATCCACATCCTTGCAGATGGTTAGAGTTCATTCTTTTTGAAGCTGGCTCCTATTCCATTAAGAAGATGTGGGAGACTATATAAATATATAATCACTCATCAGTGAATGGACATTGGGACTCCCTCCATAGTTTCTCTATGGTTGATAATGCTGCTTGCACCCCATTGAATGTGCATTTTTGTGCCCTTTGGGGAAATACCTAAGAGGTAAATGGCTGGATTCTAGGGTTGTTCAGTTTTTAGTTTTTGGAGGAACCACCATACTCTTTTCCAGAGTGGCTGCCCACATGCCCACCGAGTAGTGCCAGAGGGTTCTGCTTTAAGCGGAACATTGCCTGCCAGCAATTTCCTAAGGAGGAAATGGAAAACCTGTGGGATAACCTGACTCACCCAGAGTCAGGCAGGCAGTTCCAGAAATTCACCCCAGGGTTCCTGACACCAAGTCCCTTGAAGCCACCAGAATGCCTCAATCCAGGGGAATTCCCAAAGACCGTCCTTCTGACTTCACCACCCACAAAACTGCAGAGAAAATATGGCATGACCAACTATATAGATGGTCCACTGAGTGAAACTAGAAAGTCAGGCTTCCCTTTTAACATCCAAGGCTCCTTAGAATAATTTTGAATTTTCCCTCTGCTCTCATTGGAACTCCTTGTATGAAAACATGAATCCATTAGGATACATCACCTTTGACAAAGGAGAAGACATCATCCAAGTCTCTATCTGACCACAGACAGCCACCTAACTCTAGGTGCTGGCCATCCCACCACAGCCTAGGCCCAGTGGAATAAACACTGTTAGTTGAAGGAACACATTCTGTGCTTGAAACACACACCAAGGAAAGAGAAGTTTTACCTCCATCCTGGCATGGATGTGACCTTGCACCCAATGGGCCTGCTGTTTTCTCTGAGCACTAACGTCCTGGGACAAGCAGCATGACTGACTCAGACCCTGATTTCCAAACCTCAGGCCTCATGGAGCCAGAGTGAAGAAGGCTTGGCAGGTGGGGATCAGCAGGCTCCTCCCACCCAAATCCTCACACCTGCTGCAATTCCTGGGAGAAGAAGAGACACATGCTTGTTTCTTAAGTGGTAATTAACTTCGTTCTAATGCCAACCAATGCCCTTGTCCTTTTTGAAGAAGCAAATATACTCTTCCAAACAAACACTCAACTCCTCGGTTCCAAATGCAAAAAGACTTGGGTTTGGTTTCCCTCCAGCTCCAGGCCCCCACCGGGAAGACCCTCCCGAACCATCCTGACAGCACATTACCACCAAACCTGGGGAAACGGGGCAAGATGCTGAGTAGTGGCCCAGCTCCAGGGATTGTTACCACCACTCTTGAGCCTGGAGAAACACACTCTACAGCTCACTGCTCCCTCCTGTAAAAACAAGCTGCAGTGCCTCACCTTTCAGGGTCTCTCACGAGCACCTCACCACTGCCCTCAGAGCCAGCAGGCTGCGCTGACTCCTCTTCTGGTGTGTTTCCCACTGGAAAACACCATGCCATCCTGGAAGTCTCACACCACAGCTCACCACTCCCTCCAGTGGCTTGAACCGGTAAGGCATGGCCCTCCAAAGACTCCTAAAGCAGCTCACAGCACCTCCACAGGTCTAAAGCCACACTGGCACTGTCCCTCCAGATTGGGAACCTCTGAGCCACACCCCAGGACTCTGCCTGCCTCTGAGGCTGATGCTCAGCTGGACCCCCTCCCTCATCTCTGTCCCCGGAAAGCTCCCCTGCATGGGGACACTCTCGGGATCCATGTGGACCCTGTCCATGTTCCTGGATGGCCTTGTCACGCACCTAGCAAGAAAGCGATCTAGACCATGGACAACAGCATGGCCTGAATTGGTGTCCAACGCCAGCCAATTCTCACCAGCTTTCCACTCAAATTGATACTGATTTTTACAGAAAGCTGGTAAGAATTGGCCAGAAAACCCCCAGTGAACTTGATTCTGATGACGCCAGCCCGCAGGGCCACCACCTCAGCCTGGCCCTCAGTCCCAGGTGTTCACGGCCCGAACCCTGTGAGAAAGCTTTTCTGAGCCAGGCGCACATGAGGAGAATAACTCCCACTACTCAGCTCCCTGGGTTGGCCGCCCCGGCACTGGCGGATCGGGTTTACCATGCCAGTAGGCCCTAGCCCTCACCCTCAGTTGGGTTTTAAGTCTTCCATCCCTAGGGGCCTGTCCTGGAGCCCTCCAGATTGGCGACCCCTGACATACACCCCAAGACTCCTCCTGCCACGTGGTAGGAAACCATGCCAGTTGGAGCTTCGTTGAACTGTCAGAGAGGGAAAAACCTACATGCCCCCCTAAAGGCACTCACACCATCGGCGGCCCCCTGGCCATAAAGCTGGAGTCTGCTGCGTCACTGAACACATGCCCACAACTCAGCCCTAAGGGGAGCCCACCTCAGTGCCAGCAGATCAGGCATGCTATGCCCCTAGGACCTAACCCTAAGCCTAGTTTGGGTTTTCAGGCTTCCATTCCAAGAGGCCTGACCCCCAAGCCCCCGGATCAAGGACCCCCAAGCTATACCCCAGGACACTGTCTGCCACACGGGAGGAAACTGTGCTGTTTAGAGCTGTGCTGAACCCTCAGAGGGGGAGAAATATGCATACCCCCTAAGCCACCCCCAACATCAGCATCCCCCCTGACCATAAAGCCAGATTCCACTGTGCCGCTGGATGTACGCCCTCAACTCAGCCCTGAGCGGAGCCTGCCTCAGCATGGACAGATCAGGCCTGACATGCCCCTAGGCCCTAACCTTACCCCTAGTTTGGGTTTTCAGGCTTCCATCCCAAGAGGCCTGGTCCCCAAGACCCTTGGATTAAGGACCTCTGAGTGACATCCCAGGACTCCACCCACCCCACGGAAGGAAACCATGGCATTTGGAGCTGCACCAAACCCACAGAGGGGGAGAAACCTGCATGCCCACCTAAAGCCACCTCCACCAAAGGCGGCCCACCGGCAGTAAAGTCTGATTCTGCGGAGCCACCAGAAGAGTGCCCTCAAGTCAGCCCTGAGGACAGCCCACCTCAGATCTCCCACAGCAGTGGCAGATCAGGTCTGCAAGGCCCTGCTAGGCCCTAACCCTAACCCTACTTTGGGTTTTTAGACTTCCATTCCGAGGGTCCCGGCTCCCAAGTCCTCCAGATTAAGGACCTGTGAGTGACACTCCAGGACTCCACCAGCCACGCTGTAGGAAACCGTGCCATTTGGAGCTGCACAAAAACCTCAGAGTGGGTGAAACCTGCATGCCCCTCCCCAAGGCCACCCTCTGCAACTGCGCCACCCCAGACACAAATCCAGACTCCAAAATGCCACCTGATGCCTTCCCTCAGCTCAACCCACCAGGGATCCCACTTCAGCACCAGCAAATTGGGCCTGCCATACCCCTAGTCCCTAACACTAAACTTAACTCTAGATTGGGTTTTTAGGCTTCCATCCCAAGAGACCTGGCCCCTAAGCCCCTGGATTAAGGACCTCTGAGTGACACCTCAGGACTCTGCCCACCATGTGGGAGGAAACTGGCATTTTGCGCTGTGCAGAACCCTCAGAGGGAGAGAAGCCAGTATAAGTGTGCATGACTCCTCGAGGGCTTTCTCACAGGGATCGGGCCATGACAACTCAGGACCCTGGGCCTGCAGTGCCACCAGCAGAAATGAGTTCGCTTGGGGTTTTCCCGTCAGTTCTCATGAGCCCAAATTGAAATCGATTTGGGCAGAAGTCTTGTAAGAATTGCCCAATGTTGGGTGGCCATTTGGGCTCGCTGGCAGCCGTGGTCTAGAGTGCTTTCTTGCTAGGTGTGCGTTACGGCCATCTGGGAACATAGGCCGGGGCCCACGCGGCTCCCTCGAGGGCCTCCTCACAGGAGAGCTTTCCAGGGACAGAGTTGAGGGTGGAGGTCTGGCTGAGCATCAGCCTCCATGTTTACAGGCTGGTGGGGCGCCAAATGTGGAGGTGGCCTTGTGGGGGGCATGCAGGTTTCTTCTACTCTGAGGGTTCTGCGCAGCTCCGAATGGCATGGTTTCCTCCTGGGTGGCAGAAGTAGTCCAGGGGTAAGGCTCAGGTGTCCCCAATCTGGAGGGCTTGGGGGCCAGGTCTCTGGGGACAGAAGCCTGAAGAGCAAACCTAAGGTTAGGGTTAGGGCCTAGCGACATTGCAGTCCCAATCTGCTAGCACTGAGGCAGGATCCCCAGGTGTCTTAAGTTGATGACTGGGTTATGGGGTTCTTCAGGCTCTGGGTTGTTGGCCAGGAGGCTGCCATATTTGTGGGTGGCCTCAGGGAGGCATGCAGTTTTCTCCTGTTCTGAGGGTTCTGTTCAGCTCCAAAGGGCACGGTGTCCTACTGGGTGGCAGTTGGAGTTCTGCCTTGTGGCTCAGGAGTCCCCAGTTGGGAAGGCTTAGTGGCCAGTCCTCTGGGGATGGAAGCCTGAAAATCCAACCTAAGGTTATGATTATGGCCTATGGGTATGGGTGCAACCATCTGCTGGCACTGAGGCTGGCTACCTGGGGCTGAGTTGAGAGCAGTGGTCAGGCTGTCCATAAGTCCCTGGGTTTGTGGTAGGGGGGCCACCAAATGAGTGTCCTCAGGGGTGCATTCAGGTTTCTCCCACTCTGAGGGATCTGCACAGCTCCAAACAATGTGGTATCCTCTGGGCTGGAAGTTGGAGTTCTGGTTTTGGCTCTGCCATCACCAATCAGGAGGGTTTGGAGCCAGGCCTCTCTGGACCGAAGCCTGAAAACCCAACCTAGGGTTAGGGTTAGGGTTAGGGTCTAGGGTCAAGGGAGGCCCCCCCATCAGCCAGCGCTGATGTAGGATTCCAGCCACCCAGGAGGACACTGTGCTGTAAGGAGCTGTGCAGAACCCTCTGAGAGGGAGAATCCTGAATGCACCCCTGAGGTCACCCGCACACTTGGCAGCCACCCTGACCACATACCCATGGTCTTATGCACAGCCTCACCACTGCCCTCAACTCAGCCCACAGGTCTGGCAAAATCCTGTGTGTGACTCAGTGGTCCCCTTGGGTTCTGGCCTTGGGGCAGAGGCCTGAAAACCCCACCTTTGTTTAGGTAGGTACATGGCAGGCCTGATCTGCCAGCAATGAGGCATGCTCCCCTGGGCCTGAGTTGGGGGTGGCATTCAGGCAGTGTATAAGCCCCTGGTTTTGTGGCTGGGGTCGCCGAATGTTATTATGGCTTCAAGGGGCAATGCAGATTTCTCCCACTCTGAGGGTTCTGAGCAGCTCCAAATGGCACTGTGTTACCCTGGATGGCTGGTAGCGTCCTGGAGTTTGTCTCAGTCATCCCCAGTTGAGAGGGCTTAGGTCCCAGGCCTCTGGGGACAGAAGCATGAAAACCCAACCTAGGATTCGGGTTAGTCCTAGGAGCATGGCAGGCCTGATCCTCCTGCCCTGAGGTGGACTCCCTGGAGGGCTGAGTTGAGTGCAGGGGTCAGGTGGTGCATAAGCCCCTGGGTTTGTGTCTGGGGAGTCATGAAATGTTGGTATGGCCTCAGGGGCACATGCTGGTTTGTCCCGCTCTGAGGGTTCTGTGCAGCTCCAAAGGGCACTGTGTCCTCCTGAGTTGGCAGGCATAGTCCTGGCCTGTAGCTCAGTGACCTTTGATCAGGAGGGCTTCAGGGCCAGGCCTCTCTGGACCGAAGCCTGAAAACCCATGCTAGGGTTAGGGTTAGGGTCTAGGGGCACGACTGACCCAATCTACCTGGGGGCTGAGGTGGGCTCCATGGTGGGTTGAGTTGAGGGTGCTTGTCAGGCTGTGTGTCAGCCTCTGTTTTAGTGGCCAGGAGTTCACCAAATGTGGCTTCAGGGATGCATGCAGGTTTCCCCTGCTCTGAGGTTTCTGCAGAGCTCCAAGCAGCTCGGTTTTCTTCTGGGTGGCAAGCGAACTCTTGGGATGTGGCTCCAGGGTCCCTAGACTGGAGGGCTTGGGGGCCAGGCGTCCACTGGGGACAGAAGCCTGAAAACCCAACCTAGGGTTTGAGTTAGGACCTATGGGCATGGTAGGCTCGATGCCAGTGCAAATGCATGCTCCACTGGAGGCTGAGTTGAGGGCATGGGACAGGGGTCCATCACACTCCGAGTTTGCAGCCACATGGCCCTCTAAAGGTGGTTGTGGCTTTAGGGGGCATGTTGGTTTCTCCCACTCTGAGGTTCTGCACAACTCCAAACAGCATGATTTCCTCCTGGGTGGCAGGCGGAGTCCTGATGTTTGTGTCTCAGAAGTCCCCAACTGGGAGGGCTTTGGGACCAGGCCTCTGGGGGATAGAAGCCCAATAACCCAACCTAGAGTTAGGGTTAGGGCCTAGGGACATTGCAGGCCAGATCTGCTGGTGTTGAGGTGGGCTTCCGGGGGCCTGAGTTGAGGGTGGGGGTCAGGTGGGTCATCAGTTTCTGGGTTTGTGGCCAGAAGTGGGGGGTGCTGAAACTGGGGGTGGCCTCAGGGAGGCATGCAGCTTTCTCCTGCTTTGAGGGTTCTGGGCATCTCCAAATGGCATGGTTTCCTCCTGGGTGTCAGGTAGAATCCTCTGGTGCTTCTCAGGGTTCCCTAATCTAGAGAACTTCCGGGCCAGGCTTATGGGGATGGAAGCCTAAACCCAACCTAGGGTTAGCGCCTTGGGGCATGACAGGCCCAATCTGCTGGCCCTGAGGCAGTCTCCCTGATTGACAGAGTTGAGGGCATGGGTCAGGCAGCATGTCAGACTCAAAAGTTTTTGGCCAGGAGGGCCTCGGAATTTGAGGCTGGTATTAAGGAGTTACGCAGGATTTTCCTGCTTTCAGGGCTCAGCACAGCTCCAGATGGGTCTGGTTTTATCTTCAGTGGTAGGCAGAGTCCTGGTGTGTGTCTCAGGATTCCCCAATCTGGAGGGTTTGGGGGCCACTCTCTAGGGTGGAAGCCTGATATCGTACCTAACCTAGGGTTAGGGTTAGGGCCTCAGGGCATGGCAGGCCCAATCTGCATGCACTGAGGTGGGCTCCCCAGGGAGCTGAGTTGAAGGCTGTGGTCTGTTGGCTTGCCGGACTCCGGATCTTTTGCTGGGGGGCTGCTGAATTTTGGTGAGGTCTCATGGGGGCATGCAGGTTTCTCCCGCCCTATGGGTTCTGCACAGCTCCAAATGGCAGGGATTCCTCCTGGCTGGCAGGCGAACGCATGAGGTGTGGTTGAGAGGTCCTCAATCCAGAGGGCTTAGTGGCCAGGATTCTGGGGACAGAAGCCTGAAAACCAAACCTAGGATTATGTTTAGGGCCTAGAGGCATGGCAGGTCCAATCTGCCAGCACTGAGGTCGGCTTCCCAGGGGCCTGAGAAGTGGGAGGTGTTGGCCATGCTTACGTCTGGCGTCTAGAGTGGTTTCTCAAAGTGTTTGGACAGAAACCATTTGGGAGCACAAGCCAGGCCAAGGCAGCTCCCCTCAAGGCCCAAGGCATCAGAAGACAGTTCGCTGGGGTCTTCCAGCCAATGCTCATGAGCTCTCTGCCCATATTGATATTGATTTGGGCAGAAAGCTCGTGAGCATTTACTAGTGTTGTGCGGTGATTCAGCCCACACTTGAGCTCAGTGTTTGGAGCTCTTTATCTGTAGGCATGAGTTGCGACTATCTGGGAACACAGGCTGGGCCCACGCAGCTTCCCTGAAAGCTCCCTCTGAGGTGAGCATTCTGGGGCAGAGTTGAGGGAGGGGACAGGCTAAGCATCAGGCTCCGGGTTTGTGAGCTGGGGGGGCTGGGGAGGGATGCCGAAAGTGTTTGGCATTGGTTGGCCTTGCAGATTGCTCCCATTCTGAGGGTTTTGCATGATTTCCTCTTGGGTGGCTGACCGACTCCTGTAGTGTGGCTCAGGGGTCCCCAATATGGAGGGCTTAGGGGTCAGGTCTCAGGGTTCGGAAGCCTGAAAAACCGAACACAGAGTTAGGGTTAATGCCTAGTGGCATGGCAGGTCTGCTCTGCTGCCAATGAGGCAGGATCCCTAGAGGACTGAAAAGGGCTGGAGTCAGACAGGGCATCAGGCTCCAGGTCTGTGGCTGGGGAGGGCGCCAATGGAAGGGGGTGGCCTCAGGGGTACATGCAGGTTTTTCCCACTCAGGTTTCTGCGCAGCTCCAAACAGCATGGATTCCTCTGAGTGGCAGGCAGCCTCGTGGGGTGTGGCTCAGGGGTCCCCAATCAGGAGGGCTTGGGGGCCAGGCCTCTGGTTACAGAAGCCTGAAAACCCAACCTAGGGTTAGGGTTAGTGTCTAGGGTCATGGCAGGCTGGATGTGCCAGGGCTGAGGTGGGCTCCCCAGGGAGCTGAGTAGAGGGAGGGGTTGCTGCATGAGCGCCTGCTGTTTAGAGTGCTTTCTCTCAGGGTTGGGGCCGGGACCACTCGGTACCACAGGCTATGCCCAGGCGGCTCCACTGAAGGCTGTTCTGCTGTAATCGAGTTTGCCAGGGGCTTCCAGGCCATTTTCACAAGTGAGCCAAGTCATGAGAATTGGCCGGCGTGGTCTGGTTTGGTCCCTGTGTGCGCCCATTGTTTGGAGCGCTTTCTCTCTAGGTACATGTTGCAAATGTCAGGAACCATGGGCCAGGACCACACAGCTCCCCTGTGGGACCCTGCTGAGGCGAGCTCTCCAGGGGCAGAGTTGAAGGAAGGGGTGAGGCCGAGCATCTGGCTCTGTGTTTGTGGCTGGGAGGTGGGCAATGAAGGTATGTGTGGCCTCAGGGGTCACGCAGGTTTCTCCTGTTCTGAGGATTCTGCGCAGCTCCAAACAGGATGGATTCCTCCTGGGTGGCAGGTGGACTCCTGGGATGTGACTCCAGGGTCCCCAATCTGGAAAGCTAGGGAGCCAGGCCTCTGGGGACAGAAGCCTGAGAACCCAACCTAGGATTAGAGATAGGGCTGGGGCATGGCTGGCCCGATCTGAGATGGGCTTCCCGGGTTTGAGTAGAACACAGTGGTGGTCGCTGTTGTGAGGTGATTTGGACCATGGGTATGCCTGGTGTTTAGAGCACTTTCTCCCAGAGTTTGGGCCGTGACCACTCAGGACCATGGGCCACACCTAGGTGGCTCCCCTGAAGTGCCCTGCCACTGGAAGGTAGTTCAATGGGGGTTTCTGTCCAATTTTCACAAGCTTTCTGCCCAAATCCATATGGATTTGCCCAATCCATATGGATTTGGGCAGAAAGCTTGTGAGAATTGTTCAGTACTGTACAGCGATTTAGGACACGTGCACACCCAATGTTTGGAGCACTTTCTTACTAGGTGCATGTTGCGACCATCCCAGACCACAGGCCAGGCTCACGCAATTAACCTGAGGATGCCCACTGAAGGCAGTTGATGGAAGGGTCAGGCAAAGAGTCAGGATCTGGGTTTGTGGCCTTGGGGGGGTGCAGAATGTGGGGGTGGCCAGGGAAGTTAGGGTTAAGGTTAGGGTTAGGGCCTAGGACATGGCAGGCCCAATATGCCGACCTGAGATGGGCACCCTGGAGTGTTTGAGTAGAGGGCAGGGGTTGCCAGCGCTCTGCGGTAGTTCAGGCTTGAGAGATCTGAGTTGAAAGTTCCTGAGAACTCAGACAATTCCCATGTGAATTCTACCCAAATTGATAGATTTGGATAGAATTCTCTTGAAAACTGGGTAAAAACCTTGTGAGAAGTCATTTCAAATATTGTGAGAATTCAGAGACATCACATGACCTCAGTACAAATCCTGAGAGATTTAGACCAAATCTCATGAGAATTTATTCTAAAGCTCTAGAGTTCTTAGTCCAAATCTTCTGAGTTCTAGAGTAATTCTCACAAGAATTCTATCCAAATCTCTGGATTTGGGTAGAATTGTAATGATAATTGTGTAGAAACCTCATGAGAATTTATTTCAAATATTGTGAGAACTCAGAGATATCACATGACTTCATCTAAATCCTGATGTATCTAGTCCGTGTATCATGAGAACCTATCCCACAGCTCAAGAGATCTCAGTCTAAATTGATTTGAGCAGAAAGCTTGGGAGAATTGGCCAGAAACATCCAGCAATCTCGCTTCTGATGGTATAGGCAGTCAGGGGTGCCGTCTGGGCACGGCCCGTGGTCCCACATGGTTGCAGATCAAACCTCACAAAAAAGCTCTCAAACCTCACATGCACATGTGGCCAGAATAGCCACAGAATGCCAGCCAATTCTCACGAACTTTCTGACCGAATCAATATTGATTCGGGCAGAAAGCTCGTGAGAATTGGCTAGAAATATCTGGCAAAATTGCTTCTGGCAGCAAGGGCCCTCAGTTGAAACGCCTTGGTCCAGCCCATGCTCCCGCAGGGTCGTGGCCTGTACCTTGCAAGAATGCGCTCTAAACATCACATACCCATGTGCCCCAAATCACTGCAGAATGTCAGCAACCCTAGCCATCTACTCTGTCCCCTGGGGAGCCCACAACAGCGCTGGCAGCTTGGGCCTGCCATGCCCCTAGTACCTAACCCTAACCCTCGGTTGGTGTTCAGGCTTCTGTCCCCAGAGGCCTGGTCCCCCAACCCTCCAGATTGAGGACCAATGAGCCACACCCCAGGAGTCCGTCTGCCACCCAGGAGGAATCCCTGCCATTTGGACCTGTGCAGAACCCTCAGAGCAGGAGAAACCTGCATGCTCCCCTTGAGACCACCCCCTACAATCAGCAGCCCCCCGGCCACAAGCCTGGAGACTGACATGCCATCTGATGCCCAACCTCAATTCAACCCCTAGCTAGCCAACCTCAGCGCCAGCAGATCGGGCCTGCCATATCCCAGTCCCTAAACATAACCCTAGGGTGGGTTTCTAGGCTTCCATTCCCAGAGGCCTGGCCCCCAACACCTCCATATTGGAGACCCCTGAGCCACACCCCAGGACTCCACCTGCCACCCAGGAGGAAACCGTGCCATTCAGAGCTGCACAAAACCCTCAGAGCGGGAGAAACCTGCTTGCTCCCTGAGGCCACCCCATATTCGGTACCCCCCCAAAAAACCCAGTGCCTGACACACCGCGTGACCCCTATCTTCAACTCAGCCCCCCAGGGAGTCCCCTCAGCGCTGGCAGATAAGGCCAGACATGCCCCCAGGCTTTGACCCTAATCCTAGGTTGGTTTTTCAGGCTTCTAACTTGGCCTACAAGCTCTCAGGTTGGGGACCCCTGTGCCACACCCCAGGACTCCGCCTGCCACCCAGGAGGAAACCTTCCATTTGCAGATGTGCAAAACCCTCAGAGTGAGAGAAACCTGCATGCTTCCCTGAGACCACCCCACATTCAGCGCCCCTCTGGGCTACAAACCCAGAGCCTGACACACCACCTGAACCCACCCTCTACTCAGCCCTCTGGGTAGCCTGCCTGAGCAATGACAGGTTGGACCTGCCCTGCCCCCAGGCCCTAACCCTAGGTTGGGTTTTCAGGCTTTTATTCCTAGAGGTCTGGACCCCAAACCCTCCAGATTAGGGACCTTGGAGCCACATCCCAGGATTCCACATGCTCCTCAGGAAGAAACCATGCCATTTGGAGCTGTGCAGAACCCTCAAAATGGGAGACGCCTTCATGCCCCTCTGAGGCCACCCCCACCTTCAGCACCGCCCTCCCCCAGTCCACAAATCTGGAACCTGATGCTCAGCCTGACCCCTGCCCTCAACTTGGGCAGATTGGGCCTGCCTTGCCCCTCTGCCATAAAGCTAATCCTAGGTTGGGTTTTCAGGCTTCTGTCCCCAGAAGCCTGGCACCCAAGGCCTTCAGATTGAGGATTCCTGAGCCACACCACAGGACTCTGCCTGCCTCCAAGAAGGAAACCATGCCATTTGGAACTCCACAAGGGATTCAGACCTGGAAACATCTGCAGGACCACCTGGGGCCTCACCCACTTCCTGAAGCCCCCTGGACATAATCCCTGAGCCTGAAACTCAGCCTGACCCACGTCCAAAACTCAGCCCCTGTGGTGCTCCTTTCAGCACTTGCAAAATGGGCCTGCCATGCTAGCAGGCCTTAACGCTAACCGTATGTTTGGTTTTCTGGCTTCAGATCCCTGAATTGTGACCCCCAAGCCCTTCAGACTGGGGACACCTGAACCATTCCCCAAGACTACACCTTCTGCCCAGAAATAAACCATCCCATTTGGAATTCTTCAAAGGATTCAGAGCAGGAGACATCTGCATGTCCACTGTGGCCACCCCCACCTTCAGTGGCCCCATGGACACAAACCTGGATCCTGATGCTCAGTCTGACCCACACCATTGACTCTGCACTCTCAGGAGCTCACCTCAGTGGCAGCGGATAAGGTACCAATGTTCCTAGGCCCTACCCTATAACCCTAGTTTGGGCTTCCTGAATTCTGTGCCCAAGGCCTGGCACCCAAGCCTTCTTCTTCTGAAACATCCCCAAAAAATAGACCTGGAAGGGAAACTTTCAAACCCTTTGAATGAGACCAGTGTAACCTTGATCTCCAAAACAGATGAAGACCCCATCCAGAAGGAGAATTACAGACCATTATCCTTAATGAATATGGTTGCAAAAATTCTCACCAACATTCTAGCCAATAGGACCCAACAATCCATTAAAACGATGATACACCACAATCAAATCAACTTTATTCCTGGACTGCAAGAGTGGTTCGATAACCACAAATCAATCCATTGAATACGCTACCTTAATAGAAGAAAGTACAATAACCATAGGATTGTCTCAATAGATGCAGAAAAAGCCATCTGATAAATGAAAGCATCCTTTCTAGATCAAAATTCTCCACTATGGAGGGATAGAGGGTATATACCTCCACATTATAAAGGCCATCCAGGAGAAACTGACAGAGACTATCATTCCCAATGGGGAAATCTAAGAGTTTTTCCCTTCAGGTCAGGAACATGACAGGGATGTCCATTCTCATCACTATTGTTCAACCTAGTACTAGAATTCCTAGCCTCAGCCATTACACAACAACTACAAAAAGGCATCTGAATCAGCAAAGAAGTCAAACTCTCACTCTTTGCAGACACTAGAATACTTTCTGTGGAAAATCCAGAAGACCACCCCAAAATTGCTAGAACTCATCCAGGAATTCCGTAAAGTGGCAGGATAAAAAAAAAAAAAAATCAATGCCCAGAAACCAGTTGCATTTGTCTACAGCAAAATGTGACAGGTGAAAGAGAAATTATGGAGTCCATCCCATGTATAATGGCACCCAAAACTATCTAACCATCTAACCAAAGAGGCAAGGGCTCTGTCCTCAGAAAACTATATAGCAGTCATGAAAGAAATGGAGGAAGACACGAGGAAATGGAAAAATGTTCCATGCTCATGGGTTAAAAGAACAAATATTGTGAAAATGTCTATGTTACCTAGAACAATCCACAGATTCAATGCAATACCTATCAAAATGCTATCCACATTTTTCATAGAACTGGAATAAATAATCCCCAAATTTGTATGGAAGCAGAAAAGAGCCCAAATAGCCAAACGGAAATTGAAAAAGAAAACCAAAGCTTGTAGCAACCCAATTGCAGACTTCAAGCCCTATGACAAAGCTGTAGTCATCAAGACAGTATGGTACTTCCATAAAAACAGATCCGTAGATCAATCAAACAGAATAGAAAAACCAGAAAGTGATCCTCAATTCTAGTGTCAACTAATTTTCCTCGAAACAGGAAAGAATATCAGATGGGTAACAAAAGTCTCTCTAACCAATGGTGCTGGGAACATGGGACAGTCAAATGCAGAAGAATAAAACTGGACCATTTCCTTATACCATACACAAAAAATAGACTCCAGATGGTTGAAAGACCTCAGTGGGAAATAGGAATTCATCCAAATCCTTGAGGAGAACAGAGGAAGCAACCTCTCTGACTCAGCCAGAGCAAGTTTTTGCTAGGGATGTCTCCAAAGGTGAGGGAAACAAAGGCAAAAATGAGGTATTGTGATTTCATCAAGATGGAAAGCTTTTGCACAGCAAAGGAAACAGTCAACAAAACCAAAAGATGATGGACAGAATGAGAGAAGATATTTTCAAATGACATATCAGATAAAGGGCTAGTATCCAAAATCTAGAAAGAACTTACCAAACTCAACACCCAAGGAACAAATAATCCAATCAAGAGATAGACCAAAGACATGAACAGACATTTCTCCAAAGAAGACATCTAAATGGCCAACAGACACATAAAAAAGTGCTCAACATCCCTCGACATTAGGAAACTACAAATCAAAACCATAATGAGATACCACCTTACACCAGTCAGAATGGCTAAAACAAACAAGTCAGGAAATGACAGGTGTTGGTGAGGATGTGGAGAAAAAGGAACCCTTTTATACTGTTGGTGGGAAAGCAAGCTGGTGAAGCCACCCTGGAAAACAGTGTGGAGGTTCCTCAAGAAGCTGAAAATAGAGCTATCCTACAACGCTGCCATTGCACTACTAGGTAATTAACCCAAAGATACAAATGGAGTTATCTGAAGGGGTACCTGCACCCCAATGTCTATAGCAGCAATGTCCATAAGAGCTAAAGTACTCAAAGAGTCCAGATGTCCATCGACAGATGAATGGATAGGACAATGAATTGAATATGACACAGCCATCAAAAAATGAAATCTTGCCATTTACAATGACATGGATAGGATGGGAGGGTATTATGTTAAGCAAAATAAGTCATTCAGAGAAGGTAATTATCACTGTCCTTCTATGACTTATTTCATGGATGATATATGGAATTTAAGAAACAAGACAGAGGATCATAGCAGAAGAGAGAAGAAAAAGAAGCAAGATGAAACCAGAGAGGGAGACAAAGCATAAGAGACACTTAAACTCAGGAAACAAACAGAATTTCTAAAGGGAATGGGGATTGGGGAATGGTGTGGCTGGGTGAGGGGCATGGGGAAGGTATGTGTTGTGGTGAGCACTATGTGTTGTGTAAAGCGGAAGGATCACAAACCTGTACCCCTGAAACAAATAACATATTATATGATCATAATAAAAAAAAGAAGTGAAAGAAAAAAATTTAGAATGCAAATATAAACTAAATAAACATAAATAAATAAATAATCTCACTGATAAGCAAGCAAGCAAGCAAACAAGCAACTAAGCAACCTGGAATCACCATACTCCAATTTCAAGCTAGATTACAAAGCTGCTGTCATCAAAACACCATGGTACTGCCATAAAAACAGACACACAGGTCAATGGAACACAATGGAAAGCTCAGAAACTGATAATCATCGTACTCTTGGAAAAGTTTATTCATTCCTCCATTAAAGGTATACTTAAACTTAGCTCTGATAGAATTATTAACTCTGAGTGGGAATTAATAACATTAATGTCCTGTTCCAACTGTTGCTTCCAATAAATGCATTTCTTTAAACATTCTGTTTTGGATAAGTATATATTATAAAATAAGGATGATTTAGAATCCAAAACTTTAAGAAAAATTAAATTCACTTTAATAAATCTACCATGGAAAAGGAAATATAGATACCCATCATCACAACTGAGAACATCACAAAAGAAGACAATCAGACACAATCTGATGTGTCTGATGGAAGAATAGAATACTACTTACGTAGTTCTGCCCAAATGTTCAACCTGTTGAAAGCTATAGATCCAGCTACTCATTTACAAAAACACGGTTGTTAGAGAAAAGTCCTAACAAAGAGTATGAAGACATCATCAATGAAGTCCACACTGCATGTATTCTGACAGGAAAAATATTTTCCCAACAAATAAATGGTAAGAGAAAGAAAGAAGAAAGGAAGGGAGAAAGATGGAAGGAAGGAGAGAGAGAGAGAGAGAGAGAAAGAAAGGGGGAAAAAAGAAAAAAGGGGGAAAAATAAAAGAAAAGAAAGGAGAAACCTCAGAAACTACTCCACACATGTATGGTCTTAACTTATGACACAGCAGCAGAAAATATACAATGGGGAAAGGACTGACTCTTCAGTGAACAATACTGGAAAAACTGAACACTAAATGCTGAAGAATGTGATTGGATCACTTTCTCACATGGCACATATACATTATGAATGCATGAATGACTTGAATATAAGAACTGGATCCATAAGCCTCCAAGAAGAAAACACAGGTAGTAAGTTTCTTGATAGTGGTTTTGGTGAAGAGTCTTTTACATCAGACACCAAAAGCAAAGGCAACAAAAGCAAAAATAAACAAGTGGAAGAACATCAAACTGAAATTTCTGCATGAGAAAAGAAACCATCCAACCCTTAAAAGCCAACCTTCCCCATGAGAAAAAATATCTTCATATCATATGTGTGAGAAGAGGCTAATATCCAAAATACTCCTTCAAATCCAAACAAAAACTGAATAAAAACTGGGGGAAATATGTGAATAGATACTTTCCAAAGATGACATACAGGGGGCCAACAGACACAGAAAAAGTTGTTCAGCATTATTAATTGTCATCAAGGAAACAAGTCAAAACTGCCATTGGTTATCACCTAACCATGGTTGGAACAGCAATCATCCCAGAGACAGGCACCAGGTGTGGTCAAGGGTGTGTAGACAGGGGACCCTGTACACTGTTGGTGGGAATGAAAATTGGTACAGCCACTGTGACAAACGTTATGGAGGTTCCAGAAAAAAATGAATACAGCTACCATATGACCCAGTAAGTACTCTACTGAGTATTTCTTTGGAGAACACAAAAACATTCCCTCCAAAAGAGATGTAGTCCCATGTTCACAGCAGCATTATTCACAATAATCAGATATGGAAACATAGACCTTGGGAGCCTTACACTAAGTAACTCAGATACAAAAACACAAATACCAGGGGCTCTCATGGACATCCCACATGGAAAAAAAAATACTGAATTCATAGATAATGAGAACAGATTGGGGGTTGCCAGATTCAGGGATGGTAGGGGGGAAACGTGAAGATAGTCAAAGGTGCCATGTTTAAGTGATAAAGTCTGTGCAAGTAATGGAATTTTCTGTGCAGCATGGAGATGAAAGCTAACCCTTCAGGATAGGGTACAGGCTCCCCCACTACTTGAAAGTACAGTATTCCTAGAAACCTTTCACAGCAGAAATGAAAAGGAATGACCATTTCTTTCTACAGAAAAATGAGTGAGCATGCTCAGGCACCAAAAGTTCCTTCTTTATGGCTCTTCTTGGGCCTCAGGACACAACACCCTAATGGATCCAAAATAAATAGAGACAAAGCACAGCAGATGCTCACAGACACAATTCAAAGTGCTGGTGGCTGAACACAGAGAGCAGTGCCCAGGAAGAAGCTGGCTGAGGTGCACACCACCTCTGTAGTGGTTCCCCACAAAACAGATGCTGAATGCGATGCCCACTTTTTAACTTTTATCATAAGAAGGAAATCCTCTCCAGGTTTCTTCCTGTACTAGATCCAGGTAATAACACAAATCTTTCCAAAAAGCCAAGTGTCTTGAAATGAACTTTGAGAAAAGTAGGGAAGACTTGTACTTGAAAGTTGCTGAGGGGGTAGAAGTTCAGAGTTCTCCCAGACACAAACAAGAGCAGGTCCACTGTGAAAGGCCCCTTCCTCAGCAGGTGGAAGAAACCTCCTTCACATCACTCAGGACAACCTACAAGATCTAGGAGTTACCTCAATTCCTCCTACCTCCATTCCCAAATCAAACCCATCTGCAAATCCTGTGAGCTCTGACTTCACTAGGTACCCAGAATAGCACTAACCCTTCCTTCCAAGGCCACCTTTCTGGTCCACACTGGAGCCCATCTCTTGCCTGAGTTCCCAGAAAAGCTTCATCACTGACCTCCCTTGCCTACCCTCAACCCTGTGTCATCTGTTCTCAACACTGTAGCCAGGATGGCCCAGTGAAACAGGGTTCCATGGGGTCATGGCCCTCCAATTGCTTTTTGTCACCCTGCTGTCACTTCCCTGAGGTCATATCCTAAGCTATCTCCTGTGGCCACAGGGCCTTCTTGCTGCTCCTGGACATACCTGCCTGCCCCAGGGCCTTCACATGTGCTTTCCCTTCCACTTAGAAGCTCTTGGTGTAATATCACTCACTTTCTTTTGAACTTGACTCAAGTATCACCTTCATAGTGAAGTCCCACCTTGCCCCTATGTGACTAGCAAGCACCACCACCACCTCCCCTTCAGCACCCCAGCCCTCTCTTCTGCTTTCTGTTTCCATAGCAGTTATCATAGTCACAAAGGCATCTTGGCAAGGGGGAAATGGAGGCTTATTCAGGTGCTTTTACCACTGACTCCCTCCGATTTCCTAGTCCAGAGCCCAGGGGAAAAGGTGACCAGAGCTCTTGCACAGTCAGGATGCCTGAGGCAATGGTCCCACCTATGGCACCCTGAAGACCATCAGGAAACTGAGCCATAAGAGGAATTCACTTACACATGAGACCTGAAACCAGACACCTTCCTTGATTCCAGGTGAGCACACACATTTCCTCCCCTTACCTAATGTGCTCATTTGAGAAAGCTGAGCAGAGAAGCATCCCAGGATCCAAATGTCCCTCTGGCCAAGGTCCTGGGAAACAGACGTCTCTCCTACATGCAGCAGCCACCTGTGATTGACACCCAGTATTCTCCTATGGTGGGGCAGAATGGTGCACCTGTCCCCCTTTCTTGGGATGTCATCACAAACCAGGCTTTGCGGCACACTCTTCAGGAAGGAACCTGCAGCAGCAGCAGCTGCAGGCCGCCCAAGTTAGGTCTCAGTATCACATCAGGCCCCATGTGGAACTGGAGCTTCAAGGAGACTGGTGTGCCATATAGCCTTGGAACCAAGTGGCAGGAGCTGAGATTTCAGTTCCAAATGAAAACTGGCCTCTTCCTCACAGCACAGAAAAGTGGAGGCTTTCTCAGGGGTGTGGCTCTGGAAGAAGTGTGTCTGCTGGCTGAATTCACAGACACCAGGCAGAGGACACCTGCAGTGCTTCGTCTGAGGAAACAAGGGCACACTGGTTAAGAATCCAGAATGCTGCACGTGGGCTGCTTCCCACCAAGCCCCCTGCTGAGACGAGGACTTGAGAACCAAACAGGAAACAAGTTTCATATCACATCTGCAGCAGGAGGGCTGGCTAGGGAGCAGAGCCCTGTCCCTGGACAAGCTGGCCTGTGTATCAAGAATGAAGGCCCACCACCATGGCCTCACAATCTCCTTGCTCTCTGATCTGACTGCCCTGCCAGGCTCATACCTACTGACATGGTTGACTCCTAAGACTCCAGACACTGCTTTCCACCCCAGCTCACTGCTACTCACAGAGAAGCCAACTCCAGCCTCAGAAATGTATTCATTATTAGCTCTGGAATTCCCTGGGTTTGTCTACACTGGCCAACAAAGGTGTCCCATCGAGATCATTCCACAAGTGCAGTAGGGTTCCAAGCCACTTTCAAGCTGCCCTTCAAAAGGCAGGAACTGGTTCGATTAGGCAGACCAGCTGAGTGACTCTGTGTGCAGGAAGCTTGGACAACATCCTCCCTGAATACCAATGCTTCCAAGTCCAAGCTTCAAACCTTCACTGGGCATGGAGCACCACATCAGCATGAATACTGCTCTTTCAAATCTCTTGCCTCCCATTCCTTAAAATCAGAAACTCCAGTCGCCGCTCAATTTTCCCCTCAGAGATCCTCTGCCATGTTCTCCCTGCAGGGAAACCAAAGAACTCTTGCACCCACTCTCTAGATTGCTGACAGCTGCTTCAGTTTGACTTTGTGGCTTCACTGGAGATAAGAGAAAATGACGTTTGGGGTTAAAGAGAAGTTTTACCTCCTGTCCTGACATGGATGTGACATTGTGCCCAATGTACACACTGCTCTCTGAATACTGTTTTTCCACTGCCTCCAGTGGTGGCAGGCAGCATTTCCATGCCTTCCAGTGACTCTTACACTGCAGCTCACCACTATCTCCAGTGACGTGAACCTGCACTGCCGGGCCTTCCAGCATCTCTCAATGCACTTCACAATTGCCTCCACTGGTCTCAAGCCAAACTGGCATGTCTTCCAACGTCCCTCAGACTGCAACTCAGCACTGTCTCCAGTGGAGGGAATCCACACTGCCTCGCCTTCCCACACCTTGCACTGTGTCTGTTCACTGTATCCATTGTCGGCAAGCTCCAGCAGCACGTGTTCCAGCATCCTGCCTACAGCCATTCAGCATTACTTCCCTTGGTGGCAAGCTGAACTGCCTCAACTTTCAGCATCTGTTGCACTGGAGCTCAGCACTGCCTCCAGTGGTGGAAAGATGAATGAGGAGAGAGCTGCTTGATGGCAATGGCAGTGCAGATGTCTGTCACTGGAGGCAGTGCTGAGCTTCATTAGGAAAGCTTCTGGGAGATAGGCCGGTGCAGATTGCAGGCACTG
The DNA here is from genome assembly GCF_030435805.1 of Mustela lutreola. Lineage (NCBI taxonomy): Eukaryota > Metazoa > Chordata > Mammalia > Carnivora > Mustelidae > Mustela > Mustela lutreola. Next base: position 149,450,988 of record NC_081290.1, on the reverse strand, counting down.
GAGGCAGTGATGAGCCACACTGGGAGACCCTGGAAGAAATGGGAATGTCGGTTTCTGCCTGAGTCGGCTGTAGTGAGAGGGATGCCAAAAGGATTTGCAGTGCTGATGACTGCCACTGAAGGCAGTGGTGAGCTACACCATGAGAGGAGCAAGAAGACTTGACATTGCAGCTTACGTCCACTGGAGGAAGTGGTGAGTTCCATTGTGAGAGGCCGGAAAATGCTGCAATGCCCTTCCACACTACTGGACGCAATGGAGAGTTGCAGTGTGAAACGCTGGAGGGAGGGGCAGCACCAGTTCCCGTCACTGAAGGCAGAGATCAGTTGCAGGGTCACAGACACCAGAGGCTTGCAGTGATTCTTACAGACACTAGAGGTAGTGTTGAGATGCAGTGTGGGTCCAGTGATAATGAGGCTATGCAGCTTGACGCCACTGTAGTCAGTGGTGTGTTGCAGTTTGTGACTCTGGATGGAGTGGCAGTGTCAGCTCCCACCATGGGAGGTATGAGATCTCAGTCCAAATCTCATGACAACTCAAGCCCTACTCCATAGATTTTTACCCAAATATTGTGAGAACTTATTCCAAATATGAGATGAGAACTTATTCCAAAGCTCGGGAGATGTTGTTTGAAATCTTGTTCCAAATCAATAGATTTGGGTAGAATTCTCTTTAGAATTGGGTAGAAATCTCGTGAGAACCCTTTTCAAATATCCTGAGAACTCAGGAACATCAGTGATCTCAGTCCAAATCCTGGAAGACCTAATCCAAAACTGGTGAGAACGTATTCTAAAGCTTGAGAAATCTCAGTCCAAATCTCCTGGGAACTCAGAGAATTCTCACGAGAATTCCAATCTATGGATTTCGGTAGAATTCTTACGAAAATTGAGGAGACACCTGGTGACAAGTCTTTTCATATATCATGAGAACTCAGAGACATCACATGACTTCAGTCCAACTCCTGGGAGATCTAGTCCACAGGTTGTGAGAACCTATTCCAAAGTTCGAGAGATCTCTGTCCAAATCAATTTGGGCAGAAAGCTCCTGAGAATTGGCCATAAACCCCCAGTGAACTCACTTCCGGTGGCAGGGCCCTTCAGGGAGCTGTGTGGGCCCGGCCCATGGTTTTGAGCACTAGCGGCAGGAGCCTCGCCGGAACATGCTCCCAAACCCACGTACATGTGGCCCAAATCTCCACACAACACACAATGCCAACTAATATCTGGAGCTTTCTGACCATCAATCCATAGGATTGTTGCAAGGACTAAATGAATTAATAATGTTATTTTGAAAATTAGTGAATATGTAAAATTTAGTTATTATTAACCTTTAAGTTAAAATGGTACCATCTTTTATATATATATTTATTTATATTATTTATATTTTTATATATTTATATTATATTTTGTAATATATAATATATAATATACTATTATATTATATTATATATAATATTAATATTATTATATTATATAATATATCATATCATATATTATATATTTTATATAATAATTATAATTATAATATATAATATTAAATATATTATATATTTATTTCATATTATATTATATTTATATATTTATTAAATATATTATATATTTTTATATTATGTGGGAATAGCTTATATATATGCACACACACATACAGCATTATATATATATACACATATATATATGGCATTTATATAAACACATACCTATAAGTAATATATATATGCATGCATATGTGTATATATATATATATATATATATATATATATGGCATTTATATAAGCGCATACCCATAAGCAACCCCAACATAATCAGATCTTTCAGGTATCTGGTGATTAAGTCCCAATGAGTGGTGTCCCAAGTGCATTCTTTTTCCCTTTTGATCTGTAGCAAATTGTCATTTTTTCCCCATTCATTCTACACATATCTATTGAGTCCTAACTATGTGCCACACACTATTTTGGAAGTTGAGAGTATAACAGTGAATAAAAACAGATATTTCCCCTTGTGTTGCTTTTGTACAGTGGGGGCAAATACCACCATTCCTATACCATAAAGCAAATAGAAAACATAAACTATGAAAAATGGAACAAAGAGAGGTACATAGTGCTATAAAAAAGTCAATTTGTCAAAAATCAATTTGCAGAAAGTCAATTTTCCAAATGACTGATTCACTGAATTCCCTAACAGACAATTCACCAAAAGCAAGTTTGCCAAAAGCCAATTTCTAAAAAATCAATTTGATGAAAAGTAGTCTGCCAAATCATTATTTCACCAAATAACCAATTCACTGAATTAATGATTTTTTTATTGAAACTTCATTTCACTGAAGTTTCAATGCAGTCAGTCCTTTTATGACAGCTCTTCAGTCCCAAATTTGACAGTTTCTCTGGGCTGATTATCAATTTCATGTTTTCACATTTCAGATGCCAAGCCCTTCTCTTGTAATATAAGCAAATGGTGGACTTCTCTTTAAATGCAGCTTACTGTCTTCAGACTTGAGCTTCTGCCTGTCTCTACCTCTTCCAGAAAGACAGCTGCAGAGAACTATCTGATGATATCTGATGATGAACTGGTCATCTGCAAATTAGCATTAGCCAAATTTGTTCTTAGAACATTGGTCCTTCATGGAACTGGCTCTCAGTTAACTGTTTCTCAGTGAAATTACCTAGAGTTCATATCTTGAGAGGCTATCACTGGGGAATCTGATCGGTGAAGGAAAGCTTCATTGAGCAAAAATAACTGATGTCAGAAGGATAACTCAAAAAAACAACCAAACAGGGTGCCTGGATGGCTCAGTCCATTAAGCGTCTGCCTTCAGCTCAAGTCATGATCCCAGGGTCCTGGGATGAAGTCCAGCATCAGGCTCCCTGCTCTGCAGGGCGTCTGCTTCTCCCCCTGACCCTTCTTCCAATCATTCTCTCAATCTCTCCCTCCCTCTCTCTCAAATAAATAAATATTTTAAAATTAACATGTAATGTATTATTAGCTTCAGGGGTACAGGTCTGTGAATCATCAGTCTTACACAGTTCACAGCACTCACCATAGCACATACCCTCCCCAATGTCCATAACCCAGCCACCCTATCCCTCCCCGCAACCACCCCTCAGCAATCCTCAGTTTGTTTTCTGAGATTAAGAGTCTCTAATGGTTTGTCTCTGTCCCCAGCTCCATCTTGTTCCATTTTTTCCCTCCCCAGTCCCAAAAGGCCCCCCGCTCTGCCTCTCAAATTCCTCATATTATAGAGATCGTATGATAATTATCTTTCTCTGATTGACTTATTTCACTTAGCATAATACCGACTAGTTCCATCCATATCATTGCAAATGGCAAGATTTCGGGCTATTGATGGCATAGTAATTCCACTAAATAAATAAATAAATAAAATCTCAAAAAACAAACAAGCAAAAGGGACAGGAAACAAAGGGAACAGCAAGTCCAAAAACTAAGTGGAGAGTGATAACACCAGAATTACAAAAATTTGCAAAATGGCCAGAGTGGCTGGAATACGGAAAACAAGGGGAAGCAGAGTGTGATAAGAGACTAGCAATATAGTTGGGAGCCAGATCATGTTGTGCCTCAGAGACTATAGGAAAGACTTCTGTTATTATGTTAACAATGATGATCTTTCATATATTTTAAGTGGAGAATGACATAAGGTTTTCATTATGAAAGATCATTTTGCAAGTGGTGTAGAGACCATATTTTAAGAGTGTGATAGCATAGGCTGTTTTCTCACCTGGAGAGTTTTCTCACTCTTGCTCAGTCGTACTTAGATTAGGGGGAATAGAAAAAGTGGAGTAAAGTAAATCACTTACAGGGTTGTTTTTGTTTGTTTGTTTTGTTTTGTTTTTTACAATGGAGAAACAACAGAATTCATTATGGAATATTGGATATGGGGATGAAGAAGAGAAAATTCTATGGATAACTCCAAGATTTCTGGTTTGCAGAAGCAGATGATGTTGCCATTCCTGAAAAAGAAAAAAAAAAACGAGACTCTGTTTGTATAATATTCTCATTCAATGTATATTTTATGAATCTATAAGAATATCTTCTTTCAAATCTTAAGTTATTAAGAAATGAAATAAAAAAAGAAAAAAATTAAATGTGAATTTGATTGAGGATTTTTATGTAATTTAGTGCTTCCTGTATGTAGATACTCAATAAATCACAATCTTTATGTTCCAGGCTCCTTCGTTTACTAGCTGGTTGACTTTATGCTACTAACTTAAATTCATTGTCCCTCATTTCTTCAACCTTAAAATGGGAATAATACTAGTGCTTGCCTGGGAAGAAACTAGCTAACAATATTCCTGCAATCTATTCTCTCCCTTTACTACAGGGAGGCCTCCCCCCTCCCCACAAAAAAAGAAGTTGACCAAGTTAAATCTCCTCATGAACATGCTAATGACAAAACTGGTAAACACAGTAATTATGCCAAGTCATCATTTTACCAGATAATGCTAATGAGAGATCCTTGTTATGGTCTGAATGGTGTCCAGGTTAAAGCTTAATCTCTAATATTTGAAGACAAGGCCTATAAAAAGACAATAAAGTTTAAATCAGGTCGTAAGGGGGGCCTAATCCAATAGGCCTGTCCTTATAAGAACAGGAGGAGACACTAGAGGCCTCTGTATCTCTTCATATCACAGAAGGAAAGACCTTGTGATGACACAGTAAGATGGCTACTGCCCAGGAGCCAGTAAGAGAGACCTCATTAGAAACAAATCCTGATGGCACTTTGATCTTGGACCTTTAGCCTCTGAGAAAATAAATTTCTGTTGTTTAAGCTGTGCAGGTCGTGGTATTTTGTTATGGCAGTTCTAGCAGATTAAGACAGTCCTTATCTATGGAAAGCCTTTGGCAGAATGTACCTGATCTGTTTTGATTCCTTACAGTAGCTGAATCTAGAATCTAGGGATTTAGGAGTCAGGTACCAATAACTATCTAAGTGTAAAGTGGAAATGTGTTATTATTGAAAAAGTTACCTTTTGTGTAAAAAATGCAGCAACTTGCATTACTTATTTAGAGACTTCATATACTCATCTGTGCCAGAGTGAATCCTGGTACAACAAGAAAGGACATGGAGATCTGTGGTGGTGGTCCCAGGCCTCTCCCTACTAAGCCTGTGCTTCAAGATTACTTGTAATAAAGATTAGTAAACTTGATGCAGAATAAGATCTCTAATTCTTTTTTTTTCCTTTTTTAAAAAAATATATTTATTTATTTGACAGAGAGTGGGATCACAAGTAGGCAGAGAGGCAGGCAGAGAGAGGGGGAAAGCAGGCTTCCCGCTGGGCAGGGAGCCTGATGTGGGACTCTATCCCAGGACCCTGAGATCACGACCGGAGCTGAAGGCAGAGGCTTAACCCACTGAGCCACCCAAGTGCCCTAAGATCTCTAATTCTTGATTGATTTGATAATGCAATCCTTTTTGTTAAGATCACTATCTAAGAGAACTGTGGTGAGGATTAAATGAGTCAATGCTTGTGAAAATGCAGTACCAAGTTCATAGAAAATACTCTTCAAGTACTGTTATTATTAGTCTACTATTCTAATCCTAAGGAATATTAAAAAGCTATCTTTAATAGAGTGAATAACATGTGACAACCACTTGAACTAAGTAAGTACCTTCTATGGATTATCTCATTTATTATATAAAAAGCCCTAAATTCTCTATTACCATCATATGAGAGGCCTGAAACCTCAAGACTAATTCATTTTCCTAAGGTCAGATAGCTAGTAAATTATAACACTAGGTTTTAAACTCAGACACTCGAACTCTTCAGTTGAGCTGTTTTTCCTTATTTCAAATCACACTGTCTTGCTATACTATCAAGTCTCTGAAACCACTTTGGAATGTCTATCTAGGTGCTATTTTTAGTATGATGAAAGTATATAAACTAGCACCAAAATGGTCTTAAAATGTTAATGCAGTTTCTAAATAAATGTGACTTCCATCTAGGGAGTTACTAACATCGGGAGAAATTTTTAAAAATAATAGAGAAAACTATTATTTTTCTCAATTTCTCAAACTGTAATGAGCCTTTGCTATGGCACTGAGCATAGCCTTCTCCCTATCCCCATGTTACCCCCAAAAGATACAATTCCGATCAATTCTGAAACAATAAAACTGGAGTTTTAGGAAAATTAACAAAAGGTTTAGTTAGAAGATGTGCATGGAAACTTCCAAAGGAAGATTAGGAAGACTGGGAAGAAAATAAATCTAGATTGGACCACCACAGAGAAGAATGCTTATTCAGAAGAAATGATATAGATGTAGTGAAAAGAAGGGTCATATGTACCCCAATGTTCATAGCAACAATGGCCACAATCGCCAAACTGTGGAAAGAGCCAAGATGCCCTTCAATAGATGAATGGATAAAGAAGATATGGTCCATATGTATAATAGAATATTATGTCTCCACCAGAAAGGATGAATACCCAACTTTTGTATCAGCATGGACGGGACTGGAGGAGATTATGCTGAGTGAAATAAGTCAAGCAGAACAGTCAATTATCATATGGTCTCACTTACTTGTGGAGCATAAGGAACAACACGGAGGACATTGGGAGGAGAGGAGAAGTGAGTTGGGGGAAATCAGAGGGGGAAATGAACCATGAGAGACTGTGGACTCTGAGAAACAAACTGAGGGTTTTGGAAGGGAGGAGAGTGGGGGGTTGGGTGACCCTGGTGGTGAGTATTAAGGAGGGCACGTATTGCATGGAGCACTGGGTGTGGTGCATAAACAATGAATCTTGGAACACTGAAAAAATAAAATAAAGTTTAAATTTAAAAAAGAAGCAGCAATGGAAATTGACATCAGTATTCCATTTGTGAAGAATGTGTACTTAATTTTATATACGTATGCATAAGTCAACTGCACATGAAAACATATATTTATTGTTTTTAAAAACCCTAATGTAAAGCATTTCTTTCCCTAAGCATTGTTAGAAAAAAATACCGTAACTAAAAGGACCTGGAAAGGTGCTCCACCATGGGTAATTGGCATCCTGCACATTCTTACATAATGTGCCAAGATTGCAAAGCCCTAACCACCCCTTTCTTTGGCCATTCCTCAAGGTTGTATTTACAGTGAGCAATCTTGAGAGATAGGTTAATGCCCTCATCCCAAAGAGCAGGCTTCTTTATTGCTTGCTATAAAAGCAGGGGATTCCCATATTTGTCGGTTTTTTCTTGTAACACAACCAACTAATATATAGGCCCCCAACTAAGCCCTCTGCGTCACTCGCATGTGAATGAGGGCCAAGGGGAACTGATGCAAATATACAGATGCTCAAGCATTGATGAAAAAATACCAGCCTAACTTACTAGCTTGCAGGCATGGTAAAATCAAATCACAGAACCAACAAACCCTGCTCCACTCTGTAATAAAGATTCCAGAGCCCAGAATAGACAAATGAGATAAACAGCATCTTTCATAACGAGATTTTTAATGGATTTTATTTTTTAGAGCAGTTTTACATTTACAGAAAAGTTCCCCCAGAAAGTTTTAAATTTTTATAGGCCTCCAACCCCAGTTTTATTATTAACAACTTGTGTTCATGTGGTACATTTCTTACAACTGACTAATATTAATACTTAGTTTACATTAGGGTTTATTCTCTATTATACATTCTACCGGCTTTACAAATGCATAATGTTATGTACCCTTCATTATAATATTACATAGAGTAGTTTCATTGCCATAAAAATCCCTGTGCTCGAGATACCTGGATGGCTCAGTTAAATAATCATCTTCTTTGGCTCAGGTCATGATCCCACATTGCTGGGATGGAGTTCCACATAGGGTTCCTTGCTCAGTGGGGAGCAGCTTCTGCCTCTATCTGCCCCTCCCCCTGCTTGTGCTCTCTTTCTCTCTCTCTGAGAAGTAAATAAATAAAATCTTTTTTTTTCTTTCTTAATCCCTATGCTCTACTTTTTCATCTCTTCCTTCTCTCTAACCTCCAGAAGATATTGATCATTTTACTCTCTGCTTAGTTTTGTCCTTTCTGGAATGTCATATAGTTGAGATCATAAAATATGTAGCTTTTTCACACTGGCTTCTATTACTTAGCAACATGCATTTAAGGTTCCTCTATGTCTTTTCATGGCTTGATAGTTCATTTCTTTTTAACTTCATCCACTTATGGTAAGAGAAAATATTTATATAACATCTATCTTTTCTAAATTACTGAGACTCAATAGGTCACCTAACATATGGCCTATCCTGGAAAATGCCCCATGTCCACTTGAGAAGAATACGTATACTGTTGTTAAGTAGAGTGTTCTGTATATGTATGTTATGTATATGTATGTTAGTGCATTGCATTGTCTTCTTTTTCCTTACTTATCTTCTGTTTGTTCTATCAATTATTGAGAGTATATTGAAATCTTTCAAATGTTATTGTAGAATTATCTATTTCTCCCTTATTTTTTCCAGTTTTATTGAGCTATAATTGACATATTGGGTTAGTGTAAGATGTATAAAATAATGATTTAATACATGTGTTTATTGGAAAATGATTACCACAATGTTTAGGTTGTTTGTTTTATTTTTGGAGAGAGAGCATGAGCACATAGGGGAGGGACAGAAGGGGAAGGATAATCTTAAGCAGGCTCCACACCCAGCATGAAGCCCAAATGGGGGTTCGATCTCATGACCCTGACATCATGACCTCAGTTGAAATCAAGAGTTGGACACACAACTGACTAAGCCACCCAGGTGACCTTTATTTGTCTATTCTTATGTTTAACTGAACTGCTCTATCCATTCTCTCAATCTCTATTTTCTGATTATCATTTATATATAAAATAATTACTAATAAAATATTTACTACTAATAATTAATTAATTCTGTAATTTTCTCCAGCTTTATTAAGATATTAATTGACATATAACATTGTATAAGTTTAATGTATACAATGTGATAGTTTGATATGTGTATATACTGTGAATTATTTAGCACAATAATATTAGTCAACACATCCTTCACCTCACATAATTAACATTTTGTTGTTGTTACAGTGACAACATTAAAGCTCTACTCTCTTTTTTTACCTGCATAATATACTGTTTCCTTTTTAAAGTTTTTATTTAAATTTTGTTAACATACACTGTAATATTAATCTCAGGCATAGAATTTAGTGATTCATCATATACATACAACACGCAGTGCTCATCACAAGTGCCCTCCTTAACACCCATTTTATTGACTTTCTCCACATCTTCCTTTAGTTTGTTGAGCGAGCATCTTTAAGACAGTCTTTTAAAAAAAGATCATTGTGTAGTATGGGGCACCTGGGTTGCTTAGTCAGTTGAGGTCCAAATCTTGATCTCATCTCAGGTTTTGATCTCAGAGTTGTGAGTTCAAGCCCTGTGTTGGGCTCCACAGTGTGGAGTATACTTTTAAAACAAAACCAAAAACAAAAACAAACATTGTGTAGTAGATCTGCCATTAGATATTTTCAAGGCCAGTTTCTGTTGATTTTTTTTTTCCTTGAGTGAGCCATACTTTATTTTTTCTTTGTATGCCTGGTGGATTTTTTTTTGTTGAAAAGTAGATATTTTTATCTAATAATGTGACAACTGGAAATCAGATTCTTCTCTTCCCTGAGGACATAACTATTTTTTATTGTTTTTATTTTGTTTGTAGTTGTGACGGTTCTTGTTGCTGTTCTAGTCTATCTCTGTGCCAAGAATCAGTTGCAGGTGTACAATTAAGATCATCCAGGTCCTTTCTGAGACCTTCTCTGAGCCTATACAGCCACATTCTACTTTTTCCCTATGTGAATTTGTTTTCTAATGTCCTAATCTTTAGTGTCTGGCTCCCAAAAGTGAGGGAAAGAAAAAAATTAAGTGCAGAGGAAAAAGGTGTTGGCCCTTTAAATCCTCTGGAAGTTACTTCAGCCTGGGGGATGGAGGATTGTTACAGTGGGAGGAGGAAAAATAACAGCTGCATCTCTGTGATCAGACCTTGAGATTTGGAGGATAGGGTCTCTTACCCAGTTTGGTTCCTGCAAGCTATGTGGAAACTGCTCCAGGAACATGTCCACAACTGCCTGCCACGGTGGCTGGTAATAGGGAGTTGGTAATTACTACTGAAATTGACCAAAATTAACTGCAGTTTGCCATCTAAGATATCCCCTGCAATCTGCAAGACTTCAATAGATCTGAGTTGCGAAAAAGTTGCAGCAGACAGATTCTGCCAGTGTAACTGTTATCTCAATGAGAAGACAGCTCCTGGTGCTTCCTACTCTACCAGCTTCTGAGACTCCTTCATAATGTGTTTTTAACATTAGTAATTTTATTAATTTTTCCCACAAAAAGTACTTCCAACAATAATATAAATTACATTAAAAATCTAACATTCATGGATTTCTTTTGAGCTTTATTACTATGTATCTTTTGTGAATTTATTTCTCTAATTCTTGAATGTACAAAATTAGGTATGAATGTAATTTTGTTATCCAGTTCTATATAAGATGCTATTCTAATATATAAACAGGTGGCCCTTGGTAATAATGTTTTGATTGTGTTAGTGATGTATTTCAATCATACCAGTTCTATTAAATAATCTTATGAGACATATATTTTGCCGTGTGATGAAAAGGTAGTTGTTTGGCTATTTCACTGTGGTACGGTGGTATTTAAATGATACAAGCAATATGAGGTGTTTTTAAAGTAGCTTTCAAAAGGTTATATCACTCTTCTTTCTAGGGTAAAGTTGGCCTTGATTAGTTCCCGGACAGCAAAGTATCTTAGTAGTTGTATAACTACAAAGTAGTCACTGAAATAATGACTGTTTTTCAGGGTAGAAAGTCATAGACTCAGAGAGATACAAAAGTACCCAAGAGGGGGTTCTTCCTGCAAAAATAATATCTCTTTTTTCCTGGTAAATGATATCGATCTTTGTCTAATAGATCACTCTTGAGTAAAATATGAACAGAGGAAAATAATTTTGTTATTAAATTACTAAAATGAGGATATATTTATAATCACATAAATAATTAATAGAAATCTTTTTCAATAATTTAGAAGTGCATATGCCAAAGTGAATTACATGGTTAAGGCGAATTTCACTAGTAATTCTCACTGAAGCTCACTAAAGCATAACTCCTGAGCTATAAGTATATGTTCTTTTCCACACAGTTTAGACAGTGTAAAGCATGTTACTTTATAAAGTTTTGTTAAAATACTATGAGCTCCTAAAGGGTAAATATATAAGATGATAACAAGATTTAAGAAAGGAACATGTACTTAGAAAGTGAGGAGAATGGAAAGAGACTGATAATACAAGGATAAAATCGATGAAGCAAAGTATCACTAAAAGGTGAGAAGAGATGGAAGTCACAAGCATCAGAATTAACAAAAAGAGGACGTTTCTTTTCTGAGATTAGAAGGAAGATGGGAAGTGTATAAAAATTCAAAAACTTTTTTCCAATGAAGAGAGAAATTAATAGAATTGATGTGATAGTCCTCAATCTTTCTAATAAAGAAAGAAGGTTATTATCAAAGAGAAGCAGGGGGAGGGTCCTTGGGTACTGGGGGAATATGAAATATTTAGAGATGAATGTAAAACTTGTTTCACAGCAATGAGTATACCTATTTCATGAGTGGATAACATGAACTAGAAATATAATTAATTAGTGCATTTTCCTGACTTAATATTTCAACAAACAGGGAGTAAGAGAATTGAATTATAGGACTGACCCAGCATTTGAATCCAATTAATAAAAATTTCAATTAACTAGATAATGCCTACAGCCTGTGACTACTGATTAGTTGAAATTTCTTTCCTTTTTATAAGTAAGATCTGTTATTAACCATAATAATCCACAGGGAGTTAAAGCTACTGACTGTGATATACATCACTGGTAAGAATCAAAAAACTCTGGAGTAGAGCAAATTAATCATTTGTATAATTGTATCTGTTGTAAGCTAAATTGAGTATGTTGTTTAATTTATTGTTGTGATTCATCACTTCCAGATGATCTGACCAGAACCAAAATATGGAACTATGAGACAGAAATTGTCCTGTTAGATAAATACAGTTGCAATGACTTTACTCCAGAAGTGACATTAAAAGGGGACAGGCTTTCTTTGGCTTTGGAAGACTATGCTTATAGATTACAAAGTTCTTACTACAAGCTTAGAAAAAAGTGCCTCCCCATCCTTTTATCTCAAACAAACAACCAAAACAAATAAACAAGAAAACTCTAGCCTGCCCACCAATCCAACTTCTTTCTTTTCATGGGTTCCTTTGTAATACAGAAACTCTGGAATTAGCACTTGCACCTACATTATGGACTCATGAATAATAAATTCATTTAACAATTCATTAGCTGTTTTCCTCAATGCTTTTCTAAACAATTTCTTCTCCAAAACTTACCACAACCCCCCACCACCCCCAGTTTTCTGAGCTTTCTAAACCAATCCAAGATAAAGACATGGATATTTGAGAAAATATGTATGTTTCATTAACCTCACATCCTAGTGAGCTTCCTCATAAAAACAAATGACAACCCAAACCACAACCTTTACGTTTCAGATAGAAGGGAAAACAGAAGCAAGGAATGACGGGAGGAAGGAAAGAATGGGAAAGAAAGGAGGGAAGGAGGGAGGAGAGGAGAGGAAACTGGAAGGGTGGGGAGAGGAGAGGAGGAAGACCTGGTCTGAGTGTCGAAGAATATGGTTCAGTAAAATTCTACATTGCTGTTTTCTCCTCAGCCAAACCACCAACTAATAAAAGAGGAAAAATGATAGTTGTGTGCTATCATGTGTCAAACTCTTTATGTACACTGGATTATTTAATCCATAGAACATTCCTGGGAGTAAGGACTAGAGTGCATTTTTGCAGATGAGGAAACTGACTAAGGTCCAAGCATGTAACCTAAGGCTGCACCGTAAGAGTAGGGTCAATCCATTTCGGTCTGTTTTGAAAAACATTTGAAAAAATATTTTTTCTTCACTAATCTATAATTGAAAGTGAAAAAAATATGTAACATATTAAAAAACAGAAAGATAACTAGCCCTGCTTTGTTCCCAAATTCTCTGGTTCTTTGTTTGCCACCACTTAGAGTTAGAAGGGATACTTCAAATAAACCCTCTGAATTGTTCTTCACATGAAAGTGCTTTATAGCTAAATCTGCCTCAAGTACCACCTTCCTAAAATACAAATTTTTTTTCTACATTGGAACCTGTAACAGATTATCACATCTTGTTTTATCTAAGAAATCTAAGCCAGCTGGTGATACATCTTTGAGAAAAAGTATGTACAAGGCCTCAGAAATAAGGCATTAAAACATTATCAAAAATATTTAGGCATTAAAACATTATTAAAAATATTTAACAACATACAGACTGGCAATGTCCACATTATCTTAAGAAAACCTACACACACACACACACACATATATGTGTATATGTACATATATATTTATATATATATACACACACCTGTGTTATAGAAGTTACAGCTAAAGAAGCTAAGATGCAGAATTCCTAAAGAGACATAAGATCACTGAAGAACTTATTTCCTGTCAAATCTCTCTTTAAAAATATTTGTTTTTGCCAAATGAGCATATCACCAGAAACATCTTAACTAAAACCAAGATTAATTATTTATAATATTATTGAATGCTGAGTCCTGGGAGATATTGTGCTGGGTGCTGGGTTAGAAACAGGAATGAAGATAAATATGATCCCTGTTCTTATGGAACTTAGCTCCCCGTGTAGAAAAAAAGATATTCAAGAATTATAGAAAAAATAATTATAATTGTGATGAGTGCTAGAGAAAGATACAGAATGCTCTGAGAATATTTTATAGTACAACATTAAAGATCTTATCTAAATATTAGAGAAGTTTGTTGCAACCAGAAGTCATTATTTCTGTAACACATTAAAAAAATGAATAGGCTAATTTCTCAGAAAATTCTTTAGAAAGAAAATTCAACCTAAGCCAAGCACCTGGCTATGTACTTGCATATTTTATTTAATTTACTTTTATAACAAAACCACAAGGTACCTCTTGACAGACCCTGGTTTTATTCTCCAATTTGGTGTGCCAAGTGCGTCTTACACAGTAACTGTCATGACAGAAACTTTAAAAATTACCGAAACAGTACATGAAAAATTTCAGTACTATTTTCTGTCTAAATCTTCAAAACTCATACACAAGCATTGCACAATTATCCATTCCAGCCCTCTCCTTGTCTTAGCAAACATAAATTTTCAGATTATGCAAAGACCCCAATCACAAAATAAATAAAACTACTACCATTGCACAGCCCCCTGCTTTCTTGCTCTCCACTTCATTCCTATTTACACCATCCTGTAGTTACATGTCCTTCTCTGAGCAAGGCAATACCTCAGTTGCCCCAACCAGCAAATTGCTCCTCTCTCAACATTTAACAGTAGCAATGGTAGTTCTGAGTTCCTGATAAAAATAAGTGAAGAGGAGAGACCCAGGTCTAGTCTAAGGGAAAATAACTGCGTTAACCAAAACAAGAATATTCTCACCCACTGTTTTTACTTGTATTATTTGTGGATGATTCTAGGCAGCAGAGGGAGAGCTGTAATAGTTTTTTATGTACCTATAAACATTTCTGCCCATTTTTTAGGGCCATATTTGGAGTTCCCCTACTGCTTATTCTGAATTCATGTTCAGCTAATTCTGACTGCTTTAATCTTTGGTGACTTTTAAAAATTAAATTTCAAGTTTAAAATTTTGTTTGAATGTAACAATAGGTAAAATGTCTGCAAATCAACAAGATTCTACTATTACACAAACTCTTCTCAGGTAAGAGGGAAAAAATTATTGCTTAGCTTTTGAGAAAAATCCCCTTATGATAATGAAAGTCTTTGATATATCAGCAATAATTGCCTATGACATAAATTGAAGGCAATGTATAATAAGCCTTGATTATCTTCAAGGCCTTCAGATTCCTTCATAACCTCACATACCACCCTATACCCTTCAGAGGAAGACATTTTGCCAACAGGTATTTCACTCATGAGTAATCTGAGCCCAAGTTTGTCCTTGAATAGGCACTAAAGGGGGACATTTGTTCATTACAGCTTCAATTCTGAACTTAAAGCTTTTATCAAAGACTTTCATCAAGATTAATTTCACAATGCCTTTTTTATGCATGTTGATTTCAGTTGTCACAAAAATAGCCTGAGTAAACTTATCTTCAAGACTCTAATTCCCATAAGGCTCTGAATTTCCCCTTTTTTGGCCCCATTCCTTATCCCTGTCCAAAACCAGAAATAATACCTGGGCCTTTTGAGACTCAGTCATCAGCAGAATGGCCTTCTTGGAACATTCTCTTCACTTCTTGCTTTAAAACCTGATCAAGCCCTCAGCCCTTTTCTCTGCAGCTCAAAGTCCTAACTCTACTACTAGAAGGCCTGGAAGTAGAGATGACATTCTCATTTTTTGTTGCTCCTGCCATACCATTCTTCTTCCCTCCTCCATAAACATGTTCCATTTAAATTTCATGACATCAAACTACAGCATTAATTCTCATTTCCTTGCTGCAGTGCTGGAACAATCTTATCTTCCTCCACCCTGCTCCTTGAAGATTTTAGTTCCTAACTCCTCAATACAGTCTCAGACCCTATTCCTGTCATAAATTTCAGTTGACTTCTATGCCCACATAGATGATCCATCCACCCAATGCATTGTCATTCAGTGCCTTGACCTTCTTTCTTCCAATTTAATCCTCCACCTTACTCCAGTTATTTACTCACATGACCATACCTCCATCTTTGTCATCCCCAATAACTACAGCTTCTCAATCATCTCAATTTGAGGCATCCCACTTTCTGACCACCATCTCCTATCTTTCTAGCTTAACTACCTATATTTGAAGAATTCCAACAAGTCTCTGACCCTACAGAAATCTACAGTTCATTGATTCTATCCACCTTAAATTGCATGGTCAGTGATAATCACTTCCTTGCATATACCACATATATCTTTAACTCTCCTTCCCTTCTCTTATCTCTTTGTATTTGGCTAAACCACAACCGTGTTTATGTCCAGTTCTCTGCCTACTCCATATTTGCACCTGTGCATGTAAACATGGCTGGAGGAAACAAATAAATAAATTGACTTGTGCAACCAAAAAAGAGGCAGAACCCTTGGTGGGCCTCTGGATTTGGAAGGTAGCATATTCTTTATTTGGGAGGGTTTTTTAAAAAATTAATTAATTAATTAATTTTAATTTGTGTGTGTGTGTTCCAAAATTGTTTATGCACCACACTCAGTGCTCCATGCATTATGTGCCCTCCTTAATACCCACCATCAGGCTCACCCAACCCCCCACCACCCTCCCCTTTAAAACCCTCAGTTCGTTTCTCAGAGTCCACAGTCTCTCATGGTTTGTCTCATTTGGGCATTTTAATCTACCCCATTTACTGAGGGACGTTAAAGCTTCTAGTTTTGACTGGGGTCTAGAACAGAAGGCTCTGTAAAAGGTCCAGGTGGCTGTACAAGCAGCTCTGCTACTTGCGTCATATAATCCACCACATCCAGTGAGACTGAAAGGTCAGTGGTAGATAGAGATGCTATTTGGAGCCTTTTGCAAGTCCCTAGAAGTGAACAACACAAGCCCCTAGGATTTTAAAGCAAAACTCTGCCATCTTCTGCAGATAGTTACTCTGTAAAACAGCTCCTGGCCTGCAACTGAGACTTCATAGAAACTAAATGTACAACCATGAGCCACCAGGATACCGTGTGACCTGAGTTTCTAATCGTGAACTGGGTGTTACCTGACCCACCAAGGCACAAATGTGGCATGCATAGCAGTACTCCATTATCAAGTGAAAATGGTATGTATGTGATTAGGCTCAAGCAGGCCCTGAAGGCAAAAGTTACATGTAAAAGTGGCCCAAATGCTCATGGTCCTCACTCCTGCCACGCTACCTTCTCTCTCCCAGCCTGCACCTACGGCCTCATGGAGAGTTCCCTCCACTCAGTTGACAGAGGAAGATTCTGGCCTGGTGTAGAGATGATTTTGGACAATACGCAGACACCACCCAAAAGTGGACAGCTGGAGCACTACATTCCCTTTTTCTGGGACATCCCTGAAGAGCAGTGGTAAAGGGAAACCCTCCCAGTGCACAGAACTTTGTGCAGTGCACCTGATTATTCACTTTGCTTGGAAGGAGAAATGGCCAGACGTGATTACATACTGATTCACTGACTGTGGCCAATCACTTTCGCCCCAAACACCCCTGGCATTGTCCAGTGGACTCATGAACAAATCACTATGGTGTCAAGGATGGAGGTTATCATGGGCTTAGCGCATAGATTCCCACTTACCAAGACTGACCTAGCTATGGCCACTGCTGAGTGTCCAATCTGTCAATTGAAAAGACAACATTAATCCCGATATGGCACAATTCCCTGAGGTGGTAGCCGGTTACCAGGTGGCAGACTGATTACTCTGGACTGCTTCCATTATGGAAGGGGCAGTATTTTGTTCTTACTGGAACAGACATTGTCTCTGGATATGGGATTTCCTTCTCTGCATACAATGCTTCTGCCCAAACTATCATCCATGAACTTACAGAGTACCTTACCCACATCCATTGTATTCTACATAGCATTACGTCTGATCAAGGAATTCACTTCACAGCAAACAAAGTGTAGCAATGGACCCATACTCACGGAATTCACTGGTCTTCTCATGTTCCCCGCCCCCTTCCTGAAGCAGCTGGCTTGACAGAACAGTGTAAAAGCCTTCTGAAGATTTTAGAGACTCAATTACAGTGCCAACTAGGTGACAACTTGCAGGGCTAAAGCAAAGTTCTCCAGAAGTCTGTGTATTCTCTGAATCAACATCTGATATATGATGCTGTTTCTCTTACAGCCAGGATTCACAGGTCCAGAAACCAAGCCGTAGAAGTAGGAGTGACACCACTCACTATTACTCCTGGTGACCTGCTAGCAAAATTTTTGTTCCCTCTTACTGAGACATTATACTCTGCTAGTTTAGAAGTCTTGGATCCAAAGGGAGGAATGCTTCCACCAGGAAATACAACAATGATTCCAATGAACTAAGAGTTGAGAATGTCACTAGACTACATTGGACAACTCAAACCAATGATTCAATAGGCAAGGAGAAGAGTTGTTGTGCTTGATTGAACCTGACCATCAAGGGGAAATCAGGCTGCTAGTCCACACTAGACATGAGGAATGTACTCTGTCCAGAATATGAGAGATACTTTAAGGCATCTCTTACTATACTCCCTAAGTGATTAAAGTCAGTCTGTAAGAATCCAATCCAAATAGGACTACTAATGGACCAGACTCTTCAGGAATAAAGGTTTGAATCACTCTACTGGGCAAAGAACCATAACCAGCTAAAGTGCTTGCTGAAGGCAATAGTGAGAAATAGGTGAGAAAAAGATTCTTACAAATACCAGCTATAACTACATGACCAGTTACAGAAATGAGGACCATAATTATCCTAAGTATTTTTTCCTGACTTTTGTTATATGTTTGTGTGTGTAATATGCATGTTATGCATGATATGCATAACAAGTATTTGCTTAGTGTATATATATATGTTTTAATATATAATATGCATGTTATGCATGATATGCATAACAGAAGTATTTGCTTAGTGTATATATATATATATGTGTGTGTGTGTGTGTGTGTGTGTGTATATATATATATATATATGCAGCAAACATTTTGTCTTTCCTCTTATGTCCTTAAGTAAGGAATATATATATATGTATATATATACATATATATGCAGCAAACATTTTGTCTTTCCTCTTATATCCTTAAGTAACTTATTTCCTTAAGTAACATGGAACATAGTGTGCAAGTATTATTAATTTTATATCATTTGGTATTTAAGTTATAGGATATAAAGAAGAGAAAGTATCATTCAAAAATTTTACCTCCTCTTATAGGGAAGCAAGAAAACAGTATTTTAGGATATTTGGTAAAATTACAATCTTGTTATTGCTTCATTTGGAGATTAAATATGGTTAAGGAGAAGTGTGTGAGTGCCAAACTGACAACTGTATAATTTTGTGTCACCTTGACTGAGCCACAGAATGCCCAGATATTTGGTCAAATAGTATTCTCTGGTGTGTGTGTAAAGACATTTCTGAATGAGATTAACATATGATTCACTAGACTGTGTAAAGCAAGTTGCTCTATCCAATGTGGATGAGCCTTATCCAATCCAATAAAGGCATGAATAGAAGAAAAAGGCAGAATAAGAGAAAATTCATTTTCTCTGCCTGTCTTCAGACAGACGAACTACAGCATTGACTCTTCTGGAACTCTAGCTTATCAATTTTAGATCCCAATACTTCTGTTTCCATAACTGTGTGAGCTAATTCCTTATAATAAATCTCATACAGTTCTGTTTCTATTCAATCTGTTTCTCTGGAGAGCCATGCTAATACACTAAGCTATTTCATCACCACAAAAATCATTTTCATGTTATCTCTTTACAGTCATACCCACCCTTCCTCTTCTCCAACCCCACCATCCCTAACTTCTGGCAAACATTAATCCATTCTTCATCCCTATTTTTTTCATTTTGAGAATGTTACATAAATGGAATCTCATTACATAACCTATGAGATTGTCTTTTTTCACTTAACGTAATGTCCTTGAGACCCATCCAAGTGGTGTGTCTATCAAGACACACCTATTTTGTTCCTATTTTGATTAGTGCTCCATGGTATGGATGTAGCACAAGTTGATTAGTCATTCACCTACTGACAAACATTATGGTTGTTTCTAGTTACTGCTTATTACAAATAAAGCTGCTATGCATATTTGTATGTTTTTGTACAAACATAGTTCTCATTTCTCTGGAATAAAAACCCAGTGTGATGACTCAGTCTATGGTAGTTGGGTATTTAATTTCTAAGAAACTGCCAAATAATTTCCCAGAGTAGCTGAATGATTTTGCATTCTACCAACATGTACGAGAGATCCAGTTTCTCTGCATTCTTGCCAGCATTAGCATAGACACTATTTTTTACTTGAGCTGTTCTAAGAGGTGTGTAATGATACCTCATGGTTTTAATTTGTATGTCCCTAGTAACTACTGATATTGAACATCTTTTCCTGTGCTTATTTGCCATCTATGTATACTCTTCAGTGCAATGTCTTCATGTTTTTTGCTTTTTATGGATTGCTTAATTTTTTTACTGCCCATTTTCTAAAAACTCTTTAACCATTTTTATGTGTACAGTTCAAAATTCAGTACATGTTGTGAAATCATCACCACTATCCTATTCTAAACACTTTTATCCTCCAAAACAGGAATTCTGTACCCAGTAAGCAGTAACTCCCAAGTTCCTCTTTCCTCTAACCTCTGGTAACTTCTATCCAACTGTCTCTGAATTGGACTTTTCTAGGTACCTCCCCTAAATGAAATCATGTAATTTTTGTTCTTTTATGTCTGACTTATTTAACTTAGCATAATGTTTTCAAACTTGATCCATGTTGTAGTATTTTACTCCTTTTTATGGCTGGCTATTGTATAGATATAACTTATTTTGTTTATCCACTCATTTATTAATGAATATTTACATCCTTTTTTTAAAGCTTTTAAATTTTGTTGAAGTCCAATTTATTGCAAATATTTTCTCCCATTTCATGTTTAGTCTTTTCACTCGCTTGATAGTATCATCAGATACACAAAAGCCTTTTATTGTTGAACTCCCTGAGTTCTTTATTCTAGATATAAGTCTTTGTCAGATATCTGGTTTACAAATACTTTCTCCCAGTCTATAACTTGTTTGTTCATTCTTTTAACAGGGGAAGTTTCACTGGGGAAGGTTTTTAATTTTGATGACGTCCAATTTATTGATTGCTTTTAGTATTACATCAAAGTACTCTCACCAAGCCCTAGGTCCCAAATATTTTTTCCTATGTCTTCTAAAAGTGTTATGATTTGATGTTTTACATTTAAATCTATGATCCATTTTGAATTAATTTTTGTATAAGGTGTGAAGTTTAGGTCAAAATTTTTCTTTGCCTATAAATATCCAATTTCTCCAGCACCATTTGTTGAAAAAGCTACCCTTTCTCCACTGAATGGCTTTTGCATCTTTGCCAAAACTCAGTTGTCTATTTCTGGGTAGTCTAACCTGTTATATTGATCTGTGTGTTTATCCCTCTACCAGTACCACATTTTGTTCATTACTGTAATTTATAGTAAGTATTAGATTTGGGTTAAGTGATTCTTCCCACTTAATTCTTCTTTGAAAATTATTGTTACAATTTCAGTTTGCCTTTCCATATAAATTTTTGAATACTCTTGTATCTCAAAAAAAAAATCTTGCTGGGATTAAAATAGGAATTATGTTAAACCTATACATCGGCTGGGGAACAATTAGCATCTTTACTATGAGTTTCCGAATCCATGAACACAATACGCATCTCTATATATTTATATTTTCCTTTATTTCTTTAATAAGTGTTTTGTCGATTTCAGTGTAAGTCCTGCTCATGTTTTACAAAACTTACACCTAAATTGTTTTGTTGTGACTGTAAATAGTATTACATTTTTTATTTTGGTTTCCATGTGTTCATTGCTAGTATATAAAAGTATAATTGATTTTTGTCTATTATCTTGTATTCTGAGAACTTGCTGAACTCACTTTAAGTTGTTTTGCTAATTTCTTGGAATTTTTAAAATAATTCCTTCATTTTGTTAAAAATAGTAAGTTCATTTGTTCAATAAATTATTAGATTGTTTACTTTGTTCCAGATACCGTTCTAACTACTAGATATGGAGGTTACTGAGAAAATTAAAGTTTCTTGACCTCATGGAGCTTAGATTTTAGAGGAAAGAAAAGGACTGCAATCAATTAAATAACAATTAAGTTAATTTCACTTAAGTGGTTGATGGTTAAGTACTATAAAGAAATAAACAGAGTAACATAATAGAGTGGTAGATAATCTAGAACTGACCCTATGAGGAGATGACTTCTGAGCAGATTTAAATTATAGTAACCAGAGAAGAAAATTTCAGTAAGTAAAAATGCCCAAAGACCTGAAAGAGGATGACCTGAGGAAGAAACCATAAGAAGGACAGTGTGGCTCACATTGTAAGGAGGAGAGTAGTAGGAAAAGACTCAAGAGTTACTTCATGTAAAGTCTTGCAGTTAATAGTAGGCACTTGAATCGCTTGAATTTTATTCTAAATAAGATAGGAAGCACTGACAGTTTTAAAAGTTGTTAGGGAATTGCTTTTCGGCCTTTTGGCTAAGATCAAGTATAAAAGCTGTTAGGTTAAGTTTGGTGTGTGTTATTGAAATCATAAAAAATATCACCCCACCATACCAGTGATCGGTATATTTCTTTCCATCTTTTTAATTTAAAAAATGTACATTAACATAAAATGCATAATGTGATTATTAGTAATTATTCACAAGATGATTTATTAATCACAGTTCTTTCTAATCTACACATTGAGTTTGCTTTTGATTCTATAGAGAAATATAAATAATCTCATAACTTCATAGTAGTGGTGTTGCAGTTGGCCAACTCTAACCACTGCCTTTGAAAATGTCTTTCCTCTTTGCCTATCACAAATATATAAACGCACACACACTTCTCAACTAATAGCTATTTATTTAACCTCTGGTGCTTTCATGACCTTGTCTGTAAAATGTGTCCACTGATGTCTACTTCCAAAGTCTATTTTGAAAACTAAGAATAAAGTATACTATATTGAGTCCCAGGAAAACAGAGGGTGATTAATAAATGATATTTCCCTATCCTGAGCTTTTTCTTGTTCACCCCCATCACAGCTCCTACTTTCAGATTTAAGATATTTCTAAAACCATTTCATTCATAACTGGAGTATTAGAGTAAAATTTTATACAAAATTTTAAAGCCTGTGGCAATAGCACCTATTAATTCAATGATTAGGGGCAGAACACACTTGAGCAAAACCTTTCCACAGACTTTTGAAAATATTTTAAGATGCTGAACAAGAACATGGTACTGTATATAACCTTTAGTTGTGGGATAAAATCAATTATGTAAAATCACATTCAAATGAAATCTTAAAACAATAGAACAGGATATCGTGTACATTTTTTTTACCAATGGAAATATAGGAAAACATGCTTTGACTATTTGAGCATAAAAACCTACTAAATATTTTATTTCATGCATCTATCACTCAAGAAATACTTTAAAAACTCTGAGTCATGGGGGCACCTGGGTGGCTCAGTGGGTTAAGCCGCTGCCTTCGGCTCAGGTCATGATCTCAGGGTCCTGGGATCAAGTCCCGCATCGGGCTCTCTGCTCAGCAGGGAGCCTGCTTCCTCCTCTCTCTCTCTCTCTGCCTGCCTCTCTGCCTACTTGTGATCTCTCTCTGTCAAATAAATAAATAAATAAAATCTTAAAAAAAATAAAATAAAATAAATAAAATTCTTAAAAAAAAAAAAAAAAAAAAAACCACACTGAGTCATGGGTGCTTTTGGAAGCCTGATAGTATGAAACTATGTTATCTGTGTTATGCAGACTGAGAACAACTTGCACTATGCTGTCTCAGACATCTTATTTTACAACATTCAATTTCTCAAGAGAGAATATTAACAAAAAGAAAGAAATGTTATTAATGATCTGTTAAGTTTTTAACTAACCAGTATTTTTTTTTCTCCTATTTTGGAGTAATTACTTCACTCCTGTTACTCAGCAATCTTCAATCATCTTCAGTTGGCTCCCTAGCAAATCCTTAACTAAGGCTAATTCCAAATCTCTGCTACTCCTCAAATTCACAGGCCTACCGTTCATTCCTCTTAATGTTTCACTTTTTATATTATTTTTGCCTTCCAATATGGCACCATTCCCAGTAAAGTACAACTTTCCTCTATAGTTTTACCCTCTATCTATTTGAAAAGGAAAAGTTCCAAAGTTATTCCTGTGCTCTAGCATGGTTGTCTTTTAGACTCATCAACTGCCTTATTTCTCTTTTATCTTCAGTTTCTTCCTACAAATTCCGTCCAAAAGTTTACTCTACTTGGTTCCTTTCTCATCTAAACTGCTATTCCTATGATTATCACAACTGGCATGTTAAATAGGTTTGCGTAATCATTTTGTAAATTGGTAAAAGAAAAACATACAGCTTTATTCATTTTTCTATTGAAAAATATTTCTATTTTATTTCTATTCTATCTTAAATCATTTAAGTTTTGTCATTATTGGAGGCCATTTATGCCAAATTTCACAACTATATTAGCTAAAGGTGAATGGGGCTATAATTACGCTATTTTTCTTTCCAATTTAAAGGCCTCTGATTAAAGGCTATATTCTTATTGCAAATCTTTGGACTTTAACTTGAAAAAGTACAAGCATAACTGTAGCTGTTTATTGTAAACCATCTTCAATGTCAGCATGCTCACATAAAGGCAGACCTCAGGGATAATGTAGGTTCAGTTCCAGACCACTGTAGTATGAAGTAAGTATCACAAGAGTCAAATGAATTCTGGGGTTTCCCAGGGCATCTAAAAGCTACGTTTACACAATACTGTTGTCTATTAAATGTGCAACGGTTTTATGTCTAAAAAACTACATACCTTAATTTAAAAATACTGTATTGCTAAAAGATGCTAACCATCATCTGAGCTTCCAGTGAATCATAATCACTGCTCACAGATTACCTTCACAAGTAATTATTAAAAAGTCTGAAATACTGCAAAAACCAAAATGTGACAAAGCCACAAAATTAGCAAATACAGTTCAAAAAACCGCGCCAACAGACTGGCTTGACACAAGGTCACCACAAGCCTTCAGTTCATAAGCCAATATCCGCAAACCACTATTTACTCTAGCACGTGAAGTCCAACAAAATGAGGTATTAAACACTGTGAAGTTTTCACCTGGTTTTCTATTGTCGAAGTACTCTCCGAGATGGACATAGGCAAATATATACCTTTCATTCTTTCTCACCTGCTACCTTTTCCTTACTCTTCCGTTGTTTGGACACCTTTTAGTTTTTCAAGATGACCCAAAAGCTCACTAAAAAGATACTTCGAGGCTTGACAAAAATCCCTACCCATACCCATACTGCCAGTACAGTTCTTACTTTAATAGCCACAGCACTGAAGGCACTCACATTTAGGAGCCTTAGCTCATTTCTCGATGAAGGAGCCAAGACCTAAACCATTTCTCCTCAATCACAGTTTTGCGTTTCTCTTCCTTACTTACTCCCCAAATGTTTTTCTCTCGTTTCCAAAACGTTTTCACAAAATTTTACACAAATAGCACTTCCTCAGGCTTTCACGAATCACCTGACCGGCACAGAACCTACAGAGTTCGGAAGGTGGGAATACTAAAATCGTGGTCACTTCCTCAGCGTCCGCTCCCGGCCGCACCTGCCAGAAAACCGCCTGTGACTCGACACACGCTACCCAATGACGCGACCGTCGCCTTGCGACTCCACTGGAAGCGGCCGCACCTGCGCAGCTGCGAAAGAGCGGGGCGGGGCAAGGCGAGGAGGGGCGGGGAGGCGGCGGGGGCGTAACCTGGAGGGTGGCGGCGAGTTGGGGAGGATTTGGAGGGGGAGAGGAGGACAGAGAGGTGGGGGCGGGGGGGAGGGGCCGGAGGGCCCGAGGGCTGTAGGGCCGGAGGGCGGGCCTTTCCGGAGGGAAAGGTCTTTCACTTCCTGTTTGCGGGAACTTCTGGATCCGGGTCAAGGAAAGTTCGCCTCCTCATCTTCTCCGGGGCTGACCCGGCACTTTCAGTGACAGCGGCTTCTGACTCAACCGAAGGCTGGTTTCATCTTACGACCTGCTGAGCCCCGACATCCACACCTGCCTCGGGACGCTAAGTCGCGCTTCCTCCACCTATTGGGGGACAGCCACGGGCCTTAAGTGACCGCCGCCGCCGGGGGTCCTCGCCAACCGCCCCGCGCTGATGCTGAGAGGGAGCGTGGGCCCGGGGCGGCGGCGGAGTGCGATCCTCTGGCTCCCTAGGCCCGCCGCGGGCGCTGCCGGTTCTTACGCTCCGCAGACTTGCCACCTCCCGCCCGGGCTTGGATGGGCCCTTCTGTCCGATAAATGTGGCTGCTGAGACTGCGGTGGCGGTGGTCGGTCCCGCTGCTGCTGCGGCGCTCCAAGTTCACCTGTGCCGCGGGACTCTCCTGCCCCACGTCGGGACTGTCGCCCCCCGCTCCTAATCCCCCGACCCCGGCCTTGCAGTTTGGCGACAATGGACAAGATCCTGGAGGGCCTGGTGAGTTCTTCGCACCCACTGCCCCTAAAGCGGGTGATTGTGCGGAAGGTGGTGGAATCGGCGGAGCATTGGCTAGACGAGGCGCAGTGTGAAGCCATGTTTGACCTGACCACCCGGCTCATTCTGGAGGGCCAAGACCCCTTCCAGCGGCAGGTGGGGCACCAAGTGCTGGAGGCCTATGCGCGATACCACCGGCCAGAATTCGAGTCCTTCTTCAACAAGACGTTCGTGTTGGGTCTCCTTCAGCAGGGCTACCACTCGCTGGACAGGAAGGACGTAGCCATTCTGGACTACATTCACAACGGCCTGAAGCTGATCATGAGCTGCCCATCGGTGCTGGACCTCTTCAGCCTGCTGCAAGTAGAGGTGTTACGTATGGTGTGTGAGAGACCGGAGCCGCAGCTGTGTGCCCGATTGAGCGACCTCCTGACCGACTTCGTGCAGTGCATCCCCAAGGGAAAACTGTCCGTCACCTTCTGTCAACAGCTTGTTCGAACGATAGGCCATTTCCAGTGCGTGTCCACCCAGGAGAAGGAGCTGCGGGAATATGTCTCTCAGGTGACAAAAGTGAGTAACTTACTGCAGAACATCTGGAAGGCCGAGCCCTCCACACTCCTGCCTTCCCTGCAGGAAGTTTTTGCAAGCATTTCTTCCACAGGTAAGTGTCATTATATTCCAGAAAAATCTCTCGTGGAAATTCAGCATGTCTCTTAGACACACACCATGTTTGCTTCTCTGCCCTGAAAACATTCTTAATGGAGAACAGATCTTAATACCCTCATCCAAAGTTTTATTCTCATCCACTTCCGTACTTAGGGTGTCCCTTTGTACCTTTGGGGCGGGGGGGGGGGGGGGGAGCAGTGTTCCTATTTTAAATGTTGAAAACATTGAGGTCTAAGACCTTTGGTACTGAGTAAGTTGCTTAATTACCTAGCCTCTGCTGAAGTTATGGAATGCTTTGAGGATGACAGCGACTAAATAAAGCTTCTATTCATTAGTGACTAATGATAGCATAATAATGTTTACCATGTTATTATTGTACTGTGACTCTGTCATCTTTCGTTACTAGTTTTTCTCCTGTTTTTTAATTTTCCCACTTTTTTATTCATGAGCTGTGTGGTTTGTTTTATTACTGGATTATCACAATTTAACTATGTAGTTTTTGCATATTGACTTTTTTTTTTCTCTACAGTAGTTTATGAGAGAGGGTATAGGTAGAAGGAGGGAAAGACTATGAGAACCTAAATAGATGTTTTTGTGCTCAGTGTATATAGCCCATGAACTACATCCTTAGAAAGTGGGAAGGAGTCAAGTGATAATTGGCAAGAAAATGCTTTCTCACCAGGAATTGTACCTTGTATTTACATTCCTTTTTTGGACTTGGAGCTTTCAGCTCTGTAAGTTGTGAGACAATAGACCCAAAACTGTGTTCCTTTCCTCTCTACTTGGTACAGCCATTCTCCTTGGCTATTTGAAGTTGAACTTGTGAAGGAGGTGTTTTTTATCTTGGGAACCAGAAATAAGAGTAGAGTTTTAACAAGCTCCGTATATTCTGATGAATTAAATATGTT
This sequence comes from Mustela lutreola, assembly GCF_030435805.1. Classification (NCBI taxonomy): domain Eukaryota; kingdom Metazoa; phylum Chordata; class Mammalia; order Carnivora; family Mustelidae; genus Mustela; species Mustela lutreola. The sequence continues at coordinate 149,423,187 of NC_081290.1, read as the reverse complement.
TAGGAAAGAATAATCAACTAAATATTTGCAGTATCCGAGTTGTCTTATTTTTTCATTGTAATTTTTCTTTTATTACCTGTGTTGCTAGAACTGTTAGATTTCCCCAGAACTTGTTCAACAGTAGCAGTAAAGGAACTTGTCTTGAATTTGCTTAATCATTATATAATTTAAACAAAGTCCCCTCAAAATTCACCTTAATTTTTACTTCTTTAAGAGATTTCTTTTAAGTCTTCCTTAGGACAATGGCTACTGCAATTAATAGTTACAAGTTACTTTGGAGGATCTAAAGTGGGAATTTAAATGATACCTTGAATTTCTTTTTTGACTGACTTACAAATGAATATTTTAACACAACTTAATATTAATATGACTTAATATTAACTAATGCAGGAGAATAAAGTAACTTATGAGCTGAATATGGTGATAGTGAACAGTAGCTTTTATATTGCAGTAGTTCTGTCTATAATGAACAATCATTGCTGCTCACGTTTCATCCCTCATTTCTGTAGTTTAACGTTCCTTGGATGTTAGCCTGTCCATGAGATAGAGCATAACAGCTTGTCCTGAGTAACACCTTTGCTGCGAATACATTTTTTTTTGTAAATTGTTGTTTCTCTCTAAATACTTCACTTAAACTTTCTTGCCATATCCCTTTTTCTTTTTTTTAATTAAAAAAATAGATACATCATTTGAACCTTCTGTAGCATTGGCAAGCCTTGTGCAGCATATTCCTCTTCAGATGATTACAGTTCTCATCAGGAGCCTAACTACGGATCCAAATGTAAAAGATGCAAGTATGACCCAAGCTCTTTGCAGGTACTTCTTCATGACACTGTAGGTGGTGTTGTAGATTTGGGAGGAGGAAATACTTTATTGTATTTTGTAGGTAATGAAAAACTTAGATGTTTAAACTGAAATCGTAGAATGAAATACATATTCTCCAAATTAATTGGAATGAATTATTTACCTTACTATCTAGGTTTGACAGGTCTCCCAAATTCAAAGTAATTCAAAGTCCATTTTCAGTTCAGCTTTTTTAATTCCAAAAATATACACACGAGTAGACTTACTGTACAGTAAGGAATTGGTTGGATTATCAGTATATTTTACTAATTTACTTACTCATTGTGGTTTCCTGCAACCTGTTTTCCCTGGGTTTTTGTTTTTTGTTTTTTTAAGCTAAGTACATACTTCTACTTTCTCTTTCAATCAGAATCTCTGGATAATACACTCTACCTTAGTCTGTTTAAAAATGTGTTTTTTCTTCCTTATTCTTAAATAGATGATTGGGTAAAATGCAGAATTCTAATTTGATAGTCATTTTCTCAGCATTTTGAAAATAATACTGCATTGTCTTCTGGCATTTATTATTGCTGATATGGAGTCTGCTGTCAATCCAGTTGTCATTCCTTTGTGAGTAGTTAGGCTTTTCTGGTAATGTTTATGTCTCTTGATGTTTTTCAGTTTATTCTTATATTTCTAGGTGTAAACTTAATATATTTATCCTCAGCATTTTCATGCTTTTATTAATTCATTTGTTCATTTATTCAAACCGTATTTATAGACACTTAACTTACCATGAGTGCTAGGCAGTGTTTCAAAACCTCTTTGAACAAATGGATAAAAAAATCTGTCTTCGTGGATTTAGTTTCTAGATGAAGAAGACAGTAAATTAGTAACATATCTCTTTGATTGCAAGATGCATTCTAATTTCAGAGATGTTAAAATGTGGAAATATAAAGTCACTTGGTATTCTAGTCTAATTGGCATGACTTTTCCTGCCTTAATGGTACATAAACTAATTATACATCCTAAAATTAATTTTGTTTTAGATTTTTTTAAATATGATAATTAAAATTATAATTTAGTATTTGAATAGTGATAATTGTTTTTGGAAAAAAAGTAGATAGGAAGGACATAAAGTATGAGAGATTGGTTTGCAATTTTAAGTTAGGTGGGTTAGGAAGGCCTCAATGAGAACATGAAGATGAAGTAAAGACACAAAAGAGGGAGCAAAGCCTGTGGAGATCGAAGGGGAAGAACGTCAATATTGTCTTAAAACTCAACTGATTTTTTTCTTCAGAGTACCCATTTATAGGGCTTATTCTAGCTATTGAGTTTCTTTATTTCAGTGACTCTATTTTTCTTTAAAACCTCAACCTCTGCTCTTTTTAAAAAATTTTTTATTTATTTATTTGACACAGAGACGCAGTGAGAGAGGGAACACAGGGGGAGTGGGAGAGGGAGAAGCAGGCTTCTGGCTGAGCAGGGAGCCCAAAGTGGGTCTCCATCCAAGGACTCCCAGATCATGACATAAACTGAAGGGAGATGCTTAACAACTGAGCCTCCCAGGTGCCCCTTAGTGATTATTTTTCTTTTTTTTAAGATTTTATTTATTTTTCAGAGACAGAGGGAGAGAGCACGAGTGAGCACAGGCAGACAGAGAGGCAGGCAGAGGCAGAGGGGGAGAAGCAGGCTCCCTGCCGAGCAAGGAGCCCGATGTGGGACTCGATCCCAGGACCCTGGGATCATGATCTGAGCCGAAGGCAGCTGCTTAACCAACTGAGCCACCCAGGCGTCCCACTGATTATTTTTCTAATCGAGCTTTTCTCCTCTACCTATTTTTGTTTCACATCTGCCTGAGTTTTTTTGTAATTTTTTTCTACAGTGTACACATTTGTGAGTGTGTATGTGGCACATCTAAATAAAATATAAGGATTTGGAACAAAATGGTTTCTGTGTACCTGTTACAAAATTGTAGTCATGACATAGAAACTTAAGTATTTATGTTGGATATTCAGAAAGCTACATGTATACAAATCTCACTATCTGTAACACAAACTTGGGGACATGAATTTTTTTTCCACTTTTTCCCCCTTTTTGTCTAGTGTTTGAAAAGACTCTTCTCTTCCAACTTTCCTTCTTTTTTCCTTGCGCTCTTAAATTTAACTAAATCAATTTAGCTGTACCTATTACTCTCAGTTTCTTGTTGCTCATTCTCTCAAACTTCCATAGACCTATATAAATATTATTCCTGCTGTATGGCCTTTATCTCTACTACATTTAATTTATGGTGATCTCCTTGCCATATTTAGTGGTCTGTATTTTTGTTTTCATCATCTTGATATCTTTGTATTTATAGTCCTTAAAATTATAGAAATCCTGTGACACCATGCTGTTAGGATTTTCTTCATATTGTTCTTCTTATTTTTCCTTTTCCCTTTATTTTTATCACTTTTATCAATTCTCTTCTATATGTCTTCTATATGTCCAAGTCTTTATGTAAAGTTCTCATTGTTTACTTTTAATTTTAAGAAACACTCTTACCAAGGCGGCTGGTGGCTTAGTCATTTGAGCCTCTGACTCTTGATTTTGCTAAGGTTTTGATCTGAGGTTTGTGTGTTCAAGCCCCACATTAGGCTCCGTGCTAGTCATGGAGCCTATTAAAAAAAAAAAAAAAAGAAAGAAAGAAAAAGAAAAGAAAGACTTCTATCTCATCCATCTCTCCATAATGAAATTCTGTATGTCCTATTTAGCAGTAACACTCCATTATAAGTATGACCTCAACAGCACTAAAATTTCTTTCTCTTTGAGATGAAGATATCATAAATTATGTGGTCCTTAAATAAAATAGGAAGAGTCAGAGAATTACATATTTCATAGCTGAAAGTGAAATTAAAAATCCATTGGTCTTTCACCTTCATTGCCTAGGTAATAATATCTAACATTTTTCATTACATGCTGTAAGTTATTGCAACAGAGGCTTCTAATTGGTCTTTTTGCCAACAGTGACTTACACTTCTCTCTCTTCTCTAAGTCATCCTGATCTATTCAGTTCTCCCTTCTGATTAACAAACTGCAGTGACTTCCAAACAGTACTAAATCAAGTGCAAATTCCATTTCTTGGCAGTTGGCACTTTTCATCTTAATTTTTCAACCTTTTCAAAATAGCCATGGTATCTAACTTCTGAATTTTTCTTGTTTTTAAAAATATATTTGGTAGTTAATTTTTGCCTGTTTGTTTCTGTGGGAAGCTATGATCCACTTTTTAAAAGTATTGCATTTTTAATTTATCCTGTATGATCCTGTTTAACCCATAGTCTATCTGAAGTAGTTATTCTTATAGTAAGATGTAACTCAACAGGATAGCAGTGTTTATTTTTATCATTCTCCTACCTTCTCCTTCCTCATAGTCTGTATTTCCCCACACGTAGCACTTACTATGCTTGAACTGTTATTTTCTGTAATCCAAAGAAATGCAAATACCATACCAGAAACAGATAAGTAACATTAAAGTATGAGATTAGCCAGATGTAAGTGAAATAATAAGGAATGGGGTACATAAGTACCTTCTAAAAGAGAATGCTGATCCTAACTCCAGTTTTCTTGTTGCCATAAGGAAATTTGAATTCAGTATGGCTGATCTGATTTTTCAAAAGCCTGTAATCCAGTTTTTTATGTGAAATTTCCCAACTTTTAAAACAGTGGAACAAGGTAAACTGAGGCTGGCTCTAGCCATGAAGGTGCCATCTAAAAGTGAAAATTGGTTTTATTCTCTACAAATTAAGAATAAATCTTTTTTTTGTCTTTTGTAATATTGCCGGTTTTAATGTTAAGATTTTCAAGTTGCTGGGGTGCCTGGGTGGCTCAGTGGGTTAAGCCGCTGCCTTCAGCTTAGGTCATGATCTCAGGGTCCTGGGATCGAGTCCCGCATCGGGCTCTCTGCTCAGCAGGGAGCCTGCTTCCCTCTCTCTCTCTCTCTCTCTGCCTGCCTCTCCATCTACTTGTCATTTTTCTCTGTCAAATAAATAAATAAAATCTTAAAAAAAAAAAAAAGATTTAAAAAAAAAAGATTTTCAAGTTGCATTTTTTTGCAACTTGGATAGTTTCATTTATTCATCAAATTTGAATTCCTTCTCAGCTCCAAACAGTATGCTAAGTACTGGAGATCCATAAATTAAAGATCATTGTTCTTAAGCTCATGGTCTAATGGAGGAAAGAAGATTTCAAAGTACATAAATTATAACTATAATCAATGTTCTTTAAATAGTAAGAAATTAACTCAATATATCAGGGTTAAGTATCCTTAAAATTCATGTAGAAACCAATATATGTTGGACAAAATTAGTGTAGTTAATCATAAAAATAATTCATCCTACAATACCAGTGCCTGAAAGGATTTGGGCATATGCGAGTCCAATCAAATTGAAGCAGAACTGGAATATAATTAATGTGTAGCTCAAAGCATTGCATTTATACACCAGCGGAGCTTAGTTCAAACACCAGTACTGCTGTTTATTAATTATATAACTGTTGACAAAATTCCTAATTTTTCTTGCCAATTTGAAAGCAGAAATTGTAATTATTTTGTTTTCAGCACTTAACAGAGTAACTGTTATGGAATAAGCACAATATTTGTTGAGTGAATGGCTTCTTACTCATTTACTTTTGACTGGAAGTTTCTTTAGTATGCTGGAGGACATTGTGGACATATGGGATAAGGTAAAGAGTAAAGGCTTTTGAGATGGGAAGCTAGAAATGGGAAGAAGAGGAAAAAGCTGATTGGGTGATTAGGTATAATGCAGAACCATGGCCAAATGGAACTTTCTACTCTACTCTTAGACCTGAGCTAAAGGGAGTTCTGGCCCAGCGCCCCCGTTCTGGAGAGCCCAGTTTCTTTCTACTCTGATGGTACCATTCCCCACAGAGGACAGAGTCCACAAAGCCAAGGAGATGTGCTCACATATACTTCTCTGAATCACATTTTTTAATGTGTGTATATTTGTACTAAAAAAATATGAACTGTGTCCAGCATGATTTTTTTAAACAAGAACAGTTTTTAGAAGTTATTGGCACTTTTTTTCTTCTTTAATTGGACAATATCTCAGATCTTTCCATGTTAGATCCCCACAGATAGATTCATATAGATCCATCTCATTCTTTAAAATTAGGGGCGCCTGAGTGGCTCAGTGGGTTAAGTCTCTGCCTTCAGCTCAGGTCAGGGTCTCAGGGTCCTGGGATCAAGCCCCCCATCAGGCTCTCTGCTCTACGCCTACCTCTCTGCCTACTTGTGATCTCTCTCTGTGTGTCAAATAAATAAATAAATGAAATCTTTAAAAAAAAATACTAAGTTTAAAAAAAAAAGGAATAAAATTCTACATAATGTTCCATAGTATATTTAGCCATTCCCTCATTGATGGACGTTTAGATTATTTGCATTTTTCCATATCCTAAATACAGTGCAACAGTGAACTTACTCTTTATACACCAATACAAGTGTCTCTCTACTCCCTATATGTAGAGTGGCTACAAACTTCTATGAAAATCAACTTAACAACAGTTAGAATATGTAGAACAGCTAGCTGTCAGAGGCTCTTTTAACGATTTGTAATTATCATTGTTTAAAGAAGATGGCCAGAAAAACAAGAAAGGAAATAAAATATGGATTTAAAATAGGAAACATAAGGAACATATAGATAACTAACATGCATTTGGACTTTGGGCTACTCTTAACATCTGATGGAACATTTTAATCTTAAGAGCAAAAACTTTAAAAAAGAAGATAACACTCCAGTGTTAATATAGATGGTTATAACATTAGCTGTTATGAAAATAACCATATCAATTTTGAAGTCAGTTTTTTTAAGATATTAGTTGCTCTTTTTGGTCATGTGCTTTTGTACTTAGTATTTATGTTTGACATTTTATTTAGTTGTTTATTTATTGCCATATGTGTTGATATTTGGTAGAAGAGAGGCATTCACAATGAGTATTTCCAGTGTCATATATTAACTCATGTAGTCTTCAAATCAGCCCTGTAAAATAAACATGTTTATCTATAATCCATAGATAAGGAAATTGAGACATAGATATTAGGGCCCCTCCAACTAATAAATGGTAAGTTAAGATTTTGAAACCAGATCACTCTGATTTTAAAACCCTTTTTTTTTCCTACTACTATTTTCTTATTATGTAATCCCCAAAACTGGATTATTGGATCAAAACAGTTGTACTGCTCTTTAATGTGATCGATATTTAACATTAAGGACAGTCTCCATCACACCCCATATTATTTTGTCTTTATTTCCATTTAACTGGGTTGATATTCAAGAAGAACACTGATTAATTCAGTATGAGGCCATTTAGTGTATTTACAGATTCAGTGCCCTTTTATCTATGTAAAGCTTCCTTCTTTGTCTTGGTATAGTAGGATAATGAAAGGGATAAAATACCTATTTCTCAATTCAAAATAGTCATTTTTAACAGTGCATTTCATTTTTAGACTGCAATCACCAGAAAGGAAAAATTTTGTTTCCATATATCTTAGTCAATAGCTACATTTGAGCTCTTCTTCTTAGGGTGAATTTGCCTAATAAATTCTAACTAGCACTGTGTAGAGTCAACTTAAAACTGCATTTATGTGAAATGACACTTTATCAGAATTTCTTTTTATTGAAATATGTAAGAAACTTTCTTACAAGTTCGGAAACTCCTTCTGTACAAGCACCTTTATACTTATTTCTGCATCTAGAACAGTGCTTTTCACAAGCCAGCTCAGTAAATATTGAGTCACAAAGGGAGAGATTGTCTACTGTAACTTTATTATTCCCAACTAAAAGATGTTGAAAACATTTTCAAGACTGATAGTTTTCTTTTTCAATTTTCAGAATGATTGACTGGCTATCCTGGCCATTGGCTCAGCATGTGGATACATGGGTGATTGCACTCCTAAAAGGACTGGCAGCTGTCCAGAAGTTTACTATTTTGATAGATGTTACTTTACTGAAAATAGAACTGGTAAGTGGGAGTATATAAATCTCTTTGAATGAATGGTCTCAATCTTTTAATCTTTGGGTAGTCCCCTATAAAGCATCTAATGTTGAATATGTTCTTGGTTTTAGTTGGTTTTGAATCATAATTTTGAAATAGAAATTAAGAATGGTATTTTAGTATAGATAATTAAAAGAATTTTGCTGTTTTCAAGGATCTAATATGAAAACATTCCTCCCATTATCTCTTAAATCTGGCTAATCAAGCTTTTACCACCCTTATCCTACCAAAACCATCTTTGACACCAGTGCTTGCCAGTATTGCTAAACTCAGGAGTTGTTTCTTAGGCCTCCTCTCATTTGACCTATCAGCAGCATTTGACACAGTTGATCGCTCCCTCTTGAAACACTTGCCTCACTTTGTCCTAGTTCTCTTGGCTTTTGTCCTAGTTTATTACTGGCACCTCAGTCTCCCATAATGGATCTTTCTAACTTTAGAGTGCTTTAGAGTTTAATTTTTCAGCCATTTTCTACTCAGTCCATTCTCACAGCATATGGGTCCCATCACTTTAAAATAATGTTTCTAAGTTAATGACTGCCAGGTATATATTTCTTGTTCATTATAGTCCCATGAACTCCAGAGTCATGTATCCAAGTGTCTATACTTGAATATCAAATCCAGCTTATCCACGATCTAATTTCTGATTTTGCCCTCCCAGACCTGGTCTTCCCTATCTTAAATAGTGACTCCATCCTTCTACTTGCTCAGGACAAAACCTGAAAGCTATCCTTCTTGCTTTTCATTCTCTCTTAGCCCTTAACCTACAAATCCTATTGACTCCACCTTTAAAATGTCCAGAATCCTATCACTTTTAACCAGCTATATCACTACCACCTTGGTCCAAAGCTCTCATCATCCCTTGCTGTACAGATTGCAGTAGTCTCCCTGCTCCTCCCCTTTGGCCCCGACAGGTGTCACACAAGACCTACATGATCTAGTCCATTGCTCCTTCTCTCCTCAAGTCTTCCACTATTATTGCCTCAGTCTCTGTACTTTGCTTACACTGCCCTTTTGGCTCTATCTCTAGTACCAGGCTGAAGACATCAGGGCCTTTGCAGTACTTGGCCTTTGCTTTGCTTATTATGCTCTTCTCTCAGGTGTCTGCAGGCTTACTTTCATTTCCTTCAGCTTTTTTATATATACAGATATCACCTTTTAAATGACACATTTTTTGAATAATAAAATAGCAGGTCCCTTTGCTACTCAGCAGTCCCTATCTTCATACCCTATTTTCAGTATTTATCTCCATGTTACTTTTTATTGTCTACCTGCCCTAGCGACAGTAAGCCCTATCAAATTGGGGATTTTTTTTAATCCACTCTTGTATCCTCAGTGCCTAGAACAATGCCAAGCAATGGTAGATACTCAATCAATGTTTGTTGAATGAAATTGAATGAAGTGTGGGCCAAGGAACGATCACTTTGTAGGTAAAGCTTGACAGATTTGTATTTGATCAAGGGGTTTTAAGAGTTTTTTAGACCACTATATTCTCTTGATCTCTGTTATGTTGTTATTTCCCAACTTTCTCTCCCAAAGTGACATGTTATGATGGAACTTTCCAGGAAGGGAGATAGTCACATAAATATTTTTGGTCCAAGGAAAAGAGCCACTGATTGGGTTAATGATTTCCCTACAAACTCCTAAGGTGGATGTCTTCTCTTTTTTGAAGGTTTTTAATCGACTTTGGTTTCCTCTTGTGAGACCTGGTGCTCTTGCAGTTCTTTCTCACATGCTGCTCAGTTTTCAGCATTCTCCAGAGGCGTTCCATCTGGTAAGTTAGGACACAAGCTTTCTGCACTGAAGAACTTTGTGTTAAAATTTTAGTTTAATATGGAGTCACATTTGTATATAGTGAAAAAGATTATAAGTTAGTCCTGAATCTATTTTCTTGTAGCTTTATGATTTCTTAGAAAATTGAGGTTGTGGGTTTTCCCTCCAAAAAGTATATTTTCAAAATGTTTTGAGTCTCACGAAAACTGCTGCACTTGGAACCACTACCAGCAGTTAAATATTATTGCTCTACATGAGAGATGTTACATGTCAGCATCACTGATGGTTGTCTCTTGCACATAGGAACAATGTAGAAGAAAAATGCTTTAGAATTTCAGAAATGTGAAAAGATTAGATGTTGTTTTATAGCCCCAGAATTGAGATGTCATTCTCTCCCAACCCATAACCTATAAATCCAGTTAACTCCACCTTTAAAATATATCCAGAACCCTACCACTTTTAATATGCTATATCACTGGTTTTGATTTGATTTGATTTCAGTTCTTTGATTATCAGTCATTACAGGTGGAAATGACAAAATGTTATTTTGAGACTGTCCATTTATCTGTCTAGTGCATCGCAGGAAAGCAGTGCTTTATATGGTTATTTGCTTCTTTTAGGGTCAGGTCCCCAGTTTTACAGGATTAGAATCTTATTACTAGTACACCCACAATATAAATATCTTAGGAATGCTGACCCAATACAAGCAAATTCAAGGGAGACTGATGAAGAAGTGCTGAATTCCAGTTGTTGATTATTAGCTAGAAACAAAACTAGCCTAAAAGAACCATGTACATACTTAGGCTGCTTAGTGCCTCACTGCCACTGAAGGAAAATCTGCAGGCTTTATAGAAAGTAATCCTTATCAACAAGTAATTCTGTCATCCATTGTCACTTCGAAAGGGTTTTTCTGAGAATTTCTACAATTAATTTCATAATTGATGCATCAACCAATAACCCGATATTGGTTTGTTACATAAACAAAACTCAGAACTCAAGCTAAGATAGCATGTGTACTAGCTAAGTCTAACAAGGTAAAGAACATCAATTATTTGTGTCTGTCTTCAGGCATAATCATGTGTAGGCCAGTTGAGAAAAGGTTTATTTTCAGATTCTCTTGAGAAGGAGATTCTTTAATAAAACTTACTCATCCATTCTGATGTTTACTGCTCCTCTCACTGACGACATTTCTTAATCTGATTTGTCACTTATGCCATACTCTAAACCTATTTTTTGGCTCCCAGTTTTTTTAAAAGATGGAAGATCTCTCCATATGTTGTATTACTTCTTTTTCTGAAAAACATAGTTGAAATAAAAATGGTTGACTTTGAAATATTTGGCTTATTGAACTATTGATATGAAATCATTTACTTAAGGTTTAGTTAGATCTGAAATTGAAAATTGTCATCTGGCTTAGTAAATTCTAAAAACTAAGATCTAATTATTGCTTATATACTGTATGTAGCCTGACTGGCTACTCAACTAAAATGAACTTGGGCATCTAATGGTCATGTAGTAGTTAAATCAGTATTACTCTAACTCAGTAAAGGATGCAGGCTTAGAAGTTCTTAAATGTGAGCAATAACTGGGAATCACCAACATCATTATTCATAGCATTTTAGAGCAAACTAAGATTGATGTTATAATATATATTATTATAGACCAAATTGCTTTTCATATGCTTTTTATAAGTGGAAAGAAATTTATTTTAAACCAAAGAAAAATATCAAAGTTTCTAATAAGTCATACACATTTTCTCAAATGGTAACTTAAGTTTAGTGAGTATTACAGTAATGTCCACAAATATTTAGATTTACTCACTCCAAAAAAAGCAACTTTCAAGCAGTTAGAATGTAATAGCCTTCTTGGACATGTATCTATGTACCTGTGAAGAACTTAGTCTCATTTCTATGTCAGTGATAATTTTGACCATACAGGATATAATAGTAGACAACTATATTACCTGATTGCAAAGACCAAATCTACACTAGGAAGGTGTTTGGAAGATTTAGAGTTGTAAATTAAATAATCATTTTTTTTAAATTATTTCCTCTTCTCTTCCACTTCTCTCTCTCTTTTCACCTGTGAGGAAGCATAATAATTTTGGATTTCTGCTATTTTAGCAAGAGACTATCTGATAGATATAGCTATATGAAGCAAAATTATAATTCAGCTTTGTTTAGAAATGAGATGAGAACAATACAGTGAGCTCATTAGAAACTGATGGTTTCATGGTGATGGAGGTAAGATCAAAGAAGGATGTGCAAAAGTTAAAAAGCGATTTTGAGACCTCAGGCATAGAATCAGAGCAAAATGAGAGTAGCACTGTTAATTTAAGAATATGATTGTTCCTGGGGTGCCTGGGTGGCTCAGTGGTTTAAGCCTTTGCCTTCGGCTCAGGTGGTCCTGGGATCGCACCCTGGATCGGGCTCTCTGCTTAGCAGGGACCCTGCTTCCTCCTCTCTCTCTGCCTGCTTCTATACCTCCTTGTGATCTCTGTCTGTCAAATAAATAAATAAAATCTCTAAAAAAAAAAAAAAGAGTATGATTGTTCCTTTTAGGAGGAAGGAAAGGGAGTTGATTATGATGCTACTATAATTGTTGTTATTGCCGTTTAGTGATAAGACGATAGAGCCGTAACTTCACCTTTATCACAAGTTAACAACCAAAAAAGTGTTCTACAAATAGAACGTAATATTATTAGAGACCTTTTACATGTGAAGTATAAACATGTATTATTAGATTATGATTAATAATTAATTGGAACAAAGATATCTGCACTCATGGAAAGAGGCATTTCTGCAAAACCGAGTTCATGTTGTTAATAACCTCTTGAATATGTGATGACCCTGTATTGACTTTAATTTTGTAATGAAAGCACACTGTTGTGCTTATTATCAATACTAAGTTTTCTGCATGTTTTTGAACAATGAGCATTTTAGATTTCCATTTTAACTCTAGTTTCTTAAAAGTAATAGAAATTTTTGATTCCATTTATTCTTTAGAACCATCTCCTCTTTTTGGAGGTGGGGAAATGGAGTTGTTAAAAAGAATAACAATGCTAACATAAGACATCTTCTCGGTATCTTCTCCATACTTACCTAAAAGAAGAGCTGAGCTCTAATTTCAGTTAAGTTCGTTACTTTCTTGAAGTAGACTTTAATGTGCAATGTACTGTTTAATTCTTTCAAGTGAAAAATCTGAACTTCACACTAGATGGAGCTCTTAAGCTAATTCTAGGTTTACATTTTTTAAAAAGTTTGTTCCTATTGAACAATCTGGTAAATAAAATAGTCCTAACATTTTTCAGCCTAGCATTTTTCAGAATGGCAGAAGTGACTACGACTTCTATTTTGTACCTTAGTTTGTGTTTTAGGTGGAGTATAAGAATAAGGAAAGAGGTCTTATATGGAATTAAAATTACATGTGACTTTGAAATTTTGATTTACCTTGATACTCTAGAAATTTTAAATTCATAACTTTTTTAGAAAAAGACTGTGACTGAACATACAGAAAAGTACTTGCTGATCATGTAACATTTGCATTCCATTTGTAGGCTAGAGAATTTGTTGTCCATTTGTATATTAGAATGTTTGTCTTTTTATATTGGAATATGTGTCTTTTTTCTCTTCAGATTGTTCCTCACGTAGTTAGTTTGGTTCACTCCTTCAAAAGTGATGGTCTGCCTTCCAGTACAGCCTTCTTAGTGCAGTTAACAGAACTGATACACTGTATGATGTATCATTATTCTGGATTTCCAGATCTCTACGAACCTATTCTGGAAGCAATAAAGGTATGATGGTAGTTGCACCAGTATTTGTTCAGCTGCAAACCATGATGTGATAGATGAATGTAGTGAAACATTTATATAACTAGATACTCAATTTACTATTCTATGGTAATGTGCTTTTTATTTGAAAAATGTAATTAGAATGGGGGTTCATTAATATTTAGGGAGTAATCTCTTTCTTATTTGCTATAACTAATCTAAATTAATAACCATATTTCTTCAGTTCTACAATACCATCAGTTATAAGGCATATCTTTAAATTTATAACAGCTGTTGGGGAAATTTGTTTAAAATTAAATGCTACATTAAGTGAATCCGTACAATATCTAATATCAGAATTGTTAAAATATTTTTTTAAAGATTTTGTTTATTTGTGAAAGAGAGAAAGCATGAGCAGGGGGACAGGCAGAAAGAGAGGGAGAGCCCAACATGGGGATTGATCCCAGGACTCCTGGATCATGACCTGAGACAAAGGCAGACACTTAACTAATGGACTGAGCCACCCAGGCTCCTGTCGTAGTGTTAAAATATTTAAGAAAATCTTAGAATCAAGAAAAGACAGTTTAACAAAATATTTGACTTTGTTTCTTTACTTACTTTTATTCCATTTTTGTTGTGAACTATTCATGTATATCCATATTTTATAGAATCTTTACTTGAGTTCTTTGCAAACTCACCCTGTTTTTCAACTTTGTGTAACTAGTAGACCTAAAAAGCACTGATTCTATTTGTCTTAAAGAATAGGTCACACATAGACATACTTCACTCTTAAATTGACTGCATAATCAGGGTATTGCAAAAGAATTGGAAAATGTGCCTCAGGCAGACCTAATGAGAAGTTATTAGAAATCAGTTCTATTAATAATGTTCCTTTTTACGCTGAAATACAAGATAAGCCTCATTATCTTTATTACCTCTTCTATATCTGAAATGAATACATCTTTTTACTATATAGCTCTAGCTAAATCAAACTGATTTTGGTTGAATGTAAAACAAGACTGTTGAACAAGGTATTCCACTAGGTATCCCACTAGTGTTATATTTGACATTTCAAAAGTAAATATTTTGGGGCTCCCAGGTGGCTCAGTGGGTTAAGCCTGGGCCTTCGGCTCCGGTCATGATCTCAAGGTCCTGGGATCGAGGCCCGCACCAGGCTCTCTGATCAGCAGGGAGCCTGCTTCCTCTTCCCCCTCTGCCTGTCTCTCTGCCTACTTGTGATCTCTGTCAAATAAATAAATAAAATCTTAAAAAAAAAAAAGTAAATGTTTTTATGTACAGTAGCATTTTATCATGGATTTAATAATAATGTTAATCTCTCTCTACAGTGTCGCTCTGTGTCCATAGATGAAACCTCTTGCTGTTAATTGCCATTTTTCAGTGCTTTATGTGTTGAGAATTCTGATAACTGAAATAGGCTCAGAAGAAGCAAGGTTCTCACTCTCAATCCAAGGGCAACACTGTTCTATTAGCTGTCAACAACAAGAGAATTAAAGAGATTAAAATTCCTTCAGAAAATGTTTTCTGAGGTCTAAGAACCAGATGATAATATCAGTCCAAAAATAGGCTTAATGATGTTACCAACTTCCATTATTCTGCATTGCTCCATTCATACTTGAAATCACTTAGATTTAAAATTGTATCGTGGGGCACCTGGGTGGCTCCGTCTGTTAAGCATCTGTTTTCTGCTCAGGTCATGATCCCCAAGTCCTGAGATGGAGCCCCGCATTGGAGTCCCTGCTCATTGCTTCTCCCTCTGCCGTTCCCCCTGTTCTTGCCTTCTCTTTCTCTCAAAAAAAAAAAAAAAAAAAAAAACTTTTGAATAAATAAATAAATAATTATATCTCAATTATCATAGAGCAAATAAAAAAATCTATATCTTATAATTATATTGTTAAACATGAGATTGAGTTTAATTTTTTGAAGTCAGAAGTCATTGTGCTTAGGTGCTTTCGTTTTTCATATCCTGATTACTTTGAGCTTTTATTTCTAAGGGTTAATATTGAGTAAATAGTAGTAGTGAATGAAAAGGAGATATTTTTTACTTTCACTAGAAAATTTGAAAGCAAATTGTCTAGGCTATTCAGTTGTATGCTAATTTAGGTCCTCATTCTGATGTCTTTGAGTAGCACTGCAGTATATTCTCTGGTCTCAGAGTTCTATTCTGAAACATTTTGCTGGCACATTGGAACATAAATAGTTCCAATGTGACTTGAATCCCTGGTTCTTGAATATTTCTTCACTTGATAAACTCTACTGTTAGGACGTAGTTATTTATTTTAAGAGACAATTATTTTTGCCAAGTATTTTGTCAAGTATTAGGGGTGATTTCAAAACTAGTGGAGGAAAAAAAAAGTTAAATGTCAGTGGAAGAATCTTCTTTATGATGTTAATTTAATAACAAAAATAGTTTCTATTTTTAAGCTTTTCTCTTCTTGATGTTCTACAGGATTTTCCTAAGCCCAGTGAAGAGAAGATCAAATTGATTCTCAGTCAAAGTGCCTGGACTTCTCAATCCAATTCTTTGGCCTCTTGCTTGTCTAGACTTTCTGGAAAATCTGAAACTGGGAAAACTGGTCTTATTAATCTAGGAAATACATGTTATATGAACAGTGTTATACAAGCATTGTTTATGGCTACAGAGTAAGTTTAAATTTGAACCTTTTTTGTTAACTGTAGAAATTGATGCATACTGATGAAATGTAAGATGATGGGATTGTCTTGACATTATTTCTTATAAATGGCAGAAATATTAATATTTGTATATAATTGCCTTATTTAGAAATGTAATTGCTGTCAGTGCTCAGGAGCTATTAAAATGTTAACTTATATTAATTCTGCTCTATATTTATATTGTGTATTGCATTGAGACTCTTTTGATTATTCTGGCTGGATATTTCTTAGTATAACAGAAGCATTAAGTGGGCTTATTCCAAAGAGTTTAAGTGTCCTCAAGTACTAATTTATTATTATCCTATAAGACAGTGTATTTTTTTTAGCCTATATATCTTTTAAGGGAGTTATGTTTAGTTTTTTCTGCTTATAGCTATTTTGCTGTTTATCAGATTGATAACTTCTCTGTTACTGTGAAAGAAGCATAAGCTCTGTTTCCCTCCACAAGTTGCAGATACTGAACAAATATGTAAACATTTATGTTCCTTTGTTCTCTTACAGATTTGCTTTCAAATTAATTTTCTTTTTTTGTAGCCAAGCAAATACGAAATCAGAGGCTGTTAGCTACTTGAGTGCTGTGTGTAAAAGTACAAAATAATGATAAACCTTTCCTAAAGACAAAAATATGGTTGGATATTTCTCTTCATTGCCAGTAGAGTGTTTATGGAACTTGACCAATGGTCTTTACAAATTGAGTTCCATGCCTTTGTAAGTTTTTATGCTTCCCTAGAGGAATCATAAACTAAAAGATGAATTCTTAGGTTAGTTTATTTTCTGGCCCCAGAATCTGCTATAACACTAGTGATTTTTTGTTTGGCTCAGTGTTTTATTTTTTTTATTTGTTTGTATTTGAGATTATTAAATTTTTTTTTAATGTGTACACTCAGACACAAGCATAAAACTAAATTCAAATCTGTATCTCACCACCAGATGTCATCTAGTCCAGCCAGATGATGGTGAAAGCAGAAACCCAAAGCAAGTGTAACTGGCAACAGCAATTCATAAAGCCATCTTATTGAATAAGCCAATTATACTATCTAAAAATAGGCATATAACATATTTTATTTCTTGGTAATATGTGAATTCTTTGTGGTTTAAAAAGATAAATTTAGAAGTATGTAAAATAAAAATCAGGTATAAAAATTTTTTTATCAGACATCCCCATTCATAAAAGTAATTGGTTAACAGTTTTGTGTGCATTGTTTCAGATAATTTTTTTTACAGTTAACAAGATTTTATTTAGAACAAGAACAAATGCATTGTTTTTAAAAAATATTTATAATCTTATTTATATGGTTTTTTCCTAGAACTTTTATTTTTTAATGATTCATGTTGGCAGTATCCCCATGATAGGGTAATGACAGAACTGTCATTCTGAATAAATAGATGTACTATATTTTAGGTAACCATACTCCTGTTGATGAACATTAGATTGTTTTGCTCATAATTAACATCTCTCTGCCCATATGCAGATGTAGAGGATTTGCTTTGAATAGGTATGCCAGTTGCTCTCCAGAAAGACTGTAGCATTTGAACTTACATATTAATATATAATTATACCTGTGACCCCATTCCTTTAGTGGTACTTGATATAGTTAGTCTTTGAGATTTTTTTCTAATTGGGGCAAAAGTGTCTTTTTGCTTTAATTTGTAATATTACTGACCATTACAGAGTTTTCTGTCTATATTTTGCTTTGTTCATTTGTGTTTGTTTTCTGAATAACCCGTTCTTTCTTTTGTGCACCTTTCTATTGGGTCTTTTTCTTTTTCATACTGATTTATATATACTCTGGATGATAATCCTTTATCATGCTCCCTTCTAGTCGGTGTGATTCAGATTTATAGAGTGTTTCATTTGTAATTTTATTACAAATGAATATTTTATTTATTTGACAGAGAGATCACAAGTAGGCAGAGAGGCAGGCTGAGAGAGAGAGGGAAGCAGGCTCCCTGCTGATCAGAGAGCCCAATGCGGGATTTGATCTCAGGACCCTGAGAATATGACCTGAACCGAAGGCAGAGGCTTAACCCACTAAGCCACCCAGGCATCCCAGTGAAATCTGCTATTTCTCATTTATAGTGTCTGAATCGTAGGAAGGCTTCCCGCTCGACATTTCCCCCATCTTTTTTCTTTTAAATACTTCAATAGTTTTCTTATTTTACATTAGCTCATTACTCCTGTGTGACATTTGTAATAATTTAAAATTTTATTTAATTCCATTTTTTTCTAAATGGATATCGAATTGTTCCTATTCTTTTGTTTGAATAATTTATCCTTTTCCCATCCCGAACTTGTACCAGTCTATAAAGCACTCTAAAGTTATAGTATGTTTTGTTGACAATATATTTTATTTCATGCAGGTGTATGAAAGAATTTAAAAGTTGCTTATTTAGTTACTAATTAATAGCTTAATCCATTTCTGTTTGCTAATCCAGAAAATAGTAATAATATATGACAGCACGTAGGCCATTGTCTGGTCCCATAGTAACTGTTTTATTGTCATTCTTCCCTTCCTTCTTCACGACATTGTAAGTAGTAACTCTGCTAGGTAAAGGGCCATCAGATGAGTGATGTTTTACTTTGAAGGTAATAAGTTCTTGAACTAATTTCCCTTTAGCTTTTAAAAAATGTGTGTGTATATACATGTACATGTATACAAGAATCACTGTTTTATTCTCTGTCAGTTTCAGGAGACAAGTATTATCTTTAAATCTAAATGGGTGCAATTCATTAATGAAAAAGTTACAGCATCTCTTTGCCTTTTTGGCTCATACACAGGTGAGTGTAAGTGTGTATAGTATGTATATGTTAACTTCATTGATAATATTCTTTAAACTTCACATTATACCAACCTTGATGAATCTTGTTTAAATAATATGTATTTGACGCAGCATAACAAATCCACTTAGATGTACTAGAAATCCTGCCTAAAATCGGGATATGCTTTGAGTTTTTATTTCTTCCTCCTGTTTCCCATTCTTGTAGATGAATATTATGCTGACCCATTCTTCTAATATAGATAAACTCCGATTACTTCTCTAATAAATAAATATCTTCATGAAAACATCTTTTTAAATGCATCTCTAATTGTTTATAATACTAAATTGATAGATTTTTCATAATAATTAATAAAATAATTTTGTGGCACATTGGCTTTTATCTCCTATTTCTAATGTATGTACCTTCTCATTCTTATTATGACCAAAATTTTAAGCTCTAGAGCCTAATGGGTAAACAACTTTATCCATTAAGTTCTAAGGCTTAAGATTTAAGATGATCTTTTATGTCCACAAATTAATCCAAGGAAATGAATTTATGCTACTGGCAAGAAAGTCACATATAGTAAACATTCATTTGAAAGACATTTATTGATGGACATTGGGGGAGGATATGTGCTGTGATGAACACTGTGAATTGTTAAGACTGATGAATCACAGACCTGTACCTCTGAAACAAATAATACTTTATATGTTAATTAATTACTTAAATAAATAAAGACATTTATTGAGAGACAATATGGAGTCTGGTAAGCATTCAAAGGGGAAGGCAATCCTTACACTCAAGGAACTCTTAAGTTTTGAGTACTACATATGAACAATATATATATATATCATTTATAAATAATGTATACTATTTTTTTCTGGTTTTACTCTGATTGTCTTACTTTTACTCTGTCTTACTTCTGTAAAAGGAGTAGGTGGGAGAATCAGAAGAGAAGATAGCTTTACTGGGATTGAGTTGATAAGAATGCCTGTTTCCTATATATAAGCTGTGAAATAGCTCAAGTATAACTTCTTTTTTTTTTTTTAAGATTTTATTTATTTATTTGACAGAGCGAGATCATAAGTAGGCAGAGAGGCAGGCAGAAAGAGAGAGAGAGGAGGAAGCAGGCTCCCTGCCAAGCAGAGAGCCCAATGGGGGACTTGATCCCAGGACCCTGAGATCATGACCTGAGCCGAAGGCAGAGGCTTAACCCACTGAGCCACCCAGGCGCCCTAGTATAACTTCTTAAATGGAAAAAATTAACATATGAGTGATGGCCTATAAGTAGTAGTATACTCAAAGAAATAATTTTATTCTCTTTCTGAAGAAAATCTGTTCACAAATTAAATTTAACGTCTCAGGACCAAGGGAGATGAAATCTCTTCCCTCCAATTGCCAAACATTATTTTCCTAGTAAATTGATTTCTGTACTTGCTTTATCACTAGTCTGTATTTACCATATATTATATAAAATGTATATATATCTATGTGTGTATAGGTAGCTATAAATACATTATATATACTATATTACCTTTCTGAATCAGAGCTGTTAGAAAAAAAAACTATAGGAGGGTTCCATGCTCCCAAGGAAAAGAAGACAGGAATTCACCAGAGAACCTAATAAAAGTTCTGTCATAGTTGAGACCTTGTCTGATAGCAAGCCAGCAAGGATTTTTTTGGATTGATAGATTTCACTATATAATTGAAAAGCCTTTTTTTCTTACAACTGAGGAAGCTAACATTTATTAAGCATTTAAATTTGCCTAGCTTCTATCCTAAGTAGTTTACATGTATTATTTCTCAATCCTCAGAAACAATCTATGAAGTAATAAGATAGTATCCCCATTTTACAGATGAAAAAACTGGGTTTATATTACCTGCTTTTCAGCGTCATGCAGACAAGTGGCAAATTGGGGTATGATATGAACCAAATGACTCTAGAACTCATGCTTAACTAGTATGTTAAAGTTCCTTCCTTCAGAATGCTATCAACACCCCATTTTGATAAAAAAATTTTTTCAACTGAGGACTCTGTTACATTCCACAAATATTCAAAATGTCAGAATTCTAAGTTTTCAGGTTTAAATCACATCTTTTCAGATGCCTTTTCAGTTACTTTTTGTTGTTGCAAAATCTAGGATTTGAGCCAAGATTGCTTCAAAGTCAATGAGCATCCACTTCACTAAACCTCCACCACACCAAAAAAGATCAGCAAGGACCCTAAACAGTATACTTACATTCTGTGCATTTATGAAATGTGTACCTAGTCAAGGAAATTTTCACCTAAAGTAAATATGTGTGGCCCTATATGGTACTCCCCTTATTATTTTATCCAAAATATGTATTCATTAGCATGTCTTTTTCAGATTTGGTTTTACAAAAAATTTGGATGCAAGCATGTGACTGTAAGAGAGATAATGCCAGTAGCATTATATTAAGTGTTTGAGAGACCTGGGTTCCCTCTGGTACTATTTTAACTGTAAAACCTTGGGCAAGTCACATGTTTCTTTAGATATTAATTCTTATCTGCAGAATGAGAAGTTATGACTGAAGATTACCTAAATTTATTTCTAATTTTATCTGTCCCCATTTCTGGGTCTTTGTAGTAGTGTTAAGTGCAATATAATTTTAATTGATCTTTATTAAACATTGTATATTAAGATTTTAGTTATTTGATTCATGGTATGAGAATCACTTCCTTGTATTTTCTCTACTGATATCAAGAGAGAAGCATATGCACCTCGGGTATTCTTTGAGGCTTCTAGACCTCCATGGTTTACCCCCAGATCACAACAAGACTGTTCTGAATACCTCAGGTTTCTGCTAGACAGGTAAAAAGTATTTGAAAGTTATGATTTGAATTGTTTTCTTTCATAACATTATTTCTGTGGCATATTGTTTTTGCCTTTAAAAACATAATTCAAATGTTAATCTTTAAAATACCTTGCATTTACTGTATATATTTAAGTGTTCTTTTGTTTTTAATTTGGCTTCTTTTTTTGATTTTCTTACTTTGGACCAGCTGTTCTTAGAGTGTGGTACAAAGACCCCCTGCGGGTTCCAAAAACATTCTCAGGGGTCTTCCCTTTTCTAACTATATATCTGTGTATATGTAATTGAGCCAGATTTTCTTCATATGTTTCATCCAGAGCAACATATCACAATAGATTAAATGCAGAGCAGCTATGAGGATCCAGCTGTCTTCTATTAAGCCAGATACTTGAAATATTTGCAAAATGTAAAACAGTGCCATTCTTCTCACTAAATCTTGTGGGTTTAGAAAATACAACTTTTTCATAATGAATATTAACACATAATGGGTTTATTATTTTCAAATGTATTATTTTATTACTTTTATTCTCAGTTTTTGAATACAGTAAATATTGATGGGCATAACGACATGAATGGAAGCTGTTGGGTTCCTCAATTTTCCTCAGTTCCTTTTAAGAGTATAAAGGGATCTGGAGACCAAAAATTTAATAGTTGCTCCCTTAGATCAGTATATAATTAGATGAGTTTGGTGTATTTTGTTGTATCCTTACCACTTAGTTAATAAAACCTCTATCTTCTTCTCCAGATCATTGCCTTCCTTCTATTACATAAATGACTAGTAAAGTTAGTTGAACTTAACATGTGCTGATTAGCTGATTGCTAAGGACATGTTGAGCGGTTTCTTTGTACCAGGCTTTCTATGAGATGTCAGGCAGACAAAGACATAGAAGATAATTAGTGGACATATATCATTTACTATCATGTAATAAGTGCTATAAAATAGCAGTATGAAGAAAGAATGAGACTATAAGGTAGTGATAGCCCCTAACTTCTAATCTATATTCTTAAATTGTTCAATATTCCTCTGGATTAAAAGAGGAAAAACTTGATTTTTTAAGTTATTATATTTGATTAAAAAATAATTTGGCTATTTATATAAGCCACCAATTTTTTTTAAAAGATTTTATTTATTTATTTGACAGAGATCACAAGAAGGTAGAGAGGCAGGTGGGGGGTGGGAGGAGGTGGGGAAGCAGGCTCCACACCAAGCAAAGAGCCCGATGCTAGGCTCAATCCCAGGACCCTGAGACCATGACCTGAGCTGAGGCAGAGGCTTAACTCACTGAGCTACCCAGGCGCCCCTAAGCCACCAATATTTTTAAATAGCAATGATATTGAAACATAAGTGAAGCAGCAATATAATGATATATACTCTCCTGCAGGCTACATGAAGAAGAAAAGATCTTGAAAGTTCAGTCCTCACACAAGCCATCTGAAAGTCTGGGGTGCAATGAAACTTCTTTACAGGAAGTAGCCAGTAAGGCAGCTGTACTAGCAGAGAGCCCTTGCACAAGTGATGGTGAGAAGACTTTAATAGAAAAAATGTTTGGAGGAAAACTACGAACTCATATATGTTGTTTGAACTGCAGGAGTACCTCACAAAAAGTGGAAGCCTTTACCGATCTTTCACTGGCCTTTTGTCCTTCCTCTTCTGTCGAAAACTTGTCTTTTCAAGATCCAGCATCATCAGCCAGTACACAAGACGGTGGCCTAATGCAAGCCAGTGTACCTGGTCCTTCAGAAGAACCAGGAGTTTATAATCCAGCAACAGCTGCCTTTGTTTGTGACTCAGCTATGAATGAAAGAATGTTAGGCAGTCCTTCTGATGAGTTTTGCTGTACTGAAAACACTTGTGTCCCCAGTGAATCTAGCACAATTCTTGTTAATAAAGATGTACCTCAGAAACCAGGAGGTGGAAGCACACCTTCAGTAACTGACTTACTAAATTATTTTTTGGCTCCAGAGATTCTTACTGGCGATAACCAGTATTATTGTGAAAACTGTGCCTCTTTGCAGAATGCTGAGAAAACTATGCAAATCACGGAGGAGCCTGAGTACCTTATTCTTACTCTCCTGAGATTTTCATATGATCAAAAGTATCATGTGAGAAGAAAGATTTTAGACAACGTGTCACTGCCACTGGTTTTGGAGTTGCCAGTTAAAAGAACTACTTCTTTCTCTTCATTGTCAGAAAGTTGGTCTATAGATGTTGACTTCACTGATGTTAGTGAGAACCTAGCTAAAAAATTAAAGCCTTCTGGAACTGAAGAAACTTGCTGCTCCAGATTGGTGCCATATCTATTAAGTTCTGTTGTTGTTCACTCTGGTATATCCTCTGAAAGTGGGCATTACTATTCTTATGCTAGAAACATCACAGGTACAGAGTCCTCATACCAGATGTGCCATCAGTCTGAGACTCTGGCATTAGCATCCTCCCAAAGTCATTTCCTAGAGAGAAATAGTCCCAGTGCAGTTATTGAACAGGATTTAGAGAATAAGGAAATGTCAAAAGAATGGTTTTTATTTAATGACAGCAGAGTGACATTTACTTCATTTCAGTCAGTCCAGAAAATTACGAGTAGGTTTCCAAAGGACACAGCTTATGTGCTTTTGTATAAAAAACAGAATAGCACTAATGGTTTAAGTGGTAACAGTTCAACCAGTGGACTCTGGGTAAATGGAGACCCACCTCTACAGAAAGAACTTATGGATGCTATAACAAAAGACAATAAACTATATTTACAGGTAAGTTGGATATAGAAACTTAATCTGTGGAAAATATTTAAACAATTGGTTTAACGGTGGTTAAATGAGTATCCTAATTTTGAAATCCAACTTCTGCATTTTCAAGGAATTTACAGTGGCAGTTCTGAAATTTGGGTCTGGGTTTATATAGAAATCAGCCTATATACTGTATATATATATATACTATATATATTTCTATATATACTTCTACATATATAGAAAGCCATTACTTTCTAATGCTATGAATTAGCTATGAAAAGTTGGAGTTAGATGCAGTTTAAAAGACCTCACTTGTTTTTAATTACAAAAGATGTGCTCATTATACAGTCATTCCGTACAGAAATACAGGAAGCTTAGTAAAATGGAAGTATCTTCCCTCTCCTCTTTAATCCCGCCTACCAGAGGAAACAGCTGCTGGATCTGGTGTTTATTTCATTCTACACTGTTTGACAGGTATTCTAAGGGCACTTACTAACATTCAGGTGGATAAGATAAAGCACACTGAAAAGATTATTAGTTTGGCAATGTCCTGGAGTAACAGAAAAATTTTATACTTTACAGAAAAAAAAATAGAAATACTATTAAGCCTGATTCACCACCAAAAATTCTGACTTTCAGTCAGAAGACTTATGATTAAGTTAACAGGATGTATTCAATCATATCCTTCTTGCTAGATATTCCATAAGCACTGATATTAATTGTCATGATTCTTGGAGATTAAAAGGAGGAGTAAGGGCAAGAGGGTTAGGTTGAAATAGAAATTTTCTGTGATATAAGATACAGAAAATAAGACCCAGTATAATCTTGACTTGTGGAAGTATGCAGATTATATTTCAATGATGGGTAAAATAGTATCTTTATCCAAGGATAGAGACATAGATTTTAAAAAGATGAGGAACCTACTACTCTCTTTCTGTGATTGGATTGCCAAAAGCTCTTGTAACCATAACTATTTCATTATAGCCTACCTCCAAATGATTTTCTCTGTCTTAACTATTTCCCCCATTATAGTATTTACAATATCTGGGTGTGATAAGCCATTCTTTTCATTATTGTTTTAAGGCCCATTGTCACTATAAAGGAAAGCATTATGTACTTTGTTAATTCAGTTTTTCAGTGTCTGCAGTTTTTCTAAATTCCATCTGAAGTCTCAGATTGGCAAGTTAATGTAATTTAAAAGATATTGCCAAATTTTATTTTTTTATTTTTCTGTTTCCTTTTTGCTTTATTTTTTTTTCAACTGATTTATTTTATTTTATTTTTCAGTGTTCAAGATTCATTGTTTATGCACCACACCCAGTGCTCCATGCAATAAGTGCCCTCCTTAATACCTAGCACCAGGTTTACCCAACCCCCAACCCCCTCCCCTCCAAAACCCTCAGTTTGTTTCTCAGAGTCCAGAGTCTCTCATGGTTTGTCTCCCCCTCCAATTTCCCCCAACTCACTTCTCTCCTCCCAATGTCTTCCGTGTTATTCCTTATGCTCCATGAGTAAGTGAAACCATATAATTGACTCTCTCTGCTTGACTTACTTCATTCAGCATAATCTCCTCCAGTCCCGTCATGGGATACAAAAGTTGGGTATTCATCCTTTCTGATGGAGGCATAATACTCCATTGTATATATGGGCCATATCTTCTTTATCCATTCATCCATTGAAGTGCATCTTAGTTCTTTCCAGTTTGGCAACTCTGGCCATTGCTGCTGTGAACATTGGGGTACAGATGGCCCTTCTTTTCACTACATCAGTATCTTTGGGGTAAATACCCAGGAGTGCAATTGCAAGGTCATAGGGTAGCTCTATTTTTCATTTCTTAAGGAATCTCCACACTGGTTTCCAAAGTGGCCGCACCAATTTGCATTCCCACCAACAGTGTAAGAGGGTTTCCCTTTCTCCACATCCTCTCCAACACTTGTTTCCTGTCTTTTAATTTTGGCCATTCTAGCTGGTGTAAGGTGATATCTCAATGTGGTTTTGATTTTAATCTCCCTGATGGCTAATGATGATGAACATTTTTTCATGTGTCTGTTAGCCATTTGTATGTCTTCTTTGGAGAAGTGTCCGTTCATGTCTTCTGCCCATTTTTTGACATATTATCTGTTTTGTATGTATTGAGTTTGAGGAGTTCTTTATAGATCTTGGATATCAGCCCTTTGTATGTAGTGTCATTTGTGAATATCTTCTATTCCATGGGTTGCCTCTTTGTTTTGTTGACTCTTTCTTTGCTGTGCAGAAGCTTTTGATCTTGAAGTCCCAAAAGTTCATTTTTGCTTTTGTTTCCTTTGCCTTTGGAGACATGTCTTAAAAGAAGTTGCTGTGGCCAATGTCAAAGAGGCTACTGCCTGTGTTCTCCTCTAGGATTTTGATAGATTCCTGCCTCATTTTGAGGTCTTTTATCCATTTCGAGTTTATCTTTGTATATGGTATAAGAGAATGGTTGAATTTCATTCTTCTATACATAGCTGTCCAATTTTCCCAGCACCATTTATTGGAGACTGTCTTTTTTCCACTGGATATTTTTTCCTGCTTTGTCAAAGATTAGTTGACCATAGAGTTGTGGGTCCGTATCTGGGCTCTCTACTCTGTTCTTCTGGTCTATGTGTCTGTTTACATTAAGATGTTTATGAACCTGCATTAAGACAGGCTCCTAAAACATATTATCAAACTACCTTTTTAAAGCGAATTATGATAATAAAAACTCAACTCTTAAAAATTTAAATACATTTATACTTTGTATTATTTACTTTTAAATTCAATAATGTAATTGATTTATGATGAAATTTGAATTGTGATGGTTCTCATACTATTTAACTGAATCATTGTGGTATTTTAAGTTAGTATTAAGAGACTTGTACTTTTTTGAATACAGGGCATATATTTTTTCTTATTTTCATTTTTTTATATTTTTGAGGCATAGTTCAAAATTTCTGCTCATTTCATAGTAATAATGCTTTACAACTTTGGTTTTAAGGTATAGCTTTATACCTATTTATAAAACAACTGCAAAAACTTAACTAAGTCTTAGTAGAATGCAGAGTGAATATTTTGAGTTCCTTTGCTCTTGAGTAATACTCCAAATGAATTTACCACCATAGTACATATCAGGGTAGCTACTTTCTTTTTTAATTCTTCATAATTACATTGGAAATTCATCTTGTATAATTTGGGGGGATTCCATTTTTAAATTTTACTAAAATCACATCTAGATTGACATGTGTTGGAGAAAAACTCTTGCTCTTTCTGGTGCTGATGAGACTAGTGATTTTGAAAAGTGGGCAAAAAATCCTATGTGACCAAACCATTTTCTGCTTTGTATCATACCTGACACATAGGATAGCAGTATCATAACTGTGTATCATAGCCTGACACATAGCAGTGCAGATGGTGGATCTCAAAGTAAATTTTGGGAAGGTTTTATTCTTCTTTTATTTCTTTCCCTTAGATCCAACTTGCATAAAGAATGTCTCTATTATTTTAGTGTCTACACTCCAAAAATTATGCTTTTAGTTAGGATCCAGCGAGAAAAATGTTGTGTGAGTAGCACCAGCACCACACTGTGAAGTGATATCACCACCTATCTCCACGTGTCCCGCATCAACTACAGACAGACCTTCTGTCCTTTATTTTTGGTTTCTTTCCTTTGTTTCTTTGAAGGAGGTGGTAGTTTAGTGTCTTAATATTTTTCTTTATCATACATACAAAAGAATATATATAATATATCTGTGTAGTTTGAAGAAAAATAAAAGATGGATTAGTTTAATGTTAACATATTTACTTAAATGAGAGATCTAAATATTCTGAAAGTTATTTGTCCCAAAGCAACAATAACTCCAGGCCTATAGTCCATTACTGTACTAAGAATTAATTTTAATACTTGATATAAAATTGGAATATAAAATATACACTCTGAGAATCATAATTTTTAGCATTCTACACAGTGCTCTCACTGTGCTAAAAGAAGTAAAATGAGAAGCAGTTTTCCCTGCTTCAGTCCATTAAGCTTCTGAAAACTGGATATCATACATTTTTCTCTGTCAGCCATATATTTTTATAAGTATATAAAAAGCAAAAAAGGAATATTCCTTCCTTAGGAAGCTGTTTTGAAATACAATGTAGCTCTCATGCATCTCAGAAGCAATGGGGTTAAATTTGTATTGTGTGTGTCCTTTAACACTGCTTCTGGGGGGGAATTACTTTGTAACAAAATCTGGCCTATCTTTTGGGAGCAGAACTTCTTGAACTCTACCTTGCATATTCAGTTTTATTTATTTCATTAGGGAACATGATCTATATCTGAAACCAGATCTTAGAGTCATTTTCATTGCTTGTTTGGATAGTTTAACAGGTTATAGAGCTAGCGCAATGAGGATTTTGTTTCTTATTTTTGTGTCTGTTTCTTATATACATACCTATAGCTTTTATTTTCTATCAGTAATATTGAAAATTTTAGTTTCTATTTTGATTTTTTCTTTAATTCTACAGACTAAATAATAGATTATGTCTTAAAAAAACATTATACAAAGGAACCAGTACAGTAATTTAAAAAGTTTTTGAGAATTATCTTACAAATTAAGTTTTAAAAACCTTTCTAAATCCTTCCTGTGACTGGTTAATGAGGCCATTCTGTTACAAGAATTTCTTATCTAAGGTCACATAAATATAAATTATACATATAAGTACAAATAATATATATAATATGTAACATATATAAATTATAAATAAATAATTATATATAATTATAGCATATATATAATTTATAAATATAAATTATAAATATATAAATTCTATATATTTGTAAATCCTAAAAATATTTATAAATAAATTCTATAAATAAATAAAGTTTTCTAATCTGAGATCATTAATTAGTATTTATTGAACACCTAATATGTGTCTGGCACATAGACCAGTACAACTGGTTCCTCATAAAAGTTCTGATAATCTGGTAGAGAAAATGTTATAAGTAATACTGTAAGGTTCCATTTTCCTTAGCAATGTTATTGAAATTCTACCTTTATTTACTGAGAAATATTCTAAGGAAAGGGTAGCTAACATTCAGCCTTCTTTCATTATTTATACCTTTTACTGTATCACCCACATACAAAATAGCCCCACTTGATAAAGAGTAGATAATCCATTGTTGTAACTTTTAAATATCTACATTCTGTATATTAGCAAGGAAATCTATTTTTATGTGTATTGGTGAGTATTTACAAGAACTATAGAATTCCTGTAGAGGAATTTTAGGATGTGGGGCTTCAGTTTTCTCTTCTGCAGACTGAAGTATTGAAACAGAACAAGCCATAGGGTTTGTCATTCTGTAGAGTTACACCAGGATTTTGTTCTCTGTCTTACTTGTTCCATCTGTGATTATGTACTTTATTTAGTAATATTTGGTAAGGATTAGTATAGTCAATACTTTTTAAATTACTGAGATTGATGGATGCTTATTAAGAATTAAGTCAGTTTTAAAATATTTATACATCCATTGTATTTAAGATCTTAACGTTATAAAAATTCTTTTTAATTTTAGGAACAAGAGTTGAATGCTCGAGCCCGGGCCCTACAAGCTGCATCTGCCTCCTGTTCATTTCGGCCCAATGGATTTGATGACAATGACCCACCAGGAAGCTGTGGACCAACTGGTGGAGGGGGTGGAGGAGGATTTAATACAGTTGGCAGACTCGTATTTTGATCCTGAGAGAATCCAAAATGCACTGGTCACAAAAATTTAATACTATGACTGTTAACAAATATCATACCTATCTTTTATTTTTCTTTTCATTAGACCCTTATACTTTAAGAAAACACACTCAGTGCTTGTTTTGATTTTTTCTTGACAATACCTTTATTAACAAGTGCATCATGGGAAAAAAAATCTACCTCTTAAAATTCCATTTTGCTTTCATGGTTAGACATGCTTGACCAAAAATTTTCAGAGGAAAATATGTACCCGGTCCCTAATTAAGCTGCATTAAATTTAGCAAAGGCATTTAAATGGTCTCATTCTCAGTTGTACTTAACAAAAAAAAAAGATTCATTTAGCATCTTTTATAAAAGAATTGATGCTACAAATAATGAAAATATTGTTTAAAAAGAAAGAAAAAATCCTTTATTTCATGCATAGTACCCCATTATTAAATTCAAATCTTTTAAAATGCTAAAGATAATACAGTCTCTAATGAAGGCAATAACATAAAATTTATCAAGCTATAGTACTTTAAAGGTTTTTGTTTAGTGCTGTCTTCAGCATCACTGTATCTGCAATTCAAGTATAAATGTTTTAAAAAAGGATTATTTATACATATATGCTGAACTGATTTTAAGAAAGGTGCATGATCCTGTAGGAACAACATTTTTACCTAAAAATTGCTAACTTTGTAGTATTTCTAATTGTTTAAGGATTTTTAAATTCTATTTCAGGGAGTATATCTTCTGTGTGTTTTGAAGAAGGTGAGTTCTGTATGTGCCTTGCAGTACTGTAATTAAAAAATAGGAATCTTTGGCTGCGGAAAAGTTTTTAAAAATGAAATGTTAGAAAGTAATTTTTTGTGCTAACATTAAAATTATAACTTTTTGAAAGATATTAGATATTCCTGAAGTAAAATCTGACGGTTCTAAATCAATAAGTATGATAGATTATTTTTAAATCATAGAAGAATTCAGAGGGAATGAATCTAGGCAAGTAAAAAATCTTTTGATTTTGTTACTTAATCCTCTGATTATTAAACATCAATTGCATATTCTTAGAGTTGGACATTTGGGATTTTTCTTTCATTTGAATCTTGTGCTTTGCACAGTTGTTTCTATTTCATAGTTTCATATAAAATGTTGAAATGTAAGACCCTACCATCCTGCATTTTCTTTTACCAGAGAGTGAAAAACAAGTCAGTTCTCCTGGGTCTTGATTATATGTATTCTATAGTTATCCCAGTTTTCCCTTTCCCTAAAACTTTTAACTTATCCATGGTTGTACATTGTTCTAAAATCTATCTCATATTTATTTTGAAAACACTTAAAGGAAAGGGTGTTCTTTGGTGATTTGGAGTTTATCTTTTTCCTAACCTTTTAATTCTGTTAAAAACAGAATTCCTCATCTTCATTCCACTGTATCCCACTCCTAACTTGTTTCCAGTCACCAGGAAAATTAGGAAAACTGATTGGATTAGAACTGGAAATTCTTTGCAGAATTGATTGAGATTTGTCTTTTCTATAAATGAATGAAACACAAATTTTTATCATGCTGTCTTTTCCTGTGCGCTTCTTCTTGTCTTAATAGTGTATTCTGGAGATACTCTATGTGTTCAGTTACCCACTGGCTAATTAATGATTTATTATCAGATTTTATTAGTGTTAGCATTTACTGAAATTGGTGAAGTTATTTAATTCTTGGTACATTCATATTGGGCTCAGCTGCCCCTGGGAACTTTCTTAAAGACCGACCTACACGTGGTTTTATCTATGAATACCAAATCATTCAAGGATTTTGTCTGTCAAGGTGATACATACTGAGTTTTCAAAATGATAAAAAGATGGAATAATACTGGGACTATTCAGATGATAATTTCATACCAGTAGCAAAAACTTGAAATTAAGGATTTCCTTCTCAGATTAAAACTGTAATAACATTAATCATTTGCTGAATTTAAAGTATTTATATCTATGTAAATGAACTTGAAACTTGAAACCAGAATAACCAGAGGCTCCATTTCTTACATTCCTAACCCTTGTGCTTTCCTCTGCCTCTTGCAAATTTTATAAGGTCTGACTCGGCCAGAATATTATTGCTGTTTTAGTTCATGCCAAGGTAATCAGTTCAAATGAAGCTGCTCAGTGCTGCTTAAAAGAGCACATTACACCACACCGCCAACAAAAATGAAAAACCGGAAATCTAAGTCTGTTCCTTTCAAAGATCTTTATTGACACATTGAGAAAAATAGATTTTTTTCTTCAGAGAGATAGGCAAAGAAGAAAATGTGTGTAATGTGGTCAGTCATGCAAGCCCTTGTAATCCATTCACTAAGCAGGTGCCTATGCAGCTCTGCCTCATGACATTTACATAGCTCAAGTTGGAGAATGGAATCTAATTCATTCTTTGTTCAAGCTTCTTCCCACCACCTCTCTTCCCGCTGAATAATCAGAGATAGAGCAGCATTGGGCTTGAGATCCCTAACTTTGGTCTCCATACCTTAAGACTCCAGAAGAATCCTTTGGATGTAAAAATAAAGATTCCTCATAATGTGTAGAGGTAGTGGGGATCCTTATAACAGGTTCAAAAAAGCCTAGTATTAGCTGAAATCTAGAAAGAACAAAAAATATTCCAAAACTAAAGTTTTAAGCTGAAATCTGTAGTATTTCTTCTCAGTTAGTTCTATTCCTTTTATGGTCATGTTATTTACAAAAACAGTTGTCTTTTCATATACTACCCCTTTAAAAAACTTCTGCTACCTTCTTAGAAGAAGGGGTTGAATGCTTCTTATGTGTGCACCACAGTTGAAGAAAAACAAAATTGTCATAGTCTGTGCAGTACACAGATGTTAATGGAAATCGCCATTTTAATGTTGTATACTTTGTTCCAGTTCTTAATTCTCAGTATATCTTTTTCCTGTGATTGTGCACTTCACATAATATACACTATACAAGGAGAGATTTTTAAGTGACTGTTCAGAGAAAATACCATACCTTTATGTATAGTATCTTCTCTTGTATGAATGCTATGCTTTCTAAATCCTTTCATCCTTGGCTTTTTTCTAATGAGTTTAGATTTCTAAAACTATTGTGAAGTAAAGAAGGATAAATCATTCACATTTTATAAAAGCATACAGAGAAGCGTTAACTGACTTTTATTAACAACTCAGTAATGTGGTCATCTGAGGGAGTAAGGCTAAACCTTGGATAATGTAATCTGAGAGCTTAAAGTGCAACAGCTAGCAAATTTAAATTAAAAATTATCTCAAGCTTAAAAAATAAATCTAAAATATATGTTGCTCCATATATACAATCTTAAGCACTTACCAAACTATTACGTACCATTATAGTATTAGCCTTTTTTGATATTACTAAGTTAATTTTCTAAAAGAGTTCTTCATAGGAGTGAGTGAATCTCAGAATGAATGGAGGATTTAAAATAAAGAGGGCTTAAAAAAAAAAATCTTGTAAAGAAACTGCAGCTTCCCTTTATAAAAAGAAATCGCAATAGAACTAATTTTTAAAGAAATAAAATAAAGATTTTTATAAAATCAACAACCTGAGTTTTACAGATTCAAAGGGACTTGTTATGTAAAACTTTTAGCCCCAATGTTATATAACCAGTGTGGATTTGGCATTAAAAATAGAATCTAAGAAGTCAGCCAAGTGTGTTGCCAGCGCTCATCAGTGTCAGTTATGGCCTGCAGTTGTTTTTTTCTTGATCTCATGTTTTCACATTTTGCTTTGTGTGCTAGACACACACACACATACACATAAACACGTACACATACACCTTGATTTCAGAGAGATGAAAAAGCCTTCCCTAGCTAGATCAGCAGTATTCAACTTTGCATTCATGTTAAAATCACTAAGAGAGTTTATAAAAAATAATAGCATACCCAGGCCTCACCCCAGACCAATTAAATTATGTGGGGACTGGGCATCAATATTTTTTGAAGTTCCTCATGTGATTTTGATGTGCAGCATTGGTTGAGAACTTCTGGACTAGAAAAGGAGTTTTTTCCTAGGGCTTTTATCCAAGAGAACTAGCATATTTACTGTCTACCATGTGCAGGAGACTGGTTGATATTTATATGTATTTTTTGCTCATAACTTTGCTTTCCCTAACCCCATTACAGATCAATAAGTAAATTCTTATTAAGGAACTTGCTCGAAATCATGCAGCTAAAAAATAAAAAATTGAGATTTCTTAAAATCAAAATTGAATTTTAACCTAAGTCTTAAGAACTCCAGAGCCAGTATTCTAGTGGAAAGATAGTAACAAGAATAAATGTGAACTAAAAACTACGCAAATTACATATTAATAAAGGCTTGGCAATAAATTTTTGAAACAAAATTTCTATGTTTCACTTCTTGTGCCCTTACATATGATTCCAAAAATAGAGATCTGCTTTGTTAAAACCTGTTGGTAATTATCTAAATGGTTAAAACATGATTCTTAGCAAACTCATTTGCTAGACCAGTTTAATTCTGCTTACCTGCCTAATTTCTTCCATTTTTCCCCTTCTGTCCTCCCTCAGTCCTACCAGATCTTCCATAGTTCTTATTCAAACATTGTGTTCTTGCCATCTCTAGGCTTTTGCACATACAAGTCTCAGTAGAGCATACCATTCTCCTTAATCTACTTTCCCCTCTCTGCATTCTGTTCACTAATTCCTGCTCACCTTTTACTATGCTCAAGTGTTCTCATACTATACTCCCAAGCTGATTAGTCTCCCATTTTATCCTGGATTGCATCTTACTGCTTCTGCTTGAAAAGGCCATGGCTTAGTAGTGGAATGAAATTAGTCCTAAAGTAAAGGCTGATTATGTACACACAATAAAGATTAAAAGCAGGCCTTAAAACAATCAAACTCATCTGTGAGTAATTTAATTGTAGTACAAACTCCAGCGCTTTTTAAAGGTGTACAATAAGCCTACCATTTAAGAAGATAAAATTCTAGTGCTTGCTTCGGCAGCACATAGACTAAGAAGATAAAATTCTAGCATCTTTTAAAAACTTACCAGACATTCAAAGGAAAAAATATATATATATATATTCGGGGTAGGGGGATGGAGAGAATACAAACAGATTCAGAAATTATGAAAGGGAATTGACAAACTAGAAGTTTAAAAGAATGTAAAGAAAAACATGAACACAATGGAGAAAGGAGTGGAAAATTGAAGAGGTTCAACCCTAGCAGAATAACATGAAATCTCATGATGACATCATAATCAAGTTACTTAAAAACCAGGACAAAGAAATTCTTTAAAGCAGCCAAAGAAAAAGAACACATTACCCACAAAAAGTCAGCAAACTATATACGACCCTCAAGCCAAATCTATCCTGCCTCCAGGTTTTTCACAAAGTTTTATAGGAACACCACCACAGCTACTTGTTTACCTATTGTCTGTGGCTATTTTCACACTACAAAGGCAGAGTTGAGTAGTTGTGACAGCCCATATGGCCCACAAAGCCAAAAATATTTATTAGAACACTTTATTTTTTTAAAATAAAAAGGTGACCCCCGATAAAAACAAAGAAAAACAGTCTTAAAATAGGCAAGCTAAAAGACAATGGAATGACTTCGATCTAAAAAGTGCAGAAAGAAAAAAAAAATTGTGAACCTGTGAATAATCACTGCATCCGTGAAAAAGTCATTCAAAATGAAGATGAAATAGATATTTATAGACAAAAGCAAGAATTTTTCCTGGAAGATTTGCACTCCCTGATACGTTAAAAAAAAATTATTTGGGCTGACGGAAAATGATACCAGATGGAAACTTGGATCTACATAAATGAATGAAGAATACTGGGAACAGATTTGGCACCACTGACTATAGAATATCCATGAATGGAGGAACGGCTTTGGAAAAGCTCAAGACTCACACTGTGCCCATGAGTAGCAATTTAGATATCCTGCTGATCCACCATGCATCTAGCACATACCATAAAGACAAGAGACTACCTTCCAGGAAAAGAAGTATAAACACGGATTAAACTAGGATTTAGCAAGCTATACCCTGTGAGAGCCAGCCACTTATTTACATAGAAAATCCAAAATGATATAAGAATGCTATATATAACATATAAACTTTTAGAATTAAGAAGTTTAACAAGTTCTCTGAATACAAAGCCAATATATAAAATTTAAGTGTATATCTATACATCAGGACAAGTATTAGAATATAAAATTCAATAATACCATATATAGTAATATTTTAAAAATCCATCTTTTAGAATCTAATAATAGATGTATAAGACCTCCACACAGAATACTACAAAACATTTAGGAGACCCAAATAGGGGCGCCTGGGTGGCTCAGTGGGTTAAAGCCTCTGCCTTCTGCTTGGGTCATGAGCTCAGGGTCATGGGATGGAGCCCCACATTGGGCTCTCTGCTCAGCGGGGAGTCTGCTTACCCCCTCTCTCTGCCTACTTGTGATCTCTCTGTCAAATAAATAAATAAAAATCTTAAAAAAAAAAAAAAGACCCAAATAAATCATGGCTTAGAAGGCTCGATATTATAAATATCTAATTTTTCTTAAACTGACATATAGAATCAAGATATTCCCAATCTTGGGAGTATTTTTTTCATTTTTTATTAATTGAGAAGCTGATTCTAAGATAGAAATGGAAAATTTATCAAAACTAGCCAGATTCTTGAAAATGAAAAACAAGTTAGGATGACTTTCTTTACAAGATAACAAGGCTTATTACAAAGCTAAAATAAACACAGAGTGAGCTAATTATTCTGTTCAGAAGAATCCAGAAATGGACCCAAAAGTATATGCACATATGATTTATGACAAAAGTGAGATGACCATACATCCTAGTTTGCCTAAGAAAGGCTGTTCCCAGGTCACAGAACTTTCAGAGCTAAAATTAGGAAAGTTTCAGGCAAATTGGGATGAGTTGATCACCCTAAGCAAAAGTGGCACTTTAGAGCTGTAAGAAAAAGATGGTCTTTACAATAAATTATAGTGGGGCAATTGGATAATCATGTAAAATTAAACAGCCCTCACCTCACTCTATATACAAAATACACTTCAGGTGGATTATAAATCTAAACTAGTAGATGAGATAACACTTCTAAAAGATTACTTAGAATATCTTCAAAACCTAGGAATATGGAAAGATTTCTTAAATAGAACCCAAAACACTTTTGTCAATGAAGGAAAACAATGATAAAATGGGTAACATAAAATGAAAAACACATTCATCAAATACACCATTAATAATGAAAAAGAAAACCATAGAATGGAAGATATTTGCAACTCATAAGTGAATATATAAATAATTCCTGCAAATAAATAAAAAAGTTCATAGAAAAAAATTTAAAAAAATAAAAATTCATAGAAAAATGAGAAAGTGATGAGCAGACACTTCAAAGACAACAAATTTCTATTTTCTAATACAAAAAGATGCTGAACTTTATTAATCATCTAGAAATTAAATAAAACGCAATGATAATCCTCACAAACTAGTTTAAATCCTCACAGAATAAATGTAAAAAAGGTTGACAAATCAAACATTGATGAAGATGTAGGATGTAAGCTTTCATATACCATTTATAGGAATGAACTGATAAAAACTACTTCGGAAAACTGTTGGGCAGTATCTTCCAAACCTGGATATAAGCATACTCTGTCAGCCAGTAACTCACTTTTAGGAAAAGATCATACAGAAATGTGTGCACAAAACCAAATTTTAAATGTTCTAAGCAATCCTTTTCATAATAGCCCAAAACTTGAAATAATCAAAGGGT
This sequence comes from Mustela lutreola, assembly GCF_030435805.1. Lineage (NCBI taxonomy): Eukaryota > Metazoa > Chordata > Mammalia > Carnivora > Mustelidae > Mustela > Mustela lutreola. The sequence goes on along the minus strand of NC_081290.1, from coordinate 149,385,333 downwards.
CTATGAAGAGTAGAAGAGGTAAATAAATTGTGGCAAATTCATATATTAAATTCCTAGACAACAGTGAAAATGAGTGAAATCCAGATAACTATCATAATATGGGTGAATTCTACAAGCATGATATTGAGGAAAACGAATGACACAAAGTAATGCATAATCTTACAATTCCATTTATATAAAACAAGTCATTTGTGTATGCAGGAAGTAAGGATATTACCTTTGGAGAGAAGGAAAAGACCAGGAAAGGGGAACTTCTGCAGTGTGATTAACTAATGTTAATTAACATTCTATTTTTTTAACTGGTTGTTCATTTATCAGTCATGTTCATTTTATGATATATCAAACTGTATACTTATAAGTGTGTACTTTTATGTATTTCTCATATACCTTGTGAAAAGTTTGAATTTTAATTATAACAGGAAGTTTTTTTTAAGACTGCCCTAGCAGAGTTTAAGACTAGAGGCCAAAAAGTAGTTAAGAAGCTACTGCAAGAGCCCCAGTGGTGAATGATGGGTTCAGACTAAGAGAGTTGCAGAATATTGGAGAGGATGAAGATGAAATTTTTTTTCACATATCTAAACTGAGTATTTTTAAATTTAAATTAAAATGTCAGTTTCTCAGGAGCATTAGCCACATTTTAAGTGGTCATTGGCCCCATATGGCCATGGTTACCATCGTGGACATGATTTAGTGGTGATAAACTACATTTTGTAATTTTATGCTTCATTCCCAACCTGGATACCCATTATCTGAGTACCCTTTTAAAAAAATTAAATATCTATCTATTCTCTAATTATGAAATAAATGAAAATACTTAAGAAAATAACTCCAGGTAACCATCTTCCTGGACTTTTCAGACTCAGTCCTTCTTAGAGAATGAACCATATATGACTTCTAAAAGAGGAACTAATGACAATATTAATGACTTGCCAATTACTAAGCCTACAGAGCAACAGACTTATTTTAATGCTGCTTCTGTTTACCACTTAGTAACCAACCTTTCTGCCCATGGCTATAAGAAAGGAAATAGCTCATAATGCTTGCTTGCCTATTAGAACATCCTGTCTTCTTTTTTATTTCTATTTCTTACGCTTGGGGTTATATTCTGTCTTCCACTTGCTAGCACTGATCCTAGTTTCTTTAAGCCGACAAAAACCAATGTGGTATGTGCTCTTGATATCAAAATTACAACATTCCAGTAGAGAGCACTGCTGCCATTCAAATTTTCTAGGGTGATCTATATACACTTGGCCAAGTCCAAGGCACATGTTTATAAATACTATTCATGCTATATTTTTGACGGCTTATGTTTCCAGAGAACTTCATCATTTTCAGGTGTGAAAGGCAAGCTTGACCTTCATTTCGTTCCATCTGAAACCGTTTGTTTTCAAACACTGTTCACAGTTAATGAGGAAAATATTGAAATTTAGGTTCAAAACATGGAAACGTAATTTGCTATGGTAATTGATGGTATACCTCTGTATGTCTCTGCTGAATAATTTCTTGCATGGGATAATGCTCACCCTCTTGGTTTTCAGTAATAGCAGAAGCAACAACTGATCAAATTAGCCAATGATCAGAGACAAGTTTATTTCTTTCCTCACTCATGGCTAACTAAGATGAGCACAAAACTAAAAGTAAAACAATTAATAATGATAATAATGCAAAACTTGCCTCTCAATCTCCATTGGCCTCCCTTAAATCCTGCCAAAATAATAATAAAGAAGATATTCCTGTCTAAACCAAGAATCTTGCTTTGGGAAGTAACTGCCCAGAATATCCTATTTTGTCTTCAGCAAGGACACTGGCTGCCAGAATAAACATCAGCAATTATCTGAAACAGTTCAGAATACTCTCTATCCCTTCTTGGAATATCATGGTTAGACACTTGTAAGTATATGAAATATGTAAGGGTGAAGTATGTATTAAATACCAGAGGTAGAATAATAGATTGGTTGCCATCTGGCAAATAAATTGTCTTCCCAGATCTATTACTTATGAAAAAGTGCTTTAGACAATCCATTTCTCCATTTTCTGGGCAACCCAGTGTCAGCAACACCTAGTATATTGGAGACTTGGTTTGAAAGAAGAACCACCAAGGGAGTTAATAGCATTTTTTAATAAAGAGGATCTTCGTAAAAAATACATATGATCACAACTGGCAAGACTTCAGTGATAACCCTGAAGACTCACAGTAGTTAGTGACTTGGCTTACTCGCACCACAGAAATTGAACAGAGGTGCTAGCAAGAAGTTACATGACTAGCCTAGGTATACCTGAGCGTTGCTCTAACCTTCATTCCCTGTCTCCTTCTACTCATCTTAGGGAGAGATTTTAATTAAAAAATAAAGTCCCCCAAAAATAGGCAACAGAAAAGTGGAAAAATTAAAGATCTGAATCATCTGTAAATGCAATAATCAGGCACGTAGAAGAGGGAGTTGGTTTTCTTCATCACTAGGAAAATCTGTAACAAATGGAGGTGTGTTTTTATGGTTTTCAAATAACTTTAAACATCAATCATTAATGTATTAAGTTATTGGTAAACATTCTCCTCTGATTTTTTTTTTTAAGATTTTATTTATTTATGTGACAGAGAGAGATCACAAGTAAGCAGAGAGGCAGGCAGAGAGAGGAGGAAGCAGTCTCCTGGCTGAGCAGAGAGCCTGATGCAGGGTCGATCCCAGGACCCTGGGATCATGACCTGAGCCGAAGGCAGAGGCATTAACCCACTGAGCCACCCAGGCGCCCCCTCCTCTGATTTTTTAAGTGGAGAGTTTATAATTTTCAGACTTCAAATAAATTGATTAATGTGAATTTTTTGTCTTACAGGTTTAAATATATATTAAATTAATATTTAATATTATATTTTAATATATATAATGCAGTCCCCATTAAAGTGATGAATACATGAAGACAGTCAAATGTTAACTCTATTTGAAAATATGACTGTCTGTAACTAGATTGAATTCCCTCTGAAGGAATGCCCTCTTCGTCTTTGCATCCCAATGTCTACAATATTCCTGACATTCAGTGGGTTTTTCAAACCAAAGAAAAATATAAATGTGAGGTAAATATTTTTTTTAGAATTGTGTTTTTCTGAGCTGGCTATGTAAATGATAGTTCAGAAATAAAAAGAAGCACTAAAATAAATCACAGATTGGGAAAAGTTAAAAACTATTCAATAATTTAATTTTCTACCATTATGATATATAATGATATTTTCTGCAAATATATTTAGAATATCTCTGGAGAAATACAAAATAAACTGCTAGTATTAGTGCTTCCAAGGAGAGAACTGGGGGGACTAGATGTAGAAAGGAGACTTGTTTTTACAGTATATTTTTTTGTACTTTTTGAATTTTCTATCATGTGTATATAATTCCATTTTTTCAATTTGTTCTTTAAAAATCACTATTTACCTGACTAGACAATAAGCCTAAATAAATTCTGATCATTAGTGCAAAATGTCTTTAATCAATAGTGCCTCTTCAATATAATGGTTTTTTGGTTAAACTCTTTTTAAACTAAAATTTAAGGAGGTCTTGGGGCGCCTGGGTGGCTCAGTGGGTTAAGCCGCTGCCTTCGGCTCAGGTCATGATCTCAGGGTCCTGGGATCGAGTCCCGCATCGGGCTCTCTGCTCAGCAGGGAGCCTGCTTCCTTCTCTCTCTCTCTCTCTCTGCCTGCCTCTCAGTGTACTTGTAATTTCTCTCTGTCAAATAAATAAATAAAATCTTTAAAAAAAAAAAAAATTTAAGGAGGTCTCAAGTGTGTTTATTATAGAGATGATACTATTCTATTAGCCTTATACTATAGGAGAAAATAATAAAGTAGTGACTATAATAGCGTAAGCATGAATTATTAAAAGGTTGGAATTAGGCTGGTGGCAATAGAAAAAAAAAAGATGAATGAGTGAAACAAATTGAGGGACCATTTGAAAATTGGCAGACCTCATGAACCTCTGAATTCTGATCTCCTGAAGCCTTCATTATTTTCTTGTGGTCTGAAAAAGTACGTTATCTCTAGAGCTTTGAATCTCACAGGAGGGAACACATACCCAAATCTAACTAAAGACCTCAATTGTGTGAAGAAAACTTTACTCATAAAACTTGCAAATGTACCATTCAATGAGAATTTTCTCTCCTACTGGCCTATATATAACTTATTTTTTAGACTGGAAAATTTCAAAGATATAAAAAGATGTATAATGAGCCTCCATGTACTTATCACCACTTCCCCTCTCCCAGGATTATTTTGAAGCCATCCCAGGCTTCATTTTGTCTTGAACTATTTCTATTTATATCACTAAGTCCTAAGAATTCTTTTCAAAATCAAATTTAACCAATAAAGGTTTCCTATCTTAAAAATTAACAATTGTTTCTTAACATCATGAAATTTCCAGTCCATATCATTTTCCCTATTGTCTTAGAATGTTTTGGTTTTTTTGCATTATTTAGAAATGTTTTGTCTTCGAATGTTTGTTTTCAATTGAATCAGAATCTACACGTGATCCATACATTGCAATGGATTTGGATATGCCCCCTCAGACTTCTTAAGTCTATAGGTTTCCCTCTCCATCTCTCTTCGTTTTATTTTCCTTGGAAATTTTTTGTTGTTGTCATTGTTGGATGAAACAGTTTCTCTGTTTTATAGTTTCCCGTAGAAAATACCCCTCTAGGATTACAAATTGCTGCTATAAAGAGTCATTTAGAATAGCTACTTACTAAATGGTTATGCCTCTAACTTGATTCAGAGTTAGATTTCACTTGTCTTTTTCTTAATTTATATTTTGGGGAATTGATTTTTAATTTGTTCTCTTATTTTACAATTATGTAAAACATACATTATTCCAAAATTAAAACCATAGAACAAAGTATATTCAAAGATTAACTTCTACCCCCTTCCCCATTCCACTCTTTCCTCATTTATAATTCATTTTGTTTAATTTTATAGTTTATCCTCCTGCTTTTTTAAAGCAAATCTGTGTATACATTAGATAAAGATAGATAGATGAGAGATAGATAGATAGATAGCTACACACTTAACTAAATGGTAGTTCATTATCCATGATTTTATCCTCCTTACTTTTCAAGAAGCATATCCCGGAGATCAGTCTATAATAGTAGAGAGACATAATGTTCCTTCCCTTTCGGAACTAGAATCATCCCGTCAGGTGGATAGACAATGGTTCATTAGACTAGTCCTCATTGGTGGACATTGGGTTGTTTGCCTCCTATCCTCTTTTGGAAGTGTTAACTCCTTGTGCTCATAAGGACAGCAGAAGGTTCAAGGCCCCACCACCTTACCACAAAGAACAAATGGCAGTTCTTTTGACTCCTGTTATTCCCTCTTAGATGCCCTCCATTTCTCCTCTTTCTCCTTACTCTGTTTAGGAGAGGCTTTTACGTCATCTCATTTCTCAACTACCCTTTCCTATTTTCCCGCAACATCTTCACCTCCACTTGGCGGGCAGGGGGAGACGGGACACATCTGTACTCCGCAACATTCTCAAGAATCTCATCTTTTCCTCTCTTTTCTTTCTTGGTGGAAAGTTGAAGGAGGTCTTTATTTTCTTCCCGAAATCTTGTTATTTTGATAAAATAAGTGGATTGTGGGCGGCATCACTAGAAAGAAGCACTCCTCAAAAAATTAAACTCTTATGTCCAGCGCTTCTGGATTCTAAGAATATAAACCATTAAACATTCTCATGTCAAACATTTCTAGCCACAGCTGCCCAACACGCTATGCAGTGTGATCTCTCACAATGCTGAGCGGGAACAGCGAACTGCCGCTCCCAGGGGTGAACAACAGATACAATCATTCTATGCTTGCCACCCATTCTGGTTTTCACTCTAATACAGTATTTTAATAAGTTACATGAGATATTCAACACTATTATGAAATGGGCTGTATGTTAAAGGATTTTGCCCAACTGTAGCCTAATGTAAGTGTTCTGAGCACGTTTAAGGTAGGCTAGGCTAAGCTATAATGTTTGGTAGGTTGGATGTATTGAATGCATTTTTACCTTAAGATATTCTCAACTTTTGATAGTTTTAGCAGGACATAACCCCATCTTAAGTCAAGAGAGATCTGTATTGTTGGGAGTAGCCCATCTCAGTCTGTTCACAGGGCCTGAGGGTCTTCCCTTGACTTTCATTCTTTGTTAGAATTTATTGACATGTAAGAAAAGAAAGCAAGGCTGTTGAGAATCCCCAAAACGGGTCACTGTGGCTGAGGTAGCACCTCAGGCCCATGTCTCAGCGAACAAAATAAAGGTAAGTCTGTAGAAGGAGATGGAGGTGTGGCTTCTACATTAGAGGTGATGTGGGCTGGAGATAAATATTGAGGAGAATGACTTACAATATTGAGCTGGCACTTGTTCCTCTCTTCTTACTTTAATCTTTCATCATCTCCTCCTCTCATTTGGCTCAACCTAAATCCAGGGGGATTAAGAAGTGGTAAAATAAGAACAAAAATAGGCCATAGTGAAGGTGAGGCACAGACCAGGCCATCACTCACCTCTTTCCCTCTACTGTTAGTTAGTCTTCCTACGTTTTTTTTTTTTTTTTAATATCATTATATTATTATGAGTCACTATAAAGAGTACAAAAGAATATATAATGAAAAGTAAAATTCTTCTCCTGCCCTCACCCCACACCCTACACAGGCTCAGCTCCCCAGAGACAATTAAGGGAAATACTTCCTATGCCTGATTTTTCCTTCCACATGGGGATGTGTCATTCCTGGCCTGTCTCCATTCTACAATGGAATTTGTTTTTTAAATGGCTTAATCTGGGTGCCTGGGTGGCTCAGTTGGTTAAGCAACTGCCTTTGGCTCAGGTCATGATCCTGGAGTCCCAGGATGGAATCCAGCATTGGCTCCCAGCTCCAGGAGGAGTCTGCTTCTCCCTCTGACCTTCTCCCCTCTCATGCTCTCTGCCTCTTTCTCACTCTCTCTCACAAATAAATAAATAAAATCTTTTAAAAAACAAATAAATAAATAAAAATGAAAATAAATAAATGGCTTAATCTGAGAATTTGAGAAAGAAACTGTGGGCTGGACCTTCAGGGGGAAGCTGTCCTCTGCTGCTCATCCAGATGTGGGCTCTGCCTGCACTTCAGGAAGGGCTACCCTGGTCTAGCACTTTTATGACTGCGTGGCTCAAGTTCCTCTGACTGACAGGCAGTGAATGAGCCTTTTAGTTCTCACAACCATCATATACTCCAGCTTAGCTTTTATAAATACTAGAGTTACACTGGAATCTCCCATCAACCTACCCTTGCCTTACCCACCAATTTGTTCAGAAACTGGTTGGGAAAGAGGAGTTCCATTGACAAGTTCTCTTCAGAGGCTCCAACAACACTTACTTATGACTCTACTATTCATAATCTTTGTAATGTTAAAGAACTATAGCTCCTATTTCTCTATCCCCCGCTTCAGATAGTATTTCTCAACTACCAAATTTATAAAATGAAGAATTAGTTCCCTACATTCTTGCTCCAACTTCCCTTCTATATCATCTTCCAGCTTATCAGCTCTACATTTAATATGTACATTATTGAAGTTTATGGTATTTTTACTTTATGTGGATTTACATACATGCAATTATAATTCAATGTTCTAAACTTTGTCTAAAAGCCGAATTATGAAAACTAAAAAACAATTACAAATATTTAATATATGATTAAGGAAATGCTATTCTCAGCAGAACAAATGAAAGAGTGGAACTGAAGCTTATGTCAATAAACATGTGCTACTTGAAGGAAATTTTCCAATGTTGAGATGAAATGGATATTCTTTTCCTATATTTCATCAATCATTATCATGCCACATGTTTTGTTTGCTTCATATTCAGACAATGAGTTTTATACAGATGATTGTTTTCTCCCACTGTGTTAATCAGCTCAGGCTTCCACAACAAAACACCACAGACTAGGTGACTTAAACAACATATTTATTTTCTTATAGTTCTGGATGCTGGAAGCTCAAGACCAGGGCGTTGATAGAGTTGGTTTCTGATGAGATCTCTCTTCCTGGCTTGTAGATGGCCACTTTTTCACTGTGTACTCATTTGGCCTCATCACTGGAGATCTTCTTCTTCTTATGCAGACTCTAGCCCTATATATATATCTACAGCCCCACTTTTATGACCTCATTTAACATTCATTGTCTTCCTAAAGGTCCTATTTCTAAGCAGAGTTACCTTGGGTATTAGAGTTTCAGTGTATGAATTTTGGAAGGATACAATCCAATCCAAAACAGCCATGTTTTTTCAAAATCTACACATTTAGTAAATACTAGAATAAGTAATCCCCTATGTCCATAAATAGAGAAAAGCATTATTTACCAAATATCTAGAAACTAACCTGGGGATGCCCTAAAATGAAACCATGGGCTTGTCTGCTCAGGAAAATATATATAAAGTTGTAAAATTCCCAAGCCAAATTACTCTTGTTCTTGGAGAAACACAAATTCTTTTCGAAATCCTAGAGCTCCCCCTTGAATGATCTAGGACCAGACAGTTGTTCTTGAAGACACCAAAGACTATGCCCTCTTGCCCAATCTACTTTCTCCACCTTTCTCACATCCTAGTAAAGTTATTTATAAATCACATGACCTACACCCAAGAATGAAGAGGTGATGAGCCAGGCAATCACTCTCTTCATAAAATCATAGAGTGAAAGTCATCTTAGGTATCCACTTGTCTAAAGTCTCCATTTTATAGTGGAGTAAGCTGGAACCCAAAGAATTTGGTTGATATTTTATGCTCAAATTACAGAGCAGGGTCTATTAGCCTACATTGACTTGTCACAATAGTATAATAAAGAGGCAAAATAATAAAAGCATTGTCTCCCTCAGTGTTCTATTTCTGTCTCATAGGTCAGCTCTAGGTGAGATTTAGATGTATTAACAAGGATGAGGAGATTGTCTCACTATTTGGGAAGCTCTGGATGGGGAGGAGGACAAGAGTGGAAAAGTACTAAACACTGAGGCAGAGTGTAGAAAAGGGTCTTGAAGTCTGCTTGAGAAGAAGGCCACTGAGTGAAGGCATTTGGACTAGGAATATAGATATGTGCAACAGCACAGCTGGCCTGTGGGGGAACCAAGTGTCTGAAACACCCTCCAGACAGCATCAACAGTGGCAAAGGCAGCTTTCTCTCAAGAGGTCTACCAGATAAAACCTTTCTAATTGCCTATAATTGGGCTTGAAAGATCACACATAGAATTTTGGTCTGGAGCCAGACTCCTCAATTACCTATGCTAACAACACCTTTTCACGTCCTTAGACATGTTTACAAAAGGTCTCTAATTCCCTAGGTATGACTACTGCTTAATGTGTATTTTGACTATCACAGTAAATTACAGTCATATATATATATATATGTATATATAATATATATACAGTATATATTATATATATACAGTTAATATATAGTATATTAACTATAGTCAGAATAAAGCTAATTATCACCAAATTTTCTTCAGGGTGAAGATGCCAAAGATGATATAGTTGGACATTATTATCTATTATTATGAGTGCTTTTCTGTGTTCAAATACAGAGCTGGGCACATTGCAAAAATCTCAATAAATACATGCATGTATTTCTTTTCTTGTTTTGGTTACTCTAAAGATCTAAATATAAGCAATAGTCCATTACATTTTCATTTCCTGCACTATATGACCTTTAAATTTACTTTCTTATTCCATTCATTGGATATGGTTTTAATTACAATCTCACATCTTTCTTTGTAGAAATAATCTTGGTAAAATAAAGAAGATACTAAAGATATGTTGATTGGTATGTAAAAGGTTGTGGATGTTGACTAAGAAGATTTCATCCTAAGAAAAGATACCCCAGCTAGTATACAGGAATCTCCCTTTCATATTCTTGCCTCTAGACCCCACCTGCTTCCCTGCTTTAACACATCCCCTAAATCAGGACAAGAAAATGTGGAGAAAAAAAGAGGTGGGAAAGAGAAGAAATTCACAGCCTAAAACAAGACAAAGCATGTTCCCACCCATTTCATAGGACTTTTTGAAGCTTACTAAAGTAAATTTAGCTCTGTAAATGTTTATTTTTAAAGGTTGGATATTAAGTATGGGAGGGAAATTGAACTGCAGAGCAAGATGGAAGTGTTGTGTGAAATTTCAATAATTGTTCCCATTAACTGAAAAAATATTTGCTTAGGATTTCTTTGCACTACCACCCTTAGGTTAGCCAAGGGAACTGGAATTTGCTGGCCAGGAGAGCTCCACTGCCATTTTACCTACCCACATTTTCAAAGCTGGAACATCTCCAGCTATGCCTTCCCTATATTTAGTGTATTTATATACCTTCCTCAGTTTGAATAAATAACATGCAAAATGTTAAAAGACCGGATTAAAGTGGAACTACACTACAAAAGGGAGAGCAATCATTAAGCCTCATCTTTCTCCTTCCATCTCTGCCTCAGGCTTACAGCACTTTTTTTCCTGAGAGTTAAAACCCTTTATTATGATTTTATTTATATGACAAAGTAAAATTAATTTCTCAGTTGGTATACTGCCCTACAAAGTTTGTTTGAGGTGTTTTGCTCATTTGTTTTTGGCTCGGGTTCCTTTGTTGATTTAAGACAATTCATAAGCGTTTTTAAAAGTAAGCCTCTAGTATTTCCTTTCCTTGTCATTTTTTAAGAATTTATTTATTTATTTGAGGGAGAGCAGGGGGGAGGGCAGAGGGAGAGACTGAATCTCAGGCAGACTCCTTGCTGAGCACACTTCTGAGTGCCCTACTCTCGCTAGATCTCAGGAGCCTGAGGTCATGACCTGAGCCGAAATCAAGAGTTGGATACTTAACCAACTGAGCCACCCAGGTGCCCCACCCTTGTATTTTTTGTTTTCAATAACTGATTTATAAGTCTTCCCCACTACCTTGCTCTTTTTTTTCTCGGCCTACTCCCTTCACAATTTTTTGGTCTTTCCTCCACCTAGGTCAGTGTGTTTCAATACGCAACCAGGCAACATGATATACACACTGTAAAATACAGTTGTCCTGACTTGCTGTTTTCTACCTTTATGTCTGGACAGAGAGTAAAAATCTGGAAGTGTGTGTTTCCCATCTTCTGGGGGAAAAAAAAAAAATCCATGCCGTACTAATTGGCCTAAATTGTTAAAATCCAAATTCAGTTGGCCTATGTTATGCCTTTAATCACAGGTTCCTTTGAATAGAGCCAAATCCCAGCTGCCCAAACCAAACATCTTAAAGGCTGGAAATAAGTAATGATATTGCCTGACTCCCCATTACTCTTCTGGCCTAGGTCAGCAGATCTCACCTCACCCTGCCCTTCTCAGCCTTGTTCAGAGGATCACCCCCTTGATGCAAGGCAGGAGCTACAGACTGAAGAAGGAAATAAAGGCAAGGCATTATCTCTGGGACTCAATCAACCAGAAACACGAACAGTCCCTGGTTTCCTTCTGGCCACTCTTTGAGACCACCAGGAGTACAGTGACTACTTCAGCCTCCTTTATTCATAAATAGAAGTAAAATTAACCTAAATTATGCTTCGGTGAGTTCTCCTGATGTCCTCCTACTAAAAAGGACCACATATATACATTAAGTCAGTACCTCTCCATCATATACCCATAATTAAATTACTCAGTATTTCAGAATTGTTATGTATTAAGGCTAACTGTAATCCCTTCCAAAGAAAATCTACCAAACATAGTCCTAAGCAATGAGTCAGTCTCATCCCAGAAATCACTCAGAAGTTGTATAGGAGCAAAGATAAGGAGGACGTTTTCATGGAAATACGCCAAAAACAAGATACAGAATAAGAAACTACTCCAGACTATTTTATGTCTAAATATAAACAATAAGAGCTGTATTATAAACCATAGACAAGAAAAAACTTGAATGAGTGCTATTGCATATTATCCATCTCTGTAGAACAACTTGCTAAGACTTGGGGAGAAACTATGCCTTACTCTTCTACAAATAAAGAGGAAGATGTTTGGATTTTCACACAGGAAAAAAAATGTGTTCATATCTGTATGTGACATTGAGTAACAAGGAAGATAGAAAGTGCCACCCCTGTATTAAGCATCCCAGGAATATGATGTTCACAGACAGGGCTTTGGACTCTGCTTCTAAATAAGGAGACTCTGTTTTCCATTTGTATTGGCAATCAGAACACTTGGCTATCCCACCAAGAGTGATTGCCTTAGTCACAATGAGGCACTTAACAAAGAACCAAAGAAAATAGCATTCAGTCTCAGGTTTCAAAATCAGATCAAAGCAGTGAGATGACTAGAGCAGTGAGTTTTGTTCCCTGATACATCCCAAGTACTTATAGTGATTCCTGACACCTAGTAGGGGATCGATAAATATTTACTGAGAGAGTAAAATATGGAAGAACAAATAAGCAATGATTCAACACCATTTACATTGAATTATAAACTATTTCTTGGTGTGTATTACCATAAGACATTTTGCAAAACATTTTGGAATTAGAGCAGCCTCCTTTACTTGCTAATCAGTTACCAAATATTAAAGCTGAAATGAATTTAAGGCAAGAACATAAGCATATTTTTTTAATTCAGCAAATTAAGTATTGTGGTCCTACTATGTGCAGAGCGTTGTACTATGTAAGAGTAAGAGCTGTTACATGAAAAGCAAATCACAATGCAAGTATGAAACAAAACAGGAATGGAACACACGAAAGAGGATGAGCAGAGTTGACAGCATCAGAAAAAGCATGACCGTTGTTTAATCATTTGAGCCTTAATGAGCAGTAACCAAAATCTCGTATCAAGAAATCCACCCTTTCACCCTTAATGTCTTTTCTATGGGATTATATAGATTGTGTCGGTCAGAGTCTGGTCAAGAAAACAGAAACCACTCGAGGTGTTTCAAGCAGTGAGGAATTTAACACAGAGAATCAGAGCTCTTGCACAAAACCACTGGAAGGATGCAGAGAATAAATGTCAGGGAAGCTCCTTGCAGTATTTAGAAATCAAGAAGTTCAGGGTTCAGAAGAAACCTCTGCCAATGATCTCAGCTTTCCACAGCACGAGAGTGAGTGATTTCCAGAAGAATATTTAGAAACTTCAGGCAAAGCCTTATGTCTGCCCATTGCTAGAATTTATATGCTTATCCACAGCAGCTGAGTCAATGATAACTTCTATTTCTCTTTTTTCTTCCTGTTATGTCTTAAATCTAGGAGTGTTTCGCATTTTTGGAACCTATACTATAAGCCTAATAGCAAAGCAGTTTGGAAAAAGTAGTTTCCAGGCCTGCAAACCCTACAATAGGGAATACAGGGCTGGGTTGGAGGGGAGATTAATATTGTGGAATTGGAATATTGCTTAGATCCCAACAGAAAATCCAGCACAATGATTTAAGGTAATACTGTAGCCAAATGTAAACTTTTTTCATTCATCCTATAGATTCAGTCATCTTTTTTCTGTAGATTTGTTGCTTTTGCCTTTCTGAAAATCTCAAGTTCAAGAACCCCTCTATAGGTGCCATCCCAGAAAGCCATGGGGATTGGTTGAGCCCAACTGACTACTTGATCTGTTGTCCCAGAGCAGACAAAATCCTAGTAAGAAACTTGCCCGCTTAGGGGTGCTAAGAGAATGCTGCTATGTTTTTTGTTTTTTGTTTTTAATATTTTATTTATCTATTTGACACAGAGAGAGATCACAAGCAGGCAGAGAGGCAGGCAGAGAGGCAGGGGGAAGCAGGCTCCCCACTAAGAGGATAGCCTCATGGGGGGCTTGATCCCAGGACCCTGTGACCACGACCTGAGCTGAAGGCAGAGGCCCAACCCTCTGAGCCACCCAGGTGCCCTGAGAATGCTGTTTTAATAAAGTGCTATTTCCACCAGGGTAAGGCACTGGGAAGTCATAACAAGATGGGAAGGAAATGCTCTCAGGGAAGGTCTTGCCAAGAAGGATTAGTAGCGGTTCTCCAAGCACATGAAAATGCAATGGACAATGAAAGCAACAGAAACAGCATGATAAGCCTCTACTAGAATTTCTTTTTAAAGAAATTACTTTTTCAAGTTTTAAAGAAATTTGCTTATTTGAGAGAGAGAGCATGCACACACATGTGCAGTGTTGGGGGGAGAGTGCAGAGGGAAAGAAAGAGAATTCAAGCAGACTCCCTGCTGAGCGTGGAGCCCAAGGAGGGACTTGATTTTACAGCACTGAGATCACGACCTGAACCAAAACTAAGAGTCAGAAGCTTAACTGACTGAGCCCTCCAGGTGCTCTGCCTCTACCAGAATTTATCAGGAGGGAAATGTGTCTCTTCAGACTACCTTGTGTGTCGTCTTATATACACTCAAGTAACCATCATTACAAACTGTTTTTAAAGTTAGTGCTATCAACTGAAGAGAAAAAAAAATGTATACTCTAGAAGTAGGGCTGAAGAGAAGATACAGAATGGAATGATACAGTCATATTTCTCTCACTTAAAACAACTCAAAACAGAAATTGTTTCCATCAGCCCTCCCAACTTGAGCTCCCAACAGAAGCCCCCTGGGCAGTGTAGGGAAGAATTATTAGCACAAACAGCTCACCTACCCACTGCTCAGGCCACTCCCTTACTCTCAGTTCATCTCTCCAGGAGGGAACTTCAGGGCCACCCAGGCTGTGAGCAGTATTTTGCTCTGGAGAGAATGCCTCTGGGAATGGAGTTATGACCTCCTAAGTGGAGAGAAACTCCCTGCCCTCCCTCTTCTGACCGGCTTCTTTGGGTTAGGGAGCACCAAAAATCCAAGCTCAAGTATCAGGTTCCTATTTTGATCTATAAACTAAGAAAAACAGTCTTTTATCTTTTCTCTCCAATCACTAGAGAGTTTTTCTCCTGTCCGTGCAGAAGTTCAGGCTCCAAAAATCCACCTAGGAAGCTGACCCATACCCTGTTCTCCGGATGACCCAGCAGTAAATGTGCCAGAGGACTTAGCCAAAAGCAACATGGCACGAGTTGTACCAGGAGAACAGCGAAGGGGTGAGAAGGTGTGACAAGATTTTAAAGGTACTTCTTCTTCACTGGCTTCCATTATTCAAGATGGGTAAAAATAAAGCACTTGGAGAACAAAAATATATTGAGAAGTAGCCAAAGCACTAGAATCCTCTTCATAAAAGAAGGAGGAAAAAAGGAAGGGACAGAGTCAAAGTGAGTGAGTGAAAGATTTTAATTTTTCTTTAAGGGAAACTAAAGTCTCTTCTATGAGGAAACCTAGATTTAGGATTACAAATACTTTTTAAAATGTAAATTCTATTTAGTTAACATGCAGTGCAATAGTGGTTTCAGGAATAGAATTCAGTGGTTCATCACTAACATACAACACCGAGTGCTCATCAGAACAAGTGCCCTCTTTAATGCCCATCACCCATCTTGCCCACCCCCCACCCACCTCCCAAGTTGCAAATACTTTCAAATACATTAGTAGCATCTGGAAAAGATTGAAAAAAAGTTGATAATATCTCTTCTCAGTGTGTTTACTTGCCCTTAATTTGATGGGTGGTGTACTTCAATTATGGTTTTCTTCCTTATTTATAATATAAAATGCAATTAGGGAACGGTCATTATTAGACTAATCCTTCCCTTATATTAATCTTCTGTAATAAAGAAGAATCAGTCATAGGGAAAAGAGGATTAAAATTAAAAGGCTTGGTCAAACCCTAAAACTACAGATTGAACACAGAGCTGCAGCTCTATGGTTGCCAGAATGCCTTTGCATGAAGCTAACAAATGAAGAATATGTGTTATGGAGACATCCTTATGCTCAGTAAGTTCATTACTGAGAATAGTTTTAATTAAAAGTCTATCATGCTGCATGGATAAACACATTAGTACAACCCAACTATCCACAAATTGGACAAAAAAAGAATGTGAGGCCAAAAGACTATCAGACTTTTTTTCTGAAGTATAATCAACATATAATATTATACTAATTTCAGGTATAAATGTCCACATAATGAGCATTTATATACATTTGGAAATGATCACTAAGATAAATTTAACTACCATCTATTACCCAAGTTCTAAAAATATTATTAACTATATTCCCTATACTGTACACTATATCCCTGTAACTTATTTATTTATAACTATGAATTTGCACCTTTTAAAAAAATATATTTTATTTACTTATTTGACAGACAGAGATCACAAGTAGGCAGAGAGGCAGGCAGAGAGAGGAGGAAGCAGGCTCCCCGAGGAGCAGAGAGCCCGACATGGGGCCCTATCCCAGGACACTGAGATCATGACCTGAGCCAAAGGCAGAGGCTTTAACCCACTGAGCCACCCAGGCACCCCAAGTTTGTACCTTTTAATCCCATTCCTTTATTTCACCCATCCCAAGATGGTCCTCTCCTTTGGAAACCACCAAATTTGTCTCTATATCTATTAGTCTATTTCTGTTTTGTTTGTTCATTTGTTTTGTTTCTTTAGATTCCACATGTAAGTGAAATCCTACCATATTTGTCTTTCTCTGTCTGACTTATTTCATCTAACGTAATACCTTCTAGGTCCACCCATGTTATCACAATGGCAAGATTTCATTCTTTTTCATGGCTGTATAATCTTCCATTGTGTGTATATATCACCTCTTTATGCATTGGATATTCTTTTTTTTTTTTTACATTTTCTTTTTTTTAAAGATTTTATTTATTTTTTTGGTAGAGATTACAAGTAGTCAGAGAGGCAGGCAGAGAGAGAGGAGGAAGCAGGGTCCCCGCTGAGCAGAGAACCCAATGCGGGGCTGGATCCCAGGATCCTGAGACCATAACCTGAGCTGAAGGCAGAGGCTTTAACCCACTGAGCCACCCAGGTGCCCTTAACATTTTCTTTAATTAACATATGATGTACTATTTGCCCCAGGGTTACAGGTCTGTGAATCATCAGGCTTACACACTTCACAGCACTCACCATAGCACATACCCTCCCCAATGTCCATAACCCAACCACCCTCTCCATACCCCCTTCCCCCTGGCAACCCTCAGATTAAGAATCTCTTATGGTTTGTCTGCCTCCTGATCCCATCTTGTTTCATTTTTTCCTTCCCTACCCTCCAAGCCCCCCACTTTGCCTCTCAAATTCCTCATATCAGGGAGATTATATGATAATTGTCATTCTCTGATTGACTTACTTCGCTCAGCCTAATACTCTCTAGTTCCATTCATGCCATTGTAAATGTCAAGATTTCATTTCTTTTGATGGCTATGCATTGGATATTCTTTCTGTATTGGATTGTTTTGAGTAGAATTAGGCTCAAAATTAAAAATGTAAATGAAAAGTATTCTTTATCTGTTTGGTATTCTCTGTATACAAATTCTCCATCCCAAAAGTAGGTAAAATTGTAAAGCCTAGAAAAACTATAAAGTCAATAAAAACTCTAGCGGGTATATTTTTGAAACCTGATTTTTGTAAGCTTCTCTCTAAAATAAATCTTTCAGGGTGTTGGGGTGAATCAGTCAGTTAAGCATCTGACTCTTGATTTTAGCTCAGGTCATGATCTTGGAGTCATGGGATTGAGTCCTATGCCAGGCTCCACTCTTAGCAGGGAGTCTGCTTAGTATTCTCTCTCTCTCTCTGCCCACCTCACTCTCTCCCTCTCTCAAATAAATAAATGAATTTTTAAAAATAAATTAATTATTTAAATCTCTCAATGTGACTACTTTCAGAATGCATCTAACTGGGGAATTCCAAAGCAACTGGTTTTTCCTCAAACAATGTTACATAAGAGTCTTTAATAAAGCTTTTCTTAACATTCTCAGTAATTGCTACATTGTTGAATCATTACCATCAAAACAAAACTCACTATTCAGAGAAGAATGTTTTTTGTTTGCATCCCCCCTCCTTTTTCCATTTTTGATGATAATTTCATGATTATTCCCAGCTTTGATCTTCTAGTGTTTTCTGTAGGGCCATAATGGAATTTTATGGGGGATGATTCTTCACTGTTCAAGACAGTCTAGGACATTGTAGGACACATTAGTATTCCTAACTCACTGCATTGAGCAGCATCTCCTAGTTCTTCTGACATCACACATTCTCCCCACATTTCCAAATGCCTACCAAGAGGTCGTACTCCTGTGATTGAGAACCACTATACCTCTAATGTATGCTTCTGTATGGACAACTACTGTCTCTCACAATTTATATTTCTTGTGACTGGGACACAAGTTTTCTTACTCATAGTGCAGAGGTTTCTCTCCAGAAGTGTATTCCTCTCTGCTGAAGGTGTGGTTCCTACTGAACATGGTCCCATTCTGACCATGACACATGATTGTTGTTATAATTTAGGGTTTTCTAATCTTATATGGAGACTCGGAGCAATGTGGAAGTAAAAGTGTATGTATTTGCTTCACCCTCTCAAGCTGTCTTAGCCCAGCTCTGCCTACATTCACCATGGTCCAGTACTTCCTCATCTGAAAGGGCAAATGAAAGTGTTTTCTAGATATTATTGCATCAGTTGCATTCTTTTCAAGAAAGACTCTCAGTTCTAGTAAAAGGAACTACTTTTATTCACTGAGGTCTTTTCCTAGCAACAGATATGGTGTGTCTTGAACACAACCTCCATGTGAGTGAACTACAGCAGGCCTTGTTAATCTCAAGAATTTCCCCAAGGATAAGAGACAAGTAGCTGCCTGATAAACAACAAAGAGAAATTATGGATTATGAAGAAAGTAGGCCACTCTGATACTTACCGGACACTATATCATCAATCTTGCTAAAGCCTTGAAGAACTTTGTGTTGAACATTTCTGTCCTTTGTGTTGGTAGTCCTGTACTCATAAAGAGTTCTCCATCATTCAGATTATTCAACATAAGAACATAAAACAAGCAAATTCTTAAGTCTACATGATGTTTGGAGAGAGGGAAAACATTTATTTCTACGCATAGGTGGTGACCTTGGCATGACACAATGCTTGGCACAAATAGTAAAATATTTTGGACTAAGATGGAACAAATGAAAGAGATCACCCTCAATTCCACCTTGCTCTAAACACTATTTTTATTTTTTCATGTAACTTCCAGATCCTATCTACAATTACATAGTTTACATGTCATTTTATGTATTGTGCTTTTAAAAAATACATTTTCTGTATTCTTACTAGCTTACGTAAATTGTATTTAATGGTTGTACTGGAGTCCCTCTTGTTTACAATCTGTAATTAACTACACTATCTCCTTATTGTTGGATATTTAATATTTTCCTTTTTTTTTTTCTTTTACAGATAGAAACATCTGTCCCGTGTCTGTCAAAATATTTCCTTAGGAAAAATTCTCTAGTGTAGAATTACTTAGTCAAAGTACATGAATATCTTTGTAGCTTTTACTCAGTGTTATCTTACACATTTTAAAGGTAAATATGTCAATTTGAAATATTCTTTGTCACATATTTGTATCTAAACTTGACCTTCAACTCAGATGACATAAAATGATAACTCTGAATTGCCTTTCTTTGGTTACTAGCAAGAGCACCTACCTTTGATTAAGCATGCTCAAAATATCACCTTGCTCATTTGCAATTCTTTCTCAAAGTGGAGATTATCACAGCAACAACAGTTGATGAGCTTGTGTTGCTTTCATCCAGAGTTAAGTCAAATTGCAGAGGAAAACACTCGAAAGAGACAGACAAAATATCTTTTATTCTTTGTTTTCTGATGAACCTTTTCCTGACTTTCTTCCATGATGTAAAAAGAAGCCTCAAATATTTTGTGAAAAGTCTACATACTGAATTAATAAGCCTATGTAATAAATTAATGTTTCTTTCACTACATAAAATATAAATTTACTTTAGTTAACCAAGGAGCTTCTGCTCTCCATCTCCCCTTGCCCTCCATGCTATTTGCTATACTTCACACATAAGTGAAACCATATGATAATTGCCTCTCTCTGCTTGATTTATTTCCCTCAGCAGAATCTCTTCCAGTCCCACCCATGTTGCTACCAAAGTTGGGTATTCATCCTTTCTGAATGGAGGCACAATACTCCATAGTGTATACGGACCACATCTTCCTCATCCATTCTTCCGTTGAAGGGCATCTTGGTTCTTTCCACAGTTTGGCAAAGGTGGCCATTGCTGCTATAAACATTGGGTTATAGATGGCCCTTCTTTTCACTCCATCTGTATCTTTGGGATAAATACCCAGTAGTGCAATTGCAGGGTCATAGGGAAGCTCTATTTTTAATTTATTAAGGAATCTCCACACTGTTTTCCAAAGTGGCTGCACCAACTTGCATTCCCACCAATAGTGTAAGAGGGTTCCCCTTTCTCCACATCCTCTCCAACACACATCATTTACTGTCTTGTTAATTTTGGCCATTCTAATTCATGTAAGGTGGTATCTCAATGTAACACCCTCATTTTTTGAGTGGTTAGTGAAAACTCTATTATTAAGGGCAAAGGTTTTTTTTAATACTTTTATAGCCACAAAGCAAGCACATAATATAGCATACAGTTAATGATTCTGCTGTGCGATAAAGAGGTCTTTAAACTTTCTTTTAAAGTTTAAAGCAGGTCTTTTAAACTTTCTGTGCTAAAGAAATCATTTAAAGAAAAACAATATGATTTGTCTCTCTTTCACTTTTTCAGCCAGGTTCCTCATGTAAACCAGTGACATAGCCTACCAAAACTTGCAGTATTTTAGCAAAATATTTTATATAAGTGTGTAATCCTTTTATAAGAAAATACCAGAGTTCAAATGGATTTCTTATATATTCTCTCTCTTTTGAGAGAGAGAGTTACCCTTCAGTTGGAAAATCCAATTACAGAAATCTATATATTTTCACTTAGTCATCAGAACATTCAGAAACACAATGAATCCAGTTTAAAAAATTGTTCATACCCTTGAATGAATTATAGTAAGCAGGACTAAGATCTAATTAGAAAAGCTGCTATTATCTGAGATTATTTGTGAGTCAAAAACCAATTGCTTAAACCAAAGCAGAGAGACACACAAAGGCCCTGGACTAACATCTGGGTTGAAAATTTGGTTAATATTTTCCTTCCAGACTGAAGCACGCAGATCTGCATCCATTATTACCACACAGAAGTTCTTGTTTTTAAATCACTGAATACTATTCAGGATTTTCCGCAGGAAGCAGACCCTTAGTAACAGGAAGACTTCTAAAAATTTCTCCTTTCAGGAAAAAGACTAGAAGTCAGGAAAAGGGGAATGCATGCTACAGAAGGAATCTACCATATATTAGACTGCATTATTTCCAGATGCAGCTGAAAAACACTTCCTTTGTAAAGCCTTCCTTGAGCCCATAAATTAGCAATTAACTTCCCCTGTTTCGGAGACTACTAGAGCTGATCATTTAAATCTCTTCCTACCATTTATGTTAATGACTTACACTACTGTTAGTTATTTTCCCATCAATCTTCCTTACCAAAGTTACAAGTTCTTGGGGGAAACAACCAGTTCTTTCACATTTGTGCTGCCTCCTTATCCCCGCAGTGCCTGGAATAGTTAATAATAACTCCTACTGTGTGTCAGGCATTGTGTTAGCTACCAGACAGAAAATGGGTAACAAAATCAGCACAGTTCCCTTTGCCCATTGCTTAAAGTCCAGAATGCATAAGAGATATAACTGAGTAAGCACTAACAACAAAATGCCAGTGCATCCTGGGATAGGATTTGAGGTGTTGGGTGACAGTTCATTTCCATGGCATGCCTACATTGTGAATACCTCAAGGGTATGAAAACCTGAAGTGTAGTTTGTTCAGTGGAATTCCACATAAAGTTGAATATAAATTCATGGGAAGCTGAGGGAGTTCAGATGTCAGTTCCTAGTCTTTGAGTCTGATAAGGATCATGTGAGCCTCGTACACAGACTATATATACACTAAAATGAAAAGGGTCCCTGCAGCCATCCTGAGGCTTTGGGGTGGGGAGAAAGGTCCTTTAACTCCCAATGCCCCAGTTTTGCTGATTGTTCCTTTTAATGAATGTCTTTCTAAATATTCCTAAAATCCAGTGTTTGCTTTTGCTAACACATGTGCAAGCTCTACCTTTCACGAGGAGCTCAATGATATCCCTTGCATGAAGGAAAGTACAGGAAACTGGAAACACACACAGAACGTACAACTTAGTTTCAACATACATTCATTTGTATTGAGTAAATGATTATAAAAGCTTGAGAAAAACAGCATTCGGATAACACTAAGAAAGTTAAGATGGATATGGAAAGTATGAATTATTCATTCAACTTATAATTATTGATGGTCTGTTACATGTATGTTATTTTACAACTATGAGATCTATAGTTACTTTAGAGCTTAGGGACTGGATTTTTCTTTTCTTCCTCTCCATCTTAATCTTTAATCCTCAGAATCCAGAAGGGCTCAGGAATCTGTATTTTATTTTATTAAGGATTTTATTTATTTATTTGACAGAGAGAGACACAGTGAGAGAGGAAACACAAGCAGGAGAAGTGGGAAAGGGAGAAGCAGGCTCCCCACTGAGCAGGGAGCCCAATGCAGGGCTCAATCCCTGGACCCCCAGATCATGACCTGAGCCAAAGGCAGACACTTAACTGACTGAGCCACCCAGGCATCCCTGGAATCTGTATTTTAAAAATATCCCTGATGTGGGTGGTCTAGCACCTGTACTTTGAGGAAGTATGTCTAAATTCTAGAATAGGTCTAAATTCTCTGTTCTCAGCCTGGCATTTCTTTATGTCTTTTTTAAAAATTTAATTTAATTTAGTTATATATCAATTTATTTAAACTAAAACAAAAACAAAAACAGTTCACCCATTTCTCTCCCACCTTCTACCTTTGCCTCTGGCAACCAATCAATCTGCCTCTGTATCTATGAGATTTAATATATACTATATATAAATAATATTATTATATAAATAAATATAAATTATTATTAATGATATATACATTGTTGTTACAAATATATAAATCATTAATATTAATTATATTATCTTAAATATATTAATATATAAGTATATATATAGATTCCACACATAAAAGAGATCATACAGTATTTGTTTCTCTCTGGCTAACTTATTTCACTTAGCATGATGTCCTTGTGGTCCATCTATGTTGTCATAATGCTGGAATTTCCTCATTTTTGTGACTGAATAATATTCCATGTGTGTCTGTTTTACAATTTCTTTATCTATACATATATCAGTAAACATTTGAAATCAGGGGGTGGTGACGCCTCCAGCTTTGTTCTTTCTTAAGATTGTTTTGATTATTCAAGGTCTTTTATGGTTTTATACAAATATTAGTACTGTTTGTTCTGTTTCTCTAAAAATGCCACCAGTATCTTCATAGGATTTGCACTGAATCTGTAGATTGCTCTGAGTAGTATGTACCTTTTAACAATGTTAATTCTACCAATGCATGAGCACAAAATATCTTTCCATTTTTTTGTGTACTGTTCAATTTCTTTTATTAATGTCTTCTAGTTTTCAATATACAGTTTTTTTACCTCCTTAGTTAAATTTATTCCTTGGTATTTTTTTCTTTTTGATGCCATTATAAATTGGATTATTTTCTTAATTTCTCTTTCTGATAATTCATTATTAGCATATAGAAGTACAATAGATTTTTCTATATTGATTTTGTATCATGCAACTTTGCTGAATTTGCTTATTAGTTCTATAATTTTTTGGCGGAATCTTTAGGGTTTTCCTCATATAATGTTATGTCACCTGTAAAGAGTGACAGTTTCATTTTTTTCTTTCTAATTTGGATGCATTTTATTTTTCTTGCTTAATTGCTCTGGCTAGGACTTCCATACTATTTTTGGATATGATCCCTAAAGCACAGGCAATAAAATTAAAAATGAGACTATATCAAACTCTGCACAGCAAAAGAAACTATCAAAAAAGTGAAAAGATAATCTACAAGATAGTAAAAAAATACGCACAAACCATATATCTGGTAGGGGGGTTGTATCTAGCACACACAAAGAATTTACACAACTGAATAGGAAAAAGACAAATAGCCCATTTTTAAAATGGACAAAGGACCTGCATAGACCTTCTCCATAACAGATAAGTTTGTTTGTTTGGTTGGTTAGTTGGTTGGTTTAAGATTTTACTTATTTATTTTTGAGAGAGGGAGAGAGGACATGAGAGCATGAGCTGGAAGTGGGTGGTAGGGGGGAGAGGCAGAGGGAGAAGCAGACTCCCTGCTGAGCAGGGAGCCTGATGCAGGGACCATGGGGTTATGATCTGAGCCCAAGACAGATGCTTAACTGACCACCCAGGCACCCTCTCCAAAAAAAGATATATGAAAGGCCAATGCGTAACTGAAAAGATGCTCCATATTAGTCATTAGTAAAATGCAAATTAAAACATAATGAAATATCACCTCATGCCTTTCAGAATGGCCATCATCAAAAAGATG
Source organism: Mustela lutreola (assembly GCF_030435805.1). Classification (NCBI taxonomy): domain Eukaryota; kingdom Metazoa; phylum Chordata; class Mammalia; order Carnivora; family Mustelidae; genus Mustela; species Mustela lutreola. Next base: position 149,360,960 of record NC_081290.1, on the reverse strand, counting down.
AGACAACAATGCCTGTGTGCATATGGAGAAAAAAGATCTCCTATGCACTGTTGGTGGGAATGTAAATATATTTAGCTACTATCAAAAATAATATAGAAGATCCTCAAAAAGTAAAAAAATAGAATTACCATATGAGCCAGCAATTCTATTTCTGGGAATATATCCAAAGGAACAAAAACACTAACTCAAAAAGATATCTCATGTTCATAGTGGTATTATTTATAATAACCAAGATATGGAAACACCTAAGTGTCTATCAATGGATGAATGGATAAAGATAAATGTGTGTGTGTGTGTGTGTGTGTGTGTGTGTGTGTGTGTGTAATGGAATATTATTCAGCCACAAAAAAGAGGAAATTCCATTATTTGCAACAATATGGATAGACCTTAAGGACATTATGCTAAGTGAAATAAGTCAGACAGAGACAGACAAATACAGTATGTTCTCACTTATAGTGGAATCTAAAAAGAAGGGAAAAAAGCAAGCTCATTAAAAAAGAGATCAGTCTTGTGGTTACTAGAGGAGAAGGGGTGGGGGTAGAATGAAAGGAAGATGCTTGAAAGGTACAAACTTCCAGTTATACAATAAATACGTACTAAGGATATAATGTACAACATGATAATATAGCTAAAATACAACATGATAACATAGCTAACACTAATGTATGACACTTAAGGAAGTTATTAAGAGAGTAAATTCTAAGACTTCTCATCACAAAAATAATTTTTTTCTTTCTCTTTTTTTCTTTCTTTTCTTTTTACTGTATCTAAACGAGAAGATGGATGTTAGCTGAAACTATTGTGGTAAACTTTTACAATATATGTAAGTCAAATCATTATGCTGTATGTTTCTGGTCTGTATGGATGGGATGCCACTGGAAGTTCATAAGCACGAAAGTAACTAGTATCTCATTTATGTTTTTAAATGATTGCTTTCAGAAGAATGAACTGTAGGAAGCAAGAGAGAAGCAGAGGACAAGTTAGGAGACTATTTCAGATTACAGATTAGACCAAAGTTTTATGGCATGATGCATTTTGATTTCCTATAATATGTGTGAAAGACCATTATGTGAGCACAATGGCTGAAGTGAATAGGAGAATGGAGGAAAACTATGGAAAGGATGGAAGAAGAGAGAAGAAATCGAGAAAGATGTGCATCTATGAATGGACACTGTAACACGAGCAGAGATAGAAGACCCTAAATAGGACTTCCCATGACCTAGGACATCTTATTGTAGAAAATTAAGGAAGTGCCAGAAAGCAAGGTAGTACTGAAAACAAATGAGAACATTTTAAAATATTATAGGAGTCATCATGAAGGGGCAACTACTGGCAATATTCCAGACAGTACTTTCATCAAAATGAAAACCACTCGGGGGTGCCTGGGTGGCTCAGTGGGTTAAGCCTCTGGTCTAAGCATTTGGCTCAGGTCATGATCTCAGGCTCCTGGGATCAAGCCCTGCATCGGGCTCTCTGCTCAGCGGGGACCCTGCTTCCTCCTCTCTCTCTGCCTGCCTCTCTGCCTACTTGTGATCTCTGTCAAATAAATTTTAAAAATCTTGGGAAAAAAAGAAAAAAAAAAAAAAACCACTGGAATGGATATTACACACTGAAGAGAAAGGATCCATGAAGTTTTATTGATGCTGATAAAAAAATTTTTTTTAGAAAGTCCAGGTGGAGGAAGAGTTCTTTGCCAAAAAATGCCAACTACTGAATGCAAAGGCATGATGGAAGTAGAAAATTTACATGTTTACAATTTTACAATCACCAGAGTAATAAGTGATTCACCAAGAGTCATAAATGGGTATCAGGCCTACTGGGTAAAAGATTATGTGAGAAAAAATATTTACATGGTCACCAGATTTCACCTTAGTATTAGTTATTAATTTGAAAAGGAAATGTTGGTTTTACCATAGAGAAATCTAGCAGAAACTACCTTAACCAAATGACCAGATTCAACATTATCCATAATGACACAACCTCACCCTGTTTGCCCATGATGTGATTCATGGAGAAGGTCCCATATTGCCTATGGTACTCCTTTCCAAAATGTTTTACCTGCATCGAATCATGAGAAAGCAATCAAATAAAATTAAACTGAGGAGCAGTTTAATTGGACCCCCCCCCCAAAAAAAAAGTGTCAATGTGAGTTTAAAAAAAAAAAAGGAGGTTGGGAAACTTCTCTGGATTAGATACTAAAGAAGTACAACAGCTAATTGCAATGAGTTATCCTTTTTTAGATCCTGGAATTAAAAAAAAAAATGAATAAACCTATAAAGTAGACTACTCAAATAATTACAGAAATTTGGTAATGTGTTAGGGTTAGGGTTAGGGTTAGAGACCCTAACGTAAGAGAATAGCTTCATATACAAATTGCTTGTACCTCCTGAGGGCTTATAGATTATGATGTTTGCAAACAGCTCAGAAAGATAGAAAAGGAGAAGCAAAAGATTAAAAATGAGCAAGTCTAGATAAAGAATATATAGTTGCTCATTGTCCTTGCAAATTTTCTGTGGGCTTGAAATCTTTCAAAATAGGAATGAGATGAAAAGAAGACAGTGCAAAGACTCTGCCTCCTAAAGTGGAGATTTATTTCCTTTATTTATTTAGTATTTATTCTCCAGAAGTGGAGAACAGCTCTCTACATCCACTCTCTGTGCAAAACAAGACAAAATCAGAGAGGGCGACAAATTGTAAGAGACTCTTAATCATAGGAAACAAACTAAGGGTTGCTGGAGGGGAGACGGGTGGGGGGGATGGAGTAACAGGGTGATGGACATTAAGGAGGGCATGTGATGTGATGAACACTGGATGTTATATATGACTGATGAATCACTGACCTCTACCTCTGAAACTAATAATACATTTTATGTTAACTAATTGAATTTAAATTAAAAAAAAAAAAAAAAAAAAAAACCAACAGCCTGGTGAGGGGCCATGTGGTGTGGTGTTAAAGGAATAGGCTAGGGAGCCAAACTTCCTGCCCTCCTGTTGCAACTTTTTTAACATAGTAAATGGGTGGCTTTGAACCAATTATTTAACTTCCTTTTGCCTCAGTTTCCACAACTATAAAATGGAGATAAAAATAGCACCAACCACATAAAATTTTTGTGAGAATTAAACATGTAGAGCGATGCTGGCAAATATCAAGCAGTCAATAATTGTCGGTTGAATCTATGAACGGGCACTGACCATCTCTTAAGGCAAGACTGAATAAGAAATACCAATGAGGGGACACATCTTTTAAAATGTAATAATTGTGGATCTTGCCAATAATAAAAATTATCATCTGGGACTCTTTTTATCATTTCTTACTCCCTGGTGATCTCAGAACTTCAGTTTAGTGTTTTGTGTTTTATTTAAGTGAATAATTTTAATAATATCTGCCTTGTAGGGTTGTTGTTTTGATTAGAAGTTCAAGAAGTTACAATGATTATTCTGAGTAAGCAAAAACAAGTTAAATTACTCTTGATATTCTCTATTAAACATTGACAGGGAAATATTTTAGAAATATTTTCACTTAAAATAATTTTAACTTTAATGTTCAAATTCAATTATGCTTTTAAAAATATTCCCTTCAAGGTATTTCTTTCTCTTAATCCCACAATGGGGAATTAAAATAAAACCTGGGGACAAGCTAATGTATAAACCTAACAAAATATATTCTTTCCCTTCTGCAAGCCAACTCTGGGACCTAGAGGGCTTATTCTCACTATAAATGTAAGCCTGAAGTAAATCTATTCTCGACCCAAGAATTGCAAAAAAAATCAACTCTGTCAAATGTGACACTGATAAAAGGGGGGAAATGATGCTAAGAATTTGGATCCACAACTCAGTTCTCATTGTGGGTTTGCATCTAAGATCACATATGTGCAGTGCAAAAATCTGAAGCTGAGAATTCAACATAATCCTTTACTGGTAATACCCCAGGTTCCTGAAAGAGGCAAATGGAAATACACTCTGCAGAAATTCAACTTCCAACCAAGCCAGTAAGAATCCTCATAAATAGGGCACCTGGGTGGCTCAGTGGGTTGGGCCACTGCCTTTGGCTGGAGTCATGATCTCAGGGTCCTGGGATGGAGCCCCATATCGGGCTCTCTGCTCGGGAGGGAGGGAGTCTGCTTCCCTCCCTCTCTCTCTCTCTCTCTCTCTCTCTGTCGGTCTCTCTGCCTACTTGTGGTCTCTCTCTGTCAAATAAATAAATAAAATATTTACAAAAAAAAGAATCCTCACAAACAAAATTCTAAGGAAAATGAGCGGTCACAATAAAAAATAACAAAGTACATTTTTTAAAAAAGATACCAACAGGGACGCTTCAGTGCCTCAGTCAGTTGAGTGTCTGCCTTCAGCTCAGGTCATGATCCAGGGGTCCTGGGATCGAGCTCCATGTCGGGCTCCTTGCTCAGCAGGAGTCTGCTTCTCCCTCTCCCTCTGCTTGCTGCTCCCCTGCTTGCCCTCGCTCACTCTCTGACAAATAAATAAATACAATCTTTAAAAAAAAAAAAAAAAAAAGAAAGGCATCAAGAATGAAAACCAGTACAACACTATGGCCCTCAAAAGTGTCCTATAATAAATTCAGACTGTGGGGTTATCTTTAATGGATTTGTAATGTGTCAGCTTCACTAGGTTGAAGTGCTTTTCCCAGAATTCCCTTTCTTGAATGTTTCCGGTTAATGTTTCCTGTAGCCTGATAAGGGAAGTCCTTGGGGTTTGGAAAGCCAGAGGCAAACAGCAACCCATACTGCTTTGTGTATGCAATGTTGCTTTGCCGACTCACCTCTTGAGGTGAAGCATTAACTGGACCTGCAATGGCTCTTGTCTTCCTTCCCATCTTTCAGTTGTTTCTCTGACTCCTGGGAAAAGCATGTGTACATAGTTCTGTGACAAAAAACAAAAACAAAAACAAAACAAACAAACAAACAAAAAAAACCCTGCTTCTGTAAAATACGCTTGTCACCAAGAGCAGAGACAGCAAGAATGTACACGTGTTTCAGTCCACCTCATGGAAGTCCATTTCCTGCTGGTGAGCTCCAGCCTGCTTGCGATCTTCCTTTGCTGCCCCGTAGACTTCTCCAGATTCAGAAGTGGAGAACAGCTTTGCAGAGACTATTCAATCAGCTCTCCAACCAGCATGAGCCAATTCCCTGTTTAAAAAAAAAAAAAAGTGTGTGTGTGTGTTTCCTAGTGAAGGATTTATGCTGCTGTTGGAAACTTGACTATCACGTTATCAGACATAGATTATAAAATGACCGTGTTTCATCGGTTTAAAGAAACAGGAGGGTGTGATGCTTCTGCGTTGGATGTAAAAAGCTGCTAGAGACAGATGCCCCATTCTAACAGGAAAAAGAAAATTAGGTAATTAATAAAATTAGAATTTCTCTTAAAGTTCTCATCAGAGAGGTGAGGTCACAAGACCACCAAGTAAACTGAATTCTAAAAAGTGACAATCCCCTCTACAGGGAAGCAGAATTGTCTAAAAAGTGACAATCCCCTTTTGAGAGGACATATGCAGAACTGACTGCCGTAAAGGTGAATAAGAAGAAAGTGGCTGAGAGTAACAAAATCTTTTGTTTAAGATTTTATTTATTTATTTGAGAGAGAGTGAGAGCACAATAACGGGAGGGACAGGGAGAGAGGGAGAAGGAGAGAAGCAGACTCCCTGAGGAGCAGAACCTGACACGGGGCTTGATCCCACGACGCTGGGATCATGACGTTTAACTGACTGAGCCACCCAGGCATCCCAGACTGACAAATTCTTGAAGGCTAGTGTAGCAGCTGAGAATAATTGGGCGCCCAGACACAAAGAGAATCTACACTCACTTTCAAGGTCCTTCGTGTAGGCTTCCTCTTGGTGTTCACAGGAGAGATGGGGCACAGGGCAGAAGAGTCAACAGAGTCTTGGTAAAACAAGTCTGCAGTGGTAATGGGCTGAAGGTAGAGGAAAAGGCTTCCCCAGACCCTTCTTTCCTATGAAGCACAAGCTCTATACCACTTGCGTAGGGGAAGTAAACCCTTGTGAAAGATCCACCTCTGGAAGGAAGGGTAGAAATAAAAGCTCTGCTCCTGAGAAAAAGCTAGGAAACCCTCTTGGGCTCAGATTGGTGTACTGGTATAAATTATGGGTCTGCTGCCACTGGAGGGAGGGTAAGAATATATAATGAACGCTACTGAGTTTATAAATAAAAGAAAAAAGATAACATTTGGCAAAAGATACGTTATATGTGTGTCATTAAAGAACAAACTCCAATGACAAACGTATTGAAAATACTCAACTTTATTAATAATTAGGGAAATGCCAATGAAAACCATGAGACACCATTACATACCCTTCGAGTCTGCATAATTTTAAAAATCTGGCAGAACCAAATGCAGAAGAAGAAGCGAATCAGTAGGGATTCTCATGCACTTTGGGGGTAGAAATGGGTATGACTGTTTTGTAAACTAACTTTTCATCGCTAGTAAATACAAACTTATACACACACTACAATGTCAGTAATTTCACCCCAACGTATAGATCACAGTTCATGCATATGAGCCGCTGGGACAAGTGTAAGGACAAGCAAAGCAGGATTGTTCACAATAGCCCTAAACTCAAAACAACCTGAAAACCTATCAGCAGCAGAATGGATAAATAAAATGCAGATACTAACCAGCAATGAAGAGGAAGGAACGACATCTACATGGATGAATATCACACACACACAACATAGAATAAAAAAAGCAAGTCATAAAAGTACACATAACCCATGGTTGTATTTATAGGAAAGGCAAAGCCAAGCAAACCTAAAAAATACATTCTTTAAACATGCAAACATGTGGCAAAAATACGAAGACATAAACTGAATGGTAAAATTCAGGGGAATTATTTTTTTCTGGAGAGAAAAGAAGAGAATGGAATTGGGGAGAGGTATAAAGGGAAATTCTAATAAACTCTCCATGTTCTCACTTACAACTTAGTTGATGTATAAAAGGGTGGTTGTTCTATTATTAAAAACATACATATATATTTTAAATGCTCTTACGTATATGGGATAGATTTCACAATAAAAAAGAAAAAAAAAGTGAAAAAATAATGACTCTTCACTTCAGCCGAAATAGAGTAACAGGGACCAGATTTATTCTACTACTTAAAACAACAAAACCCAAAAAACTGTACAAAACATAAAACAATGGTTTCAAACCAATGAACATCAGGCATTGGAGGATAATGGTTCCTGAGAGACAGGAAACAAAGTGGACCCAACAAATGGCCGGGCTTACCGCTTTGAGAGAGTTTCCAGTGCAAGGAACAGAAGGGGATCTCACACAGAGCCTGGGAGACTCCCAGTGGTGATGTGGAACCAACGTGACTAGAGGTCACAGCACTGAGTACCAGAAAGAAAGCAGCTGCTTGGAGAGAGAACTCCAGAGATCAGCAGGGAGTCCTCTTTGAGAATGTAGCAAAATTCTGATGAACACATGCAAGTGAGGAAATCATCCAAGTTTGGGGAGAAAAAAAAACAACCCTGAAAGGATCAAAGGGGATAGTCCTGAGCCGCAGGAAGTTATGCCGCAGGTTATTTACTGAGTGACTCCTATATGCGAAGCAAGTTAACATGCATCTCTCATCTTCACAATTACCTGTAAGATAGATAGAGGGTAATAGTTTTTGCAGGGCTACACAGCTGGAAAATGTCAGGACCCAGATTCAAGATTAAGTCTTCTGACCAAAACCACACATCTTTTGCAATTTAATGTGTTCTCTCTCCTTTTACAGCAGCCTGTGATTGACAAAATTCCAAGAGAATTGATTTGCTCTTCTTTCTTATTTGGTGGAGATCTCCCTTTCTTAACAAACAAGTGCTTAAAAATTGCACAAAACACTAAAAATGTATGTATGCAACATATTTTATGAATGCTGTAAATTTCCTTCATCAATTCTTTTTAAGTAGGCTCCACACCTTTTTTTTTTTTTTTTTTTTTTTTTTTTTTAAGTACGCTCCACGTGTAGCCCAACATGGCTTGAACTGCAAGCTGGGCTTGAACTCACAACTCCGAGATCAAGACCCACAGGCTTCACTGACTGAGTCACCCAGGCATCCTGCTTTCCTTCATATTTTAATTCAAGGTCAACCATCTTTTAAAGAAGGGTTATGGTTTTACTTGTCTTATTTAAAAATGAACTGACTACTTATGGTGCACCAGAATAAACTGCAAAAATATTTACACAGAGTTTTAGCTATTTGAAGCTATTTGTTAAATGATTTATTTTGTCTACAGAAGCTTTTCCATCTTCAAGAATGTTAGTAAAATCCAGGTGCTTTAATTAAGGCATCCCTGAAGTTGGCATCACATGATATCCTACAAGGTTTGGTGGAATGAAAGAATAAAATCCCTAACTAAAGAATCAGATTTGGGGATGGTATGCACCATCTGTTCATGTGTTGAACAACACAGAAGGTCTGGATTAATCTGGGTCACTAGAGCCCTGAAAGTAGATCCAAGATTTTTAAAGATTTTATTTATTTATTTGAGAGAGAGAAAGCCAGAGAGAGCACAAGCAGGGGTGTGGCAGGAGAGGGAGAAGCAGACTCCTTGCTCAACAGGGACCCCCATGTGGACTCAGCCCAGGACCTTGGGATCATGATCTGAGCCAAAGTAGCCATTTAACTGATTAAGCCATACAGACAGCCCCCAAATTTCACGTTTTTGCTTGTGTAGTTTTCCAGGAGGAGTCTAAGAGCATTCTTTGGACTCCCAAAGGAGTAAAAATAAGAAACTCTTCCTCAAAACTTGTAGTTCTCAAAGTGTGGTCTCTGGACCAGCAACATCAGCAATACCTGGGACCTTGTTAAAAACTCCAGTGCTTGGGGAGCCTGGCTGGCTCAGTTGGTAGAACTAGTGACTCTTGACCTTGGTGTCTTGAGTTCAAGTCCCACAATAGGCATGGAGCCTACTGGGGGAAAAAAAAAAAAAAAAAAAAAAAAAAAAAAAGCACCATTGCTCAAGCCTCATCTGGACCTGCTGAATCAGGCTGTGAGGGTGAGGTCCAGTGACTCCCATTTTCACCAGTTCTCTGGGTGATTCGGAGGTATGCGGTGTTTAAAGACACATCTCTATACTGCCCTTTGATTTACCTCAGAAAGTCACTGGTTCTCATCTGACCAAAAAAGCCTTCCCCTCTTCCCTTCAGAGAACTCCCGCCCTCTCTTCTCTCTCTCTCTGTCTTTTTGTCTTTTTCAAGCTCATCTCTAATGCTACTAAATGCGGGAAGCGTTCCAAGCCCGGAGGAACTAAATTCAGCTTCTCCCATCATCTGGAAAGAGTCGCCTCCTGCAGCTCCCAACCTAACCTAGCAGAGGATATTCACATTGTTTCTTGAAAGAAAAATAAATAAATACAGAAAACCAGAATCAAAACTTCAAACCAACCACAGAAAGCACTTGGTGTGTGAATAAACATGGGACGTGTTTATTTTACTGTTTTAGAATTTAAACTTCCGGACCAAAGGAACTATAACACATAGAATATATAACTCTTGGGCAACGGAGGAGCCAAATATATTTTTAAACACTGTATAATTGTAAAAATACTCCCAAATCACAATTCTGCCCGATTGTCTGCTATAGAATCGCAGGGCTGGATTTAATCAGTGTTCACGTAATTGCTTGCATTTAAGATTGTTCCTCCGAGGTTATGTCCCTACCATGCTCTAGCTACTGCATGGAATATATGAAAACTCTGACCCCTGTTCCCATGGCCACTTCCCCGTGGCATTCTGTGCTTCTGGCTTAGCTTTCCTGGGAAGAAAAACTGGATACTTTCTTGGTACTGAGCCATGCTCCCATCTGGGATAAACATTAAGAAAGAGGGAAGGAGCTTTTGTTCAGATTATAAATGCCAGATGCTGCCACATTAATCGTCCTGCGCATCCCAATGGTGCTTACTTCAAACATTTGGTTTTCAAACCCACCCATCTAAAAAAATGTGCTGGTATCTGTCAGGAATCATAGAGGAGTGATCCCTACACTACTTTCACAAACACTTACTCTAAGATTGCCACTGACAGAATAAAGGGAAATCCCTGGACCGTATTGTGGTTTATCAGTTTTCACATAGCAGAATGTTTCCCGGATTGGAGACTTCCCTACCCCAGGGAATCATGAGAATCGTTAAAGAGGTCACCATTTTGGCTTCAGGCCAAAAGGACATAAACCGCCATCAACGAAAGGCTTTTCAGCCTTAGAGTTAGTATTGACTTATAGGAAGTCACTCAGTTACTATAAATGAAAGAGCTCTTTGACCATTTTTCTTGCAAAATCTGAGGGAAAGTAGATAGGTCATAGCTGATGTGAAGAAGCAGCGAGAAGAAATATGAGGAAATGATCAAGAGGAGAGAAAGCAATAGTCAAAGGAGAGAATGTGGAAGGAAAGAGTAAGCAATGAAGAGGGAAAAACAGTCCAACAGAATCAACTTTATTTCTAAATCAGTGATCACTTTAGGTCCAGCTTTCAAGGGGAAAAAATGTTATAAAGGAGTGTAAATAAGGTCTGTCTGGATTGGCAGGACTGATTTTTGCTTTTGTCTTAAGTTCCAACGTGGTCTGGCCAGCACTGTTATAGATCCTACTTTTTTTTTTTTTTTAATTTTGTTCATTATGGATTTTAAAAAAATTTTTTTAAACATTATTTACCTTGATTACTGAATCTTGCACTCAGGGCGGGCCCTCTCTTGCCTCACTCTCGTCCTGGTTCCCTAGATCAGGCTTCCCTTCAAAAGTCGGTTTGGTGCTGTCAAAAGTGAGATGGAGAAACACATTTCCCTAGAATGGAAAGTCTGAGTGAGTTCAGCTGAACATAGATTTTGAGACTGGAAACTCTCTCAAGAAGCTATTTTCACAGATTATGGGTTTAGAGACATGCTTGTACCTGAAGAATTAGATACGAAGACTTATTCTGAATAATGTTTCCTCCAAGTGCTCGTTGACGTCATCTAGCCAAAGCCAGGCAAAACAGTTGCCTCCTGGTTCTCTCTTGCTCTGTCACAGAACTAAGGCCCTAATATGAAACTGAAGATTCTTGTCCTGCCAAGTCTGATGAGAAGGACAAACCAGGAAGACAGCAACTCGCAGGTTTGATCTGCAGTTTGAACCTGACAGACTTCTCTCTGGAGCAATGTCGGAAGGTTCAGAAAAAAACATGCTTTGAATGCTAATTTATCTGTTCGTGTGGGAAAAGATATATAGATCCGCTTCATACATACTAATTCTGAATCTGTAGACTCTGGCAGGAGACCACAGAAATGCACTCAGATGAAAATCCTTGTGGAATAAAACTAAAGTGACTGACCTGAGAAAATCTGATGTTATGCTACCATTCAAAGAAATGTACAACGGTACTTTCCCATTTCAAATGTGTGTGAGAATTTGGTACATGAAGTTCACAATAATAGTTTTTACTAAATTGTTACCAAGTGGTAAGGGAGAGCTGACAGAATACTAGGTATTTTACTTATGTTATCTTTATTAATCCACATAATAACCATGAATGGAGGATTTTACTATTCCCCATTTTTCATAGAAAGAAACTGAAGATTAGAAAAGTGATTTGTAGGAACACCTGGGTGGCTCAGTATGTTAAGCATCTGCCTTCGGCTCAGGTTATGATCCCAGGGTCCTGGGATCAAGTTCCACAGGGGCTCCTTGCTCTGTGGGGACCCTGTTTCTCCCTCTGCCTGCTGTTCCTCCTTCTGGTGCTCTCTCTCCCTCTCTCTTTCTGACAAATAAATAAAATCTTTAAAAAAAAACACACACACATCAAAAAAGAAAAGAAATAAACGTGATCTGTCCTTGGCCAAATCAAGCAGCTTGTTAATTAGGGTGCTGTATGTTTAACTTGAGTCTATCTTATTTCAAAGTCACCGTGCTTTCCTCTAAACCAGGACTCTGCAGACTACAGACCACTTGCTAAGTCTGCTGTGTCACCTCACAGTCCGCAAACTAAGATGGTTTTTATACCTTTAAATGGTTGCAAAAAACCCAAAGAAGAATATTATTTTGTGATATGTGAAAATCACCAGCTTCCATAAATGAAACTTTACAGGAACACGGCCACGCCCATTAGTCTCCTTACTACTGTGTGGCATCCCCACTACAATGGCAGAGACCACACAGCCCACAGCCTCAAATATTTACTATCTGGCTCATTAAGTGAGATAACATTTGCTGACCCTGCTCTATGTCACATTGCATCCTAATTTAGTAGTAGCAATTTTATTTTAAAACACCATTTAAAAAAATAATAATGCCAGCATTAGCAGGCTTTCTTTCCTCACTGTAGATACAACCAATATTCCTGATCCACATCTCTTTGGTTTTCTACAAGATTTAAATCTCCCCACTTGCCACCTCCAGCCTGCAAGAGAAATCTCATTCCTACTCACTGTTCTATCAATCAGATTGACCGACTTTCTTCTTTAATTTAATTCCAGTCCATATGGAAGAGAAAAACCTACCCAAGCATGTAGACATGACTGCTGGTTTCTTTTTTTTTTAAAGATTTTATTTATTTATTTGACAGAGAGAAATCACAAGTAGATGGAGAGGCAGGCAGAGAGAGAGAGAGAGAGAGGGAAGCAGGCTCCCTGCTGAGCAGAGAGCCCGATGAGGGACTCGATCCCAGGACCCCGAGATCATGACCTGAGCTGAAGGCAGCGGCTTAACCCACTGAGCCACCCAGGCGCCCCTGACTGCTGGTTTCTTGATAAATCACGGATTTCTGCCAATCCCATGCCTGCTTATAGGAATCTTACCAAGCCAGGAGAGAGCTCACACTTAAGTAGCAGCAAAAGAATGTTTTTTTAAGCTACATAATCCTACGAATAAAGAATAACAAAATTATGGCAAGGTAAATACCACCATGCCACAATGCAAACAAAACAGAGGAGCTATTGCAAAATTCTATTTAAATATCTAGTCTTCTTCCAATAGGGCTCTGCCGCCTGCATTTCCTCTGACAGTCACTCTGCTGACCTGGCATCCCAGACATCATTGTGCAAATGTTCTGGGAATCCAACAGTCAGTTCTTAGCACCCTCCTTCTAGCCCCCAAGCATTATTCGTAATACTAATGTCATCACCATGAGCCAATTGTATTCCCATAATCCCCTTCAAGGCAGTGAAAGGAAGAAAAGGAGAGAACTGTCTCTTCCAGGGAATTGAAAGGTAAGGCTGAGACCAGTCCTGTCTTCACAACAACCAGATTTCTCCAGCCCTTGCTTCTCAGAGCTGCCTCCTTCAACCTGCCCTCAATGGTTTCCAGTGGTACCCTCCAGCTATTGTATTTATGACTCTTGTTATCTACTAAAGGAATTCATTGAACAAAAATGAACTATTATTAATAGGGCTAGTAAAAAGCTCTTCCTTAGATAATGAGGTTGAGGTGTCTATGCCAAAAGATATTTTCTTATGTAGAAATTCTATTTTTTTTGCCCAGTCCTCAGTGGCTTAATTTCCCCTCCCATTCTTTGGCCTTCGTTAAATCATCTTTTCATAGGGAAAATGTTCCCAGCACCCTGGGTATACAACAAACTTCCATGAAAATAAACTCTTTTTCTCCATTCCCCTGACCTCCCAGATTTCTGACATGAGATTTTCTAGAGTCTGCTAAAGTCAAAGGAGTTCCGCAAATATCTCATGCACCCATCTGGTTTTTAGACCTACGTGATATGATGCAGTTGAGTTTTGACAGGCTAGCAGAAAGGAAATGACTTAAATCAGAAGCAGACTTGGTTTAAAATTGTCTTGTCTATGTGTTTTTTTGGTTTTTTTCCTAGATGGTTCCAGAAAAAACAAATACAATTTTTTGTGAGTGTCTACTTTGGAAATTGTTTTTTCCCCTTGTAATTCTCTGTGTGAATTCCAAGGGGCCGCTGAAGAGAATTTTCCAGGAGCAAAAGGAAGAGAAGAACCAATAGAAGACTCAGCTTGCTCTTACTAAGATAACTCTTTCATACTTGTGGGTGAGCTATTGGTCAGCCAGCAATGGGATTATTGTTAAAATCTCACCTTGTTCCTTGACTTCAGGAAAATAAGTATCCTTTAGCTCTCAAACTAAGACCAGTTTGAAAAGTTCTTTTTAAGAAACCTGCTAACTACACCAGAAATGACTTAGATAACGAGGTGGTTTAAGACCAACATTTTAAAATAAAAATATTTTAGGGAGAAAAACAAGATTTAAAAATGTCTAATTCCAATGAGAGCAAAGATAACCCTTTAAATGTGGGAAGGAGCTGAGTCAGAGCCTGTCAGCAAGCTTCACTGAAGCCTAGGGACTTGTAGCAACACGATCTAAAACACACACACACACACACACACACACACACACACAAAACAAAAACACAAAAAACTTACAGCAACTTTTATTCAAGGATCTCAAAGTATGTTTCAAAAGTAAAATCGTCTACCATTCCATGGAGGGGGTAGGTTTGGGAAATTACCATGGTCCTTCTAAATCAGTTTCTTAACCTCAGCATTCTTGATGTTTGGAGCTTAATAATGCTTTGTGGTGGGGGGCCATCCAGTGCAATGTAGGGTGTTTAGTAGCATCCCTGACCTCAACCTGCTAGTTGCCATTAGCGTCACTTTCCCTACCAAAAATGTCTCCAGACATTGCTGTGTGCCCTTTGAGGGAAAAATGGTGCCCAGTTGGGAAGCACTATTCTAAATGAACAAGCCTAGGCACAAAGAGGTTAGTAAACTTGTACAACAGTGCCAACCAGAAAGCAGTGGCCAAACTGGAAGAAGAAAGAGATGATTCTTGAGTCCCAAGCGCATGACTCTTACTACCACTTCTGCCTACTTCCATGGAAACTCATCTGAGTCCCTAATTTATTACTTGGGTTGGTTAGTTCTGAAAACACATCCACTAGGACTCAGAGGTCAATGTGAATTTTTCCTCATGACATACTGGATGGTTGGCTGTGTTGAGTACATGTGGTGTTATTCTCCTGGGTGTCTCTAAGTGATTTCTGAGACTAACGCCTCTCACAGGGGGCAAGTCTGTATAGCCAAATGGACCAGCAACAACTCCCTAGTTGTACATGCAGAATCAGTGAAAATGTAAAGCGTTTACTAAGAACAGAGTTGCTTGTGGGCAGAATGGGGTGGGATGAGGAGCTCAGTGGATGACTTAACCAAGCAGATGAATGCTTTTAGATTTTATCTAGTAAGTCCCTCAACTACACTAATTTTTTTTTTTAAAGAACATTGCTTGGAAATGATTGCAACATATACTCTTGTTAATTGATTTATTTAAAAGACATTTCATTTGCATACAAAATTTTTGATATGTCAGTGCTTGTCTCGTGACAAATTATAAAATGTCTATGCCCTCCCTCTACTTTATTCACATCAGTGTGTGAACTTGTTGATCTCTCCAAGTGACTCGGTGAAATCAGGTACAGATTAATTCGAGCAATGCACCACCTCAAGCATTTTGGAAATACAGACAGGTGTAAAAAACAATTTTTAAAACATGAGTCTGGGTGGGCGCCTGGGTGGCTTAGTGGGTTAAGCTGCTGCCTTCTGCTCAGGTCATGATCTCAGGGTCCTGGGATCGAGGCCCGCATCAGGCTCTCTGCTCAGCAGGGAGCCTGCTTCCCTTCCTCTCTCTCTGCCTGCCTCTCTGCCTGTGATCTCTGTCTGTTGGATAAATAAATAAAATCTTTAAAAAAAAAAAAACCAAAACAACAACAACAAAAAAAACATGAATCTGGGAGACACAAAAGAAAAATGGAGTGGCATGCTAGTGTAACCGTTAGGCAAAACTGGATATAAACTTGTATCTCTTGGCTCTATATGTATTCAGTGAACATATGTTGAGTACTCACTGGCTCCAAGGCTCTGTGCTAGAGAATATGAAAATGCCCAGAGTCAGCTTCTGCTCGAGCCATTTTATATATATATATATATATATTTTTTTTTTTTCTGTGTGTGTGTGTGTGTGTGTGTGTTGCATAGGTTAATAGGAAAACTATTATGTATGTATAAGTAATCATACTGTGAGTCAGAAGGTAATCAGTATTTTAAATAGTACTTTAAAGAGGAACAGGCAGGGTCACCTGGGTGGCTTAATTGTTAACTGTTTGCCTTTGGGTCAGGTCATGATCCCAGGGTCCTGGGATTGAGCCCCACATCGGGCTCCCTGCTCTGCAGGAACCCTGTTTCTCCCTTTCCCACTTCCCCTGCTTGTGTTCCTTCTCCTGCTGTGTCTCTCTCTGTAAATAAATAAAATTTTTAAAAAAAATAAATAACTAAAGAGGAACAGGCAAAGTGTGTGTCTTTGGCATTCCATGAATCCGCAAAGAATTAAATTTTCATAATAAGAGTTGGTGTGGAGTAAGAGATGGGCTGAATTTCCCTGAATTTAGAGTCAAAACTCTGGGTTGAATCCTGGTTCTTCTGTTTCCTAGTTGCATGCCTTCGAGCATTTCATTTAGCTTCCAGTCTCATTCCCTCGTCTACAAAAAGAGAACAGCAGTGCCTGAACACGTAATTGTGAAGAGGGTAACATTATTAAATTTTCAGATAACTGTTATAATTCCTAGTGTTAGGAATCAATCATAGTTCTACTTGGTTTATTGCTTACCTCTGCAAAGCCCCTTAAGATAGTATCTCTAACTTACACAATAATCCTATGAAATACGCATCATTGTCTTCCTTCCATAGGTAAAGAAATTGAAGGCCAGAGAGGTTAACTGATTTGTCTGAAGCCATATGGCTGCCTTCAACAGACTCTGCTGAGTCTATGGAATCTAGGCCTGTTGAACTTGAAAGCTTGCATCATCTTGCTGCCTTGTCCCTAGGTCTCTGTTTTGCATATTAGAACAAAAGGTATGAATAAACAGGTTAATATGGGACTCACTGAAATAAAGGGATTGATAAAATAACCATCAAAGGAAACATTGATTTACCATATCCTAAGAAAAAAAAAAAGAGAGCGAGAGAGAGAATACAAATGCAAGTTACTCTAAACAGGATTCTTAGAAAATGAGACAAGGTAATAGAGAACTTGAGACAAAAAGCAGGTGTGAACAGACCTGTACCCCTGGGGATAAAAATATATGTTTATAAAAAATAAAAAATTAAAAAAAAAACAAAGCAGGTGTGAGGATGCTCACGGAGGTCCTACAGTCTCTTTCCTCCAACACTGGGGCAGAATGAGACCCTGAGAATCTTGGGAGTTTTTGAGAGTTCATGTGTGAACTCAGACCCCCGCAACACCTCCCTTACCTGCACCAGGCTGGAGTTGTATTCTGCAGCACGAGAAACAAAAAGAATTAGCAATCTTGCCTCCAGAAATGAAGACATTTTCTTTTTTGGCCACAGTCTGACATGTCAGGGGGAAATAATCTATTTTTATGCTTCACGAATTAAAAAAATGTTGTTTTTCTGGGAAAGAAGGAGAAACATCAAATCATGACAAGTACTCAAGGCCAATAAGGACTTAGAGAAACTCCTTTATACAGTGATCTGTCAGGAGCTGGCTTCATGCAGCTATCTCACTGCATCCTTGGGACATGAATGTTAAGCACGTATGCCATATCACTGTTTTGCAGACGAGAAAATTGGGGTTCAGTGACCCTTGTGTTTTTCTCAAGGTGTCTCTGGAACGATCATTTGTGTTGCTTCGTGAGGATCAGCCACCTTCAACAGGAAAGTGTGTCCGCTCTCACCCACCAGGTCTGCTCTGTTCCCTGAGCACAGACGTACTTCCACTCATTTTCTCTGTTCTGCTCACCCTCCATCTGGCACACCGAGAGACTCTAGTTGGCACATAAATGAGCACTGAAGGTGTTTCCAGTAGCCTGTGACTTATGAACTGAAAAGCTTTTGACAGCCAACTCTCAATTATCTGCAAAAGGCTTGCACATCTCCTTGGCAAACTCTTGCCACTTGGCTGTATTCCCACCATACAAGAGGATAAGTCCCATGGTGTAAGGGATTTTTCATTTTGGCGTGAGCAAAGAAGTAGGAAGATAAATCTGTAAGCAAGAGAAACCCTTTGATGCCTCCAAAGCCAAGAAGAAATTCATTCTCTTAAGATTATCTATTGCTCTCCTCCATGAAGGCGGATAATTGGGGTCACCTGAATCTCTAACCTTACACAAGTGCTGAACTAGGTATTAGTCTATTTTTATAGATGATGAAAATATGTCTCAAATGTTAAGCAACTTGCCCGAGGCTGTACAGCTGGCAGGTGCCGAAAGTGAGGCTCTTGAACCACACTTACCTTTGGTAAGGCACTGCCTCCCCAGTGAACCTAACATCAGAGTGAAATGAAGCAGAAGCACTCCTTCTCATTCAAAGCGTGATTAAAAATAGTTAAAACTTTGGCTCAATTTATCCAGCCTTTTATCTAGTCAGCTACTTACAGTAAATGTTACATTTTATTCTGGCCTTTTCCTTATATTTAGTAACCTTCAGGACCGTGTCGATGTAAGTGCTCATTGACAGAAGAATAATATTAATATTAACCCCCAAACATGGTACTGCAAACATAAAACCATAGTGGGAAAACACCTTCAAGATATTGGATTCATTCCCAGCCAAACGGAAAAGACTTTCACTAGAACAAAGTTTGGATCTATCATTTTATTAATACCTAAAAAAGTTACCATTAAGCACTGATCATGTCAGCTCTTTCTAAAAAGTAGAAGTTTATTCCTATAACAAGTTGACAAAACTAGAACTAAGCCACTTGCTCAAGGCCACTGGCCGAGTAGGTGCTAGAACCTGGATTCAAACCTAGGTCTTTATAAGACTCCTTTCTTCTTACTGCATTGACATCTGTAACAAAGAGCTGTTTGTATATGCAACCCTTCCTGTGATGACCTCTCAGCCTGTCATAAATGTTAGAGAATGGAAAGTCACAAGACTGAGAAATCTGAATGGATCTAGTGCCCAGAACCCTTCACCACCGGGCTGACTTACAGCTCAAAATTTTTACACTTTCAGTCATCAGACCAAAAGAAGAGGCTGGGCTGGCAAGCATGACAACAGATTAACTTGGGGGGAAAAACCGAGAGACACTAAAAGCAAAGAGCTCTTGGGATACACGTAACAACATGGGGGCATGAAACACCCAGGTGAAGTAAAAAATGGCCTCCGCTGCAAGGATCATCCCAACCATTAGACCCAGGCTTGCCTTGGCTAGCAGCACTACTCATCTGCCACGTGGAGAATGGCTTCTATAAGATCCGTCTGCAAAGCAGTGGTTAAACCAATGATGAGACCCAGAATGCCCACCTGCCAAGACAAAAAATAAATTTAGAAGACAGAGCTAGTGTCTAAATTGTGTCTTCAAGAAGCAAGTTGGGTGAAAATCCTGATTTCTCAACCAGATGTTCACCACTGTTGCAGGTTCCAGAAGGGTATCTACAGAGTCATTCCACATTCATGTACTTTCTCACTTGCTGAGCTTCTCACCCCCATCCCTCAACCTCTGTTGGGCTGAATAGGCACGGCCCCTCTAGCTCAATTAAAGCTTAGCCTAGAAGGAGGCTGACCATTCTAAGGCCAGTGGATCTCCAACTTTAACCTGCTTTAGCATCATCTTGTAGGCTTGTTAACACGTGACCTGCTGGGCTCCACCCACAGAGTTTTTGATTCAGTACATCTGGAATGAGCCCTAAGAATTTGCATTTTTTACTAGTCCTTTGGTGATGCTGATGCAGCTGGTCTGGGGACCACATTCTGAGAATCACTGTTACAGACCCACACTCAGACCTTGACCCCAGGGTTCTGTGTCTCCAGAAGCAGGAAGAGACAAGACAAATTCAAGGAAAGAGCTCTTCCACACCAGGACAAGAACAGCTGACCAATCCCTTCCTTTCTCAGAGCTCCATTCAGTTCCTTCTAGGACTTCCAAAGACCCTGCCAACTGACAAGCTACCTCAGTTCACCTCTCTTTGAACTGGCCACATGGAAAAAAGAAAAGAAAAGAAAAAATTAAAAGGACAATTTGAAGAGCAAAATAAGTCCCCCTGCCCTTCCAGAGGGTACTCCAAGGAATAGGAAAAAAGGCTAACCTCCCTCAAGAATGCCACTCTATATCACGATGACACAATTATTGATCTCCTTTTTCATGGAGGAGAAGGGTTAAGCTTAGACCTGCCATTAACAAGGTTTATGGCCTCACACTGTATCAGCTGACCTTTATTTTGCAAACACATTTACCATAAAGTAAAGGAATTGACACATTTACTAAAAATATCATGTCTTGGCCATTCCAAGAAACATGCACTAAAATGAATCTACACATGAACACGTGATAACTCCCCAATTATTTTTTCTCTTTAGACCTATGGTCTCTGAAAGTGCTTTTACCCATGCAAATTAGAGAAGCTGGAGTTAATTCTATAATGTATTAGATGGTTGCTGAGATAACTATTGATTTTTTTTTCACCTCAAAAGACATTCAATTAAGGAACATGTGCAAATAAATCCTCACTGCTTCCAGCTTGAATGGTAATTTATAAAGGTTTAGGGGTTAGAATGTACAAGGTAATTTTAGCTTGGAAGATGTGTTATAGGCTGGAATGTTTGTGGGAAATATCTTCTACATGAGGAATTTCTGCTCCAAAATGCCTTGATTAATTAACATAAATAGCTCTGAGGAAAAAAGGAACAGCATCTCAGGTCTGGCAGGACCCTGGCTGAATTCTTTGGAAACTACAACACAAGCTAAACACAGTGAAGCCAGGACTTTTCCATTCATGGCTGGTCCAATTCCAAGGAAACGCCTTGGGCTTGGGACAGTTCTGGAAAAGATCTGCTCTAGTTGGCGGTGAACCAAAGTCCATTTATGCTGCTCCCAGGTCCCCTGAGAGAATGAATCAGCTTCAGGGTCCTAGAGGTGTGGGCTGCCACTGAGGAAACCGGCAGGACATATAAAGAATAACCCTAAAGTCCTGCGCTTCATTGCAAGATTGTCCTTCCAGAATTCCAAAATGAAATGAAGCATTATGGGAGAGAAACAGAGTATTTATATTCAAAGTATCCTGCTGAGCTTTTTAAACACGCATTATTTTATTTAGTTCTAACATTAACCTTGCAGGACAGGATTCTTGCCTCTTCTATTGTGCATGGAAAAAACAAAAGGGCGTTCAAAGAAGTGAAATAATATGCCCGCATCACACAACCAGTTTAAGGACCAGAGCGTGTTTCACTCCAAAACAACAGTCTTCTTTGTCAGATTCTTCTAATTAACTACAGGAAAGGGAAAAATTTTAAACCGCTCTACAATATTCTAAGCCACTCAAACATTGAATGCGGAGCAAGAAATCTTCAGGTTTTCCTCAATGTCAGGAGTGAGTCCCACCAACAGGTCCCTGGGCAATATTGCAAAGTAAGTTGTGCTGGGTTTACAAACTTTTCCTCTCCCCGGATGCCTGGGTAGCTCAGTCAGTTGAGTGTCAGAGTCTTGATCTCAGTTCAGGTCTTGATCTCAGGATCCTGAGTTTGAGCCCCACATTGGGCTCCATGCACAGCATTTTACATTAAAAAAAAAAAAGGGGGGGGGAAAGGAAAAGAAACAAAACCTTCCCATTTCCCAATCTCCCTCTCCTACTCCCGAGGCCCTACATTGTTCCTTCTATCAAAGCTCCCCTCCAACTTCTGGAGTTTTCCAGACGATGTAGTTGTACTAGCATCCACTCCTCTATGCAAGAAGAAACCCGCCTAATAATAGTGGGGAGGCAGCCACCCCCCCCCCCCAGCTTAAAATGAACTCTTCACTCTCCATCGCTAACCTTGTAGCTATCCTTCTAATGCCTCCAGGTATCTGACCTCTTGTGCGATGAGAGTAAACTATATTTGAGTAAAGTAGTTTGCACCATTTGAGTGACAAGTAGGTTCAATTCTTTGAAGAGTTATCTGTATTTTAGAGCTTTTAATTAATTGGTGATGCTATGTGGGGAATTTTATGAGCTAGGAGGTTTTTCTAAACACATTCCTTCTTGTCTCTATCAGTTTTCCCTCTCGTTCCCCAAATAGTCAGGGGGAACATATGGAGTCCCCCACACGAAGATTTGTTAAGGTCTGCTCTAACATTATTAAGTTTTGAATTGGGGAGCCGTTTTGCTGCTGCGATTTCTTCCACATAAAGAAATTTAATTTTTCCATGAACAATGTTCTACCTAGAAATGGAACAATGCCAAGAAAACCCATTAGAGTCAAGACAGTCGTGAGACTTCCCCAAATTCCAGAACTAAATGGTAAAGATTCCCCCCCCCAAAAATGTCATTGAATAGTATATGTCACAAAACTTTTTATGTAAAGTAGTCCAAATCTTCTTTGTTCAGACATGCTACTTGCTGAGGATTGTTGAATAGCTGGTAAGTCTTATCTTACAGCTATTATCCCTGTGATTTTAAGAAACTGAAACATTAAATTTGATATTTACATTCAGAACAAAAGTTGCATATGCTTGTCTTTTACTTACTAGTAAAGAAAAGTTCCCTGTGCATTTAAAACCCCAATGGTATATTTTCTATTTTTTTTAAGATTTTTATTTATTTATTTGACAGAGATCACAGGTAGGCAGAGAGGCAGGCAGAGAGAGAGGAAGGGAAGCAGGCTCCCTGCTGAGCAGAGAGCCCGATGTGGGACTCGATCCCAGGACCCCGGGATCATGACCCGAGCTGAAGGCAGAGGCTTTAAGCCACTCAGCCACCCAGGTGCCCCCCCAATGGTATATTTTCTAAAGCAGAATGAATGTGGGGTCCCTTATTGGTGGTAAAAAGCCGAACTTGCTTCCTACAGTAGTTGGAAGTAGGAGGGGTAAATACATATAGTGGGGAAAGGAAAAGCAGGTGAGACCACAGAAAACCCCACCATCTGCTTTCTCCCCTCCTCCGCATTCCTCCCAGTCACTGGTTCTTATGCCATTGCTCGAAGCTGATGGCTAGTAACCTCTGAGGATCGGGGTACTGCAGACTACGGCCCCTGAGGTCCTCTTCTGAGCATAGCATATATCTCAGTCCCACTGGCCTCCCATCTATTTCTCACACGTACCTAATGCCCATCTGTCCTTGGCCTTTGCTCAAACCATTTCCTCCTCAAGCACACGCTCACCCAGCCCTCAATCTTCCTCCTAATAATTAAATATTAGTCATTTCCTAAGGCCCAAAGTCACACGTGACTTTCTTCAGGATGCCTTTCCCCGTCCCTCCCAACAGAGGCACAGCTCTTCCTGTTTGAGCCTCTCAAGTGCCGTCTTCATATTTACCAAATGGGCCTCTGCCATCTAGTTCTTGATGTTTCCTAGTGCCACGTAGTAAAAGGGCTCCCACCAGAAGGGGAACGAAAGCCTGTCCAGCCTTTTCCTTTTAGTGATGCTTGTCACAATGTCTAGAATATGAAAGATATTCAGTAAATGTGTTTTTCAATGGAAGTGAGAAGAAAATAGTAGCAGGGTAAGGAAGTGAAATACTGCTAGAACATTCCCTTGGAAAAGGGAAAGAAGGATAATTTTTAAACTGTTCCCATCTTCCAGGACTCTTGCCCTACCTTGTTTTGAATACGAAATTCAGGTTATTGTGTTTGTACTTCCCATCAATTAGTTGTGATCCTGCCCAGAGATGAGAATGCTCATCTAGAGGGGTAAGAGCGGGAAGAGGCTATCACTTGCCCACACAGAGAAAGAAGTAATGGAAGACTAGAATTTGGATAACCAGGATTGTTTATTCATCTCCCACACTGACTTGCTCCATGACCTTGTAGGTCAACCCCTGTAATAAGGCTTTATATCTGGTCTGAAAAAAATTACACTTAGTGACTTTTGTCACACCTGGGGATCTCCAACAACAGGGTCTGTTGTCCTGTGCCTTTGTAATCCCCTCCAGGCAATAAGATAGTATCAGCCTGATTTTTTAAAGCCCAGTTAAAATGTCAGATGAGGTGGCAATCAGGAAAGACTCTCCAGGTGAAGTTCTAAATTTTGCCCCATACACCCTGAGACATATTCTCTTACTAAGTAATGCAGTTGTTCATGCTACAGCATGAGTGGACTTCCCCACCAGCCAGCCTCCACCAAGCTATGTGCAGAGGCTTTTCCTCCTACACCACAGCTACCCATCAGGGGTCAGTGCCAGCCTTCTGACCACAGAGGGCTGGATTCCCCCCAAAGAGCCCCAACCAAAGGAGGGGCAATGTGCACAATTTCCAGGAGACTGTGGCCCCTGTCCAGGGGTGGTATCAGGTTAAGGAGAGGCTTGCCCTTGGCTCCCATACTTCTATCCTGGACGTTGCCACACAGTGTGTGCCAATTTGGCCTCCTTCTTCTTTTTTCCCCTCCAATCTGCACGCTCTGTCAATCTTGGCTCCAGCCAGATAGCTGTCATCTAGTCCCCCTTCATTAAGGCATTAACTCCAGGGTCATGTATTTCCATTATCTTAGGTCAGGCTTGGGAGTACAGAGCAGAATAGTACCTGTTTCCTCTTCAGCTTTTCCACTAACCAGTCCAATTTTGTTATTGGCCACAACCTCTTGGTTTTCCCGGAAAACGAGCCAATCAGAGGCTAAGGGAGCAGCGCTGGGAGAGCTCAATGACACAGTTAGTCTTCTTGGACTACAGGATGAATCTTTCTATAACCAAGGGACCCCAGGAGCCCCTCCTAGACAAGTCAGACCTGAGAAAAGAGAAATAGATTTTTGGAAGAAGACCTTATTTATTTATCGGACAGAGAGAGAGAGAGAGAGAGAGACCAGACCACAAGCAGGCACAATGGCAGACAGAGACAGAGAGAGAGAAGCAGGCTCCCCATCGAGCAAAGAGCCCAATGCGGGACTCAAACCCAGGACCCTGGGATCATGACCTGAGCCTAAGGCAGTGGTTTAACCACCAGGCATCCCAAGAAATCAATTTTTTTTAAGCTAGCTTTGGCATGTGCCTCTCCTGCAAACCCCCCAACCCCTGCTCCACCTGTATCAGGTTCTGAACTTCCCAGCAGCAATATGCCCCCTCTTTTTGCCTGGCAACAAAAGTCTATATAGCAATACATAGACTGCCATTTTCCTACAGGTCAGTGAGAAAACATCCAATGCCCCAGTATCAGCACACTTTTACCCGTGAAAAGAGTGGCCCTACCAAGTATAGAATGATGAGAGAGAAGTTGAGGGGCTGTAGACAATGTCCATCTTCTTTATAGTTTTTCTTATTCCCTAGATAATCCTCAACAATTTATCTTCAGTTCTCTCCAGTAACAAAAGCTGTTCATAGGAATTCCATCCCATCACACTCCAGTGGGAACACTGGCTAGAGTGCATGGAAGCGTCAATGCCTTGAATCTCCTCAGACACCATCTCTTGGGAACTTCCCCGGGGATGGGAAAATGGATAACTGATTGCTCCCTCACCATTTCTCCAATTTGACTTTTCCTTTCCTTTTTCTTTTTTTAACATATAATGTATTATTTGTTTCAGGGGTACAGGTCTGTGATTCATCAGTCATACATAATTTACAGCACTCACCATAGTACATACCCTCCCCAGTGTCCATCACGAGGCCACCCCATCCCTCTCACCCTCCTCCTCTCCACCAACCCTCAGTTTGTTTCCTGGGATTTGACTTTCTTTGGCATATTCGCAAGGACAGAGGAGTACTAAGAACAAAGTATAGTAGTTAAAAGCAAGGGTCTTGAAGTCCAAAAACTCTGGTTTCATATTGTGACTCTGTATTTCATGAGTTTTATGGCTTGGAGCAGATTACTTTAGCTTTCTTGGCCGTTCTTTTCTTAATTGAATAATGGAGATAATATCTCACTTGCCAGGAAGATAATACACACCCTTAGCTCAGTGAGGACTCAACCATGGCAGGTATTACCAGTATTGAGTGAGGGTCCACAGGGCCACAGGCAGGAATGACGTTTCCTGGAATTGCTCAGCCCCATGCCTGCAAGGACATTTTACCCTGTAGCTCTGGGAAGATGTAAGTAAAAAGGAGAACCTTTCATAGTCCACGTGAAACAGAAGTTGGATAGCTATTGGGCAAATTCTCAGCAGAAGCAATAATGCTTTCAATTCTGCCTAAGTATAAATTTGGTCGGGGCAATTCTGGAGCTTTGGAGAAAGTAAACCCTTTTACTAATTTTTCTGTATCAAGGGAAGAATGATACCTCATAGAACTTCTTAAAGGAAAATCTTGTGTTTTTAATCAAATAAACACCTTGGACTTTTCAAAAGAGCACTTAAAAATAGAAAGGCACTTTATTTTACTCTAAGTGCATGTCAGGAAACACTAAAATTTCTGAGATGTAATGGGGTATTAGGTAAGAACAGGAGGAATATTATGCAGATTAGACATAATTAGACATAACAATTAGGCATAATCGCTATCATCAAGGAGCTTCCAGTGTAAAGAGCAGGGCTTCTTAACCCGGGGGTCCTGGTTGAGCCTCAGAGGACCCATGAGCCTTCTGAAATTGTATACACAATTGGGTGTGTATTTGTGGGCAATCTCGGTCAGAAGGTCCAGGGTTTTCTTCCTATTCCCAAAGAAATTTAAAAGAAGAAGAAGAAGAAGAGGAGGAAGAAGAAGAAGAAGAAGGAGGAGGAGGAGGAGGAGAAAGGATTAAGAACCACAGATCAAGACTAAAGAATCATTTAATTGTAGTGATTTTTCTATGGAATGGTACAAAAATAGCCTACTTCTTGCCATCTAATTCTGGGTTTCTCACACTGGTTTAGATAAAGGACAAGCTTAATTCTTGGCCTGCTAAATTTAAAGATAGTCTGAGTCTTTCATTCTTCTGTAAACATGTGATTTTTCAATACATTTGGATTTCTCAGAAATTATTCACAAAACCTGTGCCAAGATCTATGGCCCCCTTGGTATTACATTTGGGCTGCCTTGAGCCGCACAATAATTTACAACCCGCCCGTTGTGTTGAGCCCTCCTCCCCGCCCCCCTCCCTCCGTTGTGTTGAGCCCTCCTCCCTGTATGACTAACAGGAAGAGAAGTTTGGCAGCAACACAGTCTTAATGAATGAAAAATGCAAACCTTGCAAATCCCTCTGCATTTAAATTCCCCAGAGTCCTGATGCAGACACATTTCCAAAAAGCCTGCATTTTCAAGATGCAATTTACTGCCCTTAGAGGTTTGCTGTAGGCCACCCAAAGTACATAGTCCTTATTAAAATGGGCTTTTATCAGCCAAGCAGATACAGCGATTCCTATGATAAAAGGGAAGAAATTTGTTGAAATGAGAAGCTCCAGTGAGAATGATAAGTCATATGTTATCACTGCATATTTCAGTCTGATTTGGACACAAGGTCAGAAGAGAGAATTGATCTCTAACTCCGCATGGCTTTGCTGCATTCCACCACTGTACCTTGAAGAAGGAAGGAGACTTCGAGCTAGTTGTACACCTGTATGGGGTTTTCTTCTTCGTAAAAACAAATGTATACCAAGGGAGAAGCTACCCCTCCCTGGATTCTCACCGGTGGTAGCCAGCGATTTCTTTTCATTTGTAGATTTGAATTCAGTGCAGGGAAGACGCCTGCAGAAAGGCTGCTTTTTTGTTAACATATGGAAAATAGGCTTTTCTGGAGTGTGGGGGTACTATCCACTCTAGAAATATGATAGTATGACTCCATGCAGGGTACAAATTATAGTACAGGCCAGGATCCCTTAATTTGAAACTCTTGCGGTCAGATGTGTTTCAGAATTTTGAATCTTTCAGATTTTTTAAAGGTGAATATGGAACATATACTCTTCTCTTCAGAGAGAATGGGGCAGCTCCTCATAATCAAACAGACTCCATTTCCCCCTTCTTTGAACATTAAAGTATTGGTCAAGGTCGCCCTCATGGTCCCAAGGTGAGTACAACAACTATGAGAATATTGTTCTCATACAATGATATTTAAGAGCTGAAGGAGAGGGACATGGGTTTCTCCTCAGGTCTCTTTCTTACCGTGGAGAAAAATTCTTTCCTAGAAGCCTCCAAAGAGATTTTCCTTAAATGCTATTGTGCAGAACTGGGCCTGAAATATATTTGAATATGAATTCCAGACAAGAATTCATTCCCTGCACTTCCTGAGCACACAGCAGCCATAGCTGAACAAAGAAGTCAGGGTCCTTATTCAAGGACTAAGGAAGGAATAGAGTTGGCTAAAGTAACTAATGGTGACAACCACCCAGATTTTATCAGACAGTCAAGGCAGGTCCTGGTTCCTAGGGAAGGAACAGCAGAAATGGCCAAATTGGCATCTGATTAAAGCATCGGCCATCTGGGACCCTCATTTCTGTGCTTCTTTTAAGACGTCCCTATAGACACTAATCCTCAGACTTGTTACTCAGGTATACAGATTGGTATAACCCGTAGTAATTAATGCCCTGTCTTAGGGTTTGATCCTAAGGGATGGTGTTTTAATTTCAGCAATATAAGGGAAGGGGTAAAGGTGGAAGAGATAAAGTAAGAGAGTAAAAAACAAAGCCATAAAGACACAAGTTATAGACTAGACCAGGGTGTCAGCAAATTTTGGCGGCTAAGCCAAATTCAACCCACTGCCTGTTTTATAAATAAAGATGTATAGGTACACAATCATGCTCTTTGGTTTACACATTACCTACGGTTGCTTGTGTGCTATATCAGTAGAGTCGAATCTTAGTATCAGAGACCACATGGCCAGCAAAGCCTAAACATTTGCAATGTAGTCCTTTACAAAAAAAATGTTTGCTGGTCCCTGAGTTAGATCAATTCGCCAAAGGAAGGTAATAAGAGAACAACTCTAAGACAACATTCTCCATTCTCAGATCAAAAAAGGTCCCAGAGGAATTAATAGGGATCACAAAAGATGGGCTGCATGGCAAAAGGGAATCTAGGTTAAATGTCCTAAGATCTGGGCATAAGGCCATAGGCATGTGGGAACTTGGAAGAAGGCATAGCTTGATCCCAGAACTCATTGCAGGACTGCAGGATTAAGCAGATGACTTGGGTGGGAATTTAAAATGAAAGCCAAAGTAGATGCATGGCTCTTCCAAATAGGTTTGTGCACTAGGGAGAGAGAGAGAGAGAAAGAGAGAGAGAGAGAGAGAGAGAGAGAGTGTGTGTGTGTGTGTGTGTGTGTGTAAATTCAAAAAATTGAAGGCAACAACCCTATAATTAGGGTTAGAACGCCACAGATGAGCAAGCTATAAATCAGGAAACGCAGTGGTTAGTAGAGATTTGCAGCACAGAAGCCAGTGCTTGGATATTATGTTTGGGATAAACCTACAAGAGAACTAAGTAGTAATCCTTCACTGGTTGGGGGGAATCTGGATCTATTGAAATGATTCCTGTCTCAAGTCAGAATTGTTCTGGGAAGTGGCCAGAATGGAGCCAGATGGCAAGAGACCAGTAGCTCATCTGAGAGTCACTGGGGGCACCACAGGCAGGGACCCTAGGTGGCTGGAATAGACCTATTTCCCTTGGAAGTAATTACTTGAAACTATTGGTCTAGAATCACCATCCTCTACATTAGATAGCACTAAAAGAAAAACAATTATTTTCCCACATTCTTTTTTCAAGATTCCCTTCTATTTGTTTAAGTGTAGCAGCAGCTATATCCCACTTCCCCACTCTGTACTCTAAGGATGTTGTTGTAACATGTTGCAAGATTATATTTTAGGTTAATGTTTCCTGGTGGCAGCTGGAAAGACACCTTAACATCAATATTAAAAAAATACTTGGAAATTGCATTGTAAGATGGGCTTCCTGTAGACTGTGAATCCACCCCACAGTGCAAGGATCATTACAGCTCCATCGAAGAGGGTGTTCCCTTCCGGAGGCAGTGTCCTTGCCTTTTCCTGTTCTTCCATGGCCCAGATCTCATAGGAAAGCCTCCCTAACCCTTAGAGATTTAGACAGACTTGGCTTGAACGCCCAGAGTTACAGCTTGTATGAGTCCAGAGCCTCCTAATTTTTCCCCAAGCACTCCTGGCCTTTTAACCTTCTTGTTCCCTCTATCTTTGCTCCTACATCTGTTTCTATAATCTGAATCTCATCTTCAATATGAGTTGAATTACATCTCCCAAGAAAGATATGTCCCCCCAGAACCTAAGAATGTGATTTTCTTTGGACATAAGGTCTTTGCAGATGGAGCGAAGTTAAGATGAAGTCATAAAGGTGGGCTTTGATCCAGTATGACTGATGTCTTTCTAAAAGGGGAAAATTTGGACACAGGGTTAGACTTGCAGAAAAGAGCCAATGAAGTCAAGAGACACAGGAAAAGATAGCCATCATAAGACAAGGAATGCCTAAAGCTACTGGAGGCTAGGTTAGTGCCTTCTCTAGTGCCTTCAGAAGGAGAAGAGCCCTTCTGACACCTTAATTTTGGACTTCTTGGCTCCATAACTGTGAGACAATACATTTCTTTTGTTCTAAGCCATTTAGTTTGTGGTACTTTGTTACAGTAGCCTTCGAAAACCAATACACATGCCCAGCAGGCCTGGGCTCAAAGCTCTGCCCCTCCCCTATGGAACACCAACACATCTGCTCATGGCAGGCCTCCCCTGGGTGTGTCCAGTTAGGATTCCTTAGATCAGTGAACTTTCCATCCAATTATCCATATGAGAAACTGTCAGATGCACCATTCCCCCCAAAACTGCCCCCCCACATTTTTCTAGTCATCTGTACATCTTCATTTGCCACCATCCCGACTTAAGTCACTATTGACCTTCTGTAGCAGTGACCTAATTGGATTTATCTGTTTCCAGTCTCACTCCTCTAACTCATCCTCCCAACCATAGCAAGTATAGTCTTAAAACATGTAAATCATCTTTCACTATGCAAACTCTTAAGACAAGATCTAAAATCCCCCCTAAATTGATCCAGTCCTTTCTCTGGCCTAAAACCCTTGACAATGCTACACTCTAGTCTTGTGGAAATCTTTTCAGTTCTTCCAATATTCTGCCCTTTCTCTCCTCCCCACTTTTGCAAGTATTGTTCCCCTTGCTTGACACTCTTCCACTTCCTCATCTGGTGAATTCCAACTCATTCATTAAGTCCCAACTGAAAATTCTCTTCTTCCAACCAGGGCCCTCCCTGAACTGGGAACCAGGTTATGTTTCTGACTATACATCCCTGTACTTTGACCATGGCATTCATTCCTAGAAATGTCTTGTTGACTATCCATTTACCTCACTAGAATAGGAACTCACCCCCGCTTACGGCTATAGTCTTCATTTCCGGTAAAAAGTCCAACATATCCTAGGCACTTATGAAACACTTGTAAGAATTCATGAATTATTTCAATGAATAACTGAAACTTCTTTCTTTCTTGTATTTATTTCATTAACCTAATCCATTTTAGGAAATACTGTTTGACTCGTTAAAACTAACCTCCTTACCTGGGATCCATGGCTCTTCAGAATCTTTCTACCTTCCTTATCAATGCTCCCTATTCGTACCTTCTTGCATCTGGGCCATAAGGATATTATTCTCTCCACTGGAATGCAAGATTCTGGCCTTTTACCTGCCCAAAATGTAACCACCCGTAGAGTCAACCTCCTCTACATAATCCAATCTGTCTCTACAGTTAACTAGCACTAATCTCTCCCTCCTCTGAGTACTCCCAAGAGCACTAAAAGTCTGGCCTAGTAATTCTGCATATAGTGTTCATTGTCTTCGTGTTTTACCCTTGTGTTTTTCATATATTAACTATAATTTTCTCCCTGGACTTTCCCAATTCTTTCCTTTGCCTGACCCATTTAAGCACATAGTCAGACCCGAGTTCTGGCCACAGGGAAGGAAGCAGGAGAAAATAAATCTCTGGGTTTTGTGACCCAAAAAAGTAAATTTCCAGATTGATTTTAAAAATCATATCAAAGAGAAGAAGAGATGAACCAAAGATTCTCCAAGACCAGGTAGAGGGAAGAATAAAGATGGAGAGGCACTAAGCCAAGAGACATTAGTGCATACCAGAGAGAGTGTTTCTCTACCTCCTTCAGGGCAGAAGCCTGGGAAGGAAACAAGACTTCTGAAAGGTGTGGGGACTGGATGCAAGAGGCACCTGTAGGATGCTTACTGCACAGAGCTCCAGGGAGACAATAAGCCTCCAGAAATCTGTCATTAAGATGTGTCTGAGCAGATAAAGACAAGAATATCACAAATACACTTCGCCTCAGCGAGGCAAGAAGGAAGCAGAATAACTCCTGGGTCTTTTAGGCATAACATGACAGTATCTGAGAGATTTGTAAGACCTAAAAAGCCGTACAGACTCTTTTGGAATGAAGGACATCTTAGTGATAATCGCATGCAAGAACAACTAGAACAGTGGATCCCTCATGGACAAATGATTCAAGGACAGATGGCTCATTTCCCAACATCCTGGCACTATTTACACCCTCTAGAATTTAGACAACCTGGAAATTAACCTTGCTAAACTACCAGCTTCTTAATAGCAGAGATTTCATAAAATTTCCTTTTAGTGTCTCCTCACAAAGTGGTGCCTTTTACCAAAAAGGCAAATGAGTAAGTGAAGAAATCATGTTCCCTCGAAGGAAATTCCAGTTCTTCAATTAGAGTCCCCAAGAGGAATATATTACTAAGCCAACTCAGCAGTGCTGTGAAGTCTAGGTGACTGCATGTTGAACATAGGAACTCAGGGGAAAGACTACCTCACCCCATGGTGGGAAGAAAAGTGTCTGTGAGCACAGAGAAGGCCCACTGGTCACTATAGAACAGGGACTGGTGAATGGGCATCTGGGGGCCACACACTTCACCTTATCATGATTGTGCCTTCATTTATGGATGATAGGTCATGGAGCATTTTGCAGAGATGGCCATTTCAAGTAGGCCTCAGGGTTCCTACTTTTCCCACAAACCCCAGAGGAATTGGACCAAATATCTTTACTGAAGGTACTCTTTCTATACCGTTAGTAATATATGAGTTTCCATCAATTTACTAAAGGTTTTTTCTTTTTTTAATTTAGGTATCTAAGTGCAGAGATAAAAGAAAAGGGGATAAAAGTAGGGTTTTTGTTAGAATGCATTAGTGCATTGATGGGAATGCAACCTGGTGAAACCACTCTGGAAAACATCATGGAGGTTCCTCAAAAAGTTGAAAATAGAGCTACCCTATGACTCAGCAATTGCACTACTGGGTATTTACCCTAAAGATACAGACGTAGTGATCTGAAGGGGCACATGCACTCGAATGTTTATAGCAGCAATGTCCACAATAGCTAAACTATGGAAAGAACCCAGATATCCATCAACAGATGAATGGATAAAGAAGATATGGTATATATACAAAATGGAATACTATGGGGGCGCCTGGGTGGCTCAGTGGATTAAGCCACTGCCTTCGGCTCAGGTCATGACCTCAGGGTCCTGGGATGAGCCCCGTATCGGGCTCTCTGCTCAGCGGGGAGCCTGCTTCCTCCTCTCTCTCTGCCTGCCTCTCTGCCTGCTTGTGATCTCTCTCTGTCAAATAAATAAATAAAATCTTTAAAAAAAAAATGGAATACTATGCAGCCATCAAAGGAAATGAAATCTTGCCATTTGCGACGACGTGGATAGAACTAGAGGGTATCATGCTTAGCGAAATAAGTCAATCGGAGAAAGACAACTATCATATGATCTTCCTGATATGAGGAAGTGGTGATGCAACATGGGGGCTTAAGTGGGTAGAAGAAGAATCAATGAAACAAGATGGGATCTGGAGGGAGACAAACCATAAAAGACTCTTCATCTCACAAAACAAACTGAGGGTTGCTGGGGGGCGGGGGGTAGGGAGGGTGGGGGGGGTTATGGACATTGGGGAGGGTATGTGCTATGGTGAGTGCTGTAAAGTGTGTAAACCTGGCGATTCACAGACCTATACCCCTGGGACTAATAATACATTATATGTTTATTTAAAAGAAAAAAAGGAATGCATTAGTGCTTAAGTTCAAATGATCTTAGAAAAAACTATAAAAATAAATCCTTAGAAACTATGGACAGGTTTTAATAGTTTTATTCTCCACTATAAAATAGCATTTATTTGTGTAGTAACTGCATGAAAAATCCTGAGGTCTAAAAAAATAGAATAATATAAAAACTTAAGTAGAAAGCAATGCCATTTTTGGAAATCACTAGTAGTATACACATTTTAAACATGTTAATTTCCTTTTTATTGGGCCCAAATAGCTCACAATTGTAATAAGATAATAGCTATGCTTTTGTTTTACTCTTTGCTCATTGCCAGCTGCAACATTTTGTCGTGCAACTAACAATC
The DNA here is from genome assembly GCF_030435805.1 of Mustela lutreola. Lineage (NCBI taxonomy): Eukaryota > Metazoa > Chordata > Mammalia > Carnivora > Mustelidae > Mustela > Mustela lutreola. Next base: position 149,326,723 of record NC_081290.1, on the reverse strand, counting down.
TGAAAATCATTAATCACTTATCCAGGAATTTAAAGATATAACTATTTCCAGATAAAATACATCAGTGAGGAAATCTTTGACTTAACATTTTGTAAAAAGATAGAAAGGGAAAGAGAATCTACACGAGAACATGAGACTAAACCATTATAATTGGGGCAAAATCACCTATATAAGGAAAACAGTTGGCCCTTGGGTTCAGGAAAGCATACTTTTTCAACTGCGGGTGGGGAGGGGGTTGGAAGTCCCAGGTGGAAGAGCTAGTAGCACTTGCAGGCATCCCTGCTCCAGCAAAATAGAGTCAGGGTCTCCCATGGGTACTTGTCAGACTTGCACTTGGATTCTCATTCGTCCTTGGATTCAGCATGTCCTTTTCTCTTGGGCTTCCTAACCTCAGCTTTTTGTAGTTTTACAGTTCTAGCAATATCCCAGTCTTTAGTGACTTTGCCCCAGATACTTTCCAGATCTGTGTTTTTAATCAGACCACTTGGAGGAAGGCTGAGGTGAGGGAGAGGGCTGCTCCCAGTGACCGGGTCAGTGAGGCCAATGAAGCAGCAAAGATCATTCATTCACACATGCAAGAGCAGTTCTGGGCTGAGCTCTTGAACCGTACAACTGGGTTCCCCATGCTTCCCTCCTAAGTTGCTGGAATTTATATATCCAATTCCCAATAATGGCTATTCTACGTGGTTTGCAGTTCAGCTTTGCCCCTGGCTACAGATTTTGACACCTCCCAGAACCTAGCTCAGTGCCTCTCATGAGAATATGTCTTGCCATCTCAGCCATCTGACCATATTCCAGCCATCTAGATACTGGGCAACATCTGATACCCCATCAACACTCCAGCTGTGACTGAGTATGCCCCCAGACTGGGTCAGATTAATCAGGCTAGGATGCCACAGAGCAAAGTTTCTAAATCTGTGGACCTCACAAAGCTAGGAGAGATGGCTAATATGATGAAAATGTTTAAAAGCTCTTGAGAGATTGGAAAGGCTGGTTCAAAAGCAACAGAATGAGATTTAATAGCCTTGAGTTTGGATTCCAAATACCATCTCATAAATACAGATGTTGGAAAAAATGGCTAGACTATTTTATGTGAAAGACTGGGGAGTTTTTGTTGATCATAAGTTCAGTGTGATGTGACTTAGCTGCTCTAAAAGCTAATCCCCTTGTAGGCTGCATTAATAGGATTGTGTCCAAATCACGAAAGGCAATAATCTCAGCAGACTCACCTTCAACTAGTCAGGCAACAGCTGACTACTCAGCTGTGACCTCCATTCTCCAAGAAGGTCATCAACAACCATAGACAACTCAGGGGGAGCAGACCAGGACAGAGAAGTATGAGCTGTGCACTGCATAGGGGATTGTTGGGACAACTGTTGATTCAAAGTTTTTTTATTCAACAAAAAGACTTAGTTGGTTTAGGCAAAGTGGAGGTCACGAGTCCTAATGCAATAGACCCAGCTGCCATTCAGATGAGATACATAGGTACGGAAGAGCTAGTTGTTTATCTCTAGCATCTGATCTGATTCATTGGTTCCCATAGAGTAGCAGCTTTAAATATTTTGAATATCACCCCTAGAAACAGGAGTGCCTCATAGAATCCAAGGGTAGAAATATAGCTGAGTTTTGGGAAGGGCTAGAGCCAGGAAATGGAATGTCACTGGGAAGGCTGTCAGTATTGACTCTCTACTCCTCCCCTCGGCTTTATTATTCTTTGTCTGTGAGACAACATTTTCCAATTCCTAGTCTACTTGCCCCAAACTGGCTTTCTCTTGATCCCAGCTCCAAGTTCCCAGTATAAGGGATTCTGTTTGGTGTAGCATGGGTCAAGTACCTAGCCCTATCCCTGTCAGTGTGGCCATGTGGATGGTGTCCATTAGACAAACATGGCAGCTAGAAACTCACCCCTATGAATTTAGATGGGGATGATCAATGAACCGTGCTGTGGCAGGCAAATATCCAAAATGTTTTGTATCAGTTTCTTAACTTTCTTTGATGTCACATGCCCCCTTGAACAGTTGAAGTAACTTACGTTTTCCTCTACGTAGAAACACCCACGACTTTGTTTATGTTTGCAGGAAGTTCCTAAAACCTTGAAATATATCCACAGATCCCAGAATAAGAAACCCTGGCCCAGGGGCACCCGGGTGGCTCAGTGAGTTAAGGCCTCTGCCTTCAGCTCAGGTCACGATCCCAGCCTCCAGGGATCGAGCCCTGCATTGGGCTCTCTGCTCAGCAGGGAGCCTGCCTCCCTTCCTCTCTCTATGCCTGCTTCTCTGCCTACTTGTGATCTCTGCCTGTCAAATAAATAAATAAAATCTAAAAAAAAAAGAAAAGAAAAGAAACTCTGGCCCAGACAATGAAACATTGAGGAGGGAAAATATGAATATCTGCCTTCAAACAGCTAAAGAATTGTTGGAGAAGGGGATTAAAATATGTAAATGTATATACAGGAAGACTAGAAAGCTATATAAAAAATGAAAATGTGGTTCTCTTTGGGAGTAGTATAAATGGTTAGTTCTTACTTTTTTTTAGTTTTTAAGATTATTTATTTATTTATTTCATAGAGAGAGACCACAAGTAGGCAGAGAGGCAGGCAGAGAGAGAGGGAGAAGCAGGCTCCTTGCTGAGCAGAGAGCCCGATGTTGGGCTCGATTCCAGGACCCCGAAGTCATGACCTGAGCTGAAGGCAGAGGCTTAACCCACTGAGCCATGCCGGTGCCCCTAGCTCTTACTTTTTTGTGTGTTTCCCAATTAGCCTACCAAGGACATATATGGTTAGCTTTATAATCGGACAAAGCATTTTTTAAGAAGAAAAATAATTAAATTTTTACATACCTCAGACAGAATTGAGAATAATGGATGAAACTGATAAGAACATAGATTTATTTTATTTTATTTTTTACTCATCGGCACTGATTATCTTGGAATAATCACCATGTCCCTAAATCTATCCCTGCCCTCCTATAATCTATTCTCAAACAGAAGCCAGTTGTGTTAAAACAAGTCAGAGTATGTCCTTCTGCTCAGAACTCCACAGTAGCTCCCCAACTCACTCAAAACAAGAGTCACAGTTCCTGAATTTGCCTACAAGGCTCCATATGACCTGTCCCTGTTATGTCTCCCACCACATCCCCTACAACTATCCCTCCAGCTTATTCTGGTTCTTCTGTTCCTCAAATTCCATCGCTTCCTTAAGTCTCTGCAAATGCCATGTTTTCAATAGGACACACTCTGTTTTAACCTGCATTCTTCTACCCCCTCATTGCTGTTACTCTCCATGCCCCTTATCCTACTTACTTTCGTTTTCTCATAAGATTTATCACCTTCTAACATACTACGTCAATTGCTATACATTCCTGTTTATCATCTAATTCTCCTCATATGAATGTAAGTGCCAAAAAGGCAGTGGATCTTGTCTTTTTAATTTTTTTTTTGTTTGGTTTGTTCTATCCCAAGCACCCAGAACAGTGCCCAGCTAATAGTGGACATTGAGTAGACATTTGTTGAAGGAAAGGAAGGAGGGAAGGAGGGAAAAAGACTTGAAGTGGTTATGCAGGGACAGAGCGGTTCTCTCACAGGAAGAATTCCTGAAATGAGAGAGAAGTTTGGCTTGGAAACTTGAAGTTTCTTATAAATCTTAAGTTTCTATGTGATAGGATTCCTCTTTTTCCACCATAACCCAGATTATTACTTACTTAGATTTATTACCTGCCAAATTTCTCAGACAGGAAGCATTTGGTTACAAGGAAGAGAAACCACCCAGGTTATATTAAATGAAAAGGAAAGTTCTATTTTTACACATGGACTCTCGTGGATTCCAAGCGCAAGAACTACAGGGTGGCCCCTTGAGAGGCTGAAACCAGGATCATCTCTTTGCCTTTCTGGTACTTCATCTCTCTCTCCCTCAGGGACATCTCATCTCTCCTTAGTGGAGAGCTGCAAGACCTCCCAGCTCTAGGGCCCATTGCTAACTAATTAGAGTCTCTGTCTCTAATCCAAATTCTTCAGGAATATATCTGATTGGCTTGGCACAGCTTATCAATTGTTTTCCCATATGTCCAATGGTACCATCAGCTGACACCAAAGACAAAAACATTACAGAGTGCAACCATGACCAAAAGAAGCCACCATGGTGGGCTTGGGAAGGGAGGCAGCTCTCAGAGAAGAAGCACATGAGCTGAAGAGGCAAACTAGCTAACATGCCAAGGCACCGCCCCTCTGGAATCTAACTGCATTAACATTCTGAACAATCTAATTTCATTTCCCTAGCAATTTCCTGTCTGGAAGAGTTTGCTGATTTCTTTGAAGCTAAAATAGGCACATCCCTCACTTGTAAAAATAATAAACAGCTTTTTGAGAAACTTCTGAGGAAATTTTTTTACCACCTGGAAAGCACAGTGAGAGGGTTCATCTTCCAGGATAAGAGCAGCAGAGAATTTACCCTGAAAGGGATCTTCAACCTATTGCAAAATTCCATACCATCATCACAGACGTATATATAATTTTTTTATAATAGACTTTTAAAATTGAAGTATAACATGAATAAAGACATGTACACCAATCATATTCAGCTTAATGAATTCTGAAAGGATAACACACTCAGTGTAACCAGCAACCAGATCAAGAAACTAACATTACCACCATACCGGAAGCAATTTCTCCCCCGTCCCAACACATAGCAAAGGTAATCATTCTCCTGACTTCCATAGATTAGCTTTGCAGTTCAAATGTTTGGCCCTTTTTTCCTAGTGAGTTACCTATGTTGTGTTTGTTGTTTCTTGTTTGTTTGCTTTTTTAAGTAGCTTCATGGAGGTACAGTCGATATGCGGTAAAGTGCATGTATTTAAAATATACAATTTGAGGGGCACCTGGGTGGCTCAGTGGGTTAAAGCCTCTGCCTTTAGCTCAGGACATGATCCCGGGGTCCTGTGATCGAGCCCCATGTCGGGCTCTCTGCTCAGCCGGGAGCCTGCTTCTCTCTCTCTCTGCCTGCCTCTCTGCCTACTTGTGATCTCTGTCTGTCAAATAAATAAATAAAATCTTAAAATAAAATAAAATGTACAATTTGATAAATTTGTACACTATAATCACGATAGTGAACATACCCATCCCTCCCAATCCCAGCTAACCACTAGGATTTTTGTCATTATCCATTCATTTGTATTTTCTAGAATTTTTTATAAATGGAATCACGTAGTATGTCCTTATTTCTGCCATGATTCCTTCACTCAGCATAATTTTAAGATTCACCCACATCATTACATGGATCATTCCTAGTTCATTCCTTTTTATTGCCAAGTAGTATCCCATTGTATGGATATGCTACACGTCGTTAATAAAACCTATTAATGGGCATTTGAGTTGTTTCCAGTTTGGGGCTACTTAAAGTAAAACTAGTAAGAATATTTTCGGACAAGTCTTTGAATTAACATATCTTTTCACTTATCTTGGGTAGATGTGTAGGAGTGGAATGTCTGTGTAGGAGTGGAATGTCTGGGTCCTATGTTATGTGTATGTTTAACACAAAAAAAACTATCAAAATGTCTTCCATTTTATACTCTCACAAGCAGCATATGAGAGTTTCAGTTGTTCAGTCTCTCACTAACACTTGATGTGATCAATCTTTTTTCATTTTAGACATTCTACCAGGTGTATAGTGCTATCTCATTGTTATTTTAACTTGTTTTCCTTAAAGATTAAAGATTTTGAGATATCTTTTGATGTGCTTTTTTGTTATCTATGTGCCTGTTATGGTTAAGTGTTGTACAAATCTTCTGCTCATTTTTTTTTAAGGTTTATTTATTTATTTGAGAGAGAGAGAACGCAGGGGAGCAAGTGGGGGAAGGGTAGGGTGAGAGAGAGAATCTGAGGTGGACTCTGAGTGCGGAGCCCGACAGGAGGCTCATCCAAGGACCTCAAGATCATGACCTGAGCTGAAACCAAGACTCGGACACTTAACGGACTGTGACGCCCAGGCACCTCTCTTCTGCTCATGTTTTAATTAGGTTGTTTGTTTTATTATTATTGAGTTCTAACAGTTATGTATGTTATCAGGATACAAATCCTTTATCAAATATGTAATATGCAAATAACTTCTCCCTGTCTGTAACTTGTCTTTTCATTTTCTTAGCTGTGTCTTTCAAAGAGCCATGATTTTAAATTTTGATAAAGTCCAATTTATCATTTTTTTCTTTCATGGGTCATACTTTGGGAATCATAGCTCAGAGATCGTCCCCTCACTCAACCTCACACAGATTTTTCTCCTATATTTTCTTTCAGAGGTTTTATTGTTATTAGGTTTTATATTTAGCTCTGTAATCTGTCGTGAGTACATTTGTGCATGTGCTGAAAGTTATATATTAAAGTTGGCTTTGTTTTCTGTTTTTGTTTTTGTTGAATTTTTTTTTTTTATATTTGGCTATCTCATTGCTTCAACATCAATTATTGACAAGACTATTCTTTTTTCTTTGAAATGCCTATGCACCTTTGTCAAACATCAATTGACCATATATATATACACACATATATATATATATATACATATATATATACGTATATATATATGTATAGATATATATGTCTATTTCTGGACTACATTTTATTCCATTAATCCATCTGTCTATGTTGATGCCAATACTACACTATCTTTGTTATTGTGGCTTTATATAAGTCTTAAAGTCAGGTAGTATAAATTCTCTAACTTTGTTCTTTTCAAAAGTTGTTTCAGCATTTCCAAATGAATTTTAGAATTAGTTTATCAATTTTTCAAACAAACAAATAAACAAAAACATTATCAAATATTGTGTTGAATTATAGATCAATCTGGAGAAAAACTGACAACTTAATAATATCATCTTGTGATTCATGAACTCAATATATCTTACTTGGGTCTTTAATTTCTCCCACCAATGTTGGGTCTTTAATCTATGGGTTTATAGTTGCAACAAATTTGGTAATTTTTGGCCATTATCTGTTCAGATATTTTTCTGTACCTCACCTGTCCTCTGAAGATTCCAAGTCTATGTACATTAACCCAGTAGAAGTGGTCACATTTTTATTGATGCTCTATTTATTAGTTTTAATTTATTCCTCTGTGTTTCATCCTGCTAGGTGTTCCAATTCACTAATATTCTGTAATGTCTAATTTGCTGTTAATCACATGCAGTTTACTTTTCATGTTATCGTATTTCTCAACTCCAGAAGATTTATTTACATCTTGTAATATCTTCCATGTCTCTACTTAATATAAGGCCATCTCTCTAGCTTCTTGACCATATAGGATATAGTTTAGTTATAATAGTTACAATAACATCTAATTTTGTCAAATAACTTTATCATCTGTGTTGTTTCCAGGTTAGTGTCAGTTGATTTTTCTCCTCATTTTGGGTCATATTTACCTGCTTATTTGTAATTTCTGATTAGATGTCAAATATTGAAAATTATATCTGGTTGGGTATTGGATATTTTTGCTTACTTATGAATCTATTGAGCTTTTATTTAGGATATAGTTAAGTTACTTGTAAACAGTTTGATCTTAAGAGTCTTACTATTCAGTGTCTTAGGCAAGACCACAGCAACATTTAGTCTAGGGCTAATTTTGCCCCACCATTTTAAAAAAGATTTTATCTGTTGATTTATATATAGAGAGAATGAGCAAAGGGACAAGCAGAGGGAGAGGGAGAAAGAATCTCAAGCAGGGCTCTATCTCATGACCTGAGCCAAAATCAAGAGTTGGACACTTAACCAACTGGATACCAACCAAAGGGGTATCCAGATACCCCTTTGCCCAACTATTGAGACAAAAATCCTTCAGAATACCCAGCAGTGCCCTATGAATTATGATGTTTTTCACTCTGGTTGGGAGAATGGAAATTATTCCTACTCCTACTCTGGTGATTTTTTTCCCCGTAATCCCTTTCAGTAGTTCTTTCCCTAGTGTCAAGTAATCTCTTCACCTGTACCTCCTGATTCGTGTTCAGCTGAATACTTGAGGGGACCCCTTGAGTGGGGAATCTCCAGGGCTCTCTCTCTAGCTCTCTCCTATCTAGTACTCTGACCCATAAGTTCTAACTGCATTTGCCTTCCCACATCCCCAGATCCATCTTCTCAACTCAGAGAGAGTGCAAGCTCCCTGTGCTATAAACTAGAAAGTCTCTTGCAGAGAGTGAGCTAGGACAATTGTAATGTTCACCTTCTTTGTTTCTTCCTCCAGGTATTATTGTCCTTTAATGCCTGAGGCCTAATGTAATGAAAATTGTTGTTTCAATAAGGTAGGTAAATCTAGTCTCCTTTACTCAATCTTGGTTGGAAGCTGAATTTTTAATTGCTTATCATCTTCTCACTGATTCAGACATTTCATATATTCTAATTATAAGCCCTGTGCAAATAGAGATAAGCAAATGTCTTCTTCCATTCTGTCACTTGTTTTTGTATCCCTTTCAACATGACTTTGATAAAGAGATATTCTCAGTTTTAATGTTGCCCAATATATAACTTTTTTTAAATTTTAGGGTTAGTGCCTTCTGTTTCTGTTGACATTTTCCAAAATCAAAAGATAGTTTGGTATGTTTTTGTTTAGAAAAGTTCTAGTTTTTTCACTTCATTTTTTTTTAATTTTTTATTTTTTATAAACATATATTTTTATCCCCAGGGGTACAGGTCTGTGAATCACCAGGTTTACACACTTCACAGCGCTCACCAAAGCACATACCCTCCCCAATGGCCACAATCCCACCCCCTTATCCCAAACCCCCTCCCCCCAGCAACCCTCAGTTTGTTTTGTGAGATTAAGAGTCACTTATGGTTTGTCTCCCTCCCAATCCCATCTTGTTTTATTGATTCTTCTCCTACCCACTTAAGCCCCCATGTTGCATCACCACTTCCTCATATCAGGGAGATCATATGATAGTTGTCTTTCTCTGCTTGACTTATTTCACTAAGCATGATACGCTCTAGTTCCATCCATGTTGTCGCAAATGGCAAGATTTCATTTCTTTTGATGGCTGCATAGTATTCCATTGGGTATATATACCACATCTTCTTGATCCATTCATCTGTTGATGGACATCTAGGTTCTTTCCATAGTTTGGCTATTGTGGACATTGCTGCTCTAAACATTTGGGTGCACATGCCCCTTTGGATCACTACGTTTGTATCTTTACGGTAAATACCCAATAGTGCAATTGCTGGGTCATAGGGCAGTTCTATTTTCAACATTTTGAGGAACCTCCATGCTGTTTTCCAGAGTGGCTGCACCAGCTTGCATTCCCACCAACAGTGTAGGAGGGTTCCCCTTTCTCCGCATCCTCGCCAGCATCTGTCATTTCCTGACTTGTTGATTTTAGCCATTCTGACTGGTATGAGGTGATATCTCATTGTGGTTTTGATTTGTATTTCCCTGATGCCGAGTGATATGGAGCACTTTTTCATGTGTCTGTTGGCCATCTGGATGTCTTCTTTGCAGAAATGTCTGTTCATGTCCTCTGCCCATTTCTTGATTGGATTATTTGTTCTTTGGGTGTTGAGTTTGCTAAGTTATTTATAGATTCTGGACGCTAGTCCTTTATCTGATATGTCGTTTGCAAATATCTTCTCATTTTAAGCCCGAAGACACCTCCAGATTTAAAGTGAAGGGGTTGAAAAGAATTTACCATGCTAATGGACATCAGAAGAAAGCAGGAGTGGCAATCCTTATATCAGATCAATTAGATTTTAAGCCAAAGACTATAATAAGAGATGAGGAAAGACACTATATCATACTCAAAGGGTCTGTCCAACAAGAAGACTTAACAATTTTAAATATCTATGCCCCCAACGTGGGAGCAGCCAACTATATAAACCAATTAATAACAAAATCAAAGAAACACATCAACAATAATACAATAATAGTAGGGGACTTTAACACTCCCCTCACTGAAATGGACAGATCATCCAAGCAAAAGATCAGCAAGGAAATAAAGGCCTTAAACGACACACTGGACCAGATGGACATCACAGATATATTCAGAACTTTTCATCCCAAAGCAACAGAATACACATTCTTCTCTAGTGCACATGGAACATTCTCCAGAATAGATCACATCTTCGGTCCTAAATCAGGACTCAACCGGTATCAAAAGATTGGGATCATTCCCTGCATATTTTCAGACCACAATGCTCTAAAGCTAGAACTCAACCACAAAAGGAAGTTTGGAAAGAACCCAAATACATGGAGACTAAACAGCATCCTTCTAAAGAATGAATGGGTCAACTGGGAAATTAAAGAAGAATTGAAAAAAATCATGGAAACAAATGATAATGAAAATACAACGGTTCAAAATCTGTAGGACACAACAAAGGCAGTCCTGAGAGGAAAATATATAGCGGTACAAGCCTTTCTCAAGAAACAAGAAAGGTCTCAGGTACACAACCTAACTCTACACCTAAAGGAGCTGGAGAAAGAACAAGAAAGAAACCCTAAGCCCAGCAAGAGAAGAGAAATCACTTAAAAAAAAAAAAAAAAAGATTAAAAAAAATCTTTTTTAAAAAAGATTTTATTATTTGACAGAGAGAGAAATCACAAGTGGGCAGAGCAGTAGGAAGGGGTGGGGGTAGTAGGCTCCCCACTGATCAGAGAGCCCCACATAGAGCTCGATCTCAGGACCCTGAGAAAGAGAAGTGTAATCTATTGCCTCTAACCCTTTTGTCAACTACAATGTAGCCAATTTTCATTTTAATTATATGGTAGTTTATTCAGAAGAATAGTGTTAGCATTAGGGAAAATTGAATAATCTATAATTGCATGTTACCAGCAATTTCATATAAGATTCCCCTCACAATGCTATTTTAAAAGGTATTATGTAATGGTTCACTTCCATATTTAAAAAGTATAGTGTGTGTGTGTGTGTGTGTTTATGTGTGTGTTAAAGTGAACCCATTCAGATTATGATGGCATAAAGTAAAAGCTGGCAAACTATTGCCCTTTTGCCAAATCTGAATCACCATTTGCTTTTGTAAATAAAATTTTATTAGAATACATACATACACAGGGGCACCTGGGTGGCTCAGTGGGTTAAGCCGCTGCCTTCAGCTCAGGTCATGATCTCGGGGTCCTGGGATCGAGCCCCACGTCGGGCTCTCTCCTCAGCGGGGAGCCTGCTTCCCTTCCTCTCTCTGCCTGCCTTTCTGCCTGCTTGTGCTTGTGATCTCTGTCTGTCAAATAAATAAAAATTCTTTAAAAAAAAAAAAAGAAGAAGACATACATACACAAATGGCAACGGAAAGGACTACGTTGGGAGTATTTGGATAAAGAAGAGATCATTTATAGGCTGCACCGGGATGAAATCCAAAGCATAAGTGGAGGGATTGGCCTCTCATAGGAAGGAAGCAATGTTTTCTATTTGTCATAGGAAGAAGGAAGAGTGGGAGGAATGCAGATAGTATGTAGGTTTGCATATTTGATGGCTACTGTTTAAGGAGTTTACATCTGAGCACTTTGGCAATCTGGTGTTGCCGTAAAAAGATCTTCAGTTGATGGGGATGGTGGGAGAGGCAGAAATTTGAGAAGTCTGAGAATGTTTAAGAATTATTGCAAGCATTATTTCAAATAGCTAAAGAGTAGAAACAATCACAAATGGGGAAGCAAAATGTGTCATAGCTATACAGTGGAACATTATTTAACTATAGAAAGGAATGAATTACTGATATATGCTACAATATGGATAAACCTTGAGAACAATATGTTAATTGAAAGAAGCGTCACAAAAGGCCACTTATTGCATAATTCCATTTATATAAATATCCAAAAGAGGCAAATAGAAAGATTAAGTGTTCCTTAGAGGCAGAGGGGGTGGGGGAGATGGGGAGTGACTGTTAATGAGAATTTGTTAATGGGGCTTCTTTTGGGGTCAATGAACTATTCTGAAATTAAATAGTAGTGAGGTTGAAGAGTTTTGTAAGTATACTAAAAAGCACTGAATTGTACACTTTAAAAACGTGAATTTTATAGCACATGAATTATATCTCAATAAAGCTTTTTTTTTTTTTTTTTAAAGACAAACTATTGCAGAGGGTAGGCTAGTGCACTGTCTAGATAAAGGAAGTGTGACTGCCAGGTAGCAGGGACATCCATAAAGTGAATGAAACTTCAGCGCAGATCTCCCAGGAGGGTAGGGAGCAGCTGGGAGAGTTGGAGAGTCCTAGTTGGAACGGGAAGCCAGGATGCACTCAGGAAGCATATTTGTGTAAGGATTCTGATAAATCATCATCGAGATCACAAAAGAAAGGCATCTATATCTCCATGGATCCAGTAAATATGTTTGTCACTTATGTCTTCATTCTAAACACATATTCACCCTAATTTTATATTTGTAATTGTATATTCTTTTCTTTGAAAAGTACTTTCCAAACTGTATAAGCTTTAGGGTCCAGAAAACTAAGATCTGTCCTCTGCAGAAAGATGAGGATCTACTCGAAAGCTTTAAACATTAATTTATGGCGATGCCACTTATCCTGTTGGGTGAATCCCTCCAAAAACACTTGGTTGCTTGGGTGCAGAAGAAAGTAGAGTTGGGCTCATCCAGAATTGGGTTTAATGAGTTGGGACCATGTCATTAAAAATATGGACAACAGAATTTAAATTGGACAAGGGGCACAGAGAAAGGAGAGTTCTGTTGGATCATGAGAAGGCAAATTGTTAACAGGCTAGAAAAACTGTTAAGATTACACAAGAAAATCTTAAAAGATCAAGCTGGAGGACATGTGGTTAAAGGAGGATGCTGGAGGTGAATGACAAAGTCCATAGTAGTGATTGTTCCAAGTGATTTGAACCACAGGAAATGATAGGATCATTTGCTCTAAGAAAAAGTCTCAACTCTAATCTGCAAGCATCTGTGTAACCTGTCCCTTACCTGTAACCTCACCCAGTCCAATGTCCCTCTCACTTGCCTCACTACTGCCTTCATCCAGGTCCTTGAGAGCTCCTTCTAGACTGAGGACTTGTATACCTAGTAGTTCCTCTGTCTGGAATACTCTCTGCTACTTTACCAGGCTAACCCCACTCAACCTGAGGATCTCCACTTAAAAAGTCTTTTCCTCAGGGAAGTGTATCCCAACCTATACGTTCTCCTCTCAGGGGTAGAGCCTCCGGTTATATGCCCAAATAAAACTATCTATATTTCTTTCACACCATTTCACGCCACATTTGACTGTACTGTAGAATTTACAGGGCTAATTATCTGTAAAATGTGTTTCTCCAGGATAGAGGAATGGAAGAATAGGTCTGGCTTCCCTCCTTATCACATCTTAGGTCCTCAGGGACTTGCACATAAATATTTGTTGTGTGAAAGGAAGTTAAGATTCTTATGTGTGATAGCTATTTCTGGCATACATTTTAATGTATAAAGATATAAAATGTGATTGCACAGATAATCTAAAAATGGCATGTAATGTTAAAATAATGCACATTTCCTTTCTAAAATACATACACAAAGATGTATTTCTCTTCATCCTCTCTTTGACCCTTATTTGATCTAATACAAATCTAAAACAAATCTAATACAAATCTAAAACAACACAGTTGAAGACAGGGAAAATACTTAAAGATTTCTTCAAATATTCTATCTCATAGAAATGAGATAACTGAATCTCTTATTTGAAATAACAAAAAGATTACTGGAACTTCCAAAAGCTAAGTAGTACAAGATATATTATAATTTTCCATTAGAAAGGCTTTATAACAGGAGTGGAGACAGTGATGAATTTTCTAAAGCCAACAGTGAACTAATCTGAATGTTATGAATGTTAATTATAAATGCTTTTGACTCAGTGTACATACACACTTCCTATGGGAGAAGTGGAAAACAAATTCAATGATTTATTTTCCTTTGGACTTGTGACAAAATTTGCATTCACACACTTAAAAGAATTGCTCTGGTTTATTAGCTGCTGTAAAAATGACAATCACTGGCATTCTAAAAAGCCTTAAAATTTAAGAAAAACAACAAGTTCCCTTGCTAGTTCTTTCCCTCTGCCCTGGTCAAGCTTATCCCTTTTATCTTTTCATAAAACAAGTCTTGGGAGTCTCTCTTCACAATATCTTACAAATCTCCATCTAAATATCTCTTCAAGGGAGTCTCACCTCTCACCCCATCTGACTGAGCCCACCCCAGTTATTTTTTCACTTTACTATATTTGTTTGCCTCAGGGCACAACAGTTATCACAATCTGTACTTCTGTTGACCTTTTCTTTAAGATCCTATGCCACAACAGGAATGTCACCTCCTGAGTGCAGGGATCTTTGTCGCTACCCCAGCACCTAACTGCAATCGCACTTTTTCAAACTGAGAGGAACTCCTGAATATGAATGCCGTGTTAATAAGCAAATGCCCGTCTTAACTTACCTCCTAATATTTTGAGCACTTTCATCTGATTCTTTATATTACCTTCTGAAGATTGTTTTGGGGCTTTGTTTTTCATAAGTAAATTGGGAAAGATATTTCTATTATAGGACAATGGTAAGCTCAGGACCCGGAGTCATAATTGTAACACACACACAAGTAGGCAAATAGAAGTAGGACATCCAGTAATGCTCCCTGTTCTAGACCAACATTCCAAGGGTAGATTTTAAACAAATACAACGTCAAGTGGAAGAAACTGGCAACAAACGGCGGGAGTGTGAGACTTCCAAATGTCCCACACAAAGACTCAGTCAAATGCTTTGGCCCCACTAAGCGCCCCTACCGCCCTGGCAGGCCTGCTCCGGGGACCCGTCCACGCCAGCCCGGGTAGGTCGGGCCCGACCTCCCCAGCAGGCTAGTCGCCGGCGCGCGCTGCCCCCTCACCCTCTCTCCTCTGGTCCCGGGCCTTAAGTCTCCCTGGCCCGGATCCTCGGGGTCGCGGCCTCCCGTTTTGATTGCAGGCTGTCAAGTAGAGAACCCCCCAGCCCCCACCCCCCTAACCCCTGATCTTGTGTATACTACAAACTCTGAACTGATACATGGCAAACCACAAACTGATACTCGAACATTCCTCAGTCTTCCCAGGGCCCGAGCCCCGGCGGCCCTGGTCTCGCCAAGGCTTCGTCCGCCTTCCCCCGCCAGGTGCCGGCTGGGGGCTCCGGCCCCGCCGCCGCCGCCGCCGCCGCCGCCGCCGCCGCGGCAGGGCTGCCGAGGACCCCGTTCCAGCTTCCCGAACTACAGATCCCAGGGTGCCTCTCGGACTCCCGCTCCCTCCCTCCGTCCGCTCCCTCCGCCCCCGGCCCTTGTTGTTTTGGCTGGAAGCGCTCCGCCGGAGTTTCAGAGAAAGTCTAGGCAGAAACCGGAGCCGGCCCGCACGGGGGAGGGGAAGGAGGAAAGGGAGAGGGAACGGGGAGGCTCGGCCGCTCTGAGCCTACCGCGCGCCCGGCGGCCGGGGAAGCGGCGCTAGAGCGGGAGGGGACGGGACAGTGGGATCGTTCTTCGAAGCCAAGCGCCGAGTGCCTGGTTCCTCCGCCGCTCCCCGCCCTCTCCGGCGGCGGCGAGAGCGGACCCACCCTCCCGCGGGACTTGCGCCCTGCCCAGCTCCTGCCGCCCAGCGACGCCCCGCGTTTCGCTGCCACCACGGCGGCTCCCTGCGTAGCCCAGGACCTGCCCTGAGCCCGCACGAGACCCTCGCGATTTCCGTTTTCCCTCTGTCCGTCCCCCGCTCTTTCCCGGGCGCCGCGGAGAAGTGACCCACCCTCTCCCGAGGAGGAGGAAGGGGAGGATCGCGCCGGGCGCACCGAAACCAAGGGGCGATCCGGAGTGGGCGCCGCACGGGGGCATTGTGTGAGTGAGTGAGTGAGTGTGTGTGTGTGAGAGAGAGAGAGTGTGTGCGCGCGCGTGCAACGTAGTGTCTTTAGGAAAGCGCCCGGGGAGGTCCTGTTCTTAGGGGGCGGAGCGCAGGGGACCGAGGCTCGGCTCCGTGCTGGGGCAGAGTCTCGCTGTGCCGGAGCGCTGCTGAAGCGGCCGGCGGGACGGCGCGCCTGGCGGCTAGGCTGGCGCACTGAAGGGAGGCCCGGACGCCCTCGGCCCGACAGCTGCCCCGGCTCCGAGGTGTCGGCCTTGGAGACGCTGCCAGCTTCTGCTCACCGTCCGCGGACCCGCGTGGGAGACGCTCGGACGCGCACAGCCAGCGCGGCGCGTAGCCCGCGCGTCCCGTCCGGCCCCGGCTGCGCCTCGAAGGAGCGAGGCTCTGGCCGCTGCGCTGCCGGCGGGCGTCGGCTGTGTCGGGAGCGCGCCCGCCCGCCCCTCAGCTGCCCGGCCGGCAGCCGGAGAGGCGCGCACCATGAGCGGCGGCGAAGTGGTCTGCTCCGGATGGCTCCGCAAGTCCCCCCCGGAGAAGAAGTTGAAGCGTTATGTAAGTAGAGCTTCGGCCGCCTCTCCTTGGGCCTCCCCGTCCGCACCGCTGCCCCGGCCGCGCGCGGGGCGGGCTCTTCAACTTAGTCCCCCATCTCTTTCCCCTCGGCGCCTTCCCCAGCAGGCTCGGGCACCGAGGCTGTAGAGCTCACGCCCCGGCCTCCCTCCACTTGGCCGGCTAACTTTCTTCCTCCAGCTTCCAGACGGCCTGCCGTGCGGGCCTCATCGGCCCGTGGGAGGGCCCGGGATTTCCACCTAATGCCTGCTGCATGTTTTTACTACTGGCAGCAGAGGTGAAGGGAATAGCATTCTTCTTTCTTTATGTCCGCGTTTGATCATCATGGGGCTGCTGAACACTGAATTTCCCGCAACCGAGAAACCAGTGAGGTTTTAGAACTCAGCGGCTCTCTCTTCGGTCGGCGCTTTCATCTCGTCTTCCCCCGCCGAGGTGCGGGCCACAGTGGACTGTGGACCTGAGAAGTTGGTATTAGAAACCAGCATCTCATATCCGTGCAAAAGGGAAAGAAAAGTTAACTACGCGCCCTGCCGTTTGCCTAGCAGGGTTCGCATTTTCGCGGTTTTGAATCGAGGGACGGCGGGGTTTGGCCCGAGCGCCTTGGCAGTTTGCTGCGAGAGGAGGGCGCTGGGGGGAGCCTGGCGGCTGGTATTTGGGCGCCTTGGACGCGCTGTCAAGCCTCGCAGGAGGGGGGACAGCTGAGGCCCGTAGGATTTCTGTGTGTTGCGGTCCTTTCCCAGGCCACCAGGGTTCCTTAAATGGCATTGGTGTAATTGATACAAGATGCTGATTATGTGTTAAACCATTTTTAGCTGTTAGGAAAAATATTCCTTGAAAGAACCAACCTCACTTTGGTGGAAATCTATGCCTTCTTCAGGGGTCTAGATTCTTACCCCTTCTCGCCCGTTGGTTCTTTCGTCGCTTCCCTCTGCAAAGGAAAGAAATGACGTTTGTCCCGGCGTATGGAACCAATATTTTTCTAGTAAAATGTGTTTTCAAAACCAAATATGTGCCTCCTTAAATACAAATCTATTGTCAGGAGCCGGCACTTCCAATGGAACTTACTTCTTGTTGAACAATATCTACACCCAGTATTAGGACCCAAATTAATCTTAATAGTCACTGCTTGGATAGTGGAGTGAATGAAGTGCAGTGTTTAACTGCACCGACTCACCAGAGAGTTTCTGGTTCACTTTCTGCCGGCATTTGTTATAGACAAGTAATTCTTATTTAAGAATTTGATGCCACACATCCTAAGAAACTTGAACCCTTCCAGATCCTGTCTCTTTACTTATCAGAGTTTCCTGAATGTTCTGATAGAGATGCAACTTTCTTCCAACATTTGTGGGGGGCCGTTGTTTACTGAGTTCTTTAGTTCCAAAAAAAAAAAAGGTTGTACGTGTGTGAGAATAGGGAGTAGAGAGATAGGTGAATTTGTTTTGAGAGGCACAGTTTAGAAAACACGTGGACCTAACGAAGTTCTAGGAGGAAACTAAAAGACAGTAGAGTTGCTTAAATAAGTAGTGATTTTAGAGGCGTAACACATTCTTTCACATGGTTGGTTTATGGCTCTCTCAAAAGATGCCTGCCCCTGGACAAGGCATCATAAGATTAGAAAATATAGCGGGAAAGAAGCCCTGCCTAGTGGGTTTGCAATTTAATGTTATATAATTTAAGAAGAAAATCGGCCGAAAAGATTGTCTTAGCAAGGACGAATAAAATGGAAAGTGCACCCCCAAATATGTACTATTTCATTTGCTCATTACAACAATTTTATGAGGTAGGTATTATCTCTGTTTTACAAATGAGAAAACAGTTTCAGTAACCAGAATGTGCCATAGGATTTGAACCCAGATCTGCCTAACTGCTATAAAAGGTTAATGACTCATCTAGTTCAAGTGGAGCTCAGACTAAGTCATCTTTAAAGCTCCTTTCAGTTTATAACGTTCTAGGAGTCTGTGAATATTAGTTGAGAATGCAAGGAAGAAGCAAGTTGGGGGATAAGATGCGTAGGCTAAAGAAACATAAGCCCTCCAAGTGGCTTTCTGAGTTTTCAGAGAAATGAGACAATATGTGAAATGAGCCAACAGCATAAAGTGGTTTCAGATCTTTTGCCAAAGCTGACTGTTATTTATTTATTTTTTTTTTAAATAGATGTTTTGAGGAATAAGCTCATTGTAGTCTGAAACCATAGGGATACTTTTGAGAGATAGCGGGCTCCCTAAACTGTTTTCAGCAGGGGGAAGAATATGCCCAACAGCTTGGAGGAGGTGGTGTTTTTCTTGCCTGGCTGAGTACTAGTGTTTTCTTTATACATGGATATGGCCCAGGAAAACAGTGTGCAGGGTGGCTACCAGAATTTAAGGGGTCCCAGAGGATGACTAGAGTATTGTAAGTTAGAATGAGGACTATCTTATAGTTTAGCTGTCAAGTTGGTTGCCCAGAAGTTTTTTGACATTTCCAGATTATCGATCTTTAGGCTTTGATGTCCAATTCAGATTGTTTTTGCTAAAGCAGCTTTGACCCTCAAAGGCATGCATATATTCATCCATTTCCGATTCTTGTTTTCTTTTCATGTAAAATCTTTATGAAAATAAAGGGTAAAAGGAAACATTTTTGGCCATCCAGCAGACAAAATGTTGCTTGATAATGGTTTTTAATGAATGAATTTGCTGTGAAAAGATATCTTGGATGAATGGTATTGAGATTGTTAATGAGATGTTAGGGAGTTTGGACATTGATTCTTTTGGGGAGCATTTGGCCCATGGGATTTCAACAGTTGTCTCACTGTTTACAGTATTTATAGGGTAGTCCAAACGATTAAGATGGTACTTAAGGGCTTTTACATGACAAGAAATTGTTTTAGTTTTTATCTTTAAAGTCATCTCATGTTATGGCTTCAGTGCATTCCATTTACAACTCCTTTTTATGTTCACTATTTCATAGTCAACTCACACAGCATTTTCTTTGCACACTAGTGTGTTCCTCTGGTACGAAAGCTTTTCTTAAGTTTCCTAGAAAGAGTGAAAGGGACATGAAAAGAGAAAGTCTGGAATAGTGTGTATATTTTCTAGCCTTTTCATCTCTTTTTACTTTTTTCTCTATCTATTTGCAGAAGGGTAAGAACCTCTTCTATGTATTTCATCCTCTGAATTTTTTGAAGTCTACTTAAAGTGGAGGTGAAAATGTTCATGCTTTCTTTCAATTTTGCTACCACTATGTTTTGTTTTTTTCCCATGTTGTATATTAAACAGCTGCTTTTTCACTTTAAGGACCTCAGTGGAAACATATACAGATCACCATCACTAGGGTTGCAGAAAACAAGTAAACTCTTGGTAGTATGCACTCAACAGTGGTGCTCAGATTTTTAAGAAGTTATTTAAAGACAAATCAGCTATTTGAAATAATGGTAGGATTTTCATCACTACTTGAAATTTCAGCCAAGATGAAATGTAAGTCTGAAAACAAAGGATTGATTCAAGCCAGCTGGCTATCACCATATCTCTGCAGGAGGAGCTTCCCTGTGGCCTGCCTCAAGTCTGGACACCAGGTTCGGGCTCCTCCATGGCCCAGCTGTCAGCATTGGGCAGGTGTGTAATCTCAGCAGGAGAACCTGCTTCTGAGGCTAGACCAAGGTGGCCTGTGAGCTGCCAGCCAGTCTGGGAGCAAGACCTCGGCCAGTTCTCTGGTTTGGAATCTGCACCCAGCTTGGGCTCCACTCTTCAGCTGTCAGTTTATAGGATGGTTCTTGTCTGGACTTCCAGAACATGCCCCTGGTTTTGGAAATGGGCCTAGAAACAGAAATAGCTTCTTTCTCTGGGTGGGCACCTCACATCTTACATGGAGGACAGGAGCACAAGCAGGCAGAGTTAGCATCTCCTTGTTCAGGGACTGCCCAGGATCTGTGCTAAGCATTAGGTCACTGCTCAGTAGTGCCACTACAGCAAATGGGATTGTGATATGGTCTGTAAACTCTTCTGTACTTTTTTTTTTAATTACTCGTAGCAGTAAAGGGACTCTCTGAAGCTTTTACTGAGTGATTGAAGGACCATAATTATTCTGTTGAAGTAATTTTTTTCTTGAAAACCTCAGGATAGTAAATGTCCATTCAGATTCCTAATGTTTTCTTTTTACCTTTTCTCCTGTGGCAGGAACACTGTTTCTGTTAACAAAGATCATCAACTACTAATTACATTAAGCCTTCATGATAGGTGGTTGATAGTTGATTGTTAATTGTTTCATTATGCCTGGACTTAATGATGAGTATAAAACTCTCCATGTAAAACTTGCTGAATTCCTAAATCTGATTGTTTTCTTTGGGATTTAAAATTATCATTAGAAAGTTGTATCAGTTTGGAGAGTAGTTTTAGAATTCTGCTATTTTGAAAATTTGATTTTAAGTTTTTTAAAAAGATCATCTTTGATCAAAATACAATAATATGATAAGAGTTATACTTGGATAATCTTGTTGACAGCTGAATTGGTTATCTCAGTGTGTTGTGTAGTTATTAAGCCTGCTTTAAAAATAAAGCATCGAAGCTTTTTTATGACTAAATTCCACATGTATGTATCTATTTAAAGTTTATTTTCAGTAATCTCTGTACCCAACATGGGGCTCTAGCTCATGATCCTGAGATCAGGAGTCATATGCTCTTCCAACTGAGCCAGCCAGGTGCCCCAGTAGAATTCCATATTTTGTAGTTAACATAAAAATATATAGATAAGGCCTTGGTAATTTGCAGATCGAGGAAGTTTAAGAATGATAGATTCAAAACATTGAGTGCTATAACTCCTAATTTTCTTACAGAAACTAACATAGGGGAAGGCACATCACAGCAGGTAGACTACTACTTTATTTGTGAGGGATTTGAAGTAAATTGAGCTACTGTGAAAGGAATCCTGGACTGAGT
The DNA here is from genome assembly GCF_030435805.1 of Mustela lutreola. Lineage (NCBI taxonomy): Eukaryota > Metazoa > Chordata > Mammalia > Carnivora > Mustelidae > Mustela > Mustela lutreola. The sequence continues at coordinate 149,305,442 of NC_081290.1, read as the reverse complement.
GTCAGGATGCAGGATTAGATTGATTTTGCCTTATCTAGGTGATTCTTTGACCATTCTGACCCTCAGTTTCCTCATCTGTAAAATGGGGAAGGGGCATGCAGATCTAGATTCTAAATTCTCTTGTGGCTTAACCTTCCATAGACATTTCTTTGGAAGTGAGAGGCAAAGGGGAGGAGCTTCTTATTAGAAGCCTCCTTTTTGGGAAATAAATTTTAATTTCTTGCTCATTTTAAATAGTTTAGTGAATGTATGAGGAACTGCTTAAGCAGTTTGGGGACTCTCTAGCATTTGCCTTAATAGAACACAGGCTCACTGCGTACAAGGCTGTGAAGTTGCTGCCCTGAGTGTCACAGTGTCTTCGTGTCTCCAGTACCCAGCGCTGTGCCTGGCTCAGAATAGAAGTGCCAGTATCTGTTGACTGAATAAATCAACTAGTATTTCTGGAGCTTTTGTAATGTGTCATGTGTGGAATACAGTGGAGGGAAAGGCCTGCTCCCTACCCTCAAGGAGTTTCTAATCTATCTGTGAAGACAAGCTGTAAATGCACCTACATTTAAATCGTTTTACAAGGCATATGTTATAAGACCATATATGATTACTTGCCAGGTGAATGATTCAGTCTATAATTGCTTAAGAGTTCAAACTGGGAGGCGAATGGGAGGGGGCTCCCAGGGGAGGATCCACAAACGACTTTTCAGGCTCTGTTCTTGGAAGAACTGAGGTCCTGCTGGCAGAAATAGTAAATCCCAAGGGAAGCCTGGTTTTAAAGGAAGAACAAAGACTTTGTGTTGAGTTTAGACATCCTAGGGAAGAGAACAGCTTCAGAACACCTAAGTTTCAAGCATGGAGTTTGGATGTCAGCTGTAAAGTGTGGTTTGAGAAGTTTCTGTTTCTGCCATGACCTATTGCTCCTGATGGGATCCTGACCACAAGTGAATATTATGTGTCAGACAAGAAACAAGCAAACAAAACAACTTGTTTGGTCACCTGAACTTATTAAAATTCCAAGGGACATGTGTTATTTAAGAATTTCTTTATGTCTGTTTTGAGCTAAATAATTCATTCTGGCAAGCATTTAGTTTACAACAGAGAGGGAGCATGTTCTGGTGGGAGGGAGAATAAAAGAGCCTTTGATTCATTTGCTCCTGAGTTCCAGCAGGAGGGCCAGCACTCCCTTGGGCTAGTGTCTTATTTTGGACTTTGGAAGCCATCTTAGCCCAGCTGTGTGAGTGCCAGCTAGTGTTGGAGGAAAGAGAATAACACCATTGGGTCTCATTAAACCCCCTCTGACTGTTGATGGAGAGGTTTCTCTCATTTCACATTCCTCAAATTAACATGGTGGCTAATTTCCACGAAGTTAGAGCTTCATCTGAGTTTGCCATTTGAACTTTGGCTTGAAGTCACAACATTTCTGTGAGTCCTTTTATCTCAGTCTAGGGATTTGAGTACAGGAAACTTATCAAGTCACAGGTTTCTTTATTCTCTCCTCTTTGGCTACAAGCACAAATAAAATTAGCATTCTTTTCTTCTTCAGATTACTCCTGGGGAAAAGTGGTTCTTTGTACAGTGGATTTCCACATCCATTAAATAAGTAGCCTCTTCAGTTGCCAAGTATATGGCAGGGAGTCTTACAGAATAGGAGGTGGCAGTTCAGGCCTGTGGAAGTACTGGGAAAAGTCACTTTAGTCACTTTGACCATTCCAAGCTTATATGTGTAAGCCCCTTAAATAATATAAGAATGCCTGAACTGGAAAAGGGAATCTTTTATATTTTCAGCAGTTCTTTTATTCATAGGCGCAAAACTCTCTAACTGAAGAGAATAATTCTCATTGCTGAAGGCACATGAAGTAGAACCAAACAGCTTTTGACCCTCTTGCAGCCTGCTTTGTGAAAAGTAGTTACCGCTGAGCACCGAACGCATGTTTGGTTGTTATCTCTGTTACATTAGCTCTTGAAACGTTCTGATTACAACTTGTAGCTGCCAAGCCCTGTCCTGCAGTATTATCTGGAACAAAAATTTTCCATGTGGTTGTTTTTAGCAGAGCTGCTCTATGCAAACTGCACATGAAGATGTAAGTTGCACGAAATAGAGCTTCTAGAAGGGGAAATGTGAGTTATCTTAAATTTTTTCTACCATTTAACTGTTCTCATCTCTATGTGTATTTCAGAAATTTTTATCATACTTCTAAACTGAGTTTTATTTTTATATACTGGAAAGAATGCCAAATTCACCATGAGTTTTTCTTATGGTGGTATTTCTTTTTTCTCTCAACTTTTTACTTTGAATTCATACTTGGCCTAAATAATTCCCTGTGTTCAAAAAGAAAAAAAAAAGTCCTAAAGGGAAATAAACAAATAGCTACATTGTTCCATGAATTAAAAACAATATACGGAGAGTCCAAATATTTCTTTTCAATGTAAAAATCTTAGGTCATTTTTTTTTAAAGGAAGAAAAATATTAAACTTTGCTTTAACTATCCTGTTCATTGTTTTTCTTTTCCTTTTTTTATTTTTCTTTGACTTGTGTGGTTTAAATTTTTTTTGGAAACAGTTTTATGCGTTCTTTAGGAACGCCACACATGAAAAAAGAAAACATCAACATTCCATTTTACATTTCAAGAGAAAAGTGAGGGGGGGCAGCCATAGTCTGAAGAAGGGGGAAAATGTCAGTTGACACCGTGGCTTTGTACATTACTTTCCTGTTGCTTGGTTGAGTCGAATATTTGTCATTTGCCTATAGATATTTAGTTAGTATACATGATGGAAGCAGGTAAATATAATTTTAGTCAAGGTTTGCTTTTGTGAAATGAGGACATAGGACATTAGCTCTGAGGAGAAGGTTGGGGACTCAATCTGTTGTTCTTGTTCTTGTTTTTATTTTCGTTTTGTTTTTAGTTTACTTACTTTTTTTTTTTAGTAATCTCCAAACCCAGTGTGAGGCTCGAACTCATAACCCCGAGATCAAGAGTCCCATGCTCTACTGACTGAACCAGCCAGGGGCCCCTTTATTTTTTGTTTTTAGTACATCAGTTACCTAGTTGCTATAACATTTTATTTGCTAACTTTTTTTTAAGTGGGAGAAAGGTAAAAGCACTCTTTGTCCCGTGGATCTCTATCTACCCTCTTGCTCTTTTCTCTTTGTTTTCATTTCTCTCTCTGTAATGTAAGCCTGGCCACCAGTATCACAGAGTATTTGTGTTAGAATCTTTACACACACATTCTTTCATCTTTTCTCTAAAAGGGGGGAGTTATTTCTGACCCTGTAATGTGCTAATCAAGACTAGGAGTAATAATGTTCCACCATGTAGATTGTTTTCTTCTCCTGAAATGCAGTTTTAAGTTACTACTGTATTGGGAAATGTGGTCAGGCCACTTTCCGAGTAACAGAACTCCTCCCCAGATGACTACCTGATTAAAGAATTAAGTACCTGGTGTGCTTTCTCAATTCAGATCCATCACATATTCCCATTAATGCCTTGGACAGAGTCACAGCAGCCAAGATGAAAGTGCTTCTAGTTGGAGGGATGACCAGTTGATTAGTGCAAGAGAACTTTTAATCTTCCACTCTTGAAAGAGAAACACTTGGTAAAATGCTCCCTCCAGTGTTTTGAATTCCAATGGCGTTAGGTAGATCTTGAAGAGGAATGATCACCTCATTCAGTTAAGGAGGTATTATTTGAACCCCCTTCCCTCCGGCAACGTTATAATTGACCCCAAAGTTGTGTAGGAGTATTAAATTTTACAAGTTCTCCTTGACAGTTTCAGATTTGAATGTTTAAAGTGTTGAGAAAAGGTAGAAGGAAATACTGAACAAGAATGCAAAGTATTTGGGGAGGTAATTTGATCCTAGTGATGCTGTTACATAAAACCAAAAGCCTTCTGAGTAATCTTCACTGGGTATATAGGTCATTTATCTCCGAAGAACAGGGTGCAAAATTAAACTGGTGCTTTTGATTAGTATTCCTTTTTTCCTTTTTCTTCACTTAAGTAAGTAGTCAAAAAAGGAAAAGCAATCATAATATATTTTTGTATTTGATATATTTTTCCAGGTGATTTTCATAATGACCCACAGTATACACAGTAGAAGGTACATATACACGATCTGTTTACAAAGAAAATTATGGCTTCAGTTATCATTTTTTAGTGTTTGTAATAGGATATTAGTTTCCAAAGGACAAAGATGGCATTTGTTCTCTGTGTCTAAAGGTACTGAGTGATACTTTCCATGATCTCTTGAACAATATGACCAGATAATAATACAGTTTTAAACCTAAAATTATAGATCGTCTAGTACAGTGTTTTTCAATGTTTCTAACCCATTTCTCTTTCATGTGTCATTTGGCTGTCTTTTGACTTTTTAATCCAGTTTTTCTTTCTATGATTTACATTACCAAAACAAGCTATATTAAGTATCTTTCCCAATTACACGGATCTCCTTCTTCCCTAGTCAAGAATCCAACCTCCACTGTTTATAAGGAGTGAAAATTAGCCTCTGGGAGACTAACTGATTTGTCCCAGGTCCTACATGTTAACTAGCTGTTCTGGCAGAGCCAGATCTCTCATCCCTTGGTTCATATCCCTCCAGTCACTGAGGGAATGCCTGCTATGAAAAAATACTGTGAAGAATTCAGAAAAAGAGGACCAAGAGGCTGTCTCCATTTTTGGGGAGTTTATATGCTACATAGGATGCACTTAGTATTGCAAATTATATTATGATCAGTGACATTCGAGATAAGACTCTAGAAGAATTTAGCAGAAGGGACTCTGAGAAGTCTTACTGAAGGTGGTTAGAGATTTCTCACCAGGATCTTAAACAATGGATTCTATTTTCAAAGCAGGAGCTAGAATGAGACTCTTTCTATTCCTCCTTCCCTTCCCTAGACAGACTTTTTTTTTTTTAAGTAGGCTCTGTACCCAGTGTGGGGCTTGAATTCACAACTTTGAGATCAAGAGTTGCATGCTTTGCTGACTGAGCCAGCCAGGTGCCCTCAGCCAGATTTTTTTTTTTTTTTTTAAGATTTTATTTATTTATTTAACAGAGAGGGAGAGAGACAGCAAGAGAAGAAACATAAGCAGGTGGAGTGGGAAGGGGGAGAAGCAAGCCTCCCGCTGAGTGGGGAGCCCAATGTGGGACTCGATCTCAGGACCCTGGGATCTCAGGACTCTCATGACTTGAGCCGAAGGCAGACGCTTAACGACTGAGCCACCCAGGCACCCCACCCCCAGCCAGATTCTTGAGTGGGTTTTGTACAATTGGCTGCTTCCACCTGCTGCTCATTTCCTAATGGAATAGAGTCTGTATCCTTTTCTAAACAGTTTGCTCTGAGGTCCCCAATGACCTCCTGGTTGCCAGATATAGCAGAACTAGATTTGAACTTTTTAGTTCTAACTTTTCATGGATCTCCTGACTACATTGATGGAGAAACAACCAGTCTCTCTTCTCAAAATCTTCTTTCCGTGCTTTCCTAATACTGGGCTCTAGTCTTCTTATGTATGGGAGTTCTTCAGCATTCTAGTAGCAGCACTGCGTGGGCCTTGTCTCCCATTTCATGCTGTTGAGTTGCTGCTTCAAAATATGTGAGTTCAGGAATCCCTTTGAAAATTTGATAAAAGGTCTGGCTCTCAGTTTCTGCAGAATTCTTATAAACTTACACTATAACCTTGCATTTTCCCCTAACCTTTAAAGCCCTTCTCTGGATTTTTTTTTTTTTTAATAAAGATTTTATTTATTTATTTGACACAAAGAGAGAGAGAGATTGCAAGTAGGCAGAGAGGCAGGCAGAGAGAGGTGGGGGTCGGGGAAGCAGGCTCCCTGCTGAGCAGAGAGCCCGATGTGGGACTCAATCCCAGGACCCTGAGATCATGACCAGAGCTGAAGGCAGAGGCTTAACCCACTGAGCCACCCAGGTGCCCCCCCCTCTGGATCTTAAATGGCCTTGAATCATACGATGATGATTCAAGGGTGTTATCTCAGTCTGTTTCTCAGTCCACATCTAACTGCTTAGATCCATAACTACCTAGATCCCCCACAGCAATCCAGCCCCAGCATATCCACAGCCAGCCTTATCCACTCCCTCTACCTGGAGTTCCCTCAGTCAGTGCCTCCACCATCACTTGTGCAGAGGTGTTTCATGTTATCTGTCCTTCATTCTCCATACCCAGTGACAAGTCCTATCAGTTTTACCTCCCAAATATCTCTTTAAGGGGCCCCTGCATGGCTCGATTGGTTAAGCGTCCAACTCTTGGTTTCAGTTGAGGTCATGATCTCAGAGTTGTGAGATCCAGCCCCCCTTGTGGAGCTCCCTGCTGGGCATGAAGCCTGCTTAAGATTTTTTCGTCCTCTTCCACTGCCCCAACTCCTTACTCATCCCCCTGCATGCATGTGCATGATCTCTCTCAATCTCACTTCTGGATTGAGGCAGTAGCCAGTGGCCTCTCTCCTTCCATTCTTCCAAACTGTCTTCATTAAGGCAGCCAGAGTGGCCTTCGGGAACACAAATCTGAGCATACCGCTCCCAGTTTGAAGCTACTCTAAGCAGTTCCTTTGGCCTTTGCCCAAACCTCTTCTCAGTTTGCAAGGCCCATTGTGATGGGGTGCCCTTGTGGGCCTCCCGTAGTATTTGTTGCTACCTTCGCACTCTCCTTCAGCTCTTCTGAACTTCCACATCCCACACTGGTCTTGTGATCCATCTGTCAGTCTGGCTTTTGCCCTGCTCTCTTCTTCTCCCAGAATTTTTGGTCCTCCCATCTGCCAGCACAACCAGGCTAACTTCTGCTTGTTCTCTGCCCCTGAAGCCTCCTTTGAACTCCCACCACTCTCACACATAGACACAGTGGGTTGCCAGCATCTGTTTAATCCTCCTTTGATACTCTTCCGTTTCCATAGCATGGTGCCTGTCACACCTGATCATACATGCTTGTTTTAATTGCTTACTACCCATTCAGATAGTGGGGCCATATGGTGCCTAGTGAACCCCAGGTACTTTTGCCTTCATGGGCTTCCCTTCCTCTATTAAAAAAAAAAAAAAGAATAAAAGTTGTATTTTACAAGTGTGTCACTATAAAGATGAGTAAGTTCCAAGCTGGTATTGTTATTGTTATATTCATTTTTTATCCTGACTTTAAAATAAATTAATATAAAAACACTTCTCATGGGCATTGTGCCTTCTGTGCCTGATGGATATGTTGGCTTTGTTAAATGGGCATAAATACTTTGGGCCTACCCCCAGTTATTTTATTATGTGCCCCTTTTGTGATGGCTTGGATACCTTCTTAAACAATATTAAGATTTTGTATTTTAGCTCCTAGTAATGGAAAAAATATATGGAAGATAGGGTGATATACTCAAAAGGTATATATAATATATATGTACTATATATATATATTTAAAAATATATATATTTAAAAGAAATTGTGAGTTTTCTTATGATGTCAGAAATATGTTGTATGAGTTATTTTATTAATACAAACTTTTCTTCATGATGCTTCCGTATCCAGCAGTGGTTTTTAATGGATGTGTGGGGTAATTTTGTGGGGACAAATGTCTGGAGACATTTTTAGCTGTCACAGCAGGGGTACTTGGGCTGCTAGTCAGAGGCAGGGATGCCTCCAACAAAGAATTATCTAGCCCAAAGTAACAGTAGTGCTGACATTGAGAAACCTTAATGTAGAGAAATTCTTCACAAAGCTTAGTTTCTGTATGCTTATTATTTAGTTTCTTTCCCTACGTGTCCATTAAAAGCTATATACTTGACCCCTGAACAATGCGGATTTGGTCCGCTTAGATGTGGACTTTTTTCATTAAGTATAATGGAAAATGTTTTGGAGATTTGCAACAATTTGAAAAACTCAGAGACGGGGGCACCTTGGTGGCTTAGTCCTTTAAGTGTCTGACTTTAGACTCCAGCTCAGGTCAGGATGTCAGGGTTGTGATATTGAGCCCTCAAGCAGGCTCTGTGTTGGGCATGGAGCCTGCTTGAGGTTCTCTCTCTCCTTCTTTCTTTGCCCCTCCCACCTAAAAAAAAAGAAAGAGAAAGAAAAGCTCACAGATGAACCAGGTAACCAAGAAACCTAGAATACCAGAAAAATTAAGAAAAAAGTACTCTTGTAAGAATGCAATATATAATACATAAAACATATCAAGTATGGGTTAATTGACTTTTATAGATAAGTCTTCTCTGGTCAACAGGAGGCCATTAGTAGTTCAATTTTGGGGGAGTCAGAAGTTATATGCAAGATTTTTGATTGCATGGGTGATTGGCCTCCCAGCCCCTATGTTATTCAAGGGCCAACTATATTTCAACTGTAGGATTGTGTTGTAGCACTGGCACCAAACTTTTTTTTTTTTTTTTTTAACCTCAGTAAGGCTAAGAAGAATAGTCATTGAAGTGGCTGAGCTTATGAACACAAGAGGTTGGTGCTGTGTAACTTTCACTAGGGTTTATTTGATAGACAAAATCTCTCTTAAAGGGTCTGTTGTCATTTAAATCATTACCCAGATATTCATTTTTGCCCCTGCTAATCCTAGCCAGAGTACAACCAATTGTTGTCTGAGTGGGGAGGGGGATGTGAAGTGTTTATTCATGATTTTTATTACCTCTTGGCTTCAGTATCACCATTCATTGTTCACAAGCCGCCCAGCTTGTTTACTTTTTATAAATTACATTTAATCAGTCCTCTTGCAGGTCTGGCTACTGTAATTGGCAGTAGCCACAGAGCAGGGCTGACGAGTCCGCATTTATGCTGATGTCTCATAGTCAGCTCATGTTCTACTTTCCATGCTTTCTTGCCTCTTCCCTCTGTTTTTTAAAAGGAAGGTGAAGAGAGAATTGCCACAATGCTCTCTTTACAGATACTCTAATGGTGCTTGTTTATTATTTGGTCGAGTCCCTGTGTCCTTTGGGAAGAGTCCAGGCTTTGGGGCAGTGGTTCTCAGACTTCTTCCATCTGTATTATAGTCACCTGGGCAACTTCTAAAGTGAGGATTCCTGAGCCCTCCTCACCTTCTGCTGTTTAGTAGACTGAGGCTGAAGTCCAAAGCACTTTTGCCTCAAATCCCTGCTGATTCTGATGTAGGTGGCTTTTGAAATTATACTTGGAGAAATCCTTAGTTGGGCATGGAGGGAAAAAGGAAGAAGAAAGAAAATCCAGTAGAAGTAAATGTGTATGAAGAGTGGGCTAGGAAGACAAAATCCAAAACTCAGAAAGTAACTTTAGCCTCTCTATTGAGAGATAAGGGAAATATGCTGTGTTGCTATGTGCTTACTATTTCTAGCAGTGATTTAGATCAAACTGTCCCATAAAGGGGACATACCTTAGAAGAAGACAGAGTGAAAGGGAATTTTTAGAAAGGTTAGAATGTGAGAAAGTGCCTAACTGAGTTGCTCGGAAGACATTATTAAATCAAGGAAGGTATTATGTAACTATTGATTTAAAAAAGAATGTACATTCCTGAATCAAGAGTTTATGAATGGCCTAAGTCAAAGGGAAAAGATATGAAGAAGGATTAGCCCTTCACCACAAGTTCTGGTTATTCCGGTTATTGGATCTGAGAGCGTATTATTAAAATCTAGATTTCCTTGAAAAGTTCTAAATTCAAGTGTTCTTTCCTACTGTCATTATTATTCATGTCTGGTTCACTTTAGTTTGGGTTAGTTGAGATGTGGTTGATTTATAAAAGAGCACCAAAGAAGTTCTTTTGTTTTTTAGTCTCTGTGTGTCTCTGTGTATCTGTGTTTAATGTATATATTCTAATCTACTTTTTAAACCTGAAATTTGATTTTTCTTTAAAGATTTTATTTATTTATTTGACAGAGATCACAAGCAGGCAGAGAGGCAGGTAGAGAGAAAGGAAGGGAAACAGGTCCCCTACTGAGCAGAGAGCCCGATGTGAGACTTGATCCCAGGACCCCGAGATCATGACCTGAGCCGAAGGCAGCGGCCCAACCCACTGAGCCACCCAGGCGCCCCGACCTGAAATTTGATTTTAAAGTCCATTTTAGAGAAAGAGAGCAAGAGAGACGGACAAGACAGACTGACTCTATTTAGAAAACTAGTCAAGAAGTGGACTAGGTGGAAGTGGTTTTTTAATCCTAGCAAAGGAATAAAGTACTTTATTTCCAACTTCCTACTGAACTTACTCCATTTCTAGAAAGCTATGTCTGTTTTTTTGCGTATTAGTTCCTTAAGGGAACTTCCTTGAGAGAACTTCATGATTCCGTTCAGTTACAATGCAGAAAGCCCTTGACACCGCCCCCCACCCAAAGTAAAAGGGTTTTGGGGTGTTACTTACAAAAGGATGGCTATCAGCTTTTATGAAATCATTCTTTATGCTGCTCCGGCCATCCGTGTGTCAAAGTGTTCGTTTTTCCATGCTAGCAACCCTGACTGTTTTGTAAAACTTTTCACCATTATGGTATCGTATTCACTGGCTTGCTAATCTTTCCTCCCTCCCTTCTTTTTTCCATCCTTCACGCTCTCTCTTCTCCATTTATTTAAATGCCCAGAAATACTTTAGCCTCTTACATACTCTTCCCGTCTGCTCACAAGATCTTAGAGAATCTCCACATCTACCTTGTAAGTGTCGAGTATCATTACTGTTATTATATGAAGTGTCTACCACACCCTCTCATTGCACTGTGAGTCCAAGTAAGTTTGGTTAGTAAATCACTTGGCTCCTGAAGTGAGGAGAAGAGCTATTGCTCGACGCGGAGACCCAGAACCAACTTTTACCACTTACTCTGGCAACCAAGAAAGGCTAGACTCCTGTGACTTCTACTGTGTGCAGAGAATTGAAGTCAGGGCTCACGACTTGCTCTCTTCATTCCAGGTGACCTTATTTTCTAGCATTCCTGTACTTTTTAAATCATATCCTTGGTTAAACCTTTTTTCTTAGGAGTCTCTTAATATTTCTGACTATTTTTTCAGATTTTTTTCTGTAATTTATTCTAAACCATATGTTGTTTAACGTATTGATAGATGTTTCCAATGAATATTTATATTTGCTGAAAACAAGGATGAATGCTCTTAGGGAGAACCATAACATTAAGTAGTCCTGCAATTGCAGCATGAAAAAATATATAGCTTATAAGATTTCAGTGGGAGTATTTTAACTTAAAATTTTCTGGTTTAGGCTCACCTTGGAAAATAAGTTATAAAATCTTAGGTAAGCAGATTTATTGTCCTTTGTATAAGTTACTAAAGAGAAGTATTTCTTATATATGATTTATCATTAAAGTTAATGTATATATTTAGCCTTATGGTAATTTTATATTTACTTATATTTGAATAGGAAAAGTACATGAATTGACTTAAAATTTTAATATGTTGATGCTTTGGTTATTTATATGTTTTAAGGTATAGTTTTTAGTACTCAAACATATTTAAATGTTTAATATTTCCTTACTAATTTTAATGGGTCTTTAGCAATTAATGATATTCTTTTATGATAGGTTTTGTGCATACTTAATTTTTGAGGAAATTGGCTTTTATTCCTAAGTTGGAGAAATAGTATATGTTAAGTATATAATATATTTTATATATATATATATATATATATATATATATATATATATATAAAACAGTATATGTTTTTATGGAGGGAAATTGGAACATGGATATTAAAATATTTTTAATCTTTCACATAAGGTTCTAGCCTTGAAAACATTCCATGTATGTTTTCAGTAGAAATCTCTTGTGTTTTTAAACCATATATTTCCAAAGCAGAATAAATTTTCTTTGAGATTTTTATTGAAAACCTTAGGGGGAAGAAAATAACTCAAGAAAGATAAAGACCAGGTTTTCTTGAAGTAATGAAGGGGGTAAAAAATTTCTACTGCTCTTCCTATTCCTAATGAGAAAAAATGAGGTCCTAGGCAGTTGGACCTAGGAAATACCCTGAATGCAAGGCCAGCTGGGTTCTGCAGGCAGACATAGACAGGAGCACAAGCTCCAGCCCAGCCCAATGCCATTCCCAATATGCACTCTCCCCCTCTGCTTTCAGTAGGTTGCTGTGATTTATCACTTTTGAACAGATGGACACTCTTAAGAGTATTTTCATTGTCTCTCAGAGCAGTGGCAATATGGTAAATTTACCCCAATCCCTCTTTTTTTTTTTTTTTTTTTTTAATTTTAATCTTTAATTGTAAAAAAAACCACATAGTATAAAATTTACTAATGGGACACCAGGGTGGCACAGTTGGTTAAAGCGGCTATCTCTGGTTCAGGTCGTGATTCAATCCCACAATCTTGGGATTGAGTCCCACATAGGGTGCCTTGCTCAGCAGGGACCCTGCTTCTCCCTCTGCCTGTTCTGCCTGTTCTGCCTGCAGCTCTCCATGCTTCTGCTCTCTCTCTCTCTCTGATAGGTAAGTAAATAAATAAAACCTTTTAAATAAATAAATAAATAAATGGAATTTGCTGTTACCCATTTTTAAGTGCACAGTTCAGTGATGTTAACTATAGTCCCAGTGTTGTGCCACCCCAGTCTCTCTTGCCTCTCCATCTAATCTTTATAGCATGGGAAACATCTGAAGGGGCTTTATTCCAGCGCCATTTGGAAAGGTTGTGCACCTCACCTATGTTTACTCCTTCTCTGTAGTAGGAAGTTAATTATGTGGGATTTGCTCACCTGAGCCACACAGAAGATCCTACTTTAGTGTACATTTGGAAATCCCATGCCCCTGTCTGCCCCTGAGAAAAAATTCTTTCGTGATATAGAGTCAGTGTTCAGTTTAATCTTGAGCATATGAGAATGAGTCACCCTGAGTAAGTATGTAATCCCATTTATACCTTCCTTCCAATCTCCCTTTAATTTTTAAACTCAATATACTAGATCCTGACTTCCTGTGTAGGGTATGGTGACTGGGGACTAACTTAGGGACTGGGCGATGTTGAGATTATTTTGGAACTTTCTGTTCTACTGAAAATGAAGCTGTATGGCCTAAGTTTTAAAATTCAGACTATGTGTGGAATGTCTGTGTGGATGAAGGAACATGTTAAATGCTTTTTGGGAAGGCAGGAGGAAAGAAGAATGAAAATTTTAAGCTAGTCTGATTTTTGTGGGGGCAATTTTGAGATTTTTAGAATATATATAAACCAAAGATGACTGGCTAGTTGCTCTGTGATTTCTTTGTGTACACAGAAGGAATACTTGATATCCGGCTAAAGAGATATTGCTGAATAGGTAGGTGTATTAGCTGACAAATATTATGAGTTCTGCTTTTGATTCCAGTTACTATTATCTGAACAATGTGTAACCACTAAAAATATTTCACTGGGAAATTATTTTTAAAAGAATACTTGCAGAAGTGCCTGGGTGGCTCAGTGGGTTAATAAAACTTCTTCCTTGGGCTCAGGTCATGATCCCAGGGTCTTGGGATTGAGCCCTGCATCAGCTCTCTGCTCAGTGGGGAGCCTGCACCCCCCCCCCCCGCCTGCCTCTTTGCCTGATTGTGATCTCTGTCTGTCAAATAAATAAATAAAATCTTAAAAAAAAATAAAGAGTACTTGCAAAGTACTTTAAGTACCTTTAAGGTACTTTGAATGTGGTACTTAAAGAATGTAAACCATTAGTGTTTATAGTTTCATACCTGTGGAGGTATATGGCAGTGGGAGTGAACTTCACAATATCCATTTTTTAAGACAGCATACATTTGAACTAGCCATTCTCCCTAAATGCTTATTTTAAATTGGCAGTGGTTTACCCAGCACTCAGTAATCTCACTTAGCAAGTGTTTGGCACGCCTGTTTTAACCTGCACAGGTTCACTTCGCACAAAGAAAGGGAGGGTGGGGTTACATGGTGGAAGCACCATGTTAGCCTCATTAACATATTTTGAATAACTGTATTTGAACACTTGCCAGTGAAGCTAGGCTATTTGGATACTTGCCAGATGAGCAATGGGAACTTCTGAGAGGAGCGTAGAGATTTGAGCCTGTAAAATGTTTACTTTTGCTTCTTGGAGAGGAAACGTTTTAGAAGTTGCTATTTAGGATATTTCCCTTATTCTCCCAACAGAACAATTTTTTTTTTTTAAATTCTGCAGATATTTGAGATCTTCTCTTCCCACCATCTTTGTGTATTTTTGGAGCGGGGAGGGGAAATGTACCTTGGGACTTGTTTCAGAAATACCTTTGATAATGTCTCCTGGATTAGATTTAGTTCCCACTCAGTCTGTCTTTGTTTTTTGCAAAATTAGTCCTAAAGCTCTTTCTGTGGGCCGATCTGGAGAACCTCTTCTGCAAGCTTATCGTGTGAACACCAATGGCTGGAACAAGACAGACAGGATAAACTAGGGTGTCTGTAGAGTCAACTTCTGTCCTGTGGATGCTCAGATCATAAAGATGCCAGCCTGGCTCAGCTCTGTGGAGCACAGAAATGATCTTTACAAGGTTCTAGTTTTGTGGCCTGTAACTGTGTCCAGAAATACTTCTTTAACTTTGTTGACACCATCTGGCTGAAACCAAAACTTGGGGCTCTAAAACTAGTTAAGGAAATAAAAGCTGAAACCAGGTTCTTGGATATTGTGATGTAGCAGATTTTAAGGGTAAGAAGATGAGGCAGCACATATGCTTAGCTCTGTAGTTCTTATTTTGGGGGCCAGGTCAGGGAGTATGAAAACCACCAGGGAGCTTTTATAGAACCTATTCTCCATGATTGCTTTTTTTCAGGGTGGAATGACAAGGTAACGAGGAGGCATTTGAATCTACAACCTGTTGAAACCGTGGGTGCTTTCCATTGTGTGGTAGTTTCCATTTTTTAGGCCAATTTGCAACCCTGCTTCTTGCTTACTCTTCAGAATAGAAAGATACAGCCTGATAACACCATGTCTCATTGCTCCTGTGAAAGATTTTGAAGTAATATGTCAAATGTGTACTTAATAGACTTACCAAAGAGGGTTTTCTTCCTGCTTAGGGCTTTTTTTCCCTTTATTTCTTCAAAGTTGGTTCTTAAGACCAATTTATTTTATTATTATTATATTTTAAAGATTTTATTTATTTATTTGACAGACAGAGATCACAAGTATGCAGAGAGGCAGACAGAGAGAGAGAAGGGGAAGAGGCTCTCCACTGAGCAAAGAGCCCGATGTGGGCTCGATCCCAGGACCCTGGGATCATGAACCTGAGCCGAAGGCAGAGGCCCAACCCACTGAGCCACCCAGGTGCCCCTTAAGACCAATTTATTAAAATCACACAAATATAGTGTAGCTATTAAAAAAAAATTTTTTTTTAATGAGAACCTAGGAAAGAACCCTGGTACATTAAATGAAGTCCTAAATTTTTAGCAGGTATTGTAAAGAGCATATCTATTTATATTTTACATGCCAGTCATATAATGTATATATAAATATAGGTTATATATATACAACATATATTTATATATATATGCTTTTATATTTCTAGATGCAAGTTATTAAATTTCAGCTAGCTTTTGGTGAATTTCGTTGACTTGTAATTTTGTGAATAATGTATGTTATTTATATATTTACATAATCACTATCTACTTTTAACTAAATACATAAATATATCTTTGAGTCTTTATAGCTTTTATTCCTTAGTGATTCATAACAGCCTGCTTAAAAGAAAAAATGTATAGGTGATTGTAATCATGAAGCAATGTAGGGTTAATGAATACCTTTGATCATTTCTGTATTTGCATTTTTTGTCATAGAAGATTAACTTCTTCTGTGTTTGTGGAGCTTCTCTGTTGTGTCAGTTTCTTGCTTATAGGAATACTTATGGAATGTTACTAGTTCACTGTTTAGTACATGTTTAACATCTCTGAGGGTGGTAGATATAAAATCCTTTTCTCAAACAAGTACTTACATGAAACAAACAATTTATTCAAGTCCTCTAACAACACTAGTGAAATTTGATTCTGGCACCAGGCCCACATTTAAGCTGATATTGTGGGTGTGGGTGTGGGTATGAATGATACTAATCACTGATAGTCTCTTCAGAATGTGTTAATATTTTTAGGTCTAAATATGAGTTATTCAGTAGGTACATCAAATTTTAAAAACTAGGTAAAATGTAAATATTGACTTTTGTTTCCCTTTTAATTAATTTTAGTGACTTCCTAGGTGGTATTTGTGAAGTGACATAACATCTTCATTGGTTGTTGTGTTCTCCGTAATTTAGTTATAAAGTACTAGCCTAGCCATGAAATGTGAATGAAGAGGCTACCGTCAGGTTATAGAGAGGGTTTAGCTCATTTAACCATTGCTCTAGCTCCACAGCTTGCTCCCTGGCTGGCTGGCATATTTACATATTATATAATCCAGACTGGTTTGTCCTGTTTGGTAGGTTTGTTATAAATTGCAAAGCTAAGTAAATGTGTGATAACATTTTAAATGGCATTACAAGTTAAATAGTACTTGCGGAGTGATGTAGCCCAGGGCCCCAGCTGTCAGGTGGCCCAGGGTCAGCCTCCTTTCGAGCCATTTCCGTTTTCTTGTGGGTAACAGGAAATAAACATGAAACTGTAGTAATGCCTGACCAGAGGACCACTCCTTTTTCCAGGTGACATCCCGCCTGATACTGAAAATGTCTGATACTGAAAGTAGATGTTGCCTGTGTCCACTAATGACTTTTGTACATAGGCAGAAACCAGCAAACCAAACTGGTGGAACCATTTCCATCTGTCTGTGCCCAGTGTGAAAACAGTGTAGGAGGAAGGTAACTAGATGAGTTTTGTTCCCCTCCTTCCTCAGGGTATAATGAGAGAACATTGCCATGAGCTTGGTGATGAGCATTTCTTAATGGCTGAACAGTACTGGGTTAAACTGACAAATAGTGCTTAACTTAACCCAGTTAAAGGGCTCCTGGGTTTTCTAAAGCATCCTCTGTCCTTATCTGTTTACTTTATGAAAGCTGTGCATTCATGTGAGTGTTCTAGACCCTCTGGTGCGTCCCTCTTCAGTGTTGTGTATGTTCTTCTTGTGTTCACTTCCCATTACGCCCCCAGCTAGAAACTGGGATCTAATGGTGGGTGTGGAAATCTTCCCTGGGATGCCTCTCTCCTCCATGCAGGTCCTTCTCTGAGATTTGCAGGGGTTCCTAGTGCTGCAGGGTGTTAGTTAAACTTATGGTGGTGGTAGTATTGACAACCTCCACCTGCCATGCTACATGCTTCAGCCTCTCATGCTCTCACCTGTTCCAATCTCAGGCTTCTCTTTGAGCCTACACACTGGGGACCCTGACTTAGAAGATCTCAGTTTAACAGCAACCTGTTTTTTCCTCGTGAGTCAGTGCTTAGTTTGAAGTATGCTGAGAGAGGTTCTCATTTCTGTAGGTCAGGCAGGTTGCAGCCTGCTTGAGTTTTTAGTATCTCTGGTTAATAATGACTTTAGAGCACAGAAGAGGAAATGGCTCCTTTATGAATGTTGCATAAAACTCTGTGGCCTTGTGCAAATGATCTAACTTCACGCGAATCATGCCTTATAGACAGAATCTGCATTTATGTGGATAGATTCACCACTCTTTGCATTAATCTGAAGTAATGAGGGACAGAATCATCACATATATAGCATATACATTTTTTAACATTATTTTTGCTGTTTTAAATTTGCTTTTATTGAGATCAGAAATACATTTTTAAATCTAACTTTTTATTTTTGAACTGAATATTTAAAACTTACATCTGTGGAATTACCATCTTTTCAATGGTTAATTACTGAAGTTTATATTCAGAAGATTGAGACCTTTAGAGGATAAAATGGAAAATAAAATTAGGTCTAGGACAAGGAATTCTACTTGGATATTGCAAAAATAGGAAAAAAAAAAGTGAATGAATAACTGGCAACACAAACACTTTTTCCTGTAAGTTCCTTTTTCCCAAACTCTTGCCATCAAGCTAAAAAAAGTTTTCCTGCAAGTTGATTTTTCTCAGAATCCTGCTGCTTACTGTTAGTAAGAATTTTTTTTCCATGTGCCAGAGTTTTGTTTTTCATGTGATTTCTGTAGCCATTTGGGTCTTACTGAAAATATTTTTTTTAAGTGCGGTGGCAAAAGTTAGTGATAGTAAGCCAAAAGGAAAATATAATACGAACTTCTGTACAATTTAGTTATAGTGATTAGGGGGAACTAAATGTGTTACCCAGGGTGAATGAAGTTATTATAGGAGAAATACCAATTCTAACTGAAGATCAAGTAAGGGTGCTTATTTCCAGTTTCAAAAATTAGATTTTTCACTTGCTACTTGGTCTTTTCTCCCAAGGATGCATATTTTTGAGATTTTTTTCTATCATGCTAATGCAAGGTAATGCTACTGACTGAGCCAGATTAATGCAATGACATCATGGTTTCCTTGGGAATAATTAAGCAGGATAAAATATTCAAGTTTTTTAGAAGGCATGATTGAACTTCTTGAGCAACGTGATACCTTAGAGCATACAAGAAAGTAACTGAATGCTTTTAAGGGGATAGCCAGTGTTTGCATCTCTGTCTGATAGGAAAAAAGAAATCATATTTTAGATACTACGATTAAAACAGCATGTGATGTATTCATCCTGTTATTCCTTTTAAGAAATGATTTCAGAAATGGTCAAGAACATCTTGTTCAGCAGCTCACTCCGACTCCTTGACTTATTGGGAGGATCTCACTCCATTTGTTTGCTCTATAAATTGTACAGGGGCCTTTGAACAAAAGTGATGAAATATTACCTGACCTGCTATATCAGTCAGGATTCTTAGCTGTAAACAACAGAAACCCTAATTTTGTCAGAAAAGGAGTTTATTAACAGTATTAGGTAGCACACACTCTCTCTGGGAAGGCAGAGGACCTAGCTTAGGAGCTCGTCAGTCAGGAACAGTATCACTGACCTGGTTCAGGATGCAGTAGGTTATTACTGCCTCACAGGCCATGACCATGGGCCCTGCATCTTACACTGCCAACACCAGTGACACTAGATAATGAACACTGCCATTACTACCTCTGGAAGCTGCATTTGCTACCCCAATCCCAGATTCAGATTTTGTATACTTCTTATTTCTTGAGATTTGAAATCTGGAGTAAATTTGTTTGGTGAAGCCAGTGTACCTGATTGTGTACCTACACTCTGTTGCAGGAAAGCTAAGACGGCAATTACCTGAAATTTTCTGCTTTTATAGTATTAGCGTTAATGATTTTTCACATATAGGGAGGGGAGTTCAGATGCTGGACAACCTAAAAGAATCCTTTAATTCTGCTGTTCCAGGCATATTGGGGGTAGAGGTAGAAGGACAGCTACCCTCCTACAGAACTTAAAATGTCTACTAATAATAGGTTTGAGGAAAAAATGTCATAACAAAACACATAATTTCTTAGTATTCTCACATCAGCTGCCTCCACAGACATAAGAGAAAGCGCTTTTGTTTACTAAACAGCTGTTCCGTTCTCGGTGGTGGTGTTTCTGTTTTTGTTTTAAAATTTTATCTCTAATCCATACAACAACCTTGAAAAGTAAACATTACTACCCCCATTTTTACAGGTAAAGAAACCGGTATTCCAAAGTAAGTTAACCAAAATTACATAACTGGTGGATGTCCGTGCTGAAATTCAATCTCATTTGTGCCTGTTCCAGAAGCCCTGTTCTTTCTATTGTACCAGCTTTCCCTCACTGAAAGAGGGAAAGAGCCCATATGGCCTCCTTGGTTTAAACCAGAAATTTTTATGGGTGCTTCTGCATTGTTTCCTTCTATCTAGCAGTTACCATTTATCATGAGTTGGGAGACCCTACTAGGCTCAGGAGAGTGACTGGGGCTAGAACTGCAGATTCAGGAATGATAACAATGTTAGTGTCTCCGCGTGCTTTGGGAATCCATGCTGTCATCCTGGAAGAGTTTGTTGAGTGAGAGGAGGGGTGATGAGACTTACAGAACACTGGCTTGGCAAGTGGATCAGGAGAGGAACCAGGAACAGACACAGTGATTTTCCCTAGGTAGGAGGAGCTTCAGAAGAGGGACTTGTTAGGGAAGCCAGAGATCCTGGTTTAAAAAGGAGGGTGTGGTTCGGTCAGGTGCTTCGAGAATCAAAATAGGATGAGGTGGAAGATAGCCATGGAGGTGAACTGGCCAAGCAGGAAGTTATGGTGGCCTTTTGTAATTTGAAATAATATTCTCTGAATCTTACCCACCTCTGTTAATCTACCATGAAGTGCAGTGATGGAAACACCACCCTGGATTTTAGGTTTTCATACTCAAAGACATGTACAATTTTGTGTTTAAATTTTTCATTCCTGGGGCGCCTACGTGGCTCAGTGGGTTAAAGCCTCTGCCTTAAGCTTGCTCTCTGCTCGGCCAGGAGCTCTCTCTCTGCCTACTTGTGATCTCTGTCTGTCAAATGAATAAATAAAATCTTAAAAAAAAAATTTGTTTTTTCATTCCTTTTTAAAATAATGCTTTGGTACTTGTTGGGGCCACACCTGTATAGTGAACAGTCCAGATGGACTAGAGTTTTCCGTGTTCCCTATTCTGGAGTCACATTTGTTTTATTTAGAGGCCGTTGTCCCTCAAGAACGACTTGGATTGACTCCCCATCAGTCTGTTATTTTTTGTCTGCCCACGTAGAAACTAATTGTCCACTTTTCTTCCTACTCATGCGGCTTTGTGAAATCTTCCAACCACTTAAGCTGTTTGTTTGTCTTTTTGCAAATAAACTGATCATCATGTCACCTTAAAACATCCTTCTTATTAAACTTCAGAAAGGATGAAGGATGAGCAATTAAAATTTAGCTATGTATAGTTTAATTCTTCCCTCTCTAGAGAACCTCTTTAGAGAGTACACAGGCATAGCAGTAAAAATAAAAGCATTCCTGAACGGGTTACAGAAAATTATGGGGAAAATGGAGAGGTGTTGGAATGGATTTTAACATCTGTAAGGTTGTATGTCCAGAGCAGAGTCCGTCTTGGATGGGCCCTGAGCAGGATGGCCTTTTCCTGATTGAGATGCAGCCTTATCTTGTCTGTTCAGATCACTGCACAATTTCTCCTTTATCCTGGAGTGATGGAAGTTCCCTCTCCGCAGCCTTTTCTGATTACTGCTGCAGCCCCAGTGTTAGCTAGTTCACTCCCCTCTAGCCTACACTAGTTGGCATTGGGATTTGTAAAAATCCCAATGGTGATGAAAATGAAAGCTCGCCCTGCATCAACTTTTTAGTTGTATGTCTCTGTCCCTCATCTCCTTTTCACCTGTGATGAAATGAATGCAGATGAAGAAGGAGAGGGAAATGGAACCTCATATTTTTAATATTCTTTTCCTTTTCTGCTCATCAAACTCTCCCCACTCCCCTGGACCCCTATTCTTGTTTCTAACCCTTCAGTATCTGTCTTCCCCATTAGAATGTAAGCTCCCAAGGTAGAAAAACCATGTCAATTTTGGTCTTTGCTGTCTGTGCCTAACTCCCCACCCCAATGCCTAGCACAGGGCCTGATGCATAGAAAACATGTGTGCTTGCTTGGTCAGTGAGTGAGGGGAGGAAGTCATGGGAGAAACCATTATTTCTGTTAGTATCGTTCTTGACAAGTTTACCTTGGTCTGATTTCTTATTCTTCCCCCCCCTCCCACCCCCCCCAGTTCTCTAATCCTGAGGGAAACCTGCCTCCTGGAAAGAACATGACTCTTACAGTGGAGTGCTGGACACATTTTTTCCTCTGGTACATTTTTCTCTATAGTGATTAGTCTTTTGGAACTTTATAGTTGAGGAAGCTCTTGTGGGCTGGCCAGAGAAGTATGCCATTATGTGCAACATTGTTTCTATGGGAAAATGCTTTGTGACTTCACATGAATCTACTTACATACAAATTTTTGGATTACAACCTTTCCATCAGTTGGGAGACTGCCATTGTATGATCTTCATTCAGGCTTTTATTCGTTACTAATATGTAAATGAAAAATAAGACATTTCTTTGTTGAAGGACAGAGCCAGAAGTCTTTCCTTCTGAGATTATAAACTATTACATTAAAATGAATTTCATTCATCCAACAAACATGGAAGTTTATTTCAAATGTATTTTATAGAGTGCTTGGCACATACTGGGCTTTGAACAAAGGATTGACACGTGAATAAAATAGGGATTCTATCCTGGTAAGGTCACAATCAGCTTTCCACTTAAATAGGAATTAGACTAATATAGTCCACAAGGTTACTTCCAGCTCTGAAATTCAGTACCTCTTGTTTTGAATTGCTCTATTCATTGGCCTGTTTTCCTTGTCGTATGTGGTTCTGTTATAAGATGTATTCTTAGAGGGCGCCTGGGTGGCTCAGTGGGTTCAAGCCTCTGCCTTCTGCTCAGGTCATGATCCCAGGGTCCTGGGATCCAGCCCCACATCGGGCTCTCTGCTCCGCAGGGAGCCTGCCTCCCTTCCTCTCTCTCTCTCTGCCTACTTTGATCTCTGTCTGTCAAATAAATAAAATCTTAAAAAAAAAAAAAGATGTATTCTTAGATAATCCTAGAGAGAACATTGACAGTCATGAGTAGCAATTAATAATAGCAATTACCACCTTTATAACTTTTAAGTAACTCTGAGTGTGTTTTTATTATTAAGAGTAAGAAATCCAGGAGAAAATATTACTTTTATTCTAGCTTTTCTTGTAAAAAAATGAAGTCAAATGCATCATGAAACTAACATAAAAAGATATTGAATGACAGGGGCTTTACCTTGAAAGTGTAAGTATTCTGCAAGGATAATGTATATAGGTGTTGGGATTAAGAAATTTTTTGTTTTTTTTCTGAATGCTTTTCTGTAATTTTTGAACAGTTTATAGCAAGTATATGTACTTCATCACTGCCACCATTGCACAATATTCCCTTGTACATTTGCATGGCAGCACTTCTTCAGATAAATTGAAATATTTCAGTGAGGTGTGCTTCTTTCCCCAAATCATTTACCCGTGTGTCTTAATACTTGATCAGCAAAACCTAGGTTCTGGGAGATGGAATGTGGGAAATCTGAATGTTTATATAAAAAAATTCTACAGCTATTTATAAAATATACTTAGAGTTCTGTGAAGTAAAAAATAAGCCTTTCTTGAACTCTCTCTCATTCGTGATTTGGGTTCTGTGGAAGTAGTCTTATTCTGCCCTGAACCTGAAAAGTTACCTGGTTGTTAATTTCAAATATGTTTGAACCACAAACTTCCTTATTGGTGGAGTTCTGATTTTTATTAAAAGTCTATAATTCAAGTAATATATTAATTATTTCTAACAAGTGGATAAATGAATGTTTCCTCCAGCACCTGGAGAAAAACAGGTGCTGTATTAACCTTCTAGAATTCCCCTGTGTAGTGATCAGGATCATCCCTGAATTAGTATTTAGAGTTAAATTTGCCAATACATTTTAGAGTGTTATTTTTCTTCTCCATAGTAATACTAATAAACTACATATTTTATTGCTTTTATTGCCTTATTGGTTTCCTAGTCACCATTTTAGCAGTTTCTTTTTTTTTATTAAGACTTATTTATTTTAGGGTGCCTGGGTGGCTCAGTGGGTTGAGCCTGTGCCTTCGGCTCAGGTCGTGATCTCAGGGTCCTGGGCTCGAGCCCCACATCGGGCTCTCTGCTTGGTGGGGATCCTGCTTCTCCCTCTCTCTCTGCCTGCCTCTCTGTCTACTTGTGATCTCTCTCTCTGTCAAATAAATAAAATCTTTAAAAAATAAAAGAGTTACTTATTTTATTGAGAGAGAGAGATCAATCACATGGTGGGGGGAGGGGCAGAGGGAGAGAGAGAGGCAGAGAGGTAGAGAAGCTGATTCCCCACTGAGCAGGAACGTGGAGCCCAAGGTGGGGCTTCATCCCACAATCCCCAGATCATGACCTAAACTGAAACCAAGAGTTGGAGGCTCAACCAGCTCAGTCGCCTAGTTGCCCCAGCAGTTTCTTTTAAGGTAAAAATCAGCCTCTGGCTCGAATACCATAATTATGGGAGATTGAAAACCCAAATTTGAGGATTTCAGTTTTAGGGAAAGAACAGTTCATAATCTATTCAGTAATTCGGTTCTCTGGTCCTTTAAGTATGCTTTGCTATTTTATTTAATAAAGAATGTTAAATCGTGCAGGTGTACGTCAACCATGTGTCTGTTGACAAAAAGAGATCATTATCGGGATGGCGAGAATCTCAGATTATTAAAGCAAACTGGATGTATATTGATGTGGTTTAATCCGTATTTATTAATGTTTCACCATTAAAGAAATTGAAAGTAGAAGCATTTGCACGAGTTCATTGGAAGATTGTTTGTAACTAAAGTTTCTGTTTTAGGAGAAATCACATTGCAAAGTAATGCATTAAATTTAAAATGAGAGAAATGCTTTTCTTGATAACTGGCAAATAATAGGTATGCAGCAAGTAATAGTTTCATTTATGACAAAGAAGGTGAACGTTCAAATTTAGAAGTTAGGGTCATTTCAGCAGTCCACAGGTCTACACATCATGAGACATTTTCCTACTGTTTGTGCACATGGTGCAAAATTGGTGAGCTTTTTATTGTTTTATATGCAGTTCTACTTTTATTTTCATAATTTTTAAACTTTTCATTTGCTTTTACTCTTAAAATGAACTATTGCTTGGGGCGTCTGGATGGCTCAGTGAGTTAGGCCTCTGCCTTCAGCTCAGGTCATGATCTCAGGGTCCTGGGATCGAGTCCCGCATCAGGCTCTCTGCTCAGCAGGGAGCCTGCTTCCCCCTTTCTCTCTCCCTGCCTCTCTGCCTACTTGTGATCTCTGTCTGTCAAATAAATAAGTAAAATCTTAAAAAAACAAACAAACTACTGCTTAAGGTAAATTATTACGTGTC
Organism: Mustela lutreola; assembly: GCF_030435805.1. Lineage (NCBI taxonomy): Eukaryota > Metazoa > Chordata > Mammalia > Carnivora > Mustelidae > Mustela > Mustela lutreola. The sequence continues at coordinate 149,280,674 of NC_081290.1, read as the reverse complement.
ATGAGTCAAGTTTTACTTATACTTGGGTTTTTCTAAATTTACTATGTATAACAAAGTACACAATCAGAAATGTATGGTAAATATGATTCAGAAGAGGAAATTTGGAGCTTTCTAAAGTCTTTGAGTCTTTCTCAGGCAGACAAATTAAATACGCATATGAAGTCCACTTTGTATAATTAAGAACAAATAAATGAACCACTAATAAAAAGTAAAAACCAGCATCTGAAAATGTATGATTGGTCTTGTTTTTAATGTGGTCTTAGAAAACACATAAAATGGAACGTAGCACCCCTGGGTTTCAAAAATAATGCCATTTGAAAATACACCTGATACCATATAAAAGACACTAATACCTTATTCTAACAATTTTACCTTTTTTTTTTTTAATACCTGAAGACTTTAGAAAGCTCCAAATTTCCTCTTCTGAATCATATTTACCTTATTTTTTTTAATACCTGAAGTGAACCTGATTTGAGGGATTAACAAGATGGTAGATTCATTTCTTCTAGAAAAGTTCTAAGGCAGTGAATCTTACACTTAAAAAATTTCAGTCTGCTGTTATGTTCCATGTTTTGTGCATACGTGATATCTTCTATATATAGTTTAGTATGTACGTCTGGTGAAATATACATATAGGACATTAGCCTAGGTATTCAATTCTGTGTAAACATACCTATTCAGATAGATTGATTTTGTTTTTTGTAACAGTTTTGAGATATAAATCATGTACTAGAGAGTGTACCTGTACCCTTATATAGTGTAACATTCAGTGGTTTTTTAGTATATGTCACAGTTATGTGTCTATCACCACTGTCTAATTCCAGAACATTTTTGTCGCTTCAGGAAAAAAAGCCCATTCCCATTAGCAGTCGCTCTCCATAGGCCCCCAGATCACATCCCACTAACCTTAGGCAATCATTGATCATTCCATATAGATTTGCTTATTCTGGATATTTCATATAATGGAATTATATAATATGTGGTCTTTTGTGTCTGGCTTCTTTCACTAGGCATAACGTTTTTAAAGTTGATCCCTGTTTGTCACATGTATTAGAACTTCATTCCCTGGGATTATATGGATATATCACAACTTAGGTATCCAGAATGGATTAAATTTATTTATTTATTTTTTTAAAGATTTTATTTATTTATTTATTTGACAGAGAGAGAGAGAGAGATCACAGGCAGAGAGGCAGGCAGAGGCAGAGAGAGAACCAGGCTCCCCACTGAGCAAGGAGCCCGATGTGGGGCTCGATCCCAGGACCCTGAGATCATGACCTGAGCTGAAGGCAGCGGCTTAACCCACTGAGCCACCCCAGTGCCCCTAAATTTATTTTTGAACTGAAAATCTGACAATTCCCAAAGCCCCCTATAATTTTCCCAGACTTCATTCTCTTATCTCTCTCTGTCCACATCCCACACCTTTCATGACTGGGTTTTCACTGTGTGTTTCCTTTTCTGAGAACTATCTCAAATACTACTTCCTTTCTGAATTCTTTTTCTATAATTGCTTCAGTAATAAGTAATCTTTCTTCAGATTTTTACAGTTCTTCATCTTTGCCATTGCCATTGTTTCTTTTCTTTTCTTTTCTTTTCTTTCTTTCTTTCTTTTTCTTTCTTTCTTTTTTTTCAAGATTTTATTTATTTCTTTGAGAGAGAGACAGAGAGCACAGGAGCCAGGGAGAGGGGCAGAGGGAGAAGCAGGCTCCCAGCTAAGCAGGAAGCCTGATGCGGAGCTCAGTCCCAGAACCCCAAGATCATAACCTGAGCTGAAGGCAAGTCATGCTTAACTGACTGAGCCACCCAGGCGCCCCTTTGCCATAGTTTCAGCATGAACTTTGGTTGTTGATATACTTGTCTCTCATTTCATATTTTAATGCACAAGACCAGGGACAGTTCTGTTGCTTTCGGAAATAACCATGTAAATAGCCAAAAATCGATACATGGTTTTTAAAATATTGAACGAGATCATTGAAGATCACTTGGGTATCATAAAATAAGGCTGTCATTGGTAGTTATTATTTCTAGTTGGGATGCCAAAACGGTCGCAGGAGTTAAAGAAGATAACTATGTTTTTGGAAAAATCTGTCTTCTCATTATTAGTGCAGTGACTTAGTGTCTGGTACATAATTAGAACTGAGTAGATGTTTGTTGAATTGGACCCCATATCTGGTAGCAGGAGTGGGTAAATTTTCAGTGTCTCTAGCAAGGAAATTCTATATTTGTTAATAAATACACATAGGAGGCCCAAGTTCAAAAGAGAGCAAGAAAGTGAGAGCATATGTTGGTCAAATGAGGAAGAGGTTTGGAGAACCTCTTTGCAGGAGTGGCACAGAGCAGTTGCTTTTCACTTTTATATCGGATGTGTCATATTTGGATATGTCAGTAAATGTTTGCTTTTTTCTTTTCCAGAGGAGTAAGTTCTAGTTACCACTGAAGACTTAATGAGTAGTAAGTTCTCTAAGTGCAAGGGCTAAGGGTACATCTTACATCTTTTTTGAAGTCCTGTTTCAACCAGCCTTAAGTCAGAGGTGGAATTGTAAATTCAGATGAAGGTCTGTAAGTTCTGACAATGGGGTAGTTTACCTCTTCTTGGGTGCAGCAAGGACCTTGATTCTGGGCTAGGGTTTTCAGCCACATCCACAGGGCTTTGAAAAGGAAGAAAGACAGACAGGTATGTCCTGTCTTTGAAGAAAAAAAGAGTGAACAGGAGTTCCTGTCAGCATGGCAAATAACTTCTCATATTTTAGTGCTAATTACTTTATGTAGTCAAAGATCAGAGAAAGAGGGCCCAGGATTAGAAGAGGTAAGCACCAGACTCTTGGGGTTCTCTTAGTTTATCTTTCTCCCATGACAGTTGTCCTCAGAATAGAACTGCGCTGTTTCTGAAGTAAATGATGGTACTTCTTCATTTGTGATTATCTAAAACTTAGATTACTTAAATAGTTTGAAAACTTGTTTTAGAAGGAATTACAAAAGCTTTATGGTTTTCATTTTTATCTTCTCTATTCCTACCCTTCTAAGTTACTACAGATATGCCAAATTTCTATAACTGTATTTTATATAACCAAATTTCTATATTTTCTATAATCAGATTTCTGTAACAAATTTTACAGTTAAAATATTTTAATTATATGATACATAAACAGTTGTTCTTGGTAGTAGATTCCTGTGGAGGTTTTTCCTTACATTTTGTGCAGCTCTCAAAATTTTGTTCCTCTTTACTTAATAAATAACTTACGAAGTTGTCTTTCTTTTCCTTTGTCTAGATGCATCCAGTTTTATTTGTACTTTTCCCACCTGACCTTTTATTTGCTTAATATTTGCTGTGACTCTAGGACATATAAAGAAATACTGACCCTTACTAAACATTTTCATTCATTTTATACCACTCTGTTGGCACTGAGAAAAGGTAGTATTTTCCTACTTGGTACAGTCTTTACAAGGTAAAAATCCGTGCAAGGTGAAAATATCCCATTGCTCTAGTAATTCCCCCAAAAGGTCAGCCTCAATAATAAAGGATGAAAAGAGAAGTTTGGTAGTGTTTCTTCTTTCACAAACTCGTATCTGGAGAAAGAACATAATATATACATGATTTCCTGATAACTGCCTTTTGTGTCCCAAATCTGATATTGTTGCATGATAATCTGACATTGCTTCCTGTTTCTGAGGGGATGAGTGGATGTGAAGCCAAACTGCTTGCTAAACCAGGAAACTGCTATTTCAGAATGCGCAGGAATTCAGGCTGCTTGAGCGGTTGTGCTGAGACATAGCCCAACTGTAAACTGTACCGGCTGCATGTCTTCCCACTGTTGTGGCTGGTTTTAAAAACCAGCCTCAAATACAGGAAAGCTCTAATTAGTTAGCATTATAATAGCACTAAAACTAAGGAGCAATGAGGCCCCCCAAACCTACTGTCCCTGTAAGCCTTCACACAGACACTGGATGAGCTCAGGGGGTGGTTGGTCAGGGACCTAATGGGAAGCAGGTGGCAACACTCCATAATTTGAGGAACATTCAAGAAAAAAAACCTGCTTACTAAGATACACAGTATAATGAGAATACAAGGGCCCATAAATGGGGTGGGCAAGGGCTAGTACCTATGCCTGAAGAGGAAAGAGGAGGGGATGTTACCAAACCCTGCAGAAGATGGTTACATAAAAATTGCTGCCTTGCTGGAGCTGAGATCTTCGGTCAAAGGACATAGTTGTCCATTGAGAACACAAGCATGTAGCCAGAGAATCAGCCCCCTGCCCTGAGGCCCCTCTCTGTATTAACCCCATTGGCTAAACCTGATGGAAAGCCAGAGAACAAATGAGTTGATGCAGTTCTTCATAGTTCAGCCCTCCAGACCCAGAGCGCTGTGGAACTAGATAGAAGGTGGGTCTGGGGATAGAGATGTCAACTGTGCGCCACAGTTGTTGTAAGAGATTCCTGTATTGATTGGGATATCCCTCTCTTCCCTTTTGATAATATGGAACTCCCTTCTATGTCTTTGAGTCTCAAAAATACTTATTGGGGCGCCTGGGTGGCTCAGTGGATTAAGCCTCTGCCTTCGGCTCAGGTCATGAGCCCAGGGTCTTGGGATCTAGCCCATATCTGGCTCTCTGCTCAGCGGGGAGCCTGCTTTCCCCTCCTCCTCTGCCTGCTTGTGATCTCTCTTTTTCTCTGCCAAATAAATAAATAAATCTAAAAAAAAATACTTAAGGTTACCTGGTTCAGGCATATAGAAAATGGCGACTTTATTCATCCGATGTCTATTCTGACATTTTCAGTTACAGAGAACAGAATCGTACTTCAAGAACCAGCTTGTTCTTTTGTTAAACAGCTCTAATCAATAGGACGGTTGTTCTTGCATTGAAACCTGCCTTCCTATAACGTGTAGTGGTTGCCAGTTCTCTCTTTTGGAGTTACACAGAAGAAGGCTACCCTGTTGCCATTTATCTTTTATCCTCATTTTGGCTTTGTGCTGTTTAACAGTCATTCATTTATTCAGCCTGTACTTATCAAGTGTCTTCTGTCAGCCAGGACTTGGTCTAGGTGCTGGATATTCAGCAGTAAACAAGACAAAACTCCTGAATTCATGAAGCTTCTGTTTTAGTGGGTAGGGATAGACATTGAGCAAATGTATAACATGGTGTCCAGCAGCGAGGGTTGCTGAGACTATTGGCTCTTAACCCTCATTCGCACGAGAAAACTATGGTCGGATTGGGGTTTAAATTCGTTATGAGTCAACTGTGTAATGCAGTTGTCCAAAAGCCCAATTCCATTTTAGTCTGTGTAAATAGAATGCCCAACATTGGACAGGTCATGTTTCCTCTACTTCTCATCGTCCAGCTGGACCTGGAGTGTTGCATTTATATTCTAGAGGGACATTGACAAACTGAGACTTGTTCAGGAGGTGTCTTCATTATAGCCTTTTATATCATTGAGGCAGGCCACAGAGTATTCTTTAGGCCAAACCTTCCTAGTTTTGTCAACAGTTTCTCATGTGGTATCATCTCTATATTCTTAGCCTGCTTGATCTTTGTCAGATAATTAATTTACTCTCACAGTGCTGCTCTCAGAATTTAACTCAGTTCTCTAGTTGTGATTTCAATTTAGGTAATGCCTAGTAAACTGTTTCTTCCCTTGATCTGGTTATTTAATTTTAGTAATGCAGCTGAGGATTGAATTTCCTGTTGTTGTTGTTTTTTTAAACAGCTGTGTTACATCTGACTCTCAACGGTAAAGTACTGCTAAGCCAAGTTTCCAGCATTTCTGTTTGTACAAGTTATGATTCTACTTAAATATTGGACTTAATGTATATCTCTATTAAAATATCATCTCATTGCTGGCCATATAATATTATGCATTAAGATTCTTTTGAATATTGTCTTTCATCTTTTTGTCGTCTGCAAAATTAATAAGCATATTCTCAAACTTCATCTATGTGATTAATATAACTGCTCAATTGAAGAAAAACAGTGACACCAGATCATTCCTTCAGATTATAGCAGCTCAATAATGAATATTTTTTTAGGATGGGGTTTCAAAGAACTGTGAGCGCCCTTAATTATGTCATCCATCTCACATTTCTCTATTTTACCTGGACCTTTTGGAGAAATGCAGATACATTTTGTTTACAGTATTTCTGATAGCAGCTTATCAAAAAACACATTAGGATAATTGGACATGACACTGGAAATACAACAGGCCATTGCTGCTCCTCCCACACCCAAGTCTTATAATCTATCTATACTTGAAAACCTAAGGTAGAATTTTGTTTGAATTGATACCAAACTACCGGTCTATGGTTTCCTCTTTTTTGCATGTACCCTTTTCTTCTTTTCTGGAACTCTACTTTCGTGTATAGGAAACTTGCCAGGAGTGATACTTTGGTTCTTGAAGATGAGACGAGGCTAAAATTTAAAAGTGACCTTTGTTCCCTGTTTTCAGGTGGACTACCATTTCTAGTTTTAGGTCTCTTCCTTGATCAAATCTAGAACATTAAGGAAAAATAGAAGCTGGATAGTAATACCTTCTCATTTCTGTGAAGGTTGTGTCATTTTTGCTAGGATTTTAAAAGAAAGTGGGGGAATGGATGTGTTACCCTGGTTGCTGCTCCTTTTGGCTGTGCTTGAGGTCTTTCTGGGCTCCCAAGTCCCCCTGAAGTGCCTGTGGGGAGTCAGCTCTTGCATTTAGTCTTAGGTCTGTGTCCAGAGCCTCAGTATATGTCTTTGGTTTGGTTTTTAATTTTTCAGCTTCCTGTAAGACTGCAGTATTTTTTTTAGAGGCCTCCATATTTATGGGTTAGAAAAAAAAGACAGTCTTGACCTTACTCTTCATGGGAATGTTTTTGTTTTCCAAAGTGTTTGGTATCCTGTTTGCCTGGATTTTCTAGATGAAATATATAACATCTTGACTCTGTTCAAATGCTTAAGAGCACATACATCTTGCTGGCAGAGTGACTTTAAAGGGGAGAGTTACTGAAGGTGTCTCTTGCCTTGTACACCAGTGTCAATGGACCTTGTGGTTAAAGATGCCAAACCTGTGAAGTTAAGCGGTTTCTAACTCAGGGTTCAACTTGACTGCAGGTCCTGGAGATGTGCCTGTGCTGATTGGGAGACCAGTGTATTAGCCAAGTTTAAAGCCGGAAGCTGTTTAACAATTTTTCTTGCTTTTCACATACTGCAGAGAAAAGACTAAATCCCATCTGGTGCACACTATTGTGGGAATCTTCTACTTTAGATTCATAAACAGTATGTTCAGGTTTTCTAGATTTGGCATTTGCCTGAGTGTGTTCTGTGTTGATTTTATACTAAGTATAAATTTTTTTCCTTTTAACTATAACTGAATTTTAGTTGACTAAAGGAGTAGAAGTTGAACTTGTGTTTATTAGTACCTGCAGCTGTTACCAGGCTTGTGTGGGGATCACTGTCCTCCTGAGGTTGCTTCCCAAGCTAAGATACAGCAGTCGTGCTCTGGGAACCACCTACCCTGGTTTACACCAGTATTTTGTCATAACTCCCTCTCAGAATTGTCTTGATTTGGAAGAAAAACTGTATGGTTCCCTTGAATACGTCCCAGAGTGTCCTAGAAAGCTCATGGTTCCCACTGTGTAGTCCTTGCTCTGACCTCTGGTCCTTTCTTATTCACCGTTCCCTATAAGGACCCAGAATGACTTGTAGGACCAGAAGACCCAATGATCCTTGGAATACTGCTCATCATCTTGAAGGGACATTTGATTACATGCTTCCTTAGAAGAAAAGCACCAATATGCATGGCTGGGGAGCAACTTTCATTATGTAGGGAAATTGAAAACACATTTTCTTAATGTAACCGAACTTTCCTTGCTGAATGGATCCATTTAAAAACTTCCCAGTGATGGTTCCTTAATAATATCTGCTGTTTAAATGCAGGATCTTTTAGGGGCATCTCGGTCGCTCTGTTGGTTGACCATACTACTCTTGGTTTCAGCTCAGGTCATGATCTCAGGACTGTGGGAATGAACCCACATTGGGTTCCACAGTTCAAGGCAGCGTCTGCTTGAGATTCTCTCTCCCTCTCCCCCTTCTCCCCACCTTGCACTCTCTGTCTCTCAGCTAAATAAGTAAATAAATAAAATATTTAAAAAAATAAAAGTAAATAAAAAAAATAAACCCATGGACTTTTTCAAGCTGTGTTGTCTTGCTCTGTTCAAATACTGACCACTGTCTTGATTTGTCTGTCTCCCTTAGGTAGTAGCACCTGGAAGGCAGACCCTAGCTTATTCCTCTTGCCTCACAGCACTGATCATTCAGTAGGTGTGGCTGAGAGAAAGAGGGAGATTGGGAGGAAAGGAAGCTGTGACTAAGCCCTACTGCTTTCTGCTTTCCTTTTAAGAACTGAAGTACCAGCGTGCCTGGGTGGCTCAGTGGGTTAAAGCCTCTGCCTTCGGCTCAGGTCATGATCCCAGGGTCCTGGGATCAAGCCCCACATTGGGCTCTCTGCTCAGCAGGGAGCCTGCTTTCCACCCTCACCCCCACCACTGCCTGCCTCTGCCTACCTGGGATCTCTCTCTGTCAAATAAATAACAAAAAACAAAACAAAACTGAAGTACCTGAGCTGCATGTCTAGGAATTTGAAAGGTAGTAAATATTTTAGGAAATGGCCTTCCCAATTTTCTGAATATGACACATCATTTAGTTTCCTGGGGTTGTTACTCTGCACGGAACTTCTCAACCTCGGCAATATTGACAGGCTGGCCTGCATGAGTCTGTTGGAGGGCAGGCTCTCTGCAATGTAGGATTAGCAGCATCCTTGGTCTCCACCGGCTAGATGCCTGTAGCCAGCTGCGACAACCAAATATGTCTCTAGTCATTGCCAGATGACTAGGGGGCAAAATAGGGACCCACCCTACCTCTTGAGAACCACTGCTTTACAGAAACTCCTGTCTGGAATAAGTGCAGACCAAAGAAACCAGGAAATAAACAGGGAAAACAGGGAACTTAGAAATCATCTCATATGTTGTTCCTCCTGGTTCTCCTCAACCCCACCCCCACTGCAGTACATACCACTGTTTTATATCTGAAGAAACTGTGGCTCAGGGAAATTAGTGAATATAAAAATGAAAAACACATAAGTATTTGAAGTAATACTGATTTTGGATTGTAGACTTACTTAAGTTTGTTCATAGATCCGTGGAGGGAGAAGTGTCTCTTTCCAACCAACTCAAAATAAGAAAACATCAGTTTATGGAAATAGGTAAGAAGGGGATAATGATTCATATCACAGAAAAACTAAAAGCTAGCACCACTAAAAATGAATTAAAGATGTACATTGAACTTTTTTTTTTTTTAGATTAAAAAGAATAGAGCAAACTAACTCGGATATGGCTGTAGATTTTTGGCACAGGCTTCCACATGGAGCTGTATGTGCTTCATATTAGACTATTTTAAGTGTGTGTATCTAAAAATAAACAGAAGAGTATTTAATAATAATTTGGCTTTTTCAAAATGACTTGCTTTTTACATCCAGATAATCATGGTAATGGCCTGCCTGATGAGATATTTCTACCATAGGTTAAGTTGTGTTTTATAAGGGTATTTTGTATCTTACTAAGAATTCTCATATAGAGGTAAGAACTCCAAATTAAATATTAGCTGCTTCTGGTTATTTTAAGACTCATCTCAATAACCAAGAGAATTTGGTTCTCACACTTTGTACCTTTTGATTACAAACAGGTTTATGTTGTACTTCATCAAAGGTTATAGAGGATATGCAGACTGAGACGCTTTGGGACTGAAATTGGGCAATTCAAAGTTTCTCATGCATGTAAGCTGCCTTTTGTTTTGATCCCTATCATTCTTAGTCTGTCTTTCTCAAGATCTGCTGGAAGACTGTCCTGAGTGAGGACACAAGAGAAAATGGCAGGATACTAAGGCACCGGGGCCACATAATACTCCTGTTTGAGGTAGGGTGAAATCCAGTTGGCAGACTTTTGTCAGAACTTGCAGTTGAAAGTGTCATATTTAGATTCCGATGGTCCTTTCTTGCTGTTTTTGTTTGGTTTGGTTTAAGCACAATACAGTCACAATCTTAAATGATAAGGATGTTTCTGAAAAATCGTAGGTAAGTCCTTTTTTAAAAAATCAAAATGTATCAGAAGAACTTGCCAGTTAAATTTATCCCAATGTGTTCTGGTCCCCTGTTTCCCATTAAGAGACACAGTGATCACAATCATGCTCTGATTTCTGTCTTTAGATAAGCTGGGGTGTTTTATTGTTGTTGTTTTAAAATATTCTTAAACTTGACACTTTGATTCTCAGTGAAAACACTTTCAACCATGTATGTTGGTGATTTGTTGAAAATTCAAAACTGAAAACCTGCCACTCTGCTTTTAGTACTTGAAATCCCTTGGCAGGGAGACATTTTTCACAAAACACATTGTTTGGAAGACCTCAGAAAGTTCATTATTCTGGCAAGAGGTCCTTTCTGAACTTTGGATCATTATAATAGTATGCTGATTTATGTAAAGAGTGGATTCAGACTTGAATAACTGTAGAGTCCTGGCAGATGTGAACATGTCAGATGTCTTGGCACAGTTTAGGGGCAGAAGGGGACTTTCCCACTTTCTTATGTAATCCACAATCATAGTATGTGGGAGTTTTATGAAATTTCTTCCGTTATACTGAAATGCTTAGTTTTTCATACCATAAATGCTGCTCAGTGAGAACAGGTTCTGTGTATGTATGCATATATTTAAATGAAATGAAAAAGGAAAATGAAATCCAAGAAATTCCTTAAGTTTGCAGTGGTGATTATTTTTAGGCTGTGTTCATGTGTTCCAAAAGATCTCTTTTAAGTCAGTTGATTGGAACTTGGAACAGAACTTCCCATAGAAACAATAGTATAGTATATGTGGTGGTAAATTTTCCAGATGAGGCTTCAAAGCTTTTTTAACCCATCATACACTAGTGTGCTTTGCAGTACAAGGGACAATGACGTGTAGCTTATTATCAACACACTGTTAATGATATTCAAACTGAAACCTGTTTCAATGCTAGAACTTAAATAAAATTGAAAATTTTTAAATGAAGAAGAAATCAATGTTATTTCTACTAAAAGGTGGGTTTGAGGGAAAGTAATTTAAAGAGGCTTGGTGATGTGGTAGAAGAGCCCAAGGCCCACCTGGAGAGGAGACACTTAGTAGTAGTTTGTGCATATAGAACAGGTATAGGAACCGCTTGAGCCTCGGTTTCTTCAAATGTTGTAGTTGTAAGGGTCTGAGCAAAAAGTGCATATGACAGTGATTTATTATCTGCAAAGCTCTTTGCAAACATACAGTGTAAGTTCTGGTTCTTTCCTTAATTATAAAAATCTTCCTTTTTCTTGACCTAGGTGTAGTGGCAGCAAAACCCTTTATGCTTAGCAATAATTAATAAGGTCCCTTTTAGCTGACCTACACAATACATGCATATTATTTTGGCCTGCTAGGAAGACAGTAGTATTTGCTTTTTTGAGATAGATGGAACCTCTCTCACACATTTTTCTAGACTCCAGGTTTCTCCTGTCCTTCCCTTGTCTGAGTATCTCTTACTTAATCACCTTCTCAAGTTTCACACTAGGGTTTGCACTGCAGGCTGGCCTCCTGGTGGCCTGGCCTCTCTGACCTGTGCCTCTGGCCTCAGACCAGACCCACACTGCTAACAGACCCTGCAGTTGACCAGCTTCAGGTAGGGGCCCTCTTCTGCTCATGCTCTTCCTGGACATCGGACAGAGGCAGCCAGTCTCGGGGGAACCCAGCCTTATTAGGCAGGCCCAGGCTTGGGCCCTGGAGCCAAGAGTAAGGCTAGGAGTTCTTGGGCCTAATCTCACAGACCCAAGGAGCTTTTCTGGTAGAAGTGGTGTCAGAAAATAAAATGGGGATTTTGGCCATCACAGAGCAAAGCTTTCCCATTCCCTTATTCACTGGGGAGGGTGGGCATCAGAAGTGCTGTATCCTTGTGAGAGTTCTAATAACACACCAAAGAGGCAAACTGAAGGGGGGTTATTAATTTTTTTAAAGATTTTATTTACTTGAGAGAGAAAGAGAGAGACAGACAGACAGATAGTGAGAGAGAGTACAACCAGGGAGGAGAGGGAGAAGCAGGCTCCCCACTGAGCAGGGAGCCTGATGCGGGGCTTGATCCCAGGACCCTGCAGTCATGACTCGAGCCGAAGGCAGAAGCCCAAATGACTGAGCCACCCAGGTGCCCCTAAAGTATTATTTTTGGGGTCAAATTTATAAGTTTAAGGCTAAACAAAATAATAATGTTTTATATTAGAACAAGTCTCAGAGATCAGGAAATGCAACTTACTTATTTTACAGTGGAAGAATCTTAATCTAGACAGGTTAGTTGATTTGTAGGTGTCTCATGCCTTCCAGTCTTGAAGTGTTTCATCGGACATCATGAAGACTACATCTGGGCCTCACTACCCCTCTGTTTTCTGTGTAAGGTTGGTACTGATTTTGCACAGCTGTGTGTTTGGACCTTATGATCTGCGTAACAGTCTACAAAGACCAGAAGGGAAGGAGGAGGTATACCACCTCTGATTCCCTTCTCTCACCATAGCGGGAATTAGTAATATTTATTAAGCAAGACAGTTTGTAAACGTTGTAGATACAAGAAGTCTGACACAGTTCCTGCTCTTTCAGAGCTTACAATATTATATTACCTTACATCATTAGAGGGATCTAATTCTGGGCCATGTGACACCGACTGAAGTGGATATTAGTGTACCAGATTTTAGTTTTGTTTCTTCCACTGATTCTGGTTAAGACTTAAAAGGTTGTTTAGTTCTTGGGGCGCCTGGGTGGCTCAGTGGGTTAAGGCCTCTGCTTTCGGCTCGGGTCATGATCCCAGGGTCCTGGGATCGAGCCCCACATCGGGCTCTCTGCTTGGCGGGGAGCCTGCTTCCCCCTCTCTCTCTGCCTGCCTCTCTGCCTACTTTCTTTCTCTCTGTCAAATAAATACATAAAAAATATTTAAAAAAAAAAAAAAAAAAAGGTTGTTTAGTTCTTGGGGCGCCTGGGTGGCTCAGTGGGTTAAGCCACTGCCTTCGGCTCAGGTCATGATCTCGGAGTCCTGGGATCGAGCCCCACATCGGGCTCTCCACTCAGCAGTGAGCCTGCTTCCTCCTCTCTCTGCCTGCCTCTCTGCCTGCTTGTGATCTCTCTCTCTCTCTGTCAAATAAATAAATAAAATTAAAAAAAAAAAATAAAAAGGTTGTTTAGTTCTTTTTTCTTTTCTTTTCATTTATTTGAGAGAGAGAGCACACATGAGTGGGGAGGGGCAGAGGGAGAGAATCCTCAAGCTAAGCAAGAGCCCCACATGGGGCTCAATCCTAGGACCCTGAGATTGTGACCTGAGCTGAAATCAAGAGTTGGATGCTCAACTGACTGAGGTATCCAGGTACCCCAAGTTCTGACACCTTCCTTAGTTTTCTTATCCATGAAATGAGGAGATTAAATTCTGAAGTCCTTATATCTATACTTTTTGAGTCATGTCTCATGATACTTTTTTAAATCATCAGGTTTTTGAACCCTATTATTTATTTTAAGAAATTCTTAGGCACTAATTTCTTTGCCAGTGTGATAGACAACTTAGCAGTTTATTGAACCACAGGCTTGAGAGAGTCTAGTAATTTATAATGGTTCATAGCTTCAATTTTCAGGGAGAACTAGATCCCACACCCCTGTAAAAATTGTGTACCTCATTAGGATTATAAAATAGATATATCTACTTTTGAATATTTACAGAGTTGGCAAGTAGAGAATGATTATTATGAAGAGGTTTTGACTTTACAGAGGGATGTAACTACTGAATTCTTTTCAGTAGTGAGTTTTGGTGCAAGGAAAGTAGAATAGGATTTGCAGAACCTTAGTTTATGTGCGTTGAAATACGTAATTGTTTACATTTACAATGCATAGTTCTCTGTGCTGGGCATAGGGCATACCAAATACGCCTTCTGTTACCCAACTGAGAATTTCCTATGGCTTGAGAGGCCTTTCTGCTTTTATGTTGGAATATTACAGACCTTTCTTCCCTCACCCTTCATGTTGCTCCTAATTGTTCAGGCAGCATTTGTTTCTGAAGTGATTAGCTCAATTATGGGAGATCATCTCTGGTTGTTGGATGAGTTGCCCAGTTAGGAGATGAACCTGTGACTGGGGAGGGTAGGATGCTTTCTGTAGTGGCAGGAACACGGAACAGTTTTAGGCTCACTTGCCAGCCCTACCTCTCACTAGCATTAAGCAAGACACTTAACCCTTCAGAATCTGTTTTTCATTAGTAAAATGGGAATAATAATGACAGTAATAATAATGATAATAATGTTGATATGACATGGTAGATGAGAACATTTATCCTTTCTGAAGAAGCTGGCATAAAGTAGACACGCTGCCTTTCCCCTCCAATCTAGGGAGCAGCCTGAAAGCAGGAACAAAATTGTCACCCTGGGAGTAACAGTTTCTGAGGCCTCTGTGAGGTATAGGCAAGGAGAGCTGCTGGTACTAGCCTTGTGGGTGGGATAGTCTCATGTGGTGATGAAGCCCTCAACCTCCAGAGCCAGAAAGCCTGGGTTCTACTGTGCTAGCTTTGTGATCTTGGAAAAGTCACATACCTGTTTAGCATCTCAGTTGCTTGATCTGTAAACTGAGGTTAATAGCACTTATCTCATCAGGTTGTTGGGAGAGCCCCTATGTTAATCTCTATACACTGCTCAGAATGGTCCCAGGCACATGACAAGTCTGTGTTTACTGCAGTCTGTTGCAATGAAAATCTTTGAGTTTAATGCAAACTTTAAAAACATTGTGTGGAATGATGACAGGCTTTATGAGGATAGCTGGTATTTTCTCCTGAGGAGTCTGTTATTTCTGAACGACGCTAAGCCAGTTTCTTCAGCAGGAGATAAATTGGCTCTTAGAAGTCTGCATCAGCTTTCATCTCTTTCTCTCTCCCTGCATGTCCACTCTGTACAGCTTTTGTTATTAATGTGGAGCAGTTGAAGTCACTGACTTGGGTGCAGGCCAGGCCAGTGTTAGTGGGCATATATTACTTTCCGAGATTCTGGCAGGAGCTGGATGATGGAAGTCAGAGGTACGGGGAAGCTGTCCTTTTAGGCAGCCCACAGAAAAGGTGTGTTTGCTGTCTCTGTCATGTTGATGCTGATTGATCAGAATCTTATTTAGTATCTTAGTAATGTTTTTTTCTTTTACTCTACAGCCTATCTCTTTGAGCTGTCATTTTGCTTGTTCTCTGGTTAGAAAGACTAATGTTGTTTTGTTATGTATCTTTCTCCATTGTTGTGTCATTGTTGAAAATCTCTTCAGTTAACTAAATATTTGTTTAAGGCAGGTAAAATTTCCCCATAAAGCTGTATATTTCTGTAGGATTATATATGTCCTACATAGGGTATATTTGATGTTTGGTGATTATACAATCTATATTGTCTTTTTTTCCTCTAAATAAAATAATCCTTTGGGGAAAAGAAATACTCATTGAAATAGCAAGTGAAAGTGTGTTTTTTCTCAGTAATGGTGTCATTTGGGAACACATTTTTATCTTCTCTGCTTTTGTATTTGAGGCTTGGGAGACTGTGTTTTTTGTTTTAGAAAAGCAATGGAATTTTATCAGACATTTTCCTGAAACTCCCTACCTTCACCTTTTCCTGAACTATTTCTTTCAAAGTCCTGTTTTCCTTTGTTAAGAGGCTCCGTCATTTTAGAAAATAAAGGGGTTTGGTTGGGTTAGGCCTTCTGGGGGATCTTGCTGGCTTTACAAAAGAGGCTGTTTGTCTGAGAAGCAGCACTTGGAGGATCATATGACCATTAGTGTGAAACTTGGGGCAGTGATTTGTGAGCTTGAGCCTTTCAGGTTTTTTTGTTTTTCAATTTTCTCGTTATCAGCAGACAGAGAGATTGCCTCACGCCCTGTTGTGCCTTATGACGTAGGGGAGGAGATATATTTTCCGATTTTAGACTTTCTCCTAACTAATGTTCCTAAATGGTGGGGGTTTTCTAAGGTTTCAGTTAACCCCCACTGTGAAATAGAACCTGATTTCTAGTTGATTTTAGCTACTGCTTAGTTGTGACATGCACGTATTTCTTTTTAATTTGACAGTTGTTTTCTCAAATTGAAAGCAGTAATTATGAATTAGAATTCCTGGAAATATTATTCTTCCGTAATGATATGTCACAGATGTTTGGGTGCTACACACACTCCTTGTTCCATTTTTAATGTTGATGTAGTAGTGGGGATGAAATGTGGAAAATAGCTGTGCGTTGTAATGAGTCTGGATCCTTTCCCCAGCGGCTCACTCCATATGTTATGGTACCCCTCTGTTCTTCCCGAAATGTCCAGTATTGGAACATCGAGACTTTAATATGTGAGTTTCTGAGACTTTGTAGATTTGGCCATAATATAACTTACCCTATTCTACAGACCACATTCTACGTCCTCACAAAACACCAGAGAAATCTGTGGCCTTTAGTGTCAAGATATTCTTTCTAGTTCTTTTAAAAATGTATACTTTTATGGTCTGTTCTAGAAGATTTTGAGAATGCTGAGAAGAAAATAAAAACCACTTGCAGATTTACCACTCAGAGAAAAACTACTGTTAAAATGTTAAGGTATTTACTTCCAGACTAACTTTATATTTATATAGATACATAGTATTCTTTATAAGAATGTCTGTAAGCCTTTTAAGCCTTTTTGAAACCTGTTTTCTTGAGGTTTGTGGGTTTTTTTTTTTTTTTTTTTTTGGCATAGCAGTATATGTGATAACATTTTCCACATTCCAAAATATTTTTTTGGAAATATGATTTTCAATGGCTGTATGATTTGTCATCTATTTGGCTCTGGAAGTACTTAAAGATGTACCAAATTTAAAAGTCCACTTTGGGAGTGAGGTCTTACTTCCTATTTTAAAAATAATTGGCTTAGAAAGTAATTGAGAACATGTTAATTTTGTGCCTTTCCTCAAGATAGACAATCTATTCTTCATTACATTTCTGTAATAAAACATTTTCTTTAACTGCATAGTTCTTGGTATGGTAACAGTTTTAATAATTAATTTTTAATTAGCCATTCATAGCTGATTAAACAAGTGAAGTTTTCAAATAAATAAACTTATTCTGTTAAAAAAAATGCAACTAGTTTTGAAATAGTTTCCTCCTTTATTTCTTTACTGAAGAAATAAAGTTTTTGCAACTAAATTTTGGGTTCATCTCCCAGGAACAGTTGGTGCCATTGGCTGTGCTTTCATGTTGGGTGAACTCGACTTTCCTTAAGCCTGCAGGCTGTACAGAATAGGAAAGGCCATGTGGTCAGGGAAATGGAGCCAGATGGTCCCCGTGATGGGTGCCAAGCCCCCAGCAGAGACGGATGCTACACCTGGCAGAGTAGGGTCAACAGCAAATGTCGGTGGCATTGCTCACCCTTTCCTGGAGAGAAAAGAAAATCTTCCCCTCTGCTGGCATAGTTTGAAACTCCTCTGCAGGATCCATTCAGCCTGATGTAGCAGGTGTCTGGGCAGCTAGTTTCTCATGGGCAATGGAGGAGGAGGTGGTGGCAGTAGCTGAGACCAAGTTGGCAGCCCCCATAGCTGTCTCATAAAATCCACATTCTGGCATTCTTAGAGCCTTTCATGGGAATCCGGGTAAGTCATTAAACTTGTGCCATTTTGGTTTACTTGGCTCTTTAAGGGGAGTAATAATTAAACCAAATGGAGCTGTCATTCAGTGGATCTTAGTGGTGCTTTTCAGTTTGAAAATTGAAACCTGGAATCACAGAGCCATCTCTAAATATCACCCTAGAATTGACTACTGTGGCTTGTCCTTGACACAAGGGAGTTGATTTGTGGGAAAGTGTATGTTTGAGAGTCACATGTCCCCAAGTTTACATATCTGAGCAGTTACTTAGGAACAGTATGACTTTGGGCATATTTGTTAATGTCTATGAACCTCATCTGTAAACATGATCATAATAATAACTCCTTTCAAGATAAGTGGGAGCTTGTATAAGTGCATGCCACAGAAAAAGCTTTCACTTGATATTAGTTCCTATGATGATGACAGATTCATGCAGGGTCATCTCACCAATGTGTGGGTTTGTAATCATTCCATAGCCCTGCAACAAAGACATTTTCCCTTCAGAATACAGTCTCATACACTTGAGGTAAACCTAAAAATGCAAAGCTTTATAAAAAGATGTACCAGAATATGGTGACTTAACGGGCTAAAAGGTTTGGGGGGCTTTTTCCTTCTCATTCTATCTTAGAATAGTCCACATGGTCGTCCATGCTGGTCCAGGACTACTTATGGTACTTCACTAGGCAGATCCCTTCCGCCTTGTTTCTCTGCCATCCCCATCTTCACAGTCAAAGATGACTCACCATGATCTCTTTACAGCCCAAGAGAAGGGGGCTAGTCAAGAAGTTATGCGGATCATTTTCGCTCATATGCTATTAGCCACAACTGAGTCACATGACCATAGCACGCTGTAAAGGAGACTGGAAAACCTCGTGTTTATTAGCAAGTCAGCCACTCTGTGAAAGCTTCTCTTACTCTACAACAGGGGTCAGCAGACAGTAATCCGAGTGTCATATCAGCTAGCCACTGTCATTGTAAATAAAATGATACTGGAACACAGCCGCTCCCATTTGTTTATGAATTGTTTGTGGCTGCTTTCACACTGCACTGGAAGAGGTAAATAGTTGTGCCAGATACCATATTCCCTGCAAAGCCTAAGGAAGTTATTATCTGGCCCTTTATAGACGAAGTTTCCTGGCTTATTATCAAAAAAGGGTGCTACTGAGCGTTCTGTCACAGCCACTGACTCAGGAAACAGGTAAGCCCTGGCACGCTACCCCAGGAAACTGCTCATTCCCAGGCAGTCCCAAGGGGGCTGGACAGATTGAAAGTGTGGCATCTGGCTGGGTTTGCCAACACTTTTGCTGAACAAACTTGGATAAATTTGTCAGCAAGAAAAGCCAATAACTCAAAAGATGAGGGTTTGGAAAAGAGTAAGGAGAAATTTATTTCTGGTGCCGGCAGCCAGGAGTGGCAAGCTCAAGCTTTCATCGACTCTTCCTCCCATAAGATGAACACCTAGAGTTTTATAGGAAGAGGTTCAGGGAAGGGACTGCATGGGGTGTGGTCTTCTAGGCATTCCATTGCAATCAGGGCTTTTCTGGACTGGTGGGATTGGAATGTTCCATCAATTGTCAGTGCTTCAAAAAGTGCCATAAGAAATAACTCTTGGGGTCTATAGCTGAGCAAGAGGGCTCGCTGACAAGAGGAAATGGGAGGAGCAACTGGTAGTCTCTACCATAGTAAGGGGGCTGGTAAGCAGGGTGAGTTACTGCCTTGGACATTCAGAGTCAGGACTTGGTTCTTAGAAGACTAGTGACCCACAATCAGTTGGTATGTAGCTGATCATTGAAGAAGTAGTGTTTAAGGAACTATTAAAAGAGCCTCAGCATTAAGTGATTTTGTGGAGGTGAGGAGGGAGAATACAAAAGGTTGGTTACTAAAGTGAGATTTCATCTTTAGAGCATTATTGGGGCAACTGGGTGGCTCAGTCATTTAAGAATCTGCTTTCAGCTCAGGTCATGATCCCCAGGGTCCTGGGCCCAAGCCCCACGTTGGGGCAGGGAGAGGCCCCCAGGTGTGAAGACCAGAGAAGGCCTCAGGGGGAGGTGGCCTTAAAGCCCAAGCAGCAGCAGCAGGCCTGCAGGGGAGAAGACAGCACCTGCCTCACTCCCTGCCCAGCCTTTCCTGGACCCCGATGATTTATTTCTCTTCTCAGCCTTGGCCAAAACCCCCAAGGAATATGGCTGACCTTGGTCCCTGCCATCACAAGGCATAGCCCTCAGACATGATGTGAAGCACCAGTTGGTCAGTGTTCACAACGATGCTGTTTACAAACAGGGCCATCTACAAATTAATGCCCCTCCCTAAAAACTGCCACTTACTACCTGGAGGAACTTAGGTGTAAATGAAAATAGAGCTCTGATAATTGCATTCAAAATGAGTGCCACTTAAGATCTTAAAAACCCAGAGCCATTTTTAGCTAGTTTTTAGTGAAAGAACACTGTATTTTTTTAGTGTTTTCTTAAGACTTAAAGCAGTATTTGAATGCAGTCATATTTGGAAGTTTTAAACAGTTCCTTGGAAAGCCAAGGCTGAGCCAGAAGTCAAACAGCGCCTTTGTGAGGCATAAGGAAGAGCATGTGTGCGGAACCCCCTGAGTGCAGGAGATGGGTCACCTGCAGGAAAGCCAAGTAGGCCACCCCCAGTGGAGGATTTTCTCAGCCTTCCTGCTAGAGGCGTACGTGACCACATGGAAGATCCTGCTAAAATCACCCCTGTAATACTCACAGAAAGTAGTATTTTCACAGGTTTGTCTTTCCACAGTTGGCAATCCAATGTAAAAGAGCTTTTATTTTTATAGAAATGATTGGCAACTCTCTTTTCTTCTTCTGTCTTTTTAACCAGACCTAGAATGAGGAGAGCAATCTAAATAATGAAATACTTGCTTATGCTGGCAAAGAACTCACGTTGTTCACTCATCTCCTGTTAATTAAAACCTAGTGAGGTTGGCGACCATGTTGGGAAGCAGATGGATAAGGATGGATTTTCAGTGTGTCTTCAGACCTTGTGAAGGATGGGGAGGAAGGATACCACCTAGACAAAGTGGCAAGCCTTCCTCCGCGAGTACAGGAGAGGGCACTGGAAGCATACATGCACAGTACTCTCAGCTTTCTGGTGGAGGCAGCGTACAGGCTCTGCACTTTGCAGTTACTAGAAGGTAAGACAGTTTATTCCGGAATTTTCCTACCAGCTTAAGTTAAGGTAAAAAACTTACCGTTATGAGAAGGTCCCAAAGTTTACCTCCGTCTTCCAGGATTCTGCTTTTACTGTTCTGTGTCCAGTGTCTGGTGCAGACTCCACAAACAGTATGTGTTCAGTGCATATTTATTGAATTAATAAATAAATGGGCTCTGGCACTTAATTGTAAGAGCTTTCTAGAAGATTAAATGGATTCTTAGGAAAAATGATTTCTCTAAAGAGGAGAAATATAAAGACAAAGTCCCCCTTGTCCCTCTCCCCTTTTACACCTCTCCAATACTTGCATCCTTGGTAACTCTCCTGGTTTTCGTCTAATAAGTTTGGGAGGAGTGAAGGTTGAAGGTGTGTGGCCTCATATTACTGAAAGGAAAACCCCAGTGTTGTGTAAGCATTATCATGGGCCCTTTCATAACAAACACAGTATTAAACACAGCCAAAAAGATTTTGTTTTGATCTAATCCTGTGACTCAACAGCACTGAACTGAGGTGCAGATCTGTGCTTTCTGTGTAACATGATACAATTTTGGAAATAGAGTAAAAAGTTTCAACCGGTAGGCTTTTTCAGCTTGCCTACTGTGTGAATCCTTTGAAGTTTTGGGGTTTTATATAAATTTAGAGATTCAATATAGTAAATTAAAGGCATTTATGAACAAGCCAAATATAAATTATATTCCTTAATTTTGAGCTCATAATATTTAAACTCTCGGTATGTAAGAAATAACAGAAGAAGAATCTCAGTCAGAGTGAGATACTGGCACAGTGATTAGCAGTTTCTTTTTGAGAAATACAGTTGGGCATCTGAACTTTGCATCATACGGATGTGCAGTTGACCACTACACCGTCCTTCCTGCTCTTTGCCCTTGGAAAAGACACTCAGCCCTCTGAGTCTGTATTTCTTCAGGAAAATAGGAATAATAACAGTACTTTGCTCAGAGGCTCATTAATGAGATAATTCATGTAAAGCATTCACAGAGTATTTGCACCAATTGTGGTGAAGCCTATGCTACTGGAACAAAGAGACCCCGACATATAATAAATTAAAGAAGATAAGTCCTGATTTATTGCTCACATAACCAGGTAAGCCTTCCAGGCTCTTTGCCAGGCAGTCATCCTCCTTGTAGAAGTGCAGGGAGCCAGGTTCTTTATGCCTTGCTACTCCATTGCCCCCTATGTCACAGAGTCCATCTCCATGGTTAGGGCATGGTCCTGGGCATGTTTTGTGTCCCAGTTTGAAGTTGGTAAGGGAGAAGGGTGTGGGGGAATGTGGAGACATCATGCTCAGTGCATTTAAGCCCAGACTCAGAAATGGTACACATTCTTGCCATTCACTGCCCCGGGGAGAATTGTCACCTGGTCACATCCAGTGGGAGGGGGAGGCTGAGAAGCGTCCTTTCTAGCCGGACAGCCCTATACCCAGTTAAAACTCATTTGCTATGCAAGAATAGAAGGGCAGCTTTGGGTGAGCAACTCAGAGTCTGCATCACAGTGCTTAATAAATGCAGCCATTGTTTATTTACTAAAAAATAACATTTTAGGGAAGGGTTTAAATATTCTTGTCCAAGCGGGGAGAAGGATCAAAGACCTGCTGCAGCAGGATTTTTTGTCCCATAAGATATTTGTTCTTTTGGGGTAGGGGGTCCTTTAAGTATTTAACTTCAAATCACAGTATAAGCTTTGAGGCTGAATCACAAGGCCTTGAGGGTAGAAAGGGTGGATTAAAAAGCAAAAGGGGCGGAACTGTGATAAAGGAGTGAATGCTGATTTACCTGTGTTCCTCCTTCCTCTCTACCGGCCAGCCACTAGGAAAAAGGCCTGATGTGTAAATTAAAGTTAACCCTTTATCTGACCTGGCAAGGACAAAGTACACCAGCTTCTAAAGAAACTTTTTTTAGGAGCAAGGTAGTTATTTCAAAGCACAGGAAAAGGGGACTTGTACAGCCCATCCTTGATTTTTCTCTTCAATAGGTATACTTTGTACTGTGTTCACAAACACCTACATAAATACTCACTGAAATTATCTCTGACTTGTTACTGTTGTCAAAGAAAAAGCAAAGGTAAAATGCACAAGTTCCTGCATTTAGTAGAAAGTGCTTCAGGTAAAAATTAACTATTAAGTAAGCAACTTTTCTCAACAGAAGAAATGTACAAATTCTTAAGGACAGCCAAGTTAGGGGGAAAGATCTAGTATAACAGCAAATGTTTTTAAACCCCTATAAATGGGACCTCCTCCAGTTAATGTATTTGTGTATATTTAGCAATTGCTAAGAAACAATTAGAAGGAATGAAATCATGTCCTGAGTTGCTGCATAGTATATATTTTTTAATCTGCAGTTGTAGCCTTGCTTGGTAACTTGCTTTGGACTCTTGTCTGCAAGTAATGCTTATATGTTTGATAACAGGGTCATTCATCTTAAAGAGCAGGCATCTGTTTTTGTTTTTGTAAGTAACCCATTGCCTAACTGCTAAAAATAGTTTCAGTCATTTTAAACAGATGGTCCAAAGCTGATAGGAAAGAAAGAAGTGAATCTGTTTTTCAGTTTTTGTTTTCCCCCCACAAAAATGGCAAAAATAATTAACAGTAATACTGTGAACCATATTTTATCTAAATGTTTACCACTAAGGAATAAGTTTTGTAAGAGGTGGGATTTGTAGATTTACCTGTTTGACTTGGTAGAGTCAAAAGCCAAAATAAAGTGCTTAAATTCTTTCTTTCTGATTGCATTTATCAAAATGATTACTTCATTGTTGAAATAGAGCTTTTGCTTTGCCCTTTTTTTTTAAAGAAAAGCTGTGGTAAAATGTTTGGGGACTAAGAAAACATGTAGAAAATTCTGAAATCTTAAGAGAGTGGTAAGTGGTAATGACATGTTAGTATTTCCTGTGAGTGGGACGTTGTCAGAGGACCCTGGAGAAATAGCAGTTGATGAAGTTTATATCCTTATGATATCCAAGTTCTTCAGGGTCTTGAACTAATAGTTGATTAGCTACTCTTCTTTAGTTTCTGACATTGAAGATAATGAATCTTCTGATAATGCAACAATGAATTTGTATTTATGAGGGACTTCGGGAAAAGAAGAAATTTCCTTAACATAAAGATGTTGTTCTTTCTTAGACATGGATGAACAGATTATAATAGTTTTGCCCAGCAGATAAAGTAAGGAAGAGAACCATCCAGAGTTTTCTACTTGTGAACTACCTAGGGTTGTTGAACTCAGATTTTTGTTTTTCATTAATTCTCACTAGGGATAATTGTACCTGGCTCATATGTCCTTGTGTTTGTCCACAAACCACGTGCAATCCTTTGATTTTGAGGTTTGCATTTTCTTTACCTTTACTGTTTCAGTGGCAGCCCACAATTGATAGCTCTTGTGAATTCATGGGCTGTGGATTGTAAGCTACCTATCTGGAATCTTTCACCTTTGCCTCTGTCCAAATTCGTCTAAATAAAAAGTAGTAGACTGGTTCACAGAAAATAATAAAATCATAGCCCAGGAGTCAGTATTCTACAGCCTGTAGCCCTGATTATGTGTGAGAGGTTTTTTACATTTTTGGAAGATTGTTTAAAGAGAGGAAGAAGCAAAGAACAATTAGAGGCCACATAGAGCCTGCAAGGTCTACAATATTTACTAGCTGGGCCTTTACAAAAATGTTTGCCGCCCCCTGTCATAGACAGGTAGTATAACAGTGGTTAAGGATTTGGGCTCTGGGGCCAGGCTGCACTGGTTCAAGTTCTAAACCTTACTACTTCTAGTATGACCTGGGGCAAGTGACTCAATCTCTCTGTGACTTGTTTTCTCATCTGTAAATGGGAATAATTACAGTGCATACCTCATAGGGTTATGGTGAGAACTGTGTTAATGTATAAAGTGCTTAAAACAATGCCTGGTATTCAGTATTCAATGAATGTTAATGATTATTATTACTGTAGTGGTGGTGGGAAGTCTTTAGAGATGATCAAAGTAGTGCTAGCTTTCCAGTGTTAAGTGTCGAGATTATTAAAGATCATTTTCTGTCCTCTGCATGAGGAATGAAGGGCCATTTTATTTTTAATAATGACTGCTTTGCTGAAAAAAGAAATCAAGGTGACCTACACTCGGGATGCCTGGGTGGCTCAGTCAGTTAAGCATCTGTGGTCGGCTCAGGTCGTGATCCCAGGGTTCTGCGATTGAGTCCCACGTTGGCCTCTCTGCTCAGGGGAAAGCTTGCTTCTCCCTCTGCCTGCTGCTCCCTCTGCTTGTGCTCTCTCTCTGACAAATAAATAAAAATTAAAAAAAAAAAAAAAGGATGACCTAAACTCAAATTAAAAAAAAAAATGATTGAAAGCATAAAAATAATAAATATACCTGTTTTTAAGTTAAGAAAAGGACATTAAATATGACAGACACTTAAAAAAAAGCAAACAAATTCTTTGATGTGTATATGACAAAGTGTAAGAAGAAATAAAGTAGATGAGAGACTTGGAAGAGAGGATAATGGTTAAAAAGAGAAAGAAAAAGAAACAAGAATAAGAAAGGTGGTCAGCAGAAGAGGAGAAATGTTTCGATGAAAAGGAAGGCGGGGGTTTCTGCAGGATGGCCAGTGTTAACATTCCTACTTCCCTGGGGACCCCACTCTCATTGCTCCCATTTGAAGGAAAGTATGTCTCCTTTTGTTTGATTATGTTTCCTTTGCAGAAATAAATTTGCAGCATCAAGTCAAGTAATGCTTACTGAATACACACTGTATGTAAGATATGTTCCCTCAGGAAACCTGTCATATATTAAAAAAAAATCATCATATTTTATATATTTATTTTTAGGTCCAGTAATTTTATTATCTTTAGCCACTTGCCTTACCACCATACATCGTTTGTTGGGTTTTTGAATACTTTTCTTCATCTTCTTTGATACCTCTTTATTCATTGCCTTGCTCTCTCTCAGGAAGGGTAAGAGCAAACTTTGTTATTTACAAAATGTGAAAACTGTTAAAAGAAACAGAAACAAACATATAATGAAGGTTAATTCACTCTTTCTCTTTCCTTTTTTTCACTGGAGTTGTTTATTCTGTTTATGGGTATCAGACTAGAGAGATAAGTGTTCCAGGGCTGGTATTTGATGATGTCAGGGGACTGAAGTAATGGCCTTGCATGGAGATTACACGGTGAAGCCACACATTGATTATCTCATCTTATTAGCTGATGGAGACCTTTGAGAAGACAAGATTGCAGAGCTTTCAAGCGTACTCCCAGGATCTGATCCTAAGAGCTTGATAATTTTCACTGCCCGGGGGGACTGTGTTAAGAGTAGTGGTGGCTTAGTGTACTAAACTACTTTCTGTGAGAGTGTCATAATAGTTCCACACACCCTTTGGATTATTGACATGAGGTTGGGTCTTTCAGATCGACTTCAGTTTTCCTTTCTAGCAATTAGAGATTTCTCAAACCAGTTCTACTTGTTGGCTTGTTTTTGTCTTCCTCCACTAGAAATTGAGTTTGCTGAGATAGGTGAATTTGTTTCTTGAATTCTTAACCATTCCTCCAGTAGCCAGACAGTGGCACATATAGGTGCTCAATAAATACGTTTGGATGAATGAGCGAATCAGTAAATTGAGTATAGTTACTCATTATTCCACTGAAATATCCTCTCCAGACTTACATGGGGTTACCAGCTGATACCATTTTATATGTTTTTGTGCTAAGAAGAATATTTTTGATTTTGAATTAATTCTGTTCAACAGATACGCAGTTGCGTACATAAAAAGGAAACTGAACATGAAATCCATGTTTTCACAGGATAATATTATTGTAATTTAAATGATGAAGAGTAAGATTATTAGATGTACGTTAGCTAGGTAGTTAAGGCCTTTAGTTACAACTCAACCCCAAAAATGTTTAAAATATTATTGTTCCCTTTATTCTAAGAGAATAGCATAACGGATTTTTAAATTTTTAAAAAAATTTTTAATTTTTAAAACTGTTCTTTCAAATAAAAGTGAATTATGAAGTAGTAACCACCGTGCTGTGCTCTTTCCTGTAAGCATGCCTTCCATGTGCCCTTTCTCAGGATTTGGATGTGACAAATGAGGAATAAACCAAGGAAGAGGAAGATACTGCATGCAGGGGTTGGTGGACCCACCTTGGGGAAGCAGTGCAGGAATTTGCAGATGAACACCACACACCAGGCCCTTCAGCCCCCAATCCTGGTGAAAGAGAAGGATGGGGAGGTGGCAGTGGGGATTCCAGCAGAGTGGAGGGGGCTGATAAGAAGTGAAAGTTAATAAAGACAGTTGGTGAGGAGAACATAGAATCCATTAGACTTTGTCCATAGGAGCATTCTCTGTCCATAGGAGCGTTCTCTGTCATGTGGCCTGGGGTAGTGGCACTGACACAGGACAAGGATAGAGGCAAATGCAGCCCTAGCCCCAGCCTGGGACTGGAGGAAACAACACATCTGTTGTCATGATGGTATCGGTGCCCCTCATAAATTTTAACCTCTCAGACTCAACCTTAGAGTGCAAAAACACAGAAAAGTGGGATGGTTTTGGAGCAGAATACCAGTGTATCCGCCTTGACAATGTAGAAGTATATGTACAGCAGAGAACAATTAGGAAAGGGCAAGAAAGTTACCTTCTGTCTGCGTTGATAACGAAAACTAGGCAGTAAGTGTGTGGCTTCAAGTTCTCTGGTTGAGGGACTGGAACTCGTGGTCTCTCTACATTGGGAGGAAGAAGGAGAGAGGCAATGTGGGGAAAGTAAGCTGGCTGGCGAGGCTGGGTAGATCATGTAAAAGTAGGAAGTCTTATGTAAGCATAGTATTTGGAAATATGAGGTATCTTTTAGTGTCCTGGTAAGAGACTTGAATTCAGCTCAGAAGATTCAAATGCAGACTTTACTGAAGGACTAATGATGCTACAGGCTGGGTTTAGAAGGGTGGAGGGTCCTTGTACCTTTAGGGCTGGAGGGGCAGGGAAGGATAGAATAAATACTAATTTTAGTAACTGTGTATATATAAGACCCTTGAGTTCTGGAACAAGAAGAAACTACCCAGGGGCACTGTGCTTAAGAATTACGGAGCCACCAGCAGTTTAGGCCTCTGCCTTCAGCGCAGGTCATGGTCCCAGGGTCGTGGGATCGAGCCCCGAGTCGGGCTCTCTGCTAGGCAGGGAGCCTGCTTCCTCCTCTCTGCCTGCTTCTCTGACTTCTTGTGATCTCTGTCTGTCAGATAAATAAATAAAATCTTAAAAAAAAAAAAAATTACGGAGCCACCACTGGAAACAAGGAGTTAAAGCCACTAGAGAAGAGAGTAAACGCATTAGCCCCCTCCCCAAACACAGAGAAGGGCAGAGAATGATTAGGGTTGGAGCAGGGTGGAGCTGCTGGGGGGGTGGGCAGCTGTGGTTTAAACGGAGAATAACCAACCAGAGTAACTACCAAGACAAGCCAAAACCAGGACATGCTTTTCTTTAAAATAGAACTGGGGTGGGGGGTTGGTGCCTGGAATGGGGATTATTCTGTTTTCTGATACTGTAGGGTTGATGTTTAACCTCCTGGAGGTATGAATTTAATAGGACATTGTAATATAAATACTTCTATTTATATTATTACTATTTCATCTAACATGCTGTGAGCTTGGTAGACAGGAGTGACTCAGACAGATAGTCTTAGGCTTTTAAGTTGCTTATATGTAGTCTACTTGGAGAAAGAAAATGCCAAGCAAACCAGAAGAGATGATAAATACGTTACAAGTTGTGATTAATGCTTAAAGTTTAATTTCATAGCACACTAAAAAGTTAGTGTTGCTTGTATAAACTTAAGTCTTTACCAGTGATACTGCCCTAATTTAAAAAAATGCAATTACTAGAGAGTGGAAACAGTTCTTTCTTAAGTAGCTTATTTTGCCTTTTTTAACAATAAATACACAGCATACTGCAAATCAGATACACAAATTGAACAGCTGCTTCTTCATTGTTTTGTTCCTTTGTTACTCATTTTAATGAATAATTCGAGCAGACTTCAAAACATTAAATTAGATGTATAAGCATGCTTTAAGAATTGTATCATAATGTCACTATATTTAAAACTTAGTAGTGATATCATTGCCTAAAGACAGTAAGTTTTTAAAGTCAATTATTTTAGCTGCTTTACCCTCTATAAATAATCTGGTAGTAAAATAGAGAAGAGAAAAAAATTAACCCGTGGATCCATGTCCAAGTACAGAGACTTGGGGAAATTCCCCTCCCTGCCGCCTTCCTGCTTTTTGACATATGAACCTTAATGATTTGAGTAAGTCTTTTGGGGGTCCTTGGTTGGAATTTGCCTTTTCCTGCTTTTCTAGGAGAGATCTGAGCAACAATGGAGAAATTGGGGAAAGCATTAAAAGCATAGGAGTTTTATCCGGTCTTCCTTGATACTTCCTGTCTCTGAGGGTGTTGTCTAAAGGGGAAAGATAAATGAACAAGGAAGATGGATGTCAGCTGTCTCCTCATTCCTCTCGCCTTTCAGAGCATTCATGGCCGTCTGAGAACAGAAAAACTTTAAGGCCTGTATTCCTATCCCCAGCATTTGCTTGTTAAAATAAACCTTTGAACATTTTATCTTTCCTAATTTAGGCTACTCTGTTTCCTTCATGAAAAAGCTGGCCAGAGTGTTTTAAGCTGATAGTGCATCCCTATAAAATATAGTCATAAATCACTGGAAACTTGCTACTTTTAGAACCTGCCAGAATTATCATACTAATGCATTTCTTCAAAGGTTGTTTAAAACGGTAATTAAGTAAACTCCGTTTGTTTTTATGCCCTTATGCATCTCAGAATGTTTTTGGTACGGATTCTCTCGTTTGATTTTGATACGGTTCTAGGAAACAGGATTCCTACTAATACAGGAGGAGTTTTATATGTTCAATTTCTTCAGTATGGGAGAAAATCTAGAATTGCCTCTCTAGATATAATTTTGTTTTTAATAATCATGATTTACACATTCTTACTGCTTTAGAAATTAAGAAATGGAACCACAAGATCACTATAGCCCAGAAACTAGGTCTAATGTTTGCATCTCCCCTTCAGGGATCATTTTCTGGTGTTTTCTTCAAGGAGTATAGTTTGTATAACCCTGGCTGGTTGTCTTGCAAATGTGTGTCCGCAGTCACAGGGGTAGAGGGGCGTGCCACACGATGGCTTATTTATGTCTGTCATCTTCATGTTTAAAGAGCTGTACATGTTAGTGCAGAACTCTGGTATAAAATGGACAGACAGGTTAGAGGAGAGTCTGCTGTTGCCCATGATGAGATCATAACCAAAACTCACACTCCTCTCTAGACGGAAAGATCCCTGTGGAGATAAGCATGCTTTTTGAGAGGAGTCACTCAGCCACGCCATCACTGAACCATGGTCTCTTTCTTTCACTTTACCTGTTCCTTGACTTGAAGTACTGGGGGCATAAATCTGTAATTTTCTAGAATCTTTGTTTTTGGAAATGACTTTGTTTTAGCTATTCAGGTCTGAGACACCTGAAAACCAAAAGTAGTGGCCAGACCATGTCACTTTAGAAACTGGCAGTTAGTAAGTTGTGTGTCCTCTTAAATATTGAGAAAGCCATATACTACTTCGATTCAATTTAGAGATGCAAACTCTTCCTTAAAAGGCAATGATCACAAGTCCAAAGGTGCTCAAGGAAATAGTGAACCTACCTAGGTTGATAAAAGAGTGTTGTCTTTAGAATATAGCGTTTAATAGGAATTCGTAAGTTAATTTGCTGTTCTCAAGTAACTGATTTGTAGAAGTCCAAAGTAAGTGCTTTGTACTTTGTTTTGTTTTGTTCTGTTCTGTACTGTTTGTGTTTGTTTTTCATTTTTGTCCTGTCTGCCTTTTTTATGTTTTCTCTGCTCACGGGGACTCCACTAGGGGGCAGACGAAAGAATGGAGAAGAAACCCATCCCAGTGCACTGCATTCATATAACCTTAAGCCCTGTGTTTGCTACTCCTTCTGGATGCCTTGGGGGAAAGTTTTTCTATTTAGTTGTATTTCATATAGTGGGATTAAAGTGGTTTTTTTCGTATACTTGTTTCTACATTTAAAGTGTAAACATATTTATACAAGTTTAATGATAATTTTTATATCAACTCATTGTCATAGTGTTTGTTTTGCTTTTTATAGGATGTTTCCACTATCAAACCACTTAATTATCTTTTGATGACCTTCATGATCATCTCTCTGCAGTTCACCTTATACATGAAGGCTTTCACTCATTTATTTAGTCCTCACACTTTCAAGTTCCTCCTTTTTGTGAGGCATTCTGTGTATTGGGTTTGAGAACAGAGCTGTGAAAAGATAGATCTAGGAGACTGAGAATAAACAAATGGTGAGTTATGGTTGCCCTCTAGTCTGTTTGAGGATTAGAGGAACCAGAAGAGCTTCTTAATGGCTACATTGCTGGACAATTTTTATTTCTGGTTATTTTCTTTTTTCAAAGTGCTTGTGAAAATTAGAATTCCATATGGGTTTGGAGTGGGGGCTTCAGTTGTTAAATGAGACCGTAAGCCCCTCCTCTTAATCTGAGCCATGTCAGGAAGACAGCTAAAGATTGTTTTTTATTCTGTTTTTTATTTATTCTGTTTTTTAATTCTTCCTTTGTCTTTGCTCCACCAAGAATTACATCTTAGTTTCCAAAAATCCAAAAAGTCGTTTACTTTAGCCAGCCATCTTAGTTACCCAAAATCCAAAAATTCGTTTACTTCAGCCAGCCTAGGGCTACATACATAATCTGAATCTTTAAATGAAAATCTCTTTGCTCTGCCTTGTCATGGTCAGTTAATTTAACGAAATACAGAAGGGTGCTTTTGTTTTTATTTCATTTTTAAAGCTAGTCAGATGTGTATGAGAGATACTTTGTTTCTAATCAAATTTCCCTCTGTTTTGGGAACAAACTATCTTTTGTTCATTGTAGACAATCTATAAATAGATTCCAAATCTTTTCATTTTTAAGGAATAAACATTTAAATGGGTAAGAAGTAGAGGTGTTTATTTCAAGAATGTCTTCAGGTTATAATGCCTAACACAAGTGAAGTATCAAAATATCTTTTGGGTGAAATACTTCATCTATTAGATATAATAAAGCATTCTGTACAGTATGAGAAAGCAGTTATTGGTAAAATAAGTGGTAGCATTTCTGCTGAGGATTATACATACTTGTTTTAGTTATTATTTGCTTATAGCATGACTATCATGCTGTAGCAAATTGGACAGGATCTGATAGGACATTCTTTGAGTTCATAATTAAATATCTTAATTACTAGCCTGTATCTGGGATGCTTTGCTACGAAAGCCCACCATAAATAAGTGTCCTGTGTTTTTAGTCACTAAATATATTTTCTTTATTGGGTTTCAGAAGACATTTTAGTGAGGGCTTCATCTTTATTTTCCATAATTCTAGCATGGTAAACAAGACTTGGGGAAAGTCACAATAAGTAAAATATTAGTGAATTAAAATTTTAAACCTGAGGACTTTAAACCTCTGAAAGTTTTAAGCATAGCTCATGAAACCAAAGATACATTCATCTCTTTTAAAAATTTAGCTGCTTAAGAAGTACATATGAATAGGGGCGCCTGATTGGCTCAGTGGGTTAAAGCCTCTGCCCTCAGCTCAGGTCATGGTCCCAGGGTTCTGGGATCGAGCCCTGCATAGGGCTCTCTGCTCAGCAGGGAGCCTGCTTCCCTTCCTCTCTCTCTGCCTACTTGTGATCTCTGTCTGTCAAGTAAATAAATAAAATCTGAAAAAAAAAAAAAGTACATATGAATTAAAAACTAGATGAAAATATGGGGAATTTTTTTTTTATGTCAATGGGATATATAACTTCTCCCTAATTATTCAGTTGAATTTGTTGTTGGTTGTAGTTTATTAATAATAAAGTCATTAAGAAACTACCCATACAACTTACATGGTTTTATTCTGGAGAACACTTTACTTGGAAATTGGATAACCTTCAGAAATACAGATCCCGGGTGCCTGGGTGGCTCAGTGGGTTAAGCCGCTGCCTTCGGCTCAGGTCATGATCTCAGGGTCCTGGGATCGAGTCCCGCATCGGGCTCTCTGCTCAGCAGGGAGCCTGCTTCCTCCTCTCTCTCTCTGCCTGCCTCTCTGCCTACTTGTAATCTCTCTCTGTCAAATAAATAAATAAAATCTTAAAAAAAAAAAAAAAAAAAAAGAAATACAGATCCCACCATGTGCTTTAAACTAAGAGGTACAGTCACTTGGACATTTATGACATAAAAGTGTAGGGCTCTTATTTTTAAAATAGCTGCTTCATTTTAAAGATGACTTAGAATTAAAGGCAGAGGATAAAATTTAAATAAATTCTATTCAAAAATTAATGTAAAAAATAATTTTACATAACATAGAGAACAAATGGACTTTTTTTTCCCTACACCTGTAAAATGCTCCTTTGAATCTTGAATAGTCTTAGTATTACTGACCCACACCGCTGTCCCCTGACAATCCCAGTGGTTTAGTTGGAAAATTTTCCATGTGTTTGACTTACTTTTTTTAATTCTAAATTTTTAATTGAAGTATAGTTGACTAACAGTATTAAAGTAACTTCAGGTATACAGCATAGTGATTTAAGAATTACATGTATTACAAAATGCTCACTAAATAAGTGTATACAGTATTATTAACTATATTCCCCATGTTGCTCTTTTCCTCCCCGTGACTTATTTATTTTTAACTGCAAGTTTGTGCCTCTTAATCCCCTTCACCCATTTGGCCCATTCACCCCCCCCCCCCCACCCATTGGCAACCACCAGCTTGTTCTCTGTATTTATGAGTCTCTTTTCTCTTTGTTATTGCTGTTGTTGCTGTTGTTTATTTGTTGTTTTCAGATTTCACATATAAGTGAAATCTTGGTATCTGTCTTTCTCTGTGTGGCTTATTTCACTGAGTGTAATACTCTTTAGGTTCATCCATGTGTTCACAAATGGCAAGATCTTATCCTTTTTTATGGCTAAGAAGTATTCCGTGTGTGTGTGTGTGTGTGTCTGTGTGTGTGTCTGTATGTCTGTGTGTATACCACATCTTCTTTATCCACTCACCTGTCCATGGATAGTTGGGTTATTTCCTTATTTTGACTATTGTAAGTCATGCTGCAGTAAATGTAGGGATGCATAAATCTTTCCCAATTAGTGTTTTCATTGATTTCAGGTAAAACCCCAACAATGAAATTATTGGATCATACGGTACTTCTGTTTTTAGTTTTTTTGAAGAACCTCCTGTTTTCCACAGTGGCTGCACCAATTTGCCTTCCCACCAACAGTGCATAAGGGTTCAGTTTTCTCCACATCCTTGCCAATACTTGTTTCTTGTATTTTTAATAATAGCCATTCTGATTGGTATGAGGTATTATCTATGTCATTGTGGCTTTGATGTGCATTTCCCTAAAGATCAGTGATTTAGAATTATCTCAGTTTTTAGGAATAGAATAAAAATTAAAACTGATACTATCAACATGCCTGCATTCATGTAGCAGCTTGGATAGGGGGACTTTTCCATATGTGTGTATGTTCTACTACACTTCCTGTCTACATATATCTATTGCAGCAGCATCTACAGTCTCAGGAATGAGGAAGGGGTAAGAGATGGGATTAGAGAATAGATAGGTTGAGTGGAAAAATATAGACAGGATATCCTCTTTCAGAAGGTCACGTCCCACCATCAAGAGTTGGGGGTTTGTGGGATTCTGAAGCCCTCTAATTAAATGGGTAAGAGGTACAATCTTTTCCTTTTCTGTTCATCTTCCCCAATCCAAGTCCACCCCTCCTTCACTCTAGTTAAATACCACCAATTGCATATTTAAAGTAAAATACCTTAATGTGAATTTCTGTGGTGAAGTGTGGGATGTCCCGATGATGTCCCTGAAAATCCAAAGCCAATCCCTGTACTCCGAACTCAAGGTTTATATTTAGAAGACAGTGTGGATCCTGTAGTTTCAGAATGCTGTAAACGTTTGTGTGGTTATTTTTAGTTTTTACAGACTTTAGTGAACTTTCAAGTTGGCAAGTCAGACACAGTCAGTTGTCGTCTGTTACCTCAGATGCCAGCACTTTGTGAATGACTCTGATTGTCTCAAAGGATTTCTAACATATTTAAAGCAGATAAATGTAAGAAGTTATCTTGTGTCAACTGTGTGTGGCATATCTATATATGTATGATTCTGCATACTGCACATATTTTTAAGCTTTTATGAACTGTATCACTTGGGTAACAGTTTTGCTTGGAGTTCAAGACGGGTTGGGTGCTGCCAAATGGCACTGTTAACTGGCAGAAATGGCTCGTCATTTTCTCCTTCTCCCAGCCTTTCCTAGTTCTCAAGCATTAAATCATCATACACAAATCCTTACAGTCACTGTTATTTTCAACCCATTGTATCTACTTCCTGCTGGTCAAAGGTAATGAGGCTTGAGTGGTGTAGAGGGTGAGATAGACAGTGGACCGAAAAAAGAAAGCTGGGCTCATTTTAGGGCTGACACACCATAGAATGGGCAAGGCAGCACTGGATTGTTGAAAACAAAAAGTAATAAATGATCAACACCTTGTCTTGTATGATGAGATCCTTGTCTGTATGTTGCATGAATGAAAAAGTTTTTTCACCCCAAGAATGCTGCTTTAGGAAAGAGTGACACCCTACTCTGTCATGGCGGGGAAGAGTTAAGGGGAGTTAGCAGCAGCCCCAGCACCAGGGCTGAGTCTTGCACATTTGCAGAGATCTTCTTGATTTCGTTATTTGTGGAGTAATTTTTATACATGTTCAACTTTGTGGTTAGTTCCCCTCTTAGCATGAGGTTATACTTCCTTGCATCTTGAACTTGATGTGTTTTATAGTCAGTGACTCTAGAATGCATAATTTATCTATTTGGAAGTGTCATTCTAAGGAAAACTTTCAAGCCCCATTTCCTTTGTTCTGGAAGCTCTGGTGTGAGTTTTATGTTTAGAATAAAATTGTGCTAAGTGTTATTTTGGTTTATTATACATAAATGTAATTATGGAAAATTTAAATTTGTTTTGTAACACTTCAATGTTTTCCTCTAGTTCTTAATGTTGTTTTTGAACCATGATCCAAGTCTCAGTGTATCTGTGTTTTACTTTATTGTGAATTGTGAATGTTCAATAAGAAACACAGAATAGAAAATGAGAACATTTTTTGTATGTTTTGCTGGAAACTCAAAACACTAGCTCTATTCCAGCATTAATTATTTTGGATTGGGTAGCTGAGCAGGAAATGTGGAATTTAGAAATTTGTCAGTTTTATAGAAGATAATTTTTTTAAAATTCCAGATTACTATTGGTACTCTGTTTTTTAAAAAAAATCTCTGTTGAGGGGCGCCTGGCTGGTTCAGTGGGTTAAGCCTCTGCCTTCGGCTCAGGTCGTGATCCCAGCATCCTGGGATCGAGCCCCATATCGGGCTCCCTGCTCAGCAGGAAGCCTGCTTCTCCCTCTCCCGCTCTCCCTGCTTGTGTTTCCTCTCTCGCTGTGTCTCTCTCTGTCAAATAAATAAATAAAATCTTAAAAAAAAAACTCTGTTGAAGCAAGAATGTTCTTTTCCAAGTAGTAATAATAATAATCACATAGATGGCATGCTATTGTGGGCCAAAGTAAGTTTGTGAAACACAGTGAAATCAAGAAAGGGTTTCGCATCATTGTTACCATCCTAGGCACAGCAGCTTACAGTAGTGCTACACAACTCTTAGTGGGTCTTACTATTTAGAGCTGCAGGCCTAAATACCAGTTGAGAAACTGGTATTGCCTGTCTCTTAAGTCAAAGAAATGGACTTTAAAACTGCACTGCCCATATAATAGTTACCAGCCCTAGCTGACTAAATTAAATAAATTAGAAAATCAGTTCCTCAGTTATACCAGCCACTCTCCAAGTTTCCTATGGTGGCATATGGCTGGTAGCTGCTGAGATGGTCAAGGTAGTCATTTCCCAAGGTACAGAAAGTTCTGTTGGACAGCACTGCTCTAGATTGCAATTAGAATTTGTGTCTGTGCTGGAGAATCTTGTGACTTTAAGATGTGATACCAGCTTCCTCCCATGTAAACAGTAGCATTTAAGCGAAATTCTCACATTGTACTCTTCAGTTAAACGTGTACATTGATATCATACTTCATAGTACATGGCAGTCTGCCCATAGTTTCTCTTATGACATTACATTCTACCCTCAGGCACTGGAATATCATTTTACACAGGCATACACATGTGCAGCAATTTTTAGTATGTGTATGAGCATCTGTGTAGGGAATATAACTATGTGTATATATATATAATTAAATGTACTAATACAAATAATATTTCATAACTAAAATATGTAGATATTCTAATCCCACAGGCAGTATTTGAAGTTGTAGTTTCCTAAGTTTCATACTCTAGTGTGGTTTCATATTGAGTTCTTGATTAAGTTAGTTTCACTTTTTGTTGACTAAACCTTGTGGAGGAGATTTGATAGGATTTATGGCTGATTTATTCTTCCGGAGTAAGAGGGCCCAGTGTTGCCTTTGGTGTATAATTCATTTATATGGAGACTAAGTCAATGGACAACAGAGACAGCGTCACTGGGGTCACCGAGCGACCTTAGTCCATTTGTTCAGGTTAGCAGTTTTTACCTTTTAGGCCACCAAGTCATTGCATGCTGTGCACTATCTCAAGCACTTAAGGAGGAATGAGACAGGATGTTAGGGAGGAAAGCAGCTATACAGAGGACTGATTGACATGCAACAGAAGGGTGCTTTGGTAGAAGTTTGCCCACAGTGTTGCTGACACCTTGGAGCAGTCAGCTCTACCTGGCACAGGTGACAGGTAGAACCATAGAAAGTGTTACCAGTATTCTTTCACACCAGTTTCCAGTTATTCCAAATGGAAAAGATTAGTTCCTTGCCCAACTCTCTCAGTATTTGGAAATTTTATAAACCGTGGGGGGAAAAGTTTTAAAAATGCCTTTCAGTTCTTTTAATGACTTTGTAAGACTGCTGTATGAAATGTATCCCAACTTATTTACTCGATTCCCTTCTCTCGCCAACCTTACTGCTCTGCTCAGGACAGAGAGGTTTCCCAAGATGCGGAACTTTGAGTTTTCTAAAACTGAAATGATCCTGGAAAAACTGGGATGGTTGGTCACTTTACCTATTGTTGAATATCTAGATCATTTTAATTATTTACTCATATAAACAATACTGTGTTGAATATTTCTATGCTTACGTATTTAGCTGCATTTTTGCATTATTTCCTTAGATCAGATTCCTAGAAATGGAATTAAGGGCTCAGTACTCTGGACATGTTTGGAGCTCATGATAACTCTTACAGCCCTTTATTGTATTTTAGCCATTTTCAGCCAGATTGGTAAGACTCTGCCTGGACATTTTGCGCTACCTCTGCCTCCACAGGTTCTATGGAGATATGCAGAAAAAAGAGACCGGAACATACTAGCTATGGCTCCCATTCTAAATCTCTAACTGGCCAAATTACATATGACTCCAACTACCTTTCCTTCTTTATCACCTTTTATTGTCTCATTTCATTTCACATAATTATTTCTTGAAATTCAATTAAACATAAGAAGTATTTATTACCTGCTCTGTGTTTAGTTTCATGCTGGACAAAAAATAACAGAATATCGAGTAAATAGAAGATACTGTCCCAATTCACTGTTAGAGCACAAGAGCACTAATTGTTCCAGGGCAATCCAACTACCTTTGTCTAGGCAAGGCTGAAGTCTGATTCCAAAAACGAGTAGACTCCCTGATCCCATTCACCTACAACCACACCCCAGTGTGAGCTCCCTGACTCTCGGGGCACAGGGTAGAAAGAAAGGAGTGAGATCAGAAGAAACCCAAAGTTGGCGGTCTTCCTTCCCAGTCCAGGTTCAGCTATTCGTCACCCCAGGCCTCCAGCCCCAGTCATTCAGCATGTTGCAGACTTCGGGATCCACTGCTAGCCAGGCTCTTGCCTCTTTCAGCCACCTCTCGCTCAGGGTAAGGAAGCCGTGAAAACCCCCAGAGTTAGAGTGTGTCCCCATAGCCCTGACAGTTGGGCATATGATGAGAAACATGAACGAGGATTCATAAGTAAAGATATATTCGACCTGCCCCGTGATGCAGCATGAGAGTTCGTGCCAGGAGGTGACCCATTTTCCTGTGGAACTTCAAGTAACTAAATTTCCCTGGTTGGGCTGCAAGGCCTCATACCATACTGTTCTTTGTAGTAAGAAGTATTAAAATGTTGTTCTATTTCAGGCCTTCTTAACATGTGCCCCAGGGGCCCTATGAACCCCTGAAACTGTATAAAATGTGATTTGTGTGCCTTTTTCTAAGAAAAAATTCCATTGCTTTTATCAGATTCTCAAAGTGGTCTACAACACAGAAAAGGTCTAAGAACTGCTTTGTTTACATTAAATACTCAGAAGTTTCTGCTGTTGCTTTTTCATTTGTTATGTA
This sequence comes from Mustela lutreola, assembly GCF_030435805.1. Taxonomy (NCBI): domain Eukaryota; kingdom Metazoa; phylum Chordata; class Mammalia; order Carnivora; family Mustelidae; genus Mustela; species Mustela lutreola. The sequence goes on along the minus strand of NC_081290.1, from coordinate 149,241,367 downwards.
GGACTTAATGCCAGGGCTTTGAGGTAGGCATCAGTTTAACAGTGATTTCAACAAGTGAATTATATGTACTTTTAATTAATAACATAAAATTCCCTGATTCCCCCCCAACCAGATACTATAGTATTTAATTCTGGGTTAAATTTGATTTTTTTTGTGGGGGGGCTTAGTTTTGCTATTATGAAGTTGCTTCAGGTCCTGCTAATTTGTTTTTGTCTGGGCAATATATGTAAACTCCTATTAAAAGGTTTGGGTCAGTTGTTAGCCTACATCTAGGCATTGTTCTGCATTATTTTTGGTGTATTCTTTTGTTTATATTACTAAGCTAAAGTTAGCACAGATAGCACCAGGCTAGAAAATGGTGACAATAGTTTGAAAACAGGAAATTTTAGGCTTGTGTGTGTTTGGAACAGATGATCATAATGATAGAGCCAGTGGAGTGGAAACTTCCACCGAGCCTGTTTTTTCCTTATTTTGCTCTATGAGAAAAGATGGTGCTTCCTGGAAAACAACTCAAGTCTTTAAAGCAAATGGTTTTCTTTTGTCCCCGTTTCATGGCTAATTTGTTTTTCTTTATTTCATTTACCCTGGTTGTATTATTATGGAAATTTAATATTTTTTGGAAATTTAATATTTTTAATAGTAAAGTAGTTCCCAAAGTGCTTATTTTAGATATTTAATATTTATATATTTAGTATATTACAATTAACTGACATGGTTTTTAAAGAAAATTAAAATAATATGAATATTATAGCCATCGAACTTTATGGGAAGTCTTTTAAGTGCTCCCAACTTGCCTTTTTTTTTTTTAAACCCCTACCTTCCAGTCTTTAAAACAAAGTAGTTATACTTTGTCTAAGCTATTTCCTGACTAAGACTCCTTCCAGATGTATCCTGGAATTCTATATTTAAAAGAAAGGCTAAATTCATTCACTAATTTCAGAGCAAGAAGAGTACACATTTCCATACATACATAAACTTTGTTTTGTGTATGTCATTCCTGAATTTTTAAATATTAATCGACTTTCTTTTTTAGAGCATTTTTAGACATAAGCCTTTTAAGCATGTAATATTTTTTTAAATTGTAGAAGAAATAAGTGGAAGCTCCTTGAAAAAAGCCAGACTATACAAAAGTATATAAAATAAAACTAGGAATAAACCCAGGAAACTTGTCTGACCTTCCCATCCCTATTTCTGGAATTACCACAGTGAAGACTTCCAATATGTCTCCTTCCAGACATGTTATCTAAACATAGTTTGTGTGTACACACACATTCATTTCAGGCAAATGGGAATCGTACAGTATATATAATTCTATAAGTTACTCTTTTTTTTTCATTTGCCAGTTATCATGTGGGCATTTTTTGTATATAGATCCTATCTCATGTTTTAAATGTTTTGCATCCATTTGTTACTGTATAGGTGTCTCATCATTTATTTAATTTAACCATTAGCCTGATGAAGAAATTTAGATTAAACCCTGCCTTATTAGGGACTCCTGGATGGCTCAGTAGGTTGAGCATCTGCCTTTGGCTCAGGTTGTGATCCCAGGATCCTGGGATCCAGCCCCAAGTTAGGCTTCCTGCTCAGTGGGGAGTCTGCTTCTTCCTCTTGGTGCCACCCCATCCCCCATGCTCACCTCACTCACTATCTCATCAGAATTCTTTTGAAGTGCTCTAAGGGAATGGGCTTGTTAATGGGCTGCTTGGGACCTGTGTGTTGAGAGTTCATAGGAATGTAGCTGGGAGGTACCTTAATTGGGGGGAGTTGAGGAAAGCTTCAAAGAAGAGGCCTTGAGGAATGAGTAGGAGCTCACTGGCCAAGAGAGTTAGGGTATGTTAGACTCAGAACAACAGAGCCTTGGTTTTTGGTGCGGTCGTCTGGAGATGAAAGATCAGAGAGATGAGTGGCAGATAAGTACGATTTTAGAGAACCCTGTATGCCATTCTGTGAAAGGAGTTTGAACTTTAACCTAATAACAACTTTGAACTTCTTTTTTTTTTCCCTGAGATCATCTCATCTCAGTTCACTGACTCTCGCAGTCATTCCAATAAACAGAAAACGTTAAAAGCATCCCATCGGGGCTTTGAGTGCTTCACGACCTGTCTTTACAAATTTAAGGAATGGTCTTGGCTTTCAAGGAACTTGAGGTCTAGTTGGGGAAATAATTCATAAGCACTTGGAACATTTGGAAATGTATGTAGTAAAATAACAGATGGTTCCATGCTGTCCCATAGCAATGCAAGAGATATTTCAGAGCAGTAACTACTGCATTGCCAAGAGTCCAGAGGGAAGGTGTGGAGAGGAAAGGGGAAGGTTTGGACAGAATCTTGAAGAATGGATTAGGTTTCCAGCAGTAGAAAGGAGTTCAAACATTTGCCAATACGAACAAAAACAAAGAAGGAGAAATAATTAACCTCACTGGCAACAGTGGAAGGCCTGAGGAATTAGATATAAGCTTCAAAGGATCTCTGATTGTTTTTAAAATTCTGTTTTCATTGAGTAACCTAATTCTGCATATTCATTGGACCAGTGGTTCTCAGTCAGGGTGTCACATTCGAATCATCTGTTGAGTATTTAAAACTGTCTATGCCCATGCCAGGCCTAATGCCCCATACCAACTGTCAGAGATGGAGCTCCAGGCATCTTTTTTTTTTTTTTTTAAAGTAAAATTCTCCAGATACTTCTTATGAGCAGTTAAGAGTTGAGAATCACTGGACCACCCTGAACTCCTATTTTCTGTCCACCCATAAATTGGTTATTTCTTTCATAATCAATTCTTCCAGTAAAGGATTCAAGGAAGGAATTAGGGAGGCTTGGCGAGCTTTACAGCAGGCATGTTGTCTATCAGTGATGCCACAGACAAGTCAGAAAAGAGCAATGCAGCAGTTGCAGTGTTTTTCTTTAAAACAGAGCCCATTTGCCATTTTATGCCAGTTAGGCATATTTTGTGGATTTATTAATATTATTTATTAATATTATTGCATTAAGGTAATGGTTTGAGGCTAACCTGGATTGAGATTGTTTTTCTTCCCAGGAGATAATGGAGCCCCACCTGTACTTTCTAGCCAGTGTGTACAGACCCATACTCTGTAGGGTATATGGTAGACCTATTTTAAGACCTTACCTCAATGTGACAAGCCTGTTTTCAGTTTAACTTATGTAATTTGATTAAGTACAGAAAGTACTTAAAAGAAAAATTCCAGGGTGCCTCGGTAGCTCAGTCGTTAAGCCTTCGGCTCAGGTCATGATCCCATTTGCTGGAATCGAGCCCCGCATCAGGCTCCCTGCTTGGCTGGAGGCCTGCTTCCCCCTCTCCCCCTCCCTCTGCTTCTGTTCCCTTTTTCACTGTCTCTCTCTCTATGTCAAATAAATAAATAATCTTTAAAAAAAATAAAAATTCCTTTAAAATGAAGTTTAAGGGCCACCTGGGTGGCTCAGTTGGTTAAGCAACTGCCTTTGGTTCAGGTCATGATCCCAGGGTCCTGGGATCGAGCCCCCTGTCAAGCCTCTTACTCAGTGGGGAGCCTGGTTCTCCCTTTCCCTCTGCCTGCTTGTGTGCTCTCTCTGTCTCTCTCTTTTAAATTAATTAATTAATTAATTTTTAAAAATGAAGTTTAAAAATACCTCTTATATCTGTAGCATATTTAAAACAAATTAATTTATGGCTTAAAAACCTCTAACTTGCCTGATAGTTCTCCATTTACAAATGGGTAGGGCAGATTGAAGTTACGTCATTATCCCCATAACACATAAGATAATGTGAGATCTTCCATGTTTTAATTCTTGGCCTCCTTTGATTGGCATGTTCAGCACACATAGACTGAGCACCTCCTTGGGGCTGGGCAGCAGGGAAAGAAAGATAAAAAGTAAAAAAAAAAATACAGCTCCAGCCCTCAAGAGACACACTTGTAGAAATGTTAAATAAACATCATTAACTAGCATCAAGGTGGAAATGGGGAGCGTGGAAGGGCCCATTCTGGGATGGTGCCCTGGCGGGGTCTGAGCTAGGTCTATGGGGGTAGATTCTGGGTCACGGGGAAGTGTGTGGCAGGGCCATAGGCAGGGCAGAAGCAGTAGGGGAGCTGCAGTCATTTCCCATGTGGTTGGGAGGCAGAGAGGAAAGAGTGAGGCTGGAGAGACAGGGAGAGGTCCGAAGGGCCCTGTGTACCCTGCCTGCCAGAGAGTTTGAGCTTCATCCTGCAGGCAGCCCCTGAACACAGGGAATGGGTAAGTGACAGTGCAGGTACTCGAAGCATTATGGATATTTAGTTTGGTATCTCATCTAAAGATATTTCCATTGAGATCCGTGGACTATATAGACTTCTTTTTGGATGTTAATATAGTAGCCAAAGTTGCTCTTAAAACCATGAGACAAGACACTGGGACTAGAGTAGGGTGCTTTTAAGCTACTTCAAAATGTAGACCTGATGATGAAGTATTATTACTGCACCATTTACTCAACTTAAAATTGAAAATGAGTATTGCATGTAAGAAAAGACAACGAAGTAAATTTGCATAGTTCCTCTCAAGCAAAGCTGCTTGTAATGGAAGTCCGGTACTGAAAATGATGTTTTACATGAATTTGATGTAAAGTTGCTTTGAATATTTGGTTTTGAAGATTTCTAGAAAACTTGTCCTTTTTTTGTCTGTTATTGCTGCAGGATTGGTAAGGCAATGTACAGCTTTCTCTGGGGCTACCAAGGCAGCAAGGATAAAAATAGGGCAAACTTTAAGAATCCCAGATATTTTCAGATAACAAAGACTGATTTATGTGGGCCCATTTTGCACTCTGACAAAACATAGAGAAGCTTTTGTGCTGTGATTAGCAAGGGTGCTGATGTCAGTTCTCTTGTCGAGCATCAAGCTTTATTCTGTGGCTAAATTGTGCTTTGTACCATAATCCAGAGAACCTTTGTATCTGCCTTATTAAAGTGTGTAGTTTATGTAATTGCTTTTGTTTTCCAGTTTAATCTGTGCCAGATTCAATGAGAGTGACTCATTTTGTGACTGAGACAAACATTCACATTTTGGACTATGTTAAAAATAAATAAATAAGTGGCAGGTGCTGTTGGCTAAAGTCTGTGTTTTAATGTTGTAATTTCCTGCTGTAAGGGTTCATCTCTTATCCTCTGTAATCATGAGCGCAACTTATCTGCTGTGCCCTGATTGATTGCTACTCATTTCTTGGCTACTTATTTTAGTTTCCAAGAGCCTTTGAAATTTGAACAGTATCATTTCAACAGAGAAGCGAAGAAATGGCAGGGAAGCCACAGTTACCCGGAAGGCAAAGAGGGACACATAAGCTTTAACAGAAGGACACGTTCTATTCTTTTCGTTCTGTCATTTCCCTAAGGTGTCTTGTGCCTGTGTTTTGGTAAAGCTGTCTTAGTTATATTTATTTTATTATGTATGTGTTCAGTACTGGAGCTCTTTTTTTCTCATGTGGAAGAGTTTTTCCAGGCACACCTTTCTATTCAACATGGTCCATCTGTCTAATCTAATATTCTCAGAATTTTACAGCTGTAGAGTATTAGGGGAGTTCTCTTTATTGGACAAGTATTTCTAGGTACCAGACACAGTGCTATGCATTGAGTGTGTAAGGACAAATGGTCACTGTCTTTGTGGACTTTATAGTCTGCTTAGGGAATTAGTTGCTCAATAAATAAACACAAAGAAGTTTAAATTGAAGAATGACAATAATCACCACAAAGGTAATAAAGTATATTACCTAGGTAATAAGGTCCCTAAAATCGTGCCCTATTTTACACTGGGGCCATTATTGGGAAGGGAAGGCCTAGAACGTCAGAGTCGGCCTGGCTAAGACAAGGAAAGAACATACCAGACTCACGAAATGGCATGACAATGTCTCTTGAAGCAGGAAACAGTTTGGCATCCTGTTAATAACTAACTGTATTAGAAGAGAGAAGTGACAGTTGATAAGCCTACTGTATGAAAAAGATTATAGATGAACTAGAGGAGCACAGCAGTACGGGCAGTATTTAGCATAGGGGCAAATGATCCTCCATACAGTTCAGTAGCCTCTGAGAGCTTTCCTAAAAGTGCAGAATAGAGATTGATGCCTATAATACTAAGTGAGTCATTCGGGAATGGATGAATTATGTTCAATGAATTATGTAGGAAGGCATTTTAGAAAGATTTCCATGTAAGACGTTAAAGTTTTAGAAAGTCATTTCTGTATTGAAAGACAGAAACTTCACTATCTGGAGAAATCACTTACTAAAAGATATTCCTTGATGGCCCTAGATAAATGACATACAAGTATATTTTCTTTTCTCTTTTCTTTTCTATTACTTTTGCAAGCTTACTGCTTGATAGGGAGGTATCCTTAGAAGCATAACTTTGCTGAGAGATGATATTTATTTAGTCTGAAGTAAGTAGGTGTCATATATTAACTGAGTGGATTTTTGTAGTCCAGAAATAGGTTCTAAATTCATGTGAATTAACACATTATGATTTTTCAGTGTTTTCTAAAGCATGTGTAAGAACTCCCCACTGCCTTCTCTTTCTGGACACCGTTAATCATTTGCTCTTTACTTGGAGCTTTAGTCAGACTGAGATGTTAATTTAAAACCTTGATAACATTAACTAACTACGTAGTATTTTTAAGCCTTTGGTATTTCTACTAATCTTGTTGAAAGATTGCACCCAGTGTTTTCAAGAAGGAGTGCCTCTCCATTTGGCAATAATTCTGCAGATACTTTGCTGGGTTTGCTATATTCTCAAATATTTTTTCATGTATGGTAAATGTTTTGTTATTAGACAACTCCTTGAGAGTAGCAATCATGAATTAATGACCTACTCTTATTTTCTTCCTACGGGTATTTACAATATAATCAATAACTTCCTGACTACTTAACTTGCTGATTATCTTTTAGTGTATCTACATTTTTATTAAAATACATTTTAAAGATTTTTTTAAAAGATTTTATTTATTTATTTGACACAGAGAGAGAGAGAGATCACAAGTAGGCAGAGAGGCAGACAGAGAGAGTGGGAAGCAGGCTCACTGCCGAGCAGAGAGCCCGATGCGGGGCCTGATCCCAGGACCCTGAGACCATGACCCGAGCCGAAGGCAGAGGCTTGACCCACTGAGCCACCCAGGCGCCCCCATTTTAAAGATTTTTAATTTTTAATAGAATCTATTGAAATGTTAAACCTGAAGTTAGCACCCATGTTAATTCAGTTGTGGGTACAGTTGTCCATGTTATTAAAGAGGAAGACCTTCAGAGAGGAGTAGTGTTTAGTATTGTTTCTGGGCAGAATTGTTGGCTTAAAGACTGCTGAAGCTGACTGAGCTCTGCTTTTATTATTTAACCAATGCAGATTTCAAGGAGAGATACAGTACAAGAATATTAGATTTCTTCAGGCATAGCATCATACTTAAAATTTACCAAAGCTTTAGAGAGAATGCATTGTGAGTGTATATCCAGATTGCCAATATATGTTTGTTGGGATGAGAAGGAAAAAGAAAAAGGAGAAGGAAAACTACAATCTGTACTCAAAGAATACAGATCTTTTCCATGTGGTCTTTGAACAGTAGACTGACCGGAAGAAAGACACAGTCCATTTCTTTGCTTGCTTTTCAGGTGAAAAGTCAGGGAAGCTTCTGAACCCTTTTCCCCCTCTTCTGCTCCTTGTACCCACCACCCCCAAACACACACAGACACACACAAGAGAGAGAGAAAAATCTATAGCTTAAAATAGGAGGGAGTCTTTTGAAGTATCTTTATGTATTAAGTATCTTTATGTATTCTTTATGGCATGATATTAAGGCTTGAAAAACTTTGCTTTTTTTTTTTTTAATGTGGTAAGATATACCTAATGTAAAATTTACCATTTTAACCATTTTACCATTTTCAAGTGTACAGTTTCAGTGGCGTGAAGTACATTCACTTTTGTGTGTAACCATCACCACTGTCCATCTCCAGAACTGTATATTGTCCTAAAACTGTACCCACTAAACACTAACTCTTTATCCCTGCCTTCCAGCCACTGGCAACTACCATTCTGCATTTTGTCTCTCTGAATTTGATTACCAATAGGTACCTCATATAAGTGGTCATATACAGTTTTTTGTCCGTTAGTGACAGGCTAATTCATTTATCACATATTTCACTTATTTTCATGCAGTTTTTTGTCCTTTAGTGACTGTCTTATTTCACGTCTCAAGATTCATCCATGTTATAAGATTCATCCATGTTATAGAATGTGTTGGATTTTTATTCCCTTTTAAGACTTGAATAATATTCCATTATATGTATATACCACATGTTATTCATTTCTTCATTCAACAGTGGACACTTGGGTTGCTTTTAGCTTTTGAATGTTGTGAATAATGCTACTATAAACATGGGCGTACAAATACCTGTTTGAGACCTTACTTTCAATTCTCTTAAATATTTACTTTCAACTGAAATCTTTGGAGGAACTGCCATACCGTTTTCCATACCAGTTACACCATTTTGCATCCCCATCAGCAATGCACAGTGGTTCCAGTTTCTGCCACCATGGCCAACACTTGTTATTTTCTGCTTTCTTGATATCGGACATTCTAATGTATGTAAAGTTGCATCTCATTGTGGTTTCAATTTGCATTTCTCTAATGATAGTGATGTTGAGCATCTTTTCATGTGCTCTTTGATCATTTATATATCTTTGGAGAATCTGTTCAAATCCTTTGCCCATTTTTAAATTGGATTATTTGTTTTTGTTGTTACCAAGTTGTAGGAATTCTTTATATATTCTAGATGTTAATCTTTTGTCAGATAAATTATTTGTAGATATTTTTTCTCATTCTGTGAGTTAGCTTTTCACTCTTTGATCGAGTCCTTCAGAATGTTAAGTTTTAAATTGTGATGTACACTTATTTTTTTCCTTTGTGTTTCTTCTGCACTCTTAGTGTCATATCTGTGAAGCTTTTTCCAGTTTTCTTCTAAGAGTTTTATAGTCTTAGCTCCTACCTTTAGGTCTTTGATCGATTTTCAGTTAATTTTTGTATGATGTAAAGATTCCAACTTCATTCTGTTACATGTGGATATCTACTTTGGTTCCATTTGTTGAAACCATTGCTTTTTTATATTTAGTAAAAACTAAGTCTTTCTTGTTGACTTGATATTACATATCAATGTAATATCTTCTGATATCAATCAGTGTCTTTCAGTCTTCTATTAAAAGGTCTAATAGTACATAAAATATGTATATATAGATACATTATTAAGTTAATTGAGGCATCAGTAAATTTTGCTGGAGTGGTGGATTATTCTGTCAAAACAAAGAAAACGTATGTGACTTTCTCTAGACAATGCCTTTGTAAAATTAGTCTGATAAGTGTGCACTCTCTTGAAAAATTTCTGTCAAACTAATACTAGATGGATATTTTTGTTTTGTTCCTAGGCATGGAAGAGGAGATGGTTTGTGTTACGCAGTGGTCGCTTAACTGGAGATCCAGATGTCTTGGAATATTACAAAAATGATCATGCCAAGAAGCCTATCCGTATTATTGATTTAAACTTATGTCAGCAAGTTGATGCTGGGTTGACATTTAATAAAAAAGAGTTTGAAAACAGCTACATTTTTGATATCAACACCATTGACCGAATATTCTACTTGGTAGCAGACAGTGAGGAAGAGATGAATAAGTGGGTTCGTTGTATTTGTGACATCTGTGGGTTTAATCCTACAGAAGAAGGTAAGCTCAAGACTTTATTATTCAACCTGAGTTCTCCTTTATTACTGCATTTTTAGAACTGTTACGAAATTCTTTGTTATTTCAATTACACAAAAAATATTGCTTGTTTTTTTATAATAGCTAACAAACAACATGTGGGGAAAAAAAAGTACTAAAGTCTTTAATCAGTTTGGGGAGAAATTTTTTCTAGGATTTAAGGAGACTTAACCATTGTGGGGCAGTGTCTAAATAAATGTCTTGAAAAAGGTAACATACTTACTTAAGAGCATTCCTTGATTCTGTATATATTAGGTTGAACCTTATAGCACTGCTGACATTTGCCTATTTTTCACCTATGTGAAAATCCAAAAACTATGTTGGATTATGAAGTTAGGAAAGAGTCAAGATGATTATCAGTGCATATGAAAAACAAGTGACAATCAGTCACAAAACATGATGGACAAGTAACAAATGAGTTTGCTTAACACAGAGGTATCCTTTTTAGGATATCGCCTTTTTAGGTATCTCTTTTTAGAGCATGGAGGGAGAAGGAGCTCAAGGTTTGGATAAGATGTAGTGGAGGAAAGCTTCTCAGGTAAACTGTAGGTTTTTGAAGGAAGTAGTATTTCTACGGTAGTGAAGAAAGAACTACAGAACCCCCTAGACTTAGGGGCAAGGGAGAGCAAGGACCCAGAGGTGGAACAGCATTCTACAGGACTGGAGCAGGGGGCTGTGAATGATAAAGGCAGGGGGAGAGTTCCTTGAGGAGCTGAGACTTGGAGTGCCTGTCCTGGGAAGAGCTGAGTGGGTAGAGGTCTCATGAAAAATCTTACAGGTGGAATTCCTCTTCAGGTGCTTTTATGTAGCTGTCCTGACCACTTCTTCCCTGTCCACTTCTCTGCTTCTCTTCCTTTTATAACGAACACCTATCTAGGAGACTCCAACACACATTTAGGTTCGTAAAGCCAAAAATCAAAAAGAAAGGTGGCCTGAGGTCTTTGACCTTACCATCTTCATGGTTATATTCACATTACAGTGTACATTTCCATAGATCTATATTTAGGAGAGCTGGAGGCTTGGTGAGGGCTGGAAAAATTGCATCAACAATCCACATCAAGTTTTGGATGAAGTGCAAGAGCAATCATCTCTAATTAGCTCAGGTCAGCCTGCTGCTTCCTTTCTGGAGAGTGGGCAGCCTGCAAGAAGGAGCCTTCCAGGACTGGGATTGGCCCGGCGGGGTGGGGAAACCCCTCTGTGAGGGAATCCAGAAGCCTGAGGGGGCAGCACTGAGACAGGAAAGGAGGCATCCAGTGTAGACAGGAGGTGGCTAATGAGCTAGAGCTTTTCAACTGAGCTCTCGTGATTAAAAGCCTCAAGAAGTTGTTTCATGTGTGGAATTAAGGCTTCAGTGGTTTTTGTGAAGTACTAAGTATGTTCACATTTTAAGTGGGCATGGGGATATTATTTCTAACTCTAGTTAAACTCCTTTCCTTTCTTCTTGAATATATAGTCTATGTTTGAGTACAGTGGAGGATTTTAAAGTTGAAGTCACAAATGAGATAGCTCTCTAGTGGTTACTTAATGACCACTCAGTAATGGTAATTTTTGGATTAAGATGCTACATCAGTTTCATGATATGATGGATTTTCAGTTAAAATAATTTAAGTCATTGTATACTCTTTGAGTTGATGATGTTCTTTTGCCTGCTACCTTTTCAGTTTAGATTTTGTTTTTAGTGACATAAAAGTAGACTTCTGTCCTTATCAGTTGCCTGTATGGATTCAGTTGATCTAAAAGACTTTAGTAAGTGTTCTTCCGTCTCTCTTTGTCTTCGGTATAATTCTCCTAAATATAATTAGCAAAGGAAATGAGAGACCCTCCTAGAGGAGATACATTCTTCAGTCAAGAAATAGGTCTGGACGCCTGGGTGATTCAGTGAGTTAAAGCCTCTGCCTTTGGCTCTGTCATGGTTCCAGGGTCCTGGGATTGAGCCCCGCATCAGGCTCTTTGCTCAGCAGGGAACCTGCTTCCCTTCCTCTCTCTCTGCCTCTCTGCTTACTTGTGATCTCTGTCTGTCAAATAAATAAATAAAATCTTAATAATAAAAAAAAAGAAGTCTAATTTTTGGAAGCCCTTTTAGGGGTGGGTGGATTTGATACCCCCCTCCCCAAATAAGAATTTCGAACGCACAAGTATCTGAGATTAACTCTGTGAGTTTGAAGGCATGAAGTCTGATCCATTTGTCCACCTTAGAATGATTCTTATCATCTGAGAGTTTGATGAACATCCAGTAATCTCTGGGAAAAAGGAAAGTTTTGTCTGCTTTAGAAAATTGATTCATTAATTTACCAAATTGTTGCCTTTGCCAGCACTCTACTAGGCTTTGGACATTCGTTTAACCTACACATTATTAGGTGACTAGTTAGGGAGACAGATGGCAAACATTACAAACTTAGAACTGAGTGAGTATCTAGTGGGGAAGGATTCATATCAGAATAATTCATTACAGTTGATGAGTGCAAGATACATTGTGTGTGTGTGTGTAGTGTATAATCATACTTTACTATGTAAGTATGATTATATACATAAAAGTATGATACTATAGGACTGTGTTAATATAGTTCTTGCCCTCATAGAGCTTACAGTCTGTCTAATAGAGACAGGCTGATTCTCTAGGAATTGTAATATTGGTAGATAAGTGTCCTGGTAAAGAGGAAATAAATAAGCACAAATAGCAAATTTTGTCTTAAGAAGGTCATGAAAAGCCTAGGTAGTTTTAAATGGTTCTGTGACTGTAGCTGATAACATACTAAGCACTTTATTTTGTACTTAGTGGAAAATTTTCATTGATATTAGTAGTCAGAATCAGTCACAATGTCTGTTTTTCACTTAATAAACTTAACTGATACAGGGAGGGGGGCAAACTCCCAAATCCTTTTAAAACAGATAAAGTACAATTGCCTTGAATGAAACTCTCAGTTTGTGAATATTTTATCTTCACAATATCAATAAAGGGGAAGGTTGTAAGAAAATTAATAGTATTATTAGTCACATTTGATATACATAATGAGTTGGTTACCAAGAACAGCTGTGCTAATCATAACTCATTTTTTATCTCTTCATTAAAAAAAGCCACTAAGGACTTCAATTTGCTAGTGCTTTCTAAATGTAATTTATGAGTTATATCTAAATGCAGCTGCATTTGTTTTTTAAATTCTGCAATATAGATTTTTTACAAGTTCATCCTGGCCTTCTCCCAGATAGCCACAGTTAGAAATGTCTTACTCTGTTGTTGAAGACTTGAGCTCCTCATAAATCATAAAGTTGTAAATAAATCAGTAAGCCATAAATCAGTGAAAGATGAACAATCCTTCATTGTATAGTATCAAGGAGCCACAAAAATATCTTACTCTATAATTTTGATTTTTCATGCCTAGTAGCAAAACTGCAAAAAGGCTTTAAAGCTAACCACTCTACTTCTGTATTCATTTGTAGTAGCTGACTTTGCTGGATGCCTTTTTAAAAAAAAAAAAAAAATCCACGCATTTAAAGATTTGTATCAAATCCTAAACTGCAGAAAACTGCTATTATCCTTTGTGATCACGTTCGTACAATTTACTGTGACAGGATAAATATCAAAATGTCTGTGTTCTTCCATTTACTTTACCACTGCTTTATATTTTCTTGCTTCCAAATAGATCTCACCACCAATCACTAAATAAAAGGTGTTTTTGTTTTTACTTAGATCTGTCCCTGGAGTCCTGTGCTCTTCCCATTTCAGAGCTGAGTATGCTCTTACTCTTGGCTTAAAACTAATGACACCAAACCATTTTTCACTCCAATCGTGTCAGGCTAGATGTGGGAAGAAATATCCTATGCTTGGATATTATAGTCTGAGAAAATAACTATCCATGGTCCCTGTGAGAATAACTAGTTTTTGCTGAAAACAAAGGGAAAGGGGAAAAATCTGACCCGTGTTTTGATTCCAGGAACCTCTCAAAATATCGTTACCATGTTATTTCCGCTGCCCCAGGTGACCACTGCTATTATTGAATACTCAGAATGCTGGCAAGCTGAATCTGTTTTTAAATTCTAGCTCATTGAACTATGTGCAGTTCCTATGAATGCTTTTATTTAGCGATTTGAGGGTAGAGATGAATTTCTTTTGTTTTTCTTGGAAATGTGCAGATTTATTTTTGTTTCTACACCAAGGTGGAAGCTGTTAAATCTGCTCCACAAGTACCAGGAAACACAGCCTAACGGCTCTAAACAGCTTACAGGCTTGGCGCAAAGGCTCCTGGTCTAATTTCAGGGTGCAAGATCAGAATGTTGCCTTTTATCAGTCAGTTGAATTGCCTTTTCAAAATGCCCAGATCTAATAGTAGCTTTAAAAAATAGTGATATTCTCCATTTGGTGTTCTTCCCTTTAGAAAACTAGCATAACAATATACATATGCTCCCTTTCCTATAAAGCAGTGCTTTTTAGAGAACTTTTACGTTTCTTTTTATTTACTTGTTTACTCATGTGTAACTTACTACTGTGGAAGGTACAGATCTTAAGTATACAGTTCATAGTTTTATATATCTATCTGTGTCTACATAAAGAAATAGAAAACTGCTGCTCAGATCCGGAGGTGGAACATTTCCAGCCACCTGGAAAGCTTTTTCATTCTTTTTCCCAGTAAAAACAAAGGGGAAAAGCTCAAATATAACTATGATTTTGCTTTTATAACCATAGATTAGTTCTGCCTATTCATTAACTTCATATAAATAAAACCATTGAGTCTGGCTTTTTTCCAGTAGAAGTCCGTGAGATTCATCCATGTAGCATGGAGGTGGGAGTCCTTCATCCTCTTCTGTAGCATTCCGTTGTATGAACGGATCACAAATTATGGACCTGTCTGAATGTTGATGGACATTTGGGTTGTTTCTATGTTTTAATATAAATAAAGCTACTGTGAGTTGTGCCGTGTGTGTGTGTGTGTGTGTGTACCTTCTGAGGGGCATGAACCCTTGGTTCTTGTGGGTGTGTACCCATGGGCAGAATCGCTCCGTCTTAGGTCATGTACTTGTTGCTTTCCTATCAGCGATGTGGGAGACTTCCAGTTACACTATCTTCTCACCTACATTTGGTATCATCAGTCATTGCTTTTAGCCATTCTAGTGAATGTGTAGTAGTATCTCATTCTGGTTTTAATTTGTATTCTCCTGAGGACCAGTTCAACCAGAGTGTTTACTCGGCTTTTGTTTTCTTACACATTTTCAAGCTATTGAGATACTGATTCATTCATTCTCCTAAGAAGTGGCTCAGGTACCTAGAACTCTAAAAAAGTGATTCTGATGCCATGATACTTCTGGATAAGAATTAAGGCATTTTCAGTACTTCCTAAAGGTTTATTTTTAAAGTCTCCTGAGAATATTTGTTAAGGAGATAATCATGACAAGTAAAAAAAATTTCTGTTGAAATACTTTAAATAGATTGGACTATGATTAAAGATCTTCAATTTTTAATTAAATAAGTTGAAGAAATTGCAGGTTGCTTCACTGAAAATTGCAACTACTGCTCTTTCTTGTTTGTATCCATTTGTTAGATTTACCTTTACAAAATGTTCTTCTATGAGAAATGGTGTACTCAGAAATGAGAAGATGGTTACTTGAGCATCGATGATAGTGCATACTCTTCATGCATAGACTCTTATTTGCTAAGTATCTGTATTGCTAGAATAGATCCAATTAAAATAATTAGACATATAGCCAGTCAAAATGCTTCTCTTGACAAAAAAAGAAATTCTACAACAGACCAGGTAAACTAGTAATTAATAGAAACAGAGTAACCCTGACCTCTTTATCTTTAATTGTGAACATAAAGGTAAAATTTTTGTAGTAGAAACCAAAAAATATCCCATCAGCAAATGTAGCCCATCTTGAGACAGAAGGATCTCATCTGGTCTCCTGACAAGGACATGAACACCACCTCAGTTTTATCACCACATGCTAGATACAGTATGGCAGTAGTCATAAAATCAGAGAACCTGTCACATTGACCTTGAAATGGTCTCCTTACCAATGAGAAAGAATCAGGTTGCTTCCCCGGGCTTATGCCTTTTGGTGTGTTTGTATATGTATGTGTATGTGTGTGCAGATGTATTATTTTGAATTTTTAGAGGCATTAGGTAGACACCCCAACTCCTGTGAGGGACACTAACACCACAGCATTATGGTTCCGAATAGGATAAAACTGTGCATTAAGCCAGGGATCATGAGGACCAACTTATTATTTGTGGTTCTCCTCACATGATAATGTGCTTCTTCTCTTCACTGAAAGCTGGTTAAGACTTACTTTACCAGTACTTACTAGCTTTCTTAGTAAAATTCAATTAAGAATTTGCTCTAGCAGCTTATTAAGCCTTTAACAGATGCAGATTATACTCTTCCTGCTTTTTGAATTAAGAGACAGGGAATAATTTTACACACATAAGCAAATCCTAAACTGATATTTGGTTCTCAGAAACTTGATACCAGCATTACTTAGAGCAGTAAGTTAGAAACCTAGGTGAGGCAGAAAGCAGCAGACGTGGCTATTCCACTACTTGTCAGGTAGAATGAGGCAAATCACATCTTTATATAGTGGAATAGAAGTTTCTTTTTTTAGACCAGTTGGTTAATCTTCACCAGAAATTTTTTATTAAGGAATATTTAGACACACTGCAATGCTTGCATAAAAATATGCAGAGCTGAGTAACAGGAGTAATATTAATATGAGAAAATAACCCCACAGATGAAGACTTTGAAGGCAGGGCATTATCTGAGGCAAAGTGGTAGAGCAGGGTTCCCTTCTCTTTTAAAGCCCTCTGTATGCCATGTTATTTGGAATGATTGGGCTTGCTTTTCATGGCTTTGTGTAGGTCTTTTCTTTTGGGAGTGTGCTGGTAAACATAATGGAAGTTCTCTCTAGAATTAGATGTAAGCTTTCCCATATTGTGATCAAGATATTATATTTTTGGATGCAGCTCTTAGAGTGTATTACAGTAAATGAAACAAGTCACGCAGAGAAAGACAAATACCATATGATCTCACTTGAAGAAAACAGATGAACATATGGAAGGTGGGGGGAGGGAGAGAGGGAAACAGACCATAAGAGACTCTTAATGGTAGAGAACAAACTGAGGGGTAATGGAGGAAGGTTGGTTGGGGGTGGGCTAAATGAATGGTAGGTTTTTAAAGAGGGCATTTATTGTTGTATGTAAATGATGAATCACTGAATTGTACTCTAGAAACCAATATTATACTATATGTTAACTAAAATTTAAAAGAAATATATGAAGCTCTGCCCCACTACCTTCACTGTAATAGCATGAAAGTGGAAATAGGTCTGAGTCACAAAATAGAAAAATAAACTGTAAAATATATTCATTGATAAAGCACTCTCTCAGTGTTAAATGCAACTGAATTCATCTGTGTTTTTGAGGAATGAGCTCCAAATAGCAGAAATAGGGACAAACAAAAGAATTTTTTAAAATAATGTGTATTGTATACCATATCTATATTAACTTCAAGAAATCACTAACAAAGGCCAAAAAAAAAAAAAAAGGAACCTTTGACTCCTACTGTTTTTTTCTGTTTTCCAGAAATTGAGAAGATCTTGCATCTATAAAGAGGATTAAAAAAATCTTTAGTCATTCATAGGTGGGAGAAATGGAAGGTTAAAAATGAGATGGTACCGTTGTGTTAATAAAACAAGGTCAGACAAATGTGATTGCCTGGCTGGGTGATTCTTTTCCTACCTAAGATGAATCACTCAGTTCATTTAGTGTACAACTATCAAATTTAAAAACAAAATTTAAAGGAAAAGTGTATCTATAGAAACAGCCACCTGGAAAACTTACTTTAGGAGTTATACTGGAAGATTAAAAATCTCATACTGTTTTATATAGTGATGTATTTCCAGTGTTGAATTTCATTTTGTTTTGGTCAGAACTAAAAATTGAATGGGATTATATAACTTTACCATACCTGTATGGTACAAAAAGGAGACATATGTAAAATCTATTTGTGAATACAGCCTGTAGGATACAGTAAGTGTAGCCTGTAGGATACACTTACTGTATCCTACAGGCTCTAGCATCCTACAGGATATAGTCTGTATCCTACAGTCTGACAACTCTGCTCTTTTTTTTTTCTCTTCAGTATTGTATATATTTTTTTGAAAGCTCTTCCTTAAAAGATAAATAATCTACAAGGATTTACTAACTCACTGGTTAATCTATAGCCTTTAAAAATCCCCTTAAATAAATTTTTTAGATTTGTAATTGAGTCAGACAGTAAATCATTATTTCATAGAGTGTGTTATATGCACTATTTATAATCATCTGTTAGATACAGTGAAATATTTATGAGTTCCCACTGAACTTATGGCATTATGTCATATAAATGTCCCCCCCAAAATATTATTCTTTTCTCACCTATCCTAAATAAGGAAGAATTAATTAATAAACTCCTGGCATAAAGTGTTAGATTTTATTAGATGAGCTTGTGTGCAGACTTGACGTTGCCTGCAGCAGGGCAGAGGTAAAAACATTAGAAATTAGCTCAACTTCTACTTACTCAGGCCAGACTCTCCAAAAGAAAAAAGTCTTTAGACTTAATTAACGTCTCGTATGGGCTCACATAGTTCTTTTTAATTTTTCTTTTAATTTATTTTTATTTGACAGATAGAGATCACAAGTAGGGAGAGAGGCAGGCAGAGAGAGAGGGAGGAGGAAGCAGGCTCCCCGCCGAGCAGAGAGCCCGATGCGGGGCCTGATCCCAGGACCCTGGGATCATGACCTGAGCCGAAGGCAGAGGCTTTAACCCACTGAGCCACCCAGGCGCCCCGGGCTCACATAGTTCTTAAGGAGCAAATTCCACACTGCACATTCTGTTGAATGGGTCTTGAATATTTAGGAGTGCCTCTGGTTTCTTCCAACAGGACATAGAGAAGGTGCTCGGTGAGTGCACTGGGTGAATGAAACCGTGTTGAGCATCGACAGCATGTAGGGCAAACTAATGCATAGCAGTTCTGAGCCCTTTTGTTTGTTTGGGGGAACCACAAATAAAGATAAACATATTTAACCATATTTATGTATTATTATTCAAGCTTTACAATTATGAGCTTCTGTGCCAGGAAGAAGAGTCATAAAACACAAAGTACATAAATTTCACTGGGGTGTATATACAGATATTAAAGTTAAATACATAAAGACATTATCAAAAGCTTATGGACTTAATCTGTAGTATCTGGGGAAGCTAGAGCTGATGTGGAGCTCCTCCCTGGTGATTTAACAGGCCAGATTTTATTTGCTTGAACATATTAAGTCCTTTATTACTTTTTATTGTCTTTTAGGGAATGTTTTGTTGTAAAAAAAAAATCTCAGTTTCAACCCAGGCTTTTCTGTTCTGACTTAGACAGTAAACAAATTTGGTTATTCCTATTTGAGCATTGATCTTTTTCTGGATGTATAGCCTTCTATTCCTAACCAGACTAATAGAGAATTTTTCTTCTGGGCTTTTCAAAACTTACTTGATTGTGTCAATGATTACAGTGGGATTTTATCTCTAGGTTTTCAACTTGTTTTCAAATTACTTCACTCTAAACAATTTAGCTAGTTTCATCTGTCTTCTCAAAACGTTGTTAAATGCTTAAAAAATTATTCCTTTACTTTCTGTCCCCTTCTGCTTGAAAATATTACGGAAATCCAGTAAATGGTACTTGAGGCTATGAGCTGAGGGAAGAGGAGATGTCTTAAAGAAAAGCTCTTTCCCTGAACATGAATCCCACAATTAGAATTTCTCCTTAGTTTGCTGAGGAGCAGAAAGAAAAGAATGAACAGCAAAATAAAGATGGGACAAAGAGGTGATCCTTGTGCCTGTCGATACCACATGAGATGGGCCTCCTTGGATAGTTGGTTTGGCTTAGGAAACACTTCGGTTTTTTGTTTTGTTTTAAAGGTTTATTTGAGAGATAGAGATCGAACGAGTGACCGATGGGAAGGGGCAGAAGGGAGAGAGAGAGAGAATCCTCAAGAAGACTCCTTGCTGAGCACAGAGCCCGACACAGAGCTCCATCCCAGGAGCCCGAGATCATGACCTGAGCTGAAACCAAGAGTCAGATGCTTAACTGACCGAGCCACTCAGGCCCCCTGGATTTGTTTTTTATCGTGGAAAAAATCTGTCTCCTGTGCTAAGATGGTAGAACATGGTCATTGCCAGTAGCCTTAAAACTAAAGACTGTTCAAGGCAAAGTTAACCATGGCTTTATTATAGACTCTGGAAGAAGGAGCCCTACTCTTCGGATCTCTTTGACCAGAGCCAATTATTTCCTGTATAAATGTTGCTGTTTAGGTAGTATTTGTTTTAACTGACATTGTCATGGTTTATCATGCTTTTGTGAGTTTAAAGTTTATCTCCACACCTTCCAGTAGTTTATTTAAGAAAAAAATTCTTAAAAGGGGTAGACGATGATAGTTACGTTTTGGCATTGCAGATCCTGTGAAGCCACCTGGTGGCTCCCTACAAGCGCCGGCTGATTTACCTTTAGCTGTAAATACAGCACCACCATCCACCCAGGTGGATTCATCCTCTGCTGTCGCACCACCTCCGTACCAGCTCATTAACCTACCACCACATCTAGAAACCCTCGGCATCCAGGAGGATCCTCAAGACTACCTCTTGCTAATCAACTGTCAAAGCAAGAAGCCTGAACCCACCAGGTAAACCACAGATGCCTGTGTGTGCGTGGTGTGCGTGTGTGTGTGTGTGTACACTTAGAAATCTTACCTTTAAACTTCAATTCTGATTCGAAGGCTTAAAAGAAACCCAACTCTTTAGGTTTGTATTTTAGGCTTACTATATTCAGGGTATATTCCTCTAACATTTCTGATACTCAGGAGATTTATGGAAGAAACATGTTCTCTGCTGTCTTGGCAAAGAATACTTTTACCTTCAAGGCTCTTTTGGAAATCTGTCTCCTGTTTCATAGTCTTTGTTACAGACTCACAGTATTACTTGCTTAACAGATTTCACTGATTTATAAATGGTGATCTTGCTCCATTTCTTATGTGATTGTAAACCAGCCAAGGGTCATCTTTTGTTTCTGAAGAAGGAGAGGAATACCTACTACTAGAAGATTTTGAAAGCAAAACGATTCCATTGCAGTGAGTGTGTTGTGGTTGCTTTGGATCTGTGTGAGAAATTAATTATTCAGGTAAAATCCCAATATAGCAAATTCTACAGGATATACAAATTGGGTTTTAGTGAAATTTGATGAAATCAGATATATCGCTAAAAACTAAAACTTACCAATCGTCATACCTAGCAATGAAGCAGAGCTTACTCTGACGTTACCCATTTTTAAGTAGAAAGACATATGTGGATTTCATTGCTTGCCCAAAGGTATCGTAAAGCCTTTCCAAGTCATCTTCATTCCTGCTCCCTTCTTTTCTGCTAAGCTATACGATATTTTAATTTGGTCATTCTTGTCATTTGCCGTTGAGTAATTGGAAGGCCTGAGGTAATGGTGAGAATTGGAGCCAGAAAATGAAGATCAGGGAGCCCATTTCTGCCATTAGCAGCAGTGTGACAACCAGTGATGTTGAGGGTATTTACATCTTGATTTGCAATATATAAGAGTGGGAATGAATTGCATAGCAGATGTGAGAGATTTTTTTAAACAGAATGATTGGATATTAAGCATTATTTTTTTATATCAGAAGAGATGTTGTTTTCATGGAGAATGTGACTGTTACTGGGCTAAGATCATACAAAGTGCTTGTTCAATTTTTATATAGAATTTATCAAGAACCACAGTTTAGTTGCGGTGAATTATTCCCTGAGATAATGGGATACAAATATTCCAAAGATGGGTCTCTGCATATTTGTTGTAATGGGATTTTACCTGTAAGAGCAAAAAAAAGAAATCTTTTTATAAATCAACACTAGTTAATAATACCAAATTCTAACTTGATTTTGCTTGTTTGCTGTGAGTATTTAAAATTACACATTCGCAACTTTGTTACCTGTGCTACTAACTAAGATTTTATTTTATGGAGATTCACAACTACCTTTCAGTATCAGCTTTTTAAAAGCCAGCAGCTAAGTGGCAGTTTTCAGTACACTTTCTTTTTATATGGTATCTTTCATTGATCTCATTGATTTTACAGCTTTCCTGTTGCACTAGAAATTATGCTCAGAGTCCTTGCTCAGATATATTTTGTATCTATATTTTGCAGAAATGACAGATAATTGAGAAATATTTATGAAGTACCCACTGTGTGCCCACTCTTTTGCTGGGTGCTGTGAAGGTACAGACTAATTATGTAAGATACAGCCCCCTCAGATACAGTCCCTTTAGAGTTTTAAGTGAAGCTTTTGAAGAAGTCAGAACATGGAAGTGTTAAGTGTTTGTACATGAATTCAGGAGAATTGCCTTGCAAACTCTTACTCACCCTGCAGGACTCAGGTCAGGCATGTATTCCTCTAGAAAACATTCCCCCAAACTTCCGGGCTGGACTAAATGCCTGTCTGTGTTTTCATAGCATCCTGGTTGTGCCTCCTTATCTGTGTTTTACCAGAGTTAGAAATAGCTTAATATTTTAATTTATTCTTCACTAAAATATAAGCTACTCAAGGGCAGGGAACTTATTACTCCTTGTACTTCTAACTTTTCTTAACTCACTTGTTTGAATTCAATGAAATGCAAATGTTAGAATATGTGTAGTTGCATTAGAAATTCTTAGAAGGGACATGCAAGTGTTTTTAAGATGGAGGGTGAAACGCTTCAAAGGAAGAGTAAGATTTGAACTACATTGGTTGGTGAAAGGAAAGGACCCTGTCATTTGCAACCTGCCTAAAATTATTGAGGGAAAGGCAAGGTAAAAGTGAGGCCTGGGAGGAAACGAATGAAGAGGGGAGTTTGCCTGGAGTAGAGGGTTCCATTGGAGGAGAGTAGGACAAAAGATTGGCAAGCCATATGGAGTCAGCAGTGGTAGTCTTGGAACCAGGTGGAGGTGCTTGTGGGCTTCTTATAGTTCCCACAGCCTGTTGGGACCCTTAACAGGATTTTCTCCAAGTAGATGAGTGATATGAAAACCATGACCTTATAGCAATATAGTAGTATGGTCCCTTGGATTCACTGGAAGAAGGAGAAACTGGAGGAAAGAGGTCCACTAGGATTCTTAGGAGGGTTTAGTGGTGTGAATCTTAGCAGAGACCTGGATCTGAATGTGAGGTGGTGACAGTGGGAATAGAGCAGGGGTATAGTTAACTTGGTTAGAAGAAGGACTTGGTGCCTCATTGGTGGTGGAGATCAAAGAGAATGAATCAAAGCTGATAGTGTTTTGAGCCTCAAGATTCTGGATGAAGACATTTCTTTTAATGGCAAATCAGAAAGGACAATCAGTTTGAGAAGTAAGTTGAGTTTGGTTTGGTACACAAAAGCAAGGTAACACTGGGATAACCCAGCAGAATAATATTTTAATGCTTTGAAAATATGGGACTCGAGGTGAGAAAATGGGAGTTGTTGGCATTTGAATGGAAGGTGAAGTTACGAGAACAGAGGATCTTTAAATGGTGATTGTGGTAAAGCATAAGAAGACTGAATTCTGTTGGCTCTTCCCAGGTAGAGACCCAGGAAGAAGGAGCCAGTCAGCGAAAGAAGGGAATGATCAGTGAAGAAGGGAAGTGAGGGTGTTGCAGTATGACACCAGAGGCGGAGAGTTTGAATGAATAAATATGATACACAGTGCCAGGTGTTACTAAGAAATCAAGGAAGATCAGACCTTAAAAAGTCTATCATAAGTTATTTTTCAGAAGATTTGAGTTCAAGTTCCTACAGGACTTTGGACAACACTCACAGTAGTTAAGGTACCTTGTTAACCATTAAGGAAGTGCATGCAGCGTGCTGGTGTCGTCAGCTTCACTTTGGCTTCTACCCAAATTTTGTGATATTGCAAAAGGCAGAGACTAGAAATTTACCCAAAACATTAAAGATACTCAAATAAGAGTTTTCAAAGTTAATTACTTTTTGGAATTGGCCAGCTTTGTGGCTTGTATTTTGAATATCCTTATAGTATTGGCTAAGAAAATTAGTAGAAAAAAAGATACACAGAATCTTTCAAGTTGCCACCTCCTTGGAGGTCACATTGGATTTCTGCCATACCAGGTAATCATTAGACAGTTAGTCTTCTAGAACAACAGTTGCCAGAGGTAGGCTGAATGATGAGCAATGGACCAACTTGATAAACTGTGTTGGCACGAGGGTTCTGCATGCTCTTCAGAGGAAATGCTTTTCCTTGTGTCTGTGCCTTAATCATTTACGTTTCTCAGAGTTTTGTATCTTTCTAATTCCAGTGCCTCAGGGATCATGGTTTATATGTGGATTTAATAGGTGGAGTTGGGGATGTGGACGGTACAGGATAGGAATTAGGGAGAATGCTTTTGGTGTTCTTGTGGTGGTGGTTTTGTTGTCTGGTGTATAATCATAAAAAAGAAGAAATATTCATGCTTTCAATCATATGGGTTGCCCAAAAAATCGAATGAAAAACGTGTATTTTGATTGTTAAGCTATTAATATATTTATTACAATGTAACCGTATGTATTCACCATGTTTTGTTTTCTATCATTAACAATTTTTATTTAGAACACACGCTGATTCTGCAAAATCCATCTCTTCTGAAACAGACTGCAATGATAATGTCCCTTCTCATAAAAATCCTGCTTCCTCCCAGAACAAACATGGAGTGAATGGCTTTTTTCAGCAGCAAATGATGTATGACTCTCCGCCGCCTCGTGCTGCATCTGTTTCTGTAGACTCCAGCCTTTATAACCTGCCCAGGAGTTACTCCCACGATGTTTTACCAAAGGTGTCTCCATCGAGTACCGAGGCAGATGGAGAACTCTATGTTTTTAATACCCCATCTGGGACATCAAGTGTAGAGACTCAAATGAGGCATGTATCTATTAGTTACGACATTCCTCCAACACCTGGTAATACTTATCAGATTCCACGAACATTTCCAGATGGAACTTTGGGACAGACGTCAAAGCTAGACACTATTCCAGATATTCCTCCACCTCGGCCACCGAAACCACATCCAGCTCATGACCGATCTCCTGTGGAAACGTGCAGTATCACACGCACAGCCTCAGATACTGACAATAGTTACTGTATCCCTACGGCAGGGATGCCACCATCACGTAGTAATACCATTTCCACTGTGGATTTGAACAAATTGCGAAAAGGTCAGCTCTAACTGGCTTCTACTGTGTTAGAGGTTAATGATAGAAAATCTGTTTATCTGAATATTTGTTCTTTGTAGCATAGTATGATTTAAATGATAGTCCTTTTTTTTTTTTCAGCTCTGAAGTTACCCATTCATGTAGTGAAGATATCAGAGTCTCTGTAGCTCGTTGGAAGGGTGTTGGTGCATGTAGCGTGTGCCTGTGTGCTTGTTCTGCTGGAAGGGAGAAAGATTTGGAGTTTTTCACCCCTGAAGAAGTATGGCCTTAGAAATACCTTCCTGCCTCAGGAAGTGTGTACCCCTCTTTCCTGCTTTCCATGTATCCTGGGTGGGTTGACTCTCTACTGGGGCAGAGGAGCAGGAAGTGGAGCAGCCACAAAGCCCCTCCGAGTCATCCCTTTCCTGTATTTGTGTGCCATTATGGCTGCTTCTGTGTCACATCTGCTGGGCTCCGTTTCCTTCCTTCCTCAGTTAGCAATTTATACATTGTGTCTAACAAGTAGACTCCTTTCCAGTCATGCCATTCTGCTTTTGTTTGGTTTTATTTATTTCTAAAGCTTGCAATCTTCTCTCCCCTTACCCTAGCCACTTCACTTAGTCCTATACCATCTCCTAGGGTCTGCCAAAAGTTACAGACCTTGAGAGGAGAAAAATTCAGTCTGGCGTACACTCTGAGGTTCTTAAAGTCCTGGAAATAGAAGGCCAGTGTTTAAGATGTACATACCCTAAAAACTATATGCTAATGTTTTTGTATTTTGTTGGTAGAGTTACCCACCTGTCCTAAAGAAAATAAAGATTTAATGCATCACAAAGAGTACTAATAGGGAGACTTCACTTAGCCATTCAGTACCAATTTCTGATTCTCTTCATGAAGTGGCTCTGTAATCTGATTATAAGTTAGTGAGATAGAAGTTAGGCCCAAGGTGGTATAGAAGATGAGATAAAAGAAGTATTTCTTTTCTCTGTCTTTTTTTTTTTAATATTTTATTTATTTATTTGACAGAGAGACACACAGCGAGAGAGGGAACACAGGCAGGGAGAGTAGGAGAGGGAGAAGCAGGTTTCCCGCAGAGCATGGAACCTGATGCAGGCTTGATCCCAGGACCCTGGGATCACGGCCGGAGCTGAAGGTAGACACTTATGACTGAGCCATCCAGGTGGCCCTTTTCTGTCTTTAAACAACCCAGCATCCTGGGCTTAGACATTCATTCATTGTTGTAATCAAATGTTGGTATTGGTTAGCATATTAGTGAGTGTCTGCATTTCCTAGTGATTTAAGGTACCCATTCGGGATATTATTCTGTGAGCATCTTTTTAAAAATCACTGTGTATGCGTGCAGACCTGCACACGTGTGTAAAGAAAGAGAACAGACCATTCTGAGAACTGGCAAAGATGGGAAGAAATGTTGATCATTTGTTTTCTATTTTAGATGCTAGTTCTCAAGACTGCTATGATATTCCACGAACATTTCCAAGTGACAGATCTAGTTCACTTGAAGGCTTCCATAACCACTTTGTAAGTATAACTGATCTTGGCATCATCAAGTGTATTTCGCTGTCAGGATCTTCACATTCAGTGCTCTAAAATTAAATGAGATCACTTCATGTGCTCTCAGATCGATATGAATATGTGTGACTTATAACTGTGTTTTCCTTTTTGATAATAGTTTCTGTTTATTAAAAGAAATGTATGTGTGTTTTAGAAAATCAAAAATATATTGACAGTGGGAAGCGTATCAAGTGAAGAACTAGATGAAAATTACGTCCCAATGAATCCCAATTCTCCTCCACGACAACATTCCAGCAGTTTTACGGAACCAATTCAGGAAGCAAATTATGTGCCAATGACTCCGGGAACATTTGATTTTTCTTCATTTGGAATGCAAGTTCCTCCTCCTGCTCATATGGGCTTCCGGTCCAGCCCAAAGACCCCTCCCCGAAGGCCAGTTCCTGTTGCAGACTGTGAACCACCCCCCGTGGATAGGAACCTCAAGCCTGACAGAAAAGGTAAGGAGGGCATGACATAGCAAATGGGTTGGGGGGGTGAGGGGTATGCCTGTTTAGATCTGCCAGCTTAGATCTGCACTTAACTGTCATAAAATCCCAAATGGATTTGGGACTAGAAGTTCCGAAGTAATTCATATTACCTTAGTTATCAATTTAAGTGTGGTATTGCTATTTGTAGATTAAGAATTATTATATGTTGATGCCCAGGTGAGGTTTCTGTCTCCTGTCTCTAGAGCAGAGGTTACAAACTAAAATACTCCCAAGGTTTGGCAAGCAACAGGAGAAAATGAGGAGAAACTGGAATCCACTTGCCCATTCTAAATGGAGTAACTAACTGCTCCTTGGCTGTAATCCTTTGTTGACTTGGGAAAATAATATGGGCCCATATGGGCAAATCATCTGATGTATCAGGAGAAGCCAAAAATTTCATCTCTTGTATGTATTATCTTTTGATTTTTGAGTGTGATCTGCTAGTTTAATTTAAAAATAACCAAAAAACACCTCAGACCAAACCAAACAACTTGTAGAGGCTGGATATGGTCTTTGGCTGCTGTTTTGTAACCTCTTCTCCAGAATATATAATATCAAATCAGACAGAGATTATTAGTGCATTTGACGTAATTCTTAAAGAACAATGAGGCTGTGTGTACAATCTTTCCAGTCTGTCTGTATAACAGCTTCTTAAAAATGATTCTGCTTTTGCTGGGGTATAAATGCTTCTAGTCTGTTCCTTCATACTGGCCTTCATAAGTAACATTAAATTCTAGGGTAGCATGGTTTGTTAAGAATTCAGTATAAAAGAGACTCAAAACTGGTAGAACGGAGTCGGGTTTTTATATTTTGGGTTTGAGTGGTTAAAACCCAGACAACTAGCTGTGTTGCAGCATGCTGTTAGTGTGATTTAATCTTGACAACCAAATAAGTTAGTATATTGGCTGTGTGATGAGTTGGCGCCGTTTCTGGGGAATTCAGCACATTTGAAGTCTCCTGTGCTGTACATAGCTTTTTAAGGATATGTAATATCTGTGTAAATTTCTCATTAACCTGGGTTTTTAGATCGTTAGTATATTTCTAATTAAGTTCCAATTGTAGGGAACAGAGTCTGAGACTCATTCCGAGTATCTGAAGAAAATGAGTTTTGTTTTGTTTTGCCTTTAAGTAAGTAAGTCTGGTTCTATGCTAAAATGAGAAAATTTACGGAGAACAGAAGCACTCTCAAGGGACCGTCACTTTGTCCTGTTGTCTGTCCTGTGGGAAGCCTTTACATCTGCTTTGTTCTGTCTCACATTCTGTCTTTCTTTTCTGTTTCCTGCCCTGTATCCTCTACTTGGTTTCTGCCTTCCAGGAGCTGTGTCTGACAGCTCCCCATTGTGGCCTCACTTCTGCCTCCTGGCTCCTTTTTGCATGTGTGCCCCTTCTGCACCTGCTGCCTCCATCATTGTTCGCTCACTGTAGAGTGCTCACAGCAAATTGGATTTTTCTTATTTGTCTTTTCACATGAGGCCATATGACAGATTGTAGGCCAGCCCACAGATTGGCTGCACTGGTCAGCCACCCACTTTTGGTCTGACGGCTAGAAAGATAGCCACGCGTAACACCCACAGCCACCCAGACAGCCCAAACAGCGGGGCTGTAATCAGGGGTGGTTATCTTAGAAAGGGTATGAGCATCACAGGCTTTTTATTTGACAACTTTTCCTTTTGCTTCTCTTTGTCCACATCTGTCTTTAAATCTATTTAGGCATTATTAGTCATTTTCCTTGCATACAAAATGCAGAAGTATGTTTAGACATGCATAGATTTATAACTGAGTTCACAGGTTGCTGAAGGATTAAGGTCCAAGTCTTATGAACTCTCCACAATACTGAAATATTCATTTTTAATGCTAAACTGGTTCTTTACTTACTACTTAGTGTGTGTGAGCAGCAAATCTCTACTTTTTTTTTTAAGATTTTTTTTTTTATTTTAAACAGCAAACAAGCATGTGAACACAAGTGGAGGGAGGGATAGAGGGAGAGAAACTTCAAGCAAATACCCCCTGTTGAGTGCGGAGCCCACCCAGGGCCGGTCTCATGACCCATTAGATCATGACACTTAACCAACTAAGCCACCCAGGTACCCCAGCAGATCTCTGCTTTTTAACCACAAATGTAAGTTTTATATCTGGAAGCCCTACGTAAATGTGGAGGTGATATTGTTAGAGTAAGCATGCAAGGCACTGAGTCCTACCTGCTGTGTTTCTCTGCCTGCCCCTTCCTTTCCTCAGGCTCCGCAGAACACAGTTCAAAAATTCCCGATATATTTCACAGTTAGTAATTACACATGGTAAACCTAATGAATACTCAGAAAACGTCCCTATTTATATGTTAGAAAAGTTTTACGATCATAATGATATGTGTTTAGTGTTCTCTAGGTCTGATAGAGCTCATGTACCTCATATGATATATAACACTTTATGTATATAACATCATATGGCATGTATACTATGTATCATTTATATTACATTTATGTGTAATTACACCTCCCTATATATAGTGAAAGTACTGTATATTCTAGTACAGTAGCAATTAATTGCCCTAGGTTTCTAAACCAACCTAAAGTGACCTTACAGTAGAACAGAAGAAAGTAGGTTCTTGGTTACTTCTGGAGGTTGCATTCAGGCTTTTACAAAATTAAGTGAACTCTTGAGAGACAGTCCTGAACTCATTGGCCAGGTTGTGTATTTGGTATCTATGCTTAGACACAGAATGAACTGAGAAAGCACCTGGAATAAAATACATAGTTTTTTGCAAAATCAAGGAGAATAGGTTTAGCAAAACAGGGGAAGTTACTAAAATCATAATAATTTAAAAAAAAAGGTTTTGCTTTTCTTTTAGTTCTGTTCTGCTTTTTAAATAAATATAAGAGAGAAAACACGAGAGACTAACTTAGCAATCTTTGTCAACTCATTTTAGGAAGTTATAACTATTCAAGAAGAACACATTGAAAACCCAAATTCAGATCTTGGAGCAGTTTATCTTTAAAAACTTAAATTGTAGGGGCACCTGGGTAGCTCAGTCGGTTAAGTATCCAATTCTCGATTTGGCTCAAGTCATTATCTCAGGATCATGGGATCGAACCCCATGTCTGGTTCCACACTCAGCATGGTGTCTTGTTGGGATTCTCTCTCCCTCTCCTTCTGCTCCTCCATCAACATAAGCCTCCCCGCCCAATGCTCTCCCACTCTCCCTTGCTAAAATAAATAAATATATCTTTAAAATAAATAAATAAAAATAAAACTTAAACTGTAAAACAAATGTCTTATTTGGTCATGAAATTCTTCACATGCATAGCATCAGATGAGTCTGTTTTACTTCTAGATTTTGTGACATCATATACATGACTCAATCTGTTCTACTATCTCTTAATTAGCTATACCTCACAATTAGCAAACCTGATTCTACCGAATACAGCTTGATTAGTTTCAGAGCCCAATATAACTAGTTCAGTACCCAGTGTAACCAATTACTGTGATTTTCTTCTTTGAAAGAGTCTACAATAAATGAGTGACATTCTAGTCTTGTTTATTCCCCCAATTATAGATGTCAGCTGCTGTAGTTAGTAGTACAGATAAGTTTTTCAAATACTTTTGGGTAATTGAAGCTTCAGAAATGCATAGATGTTCTAAACACTTATGTTTAATGTATTTTCATGGACCTTTTTCCCCATCACCCAACTTGTGGTAGCTATATTTTCACCCCTACTATTTCTGTCACAATGGTATTTGTTACAAACCAAGTTTTGTGTAATAATAATAGAGGAGAAAAGCTTAATTTGCATATATTAAATATAGGAAAGCAGATAAGTCATTGTAAATGCAGGACAAATTATGTTTTGATTGCTTCAGCTGAAAGTTACATCTTAATTGAAGAGTAAGTTTATAAAGTTTCGGAAACTTCTGTAAGATATCTATAGTGGCTTCTCTTAAAGTAAGTCATTACCTGAATCTACCGTATTTAACCGCTGCACTTATCTAGACCCTCTACCCCCATCGAGTCTTCTAACATGATGTGGCAGCCATTTGAGCCTCAGACACAATCTTTATACTTTGTTTTGTTTAGCTTTGTCCAAGCCTGGCTTTTTGCAGTAACTCTGACCGTTGGTTATTATATCATGACAAAGCAGTGAAAAGCAGTGTGAAAAAGCAGTACAGGTTTACTTCTGATGTTTTTGTACATTAGTTGGCTTAAAGTATCTTCGGGTATGATCTTCACTTTCAGTATAGGAAGCATCCAGAAGACCAGTCTAGATGAGCTTCCCTAGATGGGTCCTTTTGACGAAGTTGACCTATTTGCTCTAGATATTTTTTTGAGAGATCTGATGTTTTTGAATGTGATTAAAAATAAACATGGTTTTGTTCCTCTTTTTTTAAAAATTAATATGCTTTTTTAAAACTACTTTTATACTCTAATAAGTGTTTGGGAGATGGATGAGTGACACTAGTAAATATAACTAGATTTTAATAAACAAGTATTAAGTATGAATCTCAAGTCAGATTTGTGGTTTGGTGTTGCAGTTTAAAGGAAATACAAATGGAATACATTTTTGGGGTGCCTGTCTGGCTTAGTCAGAAGAGCATGTGACTCTTGATCTCAGGGTCTTGAGTTCGAGCCCCACATTGGGTGTAGAGATTACTTAAATAAATAAAAACTTCGAAAAAAAAGAATGGAGTGCATTTTTATAGCATAGCCTTTACATGCAGATTGTTTCTCCTAAATATTCTTTACCTTCTAATATATAAGTATCATTATTATGTTCTTCATACAGTCAGGCCATTACAACAAGTGTAAAAGTTTTTCAATATTCTACCTGGATTAGTATTTGGAATTATCAGAGGATATTAATGTTGTGAATTATCTTTCTTCTTCCTTGATTTTTGAGATGCTCAATGGAAATAGTATAATCTGTAAAACTGTGGAAGAGTAAATAATTCAGGCTAAGTTAAACCTGTAGTAAAACAGAAAATAAACTTTCCACTTTGTGTTGAATTTATGTAAGCAGTACCTATGAAAATAATACTTGATAGTGTATGGACTTTGCAAAAAAGATTGCATCTGCTTATTTGAAACATGACCTCATGTGATTGCCTTGACCATATTTGGGATTATCAACTTTTGAAACCACATTCAGTTGCTCTCTTTTTTCCCACTTAAAGGACCAGCAAAAAAAAATATGATATTGATCAGATTAAACACCACCAGCTTTAAGAGACCTGCAGTTCATCAACATAGATTTAAGTGCCTACCAGTTATAGGATCTATCCTTTGCTAGTCCTTGGTCTCCAAACACAGGAAGAAAAGGTGGCTTCCCTGAAGAAGCTCACTGTCTAGTGGAGGAGGTAGAAAAGTAAACACATTATCATAACTGGCGTGGAAGGAGCTGTGGTTGAGGTAAGCTTTTGGCACTGTTATCTAAGCTCCCCTGAGGAAAGTCTGAGAGAGTGAATGGCAATTACATGATGGTAGAGGAGGGGAAGATGGCAAAAGACCTTTTAGTCAGAATAAACAGCATACCCAGATCCTTTAAAAGAGGGCAGATGGGACTGGCTGGGATGTGAGTGGGAGGGAGGGAATAAGATAGGGAGGGAGGAGGCGAGCAAAGTATGAATGGAGGAAGGAATGCCAAATGCCTTGCAGGTGCCTGATCCTGAGGGTGTTATAGTCCATGCTAATGAGTTTGGGCTTTATTCTGAGTACACCATTAAAGGGTTTTATGCAGGCAAGTAACATAATCAGGTTGGCCCCTCAAAGCTCATTCTAAAATTTAAGATAGAACAAGATGGGTAGGATAAAATTTAAGTTGATAGGAAAAAAGACTATTCTCTTATGTAAAATGTTTAAAAAAAATCACATTTTTTTCAGCATTTTCCTCAAAGAGTGCTTTGCTTGGTTTTCCAAATCCAGGGTTCTTAAAGCCTTTCTTGGTTTAGAAATGATCAAATAAGAAAAGGCATTACAGAGCCCCTTTCCTGGCTCTTATTTGGTCCCTCAGCTTGGGGATTTACAGTGATTTTAAAGGTTTGAAGGCATTTGGGGGACAGATGGCAGTTATTGAGCCATACAGTGTGAGCTCATCACTTTCAGAAAAACAAACCAGGTAAGTGAGGTACACATTAGAAGCAGGAAAGTTTTAAGAAAGGACTTCAGACTTGCAGATTTTTTCATTTTCTTAGGTAAATGAAAACAGACTATTATATTGTCATTATAAATACAAATTAAAGTTTATAAAATAAAGATGAGAGAGAAAGTAGAATTTAGAAGGACTTGTAAGAGATCTGCAGTGGCAACTGGTAATCGAGGAAACAGAGCAGGTCTGTGGTGAGTCAGAGGAGAAATTGCATTTTGAACATATAGTGTGAGTGCCTGCAGAACAGTCATAGAGGATGGTTGTATAAATGTGTAGCTTAAGATTTCCAGAGGAAGATCGGAACCAGGATGATCTGTCAACTTGTACTCCATGTTAGGGAGCAAGTCACATGAGCCAGAGATTGCCCCCCCCCAAGGGTTAAAGCATAGGGGGAGTTTCGCCCGTAGTCAGTGCTCTCTGCTAAATGACGTAATGTTTTTCTTTGTTCAAAGGTAGTCTAGCTAAAGCCAAGTTGTAATCTGCTCTGGATTTAAAAATTGAGGCTCAAATGAGTTACTCTGTTTACTCTCAGAATTTGAGAATCTGTGCATCCCCAGAGTTGGTTTATTTTTGCCCTTACTTTCTTATGCTTATTTCTTACTCTTTATTTGCACCCTTTTCTTGAACAGTTAGGAAAACATTCAAATATTTGCTGTTAGGTAATAGAGAGAAAGACAGGCCCAAGAAAGGCGTACTAACACCTGGGGCCTTTTTTCTAGCTTTTTCTCTCACAAGTAATACTGAGCCATCATTTGGGTACAGCTTTCATTTCTATCTGGAACATCAGTGTCAAACTGAGTTTGGAGGGATATAAAGAAATAAAGCTGACAGAATGTCTGAGTGACTCAGTATGATTCAGTGCCACACTTCCAAATTTCAACTTTCATCCCCAAACCAACCTTGAGCCTTGCATGGAATGGAAAATACATATAAATTTTATAATAACACTTTGAAAACCTCACTTGATACAGTATTTTTCTATTAGGAAAACCAAGGAGTACCCTCGGGAGTGCTTGACAAATGGAATTGGTTTAGAGAAAAGATGGTCGGTTCAGGGTCAGGTGGTAAAAGGATCTCTGTGGGGAGCTGTGGGACAAGGGAAGAATGGAATTAGATCACAGGCAGGTCGAATTAGCAGTCACAGGATCTTGAGTATTTAATCACCAACAAAGACGAAGATACCAGGTATGCAAAGCTGAGAATTGTGGAGGGTGACTGCTGGGGGAGAAGCACAGGGATAAATTGGAAGGAAGCCCAGAGTTAATGAACGTGGGTCTTTCAGAAAAGGAGGAGGGCAGAAGACACATTGAGGGAATACCCGCGAACCAGAAGTCACCCAGAAAAGCAATTATTAAACTTCACGTCACTCACGGATCAACTACCTGTGGCATTCAAGTAGATATAAGATCTCAAACTGAACTGAGCAGTTCAAAACTGACCTCTATACACTGGTTTTCTAGGATATTTGATTGTCCAAAAATCTAGAGAGATAAAACAGTATGGACAGTACAGGAGCATACCCAGCAGATGCGAGGCTAGGGGAGCCTTCATTTGGCCTCTATAATCAATGTTGTGACCCAAGCAAATTACTTAACCTTTTTTGTTCTTCAGGGGTATCTCATCCATAAAATGAAGAAGCTGGGTTTGATCTGTAAAAGTCTTTTAGCTGTAAAATAAGTGTATTTTTCTGTAGCAACCCTTACCTTCTGCCTCTTACTCTTTTTGAAGGGAAGTACATTGTATTGGGGAGTTTATAAAAAGCTGACCTCCTCCGTTGTTTTTAGGAAAATGCCCTGCCAGCCGTGGGCCCTGGATAGGTATTCAGCATTAGGGGTAGGATTACAGCCCCAAATCTTATCACTCACATTTTAAACTAGACCTGCCTCATTTCTCAATAAACTCAATGTATTAATCGTCTAACTTAGAAAATTGGTTCATTAGAGAATTCTCACATTTTATAACCTAGAGATTCATATTTTAAGAAACTTTTACACCTTCGGTAGATAAGGTACTAGATATTAGCACTTACTCAGCAAATTCTAATCTTGCCATCTAATAGATGTCAACTCAGTTTTGTAAATGCCAAAAAAAGGTGAAAATTTGGTGCCATTGAGAAAAGAGCAACTTAAAATACTGGTTTAAATGATATTGCTACTCTGGCCTCCAGGCTTCCTGTGGGAAAAAGAGAGGCCACTGTTGGATGTTAACCCTGTACTTTTCATAAGGCTTTTTTTCAGCAGCACTTCTTTGTGGCAGAGAATAAATGAAAAGAAAATGAAGACAACTGAATTTATGTTTTCAAATACTTACATTGAGGCTAGACAATCAGCAGTTCCAGAATTAAGACATCTAATCCTTGCAAAATGACATCACTGGGTAGCTACCAGTGTCCAGGGGAAACAAACAGTGGTCTTGGTTTTGATCTTGGATTAGCAAACATTGTAACGTCAACCTGCTTCTCTAGAAGGGCTTTTGGTCAGGAGGTCAAGGAGTAGTCAGATTAAGGTTTTTTAAATACCTCCATTAAATTAAGCAAGAAATATTACAGGGAAGTAGGCCTTGGTACTTTCTTAACAGACTTCAAAGAAAAGATGTACTTTGAGGTATGACTGAGGTATTTTATCATTTTTTGTTTGATCCAGTTTTCTAAGGCATGTTAGAAGAATAACTAACATGGCACATGTCTTTCCTCCCTTCCTCCAAATGAAGATAACCACTAACCAGTCTGGTTACCCCACTAAAACTTTGCCATCCTTTATAACACTTGGCTTGTCACACTGTTGCATGAAACTTCTTCCTTTCCATTGTACTGAGCATGAATGATATGTAGCAAGATTGAAATATTCTCCACAAACAAACTTTTGTATATGCTTTTGAGATGTAACATTTCTGCTCAGGGCTCTGTTGCTTTTTTACAGAATCCATTTTCCAATTAAAAAATAACATATTAAGAGAGTCTTCTTTTTACCAATTAGGTCAAAGTCCTAAAATTTTAAGACCCAAACCCCATGGTTTAGAGCGAACTGATTCACAAACCATAGGTGACTTTGCTACAAGGAGAAAGGGTATGTACATTAGCACCGCATGCTGGATGGGGCATTGGGAATTTATTTTGTGGTGGTTTTTTTCTTTAAAAAGTTAAGGAGAAGAGCCTTAAGTATGACTGCTGTTGTGAATAAAGCTTCCTAGCACATTATTTCTAAAGTGAATGCTTCTCATAATGTGTGTCTTCCCCCATTGTGTCTTTTCATAGACACAAGTCTACTTGTTATGCCATTAACAGCAGCATGTTAAATTTGATAATATTTAGTCTTGTCCTTTTGCATTATTCTTTTAACCTTTTGGACATCAATACATTGTTTGCTTTAAGCCTGTGATCTACTTGTGAGTTCCAAATGCTTCCTTTATTTATATGTAACGTGCTACGTATTCTGTCCTGAGACAAAATACAGAATCACTTCCCATGGATTAATTATTTATTCCACTACTTAGAATTTGACAGGTAAATTGCCAGTAGCCTTTGGGTTTCAAAAAAAAGTGAAACATAAGAGTTAAAGAATTACATTCACTAAGCACAGTATTCTGTGCATGTCTATTTTAAGTATATAGGTGAGCAAAATTTAAACTCAGACTTAATCTAGTCTTCAGAAAAATCACATTGAGTTTTTTGTTTGAATAGACTAAAATACTCATAAGCCCAGTGAATCTACATAGTCCTTTTAAATGACCACCTATTTTAAAGTTTGATGGTAGTTGTAACATAGTTGATTAAAAGTATGAGGTGAGTAAAAGTATGTCCATATATGGATAAAAACTAGAAGAAGAAAACCTAGAAAAGTGAAATTTTTTTCTTTGGAGTGTCAGGATGAAAGGTAAAGTATTTACCTAACATGTTTAAATAGTCTCCCAAAATATAATTCATATTAACATATAGTTTTAGTTCTTTAGTTCATTTAGTTAATTTCTGAAGAATGTTGTATTCTTTAAGGGCTGAGAGCTCTGTGGTATTTACTAGCATGGTAATTATCTGTTGTAATAATGAGGTAAATAAGCAAAGACCACTTTATAAATGAAGCCAATAAGAATATTAGTGTTTATTATTATTTAATTTGGTAAAGAATATTGTTGGTTAAATAAGCTAAAAATTCAAGGTAATTTTTAATAATGGTCTCTGAGAGCTGAGTTTGAGTCTCAAAATATTATTATTGCTTTCTTTTATTTGTTTTCAGACTGGGCTTGAATTAGTTTAAAAGAATTGGTCACTTCTTTTTTCAGTTTTTGATTTTAGCAGAGTTTGGTATTTAATACCTTCAATACATCATTTTATATATATAGTTGTATAACTGATGCTTCAGTGTTGGAGAATAGAAATGTTTTCACATAAAAGATGAAAGCTTCATACTTGGGGATCAAAATACTTTTTTAAAAAAAAGGAAATAAAGAAATATGAAACGTATACATCAAGTAACTAAAGGAATATGGTCACATTACCCTTTCTTCTCATTTAGTTTACTTTCATAAAATATTAAATTAACAAGCAACATGTTGTAATAGAACTTTAGACTTTGAGTCAACAACCATGAAACATTATTAAATTTAGCTTTTGTCGCTAATTATTTAGCTGTGTCACCTTGGGCAAATCATGCAACATCAGCTCATTTCATGTGTGAAACCAGCTGGTCTTAGGTGTACTCTGGCTATACCATATAAGTAGAGAGAGTGAGGATCTTGTTTTGTTTTCCAAATTTCTGTGTACTGAAGCCTCTTTTTCTCTCTTTCATTTCAGTCAAGCCAGCACCTTTAGAAATAAAACCTTTGCCGGAATGGGAAGAGCTACAAGCCCCAGTTAGATCTCCCATCACTAGGAGTTTTGCTCGAGAGTAAGTGTGTGTTTAAAATATGTACTTTGATTGGTCACTATAATGGAAAATAACTGGAACAGTGGTTCCCAAAATATGGTCTGGAAAGCCTGCCCTTTTGGGGTTCTGTAAAGTCAAATTCTTATTAAGATGCCACGATGTCTTTTGCCTTTTCCACTCTTTTTCTCTCATGAGTATGTGCCGAAGTTTTCCGAAGGCTACATAGTGTTTAGTCATATCTCTGGGACAGATAATAAATAGAAAATATTTGTATACTCTTGTGGTATTTTTTTGTTTGTTTTTATGTATAAGTCTTTTTTTAAATTCAGTTAATTAACATATAATATCTTACTAGTTTCAGAGGTAGAGGTCAGTGATTCATCAGTCTTACATGTTACCCAGTGCTCATTCATCACATCCTTCCTTAATGTCCATCACCCAGTTACCCCATCCCCCCACCTCCCTTCCCTTCAGCAACCTTCAGTTTGTTACCTGTGATTAAGAATTTCTTATGGTTTGTCTCCCTCTCCGGTTTCATCTTGTATGATTTTTTCTTCTTTTCCCCATGATCCTCTGTAGATTCCACATATGAGTGAGATCATATGATAATTCTGTCTCTCATTGACTTATTTAGCTTAGTTTGAGTTCTATCCACATTTTTGCAAATGGCAAGATTTCTTTTTTTTTTTTTTTTTTTTGATGGTGGAGTACTATTCCATTGTATATACATATATACCACATCTTCTTTATCCATTCATCTGTTGATGGACATCTAGCCTCTTTCCATAGTTTGGCTATTATGGACTTGTGGACAGTGCTGCTATAAACATTCCAGGTGCACTTGCCCCTTCAGATCACTGCATTTGTACATTTGGGGTAAATACCCAGTAGTGCAGTTGCTGGGTCATAGGATAGGTCTATTTTCAAATTTTGGGGGATCCTCCATACTGTTTTCCAGACTGGCTGCACCAGCTTGCATTCCCACCAGCAGTGTAGGAGGGTCTGCCTTTCTCTACATCCTCTCCAACATCTGTCATTTCCTGACTTGTTAATTTTAGCCATTCTGACTGGTGTGAGGTGATATCTCATTAAGGTTTTGATTTGTATTTCCCTGATGCCGAGTGATGTGGAGCACTTTTTCATGTTGTTGGCCATTTGGGTGTCTTTTTTGCAGAAATGTCTGTTCATGTCTTCTGCCCATTTCTTGATTGGATGATTTGTTCTTTGGGTGTTGAATTTGATAAGTTCTTTATAGATTTTGGGTACTAGCCCTTTATCTAATAAGACATTTGCAAATATCTTCTCCCATTCTGTCAGTTGTCTTTGTGGGTTTTTTTTTTTCCTGTTTCCTTTGTTGTGCAAAAGCTTTTTGTCTTGATGAAGTCCCAGTAGTTCATTTTTGCCTTTGAAGATATGTCTAGCAAGAACTTGCTATGTCTGAGGACGAAGAGGTTGCTGCCAGTGTTCTCTAAGATTTTGATGGATTCCTGTCTCACATTTAGGTCTTTCATCCATTTTGAGTCTATCTTTGTGTATATAGTGGTATAAAGTGGTCAAGTTTCATTGCTCTGCATGTGGCTGTCCAAAGTTTGGAACACCATTTGTTGAAGAGACTGCCTTTTTTTCCATTGGACAATCTTTCCTCCTTTGTCGAAGATTAGTTGACCAAGAATCTCTGAGGGTCCATATCTGGGCTCTCTATTCTGTTGCATTGATCTATGTGTCTGTTTTTGTGCCAGTACCATACTCTCTTGATGATTACAGCTTTGTAATAGAGCTTGAATTCCGAGAGTATGATGCTACCAGCTTTGGTTTTCTTTTTCAACATTCCTTTGGCTATTCAGGGTCTTTTCTGGTTCCTTACAAATTTTAGGGTTATTTGTTCAGTTCTGTGAAAAAAGTTGATGGTATTTTGAAGGGGGTTACAATGAATTTCTCTAGGTAGCATAGACATTTTAATAATATTTGTTCTTCCAGTTCATGACTTGGAATGTTTTTCCATTGCTTTGTGTTGTCCTCAATTTCTTTCATGAGTGGTCTATAGTTTTCAGAGAACAGATCTTTGCTTCTTTGTTTAGGTTCATTCCTAGGTATCTTATGGGTTTTGGTGCAATTGTAAATGGGATCAGCTCCTTAATTTCTCTTTCTTCTGTCTCATTGTTAGTGTATAGAAATGCAAGCGATTTCTGTGCATTGATTTTATTTCCTGCCACTTTGCTGAATTCTTTTATGAGTTCTAGCAATTTTGGGGTAGAGTCTTTTTGGTTTTCCACATAGAGTATCATATCATCTGCAAAGAGTGAGAGTTTGACTTCCTTGCCAATTTGGATGCCTTTTATTTCTTGTTGTTGTGTGCTTGCTGGGGTTAGAACTTCTAATACTATGATGAACAACAGTGGTGAGAGTGGACATCCCTAGCATGTACCTGACCTTAGGGGGAAAGCTCTTAGTTTTTCCCCAACGAGAATGATATTTGCTGTGAGTTTCCGTAGATAGCTTTTATGATATTGAGGTGTGTACCTTCTATCCCTACACTGTGGAGAGTTTTGATCAAGAAAAAATGCTGTACTTTGTCGAATGCTTTTTCTGCATCTGTTGAATCATATGGTTCTTGTCCCTTCTTTTATTAATGTAGTGTATCACAGTGATTTATTTCTGAATGTTGAACCACGATTGCGTCCCAGGAATAAATTCCACTTGGTCGTAGTGAATAATCCTTTTAATGTACTGTTAGACCTATTGGCTAGTATTTTGGTGATAATTTTTACATCCATGTTCTTCCGTAATATTGGTCTGTAATTCTTCTTTTTGGTGGGGTCTTTGTCTGGCTTGGGGATCAAGGTAATGCTGGCCTCATAAAAAGAGTTTGGGAGCTTTCCTTCCATTACTATTTTTTTGAAACAACTTTATAGTAAGTATTAATTCTTCTTTTGGTGTTTGGTAGAATTCCCCTGGGAAGCCATCTGGCCCTTGGCTCTTGTTTGTTGGGAGATTTTTTATTATTCAGTTTCCTTGCTGGTTACCAGTCTGTTGGGTTTTCTATTTCTTCCTGGCTCAGTTTTGGTAGTTTATACATCTCGAGGAGTACATCCATTGCCTGATTTGTTGGCATATAATTGGTCATAATGTGTTCTTATAATTGTTTCTATTTCTTCAGTGTAATCTCTCCTCTTTCACTCATGATTTTGTTTATTTGGGTCCTTTCTCTTTTCTTTCTTGTAAGTCTGGCCCAGGGTTTATCAATCTTATTAATTCTTTCAAAGAACCAACTCCTAATTTCGTTGATTTGTTCTACTGTTCTTTGGTTTCTATTTCATTGATTTCTGCACTGATCTTTATGATTTCTCTTCCCCTGCTGGGTTTATGCTTTCTTTGCTGTTCTTTCTTCAGCTCCTTAGGTGTAAGGTTAGGTTGTGTATTTGAGACCTTTCTTGTTTCTTGAGAAAGGCTTGTATTGCTATATACTTTCCTCTTAGCACCACCTTTTCTGTGTCCCAGAGATTTCGAACAGTTGTGCTTTCATTTTCATTTGTTTCCATGCATTTTTTTTAATTCTTCTTTAATTCCCTGGTTGACTCATTTATTCTTTAATAGGATGCTCTTTAGCCTCCATGAATTTGAGTTCTTTCCAACTTTCCTCTTGTGATTGAGTTCTAGTTTCAAAGCATTGTGGTCTGAAAATATGTAGGGAATGATCCCAATCTTTTGGTACTGATTGAAACCTGATTTTTGACCCAGGATATGATCTATTCTGGAGAATGTTCCATGTGCACTAGAGAAGAATGTGTGTTCTGTTGCTTTGGGATGGAATGTTGTGAATATATCTGTGATATCGATCTGTCCATTTCAGTGAGTAGGGAGTTAAAGTCCCCAATATTATTGTATAATTGTATTATTGTGTAATTGTATAATTATCAACCTGTTTCTTTAATTTGTTATTAATTGGTTTATATAATTGACTGCTCCCAGGTTAGGGGCATACATATTTATAATTTTTAGATATTCTTGTTGGATAGACCCTTTAATTATGATATAGTGCCTTTCCTCATCTTTTATTACAGTTTTTGGTTTAAAATCGAATTTGTCTGATACAAGGATTGCTACTCCATTTTTCTTTGGATGTCCATTAGCATGATAAATGGTTTTCAGCCCCTTCACTTTCAATCTGGGGGTGTCTTCCAGTCTAAAATGAGTCTTTACAGATAGCATATCCACAGTTCTTGCTTTTTTATCTAGTTTGATACCCTGTGTCTTTTGACTGGGGACATTTAGCCTATTTACCTGCAGGGTAACTATTGAAAGATATGAATTTAGTGCCACTCTATTGCTTGTAA
Organism: Mustela lutreola; assembly: GCF_030435805.1. Lineage (NCBI taxonomy): Eukaryota > Metazoa > Chordata > Mammalia > Carnivora > Mustelidae > Mustela > Mustela lutreola. Next base: position 149,199,039 of record NC_081290.1, on the reverse strand, counting down.
AGTGACTGTTTCTGTATATTGTCTCTGTTGCTTTCTGGTGTATGTTACCTTTAGGTTTTCTCTTTGCTTAGAGGATCCCTTTCAGTATTTCCTGTAAGGTTGGTTTGGTGTTTGCAAATTCTTTTAGTTTTTGTTTGTCCTGGAAGCTTTTTATCTCTCTTTCTGTTTTCAATGACAGCCTGGCTGGTTGTAGTATTCTTGGCTGCATATTTTTCTTGTTTAGTGCCTGGAATGTATCATGCCAAGTCCTTTCTGGCCTTCTAGGTGTCTTTGGATAGGTCTGCTGCCAATCTAATGTTCTGCCCTTTTAGGTTATAGACCTCTTGTCCCAAGTCACTTTCAGCATTTTCTCTTTGTCACCGAGATTTCCAAGTCTCACTATTATATGTTGAGGTGTTGACCTATTTTTATTGATTTTGAGAAGGGTTCTCTGTGCCTCCTGGATTTTGATGCCTGTTTTCGTCACAAATTAGGGAAGTTCTCCGCTATAATTTGCTCCAGTCTATCTTCTGCCCCTCTCTCTCTTTCTTCTTCGTATGGGATCACAATTATTCTAATATTGTTTGGTCTTATGATATCACTTATTTCTCAAATTCTCCCCTTGTGTTCCAGTAGTTGTTTCTTCCTCTTTTTCTCAGCTTCTTTGTTCTCCATCATTTGACTTTCTATATCACTAATTCTCTCTTCTGTCTCACCTATCCTAGCAGTTAGACCCTCTGTTTTTTTATTGCATCATTAATAGCCTTTTTGATTTCAGCTTGGTCAGATCTTAGTTCTTTTATTTCTCCAGAAAGGGATTTTCTAGTGTCATCTATGTTTTTATTCAATCCCAGCTAGTATCTTTATAATCGTTATTCTGAACTGTAGTTCTAACATCTTAACTTATGTCTGTCCTAATTAGGTTTCTGGCCATAAGTTCTGCCTCTTGTTCTCTTTTTTGAGTTGAGTTTTTCCGTCTTGTCATTCTTGCAGAAAGTGGTTGCTTTTCTATTTGTAGAGTTGCAACTATTCTTTTCTTACCTCTCCAGTTGAGTTCTCAGTTGTTCAGAATTATTTGATAGCTATTTAGCTAAATTCCTGGGACCAGACAAAATTAAGGTCTCCAACTCCTCTGCCATCTTGGACTATTACTCTTGTGTTTTTAAAAAATTTATATTATTTGTAATATGGTAAATAGGTGTAACCCAAATAAACAGTGTTCTTTGGGGTTCTCAATAATTCTTAAGGGTGTAAATGGTTCACAAGACTAGAAATTTCTGAGACCCACTGATCTGGAAAATATGGCAGTTTCTCGTGGGGGTTATTTAATCAAGATTTTTTAAAATATGTGTAGGGAAATGAATGAATATGTGAAGTTACAGACCTGCATTAAATATGTGTTAGTGTTTTATGTGTTCATATAGCTAGTTCTTTTTAACTAGGAACTCTTCAATATTTCTTTTCGCATCTGTGACTTTCTACTTATCCCCAAATCACTGACAGTACTTTTTTTGTTCTTCACAAGGAACTTGATGCCTGAAGATATACTATGTGCATTTGAATGTATGCAATAAATTTCATTAAAATAAATGTGTATTATAAATGATTGTAAACTTCCATGATATTTCTGAAAGAATGTAAACTGTCACTCATTTTTATTTTGGAAGTGATTTTAGAAATTGTCCAGGTTTAGGTTTGTAACAGTGGTTTCTATAATTAGCTCCTCTAGGTTTCCCTTGTCTCCCCGACCGGACTCAGTGCACAGCACAACTTCAAGCAGTGACTCCCACGACAGTGAAGAGAATTATGTTCCCATGAACCCAAACCTGTCCAGCGAGGACTCAGTACGTAAAGTCTTTACAAGCAGCCATTCCAGGTCCTGCAGGCCAGGACCTTTCTTCCCATCTCTACATCTTACCCTTACATCCTTCTTTATATACTTAACAAAGGATAGAAGACAACTTTTTAAAGTGCTTCTTAAATAATAAATGCTTCTTAAATAATAAGCTTCTTAAATAATAATATGATAAAGTTTAAAACCAATAAAGTGTCAGTGTGTAATATCAGCATCTATAAAGTAGATTAGAATGAGTTAAAAATCATAAAATTTTATAGTTATATTTATTTTAAGATATATTTAATTTTTGAAACTATTCAAAAAAATATAGTGGAGTATTGCGCAATGCAGTTCTCTAGGCCCACTGTACCCTTAGAATGAAATGATCTTATATAAGAGGTCTTTGACAATCTTTCAGTAATATACCCTTAGGAGTGACTTAAAGATTACAGACCTGATTTGTTTCAGATTGGCTTTACAAACCTGATTTGTTTCAGAATGGCTGTATTACCATAAGGCACAAGAATTTTATAACTGTAGCAAGCTTGTGTTCCGTCGAAATTTTAAGTTGCCAGAAAATACTTCAGATATTTAAGAATAAAATCTGATTTTAATGTTTAAAAATATTTTACTTTTATTTTCCCTCAAATCAGATTCAGTGCTTGCTCTGTTACTTGTATTTTAGTAGATGAGTATATCAGTTAGGATTAGATTCACCGCTGAGTAACAAAAAATAATCAGTTATGATTAGATTCACCTCTGAGTAACAAAAAGTAAACAAATAACAGTGATTTAAAATAGATGTTTATTTCTCCTCATGTAAGAGGCCAGAGAGAGTCAAGCCATGGTTGTTGTGGCAGAGCCCTGTTCTACAGAGTCCTTGGGGACTCTGACCCCTTCCAGCTCTCCCATCCACCATTTTCTAGGTATGGCTCACAAGCTCATAGAACAAGGTCGTCCTGCACCAGCAGTTCACATTCTAAGCTTCAGGATAGAGCACAGTCTATCTGCTTATAAAGAAGGTTCCCAGAAACTGCTGTACACACTATGTGGCCACATAAATATGAAGGGGGCTGGGAAACATCCTTTCTTCTGAGGGACAGTGGGCCTGGCTAAAAACCCATTCACATGAGAGAAGGAAAGGCAGCCGCTAGGGCACAACCAGGTAGTATCTGCCAAGGTAAGCAAACATGTCATATCAAAATTAGGAATGGGTAACATTTTAGTGGCTTTATTTTCTTTAGAGTGATACTCTAGAGGTTCAAATAGAAAAGTCCATTTCTAGCAACAAATTTGTTTTACATCTTTAATGTACTTTAGGCAAAAACAGGTTCCTTATAAAAATGAAATGATTTGAAAAGCTTGATGTGGTGCTTAAATTAATTAACTTTGAAATATCAAATGTATATGATGTTCAAAATGAATAAGATAATTTAAAATATTTACATCAGTCCTGGATTAGAATACAAACTAGCTATATCAATAATCCTTTCATTGATTTTTAAGGCAGTTTTTACTAATTGGTTTCTGCTTTTGCATTTATATTTTTTTAATTTGATAAGTGGGGTTTTACTTTTATTAACTTATTTTTTTCTCATCATAGTAAAAAGACTGGTAAAAGTCTACATAAATCCTCAGTGTGGTATCAGAGTACATACTGTCATCAATTTTTATCTTTACCTGGTTGAATGGATTTTTTTTAATTACAAAAGCAATTGTTTTCTGAGATACTAAAAGAGTTTCCTTTTGCCCAAAATAGTAAATTACCATAAAAATCTTAGAAAGGACATGTAATAGGCAAGTTTGGAAATGTGATTTGTCATGACTTAGTGTTAGGTGAAAGGAAAACATGAGAAAGAAAAACATTACATTCAGAAAGTCAAAGAAAATAAAATTATTCTTTTATAACTTGTGCATTAAGCCAGAAAGATACTTTTGCCTGCCAGCCAATGATTTTCTAAAGTACTTAGGTCCTAAGTGTTAGAAATAAGCAAAAATATTCCTGGTGAAAACACACACACACACACACCCCTCGCCCTACACAATAGAAAAGCCAACCACCATTTCCATATACTCCTGCTGCCAGCTGTAAGAGTTCATCATAGTCCGGACAATTCTTCCTTAGAAAAGAATGTGATATAGTTACAACAATGTTTTCCATACCTCTTGGGAGTTAGTGCATTAATGGAATACCATAGAAATTCACAAGATCTCATTATGCTAGGACAGATGAAGTCAGTAAAAAATTGTCTTGGAGAAGTTGAGACAGGATCAGATCAAATCAGATCAGATCAAATCTGTCTTATGCCTACAATGAAGATTAAATTCGGTACATTGAAGATTCAAAGCATGATACATTTCCATACTGGTGATCATAGAGCAGGTGGTGTTTAATGAAACCATGATGCTGCCTATTAATTTATACAGAGATCCAAAGTCAGGCATTCATGAAGTGAACCCTTAATATGACACTTGAAATTTGTGTGACTGTACATCACTACTAAAGATATAAATATTGTTATATAACAATAACAACAAAAATATGTTCAACAATTTTCCATACTTTAAAAAGAACTTTAGAAAACCAAAGCACTACTGTTTTTTGTTTTGTTTTTTTTTTAATTCACAGAACATTATGATCATTCCTAGAATCTTAGGGTTTTTTTAAACTGTTTTGGGAAAACAGTGGGTTAAGGACTAGAAAGCAGAGACAGGCTGTTTTTGGTTGAGATTAGAACAAGAGTAAATGGACTACCTTGCAGGGAACCAAATTTTAATAATACTTAAAGATGAACAAATTTCCAATTCTAATAATAACTAGACAGAAAACAGTTTAACTAGCAATTCTGAGAAATTCTCTTTAGGAACAATTTGTTGAGTTTAAAGGTGTACATCATATAAGCTCATAGGCTCCTTTGATAGTCTTTCCATACTATGAACAACTGTAGGTATTTCCAGTTAGGGGAATTCCAGGTATGGGTTCTTTCATGAGTCACATTTGAATACAAAATTTTACACACACACACTTCTGCTTGATTTTTTATGTGAGAATGAAATATGGAGTCATTCAGAAAAAAAAATCAGTTTTTTTATGAATTAGGAAAAAAAAGGGAGAGGGATTTAATACCTATAATTGAGCAGCAAAACTTGCTTACACGTTTTTGTGCCTTGCATGTTACTGTCAATATTTTTTTAATGCTTTATCAGTAGTAGTTCATAGATTTGGTCAAAAGATCTATTCCTACAAATAGAGTCCTCACATTCAGTCCTGTAGCTGCTCCTACATAAGTATACTGTGTACAGTATGAAATATACACAGTAGACTGCACAGTATTGGGTCTGTGGGTACATGCAGTTCAGACCACATCCTGCTCACCAGGCCATGGACCCTGGCACAGATCTCTGTAGACCTGCAGACAGGAGTACCTTCTCTAATTCACAAAAATGTTTCACACTGGCTGTTAGCACCCCTGCTTCAAAAGAGGAAATGAATTCAGTGTTTTTCTAGCAATTTCCTTAGCCTGAACCACAGTTTACTTTGTTTAACTTGAGCTAGAAGAAAAGGAGTAGCAATATAAAAGGATCAAGAGGGGGCACCTGGGTAGCTTGGTCAAGCATCCAACTCTGATTTCAATTTCAGCTCAGGTGATGAACTCAGGGAGTCCTGAGATCAAGCCCTGCCTGGGGCTGTGGGCTGGATATGGAGCCTGGTTAAGATTCTCTCTTTCCCTCTCTCCACCCAACCCCTGCTGGTATGTGTGCTCTCTTTAAAAAAAAAAAAAGAAGAAGAAGAAGAACAAAACCAGATTTATGGAGTTTCCAAATTGCTTTGTTTATTATAACAAGTATAACGTTTAAATATATTACATCATTATGGTTTTCTTCAGAAGTATGAGATAATATGTGAATATTCATATGTACATGATAGAAGACGCAAGGATGGAAGCTGCTAATGTCCTGACTACAAGATGTCCAGAATATTTCTAGGTGAGGTTGGAAGCAGCAAGGCAGGGAAACAAGGCATTTGTTGGCACACATTTGGAACTATTGTAATTAGCGTAGAGGGTATATGAAGGGGCATAAATTCATGTCATCCTTTCCTTCCTGTTCAGCCTTCAAGTTCCTAACAGCTTGTTTCTTTTGCATTTTGCTGTCTCAGGCTTTTTCATTTTTATCATTTATTGGTGTCCTCTATCTTCTTTTTCCTTTATCTTTTTTTAGAGAGTAGCTCTTCAATTGTACAATTCCTATTAAGACAGAAGAAATAAGGCTAAAGAGAAGACAAAAGAAATGAAGTGGTAAAAATTCCAGATGGTTAAAACAAAACAGACTTTGCCAGTGCAATAATCGTTTATAGCCTTTAGTTAATATACATATTCTAAACTAATTTCAATGTGAGAGCTTTTTTTTTTTTAAAGATTTATCAATTTATTTATTTGAGAGAGAGAGAGAGAGAGCACGCAGGTAAGCAGGAGGAGGGACAGAGGGAGAGGGAGACTCCAGCAGACTCCCTGCTGAGCACAGAGCCAATCGCATGACCCTGACATCATGACCTGAGCTGAAACCAAGAGTCAGTCACTCAACTTACTGAGCCACCCAAGTGCCCCAAAATGAAAGCTTTTCAATAAAATATAGGACTTTTTAAAGACTTTAATTAGAAAGCAAGGAGTGAAAGGATCTGGTAGTTTAAAAATGTAATTGAGTAAAGATACCATTTTAATAATGTTCAGGTGGCACTCTCACAACTAATTGTAGCTTGATGTTTCAGTCTTAGTTTGAACAGTTTGACTTTTTAAACTACATTTAACTTGCTCTAAGCTAAATTATAACTAATTTTATTAATATTACTTATTTTCCTTGGTTATTTAACTTTCTAAGCAGACGTTGTTTTAAACCATATCCTCTTGAAATAAATATTTTGGCTTTAGTAGATGACGATGAACAAGATAAGCAGTATGTCTCATGGATGTCCAACAGTTGATCTGTTGTATTACCATTTTCAGAATCTTTTTGGCAGTAATAGTCTTGACGGAAGAAGCAGTCCTATGGTCAAGCCCAAAGGAGACAAACAAGTGGAATACCTAGATCTAGATTTAGATTCTGGGAAATCCACACCACCACGTAAGGTAAGTGAAATCTCATTCTATAAAAACAATTAGCTCACCTTTTTTAAACCCACAGAATCATGTTTCCTTTGAGGAAATTTTATTAGTATGTTTAATTTAAACTTAATAAAGTCTATTACTTAATATTGTTTCATGAATCACAATTAACAAAGTTATGGAGATAAGAAGTTGCTTTTTTTCCTTTTTTATGTTATAGAAATGATATACTTCTATTTTAGTGGTTATTTTTGAAGTGCTTGCTTAGCTAAATCTGAAGTTATTCATTATCTTCATACTCTTTCCATTGTTAGCTCACCTTACTCCCCTTCTGACATATGTGCTATTTTTGACCAAAGTTTTGCTTTTTTCCATTTCTTAAATCCACAAATTACACAATAGTAGTAGTAGTAGTAATAGTAGTATTCTTATAATATAGACAGTGTTTACTTACATTTTCCTCATACTTGCAAACTTCTCTTTCTTACCATTTCTTCTTGTATTTTAGCCCTTCCTCCCATATTCATTTTTTCTTTCTTTTTTTCTGTTTTTCTTGAGAGAGGTGGACTGGGGAGGGGTGGGGAGAACATGTGAGGAGAAGGAAAGAGAATCTTAAGCAGGCTTCACACCCAGCACAGAGCCCAACTCAGAGCTCGATCTCACAACCCTGAGATCATGACCGGAGCTGAAATCAAGAGTTGGATGCTTAACCCCGGTTAATCATTTTTTCTTCCTCCTGAAATACATCTTTTAGAAGTTCCTCTTGGGGGAAGGAGGGAGAGATTCTTGCAATTATTGTGTGAGTGAAAAAGTCTATATTTTGTCCTTGTTCTTGAAAAAGTTTTTTTGAGTTCACAGTTCTTGATTAGCAATAAATTTCTCTCAACACATAGAAGACACTGTTCACTATCATCTGGTTTCCATTGTTCCTGTTGAAAAATATGCTGTCAATCTAATTATAGTTCCTTTATAGATAATTTGTCTTTTTTTGTCTGGCTGATGTTAAGATCTTTTCTGTATCTTTAGTATTCTACAGATTTACTACAATGTACCTAGACATAGATTCCTTTTTATTTATCATGCTTGATGGAAGTTGTACTGTTTTTATGTCCGGGTTTGTATTAATCAATGCTGGAAAAGTCCTAGTCATTATCTCTTTTTTTTTTCCAGTAATTACTTCTTTAAATCCAGCTTTTCAGCTATTCCTCTTATCCTCTCATTTGAGGTTTCTTATTACAGATTAGTTAGAACTTACTCTATTTTCCATACATCTTCACCTTTTCATATTTTCTTTCTATTCATCTCTTTGTGCTTCTCTGGATAATTTTTTTTGATCTGTCACCAAGTTCACTATCACAGTTATCATGTTTAACCCATTCTTTAATTTTTAATTTCAGTTATTTCATTTTTATTTCTAAAATGAAATTTTGCTTGTTTTTTAAAAATATACCTAGCTGTTTTGAATAGTTTCTTACTCCTTTTATTTAGTTTTCTTGATTCCTTTAAAGATTTTGTGCATATATATTTTATACTGTTTATTGTCATTTCAGTCCTTGGAGGTCTAAATCTGTGTTTATTCTTTCTGCTCACTCTTTTTTTTTTTTTTTTTTTTTTTAGTAATTCTTTCTGCTCACTCTTTATAGCTTATTTCCTTACATGTTTTATTCCTTTTTTTTTGCAAATTCATTTTCCTGAGTGTATCTGTGAGAATCTTGCAGACCTAAATTTCCTTCAAAATAGATTTGCATTTTCTTCCTCTGGGAAGCACTGTGGGACCACCTCAGTTCTCTTTAAGGGTCCCTAGCTTAACAGGATGGTCTCAGATTGGGCATGCCATCCCATCCAGGGCCTCCTAATTGCATTGCTGAGATTGACATTCATCCTAAAGATAACTGTAAAGTTTACCGTGAGCAGCTCTTTGTCTCTCTGTTTTCCTCACACCTTGGGTATTTCTGTTACACTCCAGAGAGCCCAGCAGTGCTTTAAAAATTATATGTGTCTTAGGTTAGGTAGTATTTAGTTGTATTTTAGAAAATAAGAGGTCCTGGGGTACCTGGATGTCTCAGTCGGTTAAGCATCTACCTTTGGGCTCAGGTCATGATCCAGGGTCCTGCTCCCTGCTCAGCGGGAATCCTGTTTCTTTCTCTCCCTCTGCCACTCCCCCTACTTGGCGCAGTCTCTCTCTCCCTCAAATAAATAAATAAAACCTTAAAAAAAAAAAAAGGTAAGAGATCCTGTCAGCCTATGTAGTTTGCCATTCTTGAGATACTGCTTTTCAAAAAACATTTCTTAGCTCCAAAAGTAAACACTGATACATGTTCTAAGGACTTGAAAAAGTGAAGCTTCAGCTAGAGGGAGAAGTAAGCTGTGTATCTTAACATGAACCAAGGGTCTGCAATCCCTCTTTTCTAAGAGTTCCATCTGTGTGGGAGCATTAGTCTGTGTTCTTATATATAGTAATTTTAAATTTAAGGGGAAAACAATGTACAATTAGAAAAAAAACATTTTTAGATTGAGGTAATGTTACTTTGTGTGTATGTGTGTGTATGACCCAATAAGATTTCAAGAGTTATTCACAGCATGTGACTGTCTTGCATTTTTTTTAAATTTTTTTATTTTTTATAAACATATATTTTTATTGTCTTGCATTTTAAGACTAAATTTTACTCAGAACTCTTTTATATGTGGGGCTTTTTGGTGTTCTTCTTTGCTTTTTAGCAAAAGAGCAGTGGCTCGGGCAGCAGTGTGGCTGATGAGAGAGTAGATTATGTTGTGGTTGACCAACAGAAGACCTTGGCTCTAAAGAGCACCCGGGAAGCCTGGACAGACGGGAGACAGTCCACAGAATCAGAAACACCAGCCAAGATTGTGAAATGAAAATACTGCTTTGCTGATTCTGAACAAAAGAGAACTGAATTGTAGAGATAAATCCTGTTTAACTGAAGAAGACTTGGCACTTCTAGATAGATCCTCAACTGAGTAGAATTGAAGTCAAAGGACCTTTCAGACATAATCAAACAATTTAAACTGTAAATGGTGCTTTGTGGTATCTGAACAATTCATAACATGTAAATAATATGGGAAAATAGTGTTGTTTAGCTCCCAGAGAAACATTTGTTCCATAGTTAACTCACTAGTAGTATTACTGTATTTATGTACTTTTTCATTTAAAACATTGGTTTGGGTATTCCCAAATGTTCCTTAACATAATTCCTTTGGGAGTTCTTGTTTTTCCTCACACTACTCTATATAACAATACTAAGTCAACTAAGCTACTTTTAGATTTGGAAATTGCTCTTTAAAGTGCACTCTAACAACATTAAAATGAGAAGTAGATCCACAATTTACCTTTCTACCCGAAACTTCAGGTGATAACCCATTAGCTTAAACCATAGAGTACAGTTGGACTCATCATTCACTGCCTTCCAGAATGCTGTGGATAATCATGTACTGGTGTCAGGAACTAATTCTCTGGTTCATGTACATTTAGTTTTCAGTGGCGGAACTTTATTATATTTTGTTTATTACAGTGTTTCTGATTCATTGAGTGAAGATTCTGCCAGGTGGGGTCTTGCATCTTGGAAAGACTGAATAATTACACTGTCAAGTAAGACTGTAGATCACTTACAGCATGCAGTGATGATGTGCTCTCACACTTGTTAACGTGTATTAAACTTTACATTATTTGCAAAACGTAGGTTATGTAACTAATCAGGTACGTACCAGGCACCGATGTGCTAATACACTGATCAGGTTCAGATAATGAGCTTTAGTTGTGTTCTTGTAAGTCCTAATATTGGTTTCCAGTTTGGACCTAATGAAACATTCACTGTTAGTTATAGCAACATACTGTGATTTTTTTAATTAGACAGTAATTCAGATTTATTACTCTTAAAAATGAAATTCTATCTTTTGACACCATAGTGCCCTTTCTATGATTTTTTTAGCTTTACTTTATATTCTTCTTGGCCTTATATTTAAATCCCTATGCAATTAATATTTTATATCTACATTTTAAAAAATAGATGTTCTATAAGTGATTCTCATATGTAGCACTTATTGCTTTTCCAGTAAAAGAATTAAGGATTTTGTACTGTAATTTCTATTCACTGCCCTAATTCAAGAAATATTGAAGCATTGCTATAATGTGAAATCTTATAGTCATGGACCTCTTCCAACCAGATATCTCAAACGACCTAAGGAATTATATAATTCTTTCTCACCTATAATATGGTCCTGTGATATGGATATCAAAACCACAAATTTTTTATAGTGAGGCTATAGTTGTATTTATCTGTTTTGGCTTTGCAGTGTAATTTAGAAAGCAGGTATAGTTGTTTGCTTGTTTTTTAACTAAGTTACATACAATCTTTTACTGATTTGAGACTTACTAACAGTTTTTGGAGGGGGCGGAGATAGGCGTGCCCACAGCTGAGGCATGATTCCCTCCATTCAGACCTCTAACTGTTGCCTAAGTACATAGATGTACCCTGATATCTGGTCTCTTGGCCATAGTACTGTGCCTAATCAATGTAATGGGTTTATTTCCCCAATTCATGAACTAAAAAATGTTCATAACAAGATGAATTGTAGACTAGTAACATTTGATGCTTTTAAATGTTTGCGTCTTTTTAAATGAAAACTAAAACCCAGGAGTGAATTTCCAGGTGGATCTTTAAATAAAAAGACTGTTTGAATTTGGTGTGTGTAAGCTGTTTTGTAATGAAACCACAAAATAAAATCCAAAATTACTGAAATGTGCCTAAACTATTAAAACACACAGCACACTTGTGTAAAATTGCTAAATTACGTTACGTGGAAGATGAATGCATTTTCAGATTTAGAACACAACAGTAAATATATTCAGTAAGTATATTATCAATTCAAAGGTGGAAATACTGTTTAAAGCTGCCTATCAAGAGTCTAAGGCAAATAGACTGACTTTTTTTAGTGTGGGTTTTCCATTTTTTACAAGTTCTCATTTTTTAAGACATGCACCACTCTAATTTGTAGAAGTTTTCCCACTGTGCAGAATAATTTAAGAATTGAAATGTATTAGGCAGTTAGTTTTAGAAAACGTAATCACATTAAAACATTGTATTAACGAATTAAAAGACAGTTTCTTATAGAGCCTCATTTTCCAAACATTTTTTTAGCAGTGGAATCTTCAATAAAATTTTGTGTAACGCCAACACATGAAGTCTGAAAAGTTTGTTTTATCAATGTAAATATTTTGGGTTCACATTTAAGTTGATTTATCTTAATCCATTACTAGGAATAAAATTTGCGAGTAACACAAATGTGTAATTGGCATTATAGAGTTGGCCAAAAACTTCAGCAGCCAATTTGTTTTATTTGCATATTATCAGGAAAGATTTGATTCACACGAACTTAAGTAAGTGTAAATAATAGCAGGTTTTAAGAACACATCTCAGAATGTTCTTTAATTAGAGATAGCTGAAGTTGTATTCCAAGGTTTAAAAAAAACCATTCTTGTAGTGGAAGTTAATACATACACAGTCTTCAGTGTGGTTAAGAAAAAGGGGGGGACAAATGCACATTAGAATGTGCATTTTTATTGTTTTAAAAATACACATTCATAAAAACAAAAATTTTTAAAACCCTAATCACCTCCAAAAAGCTGAGTTTTAGCCAGGCAAGATATGGAAACCACTGGTTAATCATGTGAGTCACATTATAAGTCAGAAGTGTTTTTCTCCCACGTGTTTGATGTTGTGTATTTTTTATTTCTTACTTTGAAAAACAGTAAAATTTTATGAGATTTTGAATACCAAAGCACAGTTCTGCTTTTAAGAATGGAAATTTAAACTTGAATAATTTAAGCTACTTAACCCATGGAAGGTATCACTTAGTAAGCTGTAAAAGATGGTTTTTATCTACACTCTGTACATCTTCATCAATACTAGATAAGCTACTGTGAGCATTTTAGAGAATTCCATAAGGTACTGCTATGAATGTGTGTGTGTGTATAGCGTTGTATTTAATCATAGACTAAATTTGATAGAAAAACACTGCTATACTTGCACATTAAGATCATAAGTCTATTTCTTGTGGACTCTATAATTAATGGGGGTCACAATCTTCATATTCATAAATGCATTTAAACTGGAAATTGAACACAGTGTTTGTATTTATTTTTCTGCTAGTAGGAAGTTGTCTGCTTACCCCCCTTTAATGAAAACAGTATTTTTGATATTTTTTAAAATAGTAGCTACTTTATACCTGTACACTGTACCATAGACAGTGATCTCAATTCTCGGATGCTTTCGAATGCTCTTAGTGCCTCTTTCTTTGGCCCACTGAAAGTATCGGTATTAGTATTTTGAATGAATACAAAACCTCTAGAAATTCAGAGACAACAAAGTCTCTTCTAACTCTGTCTTTGGGTCATTCTGGTGGGTCTTGTCCTTTATTGTCAAATAAGCAGTTGGGTCCATAGCAGGAATTGTACATATGACCAAATCAAGTGGCTACAGAGAGAGAGACATATATATACTTACATACATATCTTAGGGTAAGACTGTCAATAACATCTGATATGTTATATGTAAATCTGTATATAATTTAAAACACTTGACAGCTCTGAAATGAAAAGCCATGGTGTAAATGAATAATGTTGACATTATAGACTTGATAGCATGAGAAGCTGATTGCCAGGTTGTGGAGATAATTGGTTTTTACTCTGACTAAAAATGTTTCTGTATTCCTACAGCTTGAAATAATTTAGCTTGTCTTCTTTTCCATAAACTTAACTTTCTTTAGGTTCATTATAATGTCTGTTATGAGTTTGAACAAACTGTTTAGTCAAGGGATTAACGTAGCTTCTACTTTCTTTCCCTAAAAAGATGTAGCTTTGTGTAAGTTGTTGTGACCTTCATCAATTGTTGATAATCATCCCAAATTTCGACAGCAAAATCTTATGTATGTTTATTTTCCCTCCTTTGCACAAATTTTTTTGTAAAGATCCAATTGTAGGTATTTTCTGCTACCAAATAAAACTTTTCAAACAATTTGGCTTCAAGACTGTAACTAGTCAGTTTGGATACCAAGACTGTGAACTAAGGAAGACATATAAGTTTATATTTGTAACCCTTCTTTAGAGTCTACCTAAATAAAATAAAAAAAAAACAATTCTTCCATTTACTATTCGTTGTCCCTTGAACAACATAGGTTTGACCTGTGTGGGTCCACTTATTCACAAATTCTTTTTAGTAAATAGGAACAGTGCTCTATTTTCTTATGATTTGGGTTTTTTTTTTTTAAGATTTTATTTATTTGACAGAGATCACATGTAGACAGAGAGGCAGGCAGAGAAAGAGGGGGAAGCAGGCACCCCGCTGAGCAGAGAGCCTGATACGGGGCTCTATCCCAGGACCCTGAGAACATGACCTCAGTGGAAGGCAGATGTTTAACCAACCCACTGAGCCACCCAGGTGCCCCCCTTATGATTTTCTTAATAGCATTTTTCTAGCTTTATTTATTGTAAGAATACAGTATATAATGCACATAACACCAAATACGAGTTAATTGACAGTTTATATTATCAGTAAGGCATTTGGTCAACAGTAGGTTATTTAGGGATGCCTGGGTGAATCATTTGGTTAGTGTCTGCCTTTGGCTCAAATCATGATCTCAGGGTCTTGGGATCGAGTCCCACATCGGGCTTCTTGCTCAGCTGGGAGCCTGCTTCTCCTTCTGCCTGTAACTCCCCTTGCTTGTGTGCTTTCCCTCTCTCTCTCTCTCTCTCTTTCCCTCTAACAAATAAATAAATAAAATCTTAAAACACACACACACACACAATAGATTATTAGTAGTTAAGTGTTAGGGAAATCAACAGTTAATGTAGGCTTTTAATTGTGCAAGGAAGGGGTCAGCATCCCTAAAGGGTCAGCTGTACTTTCCCAGCCCTACTTCCATAGGGTCACTCCTTTTCTGCCACCAGGATCTCACTAGATCACGATGAAATACAATCATCACACTCTAACTCAATAAGAAAAACCTCTGAGATGGTTGCCACGTGCATAGGCCCTTGTTAGGCCTTCATTTAGCCCAAGTACTTCCACCCTTTCGTTGAGTAAAAGGCCAATAAATAAGGGTCTGCATGCAGCCTTTTCCATCAGAAAATACTTTTTATACATATAAAACATGACTTGGGAAGTGGTAACTGGCTGGGCTTCTCCATTTCTGTGAGAGTTTTCAAACATCTGCAGTACTTCATAAACACCAAGGATCATGTCGGTCCTTTGGCCTACTCATGCCAGCATCTTGCAACTGACTCATTAGATCGTATTTGGGCAGTTTGGGGAATGTAAAGTTATCTTTTTTGAGATCATTCACTCCTCATCTGTGTTCCTGTCACCTTGTAGGTGGTGAAACTTCTATTTGCATATTATTTCTTTGGGAAAAAAGCTGCTGTCTCTGATAAACACTTTTTGAGTTACAGTTTTATTAGGAGAGTTTTATAGAGAATAACTTGGCTCTTCTGTGGATATGTTATTGCTTACTTAAAAGCTGTCAGTGATGGGAGGAATTCTATTAACTTTTGATGGGTAACATTCCTCCCTTATTTCCCTTTTTTAATATTAAAAAATATTTTTGTAATAAAGTAAGTGAACATATATAGGAAACTAAGTTTCTAAGTTGTGTTTCTATATTTCATGAGAACAGGGTTTTATTACTATTACAGTGATTATGTTGTTGATTAACTCTTAGCATCATGTTCTCTGATTTTGCATTCTATGTGATGCCCAGAACATTTGGAATACTCAATGTGAGGGATGTACAGTGTTCAGAAAAGAAAACGAAGCAAATCCCCAAAAAAGCCCACTTTCTCAAGTACAGTATTGTGGTGGCTGTATCAAGTTGGCAAGGCTATGGTGCCCATGTGTTTGTTCAAACACTAGTCTAGATGTTGCTGTGAAGTATGTCATAAATGTCATTAAAGCATATCACTCTCTGTAATGTGGCTAGGCCTCATCCAGTGTACTGAAGGTTTTAAGAGCAAAAGCTGAGGTTTCCCACAGAAGGATTTCTGCCTCAAGACTGTAGCATAGAATTCCTGCCTGGATTTCCAGCTTACCAACCTTCCCTACAAATTTCAAACTTGCCAGTGCCCGCAGTTGTGTGACCCAATTCCTTAAAATAAATCTCTCCTGCAGACAGGTGGATAGATGATTGGATGAGCAGGTAGACAATCAGTCGATTCTGTCGGTCTGTTTGGTAAACCCCGACTGATGTCAGTATTAATTCATTAATCTGAGTGCCTGCTACACACACACCAAGCAATGATTTTGAGGTTTAACTTGAAATATATTGGCAGTCTCTACTCCAAAATTATCTTCTCTTCTAAAATTAAAGTTGATGGATTTCTGAAGCCATTTACTAACAGTGAAACATGTTTCTACTTATGCTAGCCATAATTTTTGTCTTTCAGGAACCATTAAATTGGCATGAGGGGGAGACAGTGTGCTAAAAGAAACAAAGATTTTATTAGATTCTTGCTGGGTGAGGCATATATCTTATTAACAGAATTACATTTGCTATCCTCGGTTGTCGTCTTGACTGTTGTCACATGTTATGACCTTAACGCATTTATTTAATTATCCCTGCTTTAAATTTCCCTTGTGTGTGTGAGGCACATATCCTATATACCTCTTAAACTACTTTTCAGTAGTTCTGTTAAAAAACTTTGTAAAAAAAAAAAAAAATTAAAAAAAAAACTTTGTAAAAACAATGAGATCAAAAGCTGCTCACTCCAATCCTTAGACAAAACAATAATTCTGGAATTCAGATTAAGAAGAAAGTACTGTTGTCTCACATTTCAGCTCTACTGGATGGTGGCTTATTAAAAAATCGTTTCACTGGAGTAGCTTCTACATGTGTGGCATTATGCTACGTGATGTGGGAAACAAATTTACATCATCTTTATCTTTACAAATGTGTGAAATAAATTATATGAGACAGCAAATTACTTCTGAGGCACAATGATGAGAAACTGAAGAAGACTCAAAGTATGGTAATCAAGAAAAGCTTCAAAGAGATGGAGACTGTGCTCGGTCTTATAGGATTGGCAAGGAGGAAAAAGCGCATCTGAAAAGACAACAATATGAACAATTTATTATTAGTTTGCTATTGCTTTGTGAGAAGTGTAAAAGTGTAAAAGTGAGGAGTGTAAAAATATTGGAAGAGACAAAATATGGAGAGCTGTGTATCAGGTTGAAGGTTAGAAATACTATAATGGTTATCTAATGCTGTAACACACCAAAATGTAATGGCTTACAGGCATTTAAAAAAGTCCTTTATTCTTGGTTTCCATGATCAGAAATTTAGGATTGTCTTGGCTGGGCAGTTCTGGCTCAGAGTCTTTAATAAAATGACAGTCAAGTCAGCTGAGACTAGTCATCTTGGGGCTGAAGGATCTGTTTCTGAGGAAGCTCACACACGTGACTGGTAAATTGGTAGGAGGCCTGTGTCCCTCTACACGTGAGTTTCTTCACAGAGCTCCTTGAGTATCTTCACCGCATGGTGGCTGGCTTCCCCCAGAGCTAATGATTCCCAACACCATAGGCTTCAGAGTCTTTTATGACCTGGGCTTGGACGCCACACACTGTCTTCTCTGTTGTACTTCATTGGGTTGTAACAGTCCACGTGGACTCATTGTTGAAGAAGAATTACAAAGACATGAGTACCTGGAAGTAAGGTTCGCTGCAAGCATCTTAGAGGCTAGCTATCACAAGAGCAGAGTTGGGTGTTAAGAGATAAGGCCAAGGGTGGAAGGTCTTGAGAACCAAATGGAACTCAAGAGCATTGGAAATTTGGGACTTTAAAACATCAGAACAAACCTAAGAATTGAAAGGGCAGGTCAGATAATCATGTCAA
Source organism: Mustela lutreola (assembly GCF_030435805.1). Lineage (NCBI taxonomy): Eukaryota > Metazoa > Chordata > Mammalia > Carnivora > Mustelidae > Mustela > Mustela lutreola. The sequence goes on along the minus strand of NC_081290.1, from coordinate 149,181,222 downwards.
AAATGGGCAGAAGACATGAACAGATATTTCTCCAGTGAAGACATAAAATGGCTAACAGACACATGAAAAAGTGTTCATCCTCACTAGCCATCAGGGAGATTCAAATCAAAATCTCATTGAGATACCACCTTACACCAGTTAGAATGGCCAAAACTAACAAGACAGTAAACAACATGTGTTAGAGAGGATTTAGAGAAAGGGAAACCCTCTTACACTGTGGGTGGGAATGAAAGTTGGTGCAGCCACTTTGGAAAACAGTGTGGAGATTCCTTAAGAAATTAAAAATAGAGCTTCCCTATGACCCTGCAATTGCACTTACTGGGTATTTACCCCAAACATACAGACGTAGTGAAAAGAAGGGCCATCTGTACTCCAATGTTCATAGCAGCAATGGCCACAGTCGCCAAACTGTGGAAAGAACCAAGATGCACTTCAGCAGACAAATGGATAAGGAAGATATGGTCTCCATATACACTATGGAGTATTATGCCTCCATCAGAAAGGATGAATACCCAACTTTTGTATCAACATGGATGGGGCTGGAAGAGATTATGCTAAGTAAAATAAGTCAAGCAGAGAGAGTCCATGATCATATGGTTTCGCTTATTAGTGGAGCATAAAGAATAACACAGAGGACATGGGGAGATGGAGAGGAGAAAGGGGGAAATTGGAGGGGAAGACAAACCATGAGAGACTGTGAACCCTGAAAAACAATCTGAGGGTTTTGAAGGGGCAGGGAGTGGGAGGTTGGGTGAGTCTGGTGGTGGGAATTATGGAGGACACATACTGCATGGGGCACTGGGTGTGGTGCATAAACAATGAATTCTGGAACACAAAAGAAATTTAAAAACTAAATAAAAATTTAAAAAATAATAACTGAAAAAAAATAATGAAGTTAAAAAATTGTAAATAAATAAATAAATAAGAAAGGGTAGGCCAAAGGACATCAAGAAACCATTCCAAACCCAGGTCCAGGAGTTTAGCTATGTGTTCTCATAACATCCAAAACTATTCAACAGTTATTGAGACATTGTGTTTTATATTTATTCTTATCCCTATAATACTGTGAGGTAGGTACTACTATTCTCTCCAACTTTCAAGTTCTGATTGAGACAACTTAGTATTTCCCTCACTTCTCCTCCCTAAAAGTAATGGCTCCTTCCTCTGAGAGTAACACAACTTGTAACTCTTAATAGAATTTTCTTATTTGGCTTTTATGATGGTGTTATTAGTCTGCTAGGACTGTCATCAGAGACTGGGGGATTTAAAACCAGAAACTTATTTTCTGGAGGCTGGAAGTCCAATTATCAAGGTATCGGCAGGTTTTCCTTCTTCTGAGGCCTCTATCTGTTGCCTTGTAGATGGCCATCACTCTATCTATCTTCTATTCATGCAAGCTCTTGTGTCTTTCTCTTCTTATGACACTAGTGACACTGGATTATAAGTTATGATTAATAGAGTGTAGGATCACCCTTGTGACCTCAATCAACCTTAATTGCCTCTTTAAAGACCCTATCCCTGAAAACAATTATACTCAAAGGTACTCAGGGTTAGCACATGAACATTAATTTGGGGGTGGGGAGGTAGAGCCATTGCATAACAGATGGCCATATTTATCTCATCTACCTGGCCAAAAGTAGCTTGGAATAAAAACTGTGTCTTCTCCATCATTATGTCAGTGACATTCCTGGCAGGAAAAGATGGCACATTCAAAGAAGTAATTGAAAAGAGTCAAGCGAAGGAACTACTCTGTATCTGTGGGTGAGGTTAAGGGAACCAACAAGGGGTGGTTAAAAATGCTTAGCAACAGTAAAAAGCTTTTAATATTTATAGAACTAAGAAGGCAAGTGGAGGGTACTCTAACTGACGTCTAGCAAGAGCTATGCACCAGCAGAAGCTTTCACCTTAGGTAGGAGAACACAACCACTACCAAAAGCAGACAAGAAGGATGGGAGTCAGGTTGCTTCTTCTATGACTTGACAATGGATAAAACTGACTAGCAGCCAGAAATAATCGAAGAGATGAATATAAGGGCCAAACTCCCATGGCACATGTCAAGGCAGATAAGGGAAGAGGGCATGATCAGACAGGACACAGAAAATCCTTAATAATATTCATAATTATTACTGCATCATATCATCAAGGAAATAAAGGGTTTGAGGAAGATTGGCTTGCTTAATAGCTGATCCAACCTCTTTTTTGAGTGCCATCCCATACCTCAGTATCTGTACAGATAAAAAGTACATTTCCCAGACATCCTTGCAGCTAGAGTTTTGCCCATCTCTGACCTCCCTGCTAGTCACAATCACTTAAATTCAGAAACTCAATCAGTGGAGAGGCAGCCAGAACTTGGTGGGGCCTCAATATCATTAAATCTAGCCGCTTGCACTTAGTAAATAGAGTTCCTGATCTTTGGTTCACAGCTAAGGTGGACCATTCTGCACCTTCATGGCACTCTGGCTATGGGATCTGATTTCAAAAGTTGGGGCAGTAGTTTCCTAAACCCAGAATCCTGAGGGTTCACACATCTGGTGATTCTGTGGCATTGTTCCAGGAATCACCCCTAAAGATCCTTCACACCTGGCAGCAACTGTAAACTCTTAATTCACTATCTTGAATTCTTTTTTGTTTAAAATTATTAGAGTGATTTAAGTCTGTTGAAAAGTGGCACAGGAGCTAATCCTCTTGCATTGTTGATTTTTTTCTCTTACCTTCACGTTGTAAAGATGTGTAATTAAAGAAAATTTGGGGGGAGAAACAGGAAAAATGCCCCCAAACTATGTTACTTCACTGTCTTTGCCTGAATGTGCAGTTGGACTCTGGGGTTTTTTGCATTGACTGCTGTCATAAGTATTTTTGCAGGTGTGAAGGACCTGAATCATCATCTTGAGAGACTTAATAATATTCCTTCCAATATTTTCAAATATTCAATAATATTATCCAATGTGGACACCGGTGTGTTGACTAGAACACTCTCAATACTACGTCTAGGATCGTAAGTTGGTACATTTTTAAACAGCACTTGATCAATACAATCTTAAAGTCTTAGAACTGCATGTAATCTTTTGCCCAGCAATTGCATTTCAAGAAATTAGCCCCAAAGCACTAATCTAAAATGTGTGCAAGGTGAGTTGGAGCACGGGAGGAGCATGGCAAGGACAGGGCAGTGGGTACTCACTCCCCTCTAGTCCTCTGGCCACCCACCATTCCCAGGGCACACCTGCTGGGTCTGGAGCCTCCCCCCACCTCCACACTATCTTGCCCACCACACGGGGTAGAGGGATGGTGGGGGGGGGGGCATTAGCTGCTGCTGTCACCCACTTGCAACCTGAGAGCCCTGAGCCCAGGGAGGACATGGAGCCATGATCTGCCTACCCAGTTGGATGGTATACCCAACTAATGAGTCACTGAACACTACATCAAAACTAATGATGTACTATATGTTGGCTAATTGAACATAATAAAAAAAAATTATGATCTGTAAGATTGTTAGCTAAATGAATGTTCATTTTTTTAAACCACTAGAAAAATAAAAATTAAATTTAAAAAAAAGGTGTGCATAAAAATTTATCTTTAAGGGGTTAGTAGCATCCAACAGTAGAGGGTGGGTAAAATTGCACATACATAAATATGTAACCTTATATAATATAGAAAATAATTCTCAGTTTGGAAGACCTCAAACAAAAGGGAGACCAAGTATTTGGGAGATCCAAACCCCTCCCCCTTCACTTTGCTTTTACACAGGGTACCTCCACTTTTTCTGTTTCTACATTGAAAGATAAAAATGAGATTTTATTTGAAAAATTGTTTCCATGGTGTGAAAAAGTTCAAGGTGTTGCAATGAAAGAATATTTGATGTCATTAATGGTTTTTCAAGATATACTGCTGTGTAAAAATTAAAGCTATATAGCTAAATATAGTAAATCCTATGTTTGCATGTAACTAGTCAGAATAAAACATCAGGATATTACTGAAAATGCTATGGACATTATAAAGATAAAAAAGATGGACAACCTGAGGCTAATAAATTTGGAAATTATATAAAATGAACAAATTGCTAGGAAAAAAACCAAATTACTAAAATTTAAAAAAAGAAAAGAAAATTTAAGTAGTTCTGTATCAACTAAAATGAATTTATTATTAAATACTTTTTGACAAATTGAATCAGGCTCATGAAATAAAATGAATTTTACCAAATAATTAAGAAATAATGCCAGCCATACACAAGTTCAAGAAAGCAAGGTAATACATCAAATCAATAAAGGGGGAAGAGTTACACAAACATCTCGGTTGGTGCAGAAAGACAATGATAAATTTGAACATTTATGCCTGATTTTAAAAAACAAAATTCATAGCAGCATGAAGCAAAAGGGAAATTTGTTATAAAGAAAAGAATATGTATTTAAAAATCCGTCAGTGAACCTCACACTTACTTAATGATGAAATGTTGAAAACTTTATCTTTGAGCCCAAAACAGGACTAGGATGTTCACTGTTACCATGTCTGTTCATTATTGTACTGAGGGATGCAGCCAGTGAAAAGTATATGATTTGGACATAGTAAATAAAACTGCCATTATTCAGAGATGGTATGATTGTTCAGGCAGAAAATCCAATAGATATCCACAGATTGAAGACTGCTAAAGGAAAGGCCAATATGTAAAAATTCATTTTATTTTTGTAGCACCTATAAGAAACAATTCAAAAATGAAATTTTTGTAAAAGATGAAGATAATGGTAGCATAAAAAATAATACTTACAAATACATTTAAAGTAGAATGTACAAAACCTCTACTGTAAAACATGGTTAAGGGTAAATGAAAGCAAGTGAAGGAGTATGCTGTGTGTTTGGATTATTGGGTAATTGAGCAATCATTATTGTAAAGATGTCAGTTGTCCCACAAATTTCATCTTTAAATTCAAAGCATCCTCATTCAAAATCCCAGGAGATATTTTGTTTGTTTGCTTGTTTTTTAATGAACATGAGAATCTGATTCTTCAATATTTATAGAAGTGCAAAAGACTAAGAATAGCCAAAACACTCTAGAAAAAAACAATGTGAAAGACATACAACCCAAAATTTGGGAGTCATTATAAAGACATAGCAATTAATACAGTGTAATATTAGTACAAGGAAGAAAAATACATCAATAAAACTCGAGAGAGCACAAAAACAGAAGAACACAAAAAAATGGATACTTGATTTATCATGAGATACTCTGCAGAGCAGTGGAAAAATAATGTTATTTTCAATAACTTGTGGTGGACAAATTGGATATCCATATAAAAAAAGAACACTGACTTGCAACTCACATCATAAACAAATTCCTAGCAAACCACAGAAATTGTGAGAGGCAAAACAATAACAAAGTTCATAGAGGATGATTTTATTGTGGTTTAGATTTCTTAAATAATAACCACAAAAGAAAAGATTGATAAATTGGATTATATCAAAATTATTGATAAATTGGATTATATCAAAATTAAGAACATCAGTTCACACCATGAAGACAATCAAAGGCAAAACACACTATGGATTATATTTGTAACCCACATAATTAACAAAGGACTCATAACCCAAATATATTTAAGTTATAGAGCAGTAAGTGAAATACAGTAATCCAGAAAGGGAAGGGAGAAGATGAGAGAAATAAACAGAATTTTCACAAAAACAATAAAAGACTCAAGCATGAATGGTTCAACCTTCCTAATAATGAGGAAAAGCAATTAAAACTAGGATGTCATATTACTGTACCTCCACCAGAGTGATTAAATTAAAACTGACAGTACCAAGTGTTGGCAAGTATGTACTGCAACAGTTATTCTCATACAATGTTAATGGGCTCAAACTGGTACAACTACTTTAAAGAAAGTCATTTTTCAAAAGATGTTATTTACTTATTTATTTATTTGATGGAGAGAGAGAGCACATGCAGGGGCAGCAGCAGGGAAAGGGAGAGGGAGAAACAGGCTTCCCCAATGAGCCAGAGCCCAATGCAGGGCTGGATCCCAGGGTCAGGACCCTGGGATTATGAACTGAACCAAAGGCAGATGCTTAACTGACTGAGCCACTCAGGTGCCCTGAAGACTGTCATTTTTATGAAATTTGGTCCATCATTATATTCCTGAGTATAGGTCCAATGAAATGCAAGCATGTGTATACCAAGAGACAGATGCAAGAGTGTTCATGGTAGCTTTATTTGTAAAAGCAAATATAAGAAATAACCTGAATGTCCATGAGTAGTGGAAAAGACATATTCTTGCGATGAAGCTATGTAAGTGAATTAACTACAGCTATTCACATGCACACAGATGATCTCACAAAGACAACATGGACTTAAAAAAGCTAGACACAAAAGAATACTTATTTTATGATATTACTCATAAAATTCAAAAACAGGGAAAACTATACCATGGCATTTCATACATTTATAAATTTATAAAACTGCCATTGTTTTATAAATGGATGGTAAAATTATAAAGAAAGTAAGGACTCAGTTTACATAAAAAGAATAGCGATTGGGTGCCTGGGTAGCTCAGTTAGTTAAGCGACTGCCTTTGACTCAAGTCATGAACCTAGAGTCCTGGGATAGAGTCCCACGGTCAGGCTGCCTGCTCAGCAGGGAGTCTGCTTCTCCCTTTGACCCTCCCCGCCCCTCATGTTCTCTCTCTCTCTCTCTCTCTCTTTCTCAAATAAATAAATAAATAAAATCATTTAAAATAATGATCATATTAGATGGTGAGAGAGAGGTAAAGAGTTACGAATGGGTACATAGGGGTTTCTGGAGTGCTGACAATGTTCTATTTATTGGTCTGGATAGCATCTGTAAAAGTATGTTTTATAATAATTCATGATGCTGCTTTTGTTTTTTGTGTGCAATAAAAATGTTAAAAATAAACTTGTCCAAAAAAATTTCGCCAGACTCTAACTTTCAGATAACAGAGGAAAAATGTAAATGATACCTAGGAAACAATCAGACAAATGTAAAACATTCCATATAACATAACTTGCCTGGTCTTTACAAAAAATCATTAATTTTTTTAAAAATGAGGGGGAGGAGGAACAAGATGGCAGAGGAGTAGGAGAACAAGATATCATCAAGTCCCAGGAGTTCAGCTAGATAGTTATCAAACCATTCAGAATACCTACAAACTCAACAGGAGATAGAAGAGAAGAGGAGCAACAATTTTAGGAATAGAAAATCAATGACTTTCCAGAAGGTAGGATGTAGGAAGAAGTGAATCTGAGGCAACATAAGGGAAGATAGACCATGGGGGGAGGTGATGGCTCCCATCAAGTAAGAGAGCAGAAGAGCACAAAATCAAAACTTTTAGAAGTCTGCTCCCAGGAGGGATGATGCTCCAGAGAATAAGCAGGGGGTGGAGCCCTGGTGGGGACAGTGTGGTCTCTGGACCTGCAAGGAAATAAAAGAACTAAAATCTAATCAAGTTGAAATTAAAAAGCTATTAATGAGGTGCAATAAAAAATGGAGGCTCTTACTGCTAGGATAAATGAGGCAGAAGAGAGAATTGGTGATACAGAAGATCAACTGACAGAGAATAAAGAAGCTGAGCAAAAGAGAGACCAACAACTACTGGACCACAAGGGGAGAATTTGAGAAATAAGTGATCCAGAAAAAAATAAAAAAACAAAGCAATATTAGAATAATTGGGATTCCAGAAGAAGAAGAAAGAGAGAAGGGAACAGAAGGTATATTAGAGTAAACTATAGTAGAGAATTTTCATAGTTAGGTGAAGGGAACAAGCATCAGAGTCCACAGGCACAGAGAACCCCCAACAAAAGCAATAAGAATAAGTCCACACCCCATCACCTAATAGTGAAACTTACAAGTCTTAGTAACAAAGAGAAAATCTTGAAAGCAGCTTGGGACAGTAAGTCTGTAACATACAATGGTAGAAATGTTAGATTGGCAGCAGACCTATCCACAAAGACCTGGCAGGCCAGAAAGGACTGGCATTATATTCAGAGCACTAAACATATTTTTCAGAGCAGAAAAATATGCAGCCAAGAATACTATATCCTGCTAGGCTGTCACTGAAAATAGGAGAGACAAAAAGCTTCCAGGACAAACAAAAACTAAAAGAATTTGCAAACATCAAACCAGCTCTACAGAAAATATTGAAAGAGGTCCTCTAATAAAAGAGAGGGCCTAAAAATAACATAGACCAGAAAGGAACAGAGACACTATAAGGTAACAGTCACCTTATAGGCAATACAATGGTACTAAATTCATATCTTTCAATAGTTACCCTGAATGTAAATGAACTAAATATCCCAATCAAAGGACACAGAGTATCAGAATGGATTAAAAAAAACAAGACCCATCGATATGCTATCTATAAGAAACTCATTTTAGACCCAAGTACTCTTCCAGATTTAAAGTGAGGGGGTGGAAAACAATTTACCATTCTAATGGACATCAAAAGAAAGCTGAGATGGCAATCTTTACATCACATAAATTAGACTTTAAGCCAAAAACTATAATAAGAAATGAGGAAGGACACTATATGATACTTAAAGGGACTGTCCAACAAAAAGATCTAACAATTTTAAATATTTATGCCCCTAACATGGGAGCAGTCAATTATATAAACCCAATAATAATAAAATCAAAGAAACACATCAACAATAATGCAATAGTAGGGGAGTTTAACACCCCTCACAGAGAAATGGACAGATCATCTAAGCAAAAGATCAACAAGGAAATAAAGGCTTTAAATGACACACTGAACCAGATGGACATCACAGATATATTCAGAAAATTCCATCCCAAAGCAATAGAATGCACATTCTTCTCTAGTGCACATGGAACATTCTCCAGAATAGATCACATCCTGGTCAAGAGTCAGGTCTCAATCAGTACCAAAATACTGGGATCATTCACTGCATATTTTCAGACCACAGTGCTCTGAAACTAGAACTCAACCACAAGAGGAAAGTTGGAAAGAACTCAAACACATGAAGGCTAAAGAGCATCCTACTAAAGAATGAATGGGTCAACCAGGAAATTAAAGAAGAATTGAAAAAATTCATAGAAACAAATGAAAATGAAAACATGACTGTTCAAAATCTTTGGGATACAGCAAAGGTGGTCCTGAGAGGAAAGAATATAGCAAAACAAGCCTTTCTCAAGAAACAAGAAAGATCTCAAGTACACAACCCAACCCTACACCTGAAGGAGCTGGAGAAAGAGCAGTAAAGAAAGTGTAAACCTATGGGGCGCCTGGGTGGCTCAGTGGGTTAAGCCGCTGCCTTCGGCTCGGGTCATGATCCTGGGGTCCTGAGATTGAGCCCCGAATTGGGGCTCTCTGCTCGGCAGGGAGCCTGCTTCCTCCTCTCTCTCTGCCTGCCTCTCTGCCTGTTTGTCATCTCTCTCTCTCTGCCAAATAAATAAATAAATAATTTTTAAAAATTAAAAAATAATTTTAAAAAAGAAAAAAATTAAAAAAAAGAAAGCAGGAGAAGAGAAATCATAAAGATCAGAGCAGAAATCAATGAAATAGAAACCAAAAGAATAGCAGCAGAACACCTCAATGAAAGTAGGAGCTGGTTCTTTGAAAGAGTTAATAAGATTAATAAACCCCTGGCCAGACTTATCAAAAAGAAAAGAGAAAGGACCCAAATCAATAAAATCGTGAATGAAAGAGGAGAGATCACAACCAACAGCAAAGAAATGAGAACAATTATAAGAACATATTATGAACTATACACCAGCAAATTTGACAATCTGGAAGAAATGGATGCATTCCTAGAGACACATAAACTACCAAAACTGAACCAGGAAGAAATAGAAAACCTGAACAGACCCATAACTAGTAAGGAGATTGAAACAGTACTCAAAAATCTCCCAACAAACAAGAGCCCAGGGCCTGACGGCTTCCCAGGGTAATTATAACAAACACTTAAAGAATTAATGCCTATTCTCCTGAAACTGTTCAAAAAAAATAGATATGTAAGGAAAACTTCCAAACTCATTTTATGAGGCCAGCATTACCTTGATCCCTAAAGCAGACAAAGACCCCATCAAAAAGAACTACTGACCAATATCCTTGATGAACACGGATGCAAAAATTCTCACCAAAATACTATCCAATAAGATCCAACTGTACATTAAAATGATTATTCACCATGGCCAAGTGGGATTTATTCCTGGGCTGCAAGGTTGGTTCAACATCTGCAAATCAATGTGATACAATACATTAATAAAAGAAAGAACAAGAACCACATGATACTCTCAATAGATACAGAAAAATCATTTGACAAAGCACAGCATCCTTTCTTGATCAAAACTCATCACAGTGTAGGCATAGAGGATACAGACCTCAATATTATCAAAGCCATCTATGAAAAACCCACAGCAAATATCATTTTCTATGGGGAAAAACTGAGAGCTTTTCCCCTAAGCTCAAGAACGCAGCAGGGATTCAACATAGTACTAGAAGTCCTACAGTACTGTAATTCAACATAGTACTAGAAGTTCTAGCCTCAGCAATCAGACAAGAAGAAGAAATAAAAGGCATCCAAATTGGCAAAGAAGAAGTCAAACTCTCACTCTTTGCAGATGATATGATACTTTATGTGAAAAACACAAAATACTACACTCCAAAACTTCTAGAAATCATTCAAGAATTCAGTAAAATGTCAGGATATAAAATCAATGCACAGAAATTGGTTGCATTTCTACATACCAACAGCAAGACAGAAGAAAGAGAAATTAAGGAGTCAGTCCCATTTATAATTGCACCCAAAACCATAAGATACTTAGGAATAAACCTAACCAATAAAGCAAAGAATCTGTACTCAGAAAACTGTAAAGCACTCATGAAAAGAATTAAGGAAGACCCAAGGAAATGGAAAAATGTTCCATGCTCATGGATTGGAAGAACAGATATTGTGAAAATGTCTATGCTACCTCAAGCAATCTAGACATTTAATGCAATCCCTATCAAAATACCATCAATTTTTTTCCAAAAAATGGAACAAGTAATCCTAAATTTTATATTGAACCAGAAAAGACCCTGAATAAGCAGAGGAATGTTGAAAAAGAAAACCAAAGTTGGTGGCATCACAATTCCAGACTTCAAGCTCTATTACAAAGCTATAATCATCAAGATTATATGGTACTGGCACAAAAACAAACACGTAGATCAATGGAACAGAATAGAGAGCCCAGAAATGGACCCCCAACTCTATGGTCAATCTTTGACAAAGCAGGAAAAAATGTCCAACGGGAAAAAGACAGTCTTTTCAACAAATGGTGTTGGGAACATTGGACAGCCACATGCAGAAGAATGAAACTGGATCATTTCCTTACACCACACACAAAAATCTACTCAAAATGGATGAAAGACCTCAGTGTGAGACAGGAATCCATCAAAATCCTTAAGGAGACCACAGGCAGCAACCTCTTCAACCTCAGCTGCAGCATCTTCTTAGAAACATCACCAAAGGCAAGGGAAGCAAGGGCAAAAGTGAACTATTGGACTTCATCAAGATCAAAACTTGGGGACAGCAAAGGAAACAGTCAACAAAACCAAAAGATAACTGACAGAATGGAAGAAGATATTTGCAAATGACATATCAGATAAAGGGCTAGTGTCCAAAATCTATAAAGAACTTATCAAATTCAATACTCAAAGAACAAGTCATCCAATCAAGAAATAGGCAGAAGACATGAACAGATATTTCTGAAAAGAAGACATTCAAATGGCCAACAGACACATGAAAAATTACTCAACATTACTCGGCATCAGGGAAATACAAATCAAAACCACAATGAGATACCACCTCACACCAGTCAGAATGGCTAAAATTAACTAGTCAGGAAACAACAGATGCTGACAAGGATGTGGAGAAAGGGGAACCCTCCTACACTGTTGGTGGGAATGCAAGCTGGTGCAACCACTCTGGAAAACAGCATGGAGTTTCCTCAAAAAGTTGAAAATAGAGATACCCTATGTCCCAGCAATTGCACTACTGGGTGTTTTACCCTAAAGATACAAATGTAGTGTCCCAAAGGGGCACGTGCATCCAAATGTTTATGGCAGCAATGTCCACAATAGCCAAACTATGGAAAGAACCTAGATGTCCAACAACAGATGAATGGATAAAGAAGAGGTGGCATATAAATATATATATATATATATATATATATATATATATATATATATATACATACATATATATATATATATTGCAACCATCAAAAGAAACAAAATCTTGCCATTTTCAATGACATGAATGGAACTAGATGGTTTCACCTAAGTGGATGCTAAGTGAAATAGGTCAATCAGAGAAAGACAATTATTATATGATCTCTCTGATATTAAGAATTTGAGAGGCAGGGATGGGGGTCATGGGGGACGGGGGGAAATGAAACAAGATGGGATTGGGAGGGAGGTAAACCATAAGAGACTCTTAATCTCATGAAACAAACTGAGGGTTGCCAGGGGTAGGGGGGTCGGGATAGGAAGGTTGGGTTATAGATATTGGGGAGGGTATGTGCTATGGTGAGTGCTGTGAATTTTGTAAGCCTGATGATTCACAAACAAATTGTATCCTGGGGCAAATAGTACATTATATGTTAATTTAAAAAATGAGGGAATGCTCTAAAACAAAAAAGCCTGAAAAGGAGTAACAATCACAATACTGTGTGTAAACCTTGATGTGGTGGGGCAGGGGAAAGCTATATAAGACATTTTAGGCACAATAGAAAATTTTAAATGGACTGGATAATAAATTATATTAAAAACTACCCTTAATTTTCTCATGTGTGATAACAGTATTACGGCAACGTAGTTGAATATCTTTCATCAAATAGCTGCATACTGAAATACTTAAGGTATTAAGAGCATCTGAAAATAAAACTTGAAAAAAATCTGGGAAAAATGCTCACATTACACATAAATGTAGAGAAACAGATTTAAACAAATGAAACGAATGATACCAAAAAATTGTTGTCAAAATGGTGAGTACTTACTGTATTTTTTTTAAACTTTCTATTGAAGTGTTTAGTAGGAGAAAATTGAAAAATAATTAAACAATTAAAAGATCTTCCCTATATATTGAAAGAAAGAAAGAGAAAAAAGGAAAAAAGGAAAGAAGAGAGGAGAAAGAAAGAAAACAGAATGGTAATAATAACACAAGGGAAGACTCTTGAGTTCATTAGAAGGATTTTTAAAAGAAAACTTAGTATAAATTGGCAATCATTTATTAAAACATTTAAAAATAATCTCTATATTTTGTATATATTCTCCACATCTTTTTTTTATCAAATTCATATAGTCTAAATAAGAACAAAATATTTTTCCTTATAAAGTATTTTTTCTATATAACATTTTGCATAAGCAATACAATCACATAGTTCAGAACACAAAAAGCATAAAATATTATCCAACAAAAAGTATCCTCTCAGGAGAAGAAATGTAAACTCTTGTGCTACATTGGTGGGAATGCAAACTGGTGTGGTTTCTGTGGAAAACAGTATGGAGGATCGCCAAAAAATTAAAAATAGAAATACCCTATGACCCAGTAATTCCACTACCGGATATTTACCCAAAGAGAGCAAAAAACACTAACTTGAAAAGGTAGATGTGCCCCTGAGTTCCATGTAGCATTATTTCCAGTAGCCAAGATATGGAAGCAGCCTGAATGTCTATCAACAGGTGAACAGAGAAAGATGTGGTACACATACAATGGGATATTACTCAGCCATTAAAAAAAGAATGAGATCTTGCCATTTGTGACAACATGGATGGACATAGAGGATATTATGAAATAAGTGAAATAAACCAGACAGGCAAAGACAAATATCGTATGATTTCACTTTCATATGTAGAATCTAAAAAGCAATGACCAACCAACCAAAAATGAATAATGTCTGGAGCTAAAAATTACAGCATAGCGATTAATTATTCAATAATATTGTAATAAGAGTTGTATGCTGATAGATGGTAATTACACTTACTGTGGTGAGTTGCATGGAATTGTCAAAACACTTGGTTGTGCACCTGAAACTAATACAGCTTTTGTCAACTATACTTAGGTAATAAAAATTGAAAGTCCCCAAAGTACCCTCCCACCCATGTCCATGTTATTTGCCCTTCTAATTATTGTGCACGTATAAGAAAACTCATATATATATATATTTTAAAGATTTTATTTATTTATTTGACAGACAGATCACAAGTAGGCAGAGAAGCAGACTGAGAGAGAGGAGGAAGCAGGCTCCCTGCTGAGCAGAGAGCCCCGACGTGGGGCTCTATCCCAGGACCCCGGGACCATGACCTGAGCCGAAGGCAGAAGCTTTAACCCACTGGGCCACCCAGGCACCCAAACTCATGTATATATTAATGGGACTTGTAAATATCGGTTATTTTTATATTTTGTTTTTTCCCTGAGATTGTATTTGCTTACTTTCCTGCAGCCTTGAGTTTGTCATTTGGTGGACAGTGCCCTCTTGTGTATAAAACTGAATCTGCATGTCAAGTCCTGACAAAAAAAGACTAAACTTGAAATTCTTTTACAGGTGTAGAAGTCCCCACACAGTCATGTACTCAGTTATAGCCAGCTTCAAAATATTAGACCTTTTCTTTAAGCCCTAAAAGAGGGTGTCCCCGTGCTTGCTTTAGTGATTTCATACATATTTAGCACCAAAGTATTTTGGTCTTCAAAGTATTCTCCCAACCATATTTGTTTGACTAAAACAGGAATAATTTCTACTGATGTGTAATTCAGTTATGCAACCATCATCATAACATAGATAATTCTAGAATATTTTCTTCACCCCAAAGAGAAACTCCATACCCATTAGCAGCTACTACCCATTTCCCTGAACCTACCACCCAGCCCTAAGCAACCGCTAGTAACTTTGTCTTTGTTTATTTCCCTTTCCTGGATATTTACTATACGTGGAATCAAACAATATGCTGTGTAGGTTTTTTGTGACTTTCTTTTTTTCACTTAGCTTAACGTGTACGAGGTTCATCTGTGTCGAAGCATGTACCCTTATTTCATTCTTTTTAAGGATGAATAATATTCCATGTCAGGGATGCACCAAATTTTAATGATCCATTTGTCAGTCGAAGGACATTTGGATCATTTCCACTCTTGGACGGTTATGAATAATGCTGCTGCGAACATTCAATTGTTTTCCTTTCACGGGTGCAAAGATGGAAGACTTCTAAGCTGAAATGACCTCTCAAAGGCCACAGTGGAAGGAGTCTGCTCTATTTCCCTATTTTTGTGGCTAGAACAGAAAGAAGTAGAGAAAAGCTGGCGAGGGGGCTGGGCAACCCACGGAGACTGATGGCCCAGGGGCGGTGGTGACAGGGAATATGCTCCGGAAAAGAAATATACTACCAGTACGTTCATGCTTATCAACGCACATTTTGTGATCTATTTTAATTGTGAAGAATTCTCATCAATGTATTTTTACAACCCTCAGTCCTTTGTCTCTGCTCAGATAATAAATAGTTCTTTCTCAAGTCTATTCTCTTCTCCTGCTGCTGCCCTAGTTTACTCCTGCATCTTTTCACCTGAACCGCTGCCCTACTGCTAAAGGGATCTTTCTTATCTCCAATTTGATCACATCACTCCTGGCCTAAGGTCCCTCAGGGGGCCCCTCTACTACCTTCAGAATAAAGTCCAGCTCACCGCTGTGTCCCTCACCCCTTACACTCAGGTGTAAAAGCTGCTATTGGAACCTATGAGTAAAAATTAAATTGGTGTATTATTCACTTCTCAGTAATAGCAATGACAGAAGAGTCATCTGTAAAGTCAATAAAATCTGAATAAATTTATGTATCAAATTTCAACATGAAATTAAAAGAAATTTAAAATTGAAATTAAAATAACTGAGAACTCAGAGTCATCATGAGATTATCAGTATTTTTTAAATTAATCATCAGGGACACCTGAATGGCTCAGTCGGTTGAGCGTCCCACTCTTGCTTGGGCTCAGGTCCTGATCTCAGGGTCATGGGATGGAGCCCCCAGCTCCATGCCCAGCACAGAGTCTGCTTGAGATTCCTTCCCCATGCTTCTCCCTTTCCCTCTGTTTCTCCCCAAACACTCACTGCTGCCACATGCTTTCTCTCTCTCTCTAAAATAAATAAGTACATGAAAGCTTTAAAAAAAAAAAGAAAATTAATTTTAATAATCAGGAACTCTAAATAACTATGAAGTAAGCAATCAGTTTTAAAAATAATAATTTATTGGGGTGCCTGGATGGCACAATTGGTTGAGTGCTAACCCTTGGTTTCAGCACAGCTTGTGATCTCATGGTTATGGGATTGAGAGCCCCAGGGAACTTGTGCTCAGCTTGGAATCTTTGTAGAATTTATTAATTCCCTTGATGTTTTTGAGGTCATTATTTACATTGTGCTTAGTCATATATCATTTTGACTATACTATTATTTTTACTTAAAATACTATGTCAAGTTCATTCTAAGAAAACAAATTTAAGGTGGAGAGTTTCAGTTTATGCCTATAGCTCAAGATATAGAATCTACATCTTTATTAATGACATCAATAAATTTTACAAAAGGATTGCATGCTATAATTGAGTTTTTAATGGCCTGGTGGTATTATCTCAATTTTCCCATAGTGTATTGACAATAGTTTCAAATTTCTCTTTAGTAAATGTATTTTGGGTACATGTCAATGTGTTGTTGAAATGAAGAAAGTAGTTAGAAAATTAGTGGATGATGGGGCGCCTGGGTGGCTCAGTGGGTTAAGCCGCTGCCTTCGGCTCAGGTCATGATCTCAGGGTCCTGGGATCGAGTCCCGCATCGGGCTCTCTGCTCAGCAGGGAGCCTGCTTCCTCCTCTCTCTCTCTGCCTGCCTCTCTGCCTACTTGTAATCTCTCTCTGTCAAATAAATAAATAAATCTTTAAAAAAAAAAAAAAAGAAAATTAGTGGATGATATTTTTTAAAAAATCAGTGTGTAAAAGACATTCTTCTGTTGCTTCACTCATTACCAAGTTTAAAGAGTAAATAGAACAAGGATCACAATGCCCTAGACTGTTTTTTGAGAGTATGTTTTTTCAATGTGTTAATATTTGCCTCAGATGTATGGCGTTGTCATGTCCCTGAACTCCCAATTTGTTTTTGACAAGATTGATATTTGTTTAAATAGGCTACTAAAAATGTGTATAATCTTTCTTTAGTTATATCTTCTACTGGACAAATTCCTCAAAACTATCCAAGATAGAAATATTGGCACTTTGAAATCCATGAATCTAACAATAATTTGAAACTATTTCACATGATTTACCATAATGTTATTAATTTTTACTGTGGTTTGTGTAATATGAAAAAAATTCTCATTATCTTACTCCAACATCTATTGGCTGATCCTCTGAATGCTAAACATGGCCTTGCCAAGAACTGCCTCATCTGTGTTATGCACCTGACACGATCACATCAGAAACACCGAGCCCTGATTAGAAGTGTGGATCTTTCCACCCCACTCCCATCCACACAGGACAGAGGGGCTGGAGACAGAGTTAATAATTGAAGATATCATAAAAATCCCTAAAATAAACTAAAATCCCTAACTAAACTATGAGGTTCGGAGAGCTTCCAGGTTTGGGGAACACATACACGTGCGAGGAAGGTGGTGCATCCCAACTCCATGGGGACAAAAGCGCCTGTGTTGGGGACCCTTCTAGACCTCAGTTTACGAACACCTTCATCTGGCTGTTCATCAGTACCTTTTTTTTTTTTTAATTTAATTTCTTCCTCTAGCTCACCATGAAGGTCTTTTTTTTTTTTTTTTTTTTTTTTAAGATCTTATGTATTTATTTGAGAAAAAGAGAGAGAACAAAAGAAAGAGAGAGAGAGAGCATGAGAGGGGAGAGGTCAGAGGGAGAGGCAGACTCCCCGCTGAGCAGGGAGCCCAATGTAGGACTCAATCCGGGGACTCCAGAATTAGGACCTGAGCTGAAGGCCGTTGCTTAACCAGCTGAGCCATCCAGATGCCCCATCTTTACCCTTGATTATATCATATATAATAAACCAGTAAATGTGTTTCCCTGAGTTCTGTGAGCCAGTTAGCATATTACCAACCCTGAGGAGAAGGTTGTGGAAGCGTCAATGGTTGGTCAGAAGTATGAGTGACAGCCGGGGACTTGCAACTGGCATCTGAGGTGGGGACATTGTTGCAGGACTGAGCCCATGAACAATAAGCACATGAATAAATATGTCTTTTAGAATTGATGAAATGCATAATTGTCTTTCAGTGTCTTTTCTAGTGACTGTATGTTTTTCCTTTTCTGGTAGGTATGTATACTTGAAAAAATTCCTTCTAACATCATGGAAGTGTAATATGACATTTTAATATTTTAACTTAGAATTATAGCATTTTAATGTAATATATAAACAATATACTAGTGAAATTTTAATAGAAATTAATTTTTTATTGAAGAAATGTTCATAAAGACAAAAAACCCCACTTTTTACAATTACTTCTCAGTTACTAGTATATCTTGTTTCTTACTTACCTTTATATCTTTATATTACTTAATTACAGTAATATATCAATATTATACAGTAATAACTTAATTAGTTGTTTTTTTAAAAAGATGTATTTATTTATTTGAGAAAGAGGACACACGAGTAGGGGAAGAGAGGAAGGAGAGAATCTCAAGCAGACTCCCTGCTGAGCATTGAGCCCATCTGGGGCCTTGATCCCATGACCCTGAAATCATTACCTGAGCTGAACCCGAGTGGCTGCTCAACTGACTGAGCCACCCAGGTGCCCTAATATATTTATTTATAAAAATATTTTATCATTTTAATTAAATATTTATATAATAAACATTTATGTAATACAATATATAGTTATGCCATATATTTATAAATACAAATATTTATTTGTTATATATATATCTATGTTGTAAATATATTTTTAAAATGTCTATTTTTATGAGATGTGTTAATACATAAGTACATTATACATATATTATATATAATATTTTATGTAATACAGTGTATGATTAGAAAGAATAATATACATACTACATATACCATAGAGAAATATTTTATGGTATAATTTTATATTTATGTAAGTTTACATTAATAAAGAATCACATTGTATACATATATATTCACACAAAAAATTATCTACATATATGATAACTATATAATATATAGTTAAAATATTTATATTACAAATACATATTTTTATTACAGTTGCTTTTTTATTCATTAATGATGATTTTTCATATAATGAAAATATTTGCATGGAGCACTGGGTGTGGTGCATAACAATGAATCTTGGAACACTGAAAAAATTAAAATAAAATTAAGATGTTAAAATAAAATATTTGTTGATTTAAATTGGAAATCACCAATAGCACTTGGTACAGTAAACAAATAGAATATCTGGACTGCCACATAAATTGTCAAATTTAGCCAGTGTACCAGTACCAACAGGATTTTTCTCTCTTTAAAATTTTCAAGATATATAATAATCATTATCAGCCAGAAAAGCAACTTTTTATTACAAGCACATATTATTTTAGATATTAAATCAATAAGATTTTTCAGTTATCAAATTCTTATCTTTTTCATAAAATGGAACACAAAATATCAGTCAGGTTAGTAATTGACCCCTAATCTCATCTGTTGGAAAATTATAATACACTGGTTTTGTTAGAATAAGATACATCAGTGCCGTCCATTAGACAAGTATCACTATAATTACACAACTCATCCAAAGTAATGAAGATATCTACATTTGTTATCTATTGCTGCCTAACAAATTACCTGAAAACTTAGTGACCTTAGGCAACAATGTACATCATCTCAAACAGTTTCTGTGGACCAGGAACTTGAAAGCATCTTGGTTGTTTCATTCTGTCTGGAGGTCCCATTCTGTCTGGGATTACGTCAAGATGTCAGCCAAGGCTATAGGGATCTAAAGCCTTCACTGAAGCTGAAAAATTTGCTTCCAACATGACTCCCTCATAGGAGGTTCCAATTCCTCACTCAGGACCCCTCTCCATAGGTCTTTTTGAGCATGCTAAGATCCTGACATCTAGCTTCTCCCAAAGCAAGTGATTTGAGGAAGAAGGTGTATGCCTCAATGTGTTTCAGACTCATTCTCTGAAGTCACACACCATCAATTTCACAAAATCCTGTCAGTTAGAGTCAGCCCCACTCAATGTTGAGGAGACTACACATGGACAGGTACCAGCAGGCTAGGATTATTGGAGGCCATCTTAGATGCTGGCTACCAAAATATCTATGACATAAACAGCACTTATTCACATGTAGGACCTTTGTGTAGTGCACAACTTGAACAACCATGCATGTCAGCCATAAGCAGTCACATTGAACAATATACAGTGTTTTTAAAGAAGACATTTTCTATCTCTCTGAGCAATAAACTAGTTTGATAGGTAAGATTTCTTCCTAACTTTTGAAGTTTTTCTTCTTAACTTTTTTTCATTTAAATTTGTATATTTTTTCCCTATATTATCCTATCCTAATGTGTTCTTTTTCTGACTCTGTATCTTATAGTAGATGGACTTCATAAATATTTGTATTTATTTCCTCTTGGTTCTAATACATCTTGTTTCTTCTTTATACTTTTTCTTTTTAAATTCTTCTCCATTTTCCCTTTTTTACTTCTACTTCACTCAAACAGAAAGTTTTTCTCATTTTCTTTAATAATGAATAATTTTAAAGTTACCCTTAAATAAGTCTTCTAAAATCATCAATTCTACCTGCATCTCTGATTAAGATGACATTCAGGCTACATCTCTTCATAGGATGATGTCTACCTCCTGGTTTATACTTGTTTAACTGGACTAATTTTAAAAAGCTTTCTGTCCCTTATAAGCATCCTGATATAGACCATAAATTATATGGCATAATACTGACAGGGAAGAATAATGATAAGGAATTTGTCTGTCTTGTAGGCAATCTGATAGATCATATAAGAGCAGAAATCAGTGGCAGAAAAAAAGATTTTTCAGTTCTACAAAGGGCTGTGGACAAGTACTATGTGTATATCCCCTGGCCCATGGATTTTGAGATCTCTAATGATTGAGTTAATAAACACAAAAGTGAGACTGCCACATAAATCAAATATTTATGTGTACAATAGATTCTTGAATTCAGCTTTATGTGGTTTTATGTGTTTTCACATGATAAGATTTTTTTTTAAAGATTTTATTTATTTATTTGACAGACAGAGATCACAGGTAGGCAGAGAGGCAGGCAGAGAGAGAGAGGAAGGGAAGCAGGCTCCCTGCTAGGCAGAGAACCCCATGAGGGGCTGGATCCAAGGATCCTGGGATGACGACCTTAGTCAAAGGCAGAGGCTTTAACCCATGAGCCATCCAGGTGCCCCACATGATAAGAATTTAAATTGGTAATTTTATAAATTCTAACTTATTTGCTTCTTGGTTTTCTACTGAAGTTATACAAGATTAAAATTACATCATTCTCTTCTTTGTGAAAAATGTATATCCCAGGTAGCTGTCCTAACTTGGGCTCAAATAAAACTTGTTTTGTGTTGAGTGCCTGTGTGTCTCACTTGGTTAAGTGACTGCCTTCAGCTCAGATCATGATCCTGGACTCCCTGGATGGAACCCCTGCTTCTTCGCCCACCCTCACCGCTCTCAGGCGCTCTCTCTTTCTCTCCCTCCCTCCCTCTCACTTTCTCTTAAATAAATAAATAGACAAATAAAATCTTAATATTTAAAAAAAAGGACTTATTTTGTGTCATTATTTCCTGGTGTAGTAGCCAGGAAATCGGAGCAAATCTCCTGAGATCACCAGGTGTGATGCCTGCTGCTTCCCTGGCTTGTGCTCTCTTTCTCTCTGTCAAATAAATAAATAAAATCTTTTTTTTTTTTTTTAATGAAATAAAGACACATCCCAGGGAGAAACCCAACTGATTGTCAAAGAGATAAAAATGAACAAAAACTGTAGACACTTCACTCTCTTCCCAATACTCAGTGTAATGAGGAAGACCAGGAGGAAGATAGGCGGACACTAGAAATCCTAAATGCACCCCATCTTCAAGCACAAGTCCCAGAACAAATGCCCAACGCGCTGCAACCTCTTCCAGAGCGCTGAACCGCAACCAGAGAAAAAGTCTGTTTTGCAAGAGGAGAAGACAGGAGATGGAGATTAAAAAATAGGGAATATCCATCCGTTCAAAAGTTAAAATCTGCCTCCAGTCTTGCCCAGTAGAACCCCTGCTGCCTCTCGTTCCCTTCCTCTGTTTCCGCACCGCGTCTCTCGTCTCTAGCTGCTGCTCGCACAGCCGCCCCTGTAACACCAGCCTCAACCACCCCCCACCCCCGCCCTGGGCTCCTGCTCCTCCCACCCTTGCTCTTGGGGTGCCAAGAGCACCCCAAACTGTTGGACCACCTCCTCATGAGGTTCAAACGGAAGCATCTCCCAAATCAGCAGTCAGGGGTCCTAGTGCCCGCCCCCCTGCCCCGACCTATACCGCTCACTTGGGATTTCCCCACGGGAGCCCCAGGAAAAACTGGTGGTGGGTTACAGAATGACTTAGTGGGCACGGTGCAGTGTTTTCAGTACCGAAGCGAACCCGAGGTTGTTTGTTCAATTAAAACAGACATGTCTCTAAAAAAATAAAATAGACATGTCTTTGGACTTACCCTCATTAAATGTAAAACTTTTATACTACCAACGTTTATTCAAGCCAAAGAAGCTTGTGTTATCTCCATTGTAATTTGTCAAGAAAAAATGACTTAAAAGGATGGTTGATTTTTGTCTGTCTCAATAAGTTTTCATGAGTAATTGTTAAGAGCCAATAGGTTATATAAATAAAAAGCTTTACTGATAAACTTTAAAATAGCTTTCAAAATCTTTAGTAACCCCAAATTTTGAAGTTTTGCTAAATTAAATGATAAATTGGGTTGAATTCATTGAATATCTAAGTCTTTTTGAAATAAGATTAAACACTGAAACATTAATTACTAAACCATAAGATTTTTCTATCTTGCATCAGAAAAACTAAAGATATTTGGGTCTGTTAGTTAACATATTTTATGCTTTCTTAAAAATTGCACTATTAAAAAAACAGGCTTCTAAAAAATGATGGAATATATTCATAAATTTGCCAATGTAAGGAATTCTGGTCCAAAATGGTACATTTGGTTACTATCACTTTTCGCTGGAGACAGGTTTATAAGAGTTAAAATTCCGCTAAATGTAATTAAGACTGCTGGAAAATGATAAGGAAAACAACTCTGTATGTAGGAAAGTAGACATGTAAGAAATGTGTAAAGAATGGGAATACATTTTTTGTTAAGAGAGAAGAAAGTAATTTTGTCCTGAAATAAGACTGTTTATTTCAGTATTTAAAAAAAAAAAAAAAAAAAAGGTTGTAGAAAGTTTGTGAAGGGGAACCTTTGGAAAAGAATTTTATGCACAGTCAGGACTAAGATTGGAATAAAAGAGTTTTAAAAGTACGCTGGCATCGGGGCACCTGGCTGGCTCAGATTGGTGGAGCATACGACTGGATCTCAGGATTGAGTTTGAGCCCCACTGGTAAAGATTACTTAAAAATAAAATCTTTAAAAAAAATAAAAGTACACAGGTTTGAGATTTGGCTTTTTTACCCGTTAGAAAGATAATATTTTTTTGGATTGTTCATCTGCTCTTGAAAAGAAATTACCGGGGCACCTGAGTGGCTCAGTGGATTAAAGCCTCTGCCTTCAACTCAGGTCATGATCCCAGGGTCCTGGGATTGAGCCCCACATCCGGCTCTCTGCTCAGTGGTGAGCCTGCTTCCCTTCCTCTCTCTCTGCCTGCCTCTCTGCCTACTTGTGATCTCTCTCTGTCAAATAAATAAATAAAATCTTAAAAAAAGAAAAGAAATTACAAACAAAGTTTTTTTTCCCCATCTGCCCAGAAAAACAAAATTTCTATATTTGTTTTTATCAGGTCTCTAATTACATAAGAAAACTAAAACTTCTAATATTAAAGGAGCTAAGTTTTGTTAACAACTGTATATCCTTTTATAGAATCTCTTATGGCTACCTTGGTTAAACAGATAATTAATTCTTAAGTTTTATAATGATCTGTGGTCCTATTTAGGCATGTGCCATGAAATATATATTGAGGAAGAGGGAGGGAGAGAGGGGAGAGGGGCCGAGGGAGAGAGAGAATGTTAAGTAGGCTCCACGCCCAGCACAGAACCCAACACAGTGCTCCATCTTACGATCTTGAGATCATGACCTGAGCCCAAATCAAGAGTTGGAGGCTTAACCAACTTGGCCATGGGCCCCTATATATAAGGGTGCTTATGTATTTGTGTTTATATTTGTAATTTGATTTCATTTTTATTTTTATATTTTAATAGACTTCCCAGAAATTCAGATTCTAAATGCAGTCTTCTTTTTAACTAATTTAGCATATAGGCACATTACACATAAGATTTACAAAAAATGTTCTTCACTCAAAACTTGCTTATCTGAGGAGATAAAGAAGTAGCCAGAGAGGTCATCATTCCGATTCTTCAAGACTGAAAAATGACCATACCTCAGGGGATGGGGGGAGGGGTTGAAACGGTGCCCTATAGGGTTAATGAGATTAAATTAGCAGAAAGTCTAGAGCTTGTTTTTCAGAGAACTGTCTCTTCCAATCAGCTATTGTGTCTTTTCAGACTCCACTAACAAACTCATTAGCTGTCTCTGCAGAAGCCTGGACTCCAGGTTCCAACCTAGCAACAAGCAAGGCCCTCAATTCCTTTCCAGAGACAAGCCTAAGACCCCATCCTGGTCATACCAGCTTTTGGAGTATGTCCATAGCTCCTTCTCCTTGTCCTAAGGTAACCTCCTGACGTCAGGGACTGAATTTTCTCCTGCTCTGGTGTAAAGTCTCAACCCCAAGGTAAACATGGGGATATATTTTACGTATGTGTTTGCTCGGTGCATATGTTCCATCTTTCCTCATAAATAATCATAAATTTCCCTACCGCTTTATCAAGATGTATATAACGGAGTCTTCAGATTTTTTTTTTCTCCTGTCTATTCAAGTCTATTCCAATGTTGCATTGGTTCCTTCAAATTGTACTTACTTGAATTCTTTTGCTATCCATGTGTTTTGTTAAAAATGCTTTGCCAGGGGAGCCTGCCTTCTGCTCAGGTCATGATCTCAGGGTCCTGGGATAGAGCCCTGCATGGGGCTCTCTGCTCGGCAGAACATATATCACCTTTAAGCTTCCCACCATTTACGTTATGATAAGAGAACCCTTAGGTAAAATATACATATATATATTCATATCTAGCAAAGAGAACTTAATGGACCCAGGGCAGACAAGCAGGTCACCTTGGCATGAAACATAAAGTTGATCATTCATGCTTTCTGAGGAAAGATTATTGATCAAAAGGGGAAAATGCTAAAGGAAATTTTCAACTTTTAATATTTGTGGGCCCTGCTCCTGGGCTCCCAGGGAAGCTATGCTTTAACATTTACCAAGGTCAAAATGACTCAGCAAAACCTCAAAACATCGGCTCTATTTCTGCCCCAAGCACACATTGTTTATCTGCCTTGTTAAAAAAATAAATACATAATAACCAAAAAAGAACATTCTGAATATAAAGATATGTTTCCCATGGTTCCCATCAGATTAAAGTCATACTGCCTTGTATAACTAAAAACATAAGAGAAAGTCTGTAACTTTCTGGAATGTCCTTCATCATGATAATTTGTAACTCTTTATATGGAAAAACATATAAGCCTGAACCAAATGTCCCTTCCTTGGAGTGCTCTCTTCTTTGTGATGGTTGCGTAACCCGGACAGCTATCCTGACTTGGGCTTGAATAAAACTCTTTCCCTTTCTCTTTAAAATTTTTCAAAAGGTTTGTTCATTTTTGT
The DNA here is from genome assembly GCF_030435805.1 of Mustela lutreola. Classification (NCBI taxonomy): domain Eukaryota; kingdom Metazoa; phylum Chordata; class Mammalia; order Carnivora; family Mustelidae; genus Mustela; species Mustela lutreola. The sequence goes on along the minus strand of NC_081290.1, from coordinate 149,155,332 downwards.
TGACAATCCTGACTTATGAAAATTGTGAGACAATAAATACATGCTGTTTTAAGCCCATAAATTTGTGGTAGTTTTTTTATGTAGCGATAGAAGACAAGTATATATTTACTCTCTACCCTCGTTCTCTTTTATGTCTCCAAATGCTTTTGTCCCTCTCTCTTCTTCCTCTACTTCAATACAGTGCCAGATGTCCCTGGCTTTTCTGGCTGTCTAGGGCTATTCGGCCCTTCCTGGAAAGGACTCTAGGCTGTTCCTGTCCTAAGAATTCTATGCCTATCCAAACCCTGGTCTAGAGGCTGGGATTTAGACGACATAGAGAAACAGAAGAAATGCCCCCAAATATGCATCTGAGGCAGCCAGAGAATTCCAGGATACAATTCTCAGGCAAACTATGGAAAGAGCCCAGATGTCCATTGACAGTTGAATGGATAAAGAAGATATAGTATAAATATACAGTAGAATATTACTCGGCCATCAAAAAAGAATGAAATCTTGCCATTTGCAATGACAGGGATGGAGCTAGAGTGTACTAGGCTAAGTGAAATAAGTCAGTTAGAGAAAGATAAATACCATATGATTTCACTCATATGTGGAATTTAAGAAACAGCATAGATGACCGTAGGGGAAGGGAAGGAAAAGTAAAATAGGATGAAAATAGAGAGGGAAGCAAACCATAGAGGCTCTTAACTATAGGAAACAAACTGAAGGTCACTGGAGTGGAGGTGGGGAAGGAGGATGTGATAATTAGGTGATGGGCATGAAGGGGAACACCTGACGTAATGGGCACTGGGTGTTATCTGCAACTGATGAATTACTAAATTTTACCCCGAAACTAATAATACAGGATATGTTAACTAAACTGAGTTTAAATAAAGAATTTTTTTAAAAAGCAAGCAGACAATCTCCAAGGGATTAGAACACACGACAGTCAATGTATCTCCTCAGCAGAACAGCAGAACACTCCATGTCATCATTGCTACTGCAAGACTTTCAAGTGAGCCTGGGTGTTTGGTAATTGTTATGGTTATGAGGGCTTTCAAGATTATGAGACAATTATATCAAATAAAAACTGTGTTTTCTAAAATTTACCACTTTGAAAATGTATATGGAGTATTATTTTTTTTCTAAAGATTTTATTTATTTATTTGACAGAGAGTGAGAGAGATCACAAGTAGGCAGAGCAGCTGACAGAGAGAGAGGGGGAAGCAGGCTCCCAGCTGAGCAGAGAGCCTGATGTGGGACTCGATCCCAGGACCCTGAGACCATGACCTGAGCTGAAGGCAGAGGCTTAACCCACTGAGCCACCCAGACGCCCTGTAATGGAGTATTATAAACCAACTGTTACCAAGGGGATTCCATTGCTGTTGTGCATCTCCACTACTGAGGTGATCTCAATTTAATCTAAATGACTTTTCAACACTGCTTTTCAGACTTATATGAAACAGAAGTTAAAAATGGTATCGTTAAATCACTGCTGTCTGATTCCTTCAAGTGTGACACCTATTGATAATTGTCACTGCTCCTACAATGTCAAAATAATTAGGAGAGTTCTTAGCAATAAAGAGCAAATTACTACCAAACTGTAGTACTCAAAACAGTGTGGCATTGGTACAAATGTAGACACACAGATTAACAGGACAGAATAGAGAGCCCAAAAATTAACCTAGGCTTAAATGATCAATTAACGTATGACAAAGAAGGCAAGAATATACAATGGGGAAAGATGGTCTCTTCATAAACGGCGCTGGGAAAAACGGGACCACTTTCTTACACCATACACAAAAATAAACTCAAAAGGGATTAAAGACCTAAATGTGAGACATGAAGCCATAAAAATCCTAGATGAGAACATAAGGGCAGTAATTTCTTTGACATCAGCTGTAGAAACGTTTTTCTAGATATGTTGCCTCAGGCAAGGGAAACAAAAGCAAAATTAAACTACTGGAACTATAACAAAATGAAAACTTTTTGCATATCAAAGGAAACCATCAGTAAAATAGAAAGACAATTGACTGGATGGGAGCATGTATTTGCAAATGATATATCAGACAAAGGGTTAATAACCAAAATACATAGAGAACTTACACAACTCAAAATAAAAAAAAACCCCTAATAATCTGATTAAAAATGGACAGAGGACTTGACCAGACTTTTTTTTTTTAAAAGATTTTATTTATTTATTTGACAGAGAAAGAGAAAGATCACAAATAGGCAGAGAGGCAGGCAGAGAGAGGGGGAAGCAGGTTCCCCGCTGAGCAGAGAGACTGATGCGGGACTTGATCCTAGGACCCTGAGATCATGACCCAAGCTGAAGGTAGAGGCTTCAACCCACTGAGCCACCCAGGTGCCCCTGACCAGACATTTTTTTTTAATACAGCTAGCCAATGGACTGATGAAAAGATGCTCAATGTCATTATCAGGGAAATGTAACTTAAAACCACATTGAGATATCACCTCACACCCCTCAGAATGGTGAAGATAAAAACGTAAAAACAAGTGTTGGTGAGGATGTGGAGAGAAAAAAAACCCTCATGCACTGTTGGTGGGAATGTAAACTGATACAGATACTGCAGAAAACAGTATGGACCTTCCTCAAGGACTTAAAGATAGAACTACCCTATGATCTAGTCATTCCATTACTGGATATTTACCCAAAGAAAACAAACAAACAAAAAGCAAATTATGGGTACATATAACAACCTGGATGAATCTCCAGAGAATTACGCTGAGTGAAATAACTCAGCCCCAAATACTGTATGATTCCATTTAGTACAACATTCTTAAAATAACAAAGTACAGAAATGAAGAGATTCATGGTTGCCAGATAATCAGTAAGGTTGGGGGGGTGGGTAGGACAGAGTGGGTGTGGATATAAAAAGACACCAGATGACTCTGTGATGTTGGAAACCTTCTATACCCTGACTATATCAATGTCAAGATCCTAGCTGTGGTATTGTACTATCGTTACCCTTGTTCTATAGTTACGCAATGAGATTTTCCTTGTGATTAACAAACCCCATAAAGTCAGACCTGATAGTAGAACATGAATCATTTTTACTGTGCTAAATAATATCAAAAAATAAACACAGCTCATGTTGGTGACAGTATAGGAGAATTTTAGTGATTTGCCAATGAAGTTTTAAAAAATCTATATTAATATATTTGAGGAGGGAAATAATAGTGCACTTGAGAAGAGCACTAGACTTGGAATCCAAAAGATAAAAGGATGAGTGGATCAGTAACTTCCCATATAACTTTAGAAAATTAATCTTAATTTGCTCAGGTGAAAAATGACTATGCTGTATCAGAGAGCTTTTATAGCTTCAATAGAACTCATGAAGTGCTAGGCATAAGGGCACGTGGCTGGCTCAGCTGGTAGAACATGGGACTCTTAATCTTGTGATTGTGAGTTTGAGCCCCATGTTGGGACTTAATTACTTAAAAATGAAATCTTAAAAAAAAAAAAAGAAGTGCTCACTGTAAAACAAAAGACTAAAGGATAAAATTGTTAACATGAGCCCATGTTTGCATGCTGATAGCAATGGTCCAGCAAACAAGGGGAAAGATATCTATGATATTGGGAAAAGGAAGAATAACTGTAGGAACAGAACAACTTCCTTGAAATGGCTATAGTTGGAATCCAGAGTCCAAGTAGACTTCAGTAGGAGTGGGGAGACTTCACATAGACATAAACTTATTCAACATTTCTACTTCTATTTCTCCTTTTGTTGGTTTCGGATTTCATATTTTTTCAAGAATTTGTCCATTTCAAATAAAATTTCAAATTTATTGTCAAATGTTCATAATATGCTTTAATCATTTTAATGCGATGTGGCTCTGTAGTGATGTTCTTTTTTCATTCCTGACGTTTTATTTGTGCTTCTTTTCTTTTCTAGATTGACCTTTTCAAGGATGTAACTATTTTTTTTAAAAGATTTTACTTATTCATTTGTCAGAGAGAGAGAGAGAGAGCATAAGCAAGTGGAGAGGCAGGGGGAGAAGCAGACTTCCCCGCTGAGCAGGGAGTCTGATAAAGGCTCGAACCCAGGACTCTGGGATCATGACCTGAGCTGAAGGCAGACTTAACTGACTGAGCCACACAGGCATCCTGAGGATTTATCTATTTTATTAATCTTCAAAGAACCAACTTTTAGTAGTGCTGACATGTACTGAACAACTCTTTTCTCTTTCATTAATTCCTAATATTATCTTCATAATACCCTTCCTTTTAGTTGAGTTTGTTGTTCCTTTCATAACTTATAGAAGTGAATGCTTAGGTTTTTGATTTTAGCTTTAGCTATATCCCATGTCATATTTTTATTATCATTTAGTTTGAAATATTTTCTAATTTCCATTTTGATTTCTTCACAGTTGTATTGATTAATTTCCAAACATGAGAAATATATAGTAACTTCTTAGCTACTGATTTCTAGCTCAATTTCCTATGATTGGAAAAAATGGCCTCGTTTCAATTAGTTGAAAAAAGAAAAAGATTTGTTAACATTTGCTTAATGACTCAGCATAGTTTTAAATTTAGTAAATGTTCATGGCTCTCGAAAAGAATGCGTATCTGCAGTTGGTAGATGCCATTTTCTTCATATATTAATTAGGTCAAGTTTGTTAATCATATTCACTTACATATATGTACTGCTTTTTTTTTTAAAGATTTTATTTATTTATTTGAGAGAGAGAGTGAGAGAAAGAGAGAGCATGAGAAGGGAGAGGGCCAAAGGGAGATGCAGACTCCCTGCCAAGCATGGAGCCTGATACGGGACTCTATCCCAGGACTTCAGGATCATGACCTGAGCCAGAAGGCAGTCACTCAACCAACTGAGCCACCCAGGTGCTCCATACTGATATTTTTCTAATTGCTTATTCTATCAGTTTCTAAGAAAATAATGTGAAATATCCCACTTGATTGCAGATTTTCCTAGTTCTCCTTATAATTCTGTAAATTTTTGGTCCTTATATTTTGAGGCTTTGTTATTAGATACGTATCAACTTAGAATTTTTATATTTTCCTGGTAAATTGACCCTCTTATCATTATGAAGTGTTCCTTTTTATTTCTAGTAATGCTTCTTGTTATTATAATGATACCAGTTTTCTTTTGGTCAATATTTGCAAGAACTATCTTTTTCTCTTCATTTTCAACTTTTGAGTACCCTTATATTTAAGGTTTATCTCTTACAAGTAACATATAGACTAATTTTGTAGTTTTATCCAGCCTGATGCTCTTTTTTTTTTCTAATTGGAATATTTAGTCTCTTTCTTAATATCTTCCTTGGAGCAGAGTCAACATGTCCTTGGGGATATGCTTGGTTTTGAGAATTTCTCTTTTGAACCTATATTTTTCCCCTCCTTATACTTGTGCTTGAATTTTTTCCTTATCACAGTACTAAGAACACAGATTCTCCTTCATCAGTTTTTTTTTTAAGATTTATTTATTAATTTATTTCAGAGAGAGCACGAGCAGGAGGGGCAGAGGGAGAGGGAGAGAGAATCTCAAGCAGACTCTAGGCTCTGAGCAGAGCCTGATGCAGGACTTGATCTCATGACCCTGACTTCATGACCTGAGCTAAAACCAAGAACTGGATGTTTAACTGACTGAGCCACTCAGGCACCCCTCATCAGTTCTTTCTAAATCTGTGGAGCTGGGGCCGTGGACTATTCAGCCTTATTAGACTTCTGCTTCCCAGTGGGGCAGCATGTGCTTGCTCCAGAGGCCCATTCTTCTGCCAACAAGAGAGCTCCTAACAGCTTGCTGAGGAACTGAGAAAAGGTTTTTCATCTTCAGTAGTAGTCATTTAATATCCTTCTGTCTTTTACTGAAGAGGTGTCAGGGGACAGCCCCAAATTCTAACCCATCAGTCTTCCCCATCCCTGCAACCACAGAAGCCACAGACTCAGGGCAAGCTCACAGGCTTTCCTTTTCTTTTATTTATTTTTAAAGATTTTATTTACTTGACAGACAGATATCACAAGTAGGCAGAGAGGCAGGGAGGCAGGCAGAGAGAGAGAGAGAGAGAGGAGGAAGCAAACTCCCTGCGGAGCAGAGAGCCTGATGTGGAGCTCGATCCCAGGACCCTGGGATCATGACCTGAGCCGAAGGCAGAGGCTTAACCCAGTGAGCCACCCAGGTGCCCCTTTTTCTTTTTCTTTTTTTAAAGCGATATTTAAAAATTTGGTGGTTGGAGGTTTCCAGCCATGTGCTTAGCTCCTGTTTCTCTCTGCCTACGAAAGTAATCCTTACTTACACAAAATCATATCTGACATAGAAAGTAAATAATGTAATATTTTGATATAGCATCTTAATAAAATTTTATTTCAATATACTTAAGATCTCTGTCTCACCCTGGGACTGTATGAAACTTATAATTCTGAAGTATTTTCACCATTTACCCTTTTCTCTGGACAGGTGACATGCACATATTTATATACAAATTTATAAAAGAATTTTGGACTTGAAAAGTACCTTTTGTTTTCCATTAAAGGGTACCAGCACCATGGAGAAAACTCATTTTTTAGTATTTATCTCTAAGTAACATTTTTCTGCTTGATCTCAATTAGTTAAAAAAAAATCACAGTTTCAAAAAAACCCACAGTTTCAAGGCCAGAATTGTACACAAGAGAAAAATTAAACATTGTATTATTGAGTATAGATTAGTGGAGTATAACATGGTCTCAAAATAACAGTGGCTTACACAAGACAGAAGTTTACTTCTCTCTTTTGTAAGTGAAGCATGAAAAACTGCACTCATTGCTCACTTACATGGCCACCCCTGGCTGCAATGGAGGATGGGAAATACTGTCTTCACTTAGCATGACCGTATAAACAGCTAAAATGAGAGTACTGGAGAATGGTTTTTAGAGAAAATTCTTTTTTTTTTTTTTTTTAATTTTTTTATTTTTTATAAACATATATTTTTATCCCCAGGGGTACAGGTCTGTGAATCACCAGGTTTACACACTTCACAGCACTCACCAAATCACATGCCCTCCCCAATGTCCATAATCCCAACCCCTTCTCCCAAACCCCCTCCCCCCGGCAACCCTCAGTTTGTTTTGTGAGATTAAGAGTCACTTATGGTTTGTCTCCCTCCCAATCCCATCTTGTTTCATTTATTCTTCTTCTACCCACTTAAGCCTCCATGTTGCATCACCACTTCCTCATATCAGGGAGATCATATGATAGTTGTCTTTCTCTGCTTGACTTATTTCGCTAAGCATGATACGCTCTAGTTCCATCCATGTTGTTGCAAATGGCAAGATTTCATTTCTTTTGATGGCTGCATAGTATTCCATTGTGTATATATACCACATCTTCTTGATCCATTCATCTGTTGATGGACATCTAGGTTCTTTCCATAGTTTGGCTATTGTGGACATTGCTGCTATAAACATTCGGGTGCATGTGCCCCTTTGGATCACTACATTTGTATCTTTAGGGTAAATACCCAATAGTGCAATTGCTGGGTCATAGGGCAGTTCTATTTTCAACATTTTGAGGAACCTCCATGCTGTTTTCCAGAGTGGCTGCACCAGCTTGCATTCCCACCAACAGTGTAGGAGGGTTCCCCTTTCTCCGCATCCTCGCCAGCATCTGTCATTTCCTGACTTGTTGATTTTAGCCATTCTGACTGGTGTGAGGTGATATCTCATTGTGGTTTTGATTTGTATTTCCCTGATGCCGAGTGATATGGAGCACTTTTTCATGTGTCTGTTCGCCATCTGGATGTCTTCTTTGCAGAAATGTCTGTTCATGTCCTCTGCCCATTTCTTGATTGGATTATTTGTTCTTTGGGTGTTGAGTTTGCTAAGTTCTTTATAGATTCTGGACACTAGTCCTTTATCTGATATGTCGTTTGCAAATATCTTCTCCCATTCTGTCAGTTGTCTTTTGATTTTGTTAACTGTTTCCTTTGCTGTGCAAAAGCTTTTGATCTTGATGAAATCCCAGTAGTTCATTTTTTCACTTGCTTCCCTTGCCTTTTGCGTTGTTCCTAGGAAGATGTTGCTGCGGCAGAGGTCGAAGAGGTTGCTGCCCGTGTTCTCCTCAAGGATTTTGATGGATTCCTTTCGTACATTGAGGTCCTTCATCCATTTTGAGTCTATTTTTGTGTGTGGTGTAAGGAAATGGTCCAATTTCATTTTTCTGCATGTGGCTGTCCAATTTTCCCAGCACCATTTATTGAAAAGGCTTTCTTTTTTCCATTGGACATTCTTTCCTGTTTTGATCAGAAACTGTTGGCGTGGCAAAGCTGGAGGTGGACTAACTAGAAGCAGGACATCTTATAAAATTGGTTTGGAGAGAATATTTGGCTTTCTCTGGTTGGTCCTGAGTTTGAGGCAAAAAAATAGGGAAGTTGTCAGTCATGGACCAAGTCCTGACCATTCTGGGCAGATTGCTGTAGAAGTTGTGGTTTAGCTTCTCCAGCTGGGTGCTATAGAGCTTATGGGTCAGAATCCCAATGTCGTATTTTATCAGTTTGTATAGTCTCTTAAGAGGAAAAAGATGTCACCCAATTTATCTTAGCTCTGCTAATAGTAGTGTGCTTCTGTTTAATGGTAATGATGACAAAATGTTATTTAGGTTATTATTCCATATATGTACAGCATGAGGTTTCTTGTAGTAAAAAGTGAAATAAATAGTATGAAAGATATACTTTTTTTTCACAAGGGAAGGTTAATTCTAAGAGAAATGAAAAGGTTAGTACCTCTACTAGCTCCTATATTATTTTCACCTGAGAAAGTTCATTTCAAAATATGTAGTTGAGATAGACTTAGAATTTTCTCTAAATTCTAATTAATTAATTTTCTCTAAATTCTAAGTCTATCTCAACTACATATTTTGAAATGAACTTTCTCAGGTGAAAATAATATAGGAGCTAGTAGAGGTACTAACCTTTTCATTTCTCTTAGAATTAACCTTCCCTTGTGAAAAAAAAGTATATCTTTCATACTATTTATTTCACTTTTTACTACAAGAAACCTCATGCTGTACATATATGGAATAATAACCTAAATAACATTTTGTCATCATTACCATTAAACAGAAGCACACTACTATTAGCAGAGCTAAGATAAATTGGGTGACATCTTTTTCCTCTTAAGAGACTATACAAACTGATAAAATACGACATTGGGATTCTGACCCATAAGCTCTATAGCACCCAGCTGGAGAAGCTAAACCACAACTTCTACAGCAATCTGCCCAGAATGGTCAGGACTTGGTCCATGACTGACAACTTCCCTATTTTTTTGCCTCAAACTCAGGACCAACCAGAGAAAGCCAAATATTCTCTCCAAACCAATTTTATAAGATGTCCTGCTTCTAGTTAGTCCACCTCCAGCTTTGCCACGCCAACAGTTTCTGATCAAAACATACCACTGTAAAGCTTTCCTACTCCCCACTCTGCCAGTTTTCCACCATGCCAAGAGCAAGTGATGGTACCTAACTCCCTTGTTAAAGTGAGCTCTGAATAGATAGCCTCCGGGTGTTCTCATCTTGGCAGCCTTCATTTATGTCCACATTCATAATAAGCTACCAGCCCTGAGCAACAGGTTTCATCTTTTTCTCTTATGAAATTTGTTCCAATTAATGTACCATATCACACATTGTACCACTGGTGGTAATAATGCCCTGCAAGCCACTCTACCTTCTGTCTCTTTCTCTTTCTGCAATATGGTGACAAATATTATCCATTTCACAAGGATTAATGTGAGGACCAAATAAGCCAGTGCATGTAAAACACCCAGAGCACTATGTTTGTTATCATCATCATCCCGTAATCATCATCAAAGTCCAAGTCTTGTTTCATTTAATTTTTTCTTACTCTGAGTATGTTGGGTCTTTATGAATCCAATTACAGATTCAATGATAAGTTTATGCTTTACTTTTGGGCCCTGAAGTTTGTGTAGTGTGTATGTAGTATGTATGTGTACAAAATCAGTTGAAAGAGGTCCACTAAATTGGGAGACAAATTTACTAAAAGTACATATTGTTTCCTTTCCAAAACATGTCATATATATTTGTTGGTGACTGTAGGGAGGAAGAAGTTATTTCTATTTTTCTATCTCCCACATTCTCTGGATGGAGCCTTGCAAAAGAGAGATTGATAAGAGAAAACCAAATAATTTATCAACACGCATGGTGCACGTAGTGCAGGAGAAACCCCAATGAAGGGGTGGCTAGAACTTGGACTTATATAGCATCTTATCAAAAAAACAATGTGTTTGTAGAAAGTGACAAGACAAAGAAAAAGGTTTTTAGGCCCTTAAGGGTGGTAAGTTGTGAGAAGATTAATATACAGGGGAAATCAGTGGAGGAAGGTTTTGTGCAGATGCATCTGGATGCTGACTTTTAGTTTTATTTATATTCATAAAACTTTCCTGGGAGAGGAGATTTGTGGCACTCCTCATTTTTCAGAAGTTTCTGCTTTAGTCAGACAAAAGAAGCCCCAGAGTGGCTTTTTTCTGCCTCTCTTGAGTCATATTTACCTTTAGCTCAAAATAATCCTCAGAGTGGCATATTTCAGAGTGACAGATTCTGGCCCCCTAAACCACCATGAATCTGTGACCTCAGCTCTGCCAGCCTCTGCCCCTGTGGGTCCATCTGCAACCCCTCCATCCTCTGCTCACCATCAGCTCCCCTCCATAAAAAAGATCATCACTCCTGTGTTCCCCTGTGTTCTTCTTAGGGCATACTTCTTCTGGGGTATCCCAGCAGACAGTGGTACCGGAACAGGAACATTACCATAGGACATGGGACTTATCTGCAGGAGACAATGGCTGGATGTCTCCACATAGGTACATAGCTTTTTTAGAGCTCTGCTGTAAATTGGGATTCCTCCTTCCCAGCCCTTCATCTTTTCTTTTTTTTAAGATTTTATTTTTACTTACTTATTTTACAGAGAGAGAGAGAGCGCGTGGAGAGAGAGAGAGAGAGAGAAAGAGCACACAGGAGTAGGGGGAGGGGAGGAAGGAGAGGGAGAGAGAATCTGAAGCAGTCTCTATGCTGAGCACAGAGCCCAAGGTGGGGCTCCATCCCAAGACCCTGAGATCATGACCTGAGCCAATACCAAGAGTCGGAGGCACAACCAAGCCCCACAGGAGCGCCCAGCCCTCCATCTTTATCCTCTGTAGTCCCCTCTTCAAGATGAGCTCTACATCTCCTCTTGAAGGAGCTCTCTGCCTGCTCCCACTTCCTTCTGTTATCCTTAGCAGGCTTTTCCTCACCAATAAATCTTTTGCTTTTTTGACCCTGTCCTGGTATCTGCTTCTGTGAGGACATGGACAGAATATGTAAACAAAATGCCAACCAGCTCTAAGATACCATCGCTATCACACTTTCCATCTTAAGATTCTGATTTGGAATCTAAATGCTGCCTAGGATTTACTGGTTTAGAGTAGGAAATTACAGCATCATAAATAACTACTTTCTTGTGAGTTTAACTAAAATCCAAAATTAAACTTCAGTCGATTTCCAAATATACTGACTCATCAGTTCAGGGTACTGAATATGAGAGAAGAAAAGTCAATGGTAAAAGAACTTAGATTTTAAATGCTCATCAAAAGGAGTGACTAAGCAACAAGCAGGAGCATCCTACAAAGATTACAAAGAGTTACAAAGTTCTTACTGCCAAGGTCCCTGTTCTATAATTCCCGACTCTCTTGCAAAACAGTCAGTCAGTGGAAGCCTCCTTTGACTTCCCTCCTTCTCTTTTATTTCTGAATGTGGGCCTTACACAATCTGCACTTCCTTCCACTAGCTAGGCTCTGAGGTGACCCTATCTTCTTAGGGTAGGACCTAAAGTTGTGCTATTTTCTTAAGAGTGCAACTCAGTGGGTCTCCTGGCTGATAACAGAGACTTACAGAATATTTCCACTTACATGCATTCTGGAACATTTATTATAGACAGAAGATGAAGTTCAACACTTACGAAGAGCTATTATTTTTTTTTTGTAAAAGATTTTATTTATCAAAGAGAGAGATGAACTTGGGGGGCAGGAGGCAGAGGGGAAAACAGGCTCCCTACTGAGCAAGGAGCCTGAGATGTGGGACTTGATCCCAGGTCTCTGGGGTCATGACCAGAGCCAAAGGCAGATGCTTTAACTGATTGAGCCACCTAGGCATCCCAAAGACCTTTTATTTTGAGACGTGTCAAAAACCAGACAGATTTTTCTTTAAAATTTACAATATACTAAGTTCTTATCTTCTTTCATAATGAGTTATTATGGAATAATAACTTCATACCTAAAAGGTAAGAATCAAATTTTCAAGTGAGTGAAATTATCCTCTCTAGCTCTCATAAAAATGTATTTCAAATACAATTTAGCTGAATGTATTTCAAGTATAATTGAGCTTAGAATTGATACCTTTGATGAAATTTAAACCGTGAATAAAAATTAAAAAGTGCTATGTAGTGTACACACACACACACACACACACAGAAATATTACTAAACCATAAAAAAAAAATAAGATCTTGTCATTTGCAGCAACGTGGGTGGACCTAGAGGATATTATGCCAAGTGAAATAAGTCAGTCAGAGAAAGACGAATTACACATGATTTCACTCATATGTGGAATTTAAGAAACAAAACAAAAGGACAAAAAGAAAAAAAAAAGACAAACCGAAAAACATTCTTTTTTTTTTAAAAAGATTTTATTTATTTATTTGACAGGCAGAGATCACAAGGAGGCAGAGAGGCAAGCAGAGAGAAAAAGGGGGAAGCAGGCTCCTGCCGAGCAGAGAGCCCAATGTGGGGCTTGATCCCAGGACCCTGGAATCATGACCCGAGCCGAAGGCAGAGGCTTTAATCCACTGAGCCACCCAGGCGCCCCCAGAAAAACATTCTTAAATACAGAGAGTGAACTGGTGTTTGCTACAGGGAAGTTGAGTCGGTGGGGGGCAGGTGGGCGATGGCGATAAAGAGTACACTTATCGGGGCACCTAGGTGGCTCAGTGGGTTAAAGCCTCTGCCTTCGGCTCAGGTCATGATCCCGGGGTCCTGGGATTGAGGCCCGCATCTGGCTCTCTGCTCAGCCGGGAGCCTGCTTCCTCCTCTCTCTGCCTGCTTCTCTGCCTACTTGTGACCTCTGTCTGTCAAATAAATTAAAAAAAAAAAAAAAAAAAGAGTACATTTATCATGATGAGCACTGAGTACTGTATAGAATTGTTGAATCGTTATATTGTACCCCTGAAACTGATACAACATTGTGTGTTAATTAAACTTCAACTAAAAAAATGAAAAATAAATAAATTAGAGTTTATGTAAAAAAAGATTACAAGGCTGGGAACATTAATAGATATTTCTATAAAAAATAATTTACTTTCTGTGGCATTGACCATAAACATATATTTAGTCAATATATGTTTAGTCAATGCTTTGTGTCCACCAGTCTTCTTTTTAAGAGAAACTGCTTCCCATCTTGGCTCCTGGTTAAGAGGTTTGTACCCAGTGGTCCTGCCCCATCTTAACACCTGTGAATCTAAGATGGGCACTTGTTCTGAACTCGACTAATCTGTATCCTAACACCAGGAATTTGAATTAAAATAGGGATAGTAATTTATGAGGTGCTATAATGCATAACCATTTGGAATTGAGGTTGACCAAACACAATGCACTTTAACTGGGGACAGAGAAATCAAGAGAAAGTAGAGAAAGCTATTCTAGACAGTCATGAAGAATGACAAAAAAACATACACTAGAATGGTTACCAGCATGGATTTGGATTTCAGTTCTTCCATTTAGCTCAAAATAAAGAAGAATTAACCAGTAAGGAGGCTACTTAATAGTCCAAGTGAAAATTATTTGTAATAATCTAGGGCAATGGTGTGTAGGGAAAATGTGCTTCAGTGCAAATTAGAAATTATCTAGAGCATAGAGCACACCACTCTGGTATACTGATTTGCAATTCTAAATTACAAATAACTGATACAAGTACAAAATAATTCTTGTCTATAGGAATGCAAATGTTGTCCTATTCAGTAGAGAGTAAATGGACTTCCCTTCCCTACGGTGGAAACTCCATTTGCACGTTCCTTTCAACATTCTTTTACTCCATATAAATTTGTGCTTTCTTGACTTCTCCTTTGAACTGGTTCAAACACCTTATTAATTTGTTCACGGGTGAGTTAAACAAAGCATGCATCTAACATAAATTCTTTTCCATGAGAGTTCATGATTTTATTTATTTTTAAATGTTTTTAACAGTTTCAGAAGTTTTCCACCCAGATGTCTAATGGAACAGAATAGAACCAGAGAAGTGCATGTCATGGGTAGTTGAAGCCCATATATCTTTTCTTGGCCCTTAGAGGTGAATTTGTGATGTTGTTTTTTTCTATATTAAATTTTCCTCTCTACTAATTTTGTGCTTTGTTTTTGGTTCTTCTATACCGATCAGCTATTTTCCATTGGTGGCGGCAATGACTGACCATTTGGTTTTTATGGTCTGATCATGTGATGATTTCTCTTAACGAATTAGGGTTTTCTAGAGACCTAGTCTCTGCTGGGTGAAAGACAACAGAATATTAGTTTTGTTATTGTATTTTTGCCTATAAAAGTGTATTTTATCTGTAGTGTTCATTTATCTATTTTGAGCTCAAATCAATTAAGAATTTACTGTAGGAAAAATAGCTCTTTGATATCTGGACCAGAGACTTACTTTTATGTTGTGTTTACTCTTGCTTTCCTTGTGGCTGTTATTTTAGAATTGAAATTGTAAGGGCTCTCTATTTACATTTACAATTCAGAAAGATCTTTACTTTTCATTGTGTGAGTATGTAATGCTCTTTCCCATCTCAGGATGTTATTGTCAGATTAGATTATAAACTCTTAAGCATCCTGTTCTGACTGGCTGATAGGGTAAGTAAGCACTAACCTGGATTGAATATTCCTAAAATTCCCAGAAAACAATGAACTAATACTTTCAACGTGCTAGAATCTAAAAGGAAAGAAAAATATTCTTAGCAAAACTAAAAGGTAACTTTTGAAGACAAATTTAGAACATTTAAGTGAATCTTTAGCATACAAGACTAGTTCAATATTATTGGTTTAATAAGACTAGCTATGTCTTCTCTGTTTTATCAGTGTTAAGTGTAATGGAAGCTTATATCTTATTCTGGTTGGGAATGTTCTTCCTAAATTTACACTAGTTTATTAATCAAAAAAATTAATATTACCTCCAGTTAATGTTTAAAATTATTAAAAATATTAATTTGTATTTACCCACATTGAATCAGTTTCATTTTCAATAGTAGTTACTTTTTACAGTATGTTGGCTTGAAGATAATTTCTTTAGGTGACCTTGAACTTACATTAAATTAATTTCCAGATATTCTTTGGATGTTGAAATCTTTTCTAAGTATGATATGGTGCTGCAACACTGATTACTAAGTATAATTTTCAGATTGTAGGCTTTTATTTTGTATTTTAAATGCTACAAAGAGGCTATCACTGTGGGCCTACTAATAAACATGCTTATTTTCACTATTTTGAGAAATCATATAAAGGATGTGTTCGGCTGTAAAACACTGTGTTATGTGTATTGATGAGTTTTGCTAGTCTGCTAAAATGGCAGTGTATGACATGTAGTTTACAATTACTTGCCCTCTAGTTTTGTGTGACATAAAAGTTACTTTGGTTAAAAGTTACAATTAATACAAATGACTAAGACTACACTTAGGAGCAATAGTTTCAGAGAAATAAAATTGTGCACATGCTTTTGCTTTTTGAGGAAAAGTGTAGTCTTTTTTGAAAACAGTCATTCTCAGTGTTTTTTTTAATCTCTAAACTCTGTAATACATTTCCACCAGTGATGTCTGATTCAGTGTCTCTCTATCCTCACCAGCATTTGGCATTGTCATTATTTTTTATTTTAGCCATTCTGTTGGGTGTGAAGTGATATCTCACTATGGTTTTAATTTACATTTTTCTAGTGCCCAATGATGTTGAATATCTTCTCACGTGCTGATTTGCCAACTGTATATCTTCAGTGAAGTGTCTCTTCATTTTTTCCCTTGTGTTCTAAATAGACCGTTTGCATTTTTACTTGTTGAATTTTGAGAGTTCTTTATATATTGTAGATACTCATCCTTTGTCTGATATATGTTTTGCAAATACGTTCTTCTACTATGTGGCCTGTCTTCTCATCTTCTTCACAGTTTTTCACAAGAGCAGATTTTTTTTTTAAGGATTTTATTTATTAATTTGACAGATGGAGAACACAAGTAGGCAGAGAGGCAGGCAGAGAGAGATGGAGAAGCAGGCTCCCCAGAGCAGATATTTTTAATTTTGTGATTCAGTTGGTCAGTTTTTCCTTTCACTGATCATGGTTTGGTTTCAAAGGTCAAGAACTCTATGCTTCATTCTATATCCTTAACATTCTATATCCTTTTCACCTATTTTTTCCCTAAAAGTTTAATCATTTTCTGTTTTACATTGGATTATCCATTGTAGGCTGGTTTTTGTACAAATTTTAAAATCTCCTTCAAGGTTTTTTGTTTTTCTTGTTTGTTTTTGTTTTTTGCCTATACATGTTTCTCCAGAACCATTTGTTGAAAAGCCTATTTGCATTGAGTCCACAAGTTCATTCCTAATTTATAGAAATACAGTTGATTTTTGAATGTTTATTTTGTATCTTAAACCTTGCATAATTCACTTATTAAGCATTAAGATGTTTTTTGTAGATTTCTTGGGATTTTCTATGTAAATAATCATGTTACCTGCAAATAGGGACACTTTTATTTTTCCTTTCCAGCTCCATATTGAATATCCATGATGTGAGAATTCTTGCCTATTTCTGATCTTAGAGGGAAAACATTGTCTCGTTAAGTGTAATGTTAGCTGTAGTACTGTCAATGTTCTTTACCAAGTAAGTGGTTGTTCTTGGTAGATTGACATTTCTTGGTAAATTGACATGCTCTCTTTGTAATTTTCTTTACTCTGAAGTCTACTTTCCCTGATAATGACAAAGCCACCCCTGCTTTCTTTTGAATTATGTTTGAGGCATATATTTTTCCATCTTCTTGCTTTCAATCTCTTAAGCAAAGGAACCCCAAATTTCTTCACCATAGCTTTGGCCATAGCTAACTCTTTTGAAAGTATTCTAGGAGTGGTGGTAGTTAAAATTTAAATTTGGATTATAATGTTTGGGTTCCTAGGAGTATTTTACCTAGAACCAATTCAATAAAGAAGAAAATGTTTTTCAGGAGTGGGAAGGAAAGGCACAGAGAATTTGAATTTTTGACTTGTATATATTAAAGAAAAGGCAACTTTAAATGATTGCATAAAAACATGTATAAACACCCAATAGATACAAAGTCACATGCTGATCTGAGTTGGTGACCAAATATAAGGGGGAATATTTTTAAACCTCTTTTTTATTAAGAGCTTGGTTAATGATTTTGTTTACTTGCAATGCTCTTATATGGCAAACGACCCACGTCATTTGCTAGAATTCTGAAAATGACACATACAAGATGTGATCACTGGTATCTACTGTTAGAAATCTCCATTCACAGATACTCACGAACTCTATACTCTTGTATTATTGTCATGCAGTTACAGACTATTTTCCTAGGCTTTCACAAAATAAAATAAATATGTGATGAAGAGAGACTCCGCATTCCTCCTATGTTCTTGATAAACTTAATTACCTCCCTTCTCTGATCATTACAGGCCAAAATGCTATGAGTTCTTGCTCTTGGGCATCTTTTGTCCTCTGGCAACCTCTGGCAAAGTCTGTTCTGTCTACTCTCTAGCACAGCATATGCTGTTCTGGCACACTACACCTAACAGGAAATTTTAAGTGTAAACAATATGTATTTGCATATTTGAGATAGAATACTAATATGTTTTTACTTTGTAACATTCTGTTTCTGGGAACATGGTTAATACAGGAATTTTTTTTCTAGCATTTTCTTGACATGATTCTCCTTACCTTCCTCCTTATTAAAACAACAACAACATTAGATTATCCTTCCTCCAACTGGACTGATTATCCTTCCTCCAACTGGTTTATGATTCTTTAGGATTAGAATACCTAATACTTGAAACCAGAGCTCACTCCATGTCAGACACTAAACACACTACATGCATTATCTCCTTGATTTTTTTGATGTCATTGTAAGAATATTAGCCCCAAATAAAATTGAGATAATAAAAAGACAATAAAATTGAGATAACTTCAAAGAAGTTCTTGAGCCTGCCCTGGAATCTCTTTGCCTGAAACTCGGGTTATTCTCCTACTACTACACTAATCCTAACTATACTATCAATTCCAGAACTAGTTATTACTATAACCTATTAGTCTTTGAAGAAAAATAGGTCTTTGTGATCTGGCCACCACGTAAGTATTTATATGCCTAACTTAGCTACTATCCCTATAGTTCAGTTTCCAAGCACCCTGTGTTTTCTGTAGTTTCTCCTCTTTCTCTCTGTTTCTAGAACCTGCTCAAAATTTTTCTATCCTTAATGTCAATGGGAGGATTCAAACATTGTTTCTCTTCCTCCTTTCTTCTAAGTATCTTCCCTCTACAATTTTTAAGATTCTCATACAGGTTTCATATGCTCATATGAGACACTCACAGTATAAATGCACATGTTAAGACAATTGCTATTTTACAGACAATTTTATTTCTTGCTTCTTTTGCTATTTATTGCTTTCCTTAAACAGTTCTCAGACTTAAGACCTTTCCATTTATATACTTACATATATTTTTAGGGTTTCCAAACCAGGACCCATCACTATAAGGCGGTGAATTATTCTGAATATTAAATAAATGTTATATTCTATTTAACAATGTCAATATTAAATAAATTTTTATCAAATAACTATTTCAGTGTCTATATGTCAGACACCACTCTAGACACTACCTTTTACCCTTCCACCCAAACATTTTTTACATAAAAGAATATTTTTATTATTAAAAATAAGTTTTATCAAATAATAATATACAAATTCATTTTAGAAAAATTAAAAATACAGACAAAAAGAATTAGGAAACAAACACTAGCAAGAGTTTCAATATTTTTATGAATCCTTCCAATTTTTTTCTTAAGATTTTTAATATTTTATTTATTTATTTGACAGAGAGATAGAGAGCACAAGCACGCAGAGTGACAGGCAGAGAAAGAGGAATCCGGGACTTGATCCCAGGATTGAGCAGAAGGCAGTCGCTTAACCGACTGAGCTACCAGGCACCCCAATATCATTCCAAATTTTATGTATATTTTTGAGCTGTTACATTTTTTTTTCAATTAACACTATGTAATAAACATTCTTCTAAATTAATGGTTGTTAAAGGGTTAATAATAGTTCATTTTGTGGCTGTATAATAATTTTAAAATCACAGTTCGATGTTGGCTTCAGCCCATTGGTAGCTTTTCGAGTTACATGTGAAGATTATGTTGAATGTCATTGCAGGTAATTAACCAGTTAGCTCAAACCTTAGCCCTTGAAAAGTGTGTCTCCTTTACTGAATAAACATTGATAGAATACCTGACATTGGATGCAAAGATGAGTAAGAGCTTGTGCAGTGCAGGTAACAACTTACTGTAATATTCAGATTTGTTATCAAATAGAAAACAATATGCTTAAATTCTACAGTAAACGGATGCGCGTGACCCTTAGGCTGCGTTGAAAAAAGTCCAAGGCAATGTACAGGACAGTGATTGCTTGCCACATATCTTACGGAGAAAAGTACTTTTTATTTAATATTTGGTGGTTGAGAAAAGATACAGCCCACCGTGTCTCTTCCTTGATTACTCGTGTTTCTCACTCCCATGGCCGGGTGCAGTTTGCTTACTATTAGTGTATATATCTGGAAGAAATACAGTCTAGCTTTGTATCGAAGTAGAAAAATTTAGAAACGACTAATACAGCTAACATGGGAAGACGAAAGAAAAAAAAAATCACACTAACGGAAACTTGTCCTGAGACGACCAAAATAAGACGTCACTTGGGCTAATCACAACGTCAAAGCTTAACGGCATCACCCCTGTAAGCGGAGGCGGTAAAGTGCTAAGGTCAGCAGAGGCCTCCATATTTCAGTAGACGGCGCAAAACATGGGCGAGTTTCCAGGTGATGCCACCGACCCCCTCCGCGCCCAGAAGACAGGACCAACAACCACAGCCGTTAGGAACCGCGGTCGCGTCACGCCTGAGAGGGGACGCGCAAACCTACGTCCCCAAGCACTCCCCGCAGGCCCCGCCCATTCCTCGCCCCAGAGCCCGCTGGGGGCTCGGGGGGCGTGGCTAAGGGCGAGGCGAGGAGAACGCGCAAGCGCACCAGAACCCATTCAATTAGCCAACTATTAATCTCGCGAGGGTTGAAAGTCGGTGGCGTAGGTGGTTGTCCTGGATGCTGGCGAGATAGGTGATTTCTCCCAGAGGAAGAAAAGGAGGCGGCGAAGCTGGTTCCCGGCGTCGGTCTCTCTTTCGCTTTCCTTTCTCCTAACTCCAACTCTCCGCCCTCCCGTAAATCAACCCGCCTTCCCTGACCTCAGTGACCCAGGTGGCCCCGCCCACCCTCGTCGACGTGATTCCCGCCGTGAGGTAAGCGCCGCTCGAATCCCGAGCCCGGCGGAAGAGGAGGCGGACGAAAGGGGGAGGCTGCTGGGCCCGGCTTAGGCTCGTAGCGGAGCCGCAGCACAGGGGGGCATTCGGGTGGTCCTCTTGCCCTCCGTCAGCTCGTGGCGACGTAACTACCGAGGCCTAGGCCTCTTCATCTCTGCCGAGCCGGGCCTCAGGCAGCAGCGGGTGACGCAGACGGAACATCATGTCGTCCGCGGCCGAGCCTCCGCCACCCCCGCCTCCCGAGAGCGTGCCTTCCAAGCCCGCAGCCTCGGCCGCCAGCAGCGTGAGCAACAGCAGCAACAAAGGCGGCCCGGAGGGCGTCGCGGCCCAGGCGGCTTCCTCTGCGGCTGGCTCCGGCCCCGCGGACTCCGAGATGGAGGTGAGGGTGGCTTATGGCGCGGGCAGAGGGCGCAGTGGGGAGGAGGAGCTGGTTCCCTCGCCGGGATTTTAGTGCTCAGACGCGGAGCCGTACTCTACCCCTCCAGCATCCAAACTCGGCCTCAGACCCTTAGGATCCGGAATGATTCACTCCTGCGCCCTTGTGCTTATCCCTACCCACGCCGACTCCCATGTATTTCTGGCACTTCACATTTACATTGTTTGTCTCTTCGGCGATTCTTGCCAAATCTTCCAGCGCTATTATTAAACAGATGTTATTGATTACTGAGGCCGAGCGGGACCGGCCCGGTTTTGTGTGTGTGTGTGTGTGTGTGTGTGTGTGTGTCTGGTAGACTCCCATAATTCCCTCACCCGTCTCTGATTCTAGCTTTTAGTTTCCACTAAACTTGCGGGAAGGGAGAAGGAGATGCCTCTTAGTGGGGAGGGAAGGATGCGCGGGGTGGGGAGGGCGTTTAAAAGCTGCGCGTGGGAGGACTCAGGCCTCCTTTTCTTCATCCAGGTCCTTGCGGGGGCGGTATCTGTTCTGGGCAGAAACAATGGCTAGAGCTGGATGGCCGATTGCGCAGTGGGGATAAGCGGGGCGCAGCTGCTCCTCTGAAGGGAGAGGAGGCTCCTCCCAGGCACTGTTCCTTAGGGAGGAAAGCGACCAACGCAGCAGCAGCTGTCTTGTCTTGGGCCCCCATCTAATTTGGGTAGGGGGATGGATGAGTGTGAATGGATGAATTAGTGAGTCTGGGGCGGTTGACTTTCAGTCTAGCGCAATTCCTCTTTTTGGGCCTTGGCCTTTTTTTTTTTTTTTTTTTTTTTTTTTTTTTTTTTTTAAATTGGTACTGCTCGCTTGCCGAGCCTGCCTTCAAGGGCTGGGGTTGGCCAGAGGATGGTGACAGTGATGCGGGGGTGGAAAGTTTGGGGAGCTGCCAGGCGGGTCTCTTGGGTGTGCTCCAAGACTTTGCGAGGTCTGGGAACAAAGTGATTGCTTGCTCCTTCCAAATTTTATTCTTGGCCTTCGATCTGTTTTGAGATATTTTATAGTCGCAGCCCAAAGACTTCTGGGATTTTTCCATCCTTAGCTGGAAGGGGTGAAGGTAATACTGCTCTAAAAAAGGATCCTTGATGCAGAAATAACACAATAAGTAAATGGAAGTGCAGTTTAACATTGAAGCGTTTGTCGCACCAAAGTTTTACTTGGGCACCAGAGGTCTAACCTAGCGTGACCTAACATTATGCTAATAGTTTATAAGAGAATTTTTTGGTGATGGTAGGTTTTAGTGCAATAGGACATTGGTATTCTGTACTGTTACACTTAACAGTACTGATTTTTGTTTCACATTCTTCTTTAGTGTTGCCTATTTTTCTTAAGGTTTTAAATGGTTCTTTTGGATTAGCAGGGCTGTTTAACTTAGATTCGTGCTCCCTGGTGTAAGGGGCTTTGAAAATCTTTGGCACTTTCAGTGCATAAATGGATGGTTCTCTGCGAAATGCCGTCCATAGTTTTTATCAGTTTCTTACTTAAAAGGGTCTGTCATTCAAATTTTGGAATAATAACCACTGTCTCAGTAGAGATGTTATTTAAATATCAAAGAGTAAAGCCTAAGCTGGCTTTCAGTTGCTATTTTTAAATATAAGTGGAATTAAAGCTTAAGTATGGATGTTGATGTAATAACGAGTACCAAATGAAGTCCAGGCCATATTTATTTGCCAGATGAAGAAATTGAGTCTTTTGTTAAGTAGAATCTGTGATAGGACCCAGGTCTGTTTCTGAAACTGACCGATTTCCCACATTTCTACCGTGTCATACTTAGAAGAAGGATGTTTGACAGTTTTATCTCTTGAAGAATGACTTAGTTATACCTTTTTGGTATAGGAACATGAATAGTTTCATCTTTTATCATTTTCTTCACTGACCAATTTTAGTTTCGATTGTTTTTTCTTCATGTTACAGTTGATCTAAAGTTTTTTTTAAGGTAAATGTACATTGTCTTTTTTTGTAACTGAATTGGGAAATCATTGAGGTTTACTGATAAATACTAGGTTTAAGAGTGTATATGTAATATATCTGGCAGTCTTAAATGCATTTTTCTTGTTTGAAAGTTGAATTTGAGTTAGATATTTTGAAAATTAGAAAATAAATGAAAGCTTGCATTCACAAATTGTTTCTGACAGGACAGACCTTCCCAGAGATATTAGTTAGTTTTCCTATGTGTTCAGCTAAATTTTCATTTTCTTGTTTGAAAGTAGAATTTAAGTTGGGTATTTTGAAAATTAGAAAATAAATGAAAGCTGCATTCACAAATTGTTTCTGACAGGGCGGACCGTCCCAGAGGTACTAGCTAGCTTTCCTATGTGTTTGGTTAAATTTTCATTTTTGCTTGGTACTGATTAGGGAGTAATTTCATTTTTTGTTTATTATGATTTTTTTAGCAAATGTGGATGGAACCTGAATTTTTGTCTTTCACTGTTGATTAGACTAATAGGTGACTATATGCCAACAGAGTAGACAGGCACACTGTATACCAGATAATCATAGGACCTCTGTCCTGGAGTCCAAATCCCCCCTCTTTTTTTTTTTTTTTAAACTATGAAAGAAATAATGACTACTGTTGTTTATTATGGCATATTTTGACCTTTTATGATATCTGGTACCATTTTGTGAAGTAGGCTAGTAGGTGGCTTTTTCATTTTTATTTGTGAACGCCAGAGATTTGCGATGAGCTTGAAGGTGACACAGGTGCCTAAAGATCTTAGCAATGAAGTTAGATTAGAATTTAGGTAATTTGACCTCTCAGTTCTGGTACTGTACCAAATCCAGTCCCCCAATTTTTAAATCACAGATAACTTTATAATAGTACATATTGCCCAAGCACGGATTTGTACATTGTAAATGAAAATTATACTTTTACCAACTGTTCTTTAGTTGTTTTTTTGACAGATGAGTAGAAATTAGTGGAGTAGTTGTTGCTGTTTTTGTTTGTGGCATTTTGAATGTCAGAGTGAATAAATTTTTGCAAGAAAGGATATTTGTTACTAATTTGTAGTTAAGAAATAAGAGATTTAGGATGCATGATAAATTTTTTGTATTGTTCCAGAAGATGGAAATCAGGCTGACTAATGATGGTAATTTCTAGGTGTATATTTATGTAGAAGCACAGCAGATACTGAAGTTTTATGATTAAAAGGAAACATGATTTCTTCACATTATATAGTGTTTAATTTGGTTTCATAATATTTATTGAATAGAAAAAGAAACAGATTTGTTGAAAGTTATTCTATTCTAGGATGATGTGATAATAGTCTTGTGTTTTACTCTTGGCCAAAGCCATGCAGTTTATATATTTGGGTTAAATAGGTTGTTATTGTGGCATTTAGTTTTATCAAAATACTCTGTCAGATTAGATTATAGCCATTTAAGTATCTAGCAAGTTTGGGATAGAAATATATTACTTAGAATGTGGTTTGAGCAGAAACTAGTTTAATAATGGTGTGTTAACTATTTTTGAAGAACAATCCATGATTTTTCCCTCCTACCAGGAAGTATTTGATGACGCATCTCCTGGAAAGCAAAAAGAAATTCAAGAACCAGATCCTACCTATGAAGAAAAAATGGTATGCTCTAGGTATATAAATAGAGTTTGTAATAACTTTTATTTAGATGATTGAATGGACCAAACTTCTGCATTTAACTTTTATAGTTGAGTCACAGATATCCCCAATGGAAATATGTGTAACATGGGATACTATAATTTTTGTTACTTGCCTGTGTAAAGCAAATGGAGAAATATTACATGAACATACCTAATAGTATTATATAAATGTATGGGATATGTTCCTCCTCTCTATTTTAAGATTTAGTGTTGGGGAGTGAGGAGAGTAAAAGACCACAGAGGTAGTTATTCAAGTTGTATTCTGCCTCTGTCCTTCTATTCCACTGGGTACAAAGACGGTAATATATGCTCCTTGCCCTCAGCTTTTGTACAATATGGGTGAGTTCTTTTCGAAAAAAGCACATGATCGTGTTATGTTATACTTAAATCCTCAAAGACCCAGCTCACATTTCATACCTTAGGAAACTTTTTTTTAGCATGACTTAACCATAACCTACAAAGAGCTTTAAACTTAAATTCAGATTCTGTAATCATAATGGCTAATAGCAAATGCTTACTATGTACTAGGCCCTTTTGTGAGTGCTTTATGTGCATTAAAATATTTAATTTTACTGAAATATTAAAAAGTTAGAATAACATGTTAAATAATAACATGTTAAATAATAATAACATGTTAATAATAACATGTTAATTAATAATGTTAATTAACATGTTAAATAATAATAAATAATAGCACTATGCAATATAACTGGTGTGCTCTTTAAGAGTAAAAAGTGTCTTTATGTATCTTTATCTAGATCAATATCTGATATGTAATATATTTTATCCAGTACTTTTTGAAACTTGCTTTTTCTTCAATCTTTGATCTTCTCTTCAAGATCAGTAGATATTTTTGAATCTCTTACATAGTTTCAAAATCCTAAAATATATGCATTTTTGAATATATGATATGTATATGCATACATAATGTGCCTGATAAACGTAGTAATATGTAAAATATAAATGTCACTATTTTTATTTTTTATTTTAATTCCAGTGTAATTACCATATAGTGTTATATTAGCTTCAGGTGTGCAATACAGTTACCCACTAATTCTGTACGTTACTTAGTTCTTATCACCTATTTCACTCCCTCTGGTAACCACCAGTTCTGTATATTTAAGAGTCTGTTTTTTTCTCTTGTTTTGTTTCTTAAATTCACATACAAGTGAAATCATAGGGTATTTGTCTTTCTCTGACGGATTTATTTCACTTAGCATTACACTTTCTAGGTCCCATCCATGTTGTAAATGGCAAGATTTCATTAAATGACATTATATAGGATTTCTGTTATATTTTATATATGTGTGTATCTGTAATTGTCCTATATCTTTTGTTTGCTCTCAGACTTACTTAAGAAAAAGATGTATTTTCCCAGCTCCACCTTCCCATAATTTCCTCATACCCTTCA
This sequence comes from Mustela lutreola, assembly GCF_030435805.1. Classification (NCBI taxonomy): domain Eukaryota; kingdom Metazoa; phylum Chordata; class Mammalia; order Carnivora; family Mustelidae; genus Mustela; species Mustela lutreola. Next base: position 149,129,300 of record NC_081290.1, on the reverse strand, counting down.
CAATTTATGTTCTGTTGTTAACACTGTATTAGTGGATCTAATTTCCAATTTATAGCTTAATTTTACTTTCATTCTTCATCTCACTTGTGTCTAATATTGTCAACCACTCCTCAGAATTTTCACTTACCTTGAGAGATCTTTTTTTCCTTGATGATGGTACCTTATTTACTTGACTATTCTTTTGTTCTCCTTCATCATATCCTAAACATTTCTTCTCAGACAGTTCAATCCTTGTCATTGGCTTTGTTTTTCCTTTTTTTTTTTTTAAGATTTTATTTATTTATTTTTTTAAAGATCTTATTTATTTATTTGACACAGAGAGAGAGATCACAAGTAGGCAGAGAGGGAGGCAGAGAGAAAGAGGGAAGCAGGCTCCCCACTGAGCAGAGAGCCCAGATGTGGTGCTTGATCCCAGGACACTGAGATCTTGACCTGAGCTGAAGGCAGAGGCTTAACCCACTGAGCCACCCAGGCGCCCCTTTAAGATTTTATTTTTAAGTAACATAGGGCTCAGATTCAACCCCAAGATCAAGAGTCGCATGCTCCACTGGCTGAAACAGCCAGGTGACTCTGTCATTGGTTTTCTTTAAACTGAAGCCTTCTCAGTATTTATCTCTAGCCCAGATGCTTCCAGCCATTAAATTATTAACATTTGTTTGTTGGACATTTAAGTCCTTTTGGTATTTCTTAGGAATATCCAAAATTGAATTTATTTTCTCTACTTCACATATGTACTTAGTGTTATCTCAGTCAATGTTAATATATATCCAAGCTGTCCATGATAGCACTTCATAATATTAGTAGTCTTGCAAGTTCAACCTCATAAATACTTCCTTCCCTCCACTGCCCTATTCAGTATTCTTTAATTGGATGGCTTATTTTGTTGGCTTCTATATTTGTTTCCTTTTTAATGATCTGGCCTCTTCCAAATCTCTTCATATATCTCTTCCAAGTTTTTCAGTTTCCTAGTTATGATCTTTTCACTTTTTCACCAGTCATGATCTTAATTTCTTTTAAGCAAGTTCCCTTATCACCTGCTAGTTTCAAACCATAGGTAAGTCTCAGTATCCACTCTTCATTCTTAAACCAAGGATGCTGAGTACTACTTGAGAAAACTAAATAATAGTGCTGATAGGTACCAGAATAAATTTATGGTTTTTATACTCTTTTATGCTTTCAGTATTTATTTTGCAACAATCCATTTAGCTATCTAAAAATGTTACTGCTCTGGATAAACCTGTTATTCCATTTCTACCACCCTTATTTTCAGGCTTCTTCCACAACTAATTATAGGCCTATCTTCAGTTTATTTCTTATTTCCGAATATGTATGGCCTATACCTGGTCTGTGTCATTTTCTCTTGTCTCAGAGAAGGAAGCTGGTTTTAAGCTGTTGATTTTAATCTTTCATTTGATTTTATGATTTATGTCCTTCAGGTTCGTAATCTTATTCTGTTTCTACTTTTTAAGGATCTGTTAGTTTTCTCCTTTCTCTTTAAGATCTCAGATCATTTTTATTTTAATATTCTTATTCTAAACCAGGTATTTGCCTGTTTTTCCTTCAACCTTTGCCACAATTTTGCTGAAAGCTTATTCTTTAAATGTTCTGAATTCCTTGGTTCTTTGCAACTAGTTTATAATCCCACTACCACTTGGATGAACCATTGATGAGAATTTTGAAATCATTGACAGTTGTGTGGAACTGTGGTGAAATTATACATAATTCCTTAAGGCAGTAGTTCAAAACTTGATCATGTAGAAGGTCTTGGATATTTTGTTCTGATGGGTCATGAAGCGCAGTTTGAAAATCCTAGAACATCAAGAGCCATTAAAGGTTTTTGAAAATTAGAGACATGTGATAAGATCTATCAATGGGGGCCGGGGGGCACCCCTTCTCTGTTGAAACATCATGTCTTGGGATTTTCTTGGTCATCCCTATTAAAATTTTAGTGCCATTCCAGTTCCTTTTACCCTGCTTTATCTTCTGAGCATTTATTATCTTTGACACAATCTCAAATAATCGCTAAGGTTTATTTTTTTGATATTGGACTATAATAGAAAAAATGTGCCTTTCTGGTAGGTACAAAAAAGTAGTTGTTGAATTACAACAGCTATTTAAGAAGATATTTATTGAAACTTTTGAAAGAAGTGCAGAATACTTAGTGACTTTTGATACTGCAGAATTGGTTTTGCCTTAAAATGTCTAGCTCTGACCTGAGTTAATTTCTAGAGCTTACTTATTTTGATTCCAAACATAATTATAATAATTGAATAGACTTTTTCAGCCCCAATATTTTATAGTTGTATGTTCTTGGCTTTTTTATTATATATGCATTAAGAAACAAAATACTGCAAAATACACGTAGGTAATCTTAGTACTTTAAAAAAGTTAGTAATTTTCAAAAACAAAAAACTGAAGCATGTCTTCAGGAAATTATTATGGAGAAGCATGCTGATTTCAAGGATCTTAAGTTTTTTTTTTGATTCATATTCCATTCTTTTAGTGTGATAATAGGGAACATTTCAAAGTGGCAGATTAGACGTGAAAGGAAGGAATGGTATTAACTGCATTGGGTTAATGAATATTTCATGAACTTAATAGATTTTTTAAAAGATTTTATTATTAGAGAAAGCACGAGGGGAGGGAGAGTTAGAAGCAGACTCTGATGTGGGGCTCAGTCCCAGGACCCTGAGATCATGACCTGAGCCGAAGGCAGTTGCTTAACCAACTGAGCCACCCAGATGCCCCCCCGATCCTTTTTTTTTTAAAGTAATCCCAGTGCCTGATGTGGATCTTGAACTCCTCAGCTCTGAGATGAGAGTCATGTGCTGTACCACTGAGCCATCCAGGTACCCCTTAATAAATGTTTTTTTAACTTGCTACCTTTTTAATATTTGGCACAGCTGAACTGATAAATGATCAGTGCAATTTCTCCATTTCTGAATAACTTCACTTGTATTGAACAATGTCTTAATTTATGATATTTTATGGCCCACTATATTAATGTATAATTGACATATGACAGTTTCAACTTTAAATCTGAGTTTTGGCAGATTCATGCCGTCAGCCACCTTACAGTCATGATGTAGGACAGTTCTGTTATTCCCTAAAAAGTTTGCTCTTGTTTTTATCCTATTGACACTTCAGATCTGCTTTCTATCACTAGCTATAATTTTGTGTAAGTGGAATCATAGTATGTAGTTTTTCTCTGGCTTCTTTAACTTAGTATGATGCTGTGTTGTTGTTTTTGTATAATGCTATTGCAACTCAACTGTGTTGTTGCATGTCTCAGTAATTTGTTCCTTTTTATTGCTGAGTTCATTGTATAGAGGCATGTTGAAACTTTGATTTCTGATGTTATATTAATATTCTGATAAAACATGTCTTAAAACTTATTTTACAGCAAACTGACCGAGCAAATAGATTTGAATATTTATTAAAGCAGACAGAGCTGTTTGCACATTTCATCCAGCCTGCTGCTCAGAAGACTCCAACCTCACCTTTGAAGATGAAACCAGGGCGCCCACGAATAAAAAAGGATGAAAAACAAAACTTGTTATCGGTTGGCGAGTGAGTAATAGTTTATATTTCATAGTTGAAATATTTATTTTTGATAAACTTCATTAGAGGCATAAAATCACTTCATTAAAAAAAATCATTTTAGGGGCGCCTGGGTGGCTCAGTGGGTTAAAGCCTCTGCCTTCGGCTCAGGTCATGATGCTAAGATCCTGGATTGAGCCCTGCATCAGGCTCTCTGCTCAGCAGGGAACCTGCTTCCCTTCTCTCTCTGCCAGCTTCTCTGCCTACTTGTGACCTCTGTCTGTCAAATAAATAAATAAAATCTTTAAAAAAAAATCGTTTTAGGGGTGTTACTTACTTGGCCCCAGTTGGCTTAACAGGATGTAGCCATACGTGTATAAATAAGAATAATGTGTAATGCTTTAGTTTATGGCATTATCCTGTTTATGAATTCAGGTGTTATCTATTCCTTGGAGAGGGAACAAATGTAGAGGTGAAGCAGCCTATTTAAAATCACACAGAAGTAATCAGAATAATCCAAGCTTGACTTTAGGTCTGATTTGGGGTATTCTGTAGGCATAAACCACATACAGGCATCAAGGGGATTGCTTTTATCTGAAGTCTGCTTGGGTATGGAATGTTGTAATGATTTATACCATGGCATTTTGTTTAAAATTTTTTTAAAAGATTTTGTTTCTTTGACACAGAGAGACACAGTGAGGGAAGGAACACAAGGAGGGGGAGTGGGAGAAGGAGAAGCAGGCTTCCAGCCGAGCAGGGAGTCCGAAGTGGGGTGTGATCCCAGGACCCTGGGATCATGACCTGAGCTGAAGGCAGCTGCTTAACAACTGAGGCACCCAGGCTTCCCTAAAATTTTTATTACTTAATTGTCCTTCTACAAATTGAAGTGTCAAGTTGTATGCTGCCCTTAGGTGGTTGTTTAAAACATGTAAAATAACTCTTTCATGTTCAGTTCATAAATAGTTTCTTGGAATTTTTGTGCTGATTGGGTAATTAAGATGTTTAGTTATAACTGAAAGATTTGATATTAATAGCTGTAGTGTAATTTCAATTCCTTGGAATGACCATGTAATTCCCAAAGCGAAAAATGGAAAATAATCAGTAATTAAATCCACTAAATTATCTAAAAGAGGTTATTACAAACTGCTCTCAACAACGTTAAATTTACTGTACAGTTTATGGAAACACAGAAGCATGAGCTGTACCTTGAAGGGATTTTCATCAGAAAGCATGAGCATACCTTTATCGTTTTTTTTTTTTAAGATTTTATTTACTTGTCAGAGCACAAATGGGGAGCGTCAGGCAGAGGGAGAAGCAGACTCCCTGCTGAGCATGGAGCCCCATGTGGACTCTATCACAGGACCCTGGGATCCTGACCGGAGCTGAAGGCAGACACTTAACTGACTGAGCTACTCAGGCGTCCCATAATACCTTAATCTTATATGGAGTATTCCACTCATATATTTTATGCCTTATCCATTGTGTATACCCAGAGTGCTTTTGTTTTAGTACTTAGAGAATTCCTAAAAGGGACATTTGCACTTCAGATGTATTTAAATAGTTCAGACTTGAGAAGTTTGGCGCTATTTATTTGTATTTTTATTTTTTACTTAAAAATTTAAAAAACTTTTTTGAGAGAGAGTGGAAGCAGAGGGAGGGAGAGAGAGAATCTCAGTCAGGTTCCATGCCCAGTAGGGAGCTGGATGCAAGGCTTTATCTCAAGACCCCGAGGTCATGGCCTGAACCAAAATTGAGTCAGCTGAGCCACCGGGCAGCCCTTGCAGCTATTTAAATGGCATCTGGTCTCCTGTTCTAGAAATGCCAAGTACTGTAGTGGATGTTTTTATGATACAGGTGGTTAATAGGATTCCATGAAGAGAAACAGCTTTAAGATTATGTAAGATAAAGGTATTCTATAGTAAATAATAAATTGTTCAGCTTGTTCTTACTGGTGTTAATTGGTTAACAGATTTTTTTCTCTATCCTTGAAGCCATCTGAAGAGGAAAGTTAGCTTATGCAGAGTAATTAGGGTGATGGTACTGTCTTTGAGTATAAGAACAATATGTTTTTCTGTTCCTTCTTTCAGTGAGTGAACCCTCAATTTGAAACAATAAGCTCACTCCAGCCTTTATCTTCAGTTTTATAACCATAATAATACCATCTTGATAATAGACTGTGAGATTTTATTTTTTAAAAAAGTAAAAGTTCTTTCCTAGTTTGGGGAAAATAAATTAGAATTGAGGGTCATCTTTATACTAAGTTTCATATGGTTAGAATGTAGAGAAGTATGAGAAATAACATACTAAGACATTCTAATTTGAAGCATATAAAAGAGGCAAGAATGTTCTTGCATTTATTTACTGTCTTGGTCTGAGTTTCTGAGGAATGCTTTTTTTGAGAAGACTGATTATCCTCTTCCATCAATCATGTAGTTTTGGTAGAAATCAAGCTATAAATTAAATGTAGTCTTTTCTAATTTAAATGAAAATATTTGTTGAAAGTAATGAAGATACAAAATTGGAAGCTTCAGAATTAGAGAGTAAGTACTTTTTACTAACCTGAGCCCATTAGAGATTAAGAAGTTTGGCAATATTAGAACTGTAGAAAATTAGCTTTTAAGGGGGAATGTCCCAACTCTCTTGGGATCAAGAATCTGAGCATTTCCAAAAAGCTTTGAGTAATTCTGATAAATCTCTAGCTTAAGTCATTGCTTGAAGATGACAGTCCTGCCATTCTGTAGGAAGAGCAGTTCAGAGGACATCTGAGGTAGGGGAGTTGGGCAGGATGTTTAAGCACCTGGATCTAGCCATGCCTGAAGCTATGAATTCCTAGACTTTCCAGTAACATGAACCAATACATTTCCTCTTACATAACTGTAAGCTGACTTGAGTGGATTTTCTGCCCCTTAAGAAAGTATCCTGCCTAAACTCCCTGAAGGAATAAATTCTGCCCTAGGAAGTCTGTGGTAACTACATCTGAGGATGCTTGTAAATGGATTTCTTGGGGCGCCTGGATGGCTCAGTTAAGCATCTACTTTCGGCTCAGGTCATGATCCCAGGGTCCTGGGATGGAGCCCCACATTGGGCTCCCTGCTTGTGGGAAGCCTGCTTTCTTCTCTTCCCCGCTCATGCTCTCTCTCTCAAATAAAATCTTAAAAACAAAACAAACAAACAAAAAAGAGTCATTGCTTGAGCACTAAGTATTTTGCATGTTTTGCAGCTTTTGGTGAAAGTTGTAGTTTTTACTCATTTTAAAACACAGTATATTCTTAATAGAAGCATGGTTGACACTCAATGTTACATTAGTTTCAGGGGTACAACAGTGATTCCACAGCTCTATACATAATGCTATACGTTTATCATAGTGAAAGTTGTTTTTTTTTTTTTTAATTTTTGAGTATAGTTGACATGAAGTGTTACATTAGTTTTAGGTGTACAGCTTAGTGTGATTTTACAAGTTTATACATTCTGCTATGTTCATTCACAAGTGTAGCTACCATCTGTTCTATTACATTGCTATTACAACATTATTGATTGTATTCCTGTGTTCTGCTTTTTATTCCTGTGACTTACCCATTCCATAACTGGAAGGTTGTACCTCTCCCCATTTGCTCAGTGCCCCCCCTGCCCCCCCCGGCCACCCGTCTTCCCTTGGGTAGCCATCAGCTTTCTGTGTTTATAGTTCTGATTTTGCTTTTTGTTAATTCCTTTTTTATTTTGCATTTCATATATGAGTGAAGTCATATATTTGTCATTCTCATTCTGACTTATTTCACTTAGCATAATACCCTCTAGGTACATCCATGTTGTCTCCAGTGGCACAGTCTCATCCTTCTTAAAGTTGTAGTTCTTAAGAGTTGCCTAGGTGGCGCAGTGGGTTGAGTGTCCTGTTCCTAGGTTTCATTCAGTTCAGGTGTGATCTCAGGGTTTTTAGATGGAGCCCTGCATTGGATTCTGAGCTCAGTGTGGAGTCTGCTTTTTTTCTTCTCTCTCCCTTTGCCTCTACACTCTGCACTCACTCGCTCTCAAATAAAAAAAAGTTTCGGTTTTTAAAATGTGATTTCTGGAGCTATTTTCTGGCAGAAATACTTAAAAAGATAACTTTAAATTAGAGATTATGAGATTTTTCTAACTGTAGTTCCTTGAAATGAGATTATTCCATTACTTCAGGTGTTACTCTGTTTTAACAATAGTATATATATCTTAGCCATGTAAAATGTTTCAGGTTTAAGTTTACTAATAATTTGTACTGTTCCACTTTTCTAGCCTTAATTTAAATGCCTCTTAAAAATTACTGTGGATGGGGCGCCTGGGTGGCTCAGTGGTTTAAGCCTCTGCCTTCAGCTCGGGTCATGATCTTGGGATCCTGGGATCGAGTCCTATGTTGGGCTCTCTGCTCGGAGGGGAGCCTGCTTCCTTCTCTCTCTCTCTGCCTGCCTCTCTGCCTACTTGTGATCTCTCTCTCTGTCAAATAAATACATTAAAAAAAAAAATTACTGTGGAATCTTGGTCAGCCACTTAACTATTTTGTTGAAATAGTAACTATAGTTAAAGTTTAAAGTGCTAATCAATTGATTTCATTTTGAACTTGACAGCTACCGACATCGTAGAACAGAGCAAGAGGAAGATGAAGAACTATTAACAGAAAGCTCTAAAGCAACCAATGTTTGCACTCGATTTGAAGATTCTCCATCATGTATGTTGTATACATATTTATTTGATTTTTTAAAATTCCGCTTTTGAGACTTCCTTTTATTTGTCCTGGCTGTAATTTATAAAGGGAATTTTTAGTAATCTTTTGAAATTTATTGATTGTGAACCAGATTTTTTTTTATGGAAATGGTAGTATATTTGTATGCTAGCGGTACTGTATTTCAAAGGGGCATAACATGCCTTGTGTTTTTATTGTTGCCTGAATGTATATGTAAAACTAGTAATAGTTTCTGCTTTATATTTGCCCCTGATTAAAAAAATGTAATGTTTAAAAAAAGCACTTCATGAAGACTTCTGTTAACTGATGTCAAGATTTTGTATTAGTTTGTTTTAAATTTTTTTCTGAAATATTTGTTATTAATGGTTTTCCAAAGGAAAACTTGGGTAACCAGGTTTTTGAATTTTATTTCTGTATAATCTTGATAGTCTGGCGGCACATTTGTCTTTACTGCAGCCTAGCATTTTTTTCCTGATCTTCCTCTTTCTTACTTGATAATTGATTTGTGTGATCGAAGTGGTTGTGAACAACAGAAATTTAGAAAGGTCAATATAGGACATATAGTTTTGACTTGTTTAATTAACTGTAACTTTAACTCTTTAACAAGTTGAACTTCAGGCAAGACAGTATCTTGGTTAGAAATTCAGCAACCTGTTTAAAGTATTTATCTTCAGATGTTTTTTAGTTACCAGTTTCCATTTCCTTCATGAAGTTAGAGACTAAAGCCAGGTATATGGTACAAGGGAGGAAGGAAGTTTGAATTGTTTGTATTACCTCTTTCTCACATTCCTACATTGTAACTAGTTTTCCCAGTATTGGTTACCTTTTCATTTTAAAGCAGTGTTTTTTGAAAGGTGATGGGGTACAGGCGTGCATGTTAAAAAAAATCTGGTGATTGTGATGTATATACTTAGTAATTATTCTGAGGTGGGAAGTGTGTAGTAAACCCCAAAAGAGATACTGTTTCTCTTTACAGGACCTGTTGAACTTAGAAAAGTAAGTAAGTTCTAGTTCTTCCAAATTCTTAGTACCTTAGAGAAGGTATTGGAAAAACAGTTTCCATATATCTTGTCTTATTTCCCCTTTGTTAGGAGGAAGACTAAATTCCCAGAGAATGTCTGTTTGGATTATCATGGAAGGTGGAAACACTTGGTTTAGAACCACTTGTGGGGTGCTGGGTGGCTCAGTCAGTTAAGCGTTTGCTTTTGATTCAGGTCATTCTCCCAGGGTCCTGGGATGAAGCCCCATGTTGGGCTCTCTGCTCAGTGGCGAGTCTACTCCCTCTCCCTCTGCCCTGCTCCTGCTCTCATTCTCTCGCTCAGTAAATTACAGTCTTAAAAAGAAACTTGTGATAACATTAAAAAGATATAAAAGGTGAGTCTCTAGGACCAGTGTATGGGTAACATAGGAACTGAATGATTGGGGTGGGTAGTCTGATGCTTTATAATTGTGGGTTTCCCCTGCCCCTCCACTTGGTTATTGTCCCTATCCGTTCACTCCTTGCCTGCTCCAGATCACAGCAGTTGCCTCTAATGACTTGGAAATTGAAGACAGAAAAGTCAGAGTAATCCTGTGTAGGTCCAAGTTAAAACTCCAATTATCAAACGAAGGGGGGACTGCCTTTCTGTATTTCTTATGTCTTTAAAATGTGCATTGTGTTTTTTCTTTTATTCTTAGATGTTAAATGGGGTAAACTGAGAGATTATCAGGTCCGAGGATTAAATTGGCTCATTTCTTTATATGAGAATGGCATCAATGGTATCCTTGCAGATGAAATGGTATGTTTGGTAGTTTTTTAGAAGGCCATATTTTGTAGTTTAAAGTATTTTGTACCATGAAATTTATAAAAGTTAAGATATGATTATAATCCAGAACTGTTAGCAAAATAATCCTCTGTCAAACCTGGTTTAGTTACAGAAGCAGAATCTGTACTTCAGTTGTGAGGAATTATTATTTATGAAAGTGTGATAAATTTAAAAGTAATTACATTTTGAGAAACATACTTTTGGTAGACTCTTAAAGTGCACTGTTTTGGCCATTTCGCTTCATTTTTATAAAAGGGGAGGTTAATTTATTCATTAGTGATTATAGTTCTGTCTCAAAATACTTATCTTTGTTTAGTATTGAGTAGATATGTAGTCAGTGTTCCAAATTTCGATATAGCTAAGTACTAAAATACTTAGTTGCTTGAAAAAAGTACAGAGTCAAAAGAAATGGGTCTTCATTGTAGCTCTGCTGCATGACTTTGGGAAATTCAAACTTCTGAGCCTTATGGGTATGGTTAGTAGTACCTGTTCGTAGACATGGGAAGATTAAAAAGCATAACACAGCTAAACTTGAAACATCAAGTTTTTGTCATTTGTTAGCTATCATAAACCATATAGGTGTTTCTTGTAAGTATTTATATGTATCAGGAGGAAACACAAATATGGGTGTCTATTTTGTTTTGATTTTCATTGCTTTGTGATTCTTCTTTCAGGGCCTGGGAAAGACTCTTCAAACAATTTCTCTTCTTGGGTACATGAAACATTATAGAAACATTCCTGGTCCTCATATGGTTTTGGTTCCTAAGTCTACATTACACAACTGGATGAGTGAATTCAAGAGATGGGTACCAACGCTTAGATCTGTTTGTTTGATAGGCGATAAAGAACAAAGAGTAAGCTTTTTGTGTTTTGTTACATTTTTGATATTAAAGAATTTGAATTTAGGTTTGGGGGGACAGCTGAGGAGGGATAAGAGTACAGTAATAAACTTTGTGTTCACAAATATTAGTAATTTACAAATGTAATACTGTCTTAGTGGTGAAGAATCCTTCTGGAGAAAGGAGTTGTAGACTGTAGCATACCATATGAGTGTATAGTTTGTTTCTTTTACTTTGGAATTGGTTGTATAAACTCAAAGGCTATATTCTCATTCCAGAAACAGCATTTTTGTTCTTAAAAGAAGTTTTGAATATGTAAATTGGTTGGATAATTGAGGAGCTAGATTTTTTTAGATTGATGTTGCATAATGCTAATTAATAGCGTAATTTTTAAAGATGGACTGGGTCAGTTACAATATATTGGTGAGTTGGTATGGTATTTATTGAAATAAATTAAAATGAGGGTCATGACATTTTTGGGAAGGAAATAATGAAAATAATAATACTATTGAAAATACAAAGCTCAGATTTTTAAATGTACTATATTGAAGAATAATGTATTTAATTTTTTTTATTTAGCTATCATTGCTTTTCTCCTTTTATAGATAACTTTGTGTATTTTAAGTTACTAAGTTGCTTTTTATGTTTTTGAGCCAAATTTAAACCACTTTTTGCTTTAGTTTCTTAACTTGTAAAATAAGAGTAATAATAACAAAGTTTTATTAGATATGTAAACATGAAAGGAATGAAAATGCTTAACTGCAAACCATCTTTAAGTTTTCACTCTATGGCAGAAACCACCCTCTCTTTCTAAACCTGTTCCTAAGAATTTCAGCACCTGGTAGAAATGAAGAGAATACATTTAAGAGTTAGTTTACTTAACTGTACACTGATCAGTTTTGTCGGTTATTTTTTATTAAATGGCTTTGACACTTAGAAATGATTGATGAAATTAGTTTGAGTTGGTTCTAGAGGCTTACGTAGTATAGAAGAGTATCCCTTTTTAATATTTTCCATCCCCTTTTTTGTGTTAGATTAACTTGTCATCCGTACCTTTAATGTGTAGTTCGTTTCTGCATGATGTAATTTTTTTCTCTTGCTACCTACACAGGCTGCTTTTGTCAGAGATGTTTTATTACCAGGAGAATGGGATGTATGTGTAACATCTTATGAAATGCTTATAAAAGAGAAATCTGTTTTCAAAAAATTTAATTGGAGATACTTAGTTATAGATGAAGCTCACAGGATCAAAAATGAAAAATCGAAGGTAATTTGGTATTTGGAAGTAAAAATCATTTGTGCCTCCATTTAGAATTTGATCATTGTGTAGAATATTCTAATGATGAATTTGGTTCTTTTAGTTGTCAGAAATAGTGAGGGAATTCAAGACTACAAATCGACTATTATTAACTGGAACACCTCTTCAAAACAACTTGCATGAGCTCTGGTCACTACTTAATTTTTTGTTGCCAGATGTCTTTAATTCAGCAGATGTAAGTATGTCTTACTGTTTTCTGGTTGGAATTTTTAATGTTTTTGTTTAATGCTATACATTTTTGTAATAAAATTGGTCTTTCAGCATTGCTTGAGATAATTGTAATTTTAGCACCACTTGAGATAATTGTTAATTTTTTACTTTAAGTATCCTAGTGTAATGTGTCAAGTTTTTTATGTATCCTGAGAGTTTACTTTTTTGCCTTTTGATTTCAGTATCATTTTATGAATCAGTTGTTTTTTTGTCTCTGGAATGTCATAGATTCACATACCAAATAGGTAGTCACATTGCCCTGAATTTCAGCAGTTGTACGTGGATTGCTTGTGTCCTTAAGGTGTATTGCTCAAGTTATTTCCCAAATGACTTTGTTGTGAACTTCACATAGCCTGTGTTTCCCCAGGATGGTCTTCAAATTTGCTAAAGTCTGTCTAGCCATCTTTTTTTTTATGGCCTACAAACATGGAATCTAATCTTTACCTTTAAATAGATTATTTGCCCTGATAAAAATGGTTGAGTAGATGTTCAAACTATTGGTTATACCTAAGCACGTAATATATATGTTAAAGTCTGTTATCAGTAATGACAATTTTTTGCTGAACCAGAGTTCATTTTTGAACTCTTTTTCCGTGGGTGGAGAGAGAGACGTAAGAGCCTGTGCATGTGTGTGGCTTTTAAAGAGCTCAGTTAAGTTCCAAAAGGGTTAATTTGGGGTTGTTGTGTTAAGGATCATTGTAAAAGAATAGTGAAATTTGCCTTCTTGGAAGACATTCAGTCAATCTCAGGAAAATACTTTAGTTCTGCTTTTGTGTATTTTAATGTTTTTGTTTTAGAGATTTTTTTTTTTTTTTTTTTACTGGATTATCACTCTGATTTGTTTAGTGATCTGTGAAAACTTTGTTGTAGTTAACATAATTCTAAGATTATGTTTACTAACAAAGCACAAATACAAACCAGATGTGCTGAAGAGGTAAGAATATGGAAGTTATCCTTGTTCAGATCCTACCAAATACTAATGAAATGCTGGTAATTTTAATAAGTTTAATTAAAATTGACACTGCTCTGAAAATTTCATGTTTGAGTAATCTGAGTAGTCTTCTAAAATAAGATTTTTCAAGAATATTAATTTTTAAATTCTGTAGAACAACTTTCCAACTATTCATTATGAAACTTGTCATCTTGATGTTTTTAATCTAATTCTCAAGGTAGTTCTAATGAATTGTTAACAATGACACATGAAAAATACAGAATTGAACCAAATGATTTTTGAAGTTCACAGCTCAAATACTAATTCTAGAATTCATTGTTACATCTAACATAAATAGGGTTTTTATGTTTAATGCCTATAGTTAATATTTCTGATCTTTATTTGTTTTCTTTTTTTTTAACTAGGACTTTGATTCATGGTTTGATACAAACAATTGCCTTGGGGATCAAAAACTAGTTGAGAGGCTTCATATGGTAAGTGTTTTTGAATAAGCTTAAAGCAGGGACCCCTGGGTGGCTCAGTCAGTTTAGTGTCTGCCTTTGGCTTGGGTCATGATCCCAGAGTCTTGGGAGCAAGTCCCACATCAGGCTCCTTGCTCAGCGGGGAGCCTGCTTCTCCCTCTGCCTGACGCTCCCCCTGTTTGTGCTGTCTCTCTGACAAATAAAATCTTTAAAAAAAGATTAAAGCATACTTCTAATAGGAAAAATGATGGAGGGTTAAATTAGTGAATTATTTTTCTGTTGAAAAAAAAAAACATTGACTAGAATTAGATCTATTTGAATCCTGTTACTTAATTATTAATCTTATACTGGAGGCTGAGGGGTTGTGGAGTGTGCTTTTAGTATTAGAACCTAGGATGAAGTCCTAACTTAGTGAGTGGAAAAAGTAATCTAAATCTAAGAGATTTGGTTCTCAAAGGCTAAAGGGGTCCATCTTTTGTTTTTTAAATCCTGCAGCTGTGTATAAGCAACTTATAGTAGTGCATTGTGAGCAGAGTTGCTAAGTTCTTGCTGTGATACATAGCTTTTTTTACTTCTTAATGAAGATTCACAAGTGAAAGTTGGTTGGTAGATAATTCCCAAACAGAATCCAGAATATGATAGTCTGACTAGCAGAATAAATCCAGATCTTGTAAGCATGGCATATAAGGCTTTTCATGACCTAATGCAAAGGTTCTTAACTTTTGACATTTCGGTTTAGGTAATTTTGAAGGGCACAGTGAAGGTGGTTTTCCTGTTTAGCAGCATTCTTGACACCTCTACCCACTACATGCCAGTAATATGTCCCGTTTGTGACGACCAGATATGTTGCTTAGCATTGCAGTTGTCCGCTGGGATGTCAGTCTCTTCCCTAAACCCCACGATTTAACTTTTCTGACATTCTCAAACTTCTGTTTCACTTTTTATATCAATATAATTTATTAGAATTTCTGACCCTATTAATTTTCTGTAAACATTGAACTAATTTCAGTCTCTTTGTGCTGATCCTTTCTGCCACATCTGGTATCCCCTTTCCTACTTTTCACTGATACCTAGTCCAACACTAGGTATAGGTATAGGTAATGTCACCTTTTCCACTGAATATACTGGGTGAATCCAGCTTAGAAGCTTCTTTGTATCCCATTTTTAATTATCAAGGCAGTCTAACATAGGACTTTGCACTGGGTGTTGAAATGTTTAATTTACAGATTTTTTCCTGCTGTATTGCAAATACAAAGGCAGGAAACTGGTCTTAGACATTTGTATCTCTAGCACAATGCCTGGTTCATAGTGGGTCTTTGAACAGGGGAAAAGTTAAGCCTGAATGTTTAAATACTGATTTCTGTATAAATTAATTATAACCCACTTTAAAATTCTCATGTACTGAAATTTTATTATTTTAAATTTTTGAAGCTGATAATCTCTTAGACATCTTTGTTTCAAATTAGGTGGCATTTAGGCACGTAAGCATTCAGTTTAGAGTATGGAGTGTGTATGTAGACTTTGCTTTATTAAATAGGTACATGTATGTAAAGCAAACTAAAACAATCCACATAAGAGAATCAGCCACTTCTGGCATTGCCCTTTATTTTGTTCAGAGTAGTATGAAAGTGATTATCAAATCGGGGAGAAGAGGTCTGGTAGTTACCTTTCTGTATCTGTCTGGAAATTCCCACCTTAGCTCCCTGTGGTCTTCTGATGAAAAGGGTATTCAGAATTAGCATCGTATACTTAGGAATGAGATCATTTTCACTTAATGTATCAGTTATCTGTTACTGCAAAGTACTCCCCTCTCCCACCAAAAACCCTTAATAGTATCTATTTTTAGAATTTACGGATTGGCTGGGTGGTTCCTTTGCTGGTTTTACCTGGATTTATCCAGTTACATTTACCTGGACAATTCTAGAAGAAGGCCCAGTAGACCTGAAGGTCTTTGGTAACATATCTGGCAGTGGATGCTGGCTGTCAGCTAAGATTATCCATACTAGCTTCCTTACGTGATGACATTAGAGAAGTGTTGCTGATTGTTTTTCTCACCAGTTTTTAATTTCTTTGTGATCGTATTTTTATAAGCTAGTGTAAATAAAACATAGGAAGATACAAATAGAGAATCTTCGTTTTGTAGACACTCTAAAATTTAATGAGAACGAACTACATACTACATGGGTAGGTTTTGCAAACATGTTGAATAAAAGAAATGAGATAAAATGGGTGTGTATTGTATAAATCTATGTATGTAAAGTTAAAAATAATAGGCAGAACTAATCTATGATGTTAAAATTTAAGGGCGGATGGTGGCTGGGAAGGTTCCAAGATGGGTTTCTGCAGTATTCTGTTTTTATCTAGGTGATAAGTTGATTACGTGGGCATGTTTACTTGATTGAAATTTATTGAACTGTATAGTCATGATTTGTTCTACTTTCATAAGAAAAGGGTAGTAAAATTTTTATTGTTTTTATTTTCATTAAGTTTTCTTTTTCTTTTATTAATTTCAATATAGTTACCATACAGTGTTGTATCAGTGATTGAACAGTTCCATATACCACCCTGTGCTCATCACAAGTGCACCTCTTAATCCCCATCACCCATTTCATTCATCCCCCTCCCCACCAAAAGAGTAGTAAATTTAAAAACTAACCATAAAAACATTTTAATGTGGACCTAGCTTTAAGTACTGTTGGACAATCTACATGAAAGCACAGTAGTACCCCCGCCCCCAGGTCCCTGGCCCCTTCTCTGCAGGTGAAACATTCCAAGATCGCCAGTGGGTACCAGAAACCACGGATAATACTGAACTCTGTATACACTTTTTTCTTATACATACATATCTATGGTAGTTTAATTTATAAATTAGGCAGGGTAAGAGATTAACAGCAATAATTATAAAATAGAATGATTGTAAAGTTTCATAACATAAGTTATATAAATATGGTCTCTGCATACCTCATTATACTGTAGTCCCCCCTTATGATTATGTGAGATGATAAAATGCCTACACAATGAGATGAAGCGAAGTCAGTAACGTAGGTATTATTATGTAATGTTAGTTTGCTATTGACCTTATAATATGTTAGGAGGAGGATCATCTGCTTCTAGACTCTGGTTGATGCAGGTCACTGAATCCATAGATAAGGAAGGGTGATAGCTAGTTGTAAACGGAAAGACCGTGAATGTCGAAAGCATCAAAACTTACTGTTTTTAGGGGCGCCTGGGCTCAGTCAGTTAAGTGGCTGCCTTCAGCTCAGGTCCTGATCCTAGAGTCCTGGTGTTGAACTCCCAATCAGGCTCCCCACTCAGTGGGGAATCTGCTGCTGTTTCTGACCACCCTCCACTTTTTCAAATAAATAAATAAAATCTTTAAAAAAAAAAACTTCTAGTATTTTATAACAGTATAGCAAGTGTATATTCATTACATGTATTGAATAAGCAATGATCTTGTATTACCCTTCAGGAATTCTGTAAGAATAAGTTATATTTGGAAGGGTGAAATTCTAAAAACAGATAAATTTCAATGTATTTATTAAACAGTTTGAGATCCTGAAATAATATAGATAAGATCATTTCTGTTTCTTTTTGATAATTCAGGTTTTGCGTCCATTTCTCCTTCGTCGAATTAAAGCTGATGTTGAAAAGAGTTTGCCTCCGAAGAAGGAAGTTAAAATCTATGTGGGTCTCAGCAAAATGCAAAGGGAATGGTATGTGTTCTTGGACGTTTTAAAATCACTATTGATTCCTAATCAACTTTCACTTATATTTTCTTTAATTGTGTCTGCAAGGAATTGCCATTTGCTTTGCTGAACTCAACCTTAAGAGTTTTCTGGGGCGCCTGGGTGGCTCAGTGGGTTAAGCCTCTGCCTTCAGCTCAGGTCACTATCTCAGGGTCCTTGAATCAAGCCCCGTGTCGGGCTCTCTGCTCAGCGGGGAGCCTGCTTCCCCTTCTCTCTGCCTGCCTCTCTGCCTACTTGTGATCTGTCAAATAAATAAATAAAAAAGCTTTAAAAAAATAGTTTTCTGATCATGTAATTTAGGACTTGCTAATCCAGTTTATCATACAGAGTCATAAAACTTACAGCTTATAATCAGGATGGGAAGTGTATGAATCCAAGGTTTAAAGTTGGCATTTAATTAAACAGGGACATATATATATATATAAATCTTTCTACTTGGGTTTTTTGAAAAGGAACTGGTGGCACAGATGCAGGCATACAGTTAACTTGGTGGTTCATAAATACTGGATTGTGGATTAGGACTAATCTGATGAAGTTGGAGATGGTAGAGACACGAGAAAATCGAGGTGCTTTCTTTTAGCCCATAAAGCTATTGCATATATTTAATTTTAAAGACTCCATTCTGAGTGAATGTTTTATTTTAGACAGGATTTCCTTTGTGAATTTATGGTGGTAATACAAGATAGCTATTTTTAAATACCTCTCTAGGGTATAATAAAAATGTGGAAAACATTTTAAGTTTCTTTTTTTTTCTTAAGGTTTTATGGGTATATGAAATCCAAAAGGCTAGAAACCACTAACTTAGTATTAAATTTTTTTTATAGATAGAAAGATCATCATGAATCAACAATGTAAAATGTCTGTAGAAAATGATATTGTTACCTTAGCATATATTAACATTAAGTCTAGTGTTCGAAAAAGAGAATAAATAGTCATACTTACTCTTTACTGGTTATACTGCATTTCAGTGTATTTAATTCCATACTTGATAAATATATGCAAGGGACTGGAATTGTTGGTGAAAAGACAGGTTAGAATGTAAAGAAATGGGCACATTATCTAGGAAAGAGATGACCTCTGTAGATGGTGGTCCATCCTAAGTGTCCTTAAAACTTTTGGAAGGCTTTTATAGGGTAGCAGTTGTATGGCTCTAAGTTAACAGAGCTGTGTCGTGAGTCAGTGTTAAGGGAAGAGAAATCTCTTCTAGGTTAACATTGGTGAACTTTTGTCAGAATTGTATGGAAAGGTCTGCCTTGAATAATACTTTATGCCTTATTACTGGAGTTATGTATATATTGCTTAGCTTATTGAAGTTATTTTGTTCAGAGGATTCAAGGTCTTGAAACTTTGGTATTTAGATAGATTACACTTTCCTGTAGGATGTTTACATTCTTGATAAGGCATTTAAGGCTTTTCACAAGCCGTCTTTAGCCTGTGGCTATAGTTTTACTACATATAATTATTTTATGTATATGTGTGTGTATATATATATATATATATTTATATATGTACATATATGTGTACATATATTCATGTGCACATATATATGTACACATATTTATATATGTGTATATATTATATATATATACACACACATGTGCCTATATGTGTGTGTGTGCACATGTCTGTATAGACACACATGTATACATAGTTTTACTGCCCTCTTATCTCCCCCTACCCCCATGTACTATTTATATTTAAATTACATTGATTGCATTTTATTTTCATCATCATGCCTTATCCTATCAGGATTCTTCCTTCTTAGATCTTCCTGTTCTCACCCAAATGCTGTACTAGCTACATTGAATACTAACACTCTTCCATTGAAAAAGACTACAAATTAAAATTATGTTTAAAACTTAACGTTTTGGGGTGCCTGGCTGGCTCAGTCAGTAGAGCATGTGGGTCTTGATCTTGAGGTTGTAAGTTCAAGTCCTTTGTTGGGTGTAGGGATTACTTAATAACAAAATAAAAAATAAAACTTAAATTTTAAATTTTGTTTAATTATGTTAATTATGTTAAGTTTTGCTTAATTATGTTAAGCAAAAATTATGTTAATGTAAAAATGTTTTAATTCATCCCAAGGAGACACACCATTTTGGACCTTGAGGCCCAAAGTATAATTGTGAACATTAGAACAGTAGGGGCAATAAAGAAAAACAAGGAAAGAGAAAGATGTTACAATACATGGTAAACTCCTAACCACATCTTAGAAGTTGATGGGTTCTTTACAGATATTTTTGGGTTGAGGTAGGGGAGAAAATTAAGGATGGAAAGTAACGGATTTGTCAGGGCACAATGAACCCTTTTAAAATATTTTTCTTCTCAATAGGTATACTCGGATATTAATGAAGGATATAGATATACTAAACTCTGCAGGGAAGATGGACAAAATGAGGTTATTGAACATCCTGATGCAGTTGAGGAAATGCTGTAATCATCCATATCTCTTTGATGGAGCTGAACCTGGTCCACCTTATACAACAGATATGCATCTAGTTACCAACAGTGGCAAAATGGTGGTGTTAGACAAGCTGCTCCCGAAATTAAAAGAACAAGGTAATTATGTTACTGGTAACAAATTGAGAAGTGATGAAAACTTGTAAAATTCTGATGTAAAATAAGGGACCACTACAATTTGAAATTACTAATCATGGCACTTTTATAAAGTTGAAGTGTGGGACATTTAAAAACTTCTATCCGTTATCTGAGCTTCATTTCTCCCCCCAATTTTAGGCTTATAAATCTTAGGGATCAGTAGTTAGGGCTGATACATTTCTGGATTTTGGGGGAGGGTTCTCATTTTATATATGCTTTCTCAGAATATGTCAGCTTTTTGTTATAAAGTGCCAAGAGTGCTCTTTCCACACATACACAGTTCCCAGATGCTTTGGTAGACAGTGTTGTGTTCATAGTATTGTTTTTAGTTATTTATGTGGACTTATTTAAATGACAAATTACTTAAATTTAAGCAATAAAATTAAGCAATAATTTAATTATTAAATATGTACATGGACCCAAAGCAGTTTTGTTTATAACATGCTGGTTTCTTATGTGAAAATGAGTATGTAGTATGTGTAGAGACGTGTTTGAAATACATGAATGTAGAATGTATTTAGTGTGATCCAGCTTCAATAATTAAAGACTCATGGCAAAACTTGTTGACATCTATACGTACCTGCTTTCCTTCTCCCAGATTAATTTGAAGCAAATCCCAGACATCAAAGCTTTTCATACACAAATTATTAATTCTGTAATGTGAAATAATACAGTCAGATTTCACATTTTTCCATTTGTGTTTCTCTTGTGTGTTTTGGTAAGAATGACTTGTACCTTTAGGATATTGATGATCAGCCTTCTAACAGAAGGTTTTTACACCATTTTGTGGAAATACATTTTCTAAAATGCTTTTCTTGAAAGCTAAGTAGTAAAGGGAATAGCAAGAACTTGGTAGAAATACTCAGATATTAACGAAAGCTATATTAAACTCTGCAAGGAAAATGGGGACTGTTGAGCATCCTTAGGCATCTTGGTTACAAGAAGGTAAGACATAGCAGATTACCAGCCTCAGCTTCCAAGAAGAGATAATTTCATAATTTTTATTTTTTTATAATGACTCCTTGGTCTTCATACATTCTACTGTGAAGATATTGTGTAGCTGGCTGAAGAAATGGAAGGCAGTTGAATAACTTGGATCATGGCATCAGTGAAAGATAACCATGTAGATAGATGTGAGGCCACATCTGTGTTGTTATATTTCAGTCTGGAATTGGGTCTTCAGAACCAGAATGAGATGGGTTTTAGGTAGGTGTTAGGGGATGTTCAGGGCCATGCACATGGGAGAATTGAGCTGGGGGTGGAGGAAGGTTATTTTTAAATGCATTTGGAATAAAAAGACTGATTCTCTCAGCCTTGGGACAGACCGAGACCAGAACAAATACTTTTTCCGTTTATCTTAGTGTGTTGTACAGATACTACCCTTTTTTGTTTGTGCCATGATGAGAAAAATGGGGAGAATAACTGACTAGGATAAATAAATAATGTGTAGTTTTTTTCTTACAGCCAACTAGGTAACTTGGAATTAAGGGATAACTGGTTATTCTTAGTTTTGATTAGCCTTAAATTTTTAAATACTTTTTTTTACTTTTGAAGCTTCTGAAAATGAGCTGTTCTATTTGTTAACAGGTTCACGAGTCCTAATCTTCAGTCAAATGACAAGGGTATTGGATATTTTGGAAGATTATTGCATGTGGAGAAATTATGAATACTGTAGATTGGATGGGCAGACACCCCACGATGAGAGACAAGTAAGTAAAATCCAGGAAGGGAAGGTAAAAAAATTACCAGATAAAATAATTTCCTGACATTTGTTTTATTTTATATCTGTAGGAGTCCATCAATGCATACAATGAACCAAACAGCACAAAGTTTGTTTTCATGTTAAGTACACGTGCTGGTGGTCTTGGCATTAATCTTGCTACTGCTGATGTAGTAATTTTGTATGATTCAGATTGGAATCCCCAAGTAGATCTCCAGGCTATGGTAAGAGATAACAGTAAATACATTCTTAATATTTTCTTAGAGCTTGATATTTTCATTAGAGCAATCTAGTGGTCTGCAAATATCAGTGACTTAACCCAGTAGAATTTTTTCTCCGAATGTAATAATTCAGAGAAGGTATTTTGTAGGTGATCTCTCATTCAAAGCAGGATATCTGAATCTCACAGCTTTGCCATATCTTAGGACCTTGGAGTATAGCTGTATCCTGTGTATTCTGATGGCAGAAGGGGGATAGAGTTGAGGATTATCTAGGAAATTTTTAATGGGTCAGATCTGAAAGTGTCCCCACAGTCACCAGTCAGCACTCAAATCACATAGCATAACTGGGTGCAAGGTAATTGGTAAATTACAGCATAGTTGTACCTTAGGAAAGGGAGATAGGTTGGTGAGCTACCAACCTGCCTATCATGTTGGATGCTTAAAATGTATGCCCTTGTGTGGGAGTTCTTTGGCTAGAAGAGGAAGATCATTCTGAGGTTGAGAAAATGTATGATCTGCAGATTAATATGAAAACTTACAGATTCTTAAGTTTGATATTATTAATGACTTGATCCATGGTATTGGTGATTATAACTCTGGTGTTGGTTGTTTCTATCCTATATTGAAAGTGTGTTGGGACGCCTGGGTGGCTCAGTTGGTTAAGCAGCTGCCTTCAGCTCAGGTCATGATCCCAGCGCCCTGGGATCGAGTCCCACATCAGGCTCCTTGCTCAGCAGGGAGCCTGCTTCTCCCTCTGCCTCTGCTTGCCATTCTGTCTGCCTGTGCTTGCTCTCTCCCCCTCTCTCTCTCTGATAAATAAATAGAATCTTAAAAAAAAAAAAAAAAGAAAGTGTGGTTGAGGAAAATTGATCAGTTAGAAATGGGGATGTTTTGTAAGAATATGTTTTGTGAACTTAACAGAAATTAAACAGAAATGGAATTCAGATTAATTTGACTACTTGTATGTAGTTATGTGGGTGACATTTAAAGACTAGGATTTTTATATATGTGGAGTTATTTTATTTTTGTCACTTTTTTCCCTGATAGCAGTGAAAATTTATATATGATTTAGATAGAAAAACATTTTGAATTTAAACCTAAGTAAAACAGATTTAGGAAAAAAAAGTTTATCATCCAACTTAATCATAATTTTGTCTGTCTTATTTGGAGATGTGAAATTCAGGTAAGATTTACTTACCTGAAGGAGAATGGGGGGCAGGGGAGAAGCAGCAGGCAGAGGGACTCCACATGTGGAGTCTGACTCAAGGTTTGGTCTCAGGATCCTGAGATCATGACCTTAGTGGAAATCAAGAGTTAAGATGCTCAATGGACCCACTCAGGTGCCCCTGGAGACATGGAATTTTGTATTAGTATTACCTAGTAAAAGTAACAGGATAGTTTCTCACAGATTCAGCCATCTGTTGTGTTTCATACTTCCTGAAAGTTTTACTTGTGAGATAATCAATTAATTTGATTGACATGGAGAAACTTTGAAAATCTAAGAAATACTAATCTAATAACATTTATTTCTTTAACAAATTCATTTTTAGAATAGTTTTGTTATATTAAAAACTTTTACACTTGAGAGTATTTTAATTTTGCTTTTTAGTATACACAGTCAAATGCTATTTTTGTAATTTTTAACTGTATCAAAATGACATGGTTATTTGCCTAGGATCGAGCACATAGAATTGGACAAACCAAGACTGTTAGAGTGTTCCGCTTTATAACTGATAACACTGTGGAAGAAAGAATAGTGGAACGTGCTGAGATGAAACTCAGATTGGATTCAATAGTCATTCAGCAAGGTAAGCCTTAGAACTTTAAGAAATTTACCAGGTTGGATAAACAAATGTTTTTTTCTTAGATTTATTAGATTCTTATTATTGAGGATCTGTGGAATCAAGCTGGCCAGCCTGAACAATATTTATATTCCTGAAAATAGTAAGCTTTAGTTTAATAAGAGGATAGGTATGGGCTCACGAAGGTTGAAGTTTGCATATTTGCTTTGCCAATTAGCAGTTCTTTTATACTATCTAAGCCTGTTCCCTCATCTGTTAAATGGGGATAAAGAGAATTAAAGTTTATTTTTAAGGATTAAAGGGGAAAATACATATAAAATACCCAGCATTCATTGTGGTAGATATTAAATAGAACTGTGGTGAGTATAATTTACCTGTTAAAAAGCACTCTGTTAATTAATTATGCTGGGGTAAAATGAAGAAGTAAAAATGAAACTCAGAGAATCTGATGTTGGTTTTTTTTCTAGTCTGCAGCTGTTTACTGAACAGCTACCAGATGCCAGGCATTGTTCTTAGTGCTGAGAATACAGTGGTGAAAGAAAGCAACAAATATTCTTACTCTCATGGAGTTATAATTTAGCGAGGGTGAATCAAAATAAACATTTATGTAAATAGGACTAGAGGGTGAGGGTAGGAATCCTCAGTAACCTCAGGCTCATACTGGTTTCTTTCATTCTCAAATTTGCATTATGAGCATGTACTTTTTATCTGTTATATAGAGATAGAGAGATAACACTGTTAATATTGTTCACTGATGATTCCATATTGTATGACTTCATTTTGTTAATCGGCTTTTAATTTCCAAGTAAAGGAGTGTTAAATTTCTCTCATATTCTATTAATGCCAACCGTAGTGTTAGCCACATCTCTGAATATGTGAAAACAGTTAATGAAGGCTTATTAATTTTTATTATCAAGTGCTTGCTTCATGCCAAGCAATGTGCTACATACTTTGCATCCATTATTTCCTTTAGCCAGCTTAAGGTTGGCATGGGAAGTAGAGGCAGGTCACTTGTTTACCATTCATATAGGTAGGAAGTGACTCATCTAACACCAAGAGCTATATTAACTATTAGAGTGAAGTATTTACTTATGAAAATCTCTGGAGCCTGCCAAAACAGTAAGGTTTCTCATGGTAATGTAATGGCTAGTTCTTTTCCCCCTCACATTCTTCATTCATGTTTTTAGAAAAACATCTGCTTTGTAGTATTTTTAATTATTCTCATCTGTGAAACACTTTTTAAAAAAAGAAGGAAAATTAATTTATAACCAACTTAGAAAAGCTGTTTGAGTTTTTTTACTTAGTTTTTTGGTTTTGGAGGGGCAAATTTTAGAGCCAAGTTTTGTGCTAGTAGCTTTGTATTAGTCAAATAGCAAGGTGTATACCTTATGTATTAGTGTCTTTGGAGTGTAAGGGATGTAATTAAAAATAATGAGAAATCATAGAACTGCTTTATGTCTGAATAGCTTCCCCTCTGTCCAATGGGGAAGTGGTTTCAGTAAGACTGAGAACATTTTGATAGCAGTGAGATGGCTTTCAAACCAAAGAAACATGTTCTAAAGATAAATCCTAACTTTGAAAGTCACAGGTGTTAGTGGATTCTGTTAGGGATCCAAAGCCATGATACAAAAGCATTGAAGATCCAAGAGAACAACTTGGGTCCGTATCCACTCATTTGTTACAAGTTGGTTGGAATAGAAAAATTGAAGCTTTATGTAAGTGTATGTGAATGGCCCTTTAGGGTAGAAATAATTCTTTATGTATGGTATTTTGGTTTGTCTTGATTCCTATATTTTTGAAAACACAAATTACAGGGTTGGCCAAATTCCTACCAGTTGAAGATCATGATCTTAGTTTTCTTAGGTTGAATGTCTTTGATCAAAATTAGCTTTGGAAATTTTCAGAAATTGATGTATATTTTAGTCTTTAGCTAAAGCTTGGTAATATGAAGGGTTTTTTGTACTTCATTTTTTTTTGTACTTTCTAAGAAAAAGCTTGATGGAGTATTAGTATTAATGTTTTTCTGCTTATTAGAAACTTCTTGTCTTTATGATCTCATCATAATCTTTTTAGCAAGATTAAAAAATCTCATCATAATCTTAAAAAAATCTTGCTAATAATTTTTATTTTCAAATATCCCAAATCTATTATTCAGCCTGTATAAGAATACATTTTTTTGAGATGGTATACATTAGGCTTCATTATGTAATAGATTAACTTTAGAATACTTCGAAGGTTACAGCTAACATTCTGGCATTGTTTTATGTGAAAATGACGATTCTCAGAAGTAAATAAAAAATTAATTGAAGTTTGAGGCAAAATACATATCACATCTAACATTTAAAATTCCAAGTTTTCAGTAAAACAAACTTTGTTCAATTAATAGTATGCAACACTTTTTTTTTTTTTTTCCAGGAAGGCTTGTGGATCAGAATCTGAACAAAATTGGGAAAGATGAAATGCTTCAAATGATTAGACATGGGGCAACACATGTATTTGCTTCAAAAGAAAGTGAGATTACTGATGAGGATATTGATGGTATTTTGGAAAGAGGTGCAAAGAAGGTAAGGAATAGGTTAAATGATAATGTTTTTAATATATAAAATGTTTTAAATCAGAACCGAGGAAACAATTGTTACGTGAACCAGAAAAAGAAACTTTTGTGTACTGTAAAGCCTTATTTTTAACTACAGTGCTGAAAAATTTTTTTTCTATTCTCAATCTGATAAGCTGTTTTTTTCCCCTGCAGACTGCAGAGATGAATGAAAAGCTCTCCAAGATGGGTGAAAGCTCACTTAGAAACTTTACAATGGATACAGAGTCAAGTGTTTATAACTTTGAAGGAGAGGATTATAGAGAAAAACAAAAGGTAATTTTTGAAAGACATTTTGGTTACTTAAAGACTTCATTTTACTTGGAACTTGGAATTTTAAGTGTTAGGTGTAATGCTTTGTAAATTTGTTTCAAAGCAGTCATTTCTGTATATTCACATCTAAATTATTTTCATTTTTATATTTTTATACATTTTTACATTTTTATATGTAATATGAAATTGTTACACCCTTACTAGATTATTTTTAAACAGATTTAACTGGTAATGAAGGGGAAAAAGTCCTAATTTCTTAAGTAATATTTGTTAGTTTGTAGAGAAATTAGAAAATACCTACAAGTTGGAAGAAAAAAAATAGTTCTACTCAGTGTTTTTTCTGTTAACATTTAGGCTTGTATATCTTCTGAATTTTTTCTAGGCTAAATACATATCTACGTTTTTCTCCTAGTTTGAGTTACAGCATACATTCTGTAGGTTCCCTCCCTACCCTCTCACTGATTAGAATGTTCTCCATTTGGGCAAGAAATACTTACTGTATATCCATACTCTTCACCAGACCCTGTTCTTTGTATTAGTTAATTACATAGTTTTGAGCAAAGTAGCATAGTCCTCTTCTCGTAAAGCTTATTGTTCAGGATTTTATGACTATCTTACTATTTACAAACAGTAGTTGTAATGGTGTACACAGTATGTGTTGTGTTCAACTGAGATTTGTGACTGTAAGTAAAGTTGGTGATATGAATTGTTTCCCATATGCTAGATTGCATTCACAGAGTGGATTGAACCACCTAAACGAGAAAGAAAAGCCAACTATGCTGTTGATGCCTATTTTAGGGAAGCTCTTCGTGTCAGTGAACCTAAAGCACCCAAGGTGAGTTGATAGAGCAGTAAAATATCCAAAAATATTGGAAATGTAATCTTTACAATTTTTTCTAAAGTATTTTATTTTTTTAACTTATTTGAGAGTGGTGGGGAGAGCAAATGCACAAGTAGCGGGGAGAAGCAGGCTCCCTCCTGAGCAAGAAGCCTGATAGAGGACTCAATGCCAGGACCCTGGAATCATGACCTGTGCTGAAGGCAGACACTTAACCAACTAAGCCACCCAGGCTCCCTTTTTTTCTTATATTCTTACAGTTAAATCAGATTGAGAATTAGAATCTTTTGTGGCTTCTTATAGTATATTTCCTTAACTCTTCTTAAAATTAGTTGTGAATGTATGCATTTAAAGTTTTTAAAGTTCATTTTTAATGATAGATTCAATTGCTTAGAGAATTGGCCATCATAACTTAAGGAAAAAGGAAGATTACAATTCATTTAAAGCAAAATAATTTTTTTAATAGATGATAACTCTTTTTTCTCTAGGCTCCTCGGCCTCCAAAACAGCCTAACGTTCAGGATTTCCAATTTTTTCCTCCGCGTTTATTTGAGTTACTGGAAAAAGAAATTTTGTATTACAGAAAAACTATTGGGTACAAGGTAATGGAAATAACACTATTCATAAACTAATCCGGTTTGTTTTTAATTTAATAAATGGAGGACATGTCAGTATTTTTTTTCATGGTTGGATTAAAACATTATTTGGTTGGTTAAGAATTTAGTTCATCACATACTTTCTAAAATCTACTGATGGATGACCTAAAGTTTTTTTTCTTAGGTGCCTCGAAATCCTGACCTACCAAATGCAGCACAGGCACAAAAAGAAGAACAGCTTAAAATCGATGAAGCTGAACCCCTTAATGATGAAGAGTTAGAGGAAAAGGAGAAACTTCTAACACAGGTATATATATATAGTCTTTACTCAACATAAAATTTAGTAATCATCACTTTGTACGGTACCATGCTTAGGTCATGTTGGGGTATACAGAGAAGTACAAGTATATAGCAAAAATGTTACTTTTTCATGCAGCATTCCTTACTTACTTTCACTGAGATTTAATTCCTTGGTTATGTAAGCAGTATGTGATGTATTGCTGAAAATGCATGTCTTTTTCTTCCAAAATGGAATAATTGGAAATGATAAAGCATGAGCATATAGATGTGTGCTACATTTTGATTGTCACTTTGATTGTCATTTTGATAGTTATTGAGGTAATTGAGAAGATCATAGATTTGCACCAGCCTTGGTAGAGTAGATATTCTTTTGATTACCTTTCTTCTGTATTTTCTTTTCCTGTGACTCTTCTGCATTGGAACAGTACTAAGTTACCGTTCTCTATTACATGTCTCTCTTTAGTATTCTTTTGTTTAACAGTCTTTATGGTTTAATTAGGGTCTTTTAGAATTTGGCCTTAACCTATTTTTGAAGATTTTTCTTCCATTTTCTCACTTTATACATCTTAGCTCTTTAGTCTATGTTTATTGCTGTTTACAGACTCCTGCTAATCCAGAGTCCAGCAAAAATGTTACTTTTTCATGCAGCATTCCTTACTTTCTTTCACTGAGACTTAATTCCTCTGTTATGTAAGCAGTATGTGATGTATTGCTGAAAATGCATGTCTAAGTGTATGAAAAGTTAACCACTTTAAAAGAACTTAAAACCTAGGAGTAATTGAAAATGTTTTAGTACTTTAGAAATGTTGGTACGTGTAGTAGTATCTTGTCCACGTTCAGTGTGCTGTTGTTAAACGTTTTGTTTCCATTGCCTTGAAGGGCTTTACCAATTGGAATAAGAGAGATTTTAACCAGTTTATCAAAGCTAATGAGAAGTGGGGTCGTGATGATATTGAAAATATTGCAAGAGAAGTAGAAGGAAAAACTCCGGAAGAAGTTATTGAGTACTCAGGTAATTTAAATATTTTAATATAAGAATATTCTCAGATTTCTGGATAGCTACTGAGGAGTTCAGATTTTGTAATTCTGAATTATGTTTTGATAAGCTAAATTTTGCCTCCACTTTTAGGGCCTTATTTTTTTGTGTTTTTAAAAAACTGGGTTGGAAAATGTCCTCTTTTTAAAAATGGCATAGTTACTTTTTTACCCTCGCTAACTGGGTATTGCTGAGAAAATAAGAATAGGTTTGATGTGCTTTCATTTTATGCTTCTCAAGCACTATGTGCCTGTGTTTCCTTAAATCACTTGGATTCTAAGGGCGCCTGGTCGGCTCAGTGGGTTAAGCCCCTGCCTTTGGCTCAGATCTTGGTCTCAAGGTCCTGAAATCAAGCCCCGCATCAGGCAGTCTGCTCAGCGGGGAGCCTGCTTCACTCCCAGCCCCACCCTACTTGCCTGCCTCTTTGCCTCCTTGTGATCTCTGTCAAATAAATAACATTAAAAAAAAAAATCACTTGGATTCTCAAGCGAGGAGGTACAGTTGTGGTGCTGTGAGTGTGCTTAGAATTCAAGAACAGAAATTTAAGAGTTGGGAGATACTTGTAACGCCTATTTCATCTCATTTTTTTTTTTTTTTACAGTTAAGGAAACAAACTAAATAATTGACTTATTTATAGTACTAGATATGAGAAAAATGGAAACACATTTCTTTTTCTTTTTTTTTTTAAGATATTTTTAATTTATTTGACACAATGAGAGAGAGGTCACAAGTAGGCAGAGAGGCAGGCAGAGAGAGAGAAGGAAGCAGGCTCCCTGCCAAGCAGAGAGCCCAACGCGGGGCTCGATCCCAGGACCCTGGGATCACGACCAGAGCCGAAGGCAGAGGCTTTAACCCACTGAGCCGCCCAGGTGCCCCGGAAACACATTTCTTAATCCTTAGCAAATTATTTATGACAAATTACTTCTATTTTCCCCCTTCCTGCACCTGTCCCATCTGTCCCAACTTTTACTGTCTTACCAGCTGTATTCTGGGAAAGATGCAATGAACTCCAGGACATAGAGAAGATTATGGCTCAGATTGAAAGGGGAGAGGCAAGAATTCAAAGAAGAATTAGTATCAAAAAAGCACTTGATACGAAGGTACTTTTTGTATTAATAAATACGGTACTTAGTGATATAACTCTTACCTGAGAATATGCGAGGTAAAGTAACTTTTTAAAAGGAAATGAGCGTTGTGTATTGTGTAAGACTGATGAATCAGAGCTGTACCCCTGAAATAAATATTTTATATGTTAATAATGAAATTAAATGGTGGTTTAAAATGAAGATTTTCTTCAAAGAACAATATTCACATGCTATAGATATTCTTAAAGGAGTTTATCTTAGTACTTCAGTTGATATATCTGGGTTAATTTCCCTGTGATTAGCTTTTTCCTACAAAGTCTGATCCTGTATTTCTCTTTAGAATAATAAAGACTCTGAAGTTGTTTTATAGCAGAGGTTGTATAATGCAGTTGAGGTGCTTTGGGTAGAAAATTCTGATTTGGAATGGAACATTTTTAGCTAATCTTACTAAAGCTAAATTTGAAATACAGATTATGTAGGATTTATATTTTATATAAAATTTGACTTTGATAGATTGGACGGTACAAAGCACCTTTTCATCAGCTGAGAATATCATATGGTACTAACAAAGGAAAAAACTACACTGAAGAAGAGGATCGCTTCCTAATCTGTATGCTTCACAAACTTGGATTTGACAAAGAAAACGTTTATGATGAATTACGACAGTGTATTCGCAACTCTCCTCAGTTCAGATTTGACTGGTTTCTTAAGTCCAGAACTGCCATGGTGAGTCCCTGGGCCTTTCTGTGTAATGTAGCAACAGTTTAGAATAAGTATTGATTAATATTCTTTAAGGTAAGGTAACTAAGAGAAAATTGTGGTTTCACCCCATCTTTGGAGTACATTTTTGTTACAATACTGTAAGTACCATGGGTTAAATCAGTTCCTTAGAAAATAGTTCTCATCTACAGTTAGCAATCTAATGTCATGGATAACTTGAAAAATTTCTTGGTTCCATCCTCTTAATATCACATACCTTTTAACATCACTACATAGTATAGGGAGTTTTTTATATTTTAGTCAGGTTCTAAATAGAAGGAAATACCAGCATCAATTTCACCTTCTGAATTTGAAGATCCTAATTTAAAACTTGTATTTTTCAGATAATTTTGGTTTTATAAATGAACACATTTCTGTGAGGAAGGAACTCTCATTCAGGCATCTGCCTGTCTGGATTATTTTAATATAGCTTAAGGTAGTAAAACACTTTTATTTTCAATACTAGCGTATTTCTCAGAAGCAAGTTCCATTCCTAATGACCTAAAGTTATAATTCAGGGAAGTTTAGCTTCAGTAAATTGCCCTTTTTATTATGCATTAGCCATTTTGAAGCTTGAAACTTTCATCTTGTGTTCTTTAGGATGATAATGCCCAAAATGCTCTGTAGTCTTAAGTTTGGGATATACTGGTGTAAGCAAAGTTTAATCATTTTAGTGAGATTTCTCTCAGTGTATTTAAAGTATTATATTACCAGTCTTCAAGACAGGAGACAGTGCACAGTCTTTTCATGTTTCACCACAGGAGGATTATTTTTCACTAAACATCAACTGGCTACTATTTGTGTATCCTTGTTTGGGAAATGTTGCACTATAAAATGCATAAATAAAATTTGGGGAAAGACTGATTCAGTTGCTTACAGCTCTGTCTTCTGTCTTTAAGTGGGAACAATTTATATAGTTAATAATGATTTTTTAAGTGAGTGAAACAAAATACGTATCATGTTGATTTATCAGTATAATGCCATGGTCTTAAACTTATATCCAAACATGTTTCATGTTAGAGCACACATAAGAAATGATTCTATGTGTATGGACCCTTCTGATAAATACTCTTGCCTTAGAGCCAAGAGTATTCAGACCTTAGCTCATCTGTACCACATTTTGGCATGTGTGCCACAGTTCACCTGTTAAATACAGAACTTTAATATAGTTTATTACCTTCTGTCTCTAGATTGTATTGCAAATATTTCTAAAACTTGTATATTCTATAAGCTAGTATTTTTAAATGATTTTGTTGCAGTTTATGTAGTATCACTTTTTACAGGAAAACCATTTTTGCTTACTACGTAGTCAGCAGTAATGAAAATTGACTTCCATTTTCTTCAGGGTTATATAGTACTGTTACACTACACTTTATACAACCTCCACAAAGGATTTTAGATTGCTAGAGAGAGATGTAGATATCATAGACTTCTATGGCTAATTTTCCAAAATTGGAAAAGCTGGCATTTGATACACTGATTGCCATAATTCTAGTAACTGTACCTTTAAGGGAAAGAAGATGTACACTTAAGTTCTGGTTGATTTTGACCCTAAAATGGGTGCACTTAAAGTTTTAGATATGTAGTCTAGTTCTCAGGCATAGATATTAAGTAGCAATATAGCATATATTATTTTTACTGCTTGAATTTCTAAGGGAAGGAAGGGTTTAAGAGAAATAACAGTATGACTTTGAAGAATGAAGTAAAAACATTGATATCTTTATCTTCATAGCATGGATTATATATGAAAATCAGTTCTTTTGGCTGTTTTAGATTTTATCTGGGGGAATGTTTAATTATGTAGTATGCTGTTAAAATGTTACAATTTTAAAAACTAGGTATCATGAAAACTTGTCGATGGAAAATACATGTTTACCATATAAATTTATGTTTACAATTCAGGAGCTCCAGAGGAGGTGTAACACCTTAATTACCTTGATTGAAAGAGAAAACATGGAACTAGAAGAAAAGGAGAAGGCAGAGAAAAAGAAGAGAGGACCAAAACCTTCAGTAAGTATTCATGAAAGTGTAAATATTTTCTTGGAAGATTTTTTTTTGTAAGAATTTGAACATTACTTGGCTATCATTGACATGTTAGTCTTTTTTGTAAATATAGCCTTGAGTTGCTTTTAAAAGTATAAATTATATTTGACAGCATTATGTGGGGATTATCACATAATGGGATGGTATTCCATAATTTGGGGATTCATGAAAATCTGGGAAGGTATGTCTTGTGAATGCCAGGACCCTACACTTTACCTTGGGAGTGCAAGGTATAATTTTAGAATATGTAAAGAAATATTAGTAAAGTGGTGGCTTTACAACCTTTACTAACTTCTAAAATTTAGTTTATTGTCCCAGTGGTATCTTAGGAATGTGAAAACAGTTATCTTAAGAGGAAGAAGTCATCTTTTTATTTAATAATAATTTAGAAAGTTATGAATAAACGAATACCTGAGTAATGTTTTTTATGTAAAACGTCAGAATAATTAATACTGGGGTTTTTTTGGTATCAGGGTATGTTATACTTGGTGTATTGATTTACTATTGCAGATTATTTCATTGGTATTAAAATTTTTTGTGTTTGTAAAAGGAGTAGATAAGAACTTGGAGAATTAAGATTATTCTGGGTAGGAAGGTCTAATATTTGTCACTATGTAGCAGTTATTAGTAAAGAGCTGATGTATTTACCTTTAATACTAGTCTTGTGATGAAAAGGAATCCTTCTGTTCATTTGTAGACACAGAAACGTAAAATGGATGGAGCACCTGATGGTCGAGGAAGAAAAAAGAAGCTGAAACTATGAATATATATATGTTCCATAATCACTAACTTTAAACCAGTAGTTCTTTAATTTACGGGTCTTCATAAGATGTACTGTACAATGCTCAATTGTTATGTCATTCAAAGACATCAGGTTCATCTGTTTACTGAGCTTAGAAACATAGTACGTAGTTCCACTTTTTTAAATGCAGCAGCTGTGTTGAAATTTTTTTTTTATCATTAACACTTGAAGTAATAAAACAGGCTTCATTTATTAATAAATGTTTCATTTGATTTATTTTTCTATTATAGTTCCATTTGTGAAGATTGTGACTTTGTTTATCAGCTATAATTTCTACACTCAAAGCTTAAAAAACAAGCAAACAGCTAAAAAAAATTGCAAATAACATTTGTCCCTTTGGTCTTCACTTAGTTGTGTAATTGTTTTAATTCACTTTGCCTTTGCAGAAATTTGGGTATCTTTGTAGTGCTATATAGAGTCTCATCTGGGAAGATTATGTAAATTGCATTCTCCTTGATTATTATATGGGTAGAATGGAACAAAAGGCAAGACAAATTATCATTAAATTCTATGCATATTTCTGTTAATGCTTTGTTTCTATAGTTGGTTCTGAGGTGTGAATATACCCTTTTCTGTTGGAAGACTGGCCTTTTAGTTATATAGCCAAAGACATGTAGTATTTTCTGGTTCCGTAAAGTGTTACTGTACTATTTTGTAAAAGGAATATTATTTTTAATTGTTTGGTAAATGTTTTGACAAATTACCTTCTCGAAGCAGCCACAGCTTAGAAGGATAACGTCAAAACTAAGGTGGTTTTTGTTTTTTAAAAAGACTCAGCCAAAATAAGGTATGGATTTGTCATACTGTTAAACTGAAATTGGTAACAGAATGTGTGTCCCCTTCCAGTTCACCTTTTTTGAGTTTTTAGAGTAATTGAAATTTTTATATTTTAAAATAATTTCTAAGTGTGAACGGCAAGATTGAGTATAATAACCAGTTTTTATTTTCTATGAACAGACTTGATAAACTGGAGACCTTGAAGCAGGATTACCCAAATTGTAGTGTCAGGATTTTAGCTGTACCAGAGGCCTTTATGTGCTACACATAATTTGTATAAAGTTTTATATGTGCAAATTGGGTACATAAACAGTTCTCCATTTTTCTAAGGGAATGCAATAAATGTAGCATCGTGAATAAATATAACTTTTATAATCCTTAAGTGGTCTTTTCTTTCCATTTATTTGATTTCCCCCTCTTAGGACATTATCTCTTTCCCTTAGATTTCTTCTAAAATTTCTGTCATTTGTCATCTGCTGACATATAATTGAGATTTTTATTTATAATGGTGATTTCTAAA
The DNA here is from genome assembly GCF_030435805.1 of Mustela lutreola. NCBI lineage: Eukaryota > Metazoa > Chordata > Mammalia > Carnivora > Mustelidae > Mustela > Mustela lutreola. Next base: position 149,093,755 of record NC_081290.1, on the reverse strand, counting down.
GTATTACTTATACTGCTTACTTTTCCAAAATGTGGAGTTGTTGCTGTGTCAAGCATAGCCCAGTGTTATGATAAGTTGATATGATAATCTGAGTTTCTGTTCTGCTTCCCCCAAATTGACCTCATTTTAACCTGGAATTCTGGAAACAGTTATGGGCGGTTACTTTTTCATGAAAAGTGCTATCATTCTTAAGAGTTAGTGGCCTAATTGTGGAAGAACTACTTGGAAAAACACAAGGCCGAAGAAAACCGTGGAAGTCACCAAAGAAATGCTTTCAAGAGGAAAAGAAACAGCCTAATACCATCTGGTTGGGGTGCGGGTGGGAGATTCGGAGTAGGAATAGGAAAACAGAGTGGACATGTATGTGTTAAAGGAATCAAGTATAGTCTAGCCCCTGAGGGCTTGGATTAAAACAGAAACATGTAATGGGAAACAATTGAGAAGAGCATGAAAGAAAAATATCCAAATTCAGCATTGTAATTAGTCAATGTATGAAACATGCCTTTTCCACAGGTCAGTTAGTTGTTACTACATATTTAAGAATAAAGCCATAATTCTGATTATATTGCTAATTAAGAGAAGGAAAAATAGCTAAAAGTAACTTTTAGGAAAATGGTAGAGAAGATAGACTCAAAATTGGAAACTGATTTCCAGTTGATACCCTAAATTTTCAATTGAAGAGGTAGATATCCAAAAATAGGTATTGTGGTGCCTAAAGCCAACCTAGAAGAGACTAGGTAGTTTATGTGGGTGACCAAGGTTACAGTAATCTGTTACTCAGAATATTTCATTTAACAATTAAGGTTTTAGATTATTTGTTGGAAAGGTTATATTCTGTTGGGAAGATACCAGGTAAAATTAATAAAATATAATCATTACTTTCAACTTCAATATTTTAAATCATAATTAGAACCTTGGATTCCAGTGGCAAGCCTTTTAAAAATTTAGGACATTTCAAATTTATATAGAGACTTAAAATGTGGTTAATTTTATACCAGTGCTTGCGTATGCTCATTATGTTGTTTGTTTTATTTACTTAGAAAATCTGAACCAAACAGCCCTAATTTGGGATAGTTGCATTTATGGACCTCTAAATGTCTGTACAGGATGCTCTGTGTTAAGTATGATTGATAAATGACAAGTAGCAATATATTGACCAGTTTTTGGTATGTAACACTTAACCAGTTAACCTACCATTTTGGTGGTTTTAATTTTTTAACAAATAGAATTAAAATTTTTAAATACTATAAGAAGAAAATATAGAATTTTTTTTTTTTTTAAAGATCTGCATGTCCTTAGACTGATAGATGGGATTAATTCTAGTACATTTTAAGGAATATTTATAAATTCCTTTTCTGAGGAGCTGCTAGTCCTCGACACCTTTGTTAAGTCTTTTTGTGGGCAATTCATTGGGCAGTCTGAAGAGGTTGAATCAAGTGGAAAAAGATGGACTTGCTCTAGGTCAATCAGTCTATCACCTGATTCCTAGGACCGTTTTCAAGAAAGGAACGAGCTTATAAAAAATAGTGTAACATATTTCAGTATAAAGGCATACCTTAGAGATAATGGAGGTTCGGTTCCAGACCCCTGCAATAAAGTAAATATTGCAATAAAGTGAGTCAAATGGCTGTGTTGGTTTCCCAGTGCATATAGAAGTTAACATTTACGCTGTAGTGTAATAGCATTATGTTTTAAAAAGCAGTGTACATACCTTAATACTTTATTGCTGAAGATGCTAATAACCATCATCTTGAGCTTTCAGCAAATTGTACTCTTTTTGCTGATGGAGAGTCTTGCCCAATGTTGATAGCTGCTCAGAGTGGTGGTTGCTGAAGGTGGGGATGGCTGTGGCAGTTTCTTAAAAGAATGAAGTTTGCCACATGAAAGATTTCCTTCCGCAAAAGTTTCCTCTGTTGCAGGTGACAGTATTTGATAGCATTTTACCCACAGTGGAACTTCCTTTAAAATTGGAGTCTGTCTACTCAAACTCTGCTGCTCCTTTATCAACTAAGTTGATGGGGGATAGCCCAAGATTTTTTGTCATTTCAAGTCCACAGCATCCTCATGAGGAGTAGATTCCATCGTAAGAAGTCATTTTCTTTGCTCATGTGGGCAACTCCTTATTCAGTGAAGTTTTATTATGAGATTGCAGCAGCTTAGTCATATCTTCAGACTCCACTTCTAGATTTTTCCCACCTCCTCTGCAGTTACTTTGTCCACTGAATTGGTGAACCCTTCAAATTGGTCCCAAAGGATGGTACTCAACTTCTTCCAAACTCCTGATAGTTTGACCTCATTAATCACAAATGTTTTCAAGGGCATCTAAAGTGGTGAACCCTGGGGCACCTGGGTGGCTGAGTCAGTTAAGCATCTGCCTTCTCAGGTCATGATCCCAGGGTCCTGGGATGGAGCCCCACAATGGGCTATTTGCTCAGCAGGGAGCCTGCTTCTCTCTCTCCCTCTGCCCCTCTTCACCATTCGTGCTCTAGCTCGCTTGCTCTCACCTAAAATCATTAAATAATAAATAAATAAATAAATAAATAAATAGGTGACTCCTTTCCAGAAAGTTTTCAATGTTCTTTGCCCAGATCCATCAGAGGAATCATTATGCCAACTATAGCCTTATGAGTTGTATTTCTGAAATTTTAAGACTTGAAAGTCAAAATGACTCCTGGATCCATGGGCTACAAAATCAATGCTGTTAGCAGGCATGAAAGCAATATTCATCTCCTCCGTCTCCATCAGAAATCTTTGGGTGGATCAGATGTATTGTCAATGAGCAGTAATTTGAAAACTTTTTTCTGAGCTGGTCTCAAGAGTAGGCTTAAAATACTCAGTAAAGCATGTTGTAAACAGATGTGCTGTCATCCAGGCTTTGTTCTTATTTACGGAGCACAGAGTACATTTAGCATAATTCTGAAGGGTCTGTGGATTTTCAGAATGGTCAATGAACACTGGTATCAGCTGAAAGTCACCAGCTGCATTAGCCCCTAACAAGAAAGTCTGGGGAAAAGCGGGGAACAACCAGTTAGGGAAGCAGAACACACATAACCTTTATCCAGTAACTTTGCCCTCTAAGATGGGCATGGTTCATGGCACCCTAAAACAAAGTAACATCAAAGATCACAGATCATCATAACAAATATAATGAAGTTTGAAATACTGTGAGAATTACCAAATGTGAATCAGAGACATGAAATGAGCAAATGCTCTTGGGAAAATGGCACTGATAGGCTTGCTCCATAAGGGTTTGCCACAGACCTTCAATTTGTCAAAACAAAAACAAAACCCAGTATCTGCAAAGTACAGTTAAAGGAGTTAGGGCTGTATTTAGATCCAAAATACTGGTACACAGGCCCCACATTTAGATTTGGGGCAAACGGGTTTTAGAATTACTGCCTAAGATAGGTGGTTGCTGATGGCTGGTCAACTTGCCAGGGGCAGGAGCACACTAACGACCTCACACCTTTTCTGCTTAGGTTTCCCGCATCACTCAGGATTGTAAGTTCCATTTGACAAATAATCACCCTGAGTCTGATGTATTTTGAAAATTGAGATCACAGTAATCTTCAGACTTAACAGTGATTAGGTGAAGGTTTTGAACCTTTAGAACCATTTTGTTAGAAATGTAGCCTCGAAAGCCTCACGCCAGGGGCGCCTGTCTGGCTCAGTTGGAGGACTCTTGATCTTGGGGTAGGGAGTTTGAGCCCCACCTCGGGTATGGAGATTACTAAAAAAATACTTTAAATAAAAAAGAAAGTTCATGCCAGATGGACTGAATGAGAATTTGCATTTTAATAAGATCCTCAATGATGATTCATAGGCACAGAAAAATTTGCAAAGCACTGTTTTAAAACTTTCTGCCAGAGCAAAATGAAATCTTAATAGCTGTTCAATAGATACCTTTTAACATGACATCAAAGTAATATCAGTATTGAGTGATTTTCCTCACCTAAACTCAGTCAGAGAAAATGCTTTTATTTTATATTTTGGAGAGGCAGATAGTTTTACCAGGAATTTCTCTGGTGAGTTTCAATATACTAGCATTTAAGTCATTACATACATCCCAAATATATTAGAGCAGTGTTGCTCTACTGTGTGGTCTGAGGACCAGCTGCAGCTTGTTAAAAATACAGATTCTCAAATCCCACTCTAACCTACTGAATCAAAATCTCTGCAGGTGGGGCCTTGAAATTTAAGCTTTAAACTCTTCAGGTAATTCTTCAGGCATATTGAAGTTTGACATGCACTGTATTAGTACATCTCAGAATAACTGTTGTTTATCTTTCCTTTAAAGGAAATAATAAATGATTGAACTTGTGATTGTGATTTGCTTTGTTTTACTCAAATTTATAAATCTAGTCATGAGACTGTAAAAGGAATAATGCTGGATGCCTGGGTGACTCAGTTGGTTAGGCATCTGCCTTCAGCTTGGTTGTGATCCCAGAGTGCTGGGACTGAGTCCTGCTTTAGGCTTCCTGCTCCATGGGGAGCCTGCTTCTCCCTCTGCGTCTCTCATGAATAAAATCTTTTTTTTTTTTTTTTAAAGGCAGTAATGCAGAGCATGTAGGTAATTCAGTGAATGGCATGTGAGTAATTTCATTTTCATAGTGAGCACCAAGACCCTGGTAGGGCTGTATGCCACCTCTCCTTACAAGTATGGTGTACAAACGGTGTTTAGAGAACTAGACTTGCTGACAATGATTTTGGATGATTTGGGTCATCTCTTTCAAAGGAAGGATGGTTTTTAACCTCAGAACTTGTAAAAGTAATTCTCAAGCACATTTATCTTGCTATATATTCTTTTAAGATGTACTTTTAAACAGTTAATCTGGTTTGAAGTCAGAAAACTATGTTCACATGTTGATGCATACACAACCAGATCTGCTTCCCAGGTATGGTCAAGCTCCACTTGTCAGAGAAGGTCCTTCAAACTTGAGCAGACAGTTTAGACTTCTGGGGAGTCACCATAACTATACAATGGAGTTACTGTCTGATTGTTTTTTTTTTTTTTTTCTTTTTCCATTTTATTTTACTTCTCTTCAGTGTCTGATTGCTCTTAACGTTGCTTACAGATGGGTCAAGATTTCTCATCGGAGGCATGTATATGAGCATAAGGGAAGTCCCTAACCTGAGGCTGCTCAGTAATGAGACAACACGGGCCCTCTAAGATGGATATGGTGCTGCTTTGGGTATCCATACTTAATTTCTAGATCCATTTGCTCATGAGCCTCATCACCTGGAATTAGTTTGGAGAATGGTTCAGGGTGATATGTTGAATATTGGTGCCCGTCTTTATCAGTACGTACATTTTGAGACAGGGTCAGGCACCCAGGATTGGCCCTTCCACTGTGTTTCCACATTTTGCCCCCAGCAAAAGAAATTATGGACAGATGATACTCTAGACTCCTCTTTCCAAATGCTGTTTGCATGCATGCTGTCTTGATCAGATAGTGTAAACTGAGTGGATACACCACTGTCCCCCAGTGGTCACCTTTGAAGCAAATAAAAATCTGCTTTGAGGGGCGCCTGGGTGGCTCAGTGGGTTAGGCCGCTGCCTTCGGCTCGGGTCATGATCTCAGGGTCCTGGGATCAAGTCCCACATCGAGCTCTCTGCTCTGCGGGGAGCCTGCTTCCTCCTCTCCCTCTCTCTGCCTGTCTGCCTGCTTATGATCTCGGTCTGTCAAATAAATGAATAAAATCTTTAAAAAAAAAAATCTGCTTTGAGGAAGTTTATAAAGTATGAGAAGTGAAGGAGCAGGGAAGTTGGAGGCGACTGTTACCATGAATTGCTTGTCACATACCTGCAGAGGAGAGCAGAGGACAGTGGAGGACTGGCTGAAAGCATCAGACACGGGCTGGTTCCCTAGAGGCAGTGCTTCCTTTGGGCATCAAAATCCACATTGCCACACTTTAAACTTGAGTCTCTGGGTATGAGCTTTGTCTTAAAAGATGACATGAGATATTTGGTATTAGCTTTTTAAAAAAATTTTTTTAAATTTATTTGACAGAGAGATCATAGGTAGGCAGAGAGGCAGGCAGAGAGGAGGAAGCAAGCTCCCTGCTGAGCAGAGAGCCTGATGTGGGGCTTGATTACAGGCCCCCGAGATCATGACCTGAGCTGAAGGCAGAGGCTTAACCCACTGAGCCACCCAGGTGCCCCCCCCCCCTTTTTAAAGATTTTATTTATTTGAGAGAGAGCACAGAGGGAGAATGAGAGAGAGAAGGAGACTCTTTGCTGAGCAGAGAGCCTGATGCAAGGTGTGATCCCAGGACCCTGAGATCAGGACCTGAGCCAAAGGCAGATGCTTAACCGACTGAGCCACCCAGGCGCCCCTGCTTTAGCTTTTAAACACTAGTATTAAAAAGTGAATGGTCGATAAGTTTCTTTCTGACTAAAGTGTAAATTTTTCATTTGAAGAATTACCATTAAATAAAGGTCATGAAACTGGGCTTGACGTGTCTAACTGGCCAGCCACATTGTCCACTGGTAGCAATGATATACCCTGTCATTCCCCTCTTCCCTTAAGGTAGCATGTTACTGACCAGAGAGTAGATGCTAACATATAAACAGAAATCATATACCAGGATATTGAACCTGTGGAGTAGGGAGGGTAAGTCAGCCAAGCAGTCGTATTTCTTATATTGTGGAATATTTGGGGACATGTTTATCTGTTTCTGTACATAGAACACCTTCTCAATGTTGCAATGTTGAACTGGGTCCACCTCTACATTACCTGAGATCTTTGAACCTGAAAGAAAATACACAAATCTGATGTCATGCTGACCATAGGGGAAAGTCAGATGAGAGCCCTGTGCTAAAGTGTGTTTGTGATTTAGGCACTTTGATTTTCTTTCCTGGATGTGAAGCTAGTGATTTCAAGTGTTGAAGAATGAAAAAAATCATAGAGACCTAAAGGAGACATTTTCCAGATTTTGTCAAGAGCAGCCAGTACATCTGATGATGAGTAGAAGGTTCTCCTGGAACATCCTCATAAAACTGTGAAATACTATAAAAGTTACTGAGCTAGATGATGCCATTATGCTCTCAAACTTTTATTTTTTTAAACAGATTACTTACCCCAAAGAAATGAGGACTTTTCAAAGTCTTATTACCGAAAGTGATATTCTTGTGCCTACATTCATACAGACTAAATTTTTTTTTTTTTAAAAAACCAAATTTAGATAAAAATCTAGAAGGACACTTGGACAACGGCAGCACAATCATAGATGCAGCTTCTGTGGTATTTTAAATCAGAAATAGTATCAGGATGAGTTTTATCACTCATGACAATTCTGATAATTGGAGATCTGGGGGTTTTGACAGGAAAAGGAGAGCATAGTTGATTAACACATTTACATCTGGAAAGACAATGATGTCACACTGTTCCATGGGCCATGTATTTGCCACCACTAGGCCAAAGACTATGGACGAATGTAACTATGAATGTAACTCTAAATCATACCTTAGATATAGAAGGGCCTTCCCCTTCAGAAAGGAGCACACTCGAAATCCATGGACCCATCAGAGGTCCAGAGCTCCTTTTTGGAGAAGAGGAACATCTGGGTATCTAGATCAAATTCAGCTGCAACTAGGTCACTGACCTAATAGGTAGGAGAAAGACAGTTATGTAATGAAACCCAGATAATTCAAAATAAAAGAGTTATGATTTATAAATCGGAAATAAGTTAGCAATAAGATTTACTCTAGTACACAAAGCTTACCAAGCAACACGGTGAAAGGGATAGACCCAGTGACCTTGAGGTTTAATGATATGACTAATAGCATCATGTTAAGTATCTGAGAATTCTTATCTTAGTGTAATTTATAAAAATAGATACATATTATAGACTAATGTGTGTTGGAGAACAGAATTTTAAAAAAAGATTTTGTTTATTTATTAGAGAGAAAGAGAGAGAAGCATGAGAGGGGGAAGGTCAGGGGAGAAGCAGACTCCCTGCTGAGCAGGGAGCCTGATTCAGGACTTGATCCCAGGACTCGGAGATCGTGACCCAAGCTGAAGGCAGTCACCCAACCAAATGAACCACCCAGACACCTGGAGAATAAAATTTCTTAAAGAATAAGATTTCTTCTAAGTATGAGGGCTAATATTCCTACTGATCTAGGATTTTCTGATCCTAGGGTCAAAGGTATTTTTCTAGTCAGTGGAGCCAACAGTAAGGAAGACCATGCAAGTCTTTGGTATGGTATTTTGGAAAGCTGTGTGGATCTGAACTCCTTTTAGTATCTATACATAAAAATCTAGGCTTTGGGAATAAGTGAGCAAAATAGACACCAACTCCCATGGAGTTTATATTAATCCCAGAGAGAGAAAGGATTTATATAGAAGAGTTTCTCAACCTCAGTTCCAAGGACCTTTTGGGCAGGTAATTTATTGCAGGGCCTGGTCTGTGCAGTGCTGGGTGTTTAGCAGCAACTCTGGCCTCTACCCACTAGATGCCAGTAACACTCTCCTGATTGTGACAGCCAAAAACATCTGCAGACACTGCCCAGCTTCCTCTGGAAAGTACGATCATTCCTGACCGAGAGCCGCCGATACGTAACGTTTTCATGAAGTGGTAAACGCTATGAAGACAAATCAAACAGGAATTAAAAGGCTAGGGAACAGGGGTTCTTCCAGACAGGATGTTTTCTGAGGGGGTCCATTTAAGCAGAGACACGAAGCGAGGGGGTGAGGCTCTGTGTGAGTCACTGCATGAAGTCTGCAGGCAGAGGAAACAAGTGTAAAGACTGTGAGGTCAGAGGAGGCTAGAATTATGGAGACACAGCAAGATAGACCTTTGTGGCTAAAAAGGAATGAGGCCAGGGGAAGAGTGGAGCATAGGCTGGAGGGACAGAGGCTGGATAGGGTAGGGTCTCGTAGGACATGGTGGGAGATTGGTGTGTGTTCTGAGTAATATGAAAAACAATTGAACTTTGAGTAAAAGAGCAGTAGGAGTTATCTGTGGTTCTCAAACCAAATTTTTTTAGTCTTCAAAATTAAATTATTCTAAAATAAGTATAATTTATATTTTTTCTCAAAAACATTTATGACTTCTCAAATTACTAGGGTTGCTGCAAAGCCTTAATATTAAAATGGTGATTAAGGACACCTTATATGTTGCTTAATTGTATATCTAGCAAAGTAAAGTGCTGGGAGCTACTATAAACTATAAAATATTGTTTTGGAAACACTTTGACAAGTTCGACTGAATGTACCTTGAGTTATATAATTTTGTAAAAGTTGCTGAAACACACCAAAAAGCTATACTGTATTTCTAAGTCCTTCACAAAACAGAGAGAGGCAATGCTAGGTATGGAGTACTTTGAACGTTCACACAGGCTGGTTATATGAACTGATCTTTTATTTAGTTACATAAGCTCTCTTTGGCTTAGGTACATTTCTGAATCTCAACTTTTAAAAACATGAAATACGGGGCACCTGGGTGGCTCAGAGGGTTGGGCCTCTGCCTTTGGCTTGGGTCATGATCTCAGCATCCTGGGATCTAGCCCCGCATCGCATCGGGCTCCCTGCTCAGCAGGGAGCCTGCTTTCCCCTCTCTCTCTGCCTGCCTCTCTGCTTACTTGTGATCTCTGTCAAATAAATAAATAAAATCTTAAAAAACAAACAAAACAAAACATGAAATACTGCTTTGGTTTTCCAGAAAAACTGAGTTAAAAAAAAAAAAGAACTTCATTTATTTTTCTACCCCTTTTAGCCTTAAAAATCCCCTTGAGAGGATGTGCTATATGCAAGTCAATTGCTTTGGGGGGTAGAACATGTGTATGGTTAGACACAGCTAAAGATACAGGGATTTAAGGAGGAGATTTAAACGAGTGAATTGATAACCCAATATGAATTGATAAATCCAAATTAAGGAAATGCTAGAAGGCATGTATTAACCTAATAGAAACCTTGAAATATATAGCTGTTACCAAAATATTCTTACCTGTTGCAACATGATGTCAAGGTCAAAGGTGATGAGATCCTTCAGGTAATAGATAATAGGCAAGACATTCTTGGGGTGGAATCAGCAACACACGGAATTAACTTTACTGTGGACAACCCACAATAGCCTCGGATCTGTTCAAGTTCTATTAAACAGGACTTGCAGCATTCGCTTGACTGTGATTATCAGAAGAGATTATGCTGTAAGAACCAATATTGTAGTGAGAGAACGACAAATGATGGGATTCTAAATGGGAAAATAAAGAACTGGGATCACTTCTTGATAGTGGGTTAACATAAAATACGGGAGAGTACGGTTTTGGAAGTGGACTGGTATCTCAGCTTCTCTGCCCACCTCAAGACCGGCAACCTGGGGATCCTTTGTGTCTGGACAGGTCCCCGAGCTCTGATGACAGACTTCATCTGGGAGTATTGAGGCTATGAGAGGACTGAAGGTCTAGGTGGTTGCCTCTAATTCTAAGGCACCCAAGATGGATAGGTCTTATCTCTAGGACATCAGTGTTTAATACAGCATAGCCTGTATCTCCAGTACCATAAAAGTCTCTTGGAGTTTAACTAAAGCTGGTAGTTTTATATGGGCAGAAAGGGCTTTAATGAATGCTTGCAAAGGCCAATCAATTATAGATGTATTTTTCTTGCTACAGCAGGTTAGCTTAATGCCATACTTGATCATGATAGAAACTTCGTTCCCATCCCAGACTAAATCCGGTCCTGCAAACTGGAAATCAGAGAGGAAATTCCAGTGCTGTGCTGGTCTGTGGAAGGTGGGTGTACTCCTCAAGAGGCTTGGAGGGAAGGGGTTATCAGCTTGGGGTTTGAGCAGCCCCTGAAAAGGATGGAGAGGTGCCGAGTGGTTGGGAAAAGGATAGCTCCTAGATAATAGCATCTTTCTAGAGCTCGGTTATAGTGAGCATCACTGTTACACATCAGACACACTCTGGTTTCAAAAAGCCCAGAGAAATCCCGCAAAGAAGCAACATGGCTTCTCCAGACCGTGCATGTTTCTCTATGGCTGATACTTGAATGTTTGTCAAAGCTTCTCAGACTGGCAACTTCCCTGGGTCAGGTGGTGGTGTTGCCTGAAAGCAAAGCTTACCTTGATTAGACCTTCCAGCTACGCTTGGAAGCAAATCTCAGTCCCGAGGTTGACTATTGGACTGCTTTCCTCATTCAGGCACATGCTGGTTGGGAATATAGTGCCCAAGCAGAGAGAAAAGAGCAATATGGTTGATAGAGGTTTACTGTGAAGAGGAAAACTTCATACTAGCTTTCCTTCACGAGTATGTTGGAGATCAGCAGACTTTCTCTTTTCGAGGAGCTGGTTAGGGGCCATTTGGTCATCCAGACTTTGTAGGGAGAAACTTAACTCACTTTTTCAGTTTGGATTCTTTTTGATCGGAGTACGTGAGTGTGTTTGCTTCCTAGCAGGTTTTCTGGTTGCAAAAAGGTTTTTTCCTCTGGGCACACGCCCATCCCGTCCTGTTTCTTGCCTCACCCCACGCTGCCCACTGCTCCCTGCTCTTTTCCTGGGAACAAATTTGAGGAAATTAATGGCACGTGTCCTGCAGGGTACTTCTGCTCATCTGTTTCTAAGTGTTGCAGACATAGCATTATTCCTTCTCAACCTTAATTGTTCCCAAACAAGTGAGAGGGAATTCCTTCAAAATTGAACTGAGGGACACCTGGGTGGCTCAGTCGGTTAAGTGTTTGCCTTTAGCTTAGGTCATGATCCCAGGGTCCTGGGATCGAGCCCTGCATTGGGCTCCCTGCTCCGCGGGAAGTCTTCTCCTTTTCCCTCTGATCTGTGTCCCCCCCCCACCCCCCCGCCTGCTCTGTCAAAAAAAAAAAAAAATAAGTGGACTGTGCATAGTTTCTCCAGAGTAGGAATGAACCTTAAAAAAACAAATAAAAAAAAACAATAACCCAAAAAACAAACAAACAAAAACCCCTTACATGTGCGCCTTCCTCATATCTGTTACCCTGTGCCTGATAGGGGAAGAAACAGTTGAAGTAGGTGGAATTGCAAATACTCCTAGAGATCTCAAGGCTCATCTCGAAGCTCTGACTCAGAGGCACTGCAGACCCCCTTTTCTCCATGGGGTGGCAGTGTCACACCTGAAGGCGAGCTGCACCTAGACTGGAGGTCAAGGCGTTGCCCACCACCAACCTAGGCTGGGGTGTGAAAGATGCAGGAGACACACAGGGGCGCACACAGAATCATGTAAGGCCTGGACCAGCTTTAACATCTGAAAAGGGGAAGGCAGAGGGTTAAACCCTCTGAAGGATACGTTCAAATGTCTTTGGTTTTCTAGCACCAAGACTTTAAAACACAGGGAGATAAACCATCCCTTTTGTTACAGGTGACTCTCCCTTGGGTCAAATCTCTTGATGCTTTTGCTTTGTCCAGTACTTAAGTTGCAAAGAAGCAACATGGCTTCTCCAGACCGTGCATGTTTCTCTATGGCTGATACTTGAATGTTTGTCAAAGCTTCTCAGACTGGCAACTTCCCTGGGTCAGGTGGTGGGTTGAGGTTCACACCAATGACTGCGCGTACAAGCATGTTTTTCCTCGAGCAGTTGACTCTGCTTGGTTTCGGACTTGCAGATCCCAGTTCTGGATACTTCCCAAAAGGAATAGGTGGTCCTCTAGGAGAAGCACCTTCTTGCCATTTTAAATGCCAGGCAACCAACTTAGAAAGGGGTTAAGAAAGTATTTCCTGGTTATCTTATAAATAACTCATCTAAGGTAATTTTCAAAGCTTTTTGTGTCTGGATATTAATTCTCGAGGTCTGTCTGACCTGCTGCATGTTTGCCCCAGAGTTTAGTACAGGAAAGCTCTGAACGCATGATAATGCACACAGGTGCATCTCAGCCTCATGGACCCAGAATCTTCCCTGGTATCTGCTTGGCCCTCACACTTGAGCTCATCGGAACGCTGTACAATTGACCCTTGAACCATGGGTCCACTTAAACGTGGATTTTTTTTTTTTTCACTCTAGTGCATACTGCGAATGTATTTTCTCAACATTTTTCTCTAGTTTACTTTATTATAATATTGTATTAGATAATACATGTAACATAAAAACTACGTTAATCGACTTATCAGTAAGGCTTTGGTTACTTGTTTCAATCCCCCATCTTTTGATTGTTCCTGATTTTTGAGGAAATTGGGATGCTCACTGTAGTTGCTCACTTGGAGGGGCCACTCTTACTCAAAGTGGGGCAATTAGCAAGGGCTTTATCCAAGTTGGTTTCTTGGCAACTTTTATTTTTTAAAAGTTTTATTTATTTATTTATTTGACAGAGATCACAAGTAGGCAGAGAGGCAGGCAGAGAGAGGAGGAAGCAGGCTCCCTGATGAGCAGAGAGCCTGATGTGGGGTTTGATCCCAGGATGCTGAGATCATGACCTGAGCCAAAGGTAGAGACTTAACCCATGAGCCACTCAGGCGCCCCTCTTGGCAACTTTTTGCTAAACTTCCCCTAACACCATTATTTTTTTTTTGTTTTTCCAGTGTATTGGGGTTGCTAGGAAGCACTTCATTTTTGTTAATGTCTGAGGCATTGGGTGCTGCTCATGTGATTTTTGTCACAAATGCTGCTCTGACTTAGTAGCGGCGATCCAAACTTAGGAATAATTTTGTTTAAAGGTGTTCTGACAACTTCTGAGGCCTTCTCCTTCTCTGAAGGGTATGGAAAAGCTTCAACCCAACCTGTAGAAGGCGTCTACAAATACTAGCAAATATTGAAAATTACCTGTTGTTGTTTAGTAAAGTCTACCTGCCATTCTTCTCCAGGTCTGGTACCTTGAAGTTGTATATCCTTTTAGAACTGGTGAAGACCCAGTCTTAGGACTGTGTTTAGGACAAATGTTACATTTTTGGAAGACCTTTTTGAACAGTTCTCTGAAGATTGGGACCCACAGTAGATTTCTGGATCCACTGAAGAGTAGCAACTCACGCATGATGAGTGCTTTGGTAAATATGACTTTTTTTTTTCCCCATAAGAGGTTCTGGGATGAAGATTATCCCTTCTTCATTATATTCCCAGCTGGCTTTTTAAATTTGTTTATTATCATTTTTTTAAAGATTTCCTTTATTTATCTGAGGGGGAGAGAGAGAAAGAGCACACACGAGAACAAGCAGCTCGGAGAGGGCAAGTCAGGCTCCCTGCTGAGCTGGGAACCTGATTCCAGGACCCTAGGATCATGACCTGAGCTGAAGGCAGATGCTTAACCAACTGAACCACCCAGGCACCCTTCAGCTGGCTTGAATGCCGGCATTGTGTTCAAATCCCCATTCTTCAGCTCTTCTTAAGAATTGAGTTGATTGGGCACCTGGGTGGCTCAGTGGGTTAAAGCCTCTGCCTTCGGCTCAGGTCATGATGTCAGGGTCCTGGGATCGAGCTCCGCATCAGGCTCTCTGCTCAGCAGGGAGCCTGCTTCCTCCTCTCTCTCTGCCTGCCTCTCTGCAGACTTGTGATCTTTCTCTCTCTCTGTCAAATAAATAAATAAAATCTTAAAAAAAAAAAAAAAGAGTTGATAGGGGCGCGTGTGTGGCTCAGTTGGTTAAGCATCTGCCTTCTGCTCAGGTTATGATCCCAGGCTCCCTGTTTAGCAGGGAGTCTGCTTCTCTCTCTTCCTCTGCCCCTCTCCCCAGCTCATATGCTCATGCTCTCTCCCCCTCTCTCTCAAATAAATAAAATCTTAAAAAAAAAAACAAAACAAAAAAACCAAAAACCAGAGTGGATACTTAGTTAAATCTAGATCTGGTACTAAAGCCATTATACAGGGTCTTTGTACAGGCTGCCAGCTTGATCTGCCAACTGCCCAAAGAAACAATCAAACCGTCCAGTTTCTAATGTCTTTGGCAATGGACAATAGCTGATGGCTCACCACTGCATCCAGCTCTTGGTTTTCCCTCATCTGTAAAACTACCCCATCTGTGACCATCTCAAGGTCTGCATTTCCCAATGGTAGATTTTTATGGCTGGAATTAGTTATAATTAACTTGGCCTAGTTAATCATATAAGCACAGCAATAGCAATTGACCATACAGGTTTTTGTAGTTTTTTTAAAAAAAAATCTGTTTCCTGGAATCCAACTTCATCTGCAATACCTAGAGGTTTGGATGAATTCGTCCCTTCTAGGGGTCCCCAGAATAACCTGACGTTCTGGTACCAGCCAGGAAGTAACTTTCTTTACTCCCTTGGAAGGCAGCTGGTACCCCTGGAAGCAAGGTCCCAGGTCGATTTTTCCAAGGGGTTTCATTGGCTTTATAAAGTTGAGGTTAGTTCCTTAAAGCTGTCTGGTCACATCCGAGTCTATGCAGATCTCCCTCAAACAGGACATTCTGGTCAAAGCCTTGATAATAAAACCAGTGTTTCCTATTGTGTCCTGACATAAGAACAGATTCTTATTAAACTTATGCAAATAAATACGCTGCCAAGAAAACAGAAGAATACTCACTAGGAATTTCTGAATTCTGGAGAGATCAGGCAGGGAGAAAAAGATAAAGGTTTCATACTTGTTTACAAAGGATTATTTTACCAGATTTCAGTAAGTCAGGTCACTTAAGAAAAAAAGTTTCCTTAAATTTAACTGGAAGAGCAAATGTTAGAGAACCAGCAACATTTCAAACAGGAGTCATACAACCATCTGCCTCAATTCATTTGGTCCCATGTTACTAATTCTTGTTCTATTTGATGCAGTTTTCCCACTAGTTGTGGAAATTCCTACTCTCTTTAGCTTTAGGATCCTAAAGCTCTTTAGCTTTAGGATCCTAAAGCTATCAGAGACCTGTATGTTATTATGGTGCCCCTGACAAGGAAATTCTGTGGCACACACTTCAATAATTAGAATTGCCGGTGAGGACATTATCCCAGGACATAGTAAAACCTTAAGAATTATGTTTTCTGGAACAGTTAGCCATCAACCATATAATATAACCCAAGGAAATTTATCACCATTTATTTGACAATGCTTCCCATGTCATTTGATATTCCAAATCAACAAGCCTAATTTGCCGAAAAGACTTCCTTTACAAGTTGAATTCTGGAAAGTCTGTCAGAAATATCCAAAGGCTTTAATAAGATTCTAAAGGCAAGTACAGGGGTTACATAGATGTTTCAGCTTTCATCAAAGACCTAATAAAGACAAAATAGGCACTTCGTTTTTGTTGACAGATTCTATTAAAGATAAGAAAACCCACTTCGTTTATAATTTAGACTAATCTAAGAAAACTGTCATTTTAACAGAGAAAACCAAATTCCATCTCATTCAGTGTACTTCTGATATTAAGACCCATTCAATCCAAGGTGAATTTTAAAAAATTATGCAGTCGCTCCTTTATTCCTCCCGTCCTCTCCCGTGTGGATGTTGAGACAAGGACGTCCAGGGCACTTTGAGGGTCTGAATTCTTTTGGGTGCTGGGATGTGCGGACCAGAATCCCCAGCAGGAATGAAGAGCTCTTGGCTGTAGGAAGGAGACCGCAGTCCTCCCTTCTGTGAGGCCAGTGGGACTGCTCTGACCCAAGAGAATGGCCTTGCCAAGGGCGTGCCTCCCCACCAGGTGGTCACGTCCAAAGATCGTTCCACAGGAGGGTAGAGAATCCAGCCCTTTTGTCCCATTTCAGGGTGGTTCTGAGGGGTAACCCAATATTTGGAACTCTCAGAGAGTCAACTAAGGCTTCTGTTGACGCTTCACTTCTCACCTGATCTTGTTCTCGGACGCTCAATCCCTAGTCAACTTATTTACACACTAATCTCCATCATCTCACTCCCCATGACCATGCACAAAATTCCTTTTCCAAAGATGCCCATTGCACAAAAGCCTCTACAACTTTCCTTTTATAGTCAGAGTTTGTCCCAAGTTTTCTATTTAAATAACCAATCTTGCTTTCCTTGCATACAGAGTTGTTTCCCTTATTTCCAGTAATCCTAAAACTTAGCATGAGATGGACTTTCAGGAAACACAGGCTTCTATAACTAATGCTGACCCCTCTAAAGACCTGTTCATTTTAATTAAATAGCTGTAATTATCCTTGATATAAAGTATTTTCTTTGATCATATAAACTTAAATGTTTGGGTTCGTTTTCATTTTTCTGAGTTTTAGAATGCCCAATTCTCACAAGAGCTGGCCTTTAAACCAATTAAAAAGAGCTCTTCTACAAATTAATTTTAGCAGTATCATCCGGAGGTAGAGAAATTATCCTCCATTTACATCACATGTGGACACACAAACAAATTCGCAAGCAAGACGCAAACAAAATGTTATAGCCTTTGTTCTAGTGGTATCTGTGGAGAACACATTAAAGGCCTAATTTTCATATATCTCCTTTTTACAAATCTGATTACAAGACAGCATTAGGATTTATGGATCCGTTAGTCATTTTTCTCCAGAGTCTAAGGAATACTGTGGCCAAGCAGTGTAGCAGCAAGAACAAAGACCACCTTATTTCTTTTCAGAGGTTCATAGCTCAACGTTCCCCAGTCTGGGGGTCGGCGGGATATGGCCCAAAGGGCTACATTTGGGAATTGAATGGTCATTTTCCATTTTCCAGTTAGAATAGGGCTGGTTTTATCATAGGATATGGAAAGCATCAGGGACAAGCAAAACGAATGAAGCCCAGAGGACCTCTGTGAGCCTGGGCTCCCCCCAGAAGTCCCGGCCTCCCTAACAAACAAGCGGCTTTCTGGCCACCCCTTTCTGCATCAAGCAAGAAAAAGGAGGCTCCGAGAGCCAAACCAGGGAAGAAGGAATCAGGGGCTGCTGCACACAAAGTACTCACCAACAGGTTTGTCCACACTGAAACCCTGAACCGGTTCCTTGCTGCCAGAGCTGAAGGCTGAAGGTCAGAGGCACCCAGGCAGGATGGGGCCCCGGGACAGGCCCTAGGACGAAGAGGCTACGCTCAGCCAGTTACTGGACTCCCATTGCCAGCTGGGGGCCACACAACCCAGGCAAAAACTCCCAGCCGGCTCTTCAGCTTTGTAACCAAACCCACGTCTCCGGCCCGAGGCCCCTTGGAGCCAACCGCTGAGTGGTCCAGGCTGTAGCAAGGATGTGACAAAGAAAAGGGTATTGGAGAGGCAGCCAAAGGAGGAGACCGAAGGGCAAGCCTCCAGTCCACCTCCGGGAAGGAAGGAGAGTCAGGGACATTTAAAGGCAAAAAGGAGGGCGCCTGGGTGGCTCAGTGGGTTAAGCTGCTGCCTTGGCTCAGGTCATGATCTCAGGGTCCTGGGATCGAGTCCCGCATCGGGCTCTCTGCTCAGCAGCAAGCCTGCTTCCTCCTCTCTCTCTCTGCCTGCCTCTCTGCCTACTTGTAATCTCTCTGTCAAATAAATAAATAAAATCTTTAAAGGCAAAAAGGAAAGAGGTGTGAGTAAGAAGCTGCAGCTGTGCTTAGTAGGTGCATTAACCCTTTGGCTGCCGGCATCAAACTCACCATCTTACAGCACTTGGGCCTATACATTTCAGTTGAATCAGTGCAAGCCTCGGCCGCTCTCCTGGGCCACCAGGATTCTTTGTACAACGCCTTTCATACCAGTGATGTGGATGTGCTCACCCGCTGTCACTGGTGCCTGAGCACAGGCTCTATTTATCCGCACGCTGTGCAAGGGTAGAACTGGGAGTGCGAGGATGTAGGTTCAAGTATTAACTCTGCCCTGTTGTCTGAGGAACTCCCAGTGCTTTTATGTTTGCTGTGGGGTGTTTGTAAATACTTCACATGGGACTAAGGATTAAATGAGAAAATGAAGAAAAAAAAGGCATTTTGTCAATTTCAAATAAGGCAACTAGTGGTAGTGCATGACGAGGTGTCCGAGCTCATTTGGGATTTTAGTTCTGGAGAAGTCTCACTTATGAACCAGTTTATCTGGGGATCGTCCACTCTTAGGATTTCTGCAAGCCTTGCTTGGGGTCGCCTGCCCTCAGTCCCAGAGCCTGGAGCACCACTGTGCCCCTTCCAGCAGAGAGTCTCACAAGCATACCTGGCCATCACCTTGCTCAGCCAACGGTTCCAGGGTGTCGTAGGAATTACACATTTCCCAGAGGCAGGACTCCAGATGAGGGTTCTGATAAGAGGGGGGCCCACACAACCCGGGCAAAAACTCACAGCAGGCTCTGGGATCGATTTCTGGGAGTTACACTACTGGTCAGGGGTCCTCTGTCTGTGCCTGGCAGGTGTTGTGGTGAAGCCATAATTGGTATAGAGCTTACTGCTGTCTAGAAGATTGGAGAACTTGTAGCTGCCTGCACAGGTGCCATTGAGCAAGAGCTTGAAGTTGGCCCAAAGCCATGAGGAGATGACAGGCAGCATTCCTGGAACATGGAGAGGTGGCCTGCCTAGGGAAAGACTTAGGGACCAGGGCACCTGGAGGCCACCTGGATCTCTAGCTCTTCAGTTGCCTGTGGCATGGCCCCAAGATTCCCCCTTCTCCTCCCAGTGAATGCAGTTATTAACCTTTAGTTTTTTTTAAATTTTTATTTATTTTTAATTTTTTATAAACATATATTTTTATCCCCAGGGGTACAGGTCTGTGAATGACCAGGTTTACACACTTCACAGCACTCACCAAAGCACATACCCTCCCCAATGTCCATAATCCCACCCCCTTCTCCCAAACCCCCTCTCCCCAGCAACCCTCAGTTTGTTTTGTGAGATTAAGAGTCACTTATGGTTTGTCTCCCTCCCAATCCCATCTTGTTTCATTGATTCTTCTCGTACCCACTTAAGCCCCCATGTTGCATCACCACTTCCTCATATCAGGGAGATCATATGATAGTTGTCTTTCTCTGCTTGACTTATTTCACTAAGCATGATACGCTCTAGTTCCATCCATGTTGTCGCAAATGGCAAGATTTCATTTCTTTTGATGGCTGCATAGTATTCCATTGTGTATATATACCACATCTTCTTGATCTATTCATCTGTTGATGGACATCTAGCCTTTAGTTTTATGGTGATGCTTACCACCTGCGTTTGGTTTCATCACAGTTCTTTTGATCAGATTGGGGTAATCAGGCCCCATCAGTCCCTGTATATTGATTCTTGGCTGAGGATGTTTCAGCCCCACTTGTGCCAAGCAGACAAGGCTGACCAAGGCCTGGGAAATAGAAGCTAATGAAGACCTAAGGGATGGGCTAGGCCAGGGTTCATAAGAATAAGGAAAGAAATGGTAGTTATAATTTGTCCAGTGCCTCCTAAGTAGTAATGTACACACATCATCACATTTATTCCCAACAATCCTATAAAGGAGATATTCTCATTTTGCAGATGAGAAAATGGAGTCAGTGACGTGATTTTGTCTTTGTAAATTATTGACTTCTCTGTTACTAGGGATAAAAGCTTGGAATAAATTGACTAGTAATGATAATCTTTAAATGTATTTTTTAAAAGTTATTTATTTTTAAGAAATCTCTACACCCACTGTGGGGCTCGAACCCATGACCCCAAGATCAAGAGTCACATGTTCTTCTAACTGAGCCAGCCAGGTGCCCCTCTTTTAATGTATTTTTGTCAAATAATTTCTCATCCAAACAGGTCTTGTTTCTTGTTTCTACTAGATGCAAACCTGTGAAACACTTTCCTCATGGAGGCACTCAGCTGACTGTCTGATGGGTTTCTTCTAGTCCCTGAAGGATCTGATTGTGTACATAAAGTATCATAAATACTCATGCACACAAATATGTGCTTAGTGAAATTGTTTCCTATTTGTTGATTTTTTTTTATGTAAAATGCACAACATATCATCTTTGGAATGCCTCAAGAAAATAAAAAGGAGGAAGAGACGATTACTTATTGCCTCCAATGGCCAGCTGGCTGGGGATCGCTGAGAAGTGGGAAGAGAGCATGGACCCAGTGAAAAAAGTGATTTATTAGGGCTAAAAATTGTTACATGGGGTTTGCACTGATATGATGTCTGGGTGGTTTGTAGAAGCTTCCCCCTCATGGGGAGTCCCATCCACCCAGCCCTGAGCTGGACGTTTTACCCATACCATCACACCAGTGGGGAATTCTATTTTAGAGAAAGCTGTTGTCCACCTCACACTCTGAGACTGGGCACGCATTCTGTGGCCTGGAGATGGCTATCCCATTTCTTTCCATTCCTTTCATGACTATAAAAGCTGTGAATTTCAAGAGTCTCTTCAGTTAATGTATTCCTAGTAGCCACGTATCTATTTGAGTTACGCAATTCAGTTGTAGATACCTCTATGACTGAAATCACTACCTTTGTATGTACATATTGTATGTAATGTATATAATGAATTTTATTAAGTAGATGTAGGAAATGTGTTGATCCTGATATTGTAAAGGCAATACTGATAACCTTTAAAAATTATTGTCTAGGAGATCCTTATCAGTCTTACATTACTTAAGGGACATTATTACATTTGCTTTTTATTTCTGTGCAGCACCGTATTGCGGTGCAGGCTGAGTTGGGAGGAGCTCTAGCTCTGGAACCAGACTGAGCTGCAATCTTGACTCTCCAGATGGCTTTGTACACACCGTCTAACCTCTCAGAACCTCTGTCTCATTACCCGTAAAAGCGTTCTTTCACCTGAAGATAATAATACATACCAAAGAGGAATGCTCTAAGATGAAATGAAAGAATGTTTGTAAAGCACTTAACACAGTTCCTGGTGGATGGTCAACTCCAAATAACTGAGAGAACCTGTCATACAGCCCTGCTAATGTGGATGTATGCATTGGTCTTGAACTTACAAAACTTATAACACCTTGGAAAGTTAAAATTGTTTTTAATTATTGAAGTATAGGTGACATGCAATATTCTATTAGTTTCAGGTGCACAACATTGTGATTCAACAATTCTACACATTTTGGTTTTGCTCACCATATAAGTACTTAGTGTCTGTCACCATATAACATTATTATGATTTTATTGACTATATTCCCTCTGCTGTAACTTTCATCTCTGTGACTTATTTATGTTGTAACTGGAAGTTTGTACCTCTTAATCCCCTTCACTTATTTCACTCATGCCCCTCCTACTTCCCCTCTGGAAACCACCACTTTGTTCTCTGTAGTTATAAGTCTATTTCTGTACTTATTTGTTTTGTTTTTTAGATTCCACAAAAAAGTGAAATCATATGGCATTTGTCTTTCTTTGTCTGAATTATTTCACTGAGCATAATGGCCTGTAGGAGCATCCATTTTGTTGCCAATGGCAGGATTTTCTTCCTTTTTATGGCTGAATTATATTCCACTGTATGTGGAATCTTTTTTGGGAAGAATTTATTTATTTTTATTTATTTTTTAATGATTTTCATTATTTGAGAGTGAGAGAAAGAGAGAGTGAGAGAGTGAGCATGAGTAGGGGTTAGGGAAAGGAGCAGAGGGAGCCTGACATGGGGCTCAATCCCAGGACCTCAAGATCATGACCTGAGCCAAAGGCAGATGCTTCACCCACTGAGAAATCCAGGCACCCCTGGAATCTTCTTTACCCATTTGTTCATGGGTGGACACTTTGGTTGCTTCTATTTCTTGGCTATTGTAGATAATGCTGCAGTGAATATAGAGGTGCATATATCTTTGAATCAGTGTTTTCATTTCTTTTGGGTAAATACCCACAAGTGGAATTACTGGATTGTATGGTATTTCTATTTTTAATTTTTTGAGTAACCTCCATACTATTTTCCACAGTGGCTGCATCAATTTATTCATTTATCTTCCATTTGTCTCATGATAGTACAGGAAACAAAATGGAAAGCGGGCATAAAAAAAGTCCCTACCCCCCAAATCTGGTTTATTGTGCTCCCAGATAGTTTACATATATTGGGAATCATGTTATTTCAGTGGTAAAGAGTGAACATGATGGGGAGCAACTTCCACAGGTTTCAAGCAGTTCTAATTTTTTCTTTTCATTCTGCAGCCCTTGTGCCAAGGAATTTCCCATTGGGCTACTACCATGCCCCATCCTTTTTGCTTATGCTTGACAACTGGACTCAGAAGAGTGAGCCTCACATCACTGATGGTAGTGACAGCTCGAGCTGCACACTGGAGTCTTGAGCTGGCTTGGACATAGATGGGGTCAAGTGTGATTGATTTCATGTCAGTGAAGAAAGTGTTGAGGTCTTATTCCTGTGGTCCCTGTCACTGGGAGCTGTGGCCAGCGAGCCACACAGGGTCAGGGTGTCATTAATGCTCTTGGCTGAGCAGATGGCTCTTGTCTTCTCATAATTGAAAGATTTGGGATTACAGGCCTAGAATGAGACAAAACAAAATGGCAGGGAAAAAATGCCTTCTTTTAGGTTACGTCTGGGTGGATCAAATATTTCTACTGACTGTAGCTCTGACTGCAAAAAGGCCACATACCTGTCACCCTGGGGAGCTGAGCAAGAAGCTAAAATGACAAAACATTTTTAAAATTTGAGGCTTGTCTCAGTAAGGAAAATTTTTTCCCATACTATATCTGTTTACAGTAAAGTTTCTCAAATACATACCACTAATGCTTGAGGGAGATGAATCAAATTTCTCATTACGATGTTGTTTGGCACATCCTGGCACCCAGACTGGTACCCACTGAGAAGCACCCACACTCCAATTTGAGGAGAATTGTATTCTATTTACAGACTGAAACCCCAGCATCAAGGTTTTAAAGTAATTAAAGGCTTAAAGGATTTCTGAGTATAAAGAAGTAAGAATAAGCTAAAATTAGAGGCTCACGGATTTTTGTCTATATCACAAGCTGTGGAATTTGTTAGCTTGGAGGGCAAGTGACCATTTTGAGGGTTGATGTGTGCTGGGTTGCACAAAGCACTGAAAAATGGGTCCCATGTTCATACACACAAGTGGAAAGCCAGCAGATGTCTGTCTTTGTTTTTTGTGGCAGAAGTGTGAGAAGAGACATCACTTGGGGCACAGCTGGAAGGAAAGGTGATATGCATGATGCTCTTGGTTTCTTTCAGTGTACACGATAGCTCTGGTGATCTGAAATAGAGATATACAAATGTTATTTCTCAAACAGCAAAATGGACCATATGTGGTCCCAGTATATTTGCCATATTTTTCATTAGATTATCTCAGTATTCCACTTTGGGATATTTAAGGACAATCCTGAAGGGACTGTGCCAAAGAAACTGTAGTTCTTATTTTATTGCATTCATTCATCCCTTTGTCCTTCGATTTGGATGTAGAACACCCACCTGGGAATGGTACGCTGAGGTTCCTCAGACTCCGAGGCCTGGAAGTCCTGTGGAAGCTGTCCATATGGTTCCCCTGTGAGCTGATTATGATCTTGGTCTGTCTCCACCAGACCCACATGTCTCTGATGCCCCAGGACATGAGTCCAGTAAACCATGGCAACCGAGCTCCCTTTTCCTCTGGCTTCCTGCTGGGTCTGCCTGATGGGAAGTGCCCTCAGGAGAGCAGGGTATAGGTGCGGAGAGCTTAGGATACTGATTCCCTGGTTCACCCTGCACACATGCCTCCTTCAGTGGTTCCTCTCTCCATAGGTTTCCAGCTACTGTCCTTTCCAGGCTCTGGTACACTGCTCTGTGCTTGCCCCTCAGGCCTCATGGTGGGGATGATTCTACACTGTCATTGGTCTCTCGGTGCTTCTGCACCCCTTTTGATTCCCTTACTCCTGCCCACACATTTGCAATATTCCCCTCATTGAACACTCTCCAGTTAAATACTTTTGAGTGTCCTGTGATTTTCCCGCTGGGACCTTAACCCAGTAAAAATTCCTGGGAAGAAGAAGAGCACTTTAGTCATAGACTTGGGATTGTTAATTTATTTGCTCTTGTATTTGTAATCTTGAAACACAATCCTATGTGTCAGGTATGGTGTCAAGTGCTGGACATAAAAAGTGTAACATGACATAGACTCCACCTTTCTTTTACTGATGATGTTTTTAGAAATGCCAAATGCATAATCTGCATTCAATCATTAATGCAGGTGCTTAGTGCTACTTAAAGTAAGAAAAGAGACATAATGTATGATACCCCAATCTCATTTCCTTATAGAACACTATCACATCCATACTGGTCATCTTTTATAGAAGCAAACTGTCTTTTTTTCATGCTTCCTAACATTTACCAAACAAATATATCATATTAAGAATAGTGGGTAAATTGCTGAATTTCTAGAAAGATGGTTGAGTAATTCTGGTTAATTAAGCTTTTCGGTTAGTAGAGAGTCACTGCATGAATCACTCATTTTTAAGGACTTACAATAATATATATATATATATATATATATATATATATATTTTACAATAAGATATTCTTAATACAAAATTATGGTAGACTTTTTGGGGGTTGTAAGTTTGAAACCAAATTCCTAGTTTAACATTATAAATGTGGTGGTGGGGTGGAAGAGGCAAGATTTTGTGATGATTTCTGACTGTCTATGTTTTTTTTTTAATTGATATTCCATTGTAGAGTCAAAGAACAAGGCTTTGCACCAAGTCCAGCATGTTTGTGTTTACTCTCAGCTGGATCCAGTTGATAAATCTTAGTGTCAAGATATGTCAAGAAACTAAGAATGGAAGGTTCTGAGGCCCTGGTCCTTCAAATGCCAACATGAACCTCAGGTCAAGAGAAATTCCTGAATGGGTAAAGAGAACGGAAGACAGCTGCATATATGCCCCTTAGTCTGAAAATAGTCTTTCAAGGGTACGAAGATCACATTGCTACTTGCCCTTCATCTGAGCATTATAAATTCAACTTATACAGGGATACAGGTGTAGAAGTTGGAAATCAGTATCACCGGGACAAAGTCTAGAGGCTCTAGAGGAAGATCCACTTCGTCCTCTCCCAGCTCGGGTGGCTGCTGGCCTCGCTTGGCTTGTAGCCGCATCACTCAAACTTTTCTATGTCTGATTTCCCTCAACTCTCTTATAAGGACACTTGTGATTACAGTTAGGCCCACCCAGGAGAGACTTCCCATCTCAAGATCCTTAATTTAATTTCATGTGCCAAGGTCCTTTTTTCCAGGTAAGGCAAAATATCTTCCAGGGAGACCTGCATTCTTTGGAGGCCATTTTCCGCTGACTACACCTATCAAGTTCTGTTTGTTTTGTTTCCTTCTCTCTACTTCATCATATTTAGAGACACGTATGGTGAAACCCCATTTCTCAACCCCACTTACATTTTGTTTTCACTTCTATTGTGTATAGTTTTGGTGATACCTCTTTGTATACGGCTCATTTTTCTAAACTCAGGGCTAATGAGGACCCCATTTGACTCCATCATAAGCGGTGATGATAAAAAGCAGTGAGGTCATTATAACCTGCTTAATTTCCTAAATAGCAAAAACTTGCATATATTTACCAATGTAAGTATAGAGTAAGTTTGGGAAAAAAATGGCTGATAATATGCTGACTTTAACACAAATTTATTCTCTTTCCTAGGCATGACCTCTTACTTTTTTCCATATTTTTAAAGATTGCAATAGCAACGTTATTATTGGTAATCTAGAATTCACACCATTCTATCAAGTAGATATCCCACAATTCAATTAACAATTTCCTTTAGTATGGGACATTTAGGTTGCTTAGAATTATTCACTATTATAATACAGTAAGTTTAGGAGTAAAACATTGTGGTGCCTTATGGCAAAAAATTTTAGAGTGCTTGCCAGGTAGAAAATCCACTGTGGGGTTATCAGTGTTGGGTTGTCCTTCATGGTCCATTGTCACCTGGGCTGAGCCCTGGTGGGTACAGCAGTGCATGGAGGACTCATGCCTGGTGTCTTGTTCACTTCAGTAAATGACTGCCCTTGGCTGCCTGTGTTTTTCATTCACCTTGTGAATGGGCTTCTTAAACTGGGCCCTGGATACTGGAATAAAATATACAACACCTTTCCACATACAGTTAATTCAGTAGTAGAGACATCATGGGACATCTGGTATGGCTCCATGATGCTTTCTAAATCCCTAAGAAAATGGAAGTTTTTTTTTTTTTTTTTTTTTTTTAAGATTTATTTACTCATTTGAGAGAGAGAGAGAGAGCAAGCATGGAGGTGGGGGGGGGGCAGATGCAGAGGGACTCTTAAGCAGACTCTGAACTGAGCATGGAGCCTGAGGTGGGGCTTGATCCCATGACAATGAGATCATGACCAGAGTAGAAGCGAGTCAATTGCTCAAGTGACTGTGCCACCCAGGGTCCCTGAAAACTGAAGTATTAATGAGAAAAACAATGTATATACTTTTTATTCCATAAAAATGTAGCACAGGGAAGAATATGTGAGGAATGAATACGAGCCCAATTTTCCATAGTGTTTATGTCCATTCTTGGTAGGAAATTGGGTGTTTTTCACTCCTTTAGACCACTAGATCACTTTCACTCAGAATGTACATTCATTTAGTACAATTAAAGTCACATTTAGAATATACTGGGTTTTATCCTAGAAGCCTAAAAAACACAATTTTCCTTCCCTGGCGTGTTCTCCTGGGAGGAAACTAGGAATGGAGCGGACTGCACAGAAAACACAATTGGTAATGTCACCCAGGAAAAAAGATGTATGCATAAATACTGCATTCTTCTGAATGAAGTTCCTTAACAAAAGGCAGAACAAGAGAGTGAGAGAGAGGGGTTGTCTGGAAAAACTCCGAAAGACTGAGATTAATTTCAGTTTCAAAACTTATCCACTGTGGCTTTCTCTACAAAGCTGACAATATGGATTTTTCCTAGGCATAGAGGTACTCAGTGGGAAATTCAGGATGGTTGCTTTACTTGGGGACTGTTTGGATGTGTCTGAGAGTTATCCCAGCCTGTATGTTGTTTTTTCATTATTTTTTTTTTTTGAACATTTGTGAAGGTTTCATATCTTTCTGACATGTTGGAGAAGCCCAACAAATATCTGTTGAATTGAATCGAGTCTAAAGATCTTTTTTAAGATTTTTATTTTTAAGTAATCTCTGTAACCAACATGGGGCTTGAACTCACAACCCCTCGGATCAAGAGTCACATGCTCCACTGTGAGCCAGCCAGGCATCCCGAGTTTAAAAGAATTTTGATCCTGATAGCTGGGCGAATTACAAGATGAGGGAGGGTGATTTCCTGTTGGCAGATAAGTACTCAGACAGGAATTAGAACTGGAAATAGAGGCCAGATTTCTCATTTTATAGAAGGGCAAGTGAGATCAAGAGTTGCAAGGTAGCTTGGAAAAATCTCTCTGGTTGGGGAAGCCGATATTGTCCAGCAAGGAAGCAAACCCCAGCCTGATGATAGATAAGGACTTCTTTACCTATATAGGCAGATCACATGGAAGCTAAGGGCCTCCTTGTCCTCTCTTCAGCATCCGTGGGGAAGGTTTCTTGAAAAAAAAATTTTTTTAAGTGTTTTTTATCATGTGCCCTGTTGGCTTGTGAATAGGTTTAGTCATGTCTGAAACACAAATTTAAAAAGGATTTGCATAATGATAATGACTAGATTGAAGATAT
Organism: Mustela lutreola; assembly: GCF_030435805.1. Taxonomy (NCBI): domain Eukaryota; kingdom Metazoa; phylum Chordata; class Mammalia; order Carnivora; family Mustelidae; genus Mustela; species Mustela lutreola. The sequence continues at coordinate 149,065,374 of NC_081290.1, read as the reverse complement.
GGTTTTCAAAATAATTTGGACACTCTGATTTAGTGGTATTAGCTGAGGCATGCTGATGGTATTTATACTGCCAACTTAAACTTGGTTAAGAACAAATTGGGCAGTTTGGGGCTTACACAAATCTTCAACTTTTCATTCTTCTTCATGATATTTACATTTTAAAAAATCATTTTATTTTTATCTTCTTTATTTATTTATAAAGATTTTATTTATTTATTTGACAGAGAGACAGCAAGAGAGGGAACACAAGCAGTGGGTGTGGGAGAAGGAGAAATAAACTCCCCGCTGAGCAGAGAGCCCAATACGGGGCTCGATCCCAGGACCCCGGGATCATGACCTGAGCCAAATGCAGATGCTTAACCGCCTGAGCCCCCCAGGTGCCCCTTTTTATTCTCTTTTATAAAGGAATTTGCAAAGGAAGGGACAGCTGATGAAAGGACTCCCTACCACCTAAGTGGCTCTGAGTAAGAATTGTAGTAATTCAATCGAGTAATTGGGCTTTGGGCTTCTCTGCAAATTTCAGTTAGGGAACTCTTATCACAATAACCTGAAACACTAAAAGAATGGGACAGTATGTATATCGTTGAAAGGTGCTTTCTGTCCAGCACCAACTGGCAAAGAGAGGTCGACCCTTTTATTCTTACTTTTGATTTAATTGGTGACAATGGCTTTCACTAGCTTTAGAAACAAAGTAAAAGAAAATAGGACAAGGAAAGCAAGAGCAGCCTTATCTTTTCTGGGCTCAATCCTTTCTCTGTATACGTCTCTCTCTCTCTCTATATGTATCCATACAATCACATAAACTACATTCTCACATACCACCAGAATATATATAACACCAACGGAAGTACAATATCATTGCTATCCCAGAGTTGGTAAGACCTAAATATGTACAGTTTCATTCTGTTGTTAGGAGATGCTTTTGGGTGTTTAAGTCCTTAAAGTCTTTTATTCAAGGGAACGCCAAGCACTCTGCTTACAGTCAGATGTTGTCATTGATGAAAATGGTGGTTTTATGTGGTTCTCCAAGCGCGGCACCCTCTGGCATCTGGAGAACTAATTCAAACCTTTCTGGACCTTCCAAGATGGGCTGTCCCAGGTCATCAAGGATCCTCACTTGGAATATCTGCATACGCGCTCCCGGAGCAAAGGCCAGATTTCGGCTGATGCCAACATAATCTATTCCAGCTAGTGGGAAAGGGAAAGTCAATAGTGAGACTGTAGGATTCATTGTCATAAGTTTTCCTTTAGAGGAAAACTTCCTTCAGAGAAAGATAGCATACTTCTACGTACACTGCACCCTCAGAATCATATTTTGTTGGCTCGATCCCCAGAAAGGGGGAGTTTCCATACTCAACCAAATGCCATGATAGTCACTCATCCATGACCATGGCCCGTCCTCTTCGGGGCTCTCCATGTTGAGACCAGGTACATCACCTTCCAAGCACTTCCCCCAAAATCTCACTGAGAGACTGAAGGCTCTCTGAAGGCCACTTCAATTTTTAATGAAGAAGTTTACTTTTTAATTTTTAATTTTTAAGGTCACTATCATGAACTTTATTTTCATTAGGTTTCACTCATTCACCTTAGCCAGATACTTGGTTGGTCTTACCACATTCTGCTTGGTTTTACTAAGACATGGAGTTTCTGTGACTTCCTGAATTATTAATTATTTTGTAAGTTGGGTCACCTGATCCTATAACTTCTTTGCTAGTTATTTAAAAAGTCATCAAGTGTCATGATAGCAATAAAGTATAAGCAGTGGAATAAAATAGAAAGCTTTAAATGATAGAAATAAATGTGTCAATCAAGAAACAGAATATATTGTCTCAAGGTATCTCTCCATAAAATACTTATTAATTGCAAAGGAAGAAAAACAACTTCATAGTGGAGAAATCTGACAGACACCACCTTAACCAAGTGATCCAAGTTAACACCACCACTGATGGGCTAAATGGAGACCGTGTGCCATCTGATAGAATCCAAGGAGAATGCAATGTTATGTCTGCAAACTTTCCTGCCAAAGATGCAGAGCTTGAATCTAATTACAAGGAAACATGAGACAAGCCCAGACTGGGGGACATTTTACAAGACCAAACCTGACAGTCTTCAAAAATATCAAGGTCATGAGAATCAAGGAAAGACAAGGAACTATTTCAGGTTGAAGGAAACTCAACAGACATGACAACTGAACAGAATGGGAGTCTTGACTGGACCCTTTTGCCGTAGAGAATGGGCAACACCTGGCGGATCTCGAATGAGGTCTGAGGATTGGAGTGTGGTAATGTATCAGGGTAATTTCCTGACTTCATGCTTGCATCGGGGTCACAGAGAAGAATGTCTTTGCAGGAACGGCATTCTAAGTTTTCAGAGATGATTGCAAATTTATTGGCAACTTGCTCTCAATGGTTCAGGAAAAAAAAGTGTTTTTTTTTTTTTTTTTCACTGTACTGATCTCTTTTCTGTAAGTTTGAGATTGTTACAAAGATTTTTTTTTAAAGATTTTATTTATTCATTTGAGAGAGAGAGAGAGCATGAGCAGTGAGGGGGAGCAGAGGGACAAGCAGACTCCAAGCCCAGCACAAAGCCTGATGCGGGATCATGACCAGAGTCAAAGTCAGATGCTTAACCGACTGAGCCACCCGGGCACCCACGAAAATACTTTAAAAAAAAAAGTCATTAAATAATTACGTTAAGAAAAATAAAACAAGATTACACTGAAAATTGTAAAGGCAGAAGAGTAAGGGAGAGAGACCTTGGGATCTTCTGCACGATGGTTTGGATCTTTAGTCCATTGCTTATTTGCACAAATTATTTAACCTCCTTGAGTCTCAGTTTCTTTAACTGCAAAATGGGGGTAATTACTTCTACTTTATAGAGTTGCTGAGAAGATTAGAGATAATACAGCAAGAATTCTAGCACGGAGTCTGGCAAATAATAGGCATCCGGTACAAAGAAATTATCATTATTATTTATGTAAGAAGTTATAATGGTATAGTTACCCACGTATGCATAATTATTATTGTGAATTAACCAAGCTGAGCAGTTGTGTTACTTCTATTAGTCTGTCCCTACCTGAGAGCTCCCAGAAGGATCATGACTTGTGTGCAAGGGGAGTTTAAATGAGTTCGAATTTATTTTCCCAAGCACAAGCCAAATAGTCCAATGAGCCAATTAATCTATTTATTCTCATTTCCACAAACAGAGAGTAAAAAATGATCTTCTCTGAAAATTAAGGAAAAGAAAAAAAAGGGAAAAAAGCAAAAAAAAAAACACACCCTTGTAAGCATCATTACTAGTTTCATGTACCATATGCTATCATATATTCACTGGAGGGTTATAACCTGCAAATTCTTCTAAGAGAAAGTGTTGTGCTCTAAACCCAACTGGCTCTCTTTATTGTCCTTAACTTTCTGGGTACATGCGGCAAACATTTTCAGAGGTAAATGCCTACTTTATTCTCATTATGCCTCATTACTTCATATAGGCTTTTACTTTGCTGGGTTTTATTTGTAGGATTTGTGCTTTTCTCTTAAAATATTCTCATTGTCTTGGATATAGATGATGCTAGTCCTGAACTAACTGACTGCTCATAACCCAGAAGACTAAAAAGTCGCAGGTGGTAAATGAGAAAATGTGGGTGGAAATTTCCAATTCTACCACACCAATGCAGGTGGAAATTTCCCCTTCTTTTCCTGTTGCATTTTTCTACCTTTGGGGTTCTTTTATTTTTTGGTAGAGCAGCTGGCTGGCTCCCCAGAGGAAGTCTTATTTAGAACTGTCTAGCTCCTCTTATGGCTCTGTATCAAGAGAGGCTAAGGTGAGTGGGACATGAGGACATGCTGCTTGAAGCCAAGGAAAACGCCTGAGTCCGGAGTGCAAACCTTCGATCCTTCTAACATCTAACAGGGGCCTGGATGTTCACAGAGACGGGCCTTGCTCAGCCATTAAAGGGATATCCTGGTCTGAAATCCTGTTTATGAGCAATCTACGGTATCTACAAATATTCTGAACTTTTTTGGAAAGTTATTTTGGGTCCGTGACAAGCCAGTCACGGAATAAATCATAGAGGTTGCTTTTTGAATAGTCCATTTATTTTATAAACAGCAGAAGTCATTACCTATGCGGACCGTTTATGTGCTCAGATAAGAAAAACTTAAAACCAGAGTCTATCAACACAGACCAGGCACACTACACTTGAAAGACTTGTTGACAGACTATGCCCCATCCTATACGTAGATCTTGATAATGATATAATTTGATAATGATAATGATATAATTATAATGATATTTGATAATGATATAATTTTTAAATGGCCCTCTCACCTTCTGCTGCTGCTGGCTCTGTCTTCCTGGAGCGCACAGTGACAGATGACGCTTGGGAAAGGTCCGGGCCTGTCCTCCAGACACGGATCTCCACGGAGCCAGCACTTTCCTCCACATGGTACTCAGCGTTCCCAAAGCGCAGGGTAGGCTCTGGGGAGGCATCAAAAGACAAACTAAGAATACCTCAGCCCTCCAGGCCAACTATCTTGTTGGCTCCTGTGACCCTAGGTATTTGTCACAATCATCAGACTTGACAGATCCTACAGGCTCAAGGCAAAAACAACAAAACATACACACATACACACAAACTGTGTCACAAATCTGACTCCAGGAGGTGCAGTGAGATAGCGTTGGTTAGAATTCTGTTCATTTTTCTGTTTCAAGAGATTTCTGTCATATAAAGAAACCTCCCTATTGGGGAAAACTGGCCAGCTAGCTGTAACTCAGGCAAGTCAGCTATTATTTGGGAAAAGATGCTGGGGGAATTTAGAAGGATTTTTTGTCAGGAGAAATTGCTCTTTATGTTGAGGGACAGTCTGACCAGGGTTCTGAATTCAGAGACTGCTACCATTTTCTTTTCTCATGATATTTGTTAATCACAGGGGATGGACAGGAATCTGGGAGGAGGCAGGGTTCCATCAGTTGAGATGCCAGAAAGCTCCCCTGGAAGCAGAGAAGGGACTCCCCAGAAAGAGAAGTTTGAAGGAAGCCAGAGTGGGCATCAGACTTTGGCAGGGGGGGCGTGGTGCTGGTGGAAGAGTAGCGTATATTTCCTGAAGGAGGAGAAGTTTGACAATTAGAAAGTTGGGACTTTTACAAGGATATCTGTTTATATCCAGCTCTCTGTGTTTCAGAAAGTAGCCTATGAACCTAGATGACTATTTAAACCTTGCACAAGATCTAGCTGTAATACTAGATGTGCTGCCATGAAAAGATTTGAAACAAATGTTTGTTTAGACTGTGAAATATGGAGGCAAAAAAATGAAAAAAACTAGGAAGCAGCTTCACCACAGAGGAATGATCCTTGATGGTAAATGGAAAGTTGACATCATAGAGATGACAACTTTGCAAGCCTAATGCAATAGAAAACATCTGAGTTAAATTAAAAAATTTGGAAGGTAGAAACCAAGGTAATAAGTATTATTTCCTCAGGTAGGTCTCTTAATGATGAGGAAAGTTTTACTGAAAGTGTTATCATGATGGACAAGACCTCTCTTTATCCGACTGGAGTCCATTTTTTCTGGAATCACTGGGCACCACAACTGGCCCTGTGCCCTGTTGCATCAAACAGCTCACCATGTACCCAATACACCATGTGTTTACAAGTCTCCACTGTTGCTGGTGATGTTCTCTGAGCTGGAACTCTCTTCCCAAAGTGCCAGTTTCACACATTTCCACTCATTCTTTAAGACTGTTAGTAAGAGTTACCTGCTTTGGGAAGCTGTATATAACTCCCTCAAGGAATCAGGCCGTCTTTACCCCATGCTTCCTAACATTTTGAATAGCTCTATACTTGCGTGATGGGCCACACTTGCTACTGGCTCACATTCTCTGCACTCAGAGAAGGGGAGTGGCATCCTCTCTTTTCTTCTTGCCAAGACCTTTCACAGCATCTCCCCATTGCTGCTGATGAATGTTTCTGATATCTCCGAGCTTGGGACAGGAAAGAGGGGGGAGAGGCAAGAGGAGCAGGGAAGTATTTTCTTGTGGGTATTCTCATGGTGAACCCATTCTCTAGTCTGAGATGATGGAGAAAATGGATTCTGTTTCTCATGGCCACTTTTGTGTGTTCTATGGAGACCCCTCACTCCCACAGTTGGATAGTTCTCATCTGCTGCTTCTTTGATGAGGATGATGCCTCCCTATTCTTGCTGGTCACTTCATCCTCCCTCAACCCATTAACATGGGCAATGCTCCTGCTGAGGACTGTTCACCCCTCTAGATGGCGCTTTTAGGCAAGACCTAAGACAAATTTATTTCGGTTCTTTCCTGTGTGCAAGGCTCACATTTGGTCCATGGCAACACCCCTGCCACCTTGATCAACTCTAGGAATACTGCCTAATCCTGATGCGGCTCCTCTTTTTTGTTCATCCATCAGAGCAGCCAACCAGCTTGCCTCCTATGTTGTGATGTTCCAGATAAAGCCAGACCTCCACTCACTGTGTCCTCCATATTGCACATGACGCACGTTACTTCTCAAATGGTCTCCTTAGAACTCCTTCTCTCGATTTACGAATTCCGGGAAAAGTCAAAATGCTAAAGCTAACAAGCTCACACATAGTTCTGTATTTTTCTTAGAACGATACAAGCTTCTCAAGGTCAGTGACCATAGTCCAAGTGTCATTACACCCTTAGGGATACAGAGGCTAGTATATAAGTAAGTACTCAAGAATTTGTCAAATGGATAATTTTAACTCACTTCTGATATATTTTGAACTTATTACAAAGGCTTTCTTTTCTAAAAAGTTGGGACAAAGTGATCTGTTTTTTTAGCACCGAACTTATTCTCTGTGGTATCAGGGAAGGGCAAGAAGTAAGAAAGGGAAAACACATCTGGGTCACTTACGCTGCTGTGCAGAGAAAAAAATGGATCAAGTCTCTATGAATATGGTCAGATACCAGATGTAAGAGGAGGATGGTGTCACTTAGAGAAAAAGTGCATGAAACTCTTCTGAGATGCTCTGTGTCTTGAGCATCAGGGGATTTGTTGAAATAGAGGAAACAGTTCCTCTGCATTGCCCAGCAGTATCTCCAGTTCTCTTTGGCCTCACTCTGTCTGAAGAACTGAGACAGGGGCAGTAATCCCTAAGGGTGGGCACTTATGAGTGTATGATGTTTTGACCACATCATCCTTATATTAAATTGATTCCACAGCCGTAAATGTGTTTTTAATCTCCTTTCAAAGAGAATTCTCTTCTAGAGGAAATAAAGGAAAAAGAATATGACAAGTTGGGAAGTGAAGCTCTCAAAAGAGACATGACCATCATTTAATATTAACTCAATGTCCAGATTCGGAGAAATTTCATGACAAGATACAAAAGGGACTTGCAGATGAAGTGACAGGAACATTATTGGTAAACTTTGAGAAACCACTCAGGACAGGATAGATGTCCAAAGATGGAAGCTAGGAAAATGATTTTTTCAGTTACCTCAGCAGAGAAAATACAATAAAATCTAGAAGCAAACTGGTAAGCTTACTCTCTAGAAAAATTCTAGAATGATTTCTGAATTCTTAGAAAAGAAAAAGGTGATGCCTGTGAGTCAATATTAATTCTTTAATATCAGGCTTCATGTAGTCAAATTCAATTTTTTGTTGTTTGGTGAAGCATCTCCTGAGCATCCTCTCTATGCTCTAAGCACTGTGGTAGCTACTAGGGGTGTAGAGAAAAACGCAGTTTTTGTTGTTGAGGTGTTTTCGGTATGAGAGGGTGACCACATCCATTTCAGTCAGTTAGGTCCCGAGTGCTTTGACAAAAGAAGGAACCAGCCTCAAGGCTCAGAGGAGTACGGAGAGAAACGAAGCTGTGCTAGATCTGAAGGATGAATGAGAATGGACCAATGGGAAAGGTGGGAGTAATGTTCCAAAGTGGTTAATATGGAAAAGTCATATAAGACTGAAGAAGCCCAGTGTCTGGGGGGGAAAACAAGCATTTGTTTCTAAGTGATGTATGCGATGAGAGTAAGGAGTTGTTGGGAATCGGTGAGAGAGGAAGGTAGAAGCCAGATCCGGCAGGGACATGGACCATTTGAAGTGGGTGGGTCTTTACGTTTTAGACTCTATAGCATGTGGGGACCAATTTTAAGCAGTGGAAATATGGTCGGGTTTGTTGTTGTTATTGTTGTTGTTTCTGGATATCTAACTTCAGTGTGAGCCACAGATTTAAGGAAGAGTTAAGGTTACCAATTAGGAAACTTTTGCAATTATCCAGGTAAGACATGAGCATGGTTTGAACTATGCACCAGTATTAAGATTGAAGTGGGAGAAGAATGTGTTAAGTGCCCTGAGCAGCACCCAGTGGTTAGATGTAGGGGGCTTCTAGGATGCTCTGTGGATGTGGGAGTGGGACTGTCAATAACTTAGATGGTAAATAGGAGGGGAAAGAGTCTGTAATGGGGGTAAGGGAGGGTCAGAGATGATATGTGATGCGATATCCAAGTAGATAGGTCGAGGGCTTTAATGTGTGAATTCGGGGTTCAATTCAGGTCAGGGCTGGAGATAAGATTTGAGTGGTTTAGCACATAAGTTGCAGTCAATCCTGTAATAGGTGATATAATCCTCCACATGGATGAATAAAGGGAATTTTAGTGGGGGCATCAAACTTTAAGGGAACTGGTAGATGGGAAAGGGCTCAAAAGAGAGACAAAAAAAAAAAAAAAAGAAAAAGAAATGAAAAGAAAGGAAGGAAGGAAGAAGGGAGGGAGGAGGGCGGGGGAGAGGAAGGGGAGGACAAAACTGATAGCACAAGAGGAATAGAACCAGGAAAATCAAGAGCAGAGAGTAGTGAGAAGAATAAGGGGTCACCATGTCAAATGCAGCAAGCGTATCCAGAAAGACACGTGCAAGCCAACAGTGGCAATCAGTGCAAAATAACCAAAATACATCTTATGAAAGTGCAAGCTTCAAAAGGTGAACTATGGCACCCAAGTTGAAGAATAAGACCTGAAATAAATTTTTCCTACTCGTAAAGCCTATGGCAATTGTCCTACCAATAGCGATGCTCTTCCTTCCAAATGGTTCCTGGTTTTACAGCACCACAATATGTCTCTCAAGTTTTAAAAACATTTATGTGTTGAAGTTGATCTTAGTCCATGCAACGGTATTAACCATATTTAAAAAAAAGTTGGATGTGCTGATTTCACCAAAGTGACACTTGGATTATGTACCATTTTTCTTTACAATGTTTTCTTAAATCTGTCCTTATTCTGTTAGCTACCCTTTTAATGATGAAGATAATAATCTAGCTGGTAATCTTTATAGGAAAATTTTGTGCATGTTATGCAAATCTTATTGCCTCAGGACGAAACTAACAGCCTTCTATGAAACTGGACATCAATTCTTTTTGTAGCAGATTGTAAGTTTTCAAAGTACATGCTAAAAATGGGAAAAAAAAACCCATCCTTGGTAGAAAAGCAGAAACCTGTTTAAGTGTTTATATATAAAACAGACATAATTTGCTAATTAACAAGTGTCCTCAGTTCCCTCCTGACCCTGGTATAGCCCCTGGAAGCTAAAGTCTGAAGCATAGTGAATGCATATGAAGCCTGCTGTGCATTCAGCTAACTTATTGGCCGTGTTCTCTGGTGTCGGGCCTCATGCAGCTGATGCTTTTTATAAGGGTTCCTGTGGCAGGTAGGGCCAAGATCTTGGGTGGTTAGGTTGCTTCTTCTTTTGTACGATTTCTTTCCTTTTCCCTTATTTATTTATTTTTTTTAAAGATTTATTTGTTTATTTATTTGACAGAGAGAGAGAGAGATCACAAGTAGGCAGAACAGCAGGCAGAGAGAGAGGGGGAAGCAGGCTCCCTGCTAAGCAGAGAGACGGATGCAGGGCTCGATCCCAGGACCCTGAGATGGTGACCTGAGCCGAAGGCAGAGGCTTAACCCACTGAGCCACCCAGGTTTGCATGGACGATTTCTTTTCTTAGCATTACTCCACAGTAGTTCCCCTTACAGAGATATTCCTTTTTTAACAAGGGATATTTGGCATTTGACAAGGGATATCTGTTCTCTGTTTAAGGAAGCAAAACATTTCTCAGAATCTAGCTAAACAGAATGAAAATATTGGATCCCTGAAAAGGTAAAGCACAGGGAATATAGTCATTAGTATTGTAATAGCTGTGTATGGTGACTGATGGCTGCTATGCTGGCGATGAACATAACAACGCAGAGCTGTCAGATCACTGTGTTGTGAAACTAATGGAACATACTATTCTTCCATTAAAAAAATTATCCAGGGACACCTGGGTGGCTCAGTGGGTTAAGCCTCTGCCTTCAGCTCAGGTTCTGATCTCAGGGTCCTGGGATCTAGCCCTGCATCGGGCTCTTTGCTCAGCAGGGAGCCTGCTTCCCCCCTCTCTGCCTGCCTCTGCCTACTTGGGATCACTCTCTGTCAAATAAATAAATAAACTCTAAAAAAAAATTATCTAAACTCCAAACCAACCAAACAACAACAACAAAACTCCCCCAAAACCACCCATTTCATCCCAATTCTAACTAGAAAAAAATAACATTTTCCTTCGACTTACTTGAGCACATTTTTAGATTGCTGGACACTGTGTGACCAGTTGGCCTAAATGAAAACATGCTTTTGATACATGATGATGGACATGACACATCTAAATAGAGAAAGCACTATTGGTATTTAATAAGTGCCCAGACTATGGCCAATTACATACAAAATCGTGACCCTGGAAAACGAGCATACACTTTCCTCCGTATTTCCCCAAATCGTCAATTTTGTACGACACTTGTTTTTATTCCTGGTTGAAATGACAACCTTATTACTACCTGAGATACAATACACATTAGAGTTTGATAAAAGTTTAATGCTTAAAACCGAATTAGGGGAATTACTGTTTCACATCAATATTTCAAAAGATTATGATCATGTGGTAGGTATGCTAATAACACCGTGGATGTTTTCTCAAGGAGAAGATGAAGTGGTAATATTCAAAGGAACCATTAGCGTCACGAATGGCAAAACCTCTGAATGTCTTTACTCTAGTGACCAAAGTGCAAATAGTTCCCACAGTAGTCATTCAAGGACAGCTGCTAAATGAATGCCTGCTGGGGACCCGAAGGGGGAGGAAGCCACTCTTTAGAATTTTACAGAAAGCCTTTTCAGAAATATCATTAATTCTGACCAAGGAGATTAGGATATCCTAGGGCACTGACTCAGTAGAGTCAGTCTTGGGCTAAGGGAACATCACCAGGCTGTCTTGGAAGAGTGTGGCTAGATTAGTATGGTCACATCTGTAGCAAAACTGTTTTGGCTGAAGTTCACTTTGTGTGGAACCCAGAAAAGGGAAAGCAGCTGGAGGAAGAAGGAATGGGCTGCCCCCTTTCAGCCATGTTGAAAGGAAGAGTATTCTGACCATGGACCTTGAGGGTCCAGGATCCCTAGCAGTATTTTCCCAGGAATAGAGGTGTTTCTGTGGCTTGATGGTGTTGCTAAGATCCCACGCTTTTCAAATGATTTCCTGCTTATGAGGTTGCTACCCATGTAGAGTCTCTTTTAAGAAAAAAGATATGTTAACGAATGGGTGTTGGGGTATTTTTAAGCTTAGCAAAGTGTTCAATCTTCAATAAATATTTTAGTATCTGAAAGCAGGTTTCCTGGATTCAACACTTATTAACAGTGACTGGCTCAGAAAAATGTGTAGTGATTACGATTGATTATACTGAACTAAAAGTCTTCCAATTATTTCTGCACATGATTTTTCCCCACATTCAAAAGCCTCCATGGGTTTGAGAATAGTCTAATTACATACAGTTCAAGTCAGATTTGACAGAAGGCAGAAGAAAGACCTTAATGACTTTGTGGTTCTATATTAAGTGCACAATAGGCCACTGCAAATGTTACTTGAATGAATTAATTATTTAAGTATCTACTAAAATCATTTCAAATAATACTACAAGTTATTATGTATCATATACTGGACGTTGTGTTGATTTTCTTCCCTTTTTGTTCTATTTTTTTCCTTTTTTTTTAATATTGGTGTTGGAGAGTTCACAATTTCTCTGTTCTAACCATGGGAAAATTTAAAACTACTATGGTTTTAAAGTAAAAAGTAAGTGGAGATATGTCAGTACTCAAAGAGAAAATATTTCTTCAAGAAACAGATACTAATACTTCTATTTATTTTTGCACATTCCTGTTAGAGGCTGTTAGGTGTAATAAGATTCCTGGAGGCCAGTAAAGAGGAAGCCATGCCCAGCTGTTGGGAAAGTCAGAGGCCAGTCCTGACAGCACTCCAAAACAAAGCACAGGAAGTCAGATCAACCCAGACAGACACAAGATGGCTGACAAGGCAGGCTGGAAATCCTTGACCAAATAAGGAAGACAAATAAGGCACAAAACCCTGCTTTCCAGAAATTCCCACCCCAAGTAACGAATATTCCACCCCTCTTGTTAACAAGTTTCAATAAAAGATAGAAACCCAAACTGTGGGGTGTGTATCTCTCTCTGCCGCTGTCTCTCTGTCCCTCTCCTTTGCCTGTTCTCGCATCTTGAGTGCAATTTTGCTTAAATAAATATTCCTCCTTGTGTTGCTCATCCCTTGTGTTGTGTCTGTCCTTGAATTCTCTCTTGTGATAAGACCACATGCCTTTGGCAACATCTTTGGGATAGGGTAAGCCTAGGCCTCAGGGTCCGGGGTCTCCCCAATTCACCTAGCAATGTTCCTGTGCACAGTTACCCCTACAGGTTAGTCCCCTTTAGTTCATCTTAATTTATTGTTCACATAATGACTCTGTTGTTCATATAATGCCGTGGCATTAACAAAATTCATCTCAGGCATTTCTGGCTTTCACTACTGGAATTTGATTAGTCAACCTGTTGTATCGGTGGCCACCATGACTTAAATATATAAATTTATTACTTGAAATATAAATGACATAGTCAAAGAGAGAGAAAAATGTAGCTAAAGTGGGTTACCAGGATATGCAGAGAATTAATGAAGCAAGCCCTGATATTTGTGGCTCCATCGTCACATTTTTCTCTCACTGATCCTCCTGCCTCTCTTTTATAAGGACCTTTGTGATTATATTGGGCCTACTTGGATAATCCAGGCTAATCTATCCATCTCAGGATCCTCAATTTAATCCCATCTACAGTCTTTCCCAAGTAAGGTAACATACTAATGAATTTTAGGGATTAGGATATGGATTCATTTGGGGGCTATTATTCCACCTACCACACTGACCAATGAACTTGCATGTCCAACCCCTTGACAGCCATTCATGTCTTACTGCACATACAAACATTGACATGTGGGTCAGGAAGCTCTGTCCAAGTTCCATGAGTAAACTCAGTTTTGAGCTCACCAACAAAGTTGTAGTTCATGCTGAGACCTGCGAATTTTCTTGTTTGTCTCATCATTTATGACCATTTCTAGTGTTTGTAGTTTTAGGGTACATTCTGTTTTTTTTTTTTTTTTTTTTTTTTATAAAGTCTTAGAAAGTGTTAGGTAAAGAGGTTGAAGGAAATATACTTCTTGTTGGGAAAAAAGAGAATCATTGAAAGTCAATCTTATTCTTGAATTTTGCTTTAGTTTTTCAGGAAGATTTTTAATAAACATGTCTTTCTAAATATGTGGATGGGACTGTAATGTATTTCCTTATCAAAGTGTAACTCATTCTATGCTTGGAAAATGTTAAAACACGAAAAACTATACAGCTTTACTTTTGGAGGTCTCCTAGCACCCAAGTAGGAAAAAATATCATGAGTCAAATAATAGGAATTTATTTATTTGGGAGAAACCTTGGAGAAATAGAAGACAAAATGGATAGCCTGAATCACAAGACCATTCAAGTTCAATGATTAGTTCTGTTCTTTATCCGAATTTTTAGTAGTAAAATTTTAACACAAGCTTCTAAGTCCATGAAAAATTTTATTTAAAAAATACTCAAATCTTCTGCAGGGTACTTCATTTTATGGATAGGAGTATTAATTAACTAAAACCTTCATCTTAAAATGACTTCAAGAACCATCAAATTCTAGAGATGGAAGGGTCCCTAGAGACAACACATTTAAACCTCCTTCTTCTATGAATTGGCAAATTGAGCTCTACAGAGCTTGAGGGGCAAAGAGCTCCAGGGTCACCTGGATTGGTAGTGGTGCCCAGGTTCAGGATCCAAGTCTCTAAGCTCCCAGTGCAGGCTCTCATCACTTTGGCATTTCACTTCCTGATTCTATTTCATTTTTCTCCTGCCCTTTTTTATTTTTCCTTGTATACTTGGAACAATAACTAGGTCCAGCAAAGAAAACTCAGATTGTACTGACATCACCTTTCTGGCAATAGAGAGAGGTATCATAGTGAAGGGAAAAGGAATTTGAAACTTTCTTTTTATAGATTTCCATCTTTTCATGTGAAGTCCTTCTCACTAGAGAAAACTGAGAATTGGTTGGAAAAGGAAAGAGCTACTAAGAAAAAAAAATTATGTAGAATAATCTAAGAAGTCCTTCTCTCTTTCTTCTTGTTTTGCCCTGAACTTCTCAGTCTCTGGAACTCAGGCCAGCAAATTTCCCCTAGTTCTCAGTAAGAGTTAGGTGCTCTAGTCCTAATCATAATCATAATCACAACCCTGATATTAAAAAGAATCTAGTCTTTCATTTGAGCTTCAAAAACCACAAAACACCATATCATCATTCTTTCCTTTCAGACTGCCCTTCATATTTATCAAATAGACTTGAGGTATTGGATTTTTCAGGAGTCTCAACTAGTTAAATTTACTCAGATTTTCCTTTACTTCTTTTGGGACGACAAGAGATAATTTACATCTAAGACTATGAATAACATTTCTCTTTCCAGAAAAACTGGATAATCATATTGATATTCTTAGTAGACACTTCCTAATAACTTTTTGGTTTAGAAGAGAAGATAATACAAATTCTAAATTTCCATACAGTGAAAATTCATACATTTGAAGAAAAACAATCGTTCTCTTAATTCTAATGGAGAAATTTTTGAAAAGAAAAGTACAAAATAAAGGAATCCTAGGCCTCAGGGTCTATACTTATCCTTAGCCCTTGATACTTGTGAAAATATGTTTTGGAATGGACCTACGTTCATGATGATTTTTATCCTCTTAATGGAGCCAAATTAGTCTGTTGTACAACTCTGAGATTTTGTCCATAGGATACAACATCAACAAATAAACCCACTTAAGAGACCAAAAAAAAAAACAAAAAACACCTTTGATCACACTCCTATCTTCCTTCATTCTTTGGTGGCTAGAAAAGCATCATGTCACCCAGAACATGGAACACATCTACCCTACCAGCTAGGGTGTGTGCACTCTCCAGCCCCTACTCTGTCTCTTGGCTCAGCTCTCAGTTTTACAGAAGCTCTGTGTGTAGCCATAAAGCAGTCACCCTAATTTTGGGTCTGAGGTAGCAGTCATTTTAATCTTGTCTAGATCTGAACACGGCACCTCATGACCACTCCAATCCTGATAGAGGCACATTTGAGAGATGAAGCAGTCTGAGACAGTAATAAAATAGTCTGATCCTGCCTCTGGCTTGACCTACATTATCTCTTTTGAAAGTGCCTCTGGTAAAAAGGGCAATGGAGACCTAGGAAAATCATACTGAGCTTATTACTTCTTACCATATCTGGGGCATGGGGTTGGTGTTGAGGTGTGAGGAACACCCTCTCTTCTCTGGCTGAATTTCAGCTGGGCTCCCTAGGAATTGGAGCCAAATTCCCTGGCACATAGGGGTAGGAAGAGAAGTCTGGGTGCCTATACATGGGTGCTCCATGGGACCCCTGTACCATCTGAAACTCACGTACCTCCTGCTGTGAGCAACCCCCCCCCCCCCCGCCTCCCTTGTGCTATTAAGATGAGGGTCCCTGTGGGCAGTCCTGTTTGGGGAACCAGATACTAAACTTTGGTCCTCTTCTTGGCTTCTTTTCAAGTCTTAGGTAATTTCTTAGGCTTTTTTTTTTTTCCTAGTAAAGTTATACACAGATATTTTATCTCCCTGAACTGCTATTTTGTTTTTGGTGTTGGTGATATCTACATATTTGACAAGCCATTCACAGCTTTTGGAGAAAGAGGAACACCAAATATTCCTTTAATAGATAATTTAAGTGAGATTTGTCTCTCAACTGTTGAAGGACAGTGTAAGAAGAAGAGTGTAAGAAGAAGACAGTTATTGCCAAGAGTTGAAAGCAGGAAATGGGCTTACCATCACCACCATCAGCTAGGATAACCACCTTGGTGGTGGGGAACTGGGCTCCCAGTCGCCCTCCCATTGGCAGGCTCAGTGAAATGCTAAAGAATTCTTCCTGTTCATAGAGGGAGTCATCGATGATCAAGACCCGGCAGCTCTTCTCAATCTCATCCTTGTCAAAGTGGACGATGCTGGTGTGGCCTTCTGGACGAGAGATGTAGTCGGAGAAAGATAACACTGTGGAAGGAATGGAGCCTGTGGCAGAACCTATAGGAACATGAGATGGAACAGAGAAGGTGAAAAGAAATGGAATTAAGTAGGAAACCTGTTCCCCACTGGTTCTTCAAACTCTTTTGATGTAATAGCATTGAGCACAATGTTGTATGACTTATAAATCACAACTATCTCTGACAGTCACAGATATTAATATTGTAATTAGAAAGCTTTCAGAGCCAACCCTGGTATTTTGACATGATCCACAGTTAGTGGTCTCTAAACAGGGTATGTATTGAATAAGGTCTGTTTGGATTAGGGGCTAAATAAACTGAAGGATCGTAAAATCCTAGGCCTGGTTTATCTCAATTTGTTCATGTTACAGATGGGAACACTGAAGTGTGGAGAGATGAGAACCAGAGAACCATGAGGTGGTCATGGTGCAGACCCTTCCTGCAGTGGCAGAGCTGCAAAATGGAAACTATATGCTCATTAAATAATAACAAATTTCCATTTCCTTCTCCCCACCCCACTCCCAGTTTCTGGCAATCACCATGAATTTGTCAACTCTAGGTACTTCATGTTAGTGGAATTTTTTTTTTTTTTATTAAGTTTTTTTTTGGTGACTGGCTTTTTCATTGAGCACAGTGTCCTCAAGCTTCATCCATGTAGTAGCATGTGATGGGATTTTTTTCCTTTTTTTTTTTTTTTAAGACTGATTAGTAGTCCATTGTGTGTATAAACCACGTTTTGTCTATCCATCCATTTGTCCATGAATACTTGGGTTGCTTCACCTTGGCTATTGTGAATGAATGTTGCTACAAATAAGGGTGTGCAAAGATCTCTTCAACTTTGCTTTAAACTTCTTTGGATATATACCCAGAAATGTAATTGCTGGACCATGTAGCAGTTCTATTTTTGATTTTTTGAGCAACTTCTGTACTGTCTTCCATAGTAACTGTACCATCTTCCAATCCCCACCTTGATCCTAAGAGTTCAAGTCAGTGCATTTTTTTTGCAGTATTAAAAAAATAGCAACACAAAGATTGAGAGCTGAAAGAGTAGAAAGTAGTCACAGTAACCTAAATGACTTAGGCAGACCAGATTGAGGTAGAACAAAGAGTGTTGTAAAATAACTCAATTTATTAAATAAGCAATTTTTGAAAGCCTAAATGTTTCTCACCACACTTCTCTTATTGAGAAGCAGTGGGGATATAGCAGTGAACCTCTGAACTGACACTCTAGTCTTGCAAGGGTCTCTCTTTCTTGTAGCTGTGGTAAATGCGTACCTGAGGGCTAATGCCAATGTCCACAGTCTTCTCGCTAATGGGAGTCAATATAAATATAAGTTGATATCTACATGCATGTCTACGTACAACTTGTTAAAAAATGAAAATGCTTTCCAAATTGACTTTCTAGGTTTTGCTGTGAGGGGCACTAACTCACAAAATGTTTCAGGATGACTTTTCAATAGAACAAATTTTAGAATTATCAGGTAGTAACAAATGGACTATTTGGTTATTCTGGGAACTTAATAAAAGGTTAGAGTCAGAGGGGCTGATGAGAAGAAAACTTGTTTACAAAGGCAGAGGGCAGGAACTGCTAGACATGGATAGCTATGGCAGTGGGTGGGGCAGGGGGAGGATGAGCAGATTCTGGGGAAGCTAACCAAGTCCCAGTGCCAGCCTGTGTTTTGAAATTTGTTCCTTCATGACGTTCCCTCCTGCTTCAGTCCTGTGAAATCCATGCATTGAAAAGCTTTCTGAGCCAAGTCAGGAAGGAGAGGCTGGTCCTTAGGATGTCAGAGGCAAGGCCATCAACAAGCACTAGAGAAAAACACTTCCCAGTTAAACAGAGAGGTAAGTGGCTCCAAGACAAGATGCTCACAGGACATGATGGCACCCTACTGGGGAGACTTTTTAAGCTTCAGAATATACACACAAAATGGAAAAAAGGACATAAAGTCTATAATAATCTGATTAGATAACAAACAACCTTTGGGATGCTTTTCTAAGAGTGCAAAGTTTAGAAGGGATGATACATGAGAATACACTTTTTTCTTTCCCCTAGTCATCTGGTGTGCAGAATGTTGATATGACAGCTGATGTGAAAAAACCACTTTATCAGAAACTGCACATTTAGCTCCTCAGGATAAATACTAAAAGTAGATACACACTGAACTTGCATAGTGAGTATCTAATGTTATCATTACTAAATAGCAACTATCTTTATTAAATCTTTTTTGCAATGTATTTTGTCTAGTGAACGGTCAAATAATGATTTATCATCATTCATAAAACAAAAGTGAGTGGGATTTTCCCCTTTTCCGTTCAATTTTTTTAGCTGATTGATCCACTTGGTGAAAGAGACATTCATTTAAATAGGTAGCTTTCCGGCTTCAATGAAAGACTGAAATATAACTCTTACTGAAAATCGTTTGGCCATGGAACTCTGCTAAAAGAAAAAGTAAAACAGTACATTTCAGCATTTTTTAGCAAGTTAAAAAAAAGATTTATTTATTTATTCATGGAAAGGGAGAGAGTGTGTGTGTGTGTATGGGCACAGGGGCAGAGGGAGAGAGAGAGAGAGAGAGAGAGAACCTCAAGCAGACTCCTGGTTGAGCATGGAGCCCGAGCCTGGGGCTTGATTCCAGGGCCCAGAGATCATGAGCTGAGCTGGAATCAAGGCTCTGCTGCTTAACTGACTGAGCCACCCAGGCCCACCAGGCAAAATTTTTTAAAACACCAGCATTGATAGAAAAGAGTCTAATTTACTTCTCATTTAATAAAAAAATTCAGTTTATCTAAATGACCCAGTCTTCCTAGGATTCTGGAAATTTTACTTTGGAAAACCAATGATCAGTTATATGTAGTAGTCAAGAACAGAGACTACTGGTATTTATTTCAATTTAAATCAAAGCACTGTTTTATTGGTAGCAAGTTAAGAATTCCCAGGAATTCAGAGAGAAAATTCTGTTCTGAAAACATTAACTATAACCTGAGGAATAAGAACAGGTCCTTGGCAAGAGTCTGTATGTATCTCTTATGTAATAGTGAAGCATGTCCAAGGAGTAGGAATGGTGTTCCTGGTTGTTTTCAAAAAGACACTTTAGCAACTGGGCCTCAAGTCTTACAGCCAGTGTTGTTCTATAGCATTTTTGCAGGGAACATTAGAGAAGGCTCTCATATAATAGGTCTCTTGTTGCTTTCGAAGGTAGATTATGAGGCAGGATGGACTGTCTCATGAGTACCGTTCAGATCTCCAAAATTAAGGTTAGATCTGAGGATTCATTTCATACTAACCTAAGAACTACCCTCTCCCCTCCAGCAGCACCAGCAAGAATGTTTGCTGGTAACGTCTAACAGCTAGCTCTCCCAATAAACAAAATACCAAAAAGTAGCCTTTGCCGATTTTTGCCATGTAAATATCAGTGTGAAGTCAGAACCTAGATTTGGGATGACGACATACACAACTGACTCTTACCCTCAGTTTCTAGCAGGATCCAGCATGCCACTGCATCGTTGATGATGATGGCATAGATTTTACCCGATCCACACCCATCTCAGACTCTGTTACTGGGAGTCTGAGAATCTATGAAGTTATTTTAAAAAAACAAAACAAATTTTTCTTTATAGAGAACATATATGGCTCAGTTTCTGTGGCCACATAGTACATTTGCTTTATAAAGATCATAGATCATACTTAAAGTCAGAGAAAGCCCTCTCAAGAAACTATACTAAAGGGCAATAGAATCATCACTATATTATGGTATTTGATAACTTTATGGGGTGGCAAGGGCATTTTATCAATGAGAAAATTGAGGCAGAGAACATCCTGGAGACTTATCTGTGAGTCAAAGATCCATCTCCTGATGGGGCATTTTTACTTCTCCACATTATCTTTAGTTATTATATTACTTAATTTTACATTATTTTAAACATACATATTCCCTTTAGTATAGATTTTTATAAGGCAGCACGACAGGAAATCACCTTGTTTAAAAACGCAGCATTTAACTCCTGGTTGGACAGGTCATTGTCAGAAGCCCTGGGCACAGTCCATGTCACGGCTGGGAGGGTCTGTGACTGGGACAGGTGGGGGGCGCAAGTGGAGAGAAAGGAAGTGTGGGGAACGCTGAGTTGGAGCAGCATGGGAGTGCTGTCTAGAAGAGTCTTTGGGACACTGTTCCCAGTACTGCAGCTAATTAGGTACTCTGGGAAGCTCTCCCAGCACAAAACATGCAGAAGAAATGTTATTCTGGCTTTTCTGTGCTCATAGGAGTAAAGAAAATCACCAAGGGCCAGAATAAAAGAAAAACAATATTCTAAAACCTCTAAACCCCAAATGTCATAAAGCTAGAGAAGTGAATTCCACGTAGAAGCCGTGTGGTCGTGAGAACAAGTACAGCATCATCCCTGCAGGGGGCGCTGCGTCCTGCCCTGAGGCTCCATCCGCTTCCAGAACCCGAAACTCTGTAGTTAAGCCTGGGATGGAGGTGAGCAGGAGTGTTTCTGGGTCAGCACTGCTCTTAAATCCTGGAGGAAGCAACACAAATCCTCCTTGGAGGAAAGCCTCCACACGTAAAGTCCTCAGATCTTTCACAGACTCAGTCAAATAAATGCGAGAAGATCTTAAACGCATAGAAAAGACAGATCACTGCAAAGATGACTTTAAACCATGGGTAGCCTTTTTAACAACAACAGTGGGAGCTGGAAGACACTGACAATTCAAAATGCTGGGAGAAAATAACTGTCAATCTAGAACTGCAGGACTGAGGTTGAAATAAAAACTGAAGGAGTTTGCCCTCAGCAAGCCTCCAGTCAAGAATCTTCTAGTTGATCCAAGGTGTAGCTTCTACAACCTATGAACACTCTTATAACCAAGTAAATAGGCACAGAGTTTTTTTTTTTTTTTTCAAGGGAAAAAAAAAAAAAGGAGAAAGTCTTCTGTTTGGATGTGCTTGGAACCTGCTCAGAATCATGTGCTGTCTACCTCCTCCTTAACATGACCCAGAGAAACAGCCCAATCAGAGAAGTGGGCTGGACCATGGCCTGTGGTTCACCACACGGTCCTTTGCAAATGGATAAAGTCGATCATTTAAAAACCTCAAACTATTTGACTTGGGGCTGACCAAAACCGCGGATGATTCGGCACCATTCCTGGATTGTTGGTTTTAGGTTCTGTGGTTTGCTCTTCATTGGCTGTTTTTTTTTTTTTTCCCCCCCAATAAGAGCAGTTTCCTAACAAGGAAGTGACTATTGAGAAGAAGAAAAAAAAGATAAATGTCATCTATCTTAAGAATAAAACAGGGCCAAGAACTGATTTGCACACATAGTTCCCAAGGTATCCTTGAGCTTAAAACATTTCACTAGAGAGTTACAGTTCTTCATCATGGAGGGAGTTAATCCCTTCAGCTCTTCTTCTCCCAAATAATTTTTTTTTTTTTTTAAATACAATGTTCTTATATCACTGTCCCAGAATACTGATGATGGACCTTACAGACAGGTAGCAAGGACAGGCAATTCCATAGCAGACTGAAACTTTAATGGTGGGACCTTGGCATTCCCTTCAAAGCA
Organism: Mustela lutreola; assembly: GCF_030435805.1. Taxonomy (NCBI): domain Eukaryota; kingdom Metazoa; phylum Chordata; class Mammalia; order Carnivora; family Mustelidae; genus Mustela; species Mustela lutreola. The sequence goes on along the minus strand of NC_081290.1, from coordinate 149,043,363 downwards.
CAACATAAAATGAGTCACTCCCTTTATCTAGCAGTAGGTGTCATATGCATTTGGTATTTGTAAATTACTACTAAGTTAAAAAGCATGCATTTGCTTTCCATTCAACCGTTCATACAGTTTATGCTTAATTTACTCATGACAATAAGAATTAGTGAAGATTAATTTTAAATAAATATTCCATAAAAGTTTAAACAACCAAATTAAGGGGTGCTTGTGTGGTACAGTCGGTTAAGCATCAGGCTCCTGGTTTCGGCTCAGATCATGATCTTGGGGTTGTGGAGATCAAGCCCAAGACTGGGCTCTACACTCAGTGAGGAGTCTGCTTAAGACTCTCTCACAAGGAATCCATCAAAATCCTTGAGGAGAATACAGGCAGCAACCTCTTCGACCTCACCTGCAGCAACGTCTTCCTAGGAATATCGCCAAAGCAAGGGAAGTAAGGGCAAAAATAAACTATTGGGACTTCATCAAGATCAAAAGCTTTTGCACGGCAAAGGAAACAGTTAACAAAACCAAAAGGCAACTGACAGAATGGGAGAAGATATTTGCAAATGACATATCAGATAAAGGGCTAGTATCCAAAAGCTATAAAGAGCTTATCAAACTCAACACCCAAAGAACAAATAATCCAATCAAGAAATGGGTAGAGGACATGAACAGACATTTCTGCAAAGAAGATATCCAGACGGTCAACAGACACATGAAAAAGTGCTCCACGTCATTTGGCATCAGGGAAATACAAATCAAAACCACAATGAGATACCACCTCACACCAGTCAGAATGGCTAAAATTAACAAGTAAGGAAATGACAGATGCTGGTGAGGATGTGGAGAAAGGGGAACCCTCCTACACTGTTGGTGGGAATGCAAGCTGGTGCAACCACTCTGGAAAACAGCATGGAAGTTCCTCAAAAAGTTGAAAATAGAGATACCCTATGACCCAGCAATTGCACTACTGGGTATTTATCCTAAAGATACAAACGTAGTGATCTGAAGGGGCATGTGCACCTGAATGTTTATAGCAGCAGTGTCCACAATAGCCAAACTATGGGAAGAACCTAGATGTCCGTCAACAGATGAATGGATAAAGAAGATATGGTATATATATATATATATATATATATATATATATATATATATAATGCAGCCATCAAAAGAAATGAAATCTTGCCATTTGTGATGACATGGATGGAACTAGAAGGTATTATGCTGAGAGAAATAAGTCAATCGGAGAAAGACAACTATCATATCATCTCCCTGATATGAGGAAGTGGAGATGCAATGTGGGGGTTTTGGGGGGTAGGAAAAGAATAAATGAAACAAGATGGGATCAGAAGGGAGATAAGCCATAAGAAACTCTTAATCTCACAAAACAAACTAAGGGTTGCTGGGGGAGGAGGGTAGGGAGAGGGTGGTGAAGTATGGAGATTGGGGAGGGTATGTGCTATGGTGAGTGCTGTGAAGTGTGTAAGTCTGGCGATTCACAGACCTGTACCCCTGGGGTTAATAATACATTATATGTTCATAAAAAAATAAAAAAATTATAAGAAAAAAGAAAGACTCTCTCTCCCTCTCCTTCTGCCTCTTCCCCCATGCTCGCTCTCTCTCTCAAAAACAAATAAATCTTTAAATGACCAAATTAAACTCTTACTCTCTGAGATTTTTTAGTATCTGTGGGGATTAAGTGAGGATAGATACCACAATGGCACTCAAATGTGCATACAAAATTTACAAGTTCTCTGTCTCCTGTGATTCCAGAGAGGTGTGCCAGAATTGGTGTGACCATGAACACTGTGGCTTTGTACTCCAGGGAAAGGCCCTGGCCCTGTTATACTTTTTAAACTTATTTTTATTTTTTACTGAAAGCACGAGAACTATCTTTTGTGTGGGTCAAGACTCAGGTACTGAACAGTCTGAATTGTGTGTCCCAGCTAAGTAGGGAGTTTTCTGGGAATATCCGTCTTGAAATGAGAGACTTTATTGGAAGTTGGGTCCCACTGAGGAGTTCTATGGGAAGCTAGATCTGGGTGTAGCTTCTCCCATGTGGAATGGACACATCCCTTTATTCTAAATGACTCATTGCCAAACCTTCTGAATTTCCTAGTTTGTTCTGCTGATCTTTCCACAATGCAGCTCTTTCCAGAAGCAGAGGGATGGGCAGACCTTGGTGGTCCTTTCCAGTTTAGCAATTGCAACTGATCTTCCAAGTTGGTCTATTTACCCCCTCATTTCTCCCATTCACATCTGGGAAACTCTAGAACCCTTGTCTTCCAGACCGTATGAGTAGTGTGGGCAGAGAATATGCCACTGGTATCAGAAGAAGCCCAGCTGGAAGCCTAGAGCAGAGGATGAGCACAGGTCTCTGCCCAGCTGCAGCCCCTCCCCTGCATGCCCAGGTCCTCATTCATTCTAAGACTTGAAATAGAGCCCAGACTGGAGTTGGAAGAGAGAGTAAAGCACGTCCTCCCAGGGATCACCTGGCAAAGAAGACCTCAAGGACTGCCTCACCTTGTAATTTCTTCTCCTTGCTTTTCACTTCCTGTGCGGGATAACATTCACATTAAAATGTAAGTTACATGTAGCTGGCAGTGTCTGATGCTAGGGGAGAGGGGAGTCTTAGTTAAAAGAACAGGCTTTAATGAACAGGGACATTTATGTCTGGATATAAAGCCAAAAACAAATGTGAAGATCTCGAAGATGTCTTGTCCTTGTAGTTGGCTTTGAAAAATCTCAAAATGAATTACCTGCTTACTGCCAAATTCCTTGTCCTCAGGGCAGAGGAGAATTTATTCTCATTCTTTTCCTCAACCTTGGCACTATTAATAGATTGGGTAGATGATTCTCAATTGTGGGGGCTGTGTCCTGAATTGTTAGGTGTTTAGGAAGTGTGAGCATAGATTTGGAGAGATTGTACAAATGAATGGACTGTGGTCAGGCCATATATAAAAACAGAAATCTGACCCACCCTCTGCAGCCACCCATCTATGATGTGAAACCACTACCTCTTGCGACATTTGGTTGCAAAAGGTCAGGACTTAGTAACTGCCAGCTTCTCTAATTTTTGCCCTGGCTTCCAATTTAGGACCAACCAGAGAAAGCCAAACATACTTCTCTAATCAAACATGTAGGCCTCCAGCTTCCTTAAGCCAACAGCCTCCAATCAAGGGATGCCTTCCCTTTTTTTCCATTATGAAGCTGTGCACTCCTCTGCCTGCCTTTGAATCTCTGCCAAATGCAAGTGATGGTGGCTGACCCCATAGCTATAGTGAGCTCTGAATAAATTAGCCTGGGACATAAGTAATATATATATTTGTTTTCTGTTCCTGTTTCCTGGCACACAAGCTCCTCAAACCCTAGAATCTTTGAAGTGATTTGTCTTTTTGCATGCTAATGAGATGAGTGGTGGTGGGGGCTCCTAGATAGCATTGGGGGTGGGACACTGGTTGCTGGAGAAACCAACCAGTGATAGAGGCTTAGAATTTTCAGCCCCACCCCTAAAGCCCAGGGAAGGAAGGGGAGCTGGGGGATGATTTAATCACCAATGGCCAATAATTTAATCAACCATGCCTATGTGATGAAGTCTCCAGAAAAAACAGCCTAACCAACGTGTTCAGAAAGCTTGAGGGTTGCTGAACACCTCTAGGTGCTAGGAAGGGGACACGCCCAGAGAGGACAAGGGAGCTCTGTGTCCCTTTCCACATAACCTTGCCTGTCCATTTCTTCCATCTGGTGGTTTCTGAGTTGTATCCTTTACAGCAAACCTGTAATCTAGGAAGTAAATGGTTCCTGAGTTTTTGTAGGCTGTTCTAGAAAATTATCAAACCCAAACAAGGGTAGTGGGAACCTCCAGTAGGTCAGAAACACAGTGACAACTATGTTGTCTGGTGGGATGGAGCCCTTACCCTGTAAGGGTCTGTGTTATCTCCAGGTAGATGTCATCCGAAATAAATTTTAGGACACCCAGCTGACGTGTGCAGAAACTGGAGAATTGCTTGGTATGGGAAAAACCTGCACACTTCTGATGTCGGAGATGAAATATGGTGTGAGTGTAGAAATATGTAGTTTACTTTTATAGTTTATTCTTCTTCTCATTTGTGTGGTCTTCTTATAGGTCGATCGTTTTTGTCTATTACTTAGTTCTAATGAGTGAAAAAAATACAACCTTGACAGATTGGACAGAGGACAGCTAAATTTTGACTGCATAGAAATGGAGAGGTCAGAAAGAATGTGACGTTGTTTTGAGGGATAAGGACACCTGGGCCCATGATTAGGGGGCATTTTTCATTGTTGAGAGTAGAGAGGGAGGAGAAGAAGAGACTGAGTAGCACATACAGACTATTTTACTTTGTTTCTTAGGTGCAATGAGGGCTATTAAAAATAAGAATCCCTTATTTATATTTTCTACCAGCATATATAAACTATTTTCACATAAAATGTCTCTTTTGACCCTCAAACAACTTTATGAGGTAGTTACAACATATTTTTTTGGCCCAATTTCCAGTGAAATTTTACCCTTGGTTCAAGAGAGCAGCTATAGCCGAATTAGGGCACCTGCATATGGTCACAAGGTTGTCAGGCAGCAGGGTAGGGTCCCGGGCTGATCCAGGCTTCCGTCCTCCACACGCTTGGTTTACCACCCAGCTACTCCCCACAGCCCCACAGTTCTGCCTGAGAATCTTATTCCTGGATGTCAGCACCCTGCAAAGCCTCCTACCTTCATGTGTAGAGCAAATGACCGTTAGTTCTTGGCTAGCATCCCCAGACCGTCTTACTGGAATCAAAAGCTCTCCAACATGCTCCTCTATTTTGTATTCTGCCTCTGGAATATAAACCGTTGATTCTAGAAAAGATGGTAGAAAATACTTCAGCAAGACTTCAAGTGGACTGGTGATAACTGGTGATATTTTAAACTGAGTAGAAATGTGCATAGTCTTTGACCCCTACATTTTTCAAACATGATTAACCATATGAGATGTAGTTGGGATAGAAAATGTTTCATATTAAGTGGAGCTAGAAAAGCAGTGGAATTGGGTTTGGGAGGCTTTTGAAAGGTTTAAAAGGAAAGCTAGCACTAAAATGGAAGGGAAAATCTTGCAACAATTATATCAAATTTTAGGTCTTCTAGAGATCACACATTTCTACCCTTGCTTTACTTTTACTGCTTATATATAATTTTGTGATGCTTTCAACTGTCAAGTAATCTAATTGATTAATGCAGAAAACATTTTTTCCCTGCTTTATTCAACAAACATTTTATTCAACACTTATTGTACTGATATTGTGTGGAGGACACTGGCCAATTAATATTTTGAGAAAAATAAGTTACTGGTTTTCTCTTAATTTTCTTATTAAGCTTTTTATTTTAGTTCTGGTATAGTTAACATATTCCTACCTTTAATCTTTAAAATAACATACCCATTGGGGTCTACTGAGCTCTGTGTGTGCGTCTGTATGTACACACACGTGTGTATATTTCTGCATGTATACACATCATCAGAACATTCACTGAAATATAAATATGAATATTGGTTATCTCTTGTTGATGGAATTATATGTGGTATTTTCCTTTGGGTTTTTCAACATTTGCCAAGGCTATTCATTAAGCATGCATTGTGCAATTAAATGTATGGGTTTGTTTTAAAAAAATAGAAATTTAAATGGGTTGTTCCTACTCCCAGAGTGAAGTGGACAATGGATCAAACCACATTTAACTTCTTCAGTTCTTTCAGATTCTTCCCCTTGGGAGCAAGAAGGAAAAATATTATAATAGACATCGTTTCTTCTTTTGGAGCTATTACTAAGTTATAATCCAGAATTCGATGTTGAATTGTCTAGTAATCATGGGTTAATTTTTTTCTTCTTTATTTTGCTGCCTAAATTAGTTTCAACAGATACTGATATCTACCTCTAAGAAAATAGTGGTATTGATTTACAGAGGAAAAGACCAGTGATAATTTTCTTTCTGCCATTTTACCCTTCTACAGTAGTCTACTGTCTTGACATCTTTTGAAGAAGCTGAAAGTAAATTAAAGGTATTAGTATCATGTTAAAAAACTGGAAAAATATATTAATACTGAGTTGTTCAGACATGTTCTCTATTTTCCCATTTTGAAAAGCCTGCTCTCTTTCATCTATGAATCCAAATCCCATTCACTCTTTAAGACTCAGCTCAAATCCTTCCTCTTCCGGGAAGCTTAACTGCTTAAGGCTATGGTGATCTCTCTACTTTCTTACCTCTGAACTCTTGACTGCTTTAGCCATGTATCCTAACATTGGGCTTTCCTAATTGAGTCATGGGTCTAAGTGTTGTTATCAACAAAACTGATAAGATACCTTGTTCATTGGATAATGGGGCAACATTTTGTACTTTTGTCTGCCAAAACCCAAAGTATATAGAATGGTATTTCCCAAATTGTATTTAGAGAAAACTATAAGAGACAGTAAGAGACTATAAGAAACTATAGGATACTCCTTGGGGACAATAAATTTTTAAAAAGTCTATAGTCTAGTTTGGGAAAACTGATTAAATGAAGTTAAACAGGTTTCTTTGTAGGAAAATTTCTTAGAAATTTTAATATGCTAGTATAAATTATGATATTCGAAGGAAGGAAGATATTTGAAACAGTTTCTAGATTTATTTGGTCCATGGAAAGCTTTGTGATCCTGTTGTAGAAATTCTATTATATCATTGTTCTCAATAATGCAGTTTGGAACATACAAATACAGAGGACTCTTCATGCATTCTTGTGAATTTAACTAAGACTTACGCTCTGGTAGTAAGTCATGTAATTCTAGGGGATGCCTGAATTCTTTCAACTATTAAGACAATCAATGTGTCTAATTAAAATTCAAAGATGAATACTAAAACCTTCCTTAAGGTAGTATTCTTTTCCTTTCAGGAAAAGGGGCAGCCAATGGCACAATTATTAGTTAAAAATTGTTCCCTTTTTAATTTATCTTGGGAGATATTTGCTGTACCAATGAATGAATAAATGAATCAAATGCGTCTGTGAATTCAAGAATATGATGCACAACTCTAACAGAACTTTGTGGAACACGTGGTAAAGCCAACAAGTTGACTGGTGTCCAGCAGCCACATCTAGGATAAGGGATATCTAAAGTCCCTCCCTGATCTGTGAGGTGCTCCCTGAAAATGGTGGGAAGATAGTGGCCTGGAAGGAGTCTTGAGGATCTGGGGGCAAAGCGGCACCATACTGTGTGTGTAGAGAGCAAACTATGAAGGCTCGTGCATATTTTAAAGGAATGCTTATAAAGTCACGTCTATTTCAATCTGCTAGATTCCTTTTCAAAAATCCTAGGAGCAAAAGAAAAATAACTGCCTTAAAGTGATCGCTTAACTTTAAAACCTAAATGGTATGAACATGTACTGGTTAATAAATCATATCAGCAGGAACCACATACCATCCCCAGGGTCGACAATTTCAACAGTTGCCATTTCTGGAGACTCCAGTGCAGCCATGACAGGGTTCAACAGAATGATCTGAAAGGTCTCTGAAGCCTCGTATTCATTGTCAGATATAATTCTCACCCTCCATGTGGCAGTAGTCTGTCCAGGTTTGAAGTGGACCTGTTTCTGAGACTTTCCTTTAAAATCTTTATCTTTTTTTGCAGTTTCATCTTTGGTTTCAATGCCTAAAAAAAGTGGGAAATTATGAATGTAATAAAGCCAAGTGACTGAAGAAAGATTCTTTTTTTTTTTTTTTAAAGATTTTATTTATTTATTCGACAGACAGAGATTATAAGTAGGCAGAGAAGGAGGCAGAGAGAGAGAGAGAGAGGAGACAGCAGGCTCCCTGCTGAGCAGAGAGCCAGATGCTGGGCTTGATCCCAGGACCCTGAGATCATGACCTGAGCCAAAGGCAGAGGCTTTAACCCACTGAGCCACCCAGATGCCCCAGAAAGATTCTTTCAAAGTGGATTCTTCTGCTGATGAAAAACAGTAACAGGTACCTGTTTTAATGTTCCCAAAAGACATTTCTAAACTATACTTATTGGCTAAGAGTTTATATAAGCAAAAGTGGAGGGAAGCGAGAGGGAAGCAGGAAAAGAGGAGAGACAGGAGAGAACAGAGGGCATTTGATATGCCAAATTTTATCAGGTGCTCAGGATTCAGAGATGGGATGAAACCATTCCAGCTTCCAGAGAAACCACCAGAATGGGCACTGTATGGAGGTGGAGATCTTCAGCTGTTTTGTTGACTGATGCACTCCTGGTGATCACAACAGTGCTTGGCATGGAATTAGTATTCCATAAACATTTTGGGGGTTGATTATTTTGCATCTAGTAATTTCAATAGTTTTAATTAACATAATTAATTTTTTTCTCATGTGGATCTTTACTCATGGTGGCTTGAATCCTCCCGTGTTTAGTAATTTATAATTGTAAGAGGATTGATAGCGATTTGCAGACACGTAGGATGCTGTTGGTAAAAATGGAGGGGGGGGATGGTTTTGAGGTCTGTTAGGAAATAGGAATTAATGACTCACTAAAGAAACAGAACAGCAGCAACATAGTGTTGAAAGTATTCAAAGTGAGACACAAGGTGAAAGGTACTACCCCCTCCACACTGAAGAGAGGCTCCCCTCCACAAAAAGTTCCACAGTATTCTATATTTTTTGGTTGTGATTTTAACATCTGAATGAATGTCTAGTGAAGCAAGAATACCTGTACCTCTTCACTTTGGGTCTCATTATAAGAGGAAGACTCTGCCGTTGTTCGAATATGTGAAATCAAATATTACTACCCACCCTGGAGCAGTACCCGCTACTGTGAAAAGCTTTATATAAAATGAGGTGCGTAGCTCCTTTTGTCCTTCCCTCTACTTACTCTCAGAACCTGATATCTTGAAAAGACACCCAAACCTATAATGTCCAAGATAAGAGAGCACACGTTGACTTCTTAAAACTGTTTGAAGAAGGCTTGCATCAGTACTGGTTTGGTAGCTGAGAATAAATGTTCGACATTGAGGAAGCGCCTCCTGTGCCCCTGTGTTGGACTCGGAGAAGATGAGGAGGAGGGAGTGGTGTCCTTAGCCACAGCCTCAGTGTAGGTCCTGGGATCGCTGTGTAAACAGAGTAGGCCTGTGACCATTAATATTTGGTGAACATCGGCTCAGTGTGAGGTGCTGAGGAGGCAAAGCTGAATTCGGCAGAGCCACTACTACCCCTAAGAGTAAGAAACAAATGATTTCAACTCTATTTAGTGAGTGCCATGGTACAATAATGATAGTTAACATTTACTGAGTATTTAATGTAGGCCAGCGATTATGCTAGATTGATTTGCACTCATCATATTTAATCCACAAAGAACCCAGCATGGGCTGGGGTGAGGGGACTAGGAGGGCTTCTTGGAGCACTGAGTAAGGTTCTCTAGTGTGGTGTTGATGTGGTTTTTTAAGGAATGTGTTGTAGGACAGAAGAGTGGATTATATGTAGCTCACTTAACAACACAGATTGGGTGACTACTGTATGCCCTGTGCTGTGTTCAAAGTTTGACATAACCCAGATTGTAGCGTCTGCCATAGTGGAGCTGGAAATCTACTGAGGAGGACAGACAGTAGACAGATGGACATGTGATGCTTGCCAGGGATGCTCAGCGCTATAAAGAATAAAGCAGAGACTGGGGATAGCACCTGTGTAGGGGCTGGTTCAGGTAGGGAGCTGGGGACACCTCTCTCAGGAGTTGACTCCACCGCTATCCAAATGGTCCTAGACAGATAGATGAGTTTTTTCTTCAGTAGGATATGAAAATAGTCCTTGTCATAGTAACCCAAATCTTGTGCCCCTGGGAAATCCCTGAGGTAAAAGAATTATAAAGATAGAACCCTACAAGAGAAAGAGAAAAAAAAAAAAAGAGAAAGGAAACATATTTCAGCTCAAGTTACTCTGGCAAATTCCACTGTGGGTTGACAAAGTGACCTGCAGTGTAGACTGAGGCTAGGGGCCACCTAGAAATCAGAGTGCTCTTTCACTGACCTCTTGTAGGGGAACAGTTCTATCCCAGAGCCTCAGGCCTAAAGAGGTGACTGGGGAAAAGCTTGCCTTTTCTTCATTGCCTATTCTCAGACACCTCCTTCTGGTTTCTCTCCAACAGCTTTGATATGTTGGCAGGTCTCTGATTAGATTCCAAATGCCTGGGAAGCTCAGAATGCTCATTTGTAAAATGAAGATAACACACTCCTATCTGTCTTCTCAGTAGCTTATGAAAATAAAGACAAAATGATCTGTGGAAGAGGTGGCAGCTGAATATGTCATAAAAATCTAATGCATTATTAGAACCATTATTACTAATTATTAATGATGACGATGACAGGTATTACATAGGCATTTATATCTGTTTACCCCAAGGAGACATAGGTCTTTGTAGCACATAGAAAAATTTGATCCTGTAAATGTTTTAGAAGAATTTAGAACTTAATTGCAGGGCAAAGCCAGATATCTATAATTGAAGGAAATAGATACAACAAAACACAATAGTATATCATGTATTCCCAAATAATTTTTCAAAGGAAATAGCTAGAAAGAAGCATAATCATATATTGTAGGCATAAAAGCAATTTTAAAAGAAACCAAGTGACTTGGGGATTGTGGTATATGACTATGAAATGTTGCATTTTTCCTGGTATCATTTGGGTTGAAACAGAAAGACTGTGACCTTCCAGAAGGAGGCAAACAGGAAGAGGAGGAGGATGAAAAGTTGGAGTGTTTATTTAATCCTGTAACTATCATGGAGTAAAACTATGGCATAAATTCACACGATTTTTTTTAGAGGTTCCCCCACACCTGCTGTCGATTCTCTTCCAAGGAACTCTCTCATAATTATTTTTAAGCTTAGATTCCATTACCTATCGCCCACAACCAATCTACATTTACTTACTGATAAAGGATGTTTCTTCAAGATACCCTCTGCGTGTGAGGGTCACTTCAAAAAACACGGAGTCTTCATCCACAATGTAGTACTCTTTCTCCAAAGAAATCCAAGCCCAGTTCAGACGGAAAGGTTGATGTGTTAGTTTATTTCCTTCTGCAATTGATAGGGGTAAAGGAGACATTGGATGAAGATTGAATTAGATGGAAAAATCATCGAATGCGGTGTTTTCATTTTGGTCCTAAAGCCAAAGGTTTTAAACTATATGCTTTTTCTTTTTTTTTTTTTTTTTCCTTTGCTTTTCTGGAGAATTTCATGAGCACGATCTCCCTGCTTCATATGGGATTATTCATCCGGGTCTATTCCTAAAAGGTCTTATGCACTAGAGTTCCAAAGAGCCAAACCTTGGTAGTTAAAAATCCCACTCATATTCAACACTTCTATCCTTTGCTCACTGGTGGCTCTGTTTGCCTCCTCTCTCCCTGCCTCCTTCCCTCATTTCCTTCCTCCGCCCTGTGATTTAGTCCTTTGTATTGTTCGCATATCCATTTGCTCTGCCAACAAGCTACAAGTTCCTTAAAGACCGTGCTCCCATTATATTTCCTTATTTTCCCACTGTGAGGATCTGCTGTGGTGTCTGGAACTCAGATTCTTAATGTTTAAAAACTGTCCAAGTGGAGAACAAGAGACAAGGATATAAGACTCTATCTGATTTGCTCCCGTCCACACTAGGTCACAGACCTTTTCGATGACGGTCAGTCTAGCTCTGTACTGGGGCTATGCAGTGTGTGTGGATAGGAAGAAAGAATAGGTTACCTCCACTGGTGATCAGGCATGACAAAAAACCACTTGTAAAAGGATGTTGAAAGAGGATTCTCTGTGACTCAGTTTCAATTGATGCACCAGTGTGATAGATACCAGAAGACGAAGTGAGTGTGGGCAGACTACCATATGCAAAATTTACAACAGAAAGCTTTACTAACCAGGGCTACAACGACTGAACCCCTAAGTCAGATCAATCATAATACAAAAGGGCAACATAGAGACAAGAAAGGTGGATTTGTGAAGAGAGTACTTTAGAAAAGCTGGTGGGAATCTCTACCACTGCCCAAGGTAGGTGTGGGCATGGAGTAAGGCTACAATCTTCACACCCAGCCTAGAGGGTGTGGGCTTCACGAACCTTGTGGAGAGTCGACAAGCCCTTCTGTAACTGTAGGTCCATGTGACTAATGCGTTCTCAAAAAAGCTTACGTGGCCTTGGCAGTGTAAGGAGAGTGGTGGGACCTAGATTTTGGGAAGTAGTTAAGTATCCACAACGACTGGGACAGAGAAAGCATGCATGTGGGCTGGGGGTGGGTCATCTGTCCAACACACACTGTTGAGGAGGCAGTGGGATCTCAGTGGAAGGATGCTGGAAGCTGACCACCAGATTTCTATCATCAACTGCAGAAATACAAAAGATAAGGAACTGCAGATTCCAGAGTCAGGAATCTTTAAGGAACTCATGAAAACACTGTTGGGGTGCCTGGGCTTATCAGGCCACCAACCCAGCATCCTGGGATCCAGCCCCGCATCTGGCTCCCTGCTCAGTGGGAGGCCTGCTTCTCCCTCTCCCACTTTCTCTTTCTGTCAAATAAATAAATAAAATCTTAAAAAAAAAATCACTGTTAAATAGTTGCTATCCAGGGGCCCTAACATGAGATAATAACAATACTTCCTTTACCAGACTGTGTTCTTTCCCCCATCCTCTCTCTCTGGGGCCAACCCAAGGATACAAAGCTTGCTAGGAAGCCAGGGGAAGCATCGTCATGGAGAGCGGAAGTTGGTGTCTGCCCTCCCCCAATGGCACAGGTTCTGGCTAATAGCTGCAGAGAAGGCTTAACACAGAACAAGTTCTGAAATTTAATTATTGCTTGGGGCTGTGAATTCTAATGACCAGATTGACACAGCTTTTGATTTAATATGACGGTAAGATGTTTTTATCTGTGAGTGATTGGAAAAGTTGTGTGACCTGCCCCGGTTTCCACCGTGGGAGGAGGGGAAGTACCCCGTGCCTGCCAACAACATAACTGCAAAGTAAAAGGACAGACAGCTCAAATTATAATTTGGTTATATCACAAATCATGCTTGTTTGGCGTCCTAGGAACTCACTGAGGTATGACCGCAGGGTAAATGCACCTGCTGGATTTCCTGAGTTTACTCTCCATCTGTATTCTCTCTTTAGAGGTAACACTGTTGACATTATTGTGGATATTCTGATAAATACAGAAAAAATATAAGATGAATATACCAGAAATCCTTTCATGTTGTTAAAAAATATGATATTGATCTTATTTCTAGTTTAAAACCAGTTCAATTCTTCCAGTTTAATTCATACAGTTTTTTTTGGATTTTGAAATCATGAGTCAAAATAACAGTTTATGTTTACTTGTTCTTTTTCAAAGTTTTCTGATATAATCTCTATTTTATTCTGACAATGACACTACAGAGTAGGGTAAGTAATTAGTCTCATTGTATATCTAGGCAAACAGTTTCAGGACAGTGAAGTGACTTGACCAGGTTCATGCAGGGTGGTGGCAAGGTCCTGTCTTTTCTGGACTGCAGACTTCTATTTTTGTGTTCTATTTTTTTAAAATTGTGTTATGTTAGTCACCATAAAATACATAATTAGTTTTTGATGCAGTGTTCTAAAATTCACTGTCTATACACCACACCCAGTGCTCCATGCAATTCGTGCCCTCCTTAATACCCACCACCAGGCTCACCCAATCCCCCACCCCCTGCCCTCCGAAACCCTCAGTCTGTTTCTCAGAGTCCACAGTCTCTTATGGTTCATCTCCCCTTCCAGTTTCCCCTAATTCACTTATCCTTTCCTTCTCCTAATGTCCTCTATGTTATTCCTTATGCTCCACAAGTAAGTGAAACCTTATGATAATTGACTTTCTCTGCTTGACTTATTTCACTCAGCATAATCTCCTCCAGTCCCATACATGTTGATGCAAAAGTAGGGTATTCATACTCTGTGTTCTATTTTTCACTCCAAGCTGCCGCTCCTATGAACAATGCTCCCAGATCAATGCAACGCAAATACCTCAAAAGGGAACTGGGCAAAATCTATTGCAAACAAGACCCTTTGAATCAACACATGTATGATAAAAAAGAATCGACAGTTGGAGACAAAACCATTTTCTGAGCCCAAATGAATATGACACAGATTTCTTAAAAAAATGGGCATAAGTAATGAATATCTTTAGATCCTAGCAACTCCCCTAAGTCTCTGCCTCCTGGAGCTGAATGGTTTCTTAAGATTTCTCTTGAGATGTTTGCTTCATTCTGTGTTCTCTGAAGACCTACTGGCTTTCTCCACTTGTCCATGCATATGGCCCCACTCATCTTGAGTTTGCTTATCTTTCTATCACATGATCTGCAGAGATAGATAACGCACCTCGGCATCTCAGTGGCTGAGTCTGGGTCTGGTTATCTATGGTGTTGTTGGCTGTGGCTTTGTTGCCATGTGAGATTGAGGAGGAAGACAGTTCTCAGAGAAGAGGGCTCAGAGACCTAGAGATATCTAAATGGTGCTTATCTTTAATATTAAGATGCCAAAATGAGGTGAAAATAGAAGAGGGGCCCTTTTAAATTCTTGTCTCCTATAATTTTTCTGTACTCATATTCCTAAAATAAAATGTATGGGTAATACAAAGAAACAGTGAGGATACATGGAAATAGCAGGGACTTCAATCTGACTAATTAGTGATACAGACTTGAGAAAGTTACTGAGTACCTTTGTGTTTTAGATTCCTTGACTGTTAAATGAGCACCATAACAATAACAAGGACAAGAATAATATCTTCATCACTGAATTTTAAGGATTACTCTGAATAGTGAAGGTGGAAATGAGTAGCACAATGCTTGGCACACAGTAGGCTCTCAAGAAACAGGTCACATGAAGGTTATTGTGACACGGACACACACATTTTGATGGAGAGGCAGGAGAAAATAAGTACAAATTAGTATTTTTTAAATGCATTAATCAATTAGGTACAGAGGACCATTTACATGCTCATTTACATATCCAGCCAGTCAGTAGACACAGTGCTTAGCATTGGGCTAAGTGTTATGGAATTTGTGCATCAGGACCTACAACATGGACAACCCCCCAGTGGCCCAGTCCACGTCACAGAACTAAACCTAAGTCAGCCTGTGCTTACTCCAAGCACCTGTCAAGGAAACCCAACATACACCAATCACAAGCTTTCAACTCACCTTTACCTAGTCTATCTTACTCTAGAAATTAGAACCTGCTGAAGTCTTACAAGGATATCTCCAAACTCCTTGCCAATCCCACTCTGTTTCTGAGTTGCCTCTTACGCTCTGTGAGACTTGCTCTAGCCCCAGGTCCCTCAGGAGCAGTGCTCCACTGCTTGGGAGGCTCTGTCTCCCCCAGTACATGTATTGCTTCCCCTTGCATAAACAATATCAGACTGGTTTGCCCGATTGTATTATTTTTGTCATTTGACACAAGATATAATCTCTTCAGAGAGGATGTGGACAGATTTCATGAGGCAGTAAGGGCTTAAGCACTGGGCAGTGACAGTGGCGAGGAAAAGGTGGGTTTAGGGAGAAGTAAGGGAGAGGCGACAGATTTGGGAGAAGAGAAGCAGCACGTGGGAGGCGGGCCGTCAGAGACGACTCAGAGCTCAAATCCGGGGCCTAGAGGAACTGCATAGTGTGAGCAGATAGAAAGAAGTCAGGAGGGAAAGACAGCTTGAGAGTTTAGTTTCAGATTTGGCTTTGAAGGGGTGGTAAGAAATCCGAGAGAAAAGTCCATCAGCTACTTGGATACATGGACGTATGGGGAAAAAGGTCTGGGGGAGGGATAAAGCCAAGATATATATATTTGGGTGTACTGTGACAGGGAGTTTCTGAAAGGACGTTTTAAAGTTCAGTTTTTGAAGTATAACAATAGAGAGCTAAGTATATATTATACTATCTTTGTATTTTGTGAGGCACTGCCTCTCAAAGGATCCACACAATGTTGGAAGTGGATCAGAACCTGTTAAATGAACACCTGACAGCAGATATCCTGGGGCCCTGAGGAAGCTGATTCAGGCCTTGCCCTTTTGCGTCTTCAGACCAGACTTTCCCTGGACTTTGAAACTCCAAACCAGGGTGATGTGGAGGAAAGGACTTCATCTCTACCAGCCATCTTGCCTTTGGAGGTGTGGCTCAGATTTAGTCTCCCTGGGTTGGTTGACTCTGCACCATCTGTTGCTGGGAAGGGATAGAGGTAGAAAGGAGGAGGGAATGCAATATGAGACAGAGAAGGCAGTTGGAATGGCCAGGGGACTCCCACTAAGATGGAGGCCCCACTTGTGAGGGTCAGTTTCAGGGCCCTTGGCTTTTGAAGTCAGGGAGTTCTGACTTCAGAACTCAGGGGAGGAGGACATGACTGAGGGCCCTCTCAGTGGGGAGCAGAGACATGGTTTCCTAGGATTTAGCTCTGACCTCACAGGCTTCCACTGAGCGCACTCCTCACAGGTGCAGCTCCTTCCCCTGCACCCAGAAGCAGGAAGCCGGCCAGCTGATGCATTAACGATTACATTCCAGGTAATGAGAGCTGGTTTAATGTATAATGAATAAGAGTGCAGAGCCTGGATTGCCTGAAAGTCCAATTTATACAAGACTTTGCATAGACAAAGTTCTGTACTTCAATGAAGAAATAACATTAAACAAAGAGGACCAAGAACTAAACTCTGGGGACAGTTGCATTGGGGAGCCAGTGATGGAAAATAAGTAATAGAATGGAAAATAAGAAGGCTGCAAGTTAGTTTTATCATGGTGTGGAAGTCTGATCTAAGACTATCATCTAGAGGGAAAAAAGGAACACTTTCAAGCAGAACTATAATCTTCTTATCCAAGGATGATGCCTTGTTAATTGCTTTATCAAACTATCATAGCTAGATATCTAGTTATACCCTAGGGTGGCATTTTTCAAACTCAGTACTACTGACATTTAGGCTGGGGAAGTCTTTGTTGTGAGAGGTCGCCTTGTGGATCATAGGATGTTCAGCAGCATCCTTGACCTCTACTTACTGGATCCCAACAGCAGTCCCTTACCCACCACTGCCCTCCAACTGCAACTATAACAAAAATTAAAAAAAAAAAATTATCTCCAGATATTGCCAAATGTCCCCAAAGAAGAAAAATGACCTCTCATTCAGAACCACTGGTGTAAAGGATTTTACGGCATCTGTGATAAAATTCTTCCTGTGCTTCATACTCCTGTTTTAGGAGAATGACAAAAGAAACCTTTTGGATTTGAATTTGGCATTCATAATCTAACATTTCTTATTGGCTTCAGAGTTTAGCCTGATCTCAGTCAATCTGAGGAAAATTAGAAGGCCACAATATCAAGTACATTAAAACTATTTTTCCTGTGGGAAAATCAGAGTTTGAAGTTGGGGACAAGAGCTCTATTCATGGGATCTGGTTCCCCATCACACTTATCCTGGGCAGCTTTTAAAGAGGAAGCACGAGGTCATCAGATTTAGGAGGGAAGACTGGAGGCTGCCCTCCCACACGTGATCTCGAAGCCCTAGGCATGTGCCTCCAGCCCTGTTCCCTCATCTGTAAGACTGAGGTAAAGAGAAGTACATAGGAGGCACTGCATGGGAGAAGCCTTGTAGGTAGCAAAGTGTGGGTGTGTCATTTTGATGGTTTGAGCTAATATTATTAAGTTTCTTTTTTTCCTTCATGAGTCAGGAGAAGAAATTGTTGATAAGAGAACTATGTAGAACATAATTAATGTTTAATGTTCTAAATAGAACCTATAAGCTCATAATGGGGGATGGAGGATGGAATAAAGAGGGACCAACATGTACCAGGTGCCTGATATGTGCTGGGTGCTGGGCTAGGAAGTGTGCAATAGGCCAGTAAAAAAAGAAAAAGAAAAACAAGAGACAAATGTGATGAAGCAGACAGGAGTTGGTGAACAAGAACTGATGGGACCAGTCTGGACAATGGAAAGATCTGAGTGCACAGTGAGAAGAAGGGAAATACAAAGGCGACTTTTGGGATGGGAATAGCTTAGAAATCAGCTATGGAAATAATAATGGAGAAAACACGCAACTTCAGAATTTCTAACTACTTGAATTCAAGAGTATAATGCATATACATTTTCACAATTATCTGCTATTGGGTTAAAAAAAAAAAAAAGGAAAACTACACTAAGTATTTTACCTAAATACTATATTCAGGAAGAGTTAATTTTTTTTTAAATTTTTAATTTTTTATAAACATATACTTTTATCCCCAGGGGTACAGGTCTGTGAATCACCAGGTTTACACACTTCACAGCACTCACCAAAGCACATACCCTCCCCAATGTCCATACTCCCACCCCCTTCTCCCAAACCCCCTCCCCCCAGCAACCCTCAGTTTGTTTTGTGAGATTAAGAGTCACTTATGGTTTGTCTCCCTCCCAATCCCATCTTGTTTCATTTATTCTTCTCCTACCCATGGGGGCTTAAGTGGGTAGGAGAAGAGTTAATTTTGATGTAACTTATTTACCAATTCTAGTTTCTGATGTAATTTCTTCTTTTAAAAATGCAATAATTTAAAAAAATTTTAAAAACCCTTAAAGTAAAAAAGAGATTATATATTGCTATGGCACAATTTTGAAAATACAGCTACAAATTTTAGGATTGTTTGCTCCAGCTCTTTGAAAAATACCGGTGGAATTTTGATTGGAATGACATTGAAAGTATAGATTGCTCTAGGCAATGTAGACATTTTAACGATGTTTATTCTTCTGATCCATGAGCATGGAATGGTCTTCCATCTTTTTGTGTCTTCTTCAATTTCTTTCATGAGTGTTCTGTAGTTCCTAGAGTACAGATCCTTTACCTCTTTGGTTAGGTTTATTCCCAAGTATCTTATGGGTCTTGGTGCAATAGTAAATGGAATCAATTCTCTAATTTCCCTTTCTGTCTTTTCATTGTTAGTGCATAAGAAAGCAACTGATTTCTTTACATTGACTTTGTATCCTGCCACGTTACTAAACTGCTTTATGAGTTCTGGTAGTTTGGGGGTGGAGTCTTTTGGGTTTTCCATATAAAGTATCATGTCATCTGCGAATAGAGAGTTTGAATTCTTCATTGCCAATTTGAATACCTTTTATTTCTCTTTGTGGTCTGATTGCTGTTGCTAGGACTTCTAATACTATGTTGAACAAGAGTGGTGAGAGAGGGCATCCTTGTCATGTTTCTGATCTCAAAGGGAAGGCTGTCAGTTTTTCCCCATTGAGAATGATATTCATTGTGGGTTTTTCATAGCGCCGGAGCAAACAATCCTAAAATTTGTATGGAATCAGAAGAGACCCTGAGTTGCTAAGGGAATGTTGAAAACAAAACAAAACAAAACTGGAGACATCATGTTGCCTTATTTCAAGCTTTACTACAAGGCTGTGATCACTAAGACAGCATGGTACTGGCACAAAAACAGACACATAGACCAGTGGAACAGAATAGAGAGCCCAGATATGGACCCTCAACTTTATGGTCAACTAATCTTTGACAAAGCAGGAAAAATATACAGTGGGAAAAAAGACAGTCTCTTCAATAAATGGTGCTGGGAAAATTGGACAGCTATGTGTAGAAGAATGAAACTCAACCATTCTCTTACACCATACACCAAGATAAACTCAAAATGGATAAAAGACCTCAACATGAGGCAAGAATCTATCAAAATCCTAGAGGAGAATATAGGCAGTAACCTCTTTGAGCCACAGCAACTTCTTTTAAAACATGTCTCCAAAGGCAAAAGAAACAAAGGTGAAAATGAACTTTTGGGACTTCATCAAGATCAAAAGCTTCTGCACAGCAAAGGAAATAGTCAACAAAACAAAGAGGCAATCCACAGAATGGGAGAAGATATTCGCAAATGACAATACAGACAAAGGGCTGATTTCCAGGATTTACAAAGAACACCTCAAACTCAACACACACAAAACAGATAATCATGTTAAAAAATGGGCAGAAGACATGAACAGACACTTTTCCAAAGAAGACATACAAATGGCTAACAGACACATGAAAAAAATGTTCATCATCACTAGCCATCAGGGAGATTCAAATCAAAACCACATTGAGATACCACCTAACACCAGTTAGAATGTCCCAAATTAACAAGACAGTAAACAATATGTGTTGGAGATGATGTGGAGAAAGGGGAACCCTCTTACACTGTTGGTAGGAATGTAAGTTGGTGCAGCCACTTTGGAAAACAGTGTGGATATTCCTTAAGAAACTAAAAATAGAGCTTCCCTGGGACCCTGCAATTGCACTACTGGGTATTTACCCCCAAAATACAAATGTAGTGAAAAGAAAGGCCATCTGTACTCCAATGTTTATAGCAGCAATGGTCACGGTTGCCAAAATGTGGAAAGAATCAAGATGCCCTTCCACAGATGAATGGATAAGGAAGATGTGGTCCATATATACTACGGAGTATTATGCCTCCATCAGAAAGGATGAATACCCAACTTTTGTATCAACATGGATGGGACTGGAAGAGATTATGCTGAGTAAAATAAGTCAAGCAGGGAGTCGATTATGATATGGTTTCGCTTATTTGTGGAGCATAAGGAATAACACGGAGGACATGAGGAAATGGAGAGGAGAAGGGAGTTGGGGGAAATCAGAGGGGGAGACATGAGAGACTGTGGAATCTGAAAAATAATCTGAGGGTTTTGGAGGGGCGGGGAGTTGGGAGGTTGGGTGAACCTGGTGGTGGGTATTAAGGAGGGCACGTATTGCATGGAGCGCTGGGTGTGGTGCATAAACAATTAATTTTGGAACACTGAAAAGAAATTAAAAAAATAAATAAAAGTTTAAAAAACCCACAACAATAAAAAAGTGCTAGTGTGAAAAGAAATACAGCTAATAAATGCTGAATCTCATACTTGCTATGGCAACATGTACACTAACATTGGAATGATACAGTGAAGATTGGCATGGCCCTTGCTCAAGGATGACACACGAATTCGTGAAGTATTCCATATTAAACAAATAAAATAATAAATAAATGCAGACTGTCAAATGAATAAAATAAAGTACTGAATGATAAGGTGTCTGCTATTGTCAAACGTTAATGGCTCATGGCCTTGAACTTAAAAAAAAAATGAATTAACTAGGATATTTGGTCTTAAATGTTTAATAATTACCCAAAGAATAATCTAATATTATACTTACGTTTTTAAATATTTTTAAAATATTCCCTGACATTTTCAAATAGCTTCATCTTCATAAACATTTATCTTCTACAGATACCAACTTTAAAATACATCTGATATGTCGTTTGCAAATATCTTCTCCCATTCTGTCAGTTGTCTTTTGATTTTGTTAACTGTTTCCTTTGCTGTGCAAAAGCTTTTGATCTTGATGAAATCCCAGTAGTTCATTTTTTCCCTTGCTTCCCTTGCCTTTTGTGTAGTTCCTAGGAAGATGTTGCTGCGGCAGAGGTCGAAGAGGTTGCTGCCCGTGTTCTCCTCAAGGATTTTGATGGATTCCTTTCGTACATTGAGATCCTTCATCCATTTTGAGTCTATTTTCGTGTGTGGTGTAAGGAAATGGTCCAATTTCATTTTTCTGCATGTGGCTGTCCAATTTTCCCAACACCATTTATTGAAAAGGCTGTCTTTTTTCCATTGGACATTCTTTCCTGCTTTGTCGAAGATTAGTTGACCATAGATTTGAGGGTCTATTTCTGGGCTCTCTATTCTGTTCCATTGATCTATGTGTCTGTTTTTGTGCCAGTACCATGCTGTCTTGATGATGACAGCTTTGTAATAGAGCTTGAAGTCCGGAATTGTGATGCCACCAACGTTGGCTTTCTTTTTCAATATCCCTTTGGCTATTCGAGGTCTTTTCTGGTTCCATATAAATTTTAGCATTATTTGTTCCATTTCTTTGAAAAAGATGGATGGTACTTTGATAGGAATTGCATTAAATGTGTAGATTGCTTTAGGTAGCATAGACATTTTCACAATATTTATTCTTCCAATCCAGGAGCATGGAACATTTTTCCATTTGTTTGTGTCTTCCTCAATTTCTTTCATGAGAACTTTATAGTTTTCTGAGTATAGATTCTGTGTCTCTTTGGTTAGGTTTATTCCTAGGTATCTTATGGTTTTGGATGCAATTGTGAATGGGATTGACTCCTTAATATCTCTTTCTTCTGTCTTGCTGTTGGTGTAGAGAAATGCAACTGATTTCTGTGCATTGATTTTATATCCTGACACTTTACTGAATTCCTGTATAAGTTCTAGCAGTTTTGGAGTGGAGTCTTTTGGGTTTTCCACATATAGTATCATATCATCTGCGAAGAGTGATAATTTGACTTCTTCTTTGCCGATTTGGATGCCTTTAATTTCCTTTTGTTGTCTGATTGCTGAGGCTAGGACCTCTAGTACGATGTTGAATAGCAGTGGTGATAATGGACATCCCTGCCGTGTTCCTGACCTTAGCGGAAAAGCTTTCAGTTTTTCTCCATTGAGAATGATATTTGCGGTGGGTTTTTCATAGATGGCTTTGATGATATTGAGGTATGTGCCCTCTATCCCTACACTTTGAAGAGTTTTGATCAGGAAGGGATGTTGTACTTTGTCAAATGCTTTTTCAGCATCTATTGAGAGTATCATATGGTTCTTGTTCTTTCTTTTATTGATGTGTTGTATCACATTGACTGATTTGCGGATGTTGAACCAACCTTGCAGCCCTGGAATAAATCCCACTTGGTCGTGGTGAATAATCTTTTTAATGTACTGTTGAATCCTATTGGCTAGTATTTTGTTGAGTATTTTCGCATCTGTGTTCATCAAGGATATCGGTCTAGTGTCCAGAATCTATAAAGAACTTAGCAAACTCAACACCCAAAGAACAAATAATCCAATCAAGAAATGGGCAGAAGACATGAACAGACATTTCTGCAAAGAAGACATCCAGATGGCGAACAGACACATGAAAAAGTGCTCCATATCACTCGGCATCAGGGAAATACAAATCAAAACCACAATGAGATATCACCTCACACCAGTCAGAATGGCTAAAATCAACAAATCAGGAAATGACAGATGCTGGCGAGGATGCGGAGAAAGGGGAACCCTCCTACACTGTTGGTGGGAATGCAAGCTGGTGCAGCCACTCTGGAAAACAGCATGGAGGTTCCTCAAAATGTTGAAAATAGAACTGCCCTATGACCCAGCAATTGCACTATTGGGTATTTACCCTAAAGATACAAATGTAGTGATCCAAAGGGGCACATGCACCCGAATGTTTATAGCAGCAATGTCCACAATAGCCAAACTATGGAAAGAACCTAGATGTCCATCAACAGATGAATGGATCAAGAAGATGTGGTATATATACACAATGGAATACTATGCAGCCATCAAAAGAAATGAAATCTTGCCATTCGCGACAACATGGATGGAACTAGAGCGTATCATGCTTAGCGAAATAAGTCAAGCAGAGAAAGACAACTATCATATGATCTCCCTGATATGAGGAAGTGGTGATACAACATGGAGGCTTAAGTGGGTAGAAGAAGAATAAATGAAACAAGATGGGATTGGGAGGGAGACAAACCATAAGTGACTCTTAATCTCACAAAACAAACTGAGGGTTGCCGGGGGGAGGGGGTTTGGGAGAAGGGGGTGGGATTATGGACATTGGGGAGGGTATGTGCTTTGGTGAGTGCTGTGAAGTGTGTAAACCTGGTGATTCACAGACCTGTACCCCTGGGGATAAAAATATATGTTTATAAAAAATAAAAAATAAAAAAAAAAATACATCTGAATTCCTTAAGCACCTCCTCATCATAATACCTGTAACTATCAGTTGTCACACAGTGTCAGTTAATATCATTTGTCTTTGGAAAATGCTTCACAGTGCCTTATTGTGATGAAATGTGTTATTCTGAATTCGAGGCTTGTTGTGTACTGATAAGCTGCATGTCTACAGGATATAAATATAATAAATATAATATATTTTCCCCCAGTAGAGCTATAATTTCAAGGAAAAGAAAGGAACTTGAGACAGAAGAATTAGCAAAATTAGGTAAGAAGAAAAGTCAAACTGCATGTCAGATTGATCTCCATTTTCTTCCCCCAGCTGACTCCAGTGCTCCTGGAGCTGTGGGTAGCAATTTGAAAAATGTGCTTTGTTGAGTGAGATACACTACATCCCCTTCCTGCTCGAGGATGTTATTCCACTCCCATTTCTTTCGCATAATTCACTTCTCTTCAATAATTCCACAAGCCTGCCTGATCCTCCCTTCAGTGCTTTACAGTGCAACCACTCACGACTCAAAGCTGGGAAGGAGAGGTGTCTCCAACACACAGGTCATGTCCATTCTCTTCTTGAGGAACAATAGCAGGTTGTTTTGTGAAATCACGCAGCAGGGTTTTCAGAAAAGCAGGGGGGAACCAAAGAAGAGCACACAGATGAGACATCTGCAGTCGTTTCTCTCCTTGTGTTCTTCTAAGCCGCAGCAATGTTACCTCCCAGACCATGTTTCTATATATACTTCTGCAATCTTTGGAAATGTCAGGGTAGGGGGATAGGTGAGGCAGCAGGTGTGGGGTGGGATGGGGAGGGGTGGCAGGTGCAATGCAGTTTTAAAGAGGTGTTTGGTATATTTTTTTCAGAGATCTCCCCAAACTGTCTTGATGATAAATTTGGCTTCCATTTTGAAGAATAAATACTGAAAACATTACTGCTATGTATAACAGTACAAGTTTTCTGTGCCCTTTTCCACCTTCCTAAAATAGAGTACTTCAATATTAGCACAGTGGAAGCAGTGGGAAAAAATACAGACCAGAAGATTTTTAAAGATTCTCTTGCATACCTCAATAGGGGCACCACATTCTGCTCTTGACACAAAACAAAACTATCCAAAGTACTCTCAGAGCAAGATTTTAGAGAATTAAAAAAAAGGATAACCCTATATTAGCAGAAGTTTCCAACTATTAGGAAAGTAAAAAGATACTGATTGTATGAGCATATGCAATGGCTATTTCTCTTTGGGATTTGGGGCTCCACGTGGCTTAACTGGAAGGGAGAAAACTGTGCTTTCTTCATTCTCAAGACTGTATGGGATTGAGTCAAGGAGGGTGTTGAAGCAAACTCTGCCTTCTAGAGAATGTAATGCCGTGTAACATATGCAGCAAATTCCTCTTTGGGGATCAACTGTGTGTACAGGCTGTGAACTGATCTTTGAGGGTTTAGTTCTAAAGAGACCCTTGAAAAAATAATAAAAATATTATTTTACATTTCAATAGTATGTATTATCTAACTCCCCCCCCCAGTCTAGTGTTCTGCTCATGTTCTAGAAACTGATCACATCACACTGGGCATATAAGTTTGTGTTTTATTGGCTTAAAGAATGAGACAGTGTAATAAAAATTATACATGTATATATAATGAAAAGCAATTATTTCCTGAAAAGCCATAGTGCACTCTATATCTTAGGGAGACCTAGCCAAAGAAGGCTCCTAGAGTTTTTTTTTTTCCTTAAGATTTTATTTATTTACTTGAGAGACACAGCAAAAGTGAGAGAGATTGAGAAAATGTATGGGGGGAGGGGCAGAGAAAGAAGCAGACTTTCCACTGAGCAGAGAGCCCAATGATGGGCTCAATCCCAGGACCCTGAGATCATGACCTGAGCCAAAGGCAGATGCTTAACCTACTGAGCCACTGAGGCACCCTAAGCCCCTACAATTTCTTATAGGTGTTCAACACAGGGCACATCTCCCTGTGGGTCTACTCTAATGTCAGTGACTAGCAGCTCTGAAATAGTGAGTGTGAAAGTTAGAATCACTTACTCTCCTATAACAAAAGAGATAAATGTCACATCCCCATCCCAGCTTATGTCCACAGTTCGCTCAAAGGATATATAAGACTGTTTCAAGAGCGATTTGACTTGTAAGTGTTGGGAAGGAAGGAGCCATGTGAAAAAAGTGTCAAAAGAAAGTTCTGTAGAGGCATAAAAATAAAGGTCTTCTCATCACAGCCCAGACTGTAGAACCAAATGTATTCACACACTCTTGTAAGTGGGTTTGGCCAAACTTTGGAACCATGTAACTAAGCTCTAAATGAATGGGGAATGACCTCTGGTAGAGTTCTTAAGGTCTGACAAGACAATAATTAGGAGAGTTTGGAAGTTAAAGTAAACCTCAGCCTAGCTCTGTGTCATCTCTGTTGTTCGTCCAGGCATTATAAAAATGGGCAAGCCAGAGAGCCAACAGATGTCATTAGCCTAATTCTTGGCATGCATTTATCAGGCAAAGAATATAAACTGAGTTTAGCAACCCCCCCTCCCCGGGGAGGCATTCCGTTTGTCAGCAATTTCTTTCTGCCAGACCACAAATCAACAATTGCTAGATAAATGAAACACTTCCATTCAACTTACAAACTCTTGGGCAAACTATTTATTTTCTAGAAATAAAAATTCCTTTTTTATAGCACAAGGTATAAATGGTCCCAGTGGGTTC
The DNA here is from genome assembly GCF_030435805.1 of Mustela lutreola. NCBI lineage: Eukaryota > Metazoa > Chordata > Mammalia > Carnivora > Mustelidae > Mustela > Mustela lutreola. Next base: position 149,016,923 of record NC_081290.1, on the reverse strand, counting down.
CACTAAAGCAATCAAATGCCAGATCCATAAATCTTATAGACCCTTATGGAAAATGGAAGTGGCTCTGTTAGGCATCACATTGAATGATGCCATAGATTCACAGAATAAAAAATGGTAGAATAGCACATGCTAATAGGTCTGTGACAGACTGAACCCATTGCTGTGGTAACGGTAAGGGAAATTCAGCGTAACAATTGCTTAAGATATATTTTACGAAGACAATATTTGTTTTGAAGGCTTTGAGTTATATATTTTTTGATTTATGCTGCTGTGGAATTTGACATTGGATATACCATTATGTATAATGATCAAGAGACATTCACATGTGGAAAGAAATCTGACTGTGGTCTAAAATATAGTCTAGGCTTTCTGTTTCTCTGTGTCTTCCCTTCACACTTATTCCTTCCTGCTATGTGTGTATGTGTGTGTGCTTTGTTAAAGCCTCTCTCTGCTTCTTTTATCTTGTCCTTCCCATGCATTTGACTCTCTTGTATTTCTACTTCATCTTTGTGTTCACATGAGATCTTTCCAGCTTCTAGAAGACTAGTTAGTATTTGTATACATTGTATTTAAAAGAATTAGAACATAAGGAATGGTGATTCCGTAAGCAGCATTACAAAGAGGTTTCTCAATTTCTTCTTTGCCTGTACCATACCAAATGGAATCCAATCTGGTAGCTTCCTTGAGGTTGATGATAAAATCTCAAGGTAGTGCTTCACTCCCATATCTTTCAAGGAACATGTTGAAATATAAAACTGGGTATAAAACTCATATAAATAAATAAATAAATGGGTAGGTAAGTAGGTAGATAGGTACAATCTCTGAGGTCATTTCCGGTCTTTGAGTTTGTGATTCTAAGTGGGTATAGTAATACTCATAATAGTTTTTATAATTTTGCTTTTTTTAAAAATAATAAAATGAAAGCTCAATCTATAAGGCATATTAATTCTTTCAAAAAGTGTTGCTTGGAGTTTGTAAGGAAAAAGAACATTTTCCTCCTAAGAGCATATGAATTTTATGGTGCCAGCAATAGAAGAAAAATACGATTGCCCTTACACCAAGGTCCTTTCCACAGCATGGAATTTCCACAGTTATATTCGAGTAAATGGCCTCTCAGTTTCCCTAGGCAGGCCCAGGCAGAAGTCATGAATCAAGGACTAAAACATGCTGTTTCTGTCAAGACTACCATTTCCACAATGATTATTTCCATAATTTTCCAGATTCTGGATTTCTTTCTGTGTATTAGTAACAGGTGACACAACACAGTGGGAATAAGAATCAATAGGGAAAAGAGGGGATTTGTAGTCAGCCTGCAAAAAAGAGGGGATTTGTAGTCAGCCCCCTAGCACCCTGGGCAGCACAGTAGGAGAATCCGGGAAAGGAATTTTGCCAAGACAAGCCAAGACAGTAATGATCTCTGTAAATGCTTAGTAGTTCTTCTGCACTCCCCAAGTAGTAGTAGTCCAGCCTGGGACAAAGAGACACCATTATGCCCTGATTGGCTCTTCATCAAGTTTTGGGGGGCGGGGATTTGTATTTGCTTCAGGAATGGTTAAAACCTTTCGGCAGAACTGCTGCTGTGATGGTTACTTTTACTTGGCTGGTTGACAGAGCCCAGCGTTTTTGTCGAATGCTAGTCTAGATGCTGTGAAGGTATTTTTAGCTGTGATCAACATTTGCAGTCAGTTGAATTTAAGTAAAGCATGACATGCATGGCCGTCATCCGCTCATTTGAAGGCTTAAGAGCATGACAGGCTTCCCCAAAGTGATTCTACCTCAAGCCTACAACATGGAAACCTGCCTCAGTTTCCCACCTCCTGGCCTGCCCCGAAGATTTCAGCATAAAACTGCAATTTTTACCTGAACTACAGCTTCATCAGCTCCGCAACTGTGTGAACCAACCTCACTCTCTGTCTCTCTGTCACTGTTTCTGTCTCTGTCTCTGTCTCTGTCTCTCTCTCTCACACACACACACACACACACACACACACACACACACACACACACCCCTCCTACTCTTCTGTGCTTCTGGGTTCAGAACTGTGACTAATACAGTCACCATAACCCCTACCCCCTACCCTCTTTTTTTTTTTTTCTCTCTGATACACCAAGCTTTTCTGAAACTATTCTAGATGCAAGCATCTCCCAACATGTCCTTTTAATCGTATTTAGATGTTTGGACCCTGTTTTCATTTGTTGTAATCCACTCAGATGTATTTAGCACACAGCCACTGCAACGTGAATTCTCTGGGAAGAATTTATCCCTTTCCCCAGTGACAGAGATGAATCATTTTAATCCACCTAATTTGCCCAAAGAGCTTTTATGAAGCTTTAGACTCAGATTCTTCAAAAAAGACAATATTAATAGATGAAAAAGAAAAATCTATGCTTCTAAAACTGAGAACCTTTACCACTGCTTGAAAATGCTAGGAAAGATTAGAGATACAACACAAAGATTTTAGAGAGTTTTTATATAAAATAGACCAAATATACATTCAAAACTATCCAGGGCAAAACTTGAGATAAAGAAGAGATATATTAGCAAGGATTACTTAAAGTGTTAGGATATATCCTTTTGTATTTTTCTGGAGCTAAGGATTAGATTTTTTTTTTAACTTAAATTCTGTGGCTTGCAAATCTTAGTTTTATAAAATAGTCAGTTTCACATTTTAATAAGGATAGCAAAATGAGGGTGTCGTTTACAGAAAAAAACATCAGAACAAGATTCTGTGACTGATGAATTTCTTTGTGAAAATTTCCTGCGTTTGATTGCGGTTACAGATTCTGCCTCACTGGTGTGAAACACTGTAACTAAGTTTTCTTTAGTTATACTCATGTTCTAGATCCTAGATTCTTCCTCTGCTCACTGTGTTTATCAGGCAACCTCTGATCAGCACTGAGGCTTTCAGAAAACCTCTTTAGGATATTCTATATTATAAAATCATAGCATCTGAAAATCAGACAATTTTACTTCTTCCTTTCCAATTCTGATCTTTCTTTCTTTCACTCTTTCTCTCTTTCCTTCTCTCTTTCTTTCTTTGCCTGATTGCTCTGGCTAGGATTTTCATTACTTTGTTGAACAGGAATGGTGAGAGTGGGCATCCTCATCTTGTTCCTGATTTTAGAAGAAAAGCTTTCAACTTTTCACCATGGAGCATGATGTTACCTGTGGCTTGTCATATATGCCTTTATTATGTTGAGATATGTTCCTGCTATGCCTAATTTGTTATGACTCTTTATCACAAATGGATGTGGATTTTGTCAAATGTTTTTTCTGCATCTGTTGAGTTGATCATATGATTCTTTTCTTCTATTCTATTATTGTGACATAGCACCTTGATTGGTTCATGTATGTTGAAGTGTCCTTGTGTCCTCAGGATAAAGCCTCCTAGACTATGGTGTGTATAATCTTTGTAATGTGCTGCTGAATTTGGGTTACTAGTGTTTTATTGCATCTATATGTGGACACTGGCCCATGGTTTTCTTTTTTAGGGGTCCATTTCTCTGATACACTTTTGAGAAGAGGTAGGCCTTCTTAGAAGAGTTGAAGACACGCTTCGCTTTTTATTTTTTATGAGGCTTTTAAACATGACTCAGAGTACCTACATTAGAAAGCTGTATACAAGTCTTCCTCTCTTCCTGTCTGTCATTGCATAGGAAACTATACATGTAGTAAACGATTCATACATGAGCCTTCATGTACCTGATATGATGGTACTAGATAGCAGAATTTCTCCAGTTTATTTACTGGCAAGTCAAGTTTCTGTGTTCACACTGGTTAGCATCCTTTGTTGCTTCTGGGGGAAAGTTTTAGGACCAGTTCCTGGGACTTGCATAAAATTCAGAACAAAACAACTGGTTGTTAAAACTGAATAAACCAATCTATGGCATCTACTTTCATGGCTGGGCTTGGCAAAACAGGATTCTAGCTGGGGGTATTCTATACATAGTTTTAATCTTTCTATCCTTGTTCCTAATTATTGCTGTTGTCATGTTGATTGCTAACAAAATCATACATATCTTACAGTTACTATTCCAGCTGTCATGCATCTGAAGGTTGTAGAACAGAAGGAGTCTGGAGGGACCCTGATAAAGAAAGTGATATTGGATAAAGTTAGTCCCCCCTCACCAAAAACAGTGCTGTAGACCCAAAAATCTGACAATTTGCCTATCCTTCTGGAGTCACTGCATTTTGTCTGGATTGATGAAAATTTATAGGAGGGACTGTAAATGAACTTTGTATTCACAGAAGCTCTTGCCCAGGAGATACTGAAAGCTGATGCTGTACCTCCTACCATTGGTTCTAACCAGCCACAACTGGTCAACTGCTATGAATGAAAATCACCCACTATCTAAAGATGATCAGTGACTGGTAGGCTAGTCTTCCACAGTCAATGAACAATGGGGCTTACTATAATCAGTTGTATCAGTGCTACAGAATCATTTCACCTTCTCCTAAATGTAGGCTCTGGTCCTTAATTAGTACAGAGTGAACTTCCCTTTCCTAGGATGTATAGGTCCCTGACTCTTCCTCTTCAGTGAATCACTCTGAATTTCCTCACTGATGTGTATTTCCTTGCCTAACAAGTCAGTAAACTCAGCATTCACTTATTTGACCATTGCAGTGGTCTCAGTATTTCTTTTAATAATCTTCATATGTCTCTATATTATTCATTATTTAAATAGGAGATAATCCTCTCTCTCTCTCTCTCTCTCTCTCTCTCTCTTTTTTTTGGCCAGGTAAGTAATATAACTCTACAGTGTTAAACTGGGACTTTAAAAAAAAAAAAAAGATTCTTGAGTGGTTTTTATTTTTTTTTTAAGATTTTATTTATTTCTTTGACAGAGAGAGATCACAAGTAGGCATAGAGGCAGGCAGAGAGAGAGAGAGGAGGAAGCAGGCTCCCTGCTGAGCAGAGTGCCCGATGTGGGACTCGATCCCAGGACCCTGAGATCATGACCTGAGCCGAAGGCAGCGGCTTAACCCACTGAGCCACCCAGGTGCCCTCTTGAGTGGTTTTTAAAACAGATCCCATAATCACCCCACTTTAACACTTGCTAGTTTTCCTCTAATTGTCACAGACTATAGAAGCAAAGAGTTAATGTTCATCATTAGATAATTTCTCTATCATTTGCTAAATTTCTTTAAGTATTTGGCTTGTTGTACACGAATTGAGCAAAATAGAAACTTTTGATTTCCTCTGAATTCAATAGGAGTTCAGAGGATAGGTGAAACATGCCTTACAAAAAATCAGCATTGCAGTTCTCAAATACCAAATGCTTCAGATAAGACGACTCAGCATTTCACTGGAAAGTACCTGACGCCCAGAATGGGGAGGTATATATTCAGAGGCACAGCACAGGATGCTGGCACCTGGCGCACCTTAGATTTCATTTCCTAACAGAGGGTAACTTTGCTTTTACTTCAGTGGATACTGATTAGTAAAGTAAAATACCATTCATCTGTTTCTTTTGTTCACGAGTTCTTTTGACCCTCAAAAGAACTGGTTTCTATATTAATTAGAATTGTGAGCACCCAGTAAGGACATTAGGAAGTCCTTTGGCCTGTGAGAGAAAAATAAAAACCATCTTAAAATCACGTCTCTTTCTCTCCATACTTCTTTGAAGATAAATGAGGAAAGGATAGTACAGATGATACAGGGCTAAGTGATCCATTAAGCACTGAATGGAATTGTGTACTTTAATATTATTATAATTCCATTTCAATGGACCAGTTCTTAGTGCTACATTTATTTTAGTCTCTGAAGAACTAATGGTTTGAATTTTATTTTTCTATCTTTTGTGTTTTTCGTAAGTCCCCAGTGCATATAACATCTCACCACCTTTTACTTAATATTAAATGTTGCCAATGGGTCTTAAAACACTGGAAAAATAAAATAAAGTTAAAAAAATGTTGCCAGTTTCCTCCCTTTATTTGGTTTTCCTGGTGTGCTCTAAAGACATAATTTTAAAAATAATTAAGCTGTTCCTTCAAATGGACTTTTCCTTTCCTTTAGAAGAAAAGAATGAATACATCAGAGTTTTAAAGGCCATAAAGAACAATAGAAAATAAAGCTGGGCAATTTAATGGGATATTGAAATGAATCCCATTCAGCTCTCTGGACTCAGACCTAGTTTGTGATGACATGACTTAACGCACCAAGGTCAGAATCATCAGTAAATATGGAACCCATTATGGTTCCTTCCTCAGGAAAATGGTGAAGAATATTGAATCAGCATGCCAAGCACACTTGCTTCTTCTATGGCTAAACCAAGATGAAGAGACAAGTTGTGGGGATCTGGCTCTGTGGTTCCTGCATGAAAATGGTAGCTGGCGGTACCCAGACCCACAGCAACCTCTTCTGCTGTCACAGTAATGTCCGCCATCAGAAGACAGAAGGAGTTGAAACACCAGTGGAAGCTCGATGGTTTGAAACATTGCTATTCTGTCATAAATGAGTTAGTTTATGTAACAACAATGAAAAGAAAAAAGTAAGGGAAGGAAGAAAAGAGAGAAAAGGAAAGGAAAGAAAATGGAAGAAAGGAAAGAAAAAAGAAAAAAATTTCACTCAGTCCATTTGGGTAGTGTGAGTTGAACAACTGAGGTGAAGACCATGCATGTTTGCTATAATTCTGACAGCAATTCTAATGTGCAATTTTTCCAGGACTACCAAGCAATTCTCTGACTCCACCTGGGTGTCCTACAATTCAACTTACTTCTGACATTCTCTACCCTGAGATAGCATCTGGTCCCACAGGTAAGGGCTCTGTCCCATTAGACTGCCCTCACTTTATTTTTTAATTTTTTTTAACATTTTATTTATTTTGAGAGAGAGAGAGAGAGAGAGAGAGAGAGAAGAGTGGGGGAGGATTGGAGGGAAGGGGAGAAGCAGACTCCCCGCTAAAAACAGAGCCTGATGCGGGGCTCAATCTCATCACCCTGAGGTCATGATATGAGCCAAAATCAAGAGTTGGATGCTTAACTGACTGAGCCACCCTGGCGCCCCAAGACTGGCTTCAGTTTAGATGCCAATCACAAGTCCAGTCTGTCCCTTGTGTTTCTGACCAGGTGGCTATAGACAGAAATTCCAATGACTCCCTCCTTGGGTTTGGTTAATTTGATAGAGTGACTCACAGAACTCAGAGAAACATTTTACTTCCTAGATTACTGGTTTATTAGAAAAGGGTACGACTCAGAAACAGTCAGATGGAAGAGATGCGTAGGTAAGGGGAGGTGGGAAGGGGTGCAGAGTTTCCGTGCCCTCTCTTACTACCTCTACTTGTTACCAACCTGAAACTCTCCTAATGGACGTTTTAGGTTTTCATGGAGGTTTCATTACAAAGAAATGATTGATTCAATCACTGATCTTTGATGATTGGTTCGGGCCCCTCTTCCCTTCCTGGAAGTTACAGGGGCTAGAGAGGTGGAACTGAAAGTTCTAAACACCTGGTTGGCTCCCCTGGCAATCAGCCCCTGTCCTCAGACTTTCCAGAGTCACCTCATTAACGTAACATAAGACACCATTATTGTTCTCATCACAGGAAATGCAAAGGGTGTTAGAAGCTCTGTTCTAGAAATGGGAAGAAGACCAAATATATACATTCCTATTATACATCACAATATCACACTTGTCTGCTTGTTAAGGACATGAAGAGCTTGGAGAAAAAAAAAATCTGCATGGTTGATTCTAGCATCCAGCAAATCATATGGTCCCTTCTATTATTTTATATTCCTGGTAAACCTTACCAGGCATTGGTGGTAAAACTGAAACCCAGATGCTCTGATGTAATTATTAGAGTGGTTTCTGTGTTCATTTGCTACTGTCATGTACAAATTGCCACAAACTTAGAAGCTAAATAAAGCACACATATATTATCTTATAGTTTCGGTGGATCAGGAAGACTGACATGGCTTAGCTGAGTCCCTGGCTCAGGGTCTCACAAGACAGCAATCACAGTGTTAGCTGGACTGCAGTCTTATCCAAAATCCTGACTAGGAAGAATCTGCTTCCAAGCCATTCCGTAGGGATAGATGCTTCTGGGATTTGTCCCGCTTAACTGACCATGGGGGCCTGCACGCACATAGGCAGGATAAGGAATGTTGTTTCTTGGACTCGTGCTGTGTGAATAATCTTGGGAGCCTGGCTATTCAAAACATATTATCTGGCCTCCAGGTTGGAACTGGCCCTTCTGTTCTGTATCGCACGAGCGCAAGTCTTGTCTCACATGCCCTCCTGCTCCAGGCTGGGCTAGTCCCCCAGAACAGAATCGGGAGGGGAGGTAGGCACACGTAGCCCAGACTTCTGGAAAATCTAGAAACATGATAACATGGAAATGTAGCTCGCTCTTAACTGCACATAGGTGAACAAATGCTTAATTTCAAGCCCTGTTATTTGCCCTATAAATACGGCCCTTATGGAGACGGTCAGTTGGAAGTCTCACCTGAGAGGGGGACACCCTGCCAGGCTTCTCAGTCGGGACTCCAGCCAGGCTGTCTCCACGGGGCCTTCCCCAGCCAATGAGGTTGGGGGTTGTAAGTACACAACTTGATGTAACTTTGCCTCATTCTCATTTCTTGCCTGCTGTTACCTTCATCTCTGGGTTGGTTCCTTTCCTCTTCTGTTTCTACTAGGTTTCTATAGTAATAATAAAGAGTCCTTTCCTTTTCAAAACCAAACACCGCTGTTGTGATGCTATTGTTCAGAACATAAGCTCATTCAGATTATTGACGAAATTCATTTTCCTGTTGTGTGACCGAAAGCCCCAGCCTCTCACTGGCTATTGGCTTGATGCTGCCTTCCGCCTCTCAAGGCCTCCTGAAGTTTCTTTCCATGTGGGGGCATTCAACAGGTCGTTTGCGGTGCGGCTGTTTGCTCTTCAAGGCCTGTGGAGAATCTCTCAAGTTTGTGCTAGCAAGACAGACACTGATTTAAATTCAGACTTCAGAACAACAGACCGAAGAATCTTTTGTATACAAATTAACATTTATGAGGGGCGCCTCGGTGGCTCAGTGGGCTAAGGCCTCTACCTTTGACTTGGGTCATGATCCTGGGGTCCTGGGATCCTGCAGCGGGCTCTCTACTCAGCAGGGAGCCTGCTTCCCCCCACTCTCATTGCCTGCCTCTCTGCCTACTTGTGATCTCTGTCAAATAAATAAATAAAATCTTTAAAAAAAATTAACATTTATGAACTCGGGATGAAATGAAAAAAGTAATAAAATGATTGTTGATAAGAATAAAAGGAAGAGATAAATTAGAGTGGATCTGATTCTTTCCAGTCTTCTAGCTGTGCTTGCTCTCAGTTAAACATGGCTTACATGTTCTGCCATATGATTTAAAACCATGTTCTTCCTGAACAACTGTGAGTAAAACAATGCCATCCACTCAGCTGGAGTGGCCCTGTTCTCTGGGGCATTTGACACTCTTGCCAGAGGGAGGGAAGACTCAACTTTCCTAAACTTGCCAGACAACCACGCTTCAAGCAGTATCTTCAAACTGGTGTTCTTTCTATGATACCGTACTCCTTGGCGATGAACAGTGCGGGGTATGCTGGCCCTCGTAATGAAACAGGGCAGAGTTAGAGATGTGTCGGAGCTCTCAGGGAGGAATGGCTGGTGAGAATAGCCCTAGTGGGGCTGTTCCCTCCATTTCTACACCAGGGGAACTGAGTCCTGGGGGTACAGGCGGTAGCTAGCCGCTGAAGACTCTGTAGAGACCTGTCAGACACCCCTTCCAAATACCCCTGTTATACCGTGCACTAGCAGGTTCTCTTTCCTAACAAATGAGTCCACAGAAGAAAAAAAATTGGAGCTGCAAGGGAAAATCAATTTAAAACCTGAAAGGTGAAATTGTATAGAAAAAAAAATCACTCTTTCATGCTTAATTAATCATAGAAAATGTGTCTGCCAGCATGCATCCATTTTATCAGAAAACAACCCAGGTGAAACAGTTAAGGAAATGGCATTACCAACCCCAACACTGTCACACATGAATACACGAGAGAGGAGAAAACCTTGCAGGAGGACAAAACTGTCTTCAGTGGTTCATAAAATTAGAGTGTTTTACATCTAGGGAGGACTCTCTCGTGAATATCTCCTCAGGGCTCTAAAATTAACATTTGGGAAGGGTTTCTAATGAAGTGTTTTGGCTAACTTAACTTTGAACTAAAAGGCAAAGGTTTAACTTTTTTGAAATGCTCTGCAGGCCTAAGGCTGGAGGTGGTAGCAGGTAGTTCTAGATCTTCCATTTTGAGCAAGAGATAAAAGAACTGTCTGGCATCTGAGAAGGTTTAAATGAAAGAAACTATACATTTGTCAAACCCGTTATTTCTCAAGCTTATTTGAACACAGGATTTTTTTTTTTTCTTTTTAACACAACAATATCTTTTAACAACCAGTTCTACGGGATTTCATTCAGGAAGTACCACTTAAATTATTTTGAAGTCATATCACACCCATATGGAAAAAAATTAATTCCATCAGTGCTTTTCAAACCTCACCCCAAAATAACCTTAAGGACACATCACAGTGAACTTGTCCTGAAGAGGGGTGAGAAACAGGGACCTGGGGCAGAGCTATGAGGTCATGAGCTATGAAGTCTTGGAGATACCTTAAAACTTCCCTGTGATTTTTGTATTCTGCTTCATAACAGAAAAACTTGTGTTAACTGACAGTAAAACCCTGCTTAGGAGATCTGTGCCAAATTTACTGAATCTTCTCACGTGCCCCCCAGCTCATGGACACAAACCCTGTATTAATGACGGTATTACTTGCAATAAGCATTGCAGAAGTCACAAAGTCTCTAAAGAAAGCAGACTACAATCTTAGGTTCCTAAGCCTCGCTCCTGCACTGTGCTAAGATTTCTGACCCTTTCATAAGAACAAACTTGAAAACAACTGATTTGTGCACACTTGAAAAGTGCTTGGCCCTGGGGCGCCTGGTGGCTCAGTCAGTGAAGCGGCCGACTCTTGATTTCGGCTCTGGTCATGATCTCAGGGTCCTGGGATTGTGCCCTGCGTCAGGCTCCAGGCTCAATGGGAAGTCTGCTTGAGGATTCTCTCTCCCTTTGCCCCTCCCCCCAGCTCTCAAAGAAATATATAATTATTTTTAAAAAAATGCCTAGCATGTATTTTCAAAAGAAATTCAACTGATTTCCTATTAGTTGGAGCTCATTGTTAGTCTTTCAAATGAAGAAAGTGTTCCTCAAGGCATCAAGGACAGCACAGGTTACACCTTGATTTTTTTTTTTTTTTTAAGATTTATTTATTTTGAGAAAGAGAGAGAGCATGTGTGTGTGTGTGAACAGGGAGAAGGACAGAGGGAGGGGCAGAGAATCTCCAATAGAATCCCGTCTGAGCACAGAGCCTCATTCAGCGCTCAAACCCATGACCCTGAGATCAGGACCGTGAAATCAAGAGTTAGTTGCTCAGCTGAGTCACCTAGGCCCCCCTCCCCTTGCCCTGGCTTCTTCAAAGTGAGGGGAAAGCTTCCACTCTTAGCTATATATCTGAGAGAAATGAAAACATACATTCACACAAACACTTGCTCATGGCTGCTCCTAACATTATTCATAACATCCAAAAAGTGGAAACAGGCCAGATGTGCATCAGCTGATGAACGGATACATGAAAAGCAATATATCCATGTAACAGAATATTATTCATCCAGAAAATGAATGATGTACTGACATATGCTACAATGTGGAAGAACTTTGAAAACATTATGCTAAGTGAGAGAAACCAGACAAAGACCACACATTCCATGATTCCATTTCTATGAAAAATCCACCATAGGCAAATCTTTAGAAACAGAAAGTAGGTTAGTGGTGGCAAGGCCTGGAGTGGGGAAGCAGGTTGGGGAAATGAGAGTGACTGCTAATAAGTCTGGGTTTTTTCCTGGGGCAATGAAAATGTTAGAAAACAAGATTGTGGTGATGATTGTATATCCTGGGAATGTATTAAAACCCCAGAACTGTATACTTTAAATGGGTGAATTGTATAGTATACGGATTATGTCTCAATAAAGGTATTAAAATATTGTATTTACATTTCATGTATTTTTATGTACTTATATCTCATGTAAATAAATAGATTTTTTAAAAAACAAAACAAAAACTGAGGGGCAGAGGAAGCCCCAGAAGAGGCTGATTATATTCAACAACACAGAACGTAAAATAACTTAGCAGGGAATTGTTTAGCGCTTTACAGATTTCTTGCTGTTTGCAATTAAAGGCACAAGGGAAAACCAAGCTTTATGTATTCAATCCACAAAATGAAATCCAACAGAAGATGCTAGAATTATTTCATACCTTGACTGTTTATTGCACCAAGTGAACCACATTTTATATTCCCTTAGTCATATTCAATTATACTGTTTCTGCAAACACATTCACATTTATCAAGTAACATATTAATCACATATGTACTTATTTGTGTAATAATGGTTCTCAGATAGCCTAAGCCTTCTTTCCTCCATAAAGTAGGTTAACATGACTGAAAATTCTTAAACTGCTTTCCATAAGAATAATCCCCCTTAGACCTACTAAGATCATGGTGGTTATCCAATAGATTTCATTAAAGCAGTTAACAGCATTCTTTTAATTTTTTTAAAGATTTTATTTATTCGTCAGAGAGAGTGTGAGCATATCCATGAGCACGGGGAGCAGCAGGCAGAGAAGCAGGCCCCCTGCTGAGCCGGGAGCCTGATGCGGGAATCAACTCCAGGACCCTGGGATCATGACCTGAGCGGAAGGCAGACGCTTAACAACTGAGCCACCCAGATGTCCCCAGCATTCTCACAATTTTAGGACTAGAAGGGCCCTCGGAGATGAACAATTCAATGTCTTCATTTTTCAGGAGAGCACCAGCCCTCCTCCATCGGGGAGCTAGCAGGCACGCAGGTCTCCTGATTCCCAGGCTTGTACTCTCCTGCTAAGCCTAGCTCCAAATGGTAATTCATGATAGCAACAATGACACTGAATAAGGTCCGGAAGCACTGATCAGAGTCCCAGTTCTTTTCAGTTGTATAGTTTATTAAGGGCTTTCAGGCACATAATTTTTTAGAGTCTCATCATATCCCATGAACCAGACAGAAATCAGTGTCTCCATTTTGGACAGAGGTTCAAAAAGATGGTAAGATTTGCCCAAGGCCATAGGGCTGGTAAATTCTGACTCTGGAATGAGAACTTGACACACAATATTTTCCAAGAAGAACTCATTATTCTTTGCCTCCAGGTCACCCAGGTTCTCGTGTTAGCAATCTGGGCATCACTTTGTTTTAGGTGATACAAACAAATTTCATCGAACACTTTATGAAGTGAACAGTCCCCTTTAGGAGATCTGTAAAATGGGGTGGAGGGCAAGAGTTTTGTGTTGTTTTAGAAGATTTTGCTTGTTTGTATGTTTATTTATTTATATATTTAGCTAGCGGGGTGGGGGGGCAGAGGGAAAGGGAGAAAGGGAATTCTAAACAGACTCCACGCTGATTCCAGAGCCTGACGTGGGGCTCAATCTCACTACCTCTGACATCATGACCTGAGCCCAAATCAAGAGTTGGATGCTTAAGCAACCAAACCACCCAAGTGCCCCAGCAAGAATATTTTATAGGATAAAGACCACGGAATGGGGCACCTGGGTGGCTCAGTTGGTTAAGTATCTGCCTTCGGTTCAGGTCACCATCCCGGGTTCTGGGATTGAGCTCCACATCAGGCTCCCTGTTCAGCAGGGAGCCTGCTTCTTCCTCTCCCTCTGCCCCTTCCTCCCTCACTTGTGCACTCTCTCTCTTAAAATAAATAAAATCTTTAAAAAAATAAAACAGTGTTCAAGAATAAAGAGCAAGAAAGGAATAAATAGAGAATATCTGATTGATTGGGGCCAAGTAGTCAGCCTTGTTAGGGGCAAGAAGGCCCAGAATTGGCATGTGGAGCCTGGATGACCCCGGCGCACTGCATTTCCGGTCAAGCCGGGCATCTGCAGGGACATGAAAGTTATCTAAGCTTCAGTTCCCAGATGCGGCACTGTGGGCAGAAGCAGCTCCATCTCGGGCTTAGATATTTATGTCAATAGTCCCCCTTTTTTGATTACTCTCTTGACCATTTGAGAGATTTGATCAAAACTATTGGTCTTAGCATGACTCTCAGTTACCATTGCCTCTTCGGGTCTCAGTCTAGTTTGCACAGAAAGCGTTATCCATTAGGCTTGTGTTCTTAGATCTGGTTATGTTTTTCTGTCTCTTTTGTTGTTCCAGTGGGAGACGGACCACCTGTCACTGGCCAGTGGAAGCCCACATGCATTTAGAACTTCGAGAGAACACGGCATATTAGGGAGATAGTAATAATAGTTGGAAAGGAAACACCAGGCATCACACTTGGCCGCCTCTCTCTACTCCCTCAAATTCAAGAACTGTCCATTCTAGTTCCTACAAATTAAAAAAAAAAAATCTATCCACTTCTCTCCACACTTGTTGCTACCACTTAAGGTTATACCAACATTATTTCTCACTTATTTTCCTTCATCTTCCCCTTTCTATTATTGTTTCCATCTGTGGTCTATTTTCTGTAATGCAAAGTTATGTGCTCAGAACACCCGGTGATCGTGTCAGCACTCTGTCTGAACTTTTACTCTTTCTTCATCACCCTCCGGATAAAGTCTGTTGACACATTTAGAACATCCTTCCTGGTCTGGAGGCTGCTCACTGTGTCAGCTCCAGTCCCGGCTCTTTGGTCTCTGTGGTCAGAGTGAGCTCACAGCAGTCCGCAAATTACCACCGCTCTTTCTGGCCATTATGCCTCTTCTTTTTCTTTTCCCTTCACCTGGCTAAATCCCACTCATTCAAGTGTCAGCTGAGATGATCACTTTCTTGGGAAGCCTCATCTGAGTCCTGGATAAGATGCCTTGCACATTTGCTCTCATAACAATCTAAGTCCCCCCCACCCTTTTTTTGTCCCAAAGATTTTATTTATTTATTTGAGAAAGAGAGAGCAGGAGGCAGGGAAGAGGGAGAAGGAGAAGCAAACTCCCCATTGAGGAGGGAGTCCCATCTGGGGCTTGATTCCAGGAATCCGGGATCACAACCTGAGCTGAAGGCAGATGCTTAACCAACTGAGCCACCCAGGTGTCCCACTGACTCTTAATATAGCATTTATCCTGTAAACCACCCCCCCCACCTTTCAAAAAGATTTTATTTATTCATTTGAGAGAGAGAGAGTGAGAAAGAGAGCATGACAGGGGAGGGGCAGAAGTAGAAGCAGACTCCCCACTGAGCAGGGAGCCCTACTTGGGACTCAATCCTGGGACACCAGGATTGAGCCAAAGGAAGTTACTTAACCGAGTCACCCAGGCGCCCTACCCTGCCTTCAAACTTATCCCCCATTGAACTGTAAGCTCCTTGACAGGAGGGACTATGCCTTTTTTCCTTGCCCTATCCCATTAGCCTAGTATACAGCAGGTACTCCATAAACATTTGTTAATTAAATGAGTGATACTTAAGTCAGAAAAGTACTATGCCATTTCTGAAATTTGAGTCCAAGTTCTTCCTGTGCATTATTTTTCATAGTTGATGGCTATCATATTCTGAATCCTAAACACCTGAATTGAGCAAGTGGCTACAATGTATTTCTAACTATAAAACACAGAGTTTAGGTGAAACGGTACATAAATGACACAGTCATGCTGACAGATACTTTTAATGGTTGCATGGCTTCTGCATTTTGTTGAAAAGTAATTTCAAGAGATTACTGCCTATGTTCTCCTCTAGGATTCTGATGGATTCCTGTCTCACGTTGAGGTCTTTTATCCATTTTGAGTTTATCTTTGTGTATGGTGTAAGAGAATGGTCGAGTTTCATTCTTCTACATATAGCTGTCCAGTTTTCCCAGCACCATTTATAATGTGAAAAGTAATGCAATGTTGAAAATTCTGCAATATTCTTGAAAATACAGAGAGATGATGGTTGCATACGACTGTGAAATAATGTACTTAATGATGTTTTAAATTGACTATAGCTCTAAAAGAGAGCTGTAAATTGTTGAAGCATTTATATTTTTTATTCTTTTTTCAGAACTCCAAAATAACTGATTGATTACTTAACTACATCTCAGGAGCTATCTGGCTTGGTTTCACTTGGCTTTTCTTCCTTCCTTTTAAAGATTCTATTTATTTATTTGACAGAGAGAAAGAACACAAGCAGAGGGAGCAGCAGAGGAAGAGGGAGAAGCAGGCTCCCCGTTGAGCAAGGAGCCAGACCTAAGGTTTGATCCCAGGACCCTGGGATCATGACTTGAATGGAAGACAGAGGCTTAACGCATGAGCCACCCACAGATCCCTGCCATCTGGCTTTTCAAAGTATCTTCAACTAATTAGCCCTTATGCTCTTGTATGTTGAAGGCCTCTTGTATGTTGAAGGCCACTCAACATTTTTGTTGGTAAAGATGACTATTATGTTTTCAACTGAGAAAATTTGGTTCTGAAAGTGCTTTAAAAGTTTGGTCATTAGTCCAGTTCAGCTGTACTGAATTTCCAAGATAATGCAAAATCACTATTTTTATAACATTGCTCATTTTAGTTCTAGACATCAAACAGTTGCCAGGATATTACAGGTTTAAATTGATTTGCTTAGACAAAAGCTAAGCTAGTAGATGACATGATTCTTTATATGGAAAACCCCAAAGACTCCACCCCCAACCTACTAGAACTCATACAGCAATTCAGCAACGTGGCAGGATACAAAGTCAATGTGCAGAAATCAGTGGCTTTCTTATACACTAACAATGAAAATACAGAAAGGGAAATTAGAGAATCGATTCCATTTACTATAGCAACAAGAACCATAAGATACCTGGGAATAAGCCTAACCAAAGAGGTAAAGGACCTGTACTCGAGGAACTACAGAACACTCATGAAAGAAATTGAAGAAGACACAAAAAGATGGAAGACCATTCCATGCTCTTGGATCGGAAGAATAAACATTGTTAAAATGTCTATACTGCCTAGAGCAATATATATTTTTAATGCCATTCTGATCAAAATTCCACTGGTATTCTTCAAAGAGCTGGAGCAAATAGTCCTAAAATTTGTATGGAATCAGAAGAGACCCTGAATCGCTAAGGAAATGTTGAAAAACAAAAATAAAGCTGGAGGCATCACGTTACCTGATTTCAAGCTTTACTACAAAGCTGTGATCACCAAGACAGCATGGTACTGGCATAAAAACAGACACATAGACCAGTGGAACAGAGTAGAGAGCCCAGATATGGACCCTCAACTCTATGGTCAATTAATCTTCAACAAAACAGGAAAAAATATACAGTGGAAAAAATACAGTCTCTTCAATAAATGGTGCTGGAAAACTGGACAGCTATATGTAGAAGAATGAAACTTGACCATTCTCTTACACCCTACACAAAGATAAACTCAAAATGGATAAAAGACCTCAACGTGAGACAGGAATCCATCAGAATCCTAGAGGAGAACATAGGCAGTAATCTCTTCGATATCAGCCACAGCAACTTCTTTCAAGATATGTCTCCAAAGGCAAAGGAAACAAAAGCGAAAATAAACTTTTGGGACTTCATCAAAATCAAAAGCTTCTGCACAGTTAAGGAAACAGTCAAAAAAACAAAGAGGCAACTCACGGAATGGGAGAAGATATTTGCAAATGACAGTATAGACAAAAGGTTAATATCCAGGATCTATAATGAACTCCTCAAACTCAACACACACGAAACAGGCAAACATATCAAAAAATGGGAGGAAGATATGAACAGACACTTCTCCCATCAAGACATACAAATGGCTATCAGACACATGAAAAAATGTTTATCATCATTAGCCCTCAGGGAGATTCAAATTAAAACCACATTGAGATATCACCTTACACCAGTTAGAATGGCCAAAATTAACAAAACAGGAAACAACATGTGTTGGAGAGGTTGTGGAGAAAGAGGTACCCTCTTACACTATTGGTGGGAATGCAAGTTGGTGTAGCCTCTTTGGAGAACAGTGTGGAGATTCCTCAAGAAATTAAAAATAGAGCTTCCCTATGACTCTGCAATTGCACTCCTGGGTATTTACCCCAAGGATACAGATGTCGTGAAAAGAAGGGCCATCTGTACCCCAATGTTTATAGCAGCAATGGCCACGGTCGCCAAACTATGGAAAGAACCAAGATGCCCTTCAACGGACGAATGGATAAGGAAGATGTGGTCCATACACACTATGGAGTATTATGTATCCATCAGAAAGGATGAATACCCAACTTCTGTAGCAACATGGACGGGACTGGAAGAGATTATGCTGAGTGACATAAGTCAAGCAGAGAGAGTCAATTATCATATGGTTTCACTTATTTGTGGAGCATAACAAATATCATGGAGGACAAGGGGTGTTATAGAGGAGAAGGGAGTCGGGGTAAATTGGAAGGGGAGGTGAATCACGAGAGACTGTGGACTCTGAAAAACAATCTGAGGGGTTTAAAGTGGCATACCAGGTGGTAGTACCAGGTGGTGGGTATTATAGAGGGCACAGATTGCATGGAGCACTGGGTGTGGTGAAAAAATAATGAATACTGGTTTTCTGAAAATAAATAAATTGAAAAAATTAAAAAAAGAAATATATATGTTATTTTAAAGATCTGTAGCTTATAAATATACATAAATTTTCAAAAAAAAAAAAAAAAAAAAGGGAAGCTAGCGTGCAGAGCTCTTCACATTTGTTTGTGCCTGTGTGCCATGGAAGTGTTTTGGCAATCCGGGGAAGCCTCTGGTCCTATTCTTCGAACAATGTTTCTGAATGTATGTGCAAAAATGCATAGGATTATGTGAAACTCAATTATATTAAAATGCAATTATCAGAAAATTAAAAACTTTTTTGAAGTTGTTATGGAAAACAATTTGGCGGCTACTAAAAATAACTAAGCGTGGAATTAGCATATGAGTCCTATCAATTCTACTCTTAGGTATAGACCCAAATGAATTAATTATGGTATTATTCACAACAGCCAAAAGTTGGAAACAAAGTATCTGTCAATAGGTGAACGGAAAAACAAAACATAGTATATGGACACAATAGAATGTTCTTCAGCCATAAGAAGGAAGTTGATACATTTGATACTGAAACATGGATGAACCTTTAAGGCATCATGTTCAGTGAAATAAGCTAGACACAAAAGGACAAATATTGTATGATTCCACTTATATGAAATACGCAGAGAGACAAATTTATAGTGACAGAAAGTAGATTAGAGGTTACCAGGGGCTGGGGGAAAGGGAGAATGGATAATTACTGTTGAATGATTAGAGAGTTTCTGTTTGGGGTAAATAAAAAAAATTGAAAACAGTGGTGATGGTTGCATGATACTGTAAATGCAATTAATGCCACTGAATTATATGTGTAAAACTGGCTGAAACACCACATTTATGCTCTATATATTACTACAGTCTAAAAAATTAATAATATACCCAAACCCAATGAATTGCATACTTTAAATGGGTGGATATGAATGATTATGGTATATGAATTATCTTGTAAGCCTATTACAGAAGAAATTTCCAATAGTAATTACCACCAAAATTTCAAAGTAATGACTATAAAGGATACTTGGACATCTCTACACTTCCTATAATTTGATATTAAAATATGTTATTTCTACTAGTTACAAAGCCACAAGTGCTGCTGATCATGTTGTTGTTTGTTACTTACATTTATAATTGGGGGGGGGGAAGCTACATTTTAGGTGGAGGTTAGTAAAAATAAAGATACCATTTTTTTTTCCATTTAAGTTCACTGAGCCTCTGAATTCTATCTATAGATCTCTTGGGTTAAGATCTACAGATTTATTTTATTGAAAATAAACTACAAAAGAGAAAAACTGAATTTGCCTTTGATGTCTTTAATTCATCTACATACATAATTCTGGCCACTGAGACTTTGATGCAGGGCAGCATTTATTAATTTAAAAAAAGGAAATGAGAAATCCATTATAGGTCTTCCCCCAAATAATTATTGAACTCCAGTAGTTCTTTTTAGTCTCTTAAAAAGACTAGAAAGTCATTGTCTCAAGAAACCTATTATTTGTTCTAATGCTGTGCCAACTAGTGCATATTCCACTTTCATCACAGGAAGCAGAGACCACAGCCGTTTTCAGTCTATCCTAATTGCTTCCACAGTGGTCCTCAGCTGGCTCTCTCCTGAGCAAAGATGCTTCTGGCTGGAACTCGGCCAGCTCCACCAAGGGCCTGTCCTGAGCACGGCTGAGTGCCAGCCTGATGAGTAAAGAGAAGATGGCTAGTTGGGACACCTGGGTGACTCAGTGGATTAAGTGGCTGCCTTTGGCTCAGTTCAGGATCCCAGTGTCCTGGGATCAAGCCCAGCATCGGGTTTCCTACTTAGCAGGAAGCCCGCCTCTCCCTCTTCCTCTGCCTGCTGCTCTGCCTACTTGTGCTCTATCTCTGTGTCAAATAAATAAATAAAATCTTTAAAAAAGAGAGAGAGAGGATAGCTAGCTCCTTGAAGCTCATTTCCCTCCCTTCAGCAGGATTTTATTTTCTAGCAGATTTTTAAAATTTATTTATTTATTTTTTAAATAAATTTATTTTATTTTAATTAATTAATTTTTAAAAAATGAGATAGAGAGAGTAGAGATGGAGAGAGAAATCAAGAAACAGACTTTTTTTTTTTTTAATTTTACAGAGAGAGATCACAGTAGGCAGAGAGGCAGGCAGAGAGAGAGGAAGGGAAGCAGGCCGCCTGCTGAGCAGAGAGCCCGATGTGGGACTCAATCCCAGGACCTTGAGATCGTGACCTGAGCCGAAGGCAGCGGCTTAACCCATTGAGCCACCCAGGCTCTAGCAGATGTTTCTAATGTTCATGGCTTTTTTGGGTAGACATCATAACCCCTCGTTCTGTTTCAGAGAATTTTATTTCTAACCATAACAAATTGCACACCTTAGCACATTTATTAGATATAACTAAGGACAGGTATTAAGAACACTCTCATTGGGGTGCCTGGGTGGCTCAGTGGGTTAAAGCCTCTGCCTTCGGTTCAGGTTATGATCCCAGGGTCCTGGGATCGAGTTCTGCATTGGGCTCTCTGCTGGGCAGGGAGCCTGCTTCTCCCCCATCCCCCACCTGCTTCTCTGCCTGCTTGTGATCTCTGTCTGTCAAATAAATAAAATCTTAAAAAATCTTAATCTTAAAAAAAATCTTACAAAAAAACCCACTCTTATTATAAGATGTAGGCTTGCTTTAATAACAGTATTGTTATCCTTTTTCAAACACTTTTTGAATAAACACACTGAAGGATATTATGGTTTTTGGAAACTACCTCGGAGAATGGAAAAGAAGGCAAAAGTAGGATTAAGTAATGTAAATAAAGTCATAGGTGGAGGATATTGCAGGGCTGGGAAAAAAACCAGGAGGAATATGATGAGCACCCAGAGCTAATTCTATAAGTTGTACAAAGAAATTAAATGCAAATGAGGAAGAAAATGAGGACAGAGGGTGAAAGGAGAGGTAGAAAGACGAAGAAAGTCAAAGCTGGAAACCGAATCCTGAAGGCATCGCTCTGAAGGTCCCTCCGCTTAGGCCACCTGGCGAAACAATACATTCCCATGTTCATTTTCTTAATCTACTGTCAAAAAAGAAAAGTGAAAGCCAAACATTCTACTTGCACACCTTCAAATGCACAGCATCCTAATAACACACCTAATGAACAAAACACTGTGATCCTTGGTCATTCTAGCAGTTATCCCTTGCCCTGGATGTAGGCTTGAGATTCCAAGGGGCTGAAATACCACTGTTACTGACTTCTCTGGTTCTGTGCTACTGCTCAAGCCTCTGGAAACCTGACTGGGTTAAGCACCAGGTATGCTCAGCATATTTTACTACCTGGTTTCCTGCTAATGAGATCAGGGTTTGATACCCATTCTGCGCTTCGTACATGTTTTCACCTCTCTGCCAGTTTCTCATAGATTTGGGCTGAGACCATGCAGACTGGATATATGCATATTCATTCCCACTTTTTGTAAATTCCTTTAAGAAAGTCTGAATCATTATCATACATGGAGACAATGCGTTTGTGTCCTGATAGAGAATGATGAGCAAAGTGCCCAGCAGACCGACTTATTTGAAGCTCAGACAGAATGCATCTGCAGATAATTTTTCTATTAAGAATAGTGTCTTTGGTGACTCTAGTCATTCAAAACTACAGATGAGTCATCCGACCCAAGTTGAAACTGATTTCTGATTCCTGAAAGGACCAATGGCATCATTCGGGCATTTGTACTTCTTGCCTTCCTTACACTGTGGGACTTATCTTTTGCATGTGCCCTATATAAACAGCTGCTTCCAAATATTCCCTATAATTTCTGCTTTAAGTTAAATATCTTCTTCATTCCAGAGAAACATGTAATTTTTAGACAAAGAGGCGATCAATACATAAGGATAATTGTAATACTGATTTAATTTCATAAGCATTAGGATTTTGCTACGGTCTTATCCTTCCATAAGACTCCCTAGAATGTTCAAGTGCTAATAACATTAATAACAATTTCACTCAATGTCACCAAGACTTAGCATTTATTATCTATAAAATGGGGGATAATATCTATCTTGTGAGGGTACTGTGGAGATTAAATGAAAGGTAAGTTACTTCACATAACACCTGGGGCAAGAAAGAGATGTTCAATAAATGATGAGCCCGAATTTGAAATCAAACTATTTTACTTCATTATCAAGAAGATGGATACATGTTAACTGGCCATACCACATGAGTCAAAATATTTTTTCTTATTTTAGAGACCTCTGGGTGTTCATGTATATCTCACAAACTAATATACATACATACGTGCACATATACACATATGTATTTGTTTACTTATAATTATCTATTTATTAGGTACATGTGTTATGTACACAGAATTTAGGACCTAATCCTGAGGTTGTCAAGTTTTATTTTAAATTGATCCCTGAAGTGATTATTTAAGAGCCTGTTTACATAACATAAGACAAAAACAGCTTTGCTGTTTTTAAGCAATAAATTCTCTTTTCAAGCAATAAAATGTTCCCTAAATTGATGTATGTGGTAATGAGGATATTTAGCAACTGGAAAATGAGAAGCAAGAGAAGCACAATAATGTGATCTAAATGAGACACTCTCTGAATATAGCAGGTCTTGATTTACTAGTCAAGAATACTGAAAGAGCATCATTCATAGTATTTCTTCACTTTCAAAAACGTTTTCTCCTTTCATTAATCATCTTTGTGAAGTATAATTATTTTCTTACACCAGAGCTTTTCTAGGTTACTGCATGCTCAACCTGGCTTTCTATTTTTATATATGGAATTGCACAGTTTTAAAAAATAGATTATGGTTAAAAAAATAAGCCTGTGTTTTATTCTGTGGGGAGAAAAATATGAACAAAATGCTTTCATGCAAATACTCAAAGATAAAGAGACCAAAGCCATTTTTCTCTGAGGTTATTTGCTGTGGATCATAAACTCTAAAATACATTTATTTTTTAATTTCAAAAGTCTCCTCCCAAATTACCCACAACCATGATCAACATTATTTTTTTGAATCATGACTATGACTAAGCATACAGCCTCTACAAATCATAAGATGAATTTGAGATTTGGTCACTTTTTCATGAATTTGGGTTTATCCCTTTATTCAACCACTATGATTTAAGCATCTACCATATGCCAGTTATTGTTGGGAGGCATATCAGTTCTAACACAGATTATGATCAGGATTATATGATTTGATTGAGTGTATCAGCTCAATTAGCCAAATTATTTCCTCTTTATCTGGCATACACAGCCGAAACTACAATTTTAAACAGCTTCCATTTACATAAAGATTAAAAATTGGACAATATGTAAATAAAATTTATCTATCTCCTAGACCTCCAGGACTTTCAACATTAATGGAAGACATAATTATGACAAGATGTATGTGTGTGTGCTAACATTTGCTTAGGTAAAAACAATTTTTGGTTTCATGTGGGATAGGACTATGGATGGGAACAGGAGAGAACTTCCACTTTTTATTGTATGCTCTTGTATATTTGAATATTTATTTGAATAATTATTTAAATATTGTATAAATGGACATTGGGGAGGGTATGTGCTTTGGTGAGTGCTGTGAAGTGTGTAAACCTGGTGATTCACAGACCTGTACCCCTGGGGATAAAAATATATGTTTATAAAAAATAAAAAATTTAAAAAAATCACAAAAAAATAAATTGTAAAAATATAGATATTTATACTATTTTGTACTATTCAAATATTTGTACTGTTTGTGCACATATTATTTTTAGTTTAAAAAAATATGTCTGAAACATTAGGGATATTTTAGTACCAACAGGATAAAACTGAGAACTGAGAAAATCATCTGGAAATTATTTCACTTTCACCTCAATACCTGTAGAACTTTTATCTCAAATCCTCACCTAATTTTCTATGTGAAAATTCAGTAAGGAATTCTACTTTGTTATTAAAATATATGAAAAAAGCAGCTACGTTTTTCAAGCATGGACAAGCCGATGCCAAAAAAAATAAGATGTGGGACTTATCTAGAATTAGGAGGTTTAAAAGTGTTCCTACACTATCCATACAGGCTTAGACTCAGCTCTGCCATGTGTCCTGTAAATGGATAAGGTTGCCCGTCTCTCGTAGAGTCACAGAGTGGTGGTCCTCACAACCTCATTGACTAGGAGCTAGAAATTTGCAAAACTTCTTTCGACCTGTACTCAGAGAAGCAGACCATCTTGGGGCAGTTCAGTGCCCCTGTGACTTTAGACTTTGCTCTGAATTGTGGACTCAGTCCTTGTAAGTTCAGCATGACAGACCTTAAAAACACCAAAAAACTGAGACTCCTCCAGAGTCAGCCTTGGCAGAGCCAAGAAAGCAAGAAATCTGAGGGGGTTTCTGGGAGCACCTACCAGCAGAAAATGCTTTGCTTCTTTTTTTCTTTTTTCTTTTTCCCTTGTGCATACTTTTTAACTTCTAAGGATTAATAGTTAATTTTGGAATAAACTGCTTTCACATTTTCTATCTGAACTACACTTGGTACCCTCATATGAGAGAGCCTTGTATGTCTGAAGCAACTATGAATTTAGGGAAAAGCTAGAATGTTTTAGACATGCAAATACCCAGGTTAAATCAGCATCTTCACTGCTAAAAAAAGGTATGCATTCACAAGTGTAGGCCAAGAGTAAGTTCAGGAAGCACTGAAAATACAAGGGAAAAAATACCGCCATATATATGTAAGAAGAGTTTCTGGTTTACATAGCTGTAAAAAATATTATCTGTTTACAAAGGATAAAGCAGGTAAGGTAGATCTGTGTTAGTTCAGTATATATCTGGATATAACCTAGACAAAAGAAGGCAAGGCTCAGAGCCAAGCATAAAAAATAATCTCTTTTGTGTAAATAAAAAGAATATACATTTATTTTCTGCTATGTGATTAATTTTCTTTTTGAAAGAAAAAAGAAGAGAAGGGATTAGGTATCAATGCAAAGGGATTAGGTTAAAGAATTATTATTATTCTTTAACTATGTATATGCATTTATTTTAAATATATATATATATATATATATATATATATATATATATATATATATTAAGTTTTTTCTTTATTTATTTGACAGAGATCACAAGTAGGCAGAGAGGCAGGCAGAGAGAGAGGGGGGAAGCAGGCTCCCTGCTGTGCAGAGAGCCTGATGCGGGGCTCCATCCCAGGATCCTGAGATCATGACCTGAGCTGAAGGCAGAGGCTTAATCCACTGAACCACCCAGGCACCCCTGTATATGCATTTATTTTTTTTTTAAAATGTGCATAGTTTGTTATCTGGTGGAGGAATTACTGGCCATATAAAAATTTTTAGGCTATTTATGTTAAAAATAACCTGTATAGTCAGGTATTTGAATGCGGAGTTGTAGACTTAAAGCTTTCAGCTGGAAGTACAATTAGCAATACTAAAGACAAGGCATAAATAGTGCCATGAAGGTAGTTTTCAATATTGTTCCTTACCATTCTCCCATTCATGGAATGGGCTCTTAAAAATGACTCAGTAGTGGAGGTTGTGAAAAGGTATTGCCATTTCTATAAGAATTAGTTTGTAGCAAAATATTACTGTAGGACAGGTACACTCCAAGTGTGGCCTCTGGACAGATACAGGAAATGTGGCTGAGGTGTCTGTCTAGACACCTTGTAAGGTGATCCAAATAGAAGTACCTCTTTCATTTTTCTATCAAGAAACAATGGTTTCAGCATGAAAGTGAAAAAACCAAATTAAATCACAAATGACATAAAGGAAAGATTACCTAGCATGTTTCACAAAGGAGAGGGGAATGACATTAATTTTTGCTTAGCACAGTATGAGCACAACCAAATTGCTAGCTTTTTCCTGTACCTTGTGACGCTGAACTAATTCTTCCATAGACTGAACATGGGGACACTGGTGGTGAGCCTTGCCTATCCCTCTAGCCACCTGCCCCATTGTCTCTGGACCTGCCTTGCTTATAGCTTGCCCAAGAGTTAACAACTCATTTCTGGTCAGGTATGAAGAAATGATAGAAGGACTCATGAGGGGAAGAGCCAGCAACATGGGTAATGGTTGGTTCCTTTCTGCCCGAAGAGAATCCCCCTTGATCCTCCTTTGTTTGGATTTTTAAATCCATTGCATTATTAAGAGGACATTTTTGAATTATTGATAAGCTAGAATAACATGTTTGGCCATTTAAATCAATATTATTGAACCATGTTAGTTGTGATGTAGTCCATTGTTCTTTTTTCTTAAATGGAAATTGCTTTTTTCCCCCCCTGATAATAGTGGTCATTGTAAAGCATTTACACAAAAAAATGTAAAACAAAGTCAAAAGATATAAATCCATCACTGCCATTATAAATCATTTTTAACATTTTGCTATATATACTTTTGACTTTTTCCTAGACATATATATAGGCATGTATACATGGAAATATAATCATCCTTTACAGCTTTATATAAATTGCTACTTGGTTTTCTTTTTAACAATACATCAGGAACCTCTTTCCATATTATATATGGCTTATTATGACATCACCCTGAAGACTTGCAAAACGTTTTATAATCTTACTGCAGGTACACTTCTGCCATATTATAAATAGTTATAGAAACAGGCTCAACGTTTTGTCTCTTCACTACCTTGTCTCCTGGTTTCTCCTGACTTTGAATATTTTGACTGCCCATTGTTATCTATCGCTTCTGCATTCTGTAGGTCTTTGCTTTTAACCCCACTCTCTTCTTACCACTGTTTTTATTTGAAATAAAATTAGAATTGTTTGGGAAATAAGAGTAAATAGACTCCAAATAAGGGCTTCTTTGAGTCAAGTGTGAAAATATCAGGCCACATATTGTGAGTTGACTATTCAGAGACATTTTCTGCCTTGCTCTTGAAGTCTTAGATGTGTTCTGGAGAGTTTGAAGTCCAAAGCAAGTGTGATATTCCCTTAACTGCATGGGCAGAGTAGACTCACTAGACTTATGGTTAGCTCTATCACTGGTCATAAAAAAAACCTTTTTGTTGCTCTTTACTTTCATAACTTGCTTAAAAAAGACACTTCACCTAAATAGAAAACTGGTGTTCACAGGGACCATGAGGCATGTATCAGGTCAAATTAAAGTAAATTCAAATATCAGAATGCATAGTGTTAATCAGATTGGTTTTAGACCCTGAATAATTTAAGAGGAAATAAAACAATCTGTTTCAGGTCTTAAGGAGAATGTGAAGTATCTGTAGCACATCCTCAAAGTAAAACTATCTCACAATCTGTTGTGGCTTTTTAGAAAGTATTGACTTTTAATGTTTCTGATGGTTCCTTCCTAAGGATCATTTTAATTCTTCGAGCCCATTTCTTCATCTTAAAATCTGAGATAATGATTTCTGTTTTACAGATCATAGTAAGGATCGACTGGAATAAGATCTGTAAAAACACATTGTAGAAATATTAAGTGCTACATAAATTTAGGGTTATGTTATTATAGGGTAAGTAGAACAGATCCATTCAGCATTACATATAGTAAAGATAATGCAAAATTTCAAGACAAATCTACGAGTATAATGACTTATGGAGAGGAAGATAGATGAACTTGACAGTATGCTTAATTGGTCCAGAGGTTTTTTTTTTTTTTTTTTTTAAGATTTTATTTATTTATTTGACAGAGAGAGAGAGAGAGAGAGAGAGAGAGACAGAGAGGGGGAATACAAGCAGGGGGAGTAGGAGAGGGAGAAGCAGGTTTCTCACTGAGCAGGGAGCCTGATGTGGGGCTCGATCCCAGGATACTGGAATCATGACCTGAGCCAAAGACAGATGCTTAATGACTGAGCCACACAGGTGCCTGGTCCAGAGCTTTAGAATTCTAAAATGCATTCCCTATTTTACCTGTGGCTTTCATGATAACCTTGAGCAAAATGAAATTTGCCACCAATGTTATAAAAAAGATTGAGATCTTACACAGCAATGGCCTTAGTCTGAGTTACTCAAAACTGATGATGCAGCAACAGATAGAACATACAAACTAGGTACATTGTAAAAAACTTTACATTTGGATTCCCAGTCCAGCTGTGTAAATGAATATAGGTATATGTATAACTATCCTACAGGAAAGAAGGAAAGAAAACTCATATTTATTGGGGAATTGGTAGATGCTGGGTGTCTTATTATATTTTTGGCATACATTACTTCATTTAACTATAGCAGAGCAAAAAGAAAAAGGCACAATTGCTATAGGAAACAGGATGTGGATAGGTAAGGTATTTCTGTGTGTGGTGGCTCAGAGTGCAGTGACAAAGCCTAGAACAGTGGATCTGAGTTACTTCCTCCTCTTTATCTCCTTAGTGGACTTTTTTTTTTTTTTCTTAGTGGGCTTCTAATAACTATGAAATCAGTTTATAAGTGGGCAGAGAAAAAGATGAGAAACCAAGAGTTCCAGGCAATACCCCAATAAGATAATTCACCATAATAGTTTAAAAGTTGAATTTTGGGGGGTCCCTGGGTGAGTCAGTCAGTTAAGCATCTGCCTTCTTCTCAGGTCATGATCCCAGAATCCAGGAATTGAGCCCCGTGTTGGTCTCCTTGCTCAGCGAGGCGCCTGCTTCTCCCTCCCTCTGCTGCTCCCCCTACTTGGGCTCCCTCTCTCTCTCTCTCTCAAATAAATAAATAAATAAATAAATAAATCTTAAAAGAAGTTGAACTTTTTATATAATCAACCGATCTAACCATAGATTTTCAGGAATAAATTGTTAAATTTCTTTTTACCCGACACAAGAGAAATATAACACTTGGTATCTCAGCTATTAATTCTAAAGATAATAACACCCATCGTGTGTTTGCTTCGTCCAGGCACTCTTCAGGGTCTCATGCGTGTTCCTTCTTTAGGACTCGAGGTGCTTACGACGATGGGTCCCTAAAGACGTCCACATCTTAATTCCCAGAGCGTGTGCATGTATCACGTGGCCAAAGGGACTCTGCAGGTGTGATTAACGATTTTGGGTGGGGTTGGGGAGGACAGTATCCTGGATTATTCAGGTGAGCTCGATGGAATCACAGGGATTCTCGTAGGGAAAGAGGGAGGCAGGAGAGTTGGGGCCAGAGTGAAGCTAACGAGGAAGACTGGACACTTCTGGCTTTGATCATGGAGAAATGGAACAGTTTCTAGAAGCTGGAAAGGGCAAGGACATGGGTTCTCCCCTAGAGTCCTCAGAAAGGAAGGCAGCCTTGCCCAAACCTGGATTTTAGCCCAGTAAGAACCACTCTGGACTTCTGAACAACAGACTTATAAGTCTGTGTTGTTTTAAGCCACTAAATTTGTGGTAATTCTTTGGAGTAGCAATGGGAAACCAATGAAATTCTCATAATAATTCTATGAGATACACATTATAATCATCTCCGAGTCACAGATGAGCAAACTAAAGCACCGTTTCTCAAAGATATACAACCACTGAAGTGTGGTGCTGGGGTTTGAGTGCAGACAGCCTGATTTCAGAGCCCATGCACTGGAAGCCTCCTGATGTCCAGCTTGGGGTTCTAATACATTGCATCTTTAGAATCATATTGCCAATAGTTCCACCTTTAAGACCCTTGAGCTCACCTATGGATGTGCCTAATGCCCAGTCCTAGAGGTAGGGCACAGGCTTCTTTTAATGCCTTCAAAGTTAGTACAACCACCAACACCAACCCATTGGTAAAAAATGCAGCCCTGGAAGTGTGCCCAATTCCAAAAGCTTAAATAACTGGAAGCAGTACCTTCTGCTAGTGCTATATGTTGTCAAGATAAAAAAAAAAATTAACAAATTGTAAATCTTATGCCGTTTGGGAAATATTTTTAAAATTGGGATATTTTATTTTATTATTATTATTTTACATATATTTTAAGACTTTATTTATTTATTTGACCCAGAGAGAGAGAAAGCACAGCAGGGAGAGCAGCAGGCAGAGGGGGAGGGTGAGGGATAAGTATGGTTTCCACTGAGCTGGGAGCCCGATGTGGGGATCTATCCCTGACCTTGGAATCACGACCTGAGCTGAAGGCAGATGCTTCACAGACTGAGCCAATCCAGGTACTCCCCACCCCCAAACTGGGATATTTTAAAAGCAAATATCAAGTCAGCTCTTGTAGAGAAAAAAAATTTATAAAATTTGAAAATACCTGACACGAAAATGTTTAAGCAAGTTCTTTAGCAGTTTTAAGCTATTCCAAGAAAGCTCCAAAAAATGGGCAGATACGGGTCTTAGCTCTGTGCTTGACTCTCAGAAAACAAGAACAAAATCCAGGGAACAAGTAAATGCATAAATATTGAATCAGCATATGGACATACATATGTGTTTTACCATCCACACTTTGAGCAAAGATGTCCTCAAATATTTTGGAATCTATGTTTGGTTATTATTATCACTTTAATTTAATAGAAGCTTCTTTGTGAGGTGAGGAAGTGCTGTCTTTGCTTTATTCCCTGACTTCTGTCCATACTTTTGGCCTCATGACCAGAAGTGGTGGAGCAATGGTGGTTAGGAACCCTGGCTTTGGAATCTGCACTACCTGGGTTTGATTCCAGTTCGCCTGCTTGTTACTTGGATGACTTCCATCCAGTTAGTTAACTTTGGTGCCCTCATTTAAAAATAGGCATCGTAATGTTTACCTCTTATTTTACAGTGAGGATCAAAGGCATAATGTATATAAGCATTGCCTGGCCCATAGAAAGTACTCAAGAATGGTCACAATATAAAATTCACATTTATCATCACAGACTGACTCTTGTTTCTGATGTCATCCAGAAAGGATAACATGCAAATCAGATACCCATCTTTTTAGAATATCATCCTTCTAGAAAACAGAAAGAAAAATAGTCATTATAAACTATTTGAGTCTCACATATGCTTTACATTAGTGAGTCCGTTTAGAAGGCTTGAATTCATCTTCATCTTTTTAGTGACTTTGGTCCTTAGGAAGTTGAAGGATGAAAGAAAGATCAGATTTTAAACTTTAAGTGAGAAGATGGAGAGAAGGGGTCAGTGGTTTCCACCGTAGTCTCATCAGAGTGGAGAAGGTGACTTATTATTAATAAGCATCTACTTTGTGCCCAACGCTTTACATATATTATCTCACTAATCCTCTTGGCAGTCCTTTGGAAGTGGTATGAAGATCACCATTTTACACATGAGTGAAATGAGTCACTGAGCGGCCCAGGTTACTTCTTCCAAAGTCACACAGGGTATGCTGGGATTCAGACACAATATACTGTGCAACCTTCAGGTAGGACTATTTTCCCAAACAGTCCTGAATGATGGCATATGATTGTGAAAGAAAATGCATGTTACTCACTAGAAATGAGTAATGATTTATACTGAAAGGGTTATTGAGCAGCAAGCAGCACACAGACATAATTTTTGTAATTATTCTGTCATACTGCAAAATAATTTTTCTTCAACGACATAATCAGCCCATTTCTGGCTGAGTCAAGCACCTTCTGCTAGCTTGTTGCTTCCCATTATGCTACTTTGAGGACAGAGGGCAGCTTACAAAGACAATTTTTAAAGCAAGTGTTCCTCGATGGTGGTCAACATAATTTTTACTCCATCTAGGAATATTACAATTTGGAGATCAAGGAGCCGTTAAGATTCGGCGCTGGAGCTGAAAATCCTCACAAAATCTAAAGTTGGACTTTCTAATTTGTTCCAGAATGACAGAAGCCACCAGTCAGATTCTCAGAACCACCAGAACAGATTGACTTGCCTATAGGACATCACACATAATCTAGGTCAGGCAAAATACTTCATATCTTATTATTGAAATTCCTCATTGCTTTCCCTTCCAAAATAATGA
This sequence comes from Mustela lutreola, assembly GCF_030435805.1. Classification (NCBI taxonomy): domain Eukaryota; kingdom Metazoa; phylum Chordata; class Mammalia; order Carnivora; family Mustelidae; genus Mustela; species Mustela lutreola. Next base: position 148,984,562 of record NC_081290.1, on the reverse strand, counting down.
TATGTCAAGAATCATTTGACATAGGATTGCAAATAGAGCAAAAAGAATTCGTGTTTGTATTAGGACATATACCGACTGCAATTACTATGTAAATAATTTAATTATTTTCTAGTTTCATATTGATTTTAAGTAACCAAGACTCCCTTTTAAGGTTTCAACACTGACTTACCATTGTCTTCAACAGAGAAGTAGAAGATATCCTTTGTTGCTCTGCTGCCTTCATTCAAGACATAGCAGATCTTCCTTTCATCAACGTCAGCTAATAAAAGAGCAAGTATCACTCATCATATTGGCACAATAGAAAACGAGTATAAGAACTTCAGTGGTTTAAGGCATGGAAATATGACAATAAAGAAATTTAAAAATGATTAAATGCATACAAATCTAACTTTTAAAAAATGATTAAGTGAAAATGAATCAAATTTTTTCTTAAAGTTACACTGACAAAAATAGAACGTTAGATTAAACTTTTGTTACTGTGCTATGTGTATGATCTGTAGGATAATCCCCAACAAGAAAGACATTCCAGGGATCCATGTTTTACAACACCCTGGCCCTCTATGGAAAGCTGAGCCCAACTGGTTCTGTATAAGCCTGGAGCTTGGAATGACAGTGGTTATTTATTAACTATTAGTCAAATGAATTTAAGCAAGAATAACTGCAGTATTCTAAGAAAAAAGAAAATGGGAATAAAATCACAATTTTGTTATTACCTATTCTCTTGGATTTTTAAGATTTGTCACTTGGTTTGTAATTGTGGTTTTTTTGGGTATGGATAACTATTAGTATATTAAAGACAATATGCATTTTGGAGGTATTTATTTATAAAGATAATTCTTATAAAACCACATGATTTCATTGGCTTTAGAAGCAATTCTGAAAATGTAGCTGGACTATTTTTTAACCCTTCATAAGTTTTAATCTAAGATTGCATTCCATGTATCTTTTCACATCTCAAACATAAAGCTACATGAAATAGTTTTAAGACAATGTAAAGAGATGCCAAAGACAGCAGGAGTCACATTACTTGGGAAAACAGAGGAGCCTGCTTCAAATTCACCATGTAGTGATGACAAATATATTTTTAAAAAGTTCGTTAAAACATATCTCACCACACAGTTAGGAAAATTTAGTTCTGTGCTTTTTTTTTTTTTTAGATACATAAGTTACATTTGAATACTACAATAAAATGTGCAGTGTAATATTTATCTCCCAAACCTAAATACAAAAAATATCTTCAGAAATCTAAACTTACTGATAAACCAGGGAAACAATTCCTAGGTTTGTCATGACTTAAAATTTGAAGTTAAACTGATATTACCAAAATTAATGTAATCTTATCTTACAGGGGGATTTCAGAAGCAGAAACTGTCTACCTGCATTCTGCAATTTTAGGGCATAACTACCAGCTTTACTAGATGTCCGAGAGTTAAAAGGGCATCCTGATGAGATGGCTGGAAAAGGACTAGTTGCCCTCTTTTACTACCAGAATAATCTCATATTCCACCGTATTTCATTAGAATCAAAATCTTTCTGTCAGTGGGCTGAGGTTGGGAAAATTTTATACAGAATTGGGAGATCCGATCTGCTCAAGGAGAGGGACGGAGGCATCAGGGGCATTGTTACTAACCTTGCACAAACACTCGCGTGCTCTGGTTTCCAAGGCCAGTGTTGATAATGAAGCCATGTTCTGGTCCTCTGGTCACTCTATACTTCAGAAACCCATGGAAGCTGTCTTGATCCTCTGCTCTCAAAGATCTGTTGGTAATCAGGAAGCTCACGTGTCCAGTGTGAAGGTGCGTCAAGGGTGACACGCCTCTGTCAATGGCAATCTGGGAGAGTCTGTTGTCTAGAGGGTTTATGTGGATCCTCATTACCTGAGGTCTGTGTGTCTCTAGGACAGTGTCTGGGAAGACATAGAAATCAGCATGAGTGCCATCTGTCACAGTGAAGGAGAAACTGTCTTCAGTTGTCTTGCTCCCATCGTGCCAGTAGCTAATCAGGTTCTCATTCAGGTCCCGCTTGGTGAAGGTGGTCACAGGATGACTGCCATTATACAAAATCCTACCATGGATGGGGAGCTGGGTGACAGTGAAGAGGAGAAGATCATCGGGAGTATCCTTGTCTTCCACTGTCAACTCAAAGGGAGTTAGGTGTTTGCCTTCCCCTTTGTGCAGTATTAGTTTATGGATGGTTAGGATAGGTTTCTTATCATCCACATCTGTGATAAAGATCCTGAAGGTTCGGAACACGTGGCTGAGTCCATCAGTCACTTGAACCTCAAAACTGTCGGTCTTTATCTCATCATTTGAAGTGTGGGCATAGAATATTTTGTTGCTAGCCAACTGAAGCTGAGTGAAAGAGGCAATGGGCTTCCCAGGGTGGTCGGAGCTCTCCAGGTGCCCGAGGCTAGGAGCCTGTGTGATTCTGAAGTGAAGCTGTTCATTGGAGCTGTTGAGGTCACTGGGGCTAAGCAGATTGGTGGTAAGGGTCACTCTGCCACCTTCTGTCAGGGTCAGCCCTTTGCTAACCACCTCAGGGAAGACCCTGTCTAAGCTCCCAATGGTGATGTGGAAGTAGCAGCCTATCAAAGGGTTAATCCCATCAGTCACATCGAACTTGATAATGTCAAGAACTCCATCTAGGCCTGTGTGGGTGTAACAGATGAGGCTTCTGTCAATCTCATCCTGGGTAAAGTTCATTCCTAGGGTGAGGTTATCTCTCACCTCCCCTCTGGGTTTTCTCAGCCGCTGTAGAAGCCCTTGTTGAGGCCCTGAACGGAGGACAAAACTGAGGCTCTTTTTACTGGAGTCCAAATCTGTGGCCTTAAGGACCCAATTTGTGATGACCTCAGTGTGTCCAGTCTCTACTTCCAGTCCAGCATTGGTGGTCAGTCGAGGGGTTTCATCATCCACCAGGATCACCATAATGGGAATCTTCCTGTGGGTGGTATGCTTGCCATCACTCAGCCAGACCTCAAAACTATCCTCTGTGGTCTCAGAGTCATCATGCTCGTACACAATAGTAGAGGCCTCCTGGATTTCCTGTAAGGTGAAGCTGTGGATGGGCTGGCTGCCTGTGGCCAGCTGCTGGACAATTCGGCCATGCTGAGGGAGGGCTGTGAGCTGAAAGTGAAGCTCATTTGGTGGCAAGTCAGCATCTGCTCCATTGAGCAGTGGGGTGTCTATGACCAGGCTCATCCCCTCTAATACCACAAACTCACCGACAAAGAGTTCAGGCTGCTCGTCATTGGTGGGTAAGATGATTATAGGGAAGAAGACATTTGGGGAAAAGTTGATGCCATCGGAACAATGAAAGGTGAATTGATCTTTTTGTGGCTCTACCCCTTTGTGAATACTCTGTACATAACTGATATGCCTCTCTTGGACATCTTTGATAGAGAAAGCACTGATGGGGCTACCAGCCCGTGATTCTTTTGAGCCAGGAGCTGGTGCAATGTTTTCCAGGTAGCCAGAGGCTGGCTGACCAGTCACTGTGCATAGGATTTCATCTTGGGGTGTGTCCACATCTTCAATATTGAGATGTCGTAAGGTCAAGGGATTCTTACCGCCTTCATCAACAATATAAGACTCCCCCACCAAGACTGTGGGTGCCACATTATCCACAGGCAGCACAACCACTTGCACCCGCACTCTCTCCACTATGCTGTCTCCCACCACCCATTGATAAGAATCCTTGGAAAGGGTGAGGCTAAAGGTATCATGTTGTTTCTGGAAGCCAACTTCACCCCCAGTGTGGACATAGACTACTGCCCCACTGATGAGGTCCTCTTGGGTGAATCGTCCTGTAGGTAAACCATTCACTAGAAGAGTACCCAATTTGGGACTATCCTCCATAATGAAAGATAGCATCAAGTCACCTGCACCCTTCTTTATGCCACGTATCATGCCTATGGTGATCCTAGTGGCTCTTCTCTCTAGTACATCTATGGAAACATTTAATAATGGACCACCTGTAATAGAGATCCTGGGATTTTTATAAGCTGCAGCAGGATGCACAGAAATCTGGACGGTGATGGGTATGTGGTGCACCCTGTCACTTACCTCCAGATGGAAGTTGTCGTTGGTAGACTGGTCTCTGCTGTGCTGGTAAGAGACCTTCCCATTAATAATATCAGCTTGCATGAAAAGTTCCCCTGGAACCATATGTCTATTTAAGTAGTGCAGGTGTCCATGTTGGGGACCCCAGACTAATATGAAGACAATCTGGTCAACATCAGTGTCAGGGTCTATGACATCCAGTTCATTACTGCTGAGGATAAAATTTCCTCCCTCTAAGACAGTAAAACCTCTGTTGGTGACTTCTGGAGGCTGGTTGTCTACAGGTTTCAGGAACAATGTGAATGCTCCAGGTACACTGTTGCCTGCAGCATCCTCCACTTGGTAGGTGAACTGTAAAACCCGTGGTACAACACCCAGCTTCTTCTGTGGTGGCTGGTAGGCAACTTTAAGGAGATTTACCTGGGCCTGGGTGAAGTTCATGATGGGCATATCTGGTGAATCAGTGAGCACAATTTCTCCAGCCTGGACTTGGTGGTTGTCATCTGTGTCAGTTGGGGGTGTCAGTAAGGTGTACCACAGATTCTGGTCATCTGAGTCCTGGTCAATATATTGGAGAAATTTCTTCTGGAAGTAAGTGAGTTGGTACTGGTGCACAGTCATTTCTAGGGTAGTTCCTGGAAATAGTTCTGGACTCTGCAGATCCACTGGTTGGACCTTGATGGTGAAGAAGTGCTGGTTGGATAGGTTGGGTGGGTCATGGTCATCTTGTACATGGAAAGTCAGCTGAGCCATTACAGGTTGAGGGCTATGGGGTCCAAGATGGCGGTAGAAGAGTTTCCCTTCCATGATGTCTTGCTGAAGCCACTCAGTCACCACCTTCTCATAAAGTCCTTCTTTTTCCACATAATACCAATCTTCATCTTCAGGGGACAGAGGTGGTTTAGCCTGCCGCAGGAACATCTCCCCCAGGTGCTGAGTTGAGTAAGAGGAACCAGGGGCCAGATCCCACCCTCTTTCTTCCTTTTTTTCTTCTAGAGGCTGGTCTTCCAGCACGAAGTGGATGGTTGAGTCATCAGAGTCAGGATCAGTAGCACTCAGGACAAAGGGGGAAATCTGGACCACCTGTCCTTCTGTAATTGAGAGCCCGTTGTTGGCCTTGACCTTTGGTGGTTCATCATCAACAGGTATGATGGTGACAGGGAAGAGGAATTCCACCTGGTGGCACCCATCCTCCATCCGAAAAATGATATTATCACTGTAGGTGTTGCTGCCATCATGCTGGTACACCACTCGCCCTGCTGCCAGGTCTTCTGGTGTGAAATGCTTACACCCAGCTGGTGCCCCAAGCACCACCAGCTGCCCGTGCCTCAAGCCCCTTACTGCAGTTACTATCACCTCTTTTAGGTTATCATGATCCCCAATCTGAAGGCTGTGGGTGCTGGACAGAGGCTTTAACTGACCTTCAAATAGAAGCAGTCCCTGGTTACATCTAGCCACTGGGGCCAGGGTGTTCATGGGTTTCATTATCACCGTGAAGGCAAAGGGGTCTGAGGTGGCGCCATCTCCGTCCACCACCTCCAGCTCCAGCTGGAAGAGGTGCTCTGAATCCAGTTTCTCTGTTGGGGGCTGGTAGGCAATTTTCAGGTTTCGTAGCTCACGCTGGGTGAAGAAAGAGACTGGAAGACCCAGGGGGTCATCAGTGCTGACTAGGTACCCCTGCCCTGGCGTGGTTGTGCGGTCAAGGCGAATGTTGAAGACCAGGTCATCAGGGTCAGACTCCTCGTCATCTGCAGCCAATGCGTCAGGGGTTAGGGCTGTTAGTAAGAACTGACTGACCTCCATCATCATCAGGGCCGCAAAGCTGGGCCTAGGTGCAGTGTTCTCTACTCCCTCATGGATGCTCACCAGCAGCTGGAAGTGCTCGCGGGACAGCACCTCCTCTGACCCAGCGCCTCCGTCCTCTGGCCCTAGCAGCTCCGCCATTAGGGGCACATAGTCCCGATTGGGCGACAGGATAGTGGCAGTATGCTGATACCGCACCCCAGCTCTGACAAAAGCCTCACAGTCTACCCTCTTGCCTCTGGGGAGAGGAGTCCCCATGGCGTCCACCAAACGTCCATATTTGGGCAGCGGACCGCCCTGGGGAGGAAGAAGGGTGAGCCAGCACCTGCTGGTGGTAGAGGCTCCGTTCCCCAGGGAGGCGAATTCCAGCACTCTCCGGTCGATGGCTTGGCTCCAGCCCCGCAGCCTCTCCACCGACAAAGGCCTGTTGCGGGTCACCAGCTCTGGCTGGGAGAAGACCAGGTCCACATCCAGCGTGAAGGGCCGTACCAGCGTGTAAGTCGGGGCCTCATAGCGCAGCTGCAGCCGCACCCGAGCGCGTCCCGGGCTTCGGGAGCCGAAGTGAGTGTACTGGACCTGGCGGGGCCCGAAGGTGCAGGGGAAGCGGCCAGGGGAGAGCGCACCGTGGCTCAGCGGCAGGGTGTCCAGCACCGTCACCTCGCACTGGTGCCCGGGCTGCACTCGAATCACCAGGTCCCGGAGCGGATCGAGCCAAAGCGAGCGGCCCGCGGGAACCCGGAGTCCGGGGTTAGCGATCAGGACGCTGGGGCTGTCGGGGTTATTGCAGGCCAGTGCATCCCAGGTGGGCAGATAGAGCGCAGGGTGGGGTTCCGTCCCAGGCGAGGGTGCTTGTCCCTGTAGCACCGGGCAGCTCAGGAGCACGTAAGCGAGAGCCGGGAGAAGCTGCCGGGGCGTCCCAGCCGGGCGCGGAGAAGTCCCAGCCATGGGACCTTGACGCTGGGATACCTGGAGAGTACGCTGTCCAGAGAGGGCCGGCTCAACTGCAGGTGCAGGCTGGGGAGTTGGAGGCTGCTGTCCCGTCCGGAGCCGGGGCGCGGACTCAGCAGGAGCCAGTAGCCATGCTCCAGCTGTGGCAGGTAAAAGCAGCGGGGAGAGAGGGCTATGCTCACCTTCTGCCCTGCCTGCGTCCCAAGCCTCTCCTCGGCTGGCTCCGGGGACCGCCTAGATATGCCCAACGCCCGCAGACCTCACGAGGGTGCCGGAGTTCGCCCCTCCGCTGCTTTGTGCCTTTAACCTCGCTACCTTACTGACCTTCGTGCCGGGAGGGGTAGTCGGCCACTGTGCAGCCCCGGCTGCTTGCTTCAAACCATCTGCTTGGGATATTCTCCCCGGGTGTCTCGAAGAGATTGTTCTTTAGGACTGGGAGACAGACAGCGACTGTACCCGGGTCAGTTCTGTGCGTGGAAGACACTGCGCTCCCGCGGTCCATTCATCCAGGCAACGGTGTTTCTGATAGCGGGGAGAGCCACCATTCCTCTTCCTTACCGCTGACAGGCGTGCATTTTCTAGCCAAAATTGAGTCTCACTTCGGACATAAAAGAAGCTGGTGGGAGCTATTTTGCAAATAGGATTTTCTAGCTGCCCGTCTGATGAAGTAGCTTATTCCTAGATCTTGTAATTCGGTGCTTCCAAAATAACCTGGCATTTTTCTTCACTCAGTTCTGGAGGAAAAAGATTAGCATCCAGGCTGGAGAACTTGAACGGCTTTTAAAATCTGTTTCTAATCAGTGGGTCTCACATACCACACAACCCAGTGTGCAGATTGGCTTCCTTCCATTTTTTTTTTTTTTTTTTTTTAGAATGTGGTTTCCTTATCTGATCAAAAGTGACTCCTTCTGAGTTTATTAGATATGCTGTATCCTAAATACTTCATTTGTAGAAAAATATATAGTAGCCAGAGGCTAGAATGTCAAGAGAAACAGTAGCAGAGAAAATAGCCCAGGTACTTGGATCAATTTCTGTGAATTAATCTATTTAACGCTTGGAATGGAATTAGGCTTGCTCTTTGTGGCTTTTAGTTAAGGATGCCTCCCCTGGGTGGGTGTAATGTTAGCTACTTAGTCTCATATCTTTTTTTTTTTTTTTTAAGATTTTATTTATTTATTTGAGAGAAGAAAAAAAAAGAGAGAGAAAGAGAGTGCACAAATGCAGGGAGGGGCATAGGATGGGGGGTGGGGGGAGCAGCAGACTCCCTGAGCTGAGCCTGGAGGAGATGGAGCTCAATCCCAGGACTCTGGGGTCTTGACCTGAGCCCAAGTCTGATACTTAGCAGACTGAGCCACCCAGGTGCCCCTTCATGTCTATTTTTCCAAATATTAGGGGTGTCCATTTAGGCACAGAGCCGATTACTCTTTTCCTGTAATTAAAATTGTAATGTGCTGCAGAACGCCACAGTTGAGCCGATCTGGGTGTGAGCAGCGCACTGGCAGGAAGGCGGTGATTGTGAACAGAGAATGACATGTATGCACTGTGTTTTGGGGAGTCTGAGGGGAAGCAGGTGTTTGGCCTAGAAAGAGGTTTCTCAGAGCGGATTTCCTGTGAAGTTAATGTATCTTGGGCTTAAGATTTGAAGCATAAATGAAAGTTTTAAAAAACGTGTTAAAAAATTGTAATGTGCTATCTTATGCAATTAATATAAATGTGAGACTTGTTGATGTCAGTGAAAATAGTTGTGTTCTAAGTTATAATGATAAAATATGGCTTTGAGGGGAATATATGTATACAATGTTATCCTCAAATTATTTTATTTTACTGTGCTGCAGAAGCCTGTCTTATGCATTTCAACAGCAGCAGCACTGACTCCCAGAGCAGAAATAATCTGCTTTTGGCTTGAAAGCATTAATATTCTCTTTAAATATTTAATTTAGCAAGTGAAAGGCCATGGGTCTATATAATCCACAAGGTGGAATGCTAGTACACCTCATCAGCACAGATTAGGCAGATTTGTTCATATAATTGAATATTAAGAGACAGTAAATTTGAAACAAAATATTTAGCGAATTATGCTGGTCCAGTGTGTCCAGAAATTATTTAAAAAAATATTTTAAATTGAAGCAGGTAAAATTCCATTGTAAATGAAAGAGAAATTCTATTTCATAACGCTACTGCCTTGTCCAAAGGATAGTTTTTCTATAATAGAACTTTTTGCATGTACTAAACTTTACCAAATGAATATTCCTGTATGAGTGTAATTTTGATTCCAGTCCAAGCACCACTCACTCTGGGCAACTATGTTGTCCATGAGCTATTTTTATTATAGAGATGAGGGTAGGGACTGCAGGTGACAGAAAACTAAGCTACTAGGTTTTTAATTTTGTCCTCTGATCCTCCCCCTCCAGGTAACATTCTTTCTACTGTTCTGTTCTCCCTACCAAGCTTCTTAAAAGTGGGGTTTCGTTTTTCCTGTTATCTACATAACTTTTTCTCCCACTCACTCCTGCTTAGAACACTCCAGTCTGGTTTCCACTTTAAAAACATCAATAAAATTCTATGTCAGGTCATTAATAACCACCATGTGGCAAAATCCCATGACTATTTCTCGTCTTGTCCATTTGCCACATCCTTCTGGTTTTCCTCCTTCCTTGTGGTTTAAGTCTATCTTCTTCAGAAAGTCTTTTTTCTATGCTCCCCAAGCCATATTAAATCGGTTTGTAATTCTGTATTTGGGGATAACATGATTAAGCTGCATGAGAGCAGGGAGCATGCAGTATTAACCCGTGATAGCCATTGATGCCAAGGAGTTGTGCATAACGGGTACATAAAAGTATTTACTGTTTGAATGAATAAGAAATTGAGAAGTAGTAATTATGTACTGTGAAATCTAGGTGCCAGACAAGCAAACAAACAAAAACAACTCACAACAAAAACAAGAGAAGCCAAGCCAGTACAAGTATAAGTTAGCCTCTTTTGTAACCGAAACAAGTCCATCTGCCTGATGGGCAGCAAAGACAATCACTGAGACATTGGGCACCGAAAGAAAGGGTTGATTTTGGAGGCAGCCCAAGAATAGCTGGAGGAGACAGGAGGGCAAACATCTGATCCACCCTGCTGCAAGAGGAAAATCAGGGAAATTAAAGACAAATGGGAAAGGTCTGGGTAAAAGTTGCAGCTGTGCTTATCAGTCCTGTTAACCCTTTGGTTACCAGTGTCAATCCCCACTGTCTTTTGATTATGGCTCATTCTTGAGGGAATTGGGATAATGACCCTTCTAGTTACTTCCTGCTAAAATGGGGCAAAGAGCAGAATTAGAGGAATGGAAACTCTTTGCATTCATTTAGAAAACTTTAGCTCCAAGTTGAAACCCAATATTCTAGGTTACCAGGATTTTTGTACTTTGGTTTGTTGTTCTTATACTATTTTATCTAGGGCCTTGGGGGAGGTCTGTTATAACCAACAAATTATTATACCTGTCCACGGATTTCTTTTGTACTTGTCCACGGATTTCTCTGGACTAGAGGCTTGCTGGTCCAAGCAGCATTTTTTTGATGCTCATTTATTCTATTTTTCCAGTTTATTTGGGTCTTCAGGAAGGAGTTTAATTTCCATTAATGCCCAAGGCTTTGGATACTGCTTATGTGACTTTTGCCACAAATGCATCTCCGTCATCGCTCTGAATTATTAGTGGCAATCCAAACCTAGGAATGATCTTGCATAGTGTTTTCGTAACTTAAGGCCTTCTTTGAACAGCATGGAAGAGCTTCAACCTAGTCTGTAGAGTTCTCTATAAATACCTATTGTATTTATAAAAATAAAATAAAAAATTACCTGTTGTTCTTGGTATCCTGGCAAAATCTATTTGCCAGTCTCCTCCAGGTTTGAGGTCTCTGAGTTGTGTACCTTTTTAAATGGGTAAGGACCCAGTCTTAGGATTGTTTTTAGCACAAATACCACATTTTTAAAAAAGATTTTATTTATTTGACAGACAGAGATCACAAGTAGGAAGAGAGGCAGGCAGAGAGAGAGGAAGAAGCAGGCTCCCCGCCAAGCAGAAAGCCCGATGTAGCGCTCAATCCCAGGACCCTGGGACCGTGACCTGAGCCGAAGGCAGAGGCTCTAACCCACTGAGCTACCCAGGCGCCCTACAAATACCACATTTTAAAAATAGTTCTCCAAAGACTGGGACCTGCAATATACCCTGGGTCCATCGAAGAGTAGCATCTCACCCATCATAGGAGCTTTGGGGAATAAGTTAAATATTTCTCCCATAAGATGTTCTGGGATAAGGATTCATTGTATTTCCAGCTGGTTCTAGTGCTGGCATGGTGTTTGAATCCTCATTCCTTTGGTCTTTTTGAGTCCTCCAAGGAATATTGCAGTTGATAACTTTAGTTAAATCTGTGCCTGGTGCTAAAGCCATTAACAGAGGTTTTTGGATCTCTGCAGAGGCTGCAGAGCCTCTGGCTTGGTAGCGTGATCTGCCCAGGTGTTCTCTTGGGCAACCAGTCTGATTTTTGGTGTTCTCAGTGGTGGACAACAGCTGCTGGGTCACCATTGCACCCAGATCTTAATGATCTTTGATCCATGGAACTGTTCTTGTCCATAAACATCTAAACTTTGGGTTTTCTAGGGGCAGACCTGTCATATCAGAATGGCTGAAATCAACTTGCTCAATTATCTGTAGGTCTCTGGGGATCTTTGAGCGGTTTATACAGCAACAGGCATGAAGATGGCCTAAACATGGGCCATGGTGGCAGTTTTTCTCTGAAGTTTACATCAAGCTGTATAGTTTCAGTTTGCAGGGCTTTAAGAAAAAGAGTAGTTTCATTTCTCAATGATTCCAAGTCAAGAGAATGGGAGAAAACTAGAAATATTAGTGTGGAGAGTCTTGGCCAGATAATTGAGAACACCAGAATTCAGGATCTAACTCAGTTTTACAGGCAAACAGTAAGCTCTCACAAACAGTTAATCAGCATTAAAATCTAACATCCATAACAGTATGTTTACTAAAACATCATTTCTCTAAAATCACCCTCATTTCCAAAGATAGCCAAATTAGGACTAATTTGTTTGTAAAATAATTTGTTTGTAAAATGTTTGTAATAAACTTGGCCTAATTATTTACCTAAGTGCAGCAAAATAGTGATGGTCCATATAGGTTTTTGTTTGCTTGTCTTTTTAAAATTGGTTTTCCTGGAACTTTTCATAAGAAATTTCAGATTGAATTTCTAGTCGCCCCTTAAGGCTAAGAAGCCAAGCAAAATACTTGCCATCTGACTTCACCTGCAATACCTAGAGGTTTGGGTGAATTCCTCTTTTCTTGGGGTCCCCAAAATAGCCCGAGTTTCCCGCACCTGCCAGGAAGTGATTTTCTTTACTCACCTGGGAAGGCAGCTGGTACCCCTGGAAGCAAGGTACCAGGTCGATTCATTCGCTCCATCAAGTTAACCTTAGTTCCTTAAAGCTGCCTTGTCATAGCTGAATCTATGCAGATCTCCCTTAACTATGACATGCTGGGGAAAGCCTCAGTAAGATAACCAGTGTTTCCAATTGTGTCCTGACATAAGGAGAACAGATCCTTATTAAACGTATGCAAATAAATGCATTGCTATTGAAATAGAAGAATACTCACGAGGGAGTCTAAATTCTGGAGGGATCAGGTAGGGAAATAAAGATACATGTTTCATATTTGTTTACAAAGGAATGTTATACCAAATTTCCCTAAGTCATACATAGCCTAAAATCTGGGAAAGTGGGCACCTCGGTGGCTCAGTGGATTAAGCCTCTGCCTTCAGCTCAGGTCATGATCTCAGGGTCCTGTGATGGAGCCCTGCATCAGACTCTCTGCTTAACAGGGAGCCTGCTTCCTACCCCTTCTCTTGCCCCATCGCACTCCCCCACCTCTTAGCCTACTTGTGATCTCTGTGTCAAATAAATAAATAAAATATTTTTAAAAATTTTTAAAAAATCTGGGAAAGAAAACCAGCAATGTTTTAAACAAGAGTCTGTTTGAATGCCGTTTCCCCCATTAGCTCCAATAGTCCTACACTGTTTAGTTTTGTGACCTTAAAGATACCAAAACTGTTATTATAATGCAATTGACAAGGAAATTCAGTGACATACAACACTTTAATAATTAGAATTACAGGTGATGACACCTCCTCCAAGGTGGTCACGTCCAAAGACTGTTCCACAGGAGGGTAGAGAATCCAGCCCTTTTGTCCAAATTCAGGGTGGTTCTGAAGGGTAATCCTGCATTTGGAATGCGTTGCAGAGTCAACTAAGGCTTCTGTTGACGCTTCAGTTCTCACCTGATCTTGTTCTCTGACTCTCCCTTCTCCTCTCCAGGTGGGGCTCACTCCCTAGTTAACTTGTTTACACGCTAATCTCCATCATCTCATTCCTCATGACCATGCACAAAATTCCTATTCCAAAGGTTCCTTTTGCACAAAAGCCTTCTACAACTTTCCTTTTATATTCAGAGTTTGTCCTAAGTTTTCTCTTTAAATAATTGATCTTGCTTTCCTTGCATACAGTGTTGTTCCCCTACTATTTCTAGTAGTTTCAATTACATTTATTAAAATTATTCAAATCTATTTGCTATTAGATTACCCATAAAACTTTGAGGCATTTGACAATGTTCTCAGGCCTTTTTTTTTTTTCTGACAAATTTTGCAATGAAGGTAACACGAACTTATTTGACTTTCAGTAAACACAAGCAGAATAAAAGTCCTACATTTAATGCTGATCATTTCACAGACATGTCCATTTTAATTAAACCACACCTTAAATTAGCTTTAATACTGAGTATTTTTCAAGATTGCATGAACCTGAATACATTTGTATTTCTATTTTTCTGAGTTTTAGATTGTCCAATTCTTATAAGCGCTTGCCTTTAAACCAACTAAATAGAGCTCTTTTACAAATTAATTTTAGCAAAACCATTAAAGGTAGAGAAATTATCTAGCAGTACAACATACACGTGTTTAACATACATGTGTATGTTTACGTGTACACTCATGTACAACATACATGAACATATACAAATAAACAAGATGTAAACAAAATCTTAAAGACCCAATTTCCAAAAATCTTCCTTTTATAAAACAAGGCTAACATTTTCCATTTCCCAGTTAGAACACGGCCAGTTTTATGTAAAGATATGGAAAGCTTCAGGGACAAGCAAACCAAATGAAGTCCAGAGGACCTCTGTGAGCATAGGCTCCTTCTCAAAAGTTGGGGCTTTCCTGACTGAACCAAATAGCTTTCTACTTTCTAGTTCCTCCCCAAAGCTCAGAGCATCACTGACTGAACCAAATGGCTTCCTCCTCAGGTTTATAAGCTAGAAAAGCAGGCAAAGAGACCCTAAACCGCCTATAAGGAGGCAACCAACTGGGAGGAAGAAATCTGGGAGAACCAAGGCAAACAGGAGGAAGAGCTCAGGTGCTGTTCCACTGGAAGTACTCACGAAGAGAGATCTGTCTGTGCAAACCGAACTCCAAAACCATTTCCTTGCAGCAAGAATTAAGTTAGGTGCCGGAGGTTAGGTGTCCAGTGCAGTGGGGCACCAGGGACGGTCTCTAGGAAAAAGAGCCTAGGCAGCTGCTTGGACTCATCACTGAACTCCCATTACCAGCTGGGGGGTATGGGGGCAGGGCATGGACACAGGTAAAAAGCTCCAGGTTGGCTTCTTAACTTTGTAACTAAACAGCCAAATTCATGTACCTGATAGGTAGCCGAGATGATCACTGAGATATCAAAAATGCAGCAAGGAAAGAGCTCATCAGAGAGGCAGCCAAGCAGGAGACCAGAAGACAAACCCCCAAACCACCTCAGTCAGAAGGACAAGAATCAGGGACATTTAAAGCAAATGAGAGAGATCTGAGTAAACGGTTAGAGCTGTGCTTATTGGTCCTCTTGACACTTTAGTTACTGGTTTTATTTTCTTCATCCTCAGACTTTGTCGATTCCTTAGAGGCTGGTGACAGTTCTGTGTAGAGAATGAAAATTTGATTTCTAGCCAAATATTTATTTTATTGAAGTTTCCTTCCCACTCCGCAGAACAATTTCAATTGTATGTCTTTTTTACCTCTTATCCTCCCAAATTTATTATTTAAAACTGAGCTGCATTTTACTTTATAAATTAATTCAACTTTCCCTAGAAGTATGTCCTGTGTAGGACTCCTCATATGTCCCTGGCACCCCAGGGTACTTTCTGTCAAGTCCCACTCCATAAATAGTTGTCTCTGCCCTAAGTACAGTGATATTTAATAGGTCATAGAAAGGAGACAATGGGTCCAAACGGCCTGCCTGTGCTTTGGCAGGTGGCAGTCCATTCTCCGAAAAGTCACATAGCTTTTAGGAGAATTAACTGAGCACAAGTAGAGTGGGTTTGTACCCCGTGAACCGAGAAGTTCAACCACAGTGTCTCTGCTCCCCGTCAAGGCTAAGCTGTTCAACCTGGTCTTTGCTGATGCCGTTTTTTTCTCTACCAGCTAGGGAATAAAAGGGCTTACATCCTAAATATCATAAGATGAATGCCTTGAATCAGATTGCTTGCAAATGTTTAATGTTATATACGACAGTAAAACCTACCTGGAGGCTTTATTCTAATCGACCTTGGAGCCAGCAATGGTCTCTTAGACATTGAAGAATATGTTTCAGGGAGGCTACAGGTTGAAGAATCAAATAAGCCTTCCCCTCAAAAAAAAAAAAAAAATTTAAAGCGGCATCCACTGGCTGTGTAGGTCATTTGTCATCTGTCAGGATAGCAGCTTCCGGAGAGGTTAAGCACACAGCCTTCAGTGGTCAAGTCAGCCTGGTCCCCACAGTCCGTGGGGTGGGGCGCCTGTGTGTCTTACTAGCTCCTCCCATTCTGAAGAACGCAGCAGCTACAGCTCCACCCCCATGATTGTGTTCCAGGGCCATAGCTGCCTTTGCGTGGATCTCTCTGATGGGGGATCTCCAGGCCCTGGGATGGGCACCGTTGTTTTCTGTGCCTCCACACATTATAAGGTGTTGTGGAAGGCAAGCATCACCCTATGAGGCAAGATGGTCATCATGGTGCTGCATGCGTTAATTTCTAAAATTTTCCCAGCAATTATTTCTAGTCATCCTATTAATGTACATTGTTACTGTCAGAGCATTTGGGAACAAGGGGTGGGGTTAGGACAGGGAGGACAGGAATCAGAACATTTTGTCTGCTCTTCTGAGATTTTAACAGCCACCTGGAAAAGAGCAGGTAGTCCTACCTCTCTCATGCCAGAAAGAGCCATCCTTCTGGCCATTGGGTACAAGATCCCTGACTCCTGTGGCTCCTGTTCCAGCTGTGGCTGCTCAGGGAAGATGATGGGTGGAGAGAAGTCCAGGGCAGGGGAGCCTGTGGGAGGGAGATGACTAAGGTTCTCTTTGGGTGTGCACCAGGACAAAGAGCTGATTCAATTTCTCTCATTCCTGGTAGAAAATAAAACCCTGGGAGAACAAAAGGCATTATTCAGGACTAATTTGTGACATGATCATTGATCATGTTACTCTAAACCATACACCATAGAAAAGAACTTTTTTTTTTTTTTTTTTAATCTCAGAGGAAGGCATGAAGAACACATCAAAAAAAAAAAAGAATCAAAGTTAAAAGATTGAGTTTTTCTAGTCTATTTGGTATTCTTTATTCATTTGCAGTACATGTAGGTACAATGTGTATTCAGCAGAGATTTTCTTTTAAGTAGTTTCAAATTTTAGAAACAGAAGTTCTCATGAATGGTATATATATTTTTTTAATTGGCAGTGGTTTTTGGAGATATTTCAATGGAAACTGACATCAGAATGGCTTAAAGGTACTGTTTTGTTTGTTATTTGGGTTTTCCATTAATCTAATTAGAGTGAGTTAAAAAGAAATCTTACTCTTCGGCATCATCCTGTTTATTTGTATGCAAGTTTTATCTGATGGGGAATTATGCATTTTTAATAAATCAGCTTTTTCTTTCTCTTAAGAATTGATCTGTTGAATGTTACAATCATGGTTTCAGCTCTGAAAAAGCTCAGCCAAATTCTGAAAATGACTTGGTAGCCTATTTATCAATTAAATATAATTACTATTACTTCTTATTTTTTCTTTTGCATATGCTTTCAGACTGTTCTGTTTTGACTTTTCTCCTTTTAATTAGTTATGCAAGTGCAAAATATGCATACCAAATATATGACTATCAAAGTATAATTCTATAATTTTTAATTATGTTTTATAAGAAAGTGAAAGCTTTTTCAATATCTTATTCAAAATATAATTAATAGCATTGAATAGATGTTCAAATATCACATAAACCTTATGATTTAAATATCAACATATTTTCTATGTTAAATCATTAGTATTAAATGGTATTGTGTTAGTTTTCCAGGGCTGCTATGAGAAGGTACCACAGACTAGGTGGTTTAAATAGAAATTTATAATCTCAAAGCTCTGGAGGCTAGAAGTTGGAAATCAAGGTTCAATAGGCTTGGTTCCTTCCCAGGACTGTGAGGGGAGGCTCTGGTCCAGGCCTCTATCCTGGATTTATAGATGGCTGTCTCCTCCTTCTGTGTCTTCACACCATCTTCCCTCCATGCATATCTCTGTGCCCCAACTCCCCGTTTTTCTAAGGACCAATTATATTGAACTAGGATTCCCTCTAATAGTTTCACTTAAACTTTATTATCTTTGTAAAGACCCTATTTCCAAATAAGATCACATTGTGAGGTATTGAGGGCCAGGACTGAGATGTATGGATCTTGGGGGGACATGATTTAACCATAGAACGTTTGCTTTGGCCCTCCAGATTCATACCCTTTTCACATACAAAACACATTCATCCCACCCCAACATCTCCAAATGTCTTAACCTATTCTGGCATCAACTTTAGGTCCAAAATATGCACATACTATCTAAATCAGTTATGGGTGATACTTGGCATAGGATAAATCTAGGGGCATAATTCCTCTCCATCTTTGAGCCTATGAAACCAGAAAACAAAGTTTTCTGTGTCCAAAATACAATGGTAGGCAGGCATAGAATAGACATTTCCAATCCAAAAGGAAAGAAGAAAGAATCGTGGGTCCCGAGCAAGTCTGACAGTGATAGGGCAAATGACATTAGATTTTAATCTTTGAGAATAATTCTCTTTGGCTGGGGGCTTGGACTTCCTGTCTTTTGGAGCCATTTGAGTATCAGTCTCACCCTTCGGCCAAGGGTGGGTATGTCATAATATTCTCTACTAGTTGTAAAGATTACTAACTTGGTAGGGAAACATTTGCCAGGCAAGTTGAAGGGGGAAAAATCTAATTTGAGTTCTACCTCATTAATAAGGGATTGCTTAGGGGCACCTGGGTGGCTCAGTCATTTAAGTGACTGCCTTTGGCTCAGGTCATGATCTCAGGGTCCTGGAATCAAGCCTTACGTGGGGCTCCCTGCTCATCAGGAAGTGTGCTTTTCTTTCTCCCTCTGCTTCTCTCTCTCTTTCTCAAATAAATAAGAAAAATCTTTTAAAAAATAGGGGACTGATTATCCATACTTAGAGTTAAGGCAATGCTCCATGTAAATTCATATGCGGGTAGTTAGGTAGTAAATCAATTCAGCAAGCTCTTATAGAGAAGAGCAAATCCACCTTATTATTAGTTTTTTCTCCCCAGAAATTATGATAATAAAAATTATCAATAATGTATTATGTAGCCTCACTAACTCCTACCATGAATTTTTCTCTAGGGTCAAATTTTTGCAAACCAATACCAAACTGACACATGGAAAATCCTTATAGGTTATAGATGTCCATATAGGTTTTAGATGTGTGTATCTCCCTCAGATGGGACTAAAAACTAGTGCAAGTTTTTCCATTTAAAGTGACCTAGGAATGAAGATGAAGAGAAAGCCATGTAAATGTTGCTTCACTAATTGACTTGTTGTTTTTGAAATCTCATTCAGAATAACTTCTAGAAGGCTTTCTTTATGATGTTTACAATATTTTTAAAGTGGCGAATTTATTTAATTTTGACTTTCAAGGGCATTTCCAATACATTTGGTAGATTTAAACAAGTTTTATTAAACATTTTGTTAGGAATTCCCAAGGAAATTGACGTAATCATTTGCTAAAGACTAATTTATAACTGGCATATCAAAAGTATTTTTAGGGTGCCTGGGTGGCTCAGTGGGTTAAAGCCTCTGTCTTCAGCTCAGGTCATGATCTCAGGGTCCTGGGTTTGAGCCCTGCATCGGGCTCTCTGCTCAGCGGGGAGCCTGCTTCCTCCTCTTTCTTTCTCTGCCTGCCTCTCCCCCTACGTGAGATTTCTGTCAAATAAATAAATATAATCTTTTAAAAAAAGTATTTTTAGGGCGCCTGGGTGGTTCAGTGGGTTAAGCTGCTACCTTCGGCTCAGGTCATGATCTCGGGGTCCTGGGATCTAGTCCAGCATCGGGCTCTCAGCTCAGGGGGGATCCTGCTTCCCTCTCTCTCTCTGCCTGCCTCTCTGTCTACTTGTGATCTCTCTCTGTCAAATAAATAAATAAAATCCTTTTAAAAAAAGTATTTTTTTTTTTTATTTTTTTTATTTTTTTTATTTTTTATAAACATATATTTTTTATAAAAGAAGATTCTAAAAGTAGCAGGATGATCCAATGAGACTGTATTTGCATGTGTGGATGAGTATGCGTGGTGTCCAAGCTAGAGAGAAACGCACTGGACTTGCCAAAGACAGCCTAGAGACTAGCAGAAGGGACTTCTTGAAATCACATCAAGTAGCACAACCCAGCATTCTTCCTCCTCCTCCCCCACTAAAGGATAGATATGGGAAGTTTGGGGTCACTGCCAAAATTTTGCTTATGAGAAAAACTTATTTTTCAGTCATTAAATAAGGGCAAATGTCACTATTAATTTGGAAGGTTGACAAGGTTAACGAGTGTGATCAGATTGTATTTGGAGAATTCAAAGCAGCTCTGATCTCGACTACTTAAAGGTTAAACATGTGCTCGCTTTGGCAGCACATATATTAAAGGTTAAACATCATGAATTAATCAAGATACGGGGCAGAAGAAAATAGAGGAGAGAGATTGGGTCTTGGTCTGGGCTGGCTTAACAAAGTGCACCCTTTATACTCAAGCATGGTCATCTATTAAAGGACACAGTGTTGTTTTGCAAAGTATCTTTTGCCTGCCAAGATGTATGGTTTTTGGAAGATGTCTATCTTTTAGGAACTATGGGAATATTTAGCATCACAGGGTATGTAGTGCAGCAAGGGGCAGGGAGAAAGAACCTTCGTATGCATGGAGTTTCATTTTAATTTGGGATCATGAGAAATGGTATAAAGCTATATCCATTGACCCCATAGTAGAGAAAAAAAGCTACATGGCAAAGAAGCTTCCTGGGGACATGGCAGTTGACCTTGGAGGGCTATGATGCAGCAGGGATGCTGAAGCCAAGTGTGGGTTCCATAGTGGCTGTACATGGTACACAAAGTGATCTTAAATTTTGTATGCAGGCCATCTTTTGGACCAAAATCCACTCAGTACCTCATTCTGTTTTGGAAGATTAATGGGGAGAAATTAGGATGTTTTAGGGGAAGGAAAAGATGGAGGAAAGGAAAGTGGTGGTGGCTATTTGTAGGGGAAGACACAATAGGAGGGAGAGAATGCTCACAGGGAAAGAGAGAATGAGGGCAATAGGATGACCTCTTAGAGTGAGATTCAAAGGAGATGGTGTGCAAGGTGCCTGGCATGGAGGCATCCTGGCCTCCCCGCACCTGTGGTTTCCTTGCTCATTCTCTTCCTTTTAGGGGCAAGAATTGCTTTTTCACTTATTTTTGTTTTCAGGATGCAACGCATAGTGGTATCCAATAAGATTTTTTCACAAAATCATTCCAAAGGGGCACCTGGGTGGCTCAGTGGGTTAAAGCCTCTGCCTACGGCTCAGGTCATGATCTCGGGGTCCTGGGATCGAGTCCCGCATCGGGCTCTCTGCTCAGCGGTGACCTGCTTCCCCCTCCCTCTCTCTCTCTCTCTCTCTCTTTCTACTTGTAATCTCTGTCTGTCAAATAAATGGATAAAATCTTTAAAAAAAAAAATCATTCCAAAGTTTTTGTCCGGTTGTCACAGTTCACATAATTGTGTGGTGTGTTATGTATAGCTCTTTCTGGGTTTGGCCTTAGTACCTAGAGCATGTGGAGGAATAAATAGTCTGTATTTTGAAGATTGTGTCTATTTTTGTTTTCAGGTCTTGAAACAAAATCTTATAAACGGATGCAAATATCCTGTATATGAAATTTATTAAGATTCGACCCCATCTATTCATATATTTGAGCATGTAGACCCATTGTAATATGGAGATTGAAATTGATGACTTTAAGTTTAAAACATTGTATTTTTGGGCTATGAGAGGAAATTTTAAAGTAGTCCAAATCAATACAGCATTTTTAAAAAAACCTAGATTGCTTTAGTTTCTGTTGCAAAATGTAAAATTTTAAATAATACGAAACAGCTGCACTGCACCACACTATACCAGCTGTTCTCTTTTCTTTTGTTACTGTCATTGAGTTTATTTTTAGTAATGTAACATGTTTATTATTCATTTAAAATGATTGTAAAAGCAAATTTTGAATGGATGCTTTAAGCATACATATAAATTCTCTATAAGTTTCCTTATTGCATGCATTATCTTGAGTAATATTTTTATTGGTTTATTTGTTATCAAGACATTTATGGTGTTCAGAACCATTACTTATACTTTTATGCCTTATAACATCAGATGCTCTAAATTAAAGATGTGGTTGGTAATTACATAGTTATTTGGATTTGCGAGCTAAGTTTGCAAACTGCAGCCTTTATGAGAAAGAATTGGATAACATTTTCAGACTTGGCAGAAAGAGAGAATGTTCGTTTATATAAAAAGGTCCACAGAAGCATTGATAAGAAAATGATGAACAATTAAGAGAATAATTCCAACCAAATAATCTGTTTGGAGGATTAAAATGTTTTCCCTGCTCTTAAAATAGCTGCCTCCATGAGTAGAACTCATTGCGTAAAAGTTTAACTCCTTCTATGTACCTGTGATACAGTCCATTTATGCCAGATGTAGTTCACATTTGGTATCTTTATAGGTCTTTGGGATGTAAGGTCTGTCTAACCATGGTCAGGGCTGTCTTTTATTCCTCTGGACATATGGCACAGCTAGATTGCAATCCCCTCGACTGGCTCTTTTTGGTGTTGCAGTTCCAAGCAGAGTACAACTGTACTTTTTTTTTTTTTTTTCTAATTACTTTGACCTCATAATTACTTCATAGAGTTACAGAAGAGTGGTATAAAGACCTAGGAAAGAAGACCATCATGCCCAGGAAAGGAATGACTCATGTTACTGTAGATATACCAGCAGGACCTGACTAAAAACAATTTTCTGGGTCAGTTATAGATTAGGTATGCTAAAGGGGAACAGGATAACAGAAATATTCCAACTGAACACAGTTATCTCATTTCACTCTACAGACATTCCTTGGAGATATTGTGGGTTTGATTCCAAACCAGGGCATTAAACCAAATAGCTCAATAAAATGAGTCAAATTAATTTTCTGATTTCCCAGGGCATATAAAAGCTATGTCTACACTATACTGAAGTCTATTAAGTGTGCAATAGCATTATGTCTAAAAAATGTA
Organism: Mustela lutreola; assembly: GCF_030435805.1. NCBI lineage: Eukaryota > Metazoa > Chordata > Mammalia > Carnivora > Mustelidae > Mustela > Mustela lutreola. The sequence continues at coordinate 148,962,080 of NC_081290.1, read as the reverse complement.
CTAAAAATAGTTTATTGCTTAGAAAAGGTTAGCCATCATCTGAGCTTTCAGCAAGTCATAATCTTTTTGCTGGTGAAGGGTCTTGCCTTGATGTTTTTGGCTGCTGACCAGGATGGTGGCTGCTAAAGTTCAGGGTGTCTGGAGCAAATTCTTAAAATAAGACAACAATGAAGTCTGCCACATCAGTTGACTCCTCCTTTCATGAGTGATTTCTCTGTAGCATGCCATGATATTGGACAGCATTTTACCCACAGCAGAATGTTCAAAATTGGAGTCAGTCCTCTCAAACCCTGCCTTTCCTTTATCAACCAAGTCAATGGAATAATCTGCCTTTGTTGTCATTTTAACAATCTTATAGGCATCTTCACCAGGAGCAATTTCCATATCAAGGAACCATGTTCCATAACAAGCAACTCCTCAGCCATTAGTGTTTTATCATGAGACTGCAGCAACTCAAATACAATAATAATGAGAAATAATTGAACTTTTTTTTTTTTTTTTTATTTTTATTTTTATTTTTTATAAACATATATTTTTTATATACATATATTTTTATCCCCAGGTCTGTGAATCACCAGGTTTACACACTTCACAGCACTCACCAAATCACATACCCTCCCCAATGTCCATAATCCCACCCCCTTCTCCCCAACCCCCTCCCCCCGGCAACCCTCAGTTTGTTTTGTGAGATTAAGAGTCACTTATGGTTTGTCTCCCTAATAATTGAACTTTTTAAAAAAAATTTATTTATTTTTTCAATTTCTTTTCAGTGTTCCAGAATTCATTATTTATATACCACACCCAGTGCTCCATGCAATACGTGCCTTCCATAATTCCCACCACCGGGCTCACCCAACCTCTCAAATCTCCACCCCTTCAAAACCCCCAGGTTATTTTTCAGATTCCACAGTCTCTCATGGTTCCTCTCCTTCTTCAATTTCCCCCAACTCCCTTCTCCTCTCCATCTCCCCGTGTCCTCCATGTTATTCCTTATGCTCCACAAATAAGCAAAATCGTATGATAATCGACTCTCTGCTTGACTTACTTCACTCAGCAAAATCTCTTTCAGTCCCATCCATGTTGATAGAAAAGTTGGGTATTCATCCTTTCTGATGGAGGCATAATACTCCATAGTATATATGGACCATATCTTTTTTATCCATTCATCTGTTGAAGGGCATCTTGGTTCTTTCCATAGTTTGGTGACTGTGGCCATTGCTGCTATGAACATTGGGGTACAGATGGCCTTCTTTTCACTACATCTGTATTTTGGGGGTAAATACCCAGTAGTGCAATTGCAGGGTCATAGGGAAGCTCTATTTTTAATTTCTTAAGGAATATCCACACTGTTTTCCAAAGTGGCTGCACCAACTTGCATTCCCACCCACAATGTAAGAGGGTTCCCCTTTTTCCACATCCTCTCCAATACACGTTGTTTACTATCTTGTTAATTTTGGCCATTCCTTCTGATGTAAGGTGGTATCTCAATGTGGTTTTGATTTGAATCTCCCTGATGGCTAGTGATGATGAACATTTTTTCATGTCTTTGTTAGCCATTTGTATGTCTTCATTGGAGAAGTGTCTGTTCATATCTTCTGCCCATTTTTTAATAAAGATTTTATTTATTTATTTGACAGATGGAGATCACAAGTAGGCAGAGAAGTAGGCAGAGAGAGAGGAGGAAGCAGGCTTCCAGCTGAGCAGACAACCTCATGTGGGGCTTGATCCCAGGACCCTGAGATCATGACCTGAGCTGAAGGCAAAGGCTTTAACCCACTAAGCCACCCAGGCGTCCTTCTTCTGCCCATTTTTGATGTGATTATCTGTTTTGTGTATGTTGAGTTTGAGGGGGTTTTTTATAAATCCTGGATGTCAGCCCTTTGTCTGTATTGTCATTTTGGAATATCTTCTCCCATTCCGTGGGTTGCCTCTTTGTTTTGCTGACTATTTCCTTTGCTGTGCAGAGGCTTTTGATCTTGATGAAGTCCCCAAAATTCATTTTCACTTTTTTTTTGTTTCCTTTGCCTTTAGAGACATATCTTGAAAGAAGTTGCTGTGGCCGATGTCGAAGAGGTTACTGCCTATATTCTCTGATGGTTTCTGATGGATTCTTGCCTCATGTTGAGGTCTTTTACCCATTTTTGAGTTTATCTTTGTGTACGGTGTAAGAGAATGGTTGAGTTTCATTCTTCTACACATAGGTGTCCAATTTTCCCAGCACCATTTATTGAAGACTGTCTTTTTTGCACTGTATATTTTTTTCTGCTTTGTCAAAGATTAATTGACCACAAAGTTGAGGGTCCATATCTGGGCTCTCTATTCTGTTCCACTGGTCTATGTGTCTGTTTTTGTGTCAGTACCATGCTGTCTTGGTGATCACAGCTTTGTAGTAAAGCTTGAAATCAGGCATTGTGATGCCCACACTTTTGTTTTTCTTTTTCAACATTTCCTTAGCAATTCAGGGTCTCTTCTGATTCCATACAAATTTTAGGATTGTTTGCTCCAGCTCTTTGAAATATGCTGGTGGAATTTTGATCAGAATGGCATTGAAAGTATAGATTGCTCTAGGCAGTATAGACACTTTCACAATGTTTATTCTTCTGATCTATGAGCATGGAATGGTCTTCCATCTTTTTGTGTCTTCTTAATGAGTGTTCTGTAGTTCCTCGACTACAGATCTTTTATCTCTTTGGTTAGGTTTATTCCCAGGTATCTTATGGTTCTTGGTGCTGTAGTAAATGAAATTGATTCTCTAATTTCCCTTTCTGTATTTTCATTGTCAGTATAAAAGAAACCAAATGATTTCTGTACATTGGTTTTGTATCCTGCTATATTACTGAATTGCTGAATGAGTTCTAGTAGTTTGGGGGTGGAGTCTTTTGGGTTTCCCATATAAAATATCATGTCATCTTAAAGAACTGGAGAATCAACAACAAATTAAGCCAACTTCACACACAAGAAGGGAAATAATCAAGATTAGAGCACAGATCAATGAGATAGAAACTAGAGAAACAGTAGAACACATCAATGAAATTAGAAGCTGGTTTTTTGAAAGAATCAATAAGATCGATGAACCACTGGCCAAACTAATCCAGAAGAAAAGAGAGAAGACCCAAATAAATAAAATTATGAAGGAAAAGGGAGAGATCACAACTAACACCAAAAAAATAGAAACAATCATCAGAAATTATTATCAACAGTTATATGCCAATAACTTAAGCAACCTAGCTGAAATGGATGCATTCCTGGAAAACTATAAACTTCCAAAACTGAATCAGGAAGAAATTGACAACCTGAATAGACCAATATCTAGTAAAGAGATTGAAGCAGTGATTAAAAACCTCCCAAAAAACAAGAGCCCAGGACCTGATGGATTCCCTGGGGAATTCTACAAAACTTTCAAAGAAGGAATAATACTTATTCTGCTGAATCTGTTTCAAAAAATAGAAACAGAAGGAAAACTTCCAGACTCTTTTTATGAAGCCAGTATTACCCTTATTCCCAAATCAGGCAAAGGCCCCACCAAAAAGGAGAATTTCAGACCAATATCCCTGATGAATATGGATGCTAAGATTCTCAACAAGATCCTAGCTAATACGATCCAACAGTACATTAAAAAGATTATCCACCATGATCAGGTGGGATTTATCCCTGGGTTGCAAGGGTGGTTCAACATTCACAAATCAATTAATGTGATAGAACAAATCAATAAGAGAAGAGAGAAGAACCACATGGTCCTCTTAACTGATGCAGAAAAAACATTTGACAAAATCCAGCATCCATTCCTAATTAAAAACCTTCAAAATATAGGGATAATGGTAACACTCCTCAACTTCATAAAATCTACCTATGAAAAACTGACAGCTAATATCATCCTCAATGGCGAAAAAGCTGACAGCCTTCCCGTTGAGATCAGGAACACGACAAGGATGCCCACTCTCACCACTTTTGTTCAACATAGTATTAGAAGTTCTAACAACAGCAATCAGACAACAAAGAGAAATAAAAGGTATTCAAATTGGCAATGAAGAAGTAAAACTCTCTCTCTTCACAGATTACATGATACTTTATATGGAAAACCCAAAAAAGAAATAATTGAAGTTTTGTGAGTATTACAAAAATGTGGCACAGAGACACACATGAGTAGATGCTGTTGGAAAAATGGCATTGATAGGCTTGCTTGATGCAGGATTGCCACAAACCTTCAATTTGTAAAAAAAATCCCATTATCTTTGAAGCACGATAAAACGAAGTGCGAATGTAGTTATTGCATGATCAGAATTGTCTCACCACTGATTTTCCCATTTTAATGACGAGGGCAGCCTTTCTTCCAGTTAATCATCAAAAGCCTTCCTTCTCTAATCTTTTGTGTTCATTCTCTCTGCAAATAGCCAGATATGTAAATATCCCCTTGCTAAGAGTCAGGCACAGTGATGAATACAAGGCAATCTCTGTCCTCTGGGGGTTGTCAGGTCTCTTCAGAGCCTTGGCTACTCAGGACTTAAATTTTCTTGGATCTTGGCTTTCCTTTTCCACTGCAAATTCCCTCCTCCAGACTTTTGTCACTTTATGACTGGACTATTGTACTGTTCTCCAAGTCTCTATGCATCTTGCATCCTTCGACATTGATCATGCTTCTCCTTTCCCTCAAAGCTTTCTGTAATTTCTCTTACCTCTCAGATAGAGTTCAATTCTGTAGTCTGTCTGGTAATGCCACCTACAGAAGGCTACAGCCTCCTTCTCACCCCACCCCCACCTTTCTTTTTTCTTCTACTTAGTGGTTTGTGGTATCTCCTTTACCTGGAATGCCCTTCTTCCTTTTTTTGGAGAGTCCAGTGTCAGTCATCTATCAGACACCAGCTAAACCCCTACTACGACATCCTGAGTCCCCAGGATGGAAGTGATTTCTCCCTCTTCTGAACCACTTGACTACTTACTGTGCACACTACTCTCATGGTACTCATTATTCACTTCTCTGTAAGGCTGGTTATCTGTTCCTGTTTGTACTTCATTATTAACTTCTATTTAGACTGTGTCTTTATATCCCCTAGAGTTCATAACCCTGCACTTTCGGCAAGCAGAAGTCATTCAGTAAATATCTATGGATTGATTGCCTCAGATAAAGATGAATTAACTCATTTGTTTATTCATTCATATAAAGCTCAGGCATAGGAATATAATTATCTAAGGCCAATTCTACAGCACTGTAAGCTTCTGTCATAGCCTTCTTATGCAATCCAATTAACTCTTGTTGATAAATTTACTTGGTTATTACCTCTGTTGTTTTTTCAAAGACTCAGAGCAAACTTTATTGGCATTCACATAGAGTAATACCTTGTTTTTCAAATACTTGGTTTTAGTTTCAAGTCACTACATATATGCATGTACTTAGATATGTCGCTGTCTATATATGTATCTCTGTATATGTATATACACAAGTATATGTCATATATCACATATGTGTATCACATATGTGTATCACACATGTGTGAGTTGTGTATGCACACAGATACTATTTAAACTGTGTTGTAAAAACAACGGGTACATTGAATTGAATTCTGTACCTTCACACATTGGAGATGACCAATACTATAATTTGTACTGCCAGACTTAACTCATTTTTGTGTGGTTATTAGAAAAATGTTTTTCCTGCTATTTTTATTTAATTGAAGTTTTCCTGAAATTACAAGAGGAGCTGCTAAGAAATTGTTAGACCATTTATAACCGTGTATCCATTTGAGTCAGATTTCCTACATAGTATGCAATCAAAGCATCGTAAAGGAACAAACTGGATCTTAAGCTGATGAAAATGCTAAAACTTAGATGAAGTAGTTGCCTACAGTAAAATTTGGTGCTTCTGGTTGTAATAGTGGAGTCTGAATGTGAGATACTGAGAAGAGGAATGGGCGATTTGGGGAAGGTCTGAACTCTGCTTATTAGTCACGTCCCCTTAGACAAGTGTCACAGCTCAAGCCTTGCTCTGGGTCTCTTGTTTCCGTGGCTGCGACATGTGGTTAATAGTAGCTGCCTCACTGCAGTGAGGTCTGAATACAGTAATGTATGTGTAAGTTCTCTGTAATATGTGAAATCCTTCATAAGGTCAATGACAACCAGATCTGGAACCTTGTTTTGTGCAATCCTTCCTAAAACTGCTGCTCCATGCCCCTCCCTTGGTCTCTGTCCTGTGCTGACCTCTGTCGTCGTCCTCTGGCTGCTGGGAATTTCTCTGTTTTTCTTGGTGCTCTTGACTTCCCTCAACAAACTGACTTGTCCCTACCACATTCCCCCCCATTCCCAACCCTTCCCCTGCCACATGTCATCTGTAGTGGGTTTTTAATGTGGATTTTTGGCACGAGAGGGGTTACTCGTGAAATGAGATGTTTGGTAAAGTGCTGTGAAATTAGATATTGCCCCCTCCACATGCCATTTTTATTGCTTCATAGACAACAAAAGTTCCAGATTATAGATTAGTATTTGAATGCTGAATATAACGGAGATTTATTCATTTCTGGGTCACCCATGTCTGGCGCTGAAATTTTACCCAGCTCCAGAAAATCTGTTGGCAGTAGTCTATCCTTTCTAATTTTTAAACTTGGAAACACTTTTTTAAAGCAATTCAAAATTTCAGAGTTCTCATTGGAGCTAAAGGAGTTCAGTTCACCCAAAGGTAATAATAGCAGATAATAATTAAGAAGGTAATGTGCTCCCTGCCTCAGTTTCTATGTTTGAAAAAATAGAAGTGAGTTAAAATTTTCAACTGTGTTGAGAGACTTGTACTTGCTGCTTAAAAAGAACAAAATTAAGTTTTCCAGAATCTGAAGTCTGTAAGGTAAATTATATGTTGAGTGTTTGCTGAAGAAAAAATTGTATCATACCTATCTCCCCAGTGTCTTATGGCAAAATAATTTAAATTCTTGAGAACATGTAAAAAGCATGTTTGATGTTTCTGTAAGAGGACATGGGATCATCAAATAAAATTAAGACTTTGTAATTAGGAGTAGATCTTTTATGTGGTATTTGATTATGTGTCACATTTGTAATAAGATTTAGGAGATTATAAAGCATTATTTTATGTGATGTACATTTATTGAAAAAAATGGAATAGTTTCACTGGGATTATACTAGTTAATTTGGCACTCATCACAAACAAAATGTACTATAGAAAAAAATCTGCCTTTCACTATTTATGCTCTTTTGCTTGAAATAGTTAAATTTCGTTTGGCTACTGGTAGAAAAGAATTTTATAGTTTCATTTCTTACAGCATTCCCCTCCCTTCCTTGGCTTAAATATTCTACATTTTGGGGACACATGGGTGGTTCAATTGGTTAAGGATCTGATTCTTGATTTTGGCTCAGGTCGTGATCTCGGGGTCGTGAGATCGAACCTTGCATTGGGCTCCACGCTGTGTGTGGAGCCTACTTGAGATTATCTCTCTACCCCATTCTCTGCCCCTCCCCCATGCTGCTCTCACTCTTTCTTAATAATAATAATAATAGTAATAATAAATACTCTATATTTTGCCAAAAATATGCAATTTTCTTCTTTTACCCAACCATGTTTGGCTTCCTGGTATTATTCACCTTGAAAATGCTGCAAAGATATTATCATCTCTGCATTTTACAGGCCAGGAGGTCCCCTGTTTCTTGTTCTCTTTTAAAATATTTTGCAATGTAGATAGTGATTTAATTAATTATTTGCATGTTCTGGTTTAATCTTGATTTTCTCTATAGAACTGTAAGCTTTCTGAGGTCAGGGACCTGCTGTCTTCAGTGTACATGGCACTTCTGGTGTCTAGTACTGTGTCTGGCACATGGCAAATGTGAGACAGAATTTTATTCACTGATTGAAAATGGTGGATAAAACTCTATTCTAACACTTCAGTAATTAGTGAATGAATTCCATCTTTTTAAAAAAATATTTTATTTATTTATTTGATAGAGACACAGTGAGAAAGGGAACACAAGCAAAAAGAGTGGGAGAAGGAGGGGCAGGCTCCCTACTGAGCAGGGAGCCTGATGGCCCATCCCAGGACCCTAGGATCATGACCAGAGCCGAAGGCAGACACTTAAGGACTGAGCCACCCAGGCGCCCCAAAGCTCCAATTTTTAAAGATATAGCCAGTATGCGTAAATGGGCTTATTCACCATGAGATGAAAAATGATTGAGAATATAGAATACCATCTTCAATTACTACTAGATAAAGATGTTAGGCATACAGCAAATCAGAACAGTGGTCAATATTTTAGGAACTCTGTGACTTCATGGTCTAAGTCCCTGGAAATCCACTCAAGGTGAGTGGATTTCTACTAATAAGTAGAATTTGAATCTCAAGAAATCTCAAGTTCAAAGAACAAGGTAATTTGTGGAAGGAAAGATAACTTAGCTGATGGATTTAATCTGATCAACAAACTGTTTCCTTTTTTTTCTTTAGCTTTATTGAGATATAAATGACAAAACCGTAATGTATTTAGGGTACAAAGTGATGATCTGATATAGGTATACAATGTTTCCCACCACTAAGTTAATGAATATATCCATCACTTCACATATTTGTCTTAAAATAATAATTATTATTGTTATTAGTGGGAATATTTAAGTTCTATTCTCTTTGCAAATTTCAATTATACAGTATAGAATTACTAACCACAATCACTATGTAACACATTAGGTCTCAGATCTTATTCATCTTACAGCTGAAAATTTATACCCTTTTACCAGGCTCTCCCTATATTACCCCCACCTCTCAAGCCCCTGGCAACCACCATTCCCTATTTTTATGAGTTCAACTTTCTTCTTTCTTTTTTAAAATTCTCTATATAGGTGATACCATGCAGTATTTATTTGTCTTTTTCCATCTGGCTTATTTCACTTAGCATAATGTCCTCCAGGTCCTTCCATGTTATTGTAAATGGAAGGGTTTCCTTTTTTTTTTTTTTTTTTAAGCCAAATACTATTCCATTGTGTATATATACCACGTTTTCTTCATCTATTCTTTCAGCAACAGACAGGTTGTTTCCATATCTTGGCTGTAATGAACATTGAAGTGTGACTGTCTCTTGGAGATAATAATTTCACTTGGATATATACCCAGAATTAGGACTGTTGGAACAAAGTATGTTTCTCAATAATGGTATAAACAATGTCTTTTTTTTTTTTTTTTAAATGTAGTATAGCAGAATCTCAGTACTAAAATTGAATCGAGTATAAGGTGATTCTGCTTTGGAGTTCACCCCAAAGATTAAAGGTATTCTAAGATAGGAGAAATAATTATAGAAAGAGTTTGTGCAGTATCTAGGTAATTTGGAGTTAATGGGTCATTTATTTATTTTTATTTGTTTAAAGATTTTATTATTTATTTGACACACAGAGAAAGAGAGAAAAAGAGCATAAGCACAAGCAGGGGGAGAGGAGAAAAACAGGCTCCCTGCTCAGCGGGGAGCCCGATGCAGGGCTTGATTCTAGGGACCCTGGGATCATGACCTGAGCCGAAGGCAGACACTCAACAGACTGAGTCACCCAGGCGCCCCATTAATGGGCCATTTAAAGTGAAAAATTTTTTTAATGGGGGGAGAAGACAAGTGGTATATCTTAAGAGGTGATGTATTTTTTTAATCCTTTTTAAGAAGGATTTCAGAAAACTGGCTCTTGTAAAGCAAGGGATCTTTTCCTCTCTTCTCACGTAATCGGGAGAGCATCTCTTCATAGAACTCCCAGGATTTCATTCTTCAAAATCTGCAGGGCCTGGGGCGCATGGGTGGCTCAGTGGGTTAAAGCTTCTGCCTTCGGCTCAGGTCATGATCCCAGGGTCCTGGGATCGAGCCCCGCATGGGGCTCTCTGCTCTGTGGGGAGCCTGCTAACTCCTCTCTCTCTGCCTGCCTCTCTGCCTACTTGTGATCTCTGTCTGTCAAATAAATAAATAAAATCTTAAAAAAAAAAAAGTCTGCAGGGCCTGAGGGATAGTTTTAGCATCACTTAGCCTCCTTGGCATACTTCCAGGACCATTCTAACCTGACCGTTTCTCCTTAGAGATCCCGGTTCTTTCCTCACCTAAGTCAAAACTTTTCCTTCCTCTATAAATACCTTTTATTTACTTTTTACTACACAAAATTTCAAACATCTATGAACACCAATGTCTTAGTATAAGGAATACCAACATCCAAGTGTTGGACATAACAACTATTAATGTTCTGTCATTTTGCTTCATCATCCTTTTTTGCTGAAATATTCCCAAGAAAATCACATTCATCACCACACTCTACCACTGAATATCCCAGTCTTTATCTCCAAAAACAAGGACTCCTGATTACCTAATCTACTACCATCACTACCTCAAATACCACCCCCCCCAACACCGTAATACATACCATTTAACATGCAGTCTTGATTTGTGTTTTTCTAATTTTTCTAAAATGTCTTTTACAACTGTTTCCTTCAGAATCCAATCAAGAACTACTGGTTGTGTTAGGATGTATGTATCTCAAGTCTCTTACAAACCTTGGTCTAGGAGCTGAATATCAAGGTTGGGAAAGGAATAACTGAGAGGGCTCAATTTGCAGACTTGGCACATCTCCCAAGATAAGTCAGACCCTAATGGGCAAGAAATGGGACTCTGAGACTTGGGGAAGAAACATTAGGGTGGATGTGCTGGAGAACATTAATCCCCAGGCAAGCATGCAGAGAATATGCCTAGAAATGGATATTGAGGGGGGTTGGACTGGAGTGTGGAGGCAGAATATAAGGCCTAGTAAGAATTTATTGATATGCATCATTCACCAATGATTTAGGATATAATGTTCTTATGAGGGCTTCTGGAACCATTCTTTTTTTAAAATTTTTTTAGATTTTATTTATTTATTTGACAGAGATCACAAGTAGGCAGAGAGGCAGGCAGAGAGAGGGAAGTGGGCTCTCTGCTCAGCCTGAGGGGCTCAATCCCAGGACCCTGGGATCACGACCTGAGCCGAAGGCGGAGGCTTTAATCCACTGAGCCACCCAGGCACCCCTCCTGGAACCATTCATATACTGTTAGGATAGCTCTTAACTTTGGAAGAAACAAGAGCACACATTAAATGAGGTGGAGATGCCACAGTTGTCTTCGTAGAGTGTTGACAAAGGGCCTAAAGATGCAGAGAAATAAGGATAATTGAATGGATTATATATTACATTCTATAAGATCCCATCTGAGATTCTCCAGATGATGATGTTCTTTGGGGGAGGGAGGTCCAGAAGACACTACTTTCACTTAAGGTATTAAGAAATCTTCTGGTATCATTTAGAAACTCAATAATGGTTGTCCTTGCACTTACAATGTTAGTAGGCTATTCTATTATGAAATGTGACTTGCTAGAGTAATGGAAATGATAGTAGTTGAGGCAGGATAATATGAAGCAAAATGTGGATAAATAATGGGCAACAAGGTCAGACTGGCAGTGAGGGAGCTCTGGCCTGTAGGGAAACATGGCTATGACAAGCAGATTACTATATTTGTAAGGATATCTAAAGAGGGATTATATAGTCAAAAGATATCAGAAGGGATGATCAAAAGATATCAGAAAGATATCAAAATGTTTAATCTGAGAGAACATCCATATTTAAACAGTCAAGGTGGTTTAAAATACTAAATGTAAATAGCAACAGTATAAAGCTTTTTGAAGTTATAAAAATATATTTTTGTGACTTTGATGTTGGTCTAGGTCAGGTTCTCTCAGATAAGATGCACAAATCTTTACCCACAAAGGAATTGACTGATCAATTCTAGTGAAATAATATTAAGAACTTCTGTACATATAAAAAATCTCTATAAAAAGACAGAAAAGACAAGCTATAGAATTTGAAGTTACACACAACCCATATAGCCAATAAGAACTCATATCCATATATAAACAATGTTCACAAGTTGACAGGATAGGTATATCTCAATAGAAAAGTGGGCAAAGGACTCGAGTAGGCTTTTTATGAGAATTTAATCCCAAATAAGCAATAATCATATAAAAAGATGTTCAGTCCACTAGTAATAAGGCAACTGAAAATCCATTTGTATTTTGACATATTAAGCATCTACCCCATTAACAATTGAAAAGTCTGACAGTAAATACTGATGAAGGTGTGGAGAAATAGGAATTTTTAGACATTGCAGGTGGGAGCATAAATTGGTCAAACCATTTGGGAAAATCACTTGGCATAATCTGTGGAAATTCACATATCCTGCAACCCTTTAGTTCCTTTCCTAGTTTTGTGTTCTAGAGAAATTTGTGCACAAATGAACCAGGATGCTTATACAAGCAGGTGCATTAGAGTACTGTGATAACACCCAAACTGGAAATGACCCAACGTACATCGACAGTCACATGGATAAATGGTGGTACATACAATATAATATTTTATATCACTGAAAATTGAAGAACTATAGCTATTTGCAAAAATATCATTGGATATTACAAATATAAGGAAAGGACAAAAGAACATCAGCTACAAAAGAGTACATTCAATATGATTTTATTTAAATATAGTTAGAAGTAGACAAGACCACACTATATTGTTTAGGGAAAATACATAGGTAGCAAAACTATAGAAAAGCCATAAATGATTTTTTGCAAAAGTAAAAGTTATTATCTCTTGAAGAAGAAAAGGGGGTATTAGATCAAAGGGCTTCTAGGATTCTGAAAGCTTTTTCTTTTCTTTTTTTTTTTTTTGGACATAGTGGTTCATTTCATAATGATTTTAAAAATCTTAATCTTCATGCACATTTTTTTTCTCACATTAAAGAGCTTGAAGAAAATCTAATACTCTTCTCTTTGATCACTGTTTTAATTTGTTCAGGCTACTCTGACAAATTACCATGGACTGGGTAGCTTATAAACAACAGACATTTATTTCTTACAGTTCTGGAGGCTGGAAGTAGGAGATCAAAGAAGCAGTGTATTCTGTGTCTAGTGAGAACCTACTTTCTTGTTCACAGATGTCGTCTTCTCTCTCGGTCCTCACATGGTCAAAGGGGTGAACCAACTCTCTGGGCACTAATCTCACTCATGAGGGCTCTGTCCTCATGATCTGATCACCTCCCGAAGGCCCCACCTCCTAATATCAAGACCTCAGGGTGCAAGGATTTCAACAGAGGAATTTTAGGGGATGCACTCAGACCAGAGCAGCCATAGTCTTTATATACCCCATTATCTCAGTCCCTTCTCCAATATCTGATTTCAATGACACCTTAGTCCTTTGATTCCTTTATTTTTTTTCAAAGCCACCAATCCTTGCCTGATTAGTCCTTTCCCCTACGGAGAACCCCTGGCATGTCACACTTGTCATTCATGTTGCGTTAGCACTTTTAGCTTCTTTAGTCCCTTGCTTTCTCACCGCATTTGCTCAGGAAACTGCCAATGTTGCAGTTTTGACCATCTACCCTCTCGCAGGCTCTGGACTCTGGAATGATGCAGGAATAATCAAACACTAAAAGAGATTTACAGCTTGACTCATTTATGTTATTTAGTCTTGGTTAGACTGTCAATCTGCCTGGAAATCATTTTTATGGTCCCAGTTTGCTTTTTACTCCATTTTCTCAAGTGACTATGTTATAATTTTATCACTTACCTAAAATTCTCTCTCATGTTTTTGCTGAATTCTATATGCTTTTTATAAGCGTTCCATTGGATATCACCCCCTGAAAATCATAGAGCCACCTCAAACTCAGTATGGCCACACTGAAGTCATCATATCCCTTCTCCTTGGAGGAAGGAATATCTGCTCTCCTCAGTAGGTTCCCTTCAGTATACACCACCCAGGAAGCTAAGCCAGACAACCAGGACTCTTTCTTAATACTTATCACAGATTCTTTACTATGCCTCATATTCTACAAACTCAGTATCATGCATATTTCTTCTCTCATTAGCCTCTTGGGTACTGTCCTGACACTGTCCACCATGATTTCTCAAGTAGACAGTGGAATGGTCTCCGTAGACTTTCTGTCTCCAGACTCACTGTGCAGTGTAGCCACTGCATGCCAACCCCTTGCACATTTATGCAGGTAGTATCCTTTAAGAGTGCCCCAAACTTACAGGGGAAAAGATTTCCAACTCTCTAGCTTGTGCTTGCAGTTTTTTACAATCTGAACACAGCTTCCTGATGAACTCTTCTACTGTCCTGTCTCCCACTTATTCTTTGGTCCTGACATTACTCTCTTGGAAAGCCTATAAGTTAGCCTATTGCTGTTTCATGGATACTGGGTGAAAAGAAAACATTTTATTAACCACAGAACAGCCCATAGCAGGAGCATCACGTTTGGATTGTCTTCCTTGTCCCCTAAATCCCACCTAAGTGATGCGGAGGGCTCTAAGGGGCCAGAAGTTAATGCAGTGAACTTCTGTCACAGTTGAGAAACCACGAGCTTAGAAATCCCCCTCTTTTATGACAAGCCAGTTTTTCGTCTCTGTCATCAAATGGTGTGGCATTCTTTCTGTGTCTCTGTCTTTGTATAATGTCTTCTTTTATTTTTTTTTAAAATATTTTATTTATTTATTTGACAGAGAGAGACATCATAAGTAGGCAGAGAGTCAGGCAGAGAGAGAAGGGGAAGCAGGCTCCCTGCTGGGCAGAGAGCCCGATGCGGGGCTCAATCCCAGGACACTGAGATCAAGACCTGAGCTGAAGGCAGCGGCTTAATCCACTGAGCCACCCAGGCGCCCCTGTATAATGTTTTCTAATTCAAAAGGACAACAACAGTCCTATTGGATTAGGGCCTATTTTAATGACCTCAACTTAACTTGATTACATCTGCAAAGACTGTTTCCCCATACAGTGGTGTTTATAGGTACTCAGGGTTAGAACTTCAGTGTATCATTTTTGGGGGAAGAGTTCAAGCCAGCACACCCCCATCATTCTTTTCACAATATTCATCACCCTGTATGGTAATTATTCCATGTTCACCTTCCCAGATAGACCACTCTTTCCTTTTTTTTGTTGGGTCCCCATTGTTTGAGATAATAGAACACTTTTTAAATGAATGACTACGAGCTGAGAAGCAAAGAGGTTGAAGACTGGAGAAGCAGGTCACCCAAGAAATTGAAGCTGGGAAATCTTAAGCTAAAATAAATAGAAGGATCCAATCACAAACCAGGTTTAGACACAGAGTGGGCAGACATGTGGGGGAGGTATGGGAAAAGAAAGGTCAACTCAAGAACAAACTTTATAAAAGCAGAATTCCAATTTGCTGCCTCTGTTTTGCACGAGGTCTACCAACTTTTGGGCAGGAGACAGAGCCCTAAATTTTTGTTTTTTTTTTCTCTCAGAGCTGCTGAAATGGTTTTCCTCATACCTCTCTTTAGTCTAACGGGTGTGATTATGGCCACACAATCTGGGTTCTTCAACACAAATTTTATGATTCAAAGGAAAGAGAACAGAACACAGAGAACATATGCCGTATTTATGGGTGTATCATTATGTTTCTGTAGCATTTGTTTATTACCTTTTCCTGGAAAGAGATGTTTGTGTGTATAATTCCGTGGCTGACTGTTCATATCCTTGTCTCCCCACTTCCCAGCTCACATACAGTTTAGCTCTCAATTCACTACTGCTGTAAACAAATCAAGATTTCATAGTACAGGGTATGAAAATCGTTCAACTTAGTAATTTAAAAAGCATTTTTAATAAGGTGCTGGTAGAAATTAATGTTAGAAATTAAAACCAGCTAAAATATTTTGTGTACTTCCTTTATGCATTATTTCTTTTATGTTCATATTAGAATTAATCAAAATAAGAGTCACAGTGAGAGTTCACTGTCCATTAACTCGCTGTAATGGACTCTCCGTAATTTACTGTGGGACACAGGGATTTGGGATCTAGTGGTAGAGAGGAGAAATGGGAATTATAATCTGAGGAAAAGCTGGAGATCTACTGGCTTAGCTAATTGAAATCTGCTAGCCAAGCCTTCTCTGAGATAATTCTGATACATACATGTAAGCATGTATATATACATCTGATTAAATTTAAGCAAATTTAATCACAATTTATTTGAAAGTGCTATAACTATAATTAGAGAAATTGTTCTCGAGCAGGGACAATCCTTCTCTAGGGAAACATTATTTGGCAATGTCTGGAGACGTTTGTGATGGTCATATGGGTGGGGAGGAGGGAGGAAGGGAGGGATGCTGACTGTCATCTAGAGTAAAGGCTCAGGTGTTGCTAAACATCCTGCATCGTACAGGACAGCTCCTACAACAGATTTTCAGGCTCCAATGTCAGTAGTCCTCAGTGTGAGAAGCGCCAGTTTAGAGGATAAACATCTAGCTGACATAAAAAGGAATTTTCTATTTCTCAATATTCCCTTTTTTTCTTTTTAATCTGCCACACTCCATAATACTACTACTAAAACTCTTAAATATTAATTATCAAAATAGAAAAATAAAACAGGAGAGAAGGTGAGCTCTATTCTGCTGGAGGCTATAATAACGTCTGGTAGGAAATTAAGCAGCAAATGCATTCTTCCAGAAATGGCTGTCCCAACCACTAGGGAGCCCTAGCATTCTGACTGCATGGCCATGTTGGCAATCTACGTCAAGCGTGGGAGATCTACCTGGAAGCTTTTGTTGAACATGACACTATTCCTGGGTTTCATCATAGCAAAGAGGTCTATTTCTAATATTTATTCAGAAACACAAAAAATCTACAATGATGGAAAAAGTGGTATAGTTGTTTTTTATCAAAGGCTCAAAAGAAAATAACCTCCTTAAAACGAAGCTGTGCAGTTCATTCCCTGATGGCCAGGATATAATTATGGCAACGTGACGTCTCTGACATTTATGGAACAGAAGTATTGGCAGCATTTATACCCAACTTTTAAGATAATACGAATCTGAGAAAAGGATGATTATTTTTAGAGTTTTTGAACTAATGATTATATTTAGATTTTGGATAAAGCATATAATGAATACTTCTCCTGTAATGATAGATACTATTGTGCAAAAATAAGACTGAGAGCATGACTAATAATGTCATTGAAAGAATGGATTTTATCACTGTTTAAGACTGACAGTCCTTACCCCCGACATGGCTTACTCCTTCGCTTACTCACACCTCATCTTATCACAGAGGCCATTCCTGTCCACTGATCCTAAAAGGCAGTTCCCAGTCCTGCTCTATCACTCTCCGTTTTCTGCTTTTTTTTGTTATATAACATTGATGATCACCTGAAAGGATGTACATTTATTTGCTTATTCATTTGTTGTCTTCCCCTGCTATTTCATCCAGTAAAAGCTACATCATAGCAGAGATTTTGATTTTTGAAGTTGTATTTAACAAGCACTTATATAGTACCTACTACTTCCCACATACTCTTGAAAGATGTCTGAAAAATGAACTCATTCATTTATACTTATAATGGCTCTAAGACATCAGTTCTATTTTTATTACCACTTTTTAGATGACAAAAATGAGGTATACAGAACTTAGTTGACTTATCCTACATTAGACAGGAAGTTAATGGCAGAGACAGTATTAGAATCAGATCTCAATCTAGAGTCTGTGTCTTAACATCGTAATGCTGATGCTTACTATACATGTGCATCTCCTAGACTCGGATCAAGCCTCAATCAATACTTGTGTGCTGCAAACACGTACGAAAATAATCAAGTAGCATTTTACTAAGTTATTTAGAAGCAGAATTTAACTTCTGAACACCCAAGTATGTAAATCACAATTACACTATTCAACATCAAGACATGTCTAATTATTCATTTTATGTATAAAGAGCAATAGATTTCTTTTTTAAGATTTTATTTGTTTATTTGACAGACAGAGGTCACAAGTAGGCAGATAGGCAGGCAGAGAGAGAGGAGGAAGCAGGCTCCTGGCTGAGCAGAGAGCCCGATGCAGGGCTCCATCCCTGGACCCCGGGATCATGACCTGAGCCGAAGGCAGAGGCTTAACCCACTGAGCCACCCAGGTGCCCCAAGAGCAATAGATTTTTAATTTGTCATCAACAAGGGGATCCCCTCAATAGGAAAACTTAAAATCTTTGGAAATAGTATCCTTCCAGTTGAATCAAGAAATATTAACCCTCTTCTACATCAACATTTAGTAATTCAACAAATATTTATTGACAGCTTATTCAGTGGTTCTACATGTTTGTGATATATCAGTGAGAAAGGAGGAAATTAAAAACAGTGCCAACTAAAGCAAAGATCTTGTTCATACATTATACTTATAGTAAGCACTGTTTTATTATTCTTCAATGTTAAAACTAGGGTAGTTTGTTTTCAAATACTAACAAATAGTCAGATCCTCACAACATCATAGACAGTAGAGCTCAATAGTAAATTTGGGAATACATAATAAGTGAGTCTAGCTCCCTATGGGAAGGAAAAACATTACGAACAAAGATCAAGCATATTATATAAAAAATTCTGTATGTTGGAACTGAAGATCTTATTGATCTGTCATTAATACATCCCCATAAAGGGCACACCTATAACCTAGAGGGATGAGTGTTGTGACTGACAGGTGACCCATAAAATGTGTGAGGAAAGCAAAAGTAGACATTTGCCTGGAGAGGAGAGGAGGAAGAAGCTCACTTTGAGAAGACAGAATTTGTGAAAAGGCACATACAAATGTCATAAATTAGTTGACTTAAGCAAACATGTTTAATGACAATTAAATTTTTTTAAAAATTTTTTCTGCCAGAAATAAACGACATATTGCACATATAAGTGCATAAGGGAATGTGTGTGTGTGTTATGGTATTGGTTCATTGTATCTATGGTATTGTTTCATTGTATCTAACTGAGGAATCTGCCTATACCTGGTGCTGAACCAATAAAAGTTGGATTCTGACATACTTTTTCTGAGCTTCTCTGGGATGTTTTTTTTCCACAAAATGGACAAAATAGTGGCAATCCCATCTACCTCACAGGGCATTTCTGAGGATCAGATGAGGATAAGCTGATGTATTACCTGCATGTATTAACATCTTGCCTTTTGGTATATTAGTACTGGATATGAGATGGCTCATAGTAATGATTCAAGTAATGAATCAGAGTAATGATTCAATGATATTTCATAATAATGAAATATAAATAGAAAATTGGGACAAAGACAAAAATACTAAGAATCTTAATCATAAGACAATATTGTTGAGTTGGGTCTCAAAATTAACCAGACGTTTCAAGGTAGCCAAAGGAAAAAATGACATATAATTGATGATTCTTATTAGAAGAAATGATATATAGCAGCTCCTCAGAAGAATCAGAGCCCTTCCTGGATGGAAAAACCAAAGGAAATTTCCCATGGGAGTGTACAATTCCCCATTGTACACCCATTGTAGGGATGTAGTGGCCAGTCTGCATAACAGTATTGTATAGCAAAGGTCTCAACATACCTCTGGGAGGGCCTCAGTGACTTGCTCCAAGTATGAAATAGGACATCTGCTGATACAATGTGGTCTAAAGACTGAATTTAAAGTACACACAAGAAACAAAACAAAGAAGCAAAGGGGAAAAAGTAAGAGAGGGAAAGAAAGAGAGACAAATCAAGAAACAGACCTTTAATGACAGAGAACAAGCCGATGGTTACCAGAAGGCAAGGGTGTGAGGGGATGGGTGAGGTAGGTGACAGGATTTAAGGAGGGCACTTGTGATGAGCACAGGGTGATGTATGGAAGTGAGGAATCTATAAACTATGATCTCTACTGTACACTGAAATTAATATTATACTGTATGTTAACTAACTGGAATTAAATAAAAACTTAAAAATAAATACTATTTCCTAGAAAACACACACACACACACACACACACACACACAGGAGTGAATGGCTTATGTTGTCTTTAAATAATCTGCAGAAAACTAATTTGCCTTAGAATAAAAAAATTATGCATTAACTAGAGGGCTTCTCTACTTTTGTACTCAGACCATCTCTGGATTTCTCTGTGAGGACACAACACTATCCTGAAGCTGGTACACATTTTTGAGATGTTTACCATGTATGTGTACATTCACGAATATTGGTATCATTTTGTATTCTCAATATGCACTTGAGATATAATTCTGTAATTATAATATAATTCTGTAAATGCCATTCCAAAATTTGACTTCTTTCTTTGCTTATTCTTATCTTTCAAAAATTAATTTCACTGTAAAAAATTTATTTTAGAGAGAGAGAGTACGTGAATGGGGGATGGCCAGAGAAAGAGGGAGAGAGAATCTCAAGAAGACTCCCCACTGAGCTGAGAGCCTGGCATGGAGCTTGACCTTGAGATCATGACCGGAACCAAAATCAAGGGTCGGTCGCTTAACCAACTGAGCTGCCCTGGTGCCCCCTCACTTTTAAACAGGAGCTACTCATGTATGGTACAAAATACAAAGAGCACAAACAGCTATTCTATGGAAACTATGTCTTTTAAAAATGTCAGTATCCAATTTACACACTCTCTTTTCCCAGAGGCAACCACTGTATGTTGTTACTTACCAGAAATATATGATGTACACATCTCAGTATCGTTTAAGTTTCTCTTATTAGAAATGAAATTAAAAATCTTTTCATAAATCTTGCCATTTGCGACAACGTGGATGGAACTAGAGCGTATCATGCTTAGCGAAATAAGTCAAGCGGAGAAAGACAACTATCATATGACCTCCCTGATATGAGGAATTGGTGATGCAACATGGGGGCTTAAGTGCGTAGGAGAAGAATCAATGAAACAAGATGGAATTGGGAGGGAGACAAACCATAAGTGACTCTTAATCTCACAAAACAAACTGAGGGTTGCTGGTGGGAGGGGGGTTGGGAGAAGGGGGGTGGGGTTATGGACATTGGGGAGGGTATGTGCTATGGTGAGTGCTGTGAAGTGTGTAAACCTGACGATTCACAGAGCTGTACCCTTGGGGATAAAAATATATTATATGTTTATAAAAAATAAAAAAATTAAAAATTAAAAAAATCTTTTCATATAGTTAATGGCCATTTGAAATTCCATTTTTTTCTTATATTTTGACCATTTTTTTTTTCTATTGGATATTGACCCTTTTCCATTGATTTGTTGAAGCTTTTAGAATGTCATATATGAATTTGTTTTTTAAGCTTGTTTTCCAAGTTGGTTATCTTTTTTCTGTTTTGTCTTTTTTCCCTGATGCAGAAAATGATTGATTTTTATGCCCTTGAAATGAGTAAATTTTTTTATGGCTTCTGGGGCTTTGTGGCATACCTTTCCCACTCTGAGCTTAAAAAAAAAATCACCCATTTGTTTCTCATGTTTCTATGGTTCCATATTTTATTCATTTACATCTCTCATCAGTCTGGCATTTATTTTGGTAATGTATATGAAATAGAAATCCAAGTTAATATTTTTTTTCTAGATGGCTAATCAGTTGCCCAAATACCATTTGTTGAATAGCCCACCGATTTAGGAGGGCATTTTTCACACATTCTAAACTTCCCTATACATTTAGATCTGTATCTGAATCTTTAGTTCTCTTCTACCATCTGTCATTGCCGGTTTCCCTCACTGCATTATTTCCATTATAGCAAAATTATCATGTATACATATCTGATAGGGTAATAATGGATTTCAATATTTGGTTATTCTAGTTTATTTTATTTTTTTAGGGATTTAATTTATTTGTCAGAGAGAGAGCGAGAGAGCACAAGGAGAGGGAGCAGCAGGCAGAGGGAGAAGCAGACTCCCCACTGAACAAGGAGCCTGGTGTGGGGCTCAATTCCAGGACCCTGGGATCATGACCTGAGTTTAACTAACTGAGCCATCCAGGC
Source organism: Mustela lutreola (assembly GCF_030435805.1). Taxonomy (NCBI): domain Eukaryota; kingdom Metazoa; phylum Chordata; class Mammalia; order Carnivora; family Mustelidae; genus Mustela; species Mustela lutreola. Next base: position 148,940,325 of record NC_081290.1, on the reverse strand, counting down.
ATCCCTATTCTTGTTTATTTTTATATGAATATCATAAATATCTCACTCACTTTCCAAAGGAATCATGATATTATTTCTTACTGAGATCACATTAAATTATTAATTTAGGGAGCCTTCATATTATTACATGATGGTAGATCCTTGACACAAGAACATGATTTGACTTTTATTAATTCTTCTTTCCATTTTTTCCATTTTTTCTTTTTTTGTGGTTTTTACATTATGAAGTTTTCTTCATATAGGTTTTATATTTTCCTTGCTAGTTATTTTCCCAGGTATTTGTTGTTGTTGTTGTTTTGTTATTGAATTTGAGGCATTTTAATCTATTTTATATTTAAAATTCCTATATCTAAACATATAAAATGTATAAAAATGTATTTTATATCTTAAATTCCTATATCTAATGTATAGGAAACTGAGTTCCATGTATTAATTTCCCCCTCCATCATTATACCAAGTCGTCTTATTATTTGGAATAGTTTTCTCAGAGGAGTTTCTGGAATTTTCTCAGTGTACCATTATATTACCTACAAAAAACAGTATTTTTCATCTGTCTTCTCTGCAATTTTTATGCTGATTTTATTCTTTTCCTTGTGTATTGCATTGCCATGTACTACTGGTGATAGTGGGGATCTTTGTGTTGTTCTTTTTTTTTTTTTTTAAGATTTTATTTATTTATTTGACAGACAGGGATCAAGGCAGAGAGAGAGGAGGAAGCAGGCTCCCTGCTGAGCAGAGAGACCAATGCGGGGCTCGATCTCAGGACCCTGAGATCATGACCTGAGCCAAAGGCAGAGGCTTAACCATCTCAGCCACCCAGGCGCCCCCTTTGTGTTGTTCTTGACTGGATACTTATCCATGTCTCCCATTGAGCAAGATGCTGGCCAGTATTATCATGTTTAGGAAGGTTACATTTGTCCCTATTTTAAAATCTGTATTTTTGTTTTTTAACAAGAATGGACATTGAATTTATCAAGTCTTTTTTCAGCATCCATGGGGATGCTATTATGATTTTTCTCTTCCAGCCAACTATTATGAGTTATAATTTTTCTTATAGTGAATCATCATTAAATTCTTGATGGAATATATTTGTTAATATTTTATTTAGAATTTTGCTTTAATAGTCATATGTGAGTGTAGTCTATAAACTTATGTGATCATGATGCTTTTTAGTATCATTGTTATTATAGTTTTTATAAAAATAATCTAAAAGGTATCTTTTTTCCATGCTCTGGAACAATTCAAAAACATTGAGATTTGAATTTTTAAACATTTGGTGAAATGCCACTGTGAAATTATTTAATCATATTGCTTTATTTGGGGGGATGGTTGCTCTGGGATGCTTTTCTCTATTTCTAATGGTAATTCATCTGTTTAGATTTTCTATGTTTCTAGAATTAGTCTTGGTAATTTCTATTTTCCCAGAACACAGTCATGAATGTAGGTTTTTAAATTTATTTTCTTAGAATTGAGAAATATTTTTCAATGCTTTTGTAATTTTCTTGATATCTGTGATTCTGTATATATTTGTCTTTTTAATTTTGTGCTTTTATGTGCCCCATTTCTTAAGTCATCTAATCATTTATCTATTTTATTAGCTCCATTTTCAAGAAATCCGTGCTTAGATATAATTACTAGCACCAAATCTTTCTATGTATTCTTTGATTTTCTACTTTCTCTTTATTTCTTAATTTTTTTTTTCTTTTTCTAACGATTGGGGTTTAATGTTTAATTTGTTTATTTCTTATTCTTTGTTGATTATTAATTTAAGTATTTAAGGTTACGGATTTTTTTCAATATTTCTTTATCTGTAGGAAAGATAAGAGCAGCTAACATTTACTAAGTGCCAACCATGTTTTAGGGACTGTTCTAAAATTTTGCAGCAGCATGTGGAGGTAGTTACAATTATTGTTACCATGATTTATCAGTGAAGAAACATAGACTCTGAGGAAATAAACAGTAATAAGGAAAATAATGAAGTAGAACTTTGCCAAGGTCAGACAGCCATCCGCTGTCTCCGCAAACATGTGAAGTAGGTCATATGCTAAGATTTTGTCAGCTCCTCCGCTCTCTAACTTTGATTAGGCTACATTTAATTTTTACCCACCAAACCCCTCTCTCTTCTGGCTTGTGAAGAGGAGCATTAGCCTTACAAGGAGTTACTTGCCAGGCAAGGAAAAGTCTGGAGACAGAAAGATGGCAAAAGCAAGGAAAGGTTTTAGGTACATTCTGCTTGTGCTTCACCATTGAGAAACCAGGTGCTAGAGCCTGGAGGATGGTCAGATAGAATATTGGGCTTCCTTACAGCATTTCAGACAACTGGAACTTTCCTATATAATCTTATACTCACCCAAGGTCACTGAGCTTCCCCCCATCCCAGGATTCTTCACTTAACTTCTAACCAAGTCAAGAATCAGCACTTGGACATGTGGTGAGGAAGGTGCAATATGCTGGATTGGGTATTAGTAATCATGGAGAGGGGAAGGACACACATTTTTGTAGGTTTCTATCTGTATTACCCATAGGGCTCTTTTTAAATCAATATAATCACACCTTCCTGGATATTCTCTGTACATCCTTATTGTCATAGGACATGTGAATTCACCTACACTGGCCACAGCTGGTTGGAACAGGTATGGAAATCTAACTCAAAGTAGGTGACTAAAGGTCTCTTTCGGAGGAATCAGAACACAGGGATGTTAGACAATTTCTGCTGGACTTTTAAGTAGAGAGACTATTTCAAACTAGGCTTGGGACAATCATGGGTACACTAACAAAGAGAAAGTAAGAGGAAGATATGGAGATAGAGATGGCAGAGAAAGAGAGAGAGAGAACACGTGGAGGAAGAAATTTAGTACATACAGAGGGTCAGTAGAAATTGAACATTCTGTGACCCAAAAGAGAGAGAGAGAATGACTTCCTTTATTGACTTTGGTTCCCTGGTTCCAGTTCTTTTTGTGAGACTTGGGTGTATCTCCCACCACTGAGTTTCATGAGACGTATTTTTTCTTTTGCTTAAATATAAGTCATTGAGTTCTGTTGATGGTAACCAAACAATCCCTAACTAAGAAAGTAACAAACCTGAAAGTGGAGGAACATAGTACAATGTCAAATCATGTGTGTGTATGTGTGTGCCTCAGATTAGCATACTAAAAGCTGTCCTACATTCCATGGTAAACTTGAAATATGTTTATTCATGATTAGAATTGAAAGAGGGATAACGTATGCTAAATTTAAATGGTGAATATTTATAATTATAAAACTATAGGGATGAAAGATAAGCTGATGATAATCAGGTCATCTTATTTTCCCCATGTGTTCCTTGGAGAGACTATGTTACTCTTACCAGCACAACGCTTAGATATGAAGTATTATTAAATATTAAATTTTTAAATTTAGTACAGAATTTGGGTTTGGTATTTTCTTTTTAAAGTCTTCAGCAGTTATTTCTTAAATGTTGGAATCGTCAAATAGGTGAGAATTTGGAACTTCTAAGATAATTTTGTGAATAAGCTCTATTCAATAAATATTTATTGAATGCTTCTTTCGATCCAAGAACATAATCCTAAACCCACCTAGTGTTTAATAAATTAGGCCACAAGAAGTTGTTTCTAGATAAAAAGTTGAGGAGGAAATAAAGCCAAGGAATATAAGCATGAATTTCCTGTTCATGAAGAGCAAATTCTGTTTGGACTGAGGTAAAACTCTATTTGGGTTGAAACAATCTTTTCACTTCCTATTTAGCCAGTGGGGTGAACCTCTGACCTTGAAATCTAAGGCACTCAGAGGAACTAAGATTTTCATGAGCTCAAGAAAAGAACTGCAATTTGCAGGATAAGGAAATGAAAATAGTGATTTGGAAAAATCTGAAGGGTAGCTATGGTTTCTCTTAATGAGAAATCAGCTGGAAATGTGCCTCACTTAAATAAAGTCAAGCTCAGAGTGCAAAATATAATATCACAACCGGTAAAACAGAAGAACCATGCAATTCATGTATGGTTACAATAGGTGTAAACATACTATTTAGAATTCTAAGGAAAATCATGGAGTGCATTTTATTGGGATCTTTAATGTAGAATAACTTATGTCCCATAGGATAGAATTCTATTTCCCTTTTTTGGTTGTGATCATGTAGATAAGTGAGGATTAGGAATAGATATCAAAAGTTTGAGTTTTAAAATGTACCTTCAAAAACTCTAAAGAAAAAATATTTTGTTGCCTATATTTCTGAAAGGTGGCACCTTATTATGTCTCTCATTAAGCAATTGCAGTCTGAACCACCTACTTTGTCTCTGTCACTTTTCTTTAACTGTTCATTGTCTCTCAAAACTCAAGCCTAGTTCATAATGTGTAATTGTTCATATGTGAAAGAGATGCAAAATTTGATATAATAATAATAATAATAATAAAGGTTGGTGTAATAGGCCAGAGAGAAATTACCAGCCCATACAGTGGGTTTTGGTCACCTTCAGTGGTCTAATAATAATAGTAATAATAATAATTTCTATTTATTCAGCTTTAGACTATTAAAAGTCCAACTGTGTATTTTATAGAATAATGGAGATAAGTGGAGTTAAATGCCTTTTACTGCTGAGATTATATTCAGTTGACTTGGATAAATTTAATATAAGGTAAAAATAGTAAGAAGAGAGAAGGCAAGTTGGTGGGGAAAAAAGGGAGAAGTCAAGTTAATACTTAAAAGTAACAGCTGGAGGAAGGGGATTAGGGAAAAGTCCGAGAATGTTAGCAGTGGCAGGATTTTTAGTGACTGGTACTGATCTGTTCACTATAGTTACCAGCAAGCCGTGGGATAAGTACAGAAACTAGAGTATGCATTTAGAAACCTCTGCAGCAGTTTAACATTATCATGACACTTTTATTGTATTTTTAAATGTACATGCTCAGGGGTGCCTGGGTGGCTCGGTCAGTTAAGCATCTGCCTTCAGCTCAAGCTGAAGCCCCTCCCCAATGCTCATTCTCTCTCTCTCTCTCTCTCAAATAAATGAAAAAAAAATCTTAAAAAAATATATATGTTCAAAACAAATTGAGAAAAAGCTTGTTCTTTGCTGTAAGTAATTTGAGATGTACTGAGCTAGGAAGTCTTGGATATTCTTCCAATGCTGAGAGGTAAGAGAACATGACTGGACTAATACCTTTTACCAAAAAAAAGAGCTGAAAAAAAAATATGTGATCTATCTTTTCTCATTTTCTTTCTTAAAAGTGTGCCATGTACTGCTAGGTACAGCAAAGGAAATGCAGTCAATGATATTGTCACAATGTTGTAGGATAGCCAATAGTGGCCACATTTGTGGTGAATGTGGCATAGCAGAAAGTCTTCTCCAACCACTATGTGTACACCTGAAACCAATATAACATTGTGTCAACTACACTTCAATAAAAAATTTTAAGTGCACCTCTATAAGTGTGTATTCTGATAGTTCTGCTTTGCTATTCAGGTAGAAACTCTCCAACCTACAAGTGATATTTCTTTATGCAGATACAAGATATTTTTTGCTGACTTTTATAAACTAACTTTATGCTATGCTAAATTCCTTTATTAATTTTGGTTGTTTCCTACATTCCTTATAATTTTTTATGTAAACAATTAAATAATCTGAAAATAGGTGGTCTCCTTCTTTCCTCCCTTCCCCCCTCCCTCCCTCCTGTTATTATTTTTATGAATTTATGTCTTTTTCTTGCCTTATTGGAAGACTTAGGGCAATGTTGAGTGGAGGTAGGAAAAAACGGGCATTCTTACCCTGTTTTTATCTCAGGAAGAAATTATTCAATGTTTCACTATTAAGGATGATGTTAGCAATTCGTCTTCTACAGACAATCTTTTCCAGATTGAGGAAAATATTTTATTCTGAGTTTGTTGAAAGATTTCTTTTTTTGTCATGAATTTGTGAAATGATTTTTTTCACATATTGAATTGTTCATGAGGCTTTTCTTTTTAAAATCTGTTAATATGTTAAATTATCTTGATTTTTCTTACAGCTAGAATCCAACTTGATTGTCACAATCAATTTTTATTTACAGAATAGAATCTTTTTGAAAAGATGTATTCCTTCAAAAAAAGAGATAGAGTTCTTCATTTAATCAATGGTTTAAGGCCTTATTAAACAGAAGTAAAGCAAAACATCCCAGGACAAATTTTACCTAAGTTAACAGTAGTAAAAATTATAGAAATTAAAATTTAAATACAAAAATATACAATAAAAATGGGAAGTATACTATCAAACAGAATAACAAATTCTTAGACCTTCAGAGGCATACCAAAATGCTTACCTCAAAAGTTGTATCAATACCTTGAGAGGTATTAAAATATTTTTAGTGCTGAAACTATTCATAGCACCTATGAAATACACAAAGCAGGATTCTACTACCAAAAGTTTGCATTGGTACACACATGTTTAAGCTTTATGTCACAATTTCTCAGTCCAAGATATAGTTAATACAATGACACTTATTTGTTTAGTTCTTTTCTTCCAAAGCTGAATAAAGAAATGATCACTTAACCACATGGTAGAATGTTATAGCTTCTTCCTTATACTAATGGTGTATATATACACATGTACATATGTATTTATATATATTTAAAGACTTTATTTATTTATATATTAAAGATATAATTATAACATATTTATATTATATATGATTATATGTAAAATTATAAGAATTTATAAATAACTGTATATTTATATACATATATGTATATATTTTAAAGATTTCATTTATTTTTTTATTTGCTTGAGAGAGAGCCTGAGCAGGGGTGGGGCAGAGGGATAATCAGACTGTGCTGGGTGCGGAGCCCCATTGCAGGGCTTGATTCCCCACCCTGAGCTCAGGACCACAGCCAAAATCAAGACTCTGATGCTTAAAGACTAAGCCAGCCAGGTATCCCCCAATGGTATATTTTAAACTTCAAATATTTCATCTCATGGAACTGATTTACGTGTACAAAAGCTCCTAAATACAGTAGACTCAAAACATTTCCTCTTTGTAGATTCCAACCATTTATAGTTATCTCAGTACAGGTACATGCAGGGAACAATTTCAGATTACTGGACAGAATATATTACTGTGTCATCACCTACATGGAAAGAGCAGCCCACTACAAGCACAATGATGGCAGATATGCACTCTCATCTGTCTTTCTTGCCACTTTTGCGGGATCTTCTCCAGGTCACAGAAGCTAGCTTATGTAGACATGTTTCAACCTATCTTTGAAAGTTTCTTTTGAAATTTAACTACCAGGAGCACCTACAATTCAGATCAGTCAGTTTTTTCCAACTCTTTGCTAATTAGTTCATATATGATATGTAATGTTTTTAACTTTAAAATAGAGAATATTTCTTTAAGAAGTTTTATGTTCATAGCATAATTAAGAAAAAAGTGCGGAGATTTCTCATATATCTCCCCTCCTCTCTTCTCCACCTCCTCCATATAGCCTCCTCCATGATCAGTGCCCTCCCCCAGAACGCTGTATTTGTTACAACCGATGAGCCTACACTGACAACATCACTACCACCCAAAGACCATAGTTTATATTAGTCATTAATTTTTAAAGCATCTTACCAGTGGTCTATTAAAGTGATTAATGACATTCATAACACCATTAATGGATAAGATATAAGCAAAACATGCCTACATTCAAGAGTTACTATTTTAAGTAAATATCTTGGCAAATTTTCATAACTAGAAAAGCTGTAGGATTCCTACTGAACACAGACATGATGATTTTATCCCTGTGGTTTTATAATATCAATAGTACAGTAAGTGTATCAAGTATAGTAAAGAAAGGAAAGCAGATTTCAGGACAGAAACCTACTAACCATTTAAGTTTTGGGTGTCCCTAACACAAAAGGTTATTTTCTTTGCCCATTACATATTTTTCCCATTCAAATGGTACAAATCTTTCATCCCTTTCATATTATGATTGAGAAATGAAATTTTTTAGTGTAAAAATATTTGTTAAAATTCCAATTTATCTTATAATATATGATATTAATTTCAGTTTTCAAGTATTTAAGTAATGCTAATTGAAGTAATTTCTTTTTAGTAATACATTTATAGACTGAACTTCAAAGACAAGGAAAAATAACTTAAAAAAGTGGATATGCTTTTCTCTCCAAAGATTTAATTTTTTATTTTTTATAAAGATTTAAAATGCAACACATAACATTGTAATCACAGAGGTGGTATGCAACAGGAAATAAAAAGAAAAAAAAAGTGATTCATTGTAACTAAAGCCTTCTTTAAAAAACAAAAACTAACAAATACAAAACGTTTTGACTTAATGTGTCCCCAAAGGACACTCTAAAATCTAACTGGTTAAAGAAGAAAAATCAGAGCAAGTCCATTTCAAAATAAAGACAAGGCTGCTTTATGACATACTTCTAATTTTTTTTTTCCTCTGTGTGTGACAATTACCAGCACTTGCCTTCTTTTCTGTGAAGAAATGCAAATTGCTACCAATAACAAAACTCCCCTCTTAGTGTACAACATTGTTAACTTTCTTTGTCAACTAAATGATTAATATTGAAAGCTTAAGCTTCTATCACTTTGGGCTGCAGTAAAAATGCTTACCGAAAGCAATTTAAGGCAGGAAACCAAACTATTAGGTAGTATTTTTATTTATATTACTAAGTAGGAATTCATAAAATCATACAGAAGTCCATCTGTAATCTAAAATACATGTCTGTATAATTTAAAAAGTTGAGGTCTCTAACATTTCAGAAAATGTTCTTTTCTTTAAACCTGGATGGTTTATCAACATATATTTATGACCTTAAAATGAAGTTAACATATTCAGCAAAAATGGAAATAACTGTTTAAGAGATTACTTACATATTTTATTTCTTTTATAATCCCCTAATGAACAATTTTATTTAGAGAAGCCAATGAGATATGCTTAAGTCTTAAGTTGAAGTAATAGTTATAATCATCACATGTCTTATTATACATAAGATTTACATTCACACTGAGATATGTACCATCTCAAGCCTTTTTTTTTTTTGAAGGAAAAAGTTTAATAACCCTGAAAATAAGAAAGGGTAATACTTCAGTTTGTAATCATTAGATTATATTTTAAATGTAGTTTAGCTTAGACTCATGACTCAAAGAATGGAGTTCTATTAATTAATATAACAGTGTGTTAATTGATTGCTTTCAGAATCTAACCTCACAAAAATGAATGTCCAACTCAAGAAGCAACATCATATTAGGTAATGAAAGTCTGTATGAGTAAGTACAGACATTAACATAAAAACTGATAAACCCGATTTTCGGTTCCTGTTATTCCACTGTGCTGCCAGAACTACTGGCTGTTTCCAGTCCAAAACCAAAAAGCTGGATCATTTCTGATAGATAAATGATACTCAAATATACACAAGATAAAATTTACACTAATCTGCAGATTTTCATTTATACTCTTTTATATACATCCAGGAAGACCTAGTTGATGAGTTTTGTGCTCATTGATTTCAGATGATTATTTATGACTACATCTCTTCGATTTCCAGAAGATAATGGAAGCATGGGGTTGGAAGGAGAAAAAAATCAAATATCACTGTCAGATAAGATTTTATAAATATATAATAAAAAAAGGGAACAGGACTGAATTTGGCTTGTTAAATATGTATTCATGTACCACTTCTTCTTCTTCTTCTTCTTTTTTAAAGATTTTATTTATTTATTTGACAGACGGAGATCACAAGTAGGCAGAGAGGCAGGCAGAGAGAGAGGAGGAAGCAGGCTCCCTGCTGAACAGAAAGTCCGATGAGGGGCTCAATCCCAGGACTCTGAGATCATGACCTGAGCCGAAGGCAGAGGCTTTAATCCACTGAGCCACCCAGGCGCCCCTCATATACCACTTCTAACAACCATTTTCATATCTGCAAAAATTGGACTTAATACCAGTTATTAAGTCAAACATTCAAGCTCTGTAGCTTAACATAAAAAGGCACGAGATACTCTCAGCAAGCCACAGTGTAAATTAGAGTAATATTTTTAAAAATATTCTGCTGAGATTTATGTTTAAGAATCTCTTAAATGGTCAATATAAAGAGAAACAATATGAACCTATTACTACCTTGCACCAGGATCCCAAACCCTGTACAGAAAGTATGAGCTTCTTAATGCTAAAAACACACAAAGTCTCCTCAAAGAATGGGAGCAGTATCTTAAACATCTCACTTTGTTCCTAACATCCATGCATACTCCCAGGGCTAACACGAGAGCTATTATTCCCTATTACATTCACCTTTACACAAATCTCTCTGAAAAGCCTACAACAATATCTTGACTGGCACCTATGCCCAGTCTACCAGTAATGGCTCAGTGAATCTCTAGTCAAGATGATTTGAACCGGGCGCCTGGGTGGCTCAGTGGGTTAGGCCGCTGCCTTCGGCTCAGGTCATGATCTCAGGGTCCTGGGATCGAGGCCCGCATCGGGCTCTCTGCTCAGCAGGGAGCCTGCTTCCTCCTCTCTCTCTGCCTGCCTCTCTGCCTGCTTGTGATTTCTCTCTGTCAAATAAATAAATAAAATCTTTAAAAAAAAAAAAAAAGATGATTTGAACAAAGACTATGGAGTATGGTAGAAAAATGATCACCCCCTCACCCAGTTCTCCAAGGCACATACTGTGATACTTAAAGAGATTGGTAAGCAAAAAGTTTAAGGATACTACATATTCTTCATGGTTCTACAAAAATGTTCCACCAATAGATTAAAATCCCACCCAAAACACATTTTCTTTTTTTTTTTTTAAAGATTTATTTATTTATTTGACAGACATAGATCACAAGTAGTAGGCAGAGAGGCAGACAGAGAGAGAGGAGGAAGCAGGCTCCCTGCTGAGCAGAGAGCCCGATGTGGGGCTCGATCCCAGGACCCTGGGATCATGACCTGAGCCAAAAGCAGAGGCTTTAACCCACTGAGCCACCCAGGCACCCCCCAAAACACATTTTCAAGTTCATTCTAACACTATAAAAGTTGTTTAATTGATTCCATTCATTTAATCAACTGGGCAAAATTCTATTGATTCTGTAATAAAATGGTTTATAAAAAGAGAAGGAAACATTTATAACATTGGGGAAGTAGACAAAAAAATCTTGTTCTAACACTCCTATAGATACAAACAGATTTTAAGATTCTATTTATGTAACTGGAATTTGCCATTTGAAATGGCATTTAGCTGTTGGTACTCACATTGTTAGCTTTAAACATCTTGAAATAATCCAAGTATTTTACAACACTTGTCTGAGAATATAAGACATTTGGGATAATACACCAAACTCCCATAAAATTTCAGAGAATAAATTCATAGCTGCATATTTCAAATATACAGATTCATGAAGCCAGCTTTGCACAGGGGAACTCATATGATTGAAATACAAAGCATGCTAGACTAATTTTCAAAGTAAAGTTAACTATGACTATTAAACTCTACACAGCAATTTCCAAAACTTGTGTCTATCTATATCACAGATCTAACTTCCTTCAGGATACTAATGGCCTTCCCCTCATCCCCCAAACAAAGTAAAACTTAAACACAAGACAAAACAAATAAAACAGAAACCCTTTATTGTAAGTATCTATTTCACATTTTGTTTCATCAGATTTTAAGTACAGAACCTCATTGTCCTAAATGTTCCTCATTTAATCTTTTTCATCACCTCAACATATTTTTTTGAACTTACTATATAAAATAGCCATTGCATATGGACCCAAACTAAAACATGAAAGCAAAATGTAAGGAATGATGTGGGAGAGGTAAAAATGTATTAATCTAAATTATATTGATTTGTTCCCAATTATGATAAACTTGTTACATTTGTCTAGAAAATTCGTAATAAATACTATTATTTGATAAGAAACAAAACCTAGAATATCTAAGTTAAAAAACATTTTTGATTAGAAACTATTTGACATAGTACAATTTTGAAAAACTGAAACTACAACTTAAATGACTATATTTAGTATATGAAATCATCAAGAGTTTTGATAACATTAAATAATCATTTCTTTTGCAGAATTGTATGGTAAATATTAGTATTTCTTCTGATAGACTCTGCAGGGAAAGGGAAACTTAATTCCAAAATATATTTCCCCAAATGAAATGTTTTTAAAATAATAATAATAATAATAATTATTATTATTATTTAGATAGGGATGGGAGGCAGAGGGGCAGAGGGAGAGGGAGAGAGAACCTTAAGCAGACACCATGCCCAATGCAGAGCCAGATGTGGGGCTCGATCTTACAATGCTGAGATCATAACCTTAGATGAAATCAGGAGTTGGATGCTTAACCAACTTAGCCAAAGGTGCCCCTAAAAGAAATGCTTTTCTTTCTTTCTTTTTTTTTTTTTTAAGATTTTATTTATTTATTTGACAGACAGAGATCACAAGTAGGCAGAGAGGCAGGCAGAGAGAGGAGGAAGCAGGTTCCCTGCTGAGCCGAGAACCCGATGCAGTGCTTGAACCCAGGACCCTGGGATCATGACCTGAGCAGAAGGCAGAGGCTCTAACCCACTGAGCCACCCAAGCACCCCAAGAAATGCTTTTCAATATTCAATTCAAAAAGATGTACCACCAACATAGAATGTAATTGTATTTCACTCTCCTAAACATGTATTTTTATATCAGCATCCTCAATTATCTATGCAAGAGACTGACATTTCAAGAATAAATGATTCATGGGGTGCCCAGCTGCCTCAGCAGATAGAGCATATGACTCTCGATCTCAGGATCATGAGCTCAAGGCCCAGGTTGGGTGAAAAGCTTACTTAACAAAAAAAATAAAAAAGAAAAAAGAAAAAAGAAGGGGGGCACCCGGGTGGCTCAGTTGATTAAGTGGCCGACTCTTGGTTTCTGCTTAGGTCATGATCTCAGGGTCCTGGGATTGAGCTTCAAGTTGCGCTCCATGCTCAGTGGGTAGTCTGCTTGAGGATTCTCTCCCCCTTCCACTGCCCTTCCCCCTCCACCAACTCTCTCTCACAAATAAATAAATTAATTTAAAAAGAATAAATACACATCTTACTTATGGTGCATTAAGATTACAATGTTTACAATGAATACCTAGAATGTGTACTAAAAGTAATTAAAGTAAAACTTTAAAAAATTATTCTAGAACATTCTCATTGCTTACAGTCGACACACAGATAAGCAGAGGAAAGTCACAGTTATGTTAAGTTTATAATAATTCACATATAACACAGATTAAATTATCAAAGAAAGTATTAAACTGACATCTCCACAGCTCTTTGCAGATTGAACATATTTCCATGCTTCCACATACTGATGGCAGCAAGCATATTTCTTGACATCATTCAATCTATTTTAAAAAATTGATTGTATTTAGGCCATAATTTATAAAGCAAGGTAACCAAGTGAAATAACAGAATTTTAATTAATACTGGCTTTTTAGAATTTCTTAAGAAAAGATATACAGGAATTGCTTAGCTGCCTGTGAATAATTAAATGTCTTTACTGAAGCACTTTTAATACAGTGACCACAGGCTTCATTTTGAAGTTTTTGTGAAAATGAACTGTTGCATACTCAGGGAAGTCACACTCAATAGTGGAGTATTTGGCTTGAATCAGAGCCCATGATTCCAAAAGATATGAGAATCCAGTAACTTGAATAAAGAGTATTTCTACCTTCTTTTCAGTATCTTCTCTCTACAAGCCCTTATCTTCTTTGCAGGCTTCAAAGTAAGCATGAAGCCAGTGACCCTGGGGTTCCCTGTCTGGATAGAGAATACAGTCTACATCACTTGTGCCTACAAACTCACTGAAGTGATTTCTAATATCGCATACCAGGTAGCCGTGTTAAGAATTTTACAATGAACTGTATGTCACCTTGCTTCTCACGTAGGTGATTTTCTTACACAATAGCTCATTATGGCAAAGCACAACTCATAATTTCAGGTTAGAAAGATTCTCCTTGAAATAAATGATCTCCTTCTGAAGACTGAGGGCTAAGTATATTACTTAGGAACATTTTATTAATGCCTTTATCTGCAAATGCTGTAGGAATGAGAAAGAACTATATTCCCACCTGTAGCCATAGATTAGATTTGGGAATCCGACCATTGTGTACATGAATAGTATGGATTTTAGTAAGCTGATGAGCTAGTCACCTGAAAAGGGCTGAGTTGCAGATGCATTTCTGATCCAATGTTTTCCTCTGTATAAATTTATAGCACAGTACATGACAAGGTACAGGTGAGCTAGGGATACAGTTATGAGTTTGCAACACGCAAAACCTCTTCACTTTCTCATCTCACCAACTGACAAGTCAGTCTTATCGCCATTAATTTCTCACAGAGACGGAATCTTCCATTTTATTACCCACACAACAGCCAGGAAATTTGTGATTTCATCTATAAAAATGTGCAGGTCCCTTCCTGGGTGGGGGGGTTGGAAATCCCACTGTGGCCACAGGTGTTGAAGGTGGTTCAGAGACCCTCCTGGCCCCTCTTTGCCTCTGGATCCTGAATCATGATATTCAACTTGAGCACCTCTAGGGAGCCCATTGATGTAACGTCCACGGTCCAGGAGACAGTAGAGATCACTGTACAGAAAGTGACAAAATCCACCATGCGTGCTGACTAGCTGGTAGACACTTTTGTCCTATGACTTCCTGGGGCTCCATACACCTAATGCCTTCTGTTTAGTTATTTACAATTTAGAACCTCACCTTACAATTTAGTTGACTCCAAATCACTGCTCCAAAGCTGGTTAATGTTCTTCTTATTCCCTCTTTATAAGATCAGTAAAGGTGCTTTTGTCCTCAAATTTTAGGCTTTGAGGTTGTGGCTTTTCCCTGGTTTTACTGATGGTAGGATATTCTTTGTTTTCCACTGTTCAGTTTGTTTTTTATTGATTTTATAACTAAGAGAAGAATTTTTAAAAAATCTTCGCTAGGCACTCACCCAGATGAAAACTCAGGTAGCATTTTCTTAATACAAAGCAGAAGTTCTCAGGTCCAATTTCACATTAAAATTGAAGGTGCTTTTACAATTCATTCCAGTGACCCAACTACATGCCAGGCCTTTAAACCAGAGCTTTTGGAGCAAGACCCAGGCATCGGCCATTTAAAAAATTAAGAAATTTCCCAAATGATTCTAATGCTCACCCACCAATATCAGGTCTCATACTTCTCACCCACCAATGTCAGGTCTCATACTTCTCTCTCTGTGTGCTTTTGTTTGTTTGTTTCATTTTGTTTTTATTTGAGAATATGTGTGAATTTGTACCTTATCCACATAACTTATCTTCACGGAGCCCATTCAATTATTTTTAGCATCAACAAATTTCAATGAAAACTTATTTTTCCAATGTCTTCAACTGAGCTAATATCAGATTAAAACAAATTATTTTCACAGTGATACTATTTTTAGGAACAAATAGTTATTCCTAGAAACTAATTATTGAATCGTACAATATAGAGCTAGTTGAAAAAGATGCAGAAAGAAATGAGATTCATGCTGAATAGTGCTTCATTCTGTTAACTTAGGTTGTCATCACAGAGTACCACAGACTGGAGGTTTAAACAACAGAAATTCATTTTCTCACAGTTCTGGAAGCTAGAAGGCCAAATTCAGGATGTCAGCACAGGTGTTTTTTTTTCTAGGCCTCTCTCCTTGACTTATAGGTGTTTGCCTTATGTCTGTGTCAGCATATAGTTTTTTCTCTGTACCTGTCTGTCTGTGTCTTTTTTTTTTTTTAAAGATTTTATTTATTTATTTTTTATTTTATTTTTTTTTTATTTTATTTTTTTATTTATTTTTTTTTTTAATTTTTTATTTTTTATAAACATATATTTTTTATATACATATATTTTTATCCCCAGGTCTGTGAATCACCAGGTTTACACACTTCACAGCACTCACCAAATCACATACCCTCCCCAATGTCCATAATCCCACCCCCTTCTCCCCAACCCCCTCCCCCCGGCAACCCTCAGTTTGTTTTGTGAGATTAAGAGTCACTTATGGTTTGTCTCCCTCCCAATCCCATCTTGTTTCATTTATTCTTCTACCCACTTAAGCCTCCATGTTGCATCACCACTTCCTCATATCAGGGAGATCATATGATAGTTGTCTTTCTCTGCTTGACTTATTTCGCTAAGCATGATACGCTCTAGTTCCATCCATGTTGTTGCAAATGGCAAGATTTCATTTCTTTTGATGGCTGCATAGTATTCCATTGTGTATATATACCACATCTTCTTGATCCATTCATCTGTTGATGGACATCTAGGTTCTTTCCATAGTTTGGCTATTGTGGACATTGCTGCTATAAACATTCGGGTGCATGTGTCCCTTTGGATCACTACATTTGTATCTTTAGGGTAAATACCCAATAGTGCAATTGCTGGGTCATAGGGCAGTTCTATTTTCAACATTTTGAGGAACCTCCATGCTGTTTTCCAGAGTGGCTGCACCAGCTTGCATTCCCACCAACAGTGTAGGAGGGTTCCCCTTTCTCCGCATCCTCGCCAGCATCTGTCATTTCCTGACTTGTTGATTTTAGCCATTCTGACTGGTGTGAGGTGATATCTCATTGTGGTTTTGATTTGTATTTCCCTGATGCCGAGTGATATGGAGCACTTTTTCATGTGTCTGTTGGCCATCTGGATGTCTTCTTTGCAGAAATGTCTGTTCATGTCTTCTGCCCATTTCTTGATTGGATTATTTGTTCTTTGGGTGTTGAGTTTGCTAAGTTCTTTATAGATTCTGGACACTAGTCCTTTATCTGATATGTCGTTTGCAAATATCTTCTCCCATTCTGTCAGTTGTCTTTTGATTTTGTTAACTGTTTCCTTTGCTGTGCAAAAGCTTTTGATCTTGATGAAATCCCAGTAGTTCATTTTTTCCCTTGCTTCCCTTGCCTTTTGCGTTGTTCCTAGGAAGATGTTGCTGCGGCTGAGGTCGAAGAGGTTGCTGCCCGTGTTCTCCTCAAGGATTTTGATGGATTCCTTTCGTACATTGAGGTCCTTCATCCATTTTGAGTCTATTTTTGTGTGTGGTGTAAGGAAATGGTCCAATTTCATTTTTCTGCATGTGGCTGTCCAATTTTCCCAGCACCATTTATTGAAAAGGCTGTCTTTTTTCCATTGGACATTCTTTCCTGCTTTGTCGAAGATTAGTTGACCATAGAGTTGAGGGTCTATTTCTGGGCTCTCTATTCTGTTCCATTGATCTATGTGTCTGTTTTTGTGCCAGTACCATGCTGTCTTGATGATGACAGCTTTGTAATAGAGCTTGAAGTCCGGAATTGTGATGCCACCAACGTTGGCTTTCTTTTTCAATATCCCTTTGGCTATTCGAGGTCTTTTCTGGTTCCATATAAATTTTAGAATTATTTGTTCCATTTCTTTGAAAAAGATGGATGGTACTTTGATAGGAATTGCATTAAATGTGTAGATTGCTTTAGGTAGCATAGACATTTTCACAATATTTATTCTTCCAATCCAGGAGCATGGAACATTTTTCCATTTCTTTGTGTCTTCCTCAATTTCTTTCATGAGTACTTTATAGTTTTCTGAGTATAGATTCTGTGTCTCTTTGGTTAGGTTTATTCCTAGGTATCTTATGGTTTTGGATGCAATTGTAAATGGGATTGACTCCTTAATATCTCTTTCTTCTGTCTTGCTGTTGGTGTAGAGAAATGCAACTGATTTCTGTGCATTGATTTTATATCCTGACACTTTACTGAATTCCTGTATAAGTTCTAGCAGTTTTGGAGTGGAGTCTTTTGGGTTTTCCACATATAGTATCATATCATCTGCGAAGAGTGATAATTTGACTTCTTCTTTGCCGATTTGGATGCCTTTAATTTCCTTTTGTTGTCTGATTGCTGAGGCTAGGACCTCTAGTACGATGTTGAATAGCAGTGGTGATAATGGACATCCCTGCCGTGTTCCTGACCTTAGCGGAAAAGCTTTCAGTTTTTCTCCATTGAGAATGATATTTGCGGTGGGTTTTTCATAGATGGCTTTGATGATATTGAGGTATGTGCCCTCTATCCCTACACTTTGAAGAGTTTTGATCAGGAAGGGATGTTGTACTTTGTCAAATGCTTTTTCAGCATCTATTGAGAGTATCATATGGTTCTTGTTCTTACTTTTATTGATGTGTTGTATCACATTGACTGATTTGCGGATGTTGAACCAACCTTGCAGCCCTGGTATAAATCCCACTTGGTCGTGGTGAATAATCTTTTTAATGTACTGTTGAATCCGATTGGCTAGTATTTTGTTGAGTATTTTCGCATCTGTGTTCATCAAGGATATCGGTCTATAGCTCTCTTTTTTGGTGGGATCCTTGTCTGGTTTTGGGATCAAGGTGATGCTGGCCTCATAAAATGAGTTTGGAAGTTTTCCTTCCATTTCTATTTTTTGGAACAGTTTCAGGAGAATAGGAATTAGTTCTTCTTTAAATGTTTGGTAGAATTCCCCCGGGAAGCCGTCTGGCCCTGGGCTTTTGTTTGTTTGGAGATTTTTAATGACTGTTTCAATCTCCTTACTGGTTATGGGTCTGTTCAGGCTTTCTATTTCTTCATGGTTCAGTTGTGGTAGTTTATATGTTTCTAGGAATGCATCCATTTCTTCCAGATTGTCAAATTTATTGCCGTAGAGTTGCTCATAGTATGTTCTTATAATAGTTTGTATTTCCTTGGTGTTAGTTGTGATCTCTCCTCTTTCATTCATGATTTTATTTATTTGGGTCCTTTCTCTTTTCTTTTTGATAAGTCGGGCCAGGGGTTTATCAATTTTATTAATTCTTTCAAAGAACCAGCTCCTAGTTTCGTTGATTTGTTCTATTGTTTTTTTGGTTTCTATTTCATTGATTTCTGCTCTGATCTTTATGATTTCTCTTCTCCTGCTGGGCTTAGGGTTTCTTTCTTGTTCTTTCTCCAGCTCCTTTAGGTGTAGGGTTAGGTTGTGTACCTGAGACCTTTCTTGTTTCTTGAGAAAGGCTTGTACCGCTATATATTTTCCTCTCAGGACTGCCTTTGTTGTGTCCCACAGATTTTGAACCGTTGTATTTTCATTATCATTTGTTTCCATGATTTTTTTCAATTCTTCTTTAATTTCCCGGTTGACCCATTCATTCTTTAGAAGGATACTGTTTAGTCTCCATGTATTTGGGTTCTTTCCAAACTTCCTTTTGTGGTTGAGTTCTAGCTTTAGAGCATTGTGGTCTGAAAATATGCAGGGAATGATCCCAATCTTTTGATACCGGTTGAGTCCTGATTTAGGACCGAGGATGTGATCTATTCTGGAGAATGTTCCATGTGCACTAGAGAAGAATGTGTATTCTGTTGCTTTGGGATGAAATATTCTGAATATATCTGTGATGTCCATCTGGTCCAGTGTGTCATTTAAGGCCTTTATTTCCTTGCTGATCTTTTGCTTGGATGACCTGTCCATTTCAGTGAGGGGAATATTAAAGTCCCCTACTATTATTGTATTGTTGTTTATGTGTTTCTTTGATTTTGTTATTAATTGGTTTATATAGTTGGCTGCTCCCACGTTGGGGGTATAGATATTTAAAATTGTTAAATCTTCTTGTTGGACAGACCCTTTGAGTATGATATAGTGTCCTTCCTCATCTCTTATTACAGTCTTTGGCTTAAAATCTAATTGATCTGATATAAGGATTGCCACTCCTGCTTTCTTCTGATGTCCATTAGCATGGTAAATTCTTTTCCACCCCCTCACTTTAAATCTGGAGGTGTCTTCGGGCTTAAAATGTGTTTCTTGGAGGCAACATATAGATGGGTTTTGTTTTTTTATCCATTCTGATACCCTGTGTCTTTTGACAGGGGCATTTAGCCCATTCACATTCAGGGTAACTATTGAGAGATATGAATTTAGTGCCATTGTATTGCCTGTAAGGTGACTGTTACTGTATATGGTCTCTGTTCCTTTCTGATCTACCACTTGTAGGCTCTCTCTTTGCTTAGAGGACCCCTTTCAAGATTTCCTGTAGAGCTGGTTTGGTGTTTGCAAATTCTTTCAGTTGTTGTTTGTCCTGGAAGCTTTTAATCTCTCCTTCTATTTTCAATGATAGCCTAGCTGGATATAGTATTCTTGGCTGCATGTTTTTCTCGTTTAGTGCTCTGAAAATATCATGCCAGCTCTTTCTGGCCTGCCAGGTCTCTGTGGATAAGTCAGCTGCCAATCTAATATTTTTACCATTGTATGTTACAGACTTCTTTTCCCGGGCTGCTTTCAGGATTTTCTCTTTGTCATTGAGACTTGTAAATTTTACTATTATGTGACGGGGTGTGGGCCTATTCTTATTTATTTTGAGGGGCATTCTCTGAACCTCCTGAATTTTGATGCTTGTTCCCTTTGCCATATTGGGGAAATTCTCCCCAATAATTCTCTCCAGTATACCTTCTGCTCCCCTCTCACTTTCTTCTTCTTCTGGAATCCCAATTATTCTAATGTTGTTTCGTCTTATGGTGTCACTTATTTCTCGAATTCTCCCCTCGTGGTCCAGTAGCTGTTTGTCCCTCTTTTGATCAGCTTCTTTATTCTCTGTCATTTGGTCTTCTATATCACTAATTCTTTCTTCTGCCTCATTTATCCTAGCAGTGAGAGCCTCCATTTTTGATTGCACCTCATTAATAGCTTTTTTGATTTCAACTTGGTTAGATTTTAGTTCTTTTATTTCTCCAGAAAGGGCTTTTATATCTCTCGAGAGGGTTTCTCTAATATCTTCCATGCCTTTTTTGAGCCCGGCTAGAACCTTGAGAATTGTCATTCTGAACTCTAGATCTGACATATTACCGATGTCTGTATTGATTAGGTCCCTAGCCTTCGGTACTGCCTCTTGTTCTTTTTTTTGTGGTGAATTTTTACGTCTTGTCATTTTGTCCAGATAAGAGTAAATGAAGGGGCAAGTAAAATACTAAAAGGGTGGCAACAACCCCAGGAAAATATGCTTTAGCCAAATTAGAAGAGATCCAAAATCGTGAGTGGGGAGAAAGGGGATAAAAAGAGGTTCAAAAAGGAA
Source organism: Mustela lutreola (assembly GCF_030435805.1). NCBI lineage: Eukaryota > Metazoa > Chordata > Mammalia > Carnivora > Mustelidae > Mustela > Mustela lutreola. The sequence goes on along the minus strand of NC_081290.1, from coordinate 148,919,289 downwards.
GAAAGAAAAAAGAAAAAAAAAAAAAAAAAAGAAAAGAATTTTTTTTAAAAAAGAAAACACCTAAGAAAAATGTAAAAAAATATATATATATATTAGATAAACTAGTAAAAAATCGTTAAAAAAGAAAAAGGTAACAGTTAAAAAAAAAAAAAATTTTACCCGAAGGCGAGAAAAAAAAAAAATGAAAAAGAAAAAATTAAATTAACTGCAAGACTAAAAAAAATCACAGGAAAAAAGCCATGAGTTCCGTGCTTGGCTTTCTCCTCCTCTGGAATTCTGCTGCTCTCCTTGGTATTGAAACCGCACTCCTTGGTAGGTGAACTTGGTCTCGGCTGGATTTCTTGTTGATCTTCTGGGGGAGGGGCCTGTTGTAGTGATTCTCAAGTGTCTTTGCCCCAGGCGGAATTACACCGCCCTTACCCGGGGCCGGGGTGAGCAATCCGCTCGGGTTTGCTTTCAGGAGCTTTTGTTCCCTGAGCGCTTTCCGTAGAGTTCCAGAGGACGGGAATACAAATGGCGGCCTCCTGGTCTCCGGCCCGGAGGAGCCGAGAGCCCAGGGCCCCACTCCTCAGTGCGCCCTCAGAGAACAGCGCCCAGTTACTCCCGTCTGCCTGACCTCCGGCCGCGCTCCGAGCTCACCGAGCCTGCGACCGGTTCAAGGTAACACGGAGCTGCGAGCTTACTGTCGGCTCTGTCTCTGTAGCCGGCTTTCCCGTTCCAATACCCGCAAGCTCTGCGACACTCAGACACCCCCGATCCTTCTGTGACCCTGCGGGACCTGAGGCCACGCTGACCCCGCGTGGGCTTCGCCCCGGTTTAGCCTCTGGAGCGATGTCCCTCAGCGGAACAGACTTTTAAAAGTCCTGATTTTGTGCGCGGTTGCTCCGCCGCTTGCCGGGAGCCGGCCCCTCCCCCCGGGGTCTATCTTCCCGTCGCTTTGGATTCACTTCTCCGCCGGTCCTACCTTTCAGAAAGTGGTTGTTTTTCTGTTTCCAGAATTGCTGTTCTTCTTCTCTTCGATCTGCCGATGGATTTTCAGGTGTTTGCAATCTTTAGACAAGCTATCTAGCTGATCTCCGGCTAGCTGAAGCAGTCTCAGCTTGCTACTTCTCCGCCATCTTGACTCCTCCTTATTTTTTATTTTAGAGAGAGAGCATGAGCATAGGGAAGGACAGAAGGAGAGGGATACCAGACTCCCCACCAAGCAGGGAGCCTGACTTGGGGCCTGACAGGGTCTCCATATGGGGCTCAGCCCCAGGACCTCAGGATCATAACCCAGGCCAAAGGCAGACACTTAAGCAACTGAGCCACCTAGGTGCCTCTGTCTGTCTGTCTTAATCTCCTCCTTTTATAAGGGTGCCAGTCAGATTGGATCAGGGTCCACCCTTTTGATCTCATTTTAACTTAAATAACTCTTTAATAATCTCTCTAAAAATACAATAGTGTTCTGAGGTACCAAAACTTAGGACTTTGACATATGAATTCTAGAGGAACACTATTCAGCCCATAACCATACAGCAAATAACCAACATTTTGAATTTTATAACTATGCCAGAATTCTGAAATTCTAAAATTAAAATAACAGGTAAGCCATGAAATATAATTAAGTATAAAACTTTATCAAATCTTTCAAGTATGTTATTGTTTTTTTCATTGCAGAGATAGTATATAATGATAGAAATTTGGAAAACAGAAAGAAGTAGAATGGACAGTAGCAGAAAAATTATTTTCTACTACTCATAAGTGCTCTTCACATACTGATGCCAGTCCTAGTCTTTTTCTTCTTTCAAGTTAAAAATAAACCCAGTTGGCAAACATGACACAGATGAAATGATGTATTCTGCTTTTCAAATATTTACTCCATATAACTTAAACATTTCCCTTTATATTTTACATTAAAATATTTTTTTAAAGATTTTATTTATTTATTTGACAGAGAGAGAGATCACAGGTAGGCAGAGAGGCAGGCAGAGAGAGAAAGAAGGAAGCAGGCTCCCCACTGAGCAGAGAGTCCGAAGTGGGGCTCGATCCCTGGGCCCTGAGATCATGACCTGAGCCGAAGGCAGAGTTTTAACCCACTGAGCCATCCAGGTGCCCTACATTAAAAGATTTTTTAACAGGTGTATAATGCTATATCTAGTTAAGAGAAACAGTATTTTCTTAACCATTCTCTTCTGGTTAGACATTTGGATTATCAATCAGTATCCTACCAAGAAAACTGTACAATTAAACTGGGTAATTGAGGAGATTTTTGAAAAATAGACTTCATTTTTTAGAACAGTTTTGGATTTACATAAAAACTAGCTGAGAGGGGCACCTGGGTGACTCAGTGGATTAAGCCTTCGGCTCAGGTCATATTCCCAGGGTCCTGAGATCAAGCCCCACATTGGGCTCTCTGCTCAGCAAGGAGCTTGCTTCCCCCTTCTCTCTCTGCCTGCCTCTCTGCCTGCTTGTGATCTCTCTCTCTCTCTCTGTCAAATAAATAAATAAATAAAAAAAAATTAAAATTGGCTGATAGTACAGACAGTTCTTATCTACCTTCTCAACCAGTTTCTCTTAGTGACATCTCACCTCAGTGTGGTACATTTGTTGCAATCAATGAACCAATATTGATACTTTGCTATTAACTAAAGCCCATAGTTTATTCAGACTCCCTTAGTTTTCATGAAATGTCCTTTTCTGTTTCAGGATCCCAAGCAGGATACGTTGTATTGAGTAGTCAGATCCCCTTAGGCATCTCTTGGCTGTGTTGGTTCCTCAGACATCCTTTTTCATGACTTTGACAATTTGAAGAAAACTGGTCAGGTATGTTGTAGAATGCCACTCTAATGGAATTTTTATGACTTTTTTATGATTAGGCTATGGGTTTTGAGAAGGTCATGGGTGAAGGGCCATTTTCATTTTGTCATATTAACGGTGCATATGTTAGCTTGATTTATCATTGTTGGTGTTGACCTCAATCACCTGGCTGAAGTCCTATTTGTCAGGTTCCTCCACTGTAAAGTGACTCTCCCCCACCCTTTCCATAATGCATTTACTGGTAAAAAAGTCACTAGGTACAGCCCACTGTGGAAGAGCAGGGATTTATTCCCCTCTCGAGGGATGTGTATCTCTATACATTATTTAGACTTCTTCTGCAAGGGGATTTGTCTTTTAGCCTTATTAAGGTTTTTTTTTTGTTGTTGTTGTTAGTATGGACTAATGGATATATATATTATTCTTTGTTTCCAGCTTTGGTCATTGGAGCTTTTTCAGTTGACTCCTATGTTCTTTTAACAAGTGCATTGATGTAGAAATTTTAAAAATACTTCTTTACTTTCTGACATTTAAGATGTCCCAGGCTCATCTTATATATTTCTGGTCCCAGTATTAGAATCAGCCATTTCTTCAAGGACCCCTGATTCCTTTTATTGGAGAATAATATTAGAAACCAAATCTGGGCACTGGTGTGCTCACTGTTACTGGAATATCATTGCTGTCTGACTCTCTCAGCTGTCAGGACGGGGAAATATAGGCGTGTATACTAACTCATGTATATATTCATGTTCATAGCAATCTCTATATGTAAATATCTCTATTAAGCTAAATGTGAGTTCATACTGATGTCTGCAACTCTGACTCATTACCACATGGATTATTCTGGACTTCTCCCCTTGCCTGTGTGTAAACTTGTATTCCAGCAGTGAGAAACCTGGGTCCGACCATCCACCCACCATTTTCTTAATTGTTCAATGACATGATATATACATTGGAGTATTTAATTGTTAACCTTACTCCTGTAGAAAACAACTTTATCAAAAACAGTGTAGTGCTGGGCACCTGGGTGGCTCAGTTGGTTAAGTGTCTGCCTTTGGCTCAGGTCATGATCCGATGGTCCTGGGATCAAGTGCTGCACTGGGCTCCCTGCTGAGTGTGGAGCCTGCCTCTCCCTCTGCCTGCCACTTCCCCTGCTTGTGCTCTTTCTCTCTCCCTGTCAAATAAATAAGTACAATCTTAAAAAAAAAAAGTATAGTGCTTATGTGCAGTTTCTTTTGCCTTTAGTCTTACAGATTTAACTCATTTCCAAAGTGAGTGAGGTGATAAACATTCTGTTGTATCCTCTTACACTGAGCCCGTTTTATACATTTGTAATACAGTTAGATTCTCTGCATTCCATCCTAGCATTCCCCTGACCTAAATAATGCTTTAAAATTGGCACACATTGGGGCGCCTGGGCGGCTCGGTGGGTTAAAGCCTCTGCCTTTGGCTCAGGTCATGGTCCCGGGGTCCTGGGATCCAGCCCCGCAATAGGCTCTCTGCTCAGTGGGGGACCTGCTTCCTCCTCTCTCTCTGCCTGCCTCTCTGACTACTTGTGGTCTTGGTTTGTCAAATAAATAAATAAAATCTTAAAAAAGATTGGCATATATTAAAGTTTACTCTTTGTGTTTTAAGTTCTATGGCGTTATGACAAATGCATGATATAATGTACCCACCATTAGAGTAACATACCAGAATAGCTTCACTGCCCTAAAATCCTCTGTAATTCACCTATGCTGGCAAGCAGTGATTGTGTTACTCTCTCTACAGTTTTGTCTTTTCCAGAATATTATGTAATCATATAATTGAGATCAGATCATATGCAGCATTTCCAGATTGGTTTCTCTCACTTCACAATGTGTATTTAAAATTCCTCCATGTTTTTATGGTGACTTGATAGTTCATTTCTTTTTATTGCTGAGTAACATTCCATTATAAGAATAAACCATAGTGCATTTATCCATTTATCTATTGAAGAACATCTCGATTACGTATAGTTTTTGGTGAATATAAATAAAGCTGCAATAAGCATTCATGTGCAGGTTTTTGTCTAGACATAAATTTTCAGGTCAGTTGAGTAAGTACCTAGAAGTGTGATTGCTAGATTGTATGATAAGATTATGTTTAGTTTTGCATAAAACTGCCAAGCTATGTTTTGAAGTGGCTGTACCACATTCCATTCCACCACCAATGAATGAGGGTTCCTATTGCTCTGTATTCTCACTAGATGATTTTTATAGAGGCATAATTTATAATGATATGGGCAGGATTTAGGGAAACAAGCAAGGGATAGTGTCATTGCCCATAGGTAGCAATAATGCACGTGGAGGGAAAGAATATTGGAGTTGCTGAATGGAATGTGCTGCCTCTCTGGAGTTAAGGCCTTGGGTCAAGGGGCATAGAAAAACAGCACAGGGGCGCCTGGGTGGCTCAGTGGGTTAGGCCGCTGCCTTCGGCTCAGGTCATGATCTCAGGGTCCTGGGATCGAGTTCCGCGTCGGGCTCTCTGCTTGGCGGGGAGCCTGCTTCCTCCTCTCTCTCTCTGCCTGCCTGCCTCTCTGCCTACTTGTGATCTCTGTCAAATGAATAAATAAAATCTTAAAAAAAAAGAAAAAAAGAAAAACAGCACAGAAATAAGTGGATTCAGGGCTGTAAATATCCCAGCTATACTCTTCTCCCATCTGATTGTTCTCCTGCCTGTGCCTCTCATTGGCTAAACACAACTGGAAGCCAGAGCAGAAGGGATCTGTTCATGCAGTCTAAACAGGTCAGCCTCCCCTAGCACAGAGCAGGCTGGAGAAAATGCGGGCAACATCTTGTGGGTTAAAGGAGAATATCCAGCGTATTTATACCTGCAAATTTTTACTGTTTTTTTTTTTTTTTTTTTTGTTAAAAACTTATTTTGGGCATTTCAGATTATTTGCCCTTGGATATGGTATTTCCAATAGTGGTATGAGTAAACAAAAGAAAATGAAAATGAAGGTTGCTGAAGGACTAATACATGCTACATAAATAGTATCTGAAGTTTTGCCTATCAGAGTTCTAAGATCTTACGATTTCTGTTTCAGCATCATTGTTCACACACACACACACACACACACACACACGACATAATTAATTTCATACATTTCCATAGGCATTCCTTTTTTTCCCTTTCATTTGTGGTTGCTGTTATTGGCACATGGAAATTTTAATTTAATTTGGGAACAAGACTACAATGCAAGGACTTGGGTGCACACTAGAAACAAGGATTAGTATACTTTTTCTTTTAAAAATGAGTAAATTAAACATCTCTATCTATATATTGACAAAAATACAGATTTTTACCAAAGACAGCGGATAAAATATATTTTCAGAAACCTACAGCAAATAGTCTCACTTTAAAGGCCTGGTAATTTTGATTTCAAACATGTGCTCAAATTGTTCCTTGTATCTTTAATGCTGGTTTCTCATTATGAATGCATTGCTCATGAAAACTAAAAGTTCGGAGACCAGTTTTGTCTCTGCCCATTTCACTTTTCTTGCCAGTAATAGTGATTTCTCTAGTATCACTGGGGTCCTTGCTCTTTTTGTCTTTCTTTACTGTGCCTTCACTCTGATCAGGGAATGCTGACAATTCAAAAAAAAAAAAAAAAGTCATTGAAGAGACAACACGAGTTTTAAATCTTTCATCCTTTCTCACTTAACAGGGGCATACGTCTTTTCATTCCACTGAAAATGCTCTTGCCAAGGTCACCAATGACTCATCTTTTGCTAAATCCAGTGGAAACGTAAGTACTTATTCAATTATATGACCTTTAGCAGCACCTGACACTCTCAATGATTACCCTTCTCTGGAAGCACTGTCACCCCTTGGCATACAAGACACGCCATTTTCCCTGTTTTTCAGGTCTCTGGAGCCAGACTGTCTGTTCTCAACTTTTGGCTCTGACACTGATTAGCTGCCTGACCTTGGGTGAGTCTCTAAACATCTTTAGGATTCAGTTTCCTAACAGTTAAAGTGGAGATAACAACAGGACCTTTCTCTTAGGGTAGGTGTGAGGAGTCATTAAGTGAATGTATGTAAAATGATTCAAATGATACTTGGTACTTCAGCACCTCTTACGTAGTAACTGGTGGAATGATAGTAAACCCGTTCTCTGAAAAATAAAGCCCTGCTTTGTAGTATTGTCAATTTCTTTGGTGTAAATATGTCCAAGGCCTTAAGTACTCCTACCATCTTGAGTATTTAAAAGTGACTTTCCCAGAGCTGGCTTTAGCACACTACTGACAGCTACTACACCCCCCCAACCACTACCCTAGTTTCTTAATCGACTCTGCTTAGTCTCTATTGTGGGCTCCCCTTGCTTCTATTTCTTAAATATCACTGTCTTGCAGTGGTATGCCCTAGGGCTTCTCTATTGTTTTACTTTGTATATTTTCTATGAGAAATCTCATTCATTTAAAATAAAATTGAGGGGTGTCTGGGTGGCTCAGTGGGTTAAGCCTCTGCCTTTGGCTCAGGTCACCGTCTCAGGGTCCTGGGATCATGCACCACATCAGGCTCTCTGCTGAGCAGGGAGCCTGCTTCCCCACTCTCTCTGCCTGCCTCTCTGCCTACTTGTGATCTCTCTCCCTGTCAAATAAATAAATAAAATCTTAAAAAAGAATACTCAACATCATTTATCATCATGGAAATGCAAATCAAAACCACAATGAGATATTACCTTACACCAGTCAGAATGTCTAGTATCAAAAAGACAAGAAATAACAAGTGTTGGTGAGGATATGGAGAAAAAGGAACCTCTTGCACTGTTGGTGGGAATGCAAACTGGCGTAACCACTGTCGAAAACAATATGAAGTTTCCACAAAAAATTATAAATTGAACTGCCATATGATTCATTAATTCCACAACCAGGTATTTACCCAAAGAATATGAAAGCAGTAATTCAAAAAAATATATGCAACCCTTTGTTTATTGCAGTATTACTTCCAATAGTCAAGATATGGAAGTAACACAAGTGTCTATTGATGAATGGATAAAGAGGAAGTGATATATATCTATATCTATATATAGAGAGGTTAGATATCAGCCATAGTGAGATAGTATATATATATATATATATATATATATATATATATATATATATATCTGCCATAAAAAAGAATATCTTGCTATTTGTAACAACACGAATGGATCTAGAGAATATAATGCTAAGTGAAATAAGTCAGTCAGAGAAAGACAAATCTTATGTAATTTCACTCATATGTGGAATTTAAAAAAACAACAAAAATGAACAAAGAAAAAAAGAGACAAATTAAGGAAACCAGACTCTTGACTAGAGATAATGAACAAGTGGTTACCAGAGGAGAGGTTGGTGGGGGATGGGTGGACTAGGTGAAGGGGATTAGGAGTGCACCTACCACAGTGAGCACTGAGTAATATTTAGAACTGGTGAATCATAGAAACACTGTATTTTAACTATACTGGAATTAAATAAAAAGAAATAAAAGTAAAAAGAAATAAATTTAGAAATTGATATATAATTGACATATTACACAATTCATCCCCTTGAGGCATACAATTCAGTGGTTTTCGCATATTCACAGCATGGTGCAACCATCAGACAATCAATCTCAAAACATTTTTCATCACTTGCAAAAGGGATTCTGTATCCACTAGCACTTACTCCTCATTTCTCCCACTTCACATCAGCATAACCAACTACGACTTTCTGCTTCTCCTATTCTGGACATTTCATATAAGTGGAATCATATGATAACTGGTCTTTTGTGACTATCTCGTTTTACTTAGCATAATGTTTTCAAAGTTCATCTATGCTATAGCATGTGTCAGTACTACTGTCCTTTTATTGCTGAATAAGATTCTGCTGTATTGATGTACTGCATTTTATGTCTCCAGTTATCAGCTGATAAACGTTAGGTTGTTTCTACTTTTTGGCTATTATAAATAATGCTGCTGTGAAGCTTTGTGTGCAAGTTTTCATGTGTGGGAGGCCACGTTAAGCCTTGAGATGAGGATCAAACCACGCCCTGACTTGTGCCTCCTTTAAAGGCTAAATAGCCGAACAAAAGGCTTAGGTTGATAAAGTCGAGTAGCACTGAGAAAGGGTCTGTGCTATGTGTTGTGCGCTCGCCTACATGACTTCCCACACATTTGCTAGTCAGATAGAGACGACTTGGCCGGGGTCAGAAATTCTTGGCTGGTCCTTGCTGTCCTTGCACAGGCTATAGACTACACCACTGTAAGACTGTGCTGTGCTTACACAAACTGTGTCTTGAGTGGCCTTGAAGTCAGTACATCTGGCACTAGAAGGTCTGCTATTGGTGCTTGGGAAATAGATAATGGGAAAGCTTGAAGGATTTTCTGTGCATGTTACAAACTCTTTAGTAATCAGCTAAAAATAGATACTTTCTTATGATTGTTTCTGTTAGCTATATAATGCCTCGCAGCCTTGAATAAAATCGCGCTATTGGACATCCTCCTTGGTGCTCCTCCTGCCCCCATCTCTTGTCTCTTAATTTCTTTTCACCATCCTCTTACCCTCAATTCGCGACATTCATGTGGACATATTTTTGTATTTCTCTTGAGTATATATCTAGGAGTGGAATTGCTATATTTAACTTTCTGAGGAATTTCCAAACCATTTTCCAGAATTTGGCACCAGCATATGAGGGTTCCAGTTTCTCCACATTCTTGCTAACTTTTGTTATTATCTCTCTTTTTACTATAACCACACTTGTAAGGGTGAAATGCTATCTTTTTTCTCTCAATTTCTTCTTTTTCTTTTTTCTTTGCCTTGCCCTAATGTCTATTGATGTTGAACATCTTTTTATGTACCTATTGGTCACTTGTATTTCATCTTTGGAGAAATGTCTGTTCATATTCTTTGCCTATTTTTAAATTGGGTTATTTGTCTTTTTATTGAATTGCAATGTCATCTACTTTTATGGTTTCAATTATGTTTTCATTTTTAAGATTCTGAAAATATATGTTTAAGTCTGGATTTCTTTTTTATTTTTTTTAAGATTTTATTTATTTATTTGACAGAGAGAGAGGCCACAAGTAGGCAGAGAGGCAGGCAGAGAAAGAGGAAGGGAAGCAGGCTCCCTGCCAAGCAGAGAGGCCGATGCAGGGCTCAATCCCAGGATCCTGAGATCATGACCTGAGCTGCAGGCAGAGGCTTTAACCCACTGAGCCAACCAGGTGCCCCTAAGTCTGGATGTCTTATCTGAGCTTTATAGATGCCCCGTAGTCATTACAAATGCAGTTAAGAGATCTCAACTCTGCTCATCTTTTCTGAGTTCTTCCTTCACTTAAAGGTCTTACTCTCACTCTGAAACCTGAGGGTTGTTTTGTTTCTTTTCCTCTAAATCTAACCAACCACTAAATATTTTTTTTTCTGCCTCCTAAGAAACTTCTAAAGTTTCTATTCCTATGTCAAACTTCTCCAGACCACCATCAGTTTTTTTTTTTTCCCTTGTGTATCTGTAATGGCCTCTTGACTGACTTTTAAAAGCTATTTTTCATTCTCTACACTTCAGAGTCCATATCTTAAAATATAAGTGCTTTTAATGGTCTCATTTCACTTTTAGCATAACATTCCAGTCCTTAACGTGGATTCTGTAAAAGAGATAACTTCTAATAATTAAAATTATCAACAATGTATTAGATCAACTTAAAATATACAGTTTCTTGTTGTCCAGATGAAGGTTGAAAATTCATCATCTCTCAAGAACAGTGCAAACAGTACTCATGCTTTGGATAGAAGGTAGAGACCAATGTCTACCAAGACATTGTAAGCTGCCACGATTTTAATATGTATGTCCTGCACATAGTGATAACCAAAATATTGGTTAGAAAATCTCATGTAAATACAAATAAATTTAAGTAAACAATTTTACAGTTGTAAAGAGTCATAAAAAGTCATTTTATTCAAAAGACTACAAAATAACTGAGCACAAAATTGGTCTTTGTATAAGAGCAAAATTATAAAATAGACAAAATTATAATTCTGGGAGTCAGAAAACGTCAATACAGAATAAATAAAAATAAAGCACACTCTTTTGGCTAAAAAATTGTTATTGACGCAGTTTAAGGTCACTGATGTTTTTAGAACTGATGAAAATTAAGACAATTTTGTTAAAAAATATGCTCCAAATTCTGAGGGTGTTTATGAGCTTCTGAGGTTTATCCATGAATCGACACTAGAAGACCCCTGATCTACAGAGTGGGGAGCTGAGGTACGAAGAGAAATGTTGTAAAATATGTGTATAAGATTTTTTCTAATGGTCAGCCTTACCATCAAAAGTTTTTTGAAAATTAAAAATGGATCAAAAATATACATAAGAAAACAACCTTAATAAAGATATATTCTAGGCTTAAGTAAATATGTATTTATTTCAGAAAGATGCATTATAAAAAATAAGAAGTGTTCTGTATTAGCAGTTATCATATAGCTCAATACCTAAATGGCAGTCATTTGAATTATGGAGAAAATTTGAAATATGCTAATAGACCAAAAGATGTATGTATTCCATTGAGGACATTCTCATGGCAGACATATTTTTTTTCTCATGGTAGATTTTTATTTTTATTTTTTAAAATATTTTAATTTATTTGACAGAGAGAGAGCACACACAGAAGGAGTGGCAGGTGGAGGGAGAAGCAGGCTCCTGGCCAAGCAGGGAGCCCATTGTGAGGCTTGATCCCAGGACCCTGGGATCTTGACCCGAGCTGAAGGCAAATGCTTAATGACTGAGCCACCCAGGTGCCCCTCATGGCAGATTTTTAAAGATGTTAAAAAGTTGATCCAGAGAGATAAACACCCATGACTTAAAATTTGATCTCTCCAGTTTATAGAGAAATATCACATAGTGGGTTCATTTAATTTGTTTCTTGACTATTGTTTTTAAATACAATTGATCACTATTACAATGGTAAGATGTATTTTTACGGGACTTCTCATAGATTCTCTACATTGAACAATAGACTCATTTCCTTTCAAAGGGCGGAAGTACTTAGGTCATGGTATGCCCTGGCAGACTAAGCATCATGGATAAAAGATGTCATCTGGAAAAAAAAAAAAAAGTCATCAAACACCAGCAAGGCATTGTTCATTAACCGTGTCAGAGTGGGTCCAGATTACATCCTCAAGTACTGCCAACTACTTCAAGTCTGATGTCACTAAAGACACATCATTCATTTGTTAAACTGCTTTGTCTGAAGGGAATGAAAGAAGGTTGTGTTATTTTCCTGGGCTGAAAGGGAACTAGGAGGAATCAGAGCAACAGAGATCTCTTTTACTCACATTATACAGGTACCTGAATGAAGATGGATTCTGAAGGAATGTAAAATAACATACAGTGAACTACGGAGGCAAAGCTTATTGCATTTCGCCCCTGTAATCCTTTTAGACTGATTGTGTCCTTCAAAATATACAATGGTTAACATCATTTTTTCATGAGGAATTTACATGTTAGCATTTTACAGTCATGGGTGATTTCTAAAATTACAATCAATTTTCAGTCTATGGGTGGAATTGAATATTTATATTCCTAACAGTGTTTTGCTTTAATAAACTGATAAAATACACACTTCAGGTAAATACTTCTTTCACATTTTGATCCTTAGAATTATGCTTGGGTAAAACTTGAAAAATTTAAATTCTAAATGTCTACACTGTGGTGTTCTTAACTTTTGTGTTTCAAGTAAATATTTAATATTTATAATTTTAAAATATTTTAAATTATAAACTATTATAAATATTTAGAATGTAGGTAAGCAAAGTTTAAAAAATTATCTGTAATCTTACCTTCAGGGAAGCCTTAAAACAAACATTTTTCATTTGAGATTTTTAATTTTATAGGCAGATGATCACATCAACTAAAATAATAAGAATTCCACTTTTTCGAGTGGGACCCTGGAAGATGGCGGAGAAGTAGCTGGCTGAGACTACTTCAGCTAGCCGGAGATCAGCTAGATAGCTTATCTAAAGATTGCAAACACCTGAAAATCCATCGGAGATAGAAGAGAAGAAGAACAGCAATTCTGGAAACAGAAAAACAACCACTTTCTGAAAGGACAAAATGACAAGACAGAAAAATTCAACTCAAAAAAAAGAACAAGAGGCAGTACCGAAGGCTAGGGACCTAATCAATACAGACATTGGTGATATGTCAGATCTAGAGTTCAGAATGACAATTCTCAAGGTTCTAGCCGGGCTCGAAAAAGGCATGGAAGATATTAGAGAAACCCTCTCGAGAGATATAAAAGCCCTTTCTGGAGAAATAAAAGAACTAAAATCTAACCAAGTTGAAATCAAAAAAGCTATTAATGAGGTGCAATAAAAAATGGAGGCTCTCACTGCTAGAATAAATGAGGCAGAAGAAAGAATTAGTGATATAGAAGACCAAATGACAGAGAATAAAGAAGCTGAGCAAAAGAGGGACAAACAGCTACTGGACCACGAGGGGAGAATTCGAGAGATAAGTGACACCATAAGATGAAACAACATTAGAATAATTGGGATTCCAGAAGAAGAAGAAAGAGAGAGGGGAGCAGAAGGTATACTAGAGAGAATTATTGGGGAGAATTTCCCCAATGTGGCAAAGGGAACGAGCATCAAAATTCAGGAGGTTCAGAGAACGCCCCTCAAAATCAATAAGAATAGGCCCACACCCCGTCACCTAATAGTAAAATTTACAAGTCTCAGTGACAAAGAGAAAATCCTGAAAGCAGCCCGGGAAAAGAAGTCTGTAACATACAATGGTAAAAATATTAGATTGGCAGCTGACTTATCCACAGAGACCTGGCAGGCCAGAAAGAGCTGGCATGATATTTTCAGAGCACTAAATGAGAAAAACATGCAGCCAAGAATACTATATCCAGCTAGGCTATCATTGAAAATAGAAGGAGAGATTAAAAGCTTCCAGGACAAACAACAACTGAAAGAATTTGCAAATACCAAACCAGCTCTACAGGAAATCTTGAAAGGGGTCCTCTAAGCAAAGAGAGAGCCTACAAGTGGTAGATCAGAAAGGAACAGAGACCATATACAGTAACAGTCACCTTATAGGCAAAACAATGGCACTAAATTCATATCTCTCAATAGTTACCCTGAATGTGAATGGGCTAAATGCCCCTGTCAAAAGACACAGGGTATCAGAATGGATAAAAAAACAAAATCCATCTATATGTTGCCTCCAAGAAACTCATTTTAAGCCCGAAGACACCTCCAGATTTAAAGTGAGGGGGTGGAAAAGAATTTACCATGCTAATGGACATCAGAAGAAAGCAGGAGTGGCAATCCTTATATCAGATCAATTAGATTTTAAGCCAAAGACTATAATAAGAGATGAGGAAAGACACTATATCATACTCAAAGGGTCTGTCCAACAAGAAGATTTAACAATTTTAAATATCTATGCCCCTAACATGGGAGCAGCCAACTATATAAACCAATTAATAACAAAATCAAAGAAACACATCAACAATCATACAATAATAGTAGGGGACTTTAACACTCCCCTCACTGAAATGGACAGATCATCCAAGCAAAAGATCAGCAAGAAAATAAAGGCCTTAAATGACACACTGGACCAGATGGACATCACAGATATATTCAGAACATTTCATCCCAAAGCAACAGAATACACATTCTTCTCTAGTGCACATGGAACATTCTCCAAAATAGATCACATCCTCGGTCCTAAATCAGGACTCAACCGGTATCAAAAGATTGGGATCATTCCCTGCATATTTTCAGACCACAATTCTCTAAAGCTAGAACTCAACCACAAAAAGAAGTTTGAAAAGAACCAAAATACATGGAGACTAAACAGCATCCTTCTAAAGAATGAATGGGTCAACCAGGAAATTAAAGAAGAATTGAAAAAAATCATGGAAACAAATGATAATGAAAATACAATGGTTCAAAATCTGTGGGACACAACAAAGGCAGTCCTGAGAGGAAAATATATAGCGGTACAAGCCTTTCTCAAGAAACAAGAAAGGTCTCAGGTACACAATCTAACCCTACACCTAAAGGATCTGGAGAAAGAACAGAAAAAAACCCTAAGCCTAGCAGGAGAAGAGAAATCATAAAGATCAGAGCAGAAATCAATGAAATAGAAACCAAAAAAACAATAGAACAAATCAACGAAAGTAGGAGCTGGTTCTTTGAAAGAATTAATAAAATTGATAAACCCCTGGCCCGACTTATCAAAAAGAAAAGAGAAAGGACCCAAATAAATAAAATCATGAATGAAAGAGGAGAGATCACAACTAACACCAAAGAAATACAAACTATTATAAGAACATACTATGAGCAACTCTACGCCAATAAATTTGACAATCTGGAAGGAACGGATGCATTCCTAGAAACATATAAACTACCACAACTGAACCAGGAAGAAATAGAAAGCCTGAACAGACCTATAACCAGTAAGGAGATTGAAACAGTCATTGAAAATCTCCAAACAAACAAAAGCCCAGGGCCAGACGGCTTCCCGGGGGAATTCTACCAAACATTTAAAGAAGAACTAATTCCTATTCTCCTGAAACTGTTCCAAAAAATAGAAATGGAAGGAAAACTTCCAAACTCATTTTATGAGGCCAGCATCACCTTGATCCCAAAACCAGACAAGGATCCCACCAAAAAAGAGAGCTATAGACCAATATCCTTGATGAACACAGATGCGAAAATACTCAACAAAATACTAGCCAATAGGATTCAACAGTACATTAAAAAGATTATTCACCACGACCAAGTGGGATTTATTCCGGGGCTGCAAGGTTGGTTCAACATCCGCAAATCAGTCAATGTGATACAACACATCAATAAAAGTAAGAACAAGAACCATATGATACTCTCAATAGATGCTGAAAAAGCATTTGACAAAGTACAACATCCCTTCCTGATCAAAACTCTTCAAAGTGTAGGGATAGAGGGCACATACCTCAATATCATCAAAGCCATCTATGAAAAACCCACCGCAAATATCATTCTCAATGGAGAAAAACTGAAAGCTTTTCCGCTAAGGTCAGGAACACGGCAGGGATGTCCATTATCACCACTGCTATTCAACATCGTACTAGAGGTCCTAGCCTCAGCAATCAGACAACAAAAGGAAATTAAAGGCATCCAAATCAGCAAAGAAGAAGTCAAATTATCACTCTTCGCAGATGATATGATACTATATGTGGAAAACCCAAAAGACTCCACTCCAAAACTGCTAGAACTTATACAGGAATTCAGTAAAGTGTCAGGATATAAAATCAATGCACAGAAATCAGTTGCATTTCTCTACACCAACAGCAAGACAGAAGAAAGGGAAATTAAGGAGTCAATCCCATTTACAATTGCACCCAAAACCATAAGATACCTAGGAATAAACCTAACCAAAGAGACACAGAATCTATACTCAGAAAACTATAAAGTACTCATGAAAGAAATTGAGGAAGACACAAAGAAATGGAAAAATGTTCCATGCTCCTGGATTGGAAGAATAAATATTGTGAAAATGTCTATGCTACCTAAAGCAATCTACACATTTAATGCAATTCCTATCAAAGTACCATCCATCTTTTTCAAAGAAATGGAACAAATAATTCTAAAATTTATATGGAACCAGAAAAGACCTCGAATAGCCAAAGGGATATTGAAAAAGAAAGCCAACGTTGGTGGCATCACAATCCCGGACTTCAAGCTCTATTACAAAGCTGTCATCATCAAGACGGCATGGTACTGGCACAAAAACAGACCCATAGATCAACGGAACAGAATAGAGAGCCCAGAAATAAACTCTCAACTCTATGGTCAACTAATCTTCGACAAAGCAGGAAAGAATGTCCAATGGAAAAAAGACAGCCTCTTACAATAAATGGTGCTGGGAAAATTGGACAGCCACATGCAGAAAAATGAAATTGGACCATTTCCTTACACCACACACGAAAATAGACTCAAAATGGATGAAGGACCTCAATGTGCGAAAGGAATCCATCCAAATCCTTGAGGAGAACACAGGCAGCAACCTCTTCGACCTCAGCCGCAGCAACATCTTCCTAGGAACAACGCAAAAGGCAAGGGAAGCAAGGGCAAATATGAACTATTGGGATTTCATCAAGATCAAAAGCTTTTGCACAGCAAAGGAAACAGTTAACAAAATCAAAAGACAACTGACAGAATGGGAGAAGATATTTGCAAACGACATATCAGATAAAGGACTAGTGTCCAGAATCTATAAAGAACTTAGCAAACTCAACACCCAAAGAACAAATAATCCAATCAAGAAATGGGCAGAGGACATGAACAGACATTTCTGCAAAGAAGACATCCAGATGGCCAACAGACACATGAAAAAGTGCTCCATATCACTCGGCATCAGGGAAATACAAATCAAAACCACAATGCGATATCACCTCACACCAGTCAGAATGGCTAAAATCAACAAGTCAGGAAATGACAGATGCTGGCGAGGATGCGGAGAAAGGGGAACCCTCCTACACTGTTGGTGGGAATGCAAGCTGGTGCGGCCACTCTGGAAAACAGCATGGAGGTTCCTCAAAATGTTGAAAATAGAACTGCCCTATGACCCAGCAATTGCACTATTGGGTATTTACCCTAAAGATACAAACGTAGTGATCCAAAGGGGCACGTGTACTCGAATGTTTATAGCAGCAATGTCCACAATAGCCAAACTATGGAAAGAACCTAGATGTCCATCAACAGATGAATGGATCAAGAAGATATGGTATATATACACAATGGAATACTATGCAGCCATCAAAAGAAATGAAATCTTGCCATTTGCGACAACATGGATGGAACTAGAGCGTATCATGCTTAGCGAAATAAGTCAGGTGGAGAAAGACAACTATCATATGATCTCCCTGATATGAGGAAGTGGTGTTGCAACATGGGGGCTCAAGTGGGTACGAGAAGAATAAATGAAAGAAGATGGGATTGGGAGGGAGACAAACCATAAGTGACTCTTAATATCACAAAACAAACTGAGGGTTGCTGGGGGGAGGGGGTTTGGGAGAAGGGGGTGGTATTATGGACATTGGGGAGGGTATGTGCTTTGGTGAGTGCTGTGAAGTGTGTAAACCTGGTGATTCACAGACCTGTACCACTGGGGATAAAAATACATGTTTATAAAAAATAAAAAATTATATTAAAAAAAAATAGTGGGAAAAAAAAAAAGAATTCCACTTTTTCTTTTTTAGACAAAACACAAGAGACTTAATCTCAGGAAGCAAACGGAGGGTTGCTGGAGGGGAGGGGGGTGAATAGTGGGGTGGCTCAGTGATGGACATTGGGGAGGGTTCATGATATGGTGAGTGCTGTGAATTGTGTGAGACTAATGATTCACAGACCTGTACCCCTGAAGCAAATAATACATTATATGTTAATAAAAATTTTAAAAATTCTTAAAATGAAAATTAAAAAACTCAATTAGCCAACATATAGTACATCACTAGTTTTTGATGTAATGTTCAATGATTCATTAGTTGCTTATAGCGCCCAGTGCTTATCACCACATGTGCCTGCTTTAGTACCCATCACCCAGTAACATCCTCCCTTCCACTTCCCTTTTCACAACCCTCAGATTGTTTCAGGAGTCTCATATGGTTTATTTCCTTACCTGATTTTTCCCCATTCAGTTCCCATTCAGTTTTCTCTCCCTTCCCCTACGATCCTCTGCACCATTCCTTATTCCACATAGGAGTGAAACCATATGATAATTATCTTTCTCTGACTGACTTATTTCACTCAGCATAATACCCTCTAGTCCCATCCATGTCAACGTAAATGGTGGCTATCCATCCTTTCTAATGGCTGACTAGTAAGAATTACATATGTTTCTTTTATCCTTTTTTCCATTGTATGCTGGTTAGAATTTATAGAATAATGTTAAATACTAATGATAATTGTGGATACAGTATCTGGCTCTGCTAGTACTGCTTTTAACATTTCACCATTAAGCACAGTGTCAGTGATTGAAATAATATAGTTTAATAAATTAATGAGTTTCCTTTCTTAAGTTATTTAAATTGTTTTGAAGTGGAAGATATTGGCATCTGTTGAGATTAGGCATATTTTCTTACTTTCTTAAATCATATTAATAGATTTTATTTTTGATACCATTTATATTTAACTTTTATCTTTATTAAAATAATTATATAAACTAACACATATTATTTATATATTTCTGTATGAACTTAGAAAAACAGCTCTCTCCCACCACAGCCCTTTTCTTTCCTGTGTCCTCCTTCTTAGTGGGATCCACTTCAAACTTTAGTTATCCCAAATTGTATTTACTTCGTATTTCTGTGGTTTGACTTTTAACTTTCTTAGAGATCTCTTAGTATTAATCTTAACTATCTTATTAAGACTTATTTTATGGGCTCAGTTTATGCTCCATTTTGGCAAATATTCCATATACACCTGTAAAGAATGCCTTATGCAATTTGCTGTCTGATGTTTTCTAAATATCAACCAGGTCAAATTGATCAATCGTTTTATTAAAATGTTCTCCATCACTGCCACTTTTTGTCTGATTTTTCTGCTAATTGCTGAGAGAAGTGTATTTTGCTTTCCATTCATGATTACACATTTAAAAAATTGTCCTTTATAGCTTGATGAATGTTTGCTTCCTGCATTATAAAACTATATTCCTACATTCATCTATTTAGAATTGTTATTTTTTCATATAGTTTCTCTTCTTCTTTACCTCTGGATAATACTTTATTTTCACTCTGATATTAATATAACCGTACCAGCTTTCTTGTGATTAGTGTTTATTTGAAATGTCTTTTGCATCTATTTATTTTCAAGCTATCTGTATCCTTATTATTTTTTTTTCTTGGTGCAATTCTGTTATTTTATACCTAAGGCAACTAAGAATCAGAGTGATACAGTGTGTTGATTAATATCCTTTACCCATAGTTCAAAATGGAGATTCTCTACATGAAGTATTGTATGCATATATTTCTCTCTCTCTCTTTTTTAAAGATTTTATTTATTTATTTGACAGAGATCACAAGTAGGCAGAGAGGCAGGCAAAGAGAGAAGGGGAAGCAGGCTCCCCGCAGAGCAGAGAGCCGGATGGGGGCTTGATCCCAGGAGCCTGGGATCATGACCTGAGCTGAAGGCAGAGGCTTTAACCCATTGAGCCACGCAGGCACCCTTCTTTTTTTTTTTAATTTTTTTTTTTAAAGTCTCCTTTTTAAACAGTATCTACTTGGGTCTGTTTTTTATTTGTGTGTTTTTAAATCAAGCCTGACACACTCCAAGATTTAATTCAAGTGTTGACATTTAAAATAATCATTAATATGATTGTTGTTATTCTTTCTGTATTTGTAAGAGTCTGGCTGTATCTGAAGTCCTTGTTTCAGTTATTCCTGAGGCTCAATGCACCCCTGTTCTTAAGAAGCCACATAAGATACCCTGGAAGCATACTGGTAAATTCCTAATTTTGCTTCATCATCCAAAAGTTCTGACAAATATATTTACTACTTCTAAAATCATTATTAATGTGATGGTGGAAAGATACATTTTTACATTGCTTTTTAAAAATCTAGCATCATGGGGAGCCTGGATGGCTCAGCCGGTTGTCAGTTATCATAGAATCAAGAAGATAATTGGACTTAGGAAAGAACATTCTATGGGTATAGAACATCTCCTAGGATATTCTGCCTGTTTAACAAATTCCTTTCCACTGTGGGTAAATGAGCAAGGTACCACTGCACAGATGTCCCTAGAGTTTAGGAGGAATCAACTTCCATGAATGTGAGACAGGGAAAAGAGAAGGTATGTGTGAGGTACATGGAAGGTTATGGGAAGTTATGGGAATTTAGAATACAGAATGGCCAGTAGAAATTCTGGCATCAAGATTTAGATTTTTGTATATCTAAGATATTATTGGGTAGTGCCTAGAAAATTATATAGGTTTGTTAACATTTAATTTAATAATTTTTAACTGTAAGTACCCCACATTATTTTCTCTCCTTGTTATTCATTTCTACATGACTGATACATTATATTATTTTTTCTCAGTATTGAAATAAATTTAATAGATTGATTCCTGTGGTGTGTTTGTATAGAATTTCATGTTCTAGAGTCTAAGCTTTGTAAAAAATTAGGGGAAATTTTTCTTCTGGATGGAGAGGTCAGGAAATTGGCATCAGCTACCAAACTCACAAGCTTGCCAACAGCTAGCTATATCTCAAATGGACATCTCATTTAAAAGGACAGAGGAATCAACAGATACTATATATTCTCTAACAGCCGAAACATAGGAACCTAAAATCTTACTATACTCACAAAGATCAGAGCATTGTATACTGTGACTCACCAGTTCTCTGAATTTTCCATAATTTCATTCTCTACTCCCCATATTTCTATCTTCCTAATATCACTCTGGGATGATAAACCATGATGCTATTCTTGGGCGACCCAGTGTCTGTCTTCTAATCCCCTGCTATATAAGCTGTATTCTGTAAACCAGAAAATTCAGCATCATCTGGGGTCTTAAAAGGAATGCAGAATCTCAGGCCTCATCATAGACCACCTGACTCAGAATCTTCATTTTAGAAAGAAACCTATACGATTCGTATAAGCATTAAAGTTTGAGCAGCACTGCTGTGGCCAGTATTGGTTCTTAGGCAGTCTCCTTGGCAATCACAGTAAGTAGACCATGGCCATTCCTGTAATTTATTTTTTGATCTTGCTCTCAGCAACAAAATGGAAGGATGGAATCAAGCATTTATTCAAACAACCATAAATTTTTATCATTTATTATGTCATAAGCACTATATCAGGGACTGGAAATACAGAGATAGGGATATAGTCCTTGCCCTAGTAGCCCACAGGTGAGTGTGTAGACTGATCTAGAAGTTGCACCACAAATCTGACATCTTCTGGCGTCATCGTTTCCTTTCCTGTTCCAACTGCATCACGTGGGCTCCACCCCAGATTACTATACGTACACCAATGCCTTCCTTAATATTTCAGAGGATTGCTGGGTGTGCCGCGTTATTGTCTTTCAAAAGATGCCAAAGACCTTTCCTCAATCATCTCTTGTATTAGAGCCAGTGTATGCTTCTGTCCGTGTCCACTCTCTTTGCCCTGCATGGAATTCATGGACGGAGCCTTTTCTCATTCTTCCCCAAGGATTGCTAACGAATGTCACTGGGTATGAAATGCTTTTACTAAAGGTTTGGGGATGCGAGAGAGTAATTACATTACAGACTGGAAAACAACATTTTACCTGAAATCTCTCGCCATCTTCACTGCAGAAAACATCCTTTGACCACTGTCAGTCTTGGCCCTGGTGCACTACCATATTGCAATCGCTTATTTTTCAGAACTGAGTTATTGTTCCTTTTTTTCTCACTTCCCCAGGCCCAGGACTCTAAACTCCCAGCTTTCCCCATAGTCTTCCCAAGTTGCTAAGGAAAAAATGGAAAAAAATTTAGCATGACAAAAAAATCAGAATGCAAAAACAAAATTTTTGCCTCTAAGAATGTATCTTTCTACTATATTAAGTAGAGTAAACATCTCTTTATTGAATAAATTTCACAAAAATTATTTATTTTTGAATAAATATTTATATTTATATTATTCTCCTCTGAGCCCCAGATGAATTTTTGGGTTGCATCAGATAGCGCCCCCCCATCTACTAAGAGGGTTAGCTGTCAGTGTATCAATATGGCTGTAGAGGTAAACACAAAGTGAAAGCTGTTGAAGGCTGGCATTTTAGGCCAGGCTGTGCAGAGCTGGACACCAGACATCCATGAAAGACTTCCTGCATGATGTGAAATGAGTTTCTGAAGGATCTTCTAGGAGATAATGAGTTATAAAGAGAAAATGATAAAGGCTCATTAACACAATGTTTCAACTTTGAGAATGCCAGGTTTAAGGGATTGTGGGATATTCAAGTGGAATGACTATTCAAATACTAACAGTAGATAAAGCCATAAGAAAGAGTTCATCAAGAGTGAGAGGAAAATTGACTGAGGTTCACCTGGAAAACTGAACAATGTGTGGGCACAAGAGGGTCTGTGAAGGATACAGAGAAGGAATGGTGCTTCACAGAAACATACAGAGAATGCATACAGAGAAGTGTGATGTCCCTAAAAACAGAGAAGGACAGAGAATGGGGATGTTGAAAGTCTGAAATGATTCAAACAGATCAAGTAATAAAGATCAGGTATTGTCTGTGGGACTTAGCAGCAAAGAAGTCATTTGGGTTCTTACATGATGAAGCTTTTCCAAGATAGGCAGAGCTTGACAACCAGCTACTCAAGCTAAGGATTTTCTTCTCTTGAGAATCCAATTTCCTGCCTACAATACGTCTACTCAGACACTCATTTGGCAATTGGGTGAGTGGAGCTGTTCATAGAAGTTATGAATTTGTATTTGGAGTTTCTTTCCTGAGCTATGGAGCATGTAGAGCATTGACTCAGTGAATATTGCATCCTACTGTCTTTATAATCCCATGCACAAACTTCACCTATCATCTCGTCACCTAAGAACTCCCCCTACTAGTCAGGGTGCACCCCTGTTGTTCTTCCCATTACTCTCACCAGGCACTTAACACGAGTAGGCAAGTCCCAAGTGGAAATGAGTGTCTGGGACAGGTCTATTCACATGTAAACCAAGTGATAACAGTTCTTTGCTTGGAACCATCCAATAGTTACCCATCTTCCTAAGAAAACCATCCAACAAGGACCTACATGATCAATCCCTCTTACCCATTTGACCCTATCTCCTTTAACTCTGCCTTTCAGTTATTCTAGCTTTCCTGACCTCAGGATCTTTACCCCGATGCCCCTTCTGCCTGGAATGCTCTTTCCCTGCATGATGTCTTGGCTCATGACTCTTTTAGGATCTTTAGTTAAATGCTACCCTTTCCATGATATTTAAATTGCAACCACCCACAACAATCCTTTTCTCCCTTCTCTGCCTTATTTTTCCTATTGCACTCACGAACATCTAACACAGTACATACATTCTGTCTCACGAGATGCAAACTTCATGAGAGAAGGATTTTTGACTATCTTTTTCTCTTCTGGATTCCCAGAATCTAAAATGGTGCTTGGCACAAAACAGACTCTCCACAAATATTTGTTGAATGAATGAATGAATGAATGATATGCATCAGTCATTCTTCTCCAGCTAGGCAAGGACCTTTGTGGTTGTAAATGCTTATAATCAATTTTCTTAAGAGCACTTGACCAGGAGGGTGGGGGAAGGTGGCAGGTGGGGGGTGCGGAAGGCAAGTGTGTGACAGAGGGAGCGACAGAGGGGAGAAGTTGGAAATGGGGGAGTAGAGGGAGCTCAGAAGCCTTGCTCTATAAAGCCAAAGTTCACAGGATTGATATGGCAGGTTCTATGGGCTGTGAAATTGGAGTTTAAAGCAACTGAGAAATATTTAATCATGGTGTAAGCATTTGTTTCAAGAAGGGGCTGGAATCTGCAGGGGAATGAGAGCTCAGGTCTGGTATGGTTGATGTTGCAACTTTTCCTCCAATTTCCCTGATCGGTTCTTATCTTTCACTTATCGCATTCCGCTCCCCATACCCCCCAAACCCCCCAAATCACAAGCTTCCTTTAAAAATGTGTCTTGTGTGCTGTTGCTGCCAGGCTGATTGTGGAAGTACAGTGTGCAGAGAAAACACACAAAGGCTTCTGTGCAAGTCAGAAGCTGAGAAAAGTCTTTATCTCCAGGCTGACACAGGATGGAGCAGCGGGCTACGCTTCCTTTCTGGGAACCACCACAGCGGTCTGAGCTGCTTGGTGGCATTGTGTTGCAAGGACAGCCATGCCTGAAACAACATTCTAACCCAACTGAGCTATGTGTTTTATTGTTTAAATAGAGGCCCCTTTCCTCAGCGTTCTCTGAAAGCAGATATTCAGAATATTCAGAGACCCTGTCTTCCCAAATACATATCCAAAAAGGGGATCGAGCCATTAAAATGAAAGTGACAATTCTTCTTCAGGTATTTCAAGGTTGAGTGTTTTCCCCAAGGCTGAGTGTTTGATTTAAAACAACAAAAGAAGCTGGCAGTGCAGACAGGACTTGACACATTCTCAATACAAATGATGAAGTGCCGCGCAGGCCCTGGGCTTCCCCTCCCTTTAGGCCTCAGAGCAGCAGGGATGTGGCCAGGTCCCATGATCTGAGCCACAGCCTGTGCTGAGTGGCAGCGTTTACCTTTCTTCCATCAGCAGTGGTCGCTGAGGAAGATTAAGAGAGCTCCACGCTACCACCTAATGAGACAAAATGCTACTTCATCAATATCAACTGCTCAATATGTGAGCTCCACTTTGCATTGGGCAAAAAGCAAAACCTAATTCCTTCTCAGAGGCATGAGATGAAATCTGGATTTATGCTCTGACCACAAATTGGAAGACACATTTATTTCAGAATTCAAAAGGAGACAGAAGAAGACTAATGGGGGAGGGGGGGCGCCACAAGTAAAACCAGTCGTCCTACAGCAGAAGGAGAGACGCGCATCCTTTCACACGGTGCATAAGATTGTTTCATAAACATTTGTGACAGATTAAAAACTATTGAGGATTTTAAGACATTTTCTGTATTTATAAGATATTATCAATCATGATGTACAACTCTGGGCCCTAGTCAGATAAGTGATGTTGACAGTAGATGAAAAAAATTTAACATTGGCTAAAAAGGCCTATTTTGTCTGTATGAGTGTGGGTGTGTATGTGTGTTTGTGTGTCTGTGTAAACCAGCCAAATAATTATAACATTTACTACACAGATTCTTTTTCAATTAAAATTTAGCAAGGCACCATGCTTTCACACACATGGCCTAATTAAATCTCACAATAAGCCTATGAGGTGGCTATGGTTATTTCTCTTTTGGAGATGAAGGAGCCTAGTTTCTGGGAAACTGATGGTCACACAACTAACTAGTAGAAAGGACCAGATCACCTAAATGCAGTGACCTCTCACTGCTCTATTAGCTGCCATTCACTCATCAAGCTACCATTTATTCAGTACTTCCTACATGTCATAAGGTATTTCTTTTTTTTTTTTTTAAAGGTTTTATTTATTCAGTTGAGGCGGAGAGAGAAAGTGAGCATACACGAGCGAGGGGGAGGGGCGAGGGAGACAGAGAAGCAGACTCCCCCTGAGCAGGGAGCCAGATGCAGGTCTTGATTCCAGGACCCTGAGATCAAGACCTGGGCCGAAGGCAGATCCTTAACCAACCCTAAGCAACCAACCTTGTCATAGGTTTTTATATGTTTCATTTCATGTGCATGAAATGCATTCAACAACCCTGCAAGCTGTGTGCTTTTACTACCACCCCCACTTTCCAAAGGAGGACACTGAGACAGAAGTCTCACCTGAGAAAACTGTCTTGGGTTTTTTCGTTAGTAGATGGTGGTGCCGTATTGTCACAGGACTTCTGAGGCCAAAGCAGCTGCCCTTTCTGCTGCAGCATACTGCCTGAGCAAATTTTTAAAAAAAGTAGCCTTTAAAAACAAGGCCAAGAAAAACAGAGAACAAACCAACAAAAACCTTGAAGTTTCAGACAACCATAATCACAAATAAAGGTATTTTGAATCAGGTCGATAGTAGAACATAAACATAAAGCTTACGGAAGACAATGCCGATGTTGTGTGATGAGTAACAGGTGTGTTTCAGCTTTCTCAAGTACTGTATTATTGTGTCTCCTAAGATCCTGCTTTGGTGAGCTTCCTGTGAGTCTTCCGTCTTTCTTGCCATTTTCACAAACACTTTCCCTGGTTGAGGGGCAGGACCTTCCTTCTTCGCTAGAGGACCTACGAGCAGTTGCAGGGGTATAGTCACATTCCCAGGGATCAAAATGGAGGGCAGCAGACGAAAATCTATAATGTACTTTATCTGATCCTTCTAGGTAAAAATCAAATGCTATTGAATGGCACAAAATCAATTTTCTGTTCATTCAAGAGATGCTAAATGATAAAAGACCAAGTCTAAGTACTTGGATGCTTAAAATCCCATACTTGGAGACTTCGTTTACATTTCTAAAGACAAGTATGTCCGTGGAACAAATTCCCCTGCAGAAAATGCTGGTTTTCTGAGAGAGGAATGCAACTCCTGAAAGCATGAAGATGAACAGATGAAAAGACACCTGTCCCCAACTTAAATGGTATCTCTTAGAAAAGCCTCACATTTCCTCTCCAGCCCCATAGCCTTTTTCAGAGATCCCACCCTCAAAGCCCTTATAGTTTTTGCTCAGACCCTGAGGGACCTACCTCCTTGGGGCCAGAGTAGATGCGCAATAAATAGTTGTTGAATGTACTAGTTTTCTGTTATTGCTGCAACAAATGACTGAAAACTTAGTGGTTTAAAAACAATGAGAATTTGGGGCACCTGTGTAGCTCAGAGGGTTAAGCCTCTGCCTTCGGCTCAGGTCATGATCTCAGGGTCCTGAGATCGAGCCCCATGTCAGGCTCTCTGCACAGCAGGGAGTGTGCTTCCCCCCCTCTCTCTGCCTGCCTCTCTGCCTACTTGTGATCTCTCTCTCTGTCAAATAAATAAATAAATAAAATATTAAAAAACAACAACAACAACGAGAATTTACTATCTTATCTTTCAGGAGGCAAGAAGCCCAAAATGCATCTCACTATGCTCAAAACAAGGTGTCAGGAAAGCTGGGTTCCTTCTGGAGGCTCTAGTGGAGATCAGTTTCTTGCTTTTCCACCCTCTAGAGGCTGCTCACATTAATTGGGTTTTGGCCCCTTCCTCCATCCTCACAGCTGGTGATGTCAGACTGCCTTCTCTGCGATGCTCCCTCTTCTACTTTCCTCTTCCACTTCTAAGGCCCCTCGTGATTCTACTGGCCCCACGCAGGTGATCCAGGATAATCTCCCCATCTCAGAGTCAGCTCATTAGTAACCGTAATTCCATCTCCAGTCTTATTTCCTCTTTACCACGTCACACAGCATAGTCATAGATCTGGGGATTAGAACAGAGACATCCTTAAGGGAGAAGGTGAGGGCAGGTGCAGTTCATACACACTGGTGGCTGAATGAACAAACTAGAAAAAAATAATATTTGCCCAGTTATCCATCTTTTTATTCAAAACATGGTTTTGAATGGACAGTGTAAAGAGACCTAAAGTTTCAAAATAACCCCAAGTACCAGAAGCTTGCACCCATCACTTTGAAAAGCCCATTGACTGTCTCATGACTTTAAGAACAATAATCTACAGTGATAATGGGAGATCAAATGATTGATATCATGCGTTTTTAAATCTTAAGCTGTAAAAAGAAAAATCAAGCATCCTCATCAGGAAGGATAAATTATGACAAGGCTAAAAACCATTGTGTCTATTTTATAATCTGGTCTCCTGACCATGCTAAAATACTTAGTATAGGCTGAGGAAATGCCAAAAATCCCAGGGATATCATTTCCTATAATGCTCGGGTATAGATCCTCATAAGAGCAAAACCAAAGGAACTGAACTGTTTTATCACTATCCTGCTGGGAGTAGTGTTTAAATATATGTGTTAACGATACATTTAAAAAAAATTTCCCTAACATACATCAGTGAACTTTGTTCTTTCTACCAATAGCCTCATTGCCTGACACTTTAATAGCAGAAAACTTACGTAAGGGCTTCATTGACTATCCCCACCCCCACCCATTTGGGATGAGTTTCACACCACAAAGTAATCCAGAGGCCTCTTTTTTTCCCCCCCTTCGGAGAAATAAAACCCTACAGAAATACAACTCTCTACCTAATTTGAAGGGCTTGTAAAACTAGACATTAAGATTCCAAAAGACATTTAAGGTTACTATTAGCAACCAGTATTTGGCATCCTTTTATACAGAGTAACATTTTGCGTGTAATTTTCCCAAACCACATTAACATCTTGATGCCTCTTACATGTACATGGCGGGAAATGGACCACATCAAGAGAAGTCATCATCTCACATGGAATTTAGAATCTTCTAAGTCCATTTTATTTTATTTTATTTTTTATTTTTTTAAAGATTTTATTTATTTATTTGTCAGAGATAGAGGGAGAGAGAGAGCGAGCGAGCACAGGCAGATAGAGTGGCAGGCAGAGGCAGAGGGAGAAGCAGGCTTCCCGCCGAGCAAGGAGTCCGATATGGGACTCGATCCCAGGACACTGGGATCATGACCTGAGCCGAAGGCAGCTGCTTAACCAACTGAGCCACCCAGGCGTCCCTATATTCTCCATTTTAAGAGTTTTTTTCTTAATCAAGTTTTCTTTGGAGATCTCACTATTGTTGATGACTACCATATACAAAGCACAATTGAAAACAGCCTGCCAAAAGTAGAAAGCCATCAGTTCCAGCCAGTAATTTCCCATTTC
Organism: Mustela lutreola; assembly: GCF_030435805.1. Taxonomy (NCBI): domain Eukaryota; kingdom Metazoa; phylum Chordata; class Mammalia; order Carnivora; family Mustelidae; genus Mustela; species Mustela lutreola. The sequence goes on along the minus strand of NC_081290.1, from coordinate 148,890,125 downwards.
CCCATATTACTTTTTTCTTAATACAGTCCAAATTACTCTACTAAGTATCACATGGATTATCTTATCTACTTTAATATGGAGAAAGCTATCCCCACTTTACAGATAATGAAAATGAGGGTAGGCAAAATTAATATACTTAATATCTGACTGCTAGAAACAGTGATTTTAGAAACTGCTAAATTGGGGACTCTTAACCTATCTGAGGTCAGTATCTATAATTTTGCCATTCTTTTTTTTTTAATTTTTTATTTTTTATAAACATATATTTTTATCCCCAGGGGTACAGGTCTGTGAATCACCAGGTTTACACACTTCACAGCACTCACCAAAGCACATACGCTCCCCAATGTCCATAATCCCACCCCCTTCTCCCAAACCCCCTCCCCCCAGCAACCCTCAGTTTGTTTTGTGAGATTAAGAGTCACTTATGGTTTGTCTCCCTCCCAATCCCATCTTGTTTCATTGATTCTTCTCGTACCCACTTAAGCCCCCATGTTGCATCACCACTTCCTCATATCAGGGAGATCATATGATAGTTGTCTTTCTCTACTTGACTTATTTCACTAAGCATGATACACTCTAGTTCCATCCATGTTGTCGCGAATGGCAAGATTTCATTTCTTTTGATGGCTGCATAGTATTCCATTGTGTATATATACGACACCTTCTTGATCCATTCATCTGTTGATGGACATCTAGGTTCTTTCCATAGTTTGGCTACTGTGGACATTGCTGCTATAAACATTCGGGTGCACGTGCCCCTTTGGATCACTACGTTTGTATCTTTAGGGTAAATACCCAATAGTGCAATTGCTGGGTCATAGGGCAGTTCTATTTTCAACATTTTGAGGAACCTCCATGCTGTTTTCCAGAGTGGCCGCACCAGCTTGCATTCCCACCAACAGTGTAGGAGGGTTCCCCTTTCTCCGCATCCTCGCCAGCATCTGTCATTTCCTGACTTGTTGATTTTAGCCATTCTGACTGGTGTGAGGTGATATCGCATTGTGGTTTTGATTTGTATTTCCCTGATGCCGAGTGATATGGAGCACTTTTTCATGTGTCTGTTGGCCATCTGGATGTCTTCTTTGCAGAAATGTCTGTTCATGTCCTCTGCCCATTTCTTGATTGGATTATTTGTTCTTTGGGTGTTGAGTTTGCTAAGTTCTTTATAGATTCTGGACACTAGTCCTTTATCTGATATGTCGTTTGCAAATATCTTCTCCCATTCTGTCAGTTGTCTTTTGATTTTGTTAACTGTTTCCTTTGCTGTGCAAAAGCTTTTGATCTTGATGAAATCCCAATAGTTCATATTTGCCCTTGCTTCCCTTGCCTTTTGCGTTGTTCCTAGGAAGATGTTGCTGCGGCTGAGGTCGAAGAGGTTGCTGCCTGTGTTCTCCTCAAGGATTTGGATGGATTCCTTTCGCACATTGAGGTCCTTCATCCATTTTGAGTCTATTTTTGTGTGTGGTGTAAGGAAATGGTCCAATTTCATTTTTCTGCATGTGGCTGTCCAATTTTCCCAGCACCATTTATTGAAGAGGCTGTCTTTTTTCCATTGGACATTCTTTCCTGCTTTGTCGAAGATTAGTTGACCATAGAGTTGAGGGTCTATTTCTGGGCTCTCTATTCTGTTCCATTGATCTATGTGTCTGTTTTTGTGCCAGTACCATGCTGTCTTGATGATGACAGCTTTGTAATAGAGCTTGAAGTCCGGGATTGTGATGCCACCAACGTTGGCTTTCTTTTTCAATATCCCTTTGGCTATTCGAGGTCTTTTCTGGTTCCATATAAATTTTAGAATTATTTGTTCCATTTCTTTGAAAAAGATGGATGGTACTTTGATAGGAATTGCATTAAATGTGTAGATTGCTTTAGGTAGCATAGACATTTTCACAATATTTATTCTTCCAATCCAGGAGCATGGAACATTTTTCCATTTCTTTGTGTCTTCCTCAATTTCTTTCATGAGTACTTTATAGTTTTCTGAGTATAGATTCTGTGTCTCTTTGGTTAGGTTTATTCCTAGGTATCTTATGGTTTTGGGTGCAATTGTAAATGGGATTGACTCCTTAATTTCCCTTTCTTCTGTCTTGCTGTTGGTGTAGAGAAATGCAACTGATTTCTGTGCATTGATTTTATATCCTGACACTTTACTGAATTCCTGTATAAGTTCTAGCAGTTTTGGAGTGGAGTCTTTTGGGTTTTCCACATATAGTATCATATCATCTGCGAAGAGTGATAATTTGACTTCTTCTTTGCCGATTTGGATGCCTTTAATTTCCTTTTGTTGTCTGATTGCTGAGGCTAGGACCTCTAGTACGATGTTGAATAGCAGTGGTGATAATGGACATCCCTGCCGTGTTCCTGACCTTAGCGGAAAAGCTTTCAGTTTTTCTCCATTGAGAATGATATTTGCGGTGGGTTTTTCATAGATGGCTTTGATGATATTGAGGTATGTGCCCTCTATCCCTACACTTTGAAGAGTTTTGATCAGGAAGGGATGCTGTACTTTGTCAAATGCTTTTTCAGCATGTATTGAGAGTATCATATGGTTCTTGTTCTTTCTTTAATTGATGTGTTGTATCACATTGACTGATTTGCGGAAGTTGAACCAACCCTGCAGCCCTGGAATAAATCCCACTTGGTCATGGTGAATAATATTTTTAATGTACTGTTGAAACCTATTGGCTAGTATTTTGTTGAGTATTTTCGCATCTGTGTTCATCAAGGATATTGGTCTATAGCTCTCTTTTTTGGTGGGATCCTTGTCTGGTTTTGGGATCAAGGTGATGCTGGCCTCATAAAATGAGTTTGGAAGTTTTCCTTCCATTTCTATTTTTTGGAACAGTTTCAGGAGAATAGGAATTAGTTCTTCTTTAAATGTTTGGTAGAATTCCCCCGGGAAGCCGTCTGGCCCTGGGCTTTTGTTTGTTTGGAGATTTTCAATGACTGTTTCAATCTCCTTACTGGTTATGGGTCTGTTCAGGCTTTCTATTTCTTCCTGGTTCAGTTGTGGTAGTTTATATGTTTCTAGGAATGCATCCGTTCCTTCCAGATTGTCAAATTTATTGGCGTAGAGTTGCTCATAGTATGTTCTTATAATAGTTTGTATTTCTTTGGTGTTAGTTGTGATCTCTCCTCTTTCATTCATGATTTTATTTATTTGGGTCCTTTCTCTTTTCTTTTTGATAAGTCGGGCCAGGGGTTTATCAATTTTATTAATTCTTTCAAAGAACCAGCTCCTAGTTTCGTTGATTTGTTCTATTGTTTTTTTGGTTTCTATTTCATTGATTTCTGCTCTGATCTTTATGATTTCTCTTCTCCTGCTGGGCTTAGGGTTTCTTTCTTGTTCTTTCTCCAGCTCCTTTAGGTGTAGGGTTAGGTTGTGTACCTGAGACCTTTCTTGTTTCTTGAGAAAGGCTTGTACCGCTATATATTTTCCTCTCAGGACTGCCTTTGTTGTGTCCCACAGATTTTGAACCATTGTATTTTCATTATCATTTGTTTCCATGATTTTTTTCAATTCTTCTTTAATTTCCCGGTTGACCCATTCATTCTTTAGAAGGATGCTGTTTAGTCTCCATGTATTTGGGTTCTTTTCAAACTTCCTTTTGTGGTTGAGTTCTAGCTTTAGAGAACTGTGGTCTGAAAATATGCAGGGAATGATCCCAATCTTTTGATACCGGTTGAGTCCTGATTTAGGACCGAGGATGTGATCTATTTTGGAGAATGTTCCATGTGCACTAGAGAAGAATGTGTATTCTGTTGCTTTGGGATGAAATGTTCTGAATAGATCTGTGATGTCCATCTGGTCCAGTGTGTCGTTTAAGGCCTTTATTTCCTTGCTGATCTTTTGCGTGGATGATCTGTCCATTTCAGTGAGGGGAGTGTTAAAGTCCCCTACTATTATTGTATTATTGTTGATGTGTTTCTTTGATTTTGTTATTAATTGGTTTATATAGTTGGCTGCTCCCATGTTGGGGGCATAGATATTTAAAATTGTTAAATCTTCTTGTTGGACAGACCCTTTGAGTATGATATAGTGTCCTTCCTCATCTCTTATTATAGCTTTTGGCTTAAAATCTAATTGATCTGATATAAGGATTGCCACTCCTGCTTTCTTCTGATGTCCATTAGCATGGTAAATTCTTTTCCACCCCCTCACTTTAAATCTGGAGGTGTCTTCGGGCTTAAAATGAGTCTCCTGGAGGCAACATATAGATGGGTTTTGTTTTTTTATCCATTCTGATACCCTGTGTCTTTTGACAGGGGCATTTAGCCCATTAACATTCAGGGTAACTATTTAGAGATATGAATTTAGGGCCATTGTATTGCCTGTTAGGTGACTGTTACTGTATATGGTCTCTGTTCCTTTCTGATCTACCACTTGTAGGCTCTCTCTTTGCTTAGAGGACCCCTTTCAAGATTTCCTGTAGAGCTGGTTTGGTGTTTGCAAATTCTTTCAGTTGTTGTTTGTCCTGGAAGCTTTTAATCTCTCCTTCTATTTTCAATGATAGCCTAGCTGGATATAGTATTCTTGGCTGCATGTTTTTCTCATTTAGTGCTCTGAAAATATCATGCCAGCTCTTTCTGGCCTGCCAGGTCTCTGTGGATAAGTCAGCTGCCAATCTAATATTTTTACCATTGTATGTTACAGACTTCTTTTCCCGGGCTGCTTTCAGGATTTTCTCTTTGTCACTGAGACTTGTAAATTTTACTATTAGGTGACGGGGTGTGGGCCTATTCTTATTGATTTTGAGGGGCGTTCTCTGAACCTCCTGAATTTTGATGCTCGTTCCCTTTGCCATATTGGGGAAATTCTCCCCAATAATTCTCTCCAGTATACCTTCTGCTCCCCTCTCTCTTTCTTCTTCTTCTGGAATCCCAATTATTCTAATGTTGTTTCGTCTTATGGTGTCACTTATCTCTCGAATTCTCCCCTCGTGGTCCAGTAGCTGTTTGTCCCTCTTTTGCTCAGCTTCTTTATTCTCTGTCATTTGGTCTTCTATATCACTAATTCTTTCTTCTGCCTCATTTATCCTAGCAGTGAGAGCCTCCATTTTTGATTGCACCTCATTAATAGCTCTTTTGATTTCAACTTGGTTAGATTTTAGTTCTTTTATTTCTCCAGAAAGGGCTTTTATATCTCTCGAAAGGGTTTCTCTCATATCTTCCATGCCTTTTTCGAGCCCGGCTAGAACCTTGAGAATTGTCATTCTGAACTCTAGATCTGACATATTACTGATGTCTGTATTGATTAGGTCCCTAGCCTTCGGTACTGCCTCTTGTTCTTTTTTTTTGCATTGAATTTTTCCGTCTCGTCATTTTGTCCAGATAAGAGTATATGAAGTGGCAAGTAAAATACTAAAAGGGTGGCAACAACCCCAGGAAAATATGCTTTCAGAAAGTGGTTGTTTTTCTGTTTCCAGAATTGCTGTTCTTCTTCTCTTCGATCTGCCGATGGATTTTCAGGTGTTTGCAATCTTTAGATAAGCTATCTAGCTGATCTCCGGCTAGCTGAAGTAGTCTCAGCCTGCTACTTCTCCGCCATCTTGACTCCTCCCCCAGTATCTATAATTTTGAATGAGGAAAATTAACCTGACCATTCCTAAGAGCTGGAATAATTTTGTTTTATTCTCTTATGAAGTAACCTAGTAAGATAATTATTGAATGTTTAATATGATCTCTGGAAAATAAGATCTTTTTTAAAAGCTACCTCTAAAACTGTCACATATCATTAACATCATTTTATTACTTTGTTAGTAATCCAATATCTATGGCAGCTTAGGATCTGAAATTCAAAAAATGCAAAAAAAAATTAAGTTTTTAGATCTTGTAAAATGACAGTTTTCTATTTATCCCTCACTGCATTTTCTAAATCTTACTCTCTCATTTCAAAAATCATAAAATGCTACACTTTGGTAAAAGTATTGTTTTGAACCTTTCAAAGTAACTTTGAGCAGCTATGTTATACAACTGTGTATATTTATATCATGTATAAATATATATATTTAATTTTAATTGTATTAAAAACACATAATGTAAAATTTATTATCTTAACCATTTTTAAATATACAGCTCAGTTATGCTAGATTTATTCACATTGTTGTGAAACAGATCTTCAGAAAAGCCTACAAAACTGAAACTCTATACTCATTAAACAAAAAATCCCTATTGCTCCTTCCTTCCCTCAGTCCTTGGCAACCTCCACTCTATTTTATGTCTCAATGAATATGACTACTTTAGATAACTCATATAAGTGGAATCATACAATATTTGTCTTTTTGTAACTGACTTACTTCATTTAGAATCATGTCCTCAAGGTTTATCCATGTTGTAGCATGTGTCAGTATTTCTTCTTCTTTAAGGCTGAATATATTCCATCGTATGTATACAACACATTTCGTTTATCTATTCATCTGTTGGTGGACGCTTAGGTTGCTTCTACCTCTGAGCTATTGTGAATAAAGCTGCTGTAAACACAAATGTGAGAGTATCTCTTTGACACTCTACTTTCAATTCTTCTGGCTACAACCCCAGAAGTGGAACTGTTGGATCATATGGTAATTCTATTTTTTCATTCCTTTGAGGAATTTCCATATTATTCTCCATAGTGGCTATACCATTTTAAGATTTCACTGATAGTGCACAGGGTTCTATTTCTCCTTATGTTCATGAACACTTGTTACCCAATGTGAAAGGATGGAACTGGACTGACACTATATACAAAAATTACCTCAAATGGAGTACAGAGCTAAATGTAGGACCTGAAACTATAAAACTCTTAGAAGAAAACAAGGGAAAACCTTTATGATATGAGTTTGGCAATGATTTTTTGGATATGATACCAAAAAGCACAGACAACAAAAGCAAAAGTGGACAAATGTGACCGTATCAAATCTAAAAACTTCTGTGCATCAAAGGATATAATTGTGCAAAAGCAACAGAATGAGAGAAAATATTTTCAAATCATGAATCTGATAAGGGCTTAATATCCGGAATATATAAAAATTCTCACAACTCAACAAGAATAAAAAATAACCTGAATAAAAAAATATGGACAAAGAACTTGAATAGATATTGCTCCAAAGATGATATACAAATGGACAATAAGCCTATGAACAGAGCTTCAGCATCAATAATCATTAGGGAATGCAAATCAAAACCACAGTAAGATATCACCTCATACCCATTAGGATGGCTATTTTTAAAAAACAACAACAACAGGAAATAACAAAAATTTGTTAGTTTTACACTGGTTTGATACATTAAAACATGGCATCCTACAAGTTTATAGCGACATGTAAATAAGGGTGTGTTCTAACTTTTGTTTGATGACTCCAGTTGTGAATTCTCATTCACTGGACCAAAAAAAGCCCAGAACAAAGGACAGGAGCTTAACATGTCTCATAAGCACATTCATGTACTCAATACACTTGTCATATTTCTTTTCTGTCTTTGGGTAGGAAACACAAAATGACCTCATCCACGAACTCTATTTCCTTGAAAGAGTTATGGCCTATATTGTTTTCCACTTGGAGTTGGCGTTGTACTATATGGAATCTGTTAGGCTTGTGGAATTTATTGTTTAGTCCACAATAAACAAGGTCTGAGTAGCTCATGTCATTACTTTGTGTAAATTAGAAAAAAAGTTGCCTGTTTGTACAGACTGGGCCTCATAACTCATCAATCATCACTAAGGGGAATGTGGGGCTGGGTTTGGCACCCACAAACCCATTCACTCAGGTGTCCTCATGCAGTGGCCCAGAAGAATAATTTTAGGTATTAGTTCCTCTTAGAGGATTTTGACAAAGTGGTATTTCATAAAATAGCATATGTAGCCCTCAAAATGAGCCTTTTTTTAAATATGATTTTCATATTGGCTTTAATCCCTCATCTTCTTTCAAGGCCAGACTTCTTGGAGGAAGAGCTACTCTTGTGCATTGAGGCCATGAAGTGGGTTTCTCAAGAGAAGCTGCTTCAAAGAGCAACATGAGTAGAATTCCCCAAGAGCCAAATAAGTGGTATGACATTTTGGCCAATAGGGACTATTGTCTATTTGCTACAGCAGGACTATGATCATAGGCAATCTTCTAACTACTCAGAAAGCTTTGCTTGTATGTAACTTGTAAATGTATCTGAGGGCTTCTTATTACTTATTTATCTATTTATTGTACACATCTATTCTTATTGTGTCCTTGGAGGATACAATGTAGAATCCTTCTCTGCTCAGGAAATTAAATATTTGAAAGGGCAAGTTAATGAACACCTTCTTACACTGTACTCAAGATGGTACATGCAATACAGGCAAAATAGATCTTGTTGGGTGAATGATCTAATTTTACAAATGAGAATGCTGTAGCTCTTGATGTGAAAGGATGGAATTGAATCTTTACACTTTGATTATTTTTAATCAATGTTGTACTCTGAAAAGACCATTTCAGACCACATATAAATGAATTAAAAAAACTGAAAGGTCAAGAACCTTGACTTCTTCAGAATAACTGTCAAATATATTATAATCTCCCTAGTACTGAATGTATCTGAAATTACTTTGAGAATTTTACAGGGCTACTTATCAAAGAAAAGTAAAATTGCAATTTAAAATAAAAATTTTTGAAGCAGCAAAAATTTGTCTTTTTTCTTTATATTTAATATTTTAATATCATGAAGATTTTATTTATATCTGAAGACTTCTTTATTCACAGTAATAATGTCAGATTAAGGAGGACATACAAAACAAGAAAGCCCATTCTTTAAGTAACTATATTGTTTGTTCTGCCATATACTTTTCAGTTCTTATAGCACTTTTTCATGCTATCAAATCACTTAATAGCTCAAGAAAGTGAGATGAAGATCACAGGTTTCCCTAAAGTAACTCAATATCAGGCAATTGTATTTTCTTGCCACAAACCTGTTTCTCTGGAGCAGGAGATGTTTCCTTAAAGCTAGGACAGTCTAGAAAACACACTCTAGTTAGAGATGCAAATATGAATTATTAATCTCACCTAAGAACCATAAGATCTCATTACTCCAAACAAAAAAATATATACATCTCTTATACAGATTTTCTTCTTTGCATGTTAATTACCTTTTTACTCAACCGAGGATCTTATTTCATCTGAATGTCAGATATAATTTTCCAGTAGTACTGACTGCAAATGGTAAGTCATATTTTATTGTGAGACTTTATTTATTTATTTATTTGAGAGAGACAGCACGGGGAGCTGCAGGCAGAGGGGGGAGAACCAGGCTTCCCACTGAGCAGGGAGCCCAGTGCCGGGTTTGATCACAGACCCCTGGGTTCATGACCTGAGCCAAAGGCAGATGCTTAATGACTGAGCCACCCAGGCACACCATACATTTTTGCTAGGAGATACAATTTAACTCTGGTTTTGCTTGCTGGCAGATGCTCATAAATATACTGCTTGGAGACATTTAGAAGAATGGGTTGGTTGATTATTGACCACACTTAGCAAACTACTGGCCTGGGATACACCTAAATCAATCTTCATGCTTTCCTACTTTAACTGACTACCAGTTTCACAACAAATAGACTAAGGAAATGGGCTGTCTTGCTTTAAGATTTTTGGAATAGCTGTGCTTTATCATGTCAGAGCACAATTCTTTCAAAAGTTTATGAAATGACTACAGTTTGTGCTTAAGCCTTCAGACCATCTATTGTATGCTTTGATTTGTGCAGGAGAAACATGCTTCTAAAAAGGCATAATGAAATTATACATCCAATGTAGGCATGACTTTTCCATAATTGATACAGGCAGAGATGGGATTAATAAAAGAATAAAGCCTCCTAGAAATTTAACAGGGCTTGAATAATATTTAAAACATTAAAATCACTTGGATTTATAGCTGATCCATAAATTCTAACCTTTGGGCATGGTATTTTAAGGCTGAAAGAGACCATAGACTCTAGTTTCCTTACCTTACAAACAAGGCAACTCATGAGCAGAAACAAAATAAGCAATGGCCACATCAGGATCAGAACCGAGATCTCTGATGGCAGAGATATGTTGATTTCAACCAACACATTCCAAAACAGCAATTTGGTACTGACGTTGTTATAAAGTCTTTCCTGAAAATTATCTGTAAAACAGAGGGATCCTCATTCTCATATAGCACATACTTTAGTGACTCTGCAAGAACTTGGATTATGGATACCCCTACCTCTGAGTTCTGTGGCCCAGGGATCTCTATGCAAATTTAAGAATGAGGCAGGGAAAACTGGTTCTTTGGGGCCTTTTGAAGAGAATTTAAATGCAAGGGAAATGAGGGCCTTGCCATGGAGAGTGGGAAGTACAGAACAAAGTGGGAGAGGGATTGGGAAAGCAAGAGATGGAGACATCATATAAAAATAAAAATTAATTGGATTGAGAAAATGAAAGGAAGCTGGGTCAAATAGGAGATTGAGCTTAATTACAAGTGAATGGTAGGATTCAGGGGTGAGTTACCTTTGCAATTAGACAAGCTTGGGACTCCGGGAGTGACACTGGAGAAAAGAGGGAAATGAGCTCACTTGTCCGAGTCTCTTTCTAAAGCCGCTCTACTCAGTTGGTGCCTTGCTGATGCTGAGCTGAGACCATCTTGCATAGCTTCACTACTGATATGGCTTAGTTCCAAAGACACAAGTTCAGAAACATACACATGATTTATTCCCTATTAAAACTGAATAATTATTGTAAAGTATTGTGATTATTATGTGCCTTGAATTAAGGAATACTTTGTAGCACGAATGATGGCAAAAGGCTTAATACAATTGTCAATTAATATGTAAATTACTCTGAGCAGCAAACTAGTTTTTCATTTTTACTAAAATTTATTTACTTTTTATGGGATGAGGAACACTCTGGCTATCTAAAAGCTCATTTTATTGGGGCGCCTGGGTGGCTCAGTGGGTTAAGCCGCTGCCTTCGGCTCAGGTCATGATCTCAGGGTCCTGGGATCGAGTCCCACATCGGGCTCTCTGCTCGGCAGGGAGCCTGCTTCCTTCTCTCTCTCTCTCTGCCTGCCTCTCAGTGTACTTGTAATTTCTCTCTGTCAAATAAATAAATAAAATCTTTAAAAAAAAATAAAAGCTCATTTTATTAACAGAACAGACATTTAAAGAGAATGTCTAGAAGTTTGAAATTTATGTTAGAAGAAAAAGGAAAGAAAAATTCTAGTTGTTTATCTTAAACTTTTTAAAAAAAGATTTATTTATTTGAGAGAATGAGAACATGTGTGTATGAGCCGGGGGAGAGTCAGAGAGAGAGGGACAGAGAATCTTGAACAGACTACCCACTGAGCGCAGAGCCCAGTACATGGCTGGATCTTGAGATCTGAAGATCATGACCTGAGCTGAAATCAAGAGTCAGCTTCTTAACCAACTGAGCCACTCAGGTGCACCTTGAACTTTTTGTAATTTGGTGACTGTTCTTTCATAATCCCACTGATCATCTCAACAATAAAGTTTCTGAAATGCAGTGTTTTGTATTAACAATCTCTAGAGAATTAAAAACAAAATGATAATGATGAGGGAGCCCAAGGCAAGCTGACTGGGAAGCACAAGCTAACACCCCAGATGGCCATGCCCTCCCCAGGGGGGAATTTGTGTGTTGTTCCTCAGGCACTCCAGCTGCCCTAGAACAAGGGAAAGGGAGAAACAAATCGTTAACTGACAGAGATCCCAGTCAGGCAGGGTGGTAGTCCCCATCAGTTTGCAACTGTCTTAATGATTTGCAAGAAAAAGGCAATTTTATCAATAGCCAAACTTGGCTATAGACTCAGAAATCTATAGACTCAGTCTTCTGGGACCCTAATGTCACCCTCCCCTCTATAGGATAGAAAATCTTATATAATAAGTCACCCCACACACTTAGAATGCAGATCTGGCTGCCTACTGGTCCTGTCATTGTACTTTAATAAAACCACCTTTTTGCACCAAAGATACCTCAAGAATTCTTTCTTGGCCATCGGCTCCAAACCCACAACTCTGAACCACATCAATACTGTGACAAACATACTCATTGGCAGGGTCTTAAGTCTCTTTGAAAATGAATTCCACAGTATAAGAAGTGAGACTTCTGAGAGAAGTAGTTTTCAATTCTTTGAACATTTATTTTGTTGAACCACTGAAGACTAAAATAGGTTCTCTGCCCTTAAAACATAAAATAGCATTGAGTTCCGTACATATGACAGAAAGAAATATCTTCTCATTCTGAGCCTCATTAATTATAAGAGCTAATATATAAATTGAGTATTTACTATACTTTATGTTCAGTGCTTCTCAGGCATTATGTCCTTTAATTTTTCAGCTTTATGAAATAAGTAATATTATCCTCATTTTATAGAGAAGGAAACTGAATTTAGTGATGTTAAGCTGTTCTCCAAGGCCACAGGAGCTGGGCTTCACATGTATACACAGTAATAAACTCTTTGTTACCAGGATGGTATCTTTGGTTATCACAAACTTCAGTAGACAAAGTATGTAGAAAATTTGAAATCACTGGAGAAGACCTCCTGCCTTTAGCCCAGGTGCTCTAACAGAGCAGCCTTAGGTTCATGGGCAAATTCCAACACATAGCCTTCAAGGGTGAAGAGAATGGGTGCAACCCACAGTTGAAATTCAACCATCTTTCCGAACTTCTTAAGAAGAAACAATGACTCCTCTCAGGGATTACAGTCCTTAGATGGATTCTTGCAACTTTGTGTAAAATTTAAGGCTATTTTGAGAGGACGCTCAAAGAAGAGGTCAAAGAGGGTTTTCTTCTATTTGTGTCAGGGAGACAACCATTTTTCTACTCTCTTTTTTAAACTTTCCTCCATTATAACCATGGAAGGGATTGAACTTGCTATTCTTTTTAACATAGAATTGACTTACATTGACAAAAATTTCTGAAGGTTGGCTTGGTAGTCATGTTCAAAACACCAACTGAGAAGGCCATACATCACTGTGTATTCTAGCCCCAAGGGGACTCCTGTGAGGGAGACTGCATTTTAAAAATATGCCAAAAAAAAAGTGAAGCAGAAAACTAACAGATTTCATATATACACAGAATGGAAATTATATTTCCTGTGTCTTTAGTTGATTTTATTGTACCTAATACTGCAATTGCTAAACAAGTAGAAAAATAAACATCACAAACAGTGAATGTCAAAATCAAATTAAGAGCTTAAATTGGTCTAGATGTAGAGGCCACTTTTAGACAACAGGCTTGAGTAACAGAAACTTGATCAAGGCAAAAGGGCCCATAGCGACCCCCTAGCTGAGTACAGACAGGCCACCAGGCGACCCACCTCAAAATATCCAGAGGCTCTAACTAATCCAAAATATCCAGAGGCTCTAACTAATCCAAAATATCCAGAGGCTCTAACTAACTAATATACAACAAGGCACAGTTACAAAAAAAAAAAAAAAAAAAAAAAAAGGAAAATTCCATATGGCCCCATACCTCCTCCTTACCTTCTAGCTTTTAATGTAGCCCCTGCCCACTGCCTTGTTACAAACAGTCTCTCCTCTGCTGTCCTGTCCTCCCCTCCCCCCCACACTCCATCTCCTTTGTGGTGTATTCAGTAAGCATCTACCTCTTTTGCTCTACCTTGGGTTAATCCATTCAGTGGCCACCACCACCAGCTTCCACATTTGGGGGCCCCCATCTGATCAGGAGAGATAACACATAGAATAAAACCGAGGAGATGACATGGTTGTTTATGTGCTTGTTTTTTTCCACAAAGAATCACCTATTTGTTCTAGGAAATAATTGAAAATTTATTCAGTGTCTTCACTCCAACTTAAAATTCTTAAAGGTACAGAAAGTTTATCCATAGTGTCTTTCCAAAACTTTGTTTTAAAAATTTTGCTTTCTTAATATTGACTTGTCCTTTCAAAAATCCATGTATTTCTGTAGCACATTCTTTTATGAGCAATAATTGTTATTAGCCATCATTGTGTAACCATGGCTCAGGGTTACAATGTTACAGAACCTGGACTGGATCCTGATGGAAGAAGCAAGCAGCGCTTGGAGACTTTGGAGGATCAGAGGTTTATTTAACACCAGCAGGCTCAGTGAAGAGTACTCTCCAAAGGGCTGAGCCCTGAGCACAAGAAGGGAGGGGAATTTAGTCCCTTCTACTTCTGCATATTTGGTACTTTTGGTGTGTGAGGGACACGGGGTAGGAAAGAAGAACCCAGAAGGGCTTTGAGACAGGGACTGGAATTCCCTTGCTGGTTTGGTCAGCCAACTTACAGTACAGTTTTTCCCTTATCATTCCCCCCTTTGATGCTCCTTTAAACACCTAGTTTAGAGAGTATCACTATCATCTACTATGGGCCGATAGCCCTGCAAGGCTAATATCTGGGCAGCTCACCTCATAACAGTGTTTTCTATGAACTTAGCAATCCATCCTAAGGTTCCTAAAGTTGCCCGATAAGCAATTACAATAAGAAGTTTCTGGGAGGAAGTCCAATCAGAAGGGACAACAACATAAAGTCAGACTCCTGAGGTGAGGGATATCATGCTGATGATAGCCAGGGACCACAGCAAACAGATGTCCATCAGTTGGTGGCGTCTCACAGAAGGTGGAGCCAGAGCAGGTCCCTAAAGTCTGGTTGGGCTTCCCACTGGTGTGATTCATCCAACTGGTGAAACTTCTTTACTCTAAAGTGGTGGACCTACTGGATAATGCCTGAGACCTTGAGGGCAGTAGGGCTGGTTAGAACAACAGTGTAGGACCCTGTCCACTGTGGTTTGAGGGGGTCCTTCCTAAAGCTTCTCAGAAGATATGCTTTAAGAGTTTTTCCCAGGACTTTCAGGCAACTTGGGGCAGTTCTAAGTTTCCATTCTAAGCCTGCTTATTACAGGGGGTGTCCTTCCATGGAGCCTTGGATGTGAATTATAGCTGTGGCAATCCTTTAAATCCGGTTGACTAGAATAAACAAGATCAATGACCTCCAGCAGTCATGCTCTATAGAAGTACGATGTTCAGGTCCAGGCATAAAGGCAGAAGGAATTAAAGTTTGACAGGTTTTAGGGATTATTTCAGGCATATATATATAAGCATAGACTGGTATTTAATAAGTCAGCCTCCATCATCCATTGGTGGCCTTTGGTCTCTAAGACACTCTGGACCTGATGTGAAGTCATTACAATCAGGGACTGTCCCATAAAGAGCTTTGAGGCTCTAAATCAGGAGGGCTGTTATGTGCTTATCTAAAGCCTTTGTTGGCAACTACACCTCAAAAGAGGTGGCGTCTAGGATAAGTATGACTGTGAGCAATGAAACATTAAGAAAGATCTTTTTGGGGTAAAGCATTAATATCCTAACTACAAGGAATCACTGGCAAGTGGGGGAAGACTTATCAAGAGGTTAATGGTATTCCCAAGTACATTATCCAATCCAATCATAAAGTGGGGCCATCCATTATCTGCACAAGTCCATACTTAACCCATGGAGTGGGGTATGCTCTGGCTTTTAGGGAATGATTTCATTATCCCAGCCACATAGAATTGGTCAAGGTGATAAGTTAAACAATTGTTGGGGAATCAATCCCATTTTCCAGTTGTTTAATCATGTGCCATGGGGTCCTGTTATTATTGTCCCCACAGAGTAAAAAGCAAGGCAAGAAGATTGTCTAAATGAACTATTGTTCGACTTCTTTGAAGTTTACCTTAAGTTGTCTAGCTTAGGTAAACAACAAACATTTAAACACAATTAAATCTAGAATTTGACATCCACAAAGGTGGGTTATTTAAATGTAAATTTCCTCTCTAAAATAACCCTCATTTCCAGAGATACCCAAATCAGGACTAATTTATTTGAAAAACAAGTTCAGTTTTAACAAATCTGGCTTAATCCTTTACATAAGCTCATCAAGAACAGTGAATGATCATATAGATTTTTTAAAGAATCTGCTTTGCTGGAACTTTATAAGGAATCTCTAGGTTGAACTGTTAGTAGCCAGTCCAGGCCAGAAGTCAAGCCAAGTACTTGCCATCCCGACATGCCTGCAAAACCTGTTAAGATTTGGGAAGATTCCTCTTCCTGAGGTCCCCAAGGTATCCTGAGGGTCCTGCACCTGCCAGGAAGTGACATTCTTTACTTACCTGGTAAGGATGCTGGGAACTCTTTAAGCAAGGTACCAGGCCAACAGTTCCAAGGGGCTTTACGGTTCCAGATTTCATAAAGCCAACCTCCATTCCTTAAAGCTGTGTGGTCATATCTGAGTCTATGCAGGTCTTTCTCAAATATGACATCCCAGTCAAAGCCTTGGTAAAATAACCAATGTTCCCAGTGGTGTCCTGTCACAAGGAAAACAGATTCTTATTGAGCTTATATAAATGACTAGGACTGCCATGGAAGAAGGAATACTTACTGAGACCTTTTGAGTTTCAGAGGGTTCAGATAGAGAGAAAAGTTGAATGCTTTAATTTGTGTACAAGTGATTATTTTATCGTGTTTCTGTAAGTCATAGAAATCTTAAATTTCCTTAATCAGGAAGTGTGAACATTAAGGAACCAGCAATGTTTTTCAAACATGAATCACAAAAATATAATTGTCTTTTTAGTTCATTTAATCCCGTGTTACTGATTCTTATTCAGTTTGAATGTAGTTTTTACTTAGTTCTGGAAGTTCTTACTCATTTCAGTTCTGATCTTGAAGATACTGAGTACCTGTATTGTCCCAAAAGTCCTTTATATGAATCTCCTTAAAGATGAAATTCATTTTGCAAGACAATAATAGCAATCATAAATGACAAAAAAACTCAGAAATGGACATTGTTAATGATCTGATAGGAGAGTTCACTATGATATGATTGACAAGGAAACTCAGTTATTCCGTGATATGTAACACTTCAGTAGCCGGAACCAGAATGTTATATACCAAACAAGCAAGCCTAAGTAGCCCACAAGATTTTGTTCATGATTCAAATCTTGAGGAAGTTTGTTAAAACCTTAGAAAGTTTTAAAGCACACACCTAAATAGGATTAGGGATGTTAAAGACCTGATAAAGGCAAGACAAAGAAACTGGTTTTTCTAGGCAGTAAGAGAGAAAATAACTATTTACATTTTCTTATTAAGAGCAGACCAACAATTGGAGAACACTCTGTCTTTTTGAACAGAGAGAATGCAGACTTTCCATCTTATACCAATGTACTTAAAAATCCAACCATTTCAACTTGGTCCATCCCGACCATATCTAAAATTCCATTCCAAAGTTTTCCCTCCATAAACCTTCTACAACTTTCCTTTGCATTCAGATTTGGTCCCAAGCCATTCCTTTTCAAACAACCATCTCATTTAGGACAAAATTACCTTCTTTTACCTTCAACAAAAATTCATTCCCATTCCTTATCTTTCTTACATATCTCCTACTTTTCCACATGAAGTTGTTTACCTTATTTTCATCAGTCTTTGTTACAGTTAGCAGAATTTTGTACTCTTAGCAACACCTTAGTCTCCAGTAACAACTAAGTATTAACCAATTGTGAACTGTTACAACAGAATTTTTTTAGGTGGCAAATTTATGAATCAATTAAGCATAAAACATGTTTACCAACAGATTTAAATATCCTTAGTTCTTTGCAGTAAGAAGTCAAAAGCACAAACCTATGTCCAGTAGTTAATGACTTAGCACTTTATTCTATTTGGAAGAGACCTAGATGTCCAGTGAATTCAAGCCATTTATCATCCATGCAAACCTTTTAAAGTTTTAGTTTACTAAGGACTTTGAAAGCTATCTTAACAATTACCCAAGAAAACTTTAAGACAATTAACTATCAGTGTAGTCATCTTTTTGCTAACAAATTGCAACAGAGATAACATGAGGTTATTTGATCTTCAGTAAACCTTGATAGACTAAAATGTTAACATTTACTGATGATAACTTAAAAGACACGTCTATCTTAATTAAACCAACAAACTTAGCTTAAACACTGAAGTATGCTCCACCTGGATCCTCCCCATGGTCAATTTTCACCTGAGACACGTGAGGAAATCTGGAGTGGGTGGTGTTAGGGTCCAGGGGGTGCTCTGTTTGCTCCTTGACAGTGAAGGGAGGTGCCATGTTGCCTGAGGCACTGAGGATGGTCTAGAAGCCAGTAATGCAGGCTGCACCCAAGATGGTGCAGAAACAGGAGAAAGGGGGTGGGGAGGCAGAAGAGACAAAGTGCTGCCAGAGGGCAAAGAAAGGGTTCCCGGTTCAGGAGCTCATCCACTCCAGAGGAGCAGATGCCTTGTTTTCCAACCAACATGGGGACATAGGCAGTCCATGTAGGGCCAGACAGGGAATTTTCTGGAAACAAAGGGAGTTTTGGCAGCTGATTGGGAATATTCCTTAACATCCCTGTCCTGAAGGATGTTAGGGATCATGGCCTGAGTGGAAGGCACATGCTTAACTGATTGAGATGCCCAGATGCACCACCCCTGCCCTTAAATGTAAGGATGAGAACTCCTGTTATTTTAAATGCTGTTTCTGTCTGGATTAAGTTTTCTGTGTGCTGCTAGAGCTACTAAATCAGCTCTCTCCCCACACATGCCACTTAGAAGAAGCAGAAGCACTGTTATCCTTCAACTCAGCTTTAGGTAAGAGGAAGACTGCAGTTCTTGCTTCTTGATGGGCTCATCCTTGTGCAAAGCTCATTTCCCTTGCTGTCCTTGATGCCCCCAGGCAGGGCCTCCCTTAAAGGCTTTGCTTCCTTACAGCCTTTGGGCTTCTTGACTTGGATTACAGATATCCTACTTTGGTCCTTCCTATTAGCACAGAATCAGACCCATGGGGGCAGAGTTTGGGCTATCTGAAGCCAAAAATCAATATATGGGGACTGGTCAGGGTGTCCAGGAGTCCCAACCATAATTTTGTAAATGACCTGGACAGTAGGTAGGCCTTAGGGCTCCTCAGAGGGCCAGTTGACCACAAAGGTGGCCAATTCCAGTTCACATAATGTATCTAATTTTCCAGGAGATGTTTTGATCCCATAGTCTCCTGACAATCCCTTCTTAAAATTTTTGAGCATACAGTCTACAACCGTGGGTTTTGAAGAGCTTCTACCACGATGAGCAGGGGCTTTCTTATTCACCCTGTGTGTTCCCTCCATTTGCCACTGGCATAAAGACAAACAAAGGGTGGGTGTCCCTCCAAAGGAGACACCGTCAGATGTTCACCTGTCTGCCCTCCAGAGGAGACTTGTGTGCCTCTTGGCCATAGGGTGTCCGTATAAACCCTGGACTGGTGCCCTGAAGGGGTTTGCCTGACACCCCATGAGGTCACCACAGAAACAGGTTAGGGCCCACTGGGATTCTGTAGGTTTCTGGGGAACATAAGGGTGCCTGCCCGCGGAGCCACAGAAACAGTCCTCCTCATAAGCCAGGTCAAACTGCACATTCACTCACGCATTCACTCCAGAAGTTATTACAGTTCCTCCTCTCCAACTGCTTGCCCTGGGAGGCCCTGACCTGTGGAATCCCTTTTGGAAATTCCTTCCTGTCCCCCTTTTTGATGGTTTCTGACCTGAAGGACCCCCCTTTTCCAGGAGTCCCTATCTGTGAGACGTCTAAGAGGTCTCTGGGAGGTGTTCAGTCTCCCCTTCGACCCTCATGGGTGGGCCTGACTGGGTCCTGGGGTCCCAGGCTTTACCAGCATCCGACGTCAGGACCAGGTTCTCACCTGCCTAATGTCCTTTGAGTCTCATGGGAATAGCGAAGCAGCCAGCCTGAGGCGACTGGGTGGGAGACTGCTGAAGATTAGGCAGGGTGTGCCTTCTCCCTTACGACCCCTTGTTCTGTCACTGCCCCACCATTTCCCCAAACCTGTGGCAAAAATGAGCCAGTGCAATTCAGTTTCCCAGTCAGGGAACCAAATGTTACGGAACCTGGACTGGATCCTGGTGGAAGGACCAAGCGGTACTCGGAGACTTTGAAGGATGGGAGGTTTATTTAACACTGGTGGGCTCAGTGTAAAGTGCTCTCCAAAGGTCTGAGCCCTGAGCACAAGCAGGAGGGGAATTTTTACCTTTCTACTTCCGCATACTTGGTACTTTTGGCATGTGGGGGACACGGGGTAGGAAAGAAGAACTTGGAAGGGCTTTGAGATGGGGGCTGGAATTCACTTACTGATTTGGTCAGCCAGCTTAGAGTACAGTTTTTCCCCTTATCAACAAGAGCACCACTCTTGGGGGACCCAAACAGACCAGGTTGAGCCACTTGCCACTAAAAACAATCTTGCTGTCTTAAGCCAGTCCTTATTGCTTACCAGAGGGGGATGGGTAGTTTTGGTTCCCATCATGGGGTGCTTTGCCCTCAGGATTTTTTGCCTGAGTTTAGAGAGAAACTGAAGAGAAGAAATTAATGAATTAGAAAGTATAGACTGAGGTAAAAATGGAGGTCTTCTTTCAAATCCCCACTATCAAAACATCATTCTATTTCTATGGAAGGAAAAGGGACAGTGGTCATTTCTTCAGTAACTACTTCCTGATGACCAGAGATGACATAGGGATTTTGGAATGGAAGACTTTGACAGGGTAGGAGAACTTCATTTCTTGAGTCTCTCTTGAAACCCAGTGAGGGCATCTCCACACTTCTGCGAGTAGCACAGGCTCTTGTCCCAACAGAAACAGAAAAAGTCAAACAATAACCAAAAATAAAAAGGGCAAGAAATATAATGATGTTTTAGCAAGGCATGTTTTCATCTGGAAGGAATAAAATTTAGCCCCCTGCTAAAAGGATCTAGAGCTAGGGCATCTATAGCAGGGATGTGTTTGTTTAAATCTTTCATGGATTCAGTTACATTTTTAAAGTAATTTGGAATATATAGGCAACACTGTTTTAATGAGAGCACAGGTTCCTCATTGGGCTGCAAGCAAGATACTGAGGTTTTGGAGGACAAATTTTTGAACCCGTGGGTGACTGCAAGCTCGGATTGTTTAAAGATGGCCACTTGCATGCTTGGCTAAAGCCTCTACTTGTCATTCTGTATCAATAGAGGTGGTTTCTGGGACAAATATGGCTAAAGGATAAAACCACGAAGAAGCCCTCTTTGCCTGATGTCTAGCTATAATCATATACTAATTATGAGGAATTGCTATTTGGTGGGAGAGGGCTTGTCCCTGTAGATTAAGGGATCCCCAAGTGCATCATCCAATCCAGTCATAAAGGAAAATGGGACCATCCCCTACTTCCACAAGTCCATAGCTAACCCCACCGAGTGCACTATGTTCCAGCTCTTAAGAAACAATTTTGCCATGCCAGCCACATAGAATCAGTCCAGGTGAGGGGTGAGTTACATAATTTTGGGGGAGTCCATTCTGTTGTCCCTCTGATCAACTAATCATATACTCATGGGTCCTTTCATTATTCCACAGAGGCAGGCATGATTATTTATACATGAGCTATTGTGGTGATTTCTCTGAACTTTACCTCAAGTTGTTTACTTTCAGTTTGCAAGGCTTCAGGAAACATAGGAGTTTTAGTTCTTTGTGATTTTAAATAAAGAAAATTAGACGTCTTAGAAGAGTCACAGCCAGATACTCAAGGAAAACAGAGGAATTTAGGATCCAACCCAGTTTCATAGGCAAACAGCAAACTTTCAAAGACAGTTGATCAGAGCTAGGATCTAACATCCACAAAGGTGTATTATTGAAAGAATCTTTTTCTCCAAAATCACTCTCATTTCCATCAAAGGTAGCTAAATTGACACTAATTGCTTATAAAATGAGTCTAGTTTTAACAGACTTGACCTAATTACTTACATAAGCACAACAAGAATAGCGATTGACCATAAAAATTCTTTTAAATCTACTTTGCTAGAACTTTTTATAAGGAATTTCATATTCAACTGTTGCTAATAGCCTTTCAAGGCTGGAATTCAAACCATATACTTGCCATCAGATCTGCTTGTAATTCCATAGATTTGGGTGAATTCCTCTTCTCGAGATTCCCCAAATATCCTGAGGTTTCCTGCACCTGCCGGGAAGTGACATTCTTTACTCTCCTGGCAAGGCTGCTAGGAACTTTGTAAGCAAGGAATCAGACCAACATTCCCAAGGGGCTCTATTGGCTCCATAAATTAGACCTTAATTCCTTAAAACTATTTGGTTATATCTGAGTCTATGCATATCTCTCGCAAATATGACATTCTAGTTCAAAGCCTTGGTAAAATAGCCAATATTTCTGATTGTGTCCTGTTACAAAGAGAACCGTTTGCCACAAAAGAAAGAATACTGGGGGACATGGATGGCTCAGCCGGTTAAGAGTCTGCCTTCATCTCAGAGGTCATGATCCCGAGGTCCTGGGATCAAGTCCCACATTGGGCTCCCTGCTCAGCAGAGAGTTTGCTTCACCCTCTATCTCTCACCCCGCATATGTTCTCTCTGTTTTTCTCTCTCAAATAAATAAGTAAAATCTAACAAAAAAAAAGAAAGAAAGAAAGAAAGAAAGAAAGAAAGAAAGAGAAAGAAAGAAAGAATACTCACTGAGAGTTTCTGAATTCTGAAGGGTTCAGGTAGGGAGAAAAGCTAAATGTTTATATTTGTTTAAAAAGAATATTTTTTCATATTTCTGTAAGTCACAGCTATCTTAAGAGAAACTCTCCTTAAATCTGGAAGTGCAAACATTAGAGAACCAGTAATGTTTTATACAAGAGTCAGAAAAACTATAATTGTCTCCCTCAGTGCATCGAGTCCCATGTTATTAATGCTTATTCTGTTTGATCCAGCTTTTCCTTTAGTTCTGGAAATTCCAACCCAGTTTAGTTTTATGATCTTAAAGATACCAGAAACCTATATTTGTCAAAAGTCCTTTCCATGAATCTCCTTAAAGAAGAAACCTATTGTTAAGAGCATCAGAACAATAACTCTAAATGACAAAAGACTCAAAAGTGGGCATTGTTAAAAATCTGATGAAAGAATAAATGAAACAAGATGGGATTGGGAGGGAGACAAACCATAAGAGACTCTTAATCTCACAAAACAAACTGAGGGTTGCTGAGGGAAGGTGGGTAGGGAGAGGGTGGTATGTGCAGGGTATGTGCTATGGTGAGTGCTGTGAAGTGTGTAAACCTGGCAATTCACAGACCTGTACCCCTGGGGCTAATAATACATTATATGTTACAAAAAAAATTTTAAAATTAAAAAAAAATCTTATGAGAGTTCATTACAGAGCAGTTGACAAGAAAACCCAGTTGTATCTGCAATATACATTTCCATAATTAGAATGTCAATAAATGGCTTTATATCAAGATACATGAAAACTTGAGGAATTTCTTATACTTTCTGGAACAGTTATAGCATTTACCCATACAGTATAACCCAACATTTATTGCTGGTTTGACAATGTTTCTCATGTAACTTAACATACCAAATAAACAAGCTTAATTAGCCAAAATGACTTCAATGATGTAGAAACTTGGGAAGTTTGTTAAAAACCCCAGAGGGTTTTTTTTTTTAAAGATTTAATTTTTTATTTGACAGAGAGCACAAGCAGGGAGAGGGAAAGGGAGAAGCAGGCTCCCCGCTGAGCAGAGAGCTGGACATGGGGCTGAATCCCAGGACCCTAGGATCATGACCCAGATGCTAAACTAACTGAGCCCTCAGAAGGTTTTAAAGTGCATGCCTAAATAGAGTTACATATCATTACACAACTTAATATTTATCTACTCACCCAAGGTTGTAATAAGAGATTCTGCAGAATGTTATATAGCTGTTAGCAGAACTTAGCTCCTTTAATATCCACAAGTTTTAACTTTCTTAAGTGATCAAAGACTTGACAGAAACTTTGGCTCTCTGGGTAGATAAAAGAACGAAAAAACTTTGTTTATAATTTCTTATCAAAATCCACAACAATCCAAGAAAACTGGGTCTTCCAACAGAGAGAAAAGCTAAATCTCAATCTTACACTATTGCAGTTTTAAAACTCACACATTCCAATCTTAGTCAGTTTTGACCATGCATAAACTTCTTTTCTAGACTTACTTTCACAAACTTTCTACAACTTTCTTTCTCATTCAGACTTTTCCCTAAGTTTTTTCACTCTAAATATCCAGTCTCATTTTAGAACAAAATTACTTTCTTTTCCCCTCAACAGAAATGTATTCCCATTTCTCATACCTTTTTTTTTTTTAATTAAAAGCAGCACACCTTACTTTCTTTACATACAGCGTTGCTTTCCTTATTATTTTCCAACAGTCTTAATTACACTGATCAGAATTTTACTATTAGAAACCTTAGTATCCAGTGAAAACTAAAGACTAACCAATTGTGAGCAGTTACACCAGAATTCTTTAGATTGAAAATTTATGAATACATTTCATAATTTCTAGAAACATGCTTTTTAAAAAAACAACTTAAGTAAAGCCCCAAGCATGTTTACCAGCAGACCCACATATCCTTGGCTTTTCTCCAGTAAGAAGCCAAAGCAGATAAACCAACAATCAGTACTTGATACTTGAGTATTCTTATTTGGAAAAGGCTTAGATATACAATGAATTCAACCCAATTTATCATTTAGCTTAGCCAAACTTCAAAGTTTCAGGTTACCAAAAACTTTGAAAGCTCTAGTGGCATGTGAGTGGCTCAGTTAGTTACACCTCTGCCTTGGGCTTGGGTATGGATCCTAGAAGTACCAGGAGCCAGTCCCCATGCAGGGTTCCCTGCTAAGTGGGGAGTCTGCTTCTCCCTCTGCCCCTCACCCCACTGCTCCTGCTCTCTAGCTCTCTTGCTCTCTCTCTCCCAAATTAATAAATAAAAGTTTAAGAAAAAAAAAGAAAGCTACAAACCCTTTTACCCACCCAACCTACTGTCTCTTAACAAGTAGCCATGAAAGCTTTATAAAACAACAAAAAAAATTTTTTTTAAGATTTTATTTATTTATTTCACAGAGAGAGATCACAAGTAGGCAGAGAGGCAGACAGAGAGAGAGGGGAGGAAGCAGGCTCCCTGCCCAGCAGAGAGCCTGATGCGGGACTCGATCCCAGGACCCTGAGATCATGACCTGAGCTGCAGGCAGAGGCTTATCCCACTGAGCCACCCAGGTGCCCCTTTATAAAACAAAATTAACCAACATTTTAAGTCATCTTTTTGCTGACAGTTGCAACAGAGACAACATGAGCTTATTTGATCATTGGTAAACCTTGGTAGAACAAAAGTTTTATATTTAGTGCTGGTAACTTTAAAGACATGTCTATTTTAATTGAACCAACAACCTCGGATTCACTTCGGTATTGAACAAGTCCGTCTGGAACCCACCGCCAGTTTTCCCTGGGGCTCCCGTCGGGAAATCCCAAGTGAGCGGTTTAGGTCTGGCGGGGGTGGGGGCGCTGGGGGACAGGGGGTAAGGGGTGAGGGGAAGGTGGTGGGGGGAAGGGGGGGTGGAGCACTTGGGCCCCTGCCTGCTGATTTGGGAGATGCTTCCGTTTGAAGCTCATGAGGAGGTGGCCCAACAGTTTGGGGTGCTCTTGGCTCCTTGGTAGTGAGGGGGGGAGGAGCAGGAGCCCAGGGCGTGGGGGTCTGAGGCTGGTACAGAGGTGGCTGTGCGAGCAGCCGGAGAACCGGTGTGGGAAGAGGAGGAGGGGAAGGCAGAGACACAAGGGTGCTGCCAGCAAGGCTGAAGACGCATTCAGTTTGAAGGAACATTTCTTTGTCTCCCATCTCCTGTCTCTTCTTCCTGCAAAACAGGTCTTTTCTCTAGTTGCTTTTCAGTCTTCTTCACCACTTAGTCAGAATATGTCCTAATGGACCTTCTTTGGAAACAGAGGAATATTCCCCATATTTCTAGGCAAAAGTTCAGAAAGACCACAGAAGGAACAATACTGTAACTAACCGAGCCCAGAGTACTTCTGTTAGCATTTGTTCATCCCCCAAAGTCTGGGGAGTCACTGATTGAACGAAATGGTTTCTTAGTTTCTCGTTCCTCTCCAGAAGTCAGAGCTTCATCAACTGAACCAAACGGCTTCCTAGATGAAACCAAAACCCCCTATATGGGGACAATCAAATGGGAGGAAGGAATCCAAGAGAGCCACTCAGTGGCCATCTTTCTTTTGAGCTTGACATATACATAGATCAGGTGGTGTTAAATAAATTCATTTTCTTCCTAGCCAAAGGTTTATAACTCAAGGTAGACCAATCAGCCAATATTCTTCCTAGGAAGCTTTGGGGAGTGATAGAATTAGCATTCCCCATCATGTACACACACACACACACACACACCCCAAAAGAGATCTCCCCAAATGCATACCTGGCTTCCTATTTACCTCACATCCATTCCTCTTTCCCAGGGTACCTTCACAATACCACAGCCTCTGCCACAACTCAAGCTATGCAAGCCTGAGCAAATGAGTTACAAAACCTGACAGATGGTTGGAAAGAACCCAACAGCAGGGAACCAAGGCAGGATGGGACAGTGTGCACTTATGGGGGAAACTTACCTGGAGTGAACTTCTAGGGCCTGCTACTTCTTCTAATTCATTTCTCTGTTTCACAAATGTAAAGCCGTCGATGCCAGTCCAGGGTGAAAGAGAAAGAACATCCTTGCAACGAAACAGGTTTCAGAAGCTGCAACAAACTTCTTTTCTGTCCTCCCCATCCAGGGTGGTCTAACCATAAGTAGCTCACACTGACCTGTCACAGCCACTAGCTCAGACAATGAATGAGTGAGCCCCAGTGCACTGCCCTAGGCAACTGCTCCATCCTGGGGACTATGGAAGGCATGGGGAGTGGGGGAGGGGGAGCACTAGACAAATAGAAAGCGCAGCTCCCGGGGGGAGGAGTCAAGATGGCGGAGAAGTAGTAAGCTGAGACTGCTTCAGCTAGCCGGAGATCAGCTAGATAGCTTATCTAAAGATTGCAAACACCTGAAAATCCATCGGCAGATCGAAGAGAAGAAGAACAGCAATTCTGGAAACAGAAAAACAACCACTTTCTGAAAGGTAGGACCGGCGGAGAAGTGAATCCAAAGCGACGGGAAGATAGACCCCGGGGGGAGGGGCCGGCTCCCGGCAAGCGGCGGAGCAACCGCGCACAAAATCAGGACTTTTAAAAGTCTGTTCCGCTGAGGGACATCGCTCCAGAGGCTAAACCGGGGCGAAGCCCACGCGGGGTCAGCGTGGCCTCAGGTCCCGCAGGGTCACAGAAGGATCGGGGGTGTCTGAGTGTCGCAGAGCTTGCGGGTATTGGAACGGGAAAGCCGGCTACAGAGACAGAGCTGACAGTAAGCTCGCAGCTCCGTGTTACCTTGAACCGGTCGCAGGCTCGGTGAGCTCGGAGCGCGGCCGGAGGTCAGGCAGACGGGAGTAACTGGGCGCTGTTCTCTGAGGGCGCACTGAGGAGTGGGGCCCTGGGCTCTTGGCTCCTCCGGGCCGGAGACCAGGAGGCCGCCATTTGTATTCCCGTCCTCTGGAACTCTACGGAAAGCGCTCAGGGAACAAAAGCTCCTGAAAGCAAACCCGAGCGGATTACTCACCCCGGCCCCCGGTAAGGGCGGTGTAATTCCGCCTGGGGCAAAGACACTTGAGAATCACTACAACAGGCCCCTCCCCCAGAAGATCAACAAGAAATCCAGCCGAGACCAAGTTCACCTACCAAGGAGTGCGGTTTCAATACCAAGGAGAGCAGCAGAATTCCAGAGGAGGAGAAAGCCAAGCACGGAACTCATGGCTTTTTTCCTGTGATTTTTTTTAGTCTTGCAGTTAATTTAATTTTTTCTTTTTCATTTTTTTTTTTCTCGCCTTTGGGTAAAATTTTTTTTTAACTGTTACCTTTTTCTTTTTTAACGATTTTTTACTAGTTTATCTAATATATATATATATATTTTACATTTTTCTTAGGTGTTTTCTTTTTTTAAAAATTCTTTTCTTTTCTTTTTTTTTTCTTTTTCTTTTCTTTTTGTTTTTTTTTCTTTCTTCCTTTTTGAACCTCTTTTTATCCCCTTTCTCCCCACTCACGATTTTGGATCTCTTCTAATTTGGTTAAAGCATATTTTCCTGGGGTTGTTGCCACCCTTTTAGTATTTTACTTGCCCCTTCATTTACTCTTATCTGGACAAAATGACAAGACGTAAAAATTCAACACAAAAAAAAAAAGAACAAGAGGCAGTACCGAAGGCTAGGGACCTAATCAATACAGACATCGGTAATATGTCAGATCTAGAGTTCAGAATGACAATTCTCAAGGTTCTAGCCGGGCTCGAAAAAGGCATGGAAGATATTAGAGAACCCTCTCGAGAGATATAAAAGCCCTTTCTGGAGAAATAAAAGAACTAAAATCTAACCAAGGTGAAATCAAAAAAGCTATTAATGAGGTGCAATCAAAAATGGAGGCTCTAACTGCTAGGATAAATGAGGCAGAAGAAAGAATTAGTGATATAGAAGACCAAATGACAGAGAATAAAGAAGCTGAGCAAAAGAGGGACAAACAGCTACTGGACCACGAGGGGAGAATTCGAGAGATAAGTGACACCATAAGACGAAACAACATTAGAATAATTGGGATTCCAGAAGAAGAAGAAAGTGAGAGGGGAGCAGAAGGTATACTGGAGAGAATTATTGGGGAGAATTTCCCCAATATGGCAAAGGGAACGAGCATCAAAATTCAGGAGGTTCAGAGAATGCCCCTCAAAATCAATAAGAATAGGCCCACACCCCGTCACCTAATAGTAAAATTTACAAGTCTCAATGACAAAGAGAAAATCCTGAAAGCAGCCCGGGAAAAGAAGTCTGTAACATACAATGGTAAAAATATTAGATTGGCAGCTGACTTATCCACAGAGACCTGGCAGGCCAGAAAGAGCTGGCATGATATTTTCAGAGCACTAAACGAGAAAAACATGCAGCCAAGAATACTATATCCAGCTAGGCTATCATTGAAAATTGAAGGAGAGATTAAAAGCTTCCAGGACAAACAACAACTGAAAGAATTTGCAAATACCAAACCAGCTCTACAGGAAATCTTGAAAGGGGTCCTCTAAGCAAAGAGAGAGCCTACAAGTGGTAGATCAGAAAGGAACAGAGACCATATACAGTAACAGTCACCTTACAGGCAAAACAATGGCACTAAATTCATATCTCTCAATAGTTACCCTGAATGTGAATGGGCTAAATGCCCCTGTCAAAAGACACAGGGTATCAGAATGGATAAAAAAACAAAACCCATCTATATGTTGCCTCCAAGAAACACATTTTAAGCCTGAAGACACCTCCAGATTTAAAGTGAGGGGGTGGAAAAGAATTTACCATGCTAATGGACATCAGAAGAAAGCAGGAGTGGCAATCCTTATATCAGATCAATTAGATTTTAAGCCAAAGACTATAATAAGAGATGAGGAAGGACACTATATCATACTCAAAGGGTCTGTCCAACAAGAAGATCTAACAATTTTAAATATCTATGCCCCCAATGTGGGAGCAGCCAACTATATAAACCAATTAATAACAAAATCAAAGAAACACATCAACAATAATACAATAATAGTAGGGGACTTTAACACTCCCCTCACTGAAATGGACAGGTCATCCAAGCAAAAGATCAGCAAGGAAATAAAGGCCTTAAATGACACACTGGACCAGATGGACATCACAGATATATTCAGAATATTTCATCCCAAAGCAACAGAATACACATTCTACTCTAGTGCACATGGAACATTCTCCAGAATAGATCACATCCTCGGTCCTAAATCAGGACTCAACCAGTATCAAAAGATTGGGATCATTCCCTGCATATTTTCAGACCCACAATGCTCTAAAGCTAGAACTCAACCACAAAAGGAAGTTTGGAAAGAACCCAAATACATGGAGACTAAACAGTATCCTTCTAAAGAATGAATGGGTCAACCGGGAAATTAAAGAAGAATTGAAAAAAATCATGGAAACAAATGATAATGAAAATACAACGGTTCAAAATCTGTGGGACACAACAAAGGCAGTCCTGAGAGGAAAATATATAGCGGTACAAGCCTTTCTCAAGAAACAAGAAAGGTCTCAGGTACACAACCTAACCCTACACCTAAAGGAGCTGGAGAAAGAACAAGAAAGAAACCCTAAGCCCAGCAGGAGAAGAGAAATCATAAAGATCAGAGCAGAAATCAATGAAATAGAAACCAAAAAAACAATAGAACAAATCAACGAAAGTAGGAGCTGGTTCTTTGAAAGAATTAATAAAATTGATAAACCCCTGGCCCGACTTACCAAAAAGAAAAGAGAAAGGACCCAAATAAATAAAATCATGAATGAAAGAGGAGAGATCACAACTAACACCAAAGAAATACAAACTATTATAAGAACATACTATGAGCAACTCTACGGCAATAAATTTGACAATCTGGAAGAAATGGATGCATTCCTAGAAACATATAAACTACCACAACTGAACCAGGAAGAAATAGAAAGCCTGAACAGACCCATAACCAGTAAGGAGATTGAAACAGTCATTAAAAATCTCCAAACAAACAAAAGCCCAGGGCCAGACGGCTTCCCAGGGGAATTCTACCAAACATTTAAAGAAGAACTAATTCCTATTCTCCTGAAACTGTTCCAAAAAATAGAAATGGAAGGAAAACTTCCAAACTCATTTTATGAGGCCAGCATCACCTTGATCCCAAAACCAGACAAGGATCCCACCAAAAAAGAGAGCTATAGACCAATATCCTTGATGAACACAGATGCGAAAATACTCAACAAAATACTAGCCAATAGGATTCAACAGTACATTAAAAAGATTATTCACCACGACCAAGTGGGATTTATTCCAGGGCTGCAAGGTTGGTTCAACATCCGCAAATCAGTCAATGTGATACAACACATCAATAAAAGAAAGAACAAGAACCATATGATACTCTCAATAGATGCTGAAAAAGCATTTGACAAAGTACAACATCCCTTCCTGATCAAAACTCTTCAAAGTGTAGGGATAGAGGGCACATACCTCAATATCATCAAAGCCATCTATGAAAAACCCACCGCAAATATCATTCTCAATGGAGAAAAACTGAAAGCTTTTCCGCTAAGGTCAGGAACACGGCAGGGATGTCCATTATCACCACTGCTATTCAACATCGTACTAGAGGTCCTAGCCTCAGCAATCAGACAACAAAAGGAAATTAAAGGCATCCAAATCGGCAAAGAAGAAGTCAAATTATCACTCTTCGCAGATGATATGATACTATATGTGGAAAACCCAAAAGACTCCACTCCAAAACTGCTAGAACTTATACAGGAATTCAGTAAAGTGTCAGGATATAAAATCAATGCACAGAAATCAGTTGCATTTCTCTACACCAACAGCAAGACAGAAGAAAGAGATATTAAGGAGTCAATCCCATTTACAATTGCATCCAAAACCATAAGATACCTAGGAATAAACCTAACCAAAGAGACACAGAATCTATACTCAGAAAACTATAAAGTACTCATGAAAGAAATTGAGGAAGACACAAAGAAATGGAAAAATGTTCCATGCTCCTGGATTGGAAGAATAAATATTGTGAAAATGTCTATGCTACCTAAAGCAATCTACACATTTAATGCAATTCCTATCAAAGTACCATCCATCTTTTTCAAAGAAATGGAACAAATAATTCTAAAATTTATATGGAACCAGAAAAGACCTCGAATAGCCAAAGGGATATTGAAAAAGAAAGCCAACGTTGGTGGCATCACAATTCCAGACTTTAAGCTCTATTACAAAGCTGTCATCATCAAGACAGCATGGTACTGGCACAAAAACAGACATATAGATCAATGGAACAGAATAGAGAGCCCAGAAATAGACCCTCAAATCTATGGTCATCTAATCTTCGACAAAGCAGGAAAGAATGTCCAATGGAAAAAAGACAGCCTCTTCAATAAATGGTGCTGGGAAAATTGGACAGCCACATGCAGAAAAATGAAATTGGACCATTTCCTTACACCACACACAAAAATAGACTCTAAATGGATGAAGGACCTCAATGTGCGAAAGGAATCCATCAAAATCCTTGAGGAGAACACGGGCAGCAACCTCTTCGACCTCTGCTGCAGCAACATCTTCCTAGGAACAACGCAAAAGGCAAGGGAAGCAAGGGAAAAAATGAACTACTGGGATTTCATCAAGATCAAAAGCTTTTGCACAGCAAAGGAAACAGTTAACAAAATCAAAAGACAACTGACAGAATGGGAGAAGATATTTGCAAACGACATATCAGATAAAGGACTAGTGTCCAGAATCTATAAAGAACTTAGCAAACTCAACACCCAAAGAACAAATAATCCAATCAAGAAATGGGCAGAAGACATGAACAGACATTTCTGCAAAGAAGACATCCAGATGGCCAACAGACACATGAAAAAGTGCTCCATATCACTCGGCATCAGGGAAATACAAATCAAAACCACAATGCGATATCACCTCACACCAGTCAGAATGGCTAAAATCAACAAGTCAGGAAATGACAGATGCTGGCGAGGATGCGGAGAAAGGGGAACCCTCCTACACTGTTGGTGGGAATGCAAGCTGGTGCGGCCACTCTGGAAAACAGCATGGAGGTTCCTCAAAATGTTGAAAATAGAACTGCCCTATGACCCAGCAATTGCACTATTGGGTATTTACCCTAAAGATACAAACGTAGTGATCCAAAGGGACACATGCACCCGAATGTTTATAGCAGCAATGTCCACAATAGCCAAACTATGGAAAGAACCTAGATGTCCATCAACAGATGAATGGATCAAGAAGATGTGGTATATATACACAATGGAATACTATGCAGCCATCAAAAGAAATGAAATCTTGCCATTTGCAACAACATGGATGGAACTAGAGCGTATCATGCTTAGCGAAATAAGTCAAGCAGAGAAAGACAACTATCATATGATCTCCCTGATATGAGGAAGTGGTGATGCAACATGGAGGCTTAAGTGGGTAGAAGAATAAATGAAACAAGATGGGATTGGGAGGGAGACAAACCATAAGTGACTCTTAATCTCACAAAACAAACTGAGGGTTGCCGGGGGGAGGGGGTTTGGGAGAAGGGGGTGGGATTATGGACATTGGGGAGGGTATGTGATTTGGTGTGTGCTGTGAAGTGTGTAAACCTGGTGATTCACAGACCTGTACCCCTGGGGATAAAAATATATGTTTATAAAAAATAAAAATTAAAAAAAAAAAAAAAAAAAAGAAAGCGCAGCTCCCAGCTGGTTCCCCAAAATTGCAGCCACACAGAGGACTGCAAGAACATCTGGCTCCTGGGGTTCCAAACACACCAGGTTCAGCCACTCACTGCTGACAAAACCCAGAGGCACTGGAGTGGTGGTGAGACAAGAAATGGATTTGTTTCAATGAGGCCAACACCAGGAAGACAGTAGACTAATATCTCAAACACTGCCTCTGAAGCGTTGAAAATACTTCTGGGTTTATATAAGGAAAATGTGAGACAAATATAGGTGGGTACAAGTAGCAGGGCAGTAAAAGCCATGATGATCTCTGTCTAGAGGTCAATTATGTGGGCTCAGGGCAGTTGGCTCAGGGCAGTCTTCATTTTTTGAAGGCTAGTTTCCATCCCCATCAGGGGATGCTTTGCCCTCAGGGTCACTGAGCAAAGATTAGATTTGGAAGATTAGCTGTAAAGAAGAATTTGTGCAATTAGCAAATACAAACAAAGATCAAAATGGAAGTGGTTGAAGTCCTCTTTCAATTGCAATGACAGCATTTTGTCTGGACTAGAAAACAAGAGAAAGGATTTCTTTTCTTTTTCTTTTTTTTAGATTTTATTTATTTGAGAGAGAGAGAGACAGCATGAGAGCGAGCATGTGAGCTGTAGGGAGGAGCTAAGGGAAAGGGACAGGGACAAGCAGACATCCTGCTGAGTGCAGAGCCTGGTGGATGCAGGGCTTGACCTCAGGACCTTGAGATCACAGCCTGAGCCCATATCAAGGGTTGAATGCATAACCAACTGAACCACCCACGTGCCAGGGAGAAGGAATTGCTTAACAAACTCCATCCTGTGCAGAATGGAAAACCAACAAGGAGGGAGTATATTTGGGTCCAATTGTGCCCTAACTGCACTAAGGAATATTAGAATAATTTGTCGGCTGATAAGTCTAGCTTCTACTGTATGTCCACACTCCTATCTCATTGGAGCGAGCAAGGAAGCAAGGAAACAATGCCCCAGTGAAAAACAAAATCACTAGTCAGTCAATCCAAATTTCCAGTTCATATGAGGAAACTCTTAAAAAGTGGATAAAGTATGGAGTATAGCTCAGTAACTTGATTTTTAACAAGGCTTTATTCCTTCTGTTCAAATTCTTTCCTTTTATTATTTACTAACATTTTCTACTGGCGTAGAATATATATAACATGCATGCAGAAGAGTACAAAAATCCCGTGTACAAATTATTGCACGAATACAAAATGAACACACCTGTACTGATATCCTGGAATATTTTACTTGCTTTTTGTTATGCCTGACATCAGTGTTATCCCTTAGCTACATAAAAACTGTATAATCTTTGTTCCATTTCTTCATTATGGGCTCTTGTTTAGGAATTGGTGTATGCCTTTTGGGAAAGGTGGCAGTAAACATTGGCTCACCTCTCTGCATACTCCTTCTTTGCAGTATGTTGGCCCCTCAGTCCTCCTGCCTGTTAGCTCTCTGATACCTTCGAAGAAATATTTCAGATGGATTAATCATGTTCTATAGTTGTTTTCCATGGGGGGACTGGTCTGCACAAAGCTATTCCAGGGAAATGGAAAAATGCCAGTTATTTCCCTCGCCTTGCTTTGCTGAACCTCTCACTTAACTCTTCAGGTTGAAAATGGCATCCTTGATTTTTCACAGTACTGGAAACCTCCAAGGAAGAAAAATCAAAATGAAGGAAAGAAGGAATATTTATTGACTATCATGTGATGAGTGGTGTGCTAAAAATATTTTCCATGTCAAATAAAGAAATACTTATTTCACACTTTATTATCTGTTTTGTGAAATTATAGGTGACTGAATTATACCTCTGTGTATTCATGAGATTTTTACCTAAAAGCAGACCCAAGAATCCTTGCTCAATTTCCATGATGAATAAAGGAAGATGTTTAGATGTTAGGAGACATAAACGTCCTTGGTTGGTCTTAGAATCCATGCCTTTACTCTAAGCGAGGAAGTCGAGCTTCGTGCTATCTGAGAAATTTTGGTAGAGACGATTTTTCTGAAAGTCACAATAACCGTTTCGTGAACCTTCAGGGATAGCTGTTTTGCTCAATTTCTGTAAGAGGATATTAAATCTGAACACCAAAGAAAATAATGACTTAATTTACCTCCAGTATATTGAACAGAATCACCTTTACATTATGAAATAGGCCACGTAGCTGTCACCCAGGCTTTTATATATATGATTGCCTCTTTACACTTATCTTACCTAAAATTTAAAATTTCCTGTGTAAGGGATATTTTTCTATGTTTCAATTAGTGGATATTTCTTCATGCTTATATAACTTTATAAGATTTAAGAGTTTGGTGTTTATATGATAGAATTGGCATGTTTGGTTAAATGTCACGAGGCTCTTTGTGGGTTCATCTTAACATCTCTTACTTTCAAAGCTAGTAAGACGACCTGCAGCAACAGGAGACAATTTTCATTTCTGTCACCAGGTTGATGAAATGTGGCCCGGTTCCAAGTACTGATGACACATAGTCCCAAGACAACCTCGAAGACCACATTCTTCACTGGGTGAAAGTCATCCCATCAAACAGAGTCCCCTTGATATTTTCTTGGATGTATTGACTAAGTCCTTCCAGCTTTTTGGCAGTTTTAATCTCACATCAAACACTTGTTGGTAACAAAGTAGACAAAGAAGAAGTTCGGCTTTCATTCTCAGGGTGCATATTCCGAGAGGCTTAATTGCCAAACCACTGTTGGCCGGGCGCTAAACCTGCAGCCACAGGAAGGTTATCCTGGCAGGCAGTCGAGCAGCAGAGATGATATGGGCTGTATGGGAAGTGACTGCCTCAAGAAAACTTTCCCTGTGTTGCATATGTTATCTTTCTGCATCTTGGGGAAGTGGTACTGGGGCCAGTTTCCTCTGCTTTTTTGTTATCCACAGACAAACTGGGATAAGCTGAAGGTGAGAGGAGAGGCTGGGATTAGCTGAATGGTGCTGCAGGCTTTTCTTTCTTTCTCCCCGCCCCGCCCCCCAAGATTTTTTATTTATTTGAATGAGAGAGAGTGAGTGAGTGAGAAAGGGAGAGCAGAAGCAGGGGGGGAGGCAGAGGGAGAAGCAGGCTCCCTACTAAGCTGGGAGCCTGATGTGGGGCTCCATCCCAGGACCCTGGGATCGTGACCTGAGCCGAACGCAGATGCTTAACCGACTAAACCACCCAGGCATCCCTCTGCAGGCTTTTCTAGACATGTTGCACATCAGGAGGAGGCAGAGCTAAACCAAAACCATGCAAGCTCTTGCACCATGAGTCTTTCAGGTGAAAGGACAAATTTAGGGGGGCGAAACTGTAATGATTCCTCTGAGAGACTTAGGGAAAAGTTTTCGTGAAACCAGTTAACATCGGGGAGGAGGAAGGGCAATGTCTGGGGTGGTATGGGGTGGACATAGTCAAGGGAGACTTTAGCAAGCTGAGAACAGTCTCTCTTCTCCCTCCCCTCAACCCCACATTGGGTCCTAAATACAGATGCTGGAGCCATCAACCCCTTACCAGGACTTAGAACAGAATTGCTGGATTGTTTGGTCTCCATTCCTGGGAGTGCTTGAGTATGAACTTTGGAACAGAGATTCTAGAAACATGTGGAACAGTAATTACAGGGAAATATTGATTAAATATCATTTGTGTGGTCTCATCTTGGCCTAAAACTGTGTTTTTCTCAGGATGCTGGCTCATCTAGAGGATATGACTTACTATCTTTCAAAAGGATTGATTCGTGTGTGTTGTACCAACCTTGTATCCCAGGGAATAAATCCCACTTGATCATGGTGAATGCTCCTTTTAATGTGCTGCTAGATTTGATTTGCTAGTATTTTACTGAGACTTTTTGCATCTATATTCATCAGGGATATTGGCCTGCAGTTTTCTTTTCTCAGGAAGGACTGAGAAATGTCCCAAACAAGAGTTTATTTTAGAGGAAGCTATAGGCATGTTTTCTTTGAGAACAAGGCCTCTGCTGGAAGGGGGGAATACAGTGTCGCCTAGGGAGTCCTCCCGCACAGACTGGTCTGTCAGTCTCAGTCACCATGTGCTGTTTGCCCCACACTTTGCTTCCACCCTCATTGCCGACACTCTGTAAAACTTCATGATGCCTCCTTGCTGCCACTGTTTCCCGTGCTCACCACCTTAGAATAACAGGTTCAAAGCTATGGTATTTTTTTTTTAAATTTATTTTCAGCGTAACAGTATTCATTATTTTTGCACCACACCCAGTGCTCCATGCAATCCGTGCCCTCTCCAATACCCACCACCTGATTCCTCCAACCTCCCACCCCCCGCCCCTTCAAAACCCTCAGATTGTTTTTTTTTCAAAGCTATGGGTATTTTTATCTGATGTTCCTGAAGTTATCAGCCCTCAAAGTGCATGAGGTCCTTTTTTCATTTTCTCTAGTGAGTTTTGCATTTTATACCTTAAGAACCTAACAAAGTCATACAAATGGCTATCAGACACATGAAAAAATGTTCATCATCACTAGCCCTCAGGGAGATTCAAATTAAAACCACATTGAGATATCACCTTACATCAGTTAGAATGGCCAAAATTAACAAAACAGGAAACAATATGTGTTGGAGGAGATGTGGAGAAAGGGGAACCCTCTTCCACTGTTGGTGGGAATGCAAGTTGGTGCAGCCTCTTTGGAGAAGAGTGTGGAGATTCCTCAAGAAATTAAAAATAGAACTTCCTTATGACCCTGCAATTGCACTCCTGGATATTTACCCCAAAGATACAGATGTCGTGAAAAGAAGGGCCATCTGTACCCCAATGTTTATAGCAGCAATGGCCACGGTCGCCAAACTAGGGAAAGAACCAAGATGCCTTTCAACGGACGAATGGATAAGGAAGATGTGGTCCATATATACTATGGAGTATTATGCATCCATCAGAAAGGATGAATACCCAACTTTTGTAGCAACATGGACGGGACTGAAGAGATTATGCTGAGTGAAATAAGTCAAGCAGAGAGAGTCAATTATCATATAGTTTCACTTATTTGTGGAGCATAACAAATATCGTGGAGGACAAGGGTTGTTAGAGAGGAGAAGGGAGTTGGGGTAAATTGGAAGGGGAGGTGAATCATGAGAGAGACTATGGACTCTGAAAAACAACCTGAGGGGTTTGAAGTGGCGGGGGGGGTGTGGGAGGTTGGGGTACCAGGTGGTGGGTATTATAGAGGGCACGGATTGCATGGAACACTGGGTGTGGTGAACAAATAATGAATGCTGTTTTTCTGAAAAAAAAAAAAAAAACAAAAACAAAAAAAACAAAAAAAAAACCCTAACAAAGTCTATACCCTGAATCTCATATAGTCATTCCATAGAGCCCCAACAGCATCTCCTTCTCTCTAGTTCTCCTTCTTGCCCTCTGGGTCTTTTTCTAAAACCTTCATCTTCTGCTTTTATCCAAAAGCAATGTCCTTATGCAACCCAGCTTATGCAGATTTTCTTGATTCAAATAGCTGACTACCTCTCTGGTTTGCGTTAGGTGACTAAAGGTAATCCTGAATGCCAACAGTGAACACAGCCCTGTGTCACTAGCAGGTATCACTGTCCAGTTTCAAACTGGGGTACTGGTGAGACAAGCCTCTGTTAGAAAAGTAATCTCTAATTTCCTTAACCAGATTCCTATCAAACTCACCATAATAGCATGTTATAAATCCATCTATTGCCCCTAAACCTGTAGGATCTGTATTATGATGCATGGTTATTGTTAGTTCTGCTTCACCTTGAAAGAGTTCAATGTTGTCATTCAGGATAAAGGTAACATTCTTCCATGGCTAAGTTCTGCACAAATTACATAAAATTGGAGTGTTGTTTGATACTTGGTTTAGCTTAGTGGTAACATAATGGGAGTACATTGGTCTTTTATTTTATGATGAAACAGGACTAAATTCTCTTACCTAAAATGGTTTCTGAGACAAAAAAAAAAAAAAAAAAAGGAGGCATTTTCATCAGAAATAGATGGATTAAAGGTTAAAGTAATTGTTTAATGAAAAATAGTATAGCACAGTAACAAAGGAAAACCCTATAAGCCTGGAAAAGGAAAGGCAGCACTTACATCCTAGGTGCTCTAATAAATAGCTTAGGGACCTTAAATAACACTCTGAATCTTAGGTTCCTCAGAGGTTAAGTGGGGATAGACATCTAAATGCACTTTGGGAGTATCACACTGAAGTGATGCTTGTAATATCTTTGACTCAGTAAGGCAAATGAAAGGCAGTAAGATTTCCTCAATTTAGGAAATTTTGACTTGGAATTGTTTGACAAGTGTTTAAAAGTGTCTGGCACTACTGTAGTCCTATCGGTCTTGCAAAGTTTATGTTTTAGCGAACTTCTAAAGGCATGCATTTTTCTAGAATCATTTTTAAAAGCTGCTTTGTTGTTTTCCTGGTTTCGTTTTTTTTTTGTTTTGTTTTGTTTTTTGTTTTGTGTTGTTCTTGGTATCTTGAGATACCAAAGGCTTGGTCCAGGTGAAAAGCCAATAGTCTCCTATCACTTCAGTTTTGGCAGGTGACAGGAGGAGAGAGAAATGTTTAAGATACTATAAAATAGCAGAGAATTGATCATTTTCTTTTTTTTTTTTTTAAAGATTTTATTTATTTATTTATTTAACAGAGAGAAATCACAAGTAGATGGAGAGGCAGGCAGAGAGAGAGAGAGGGAAGCAGGCTCCCTGCTGAGCAGAGAGCCCGACGCGGGCCTCGATCCCAAGACCCTGAGATCATGACCCGAGCCGAAGGCAGCGGCCTAACCCACTGAGCCACCCAGGCGCCCAATCATTTTCTTTTATTATTATTATTTGCATAGAAATATTCCCGAGAGCATAAACAATGAATTTTGGAACACTGAAAAAAAATAAATAATAAAAAGAAGAAATATTCCTGAGAATCTGTGAAATTGAAAGTTTGGGCTATTGGCTAATGAGCAGATGCAGAAGGGTGGTGTAGCTGCTGAAAACACGTGGATGTTGGATAAACAGTGCTGGATAAAATAGCAAACAACACCACCCAAAGTGGTCACGGGCAGGCTTGACAAGAAGAAAGAGAAATCCTTGGATGCCATAAGCAGAGAAGGAGCCTGAACTCAGGATGGGCTCTGGGAGATAACTTCTGTAGGAAAACTTTCACATCTCAGGACAAACCAGATTACTGAAGAATAAAGTAAGCCCCCTGAAAATCATCAACTCATGAGACATTATTAACAAGACATGGAGTGCACAAACATTTCTTCTTTAAAAAGCACTCTAGGGGCACCTGGGTGGCTCAGTGGGTTGGGCCTCTGCCTTCAGCTCAGGTCATGATCTCGGGGCCCTGGGATCGAGCCCCACATCGGGCTCTCTGCTCAGCAGGGAGCCTGCTTCCTCCTCTGTCTCTGCCTACTTGTGATCTCTGTCTGTCAAATAAATAAATTAAAAAAAAAAAAAAAGCACTCTAAATGGAGCCTGGGTGGCTCAGTGTGTCGGGGCCTCTGCCTTTGGCTTGGGTCGTGGTCCCGGGGTCAAGCTGCATCGGGCTCTCTGCTTGGCGGGGAGCCTGTTTCTGCCTGCCTCTCTGCCTACTTGTGATCTCTGTCTGTCAAATAAATAAATAAAATCTTAAAAAAAAAAAAGAAAAAAAAAAACACTCTAAGGGGGTTCCTGGGTGGCTCAGTCAGTTAAGTGTCTGCCTTTGGCTCAGGTCATGATCTTGGGGTCCTGGGATCAAGTCCCGCACTGGGCTCCCAGGTCAGCGGGGAGACTGCATCTCCCTCTCCCTTTACCCCTCCCCCATGATTGTGTGTGTGCTCCCTCTCTCAAATAATTAAACTTTTAAAAATTAATATTTTTAAAAAAGCACTGTAAGAACTGCAGATAATAGAAAAAAGCTATAAATTCAGTATGTTGGGGGATAAAGATGAAAGAATAGAAACTATAATGAAAGAAAAGATCATTAGGAAAAAAAAATGTTTATGTGATAGTTTTCTACACTTCATGCTTCAGAAAATTTCCCTGCTAGATTTCTAGTCCCTTTGCCTCAACTGTTGTCTTTGTCCGAGTAGCTTAAACAACAGAAATTGATCATCTCACAGTTCTGGAGGCTGGAAGTCCGAGATCAGGGCTGGTTACTCCGAGACAGAGGAGGGCCAATCTGTGTCCTCAGCTCTTTCCTGCCTTCCAGGGGTTTACCTCTCCAGCAAGCTTTAATGTTCTTTGGCTTAGGCAGCATCTCCCCGATTTCTACTTTCATCTTTCCGTGATGTTCTTCCAGTGTGTGTCTGTGTTCAGATCCTATAAAAAAAACAATCATTACTTGGAGTTGGGGCCCACCCTATTCCAGTATGGCTTCATTTTAACTAACTACACCTGCAATGATCCTATTTCCAAAGAAGCTCACATTTGAAGATACCGGGGAGTTAGGACTTCAAAATATAAACTTTGAGGGCACACAATTCAATCCATCCAACACCCAAATACAAAGTGGTCCTTTTTTAGAACTTTTTGGTTTTATTAGAACAAAAGAACTGCGAAATCCTCCAAACTCTTCTATTATACCAAAATGGATTGTTTTTGTAGATGAGAGATTTTTTTCAGATAACTTTTAGACTTGCACACTCTGCATCAAAAGGACACCATCAGGAGGCAAGGCCTTGCTGCACAGTAGCCAAAAAGGCAGGAGGCTTCTCTAGCACAAGCTATGAGGGCTTGAAGTGTAGCTTTCAGAAAACTACTTAAAGTTTCTAAGTATTTTCAGAATTCTTGTCTCCAGTGTAGATTTGAACAGACAATATCAGAATCAGTAATATATTAACATCTTAAAAACAATGAAATGGACATTTTAGACATTCTAAAACTTGCTTCTGGGTCTTGAAATTTAGCCTATGGCTGGATGAAGGTATTAATAATGATTACATGTATTTTGTTATATGTATATTACGTGTAACAGCAATGCTATTGATCTGAAATCAGTGTTTTAAATCACTTTTCTGGCAGGGGTTGTTGTGAGTGGGCATTTCTAAGTCATGAAATAATAGTATTAACATAATTTTCCTGAAAGAGTTCTTGGGGGTGGTTAGTGTTTTTTGTCAAATAAGATAATGAATGTAAGGCATGTACTAGAATATCTGGAACATAGTAACTACTCAGCAAATATGAACTATTATTTTTGTAATATAATAGTGTCATATTAAAAAAAAAATAACAAACTCTTCCTGATGTGTTTTTCCTTCCTGGTAATATAATTTATTCAGTAGTGTTCCTATGCCATGTTTTCCTCAAAACAGAGAAGAGACAATGCCACTCAGGAAATGAAGAGCTCATAGTGTAGTGAAGAAGTCATAAATGTAAACACATGATTAAATCATATGGTCAAGGAAGTGGGGGAATCACTTTGTCATTAGGAGAAAAGGTAAGAGGTCTGTATATGTTAAATCTAGGGAAAGAAAGAGAGGTTGGAAAAGGTCCTGTCTGATGGTCTCTCTTTTCTGTGTGAAATATGAGACAAGATCATTGTGGAAAATATAAAGTGGTAACGGAATAGAGAATTTGAGAAGGGTGGGGCCCCTGGGTGGCTCAGTTGGTTAAGCGTCTGCCTTCAGCTGAGGTCATGATCCCATAGTCCTGGGACGGAGCCTGGTGTCAGGTACCTCACTTGGCAAGTAACTACTTCCTGTTCTCCCCACTTGTGCTCTCTCTCTCTCTCCAATATATAAATAAAAATTTTTAGAATTTGAGAAGAGTAAAGGGTTTGAACTATTATCCCAAAGAATACAAACATCAGCTGGAAGGATGGAGAGAGTTCGGGTCCAATTAGACCAACAGTCCAAAGGCAGCCTCCATTTTGTATCTGAGGCCAATAAAAACAGTGTTGATTCTATTCTATTCTATTCTATTCTATTCTATTCTATTCTATCTCGTGTACTGTATTTTACTTTGTCTTACTTGATCTAATTAGTAGAGGAAAAGCTGGGGGTCTTATGGGCACAAACTAAGAAGTATGTGACTGTGTTCACCCAGGACTGACTGGTTGGGAGCCTGGAGATAAGAGGGTGAGGAAGTATATAGTGTGGTTTGAGCTACTGACTAAGTGGGCAGGCAGGAAGGAGTGGGTGGCTCAGTGGGTTAAGCCTCTGCCTTCGGCTCAGGTCATGATCTCAGGGTTCTGGGATCGAGCCTCGCATCGGGCTCTGTGCTTGGCGGGGAGCCTGCTTCCTCTTCTCTCTCTGCCTGCCTCTCTGCCTATTTGTGATCTCTGTCTGTCAAATAAGTAAAATAAAATAATTTTTTAAAAAAAGAAAGTGGGATTTTTGACTC
Organism: Mustela lutreola; assembly: GCF_030435805.1. Classification (NCBI taxonomy): domain Eukaryota; kingdom Metazoa; phylum Chordata; class Mammalia; order Carnivora; family Mustelidae; genus Mustela; species Mustela lutreola. Next base: position 148,846,681 of record NC_081290.1, on the reverse strand, counting down.
TGAGAAGCTGGAGCAGGAGCAGTTCCAGATAGTTGATCTGCGGTCTGGGTTGCAGAAATGGAGTGCTTCCAGGCAGCCAGGTTAGCGAGTGCACCTTCACTTGAGGGTTGCCTTAAGAAGAGGTGAAGGTGTTCACAAAGGCCAACTCTGTTTTCCAGTTTTATAGAGCTTGGCTCTGCTCCTGTGATAGTTATGATTTCAAATAATTGGCTTTCCTGACTTAGCTTTCTCTCCTCACCATCCCCTTTCTGGCATCTTGTATCTCTCCAAGGTCATGTAACAAATCACTTTCCCAATCAGGAGCAGCACAGAGACATAAATCAATGTAATTCATGCATGTTTCTTTCTTTCCTAAAGACTTGTCTAAATGAAACATTACAATATATTTTAGTTACACCAATTACATGCTGGCTTTTAAAAACTTAGTACATGTACTTTTTAACCTTCAAAGAACTTTAGAGATATTAAGGTCATTAATCTTTTTAACACTCTTAGAGGTAGCATAATTCAGTCTTTGAGTTGAACTTGTTCAAAAGATTAACACAGAGGATGATGAAGTATTTGGCTACTTGATGCAATTTTCAGCTATTATATCTGGTCTTGGTGATAGTATTGCTTTGGTCACTTCTGACAGTTTGAAAATAATTATCTTTGTTCCCCTATTCACCAAGTGGGAGGCTATCTTCAGTAAGGACCCAATTCAAACTTCACAAAAAGAAAAATTATAAATAAAAGTTAATAATCAGATTAGAATTTCGAAGGGTGAAAGTAATCTGTGGTCATTTCCTCTGAAACCCATAAACCAACTAAGGCAATTTGGGGCTTTGAACCCCTTTCTCTCCTATTTCTTGTTTATTTTCATTGCTTGCATCTCTTTTTTGGATTTCTCTGAAGGCAGGGGATCTTTTCTCACCTCTGGATCTCTTCCTGGGTGCTACTCTCTTGATGAATCTGACTCCTCCTTCTATGTCTTCTGGCTCTCTTCCCTTTCTCTCTCAGCTCTTCCTTTCCGCTCAACCAATTATCCTACATCATGAATGTCTCCTTGGCTTGTCTTTTGGCCACATGGAAGCAATCTTTTTCCAGGCCCAGACCCTGGGATCAATTTTGCTATCCTTGCTTTCTCGTTTCATTAATATCCCAACGACCAAGACTATAATTATTAATTAACAGTTATTGAGCACTTACTCTATGCCAGGTGAGTAGATTACTTCCCATTGTAAAGATGCCATTAAAAAGGCAACAATGAAAGAGACAATGATCTGTACTTGCTCTGTATCTCCAAGTAGGGAAAAAAAAAAAAAAAAAACCAAAATAGATTGTCAGTTGTGGTTTAGAATAAAATGCCTTGTCATCAACCTTTGCTTTGTTACTGATAAGTGAAAGATCAGATCCCATTGTAAGAAGCAGAGGACAAAAATGGAGACATTGATTGAACAGACGGCAGCAAAACTATGCAGTAGGTATCGACCCAGCATTGCCTTCAAACAATAGAAAAGACTAAGATGAATTTTCTTTGTGCAGTAGTCAATCACTCAGGTCACCGAGACATACACAGAATTTAATTTCTGATTGCTGCACAAAAATGTCTAGGAAGAAGCTCTCTGGAGAAGACATTTTTCTCACCTATTCAAAGTTGCAGAAGTTCTGTGGCTTGTGAAGCGTGGTGGAGTGTGAAGGGTATACATTAGAGGATAATGTAAGGGATTTTACCATGTATTTTGCAGGAGCCATTCCCTAAGGAAGGATCAAGACTCCAGAGCTGAGCAGGGGATCAGTATACCAAAATTCTCACTGAAACAGTTTAAGTGTTTGCAAATCCCACGTGGAATACCAAGTGCCTGATGATTACCTAGCTGGACGATGTAGAATTACCTCCATTCTTTGCTGAGGTGGAAGAAATATTAGCTGCTTGGAATGGAACGGCAGGAGGGAACAAGGAGTTGTTGAACACTTCAGGAGCTGTGGTGCAATAGTACGTGGTTCTGTGCTGGTTCCAGAGAAATCCTGACTCCCCACCTACCCTGGCAGGAAAGACACTGCAAGTGAGGAAAAAGTACTTCTTTAGTTTCCCATAATTTATGATAATTCTTATTTGGGGCTACTGTACTCTCAGAAAGGCAGGAAACTTTAACCCTAGTCTTTTGAAGGGTTCTTCTCCCTCCATGGAATTTGTGACATTGTTGTAAAAATGTCCCTAGTGCTAAGAATTGGGGGCATGACATCTGGTCATGGAGCCACTTATGCGCATGGGTGAGCAGGAAGACACCCATTCTGTCTTTCAGCACAGCCCTTGGGGTCCTCTGCCCCTTGGTACATCCCTGGCCTTGCCTCCACTTCCCAGGTGCAAACAGAGCCACCTCTCCTCTGTGATTTTGCCACTTCCTTGTCTGCACTGCCCAGCAAGCAAGCCCTACTGTCTCACTCCCTACAGGAAACCTTCCTGGTGGGGCTGCTTGTTCTCAGCCTCTTGACTCTTAAAGGGATTCTGTTAATACCATGTAGCCTTTCTCCTCTGGGACTTGTGTGTTTGGAATCCAAAGGCTGGGGAAACTTGGGTTAAATTCTGCTTTTTTTGTGATTGTTAGTTTACTCCTCCCAGGCAAGAGATGCATGACTGCGTATCTGCTTGGATGGACCGGAGGGAAAGAAACCTCGGTTGAATCTCAAAAACAGTATCTGGTCACAGTTAGAGATACATAAGTTTTCAGAATTTAAAAAGTTTTGGCCAGTTGTCTGGAGCCATGGCCATCTATGTAGGACAGATATGTGCCATGCTGATGACAGAGGACACAGTGGAGTTCTTCAGAATTTCAATGGATGAGACCGAATGACTAACCACTGCCCACCATTTCACTCATTAGCTCAATTCTTGGTTTTGCTAGTCCTGTGATTTCTTGTGAGTGAGAGAGACATTTAGATATACAGACCTTTTTTAGAATTCTTGCACATAAAGGTGCTTCAGAAGTTTTACTGGATGTGTCTTTTTACTTCCTCTCTTTCTTTTCATTTTTATGAGTTTTAATTTTTAAAAATTTATTAAAATTTTAAATCAAATTAAAATTTAATTTAATATTTATATTTTTGGTCACTGGATTACCATTTGGAACAGAAGTGAAAAGAACAGAGAATTGAAGTAAAAAAAAAAAGATGTGAAAGGGAAATTTCAGTTTTGGAAATGTTTATATCTACAATGAGGTAAGAGGTGGGAGAGTGTGAGGAATGCCACACATGCAGCCCCCAACCTCTGAGGCAGGTTTCAGAAGGAAAACCTTCAGTGTTCCCTTGAGCACAGAACCCCAGCTTACAGGCATTCCCAGGATGCCGTGCCTGGTACAGTTTGCTCGTGTGCTGCTTTTTCTTGAAGAGGCCACAAATTATGGAATCAAGTCACACACAGACAGTGTGAGCAACAGTTATGGAGTCAGACAGCTCATCCTAAGGGAGGACCAAAGTCAGGAGCTCCTTACGTGTAGATAGTTGGGCTCAAGAAAGCTGTGGATGCTGCTTCTCCTTTCTGGCTCTTGCATCTACCGCATCCATCACGGATGACTGCTGTGGTCAAGAAGAGCAAGACAGAAATGGAATTCTAATCCTGTGTATGTATAAACCCTATTCAAAATGTATTATAATTGAAACTAACTTTAAATAAGAACAAGAGTCCATTTATAACAGAAAAATAGACGGCATAAAAGTGTGGCAGTAACGAGTCACGGAGAGGACAGTTGTTTACAAGAAGAAAACCGTGTGGGGCATTAGAGCTAATCGACCACAGGGGGAAAAATGGCTTGAAGATGACGTTTTTGAACTCCTTCAGGTCATCAATGTTTAGAAACAAATGATAGGGTCAAAAGGCATTTTTTTTTGGTTGCAGTGTATAACAGCTCTCAGAGCCCTGAGAAGATACACAAACTTATCCTCTGTGCTGAGAGGGAGAGCTTTCCAGGTGGATGGTGGGGAAGGTTGTTTAATGGTATTACGTTCCTAGAGTGCCTGCCACAGTAATTCACTTATAACTGGCTGGCGTAATTATGATAGAGTTTCAGTGAACATTATGCTGTGTTAACCACAGAATATTGTAATTGCTGTTAGAATGACCACGAAATGAGCCATACAATTTCAAAACATACCTAGCCATTTCCAGAAGGGTGCAAATGAGAGTTATTATGCCTCAAAGATTCAAGGGAAGCTGATTAATGGAACTAAGAGTGGAGAAAGGATTAATGACCATATATCTTACACTTTATGATCATCTGAGCTTTCCTTTCTGATTTTACCTGGTATTAACACTTCATTAGAGTCCATACATCATTGGATATTCTGGAAAAGACATTGCGGGTAATTTATTGACATTTTGTGGTTAGGTGTAATTAGGAGAGACTTCCCTCTCTTTCTGGATTTCTAAATGGAAGGTTCCAGAAAGCTCACCAAGCCTCCTCCCTCTGCCACTTTCTTGTCAAAAGTCCAGACTGAGAACAAGCAAAGATTCTCCCACTTAGGACATGTGGCTTGATGGCCAGTGAAGGGCCAGCTATACAAGAATCTGAACTACTTACTATTCCCATTTCTCTTTCACTGCATGCTCCCTAGATCTGTCTGTCCTCCTGCATTGGTCTGTCTGGCTTTTCCTCTGAGAGAGCTACCTCATTAGAACAGGAACCGCCATGGTATAGCATGTGTATGGGAGAGAGCACCAGAGCCATTTAGCTTTGTCCTGTAGGCTGAGCACCATCTTGTGAGATCCCTCTCATCCCCTCTCCCCCTTCAGAAACCTCAGTCTGACCCAGGCTTGCTTCCTTTAGATGCTTAGGAGTTCACCAAGGGAGGAGCCTGATTCCCAGCTCCATAGTTACAGATTTGCAAATGGTTCCTAGTAACATTTTTCCTGTGCAGTGGCCAGCATATTGAAAAGTTTGCTAAATCTTTACATACACTTAGTTCCTCTGAACTTAGCAAAAGGAAAAGGTTTGAATAGCTGCAGAAAAATGATATGATACAATCTGCCTTGCCATAATTATGTCATATTTATGTAGCCTTTCCCAGTTTTCCTTGAAAAAAGGCACATGACAATTTACAATCTAATTTCTTCCTAGAAGAGAGTTCTACTCCTAGAAACTTGTTTTATACTATAAAAATAACAAAACTGATCACAGCAAATACTGAAAATTTGACCACACAAGTTTCTTTGCAGTATTCTTATAGGATTTTTTCTGTTTTTGTTTTTTTTCTTTTTGTTTTGTTGTTTATTTATTTTTTCCTTCATAACTTTTTCCCCCTTCTCCTGGCTCTGGGTGTTATATATTCTGCATGGCAGAGGTAAGAATCTTCATGAAGATTCTTTATTTCATTAGGAATGTTAGACCTAAGTTTAAAATTAGAATCTTTTAAAAATGTTATTATGTAGTTAATGTGCAAGGATACCTCTGAAGGACACAGAGTGGCAAATGCTTGGAGATTGGAACTCCCAGGAAGACAGTTATTTACTGATTCCTATAGGAATTGGTGGGTAGTCAATGTGCATATCATTGAATTTTTTCTAAACCAAGGAGGTCTTACTTACTTTAGTTGAGATTGTTAAAACTGATATGATGCATAATTGGGAAGTTGGTGTGGCTGGCTAAAAGGGATAAGAGAGAAATTGTGTTATTATAAATAAGCCATTGGTTGGGAGTTTTGTTTTTAAGATTTTATTTATTTATTTGTAAGGAACAGAGAGAGAAAGAGGGGAGAGAGAAAACTAAAGCAAAGGGAGTAACAGAGGCAGAGGGAGAAGCAGACTCCCCTGCTGACCAAGGAACCCGATGTGGAACTGGATTCCAAAACCCTGGGACAATGACCTGAGCCAAAGGCAGATGCTTAACTGACTAAGCCACCCAGGTGGCTTAAATTAAATCTTATATTAAAAGTGTTACTAGTACTGAGTGTCTTTAATTTTGGAAAATTAATCATAACATATTGGGATTTGAAGAACTTTAAAGTTCACATAATTAAATTATTAGAGACTTGAACAGTTTCTATAATACTCTGATCAGGCATATAAATCATCTAGTCTGTTTAAATACTTTCTATGATGGGAAATACATCACTTTCTTTGCAAGGTCTTGTTTAATTCTGAGCACTAAATGTTATTTGTAATAGTCAAAATTTGATGCTCTAATATATATGAATCCTAGTTCCATTTCTTGGGTTCACAGAATAAATCTAACAACTACCCTGTAATTATTTCCAGATTGTTCTTTATAACCACAGATTTTTCACTTCCAGACAAAACATCCATCTGAAAGGGTTGTGTGGATCTTGGTGGATCTTTCTAGTTTGCTCATCTAGGTGTGGTCTTCCCATGAAGACCAAAGTGGCATTCCCACTGTCTTCATCTTAGGTCTTGAATTTCATTTTTGCAGCCTAAGATCACTGAGGGCTTTGGTTAGGGAATCACTGATGGATGTTAAGTAGAGTAGTGCTATGGACTTACTTTTATTTAAAAAAAAAAAATCAATCTGGTGGCTTATGGGGCTAGATTGCAGGACATGAACATTCAGAAAGGCATAGAAGTAGGAGGGCTTATACCAGAAAAACAGTAGTGAAGCTAAGGAGGGGAATAAATTCTAGAAGTGGTAGGGTACTGAATATGAATGAAGGAGAAAAAAGAATCAGGATGATGCTGAGAAGTCTAGCTTGGATATCTAGTGGTGAATGATGTTAACACAAACTAGGAGAGACAATGCTGGAGAATAAGCCAGTTTTAAGGAAAAGATAACATCCTAATTGTGATTTCATTTAGCCCATATTCCTCTACCCAAATAACATAATAAAAAAGAAGCCCATGTAAACACTTATTTTTTGCAGAAACGCTATGTAGCCACATTCCCCTGATCTACCAACCTGGAAACCCTACTGGAAAAAAAGGAAATGAGTTTTATTTGACATGACTAGATATTGACTAGGTTTTGTATCCCTCTTCTCTATCTTTTTTGATCAATATTAATCAACTCTTACTAAGCACTTGCTGTTGGAGTGTTCCTCTTACTGTCTACTAAGCCAGGCTGGATTATGGTATGAGGATTTTACAAATGTGTGTTTCTGAGTCACAAAAGAGTCAAAGCACAATAATCGCGTTGTTTCTAACACTTCAGAGACCCACAGCTAGCTAAGGTCTTTATTAGCAAAATAAAAGAAGTCTGAATTAACCTAAATTTTAGGTGACATGAAATTGTTCATCTGACATCCAATTCCAATTGCAATTTAGGGCACTGTGTTTGTAATAATAACTCCTTGAATGGGGGTATTGTGACAAATTGTAAGGAAATGACCCAGGAAACCTCTATGGGTTTTTTTTTGTGTGTGTGTGTGGGGGGGGAAAATCATAAAATAATCTTATACCCTGTTTTTTTGTAGACAGCCTATTCATACTATTTGTATTCTTTTCCGAGTCACTTATTTGTCATTGAGACTTTCTAATTATGTGAAATTTGATTGGTTTGTGGAAAGACACATGAGGTAGAGGACATCTAATTCAATGACTTAAGGTCTTGGGAAACTTGAGGCTGTTCTCGGTAGTTTGACTAATTGAACTCTATCCAGGTTCCAAGCTCCAGTGTCCATAAGCATGACATATGACATGTTACTAAAAGTGTAGAGCATGGCTGGTGGCAGGTTCATCCACACAGGGAGCTTTTCCCTTGTGAAGGGAGCAACTGCTAGGTCTTGTTGTCATGAGAGGTTGTGAGGTCATACTTACAGATCTTTTCATCTTTCAAGAGAAACTAAAACATTTTATGTGACATCTATTTATTATAAGATATTATCAGCTCCAGTTTTAGGTAAAATTAATAAAATAAGGTAAGCAGTAAGGAGTCATATTTTATTGTTTTCCCCTAAACCTTTCATGTAAATGTTTGAAAAGGTAAAAATGCATGTTCTTCAGCTGTCATATTAAGAGGTGTTCTAATATTGATGCTACAAACCAGTGGAGCATTTCTGATCTGAGGGCAAGTATTACTTGGCCTATGCAAGCATATGTTTAATGTGAATTAATTGATACCATCTTGTAATAAATCGATGTCACATAAAATGTTGCATTTTTGCCAGCCAGTATTCATTCTGATTGACTGGTACATGAGACACAAGTCGTTAGATATTTTGAATATGATCCTTGCCCCAAATTAATAAGCCAACCCTTACGACTAGGTTGGTTTAGGTATGATTTTGCTTGAACACTAGAAGTCCTTTCGGAACCATTTCATTCCAGGCATTCTGGAGTTTCTTAGTTCCTTGTAGGGCTACTTTAGAGATAAAGGTTACATGAGCTTAAGTAATAATTTGTCAGACCATAATCCCACTCATTCAATTTCAAAATATTTGGTGATTCCTACCTAGGAGTCCCTTTTAATTACAAACTTGACATGGGTTCATTTAAAACATTAGGTGAAAAACCATTGTTTTCCTTCATTTACATTCTCCAAAGATAATCAGGAAATATTGACCTTCCATCTGTTGAGATTTAATCTTGTTTTCGGTCAATTAATTAGAAGTGTCTTCAATTTAATAGGAATATAATTGGTTCATTGTCAATTATATTAGATGTAAAAAACAAATATGACATCATAATATATACTGTTTGTAACATGCCTTTTTACCCCCCCCAAAAGTTTTTATTCTCAATGAATGTACAGAATCCCAGTATTAAAGAAAATTAATTTAGAATTGTCTAGGATAGGGGTGCCTGAGTGGCTCAGTTGGTTAAGTGGCCGCCTTTGGCTCAGGTCATGATTCTGGATTCCTGGGATGGAGTCCTATGTTGGACTCCCTACTCCCTGGGAACCTGCTTCTCTCTCTTCCTCTGCTCCTCAGCCTGCTCATGTTCTCTTTTTCAAATAAATGGATAAAATCTTAAAAAAAAAAAGAATTATCTGGGATTGAAATAAACTTGATAGTATGTAAAACATCTAGTCAAATGAGGCAGTAGTAGAAGGAGCACTGGATTGGGGGTCAGAAGACCTGGGCCTGGTCTTCATGTGAGTCAATGTGGTTTTTTGCTTTTTATTATTAAGTGTTATATTGTTAAGTATTCCTTAATATTTTGGGATAGGAATTAAACTACTTCCATGGTAAGATTGTTATACTTATTTTTATTGCATACTTGCTTTTCCAAATTAGAAAGAGAAAAGGTAGAGTCTCTGGAGGTTGTAGTGTTTGAAACTTATTAACTCTGTTGCCTTTGGCTGTAGAGATCAAATGGGAGTTTTTTTCAAGTCAAGTTCAAAAAACAGTGTCTGTCTTTTTGATATAGTGTTGTCAGTAATTGTAAACCAGATGCTACTCCTGGGAAATCAAGGTATTTGATTTTTAAAACATTGTATGGTGTGGAGGGCCAACAGCAAGCCTTGGAGCTAGTTAATGCATGCAGAATAACTTCTCAAGTTAGGAGCGATAAACAAACTAAACTTTTCAAGACTCTATCCTCAGTTTCCAAAGACACATTTCTGACAAGTGCATTGTCCCAGAGTTCTCTTTCAACAACTCTCCACCCTTGGATCTGGAATGTCTGGGCTGTTTCAGTTTCCTTAGGTTGTATTCCCTGGGCGGCTTGCCTTTGCTGTCGTTAGTTTGCTAACGATTAGACATTGATTTATATTAATTTGAAAGGACAAAGATCATCAGTGAAGGCTCCAACTACCAAGATGATAAGTAATCTGCCAGCACATCTTTGATGTGGTTCCAAAAGGAAACATCTTGCAAATGCAGTGTCATAGAAAGTATGAAACTGCTGATTCCTACCTGAGTCTGACGCTAGGTTGTGTTAACCTTAAATATAAAACTGCCCAGTTACTTTACCAACATACTGGGTTCATTTTGGAATAGCAGAGAATTGCAATCTGGGATAAGGAAGCTATGACAAAACCATATGCAAGTCCCCAGAACAAAAGAGAGGAATGCTTTCTTATAGAGAAAAGGGGGAAATTGGGAGGTCCTATTATAAACAAAAAGTCCATTGGCCTAAACGGCATTCAAAGTATAGGGGCTTCTCATTGGCTGAGTTGTGACCGTCTCTTATTGGCTGGCCTGTTGCCAGGAGAGGAGGAAAACCTTTCTTCCATTTGCTGGGATATGCAAGGTACATCTCTTCCTGTTGGGTCTGCTATTGATGAGTGAGAAGTCATGAGAGTTCATTCCTCTGGCCTCCTGACTGTGTTCTTTTTTTTTTTTTTTTTTTTTTAATTTTTAAATTTTTTATTTTTTATGAACATATAATATATTTTTATCCCCAGGAGTACAGATCTGTGAATCGCCAGGTTTACACACTTCACAGCACTGTTTTAAGTGAGATTTCCTTTTATTAATTCTCATAGTCATGATTTGGGGATATTTGCCAATTTTAGGTGGAGATAAACTTAGAGCTAAAGACTGAGAAAGAGAAATAGAGGGGAGAGAAACCACAATACTGATTCAGGGTTGGTAGTCTCCACAGTCAGGTTGTAGTTACGCCTCTTTACACTTAACCACTGCTACTTTGCATGTATTTTCTACTGAGAAACAGCACCCAAAATTTTTCCCAAAATTCTTTGGACCAACTGAGAGCACCTACTGGGCCCTGGCTTTGTTTTTTAAAAGGTGCTTCTAAAAGGTATCATGGCCACACCCTTGATTTTATCTTTATCTTGAAGCCACATCTTCATTTGGAATCTTTTTCTGGCTTAAGAACATGGAGATAAGAAACAATCCTGGTTTCTATCTTAGCAAATTTTGGCCTCTTGGGATTCCCACAAAATTCTCCCCGTAAACTGGGTAAACTGTGTGTGTGTGAGTGTGCTCTTTCCTAAGTTTGTCTTCTTCTTATGTACTATTCAACTAATATGGGTCAGCTGATTATTTTCAATATTCTGCCTGGAAGTGAAGTCCAAAAATTCACAAGTTACATTTTATATGTTCAGGTCACCTCACATGACAGTTTTCTCAAATGTTTTAAGGCTGTGTAACATGAGCTACCCTGTTTCTCGTTTGTTGCAGCAATTTCATTGCCAGTTTTCCAGCCTCTGTCTGTCACCTTGTCCAAAACCAATTCCGCATGTCTGACTTATGTTATGACAGCACACTCCTTCTAGATACTAATTCTCTATTGCCATAATAATATGGTACATAACAAACAACCACAAAACATGATTGTTAAAAACAGTAAGAATTTATTTTGTGTGTAAATCTGTGGGCCCTTTGGTTCTTCTGGTCTCACATTCTTGGAGACTGGCTGCAAGCTGGCTGAGCTGGTATGACCTCATCTGGGATGATTGGGATGACCTGGCTCTGCCCAACTTTGTCTCCTCCTTCGGTAGGCTAGCCCAAGTAGGTCTCATGGCCAAGTCAGAGGAGAAGGGTATGGGAAGTGCTGGAAGTTCTGGGAAGTTAGCCCTGTCCCCTCATGAGCAGCCCTCAAACAATGAGTGATAAGAGTTGGTGTGTGAAGCCAGCTCTCTTGCCCCTATAGTGGGGTTACTTGTAGGCACGTATTTTATACCTTTTCCCGGAACTCTTAGATACTGAACACCCATAGTGATAGCTGGCTTGATAACATAGCCTTTGTCCTTGACCTGTTCCACCTAAGAACTCTCCTACTTATTTTGGTAGGAATAAATTGTTTACTCTTGAAATCTTGTCTGATGGGCACCTAAATTAACATACTATATAACATAACCCTTATTTTGAGTTCAAATTTTGAGTACAAGTTATGACTTTCTTTAGTTCCCTTTGTCTATTTACACTGTGCACCAAAACCAATATTCAGCGTGCACATATCTTGACTTTGGGCGGTTTTAACTGGTCTTTATAATGCTTTATCTCCATTGATAAGAGTCCTTTAATTATGATAAGCTTTATAATGATCATAGCCTCATTATTAGCTTATTGTGATCTAAGTCTCAATTTTACTTTGGTTTTTCATCATACAGAAAAATAAATCTAAAAAAGAAAGTGCAGCTATGTAGGGAAGGTTCTCACCACTAATCTGAACCATGTAATGGTCCTTTTTGAGAGAAATATTTCTTTCCAACTGACTATTTTTTCTTTTGCCCTCCTCTTTTTTTTTTTTTTTTTAGTAAACTAATTTAGATTTCTCTTTCTCTCACCAATAAAAAAATTACTGACTGCAATGTAAAATAAAATTTACAATTAATTATAATAAAACACCACCTACATTAAATTATAAAAAGAAAACAACAAAATTTACATTGTCTAAATTTGCAATATTATAACTGAGTAATCTTTATCCAGCTATAGTCAATCTGTTATTAAATCTATATATTGATTTCTTCATTTCTGTTACTATATTTTGCATGTAGAATTTCTATATAATTCATTTCTTTTTTAGAGATTTTATTTATTTATTTGACAGAGACAGTGAGAGAGAGAACACAAGCCGGGGGAGTGGGAGAGGGAGAAGCAGGCTTCCCTCTGAACAGAGACCCCCATGTGGGGCTCCATCCCAGGACCCTGGGATTATGACCTGAGCCGAAGACAGAGCTTAACGACTGAGCCACCCAGGTGCCCCTTTATGACTCTTATTAAGAGATTCCAGTGAAATTTCCCACTTTGCTTATTCTCTTAGATGTTTTAAGCATGGCTGTATTAAGTCCATGACTGCTAATTCCAATATCTGGGTTACCTCTGAACCTTTTCCTGTTATCTAGTTTCCCCCCTCATTCCTATTTGTTTTTGTGTTGTTGCTTTGTGCTGTTTTGTTTTGTTTTGTTTTGTATACCTGGTACATTCTTATTGAATACCAGATATTGCAAATGAAAAATTGGAGATGATATGGATTGTGTTACCTCTTTCCAGAGAGTTTTCTGTATCCTCTGCTTGGTAGCTCTGGAGGCAAATAACCATAATCAAGTGAACCCAGAAGATCAAAAACTGGATTTCAGTCTTTTTAAAATTTAATCTTGAGTGGTACAGCATCCCATAGGTTTCAATTGAGAATACGCAGCGTTCATTGGAATGTCTTTCCTTTTGTGGGTCATGACATCCAATTTTATCTTCTCAACACTAAAACACTATCTTTTAATCTATTCTGATTTTCAATGGCTTTATGCTTGGCTTCTTAGCTTCTTGTCTTCATCAGCTTGATTCAAAAAGTGCCCTGACCACCTGCCACCAAAAAAAAAAAAAAAAAAAAAAAAAAAAAAAAAAAAAAAAAAATGAGTATCATTCTTAATTTTTTTGCACTTCTCTTCCCTTAAACTCTCAAATCCTGGCTGCCTGACAGCATTAAGCTCTAATTTTGGTCTACCTAGCCTTGTAAAATTATCAAAAACTCATTCAGATTTTCTGCTCTTTAACAGTGGATAAGGATTCTTAACCTCTCAACTGACATCTAGAACTGGCAAAGCCCTGAGCGGTAAGTGGCATTCAGAACTCATCTTATCTTTCTGTATTTTCTTTCTCACTGGGCTCTTGATTCCTCAAGTTCTAGCTGCCTTGGAAGATCTCCAGTGCCTTCAAATACGTAATTCTTTTTCTTTCAGAATTTTAGCTGACTTTTCTTATTGTTCTTGGCGTGAAGAATGGTCTATAACCAGCAACTCCATCACGGGTAAACACAGAGTATCTTAGCTTGGATACTCCCGTAGCTCCCACATTTGAAGCACTAAATAGGGATTTGGAGGCAGGTAAATTATTGGGGGAGTAGTCCCAAAAAACTGGAGAAGGGACACTAGAAATAACTAGGGAAAGAAAGAAAGCAACTTGAAGTTTTGGTTGAATACTAGACTGATTTACTGGTGTAGGCAACTAGGGTTCAGTTCTGCTGAGGTCCCTCTGAGGAATTACGTTAAATGCCCCTTAGAACTGCCTACCCCAAGCACGCAGGAAGGGAGTATCCATCTACTGGCTTTTGCTCTTATGGGTCAAAAATTGACTCAAAGGATATTAAATTCTCACACCTCCAGTTTTTCACATAGACCCTGACTGTTGAGCACGTGTCTGTGGTCATCCTATGCTGAGGAGGTAGATAAACATGGGGGAAGAAAGCAAGAGAAAAGGGGACCAGCTGAGGTGAGTGTGATCAGATTTAAGGTATCTGCAGGTGGGTAGCATAGCAATTGCTGAAGGATAAGCCTAGAGGTGGTAAGAGAGGAAATAAAAGATGTCCAACATACGGGGAGTAAATAAAGAAGAGCGCATTTTAGCACAACTTGGAAGCACTTGCTCAAATGCAAACAGTATTTTAGAAGCAAGTAGACATGAATATGAGAAGAAACAGGCTTGCATCAAAAAGAAGCAGCAAAACAGTCAAAGAACAGATGGGTCAGTTTGACCTGCAAAGCATCTGTACATTTTAAAAGGAAAGTGATTGTCTGGGTATTTTGCATAATTTTGGTCACAGAAGTAAACTCTGATTTGTGCCTACTTGAAAAAAAAAAATGAATTCGCATCAGGGATATACAGCCCAGAGGGAGGAATTGACTGTGAGCCCCAGAACAGTAAGAACAAGCAAACGGGGGCGCCTGGGTGGCTCAGTGGGTTAAAGCCTCTGCCTTCTGCTCAGGTCGTGGTCTTAGGGTCCTGGGATTGAGCCCAGCAGGGAGCCTGCTTCCCTTCCTCTCTCTGCCTGCCTCTCTGCCTACTTGTGATCTCTCTCTGTGTCAAATAAATAAATCTTTAAAAAAAAAAAAAAAAAAAAAAGAACAAGCAAACGATGCAAGCCAGGGGTTTGGTTTTGTACAGAAGCAGCCTGATTAGAGAACTTTTAAGGTAATAGGAATGTAGCTTCTTTTAATTCTTTTAATGCTTAAAAATTTAGAAATAAATTTAATATTTTTTAAATTAAAAAATATCAAAAAGTTGAAACATTCATTTAAAATTTATGTCACCAAAGATTAATCTCAGGTCAGTTTAATTCAACCTAGGAGGAGAAAGTAGATTATGAGACCCCTGATTAGGACAGTATAATGGACATACATTTTGCTTGACCAGACTCTATTTCTCTTTCTCCCTCTGATTTTTCTGTCATGATTATTACAGGCAAAGCCACGTCCTCTACACTCTGTCTTTGCAATGTGGCGTGGAACAGACCCCGGCCCAGGGCCTGATATTTGAAGGTGGGTGGGTACGTGTGGCAGGCATGGGCTCCAGGCTGGCTGATCAGTGTGTTCCACCTCTCAGGTCACTGAGCTCAGCTCTGGAAGAGATGGGGGACCCAACTCAGTCCAAAGAAAGTTAGCACCGGACTTCTCTCAGAACGGCTGGGAGAGAGGTATTGTTTCCACCAAGGTTGCTTACCGGTGGACGTCCAGCCGGATCGGCTGGTGGCCCTCCTGTCTTCACCTGTGTGGGGTCTGGGAGTGAAAAAAGGAACGTGGAACTCTTTGATGGGGAAGACAGAGCCAGGACATGATCCTGTGACCTCTGGAATGCAAACATATTTTGAGTTAGAGCTACTTCTGAATATTTTAGATATAAATCAATTAATTCTTTTTCTCCCCCAAGTCATTGGGGCTAAAGAAAAAGGCCTGACTCGGTGGAGAGTTCCAGTGTGCACGAGGCGAGGCAGACTTGGCGGCTTTTCCTTTTATGTATCCAATCCACATAGAAAAACATATTAAAATAATTAACTATGAGATTGTAAATTAGAAATATGCAGCTGCTTCTTTATAGTGTGTTTTTCTTTGTTGGCCTAATTTTTTTTTTTTTTTTTTTAGATATCATGTCTCTCAGGTCATTAGAAGTAGTTTGTTGTTGAGTTTGCCCAGTGCTTCAGAGTTTCCAAATAATTTTGGAATTTTTTTTTTATCTCATTTAATCCTCACAAGAACTGCATGTTAGTTGGTGGCGTAGTTTTCATCATTCCCCACTTGCCAACAAGGGTGAGGAGGAACAGAGAGGTTAAGATAATTAACTAAGGGAACCCAGCAAATAACATGTAAGAATGGTGTGATAACCCAAATTTCCTAACCCAATGCTTTTCCTATACATCATCCAGCTTTACTATTCCTGATGATTGTAGTTAGTCATAATCCGTGATAAAATTATCGGTAGTGACTAAGTTATAAACAAGTGACATCCCAAAAATTGCATCCCATTTTCTTTCAAAAGTTACAAAATATATTTAACCCAATCAGAATTATTCTAAAAGAATGCTCAACTAGGGCAAGTCTTGGGTGACTAGTTTAGCCAGAACCCCGATATGTATCTGAGTGTGCCCTGTGGGTCAGATTCACTATCCAACACCTCCAACCACATTCTTCTGGAAGTCTGGAAATAGGGAAGGCTCACTCTGTCTCTGAAGGGAAGTGTCCTCTGGGGCTGGCGTGGTCAACATTTCTTTTCTAGAGAAGTAATTCTGATACTGTCTAATTTTTCAGTTCTCGGGAAATGGAAGTTGTTTTAATCTCACTGAAGGAAGCACAGAGAGACCTCAGGGAAGGAAGAAAATAAGAGCCAGTTTCCCGCTAAATTGATGATATCAGTCAGCCAGCCCACAGGCAGTTGAACAAACAGGAGTTATTACATATGAAGTTTTGGCCAGAAAGGAAATGTAGATAGATTAAGTATGGTGATAAAGAACAACATACTGGGACACTGGGCAAAGCTCATCGTAGCAAAACATCAACATCAAAGGAATTCCTCTTCCTAAGTAGCCACACCCTTGATTTTCCAAATGCCGGCAAAATGGGGCTCGACTGCAAGTAATACTGAATAATCTTACTTCATTTCTAATTTCATTCCCTTTAGAAATTTAAGAAATGCTGAGACAAACACAAAAACCTTTGGGACACAGAAAAAGACTTGGGTTTGTAAAATTATGTGGTTTGATATTCTGTTGCTTTAGTGAACCCGTTGTTTGTATTAAGTGGGTTTAGAGCCAAAATACGTTACTGATTCTCATCCAAGTCATGCAGTTCAGCCCACACTTCCAAGAAACTAATGGCTGACTCTATTTAAATGTATTGATTCTGTACTCATAAGGTTGTGTCACAATGTGATTACACATTCTTCAATTTCTACCCAACTCCCCTACCCTTACTCCTGCTAAGAAATCTTTCATCCATTCATTCTTCATTTCATCCTAAACTAGTACTTAGGTAAGAAATAGGGTCATGACTCTTTTTCCCCTCTTGAGGAAAAAGGAAACAAGAGACGAATTTGCTAAATCGATGCTATTCTAAACCCAAACCAAAACTAAAACCAAAACCCAATTCTAGTAATATGTCTGCTCTCTAGCAAGAGGAAGCCAGTATTAGATTTGATTAGACCTTCTGGAATTTAGGCTGACTGAGATATGTCTAGTATCTCAGATATCCTTTGGAATTCTTAGAGATGGAGATGGTAGAAATGGAAAGGGGACTCTGGCTTCAAAGGGGGAGGCTCTTACAAATTGGGAGATGTTACTTTACATACTTTTGAACACAGAAAAAGCCCTGCTTTGCAAAATCTTTTCTTTGATACTCTGTTGTTTTCTGAAACTGTTGTTTGTAGTTGTGCGATAATAGAATGTGTACATGTGTGTGTGTGTGTGTGTGTGTATAGGTACACACACACACACACACACACACACACATATACATGTATATATAAAATGACTTTGCCCCCAATTCCTGGCACAGAACTCCTAAAACCCTTGTAAGTGCCTGAGTGGTAAGAGCAGTAGAATCATCTTTTGTTGTAATAGATAGCCTTTGACTCCCATTCCCAGCACAGGGCTCATGATACCCTGGTAATTTTCTGGGTGATGCAAATGTCTTTTGTTCCAATGAGGTGACATCCTGGAGGGCTCCTGGTTAAGGGCTGGTCAGCAGAAAGATCAAGTCATGATCAGAATCCTGGAATTTTTAGTCCCCCTCTCCCATTCTCTTGGGAAGGGAGAAGGGCTGAAAATGGAGCTAATGTGAATGCTTACCTATGTGAAGAAGCTTCATAAAATCCCAACAGTGTGAGGGTCAGAGAACTTCCAGGTTGGCAAACACACCCACATCAGGAGAGTGATGCACCCCAGGTCTGTGGAGACAGAAGTTCTGCACTCAGAACCCTCCCAGAACTTATCCTGTATGTGTCTTCATCTGGCTGTTCATCTGTATCTTTTATCATATACTTTAATAACCTGGTAAAGGCAAGTCAGTAATATTTCCCTGGGTTTGTGAGCCTCTCTTGCAAATTAACCAAATTGGAGGAGGGAACCATGGGAATCTCCAAATTTTAACCAACTAGGACAGAAGTCATGGGTAACCTGGGGGCTAATTCCTCAAGACTGGACTGAGCCCTTAACCTGAGGCATCTGATGCTCTCTTGAGGTAGATAGTGTTAGCATGGGGTTAAAGTGTAAGACACCCAGCTGGTGTCACCAAGAATTGCTTGGTATGGGGAAAAACCTCCACACATCTGGTGTCAGAGTGTTGTGACTATGGTTGTGGGAGAGAATAAAGGAGACACACAAGAAAGACAGACACAGGAGAGAGGGAAAAACTGAGTGGTTTCTTTTTTCCTAATCCAATACTGTATATGTAATATCTAATATTATATATCATATTATATTGTGGGAAGATGGTCCGAAAAAGAATTGCTTTGTTATCACCAACTCGCCACACAATTCTGCCTTTCCGGCTTCACCTGAAATCAGATGTGTGAGGAAGGGCTGGGGATGAAGCGGTTGGGAAAGGTAGAGATGGCGGACAAGATGAGAAAGGTGAAGGCAGATGTCCTTTTCTTCTCAGGCTAAGTGACAGCTGCTCAGAAACAGGTACTGAGATTGCTAAAAAGGTGAAAGTTCAAGCTCTCCCCACCACAGTTTTATTTATTTTTATTTTTAGTTTTTTTTTTTTTTTTAAATCCTACCAGTTTTAAAAATGAAACTTTGTCATACACAAAGCAGGGCATGTCCCAGGAACACATTGGGTGTCCAGGTACTGTGCTCATACTGCTCAGGAGATGGTTACTTGTAACTTTAGGAGAGACCTGTGTAAGACACCCCTGCAGCCAACCAAAATGCTGATAGTCACTGCTTCTGATTTTGCTGCAATCCTGTGTTTTTTTTTAATTTTAATAGAATATTATATACATGTATATATTACATATGTATTTAATCAAAATTATATATATATATATATACACATATATATATGTATCTTTTCATTGTTGGTGTTGTCCACTCAGTGATGTATTTTCCATGTGATCCATCCATAATATAAATCTATTTTACTTCTTTTAATTGCATATAATATTCTATTATAAAAATGTACTCCATTTTATTCATCTACTCCCTGTTAAACATTTCCAAGTTCCCAAGTTTTGACATGATGAAACATTTTTCCTCACCATGATAGTAAAATGCAAGAAAATGCTTTTCTCGTTTTTGCGATTAACAACAACAGAGGTGATCCCTGGGTTCACTGGAAAATGCACGTGTATTGCGATCTGGACAAACTGCTTTCCAAGGGAATCTTGACAAACTGGCATGCTGAAATGGGAGAATAGCAGGGCTTGTGAGTTCCAGATCCTGGCACTAGAAATTTCTTGCCAATGAGGGCATTTTTTTCTGTAAATCAGAAAAGGGGAAAAAGAAAAAAATGGATTTCTGCCGTTGAGTTTCATGACTTCAAGAGGAACCAAATCTCAGATGTATTTCTTCAGAATAAGGAACATAGGCATAGCAATCATCCAAAGTTTCTTCTCTCTTGACTGTGATCTGTTGGACCTTATCTGTTCTTGCAAGCAAAGTTTTGTTGTCACATTCCTGACGCTCAAAATTAGAAAAATCATATGCCCAAGCCTCTAGTACTTAGAGTTGTGCAAACTCCATATTCTATTTTCACAAGCACTTCTACATAAGTCTTTATAAAACAAAATAGAATTACAGGAAATAAGGTATCCCATATGTACTTAATACCTCTTGGTGGACTGTCCTTTTATGGGATTAGGGGCAGCTGGGAGGGTGGGTCAGTAAGAGGTCTGTTAGATTAAAAAAAATGCAAATTATTATTATTTTTAATTGGTGCCGCTCATACACCAAGCTATTATTGCTTTTAAAGGGATGTGTGCTCCATAGAGCTGCTTTTCTTAAAGAGCTCATTTCTATGTCATATCCCCACCCACAAAAGTAGTGAAAATCTTAGAGTATGAAGGACATAAAAATAGGGGTTAACCAATTGCTGTTCTTTTATAAACGGGGCCCCTATTCTTCTGTTTTTTTAATCTCCATCCCCACATATTTTGCAATTTCTGTTTAGAATATTGGCAGATATTAGATAGAGTCTTTGTAGTCTGATTTACAGTTTGAATCCTTATCAATCAAATATTTAAGGTAATTCTACAACACAAGAGAACTTTGGCATTTTATGTTATCTCTGCATCTCTGGAAGACAAGACTCAATTTCTGTACACTGACAGACTAACTATGTAAAAGTAGCATCGACACTCTAATTGGCTTAATCTTAGGAAAAAATAGTCAAGAAGACCAGAGTATTTCAAATTGGTAATAAAGGCATATAAAAACAGGCACGATCATCTAGATAATAGAAATCGATTTCCTATCCTTGTACTAAAACCCAGACCCCACAAAGCAGCCTGATGTAATTCCATTACCATACTAAATCACTTGGCACCTGCATGGCCTTTTTATTTTTATGTTACTATTACTCCTGGCAAATGAATAAATTTCACTCAGCAGAAATAAATTAGATAACTTGTCACTCAAGCTAATCACTATGGAGCTTTCCTTTCCCTGCTCAAAAGATAGGTTGACACCTCCTGGGCATTAATTTAGTCATTTCTTGATAACAGAGCATCTATTTGTACATGGATATGAATAAAGTTATAAAGATTTTAAAAGTAATTATGTCTGGGTCTTCCTAGAATTTGAAAGTCTAATTAAAGACCGTTTAAATCTTTTATGGCATGCGGTCCAATCAGGTTGCCATTAAACTGGAACAAGGTATGTAAAAGATTGCCAGAACATTCATCTAAGCCAGGATTTAGCTGCTCACAACACTGAAGTTTCGGGACGCCAGGATGGCTCAGTCACTTAAGTGTCCGCCTTCAGTTTAGGTCATGATCCCAGGGTCCAGAGATCAAGCCCGGCCTGGGGCTCCCTGTTTAGGGGGGAAGTCTGCTTCTCCTTCTGCCTGCTGCTCCCCCTGCCCATGCTCTCTCTCTCTCTCTCTCTGAGTCAAATAAATACATAAAATCTTAAAACACAGAAACCCCTTGAAGTTTCAATAAAATAGGAAAAGTGGTAGGTAGAGGACTCAGGTCTGTAACTCTGCTGAACAAAGAGAGTTAAGTCCAGATCCTCTTTTCTAGCTGGCATTAAGACTATGCCCTGGTACACACTTGTGTCAATGAACTATGTGGCCTTGTATTATTCTGAGTAGAGAACGGACACAACTGGAAGCAGTCATGAGAGAAGGGCAAGGATATGATTTTGGCTACATCCACTCCTGTGAATATGGCATCTGTGCCTAGGAATAAAATTCACTCTGTCCTGTTTATTCCTATATACTCTTTTTGCTTTGTTTCTTTTAGGCTAGACACTTTCTTAAAATAAGTGAACAAATCTATTGGCTTCATGTATGCATTAACCCAAGACCTAAAGGACAATAAGATGGACAGAATTTTGCTGTGTACTGAAAATAGTCTATGTTTTTCTCTTGGGAATTTTCTTTTTAAGATTTTGTTCATTTATTTGGCAGAGGGAGACACAGTGAGAGAAGGAACACAAGCAGGGGGAAGTGCGAAGGGGAGAAGCAGGCTTCCTGCCAAGCAGGGAGCCTGATGTGGGGTTCGATCCCAGGACCCTGGGATCATGACCTGAGCAGAAGACAGGTGCTTCATGACTGAGGCACTCAGGGGCCCCATCTCTTGGGAATGTTAACAGTTTTTTTGATCATATGTAAACATATAAAAACAGATCCTATCCTAAAGTACAAGTAATACAAGTAAATTGGTGTAGGATATGTCTGGAAGAATATGTATTAGCAGGAAAAAAATTCAATCAATTTTATCTTAAAAAGCAATTTTAGGAGCATTTTTTTGGAAGGTGTGCATTTAAGATAGCTGAATGTATTTCTTTCAAGCAGATGCACTATGACTTCCTGTGTTAAAAAAAAAAAAAAACTATAGGAGTCACAAGGAGGAAGGGTAATATTCATAACTTTGTCTGGGGCCAGAGTCAGTAAACAGATCCATTTTAAATTTTGGTGGCAGAGAGTCATTTGAAAAGTACTGTTTTCCCAAACAATTTCCTTCATGTTCTACCACCTTGGGGAAACTTAAGAAAAGAAGGAGCAGTAAACAGACTCTGTATTAGAGGGGAAGATGTTGCTGCAAGCCTACTAATTTACTTGTATTACTGATGTCTCAGGAAAGAATTTGCTTTTAGATGTTTACATATGATCCCAAATAAGTATTTTTCCTTTACCCCTTTCTAAAACTTTTACATTCTCAAGAGAGAAATATGGACTATTTTCAGTATACAGCAAAATTCTGCCTTCTTTTTCAAGTCCAGTGTTTCAAGCTTGACCCAAACCACAGCAAAGGAGGTATGCTTTGTCCTACATCCCATCAGCATTACTAAATATATATCAAAAGTCATCTGAGCAAGTTAAGCCTTGTAAAATTTACTTTAATGTCTTTGAAAAATGCCAAAGTGCTCACCAATCAGGAAAAAAGAGACCAATGGAAAATTATGATTTCTCCTTCACAGGTAGTTAAAAAACATTTTTAAAAAAATCAAGCTCAGAATTATTGAGCTAAGTAACAGAATTATTACTGTTTACACAGAAGTGCATTGCTCAGCACCATGGTAATAATCAGATTCAGAGCTTGACAATATGTATGATCCCTTACCCAATATAAATAAGAGTTTAATATCAATTCTATCTCTGGGTGAAAATAAATACCTCCGAAAAGTCGATGATTCTCATTTTCTTTCCCACTTGGCCTGTAATAGTTGTTTTATGTCATTCCTGTCAGAGCTCTGATACAAAGTTGTGTTGTATGTTACATCTGGGCTTTCAGCCTTTACTGAAAGTTAAATGAAAGATGCCTTTGCCACCAATTCAGAATTCTGAATTGTCAATCTTCCTTGATTTTAGTTTGCCCCATATCCGCCAGCCAGTGGTCAACCCGTGCATGGTCTTTGGAATTAGATTGTGGTTTGAAACTTTGCTCAGCCCTTTGTATTTTTATTTGGTGAGGTTTCTTGCCTTCTCTGAGGTGTCATTCTCCTCTTTCTAGATGATGACTATCTGATCACAGGAGCAGGATGCCAAGACGTTTCTATACATGGGAGCAGGCCCAGTCCACTTGCCACACATGGCCTCTGAGGCTGGCGATGAGGACCTGCCCTCCATTGGGCACACTGAAGATTTCTACAGACCTGTCCAATGAGCAGCTTGCCAGGCGGGTGCCCCAGTAGTCCATCTGGGCGTTGTGAATCATGTCCTCATGGGAGGTGTCCACAGTGCCAATTATTGACACCATGGCTGTGATGACAGCAGCTCCTGGTCTCAGATGTTTTACAAATTCCAACTTTCATTCATTCAGTATTTACCAAAGAAATCTATTGCTTATGGTTTTCCCAGTCTTGGGTCACAGCAGCAAATAAGACAGTATCACTGAAATGGGGCTTACAATTTAATGAGGGGGAGGCATGGTCTGTAATACTGTAGAAAATAAAAAAATATGTATAAAGTTAGTAATGGATAGATGATAGAGCAGTGAGTGTAAGAAGTCCTATGAAGAACAATAAAGTGGAATAAGGGAGGAATGCTACAGGTCAGGTGTCCAGGAAAGAGAATCTGGGTTGGAGATTAAATGCAGAATGTTCACTGAAAGGATCAAGGCTTGTCAGAGAAAGGCAGGAAGCAGGATTGGGTGAAGAGAGAATTTGGCTATAAAGTGGACACAATGAGACCTCTGCCAACCCTCTGGGAAGCCAGGATGGACCTTTAGAGTAGTGTTCAGTTGGGGCAAAGGAGTGCCAGGTCTTTATGCTCCTGCAATGACCAGAAAGTGGTTGCAAGCTGTCCCTTGTGAGGTGGCTCTTTTCTGCCCTGGGCAATTCCCAAAGAGGGCTAATAGCAGTGCTTAGCCTCAGTACTGTATTCAGTACAAGGTGTGCCTCGTCAGGTGAGAAGGAAGAGATTGCTCATTTTATAAAAGATGATCTCCTAAAACTTTTTTGAGGGTACATTTGAAAGACATGAAAGAAAAACCAACTAGACATCTGGGGGAAGAGGATTCTTAGGGAAAATGATTTTAACCTTCATTTTAGATTTTTCTCAATGTAATTTCTATGCTCATTTATTGCTTTTCTACTCACGTTCTATCTTGGACAGTAATAATAGTAACAACAATAATATAATTTTTCATCATGTAATTGCAAGCTTTACTTTTAGGAGTTGATGTAAATGTCCTTCATAAAAATTTACTAGAGTATTAATAAACCAATCCATTTATTCCCTCAATTACTCAGTGAATATCTGTAAGAGCTCAATGTATATCCCTTGCTACATGAGGTGTTATGGGTAAAATGGTGACAGGTGAATCAGTCTTTGATTTTGAAGCTGTTGACTGGGGAACACAACTGAAACAGGCTATTTAAACACAGGATAGAGAATGGCCTGCTGTGGTTAAGCACAGGGAGGGAAGATGCAAAAAACATATTATTAAACTAAACCATAATGAAACCGGCATATGAATAGATGGGATAGGATAGATAACTAAAGCAAAGTCAAAATGAAGCAATTGAATTGGGGCAGAATGCTGTGTTCACAATATATTATGTAAGTGACTCTGTAAAGGAAAACCATGCTTTACTCACTTTTTTTTTTTTTTTTTTTTTTTTTTTTTTTTTTTTAAAGATTTTATTTATTTGATAGAGAGAAATCACAAGTAGACGGAGAGGCAGACAGAGAGAGAGAGGGGAAGCAGGCTCCCTGCTGAGCAGAGAGCCCGATGCGGGACTCGACCCCAGGACCCTGAGATCATGACCTGAGCCGAAGGCAGCGGCCCAACCCACTGAGCCACCCAGGTGCCCCCTTTACTCACTTTTTAAGTTGTAGGATGGGTTAAATCCACAAGGGTCTAGAAAGATAGCCATCTGTGCAGAAAACACACATTTCTATGATAAATCAGTTGTGCAAGAGGTTTTCATTGTGAAAGATGGGCTCTGAGCATGAAAGGGACTTGGTAAAACATGGCTCAAGGAGTAAACTGGCATTTCTTACCAGAGTGTTGAAAAATTCAATACCTTCTGTATTGGTTAGAAGGTAGAATGAGTTTTGAACAAGTTAGCTGTCTTGGGGGAAAAAAAAACACTGAATGTGTTAAATAAATATTCTTAGGAGATGAGATCTACTAATTGCTCTAGCAAATTTTATATGTCCTAAGAAAGTGTTTGAAACTTTCTTGTCAGTCATTCCACTGCCTAGTTATTGAATGATGTCCCTCTTCTACTAACTAGTCTGGGCACATAGAAACCCATGCAGTCATTGCTCTTGGAAACTTATAGCCTGGTGTCTGTGGGGCTGTGGGTGGCTTATGATAAAGTAGTAAGCCAATGTTACAAGATGTTGTGAGATATTCCTATTCTCTCATAATTGCCATCCATGACAAACCAAGAAAGCCTGAGTACCACCTCATTCTTAGAACCACTGAGCTGCTCCTCATATCAGTGGCCCAGCCACTTCACAGGGGTTTTTTAGACTTTACAGAACAAGACTTTCTATTGCCCATGTTCATGCAAGGTGAATAGAGTGGAGGGAAGAAACTCACTGGGGTTTCCTTGTCAGTGACCTGGTAGGGAATGTATGGAGGAAGAAAGAAGAGTGGTCTCCATTCCCAGATTCTAAGTGGGGAAGAGGAAGGGAAGCTCTGGAAGGAAAGTTTGTACAAATTAGGGATACCTGAAAGAATATGGGAGAGACTGGCATTTTGCTTATTGTTGGAAGGCTCTTTGGGCAACATTTTACGAACATGTCCCTATTTCTACATGAGTAGAGGAAAGACAATTGGAGTGGGACAACAGAGCTTAGAGAAGGGCAGTGCTTGAGAAGATGAACCCCACCCATTTGGTGTGTACTGATGTCAGAATATCCAATGGATCAAGTGGAAAGTGGCCAAAGAACTATCTTACTGGTATCTCACACAAAAGGATGGCCCCCTAAGCAAGAGGACACCAAGATTAAGAGCCTTGGGATAAGAATTTGGGGATAGGAGATGAACAAGAATAGAAGAGACAGCTGGTGTGAATCCCCATGTGATGTCAAGGCCTTCTGAGACTCCCTCGTATCTTTGAGGGATCCAGCATTGGACACTGACTCCTGGAGTCCATTGGTGGCATTTGTGTAAGCCAGATCAACAATCACAACCATCAAGAAGAAAAACACAGCTTGGAACAGTTAAGTACAATGATGTCACTTCCCTGTTTTTTTGTTCTCCACTTCTAACCCTCAGGAAGCTAAAGTTAGAAGGGAAAGGGGGTAGCCGCAGATCTTTGAATTGGATGTGAGATTCACATATTGAAAGTGAAATAGTTTTAATAACAAAAGAGACTAGAAAGTTTCTCTCTCTCAGATGTCTGAAAGTAATAGGAAACATATATTCCATATAGCATAAGTAAATAAAAAATTGAATTTTTTTTTTACCTTTTTGAGTTGGGACTTGCCAATAACCGGTTATGCAAATAAAGAGTATAGTCCTAGACACTGGTTGCTATGAAGAAAATAAAGGGAAAAAATGAGATAGAATTTAATGGAGGAAGGAGAGAGGAAGCTGCTTCCTCCTGCATAGGCAGGGGATTCCTATTTCATTCAATAAAATTTTATTGTTTTTCTGTCCACTCACTATTCTCAGCTTCGGGGATATAGTAATAAACAAAGCAGACAAAAGTAAAACCAACAGTAATCTTCTTTGAAGGTGTGAGACAGGAATGATATGAAGGAAGTAATCAAGGAAAGATATTGGGGATAAGTGAGAACAAGAAAGAAAGAAGCATAATGTGTTGGAGTTTCAAGAGAAAAGGTCAGTGGCAGGAGCCTATGAATAAGCAAAGATTTGGAGAAGGTACTGGGGTGAGAGAGAAGATTGGTCATAAGGACAGGTGAGACCCTGGGAGAGCATGCTAAAGAGTGGGGATTTTAGTCTGGTCCAATGGGAAGTCCATTGGAGATTTTTAAATTGGGGAAGTAAATGTTTATGTTTTAATTTATGTCTTATGTTTTTAGAAAAAATTTTCTGATTGCTTTGTGGTAGATGGAGGATAGGAAATAAGAAGGGAGATAGGGGAATAACATGTAGGCTCTCAATGTGTTCCCAATCTTACCTTTTCTTTGTGGTAAGAATAGATGACTTTGTCTTCTTTGGAGAAGTGTCTGTTCATATCTTCTGCTCACTTTTCGACTTGATTATTTGTTTTTCAGGTGTTGAGTTTGAGAAGTACTTTATAAATCTTAGATACCAGCCCTTTATCTGTAACGTCATTTGCAAATATCTTCTCCCGTTACATGGGTTGTCTCTTTGTTTTGTTGACTGTTTCCTTTGTTGTACAGAAGCTTTTTATCTTGATGAAGTCCCATAAGTTGATTTTTGCTTTTGTTTCCCTTTCCTTTGGAGACGTGTTTTGAAAGAAGTTGCTGTGGCCAATGTAGGAAAGATTACTGCCTGTGTTCTCTAGGATTTTGATGGATTCCTATCTCACCTTGAGGATCTTTCATCCATTTAGATTTTATCTTTGTCTATGGTGTAAGAGAATGGTCACATTTCATTCTTCTGTATATAGCTGTCCAATTTTCCCAGCATGATTTATTTAAGAAAATGTCTTTTTT
The DNA here is from genome assembly GCF_030435805.1 of Mustela lutreola. NCBI lineage: Eukaryota > Metazoa > Chordata > Mammalia > Carnivora > Mustelidae > Mustela > Mustela lutreola. Next base: position 148,818,875 of record NC_081290.1, on the reverse strand, counting down.
TCCATTGGATATTTTTTCCTGCTTTGTCAAAGGTTATTTGACCATAGAGTTGAGGGTCCACATCTGGGCTCTCTATTCTGTTCCACTGATCTAGATGTTTGTTTTTGTGCCAGTACCATGCTGTCTTGATGGTCACAGCTTTGTAATATAGCTTAAAATCAGGCAATGTGATGCCTTCAGCTGTGTTTTTCTTTTTCAATATTTCCTTGGTGATTCAGGGTCTCTTCTGGTTCCATACACATTTTAGGATTGTTTGTTCCAGCACTTTGAAAAATGCCATTGGTATTTTTATCAGATGGTGTTGAAACTATAGATATACAAACAGCTAACAAACACATGAAAAAAATGCAACATCATTAGTCAACAGGGAAATTCAAATCAAAACCACATTGAGATGTTAAAGGATGGGTGAAATGTATCTCAAAATCTATAAAATAAAGTATTTCTCTATCTTGAGCAACCAGAATGTATCTCTGGCACTAGCTTATAACCCAAGGAAGCTGAAAACTAGTTAATTACTAGTTAATGTAATGATGATTTTGTAATGAGTACCAAAAATACTGAATTAAAAAAACATTCTGAAGCTGCAAAAAAAAAAAAAAAAAAAAAAAAACCACATTGAGATATCACCTTATAGAAAGGCAAAAATTGACAAGATAAGAAACAACAAATGTTGAAGAGGTTATGGAGAAAGGGAAGCCCCCTTACACTCTTGGTAGGAATGCAAGTTTGGTGCAGCCACTTTGGAAAACAGTATGGAGGTTCCTCAAAAATTTAAAAATAGATCTACCCTATAACTCAGAAACTGCATTACTGGATATTTACCCCAAAGACAGAGATATAGTGAAAAGAATGGCTATATACACCCTAATGTTCATAGCAACAATGTCCACAATAGCCAAACTGTGGAAGGAGCCAAGATACCCTTCACCAGAAGAATGGATAAAGAAGATGTGGTTCATATACACAATGGAATATTACTCAACCATCAGAAAGGATGAATACCCAACATTTGCATCAACATGGATGGAACTGGAGGAGATTATGCTAAGTGAAATAAGTCAAACAGAGAAAGACAATTATCATATGGTTTCACTTATTTGTGGAGCATAAAGAATAGCATGCAGGACATTAGGAGAAGGAAGGGGAAAATGAAGAGAAGGAATCAGAGGGGGAGATGAACTATGAGAGACCATGGACTCTCGGAATCAAATTGAGGGTTGGGGGGGATGGGGTAGGCTGCTGATAGGTATTAAAAAGGGCATGTATTGCATGGAGCACTGGGTGTTATATCTAAACAATGAATCATGGAACACTACATCTAAATAATGTACTATATAGTGACTAACAACATAATAATTTTAAAAAAAGAATAAATGGTGCTGGTCACTTTTCAGTACTCCTTTTTCTTCATTTCAGAATAATCAGGGATGGAGTTACTTTGATCTGAGAAAATTAAAATGCTCAGCACTTTTGGGTTTTAGCAGGCTTAGAAAGAATTTAATTGATTTAGGCTAAGTAAGACTTACATTAAACTGATTGTTTTTAATTTAATATTATCCTTCATCTGAGAATGGAAATTATTTTCACATGGTTGGCAATATTGGAAATAATTACTCAACTTCGATTGATAAATGGTCTAAAAATTACTTTATTAGCTTTTCTCAGATATTTCCACATCTTATTACAAATAACACTACCCACATGAGAGAATAACCATGAGAAGGGTCAGGGACATCCTATGAGTGATATTAGTAGAGACTGAAATAACATGATCTCCTAATGTATGATGCACTGATGGTATTTGGTAAAACCATCTGGAAGAGGCCCAAACTGAGACAACAATTCCACTTAATAAACTCCATTGGTTGATGTTCATCAACTGATAATGTGAACTCAGGTTGAACTCTAGTCACAAAACTTGGAAAGAGGGATGCTTGAGAAATTATATGTTCTTCATTGCGAAATGACTGACCTGAGCCTAACATCAATTCTAAGACTGACTCTAAGGGGTGGATAATTTCAAGGCCAGCCTAAAAAAAAGTTGAAACCACTCAGCACCTGTTGTTCCTCTCAAATTCTAATCCCTAACCCATCTATACTGAAGAACTTTTTGGATACCCACTGGAGGACTGAAATTCTTGTCTCTAATTTGAACTAAGAGTCACAGTTCTCTATAAGCCACAAACAGTCACTAGATGTGTTAGGCATGCAACCAACACTATCTAGGATCTCATAGATCTGGAGGACTGTTTTTTATCATAAATAAAACTCCATGTGGATTAATGCATTGTTCACTAGGGAAATGTGGTTTAGTAACTCTGGTCATTTTTTTTTTTTTTAACTTTGCTAAACTGTGGAAGACACCAAGATGTCCTTCAACAGATAAATGGATAAAGAAGATGTAGTTCATATATATGATGGACTATTCCTCAACCATCAGAAAGGATCAATACCCACATTTGTATCAACATGAATGTAACCAGAGGGGATTACGCTAAGTGAAATAAGCCAATCAGAGAAAGACAATTATCATATGGTTTCACACACATGTGGAACATGAGGAATAGTACAGAGGACAATAGGGGAAGGGAGGAAAAACTGGGAGGAAATCAGAGAGGGAGACAAGCTGGGGATTGCAGAAAGGGAGGTGGGCAGGGGAATGGGGTAACCAAGTGATTGGCATTAAAGAGGATACATGGTGTAATGAGCATTGGGTGTTATACTCACTGAATGATTTATTGAACATTATATCAAAAACTAATGATGTACTAATTGAATTTAAATTAAAAAAAGAAAACAATGGTTTTTATTTTTTCTTTAAAGGTATAATGCAGGATTATTATAGAAAATTTGGAAGTTAGGCAAATGTACAAAAGGAAAAGCCTAAAATTCACTATAAATACAATCCCTAAGCATATAGACACACACAGACACACACACGATGAGTTCTTACTACAGGACCCATTGGTAATCTTTCAAACATGCAAAAAAAACCTCATTCTTTGTCATTAAATCAAACAGATGTTAGCATAATGTGAATGTTAAGTCTTGTCCTGAGATTTCCAAAATGTACCAGAACTTAGACATTTAAAGCAGTCACTTTGGGAGTTCATGGTACACATTTATTCAAATGCTAATGCTGAGCAACACAGCTTTGTGACAGTCTTTTGTTGTCCATCAAGGGAAGGCAGGTGACACATGGCCAGGGCCTTGCCATACCCTGTCTTTTAGGATAGGAGAAATGAAAGCACAGACATTCCTTACCCTCAACCCCAGGGCAAGGCTGTCAGTGTGTCTCGTGTGAGGGACGAGGAGGTGGAGGACTACATGTGACACGAGACTCTTTGGTTTAACTTTGTGTCATAGGCATGAGGGTGTCATGGAGCCCCTTAGAGATTTCTGACTCAGATCTGCCCTGTCTTTGAGATGACAGGGAGTCTCCAGAGATCATTTGGAAGTCAGGCCTTCCTCTATGGGTTCCTACCCTATGCCTATCCCTCTCTTTACTGTTGAGGGAAGGCTCTAAATTCCAGGCAGGTTAATTATAATTGAGCTCACTTCATACCAATGGAAGCCTTTCAAAAACCCTGCCTTAGAGACAAAGATTTGAAATAAATGCAGTCCCCGTCCTCATGGAGGACACAGAATAATAAAATTGCTCTTTTGCTTTATTTTTAATCACAGTGCCATTTCAGCAGCCAGGCACTTGGGATACTTGACTAAATCTCATTTTTTTTTTTCTGGGACATTCCTTTGCCATCCCTCACACATTATTTCATTTGTGTCTGGACCACCATGCAGCTAGGATGCAGGCTGAAGTCTCCCTCCCTCTTCTGCACATTCTCTGCTCTTGGCTTTGTTCATACCTATCTCCCTCGACCTGCAAGGACGACAAGACGCTCTGGTTCGGATGCATCTTCTCTCTCTTTATTTCCTCAAGTCTACACACTTATATACGCTTACATGACCAATCAGCGAGTAGGGTACAGGAGGGAGCGAATCAGGCTGTGTACCTAAACAAACAACTTCGCTAGCAACCAATGCTGTTTACTTCCTCTTTGGGCTTTCCGCTTAGTCTCACGAGGCAATCCTAACCTGGCAACTAGCCAGGCACCATCTTTTAATGGCGGAGGCCGCCCTGGCCAGGGGCCTGCCTCCGACATCTCCCCCTTTTTTTCTTTTATGGCAGGGATCGTGCCTGTCTTAGGTTGTCAGTGGCGGGGAATATCCTTACCCGTCATCAGACGGCAGATATCAATGATCTGCGTCCTGTCTTAGGTTGGTATATTTCCCCCACCAATCTTACCCGTCGTTAACTACCGATCCAGCATATTTAGCCACACTTGGGGGGATGTTCCAGCCTCGATGGCTAACAAGGCCTGCACCATGGCTTGCTGTTGCCTAGGTTGCTGTCGCCTCCAAATTTGCAGTTTCCTTACTAGCAGAATCAAGCCCACTACGAGGATTATCATCAGACCAATTACACTAGCCCATTGTTTTGTAAAGGTTAACACATCTTGCAATGTTTTGATTATCTCTGGGAGGGTTGCAAGCTCAACTCTGGTGTTATTTATCCTTGTTATGCCTAGTAGCAGGTGCTGAGTATAGTTTTGGAATTCTGCGGACTAATTCCCCCGCAAGTATTGGGAGAGCTGTCGGGAGACATTCTGTAAGTCACTCATATTAGTATAGGCTATGGGAGTTACACAAATTGCCGGGAAGGGTACTATACATCCCAGTCCCAATAGGGCCCCCCATATGTCCACTTGTTCTTGAACCAAATCCACTCTCTGGTTGACTATCAGGATTCCTGCTTGCAGATGTGCATTGATCTGAGTCTGTGTTTGAAGGGCAACCGCCGTTCCTTCTGCAAGGGTGTTCACAGCTTCCGTAGTGGGTATAGTTGCAGCAAGCGAGACTGCTGCTGCCGTGGCAGCTGCTGTAGATATAGCCAATGCTGTCACAATGGCAGCTGTGATACCAAAATCTCTCTTCTTTCTGGATAGCACCACCGGTAACTTGTCCTCTGGAATGGAAACTGGGATAGGAACATGGGTAGGGATACGCATAATCACAGCCAGCTTGAAGGCCGTGACATTCCAGCACTGGGAAAGATAGCAATTCTTAGTGCAATTCAACGTATCATTCAGCTCGCTAGCATTTGTTACGAGGAAAAGGAATGGTGGCAAGACCCATATGGAAGTGGGCTGATAAGTAATATTATTGGGACAAGACACATTAACTGTTGTCTCAAAGGTACTAGAGTCATTTTGTTTATAAGAACAGTTGAGGAATTTGCCACCATTTAACATGGACACTGCTGAGATATCAGTACATGCTCCTAGCAAGTTACAGACCTGCCATGCATCAAAGGGAGAGGAGGGAATATGAGAGAAGAGTTAGTCACTGGTAAAGGATATAGCCATACTTTAACCACTGCTCACAGCTCTCTGGCTTGAGTCTGCCACAGGAGGTGTAGCATCCCCAGAGTTATCATCAGCATCTTCAGCATCATGACTGGTGTTTGGAGGCAAGGCTGCACGCACCAGCCGCTCTGGGATCCAAATTGGAGCCTCCTTTTCCTGTGGAAAAACACATACAGACCCCCTACTCCATACTAACACTGGATCTGGTCCATTCCACTTTCCTGTGAGGATGTCCTTCCAAAGTACTAAAGGCTTAGGAGAAGCAGCAGCATCACTTGCATGTCTGTCTGCAGCTGATTTACCCGTTTTGTCCAACGTTAAAAAATTCAAAATAAAGAGAATGGTGTTGAGCTTATCTTTAGGGGACCTGAAGGTGTCCCCTATTCCCCCTTTTTGTTTATAAAGCTCATTTTTTATTGTAAGATGCGCGCGCTCCACAACACTCTGTCCTTGTGGGTTATAGGGTATTCCATGTATCAAGTGAATGTCAAGTTGTTGTAGGAAGGCTTTAAAGGGTTGTGAGGTGTAGCCTGGACCATTATCTGTCTTTAATTGGCGTGGCTTTCCCCATGCCGCGAAAGCCTGTAGGCAATGGGCGATAACATCTCTGGATTTTTCCCCGTATGCACTGAGGCGAAAATTATTCCAGAGCAGGTATCTACAGAGACATGAACATATCTTAACTTTCCAAATTCTGAAACATGTGTGACATCCATATGCCATATATGATTGGGTAACAAACCCTTAGGATTAACCCTCAAGGACGGTGCAGGTAGTAAGATCATGCAATTTCTGCAGGAGACTACTATGTCCCATGCCTGTGCTTTTGTTATGTTAAATTTGAGGTGAAGAGTTAAAGCATCCTGTTTCTTCAAATCCTCCCGTAAGTGGTCCCATTGAGGTATGTTTAGCAAGCCTTCATCTAGGAACCATGGAGCCGCCTTTTCCACTGTATTCAAAATGGCCCGAGCAGTTTTTGCTTTTAGTGGAGTTCCATTGGCTTTCAGCAGGTCTTCTAAAGATGCTTCCAACCGCACTTTAGATACTTCAGATCCCATTATGAACACACAGACAACAGATGCGGACGTTAAAGACTCGCTGCTAAATTCCGGCTCTAAGGCCGCCCCGCTTCTTATTGCGGACTTGTACAAGATTCCCACCACTTAGATCGTGGTCCCTTCCCCGCTTACCTGCGGTTTCGATAAAAAAAATCCCGGCTCTATGGCCGCCCCGCTTCTTGTTGCGGTCTTGTACAAGTTTCCCACCACCTTTGTCGTGGTTTTACCCTGCTTACCTGTGGACTTCTCCCTTGCAAGGTTTTTCTATTTTTACTCCCCGCTTTACCGCGGAATTCCCACTTTTGAACGTGGCTAATGTCCCCGCTTACCTGCGGACCTTTACTCCCCGCTTTCCTGGGGATTACCTTGCAAGATTCCTTTTATTAGTTCCCGGGTGCCGGCGCCATTTATCGCCCTCGACCCGCAAGGACAACAAGAAGCCCCGGTTCGGATGCATCTTCTCTCTCTTTATTTCTGCAAGTCTACACACTTATATACGCTTACATGACCAATCAGCGAGTAGGGTACAGGAGGGAGCGAATCAGGCTGTGTACCTAAACAAACAACTTCGCTAGCAACCAATGCTGTTTACTTCCTCTTTGAGCTTTCCGCTTAGTCTCACGAGGCAATCCTAACCTGGCAACTAGCCAGGCGCCATCTTTTAATGGCAGAGGCCGCCCTGGCCAGGGGCCTGCCTCCGACACATACCTTCATTCCTTCACATTTATCCTACTGGGTTTAAAATCTTAAAAATGGACTGAGAAGAACAAATCATCAAGATAACACATGTACATGTCTATAACAAATGTTTTTTCATGAAATTATAATAAAAATCATAATACTGACATTAATTGATCACTAGGATTGCCCTGGGCACTATTCTAAATGTTGTGTATATGAACTCGTTCACTCCTCACTACCACGTGTTGAGAAGGTACAATTGTGATTATCAACCCTATTTTGCAAATAAGAGCAATGAAGCACAGAGAGGTTAAATAGTATATTCAAGACCTCACAACTAGTATATGGTAGAGCTTGGATTTGAACCTATGTGTCCTGTCTGTAAGAACTGTGTTTTTAACCACAATGCTATTTGGCAACCATTCTTTGTTCCAGCCTCCCCCGACTACTCATTTCAGGTCCTAGAAATAAACATTCACACAGGCAGTCTTGTTATTCTCTAAAGAACTTATTTGGGTTTTTTGGGGGGGAAATTCTATTGCACAAATCACATTTCCTCTTCCTTTCTAATTCATCAGTTACTGTTCTCTTTTGTTTTTAGTTTTCCAGATCTTTACTGAAATATCCATATGTTGTTATTCTTTCTTCTGTTCTTTAAATTTTGTTTGTTACCATTTACTATGATTAGAAGGAGGCTTAGAAAGGAGAAAATATATACTCCCATGATCATTGTGTTATCTTGAATGAAAGGTCTATTTTGACCTGACTTAGAGAGGTGTGACTTGCATTAGGGTTCCCCGGGTGTACCTTTGATCCACCACCAGGCTGCTCTCTCAAACTTGACTCCTACTTTAGGCTTCATACTTTTCTGTATGTCTACTTCCCATCTCTAACCCCTTCAGTCTTTCTTGAAACCTACAGTTGAACATGATCTTTCTTCTTCATCTCAATTCCTGGAACACCTGTGGTACTTCACTGGCAATGTGCATCAAGATTTCTCCTTCATTACAGTCATTTCTATGCACAATTTCACTTCCATGCTGCACAGAAGCTTCTAATGAGTAGTTGCTAAATCCTTTTGTAGTTGCCAAATCAAAGTCAGTGCTTGAAATCAGGTGCAGTTGTACTCAAATGATAATTACAGGAGTAGGAAAGATTAAAATTTACAAATTTTTGTAAATAGCTTTAGGAAATAAAAAAAAATTGATAGGATTCAACAACTGCTTATGATGAAAAAAAAAATACCCCAGCAACTGGGAAAGGTTGATGATGGTTATAGGTGAAAAATTATAGGAAACATTATTCTAAATGGGCACACAAGTTCAGACATAATCCCTTTAGAAAAAGAGGAAGAATAATGTCAACTACCACTGCCCCTGTGTAACATATTACTCAAGATAGCAGCTAAAACAAATCTTAGTTTCCATGACCTTTAGTTATAGTCATGCAACTAACTCTGGCCAATAGCATGGGAGTGAAGGTTACCAATTATCCCACTTGACAGTCTGTCCCAGAAAGACTCATGGGAATGTCCCTCCATTCTTCCCCCCTGCTAGGTGATTGGAAAGATGACTTTGCAGAGCAAGAGGAACAGTAAGCCTAGAACCCTGAATGACTGTATGGAGCAGAAATCATTTCTCATCCCCTCTCAGATTCACACTGGACAGTTATATGAACAAAATTATGAACTCTAATTGTGCTGAACCCTAAAATTTTGGTCTTACTTGTTGTAGTATTTAGCCTGTCTAATACAGGAATGGGGATGCATAGCAAAACCCTGAAATATATGACATGGATTTAATATCTTGGTGTCAGGAGACAAAGAATGAGATATTACTTTAGGGAAGTGGACTAGTCACACTATGTCGATGTAAGTTATTTGGTGAGTGCTGTCTACAATAACCTGGAAGGGATTACTATGTGCCTTCTGTGTCTATAGCTTAGGAGATGGTTGGAAAGAGCCCAAGTTTTAGTGTTTGTTAATTGTCACAGCTTTTAACAATATTATAACAAAAATGAGTTTAGGAAATAATTGGCTGATCCAAGAAGAAATTAAGAATCTTTCGGCCTAAAAGAGTGGGACAGATAAGACTGAAAAAGACATCGATGTTTCTCATTAACCAAAGAACTCAGCCCTGGGGCTAAGAGCACATCAAGAATATTGCTTTTCATTATAGCCCATTATTTAAGATGGCTCAAAGAAGCTGTCATTAAGTTAGAGGCAAGGATTAATGCAAGTATACAAAGAAATGAAAAGATTTAGAATTTTGTCTCAGAAATAACTTTGGATGTAGTTACAGGAAAATGGAGCTGACTGAAAGCAAACTGAACAGAAGTCACTTTATTTTCTAGGAGATTTTTGTTGCCACAGTAAGTTTCAGCCTGGCTTGAAAAAGTTTTTTCCTATTTCTCTATAAATCAACCCTACCACCACTGGAAAATGTGCTACCAAATTTGTATAGCTCATAAGCAGGGCACAACATTCACTTCAAATATGGCCATGGAATCTAATGACCAGGAAGAACTTACTCAGTGCAAAGCCAAGTGCAAAGCGTATTGCCATAGAGAACAACAGACACTTCCATATCCTGCTCAGGAGCCTACACAGTGTTTGCCCATCAGATTCTCTCAGTGCCACGGACCAATGACTGATGTGTGTTTCACATTCATCTCTTTTTGGATGACTAATTTTTATTGCAGATGTCCTAGCTCCACCACTGTGTATTGGATATAGCTGTGGGAAGAAAACTTGACTTCTTAGCTTGTTGGTTGTCTGATGAGGAGAAACTACCTTTCAGCCTGATGAGAAAACTGTATATGACCAAGAGGTCCTGGGCTTTGAGCTGTATGCATTAACAAAGGGGAGAAGAGTATGATATGTGTGTGAGAATAAAGGGCATACATGAGTATGTCGTGACCAGAGGCATGAGTTGTGGTAGAAACTGCCAGCTGTCCGTTAAAATCTGTTCTACTTTTATTCCTGAGCACAAGGCTTGAGTTTTCCCAGACTCCCTTGCTGTTAAGTGTGGTGGTGTGACTGAATAGTAGAGAATTGAATATGAGTCGAGAAGCAGCCATTCCCCATCCCTTCCTTTCGGTTCTTAATTCATGGGAGGGGTGGATTAAACATCCCATATGTGCTCCTACTTATTATTTCCCTCTTCTGGAATGGTAATTTCAAGGGAAATTTGGAAACCGATTTTGACGATGGCAAAGATGCCATCAGCTTAGGTCCATGAATGACTATGTGAAGGATAATCTCTGTTCCCCACAGACCTGCAATATTTCTGTACCATTACTTGAACAGAAAAATTAACTTCCTATGTATTAACATCATTATGTTTGGGGTCTTAAATTGCTCTAATTAAAACCACATACATTCTAGTGGGTGAGATAATGTAACAGGAAGTTCAGGCATTGACAATACTCAGACTCAGATGGAGGGCAACGGATAACCTGATTAGGTTTAGAATCACAACCACATCAGGTCCTGAGGATACAGAGAAGTATCTCTCACGGGAAGAGGGCTATCCAAGTGGTCAGCAACCAGACGGAAGAGTTAGGATTCAAGTCCATTTTCCAATCCTAGTAGAAGAATTGTGGGAAAAGTCATTCTTATAAATCCAAAAATCAGGTATTTGTCACTTGAAGAAACTTTTTCAAACTACCAGGAAACACAGTATTATTCTCATTTCCAAGTATGTCTGCAGAAAACTTGAGAAAAAAGAAAAAAAAGGAACTCTTGGTCTACTCTAGATTTTGCTTTCAATTTTTTTTTTTTTTTTTTTTTTTTTTTTTTTGAGAGGGAAAGAGAGAAAACATGCGTTGCGCAGGGGAGGGACAGAGGGAGAGAGAGACAGGGTTCAATCTAAGATGACCGGAGCTGACATCAAGAATCAGATGTTTAAGCAAGTAAGCCACGCAGGCACCACTTGGTCTATCCAAGTTTTGATTTCAAGAAGAGTTACTAGAAATATAAGTAATAATGAGTCATTGTGGTAGGCTCTGTTCTGAGCTCAGGGGAGGAGCCATGACGTGAAGATCCTTTGTATTGCCCTTGAGACTCTCACAGTACACGCTGCAAGTAAGAGGAGAGTAAACCACATGATACGAGAGGTCATGCAATAGAGCTGTATTAAACAAGAATAAGGGGGGACTGCTGGGAACTTGGACTCCCATATATGGGAACCTTTGTAATAACCCTGAGGTGAGGAGATCAAAGCAAATTATAATTAAAGATTTTTTAAAAAATTATGACATGGTTATCATTACATAGAAGACTGTGTATCATTACATAGAGCTTTAAAAGTGGAAAAGAACTGTTATATGTCAGGGGAAATGGGCAACATAACTCCTGTACCTTTTGTTCCAAAGGTCCCGGTGAGAGAGATGACAGCTTCTTTTGCTTTCCTTTTGGGTTTTCTGTATAAGCCCCTGTGGGAAGCACGACCACTGCTGAATGGGGTGGCTATCAGATATCTGGGAATAAACACTCTCTTCTAGAAGACTTAGTGTGAGGGGGAAACAGATGCATGATTTTTTGCCTTCTGTTGTTGGGCCAACACTGCTATTCCTTAGGTCTCTAAGAGGAAGAAGTAGCCTGATTCTTTCAAACAAGGATTTAAGTGATGTGAAATAAGTTGAGCTCATGGAAGATCATATATATACTTGCTCCTAACATTGCATCAAACTAATACATGTCTTAATACGAGAAAATAGTTTTTAAGTCAACAGCATATTAAAGAAAATAAGATCACTTTCCTTTTAAAGTGTACAGACCAAGTTATTCTATTGATGAATTTTTCTGTTTTGCACTTTATTTGAACATTTATCCTTCAATTTTCAAGGACGATTTTTGCCAAGTCACAGCACATATCGAGCACACCCACAAATGTGTTTCATGAGATATGGACAATGGTGCAATGCCAAGATGTTGCTGGTGTTCAATTTTAACAGAGAGCTCTAGCTTCGAGATATTCAACAGGATCCTGCAACGTTGGTACCATTTCATATTAAATTAGTTCCCCTTAACAACAAGAAAAAAGAAACTACTGAATATTACTGCACATTTTTTCTGAACTTATTAACTTATGCATGTTTATTTTTGTTGTGGTGGTTGGGAGTAAACATACTATTTTCTACGTTTGCAAGAATAAACTTGTACCTAGCTCAGGGGTTTTGTAAAGATCACACTAAGCATTTAAAATAGTGTCTGGCACATGGTAAATGCTCAATAAATATTAACATATCATTATCCATGAAGCCTGTGTTTAAAATAAATTTAAATGGCAAAATATTTCTTGAATGCGTAATTGTACTATGGTGCTATGGTAATAAAAAGGAAAAAAATTCAAACTTGTTTCTGCTGAAACTTTAAAATCTAAAACATATTAAAAAAAAAAAAAAAAAAAAAAGACATATACTGCCGGGCGCCTGGGTGGCTCAGTGGGTTAAGCCGCTGCCTTCGGCTCAGGTCATGATCTCAGGGTCCTGGGATCGAGTCCCGCATCGGGCTCTCTGCTCAGCAGGGAGCCTGCTTCCCTCTCTCTCTCTCTCTCTCTCTGGCTGCCTCTCTGTCTACTTGTGATTTCTCTCTGTCAAATTAATAAAAAAAAAAAAAAAAGACATATACTGCCAATGTTCACATTTATGTAGGTAGCAAAATGAAACAAATCATTGTTATAATCACAACAAGGTCACTTAAGGAGATGAGACAGTTTAGGAAGGTTTATGAATCCAGAAAGTACCCAGAATTAGAAAAGAGAATTCTCTTTTTGAAGAGAATGTGTCTTTTTTAAATGTTCAGTTAGCCAGTATATAGTACATCATAAGTTTTTGTTGTAGTGTTCAATGATTTATTAGTTGCAAAGAGAATGTGTCAACATGATCAAAACTTTCTGGGATTAAAAGTCAGTAGAATCAGTGATTCCAAAAAGAATGGCTATGCTTCTGTCAGTTTAATAGTTGTTTAATATCCAAAATTTTTGACTTCTTACTTTGAGGAAATTTTTATCTGGTAAATTATATACACTGTAACTGACACTTGAAGTTACACAATATTTAAATTGTAGGTTGGTTCCATTATTAGCTGTTAAGCACAAATGGCAAAAATGTTTTTCATAACACTCTGAATCTTCATATGCTTTCCAACCAATTCTCTAAGAAAAGAAAGAAAGCAAGTCAGATGTATAAGTAGGGAAGGCTTTCCCCACCCCCCAATTACAAAACCTACACTGAGTGAGTGAGTTTGTTGGACATTTTAAAAATGATGAAAATTAGTAATTACTTCCTTTATCACCGAGAACCTATATTTCTAAACCTATTGTCTTCAAAACAAACTTACCTTTTCAATTTACTCTCAAGTAACATTTTAAAGCTACTGATGACAACTGAAATCTAAAAGGCAACGGATTTCGTTTCGTACGTCTACTCAGTGAAAAACGCATATTGTCATATTCCAGCGACAAAAGAAATACTGACTTTCCTGTTTTGTCCAACAAAAAATGATATGGCAAAAAGAAAGGTGGGAACAGCCTTCAAAGGCTAAATATTTCCACAGGGCATTTAAAGTGCATTGGCTATGGAACTCAATGCTGCCTTGCTGGTAGCGAGTAAGGAAGAGTTCGTCACAGATGATGTTAATCAGAGCTGCCATTTATTGAGCACCTCCTGGGTGCTGGGCATGCCCTCCATACCTCATTTTCACACCAATGTCAAGACGTTTTTGCAAGACAGTTAGTCTTACCCTCACATTGCAGATAAGGAAACTGAAGTTGCGTGAATAAACAAGCAAGGGTTCGAACTATGGATCCAAAATCGATTCTCTTTCCATACCATGCCAGATGAAGCCTTTGTAGCACTAGGAATAATGTCATTTTAAATATTAAGAAAAGCATCCTGAAATAAGAGCAGGTTTTGTGAAGCCTCACAGGAATCACAAAAATGAATTAAAGTACCTGCACCCAAGGACTCACAGTTAAGTAGGGGATAGAATTCAGATCATAGCAAATGTAGCAGAAGACTATGGACTCCGGGGAAACAGACTGCGGGTTTTAGAAAGGAGGAGGTAGGGAGGGATGGGTGAGCCTGGTGCTGGGTCTCATGGAGGGCACGGACTGCATGGAGCAGCAAAGGTTATATGCAAACCATGAGTCATGGAAAACTGCATCAGGAACTAACGGTGTACTGTTTTATGACTAACATAACACAATAAAAAAAATTCACAACAATAACAGCAACAACAAAACAAGATGCACAAATGACGTGAGGATTCAGACTACATGTTTCCATCTAAAAACTGCAAGCGGGTTATCGGGAAGCTGCCCGTGCACATACACCTGCTGAACAGAGCTGAGGACACGAGATACTCATTACATAGATAACCACTGACGCTGTGACAGGCTTGTGCACGATACTGGGTAGAATTTTGTATTGCTTTTTGTTTGAATGACATTTGGCTCTTAGGAATTTCCTATGAGAAATGTGCTGCCTTTGATAAGACAAATACTGAGAAGAAACCAGAAGGCTGTTGATCTATTGCTGCATATGAGTTTACTGAAATAACCCTTCCACCTTGTCATTCCGTGGCTTCCCCATGTTCTTCCTTCACAAATTTCTCGTCTTTCTCCATTCATTTCCCCTCGTGGAAACCCTCTGCTCACACCTACACAAGCAAACATATGGACTGAAGGATCAAATTTTCTTATCAGGTTCATTCCCACCCCTGATTCGGGTCTCAATTTTAAGAAATTCAACATGAACCGTTCATGTCAGCCTCCAAGGTAAGATTTCTTCATGATAATCTTAGACTGATTGAATTATTAAACTACAAAGACCGTAAACGAAATTCCTCCTACAAACATTAATTGCGAAAGTGAAAAGTCCACAGATAGAAGTGTAGAGAAATTAACTGGAAGAGTTCCAGGAGGTTAAAGGAATTCATACTTTAATTATTCTCTGAGTTCTTTTGCTCTTGTTGAGAAGGGACAGCCACTCTAGTCTATTGTCTTTGACTTGTAAATTACTTTAGAGACAAGCCAACTCTCTTGTACTTGGTTCAACATTTTGTTTTTATTGAAAAAGTACATTTCAAATTGCCTTGGTGCTTGAGTAATTCAGTAGATTAAATTAACCTAATAATACGGTTAAACTACTTTAAAAAATATGTAACAACAGAAATCCACCCTTATTTTCAATTTAACACAAGAACCCTCTCAGAACAAACAAGTAGGTTAAAATTTAGACTTTGTAATTTATTTAAAAAAATTGAACTTGCTGAGCCCAAATATGTACATAATATTATTTACTTAATTATCACACAATAAAAAGCCACATGGATTTTTAGTCATTTGGAAGTAGGCAATCACAGGAGGGTACCTCTCTGTTTTTATATTGCTTTTTAAGTTTTGTTATAAATGAGTGATAGCTCTATGGTTACAAAGCAATCGTCTAATGTCTAGAAATTTCTTTTGGATTATTTAGGCTAATTTTCAAAGCTTTCCTAGAGAGAAAATAGGACTGGATAGATTAAAGAATTCAAATGAGAATACAAGACAACCTATTAGCATATTCACCTGCTTGTCAAGTTTGCCCTTCTTATTGCATTTATAGAGTTACTCAGTTTCATTATACTGCATTTAGAGAATTATTAAGTTTGCAAGGAAATGTCATTATATAAGAGGTCAGGACTCTATGACCTCTTATATAAATAACTCTGCCAGTGGAACAAAAAAAGAGTTCACACTTGACTGTCAGACAAATTCCTTGAAATAGGTCATTCACACATGTGTAACATCTCACCTCTTCAAGTGGGAAAACCTTTTTGTGTCAATTTTTGCATTGGAGGATGAATGTGAATGTCATTTTATACATCTATATCTATGTTATCTGTAATGTATGTGTTTATGCACGTGTGTACGTAAGGGATCTCCAAACACAAGCCTTATCAGTGTAACTAAAATATCATTATCATCAGTGTACTACCCCATCTTGCAGTGGAAAGAAATATTAGGATTTCAGGTCCCCTTAATATATTTAAAACAATGACAAGTCTCAGAATTCTGGGATGAGAACTTAATATCATCCAGACATTACAAGCCTTTCATTTGACAGCACAATCACTGAACTGTAATAAAATAGAATAAGTCATAAAGAACTACAGACGAAGTCAACTGGAGTTTGGGCATCAGAATTCTAAATCAATTAATTATAAAAATAACACTAACACACAAAAGCATGCATAAAAGGAAATAATTGCTCTTCATTTTGTAATGTTAATGAGTAGAGACATTTTCCATCATCGAGTCACTGGACTCCTTATGATGAAATTTTCATCTTCAAGTTGTACTGCGTAGGAAGGTATACAATATATTGGAGTATGTAATTCACACGTTCGTTTTTCATTTGACTGAAGTCTTGTGTCTTTGACTTCTTCCAAAATTTGGCTTAAGGATCAGATTCTCGTGAATTACTTTTCTGTGGAGGATTATAGAGAGGGGGAAAAAGCAATAGTATGAGTCACAGTTCTATTTAAGCAAAACAGGAAATTAATGCATAAAATACACTTTAGAATTCTACATTCTCAGAGTTGTCCTTGAATATAACTATAAATATTGAATGAAAGGAATTTTCTTTCAGATTAGCACTATAAGAGAAAAACATGTAAAGAAAGGATTCTTAGAAAATCTATTCTAAAAGCCTTAGATAAGGCACAAACATAATTACTCTGCTCCTAATTTCTACAGAGATGAGATGCCAACACCAAACTTGTATAGGGGCTGAATATAGTGGGAAGGCAGCAACTGATGCGTGAGTTAAATTACATATAGGTCTCTGAACCTAAGGCAATCTCCCTCATCTATAATCTCTATGGGAATAACTTTGTTCCTTGGACATCAGCAAGGAGAAGTCTGTACAGCACCTCACATCTAAATTCCTCTCTGATACTAACATATGGGGAAAGGGAGCAGGGTTGGTCTCTTTCATCAAACCTGATGCTCAACCTTTCTTGGCTACAAAGTTGAATTTGTGTTACTTCTGGAGAGTGCATTAAAGGGGTGAGAAGAGCTTTTGCTCTTGTGAAAACAGCGTTCTCCACAGTTTTCTTCCTTTGGGGTATCAGAGGAACTGTGTATCCCAAACATTCTCCTGTGAGAAATGAGCCGCCACCAAGGACAGCTAACTCAGATCCAACTATTCTCACTTCCTATCAGGCAAAAACTACATGAAAATTCAGGGGGTTAAAGTAATTAATACTTTACCCCCTAACATTTCCAGTTCTCATTTATAGGGCACGGTCCCTCTGTCTCTTATTGTCTTTGACTTCTATGTTCCTTTACAGCAGTATGCTACAAAAACAGGACTAGAGTATTTTTAGAAACTCTTATGTATTTCCCAATATTTCCTGTGAGATGGGATCAGATTTTATAACCATTTCACTAATTTTCTGAGACACACTTAATAACTTCATTTGCACCAATATGGGGAAATGAAAAAAGCCTGAAATCTGGTTCATCTGACTTTCCCCTGTCTTTTCCATATATTTGAGGCATGAACTGGGAACCAAAGCATTCATCTTGCTAATGTAGAAATGCACATAATTCCCTGAAGCATATTCTGTCTTCTCCCATGCCATTTGCCATGTTGTCCTTCTGTCCCAAGATGCCTTGTCTTGCCTTGGGTAATGTTCATGGTTTTGGGTGGTAAGCACTTTGTTTAGAAACAGCATCAGAACATTTAAAAAAAAAATAATGCATTACCTGTACCCCTGGGGATAAAAATATATGTTTATAAAAACTAAAAAATTTTATTAAAAGCCTTAAAAAATAAAAATAAAACATGTTCATAAAAAAAATAATGCATTATGTAGATAAAAATTACAGATATTAGCTCTACCTGCAAGTTCTAAAACAAAGTATCCTTGTGCATGAAGTGGTTCTGTGCCCGACTTCAAACTTTAAGTATCAGCCGATGGGGTTTTACTAATCCTTTTTGCTGAGAACTTTGTATATGGAATTTACTCTACAAAGCATGACCTTCCTGGGACTAAGGAATTATGTAATAATCATAGTTAAGCTTACAGGACAATCCACAAGATAATTTGATGAGGCAAGTCCTGCTCTAATAGGTTATGCAGCTGGAGTGAATCTTTCAAACTTTCTTTCGCCACTCCAAACTCTAGGAAACCCAGCAAGTCCTTTGAAGACAGGTGCTTAGTCCCAGGTTAAAACTAGAATCCAAAAATTTATAGTTCTTCAGTCCTATCGTGATTTTTTAAAAGATTTTATTTATTTATTTGAGAGAGAGAGCACGGGGACAGCAGAGGGTGGGGGAAAGTGAGAATGTCAAGCAGACTCCCCGCTGAGCTCAGAGTCCGGGCAGGGCTGGCTTTCAGGATCCTGAGATCATAACCTGAGCTGAAACCAAGAGTCAGATGCTCAACTGATTGAGCCACCCAGGTGCCCCTGTCATGAGTTTTTGTAATTATGGAAAAACCCTAGTCAGTTTTGTAGGGGGGGTTAGGTCCTTTTTGCTTGAGCCTCACAGAGAGAGATTCATTCTTGGTGGACATCTGCCAAGATAGACATCACTTGGATTTATGCTTCAGGTGACATCTAACAGGAACTATATACTCATCATTAAGAATGTACAAGAGGCCATCATGAATGAAATAAATGGAATTGTCTTGGTATTTAAACCAACAGCTGAGGCAGCAACCACTACTTAGCAATTCTTAGAATTGCTCTCATGCTGGTACAGAGGTTCCAACACTGTTAGAATTTACATTTTATTTTTTTCTGTAAGAGAGAACTAATTTGTTTTAACCTAAAAGTCTCCTATTTTTCTTAAGTTGGAAATGAATATTCTTTTTAAAAACCACTATGTAGGCTAATACTGCTCTGTGTGAACAAAACTGACCTGCAGTTTTCCAGGTGTTGTGTATCTATTTAGCACCTGCAGGTGGAGGTAAAAACTGGGGCCGAGGAACTGGCCATTTGTGCAGAGGTCATTTGGGTGTGGAGCCTACATCACTTATTACAGCTAACAGGCATGAGCATTTACAATGGTCAAGAACTCTTCTAAATGCTTACTTGTTGTAGCTCACTTAATCCTCATGAAACATTATCATTATGTCCATATTAAGTGATCTCCACATTAACTATCATTATCTCCATAGTAGAAGCTTGCTCACGGTTACACAGCTAGTTAAGTGTTGGAGTATGGATTCAAAGCCAGGTCTGGCTGTAGATCAGGAGCTATTAAACTATATCCACTGTAGGGTCTCCTAAACACACACCCTTGCAGTTTGGAAAATAGGAAGTATACAAAAGAACTTAACTTTTGCTTTTACTTATAGCATTTGTTTTAGGTTTTTTTTTTAGAATAAAAAAGAAACTTTGTGCCTAAGGGATAATTTCACTATGCTGAAGACAAATGTTCCCATAAAAAACATCTTCCAGAGGTAACATTGATGAAATAGAATGTAAATGAATACGAATTGGGCATAAACCTCCCAACACAGAAAGAAGTAACTAATTTATTTCCCTCCCCAAAAGGCAAACGATATTAAGAATATCAGCACCAACCTAGATTCTTGTTTCTATAGAACTTCAAAGTCTGCATTTTCTGGGGACGAATGTTGGACAGGAAGTGAACGTTTCTATGAATAAAAATCAGACAAATATTAATGCCACAATTTTCAAAACTTAAGACCATATAAAGAAAAATGCCTCAAGTTCAAATCTTTTTGTTTTTGGTTAACGTTTGTTTTCTCTTGATTAAAATGTGTTTTGTAGAGGTTACTTTTGGAAAAATTCACAATTTCATAGATACTTGCAAACTGATTTCAACTTATAATTGTCTTTCAAATAGTATTTGATATTTCATAGATGAATTATTACCCCCAAACATTGACTTTCATATTTCCCTGCTGTAATGAAAAGTTAAAATGGAAAGTTTTTAAAAAGAGGTAAGGTCTCTTAGCATACTAATTATGATCCAATTTTTCTATATACAAATGGAATATTTTCTCTGAATTTTACTAAGTATTTTAGTGACTTTTCTGATTTTAGATCATCAGCCAAGAGACAAGACAACTCATTTTGTCATATACACCCAAACACAAGGAGATGATTTTCCCCCAGTATTTGTATAGCAGACCAGAGGACTTACCTTACATTCAAGCTTTACTACATCCCTCATATCACAGCAAACATTCTCAATGACTTTTACTAGGAAGTATTCTTTAGAAAAGATACATTTACATGTAGCAATGATAATCCATCATACGTTTAGACGATTATAGAAGTCACCTAATAGAAGTTGTTGTTATATCCCTGTCATTGCAAAGTTGTTGCCCCTCTAAATAAGCCTTTTTAAGAGAATATACATAGTGGCTAAGGTGTGGAGAACACAAAGAGAGATCAAGCAGAGAGGATGAACGATAACTCAACCGTATCGTTCTTTGGTGACCAGATACCTAACGATCTAGGATTACAGTTCTAATTATGGCATCAGAAACACACACACACAAAATTTTGTTTTAAACATGTTAGGTAGCAAGTTAGAGTAAAGGTTATGTGCTTTGAAATGCTGTGTCACATAGATTTAAAATTAGCTTTAGTGATGAAAACAATCACCCATGTTGGAAAACATGTCGGTGGGGTTTGATGAATATGTACCAGGAAATATGAGACTGAAAAATAGCAAAAGTTTTAAACATATGTAAATATATCATGTTATTTTAAATATTTTGCAAACACAAGTTAAAGTACATATATAATTGGAAATTTGCCTATTTTATGTATATCCATCAAAGTATTCTAAATCAAGTGAGGCAAAAACTTTGGAAAATTTTTCACTAGAAACTGGGGGAGAGTTTTATATTTTGGGTTCCTTTATAGGGAAAATGCAAAAAAAAATCCACTAGAATAGCCATGACTTTTACGTGTATGGCTGAAAAAGATGGAGTTTTATGCAGTTTAGTTTCTCTTTGAGTTTATCTGAACTCAAAGGAATAGAGTTGCTCACACCAGCACTTACAGCAAAATTAAAAACTGGATTCTCACCTTTGTCAGTTGGCTAATACAGAAGGCAATTGCAAGGATAACTGTAATGATACCAAGCATCACTGCATAAATAATCCCTATTATCACTGAGGGAGAAAAAGAGAACAGAAAATTATAAAAGTATGAGATAAACTACCACATATCAACTTAAAAATGAAACAGGTAAAATCAGGGTAATATCACTTTACCATTTTATGGAAAATACATTATTATACTTTCATGTATGTTATATATTTTTAAAAATTAGGTTTTTCACAGTAACCATGTGGGAGACTGGAACTTTGAGTACTAACATCTTTGTCCAAGGTCACACATCTAATGATGACAAGTCTCCAGAGTTCAACTCACTCCTATTGTTCTGGACAGGACCTCACAGGCATAATTATGGAGAAAAGCCATGTGGACATTCTGCGGCAATATGGAAGAAACCACAAACTCATAGTTTCAAAGTTATGAGAGAAAATAATGTCTTGATGTACAAAGGGTATTGGGGAGATCATTGAATCAGCAGTTTTGGAGGAAATAAACTCAATATAATATACCCTAGTATATAAAATATGTATACTAATTAGTATAGTAATATACTATATATATAGTATATTACTATATATACTAAAAATATTTCTCAAATCTTTTACATGTTGAGAATGAAACAGTTTCAATTTAATGAAACAGTTTCATTAAGTTTCAATGAAATTGAAACTTAAATGAAATTTAAGTTATAGGTAGTCTTGCCTATTCATGAGTACTTCTACTTTCAAATGAAGTAAATAGAACTGAAGGCTAGACATACAAGTAAAAGGGCATATTTATTTGGCTCATTTATAACTGAAAGATTTATTATTTATTTTTTAAAAAGTAAATGTAGGGTTTTTTTTTGCCACAGGTGTTGCCCAGCCTTCCTGTCCGTGTAGCTTTTTTTTTTTTTTTTTAAGATTTTATTTATTTATCAGAGAGAGAGGGGGGCAGAGAGCAAGCACAGGCAGACAGAATGGCAGGCAGAGGCAGAGGGAGAAGCAGGCTCCCTGCCGAGCAAGAAGCCCGATGCGGGACTCGATCCCAGGATGCCGGGATCATGACCTGAGCCGAAGGCAGCTGCCCAACCAACTGAGCCACCCAGGTGTCCCCCTGTCCGTGTAGCTTTAACTCATGAGTTGGTGATTCAGTTCTACAATCCGTTTTTCTCGTATGAAGAATGGATGCAGGCCAAGTGTGAAGGGAGGCTTAGAAAGGCCGAATAGTAAATGAGCACATAAATCAACTAATGCCAGATCCACAGCAGCACCTAAGAAGTGGGGATGACAGTCCTCCAGTCAGAGAGGGCTGGGAGGATAGCCCCAAAGTGGTGGCATAGGGCCCCGAATGAATCAGGATTGAGATATTTATTTATTTGAAAATTAATTTTATTTATTTATTTATTTATGGGCGCCTGGGTGGCTCAGTGGGTTAAGCCGCTGCGTTCGGCTCAGGTCATGATCTCAGGGTCCTGGGATCGAGTCCCGCATCCGGCTCTCTGCTCAGCAGGAAGCCCGCTTCCCTCTCTCTCTCTCTCTGCCTGCCTCTCAGTCTACTTGTGATTTCTCTCTGTCAAATAAATAAATAAAATCTTAAAAAAATATATTTATTTATTTATATTTATTCCTGAGATGTGCCAAGTAATCAGATGATTTTAAGCTCCTTGCTTTCTTTACAAGTAGGAAACAAGGATGTTCAATGGTTTTATAAGCTCCTATGAGACTTTTCTCAAGTACCCATGCTTGGTTAGAAAGCTAAAAAAGTTTAAATTATGTACTGCTAGTTCCAAAATATTTAGGAAAATAAGAAATGCATATTTTAATTTTAAAAAGAGCGTATTTTGCTTGCCTTTACAATTTTATATCATGAAAGTTAATAATATGCCTTCTTCTGTTTTAAAAACTGATGCTTTTTGGGGGGCCCAGGGGAGCCTCAGTCGTTAAGCATCAGCCTTCAGCTCGGGTCGTGATCCCAGGGTCCTGGAATTGAGCCCCATATGGGGCTGCCTGCTCAGCGGGAAGCCTGCTTCTCCCTCTCCCACTCCCCCTGCTTATATTCCCTTTCTCACCATGTCTCTCTGTCAAATAAATTTTAAAAATCTTAAAAAAAAAATTGATGCTTCTTGGGGTGCCTGGGTGGCTCAGTCAGTTAGGCCTCTGACTCTTGGTTCCAGTTCAGGTCATGATCTCAGAATGGTCAGATGGAACCCCACATTGGGCTCCATGGTTAACATGGAGTCTGCTTGGGATCCTTTCATTCTTCCTGTCCCTTCCCCTCTTCTCCTCCCCACACTCTGTCTTTCTCAAGCAAATAAAATCTTTAAATAAATTAAAAAGTTAAAAATTGGCATTTCTTATTTTCTTCGGCATTTGGAACTAGCAATGTGTCATATAAGATGCAATTATTGTTATTTTATGTTGAGTATTAACATACCTGGTTCAGAGAAAGGGTGGACAATTTGTTCCTTTGCTTCTAAAAACACAAAATTTCAAAATCAAGTCAGAATACATAGAGTCTATCTTTAAAGTTCCATATTAGAATTATTGTTTAGTGGGTTTCTTTTTATTAACTGTGTTTGGGGAGCTACTGTTCAATTTTAAACAGTTAACTAGTAAACCTTCTGAGGTGATGGGTCAGTTTTAACATCAGTAATTCCACTATCTACTTTCAACTACCCAACAGGTATTCATGGATCAGACATTAGCAAACCATCTTCTTAAATGAAGGAAAGGGTATGAGAAAGTACTGAAAGAACCACTTATTGACGTCTACAAAAAGCAGTGCATTTAAAAATATATGAAAAAATGGGGAGAAGAAAGAAGACCCAATGAGCCATCACCCCACATGAGTTTCAGCCCAAACCCAAGAGAGATCATGTCAGGTATCAATTTTCCAGTTTTAGGCCACAGCCACCATCTGAATCCAAATCCTTATTGTGTCTCATCTGAGCTTTTGTCAACAGTTGGACTGGATTCCCTATCTGCAGAAGTTTCTAGCATTGCTGCCTCAATGCAGCTTAAGGTACTACTAGTATTAACCCGATGACATTACTTTCTTTGCAGTCACCAACACCATTTTATGTGTCGAAGTACTAAGACTACCACAGCCTTACCGTTTTCTTGAATTTAGTTATTACAAATAACATATCGCACCATATGTTATCATGTCGTCAGGGACTTGGTTATATTGGGTCATTCTTTAGAGGTTATGTTTAAAGATTAATTGGGGGTTGTGCTCTCTTTCTTCATAGCAGGTGGGAATTATGGTTAGTATGCAAGCTCAGGAGCGAAACAGGTGGGGTTTCAGTCACAGGAATCTCTCTCACTAGTTATGTGGCCTTGGACAAGTTCCTTAATTGCTCTGTGCTTTGGTAATTTCTTAGGCAAATGTAGATTATAATACCTATCTCTTTGGGTGAAATTAGGTAATGCATGAAAACATTTACAATGGCCCCCAATGCTAGCCTTTATTTCTAGGATTCAGGGCATGTAGCGCTGCCTGTCTATGTTTGACATTTTAATGCCTTCCAGTTGGACACCATCAATTGGCTTCACATTGAAGTGACTTTGAAAATTAGATTGTTTGTTTCATTGAACACAGAAGCCCAATAATTAGTTCCCAGCCCTCAGCCTAATTTTCCTTCGCAGGTCTCTGTTTTTAAAATCTGCTGCTTCCGCTTATCCCAGAGCATTTTCTCCGTGTTTCTATTAGCTAATGATCCTGCAGCTTCTCAAGGTATTTTCTAAGCCTTTTTAAAAAATCTGGAGTAGCCTGGGGCACCTGGGTGGCTCAGTGGGTTGCGCCTCTGCCTTTGGCTTGCGTCATGGTCTCAGGGTCCCAGAATCGAGCCCCACATCGGGCTCTCTGCTCAGCAGGGAGCCTGCTTCCCCTGGCGCCACCCTCCCCTCCCCTGCCGCCTCTCTGCCTACTTGTGGTCTCTGTCTGTCAAATAAATAAATAAAATCTTTAGGAAAAAAGAAAATCTGGAGTAGCCTGCCTAAACCCACCTGCGAGAGACACTTTCCCTTTCCACTTTCAACTGGCTTTGGTGATGTTATCCTCTTTTTCTGATAAAAATAGCCAGAGGCAGTGAATGTGACCTAATGGCCCTTCTCTCAGTACCCAGCATGACTTAGAGTTCTCATTTACTAGGTCATTACGGTATTATGTATTACGATATTACGATAGGCTTGGGGTGAGGCAATTTTGCATACATCTTCTTATTTGATCTCTAGAGAAATACTGTAAGATGAGAATTATGGACCCAAAAATGAAGGGGACAGAAACCTCTTGGGGAACTTCACTCAGGGTCAGCGGGTAGGATAGCTGACCCCTGCATGGTTTGACTCCAGGCCATCCTCACCACTGCACAATGAGATCCCTTCCATCTGGCCCGCCATTTCATGATCACAGTCAGCATTTATGAACTCTGCTAGATTGTTTTAATTTCTTTAGCCCACAGTATTATTTCTGTGAGATATTCCAGAGGTGAGAATTCCTCTGGAGTAGAGACGGTGTCTACTTAGGGTTGTTTCTCAGTGTTGGTCACAGTTTTGCCACAGTGACAGGTCCAATTAAATAGAGTTGCATCTTTCTCTGCTTGACTTATTTCGCTAAGCATGATACGCTCTAGTTCCATCCATGTTGTCGCAAATGGCAAAAAATAAAAAAATAATTAAAAAAAATAATAAAATAAAAAAATAGAGTTGCATCATAACAATTAACTCCAAAGGTAACTATTTTAAAATATAAACAAACCTGGTTTTTCTTGTTTCTCTCTTTTTTTCCTTGTTTCCTAAATTTCATGTATGAGTGAAATCATATGATAGTTGTTTTTCTCTGACTGACTTATTTCACCTAGCACTATACCCTGTAGATACATCCACATTGTTGCAAATGGCAAGATTTCATTCTTTTTTTAGGGCTGAGTAACATTCCATTGTACATACAGACCACATCTTCCTTATCCCTCCATCTATGGATGGACACTTGGGCTGTTTCCTTATCTTGGCTACTGTAAATAATGCTTCAGTAAACATAAGGATGCATATATATTTTCAAATTAGTGTTTTCACCCTCTCCTGGTAAATATTCAGTAGTGGAATTACTGGGTCATATGGTATTTCTATTTTTTAATTTTTGGAGGAAACTCCATACTGCTTTTTTCACAGTGGTGGCACCAGCTTGCATTTCCACCAGTAGTGAAATAGGTGAAGGGGGTTAAGAGTATATATATATATATATATATATATATATATATTTTTTTTTTTTTTTTAAAGATTTTGTTTATTTATCTGACAGACAGAGATCACAAGCAGGCAGAGAGGCATGCAGAGAGAAAGGAGGAAGCAGGCTCCCTGCTGAGCAGAGATGCGGATGTGGGGCTCGATCCCAAGACTCTGGGATCATGACCTGAACCAAAGGCAGAGGCTTTAACCCACTGAGCCACCCAGGTGCCCCTAGAGTACATTTCTTGTGATAATTATATTGTATACCTGAAACTAATACCATAGTGTACATTAACTATACTTGAATTACAAAAAAATTTAAAAATGAACATACTTTTTCTCCTGTCTGCGGGTGGTTGGTGTGTAAAATCTGAAGAGGCTTGTCTTATACTAGGAGGGCTAGGTGATGGCTTCACTGGGGGAGTCGAGGCTGTAGAAAACAGAAGTTGAGAAGAAGATCAGCAATGAGGTGACAGAGTGGACTCTAGAGCATATCATACAAGGCAAATTTATCCCATGTCCCTCTCAGTGGCAGCTCCAGAATTTCTACATAGCAGGGGCTTACAGATGAAGAAAGTGTATCTTAATTTCCTGTGTAAAGCACTAAAATCTGCCTCAAAATGTCCTTGTAAGGACTAAAGTAGTTTCTTCCACATATGTACATTTACATACACATGTTAGTAGAGTACTTGGCACATAAAGAATGTGACATACATGTTGGTTATTACTGCTGCCATTCTTATAAAGGGAAGAGAGACTGGAAGCTGCTTTTGCATGTCATGTTCCATAACTTCACGAAATTGTCAATGTTAAAGAAAGGGAGACTATGGGGAGGACTGTGAAGTGTGTAAACCTGGCGACTCACAGACCTGTACCCCTGGGGATAAAAATACATTATATGTTTATAAAAAATATTTTAAAAATTTAATTAAAAAAAAAAAGAAAGGGAGAGACTCATGACGATGACATAAGACCAAAGTTCTGTCACATGCCTCCCTTTCTCCACCTCCTTGGTACAATTCTACTTCCCTGGTAAAAATTAAAACCAAGACATGATTAAATTCAATTTTCTTCTTGTTGGATAGAGAGTGAGTCAATTCCAAGGTTCCCCACCCATGCTTTTTTTTTCTCCTTCAAAAGTAGCATTTCAGAATTATAATTGAACTGTAGGAAATACTGGCTCCAGTCCAAGATTACTGGCTGGGGATCCAGATAACCAAGTGATGCAATGAATTCTAGGCCATGGTTACTCCTTAGAATAAAAACATATAAACACACAAACATGTATATAAGATGTGTATTCTCATACATCCTTTGAAAATCCCTTTAAATATATTATAAATTTATTTTTATAACAAAACAATTATATTTTTAAATTTTATAAGTATAAAATTTATGAATTATAAGACTTATAAATTAAATGGGATTTTTTTTTTAATTACAAAAGTAATCCAGTGGACCTGGGTGGCTCAGTTGTTTAAGGGTCTTCCTTCAGCTCAGGTCATAACCCCAGTGTTGGGCTCCCTGCTCAGCAGGGAGTCTGCTTCTTCCTCTCCCTCTCCCCTCCCCTCTGCTCATGCTCTCTCTCTCGTTATCTCTCTCTCTCAAATAAAGGGAAAAATGAAGGGGGAGAAATTGGAGGGGGAGATGAACCATGAGAGACTATGGACTCCAGGAAACAAGCTGAGGGTTTTATAAGGGGAAGGGGTGGTGGGGTGGGTTAGCCTGGTGCTGGGTATTAAGGAGAGCATGGATTGCATGGAGCACTGGGTGTTATGCATAAACAATAAATCATGGAACCCTATGTCAAACATTAATGACCTACTGTATGGTGACAAACATAAAACAATAAAAATAAATAAATAAACAAACATTATGGCATATAGTCATCTGAACTTTTAGCTAAGCATCTAAATATAGGATCATTTTGTTTAAGTATGTATAAATATGTACATAGTGTTTAAAATATATATACTACAATCATGTACCCTATGTTTTTTAATATTCTTCTATGACAAGATTTTTAATGGCTGTATAGTATTCCACCGTATGAGTGTACCATAGTTTTGTCATCAGTCTCTGACTTTGAGCATTTATGTTATTTTTATGCATTGTTAGATAACCATCAGCATACTAAACTCTGGGCATGTATCTCTGCTTATTCCTTTGAGACATTCTAGTGACAGGAAATTGTGCTCAGGTACAACAATGAGGAGGTGGTCAAGCACCTGTCCAGAGACATTGTCCAGAGATACTGTGACCTCAGCTAAATGCTCAACATTTCCTGGAGAAAAGAACTCAAAAATATCTTTGACATTTCTGGTCAGTCTCCTCAAGGACTGAGTACCAAGACCTGCCTCTTTCTACCAGCTACCAGTGAATCCTGTGCAGGCAGGAATCATTGTCCCCAAACTATCTGCAATGTTTTCTCTTCTCCTATAAATTCAATTTTCATCTTGTTGCTCAACTTGGTTCTACCACCTGATTCATCACATGTATTAAACAATTGCTACAAAATGAACTAAATAGTATGATAAATTGCAGATATCTCTAGGTTCATCTTCAACACTCAGGTGTGATGATTTTAAAAGATAATATAAGAAAAAACATTTTTAACAATAATCTGATGATAGGAATTTTAAGTTTCAACAAATATTGAAATCAAAATTATGGAAAAAATATTTTTTATTAAGAATCAATGAAAGTATGTAAAAATATAAAGAAGGATACCTAATGAACAAAAATTATTTAATATCTTGATTATTACATCTCCTTTACACCTTTCCGTTCAGTATAATTATTTAATTATTTATTATTTAATTAATTATTTGTAATCACTTTAGAACATGAAATGGATTCTTTTGAGACATAAAACTTGTTTCCAGGGCTGCTAGTTTCCAGGGCTAGCTCATTTTGAATCCCCTCAGCCTTAGAACAGTGTTTTGTACATAATATGTATTTAGTGAAATACTAATAGTTATAAATTTTTAGCCAATTTCTTATAGAGGAACAACCAAGTGAGTTTCTAGGTTGCATCTAAAATAAAATAACAATGAATTAAATAAGCCATATGGCAACGAGGCACCTACAGAATGAGTACAAGCATATCTGAAAAAATGCATTCACAGACGAGCAACAAAATATTTTCAACATTTCAATAACATGCACATACTTATTTTTTAAGGTTTTATTTATCTATTTGACAGAAAGAGAGAGAGAGAGATCACAAGTAGGCAGAGAGAGAGGAGGAAGCAGGCCTCCCGCCGAGCAGAGAGCCCGATGCAGGGCTTGATCCCAGGACCCTGGGATCATGACCTGAGCTGAAGGCAGAGGCTTAACCCACTGAGCCACCCAGGCGCCCCCACACTTTTAAAACAGAAAAAAAAATCTAAAACTGAAAAATAAAACAATCCATACCAAAGTTTTTAAGTGTTAAAAGACTGAAAATGTTAAAAATTTAACCAAAGCCATGGAGGAGTTTTGTCTGTGAACACAAATACGCCCTCCTCCAGGTTTCCTAACTCTTCCACAGGACATCATGGTCTACCTGAGTGGGGATTTGCAGGAGTCAGTTAGGGCAATGCTCAATCTATGGGCAGGTGCCCCCTCCTCTTTTCTGAACACCTAAAAGACCCCACCTGTTCCAGCCCCCCACTTGTCTCCCCATCTTATGGCTTGTCCCTCAATCTTCTTTCTCTAGGCTCCAGCCATGCCAGACACCTCTTGGTTCCTCAAATGCACCATACTATTTCCCATACCCGCAACTTTGTGCCTCCTCTTCCCTTTGTCTGAGGTATCCTCTCCCATCCCCCATCTCACCTAGCTGTCTGCTTCTTGGGACTCAGTTCAATACCATTTCTCTTTGAAGGTCCTTTCTTATCTCCACTCCTTGTACCACAAACTCTATCAAGTCCCCAGTGCTTGGCATGGTGTGGTAAAAGCTTAGTGAAATCTTCCAAGGACCCCTCGGTTACTGGGAACCTTGGGTATTCATTCATTTACTCATTAGTTCATGAAGGTGTTTTAGCATGCTTACTTTGCGCTATGTACAAAGAACACAAGAAATAAATGAATCAATAAATCAGTAAATCGATAAGTCATGGTCTTCCCAGCAAGGAAATTGCAGCTTAGTAAAGAGACACAACGATCTGATCTAAGTCTTATAATGTGTTTTCTCTGGAAGTGAAGTGATGGCCCCAAAGACGCTGTGGTCCATTCTATGGGGAGGAGGACGAGGTCGAAAGACCTCGGGGGGGTGTTCTTGGAACTCATCTTGCAAGAAATCCAGGATTTCGACTGGGTGGACATTTAGGTACTGAGTCAGCAGTGCCAGCCATGCCCAGGAATTTGAGACATTGCTGAGGGATCTGCAAATATCTAAGTGGCTGTCGCACAAATGGGAAGAGAAGCAATACAGAGAGGGAGTGAAGGGAACTGCTGAAGAGCTTAGCAGAGCCCTGTGTGCCACGGGCCCTGGTAGGGAATTTGGACTTTATCCTTAAAACAGTGGAAGGACAATAAAGGGTTTGAAGCAAATTTTCATTTGCGGGAGATCACTGTCAATAGTAGGTTGAAGGATGTGGGGGAAAAGAGCATGCCCAAGAATGAGAACCCTGTGTTCAGGGGCGGCCAAGATAAGCAGTCCCTTTGTAACCTGGCACTCCTTTCCACTGAGGGTCCTTATCACTACTTGGCCTTGCTTTTGGCAGAGAAGACGTATAATCTGAGGGCATAACAAGTAGAAAATGACAGTGTGTTGTGGAGAAAAAAAGACCCAAGAATAGGATCGAACACCTCTTAAAACCCGTACCTTAGTGCTTTGTGTGTGTGTGTGTTTTTTAAAGATTTTATTTATTTATTTGACAGAGAGAGAGAGATCACAAGTAGGCAGAAAGGCAGACAGAGAGGTGGGGGGGGAAGCTGGCTCCCTGCTGAGCAGAGAGCCCAATGCAGGGCTCGATCCCAGGACCCTGAGATCATGACCTGAGCCAAAGGCAGAGGCTTTAACCCACTGAGCCACCCAGGTGCCCCAGTGTTTTGAATTTTAAACAAAGTCAGAGAAGGGGAAAAAAAATAATTATAAATGTATAAGCAAAGTATATATAACTTTTTGTTGTTGTTGTTATCGAAATGAGAAGATGCTTATGGAGACAGACCTTATTAAAATAAAATTTGAACTTTATCAAAACCATTTTCAGCCTCTGGCAAATAGATGTCTTTCTTCTCCAAAAGCTATTTCTCAGAGAAAAGGAGCATTTAGTGGAAATTTTTTTCGAAAGAAGTAAAGGCTAAAGCCCAAGGCTCTAAACTCTAGCCAGAACTCAGGGATATCTAACACTGAAGGCAACGCATTGTTTAGAGAAACAAAGTCCTTGAGGTAATTTCCAAAAATTGCGTATACTTGATTCAAGTCCCAACTGCAAATGTTGCGTTCTACTTGCACACTTACAAAAACTTATTAGTGGCCAAATTTATTTGAGGCCAAAATTTTCCACTTCTCTTCTTAGAAATACCTGCCTTAATTCTCCAGAATTAGTTGCTTTGATGCAATTTCTTATTATACTCACCTAAAGTCACCAACACAGTAAGAAAATAAATATAGCAAATAAATGCCCTAAGAGCAACTTGATAAAAAATGTTTTTTAAACTTCATTTTCTCAACAATCAAGTATCCGGAACGGATCTATAAAATGATCTTTGTTGTAGTTTTCCTTCCATTTTCAGAAAAAAAAAAATATGTATTTCAATAGTCATTAACCTGTGTGCTTGTTAGCAGAACGAGGAGGGCTCAGAATCTTTTACAGAAACACATGGTCTACCAAAAAATGTTAGCTCGAAGGATTAATAATTTTGCTCACTCACATAAGTTTTTCTATTTTTAGCACATAGTTAAATTTTAAAGAACTTGCTGGTTATTTTTAAGATTCACATGGGGCAATTTGAAACATTTTATCAATCACTTCAAATTAAATACACTATCCCCGGGTTGAAAAATGTCACCTAGGAGAAACAAAAGAAGTATCCTTTTGTACATTCTCAGGTGCTTAAACTACTTTCAATATTCAAAGTAAGGAAACTAAAATCCCACAATACTACGTACCCCTAACAACTGTCAAGAATGTTTTGATGTTTACATTCGGCAGCAATAGCCCTCAATTTTGTGTGACTCTCCCACAGTCCTTGGGCCCTAATCAGCTAAAGAATAGCTGTGGACATATATAGTTACCCAAAGCTGCAAAATTTCTGTGAATAAGGGGATTTTATTTTAATTTTTTTTATTAATTTTATTCATTTATTTTGACAGAGAGAGATCACAAGTAGGCAGAGAAGCAGGCAGAGAGAGAAGGGGAAGCAGGCTCCCCTCTGAGCAGAGAGCCCGATGTGGGGCCCGATCCCAGGACCATGAGACCATGATCTGAGCTGAAGGCAGAGGCTTAACCAATCACCCAGGCACCCTGCTACGGTACTTCTTAAAAAGTACGTTACAGTGACTGGAATTGAATCACGTAATTTTAGGTTCGGGAAGGGTGTCATGAATGAATCCATATATGCCATCCAGAATGGTGAAGATTTCTAATTTTCATGATTGTATTATCTCTTACTTATATACTATTTAAATTGTTCCAGAACATTAACCTCTTTTGTCTCTTCTCCTCACTACTCGGATCTCACGGTTGCTCACTAAAACTCTACCAGTCTGAGATGTCCCTGTGTTGAGTCAGGGAGCATGGGAAGGCCCCCGTCTCTGTTCCCAGTGCACCAAAAGGGTGGGGTGACATGTGGGCCCAGGATACATTAGAGATAGAATGGAGACTAGAAGTCCAGTTTCCTAACACCCTCCTCCATGCTCTTCCCACCATATCACACGGCTTTCCCAAACAGTTGACATTTCTAACATGAAATGTTATAAGAAAGAAAAACAATAAAGTGCCATGTTGGACAAATGCCCTATGGTCTTGCTTAATGGCCATACTCCCAATAGTTGAGCTCCTGACTCAGTGTGATAACACCGGCTCTCGCAGCTGCTGCCTTGGGTTTGGTTCCCTCCTGACTTGCAGGTGATAGAAGTCTTATCTTGCAAAAGCAAACTCTTACAAGGACACACCCTACACATGAAATGCCTGAAGTAGTTTCCAAGTCAGAAAACTAAATTTTCTAAGCACTACAGTTTTTTGCTGTTGTTGTTTTGTTGTTTTGCTTTGTTTTTGGCATTGTGAAGACCATGAAAACTGATTGACAAACTTATCTGTGGAAGTTTCCCACAGCTAATTTGTAGTCAGATAGGGACAAAAACTCACATCTCCTGACTTCCAACTCAGTGTCTCTTTGGCCAGCCCTCTTGTTTTATACAGAGTGAATGTATAAATGAGGATCTTGCCTGTTCCCAAATATTTATATATATATACATATATGTATACATATATGTATATATATAAGATGCTGAGGAAGATGTATATACACACACATGTGTATATACACATGTATATACATATATACATATATATGTATGTGTATATATATAAATATATATATATATATATATATATATATATATATATATTTGGAGGACACTATTGTTGCGAAGCAATATTTTAAAGGAAATATTCAGTTTTGCTCTTGAACCACAGGATTGACAAACTCAATCTGGGTCAAGTCAGATGTCCATCCTGTCTGTGGTCACTCATTTTCTTTTTTTGGAAGGGTTTTATTTTTTTTTTTTAGGAGTCTAGAATAGTCAATTACAACTTAGAAAAACTGAGCTTCCTAAAGAATAAAGTGGTCATTGTGATGACATTTGAGCCTGATGTTTTGAATAGCCCTCAGTGTTTGGTTTGAACTCTCTGCTCAAGAGCTCTTAAAGAAAGGGACAAGGACACCTGAGGGGCTCAGTGGGTTTAAGCCTCTGCCTTTGGTTCGGGTCATGATCTCAGGGTTCTAGGATCGAGCCCCGCGTCAGGCTCTCTGCTCAGCAGGGAGCCTGCTTCCCCCCCTCTCTCTGCCTGCCTCTCTGCCTGTCAAATAAATAAACAAAATCTTAAAAATAAATAAATAAATAAATAAATAAAGGGGCAGCTTGTTAACAGGTACATTTCATGGGCATGGTGTCCAAAGCAGTAACCCAGTTTCCACTCATCTACAGAGGCCTGCTCTGGTGACTCCCATGCAGCCAAGTGGTCACACTTCTACCTTCCTTCACTTGATAGAATAACAGCTCCTCATTGAATCCTCATTGTCGACTAGAGTGACAGCAACTTCCTTCAAGGAACCTTGAACGTGACTGCTTGGCTCTGAACTGCCCAGCTACTGGCCATTCTCATGGTCCCAAATCATTGTTGAGACAGCAGGAACAGAAGGAAAAATCAGCCTATAATCTCAGACACTGTATTTTCTTCAGCCCAGATAGAAAGAAAGCAAAGGATATTTATCTCTGCTATCTCAGTGAGAAAGGAGGTCAGAATTTCACTCTTAGCTTTGCTACTAACTGGTTGAGGATCTGAGTAGGTCACTGAATTTATCAGTTTCTTGCTTCCAATATGAGAGTAATGGAACAGATATCCTCTAAGGAACTTCACTAGTCCCAAATTGTTTGTTGACTGAGATAATAATATTCATATTTAACACATTGCCTATTCATTACAGTCTGGATATCCTCTCTTGCCATCTTCAAAACAGTTACCTGAGTGCATATTACTATCTATTAATCATTAACTATAGAGAAAAACAAAGATCAGAAACATTGCCTAACTTGCCTAAGATACTCAGGTGATAAATGGTAGAACTGGACACTAACATTTTAATTTTATATAATATTCACATGTCACAAAATATCATTCTTCCTTTGATTTTTTAAAACACTTAAAAAGTAAAAACCATTGTTAACTTGAAGGCTGTACGAAACCTGGTGGTGGGCTGGATTTGGCTCACAGTCTGTAGTGTGCTGGTGCCTACATTAGTGTATGTAGACTCTCTGGCTATGCAACTCAGTCATCACTGTTTTTTGAGAGAGCCCCTTAGATGGTTCCAACATGTAGTCGAGAGAGTGAATTCCTGCAGTAATCGGTTGGAAATCAATTCACTGTGTCATTGCTGGCATTAAAATATTAAATTGTATAAAACAGAAAAGAGTGCATCACATAATAAGGAGAGTTTTATTTTGTGGAATCTTGTTTCATATGTGTTTATGTATTTGTGTAGGGTGAGTTGCAGTGGACATTTACTACATTTTATTCACATTTGAATGGGTCTTGAGGTTGAGATACCTTGCTATACACTATCCGAATATCTGGCCTCCAGAAGGGCTGAGGGAATCAACGGTACATGACACAACTGAGATCCATTCAAGGCACCTATGAGCTGCTGGCTAGTTGGCTCCTACCTAGAACAATATTACCAGTTTTTATAGGATCCATAAAAGCAGTTGGAGTTTCTGTGTATACTGTGCCATTAAAGTGATCTGGGTTTTCTGAGAGAGAGTTCTTTAAAAACATAAAGTTAACCAACAGGATAATTACAAATAGACTATATACCTTCAAAACACATAAGAGGATAAAGGTGAACTGACCATAGCACAAATGTCAAAACATCAGAAATAAATCATTAAAAAAAGAAAGTATGAATAAAGATAACAAAAGATACTAAATGTCAGTTGTGAATCCATAGATGCATATAAATGAAATTTCCACATTAAAATACAAAGACCTATAGATTGAGTCAAAATAGACAGGAAAAAAGGACCCTAATGAATGTATGCTAGATCACAAGGAACACAAACAAGACAAAAGAATGCAAAATGTGTAAAAAAATAAGTGCAAAGGTATATTAGACAAATAAAGATAACTCAAAAGAGGAATCAAAAATTTTGAAATTAGGTAAAGTAAATTAAAGACAAGAACATTTACAAAGACAGGGAGGGTTAATTTACACTATTAAAGGACATATTGCACAGTGATTCTTAGGTAAATATGGATCATTATATCCCAAAAACATACCAATAAGAAATACCAAGCAAAAGAAGAAATTGACAGAATTATAATAGTTGTGGAACAATTTTAAGACTTTTCTCCAACTGTGATAGATCGATGAAGGAAAAAAAAACAAACACTGACAGGACCTGAAAAATATCTGGCTTGCAGTCACAAGTGATTATGTTTACTTTTTTGGTGCAATAAATCAATAAGAATAAACTTTATCACATGCTCCTGCATTCATACCCTCACTTCGAAGTGACATTGCTGAAGTGCCTGACAAGATGCTTTTGTGATCTGCACCTGACAGGGTAGTTCAGGGAGGACAGACACCAAGAGGCATATTTGTGCAGTGTGTCTCCCAGCAGGATGCAATTTCACTACCATGATTCACCCTGCCAGTTGCCTTCAACCCATGTACTATTCTTGCATTCTGTACTTCGGGATTATTTTATTTCTTATGATTTTTAAGTGTAATCAAGACTGAGAAATAAGTGGGAATCACCAAAGGAAGATCCCGAGATAAAAAGGTTATCTAGCCCAGAGTAAAAGGAACAAAAGGCTAACATCATAGTCACACAGTTCAGGCTCATTAACTGCACCTGTAGGAGAAGACAGACCACCAGCCTTCAGTCAGTCGGGTCTCCACTTTAATGAAAGCGCAAGTAGAGACCTGAGTGACAATGTTGCAAGAGTAAGGAAGAGCCAAGCCTGGAATATCACTCTTTAAGAGACAAATTCGGCAACTTAATGTATTGAATAAGTGCCCAGATTCTAGAGCCAACTTGCCTGCAATTCAGACTAATTTCCCTAACTACTAGCCGGGACCTTCGGCAGTTTGGCTAATCTCTCTGTACTTTTGTTTCCTCTTTTGTGAAATGGGGATAATAATTGTCTCTATCTTATAAATTACTGACTGAGTTAAATAAGTTAAAATATGTATAAATTTTGCACAAAGAGAAAAGCTGGTCTTAAATATGGAATTTCTAAGAACTACAAATAACCAAACTAATCTCAAAAAACAACAGAGGTGGAGGGCTTACACTTCAAAATTTCAAAACTTACTACAAAGCAACAGTAATCAAAACAATATGCTGCTGCTCAAAGAATCAATAGAATAGAATTGAGAATCTAGAAGTAATCCCATACATATACCAATAGATCTTCAGCAAGTGTGCTGAGGTAATTAAATGGTGAAGGAACAGTCTCTTCAACAAATTGTGCTGGAACGACTAGTATCCTAATGCAAAAGAATGAAGTTGGATTCTTATCTCACACCATCTAAAAAAAATCAAATAAAAAAATGGACCAAAGACATAAATATAACAGTTAAAACTATAAAACCCTTATATGGAAACATGGAAGTAAAACTTTATGACCTTGGATTTGCAGTCAGTGGTTTTCTTTTTTTAAGATAAAATGCCAAAAGTACAAGCAACAAAATAAAAAAAAAATAAATTGGACTTCATCAAAATAAAAAACTTTTGTGTGTCAAAGGATGCTCTCAAGAGAGCAAAAACATGACCCACAGAGTGGGAGAAAATATTTGCAAATCATCTGTCTGCTAAGGGTCTAGTATCCAAAATATATAAAGAATTATTATAATGTAACAAAACCACAAACAACCCAACTTAAAGATGAGCAAAGAACTGGAGTAGACATTTCTCTAAGAAGATATACAAATGGCCAACAAATGCATGAAAAGATGCTTAATATTATCAGTCACTAAGGAAATGCAGATCAAAAGCACAATAAGATACGACTTCACACCCACTAGAAAATAACAAGTGTGGCTGGAGATGTGGAGAGACTGGAGCTCTCATACACTCTCGAAGGGACTGTAGAATAGTGCAGCTTCTATAGAAAAAGTATGGCATTTCCTCAATTTTATATATAAAATACCATATGACCCCAAATTTCTACTCCTAGGAAAACTCAAAAGAGAATTTAAAAAAAGGTGTTAAATAAAAAAAAAAAAAAAAACTTGTACAAGAATCTTTATAACAACACTATTTATGAAAGCCAAACAAGTAGAAATGACCCAACGTCCATCAACTGATGAATGAATAAATAAAATGTGGTGTATTCATGCAATGGAATATTATTCAATCATAAAAAAGAATGAAGTACTAACACCTGCTACAACATGGATGAAACTTGAAAACATTATGCTAAGTGAATGAAGCAAGACATAAAAGGCCATCACTGTATAATTACATTCATATGAAATATTCAGAATAGGAAAACTGATAGAGACAGAAAGCAAATTAATGGTTTCCAAGGCCGATGGGAGGGGAAATGAGAACTTAATGTATCTGGTATTTCCTTTTAGGGTTATGAAAATGTTCTGAAACTAAATAATGGCTATGGGTATACAACATTGTAATTATACTAAGTGCCACCAAGTTACATATTTAAAAATGGTTAAGATGGTAAAATTTGTTACATGTATATCTCCACAATAAAAAAAAATATTAAATCTATGTACCTGGCTGAGAGTAGTGCTTAGCACTAAATAAATGCTAAACGAATACAGGTATTATTCTTTGGAATCTAACTGTATACAGAACCTAATTTATACTATACCAATGTAGAGATGGATGTGCCAAAGATGACTAAATAACTGTGTATAGAACTTTGTACACTAAAACTAAAGATGACATCTTCTATTCCGGTGTTTACATATAATAATTTGGGTTATATAGAAACTCAACCAAAATCCCAAAGTGGAAATTATATAGGGCATAGTGTCTGATCACAATACAATAAAATGAGAAATTTATATGGGGGGAAAAAGTGGAGGAAAAAATAAAATTTAAGTAAGTAACCAACTGCAACAAAGTAGAGGATTAATGCAGGAATTAGTGACCATTTTGAAATTGAAAGCAAGAACATCTCTTATCAAAGTTTAGTAATAATGGCCAAAAATGTACTTACAAAACTCAAAATCTCAACTGATCATTATTAAATAATAAAAGACAATAAATAAAATGAGCAAAAGTATAGCAAAATAAAGCTTACAGAGATTAAGGAAGAAGTCAATAAAGATAAAATAAAAAATGACTAAGAGTATAATATCAAAATTGATTAATATGTAAAAATAGTTTTTGAAGAATTAATAAAATAAGGAAACCATTACAAGTTTCAATCAAGACAAGTTGAAAACATAAAACACAAGTATGTAATTGTTAGGAATGAAAAAAGGTACATAAAATTCATAGATAACATTTTTAATTGGGAAAACTTAATTAAAATAAAAAGTACTTATCAAATTCAACACCCAAGGAACAAATAATCCAATAAATAAATGGGCAAAAAACATGAACAGACATTTCTGCAAAGACAACCAAATGGCCAACAAGGACACAGAAACAGTGCTCCACATTGCTTGGCATCAGGGAAATACAAATCAAAGCCATAATGAGATACCACTTCACACCAGTCAAAATGGCTAAAATTAATCAGTCAGGAAACAACCTATGTTGGCAAGGATGTGGAGAAAGGGGAACCCTCTTCCACTCTTGGTGGGAATGCAAGCTGGTGCAGCCACTCTGGAAAACAGTGTGAAGGTTCCTCAAAAGGTTGAAAATAGAGCTACCCTACAACCCAGCAATGGCACCACTGGGTATTTATCTCAAAGATACAAATGTAGCGCTGAAGGGGCACATGCACCCAAATGTTTATAGCAGCAATGTCCACAATAGCCAAACTATGGAAAGTACCTAGATGTCCATTGAGAAATTAATGGAAGTTGTGAGATATATATACTATTCAGCCATCAAAAAATGAAATCTTGCCATTTGCAATGATGTAGATGGAACTAGAGAGTGTTATGCTAAGAGAAATAAGGCACTCAGAGACAGACAATCATCATATGATCTCGCTAATATGCGGAATTTAAGAAACGAAACAGAGGCTCATAGGGGAACAGAGAAAAAAAATTAACAAGAAGAAACCAGAGAGGGAGACAAACCATAGGAGACTTTTAAGCATAGGAAACAAACTGAGGGTTGCTGGAGGGGAAAAGTGTGGGGGGATGGGGTAACTGGGTGATGGACATTAAGGAGGTCACATGATTTAATAAGCACTGGGTATTTTATAAGATTGATGAATCATGGACTTCTACTTCTGAAATTAATAATACATAATATGTTAATTGAATTTAGATAAAAATTAAAAAATAAAATAAAATGTGTCTTGGAAAAATATGTATGATATGATTGAAGGGTGCCTAGGTGGCTCAGTCAGTTTAGTGTTTGCCTTTGGCTTAGGTCATGATCTCAGGCTCCTGGGATCAGCCCCACATCAGGCTTCCTGCTCAGCAAGGAGTCAGCTTCTCCCTCTCCCTCTGCCGCTCCTTCCACTCCTTCACTCCCTCTCTCTCTCAAGTAAATAAATAAAATCTTTAAATATATATATATATATATATATGAATATGTGACTATATCTACCTATATCTATCGATCTATGATTAAGCATCTAATGAAAATAAGCCCGAGAAATAAAAAGCCATAAAAAAAGAACACTGCCAAAAATTGCACTCAAGAAACACACTCAATGAAGAAATAATTAAGCAAATCAAATAAGACAACTCTTTTGGAGCCTTCAAAAAAAAAAATCAATGCCATTAAAAAAAAAGTTGGGGATTCTTTCTAAACTAAAATAGATGCAGCAACCAAATTCGATGAATGAATGCAGGCTAATATTTGATTTTAAACAAAAACAGCTATAAAAGACATTCATGGGACAATTGGGAAAATAAGAATATAAAGAGTATATTATGATATTACTATTAATACTATAAAATATGAAATAATGTGATTGTTTAGGATAATGTCCATTTTCTTAGGAGGTGAATATGAAAATGATTGTGAGTGAAGTGCCATTCTGTCTGCAACTTATGCTCAAATGATACAACAAAAGTATATATATTTATACACTTATAGACAGATAAAACAAATATGGTCAATTATTCACAACTATTAAATCAGGAAATATAATATATAAATATTTCTGCTAGTCTTCTTTGATTTTTTTCCATGTGTTTGGAATTTTTCAAAATAAAAATTTAGCGAAAAGGAGTAGGATAATATAATTCACCATATTTGTGTATACATGAAGAAAATATAATTTTTGCTTATTTTTGTAAAAAAATCCTTCTACTATAATTGGAAGAGATCACTTTTCTTAAAAATATCTTTCATGCTTAAAACTGAGACATAGTGATTAATTATTTTTTAATAAAATGCACAAAAATTCCTTTACCTTTTTAAAAAAGATTTTATGTATTAATTTGACAGAGAGAGAGACAGTGAGAGAGGGAACACAAGCAGAGGGAGAGGGAGAGGAGAGGAAGAAGCAGAATCCCCACTGAACGGAGATCACTAAGTGGGGCTCAATCGCAGAACCCTGGGATCACAACCTGAGCTGAAAACAGGTGATTAATTGATGAGCCACCCAGGCATTTGCCTTTTTGATAGCAAATGCATATGTGCACAAAAGTGGATTGCAGAAAAAATATATATATAGCAAATATAGGTAAAATGATCCTAAAACAAAAATTAAATGCAGCACAACATTAAAGGAATACAAGAGCCAAGAAATTGATACTAGGATGGGAAGCACAGGGCACTATAATATTCATTGATATAATTCATCACTTCAACATACTGAAGAATAAAAATACAGCAAAAAAACCCAGAAACTAGTAAGATGAATAGACATCTTTAAAGGAAAGTAAGCAAATGTTTAAAAAATACTCCTGTCATACTTGGTAGAATAGATATTTTCTCTCTTGATAACTGTCAGAAAATTTACTATCATACCATTAAGCTATGGAAGTCAACTTTCAATGTTTCAACTATGATGCAGAAAAGGTATTTTAGATCTTTTCTTGATTAAATCAATGGGAAATTTCTCAATATGATAAGGATAATGTAGTGAAAGCAACAGACGTCATAATTAATGGTGTGACATTCATATTATAGACAGTCTCAAGACAAGGATGACAACTGTCACTACCATTATATAACATTAACATATATAACATTTAGAAGTTCTAACAAATGCAATATGATAGGAAAGGAGCAGCTAAAAATATTTATTTCAAGTGAAGAAACAAATTTTATTTTTATAGGGAATACAATTACCTAGTTTTGAAAATTGAAGAGAATCAACTATCTTAACCACAAAAAAGGTTAGTGATGTCAGTTATAAAATGAACATA
Organism: Mustela lutreola; assembly: GCF_030435805.1. Classification (NCBI taxonomy): domain Eukaryota; kingdom Metazoa; phylum Chordata; class Mammalia; order Carnivora; family Mustelidae; genus Mustela; species Mustela lutreola. The sequence goes on along the minus strand of NC_081290.1, from coordinate 148,776,207 downwards.
TACAAAGTAATAAATTCATCATAGGCTGTCAATAAACAATTTGAAAATATAATGAAACGTGTTTTTTTAAAGATTTTATTTTTCAGGGTGCCTGGATGGCTCAGTTGCCAGGCATCTGCCTTTGACTCTGGTAGTGATCCCAGGGTTCTGGGATCAAGACCCACATCCAGTTCCCTGCTCAGCAGGAAGCCTGCTTCTCCCTCTCACTCCCCTGCTGTGTTCCCTCTCATGCTGTGTCTCTCCCTATCAAATAAATAAGTAAAATCTTAAATTTTTTTTTTTTATTTTTCCTTTATTTGAGCGAGTGCATGAGAGAGCATGAGGAGGGGGAGGGGCGGAGGGACAAACAGACTCCCCACTGAGTGGGAGGGCTCTCTGAATCCCAGGACCTGAGGTGCCCAGGTGCCCCTGAAATTTATTTTAATGAAGACATAATATAACAGAACATGTAAAATGCCTCTTCAAAACGGAAACACATAAATTTATCTAAAGTTTCTTTCAGAATTTTTTTCAATTCTTCGGAGGATGTAAGATAAGACTCAGAAGAAAAATGTGATCTATTCCCAATTCAGAGATTTACCATTACAAAGTTTTTCTTTGCCATGAGCTAATTTATTCATTTAGTTCCATCGTTCATTCTATTTTCACCTAATAACATGGAGATACTTTCATGTTGCCTAAGGGATAGCTTTCCCAGGTGATTCTGAAACTCATCTGGAGGAACAAACAAAAACTTCCGGCTTCCGGTCAAGGCAAACTAGCTTGTTGCAGACCAAAAATCCTCCTGTCCATGATACACAGAAGAGCTGAGCCAATGGAAAGCATCCAGGGAGGGCAGCAGAGTCTACCAGAACAACAGGCTCTGGAGGTGGAGGGGAAGTGCAGTTGGGTGAGCTTGACATTGGCCACCAGCTCTCTCTCCCCTGAAGACATTTATTTGTCTATTTCCAAGTGAGTCCCAAGAAGCTGTGAAACTTGTGAGAGAGTTTAATGGTCTCACAGAATGAGGGGTTCAGGGCTTACTGAGGACGAGAAGCCACAATGAATGCAACAGATTTTAAGTTGGGGCCCCCAAAATGCTACTTCCTAGAAATAGGGGTGAACAGAAAGAGAGCTTTCCAAAAGACCAAATGCTGGCTGTAGCTCTCAGAGGCTTGGTTGCTGAGTGGATTAAGATGTTTCTTCTCCAGGACGCCTGGGTGGCTCAGTTGGTTGAGCAACTGCCTTCGGCTCAGGTCATGATCCTGGACTTTCAGGATCGAGTCCTGCATTGGGCTCCCAGCTCCTTGGGGAGTCTGCTTCTCCCTCTGACCTTTTCCTCTCTCATGTTCTCTCTCACTCATTCTCCCTCAAATAAATAAATAAAATCTTTAAAAAAAAAAAAAGAAAAAAAAAAGATGTTTCTTCTCCAGTAACTGCCCCCGCAGAAGCCAGGATCTGAGCTGGCTCTGGTTTGCTTGCCCTCACTCACCTCACCCCAAATCTGACTCTGATAGATCCCTACTGTATTACAACTGAATATTTTATTCACCATTGATTTTTTAAATTCATCTTGAGTTTTTAAAAAAATATTTCATTAAAATATTTATCTTGATGACTTAAGGTTTTGGTGCCCCCTTCACTTTGGTCCTGAGGTGACAGGTTCTCTCACTCTATCCTAATCCCAGCCTTGAATCCTACACTTCAAATCAGTGAATTCCATTTCATGCAAATTACATTTTAGTAAAGCTGTTAAAAAATAACACAGAGAAACAGCTTCTTTTCACTTGCAATCAAGGAAATAAAAGTCAACACATAAATATACCAGGTTGTTCACTTAACCTTTATCTCAGATAAAGACTTCTGAGATACAATTTGGCAAGAAAGTACTGAGACAGATGCCTTCAAAATATACTGATGGGTATACACTTTGACATAACTTTTGGGGAAGTGAATTTAGCAATATTCATCAAGACCTTTAAAATGTTCATATTCTGACACAAAAATGAGTCTACAAGATGTCTATCTTAGAATTGTTTAGGTATTAAGGGGGGCACTTGTGATGAGTACTGGGTGTTATACATAAGGGGTGAATGACTAAATTCTACTCCTGAATCCAGTATTACCCTGTATGTTAGCTAACTAGAATTAATTAATTAATTAATTAATTAAAAATTTATTTATTTATTTGACAGAGAGTAGGAGAGAGAGGAAGAAGCGGGTTCCCCACTGAGCGGGGAGCCTGATGCGGGGCTTGATCCCAGGACCCCGGGATCATGATCTGAGCCAAAGGCAGATGCTTAACTGACTGAACCAGCCGGTGCCCCAAGCTAACTAGAATTTACATAAAAACCTAAACAAACAAACAAAAGACTGTAAAGCAGAAACAACCTAGGCATAGGTTGAAACATGGCATAGGTTAAATAAACTATGATTATGCATCAGCTGTAATACCATGAAACCATTAAAATGTTTTATAAGTATTATTGACTAATACAGAAAAGATGTTCTCTAAGTGAAGAAAAGTCAGGTTTCAGAATATTATGTGAAGTCATTTTTTAATGACTGCTTTTCTTTCTGTGTTCCCTCTCTCACTGTGTCTCTCTATCATAAATAAATAAAACCTTTAAAAAATAAATTAAAATGAATAAAACTTTCTGAACCTCTGTTTTTTCACCTGCATAATGGGGATAGAACCTATTCCATAGAGTTATTGTCAGAATAAAATTCATGCAAGGGGCTTAGCGTGGTGCCTGGAACATAAAAAGTGTCCCGCTTGAACTACTAATATTTTCCAATTCTTCTTGTTCTCTAATGAATATGTGAAAAGTTGAATATAGGCATGACCCTTGTCCTCTCTTTCCATATGGTTTCTGTAAAGTGGAGAACTCATTGTCTCTATCATTGGGTAAATATGTTCTATCACTGGATTCACAGTACCTAGGATCAGAGGTGGTGAAAGCAGATGTGTAATTGGTGCTTGCATGGAGACTCTGAAGACATAGGAACAAGTTAAGGTCACGGGAGGCTAATGGTACAGAAGACTGATGTTAGTCGTAACGCAGTCTGATTTTCATATTGGATTAGAAGAAGCATAGCTTAGCAGAAAACCCTTCACTTGACTCATTCTCCATTTACCACCAAGGATCTAAAACTCTTCTTCCCTAAGTGAAGCCAGTTTGTCTTTCTTGTTGTACCTAGTTAATTGCTTAACTTTAACACCTCTGTGAGTTATGCACACCTTGGGGGTACACCCAGCACTTTTGCTTGGATCTTCAAAGCAACTTGCTAAATTTGAGTCTGATTCTAAAATACCAAGGGAGATAAGGCTCTAGTGGAGGTGAGGGCAGAACTCTCTTCCTGCACCTTTGCTCTAGGGGCTGGTGTCGCACTTGGGGACTGAGAAAAGAATGTACAATGTTTTATGATTTGGGGCTTGTGATGTTTCCAGAGTTGTTTACTTTTCTAAGACAGGCATGGGCCAGAACACTCCCTAAGTCCCATGTTGTGACAGAAGTCTCTTAGGGTTCTATATGCTGCCACTTTCCTGATACTCTTAGCTGCTGGAATGTGGCAGCTGGCAGTTTGGGGCTATGCATCATAACAGAAGTGTATGGGTTGTGTATCATAACAGAAACAAACCCTATAAAAATGGAAAAATTATTAAGGATGGTTTATCTCATCTGTTCACCAATAATTCTTGCTTTTTTCCTGACCAGATCCCTGAAATCAGTCTCCAGACATCGTAACCAAGTTTATTTGAGCAGTAATAACCACAATGAAATGCATCTCCCAGGATCTTAGTTTTCTTGTTAATCTTTGCCAGCATTGCTTCGTGATAGGGGCCTCTTAGAAAGCAGAGATTTGTTCAGTTTTCTTTTAAATAGTTTTTAAACTCTTCCTAATTACATTTTATTGATTCTCTTTGCAGAAAATTTAAAAACATCAAAAAAAAAAAATCCCAACACTACAATCCCAACACTTGGAGATAACCCTGGGATGTTTCTTCTCAGGCCTTTTGTTTTAGTTTCCATCTAGGTCATGTATCACAGAAGACCACACAGAGAAGTACTAATTAAATGTACAGAAATGATGATGATGGCTGGAAAACTATTGCAAACCTGTTTCTGTCGGTAGCTTAATTTGTTCTTTCTGAGTCCCGGCATCCTCTTGGTCTTCAGCAGAAATACAACCTATAAAGACAAGTTGAGGAAATCACTTAAAATGTGCCTCCTAAATTGGTTCATAGGTATATTGAACAATCCTCTAGAAACCAAAGTTTTAAAAAAAAAGCATCAAAAGAATGTTAAATCTGGTTTCCCAATTTAAAATTAGTATGTGTCAGGTTTTCTTTTTAAGGATTTATTTATTGATAAATAAATAATCCGAAACCACGAGTTGGACACTTAATCACCCAGGCAGCCTTGACACTTTCCAGACTCTCTCCTTCACACTTTCCAGACTCTCTCCTTCAGTTGCTGCGGGGGGAAGGGGCAGGATCCTGCTCAACACCTTTGCGTTACTCTATAAAGCAGTTACATGCAGAGAATTCTTCAGAGGGTTTCAGAAAAGGCAAAGATGGTAAAGGAGCAGCGTAGGCACTGAGGCCTCACGGTGCTTAGAGTCACATGGCCTTGGTGATCACTCATGACGTTTTCACTGAAGGCCTTAGTATACTCTAGCAAGTAGTGATAGGAAGAATTTCTTTCTTTTCCAGGAATCTTTTCCAAATATCCCACCCCACTCCTGCCGCAAAACCAAACCAAAACCAAAAAACCCCAAAAAACCAAAAAACCCCAAAAGGTTAATGCAGGCCCCCTTCCCCCTCTGAACAACAGAAAGAATACCTCTTCTCTCTTCCGTGTAATAGCTCTACAGTACTGGAATATATTTAAATATTATACCGTATCTCCTCTGCTTGTTTTCGCTTCTTCAAGCTAACTGTCTTTATACTTTGCTACTTGAAAAAATTAGAGCAATTTTATTAGTCTTCTGTTTTCCTGTAATTTTCCCATATTCCTGGACTTTTCGGAAATCATCACATACCCAGGTTTACTCCCTAGACAGTAATTACTATCATAGCTAAATTATTTATTAATTTGCTGTTACTTTATTTTGTCCTTATTTCATTCCTTGGAGGCATGTACCAACATTGTATACATTTTACAGATGAAGATACTGAGGCGAAGAGAGGATATTTTGCCTTAATGTTCCCCAGGCTTTCAGAAGTGGAAGCAAATTTGAGCCCAGTCCTGTCTGTTTCTCATGCCCGCATTTTAACCATTACACTACTTTATCCCCTAATATATCTTAGAAAATGTTAGATCCTTTCCCTGTCTCCTACAGAGTGCCCAGAAGATCCCTGATCTGTGCTCCAATTTGAGTCAGAGTAATGCCTGGGAGATAAATACATTTCAAGGAACTGCCTGCTTCTTATCTCTGTGCTGGGCTCTAGTATTTCTAATACACAAAGACTGCATTTGGGAAGACATTAACCATACCACTCTCAGGAAGAAGCCAAAACTAATTGCTAATTCAATACAACTTAATAATACTCCATATTATGATCTCAGGGTCATGAGATCGAGCCTCACATTGGGTTCAGCACTGAGCATGGAGCATGCTTGGCACTCTCTCTCTCTCTCTCCCTCCACCCCTCTCTGTTCTCTCTCTCTCTCTCTCTCAAAATAAAAAAATTAAAAAAAAAAATAGGGGCACCTGGGTGGCTCAGTCAGTTAAACTTCCACCTTTGGGTCAGATCGAGATCCCAGGGTCCTGACATCAAGCCCCAGGTCAGGCTCCCTGCTCAGTGGGGATCCTGCTTCTCCCTCTCCTCTTTCTCTCACTATTTCCCTCTTTCAAATAATAAATAAAATCTTTAAAAATAATAAGATAAATAAAAATCAATAATACTCTATGTTAATCTTAATGAATTGATTTTGACATTTTGATATCTCCCCAAACCACATAATACCTAAGCCAATAAGACTTGCTTTTTCTTTTTTCTCCATCATTCCTCAGTAATGGACCACAGAGTGGGAAACAACTCCCACATGAATTCAGAGTTCATGCTTGTAGCTCATACTCTTTCAGTGGGAGAAGGAGGAAATTCGAATTCTTCAGAAAACTGTTTTGAAAACTGAGGACCCAATATCCACCTTCATTAGTGACTCTTTAATTTAGAAGTTAAACACAAAGAAGGCAACAAATTTATTCACCTGAGGATATTTCTTATGCTAATTGATACAATTCTTTTCACTGTAGCTGGATTTAGAGCTGAAGCATGCTTCTCTTAATGGAAAACTCTGATCCAGCCATAACTACTGAGCACCTGAGCACTGTACTCTGATTCCTTCCACCGTACCAGCTCAGTTCCAATAAAAATCCATTCACCAGACTGAGATCTGAGACACTAGTCATTCATTTATTCATTTGAGTAAGATAGAACTTAAAGCAGGCAGTTTATATTTTAATCTATAATTTTATATACAATATAACAGCATCATGCTAAAAAAAAAAATCCACTTACCCGAGAATAGTAGTAATATAATTACTATTTTTTCGTACATCCTGAGATCATGAGAGGGTTCTCAGTAGTCAGTACCGGGAAGCCACCAAGGATGGACTGGTATGGTGGCCCGTGGTCCCCACCCAGGAGCTGGTATCTTTCAGACACACCTTTTTGAGGCAGCACTGATAGGCCTGGGAGGTATTTGAAATTAGGCAAATTTGTCAAACATCTGTCAGTAAAGATACATGGATAGCTTCTTAGCTAGCATTATTAAAGTGTTAAGTAAGGTCTTCACTGCAGGGAATTGGTTGTTACATGTTAAATTTATTTGGCATAATTTTTTCTAAGATTTTATTTATTTATTTGACAGACAGAGATCACAAGTAGGCAGAGAGGCAGGCAGAGAGAGAGAGAGAGAGAGAAGCAGGCTCCCGCTGAGCAGAGAGCCCGATGCGGGACTCGATCCCAAGACTCTGAGATCATGACCCGAGCCGAAGGCAGAGGCTTTAACCCACTAAGCCATCCAGGTGCCCCTATTTGGCATAAGTTAAGTGAGCATTGCAAGGCAGTGGTCTTCAGCAGCTGCTCAGTTGGAACTTGAAGACAGGGTCCCTGAGCAAGGGTGGGGTAGCCGTTAGGGAGCTAGAAACCTTCTCATGTTCATGTAGAGATCCTCAGGGGCCGGGATGAAAGTGACTTCTTACATGTGAACTGAATGTATTGGAGAACTCCATTGCCATTGAGTGCTCTGAGGTTTGAAAGAACTCCCACACCCACGACAAGTCACACAGTGATCTGAGAGTGCATGAGACGCAAGAAAATTTCATTTCAAACCGGGTTTCAATGCAAAAGCTAGGACCCGCGTGGCTGCAATCAGGGCGTTCTTTCTCTCCAAAATATGCCTCACTAAGCAAGCAGAAGTGTGTAGCAGGACAATCATGCAAACACTCAAACACAAACACAGATGACCCCCAAAACCTTGTTGTAAAGCAGGTTAAAATGTGGGGTATGGCCCTCTGAGGAAGGGTCATTTTAAAGGGAGGCAGCAAATGAAACAAAAGAATATGAATTAGATCTGAAACTGCTCAAAAGAAGGCGATTGGGTACTCTACCTAAATCTTCCCGTTAGAGCCATGAATATCTTTCCTGCTTGCCCTAGGAAATCGACTTGCTAAGTCAACAATTTGTCAAATAAATTATATGTATATCTTCACCCAAAATGTGGTTTAAAAGACTATTTATGAAACTAACGGTTTGCAGCCTCGGGAAATGGAGCCACAGAGAGAGGAAAAAAAAGTTTTTTACTGGGGAAAAGATGGAGAAAAATGTCAGCTAACATCCCAGACAGGGAGCTTGGAGGGACAGAGCGGGCACTGAGATGCAGGCTTCAGGGGGCACTAGGACTGAGGGTCACAGAGGGGGACTCAGAGACAGTGCAAGAATGTTAAAACCCCAGAGTCCTGGAGTCCCTCTGAAGGGCCTGCCAATTCAGGCAAAGCAATTATAGCAAAATTTACAAGTAGTTAAATGTAACCAATATTTAGGAAACCAAAATCTTGTTTAAATTTAGTATTTGTTATGGCTGGATATCAGGTTGGGTTGCAGAAATTATTCCTAGTAGACAGTCAAATAAAGGAGATTTATTTTTGAATATTAATAAGAGCAATAAGATTATTTCACATGATTTCATATTTTTAAGGTGAGAACAATTAGCATGAGCCTTAAAAATGCTATCTCCCTTTGAAAATAGGCAAATAGTCACTATTCTCACAATGGATTATTAGGTAGCTATTAAAATCATGTTTTCAAAAAATAAAGTCAAATCATGTTTTCAAAAACAGTTGATATAGAGACAAAATGGAAAAATGGCAAGATCCAAAATTTTATATACAAAAATAAAATCCTGTTTGATTCTTTTTTTCTTCTGTGCTTGTTTCCTCTGCCTGGAACACACTCTCTTCTTACATGATCTATTTCTATTCTGCTTAAGATCTCAGTTTAAGAGTTCTTCCTCCAGCAAGCCTTCCCTGACTTCCTAAGTATTCATCAGGGCTTTCTGTTCTCTTATCATCGAGCTTACCACATTGCACTGCAGTCATCTTTGTGTCCTCACTGGACTACAAATTCTAAGTGTGCATGCCCAGCTTGTGGCTATCTTTCTTACCACTGAGAGCTTGGGGCACAGTTGACAATAAATATTTGTCAAATCAATGAATGACAAATGAATATTGCACTAGAGAGGAAAGCAATTTCTTTGAGGCAATCTTGGGGAGCAGAGGTAGGTCTAGCTATCTATCTACCCATCGCCTATGTCATATCAGAGCTTCAGTTTACCTTCAGCATGGAAGTCTGTCGCTAAGGCGGAAGGAGAACAAGAAAATCAGTCTAAAATCCGTAGCATCTTCAGCCAGGAGCTTTCCTGGGGAATCACTTCATTAACCACTCTTGGAACTCCTGCAACACTTAAGCTAGTTCATTTGCTTTCCTGCACGACTATTTCGTTGTATTGGTAAGTCTTGTCTCTCCCTTGTTCTACCTCCAGCACGGGGCAGAATACCCTACCGAGGCTGAGGGGCAGTCAGTAATTCGTCATCAGTGCTGGGACCACCAGACCACATAGCCAGCCGCCTCCATGAACAGCCCGCCCCAGAAGAGAAATGGATGCTTTGCTCTTGGTCACTAGGAACGATCAGTCAGCTCTTACCAATGTGGGGAGTGAGAATTGACCTTGGGGTAAGGACAGTTTTGTAGCTTCCTGCAGGCACCCACGTTGACCCTACCTGGCCTGATTAAAGACAGGCAAAACCTGCAGGGTTCTCAGCGTGATAACAGGAGGCGAACCCGCAGGACACACAGGGTGCGTGGAAGGAAACTGCGCAGTGACCTCTAGTGGCAAATCCGCGTAATGGAAGGAAAAATGTGAGACCTGAAAATGCAACAGAAAAAAATACTCAGATTACATCTCTCCCTTCCATGCATTTCCCCAATCTTCTTTATATTCTTACTGAAACACATATTCCAGAGCATCACAAAACCCCACCTCTGAGATACATCATGCAAATCTGTCAGACAAATTTACATACCTTTTGAGAATTTTGAGTTTATGTCTAAAATAAAACAAGTGCTTTTGAGACATTTCCTCAAACAGGGAAATCTTATTTCAGTTTCTTGGTACTGTATGTCTTTGCGCTATTTTTTCTTGATGGCCAGTAGTCCACAAGAAGGACGAATTACAATGTGGCAAAGGAGGAAAGTCAATTTGGATCTGCCAACCTAGCTCCAACTTGTTTCACCATTGTATCCCTTTTTGTCAATTACTAAGGTCCCAACTGTTTCAAGATCAGACTATACCTCCAGATCAGACCATGCTAGTCTGATCTGCCTGTGGGAAGTCTACTTGTTTGTGTTTTTCATGGAGAACCAAAGAGGGAGGGTAGATGCGGGAAAGTTGACATAATGGCTTCCATTTATCTTGTGCCCGGGAAGCCGCACTCTGCTTTGCCAGAGTGGTTTAACATCTTTCCTTGACCTTCTTTTGTTACCACAGCATTTCAAAATTGAAAGAAACACAAATTTGACAAATCTGTTGCTCAAAATAACTCTATTAGAGAGGAAGAACAGATACAGGTTTCCCCTGCTACCCAAAGGCAGAGCCTTTTTGTGAAACTTCATAAGCTAAATGGCATAAAGCAAAGAAACGATTAGTATTATTTACATAGAAACATATCTGAGCATTTCCAGAACCCCAGAAAACCTCTTTTTGGCTTTTCTCATACCTTAGACACATCTTGCCAACAGATGCACAAAAGAAGTGACGATAAAACATAGGAGCTTGCAGACACCCTCAAGGCTCTGACAGCCTGATGTTGAGATGCTGCTGAGCCTAATTCCGGGGAAGGACCTTGGAGGGGCTGCTCTGGCTCTTTCGGTTTGTGCCGCCTCCGTAATGGCTTCAAGTAAAAATAAACGCTCAATGCTATTGTCATTTCTTGTCTTTTTTTCCTCCTAAAAACAAAAATCCTCATCAGATTTTAACTTTTGGTTACTGGAAACAGGTTCTAACGTAGGTCCTCCGTTGGAGCAGAGGGGTGCAACACAGACTTTCACAAAGCAAGGGATACCTAGATTATCATTCTTATTTTATACCTGAGAAAATCGAGAGATAGATAGGTAAGAGATTGTAAATGTATCCCTTAATTTTATTTGGCTCTAAGTGTCTTCTTATTAAAGATCAAAAAGGATTAATTAATTTTTTTAATGAACATGAAGTATGTATTATACATATTAAGCATTTATTGGGAGGGGATTTAAGAAACTCTGTCCCCCCTTCAGCGTCAGGAAGATTCATCAAGAGTGAGCTTTGCATTCCCATATAGGCAGGATCCCCTGGAGCTGAGAGAGGACTGGCTGTCTCTTGGGTTAGGTAGCCTTTCTGGAGATAGCCAAGTCCTTCCCCCGATGCTGCAGCAGCCAGCTTACACTATGTTATATTCAGGAGGAACCCCAAAGCCTCAGTGTCTTCAGCAGCATTGGTTCATTTCCTGCTCATGTTACATTTTGTCTGTGGAAAGGCTAGGGCTTCCAGGACCCAGACAGTAGTCCCCATTTGAAATCTGCTACTCTTGTTGCAGAGGGAAAAGAAAAATGGCCAAAAAGGGCAACGGCTTTTAACTGTTCTGCTGACACATGGGACATGCCTGTATTGCTCACAGTTACTGGCCAAAGCAAATCACAGGCCAAGCTGACATCAGTGGGGCAAGGAAGTATACTTCCTCCAAAGGGAGGTCCTGCGAGTCCTACGGCAATGGTGAGGCTATTTAACACACTTTCAGGAAAGGCAGTCGATAATTGAGAGCACATGATATAATTGCCATATCCATTGATGTAATTGACCATATCCATTTATACTCTCTGCCCAGCTCCGTTCTGCATTTGAGTTTGTCAACCCAGTTTAGATAGGAGAGCTCTGAAAGGCCTTCTAGACCTGAGATTTAACCCAGGTCCCCATTTCCTTTCCTTACAATCATACAGTGATGTGCTGTGTGTTGGAGGCATGCTAAGTAAATGCCCAAGAAGTCGGAAATCCTCAACGCCACATGAGGAGGCAGTGAACGAGTACTCCAGGTCGGCTTGCATTCCGTTGTGCTATCCTACTGGAATGGTATCAGGCATGATCTTTCCATGGAGGCTCAACAGGTCATTTGTTCTGCATCCATTCAATCATTCAATGAATGATTAATGAGCACCTACCAGGCATTTTATCAAGTGCCAGAGATACAACCTTCAGTGACTCACCTTCCCCTTGAGGAACTTGCAGCTAACTTGGGGGACATATAAGAAGGCAGTTGCGTTCTGGAGTGCCTATTATATAAGCAAAGGGCACTATGGGCACAAAGAGGGGCTCCAAACTTGAAATGAAGACATTACGATGGGCATTCAGTTTTAGAATAAGTAAGTCACAGAGATGAAAAGTACAGCATAAGAAATATAGTCAATAATACTGTGATAACAGGGGTGCTTGGGTGTCTCAGTTGGTTAAGCATCTGACTCTTGATTTGGGCTCAGGTCATGATCTCAGGGTTGTGGGATCAAGTCCCGGGGGGCTCGGCTCAGTGCTCAGCAGGAAGTTGCCTTGTCCCTCTGCCCTTCCCCCAACCTGGTGCATGCTTTCTCTTTCTCAAATAAATAAAGAAAATCTAAAAAGAGTATTGTAATAGCATATGATGACAGATGGTGACTACACTTATTATGGTGAGCACTGGGTAATGTATAGAATCGTCAAATCAATATGTTGTGCACCTGAAACTAATACAGCATTGTATGTAAATTATACTTTGCTAATAAATTTTTTTAAAAAGGAGGCTCCCAACTCAAGCATCAGGTTCTGGAAAGACTTTCCGGAGTAATCAAATAGACACAGAGGTTGAATAACAAGGTCAAGGGAGAAACAAGCACATTTTAGGCAGAGAAAACAGCATAAATAATGGTCTGGAATTGAAAGACAGCACTCAGGTGGTTTGCAAAACTGAAATTCTAAAGACGCACACACAAGTGTGCACATATACACTTTTTTTTTTTTAAAGATTTTTATTTATTTATTTGACAGAGAGAAATCACAAGTAGACGGAGAGGCAGGTAGAGAGAGAGGAAGGGAAGCAGGCTCCCTGCTGAGCAGAGAGCCCGATGCAGGACTCGATCCCATGACCCTGAGATCATGACCTGAGCCGAAGGCAGCGGCTTAACCCACTGAGCCACCCAGGCGCCCACATTTACACTTTTCAATGCCTAGGATGTCAATTCTCTCTGCCCTTCACCTTTGTGTACATGAATTTGGCCCTTGTTCTGTACGTAAAGAAATACCAGGGGAAGTGTATCAGCATAAGATAGAAGACAACTACATAGTAACGTCTTGTTTTTTATTGAGATGTAACATACACAAATTTTAAGTGTGCAATTTGATGGATCAATTATATACACACACACACACACACATACAGACACGTGCATGTGTGTGAGACCACCTCTCAGATGAGGATAGAGAACATTCCCAGAGATTTCACTCTCTCTCCCTCCCACTGTCTATCCCCCTGATCTGAGGTTGACCACTGCTCTGACTTCTAACACCATTGATGGGTCTTGTCAATTCTCGAATTTCATATAAATCAAATGACATATTATGAACTCTTCCGTGTCTGGGTTGTTCCCTGCTTAACATAAAGTCCAAGAGATACACTCAGGTTGCTGAGGAGAACTTTCCTTTATATCACTCCGATTATCCAACTGACTCTGCACACCTTACTGAAAAGATCATCTATTCCCAACTTATTGTTCCTTCACTGAGGGTAACGTGTGCTTTTTCCTTCCAGATGCTTCGAAGATTTTCCCTTTGTCTTAGATTTTTATGATTTCGGTTATGATATGTCTGCGTGTAATTGGGGGAAGGGGAATCTGAACTTCTTAAACTTATGACTTGATATTTTTAGCTGTTTCAGAACATCTTGACCATTATCCCTTCGAATATTTTTAAATAGTGTATCACACTTTCCCCTCTGGGATTTCAGATATGTATATATTAGATTTTTTAAATTATTTACATATTTACATATTTTTTTCCATTCCTTTTTTTCTTACTGTGCTTTAGTTTGGATATTATCTAATGACCTTTAATCCTGTCATCTGCTGTGTCTAGTCTGCTGTTAAATCTATATCATGTGGAGGTACCTGGCTGGCTCAGTCAGCTAGTCATCTGACTCTTGATTTCGGTTCAGATAAGGTCTTGGGAGTTGGGAGATCGAGCCCCATAACCAGCTCCATGACCAGTGGGGGGCCTACCTGGGATTCTCTCTCTCTCCCTCCCCCTATGCTCTTCTCCTCACTTGGCCCTCTCTCCCTCTCTCTAAAACAAATAAATAAAATCCTTTAAAAAATTAACCTATACCATGAGTTCTTTGATTCTGATGTTGCATTTTTAATTCAGAATGCTCATTTGATTCTTTTTATAGGTTCCAGTTCACAGTTAAAATTCTACCTATTTTCATTTGTTCTAAGTACTTTTTACTTTGATTTCTTGAACATAATCAATCATAGTTATTCCAATGTTCTTGTCTGCTGAGTCTAAAATCTGGACAGCAGTAGTTCAGCTTTTATCTTAGTTACTTTTATTATTGCAAAATACATGTAACATAAAATTTGTCATTTTAACAATTTTTAAGGTTATATTTGAATAGCATACTTAAGCACATTCACATTGTGCAACCACCAGCTTTTGCTTTTAAAAATAATAATTTGGGGGCTGTTTTCCTACCTCTTTCATGCCTCTTTCCTACCTCTTCATGCCTCTTTCATACCTCTTTTTTTTTTTTCCCCTGCAGGACATTGACCTTAGCTTTCTAGGTTCCCCCATACAGATTCAATGAAGATGTCCTGAGGAAGGGATTCATTTGTTGGAGGCTCTGCCCTCTGGCAGGAGTTTGTTTTTCCAGTTTAGCTCCCTACACTGCTGAGCCATTCTAGAATTCAGCAAGTGCCCTACTGGAGCAACAGGCTTTGTGGTTGGGACTCCACTAGTTCCCAATCTGTTATTCCAGCCCCGATGAACCACCAAAATCTCTGACAGTCTCCCCCTCCTCTCCCAGTGTGTTTCTGCTTGCAACCTATTAATGTTCCCATGGAAGAAATCAACAGATAGGTGAATTCCTCCAGGGAAAGAAAAGATTCCCTCCATGTAACTCTGTAACTCCCTATTACCTCCCATATCTGCAGAAGGTTGTGAAGCCAACAGCAGTATGTTCCTGAGGATGTTCTCATCTTTTCCCCCAGTATGCTGAATTTGGAGAAGTAGTTGGATCACGTATTTCAAATATCAAATATCAAAGAGCCAAGAGTCATTTTCAGTGCTTGATGACTAATGCTTTAAAAGCTTAAAAACTGAGTCAGCTGAGTGGCTCAGTCATTAAGCATCTGCCTTCAGCTCTAATCATGACCTCAGGTTCCTGGGATCAAGACCCTCATTGGGCTCCCTGCTCATCAGGAAACCTGCTTCTCCCTCTCTCACTCCCCCTGCTTGTGTTCCCTCTCTCCTATCTCTCTCTCTGTCTAATAAACAAATTAAAAAAAATATTTAAAACTTAAAAACTCACTCAAAGAAACTGGTGATATTTTATGAAAATCTGGGATTATTCAGCCCAATATCCCTTATGTTTTGTCTTTCTTAGCTGCACTCTTGGAGTCAGAGGACAGAAACTATGGGGCTTGCTGTAATAATAAATATAAGTGAGCCTCTATAGGCCCTCAGAGCCAGCCAAGTCCAAAATAAGTGCATTTATTTTCAGGTTATAAAACTGTAGGATACTTTCTACACTGCTACTCTGTTGGCTTTGTCTGACAAATCCACGACATTAATGAAAAGCTACTGAATACTAACCAAGGATCAGGCATTGTACTAATTACTTCTTGTGGGTAATATGTTAATCCTTGTCATGATTCTATGAATTAACTACCATTCCCTTAACATGTTGGATTAGAATCCAAGCACTCTGCCACCAAAGCCCAAGTTTATATTCTGCAAACTCTATTCCCTCCTGTTTTACTAGACCATATCATCAGTTAGCATGGTCTGGAAGGACAGGGAGAGACCAAATACTAAAGTTAGGGCATTGTTCCCTAGTTGCATGCAGGAGTAGGTAAAGAGGCTTTAAATAGAGACTTCTCTGTGCCCTGAAACAGGTGCATACTGTTCAGAGGTGTGAACCTGACTCATTATGGCTAGGGAATAGAAAGGGAGAGGTGAGAATGGCAAAAGATATGGCTAAAGATGGTGGTCAGTGAGATCATAAGGCATGTTAGGATTTGGGGTTTCATACCATGGACAACCGGTAAGCCACGCCGGGCTGTGCAGCAACATGGGGCCATACTCTCCCCAGAATGGAGCACAGCTGCTAGGGAGGTGACTCCGCTGACAAGAAGAGTAAGAAGGCCTTAGCAGAAACTGAAGAACAGAAAAGCCAGGTGTTTGAATAAGCCGGCCCTTGAGGAGTTAGCTGAACGGACTCAACAGCTGCTTAGACCTCAATATTGAATGGTCTTGTGTTTAACTGGATAAGGGGAATGAGAGGAGGCCGCATGTTGCTTCCAAGCTTTCCAGCTTGTGTGACTAGGTAAAGTGTGGTCCCATTTATAGAGATAGGGGATTCTGCAAGGCAAACCAGGTCTGTGAAGGAAGATTGTGCGTTTCATTTGGGTATGCTGTGTTTGAGATCTCTCTAGAAGATCCCAGTGGAGAGGTTAAGTAGGAAATGGACAATTAAATTAGGCCCTCAGAAGAGGAATCTGGACTAGAGACAGAGGCACAGAGGGGTCCCCCAAAAATGGAAAGAAGGGAACTGATACTGGATAGGAGGCAAGGCAAAGTTTGTACAGTCTTTGGCTGAGGGGACAGGTCCTAGAATGTTGCTAACACTTCCGCTCCGGAACTGGAGACATGGAGGTAGCCTAAGCCATTATCATCTCAAGTAAGTTCCAGGTTCCTTTAACATCCAGCTGAAACCTTATAAAAGACATTTTTTTTTTTTTGGCCCAGAATTCACCCCTTTTCTTGGGGTACTTTCCTCCCCTTCAGAGGTAGGCCCACAGATGACATGTATTTTATTATATGACCCTTAATTTTGACCATAGCTGATTAGCTCACACATGGACACCTGATCCAACCATCCGATTCCCCTCTGGAGAATATTTTATTGAGAAACACAGAAGAAAGGAAGTTAGAGGTTAAGCTCTATTAATGATGGCATTCTCAGGTCAGCCTCAACAAAAACGTCCTGAATTCCATGGAACTGCTGGGCCTCCAACCCTTTCTGACGCCTAGAGTCTGTGAGGTAGCCAGCCCAGTGTCCCTGCAATAAATTCTCCCATTCTAGGAAGCCATTTTGAAGTGGGTTTGAAATACTTGTAACCAAGAAAATCTTAATGAGGACTGGCCTTGATGTGCCTAATTAGGGAATCATTACCAGAATGAGGCAAAGCTGAGGCTGAGCTGAACTGGCCAGGGACCAAGAGAGGCAGCTTCACCAGTGCCCACGACAGAAGCGAAGACTGAGGTGACAGAGGCCCCACGACTGGAGGGCCCTTGTATGCGTGGCTAATCATGTGGGATGTTGAACACAGTCTGCAAATGTCCCTCAGTCCTGCCTTGACACTTCCATAAGTAAGATTTGAGCCTCCACTCTCTCTTCCAGACAAACCCCGCTGCGTCTTGTTGTTGTTTGTTTGTTTTTAACTATCTGTCTAGAGCAGAAGGGATTCAATTACCCTTTAGCCTTCAAACTATGCCAAAGGATGGTGCTGGCCTTCTGTGGCTTGGAGCAAACTCATATTACACAAATCTGTTTCTCATTTATGTGGTTCAGCCATAGAGGCGGGGCTGTTTTTTTTTTTTTTCCCTCATAGAATGTGACAGTACAGAAGGCCGGCATCCTTTTTATTCAGACATTCTGTTCAGATCCTGGACATAGGAGGGAAGGAGAAGAAAGTACTGGAAAATTTTAATGTCTATCTTTTTAGGACTAAAGCTCTGAGAACAAGAAATGATAGGAGAAGGCATTTCCAAACACACAGTTAATTACTAAGTTACTCGACTCAGATTCTGTTAGCTGGTATGATTTAATAATTGAGTCATATGGTAAGGTTTCTAATGCCTTCACTACAAACACTGTGATTGATGCTCGATATAGCTGAAAAGTATACGCAGGAAAACACTGTGTCATAAGAAAGAAAGCAGTCGCGGTAATGGGGTCCTACAGTAGCTTCTGTAGTGATTTAGGGATTTCCCTGTTTAAAATTTATAGATGATAGTTATTCTTCAAGATACCATACCAAGATACCATACATAAAACTATGTATATTCACATGGTATTCTGAGTAGAGAGACTCAAACACAGAACGATGCTTGAGCTGGTTCTTGCTAACCAAGCCCAGGAGAAACTGTCCTTTAACACCTTGCTCCTGGATCCCCTGAGCTAGTCTTTTTATTTATTTATTAATTTTTGTTTTTATTTTAAGTTTTGGTTTACATTCCTTGCCAGCATTGATTTACAGTAGAAGGCACCCAAAGAAATTTGGGATCTGAGGCAACGCCACGCCAGGGGAACTGGACAGTCAGATCCAGCCGGGATCTTCTAATCAAAGTGTCAGCATCCTTGGGACATCTGTCTCTTCCTGTCTGAGGAGACAGCCCAGGAGCACCACCCCCCGACCCCATCTGTGGAGGTGGTGTTTCTACTTTTGCTATTCGATCTTGGGAAAAAGCTCGCATGGCCGGTCATAGCTGTTGGGAGGCCAGCAGCGCTTAAAGATCATGGCTTGAAAGCAGGGCGAGTTGGTGGGACATTGTTACGCGTCTTTCCACTGAACCAGATGATGCTTCGACTGCAAAGACCGGTTTATACATGTTGCTCTGAGGCCGTGTCTCGCCATCATTTTAGGTCATGCTACTCACCCCTTCCATCCCTCCTCAGTTTTAATCCATTCGGGAGATTTTACTGGTTTTCACTTTCTGTAACTGGTCTTCAGAAATGAAGAGTATACGGACACAGCCTTTAAAAAATGACACAGCCCAGCGAGATTCTAAGACATCCTCCTGGGAGGGAGGGGGCATGTGTAGAGTGGTTGCTGAAAACAGTACATCTCTTTGACAGTGGAAACTCATAAAGTAGTATAGCCGGGAAATTTAATTTACACATTCAGAAGGTATTGCAGAATGTGTTACCCTTACTTGGATAATTGTGAAAACAGATGTCCAGAATTTCTCTTTTCCCCGTTTTCCCCTTAATTTGCAAACTTTACGTGGGCATTATTTATCGTTTAAGAGGGAAAAAAAGGAGAACTGTGTATTCACCCTGTGAATGCAAAAACCATTCAAAAAATTTAATCCTTCAGCAACAACTTTCCATGGATGGCCTATGGCTGAGAGCTGGGACCTAAATACCTTATGTGAGATGAGAGGGTTTTGCTGCTGTGGGAACTGTACGTGTGCATGTGTTTACAAAACAGAATTCCTGAGAAACTCTCAGCATATTCCTTTTCTCAAGTGCCATAAGCTTGCATTAATGAACAAGGGCTATTAAGCAGCTCACATGCAGCATTTTGGGTTACGCTTGGTTCCATCTTCAGCCACAAGCCCTTCAGGGAATCTCATGTGGTGCTTCTGTACATCGTTGTCAGAGAGTTCCCGGTTTACCATATGCTCCCTGTGAATGACACCTCAGGCGTGTCTAGGGGATCCTTTCTTAGAATAACCTGGCAATTTGACAAGATGTATTGAAAACCATGCCGTGATGGGACGCCTGGGTGACTCAGTTGGTTAAGCAGCTGCCTTCGGCTCAGGTCATGATCCCAGCGTCTTGGGATCGAGTCCCACATCGGGCTCCTTGCTCCGCAGGGAGCCTGCTTCTCCCTCTGACTCTGCCTTCCACTTTGTCTGCCTGTGCTCGCTCTCGCTCGCTCTCTCTCTGACAAATAAATAAATAAAATAAAAAAGAAAAAAGAAAAGAAAAGAAAAGAAAAGAAAACCATGCCGTGTTGCATATTTTGGGAACCAGAAGTGGTCATTTCTGAGACTTTATTTTCATGCTATAATGCTGGTAGAGTTCAAAGAATTAGCTTCAAGGATAGGAGAAAAAAAAAAAAAAAGGAAAACAACCAAACTAGTCCATAGCAGAGACCTGTTTAAATCAATTATTGTGAAATATTAAGTGGGCAGTAAAATAAATGCTATAGGAATATTTAATAGCCTAGAAGATATTCACAGTATACTGTTAAGAATGTAAGTTGCAAAATAAATGTCCTGTATGATCCTTTGTGGAGAATTACCTACTTTTGTATGTTGCTGGGAACTTGTATGTAAATGCACAGAAACGGGACTGAAAAGAACATGCTCTTAAATAATGGAATGTTTTTTCTCCTTTTGCTTCTGAAATATTCGGGATATTTCAGAAGCAATTTTTGTTTATTAATAAGATAAATTAGCTGCAGTTAATTTATTTAAAGAGTGGCTAGAACAATTACAGAACAAATATATAATTTCTGATTTTGGAAGATCCCTCTTTCCTAGAAGAAGGAAAAAAATAAAAAACCTGGTAAATTTGTTCCCTGTTTTGATCACTAGAGGTCACCAAAGTCATAAAGATTATTAGTAATTTTTTTTTCCTTTCCGTTTTTATTTTGAGTCACAGAGGGATGTTTCTGGCCTCTCCTGTTTTGCAGTTTTTGAAGCATTTACTGGAAGACCTCTTGCTGCTTAGTCTTAAGGAGAGTAAACTGTTTGGACTAGTTTTTTCTAACATTAAATATTCCCTGAAACAGAGAGTCATCTATCTATGGGACTATTCAAAACAGATGGGTGTTTCTGTAGAATGTGATTTATTTTCTCCTCTGATACCAAAGGGCCTATTGGCTGATACCTGCTGAATGTGAGTTCTGAGCAATGTTTTTGAGACAGAACCACAGAACACCCAGCAGCAGCACACATCGTTTCAAATGAAACAGCATGGACCATTTCAAGGAAAAAAACATTGTACCTTTACCGGTAACATGTGGTATATGAGGGCTTCAGTGAAGCAGAACATTCAAGAACAGCCATTGCATCTTTTGAATTACAGACTACACTACCTTTTTACATGTTAATAATTCTGCATTTTTTTTGAATTCAACATAAGCCCAAATCCCCAGACCCTAAAATTATGGAGAACCAGGGAAGATTTTAAAGCTAGATTAGAACCTTGCAAACATTCAAACAAGACTGTTTAGTCTTGTTCCAAAGGTTGCATCAAGCAGCCAAGGATACAACAACTAATTTCAGTGTTCTTAGTATGCTCTGGGAATTCATATTTAAGAAGGAGTTTTCTGTGATTAAACAAGATTCAGAGTGTAGAAGGTGTATGTTTGTCAGGAGTTATAAGCAGTGGACAGAAATGCAATAGGTGAGAAGCCTCTCGCATTTTCAGTGTTTCAGTTACCGATAGATAAGATACTTACCTGGTCAAGTTGATGAGTCTGTGTTGGAATCAGCCTCCCACAGAAACTTAGCAAACCATTTTTCTATAAAAAATCCCAGTGCTCAGATACCTGACAAATTCAAGGTTAAGGCTTTGGTACAACCATAAACTAAGAGAATTCAAGCCAATATCAACATGATACATTTTGCATTCAAACTTTTTCCTTATTCGGTGGACTTCATTTTCCTTTGATCTTGGTTAACTTTGAAGTATCCAAGGTTCCCACTTTCCATAAGTTTTTTTTTTTTTTTTTATTAAAGTTAAATCAGACAGGCAGGCAGGAAATCTAAACCTTAAAAGAAGTGAAAACAACTAGCTAGACACAGTCAGTTATATATTTTTCCCACTTTGTTTAAAGTAGTACAACGCTATACTTAAAAAACTTCACATCATTGAATTATTTATTAAGCTGTACATAAAAGTCACATTTTCTGTTGTGTCTTTGGAGACACACTGAAAAACATGTTTTTGGAAACTGTCATAAGATTTAAGTGAAATAGTTTAGTTAAATGCAAAATTACAGATAGTAGCTAATGATGTCCTAAAAACCATTAACAAGAAATAGCTGTTAACTTAAAGGAAATATTTATATAGGAATTCTAATATTGCAGATCTTATATCTGAAAACTGGCTGCTTTATGAAATTTCACAGACGATGTATTCTGAAGTCTACTAGACATCCGGTTTTGTATTTGTATAAAGTGATTCAGACCCGTATCTCAAATACTCATTAATTTTACTTTACTCTTCTTATGCTTCAGATTTATGGGACTATTTTTTCTTATTAGGATAAAGGTAATTTTATTTAATGATGAAGCCCATATATATATAATCACATGATTATACATGCATCCGTGTGTGTGTGTGTGTTTAAGTTATCATCTGGCACAAAAGTGGAATCAGTTATGTATTGTTTATAAAATTTGTCTTAGAAGGTATTAGAGAGAAAATGTCTTTTTTGAGAGATATTGAAATTTAGCCCACCCAGATACTGTTTATCTCTTCTGTGCTACCTCACTTACCTAGTCCTTCTCCTTTGTCTAACTCTGCAAAGTGGAATTTTCCTCTGTTAAAGAGAACCAACACACTTCTGTTACCCCAGGTCATTCGCGGTGTCCTAGGGGCAGTTCATATTACTATTTTGGTGCTAGTCCAGCAAGTAGCAAAGAGTGTGAGTTATCATTCAGGCCATCTAGAAGAGTTAAATTCTCTTTTGTGTAAGTCTGATCCTGTCAAAATACAAACCCGGTATAGTTATTGGACATGTATTCAGAACAGTGATACATATACATAAGAACTCGAATAATTGAATTGCCCATGGGCTTCATGAGGAACATTTTGGAGTAGAATAAACTCTTCATTTATCTGGAGACAAGAGGAGGTCTCATTCCTATGTCAACTCTTTACCTTCCCATGGACATCTGGAAGAAACCCCGAAAGGAATTTATTCACTTGTCTTTAGGAAGTTTAGGGGTGAAACTTTTAAGAAGGGAATTCAGAGATATAATGATAATGTAGATAAAAGTGTGTAAGCCTTTCTATTCTCTTCCTAGATGACAGTTGTTGCTATGGAATGAGACATTTGGCAGATGCTAAGGCTCCCATGGTTTTGACTGTGTTCTTTGGGATGACACTGGGAACCACCTTATTAGGCTGGGATGTCAGAAACAGCATAGGGCCAGGAACTGGATTTTGGGTCTCAGTACTCTCACTTGAATCCTAAAGCTCTCTGATACTAGACAAGTTATTTAACTTTTTACCATACCAATTTATCATCTATGAACTGGAAATAATACACATCTTGGAAGACTGTTGTGAAGACGAAGAGGATATAAATGTGAAGCACTAACGTAGTATCCAGCTTGTAGTAAATGTTTTTTGTTTAAGAATTTATTTATTTATTTGACAGAAAGAGATCACAAGTAGGCAGAGAGGCAGGCAGAGAGAAAGGAGGAAGCAGGCTCCCCACTGAGCAGAGAGCCTGAAGCGGGACTCAATTCCAGGACTCTGGGGTTATGACCTGAGCCGAAGGCTGAGGCTTAACCCACTGAGTCACCCAGGTGCCCTGTAGTAAATGTTTAACAGAAATTTGTTTCCTTCCACAGAGGGTTGTAGGGCTAAATAACTTAATATTTGTGAAATTGCTTTTAACCTGCAAAATGCCAATCAAATATCAGTTATTATTAGTGTCATTTTTAAGCTGTATTTGATAGGCACTTGGTTCTTTTGGACAACTTCAAGCAATCAGTATATGGCCCGGAACTGACATTGGAATTCTAACAGATAATCCAAAACCAAATTTTAGAGAGTCTACATTTCCTCCTAATAAAAATCATAAATGATGTAATAAAGAACTATTATTTGGAATAACTATATCTTCCTTCTGAACACCAAAATGCTCCAAAGTAAGTAAGAAAATGCATAGGATTAGGGTGGGGAGGGCAAAAGAATGAAAGAAAGGAAGGAAAACAGGCGGTGAGACAATCTACCCTGTGAATGATTGAATGTGGCCTGGGCTCCTCGTTATTTTAAAGAATGGAAAAACATTTTAAAATGTAGTTTGTTTCGAAAGAAACATCCATTTGACAGCTACAAGTCAATACATATCACTAAACAGGTCTGGAAAAGGCTGAGAGTATACTTTTGAGGAGCAGGAGGCTGTTACGGAAGTTCCCACCTGTGTATTAGGAAAAAGTTAAATTGTGCAGACGAAGCCATAAGTCCAACCTGGCAAACGCTGATGCCACTCGAGGGTTAGACCCTGAGAATTTAGTGCCCTCAGAGAAACATTATTGTGTACCCCTGAAGGAGGTAGAAACTGAGTATGTAAGTCATAAGAACACAGACTATATACAGGCTTCTCTCCTTTGAGCAGGAAGCAATTGGAATTCATTAAATCCAGGTTAATTCTCTGTGGGGATGTTTCTTCATAAATCAGGGTCCTAATGTACAAAGACTTGTTCAAAGTCTCAGAAGATATCTTAGAAAAATCAAGGTCATAAGTCAATCTGATACGGGATTACTGAGCAATGAGTCACAAGAGAAGAAACAGCATCAAGGCTGAGAGAACTTGCTTTGGTGTTAAACCAGCCCCTTATTTTGTGACATCGGTCGGCTGGCTCAAACGACAAGCTTCAGTTTCTTCGTCTAAAGATGGTGATAATAATGATACATTGCAACACCGGCTTGCAGATAAAGTGAGAAAGTGTATATAAAATTTTTAGCACTGTGTCCAGCAAATAATAAGTAGTTATGACAATGAATAATATTATTAATAAAATGCTCACAAAAATACTCCATCATGAGGATAGGGGCCTCCAACCAAGGGCCCTTTGTGGAAATATGTTAGGAATGCAGGGGCTGTCCTGAAGAATGTTCTGTGCTAATTTTAACTGAGAGTGAAAAATGACTGCTTAGATAACAAGAACCAAACAAAATGGGAATCATATTCTAATATGTTCTTTCAATGTCTCTTCAAATAACAGTGACTTTAGACTAAGTAGAAACAGCCTCAACCTAGAAGATGCATCCCTTGAACTGTGGAAATGGCATTTGTGCCCAAAGAACTTAAAACACTGTTTATTTTTAGCTTTGGCTAAAATAAGGCATCGTTTAAAACTTTTTTTATTTTATTATATCCTAGTCAGCTAGAGAAGCTACATTAAAAATGCTATATTCCTATAAATATCTATAAAATACATTCAAACTCATACTTGATCTATATATAGTTCTTTTTGGTTACTTCAGCTGACAAAATTGATGACCCAGAATTGATATGGAATTTTCCCAGATAATCCAAAGACAGATTTAAGAAGGCATCCATTTTGTTCCCAAGAAAAATTTTATAATAATTAACAAAGAATTAATTATTATTTGGAACAACTACCATCTTTTTTCCTCTGAATACCAAAATGCTCCAAAGTCGGTAACTGTTGAAAGACTTGGGGCAAATGATACATCATATTCACTCTGTTATATTTCCTCATCGTCTATACTTTACTCTGGAGCTGCCTGAGTTTGCCTCTAGTCCTGCAGCCTGGGCCTAACCTTCCTAAGGGAAGGCCTAACAAAATCCCAACTAGAGTGCATGTTCTGAGAGGGGTATAGGAAGGAATGATTTTTCCCTCAGGGCAGGTTTTTCTTTTGACACTGCCAAGATTTGCATCTGCAACACCCAAATCCTCTTGGATGGTTCATTGACCTGGTCACTGAAAGCCAAGCCTTGCTATAATGGGTGGGTATAATTTGTCTACGTGTTTGTTTTCTCATGAAAACAGTCATAGTCTTTGTTCAAAAAATATGAGCATCACAGTGTTCAGTAATATGGTCATAGAAGTAGAAGATAAAAGTAAGTGATTACAGCAGAATAAAATCAAATTATTATTAGTGTTTCTAAGAGTAACAAATCCATTATGGTGACAGAGAGCCGTGGTTAAGAGAAGATTGAAAATCAAGATAAAGAGACAATCTTGGAGACTGAACAAGATTTGCGCTAACGTAGCAGCAGTGGGGCTATAAAGGGGAAAGGAAAGTACTCCTTAAAGATGAGGGGTAGAGTGCATGTGAAGGGTGAGATAGAAGAGTCCTAGTATGACTCTTGGGTTTCTGGATTGGTAGACTGTGAGTGTGATGGAACTATTCCCTGGAATGAGAAAAAAACAAAAACAAAAACAAAACAAAAAACCCCCACCAAAACAGAAAGAGAGTAAGTATGGAGGGAAAGCAAATGTGTTTGCATTGGATAGTTGAGTCATCAGATATAACCAATAAGCAAATGGATATTAAAATCGAATTCTCTGGAATAGCACTTAAAATAAAAGGCAATCAGATGGAAAGCAGTGTACATCAAGAACATCTGGTGCTGTTAACAGATACAGTTCAGTCATATCACGGACCTGTCTTTCGTGAGTCAAAATTTAAATTGGGAGGGGGCATGCCTGGGTGGCTCAGTTGGTTAAGCAAATGCCTTCGGCTCAGGTCATGGTCCTGGAGTCCCAGGATCAAGTCCCACATTGAGCTCCGTGCTAGGCAGGGAGTCTGCTTCTCCAGCTGACCTCTCTCCTCTCATGTTCTCTCTCATTCTCTCTTTCAAATAAATAAATAAAATCTTTAAAAAAAATTAAATTGATGGGGCTATTCATTAGCACAATAAATTTGGAGAGCAATATATAAATATCAAAATCCTTGAAAGTATTAATATTTTTATTTAAAAATTTACTAGGAGTCTGTTCTAAGAAACTAATCACAGATATAGACAATGTGTAAAAAGATATATGCTGCCATCATAAAGGTGCAAAAAATTGAGATCAACCTGAAAAATCCAATAATAGAGTTGTAAAATAAACCATGATAAATCTGTAAGACTCTTAGGCAACAACTAAAAATAGTTTTCTGGAAGAATCTTTAAAAATGTGGATGCATTAATTTTATCTTGCTGTACAACAAATTACACCAAAACATATTATTATCTTAAAACAACAAACATGTATTATCTCACCCAGTTTCTCAGGACTGGGAATCCGAGAGAGTGGCTTATCTGGTGGTTCTGGCTCAAGATTGAAGTTGGGCTCTTGGCCAGGCCTGTAGTCTTCTTAAGGGTTGACTGAAGCTGGAAAAGCCATTTCCAAGCTCATGCACATGGTTATTAGAGGCTTTCTGGCAGTTGGCTAGAGGCTTCCGTGGGCTCTGTCATAAGACAGCTCACAATATGGCAGCTGCTTCCCTGGGGGGGTGAAGGGGCAGGGGTGGAGAGAAAGAGAGCAAGAGAGGGAAAGAACACTTGACCACAATCAATATGAAAGCTAAAATCATATATAACCTAACCTGTCACTTCTGTTTATGCTATTGATCACACAGATCAATCTTAGTACAATATGAGAGGCGGCTATACAAAAATGTGAGTACTGGTAGGTAGAGGTCACTGAGGGACCCTGGAGGCTGACAACCAGAGTAGGATAGTGCTGATGCTAAAATATTAACTAAGGAAAATAAAGAATATAAAGAGACCTCAATTATTTAAAAAATGCAGAGAAATGAGACAATGTGAAGATATGGGAATATTAACAATGTGTCTCTGCTGCAGGACTACAATAATTTGTTTATCGTCCTCTTTATAGGCTTTGACATTTTACACAGTTTTTATAATGAGTGTGCATTTCATTCATTGTTTTCTTTATAGATGCCAAAACTCAGAAAATATATTGAGCATTTAATATTATTTTTACATTGATTTGAAGATGTTCTGATAAAACTCAAATCATTTACCAAAAATTATACTGAAATATTCTAATTTTAGTTTGATGAGTTAAGCTTAGGATCAAGAGATTATACTTTGAGTTCTTTTTGAACAGCTCCATATATTTCCTGGGGTATTTTGTAGAAATTCAAATGTAATAACTAGGCTCCTTGGTTAAAGAATATTAAGATTTGGGTGGCCCACTTTATCAAAGGTACTATGTGCCTAGGCTAGACAGTCTCTAAGGAAACTTCTAATTCTAAAATTCATTGATTTTAGCAGGTATTTATTAAATACCTTATAAGTACAAGGCACAGTGCCTTCTTAGTCAACTGTACTACAGTCCAAGATTCATGAGGAATCTAAAGGTGTTTTTGGAAAGAAACGTTGGTGCAAATGTTTATTTTTTATTTGCACCATGAAATCTAGGCCCTGCCCCAGCACATCAGAGGTTGGCATTTGGAGATCGAAAAAGCAATACAGAAGTTTTCTGCAGCATTTACTGAGTTTCAATAGCTTGCTACATGAAGTAGGGCATATTTGTGGACTTATTTAGTCCTGAGAAGTGTCTGCAGATACCTCAACAAATGTCTTTCCTGGTGTTTTAGTGTTTACTGGTATTTCCTTCTGCAGGATATCCGCTCTGCTTGTCTTCCCGCATGAGAGAGTGCAGATGTTCCTGAAAACATCTTTGCAGGATTTACTTGAAGCAAGATGCTGAGAGAAGCAGCAAAACTTGAAGGGAGCTGTCAGGGCAAGAGAGAGGAAGGCAATTGGGCAGGGTTTTCCAGGCTATGAGAGTATAACCTGTTGTCTAGGAAACAGCTTCCCTTTTTTATGAGAGAGAATGGGCTCTTGCTGTTACGGAGGCCAGAGATGTTCTAGCACTCTTTTAAATTTTCAAAATCCAAATAACCCCATTATGATGACACTCTTGGATATTCTATTTGTCTCACTGAGATCATGAGATTACAATTTGGTGTTTCAATTGGTGAGTGTTTAAAAAAAGTGAAATTACTAAAACATTTCTCAGTGTCTGAGTATACTAGACCTGGAGATAGAACAGGTAGGTCTGGGGCGCCTGGGTGGCTCAGTGGGTTAAAGCCTCTGCCTTTGGCTCGGGTCATGATTCCAGGGTCCTGGAATCGAGCCCCACATCCTCATCAGGCTGTCTGCTCCACAGGGAGCCTGCTTCCTCCTCTTTCTCTGCCTACTTATGATCTCTTTCAAATAAATAAATAAATTCTTAAAAAAAAAAAAAAAAAGAACAGGTAGGTCCGAGGAAAAAGGAAAACCTGACATGACTCTAAGCTCTAGTCAAAAGATCTCTATAAATAGTTCTCAAAGTACAACACCTATGATAAAGCCACCACCTTTTTGAAAAAGGGATGACAACCAGGACTCTAGGGTGTAGGTGATTAAAAGTTCACGTAAGTTAACTATTTAAGAGCCTGTGGTGTTTTGCACTCTTGAGAATGACTAGGTGCTTCTCCAAAGGTAGGAAGTATTGAGTTTTTTTCCTCAGGAGCTGAGGACTTACTAGAGAGGGAGGCATGATTTGAAGATATTACTGTCAAGTGACAAATTCAGAAGTGCATGCATACACTGTAATGATACATGCATTCTGAAAGAATGTATCTCAAAATGGCACATAAAGCAATGTGCACAAAGTAATTCAGATTGTAGTTTGTGGACTAATACAGACTTGTTCCAATGGAAGCACACTAGGGACTTATAAATTATGTATTTGTGCTAAACCAAACCAAACTGGTATACCAAGGAATGTGTAACTGTCTTGGTCATGGTCAAGACGCAAGGTAGATGGAGAATCCAAAAAGGTGAGTCTGAGAAGGAAAAAACCAACAAAGCCACTGATCTCATCTTTCCTCAACAGTTTTCCAAAAGACAACAGCTTGCTCCAGAGCTTAAATTAAATGAATGAATAATGAGCACAGACAGAATAAAATAGGGAAAAGTCTTACTTAGAATATTGGCCTTCAAACTGTGCTGCATAGCCATGAACTTCTGGCTTCTCCCAACCAAATCCTTGAATGTATAAACATGGCATGAATGATTAAGGAAGGGATCACTGATGGGTGGATGACTCTATCAAGGTCCATCTCCTTTTAGAATGACTGGTCACTCTCTCCTCCTCATCATTGTGAAGCAAAGCCAGTTCTCTGAGATGAGAAAAAGATGTTAGAACTCATGAGATGGACAAGGCATGAAAGTTGCAGTTTGAGAAGGAATGGAAAAAGGAAAGAGATTATTTTCCATCTGCCACCCGCATGACGAGGTATAAAGAAGAATAATTAATATTTATTGAATGTTTGCAATGTACTGTGTAAGAGTAGTGATTTATGTATATTACCTCATGTAAACCTTATAACCATTCAAAGAGAGAGGTCTCCTCATTTTGCAAATGAGAAAAATCAGAGGTCAAATATGTTAATGATTTGCTAAAACTAATACCAGCTGTGAGTGGCAGACTTCAGTTTTGAATCATCTCTTTTTCCATGACTTTTCTGTTAACTCCTATCTGTTTCCACTCTCCAATGCTTCTTTCTTCATCCATCTCATGAACTGGCCAGTCTAGTACTGCCAAGTTGTAATCAGCTACTCCACTCTTCTTTGGAAAGGTAAGGCTTGCTTTTGCCTAAGGACCTTACTTTTCCCCTAGGTATCCTAATGAGTTATTCCTTCACTTCCTTTGAATACATGACTTCTGTTATTTGCAATCACGTCCCCCTCCCTCCTTTTATTCACAGCTCTCATCCCTATGTGATATTAATATATCTTTCTGCATATTTGCTTATTTTTTGACTCTTCCATTAAAATGTATGTACGCTTTGTAGAGTAAGGCATTTTGTTTTATTTATCCTATATCTATAGAGACTAAGTCTAAAATTTAAGAGGTGTCTTATAGGTACTTGTTTGGTCAATGAATCAATGAGTGTGTTGTTATTTCATAATGACAATATTTCATAATGACTATTTCATAAGCAGAGGGGAAAAAAATCGTGATCAGCCTCAAATCTCCAATTCCAACTCCTACCCTTCCCTAATTCTCTTCCCTTGCCATATTTAAGTGAAATATCAAGCCTCAAATTATTCATCACCTTATTTAGTTGTAAAGTTTACTACTGATGGAGGTGAAGACAATTGTGGCACAGATGGTGGCGTGTTGAGCAGAACCCACATTTCTCCTTCCATGCTAAGGCATATGGTTCAGAGGTGGCTGATCAGCCAAGGCTAGTTTCCCAAACCTGCTCCTTGCATCTTGAGACAGCCACACAAATAGTGTTCAATGGTAGAATATGAAAAGAAGTTGTTTCAGAGTCGGCTTTTCAAGGAGCAAGTATGCCTTCTACATTTTTTCCTTTCCTCCAACTCAGTGCAGATGGTCCTGATAAGATCCCAGGGGTGGCAGACAGAAAGATGGAAGGAGTCTGGGTCTCTGACTCACCATGTGGAGGAAAATCCCCTGCTATCCTTAGGGATAGCACCGACATTTCAAATAATTGCAAATAAACTTCCACTGGATTAAGTCACTGCAAACTTAGGGTTTTCTTAAATAGCTCTTACCTATATTTAGAAATAGCTTAGTAAAGTTATAGGTGACAAGGTTTTGGTGGAAATTTTGAAAAAGTTTTGCCAATATTTTGGACTAGAAGAAATGTCAGAGATACTTTGTATTTTTCTAGTTTCCAATGTAATTTCGTAAAAGCAATCAATAAAACTCTTCTTTTTGGGTCCCTATTTATCCAGAAAAGAGTTAAGTGAGAAAGGTTCATGGATAAAGACTTTTATAGGTAGTTGGAATTCTCTAATCGGGCCAAACTGACTTTGTCTTGATGATGTTATGTCTTGTGTTTTTCTGGATTAAGGATATATGAATGCCTTTCTCTGAAATGTGGTTGAGGACACTGGACTCAGCTATTTGGGATACCCCCCAGAACCCCAGTTATCAGTTAAATAAAGATAGGGTAGTAGATGCTCTACCTAATTTGTTTTGCTGCTACTTCTGTTTTACACCTTTAAAAGAAGTCCATTCATTTTCTAATATTCATGGCTTGCTTTTCAGTAAAACAAATTACTACTCATCTTTGTGCCAATTAAGGGGGTCCACTGAGAAAGAAAGCATTAATTTAGTAGATTCCCTGTGTTCATGTGTTAAGGACTCTTTATGGGACAAGGATGTTCTCCTTGTCTTCCTATAAAGCTGTGGAGACAGGCAGAAAATATTCACACCAGCTCTCTTTCCTCTTTTGTTATAATCCTCACCACAGGTATTAACCTTCACTTCCTCCCTGGTTTGAACGGACAGCTAGTCTACGAATGACTTATATTAATCTAGGTGAGTAAGTTGGCACAATATTCCTTCCCAGAATTAGACAAAATTTGTTTAAAGTAGTTCTTTTAATAAGTAAATAAATAAATAAAAGGAGGGAAGGAAGGAAAGAATGAAAGGGGAGAGGAAGGAAGAAAGGAAGGAAGGGAGATGTTTAAAACAGAAATGAACTGGGCATCCGTGTGTTTAATTTTGTCAGCTAGTAGGCTCACCTTTCATGATTATTACATCGATAGTATAGGAGATAGATCACAACTCTTTTCCTAAGCAATGTAAACTGAAGAGAAAAAGCTATTTTTAAAATTTCTTATTGATATAATATATATCTTGAAATGTGTATTTATCTTAAGTGTATTCTTGATGGTTTTTCACAAACTGAGAAGACTTTTGAAATTAGAACTTAGATAAAAAAATAAATAAATAAAAAGAAGAAGAACCTGGATCAAAAACAAGCCATTAGAACCAAACCGTGGAACCCCTCAGATGTTCCTTTTGTCATTAACCAATGGAATTAACCAATGGAATCATATCATAAGATTAACCAATGGAATCATACAGTATGTGCTTTTTTTTTTTGGTCTGATTTCCTTTGCTGAATATTGTTTTGCAAGATTTATTCTACTGTTGCATATACTTGCAGACCATTCATTCTTACTGCTGTATAAAATTCCATTGAACAAAGATGCCACAATTTATTTGTACACTCTACTGCTGATAGACATCTGGATAGTATCCAGTTTGGTTTGGGAACATTATGAATGGTGTTGCTATGAACATTCCAGTTAAATCTTTTGGTAAATCTAAGTATGTATTTTTGTTGAGTATATATATATACACATATACATTATATATTTTATTTTAACCTAAATAAGATAATTAACCAATACTTGGTAAATCTAAAATAATTAACTGCCAAACAATTTTACAAAGCCGATACACCAACTCTCACTACTACCAGCAGTGGATAAAGATTCAAGTTGCTTCATATCTTTACCAATACTTGGAATTTTTTTATCTTTACTGTTTTAGCCAGTCTGTTTGGGGTTTAATGGCATTGTATTGTGGTTGAATCAGCATTTTCTTGACAACTAATGAACTTGAGGATATTTCCATATGCTTATTGGCCATTTGGATATCCTCTTTCATAAAGTACCTCGTTAAGTCTTTTAGCCTGTTTCTCTATTAAGTTGTCTGCATTTCTCTTATTGATTTGTAGGAGTTCTTTATATATTCCTTTATATGATTTGTAGGAGTTCTTTTTATGCTCCACATAAAAGTCCTTTGTGATAGATATATTATGAATATCTTTATCCACTCTGTGAGTTGCCCTCTTAGTCTCTTAATGTTATCTTTTGATGAACAGAAGTTCTTAATTTTAATTAGACAAAACTATAAGGCGAGAATGATACTGTACTAAGCCTTGAAAAGAAGTGGTTTGATTCCATGTGTAGAATTGGGATTAGGATTCACAGAATTATTAGGCTGTGTATCAAACTCCCAAAAATCACTTAATATTGTTTTGCAATTTGCTCTTTCCAGTCATTATGTTGGAAAAGCTGTAGCTATTCCTAGGGGTCATGAGAATAAAGGGGAGGTTTTTGAAATCATACTACTGTCCAAGAACTCCCATCTGAAGATTTAAACAATGAAAATCTTAACGAAGATGATTAGAACAGTAAGGGTACTGTATAGTTTTCACTCAAGTTGATATTAACTACAGCTCCTTCAGCAGAGTGTCAGTCTTTAGAAAATAATAAGTCAGAAAATCAATTTCAATTTTTGATAGTACAGTGAGAATGGCAGAGAAAGGTATCATTTTAAGTCCAAATTTATCTCTAAGACTCTTCTTAGGACCTAAGTTGGAAGATTCTGTAATCAGATATTTTTAGTTAAGGAAAATCAGTACATGAAATAGCCTTATAGTATTATTTAGTGTCTAGAATTGGTTTAAATCCAACATAAGATTCATGTTGGAAAAAACAAATTAACAAGGCAAATTATAGCTCTCTATGCAATAACATAAATTAATGGACATATTCCCTGGAAAAATGGAATTTACTATGTGAAATCTTGTAAATAAGGCATATTAAAAAAAAATCCTGGCTGTAAAGTGATTTGGTGAAATGATTATTTTCCTCATAAGACAAAATAAATTCTTGTCATATTATTAAACGTTTTACAACCTCAAAATGCTGTTTTATAGTGGCCCAGCTAGAATTTAGAATTAAAGCTGACCATATTACAGGTCTGGTCAGAGTTTAAGCAGAGGACATAGTTTCTAGAATTGTTTCCTTCAGTCTGGATATCAAGGATCATTTGGCAAGCCTCAGGTTTACCATCTATGTGTGCTGCCTGTCCCCATTCCCTGAAGAAAGGACCATTTACCCTAAATATCATTTGTATACTTTTTGTGTTTCCAGCAAATCAATTATAGGGAAATTTTGTCATACACAAAGTCCTGGTACAAACAAAAAAAGTGTCACAGGAAAAACCTCCATCATCATAGATTAGTAAAAGGAGATCGAAATGCTACTCCTTCAGATACTGAAGGATTTGAGAACCTCTGGGTGTTTGTGTACTTTGCCAAAACACCAGATCCTCAAAGATAGATCTAGTTCTATTCAACTCTGTATCCTTCATTGTCCCTGGCATTTTGCTGCGTGGGGAACACATGCACGATTTATACTCATGGACTAAAGTGAATGTCAGCTTCAACTTTTGAAAACAGAAAGTGTTCATTTAACAGATGTTGTCCCTTAGTCTTCATTTTCTAAGTTCTAAGTTGGAAGATGGCTCTTCTAGTAGTAAATTTTTCTCCCTAGGTATGTTCTTTTTCTTAAAAAAAAAAAAATGATAAGCAAGGAATAGAAACCTCAAACTGTTAAAAAGTTTTAAAGTATCAAATCTCTTCTCTAGGAAAGTGTAAAGAGATAACTTAAGGACAGGCTAAGGCTATTTTTTTATGGGTTACATTTTCTCTAAATGTGATCTTGTTTTATTTTGAAATACAAATATTTTTTAAAGCATACACTGTAAGCAACTGGAAAATTGGTTTTAGGCACATATGATATAAGATTTCACAAATGTTTAGGATCACAGTGTAATTTCCATGACTATGAGATTTCATAAACATGTTAGGGCAACTACTTATTGTTCAGCTTACTTCCACGGGACTGAGGTGGTTTATTAAATACAAAGACCCTTTCTATCCGTTACTGAGACAGCTACATTTCATTGTATTCTAAATGAACATTTTGTACACAGATCTGTAAGAAATGTAAATTTTTTCCCTCTGATGATGTATCTGCTTTAAGTGCATGTGCTGTTAGCGGTGTTTAATCCCAGCTAACTTTCAGGCAGCCCTATGAAGGTAAGCTGATATTACCAGCAAAATTGACTCCTTTTCATGTGTTGCATTTAGAACACTTGCTGTTCAAACTACTGAATTAAAAGAATTTTCGCTGCCCATTCAGCCTAGTGAGATATTAATTCTGTTTACTTATCCTCAACATACAGTGGAATTAAACCTCGAAAAGAAAATCTCTTTTTCTTATTAGGCTGTTGAAAAAAGAATCTCCTATTTTGTGATATCTGTTTCTAATTTGTCTTTGGGGAAAGGAATGCCAAATAGTTGCCTTGTTTCCCCCTTCAGACATTCAGAACCTCACCAAGCTGCAGTCAAACCAGGATGCACACCCCAGCATGTGATATTTTTTCCTCAGGATCATAGTCAATAAATTTGATTAGTTTGTAAAGCATTCCAAGCCACCAGCCCACAAAGCAGGTTGAGCCAATACCTTCACTCATTCCCTGTTCCTTCTAGACCACCGGGGCTCTAGTTTGTATTTTTAAACCTGGGTTAAATTGTGGCATAACCACAAACCATTGTATGCTATTAACAGTGGGGTTCCAATGAATGACTGACAAACAAAATCTTAGCACACGAAGTCTACTTCTCTCAATGGTAAACACATGTTATTAATGAAACGTTTCTAACGGGCGCAGGCAGTTTGAAGTCAGTCTTGACTGACAAGACTGCATGTTGCTATCTGGGCTAAACAAACAAAATAAAACCTTTTAAACGAATATATTGGAAGAGTATGTTTTGGTGACTCACAAAGGTATAATTTGCCATTCTGAATTCTGAACTTAACCTCCCCTCCTCCAAACTTGGTTTATAGTATAGTATTTTTCCAGAGTTCAAAGACAGGTGGTAGTACCTGTATGTTCCTTAAGAAGATCTGGATGGTGTTCAAGTCATCCCTTGGTCCAGCTTCAAAGAGAGCCACCCTGATGCACAAAAGACTCAACACAGGTACTATGTAGTTTGCTGAAGGAGGGACCAGGTGAGTGTCTGTTGTAAGTCAGTCTGAAGAATCAGAATCTAGTTCCTCAGACAGAATTGCTACTGTGAGGTGGCATGCTAAATAAAGATCAGATGTGATTCATTCTCAGCCTCCTCAAAGCCCGTGAGGTAGGTGAGTGGAGACTTTGTCCACGTCTATTGATGTTTGCCTTTATCAGTAACACTGGCTACTTAGTATGTAGGCATCCATGAAAATAGACAGTGAGTCTTTTGTGCAATTTTTCGGAACTCCTGTTTAACATAAAGGGATAGCAAACCCCAAACCAAATAAAACAACACTGGCATTGCATTTTAGATGTCTTTGAAACATTCCAATGTTTTGGACCACCAAACTCGAACCCACGATGGTTACATTTCATTTTGATCAAATTGGGCAGTGCTGCCTCAAGCTGGTTTGCATTTCTTCTCTTCCAATTTACCCTGACTCTGTGAGAGTAACCAGAGAATTATAGAAGAACAATGTACCATTAATCTTTTCTGTAGAGTTCTTTTGAGAGGAAATTGAGTAGTGAGGAAATGAGGGATGGACGGTCATTTCAGAGTGATACCAGTATTTTCAAAACAGTTCCTAATATCAAATGTTTCTAGGAGTGGATTATTGCTGTCCCTAATAGCATCAGAGTAGTCCATCAAAGGTAAAAGCTTTATGCAAACTGCATATCCATGCTGTACGTTATTCTTTTCTTTGGATTACCTGGGTTACTTTCCCCCAAGTTAATGTTATAGGTACAGGCTGAAATTAAGCTGACAGAGTATACTTTACAACAGCTGAAGGGCGATACTGAAAAGTTTTGGATATTCACTAATGAGCAAGTCAATCAATGACTAAGTCTAGCCACTCCCACTCATCCTTGTTCCAATCTTTGTTTCTTTACTGGTCTCTGTTCCACAGTGTCTTCTTCATAACTATTCTGCCTTCTACTTAC
Source organism: Mustela lutreola (assembly GCF_030435805.1). Lineage (NCBI taxonomy): Eukaryota > Metazoa > Chordata > Mammalia > Carnivora > Mustelidae > Mustela > Mustela lutreola. The sequence continues at coordinate 148,739,290 of NC_081290.1, read as the reverse complement.
TTGCCCAAGTAGGTTACCTGTGATCTGTGTGGTCTTTCTATTTGCCTGCAATGGTCCTTACTGTTAATTTCTTCTGGGGCATGGGGGCTTCTGGCGCCACTGTCTGGTGCCCAGCATCTTCCGTCCCCACTCTGGTGGCTCTTCAGGGCCCCAACTTGACAGGCAGACCCTGCCACTGTTCTTCACTAAAACTTTCCTATTTGCTATCCCTTTCTCTAAAGCTCTTACTGCTGGGCTTGATAATCTAAGAATACTCTGTCAGGCCAACATGATAATAATTAGCTCAAACCATCTTTTGTGTATTTAAAAATAGAATGCTTGGAAAGGTCGTGCCTTAAAACGCATTAATCAATCATAATTGACAAACATTGAAGATGATATTAAAGAGAAAAGGAAGGTTACTTGTTACCCCTTGTGTCCTACCCCATGGCTGAGTAGTTGCCCTGACTCTCTGTTAAATGCTGCTTGGAATCCACTTAATCTTCTTTACCTGAATGCTTGCTGATAAGAGATTATACCTTATAGTTTGTTTATTCATATTCTCATTTATCATGTAAAATTAAACAAGAAAGAGACTATTCTTCAGAATTTGAATAAAGAATCTTGGTCTAAATTCGTTTTCACTTGTGGATAGAGAGAAATGAAAGATGGCTCCAACATACACTTTATAAGGAAGAATTAAAGAATTCTAGATTTTTATAGCTGGTAGGAAACTAAAGGAACTTAAGACACAATAACAGAATGAAGACTGGAACTCAAGACCGTTTGGCTTTTCAATTCAGTGTGCTTATGTGGTATCATACATTGCAGTGAAAATTAGATTGTGTGAATTTTCTAACTGTATTACTTGTAACATATTTGATTAAAACTGCTTAAATTACTGGTAGCTTAGTTGAATAGTATACTGATATTATATGCACACACATACACACATGCAGACTTTGGGAATCAGAGACTTAACTTTAAACATACTTTCAGTGTGTTCTTTTAGATTTGATATCTTCACAAGCTCTAGGACAAGAAAATACTATTATATCATCATCTCAGTATTAGGAACTCAGCCACAGTACAACATCAGTATCTGTTTCTTGGTTTGGTTTTTAAATTGGTGAGTGCTCGATCATAAAATTCGTGCTTCAAAGATTTAGAAGTCTGGATGAGACAGATGTTCCTTCATGCATAATTCTCAGATCTTATTCTAAATAAGGCACTACAGCATCACTGAATATTTCATTCATTCATTCCATAAGTAATTATGAAGTATTTATTATTAGCCAGGTGTTGTGCTAGGCACTGAGGAACATACAAAGTAGAATAAGACATTTCTGCCTAACGTGGTAACCATTCATCCTTACCAGTATCTGTGTTCTCCTCTTCTTTTGGGGCACACAGCTAGACTGCATTTTCCAGTCTCCTCTACCATGTTCATGCCAACAAAATGTAAGTGGAAGTATCATGTGCCTCTTTTAGACCTTCCCCATAAACACATCCCATGTGTGATTCTCACCTCTCTCTCTTTCCATCTGCCACACAAATGAAGAGGACTCAAAGGACCTGGAATGGAGAGAGAGGGATCACGAGAACACAGGAGCCTGCATTCCTGTATGGCTGTGTGGTACAGAGATTCTTCCTGTTCCTGTCATTGACATTGGAATGTGATTAAACCAGAAATAAGTTTCATTGCATTAGGCCATTAAGATGCTCTGTTTAAGAATGGGAGAAGATATTTGCAAATGACATATCAGATAAAGGGCTAGTGTCCAAAATCTATAAAGAACTTAGCAAACTCAACACCCAAAGAACAAATAATTCAATCAAGAAATGGGCAGAGGACATGAACAGACATTTCTGCAAAGAAGACATCCAGATGGCGAACAGACACATGAAAAAGTGTTCCATATCACTTTGCATCAGGGAAATACAAATCAAAACCACAATGAGATATCACCTCACACCAGTCAGAAAGGCTAAAATTAACAAGTCAGGAAATGACAGATTCTGGTGAGGATGCGGAGAAAGGGAACCCTCCTACACTGTTGGTGGGAATGCAAGCTAGTGCAACCACTCTGGAAAACAACATGGAGGTTCCTCAAAATGTTAAAAATAGAACTACCCTATGACCCAGCAATAGCACTACTGGGTATTTACCCTAAAGATACAAACGTAGTGATCTGAAGGGGCATGTGCACCTGAATGTTTATAGCAGCAATGTCTACAATAGCCAAACTATGGAAAGAACCTAGATGTCCATCGACGGATGAATGGATAAAGAAGAGGTGGTATATATACACAATGGAATACTATGCAGCCATCAAAAGAAATGAAATCTTGCCATTTGCGACAACATGGATGGAACTAGAATGTATCATGCTTAGCGAAATAAGTCAAGTGGAGAAAGACAACGACAACTACCATATGATCTCCCTGATATGAGGAAGTGGAGATGAAACATGTGTGGTTAAGGGGGTAGGAGAAGAATAAATGAAACAAGATGGGATTGGGAGGGAGACAAACCATAAGTGACTTTTAATCTCACAAAACAAACTGAGGGTTTCTGGGGGGAGGGGGGTTGGGAGAAGGGGCATGGGGTTATGGACATTGGGGAGGGTATGTGCTATGGTGAGTGCTGTGAAGTATGTAAACCTGGTGATTCACAGACCTGTACCCCTGGGGATAAAAATATATGTTTATAAAAAATAAAAATATTTTTAAAAAAGTATACATGATGCTCTGTTTATAAGAGCGAATGATCAACTATAAGTTTTGGTATATAACAAACACCCTCCAAATCTGGTGTCTTAGGACAAAAGCATTCTCTGTGTTAGAAATTTGAACAGGGTAATATGGGATGGCTATCTCTTCTCCTCAAGGCACTGTTAGGCTCCCTCATAGGTTCACGGTCAGTTTGCAAGTCAAGTGGAAGCTGGTCAGTACTAAAGGGCCTCTCATGAGTCTGGTGATTGGTGCTGGCTATTTGCTGAGCCATGTTCTGAGCATGCTAGCCTGGACATCTTTGAGAGGAAAAGCAAGCTTCGCTTTCTAGGCATATTTAAAGCCTCTGCATGAATCACGTTTACCAGTGTTCCATTACCCCAAACAAATCCTATAGCCAAGCTTAGAGTCATTGTGGAAGAACCACACAAGAGGATGGATATGGAGAGGTGGTTTCCTGGGGGCTAGTGGTTTAGCAATCACCACACCATACTTGATAAAGACATTGCTCTTAGGAAGCTCAGAATTCGGGGCGCCTGGGTGGCTCAGTGGATTAAAGCCTCTGCCTTCAGCTCAGGTCATGATCCCAGGGTTTTGGGATCGAGCTCCACATCGGGCTCTCTGCTCAGCAGGGAGCCTGCTTTCCTTCCTCCCTCTCTGCCTGCCTCTCCACCTACTTGTGATTTCTCTCTGTCAAATAAATAAATAAATTCTTTAAAAAAAAAAAAAGCTCAGAATTCTAAGAGGGAGGGATATAAATAATTACAATACTCTTATGAGGAGTTTTAGAACCAAAGCATGAAAAAAATGCTATGGGTGCACTAAAAAAGGGAATGGCTAACTCTGCTTAGCTTGGGCATAATGGCAAAACTTACACAAATAAGGTAACTTTGGTGCTGGATGTTGATAGATGAGAGGATTTTATTAGAAGAATCAGGAAGACATGATCTGGTTGTGGAAAATGAGGAAGGAGAGTCTAGAAAGGGAAATTAATAATAGTACACGAGAAAGCATGGAAGTTAGAAAGAATATGGCCTGAGGAGGAGTTCAGAAGAGTTTAATGGTACTGAAGTTTTAGTAGACAGTATTATGAAATGGGCTGCTCGTGGAAGTAGGGCCACATGGTGATAGAAGTTTATGCCAAGGAGTTAGGAGTAAATTGGCAATGTTGGATCATTGAATATACTTGATCAGCATACTCATAATATTAGTGGTCAAGCAATTGGTGACATTGGAAGATGAACCTGAAGTCGATGTGGAACAATAAGGTGAACCTGCAGGCACAAGAAGTACACACACTTGGGAGTATAAGAAAGATTATTTTCTTAAATTTACCATATCTTAACATAATTTCTGTCTTATGCCTCCATTCTACAGGGTGACAAAAAATTGGTCTGTCACTTAAGCGCTACCTCTTTACTTCAGAATTGTGTATAGGTTTTGCAGGGCTAACCCAGTACAAAGGTACCCAGGGCTCTCTGGGGCCCATCCTCAGACTCTGAAATGTCTAGCAGTTTTCTCTCTTACCTCCATGTTACTTGCGGTTATATAGAGGTCCCTCTAGGGAACCTGTGCCACAGAAACCAGGGCAACTCTGTGATACTCTCTCTGGCCTTTTGTGCCTGGACACTGGGCAGTGTTTCCTGACTGGAGACTTTTGTCTTCCTGGGGCTGTACCCTAGAGATGGACACAAGTCTCTTTTGCTCCCAGATTCTACAGGCATATCTGAGAGCTTTATAGTGTGAGAAGTTGTTCAGAGAGAGAGAAACAATTTCCTTTGTTCCAGCTACTATTGCTTCACAGTAAATCAGCTTAAAATTTAGCAGCTTAATAAGTTCTTATTATCTCATAGAATTTGATGGGTTGAGAATTTAGACAGGGCACAGCAGGTATGCTAGCTCTGTTCTGCGATATCTGGTCCCCAGCTGGGAAGCCTGGTGGTTGTGGCCTGGAATTGTCTGTCGATGCACTCACTTGTCTGGAGCCTGGGTGGGGAGAGCTTGAAGACTAGGATTGCTGACTGTAACTCCTACTATGGCCTTTCTATGTTGCTTGGCTTCTTCAGAACATGGTGGCCTCAGGGTAGCCATGATTCTTAACATGGCAGTTTCTGGCACTGAGAGCCCTTGTTCTACAAAATAAGGTAAACACTGCATTACCTTTTATGGCCCACCCTTAGAAGTCACACAATTTACTTCCGCCAGACTCTCTTAGTTGTAGAAATCAAAAGCCCATGCAGATTCAAGGTAAGGGGACCTAGACTCCTACTTCTCAATGGGAGGAGAGCATCAAAGAATTTTGGAGCCATGTTTTAAAAACCCCCAACTTGTCTCATAGCTTACCTCTGATGTTCATTTCCCCTTTCAACCTGAGGATTTTGTTTGTCATTAGTCTGAGAGCCAGGGTGGGGTGAGGAATATTTGCTCTGACTCCTAAGGTCTTATCTAAAATATTTTATTCACATCATGGGTCCTTGCCATTCATTGAGCTCTTGAATGTTTTGAAACTCAAAAGTGAGAAAGAAGCAGAAAGAACACTCCTTTTGTTTTTACATTCCTTCCCTGAGGTTAAAAAAAAAATCTATAGATAAACCTAACTACTCGAAGGGATGAAGGACCAAGGGGATGAGGGAAATACTCTGTGTTGGGGGTGTGTGTGGGGGGGGAGCCAGTTACTATTATAAAATTTTATCCCATATATTTATTTTTATTCCATTTATTTAGCATTTAAATGCTATTCCAGCAAACATGCAACAAAGCAAAACAAATAAAATATTATTGCTCTTCTCTGATAACTTTACCAATGATAATTATGCTTATATATGCAATTTTTTCCTCTTTATTTCTCTTTCTCTTATTTTTTTTGTTTTCTATGATTGATTTTTTTTTACATCTTCTTCAATCTAATGGACACAGTATCTGGGAAAATTCCAGCAATTTTAAGATACAGGAACCCTTATCTTTTAAGGTGTATCAGAATCTCTAGTACAATTCCTCTTGCTAACTTCACACCACATATAATCAAATAGTTTACTTTTCATCTTCTTTACCCCAAAGATAAGAGATATAAACCTATTTGAGCAAAGTGACTTACCTGAAGGTAAAAAAAATCCTTTGAATTCCCCATGAAAGCTCACAGACAGGCTAAGAACTGTATATAGCAGCCTCTTCTTAAGAACTTTCAATCAAAAGCCTCTCTAGAGAAAGACGAGGTTAATTTTATCAGTCTAGATGTTGCCAGTAGTCGTAAAGATGTTCAACTTGAGTTTGAGTTACCCTATAATGTAGTTACTTGGCTCATATTTCTGCGCTTTATGTCCACCCCTATTTCTGAATCAGTCACATCAATTGGAAGGTTTGAATATATTATTCAGTCCCATTCTTGAAACTGGAGTGGCAGGGATACGGCAAGAAATCAATTCCCTGGAAGATACAGAAGTGATTACTGGGGAACAATTAAGATTCTGTGTGAAGGGGGCTCCTGGGTGGCTCAGTGGGTAAGTGCCTTCAGTTCAGGTCAAGATCTCAGGGTCCTGGATCAAGCCCCACATTGGGCTCCCCACTCAGTGCAAGCCTGCTTCTCCCTCTTGTATCTGCTAGTGCTCTCTCTTGCTATTTCTGCCTCTCTCTTTCAAATAAATACATAAATGAAATCGTAAAAAATTAAGAAAAAAAGATTCAGTATGAAGGAAGAAGCAGGGAGTAGATGCAACTGATCACATTCACTACAGAGAAAAAACTGGAAAATATGAAGCCTGCAGCCAAAGGATTGGTATCAATGGCAAGTGCCAGTGGGCTTAATATTAATTGAAGAAGTGGCCGGGCATTGTGTTGAGGACTGAAAGACCAAGCATGTTGAGAGTGCTACTGATCAGATTCTATATCAAGTCAGAGGCAAGGTAGCCAGTGTAGACAGCAAAGTGGCCAGAAGTTGCCCCCCAGCTTGTGGAAATTATCAGGAGAAGGAGTGAACTTCCTCCACAGATCTTTAATGTAGTCAATATCAGACTCTTAGAAAATGATGCCTGCTAGGTCCTATGCCAGGAAAGAAGAGAAAAATGTCCTTCGTTTTAAAGATATAAAAGACTTATACTCCGACTTGGAAGAAATACACTGATTGCTACAGTCTAAACCTACCAAGACAAACTTGACTTACAAAGAGATTTACAGATAAATGGACAAATGGTCTTTGAGAACCTAATGTGAGTTTTTTATATTTAGGGCACTGTTCTCTGCTTCAGAGCTGAAGGGATCTTTGAAATCCTAGGAACTTCTGGGCAGTGTGAAGTACGAGTGTCAGGAGACTAACATTTGGAAGCCATTTTTCTTTTGAGTTAGAATAAGAGTTTGCATCAAATCCAGCCTGAGTCAGCTTCTAATGCATGAAATTCAAGTTTACAAAGCTTACTTGCAGGCCTGAAACAGCTTACTTATATATTTTTAACATTTGCCTTAAAAAGAAACATTGGTCTATAACTCTGTAAAATGCTGAGTTGAACACTCAGCAAAAACAAATTTCCACTGCTCCAAAACATTTCCTTAGACAAGGGCTGGCAGTGGTGCCATGGTGACAGTACCGGAAACAGGGCACTGGGCTGTGAGACAGGAATCCTGGGCATTAAGGAACTCTTGACCTTGAACAACTCACTTCACTAGGTGGGAAAGAAACTAGCTTATTAGATGAGATGCCTAAGGCATTAAACATATTAACTGCTATTTTCATCTGACTTTAAGGTTGAAGAGTCTGAGTACAGTTAAGCTACTTGTCTCAGTCAGATACTGAGTTGGTAGGCTAGGAATAGCCTGCATATCCCTGACTCCTTAGTCTGGATTGCATGCTCTTGCTCTCTCTCTCTCTCTCCTATAGTGCTTTACAGAATTTGGCAGTAATTCTGGCTGGGTCTAATGAAAGGTCTCCCATTGTCAGTGCCACCCAGAGACAAACATCTTTGACTCTGGACCTCCTACCAAGGCTCTGTACCACTGTAGTAGCTTATCCCATGAATCCCACCTACCCTGGCGTCTCTGGAGCACAGTCTACAAACAAGCACAGGACATAAGGAATAATCCCTTGCAATGAACAAATATTTTCTCAAATTCTGAACATGCTTAAAGGAGCATCACTGGGATTAATAGATTAAATGAATTAGTCTAAATGATCTCAGTAATTTTGCCTTATATAATAAGTGAAAACCTCAGAGTGATGGGAATATTCCTTTGCAAAGCTAGCTATAGCTTTCGAAAGGAACGTTTAGAGACAAGAGAAGATTCTGCAACATAAAAGGCATTTAAACCTTTGAGGTGGCTCTGATGCAGTATAAGAGAGAGTAACCAAGTGTTTGAGGTACTCAGGTCAGTGATGATAAAGAAAGAAGAAACTGACTCACAGCCCTATGATTCTCCATTGCAGTTTCCTCCAGAACAGTTTATGAAAATAACTTTCAGTTCCACTTTACCAGGGCCTGGAATAGTCTATCTTCTGTCTTGAAAAACCTGCAAAGTTGAGAGAGATATAGTCATGATCTTAAATGGTTGCCATCTAGGGTAATGACAGCTCTCAGTTTCACTGGTTGAGTGAACTACCAGCCTATTAAGTTCTCATGAGATACTCAATCAGGGTAACATTGGCCACACTCCAGGGATCCTGAGAAGATAAGCTTGGTGTGTCAGACCCTACATGCCCCTGCCCCTGGCCTCTCTCTCCCTCTTCTCCACACATTCAAGGGCCAGCTGACCCTCCTGACAGGCTCAGTGCTGCCTCCTCAAGAGTTAAGTCATTTTAACCAAAATGGCTCATCACGGTGGCTCACTTCACACTGGCCTGGCCCTGACCTTGACTCTTCTAGCTGAACGATGGTTTTTGACCTTGAGTATTGGACTTGAAATCTCTTCTTTCTTTCAGCACCTTCTGTCCTGCTCCTGCCTGTCTCTGGGTATGGGCAGAGAAGTCAGAGAGGCTTCATTCTGGCCTTTGCTTTGTGTTTTTTACTGAAATGACTTCAAGCAGATTTGTTCTTACAAGTCTTGGTTGCTCACCTATAAAATGGGGATAATCATGAAACTTAACTCAGAGGTCAAAATAAAGAGTAAATAAGGCATAGTATGTAGAGCACTTAGCACAGAGTCCATAAAAGCTCAATAACTTTCAGCAATTAGTATTAATATCAATAAAATATATACAAAATTATAGCTATCCTATTTATATATAAGGGTCTTTTCCCCCAGACTGGACTGTAGATTTTTTTAAAGTCAGACTTATGTTGGAAGGGGTTTTCCAATCTCCTTCAGAACTAAGGCAAATGTAGGGTACCTAGTAAGAATGAATAGAGTTCTTGATTGACTTGAAACTAGAGCAAGTTATAAAATTATTAGGGCTCAGCTTGGAATCTTGTACATGCACGCTGAGGAAATAAAGGATAAGTCGGTTTTCGGAAAGCAAGAATTGCGAGCCCACACAAGGCAGAGCACTGTTACCCACATCATGTCTTGATCCCTGGGCATGCCAACAATGAAGGACCTTTAGCTGGTCCTCAGCCGCTAAACACTCTGCAGGACCCTGCATTGAAATTGCATGCAAGATGTCAGATAAAGCATTCAGAAAGAATTGCTTAGTTTATACACAAAGTATTCTTCAAACTGGTGTAAGTAAAACATTTTTTTTAAAGATTTTATTTATTTATTTGACAGAGAGATCACAAGTAGGCAGAGAGACAGGCAGAGAGAGAGAGGGAAAGCAGGCTCCCTGCTGAGCAGAGAGTCTGATGTGGAGCTCGATCCCAGGACCCTGGAATCATGACCTGAGTTGAAGGCAGAGGCTTTAACCCACTGAACCACCCAGGCGCCCAAAACATTCTTGTTTGTCATTGGTGACTCCTAACTATTATAGACTATCTAGCAATTGTAAGACCCCAGTAGGCATAGCTTTTCTCTGTCAGGTACTCACAAGAAATCAGTTACAGGGTGTAACCCTAATGGAAAACAAGAGGGGGGGATAAAAATGAATATAAAAGGTCAGTGAGAGCAACACACCTCAACCATACTATTTAAAAAACAACTCTGGGTTTTTACATGTATGGAAAGTTTTTTGTTTCAATACAATGTAGTTAATTAACACAGATTTATGAAATCCTTTCTTTCATTGATGAGTGATGGCAGACTTGAGATGCGTGGATTATGTTTCAGAGTACTGAAATTCAAAAGGCAGGAAAAAGCCTCGGGAACAGATTCTCAACAATAAACACAATTTTTACTGATTTAGAGATTTATCCTGACACCTTTTTTTTTCAATCGCTATTAGGCATCCAAGTGTGTATTTCCTTCTAGTCTTTTAACTAAAATGATCTACACCGTCTATGTCAGTTGCCTTGGAATGTAGCCAGAGAAAGGAAAGGTAAAACTATGAGGGATATACTAAGTGTTACTAGTAATTTGGGGAGTTGAATATGTTGTTAGCCTCAAAGATGACACACACTATTACATTGGAATTTTGCTCATGATATTTAACGGACAACCCTGTAAATTCTATAGGATGAAATATTTTGCTTGCTTGTGTTTTATTGCATGGATAAAACAACTTTCTTCAAACATCATGGGTTTCACTTTTTTTTTTTAATTTATTTTCGGCATAACAGTATTCATTATTTTTTCACCACACCCAGTGCTCCATGCAATCCATGCCCTCTATAATACCCACCACCTGGTATCCCAACCTTTCACCCACCCGTCAATTCAAACCCCTCAGATTGTTTTTTAGAGTCCATAGTCTCTCATGGTTAATTATAAAAAGTGAAGACTGAATTTTTCCCCCATAACTTTATTTCAAATATTTGTTCTAATATTTATCCCAGGTATTTATATTTGTCTCCAACCCCCCTTTCATGGTAATTTTACCTTTCATTTGGTGCAAGAAACACCGTGTAGTTTCCAGAATCAGGTAAAAGACAACTTTTTTTTAATAATTTTTAACTTTTTTTTCCTTTTTTTTTTAATTAATTTTTTATTTTTTATAAACATATATTTTTATCCCCAGGGGTACAGGTCTGTGAATCACCAGGTTTACACACTTCACAGCACTCACCATAGCACATACCCTCCCCAATGTCTATAACCCCACCACCCTCTCCCTACCCTCCTCTCCCTGGCAACACTCGGTTTGCTTTGTGAGATTAAGAGTCTCTTATGGTTTGTCTCCCTCCCAATCCCATCTTGTTTCATTTATTCTTTTCCTACCCCCCAAAACCCCCACATTGCATCTCTACTTCCTCATATCAAGGAGATAATACGATAGTTGTCTTTCTCTGATTGATGTATTTTGCTAAGCATAATACCCTCTAGTTCCATCCATGTTGTCACAAATGGCAAATTTCATTTCTTTTGATGGCTGCATAGTATTCCATTGTGTGTATATATATATATATATATATATATATATATATATATACACCACATCTTCTTTATCTATTCATGTTGATGGACATCTAGGTTATTTCCATAGTTTGGCTATTGCGGACATTGCTGCTATAAATATTCGGGTGCACGTGCCCCTTCAGATCAGTACGTTTGTATCTTTAAGGTAAATACCCAGTAGTGCAATTGCTGGGACATAGGGTAGCTCTATTTTCAACTTTTTGAGGAACATCCATGCTCTTTACCAGAGTGGTTGCACCAGCTTGCATTCCCACCAACAGTGTAGGAGGGTTCCCCTTTCTCTGCATCCTCACCAGAATCTGTCATTTCCTGACTTGTTAATTTTAGCCTTTCTGACTGGTGTGAGGTGATATCTCACTGTGGTTTTGATTTGTATTTCCCTGATGCCGAGTGATGTGGAGCACTTTCTCATGTGTCTGTTGGCCATCTGGATATCTTCTTTGCAGAAATGTCTGTTCATGTCCTCTACCCATTTCTTGACTGGATTATTTGTTCTTTGGGTGTTGAGTTTGCTAAGCTCTTTATATATTTTGGATGCTAGCCCTTTATCTGATATGTTGTTTGCAAATATCTTCTTCCATTCTGTCAGGTGTCTTTTGGTTTTGTTAACTGTTTCCTTAGCTGTGCAAAAGCTTTTGATCTTGATGAAGTCCTGATAGTTCAGTTTTGCCTTTGCTTCCCTTGCCTTTGGCGATGTTCCTAGGAAGAAGTTGCTGTGGCTGAGGTCAAAGAGGTTGCTGCCTGTGTACCCCTCAAGGATTTTGATGGATTCCTTTCTCACATTGAGGTCCTTCATCCGTTTTGAGTCTATTTTCATGTATGGTGTACAGAAATGGTCCAGTTTCATTTTTCTGCATGTGGATGTCCAATTTTCCCAAAAACCATTTGTTGAAGAGGCTGTCTTTTTTCCATTGGACATTCTTACCTGCTTTGTTGAAGATTAGTTGACCGTAGAGTTGAGGGTCTATTTCTGGGCTCTCTATTCTGTTCCATTGATCTATGTATCTGTTTTTGTGCCAGTACCATACTGTCTTGATGATGACAGCTTTGTAATAGAACCTGAAGTCTGGAATTGTGATGCCACCAACTTCGGCTTTCCTTTTCACTATTCCTCTGGCTATTTGAGATCTTTTCTGTTTCCATATAAATTTTAGGGTTATTTGTTCCATGTCTTTGAAAAAATGGATGGGATTTTGATAGGGATTGCATTAAATGTGTAGATTGCTTTAGGTAGCATAGACATTTTCACAATATTTGTTCTTCCAATCCATGAGCATGGAACATTTTTCCATTTCTTTGTGTCTTCTTCAGTTTCTTTCATAAGTACTTTATAGTTTTCTGAGTATAAATTCTTTGCCTCTTTGGTTAGGTTTATTCATAGGTATCTTATGGTTTTGGGTGCAATTGTAAATGGGACTGACTCCTTAATTTCTCTTTCTTCTGTCTTGTTGTTGGTGTAAAGAAATACAACTGATTTCTGTGCATTGACTTTATATCCTGACACTTTACTGAATTCCTGTACAAGTTCTAGCAGATTTGGAGTGGAGTTTTTTGTGTTTTCCACATATAGTATCATATCATCTGCAAAGCGTGATAGTTTGACTTCTTCTTTGCCAATTTGGATGCCTTTAGTTTAAAAGATAACTTCTTAAAAAAGGCAAAACAAAACCGAAGTTCTTGTGCTGAAAATCAACAGTTGAGCAGGGATTAAATCAGTGCCTGTTTTAGAATATCAGAAATGATTACCTGAAAGATGAGTTTTACAAACATAGTTTTTTTTTTTTTTCTTTTTTAAAGCTGATGCGTTTGGTAGTATTGAAAAGTACTGGATGTAAGCACGTTCAGGCAATGTTTATTGACATGAAGGAAAGCAAAGCCTGGGACACTTGGCTTGCTGGTTAGCCAGCTGGTAGGAGGTGAAATATGTCCTCCCCAGGAGGCTCAGAGATCATCTTGTATTGTGTTTCCACATCAGCAATTGTGTGCATCCAGATTGTACTTCCTTTGGAGGCTAGATAGTATTCTTCATGCCACCTTACCTCTATCCTGCCCCAGGTTCCTTTCTAACACAATCCCCTCATTGCAGGATGGAGCTCTAAGTGACTAGGACCAGCCTTGGATACTTAGATATCAGGTTAGTCTGGAGGAAATGCTGGTTCCTATGCTCCAATGGAGCAGCATGCCTGGTTCCTAGCCTCACCCCCTACACACTGTTCTTCTTTTGCCATTCCTTCCTCTGATTGGTATATTATGTGTATTAGCCAACATTTTTTCATGTGGAAGGCAAACCTATTAAAAGCCTGTATACACAGTGGATTTCCTCTTTCCTTCCCTACCTGGTCAATCCAATGTAGCACTTCTGAATATTGTGTTAACATATTTTCACAAGACCAACATTCAGGATGGTGGGACTTTGGAATGGCAAAAAAATAAAACAAACCTAGGGCTGCATATATAAGCCATGTCCTCTAATCTAGCTATTACATAAAGTTGGTATTTTCATCTCTAACTGACAGCTCTTTCAGATATTAAGAATTCAGACAACTGACCAGAAACACAGACAGAGGAAAGGGGTATTCTTTACTGTGTGTCCTCAAATCTCAACCATTTTTTTTAACCCCCCCCAAATTTTTTTTTTTATTTTGGTGAGGTCAAATTTACCCATTTTTTTTTTCTTGTATAGTTTGTGCTTTAGACATCCTACTTTGAAAAACTTTATCCAAATCAAGCACACTATGAAGGTCATAATTTCCTATGTTTCCTTGTAGGATTTTTAAAATAATTTTTATAATATTTTTCTTTTTTTATAAACACATAATATATTATTAGCCCCAGAGGTACAAGTCTGTGAATCACCAGGTTTACACACTTCACAGCACTCACCATAGCTCATACCCTCCCCAGTGTCTATAACCCACCACTCTCTCCCAACCCCCCTCCCCCACCCTGTTTGTTTTATGGGATTAAGAGTCTCTTATGGTTTGTCTCCCTCCCAATCCCATCTTGTTTCATTTATTCTTTTCCTATCCCCCAAAACCCCCATGTTGCATCTCCACTTCCTCATATCAGGGAGATCATATAAGAGTTGTCTTTCTCCAATTGACTTATTTCACTAAGCATAATACCCTCTAGTTCCATCCACGTCATCACAAATGGCAATCAAATCTCAACAATTATGTGAGCAACTATAATCCAAATTTTCAAATTATACCACTTAAGTTTACTTAGCTTAAAGATTTTCTCAAATAATGGAGTATTGAAGTAAATCTCAGGTCGATGTGCCTCAGTCTTCAGGTAAAATCTGAGAAGTGTTTCCTTTTGCTTTCCTACAATTTTTATAGGTGACTTTTTAGTAGCTGTAAAATAGTTGAGTTTATAACACCTTATGATTATTTTGTCAGTATTAAGTCCTTTAAAACAGTCTCTAATTTTCTACAGTATAAAATTTCTCAGGGAACTTATAGAATTTGAAGTATTTAGAGATTGCCAACATGTGTCTGCAATTAAATTCTTATAAATGATGGAATTTACTCAATACCCAGTAAAGATGGTTTCCAGCAACCATGGTATAAGCAATGGTTTGTGAAGTGAATGTCCTAGAGTCAGAACATGTGGGCCCTTAACACAGGAGCTTGATATACCACTGAGCTTTTCATCTCACCCGGACCTTGAGAGAAATAACATTTATCTCACCTACCTCATGAGACCGCCACAAAGGTCAGATGATGTGAAAATTTGATGAAAATAAAGTGTTGTGCAATTTGCTTCATTTGAATGGTCCTCCAAGTGCCATTCAGTACACCCGATCCCTCCTTTTCTTTTGGTATTCACGGTACTCACCTTCTGGTTTTCCTCTGCCATTTGGACTTCTTCCTTAACATCTACTGAACTGGCTTAGCTTGTCCTTTTCTTCCAGACCAGACTGGGATTCCCAGAAAGGAGAGAAAAGCTTGCAGGCAGATCCTTTATTTGGGCAGTGATCCCAGAAAGCAAGATTGAGAGACAGGAGAGGATAATAGATAAAGAGGGAAAACCAACGCAGAGTTGGCCACCACTTTGGGAGATTAGTCGGAAATCCTACAGGAACTTTTGAGGAGCCCTATGAAAGGCACCTCAGAACTGTCTGCCTGGGGACGCAAAAGGGAAGCATTTGTCTATTATTTCTCGATCTCCCATCAGAGTTCCCAAGGGCAATAACGGCTATTGACTTCCAGAGTACTGAAGGATTCCTGGGAGATTCCTTCAGCAGCACAGCACGGACATTCCAGTGTGGACCGATGAGTGAGGACTTGCCAATTTGCACACATGAGAAGATTATGGAAGAGTGCCTGGAACCAGTCCACCATGACAGTGGCCAGAATAAGAGGGAGGTCAAATGGACTGACATAGTACAAAAGAGGAGTAAATATATAGATATCTGAATATTGGGGTTCTTGGATCATCTTCTGTCTTGATAAGTCTTACTCATCCTAGGTGATAACATCTATTCCTATAATTATCATCTAAAGCTTATTTTTCCCAAATTTATGTCACTCACTCAGATCACATTTCTGAATTCCATATTCATTTATTCTGTACTCTACATAGCAGTAACTATAGACTATTTAGAGACATACACAGTTCTACATGTGTAAAACTCACTCTTCATCTTTCCCCACAAATCTATTCCTTCCCTAGTCTTTAGCAGTTTAGTCAATAGTAGCAGCCATTACTTAAGCAAATGCATTATCTTTTTCTGTGTAACCAATTACCACAAAATCAAGTAGTTTAAAAAAACAATTGGTTACCTCATGGTTTCTTTGGTAAGGAGTTCAGAATCAACTCAGCTGGGTGGTTCTGGCTCTGTCTGTCATGAAACTGCAGTTAAGATGTTGGCTTTAGAGTGGGGGCCACTTGGTGGCTCAGCCTTCGGCTCAGGTCATGATCCCAGTGTCCTGGGATCGAGCCCCACTTCGGGCTCCTTGCTCTGTGGGGAGACTGCTTCTCCCTCTCTCTCTGCCTACCTACCTGCCACTTGCCCTGCTTGTGCTCTGTCTCTCACTGTCTCTGTGTGTCAAATGAATAAATCAAATCTTAAAAAAAATTTTTTTTTTTGAAGACTCTACTAGACCCGGAAGACTCCCTCCTGAGCTGTTCCCCTCACGTGGATTTTGGCAAGAAAACGTAATCCCTTGATGGCTGTTGGCAGGAAGCCTCATTTTCCTGCCACATGGACCTCTTCATGGGGTTGCTTCCTCTAGATCAGGTGATTCGAGAGAAGGCAGCCACTACACTCTCTTTCGTTATCTGGCATTGGAAGCCACATGCAATCACTTCTGCCGCCTTCTTCTTCTTCTTCTTCTTCTTCTTTTAAGATTTTATTTATTTATTTGAGAGAGAGTGAGAGAGAGCATGAGAGGGGAGAAGGTCAGAGGGAGAAGCAGACTCCCCATGGAGCCTGGAGCCCAATGCAGGACTCATCCCGGGATCATGACCTGAGCCGAAGGCAGTTGCTTAACCAACTGAGCCACCCAAGCACCCATTTCTGCCTTATTCTACTGATCTCACAGACCAGCCTTTACAGTGTAGGAGGGAATCACACTAGTGTAGAAACCGGGAGGCAGGGAAAATCGCCAGCTGTCATGGAGGCTGCCTCCTGCTGCAAGCAAACTTAGAGTAATCTTTGATCTTTATTCTTCCAAGATTCATTGTCTCATCAAGTCCTGTTGATTTACCCCAAAATATATTTCAAATATGTTTACTTCACCCTATATTCACTACCACGTCTCTAATCAAGGCCGCCATAATACTTTGCTTGGAATGAAGTCTTCTTCCTGGGCTTCTCGTCTTTAATTATGGTTCTTTCTAATCCATTTTTCAGGGTAGCCAGTGTGAGTTTTTTGAAAATATATCATATGATGTCACTCTCGCTATTCTCCAATAACACCATGGCCCTCTTAGAATAAAATTCAAACCTCTTAACAATGCCTGTGGGGCCCTTCTGGTTCTGACTCCTGCCCCTCTGTTTGACCTCATCTCTTGCTGCTTTCCTCTAAGCCTTTATGATACAGATCTTTATCTCCCCCGCCCCACACCTCTCATCACCAGCTACCATTGCACCCACTGTCTTTCTTTGACTACCTTTGACTCATCTTTAGTGATTAGATTAAGCATTAGGGGACTCTTTCCTAGCTCCCCACTTATGTCCCATCCTTTTATTCTTGAGCTCCACCCCCTGTTTATGACACTTAATGACATCATTAGAAGTGTTACTGTGCATTTATCTGGCATGTGTCTCAGTGGGCAGAGACTGTGTCTATTTTGCTCACACATGTCTATCCACTGACGTGCACAATACTTAACACAGCATAACTATTAATTAAGCATTATACCCAAGAAAGTCTTTCTGTTGTCATAGTTTAAACAAAAAAATGATCCTGTCTCTCTATGTCAAAATTTCCCACAAGTTATGAATGACTGTTTATCATAGAATAAAGAAGAATTCTACTAAAGGAAATAAAATATGGGTCACTGTCCTCATTGCTATAAACTTAATGGAATGAGATACAAGCAACCAGAAAGATAACAAACACAGAGAGAAACAAACAAAAAGTTATTTCAAATGAGGCCATCGAGCTCACAATGTTGTTCTAAGCAAAAATGCCAACATGGAGTTGCAATCCAGTCAAGGAGCTCAAGTCAAACTGAAAAATAAATGACTTTACATGTAATGCTTTGCTTTCTAGATCATTAATCTCCTGACAGTGACAAAACATAAAGATAAAGCCAACATCCTTGAAAAGTTCATTGTTCCTAAGCTGCACCCTGAGCGTGATTAATCAAATGCAATCTTTTTATACAAAACAATCCTTTTCTCATTCTTAATGGTATCAAGCTGAAGCTTATTATACACAGAAAAACTGAAGTGTTCACACATGATCTGCACACGATTGGCCACTACAGCAGATGAGAGCCTTTCAAACCTATACCAGAGTTATTTGCAACTGTTCCTTTCCCAGCTTCTTGACATTATTTTTGAAACTTTTGTTGAAGCGCTCTCCCATCATCTAGCATCATTATTTATCTTTCACGCACAGACACTGGGGTTTGACATTATATAACTCTTACTCCTTCTTTTAAGGAAAATCAGCCTTTCTTCTCTTTAAAATTCAATTGTATTATACAATGCCCATTGGTAGCAATCAATAGCATTGAAATGTTTTCCCCTCTATTTTTTTCTATCAGCTCCCTCATCTCTTCTCCTCTTGTTCCCCTTTCTAACCACCCGCACATCAACCTGGAACACTATACCATTTTTCAAATGTGTTCCTGTACAAATTGTTACTCCTAAAAACATTTAACAAACCTAGCTAATGAAGGGTGGAAATGAATTGTCTTAAACCTATGAAGGGCCAAATCAAAGGTTTCATAGACATATAATCAAAAGGGATTTCTCTTTCAATTGCTGAAGTAAGAACTAAAGTCTCTTTGAGAATATGAACTTTCAGTGTTTCCTCTATGATTTCTCTTAGCTTAAAGAAGCAAAATTTTAAAAATTACCTTTCCATGGTCAGTTGAGACCTAACTCCTTGGAATGAACATATAATTTCTTAGAAGGTGATGAAAGAAACAGTAAAAAGAAAATGAATTTCAGCACTCGGTCATGTAAAACATCTCTGGAAGCTCTTGCTACATCTGCAAAGTTGATCTGGCCTAATGAGCACATAAATGTTTCTTTAAGTCAAGGGAAATACATTTTTTAAAAACCCTATATGTCATTTAAATTGAGTTAGAGATACCTTTTAGCAACAGGTTGGTGTTCCCGGATGATTTTTTTAATGCATTTCAGAATTATTGATAGAATGAGACCTTAAACGTTATGAAAGGGGACTTGTTGATAGAATACACATGTTACTATGGTGATATTTTTGGATCAGACTGTTTGCCAAGAACATGGTGTAATTCTGGCTAATTTCAGTTCAAATTAAATGCTGTTGTGACACAACAGAAATGTCTCTAGGTCACATCAGTGTGATTTGCACTAGGAAATTAGATTATTCTGTATTGGAAACATCAGCTACGAGGCATGACCACACAGCTTCATAAATCTTCCTGATGGAGAAATGGAAAATGTGCTCTTGTAATGTAATCATTATTAATAAGTGTTCTACACGCTCAGGATACTAGCTTGCGACTAGAAAACAACTCAGATCTTCACCCTTCTAGTTGCTATTCCAACCAGTTCCTATCAGAGTGTCAGTTATCAGCTGACGAGACGTGCAGCCCTCACAATGAGCAAATGTGGATGGATTCTGAGTCATGGCTTTCCTGGAGCATGTGTGGCACATGAGGCAAGATTTCATGCACAGCTCAACAACTCCTATTTCATAGGAGACTTTATGCTTGATGCTACAAGACCCTGCTTAGTGTGGTATCTTTGGCATCAGGAGATGGCTTTATTGTTCTGTACTGTGAGTGATGAAAGTAGCTGGTCCCGTTACTAGGTGACACTTAGTGTCTTGGAGCTAATTCAAATGTACACTAACCTGATGTTCATAGATATTCAGGATGTTCAGATGTTAAGAAAGAGGTAGAACAAATGTTTATTTGGCTAATATTTTGTGCTTATCTTCTGAATATGGGCCTGTAGGGTTTCCGGTGTATTTCTCAAGTAGAGGTTAAACCTGTCCTTCCCAATCATCTGTGTGGATAGAACACATAGAGAATGATAACATTTGTACCACACATTGGGTTGGGTGGATAATTTTTTTGAGGCTGCATCCTGCCTACTGAAGGCTCCAGGCCCAACCCATAGCTGGGAGCATGGGGGTCATCTGTAGGTTGGAACATCTACATATTTCACTCAGTGTACCAGAGCTGAAAAGTGCAAGGCTTTGGGGGGGAAAAAATCTGTTTTTCCCTATTTCTCACAGATGCCTGCAGCCATTTCCTCTTAATCCAATTGAAGTTACCTCTATCAGTTTAAATTGCATGGCCCCAAACTGCATCCAATGTCATGAAAGTAATGTGATAAATTTATTTAGATATTTACCTTTTAGCTCCCATGAACTATGGCTCCGGGTTAAGCATTTCAAGGTGCTCAGTCTTTCTTTAAATAACTATCACAAAGCCCACCTAGTAACAACAGAAATACATCTTCTAATTTAGTTTATTATCAACTATATCTCTGATCTTTTGATTCGGTCATACTCCAAGAACAATTTCTCATGGGCTAAGAAGCATTCAATACATTCTTAAGAGTCTAAATTTGGAAAATGTATTAAGTTCTCTTTATAAACAAGGGAAACTATGAGTTTGAAATTGTACCTCAAACTCTAATACCTGCAGTACATGAAAAACTGACTTTATATTTCTCAGTAGAAGGAAAACTTTGGTGAACATTATTCTCTCTTTATCCAGAAGTTTGATGGGCCTCATGTCTCCAAGGATGAAGGGTACTCTTCTTGATTTTATTTTCTATGATACACACATCTCTCTCTCTCTCTCTCTCTCTCACACACACACATACACATTTTGACTCTGTTCAGTTTCTGTACATCTGTGTGTGTACCTGTGTAGACACACGCTTGTATGTGTATATCCTGAATAGAAAGATACCTTATAAACAGAAATTGTGGCAGCAAGAACTTGATGATTTTCACAACAATTGGGTTTTATGAATTATACTTCATTTCATTGCAAATATTCTCTCTTCCCTTTATCATCTGTCTCCAAAGATTCAAATCAGATTTAGCACTTTATTTTATTTAGAAGAGTGAATTCCATGGGTTTCATCTCCTAAATAATGTCGAAACCAATCTGTAAAAATAGCTTTATACAAAACTAAAAAAACAAAAGTCGCTGTTTTTCAAAGTTTTATAGACAGCTTCATTTCTTTTTTTCCAAAATACTTCTATCTATGACTGCCTCGACCAGGTAGTCAGAAACTTACTACAGTGTCACAAGACTAAGAAAATACAGTCAGGACCTGTTAAGGTGAAAAAAAAATCTTGGAGGTTAACTTGTTTAACCCCGTAATTTAAAAATAAACCTTAGAGATTAACATATTTTAACCTCATAATTTTAAAAAGGAGGAAACTAACATGAAAAGATTAAATGATTTTTCTTCTCAGCTAATTAGTGGCAGAACTAGGGCAGGAACTCAGGTCTTCTACGTCCCGTCTTAGTGTCTCTGCAGGTGTACCTGCTATTTCTCATTACTTGAAAGAAAAGGGATTAAAGGAGATGAAAAGACTTGGGATAATTATAATTTAGTCTTTCATTTATATATCTTTTCTAAATACTCTTCTGGGGAGAAAGATACTAGCAATATTTTCGTGTTTGTTCACCTGAGTAAATATGTGGTATTTTGGAGAATATGTTTATTGCCAAGGTACACAGAAGGTGTTGAATATCAAGAGTTGGTTAGTTGGACTTGTGTATGACAGAGATTTGGTATATTGTAAAAGCTACAGGAGTTCTAGAAACCTTCTAAAAAATCATCACACATTAAACTATGGTTCTAAGCGCTTTCTGAAATTCTCTCCTCCCTTTATATTCCTGAGTCTGTTAATTCTTATATCTGCCCTCCTACACTTTTGCTGTATACGTTTCTCATCCAGTCTCCTAAAGGTAAGACCCCAGGAGACCCCCATAGTTTCTACACTTACCCTCAGATTGTAGGAGACCGCCTCTATGTGCTATGTGATAATTATGTGCATAAATATCACTTCCATATACCACTCCTTTCCCCTTTCTGGCAGAGGAATTGTCAATGATTCATGTTTTTCAGGGAAAATGCCAATGCCTGAGTTTGGCTTTCATTGCCCATCATCAGTTGGTTTCACCTAATGTATTGAAACTTATCTCCCACTTCTGATACTGAGATTCCTCCTTCAGCTGGACAGTCGCTCACTGTCCTTCAGGGTAAGTTTGCTTATTTCCATCTCTTTGTCGTTACACTTGAGTTTCTGCTCAATGGAGAAGCACACCTCCTCCTCCCTCTAGAGACAAAGCCAAAACATTCTCAGATTGCATAGCCTCCGTGAAGCTTTTCCAGATGAACTTTAACTGAAATGCACCCCTCCCAACAGCATTTATAATACAAGTGGAGTTAAATATATTCTACAGCCTAGAATATACGTCTATTTATCTCAACTAGAACACTTCCATCATTCCCTCTTCCCCTAATAGTACACAGTTAATTGATTGTCATAACAACAATAGTTGGCAACTATATATTAAAAACTTAAATTCATTTACATTATCCTTATATTCATTATTTTAACTGAACTTCACAATAGCTCTATGAGATTGACAGGAAAATTATTATTATTGCACTTATTAATAAGTAAATGGAAGATTAGTTAAGTGGAATTACTAATAAATGGAAATATTATTATTCAATTTTGGCAAGTGTAACATTAAAAACAAATCCACTATCTGCTCTTCTCTACATTGCTTAGATGAAATGACATTTTGCTGTTTGGGAGTCAAGATGCTGGCTATCAGGGAAAATTTAGCATTTTGCAAAAACTCATTATCTTACATTTTTTACTTTGCCTCATTCTAGTGAAAATGTCATTATAGACTAGGGAAAACTTTAAAAATTCTTCCGCAGTTATTCTGTGATTTATCTAATCAAGGAAACAGATAAAGCAAACTTTCTTTTCACTTTTCTTATATGTGGGGGGGGGGCGGCGGTGGTGGTGGTGGTGGTGGTATACATCTACTGATTGTTGCTCTGACCACCAGTGTGAAATAAATAGGAATTATTATAGAGTACTCAGAGAAATGTTGTTACATGACATCATTACTTTATAACAAGGTGTTGAAAATTTGAAGATGACTTGGTCCCAACTTAAAGTATTTAAAGATTTTTAGAAAACTCATAACCAGCAGATTAATTTCTGAGAAGCCATTCTTGTAAAACGGCTTTTTCTTCACTCAACATTCACTATATATTTTTCTTTTTTAAACTACAGATTTTATCAGCTCCCTAAAGCTCTGGAAAACAGGCACATTCCAATAACACATAGAGGAAACCGAAATAAGCAGATGAGACAGTTAGGGCTGTGGGCCTTCCATTTACTTGAAACCTCAAGGTGGAGGGCCATGTCAGGCCAACACTGCACTAGCCATTGGCTTCTCTAGGACTGCCATTGTCTTCACCCATTCAGTATCCACTAAATCACACAAGCACAACAACACAAGGGAAATAGCACTGAACTGGAAGTTGGGGACCAGATTCTACAGCTGGCTCTGTCCATCCTCTACTGTGTGTCCTGGAGTAAAAAGTTAGAAGATAAGACTAGATAATTCCTATCTCTTTAGCTCTAAAATTCCTTGGTTTTTATGATTAGAGTTTTGCCAAGAGGCCAGGACGTGCCCCATTCGATTAGAGTCTGTGATCACCTGCCTGCCTTGCCCTTCTTTTGACATCTCAAGACTCAGCAACAGTTAATTTGGGGCCTGGCTCAATGTTATCCGTGGGCTTGCTGGGGTGCTGCGGGAATTTGTCCAGAGACCCTCTGATGGACTAAATTGCTGTAGTTACTCCATATCTCTGTTTCTTCCTACTTTGTTTGCATCGAGGGGCAGATGTTGATACAGCATGACTTTTTCTCTGTGCTCTGGATCAGACTTCTGACTGAATTGTATCTGTGAAAAAGAAGGTATGGCTGTTGGCTTCTGCAGTTACCCTAACCAGGAGGAACTTGGCATTCAAGTGTGGTATGAGGCATCTTTCCACCATTTCTTACTATGACCTCTGCACTTCTGCTCACAGCTTGTTCCTCAAACACAACAGTGCATCACTTCAATATCCTGACATAGTTGTGTTTTTGGTATATTCCTTCAGGTGAAACTGTTTGACAAGTTCAAACTCTCCTCTATTCTACATTACCCTTGGTCCCAAACACATATCCATGTACACTTGTTCTTATGCATTCAAGTAAGAACATTTCTTAGGAAAGATGACCATTGTTTTCTTTCACATAAACTAGAAATATATATATGTTATAGGATTTTAAGACAATATAAAGTGAAATAATCTATAGAATGGGCATAACTATGAGCAGCTTAGCTGAGAGTTGAGGTGCTCTCATAGGCTGCCATAAGATAATTGACTGCGTACTTAAGGCAAATGTAGAACTTCAAAAATATACTCTCTCAGGAAATGACATTAGGTTTGATATTTAAGTGCCCAAAGATTTTCCTGGTTTTTTGTTTGTTTGTTTGTTTTGTTTTGTTTTGTTTTTTTTAAGGATGGGAAATGTAGGCAAAAATGGGTTCTGAAAACAAGACAAGAAATTTGTTGAAATGAGTTCATGGAGTTTTAAACTGTGATCATTCTGTCCTCTGGTGTTTTCAAACACAACTCTTTTCCACATTCCAGAATATCTGTGGTTATGTGTATGTCCACAAGGACCAAATCACACCAATTTGAAACCTACCACCTATGTGCTTTTTGAGGAGATATAGCTTCACAAATTTAGCTTCACAGAGGGCCCACCCAAGTGGTCAAATGGTTGTAAGCATAAGTGAATGGTGCCATTAAAAAAAAAAAATCCAGGTTTGTATAAAGAATTTTAGAACCCTTTGGCCAGGTTCCTATAATCTATGTAAATCTCAAATAGGTTCCTGACTTCGCCTTTGAGCATCAGTGGTAAGTTTTGGTTTTCTGATAGTGGGGTATTAGGAGTATTTGGCTATCCTTTCTTCCCAAATCTGGAATCTTTGTCCAGCAGATGTTTTCAGTTGTGTTAATGGTGTTGAGTTGTGTGTGGGGTATGATGATGTAGAAACCCGGAGAATAGTTTGAGACCAGGCCAAAAGTTGTTGCTCGTTGCTTACTATGGGCCAAATTTGAACTCATACTTCCAAAGGTTCAAAAGCTAGTACACTAGCTTCTCTTGGAAAATACAAACTCCAGAACAATAAATCATTCTCACAAGAAAATTCGGTCATTTTGAAACATCTAATCATTCCTACAGGAGCCCACTCCCTTTTAAAAGTGGAAAGATGCTTAATGTCATCTCTCCAAAACTCAGAAAGCAAGTTCCTTTTGAAGATTGAAGAAAATATCTTCTAATGAGGAAATATCCTAAAAACACTGTTGGTATAGAATCCACAGTTGGGAGACCTGGTAACACATCCAGTATCTACAGGGAAGATGAAAAAAAAAAATTGAGCCAAATAGTATTAAGTTTCTTCTGGGGTTTTTCCTCTCCTGGTGTGGATGGGAGGTTGAGGTTTTATCATAAAGGGATAAAATGGCAAGAAATCATTTACTGGCTTGCAGTCATAGAGAAAAGGCATTCACATCTGTTTCTGGTATTTGTTGAAGAATATCTCCAGTTGATAATTTGGATTGGAAGCAAATTGGTTTGTTTTCATAGGTCCTTTTCTTCCAAGCTCAGATAAAACAAACCTATCTTGTGGGTGCAATGGTTTGCATTCTGAATTCTTGGTTTACATGGCACAAAATCCCTCTATTATATTGCTAACACATTATCCATCTTGGAATGAACAAACTAGCAAAGTTTTAGCAGGATTTATATTACATAAGCTTCCATGACTGACTACACATTGTATGTGTGTGTGTGTGTGTGTGTGTGTGTGTGAAATCAGAATTCTTATGGATTTCTAATGGAATTCTATATTTTAATTTTATATTTGCTCTAAATAACATGGACCTATAACTTCTCACTTGGAAGACTACCCTAACACTGAACATGATAAAAAATTAGAATTCAATCAAGTGATTAAGGTGACTATAAAGTCTTTTGTGATAAGTTGGGTATTCTTTTCCTTGCTTGACTTCTGTTAATTGAGGAATATGAAGGGTTTTGTTTTTTGTTTTTTGTTTTTTAATTCAAACAGTAATGGATGAAGAGAATACCATATGCAGACAAGTTTTTAAGGTCAAGAAAATACGAAGTTTCTCTCTTCATCAAGTTTAAAATACATTAAAGGGGGTCAAATGCAAAAGTAAATAAAGAAAAATTGAAAAAAGGTGCAATTTCAGAAACACATAAAAACACGCATACATATGCTGAATACGGTTGTGTATTATGTTTGGTGAAAGTCTAACATGACTACAGCCAAGTAGAGGCAATTAGGGAGGAGACAGGAAGTGGTAGTTTTCAAGGAGCAAGAAAAAAAGAGAAGTCTGCACAACAGAAAGAGAAGAGCAATGCCTTAGATGAAAGATGCTTAATAAGCATCTAATTAATCACAAAAGTTATTTGTTCTTGCTTTTACTTTATTTCTGCTGAGATCCAGCTGTAGGTTTTCTCCTGAATAAAGTGTAGAGGGAAAATATTTTCCAAAATTATTACAAAATTAAGTGAAACTCTCCAATATGGGTCTGGTTCCTTCCATTCAATTTTTAACAAGAGATTCAAATTGAGTCAATGACTACTCTTTTGAAGTGACAGAACTTTAAAAAAAATCTTTGCAAAGATAATTTTGGGAGAGTTATAATAAGAGGCTGAAAAATGTGAAATAGCTTCAGAAAAAAATGTTGTCTCTTTGTCTTTTCCCAAGGCACAGCAATATAAACAAGTAGCGGATTTCCTGTATGGCCTAATGAGACATAAACACAGATAGTAAAAAAAGAAATGAACACCAGAACACATTGTTTTTTCAAAAAAAAATTATGAAACTGTGACTTTCATAGATCTATTGAAACATATTGTTTGGGATAACTAGACTTTCCTAGTTAAAAAGAAATGTTAAATGGCCTCAACCAGGAACAACCTGGTTTGCTGACACCATTTTGAAGTTGTTTACCATCTTGGAGCAGCTTACTGATTGAGTCTGAGCTTTCCCCAGAACCTCTCTCTTTCCTATATTCCTTATCTCAACGGGATACATTCTTTTTCCTATTGCAAGAATTCATCCTTCATGCAAAAATAAGTAACTTTTTAGAGCTCCTAAACCTTACAATCTAAAGGCCTGAACAGATGTAAAAACCAATTAAAAAATGACAATAAGTTAATTATTTTCACATAGTCTTATGGTAAAAGCCTACCTCTAGAAGAACTAATCAGTCCTATGTTTTATAAAACAAGAAACATAAAGCAAAACAAAAAGCAATAGGATAAAATTTTTGAAAAAAAAAAAAAAAAACAAATAAGAGCAAGAAAAGTCTAAACAGACAAAAAAGCTATCCTGTGGTTTAAAATCCAAAATCACTGGGTTGAAATAAAAGCAACTGGTGTTTAAACAAATTTTATTTGTTTCTGTTTTTCCCCACTCTCTACCCCGAGTCCATGTGAATTATTTTATTATTTAGTATACTAAAAAAAAAAAAAAAAAAAAGATTAATGAGTCTGGAACCTTCAATTAACTGATTATTTTTCATTTATTTTTATTTCAGAGAAAGAGGTAAGTCAAAGACAACAAGCTGATGTCAGGAATTTATTAGGAAAAAAACGGAAGTTCAAAATATGCCATGAGCTTAATAAAATCGTAGCATACAAAGGCTGGGAGTAATCGCAAAATCAGACAGGCCCTAAAACGCACAGGCTTTGCAGTTGGACAAATTTGGATTAAGGGTGTTAAGGCTTTGGGGTCAGGCAGACCTGAGCTTAAAACTCAGTTGCTTCACATACTGGGTATGGGAGCCTGGGCAAATTTTTTAACTTCTTTGACTGTCAGTATTTCTATCTGTAAAATGGGAATAAATAGAATTTTAGGATTTAATGATAAAGAGTTTTCAAGTGCCTGGCATGCAATATATGCAGGTGTTTTTTTTTTAAAAAATCATTTGTTCACTAAGTATATTTTGTGGAACACATAGAAGACAGTCAATAAATATGTCAAAGTTATGCAAAGTCCAGATGTAATTTTAAAAATAAAACAAATGTAATATTCTCTAACCCAATAGATTTTAAACCTATAAAGATATTATTTTCAAGCAAAAGGAATGTCTCTCAAAGTGATTTTGAAAAGTTTTCTCTAATGCACGAGGTTTCTAAGAGAACTAAACACAACGGCTGAATCATGTTCTTACTGATAAAGTATATCATAATGAGCAACTTTGAACTTGGCTTAAGGAACTCCTGCACATTTAGAAGAGATGCATTTTTCCTCCCTGTCCGAGTTCAACTCTTTCATATTTTTATTACTTTTTTCCCTGTCAAGACCAAGCGTATATTTTAACCATGAAAAAGTATAAAATATTAAACTTGAAAATGGAGTAGAACTATCCTGAATACTGCTCAAGTTTATAAGCGGGGTCACTCAGAGAAGAATGAAGATGGGTCTTACAATGTTAAAGAAAAGGCAGTATCACCAATCAAAAATATTGGGGAAGTATTCCAGATTGTGAAATATTTATGTGTTATGACAATATGTTTTGGGCACAAGACTCAATTTTTGAAAATGCACATAAAAATACATGTAAACGGAATTTTTGCTGTTCTTCTTGCTGACAGATACATTTACTGGGTTCACATAACTCAGGTGGCACTTCTTCATCTGACAAAAGATTTCCTCTAAGACTTTGTATAAAATAATTCTTCCACCATGGCAGCATCCCTAATTACGGAAATGGGATTCGCTTTGGGGGGCACTCAATACAGCAACTTTTCATTCCTAATTAGGGTAAAGGGGGAGACCTAGGTAATACCACTTTTCATAGTTCTTTTTGAGTCTTCGGCTTATAAGCAAATTAGCCTGTTGTAGAAAAATCCCCACCCTCTCATTCCTGTGGTAAAGGTAACGATGGTAATAATAATTGTGCTAAAAATGAGGAGGGGGAGAAAAAGGAAGGTGGGGAAGAGAAGGAGGAAAGAGGAAAGGGGAAACAGAAGAGGAAAAAGAGAAAGAAGAAGGAAGAAGAGAATGGGGAAGAGGTGCCCACCCTCACTTTCACCTTGAGGACAAAAATCTCAGAATTTATGCGGCACGAGAACTCCCTGAGAGCTGTCTTTCTAAAATGAAGATTTCTCGGTTCCACCCCCAGATGTTCTGATACAGCATGTCTAAAGTGGGGCCTGGGAATCTGCACTTAAAATATAAGTGCCTGGGTCTATGGACACCCTCTAGAGAAATGCGGCTCTGCAATTTTAGAAAATGAGAGAGTCCTGTCTCGAGTCTACTCCTGGAGGCAGCCGTTGACAGCTGTCTGTGCTTCTGGCTCTGTTGACGACGGCCACTTACCGCGTGACCACGGGCCACCCGCCATGCTGCGCTCCTTCTCTTCGTGGCCTTGGTGCACGTGTGCAGCTGTGCACATATTCTCTTCCTGCTCACTGTTGTGCGTTTCCCCATACCACACACCGCTAATGTGGGGGTAGGGAAGCATCCCAGACTTCAGTGAAGGGCTGAAGTCCACTAAGGGAAAAAAGACACTGGTTGTAAACACAGAGCTACGTGGTTTCTAAGCTGCCCGGTAGCTCTTTTCCAAGAGAAGAGAACACATGTCAAAATTAACCCTCTCTCAAGCATGCCCTTGTAGACAGACCGTGGTTCCCAGCGACTGTCCTTTGGACTTGCCCTAGATGTCCCTGGACCCCTCTTCTTTTTTTTTTTTTTTTTTTTTTTAAAGATGTTATTTATTTATTTGACAGACAGAGATCACAAGTAGGCAGAGAGGAAGGCAGAGAGATGGGGAAGGAAGCAGGCTCCCCGCTGAGCAGAGAGCCTGATGCAGGGCTTGATCCCAAGACTTTGGGATCATGACCTGAGCTGAAGGCAGAGGCTTTAACCCACTGAGCCACCCAGGTGTGTTTCCCCCCTCCCCCGCCACTCTTTTTAAGGGCACATCCACACCTCTCCCAACAGGATATTGTTGTCTGATGACTCATTCCTCTCCCTTTATCTAGCGCTCCCACAGTACACTGTCCCCAGAAGAACATCCTTGGTTTCTGAAATTGGAGTACAACAGTTTATCCTCACTGGCAGAGTGTGGATAAGGAGGAATAGTGACTTCCTACAGCAGGCGAACGCAAGGGCAGCTTGGACACTTCAGGTCCTGGCTCTTTAAAAATGTCCCAAAGCAGTTATAGGTGCAGCATGATGAATGTGTCTAGTCATTTCTAGATTTCTAGTCATTTGGAGCACGCTTACACACCACAGACACCACACAGGCTCAGGCACACACAGCTCACAAAAAAAAAAAAAAAAAAAAAAAAACCCACCTGAATTCACACAGACATTGCAAGCTAGACTCTAGATACATCGGAAGAAAGCGAACAAATCCCTGTGAGTAATATGACCTGCACAGATCACCACCTAGGGTAATGCCGGTCCTCTTTTTGATTAGGCTTTATGGGGGGCATGACAAGTGTATAAGAATTGGTGCTCATTCCCGAACTGTCTACTCACAGACACTAACATCCAGATACAGTGGAAACTTTCAGATTACACATCAGGACACATTTCTAGGTTTGCTATGAGCGGAAGAGATGCGATATGATTTGTGACCTTCCTGTAGAGAGCAGTTCCTCAGGGTTTGAAGTCTGGTTTAGCTTATAGTTCCAGTTTTAGTTACTAAAGCTTTACATGCCTTCAGTGTTTTTGACTTATTATTTATAATATTATATATTATATACTATTATTTTAATATTATTTTGACATTAACATACAGCAAAATTGACCTTTATTTTTGGTTTTAATTTCTATGGATTTTAACACATGGATGGATTGTGTAAATATCAACAAAACAGGATCCAGAGCAGGTCCATGACCCCCAAATCCTCATCATGCTACGTTTTTGTAGTCACACCCTCCTCCTCACCCAACCCCTGACTGCCACTGATCTATTCTCTGTCATGTAATTTTGTCCCTTTGAGAGTGTCACACAAATGGAATTATGTAGTATGTACTCCTCTGGGACAGGTTCTTTCACTCAGAAATTGCTTTGAGAGTCACTCAGGTTTTTGCTTGTATCACTGATTTGCTTTTTTATTGCTGAATAGTCTTCTATTGTCTGGACAAACCACTTATGAAGGACATTTGAGTCATTTCCACATTTTAGCT
Organism: Mustela lutreola; assembly: GCF_030435805.1. NCBI lineage: Eukaryota > Metazoa > Chordata > Mammalia > Carnivora > Mustelidae > Mustela > Mustela lutreola. The sequence goes on along the minus strand of NC_081290.1, from coordinate 148,708,180 downwards.
ATTATGAATAGAGCTGCCATAAATATCCATGTATAGGTTTTTGTTTGAATACAAATTGTCATTTCTTTTAAGTAAATATGCAGGAGTTGGGTTGCAGAATGACATGAGAAATGTATGTTTAAATTTATGAGAAACTGCCAAATTGTCTTCCAAAATGGCTATATGTTATACTTTCCCACCAGCATTGTCTGAGAGTTCCATACTCCCCTTGTGAGCTCTAGGTACCATCAGTATTTTTCCTTTTAGCCCCTCTAATAGGTATATTAGAGGTATCTAACCTATCTAGTAATATAGCTAGGGATATATTAGTGCTATTTCACCGTCATTTTAATTTGCACCACTTCCATAGAGGCTACAGATATCATTCTTTTCTTCTTTTGAATATAGCTTTCTTTGCAACTCTTGCATTGTCCACTTTAGGAACACCACTCAAGGATGAGTGAGGTGCTGGGCACAGAGGGATGAATTAGGGGATGAAGCAGAGTTCCTGCTCCCAGGAAACTCACAATACGGTGGTAAGTACAAATCCTGATCATGATACCATAGATATATACACAATGTAAATTAAGAACAAAATTATGAAAAGATGACTAAATAATTATAAGATTTTTCCTAAAGATTTAAAAAAATATTGATGCTTCTCTATGCTGTCTATTAACACACATATGTATAATTATTGTTGTTTACAGATAGTAAAGAAAGAAGGAGTTATGAGGGTAAGGGGAAACAGAAGGGGAGAAAGGGTGAGAGAGAGCTTGCAAAGGTTTAAAAAGTACTTGAATAATAATAATGGAATCGTATGGGAAATAACTGTAGAAAAGGAGAAGGGGAAGAAAGGGAAAATCTCAAGCTATGACCTGTTGTTGTCATAATTTCCTCTCCTTACTCCATTTCTCAGTGTGTGACTTCTGTCCTGTAGCATTCCTCTCCCCCATCAGAATATCTAACCTGACTCTTTACCGCCCTGCTCCACGTAGAGCTCTAAGACTGATCATGACATAACGGAAGTGGTGGATAGGATTTGGGAATTGATGGAGACAAGAAAGGAAAACAAAGAGAAGGGAAAGCTACTTCTTTTATAAACTCCTGGAATTCCTTTCAAAGTATGTGTATTTCATCTGCCGATAAATCCTCCTCCAGATCAAAATTGTTCAACGGGTAGTTAATTTTGGAGGGAATGACACCCTCTTCCAATTCCATACTATGCTGCTGTTTGACACATTTGGCAAAATCTCATGCCAAGGAATCTCCTGATCTCTCCTGTCCATCAGCATTTGAACAATATCCATCCTGTTATCTCAGGGCTCTTTGTATTCTCAGCTTTCACTTAAGCCACAGTCTAGGAAAGAATGCTTTGTTAATGTGTTCCAGAAACTATTCTGCCTAAGGTCACCAATGATCTCTCTTAATATCAGAATCATTTTATGTTATTTTTTCCAGCCCTACTTTATTATTTTTTTTAAACTAGAGTATAGTTTATCTACAGTATAGTGTATAGAACTGAGGCGTTGGATCAAATTTGACACATACAAAGGTAACCTATATCCTATCAAGACCAATGATAGAATGGTTCTATCATTTCAGAAAGTTCCATTGTGCCCCTCTCAATCTCCCTTGCAGAAGCAACCATGGTTCTGGTTTTTATCATCATCAATTGTTCTCTATTACCTATTTTAGAACTTCATGTAAACAGAATCATACACCACGTATACTTTTTGTGCCTGGCTTCTTTTACTCAGTATTTTGTGTTTTGAGATTTAATATTTATTGAATACTCAGTAGTTCATTCTTTTTGTTGCTAAGTAATAGGCCATAATATGAACATTCCACAGTTTATTAATTCTCCTGTTGATAGACACCTGGGCATGCAGTTTTTCAGTTATGAATAAAGCAGGTATGAAATTTATTTAGAAGGTTTCTGTGAACATATGTTTTCATTTTTCTTTCTTTTTTAAAAAGACTTTTTGTTTATTTGAGAGAGAATGAGAGCACAAGCCAGGGGTAGAGACAAAGGGAGAGAGGGAAGCAGGCTCCTCATTCAGCAGGAGCCCAGTGTGGGGCTGGATCCGAGGACCCCGAGCTCATGTCAGGAGCTGAAGGTAGATGATTGACTGAGCCACCCAAGCATCCCTTCATTTTTCTTGATAAACAAATAGGAGTGGAATGTTGGGTCATAGGATAGAGATATGTTTCACTGCTCAAGAAACTGGCAAACAGTTTTACAAAGCAGTTTTAGTATGTTACCCCCAAACCAGCAATATATAAGAGTTCCAGATGGTCTGCATATTCAGTAAAATTTAGTATTGCCCGTCTTTCTCAACTTGTAAAATGCTATCTTGTCATTTGAATTTAGTTTTCTGACAAGTAATGATGTAGATTCCATTTTCATAAACTTATTAGGTATTTGTGTACTTTTTTTTGTCAGTGTTTCTCTTTTGCTCTTTTTTTCTTTTATAAAAAGACTTTATTAGGGATGAAGGGAAATGGCAGATATACAGACTCCCAGTTATGGAATGAATAAGTTATGGGAATAAAAGGCACAATATAAATAATAAGGGCAATGATATTGTAACAGTGTTGTATGATGACAGATGTTAGCTACACCTGTGGTAAGTGTAGCATAATGTTTAAACTTGTAGAACCATGATGTTGTATGCCTGAAAGTAATGTAATGTTGTGTGTCAATTATACTCAAATAAAAAAAATAAATAAATACATAAATAAAAAAAAATTTTCCCATTTTTTAAAAAAATGGCTTTTTTGTTTTTTGTTTTTTTTGTTTATTTTTTGCTTTTTATTGTCAAGTTTAGTTCTTTATATATTCTGGCTGCAGGTCTTCTGTCAGATACATGCTGCAAATATTTTCTCCCACTCCATGGTATTTGTGGTTTCTTCTAATAACCAAAAGCTTTAAATTTTGATGAACTTAAATTTAACAATTATATCTTATATATTTAGTATTTTCTATATTCTTTTTAAGAAATTTTCAGATTCCCAAGACCGTGAAAGTAATATCTTATATATGTAATGCTTTCTGTATTCTTTTTAAGAAATTTTCACTGATTCCCAAGGCCGTTACAGTTCTAGCTCTTACATTTAAGTATGTGATCCTTTTAGAATTAATTTTATGTATGGTATGAGGAAAAGGATTAAGTTACCTTTCCACGTAAATATTTAGGTATTTCAGTACCATTTATTGAAATTTGCCTTTTTTTCATTGACTTGCTTTGGTAGCCTTGTAAAAATAATTTCACCTAAAACTTGTTAGATACTTTTCTCTGTTCTCTATTATCTTCTATTAGTCTACTTGTCTGTCTGTTCACCAATAACACAGTGTCTTGATTACTGCAGCTTTATCCTAGGTTTTGAAACCATGCAGTATAGGTCTTCTGACTATTCTTTTTCAATGTTGTTTGTAAATTCTAGTTCCTTTGCATCTCTATATTAGTTTGAAGTTTTCACTTTCTTTAAAAAAAAAAGGCTACTTCAATTTTTATGGGGATTGCATTAGATCTATAGAACAATTTAGGGAAAATTGATCTGAACATATTGACTCTTCCATTCCATGAACATGGTATATGTATGTTATGGATTAAATTGTGTTCCAAAACAAGATGTGTTAACTCCTAATTCCAGTACCTTAGAATATAAACTTATTTGGAAATAGGGTCATTGTAGGTGTAAATACTTAAGATGAGATCACACTGGAATAGAGAGAGCCCTTAATCCAAGCTATAACTGATGTCCTTGTGAGAAGAGGAAATAGACACCTGGGGCTCTGTGTGATGACAGATAAAAATTAAAGCACTGCAGTTGCAAGTCATAGAATGTCAATGATTTTTGGCCAACCATCAGAAGTTAGGAAGAGACAAGAAAAGATTCTCCCCTCCAGATTTCAAGGGAGGCATGGCCCTGCAGTCACTTTGATTATGGACTTCAGGCCTCCAGAGCCATGAGACAGTAAATTAGTTTAAACATTCCCAAAATGTTTATCTTTTTCTGTTATTTTCTACTCCCTTTTTCAAACCTTGTTGATTTTCCCTTTTTATGCTATCAATTCTTATTTAGAAAATACTTAGCTCAAATAATTTATTTGATTAACATTGCTTCTTGATTTATTTTTCTTCTTCAACTCGATATTCTAGTTGGCAATTTGTTATTCATATATATCCATGATGCTATTCATCTGGTCTATCATGTTTTTAAATTACAAATTTAGCAATTACATTTTTTACTTTTGTGACTGCTAATTCTTCTTTCTTGGATCAAGGTAATATCTACCTTTTCCTACCCCCAAATATTACCTATATTTATTTAAAGTCCAATTTTGGACCCTCCATTAACTGAGGTGTAAATTCTCCTGCTTGTTTCTTTCTTTGATGGTATTGATCATAAATGATATACCACATACACATTAAAAATGGCTTTCTCCCTGAAATCAGTGAAAAGCATATGTTTATTCTTGACTTCTCAACTTTGTGACTGAAATTTTCTACTACACGGTCAGCTCCCTCTCCTTAACCAGCCTGTCTAGGAGTAGTAAAAGAAACTACTTGCCAGAGTTTGGTTCTTTGATATTTTTTAATAAAAGAGAGGAACTGATGAGAGATATGCTGCATAATGAAGAGCCTTCGCAGGTGTTTTTCTGTGCTAAACTGAAGCTGTTCCTTCATAGTGTTATCAGCCTCCAGGTCACTGCTCTGCAACTTGCCTTATGCACCTTGACCACTGGAAGGTAGATATTCCCATTGCAGCTTCTCAGTCTACAGGGTTGTCAGTACATTTAGGGGCAAAATGGCTTGGCTGATACCGTGGTGGTTCTCCAATTCATTCTTTTTAAATTGTTCTTCAGCCTCTTTTTCTCTCTTCTTCTGTCATGCTCAGGTCAAATTTCCCTTGATGTTGCCATTCTATAGCAGGGACTTTGTCTATAGTCTTCTAAATCATCATTCCCAGTTCTCTAAGATTTATCTCTCTCGCTCTCTCTCTCTCTTTTTTTTTTTTTTTTGACTATGTAATCACTTGAGAAATGTTCTCTATCATATCTTGAGTTTTGTATAAGGAGGGAGACAGTAGTGTATTCTATCATCTAGAAACTAAAAGACTACTTCTGAATTCTCTGAATTTTACCCAAGTCAGAGACTTAGAGGTCATCCAAAAAAAAAAAAAAAACCCACCTCAAAGGCCTTTATATTTTGTGACAAAAAATTTAACAAACAATAATTTTATTCCATGCCCACTTCTAAGATATGAATATAAATTTATTGAAGGACAATATAACTTGGAGGAAATCAGGATATTATAATAAATGTTTGGCATATAAAAATCACTTTATATTTATTTTTGTATATACAAATATTATATTCCATGTTAATGAACATGAATTAATCATTTTTTTCTAAGAGATAATGCATAAAAGCATTTTATAAAATAAAAATGCTGAATGGAAAGATTTTTTATATTAATGGTAATTTAAGATCTTATTTTCATAAAAAATAAATTTCACAAAATTTTGAAAGGCTTAACTACAGACATTTTTGAAAGTTCTTGCTTCATCTAAACTGATTGGTACCCAATCTACTTTCAGAATTTTCCTATTGTTTTCTTTTCTGCCTTCTACTCAACATGCTCCTATTATTTGATCTTTTAATTCTTTTCTTTCTGCTAGGTCAGCTTGCCATTTTGGTAACAGCATTATTCAATTTTATTTTTCTGAAGATCTTACTATATTACATCATCATAGTAATCATCATAGTCAATACTCATTGAACACTTACTGCACAGGCTAACAGTAAGAATTATGATAATAACAGCACATTTTTTTACAGAATGTTTACTATGTAATAGCTACTGTACTAAGCACTTCTCATGTAACATCTGATTGAATTCTTACAAAGATAGAAACTAAGGCTAGAAGGTTTATATTGACTTGCCTAAATAAGAATGGCAGAAGAGGATTTGAACCCGAATCTTTTTTACTTCATCACCTTGCACATAGTCGATGATTATTTGGTTTCTTTTTATTTTTTTAAAGATTTTTTTATTTATTTGACAGAGATCACAAGTAGGCAGAGAAGCAGGCAGAGAGACAGGAAGGGAAGCAGGCTCCCCACTGAGCAGAAAGCCCAACATGGGCCTCCATCCCAGGACCCTGAGACCATGACCCGAGCTGAAGGCAGAGGCTTTAACCCACTGAGCCACCCAGGTGCCCCTGGTTTCTTTTTATTTCTCATCATTTTTCTTTCTTTATCACCCAAGTTCCATTTTTATTCTAAACATCTGTTATCATGTTAATGTAAGTTTCAGTTGTGTGTTTTCTTCCTGGCAAATTTAATTCCAAAAAGCAGAGCTTAATCTCACAAAATTTCAAATTAAACACTTTTGCTAACAATCATGCTAACAGAAGTTTAAGTTACGCCCTTGATTTTCTTTCTAACTCTTTAAATGATAAATAAGTAAATAAATTTAAATAAGATTTAACTATGTAGGATAAAATTATACATCTGTGAGAAAACTTATGGGTAGCTCTTAAGGGACAACATTCTTGGTTGACATAATATTTATATTGTTTCCAATGCATTTTCATTTATATTCTTTCTCTGAAACTAAATTGTGTAATACTCAGAGGGGTTAAATAACCTGTCTAGGAGCACAGAGTAGGAAGCAATAGACCCTGTGAGTGGACCACAGATCTTCCTACTTTCTTCCCAGTTCTGAATGCTTTTCTATGCACATTATCACTGTGCCCTGTGGGCTCGCTCCAAAGGCTCGTGCTGATCTGTCTTCTCTGAACCATTTCAGAGCACTTTGATGTAAGAAATTGTTTTACTCATGCCATTATTCATATCCATCCTCTTTTTGCTAAAAAATGGATAGGCCGTTTTGTGCTATTAGTAGTTCCAAAGAGTTTATAGGGTCAACAAGTGTGTCCAATATATATGTTCTCTTGGCCATCATTTGCTACGTTGAGGTCCTGTTGGGTGATGTCTGTGTTCTCAATTTATCACAGGCTCTTGGAGATCTTACATTGCTCTCTATACTTCCTCCACAGAAGGCTTAGGTGACATTAGAAGGGAGGTGACCCAGGAGAGTTACAAACTTATCACCCTAATTAAAGAGTGGTTATCAAACATATGGTGTTTTTCAACATAAATAAATCTAGAAGATACTTACTGACTTGCATTTATTTGCCCTTGTATATCTTGGGTGGATTTGTCTGCGATAGATAATGAAGAAAAATATGTGACAACAGTAAGACACTGACTTTATTCCTGCCCCCCCCCTTTTAACATAGTAATAATCATGACCTCTTCTCATTAATATTCCTACAAACTTCAAACATACACTAAGATTTTGTTCCACTTCATCAGTGTTTCTACACATGGAATGGTCTTTGAAGTTAGTTGAAACCCTCCATATTGAAGTGAGGTGAGGGTACACAGTGGGGTCCACCACAGAACTTGTGATAACTTCCATCACAGGACCAGATATATTCTAATCACTGTCCAGAGAATTCTACATGCAGGAGAGGCCTGAAGGGCAATATATTACAGACACAACTGGATGCAGTGGGTAAGTACAATGATCCAAATATGAAAAACAGACTCTTTTGTTTCTCTGATAAGTGTAATATCACTAAATAGTTGACCTGGATGTAGAAAGAAATCGGAGGAATCATATTCATATTTAAGCTAACAAATAGATGATACATATTAGAGCAGTGGTTTATAGTTCTAAATTATCGATCATCCCATCTATCCATGTCTAAACTAAATATCCATACAACTAAATATTATGACACATCCTTTGAGGAAATATTATAGCCTCTGACTACTAGGATATCTTCCTAATTAAATCTTTTGCTCTGCTTATTGGTCAGTAGTTTGTTACGTGGACTAAGTTGTTTGGTTCTAAAACAAGAAGTTTTCTTCCAGCTTGGGAAATTCATTTATTAATTCTTCAACAATAATTTATTAAGCATATAATATGTTTTGAACATGGCATTAGTCGCTTGGTATTCAATAGGAACAAAGTAGAAATGGAGCTTGTAGTCTGTCTCCTTGAATGAAGTCAATTAATGGCTATATTTTGGTTCAGAAGTTATGTTGTGGCAATTTTTAGTGATAAAAATGTGTTATCTAACACTTGAATTATTAAGATCCAATTTATTATTTTTATTATTATTCATTTCTAGTTCACCTTATGGCAAAGAATCTTCCTCACATTATCTCATTTAATTCATTGAACAATACTCAGTCAAATCCTACACTCACAGGTACCGGATAGGTAAGGGAAATCCCAGTAGAAATTTTACCTTTGAATGTTTCCTTGTTGATATCCTGTTTCCTTGCTCTTCATCTTACTCTGAAATCTCTGTGAATTTGAGGCCAGGATGGTTCTGTTGTGTATCTCTCATGTACCGGGGCTTAATAAATATCTACTGGATAAGTGAATCATTAGGACAAAGAGACTAATAAAATATTTTTGTGTCTTGTTTCGGTTTAAAAGATTGCACAGGGGAATGAAAGATACACCATGAAGAATATGGCCAGTGGTATTTTAACAGCATAGTGTGGTGGCAGACTGTAGATACACTTGTGAAGAATGGAGCATCATGTCGAAAGTCATTTAGTCTCTATGTTGTACACCTGAAACTAATGTAACATTATTTGTCAACCATATTCAATTAAAAAAAAATTATGAAGCATGGGAACTGTTAGAGTCATCGAGTGCATGCCAAGTGCCATGGCACATACTTGTGTATATCATCTAATTCAATCATTACAACAGCTGAAAGAGTAGTTATTTTTGTCCCTATTTTACACACAGGGAAACAGATTGGGATAGATCACACAGCTAGAAAATATTAGAACCATTCTTCCCTTTGAGGTCTGTGTGTGTACTGAGACCATGCTGACCCTCGTGCAGTCCAGTCTCTCACACATTGTTTGATCAAGAGGTACCTGATAATTATGTTGATTTAAAAATTTAAAACATCAGTGGGGCACCTGGGTGACTCAGTTGGTTAAGCATCTGCCTTCAGCTCAGGTCATGATCTCTGGGTGCTAGGATTGAGCCCCGCCTAGAGTCTGCTCTTCCCTCTCCTTCTGTCCCTCCCCCCTACCTCCCACTCATGCTCCTGATCTTTCTCTCTCTCAAATAAATAAATAAAATCTTAAAAAAAAAAAAAAAGCCTTCAAGTTTTGAAACTGGTCAAGATAATTTAGGAGGTATAATCACTACACTTCCAACCAACCCAGTGAACTAAGGTTTGCCTAATTTTCTTTCAACTATCATAATCTCTCACAGTACACCCAGCATCCTCCTTCACTTGGTAGTCAGGGAAACAACCCCAAGTTCTAGAGAAACAGTCCCATTTTGTGTCTATTGTCCTGGTGAGATTATAAATAGCACCCTCTTTCACTCTCAAAAGTGTTGTATTTAATTTTTTAATATATTTTTTATTTTTTAAAGTAAGAGACACCACACCCAGTGCAGAGCCGAACTCAGGACTTGAACTCACAACTGTGAGATCAAAAATTGAGCCGAGATCAAGATTCAGATGCTCAACTGACTGAGCCATTCAAGTGCCCCAAAGTGTTGCATTTTATTTCCCAGAGTCCATAGTCTCTCATGGTTCATCTACCACTCCGATCCACACCCCCTTCATTTTTCCCTTCCTTTTCCTAATGTACATAACATAATAAATAAATAAATAAATAAATAAGTGTGTGAGTGGGAGAGGTGTTGCATTTTAGATGTGTATCTCACCTTTCATGGTCTCTTGAACTCTACCTTCTCAGGATCCGCTGTGGTTGCATTGCTTGGGGCCCAAACTATGATATCACTTGCCAGCAACTTTGACTTGCATCATGCTCTTTATCAAAGCTACTTGCCCCAGAAAAGCACTTCCCTCAGGCCTTCCTCTCTATTGCCAGCTATTCTCTATTACCATGCTCTGCTTAGCTTAAAGTTCCACCCTTCTCAGAGGACACCAGTATAACATAAATAGAGCTTCTTAGATACACAGATATATGTTTTTTAAAAACCCAAAGTAAGTCAGCCCTTCTAATTACACTATGCTATAGTGGCTGCCTTAATTAATCTACTTTAACATGAAAGCTGCTTTGAACTTGTCTCCAATGTTCAGCAATTCTGGGTTTTCTGCACCTAATACTAAAGCTTCATAAGCAGTTTTCTCTTAGGGAAAAGAGTTATATTTTCTCTCTACCAATATGATCACTTACTTTGGAGCTCCTTTCATTTTAGGCTTTCTATAATCTTATAAATGCCATAAGCAAAAAATGCCTTGGTAAACCCAGCTTAGGGTGAAGTGTTACCCCAGTTCTAGAAGAATGAGTCAGATCAGCATGTCTCATTTGTGCCTCTTTCCCACTGATGCTATATTGTACTCTTTTGGTCCAGAGTTCAGTTCAATTTTAAATGACTCAAATGAACAATCCTTCACAAGTTCTTGTGACATAGCAACTCATATTTCCATAAATCTACTATTATTTTATTCAGTGTTTTCCAGAAAATCTAAGTAAGACAGTTAATTTGTTAGAATCTTACAAATGTTTTGTCAAAATTAAAATGTCTTTTTTTAAAAGATTTTTTATTTATTTGGCAAAGAGAGACACACAGAGAGAGGGAACACAAACAGGTCTCCTGCCAAACAGGGAGCCTGATGCGGGGCTCGATCTCATGACTCTAGGATAATGCCCTGAGCCAAAGGGAGATGCCTAGTGACAAAGCCACCCAGGTGCCCACCTTTATTATTTTTAAGAGAAAATTATGCAAAATGGAGTTCATTATTGTATGCAATAAAACTGTAATGAGTTTATACTTTGAAAAAATTAATATTTAAAATATAACCAAAATTCTCTGTTAATTCAAAGGACATATTGTTTTCCTTATTGGGACTCTTACAGTTATCATGATAAATAATGATGCAAAGAATTCTTTTTATCATAAATTGTATTTTCTCTTCCTTTCCCCAAGATAAATATGAGGATTTTTAAAATTAAATTAACACCTTTTAACTGAAGCCACTTTTCAAAATGGATTTTAAAATCTCTTCCTTTAAAAAATAAAAATCCATCTATTCTTTAAAAAAAAAAAAAGGCAAAAGTTATCTATTCAGTTTTCTCTGCTCCAAAAAGATGGTTCAGAGACAAGAGGGACACTTGGGACACAAGAGGGACACACAGGAGAGAGAGGAGTTGGTACCGTTTAAAAAAAATAGCATTAAGTCTAACATCTGGGCCTGCATCCTATCTTACAAATTCAGAAGTGTGCCCCTTACTGTATGCTAATTGTAAAACAATAATAATAATATAGTCCAGGTCAAGAGTTTTCCAACATCACCAGAATCACCCAGGAACTTGTTAGAAATGCCAATTAGTAGGTCCTACCCTTGACCAACTAAAACAGAAACTCTAAAAGTGGGGCTTAGCAACACATGCTGTAACAACCCCCCAGGGGATTCTTACATACCTCAAGTCTGAGGATTGTTGTTCCAGAATAAAGCTTCCAAAGTAGATGCGGTAGACAGACAAGAATGTAAAAATCACTGCTATTCTCAAAGAACTTACCATCTGGTTGAAAAAAAAAATGCCAACTGGGTGGAAAGATCATTCATGATTCCAACACAGCTAAATACTATCTCTCAGTCTGTGCAGACCAGAGATAAAGATCTGGCTGGCTGGGTGATGGGAAAGTTGAGATTTGACATGGGTTTTTGTGGCTGAGACTACTAGCTGTTCACAAAAACCCTGTTTCCTTTCTTCCTTGGCACATAGCAGGGCCATATTCCCACTTTCCTTTACTGTTACTGTAGCCAAAAGATCAATTTTTCTCAGTATAACATGAGAAGACGTGATATGTGCTGCCTTTGAGCCACAGCTTTTCAGAAGTGTTGTTTTCCGTCCATGAGCTCACTCTCTTTCTTTCTGTAGGCTGCAAAAAGTGCAAATGTTAAGACTCTAGAAATGGTGGATTCACACATGGAAGAGATCGGGTTTCTTGACTTATTACATCTTTGTATGATTAAGTGCATAAGAAGTAAACCTCTAAGGAATTTAAGCAATTATATTTTTTGAGTCTATTTAATACAGAAGCTTAGTCTACCCTAATAGGTAGGATTATAGTACAATACTGGAAGTGAAAAAAATTGTTCTTCCACTGAGAGAGAAAATACTAGTAAAATTGTGGAGGTATTACCAGGGATGGCAAATAGTTAGGAGTAACTATAGCATCAGTAGGGCCTATGTGACAAAATTACTGGTTTTAGAGGATGGAACTGGGAAGATTGAGCAGATCGTGGAATGCTATATAAATTAAGATGCTTTGGTTGCAAGTGACAGAGAACTGATATTGGATTTTTTTAAAAGACAGTTTATTATCAAGGAATATATCAAGGAATTCTGAGGAATCAAGCAAACTCTGAGTATATTTACTAAGGAATATATCAAGGAATTCTGAGGAATCAAGCAAACTCTGAGTATATTTACTAAGCCTTCGTGTAACAGAGTCTCTTATCTCTTTCTTCGTCCATGTGTTGACTTCACCCTCAGGTTTGAAATGAGAGGGCTGTAGTAGTTCAGAGTAAGATATCCAGATCTAACAGCATCCAGGGGCCAAAAAGATCATTTCTTCCTTATCCAGTGTTTTGAGTGAGGGAAATTCTCCTAGAATCATGTTCCCACATATGTAGACTTCTCCTAGTGTCTCATTAGGATGTCCTGCCGTATAATATCGGCAAGAGGAAAGGAGAGGTCACCTAAAAAGCTGCTGCTCAACAACAGGGGTTTGATTAATTGGTCTGGCTTTAGCATTGGTCTCCCTAAGATATTGTAATGTGCCTCCAGAAATGAGAAATGCTAACTTAGATGGATAGAGTTGGAATAGGTGTTGGGAAGTAAATGGCAGAGAACACTACAAATTCCTTATTTTAGTTTGAAACTTTACCTTAATTTCTAGGCTAAGGGAAGCCATGACTGGGGCTGTGTAATCAAAAGGTAACTCTGTGAGCTCTGGGCCTCATCACCTAGCAGTGAGCCTGTCCAAGCCCTCAGGAGATATTCAATCAACATCCACTGGATGAATGATATTCAATCAACATCCACTGGATGGAAGATGATGGAGACAAGGACACTGGTTGGAAGGTTCAGCCCTTGCATCCACAGAGCATGTGAAACAGACAAATGAAAGATCCCCCAGATCTTCTGTTTTTATGTCCATTATAAGCAAACCTATGACTGTTCTGGAAATCTGGATACATAATCAGATATTTCATTTTAAGATAATTATTTTATGTCCTTAAATGCAGATTTTGGGTCTTTTTAAGCTACAGGCCTGTCTCGTTTTATTGAGCTTTGCATATATTTCATATTTTACAAATCAAAGTTTTGTGGCACTTTGTGTTAAGTGAGACAATCAGTGTTGTTTTTTCCAATGACATCTGCTTACTTCATGTCTCTGTGTCACATTTCAGTAATTCTTGAAATATTTCAAACATTTTCATTATTATTATACTTGTTAGGGTTATCTTTGATCAATGATCTTTACTGTGACTATTTTAATTGTTTTGGGGTGCCATGACTCACATTAATATAAGGCAGTGAACTTATTCAATAAATGTGTGTGTGTATTCTGACTGCTCCAGTGAACAGCCATTCCTCCATCTTTCTCCCTCTCGTCAGGCCTTCCTGTTCCCTGAGACATAACAGTCTTGAAGTTAGGCCAGTTAATAACCATATAATGGCCTATACTTGTTCAAATGAGAGGAATAGTTGCATAGCCCTCACTTCGAATCAAAAACTAGAAATGATTACACTTAATGAGAAAGACAAAACAAAGTCAAGATAGGCCAAAATTTGAGCTTATTATGTCAAACAACCAAATTGAGAGTGCAAAAAAAAAGTTCTTGAAGGACATAAAAAGTGCTACTCTAGTGAATGCGAATGCCAGGAAAGTGAAACTGCCTTATTGCTGATACGGAGCGAGTTGGAGTGGTCTGGATAGAAGGTCAAACCAGCCACACCACTCCCTTGAGCCAATGCCTGATCCAGAGCAAGGCCCTAACACTCCTCAGTTCTGTGAGGGCTGAGAGAGGTGAGGAAGCTGCAGAAGAAAAGTCTGGAGCTAGCAGAGGTTGGTTCATGAGGTTTAAGGAAAGAAACTGTTTCCAAAACATCAAAGTGCAAGGTGAAGCAGCAGGTGCAGATGTAGAAGCGACAGCAAGTTCTCTTGAAGATCCAGCTAGGATAATTAATGAAGGTACTAACTAAACAACGAATTTTCAGTGTAGACAAAACAGCCTTATATTGGAGGTAAATGCCATCTAGGACCTTCCAGCTAGATAGGAGAAATCAATGCCTGGCTTTAAAGCTTCAAAGTTCAAAGACAGCCTGACTTTCTTGTTAAGGGTTAATGTAGATAGTGACTTTTGGGTGAAGCCAGTGCTCACCTACCATTCTGAAAATCCTAGGGCCCTTAAAAATTATGTTAACTCTACTCTCCTTGTGCTTTATCAATGGAACAACAAAGCTTGGATAACAGTGCATCTGTTTATAACATAATTTACTGAATATTATAAGCCAACTGTTGAGACCTACTGCTCAGAAAAAGGATTCCTTTCAAAATATGACTGCTCATTGACAGTGCATCTGGTCACTCAAGAGCTCTGATGGGCATGGGCAGCAAGGTGAAAAATATTTTCATGCCTGCTAACACAGCATCCATTGTGCAGTTCAGTTCATGGATCAAGGAATCATTTTGACTTCAGGTCTTATTATTTAAGAAATACATTTCAAGGGCACCAGGGTGGCTCATTGGGTTAAGCCTCTGCCTTCGGCCCAGGTCATGATCTCAGAGCCCTGGGATCAAGCCCTGCATCAGGCTCTCTGCTCAGCGGGGAGCCAGGTTCCCCTCTCTCTCTCTGCCTGCCTCTCTGCCTACTTGTGATCTCTCTCTCTCTCTCTCAAATAAATAAAATCTTAAAAAGAAAGAAAGAAAGAAAGAAAGAAATACAGTTCATAAAGCTGTACCTGCCATACGTAGTGATTTTTTTGATAGATCTGGGCTAAGTAGATTGAAACCCTTCTGGAAAGGATTCACCATTCTAGAAGCCATTAAGAACATTCATGAGAAAAGATCAAAATATCAATTTTAAAGGCAGTTTGGAAGAATCTGATTCCAACCTCATCCATGATTTTGAGGAGTTCCAGACTTCAGAAGAGGGAGTAATCACAGATATGGTGGGAACAGCAGGAGAACTAGAATAAGAAGTGGAGATTGAATCTGTGATTGACTTGCTGCAATCTCATGATAAAATGTGAATGAATGAGGAGTTACTTCTGATGGATGCAAAGAAAGTGATTTCTTGAGATGGATTCTACTTCTGGTGAAGATGATGTGAATATTGTTGAGATGACAATAAAGGATTTAGAATATCCCATAAGCTTATCGGATACAGCAGCAACAGGTTTTGCGAGGATTAAAGAAGTTTCTACTGTGAGAAAAACGTTGTCCATCATTATCACATGCTACAGTGATATCATTCATGCAAGGGAAGAGTTCATCAATGCAGCAAGTTTTGTTGTTGTCTTAAGACATTGTCACAGCCACCCTGACCTTCAGCAGCCTCCACCCTGATCATTCAGCAGCTGTCAGCATTGAGGTAAGACTTTCCACCAGCAAGATTATACTCATTGAAAGCTCAGATGACAGTTCAAAGTTTTGAGCAATAAAGTATTTTTAAACCAAGGTATATACTTTCTTTTTCTTTTAGGATGTAATGCTACCGTACCCTTAATAGACTATAGCGTAAATTTAACTTTTATATGTGCTGGGAAACCAAAAAATTCATTTGACTCACTTTTTTTGCAATATCCACTTTATTGTGGTGGTCTAGAACCAAATTCACAATATGTCTGAGGCCTGCCTGTAGTTCTGTTCTCAGGGCCGAATGTTCCTCAGAGTTCCTTGGATTACACTGTGGAACCATCTTCTGAAACACTGGTTCTCACTCCAGGATGACTTCTTCCCCATCCCCAGGGCATCCTTGGCAATGTCTGGGGACAGTTTATGCTGTCTCAACTGGGAGAGTGCTACTAGCATCTAGCAGGAAGAGGCCAGGGATGCTGCTAAACATTTTACAGGGCACAGGAGTCACAAAACATTTTAGAGGGCACAGGATTCACAAAAAAATTATCTGGCCCCAAATGTCAATAGTGTTGTGGTTGAGAAACCCTGCTCTAGGATGTTAATCAAGTACATTTTTGCAAACACCCTATCAAGGATGCTGCAGTTGTTTTGAAATATCCTAGGACTTCAGGAATTCTTAAAGAGAAATTAATATTGGTAAAGACTCAGAGACCAGATCTTGACTATTTTTGGTAGATCTAGCCTTTGTGAAACGTTCAAACAAACTGTTCCAAGCTTTGAAGACCCGAGACAGGGAAACTGTGAGGCTCCCTTCGCTAGCTGGCAGCCCTGTTGATGAGGTTGTATGCAAGCAATGCCAGCCAGATGATTTTACCCTAATCAGGATTTGTATGAACATGACATTTTGTTTATTCTGTTGCCTTTTTGTTCTTCTGATTCATAAACAGCAATAGCAGAGCAGAACAATTATCCCTTCTTGTTGCAGACACAGATGTGTAGATGCGTGGAGGCTTTCAGTGAAGCCAGTGATGCCAAAACAATTCATATTATACTTCATCTACTTCCCCATAAGATTTCAGACAACAAAAGTGTGCAAAACACTGTAACTCTCTATATTTATATTCAAGTGCGCTTGGGAGTGGCCTCATGGCATTCTGTGTAGGCACACACTTTCGACACTTGTGTTAAAATCATCAAAACTCCACAGGCTCAGATCAAACTTTCTTGATTCAACTCCAGTGGAAAATGTCCCATCATAGTAAAACATAAGTTCAAAGTCTTGATCTAAAAACTTGTGTCCAGTTCTCCCTTCTCTGAAACTAGGAAGAAGGGTAGGACTTTGAACACTTAACTAGCTGAAAATAGGAAGTGAAAAGGCTAAACAATGCAATATTGTGCAGATGCATTTCAACCTATTATGTAAGGTGTCAGCAAGCTTTTGGCAAAGGGCCAGATGGCAAATATCAGGCTTTGTGGGCCCTATAGTTTCTTTTGCAACTGCTCTTATAGCGTGAAAATGGTCCTAGATAATATGTAAATAAAGGAATGCACATGTGCTCGTGACTTATTTGTGGACTCTGAAATTTGAATTACATAAAATTTTCATATGTCATAAAATATTCTTTTTTCCTTTTTTCAACCTTTTTAAAAATAGAAAAACCATTCTCAGCTCATGGGCCTCAGAACAGGCAATGGGTTGGAACTGGCCCACAAGCCACAGTTTACTCACCCCTGATCTAAGGGACATGCCTGTGTATAAAGAAAAACAGAGAACCAAGCAGAAGAAAGATGATTATGGAAAAAATAGGAGCCCTACTTCAATTTTTCATCTTTGGCCTAGAGATATTTTAAATACTTCATTCTAATAATAACAAAGCATTCTAATTCAGTATAAAAATAATTTGATTTTTTAAAGGAAGATATTACAGTAAATCTGCTATCATCCTCTTTTATTAAAATAAAAATGTTTAGGAAGATTTAAATTCTTTGACAGTATTCGATTTTTTGTTGGGAATGATGACGGCTTGGAAAATAACCAGAGAAATTCAACTGGGACATTCTCTAGATACTTTAAAGTCTTTCCCCCATATTTTCTTAATGCTTTATGTGCTCCAGGGTTTGGTTCACGGTACATCTACTGTAATTAGTACGTAGTATTATTGTTATAAATAATAGTAAATTTGTTCCTAAATCCATTTTACATAAGTGTCAGTGTTACTCGTTATTTGGAATAAGAGGAAATTCAGTGAATATATTTATTTAATTAGTTTACCTAAATCTGGTACATAAGTCCTAAAATGTGAAAGTATCTAAAGTTTTAAGAAAAGTGTTTCACATATTAGCCATTCCCTTTCTTCTCTATAAAAGAAAAGAAAAAAAAAAAGTCCTGTATAGTCCTTTCAAAGACAATTACTTGGGTAAGTACTCCTTTGATCTGAAAAGACTTGCCTCAAAAGGAACCATTAGAATAAGTGAGAGTAATCCTTTCCTAAACAAATAACCATCTAAGGAGCATCCCTCCTTCCTCTTCTTCCCCTCCTTCCCCTCAGCTAAATCTTGAAAGTAGCAGTGTTTGGAAGCCTGTACTATCTAAGCCTGTACTATTCCAAGGCTTCTGATGCCTATTATACCATTTGAAGCTGTGTCAATTCCTTTCATGTCTCGTTCTGCTGCTGCTCCTGCCTGAAGGCCCTTCTCTCTTATTGTTCAAGAGTAACCCAAATATAAATCTCCTTTAAGAACTATTTTGGGCACTTGCCCTACTTTCTTATACTGCAGTGGTCTTTACCATATGGTAACACTTATACCGTTTCATGCACTTACTGGTTTACCTATTCTGGCTCCCTGCATTGTGCTATAAGCTCTTTGAGGGCAGAAGTTTTATATCTTCAGCACCCAGACAAAAGCTGGGTATACATGTAGAGTAATATTAAACATGTAGGGTGTTCTCGATAACTCAGAGGGCAATCAGAAGTTTGGTTTTATTGGCTCTCTCTCATGTTTCGGATATCTACAAGGAGGTTTCTTCACTGAGGCTAATTGTTACTTTGACTTGGTGTCAGGCTCTCCTGAGGAGCCAAAGCCCTTTACCCTGCTGGAGTCCAGAAGAGCATGGAGCACATCCCCTTTCCTTTTAACCCACAGGCAGCTCCAGAATGTCACACTGAAGGAATTTAGAAGTAGAAATCTACTAAGAAAATGGGAATAAGGGTCCCACCTGGGCTCTCCACTCAGTGGGGAGGGGCGTCTGCTTCTGCCTTTGCTGCTCCCCGCCCCCATCCCCACTCCTGCGCTCTCTCTCACTCTATCAAATAAATAAATAAGACCTTTTAAAAAATGAAAGAAAGAAAATGGGAATAAGGAGGGGACCTAGACAATGTGTCCTGAAGTAACATGTGCAGGGCAGGAACAATATTTCTATTGTGGTTTTTTGTTTGTTTGTTTGTTTGTTTTTTGTTGGAGTGGTTTATAGGAGATTTCAGAGATCATAGGGAGATGGGCTTAAAACACCTCCTGCTAATTCTTTATACCACCCACTGCTCTTGCCTCAAAGTCCTTTCTACTTCTACCAGCATGACATTCTGAGGTGCAAGACATAAACATTTGTCCTCCATAGCAAGTGAAATCTCAGAAGGAGGTTAAACTATAAGAAATTATTCTAGCGAATTTGGACTTTCTCTTGCATTGCTCCAAGAAGTCTGACAAATAAGTTGTCAGAAGGGAACTTCTTTACTTTCTCCCAGCCAATTCTGTATGCTTCCATCTATACTTTTGGTGGATTTAAAATTTCTCCAAAATTCTTTTGATTCCTCTCTTTAAGAGGTAAACCTTACTTCATTATTCCTTCAATGTGGGCTGGACTTTGACTGCTTCTAACACACAATATGGTGGAAGTGACAGTATGTCACTTTGGACTTGGGTCATAAAAAGCACTATAGCCTCCTTCTTACCTTCTCTCTTGAATCATTTTCTCTGGAAAAGTAGGTGACATGTGAAAAATACAAAGGGGCCCTCTGGAGAGGTCCACGTGGAAAGGAAGTAAGAATTCCTACTACTAACCATGTGAATAAGGCATTTTAAAGAGGGTCCTAGCCAGCCTCAGTCAAGCCTTCAAGAGTCTGGGCCTGGGCAAAAAGTTGACTGTAGCCTCAGGAGAGACTGTGAGAAGAAACCCCCTAAACTACTGACTCTTTAAAACTATGAGATAATAGCTGTTTGTTTTTCTAAACAGTTGTTTGGGGATATTTTGTAATAAAATAATAGATAATTAATATAGTATTTATATTATCTCATTTTCCTATGAAATGCTGAAAAATCAGTCAAGATATAGGAAGAAAAATTAGTCTGCAAACAGTAAACATTTAAGAGTAACATTTAACATAAAATAACCAATAACTGAGTTTGTTCTCAATTCTTGAATAACTTCTTAGCAATAAAATCATATAGGTGAACTGAGACTCTCCTTTTAGTTTCAGACTCATATCGAATTGTCTACATGAGTTTTCCACTAAGATGTTTCTGGTAGATTGCCTTTAAAGATGGCAGCAACAATTTCTCCCACGATTCTTTGCCTCGTGACTGTGGTGTTCTTCCCAACAAGAGCTGAAGTCTGTTTGTCCATCCCTTGAATGTGGGCTGGTCTCTGACTTGCTTTGACCTACAGAATGTGGTAAAAATATAAGATCCAGTTGTCAGTCCCAAGAGGTCTTGCAGCATCCAATTTTATTTTCTTAGATGGCTAGCCTGAGAAATTGCCATGTAAGGAAGCCAGTCTAACCGACTGGAGGATGAGAGACCAGGAAGAAAACAGGTTTCCCAGGCAGCAGCAAGTGCCAACTTCGAAATATATGAATGAAATCTTCAGTAATCTCAGAACTCCTAGACCATAAAATTATCCACCTGAGTGCAGCCACATGAGTTAGGTCACATGAGTTAGGTCATGAGGTCACATGAGACCAGCAGGAGAGCCAGCCAGCCGGTTTGCCTCAGAATTGTGAGAAATGATAAACTGTTGTTGTTTTATGCCAGTATGTTTTAGAGGGACTTTTTACCTGATACAGAGTCTATATGTTCACTAAACTTAAGATGTATAAAAATGAGCTCTTTATTCCTCCTCAAATCCAACCTTCATTTTGTACTTTCTTCTTAATGCTACCTAGTTGATCAAGCTAAATCCCTTGGTGTCATTTTTATTGCCTTCCCTTTTTTATATTCCCATACAATCTATTCAGCAATACTTATCAGTTCTCCTTCTGAAATACGTCTTCAATGTGTCATCTTTTACCACCCTTAATTTTTTTCTTTTTTTTTTTTTTTTTTACTTCTTTGATCCTAGTCTAAAACATCATCAACTCTTGCATGAATTCCCAAAGTAGCCTCTTTGGAGATGTCAGTGTTTCTCCCCGTCTAATTCATTCTCCATACATTAGTCAGTATTATCTTTTGGAAACATTAATCAGATCATAGAACGGTCCTTGCTTCACACCATCTGAGAGCCTCCTCTCACACATATTTTAAAACCCAAACCCTTTGTCATAAGCTGATTCTTGCCAATCTCTCTAATCGCATCTTGTACTAAAAGTCTCCCATTCAGGTCCCTGTCATGCAAAATGCAAGCTCTTTTAGCCATAGGATGTTTGCACTTATTAGTTCCCCTACCTAAAAAGCCTTTCTCTTGGCTCTTCCCAGGCTGGTTCTTTTCTATTTCTTAAGGTCTCAGTCCAAATTATTCCTCAAAGGGGATTCTTGACACACAACTCAAGAAGTCCCTCATCACAGTCAGCATTCAGTTGCAAACATCAAAATTTACTTATGCTGCATTAAAATGAAAGCCATTAAATACTACACCAAAATATTGGAATGGCCAGAGTAGGAGGTTCTATATTAGTCCCCCAACTCATTATAAAAGCAACACATACCAATAGAACCAATAGAAAATTGTTTTTGCACATTGTGCAAACTAGAAGATCAGGAAGCACTATCACAACTGATGGCTGCAAAATTTTACCATCTTACTGCACATCTAGGGACTACAAAGGGATGGCTGCAATTGTCACCTCTTAGGAACATACTTGTCATAACTGTTGGCTCATGAGCCACTCTGCACCCACTAGAAATTTACTAGAAAAATAAGTGCCTCATGACCACTGCCTTGCTCTTACCTCATGTCTGAGTTCAAGTCTTTTATGAGTACATATGATTGGTAGAAACTATAACACATCCAGAAATCTGGCTTCTGAGGAGTCTAAAAATAAAAGTTTTGATTTTTGTTCTGTGCAGCTAGAAGGCACACTGGAAGAAGGTTGGAAGTGACTTTCCATGAGCCAATCTGCCAAGTCTGCCGTTGTTCCCTACCACACTCCTACTGCCTCCTAATGCTCCCCGTTAATTACTTCATGAAATGTCTCACAATAGAAAATCACACAGGAGTGTATGTGTGTGCATATGTAAAATTTTTCATTTTCCTTTCACTGTGTCATGACAGAAACCTGCCCATAAGTACAGGAACTTTGTACTTATGAATGGTGGTTGACACATAGGAACTCCTCAATGTTTAGAATGAAGGCATTGCTCATAAAATAAACAAATAAATAAATGTCATTTTAAAAACAATAGCATTTTATGATACAGACTTTCCGAGGGAGGGAAGGTTGTCCCTATAGATGTCACTTCTCCTTCCGACATGGCTTTCCCACCCTCGGGTTTAACTCGAGCCTGCAAACACTTCCTTCCAGTCTCTTACTTTACAACCCCATCTGCACCTCCAACCCTTCCCCTTTCAAGAAGGTTCTTTCACTCCTTGGTAAAGTCTTTTAGAGCATGATGGCAACCAAGGCATTAGATGGATAAGGACTAATGCTCATCTGTATTTCACTTTAAAACTGTGTATAGGAGAATAATAGTAGGGAAGGACTGAATCCAGTTCATGAGCAAAAATAATTATGGTACTCCCATCTCTGCTTCAATCTTCCCACCAATGAGAGGTGACACAGATTCTTATTGAGGACTATTTATAATCATATCTTCTAAATGTAAGAATTACTTATCATCTTAGAAACATTTTGAAGAAAGAATATTCCTCTTATTTGCAGTACTTTGGCCCTTCCCAACAGATTTCATAATTTCACATAATTCAACTGAAGAATATCAGATTCTTTTCTTTTCTCTCTGGAGACCAGTGGCATCAACCAAGAACTACGGTGACTTTTAACAACTTCTTTCTTTTCTATCAGGCATGATGAAGGTTCTGATTGAATCTTTTGGATATATCCTGGCAAATTTGTGGGGTTAGGAGTAATGGGGTTCCAATACTTTCTTATCAGAACACCAATAAGGAAGGTCAGAGGGTAGTTGTCTAGAGTTCATCCTGCACAGTCAAACATTGGCCAGTGGTCCCTTAACCTGTGGAATCAGGTTTATTTTGTGTCTTCCTATAAGACAAGCATTAGGAGAAGTAAAAGCTGATGACCTGCTTCATTTCTGCATCTATTGTCAATTGGACAAATGAGTTAGTTATTTTGTGTCCTCTTCCTTATCTCTAATCACAAGCCTCACTGCACTTCAACATATTAGAGAAAATATCTTTTCATACCCTTGAATTACTCTTCAGTGTCTAATGCAATATTTTATGGAAATATATTTGACATATAACATTGTATAAATTAAAGGTATACAACATGTTGATTTGATATATTTGTATTATAATTGCCATGGTAAAGATAATACAACCTCTATCATGTCACATAATTATCATTTTTTTTAGCGGTTTGAATAATTAAGATCTAGTTTCTTAATTTAACCTCTATAAATCTGATCTATAATGTGGTACTACCCTAAGTCATAGAAAAAGGAAACAGAAGAATAGTAGCCAAGTACGTGGTTTAGAAAAAAGAAAAAAGTTTTAAGTAGGAAGATGAAATGTTGGAAGAACAAGCCTGCTGTTGTTGCCTCAGACTCAAGAGAAACAAAATAATTCTATCTTTGTTCTTAAATTATGACAATCCCACTTTGGAAACAGGTTCAGATGCAAGTCTATAATTAAGGATAGAAAAAAAGGTGAACAATTCGCCTTTTTTAAAAAAAAGATTATTTATTTATTTATTTATTTATTTATTTATTTGACAGACAGAGATCACAAGTAGGCAAAGAGGCAGGCAAAGAGAGAGGGGAAAGCAGGCTTCCTGCTGAGCAGAGAGCCTGATGCAGGGCTTGATCCCAGGACCCTGAGATCATGACCTGAGCCAAACAAAGGCAGAGGCTTTAACCCACTGAGCCACCCAAGTGCCCCAACAATGCACCTTTTTAACTGGAATAAAATACAGTGATGAGAATGGTCCTCTGTTCTTAGAGACTAAGCGAAAGAAAGTTAAGACTGGTCCAATAGGCATAACTTAAAGAAAGAAAAAAGTTGTTTCAAATTTCCACCTAAGCAGAGAATGTCTGCTAATCCTATGACTGTAAAATTGTAGCCCAAATGCCTGGGAAAGGCTCACCTCTTATGGTGCCATTTTGGAGGACCGGTCCTACTTTTAGCTTGGTATGTAACAAGGGAACTATCACGGTATCATGGGAGGCGAAGGCCAGTGTCATGAGGCTCTATTCTCTTAGAGCAGTCAGAAAGAGCAACAGGAATGAGGACTTCCAAGGCTTAGGCTTTGGTCAAAGTGGGTAGATGTTAAAATAAATGTTGATCTTTGGTGTTAAAGGGAAGCTCGGGAGCTTACTATATAAAACCAGGAAGAGTCCTTGAAGCTTTTAACCTTCTTTTCAGAATCTAGAAGTCACACATATGAGGCTTTAAGTTTATTCTAAACTCTTCAGTCTGTGATAGACAATAATGTGGTTTCTGTTTTTGCTTGCTATATTGTCTGCCTGTGTTTATTTGTGGGTTGCAGCTAACTGATCACACACCATATCTGTTCCATTGCGGTAGACCAGCACTATTTGCTTTGTTATTTTCCTGGAGGTTGTTTGTAAAGTGTTTCCAGACGTCAAACAAATGAGTTATTACAAGCACTCTTGTTTTCTAAGCATTTAATGCACCTCCTCCAGTGACTTGGATTGAAATTCTGATCTGTTGATTGAGGTTGCTAGAGTAGATAGATGGAAGATGTGTAGATGGGTGGACAGAAAGGATAGATGATAGAAGATATATATGGATGAACTCATTTTTTAAAATAATTTGTCTATATACGTCTCGAGAATTAATTCTGCAGTTGCATATTAGGATGGGGAAGGGAGGATGTGGATAATGAGTACAAAAGGACATAAAAGGGAAAGAGAGGGAGAGAGACACCAAGAAACAGAGTGAAAGTCAGTTCAAGTGGGTGACTATAACCTCTGGCAAGAGATCAGACAAACAAGTTCAACCCAAAGTCAATTTAACTTTATTGGACCACACTGTCTGGGGCAATTAGAAAAATATTTGTAAAACAACAGATGAGAAAAAGGAACGTGGAGCCCAATAATGCAAAATAATGTTTATAAGAGAGAAATCATGAAGTGGGAAGAGTAAACACAATTATTCTATCAGCACCTCCTGTTCTTCTAAAGATAACTTACGTGTAGAGAACTCCTCTGAACAAACAGACAAAATAGTTTCTTTAGAGCATACTCCTGCCCCTAAAGTGGTTAGTTTTAAGCCCCCTCAAAACTCCCCCAAAACCAAAAACCTTGAGGAATTTTCAATTTGGAGGAATTAGAAATAATTACATATGAGATTCCATGAGATTACGTATTATTTTTAGGCCAGTTGATAACATCAAGCCAAAGGGAAGTAAAAATTGTTATAGTTCTTATTTTGTCTTGCATTTTATTTTAAGTGAAAAACTGATGGACAGCACACAAGTGATAGCTCTGAAGTTGAGCCTGTAATTATAGGCTTATTTGGAGAAGGGATTACCCTTTAGCTCCTTACCCAACTGAGCTTTTGAGGTTCTTAATTCAACTCAGTGTGGTCTTAGATAGTTTAGCCTGTTATATCAAGTCTTACATACTGAAATAGCTAAGTATGTTGTGAAGCAGAAAACGTGAAGCACTGTAGGATTTATCATCTTTCATCACACACTCACACACACTACTCCTGGTCTGTACCTAATTCATGTCCATGTTCAATAAATGGTAGTTCTGGATATTTTCTTCCTCCAAATTCCTCTTTTCCACCAGGGCCCATTCTTTCAACAGGACTTTGTCATTACCTATCTTTTATTCTTATTTATCCCTCCTAATCACCAAATTCTATGTCAGCCATTTAAAAAAAAAAAATGTTCATATAGTTTTCTTATCAGCTCGCACACATAAAATACTATCTATGTAAAAAATAAAATTGAGGTTTATGGTGGCCTTTCACTTCTGCCATGGACATTCCAGTTCCTATGTCAACCCTCAGATCAAGTTCTGCTTCCTTAGCAAAGATTCATGTACAAAAATATATGTCAGATTCTCTTTATTTTAAAAACTATTATGAAATGCACACAAAAGTATTTTTCATATATACTCTTAGAGAATTATTAGGGAATAAAAATTCAGATTTCTGATATTTCTAGTACTGATTATATTCTCGAATATTTCTAGGATGGGACTTCATTCATAATCATCATTATTCCTTGAAGTCCAATGAGCTCCTTGACTTTTTAAAAATGTCTTCAAGGGAAAAGAAAATCGTTCTTTATGCATTTACTCTGATTTTGAACAACTAGTAGGAGAATTTGGGGACTAACAGAAGGGATGGCTACATGCCTGTAGTGAGACAATACTCAGAAGTAGAAATACCAACTAGACGATAAGTTGGAATCCATATATGTGTGTGTGTGTTTGTCCATGAGCATATTTGTGTGTGTGAGTATGTTTCCTTCTGCATCATTCTGTTTTGAATAGTTTTAGAATTTGGGGTATTTATTATGCCTCGCAGCCAAAACAGTGGAAGAAGGAAGCTTCCATGGGCATCTGGTCACTTTTTAAGTACTATTATTGAATCAGTGTTCTTGGAAGAGACTGATGTGGTGAAACTGTTCTGTTAATTTTCCTTGAAGAATGTCACATTGGGTAATGTTCTGTGGGTGGTCATGTAATGAGTCACTGGTGTCTGTCTGTGACACATACTGTATATGAAAGGAGGCATAGATAAAGGTAACGTGAATTCCATCCCTCTCAGTGTTTATTTGATGCTTATCACCATGCTATCTAGACACCCAGACTGGAAGCTTTAGAACAAGAAAAATTTCCACCTTCATTCAATTGAAATCAGTGGACAGTGGGTCTGGGCAAGCTCTTGAAGGGTTAATATGCACACATGCTTTTGGGTAGTCAGAGATGAAAATGGACTGACCCAAATGGCAACAATTTCCCCATTTCCAATAATGTAAGCAACTGCTTCAGTGAAATACCACTGGAAATGAATCTTCTATATTATAAACATATTCTAAGTGCATTTGCAGGCATCTAGCTATTTAAACTGTTTTTACCTAAACCAGTGACTTTTGTAAAAATATGGCTATTCACAGCCCTCGTTTATTTTGAAGAGTAATGGCATGGAAAATTTCAAAGGAAAATATTTAGCTATTTTTCCTGTAGGAGAAAGCAAGTGTTGCACTGATTCTGAGTATATATGTGTTGTGTGTATGTATACATATGTATATTATATGTATGTTATTTTTAATTAAAAAGAATTAAAAGGACATATTCTTCTTTTGTATATAAATATAACTTTTAATAAAATTGGCCCAAGATAATTCCTTTTCCCTGTCCCGTGATGGCATTGACACAATAGAGCATGTTGTTGATTAAGATTAAACATCACCAAGTCCAATTGGACTTTTTACAAAGTCAAATTATAACAATAATGAGACTCTTAGAACATCTGTATTTTCTTTTGGAGAGTCTTTCACTTCCTTCCTCTTTCTAGCCCCTAACTTCCTTTGTTTTCTTTTAGTCTTGAACTGTAACCGGGACATTCTGGAACATAGATTTATTCATCTTGACCTCAGCTGTGATTAATCCACCCGAGACAAAGATCAACTTCTGGCAAACACTGGTTCCCTCTCCTTTATATCAATAATGCCAACTCACCTAGTTGTTTGCAGTATCTGCTCCAGGTGTGACTGAAAAAGAAAATCCAGGGAGCAAAAAATGCAAAAATTATCTGATCCATTTAATAAACACATATTGGGTACCATTTATGCACAGACACTGGGTAGGCAGTATCCTTAATTAATAGGTATCATTTTTACTCTACTTGAAACTCTGAAATGTGAATGAGGTTTAAGAGGATGATGAACAGCTTACAGTCCACATTTGTAAGTCCTGTCCTTGTTGCACCACCATATGGTATAGAAGCAAAATTATAAAATTCTCTGGTTGGGAGGAGTCCTAGTGTACATTAATCAATGCACTGGCAGCTGAGATGAATGAAACCTTAGCTAATACAAAAGCCTCACTGGAACCATTAGTTCTGACCTCTTTATCAAAACTTTTACTCAGGCTGCTAACAATTAACAAAATTGATGAATCTAAGGTTCAGCCTCTGCCTTTCTTCTACTGGTCATTAGTCAATCAGTAGCATTTATTGAGAATTCACCATATCCAGAATACTGTGCAGAACTGGAGCCT
Source organism: Mustela lutreola (assembly GCF_030435805.1). Taxonomy (NCBI): domain Eukaryota; kingdom Metazoa; phylum Chordata; class Mammalia; order Carnivora; family Mustelidae; genus Mustela; species Mustela lutreola. Next base: position 148,679,905 of record NC_081290.1, on the reverse strand, counting down.
CCCAACCTGGCTAAGGGAAAACCGGTAGAAGAAGTATTAATAGGTTTCTTGAGACTAAGTTGCCATTATTGCAAACAAGTTATCTCAGTGGGTATGAAATGGGTTTCTTTTGACCACAGGCCTTCTCAGCTTTGTGTCTTCTAACACAGTGTTAATATCTAAGAAGAAGATTTAGTATTCAGCACTACCCTTCACTATCCTTTGTTATCCAAGCACCAATTAATGTTTCTTGTAAATACTTTTCTATGAATCTCAATAGAAACTTTCTGAATTCAAAAGGTGAGGTTGATACCTCTCTTGTAGAATTTATTATGGAACCATACATTTTTAGAGTAAAGAACATCAGAGATCAATTCATCCAGGGTTCCCAAACCAAAGTCACTGTTAAATTTTCCTTGGCAGTCATAAAAAAATGTGAATTCTCAAAGTCTGCTCCTACCCGCGAGACTTACTGACTTAGAATGTGGATAGATAGAACTAGAACTCCCAAGGTCCTGAGTTGACTCTAATGCTGAGCCATGTGAGGAAAACACTCTCCAGGCCAAAACAATCAATGCCAGGGTGAGAATGATATCCTTTCAAAGAATCTCTAAGCCTCATTGCTATTCAATAGAAGATGACTACTTCCCTGGTCTCTCTCCATTATATTAGAGAAGCTCCTTGGACCTATGGGCTGGCAATATTAACACTGACAATGATGCAGACTGCAAAGATGAGCTACGCCAATCAACTTCTCTCAGTCAGCATTTTGTACTAGAAAATAGAGATGATGGTCACTGTGTCAAGGGCACTGATGTTGAGGACATACAGGAAAGATTCGTGAGAAATTGAAACCATGATGAGTATTAAAGTTAAGAAGAGGCAGAAGCTAGAAAAAAAAAAAAAAAGAAAAGAAAGAAATAACAACACAAAAAACCAACCGAACAAAAAAGCACAACAATAAACAGAATATATGGAGGACTAAGCATTTCTAAAACTGTGGTGTACACATTTAATACCAAATCAGACAAGTCTGGTAGGATATCCCATGGAAGGGTGGGCACATGCAGCCTGCCTTGCTTTCATTCATGGCCTGCAGACTCATGTCTCTGAAGTGCTTTCAATGTAGAGGGACTGAGGGAGGAATATCTATCGGACAGTGGTCTTCAGCCTTCATGACACACTACAACCACCTAGGGCTTTAAAAGCACTGATGCCCAAGCCTCACCACAAGATAATCTCTTTAAGTACTTTCTAGGCAAAGGTGTTTTTAAATCATTCAGGTGGTTCTACAATGTAACCAAGGTTAGGACCAGCTACTGGGGGAAAGGAGACAGGGAGAGGAATATCTGTAGATTCCCTTTGCTCATCAAGATGAAGACAGAAGTGACCCATGGGATGAGGAGGTCATTGTATTCATTCTTCCTGTGTTACAAGGCTAGTGTACTAAATAAAAAGTGAGTTGATTAAAAAAAAAAAAACAAATTAGCAACTAATAGAGCAGGTGATAATCCCACATGGCAAAAATTGGGGTCATGGGATACAGAGGAATGGGGTTTGGCAAAATGTGTCAGCAGTGAGAGCAGAGAGGAGCAAACATGTTGAAGGGAGCAGAGTCACAGTACTGATGACCCAGGAAACAAGATCCTGCTGCTCCAGGTTCCTAGGACTCCTATTCTTCTGTTTAGCTTTTCCTTAGTTCCCATATGAAAGAATTCAAATGACTACCCTCTCTCCTATACCCGTGAATAGGCTTCTTTCTCACAAACAAAAAAACTTCCTAAAATAACTTCCTTCGTAATGATACTATATGTGGGACCATATAGATAATGAATGTATTTACTGTTCTTAAGTATGCGTCTTTATTTTATAGCTATAATATTTAAGCACGAGGTCATATCCAAATGTGTACTTTTAAACTTCAAAAGAGGGTCTCTGGCTGCTCCTTCACTGTCCAAGGCCACTCTGGCATTCAGCTCACCAGACCTGATCTTGCCTGACTCCAAGAATGGCACTTCTGCACATGGTCTACATTGGAAACATTGCTCTTCTAGATTAAAAAAGAAGCTATATTTAAAAAATCCTGTATAATTACATATCACATATGTACACACACACACACACACACACACACACACATACACACACAATAAAAAAAAAAAAGCAAGTATAACCAAACTGCAGCAGTCCAATTGAGTAGAACAATAAATGGGTGAAAATTAGCATCTTACCTATGGGTAAGATCTCACAAAACAGGTAAAATAATAATTAGTATTTGCAAAAGTGGCAAAACAGTTTTGGTGAAGGACAGGATAGGAGTTCAGCGAGGGGCAAGGACATTGGTGATAAATGCATGAGCAAATGAGCCGATGGCTTTGTTTGATTGAAGGAAGACAGTAAAGAGCCAAATAAGGAAGCATTTATAGGTTGGTGCCCTGCCATAAAATTCATGACCCAGATTTTAAATATGGTTCAGGAATGATGTAGGAAACCTATTAGCACGATAAAATGTTATTATTTTAAAGCTAACATGTATTAAAAACAAACTATGTTTAAGGCACAGCGTCAGAGTATTTTCTACCCTTTGACTCATTTATTTCTTGTAGCACATTCATAAAGTCTCAATGAACATGTCCCTTAAGATGCTAGGAAAGAAATGGAAGCCTAAAGCTGTCCATTTTGCCCACGGTTGGTAAGTGTTAAGGCTAGGATTTAAACACAGACCCTAATCCCTAGGCTATACTGTGAGTGTTATAAAGATTTTCAGTAGTCAAAATACATGTGAACCAGGGTCAGTGGAAAAGAGAAATCAAGTGGCCCCCTTAATCCACTTCCTGGATCCTGAAATTTGTTTTGCAAGACTTATTTTTCTCTCATTAAAGTTGATACAATAAAAATATGCTAGAGCAGAAATTTGGAAAAGAGCCTGAAGGTTATGAAAACTACACTATAGGAATTTAGAGAATCTGAGGTGTTGCAATGATTAGAAATGTGTGTTTTATAAAACATGTATTAAAATTGAAATGTTTATTGTTTAGTTAGAAGTTAATGATGTAAATTGATAAATTAACTAAAACACTGCCACTAAGGAAGCTGTTTTAGGCACATTCCTTAAAAACTTCCAAAGATCATGTTTTTTTCTGAAAATATATAACTAAATATATTGTCTAGGGGAAAAAGTGACTAATGAATACATGCCAACCATTTTTCATATTAGTCCATCCTTTTCAAATGCTTCATATCCTTCTCTCAAGGTAACTTATATGCTTAGTAAAATTCTCCATTTTCCTAAAGGACTTGAAAGGAATTATACTTGCTGGATCTTACAGCAAAAGGAACAAAGATTTAGTGGGAAAATATCCGTGACAGGAGGTATTGTTCAGGTAGAAACTCTTTTAAGGAAGGAGGTGATAATCACCTTCCTGGGTAAAGGCACATGGGGATAAACTTGGGAGAAGAGCTTTATAGCCTAAGCATCTATGATTATTTCTCACTTCTACCTTCATTAGTTTATTCTGATCTCATTGATGTTGTGTTTGCTGAAGTTCATAGCATAGAAAAGAAAAGGAAAAGAATTGTAAGAGTCTAGAAGCATTTTTCAAATCCTTTGTATTTCTGCTAATTTCCATGTTTGCATCAATAGAAACACACAAAGATCCAGAATCCTCCATCTCTTTTTGAGTTAAGGTACATTTTTTAAAATTTAATTTTATCTTTTTAAGATTTTGTTTATTTGACAGAGAGAAAGAGATCACAAGTAGGCAGAGAGGCAGGCAGAGAGAGAGGTGGAAGCAGGCTTCCTGCTGAGCAGAGAGCCTGATGCGGGGCTCAAACCCAGAACCCTGGGATCATGACCTGAGCTGAAGGCAGAGGCTTAACCCACTGAGCCACCCAGGTTCCCCAAGGTACATTTTTTTTTTTTTTAAAGATTTTATTTATTTATTTGAGAGAGAGACAGTGAGAGAGAGCATGAGCAAGGAGAAGGTCAGAGAGAGAAGCAGAGAAGCAGACTCTCCATGGAGCTGGGAGCCCGATGCGGGACTCGATCCCGGGACTCCAGGATCATGACCTGAGCCGAAGGCAGTCGTCCAACCAACTGAGCCACCCAGGCGTCCCCCCAAGGTACATTTTTAAAGATTTTTTTTTCTGGGTTATGGAAACATTAACAAATAAATGAAAAAAAAAGAGAAAGAACAGAAGTTCTCTGAGAGGCTAGCTCACATGAACTCGGATGATTCCAATTACCTTGCCATGTTTGAATTTATCTCTGTATACTAAAAAGCCATGTGCTTTTGAAAACCTCTATAATCATATGCCACATATAATCATAATTACATAATTATACAATATAAAAACGATTACTTAAATAACATTACCGGTTAACCTTGGTAATTACCTGTACATGTATGTGGGTAAATAGGCAATTTCACTATAGAAGACAGCTTTGTTTGAAAATTTTTTATGATGAAATTGTAGCAGTTTAAAAAAAAAAAAAAAACTCTCAAAACTAAAAAGGCACAGCTTTGATTGCTTGGCCTGTGAATAAACTTTCCAGAGTGCTTTTCAGATTTGGCACAGAATAATGTTGCAAACCAAAGAATCAAAGACAACTTGCTGAAGAAAATTTATGTTGGGTTGGTAAATAATTCACAAGACTTTTTAGGTTGGTTTGAAATTTAAACAGGAGATACTGTAATTGAGAGTAAAGTTGGAGAACTAGATAGTTATACAAGTGAACTCATGCTTGCCTCAACTAATAATAGGGTTATACTCACCAGATAAGGTCCTCTAGAGTTCCTACCACACAGGAACTGGACCAGGAACAGGAGCAGACCCAGGAAGATACAGAAGCTCAGAGCTCTTCTCTGAGAAAGGAACATCTCACTCATACCTAACCCTGAGAAGCAGTGTCCTTCAAAAATATTTAAATGCTATGAGTGCACAATAGGTTGAGTGATCCACTTGGTTAATTTAGTTGAATGAAGTAGCTCTTTTTCAAGGAAAAAAAGAAACATAATCTCATCAATTTAGTGACAAATAAGTTGAATGATTTGATTGAATTGACCTTCACTCAGTCACTGAGGAACCCAGTAGCTGGCTGGGGATATAGACTTAGAGTGTGAGGCAATCCCCTACAATTTTCTTGGTGCTCTATCAAGGGCTAAACCTTATGAACAAGTGTAATTTTTGACAGAAGTTGAACGACAAGATGATATGTCAATAAATGCAGAGAATAAAACATTGATGGTGAATATAGGGTAAGAAAGAACTCTGTCAGTGGAAAGCTTTAAAACCGGTTTTTTCCTGCTTTACTTTGCTTTTCATAAATAACCTTCCTCTTGAAATATGGCTGTAAATGTAATTTGTTTTTTCTCTTTTCTCCTAAGCTTGTTGAGAGGTAAACTGATCTACCTGGAACTGTGACTAGAGATCAATATATAGTATCAAAGGGAAAAAAAAAAAAGATGATTTATCAAAGAGAGACTAACTTTTCTCCCTCATAATTTTGTTCTCTGATCTATCACTATACCACAAGTTTCTTAGAATCTCTCAGCTAAAAAAAATGCGTAACAATATATATTTATTTTAATAAGAATATCTCTTTGTAAGGAATGGTGAAAACGGAAAGATAAGCTAAGCATACCAAGCGCAGTAACTTGATAAATCAAGTTACATTTGGCTGAAGAGAAGTTTATAAAGTTGACGCTCAGCCCCAAACTAGCCCTTGAATTACCAAAAAGACACAAATGCAAACATCACATAGAGCGAATTACCAACACTGAGTGTCAGTTCTTTCCAGCTGTTTAGGTATGTGGCAATGAAATGATCCATGGACAAGAAAAATACACACGTTGGTTCTGCACTATGCACTAAATAATCTGAAGCACGAACAGCCACACAAGCTCTAACACTTGTGTGTTCACAGAGGGATTCCACGGAAAGGGGGTTAAGAAGGCACAGGGGGATAGATTGATCTTTTGGGGAAAAGAAAAAAAATAATAAAAGAATGAGGTTTGAAATTCTCCAGATACTAGCACATGAACTCCACTTTTTTTTTTTTCAAGGAATAAAAGCCAAATAAAGTCATCTTTGTCTCACTAATAAAAGCTTCAGAAAACACAACCACTAAAAACAAAGGCCCATCCCAGAAAGATAAAGAAAACCAACAAAAAGCTTACTGGAGACATTGAGATTGAAAGGATACTCACTTTTCCCTTTGATTTTGAACGATTAATTACTTTAAATTTATTTTAAAGAAAATCTAGTGCCTGGTTAAGTCATTTGTAGGCAATTTTGTCATGTTGCTAGGTGAATAATAAAACTTCGGTGGAAGATCTAATGTTTACCTTTTCGATGCCATAAATCATTCCACTTTCCAAAGTTTTGAATTACGATGGCAAAATTTTTGGCCCGGTCTGATTTTGTAAAATTGATGTTCAGTAATGATGACGGCAGGATTTAAGCTTAGCTGCAAAGGGAAATCTGTGTCGTAGAAGCCCAGAGCAAAATCAGATTAGACTCACAAAATGCCTTACACATTAATAAGCATGACTTGGTTGTGCTAACGCTTTATAATTTTTTTTTGTTGCCTTTTTTTTAAAATGGTCAAAACAATTCTGTTATTTATTTATTTATTTTTAAAGATTTTATGTATTTGACAGACGGAGATCACAAGTAGGCAGAGAAGCAGGCAGAGAGTGAGGAGGAAGCAGGCTCCCCGTTGAGTAGAGAGCCTGATGCAGGGCTCGATCCCAGGACTCTGGGATCATGACCTGAGCCGAAGGAAGAGGCTTTAACCCACTGAGCCACCCAGGCACCCCCAATTCTGTTATGTTGAAGAAGATCATGATCATCTCTACTTCACAAACGACTTACCAAGTTCAGCAAATCTAAGCAGTCATCCTTCATTCTCTCAGATCTCTTCTTGGAGGCCAAAGGCCTGTGGTTGAGGGTTTGGGGCATGTTCAGGGGCCACCAGCCCTCTGGACCACCAGGTCAGGCCTCTGAACAACGTCAGTCATTTGAAGGGTCACTGTGGGTTCCAGGGTTACAGTCTGTTCACCTAGTCTGCATTAAGATGCAGTTTCTGGCACCAAACACATTATGGAGTAGAGTAAGGACCATGGAAGAAGTCTGAGCAGAGACTTGGGAGGGTGATGCTTAGAACCTAGTCAGATAAATACAGACAGCATGAGGCCAGGGAAGTCTGTCCCAACCTACTTTCTGCTAAGCTGATAATTCAGTTAGACACAATATTTAATTTTTTAAAATAAGTTGTTGGGATTGTCTTTTAATGATTTAGAGGACTGTCCGATTCCCCTGAAATGAAATCTCCCCAAGGAAATGCTTGATGAGTCCATCATATTATAATCAAGCCACAGATTATATTTTGCCTGATAATTTCAAGTAAGTGTTGCTGAATAATCATGACACTGTCTCATCCCAGACAGGGTAAGGGGGGGGGGGTAGTTCTGGAATCAAATCGCCTTGTGTTTGAATCTCAGACATACTGTTGGTAACGGACTGTTTTTTGGTACATTATCCCATCTCTTTTTCTTTAGTTTCCACTTCTGAAAAATGGGAATCATAAAAAGAATACCTATGTCACAGTGTTTTTGTGAGGATTAAATAAAATAATCCACGTAAAGCATTTAATGAGAGCATTATAACATGAGCTCTTATCTGGAAGGATTTTGGAGACCCAAGCAAAATTCTCTATGTGACAGAACATAACTATATCTTAATCATTGTCCTCACACAAGCCTCAGACAAACACCACTTTACTTTCTGTCTCTACAAGTGATCTGCCTTTTCTGGACATTTCATATAAATATGGGGCCTTTGCACCTGGCTTCTTTCCCTTTGAATAATGTTTTCAAGGTCATACACATTGTAGCATGTATCGTAGTTCATTCCTTTTTACAGCTGAATAACTTTCCATTGTATAGACATACGGCATTTTGTTTAATCATTTATCAGTTGATGGACGTTTGGACTGTTTCTACATTTGGACTACTATGAAGAATATAGCTACAAATATCCATGTACCAGTGTTTATGTAAATATATATTTTTTCAATTCTTCAGTGTATATACCTATGTATAGAATTACTGAGATAGATGATAACTCCATTTTTTAAGTTTTTAAGAAATGCCAAGCTCTTTCCAAAGGTGATTGCACCTTGTTACGTTCCTACCAGTGGTGTATGAGGGTTCCAATTTCTCCACATCCAGACCCAAAACTTGTTATTATCCTTTTTTTTTTTTTTAAAGTACAGCTATTCTAGTGAGTATGAAGAAGTATTTCACTGTGATTTTGCTTAGCATTTCCCTATTGACTAATGATATTGAGCATCTTATCATGTGCTTATTGGCTATTTGTATATCTTCTTTGGAGAACTATATATTTAAATCCTTCATCCATTAAAAAAATTCCTTTTTGTCTTTTTATTTTTGAGTTGTAAAGGTTCTTTATATAGTCTACATACTAGATCCTTATGAAATATATTATTTGGAAATAATCCTTCCCATTTTATGGACTTTCTTGGTGGTGCCCTTTGAAGCACAAACATTTTTTTAAATTTCAAAAAAGTCTAATTTACTTGTTTTTCTAGGTGTCATATCTAAGAGACCAGTTCTTAGTCCAAGGTCATGAGATGTACACATACTTTCTCTCTAGGCGTTTTATGGGTTTAACTATTACATTTAAGTATTTGTTCCATCTTGAGTTGTTACATATTATATGAGGCAAGGGCTCACATTCATTTTTTTTTTTTTTACATGTAGATATTCAGCTGTCTTATCACCATTTGTTAAAAAGATGATTCTTTAACCACTGGCTTATCTTGCCATGTGTAAAATTAGTTGACCATAAATGTATGGGTTTATTTTATTTTTATTTTTTTAAGGTTTTATTTATTTATTTGAGAGAAAGAGAGACAGAGCACAAGCAGGGGAAGCAACAGAGGGAGAGGGAGAAGCAGACTCTCTGCTGAATAAGGAGCCAAAGGTGGGGCTTGATCCCAGAATCCTGGAATCATGACCGGAGCCGAAGGCAGCCACTTAAAAGACTGGGTCACCCAGGTGCCCCTGTATGGGTTTATTTATAAATATAAACCACTTTGAGTTGATTTCTGAGTACAGTGTGGGATAAGAGTCTAAGTTCATTCTTCCAAGTATGAATATCCAAATGTCTTAGGGCCCATTGTTGAAAAGAGGTCTATCCCTTCACTATTGAAATTGCTTTGGCATCTTTGTCAAAAATCAGTTGATCATAAATACAAGGGTTTATTTCTAAACTCTCAGTTCTTTTCCAGTGATCTGTGTGTCTATCGTTAGGACTTGGTTATTTTAAAATTTTGTCAGTTGACATGCACAGTGAAGGAGCATGTTCTGCTCACATAGGTCACTTTCTCTTCTAAAGAAAATAAATGAAAGAAAATAAACTAAAGAAAATAAACTAAAATAAGGCAGAAGTTAAACTAAAAAAAAAATATATATATATAGTAAGGCAATGGGCTACTAGAAGAAGAGCCCTGGAAATCATAGGAACTAACTGTGAACTTTAACTAGCAGAGTTAACATAGTGGGAATTCCCAGTGGATAGCTTCCCATTTTCCTTAAATAAAGAAAGAAGATTGATAAGCAACATGGAAAAAATAAAATTTGCAGAGGCAGGGGTTCAGGTAGGGACTCTATCAGTACTGATAGTAGACTGTACCACAGACTACATCCTGCCACCAAATGAGTCTTTATGATTCCCTTGGCAGTGAGCTAAATTAAAGAGCAGGGAAAAGGAAAGAATTGTTGGCAGAATTCTACATGTAGTCAATGGTAGCCAGTGTCCCGGGAAGGAGGACTCACGGAACATTACCATTCTTGATGCAATGCACATGTTGTACTCAGAAAGGAATGTGGAGAAAACTCTTGACAAGCAAAATAGGATTTGCATATGCTGGCTTAGTTGATGGACAGTAGAGGCTCCTATACCTGCCTCAGGCATTTTCGTTCTACTTGTGGTCAGCCTTAAGGAATTCTGCCTACGGAATGTGGGAGACCAGAAAAAAAAAAAAAAAAAAAAAGATCAGGCTAAAAGAAATGCAGCAGGAAGGACACTCATATACTCTTCTCCCAACAGATCTGATAGAGAAAACATTGGGAGAAACCACTGTAGGAAAGATGGATAACTAGATGTCATTTTTTCCAGTTTGGCCTAAATTTCTAGTCATTTTTATTTAATAGTGTGATACAAACAGAGGATAAACATACTGGAAAATATCATAGAGTCGAAACTAGAAATATGTTAGTTTGACACGAAAAACAATCAGTAAAGAAGAGATTTATTCTGTGCTCTGAAGGGTGAGATAATGGCACGTGTTCTCATAGGGAGAGAGCAGAAGAGGTTTCAAGAGTCGTGTGACTATATTATAAACTTTGCCTAGCTACTTCAAAAAAAAATTTCAGAACAACCACCAGAAAACCCCAAACAACTAGAGGCAGAAGAGTGGAGTGGTTAAGAGAATGGACACGAGGGCAAGACTCTCTGAGCATGATTTCCAGATTTGTTGCTAATTGTTAGCTCTGCGAATTTAGGCAAGGAATGTAACCTCTCCCAGCCTCTGTAGCCTCTTCCATAAAAGGGGTGAACACTGTCACTACCTCCTCACAGACGTGTAGTAAAGATTAAATAGGTCACTAAGTGGAAAGCGTTTATGAATATCTGAAACATTGAGGGCTATGTGGGTGCTTGCATTATAATACCTTGTTTTCTTTCATTATACATTCTTTTCAATTTCAGCTGAAAATACAGGAGGTGACAAAAGCCTAAAGATACCAGTTCATCCCACTTTTGTGGTAAGGGTAGCGATAAAGTGGTGTTAGTATTATTCTAATAAGAAATCTAATTTGATGTTTAGTGGAGTATTAAAAATGCTAATTATATGGTTTTCTTGACTTATAGTGAAATCAGCACTCTGAAAAGAAGATTAAATTGTAGATAAAACTTTAAAATGAAAAATAAATCTGTAATTATGGAGCTAATAAATATATATTACTTTTGAAACTTTTGCATATAAATGACTTTTTATCAAATAGTTCTTACTCAGGAAAATGGAACAGGGAAAGTCAAGTTTACACAATTCTCATAGTAGATGTGTTACAGAGAAGTTAGATACAAGCAGGATATTTGAAAATTTAACAGAGTATATTAATGGTCTCTTTTGTGAAGGGACAATCCTTTCTGTCATGTGAAAGCCCTTGCTAATGTAATTTGCATACACAAACAAGTGTTTAGAATTTAAAGTAAGATCAAGGAACATTTGTGTAAATGGAGGTTAATGTGTGGTTTCTAAATGTCTTGGCATCTCTAGGGGATTAGGAGGATCAACGTCCCTTTTCTTTGTGGTCACTGAAGCTCTGGACCAGCCATGGGAGAAATAGATGCCCTCCTAGATCTGGCCAATGTTGAAGTCAAGGCATGGCATGGGACCGTGTCTCCTGGCCAATGGAGTTTGGGATCAAGAAAATCATATCCCCTTTTCCGTAGGCTCGAGATGGGCTACCAGTGGCTCCCTCACGAAGCCATGCCATCTTGTTCAAGTTCATGCTGGCACTGAAGCCAGTGACTATGTCTTTACATATAATCTAGTCCTCCTTTGAGCTCTGCTTTTGTCTCTTATTCCCTATCATACTTACATGTGTGGAATCTCGTGCTTAAGAATGTTTCCTAAGGTAATCTTAGCTTCCCCACTTTCCTTCTCCATTCCTCACCATGCCCCTATCTTTGCCATAAAGTCAGTTTCTATTTACCCCTCTCCCCAAGCTGGCTGCTAGAGTTCCTCTAGCCATCCTGTCAGAGTTTTACGGTTTGTTTGCACCTATGGCATGTAATGCTACACTGTTCATTATGGTTGCCAAGCAATGGCATGTCATTAAGCCCCAAGGGAATCCTAAATTCCCAAACACACTCATTCAAGAAGGTCACCCTCAAGACATCTGTCTTCCTTTCTGACCTGCTGCCGATAGACAACAGCTGTTGGGCCATACTCAGCTCCTATCATGTCCATTGTCTACTGAAATTATTACAGTCCCCCCAAATCCCATGCTTCCTACCAGCTGATATAATTGTTCTGAGACGCTAACCACAACCACAGCAGCTGGGTCTACTTGTGGGCAGAGTGATTCCCCTTGAGGAGTGATGGTCACTGTTCCCAGGAATGCTATCATCTAGAGAAACTATAAACCACCAATAAGGAAACACCTTTCCCTAGGCAATCCTGGGGTCATCCTTGCCTACAGTACCCATGGCAGTTCAAAGCTGTCATCCTAACAACTCTTCATGGTCAAGCTCAAGGGAATAGACCTCAAAACTCTTGTCTGGTGTGCAGTGTCCACCTCAAGCTCCATTGTTATTAATCCTAGTCTTGGGCAAATCGACATATTAGTGTATTAATTCCCCCTACACAGCTTGCCCCTTGTCTACTTTTGCTCACAATCGTTGACCTGCATAGCATCCCCCTTCAGTTGCTCCTCACTGGCCTCAGTCCAATCATCTTTCAAATTCAAGCCCAAGTCCCACCACCTTCCATGGACTCTGCCCCCAACTGACCCAGCCCTGTGAGATTTAGTCCCTTCTCAATTGCCTTTAGTGCTTTTGCTACCACTGATTTGACCATTATCACACTTCCTCTATAGAATCCCAATATTTTAGAGGTGGAAGGGACCTTAGATAATAATACATCTGCTCTTTTAAACAAATGATTAACTGAAGCCCAGAGAATCCGAGTGACTTTTGCTAGGGCCGTCCCTCTCTTCCTCTGACCCTTAGGGGATCTGATCCTCTACTTCTTCATGACTGGGATCTTGACATTGAAGAGTAAGGCACTGGCTGCAGCTTTAAATATAGAGAAAGGAGAGCCTAAGTCTGAGTCCTGGATGAAGGAGGGCTCAGGAAGACTAAAAGTTTTAATTCCAAGGAAGTAGACCAAGACCAACAAGCGGCCACCAAATAAAGGGTTAAGCACAGGAAGTAATCACATTTGAGTGCCTAGTTTGGGGAGGTGAATCAGGAAATGTCTACTGTGGCCATGGTATCCAAAGGCATTAAAAACCTTCTAAAAATAATTAGAAAATTAGATCTTAGGGAAAAAGCTATTAGAAATTACATTCCAGTTTATACACAGAACTGACATAGTGGCAGTGACAGTATATATATACATATATACATATGTGTGTACATATGTATATACACACATACATACACATATGTATGTGTGTGTGCACATGCGTGTGTGTGCCAGCTACATATATATGCACATCTGTGTATCTCATATATGAATATGTCTTCTCTTATGCCTGACTGGACATTCTTGAGGACCATGACTATCTTTGACACATTAGCATTTGGATCAACTAGCTGTACCTCATTCATGGTAAGCACACATTAAAAGTGGTTGTCTATGATAGTAACTTTCATTTGGTCTTTAGGAAATTTTCTCATGTAAAATAAGGAATAAGATGAGGGCCTTAATGAGTATGAACTGTCCTGAGACTTTCTTTTTTATTTCTGAGTGTTCTAGCTATTGTTATCTTCCTACCACACGGTTGTTTTGAAAGCCACACTCAAGCACCACGTTTACATCTGACTACAAGATGACATCCCTAGGCCTCTGGAGGTTCCAGAGGCCAGCCAGTCAATGGGGAATCTGAACATCAAGGTCTCTCTGTGGCCTCTGGAAAACCCATTTGGTATGGTGGTCTCCTGGCAAGAGAATTGACATGATCTGCTTAGACAGGCCCATGTCGGATTCAAACTAACTAGCGCAGACAAGTTAGCTGTAGTTTGAAATTTTTAAGATTCATTTGCAATTATAGTTGTCGCCTCTTACCTGCAGGGGATCTGTTCCAAGACACACAGTGGATGCCTGAAACCACGGACCCTATGTATAATATACTTTTCCGATATAAACTTAACCTATGATAAAGATTAATTTGTAAATTAGGCACAGGAAGAGATTAACGACAGTAATTAATAGAAAATAGAACAATTATAATGACATTCTGTTAAAAACTTACATGAATATTGTCTCTCAAAATATCATACTGTTCTCACTCACCCTTCTTGTGATAATAGGAGTTGATAAAATGCCTACAAACGAGATGAAATGAGATGAACCATGGCGGTCTTGTGATGTCGTATTAGGCTACTACTGACCTCCTGACCTTATGTCAGAGGAGAATCATCTGCTTCTGGATTGCAGTTGAACGCGGGTAACTGAAACCACAGAAAGCAAAACCATGCATAAGGGGGCACTACTGTCCCATGCGAGGGCCATTCAGAGAGAATGATGTTGCGATTTTCAGAGTAGGCCTGCCTCAAGTCCTTGTCTCCAGTGCTCTCATTCCGGGGACCCCTCAACCTCTCCTGTGTCTCCTTGTGGTCCCGTACCTGTTGTCCTTTGGAGCACGCACTCCTGACTCTGCCCAGGCAGAGCTTGTCTAGGTGGCATTCTCAACTCACTCTCATCTACTCTCCTGCCAGAACTAGTCTCCTCCCAGGGTAAAATCCAGGGACAAAAATGCTTTGAGTTAAGCGGAACACACCAGCTGCCTGCAGCTCAGTGAAGAACAGCAAGACCACACCTGTCCTGAGACGAGGCAAACTTGGCTATGAAGGGAAAGGGAAATCTTAGCACTCACACCTCTTTCTGAAAATATGCATAAGATGACATTCCTGTTCTGAAATAGCAAGGGGGTGGACCCGGATCATTAGGGAAATTTGATAGGCATGAGAAAGCACTTCCAAGGCCCCTCTGACCCCTGACGCTCTGTTCTGCTCAGACCCCAGGAAGGGATGTGACTCCAGCCAACTGTCGCTCATCCACGGTGATTGGGGTGGAGGAGCATGACTAATGGAGGTCTTTTGTGAATTTTCAAGCCTTGTTTTAGTCATTAATTTCATCCTTCTTCTTCACCAGAACTTTTACCAGAGGGCTGAGTGGCCAGGATGGAGTCTCAGTCCTCAGTCTGCTCTCTGTTGAGGTTCTAATTCAATTGTGATAGACGCCTCAGCTCAGGTTCAAGGACACAGAAGATGAATGAATAGGAACACTGAAAGATTCTTCAAAGTCAAGACAGTCCCAGCTTCCTGGGAAAGGCTATGATAACTGAAAATAGGGCAAGCTGTGCCTGACAGAAGCATATCACCTAATGTCAGAATTTAAGGACATATCCTAGCCTAGTCTTTAAATGTCCTGGGAAGCCCCCAAAATTCACTTACGGGTGGAAGGAACCTGTCCCAACTTCTACCTCACGATTAAATTCCTTCTTTAGATATAATTAGTGTTGATAGTAGAAGAAACATAAATGTATTCCTTTATATAAAGAGTCAGGAAGAAAACCTGAGCCTAGGGAATGCCACCTGAGCTGAGACCCATGGGGCATGGCATCCTATGATATATCATTGGCTTTGGTGTTTGCAGGAGGGGGCCGTGTGGAGCAGAAGCCTCTGGTGTTCCCTGTCAGCTGTTGGCATCAGGGCATGAAAACGTTTAAAAACAAATCAATGAGTCCTGTGCATTCATGTTCATGGACAGAGTCCTCAGCTATCTGCTTAGTGTGAGGCCCTCAGATATTACCAGTCCTCCATAGTCATTCCCAACCCTTGTAATTGTAGATCCTTTTCACAGGCGAAAATGGGCTTCCCATTAATAATGGAAAGATTTTTGCCTCTCTCACAGCTGTCTCTTCCTAAGTCTGTAGAAGAGCCAACTTTGTGGGGGACCAAATGATGTCATATTAGTCATGGCATCATTTTTCAACTGGTGAAAAAACTCCCTTCACCTGCAAAAATAAAATTGATATCATTCTCCATTTTTATATCATGTCTTAGTTTTTAAAAAGAATCTACCACCCAAACTCTTGACTCTCACTTTATCCAGTGGTTGAAAAATGATGCTATGACTAAAAGGTCCCCATAAAGGAGTAAGATTTAAGGAGAAAGCAGATCAAGAGGAAAACATCAAAGAAATGCTCTTCTCACGTACCTTTCCCAAAGAGCACTGACACTTTTATGTGAAGTGTCACAAAAATGACATTTAAAATTCCTTTCGATCTTGGTCACAGTTTTAAAAGTTCCAAAAAGGAATTCCCCCAAACATAAAATATCTCCAAAATGTCTGTAGCCAGTCTTTTCTATATTATGTAAGTACGTGAGGACAGGCATGACGTCTTTTCCTTATTGTATACACTGCCTGTTTTGTCAACTAGAAACTGATAATCATCTCAAAGGTATTGACAAAAATCCTGCATTTCATTTTGTTGATGTTAAATGTTCCTTATGGTTACGATAAATGCATCTAAAGTAGTAATACTTCTCTTGACCCCTTAGGTTGAGTTCCACTGATTATAATACAGTAGACAAGAAGGACATTGACAGCCTTTCCTAGGATCTACATTCCTCTCTAGCTGTATGTTAAGCAGGGGGGAGGCTGCATCAGAGGGTGAGTAATAGCATAATTAGATGCAGGCTGGCTATCTCACTCTGGAAAATTGGCTGGACGTGGAAAACTTAATTTTGGCGAACTTAAGAAAAATAATGGAACTGAATCCAATGTACTGATAAATAGACACTCTTCATTGTTCACAGGCAGACAAGGGTGGGTAAAAGAACTTTGAAATTCCACACCACCAGTATTCGCAAGTCTGAGAACCAGAGTACAAGGAAGACGCGACACATATTTTAGGCAGTCTGTGGTCACTTTGGTTAAATGCTCACAACCAAACCACCAGGATTTTACCAAGTTCACTACAAACGTTCAAGGTCAATTTCTTTTGCAGATAGATACACAGAAGACTTTTACTTAGATAGTTTAGATCACTGATTCAATCAAGAACAAGTTAAAATTTGTAATCCCATGATAAGCCAAATCCAGATTTAAACCAGTTTATAAGTCTTTACACAGAATAATTTTGGGAGAATAAACCAGTCTTTCTTTGTGCTTTTTTGTATCTTTGTTGTTTATTTCTTTACTGGAATTTTCTCCTAAATGACTCTGTCTTTAAATTCCTTATATAGTGTATGAGCTGCCACTCGTCTGGGAAAAGATCTTAGAAGATCCTTAATTTCCTTTTACAGTCTTAGCCATGAGAATCAGTTCAATTCAAAATACATCAAAAATTAGAGGAAAAAAAGAAGAATTTCATTGTCAGAGGAAAATAACAGATAAAAACAAATTATGACCTCAGACAGACAATTGGTTTCATCTTTGGGGGCAGTGCTAAAATAATTCTGATCAAATGTCTATGTGAAATCACAGAACACAGCAACAGCTCTATTAAAATGATCCATTCTTTTTATAGCTTATGGGAAGAGAACTCTGTAGAAGACATGAAGTGATTCAGAGTTTGATTAATGTTTGAAAATGTATGACAAAGTCAAGGAAGGTTACACAGAACCATTGGGCTCTCTCCTTCCAATAATTAAGATGCCCCAGACTTGAACAAAATCTTTGCATAAAATATATGCTGCTGTCCCTTTTCCTACCATGGCTCCCACCTGACTTTCATAGCTTCCCCGATGCTTAATCTTTTCTGAATTCTTTGTCATTTTAAAAACTCACCTGCCCTGGGCCTTTTTCTCTCAATATCTTTGAGAATTAAGGTTTTACTTCTCACACTGCAGTACTAATACCTCCTGGAGTTCTGTAGTTTTGGTCAGAAGACACTAGAGCTTGAGTAAGGGTGTGTGCTTTGGGGATTTTCCTTTCTGTAAGCTTTTGAGGTAGATAGTCCTCTTCCATTGATAAGGGAAATCTGTGTTCCAAGGTGGTAGACCAATCCATCAGGGGAATCCCAGTCCCAGCCCCAGGGTCATTCTGGGTTTCCCCCCACCCCCCACTCCCACCGCACTGGCAGCAGGCGCCAAGAGTGGCACAGATAAGAAAGTAAATGTGTATAAACTACCCCCTCTGTTTGTGCTTAGGGCTCAGACCTTGGGAGATTACTCTCCTCTGAGCCTGCCAGCATTAAATAAATCTCCCAATCCTCCAAAGTCTCAAGTGCCACTTGGTTCTTCCGTCGGGATCCAGTCCAGGTTCTGTAACACCATCACAAAAATCCTTTAAAAAATTTTTTTAACAATATTAATAGACCCCACTTTGTTATAATAAAGTCTCACAGATGGGAGAGCTATTTATTGTATTCCTAAAGTGACTTTCCCAACCTATAACCTGACCCACTTGCAGATTTCCCATTTAACTTTCAGAAGGAAATCTATTTATTTTACTTAAAGAAAGGCCTCACAGTAATTCCCCCTACTGCCTACTACTTTTATAAGAACTAAAAATTAGAAGTATGTTAAGAATGAAATGAAAATATGGGCTGCAGCAAGTAAACTATTCAAGGTTAATATGCATTTTCTACTAATGAAGAAATTAAAAACTCAACCATAATTTGACCCAGATAACCTTTAGGATCCTCTACAACTCCGAGTATCTATGATTCTAACATTTTTTTTTTCACAAGTATAAACCCTTGCTTAATAATTTCAGTTATCGTAGACAAAAATCACAGTAGACAAAGGCCTTACGACAACTAGTTCAAAATCTAGCATGATTTTCTCATTTTGTAGAAGAAAAATAATTGCATATGTAAAGTCCCACAGCTAGTAATTTAGCCCAGATATGTTTCTGCTGTTTCATACATTCTATCCAGCCACTAGAAATGTTTAAGAAACATTAGAAAAATTAAAACACTTGAGGTCTATATTTTAAGTGGTTTCCATTAAATTTTTATCATAAGTAATTGACATAAATTTATTGCATTTACCTTCTTCTCATCTTCCTGAGATCTTTCTTGCTCTGAAATACATCTCTTAGTCTTCATTTTGTTGCTGTTTGAGTGAGGGTCTGTCTAGGAGTGATAAATATTCTTAGTGCTTACCTAAAAGTGTCTTTATTTAGCCTTCATTATTGAGTGATAATTTCTCTGGTCTTAAATCCTTAATGGGAAATTATTGTCCCTCAGAATGTAGATGATGTGATTATATTGTCTTCTTTGATGCAAAGTCTGCTGCCAATCAAAAGGACACTACTTTTGTAGGTAATTTACCTTTTCTCTTGGATTTCTTTTACAACTCTGTGCAATGTTTATCTAGTATTTCTTTGAAGATTATTTTCCCTATATTTCTTTATATATATCTTGACCTTCTGGAATTCTTAAATATAAGCATACAACTTTTTGTTTCTATGCACTATTTATTCTGTATTTTCCCAAGACCTATCTGCTAGTTCACTGATTCTCTCTTTGGCTATATCCAATCTACTTCATTATTTATCATTTTTAATTTTGTTAAGATTTATTTATTTGGGACGCCTGGGTGGCTCAGTTGGTTAAGCAGCTGCCTTCGGCTCAGGTCATGATCCCAGCGTCCTGGGATCGAGTTCCACATCGGGCTCCTTGCTCCGCAGGGAGCCTGCTTCTCCCTCTGACTCTGCCTTCCACTCTGTCTGCCTGTGCTCGCTCTCACTCTCTCTCTCTTACAAATAAATAAATAAAATCTTAAAAAAAAAAAAAAAGATTTATTTATTTATTTAAGAAAGAGTACAAGCGGGGAGAAGGACAGTGAGAAAAGGAGAAGCAGACTCCCTGCTGAGCAGGAAGCCCAAGCCAAAGGCAGATGCTTAACCAACTGAGCCACCCAGGTGTCCCTAATAAATTTTTAATTTTAGTGACTAATATGTCAAACATATTTTGTTTTAAAGATTTTACTCATTTATGAGAGAGAGAGAGATCAAAAATAGGGAGGAAGGGAGAGGGAGAAGCAGACTCCCAGGTGAGCTGACAGCCTGACCTGGGACTTGATATCAAGACCCTGGGATCATGACCTGAGCTGAAGGCAGACACTTAACCTACTGAGCCACCCAAGGACCCATCAAACATCTTCTTAATGTTAAGTTTGAATCTATTCAAATCTGCCTGTTTGTTTTTCATGCAGATATATTTTATTATGGGCTCTATTTCTTTTTTTCCTTCATCATCATTAAGACATATTTATTTTATAATATTTTTCAGATTATTCTATTAACTCTAGTTCTTGGGGAACTAACTTTATTATCTATTAAATGTTAATTGTCCCTCAGTAATTAATGTCTTCTTGCAGTTTATATATTTTTACTGGGAGCATTCTCTTATGCACTCTCTCTCTTCCCTCTCTTGGAAAAGTGTGAGAGTCTCACAACTTGTGAATACCTCTAGAAATTGGTTTCAAGTTTTCTTTTACCTGGGGTCCTCTGGCTTCATGTTTTATATTAACTTCTTATGTATAACATTTATTTATTTTAAAATATATCTATATTAATATCTTTTTTTTTTGAAACTCCACACAATTAAGGTAGTGTCATCCCAAATCCCTAAGTTTTGCTGAGTATTGCCCTTTGATTTCTTGTAGGTGCCATTTTTTTTTCTTACTTACAGTGCCAGAAGGGTGCCTTTATTGCTGAATTCCTAGGAAGTGGAAAAGCTTTACTGGTTCCCTCTTCATGGTCTGAACTGTTTTTGGTTTTGTGCAGGGGGCTTTATTCTTAATATCTACCTTTTCGGATTCAAGACTTCATCTACAATTCCCTAAAGATGCTAAAAACCCCAGTATCCAATGTCTAGGGCCCATATCCGTGAATGATACACTCAGTCTAGATTCTCTATTTTTTATTATTATTATTATTATTCATTATTTCTTCTGACCTGGAGATTTTCTTTTGTTTCAAGTTTATTGTTATTTTATATTTTATTAAATTTTATTTTGCTTTAATTTTTAACAGAATTGGGCAAAAAAGGTGGTCATTTATATTAGTGTTATCAAACATTCTAAAGCATTTAAAAGAGATTTTCTACAGGTCCAGTTCATACATTTTCTCGTTCTATTTTAATTGTGATTCTGAAATCATTTGCTGATGTCCAATTTCCCAGAACCTAAGGAAATCAGTAGACTTATATTACCAACTAGCTCAATTATCTCTTTAGTTCTTTTAATGTTAATTTTTAACAACACCAATAACATAATATCTCAGAAAATAGCACATTCCATATTTAACTGTAGCCAATTTCTTCATGCAGGGTCAAAAACTTTGTGAGGTCTTATTGTCAAAATCTTAAAGAAACGTGTATGCTCTCACCAGGCAGAGAAAAAGTATTTCTGGCATAGGTAGGAGGATGACTTAAGATAGGGACATAAAAAGGTATATCAAGATCAGAGAACTACAAGTAGTTCTGTAGACAAAAGCAAAGGTAAGTTTGAAGATAGAGAGAAAATAGAAACATTGAGAATTAAAGCCAAAGAGGTGAACAAGATCAAATTGTGGTGGTTCTTTATACCAAGCTAAGGAATTTGAACTATGTTCCTATGGGAAATAGTGAACAAAGTTTTGAGTTGATCAGCTTTGTGCTTTAGAAAGATTTGTCTTAAAAAGTATTGTGGAGAATAATTAGAAAATAAGAAGAAAACTAATTAGGAATTCATTGCAGAATAGGAGAAACCGAAATAAATAAAGAATAATAAGAATGAGAAGGAAATAAACAAATACACAGATTAATGAGCAACAATTGGCCAGACTTAGTCATGTTTTTTTTTTTGTTTGTTTTTTGTTTTTTTTTTTTTTTTTAAAGATTTTATTTATTTATTTGACAGACGGAGATCACAAGTAGGCAGAGAGGCAGGCAGAGAGAGAGAGAGGAGGAAACAGGCTCCCTGCTGAGCAGAGAGCCCGATGCGGGACTCGATCCCAGGACCCTGAGATCATGACCTGAGCCGAAGGCAGCGGCTTAACCCACTGAGCCACCCAGGCA
Source organism: Mustela lutreola (assembly GCF_030435805.1). Classification (NCBI taxonomy): domain Eukaryota; kingdom Metazoa; phylum Chordata; class Mammalia; order Carnivora; family Mustelidae; genus Mustela; species Mustela lutreola. The sequence goes on along the minus strand of NC_081290.1, from coordinate 148,658,087 downwards.
CCCACTTAGTCATGTTTAAATGATGCTTTCCACCATGACTTGAAATGGAGAAATAAATTTGAAGACATGATAATGAGTACCTTTAAATATGTTGATTTGGAGGCGCCTATAGGACATAGAAAATTAGAGCTATTAGAAAATGTATTTGGCTTGGATATACATTTTGATAGAATCAAAAAGTTCTTTTCTTTTTTTTTTTTTTAAGATTTTATTTATTTATTTGAGAGAGAGAGAGAGCATGAGCAGAGGGAGAGGGAAAAGGAGAGGGAGAAGCAGACTCCCTGATGAGAAGGAAGCCCAACACTGGGCTAGATCTCAGGACGCTGGGATCATGACCTGAGCCCAAGGCAGATGCTTAACAGAACAAGCCACCCAGATGCCCCCAGAAAGTTCTTTCTCCATTGGGCTGAAAGCTCTCTTGTAGCTTTGGCTAAAGAAGACATTGGCTCTTTAATGATTTCTTATGCTGCATTTATTTTTTCATTTATGCAATAAACTAGTATTTATTTAGCACCTGCTCTGTGCTGGCATTTCAGTCTTCACAGGAGATCTACCAGTGCACAAAAAACCATGATTTCTATAGCCTTCCTCCCTTCCACAGAGCTTACACTCAAATAGCAGAGAGATAATAAAGCAGTGAATAAATGGATAAATACAGTAATTATAGATTAAGATAAAGAGGATAGAGTAAGTAATGATGTTATTTATAAAGAAAAATGATCTAAGGGCTAATTTTGATGATTATGAAAAACCTATCTTTGGAAGTTCTGTTAAAAATTATACCTGAAAATTTGAGAAAAGTACATGCGAAATGCCAGAAAGTTTCCAGCAGAAGGAATAGCAAGAATAAATCCCTAGGGGAAGAAAAAATATCAGTGTGGCCTAGGAGATATCAGAACCTCAGTCAGCCTGGAAAATACAGGCTTAAGATAATGATGGAAAAATAAGCAGAAAAAAGATCATGTAAGAAAAAAATTTACAGATGCCTCATCATTGTGAAGTTCATAGCAGAAATAAATTTTATAGTCACAAAAATAAAGTGTCCATAATTATAACTTTCTTATTTTTCTCTATCCCTGGTTTATAGTTATTCTTAAGGGTTTATTTCCACTTGTGGCATGAAATTTAATCTTGATAATTCAGGCCAAACTTTTTCAATTTGCTTTCTCTCCTTCTTTTGGGTAGAATCAGTCACTTTAGGGGTTATCCCTTTGCCATTTTAATTCTCTTATCTCTGCTAATGATTTAGATTGTTGAGTAGGTAGAGATGAGAATAAGAGAGTGTGTTGTGTGTGTGTTCATGTGTGTATTAATTGTATACCCTAATTTGCCTGCTACTATCTTGGCTTATTTCTTTGTTCTGGAGTCCAGTCTCATTTAGCAATTACCCTAAAGTTTAAAATTTTAATGAGGTAGTATTAATAAATAACTGTATTCAAATAATCTGGGGGACAGCACCTGGAGATCTTAACCGATTTAGCGTCTGTCTTCAGCTCAGGTCATGATCAGGGTCTGGGATGGAGTCCCACATAAAGCTCCCTACTCAGCAGACGGGGGGTACTTCTCCTTCTCCCTCTGCCCCTACTCCTGTGATCTCTCTCTCTCTCTCTCTCTCAAATAAATAAATAAAAATCTTTTTAAAAAATAAAGTAAATTAAAAATCTGGAATGGGTTTGGTAGACCTGCCCTTTGTACTTTGGCTTCTTGTAATAGTGTACAATACATATACGTGGTGAACAGTTTTTATGTGGTAAATCTGAAGATGACCAGCCATAATCAGCCTCTATATTTTTTTAACCTTTTCCAGACCCAGGGAAACTAACATTTTTATCTCAAGATCATCATGGGAGGTATGTCACCAATAAGATGATATGCACTGGATCATGAACAACTTAGGAAGAGGGCTTGGTTATTTCGGTGTGTGGCGCTGCTGCCCCTGCTGATCACTTGGTGTAACAGCCAGTTGGGCAACAGTCACCGCCCGAGACCTACACAAAATCACCTAATAAGGATGTCAGAGCAGAATGAAGCCGTAAAAAATATACAATAGTCTGCCTCATGAAAGATGTGCAGAAAGTAGAGGTTAAGTGTTTTTGCTATAGAACACATAGCATTGCTTACTGTGGTTTTATTTATTGTATGTTGTAAAGCTAAACCAGGTTTTTCAAATTATTTTTGATATGTCAATCAAGAAACAGATATAACACCAGTTATCTAAAGAGCTACTTATTATAAATTATTTTTAACCGGATTAAATTGTTAACTAGGTTATTAAAAGGGTCAAGCAAACAAAAACAAACAAACAAAAAGCCTGTAGGATAACACTGAGAGAAAAACTTCAGAAAGTATTTCTCTGAGGCTGAAGGGACAAAGAAAAGAGGTTGGAACTATTAAAACTTAGAAATTTAGGGGTGCCTGGGTGGCTCAGGTGATTAAGCATCTGCTTTTGACTCAGGTCATGATTCTAGGATCCTGGAATCAAGTCCAACATTGGGGCTTTCTGCTCAGCGGGGAGTCTGCTTCTCCTTCTGCCCCTTCCCCCTACTCATGCTCTCTCTCTCTCTCTTTCAAAAATAAATAAAATCTTTAAAAAAATAAAAAATAAAACTTAGAAATTTAGAGGTGGGACCCCCAGAGAGCTGAAACTCCAGTGTCTGAGGAGGAAGCTCTTCTCAGCTAAAACTAATAAAAAAAACACACACACAGTTTATAAAGAGGAACCCAGGCCACAAGATTACATGATGTCCTCTCATTGTGTGTACCAACTCAAGGTCCTCTTTACAAGCCAGAAGCTGCTTTTTCTCAAAAGGTGTTACCTACAGAAGACAGCCTGGATTTGCCTCCAAACCCAAATGTTTGTGATGTGAGTCTCTTCTTAGTGTTTGCTGGAGGTTCCATACAGCATCCATACTTGCCTCAAACACTCCTCAGATGTTCCTTAGATGCTCTAGATTTCAGAAGTGTTGAAACACAAGGACCAAGGGGAAGAGCAGCTTACACTATAGTCTGAACTTAATGCAGCAGCTTCTCCTGTTCCTGTCTCTCCTCAGAACAGTCAGTATTATGGATCACCTAGCAAATTAGTCAAAATGGCGCACTGAAGTATGGTATATGTTTAAGTACTCAAAAATTTTTTAAAAATATATCCAACCAAATGCCATGCCTCAGTTTTAGTGGTAGGTGTTCAAGATACAGCAAATTATTTTTAATATTGAAGAGGATTTCTCAACATGTGTCAGACTCCTTGACTCCCATGAACTCCACCGAGGTTGAGAGCTACTTAACTTTCTTGGAGTTGTTCTCTCATCTTCTGTGTTGCGTATGTCTTCCTGAGGCATCTAAAGTACTTTTAGTAAAAACAGATATAATCAGAAGAATGTCATCACTATCCTGGGCCAGTGGGACATTCTGTGGAAGGGAAAGATAATCAAGATGCCTGTAGATGACATTAAAGTTGACAGTAGCAAACTTGGGCTCCTGGGTGGCTCAGTCGGTTAATCGCCTGTTTTTGGCTCAGGTCATGATCCTGGGGTCCTGGGATAGAACCCCTCATCACGCTTCCTGCTAGGCAGAGAGCCTGCTTCTCTCTCCCCCTCTGCCCTTCCTCCTCCAACCCCCAGCTCATGCTTGCTCTGTGTCTCTTTCTCTCAGATAAATAAATAGATAAAATCTTTTAAAAAAGAAGAGAGAGTAGCAAATCTGATACAACCCTGAGGCAAGATTGTGATGGTATACTGTTGGTCATGCCAAGTCAAAACAAAAACCAAAGAAAAACCTGCCTCTTGAGGTTCTTACACACTGGTATGGAGGAAAGTGCATTTCCTAAGCAGTAGTTTTGTATCAGCTACCAGAAAACTCTGCTGATTTCTCCAGTAAAGACATTAGACCTGGAGCATAACTGCAACAGAGGTTACCACCTAATAAAGTCTGCAATAATCCATAGACAGTATCTAAGATTTATCTGCTTTCTTACTAAAGCAAATAAGCAAGTAAACTGAGGTTATGTTGGCTATCACTACACTGAATCTTTTGAGTCTTAGATGGTAGCAATAATCTTTACATTTTCCCCAGGGATGTGATATTGTTTTTGATTTACTGTCTTGTTAGGGAGGGGAAGTTCAAGGTTCCATTTGGCCCTTTGTAGGTCAGAGAACTAATGTGATAATTCTGCCAGTTGTCAAGTATATCTATTCCAACCATAAATCCATAAACTGGGAAAATAACCAGAGTGGTTTTGTGGACCTACTGGGCCTAGTATGATTCACACTTGGGCTAAGAATTCATTTAATTGCTTGACTACCATAAATCCCCATTGTGACTAATGAACCAGAGTGGAATTTGGAGTTTTAAGAAATTACCATTATTTCAGTGTTGGTGTGTGGTATCAACAAATGTATATATATTTTTTCTTTTACAGACATTCTAGTAAATAGCTACAGGTTCCTTGGAAGATGATTTATACCATATTTGTAACAGTATCATAGGGTTTTTCCTCACAAGTGAGCAGATTTCCCATCAAAGAGAAAGCTTTAGGTTTGTGTATAAACTGGCTTAAGTCTGAAAACTGGGAGAGGACCACAGTTCTCCACCATAGTGACTTAAGTAGGATTTTGGTCACTAGATTTGGAGTATTTTTTGTTATATACATGAAGTATTTTTAGAAAGCTATCAATCTGTATCATTTCTAGAGAAACTGACAAATTAGTTCCTATAGGTCAAAACATTTTGATTACCTTATACCCCTGATACCCTTTATTTTGAATACAACCACCTCATCCTTGGCTTTTAAGAGCTTTTGACCTCTGTTACCCTAAGATTAAAATCAGGGCACTCATCTTGATGGCACCATTCCCCATTTTCATATCTAGCCAACAGAGGATAATCACCAGAAAACTTTTCAATGGTGCAGGTGTCCTCTCACTAATTTATTTCTCAAGGTCTTAGTGAAAGGGTCATCCTGTGGGTCTTCTCATACAATGGAATTGAAGAGTGGGAGTACAGACTGAAAGTAATCAATCTACTCCAAAATTCCCATCTCCTAAACCTTTGAATTCCTTTGTTTACATTATGCCAGGGAAGTTCTGGCATAGGCCAGTGTTGAATCTAAAGTTTAGTCAACTAGCCAAATAGATGGCTAGAATCATTTTTATTCTGTATTCGTGTATCACTGAGGCTTCAATAAGAGAAACAGAAGCAGTACAGATGATACAGAATATGAGATTTATTGTCCAACCTTGACCTTATGCAATTGTGGGAGCTAGTTCAACAGTTTGTATGTGCCTGTTACTTATGAACTGATGCCAGACCCAAGGTCAGTAGGGCAGAAGTTGGAAAGGAAAGGTGAATAGTGAAGCAAGGGAGAGCAGAAAAAAAATTGGAATCCTTGAGAATGATATGGAACCTACATGGGTTTGTGTACAAAACATAAAAATTACACCCCCAAAGATATCTACATACTAACACCTGGAACCTCTGACTGTTACATTACATGGCAAAAGAGAATTACGTGTGTAGATAAAATCAATGATGTTAACATGGCGATATTAAGATAGGGAGATGAAATGGAAGAAAGACAGGAGGGATGAGGTGTGAGAGCAAACTGACCCCCTGTGTGGAGCTTTGAATGTGCAGGAAGGGGGCCCAGAGCCAAGGAATGCGGACAGCCTTTAGAAGCCGGGAATGGCTCTAACCAGGCAGCTGCAAAGAAATGGGGGCCTCAATACTACGACAGATAGGAAATGAAATATGCCAACAACCTGACTGGGCAAGGAAACAGATTTTCTCTGGAACCTTTAGAAAAGAATACAGTCCAGCCAATACTAGGCCAGATTTCCAGCCTATAGAATTTCGTATTGAGATAACAAAGTTGTATTGTTTTAAGCCACTAAGTTTGTGGCCATTAGTCATGACAGCAATACAAAAGTAATACAATCTGTCACCACTTCCAAACTTCCCACTTGGATCCTGTGGCCTACAGCAAAGCTGACACTCATTACTATGGTACTTGGTCCAGAATTCAGAAAAACTGAGGGAGAAGGTGAAGCTAGATACCACAAGTTAACCCAGCAGATCCGTGACAGTATGAGCGAGCAGTAGGGACCTGGGATCTTCAAGGAGCTTCCTAGCATTAAAAGAAAATGGCTGCTACTTCTCATTCACTTTACAAATCTCGGGTACCATTTGTCATTTGGCCCACACTAATCCAGACCAGTTCATGGAAAGGAACTCTGATAAATGTAGTTCCAGCTTAGCTAAGTTAATCTGGTATCAATCTGCCAGAAAGAGTGAGCATATTCAATCTGGAATCATTGGTATAAATAACGCTGACCCAGTTTGGTGTTCTAGTCTATCCTGCTTGGTCTAACAGCTCGAAGACTTATTCCCATACATATTTATTCCTCAGGTTTCTTTCAATATAAACCTGGAATTTTTTTGGTATATAAGTTATTTCCTCCTAGTTCAAAATTTATCATTTCTTTCCTGGAGCAGCACAATGAAATCTGACATTATTTGTGAGTGTAAAGGCAACAAGTGTATTTGGAAGGGTCTTAAAGAGATGGTGCATCCCCTTGCATGACAAAAATCCTAGGTGAAGTCATTAGAGGTTTTTCCAACACAGGGAAAGTTGTTATTCTCAGACATGGAAGACAAGCTATTTCCACTGACAAAAAAGCCTCAGCATGACTCAGGGGTTCCAACTTCTCAGCTTCATCTGAGTCCAACCAGATGTCCTTCTTCCTAGTTTCAAAGCCCCACTCCTACTCAACCAATGGCTTAACTTTCACATGATATATTTGGAAAAACTGTGAATTCGATTGACATTGTAATTCTGCAACCACACAATTAAATTTTGGGTGTAATTTTCTATCAATATTGGCCATGTTACTGTTAAAAATAAGAAATATCTGCTATTAAAAATAGGACTGTCAAAGAAATTCTATTTTGTTTTGTTTTGTTTTTTTAATTTTGAGAAAGAGCTTAAAACCTGAACTTGTCATTTTCTTTTTATAAGTGTTCCTCTGCATTCAGAAGAATCCATCCTGTGCCAAAGACCTTCTATAACCATAATGGTCAAGTAAAAACTTCATTCCCCCTCTAAATAATTTCTTCAGCAGGAATATTATTACAGCTAACCACAGGTGGATTCATTTGATTAATAATGATGCACTACATGCAATAAATTAATAGTGTCCCATTTTGTACTGGAAAGGTGCTCAACATTTCCTTCAAGTCCAAAACCAGAGCCAAACCATTTCCCATATCCCATCATCCAGGGTCTGCTTTTAAAGTCTACTTCTTATAGCAATTATTGTACCAGTCAGGGTCCAGTCAAGAGAATTGATAACAAATGTGTGTATTGGACAAAATACTTTTGACGCCATGGAGTCTGTAGAGATAAAACTAGTCACATTAAAAAAAAAAAAAATCACATGAAAACTGGAAGAAACAAATATGCTGAAGATACCAGGATCTATTTTTATTTTTCTTTCTTTCTTTTTTTTTTTTTTTTTAAGATTTTTTATTTATTTAATGAGAGAGAGGGCACAAGCACACAAGAGGGCAGTGTAGGAGAAATAGACTCCCCGCTGAGCAGGCAGCTCCACATGGGGCTGGATCCCAGGACCTAGAGATAATGACCTGAGCTGAAGTCAGACGCTTAACTGGCTGAGGCACCCAGGTGCTCTGCAGCATCAATTTTTAAAGATAATAATCATTTTTAGAAAATCATGCCCAAATATACCAATTTCATAGGTACATCAGCAGAAAGTGTGTTTATAAAAAACTCTAAAGCAGGATTTTTGATTGAAATCAACTGACTATACTTCTAAATTGATTTCATTCATTTTTTAAAAGATATTGTTTTATTTATTTAGAGAAAGTACACACGTGAGCAGGGGGAGAGAGAGAATCCCGAGCAGACTCTGTACTGAGTGCATAGATGCAGGGCTTGATCTCATGACCCTGAGATCATGACCTGAGCCAAAATTGAGAGTCTGACCCTTAACCCACCCAGCCACCCAGGCACCCTTCATTCATTTTTTGAATCCAAGTGTTTCCTGTACACCTTGGAAAATGAAGTGATAAGAGTAATATGTTGGTTTTATTGGCACAGGGAAAGGTCTGCAAACAGTTAAAGGGTGCCATTTTATGAACATTTCATCACATGCTTCATGCAGAAAATCAGTTACTTCTACTATTGGTTGGGTTTCTTTCATTAAATTCACATAACAAACCAGTCTGTTGAAGATAGATCTACTTTATGTTCAGTTAAAAAGTTCAACATTAAATATATAATTATTTGTTTCTGCAATATTAATATGGATACAAATTTAGCAGAGGACTGCACATCATGGTTAAAATAATGGTCTTATTAAATTAAAAAACTTACAGAGGAAAAATACTCTTGAAATTGACTTTGACACACACATAAGTTATAACTGTATCCAATAAACTGTCAATAGTCTACCATTTGAAAGAGAAATTAGATGTCAAAATTTACAAACATTAAAGTACTATGAAAAACTCACGATGAAGCTTATCATAAGTACCCAAAATATACCTTTGCAAAGTCATAAGCGCTTCCTCTCTTGCTGTTCATCCTCAGATTTTAGAAATGTTTCAGCCTTCAAGAGAATTTCTTTGTAAATCAACCTACAAATTCTATAATTGCATTGCATAGTTTTTTAACTCTGCTTTGAAGAAAAAAAAATGGTTGGGAATCTATTATCAAAATATCCAATGAATTGGAAGCCTGAAAACTTTAGTTTTTACAATAGATGCAAACAAAGGCATATTATTCCTATAAAAACAGAGACAAGAACAAATTAAATGATGAGGCCCCAAACTGCAGATTTAATTTTAAAATTCTGTAAAAGCCTTTGAAATGACTTGCAGAAAAAAAATCTTTGATCCTGTTCCTTTTTTAAAAAAAAATAATTGGATTATATGATGTACTGAAATGCAATGAAATTGAAAAGACCTATGATTTTACAGCATCTGTTTGGCAAAACATTAAAATTATTATAAATAGGGAATTTATTTTATGAACTATATTTTTATAGGGTAAAGCTTTATAGGGTATATTTGTAGAAAAGAAAAACTCTAAAGACAGTGCCTATAAAAATACTTGAGCTGATACATTTATGCATTTCATAAAAATTAGAATTGAGACTTTCCTCCATTTAGAATTTTCTCTGAACTTAGTAGGTAATCCAGAACCTCTAAATATTTCCTCAGTTAAAATGTTATATAGCCTATAGGAAAAAGTAAGTATGTGTCCTTTTCAAGTGTGTACATATAAAATGTAACTGAGGATCTTAGGCAATTTTTGAAAAATTAAAAAGATAAGACCATATTGAAATAGCACATCCTGAAGAAAAATATTAGAGAAAAATATGGTTTGTGGTCATTTTTTTATGTTCAGGCAATCAATATAATTTTTATATTTTGCTTTACAAGAATGTATGTCATTTACTTTTTTAGAAATACTTTTATTTTTGAAAATAATTTTTACAAAAACTATTTTATGCATCAGCCAATATAAATAATATACTGAATTAGTTGTTCAATGAATAAATATTTCAAACATTAAATTCTAATTAATTTTAACATACCCTTTCATTGTCAAAAGTGTCTTGATGTGGTGTCTAATTCCGCTTGGGTTACCATAACAGAATATTATGGACTGGATGGCTTAAACAACAGATATTTATTTTTTCACAGTTCTGGAGGCTGGAAGTCTGAGATCAGGGTGCCAGCATGTTTGGGTTCTGGATTGTGGTGAAAGCTTTCTTCCTACCTTGCAGATGGCTGCCTTGTCTCTCTATGCTCATATGGAGGAGAGAGAGACCAAGCTCTGTGTGTTTCTTCTTCCTGGTCACTGATCCCATCATGAGGGCCCCACCCTCATGACCTCATCTAAATATAAATACCTCTCAGAGGCTCCATCTTTAAAACCACCGCATTGCGGGTTAGGTTTTCAACACATGAACTTTCAGGAAGACACAATTCAGTCCATATCACTTGGACACTAAATTTGGAGGCCCCATACTTAGGAATCTTATTATCATGGAGTAAGGAACATCTGGTCCATTGCCATTGGATTCCAGATGCACAGTTCTGGCTCATTTTTGGTTGTCAACACCTAGTTCCACAGCATCCAAATCCAAGTTGACATATTTGCCTTCAATCCCTTTTCCAAGAACAGCTCATTTTTAATCCTCTTCTCTCTGTCTGTGAAAGATCTCTACTCTTCTGGCCCTCTCAGCCACTTCTGTGTTCCTTTTGGGGATACAGTCCTTCCTTTCCATCTTGTAGGGAGTATGAGATTCTGGGAGGCAGCCGTCAGGCATTTTGCCTAAAAAGATCATTCTACCATTGCCACTCTACTGCTCGGACGCCATCATGCATGTTGGGTTTCTCCATGAGGCTTGCAAGCTCCTGAGGAAATTAGCCAATGGCTCTCTGTGGTCTGGGAAACCCTCAAAATAATTTGAGGTTTCTATTGGTCCTCTCCACTCCCAGTGCTTGCTTGAGGAGATGGCACTGGGATCCTATTCGGGGATTCATCACTGTCTAAAATCTGGTCACATCCCCTCTTATTTCTCCTTCCCAAGAAGTTGACTTTATCTCTTTTTGGTGAAAAACCAACTCTCAAATCATTCCGTAGTATTTACATAGATGTAGTTTAAATTTTGGCTGTCATATTTTTGGAAACTTCTATCAAATAGCTTCACACTTGCAATCAAATGCCTTGGGTTTCAAGATTATTGTGGCTAAAATGAGTTTAAAAACAACAATAAAAATTCAAATTACTTTATTGTTTACTGTGTTTACCCTTGTTCTGAATAACAAAAGCTAGAGGCTCCATGCGGGAGGGCAACAACAGGAATGCTGGAAGGACAAACCTTAGTTATTACCTCAAAATGTCCTGCCAAAAATGTTGGAATTTTAAGACTGAACAAAATCCTTATAAATTATTCATCAAGTCCACCCTTTTGTTTTATAGATGTCCTGTGGAAAGTGAAATCCAGAGAGATCAAATGATTTTCTTGTGAGACTGCACTGATTTTAAACCACAGAAGTAGGACTACAGTGAACTCAACCTCCACCACGTACACGATTCCTCTCACTGATTTACATGATGTCCATATGTGTATAAGGAATTTATATATATCTGAATTTCTCTTAAAAAAAAAAAGTGGTATCAAAAATTGGACTCATCCCTTCGAGTGGGTTCAAAATATGGTAGAATTCTGATAGTCTGCTGACTATTGGATGCTACATTTCTCTAAGTGCCAACAAAGACTCCCCTTTTGCATTTTGATGGTGTCTCTTCTCAGTGGTGATTTTTCGTAAGCACATGCATTTATGCTGGCAATGCTAGCAAGCCAGTTCTCCTCTTTCTGTATCCTGTGTGCGTGTGTGTGTGTGTGTGTGTGTATGTGTGTGTGTGTATGTATGTAGAGAGAGAGCACAAGCAGGGGAAAAGGCAGAGGGAGAGGAAGAAGCAGACTCCCCGCCAAGTAGGGTGCCCAATGCGGAGCTCTATCCCAGGACCTGGAGATCATGACCTGAGCCCAAGGCAGATGCCCAACCTTCTGACCCAGGCAGGTACCCCAACTGTATCATGTGTTTAATTTGTGAAATTGCATTCAAACCTCAGGGCATCAGAGTGTCGGAGGATAAAGTTGCTTTAGTAATTTATATCACTAAGGAAAAAGAAAGTGAATTATACTGTAAAAATGAAGACCTTTCCAATTAGTGTATAATCTAAGCCTTAACTGCCTACTAAAAACATTTTTCTCACAGTGTCGAAAACTTTTCCAAAGGTTTTCCATTTTAAGTAGAACTTTTCAGGTACAGATGCGTTCTGAACCACATTCTTTCTGGCTGGAGGACCCCAGCATTCTAACTGTCCCATGAGACACTTCACATCTTGGCAAAAACTGAAACATACCAGAATTTTTAGGGAAAATAGTTCTAAAACTGTCTTACAAGGCCAATGCTACATCTATATATGAGCAAGCTTTAATGGTCTTTGAAAGCATGGGTTCGTTTCTGTAAGACACTTAATTGTTTCAGATCGTTTGTTCACCTAACACAGAATTTTAAGAGGGCTTACAATATCTGAGTGGTATCAACTTATTCTTTCTCTATTTGTGGTCCATAATGATAATAAACAAATAACAGTGTTCTCATTCTAAGAAATGCAGGTCCCGGGCAGCCAATGAATCCTCACTATTTTATTACCTAAAAGGAAAGTTGGCTCATTTATTCCAGATTAATCAGGTAGCTTTGTTTTTCTGTTTTCTATATTAATCACATCTTTCTTAAAGAATGCGATCTTGAAACATACATGCACACAAAGCAGAGTCTCTTCATCTGTAAGAGAAAGGAAAAAAAAACCTGTTAAGGACAGTATTACAGGTTTCGGGCCTAAGCATAGCTATTTTAAAAACATATGGAAACACAAATGAGCATTAGAAAATTTAATGCAAATGTAAGATAATTTTTATAATTATTTTCTGCAATGCTTCACCTTTTGTAATACGGTAATATAAGGGCGCTTGCTTTACTTTAAAAAACAATGCATTGTGTATAAAGCAGAAAGCATGCATAGCAGCTCTGTTTAGAAGATAACAAAGTACCATGTAAAAGGCCTCTGTGTACTTAGCCCACCCACCAACTCGAGGGAGAGCTTAAAAGAAAAAGGAGCGTCCAGTCCACGGAGCTGTTACCACAATGTCAAGCCCGGGATTTTATTTTCTAAACAGTGCTCCCCAACTGGGGTCTTAGAGCAATTACTCAATACTTTTTTCAGGGAGGTACCTGATTTGAAAATTCAATCCAACGTAAATGTCCTTGGTTTTTGTTTTGTTTCTAAAATGTGTTTCCCCTGACAGAAAGGGGTGAACTAGATGAAGAGATGGTAAGAAGCCATCACTCTATACCTTTTGCATTCTGTGCTCTAACGTTCACATTCTTTTGTTGTTTGTCTATGGAAGAGAGGGTGCTGGAGGGAATTTGGCCCCAGGTAAAAAAGACTAGAACAAGTTCCCTCAGCTTACACCTGACAGAGTGTATGATGATCTAGTTTTTCTGACTTTCTGACTTTTCTGACTTTTGGGTTTCTGCTTTCTCTGTTAAACAACACTGGGTACATAATATTGTATTTTGTCATTGCTTCAGTGAAACTGTATGCATGAAATAAAATGATCATGAAAAATTTATCCATTGCCCTGTGAAAACTGGGGTGCTGATGAGACCCTGAAACTTGATCTTCTGTTGCCCAGATTTCTGGCTCCCTGCGAGATACCATGGGCACCCTCAAACTGAACGCATGGCAAACTAAACTCAGTGTCTCCTTCCAGTGAATTTCCTAGCTGTCACGCCGGGAACGTGGCACATCAGTTTCGCCCTTACCTGGCAGAGAGCCCCAAGTAAAGGGCACAGTGAAGCAGCTAGTGGTGGAAGGGTGGCTTGCGGGAAGGAGTTACGACCCCAGCTAGCTGAGCTCTGCCTGCCTCCTCGCCTGCCACTATCACACAGCTAGTCCCCAACAGCTCGGCCCGACCTGCATGACATCCCATAGCGTTGACCTTAAACTTCAGCCCTTAGATGCTTTCTTTTTCCCTTCCAAATTCCTACCTACAGTGTCCTTACTGGCCCAACTCTTTCTGGTATCAGAGGACTGTCTACTCTGCAGGAACAAGCTCTCCGGTAGCCAGGATCCAGGACCTCTCCCTCTGGGTCCTCTGGATAGCTGGATCCAGAATGTTACATGGCTCCGGGTCTCTTTGGTTGTTGGCTCCTGAGGCCTGGAGAGAACAAGACTTGTTCTGCCTCCTGGCTAACCACATTCAATTAGTAGTTGTCTCATCGGGCTCTTTCCACCTCTGAGAATCTACTCCAGTCAGTCTCCCTAGTCACCCCAAGCTCAAACCCCCATCTTTCTTTGCCCAGACTCTACCCCTAAGGAGTCAATGTAAGTACAACCTGCCCATTCCACTTCAGTACATAGAAATGAACGCAGGGTTCAGTGATTACCAGAAAGAACCTAATCTTTCTTATTGCTAATTATGCACATAACTCATCACATTTAGAGGAAATAGAAAACATTTCCTTAGTCTTCCCACGGAATCTTTTTTGGGTCCATATGGAGTCTTCTGCATACGGACAGCTAGAATCCCACTCCACCTCCTTGATCATTTTGCTTCCTTCTTTTCCCACCTCCAGCCTTCCGCCTTCATTCCATGCCTTACTGTGCCTGAAAAAGCCAGAAGCCAGACAGCCATTTTAGCCAAAGCAAACACAACTTTACGCCCTGAGTTCTTACCCCTTTCTCAATGAAGCTCCTACACACACTTGTCCCTTGCTAACATTAATCACCACAGATTGTGTAAATTCATTGTGCATTATTATGCTTCCTTTAGAATTCCAGACTCATCCATCCCACTTCCCCCTCATCATCACTGCTTAAACATTCTATCAGTCAGGGTTTAACTAAAGGAAAAAAACCCAGTAGGAGATACACATTAAGAGATATATTACAAAGAACTGGCTTAATCACAACTGTGGGTCTGGCTAGAGAAGTCTTAAAACCACAAGGCAGGCTGCCAGGAAGGGCAGGCTGGAGCTCTCCTACCCAGACTGGAGATGCAGGACAAAGGAGGAATTTCTTCCTCCGGGAGGCCTCAGCTCTGCTCTTGACAAAGTCTTTCAACTGATTGAGTCAGGCCCACCCAGAAGATCCAAGTAATCTTATTGAACTCAATCGGTTAGGGACTTGACTCACATCCACAAAGTATCTTCACAGCAACACTCAGATTAGGGTTTGATTAAATACCTGGTAGCTATAGCTCAGCCACGTTGATAACTCAAAAGAAATCTAATGGCTACACCTCAAAATTAACATGTCCCTGCCGAACGCCTGTTCTTCTCCGCCCTCAGCACTCTTGAAACGGGTCCACTTGCAATGGCAACTGTGTCCTTTCAGCTGTTCAGGCCAAAAAAAAGGAAAATTAAGCTCTCTTCCTCTCACACTCCATGCGGTAGGGTAAATATGGGGACCATAACTATCTCCACATCCCAATCCCCAGAATATTTTGTAGCAAAAGAGACTTTGCAGAGATATCTAAACTGATCGGATTTTGAGATCAGAAGATTATCCTGGGTTACCTGGATTCCCAATATAATCACAATGGTCCTTACAAGAGGGACACAGGCAGAGTCAGAGGAGAAGGAGATCTAACAACATAAAAAGGGTTTCGTGTGGTGCACTTTGAAGATGGAGAAAGGGGTCCCAAGCCAAGGAATACCAACAGCTTTCAGAAGCTGAAGGAGGCAATGAATTGTCCTTTCTGCCTCCAGCCTGAAACAGTCTTGCCAACATCTTGACTTTAGCCCCCTGAAACCGATGGCAGACTTCTGAGCTCCAGAATTGTAAGATGATAAGTTTATATCATTTGACGCCACTGTGGTGCTTTATTATAGTAACAAAAGAGAACTAATACATCCACTCTCTCAGCAGATGCCTTGCTGACTTTGTCTTTAATATGTCTAGAATGGAGCCTCCTCTCACTACCTCCCCTGCTATCACCTGGTCCTAATAGCCTTCCTAAGCTCTGTTCTAGATGATTTAAGTAGCATGCTAATTGTTCTCACCCACCAGTCTCCATTCTCCTGTCCCTGCCCCTCTACTCAGCCACTGCTAGCTCATATGGCAGCTTCAGGAGAAATAGAAAAAGTATCCTTCTTTCAGGCAGAAATAATCCCATATACAGCATGGCAAGCAGAGTTGAGACTGAGGATCCTTATTCGGAATCCAGCCTCTGCATCTCTACAAGTAACCCTCCAACCATCCTCTGCTGGGCTCAGTGGCCCCATTAACAGGCAAGTCAGACCATCACTATCCTGCTCAAACTCCCGTAAGTTTGTCCATTTCACTTAGTCCTCACAAGCGGACTGTAAGCCCTGTGTCATCTGACCAGTTACCTCTCTGATTCTATCTCCTGCTATTCTCCTTCTCACTCACTGTTCCAGCAAAACCAGCCTTTTTCTTGCTCCTGAAATGCCCCAAAAACATTTGCATCTCAGGGTCTTTGCTTTTGCTGTTCCTTTAGGCTGCAAAGATTTATCTGCTATATCTAAATGACTCATTGTCTCACCTCCTTAGAGTGTTTGGTCAAATGCCCCTTTCTTGGAGACACCTACTCTGACCAGCCTATTAAATTTTATAATTCACGCCTCTACCCTTATACTCTCTAACCCTTTTATCCTGGCTTATTTTTCTCAATAGCGCCTATAGCCTTCTACCATTCTATGTATAATTACTCAATTGTTGTATTTATTATAAGCTCTGAGGGCACAGGAATTTTTGTCTAAAGTGTTCATTCCTGTATCCTCAAATAATACCTTGTATCTAGTAGGTGCACAAAAAAATATTTGAATGAATAAATAAAGAGTTCTTTCTGTTTCTGTTTGGGCTCTCCAGAAGCTGACCCTCAGACAGCAATCCAGTTACAAGCAGTTTATTTGGAAGGTGATCCCAGTAAACACTGCTAGGGGTATGAGGAAGTGAGACAGGGAAGGGAAGGCAGCCATGAAGGGTAATGTTTTCAAACCCTCCAGTGAAACTGTGGGGATCTAGAGCCTAAGCCTAGGGAGGACACCCTGGAAATCAGTGAAGAACATACACTTCTGAAGGGGAAGAAAGACTTCTCTTCTACCCTCTTACATTCTATGGCTGAGCCTGAGATTTAAACTGACAAAAGACAGATTAGCAGGAGAAAAACGTACACATTCTATTTGAGTTAATAACTTTATATGGCGTGAGACCCTTTGTAGAAAAGAAATGAAGGCAAAAAGAAGTAGAGGGTCCTGAGAGCTTATGTACCGGTTTAACAAAGACTGATAACTTGCAGACATGTGACAAGCCAAAGGGCAATGGGGGTTGTGCTTTGAGGGGAGTCAAACTGTGGGAAAGTGACTGAGAAACACAAGGGAAATGAATGAACAATAAAGGTCATTGTAGTTAAGTTTGTTTGTACAGCTTCATCTTGGCATCAACTTCCCATCTCCAGTGATAAGAATGTTCTCTCTTCCTGGTACAGGAGGGCACCTTCCTCATAGTAAATTTCCAGAAAGAGGAAGTCAGAGAACACTTTCTGTTTCTGCTGTTTCTCACTTGCCTTCAACTCAAAATAATATGTCCAAGTGGCACGTGCTGTGGGGTGGCATGTGACCTCAGAGTTACTCCACACAGAAGGCAAGGACTGGATCTTTGTCCATCAAGCTCCAGAGGGGGCCCTTGATTGCCTGGCACATCCCTTCTGCCACATGCACAGGGCAGAACTGACGCCATCCTCCAGAGGCTGCAAATCAAGGAGATCAAATCAAGTCAAGCTCATTCCCTTGGAAAAAGTAGGGATTGAAGGCCCGAGACTGGTGTTTCAATAACATCTGCCGTGCTTCTCCACCAGGAATGAAAAGATGAACTCCACCCACCAAAGAAGCAAAGCTATGAATCTGGCCATTTGATGATTCAATTAAACACTGTCTTCAATTTGTGGTACCTGATGTGTCTTATCTGTCACAGGAGGGCAGGGAGTATGAGAGATCAGAGCACCTGGTGGCTGTCCTGTGGAACTCAAGCAGAGAAGGCCTTTCATTGCAGGGACTTTGAAAAAGAAGCTGAGTCAGAGTCCCGTGGAACAGATGGAATGATAGGTACTGGGAACACCCCCATGAGTTGGTGTTCTGGTTGCTTACAGTCAGCATCCTGATTGGTTAGTGTCCCTGCTATCCTTGCTCTTCAATATTTTGAATATTAACCCTTCTAAGTGGCTTACTCATTAAGCCAGAGCTGGAATCTCAAAGGGTTGCCAACATAATGCAGAAGGCTTGGAGCAGACACAGGGATCTGGAATGCAGTAAGAGGCATCAAAGAGGAGGCAGGAATGGGTGGAGGGGATGCTAAGTGGGTGGGTGGTCCGGGTAAATGCCTAAGATGAGAATTGTCCCCTTTAGAGGCTTTTCACGGATTTCTACAGCATCATGATGCAGATAGATCAGGTAGTTTGGGGGTCCTGGGAATGGGTAACTGAGGAAGACATCTTACAGACAGGACTGCCTTATCATGAAGACTTTTTTGATATTTCAATCCAGTAGGGTCAACACAGCCAGAATCTATAAAGCAAAAACTTCCCTAGTGACTCCCATGATGCAGATTCCATCCAGGACAGGTCGGCAATGGGTTATAGATGCCTCCAGGGCTATTTTGTCTTTTTGTCTAAGAAGCATCCCTTTGCCACATAAAGGGAGGGTCAGAACTACCCCCTTTCCAGTGTTAGCAGAATATCTTCAGACTTGATGTTATTTTTCTTATAGACCTGTCCTCATTTTTTATTTTTTATGTGCCTAGCTGAAAGCATGGGCTAATTTGGATGACTGATAATGATGACAGTGAATGCTGTAAATAATGGAATATGGAGAAAAAAAGTGAAAAAGAAGCAAGTGAGTAATGACAAACAGATCGCTTAAGTCCTGCAAAGAGACCTCTGCTAGAATGGTGGGAGTTAGTTAGGAAGCCCACGGCGGAAATAATGAAGTCCAGGATAAGAGGCTGTCACAGGCATTCCTTCCTGCTCCAGATAAGTTAAAACAGCTTCCAATGGTATAAAACTTCACTTTGAATTCTCATCAAAGTAGGGAAACCACTGTCTCGGGATTAACGTTCCAAAGGTAGCCTGACCAGGGTAGCTTCACAACCATGACCATGTCTAAAACGGAAAGATGACTTTAGCAGCTGTTCTCACAAAATGGTTTCAACACTATGAGTTTATAATACAGAAAAGCTAGAGCTGAAAAAGTGAATATATATTCTCTTTAGAATAAAAGGAAATGACTACAAGCCTGGTAATAAATGTGGCAGCTTACTAGAAAGGCAGGTTTAAAGAATAAGGAAACTCATGTTGGAGCTTAAATTGAAAACAGGTGCCAGCCCTATTTCATGGAGTCATAGAATGTCAGAACTGGAGGAGACCCAGGGGTAACGTGTCCAATTCCCACATTTGATGTATCAGGAAACCCAGGTCACAAGAAATGAAGTGACTTGCTCAATGCCACACACGGTGTCAGATTTATCTCCCACTTCAAAAGTTAGTCTTTTTTTTTTTTTTTTTCAGATATTTTAATGCCTCAGGCACAAAATTAAAAAAGAAACCCCTGCTTCTTTTTATAAGATCTATTTTAAATTTGAGTTCTAAATAATGATACCTATCTGACCATTTTCTCTACTATCACATCCTCTTAAACCTTGCACTTGCCCATAGTCTCGGCAGAATGATAGCACTTGCTCAGTATCTTAGGTTGTTCAAAAACTTGACTGTTTTTTACCCCGCATTCATTTGATTCTTTCCTTCCTTTCTATAGCCAAAGAACCAGTATGAGCCCCCAGCATCTACATCTCCCCCAGTGTGTCAGTGGTCTTCTACTCTATTTTTGGCTTCCAGCGTAGCTTTTCCATTATCAACTGTAGACATTGGGATAATCATCATGTCATTTCTTTGTTTCCAAAAATCTCTAATATTCCTTTCATAATCAAAAGAGCAAGTAGACTTGTTAATAATCTCTTCAACTGACCATCTTTAGCACCTAGTCACATCCTTCTTTATCTAATTAATAGCTGCCATAATTGTCAAGGTCCTCCAGTACCTCCCATCTCTGGACTGTTTCAGAAATAAATGACACATACACCCTCCACACATAAATGCATACATCCGACTCATGACCTTCTCAACAGCAATGCTTTTTACTCTTCTCTGTCCATCCAAATCCCACCTATTCTTCGAAGTCCAGAATAAAAGAAGAAGAAGAAGAAGAAGAAGAAGAAGAAGAGGAAGAAGAAGGAGAAAAATAAACATCTATGATTATTCTGGTTCATGCGTATTTTGTGTTTCTTTGAGTCCCTGAATACGTATTACATTGTTTTGCTAATTTCTTAATTGTTCTGTATGGATAGCTCATAAAACACTGTCCCACAATTCCACAGCTTACAGTCTAACAGAAGCATTTTTTCTGTGTCCTTTCCAACAGACATTGTACATAGAGCTCCACAAAAGCCTGCAAATGAATGAATGAATGAATGAGTGAATGAATGAATGAACAAACCAATGGTGCAGCATCATGCCTGAGATCTTTTATTGCTGTTTGTCTTGGGAAATCTCTATTGTCTCCACACAAAGCAAAAAGGAGGGTGAGATAATCTCTTAAAACCATCTCTTGAGCTCTTGGCAATCTGTTCATTCATTCATTCAGTCAGACAATTAGCCCTTCAATCTGTTGGTCATTCAATCAACAAATGTTATTTGTTTATCTATTACCTATGTCCCATGGAAGTTTTGAGAAGAGTAAGAACTCCCCTCCCTTGTTACCACTCCTTCTTAGAGAAAACCACTTCCTTCCTGGACAATGGTTCATAAGGTGATCATTTTTCACTGATACAACTTATAAGGTAGAAACGAACTCTATTTCCATTCCTGAGCTCAGGCCCAGCAGTCTCCTTTAGCATACTGGCTCCATGAAGAAGTCAAGTCAAATGGATTCCCACTGGACCCACTTGATTTCAGTTCCAATGGACGGCCCTGGGACTGTGCTAATGTGAAGCCCTGATGCCTCGGTGCCTGCCCACAGGAAATGTCTGACGAATTTTTCAGCTGATAATGGATATACTTACTCAGTCTTCCTGACCTGGGTTGCGCAACTCCTTCAACACATTTAGGGTGGTTATTTCCCCACTTCAGATTCTGTCCTTATTTCCTTTCTAACTTTACTAGTAAAAATCTACCCTTAAGGGTCAGTTCTAATGGACATTTAATCTCTGCTCTACAGAGATTAATCATAGTAATAATAACAGTATCAATGTCTAGAGTTAATTCAGCAACTATTATGTTTTAGACCTGTGGTGACGCATTATTATTACTCTTACATTATTATCTTTATTATTTCGTTCAATTCTTACAACTCCTGAAGTGAACATGGCTATTATCTCCCTTTTGCAAATGAGAAAATACAAATTTCCATACAGTCATGGTAATTGTGTATTATATATTTTTTTTAATGTCAGCTAGTAGCATCTAACAACTCAGACCACCAAATGGTAAATTTAATTCTTTCCTATCCACCACTAAATCATGTTCTCTTTCCTATACATAGTTTTATATTAAAAAACAGATATCATCTTTTTTTTTCCCTAGGAAGTCTCATTATTGTCTTTGTTATAAATTTAATAGGTTTAAGTTCACACACTTACACTGTTGAATATCAACATGCAATACATCTATGATCAGTGTATGTTAAACTTTGAAATTTAATGAGCAAAGTAGAATATAAAAATCCTTTTTCTAACATTGACATTTTGTTGGGAGTCCACTTTAAACCAATGTTACTGAAATTATTTATCCAGGTTATTGTATTATGAGAATGTCAATTACCCTGATATCCTATACAATGAATTTCAGGGACAGAGTGCTCAAAACTAAACACCCTCTCTATACCCCACATTGGGTCACCCCACAGGAGTCTTTGGAGACTTGAATGGGCCAGTGTAGCAATGGATGAAATTTTAAGTGAGAAGAAAAAGAGATTACACACTTCAAATTAAACTGGGCATCAGATCCTCCTCTCTCTGGTTTTGGCCACTTTTTCTCTGTGTTTTCTACCTTTCCCAGTTCTAAAACTAGCGTGGCAAGCAAGAGCCTAAAGGTGACTTCCACAGGCAAGATGCCTTTCTGAATGCCAAGTAGGAGCCAAAGGAGAGATCCAAATGGGAAAGAATTGTAAGCAAGTTACTTGAGCTTGTCCCTGACTTAGAATTGGTGCAAAAGAATCAAGGAGCCCAAACATGGTTTTTCCCAGAATGTCGTGCTAGGAGATAATGCATCTGGCATCCTTACTAACAGTGAATGAATGGATGAATGAATGAACACCAATAATGAAGTGTGCTTTTGCCTGGACTATCTTCATGCATAAATCATTAAGAAATTCAACATACAGATAGGTAACAGCTCAAAGATTTGATAATTGGGGTCCTGGCCTTCTCTTTCCATCTTTCAGGACAGACACTGAAGGCAGTAGAGAAATCACATTGTTAGAAATGACTGATGAATGCTGATACTTTGAATACTTTTTTTCTGGGCATTGAAAGGAGGTGATGATGTCGCTGTAATTTTCCCCGATGCTGAGAGGTGGCACATTCAATTTGCTGTAATATTATTCCTTTGGTGAACTTCCTTTTAGATGATAGTTCAGAAATTAATTAAAACCACATACTCTCATTAATGAATTCTAAACATTTTATAACTGGTGCCACTGTCCTCCTCAATCTCTTTTATTTAGAGTCGCTGAACAAGGTTATGTTCTTCTTTCTCTTGCCTTTTTCACACTTACGCTGAAAGCTTAACCAACTCCATTCAGAACTAAAGAAAGGAACAATGTGGTTTTGTACTTCATAACAGCAATGGCTCTATTTATAAGGAACAGCTTTCTACGGACTCTGAGGAGAAACATCCATCTCCAGCCCCCATCTCTTCTCGCACTCGCTTTCATAAGGTTCATCTCTACGTGTTTATTGCCCCATCACGAGGAAGAGAAGGGAGGGCTTTGGTCCTAGTTTAAAAAAAAAAAAAAAAGTGTCCTTGTTTTTAGTGAAAGAAGTAAGTAGGAACTAAGTAGTGGTAAAATAATGTATTCAGGCACATTGCCCAGCCCTTTCTCCATGCTTTTCATAAAAGGAACCACGTCAAGGAAAAAAGGAAAATTCTGGTCCGAGATCCTCCGAGTTCTGGGTTACAAAGAGTCGCAAAGGTGGTGATTTAATGCTGGTTTTCCAGCCACACAGAGCAGATCCCCACAGCTCCTATCAGCGTGTTGGTGCCAAACTCATTCCCAGCTTAAAAGAGCCCACTTAAGTTTTATAATTTTGTCTCAAATGAATGAGTTATTTAACTTCTCAGTTTATCACTCACAGTGAGTCCCAAAACCATCCTAGCCCTCACTGGGTGTGCGCCGCAGGAAACAGAGGCAGAATGCAGACTGTCCTCCAGGAAGACTCTTTATTCCATAGAGACTTGGAAAAAAAATCGAATTCTGCTGTAGTCAGTCAGTAGATTAAAACATTCTATTCTGCTACTTAGTCTCTACCTGTACTTGGTAGCTCTCAGTCACGTAAGGCATTGATTCTGATTCACAGCTGTCCAACTCTTTGACATGCATTGTCACTGAACATCTAAAATTCTGTAGACTAGAAACCTTCTATATGAGAGTTTCCTAATAATACAGATAATAAAATGCTAAGGAAAACTGAACATGAGTTCAGTTATTTGTTTTAAAAGATACGTTTTGTTTAAAACTGAGCTTGCAATGTGTAGTTATATGAAGATGAAGTGATATAACACAGGAAGTTTCCATCAATTTTACCAAAGAACAATGAACTGCATGTGTGTACATATGTGTGTGTGTGTGTAATTTATTCATAGTTTCTATCAATTTACATATATTATTTTTATATATAAATATTATACCTCTATATATAATTTATTCATAGCTTCTATAAATTTTACCAAAGAACAATGAACTGTGTGTGTACATATATAATTTATTCATACATATAGTTTATTTAAGTATGTATAAAATTAGTCACATGTAACTTCAGATGCAGCAGTTTTAAAATTGAAGTTCAGATTCCTAATGTATCGTTTTCAACGTAGAACCATAGAACACAATTGTTATCAATAACACTTTCCCCTACAGAAACCACTCATGTCGTAACTGGAGTGTGAGATCCCAGCAGAGAGGAGGCAAGCCACCAAAAGAGCATTATTATGATGGTTTAGAACACTTAACTTGGAGTGAGATACACTGGGCTTGAGGTCCTGCTCTGTCCCTTACAGGTATTGAAGGACCCTGACCAAAGAAAGTGACTTGTTTAAGCCTAAGCAGGTTTCATCTGTAAAAAATATTAACATAACATCTCTTAGGTTGTTGTAAGGATTACAGCATAGAGCAAAGTGGCTAGTACCCAGTAAGTACTTGAAACGTCCTCACTCATTTTATTACTACTAACATCCTCCTCCATCTCCCAAGCAGTGATTCAGGTTAGTAAAGAAGAAAACATTTCTTAGGGGGGAAAAAAAAATAGAAAGAAGCTGAACATCTCTTCTGAGGGACTCCTACAGCACACTTGAAAATAAAAACGGCAGCTCGTCTGTGGAAAAGAAAGAAAAAAGCAAAAGAATGAACTCTTCGACCAGGAAAACTTCTCTCGGGTGAGTTTCAGATAGTAAAGAAAAGACAGAGTGGAGAGATGCAAAAGTCTGAAGGTCAGGTGGGTGAGAGACCTGTCACCTGTCACGGTGACAAATAATGGCTAATGGGAGAGAAGAGGAGTCCTAAGGGATAATAAACCTTCCAGCCATGGCTGATGACAGTATTAAACCAGAAAGCTTGTAAGGCAACAGATGAAGACATAACTGTAAATCACTCCACATCAACGCGATTCACAATAACTTGTGGAAGTATTTCAGAAGGGTGCGTACTATTTTGGCAACTTAGTGCTAAGGATTGCTGAAAGACTTGAACTTCACATAATTGCAGGGACAAAGCAGAAACTACGCAAGAATGCTTTAAGAAATAAAAGAGAGGAACAGGGACAGGAAAATAAAAAAAAGAGGGAGACAAGCCATAAGAGACTCTTAATGAGAGAGAACAAGCTGTGAGTTGACTGAGGGAAGTAGGTAGGGGACGGGCTAGATGGGGAATGGGCACGAAGGAGAGCATTTCTTGGGATGAGCACTGGGTATTGTATGTAAGCAATGAATCCCTAAATTCTGCTCCTGAAACCAATGCTGCACTCTATGTTCATTAACTAGAATTTAAATAAAAGCTTGGAAAGAAGAAAAAGCTATGCAACAATGCCAATACTTTCCTCCAAGAACTGAGAACAATTACGTGTGTAATTCTCTTGCCCTCAATTTTCTGTTACCAGTCATTATATTTGAAATTAATGCTCCCATTTAAATTGATACTCTGATTACTTAAAAACATACAAAGTGGTACTGAATTAAAATATATAACAAACCCATATCAAAGAAAGTATTTTCCTTAATAAACTAATAATAAGAAATATTCAAGTTGGTTGCATGTTCACTAATATTAAACCTTTGCGGTTAACAAAATTGTCCAATTTCTCACTTGCCTTTTTTGGTCATGTCTTCTAGCCATGCAATGAAAAAATACAGGCATGTCACAGTAAGAGAAGGATGACAGGTGCCTATAGGTGGGACTGGGACCAGCTGGGTACCAGCCTGAAGTGAAGAGGTAGGTTGGAGTAATGGAACCAAGAATCCCGAGTTTTAATGTCAGATATTACACTAACTTTTACTCAGAAGAGTCACTGTGCCTCTCAGGGCCAGAAATTTCTGGTGTGCAAAACCAGGAGGTCAGGGGTCCTGGGTGGCTCAGTGGGTTGAGCCTCTGCCTTCGGCTCAGGTCACGATCCCAGGATTCTGGGATCGAGTCCCGCATTGGGCTCTCTGCTCGGCAGGGAGCCTGCTTCCTCCTCTCTCTCTCTTTCTCTCTCTGTGCCTACTTGTGATCTCTCTCTGTCAAATAAATAGAATCTTTAAAAAAAAAAAAAAAAAAAGAAGGTCAGGCTAGTCATTTCTCAGGTTCCTGCCAGCCTCATCATTCTGTGATTTCAGCTGTTCCTTTTGTTGCTCCTGTCATTCCTTCCATGGTATCTTTTGTCACTAGTCACCACCCTCATATCTCCATGGACACAAGGAGAGAGATAAGGATTGAGTTAGGAATGGGACATGAGATGTTATTCAAACTAAGCATGGATAAAGAATAATGACAGGCTTTACTACAAAGTAAAAGCCATGTTATTGAATATTTACCCCCTTAGGAGTTGTACTGACTCATTATCATATGTTCAATTTGATATTCAGTGATATGATAAATAGTCGCCAGTACGATTGCTTGAAATTATATCAGATACATGCATAATCGTGTATCTGGTGGTTTTAATGGTCTATATAACAAAAGGGGTCAAAAATCCCTAACTGATACAATTACAACACTGCACAGGCTTCATACATTCTCCTAAATTGTATTGCTGCTGAAAGTTCCATGTTTTTTGGGCTTAGCCTCATACCACAGATTAACTCCCCTTTTCATTGTCACTGAAGTTTTATCTCGCCCCTACAGCTTTTTGTCTTGGTTGGAGTGGTTGCCGAAATATTTTTAGGGAGCTCCTGGGTGGCTCACTTGGTTGAGCATCTGCCTTCGGCTCAAGTCGTGATCCCAGGGTCCTGGGATCGAGCCCCATATCGGGCTCTCTGCTCAGTGGAGAGCTTGCTTCTCCCTCTCCTACTCCCCCTTCTTGTTTTTTCTCTCTCTCTCACTCTCTGTCAAATAAATAAATAAATAAAATCTTTTAAAAAAGAAAAGAAAAAGAAATAATTTTACCAATTACTCTTTTATTCTAAAATAGGGCCTGAGAGAGCTGCATTAACATCATGGCTCTCCACTTCACAAGAGAATCCACATTCTGCTATGATTCATCTTATACTTCCTGTGCTAGCAGAGAACCATCACTCCCTCAAGCTTCTCCGTGTTTTCTGGACATCCACGTACAGTACAAGCTCTTGGTTCTCTCTCGGGCCATTTTCTCATGAAAAATTAAGTCCTTACTAATTAATTGAAGTTAATCTACATGTGGAGTAGAAAACAATACAGTGATAAGTCTGTGTTTGCATTACCTATCCTAACATGATCTGTGTTCCCAGCGCCCTCACAAACTCACAGGGGTTATAGCCTTACAAGGGTTGCAGTTCATCCATTCTAAGTTCTCTACTCTTTCATTTTATTTTTTTTAAAGATTTTATTCCTTTTTATTTGATAGAGAAAGACAGCGAGAGATGGAGCTAGAGAGGGAGAAGCAGACTCCATATAGAGCAGGGAGCCCCATGTGGGACTCATGACCTGAGCCGAAGGCAGACGCTTAACTGACTGAGCCACCCAGGCGCCCTCTACTCTTTTTTTTTTTTTTTTTTAACTGCTCCACAAACACCAAAAACAGGACTAAGCATTTCACCCCGTATTTCACTAAACTCAATCTTCACGTAACTTCACGAGGTAGGTGTTATCATTTTACCCCAACTTACAGATGGGGTATCTCTTTTAAATACCATGTCTGCAAAACTAGAGATGACCAGGTGTCACGAACCTTCTGAATCATTCTCCAATCGTTGGCATTGCAAAATTACATCCACAAATGCCTGAATGCGCAATTCACCGCCATACATGTTGGAACTTATGTTAAAGGTAGTGATAAACATGCCACCGGGCCCGAGAACAATAATCCATGGAAGAGTACTCCATATGTTGTAAGCCCGAAGAATATTAGTATCTACTAAGTGAATGCAAAATTATATTTATTTCCTTGCTGAGTTGTAGACTGTAATACACTGGACCTATCTATCAATTACAAATATTAAAAATTTACTCCACAGTATCTAATTGGTTTTTTGACTATTGTAAAAATCATCTCATTGAAAAGCTATTTCCGGGGCACCTGGATGGCTCAGTGGGTTAAGCCTCTGCCTTCAGCTCAGGTCATGATTTCAGGGTCCTGGGACTGAGCCCCATGTCGGACTCTCTGCTCAGCTCGGAGTCTGCTTCCCCCTCTCTCTGCCTGCCTCTCTGCCTGCTTGTGATCTCTCTCGGTCAAATAAATAAAAAAGCTATTTCCATTTCAGCCCCTATGCATTTGCTCGGTTGTTACGATTTTGCATTTGGACTATAGTTTTGAATAAAGTATCTACCATCACATCTTATCTTGGACTTTGATAAAGATGAAAGCGCCATCATTAATGCTATAACTTTAAAGCAGTTTTCTAATTTTTGTGCCAATGATACAGTTCCCTTGGCTTAGAAAAAAAAAAACTTTTGGGGTGCTGGGTGGCACAGCTGGTTGAGCATCCAACTCTTGGTTTTGGCTCAGGTCATGATCTCAGGGTCACAAGACTGAACTCTGCGTCAGGCTCCACGCTCAGCAGGGGGTCTGCTTAAATTTCTCTCTCTCTCTCCCTTCCCACCCCCACTCAAATAAAGAAATGAATCTTTTTTTAAAAGTTTTTTCTTTGCAGTGAAGTATCAAAAATTTTTGTTTTGATATTGTTTTTAAAATCTCTTGAAGTACAAAAAAGCGGCTCCGTCATAATACATTATCCTACCCTTACTGCTGGGCTTGGAAAGCGGAGTGGGGCAAAGCATAGCCAGGTCTCAAACTCCTGAGCATTTGAGTCTAATTAACAGGTGGATAAGAAATTTATTTTTCTTAATAGAGTTATATGTCTGGAATTTATTTAGTGGTTTTGAGGGAGACTAGAAAACAGGATTGCAAATCGGGTCAGAAAATAAGCCCCCAAAACCAAGATAATTTCCAGTTGAATTATGATCTCAAATGGATTCCTGAGAATGGAATTTCCATAATTCACAATCCTATTATTGGTTATTTCTGGAGCCTTTGGGACTGAGGGCAATATCCTCTGTAGAATCCCTAGCCTATTTCCTGCCTTGCTGGTCTTTAGTCTCCATTCCCCATTTCACTAATTAATTGTATTTTATATGCTAACAACTTCCTAAAAGGAATCGAGGTGGTTTGTTACAAATGCCAGAGAAATGGAATCATTAACTTAAAGGGAACGCTAAAAAAGAGCTGTGTTCCTAAGAGAAGAGATAGTTGTGCCACGTTAGTAGCCTAAGAATGATTACGACAGCTGAGCGGAGATGGAAGTTTTCACCTTCCCAGCAGTCACTGAAAGCATGCTTCCCCCGACGCAGTGAGGATACCTGGAAAAATTTAAACAAGCTCTGGGAGAGCAATTGCTTGGGGAAAATGGAGTCGCATCACCTAAAATCTGATGGAGGTGAGAAGACATGGTGACAGCGCCTAGTTGTTCCTCCAAACAAAAGGAGGGAGAGTCCAGTTGAAAGGAAAACGAAAGGGTTCGAAAGAGAGGAGCTAACACAACTGGAAATGTATGTTCCCTACGAATAAGCCCTCCCTGCAGAGGTTTCTGGATGCAATATTAATTCCAGACTGGGGCAGGAAATCACCAAATGTCACCCAAATGATCTGGAAGCTAACGCAACCTCCTAGCATATGATTTACTTTCAAGAAAACAGTTTACTGTCAGATTCTGACTGGAAAAGTCACTTCAAAAACTGGAGAGGAGTCTGACTCTATATGCACAAGCAGTTTAACTGCCTCGAGGCCCGACAGAGGCAGGGTCAGCTACAGATGGAAGGAGCCAGAAGGGAACATTTTCTGTCAGTCCGGTGCTGCTGCCCGTTTATGGTGGAGGAGCAGGACCCCGGAGCCTCCCCGCGCTAGGCTGGCCTGTTTGGAGCTGTTTCCCCTGGCCTCTGGTGGGGCCTGCCCCTCCCGAGCACATCTGGCAGACCCTGTCTGGCACCGGGCTCTGCGGAGCAGTCCATCGGGCCAGTCTGCAGCCTCCACGGGGGACAAGGCAGCTTTTCTTAACTGTCCGTTCCCTCGGTTTCCGAGCCCTCGCACTGTGTCTGCAACATCATTCTCTACGAAGTCGAAGACGTGCAGACAGGATGACATGTCCCAACGCAGGTCTGGTGTCCCAGACCTGCTCTGATGGCATGCCATTTCCACACAATGAGAACACATGGGCCTTTGTGCAATGTGCATCTGGAAAACTTCCCAGATCATGCATCTGCCCTCTGATTTACACCTTGCAGAATAAGGCTGACCCGCAGGAAAGCGACTGAATCTCGAAGCGGTGGGTGGGCTGTGCACCCTCCCCCAACCCCTGCCTCCTTCTTATTCTGAGAAACAATCGTGGGTGTTCCCACCTCCCCAAAACTCCCTCCCCTGAAAAAGAAGGGGGAAAAGCTGCTTCCTGGCTGAATAAAGCTGAAACACCTGTGTGCCAGAAACACACAGATGTAGACAGGCAGGGCGCTCCTGCCGGTCCATCTGCCCCGCGTGCTTCTCTCGGGCGGTTTCGGGCGGCCACCAATTAGGACGGGAAACCCACACCATAGGAAAAGATTCCTTTGGTCCTCATTATCCCCATTCCCTTGCAATTCTTCTTCTCACATTTCTCTCTCTCACTAGGGTTCTACTGGAGGATGAATACGCAATGCCAAAAACAACCTTTGGCTTTTAAAAGGCCTGAGAAGCCGTTCTATTTCAGGTGATATCTTCCCTCCCTCATTACTCATCCTGCGGTTTTTGATCCAGGCTAGGAGGACGAGTGGGAAGAAAAGCAATGTCATACCCAGTGTTAACGGAACCTTTGTTGTAAAAAGGCTGTGCTTTATGTCACGGTGGTTAATTCGCGCTCGTGTGAGATGGGGAGCGTGTGCTGAGCTTCATTCATTCTGAAAATACCCACCCAGCGCTACTCGGCCTTGTGCTGTGCTCCGCACTGGGGGGGTTGACACCTGGCACACGGCCTCACAGAGCTCGTCCATGAACGCAGTACAAATGACTAACTATGCTGTGTCTTGCAAAAACAGCAGCATGTCTAACATGCTTCATAGTGTCACCATTTTAATTCCGCTGCCTTTGTCTGCACCCTGATTTCTTCCTCCCTCCTCTGGAGCAGTGGCCTTCAAGAGCATAGAAGGGCTCTAACTGACTTAGTACAGCACTACCCCATGGCACAGGCAGTGTGTAACAGTCCTACGGGAGTAATAAGACGTTGGCATGCAGGAGCAGGCCTTTATTGTTATATAAAGATTTTATTTATTTATTTGACAGACAGAGACATCACAAGATCACAACTAGGCAGAGAGGCAGGCAGAGAGAGAGGGAGGAAGCAGGCTCCCTGCTGAGCAGAGAGCCCCGTGTGGGGCTTGATCCCAGGACCCTGAGACCAAGACCCTGAGCCGAAGGCAGAAGCTTTAACCCACTGAGCCACCCGGGAGCCCCGTGTTATTATTATTTTTTTAATAAAGATTTTTATTTATTTGAGAGAGAGGGACTCAAGTGAGCACACAAGCAAGGGGAGCAGCAGAGGGAGCAGGACAAGCAGACTCCCTGCTGGGCAGGGAGCTGGATGTGGGGCTGGATCCCAGGACCCTGAGATCATGACCTGAGATGAAGGCAGATGCTCAACCTACTGAGCCACCCAGGCTAAACCCTGGACCATTTTGCAAATAACCTTTTATACAGCTATATAAAACGGACTGGGTTCTGGGGAATGGATGGATGTGCCTAGCAATCGGGGCCTAAAAAATCAGTCTTTGGGAAAAAAAATTGCTGCTTTATTTTTTATACTTTTTATTTTGAGACCGTATTAGACTTAAAGAAGAGATGCAGAGATGCTGCAGAGAATTCCTGAGGAGCCTCCACCCAGCTTCCCTTAGTATGAACATTATACAGTCACCCTGATGCATTTGTCCAACAAGAAATTAACATTGGCACAATGCTATTGACTCTATGACAGACAGTATTCAGATTTAATCAGTTTTCCCTCTAATAACTTCTTTCCATTCTAGGATCTAATCCTGCATATCACGTTGCCTTTAGCTTTTGTTTAGTTTTAAATGAGGTCTTTATCTCTTCTCAGTAGGTGTCATATTGTGACCATATCACACCATTTGGGGCGAGGAAGTTCTGCCTCTTTGGATCTGTAAAATGAAGAAAGGGGGATCAGAAAGGAGACAGAGTGGAAATATGGGGAAGAGCTTCTAAATTTTCTTATTTTTGAATCTATGTGCAGGGAGAACAGAGGAATTTAGGGAAGTGGTTTTTCTGACCCTTCCCTATCTGCTTAGCCCTGGGAAAATGAAAGGTCAAGTACTTTCCTTTAGTAACCTTGTTAATCTCTAGGGGCCCAACAGCTACTCTCCTGCAGCCCTGGATGACTCTTTCCATGTCCTAGACGGGGCAAAGGAAGCCCTGCCTTTCTGGGTGACACGTTGAGGATCACAAAGCCTGTGAAACATACAGCAAGACTAACACAAAGGCTTAATGGGGAACTTAAGTCTCAGTCACTAACCCTTATTACCTGCAGTGGCATTGATTTGCAGGGATACAAGCAAAATGCTTTTACAAGGAAAATTTGGAGCAGAAACTGAAAATGGAGTCCCTTAGCCCATTTGGGGGGCAGTTGGGTGGGGGGAGAGGGGGAAGGGGGTCCACACTCCCTGTAGTAATGAACTCCGGCTGGCACAGAGCTAAGTGTAGTAATTTTCAATTGGTTTAAGCTGCAATCACAAGCAGCTGAGTAATGTGGGACTTTCATACGTGTTATGTTTGAAAGCCAGTGACTAGGACTGGCCTGAGGCATTCTTGTGGACCTTGACATACAAAACAACCTCCAGACACATTCTGAAAGCCCTCAGGCCCTTTGGGCCCCAGGAACCTGAGCCCCGGGACTTCAGAGGGATTCCCTTCTCCATTTCGCACTTGCGGGAGCCCAGCAGAAACCCACGTGCTAGAACTGCAACAGCAGGTAATACAGGGATTGTAAAGAACATCCATCTTTGTCAGAGTTACAAACAGGTCTCCCTGCCTCCCCCTCCTCACTCCATCCCTCTGCTTTCCTCTTTGGCCAAGAATCCACATGAAGCCCAACGTGTTCATTCCTCTGCGGCAATAATGCTGCCATCAGGGAGAGGGACCCTCACCGGATCCAAGAGGCCTCTCTAGCAGGGGAGCGCTCAGCCGGGGGACTTCACTCTCCGCTCCCTCCCTCAGGCCTGTCCTTTTTTTTTTTCCAACATTAGGCATTCTTTTAGAGTTTCAAATTAACATCAAAGAACAGTAATGTAATGATTCCAGGCTGTGATAAACAAACAAACAAACAAACAAAAACCAGGGATATCTCCACAATAAAACTCTGTAAAATGTACCAACTGGCCCGTTTTAAATGACTCTTTAGTACCAGAGGGGAGAAGAAAAAAAAGCATATGAGGTAAATCCTTCACCGGGTAACTCACCAGGGAGACTGGTAAAAGTAAATTGCACAGCTCTAATTTTCCTAGCAGCTTCCATGCTATTCTTTGAAACTGAGTATGAACCCCTTGGCCTAATCCCAAGAGCCGATCTATAGTAAATAGTGCACACTTAATGCCTAAGTTCCTTTTTAGCACCATTCAGACAGTGACTTCAGCCACAGAGCTTAGTCATAGCAGACATTTTTGTGGTGAAAGCATTAAACCCACATGCAGCTCTCTTTCTGTGGCCACTGGGGGTCATGCTCCCTTCCCATTAGCTGAATAAATCATAAAGTCGGCTCAGACCACCCAAGGAGCAAGACCAGAGAGCCACAGGCGGTGCCTACAGCCGCTATTTCTTCTCAGGATCTACAGGGGGAGAAAAAAAAAGAGAGGAAAAAAGAAAAACAAGAAAAAACACTGCAAAACAGACTGGCTGTAGGAAATCATTTGATTTTTTTTTTTTTTTTAAACTGGGATCTCTTTGAGAGTAACCCAGAGACTTGTTTATTTGTTTATTTATTTTGTGAAAACCAGGGAGCCGGATTTAAGAAGAAAAGTAGTAGAAAAATAAAGCCACATGCATGCCTTTTGTCGCATGCCGGAGTTTGTTGACAAAAAAAAAAAAAAAAAAAAACCAACGCGCGCGCGCGCCCTCTCTCTCTCTCTCTCTCTCTCTCTCTCTCTCTCTCTGTGGATTTTAAATTAAGGGAGGCCACCCTGTGTGGCCGGGCTCTTCAGGTGGTTCCGATAAGACACAATGCAGACACGACAGGGGAGGGGATGGGGGGGACACTGCGTATCCGGCTGATTATGTGGCCAATCGGGATTTAACAAGGAAACAAACGTGTTGTCCAAGGCTCCCTGTGTCAAATGATTCACTCTGCCGGGAAGAAGGATGGTCAGGGAGGAAGGTCTGCGAAGTCACGTTCCCATCAATCAGTAAATAAGATAAGAAACAGGAATTCTAAACACAACTATTAGCAGGCGACTGCTATCCCCTCAGCAGACCCCGGCTCATTATGTTAAGCAGTCCCTTCGCGGGAAGGAGGGGGGGAGGTTGGCCCTGAAGCAGAGACTGGGGTTTTTTGCTTGCATTTATTAAAAGTACGCTGAACTTTAAACAACTCTGCCAAAGTCTAACAGGCAACTGAAATTGGGACCGCTCCCCCCGCCCCCGAACTAACACACACGCACACACACACACACACACACACACACTGAAGTTCTGCAGAAAGGGAAAGACATTCGAGGTGAATTCTAAGGATTTCCGAGAGCCTCTTGGGCAGGTACCATTTAGGATGCTGAAGAAATTTGAAACTAAGTGAGAGTCAGTCACTTGTGAACTGCCTCCTGGCGTCTGAAAAAAATTCAGTTTGTGATCTTGAGACTTGTTTGTAAGCTTTCATCTGTTATGTAGGAGAATGGTGTTCTTAAAGCAATAGACTATATTTAATCTTTGCCTAAAGTCAAGGGAGTGCAAGGTAACTTCTCCATGAGGGCTCACAAAACTCTGCCTGAAAACTCTCCAAAATCCTCCCCTTCCGTAGCCCTCTCACTGCTGAAGGCGGGACAATGAGTTGGTCCACCCTGGGACCCGCTGCATGATGATCTGGTGATGCCTGCCCACCAGGGAGGAAGGCAAGATCACTGATATCACTTGTGACTTAATACAGGAATCTTAGGGTCACAGTGAAGCAATCCTAACTGTCAACAGTGCATGTCCTGGAAATCTATCTCAGAAGGCCAGTGAACCCACTTATCAATAACCTACAGCCCATCAAAATTTGGTAGTTAAAATCTTCATTTGTGAGCTTACACATCACTTTCACTACCCAGTACAAAGCAGAAACACAGTGACGGTCCCCGCGGTGACCCACAAGCATAGTCCACGAAAAGCTTCGCTCACAAACTTTCCCTCCTCCTGCGGAGTGACTTTCATTTCTCTTCTTTCATGCACGTATTTTCCACATCGTTGAGAAATAAGCCACGCTGGGGCAGATGCTCGGAAGCCTCCTTCCTGAGTCGGGGCTCTTGGAAGAATCAGGCCAACTGTTGCACGGTGTCCAGCTGCTTATCTGGGACCCACCCAACGCCTCCTGGGAGCTGCGGCATGTCCCTCTAGCCACACTGGACTCCATGTAGACAGAACAGTCAGCAGGTGCAGGCTTGGGGTCTCTGAGTTGCAGAAGTTAAGCAATCCCAAAGATACGAGTCCAGAGGAAATAGAAACTCTACTGAAAAAACAGAAGAAATTTAAGACAGAAATGTGGAAAACAAACTCCTTTCATTATTAATAGACATCAGTGCTTGGAAGATGAGCTCTTAGGCTGTATAATTTGCAACTTTCTCTCATTTAGTTAATCTCTGCCAGAACCGATTGGCTTTGGGGGCACTGAAACTGTGCTTTTGCGTACTGAAGGTCACGTGTAGAGGCTATACCACTTGCATGCACACAGATTGGGCATTTTTATCCTTCTGGTTAGTCAGGTAAAAAATTGAGATGCTGGAACTTTGGGTCACGGTGATTAAGGTAGTAGCATTGGAGTGGATCATTTTATTCCACGAACAATACTGTTTTAAAAACTAGTTACCGAGCCCCAGGCTAACACTGACCACACGGACTCAGACAGGATCTGGGGGTCACCACCCTTCCCCCACTCCCCTCTTCTTCTCCTAGGCTCTGTTCCCCTAAGCCCTACCTGCCCAAGCTGTCCCCTTTCATTTTATTTTGCCTTCTCCCCGAAGTAGGCCTGTCCCTCCTCAGTGCATTGAACTCTGGTCATAAGAAAAGCAACTACTATGACGTGAGTTATACACCACACAAAAAATCCACTTGCTACAAAATCAACATACATTTCCTCCCTAGTCTAAAGTAGAATTAATTAATGATAATATCTTCATTAACTGGGACCACCACCACCACCAAGCACTTATCAAGATAAACCATAGGAGATGGCCTACATTCAAGTTTTTGGTCCACATGGGATTTATCCTTATAAGGAGAACCTACTAGATGTCTGGCACTATCAGAGGTAACAAGCATGGTACTAAAAAATAAAAAAAAATAGTAGTAAAGCTTTGAATCCCAGTTGAATACTACCTATATAACCTTGGGCACGTTTCTCCATCTTTTAGTGACTCAGTTGTCTTATCTATAAATTGGGAATACTGTGTCTTAATAAGTATTAGCTATTATTATTATGTGCTGGAGCAGAAAGGTTATGGGACATGTGACCCTGCCTGCCTTTTTGAGCCTCATAGTATTACATGGGGCTCTTGCTGCTTTACACAGAGACTTTGCATTAATTAGCAAATGACACAGCCTGTGAAGGGATGCACTTGCCCTCGGAGCAGGAGTCTTCCATGCTGTGCCCAACCTGCCACAACCACTTGCAGCAGTCTCCATGAAGGCAGAGATAAAGGCGTGCCCAGGGGGGCTCAGAGAGCGCACAGATGGGAGGGTTCCCTTTAGGTAAAACTAGACATTTTTGCCACACTTCAGATTCGGTACGTAAGCAAATTAAAGAACAAAACAAAACACTAACCCCAGATCACTGAACTGAGAAATTTGTCGATCTCTGTATGTCTGTTAATTATGAGTGGCTCCCCAGTGAGTGACAAATGAGCTTTTTTCCCCTTTCCTGTTCCCTTCTCAGCACTAGAGATCTGTTGCATCTTAGTACCCCCACAACATCTCACCAAGCTTCTGATTCTCCTGGGCCTCTATTTTGGCCCTGGGCACTCAGGTTTTGAATGCCCGACCTTTGGGCTCAAGTAGCCAAGACCTATAGGCTGCCTCCCAGCCTGCTTCCCCTTCATTTCACCGTCACCACAGTCTTCTCAGCCACCCCCAGGCCCCAGCTCAGCTTCCAGCCTGGAAGCCAGCACTAGGGGTCACCCTGCGTGTAGGCACTCTTCCACAGTGCTCTAAGACCATCACAACCATCAAAACATACCTTTGTGGCTGGACCCGGGCAGTCTTTTGACCCCAATTGTCTCTGGTACATATGAAAGCTCATACATGGAATGTGGAAAAGCTGTCTCCTTGTGTTCTGTTTGAGAAACGCCCGGGGAGGAAGGGAAGTCTTCCCCTGAGAGGCGATGCTTGTGGACAGGACAGAAGATGGAACACATGTCCAACCCTCGAGGAGCATATGGTCCGTTAGGCAAGACTGATGTATAAACAGAACATTCCATGATAGTGTGCTGTGGGGTACAAAGAACTATATACACCAGACAGAAACAAAAAAGGGCGTGGCAGGCAGACTGAAGAGTCAAGAAAGTAAAGGGATATAGAAGGAGCAAGATGTGAGAAAAATGGTCAAAGTAAAAGAGGAGAAATGGGTGGTAAGGTCGAGACAATGACCCCCAAACTGCGAATGGAGACAAGGAAGTAATGGGGGTGGCAAGGCTATGGAATGGATTGTGTTTAGGTCGACACAGTAGCTCTTGCTCAATGGCCCTGCTTGTGTTGGAAACGAAATCTCTGTGTCTAGAGGCCTGGGGAAGGGGCCAGATAGAAGGCTACAAAGAACGGACAAGGTTTGAACTATCCATTGAGAAGAGCAAGAGACTTTATCAAAGAAGAGTGAGTGAAGAGATAGATAAATGACACAACAATTTCAAATGAGTTAAGAAGGCAAGAGATCGCATTGACACCAGGCATCTGGCTGTACAGTGTCCCTCTATAGCCCTGAGCTCCCAAGGAAAAGGATTAGGGGAGGCAGATTTTAATTAGATCCAGGCTTGGGATTCAAAGACGTCATAGATACTAGTAAGAGTAAATATAGGATTGACTAGGAGGTCTAGTTTGGGCATAGCTCCTTATTGCTGTTGGGATAAAATCAAAGTCCTTAAATACTAACCCAATAACCCCCACGATTTGGCCCTGCTGAAGCTCTCTCAGCCTTTATTCTTCTGCACAGCCTCTACGCCCCAGACTCATTGGGTTATCTTCTGTTTCTTTGCACACCTTGAAATGGAAGTATCTCCTACCTCCGAGTTCTTAACCATGATCTCTCTGCGGGAATGCCCTTCTTTTTTTTTTTTTTTTTTTTTTTAAGATTTTATGTATTTATTTGAGGGACAATGAGTGAGAGAGAGCATGAGAGAGGAGAAGGTCAGAGGGAGAAGCAGACTCCCCAAGGAGCTGGGAGCCCAAGGCGGGACTCGGTCCCGGAAGTCCGGGATCATGACCTCAGCCGAACGCAGTTGCTCAACCAACGGAGCCACCCAGGCACCCGGAATGCCCTTCTTAACACTCGACACGGCTGGCTTCTCCTTGTTCTCCAATTTCTACTTCAAAGACAAGCCTCTCAGAGAAACATTCTTAGGTCCCCTGGCTACATTAGCTTCCCACTGCACGCACACTCTATTCCCTAAAGCTTATCACACTTGTGATTGTTTGCCCACCATCGTTCTTCCCCTATATGTTGCTAGTTCTCTGAGCATGTTTCTCCTATTAACTACTACCTCCTGCCTTTTTCATGGTGCTCTGCTCATAGCAAATGAGCAATGAACCTTTGCCGAGAGAATGACCAGATGAGCCGAGAATTATAAAAGGCCCCCACAAGGCTACAAAGGGAGGAAATCAGAGTGAGCATGGGCAGATGAGGGTAGACAGAAGACGCAGAGAAGTTCTCCACAATAGCATTGCCCAAGGGGCCCAGAGGAGAGGATTTATTCTAGGTGAGTGGTAGGATCTGCAGTTGTGAATGTCAAGGAACTGGAACGTGGGTGTGTTCGATGCTTTATTTCTTCAAGTGACAACTCAGAGTGCTTACTGTATGGGTACAACTGTGGTTGGAAAGCAGCATAAACACCTAGGGTCCAAAAGCTTTAGTTACTGGAGAATGATGGAAAAATCGGTTGATCACATACCCAAGGAGAAGTGTGTGGTAAAGCTATATGGCCTAAAATTCAAGGGAGAGGGAGATGAATGACCATCATCAAGATTTCCAGTTTATCAAAGCAAGGCCAACCAGCCTGCGGGAATTAGCATCGCAGCACTGTGATGGCTCGTTACTTGTTGAAAGTATAGCGCATATCATTTAGAAAGGTTATAACAACAACGTCTTAAACCAAAGGGCATTTTTGGATAAACAAATAAGAAACCAGATAATGATACTAGATGGAAACTGTATTTCCAAAACTTTCTCATTTACATTTTTTCTCCTTAGCACTTAATACTGGTCATCAAAACAAGTGTCTTACTTATTAGCATCAGTCTCCCACTAGCAGTGAGCTCCAGGAGAGGGTAATTTTGATCTGTTTTATTCAATGCTGCCTAAACAGGGCCCGACACAGAGTGGACACTCAGGAAGCTGTTCTTAAATGAGTGAACTCCATATGACAAAGAGTTTGTTTTCTTTGGTTGTTTGTCAGACTAGTTCAACTAGACTTGGTGGATAAGATGTGTCTGAATTTTTAAGGCATCTCCAAAGCTATTTTGGAAATAATACTATGTCTTTGAAAGATCTGGGATTTGTCTTGTTTTGTTTCAGTAAAAGATATAAAGCAAACCTGAGAAGTGACTGGAAGATCCCAAGCCCTATCATATCTGTATGTGATACAACGGACACATCTCTGTGAGACCTCTTGGTTTTAAATTGTAAGCCCAATGAAGCAGCTTCTACCTTTCTCCTCTATACATCAATTTAATATGCCCATATGAACTCGAGAGCTAACTGTTAGTGAATCGCTTCTCGAAGGTGTTTCCTTCAATGGCACTTCCAGTAATTTCCTTAGGATCCAAACCCAGTTTAAAAAAACAAAAAAAACAAAAAAAACAAAAAAAACTCAGGTTATGTTGCTAAATACTAAGTCCCTTCTTTTCCTGTGAGATTTTCATCTGTTGTTGTTGTTATTTTTTTTATATTGGTTAAAATATCTTTTTTTTTAATTTTTTATTTTTTATAAACATATATTTTTATCCCCAGGGGTACAGGTCTGTGAATCACCAGGTTTACACACTTCACAGCACTCACCAAAGCACATACCCTCCCCAATGTCCATAACCCCACCCCCCTTCTCCCAACCCCCCTCCCCCCAGCAACCCTCAGTTTGTTTTATGAGATTAAGAGTCACTTATGGTTTGTCTCCCTCCCAATTCCATCTTCTTTCATTGATTCTTCTCATACCCACTTAAGCCCCCATGTTGCATCACCACTTCCTCATATCAGGGAGATCATATGATAGTTGTCTTTCTCTGCTTGACTTATTTCGCTAAGCATGATACCCTCTAGTTCCATCCAAGTTGTCGCAAATGGCAAGATTTGAGTTGGGGGTAAATCTTCACTTATTTACAAACTCAGTAATCCACAGTATCAAAACCAATTACTGTCGTAAGCAGTGTCATCGAGTCTATTTTCCTTTTAGAACTATTACAATATTGCCGAAGAACGTCTACTTTCGTGGTCCCACCTGGTAACATGGGTCTTCTTCTCTGCTTTCAGCATGGAGCAGCAGCTGAGGCAGCCCTCAGAAGGCAAGGAAGCTTCTACCACTTCTCTGCTGTGTTCTTTGATAGAGCAGCTACAGACAAGGGAGAGGGGGATGCCACTGTCGTGGGACTTGCTGGACAAAGGGCTCACTGATCTGGGACCGGTGTGAAAACACCAGACATTGTCCATCTCAAATGGTCCACCTGGGGTTGCCAGATTTAGCAAACAAACACAGGCTGGCCGGCTAAACTGAAATCTCAGATAAACAATGAATAGTATTTTGTCTGTGTGGGTCCCTGACACTGCATGGGACAGGTTCACTTGAAAACATTGTTTTTTATCTAAAATCCAAATGTCACTCAGTGTCCTTTAGCTAATCCTAAACGTGCCTTCATTTTCCTGCTATCATTCCTAGCACTGGGACTCCCTCCCCTAAGATGTGGACAATGAGCTATGTGGGTGCTCTGGGTGGATTTCTTTGCCTATGTTGCACGGGGTGAAAGGGTGTGGATCCCAAAAGAGAGAGTGGCCATAGGAGCATGGTAAATCTCATTGTGAAGCCTTTCTTTTGATTCAGCTAACTTAATGAAGGTAAAAATGAGGCCTTGGCAATGCAAGTAAAAAAGATTTTCACAGATAGCATCGGTGATGGTGCAAAGCACAGCAGAGGAGCCCACAAGCTGATTCTGTGGCCGCCAGCAAACCCCTCCTCTGCCCTCTTACTTCTTGTGCCTATGTATTAAGGGAAGTGGGGCAAGATTTGAGAGACTCGACTTGTAAGCATATCTCTGACAGTTTACTTTTAATAACATTGTTTGTATTGTGGAAATGAATAGAAAAAGAAATCCTCAGTGGCAGTTTTAATGCTATTAAATGCCACCAGATAGCTCAACTATGCGAGAAGCTTCACTTTAAAAGCTCACTGACGCTGAAGTTTCATTTGTAAACCTGGGGGAAGAAACCCAAAGGCGTAGGAAATGGAACAATCGAACCCTTGGTGAACAATGAGGGCCCAGCTACTTCGCACAGCCGTTCCTGTGAAATACCAGCTCAGATAGTGTGTGCTTTGCAGATTCATAGCGACATCTGAGTACAGAAGATCTTGATAGATATTGTTGATTATAATATTTTTTATACCCAATTATTTTCTTAAGTAATGTTCAGAATGGGAAATACAGTCCCTATCCCCAGCCTTGCTGCTATAGTTGTAAATCCTTAGACATGGGATGTAGTATCTTAGGACTTCCCAGCCTTCATCTATCTTTCTTTCTTTCTTTCTTTCTTTCTTTCTTTCTTCCTTTCACCATTTATTTATTTGACAGAGAGAGAATGTGGACAAGAGAGTGTAAGCAGGGGGAGCTGTGGACGCAAAGAGAGAGAAGCAGACTCCCCAAGGAACAGAAACTGACACGGGGCTCAATCCCAGAACTCTGGGATCATGACCCAAGCAGAAGGCAGAGGCTTAACCCACTGAGCCACCCAGGCGCCCCCAGCCATCATCTTTAAAACACAAATAATAGCATCCATTCCGCTATCATTATGGAACACTATTAGCAAAGTTGTGGTAATAGTCTGGTATTATGAAAAGCACCAAAATTCACTCATGTTAGCTTATGTTAATGAATGAATGGCACAAGTAACTTAGATAAATTACTAAAGAGAAATCTGCATTGAATGGACTCCTGCAGTAAATCCAGCTGTTGGAACAGCAAAAGAGATTGGCAAAAACATCTCTTTGGAAAAGAGCTGGTTTTTAGAGTGACGCTTAATAGAATGTGCATTGCTCTGTCTTAGGTGTTCTCTAAAGTACAAAAGGAGGAGAAGACATGGTCCCTTCCACAGGGAGGTGAGAATCCATTTAGTGGAGAGAGAGAGAGAGAGAGAGAGAGAGAGAGAAAGGACATGCCCGCTGGTAAGTAAGAGTGCAAACTAGCTTATGATTTAGTGCACAGTGGTTGGTGATAATAATAGTTTCCCTTAGGAGTGCCTGTGTGGCTCAGTCAGTTAAGACTTTGACTCTTGGTTTTGGTTCAGGTCGTGATCTCAGGGTGGTGGGAGGGAGCCCTGTGTTGGGATCCATGCTCAGTGGGGGGTCTGCTTATCCCTCCCCCTCTGCTCCTTCTCTCTCTCTCTCTCTCTCAAATAAATAAATAAATAGTTTCCCTTAGAG
Organism: Mustela lutreola; assembly: GCF_030435805.1. Lineage (NCBI taxonomy): Eukaryota > Metazoa > Chordata > Mammalia > Carnivora > Mustelidae > Mustela > Mustela lutreola. Next base: position 148,615,424 of record NC_081290.1, on the reverse strand, counting down.
ATCACATTTGGACATGGTCCATGTAGGGGAATGATTTTATATAATCTTCAGGATGAGAGGCACTTGCAGAAATGAAGAGAAGAAGTAAGGGCATTCTAGCAGAAGCATTTATTAAGACAAAGACCTTAGCAGACATAGAAGACAGTAAGGAGGCTAGTTTGGCTGCATGAAAAATCCCTGCTAAGACTAATGTGTGAAAGATGAGCTCCCAAAATAAAATAATCATGCATAAAAGATAAGGTTGAACAGGTAGATTGATCCAAGAGGACTGCAGGTCTGGAAAACCAGAATTAGGAGTCTGGACTCTTGAAAGTGACACATCTATTTACAAAAAATGCAAACAAACTATAGATGTGGACATGAAGGCCTACATAATAGATATGCTCCATTTTGCACATGAAACAATTGACCTTTACTCTCCCTGGGCTGACTGACCGGTATTTTGAAATTGTGGTCAGCAGCAGCAAAAGCTCTCACAGCTCGTGTCTCTTCTATTTAGTTGTACAGGGTTCATGGTTTCGGGGATAATAATTTTCCTGATTGTTGGGTTCCCTACTATTGGTTTATCTGCTGCTCCAAGTTGAAATTCTGTTGCAGAATATTTTCGTTTCTTCCACTTCTAAGCTGTTCTGGTGCAGTTTGCTGCACAGACAATGGCCACTGTGGTTTCTGCTGTCATCCCTTCTGCACATATGCTTCACCCGGGGAATACTCTCCATTTCAACACTGTTAGATTGGCTACATTACAGACTTTTATTAATTCACTCCTGCTAGTTAATATTAACTAATGGCATAAGTGATTTTGATGAATTACTAAAGAGCCTGAATCAATTCCTGTAGCAGGTCCAAGTCTTGGAGCAGCACAAGAAATTGGCCCGAATACTACTTTGGAAAAAGCTTTGGGTTTTGAGAGTGATGCTTGATAGAATGGTGTCTCATTCTGTCCACCAATCTCCTGAGAGACATCCTGGCCTTATGGATTTAATTTTATGCATCTTGGTCAATCAGTACACTGTTAGATATAGTGCTGCCAAGGAAAGGAAATTCGGTGATGACTTCTAGCCATGTTGCCAATGAAAATCTTACATTGACTAAGTCTAACTTCCTTTATTGAGTCTTTGAACTATGGCTGTGGAATATGGATTTAATAAAAATCGACCTATTACACAATTCTCTGTTTTAGTCCATTGGTAATGAGGAATGGATTGGCCGTGATGATGTCAATGGTGACACAACTGAACAAACCTTCATTAAGTAGTTCAGAGATCTTCATGAACACTAGCTGGGAAGCCAGGCTTTTTGAGAGTTTGCCAAGGTCAATGGGAACAAAAGCTTCGTGAACTTTGAAGCCAGTACTGGCATTCGCTGCACTTCTATGTCAACTGAGATTAGGTCTACATTGCATGAAGGTCAAATCTGCCTCGTGCTTTTAGAAATTGTATGGCAGATTTCAGATCAGAATGCCACCCATAGGAATCAAGAGGGTGCTATCAGAAATCGCATGTCATTGCCTCTTTCTCATGGATTGTGGAAAAGCTTCTGCAGACATTTTAAGTAAATCTTCCACAAATGACTTAAAGTATTTAAAGATTTCAGAGCCAAGCACACAGTGCATGTTATAGGAGTATTTTCCATTCTAATTATTATTATCACCTATCATAAAATGCCTCAGCATATATGTATGCCTTAGGGTTAAAGAACGTTATTTTAAAAAAATTTTTTTACTTTGCCTTAGGAGACTAATCTCTTGAAATACACTTAAAACTTGGTAGATGGTCATTTCTTTTAACTCCTGGAACGTTTTATCTGCAAAATTAACATACATATTTGAGACATCTCTTCACTTTTATTAAAAGGAAGATTTTCTTCTTTGTCTGAAATGAGAGTGTCCCCATCTTCACTCCTGCTTATGACTATACCTGTACTTTGATACCGAACACAGATAAGAGGTTTGACCAAAGTCTTCACCACTCTGTTCTTGGCTTTCTACTGCATGTGCTTTTGAACTTCATGCCATGTTACAGGTCTTCAGCGGTATTTATTTTGCCTTGATGGTGAGAAACTTAAAGATTTTTAAATTTGTGTTTTCCTATTATTGATGACTTTTTTTTCCCTTTCACTCTGTATTACCTGAAACCATCTCAAGCTTCTGTGGCAAAAGCCACTGCACTGGATATATGTAATATCTATTCTATCTCGATGAAAGCAATGTAACCAGATACAAATGTTCATTCTCCAGCTTCCCTCACAGGAGGAAGACGGTGGCATATAAGAGGAAGTTGAAGAACAGGGCTTCTAGGAAAGCTCTTCAATAATCTGAACAGCCCTTTGGGCTCCTTCTTTATCTTTCTTGCCTACAATGTGGATGTGACGGCTATATCTATGAGGACCAACTTACAAATGCAAGGTGACCTTGAGGTTGGGCAACCAGGAAGATACAACAGAGGCCCAGAAGGAGCCTGGAGTCCTGATGATAGTGTGGAATCTCTGAACTATCCTTAGGCTGCCTACCCCCAGACTTGATCTTATATGGGACAGAAGTAAAGCCTTATACTTGTTTAGGGTCCCTTTCCCTGTATCTTAACTACTATGGTAGTTAGGACCTATGGTAATTCTTAACTTACACTGTGGCCTGTCTTTTTGCCTACTGGCATGTTTCAGAGTGATATTTTCCCTTAAAGGTTTTTGGCCCTGCCTGAGGATATAAATTCTTCAAGAAGCAGGAACTGGGTTTATGCCATTTTTAGCCTTCTTTCGTACTTGACAAGCATTGTATGCAACTAGAAGGCTGTTAATAAATCATTTTTGTTGCTGCTAAAACCATCTGAAACCTTAAAGATAGGCATTTCCTGATCACTGGCTGGATATATGATACAAAAACATATATATCAACATACAACTACATACATTCATACACTTATTTA